>NC_057821.1:15000000-20000000 GCF_910594005.1 Cervus elaphus
GAATGAGAAGATCAGCCATAGCCTGGGAGGAAACATTTGCCAAAGACACATCTGCTGAAGGACGGTCATCCAAATATACAAACACTCTTAAAACTTAACAGTAAGAACACATACAACCCAACTTAAAAAATGGGCCAAAGAGCTTAACGGACACCTCATCAAAGAAGATATAGAGGTGGCAAGAAGCAAATGAAAAGATGCTCTACATCGTAATTCATCAGGGAAATGAAAATTAAAACAATAATTAGATTTCTCCACACACTTACTAGAATGGCCAAAGTCCAAAACAATGCCAATGCCAAATGCTATTGAGGGAGTGGAGCAATAGGAATGCTCATTCATTGCTGGTGGGGATGCAAAATGGTACAGCCACTTTGGAAGACGGTTCAGAGGTTCCTTATAAAACTAAATGCACTCTTGTTACACAGTTCAGCAACTGTGCTCCTTGGCATCTAGTCAAAGGAGTTCAAAACTTATGTTCACACAAAAACGTGCATACAGATGTTTCTAGTGGCTTTTTTCATAATCGTCAACCCTTGAAAGCAACCAAGATGTCCTTCAGTAGGTGAATAAATAAATAAGCTGTGGTACCTCAAGACAATGACCTGCTCTGCCGGGTGAAAGAGCAGGGCACTACTCAGCCCTTTAGATGCCAAGTCCCCTACCTCTTGCCCTCACCTGTGTCTGGTACAACCTTGCACTACCAGAGAGTGGCATCGTTTGCTTCTAAAAACCACACAAATTACACTATATTCATAGCAAATATAGTCGAAAGCTTCTCATGTTGTAACATCTGCATGCATGCTAAGTCACTTCAGGCGTGTCTGACTCTTTGCGACCCTACAGCCTGTAGCCCGCCAGGCTCCTCTGTCCATTGGATTCTCCAGGCAAGAATACTCGAGTGGGTTGCCATGTCCTCCTCCAGGGGAACTTCCTGACCCAGGGATTGAACCTACATCTCTTAGGTCTCCTGCATTGGCAGGCAGGTTCTTTACCAGTAGTGCTGCCTGGGAAACCTGTAGAGGGCTATTAAAAAGAAAACAGATACTGATGCCCATTTAGGCCTGATGGACAGGGAGAGAAATGAGGAGAGAGATCTAATATGGGGATGACATATGGGTAAAGCTGATGTATTATTTAAAGTACCTATTGCTCACTTTAGTTCAGTTCAGTCGCTCAGTCATGTCTGACTCTTTGCGACCCCATGAATCGCAGCACGCCAGGCCTCCCTGTCCATCACCAGAATTAACTTTTATGGTTGAGCCACTAAAAAGTCTTTGGTTTATTTTTCATCTGCTTCACAGTTTGATGCATATTAAGGAAAACTCCATGCAATCATTCAAGGACCCAATTGTCTTACATCATAAGACTCCACCATCTTTTAGGAAGATGCCCGTTTCTGCATTCAACCAGAGCTAGAAAAGGGTGGGAAAATGGGGGCACAGAGAATTTTGTAGGAGGGTTTATGGCTCATGCCTAAAGATGGCAACATCACTTCTATTTATGTTTCCTTGGCCAACTAATTCATGGCCAAACTTCAAGGGAGGTAGGGAAATCTGTCAGTCCAGACAAAAAAGAAACAGGTTTGTTGGACATATAGGAAGACTATGACAGCTGGGGGCCAAATGAGGGACAGACATTACTCTCTACTCAAAATTACATTCCCAGTTGACAACTGAGCCTGTGTTCCTGTTGGGAAACAATTCTCTGTGGGTACCGTCCTCTCAGCAGAGAACCTGACAGCACTCTGGGCTATCTTTTTGTGAAGGTCCTACAGATCCTTGGAAGATGGAAAGAGTATCTCCCTCCAGAGCTGAAGGCACATTAGTTTGATGTCCAGGATAAAAAAGATACTGTCTCCCTCTGGGGCAAAAGTTAGACACATTTGCCTGCACCCCTTTAAAGACTGAAGTTCCCTATGCTCGGGGCTCCTCAGGGGTGAAGGAGAACTATTATGTGGTCAGCATCCACTGGATGCCCTGCCTTGCCCCATGGCACAGGTGGGCAAGGGGAACCTGTGCAGACTTGGAGCTCATGCTGCCTGCTCTGCTATGAGTAGTCAAGTCCCTCGTTTCTACCCAGGCATTCTGTGTCTCCTGGAAGCAACCATCAAACTTGTACCAGGCTAACTTGTCAGCTTTCCAGTAAGGTAACATCTCAGGTCCTTCTATTTTTGAGAGTTACCTGATCAAATGTATCACGGTTAGCATCGAGTAGATGCCTCTGGCTCAGTAACCTTCGCTAGATTTAGGGAACCCCAAGCGGCAGACTTCACTCACACTTAAGTTGAACACCCTGTGTGCAGTTAAATGAAATGACATCAGTGCTGACAGTATCAACTATGAAGCCCCTGTAGGCACTTGTAACCTAATACCAGGGTCTGCACATTGTGCAACTTCAGGGAACTATTCACATCACAGTCTAGAAATATGCAATGTGGCTGCTCCCACTATTGCAGCATTTCATTGTTCCTAATAGTCAATGGGTGTATTTTCCCATTATTTTGGGTGCCACTGTGTTTGGGGGGGGGGTTGGTGGAGGGAAGCTGCCAATTAAGCCAAGACAAAAATGCTCTTTTATTATGACTTTTTACTGTATATTTATTGAAAGAACTCTTTAATACTTATCGAGACAGATTTAGCATATCTCAATCTCGTATATACATAGGAAAAAAAACTATTCCTATTCAACATACACTGGAAGATCTAGCTAGTACAATAAGAAAAAAAATAAAGGGCATAAAAATTGGAAAGGAGGAAATAAAACTATCTCTGTTTGCAAACAACATGATTGTTTATATAGAAAATCTTAAAGAATCTAAAATAAAAGTTGGTAGTGTATTTATCTTGGTTGGAGGATAGAAGGTGAATATATAAAAATCAAACATATTTTCATATGCTACTGATGAATTATTGTAAATTAAATCAATGCCATTTGTAATAGCACTAAAAAAAGCCCATGAAATATTTAGAGATAAATCAAATATATGCAAGGTTATGCTTAAAACTATAAACATTGCTGAGAGAAATAAAAGACTGTGTTAATGGTTGGAAGACTCAATATTGTCACAGTATCAATTTCTTTAAATTGATAAGTTCAACATAACCCCCAAATTGCAAAGTTCTAGAGGGTTGCTTTTTTGTGATAGAAATGGAAAGTTGATTCTAAAATTTATGAGGAAGAGCAAAGAACAAGAATAGTCAAGACAATTTAAAAAAACAAGAACAAGTTTGGGGGACTTAACACTATTTCAGGATTTACTATAAAGCTACAGACATCAAGATAGTATGAAACTGGCCAAAGTTTAGACAGATCAGTGGAACAGAACATAGACTCACATGTTCCATTGATTTTCAATAAAATTTGAAAGGCATTTACATGGAGAAAGTTTTTCAATAAACAATAATGAAACAATAGGATATTAACCTATAATCTTGAACCATATACAAAGCATAACTTGAAATGGATTATAGACCTAATTGTAAAAACCTAAAACCCAAAAAGGGGCTTCCCTGGTAGCACAGCTGGTAAAGAATCCCCCTGCTCTGCAGGAGACCCTGGTTTGATCCCTGGGCCAGGGAAGATCTCCTGGAGGAGGGCATGGCAACCCACTCCAGTATTCTTACCTGGAGAATCCCCGTGGACAGAGAAGCCTGGTGGGCTACAGTCCATGGGGTCACAAAGAGTCAGACACAACCGAGCGAGTAAACACTTAGCACACAAAACCCATAAAGCTTCTACAGAAAACCCAGGAGAACATCTTTGTTACCTTGAGTTTGGCAAAGATTTCTTAGGTAGGACACAAAAAGCATGAGCCATAAAAGAAAAAAAAACTTGACAAACTGGACTTTGTGAAAACTAATTATTCTGCTCTTGGGAAGACAGCGTCAAGAAAAGGAAGCTAGACCACAGACTTAGATAATATTTGCCAAACATCTGGTAAAGGACGCCCAGAATATAAAGAACTTTCATAACTCAATAAGAATATAATCCAACCAAAAATGATGTGAGGGACTTCCCTGGTGGTCCAGAGGTTGAGAATCTGCCTCCTGATGCAGGTGACAGGGGTTCAATCCCTGGTCTGGGAAGGTCCATGTGATCTAAGCCCATGTGCCACAAGTACTGAAGCCTGCACTCTAGAGCCCATCCCTGCAATAAGGGAAGCCCCTGCAACCAGAAGCCCCAGCACCACAACTAGAGAGTAGCCCTGCCCCCTTGCTGCAGCTAGAGAAAGCCCACTTGCAGCAACAAAGACTCAGTACAGCCAATAAATAAAAATTTAGAAAAATGATCTGGACAGACATTTCTTCAAAGGAAGTATATAAACAGCAAATAAGACCATGGAAAGATGCCCAACATCATTAGGAAAATGCAAGCTAAAGACAGAATGAGATGCCACTATAAATTAAGAGAATGCTTGTACTTTTAAAAAGCTGATCATACTAAACCCTGGTGAGGTTTCAGAGTAACTAGAATTTTTGTTCATTGCTGGTGGGAATGTAAAATAACGCAGACACTTTGGAAAGCAGTTCAGCCATTTGTTATAAAGTTAAACATAGACTCACCATATGACCCAGAAATCCTACTCCTAAGTATTTACCCATGAGAAATAAAACTGTATATTCATATTAAAACCCATACCTAAACATTTATAGCTTTGTTCATAGTTGCCAAAAATGAAAAACAATCCAAATGTTCTTCTATTGTGAATGGATAAACAAACCCTGATATAATCACATAATGGAATACTACTCAACAATAAAAAGAAATGAACTGCTGATAAATGCAAAAACATGGTGCTCAGTGAAAGAGGCCAGGTACAAAATGCTGCATGACATTACAGAAAAGAGAAAGCGATAGAGATAGAAAACAGTGGTTGCCGAGGGCTTGGAGTATGGGTTGGGGACTGGATATAAAGGGGGAATAAGGAAATTTTAAAAATATTCTCTCTCTTGATTTCAGTGGTGGATATATGACATTATACATTTTTATCAATTCATATAATTGAACACCTAAAAGGGTATATTTTATAATATGTAAATTTTACCTCAATAAATCTGACTTAAATTTGTAAATACTGATTAAGGGATCCCTAATTTTTTCCCATAGAATTCAAGTCTTCTGAATTATCTTCAGTGAGAGTTGATGTCAGAGTATTTTCACACTCTATCATTCTCTGGGGAATCAGCACTTATTCTTAAGAGGGCTCTAATATTGCATCTGTTGATTTTCTTTCAAGCTGCTGATGCTCCTCCTATAAGTTTTGATGCTGGATCTTTATTGATCTAACTAAAAGATGTCAAATAAAATGTTTGCAGACCATGAGGACTCATATCCCCGGTGGCATACTGGTCAATTGCAAATCCTCTACATTTTGGCCAACAGAGTGTTTAGAGACAATTTAAATGTGGGCTAACATCTAAAGTTTGTGCACAGGCAGGCAACCATAACTGCTTTGCAGCTGCCACCTGGATAACAGCAATTGTAAGAATCTGTTAAATTCTCAGGTATTAAAATGTGAATGTGCCGATCCTCAAGTTGGTCAGATATTATTATGGGAGAAGTCTACATGGAGAAGCTGGACTCCAGAGCTCCTTTTGAAAATCCTGTTGCAACAGTGATGTGATAGAAATTTTTAATTAGTTTTACAATGTTTTTTCAGAGAACTACGTTTTCAGTTGGTTTAGGTAATGTGTATGCATGATACAAAGTCCAAATTGTAAAACAGAGTACATGAAAAGTCTCCCTCCAACCCCTTGACCCTCAGACACCAAGTTCCCTCCCTGAGAGAAGCACTGTTGGGGGACCCCGTATGTCTGAATGGTTTGAGAAGGCAGAGGCTAAAGAAGTGGAAGGAACAAAAGGCCATTTGTCAGCTAAGAAGAAAAGACAATAGTCTGGTGGCAGAGATGCAGGAAATAAAGCCATAAGTTCAGATAGTGGGGATGTATATCACTGAGAATTGAGCTTAGTTACAAATGCAAGCAATCTAAGAGACAGTGACTTAAGACAAAGGTTTATATTTTTCTCATATAAAAGAAGTCTGGGTGAGCACTTAAGGGCTGATATAGCTGTTCAGTTATGTCATTAATTCTCAGGCCTCTTCTATATTCCTGCTCTACCATCTTTAGAAGGTAGTCTCAGGTAGCAAAAGTGGCCAGTGTTGCTCCAGCCATCATATCCAGATACCAAAGGATAAAGAAAAAGAAGAAAGGGCAACAATGCACGTGCTTGCTATCTCCTATTTACCCCGATTCATTTCAACTTTGTTCTTCTCCTTTCCCATCTGCTCTCTGTTTCAGCAGGCTGGCCTGGGTGGGCTACATCAGTGGCTTTCTTGCCCTTTGTATTCTGATAGGTTCAGCCCACAGGATCCATTGCAGGAGATTAGAATGTGAGAAGAGAACGGGCTCAGGGTTTTTTCCTTCACTGACTCCCTGTCTACAAAGTCACACCTGGCTGGCTGCCACCTGAAGGCCCCTGTTCTCAAGGCAATCTGCTCTGCCTGACCCTCCCCTTACCCGTACAGAAAGAGATAACAGTTTGGCTGATCCTGGTCTTGTGTCTGTGCTTGTGCTCAGCAGTGCCCGACTCTGCAGCCCCATGAACTGTAGCCCTGCAGGCTCCCCTGTCCATGGAATTTTTCAGGAAAGAATAGTGGAGTGGGTTGGCATTTCCTACTCCAGGGGATCTTCCCGGTCCAGGAATTGAACCCACGTCTCCTGCACTGGCAGGCAGATTCTTTGCCACTGCACACACTAATCTTGTACTCCTGTTCTATTATTCATGATTTCTATACATTCTGCTCACATGTTTATCAAGCCCCATTATATATAAAACCTTCCATGTTATCCTAATTTCAGTGTTCCAGCTGCTTCCCTGCTGGAATTCAGAATGATATAAGTCACAGGCGTGCTGAGTCAGCCTCTTTTAAGAAGTCTTCCTAAAAGCTTCACCCAACAATTTCTTCTCGCAATTATAAGTTAGATGGCCATTCTGCTGAAGGGATGTAGGCATATATACATGGCTTATTGTTGGTTGTCAGGGGACTGGTCATTAACAATAAAGAAGGAGGACTAAACACTGAGTAGGCAGCTAGCTGGTTCTTTTAAAAGAGGAATAGAGGGAAAAATAAAGATGGCCCTCAATCCAGTGCCCTGTGACAACCTGAAGGGATGGGATGGGTGGGAGGTGGAAGGGAGGTTCAAGAGGGAGGGGACATGTGTATATCCCTGAGAAACATTGTCATTAACCAGTCTGAGGAGAGAGGCACAAAGTCCCAGTCATTGAATTTCCAGTAGCAGTCACATTTTAAAAGTGAAAGTCGTTAGTCATGTCCGACTCTTCGCGACCCCAAGGATTATACAGTCCATGGAATTCTCCAGGCCAGTATACTGGAGTGGGTAGCTTTTCCCTTCTCCAGGGGATCTTCTCAACCCAGGGATCAAACCCAGGTCTCCCACATTGCAGGCGGATTCTTTACCAGCTGAGCCACAAGGGAAGCCCCACATTTTAAAGGTCACTGTCAAATTCATAGGCAACTGCCCTTGAAGTTTCCAAACTTTGAAGGTCTTTTTCTCCCCTCTCTTATACAGCCTCTTGTAGAATCTGATTAAAAATAGACCTTTTTAACTCTGAAAAAATACACGCAAACCATATGTACAATTGTTTACGAGTATTCTTTCTGCACAAAAATCCAATGCAATAAAGTTTTTTTCTTTTTTTTTTTTTTTAAAGCATAGCATAGTTGTTATGAAATTGTGTCCTGGAGCTGAACTACTTAAGTTTGAAATCTGGCTCCACATATACCAGTGGCGTGTCCTTGAGCAAGTTATCTAGCCCCCATGTTTGTTTCCTTATCCATAAAGTAGATAGAGTGGCCCTGAGGAGGTACTTGGCAGACCTTCTAGTTCAAGGAGCATAGTGGCTGAGGGCCCCCGCTGCTGCACTTTGGAATCCACTGTGGCATTTGTGACACAGCCACTGCTCCCATGGGCTTCTCCCCACCAATGATGGGATATGGCAGGGATACCAAGGCAGGCTCACTTCTGGAAGATACTAGATTCCATCAGCTAACATTAGCTTGAAGACAACCCCTTCCTGAGCTTTGGTGAACTTCATTAAGACTGCTCTGCCATCCAAGACAATTCTACCAGCCTTTCTTCTCTCTTTCACTCAGGGTTAAACAGGCTGTGGTCTAGTGACTCTCCCAGCCTTTACCAACTCCCCTTCACCTCCTTTTTCAAAGGCATGTTCCTTAATAAAATCTTTGCACATTTATTCTGGTCTTGGTATCTGCTTCTCAGAGGACCTGGACTAACACAGTAGGGATAATACTAGTTCCTACTTCTCACTGAGTTGTTGAGAGTATAAAGGAGTTAATTCACTTACTGTGCTTATGATAGGATTTGACAAATGGTAATAATTCAATACATTTCAGTTATTAAAGACCAGATCTTACATGGCTACTATTATAGCATACTAGATAATCCCCCAAGTCTTCCATTATTAAATACCATAAAATTATGTTGAAATACAGAAAATAGTCTTCTACCTGCATAGTTGAACTTATAAAAAATAAAAAACCCCAGGGGCAAAATGGAGAGGACACCAGAGCAGCAGTCCCGAGTTCACAGTGTAGCTGTCACCAGGGAACTTCATGACAACTTTGAACGTAAAGATGAGAATTGTCAAAGAGCTTTAGAACAAAAGTGGGGACTAAAAGCCAAACTATCAGCAAAAAGAGATCAAGGAAGCTTGTCTATCTTCACTTATATCTGGATAAAGGGAAAAGATTCCTCAAGACACCTGCCCTGGTGGCTCAGAGGTTAAAGCGTCTGCCTCCAATATGGGAGACCCGGGTTTGATCCCTGGGTCGGGAAGATACCATGGAGAAGGAAATGGTAACCCACTCCAATATTCTTGCCTGGAGAATCCCATGGATGGAAGAGCCTGGTAGGCTACAGTCCATGGGGTTGCAAAGAGTTGGACACGACTGAGTGACTTCACTTCACTTCACCACTCTTGTGGCTGAGAACTCCCAAGCTGGTAATACCAGTGACAGAGTGAATACAAGTCCTCTTGGAGGGATAAACCCTCAGCGGATTCTCAGGGTTCTCTTCGACATGGCCCTGAAGATGATCTCACAATCCAAAACTGCAGAACCAACAAGGAAATAATCCACCGTGAGTGAGATTTAGTAATGTGAGGAGCAGGATTAGATTCCCAACAACTTAAGGTAGTGCATACACACTGAGGAAACCAGATCTGAAAGAGACACATGCACCCCAATGTTCATCACAGCACTGTTTATAATAGCCAGGACATGGAAGCAACCTAGATGCCCATCAGCAGATGAATGGATAAGGAAGCTGTGGTACATATACACCATGGAATATTACTCAGCTGTTAAAAAGAATTCATTTGAACCAGTCCTAAAGAGATGGATGAAACTGGAGCCCATTATACAGAGTGAAGTAAGCCAGAAAGATAAAGAACATTACAGCATACTAACACATGTAATGGAATTTAGAAAGATGGTAACGATAACCCTATATGCAAAACAGAAAAAGAGACACAGAAGTACAGAACAAACTTTTGAACTCTGTGGGAGAAGGTGAGGGTGGGATGTTTTGAAAGAACAGCATGTATATTATCTAGGGTGAAACAGATCACCAGCCCAGGTGGGATGCATGAGACAAGTGCTTGGGCCTGGTGCACTGGGAAGACCCAGAGGAATCGGGTGGAGAGGGAGGGGGGAGGGGGGATCAGGATAGGGAATACGTGTAACTCTATGGCTGATTCATATCAATGTATGACAAAACCCACTGAAATGTTGTGAAGTAATTAGCCTCCAACTAATAAAAAAAAAAAAATAAAATATTTTATTTAATCTCTGTCTGATATAATCTATCACATTAAATAATAGAATTAAAAACAAAACATAACCAGAGATTGAGACTCTGGAAAAGAACCAAACAAAAGTTTTAAAGACTCTCTTATCTGAGGTTCTTTAGAAAGCAGAGCTGAAGGCAAGGATTGGGCTATTGATTTGTTATTCAGGAGTTGAGATTAAGGCAAGGAGGAAAGGGGAAGTGGGCCAAGGAAAGACGGGAACCAAGGTAATAGGGTATATTACAGTGCTGGCCACTATTTGATAAGCCATGGAGAAACAGCTGGTCACTTAGCAGGAATTTTGCCTAGCACCCAGGACTTCTCTGGAAAGTTTTCAGAAAGAAACACCATCTTTATTTGGAAGGAGAATTTAACTCCCCAGCTCCCTCTTTTTTCCTGTTTCCTATTGCTCAAATCCACTCCATGGAGAGCTAACCCATAAGTGCGGTGTTGTTCATCCTTTGATGTCACTCAGTAAACAAGATCCTCTGTCCAGAAGCAGAGGAACAACTCGGTGCCGACGCCCTAGCATGTAGAAGGTGAAGCATTGTGATCCCAGGCCTCCAGCCAACTTGGGGAGCTCAGCAGAGATAGCAGAGTACCCACACACTTGTGGAGTTACTAGGAGTTGGGAGAACTTTGAGGATTGAGAGGCAGTTTAACTCCGAGGAGGTGAACAAGCTTAGATTCTGATATGAAATTAAAAATAGAGTCATTGAAATGAAATACTTCCCAGTAGATAGATTGAATAGTATATGACTACAACTGGAGATGAAACTGTAGATTGAAAGAGATAATTTAAGAAGGTATACCTCTATGCTATATATATATATTTATGGAATGCTTCATAAATTTGTGTGTCATCCCATCCTTGTGCAGGGGACATGCTAATCCTCTCTGTATCATTCCAATTTTAGTCTATGTTCTGCCCTAAATAAGCATCTCTATGCTATATTCTGAATAAAGAAAAAAAAATGAGGCATGAAAGAGTGAAAAGATGAAATGTATATCCAATAGGAATTTAAGAAGGTGAGAGTAGACAGGAAGAGGTTACATTGATAAAGAACATGAATCCGGAGATTCAGTTTCTATGTGATATTTTTGATGTCCAAGGACAGCTTTTGTATGCAGAGAAGGTGATTTTCATTTACTTGGGTCTGATTTTTTTTACAACTTTACCTACTGCAATTATAAATTTAAAAGCCTAGTTTTTCTTAAACTCCTAAATTCATGTTATAAGTTTTATTACACAATTTTATATCCAGTAAATTTTATATAAAATAGAGACAATTTTCAGGGAAACTTTCATTTAAATGGACTGATTATGTAAGGGAATTTGATTTTGAATAATATTAAGTAAACTTGAATAGGACAGACTAATTACCTTTAAATACTTCAAATAATATTTATACGTTTAATGTATTCAGTTTTCCTTAAGACTTGGAATGTCCAAACTCAACAAACTTATAACTCAATAAGCTAATCCTTCCGACATTGTTAAATAACTCTCTAATGCAAGTTCTTTTAACTACTCTACCACTGTTTATAAACCAAGTCACTTTATATCATTCAACTTCAAATTGTTTAATTTGGAATCACAGGCCAATTTGTCATACCTTTTAATATGCAAATTCAATTATATTTTATAAATATTTTAAATGCCAAACAGTCATTATCTTGATTGTAATACAAAATGATTAATGCCATGGGTTTGACATATTTCATAATTTCATATTTCTGGGGTTAAGAGACACAACCCACTGAGCTTTACTGTGACTTTAAAAGTCCTGAGCCAATAACTCAGGATGTTGGGCTTCCCAGGTGGCTTAATAGCAAAGAATATGCTTGTCGCCTGGGGCAAGTTGGAGTTGCTTATTGAACAGACACATTTGTTTCAGGAATGCCAGACCTGCAGCTGCCTGTGTCCAGTGTGGTCCTTCCTGTATTGCACACCGACATACTGAGTCCAGTTTTATTAATCTCGAAATTACACGAGACTCCATGTCTATACCCTTCAGGTGAGGTTGATACCTCTTCTTCCAATTACACAACCACATAATAATCTTTGTAACCTCTTTCCCTTTTGAGGACTTGATTTGATCATCTGAATTCTTCAACCTCCAACCAGATTGCAACTGATTTTGCTCACTCATCTCATTACTGTCTGGCTGAACTCTATTTTCATTTTTTTCCACTATGTCTTTGGGTCACAGGTTTTGGCAATCTGTAGTCTTTGGCTTTATGATTAAAACAATTGTGAATGGCAGGAATAAAAATAGATGCACACGGAGACACACTGAAGCACAGAGTAACAATAAAGACAGAGAGAATATCTTGAAACAACCAGAGATGTGTGCCGATAGTGCTCCTAGAAACAAGGTGAACATGCCTAAAACCTGCAGGATTTTCTGTAGGCAGGGTTGCAAGCTCCAACACCTCAAAGTGGTACACTACAAGAAGGGCAAGAATTATGCATATGTCCAGGGGAAGTGGCATTATGAGAGGAAGCAGAGTGGCTATGTGAGCAGACTAATCCAATTGTCCAGGAAAAACTAAAATCACAAAGACTGTGCTGAGGTTGTAGATCAAAGGACTCTTGCTATTAAGAATGTAAACATTTTGACCTGGGAGGATTTAAGAAGAGAAAGGGTCAAGTGATCAAGTTCTAAGCATCATTCTTTGCTCTTCTAAAGATAATAACGTCTTGAAGTAAAAAAAGTAGAAAAATTACATCATCAAAGTGGAGTGATAGATAGCTGACTTCTAATTAACAACAGTTGAATAGTATCTTCGAAGCAAGAGAAAATAGTGAATCTATACTTTTATACTCAGTCAAGCTACCATTCAGGAATGGGAAAACAAAAGTCATTTTTAGAAAGGCGAAGTCTAAATTCATTAACAAACACTGAAAAAAAACTGCTGAAGTACATGGATCCTTCTGTATGAAAACCCTTGCTATTTGCTATCTGAAACTAAGGAATGAAAAAGATTTCATAACATGGTGTACTTTTCAATCTCAGTACCCAAAATCATCATCCAAATCTAGGAACCCAAAAATTCAGAAGACAAAAACAACTTACACTAAAGAAAGAAATTAATTCACAAAGAAAGAAGTGAGTCTCAAGAAGGAATGATGAGCTAGAAAAATGACAAAGCATATAGGTAAATCTAAGTGATCCTTGACTGTTTAATAAAAAAACAACTGTTTTGGGGGAATACAAAAGCTACATAAATAAAGTATGCACTGAACATATAAATTAGGATAGGTGATGTGAAAGAACAAGTTCAAGACTTGGCAAAAAGCAGTCAATGTTTAGGAATGTTGATTGTAGTAGACACTGTTGTCATTCAACCCCTATTATCCACCTAAGTTCACTTATTAATGGGATAGACATTTTAACAGGCTGCCAGGGGTTGCTCAAGCACATGTGTCTCTCTATGCCTGATGTCTTTTTTCTGCATCATAGAACTTTCTCTGCCTTAAGCAGGTGTAATCTGAACATGCAGGGGAGTTAACACTTCCAGGAATGACTTTCAATCAATGGAGGAGTCAGTAGATAAATGTTCCAACCTTCTTATCTCCTCACAGGAAAACTCTGAACCAAGCTTCATGTGGTCGTTCAGAGGATTTGAGCACCCGTCACCCACAACAATAAACTGCTCATGAGCATTTCCTAGACCTGCTTCTCTCTTTCCCCTGCCTCACTTCCACCTTCCTTGTTAGCCCTTCATGATGTCACCTCCCAAATGGCTGTACTCAAGGTCTGGTCCTAAGGGCAACTCTTGGGAGAATCCAACTTAACACACTGGTTAGTTTTAGCATTTAATTTATGTGTGCTTGTGACAATTTTAAGAGTAAATCACTAAAATGGTACAGATAGAACGTGTAACTTCCAAAAAAATATAGGTGAAAAGGAGAAAATTTTTTAAAAAGTCTTATGTCAATAAAGATAGGATAGTGATGGAGGGGGAGAGAAACTTAAGGGAGTAAATGCCACATTTCATAGAATGTAAGATGACATCACTTGTAAAATACACCTAAAATTTTGCATGCTAATAAGGAAGAAAAAAGCTGCTAATTACAACTTCAATTATGCAGGTATTATAATTTCAAAGACGTTTAAAAGTGGGGGAAAATGTGTGTCTTAGAGTTGATGAAATTTGGTAGTGCAAAGTAAGATTTCAGAAATAAAGGCAAATATTCAATAATCACAATATGAAGGGGCTAGAATCATTTAGAAGATCAAATTATCTAATTAGGTTTGTATTTTTTTGAAAACTAGCTGTACACCGTTCATAAGAGACATACTTCAAACATAAAATATGAGGTCACATGTAAAAGAACTGAAAAAGATAACACCAAGCAAATACTGACCAAAAAAAGCTGGTGTAGCTAATTAAAAATGAGACAGACTTCATCTCTAGAAATGCTTTTTGTTGTAAGGAGGGTCAGTTCATAATGACACATTTTCAATTCATAATGAAGAAATGATATTTCTAAATATTATATACCTCAAACATAGCCTCAAGATACATAACACAAAAATTGAGAGACCGACTAGGAAAAATGTCAAATCAACAGAAGGGAAATTTGGGGTATTCTGGTGGTCCAGTGGCTAAGACTGTGTTCCAATGGAGGGGGCCCCAGTTGGATTCCTGATCAGAGAGCTAGATTCCGCCTTCCTCCACTAAGACCTGGTGCAGCCAAATAAATAAATGAATGAATAAATTAGGAGGAGATTATTCACATATCTTAGTTTTGATGGAACAAATAAACAATAGGTATTTAGAAGCTATTAATAATATAATAAATTATTAAATGTGATATAATGAACTTAAGCACCGAAGAATTGATGTTTTGAACTGTGGTGTTGGAGAAGACTCTTGAGAGTCCCTTGAACTGCAAGGAGATCAAACCTGTCCATCCTAAAGGAAATCATTCCTAAATATTCATTGGAAGGACTGATGCTGAAGCTTAAGCTCCAATACTTTGGCCACCTGATGCGAAGAACTGACTCACTGGAAAAGACCCTGATTCTGGGAAAGATTGAAGGCAGGAGGAGAAGGGGACGACAGAGGATGAGATGGTTGGATGGTATCACTGACTCGATGGACATGAGTTTGAGCAAGCTCTGGGAATTGGTGATGGACAGAGAAGCCTGGCATGCTGCAGTCCATGGGGTCGCAAAGAGTCGGACACAACTGAACCACCGAGCTGAACGAACTGAGAATATATTGAACTCTATACCTCAAATTTAAAAATACAAATTTACTCAAACATAAATGGAACATTTATGAAAATTAGCTACATATTAGTCCACACATCAAATCTCTACAAATACTAAAAGAATCAATATCACACAGATTGCATTATCTGACTATAGAACCGTTAAGCTAGAAAGCAATAACAAAGATCACATAGAAATATATTTGGAAATTTAGAAACCTCACTGTTAAGCAGTTTTGGGGTCAAAGACAATATTGTAAGGGACATTAAAAAATATTTCAACTGAGCAATAATGAAAATCTACATATCAAAACTCATGGGGTACAGCCAAAGCAGTACCTTTAGAGAAATTTACATCCTCACATACTCAAAAGAAGTCTGAAAATTTATGAGTTAATCATGCAACTTAAGAAGTCAGAAAGAACAGAGTTCAAAGTAATTAAATAGAGGATAATAAAGATATGATCAGCAATTAATTGTAGTAGATTGGATTATTAGTCTCGGTATTTCATTCTCCTGTAATAGGATTATACATTGACACCCACACTCACTCATCAGTCTGTGAAATTACCCACCCCTATAAAAACTGACAACCCCTTTTCAGATGGCCCAGTCTGTCTGTAGAGTGTGTTTCTCTCTAAATAAATCCACCTCTCACCTATCACTTTGTTCCTCCCTGAATTTTTTCTGTGATGAGACATCAAGAACCTGGGCTTTGTTAAGTCCTGAGGCCAGGTGTGTGATCTTAGTTCAAAGACCATGAGTTTTGGTTGGATTCAAGTCCTGGCCATTTGGGTTCAAGTCCCAACCTGAAGGGCACGGTTTCAGGCTGAGGAGGATAAGACATGAACAGAACCTGAAACTTGGAGTCTAGACTGGATTATAGCCAAGCCCTGCTGATGTAGCTGACTCACATATCCTTTAGAAAGAAATCTTGTTTTTTAAATGCTGAGTTGTGTGGTTTGATATGCAAAAGAAGGCTGAGTGCCAAAAATCGATGACTTCGAATCGTGGTATTGGAGAAGACTCTTGAGAGTCCCTTGAACAGCAAGGCAATCAAACCAGTCAGTCCTAAAGGAAATCAACCCTGAATATTCTTTGGAAGGATTAAACTTAAGCTCCAATACTTTGGCCACCAGATGCAAAGAGCCAACTCACTGGAAAAGACAGTGATGCTGGGAAAGATTGAAGGCAAAAGGAGAAGAGGGTGGCAGAGGAAGAGATGGTTAGGTAGCATCACTGACTCAGTGGACATAAATTTGAGCAAACTCTGGGAGATAGTAGAGGACAAAGGAACCTGGTATGCTATATAGTCCATGGGGTCACAAAAAGTCAGAGATGACTCAGTGACTGAACAACAATTACAGCAAAAGCTAATTCATTTGTGAAACAGAAAATATACAATAGGGCATTGCCAAACCTAAAATCTGATCTTCTGAAAAGACATCTATCAGAAACCTTTGCCAGACATGATGGATGATTGGAGGTGGGAGTGGAAGGGAGGGAGGGAGGAACAGAGTGGAGGAAGGAAAGAGAAACAAATGACCAAATGATGAATAAAATAGGAGACCGGGCTATAGATACATCAGTGAGCTTTAAAATGAAAGCCTGCTGTGAATAATTTGATGCCAATGAATTTGGAGACTTAAAGTAGATAATGTCCTAGAAAAACTTACTGAAATCAACTGGAAGAAAAGAGAAAATCTGAGTAAGTGTATAACTAATTTTTAAATTAACAAGTAATTCAGACTTCTGATGAAATACATGATGGAATAAATATACTTTTCCCTATTCTCTACTCAGAGTGCAACCAAGAACCCTGAACATTAAATATAAAACAAACCTAAGACGACTCTGAAAGGTAGAGAGTAGGCTGATCGGCTAGGGACCACAAAGTAGTGAGTTTCCTGGGTTTTCTTTTTGCCTCATGAATCCCAGATTTGAAGTGGAATATTCCAGAAACCAAAAAGCTAAAGTGTGTTAGTCGATCAGTCGTGTCTGACTATGTGCGGCCTCATGGACTCTAGCCCGCTGGCTCCTCTGTCCATGTGATTTCCCAGACAAGAATACTGGAGCGGGTTGACATTTGTGCAGACAAAAGAAGTTCTGACAATGTCATACTTAGCAATACTAATCAGACCACTAATAATACTAATACTAATATGATAACTTAGTCTAAGGTATCTGTACTCAGGTGAAGGGTGGCATCAAATTTTTTTTCTAAGAATGAGAGCTGCAGAAGGAAATGGCAACCCACTCCAGTATCCTTGCCTGGAAAATCCTATAGACAGAGGAGCCTGGTGGGCTACAGTCCATGGGGTCGCAAAGAGTTGGACACGACTGAGCTACACACAGACATACACACAAGAATGAGAGCTGGGTTGTTTCATGTTGGAGTATTTAAAGGTTCTAGTTTTACACTTTTTCTTTTTTATTTGGCTGCAACTCATGGCATGTAGGATCTTAGTTCCCCGACTAGGGATCAAACCTGAGCCCAGGCAATGAGAGTGCCAAGTCCTAATAACAACTGAATCACCAGGGAATTCCCTACTCTTTTTCTAAAATAACATATTTATTCCTGAAAGGTTTTTTATATGGTTAACATCTTAAAATGACAAAAGTTAATCCATGTATATAGCCCAAGTAATGTAGAACACAGACAGTCTCCGACTTAGGATGGTTTGACTTACAATTTACAATGGCACAAAAATGATATGCATTGTATAGCAACCAAACTTAGAATTTTGAATTTTGATCTTTTCTTGGGCTAGACTTACGTGACACGAGACTCTCCAGTGATGCTGCTGCTCCCAGACAGACATGCTGTCATGAGAGTAAAAAAAAAAAAAAAGAATATATATATATATATAGATATATATATGTGTGTGTGTATATATATATACACACACATTTAACCATTCTGTTAAGAGTTATTATAAAAATACAATCTTTTTTTTTACTTTCAGTAAATGTACTGAATTCAATAAGTTGCATGAGATATTCAACTCTTTATAATAAAGTAGGTTTTGTGTTAGATGATGTTGCCCAACTGTGTGTTAATGTAAGGATCCTGAGCACATTTAAGGTAGATTAGGCTAAGCGCTCATGTTTGGTAGGTTCGACCCCGAGATCAAACCTGCATCTCCTGCATTGGCAAGCGGGTTCTTTACCGCAGAGCCACAAGGGAAACCACGTATTTAATTGGTGCCCCTTGAAGGGGACTGGGCCAGGCTCTGAGGTTACAGGCACTTTCTTTTTATAATTACTCAGCTTCCTTTGCTGGTTCTGGGATATACTCAGAGGCTACCATGTCTCAGATTTCACTCCATCTTTTTGGATTCCCTTTGGTAAGGTACATCTTTTGTTTTTAACACACAGGGCTAGTGGGTAGCAAACTTTCTGGATCTTTATACATCAGAACACATGAGCAGCTGTCACGAGGGCACACCCTTCAGATCTCTGACTGCAGAGAGCATGGTGGACCCGTGGTCCCCACTGCAGCCTGTGAGATCCATCACAGATCTCATGTTAAGCCTTCCCATGGGCTGCCTCCAGCCTATGATGAGCAGGGAGACCAGGGACTCCACTTGAGCTTGAGGACTTCCTGGAAGCCTTTTTGAACTCTTCTAAACTTTCTCTGCAGTCTAAGACACTCCCACACACCCTTTCCGCCTTCCTTCTCCCCTTTCCCTGGAGTCAGATTAGCCTTGTGGTCTGAAGCCTCAGACACCCTCTTGGGTGCCTTTGTCTCTTTAAGTGTTTGCCTCATACACTTCTTACACAGTTCTGTCTTGGCATGTTTCTTACAGGACCTGAGCTTTCACAACAGCTTAATTTCACCTCACATTTGATTTTTTTGCACCTAGAATCCTATTCCCAGTCATTTTCTCCCCAGTTTTTGATGGCATTGTTCCATTGTCCTTTAGTATCCAGAACTGCTGATGAGGTCTTTATTGTTTCTTTGTAAAAACATTTTGAAATTTTCTCATTCTTAAGATACAGGAACCTCAACTAGTAGGTACCTAGGTGTGTGCATTTTCAAATTTTTGCCTGCTTAATACTTGCTGGGCTCTTTCAATTTAATGACATATTCTTAGCTGTGATTTCCTTTCCCTTTGTCCCACCCTCAGTTCCTCTGTTCTGTTCTTCTGAGACTTCTGTGAGAACTTCTCAGGTTTACACTCATGAGAACTATGTGTCTTGGCAAAAGAGCTGGGTTTTGTTTGTTTTTCTGTAGTAGTTGGTTTGGGAATATGAGAAGTCCAGGTTAGCTGGTAGGACTAGAACAGGATCTGCGGGGCGAGAGGCCCTGAGAGACCCATGGGAAAGCGGACACCAAGCCAGGTGTGTGTGGCTTTGGGCTCTCACCAGGTAAGGCTGTGAGCTTGGAAACACACCCTTTGTGGTTATGAGGGTATTTGTTTCAGTACAACCTATGTTTTCTAAATTTATGGAGATGAGAACATATACTTGAGTGATGGAAAATTTGCTGCCTTGGAAAGCCTTCCTCCCACCCCTTTTCAGGACCCAGTGAGCTGAGCTCTGTGTGGGAGGAGATGGTCTGGAAAACATCAAAGGTCATGATGTTTCAGCTGGCCTTGAAGGCTCCATTGGAGAATCCAGGCACAGGGATTATCTTGGCCTGTGGTCAAGAAAGCACACGGCAGTTTTGGAGAAGATTATGTAACCCCTGTGGAAGAAGCGGGCATCATCTACTGCAGGAGATGAGGCTAGGATGGAGGGCTGGGGAGTCAGACAGCAGGGGCCTGACCTGAAGGCCCAGCAATCATGTGGAATTTCTCCTGAAGGAATTCCCTGAAGGTTTTTTTGAACAGGGAAAACACTATGATCACTATGTTTGGGTTTTATTAAGATACTTCTGGTAGAAGGTAAATTTAGAGAGGGATATAGGAGCCTGTCCACATTAGGGCAAACCTGTATTTCTGTTTCCATGACTGGGACTGGGCAGCCAGTTCAGGGCAGGGTGAGTGGTTGGTGATCTGTCCTGGGAGCTGGGAGGCTGGGAGGCTGGGATACTGAGAATCAAGGTGGCGAGTGTAGAAAGGCCCAGAGAAGAAAACTAGGAGGGTATTGCTCTGCTCCTCTGATCTAAGAGGGAAATAAGAGCTTGCTTGTGAGATGTGATGACATTGGCGGGTGGGAAAGTGGAAAAATACTGTAGGACCTGGCCAAGAAAACTGGAGTGGACTAAGAGGAGAGTTCACTTGGGGCAGGAAAAGATGGGTGTGTGGGAGAAGTGAGCTCCCTATAGCCCCATGGATTGGCTCATGATCTTAGTAGCTGCCCAGCAAGTATGGAGAAAATCAAAGGTTCCTTTCTGACATCTTCTCCTTTCCTTCTAGGGCCCTGTGTTCACCTGGTTTTCCTTCTACCCCCCCTGACTACTTTGCCCCAGTCTTAGTTGGCTCGGTGGGTCCACTCTTCAAGACCCCTAAATATAGGGGTATTGCTGAGGCCCCCGCTCTGGACCCCCTCTGTGTACTTCCGCTCCTTGGATGATCTCCTCTGGCATCTTGGTTTTAAACATCATTGGTAATCTGAGGATGCCCTACTGATACTGTCTATCAAATGGCCCACTTAATGTCTCTACTTGGATATCCAACAGGCATCTCAAACAAGTAAAAGGAGTGACTTTTGATTCCCCCTTCATCCTCTGCCAGCCCGCTCCTCCCCCATGATTCCCCATCTCATAAAATGACAATTCTCTTCATCTTGGAGTCACCCCTGAGTCTGTCTTGTCATCTTCCCTTCTGAGTCATGTTCAATTCATCAGCAGATCCTGTCAGTTCTCCCTATGCATCTCTGTCCTGTCCCTGAGAGCTCTATCACTCGCAATGACAGCCGTCTTGTAATATGAGCCAATATGACACTCCTCCCCAGCATTCCTGCAATAGCGCTCAGCTCTGTTCTCCAGTGATCACGTCACTCTCCTACTCAAATTCTCCCTCTGGGAATGACTTCCCATCACAGTTAGAAGAGAAACTCAATATGGCCCCCAAGGCACCATCTGAGCTGTCCCTGATTCCATTTCCTACCTCCTTTCCTTTCCATCAACTCACCCAACCATCTCCATTTAGAATCCATCTGCCAATGCAGGAGATGCAGGTTCAATTCCTGGGTTAAGAAGATCCCCTGGACAAGGAAATGGCAACCCACTTCAGTATTCTTGCCTGGAAAATCCCATGGACAGAGGAACCTGGTGGGCTAAAGTTCATGGGGTTGTAAAAAATTTGGCACAATTTAGTGACTCAGTTCAATTCAGTCACTCAGTTGTGTCCAACTCTTTGCAACCCCATGAATTGCAGCACGCCGGGCCTCTCTGTCTATCACCAATTCCCAGAGTTTACTGAAACTCATGCCCATCGAGTTGGTGATGCCATCCAGTCATCTCATCCTTGGTTGTGCCCTTCTCTTCCTGCCCCCAATCCCTCTCAGCATCAGGGTCTCTTCCAATGAGTCAACTCTTAGCATCAGGTGGCCAAAGTATTGGAGTTTCAGCTTCAACATCAGTCCTTCCAATGAACACCCAGGACTGATCTCCTTTAGGATGGACTGGTTGGATCTTCTTGCAGTCCAAGGGACTCTCAAGAGTCTTCTCCAACACCACAGCTCAAAAGCATCAATTTTTCGGTGCTCAGCTTTCTTCACAGTCCAATTCTCACATCCATACATGACCACTGGAAAAACCATAGCCTTGACCAGACGGACCTTTGTTAGCAAAGTGATGTCTCTGCTTTTTAATATACTGTCTAGGTTGGTCATAACTTTCCTTCCAAGGAGTGTCTTTTAATTTCATGGCTGCAGTCACCATCCACAGTGATTTTGGAGCCCCCCAAAATAAAGTCTGACACTGTTTCCACTGTCTCCCCATCTATTTGCCATGAAGTGATGGGACCAGATGCCATGATCTTAGTTTTCTGAATGTTGAGCTTTAAGCCAACTTTTTCACTCTCCTCTTTCACTTTCATCAAGAGGCTTTTTAGTTCCTCTTCACTTTCTGCCATAAGGATGGTGTCATCTGCATATCTGAGCTTATTGATATTTCTTCCAGCAATCTTGATTCCAGCTTGTGCTTCTTCCAGCCCAACGTTTCTCATGATGTACTCTGCATAACAACAACAAATATACCAACCACATTTCTCACCTCAGGGTCTCTTCCTGGAATTTAAAAAAAAATTTATTTTAGAACACTACCTAACATCATGCACAAAAATAAACTCAAAATGAATTAAAGACCTAAACATAAGACTGCACACTATAAAACTCTTAGAGGAAAACGTTGAAAAAACACTCTTTGACATAAATCACAGCAAGACCTTATTTGACCCACCTCCTAGAGTGATGAAAATAAAAACAAGAATAAACAAATTCTATCTAATTAAACTTAAAAGCTTCTGCACAACAAAGGAAACCATAAATGAGATGAAAAGAACCCTCAGAATGGGAGAAAATGTTTGTAAATGAAGACATTGACAAAGGATTAATCTCCAAAATATGAAAATAGCTTACGTAGCTCAATATCAAAACAACAAACAATCCAACCAAAAAATGGAAGACCTAAGTAGACATTTCTCCAAAGAAGACATACAGATGGCCAAAAGGTATATGAAACGATGCTCAACATCACTCACTAATTACTAGAGAAATGCAAATCAAAACTATAGTAAGGTATCACTTCACATTGGTCAGAATGGCCATCATGAAAAAAAATCTACAAGCAGTAAATGTTGCAGGGGGTGTGGGAGAAAGAGAACCCTCTTGCACTGTTGGTGGGAATGTACATTGATTCTTCCTGTAATGTTCTAATCCAAGATATTCTCCTGCCTCACTCTTCTATTCCATTCAGGTTAAAAGAGCCTTTCCCTGGCCACTCTTATTTTTTTTTTGTAGCCCTAACCACCATATGACATTGTATTATTTGCTTACTTTTTACTATATATTTATTCCTTTAGTGAAAATTATCTACCACCAGTAGAAGATAAGCCCCAGGAGGAGTTTTGCTCCTCACTGATGCAGCTTCAGCACGTAGAAAAGTATCCAGGCAATAGCAGGAACCTGTTGCTTACTCGCCGACTCATGTCTGACTCTTTTTGCAAGCCCATGGACTTTAGCCTGCTACCACTGAGCCACCTGGGAAATCCAGTAGGTATTTAATGAATATTTATTCAAAGAATGGAAGGCAGCGTGGTTGAGGCCAAACCAGAAACTGGCAACTGGCAGGGTAGAGAGAGCAAAGCCAAGGGCACTGGGGAGTTGAGGGAGTTGGTGAGAATATAGCTGGCACAGCTGGCCATGGATTCCAAGGTAGACATGAAGGGGCAGAGGTCGGGAGGCTGGGTAAACTTGGCGATGGCTGGTGGGGTGGTTGGTGATCAGTAAGTGTGGGCAGAGGGTGGGATGGAAGAAAGGAGCTTAGTCAAAAAAGGAATGTTGGACTTGGATAATCTGGAGAAAGGAAAATGTGAGTACATTGTATAATTATGAATTTTTTCAGAACAGGAGTTTTTTTTTTTTTTTTTTTTAAAGCTTTCTGTAAATAGTTTAGCACATACCAGACAGTCAATCCATTGGTGAATGAGGACACCCAGTCTCCAGGCTATACAAGTGTGCATTCTTATTTTGGCTCCTAGGGTTTTCCAAAGACTGCAACAAGGACATCACATTCTCTTGCCTTGTTAATGTCTCACAGTCAACAATTCCTTCTACTCATTGCCACACGGGCTCCTGCAGCCTCAGAGGAATTTCGGACAATGCAAATCAGGCCACCTGAATTGGAGGTAGAAAAATTTGCCTGATGTTGCCCAGAAAGCGGTGTCAGAATCAAGACTCAACCACCTCATAGGCACAATGGGTAGGTTCCACTAGTGTTTCCCCAATTCTCCTCAAGTTCCAACACTGTAGGATTTCAGATGCATACTAGTTCTAAATGCCTCTGCAGAACCTTTTGAAATTGCCCTTCCAATTTCTGCTGCTCTGAGCTACTCACTCCAACTGCTGAAATGCTTCCTCCTTTACTGATGCTACAGTTTTGCATACACATCCAGATTCATCTTCTAGATATCTTCTCCTAACCATGACACTCTGCTGACATGTAGATTTCTTGCACCCAACACAAGTCCTGGTACACAGGAAGCATGCAGTGAGAGCTTGCCGAATGAACAGTGGTCAACGCAGGGGCAGTGATTCAAGAGAACAGCTAAAAGCCAGGTCTTCTGCTCCAAGGACCTGACCATTTGCCTCCCCTCAGACCAGTTCCACTTCCACCTCAGGAAACCCTTTCAACCCTCCCCTCCCCTCTTTCCATGTTCTTTCCCTAGTGATGGAAAGAGAAAACAGGCCCAGAATCTCAGGAAAGCAGGGTGGAGTCCTATGCCGACAGGAGAGCAGAAACATAATCCTTGGGATTTATGCTGATAATGCAACCTTGCAAAATCATTCCCCAAAACAGAGGGAAGGGTGTTTGTTTTGTCTTGCTTTTTATTGCATCTGTTTCACTGCTGGCAGAACTGAACAGACGGCAAGTCAGTCCATTTCAATGATTTCATAAGTGTTAACTGAGCTTCACAACTCAGAGGCAAAAGGTACATTCTTAAAGGACAGGGAAGGTCACAAACAAGATCTCTGCAGGTGGCAGCGGGCCTCACATTCACAAAAGTCCTCAACTGCAGACTTTCAAGCTTAACTTCAAATAAGATCGTCTATACTAAAATCCTAGGCACATCATAAAGGGATGGAAAGATGTTTGTGGAATTTAAAATTAGTGGCCCAATATCAGACTATTTTCAGTATTCTATGACCTGATTGTGTTCTATGAATCCTGAAATTATCTTGGGCACAGTAAAATATTTGCAAATTCCTGTATTACATTCATTAATAGATTAAGTATAAAAAATTTTCATTAATAGATTAAGTATAAAAAAATTTCAATGATTTCAATTTCACACATGAAACAAGTCATGTTAAGAGATCAACAAATGACTTCAAAGAGCAATTTTTTTTTCATAAAATTTTGACTATATCCTCTTTGTCTTTGTCTCTTTCTCTCTTCTGCCAGCTCCTCTCTCCCCTCTTCCTCCAACTGAGATTCAAGCTGAAGTAGATGATGTTCAAGGAACTTCCTGGTCCTAGAAATCCACCAGGAGTGGTGCCAGAAGTCCTGCTCAGTGGCTCCTGCATCACCTACACTTTTCCCAAGATGAGGGACAGACAGACAGACATAAGGCACGGCTCTTCAGTTGCTCTTCTCCTTCCCGCCTTCGGCCTGGCCATGCTCCAGGTTGAAATTGTGGGGAATGGAAGAATCACCTTGCTGGGCCGGAACTGTGCCCTAGGCCGCTAATAAAGGTATTGCTATTCTGACCCCAGGGCGAAAAGACTTGTAAACAGAAGCCGGGGTCAAGAACTGGAAATAGGGGTCATTTTCTTCTTCAGAAATATTTGGACTGTAGAGCAGACACCTTATCCTCTGATGCCCTCCTAAGACATGTGTGAGCATGCTATTGGTCCCCACTGCTGGTGGGGAGGAGACATGGGGGAGGGGTGTTGTCTTGGTAATAGCAAATTTGGATAGCCAGTGTCCTTGACAACGGCATCAGTATATCAGACATCATGGCATATCTAGTGACGGTGGCCCTTTCAGCGTAGACATAGGGGCCCCTAATATCTCACATGGGCTTTGGTAGCTCATCAAGCAAGGGAAGCGGGGTGGTATTCATGAATGAACTGCAGAAGGACACATCAGCCCAGGGAGCTCCAGTTTGTTTTTTTATTTTTTAAGCAGATATGGCAGACATTACTGTTACCAAGATGACTGGAGCTGTTGACTGGCACTGACAATTCCCAAAATCACTGAGAAGGAATAAGAGGGGGCTGAAGGTCATTCAAAATAGCTAGTGAGGGACCCAGAGAAATGCCACGTTCTGCTGGTATTGCCATCTCTTGTCTACATTAATGACGGGGGCCATGGAGGACTGTAAGTGAGCAGCGCTTGCAAGTTGTAGAGCCCCATATTTCCAGGTAGAGAATTGTGTTCATGTGCACAAGAGTGAGAAAACTAGGGGAAGAGAGCCTGAATTTAGACAGACAATCAGTGAGGGACCAGGCAGAGATGACAGGGTATCCCTGTCTCCTAGGTAGATGAGGTGCAGAGGCGGCTGGAGGGGTGGAGGGTGGAGCGGGGGTGGTGATCCTGCAAAATGATTTCCAAAGGTGCCCACTAGATGGCGGCGTCAGTCAGCACATGAGTTTCAAAGGTTTCTTGGAGAATAGCGGGGGCTCAAAGGAAAAATGTCATTTCACAGATGGGAAAATGGAGGATGGGGAGGTGGGGCGATTTCCGCTGAGCATACTATCGACTAGCCTTGTCCCATTCTCCTTGTCTCAGACTTTTAGGGACAATGCAATGACTAGGTTCTGCTTCTAGAACTGTAGAGCTTTGTTTTTTTCAGAATCAAAACAAGAAGTGCCAATCTGAGCAGATCAATAAGAGGTCATGAGTCTTAGACAGCAGCTACAGTGAGGTTCCCTTTGACCTGTGGGATAAAGTTCAAATCTACAGCATGACTTGTAAGATATTCCCTATGTTGCAGGATTTCCTTCGTTTTACATCTCTACACTTAAACAGCACCATGCAGGGTTTAAGCAGCTTCGTCTTCAGAAACCTATGTATTAATGGTCTCTGAACTGCTTCTTTGGGAAGCAATCTCTGGCCCATTTAGGAGATTTGATCACTGCTGGCTCTGTGCCACTGCTTTATTTCCTCTATACTGTTAAGGATGTAGGTTTGGAGGTGATATTATGGCCGGGGTCCCGGCGGCGGGTATGTGGGCATTTCTAACAGTCCCCTGCTAGATGAGTAAGGACTCTCTTGGTTGTGATAGAAATTCAATTAAATCTACCCAAAACACAAAGAAGATATCACTGACATCAGGAAGGGTGCAGGTGCAGCTGAGGGAAGACTGGGAGCAGGGATTTCATGATCTCCCTAGAAGATTCTCTGTGCTCTTTAAGGCTCTTCTGTGCTGCTTTAAGGGTCAAATTCATTGTGCCCTGCGGAAGGCTGACTTTCTCCATGCATCACTTGTCAATTTCACTACCAGAAAGGAAAAGGCTCTTCTCAACAAAGACTTAACAACAACAAAAAGTGATACTGGAGAAGAGGGGCATGTGATCAAAGCAGGGCCAATCAGTCCTGTTGCCAAGGAACCAGCTGCCCTGATTGGTCTCTCTTGGGTCATGTGTCCACCCATAGCCTATGATTGACAACTTGCTGCTCAAACTGCCTAATTGCAGTAAAGGAGGATAATTCTTCAAAAGAAAAGTGTTGTTACTAAACGAAAATGGTATTTGGGAGGGAGGAAGGATGCTGAGCAAGTGAGGATAGATCTCTACTCCTCAGCTCCCCAGGGACCCAAAGGACACATATTACGAAAAGTAGATGAAGTGCTTCTTCTATTAGCTAGGTCAAGGACATGGAAACCTGAAACAGAGACCTGAATTATGCGCAAGGCTTGGGTTTGAGGTTTAAGTAGAACTAGTGCCCTACCCCATCTAGTCTAAAGTCATAGATCAATAATCGATGTGCTTAGAAAAAGAGACAGCAGAGCTTCAAACTACAAGGAAGAATTTGATGAAGTTACCCACACAATGGGCTTCCCTAGAGGCTCAGTGGAAAAGAATCTGCTTGCAATGTAGGAGACCTGGCTTTAATCCCTGGGTTGGGAAGATTCCCTGGAGGAGGAAACGGCAACCCACTCCAATATTCTTGCCTGGGAAATCCCATGGACAGAGGAGCCTGGCAGGCTACAGTCCACGGGGTCACAAAGAGTCAGACATGACTGAGTGACTAAACAACCACCACCCACACAATAAAGATCACAACACTTCCTGAAGGCCTCGCTCATTCCAAGTCACAGAATCGGTGCAATGAGTTAGGAACCCCCAGGAGGCCCAGTTCTGCCCCAACTAGTAAATGAGACCCAATCGACATCTCAGCCATCAGGGTAGATAACAGATCCTCCTGGGTGGTGAGTAGGATTAGGAAGAAGCAGGTTGATTAGTGAAACTCTTTACTCTGTATTTACTCACTTTCAATTCTGCTGGCCCAGTGAGCTCAAGGTTATGGTTTTCACTCATGGCTCTGGTCAACCAGGAATGAGACAACCTCCTTCAGTGGGGGAGAGCAGCAGTCATCAAGGGAAACCTCTGAGGCTATGGCCTAACACTGACCACTAATTTTTATAAACTCTTGGGACTACAGAAATGAGCAGTTCTCTTGTTGATTCTAGAAACATCTCAAATGAATAGAATAAGACATTTTAGCCACAAATCGGAGAGTTACCAAAGGTTGACCTCCTATTGTATTTCCCAACCAAATAATTACAAGCCTATGACAAACCTAAGACAGCATATTAAAAAGCAGAGACATTACTGACAAAGGTTTGTCTAGTTAAAGCTATGGTTTTTCCAGTAGTCATATATGGATGTGAGAGTTGGACCATAAACCTGAGTACTGAAGAATTGATGCTTTTAACTGTGGTGTTGGAGAAGACTCTTGAGAGTCCCTTGGACAGCAAGGAGATCAAACCAGTCAATCCTAAAGGAAGTCAGTCCTGAATATTCATTGGAAGGACTGATGCTGAAGCTCCAATACTTTGGCCACCTGATGCAAAGAACTGACTCATTAGAAAAGACCCTGATGCTAGGAAGGATTGAGGGCAGGAGGAGAAGGGGACAACAGAGGATGAGATGGTTGTATGGCATCACTGACTCAATGGACATGAGTTTTAGCAAGCTCCAGGAGTTGGTGATGGACAGGAAAGCCTGGCATGCTGCAGTCCATGGGGTCACAAAGAATTGGACATGACTGAGCGACTAGACTGATAGAAAAATCTAGAGCAGCAAAGTTCACTAGAGCAGCAAGGTAACACATGTACAATGGCCACAATGTAGAAATGGCCCCAAGTTGAAACCATATGAATCCCCACCCTTTATTAAATTCCCTCAGAGATATTTAAGTTCTAGCAACAAACTCTCCCTTTCTTTGTTGCCATGGAGAAAACAGAATCTCTCATCCCTGGGGGAAATTAAAAGTCTCAGAGAAATTAGAAGCAAGTCTCATTGTAATTTTCTAATTTATCTCAATCAACTAGAGGCAGCCTTGCTGTGTTGATTCTGTTTACATCCCTGCATGCGCCACTCACCTTTCTCAGGTCCTTTTCTGCCCTGGGAGGTGGTCCCTGGAAACTGCACCATTGGAGGTCCCTTGCTTGCTGGCTTCTCATTAGGTTCAGCCAATGAGCGCCATTGACAGACTGGAGGATGGGAAGAGAGATTGGAATATTTCTTCCAGCTTTCTCCCTGCTTTGGGACACATTTCCGGCAGTGGTTGTTTGCCGAAACAACTGTAGATTTCTATCTGGCAGCCCCTTCTCCCCAGTTCTCTCTCATGGGGCTAAGATAACATTTTTTCCTCTCCTTCCTAATTTAAGGGTATTACCAGGTTCCTGCTGTTGACAGTCTTGGGTGGCTCAACCTCCCTGCTGATTCTCTTGATTCTGTCCATACCTTGGATAGTCCTTTAAGTACATCCTCTTCCTTTGATCCATTGGTGTTGCATCCTGGTACTTGCTGTGATCTTGACTTCACACTTCAGTACCTATTACCAGGCAGCCTACGTCCTTCTCTAGCAGCAGGATTCTGGGATGTCTTCCACCAATGTAAATGGAGTCATTTCAGCACCTGCATTGTTGAATTAATTCCAACTTGAAGTCTCATCTGTTCCACTTTCCCAAAGTTCCAAAGGGTAATAAGACACACGGATGTCATAGAACCAATCCTAGATCCATGCCATTTAGGTACAATAGCAGTCTCTAAACAAGAGTGATGTTTCCAGAACACAGTGCTTATTACAGTCTCTAGACCCACATTGCTGTTGCCAGCTGTCGACACTAACACAGACAAAGTGCTACCTGGGGGGAATTAAGGTAGACAAGAAAGCAAAAGGAGAAGAGGAAATCTGAGTTTCAGCTTCACTGGATGCCAGAGCACTCATCAATAATGCTGTTCACCAAATATTTACCTATCTTTCCTATTCCTGGTTCCTTATGGTTGGTCAGGGTGTTATGACTTGACTAGTTTAGCCAATGAATCTTGAGTAGGAATGACTGGGAGTGACGTGTGTCTGTCTGTGGCTGAGCATTGACTCTCTGGTGTGAGACTCCCCAGGAGAGCTCTTTGCTTCTGGTGAGATGAGCTGTCAAGTACAAAATTTTAGATGCTTCACCGATCTGGGTCCCTGAGCGACTATGATGAGAACCACCAAGTTAATCCATTATGAACATGATGTATGACAGAAAAATACATCTTTGAGCCACCAAAATGGAGAGATTGTGTGTTTTTACAGTACAATCTAGCTTGTGTGTGTGCTCAGCCACTTAGTCATGTCCAGCGTTTTGCAACTCCAGGTACTGTGACCCACCAGGGTCCTTTGTCCATGGAATTTTCCAGGCAAGAATACTGGAGTGAGCTGTCATTTCCTTCTCCAGGAGATCTTCCTGACTCAGGGATTGGATCTGCATCTCTTGTGCCTTCTGCATTGGCAGGAAAATTCTTAACCACTGTAACACATGGGAAGCCCAGACAATCTAGCTTATCCTGATTCAATTTTTTTTAAACATAGTAGTAGTCCAGTGAATTCAATGACCTTTGCCACTTCTTTCTAAACCTTGCAGAAACCCTACTTGAAGAGCTACAGAACATGTCCCCTTGCTTATTCTCCAAAAACCCAATGCAATGCATCAGGCTCTCAGGACCATAGTCTTTCCTTAGCCTTTGGCTCCCCCAGGCCATGGCTGACTTTAATACTCCAAAGACAGCACCCAATCTCTCTTTTCTACCAGTTTGCTGGCAGCATTGGTTCCCCACTGGCAAAGCAAAAAAAATCCTGAGAAGCGTCTAAGAATGAGAATTTTGAGATGAGGGAGGAAGAGTTGTGATGGCAGAAGCCATTCTACCCGCAAAGATTAAAGGGCTTGTTTGGAATTGAATTTTCTCTGGCCCAGGCCACAGCTCTGCCCTCTCCAGGTGGAGTAAGATTAGTCAGCAGAGACTCATAACAGGTGCAGCCACTTCCACAATTTAACATCTCAGAGAGTCTCCCCTGACCCTGGGATTTCCCTGAAACCCTGCATGTCTAATGCAGGCCATGATCCAAGAACCAGTCATAGACTAGAGACAGTGTTAGCCACTCAGTCGTGTCCAGCTCTTTGTGACCCCAGGGACTGTAGCCCACCAGAGTCCTCTGTCCATGGAATTCTCCAGGCAAGAATACTGAGTGGGTTGCCATTTCCTTCTCCAGGGGATCTTCCCGACCCAGGGGTCAACCCTGTGTCTCCTGCATGGCAGACTGATTCTTTACCATCTGAGCTGCCAGGGAAGACCACTAGAGACCATAACCTTCTATTATTAATAATATAGTGATTGGTTCCCAGATTCTGTGAGAGTACCCACATTGTCTGCCATGGCTGTCCAAGTGTTATAAGCAGAGGAGGAGTTTAATAACACTAGATGGTGTTTCCATGGGACTATGGCGTGTCAGTGATTCCCCCAGTTCACAATGTTCCTTAGAGAAGCACAAGAAACAGGAGCTGAACTGAAAAGCATAGCAATTATTCCTTGATTTCTAGCTGGACCAGGGCCTCCTCCTTCTGACACTTACTCTTTGCTAGGTAGGATGATCAAGGAGGATGGTAGCCAGCTTCCAATGTGACCTACAATGATTCCCACCTAGTGATACCCAGACTCAAACACCCTAATGATTCCCATGCCTAGTGATATCCACAGTCTTGCATCATCTCCTCCTACCTTGTATCAGGATTGGTCTGTGTGATTAATGGCATGCAGCCATAGCCACCTCTAGTTATAAAAGACCCTGAAGCACTGTTTTGGGTTCTCTCTCCCTTTTTGGATCACTTGCTCTGGAAGAAGCCAGTTGCCATGTATTTTGAACCCAGAGGGAGCCCTTTGAAGAGAGAGGTCCCTGTGGTCCTCTTTCCAACAGCCTGGGAGGAACCAAGGCCTGCCAACACCCACGTGAGTGAGCTCGGTAGCAGATTCTCCAGCATCAGATGTCTGGTGCCCTGATCAGCAGCTGACTGTCACCTCGTGGGCTGGAGCTACCAAACTAAGCCACTCCCGAATTCCTGGCCCTTAGAAACCATACAAAATGCTGTTTGTCCTTTTAATCTAACTTCTGCAGTATTTTGGTACATGGCAATCGATATCGATAACTAACAAAAAGCCAATGGCTCTCTGGATCCTGGGACCTTCCCAAGCCTCTGGTGGCCTACATCGTACCAGTATTTGAAGCAATATTCAGCCTCTTGGTTCTGCCTTCTGGAATTGAGCACCGTGACCTTGGGCAGTAACAGACGTCATCAACCCATCAACTCTGTCTATCCATTGGGAAGCAGAGGGGCAAGAGAATAGAAGAGGAATGGTTATACATCCTATGATGGAGAAAGGAGGCTGTTTGAGATTTCTACTTTTATTCATACCTATGCAAATGCTTCTTTTTATTGTCTGTGTAATGTCTCGCTGTTGGCTGAGCTGGGCTTTTCTCATTGTGCAGATTAAGCCTCCACTTCCTCTCCCCCAAATATACCTGACCAAGCACACAGATACCAGATGAGAGATTTTGCTTTGGAAATTGTGGGAGCAGTTTTGGCAGGAAAGGAAAGTCTAAGAAGCAAGTGTAAACAAAGGTGGCATGAGGTCTGAGTCCCAGAGTCACAGTGACAGAGGTTGGGCCTGCTTCTTGAGAGAGGCTGTGATACACAGAGGGAAGCTCTGGGCCCGTGAGAACCACTTTCGACTTAGAGAGGAAGCCTTTCTCCCTCTTGGTGCTGTTAACCCAGGAACTCATGTATCTCCAGGTTGGGAAAACCCGGGATGCATGCCCCTAGCAGTGGTGGGTCACTGTCCCTTCCCAGACAGAGACAGGGTCAAGTTAGATTAAACCATCACAAGTAGAGAGCTGACACCCACCTGAAGTTAGGTGTCTAAAAATCCCATTCTGACACTAGCAGCTGAATGGAAGAGAAGCGCAGGGCAAGATAAGGATGAGGGGCTGCCCAGCGCCCCATGCCTTCCCCAGATGTGCCACCCACCCAGCCCCTCAATGTGTTCACCAGCTGCGAAGTCCCTTGAACCTCAACATTTAAGGGTCTTTTGGCTGCTTCATTATGTGGGTAGGATTGATTGAATCATTGGTCATTGGTGATGGAACTCAATCTCTTGCCCTTCTTCCTTCTCTGGAGGTTGAGGGGTGGGGCTGAAGCCTTCAACCTTTTCATCATGTGGTTGGTTTTTGTGACAACTAGTCCCATCCTGAAGCTCTCTAGTGACCTCTCCTCCAGCCCAGGAGTCATTTCACTAGCACACAAAAGATAGTAAATTCCAAGGGTTTTGGGAGCTCTGGGCCAGGAACCTGGGACCAAAGTCAAATATTTACTATGCTACAGCAAGAGACTTTAGAATAAAGTGACAGAGTTGGGGCGACTTTTGCATCTCACTAGGAGTACACAGAGGTCATAGTGTTGAAACTCTAGCCTCCTTCCCCGGCTCTCCAAAATGGGCTGCTCCAGGTTGCAGATACGTCCCACAGGTGAGCTCTCTCATCACATGGGAGAGGGAGGGAGCCAGAGACAGGACATGTTTTCCCAAAGGAGTCACTTTGGGCAGAACTGAACTCTCAAAAGTGCCTCCCACTACCTGCTCAGGGGTGACTCCAAGCAATGTCCCAGGTGAAGTTTCCTATACACTAGGTATGGAAACCTAAGGTATGGAAAAAGTACAGACTATTCCCTTGAATGCTTAATATTTTTCATTAGGAGTGTTGAAGCATGAAAACAAAAATGAGAATGTGCAACGTATGAAGCAAATGATCCTTGGCTCCAGGAAAAATCAGACTAAGCATATTTTGATTTCAGTATTATAAAGGCAATTTAAAGGTAATTTAATTGCCTTTATAATACTGGAAATACCCCTACAGGAAAACTATAATTTTCCTTTTAAGAGGTGGTTTTATTTTTTTGTCCTTCTTACTCAGTTTTAAAGATCTTGAGTTGAAAGCCCTTTTACTAATACTAAAACCCATTGATGGTTTCTTGGCACATTTGACTGGATAAAACTGATTGCATTGGATTTCCCATGCAGCCCTATTGTACGCTGAGGGAACCACGTCTGTGTTGGCTGTAGGAGGCTACAGGCAGGAGTTGGTCTCATCCTTCTCTCGGAGTGGGACTGTCTTCATAGGATAAGGGGACTTCCCTGGTGGTCCAGTGGTTAAGAATCTGCCTTGCAATGCAAAGAACGTGGGTTCAGTCCCTGGTCAGGGAACTAAGATCCCCCATGCCAAGGAGCAAATAAACCCACATGCTACAACTTCTGAGCCCACGCTCTAGGGCCACAACTAGAGAGTCCATGTGCCACAACGAAAGATGCCGTGTGCCCCAACTAAGACCTGATGCAGCCAATTAAGTAAATCCAAAAAAATAAAGATAAGGTGAGGTGCACTGAAGTGAAAGAACTGAAGTTATGTTACTTATTTTAGCAATTTTCTGCAAGGTAAAATATCCTGGAAGCAAACAAAACAGTTCTTAAAGATGTGCCTTATGCTGTTTCAATGCACACAAGCCTCTCCAAAACTAAAATGCACCAATAAATGAGTTACTTTTTAATTTCCACACCTGGGGAATTGCACAAGGCGATGGTAATATACCTAGTCCCAAGCATGGCAGTTGGTAATGGCAGTTTTCATATGCTTGCGAAGTTGAGATAAAAGTCAAAAGTACTTCAATCTTGTACTCTTTTTGTATCTGCAAAGTTCTGTATGTGATTCTTTTACTTACTAAAAGTCTGTAGTTTTTAATATGTGATTTGTAAAACTTAATTCTTATTTGAGGATTTAAAAAGAAAGTTTACATTTTTGCCCTCCAAATCTTGCTTTTATTGTTTATAAGGAGGCGGTCAGGACACTGAAATATCAAGATGTTTTTAAAAATTAAAGAGAGAACAAGGCCATAAAAATTTCTTTGAAGTCAGGCAATGAAATGCCTGGTACATTTGGGTCACACACATCTGATTCTACATCAGACAATGGCTTATTAAACGCTGTCTGGGTATAGACACGAAATATTTTGCATATTTTGCATATTCAAGAATATTCAATCAGCTATTTGACTGCTGAATGTTTACCTATTGGGATTTAGCTTCCTCATTTGTCAATTGAGAGTCTTAGATAAGACTTCTAAGGCCAGTTTTAAAAAACACTTTAAAGATTAGAGCTTCCAGCTTCTCAGACAACCGTTTAATAGTGTCCTCTCTATTAGATAGGGTCAGGTTCTCAAATTTGGCCTCACACTGCAATCACTTGGGAAGTTTTAAAGCATCTGAAAGCCCAGACATCACTCTTGGATTCTGCCTGAACTGGTCTTAGGTGTGGCCTGAGCACTGGGAGCATGAGAGGTGGTGAGGAACAGTGGTTGTGGTGATTAGATGCTTTTCTGGGTGATTCTATTGTGTTGCAAAATTTGAGAACCATGGGTCTAGGTCATGTATTAAAATCACCCAGATTGTTTCCTAACAGTGCAGATACCCTGCTCTCAGGCTCAGCTTCAGAGGGTGGAGGATGAAGCCCAGAAAGCTACTTTTTTTTTTCCATTTATTTTTATTAGTTGGAGGCTAATTACTTTACAATATTGTAGTGGTTTTTGTCATATATTGACATGAATCAGCCATGGATTTACAAGTATTCCCCATCCCGATCCCCCCTCCCTCTCCACCCAATTCCTCTGGGTCTTCCCAGTGCACCAGGCCCGAGCACTTGTCTCATGCATCTAGCCTGGGCTGGTGATCTGTTTCACCCTAGATAATATACATGTTTTGGTGCTGTTCTCTCAAAACATCCCACCCTTGCCTACTTTTTAAACAACTTCCTCCCACAGTTGGTGCAGTGGTTCTCAGACCCACAACTGAGAGGCACTGCTTTAGATCAGAATTCTTGGGTGCTCACTTATGGTTTAGGTGAGTGGAACCAGCCTTAAGGAATAGCTCCTCCAAATTTTGTGAAGAATGTTGGGGCAGATGGTCATTCCTTGCAATTATCGTAGATAGAGATTTCCTTGGGAAAAATTTGGGATGCTGTCAAGAGAGTGGGAGAATCCCTCCAACAACACGAAATCCCCTGTGACAGCAGAGACCCAGATCTGAACTGCTTAGACGGGCCATAGGAGGCCATACCATAGGCTAGTGTCTTGGGCTCAACCAACCTCTTTTTTCTTTATAAAGATCCATCCATTTCTTCTGAGTCCTTACAATTTTGGACATAAGCAAAGTACTCAGTGATATTTTGCAGTAAACGCTGTGGCCCCATGTCCAGTCCTTGGCTGGACTCATCATATCAGGATACCCAGTGGGCAGTACTTTCCAGATGGGCTGACCCCATGCAATCACCAGTGTCCTCTTCTGCCATCCACAACACCCATTCCATCTGGGCTGTCTAAATAATGGTAGAGAGAACCAGAGGTGTCTGGTTGGGTATAGCAGGAGCTGTTGGTCCTACCCAGATTCCTGCTACCCCTTCTGTTTCAATGCATCCTGGTCCAACTTCCATCTCCCAGCACCTGCTTCTCTGCCTGAAGACCTTTTGTTCTTTCCTTGGATACAGTAACACACACAGATGAATCTCTTAACTGATGACTGATGGTAGCTGGTGTGAGCTTCCTTGCCTCATGGGTGGGATAACTCTGAGGGGCGTTTCCTGCAGTGGTTCCCAGAACCCTTCAATGGGATTAAGCTTCAGGGCCCCACAATGGCAAGTAACACACCCTTTATTGCTGCTCTTGTTTTTTGTCTCATTTCTCCACTCCCCAACCTGGGCTTCTTGGGATCACATCCAAAATAAACAACTTGCCCTGGAAACTTTGAGTTCCTCCACAAACAGATGCTGAGACAAAGACATTGGGATTGCCTACTTCTTGTAACTAATCCCCTATGTTTATAGCTCAGCTACTTCTGCATATTTAAATGTGATGCTCTCAGATAGAAATAAGCATTATCTTCCATCACAGAGAACGTTTCCATGCTCAGATATCTGAACTAAACACCTTTAATTGTCTATAATACTCAAAGGGCTTCTTGAACTTTAGACTTTATATAAAGACAAGAGAATGGCTTTATAAATTGCAAATATTTCATAATATGCATAGTCACTCAATCATGTTTGGAACAAGTAGGTCTGAATAAGTTTAAAGTGGCTAGTAGGCTGCAATATTAAGCTTAGTTTACAAACATAATTTCAAGCTACAGATGCATGGTGTGAACCTAGTATGGCTGATCCTTTGCACCAGGAAATCGATTAATCCCATGCAAGCCCTCCCCTTTCCCAGCTGGGTGGATTTATTAGATGATCCTCCGCTAAGCCCATGCAGTTCCAGATCTTCTACAGGTCTATGTTAAATCCTTTGTTACAGTGCACGAGACAGGCAGGAGGTGAACTTTGCACATATAAGTGATTATTTACACACACCCACACATATAAAATAGATCACTGCTCAGCTTGCATCAGCTGTGGTTTCGTAGTCCCTAGTTATTTGCAATTTGCCTACACAACCCCATGATTTAGAACATAATTTACTTCCCTTTAATGTACTTTATGAAATGAGTGACAGCCACGAGTGTTGGTGTTTCTGAACTGTGGCTCTCATTTGGGGGCAAAAAGACCACTTTTTGACTAACTACTGTCTGAAAGCCCTCCCTGCTGGGCAGGACGTTAGTGGACATTTACTGGCTGAAGGCTGACCTTTGAAGGTTCATTCAGGGGCCACTGTGATGGGTACCACTGCAGTACGTGTGGACAACCTACAGCAAACATGGTGGGTTTCGGGGATGTCACCTGTTTTCTCAGAACCAATTGGAAAATAAACACCAGTGATCGAGCTAGAATCCTATTTGCTGGTAGTGGTGGACTGGAGGATGTCGCTTGGATCTGAATCTCAATTTCATTAAGATCCTCCCCACTCCGGCTCTGCAAGTCTAGACCTTACACCCCTAGAGGAGCGACTAGGCGTACAGAGCAGATACACCTGCCCACAATCACTGGATGGAATATATGACCTGAACATAGGATGGGTCCTGGCTCAGCTGACCAACTCCACCCATGGATGAGGTTGGCCAGCCTGTCTTAGGAGGCTTCTAGATGTGAAAAAAGAAGGAAAACTATTCTAGGTAAAAGCACTGAGGCAGTGACTCTACCCCACTAGGGAAGCATGGCCCATGGATGCTGGATTCTGACCTACTGTATTAGCCATTCTCCTCCCACAGAGGAACGAGGTGATGCTGAAGGGTATTAGACATTCCTCTGTCCTCATGCTCCCTCACGGAGGTGGAAAGGAGGTCCCCTCTTTCATGGCCCACGTCTGTAGTGCTCTTATGCCCATTCTTCCACTGATCACAAGTCTACTCCGCAGGTAGACCTATTAAATCTCTTTCACATCACCACATGTCTTTGTCTCCTGGGTCATGCCCCTAGCCCAGGCCACCAAAATGCTGGGATCACCACCAGAGCCTCATGTGCAAACTTTTCTTCACTTGCCCCTCCACATCCTTCCCTGTGCCCCAGGAGGCTGGCCCCCACAGGCCACATCTCTGAGGTTTTCATGACATCTGTCTTCTGGTTAGGTTAGGCTAGCGGGAAGCATGGACTGAGCTCATAGGGGAGGGGTCTCCCCTCTGTCTCCCTCATGGCATGGGCTGCATTCTTCTACAGTCCCAGCTTCTGTTCGATGGCCCTCTTCCTCTGACTCCAACTCTCTCCCCTTGAGCTTTTGGGTTTGGTGTAATAAAGGCTCTCACCAGTGTTAGTCCCCAGGTGCTACACCATCCTTTCTGGGTTGTGTAAACAGTCCTTCATTAACTTTTCTTCAATAAAACCCTATAAATGTTTCATGTGTTTCCCATGGTAAGCTGAGACACCCTCTAAATGATCCCCCTGCGACACACCCCTATAATCCACTCTGCACACAATGGCCCAGAACCATTTTTCTAAAAGGCAAACCTGCTACTTTCCCCGCGATTAGCACACACCAACATGATTAAGTGCCCTCAGGCTCAAGTCCAAACTCCTACATGATCCTGCATGATCTGTTCTCATGTTTCCTCTTGCCATCTTCCCTCTTTCTCTTCTCAGTCCAGCCAGACCAAAGTTTATAGTTGCTCAAAACCTCCTTGTCTTGAATGTTGACACACACAGCTGTCTCCCATCATCCATGGCTTTGCTTTCTGTAGTTTCAGTTCCCCATGGTCCACTGTGGTCTGAAAATACATGAGATGAAGAATTCCAGAAGTAAACAGTCCGTAAGCTTGGAACTGCAGCCATTCTGGATCGTATGATGAAAGCGCATGCCATTCTGCTGTATCCTGCTTGGCACGTGACTCATTCCCTTGGCCAGAATGATCACACTGTGCATGCTACCCACCTATCAGTCACTTAGCAGTCACCTGGGTTACGGGACTGACTGTCATGGTATCACATCCACATAACTTTTATTCTGATATAGTGGTGTCACTGTTCTATTTTATTATTGTTGTTAATGTCTTACTGTCCCTAGTTCATAAATTAAGCTGACACATGTGTATGTAGAGAAAAAGTATAGTCTATATAGGGTTTGATACTCAGATTGAAGGCATCTACTGGGGAAGGTCTTGGAATGTATCTCCTGTGGTTAAAGAGCGATGACTGAATTGCTTTCTGCCTGAAACTTGCCCTCTTTTTCAAGTATCTTTTATCCCTGAGCCCCACAATTCCAACTCTTTATCTGGATGATTCTACTTGTGCCTTAGGTCTTAGCTTGACTGTCACCTCTTCTCCCATCAACAGTCTGGTTTAGGGATTTGGTTTTCAAGGCACTGGTTTATTTGCCCTTGCGTCCTGGAAATTATAATTTCCCTGCCTTCCCAAGGTCTCATTCGTACCATCCTACTTCCAGTCTCAGGAACAATGCCTGGGAAAGGAACAGGATGGTCAACAGGTCAGTAACCATGATATTTGTTCATTGGTTTTGTTTCCTGCAGAAATTATCTCCTGCTCAGTCTGCAACTGTGGTATACAACTAAGAACCTTATGAGGAAAGGAATGATACAGGAACTCTCAGGCTGAGAGGGATCCTGTAAAAAGAACAAATAGAATGATTCTCTGGCTTCGGGTCACCCTGCTCTCAGGGCTTAATGCTAATGGAGGGTGCACATCCATATTGCTTTTAAAGTTCATTTCTAATTGGAGGATAATTGCTTTAGAATGTTGTGTTGGTTTCTGCCATACAATAACATGAACCAGCCATGAAGATACACATTACTTTCCTCTTGATCCTCCCTCCCACCCCTCTAGGTTGTCATCGAGCAGCAGGTTGAGCTCCCTGCACTATACAGCAACTTCCCACTCACTGTTTTACACATTATAGTGTGTATATTTCAGTGCTACTCTGATCCCACAGTCCGTCCCATCCTCTCCATCCCCCATCTGTGTCCACAAGTCCATTCTCTGTGTCTGTGTCTCTACTCCTGCCCTGCAAATAGGTTCATCAGTACCGCTTTTCTAGATTCCATATATAGGCATTAATATATATTTGTTTTTCTCAGACACACTTCACTCTGTATGACAGGATCTAGGTTCACCCACCTCCATGTTTTAACTCAACCTCTGGATGTTTGAAAATCTATCCACTTATATAGCCCTCTTTTCAAATAAAATCACAAAAGAACCAGTCCCATATGTTTTTTTAAAAAGCCAATCTCACATAGAATTGGATTACGGATTAGCTGTAATCTTGGTTTGCAAAGCATTCATCATCAACCCATGACTGACTTAGCATTTAGCTATTTTAATAATATAATACTTATATTCTCTATCTTCCACCCCCCCAGTCACCTACGTCTAACAATGCAGATTTGCCCATCCCCTGCCCTCGTTCTTCCTGCTTCAGGGAACCACCATCCTGAATCTTGTGTTGATTACTTTTCTACTTTTCTGCTTTCTTTTTATTATAACTATTGGCATAAAGAGTCTATGTTTGCATTTTAGTATTTTTAATTTTATAAAAAGGCATCTTGATATAATTTTCTATACTTAAAAATAATCCTTTGGATTGTTTCACTTTACTTACTTGGTTAAAGTTCATATGTATTGTTATATGTCACTACATTTATTCTGTTCTTTCTGCTGAATAATTGACCACAGTAAATATATCATAATTCATTCATTCTCCTTCAGGGGACGGGTATTTGGATGGTTTCCAAAGCCACTGAGAATAATAGTGCTATTAACAGTCTTTTACATGTCTCCTGTTGTGTATGTATCAGTCAGAATAAGCTATAATTTGCTACAGTAACCATCTTTAAAATCTAAGCCTTAAAAAAAAAAAAAAAAAAAAAAAATCTAAGCCTTAAAACACCAAAGGTTTATTTCTCACCATGCTATGTCTCTTTGTTGTCAAGAAGAAAGGCTCTGCTTATTACAATCACTTAAGGACCTAGGCTGACAAAATAGTCACCACTTCAAACGTTGATGGTAGGTATGCCAGAGGGAGAAAAGGGAGCCCTGAAGGTTTTGGCATCAGCATTTCAGGGCTCCGGTACTGTAGTGACATATCGCTTCCACTTAGAACTCATTGGTCAAAGCTAGACCTATGGACCACCTGGGCTTCCCTTGTAGCTCAGTTGGTAAAGAATCTGCCTGCAGTGCAGGAGACCTGGGTTCAATTCCTGGGTCAGGAAGATCCCCTGGAGAAATGGACCAGGAAGTTTGTTTTCTCAGAAGAGGTATATTTAGAAAACAGCTTTAGGAGATAATGTCCAACACTTTACAACCCAGTCACTCCCCTCCTGTGTGTATATGCAAAGAATTTTGCACACTATGATATTTATTAATGCTATCTTCCAAAGTGATTGAACAAAATTATACTTCCACTTGCATAAGAAATTTTGTGGATGCATAGCATTTTCAACTCTTAGTATTGTTAGATTTCAAGACTTTTTTTTTGCCTATTAGATGGACATAAAATGGTGTTTCATTGTGATCTTAATTTGTACTTTTTGGATCACTGATGACTGTCTTGTTTTATTGGTTATGTATCTTTCATCTTTTGTGAAATATCCATTTATATCTTTGCCTATTTGCTATTTACTTGTAGGACCTCTTTATATATACTGAATATTAGTATTTTATAATTTATATGTATTACAGAAATCTCTCAGTTTGTAAACTGTTTTTTCACTTTAATGAAAAAGTCTTAACTTTAGTCAGGTTTGTCAGTTTTCTGTCATGGTAAATGCTCTTCCTGTTTTAAGAAAAATCTCCAAAGTTTTATTCCAAGTTCCAAAGAATGAAACTTTAAAACTCTCAGTAGGAAATAAGTGAATTTTTTAATTCATGTAAAGTTACTGGATGCATATGTTTTTGAGACTTGTGTGGGGTACAGTTCAATTTGGTTTTACTATACGTGGTTAGAATTTTGAGGGGATACTTGTTGAAAAATTGTTCCTTCACCTATAACATGACATACTACTGTCATGGTATGTTTCTGGGGGTCCCAATTCTATTTCATTTATTTGTCCATTTTTTTTTTCAGTACCAGCCAGTTTAGATTAATGTAGCATCATGCTTAGTAATTATATCTGATATAGAAAACTCGCTTCTCCCCCTTTTTTTGGGGAGATTATTTACCATTCCATATAAAATTTGCAATCATCTTATTGAGTTTTACAAAACCCCAACATTAAGCTTTTAATCAAACATGCTATAACTCTCTAATTGTTTAAATCTTTCAAAATATTTCTTAAGATTTATGTTTATATGGGTTTACATCTTTTTGTTGGATTTATTCTTAAATCCTTTATATTCTCTGGTAGTGCTGTAAATGGTTTCTTCTCTTCAACTACATTTTCTAATTGTTCAATGCTGGTATCTAGAAATACAACCAAGTTTGAATACATATACCACCAGGCTTCTTAATATATGTTGTTTCTAAAGTGCTGCTCTCAATATGCCAGCAAATTCGGAAAACTCAGCGGTGGCCACAGGACTGGAAAAGGTCAGTCTTCATTCCAGTCCCAAAGAAGGGCAATGCCAAAGAATGTTCAAACAACTGCACAACTGCACTCATTTCACATGCTAGCAAAGTAATATGCAAAATTCTCCAAGCTAGGTTTCAACAATACATGAACCAAGAACTTCCAGATATTCAAGCTGAATTTAGAAAAGGCAGAGGAACCACAGAACAAATTGCCAACATCCATTGGATCATAGAAAAAGCAAGGGAATTCCAGAAAAACATCTACTTCTGCTTCATTGACTACACTAAAGCCTTTGACTGTGGATCACAATAAACTGTGGAAAATTCTTCAAGAGATAGGAATACCAGACCACTTTACCTGCCTCCTGCAAAGCCTATATGCAGGTCAAGAAGCAACAGCTAGAACTGGACATGGGACAATGGACTGGTTCCAAATTGGGAAAGGAGTATGTCAAGGCTGTATATTGTCACCCTGCTTATTTAACTTATATGCTGAGTAGATCATGAGAAGTGCTGGGCTGGATGGAGCACAAACTGGAAATATCAGGAGCTATTTCTGGAAATGCCAGGAGGAATATCAATAACCTCAGATATGCAGCTGACACCACCCTTATAGAAGAAAGCGAAGAGGAACTAAAGAACCTCTTGATGAAAGTGAAAGAGGAAGGTGAAAAAGTTGTCTTACAGCTCAACATTCAAAAAACTAAGATCATGGCATCTGGTCCCATCACTTCATGGCAAGTCGGTGAGCAAACAATGGAAACAGTGACAGGTTTTATCTTCTCGGGTTCCAAAATCACTGCAGATGGTGACTGCAGCCATGAAATTAAAAGATGCTTGCTCATTGGAAGAGAAGTTATGACAAATCCAGACAGCATATTAAAAAGCAGAGATGTTACTTTGCTGACAAATGTCCATGTAGTCAAAGCTATGGTTTTTCCAGTAGTCATGTATGTATATGACATTTGGACCATAAAGAAGGCTGAGCACTGAAGAATTGATGCCTTTAAACTGTGGTGTTGGAGAAAATGCTTGAGAGTCCCATAGATAGCAAGAAGATCAAACCAGTCAATCCTAAAGGAAATCAACCCTGAATATTCATTGGAAAGACTGATGCTGAAACTGAAGCTCCAATACTTTGACCACCTGATGTGAAGAGCCTGCTTATTAGAAAAGACCCTGATGCTGGGAAAGATTGAAGGCAGGAGGAAAAGGGGACGACAGAGGATGAGATGGTTGGATGGAATACCCAACTCAATGGACTTGACTTTGAGCAAGCTCTGAGAGATGGCGAAGGGCAGGGAAGCCTGGTATTCTGCAGTCCATGGGGTTGCAAATAGTCGGACATGACTAATGACTGAGCAACGACAATATACAGATTACCTTCTATAGTCAATGATGTTTTAATTCCTCCTTTCCAGTCCTTATGCCTGTATTTTTCTTGTCTTATTACACTGGCTAAGACTGTCAATACAATGTTGAATAAGTTTGTGAAAATTTTTGTTTCATTTCTAATTTTAAAATAAATGCTTTTAATGATTCCATTTAAAAATTTTCAATCACAAATGGCTACAGAACATTATGACATGCTTTATTATGAGCTTTTTAGATAATTGTTATGAACTCTGAGGGTTTGAGATTTTAATCCCCATGCAAGCTAGTCAGTGAGCCTACCATGGCTTTCTAGACTCTGGGAAAAGGCAAGAGGCTCTTATAAGAAATAAGGGACTATTATTCATGGTATGTAAGATGCATTATCTTCATGCTAACATCATATCCCTTTGCCTCTCAATACCTCTAGGAACAACACAGGGCAGTAAAGGTGAATGATGCACATGCAGTGGATTTGCATTATAGCTGAGAAAAGCTGAATCTTTTGAAATAGGCTACAAGTGAATCTATCAAATATTTGGTCTGAAGTGAGACATTATCTTTATTATATTGGAGAGTGAAAATTCTGTCATCTGCTACAAAAAGACAATATCTTTCAACCTATTTGCACAATGATCTTGAAGATATGGGAGATCTTGAAGGTCACAGGAGTTTCTGCTCACAAAAGATGCATAAATATAAGATCCATGGAGGATTGTCTCTCAATATTTTCTGTTAACCTAGTATGTGGTGGATTGTACTTGAAAGTAAAAGTCACTCAGCTGTGTCCAACTCTTTGCAACTCCATGGGCTATAACGTCCCTGGAATTCTCTAGGCCAGAATATCAGAGTAGGTAACCTTTTCCTTCTCCAGGGGATCTTCCCAATCCAGGGATCAAACCCAGGTCTCCCACATTGCAGGTGGATTCTTTACCAGCTGAGCCACAAGGGAAGCCCAAGAATACTGGAGTGGGTAGCCTATACCTTCTCTAGGGGATCCTTCTAACCCAGGAATCAAACTGGGGTCTCCTGCATTGCAGGTGGATTCTTTACCAACTGATCTATCAGGGAAGCCCGGATTGTATTTATGTGTTTTCTAGTATTGACAGTTTTCTCCCTTTCCTCTTTTGGCATTTCCTGCTTTAACTTTGCCAGTGCTGATCTTGGAGGAAGGAGTTAATGTTGGTTAGTTCAGCATATTGGTGGCTTTTCATCCTTCAACATGGCTTCAAAGGTTCTCTTTACCTACAAGCTTGTGTGAGGAGGTCAAAGTGTATTCCCCACCCAACTCCAGATGGGAATTAAGGCTTACAACATTCAGTGACCAGCCCAGAGACCAGGATGATCTTCACAGTCAAGCCACCCCATTCGAGGTCTGGGCTGGTTCTTCTGACCTTCCACCTGCATCACCCTTCTCCTACTTTCCCACTCACCCTCAAGATAAAGGAACACACAGCTTGTCAGGAACCATATTCCTGTCAACTCCCTCTATTGCTAACCCATGGCTGTCAAGATCATACCTCCTCTTAGGCAGTTTTAATGAAATTTCCCACACTGGCTAAATGAAATGCAGAATAACCATCATGAGGCTCTGCCCCATGCAGGTTTCCAGTGGAGACGTGTGCCAGGCTCAGTTGGATAAGAATGAAACCAAGACATGAATGGGCAAGTAACCATTACATAAGTTCAAGCCTACTGATCTCCATTGCATGATTCTTCCTATCTATCCAGAACCCTCAAGCTGCAAAACTCTTCCTAATCTGCATTCAACAGCCCAATATTTTTTCATATTTTCCTCCTCCTCCCTTCCAAAGCTTGTCAATCCCTTGTTTTACCTTAATAGCATAAAGAACCATGTATACTGCTAGGAATAATAGACCCTGGTAGATTTATGATCTTCCCTTCTAATATAGGTATTTTATCAATCTTATTTTAAAATGCTCATAATTCCATAAGAGTGTTGAAAATATTTAGAGGCAAGTAGGTACCTTGGAGAAGTATATATTAGGGATTGACTTTTTTCTTCTTCCCTAGGATTGATTCTGAGAAGCTAGAAACTACTGCCATGAGAGAGACAGCCTAAGGATCAACAGGAAGAGTATTTGGGGCTTTTATCACACCTGCAGGTACCAGAGATGGGAGCTCACACATCTGTGCAGGCAAGAGCTGCAGAAACGATGTGGTCTCCCATCTCTAGACCCCTAAGGATGCTCAATCTAATCTTGCACAAATCTGTCTTTTCACATCTGACTGTCCTCCTGGCTCGACAGACACCAGAAAGGAAGTGGGAGGAGGGATGGAGAGATCTAAACAGTAACCTGGAGCTGTTAACTCAGACATTTTGGGTTTGTCATCAGCTGTGTGGGTGTCTAACCACACAACAGCTTCATCAGTGCTTCCCCTCACCAAATACCCTGCTTCTCACAGAAGTGGGTAGGGAGGAGGGGAAGATCAGTTTTGGATATGTATCATTGAAAAGGACATTTTCTGATTCCCTAAAGCCTTTGCAACCATGTCAGAGTTCCAGCCATTCCCAAGATATGGCATGCAGCCAACCCCCAGGTGTATCTGCACACCTCTCCTTCTACTTAAGTTCCTTTCCCCACTTCACCTAGGTAATGCCTTTCTCCCTCTAAATCCAGTCTAGCTGTCATCTATGAAGTAGCCAGTAATGTCCTCTCCTTTCTGACCCTCTTCCTAAGAGGGGGACTTTGACTGCCCTCTTTGCTATTAACTAGAAGCACCAACAAGGTGTCAGATGTGATGTACCATCATACTGCACCACCTTTGGTAACTGCTGCCCTAATGGTTCAGATGGTAAAGAAATTGCCTTCAATGTGGGAGACCTGGGCTCAATCGCTGGGTTGGGAAGATCCCTTGGAGAAGGGAAGGGCTACCCACTCCATATTCTCTGTTTCTTTTTTTTTTTTTTTACTTATTTTTTTTTAATTGAAGGATAATTGCTTTACAGAATTTTGCTGTTTTCCATCAAACCTCAGCATGTATCAGCCATAGGTATACATATATCCCGTCCCTTTTGAACCTCTCTCCCATCTCTCTCCCCATCCCACACTTCTAGGTTGATACAGAGCCCCCATTTGAGTTTCCTGAGCCATACAGCGAATTCCCCTTGGACATCTATTTAACATATGGTGATGTGAGTTTCCATGTTACTCTTTCTGTACATCTCACCCTCTCCTCCCCTCTCCCCATGTCCATAAGTCTATTCTCTATGTCTGTTTCTCCATTGCTGCCCTGTAAACAAATTCTTCAGTACCATTTTTCTAGATTCCATATATGTGTGTTAGAATATGATGTTTATCTTTCTCTTTCTGACTCACTTCACTCTGTATAATAGATTCTAGCTTCACCCACCTCATCAGAACTGACGCAAATGTGTTCCTTTTTTATGGCTGAGTAATATTCCATTGTGTATATGTACCACTACTTCTTTATCTATTCATCTGTTGATGGACATCTAGGTTGCTTCCATGGTCTAGCTATTATAAATAGTGCTGCAATGAACGAGGGAATACATGTGTCTTTCAATTTCAGTTTCCTCAAAGTATATGCCTAGGAGTGGGATTGCTGGGTCATATGGTGATTTTATTCCTAGTTTTTTTTAAGGAATATCCATACTATCTTCCAGAGTGGCTGTATCAATTTACATTCCCACCAACAGTGCAAGAGTGCTCCCTTTTCTCCACACCTTCTCCAGCATTTATTGTTTGCAGACTTTTTGATAATGGCCATTCTGACTGGTGTGAGGTGATATCTCATTGTGCTTTTGATTTGCATTTCCTAGTAATGAGAAATGTTGAGCATCTTTTCATGTGTTTGTTAGCCATCTGTATGTCTTCTTTGGAGAAATGTCTGTTTAGGTCTTTTCCCCACTTTTTGATTGGGTTGTTTGTTTTTCTGGCATTGAGTTGTATGAGCTGCTTGTGTATTTTGGAAATTAATCCTTTGTCAGTTGTTTCATTTGCTATTATTTTCTCCTATTCTGAGGGTTGTCTTTTCACCTTGCTTATTGTTTCCTTTGATGTGCAAAAGCTTTTAAGTTTAATCAGGTCCCACTTGTTTACTTTTGTTTTTATTCCCTTTACTCTAGGAGGTGGGTCATAGAGGATCTTGCTTTGATTTATGTTATCGAGTGTTCTGCCTATGTTTTCCTCTTAGAGTTTTATAGTTTCTGGTCTTACATTTAGGCCTTTAATCCATTTTGAGTTTATCTTTGTGTATGGTGTTAGGAAGTGTTCTAATTTCATTCTGTTACATGTAGCTGTCCAGTTTTCCCAGCACCATTTATTGAAGAGGCTGTATTTGTGCCCCATTGTATATCCTTGCCTCTTTTGTCAAAAATAAGGCACCCATAGGTGCATGGGTTTATTTTGGGGCCTTCTATCTTATTCCAGTGGTCTGTATTTCTGTTTTTGTGCCAGTACAATACTCTCTTGATGACTGCAGCTTTGTATTATAATCTGAAGTCAGGAAGGTGGATTCCCCCAGCTCCATTTCTAAGACTGCTTTGGTTATTTTGGGTCTTTTGTGTTTCCATACATATGAATTGTGAAATTTTTTGTTCTAGTTCTGTGAAAAATGCCATTGGTAATTTGATAGAGATAGCATTGAATCTGTAGGCTGTATTTGGTAGTATAGTCATTTTCACAATTTTGATTCTTCCTACCCGGGAGCATGGAATCTCTCTCCATCTGTTTATGTCATCTTAGATTTCTTTCATCAGTATCTTATAATTTTCTCTGCACAGTTCTTTTGTCTCCTTAGGTAAGTTTCTTCCTATATATTTAATTCTTTTAGTTACAATGGTGAATGCAATTGATTCTTTAGTTTTTCTGATTTTTTATTGTTATTGTCTAGAAATTCAAGTGATTTCTGTGTATTGATTTTGTATCCTGCAACTTTGCTAAATTCACTGATTAGCTCTAGTAATTTTCTGATCCTATCTTCAGGATGTTCTATGTACAGTATCATACCATCTGCAAACAGTGAGAGATTTACTTCTTTTCTGATTTGGATTCCTTTTATTTATATTTCTTCTCTGATTGCTGTATCTTGGACTTCCAGAACTATGTTGAATAATAGTGTTGAGAGTGGACACCCTTGTCTTGTTCCTGATCTTAGGGGGAATGCTTTCAGTTTTTCACCATTGAGAATAATGTTTGCTGTCGGCTTATCATATGTGGCCTTTACTATGCTGAGGCAGGTTCCATCTATGCCCATTTTTTTTTTTTTTGAAGAGTTTTAATCATAAATGGGTGCTGAATTTTGTCAAAGGCTTTTTCTGCATCTATTGAGATTATCATATCATGGCTTTTATCTTTCAGTTTGTTACTATGGTGTATCACATTGATTGAGTATATTGAAGAATCCTTGAATTCCTGGAATAAACCCAACTTGATCATGATGTATGAGCTTTTTGATCTGTTGCTGAATTCTGTTTGCTAAAATTTTGTTGAGGATTTTTACATCTATGTTCATCAGTGATATTGGCCTATAGTTTTCTTTTTTTGTGTTGTCTTCATCTGGTGTTGGTATCAGGGTGATGGTGGCCTCATAGAATGAGTTTGAAAGTGTTCCTTTCTCTGCATTTTTTGGAAAGAGTTTTAGAAGGATAAGCATTAGCTCTTCTCTAAATGTTTGATAGAATTCGCCTGTGAAGCCATCTGGTCCTGGGCTTTTGATTTTTGGGAGATTTTTGATCACAGCTTCAATTTCAGTGCTCGTAATTGGGTTGTTCATAATTTCTATTTTTTGTTGGTTCAGTCTTGGAAGATTGATCTTTTCTAAGAATCTGTCCATTTCTTCCAGGTTATCCATTTTATTGCCATATAGTTATTCATAATAGACTTATAATCCTTTGTACTTCTGCATTGTCTGTTGTAACTTCTCCTTTTTCATTTCTAATTTTGTTGATTTTTCTTTTTTTCTTGATAAGTCTGGCTAAATGTTTGTCAATTTTATCTTCTCAAAGAACCAGCTTTTAGTTTTATTAATCTTTACTATTATTTCTTTTATTTCTTTTTTCCTTATTCCTCTGATCTTTGACGTCTTTCCTTTTACTAATTTTTTTTTGTTCTTCTTTTTTCAGTTGTTTTAGGTGTAAAGTTAGGTTGTCTATTCAATGTTTTTCTTGTTTCTTGAGGTAGGATTGTATTGCTATGAATTTCCCTCTTAGAACTGCTTTTGCTGCATCCCATGGGTTTTGAGTTGTCGTGTCTTAATCGTCATTTGTTTCTAGAAATTCTTTGATTTCCCTTTTGCTTTCCTCAGTCACCTGTTGGTTGTTTAGAAACGTGTTGTTTAATCTCCATGTGTTTGTGCTTTACACTTTTTTTTCTTGTAATTGATACCTAGTCTCATAGTGTTGTGGTCAGAGAAGATGCTTGGTATGATTTCAAGTTTCTTAAATTTACTGAGGTTTGATTTGTGACCCAAAATGTGGTCTATCCTGGGAAATGTTCCATGTGCACTTGAGAAGAAGGTGTATTCTTCTGCATTTGGATGGAATGTCCTGAAGATATCAAGGAGATCTCTCATCTAATGTAGCATTTAAGACATGTTTTCCTTGTTAATTTTCTGTTTTGATGATCTGTCCATTAGTGTGAGTGGGGTGTTAAAGTCTCCTATTATTATTGTGTTACTGTCACTTTCTCCTTTTATGTCTGTTAGTGTTTGTCTGATGTATTGAGGTGCTTCTATGTTGGGTGCATGAATATTTACAATTGTTATGTCTTCCTCTTGGACTGATCCCTTGATCATTATGTAGTGTCCTTCCTTGTCTCTTGTAATCTTCTTTATTTTAAGGTCTATTTTGTCTGATATGCGGATTGCTACTCCAGCTTTCTTCTGCAAGGAATTTTTTTTTCATCCTCTCACTTTCAGTCTATATGTCTATATAGGTCTTTATAGTCTTATATATGTTAGGTCTGAAGTGGACTTCTTGTAGACATCTTATATATGGGTCTTGTTTTTGTATCCATTCAGCCACCTGTGTCTTTTGTTTGGAGCATTTAATCCATTTACATTTAAAGTAATTATTGATATATATGTCCCTATTGCCATTTTCTTAGTTGTTTGGGGTTGATTTTGTAGATCTTTTTTCTTCTCTTGCATTTCTCGACTATATAAGTCCCTTTAACATTTGTTGTAAAGCAGGTTTGGTGGTACTGAATTCTCTTAACTTCTGTTTGTCTGTAAAGCTTTTTATTTCTCCATCAATTTTGAATGAGATCCTTGCTGGGTACAGTAATCTTAGATGTCGATTTTTCCCTTTCAGTACTTTAAATATATCCTGCCATTTCCTCCTGGCCTGCAGTTTCTGCTGAAAGATCAGCTGTCAAGCATATAGGGTTTCCCTTGTATGTTACTTGTTGCTTCTCCCTTGCTGCTGTTGATATTCTTCTTTGTGTTTAGTCTTTGTTAGTTTGAGTAGTATGTGTCTTGGCATGTTTCTCTTTGGGTTTATCCTGTATGGGACTCTCTGTACCTCTTGGACTTGACTATTTCCTTTTCCATGTTGGGGAAATTTTCAACTATAATCTTTTCAAAAATTTTCTCATACCCTTTCTTTTTCTTGTCTTCTTCCGGGACCCCTATAATTCAAATGTTGGTACATTGGATATTGTCCCAGAGATCTCTGAGACTATCCTCAGTTCTTTTCATTCTTTTTTACTTTATTCTGCTCTTCAGAACTTATTTCCACCATTTTATCTTCCAACTCACTGATTCGTTCTTCTGTTTCAGACATTCTGCTGTTGATTCCTTCTAGAGTATTTTTAATTTCCATATTGTGTTGTTTGTCTCTATGTTTATCCTTTAATTCTAGGTCTTTGTTAATTGATTCTTGCATTTTCTCCACTTCGTTTTCAAGGTTTTTGATTATCTTTGCTATCATTATTCTGAATTCTTTTTCAGGTAGCTTGCCTATTTCCTCTTCATTTATTTGGACTTCTATGTTTCTAGTTTGTTCCCTCATTTACGTAGCATTTCTCTGCCTTTTCATTATTATTTTTTTTTTAACTTATTGTGTTTGAGGTCTCCTTTTCCCAGGCTTCAAGGTTGAATAATTTCTTCCTTTTGGTTTCTGTCCTCCTAAGTTTGGTCCAGTGGTTTGTGTAAGCTTTGTATAGGGTGAGATTTGTGCAGAGTTTTTGTTTGTCTGTGTGCTTGTTTTTCCTCTGATGGGCAAGGCTGAGTGAGGCGGTAATCCTGTCAGCAGATGATTTGGTTTGTATTTTTGTTTTGTTGTTTAGATGAGGGGTCGTGCACAGGGTGCTACTGGTGGTTGGTTGATGCTGGGTCTTGTATTCAAGTGGTTTCCTTTGTGTGAGTTCTCACTGTTTGATACTCCCTAGGGTTAGTTCTCTGGTATCTAGGGTCCTGGAGTCAGTGCTCCCACTCCAAAGGCTCAGGGCTTGATCTCTGGTCTGGAATGAAGATTCTGCAAGTGGTTTGTCATGGCATTAAGTGAGATTAAAACAAATATCCAAAAACAAGAACCCAAAGATGAACCCCAGAGAAATGACAGTTACAAAATCAGGCAAATAATATTTAAAATAATGGAATATACACATATACATATACACCCATGAGCAAAGTCAAAACAGTCCAACAAAAATAAAGTAGAATAGATTGACCTGGCAAACAAAGGAAATAAAAAATTACATTTACCAGTTAAGAACAAAACTAACTAAAGCATAAAGTGGAAAACAAAACTAAAGCAAGGTGCTAAGTGGGGAGCACAGCAATGAAACCAAATCTAAAAAATATATTGAGAGGAAAAGAAAAGAAGAATAGATGTGCAAAGTTAAATAGAGATAGATGAATAAGATTTATGCACATTAAAGATTAACTACAAGGGGAAAAGAATAGTAGGAAAGGCAAAGGAATAAATTTAGACAGATACAATAGGTTTAAAAGATTAAAAGTTAATTTATGAAAAAAAGAAAGAAGAAAGAAAAAAGGGGAAAAGAGGAAAACTCCCCAGAACTGCAAAAGCCCAATGTAGAGGCAGGGGTTTATGACAACAATAAAAAATGTAACTGAAGAAAAAAAAGAAAAAGCTCAAAAGCTTAGATTTCATAGTGCCAATAAAATTTAAAAAACTACAACAGAGGTGTAAAAAAAGAAAAGAAAAGAAAAAAAATCCAAAAGAATCTACAGAACAAGTGAAAACATAAGAATAATAAATGTTTTTCTTGAGTCTCTGCTGTCAGAGTCCTTTCCCTCGCTGGGGTCACAGTCCACCTCCCCTCCGTAGGATGCCCTCCAGCGCTGTGCTGGTCTCTGGACCTGCTCTGGGGGCAGCTCAGATTCCAGTCTGGTCCTACTCCTGTGTGTTCTTGCCTCCAATGTCCACAGCTATCAGAACCAGTGTGTTTTCTTTTGTGGGAACTCTCCATGATCTTTTATCTATTCCATAGACACAAGAGTCTGCCTAGTTGATTGTGTGCATTTAATCTGCAGCTTGTACCCCTGGTGGGAGGTTTTGGGTCTTCTTCCTTAGCCACACTGCCCCTGGGTTTCAATTCTGGTTTTATTCCCACCTCTGCGTGTGGGTCATCCACTGGGGTTTGCTCCTGAGGCTGCCCTGGAGGACTTGGGTTTGCCCCTGTGAGGGCCAGGGATGGAGGCGGTGCAGCTGCTTGGGTCTCAGGGGTTCTGACAGCACCAGGTACTCAGGGGAGTTGGTGGCTAGGGCGGCAGGAAATACAGCGCTCCAGAAGGTATGGCAACCAGTAATGGCCAATTCACTCCAGTGTTCTTGCCTGGAGAACCCCCCTCCCTGACAGAGAAGCCTGGCAGGCCACAGTCTATAGGGTCAGAGTTGGACACTACTGAAGCAACCCTGCACGCATAGACGCGAGAGTGTTTTTGCCCGTGGCAGCTTTGCCCCAGTGAGAGTTGAGCGTGAAGGTGGCGCAGCTGCTTGGCTTACGGGGACCCTGGCGGCGCCAAGTGTGCAGGGACACGGACTGCCTCCCCTGCAGGAGTTATGGCCCCATCAGAGCCTTTTTTCGAGCCTCTTGTAGCTGGTGATCAGAAGGCCTCTTTGGCCAGTCTTTCTCCATAGCTCTGCCTTTTCAGGCAGTTAGAGGGCTCCCTTGCCTGGGGTCCTTCTCTGTTGTTTGGAGCATCAGGCACATAAAGGGGCACCCTGGGTGGGGTCCGGGTCTGTAGTTCAGTGCATTAGGCATTTGATGGGCCAGCCTCTCTATTGTTCAGCTGCCAATGCTGGTGTGTGGAGAGAGAGGCTTATGGTGATGGCTCCACCCCCTATGTGTGACTCAGCAGCATCGCCTTTCTTCCTTGCCTGCCCGACCTTGCTCCACAGGCATTTCCCACCACATTCTCCTCCCTCACATCCCCTTGATCCATCTTCCCGCAGTCAACAGCAGCCCTCGCCCTGGGATTGCTCCACAATCCCTAAACTCCAGCTCCCAGCTGCTGCACCTTCCAGAGGATCTATGTCCCTGTCTGGGGTATGTATGGCTGCGGCAAGGACTGTCTGATTCTCATTCCATTTAGGCTGCCACAGATCAGCTGTTTCAGTCTCAGCCTTAAATGTTTCTCCTCTGACTCAGACAATTGCCCCGATGTGGGGATCGGACTCCTGCTTCAGTTCCCCCACCCGCCGAGGGCAGGTCCAGTCCTACTAACACTCCTGTTTTTCCCCCTAGTTCCTCCATCTTACCAGGCTTTGCATGGCTCTATATGTTCTTTGCTGCTGGTCAGGTACTCCTGTCCGCTCTCAGCTGGGGTTCTGCATGCACTTCTGTGTCTGAAGGTGTATTCCTGGTGTATCCGAGGAGAGAGATGTACTCCACGTCCACCTACTCCTCTACCATCTTGTTCTCCCCTCACCCATACCTTCATATTCTTGCCTGGATAACTCCATGGGCAGAGGAGCCTGGTGGGCTGCAGTCCATGAGGTCACAAAAAACTGGACCTGACTGAGCAACTAACACGTTCACTCCCTTTCTAAGCAGGATTTCTGGGAAGCAGGGCATCCCTTCCCCTCTCTCTCCCTGGTGCCTAGCACAGCTGCATTCTATCCATTTGTTCAGAGGACATTTCCCCAGGCAGCCAGTGGGCCATGCCTCTCCTTGTCAGGGCTCCTCGCGTCCTATCAGACTGAGGGTGACAAGAGCTCCACTGTGACTGCCACAGTGTAGCAGGTCACCCTCGCCTGGCAAAGAGCCCCTCCACAAATCAGCCTTCCTCCTGATGGGAGTTCTCCTAGTGGGAGCCATCTGTTTCGGTTGGGATCTTGACTGATATTTATAACTTTATAAAATATGTTTATAAGTACAGTTTATATAATGTTGTTATAAATATGTTTCTTGGGTTTCATAGCTTAATATTTTATTACTACACTAGTACAATTTTTCTTCTGAAAAGTGATGGATTGTGGTAAAGAATCTACCTGCCAATGCAGAAGACACGAGAAAGACAGGTTCGATCCCTGGGTCAGGAAGATTCCCTGGAGTAAAAAATGGCTGCCCAGTCCGGTATTCTTGCCTGGAGAATTCCATGGATAGAGGAGCTTGGCGGGCTACAGTCCATGGGGTCAGAAAGAGTCGGACATGACTGAGCATGTGCACACACGCGTGTGCGCGCAAACACACACACACACACACACACACACACACACACACACACACACACACCCCGCAGGGCCTGTGATCATACATTGGCATCTTGGAGAAAGCAGAGGATGAGAAGCCACTTGGCCTTTAAGGGGGATGCTAACCCCTGCCCCGGGCACAGGCAGCCCTGCTTCTGGACTGGTGAGCAGCTTGGACTGGAACCTACTAAGCAAAGGCAGAGCCACATGCAGTCTCTGGTTGGACAGAGGACTGGGCACCCACTGTCATGCTGATTGAACACCCGCACCCTCACCCAGGTTCTCTGTGGCAAGGTTGCTGAGCCCCGGCCCAGGCCCTGGGCCATGCGAGGGAGAGAAGGAGGTCTGCTCGGTCTCAGCCACGGACTGTGCAGCCTGCAGGCAGTTTGCTTCCCCCTGAGGTCTCATCCGTGGGAGACCCACAGCCATCTGAACGGTGCTGACATCCTTGTTAAATATTTAAACTTCATTTGCTGGAGCAGCAGGGAAGATGCAATTAGATTTTACGGGAAAAGATGCTTCTGAGAGCTAGTTCGTTCTGTGTCAGGGGACCCTGAACTTTCCCTTCTACAGGGCAGCATCCTCTGGGAGGCTTTGATTCCTCTCAGGCTAGGGTAACAGTTCGCTTGGGATGGGAGACTGGCTGAAGGAGAGGCTGTGAGTCCTGATGGGGATGGGAAAGGGTTAAAGAAGGGGAGGACCACATGCTAGAGAGGATGGGAAGAGAAAGTGTTGCACATGCAGGACAGAGGATGAGATGTGTAGGAAAATAGGTGCTCGCATTTGGGCTGAATAACAGTAGATACTTATCAGTGTTTTAAAATTCATAAAACACTTTCATATTCATTCTTATTGACTCCTCAACAGAACTGTAAGGTCAGATTACCAGTTGTAAATCAAATGAGCATAGAGTTTGGGGAAAATTTCCCCAGAGTCTCAAAGCTGCTCCTCCAATTCCAGTCTGATGACACCTCTCTCTGGGCCATGATTTCAGACCCTCAGTCTCACAGGGTCCAACTCTGTCACATTCTCCATCCACTGCTGTCATGTTCTGCCCAGAAGTTCCTCTCACTCCTGACGCTTGCAGGCAAAGCTGGAAGCATGGGCACCAAGCAGTTGATGTCCAAAGGGGCATCAATGGAAGAAGGAAACAAGAGGGAGCTATGACACATGTGAAGACAGAGACTGGAGTGAAGTAGCCACAAGCCAAGGCATGCCTGGAGTCACCAGGGCTCCTTGACTAATGAAAGAAGGGAGCCAGGAAATAAATGCTCTTTAATTTTGCTCCTGGGATGGATGATTCTGGGGATCCTGACATAGTTTCCTAGAGCCTCAGGAAAGCACACCTTCATCGCCCACATCTGTGACCAGTTTGATGAATTAACACATGCTTACCTTGGGATCCCTTCTTCTCCTATTGCATGTAATCTGTTTCCTCACTCAGCTTCTTGGACTCACCTCTCCAACTAGGCTTCCATTTGTGTCTCTCAAGTTAAGACCATCATAATTCCTTCTTCCACCGGTGCAGGTGGTAGGGGTGGGAGCAGGACTGATATAGATGGTTTGTTAATTACTACCTACATTTTTTTGTTTTCTTTCCTGAGGCTGCTGTAACAAGTTACTACAAACTTGGTGGCCTAAAAGAACAAATTTATTCTCATTAGTTCTGCAGGCCAGAAGTTCAAAATCAAGGTGCCGACTGGGCCACACTACCTCTGAAGCTATATAGGGGACCCAGTATAGGAGACCTGGGTTTGATCCCCAGGTTGGAAAGATCCCCTGAGAAGAGAATGGCTATCCACTCCAGTATTCTTGCCCGGAGAACCCCATGGACAGAGGAGCCTGGTGGGCTATAGTCCATAGGGTCAGAAAGAGTCAGACATGACTGAGAGACTGTTTCATTTTCAAATAAGTTTACATTCTCAGGTTCTGTGGGTTGGGATTTTGACATATTTGGGGGGCATTATTCACCCTATTATACAATGCCTTTGCAGAGAATGTGGGGATATATAGGCACCTTGAACTGAGAATCTCAGGATCTGAAAACCTAGAACAGAAGTCAGGCAAAGAGAAGGCGCAATCATAGAAAAAGAGCTGGAGGGAGACGAGCCTCATGGTACAGTGTGAACTAGTGGCCAAAATGCACGGCTGAGAAGCTAAATGTGACCAGTGTGTGGGTACCTCTCTTGGCACCTAGGCAGGTTATATAAGTAGAAGCCAGGCCCCAACAAGCTGACCCTTAAATTTCAAAGGTAACTAGATCTCATCTAGGTAACTTTACACCTTCGTGGAAGATGGAATGCGCAGGTCCAGGAGTGTAGCCGATTAGATCTGATAATTCAAAATTAACTAGATCTCAATTAGCTAGATCTCAAAATCCATGCTCTAAAGGAAGTACAAAGGCATTCCTTTCTGGACTAAATGGTGGCCGTGTATTAATGAGTTGGAAATACAAGGTTTCCGGGATTGGTCCAGAGAAGAGTACAAGATTGAGAGGCTGGATGAAAGGAAAAGAAATGAATGAATCAATAGGCTCTAAGTACTGGCTGTCTAGACACTAGGCACTCAGATATCTGAGTCTAAATAAAAATGCTCAACAACTAGGTGTTTTGAAAGTAATGAACACAGATTATAGGCACATCTGCTATGTACTCTATAGAACTTGGAAAAGCATAAATGTTGCTTATAGTAAAATCAACCTGAAAAAGTCACTATTATATTTAATGCTTGCAAAGAGGTTGCACTGTTTTTTAATTACATCTTGTATTTTCACATGTCAAAGTACATCAGCATTTTTCCATGGTGGTAGAACATTCTATTGTATAGAGCTACCATAATTTAATCGCATTGCCAAGTATTTAAATGGTAATTTTGTGTATTTTTTTTCCTATTATAAGCACTACAATGACTGATTTTAAATACTTGTCTAATGACATTAATTTTCAAGAGTAGAATTTGCTAGGTTAAAAGGGTATGTGTATTTTTTCCCTTTCAAGCCTAATTTTCTTTTGTCAGATGAGGTCTGAAGTGTACAATCCAATGAATTCTGACAAAAGTGTACACCTACTCAAGGTATAAATCATTTGACTCACCTAAGAAAGTTCCCTCACATGCTCTTTTAGTAGTCAACCCCTAACCCTACCTTTCATAGGCAAACGCTATTCTGATTTCTTTCCTATTAGCTTTGCCTCTCCTTGAACTTCTTAAATATGGAATCATATGGTTTCTCTTTTGTGTCTGACTTCTTTCAATGAACCTATTTTTCAGATTCACCCATACTGTCCTGTGCACCCACAGATCATTCTTTTTTACTTTTATATTTATGCATTTATTGTAATTTTTATTTCACTGTAGCAAAAATGCTGTAATTTGTCTTCTGCTGATTTAATATTATTGTTACTTTTAAGAAGATTTATGTATTTACTTAGAGCTGCACTGGGTCTTTGTTGCTGCTCGTGAGCATTCTCTAGTTTCAAAGAGCGGGGGCTACTCCTGGGCTTCTCATTGCAGCGGTTTCTGTTGGTGTGGAGCGTAGGCTCAGTAGTTATTGCACATGGGCCTAGTTGTCCCACAGCACGTGGGATCTTCCTGGACCAGGGATTGAACATGTGTCCCCTGAACTGGCAGGTGGGATTCGAAACCACTGAATCAGCAGGGAAGCCCCATATTGTTGTTATTTTTATTGTACTGTATGGCAATACAGTCAATTCTCCATATATGTGGGTTTTGTATCCACAGAGTTCGGGGGAGGCAATGGCACCCCACTCCAGTACTCTTGCCTGGAAAATCCCATGGACGGTGCGCTGCAGTCCATGGGTCGCAAACAGTCGGACACGACTGAGCGACTTCACTCTCACTTTTCACTTTCACGCACTGGAGAAGGAAATGGCAACCCACTCCAGTGTTCTTGCCTGGAGAATCCCTGGGACGGGGGAGCCTCGTGGGCTGCCGTCTATGGTGTCGCACAGAGTTGGACACGACTGAAGCGACTTAGCAGCAGCAGCAGCATCCACAGAGTTAACCAACTTTGGATTGAAAAATTTTGGAAGAAACCAATTCCCCAAAGTCCTAAAAAGCAAAACTTGAATTTGTGGTGTTCTGGCAACTATTTACACAGCTTTTAGACTGTATTTGCAACGATTCACATAGCATTTATGTTGCATTAGTTATTAAAGGTAATCTAGAGATGATTTAAAGTGAAGGGTGTGTGTGTGTGTGCTCAGTCATGTCCGACTCTTTGCTACCCCATGGACTGTCCCCCGCCAGGCTCCTTTGTCCACCGGAATTTTGAAGCAAGAATACGGGAGTGGGTTGCCATTTCCTTCTCCAGGGGATCTTCCCGACCCAGAGATTGAACCCACATCTCCTAGATTCTTTACCACTGGGTCAACTGGGAAGCCGGAGAGCATGCATAGGTTATGTGTAAATACCACACCATTTTATGGAAGGATTTTGAGCATCCACAGATGTTGGTATCCATGGGGCTCGTGGGACCAATCTCCCCACAGAGACCAAGGAATGACTGTACCACAGTCCCATAATTCTGATTTACAGAGAGGGTACAGGAAAATGGTTAAATCCTAGAATGCCAGGGTCTAAAATATCCCCACATCTTTGCCCCTGAAAATAAGCTAGAGACGATCTAATGTCCAGGGGGTTGGGGAGTTTCTTGGTACAATTCTGTAGGTTCTCTGAGAGGCTCTGGAAGCTTTAGGTTAATCATCACTCATTTACAACTTCCTTCTGAGCAAGACAGGGAGTGGAAGAGAGGCTTGGGAAGATGTAAGAGTTGGGCTTTTGGATAATAGCGTTTCTCCCTGCCTGGTAATTTAACAACTCCAATACTCCCAGGGGCAGTAACTCTGGAGGAGGTCGGTTAATTACTGCCAGACTGCAGAATAAAATTTCCCCAAGACCCCCCGTTTTCTGAGCTGCACTTCATACCAATTAAAAGTTTAATCCATTGGGATGCTTTCCTGGCAAATTAACATCGTGGACTTTGATGAACTGATGCTTTTAATAGACTATGGTATTTTGGTGGACTTAAGTCACAGCTGTTGCTCCTCTCCCCAATGAGGTCAGCAAGGCTAGGTCTGGGGGATTTTGGGTCATTGGCACCAGGTGGACCAGAGCGGTGAGGGTGAAGGAGAGTGAAGTTTGGTTAGGAACAGTCCTTTCATTGGGCTCATTCATTTTTGACCAATCTATTTATGATCAGAAGCAGCTGACAGGAATTCAATTATTCTGTAGAAGTTCATTCAATCATTGGAGTTCTTATAATGCCAGACACTGGGGACAGGAAGATAAATATGACTGTTTCTATCTCCAGGAGCTAACAGTTCAGAGGGAAAAAGACCTCAAACACCCTCCTGCCCCCATATACATATGTTCACACCCCAAATCATGCCCCATTGCCTGATTTCACAGTTATGCCCATGAACCAAAGCTTTATATCTAGAATGTTCTGGTTAAAAAAATACTACAATGGACACATTCTAAGTGTCATTCTGTTTTTCTCCTGTGAATTTTAACAAGTACTGTGTTGTACCTTTGTTGGCAAAGTGTCTCTGCTTTTTAATATACTATCTAGGTTGGTCATAACTTTCCTTCAAGGAGTAAGTGTCTTAATTTCATGGCTGCAATCACCATCGGCAGTGATTTTGGAGCCCAGAAAAATAAAGTCTGACACTGTTTCCACTGTTTCCCCATATATTTCCCATGAAGTGATGGGATGAGATGCCATGATCTTAGTTTTCTGAATGTTGAGCTTTAAGCCAACTTTTTCACTCTCCTTTTTCACTTTCATCAAGAGGCTTTTTTAGTTCTTCTTCACTTTCTGCCATAAGGATGGTGTCATCTGCATATCTGAGGTTATTGATATTTCTCCCAGCAATCTTGATTCCAGCTTGTGCATCTTCCAGCCCAGCATTTCTCATGATGTACTCTACATATAAGTTAAGTAAGCAGGGTGACAATATACAGCCTTGACGTACTCCTTTTCCTATCTGGAACCAGTCTGTTGTTCCATGTCCAGTTCTAACTGTTGCTTCCTGACCTGCATAAAGGTTTCTCAAGAGGCAGGTCAGGTGGTCTGGTATGCCCATCTCTTTCAGAATTTTCCAGTTTATTGTGATCCACACAGTCAAAGGCTTTGGCATAGTCAATAAAGCAGAAATAGATGTTTTTCTGGAACTATCTTACTTTTTTGATGATCCAGTGGATGTTGGCAATTTGATCTCTGGTTCCTCTGCCTTTTCTAAAACCAGCTTGAACATCTGGAAGTTCACGGTTCACATATTACTGAAGCCTGGCTTGGAGAATTTTGAGCATTACTTTACTAGCGTGTGAGATGAGTGCAATTGTACAGTAGTTTGAGCATTCTTTGGGATTGACTTTCTTTGGGATTGGAATGAAAACTGACCTTTTCCAGTCCTGTGGCCACTGCTGAGTTTTCCAAATTTGCTGGCATGTTGAGTGCAGCATTTTCACAGCATCATCTTTCAGTATTTGAAATAGCTCAACTGGAATTCCATCACCTCCACTAGCTTTGTTTGTAATGCTTTCTAAGGCCCACTTGACTTCACATTCCAGGATGTCTAGCTCTAGGTGAGTGATCACACCATCGTGATTATCTGGGTTGTGAAGATCTTTTTTGTACAGTTCTTCTGTGTATTCTTGCCACCTCTTCTTAATATCTTCTGCTTCTGGTAGGTCCATACCATTTCTGTCCTTTATCGAACCCATCTTTGCATGAAAATGTTCCACTGGTATCTCTAATTTTCTTGAAGTGATCTCTATTCTTTCCTATTCTGTTGTTTTCCTCTATTTCTTTGCATCGATTGCTGAGGAGGGCTTTCTTAACTTCCCTTGCTATTCTTTGGAACTCTGCATTCAAATGGGAATATCTTTCCTTTTCTCCTTTGCTTTTCACTTCTCTTTTTTCACAGCTATTTGTAAGGCCTCCTCAGACACCATTTTGCAAAAATTGATGCTTTTGAACTGTGGTGTTGGAGAAGACTCTTGAGAGTCCTTTGGATTGCAAGGAGATCTAACCAGTCTATCCTAAAGGAAATCAGTCCTGGGTGTTCATTGGAAGGACTGACGCTGAAGCTAAAACTCCAATACTGTGGCCACCTCATGCGAAGAGCTGACTCATTAGAAAAGACCCTGATGCTGGGAGGGATTGGGGGCAGGAAGAGAAGGGGATGACAGAGGATCAGATGGCTGGATGGCATCACTGACTTGATGGACATGAGTTTGAGTAAATTCTGGGAGTTGGTGATGGACAGGGAGGCCTGGTGTGCTGCGATTCATGGGGTCGCAAAGAGTTGGACACGACTGGGTGACTGAACTGATGGCGTACCTAGCTTCCCTCATGGCTCAATGGTAAAGAATCCGCCTACCAAAGCAGGAGACTTCAGTTCAATCCCTGGGTAGGGAAGACCCCTTTGAGATGGAAAGGGCAGCCCACTCCAGTATTCTTCCCACAAAAATCCTATGGACAGAGGAGCCTGGAAGGCTACAGTCCATGGGATCACAAAAAGAATTTGACACGACTTGGCAACTAAACAACAACAATGGTATACCTGCTCTTACCAGCACTGGGGGGGTAGAGAATATAGAAGCAAGGGGAACTCTGCTCAAGAGTCACTATCCTTTTAGTCTGGAGGATGGCCTCTTAAAATCTAGAATATTGGATTGCCTTAACTTCATATGGGCCCCCATCTCCAAGTTATTTCTGGACCCCTCTAAGTACAATCAGAAACCAGGAGATTGGGTGGATAATTAGATTGGAATAGCTCATAGAATTCCAGTTGTCAGATGTTTTATCATTTTAATAGCAGTGTCTTTTTTCCAAATAAAAAATCAGACTCGGGTCTAAAGTCATATGTTTCCTGCTCCTACAACTTCATCCCATTCCTTCCCATCTTAAGGCTGGTGCAGGGACTTCCCTGGTGGTCCAGTGGTTAAGACTTCATGCTTCTACTTCAGGGGCCGTGGGTTTGACCCCTGGTCAAGAAGCTAAGATCCCTCATGCTACATAGCACAGCCAAAATAGAAAAAGACTGTGTAATGAAATGGAGCCATGGACACTACCTACCTCACTGATAATAATGTTGTGGTGGGGATCTCTACCCAGTTGTCCTTCATTGAGGAACTGTTGAGGTTCTTAGTAAGTCCTTTGAGGGGTCCACTCAGCTCAGGGATCTAAGTCAATTATCTAAGACCACCTTGGGAAATTCTCACTCTTGCCAACAGAAAAATCAAGGGTGTGTGAGTGCCCTGCACTTCCTCAAGCTAAGCTCTCCACCTTTTCTGTAGCAGGTGGCCACATGGACACATCAGTCAGGCTGGATCCAAAAAGTGTGGAACAAATGACCATAAGTCCCCTTCATTCCCAAATCCTCACCATGGGTATAGATCTGTCATAAGGGAGTTTTTGCCTTAAAATGTCTTGTACAAATGTTTAAATGCATGGTAAATATTCCTGCTTTCCCTATCCCCACTTGAATTCATGCAGAACTTTATTTAAAACAACACCTTCCCCCTATTTCTTCAATCCTTCTTTTCATGGCTAATTGCTACCCATTCTTTAAGTCTTCAGAGAAGGCAGTGGCAACCCACTCCAGTACTCTTGCCTGGAAAATCCCATGGATGGAGGAGCCTGGTAGGCTGCAATCCATGGAGTCTCGATGAGTCCGACACGACTGAGCGACTTCACTTTCACTTTTCACTTTCATGCATTGGAGAAGGACATGGCAACCCACTCCAATGTTCTTGCCTGGAGAATCCTAGGGAGGGGGGAGGCTGGTGGGCTGCCATCTATGGGGTCTTACAGAGTCAGACACGACTGAAGTGACTTAGCAGCAGCAGCAGCAGCAGCTTTGTCTTAAGTCTTCCGGACTTCTGGGAAGACTAATACCTCCATAGCAAGACAGCACAGCAAATAGTACCACTGCTCACTGATTTCATTAAGAGCACTGTACTCCCCCATGTGTGTCCATGTGACATGATTTGGTCAATGAAACATGTTGTGTCACTTTTGGGTAGAAGCATTTAAGTCCCCATGGCTGATATACCATCTCTCTGGTTCCCCTGCAACCTCAGTTAATAGTGGAAGCAGGTGTTGATGTCGAAGCTCAGAGTCATACGAGAGAGAGCTACTCTGGATGGTCCCACCAGAGTGGATTTTAACATGAGTGAAAAATGAACTTCTGTCGTTTAGAGACCCTAAGATTTCAGAGATGTTTGTTACTACAGCATAACATAGCATATCCTGCCTACTATGTGGTGTGTATGTGCTCAGTCGCTGAGTTGTGTCCCACTCTTTGTGATCGCATGGACCTCAGCCCACAGGCTCCTCTGTCCATGGAATTTTCCAGGCAAGAATACTGGAGTGGGGTGCTATTTCCTACCCCAATGGGATCATCCTGACACAGGGATTGAAACTATGTCTCCTGCTTTGGCAGGCGGATTCTTTACCAGTGCACCACCTAGGAAGCCTCTGTTACGTAGTATCAGACTCCAAATATTCTAAGCAGGTATTAACAACTCATTGTCTTACTTCCTGTGGCTGCCACTTTGAGTTGCCCGTTCATGTTTTTATTTCCCAAAGCACCGCAAGCCTGCTGTATCTGTTACACATTGTGAAAGCTCAGTCACTTAATACATTAACATTTTAACTGGTGCTCACATCAAATACAGTATAGATTGGGACAGCACTCTTAGAGCTGTACCATCTCAAATACCTGGTCTTCAGCATGACTGTGGCTGGAGAAGAGAACGAAGAGGAAAAAGCATCAGATGTTTATATCAGTATATGTTAGATCCATTCATTCCATTGGCCAGAAATTGTCCCAACCTAATCGCAAGGGAGGTTGAGAATATGAGGAGCACATGGACTGTTTGGTAGAAGCCCGCTGTCTCTCGTTCACCCACTATCTGTCCTGGTAGAATCCCATGGTCTCTAGTTCAGCCACTATCCACCCTGGTGGAAGTCCTCTGGTTCACCCATTATCCATCCTTTGCTGAAAAGTTGGGGGTTTGGGATGAGGGATTATACCCCTGCAAAGCTGGAAGCAAAATGTTAAAATCCTTCTTGAAATCCTCAGCTAGCCCCATTCCAGGAATTTCTTCGTGTTCCCTTGGAACCCATCTGCTAACATCTCCTGTAAATATCCTCTCCTTCCCAATGAAGTTCATTGGATACTCACTCTTCATCCCACATGGTATTTATTTTGCTTTCTCAAAGTCTTTGCAAAGAAGGGAGGTACCGATTCTCTTACCTATATTGAACCATCTGTCACAGTCTCCACTCAAAGCAGAACAAGACTCTGTGGGGCCCTCTGGGGCACTGAAGCCCTCTGTGTCCCTCATTTCTTGTTCCTAGGAAAAATGCTGTCAGACTCCTAGACCTTCCTTGAGGTCCAAATGGTAGATCCACCCTTTGGATTGGTTACTAATTAGGAGAGTGAGTGAAGACAGACAATAGTGCAGGATGGGGCTGATCTTGTTCCTCCTTGGGGGGTGTGAGTAACAATTTGATACACGCTTGAGTTCTACAGGAATTTAGGCCCCACCCAGGAGGAGTCAGGTTTAGCACAATCCCAGACTGGTTGAAGGCAGAAGGTTTATGATTATGATTCCTGGAACACTCCCCTGTTACCAATCAGTCAGAGGAGGGTTATACACCCTGCCGTCCTATAAACACTTCTTCCCTGAAACCCATCAGGTCTTTTGAGGATGAGTCACTGGTTCTCCTCATTTACTGGACCTGCAGCAAACTGTTCTCTGATCCAAATGCCAATGTTTCAGTTTGCTTGGCCTCCCGTGCATCGGGCATATGAACTTGGGTTCGACAACACTCTCTTAGATTAATAAATCACAGAGCATTTAAAATTGATTTTTCCAAAGTTGAATTAGATCAACTTCTCCAACAAAATCCTCTCTTCCTAGTTGTTTCTAAAACAAAGGGAATTGATAGAGTCTGGCTTTTCCTTTAGAGCAGGTGTTAATAAACTCTGTCTGTCAGTCTCAATGCAGTCTCAAACTACTCATCTGTTTTTGTATTTTTATTAGAACATGGTCACAGCCATTCTTCTATGTATTGCTATGGCTGCATTTGGGCCATGGTGTTATGATGAATATTTGAGACACAGACCAACTATCTGGCCTTTTAAGAGAAAATTTGTTGACCTTTAGAATAAACTCAAGGGAGTGTTTTCTTTGTATACACCTGACTTCTTTTTGAAAGTCTCTAAACCCCCACCCTGTGTAGCCCTCCTGCAAACTCCCTTTTCACTGCCTTTCATGTTTATTGTGACTTGGACCAGGCGGCTTCCATCTGCTTCATGGCTTCATCTCCAGGCCTTGCTCATGAAAGGCACCCAAGACATTTGTTGAATGCCTGAGCTTTTTAACACTATCTCATCAAGGTCTGGCCTGCGAAAGTAGTTGCTTTCCCTTAATTTTTTTTCATGGAAATAGAGGCACTGTGGGAACCACTGGTAATGAAGACTGCTTAGAAGGATGCTTTCAGATGGGAATGGGTTACCAGCGAACTGAACACAGTTCCCTGCAGCCCAAGGACAGCAGCCAGAATGCCCCGGCCAGGGACCTTCAGCGGCCACAGTACAATGATCATTTTCTGTGAGTTCCTTGATGTGTAAAAGGGATGGAAAGACTTGACTTAGAACTGAACACAGGAGCCAGGGACATGCCAACACCCCAATCTAACTAGGGTAGCCTGGTGACCCCAGAGCCATTCTGAGTTGAAAGCTCCTCTTTCACAAATGAGGGAGGTCTGGACTGATAAGAACCAGAAGAACTGGACCCCTATGGATGGGAAGGTTGAGAAAGGAGGATAACCTGGAAGATGAAAGAGACCTGTCCCCTTTTGCAAACTTGGCTGCCATCTTCACCTCCAAACAAAGTATAAAGACCAAACAGGTCATTCAGGTTTTTCTGTGATGTCTTATGGAAAAACCTAAATGAATTTTTTGGCCAACCCAGTAGTTCATTGAGCCAGGCCCTTCCCTGAGCTCTACCTAAGCCTTCACATGTCAGGGCTGTAATTATTTCTCTCCTTCACAGGCCTTGACATTCACAGAGCCCCGCTTTCTGAGCTCGCCTCCAACAGCCCAGACAGCCCCCTGGAGTTTCTTTACTTGTTCAAACATGCATTTTCTGAACACAAAAGTGTATCACATTTAATTAAAACATATTGCATGTCACCAGGGAATAAGGATGAAAAAGACAGTCCTTCCTAGAGGAAGCTTACAGTTTTACATAGAAATTTGCAAACTGGTCCAGCCCCCTGGTGCTGGATGATTTGCTCACCCCTGGATAAACTCTGCAGAGCTTCACTATAACCCCCATCAAAAGGACCACAGGAGGGAATGGATGCTAAATATTTGCTATGTGACCCTGGTCATCTATACCTGGCCCATACACCTTTCTCTGGGGTCAAGTGGTAAAAGTCTTTGTCATTCTTCACAATTTACTCACGTCCTGAGAGGTATACCCTTAGCAAAGCTGATCTTTCTCCTCCTCCTCTCCCCACAACAAGACTTACTCTGAAATTTAAATTGGGGAGGAATTTTTGAAAAGAACATCCCCAAACAAACAAAACAAACAAAAACAGACTTCCCTGGTGGCCAGTGGTTAAGAATCTGCCTGCTAATGCAGGGGATGTCGGTTCAGTCCCTGGTATGGGAAGATCCCACAAGCCTGGGGACAAGTAAGCCTGAACACTACAACTATTGAGCCCACGCTCTAGAGCATCCTGTGCTTCGCAAGAAGAGAAACCATTGCAATGAGAAGCCTGCACGTGGCAAAAGGTAGCCCCCACTTGTCACGACTGGAGAAAACCCACACACAAGGAAGAGCCAGCAGAGCCAAAAATAAATTAACAGAAGTCACGGGAGCCCGGTTATGCAGGTGGGGAAATTGGAGGACTTGCAGGATCCCAAGCGTGCAGAACCGAGTGCGCTCTCAGCAACCTCCCTGGGTTCCTCCTTCTTTTGCCCCCTTCCTCTCCATGATGCCACCTTGTATTAGAAGTCTCCTAGATGCCACGCACAGAAGGTAGAGGGGGCAGTTCTCAGTACCTGTGGAAGCAGGAAACCAAGGAACTGATTGATGTTTCTGGTGCCTTTGGATATAACTTGATACGCTGGTAGCCAATTATTTACAAATGATGTTTACTTGTAAGGGACTGGACACTTTCAAATGGACAGTCCAGAGTTTTCCTCGTACAGATCAGTTGCTTCTCCTCTGCTCTTTCATCACTCCATCATTAAACCCTACATCAGCTTTATGCAGAAGGGGAGACGGAGCTCACAGAACAGGCCTGTCACACGCCCTAGACTACCACATTCTCCTCCTCAAAAAGTGAAATTCTTAATATCCCTGGTACACTGCATCCATGGATGGGAATGGGAGGGAAGTAGAGAGAATCCATCATCACTTTGAAACCCCAACCCCAGTGCCCTGAGGCCTCCTAGGATCTTCTGCCTGAACTCCCACCTCACCTTCACCCAGAAGAAATTGACTTTGTTACAGCCTGAGTTTTACTTCTCTTCAGATGGGGCAGCCAGCATGCTTTCTAGGATTTGTACCAAGAGGATTAATTACTTTGTCAACAGTGATGACAACAATAAGCAGAATCACTATTAATGTTAGAGGATGGAGGCTCAAGAAGTGGATGCCTTTTGTATGAAAAGATCAGTAGAATTAAAGTATTTTGATAAGAACTTCCATGCCCTTTTTCCATGTAGCTGCCTCAGTCTCCCACAACTCTCCCCAACTGTCTGTGACCTCCCTTTGGCGAAACTATGCATTTACAGTTAGGCATAAATTTGCTAATTCTTCAGTCCACAAGAAAAAGAAGCCCCCTCTAGCCAACCCCCCCAATTTTGTGGGCATGGGGAGAGGCAGTTGTACTGTCTGGACACTAGAAGAAAAGTTCTCCTGAGGGATGCAGTGGCAGACATCCACACAGCAGGTCCCTGCAAAGGGCCTATACAAGTCACAGATGCTAAAGATTCACCTTAAATACCTAGAAGAATCCTTATACCTTTCTGGGACTGGTTAATGGGCATTTTTCAGGGGAATTCATCGTAATTGCATCTGTCCTACCATCTTGTTGCAGCTTCTTCTTTGTCTTTGGACATGGGATATCTTTTTTTTGGTGGGTTCCAGTGTTGTCCTATTGATGGATGTTCAACACCTAGTCACAATTTTGGTCTTCAGAGGGATTCATATCGGAAAACTCTTGAGGCATTCTGAGTAGTCTGATTAGCCTTAGTCAGTTGGGATTTTCGGATATGGTAGTCTTATTTTATCAATGAAAATTGGGCAAGACAATTCTACTTTCAAACCAAAGTCACACAACAACTAAGTGGCAAGATCAGATGCTGGAATCAGTGGTCTGAGCTGAGTCTAAGACTTTAGGATACCCCAAGTTGAAGTGCCCAGTGTCTTGGTTGGATCCTGTCCAGGAAATAAGATCCTACACGCTGACGGGCAACTGAGCCCATGCGCCATAACTACTGAAGCCTGTGTTCCACAACCAGAGAAGTCACCGCAATGAGAAGCCTGCATACCACAACTAGAGTAGCCCTCACTCAGCAACAAAGGCCCAGAGTAGGCGAAACCTAAAGAGATGAGGGGCCATTATTTGGGAGGTGAGCCCAGGAAAACTCTGGTAAGGGGTGGGGGGGAGAAGTGAGACAAAGAAGGGAAGGCAGGCAGTGAACGACGATGCTGCCACCTCAGCACCAGTCCAGGGCGTTCAGAGAGCTCAGGAGTCTCAGGCAGCCGGGGTGTTCACCCGTCAGCTCGTTTGTCAGTCACCAGCTGAGGGCTGCTCCCTGTGGTGCTAAATTCCTGCCCCTTCAAGCTGCCATGTGCCAGATGTCAACAGCCAGAGAAAGCCCTCAGATGAAGAACCACAGGTGCAGTTGGAGCCGAACTTGAGTCCCCTGCAGTGTGAAAGCCAGGCGATGTGGGCAGGCCACCAACACCATCTGACCTAAATGGGCTGTCACACATGGCAGCTTCCGTAGCATCTGTGTAGAGGGCACTGTCGCGTGTATTTAAGAACCAGGCTGCAGAGCCTTGGAACCCCTAGCCAGGTGACATCTTGGGACTCAGAGCCTGGCGCTAGCTCCTGTGGGAATAGGCTCAGCTCAGTTAAGGGGCCTCTGGGGGTGTCTTGTCACCCAGGCCCATGGCCTGCTGTAAATGTGGGGGTTGAACATCTCTGTCTCCTCTGGAGTGGATTCTCACCATAGACCTATGTCAAGGGTTGGCAAGTTTTCTGTAAAGCGCTAAACATTTTAGGATTTAAGGGCCATCTGTTCTATTTGAACGATTCAATTCTTCCAATGTAGAAAGCCTATAAGAAAGTCATAGTCAATTATATAAGAAGTCCTGGGATCACCAGGATGAGTTGGTGACCCTCATTAGAAGTGTGTACCAGCCGCCTTGGGAGCAGATCCTCCAGCCCCAGTCAAGCCTTCAGAACTGCTGTGAGCCAGAACCACCCAGCTTAGCTGCCTCCGATTCCTGATCCACAGAACCGGATACAATGTTGAGCTGCTAACTTTTAGAGTAACTTGTTGCACAGCATGGGTATGTGCCCCTTAACAGTCCTGTCTGACTCTTTGTCATCCCATGGACTAGAGCCCACCAGGCTCCTCTGACCATGGGATTTTCCAGGCAAGAATACTGGAGTGGGTTGCCGTGGCCTCCTCCAGGGGATCTCCACCCAGGGATCAAACCTGCGTCTCCTGTGTCTCCTGCATTGGCAGGCAGATTTTTTACCACTGAGCCACCTGGGAAGAACTTGTTGTATAGCAGTAGATGACAAATAGATGCACAGAGGAAAGCAGCAGATTTTCTGCCAGTTCTTGGGAGTGAAATTTGATGGGGGTATAACTGAAATGAAGAGAAAAATGGGAGAACTTGGCCCTAGATGTGTTCCTTGAGATGCATTCATCCCCTACCCCCCATGCCCTGGGAGGCTGATCTGTAAGAACTGACTCCATCACTGCTGTCTGAAAGGGCTCATTCCATAAGGAGCCTTGACAGAATATCAAAGTAGGGGAGGGAGGTCGTTTCTCCTCGGCAGTGCCCTTGACCAAAGGGCACTGTGAAGAAGAGCTGTGATTTTTCTCTGGGACTCTTTCACCCTGCCCGTCCCCAACCTCCAGGCCCAAGGGTGGTAACAGCTGTGTGGCTTGTTACTGACCACTCCTGTGGTTCCTCTACCCTGACCCAGAGCTCTGAAATGAGCTCTTCTGGAAAGAAATCCTCATCAAAGGATCCAAACTTGAGTGAGACACCTGTTCCCTATCGGGACCCCATGGACAGATACAAAGGTATGAGCGCTACTGGGCTCTGATCTCAGCATCAAGAGCCTCACCTGGCCGGCAGCTCTCTGGGGCAGTGCAGGGGGCAGATCTGGGAATTGGTCCAAACTCTGACAGGTGGGAATGAAACAGGAATGGCCTTAACATCTGTCAGCACTATGTCACCACCCCATTCAGATAAGCAAATATATTTAAATTTATATTTAATTGCAGGATAATTGCTTTACAATATTGTGTTGGTTTCTGCCATACAACAGTGTGAATCAGTCATATGTATACATATGTCCCCATCTCTGTTGAACCTCCTCCTCATCCCTCACCCCATGCCATCTCTCTAGGTTGTCGCAGAGCATGGGCTTGAGCGCCCTGTGTTATATAGCAACTTCTCTCTAGCTATCTACTTTAAATATGGTAATACATGTTTCAATGCTATTCTTCTCAACTCATCCCACCCTCAATTCCCCCTGCTGTGTCCACAAGTCTGGTCTCTATGTCTGCATCTCTGTTTCTGCCCTGCAAATAGGTTCATCAGCGCCATTCTTCTAGATTCCATAAATAGGCACTAATATACAATACTTGCTTTTCTTTTTCTGACTTCACTCTATATAACAGGCTCTAATTTCATCCACCTCATTAGAACAGACTCAAATTCAATCCTTTTGATGGCTGAGTAATATTTCACCCTATATATGTACCTCAACTTCTTTATCCATTCATCTGAGAGTTAGCAGAACGGCAGCACTTCCTGGAGGGGAGAGCACTTCCCTTTCTCTCGGTTGGTTTTCTCTTTTACGATCACCTAGGTTGGTGGTCCTGGAGCTGGGGGAGCTAGAGAAGTTTGTCCTTTACCCACGAGTGCTTCTGACCAGCTCCCAGCTCCCATTGATTCCTGCTCTTGAGAGTTGAGAGCAGGAGAGCCCTGCTTGCCCTGCTGTCTGACCCAGTGGCCAAGGAACGGCCAGGCTGATATCAGGAGCATCAGGATTCCTCTAGAGGCAGATGGGCATGTAGGTTGTGATAAGCAATATTTTAAGCTGTGCCAGGAGCCCCTAAGAGTGGGACATGCCCTAAGTGTAGCGTATGGCACAGCCAACTGCAAGGAAAGAGCAGCTCTTAGGACAAAGCCCGGGCAAGGTTCAGGTCACAGAGCCTTGAGAACCCCAGCCAAGTAGGATCCTGAGACTCTGGGGAGCTTGGACTCAGCACCTGTGGGGATGGGCTTATCTCAGTCCAGAGGGTGTCTTGGGGATTTCTAATCACCCAGGCAATCCCCTAGCTGCCTTCCTGCCTGGACCTGGGCAAAAGAAGCAGGCAATATGGCCTTGCCTGTCCAGACTTCATCTCAAGGAGACAAGGAACAGGGTGGTCAAGTGGCTGCAGCAGGGGCCAGGTGGGGACTGATGCAAATGGGTCTGGGGTCTAGTTTCATACACAGCTCAGCCTCCAGTCCAGGACTCACAGCTGGAGGAAGGCAGGCAGAGCACCTCTATAGGAATCCTGACCACCACGGCTGCTGATATCAGCCTGGGCTTTCCTTGGCTCCTGGATCAGACAGCAGGGCAAGTAGGGCTCCCCTGCTCTCAACTCTCAAGAGCAGGAATTGACAGGAGCTGAGAGCTGGTCAGAAGCACTCGTGGGTAAAGGACAAACTTCTCTAGTTCCCCCAGCTCCAAAGATCACCATCCTAGGTGACTGTAAGCGAGAAAACCAACCAAGAGAAGGGAAGCATCCTCCTCTCCAGGAAGTGCAGCAGCTCTGCTAACTCTCAATTAATTACCGATGTTTATCTAATTACCTAGTTCCTTAATGCTTTTACTGCTCTGTAATCACTAGCTCTCTGTCCAAGAAGGATTCCCATGGGCCTCAGTCCTGCTCTCTCAGCCTGAGTCTGGCTGTTTCTGGAAGGAGGGAAGATGGCAAGCCAGCAGAAGAGGCTACGAGTTTGATTCTGGCCCATCCCTTCAAAGCCAACTTCAAGTAGCACCTTGATTCAGATCTATGTCAGGAGGAACTGAGGGGACCCATGACAAAACCCCACTGTTTCTTGTGAAAGCAGCAGGGACCCCCACCTGCACCCTCCCCGGGGATTCACGAGTTGTCCTCTTGACTTCCATAGCCTGGAGCCAGAACAGAATTGGCAAAGAGCAGCCTCCTAGGAAAGAGTCTTAGAGGGGGGATCTGGATGGTACATCTGCATATCAAGGAGGGACTTGAGGCCATGCCTTTCAAGGGAAGTTTGTGCCCAGTGACAGCGGGTATCCTTATAATGCCCTGGTCATTTTGGCCCCAAACTGATGGGCTGTAGCGCACCCTGCTGGGTCGCTACAGGCTTTACGTTGGCCTCACAGCTCTTCCTCTGCCCCACCCTGCTTCCTTTCTTCTTTTCTTAGTTGCTGATCCCTAACAAACTTGCACCCGTGATGGAGAAACAACATACAGAGGAGATATTCATAGTCCATCCTTAAAGGAGCTCCATCTATGGTAGAGGGGATCCACCGCAGGATTTACAAGGCTATTTAAATGTAAGAAAATCTAGATGAAATGCAGAATCATTCAAACAGGCCATGGAGGTGGGGTGGGGCGGGGTGGGGGGTGGGGGCTGGTTAGGGAAAAGTGGTATCACAGCAAAAAGTGTGACTCTGCCCTTAAGTTCACTTCAGTCTAACAGTTCCCGTCTTCAGCCCGAGGTGCACAGGTCACCCCCACCACCCCTCCAGACTGAGAACAGCCTGCCTACCAGCTGTGCTCCCAAGGACAAAGGACATTTGCCTCCATGGGCCATCAGCCCGCTCCCTTCACTGGGACCCCAACCCGACTCAGACTGGTCCTCAGAAGCCTCCTGCTCTCCCAGGGAGGATGCATCACTGAACTGCTTAATCACTTCACTCAGAGCTGCATCATTTAACATCACTGAGGCACTTTCCTTGATAGCACACAGGGGCGTTGCACTCAGGGCTGACATCCATGCACGCCCCTGGAGACAGTGTCAACCACGTGTAGGTTCCCACACAGCTGGTGGGGAACAGACGACGGGGGTGGGATGTGGAGGTAAGCCCACGTTCCAGTTGCTACACACATCCTCTGCCTGGGCTCCCTCACATCAAAGGGCACCAGGTTCGTTTTAACTCCACACTTTAAGGGGAAGAATGGAATAGTAAGAACATAGGAATGGGAGGTGAGTATCAATTATTGGCTATTTGTGGGTTATTCTGTGTTTACCCCTCAGAGCTACTCTGTTTTGCTGTATGTGCAGGTGGCTGACCTGTGGGGACTGTGACACCCATCTTACTTGATGCCACAGGTTGAAATGGAGTTGAGGGTGCAGGGTTGCTAGGTAGTTAGAATAGGGCAAAGGAGTCCAAAATGGCGGTGGCTAAAAGACCTGGAAGGGAAAGCCTGAGAAAATAGAACAAAGGAAGGTCCGAGGACCAGAGTGAGAACCTCAGGTAAAACAAACAACGCTCCTGCCTAAGCCCAACTTGCATAGGACAGGCCCAGGGAGAACAAAAAAACATATAAAACGAGGAGCCAAAGCCCTCTTCTCTCTCTCTCTCACACACGATGGGGCGCTCTTCTCTTCCCGTCTTTGGATCGAAGTGCCCTCACACCTCGGAGATGGATTTTCCTGCTATCATCTAAATAAATAGAGCTGTAACACTGAGCTGTAACAGTGATTTATTTAAGAGCTATAACACAGTCTGTCCTCCGAGAGCTGTGACCCACCGAGGGGCTTTAATGTCCATCACTCCAAATCTTTGTTGTGACGAGACAAAGAACCGAGGAGAATACACTCGCCTGACATCTATGGTGCCGTGACTCGGGTTTAACCTGGCTGAAGCAACCTCCACGCGGAAGAGGCCAAGCGCAGCAGGAGCCCAACTCAGCGAAGCTCCTGCGGTAGAAGCGGAACTTGAAGAAAACCCAGCTCAGTGGAAGGCCCGTCGTGCTGGAAACCGGGGCAGCGAAAAACGAACTCAGCAGAAAGCCCACGAGGCCCAGCCTCAGATTCCAGCAGACCTCCGGTTAAGGTAGGAGGTCCTCGCTCCCATGGCTGGAAGGACATGCCTAACAATTTCAATTTCTAGTTTCTTTGAACCCCCTGTGAACAGGCAGGCGGCAGTGGGTGCAATTGAGGGACTCTGGAGAGGCTACTCTTCAGTATGTCCCAAAGGCAGTCTCTGCTGAGCCCCAGTAGCTGTTACCCAAGCCGGTGGGGGTTCTTCTGTCCCAAAAATCAGGCCAATGGAAACTGAGCATCGGTCAGATATCTAGCAAATTTTCCAGTAGTCTATGAAGGGGATTCCTTGGCATGTTTTTCCCACTGCTTTTTCCTCTTTTCCTTCAGCTCTTTCTCCCAGGACTCGAGACCACCAAAACCCAGGATGCCCAGGCTCTGAGGTCTTATTGCAACATTCAGTGAGAGACAAAGTGATAAGTGGGAGGTGGATTTGTTAGGATTCTGAGAGAAGCTTCAGGGTGTGGGCCATTGCTGAGGGCAAGGGTTAGGGTCATGGAATGCGGGCCTAAGTTTTGCCAGCGTGGGGTTAATTCATATGCTAATGAGTGGGAGGATCATCCCAGCCATTGGGGAACCACCCACTCCTCCCTCTCTTGACAGTGCCTTAGAGCTGTTCTGCCACCTCTGGGTGTGTCTTTTGGCTTACAGATTGGGGATTAAGGTTTGCTCGAATTTGACTTGTCCTGTTGGACCCAATTGACTTTAATCAGTTTACGTTATGCCCTGGTGCTATGTCATTATTCCAAAGGTTGTGCTCTGCACCCCCCCCCCCCCCCACCTTCCTTCCTGTTTCATGCTCCTTTCCTCAGCCCCATCCGGGCCCACAATGTTCCCTCTACAATTTTCTAGAGGGATAACCAAAATATAGCTGGCCTTGGGAGGGAAGTACTGTATAATAACCAACCCTAGTCCTACCTAGCATTGGTCACACTGGAGGTCTTGGGGACGCCCAAACTCCAGTCCAGGGGTCCCAGGAGGTCATCACGCCTTGACCTGCCTAGGGATCTGCTCCTCGAAAGGTTGTCACGCCTCAGCCTTTCGGGGATCCGCTAGTCCCAAGGTTCCCAGGAGGTCGTCACGCCTCGACCTGCCCGGGAATTCGATCTCTAGGAGGCTGTCACGCCTCAGCCTGCCTGGAGATCTGCATCCTGACCCGGGGATGCCTGGCTCTCAGGTTGCCACAGTACTGGGTAAGATAAGCTTCAAAAAGCCTATTAGTTTTTTTCTTTTCCTTTTCCTAACATGACTGTTTTTCAGATGGGAAATAACCAATCCACTTCCTGGCAGACGCCCTTGAGATGCATCCTTGATAACTGGATGCATCCTTGATAACTGTTCAATCCTCTAACTCTGAGGAGGAATCGTTTAAAATTCTTTTGTGCCACTGCGTGGCCACGGTATCCACTGGGGGGCGAGGAACACTGGCCCGAGGATGGGACTTTAAAATACAATACCATCTTGCAATTAGAATTATTCTGCAAAAGACAAGGGAAATGGACAGAGATCCCCTATGCCCACATTTTCTTCAGACTGAGAGATATGAAGGAACTCTGTCTTAAGTATGGGATTGTTGTACGCCCTAAAACTGAGCCCACTAGGCAAATGGTGTTAGGCACAGGCAACCAAGAGAAGGAACCCCCTCATGAAGACTTACCCCCCACAGCTCCTGAGTTACCTGGTGCTTCTTCCTTGTATCCAAGCGTGCCCCCATACCCAGGAGCACCCCTTCCACAAAAGCCAGCTCGAGTATGTCCCTTAGTTGAAACTGGAGAATTCGGACCAACCCAAGTCCATAAAACCTTCTCCCTCTTAGAACTAAGACAGATCAAACAAGACCTGGGAAGCTATACAGATGACCCAGGCAAATACATAGATACGTTCCAACATATTACCTTGGCCTTTGACTTGACATGGAAGGACATCATGGTCATATTTAGTCAAACTTTATCTGACCCTGAACATACTAGGGTCTTAAAGGAAGCCCGGAGGTGTGCAACAGGGCTTCACATGTCAAGCGATAGATACCCAGTAGGGGAATCTGCAGTCCCCTCCTCTGATCCTAACTGGAATTATAATGACCCTGGGCACATCTGGGAAAGAGATCATTTTCTAATCTGTATAAAGGCAGGACTGAAAGCAGCCCAGCAAAAAGTAATCAGCTATGCCCGGGTCTCAGCAATAACTCAGGAGTCCAATGAGAACCCCATTGCCTTTCTAGAAAGGCTAAAGAGGCCCTCCAAAAGTTTACCAATTTGGACTTAGACTCTTATGAAGGACAGGTGATTTTAAAGGACAAATTCCTGTCCCAGTGTGCATCAGATATCAGAATTAAGTTACAACAGCTACAGCAGCAGGACTCTGCTGCCTCTCTAGGTGAGATGATCCAGACAGCCACCAATACCTTTTATAACAGAGAACAGGAGAAGGAGGCCAAGGCCCAGGAGAGGGAGAGAAGGAAAGAGACAAGGCATGCCCAGATGTTAGCTGCCCTCCAGGGAAGCCCTATGGCACACCCCGAGCCCTTGAATGACAAGGCACGAGGCAAATGCCTAATCTGTAGACAGGCGGGGCACTGGGCCAAAGAGTGTCCTAACCATGACAAGTCTCCTAGAACAGCTTGCCACAAATGCCATCAACTGGGACATTGGGCGGCACTCTGCCCTCGGGACCCAAGAGCCTCAAGGTCAAGCACCAAGCCTTCCCTCATGATGGCTCAAGAGGACTGAAGCAGCCCGCTCCAGCCAGCCCGCCTGTCACAGATAACCATCACGGGGCTGGAGCCAAGGGTGCAACTGGATGTGGAAGGTAGGCCCGAGAATTTCTTGGTTGACACAGGGGCTACCTACTCTGTCTTGATCTCCTACTCCAGAACCTTCTCCTCTCAAACCTGTACCATTTTGGGTGCTACAGGAAAAGCAACTACTAAAAGATTCACCCAAGCACTTCTTTGTTGCTGGGATGGACAGATATTTTCCCACCAGTTCCTGGAGGTCCCTGAGTGTCCTACTCCCTTAATGGGAAGAGACATACTCACTAAACTGGGGACCACCCTTGTGATGGGAAGCTTTTCAGCCCCTAGGGCCCTACAGCTTCTGGTTACTACTGAAGAATCCATTATACCTTCTCCAATGGAGAGAGAACAAAGACTATGGGAGGACAAAATAACCCCCAGGTGTGGGACCAGGGGATTCCTGGACAAGCCCACCAAGCTGAAGTGGTCATCATTGTCCTCTGAGATCCCACTCGGTTTCCTAACCGGAAACAATATCCTCTCAAAAGAGAGGCTTGGGAGGGACTACAGCCTTTAATAAATAAACTCCTTGCTTGTGGGCTATTGGTCCCCACCAGTTCGCCATGTAACACCCCAATCCTCTCAGTAAAGAAAAAAGATGGAACCTGGCGAATGGTTCAAGATCTCCAGATCATAAATGAAGCTGTAGTCCCCCTCCATCCCACAGTACCCAATCGCTATGTAATCTTGGGAGAAATCCCAGCCAGTGCCAAGTGGTTTACAGTCTTGGATCTCAAAGATGCATTTTTTTGCATACCACTGGCTAAAGAATCACAATATCCTTTTTCCTTTGAGTGGGAGGCCCCAGGAGAAAAACACCAACAGATGACTTGGACAGTATTACCTCAGGGGTTTAGAGATAGCCCCCACTTGTTTGGACAGGCCCTTAGCCGGGATCTCCTAGATCTGGACCTGGGGCTTAATGGGAAAATATTACAATATGTAGATGACCTACTAACCTGCTCTCCAGATGAGAAAAGTGCCCAACAACATGCAATTCAGGTTCTAAACTTTTTGGCAGAAAGGGGATATAAAGTCTCCCGTGCTAAGGCACAGATGGTCGAGACAAAGGTCACTTACCTGGGCGTTCAGATTACACATGGGTCCAGGAGGCTGTCCTCTGATCGGGTACAAGGAATCCTTCAGTTGCCCTCCCCCACAACTTGGAAACAATTGCGAGCTTTCCTGGGGGTAACTGGGTACTGTAGAATCTGGATACCCAACTATGGTCTAATTGCCCACCCCTTATATAAAAGCTTAAAGGGACGAGATGATTCAATCCCACTGATGTGGGAAACTCCTCAAATGGAGGCAGAGGCTACACTAAAACAGGCCTTAACTCAGGCACCTGCCTTGAGGTTGCCAGATCCAAAAAAAGCATTCCAACTTTATGTCCATGAAAGAGAGGGAATAGCCTTGGGAGTGTTAAATCAAAGGTTGGGATCTGAGCCAACTTACTTATCCAAGTAGCTTACTTATCCAAGAGACTTGATCCAACCACCCAAGGCTGGCCCCCCTGCCTTCGAAATCTTGCAGCTATTGCAATAATGATAGAAGACCTTTAGTTTATATCAATGACTTCTTCCTAGATCCAGAGGTTCAGACCCTCCAGTCTTATACCATGGCCTTTGGGCAATTCCAACAGGATATATGCTTGTGGGGTGTAAACCAGGACCCAGAAGACTCTGGGGAGTCACCAATGTATGCTCCAGGGACTCAAGTCCTAATTAAAGTCTGGAAAGATGGGTCCCCAAAGGCTCAACTCCAGCCCACATGGAAGGGCCCCTACCCTGTAATACTTTCTACCCCGACAGCAGTCATGGTGCCAGGACATGACTCCTGGATTCACTACTCACGAGTCAAGCCATGGAAGAACACAGAAGAGGACACTCAATACACCTGTGAGCCCCTGGGAGCTCTCAGATACCTATTCAGAGCTACAAATGAGTGCCCTTCTAATAAACAACCCCAAAATCTGGTCTCTGGGGATAAGATTTCTCAAGACAGCTCTAAAGAGCCAACACAGCTTGGCAGAGATTGTACTCCAAAACAGACAGGAGATAGATCTTCTGATCCCTGAACAGGGAGGGACTTGAGCCATCCTGGCGATGTGAATTTGAAATTGGCTAATGCCCCTACTAGTCTTTGTTGTGCCATACTGACTCTGCTGCTGATTGTTCCATGTGTTGTCAATTGTGTAGCCTGTCTTATCTCTGCCCCAGTCAAGCTACGACATGCAGCACCAGTTCAACAAAGATATAAAACTACAGCCAACCATGGAAAATATCAGTCACACTTAGATGGACACCGCTATAAGGACTCTGAGGCCTGAGACTAGCAAGAGGGGAAGCCCAGTGCCCCTCACCATCCCAGTTCAGCAGGAAGTAGCCAGAGAGACCTCGATGCCCCATTCCCAAAGAATTGGGCCTCCCATCTCTTGAGGGGGGAATGTTAGGTAGTTAGAATAGGGCAAAGGAGTCCAAAATGGCGGTGGCTAAAAGACCTGGAAGGGAAAGCCTGAGAAAATAGAACAAAGGAAGGTCCGAGGACCAGAGTGAGAACCTCAGGTAAAACAAACAACGCTCCTGCCTAAGCCCAACTTGCATAGGACAGGCCCAGGGAGAACAAAAAAACATATAAAACAAGGAGCCAAAGCCCTCTTCTCTCTCTCTCTCACACACGATGGGGCGCTCTTCTCTTCCCGTCTTTGGATCGAAGTGCCCTCACACCTCGAAGATGGATTTTCCTGCTATCATCTAAATAAATAGAGCTGTAACACTGAGCTGTAACAGTGATTTATTTAAGAGCTATAACACAGTCTGTCCTCCGAGAGCTGTGACCCACCGAGGGGCTTTAATGTCCATCACTCCAAATCTTTGTTGTGACGAGACAAAGAACCGAGGAGCATACACTCACCTGACAAGGTGTTACTAGGTATCAACAGTTGTGAGAGGGAGGGAAGGAAGCTGGACTAAAACAGAAATCAAATTGTAATGCACACCCAGTGAACTCTGGCCAGGCTGACAGGGACTTCTGAAGTCTTGCTCAGCTATGCCATCCTCACAGGGCACATTGAATAGGACCTGTGTACCTCTGCCTTGCTGAGTCACTGGCTAGGGACTGCTGAGGGTCAGCATGACCTTGAATGATGGCTGTCTGCTCCTGGGAAGCAAGGTGGGCCTTGAAAGGGGACCATCTCTATCTCCCATACCTTCCTTCTGACGTCTAGTGCTTTCAGCCCATGGAAGGCACCTACAGAGGAGGGTCAGAATGGGAGGAATGAGGTTGCAGAGTTTATTCTCCAGGCTTCCTGATGTGCCATCATCTCTGGAGGGACTGAGTCCCTCTACCAAAAGCCACAGCTCTTATTGGGCTGTTGGGGCCATTATGAGGAAAGCAGGAGAGACTCCATCTTGAAGCCGGTCATCAGTCTTAAAGGAGAGGTTGCTAACATGTAACCAGTCACGTGGTGGGGGGTATAAAACTAAGTCTCTCAGAGACATCAGGGTCCTTGTTGAGAACCGATTCCCCCTTGAACCCGCTGGTGTGCTAAACTGTACTGTCTTGAGTGTCCTCTGAGGTATCTTTTGCGACTCTGGATTCCACAACAGAGCTATCCTGGACTAGGTTCCTGTAACAACCTTCTCTCCACACCCCACCAGGTGCTGTGGTGGTTACAGTTCTCCTCTGTCTATACGCCCTTGCTGTTTCACTATTATTTTGTTAGTTTCCTCAACCCCTCCTCTCTTTAAGGACCCCTTTACTGACCACTCTGTAGTTACACTCGCGTAGGATGCCATCTCCTTCCTGCCAGGATCTGATTGGACCAGTAATCCAGGGATTCTCCTCATACTGGTTGTCTTGTCCCACGTTCCTTTGTAACATCTAAGATAGTAGCATACTATACCTTTAGAGGTAGGAGATAGATGGGTCCCAGGCTGAGCAGCTGCAACTTGTCTCCTGACACTTTGAGACAAAATATAGCAGAAGCATTGGGCTCTGATTGGATAAAAGACAAAGCATCCACAATTTTCCCATTCTTGTGGTCAAGGGGATTTCCTAGCCCACACCTGCACAGAGAAGGCCCTCAGTCTAGGGAAGGGGTCAAAGGGAGAAAAGAGACACCAGTCAACTCCCCAGAAACCCTCAAGCTGGCGTCCACCGTGGCTGAGGGAGGCAGACGCCTACCAGGAAGGCCCCTGAGTCAGGTCAGATACAGCCACAAGCAGGACGACTGGCTAGAAACCACCTGGAGGACTGCCTCCGTACAAGCGATCGAAGCTGCCCGAGTTGGGCGCAGCTCACTGTGTTCGCCCCTCTACGTGTACTTGCTTCTAATAAATGCTTTATCTACTTCATAATCTTGGTCTCCTATTTTTTTTTTTTTCCAAAGAAGACAAGGACTGAGGTTCTGCTTCTAGTCGACTTGTAACTGGGAAGGGTTAATTTTGAATTTATGCCGGATCTGCTTTTGCGACTTTAACCCTCACCTTGCAGCTTTTGTTGTAGGCAGACACAATGGCCTGCCCCAGGGAGATTACTTGAGCCACCCCCCTGTGAAGGACTGTAAGGAAGTGAAACTAACAGGTTCCCCTGCGTGTGGCTTTCTAGGGGACATTTGCAAGGACTGAATAGTCTTTTTACTTTGTTTCCTCACCCCACTGGCTCCCAACCCCCACCCACCCATCTCTGAGCCATAAAAGTACCTGGCAACCAGGTCCCGACAACTTGGTTATTTTGAGGCACTAGCCTGCCACCTTCTTGGTCAGCCCGCTCCTGAATAAAGTTCTTCGTCTCAGATTCATTGTCCTCTCTTGCAGCTAGCAGAACGAGCCTGGACTTGGTAACAGTCTTGCCCCCAACCTCTCACTCTAAACCAGTTTTTTAATCTCAGTAATCTACATGCTGCTGTTTGTAGAGTGAAAAAACAAAAAAGGCAACCTACACTTTGGATCTCAGTTACCTTTACTAGAAAGAGATCCTGAGATGAAGATAGGGGTACAAGTGATTCACTAAGAAAGGGTTACAAAGAGGATAGAAAAGAGTCTGGGAAGCAGAAAAGGGAGGGAATCAGAGTAGGTGTATGACTCAAGAAAGGTCCCACATAGGGGAGCAGCAGCCTGACCCCACAAGGGAACTCTAACGGGAACTGTGCCTCCAAGTTTGATGGGTGTGGATCACCTTTACCCCAGGGGGGCACAGTCATTGACTAGGGACTTTCCTAGGGAAGCAAACTCCAAGCTGCTGCGGGTCTCTTCCTGTAGATGAGGTAGTTTCAAGCTTGAGGGCAGCCCTCCAAAAAAGAGTTGGTAGAGGTACAGACTGTTGGAGGCAAAGGCTCAAAGCCTGGTAGAAATGGACACAATGGTGAAAATGGGTTGGAGTGACATGAACAAGATGGCAGAAGAGAAAGCACCAGTTTTTCATCCCTGCTTTGGAAACACTGAATAATAAGCAGGCCAAAGGAGCTTTACAAGAACCCTAAAACCAAGTTAAACTGCAACAACCAACCTAACCAAGAAAAAGCTGCAGTCCTAACAGTAGAAAATTATCTGGAATTTTTGTTTGCATTACTCTACCCGCTTTGTGGTCAGTCAGGAGGAAGCTGCCCAACTCCTGGGTCATCCTCCAGGAAGGAAGGAAAATAGAACTTGCTTACAATGTTCTGGCTTACCTGAGGGCTGCTTGAAGGATGGCTTCGGTCTCACTCGACTTGGAACACGGATGGAAAGGGCAGAATAGTTTGGGTATCAGGTTAGAGGCCCCTGAAACCAGTGGCAGTTACCACAAGGTGAGAACTGCTGGGGAACTGCAGGCACATGGGCTCCTGGGGGCGGGAGATTATGGGCAAAGGACTATAATAGAACATGAGGAGTCCCTTTGGGGGTGAGGTTCTCAGGGACCTGAAGACTTCTAAAGGCAACTCTGCATATAGAGAATTGAAATAAGAGCACACATAGGAAGATGCATCACCGAAGAAGGTTTGAGGGAAACTTGAGCTGTTATATTGCACTGATTAGCAAAGTTTTTCTTACATAAAACTCTGCAAAGACTGGGAGAAGTGTTTTTTCAAATGCCCAATTTTCAAGAAACAATTATAATGCATGTGAAAAACAGGGAAACATGACCCATTTAAAGGAACAAAATAAATCTCTAAAAAATGACCCTAAAGAAAAACAGTTCTCTGAATTACTTGAGGAAGACTTCAAAAAATCATCTTAAATATGCTCATGGGCTAAGTAATAATACACAACTAAACTAAATCAGGAAAATGATCTATGAACAAAATTAGAATATCAGAGATAGAAACTATAGAAAAAGCAAACAATTCTAGAGCTGAATTACAGTGACTGAGGTGAAAATGTTACTAGAGATTCAACAGTAGTCTGAATAGGCACAAGAATCAACAAACTTGAGTGATTCGAAGTTATTTTTTCTTTTTTTGACTCTAAGAAGCAAAAAAGTGGCTACAAGCTCACTAGCAGAAACCCACTGTCAAACCTGAGGGTCTTATTGAACAATATCAAATGGGCCGATATATGCATTATGGGAATCCCAGAAGAGAAAAGAGTCAGAGAGCTTATCTGTAGTACTAAGGGCCTAAAACTTCCCAAGTTTGAGGAAAGAAATGGATATACAAATACAGGAAGTTCAAACTCCAAGTAGGATAAAGAGACACACACTGAGATGTTATCAAACTGCCCAAAGAACCTTGAAAACAGCAAGAACGACTCATCACATAAAGAGAGCACCCATAGACTATCAAATTTTTCTTCAGAAAACTTACAGACCAGAAGGCAACAAGATAAAGTGCTGAAAGAAAAAATTGTCAGAATACTCTATCTGGCAAATCTGTCTTCAACAATGAGGAATAAATTCTTTCAGATAAAAAAGGGCTGAGGGAATTCATGACCACTAGACTGTCCTTGTGGAAACAGTTGAAGGAGTCCTTCAGGCTTAAAAGAAAGGACGGTAGACAGTAACTCAAAGTGACCTGAAAATATAGAGTTCTCTGATAAAGGTAAATGTATGGACAAGTATAAAAGCCTGTATTATACAAATTTCATAACTCTTAAGTTTTAAAAGAACAACAGGAAAATTAAATGTTGGGCACACAATATTTAATGATATCATTGTGATATATCAAGTATGGGATACTCATGTACCTATGGTCAACCTATGACAAAGGAGGAAAGAATGCATGTGGAGAAAAGACAGTCTCTTGCAAAAGTGATGCTGGGAAAACTGGAGAGCTACATAAAAGAATGATAAGAGAACATTTCCTCACACCTTATAAACTCAAAATGAATTAAAGAAATAAATGTAAGACCTGAACCCATAAAACTAAGAGAGAACACAGCAGAACACTCTGACATAAATCATAGGAATTTTTTTGTTTTTTTGGCTCTAAACAAATAGGACCTAAATAACTTGAAAATATTGGACAGAGGAAACCATTAACAAAAAGACAACCTATTGTATCAGAGAAAATAAATGTAAATGATATGAAAAATAAGGGGTTGCTATCCAAAATATATAAATGGCTCATACAACTCAATATATATCAATTTATTGATTAATAAATGGGCAGAAGACCTGAATAGACCTTTATCCTATATATATATATATATATATATATGCACACACACACACACAGATGGTCAATAGGCACATGAAAAGATGCTCAATATCATCATTCAGAAATACAGATCTAAACCATAATGAGGTATCATCTCATACCTGTCATCACAAAACCTACAAATAAATGTTGGTGAGGATGTGGAGGAAAGGGAATCCTAGTACATTAGTGGTAGGATTGTAAATTGATGCATTCTCTGTGGAAAACAGTATGGTTTAAAAAAAAAAAAATAGAACTACCACATGATCCAGCAATTCTACTCCTGGGTATATATCCAAAGAAAATTAAAATACTACTTCAAAGATATATGCATCTCAATGTTCATAGCAGCATCATTTATAGTAGCCAGGATATGGAAGCAACCTTAAATGCCCATCAATACATGAATTGGATACTAAAGATGTGATGTATATCTGTATCTCTACAAACAATGGAATATTATGCAGTCATAAATAGTGAAATTCTTCCATTTGCAATGATGCAAATGGACCTAGAGTATTATGCTTAGAGAAATTAGTCAGAGAAAGGCATTCTCTATACTATCACTTCATGTAGAATCTAAAATTAAAAAAAAGAATATAAAGAAAACAGAAATAGATTCAGATAGAACACAAACTTACCAGTGATGAGAGAAAAGGAGGAGCCATATAAGGTAGGGGATTAAGAGATACAAACTACTGTGTAAAAAATAGATCAGCAAGGGTATGTTGTGCAGCACAAGGGAAAAATAACCATTGTTTTGTATAATTTTAAGTAGAGTATAATCTATAAAGGTACTGAATCACTATGTTGTACACTAAAAATAGTATATTATAAATCAACTATACTTCAATCAAATATGCAAAAACAATAAAAAAAGACCAAATGTGGGAGGTAAAACTATAATGGAGTAGTTTGTATTTAACTGAATATATCAGTTTAAATTGTTATAGTTTAGGATGTTTAATGCATCCCATAGTAGCCATAAAAAGTATTTATAGAATATACACAAAAAGAAATGAGATGGAAATCAGAGCATGTCACTACAGAAGTAAATTCAATTACACACAAAGGAAGGAAGGAAAAGGAAAAGGAGAATAAAAGGCTACAAGATATATTGTAATTGTTTAGTCTCTAAGTCCTGCCTGACTCTTAGCAACACTATGGACTATAGCCCTCCAGGCTCCTCTGTCCACAGGATTTCCCAGGCAAGAAGACTGGAGTGAGTTGCCATTTCCTTCTCCAGGGGATCTTCTTGACCCAGGGATCAAACTCGTGTCTTCTGCATCAGCAGGCAGATTCTTTATTGCTGAGTCACCAGGGAACCCCCCACCCCCCACAAATACAGAAAACAACAAAATGGCAATAGCAATTAGTTCCCTATCAGTAATCTAAACATAATGAATTAATGTACTTGATCAAAAGATAGATTGGCAGAATCAATAAACACAGGATACAACTATATGTGGTCCACAAAAGACTCAGTTTCTTCTTCTCTTACTCCTTCTTTGATGCTCTTCCCTTTATAGGTAGATTTGAGTCTCTGGCCTATATTTTTCTTCTCTAGTTACAATTTTATTATGTGAATTATACCTCAATGAAACTGGAAGAAACTTAGGAACTCTGTCTTTTAAAGTTAGGGAGAAAAGTCTTTAATGACAGCCGTGCTTCCAGTCTCCCAGAACCGACTCCTCATCTCCAGAGGTCTTGTTAGGGGTCTGTGGAAAGGGGTCAGCCTCCCCCATTTCTGCCATTTCCACAGCCCAGGTCAGCCTCGGAGTGGCGGTGGGCCTCCAACAGGGGTTATGTCACTTGCCACTGGGGTAGAGGGGGACTTAGCCCTCCCCTCTACTCAGCCAGGGCCCAAGCCAATCAACCTAGCTGGCCTGGACTCCAGTTCTTAAAGTTGGTCTCCTGGTCCGTCCCATCCACCTAGTTCCGGAATCCATCAATATAACTGCGGATCACCAGGTGTATCAGAAACCTCTATGTTCCTGGACAAAATGATGGAATAAAGAGAGAAGGCGATGCTGACCTCTCTCCATACTAGAAGTTCTAAACTTTATCTGTTCATTAAGTCAGGTGATGAGTGTTGTGATATAAACAACATTTCTTGCCGGTAGACCTGCCTTGCAACAAATCCCCTCAATTTTGGGGGGAGAAAGTCTTAATTTTCATTTTTATTGGAGTAAGTTCTTTCACAAAGTTGCATTAATTTCTGCTGTGTAACAAAGTGAATCAGGTATACACATATGTATATGCCCTCTTTTTTGGATTTCCTTCCCATTTAGGTCATTGCAGAGCACTGAGTCGAGTCCCCTGTGCTAGACAGTAGGTTCTCATTAGTCATCTATTTTATACATAGTAGTGTATATAAGTCAGTTCAGTCTCCTAAGGGATGTCTTGTAGGGTACATAATTCTAGGTTGGTTCTCATGACTTTCTCAACACTTTCACTACACTATTTTCTTGCTTGAGAGTCTTGGCCCAGGTAAACCATGACTGCCTGATTTTTTCCTGTCTCTCCAATCTTGGGGAGAGCAATGTGCCCTGTGTCTTACCCTCTCTTATAGATTCAAGAGGAATTGTTGACTTTTCAGTTGACAGTTTTTCACTTGTTAAGACACAGTGGTAACTGCCAAGCTCCTGACATGAGGAACTTCAAATTTACTTTACATCTAAGGACATGTGTAGTATAAAAAACCAACCAACCAAAATACCCAACAAAACTCGATTAAAAGACTTTGAGGCCAGAAGGGGGAGCTCTCATGCTCTAAGGACTGAACTCAACAAGAAATGGAAAGACTTGCTGGAAAGACCTCAGCCAATGAGACCCCGTCACAATTTCACCAATGAAAAGCCACTCTATACTCTCAGTTCCTCCAATGAACTCTGTTTACCATGGGGCTAACTTCACTTTCGCAGAAGGCAATGGCAGCCCACTCCAGTACTCTTGCCTGGAAAATCCCATGGATGGAGGAGCCTGGTAGGCTGCAGTCCATGGGGTCGCTAAGAGTCGGACACGACTGAGCAACTTCACTTTCACGCATTGGAGAAAGAAATGGCAACCCACTCCAGTGTTCTTGCCTGGAGAATCCCAGGGACGGGGGAGCCTGGTGGGCTGCCGTCTATGGGGTCACATGGAGTCGGGCACGACTGAAGTGACTTAGCAGCAGCAGCAACTTCACTTTTCCCTTTCCTTGTGTTGGACTTGCACATAGCTTGCCGTGGTTTTAGATCCCAAATTGTAATTCTTTCCTGATACCAAGGAAACTTTTTTTTTTTTTTGGCTAGAGAAATAGCTTGCAGACTGTTTAAGGTGAGAAAATGGTTCAAAGTGAAAGGATGTAAAAAAGATATTCCATGCACAAAGTAACAAAAGAACAGGTATGGCTATAGCAATATCAGAAAATTAAATGAAAAACTGTCACAAGAAACAAAGGACATAATGATAAAAATATCAATTCACCAAAAATTAAATATATGCATCAAACATCAGAGCTCTTAAATATGAAGTAAATATTGACAGAATTGAAGGGAGAAGTACAGTTCTACAATAATACAAGACTTCAGTACTTCATTTTGAGTAATATAGAAAGAACTCCAATAAAGAAATAGAGAACTTGAACAGTACAGCCTAATCGTTCCTATCAGATAAACACAAAACACTTCACCCAACAAAAGAATGCATTTCAAGTTCACATGGAACATACATGATACACTGTAAGACCTTAAAACAATGATTGATTTTGATCTTTTTTTTGTTAGAGTATCTTTTCTTATCACAATAGAAGAAAACTAGAAAATAGAAAAAGGATGACTTGAAAATCCACATATGCCTTGAAGTTAGACAACATGATCTTAATGGATTAAAGAAGAAATCACAAGGGAAGTTAGAAAGTATCTAACAAAAAAAAAAAATACCAAAATTCATGTAAGGAAATTTGTGTAATGAAAGGAATATTGTGACAATAATTTTTAGGTTGTTTAAAAAAATCCTTTGTTTTTACAGCTAACTTTATCACCTTAAGGAACTATAAAAAGCAGTAAAAACTAAACCTAAAGTTAGCACGAGGAAGGAAATATTAGAGATAAATGAAATAGAAAATAGAACAAGCAAAACTAAGACTTGGTTCTTTTAGTCAACAAAATCAACAAACCTTTAACTAGTTTGACTAAGCAAAGGAGAAGACTTAACTAAAATCATAAATGAAAGAAGAAACATTGTAATTTTTATTCCTATAAAACTGATTGTAAGATATGAACAATTAGGTAATTCCATTTTTGGTACATAAACGAAACATGAATTCTTAGAAACCACCACCAAAACAGATCATGACTAGATTATTTGATCTGACCTATAAAGGTCCGTCTGGTCAAGGCTATGGTTTTTCCAGTGGTCATGTATGGATGTGAGAGTTGGACTGTGAAGAAAGCTGAGTGCCGAAAAATTGATGCTTTTGAACTGTGGTGTTTGAGAAGACTCTTGAGAGTCCCTTGGACTGCAAGGAGATCCAACCAGTCCATCCTGAAAGACATCAGTCCTGGGTGTTCATTGGAAGGACTGATGCTGAAGCTGAAACTCCAATACTTTGGCCACCTCATGCGAAGAGCTGACTCATTGGAAAAGACCCTGATGCTGGGAGGGATTGGGGGCAGGAGGAGGAGGGGACGACAGATGATGAGATGACTGGATGGCATCACCGACTCGATGGGCATGAGTTTGAGTAAACTACGGGAGTTGGTGATGGACAGGGAGGCCTGGCATGCTGCAATTCATGGGGTCGCAAAGATTTGGACACGACTGAGCAGCTGAACTGAACTGAACTGATAACTTGTAAAAAGATTGAATCAGTATTCAAAAAACTCCCAAAGCAAAGGCCAGGATCAGATGGTTTCACTGGTGAGTTCTAATGGATTCTTAAAGTATTAAGAATGCTCCTCAGCTTTGCGCAGTGGCAGTATCGTAGCCAATGAGGTTTATCCGAGGGGCGATTATTGCTAATTGAAAAAAAAAAAAAAAAAGAATGCTCCTCAAACTCTCCCAAAAAATTGAAGAGAAGGAACTATATTCATTCTATGAGACCAGCATCACCCTGATACCAAAACATATAAAGACATTACAAGAAAATAAAACTACAAACCAACATTAATGATGAAGGTTGATATAAAAATTCTTAAAACTCTAGCAAACAATTTAATAGCACATTAAAGGATTACAAACCATGACCAAGTAGAATTTCTGGATGGTTCAGTATATGAAAATATGGTACATTAACAAAATGAAAAGCAGGGTGGGGTCACATGAACTTTTCAATTTATTTAGAAGAAACTGATAAAATTCAATACTCCTTCATGATTAAAAAAAAATTCAATAAACCAGAAGTAAACTCAAAATAATAAAGGCCACACATGAAAGTTTACAGCTAGCATCATAATTGTGAAAGACTAAAAGTTTTTCCTTTAAACCAGGGCCACCACAAGGACGCTCTCTTTTGCTTCCATTTAACGTTGTGCTGGAAACCCTAGAGCAATTAGGGGAGAAAAATAAGTAAAAGGCATCCAAATTGGAAGTAGAAAATCTGTTAGCAAACATAATCTTATATATAGAAGACGCTAAATATTCCAGACAAACACTAGAAAAAATGAGCTTAGTAAAGTTTTGGGATACAAACACCAAAAATCAGTTGTATTTCCGTATACTACAATGATCTGAAAAAGGAAGTCAATTCCATGTACAATAGCATCAAAAATAAAATATATAGGAATAAACTAAGAAGATTAGAGCCTCATATTAAGATGATACTGAAAGAAATTAAAGATGTTAATTTACAGAAAGACATTCTATGTTCATAGATTTGACTTTAATACTGTAATGTTAATGCTGCCCAAATTGAGGTACAGATTTCATACAACCCCAGCAAAGTCTCAATGGTATTTTTTGTAGAGGCAGAAAAAAATCCATAAGATTCATGTGGAGTCTTAGGGGCCCTGAATATCCTAAACAGTCTTGAAAAACAAAGATGGAGGTCTCATTCTTCCCGATTTCAAAGCTTATTAAAAAGCCACAGTAATCAAAACAGTGATATATTTGCATAAAGATAGACTTATAGACCAAGGAAATAGCCCAGAAATAAACCTTTGCATATGTGGTAAAGTGATTTTTGATAAGGGTGTCAAAACTATTTAATGGAGAATGAACAGTTTCAACAAATGGTAATGGGAAAACTGGATATCCACATGCAGATGAATAGTTAGAAACTTAACTACACTACACTGTAAACAAGTAACAAAATGGATCAAAGACCTAAACATTCTAAGAGCTTAAACTGCAAAGCTCTTAGAAGAAAACACAAGGGAAAAGTTTTCTAACACTGGATTTGTTAAAGATTTCTCGGCTCTAACAAAAGCAAAAAAAATTACATAAAAATTTAGAACTCAAAGGACAAAGAATGAAGAGATGACCACGTGTAGAGATAAAATATTTGCTGATCATTTCTGATAGGTTAATACCCAGAATAAACAAAGAACTCCAACCCAACAAAAACAGATGATCCAATTAAAAAATGGGCAAAGGACTTGGAAAATATATTTCTCCAAAGACATACAAACAGCTAACAAGTCCATAAAATGCTTAACATCATTAATCACTCAGTTCAGTCGCTCAGTTGTGTCTGACTCTTTGCAACCCCATGAATCGCAGCACACCAGGCCTCCCTGTCCATCACAAACTCCTGGAGTTTACTCAAACTCATGTCTATCGAGTCGGTGATGCCATCCAGCCATCTCATCCTCTGTCATCCCCTTCTCCTCCTGCCCCCAATCCCTCCCAGCATCAGGGTCTTTTCCAATGAGTCAACTCTTCTCATGAGGTGGCCAAAGTACTGGAGTTTCAGCTTCAGCGTCAGTCCTTCCAATGAACACCCAGGACTGATCTCCTTTAGGATGAACTAGTTTTATCTCCTTGCAGTCCAAGGGACTCTCAAGAGTATTCTCCAACACCGCAGTTCAAAAGCATCAATTCTTTGGTGCTCAGTTTTCTTCACAGTCCAACTCTCACATCCATACATGACCACTGGAAAAACCATAGTCTTGACTAGACGAACCTTTGTTGGCAAAGTAATGTCTGCTTTTTAATATGCTATCTTTGGTCATAACTTTCCTTCCAAGGAGTAAGCATCTTTTAATTTCATGGCTGCAATCACCATCTGCAGTGATTTCGGAGTCCAAAAAAATAGTCTGACATTGTTTCCCCATCTATTTCCCATGGAGTGATGGGAGCAGATGCCATGATCTTAAGTTTTCTAAATGTTGGGCTTTAAACCAACTTTTTCACTCTCCTCTTTCACTTTCATCAAGAGGCTTTTTAGTTCCTCTTCACTTTCTGCCATATGGGTGGTGTCATCTGCATATCTGAGGTTATTGATATTTCTCCTGGCAATCTTGATTCTAGCTTGTGCTTCTTCCAGTCCAGCATTTCTCATGATGTACTCTGCATATAAGTTAAATAAGCAGGGTGACAATATACAGCCTTGATGTACTCCTTTCCCGATTTGGAACCAGTCTGTTGTTCCATGTCCAGTTCTAACTGTTGCTTCCTAATGTGCATAAAGGTTTCTCAAGAGGCAAGTCAGGTGGTCTGGTATGCCCATCTCTTTCAGAATTTTCCATAGATTATTGTGATCCACACAGTCAAAGGCTTTGGCATAGGGAAATGTAAATCAAAACTATGGCTTTCCTTGTGGCTCAACTGGTAAAGAATCCACCTGAAATGCAGCAAACCTGGGTTCAATCCCTGGGTTGGAAAGATTCCCTGGAGAAGGGAAAGGCTACCCACTCCAGTATTCTGGCCTGGAGAATTCAATGGACTGTATAGTCCATGGGGTCGCAAAGAGTCGGACACAACTGAGCGAGTCCTTCTCCATTCTCAAATCAAACTATAATGAATACAGTCTCACTGGGATAGCTACTATTAAAAACAAACAAACAAACAAAAAAAAACAAGAGACATTGGAGAAATTTGAGAGAATGTGCATTGCTGAGGGGAATGTGAAGTCACTATGGAAAACAGTATGGTGGTTCCTCAAACTACAGATAGAATTACCATGTGATTCAGTTATTCACTTTTGGACCTATGCCCAAAAAAGTTGAAAGCAGGATCTTCAAAAATATATATATATACACACATAGTCATAGTAGCAGGTTTCCCAAGTGGCTCAGTGGTAAAGAATCCTCCTGCCAGACAGGAGATGTAGGTTTGATCCATGGATCAGGAAGATCCCCTGGAGAAGGAAATGGCAACCTACTCCAGTATTCTTGCTTGGGAAATCCTATCGACAGAGAAGCCTGGTGGGCTCCAGTCCCCAGGGTCGCAAAGAGTCAGACACAACTTAGTGACTAAACCACTGCAATCATTCATAGCAGCATTATTCACAAAGCCATAAAATAGAAGTGACCTGTGTCCATCAACAGATGTATGGATAACCATGATGTGGTGTGTATATAAATATATATACACCTCAGACTTCCTTTTAGGTCAAATGGCAAATTCACATGCTTCAACATGGTTGAAACTTGAGGACATTGATGTTAAATGAAAAGTCAGCCACAGAAAGACAAATACTGTGATTCTACTTAAGAGGTACCTAGAATAGTCAAATTCAGAGACAGAATGAATGGTAGTTGCCATGCAGGAGGGGAGAAAGGGAATGAAAAGTTGTTTAATGGCTATTCAAGTTTCTCTTTTGCAAAATGAATTCTGGAGATTGATTGCACAGCAGTATGAATATACAGTTGACCCTTGAACATCATGAGGATTAGAGGCGTCAACCCCCTCAAACTATATTTGACTCTCTGTATCCCTGGTTCCACAACTGTGGATTCAACCAACCTTGGATTGTGTAGTCCTTGCTACTGATAAAATCTGTCTATAAGTTGACCTGCACATTGTGTTGTTCAAGGGTCAACTCTGTGATGTTGAAGTGTACACTTAAAGAGGGTTAAGATAAGGTTTATGTTATATATTGTGTCACGGTTAGAAGGAATTCGAGTCTGGAAGGAGCAGTGAGGGTCCACTATACTTAAGATTTTTTCCTGTGAAAGGCAGTTTGTAACGATCAAGTTGGGCTCTTCAATTGTTGCCCTGTAATATATTTGTAATTCAGGTCTTTTAGCAGTATGACTTCAGGGGCCGCTATCTCTTGCCTTGGTGTGCAGAGCTGGGAAAATAAAGGTGACCTCTTTGGAAGTCCCCGGGATCCTCAGACAATGTCACCACTGATGCTCTGCTAGATTAAAGAGGGGTCTGCTGAACCTCAGAACTGTTATCTGAAAACCTGTCTCAGAGCTATAGAGGATGAAGGACTCCAGGTCAAGCACACAGCAGCATCAGGTGATTACAATACAGCCCCAAAGACAACGCAGGTCCTGGCAGAGCCTGGAGTCTCTTCAAAGGAACAGAGTCTAAACAGTCATGACATGTACTCTGCTCTCTAAAAACTGAGTAAAATTTCAGTAAACTGAAGTCTTCTGCTCAGTGAGACAGCTTAAAGAGTCTCAGAACTGAGGCCCTTCACCAACCCCCAAAGGAAACAGCTCCTCCCCAAACTGATTAGCCTCCAAACAGACTCATTCCCACTCATCCCAGTATTTTCCTTTGTAACTTCTGCAATAATTTACTGCTGGCAGTAAAATAACTATTATAAACATAGCTTCCGTGGTTCTCATGTTTTCCTGATGACTTGGATCTGAACGAGGCCCAGGAGCTGAAGGGATGGCAGAGATGAGGGAGGGGGAGGAGGCGGCAGAGAACACTCATACATTCACCATTTGACCATATCACAATAATGACTATTCTCTAGACGTTAGCCATGTGTCACGTAGTATTCTGCCAGGACTTTGGGTTAGGAAGAACATATGCCTAGATATCAGAATTTTTCCCTTCAATTCATTCCTTGGGAAATATGGAGTCAAATTATGAGACTCTAAAACGACTTTGAGTTTACAACGACTCTCTGTATGACTCATTTTGATGCAGTCTTAATTGTTTTATTTTAAATACACAGTGTCATGTGAGAAAGACATTAACCAGAAAAGACCCCAACCCATGCTGGTTTAGGACTGCTAGAGGTCAACTGACAGAATTGGCGAAGGTAGTTAGCTGTGTGTACACACAAACACACAGTGACCCCAGCTCATTAATTACCCTCTGGCCTATGTCCTGTGTCCTCAGCCAAATTTCAGGTGTCACTAGGAAGCCTTGGAGGAATCACTTTAAAAAGCAGAGTAAGTTAACCGAAGGAAACAAACATCTGATCATTGAAAGATTAAGAGGAAAGACTGGTGTTACATTATGGGAATGGGTCCCCATGGTTTGGGATCAAGTTTCCCGCAGTTGTGTCTGATTCAAATATTGCCGATTATGTGACTAAACACACGAACTCTGGAAAACTTATGATTCAGTATGTCACTTGGGATGACACAAATGTCAGAGCTACATATGAAGCGTGGATTGTTATGGGACTAGAAAAAGCAGTATTGAAAAGAAATGTCTGATGGTTTTAAGGGTATATCTAACCCAACTGGTAGACATTTGACAGTTTTGGCAATAAGAGCATATATTCACTGTGTCCAGAAAACATTTACCTCTTCTCACTGGAAATGTCTTTCAGATGTAGGACCCCTGGGCTAATCCAACTTCAGCTTTAGTGCTCATAAACCAGTTAGTTCTTACATGATGGGCAAGATAACTATACTGTAATTAAGAAATTGACTTGTACCCTTCATTAACTCTCATTATATATAGCAGCTATTACAAGTTGGTCCCTTTCACAAACCCATTCTTGCTCCTTTCTCTCAACACAAGTCCCCGCCCTCAACTTCGGAACAATTTCAGCTCCCTCTCATCCGACATATCACTTAGGATCACACATCACCCCCTCAACCTAGCAGGAGGTGGCCTCTTCTGAGGTAGGTTAATCCTTCCATGTTTCCTAAATCCCAGGTTTTCCCTTTCTCTGATATACTCTATTGATTATCCATCCATCCATCCTCCTGCACCTTCAACGTCTCTCCTAGTGGTTCCTTCCCCACAGCTTAATACTCCTGTCTCCCTGATCTACTTTAAAAATCTTTCAATGTGTTTCCTAATTATCACAGGTTTTCTCACAGATCAACTCCTAGAAGAACTTATTCATTATATCAGCAGATCCCAAATTGAAGTGGATGTGCCCTCAAACTACCCCAATAAAATCTCCTGGGGTGTAGAGACTCACATGAATATTGATGAATTCTCATCAGGACCCTGAACACACAGGTTGAGCTCTGGTCATTTGTGCATTGGATGGTCAGGGGGCGCTTTGGACACAAGAGATTTGAGCAAAGAGGGAGCTCTCCAGCCTGGAGGTGCTAACCGGCGCTCCCTCGGGTACAGCTCTGCCTTCCCTCCACAATGTGTTGTCCTAAGTGGATTGGGGCATATTATTTTAACTAAACTAATCAACACACAGGGCAGTGTGTTGATTTAGACTGCTATAGACTGGAGAAACTAAAGCAAGCCCCTGAGAATAGATTGAGAAACTGATCATTTTTATTCCTACTGTGTTTCTTCAATAGCCATGTTAAGAGACACAATAGTTCAATAAATCTACCAAAAATTTTAACTGAAACTTAAGACATGGTAATGTTTGTCATTAGGAGAAAGATTCCTTTTCTTAGATGTATACAGTGACTTGGCACGTTAAATTTATAGTAAGTATACAGAATGCAGAGAAATCTCTAATTCTGTCAGTGCTCTGTAAAGTTATGTAATTATTCCAATACTCTACACAATTTCACTAGATTTAGCCATAAATGTTTAGGAGTGAAAGATAAAAAATCCATTTACCACTGGGGAAGCATTTGGCTCTCCCTACCATGATGGAAATTGCTGGAATACACTGGAAATAAAACCAGATGTATTCCTTTATCACCAAATACTATTGGCAGATGCATGGAAAATACTGAAGATTTGAGGAAATAGGTTTAGAACAAATTATATAGTGTGGGAGGTTGCTATACAGTTGAATGAAAATATAAATGTTTTGAACATGTCTTAGATTATAGTATCTGTCAGATTCTATTTCAAAAATGATATACAACTAAAATTACTTTTGTGAGCCAACTTCAACATGAAATGACCCCATCATGGAAAATACAAGTATAGCCACAGTTGATATCAGTAGGTTTATGGATATCACACCACATGTGCAATCCATCCATCATATTATTCACAAACAAGGAGTCTGCAGGATGAAGTTGAAAACAGTGTATACAGTGTTAAGTTGTCATTGATGGGACCAATTTCATGAAAGCAAAACTTCATAAAATCACAGCAGACTTCAAAATCACTGCAGATGGTGACTGCAGCCATGACATTAAAAGACATTTGCTCCTTGAAAGAAAAACTATGACCAACCTAGACAGCATATTAAAAAGCAGAGCACTTTGCCAACAAAGGTCCGTGTAGTCAAGGCTCTGGTTTTTCCAGTGGTCATGTATGGATGTGAGAGTGGGACAATAAAGAAAACTGAGCACCAAAGAATTGATGCTTTTGAACTGTGGTATTGGAGAAGACTCTTGAGAGTTCCTTGCACGTCAAGGAGATCAAACCAGTCACTCCTAAAGAAAATCAGTCCTGAATGTTCATTGGATGGACTGATGCTGAAGCTCCAATACTTTGGCCACCTGATATGAAGAACCGACTCCTTAGAAAAGACCCTGATGCTGGGAAAGATTGAAGGCAGAAAGAGAAGGGGACAACAGAGGAAGAGATGGTTGAATGGCATCATCAACTTGATGGTCATGAGTCTGAGCAAGCTCTGGGAGTTAGTGATGGACAGGGAAGCCTGGCATGCTGCAGTCCATGGGGTCACAAAGAATCGGACATGACTGCACAACTGAACTGAAATGAAGACTTCATAGTTGAATCTTCATAATACTTTGCAATAAGAAACCATTCACCATTATCTATAGCAAAAAGAGAAAATATGAGAAAAAAATCTTAAATAGAGTGTATATATGTATAATAGATTCACTTTGCTGTACACCTGAAACCATAAGCCAATAAAAATAACAAAGACAAGTGATGCATTTGTCTCTTCAAAATTTCAGATGTTCCACATTTACTGGCCTTGACAATAGGATACCCTCCCTGGAGAGGGTCAAGTGAACTTGTGGCAATGACAGGACAAACTGCTTTTGAAGAAGTTGATGCTAGGAGAACCATATTGTAAAATCTCATTTTGACATGATTCCAATGTTGAGATTTTGTTCTGGGAAAAAAAAAAAGCTTAAAGTCTCTTGAGTCTGCATACTAAAATCTGGGAGGGTTTTAAAACATTAGAAGGTTATGTTTCCAAACAATTTCAGCAGGTTTGGGCTAATTGGTTGAAGATGTAGAAATACTACATCTTCCAAATAGTTGCAACAATTGATTGATGGAGAAGATGTGAGCTTTAGAGAAGAATCTCAAAAACAAAGAGTTTTGTGTAATTGGTAAATGGAAGTAACCAGTGAGTTTCACAATTTAATAAGAGAGAACAGTGTGGTTCATCTGCAGCGACCCATCTAAGCTATTTCTCAGCTGTGATAACCCTTGAAACCAAGAATCAAAACAAGCTAAACTTAGAGCTTCAAAATTCTATATCACAGAGTGGTAAAAACAAACGTCAGAAAACAGGGCACTTGTACTCACATCATTGACAAATTAGTGTTGTCATTTTTGGTGAAGAAAGGTTTTGTATCAAGAGTATTTTATGATATTTGAGAATAAAAATATACATAATACATTAATACAGCTGCATGTACATATGACATAAGTATGCATGTGTTCTGTGTTAAGTCGCTTTAGTCATGTCTGACTCTTTGCGACTCCATGGACTGTAGTCCGCCAGGTTCCTCTGTCCATGGGATTCCCCAGGCAAGAATACTGGAGTGGGTTGCCATGCCCCTCTCCAGGGCATCTTCCAAACCTAGGGATTGAACTTGCGTCTCCTGCATTGCCAGCAGATTCTTTATCACTGAGCCACCAGGGAAGCCCTGACATAAGTATATAGACATAACAATATCACTTGTCCACCCAGATCACAATCTATTTGCTGGCTAGCATGTTTTCTTTTTCTTTTTTCATTCCAGGAAATAGATTTTAGTTAATTATTTCCCATATTTATCAGTTGAGTCTACCTTGATTTGGCACCATTTTTCTAATTCCTCCTCATGAGAGCTCCTCTCCTGTGGGTTTCATGGCAACTTTTCTTTTTCACTATTAATTCTTGAAGTTTTTCTCCAGGCACTTCCCTCCACCTGTCCCTTAAAATGTGGTGTTCCCCAGGTGCTCAGCTGTGTGTGTTTCTATGCTCCCCTGGAGGGGACTGAGATATTCCTGCACTTCAAACTCTCTGATCTCATCCTTGAGCCATTGTTACAGGGACCAGTCCCAATCAAGAGCAGCTCAGCATCATCTCACCCGCCTGGCACCCTGGCCTGGAGCTTCTGACACGCCTCACAGATGCCTGTGAGAATCTGCTCAGGGCTGACACGTGTAGCCCACAAAAGCAAGGAGTTACACTCAGCAAAACTTGATTGAAAAGGATGAGAAAGTCTCCAGGATAAATAGCTCCCTGTTTCTTCTGGCCTTTCCTGAAGTTCCATGGGCTGGAGCAATCAGTCACCTGAAGTAGAGACCAGCTCAATAAAGCGCTATATTGTCCCTCATTTCCCTACTACTGGGACAGCATGTAAGACACTAAACAGTTTAAGCTAGTTTTGCTTCCTTAAAGCAATTTGTTGATTAATCAAACCTTGAGTGATTTTACAGGAATAGCACTGTATGTGCAAGAAGACAGGAACCCTTGTCCCCAGCATGACCCTGGAACCAAGAATCTTAAATTTATGGAACCCAAGTAATAGCGATTTTGCCACTAGAGTCCTTTATAAAACAAGATGTTCTTCAATAAGAAAAACCAGTTTCCAGCAGCCCAAGTAGCTATGTTACCATATATGGATTGATTCGGGACTAGTCTATCAGCCAAGTTTGAAATTCCTCTAACCCCTTAAACTTTGCCCCCAACTCTGACTTGGGGAGACAGGTTTGAGCATTGATCTTGCAATAAAGCTTTCCTTCCTCAGAAACTAGTGCCATAGTATTGGTTTCTACATGCACTGGGCAGTGAGCCCTTGCTCAGCATCACTAGCTCCCATTTGTACTATGTTCCCCCCAAACTACCTTCACTTCAATCTCCACTTGGGTTCCCTTAAAACAATCTGAAACAAAGACATGGGATCAGCTCCATCACCAACCACTTGTCCTTCCACGTCCACAAGCCTCTTCCACCAGGTTTCTGTCCAGCCTAACTGCCAGTGTCCATGTCTACCCGAATGACCGGCAGGAATGTCAAGGCCCAGGAGAAAAGCTCACTTCTCATCTTTCCTTTATTTTAGTAAGAGGTACCATCATTTGAGTTGATCATTTCTGAGGACCTCAAATTATTCTTGAGATCTTTATTCTGTTACTTCTTTAACTGGTCACAGTTCTAAATGCTGTATCTATATTCCCTCAGCCATAGAAGCCTTAGTTAGAATCTGAAATAAAAATCCAATTGCTGTCTCATCTGATTTTGTTCACCCCCATTTTTGACCTGCTTTAACCATTTAATTTTATTAATATTTATAACATAGTTCAATGATTAATTCAGTAAACATCTATGTGTATAAACCACTCATTAAGAAATGGAACTTTAGCACTACATTTGAAGCCTCTATTTTCTCTTAGGATCCAAATTTAAACCCATCCCATTTCTTTGAATGGTTCCTTGAAATTGGAACCATTTGCAAGGCAGATGATCTAGAATCTAGATTTGCAGATTTTATTCCCATGGTATCATTTGTCATGTTCTTCTGTCCCTATCTTCTATAAATTGAAAGTTAGATCTAGACACTTTGGATTCAAGCCTGTATTTTGGCAAGAACAGTTAATAGGGGGCTGTTTCAGGCCATCTGTTCTGGGCCACAGCAACATTTTCCCCACAGGTTCTGACACTGTATTGTAATAAAGTAAAATACCAAGAAAAATGGGGAAAGGGAAGAAGGGATGGCAAACAAGACAAGAGTACATCTGAGTGGGCCTTAGTTCTCTGACCAGCTGATTTCTCTGGAAGTCTTTCAAGAGGACAAGGAAGGTATTTCCCCTCAAATCCCTACAAGAAGGAATGGTTTTGTCCACCAGCTCCTTCCTCCCGCTGCCAGAGCTGCCCCAGGGACTACAGACTCCAGCCCCCCAATCATCTGATGTGCAGTCAGAGGGTCTCCAGTGCCCTCATGTTCCCAGAGGGAGTCACCATAAGGCAAGGCTGTGAGCAACCTGATGCCCCCCATATAGCCCTCGCAGACCCCTCATTCTCAGGCAGTGGCTGAGGCAGCAGCAGTTTCTCTCCCCAGACTACAGAAAAGTACTACCCAGCAATAAAGGCACTGGACTCCCGCCAAGTGAATGAGTTAGAATGGTGCACATCTGAATCCAGAACTGCCGTGCCATAAACTCCTATCAGAAGGCACAAAATGCCTCATCTTTTTGACAAGAGAATACACTGATCATTTTCTAAAATCATTATTTCCTGTGCTACAAGACTCAGGCAAATCCTTCATTGTAAGATTTATTCAGCTGTTGACTGTGCTTGTAATTCATTTTCAGGGCTTACTTCAGCCCCCCTGACATCAGGGTGCCTGAGTTGATAGCTGCTCAACTTTTTGTGTTCCTTGAATGAGGATGGGTACCCTTATTCCTACTATTAAAAGCCATCCAGGCCACCTACCAGCTCAAATTCCCCCAATGAGCAGAATGGGCTAACGTAGTCAGCCTTCAAAATTCTGCTAACACCGGGCTTGGAAGTATACCTGTAATGGAACAGGAATAGGATTACCAGGGGAGGAGAAATCAGTAATCTTGACACAATCCAAGGTCATGCCAAAGAACAGGATGAGTTAGAGAAGAACAGATACACGGACTTTGTGGAGAGACAGATGGCAGCCTCATACTTCCCAGGCCACAAAAAGACAACAATAAGGGGACTGCCTTGATTCCTCAGGGAGAGCAGGCCATCTCATGAGCAGAAAGGTAGACAATGAGGTGAGAACAAGCACACGCCCAAGGCTGCTGATGTGATCAGCATCCATCTCAGGCCTTTCACATGACGTCAGCTCCCCTCTGCCTGAATGATGGTGACCCAGCCTGGCTAACAGAACCATTTCCTTGTATCACCCAGCCTGGAACTGGAATCTGCACGTTCACCAGCTCCTTCAGGGTCTGCAGTCACAGAGCCTCCCTGCTCAAAGTGACCTCTACCTGAGGCAGCACTGAGCGATTGGAAACAAGGCCACAGCCATTAAAGGCACAAATCTGGAAACGGATGGATGACTCAGAGTCCCTCATTGGGTTGGCTGAGGCCTTCCCTAGCATGCCTCATAGCTTGACTACTCTATTTATCCAATCAGCTTCCTCCTGTTCCTTTCACAGTGGCTCATTGCTGACCAATATCTTATACCCCAAACTTTCAGCACCTGTCTTAGGCAGACGCAACCTGCAACAGCTCACTGTCTATGTGTTTCTCCCCTACCACTCATTCTAGATTTCTCACCTTCAGACTTTGCCTGTATGGTCTAGGTTACTTGCAGAAAGGTTAACAGTTTTCATTCCTGAAAGGTTTAACCCCAGCCACCAAGCTCTTGGTTACTGAAATTCACGGCTATTGACAGTCACAGAGGGGCCAAAAGATGCCACCCAGTGATTCCCAGACATGTTTCTGCACGCCCCCACCCCACCATTATCTAAGAGCAGACTTAGCTCCATACCACAGCCAAAGTTATATAGTAATTGCTTTCTTGTGTCTCCTGGGCAGGAAACTCCCCTCTTTCCTTCTAACTCATGAATCAAAAACTTGCAACAAAGCATAAACTTGTGGCAGAGGGGAGCACCCTCCCTGGGTGGGTCCCGAGTACGGAATGTAGGAGTGGCCATTCCTATCTCCATCCCCTGATGCTAGGTAGAAGATGAGGATATTCTATTGGCAGCAATGTGGATATAGTTAAGGGCTGGTGCCAGCCTCTGCTTTTTGGAATCCTACCATCCCCATGGACACCAGGGAGCCCAGCTGCCATCTACCTTGGCCTACAGAGGCTCTTCCCTACAAGTTTCTCAGGGGTTAGAGGCTTCACTACTGTTGTCCTTTGGATCCAGGGAAAGGAGTAACTTCTGGGGTGTCCAGGGAAACAGACAGCACCTGGCTTCTCTGGATCAAAATTCAAGCCATCCAGACCACTTGTAAGAACTCCCTGCCAGCACTGATCAGGATTGCCTGATGTAGTGAAGCCCAGGTATTCTGCCAGCACTGGGCACTGCAGTGGACCCATGCTGGAAGGGAAGAGGGATGCTCCTATGAGATGATCAGTCACTGGAGATCACAGTTCATACCAAAGAATGGGATAACCTGGAGAGGTGAGTGAGATCACCCAGACTTCAAGTAGAGATAGTAGGTGAAATAGTTTATGTTCAACAGGAAACAGTTCCAGCAAGGGTCTGGTTTGAGACCACAGCAAGGGAAATAGAGCTGGCCGTAGCTGGGCTATCTAGGCAGTTTAGGAGAGAGGGGACCTCACCAGTCAAGCAGGAAGGGGGCCGTGGGAGCATGCAGACAGTGCCTAGGCTGCTGCGTGGTCTGCGTTGTCCTCATTCTTCCCCACACCTTGCCACCTCTCTGCTCAGCCATCTGATACAGCCAGCCCAGTGGACAGTTTTGTTTCCACTAAGCCAGCAATTAGAATATGCCAGTTCACCAGCTTCTTCATCAGTTAGTCAGAGCCTTCCTGCTCAAGGTGAAGTTCTCTCTGGGGAAGAACTGTGATAGAGTGAAGTGCTGGGTCGTGGCTGTTTCTGACCCAAGTTGGGGCACTGATGAGGAACTCTGGTGTGAGCATGTCCATTGAGTTGGCTGAAGCTTTCTCTGGTCTGCTTCCCAGTCTGACTTCATCTGACTAGTGTTTCCTCCTAGATGTTCATCCCTGATAATCATCTTATACCCCCAGGTATATATCAGCCCTTCTTTGGGAGGATCCAACCTGCCATGGGTCACTGCTGCTGTTGTGTTCCTCTTCTAGACTTCACTTGTGTGATCTAGATTTTCCCAGAGTGGGTAACTCAGACATTCATCTCTGAGCAGTCCTTAGTCTTCACCTGGCTTACCAATCTCTTACCAGGATTGTTGATTCTGAAATTCCTGCTATCACCAGGCAGGAAGTAGCAAACAGGGCCTAGTGAGGCCCACATATGCTCCCATTACATGCTCCCATTATGTAGCAGTAGCCCTCGTTCTTCATAATGGCTAGAGTCAATCATATCATCATTAAATTTTTTCACTTATTAGTCGGTCCTATAGAGTCAGGTAGTATCCTATGTTTGGTGAAACTCTTGTGTTCTTTTATGGGAACATTACCCACTTTACCTTCCTCTGTTGAAAACCAGACCATCTTATTGAAGCAAGAGGGAGCACAAGTTCCAAAACAGATCCTGAGTTGGAGAGGTAGAAGTGGCCACTCTTACCTTCAAGTCTCACACTAAATATCCTCAGATGCTACCTATTAGTGGCATCAAGTAGTGGTTATGCATGCATTTTAAGACAGTAAGGTGTCAGGCATCAAAAACTGATAACCAGCTCTGAACAAGAGGCCATAATTTGGGCTTGTCAGGCCAGGACTGTGTGGTCTACCACCGTAGACTATGTTCCTGTAGGGCCTGTTGTCAGACTCGTGGTGGATGATCACTGAGCCCATCTGATTACTGCAGGTCTTACACACACACCCTGGAAGGGGAGATGATTGACAGAGACCATGATTCCCACATCCTTTAAGACTTTGGGGCAACAGTAATATCTTCTATTCTGCATATAGTATTAATTCTACTTTTCCACTAATTTCACAGTCATTCTCCTTGAAAGACTTCCCTACCCTTATCACTTAGTCCACTAATCAAGAAGTGACATGAGGGCTCTACCAATTGCCGAGTAGGTCAATCCTCTCAAGCCTTCAATGTGATGGAAAATGACCACAGAATGGATCCAGAGACCCACTGGACCAGTAGTAAGGACAACTTTGGGTGGACTTTACCTTCCACATAACTTTACTCTAATAGCAAAGTAGTAATGAGTGTTTTGGGTTCTTCATCAGTGACGTACCTGACCCTGTGGTCCAATGACTCCTGATTGATATGAGTAGTTTCCTTTCCACAGAGTGGAGTTACCCACTTTACATAACTGTCCACAGACACTTTTGGGGAGGGACTTGGGGAAATCACTCCGTGTACTGGTCCTGATATTGTGGGTCCTTCCTCAGGGGGTCTTGGCCAGCACTGGCTCAGGTTTAATAAGTGAGCAAAGGACACTGGGCTTTCATTGGGCAGCAAGTGTCAACATCCTGCTCATCCACTCTTGATCCCCTTTGGTTGGGCAAGTCAGGTGACACTTTTGGTGGTCATCCTTTTTACCACTCCATGGATCATGGTCTAGCAGCCCTGTGGTTTGGGGTTTCGGCTTGCCACTCTGGCTTTGTGGCTCTTTATGGGGACCCTCAGAGGCAACGGGGATGTGGTTAAGGACTGTAGCCAGCCTTTGCTTTTCTGAATTGTACCATCCCCATGAATACCAGGGAGCCCAGCTCTATATATCCACAGCTGTCCACTTTGACCTGCAGAGGATTCCTCACAAAGGACTCACAGTGTCTGGTGTCCTCATTACACTCTCCCTTTGTGTCTAGAGAAAAAGATCTCTGTGGCATCCTGGAGAACAAACAGCACATGGCTTCTCTGGCCCAATATCCAAACCATCCAGACCACCTGGCTTACTACATCTTTCAACTTCTTCCAAGGATAGAAAAACAACACAAGGGCCTCCCCCCAAGCACATGTTTATATTGAAGCACCAAGGACTATGGAAATAACCACTGAACAAGTACCAGAGACTCACTGAACTAGTTGACTGAGGATTTTAACTGGTCTGTACATCCTTAGTCTAATTGGAAATTCATAAAGCATTTTTCCATCCTTCATATTAACATGTCCAACCCTTTATCCAACAGCTCCTGAAAGAGCTTAGTATTTTCTTTTTCCCCAGTATATTGCTACTTAAGTGACTATAGGTTCCTTCTGAGGTAAGCTTTGGGGAATCGCTTCTGTATGTAGTTGCTGTAGCATTAGGAGTTTTCTTCAAGGGGAGTTAACTAGGATTGGTTAAGGTGAGAACTGAGTAAGCAATAGTGGCTTCTCCCTGGAGAGTTGTGTCAGTCTTCTCAGCCACTCCTGGTCTTTGGTTATACAGGTCAAGCAAAACCTGCATGGCCGCTGATTGTTTGTACCACTAGTTACATAAGGTCTAGTTGCCTCTTAGATCGAGGCCTTTCATTTGTTGTTCTGGCTTTATGGCAATGTGGATATGATCAAGTGTTATTGCCAGGCCTCTGCTATTTCCAAATCCTACCATCCCCAAGGACAGCAGCAGGTCCAGTTCAACACAAACCTTTACTCTGGTCTACCCTGACCTATAGATGGCAGCCAACCCCATTTTTCAGCGACGCTGGTACCTTCCATAATTAGTACCCTCCTTGTTTTAGGAGCATCCTGGGGACCATCCTGGTTTCTCTGATGATGTGTAATAAAGGTCTTTTAAAAAGCCCACTTCTGATCCTTAAGACTTTCCAGAGGTCATTGCCATCTCTTCTTCATTTGCACATGTCAATGGCTCTCAAACTTGGCTGAAGTTAAAGTCACTTGAGGAGCTCTAAATATCCTGAGGTTTGGGCCTTGTCTCCTGAAGTTTATAGAAGATTATGGGAAGTTTAAAGGTCAAGATTTTTTTTTTAAATATCTTACAATGATGTGAATATACAGCCAGGTTGAGGACTGACACTATACGCCACCTTTTCATAACCCCTCCCTTGCCAAAGCTTCTGATAACCATACCAACAGCATATTAAGACTGGTTCCTTATGTCTTTGTCAAGATATTAGTCCACTGAGAGCACCCCAGAAACTCTCCATCATCCAGCCTCGTGTTCTGCATCCCTGCTGCAGCACCTTCAAGTCATTTCTAAGTCTTAAAGCTCCTACTGACAGAGTCACCGGGTCCTATGTATCCCTGAGGGAATAATCCTGTTCCTGTCACAAGGACAGATGACCCCTCTTGGGCCATGCTGGACTTGACAGCCATAATTGTCCTAAGCTGTGAGGGATACTTTATACCTCTTACAAGGAGTAAACATTAACTTGAGATACGTCTCAGGTGAGAAAAGGGAGGGGCCGAGAGGATTCTTCAGGACTGGGTGGTTCAAGGACCTGAAGTGCCTCTGTCCAGAGGCCCCTGGACCAGGATCCTACTCTATCAGGGTCCACTGTTGGTGTACGAGGCTTGCCACGGTGAGAACATAACGTCCCTATAACTCGTTGTCCTGATATCATACTGGCCTCAGTTCTCAGCTCCACGTGCACTTTGGCCTCATTTAAAGGAGTTCTCATCCTCTACAACCAAAGTCTCTATTTTGCTGAACTGAGCTCCCGATTTTCTTCAGTGCTACTCTGGCCATTAGCCAGCTTCTCAATCCTGGTAATCAGTACTGCCTCCCTCCCTCTCAAATGTTGGAGAAATTGTCTGAGCAAGTACATCCCCTCTGATCTCTGTCATCCCCATTTATATCAGATATGTCTTAGTAATCACGATGCTATAGTACAGAGGTTCCCAAACTCAGTATTGGAATCCCCGGGAATGCTAGTCAAGCACAGAGGCCCAGGCTCATTGAAGAAGGAAGGAGTCTGGATTTTGTATTTTCAAATTCCCCAGGTGATTCTGATCCCCCAAATGTGAGAATCATTGGCATATAGCAAGCCAGGCTATATAACTCGCAGCTCAGTCAGTAAAGAACCTGCCTGCAATGCAGGAGACCAGAGTTCAATTCCTGTGTCAGGAAGATCCCCTGGAGAAGGAAATGGCAACCCACTCCAATATTCTTGCTTGGGAAATCCCATGAACAGAGGAGCCTGGTGGGGTCAGTCCATGGGGTCACAAGTGACTTAGCAATTAAACCACCACAGCACACCAGGAATTATTAAAATAGAGGTGGGTAAAGAAAATCAGGGAAAACACTGGGGACTTCAAAGCCAAGCCTGGGCTCAAGTTTGGAATAGCTGGGGCCCCAAGACACAGAAGTTCACTTGCTTAGGCTCTTTACCTAGGATTCCCACCGGATATTTACGAGAAAGACTGGGGCAGAGACCAGAGCCCTGCTTGGTGGGACAGGCTTGCGAGTTAAGACTACATTCTTTGGATGCAAATACAAACACCTCTTCATTCCTGGACCTCTTCTCAGAGGGCACTAGAGCCTTACCACCAAGGGAAGAGGAGTGGGAAATGCTTCCCCAACTCCCCAAGCCTGGCTAAGACAAAAGCTTCTGAAGGAAGAAAAGCCAAACCCATCTGCCTGTAGGAGAGAAGGAATTTCCTCTCCCATTGCCAGGATGAAAGGTAAGGGTCACAGCTTCCTGGAGCCCGCCACAACACCCATGGAGGCATGCTGCTGCTGGAACAAGGCAGAAGGTACTTCCCTGCTAAGACCAGAGGACGTGTGGCTGCCATGGGGATGGGCAGAGCTACTCAGAAACCCCCATTCCAGAGGCTCAGGAGCCCAGTGAGACTGAGATGAACACTGGACAAGAACAGAGGACACCTCTGCCCGCACTGCAAGCCTAGCAAGGGTAATAAGCACAAAGGTCATGGCCAGGGCAGGACAAGGTCATGGAGAGAGACCCTTTCTGTGGCCCAGAACAGTTGAAAGCTGAGGATGAGTGAGAACACAGGAAAAGCCTCTGACACCATAAGCCTCTGGCTTCCCAGGTTGCTCAGTGGGTAAAGAACCTGCCTGCAATGCAGGAGAACTCCAGAGATATGAGTTCGATTCCTGGGCTGGGAAGATCCCCTTGGAGGAGGGCACAATAGCCCACTCCAGTATTCCTGCCTGGAGGATCCCCATGGACAGAGGAGCCTGGTGGGCTATAGCCCATAGGGTCACAGAGTCAGACATAACTGAAGCTACTTTGGACTAGAACTGTAAACATAAGGCGGAAACAGACTCTGCTGGAGATACTGGAAGCAGTGAAAGCTACAACAGCCCCAAGAAAACCCCACATCTGACTAGACTCGCTATCCTACCTCTCCACACATACAGTCAACAGCCCAGCAGCCCATTTCTAGGCGCAAGATTTATCTGTACTGTTCATAAAACTGGCACTCAGACGTGTTGAGAATGGAAAGAAGGTAACTAATTGCAAAGGGATTATACAGTCAGCAAAGCCAGTTCAAGGATGCTTCAGACACTAGAGCATCAGACAGGCACTTTAACTAGGATTCTATGAGAGGACGTGGTGGAAGGGTTAGACAACACGCAAGGACCCAGAATAGACTTGAGTATGCAGAAGTTTAAAATGACAGCTGCCTTATAGCAGGTGTGGATGGGACAGGAATGAATGCTTCAGTATACAAGTCTAGGACAAGGTTATTTACATGGAAAAAAGTTTGAGTATGGACTGTATCATGGGCAAAATATCTACCAACTGCTGATATAAAGATGTAGATGTAAGAGCCAGCTTATTCTACGTTGTCCTTCTTAAGTTGTTTTGACTTGGGGATAAGATAGAAGGAATTCCATGGCATGTAAAAAGCACACAAGGATGATGAATAATTTACTATAAAGAATTAAGACCTAGATGGGATGGGGATATAGGGAGATACAAGTGGGAGGGGATATATGTATACATGTAGTTGATCTACTTTGTTGTATGGCAGAAACTAACACAACATTGTAAAACAATTATATTCCAGTTTAAAAAAAAAATTAAGAGCGGGTAAGTGTCCAAGAAAAACACTAAACTAGAAGAAAATATTCACATCATATAAACGAAAAAAGACTAGTGTTTTGATTATATAATGAACTCCCATAAGTCAGTAAGAAAGAAAGTCCTCAATAGCAAGTCATAAACAGAGTTCACATAAAGTTAACCAGTAAAGGTGGTCAGTACCACTGAAAATCATGGACAGAAGTTAAACAAGATTACAGAAGCACCAGGTGGGCAGCTGTTACGGTAAAAACTACCTGTCAGTGAGTCCCAACAGAAGACAAATGACCCCCTCGGTTTAGACCACGAGGAGGGTTTCCTTGCCAAGGGATTCCTCACAGGGTGCTGGTGGCATGTAGGGGAAGCACAGTGGTTAGTGCAGGACCAAGGGGAGAGGCTGTTACTCTCCCCCGGGGGGCCAAGGGAGGAGTAGTCACCTTCTCTCAGCTATCTTGCCTGCTCCCTACTGGTGAGCCCTAACCAGAGACCAGAGGGCCTGCGAGATGAAATCCACTCAGGTCAGCCTCCAGGAACACAGGAGGTGGACAACGGTGGTCAGAGGAGCCAATAAAAGATCCTCAAAACCCTACATTGTTAGGGACTCCAAACAATGACTTTCATTGTAGCTGAATGGGCACATACAAAAGCTTTAGTCATTTCCAGTAAAATATAAGGTCTGCACGCCCAATGGCTCCTGGACATACACCACAGAGAACCTTAAACATGTTCTGGGAGACAGTGAGGAATGCTCAGAGCAGCACTGCTTAGAACGCGAAACCCTGGAATGAAACCCTTGCCTGATGTTGGCTCCCAGTTTTGGTCTTTGCCCTTTTGTTCCACTCAGGGTACTATAGGGAGCTCACCCTTGAACTCGCAGGCTGCGTTTCCCTGGCTCCTCATTGAGCTAGCTCTTAGCTGCTTTTTGGCCAGTGAAAGGCCTGGTGAGTGGCTGAAGGGTGGGAGAATCCAGGGCGTTCTTTCTTTTGACTCTGTTTCAGGAAGCTCCTGTGACTCAGGTCGGCCGGCCTTGTTTCTGCCTCTCCAGGGGCCCCACCCTGGGCTTCCTAAGACTCTGTTCCCTTCTCTCTCTCTCCCCAGCCTAGTGGCAGTAATATACCCCTGAAACTGTTCATTTCTTGGTTCCCCCACCATCTCAGTCCATTTCCTAGCATCTCAATCTTCAGAAATAACTCATTACTTGGCTTGAATCCCCTTTGTAATAAATATTTGGAATGCTTCATTTCCAAGCTTGTTGTTGTCCAGTCACCAAGTCAGACCCAACTCTTTGCAACCCCATGGACTGCAGTATGCCAGACTTCTCGGAGTTTGCTCATGCCCACTGAGTCAGTGATGCCATCCAACCATCTCATCCTCTGCTGCTCCATTTATTTCACCTTCAATCTTTCCCAGCATCAGGGTCTTTTGCGATGAGTTGGCTCTTCATATCAGGTGGCCGGAGTATTGAGCTTCGGCATCAGTCCTTCCAGTGAATACTCAGACTTGATTTCCTTTAGGATTGACTTTGTTGTGGTATGCAGGATCTTTAGTTGCTGCATGTGGGGTCTAGTGCTTTGTCCAGGGATCAAACCTGGGTTCCCTGCATTGTGAGCATGCAGTCTTAGCCACTGGACCACCAGGGAAGTCTTTTCTAGATTTAGACCATGATTAAGAGTTAGAAGATACACTGCACTGGAAAAAAAAAAAAAAAAAAGCCAAAGATGAAGATTGCCTAATTCATTGTATAAAACTAGGATAGTTCTAACACCACAGAGAAAAAGCAAGTTATATGTCAACGTCATTAACACATGCAAGAAGTCTAAAAATATTGGAAAATCAAATACAGAAGTGTATAAATAGGGACCAAGTAGAGTTTGTCTCAGAAATGCAAGGATAGATCACTATTGGAGGATATTAATAATTTCATTACTAGTTAGAGGAAAAAACCACATTATCTCAAGTTTAAAAAAATCATTTGCAACCTTTATAAATGAGTGAATTTTGTCAAGCTAGGAATGAAAAGAAACATCTCTAGCCTGACAGAGAATCTTCCAAAGGCTTAGAGCAAACATCACATTTAATGAACCATTAGAAGCATTCAATTTACTGGATGGTATTACTACTATTGTTATTAACGCTGTCCTGGGAAATTAAATACTGCTAACATTAAACAGGGAGAAATATTTGTAGCTATGATCATATTTCAAGCTCAAGAAGAAAATTGAAGTTCAAACTGAGTACATGCTAGAATTATACTTATTATTCCTCCCCTCATATGTCAATGTTTCAGAAAGCTCATGAAAGACAACATAGCCATCCTTAAAATGACCCGGGGCTTCCCAGATGACTCGGGGGTAAAGAATCCACCTGCCAATGCAGGAGACATGGGTTCTATCCTGGGTCAGGAAGATCCCCTGGAGGAGGAAATGGCAACCCACCCCAGTATTCTTGCCCAGAAAATCCCATGGACAGAGGAGCCTGACAGGCTCCGTGGTGTCACAGAGAGTCAGACACAATTGAGCACACATGTACACACACACACAGTGGTGGGGAGGGAGGTCAGATGATGTGTTAGACCCATGGCAGGCTCCGCGCAGGAACGCAGGATGTCAACTCTAGTTGCGATGAGCAACTTTCTTCTGCTTAAGGCAACATTTCCCAAGGACACTTACCCCCGTCCCCTTGTGGAAGGTACAAAGATAACTTCCTGTGGCCCATGCTCAAAAGTGGGGAGTGGGGAGGAACCCACACCAACCAAAATAAACCCAGTTACTCGGGCCTCTTGACATCCACGGGCTCAGATACACCAGCTCATTCCCTTCAAAAGTCAGGATTACTGTTAGTGGGGCCTCCCTGCTGGTCCGGTGGTTAATAGTCCACGTATCAATGCAGGGGACACAGGTCAGTCTCTGGTCCAGGGAGGTCTCACCTGCCTCGGGGCAGCTAAGCCCGTGCCCCACAATCGCTGAGCCTGCGCCCTGGGGTCTGGGCTCCACAGCAAGAGAAGCCACGGCAGTGACAGACCTGATGACAACCAGAGTGGCCCCAGCTAGAAAGAGCCCTCATGCAGCAACAAAGACCCAGCACACTCGCAAAATTAAAAGAAAAGGATGTATGTTAAAAAACCACATCGTTATTCCCAGCGTTTCCTGAAGCTTTATGTAGTCAACCCTTCCCCTCCTTTTCCAATCTCATTTTAGCTTAGAGATAAGCGTAAACTGGGGAGAGAAACAGTTTGTCCAAAGCTAAGTGACTAGTTAATGGCCAGATATCCCTAATCCCCATCGTTTGTTACCTGACATGTCTACTCCATAACCAAATAAAGAAAGCTATTCCCCATCCATTCCAGTACCTAGACAGGCCAGCTCTTGCATTTATTGGTACTGTTTTAATATATTAATTTCTGCTTCTGTTACTTTCTTTAGTGATCTCATTTAAACAGAAAACTTGTTTATGGGATTTGGCTAAAATTATAGTTACACTCAAAGCTTCTGTAATGTCTTTACAAAACACATGTTTTTAAAAATTATTTAAGTTATGAGTTTACCTCTGGGCACTTGATTTACTCTTTGAACCAGTACTTATGAAGCAGAGCATTTTAAATTGGAAGAGCATGGGAATTTTTTCTGTTGCATAAGTTATATTCTCTTGTGACAATGCAATTTCTGTCTTTTGAAATGTAAGATTCTCTGGCCCAGTATAGAGTTGATTTTTATCAGTCTTTCATGGATGCTTAGAAAATTCAAACTCTTAATAGGGTACAAAGTTCAATGTCTAATTATCAGCTTAGCACAGAGTGCCATTTTTTTCCTAAAAAAATCAGATAGGAGATGAAGAAATGTAACCCAACAGTCACATTCTTGGATACATTCCAGAGTATTCTCAGATTTATAAATATTCTAGAATATTCATTTGGTGTAAAGTTGGCAAAGAACCTAGATGCTCATTACAGGAAATGAAAAATAGAATTACAGAAGTTAGAAGCCATGAACTGCATGTAGTATAACAACCAATTTTGGTGTTAAATGAAACTGAAAGATCTATAGCACAACATCATTTATGTAAATGAAAAATACATGTAACATTTTGTATTATCCAAGGATAAATGCATATTTTCAGACATTTAACATACTCTAGAGTGATTAGCTATAGGAGAGGTTGAAATTGGAGTGAAAAATCAAGGATAAGGAGAGAAAGGGAAAGAGGTTACAATCATTCTGGTTTAGATTATTTGATATTTGGTACCTCTGAGCACACACACACCTAAGACATCAGGCTCATGCAAGTTAGTTGATTTGTCCTCAGACCCTTTGCCTTCCACCCCTGCAAACTGCTATTTGCAGATTCCTCTGCTGTGATGGGCAACTTCTAAGACAGCACTCATGATCCCTGCTTCTTGGAATTCACATCATTCCCTAACACCCTCCCCTTCAGTGTGGGCAGGACCCATCACTTGGCTCTAAATACTAGGATACAGCAAGGGTGTCACTTCCATGCTTGTGTTTTATGAGACAGCATCCACACAAGATGAAGGTCACAATTTCCCTCTTGGCTTTAATGAAGCAGCCATTGGTGTTAGGGAAACACATACGGCAAGGAAATGCAGGAAACCTCCAGAAACTGAGGATTGCCTCTAGTCAGAAGCCAGCCAGAAACTGCAGTCCCAATGCTACCCAAGGAGCTGAATTTTACTGCCCATCTGAGTTTGGAGGCAGATTCTTCCCCAGACAAGTCTCAGTGTGAGAATGTGCAGCCTAGCCAACACCAGGATTGCAATTTTGAGAGACTCTGAAGCACAGGACCAGTGAAGCTGTGCCTGGACTCTTGATACTTAGGAAATGTGATAGCTGTATTGATTTCAGCTGCCAAGTTCAGTCCTATTCTTATGTAGCAACAGTTCAGAAATGAGTCCATCAGCAACTTCTGGCTAGGTTCAGAAAATGGCTTACTTACAGGATATTGGTTAGAGGACAGACAAGCTCGTGTATTTACCTTCTCTTTCAGCTCGAGCAACATCTCAGTGACTCCAGGTTGCCCTCTCCTGACAGATAGCCTCACATGACCCTGGCTTTGGGAACATCAGATCTTCACTTTCACAAGCCTGCTGTTGCTCATCTCTGGGTTACTGCACTCATTCCATTTCGCTTTATTTTTATGGTAGCTATGTAATGAATTCTCTTAAAGTCTTTCCAGTAAGGAAAACTGAGCCAATGTTGACAAAAGGCCCAAAGAATTTGTTTTTGATTTCTTAATGAAGTATAAATACATGTAAAATATTGAGAAACAAAAGATCTGAGTGATTCGTCATCTATGGATTGGATAATTCCTATTGTTACAAAGCCCATTCTTCCCAATGATCTATATAATCAAACAATACCAAATGAAGATAATTTTCTACAGTAATTGACACTATTCAAAAATTCATCTGAGTAGAAGCAGAGTAGCCCAAGTCATTTTAATACAGAACAAAGCAATTTTATTACCTGATTTCAAGACTTTAAGAGAGCTGTAATAACCAAGGCAGTGTGGTATTGGCATAAGGTAGACATAGGAAGGACTGACGCTGAAGCTGAAACTCCAATACTTTGGCCACCTCATGCGAAGAGTTGACTCATTGGAAAGACCCTGATGCTGGGAAGGATTGGGGGCAGGAGGAGAAGGGGGTGACAGAGGATGAGATGGCTGGATGGCATCACCGACTCGATGGGCATGAGTTTGAGTAAACTCTGGGAGCTGGTGATGGACAGGAGGCCTGGCGTGCTGCGATTCATGGGGTCGCAAAGAGTCAGACACGACTGAGCGACTGAACTGAACTGAGACATACATCACTTGTCACAGCAGGCTTTCTGGGAAGCAGATACTGAGAGTTAGGAATGCAAACATTTTGAAAGAAAAATGCCTTTGAAAGGGAAGGAGGAGGAAAGGTGGATCAGAAGAATCCATCAGGTTGCAGTATAGCCTGACAAAACTCTCTGAAATGGGGGAAATTTGGTCCTGAGGGGAGGTTCATAACGGGTAGACTTAACTAGGCCTTTGATCAAGGTAGTGGTGGGATGAGGTCAAACTCTTCTCTGGGCAACCTCAAGCCCATGACTGACCAAGGTAGTGGTACAGAAATTGGTTGGGGGAAACCCTGAAAAGCAGGAGACCTCATGTCAAAAGCTAAGGCAGACCTTGAACAGCTAACAACTGGAAGATGTCAGTTAACTGTGCTTCTACCTGGGCAATGAACCCTTTTCCTGAATGTGTCAACAGTATAGGGAATCCAGAAATAGGTTCCTAGGTTTCAAAAGATCTTTAACAAAGGCACTCACACAATTCAATGGAGAATATGTTTTATAATGTAACTAAACCTAGATATACGATATGGAAGAGAGTTAACCACAAATCCTACCTCATTTCAAACCACACATAGGTTAAGTTATGTCTGTGATCAATTTCAAATTAAACGCCAAAGCCATAGAAGTTACTGAACTTTACATAGGACTGCTACTGACCTGTTTATCCTCCCTTCCGGAGTGTCTATAGTGAAGTGAAGTCGCTCAGTCGTGTCCAACTCTTTGCGACCCCATAGACTATAGCCTACCAGGCTTCTCCATCTATAGGAATCTCCAGGCAAGAATACTGGAGTGGGTTGCCATTTCCTTCTCCAGGATATCTTCCCAACTCAGGGACTGAACCCGGGTCTTCCACATTGCAGGCAGACACATTACTATCTGAGCCAGCAGGGAAGCTTTAGCTGTACTCATATTTGGGTTGGCCAAAAAGTTCATATGGGTTTTTCCGTTAGATATTACGGAATGAAACTTTGGGCCAATCTAATACAATGGCAGAGCTGAATTTGCAACAGACACAAATAGTTTTGGCTCTCAAAGCCTAAACTATTTAGAACCTCAGCTTTTTCAGAAAAGGTTTGCTCAGCCATTCTATTGAGTTTGCTAGGTTATCTGGTACCAGCTGCATTGGCTGAAACTTCCTGAACAGAAGATTCTGGTCCTTCTCTGGGCCCAACTGGGTGTTTGCAGGATTTCTTTCCACTCAATATTTGCAGGGCAGTGATCCCAAACTTATCCACAGCCACACACTGGGGGCTGTGCTTTATTTACAGTAAAAGGTGCAATAATTCATCTTTTACTCTGCACAGAATATCCTAAAATACCCTTGACCACTGATCTTTTAAAAGTTTGATGTGGCAGATCCTTGAATCTTTGGTTTGTCTTCTACCCCAAGAAGTACACTCCTTACCAATACTTTTGATGTGTTAGCCCCTTACTGCTCATCCAGTCCAATCAGCATGCCATCAACAGAGTGGATAAATATGTCCTTCAGTACATTCAGATGGTCCTGATCTCAAACTACAATAGAGTTCACACAACTCTAGAGCAAAATCAAATTTATGATGTCTGTTCCTTGTAGATGTGAGCCACTTCTGATTCTCAGAATAGATATTTACCATACTAATGTCTACATGCCATGTATCTCAGATACACAGATGACACCACCCTTATGGCAGAAAGTGAAGAAGAACTAAAGAGCCTCCTGATGAAATTGTAAGAGGAGAGTGAAAAAGTTGGCTTAAAACTCAACATTCAGAAAACTAAGATCATGGCATCCAGTCCCATCGCTTCATGGGAAATAGATGGGGAAACAATGGAAACAGTGAGACTTTATTTTCTTGGGCTCTAAAATCACTGCAGATGGTGACTACAGCCATGAGATTAAAAGACACTTGCTCCTTGGAAAAGTTATGACCAACCTACACAACATATTAAAAAGCAGAGATATTACTGTGCTAACAAAGGTCTGTCTAGTCAAAGCTATGGTTTTTCCAGTAGTCATGTATGGATGTGAGAGTTGAACTATAAAGAAAGCTGAATACCAAAAAATTGATGCTTTTGAATTGTGGTCTTGGAGAAGACTCTCAAGAGTCCCTCGGACTGCAAGGAGATCCAACCAGTCCATCCTAAGGGAAATTGGTCCTGAATATTCATTGGAAGGACTGATGCTGAAGTTGAAGCTCCGATACTTTGGCTACCTAATGCGAAGAACTGACTCATTTGAAAAGACCCTGGTGCTGGGAAAGATTGAAGGCAGGAGGAGAAGGGGACAACAGAGGATGAGATGGTTGGATGGCATCACCGACTTGATGGACATGAGTTTGAGTAAGCTACGGGAGTTGGTGATGGACAGGGAAGCCTGGTGTGCTGCAATCCATGTGTTGCAAAGAGTCAGACATGAATGAGTGACTGAACTGAACCTCAAAAATACTTACCAAAATTAAAAATGTGCATATGCAAAACCACTCCCAGGTATATACCCTAGGAAATATTGTATACCACTATGGGTCACAATTTACCCATTGGAATAGTTTGATGAAAAACTGAGTAAAGTACAGTAACATATTTCACAGCAAGTGAATTACAGAAGGATTATAGTAGTTCATGTAGATAAAAGCTTACAAAACTACCACAAATGCATGGATTTGTTTTTCAAAGATAAAATGAACTGATACGCAGTTCAAGAGGTTGTCAGGGAGTAGGGTATTGGGGTTACAATGAAATGAATTGATGAGTACGTTATGATTGCTTTTTGATTTTACTCTTCAAATAAAGATGTTATTTTTAAGTACTCATCGAGATAAAATATATACATGTTGTATATACCTTATAAGTATATGAGTTTTATATCTACCTAACTACTTCCCCTGGAGGAAGAAATGACAATCTACTCCAGTATTCTTGCCTGGAAAATCCCATGGACAGAGGAACCTGGCAGGCTACAGTCCATGGGGTTGCAAAGAGTTGGACACAACCGAGCATGCATGTACATGCACACCCACTTCCCCAGGCAAGATGTAGAATATTTATTACCTGAGAAAGTTTCCTCTTACTCCAGGAAGCAACGGATCCAATTTCTCTCATAGATTAAGTTGACTGTTCTAGAACTCCATATAAACAGGGTCCTAAGTTATATACCCTTGACAACCTGTGTTGCTTCATCTTCTCTGTTAAGCTTTACTGCCCTTATCACCCATGCGAAAATCAGTTGTATTAGCAACCATTCTGAATATTTCAAGCAAAGGAACTTTTTTCCTGATTGGACCTTGACTGCCAACTTTAACAAGCTTACATTCCCATAAAAGAAACTTATGGTATTTTTATGTCTGTACATTTTGCTAGGTCAGTTTAGCTGCTCTTAAGACTGTTTGGAATATCCAGCTTCAGAAACTTCTTGTGCTCTCCTGATTTACTTTCATAACCAAGATTATTTGAGCTTTGAAACAAGCTAAGAAAAATGTCCCTTTTTCCTTTCTCTGGTAGTCACTGGTAACTCCAAAGATTAGAGTTAACTGAAAGAGCTTAGCTATGAAGTACTCTGGGCCTGATTTTATTTTTCACTGGAATAGAGATGAGTCATTTCTTCATTTCATTATGGTAAAATTCTGTTTTTCTAGGAGTGTGTTCATATAATCCAAGTTTCAGATTAGCATAAAGTGGCTCATAGCATTATGTGTAATTACATTCGATTTCCTAAATCCAAATATTATTTACTTGGAGCATCTTTTGACCAGTTATTTTAGTCTGAGTTTTCCCAAAAGCAGACCCGAAGATAAGTGCAAGCAGATTTGGGAAACACCAGTATTTAGAGAGTAGAGTGATGAGATGAAAGAAGGCAGCCAATGTCTTGCATTATTAAGACTTAACACTAGAAGTGATCAGAGCCTAGTCTCACTGGGAAACTAAAGGTATCCCACCTGACGGGCAAAAGAATAGGGCATTTACAAACTAATTCCAATAAATAATTGGTTAAGCCTTGCTCCAAAGATAGGTTAATTTCCTAGCACTTGGGCCCTGTCCTATGCAAAAAAAAAAGGGTCTTTTGTGGCTTTGGAAGAGCCCTCAGATGCAAGACTGGCAGTTAGATAGCAGCCAGTACCTGCTGGTATGTTAAGACCTGAGGGGTGTGGGTGGACATGCACCAGTCTTACCAGATCTGTCCACCTCCTCCTTGGCCTTTCCAGAGAGTCTTGCCCCTATTGCATCATGTATTTCATTAGGTTCTGCTATTTTATATATATATATATGTATATATATCTTATGCAACATACCTACAGAATCCAAAGGTGGAAAAAAAACAGTAAGTTTGAGGTTTAGCTGTCAATATAAAATGTTAAGAATGGTTCAAGTTTCTCTTTAAATTTTACTTTCCATTGTTGTTCAGTTGCTAAGTCATGTCCAACTATTTGCAACCCCATGAATTACAGCACACCAGGCTTCCTGGTCCTTTACTATCTCCCAGAGTTTGCTCAAACTCTTGTCCATTGAGTCAATGATACCACCCAACCATCTCATCCTGTTGCCCACTTCTTCTCCTGCCCTCAATCTTTCCCAACATCAGGGTCTTTTCTAATGGGTCAGCTCTTTGCATCAGGTGGCCAAATATTGGCGCTGCAGCTTAACCCACAAGTTATGATTTCTGGTATTTATCATTCATTTGTAGTAACTTACATCACTTGTTCTGAGACAAAGAATTTCAGTAGTTTCTAAATTCTAAATAGGTGGGTAATTAGGCTGAAGTCAAAGATAACAAAATTGTATTTTGGTCAGAGAAGGTGATCTACAGGTAGCAGAGTTCTGGTGGCCCAGCTCTGCCCCCTTGGCACACCCAAGCACATCTGATTTCAGTGTGGCTGTGAAGGACAGTGTCCTGTCTCAAGAGCTCACCAACCTCTTCTTCCTTGCACTTTCCCTGAAACCTGGGAGCTTATCCAGACTACAGGCAGAGCAGTTCAGAAGTGGAGAGTTGATATTCCTTGGGGGCAACACTCCAGTAGGGGATGAGTGGTGAGGGCAGCACATGCTTTGGCCTCCCAACCTGTAGACACACCCCTGCAGCACATCCTTCAGAGCTCCTCAGGTCCCTACAGGGTGAAGCCCCAGTTGCCTACAGCAAGAACCAGCTATATAATGCTCCCTTTACTGATTTCATTGTCACTCTCCCCCTCCCTGTTGCCTGGGATCACCTCCCAACTAAGTGACCCACACTCGTGTTCTCTCAGGCTCTAGTTTCTGGGAACACTAGACCAAGACAGAATGTTAAGTGTCTTGAGGAGTGATGAAGTTTGCTTTGTGGCCTAGTATCTGGTCAGTTTATCAGCATTTCATGCATACTTGAATATAGTCTAAGTTACTCACTTAGAGTGAACGCTTTCTGACCTGTGTTTCCCTCAGGGCAGCGGTCCCCAACCTTTTTGGCAACCGGTTTCATGGAAGATAATTTTTCCATAGACTGGGTGGATGGTTTTGAGATTATTCAATTGCATTATGTCTATTGTGCCCTTTTTTCTATTATTATTACACTAGCTCCACCTCAGATCATTAGGCATTATATCCTGGAGTTTGGGGACCACTGCCTGAGGTCATGTCTGCTAAGTATTTATTTTTTGTTTCATCTTCCACATTCTTATCTTTGCCTACTTGGTATATCACCTATACAGCACATATCAGACATGTTACATACATCACAATCCCTTCAGTCTGACCTGCCCCTTGTTCTGGCAGCTGATTTCACGTTGACATAAATGCCATGGAGTTCACACAGACATCAACTCCTGCTCCTGGGTTTCCCTATTCAGATGGAGGCACAAAATGCCCATGCCCAGTTACTGTGTGTGTGTAAATGAAGATGTATAGAAAGGTAATGTTGCACAAGTCAGCCCCTGACACACAGCAGAGGGGACTCAACAGGTCAGTTCTTCCTTCTCTCCCTGAATGAACTGACAGACACAGACTAAAGTTTTACAGGAGGGTCTTGAGAAGTCAGTTGCATGGTTAAACTTTTTCCTGACTAACAGGAAGTTCTGTTCTGAGTTACCTCCCCCCTGGTTTCCCTCTAATTTCAGCTGCAGATGATTTGGATAGATCTAGACAAGCTTGAATTCATGCTGATGGTGACCAGCCTCAAGTGACCTACATGTCTTCCTGCTTTCTGCCTCAGGGTCTTCACAAAGCCACTGAAGACAGCCCCATTTTTGTGCAAGCACAGGCTTGAAGTAAACTCAAAAGGAAGAGGTGTTGATACCTTCAGGGTATATCTCCATTGGGAAGCAAGAGTTACAGCTAAATGCCCTGGATGCCCATTCTTCATAAAGATGGAGTTTGGAAGACATTCCTTTCTCTTTCTCAGCAGAAGCAAGACTCTGCAGCAGCACTGTTTAAGGCTCATATCTCCTGGGTTGAGTTACAGGTGAAAAGGAGAGCACTGGGTGATGGAGTGGTTCCAGTACCTCAATGGTATTGGATAATGGAAACCCATGTTTGTAGGACAGCATGACTTTAAAAGACTGATTTGGAAACCTTGATGAATGAGAGGCTCAGATCAGCCTCCTAGCAACTCAGGACATGCTGTGAGAGCCAGGACACTTCTGTGACTTTCTTTAAAGAGATCTTCATCTCCTGCAGCTAGAAGACAGATTGTGTTGAAAATTCACACTGAGTATTTGACTCTAAAGGTGGTAGAGATACAAAGGACACTGAATGAAAATTTGACAGGTCTCCTTTGCTAGATTCAGAGCCTTGATGGGCAAAGAATGGGACCCCGAGACTCAGGATGGGTATGTTTGGGTGGATGTCCCTGAGAATCCTGAACTTTCAGATATCCCCTCAAACCTGCAGGCTTGGAGAAGCGCTCCCCCTAATCTAGGCTAGAAAGAAACAGCTTCCTGTTGCTTAGAGATCATGAAAAGATCACACTTGACAAATAGACTGTGAAAGATGTTACACGCCCTCCTAAAAATCCACCTCTTCTTATTATCTCAAAAAATAACTTGGCTCACAGCCCCCTCCATCCCCAAGCCAGGAATAGTCTTTGTCCTGAGAGGAAGAAGCTTCTTTACTGAGAATGTCACAAGGCCTGACAGGTACATACTGTAGCACCTGTGAGAACAGGCATGGAAGGTCTGCCTTGAATGTTGCCCAGTAGGGTTAAGAATGTGGGGCTGCACAAGGGTAAGTGTGACATGAGAGCACTTCCCCAGGACCTGATATCCTGGCAGGGACATCTGGAGATGACCCAACCAGAGACTGCGGAGATGGCAGTTTTGAAGCTTGGAGATGATGACGACCTGTAATAAGTGACCTGGAGATGCTTGAACTGTTTTGGCAGAGTGTTGAGAAAGGGGTCAGAAGGCGCAGGGAAGGTGTTACAAGTGATTTTCCCCTAAGATCAGAAAATCCACTAGGAAAGCTGTGTCTTCTGGGCCCTTCTCAAAGACAAAGGCAATAAAGAATGCATTAGGGTGGCAACATCATCATTGAGAAACTGTCTTTATAGTGAAGGTGTAACAGCAGAGTATGCTGCTATGGAATTAGGCTCCTTGCATCAATACGGAAAATAAGATTCTATACAGAGGTCAGGCAGTATCATTTTGTCTCCTGATTAGCATTTTGTGTTTGATGGTAATATGTACTAAATAATAAGCAAGGTCTAGCGTGCAGAGTGTCTTAACCAGTGTCAGTTCTCTGGAGGCCAACACAGTTGGTGTTTTAGGGTGAAATAGATGGGTAATAATATTTTTTCACTTCTATTATGAGAAGAAGACATTCAAGGGCCAGAAAGCAAGTTTGTCAGCTACAACAGTTAAAGAAAATAGTTACAATCTCTATGAAGTTTCTCGTCTGAGCCAGTTGTCTCGTTGGAGAATGGGTTTCCTCGAGGAAAGACCTACAATATCACCAGAGGTATTTCCCTAGGCTTTCCTTAGAAAACCATTTTAGAATAATTATACTAGGTAAAGAACATCCAGACTTGAGGTCTACTAGACTCTGAAGTATATGGAGACCAGATGATAAATTGAGTCCTGGTTCAAGTTCATGCCACAGTGTGGTCAATGGTTCACTGGATCCATCCCATGTTTCCCAGTCCTCAGTGAAGAAATTGATAAACTTAACATCTTGTTAAGACTCACAAGTGGCTTGTCAACTGGTGAAATAAGATATCAACATAAGAAAAACCAAGCAGAATTCCCTGAAACAATGTTATAATTCCTGATCCATCCCAGCCTCTGACTATGTATCCTGGGGAGAATGCTCTTCCCATTTCACTAATCTAGGGACTTAAGACCACTCACCAAGGCCCCCAGGCAGGAAATTGTTGGATTCTTGAATGGTGGTGGTTGGGGGTGGGGGGTTGGGCGGGCGGTAACAGAAATAGACTTTAAAATCAAACAACATTTAATAACATCAGCCTGTGAGCCTTTTTCACCCACTTGTTGGACCCAAAGGGAGAAGATGACAATATTCACCCAGGAGCTCCTGAATAATTAAAAACCTATGAAAAGAGCATCAGTTCATTGTCTCATCCTTGGGTCTACATGTCAAAGACCAAGTTTCTAGGGATCTCTTCCTACAGCAGATCTAGGCAGTATTAGCCTTTTTTTTTTTTTTTTAAAGGCAGTATTAGCCTTGAATGCTTAAGCCCACCCTCCAATGGAAAGTCCTTCCTATAGCCAACCTCCCATCCTGAAGACCTCAGGCTCCTGTGGGGCAGGATATACCCCCACCATTTCAAGTCTAGGGAAAAGGGCTTTGGAATTTGGCCTGAGATGCAACTTCCTCTGAAGTGATGTCTGGGATATGAGTTCAATAGTTACTAAATTTGTAGAATTGTAACTGTTTAGGGTCCTTGGGGAAGAAAGGTTGAAAAGAAGTCTCACACAGGTGTCTATTGTATGCCAGTGAGCCAATTTTATAAATAGTTGTGTCCTCCAAGGACTATTTTAGCCACTGAAGTCAAGAAATTTGGTATTCATAGACATCTTTAAAGATGGGGATACCAGAGTCTAGCTTCCCATAGGAAACCCTTTAACATGGGACAGCCTGATTCAAAGGCAAATGTGATGGACAATTTGCCCCCTACTTGGACTCAGATGTGAACAAATGCATAGGAGTTCAAGCATATACCTCCCCAGTACATCTGCTTCAGGGATTCTAAGGACTTTGGCCATCTTGTTAATGCTATCTGTGATGGGACCTCTTGCTGCATGTCAGCCCTCTCCTTATTTGCAGGACAAGCTGAAGATGCTGAATTCAAATGCCTCCTCTTAATCTCATTCAACTGATTTTGGTGGTACCAAAACTACTTTGGTTTACTGAAACTACTTTTGCAAGGCCACCCAAACTGTCCAAAACATCACAGCATTTTAAGTTCACTGCTTGATCATTCTAGAACAAGAATGGCTTCCCTGAGGACATCTCAGGTCAGTGTAATCAGAGAACACATGCAAAAGCTAGGACCTTTTAATATTTCATATGCAACCATTTAGAGAGGATTGTCAGCTTGATGGTAGCAAAATAGGTTGCTGTTATAGTAATATACCATGAATATATTATGCTAAATCCCTGCTTCTATCAAGTCTCAGTACTTTCATGAAAAATATAAAAAAGAAGTTATACACTATGACTTTGTTATACAGTTAGAATGGAATACAAATTCTGATTATAAATTCAATTATAATTGATGTATATATAGCTCTATATTATGGTTATCAATAAAGAATTTTTCTGATACTGAAAATGAACAACACTCTATCTAGTGTCTGTACTATGGTTTATCCAACAAAGGCATGGTTAAATATTTAGTATCTTAGCTTTTTCTTGTATTTGGTCTTTTATGACTTAACTGCTTTAGGTAAAATTATTGAAGTGAGAACAGACCTAGTGGTCGATACTGCCTGACTGCCTTTCAGAAGCATCCTATTGACTTGGGCCAATTGATGACGTCAATCACAGTACCCCACCAACATCAAGTATTCAAGTAGATAACCACCCCTCACATTAGTTTTCACATCTACTCTTATGCAGTTAATTTCTGCATATTTACTGGTTTTGTTTTGTGAGGTAAGTTGTGCCCAGTCCATTATTTTGTTTTGAGACAGTTTAAAAGTATACATAACATTCACCCTAATTCAGCAGTTTTTAGTATATTTGTAAGAATTGTGCAACTACAACTCTCATCTAATTCTAGGACATTTTGATATTTAATTTAGTTGCTCTACAAGTTCACATTCTTCTGCCTGTTTAGAGCCAGTTAACAGCATATTTGAAATTATCTCAGTTGTACTTTAAGAATTTCTATTTTGGTTATTTAAAAAATATTGGATATTCTCTAAATGGCAAGACTTCATATTGTCCTTTAGTGTTTTTTCAAAAAAAATTGGAGGAGACCTTTTTCAGCACTGTTAGGTTCACAGCAGAGCTGAGCAGAAAGTACAGAGTCCTTGAATACCTCCCCACCTACTTGCAGTATTCCCCATCTCAACATCTCCCACCAAAGTGGTATATATGTCACAATCAATGAGCCTACACTGACACATTATTATCCAAAGTCCATAGTTAACCTTAGGGTTCATTCTTGGTGTTGTATATTCTTTGGGTTTGGATAAATATATAATGACTTGTATCCATCATCATAGTATCATACAGGACAGCATCACAGCAGTGAAGATCTTCCATGCTCTGCCTGTTCATTCCTCCCTTCCCCCAAACCCTGGCAACCACTGATCTTTTCCCGCTGTCTCCACAGTTTTGCCTTTTCTATAACGTCATGTAGTTGGAAGTACACCGTATGTAACCTTTTCTGACTTGACCTTCACTTAGTAATGTGCATTGAAGTGTTCTGTCTTTTCATGGCTTGATAGCTCATTTCTTTTTAGCATTGACTAATATTCCATTTTCTGGATAGACCACCAGTTATTTATCCCATTTTTCCACCAGCTATTTATCCTATTTATCCATTCACCTACTGAAGGACATCTTGGTTTCTGCCAAGTTTTGGCAATTAGTCTTTTGAGCATAGTTACTTTTCTTAAGTATTTAAAATAGCCAATTTAAAGTGTTGAATAAGTCCAATATCTACGGTTCCCAGGATAGTTTTTGAGAGCTATTTTTCTTATGGTTGGGCCGCATTGTTTCAACTTTTTGTTGAAAACTGGACATTAATATGGTAGCTCTGGAGATTAGGTTTTCCCTAGGATTTGCCATCTGTCATTTGCTCATTTAGTAACTAAATTCTATGAAATCAGGATTCATCACATGACTATTGAGGTCTAAATCTGTTAGCTAAGTGATATAAGGAAATCTGCCAATCAGTAGCTAATTACCTGGGACCATAAAGACTCCCAGTATTTGTTGAGGGGGTTTGTGCATGTGTTAGCACATGCCTTTAGAACTCAGCCTGGCAGTTGAAAACTGCTTTAGCCTTCATTTTCTGCTTGTTCAGAGTTTCAAGATCAGTGAGAGGTAAGGCCTAGAACCTTCTCAAGTGTCTTTTCTGGAATGTGTGGAGCCCTAAGTATGTGACTTTCTAGATTCCTAGGAAGATATTGGAGCTTTTCAAAGATCATCTGGGCATATAATTTCCAGTTTTTCCTGTTAAGTTTTTTGGTTATCCCAAAGTTTCCCCCAGCTGATATCCAACATCTTAGGCAACTGCTGTGTTAAACTATTGCCTCTATTTTTGACAAGTTCTCCCAGGGAAGTTTTGAACTAGATGACCACCAAGTCAGGTCAAATAAAGACAGTGTTTTGGGTAGGGTCTTCCAGTGGACCAAACAGGTCAAAAAGTGATAATATATTCTCCAGATAAGGATTTTTAAAGAGTTTTGATTTCATTCTGCTCTGGTGATTCCCAAATTTGCTGGTTTACAAAGTTACCACAGAGCTGGGGGTGAGGATGGTAGAAATAGAAATAGGACATTTTAAAAATACCACAGAGTTTGCTGATAGAGATTTCCCTGAGTTAATGCAAGGTTTTAGTTCAAATTCTGAAATAGTTGATTTTGACAATTTTCCCACTGTTCTCTATGGAGGATCTTTGGGCTTCCCTGGTGGCTCAGATCTACCTGCAGTTCAGGAGACTTGGGTTCAATCCTGTGTTGGAAAGATCCCCTGGATAAGGGAATGACTGCCCACTCCAGTATTCTTGCCTGGGAAATCCCGTGGACAGAGGTGCCTGGTCGGCTACAGTCCATGGGGTTGCAAAGAGTTAGACATGACTGAGCAAATAACACTTTTATTCTTCCATTGTCACTGATGTCATTCATCTGTAGGTTTTATATACCTAGCTAAAATATCAGCCCTTTTTTGCCCTTCCTTGTATCCACATGGGAAGACCAAATGTGATTTGGGAACACATAGCACTGTTTCCTACCTTCTTGGAGTAAAGTAGGAGCATGACTGGGTTCTTGTCCCACTGTGGGAAAAGTGATATACACCTGTGCTCCTAAGCCGGTGACAATTTACAAACTTATTAGTCCATGAGTTAATGCACTTGCATTGGACTATAACATGAATTTCCTGCCACTGAGAAGACTTGCTGTCAGAATACCCCCAGTTGAACTGAAGTGTGCTTATTGATGCAGTTGATCTACATTCTGGTACAAACTATTTCACTGACAAGTGAAATAGACTATGGTCCAACATCTTCAGTACCACTGATATGGACTACCTCTAGGTCTGCTCATAAGCCCTCTAGATATCATTCATTCTTCCATACCCTTGGACACTTTGGAGGACTCAGTTCAGATAAGAGTAACTGAGATGGAAGGAGCAGGAATTCTTAAGTCACTGCTTGGAGATGAACCATTCAACCCTTCCCTGCCTCAATGAGTGAGTAGAATATTTGTATTAATAGTTAAAAATATTAATTTGTATTAGTGATATTTTAACTGAATCATAGACAGCATATTAAAAAGCAGAAACATTACTTTGCCAACAAAGGTCCATATAGACAAAGCTATGGTTTTTCCTAGTAGTTGTATATAGATGTGTGAGTTGGACCATAAAGAAAGCTGAGCTCCAAAGAATTGATGCTTTTGAACTATGGTGTTGGAGAAGGCTCCTGAGAGTCCCTTGGACTTCAGGGAGATAAAACCAGTCAATTCTCAAGGAAATCAGTACTGAATACTCATTGGAAGGACTGATGCTGAAACTGAAGCTCCAGTACTTTGGCCACCTGATGCAAAGAACTGACTCACTGAAAAAGACCCTGATGCTAGGAAGGATTGAGGGAATAAGGAGAAGGGCATGACAGAGGATGAGATGGTTGGGTGGCATCACCGACTCGATGGGCATGAGTTTGAGCAAGCTCCAAGAGTTGGTGATGGGCAGAGAAGCTTGGTACGCTGCAGTCCATGGGTCCAAACAATTGAACACAACTGAATTGACTGAACTGAATCATGTACTACCCTATAATACCACAGTGTATATACTGTATAAGTTTCCTAGTATCTTCAGCATATTGTCAGTTTCCTATATCTTAGTTGTCTTTGTTAAAAGTTCAGGAAATAAACTACTTTACCTCTCAAGTATGGTAAGCATCCCTGTTTAGTTTCTCTAGTCTATTTTTATACATTCTACTCTAGTTTCAGAATGTGGAACAAGAGCTGCTCAACCCATTTTCCAAGTTCCAGTTAGTTGATACTCAATTTTAACTGTATCAATTTATTGAATAATCCTGGCATTGCCTATTGATTTGTGATGCCTCTGGCAACAGGAATTTAGACCACAAGGGTGGTTTTTGGCTCACTGTCTTATTAGTTTCTTTTCATTGTGAGGCTGAAACCATTACAGTAGAGGTTACTAGGATAGGGCTTGTCCTTTTGAATTCATTTTCAACATAGTTGGTTACTTTTTAAGGTAGTTCATAAAGTTTCAATAGAATTTTTATATTCACCACCAGTCCTTCCTGGGATTTTAGATTTTCAATACTTTTGGAGGATAAAGTTTCTATTCAGAATGAACAAATTACTACAGAGCTGGTAGAGATAAAGAAGCTCAGGGATTTAGCATAGTAAGACACTAAAATGGGAGTTAAATGTGGATCCAATTTCAGAACCTTCACTTATTCTAACAAAGCATGTTACTTGCCAGTCTAAAAACTTCCTTTTGAGAAAAAATAAAAAGGCTTCAGCTGAACTGACTCAATGAGCTTCTGTTACAGATCCTACCGGGCTTGTAGCATCCCAAGATGTAACAGGATTCCAGACTGATGCTCATCTCTCAAAAACACTTTAACAAGGAATTCCTCTTATTATCCTACAGAGAGAACAGGCTTCCTCCCAACTAGCAAATAGGGTTTTAGCAACCAAGGCCTGTATTTGAGCTGCCTCTTATTCCAAACCTAAAGCCCACTATTTCAGTAACTTTTAAGAAATTGTACGAGATTACATAGTCTAGATGTTTGGGATTCCTCATCTATTTAATACCATTAAAAGTAAGCCTATCATTTCAGTGTGGATGGGGTGTTCTTATGAGAACACTAAGCCAATTCAAGGGCACTGAATACCATCCATCTCTCACTACCAAAAGGAAACTCCTTTGGAAGAAGTGTGGCTGGCAGTTAGGGGCCCTGCTGACCAGAGGACAGTCCTGCAGTGGGACTGACTTATCAAGGCTCTACATGTGCAAATAAGCACATGATGTGGATCAGGTTAAAGACACCAGATTAGTTGAAACCATTATGCTTTGGAACCTTCAGACCATTTTGTAATTATCATGCAACAGCATCATGACATCACAGGTGTTGACAGGGCTGGCAGGAGACCAACTGCAGCATCTACTTGTGAGCTGTGAGTTCCAGTGTCAACTCCAGTGGGAGTATTGTTGAATACCATGGTTTGAAATCAGATTCTTTTTTTGCTTGCTAGAATTCCAGGATCATCCAGAAGGCAAGCAAAGTGGGAAGATGCTGTCTACTACATTCTTTCGTAATTGTGTCTGTAGCTCAAACCAGTTTTCCATTAAGAATTCTTTTATAGATAGTCTCTGTAAAACTCCAAGAGGCATCATTTGCTGGAGGCTAAGGAAACATGTCTTCAAGCCACTAGCATGGCTTCTCCAGCATCTTGGCACAGATTTTAACTTTATTCTCCATTGACTGTTAGGACTGGTGTCCCTGCCTAGCAAACACAACCAGAGAGATTGTTTTGAACACTGGGTATTATTCTGAAGGGCCCTGTTCCCCTTCCTTGTATTTTTATTACTTTTGGCCTCAGACATATTTTTATTAAGGTAGATGTCACCTCCATACACTTATTCCTATCTTATTGGAAGGAAAGCTATGACAAACCAAGGCACTGCATTAAAAAGCAAAGACACTACTTTGCTGACAAAAGTCCATGTAGTCAAGGCTATAGTCTTTCCAGTATTCATGTACAGATGTGAGAGTTGGACCATAAAGAAGGCAGAGTGCTAAAGAATTGATGCTTTTGAACTATGGTGCTAGAGAAGACTCTTGAGAGTCCCCTGGACAGCAAGGAGATAAAACCAGTCAATCCTAAAGGAAATCAATCCTGAATACTCATTAGAAGGACTGATGCTAAAGCTGAAGCTCCAATATTTGACCATCTGATGTGAACAGCTGACCCAGTGGAAAAGACCCTGAAGCTGGGAAAAATTGAAGGCAGAAGAAGAGGGTGACAGAGGATGAGATGATTGGATGGCACCACTTATTCAGTGGATGTGAACTTGGGCAAACTCTGAGAGATGGTGAGGGACAGGGAGGCCTGGCTTGCTGCAGTCTATGCAGTTGCAAACCGTTGAACATAACCTGGTGACTAAACAACAACAATCTTCAAACAGCAGGAAGTTACCAGGTATCTTGGGCACAATGGTTGAATTTACTTAAACTGGATGACAGTATCTTGAAGGGGCTCTCTGGCTCCCTGAAAAGCCCTTTGGAAGTAAGTCATTTTCCCTTTTGCTTATTTTCTATGCAGCCAGCCATGGGTTAGGAGGCAGTTCTGCTGATCCTGGCTGGGCTTATTTTGGGAGGTCAGCTCACCTAAGACGAGTCTAGAATGGTCTGGGATGGGACAGAAGAACTTCAATCCACAGGGTCTGGTCTCCAGCAGGCTACTCCTAGCTCAGGCTCATCCTCATGACAGTGGCAGTGAATGAGGAGTGAACATGCAAGGCCTGTTGAAGCCTAGGTTTGGATGGGAAATTTTTGCCATGTTCTACCTTCCAAATCAAGACACGAGGTCAACTCAGATTTCAAGAGCAAGAAAATAAGCTCAGTTGGAAGAGTAGTGAAATCACCTTGTGAAGGGTATAGATAAAGGATGGAGGACATGATTTGGGTTCTGTATATTTGGTCAGCCACATGGGCTAAAATCCTTAGGTGAAACATTGATGAGAAACTAACAGTGAATTCAGATGATGTCAGCTCATCCATTCACTGAATTGAACACTACCATAGATGTAACAGAGAGGCATTGCACTTCTGAATGTGAGAATATAGGAAATACAGTCACCTATGGAGTCTTCTTTCCAAAAAGTGTATAATAAAACCCACAGCATCAACTATGGATTTGCAGTAACTATGGAGGAAAGAACAAGTTGAACACTGAAAAAGTTTGCCAAGTTGAGAACATAGGACATTGTCTAGGACAAGTGACCTAATTTCTCCAATATATCAAGGACATGGGAGATGAGGAATAAATTTAAGTAGTCTAAATGCTAGGCGACATATACCATAGGCAAGCACCTCAGATTCTGTTAGAATCACCATCTCCTAGACCCTCAGCCAGACACTGGTTGATGCCCTGTTGACCTGTACCCTTAGACTGCTTCATACCTGGAACTTCTGGCTCCTTCCAGTGATGGTGAGCTCACAGGAAGTGCCTTACTGCATGGATGAAATTTCTATTTCTCTCCGATTGTCAAATGGCTAACCATTTGGAAGAGTGGGAGAGTTTATTCCTTAGGAGAAATTTTGACCAATGACTGGTAAGAGATAGAAATAAATTAATTCTTTCTCCCCCTTGCCATACTGTCTATGACTCATGAGACCCAGCAATCAGCTGTGATCTTTGTGAGGCAGTAGCCAACCCTTCATCCATGAGTTTATATGTATTTCTCATTCTTCCCTTTCTTACATTCCTTTTCCTTTCATTGTTGCTACTTCAGTTGCGCCTCTTAAGCTTTAGCGATGAAATGTTTGCCTCGGTTCTATTTTCTGGGGAACTTGGATTTGTGTTAAGGCATATGACCCAAACAAGTGAACTTGTCTGGAGCTCAATTTGAATAAACCAGCTGTAGGATGTTTGAGGCAAGCAGTGAAGCTTGACTGTTAGATATCAAATGGACTGTTGACTTTGTTAGATGTCTTACAGTGATCACAAGGAGAGACCTTATCAGTATTTGTGGGTAAAGGATATGCCTAGTATTTGCTTTGAAAGAATTCCAGTGAAGTATAATAAAGCAAATCACCTAGGGGGATAATAAAAAGACTGAAAAAATGTTGAGTTGCCGAAGTTGAACAATGGGAACATGGTTCATTATACCATCTCCATGTGTGCATTTTAAAAGTCTTCTATAAAAATCAACCTTATCTCCTATTTTCTACTTTGTCCAATATTTGAGTCCTATGGAATTCTAGTTCTTGTTCTGTAGATTCACTGAAAGCTGTCAGTTGACTGACTTAACGTTTGTTACACTATCTAGTTGTGGGGTTTTGCTTTATTCTATGAGCACTTTCAAAATGAGCTTGTTGATCATCCAGGGAAATCTACTATTTCAGTTTTTTTGGAGCTTTTTACAGTATGTTCACAGTTTTTCTACCCTCCATTATCTTCTTATATTTTCAATGTATCTTTCCTGCTCTCCTTCTGGAAGAGTTCCTCAGTTTGATCTTTCAACTCATGAGTCTGTTCTTCAGCTGTATCTAGTCTCCCACTTCTATTACATTCTGTTAACTCATACTTTTCATTCTTACATATAAAAAATTCAGGATGGGGAACACATGTACACCTGTGGCAGATTCATGTCAATATATGACAAAACCAATACAATATTGTAAAGTAATTAGCCTCCAAAAATAAAAAAATTTTTTGCTATTTTTTAAAATGAAAATATCTTAAGTATATTTGTTATACTTTACATTCTCATTCTAAGTGTTCTACTATTTCTGCTTCTAATGGTACATAACGTTCTGTTTACATTTTTTAGGTCATTGTACTCCTCTAGTATCTTGTTTTGGCCTGTGAAGGTATCCAGCTCCCTCTGAGGAAAGTGATTTATCTAGTAATGTCATATTAGGTAGAGATCAAAGGCAAAATTTCTCTTTGTTTCAGCATTGGTAAGTTCACTGACATGGGAGAAAAGGGTCAAGGACTCTCTGTGAGCGCATGCTCAGTCATGTCTGACTCCTTGCAACCCCATGGACTGTAACCCGCCTAGGCTCCTCTGTCCATGGGATTTCCCAGGCAAGAATACCAGAGGGGGTTGCCATTTCCTCCTCAGGGGATCTTCCCAACCCAGGGATCAAACCTGGGTTCTCTTGCATTGGCAGGTGGATTCTTTACCACTGAGTCACCTGGGAAACCTGTAAGGACATCCTGTAGTTTCCAGGAAAAAAAATAGGTCAGGGTTTCCCTCCCCAGAAGAAGCAGACCTGGGCAGAAGCAGACTCTCTGGACTGGAATCCACCAGCTCCACAATGGGACAAGATGAAACACTGAGTGCCTAAAATTGATCAGCTGCCACCTGCATTCATTGACCCCTCACCTAATAGGGCTCTCCTGCTTGTCTGATTTTACCAAGTGAATGTCTGCATTAACCTTGGTTCTTTTGCCACTGATTTTTCTGCCAGGCAACAATCAGTGATGATCTCAAACCAGTCATATGGAAGAGGCAAGTGCAGAACTGAAGTCACTTTTCTCTAATACTCACAGCTCTAAAACTGCCCTTTGTCTCAGATCACAGCTTCTATATCCATGGGGGTCATATGGATGAACTCATTCAGGCAGTTCTCATTTATGCTTGTTCCCTATGTTGCCTTACTACAATTATTAGTGTCCTTTTGAATCTCAGGCATCCTATTTGGACAATTACATGGATATTGTGGCAACCATGGAGATATCACCACTCAGATCTCCTTTGGAGACATAGTCAGCTTTGAGGAGTGCAGTTAGCTCATAGCCTCCAGTTAGAACTTCTTTGGAATCTGCCACAGCATCAGAATCAAGGACACTCTTCACCCAGGGAGTTCCCAACCAGTGAGTGAGCTGGGCAGGGCACTAGTGCCTGTATAGTTCTGCCAGATGCAGGACTCTTATGGGCAGCCTTTGTTCCAGAGGTCCCTGTGATGCTGGCTGAGGCTTTCTTAGAGCTGCACTGAATTCTGGGTGTCTTCCTGCCAGACCTGAATTGACCCAGTCATCTCATCTATGGCCTCTACAGAAGGTCAAGCCCCACAACCTTTCAGTCTGCCCAGAGCCTCTCACAGTTATTCCATATGTTTGCTTCTATATAGTTCCCTCCAAGGTTGAAGGCTGAGGAGGGAGGCAGAAGCCACTTCTGGTTTATTGTCTTAGCAAGAAATCTCAGGCTGGGGGTGGAGAGGGGGCAGAGGTATTTTCAGTGCTCACGGTCTCAGCCTCATTCAAGTAGGAGCTATGCAAACTCTTACTAAAATTAGATTTGTATTTCATCTTATTCCTCCAGTGGTTGCTAGAACTACTCTTTGGAGGGTATTAACCCAATGTTGTCATAGGTTACTAGGTCATGTAAGAGTGCTCACTCCTAGAGCTGTGGTTTCAAGTCAGCTGAGTTCCTCAGCCTCCCCACAGACAGCTGAAACCAGTTACGTTAGATCCAATAACATCATACTGTGACCTAAGTTGAGTAGAGGAATCCAGAATTCCCAGTTACATTACTCTGATCATTTACACTAGAAGAAACAGATCAAATGATAGAGGCACACATCAGTGAGCTGGGGGCAGAGTAGTAAAAGTCATTGACACTGAAAAGAAATTAGGGCAGTTTAAGAAAACTCAGACATCAAGTGCACTAGTATTTGCATTATAGGAATCCCAGAAGAAGGAAGGGGCTGAGAACATATGAAGACATTAATAGCTGAAAACTTCCCTAACCTGGGAAAGGAAAGAAGTCAGTGTAACTCTAAGAAAGCCTCAGAGAAGTCCAGGAGCATGGAGTCCCATACATGATTAAACCAAAGAGGAACACACCAAGACATTGTAACTACAGAGTCAGAGAATATTAAAAGCAGCAAGGGAAAAGTAACAAGTAACATAAGGGAAGCCCCATAAGGCTATGGGCTGATTTATCCTATTTTAAAAATAGCTGTTTCTTAATATCAGCTTTATCCATCATAATGTGTGTGGGGGGCTCATTTGCTCGGTGGTGTCCGATTCTTTGCAACCTTGTAGACTGTAGCCCGCCAGGCTCCTCTATCCATGGGGTTCTCCAGGCAAGAATACTGGAGTGGATTGCCATTTTTTTTCCCCCTCCAGGGAATCTTCCCAACCAAGGGATCAAACCCACATCTCCTACATTGCAGGCAGATTCTTTACCACTGAACCATCTGGGAAGTCCCATCCATCTGTTTCTCATGATAAAATCTTAGATAACTTGATTTTGAACATATGTCAAGTACATTATTCACGAATGAGGCAATCAGAGGAACCAGAAGGTAGAGAATGCTCCTCTGGTAAACACTGGGGAGCTTATCCCAGATCTAAGTGACTAGGTGATCATACAGCAGAGACAAAGCTTAGCATAACCGACCATAGTGAGGGAGGGACATTTTAGTGCCCTCAGAGAAAACTCAGGTTTTCTAGGCTCTCATCTGGATTGGGCCAATGGGAACTGAGAGATTGAAAGGCAGGTAGACAGGAGACACTGGGGTATTTTTCCCACTTCTGAGTCTCCAGCATTTAGAGTCCGACCCTCTCTTCTCCCAGTTTCCTCCTGGCATCCCTGGCATGACTCAGGCCTCTGTGCAGTCTCTGCCACTATAGTCATGACCCTGCTTCTTCCCCTACCTCAACCCTTTAGCCCTAAGGCTAGAAGTGGCTACTTGCTGTTAGTCTGATTTTGTCACTATTTCTCATTTGGCTTCCAGCTTTTAATACTTTTGTAGCTTGCTGCCCACATTGAATTCCTACTATTGAACTACTTGACTCCAGTTTCCTGAGTGGACCCAGATGATTAAAAGCTGATTTATTTCAAGAATAAGCCATTACATTACCATCTCTTTCAGCTGGCACAGGTTAATGTTGAGGGCAAGGGATTATTTAGAGGTATCTTAATACATGAGCCATTAATCATAAGTAGCAAGTAATAGATCTAGAAGACAATAGCTACAAATCAATTTGCTCATAAATTAGGTGTGCCATCAAACAAGGGTTTCTCTCTTACAAGGTGCTCCTCAGCACAGGTTTCAAACAGACCAAAGTCAACTTGCATAAGCATGGGATCCTTACATATCAAGCAGATAATGGTAACTTTCTCAAGTCTTCAAAAATACAAGTTTTTTATCTAGTTTCATATCTACTTTGGTGATAAAACTTTAATTGCCAAGTTGTAAATATTGATTGATCCTCAGACTAACCCCCAGGAGTTCAGGCTCTAATAGAATCGGCTAGCCATCCTCCAGCCTGGGAAGCTGTGCTTCAGAAGGCTGTGACATTAACTCTAGACACTGTGTCTATTCTAACCACCCTTTCAAGGATGCTCAAATATCTGCCATTTATTATAAATGCCCTTAACTTTCAATCTTAACTCAAGTTGATCCATTCCTTCAACCTCTCTACCTGTTAATTCTCTTGTACCCCCCACACCACCCCTAGGTACACAATAGTGGACAGGAAGTCAAAAATTCTGGCATGGGCATTTCTAGAATGCTCTGGTGGTTGTCTTTGCTGTAGACTAGATCTGAAAGTGTTTGAGACACTGATGCTTACCTTGAAGGGCAGAGCTTCTGTCTTGACCCCTAGTTCCAAGTCATGCTATCTGCTTAAATGGAAGGGTATCATTGGGGAGGGGGTCTTTAACATGATCATTTTCATAAGAGAAGTACAAGAGGCAAATCTTATTAGTTTTTCCTAACAAATCATGGCAACTTCTAATATGACCTTGCAGGCCATTTCTTGAATCTGTTTTTCTACCACTCAAGCTCAGGGCAGTTTTTCTTTGACAGAATATTCCTAGGAATACACATGGTTCGGCTACCTTTGCCTACTCTATTTTTACCAGTAAGAGAGTTTACACTGGGCTTGGTCAAGCCCTGAAGTCTCTCTGGAATTATCGAGGAAACAGCTGACTCAGTTTTTTTTCCCCTCCTTTTAGTTTACTGGAATAAGTTCCCTGGTTCTGTCAGCTCAAGCCAAATGACAAGTTTAGAGGGTCCCATGGAAACTGGTTTTTATTCCAATCCTAAAGACAAGCAGTGCCAAAGAATGTTCGAACTACCACACAATCATACTCATTTCACATGCTAGCAAGGTAATGCTCAAAATTCTTTAAGCTAGGCTTCAAGCAGTACATGAACTGAGAACTTCCAGATGTACAAGCTGGATTTAGGAAAGGCGGAGGAACCGGAGATCAAATTGCCACCATTCATTTGATAATAGAGAAAATAAGAATTCTAGAACATCTACTTCTGCTTCGTTGACTACAATAAAGCCTTTGACTTTGACTTGTGTGGGTCACAACAAACTGTGGAAATTTTTCAAAGAGATGGGAGTACCAGACCACCTCACCCGTCTCCTGAGAAAACTGTATGCAGGTCACGAAGCAACAGTTAGAACCAGACATGAAACTTACTGGTTCAAAATTGGGAAAGGAGTATGTCAAGGCTGTATATTGTCACCCTGCTTATTTAACTAATATGCAGAGTACAACATGCAAAATGCTGGGCTGCATGAATCACAAACTGGAATCGAGATTGCTGGGAGAAATATCAACAACCTCAGATATGCAGATGATACCACTCTAATGGTAGAAAGTGATGAGGAACTAAAGAGCCTCTTGATGAGGGTGAAAGAGGAAAGTGAAAAGGCTGGCTTAAAACTCAACATTCAAAAAACAGATCATGGCATTTGGGCCCATCACTTCATGGTAAATAGAAGGGAAAAAGTGGAAACAATGACAGATTTTATTTCCTTGGGCTCAAAAGTCACTGCAGATAGTGACTATAGCCATGAAATTAAAAGACACTTGACTCCTTGGAAGGAAAGCTATGACAAACCTAAACAGTGTATTAAAAAGCAGAGACATCATTTTGCCACCAAATGTCTGTGTAGTCAAAGCTATTGTTTTTTCCAGTAGTCATGTATGAATGTGAGAGCTGGACCATAATGAAGGCTGAGCACTGAAGAGTTGACGCTTTTGAATTGTGGTGCTGGAGAAAACTCTTGAGAGTACCTTGGACTGCAAGATCACCAAACCAGTCAACCCTAAAGGAATTCAACCCTGAATATTCATTGGAAGGACTGATACTGAAGCTCCAATACTTTGGCCACCTGATGCAAAGAGTCAACTCATTGGAAAAGACCCTGATGCTGGGAAAGATTGAAGGCAGGAGGAGAAGGGGGTGACAGCACTTGAGATGGTTAGATAGCATCACCAACTCAATGGACACGAATCTGAGCAAGCTCCAAAAGATAGTGAAGGACAAGGAAGCCTGGCGTGCTACAATCCATGAAGTCAAAGAGTAGTGTCTGAATACCTGATGCTCTCTGGGGGTCTGTGTGCCCCTTCAACCCAGGGCATTCCCTCTTGCTTCTCTAGGAGACCTTCACTGCCTCAGATTCATAAAGCAATACTAGATCTTTGACTAGTAACCAACGGTAAGACTTTTGTTTCCCAAAATGAATTGATTGGAACCACAACTGCCACCTATTAAGAACTACAAAAAGGCCAATAATCTGGAGATCAAGTCAGTCTACATCCCCAAGACAAGTTCCCTGGATAACCATGAGAACAATGAACAGAACTCCCAAGTTTATCTCTTGCTTTGAATACATCCCCGAGCTCCTAGCTCATATCCAAGTTTCTACATGACATGTCCATATGGGTGCCATGATAGGCATCTCAGGTTTAACATGCAAACCACTTGGATTTGCCCAAAACTTTATTCTAATCTTTTGTATATTATTGTCAGCACCAAAAACTGTGTGTCAAGACCAGAAGGCAGGGATCATTCTAAATTCTTCCTTACCCATCATTCTCTACACAGAAATGGCATGAGCAGATACTAATGATGGATTCTTAGTGATATTCTGAAAATTACTCAACTTTTCCTTTTCTACTGTCTCATCTTAGTCCCAACAAGATCTGTTTCTCTATGAGCAGATGGCAGGGGCCAATAGTGCAGGCAAAGTGATTTAAGATTCGAAAAGAAAATCATTCATGTTGTTCCACCGCGAGGAATTTTCCTAGAGGCTTTCCTAGGATGAAGCCCACCTTCCTTTCAGGATTCTTCACAGTAGCTCCTGCTCTCCCCTTCAGTCATTAAGTTTTAGCCACACTACCTTCCTTTCAGTCCTTCAAGCATGCCAAAGTGCTTCTGCCTCAGGGTTTTTATTTCCCATGTTTTCCATCTCAAGTGACCTTATGCTAGAGCACACCTATGTGCCTAAGATCCAGAAATTTAAGATGGAATAAACGGAAGGTCATCTCAGAAGAATTCCTGACCACTTTATCACTGCCCTCCACAGTTCCTGCCAAATGATATCTTTCTCTGTTTCTACCTGTCAGTCTCAGGATAGTTCTTCCTTGAAGGAATAGTCCTAGATTACCCATGCTTGGGTAACTGCTTTCCTGTTCATTTTAACTAGTAAGAAATGTATCACTAACCAAAAACTAGCTTACTGGTCTCTCCCATGAAAGCACAAGATCCTGTACCCATGGACCTCATCTGATCAGGTTAGTAAGAGTCAGGCAAAGAAGTAGGCTGGAAGATCTTCAAGAAAAGAACTTGCTGTTGAGTTGTAGAGAGTATTAATACAGCCAACAGCCTCCATCTGCAGCTCCTGGGATCCACCCCAGCATGAGGTAAGGCTACAGCCTTGAGTATGGAGCACAGCCAGGGATTAGGACAGTTGAGGGACTCCTACCTGCGGGTGTTCTTTGCATCAGAACTTTTGGGAATTGCCAAGGCTCTCTCGGGGCTGCACTGTGGTCTGAGTTGCTCCTACTCAGTTTTTCATCCTTCCCTTCTCCTTTCACAGGTGCCAGATCAGCATTACCTGAAGGCTGAACCTGGTCTCTGCCTGCCCCCTTTCCCCTTTGTCTTTTATAGGTATTGACCAACTAAGTTTTATACTTCTGACTCTGCTCGGCAACAGCTATTTTCCAAAGGACCCAGCATAGTTGATAAGAACAGCTCGAGATACTCAGCAGTTGAGGACTGAAACACCTTACTGATCCAATAACCAAGAAGACATATGCCAGCAACTTGTGGGGCATGACTAGCTCCTGACACGAAGTGACAAGCCAATAGATGGAAATGTCATCAACAGTGACTTCACAGAAGGCTCCTATGGAGGGGGAGTTCTCTGGCCAAGACAGTGATTCAGGCCTTGAAGTACAGGCAAAATGAAACTGGCTGCTTACTACATTGTGTATAAGAGATGCTCTACTGCAGAAGGATGAGGTAACAGGAATTTCCATGATCAGGACCAAGGAAAACCAGAGGGTCTTTTTGGTAAAGGACCCTTATCTTGTAAGAAACCCTTATCTCCTTTGGGAAAACAGATACAGCTGAGAAGCAAATTTAGAATCTGAAATTCATCAAGCTTAAAAGATGGTTGAGTGCTGTCAAGGCAGGGTCTGCTACAGTAGCAGAGCCCTGCATGGAAAAACTTAGGGATTATGAAACACGGGCCAGGGAACATCTGGGTACATGCTCCCAAGGACTGTGATTCTCCAGTAGCCCTGAACAAACACCCTCAGAGCCTATGGAGGTGACTCAGCTCTATTAGGAGGTAGCCTTCCCATGGGTAGGAAGGCACTGCAAAGGCTTCCACTCCACAGTAATTCCCCCAGAATTAGACATCCTTTCTTGGATGCCAGGCTTAAAACTAGGATTAAATCTCAGCATACCCAAGCTTCATCAATCTCAGGATATACTGGGCCTGGAGGAAAGCAATTATACCCCCAGAACTAGAAAACAAGCACCCATCAGGAGTGCTTTGAGGAACTTTTGAGGAGCTTTTCTCTGGATGGATTTTGAGAATGCTTTTTCAAAGGACCAGAATGTAAAACTTCGGAGCAATGTCAGGATACTATATTTAAACCCTGGCAAGGACCCCAGAGAATGGGGCAAACCTGTTCTTAGAATTGGCCATCTCAAAGAGTCGTCTAAGCCAATCTGAGATGCCTTTTTCTAGGCTTCTATTTCTTTTTTCCATTTATTTTTATTAGTTGGAGGCTAATTACTTTACAATATTGTAATGGTTTCTGCCATACATTGACATGAATCAGCCATGGATTTACATGTGTTTCCCATCCCGATCCCCCCCTCCCACCTCCCTCCCCCATCCCATCCCTCTGGGTCTTCCCAGTGCACCAGCCCTGAGCACTTGTCTCATGCATCCAACCTGGGCTGGTGATCAGTTTCTAGCCTTCTAAATTGGCACACAGGAGGAGGCGCTAAACAGCTTGGGGAGGTGAGTATACTGGAATGGCCAAACTATGCAAGGCCAGCAGGTATTCTGTTCCATGAAAGGACACATTGGTCATCATTAATCCAGGCCATCAACAATGGAGTGATAAGGGCTCCACATCACTAAGTTCACTGGCGTGTCTCCTGCAGACTAAGGCTGTTGATAAGAGAGGCAGTCCCAAAGCTGGGTTCATTAACAGTTTTAAACATGGTGGACTCTGAAAATAAATGCGCATTTAACCAGCAGAAGTCACCATAACAGCTAGAAAGGTGGAAGGTAGCCAAAAGGGTAGCTTGTCTCACAGAAAGGTCAGAGATGATTAAGTCTCTGGGACAAAACAGAATGGCAGCTCCCAACAGATGCTGAATTTACACACAAGCATGCATGAAAAGGCAGCCGAGGAAAGTTGCCTCAAAGTTACAGTGTCTTAGCCACTTCCCAGATATGAATGGTTTTTAGACCTGTAACCTGTTGACTGAAAAAGTGGCCAGGTTCCTGGCATGCTGCATCAAGTCATGCTGACATGAAAGGCATAGGCCAGTTTAAACAATTGAGGGCCAAGAAATAAAAGCATGCACTTATGCTCAAGAATACTCAATGGGGAAAAGGCAGTCTCTTTAATAAGTGCGCTGGGAAAGTTAGTCAATCTTTTTACACACACTATCACATACCATTCACAAACACTCAAAGGTTTAACTGTAAAACCAGAAGCCAAAACACTCTTAAGAAAACAGGAACAAATCTCCTCCTTGCCATGGGTTTTGGCAATGATTTTTGTGATAAGATACCTAAGGTATGAGAAATAAAGGAACAAGTGGGACTAGAAAGTAGAAGCTTCAGCAAAGCAAAAGAAATGATGGAAGTGAAAAGAACCTACATAATGGGGATAAAACATTTGCAAGGGGTTAATATCCCAAATATAAAACTCATACAAATTAATAAATTCAGTTTTTAAATGGGCAAAGACATAGACACTTTTCCCAAAAAGATATGTGAATCACCAGTAGGTACCAAAGAAGTACTCAATATCATTAATCACTAGGGAAATGCAAGTCAAAATCACTGGGAGATGATAGCATCTCACATCTGTCAGAATGGTTATCAATGAGATAGCAAGTGCCAGCAAGGATGTGGAGATTGTGTGCACTGTTGGTGGGATTAAACCGGTACAGCCACTGTGGAAGACAATAAGGAGATTCCCTCAAAAGTTAGGGCTAGAAATGCAGTGGTGAGGAAAAATCTCCCTGGTTGGTGTCTCTTTGAGGAGTACACCATGGAAAGAAAAGCAACCTGAAGTAAGGATATACACAGATTTTCAGGCAACAGCAGGTAACCTGGCCAGGGGTCTGGAAGAAAGACTGGAGGATCAGAGGCAAGGTGGTCTGGGGTAGGTGCAAATAGAAGACCATTTGGGAGTAGGCACAAATGTAAAGACATAGCACATGCTAACGCCTATCAGAATGCATTCAACGTAGGATTAGCATTTAACTGAGTTGACAAAATAATTTGAATAGTTGGCGTTAGCCAGCTTCATTGGTCATCTAAGTGCCATTACAGTCAAATATATAGACTGGGCAGCAGAGATGGCAGCTATGCAAGAACTCAAAAGCACAGTTTCCCATGCACCAAGGTCGATTTAGGTACCACCACCTGTGCATGTCCTACCTGCCATCAATGGAGGCCAACCAAGCCTGATTTAGCCTATTCGTGGAGGCCTAACAACCACTTGGTAGAAAGTTAATTCCTTTACTCCCCCTTCCATCCCAGAGGGGCCAGCAATGAATTCTTAGAGGTTGACACCAACTTTGGTTATGAGTTTATCCATTTTGCTCAGAGCCTCAGCCAACATTCTTCCTCCAGGAACCTACACAATGTCTGATCCCCAGTCATGGAATCCCATACAACATGACATCTGACCTGAGGATCTTCTCTACAGTGAAGGTGTGGGAGACAGCCCATGACAATGTGACCCACTGGTGTCACGAAACACCATCTGGAGGCTGCCAACTGAAGGCACAGCCAATAAGTCAGGTCAGAGGCATTATTTTCCATGAGGGCAAGGCACCACTAAGGATGCATCTTTGTGCCCCAGTAGAAGGTATCATGGGCCCGGGAGCTAAGAGTGCCAAGCAGAAATGGTCCCCCTTACTTTCACTACCCGTGACCCACCAGAGGATTTTATGGGTCCACAGGCCTGTCTCAGAAGTGTTAGAGGCCCTAGTCCCAAGGGATATCATTTTTGCAAGGGTTCCAGTGAAGCACAAGCCACAGATATTTCTAGGACACTTTGGACTTCCTGTGTCTAGAGACCAGCAGTGAAAAGAGAAGATACTCAATTCATGAGGAGGTGGCATGGTCCTCATTATATAGTGGGGGCAGGCAGAAAAGTATGGGACTCATGTGGTCCATTTGGGCTCCTTTCAGTCCTGCCTTGACCAACAGTAACTAACAGCCACTCAAGCCCAAGTAGTATACCATCAAGGGCTCAGACTCCTTGAAGAATTCAGGTTTGGGACATATCACTAAGTAAGCCCTGAAGACCAACAGAGGTGCCCTCTGAGGGCAGAGAGAAAGAGTATAAGAGTGAGGGAGTGAATACCAGCTGTGACTCAGAAGTCCACTGCAGCAATGGGCTATCAGTCATCCCACTAGCATTTCTATGTCTTCGTCCAGTAGGAGAGGCACACTGGAGTGCTGGAGGACCCTGAACATGCATGTTCCTTGAACACGCATGGAGAACTACATTCATATGGCACAAGGGTGGACTGCAACAGCCATAGAGGCATGCCATCCAAATTCCCCCTTAAGAAGGGACTTCATACCTGTGAGGAGTGAAGTTAACTGACCGTTTCCAGCTCCAACACCTTAGGGATCCCCCACAGCATTTGAGCTGAAGCCACCCTCTAAGTACTCCATCAGAATGGCAGGAGTCCAGGGCTTGGCCATCTCTGCCCACTGGAGGATCTCTTCCCATGGGACATTTGAACTGCTGCTGCTGCTTAGACTGAGCTGTGGTCTGAGCCTTCCTGTGTATTTAAGTATCAGACTTAAATTTGTAGCCTGAAGGCTTTCCTCTGCATACTTCTGGCTCCCTTTAACATTAGCCCAGTAAGTCTCTTGTACTTTCCATTTCAGAGGATTAAACCAACATCTCATGTATACCCCAGTACCAGTGGACAGTGCCTGACAAATTGTAGGTATTCAGATATTTCAGTGGGACTTGCTGCTAAGATAGAAAAGCAGGGCTTCCCCAGCTCTCAGCTTGTAAGATGTTTTGGAAGGGGTGAGTAGAAGGCTACAAGTTGTCAAAGCTGGATGCAGATATTGAATAAGAGTTTGTACTGAGTATTGCAGAAACTGGAAGATGAGTCAGACCTGCATGAGTATTACTGGAAACTCCTTGTGCCTCAATAAGTGAAAAGGGGGGAATAGAGCAACAAAGGGGCAACATTCTCAGTGACCATTCCAATTCCTGAAATTTTAGAGGGATGATGGCCAAGAAAACTATCTTGAGAGTTCCGCCTAACTCAAGGATGCCCATTTTTGCCACCATCTGAATCTAGGGATACCCTAGTTATAAACACATCATTGACCTCTTTCTCATCAAGACTACTTATTCCACTGGCACATGACTGCACCTAGACATGAATGGAGGAGGCGGCTGTTGACATAAAGGTGCCTCTCGAGTTCTACTTCTAATCCCTCTGGACATGGATTTCCTAGTCAGCTGTAGGAGTTGAGTTTTACTTCATCCTATGGTTCCTACTTGTCTCTGTGGCTCCAACCTATTTTCTCTGGAGGTCCTCTCTGCCCTTGTTGCCCCAAACCAAGTCACTGTTATTTAAGCTAGCAACCTCACTAAGCCACTTCTGGTCCCTGAGAGGGAAATGGAGGTGTCATTTTAGAGGACCCTTGAGAAGGAGGCGGCAGTTGTTGACACATTAAAATACTGAAGAATTACTGAATAAATGCAGGTTCAATAGTGCCTCAGCTTTGTTTTAGAAAGTTCTCTGGGACCTGGACATTGTCATATTAGTTCAAGTTCATGCCCAGTAGAGAATTTCAGTAAAACCAAGGTGTTCTTACTTTAGAGGTTTTTGCTCTTGCTAACAAGACTTTCTTTTAAGGAAGAAGAGAGCTGGAGCATTTCATCTCATAGGACCAATCCTGCACTTCTGTCCATAACTTGTGCCATCACTACTATGCTTGTCCTTCTTTGGCTCTACCAGTCAGGACAAACACCCAGTCCTGGATTGTGGGGACCATGCTGCCTATCTAGACCCTCAAAGATCTGGCCTACCAGGGCTGTGGGGTCAACGACAAGTTGATGCCAGAGAACAGACTGATTCTATCGCACATCTCAAGCATCTGCCTCAGCTCCAGGGTTGGGGATGGAAGAGATGGTCCAGAGCAGCAGGTCTGCCCTTCATCTCCAAGGCTGGCTGTGGGAGAGGCAGGTGTGACACAGGCAGCAGAGTTCCACGACCCCCGAGAATGCATCTCGGATCTAATGCGGGGCGGGGAGGGTGTGTGGGGGCGTGGTGGAGAGTTGATCAGGATCCCTCACTGCTGTGCTGTGAGAGCTTTCATCACTGCCTTTACCAAGGCCACACTTCTCATGATTACTGCCAGCCAATGATGGATTGTAAACCACACACTAGAGGAGGTCTATTCCTGGGAGATTTGGGGCCACTGACAAGCAGCTTTGGCTCAACTCTCAAACGTTGCATTGCAGGCTGACATAGCTCAGCCTTCATTCTGCCTTTCATTCCTTTACTTGAGGTCAGACCTGCATTGCACTCTGACAGCTCTCCAGCCTCTATGGACCTCGCCCCCATTTTCTCACAGGTGTTTCTTACATGATTCATCTGGCCTTGGCATCTTTCTTACAGAACCTAGACCACATTTCTTCACTGACAGGATTCATCTTCACCATATATCAGACACTTGAAGTGATCCTACATAAACTTACTTTTTGACTTGCTGAGGCCAGAAGAACCTTCATATTAACTGAAAAGAATATTACCAGGAAATAAAACTATAGGCCAATTCCCCCTAAGTACTGGAAAAGATCCTTAAACTTATCAAATCAGGTAAATATAAAAAATCATGACCATGGGAACTGATCCTTGGAATGTCAGGTTAGTTAAAGTCAGTAATTCCCCACAGTAATAGAGGAATCATCTTTGGGAAATGAAGACCAAGACAATTTAATACCCATTTATTATAATAATGCAACAAACTGGGAGTAAGGGGCAACTTTCTCAACCTGAAAGGATGTTATTGAAAGACCTACCAACTTTCATAATCCTCAATTCTGAAATACCATTGCTTCCCATCTTTGGAGAAAACATTCAATATCTACTTCTATTGAATACCACGTTAGGGGTCATAGCCAGTGAAATAAGGCAGGGGGTGGGCTTGTGATACTTCTATCTACATGTGTTAAAGTGTTTATTTACCCTACGGAAGTAGGCAGGCAGGTGGACAACAGGCGTGGGCTAGACTCCAGTTCTAGCACCAGCCACCTCAGCCCCAGTGGACTAAGGAAGGAATGAAGTTAGAGATTCAAGGTGCTTCACTCTACCCCCCATCCCAGAGCCTGGGCACTGGGGTACTTCAGTTGTAATCCCTTTCCATAAGCTCCCAAATACCTCAAGTCTATGACAGTCAGCAGCAAGGGCTGAGGGAAGGAGTGTGACTCAGATGAGACCTTGGCCAGTTAACTAGGGTTTATTTTAGGGCAGTGCTTCCACCAAGATCTGAGCCACCCTGCTTGTGAGCGAGCAAGGCTCAAGACAGTAGACGGCTTAGAGCAAAAATCTGTACCACGCGAGGACCAGTGGATCTCTTCCCTGGTCCAGCCTCTCAGCCTCTTTACCCTGCTGGCTCCCCTTCCTCATCTGAGGCCAGCCCCACCTAGCTTGGGGAGCCCAGGGAAGTCCTGGCTTCTACCTCCAGGGCCTCTTTCATACCTATCTTCCCAACCATCTTCCCAAGGTGCCAAGAAGGGATTCTAGAAAGGGCCCCATTGGGACCCGAGGGACCTTGGCTATTTCTTCTTCACCCCTAAGTTGTAAGACACCTTTCTACTGCAACCCTCTATCAGACAAGCCATTTAGACATGGCCAGAAGGGCATATGGGGGAATCCTGAGGCTCGTAGCCTCTCCTCCTCTGCTCAATCTGTGAGGTCAAATCACCAGCCCCCCTATAGGTAATATACCCACCCCTAAAGAAGGGGATCCTCCACTATAAGGAATGGAAGGACTCTGCAAGCCAGTATCTCAGTGATCTAGTAGGTTCCTTCAACTCCTGGTATTGACAGGGTAAGCTATGTATCTACAACATCTTTGCATATACACTTTGGTTAAATATAAAGATAGAAGTTGGACATGTACCACAGGTACTGACTTCATTCATCATTCCTTTTTAGTAAGAGTTTCCAGCCTCTAGATCAGTTTTGGTGAAGTTTCTTTTGTGACTCCATTTAACACAAACAGAAGGCGTTGGCTTTAAGTACTTCCTGTTGTGATGTTTACTGCATAACAAACTCATTGATTTCTTCTGTGACTGGCTTACATTATAAATGACCAAGAGGACATTTTCTTATTCCAAGCAACCATAACAGATGAAACAAGGGTAACATACAACTTGCAAGTGTTACCATTTATTCAATTGTGTATTAAGTTACTTTAAGGTGTCATTGGTGTTTCCAATGTCTGTTACCACATATCCTCTGCCCACTGCTGATTTAGCTATAGTTCCCTGGAAGCTGAGGTTGATACACAAGGAATAAGACTGAAATCAAGCTCTACACTTCTTGCCCCAGATCTGCTTTCAGCGAGAGCAACCCAGCACCTACCAATAGAATGCAAAAATTCATTCAACAGATGTCCCTGCATCCCAAGCTTCTGGCTGACAATGCTGCAAGGCATCCCTTAAGGTTTCAGAAAGAGTCAAGTTCCTATTGCTGCTAACAACCTCACTCCTTTCCTTTTCACTCCTCCATTTCCCTCAACTCTGGCTCTATAGGATTCATCCCCAAGTATTCCAATTTGCCTGGAAGCCCACTTGTCTTGGGCTCTGTTTTGAAGGAAGCTAAGACAGTAGAGAGCCTTCGAAAGCAGACTGGAGATAAAAGTCTGGAACTAGAACAGCCTGAGAGCAGCGAGCGTTGTGATGCTGCTGCTAAGCAGGGTGGTGACAAAGCCCAGCTCAGGACAGCATCACAATCACTGAGACTTACCTTTCAGGGCCAGACGTTCTGGAGTGTGAAGTCAAGTGGGCCTTAGGAAGCGCTGCTGCCAATAAGGCTAGTGGATGTGATGAATTCCAGCAGAGCTAAAGTCCTAAAAGATGATGCCAATAAAGTGCTGCACTCAGTATATGTCAGCAAACCTGGAAAACCCAGCAATGGCCACAGGAAAAGGTCAACCCTCATCCCAGTTCCCAAGAAGGGCAGTACTAAAGAATGTTCAAACCACCGGACAATTGCACTCATTTACCATGTGAGTGAGGTTATGCTCAAAATCCTTCAAGCTAGGCTTCAGCCATTACACGAACCAGGGCCTTCCAGATGTTCATACCCTGGGTTTAGAAAAAGGCAGGAAGAACCAGAAATCAAATTGTCAACATTTGCTGGATCATAGAGAAAGCAAGAGAAATCAAGAACAACATCTACCTCTGTTTCATTGACTATGCTAAAGCCTTTGACTGTGTGGATCATAAACTGGAAACCTCTTAAAGAGATGGAAATACCAAACCATCTTTGTTTCCTGATAAACCTGTATTCAGGTCATGAAGCAACAGTTAGAACCCTGTATGGAACAACTGACTTGTTCAGGATTTGAGAAAGGAATCTGATCAGGCTGCAGGGGTCTTTGACCAGGCTAGCATACAATCATTCTTGGTTGGGGAGGTAAGTGGGCAGCTAATCAGTGTCTGACTTGTAGACCAATTTTAAAAATACTTGTGCTGGTAAGAATGGTGTCAACCACAGCAATGCGAAATCATTTCTTTACATCTAGTTTCCAGGTTCAAGCAGTTCTCAGACCCAGCTTCCATTGCTTGGAAACAATTCTTTTGAAGGATGACTCTGGAATGCTACTACAAGCATTTACTATATAACTATTCAGGTCCTCTGTCAAGGCCACTTACCAGAGTTGTACATAGGGGAGTCATAAGAGGCTGCTTCAGGTCTGAGATGAAACTCAACAAACTAAAAAATGCCAACCTGGTCCATCGGAGCAGGGGCCAATAACTGTTGTAGCTCAAGGCAGTCTAAGTCTAATGGATCCAGGGACGTATCTTCAACTCTAGAAAGTATTACTTTCTAAGTCTGAGTGCATACTTAAATGGACGAACTTAAATCTGGAAGAGCTCTCAATTCATTCCTTGGCCTGGGATGTAGGGCATAGGAGGAACAATTTCCTATAAAGGGTGGGACTTAGTCTCTTCCGGCGTACTTGTTCTAATATCGAAGCTACAGAGCAGTAGTGGCAGATACTTGGTATGAGGACCACTAGCACTGCATCCTTCACTACATTTATGGTCTCTGTAAGTATAAAGGGTCATGGCAGCTGTCAAGAGAGTATCCTCCATGTGAATCCCACCTGAACTGCTTTTTTAGATGTGGTATCTTCAATACCAGCGTAATGTGCACTTGATATGCTTCATGCACTTAATATGCTCTGCAAGCATGGCCAAGATGTTCTCCTTAAGACCCACCGAGAGAATTTGAGGCAGTTCTCACTTATGCAGGAAAGTCAACAATACTAGTGCACAGGCTTGCAAGGCTGTTACCTCTCCCACTCTTTGCTATATAGACCACAAGGTCTTGGTCACCTTGACATGCCACAAAAATACCACATTAGTTCTTTATGTCGATGTCATGCTACTTAGATCTGACAGAGTGGAACAAGTTCTCTGGCTACCCAAGTCACACAGGGCAGGTGGGGAGAGAAAATTACTCAAATATGGGAGTATTACCTACCTAGGGTTTAAGCATCTAGTCATGTTATGTATGCCAGGGCATGGAAGGAAAGGGCATATTATCGTGCTTTGTACCGAAACCAAAAGAGCAAATGGTAGTACTCCTACCAAAAGAGGAACATGAAATATGGTGGGCTTTTTGGATAGGGCCAGCATGTAAATATACTTTGGAACATCGTTCCAGCATATTTTTCAAGTTATGCTGAAGGTTTCGGTTTCAAATGGGGCCCAAAGATAAGATTCAGGCTATTCTGAACAGTGTCGTCTGTTCTGCTAATTGGTCTGTATCATCCAGACCATTCCAAGGCTACCAGAGATGTGTTTGGTACAAAAGGTGGAAATAAGGGATGTAGAGCAAGCCACAATTCAAGAGCCCTTAAGTTTCTGGAACAAAGTCCTGTTAACTGTAGCACAGTTAACACAGAACTACAATTATAAGACAGCTCCTGACACAGCTCTAGGCCCTTGGAGACTGGGAGTCTATCTCTGAGACACTGGGTGACGAGGTGACAGGAGCTGGTACAGAAACCCAATTATAAAGTTGGGTGGGCACAACAGAAAGCAATTTAAAAATAAACAGTACATTCAGATAGAATATGAGGTCTTAGGGTACATGTTACATAAGCAGGTGGTCCAGACCCAATACCACCTACTTCTATCCCCAAATCTACATCCCATGAGGCAATGGGTGCATTTATCCTACAAAATATAGATAAAAAGATTCAGCTCTAGTTCAAAGCACAGTGAAGCTGCTAGCAGAATGTCCCCTGCTGTGGTATTACACTCTACTAGGGCAGAGTCCCAGAGACCAGTGATAGAGGGAAATTCTATTAGTGGCCAGAGCTTCAGAGAATAGTCACACATTTGGAGACATTTACTTGAAGGAAGGCTATGCAGGACTTGTAAGCAAATGGCTTTACTGTTTGGTCAGGTGCCTGGAAGGAATGAGAATGGGAGGATGGATATGAAGGTCTAGGGAAGGACTGTGTCATTGGATCTCTAACAGGGATAATGGAAAAGGATCTGGGTGCCTCCTTCTAAAGCTCACAAGACATCCTAAGAAACTGACCAAGATGAATGGATGGACTGGTTCACTTGAAGTCAGCCAGCCTGTGTCCTCGGGCCCTATAGGACCCGAGATTCATAAATGAAGAATCATGGTAGCAGGAATAGAGGCTATTGCATTGACCCAATAGCACAAGTGTCCTCTCAACAAAGCTTACCTAGCTACTGCTACTGCTGAACACCTAACCTATAAGGAGCATAGGCTTATCTTGATGGTGGCCCAATGCACTTACCAGATGTTGCATTTTCACAGATTAGTTTGTGGCAACCCTACCACATGGTCAAGCAACTCCATGGACACATTTTCCAACAGCATTTGCTTATTTCGTGTGTCATATTTTGGTAATTCTCCATGCTTCAAACTTCCATTGTATTTGTTACAGTCATCTGTGATCTGTAACCTTTGAGGGACACCATGAACTGCCCAAGATACAGCAAACTCAAGCATTGTGTGTGTTCTCACTGCTCCACTGACCAGCCATACTATATCTCTCTCCCTCTTAGGCCAGTCAATAACCCTATATGGCCTCTAAGTTCAATATTGTATTTCAGGCATTAAGGAGGCCCAAGTGTTTAAGGAAAAGTCTTATGTGTCTCACTTTAGATCAAGAGCTGGAAATGATTAAGCTTAGTGAAGAAGGCATCTCAAAAGTCGAAATAAGATGAAAACTAGATCTCTTGCAGACAGCCACGTTGTGAATACAAGTTAAAAAGTTCTTGAAGTAAATGAAAGGTTCTGTTCCAGTGAACACATAAACAGAGCAGCTATATTGCAGATCTGGACACAGTAAGTAGTCTGAGTAAGATCAAACCAGCTGCACTATACACTTAGGACCTTGCTCTGGATTAGGCTTTGGCTTAACACTCAAGTCGATCAAGGCTGAGAGAGGGAAGGATGCTTAAGAAGAAAAGATTGAAGCTGGCAGAGGATGGTTCATGAGGTTTAAGTGAAGAAGCCATCTCCGTAACAAAAGTGCAAGGGAAACTGAAAGTGCTGACATAGAAGCTGTAGCACATTATCCAGAAGATCTACTAATCAAAGTGGCCCCACTAAACAGTTTCAATATAGAAAAAGATTCATATGGGAAGATGATGCCATCTTGGACTTTAATAGCTAGATAAATCAAGTCCTGGCTTCAAAGGACAGGCTCTTCTTAGGAGTTAGCTAATGTAGCTGGTGATAGAGTTAAAGCCAATACTGCTTTACCGTTCCCCAAATCCTAGGGCCCTGTGCTCTACAAAGCCCAGGTGATAACACACCTGTTTATAGCATTTATAACATGGTTGGCTGAATATTTTAAGCCCACTGTCAAAACCTACTGCTCAAGAAAAAGATTCCTTTCCAAAAAAAAAAATTACTGCTTACTGACAATGTACCTGATCACCCAAGATTGGATGGACATGTACAATGAGAGTCATGCCATTCTCCTTCCTACTAACATCTATTGATCCATGTAAGCCCATGGATCAAAGAATCAACTCTCAGGTCTTATGACAGACCTATTCTCATGGTAGGAATTCAAGATGAAGGCCACACAAAATTAGTTCAGAGATATGAAAGTCTGCTAAGTATTCCTCATTGCCTTTGGGCATAAGGCTTTGTAGACAGTCAACTGATAGGACCATATTAAGATTTGAAGTCAGTTTAAAGAAATCTTAAGAGCCCCTGATGTTCATCTTAAATGAAGTGAACCCAATTTGAATGGGATACCCACTATTCCTCTATTCTATCCTACAATCCCAGACATATTTCTACCAAACTGGACTATTGAGTCTATCTAATACAGTCCACTTCCAGATGAAGCTGATTTTAGAAAAGGCAGAGGAACCAGAGACCAAATTGCCAACATCCACTGGATCAACAAAAAAGCAAGAGAGTTTCAGAAAAACATCTATTTCTGCTTTATTGACTATGCCAAAGCCTTTGACTGTGTGGATCACAATAAACTGGAAAATCCTTCAAGAGATGGGAATACCAGACCACCTGACCTGCCTCTTGAGAAACCTATATGCAGGTCAGGAAGCAACACTTAGAACTAGACATGGAACAACAGACTGGTTCCAGATAGGAAAAGGAGTACGTCAAGGCTGTATATTGTCACCCTGCTTATTTAACGTATATGTAGAGTACATCATGAGAAATGCTGGGCTGGAAGATGCACAAGCTGGAATCAAGATTGCCGGGAGAAATACCAATAACCTCAGATATGCAGATGACACCACCCTTATGGCAGAAAGTGAAGAGGAACTAAAGGGCCTCTTGATGAAAGTGAAAGAGGAGAGTGAAAAAGTTGGCTTAAAGCTCAACATTCAGAAAACTAAGATCATGGCATCTGGTCCCATCACTTCATGGCAAATAGATGGGGAACCAGTGGAAACAGTGTCAGATTTTATTTTTTTGGGCTTCAAAATCACTGCAGATGGTGATTGCAGCCATGAAATTGAAAGACGCTTACTCCTTGGAAGGAAAGTTATGACCAACCTAGGCAGCATATTAAAAAGCAGAGACATTACTTTGCCAACAAAGTCTGTCTAGTCAAGGCTATGGTTTTTCCAGTGGTCATGTATGGATGTGAGAGTTGGACTGTGAAGAAAGCTGAGAGCCGAAAAATTGATGCTTTTGGACTGTGGTGTTGGAGAAGACACCAAAGATCCAACCAGTCCATCCTAAAGGAGATCAGTCCTGGGTGTTCATTGGAACTACTGACGCTGAAACTCCAATACTTTGGCCACCTCGTGCAAGAAGTTGACTCATTGGAAAAGACCCTGATGCTGGGAGGGATTGGGGGCAGGAGGAGAAGAGGACGACAGAGGATGAGATGGCTGAATGGCATCACCGACTCGATGGACATGAGTTTGAGTCAACTCTGGGAGTTTGTTATAGACAGGGAGGCATGGCATACTGCGATTCATGGGGTCGCAAAAAGTCACACACGACTGAGCGACTGAATTGAACTGAATACAGTTCACAGTTTTGCCAGCAAACCAGCCAACCATGATTATAGTATCCACAATATTCTGTTTACAGTATTTAGGGTTAGGGGACGGTCATGGCATCTCAGCCTGAGAAGAAAAATGAAAAGGGAAAGAACATCCAGGTGGTGGAGAGATGCAGACCATTTAATTTGGCAGAGCAGAAAGCTAATGCCCATTCGGTAGTAAAATGTGATCATGTGCGGAAGGAAGTTAGTGCTCGAACTGGAGGACTGGTGGACAAAAGCTCAAGGAAAACATACACTTTTGATATGGTTTTTGGAGCAAAAACTAAATGACATTTACTGAAATTTTGTTGATCCAATTCTGGATGAAGTTATTATGGGCTATAATTGCACTATTTTGGCATATGGCCAAACTGGGACTGGAAAAACCTTTACAATGGAAGGTGAACGGTCCCCTAATGAAGAGTATACTTGGGAGGAGGATCCTTTGACTGGTATATTTCCACTTACTCATTAGATTGAGAAACTTACTGATAATGGTACTGAGTTTTCAGTGAGAAGTGTCGCTATTGGAAATCTATAATGAAGAGCTCTTTGATCTCCTTAACCCGTCTTCTAATGTTTCTGAGAGACTGCAGATGTTTGATGAAGCGCGCCAGCTGTGACGGACCGCACAGAAGCGTAGCTGTGGGGAGTTACCACTCGTCAAGGTCAGGGTGGCTGCCAAGAGGAGCTACCCCACATTCAAGGTCAGGAGGGGCAGCCCTGAGGAGATACCCCTCATCCAAGGTAAGGAGCAACAGCTGTGCTTTGATGGAGCAGCCATAAAGAGATACCCTACATTCAAGGTAAGAGAAACCCAAGTAAGACGGTAGGTGTTGCGAGAGGGCATCAGAGGGCAGACACACTGAAACCATAATCACAGAACTAGCCAATCTGATCAACTCAATGAAACTCAGTCTAACTCAATGAAACTAAGCCATGCCGTGTGGGGCCACCCAAGACAGATGGGTCATGGTGGAGAGGTCTGACAGAATGTGGTCCACTGGAGAAGGGAATGGCAAGCCACTTCAGTATTCTTGCCTTGAGAACCCCATGAACAGTATGAAAAGGCAAAATGATAGGATACGGAAAGAGAACTCCCCAAGTCGGTAGGTGCCCAATATGCTACTGGAGATCAGTGGAGAAATAACTCCAAAAAGAATGAAGGGATGGAGCCAAAGCAAAAACAATACCCAGTTGTGGATGTGACTGGTGATAGAAGCAAGGTCCAATGCTGTAAAGAGCAATATTGCATAGGAACCTGGAATGTTAGGTCCATGAATCAAGGCAAGTTGGAAGTGGTCACACAGGAGATGGCAAGAGTGAAAGTCGACATTCTAGGAATCAGCGAACTAAAACGGACTGGAATGGGTGAATTTAACTCAGATGACCATTATATCTACTACTGTGGGCAGGAATCCCTTAGAAGAAATAGAGTAGCCATCATGGTCAACAAAAAGAGTCCGAAAAGCAGTACTAGGATGCAATCACAAAGATGATAGAGTGATCTCTGTTCATTTCCAAGGGAAACTATTCAATATCACGGTAATCCAAGCCTATGCCCCAAACAGTAACACTGAAGAAGCTGAAGTTGAATGGTTCTATGAAGACCTAACAAGACCTTTTAGAACTAACACCCCCCCAAAATGATGTCCTTTATCATTATAGGGGACTGGAATGCAAAAGTAGGAAGTCAAGAAACACCTGGAGTAACAGGCAAGTTTGGCCTTGGAGTATGGAATGAAGCAGGGAAAAGGCTAAGAGTTTTGCCAAGAGAATGCACTGGTCATAGCAAACACCCTCTTCCAACAACATAAGAGAAGACTCTACACATGGACATCACCAGACGGTCAACACCAAAATTAGATCGATTATATTCTTTGCAGCCAAAGATGGAGAAGCTCTATACAGTCAGCAAAAACAAGACTGGGAGCTGACTGTGGCTCAGATCATGAACTCCTTATTGCCAAACTCAGACTTAAACTGAAGAAAGTAGGGAAAACCACTAGACCATTCAGGTATGACCTAAACCAAATCCCTTATGACTATACAGTGGAAGTGAGAAATAGATTTAAGGGACTAGATCTGATAGAGTGCCTGATGAACTATGGACAGAGGTTCATGACATTGTACAGGAGACAGGGATCAAGACCATCCCCAAGGAAAAAAAATGCAAAAAGGCAAAATGGTTGTCTGAAGAGGCCTTACAAATAGCTGTGAAAAGAAGAGAAGCGAAAAACAAAGGAGATAAGGAAAGATAGAGCCAGGAGAGATAAGAAAGCCTTCCTCGGTGATCAATGCAAAGAAATAGAGGAAAACAGAATGGGAAAGATTAGAGATCTCTTCAAGAAAATTAGAGATACCAAGGGAACATTTCATGCAAAGATGGGTTCGACAAAGAACAGAAATGGTATGGACCTACCAGAAGCAGAAGATATTAAGAAGAGGTGGCAATAATACACAGAAGAACTGTACAAAAAAGATCTTCACAACCTGAATAATCACAATGGTGTGATCAACTCACCTAGAGTCAGACACCCTGGAATGTGAAGTCAAGTGGGCCTTTGAAAGAATCATACGAACAAAGCTAGTGGAGGTGATGGAATTCCTGTTGAGCTATTTCAAATCCTAAAAGATGCTGTGAAAGTGCTGCACTCAACATGCCAGCAAATTTGGAAAACTCAGCAGTGGCCACAGGATTGGAAAAGGTCAGTTTTCATTCCAATCCCAAAGAAAGTCAATCCCAAAGAATGCTCAAACTACCGCACAATTGCACTCATCTCACACGCTAGTAAAGTAATGCTCAAAATTCTCCAAGCCAGGCTTCAGCAATATGTGAACCATGAACTTCCAGACGTTCAAGCTAGTTTTAGAAAAGGCAGAGGAACCAGAGACCAAATTGCCAACATCCACTGGATCATCGAAAAAGCAAGAGAGTTCCAGAAAAACATCTATTTCTGCTTTATTGACTACGCCAAAGCCTTTGACTGTGTGGATCACAATAAACTGGAAAATCCTTCAAGAGATGGGCATACCAGACCACCTGACCTGCCTCTTGAGAAACCTATATGCAGGTCAGGAAGCAACAGTTAGAACTGGACGTGGAACAACAGACTGGTTCCAGATAGGAAAAGGAGTACGTCAAGGCTGTATATTGTCACCCTGCTTACTTAACTTATATGTAGAGTACATCATGAGAAATGCTGGGCTGGAAGATGCACAAGCTGGAATCAAGATTGCCGGGAGAAATACCAATAACCTCAGATATGCAGATGACACCACCCTTGTGGCAGAAAGTGAAGAGGAACTAAAGAGCCTCTTGATGAAAGTGAAAGAGGAGAGTGAAAAAGTTGGCTTAAAGCTCAACATTCAGAAAACTAAGATCATGGCATCTGGCCCCATCACTTCATGGGAAATAGATGGGGAACCAGTGGAAACAGTGTCAGACTATTTTGGGGGGCTCCAAAGTCACTGCAGATGGTGATTGCAGCCATGAAATTAAAAGACACTCCTTGGAAAGTTATGACCAATCTGGATAGCATATTAAAAAGCAGAGACATTACTTTGCCAACAAAGTTCCATCTAGTCAAGGCTATGGTTTTTCCAGTGGTCATGTATGGATGTGAGAGTTGGACTGAAGAAAGCTGAGCACTGAAGAATTGTTGCTTTTGAACTATGGTGTTGGAGAAGACTCTTGGAGAGTCCTTGGACTGCAAGGAGTCCATCCTAAAGGACATCAGTCCTGGGTGTTCATTGGAAGGACTGATGGTGAAGCTGAAACTCCAATACTTTGGCCACCTCATGCAAAGAGTTGACTCACTGGAAAAAACCCTGATACTGGGAGGGACTGGGGCAAGAGAAGGGGATGACAGAGGATGAGATGGCTGGATGGCATCACCGACTCAATGGACACGAGTTTGAATAAACTCCAGGAGTATGTGATGGACAGGCAGGCCTGGTGTGCTGCGACTCCTGCGGTTGCAAAGAGTTGGATGCAACTGAGCTGAAGTAACAATCACCTTCCAGTAGCTCAAGGGCTCACATGAGCAGTCATAATGGCAATGAGAGCTTCTATGTTTGAGATCAGGACCAACTACACCTCCAAGTAGTTGGACACATCTTGTACCATTTCTGTCACTTAATATATGGCTGGCCTCAACTCTGAGTATAGGGCCCTCTATTTGCCTTCTTAGTCCATCTGCATCCACAAGGCTACCTGCAATAGCAGTAGGTGTGAGGGTGGTGAGTGTGGGGTGGTGATATGTAATACTCACATTAGGAAAGGTTCACAAACTCTTGCCTGCCTTGAACGCTGGGGCAGATGATCTCAGTGCTCTGCTCATATCCTCTCAATCCCTTTGTCACTTTGCTGCCCTTGTTTGGACAGTAGAAGCTTGTTTACATGTGAAGAGGCTCTAAGTGCCTGGGGAACTTGCATTCTTCTGTGACATTCTGAGACTGGCATCCTGCGATTTCTATTCCTACCACCTTGATCCTTCATTCTACATTAAACCAATTGGACAACCCAAACTCCTAGTTAGCCCATGGAAGCTAAATCAGCTGAAGTTAACTGACACCTACTTGGTAACTCTTGCCTTTAGCATCTAAATTCTCAGAGCTCTGCAATCCCCACCAAGTTATCTCTGGCCCTTCTAACATTTGGTTTCTTATCCTAGTTTGTAAGCATTGACTCTCTAAAGCTTTTGACTTTGACCTTTCAGCTGTGCTTAGTAAGACCTCCTTGTCCTCTGGACTCAGTCCCAGCCCTGGCTACCTAGAGACAGGTGCTCTATTTGTCACTTCCCCCAATATAAAGGTCACTTTTGTTCACAGACTCCTCCAATCCACTGGGAGCCAGCACCAGCTCCAAGTATGAGTCAGCATATGAAGGGGCTCAATATCTGATACTAAGAATCAGTCCAAAGCACTTGCTAGTTGGCCATGGACATCAAGGGGCAATCCTAGCTGGCATGCCAACATGTCCTACTTTGTACCATGTGTCTTTGAATGCTCATAGCTCACTTGTGGAAGTCAAGTCATGGAGACATTCACCAAAGTGATTTCCTGCCTTCAGGAGACATGCGTCACCCAAGCTGTCCCTTATGTTGAGCACCCAGCTAGCCCTGGCTTCCCCATGATCACTCAGCATGTGAAAACTGATTCCCAGGCCACCTGGGACACCTGGTCATAACTCATGGCAAGCTCATGAAGTCACTCCCTCTGTCCCCACTGCATTTGTTTCTCCACCTGGGCTCAATCCAGAACTACCAACTCAATCCAGTTACCAGAGTACATACTAGAAACAGGAACATAGGGATATCCTGCTCCTATGTGTGCACACTACCTTTCCCTGGCAAAAGCACATTGACGTTCAGAAAACCCAAGACTTGACTTATGCACCCTACCCTCAGGGATTTCTGTAGACTGTTAGGATGGGACCCAGATCCTCTCCAGGTCTACTGCATGGACAATTTAACCTTCTCAAGGAGAGAAATCTAGACAGAACCCTTTAGCAGGGCCTTAAGATCAAACATGAAGACCTTTGATCAGGACCCTGGTTCTGAGATTCAAAAGCTAACTGCCTTAAAAGCTGAGTAACAGCTATAGCTGAGAAGTAGTAACCCATCCTATCTAATAGGCAACAAGCTGTGTGGCCAGGCATGGGGGTGAGCCATCCCAGCCAACCCGAGGGGGATAGTGACTAAGACCCAAAGGGAACAGGTGCTGGAGCCGACAAGGAGCCCCAGCAGTAAATTAGTCAATTTTTTTTTTTTTTTGTCCTGGCATCAGAACCTATCTGCCATCTCCCAGCAGAAGTGGTTTCCTGAGCATTGTTAGACCTGAGGAAGAGGACAATGTCCTTCACGCCCTTTGTCTCAGGGCTACTGGTATCAGTTGGGATGACAGCACTATTAGTCAACCTAAAGTCAGTCCAAGTCCTAAAACTCAGTTATTTTGCTGTAAAAACTCAGTCACAGCACTAAGTTTAAAATGGGTTCAGTAACTCCAGTTCCAGTGGAGCCATTCAGTGTCTTGTTCATTTGGCTCTTCCACCCCCCTTCCAAGCACACACGTGTCCCCGTCACCACTGGAGAGGCGGTTCTGCCATAATCATCATTGTTCAGTACAGCTGGGCTGTTCAAGTCAGTTTTTCCCGATCCTACCTCTTCCCTTTAGGAAAGCTTAAGATGGGTGAAGAGATGTTTAGTTGTCACAACCTCCAGAAAGCGAATTGGTAACTTAGACCAGCACTGACATTTGAAAGGGCCAAGTCGACTTCTATGCACAGATGGCCTTTATACATCTTTCAGTATGAAAACGACACTTCCTTTTTGTCTTAATTAAACCCTCTACTATTGAGCTTGAGCATTTTCCAAGGTACTGCCACCCTGTACTGGCAAGCTTGTCACAACTCTTAACTACGTGGCCACTGGATTATCCCTTTCCTTAGATATGATCCAGATCAATCCTGAGAAGTTCTGTAGACATTGCCATTTTGGTGTATGGAAGCTTGGAAGTTTTGCTTCCTAATAAAACGTGGAAGTGAAAGACACTGTTATCCAAGCTGTTGGCAGGCATTCTGGCCTGAGTCTAGAATTATTTAAGTCAAAGAAGGTATGATAGGAGGCTAATAGCAGAACTGCTTTGCAGCTTGCTAAACAGTCTGCAACACCATTGTTTAATCTTGTACCCATTTGACAATAGTATTCTCTTCATAATGAAGAGATTACACACAGGGGTAGTTCCTGACTTCATGTTCTAGAACAAGAGTAGCTCAATAGAAGAGAACAGAATTATATTGAGTGCACAAGTAGACTAGCCGCATGATTATCAATGGCCTGTCATCTTGTTTACTATTCTACTAGGAGCAATAGTCCAAGTTCACACTTGTCACAGCTCTTCTCTCTTGAAGGATAAGCCCTAAGTCTGAGCTGGTTATCTGGCTCCTGGGGCTATAGAGCCTATAAGAGTCTCTGTACACCCCTCAGGTGTTTAGAGTCAGCCTTCTTGTCACTTACCAATCTGGTTTCTTCTTTCTGACCTTGAGTAATCGACCTTGGGTTCATGGCTAAGCTCTGTCTTTTGATTTTGACTAAATTAGATGGCCCAGCTCCTCTTTCTGGGGCTAATGCTCTAGTTTGGTTCTAGGACAGTGTACAATGGTATTCCAGCCAACCAGCATCGTCTTTGAGGACATTGATCAAGGACTTGTAAATGCTCATCCCCCTTCGAGGAACCTCCTTCCCTGAAGTCCTTCAAAGCGCTACTCCATAGTTAAAGCCATCCGTATACCTCAATAGGGATGTCAATACCTTAACAGCTGCTAGGCTTATGTACCCCCCAAGGGGCCCCCAGGAATCCCATGAGTCTAGAGGACTCATGAAGTCCCCGTGTTTACATCCCATGGAATGTGGGGGAGTTATCAGGCACGTGAATAGGAAGACTGATCATGTTAGCAGGCCATTGAAGAGTTATTTTTGAAATTGTTTGATAGCCAGCTGGATCTGGGGGCTCTCAGGAAAACTAGGCCAGCATACTTGGGTGGAAGGGTTTATCTGAATTCATCTGGGATAAGTTGGCCCATACACCCTTGGGCAACCTATAACCTGGTAGACTGATTACCATGAATCTGGCATAAAGGATCTGTGGCTAAGATTTGCTCTTCAATAGTGAGGAACAAGTTCAACTGATAACTCTAGCCTCTCAGAGTCTAGTCCTGGGCTTTCTGCCTGAAAGGGGAAAAGATTAGATAAAGGGTGAACCACAAGTTAGTCAAGCAGATTAAGTTTGATGCAAGAATGACTTAAATCCACCTCGGCTCATCAAGTTAGATTGAAGACCCATCACAATGTCAAGAATGAGCACCTGGACTGAAAAGGGGTCACTAGGATGCAGTTTTCAATACATCAAGGAATTGGACACTGATAGGACATTGATGGATAAGGCATGGTGAGTCTGCTAACGCTGGATTGCAGTTGTCATGTCACACTGGTTCATGCAGAAAGACAAGACTGATGCTCACGTTCTGGAAGTCTGCCTGTCAGATTTCCAGAGAATCCTATTGTGAGGACACTATAAAATGAAAAAAACATGTGTCCTACCTAGGGCTATGTGTACTCATATTTCCCACTTTCACACGGAATACCAAGTCCATAGCTTTTCTTTCCTGCATATATACCAAGCCAAAACAGGGATCAAACACTTGATCAAAAGCATTGGTTCTAAACCAAGCCCACTGATCCACAAGTCTGCCTTCCATTGCAACATTGAGACAGACCATATCTGAAGTCTGGGGAGTACCAGGCCCATAGAGGTATATCATACAGGCAATGAGTCCTAGTTGTTAAGGATACGGTGTGATCAAGGCCTACAAGGTCTGAAAGGTGTAATTTATCTGATTCTGACCTCATGACATTTTATTGCCTTATTCTCTAACACTTAAATTCTACCCTGACTGGGGCTGAAGGACACATTGAAAGTGACCAAGAGTTGGGTGGCATTTTTTTTCATTCCTTTGAATTTTCCAACCACTAAACCTTAGTATTCTATTCTGATCTCAGTAGTTCGCCTCGACAATTCCCCATTTCAGGGTTGGCAACTGCCTTGAGCTAGACCAATTTCAGTGCCTGAAAACTTCCACTCCCTGGCATCATGTTTTGTTTTAAAGAGTCCTTGCCTTGTCCCAAAGTTGAAGTAAGGCTACTCCAATTCAGTAAGTAGATTAGATGGTTCTCTGCTCCACGAAGGAGTTCATAAAATTATATTTTGCTTAAAGGATGAAGGGGCTCTAACTTACAGGAGTTGACTTTCAATTGTTTAAGCCAACAGATGCATTAAGAAGTCACTCTGCATTCTCACCTCACATGGAAGTAGTTTCTATATCAAGTTATTTGACCTCCATAAAGAACAAGTGCTAGGACTTGGCTTTTGACAGCTAAGTAACTGCTGGGTAAGAATTTCCATTCAGAAACCAATTTTCATGGGTCATGTTGGAGAAGCTTTTATGGTTTTGCAGGAATGCAGGTCCCTGAAAGCTCAGTTCTAATATGAATATAATCTCAATAACCCAGGCCCTTGTTAATGTCTAGGAGACAGCCAGTAGCCAGCCCACCAGGACACATTAGTTGGTGCTATCTGAACACTCAGGATTAACTAGAGAGGCTCTTGGTTAACAGAGTTAGGTCATGACCTGGAATGAATAGTAAGGTCTCTGGAATGGGAGAGAGCAGGTTATTTCATGGGAAGAACTGCAGGATGTGGTTAACACAAACAGAACTGGGACAATTTCTGGGAAGTACAGAAGAGAGAGCTGGTAGAGGAGACTGTCGATTAGGAGTATCTTGTGACAGCATTCAACATCCCACTAAGTGCCTGGGACCGGTCCTAACATGCTACTGGGACGGTTTCCTGTTCTTGGACACAGTGGCCTGTAGTAAAGGGGATGGGATTAAGGGATCCATAGCCTCTGAAAGGCAATCACGGTAGCATGCATAATATAACCAGAGGCCCCACCACCTGACCATATTCCCTGGAAAAGCCTATCGTTCACCAGAGGATCAGTGAATGTACAAGGGAGGGTCACTGATGTCCTGTGGGTCAGAGTGCAAATTGATTCTGCCACGAGACCAGCCTCCCTGGGGTCAGTTGCAATTCTAAGAGTCTAGAGTAGAGGCCAGGTAGCTGTATTTACCTAAGGCATGATAAACAGCAAGGGCAGAATGGTCTTGACCTGTAAGAATCTTTGGCAACAGAACAGACCATGGTATGCCTAGGGGTGGGAGATGGACAGCCAACAAAATTACTGCTTGATCTGTGTGATCAAGATGATCGACAGACAGGGGAGAAGGCAAGTTAGCCACTGCAAAGGAAAGTCATGGCTATGACGGATTTTTTGGCATCAGCTTAGCTAGACATCAGTCCTAGACATTAAGCCAAACATTTTAGGTGTCGTGAAAGTATGAGTTGATTAAAAGCTCGTAATTATTTGACTTTAAGGGAGATTATCCTACACAGTCTGTGGGCCCGATTCCATCAGTTGAAAATTTCAGTTTAACTGCCTACAAAACAAGAGAGCTTTGGCCCATGCCTGTGAGTTCCACTCAAATGTGATCCATCTTGACTGCCAACCCTATAATCTTGACTTGCTTCACCAGCTTCCACAATCACATAGGTTGAACTGAGTTTGTTACAAGAAAACAGCCTGTGGGTGTATCTGTTCTAGAGTTTTCTTCTCTGATTTAGTCTTGGACTGATACAACCCTCACTTAGTTTCCATAGTTATGTTACTAGACTCAGTCCATGGATTGAAGGCCTATACAAAAGGCCCTGCTGTGCGCTATGGCATATACAGTATTTCCTCATCCTTACCCACTAGGAACCAATGTCCATTTACTTGGGTAACTACTGAAGGGTAACACTCATACCTGTCACAGCTGGTTGGATACAGGGTCTGAACTGATGCTAACAACTGGATCTCAAGATTGATTAGTCCCCTTGATGGGATGGGGCAGGTACATGGAGGCTAGGTGACAGGGAGCCCAGGAATCTTGCAGTGGCTTCAATGACTATAGAACTACTATGGTCATCTTCCTCATCCTGAGTAGTAGTCAGATGAAAATGCAGCCACTGAAGCTTTACACTAGTTCCCTGGCCCACAGGACAGAAGCCGTTACAGTGGGCAAAAGCCAAGTGGAATCTCCTAGAACTGTTCTCCACCCAAAGTCAAGAGTAACTCAGCAGCTGTACCATGTAATAGTACAAGGGGTGGGGCTCTATCACCTAGCTTGATCCACTCAGATGGCTCCTAGACAAGGTGAACCATGCATCATTCTAGACTGTAAACAAAATGGTTCGGTTCTAGCTGCTCAGCCAGATGTGGCATCTCTACCACTGAGCAAGGTTATTGATCTGGCAACTCCTTAACCCTTATGAGATTGCCATTCATATTCACTAGGGAAGGGCAGCAGCACACTCATGGCTTTCTATCCGGTTTCCCTGCTCTGCCACAATAACCTCCAATGGCTTTTATAATTTGAATTTCAAAGCCATCATTCTGGCCCCACTAGATCAGTAGCAAATGGTCAGTGTTATGAGCAAGTGATTGATGCCCCTATTAGGGCACACATGACAAAGAGAAGATAAACCTTTCAGGTATTCAGGGGTCTGCCATGTTTGACTTCAGGGGTCAGTCGTTTGAGGTATGTGTCTTCACTTAAGAGACTAGTTCCGTTAGTGCCTCCCCGCTCCTACCCCTTGGGTAGCCTCTTTGGATTTAAGGGACAACATAATCACATGCTTGTGCTCAGTACTAGTTTAAGTAGAGTTCAGAATGAGAGCTGTGTTTCAGGTTCAGGAATCAATACAATCTTCTCTATAGCTTCAACCATATGGCCCTGCATGCTGGAGGTACCACATGTAGCAAAGGTATATCACATGCGAGACAGGGTCTGTAGCACAGAACTATTCATTGTTCATAAAAGCAGCCCCTGATCTACTTCTAGGCTCTAAAAAGGTACAGATTGACTGCAAGACATCAAGTGTCTATGGGAACTGGACCCACCATTTTGTACACATTTTGAACTTAATTCTTGGTACATCAAGAACTTATTGAACAGAAATGGCATGGTGGGTGCAACACACAGAGCCCCATGTCACCAATAACTCTCCAGCTCATGTGTAGACCTTATTGGGAATTCAGTCTTTCGACCAACTTGAAGTCTTGTTCAAGACGGTCAAGTATTGGTATAAGGCCAAAAAAAAAAAAAAAAAAAAAACAAAACAAAACATGCTGCCCTGCAGCCTCATACACAACCCCAAAAGCAGTGGCTAAAGAAGTCCTCTTAGACTTGAGCACTATCTGATCCTGTGCTTGGTGAGGGAGAGGTAGATAAGGATAGATACTCCTGGTTAGTGACTGACTACTTAGCTGGTGGTCAGGGGCCTGTCAGGGACAAGACCGCAGGGAGAGTCACAAGGAAATTTGAGACAATGTGGACACACCTGAGGGAGCTGGCAGACTGCAGGTCTTGTTCCTTTCTACTTCTATAACTCAGAAACTCACCGAAGATTTTTAACCTTGCATTGGGCCCCTGTGGTCCCTCTGGAGGTTCACAAACATCTGAAGATATTGAACCGGATAGGCAGGCTGGGGAGTTGGAGCTGAAGCCTGACTGCAGCTTATCAGGAGCAAACTGAGGGTGTACTTTCTCCAGAAACAACTCACCCTCAGGCTGCAGCTTTAAGCCTAGCTTCATGTTCAAAGGTCAACACGTATCCATGTGTATGGACATCCAGATTCTGTTTATTACCTACATGAACCCTAGTTGATCCTTTTTCCCTATGTCTCATGTCATGGGTTGGGGGTCCTAGGCTGACTTAGCTACTTGGAAACATTAGGTGGGGCTTCCCCTTCCTCCATGCAGAGGCTATCAGGCACATCTCTCAAAATGCCAAGAAATTCCACATGCACAGGATATGGGAACTGGAACCCCACTTCTCCCATTGGTTATGAATGAATTGATGAAGGAACCTCGTGGAACATGAAGGGTTATGAACAAAAGATGAGGCACTAGGGACTAGCAATCATGTGAACCTACTGCCAACCCCAGGATCAACAGGGAAAATTCATGAGTCCATCAAGAGCCAGAACTATGGAAGAGGGGCCCCTTGGCAAGAGCAGCGGGCCTGGAGGAACCTAACTGCTGAGAGATGTAGTGCTTAAGCAGGGAGGAAGTCAGGAAAATGGACCCAAACCTCTCGTCTTCTAGCCAGTGCATCTCCGTGGCCAAACCCACCTGGGAATGTCAACTTTCAAGGCAATCTGGGAAAACAGGAAGTCACAGGACTTCCTGTGCAGTCCACAGGAAGCTCCTCTCACTGGGGCACAGAGCAAAGTAGATCAAAATTAAGGAGCAATGGATGACAGTCAACTCACTTGGGGGCCAATGCGAAGCGAGGATCAGAAGGGAACAGCCATATAACACTTAGAGGATAGAGTACAGGGCTTGACTCCCAGACTTTCCAGAGGTGCAACCTGGCAGGGATCACAGAGGGTGGAGCAAGTCTGCAGTGCCAGGAGGACCCTCCTACAGAACAAAGTGGGTTTCCCAAAAGCTAGTTGGGGAATTCAGAGAAGAATTGTTTTGACTTAGAGATAGGAGAATTGCAATATTTAGAAGAATTGCAATATTTTACTCATCCAAAAATAGAGTTAAATCACTGCTGGCTACAGAGCTAAGTAGAGGTGAAGACCCTTCCAGCCGCAGAATTCAACACCACCAGCCTCAGCCTATGGACGTTTCTGGCACATGGCTTCCAGGCTCTGCACTCCCATACACCCTCTCTCTCAACAAGATTAACCTCATTTTCTTCATCCTATTACCAGGGAGGCCAGCCACCTCCATTTGATGGTGAATCGATTCTGATAAAGGGGTTATTATCCTCCAGCAGTGCTGTAACAAATTTGAGGAGATACCCCATGACCAAGGGTGAAGGAAAAGCCCCAGCAAGATGGTAAGAGGGGCAAAATCACATTTAGAATCAAACCCCATTCTCAGAGATGCTCAGAGGGCTCAAACCAACCTTGTGCACACCAGGACCCAGTGCCCCCACAGAGACTGAGACAGAACTGTTCTTGAGTGTCTCCTATGGAGGTAGTGGGTTAGCTGTGGACTGCCACAGGGGCTTTAGGTGTAGCAGACTGGGGTATGACATAAGCCTTCTTAGAAGAGATCACCATTAACCCTACCATAGAGCCACCAGAACTTCCACAGGACTGGGAAACAGACTCTTGGAGGGCACAAACAAAATCTTGTGTGCACCAGGACCCAGGAGAAAAGAAGCAGTGACCCCACAAGAGACTGACCCAGACTTGCCCATGGGTGCCCAGGAATCTCCAGCAGAGGCATGGGTCAGGGGTGACCTGCTGCAGTGTGAGCAGCGGACCTTTTGGAGGAAGCCATTATCTTCATTACCTCTACCACGTTGGCCTCAAGTCAAGCAACAAGGAGGGAAAACAGCATCACCCATCATCAGAAAATTAAAGATTTACTGAGCATGAACCCCACCCATCAGAACAAGACCCAGTTTCCCCCTCAGTCAGTGTCTCCCATCAGGAAGCTTCCATAGGCCTCTTGTCCTTTTCCATTAGGGGGCAGACAGAATGAAAACCACAGTCACAGAAAACTAACCAATCTGATCACATGGACCACAGCCTTGTCTAACTCAGTGAAACTATGAGCCATGCTGTGTAGGGCCACCAAAGATGGATGGGTCATGGTAGAGTGTTCTGACAAAATGTGACCTGCTGGAGAAAGGAACAGCAGACTACTTCAGTATTCTTGCCTTGAGAAACCTGTGAACAGTATGAAAAGGCAAAAAGATAGGACACCAAAGATGAACTCCCCAGGTCAGTAGGTGCTCAATATGCTACTGGAGATAAGTGGAGAAACAACTCCAGAAAGAATGAAGGGATGGAGCCAAAACAAAACCACCACCCAGTTGTGGATGTGACTGGTAATGGAAGTAAAGTCTGATGCTGTAAAGAGCAATATTGCATAGGAACCTGGAACGTTGGGTCCATGAATCAAGGCAAATTGGAAGTGGTCAAACAGATGGCAAGAGGGAACATTGACATTCTATGAATCAGTGAACTAAAATGGACTGGAATGGGCGAATTTAACTCGGATGACCATTGTATCTACTACTGTGGGCAGGAATCCCTTAGAAGAAATGGAGTAGCTATCATAGTCAACAAAAGAGTCCAAAATGCAGTTTTGGATACAGTCTCAAAAACGACAGAATGATTGTTTCCAAAGCAAACCATTCAATATCACAGTAATCCAAGTCTATGCCACAACCAGTAATACTGAAAAAGCTGAAGTTGAACAGTTCTATGTGGACCTACAAGACCTTCTATAACTAACATCCAAAAAAGATGTCCTTTTCATTATAGGGGACTGGAATGCAAAAGGAGGAAGTCAAGAGATACCTGGAGTAACAGGAAAATTTGGCCTTGGAGTACAGAATCCAGCACCACAAGAGAAGACTCTACACATAGACGTCACCAGATGGTCAATATCTAAATCAGACTGATTATATTCTTTTCAGCCAAAGATGGAGAAGCTCTATACAGTCAGCAAAAACTAGACTGGGAACTGACTGTGGCTCAGATCATGAACTTATTGCCAAATCAGACTTAAATTGAAGAAAGTAGGGAAAACCACTTGACCATTCAGGTATGACCTAAATCAAATCCCTTACAATACATGTGACAAATGGATTCAAGGGAATAGATCTGATAGAGTGCCTGAAGAAACTATGGACAGAGGTTTGTGACATTGTACAGGAGGCAGTGATCATCACCAAGAAAAAAAAAATGCAAAAAGGCAAAATGGTCGTCTGAGGGGGCCTTACAAATAGCTGTGAAAGGCAAAGAGAAAAGGAAAGATATTCCCATTTGAATGCAGAGTTCCAAAGAATAGCAGAGAGAGATAAGAAAGCCTTCCACAGTGATCAACACAAAGAGATAGAGGAAAATAGAATGGGAAAGACTAGCGATCTCTTCAAGAAAATTAGGGATACCAGGGAACATTTCATGCAAAGATGGGACCAATAAAGGACAGAAATGGAATGGACTTAAAAGAAGCAGCAGATATTAAGAGGTGGCAACAATACACAGAAGAATGATACAAAAAAGATCTTCATGATCCAGATAACCATGATGTTGTGCTCACTCACCTAGAACCAGACACCCTGGAATGCAAAGTCAAGTGCACCTTAGGAAGTATCACTACAAACAAAGCTAGTGGAGGTGATGGAATTCCAGTTGAGCTAATTTAAATCCTAAAAGATGATTCTGTGAAAGTGTAGTACTCAATATTCCAGGAAATTTGGAAAACTCCACAGTGGCCATAGGACTGGAAGAGGTCAGTTCTCATTCTAATCCCAATGAAAGGCAATGTCAAAGAATGCTCAAACTACCACCCAATTGCACTCATCTCTCACGCTAGCCAAGTAATGCTCAAAATTCTCCAAGCTAGGTTTGAATGGTATGGGTATTGTGAACTTCCAGATGTTCAAGCTGAATTTAGAAAAGGCAGACGAACCAGAGATCAAATTGCTAACATTCATTGGATCACTGAAAAAGAGAAATCCAGAAAAACATTTACTTCTGCTTTATTGACTATGCCAAAGCCTTTGACTGTGTGGATCACAAGAAGCTGTGGAAAATTCAAGAGATGGGAATACCAGACCACCTGACCTGCCTCCTGAGAAATCTGTATGCAGGTCAAGAAGCAACAGTTAGGACTGTACATAGAACAGACTGGTTCTAAATTGGAAAGGAGTACATTATGCTGTATATTGTCATCCTATTTAACTTATATGCAGAGTACATCATGCAAAATGCTGGACTGGATGAAGCACAAAGCTGGAATCAAGATTGCCAGGAGAAATGTCAATAACCTCAGATATGCAGATGATACCACACTTATGGCAGAAAGAACTAAAGAGCTTCTTGATGAAAGTGAAAGAGGTGAAGAAGTCGACTTAGAACTCAACATTCAGAAAACTAAGATCAAGGCATCCGGTCCCATCACTTCATGGCAAATAGATGGGGAAACAATGGAACCAACAGCAGACTTTTTTTGGCCTCCAAAATCTCTGCAGATGGTGACTGCAGCCATGCAATTAAGAGGGGCTCCTTGGAAAAGTTATGACCAGCCTAGACAGCATATTAAAAAGCAGAGACATTACTTTGCCAACAAAGGTTCATCTCGTCAAAGCTATGGTTTTTCCGGTAGTCATGTATGGATGTGAGAGTTGGACTATAAAGAAAGCTGAGTGACAAAGAATTGATATTGTTAACTGTGGTGTTGAAGACTCTTGAGAGTCCCTAGGATTTCAAGGAGATGCAACCAGTCCATCCTAAAGGAAACCAGTCCTGAACATTCATTGGAAGGACTGATGCTGAAGCTAAAACTCCAGTATGCCACGTGATGCAAACATCTGACTCACTGGGAAAAGACCCTGATGCTGGGAAAGATTGAGGGCAGGAGAAGGGGACCATAGAGGATGAGATGGTTGGATGGTATCACTGACTTGATGGACATAAATTTGAGCAACCTCCAAGAGTTGGTGATGGACAGGGAAGCCTGGCGTGCTGCAGTCCATGGGGTCATAAAGAGTTGGACATGACTTAATGACTGAACTGAACCCTCCTGTTAGGAGAGGTGCCAGCATCTCAGCTAGGGAAAGCTCCTGTGTTGGGGTTGTTCGAAGGAAAGAAAAGAAAATCACCACTCTAGGGATTGTTTTCTCCCCAGCAGGTGTAAAACAAGTTAATGTATCTCTCTTCAATTTGCATTTGGTTTAGCATAGCACTCTGCTGAGAACTTTGTCAGTGTTACACAGTATAACTTTGGTCAATGTCAGAAGGTCTGGCAGTAAGGAATGGTGCTTGAGGTTGTGTAATGCATTAGTACTACAATTTTAAGATAAAAATAACTACATACTGATTAACTCACCTCAGAAGCAAAAACATTTTGCACGATGATAAATTCCCAGGTTGGCCTCAACATGAACTCATGTCCTCACTCTCTGACATTTAAGTGAACAATGCTGAGAGTTGACATGCTAGGTACCCCATCCAATAAGCTCAATTTTATTTTCAGTTTCAGCCACAGCCTGAATCTGAAGCCTCTAGATTTCAGACCACTCCATGCAGGCAACTCACTTGAAGCTGATAGCACCTTGCCCAGGGTAAGCCCTTCTTGCATTCACTTTCTGCTTCAAGGCTCCCCCAACTCTGGATGTAGGCAGGAGAGTGCTAAGCTTTCAAGCAGCTCACACAGCACATAAAACTGATGGTTAAATATGCCTGTCTCCTTATCCCTCAAGCAAATCCTGGAGGTATTTGAATGGATCTGAGGGGGTCCCTCAGCAAAACTAAGCCCCTGATACTAACAGCAGGGCTGCCAATGTCCTTTCTTCCATCTCCTACCCTACTTTGACCACGGCCCAAATAAGATACCCCTACATGGTTCCACCCTCATTCTTAAGGGAATCCAGGCTAAGACGTGATCCCTTCTTACCCAGCCATATGTGGAGCCCAGACTTAGAAGGGGTCAATTGAATTTTTTTTTTTTTTATAATCAAGTTAGATTTAAGAAAGTCAAGTGTTTGGCTCAGGCAAGAAAGTCACTTAATATATACCCCAAGTTCATTTCAATCAGCTAATGTTTGCCTTACAAATAGTGAAAGAAGCAAAAAGCAAGGAAGAAAGTGTATATCCAGCTAAATGCATATTTCTAAAGAACAGCATGGAGAGACAAGGCCTTCAATGAACAGTGTATAAAATAAGAAGACAGAAGGGGAAAGACTAGAGATCTCTTCAGGAAAATTGAGATAAAGGAAACATGTTGCCCAAAGATGGGCACAATAAATGACACAAAAGTTAGAGACCTAGTAGATGCTGAAGAGATCAAGGAGGGATGGAAAGATAACATGGAAGAACTGTACAAAAAAAGATTCAAACGAACTGGATTGCTGCAAAGGTGTGGTCAGCCACACAAGGCCAGACATTCTGGAGCACAAAGTCAAGTGGGCCTTAAGCAGCACTGCTGTTAATAAAACTAGTTGATGTGACGAAATTCCAGTAGAACTATTCAAAACTCTAAAGGATGATGCCATCGAGATGTTGCATCCAATATGTCAGCAAATCTGGAAGACCCAGCAGTGGTCACAGGACTGGAAAAGGTCAATCCTCATCCCAATTTCCAAGAAGGGTAGTACTACAGAATGTGCTAACCGTTGGACAATTGCACTCGTCTCCCACACTAGTAAGGTCATGCTTAAAATCTTGCATGCTAGGCTTCAGCATTATGTGAACTGAGAACTTCCAGATGTCCAAGCTGGGTTTAGAGAAGTCCAAGCTGGGTTTAGAAAAGGAAGAGGAACCAGAAATCAAATTGACAACATTCGCTGGATCACAGAGAAACCAAGGGAATTCCAGAAAAACATCTACATCCATGACGCCAAAGCCTTTGACTATGTGTATCATAATAAACTGGAAAACTCTATAAAAGAGATGGAATACCGGACCATCTTACTTGTCTCCTGAGAAACCTGTATTCAGGTCAAGCAGCAGCAGTTAGAACCCTCCATGAAACAACTGGGTCAAGATTAAGGAAGGAGTATGACAGGGCTGTCTGCTGTCACCCTGTTTAATCTATATGTTGAGCACATCATGAGAAATGCTGGGCTGGAGGAGTTACAGGCTGGAATCAAGATAGGTGGGAGAAACAAAAACCTCAGATATCCAGATGACACCACTCTAATGGCAGAAAGCAAAGAGGAACACTAAAGTGCCTCTTGATGAGGGTGAAGGGGGAGTATGAAAGAGCCAGCTTAAAACTACATACTACAAAAACTAAGATCACGGCATCTGGCCCCATACCTCATGGCAAATAGAGGGAGAAAAGGTGGAAGTGGTGACGGTTTTCCTCTTCTTGGGTCTAAAATCACTGCTGATGGTAACTGCAGCCATGAAAACAGAAGATGTTTGCTTCTTGGCAGGAAAGCGATGACAAACCTAGATAGCGTGTTGAAAAGTAGAGACATTACTCTGCTGACAAAGATCTGTATAATCAAGGCTGTGGTCTTCTCAGTGCTCACATGTGGTTGCAAGAGCTGGACTGTAAAGAAGGCAGAGTGCTGGAGAAGACTCCTGAGACTCCCTTGAGCAGCAAGGAGAGCAAACCAGTCAATCTTAAGAGAAATCAACCCTGAATACTCAATGGAAGGACTGATGCCAAAACTGAAACTCCAGTGTTTTGGTCATCTGATATGAACAACTCATTGGAGAAGTCTGCGATGGTGGGAAAAAGTGGAGGGCAGAAGGAGAAGAGGGTGTCAGAGGATGAGATGGTTGGATGGCATCGCCAATGCAATGGACATGAACTTGGGCAAACTTTGGGAGATGGTGAGGGACAGAGGCCTGGTGTGCTACAGTCCATAGGATCACAAAGAGTTGGACACAGCTGAGTGACTGACCACTGCAATCGTTGCATACCACTGCTCAGGGACTTGTCACACTCAAGTCCCATCAAGTTTATAAAAGGGAAGTTTTAGGAAGATAGGACCGTTAGGAAAACTAAATAGTCTTATTTAGGCTTCAGAGACAAAGAGCAGGCCTCTGACCTTGCTTCTATCCTGCCTGGACACTGCCCTGACTGCCTGCAGTGAGTACAAGCCTGGCAGCACCATAGACAAGGGAAAAATCTTGAGACTGAGGCCCTGGAGGAGGTCCAGCCAACCAAACCCCAGACTTAACATTCCAAGTTTTATGTGACAGAACAGACAACATTAACATGAAGCCAGAGCTGCAATTTGCTCACAGATTGACAATATCAGTTTGCATCCTGGGATTAATAAGCAGGAACCCTGAACTGCAATTTTTGAAGTCTTACCCACAGAGCAGACACTGTGGGGGCCTGTCTCCAATTGGGACTCCAGATGTGATGTATCACGGGACTTCTCAGCACTGTTTTGAGTCTGGATGTTGGTCAAAACCTAGTTTGGTGATGCATCCTCTGTTGTTTCTATTTCTTTTAATGTTAGTATATATTGAAAGTAAGCTAGATAATTCTCTAATATTGGCATTATTTGTATATAATGAATGGCTTATTTTGTTAAATCTTTTGAACCTGAGATGAAAGTGAAAACTTTCAGCAAAAGAACTAAGTGTGAAGCACCTTAAATTCTAGCACTTTTCCAACAAGGAGAACCGAGTCTGCCTAGACCTCTCACTTCTCCTATGTACTTTGTTACCCAGTTCTGACCCAGTTCTTTCCCCACATCTTAGACCTGAAAATGTCTCTTGAAAAGAGGGCTAAGCTTTTGTGGAACTTAACAGCAGGAGTTGGACAGACATTTGATAAAAGCACGCCCCACAGAAACTTCAGAGGTGTTGGCTTGAAGCAAGTGAGGTGGTGGTTGGTGGTGAGCAAGTAGAAAAGAAGAACTAAGTCTGTGCAGTCACTTCAAGGAAGCAGGCTCTGGAGAAAGACATACACATATACATTAAAGGATTCTCCAAACAAGTCCACCTTGACATTACTTGATGGAACTAATTCTAAGTTGTTAGTGATGTTCACTTCAACATGAAATGCTTCAACCCTCCAGACTCCCAACTCACACACTGTCACCTCACTAGGACCCTACACTGCAGAATTTCACTGCCACCCATAAACATTCTGGAATCCTGAGCATGACTAAGTAACTGATGAATATTCTTTAATCACAAAAGAGAAGTCTCTATGTGAGTCTACAGAGAGTTGCTTATAAGCCTGAGTAGGCATTAACAGCCCAGTTACCCAACTCCTATGCAATTCAAGGCTTTGAATTGACAGTGGCAATGTTAAATCTTTCCCCTTGAATTTCATATGAAAAGTTAAATCTTCAACCATAAGACTTAGAGCTAGATCTATTAAATTGCTACTTAATAGTCTTGAAGCTGGAGGCTGGTGAGCATCCATTAGACATGCACATAGGCCGCTTTTAACAGAGTGCTGAGTGCCTCAGGGTGAGGTCAGAATGAAATTTCTAGAAGGGTTCTCAGCAGGTTGAGTTTCTTAGGGTTTCACCCACTTTAAGAAAGCATGCTAACAGCTAAGTCCATGGAATATCCAGTTTGGAGGAGCTCATAGGAAGGTGGCTGGTCCTAAAGTTCTATCCAAGTAGATCTACTTTCAAAGAATCTCAGGAAGCTCATAAACCAGCTTCAAGTAGTATAGTGTTACTTCCTAGTTCCTGTCAACCTTCTAGTCTCAGAACTTCAGCAAGTTTGAAACAAAGGTGGATCTGAACAAAGGAAAATAGGAACAGTCCAGAAGACCAGAGATGCTGGGTAGAGGCTAAGATGTAAGTAATTGGTCAAGTTAGCAGGGACCATTTGCAAACACAGCTGGAGGGGATGATAGGAGCCTGGGGCATTCTCTCTCCAAACCCAACTTCCCAGCATCCCCAGACTTGGCAGAGTAGGTACAGAGAAGGCCCCCATTTTGATGAGCTAGGTCTGGTCTCACCTGAAAGCATCTCTAACAAGATATGCCTTTTGATGGTGTAAACGTTTCCCACTAGTGTATGCCCCATTTCTCGTAGCAGAACCTTAGCCTGTCACCTCCTGCACAGCCATGGTAAGGAGTGCCTGAGGCACTTGGGTGGTTACAGCCTCTGCTGAAGCCTTTATCCTCGAGTCTTCCTCTCGACCACAATATCCTGCTCTTGGCTTCTGCTGATTCACTTGCCCACTTGTTAATCTCTGCCACCTGATACTTCTTTGGAGAGGGCATTCCTTCCACTAGGACACTTCATGTTGCCTCTAACCCCACGTGCACCTACATGGCTGCCTTCTCTGCTGCTTATCCAATGCTGTGGGTGGTGCTGAGTTACTTGTAAGTTGGATCATCTGGGTAGCTCCAATATGAACCAATTCCAAGCACGACCTTTCTCCTGTTCAATTTAGCAAGAGACGAGAGACCCTTTTAAGTACCTTCTCCCCACAGTACTTCCAGCTCCAGCACCTTACACCTCCCACTCCTTTGACAGATCAGCAGGTTCTCCTCACATGCTGCCCCTCAACGAGGGCCATTGGCATTGCTCCAAGCATGCCAGGAGGCGGGCCTATCACAGGGAATGCTGACAATCAACCCGCTTTAGCGGTTAGCCCAGGAGGTGGGACCGACACTCCTGCCAGTCAGCATGAATGTTTGCCTTTTGTTAATTAGATCATCTGTATCTTCATTTCTAAGTGGTTATGTAAAAGGTGCAGGAGCTCATTAAGCCAGGAGAGATTGTTAGAACAAATTTTTCCAGCTCAGTACAAAATAGAACATATTCGCATCTCTCATTTGTGGTATTATCCCAAGGTAGTTCTCAGAAGTTGTCATGTCTAATGCCTGATGAACAAGGGGGAGTCCTTCTGAGTGTGCACGTGAGGTCCTTAAGCAACAATGCTCAGGAGACTGAGGATTGGACCTGGCCGGGAAAGGGAAGAAAACATGCCCCAGGTAGCAATACAGAGGTCTACAGATCCTCTTGAAGGTGGAAGGCTTGAGGACAGTTTGGCAACAGATGTGGATATAGTGAGCTTGTCAACACCCCCAACCCATACCCTGCTCGCTACTAACCAAACACCCAGAGGAATCTGACTTGGGTGAACTGGGCAGATGGAAGTCTTGTCCTTCACTGGACTTCTTCCTAGTTAAGCCCCTTGGCAGTTAACTATGAAAAAGCAGCTCAGAACACCTAGAGTTCATTCTCTTTAAAAATGCATGACACAGAACAAGAGTTCATCCACAGCAAGGCACCAATGGGATGGATTTAAGGAGACCATGTCCCTCCTTCCCTGGAAAGTTCCAGTCCTAAGTGAACAGGTCCAGTAATGTACAAGTTGGTGGACTTCCAGTACCTGTAAATTGTGATTCAGAAGGGAGAAGTCGGTCCTCAAAAGCTTTGAGAGGTTTTTTCCTGATCACTTAAAGTACGCCTACTTACAACACCTACCCAAACACTAGCAACTGGGGAGCAGGCATACGAGATTATTCCAGCAACACTAGACAATGGCACTGCTGAAGATCTGAGGCTTCAGTGCCATGCTCCACATGAAAAGAGGCAGGCTAGGGCATGAAACTCCCTGGCTGGAGATGAAAAATAGGACTGACTTCCCAACAAAGCCCCAGAGGAAGAACCCCACAGCTGGAGGTGCACTCAGTCCTGAAAGAGCTTTGAGCCCAGTTCCTACACTGCCACTCACAGATCCTACCTGCCCCCCACACCTCCAGCCATATGCAATGAACAAGGTCAGGTGGGACCGTGGACTCAAGCTGATGTTAATTTTCTACCCTTCTTTCCTGCCTGAGGGCAGTGTTTGTGTCTTTTCTAGCTAGGTAGGGCAGATCTCCAGGAGGCTGTTCTGTCGGGCAAGATACTTCTCTTGAAGACCTCAGACCCTTTTTCTCCATACCTAACACCCCAAACCTGGGGGAGAAAACTCATGAAAGCAGGGAGCCCCCTAGAACTGGGTCCATTATAATGCTTACCCTCAAGGTAAGCCTACAGATGTCTCCACTGGTTTGTCAGTTACCCTATAAAGTGGATCCTGCTAGTTACTCACTGGTTTTCCTGTCTCTCCAGTTTTCAGGGCAGAATTTTGTCCTGTGATTTCAAGCCTCTGGTCTAAGAGTTGTTGATTCATTTGGTTCCTCACTCCCGTCCTTACAGCAAAAGTCAACTTCCAAGCTCTTTTCATTTGGAGGCAGAAAGTCAGAGTTAGGTTAACTTAGAATAAGAGTATCTCAAGTCAGCAAAGAGGGTGACATTTCACTGAAATCTTTTGTACTGGCTTAGAACAAGATTCCCTTTGTATTAATATTTCAAGGGATGGAAGCCTGAAATCCTGTTGCATTCTATTATTGAAGCAAGGAAGGCCTTTTTAAGCAATTCCAGCTACCCAGGAGGGCCACTGGCCAACTAGGTATGAAGAAGTCTTTAACTTACAAGTAGTCTAAAATGGACAGAAAATCTGCAACATCCTTGATACAGAGTGCTCCTTTCCAAAAAAAGGAAAGGAACTGGGAGATTGATATTTTTTAAAAAGACTTTATAGGAAAACAAAACTTGTTCTGAAGTTAGGAGTATGGACAGATCTGCAGGATCTCAAGCTTCTCTGGGATTCTCATCTTGAAATGAGAAGGTAAAAGCAGAAACCATTTACTCAATATTTTCCTTCTACCAATTAGGTTTTCCCCACTTCCCTGGTGGCTCAGATGGTAAAGAACCTACCCATGCAGTACAGGAGACCTGGGTTGCACCCCCGAGTCAGGAATATCCCCTGGAGACAAGAATAGCTACACATTCCAGTATTCTTGCCTGGAGAATTCCATAGAGGGGCCTGGTGGGCTATAGTCCATGGGGGTCAGAAAGAGTTGGTTACAACTGAAGTACACCCACCACACTAAAGAGAAATTCAAGACGCTGACTGTTAAGTGAAGGGGTTGTGAAGATTTAAAGCAAGTTCCGGAAGAGTCTGTAGTGGTTAAGACCCTTGGGTCTCTGGGAAGTGGTTGTAATAACCTTCCTGTCCAAGGAAGGTCACTCTGGGACATCCCAGAGAGGAAACCAGGGATGACTGATGCTGAAACAAGAGCAAGGTTTCAGTTTCCCTTTCACCTCAAGTTCCCCAAAGAACTTTTCAAAAGAAAAAAGATGGCAGAAGCCTGTCTCCCCACCCAGGGCTTCCTTTTAGCCTGAGACTGTCATTCAAGTCCCCATGTTTCCTCATGTCACCCTAACACAGTCGGGGCTGCCATGGGGCCACCACTTGTAATATCAGACTAGACACGCTATGAGCTGGTCCAAAGTCTGCCCCTGGCCTGTGGAGCCTGATGAGCCAGAGAACAGGGAGTCAAGTGTTCAGAGCCCCGGCCATCTCTGTAGAGGCCCATGGCTTATGACAAGTGGAGTCCAGCTCTTTATAAACCAGAGCTGCCCTCAAGGGGGCCTTTTCCCCTGGGGCACAAAAGCAGGGAGTTTCCCTTATTCCTTCAAGGAGTGGCTTCTGTTCCTCCTGCCAGGAGGCCTGAGCTTGAGGAGGACTCAAGCTACATAAACCCCAACTACCTCTCACCTACCACCGGCCCCCGGATAAGCCCGAGTTACAAAGGCTATACTGTTCAGTGACAGAGAGGAGACCCCAGGAACCAACTTGGAAGAGGGAGAGGCTGCCAAGTTAGGGCTTGAGGGTCGATTACACTAAACAAGGAGCTATGCAGAGGAGAGAAGCCTTTCAAACAACCTTGAATGGAACGGGCATCAGTCGACTTGGGCAGGTAAATGAGTACAGGCCTGTCAGTAGTCATAGGGCTGGCAATAAGTCAAACTTCCCATGATCACCACCGAAGCCTCATAGCTGAGTTAGCTTTTTAAGCTTACCCATTGCAACACGTCAGATGCTTAGAGAATTTAAGCAACTCACTCAAGACATGAGAAATAGAAGGCAGAAACCAGGCTCAAGCAGTATGTGGCCCAAGGTCTGTGACCTCAAGCTTTCAGTTTTAAGACCCCCCCCCCCCCCCCCCACCACGGCAAAAGAATGTGGTGAGCCAATTTCAAGAGCCTGGGAGCCAAGCTTTGTCAGGAGGAGAGACCCTGTGGCTAATCTACAGTCTAGATTCTGTCTGGTTCTAGACCATTCTCCTTTCCACTCAGGAGTCCCCTGGTATGAAAATAGGATATGGAAAGTCTAGACAAGCAATTGGACTTTTATCAGTCCAGTAGCAGCAGCAGCTGGCAGCCCTGTGTTGGCCCTTGATTAGCACGCTCCTACCTGGCTCCCAGCTGAGTGAAGCTAGGACCGCCCCCCCACCCAGGACTATAATGTGTGATTGTGTGCACTTCATGACCTGGTAGAGAGCCCAGTGTCACCTAGACAAAGTTTGTTCTGAGTGATGGCCCAGACCGCACAGTACCCAGGCCCTTTCATGGGCTCTAGCACATATCAGACTGGGTTTAAGCCCCCATCACGTGCCCCTCATCCTTTTGCCTCCCCCAGGGACTTGGCACTAAACCGAGTGCTACAGTTGAATGAATGAGTTCCTGGGTTATCATTACGAGATAAAGCTACAGCTCTGGCCACATGCCACTGAGGCTAAGAACTCAGGCTGTAGCCAGTGGTACTTGTAAAGACTCTAGCCTCTCTTATAGAGGTCTGTGGATTGTCGACAAGGAATCCAGTAAAGATGCTTCAACCTAGAAGATCAAGATTCTATTGGTCCCCCTGCTTTCAGTCTTTAGGGCAGAAAACACTGTCAGGTTAGCTGGCTCAGCTCTGACCATGTGAGAAAGTCAGCTGTACTTTGAACCCTGAGCAGTTAACAAGTAACTTTCATCCAGACCTTCGGATGTGGCATTTGAAGCGGCTGTTCAGGACGAAAACAAACCCATACAATCCAGATAGCCTGCCTGGGTGGGTGAGGGAGCTACACAAGCATGAGGTCCCAAGTTGGGTTCAGAGAGCCTGCCAGGCTACAGAAAGGTTCTAACACAGAAGAGGAATTTCATGCTACAGGGATGAAGGTGCCAAGTAAGATGCTTGTGGCACAGAACCCCTGGAGCCCCACACTAACTAGGTGAGGCGGTCCATGGGGCAGCAGCTAGAGTTACTGAGCACATACCATGATGGGTACTGGTCTACAGTCTCCTATCACAAGATCTGTTTAAGCCAGTTTCCCAGAGATGGGTAACTTGCCCAGGTTCTCAGAGCTAGTAAGTGACAGAGCCAGGGAAAGAACCCAGGTGAGCTCCAGCCCATATCCTGTCACACACTACATGACTATGAAGGTCTTTTCCACGAGACCAAGGCTCTAGTCAACAGTGGCTCCACTGCAAGACGTGAAAGCAGACAGATTCCAGACCCCAACCCTCCCACCTCCAAGTTCAACAATTTCGACAGAAGCTTTCAGTTGTCTTCACAGGAGCTGCCTTAGAAATTGGTTAAGCCCTCACCTAAATTTGACCCAAAACTGGTTCAGCTGGACAAGCTCCACATCAACTGGTCACGCCCAGTTTTCAGGTGAGGTCAGCACCACCCATTCAGTCTCCCACTTCGGCAGATTGAACTGCATCTAGACCCCAGGTTTTCCCACTTTTCAGGCCAGCCCACGTGGTCAGTTGCCTGCTGACTCACCTAGAGTTCTTCTGAACACTGAAGACTTGACTTGCTTCTCTAGAGCCTTCAGCCAGTTGGAGTTTAATACTGGGCCCTTTCACACAGTCACCACAGTTTTTACATGCTCTGAGCTACTCTTCCAGGTGAGTGAGGGCCTAGATCTAGACCTATGCCAGCAGGGAGCCCCCAGGAGCCGTTTACCTATGATCCTATTAGAGAAACGTTAGTCAGTCCAGTTCCTACTTGTGCACTCCCCTGGAGTGGATCCTCCCTGCTAAGGAGGATTTGAATAGCACAGACCATAGAATAAAACCTTCATCTCCAAGGGCTGATGCCTTAACTATGACCTGCTGTCCCAGTTCAATTCATATTGATATTCTTTTCAGCTGGGGAGATAAATGAGCCTCCAAACATTTTAGTTTTTGCCAGATTTGAGTTCACATCTATGCTGGATTTGCCAATAGCAAGTCTACTCTGTAGTGCCTTATTCCCAGAGGAAAACTTTAGGATGCTTAAAAAGGAAAAGGACAACAAGCAAGTGGGGAGTGCCTCACCTCTGAGACCTGACCACAGAAGGCAGGCCACAGGTTGCTTGAAAACAGGCTTCAGCAGGAAAGTTTATCACCCTATCACAGGAAGGGCTAATGCTGAGTCACTGTTTGTCAAAAGTTTTGAGTTTTGGGGTGAAAAGTCACTCCCTTCAGTGCATATACTCCAACTCAGGGTCCCATGCTCTTCATGTGAACTCAGTTCATACCTATGGAGCTAGGCAGAGATAGTTTCCCTCCATCCCCCTGCCTGTTGATATAGGCCATTAGTTCCTGGAACAACCCACTACCAGAAAGATCTTTCTCAGGAGAAAAGACAGCTTCCCAAATGAAGAAACTGTAGCTCTGTTTTATGTACCAGGAGAGGTTTTTTTTTTTTTTTTTTTTTTTTAAGGCTTCAAGTTGGTAAAAGAGAACCCCTGAAGAAAGATTTTTACACCAAGGTTAATATGGGGCCTTGAGCCAAAGAATTCAGACAGTCTCTAGAAACTACATAAGGCAAGAAAATAAATTCTCTCCTAGAGCCTCTAGAAGGAATCACAGCTTTACCAACACCTTGATTTCAGCTTTAGTAAGGCACTTTTTTGTTCATACTTCGGACCTCTAGAACATTGATAAATCAGTATTGCCTTGCATATAGGGTTATCGTTAGCTTGTTCTCTTTCCTATACTCATGAAGAGATTATGTGGCAATAGCCTTCAAGCCAAGAGAAGAGGCCTTAGAATAAATCCACCAGGCTAACACCTCAATCTTAGACTTCTCAGATCAGAACTCCCCAGGACTATTGTAGCCTTCAGAACTATAAGAAATAAGTTTCTTTTTAAACTAAAAAAGAAAAAAAAATCGGTACTGTCTTAAGTCACACACACAAAGACTTTTCAGATGTAAGAAAGCAAGCAGGAAACAAGAAAATCCCTGGGAGAAAGAGGCAAGGCTTAGTGTTCTTATGACCCCAGGACTATCTGTGAAGAAAACAGAAGAGAATAATCCACATAGAAGAGCACGAACAGATTGGTGTCCTGGAGATAGAGTCCTGCACTCCTATTCCCAGAGTTTTCTCTTCTGAGGGAAAAGGAAGCTTTATACCCTACCCTCCAAGCTTTATTCTGCTTTCCCCACTCCAACCCTGGCAAGCCCTCAACAGCCAAAACCACCCCAACCAAATAGGTGTGGACTGTGGGTTTTATAGGCTATGGAGACTAGTCCCGCCCCCCTGCCCCAAAGCACTCTGGGTGGGCAGCGGTTCCTCTGTTTCTCATTGGCTCCTTCTCTCTCAATCAGCAGATTGTCCCCACCCTCCTCTGCTCATTTCCTCTCTGTAGGTCATCAACAGCAGTGTAAGCAAGGGCAGGTTTTAACAGTCTGCGCTCAACCCTCGCCTAAAAATGTGGCTTCTCGTGTTTTTAGGCATGATTCCAGAAGCAATCTTGATTGGAAAAAGAGACAGCCTCTTCACAGACAGAATATATCATTCTTTTTTTATGTTCACCCAACCTCCCGGTTGTTAAGAATCATCTGAATCAGGGCTCTTTCCTGGAAATTATGTTTTAGGAGAACTTGATGAGAGCCTTGGAGTCTGTGGTTTTCCAGATTTGTCTGTCAAGATTTGCGTCTTTAAGGAAGCCGGCACCCTACTAAAAGGCGCTATTGAAAAATTCCCTTCTAAGAAATGACTTCTGTTTACCCGTTATGGTTATCCCCGTATTCCCAATTCCTCCTTTGAATTTGAGTTTCTCCAGCAGCTGATCCAAATAAGCGTTGTTTCTGGAAAAGAAAGAAAAATGCAGCGTTTAGGGGGAGGTGGCCTCGTTCTGATCTTCACCACCTCTCTGCGCTTAAGGAATGAACCACAAGTGGGAAGTAGCTTTCATAAGTCAATTCACCTGAGTCAGTTTGAGTTTGGCCGCGTTCCCCTTCTGGTCCTGAGTGAGGTCGCAGGAAAGAGAAGGAGCCTTTTGAGAGAGGAACTGGGGTGTTGAGGTGATGAAAGTTTGAGGGCAGCCAGAAGATAGTGGGAACACACAAAACTTTTGGCAAGAAGGCAGCTGTCGGTGCACCATGCCTGTGGTAAGTGAACTTAATATAAGATACCCACTCGGGGATCAGAAAAACTTCAAGAAAGGAAGAAGCATTAAAGTCGGTGGTTAATTCTCTTGTTGCTTATTTGAAAGCTGATTCCATAGGCATTAATTTGTTTCCTAATCAAAGTAACTGTGGATTCCCTTCTTTCAACGGGCTCTTCATTTTTCTGACTTCCTGTCTTTACTCCTGCTGTTCCTCAGTCAGTCCTTTTCCTCATTTTCTGCCACAAATCAAAATTCTAGCTACATAAGACCCAGCTGAGATGCTAAATTTTTGTGTTGTCTTCTCTGATCTCCCAGTTTGATTCCATCTGCTCGCCTCACTTTCTGAGATGGTTAGAGAATTCAGATGGCCGACACTTGGTCTTCTCCCTAAAGGACCTCACACCCTGATTAACAGATCACTCTTGCCTTGCTCTGTCATAGCATCCATGGCACCTTCATATAACACACACTGTATTTGCTTGGTATTTGGTTGCTATCACGCTTGTCTACTGCCACTGCATTGCAAGTGCCTGCCAGGAGGGTAAAATGACTGCTTCAACTCTGTGTCAAGAATATGGTACAAATATAATGTGTTTCTTGAATGAATGTTTAGGGAAGAAAGGAAGAGGAGGAGGAATGACTGCAAAGAAATCAAGAAAGTTCTGCCTCCTTCAGTGTTCTCTTTGTAGCCTCAGTCTGGTCTGGGGCGGGGGATGGGGTGGGAATGAGATAAAGTTCTAGTATTCCTTGGGCTTGAGAAACAGTTCCAACTCCATAAAGCCAGATGAGGAAGAGCAGATATTACCAGCGTGAGAGAGGGGAGAGAGTTCAGGGTGAGAAGTCCCCCCTCCCTTATCCACAGTTTATGAGTTCAAGTACTGCCTGACACAGCTATGAATACACTTTGAGAACTTGGGAGGTGGTATAGTGTGGTCATTAAACATGTAGATTTGGGGTTCACATTCCTGGCTCTGTGGCTTACTGGCCTGTGACTTTATGTGACTTGGTGCAAGTTATGTAATCTCTTTAAGCTCCCGCTTCTTTGTTAGGCAAAATGGGAATGATTACTATCATAATAGCACTCACCTCTCAGGATTATTATGAGTTTTAACTCAGCCAATACATAGAAAACAGAATAGTGACTAGCACAGAGTAAGTACGAAATTGTTATCAACATCTGCCATGTAACATTCTTGGCTAAATCATAACAGCTAAACCTTATTGAGCTAGATATTATTCACTTGTTCTAATGGGAAAATGTAAATTCAACATAGCTGTAGAGCAAAGAGGCACACTGAGAATTGCTGCAAGGTTAAGGGGTTGTTGGTCATGGCTCCTAACCTGCTGCAGGGATAAGTCAATTCTGACTCCATGTTGGAACTGTTTGACCTGCTTTCTGTTGCTTTTGTTATTATAATCACACATAATGGCCTGCCTCAAAGAATCTTGCCCCTCTGCCTGACTGTTAAACTAGAGTGCCTTTGTTCAGAACACTGTCCTCCTGCAGATGGCAGGACGGAAGAAATGAACACCCCCCACCTGCGGCTTGCCGTTCTAGGAGATATTTGCAAGATTAATGGTCTTTTTACTGTTTCCTCACCTCTCCTCATCTCTGATCCATAGAAGAAACTGGTATCCAGACCCCCAGGTAATATCTTCTCAGTCAGCTGACTTTCTGAGTAAGGTGGTATTCCTTGACTCAACATTTCGTCTCTCAGATTCACTGGCCTGTTGTGCAGTGAGCTAGAGCAAGCTTGGACTCGGTAACAAACCCATTTTAAGGGCACCCATGTCTTCCCCCACCTAGTACACAAGCTCCTGGTAGAGTCAGAGCTCTGCGCACAAGAGGGCCTTGTGTGACTCAGGATGGAGAGAGTGACTGATGTGTTCATGTTCTTGTTATTGGAGGAGATGACTTCTCATCCGTTTGCAGAGAAATAACAAACTGTAAATGATTAATTTTGTCTGTGATATGTAATGACTTTGCATCATGAGGGCTGTCATTGTATAATGACAATAAGACAAAACAACCTTCTGGGTTTCTAATTAGTTTCTGGAAGAAGCAAAAGGAGCGTAATGGTTGCCTATTTCCCTCTCCAAGGAGGAACTGAAAAACAGCTATGGGACTGGTGTAGCCATGGCAGTGAGTATCCAAGGAGGAAGAGAAGCGTGAACAATAAGCCTACAACCTGCGGGCAGAGTCTCCTCCCCTAGTGAAATTCCCTGGGAAAACACCCATCCCTGAGTCGGGGCCTTGGGAGATGGGGGCCTTGGCAGTGATGGGCAATTAGATTATTTGCATTGGTGGTAGCTGAAGGGGGTGTGAGAGAGGGATGGGTGGAGTCTGTTCTGAAGACAGTGGTTTCTTGTCCTGTCCCTGGCAGGATGGGGACAATCATTCTTGTCCACCTGCTCCCCATTCCACCATTACCTGGAACCACTCACAGCGTTCCTCTAAACCAGTGCTTCTCACATGCACTGCACACACAAATCCCCCAGGGACCCTGTTAAACCATCGGCTCTAATTCAGTAGGTCTGGGTTGGGGTCTGAGATTCTGCACTTTCAAATGTTTCCAGATGATGTTCATGCTGTTGGTAATGGGAAGAATTTGACAAGGTCAAAGACCTTGTATCCGACAGCTCTGTCACCACCAGTAAGCTCTTTAGAAATGCAAATTCTTGGGCCCTGCCTCAGAACCAGAAACTTGTTTTAACAAGACATCCAGGAGATGATGGACGTTGGTGTGTATTTAAATTACAGAATCACTGTTACAGATGATACATGAACTAGTCTCATTGGAAGGACAGATGAGGTTTTAGAAAAGTGGTGTTCAACTAGCCCAGAGTCCCAGGGTGGGGAGAGTTGCCCAAGAGGTTACCTAGCCAAGTCCTCTTCCATCTGAGCCCTGAAACAAGTCCCTCACCCAGGGGGCACCCTTCACAGGATCTTCCATAGCAACTCATTCTGATAAGGAGGCTTTCCTGCAGTGCTGGCTCCCAGCACCCACACGGGGAAGCCTTTCACAGAAGCAGGAGAGGCAACCAGGATTTGAGGTTGGTAGCAAGTGGATGCAGAGAAAGGGGTAGGGATCTCGGGCCTTGCTGCTGACACAGTACAACATTGATAAATACACACAACCCCTGGGCTGATGAACAGAACTGACCTCTATATCTGGTGGAGACATACTGAGTCTCCAACACCTGAACAAGGGTCCAGCAGGGTCCTTGAGCTCAGAGGAGAGAAGGAAAGGACAGGGGAACACTTCTCACAAAATTCTCCAGCTGGCTTCACATCCAGTTAATTAACTAAATTAAATCCTAAAAGCCTTACTAGTTTTGGAGGGGACCTTTGATGTCTCTGAGCACCAAGCCCAGGGAGGCGGGCAGCGCTGGGTCGGGAACATCTCCCACGGATGGCCAAGCAGCATTCTGTTAATCGTGGCTATTAAACTGCTTTCCTGGGAGTTGTTTTTGAATCATGTGAAATAGATTAAGAGTCTGTTTTGAATCCCTCAGGGTTTCCTGTGGCGCATAATTATAGATGCACTGGAAGAAGAATTCAGGTCAACAATTACTTTAATGAGATGTCTGAAGAGCATGGCCCAGCAAGGCAGAGGGCAGAGAAGGAGCTGGGGGAAGACGTAGGGTGGGGGAGAGACCAGAGAAATTGGAGGGTGTGAGGAAGGCAGGGAAATGGGCAGGATGAGGGGCAAAGATAGGAAGGTTTCTGCAAGGAGAGCAGAAGAGGGAGAGGAAGAATGCAGAGCAGGGGAGCCAGGGGAGCAAGCAGAGGGCAGAGGCGCAGATTTCACTGTGTCTGGAACATTTTTGCTGCTCCTGCTGCTAAGGCACTTCAGTCGTGTCTGACTCTGTGCGACCCCATAGATGGCAGCCCACCAGGCTCCTCTGTCCCAGGGATTCTCCAGGCGAGAATACTGGAGTGGGTTGCCATTTAAGTCGCTTCAGTTGTGTCCAACTCTGTGCGACCCTATGGACAGCAGCCCACCAGGCTCTGCTGTCCACAGGATTCTCCAGGCAAGAATACTGGGGTGGGTTGCCAGCTCCTTCTCCATGGAACATTTTTGAAGATGGAGAAAACATTCAGAAAGCAAGAGAATGGCGCTGGGTACCCATGGAGAGGTTTGCAGTCTTAGATACAGATGTTCCTCTGGAGACAGTGGGGAGGTATTGACAATGGGCTTTGTCATCAAACAGACTTGGGTCTAATCCCTGACCCTACCCTGTTTGACCTGTATGACTTTTGGCAAGTCACTGAACTTCTCTGAGTCTGCTCCCCATCTATAAAATGAGGGTTAACTATATAAGGTGCATGCCTTGGTCTGTTCAGGTTATTATAACAAATTACCATAGGCTAGGTAGCTTATAAACAACAGGAATTTCTCACAGTTCTGGAGGCTGGAAAATCCAAGATCGAGGCAGATTTGGTGTCTGGTGAGAGCCTGTTTTTACAGTTGTCTTTTCATTATATCCACACATGGTGGATGGAGTGAAGGGGCCTTTTTGAAAAGGGCCCTGATCCCACTCATGTGGCTCCACCCTCATGACCTAATCATCTCCCAAGGGCCCCATCTCCAAACACCATCTTACTGAAGATTAGGCTTCAATTGATATATTTTGGTGGGCCACAAACATTCAGGCCACAACAGTGCATGACACTCCTAAAATGAACTGTGTCCGACATACAGTAAGTCCCAATAAATGATTGTTAGAATGAGGAATCCGAGAGGTTAGTTTTGCCCAAGGGCTCATAGCTAGTCAGTAGCTGAGTTGAAATTTAAATTTAAATTTGTCTGATCTTCCAGTTCCACCAAGGAAAATGTACATAACTGTTCTTTTTTGGGAAATGCAAAGTCTGTTCTCCAGAGGGTCAGCCTCAATCCATGAAGACAGTTCTTATCAGCTGGTGCCAGGGTTTCAAGGGAAAATGAAACAGTTACCCATAAACCAAAAAACAGGCTCAATCTAATCATGGTGGGACTTTAAATACAGGTCTGAAGGTCAGGAAGATCCCCTGGAGAAGGAAATGGCAACCCACTCCAGCGTTCCTGCCTGGAAAAATCCATGGACAAAGAGCCTAGTGGGCTACAGTCCATGGGGTCACACAGAGTTGGACATGACTGAGCATGCATGCAAACACACACAGACACACACACACACACACGAGGTCCCACTTCCATGAACTGGTTTTTACAGAACATGCCCTTGTTCACACCTGCAGGATATAGCAAGGCATTCATTCTTGAGTTCATTCCAGGGCTTACTGAATTTCCATAATATGCCCAGTACTATTAACCTTTCAGGCTCCCAAGAGTAGATGCCTAGTTGGATAACTGACCATCTTAGTGGTGCATTGCTCAAATCTCCCTTCAAGTTCTAGAATATACTACCTCTGGAATCTATGAGAAGGTTCACACTGAGGCCACAATCTTCCCCAGGCTGCTTTCAGCAAAGGCAGAGCATGGGGTGGGGGTGGGGTGTGCGTGTGCTAGAGCTGAGTCAATCCTGCCCAGCGTGGAACTTCTTTAACAGGGGGGCTCTAAGACTCCCAAAGCCTGGTTGAGACTTCCTCAGAGCTGCACTCCAGTCTGAGGCTCTTTCTGCCCCACCCTCTTCCTTCCCTCTCTCCTTTCTCAGCAGGCAGATCAGCATCCCAGTCTGAAGGCTCTCCCTGTCTCCTCTTGCTCCCTCTCCCCTCACCCCCTAATCTTTCACAGGAGTTTCTCCCAAGAAGTCTCTTGCACATCTATCTTGGTATCTGTTTCCCAGAGGAACCAAACAAAGGAACCAAGACCCATTGTTTATAAAAAGATTAAATGACAGGACAAGCCACTCGAGGAGCAGAAGTCACAAGCCCCTTTTAGATATCTCTTGAATCCATCCACTTTGCTCTAGGTCCACAGTCAATGCTTTAGTTCAAGCCACCGTCTCGGTCCGTCAGATCCTGGTAGGACACAGATATCACACTCAAACAGGATAATTTGTTGAGGTTAACGAAGGATAATTTAGAAAATTCTGGTCCTGAGATATGGGTTTAGGTTAAAGGAACAAGGGGCACAGTCTGCCTGCATCACCTGGGGTGGAGGATAAGTACCTCCACCTCACTCTCCTTCCTCCCTCCTGTCTCCTGCTGGTGCTCCTTTTTTGGCCAAACCCAAATGGAAACCAGAGGAGACAGGAGCCCATTGATGGAGGCCCTGGTCTGCTTCCCACGGGTACGGACAGAGCAGGGCCAAAAGCAAATCAGGAGAGGCAAAAAGAAGCTGCCTGGCACAACTGTGTCTTGCCCGAAGCTTTGCAAAATCTTATTTTACCCTACTGCCCTCTTTTAACCTTTCTCCCCATTCAAACCAGAGCAACATATTAAAGAGTGCTGACTTTCCCAGCTACTTAACTCCATCCAGTGGCTCCCCTCAAGGACTAACTTGTACAATGTCAAGGAATGTCTGCCTGACTCAAGGCACAGGGAGGCCCTTGAAGATACTTGTTTTTTTTACGAGTAAATAAAACGCTATGGGCAAGTCGTGTATTTTGGAGTCCAGGATGGTGCTGATTTCAAATATTTCTTCCTCTTTTCCCCGAACATTGAAAAGTCCTGGAGTTTCAGTGTCTGTGTATCCAAACTTTATCTCCTAAGTACCACTAACTGAGACCTACTATGGGTCAGGCACTCTGGAAATGTCTTTCTGAATAGTATGACTAATCTGCACAATGAGTGTCTCCATCTGTGTTTTTCACGTTAGAAGAGGGACTTAGTGGTCAGAAATGAGCTGCCCCTGGGCCATCTGGGGTCCCAGTCGAGAACAAAAGTCACTCCTTTCACGTTTCCATGTTGTCCTTCCCACAGGCACACTTCACCGAGATGCATCTTCCTCATGGGATTATTCCAAGGATGTGCTGTGTGCTTAGTCACTCAGTCGTGTCTGACTCTTTGTGACCCCATGGACTGTAGCCCACCAGGCTCCTCTGTCCATGGGGATTCTCCAGGCAAGAATACTGGAGTGGGTTGCCATGCCCACCTCCAGCGGATCTTCCCAACCCAGGGATCAAACCCAGGTCTCCCCCATTGCAGGCAGATTCTTTGCCATCTGGGCCATCAGGGAAGCCCAAGAATGGAGTAGATTAACTCATGCAAAGAGTTTAGAACAGTGTCTGGACCCTCGTCAGTGTGCAGTCGCTGTTAGCTCTTATTAACATGTCATCCTCTTCCAAGCTTTAGTATGGACTATCATTTCTGCCAAGTGGACCCTCCCCCACCACCTGTCACATTATATTCATGCAATTTCATATAATGATCAATACTTATGGCATCCTGGATGCTGTCCAAGACTTGCACCTCCTGATTGTATTGACTCCAGGGACTCTGAAGAATATGTCAATAGTTTTGAAGAATGAGAGCATGTGTTCAACCCCCTTGGATAAGGATGCTGAGTGGACTTGATCTGTCCTCACATCAGGAAAGCCTACATGTCCATCCACTTCCCAGTACTGGCTTTAACTCCAGCCCTACCTCCTCTGCCCTCTGGGGGCTCCCCTGCTCTCTGGGCACCTGCTCAGAAGGATCATCCCACCCTACTCCCAATATTTCTTCCTTCCCATCCCTGCAGGTACACACTACAGCCTCCTCAAAGGAGGTATTTAATTGTAAATCACGGAGTGGAGACAGCACATCACAAGTATTAAAACATCCCTCCTCCCCTCTCCTCCCTCCAGTTTTCTCTACATCCCTCACCCCTTCCCTTTGTCCCCTCCCCTCTTTTCTTGCTCCCACTGTCTGTGCAGGTTGAATTATCCTCCTGAGCCTGTGGAGACTTGAGATGCCCTCACTTCAACAGGATCCCTTAAATCAGACATCTCTTGGGTACCACTTCGCATCCTGTTGGTCTTCCCATCTTCCAGCCCCAGCTGTGGTACCCAGCTCCACACAGGCTGAGAACCGCTCCCTGCACATGTCTTTGGACAGCCGCCACCCCATCTTAGTCTGAATTGCACACCTTGGATTCCTGTCCTTGGACTTTTCTGATGCCAAGGAATGGGACAGCTGCAGAGACCCACTGGGCACTCTCGCTGGCACACCTGACAATTTCAAGGGGAGTTTACACCCTTGGCTAGTGGTAATGGAAGGTGAAGGCTTCCCCCTTTTGCCATCCACTGCTCAGGTCTGTGGTTCACTGTGGGAAGCCCTGGTGGGAAGGGGACCTGCAACAGGGCATCCTTAGCTGGTTCTCATTTCTTCCCTATTTCACTCCCCTGATTACTTCCGATGTAAACTGCTTGTCCACAAGTCACTTCTGAGTCTGTTTAGGGGAAATCCAAATTAAGACACCATTGTCTCCTGGAACAATATCCCTTTCTGTCTTCCAGTTTTAAACATGGAATTCTTCATGAGCTCCTTTCTACCTTTCAAAGTCTGACCCATCCTTCAAGGATTATCTGAAATTCCAGTTCCCTGATTGCATCAACCCACAAAGATCTCTTCTCTTCCTGGGTAGCTGTAGCCCTTTCTAAGTACTTAGAATAGTTGTATGTTCTTATTTTCTTCTCAACATTAATAACGAATAATAATAACTAATAATTGTTGATGCATACAATTGCTGGCTTCAATTCTAAACCCTAAAGAAATTATAAATGCCCTGAGGCCAGGCCTGTGCCTAAGTCCCCACAGAGCCTGGCATAGTGGGTAGCCTGAACTGTGGGATTTTCCCAAACTCCTTCAGTAGGGGACAGCTCTCTCCTGGGCACCAGAGCCAGGTGGGGAGGCCCCTCTTTCCTATCTCTGCTGTATCTGGTGTCTCACCTACAGGAAGACATGAGCTTCTCACAGCCTTCCTAAAAGCTCTATGAAGAAAATTGAAGGATTTCCTTAGTGATCCAATGGCTAAGACTCTGAGCTCCCAATGCAAGGAGCCATGGTTCCATCCCTGGTCAGGGACCTAGATCCCATGTGCCATGACTAAGAGTTTGCATGCTGCAACTAAAGATCCCATGTGCTACAATGAAGGCCAAAGATCCTACGTCCCACAACTAAGACCCAGAATAGCTAGCTAAGTCCTGGTGTAGCTAGCTAGCTAAATAGTAAATACATACATAGAAAAGTGAATGGTCACCCATCCCAGAATATGAATCTGCAAATCCTTCTTGACCTCCAAGGCCCAGCTTAAATGCACCCTTCTCCGTGTGGTCTCTCTCATCCTTCCAGAAAGACCCCTCTGTGCTTTAAACCTCAGAAGTTCTTTAGCTTCACACTTCTAATGAACCTTCTCATTTTCAAACATGTCTTGCAATTAGTTATCCATCATTTGTCTCTCATTTAACAATGAGTAAGTTAATCAGTTACCAAGCCCCAGGGCCCACCCCTTAGTAGCTACTCAATACATTTTGAATGAGTGAACAACTGGTGGGGGGAAGAGAGCCTGAGAGGCTATAGGCAGATAATTATCAGGCTTCCTGGCATCCTGTTGTAAGTCCAGGGAGGCCCACAGTTACAAATTCATAAAGATGATGGAAGACTCTGCTACTGTCACCTCAAACCCATTCTTCTCTTCTGATACAAATTTCCCTGCCTCCATCTTATGACTTAGTACTGATGTCTGTGAGCAGAAATGGTGTGACAACAAATGACAAATTATGTTCCTAAAGGAAGAGCCCTGTGTTCCCTGTGAGGGCAGGAGCTGGGGCAGTCATTTTGGATCATGAGGTGAGAACTGCATATTGAGTTTGGCAGAGCAAAAAGACAAAAGGAGTCTTGGCTCATAATGATTACGGAGCCGCCTTGTCAGGTCTGGACCACTCACCTGGGACTCTTACATGGGAGAAGAATAAACTCCTTTGTTTTTTGAGCCAGTCTTATTTGGTCTCCCAAATAAGCCAGTTAAAGTAGCTGAACTTGTATTTTAACTAAAGCCACACACATTCTATACATCTGATCAGTTCTGAAGGGGTGAAAGGAAAGTATACTCCAGAGATATGCTGGGCTGAGGATTTGTGGCAGGTGTAGGCTGGGGCTGAGGGCAGCTGGATGGGCTCAGAGCACAATGTATGTGTGCTCTTAAACATAATCTGCTGTGGTTCTGTTGTTTCTTCAAACTGGACAGAAGTGACTGTGCCAACTGGACTCAAGCTGGCATTTGGAGCTCAGGTGGAGAGGGGCTGGGGAAGCAGAGGGCAGAAGGCTGGTGTTGGGAACCCTGGTGGGACACACGGAAGGTAGCCATGAGTTCCTAATACAGGCACTGAGTGTACAGGGGCCACAGCAAGATGCTGAATCAAAGCCAGATCCAATAGCTGGGGACTAGGATGGGGGGCCAGCAAGCAGATTCTGGGATGACTTCCATGAATACAGGTGAGTAACATGGAGTATGGTAGTATATGGTGTATTCTATTGAATTAAAGATTCAGAAGGGCAACAAGGAGCAATTTTTCACCCTGTGTCCTCGCTCATGATCCTAGGCTTGGAATCCCTGCCCTGGCCTGTGTCTCCATTTGTTAGGTTCACTTATCCTAAAAGACTTGTCTTGGGTGTCACCTTCTCCAGGAAGCCCTCCATGACACTATAGCTAGGTCAACCATGCCTCCTCTGAGCTTCCCCTAGACCATGCTCTTCTACTGTAGTTATTAATCTGTCGATTATTGCAGGAGTACAATGATTGCAACACAGCTTATAACCAAGTTTAACAGGGATGCCCAAAAGCAGTGATCTTTGCTTGATACCCTCAGTGTTTCCCATGATTGCTGATACATGGAGGGAGAAAATTCACCTGAACGGGACCACAGGGGCAAGTGGGTGGGTGATCGGATCATTTGGAAGCACAGCATGGGGGCCTCAGACATCACAGAAGGTGGACAGAGAATGGATTCTCTAAAAGCCCATTGAGATCCTGGGCGGGGTGGGGGCGGTGCGCTGGGAGATGGGAACAGGCCGTGAACAGAAGGAAATGGTCAGGGCTGAGCTGATCTCAGCATTAGCACTGCCCAGAACTGCCTAACTCATGTCATCACATTCCCAAATCTGGTACCTGGAAGGGACAATTATCAACAACCCAAGGAGCAAGTAAACATCCTAAGAGTGAACACTGCACATCCCTGATTATGCAACGCTCATCCTATCTATTTTTCTACCCTGTGTTCTGGGAGAGAAGAGGTCGTAGAAAATTCAACATCTCCCCACCTGAGATACACACCCACACCCTGAGATGTGTTTTCTTGGGGGAGGAAGGTCAAAAGGCCACCTTTCAATCTAAGGAGAGGGCCCAGGGAGAGGAATCATGATCTGATGTCTTCTATTCCTATTTAATCATTTCATTACTAATTAATAGGGTCATTACTGCAATTTGAAGGGAAAGAACTGTGATTAAAGGTTAATGCCATTGCTGCACGCATCACACCTCAAATTATGTTATAAAAATGTCCAGCGTATTTAATTGAACCTATAAGTAACAATGTAATTACACTTAATAACGTACGTGCCTTGTGTTTATTTGTTCCTCTCTGAGGTACAGAGAGCCCCACGTGGGTGGGTTAGGGAAGATCACGGTGACTCGCTGTCTCAGCGTGCCCTCCGTCTCCTGATCCTATCAGCTTCCGGCCCCTGCAGGAACAATAGCTGACTGGTCACAAGAAATCCAGCCCTGCCTCTTAGCACTTCTCAGTCTTCAGTTCAGTTCAGTTCAGTCACTCAGTCGTGTCCAACTCTTTGCAACCCCATGGACTGCATCACGCCAGGCCTCCCAGTCCATCACCAACTCCCGGAGTTTACTCAAACTCATGTCCATTGAGTCGGCGATGCCATCCAGCCATCTCATCCTCTGTCGTCCCCTTCTCCTCTCGCCTTCAATCTTTCCCAGCATCAGGGTCTTTTCCAATGAGTCAGCTCTTTGCATCAGGTGGCCAAAGTGGGACAAGGTCTAATGTCGGTGTTTCCCAGGAGGGAGGCGAGGCGAGGAGAGGGGCAGAGAAATTGGCCACTGACTGAGCCCCTGGCAGTGTACAGTCTTGTCAAAGGGCTAGGATGCTTCTAACTTATGTGTCTTAGCCTGGGTGGCACATGAACAATGATCATTTATTTCTCATGGTTCTAGAGCCTGGGAAGTTCACGATCAAGCCACAAGCAGCTTCAGTGTCTTCCTGATTCATAAGACATCGTCTGGCTGTGACTGTCCATAGTGGAAAGTGTGAGAGCTCTTGCCATCTCACTCTCTTCTTTTTTTTTTTTTTTTTTTGAGTCTCTTTTTTATAAAAGCACCGATGCCATTCATAAGGGCTCTACCTTCATGACCTAATCACATCCCAAAGGCCCCACCTCCTCATCCCATCACTCTGGGGGCTTGGTTTTAACCTGTGAATTCTGGGGAGACACAAACATTCAGTGTATATAGCACTATGATCTTTTGCAATCCCCTCCTTTGAAAACACCTTTTCCTCCTCTTGGAATGCCCCCTCCTCCTTCACAGAGTACAGTGTATACAGCTATTTGGCCCTCAGCATTCATTCTCAACTTCTAGTATTTTCTTCCATTACTGCAAAGGCTGGGAAGCTGAAAACTGGCTTTCCCCAGACTCTCTTGCAGCTCGGATTCTGGATGCAAGTTAGCTGCCCTGCCCGCCCTGCCCTAACATTGGACACACTCATGGGAGATCTGGAAGGTGGTGGTGAGACAGAGACATTGTTGCTTTGGCTGTCTGAATGACAAGCAAGTTCATGGAGATGTGACTATTTCTATATCAGCATTCCTTACCCTAGGGATGATCCAGCAAAGAACTGAGGAGTAGAGGACTTGGGCAAGTCATTTATTTTCTCTGTGTCACTTCTCAAGTGTCAGTCAATAAAAAAATGTTCTACCATTTTTACAAAGTTGTTGTAAAGATCAGCCTTTCAAGAATATCTTTGAGAAGTTGAAATAACCTTTGTGACCATAAATTATTATTACTCCCGTGCAAGTATTCTATCTTAAATCAGAATTTCTTCTAAGGCAGCTGATCTTGGGTGGTTCGGTTTTTCATTTTCCATAGATTTTAGCATATAATTCAGACAGCGTAGATTCATTTCCTCTGCTGGCTCCCCTGCCACTAGCCATATGTCTCCTCACACATAATCCTAGAAGGTTTTGCCAGGAAAGATTTCCTTGTACAGAATCAAAGGAGCCTTCCTCGCTGGCATCTAGCTTTTGCTAGCACTGCTCCTCTTTATTCTATATTTGGATCACTTGCCCGTTTTCACAGCCAGTCTCACTGTTGAAGCTCCCAGGGTCCCCTGTGAAGGCACAGCCACCCTCTCCAGCACCATGTCCCTTTGTGATGAGCACTTACACGTTTTGGCCAACAATTCCCCAATTTCACCCTTGAGTTCCTTCACTGCTCTCGAGTGAGTGCCATCTGGTCCTGGTGATTTATCTGTGTTTAGTTTGTCAATTAGGTATAAAATCACTTGCACATTTACTGCTATTTGAGTTGGTATCTCTGCCCCGTCAGTCCCAAAAGACAGTCTAGAAGTGGGAATTTTATAGAATCACATAGAACAATAGGACCTCAGAGCTGAGAGGGTCCTTGGAGAGCCTTTTAGAGGAAACATCAGTAAGCCACTCATTCAGCTATTCATTCATCCTAGAAATAATGACTACTTACTGTGCGCCAGGCTGGGTGCTGAGATAAAGCAGTGGGCAAGAGAGACTCTAAAATTGTCCCTGGGGGGCTTCCCTGACGGTCCAATGGTTAAGATTCCAAGCTTCCAATGCAGAGATCCTGGGTTTGATCCCTGGTTAGGGAACTAGGTCCCACATGCCTCAACTAAAACCCAGCACAGTTAAATAATTAGTTGATTTGAAAATAAACAATTAGGAGTTTCCTTAGTGGTAAAGAATCTGCCTGCCAGTGCAGGAGATAAGGGTCGTATCCCTGGTCTGGGAAGATCCCACGTGCTGAGAAGCAGCTAAATTGGTGCCCCACAGCTATCGAGACTGTGCTCTCGAGACCGGGGAACTGCGACCATGGGCCGAAACTACAGCCGGTGCATCCTACAGCCTGTGTTCCGCAGCAAGAGACGCCACCGCAACAGGCAGCCCCCACTTGCCACAACTAGAGAAAAACCCCACACAGCAGCGAAGACCCAGCACAGCTAAAAATAAGTAAACACATAAAATTATAAAAATAAATAAAATTGCCCTTGGAGCCTCTGTCAGCAGCATCCTGCAAGCATCGTCTTTCGTTAGTGGCTAAGGCAAGAAATTAAGTCCTCTGTCCCCTGCCACCTGTCTCCCAGAATCAGCCCCGTTAATGAGAGGGCGAGGCACACAGGGAGAGGAAGATGGAGGTGGTTGAAGGGCATCATGGCGAATAAAACAAAGGGAACTGGGATGATGAGGGGTGAGTATAGGGTCAAAATAAAGACCAACGGGAATGGGAAAGGATGCCATATTGATTGTAAGAGAAAGAAGTTAAGAGGAGGGACAGGTTGATTCAAGACTGGGGTTAGGATTGAAGGGAACAGCTGAGAAATAGTGGGCAGGGGTCTCGACCCCTTCATCCTCTTTATTATTCCTTCCCATCTGCACTCTGATTGGCAGGAGGGGAGGTGGAGGTGATGCATCCATTGCTGTGAATTGAGCTTATCATCATCATAATCAAGGGAGAGGCATTTATCATCCTAACAATGCTCCCATCTGAAATATCTGATAGCCCAGAGTCTGCTCCCAAGGGGACAAGAACCACTGTGACCCTTACAAGATAAAGAAAGAACTGATGGGATATTCCCAGCCTTAATTACGTAGGGCCCAGGCAGAATGAAGCCAGGAATTTGTGAGTAGGGCAGAGGCAGAGAAGGAAGAAGTCCAAAAGAGAAGGAAAGTGAGGCGTCATGTAAGAAGATGCTGGAGATTGTAAAGAAACACTTTGCTCTGTTTTCTGGTCTGCAGGTATTGATGATGGGCCCTAAGTGGACAGCTGGAAGTCCAGAAAACAGGACAAAACATCTGTCAGCAACTCCCACACTGAACATGGAACATGAGTGAGAAATAAACCTCTGTTATAAAAGTCACTTAGATTAGGGGCTGTTACTGCAGAATCCTCTAGCCCATCCTGGCTGATCAACGGAGGCCGTGGGGGCTGGTGAGGCAGGACAGCTCTGGTGCTGGCAACAAATCAGAAAAAGGTCAAAGCCAAGGCTTCGACTCTACAAAGGGCTCCATGCCAGGGAGGGACAGATAGTGGCAATAGGATGGAAGAATCTGGGTGTCTGGAGGACTGGCCCATATAGACCCTTTGGGATAGAAAAGAAGCTAGAAGTTGTCATCAGACATAATAGCCTCACCTGACGACAGAATGGGCTCTAGCGCCACGGCTCTTTCCTCCACTTCCTGATCAAATTACACTGTGTTTCAGTGTCCTTTTCTATAAATGAAGACAGAAGCACCTACGTGTAGGGTTGTTGTTGGGGCGAAATGAGTTACCCACATGTGCGTTAACACGTGTGCTGAGAACACATATAATGAGCTACCCACGGGAGCTTCTGTGGTGCGTATCTGACTCGCTATAGGTGCTCAATATGCATTATCCCTCAGTATTTTCTTCCCAAGGCTCCCAACTTGCAGATAATAAAACTGAGTTCCAGACAGGCTACAAGACTTCCTAGAGATCACATGGCCAACTGACAGCAGAGACGGTCTCGTCCGCAGCCAGCCAGGAAATGGGCTGACTCTGCATGTCATGGGTGTGGAAGGCCAATGACAAGCATTTAATTCGCTCTTAGGCCAAAACAGTTGTTAGTAAATTAAACATCGATTGTAAAAGGGCCTCCAATTAAGATTCACTAATTACATCACCAGCTCAATTGTCATGCAGTTTATATACAATTACCCAAGAACAAATATTTAATTACTTTACTCTTAATACATTAAACTAATATTATTCCTCAAGCTGCGAGATAGAAATGTAGAAACATTTAATTGACACGGAGACACGAAATCAGACAGTTAATGAGACAACAGCCATATTGTCCTGTCTGTTGGTGTGACACAGCCCTGGGGTAATGAGAAGGCAGGGAATCAGAAGGGAGAGAGCCCTCGGGTCTGTCTTCTGCTCCTGTGATTGTTGAGATGGAAGTGGCTGGGGAACGCTACAGAAACAAGGACCATCCCCAAAGGGCGTTGTCCACAGTGCTCTCGGGCTGAAGCTGTTGGTTGAATCTGCGTTGCGGCTTGATGTCCCCTTCCACTCCACCTTGCTTCCTCCCTTTCCCAAAGATGTCAATCCTGAAGGCACTCCCTAGAGCACATGTATGGTCTTTTCCAGAAAATTCCATGTGCAATAGGAAGCCATGAGATTTTTCTGAGCATGTATGTGGCATGACCTGACTTTCACGTTAACAGTCTGTGATTAAAGGGAGGCAAGAGGTGAAGCTGAGACAACTGTTAGGATGCTCTTGTTGGGAGTGACAGCAGATCATCTAGATTCAAGGGTTTCCCTGGTAGCTCGGTGGTATAGAATCCGCCTGACAATGCAGGAGACTAGGTTCAGTCCCTGGATTGGAAAACCACCCCCTGGAGAAGGAAATGGTGATCCACTCCAGTATTCTTGCCTGGAAAATCCCATGGATGGAGGAGCCTGGTGGGCTGCAGTCCATGGGGTCACTAAGAGTCAGACATGACTGAACGACTTCACTTTCACTTTTCACTTTCATGCATTGGAGAAGGAAATGGCAACCCACTCCAGTGTTCTTGCCTGGAGAATACCCAGGGACGGGGGAGCCTGGTGGGCTGCCGTCTATGAGGTCACACAGAGTCGGACACGACTGAAGTGACTTAGCAGCAGCAGCAGGCAAGAGCCTGGGAAATCCTGTGGACAGAGGAGCCTGGCAGGCTATAGACCATGGGTTCGCAAAAGAATCGGACATGACTGAGCTACTTAGCAACTAAACAACAATAACTCTAGATTCAAAGGGTAGAAGGAAAGTCAGTCAGGGGCCCTGGAGGAAGAGGAGGAGGAGGAGGAGGACTCTGAGAGTCTGGTGTGGGAGAGAGAGGGGAAAGGGCTGGGGGCTGGGGGTGGGAGCCTGTCTGGAGGGCAAGTCATGTTCCTCCGGCACCTAGCAAAGGGCTCCCCCAGTGAGTTGCCCTTGGGACCACCCCTGTGTACCCCAGGGCCACTGACCCCTGGGGCTCCCAGCACCCATGGGGATGCTTGTGGGTTTGGTTTGCAGAGGGAGCTACACAGCTTACATCACATAGTTATTTCACAAACTGATGAAATCTCTGTAATAGATTAATAATCTGCAATGTAAAACTTATTACTTCCTTAAACCTCTCAGCTCAAGAAAAACTGAATTTGATTTATAATGTTCTAGAAGCACAGGGCTCAAGCTATAAACTCTGGCCTTGAGGAGAGGGGAAGAGTCTTGGATGTAAATCTTTTCTCTGAGTATTCTGAGACACTGGATTCCATTCAATACTGGCTCTGCCACTGTCAAGCTATGTGAATTTAGTCAAGTTATTAAATCTCTCTGAACCTCTTTCTTCTTCTGCAAAATGGGAGTGATTACCATACTGGATAGTCTACCCACTGAGTCATGAGTAACAGATGAGATATTCATGTGGCCACAGTTGATATGCTATAAAGGGACAGAGGAATGGCTTTCCTGGTGGCTCAGATGATAAAAGAGTCTGCCTGCAATGCGGGAGACCTGGGTTCAATCCCTGGGTTGGGCAGATCCTCTGGAGAAGAAAATGGCTACCCACTCCAGTTCTTGCCTAGAGAATCCCACGGAGAGATGAGCATGGCGGACTACAGTCCACGGGGTCACAAAGAGCTGGACACGACTGAGAGAATAACACTTTCGTTTTCAAAGGAACAGAGAAACGTGGCCTGGGTGTTGTGGCTATGCCAGTGGTCCCCAACCTTGCTGGCACCAAGGGCCAGTTTCGTGGAAGACAATTTTTCCACAGACAGAGGGGAGGATGGTTTCAGGATGATTCAAGTGCATTATGCTTATTGGGCACTTTATTTCTATTATTATTGCATCAGCTCCACCTCAGATCATCATGCATTATATCTAGAGACTGAGGACCCCTGGGAGATTTTCTCTGGAATAAGCACACCAAGGGGAAAGGATCTGAAATGACCAGATTCCTTCTACCGAGGAGACTTTCCTGGTCAGATGTGACTACTCCCACTGCTGAGCCCTGAAACCCTTGATACACATTCCTCTAGCAGCATTCGCCTCAAAGAAAATCTTTCCCTGTGATTTTTTTTCTTTTCAGACTGAAAGATGGGGAAGGGAATTTTCAGATATTGAGGGTCCATGATATGCCAAGAGGGTTTCCCAGGTGGCACTAGTGGTAAAGAATTCACCTGCCAATACAGGAGACATGAGACGAAGTTTCGATCCCTGGGGTGGGAAGATCCCCTGGAGGAGGGCATGGCAACCCACTCCAGTATTCTTGCCTGGAGAATCCCATGGACAGAGGAGCTTGGTGGGCTAGGGTCCGTGGTGTTGTGCAGAGTCGGACGCAACTGAAGCAACTTATTACGATGTGCCAAGAACTGTGTGGGGTGTTTCAAATATATTACCTCCATACATATGTCTGTTAAAAATTTTGTGAAAAACTTTTTGGAAAAAAGCAACAAAAGTAGAAACTGTTGGGTGTCTCTTCAGCGCAATCTGCCAGGTTATCTGATGCTACTGGGGCCTGTGTATGTTATTGTCTTTGAGCCATTTATAACTGTGCAAGTTCTAGAATACTGATAGTAATGAAATTATTCTCATCCTTAGAAATGCAAATGAAATGTTTGGTGGCCATGCAGCTCATTATTACCCAATGGTTATTGACCAGTTTTGCAGATATTTGTAAATTTATTCCAGTATTCCCGATTGCTCACGTATATGTGTTCTTTGAATTCTTCCCTCAACTGGTTGTCATATCTTGCTGGTTCTCTCATTAACTAATGAGTTAAATTCTTTGGCATGTATTTGTTTTATGTTTATATGAGTCATGATTTTAGCTTTTAAAAATTATCTTTTAATACTGCATATCAGGGGTATCAGGGGGATTGGAGGAGGGTCAATAGGAAAGGAAGATATAGATATAGTTATGACTGGCTCTTGTTATACAGAAGAAACCAACACACAATTGTAAGCCAATTACCTTTCAATTAAAAAAAATCATAATACATAAAAATACTTTGCAACACAAAAAGATTAAAAATAAAATAAAAAATTTAAAAATACTGCATATCAGAAAAGTGAGAAAATCTTTGCCCAAGGTCACAGAGGTAGAAATCCCAGAGCTGGGATTTGACCTTGGGTCTGTCTGGTTCTTTCCACTTTACAGAGTGGCCTCACTAGGTCATGCACTGTGCCTCTTCTCTCCTGTTTTGTGTGAGTCCTGGAGGATTAAAGGGCCTGGGCCTCCCACTTAGGAATAATTACTCTTGGAAGAGACAAAGGAGCAGGGTCAGACTGGGTTCTGGGCACTACTGTTCAAGTGATAGGTGGATGGGTGAGGGATGGACTTAGGTGGAGAAGAGCTAAGTCCCTGGAGAAGGGCTTGGGCATGAGCATAGATAGGGATGAGTGGGACAGGAGAGATGTCCCTCCTTTTTCTCTACAAAACACCTCCCACCGCCTGCCGCATCCTGAATTCTCTCTGTAGCTGTGGTGTGGAGTGAGGAATGGGAAAGCCCCAGCCTCCATCCTGAAGGGGCTTGGATTTAGTCCCCAGATTTTCCTATGAAATGCTCTGAGTGGGGAAGAAAAAAATGTTGCCTGCCGTGTCAGTAAACAAAGGATGTTGTAGCCATTACAGCTGCCCCATCAATGAGCCCTGAGGGAACTCGGGATAGACCCAGGATGCCCATACACCTGAAACCAACATCACATTGTAAATCAACTATACTCCAATATAAAATAAAAAAAATTTAGGGACTTCTCTGGTGGTCCAGTGGGCTTCCCTGGTGGACCAGCGATAAAGAATCCCCTTGCAATGCAGGAGACATAAGAGATGGGGGTTCGATCCCTGGGGTGGGAAGATCCCTTGGAGGAGGGCATGGCAACCCACTCCAGTATTCTTGCCTGGAGAATCCCATGGACAGAGGAGCCTGGTGGGCTGGGGTCGCAAAGAGTCCGTCACGACTGAGCAGCAGCAGCTGGTGGCCCAGCAGCTAAAGACTCGATGCTCCCAACGCAGGGTACCAGGAACTGGATCCCACTCTCTGAAACAGAGAGTTTGCATGCCACAACGAAAGATACTGCATGCTGCAACTAAGACGTAGTACAGCCAAATAAATAAATATTTTAAAATAATACAATAAAATAAAAAGTAAAAAGCAGACGAATCCCCTAGTATCTGAAAAAAGAAGGATACAGGATGCCCGCCATCAGCCACTACAGCCACCCATGACAGAGCACCCGGAGGAGACCCAGGAGGGGATGACGCAGGGTACTGGCCGCAGAAGTACATGTTGAAGGAATGATTGCAGTGATCCCAGACTCCTGCATCTGATAATACAAAAGCACTAAATTCCTAAACTTGGGACGTCTGGTTTTCTTTCCCAGTAATCTTCTGAAGTCCTGACTGCCTGGGCTTTGTTGCAAACACTCCTATCTACCCTGGTTCCTCCCTTACCTCTTCAGCAGTCCCTTCGAGCTGAGAGGCCATCTCCCAGGCTTAAAGCCCTCAGAACGTCCACAAAATAAAACATTTAGGTTGTGCAACTTTTTCAGTCGACGTGCAACCTCACAGAGCCCTTCTGTGGGTCCCACAGCTACGTGCCTGGGTCCGCCTCCTAACTTACAGTTTCTCCAGATTCAGTTTCTCCCTCACTGATCCATCTCACACGGTGTTCCACCAAGTTACTCCTCCTGAAAGAATGCTCTGAACGCGGATGGCTCTCCAGTCTGGTGTCTGAAGCGCTCAGGAAGTACTGGGTTGGCCAAGAAGTTCATTTGGGTTTTTCCGTAGCATAAGCCAATCCAACTTTTTGGCCATCCGGATATGGAAGGGCAGGCTGCTTCTTCCCCTTATTCTTTTTTGTTACTGGTGCTTATATGAAATGCTTACCCGCCTCCCCCCCCCAACCCCGGTTAACATTATAAAGCCTCCCCTGGGGGACTCCTAAGAATTGTAAGAAAGGAACATTCAGGTTTACATGGAAAGACCTTAATAAATTACCACCTAATTATATCACAAGCCCTGTCCATCCCTGGTTTATCGGTCCCAAGCACCCCTCACTTTCTAAGCACTGTATCTGTCTTGCTTATTGCCCGTCTCCTCAGTAACAAAGTAAGCCCCAGGAGGGCAGGGATGTGGTTTTGGTCTCTTGGTTTTGGGGGGTCTTTTGTTTACTGCCTGGTGCATAACGAACGACCCATAAATGTTTGTTGAATGAATAAATATGTGTGTATCATGGTCATCAACTAAGCGGTGGACATTGAATCACCGGCATTTTCAGATGAGGAAACCAAAGTTCAGGCACTGACTTGCCTCAGGGTGACCCAGCTAGAGGATGACCAAGTCTGGATTTGGATTCAAGACTCCTCAGTCATGGTACCTGTACACGCCGGTCAGGCGAGAGATGCTGAATAAAGATACACAGCAGGTCATGATGTGAGGGTCACAGAGAGCCACCCTGACCTGGAGTGTGAAGGACTTGAGTGTGGGAGGAGCAGGCAGGGGGCCGCCTCTAGAGAAGGCTCTAGAGCCCAGAGGGAGAGAACAGGACAAGCTTAGAGCCAGAATCAGTGAAACATGTCAGGGCCCAGGAGGCCAGACAAAGAGTAGGTATGGGGAGAAGGAATAAGATGGGGGATTAGGGGTTGGTGCTTCATTCATTCATTCATTCATCCATCCATTCAACATGTACTGAATATCTACTATATTCTGGACACATTGCTAGGCTCTGGGAATTAAAAAAAAAAGATTAAGACACAGCACTTGCTTTCCAGGGAGTCTAGAGAGAAAGAAACACATATATAAGCAGAAGCTGTAGGAAATATTTGTATAAGTTTGGTGGGGCACAGAAATAGAAGCATTGAAATCAAGGGGAGAGAGGGACAGAGGCGTGTGGTGGAGCAGAGATGGCATCACTGAAGAGCTTTGCCTTGAGCTGAATTTTGGGTGACTGGTGGGTATTCACCAGAAGTTGGGATATGTGGAAGAGGACTCCAGGCAGAAGGAATGCACAAATATTTCTAGAGGCATGAAACAGGCTGATGTAGGGGCCCACCGTATATGCAGGTGGCTGCCTGCAGCTAGGAAGGAGGGACACACAGGCAAGGTGGAAAAACTAGGGGAGGCAAGGTCAGAGTCCCACATCCGGGGCTAGGGGGCTCAGGCTGTATTCCATCCATCAGAGGGGGTCAGCAAGCTTCCTGACACCCGATGGTAATTACCAGAGGCTTTGAATTCTGCTGTCTTGTTACAAAAGCAGCCACAGACAGTGTGTAAAGAAATGGGTGTGGCTGTGTTCTAAGCAAACTTTCTTTAGGGAAGCAGCCTGCAGAATGGATTTGCCTTCCCCTGTCATAGACAATGAGCAGCTATGCAGTGTTTCAACAAAGGAGAGCATCCAAAGATGATTTATGAGGCTAGAATGTGTCAGATAGATTGAAACAGGGGACTCCTGGGGAGCCGAGTGAAACAGCCCAGCTGTGAATAAAAGTCTGAGCAGGATGGCAGCAACAGCAAATGAAAAGACATGTAAAAGCCACTTTGTAAAAGCTAAATGAAAAAAGGAGATGCAGAGGAAGGGAGAGTTAAAAGAGGATCCCAGATATGAGCATGGGTAGGAGGGAGAAAAGCGGTGGCTTTGTGATTTAATTTTAGGCAGTGCTCTGCCACTCTGTAACAGAGATGTAGATAAAGATATTCATCAGGAATTGCAAAACAAATCAGAAAAATTGCAGCCACGTGACTGCCAAGGCAGAGATTCTTTTTAGAAGCAAATATTACCTGCAGGTGGAAGGGAAGGGATTTCGGGTGGTGGGAAAGGGGTGGGGGTGGGGGGCAAGGCGATATCGTCCAAATAAGCTTTTTACTAACTTGAAGGGAAATGGATACATCTGGAAAATTCAGAACTGTTTGCATAAGTGATGCGAGGCTGTTCAGACCTTGTTTCGCAAACCCCAGGTGTTACATAAGATAATGTTACTAAAATGTTTGGGACTTCGGGAGAGAAACTGTATAAACATGTGGTTTTACTATAGCTCATAAAAGATGATTGTGTGAAAACCTCAGAAAAATTGAAACTCTGTAAAGTATAAATGAATGGCTTCCCTTTTTCTTTTATGGCTGTGCCTCGCTCAAGGCTTGAAGATGTGATTAGAAATGAGTGTCTGGGGGCCAGGCTAAGATCTGAGGATTTAGCAAGCGGTCTCTGTCTGTCTATCATGTTCCAATGACTCTGGTGTGTGGGGAAGTAGAGATGGTGGGGAAGAATGCATAGATGTGTGTTTATGGGTGGGCCAGGCCAGGTGTGGGAAGTGAAATGAGTGAACACAGAGTCATCAGCTGGGGCACAGGGAGGGGGCTGGTTTAGGCAGCGGAGTCAGCCAGAATCCAGGGGGGCTTGACCTTGATCTTGTTGCCAAGGCTTGTTGCCTTGGCATTTTCCATTTCCTCAAGTAAAATGAAATGTAAAACGGACTTTTTTTTTTTTTTTTTAGCAGCAGTATTTTGTTTTTATCTGCCCACAAGGGGACAGAACAACGGTTGCCTTTGAAGAGCCGGCTGTGTGTGCAGCTCCGGGTCTGCTCCCTGGAGCAGGCTGTGAGCTCTTGAGTGAGTCCAGATACCAGAAAAATCAGACGGAAAGAAACGGGGGAGGATGGGAGGGAATGACCGGGTAGGGTGGCGTGGGCGAAGGGGAAATGAGTGGGTGGGGGGAGAGAGGAGGATTACAATGGACCACTTGGCAAGCTTTCTCATCTCAGTGGGAGAGTCCTGTGACCACCAGAGGGAAGCCTGATGGCGTGGAAAGAGCAGAGGCCTGGCAAACATGTCAGGGGTTCAAGTCCTGGGTCTGCTACTTGCTAGAGGCCAGGCCTCGAGCTACTTACCTAATCTCTCGGAAAGGGAAGCCCCTTATCTGTAAAGTGAGCCTGCAAAGATCTCTGGGCTTTTGAAAGACTTTGTAAACCACCAAGCCTTTGTTTTCTATTGTTGTTTAGTGCATAAGTTGTGGTGACTCTTTTGCAACTGCATGGACTATAGTCCACCAGCTTTTTCTGTCCGTGGGATTTCCCAGCCAAGAATACTGGAGTGGGTTGCCATTTCCTTCCCCAGGGGATCTTCCCCATCCAGGGATCAAATCAGCATCTCCTGCATTGGCAGGCAGATTCTTTACCACTGAACCACCTGGGAAGCCCCAGCCTAGGGTCTGCCCGTTCAGTTCAAAGCAGCCTGTATATATATATACATACATACATACATACATACATACATATATACTGCCAAGTCTTGACGCCAATAAGAACCTGAGAGTTCTGACTTCACTGGTCAAGTTCAACCCTGGTTTTCAGCGAGTTGTTTCCAAAGGGCTCAGAGGTCTTTGGGGCCTGGTTGCTGAAAGCTTCTTTACTGACAGACTGTGCTACCTTCTCAAAGACAAAGCAAGTCACTCCTATTGCCTGCAGGCAGAGAGGAGGGGTGTGAGCCCCGGTCACAGTAGTTCAAGGTAGATGCATAGAGCAAGGAAGGCTCGGGCAATGGCAGATGGTGGGGTGCAGAGGAGAGAGTATTCTCTGGCTTATTAGCTGTGTCATCGTGAGCTGATCATATTACCTCTTAGAGCTATGTCCTCCGCATCCATACAAGGATGGAAAAGGTATGTGAGTTCGTCAGGAAGAGTAAGTGAAATAACCTACGGAAAAGCAGGCAGCAAAGAGCTGATCTTGGCTTGATGGTTATGATGTGCAGGTTTGAGTCCATAAGTTAATTTTCCTTTCTACTCCTCATTTGGCTAATCCCGCCGCTGGAGCCGTCTGATGGGAGGAAAACCATTCTGAACTCCAGGAGGGCAGAATTCATGTCTTATCTCTATGCACCACAGTCTAACACAGCGTTTGGCAGATGGGGCATTTTCTGCCATGGTTAGCATACAAAAAAGAATGCAATTAATGGACTGGCCAGAGAGAGTGCCCTGTATTCTCATGGCTGGAAACTAGGAAAGGTCTGGAAGAAATAAAACAGCTCTGATCTCTCCTTTTGTGTATCAAGGTCCACTTTCTGCCCTTCAGCACCCAGCTCTGGCCCTGGGGAGGCTGTGCCTACAGAAATTACATGAGTGGGTGCCTTGCATTTGGGCTCCTAATTGGGTTCAGTCAGTGAAAAGTACCAGCAGGAGATCAGAAAACGAGGCAGAAAGTGAGACGAGCTATTTATTACCAGGGACCCCTCTTTGCCAGGCTTCCCAGGTGGTGCAGTGGTAAAGAATCCGCCTGCTGATTCAGGAGACACTGGAGGCGTGGGTTCGATCCCTGGGTTAGGAAGATCTCCTGGAGAAGGAAATGGCAACCACACCCCAGTATTTTTTGCCTGGAAAATCCCGTGGACGGAGGAGGCTGGTGGGCTACAGTCTGTGGGGCTGTAAAGAGAGGGACATGACTGAGCGACTAAACAGCAAACAGCAACAATGCCTTCCTGCCAGGTCACTCTGTTGATGGCTGAAGTCCACTGAAGGCCATAGCTCCTGTTGGACACTCTTTTCCAACAACCACCACCTGTGGTTCTGGAAGTAATGCTATCCTTTCATCCCATCATGCCCAGGGGAAGCAGAAGTCTCCTGCTGTTGCCACACCAGGATAAACCATGTCCAAATAGCAACTCACTCCAGTATTCTTGCCTGGAGACTCCCATGGACAGAGGATCTGGGCAGGCTAAAGTCCATGGGATTGCAAAGAGTCAGACACAACTGTGCAACTAACTTTGATTTTTGACTATTTTTTTCATCCATCCCGGAACTTTCTAAGTAGACCATGCATTAATCTCCCCCATTGACTTCTCTGTCTGTTAACATCCTGGGGCCTTCTCTTTTACAAAATTTGTCAGAGAGGCTAGGAAACAATGAAAGGTGATTTGATCTAGAAATGAAGGCTACTAAGAACATAAAGACCTGGAGCCCATGAAACCCAGGGGAGGGAGGTTATTGTAAGGATGTTTCTGCGCATGGGCAGAAGTGAGCCTGCTTCATCCAGGGTGGCGGGTCTGAGGACCCAGGGATCGAACCCGGGTCTCCATTGTCTGTGCATTGGCAGGCAGATTCCTTACCACTGAGCCGCCTGGGAAGCCTTTTGATGAGCCACTCGCACTCAAATCCTTATCCTAGGGCTGCCTCATTGGGTCAGCTTTTTACATGGTGCCCGTGCTTGTGAGTTGGTTCCTGAGCAGCAGAGCCTGAGAGTCTTCTTCAGTTAGCTATTTATCTCCTGCCCTTTCTGGCTTCCCCCATTCCTTTCCTCCTGAAAGCAGTGCTCCCCCTCCCCAGTAAGTCACAAACAAGAATCTCCACCTCAGGCTCTACTGCTCAGGAACTGATTCACAAGCAGAAAGAGAGACCCAGACATAGAGAACAAATGTATGGCAGCCAGGGGAGTAAGGGGGGGTGGGGTGGGATAAACTGGGAGATTGAGATTGATATATATATATACACTTCTATGTATAAAAGAGATAACCAATGAGAACCGACTGTATAGCATGGGGGTGGGTAATAATCTGTTTGTAGGACATATATTAAGTTAACCTTAAAAATGCATTCCAATATATATTAGGTGTAGACAAATACTTTGTGAGTCCACTTACATGAGGTACCTAGAACAGTCAAATTCGTAGAGTCAGAAAGGACAGTGGTAGATGCCCGGAGCTAGGGGGTGGGGGTGGTGAGGAAGGGAATGGGGAGTTAGAGTTTAATGAGGACAGTTTCAGTTTAGGGGGGTGAAAAATTTGGGAGATGGTGAGAGCTGTACATCAATGTGAATGTACCTAGGGCCACTGAGCTGTACCACTAAATACAGTTTAAATGGTATGTTTTATATTCCATGACTTTCACCACACAAAAATTTAAAAAGCTATGTAAGGACATGGTCCCAGCGGGAGCTCGGGGGCGCAGATTGCACCACAGTGCTGGTCCCACCTTGAGGCCAGGAGGTCAGGCTTGTGTCCCCCCCCTGCAGTGGGACATCAGCCGAGGTGTGGGGAGAGGGTGGGACACAGCCTCCTCTGGCCAAGGCCCTTCCTCTTCGTCATCCTCCAGATCAGCCTCCAGGTGGAGGCTCCCTTTGGCCTTGGGCAATTCTCTTTTGAGTGGGAGCCAATTCTCCATTCAGGAGACAACTTCAGTTCTCCTGAATTGACCAACACCTGCGGCCGCCGGGAGCTCTACAGGGGCACCAGCATCGCCCTCTGCAGGTCTTCTATAGTATTACAAGCTTGGTACATTTTCTTTCCTGTGGTCACTTTTACCTGTGAACTCTGCCAGTGAGCACCATAAGGAGAAAGGCGCTAGATGAGGGCTGATCCCTGAACTCGGGAGCTTGCAGTCTACAGAGGGAGCCAGGAAAAAACAATTATCCAGCAAACAGGAAAATTACACATCATAAAATCGAACTGCTGGGGGAGCTTAACTAGAAGGTAGAGAATACCCAGGTGGGAAAAGATGATCTTGTAAGGATTTGATAAGGAAGCAATATTCCAGCTGGTACTTAACTGTTAACTTGAAGGACATTCCTAAATATTGCTTAGATACTGTGCAATAGAATGCATGCTAAAATACTGCTTAGATGCTGTGGGGCTCAGACTGCTACAAGAGTTTCTGTCTCCAGAAACGAGAGTCATCCTGTACATACACCACACTCTTGATCCTAACATTGGAATATTAGGCATTTTTCTGTTTTTTTTTAATTTGGTCTAATTTATTTTTTTATTTTTAAAACCTCAGATAGTTCTCACGTGCTTTTGAAATGGTTGTGAGTATTCTCTCCTTGGCCACCTTACGCCAGGGTCCCCTTCACAGCCGGAAGTGCCACCTCTCTGTGTACCTACATACACACCTGCCGTCTCCTCCACAACTTCACAACATGGGGGAGGTGAGGTGTGGGCTGGGTTATCAGTCAGTGGGGACCAGGCCTCCACCCTGCATTGAGAGGGAAACCCCAAGTAGCTTCATGCACGCCTTCTCCCTGGCTCTGCCCCATGTGGTGTGACAAGGGCACCACCCCCCCGCCCCCTCAGCAACACAGTAATAGGTTTTCCCCATCAGTGCTCAGTTCCAATTTCCTGTCTGGCTGTCCGTGAGCCACCCTGAGCCAGTCCTTAATAAGGTCCGCATTTCCTGTCCTGCTTAAAGCCTGTGTCTCCAGGGCTGCTGGCAGCCTGGGAACTTCTCAAAAGAAAACAGCGTCCTGCTTTAATTGTCTCTGCTGAACCCGGGTCCTGACCCTCCCCATGGCAGAGCCTTGGCCAGAGGGTGAATATTCTAGAAGCTGGGCATAGGGTAGGACTGGGAGTTCTAGGAAGGCACAGGGTTTCTCGAGGCAAGGAGACACAGTTTCAGTCTTGAAGCCCCTCTCCATTTATTTAATCTCTCAAGATTTCAATCAGCCAGGCCTAACCTGACAAGCTCCACAGACCAGAGAAAAATCATATTTCCTCTTGAGTGAATCATTCGTTTCACACAGACCAGCTGCTACCGGAAGAAGGCATCAGCAGTCCCAAGGCACCCCCACACCTCTCAGACCTTCCCTCCCTTGTGAATGCGCTTTCCTCCACTGTTAAAGTGCCGAGTGATGACGGGCTAGGGACTCTGGGAGGAAGAAAGTGCCGAAGCCACAGGTTTTGTCTTCAAAGGCTCTGACACAACAGGAGGGTGACAAGTTTGGGGGAGCTGGTTCCTCTCTCCTTAAGAACCATTAGAAGGGAATTCCCTGGCAGTCCAGTGGTTAGGACTCTGAGCTCTCAGTGCAGAGGGCCCAGGTTCTATCCCTGGTCAGAGAACTAAGATCCCACAAGCTGCATGTCCTACCCCCTCAGAAAAAAAGCATTAATAGAAGGAGTGATGGCCCCTCCAGTCCTGTTCCCTGCCTAGCTGTCCCTGCAGTCTCCCCAACAGATGGGAGCAAAGATGAGGAAAGGGATCCAGGGTGTTCCACAGGCCTAACACAGTGTAATATGCATTTTATAAGTCAGGACATTTCATCATCTCTGTGATTATTCTCATCTCTCTTGCATGGACACTGAATTGCCCAGGGCCACACAGCTGGTCAGGGCTAGCAGCGAATTCAAGGCCGTGTCCAAAGCTTGCTGTGTTTCTATCTCCACTCACTGATCATGTAGGTGGCGGTTTATTATGCAAATTTTGTAGACCCTCACCCCGAAGTCCATGGTGCTGCTTCTCCTGCTGCCAGACTACATGGGTCTGGGAAGGCAAGGGCGGGAGGGGGCGGGTGCCCTTGTTAGCAGATCTGGGGACCCCAGACCCAAATGCCTTCTTCTGGGCCCTGTTGGCTTAGATACTCAAATGTCAGGGGAGAGATATTCTGCAGGGGGCACACAGGGGCACCCAGGGAAGCATGGGGCCTGTAGGCCACGTGCCTCCCTGTCCAGGTCCCCACAGATGCACAGAAGCAGATGTAGCTCTTCTCACATAGTCCTGCTTTGTCAACACCTGGCCCAGAGATGCCCACAGCAGTCCAGCCGCAGACCTCCTCACACGTCTCATATAGACCTCCTCACACGTCTCATATAGACCTCCTCACACGCCCGCTCTTTATTCAGAGCGCATCTGTGGGTGATGCTGGGCTTGATGCGCGTCACCTGCGGAAGTAACAGGAGGCGGGTGGTCAGTTTCTCTCTTTAACAATGTGGTGGTCCGGTGATGAGCCCCTGGGGTCCTCTTCAGGAAGGAGGCCTCTGTTTTCCCACCTGCCAATCTCTTGAGGGTTTACCAAGGCTAAAGACAGCTTCCCACCCAAGGTCACACCCTCCCGGAGCAGCCCCCAGCCAGGGACAGACCAGGGCAGATCAGCCCCTTCTTTATCCCCCCATGGGGTTGGCTGAGGCTTGAGGTTCCCACGAAGGCTGCATGATAGTCCAACTTCTCCCTCTGCCCATTTCGGCTTCCCCCTTCCCTCTCCCCAGCAACCCCGACAAAGCTCCTGCCTGCTAACCTCCAGCTCAGAGCCTGCTCCAGGGGAACCCCTGCCCCCCAGGGCTAGGAGCCCCAGGGAGGTGACACCTAAGGAGACAGAAGGACCAGATGCCTCGCGGGAACCCTTTCTTCTGTTTCCCATTTTGCCGCTAAGGCGCGGTGTGGTTGTGGTGTAGCCAATGGGCCTGTCTGGACCTCAGTTTCCCTCTCTGCACCCAGAGAAGGGTGTGGACTGGATCATCTCAGTGGCCAACAGGTTCTAAGACCACTTGATCTTAGGGAACTCAAGGGAGAACTGTGATGGAACCCACAACTTCCGCACTTTAGGGGATCTCCCCACCAACTCTGCCATCGCGGCAGGCATTAGGGCATGGTCCCTGCGACTCCTGGAGAGACTGTTCCCTGGGCCCAAGCTGGGAGCTCAGGAAGTCGTTTCCCAAGATTCACCCCCACCCCCTCTTCACTTTCCCCCACGGGAGCTCTCCCCACATCCCCAGCACCTTCCACCAGCTTGGCATGTCACGCACCAGGAGGGGGCTGTCAGAACCCCTGCCCCTCTCTTGGCCACAAGCCTGGTGACGACCTTTGCCCTAGTTGACAAGAGGGAGGTGCTGGGTGCCAGCGAGAGGCAGGAGGCTGCTCCATGAAATGCATGGATGTGTTTGTACTCAGGACTGGGGATGTAGGTGTGGACAGTGGTCCCCAACATTTTTGGCACCAGGGACCATTTTTGTAGAAGAAAATTTTTCCATGGATCGGCGTGGAGGTGGGGGAGTTGGTTTGGGGATGATTCAAACACACTATATTTACTGTGTACTTTATTTCTATTATGATTACATCAGCTCCACCTCAGACCATCAGGCATTAGATCCCGGAGGTTGGGGACCCCTGGGTACAGACTTATGTGGTCGTCAGACTCCAAATGCCAGGCGACAGATCTCCCCTGCCCTCCCCCCTCGCCCTGCTCTAGGGCAGCTTTCGCATGGCTGCCAAAGAGCGCCAGCCCTTAGGCACGTCCAGCTGCCTGCAGACCTGGGAATGCCCGCTTCCTGGCACGCTGACCATGCCATGACCTTCACCATGCCGATCCCTTCTTTCCGTCACATTAAGGGCCAGTCCCTCATCTCTCCAGGGCCAGCTGGGCAGCAAGCACCCAACCTTTAGCACTCAGCCTGTTTTTTTATAAGTGGAGCACGACAATCAGCATTAGATGGAGTCAGCAATATCCCCAAAGCCCACATGGCAAACCGACCGAGCAGTGAGGGCACCGGCCCTGGCAGGGCTCCCTGAGGGCAGTCACCCGCCCCTCTGTCCCCCCCGGGGCTGCCTGCAGCCCTTGACTCTGCAGTGCACACGTCACAGACCTGAGCCATTGGTGAATCCCTTTCTCAGCACTTCTCCTCTTCACCTCTAGGGTCAGCTCCCTTTATGAAACCAGTGGTGCAGATCCCATCTCCCTCATCAGATGGGGTGCTCCAGGGGGCAGGAGCACCTTACAGACTGGGGCTCTCGGGGGACAGGGCTGTGTCCCCTCAGACTGGGGCTCCCTGAGGGCGGGGCTGTGTCTCCCCACAGACTGGGGCTCCCTGAGGCGGGGCTGTGTTTCCCCTCAGACTGGGGCTCCCTGAGACTGGGTTGTGTCTCCCCTCAGACTGGGGCTCCCTGAGACAGGACCGTGTCTCCCCTCAGACTGGAGCTCCCCGAGGCAGGGCTGTGTCTCCCCTCAGACTGGGGCTCCCTGAGGTGGGGCTGTGTCTCCCCTCAGACTGGGGCTCCCTGAGGCAGGACTGTGTCTCCCCTCAGACTGGGGCTCCCTGAGACTGGGTTGTGTCTCCCCTCAGACTGGGGCTCCCTGAGACAGGACCGTGTCTCCCCTCAGACTGGGGCTCCCTGAGGCAGGGCAGAATGCTGAGTGAGGGGGATCCCACACCTGTTAGATCCTTGAGAAGGAAATGGCAACCCACTCCAGTATTCTTGCCTGGAAAATCCCATGGAGAGAGGAGCCTGGCGGGCTACAATTCATGGGGTCACAAAGAGTTGGACACAACTTAGCGACTGAGCACGCACACATGGCTCATTGGAAAGCAGTCCTAGGAAGAGCCACGAGGAGTGGGGCAGTGAGGCAGGGGAGAGAGAAAGCTAGGAAGGAGTTTACGGATGAGGGGCTCACCCCTGTGGGAACCTGGTGCTCAGTCCTGGGGAGACCCTTTGAGACACTGTGAGGAGTACGCCTAAGAAATGTGCACTTGGAGGGGCAAGAAGTTTGATATTTATCCATCAACTCCTGTGCACTCTTGGTTGAGGGTCACTCCTAGGACAGTAAGTCCGAACACTTCCAACCTGCCTGTTCCAGCAATGGGGAAACACTCTAAGACAGAGAGACACAGGAAGGCACGGGTGGCCAGGGCAAGAGTTTCAGGTGACTTACTGGATAGCACAGGAGGATATGGTTGGCAGCACCAACAGCACATGAAAACGAAAACCAAACCACACACACACACACAAATGGCTATTGAGGTGTGGCCACCTGAATATCGCCAGGCATGTTGCAGTTAACATAACACCAGTGGAACTCACACTTTCCCTTCCCATCAGCCAGCCCCCAAAGCTGCTACTTCTCTCACTTCACCACCTTTTGCAGAACCATCCAACCAGTTGATCCAAGCCATTGGTCTAACTTGCTAATGGATCCCTCACTTCCCCAGATCATGAAGCACAGAGTCCTTCATCCAGCTACTCTATCTTTGAACACCCCCGGGGAGGCCCACCATCTTCCATGTCTGCTTGGCTATGTCCTGTCACCCTCCAGAGCTTCACGGCTGTTTAGTGTTTGTTTTGTTTTGTTTTGTCTCCAGGAGGGCATTCCCTTCTTCCTTGACAAGACAGGTATTTATTTGCCAATCAGATAGCCTGGCTGGCAGCTTCCCACCAGGCCCCTTACCAAGGGAAGGACAGTGACCAAACCCCATCTTTCAGCCTGAATTCTAGGATCCCCACCTGGAGGAACTCTCTCTTGGAAAAACAAGATCCCCTCGCTAAACAATGCTAAGGTTTTTGTTTGGCATATCAACCCTTCCCCTCTTTCTGAGGCTCCCTGGGAGACATTTCTCTGTTTTCAGAACCAACGCTCCCTGTGTTTTTCCCAGGCAGCCAGAGTACTTCTATGTGACGGGCTCTGTGAATCAGCTAATGGGCTGAGCCTCCCTTTCCACTGATTTTCAGAAAATCAGCCAAATTCATGGCTCACCCTAGGCAAGTGTAAGGACTCAAATACCCCAATGCGAACTCCATTCATGATCTCATTTTATCTTTCCTATTTTGTTTTTTCCTTTTGTCCTGTTTCCTTCTACAATTAATTTGATTTGATTGTTTATGCATTTATCTAAGCTGCCTTTTTAAGACAAGGCAGATTACAAACACATAGAGATACACACATCAGCATGCAAACAGGTCTACCTCTTATTATTGTCAATAATGTCATCTCTTCCCAACCCCAAGACTACCCCAGACTGGTGCTCATGCATGGCTGCTACACAAATAATCTCCCTCTGGTAAAATGGCCTGCTTCTGGGTCTGACCCCCATTCCATCCTCCATGTGGCTGCCTGGTTCATCTTTCAAGCACGTTAAGTTCCTAGGTCACTCTTCTGCTCAAAATTCTTCAGTAGTTCCCTCAACATCTCCAAGATAAATCTCTCTTTTTCCTCTCCAAAGACCTGGCCCCTGACTGCCTGCCTGTTCAGCCTCATTTCACATTCTTCCCTCTCCCTCCCCGTAACCCCCAACACACCCCAACTGACATTCCAGAAATCAAGAAAACACCAGACAGTCTTCCCTGTCCACCTGCCATACTCCTATTCATCCCTTGAGGTGCCACTCAAAACCACCTCCTCTGTGAAGTCCTCCCTGATTCCCCAGGCAGACTGTGAGATGCTCCAGCTATATGACTGATAGAATGTGAGGACGTCAGCCACAACATCAGACAAAAATGTGAGGAAATTCAGGACCCTACAGACTTGGATTCAAATGTCTTCCAAGCTAAAGCAGAAGATACTAAGATGTCTTAAGAGAGAGAGAAAAATATGGAAAGTCTAGGCAGGCAAGGAAGGAAGCTGGGTGGGTAAAGGAAGGTATGCATCCTTTCCCTCAACTCTTCTTAGAAGATAAAGTTAGTTTTGGATGTGATTCGAACACAGGAACAAGGATTGCACAAACCCAAATGAAAAAGAAGACCTCCCCCGCTGTCACAGAAGTCATCCAAAGACCAAACACATTTTTCATACGCTCTCGCATACAGCCACCATCTCCATGTCCACTCAGGAATCAGGGCTGGAAGCAACTGCAGCTCACAAAATAGTTTCAGTGTAACAGGCCTGAGTTATTGACCTAGTAACTTCCACTCTCCTGTAGGCAGTAACTCTGCTTGCCTGCAACAGTGATCCTCAGACATGAGCCCTGAGCCAGCAGCGTCAGCATCGCCCAAACTTGTGAGAAATGGAGAGCCTCCGCCCTGCCCCAGACCCACAGTTCAGAACCTCTGGGGTTGGGGCCCGGCAAACCTGAGTGCTAGCAAGTCCTGCAGGAGATTCACATCCTTGGCTGCATGTTAGAATCAATGGTGCTGATCCCCAGGGTTGAGCCCCAGTGCCTAGGGGATGTCTTTTCAACCCTAAGTAGTTTTATTTTTTAACAGCTTTTTAAAAAATATTATTTACTTATTTGACTGTGCTGGGTCTTAGTTGTGGCACACAGAATCTCCACTGCAGCATTCAAATTCTTAGTTGATGCATGTGGGGTCTAGTTTTCTAGCCAGGGATTGAACCTGAGCCCCCTGCATTGGGAGCGCAGAGTCTTAGCCATTGGACGACCAGGGAAGTGCCAACTTTAAGTAGTTTTAGAAGAGATGGCGAAACAAATCAAATTCATGGCATTCATGTTTTCAGATTAGTTAAGGAATACATTTTACAAACAAGGATAATGTGTGAGATTATTTGATGGATTTTTTTGGAAAATATGATCACTTAAGAAATCTCAGAAATTGGCATTAAAATTCCAATTTGATTTTTTAATTGGTTATTATGCAGCATTCCAAACAAATACAAATGTTTATAGTATAGTCCTGTGATTCCCCATGAACCCAAGCCCAGTTTCAACAACTGCCAACTCAGGACAAACTTTCCCTTCTTCATCCACTTCTCCCCTGGGAGCAAATCCCACATGTCATAGCTCTCTATATATACATACATACATACATACATATATGTATATATGTGTGTGTATATATATATATATAAATATGAAGGGACAATGATGCCTTAGTAATATCAAGTGTCCAGTGTTTGAATTTCTGTCTTATGAATGCCATAAACTGCTTTTATTTTAATCAAGAAGCAAATAAATTCCACACATAATGATTGGTTCTTTCTTGTGCTGTGCACAGTCAGTTGTGTCCGACTCTTTGTGACCCCATGGACTGTAGCCCGCCAGGCTCCTCTGTCCATGAGGATTCTCCAGGTAAGAATACTGGAGTGGGTTGCCAGGCCCTCCTCCAGGGCATCGTCCCAACCCAGGGATCTAACCCAGGTCTCCTGCATTGCAGGCAGATTCTTTCACCACCTGAGCCACCAGGGTTCTTTCTTATAGTTTTTTAAATTGACCACTTCATTATTCTTTTTTAAATTTCCTTGCAACTGATTTGTCTGAAGAAACTAATTTAAAACTAATAATTGATTTTAGACCTGTGATTTTTAACATTGGCATTTTAAAATCATTTATGTAAGTTTGGTGAAAATGTCACAATTAGCCTGATATTCATAAATGTAATCAATTTACTACAGTTATTTAAACACCTGGGAACCTTTTGTTGTTTAAGGTTTTCCTCTGAGGCATGTGATGGTCTTAAAGAGAAAAAAGTAGATTAACTATATGAAGATAGTTAAAAATATTTAGCAAACCTAGCTAAGTGTGTAAATTGGATTCTTCAGAGAGAAATGTGTTCAACCTGAATTGATGGGGCGTTATTCAAAAGTTTCATGAAAAGTGATCATTTCACTTTACCTAAAATTTACTAGATTTGTAAATAAAACAAGCAAGCACTATAATTGAGTGTGGCGGTTGTGTTTAGTCACTAAGTCATGGTTGACTCTTTTTTTTTTTTTTTTGCGACCCCATGGACTGTAGCCCGCCAGGCTCCTCTGTCCATGGGATTTTCCAGGCAAGAATACTAGAGTGGGTTGCCATTTCCTCCTCCAGGGGATCTTCCGGACCCAGGGATTGTACCAGCTTAACAGGTGGATTCTTTACCACTGAGCCACCGGGTAGCTAATTTCAAAACATTTTGTCTTAAAAATCACAGATGTATAGAACAGACTTTTGGACTCTGTGGGAGAAGGCGAGGGTGGGATAATCTGAGAATAGCATTGAAACATGTATATTATCAAGTGTGAAAGAGATCGCCAGTCCAGGTTGGATGCATGAGACAAGTGCTCAGGGCTGGTGCACTGGGAAGACCCAGAGGGATGGGATGAGGAGGGAGGTGGGAGGGGGGATCGGGATGGGGAACACATGTAAATCCATGGGTGATTCATGTCAATGTATGGCAAAAACCACTACAATATTGTAAAGTAATTCGCCTCCAACTAATAAAAATAAATGAAAAAAAAAATTCTGTCTTAAAAATCAATTTAAAACCTACACAGTTGTAAATAATCCTTTGTGCACAATTACACATGAGCCCATGCTGACATTCTCAGCCCACTTCAGTTACGATAATTACTGTATTATTAATAATGACCACGGCTTGTGCCCTTCCCTGTCTGCCTGCCGCCTTGTGAAGTCTGAGGGCTTTGCAAGAAGAGGCTCTCTGACCTGATGATTTCAGGCCCTGGAAGCTGCCTGCAATGGGCTCTGGGAAGCCTGTCTGCCTTCACTGCTGCCCCAGATGCTGGAGTGCTGGCCAGCAGACCCTTCTCTTTCTCTGGGGACTCCTGCAGCTTCCCAGAGCCACTTGCCCAAGGTCATGGCCAGCTGGAGTGATGCCCAGTGCCTGATGCCTGGGGGTGGGGGCGAGGAAACAACTCTGAGGCCCCAGAGCTCACAGGGGTGGTCCAGGCTGCCTGCGGCCAGCATCCCAGCTCAGCGCCTCCTCCTCTGCCCAGGCGCTGACCCCCAGTGCGTGCGTGCTCAGTGCCTTACTTGTGTCTGACTCTCTAGGACCCCACGGACTGCAGCCTTCCAGGCTCCTCTGTCCACAGGATCTGCCCCAGCAAGAGTCATGGAGTAGGTTGCCATTTCCTCCTCCTGGGGATATTCCCAACCCAGGGATTGGACCTGTGTCTCCTGCATTGGCAGGCAGATTCTTTATCACTGTGACACCTGGGAATTCCACTGACCCCTAGGATCCCTCCTTAAGAAACATCCTGCATGCTGTTCTTTCCTTGAGAGCTTGTTTCCTGGGACACTAGCCTGCAACCTTACCCACAGAGAGGAAAAGCAGGAGAGAATTATTCTCAGCTCAAAAAGAAAGTGCTGATTACAGGGTAAGATTCAGGAGCTGCCCGACACGAATGTTCAGGAAGACGCCGTACTGGGCACAGATAACTGGCATTCTTAGCCCCCACATGGTGGGCACAGTCAGGGCCACATCTCCAGGTGGGAAGACCATTCATCAGAGGAAACAGGAAAAGCCAAGAGCACAGAACTAGCCAGACAAAGAGGGAAAATAGAGAGTTTGGAAGAGGCAAGTGGATCTCCACTTTGACAGTATCTACACTTAATCATGTAAAGTCAACACTGTCAGGAAATTAAACACACACTGTGAGAGACCTCAAGGTATAAAGATTAAATTTTACCATATCACGGCAATCTAACTCTTCTCAGCATTTAACATGTGTTTTCCTACACTTCATCTTTTTATTATCTTTAACTTTACATTTGTATACCCTTAAATATTTCAATCCACTTCTTTGGACTAGGCAAGATATACATCATTTAAAAATACATTATTTCATCAAGTAGCCCAGACCCCCAAGATATAAAGAAGCATGACTCAAAAATAAAATAGAGGAGGGACAACTCTGAAAACTAAACTCACCTCCTGTGCAGAAAAGGGCCTCCCCCTTTATTTCACTTATTCCATGAACATGTACTTAATCCCAACAGTGGGTGTAATGTTACACTTGGCTCTGTGGGAAAATGGGTGAAAAAGGCAGAGTCTCAGGCCCAGTGAAGTTATGAATAAAGTTGCTAGATGAGCAAGGAAACATATCTTTCTTTTGTATTCCTTATAATTTAGTAGAAGAATTATTCTTGGTTCCATGGTAATAAAGTTGATATCTTTATCAACTTTATTCTTCATACATAATTCTTATCAATATATCATAATTCTTATCAACATAATTCTTCATACATATTTTTAAATTCTAAGAACTGCTATGAAACCAATGAATAACAGAATGAGATATATAGTAAGTGATGTGATTAAAGACTTATCCTGCACAAGGAAGCTACTCTAGATGGATTCCCTAGGTGCTTTTCTTATCTTTCAAAAAATCAAGGCTACTTGAGTTTTATGAAGTTTTAAGAATATAAAAAAAGATTTAATGTCAGCTAACATTTTTGCAGGCAAATGCAGGCTAACTTTCACACCTGACAGACACCAGTCAGGAAAGCAAACTGGAACAATTCACTTTGGAAAAACAGATACAAAAATCCCGATTAAAAACTTGGGAAATAAAAACACCTTAAGAAAATTACTCATGAAACCCAAGCCAGGTTTAATCATGAAATTCAAACCATCATACAAAAATTAAAAGTCTCAATATAATTAATCATATTAGCATAAAACCCAAAATAGCAAGTGTTATTACATTACCTTTATATGTTCTGGAAATAACTTTGGCGTGTTTAAAAATCCATTTTGTGCAAATCAAAACTATAATCAGTAACACTCAACACTGGTCAGAATGGCCATCTTTAAAAGATCTACAAATAACAAATGCTGGAGAGGGTATGGAGAAAATGGGAACCCTCCTAAACTGCTAATGAGAACGTAAAGTGGCGCAGCTACAGTGGAGAACATTATAGCTGCTGCTGCTGAGTCGCTTCCGTCGTGTCCGACTCTGTGCCACCCCATGGACGGCAGCCCACCAGGCTCCTCCGTCCATGGGATTTTCCAGGCAAGGGTGCTGGAGTGGGGTGCCATTGCCTTCTCCGAGAACAGTATAGAGGGTCCTTTAAAAATAGAGCTACCTGCTGATGGGCATCTAGGTTGCTTCCATGTCCTGGCTATTATAAACAGTGCTGCAATAGCCTCCAACTAATAAAAATAAATGAAAAAAAAAAAAATAGAGCTACCTGTTTGAGTTTCCTGAGCCACACAGCAAATTCCCATTGGCTGTCTATTTTACATATGGTAATGTAAGTTTCCATGTTACTCTTTCCAAACATCACACCCTCTCCTCCCCTCTCCCCATGTCCATAAGTCTATTCTCTATGTCTGTTTCTCCATTGCTGCCCTGTAAGTAAATTCTTCAGTACCATTTTTCTAGATTCCGTATGTATGTTAGAATATGGTATTTATCTTTCTCTTTCTGACTCAACCTAGAGGGGTGGGATGGGGAGGGAAATGGGAGGGGGTTTCAAAAGGGAGGGGATATATGTATATCAATGGCTGATTCATGTTGAGGTTTGACAGTAAGCAAAATTCTGTAAAGCAATTATCCTTCAATTTAAAAAAAAAAAAAAATAGAGCTACCAGGAGAAGGAAATGGCAACCCACTCCAATATTCTTGCCTGGGAAATACCATGGACACAGGAGCCTGGTTGGCTACAGTCCATGGGGTCACAAAGAATCAGACCTGACTAAACAACAGTATGACTCTTAGAAATAAGTTTGATATTCATTTTACATCTAGAAAATGAATATTAGTATTTCTCTGAAAAGGGGAGTAATTTATATGGCTCAGCTGCCTCAGGAGAGATGGCTTCTTACACACACTTTCAAAGAACTGAAAAAAAAAAAATCTTCTGTTAAAAAAAAAATAGAGCTACCATATGATCCAGCAATCCTACTCAACATATATCTGGATAAAACTGTAATTTGAAAAGATGCATGCCCTGCAGTGTTCATAGTAGCACAATTTACAATAGCCAAGACATGGAGATAACCTAAATGCCCATTGACAGGTGAAAGGATAGAAAAAAGATGTAGTGTATATACACTAAAGAAAACTACTCAGTCCTAAAGAGGGAAATAATGCCATTTGCAGCAACATGGATGGAACCACAGATTATCACAGTAAATGAAGTAAGCCAGAAAGAAAAAGACAAATACCATATGATATCACTTATATGTGGAAACTAAAGTGTGATGCAAATGAAGTAATTTACAAACAGAAACAGACTCACAGATATAGAGAACAAGTTTACAGCTACCAAAGGGGAAGGGGGAGGAATAAAGTAAGAGTTTGGGATTAGCAAATACAAACCACCATATATAAAATAGATGAGGTCCTACTGTGTAGCACAGGGAACTATATTCAGTATCCAATAAACCATAATGAAAAAGAAAGCTCCATTTTGTATACAATTCTAAGATTCAATGGGTAGCGTCTCTCTTTATTTTCAATGGATTATTCGTCTCATTTCAACCTACATATTTTGAGTGTTCGTTAAATACAAGGCACATTATACATGATGGAGAACTGTTAGAATTATACCCTTAAAAACAGAAAAAGAAAACAGAACCAAAACAAAGATGCCTTCTTCTTTGCATCTATTTAATAACTGTGCCAGAAGAGCCTGCAATAACTTGCAGGAAAGACAAGAGGGACGACAATAAAAGACATAAATAACAAAGGAATAAAAATGTTGTCTTTTGCTGGTGACCTAGAGAATCAAAAGAAATCAACCAAAATATTATTAGAAGTAAAAAATGAATTTTGTAGAGTTATGGGATATAACATGCAGCCTCAAAAATCAATTGTGTTGTCACAGACCTAGTACCACACTGAAAATAAAGTGAGAACAAAGAGCTCATTTACAGCAATGAAAAATTTGAATATCAACCCACACTGTGAGAGATTTATTCAAATAATGTTATAAATGTTTAATGGCAAAAAGAAGACATTAATACCTAGAGAAAGAACCACATCGTGCCTAGAAACACCAAAGGCAGTGAAGTAACAGTGCACCTGTGTTTTCCTGGTGCTCCTTCGCCCCACTGGTGCTCCCTGTCTGTCTACCCAGGTGTGCTAACGTCACTGTAAACGGAGAACACAGTATGGCGGACACAGTCACCGGTATTGCTCTCTGCTTTGTCCATTTCCTCATCAGTGCCTCTGTCTGACTGTCCCAATTCTGATTCCCACTCATTGAATTTCAGGTCTCAGTTTCTGGCTCATTTTCTTGCTCATTCATTTTGAAGCATCCCTTCTTGGTGAGCCATCTATCAACCAATTGGGGGTTATCTTAACTGGCCAGCCTCCAGACACCCCTCTTCGGGTATTACTTTAGCCGGCAGTGCTCCCGGTACAGTTGGACAATATAGGTATGAGATTTAATGCAATTCAGATTCAAACTTCTGTGGGATAACATAGAGTGGAATCCAATTGGGAGAAAAAGTGGTGAAGAAACAATTTAGAAAAGGTGATAGGGACTTTCCTAGTGGTACAGTGGATAAGAAGGAGCCTGCCAATGCAGAGGATACAGGTTTGGTCCCTGATCCCGAAAGATTCTACAAGCCTTGGAGCAACTAAAACCTGTGCGCTACAACTACTGAGCCCAAGCTCTAGAGCCTGCGAGCTGCAACTACTGAAGCCCATGTGCCTAGAGCCCGTGCTCCGCAGTAAGAGAAGACACTGCAATGAGGAGCCCATGTGCTGCAACAAAGAGTAGCCCCCATTCGATGTAGCAATGAAGACCCAGTGCAACCAAAACTAAATAAATGCAAAAATGTTAAAAAGGTAATAAGGTATGCATGTATGTTTTATGAACTTTTCTCTTATACTTCACTATCAAAATATATGTGAGAAAGAAAAATTAATTATGGTGAGCTAATCTGAGACAATAGCTTCAGAGAAGACAAATAGTGTTTTTCCAAGGTTACATGGGAGATATGGAGAAAAGACAGGTTTTGAACTTGTATCTTTTGATACCAAAGACTGGGCTCTTAAGTGCTACTCTACAGACTCCACAGGGATCTGAGATAAATATAAAAATCCAATCCATAAAAAATATAGAAGAAAACATAACAGAATATTTATCTCAGTTCTGGGGAAAATAAATTTATGAATATTAAAAATGGAGGTTATCAATGGGAACAAGATGAATGTGTTGGCAATCCATAAAACCAAGGACTTTTGTACAACAAAAAGCAATAAAATAAATATCAGAAGAAAAGCAACAGAAAAGGGAAATATATTTGAATATAATCAGAAAAATTTATTGTTCAAAATGTATGAAGACTTGATAAACTATATAAGGTCGATACCCAGATTCTACAAAATAAGAGATAAGAAGAAAATGCTAACTCAAGGAAATTTAGACAGTAAATCATCTCAGGAAAAAGGTGCTCACACTATCAATTAAAGATATGCAGATGAAAACAAATTTAAGATGTAATTATACACATTTGATGAGTAAAACCAAGCAAATGATTTTTAAGGAGGTGGGAATGGGCTATTTTCACATTAGGCTTTCAAAAGCTACAAGACTGTCTTAACCATAACTCACATGGGGTCTGTTACTGGCCCCTCAAAGCAGCTTGGGAGGGGCATGATTCATTCTACCTGGTCCAGACTTAGCACAGAAAAGGAAGTTAAGAGCCATAGATGCTAGACCATTTATGCTCATCATCATTGTCATCATTATTATTCACATGATTCATTTACCTACTTCCTGTCATCCTCCTCTTTATTGGGGTTATTGAACAATAGACTTTTCTGGAAAGAGCCCAGGGGGCTATAGCAACTGGGCATCTCTCAGGTTCTCAGGGAAGCTAGAGGTCAGGACAAGAAGAGCAAGGCAGAGGCAGAAGGGGGGCCCAAGAGCAGGTCACCAATCTGATGGGTCAGGGCCTGAGCCAGAATATAGTGAGAAGACCCAGGGCCATGAAAACCATGAGTGAAGATCCAGACACCCAGGATGTGGAAGACCGGGATATGGCTTGGATGTCTTACTCAATGGTAGCTTCACATTCCCAGTCTGAGTTCATTTAAAGGGGAAATTTGTGAAACACATAAACACCCAAGACTGCCCAGAACTCCAGACTGTTCCTCCTATCTATCCATTTGCACTTGTATTTCTGGCTGCCTGGGATGCTGTGGCAATAACTACTGATCATTTGTGGTGCTTCCTAAGGAGCAAAGGGAATGTAAAATGAATCATGGAAGAAGGTAAGTTATAAATACCAGCTATGACCATATAACCAGATTCAGAAAAGAAGAGGCAAGGAATTAAGAGTACTTTTCCTCATTTTGGTATGAATATATTTTGCATCTATTAACCCATTTTCCCTCCTCCCATTCTATCATCTAAGTAAAAATGTATTAATAGTAGTTAATTTTATATTTCAGTGTCTGAGTTTCACAATATTAAAGAGAAGATATGACACGGACTGAAGGGAGTTAGCATAATGCAAAGATGGATAAAACATGTCTCTTCTTTTGAGGAGAGGGGTGGGGTGTTTTTAGTTGTATAAAAGACAGAGTTGCCTCATGTTAAGCAGAAGCTTGACTTTGCTATTGTCTATATTTGGAAAGTCAATAGAGTTATAAGAGCTGTCTATCCCCATGCTCTAACTTCCTTATATATTCCTGACTTGTAAAGGTTAAAATGACGTGACTTAAGATATACAGAGGCATTTCAAATCAAAACCTCAATGAGGTACTATTAAACGCCAGTCAGAATGGCTGCTATCTAAAAGTCTACAAGCAATAAATGCTGGAGAGGGTGTGGAGAAAAGGGAACCCTCTTACACTGTTGGTGGGAATGCAAACTAGTACAGCCACTATGGAGAACAGTGTGGAGATTCCTTAAAAAACTGGAAATAGAACTGCCATATGACCCAGCAATCCCACTTCTGGGCATACACACTGAGGAAACCAGACCTGTAAGAGACATGTGCACCCCAGTGTTCATTGCAACACTGTTTATAATAGCCAGGACATGGAAGCAACCTAGATGCCCATCAGCAGACGAATGGATAAGGAAGCTGTGGTACATATACACTATGGAATATTACTCAGCCATTAAAAAGAATTCATTTGAATCAGTTCTAATGAGATGGATGAAACTAGAGCCCATTATACAGAGTGAAGTAAGCCAGAAAGATAAAGACCAATACAGTATACTAACGCATATATATGGAATTTAAAAAGATGGTAACCATAACCCTATATGCAAAACAGAAAAAGAGACACAGATGTACAGAACAGACTTTTGGACTCTGTGGGAGAAGGCGAGGGTGGGATGTTCTGAGAGAACAGCATTGAAACAAGTATACTATCAAGGGTTAAACAGATCACCAGCCCAGGTTGGATGCATGAGACAAGTGCTGAGGGCTGGTGCACTGGGAAGACCCAGAGGGATGGGATGGAGAGGGAGGTGGGAGGGGGGATCGGGATGGGAAACACATGTAAATCTAAGGCTGATTCATGTCAATGTATGGCAAAAACCACTACAATATTGTAAAGTAATTAGCCTCCAACTAATAAAAACAAATGGAAAAAAAAAGATATACAGAGGCATTTGATTAATGGTGTTTTATTTTTAGTAGTAGTACATTGGGATCAAATGCAAGTCTATCAGACACTATAAATAAAATATGCTAACACGTTTCTGACTGAGAGAGAGAGAAGGAGGGAGGAACAGAGATGTGAATGGATGTTAAGTCCTTACAGTGTGGACTGTGGTGGGTTTGTCCTGTGTTAACTTAGCTGTACTAGAAGTGCATTTCCTGAAATGCATGGTCTGAGGCTCTAGTTGGTCACAAGAAAAATTGAGCAGTTTGCTAGGCAAAGGCAAGGATATCCAAGATGGTGGAGTAGAAGGACGGGTGCTTATCTTATCCTGCGAGAACTTCAAAATCACAACTCACTGCTGGACAACTGTCGACAGGAGAATGTTGGATCCCACCAAAAACAGATACCCCATGTCCAAGGGCAAAGGATAAGCCCCAATAAGATGATAGGAGGGGCAAAATCATGATTAAGAATCAAATGCCATACCTGCCAGAGACACTCAGAGGGCTCAAACAAAACCTTGTGCGCACCGTGAGACCCCACAGAGACTGACCCAGACCTGCCTTTGAGTACTTGAGTGTCTCCTGCAGAGGTACAGGTCAGCAGTGGCCTGCAGGGGCAGGGGCTTTGGGTGCAGCAGACCTGGGTATGGCATAAGCTCTCTTGGAGAAGGTCACCATTAACCCCCCCATACAGCCACCAGAACTTACACAGAATAGGGGAAACAGGCTCTTGGAGGGCACAAACAAAACCTTTTGTGCACCAGGACCCAGGAGAAAGAAGCAGTGACCCCACAAGAGACTGACCCAGACTTGCCCATGAGTGTCCAGGAGTTTTCAGCAGAGGCGTAGGTCAGTGGTGGCCTGCTGCAGGGTCTGGGGCACTGAGTGTGGTACCTTTTGAAGGAGGTTGCAATTATCTTTATTATTTCCACCATCGTTTGACCTCAGGTCAAACAACAGGGAGGGAACACAGCCCCACCATCAACAGAAAATTGGATTAAAGGTTTACTGAGCACAGCCCCACCCATCAGAACAAGACCCAGTTTCCCCCTCAGTCAGTCTCTCCCATCAGGAAGCTTCTATAAGCCTCTTATCCTTCTCCATCAGAGGGCAGACAGACTAAAAACCACAATTACAGAAAACTAACCAATCTGATCACATGGACCACAGCCTTATCTAACTCAATGAAACCATGAACCATGTCGTGTAGGGCCACCCAAGACGGTTGGGTCATGGTAGAGAGGTCTGACAGAATGTGGTCCACTGGAGAAGGGAATGGCAAAGCACTTCAATATTCTTGCCTTGAGAACCCTGTGAACAGTATGAAAAGGCAAAAAGATAGGACACTGAAGATGAACTCCCCAGGTCAGTAGGTGCCAAATATGCTACTGGAGATCAGTGGAGAAATAACTCCAGAAAGAATGAAGAGACAGAGCCAAAGTAAAAACAATACCCAGCTGTGGATGTGATTAGTGATAGAAGTAAAGTCCGATGCTATAAAGAGAAATATTGCACAGGAACCTGGAATGTTAGGTCCATGAATCAAGGCAAATTGGAAGTGGTCAAACAGGAGATGGCAAGAGTGAACATTGACATTTTAGGAATCAGTAAACTAAAATGGACTGGAAAGTGTGAATTTAATTCAGATGACCATTATATCTACTACCGTGGGCAAGAATTCCTTAGAAGAAATGGAGTAGCTATCATAGTCAACAAAAGAGTCCCAAGAGTACTTTGGTGCAATCTCAAAAATGATGGAATGATCTCTGTTCATTTCCAAGGCAAACCATTCAACATCACAGCAATCCAAGTCTATGCTCTGACCAGTAATACTGAAGAAGCTGAAGTTGAACAGTTCTATGATAGACCTTCAAGACCTTCTAGAACTAACATCCCAAAAGATATCCTTTTCATTATAGGGGACTGGAATGCAAAAGTAGGAAGTCAAGACACACCTGAAGTAACAGGCAAATTTGGCCTTGGAGTACAAAATGAAGAAGGCCAATGGCTAACAGAGTTTTGCCAAAAGAACGCACTGGTCATAGCAAACACCCTGTTCCAACAACATAAGACAAGACTCTAAACATGGATATCAGCAGATGATCAATAGCAAAATCAGATTGATTATATTCAAAGATGGAGAAGCTCTATATGGTCAGCAAAAACAAGACCAGGAGCTGACTGTGGCTCAGATCATGAACTCCTTATTGCCAAATTCAGACTTAAATTGAAGAAAGTAGAAAAACCCACTAGACCATTCAGGTATGACCTAAATCAAATCCCTTACAATTATGCAGTGGAAGTGACAAATAGATTCAAGGGATTGGATCTGATAGAGTGCCTGAAGAACTATGGATGGAGGTTCGTGACATTGTACAGGAGGCAGTGATCAAGACCATCCCCAGGAAAAAGAAAGGCAAAATGTCTGAGGAGACCTTAAAATAGCAGAGAAAAGACCAGAAGCTAAAGACAAAGGAGAAAAGGAAAAATATATACCCATTTAAATGCAGAGTTCCAAAGAATAGCAAGGAGAGATAAGAAAGATTTCCTCAGTGATCAATGCAAAGAAATAGAGGAAGACAATAAATTGGGAAAGACTAGAGATTTCTTCAAGAGAATTAGAGATACCAAGGGAATATTTCGTGCAAAGATGGGCACAATAAATGACAGAAATGGTATGGACTTAACAGAAGCAGAAGATATTAAGAAGAGGTGGCAATAATACACAGAAAAACTACACAAAAAAAGATCTTCATGACCCAGATAACCCAGAGAGTGTGATCGTTCACCTAGAGCCAGACATCCTGGAATATGAAGTCAAGTGGGCCTTAGGAAGCATCACTATGAACAAAGCTAGTGGAGGTGATGGAATTCCAGTTGAGCTATTTCAAATCCTAAAAAGATGATGCTGTGAAAGTGCGGCACTCACTATGCCAGCAAATATGGAAAACTCAGCAGTGGCCACAGGACTGGAAAAGGTCAGTTTTCATTCCAGTCCCAAAGAAAGACAATGCCAAAGAATTCAAACTACCACACAATTGCACTCATCTCACACGCCAGTTAAGTAATGCTAAAAATTCTCCAAGCCAGGCTTCAACAGTGCATGAACTGTGAACATTCAGATGTTCAAGCTGGATTTAGAAAAGGCAGTGGAACCAGAAATCAAATTGCCAACAACCGTTGGATCATCGAAAAAGCAAGAGAGTTCCAGAAAAAACATCTATTTCTGCTTTATTGACTATGCCAAAGCCTTTGACTGTATGGATCACAACAAACTGTGTAAAATTCTGGGAATACCAGACCACCTTACCTGCCTCCTGAGAAATCTGTTTGCAGGTCAAGAAGCAACAGTTAGAACTGGACATGGAATAACTAACTGGTTACAAATCAGGAAAGGAGTGCGTCAAGGTTGTATAATGTCACCCAGCTTATTTATCTCATGTGCAGAGTACGTCATGCAAAATACCAGGCTGGATGAAGCACAAGCTGGAATCAAGATTGCCGGGAGAAATATCAATAACCTCAGATACACCTATGACACCACCCTTATGGCAGAAAGTGAAGAACTAAAGAGCCTCTTGATGAAAGCAAAAGAGGAGAGTGAAAAAGTTGGCTTAAAACTCAACATTCAGAAAACTAAGATCATGGCATCTGGCCCCATCACTTCATGGCAAATAGATGGGGAAACAATGAAACAGTGACAGACTATTTTGGGGGGCTTCAAAAGTCACTGCAGATGGTGACTGCTGCCATGAAATTAAAAGACACTTGCTCCTTGGAAGAAAAGCTATGACCAACCTAGACGGCAAATTAAAAAGCAGAAACATTACTTTGCCAACAAAGGTCCGTCTAGTCAAAGCTATGGTTTTTCCAGTAGTCATGTATGGATGTGAGAGTTGAACTATAAAGAAAGCTGAGCACCAAAGAATTGATGCTTTTGAACTCTGGTGTTGGAGAAGACTCTTAAGCGTCCCTTGGACTGCAAGGAGATTCAACCAGTCCGTCCTAAAGGACGGAAAAAAGTCTTGAATATTCATTGGAAGGACTGATGCTGAAGCTGAAACTCCAATACTTTGGCCACCTAAGGAGAAGAACTGACTCATTTGAAAAGACCCTGATTGAAAGTGGGAGGAAAAGGGGACGACAGAGGATGAGATGGTTGGATGGCATCACCGACTTGATGGACATGAATTTGAGCAAGCTCTGGGAGTTGGTGATGCACAGGGAAGTCTGGCGTGCTGCGGTCCATGGGGTCACAAAGAGTCAGACATGATCAACCAACTGAACTTAACTGAGTTTTCAAGGAAAATAGTCCTGCTTCCTCTCTGAAGGTCAGTGTGGGTGGGTCTGCTTCTTTGGTTGAATCCTGACTGGTAAGAGTCCCCTCCCTGTGGCATCTAGCATATTGCTCTCTGTCGATAGGGCCAGGGACTGATTCTCCCCCCTGTTTCCATAAGGAGGACTCTCACTTCATTCTCTATGAAGACTGAGTGTTGGAATGATTACAACTGACATTTCTTCCCTTTGAGAGGGTAACAGGCAGGAAGGCCAGTGGTCTCCAAATGGAGGAAATGGGCTGCAAGTGTCAGACATTTTTTTTCTCTCTCTTAAGGGGCAGGAGAAAACAAACTAATGTTACATTTTTCCCCCCTTCTCTATACAAATTTAAAAAGAGGTTTCTCTTAAAATTCTATGTTGCCATAATGACACCTGGTTCCACCTGAACTTAACTTTTCTCAAATCTTGAGCTAATCATTGCACTTTTCTTATGGAAATGTTTGTCTTAATCTATGTTAATATGCTATGTATTTACCCCAAACTCTGCCTTCAAGTAGGTTCTGCCTAAAGGCTCAGAACTGACTTGACAAACCAGTATGTTATACTCGCACATTGTTCTCCTAATCTATGTTAATGAAACTATATATTTGTATGAAAATCTGCCTTTCTGCAAATTTCATGTCAATCATTTTATGGCGCTGGATGATTCACAAGGTGCCAAGATTATCTCAAAATACATCTTGTGGATGATGGGCCTGGTGCTATTCTCTGAGTTTTAAGACATTGCCTTTCTTTAATTAGCAGACTGCTAGGAAAGGGCAACACACTCCAGTATTCTTGCCTGGAAAATCCCATGGACAGAGGAGCCTGGTGGACTACAGTCCATGGGGTCACAAAGAGCTGGACACGACTGAGCAACTTCACTTTCACAATCTTAGTAGCTATATAACATCCAGCTAAAGACTAGTAGGGGGGCACTCTTTCTGCCCCCTTTGGATGTCTATGTCAGAAGCTTTCTCTATCTCTTTTATACTTTAATAAAATTTTATTACACAAAAGCTCTGAGCAATCAAGCCTCCTCTCTGGCTCCGGATTGAATTCTTCTCCTCCGGAGGCCAAGAATCCTGGCGTCTTTCGTGACTCAGCAGCAACCTTTCATCTTCATCTTGTTTAGACCCCGCCCCCACAGAGAGGAGCAGCCAATCTGATTGGCGAGCACCAGACATCCTTTGACCACAGTCCCACAGCTGGGTAAGGTCAGTGTCAAAAGGCCACTGCTCACCTGGGGCACATTCCCTTACCCTCTCAGACAAACACACTTAGACTAAAGATACCCTTCTCCTACTCTTCCTGCCCCATCTGGCTTCAGCGAAGAAAAGAGAGGTTCCACGTATAAATTCATGATGAAGGATAAAAGATTCTGCCACCTTGTCCTATGTAACAGTTAGTGTAGACAGGAGGGAGGGAGGGAGTGTGTGAGCATGTGTTTGTGTGAATCAACATTTGTTTAGCAGCTAATAAACATAAAAGGTGATCAACAAAATTTAAAAGTGTTCTATTGTCTCTAGGTTTCAAAACAGCAGACATCAGCTTATTTCTTTCTTTAAGAAAAAAAAAAAATCTCTTCTGCTGCAGCAGGAAGAGAGCAGTGCACTGTTCATCATAACCTTTTGGAGCTTTCATTGAGCTTTTTTTAGTATTGAAAATAATGCACCTTCAGAAAGAAGCTTAGTAAGCTTGACTGCTGGTTTATTTATATCAGGTGATAGAGATTTTTAAATTGTGAAATAGATCATACATACCGGAGAGCACAAAGAACATAGTTACTATAATATGGTAAACCAACTATACTTCAATAAAAAATAAAATGTCTAAGGTATAGTTTAAAAAATCATTATGGGGTTATTTAATGTTAAGAAAGGCCAACACCTTAGACCAATAGTCCCAACTTTTTTGGCAACAGGGACCAGCTCTGTGGAAGATAATTTTTCTATGGTCCTGGTATAGGGGGACAGTTTCTGTTTCACCCATCACTCACCTCCTGCTGTGAAGCCCAGATCCTAACAGGCCACAGACGGCAACCAGTCCATGGCCCAGGATTAGGGACTCCTGCCTTAGAAGCCCTTGTGAATTACTCCCCAATTGTAATAGTCCCCCACCCGCAGAGGTAACCATTATACTGTTCTTTTAATCATTCTTTGTTTTTGCTTTCGCCACCCATGCATCTTCTATTAACAGAGTCAGGCACAAATCTAGCTAGTATCAGGACAGAGCAATGTGGCTTCTGTTAGATGAAAGCTCCTAAGAAAAACCAAGCTGAACTGACTCTTTTGATCAGAGTCTGGGAGCGGTTAACTGGGGACACAGGTAATGCGAGCCAGAGAAGGAGAAAAGCTGGGACAAACTCAGCAGAAACTTCCATCTGTAGATTTGAAAGAATAAGGTAAGCAGCTGGGATCCTTACACATGAGCTGCCTGTATCTGGACAAATGATGTCTATGCCTGTGGTGCGGCTGTCATCACAGGATCTCCATTTATTATATTTGCCTCTGTGATGGGTCTCCTTTATATCTCATCTTCCTCTTTCTGAATCTATTCTCTCTTTAGTGAAGCACAACACACAGCTCATTGTGGAGAAAGGATGCAGAGAAAGTCCATTTTTTGATACTCTGAATATCAGAAAATATCTTCTCTGCCCTCACTCTTGGATAAGTTTGGCTGCAAGGAGAGTTTGATTAATCAGTTACAACTTGCCTCAGTCTTATGTCAATGATAACATGCTTCACTGAGCACACTTATGCAAGGATATCCACTGAAAGTCCATCAGTAGCCAACTTACTGCAGTGAAGTCTTGCCTAAGTTAATTCTTGCCAAACCTAACACAGCTTACTCCCTTCTCTAAAACCATTACAATCCCCACATTATCCCTGACTTCAAAACTTTATATAAGTCCAGCCATCTTTGTGCGGATAAATTATTCCTAAATAGTGTAACTTTTCATTACTTAAGCTAATAATGAAGCAAGCCCCTGTGCATAACTACCTAATCACATACACTTTCACCCCTAGATGTCACTATTATTTTTTATTTTAATCTTTTTTTTAAAACTGTTTACCACCTATGCATGTACACCTAAACTAAGTATCAGGCACCAGCCTAGCTACAGAAGGAAAAGAGTAACGTGGCCTCTGTTACAAGAAGGCTTCCAGGAGAAGCTGAGCTGGGTGGGGTCTCTGGGCCATAGCTTTTTGTCTCAAATGTTAAGGGGCAGCCTTTTTCTTTCACATAACTATGGGATTGAAAAACAATGACCCAGTGCTCACTCACACTTATGATCACTCTCACATCAGAAACGGATGCCTGTATGATGTGTGATTGCTTACAATTTCTGTTGGTCCCATTTGAGGTTCTACCCTTCCAAAATCCCTGGGTTGCTGGCCCCAGTCTTGGTCTTCCTTAGCTTAAAACTCCCCTTCCAACTCCATGCCAAATCTAATAACACCTTCTGGAAACCCTTCAACTCTTCACAGGGCAAGAGCAGTCAGTCATCCAAAGAGAAAGAGTGCTGAATGGGTAATCAGGACCCTTGGGTTCAAGTCCTAGTTCAACAAGTGATTAGTGAAGTGACCTTAAGCACGGGCCTTCATGTTCCTCACTGTGCTTCTGTTTTCCTGTCTGTGAAATAAATCTTGGACGAAATCAATAGCTCCCCACCTTGGCTGCACATGAAAATCACCAGGCAGTTATTTTTAAAACACTGACTTCTGAACTCTACCCTAACCATTTAAACCAAACCTCCGAGGACAAAGTCTGGGCTTCAGTATTTAAATCTCCCATGTGAGTCTAACATGCACCCAGGATTGAGAACCTGTACCAGCTGACCTTTGAGGGACTGTTCAGTGCTCACATTGGGCCTTCTAGGAAGTACTGTGATACATCACTGAATAAGTTGGAAATTATGTCAGTAGGACTCTGTTTGTTGGGTTTCTAAGAGAATAAGAAGCAAGTAAAAGGCACAACGCAAGAACATCTATGATGCAATTTGTCTATATGACAGATATCGATGAGCAGTATGCATAATGGAAGCTTGTAGAAATCAATGAACACAAAGTGCAGATTGCAATCTTTTCTCAACCATGCCTGCAACTGGTGACTGTAGTTGTAAGTGATAAACATGGTGGGTAACATCCATTAATCACCCTCTAGCTTACAGAGGCTGTATGTGTTGGGAGATGGGGGCAGTTCCAGCTTGTAAGAACCTCAGTCTAAGCAGCTGAAAGACATTGTGACCACATCTCCAGGGTCCAGGGTCCCTTCTGAAGCAAAGTTGGAGCCCAGATATCATTAAAGACATCATCCTTGTTCAGTTCAGTTCAGTCGCTTGTAGTCAACACTAATTAACGGGGCTCCCCAGTGTTTGGCTCTGATGCCAGGAATGGGCAGACCTTCAAGGGCCATGTCTGAACTCTGTGATTTTGCCCCCATGAATCTTTTTTTCCAAAAGAGGTTTCTTGGGAGAAATTCCATGCTTCCTGCTGCTGCTATCCTTGAAGTGTTTCTGTTATCAGCCCATCTTGCAACCAGGTTGTTTGGCTATTCTTTTGATTTTTTGTGAGCTGTACCACCTTCCTTCACACAGAGTTTCTTTTTTAGTTAACAATTTCTATTTCTTGCAGCCAAAAGAATCTTAACTATTGTAGCTCCCATTCTTAAATTTCCTGACCCAGGGATTGAACCTGGGTCTCCTGCATTGCAGGCATTACATCTGAGCAACCAGGGAAGCCCTTAAATAATAATAGCTTCCACTTATTGAATATCTGATATTCATCAAGTACTTAACTATGTTATTACTAATTCTAAAAACAACCCTGTGCCAGAGTTGCCCAAGAAAGTCAAGAAAACTCAAGAAAATTGAGTTTTGAGTAATTTGCTCAAAAACATAAAGCTAGCAGTCAGCATAACCAGGATTTGAACTCACTTCCAACTTTTTGAAAATGCTATTTTTTTGCTCTTCCATGCTAAATTTTTTTTTTTTTTTTTTTTTTACTATCTAATAACTGGTCCTTTCTGCTACCAACTTCTACCCATATCCAAACTAACTCATACTAGTCACTGAGTACATCTCACAAAGAGGATGGAGAAGGGCATGGGAGATTAATCTATGGTCCACGAGCGTCTGTGTTTTTTATTGATGACAGGAGCTTGCTGGGGTCAGAACCAGGCTCTTGGCACTAAGGGCTTCAGGATGCTCAGTCAAAACTAAACATGGAGATGATAGGAACAAAAATCCCTGCTCCTGAACTTCAGCAAATGAAGATTCAGCCTCAGGAAACCTGCAAATTAGTTGGACTTTCCAGGATAGATGTGGATGAGGGTCTTGTGACTGATGAAGAATGTGGCTAGAAAGGACCATAAGAGTCATTTCCTTTTAACTTCTTCTTTTTCTTTTCTTTTTTTTTTTTTTTTTCCATTTGGGAGAACCAGGGTCCAGGGAGGGGAGGACTGAGAAGGAAAGTGTGGCCAGGTTGCTCACCAACGTGGTGGCTGAGGCAGTCTGACCTTTTCATCTATGTTTTTTTCCCTCTGGTTGATCCCATCATCTGTCACCTTAGTATCCCTATTTGTGATAGTGATCCAGTTTTTGAAAGGGAGTCAGATTTAGAAACTGGCTTGTCTTTGTCCCCCATGATCTGAGTGTATATACTTGTACCAGGTTTTGTCCTCAAGACACGCGGGCTCTGGGAAGGAAGTCTACATCCTCCCACGTGGAGATCCTGTGATCATCCTTTACTTTCTCTCTGGGGATGCTCATTATTAGATTTCTGAAACACAGGTGTTAAGAAGTGAGAGAAAACTGACGCAGTGGCATCCGAGAATCCCAGAAGGAGCTAGGTTTCAGGTGGACACCCTCGGTGTCACAGGTGACATTCCCCTGATGATTACAAGCTGGCGATGCTGCTTAGGGAAGCCAGCCCATCAGTCTGTCTGCCTCAGATGTTGGCAGTAGTGGAAGCCCCCTGTTGTTGTCCTGAGACCCGAGGATGCACAAACTTCTCCCTGGTGAAACCACCCACCGCTTCCTTCAAAGTGGCCCTGCTGATCAGAGGGGATTCCCAGACTTGGAGGAAGGAGCATGAGACCTGAGGTGGTTTGTGGTGCCTCACATCACTGATTTCAGCATGTCTGTGGCAGACAGATCCTGCCTCAGGGTACCGAGGAAGCCTCTGCTTTCTGCCTCCAGGCTTTCTTCAGGGCTGCAGGACTTAGTCCACACATGAGCACAGCCTGGAAGTGCTGGAGAGTTAGTAATCCAATGGGCAACTCAACTACTGGAGGACAGAGCCAGTGAACAGGTATCCCAGCTATTGATCTTTCTAAAGGACAATTCTGAGGTATATTCTACATGGTTCCCCAGGCTGACCCTAGCAGGACTGAACCCCAGTTTTCCACAGTGGTCCCCAGCTCACTCAGTAATTCAATCTTTCAAAAACATTGTAGCAAATTACACACACACACACACACACACACACGTATGGGCTCCCCAGATGGCGCGATGGTAAAGAATGCCTGCCAGTGATGGAGATGCTGATTCAATCCCTGGGTTGAGAAGATCCCTTAGAGAAAAAAATGGCAATTCACCCCAGTATTCTTGCCTGAAAAATTCCTTAGACAGAGGAGCCTGCCAGGCTACATACAGTCCATGGGGCCCCAAAGAGTCAGACATGACTGAGTGAGCACGCACTCAAACACACACATATATGGATGTAAAATGACGATTAAAATGGTATACTCTGTTTATATACATTTATATTATATTTTGGGCTTCCCAGGTGGTGCTAGTAGTATAGAACCTGCCGGCCAATGCAGGAGACTTAAGAGATGTGGGTTTGAGTTGGGAAGATCCCCTGGAGAAGAGCATGACAATATATACTATTTATATATTTATTTATATTATATATTTCAATAAATGATAAAGTATACCATTTTAACCATTTTAAGTGTACAATTCAGTGGTGTTAATTACATTCACAATGTTGTGCCATCATCACCATTATCAATTTCCAAGCCGTTTTCATAATAATTCTGCATGTTAAACCAGAAATCCCTCAACCCCTTCTATCCCCAACCCCTGATAACCTCTAATCTCCTTTCTGTCACTAGGAATTTATCTAAAATATCTCGTATAAGATGAATCATGTTTGTCCTTTTGTGTCTGGCTTATTCCACTTAGCATAAGGTTTTCAAGATTCATCCATGTTGTATCAATAGCATGAATCAGAACTTCATTCTTTTTATAGCTGAATAATATTCTACTTGCATGTAAAGACCACATTTTGTTTATCCATTCGTTTTCTGATGGACACAGATTATTTCCATCTTTTTAGGTACATATACAGGAGTGAAATTCCTGAGTCATGTGGTGACTCTATATTTAAATTTTTGAGGAACTTCCAAACTGTTTTCCATAGCAACTGAACCATTTTGTATTTCCACCAACAATGTTTAAGAGTTCTAATTTTCTACATTCTTATTATTGTCATCATAGTAGGTGAATAGTGGTGTATCATTGAGGTTTTATTTGTATTTCCCTAATAACTAATGATTAGCACCTTCTCCTATGCTTATTGGTCATTTGTATATCACCTTTAGAAAAATGTCTAAGTCATTTTTAATTAGGTTGTCTTTTTTTTTGTTGTGTTTAGAAGTTATTTATATATTTAGTAATTAAACACTTAGGCAATATATGGTTTGCAAATCTTTTTTTCTCATTCTATAAGCTGTTTTTTTACTATGATAATGTCCTTTGCATGAAAGCTTTTAGTTTTGATGAAGCTCAATCTGTATACTCTTTTCCTTTGTTGCTCATGCCTTTGGTGTAATGTCTGAGAATCCATTGCCAAATCCAAAGCCATGAAGATTCACCGCTTTCTTTTTCTCTAAGTGTTTTATAATTTTAATTATTACATTAGGTTACTGATCAACTCTGAGTTAATTTTTATGTAGTATGAGGTAGGAGTCAAACTTCATTTGTTGCCATTTGGAAATCCAGTTTTCCTACCACCATTTGTTAAACTGACTATTCTTTCCCCTTGAGTGAATTTGGTACCCTTGTTGCAAATCAACTGACTATAGATAAATGGGCTTATTTCTGGACTCTCAATTCTATTCCATCTATTCTTAAAATAATACCACTCTGTTTTATTTACTGTAGCTTTTTAGTATATTTTGAAATTGGAAAATGTGTCTTCCAACCTCATTCTTTAAAAAAAAAAAAAAAATTGGTTTTGGCTATTCAAGGCCCTTTGCAGTTCTATATAAATTTGAGGATCAGCTTTTCCATTTCTGCCAAAAAAATTTTTGAAAGGGATTGTGTTGCATAGTACTGCCATCTTAACAATATTAAGGCTCCCAGGTCATGCACAAAGCATGTCTTTCCATTTATTCAGGTCTTCTTTAATGTTTTTCAGCAACTTTTTATAGTTTTCAGTGTATAAGACTTTTACCTCCTTGGTTAAATTATTCCTCAGTATTTTAGTCTTTTAGATACTATTATAAATGAAGTTGCTCCAACAAATCATAGAAGAAATCAAAAAAGAAATCAAAATATGTATAGAAATGAATGGAAATGAAAACACAACAACCCAAAACCTATGGGACACTGTAAAAGCAGTGCTTAGGGGAAGGTTCATAGCATTACAGGCTTATATCAAGAAACAAGAAAAAAACCAAATAAATAACCTAACTCTACACCTAAAGCAATTAGAGAAGGAAGAAATGAAGAACCCCAGGGTTAGCAGAAGGAAAGAAATCTTAAAAATCAGGGCAGAAATAAATGCAAAAGAAACTAAAGAGACCATAGCAAAAATCAACAAAGCTAAAAGCTTGTTTTTTGAAAAAATAAACAAAATTGACAAACCATTAGCAAGACTCATTAAGAAGCAAAGAGAGAAGAACCAAATTAACAAAATTAGAAATGAAAATGGAGAGATCACAACAGACAACACTGAAATACAAAGGATCATAAGAGACTACTACCAGCAGCTCTATGCCAATAAAATGGACAACTTGGATGAAATGGACAAATTCTTAGAAAAGTATAACCTTCCAAAACTGAACCAGGAAGAAATAGAAGATCTTAACAGACCCATCACAAGCAAGGAAATCGAAACTGTAATCAAAAATCTTCCAGCAAACATAAGCCCAGGACCAGATGGCTTCACAGCTGAATTCTACCAAAAATTTAGAGAAGAGCTAACACCTATCTTACTCAAACTCTTCCAGAAAATTGCAGAAGAAGGTAAACTTCCAAACTCATTCTATGAGGCCACCATCACCCTTATTCCAAAACCAGACAAAGATGCCACAAAAAAAGAAAACTACAGACCAATATCACTGATGAACATAGATGCAAAAATCCTTAACAAAATTCTAGCAAACAGAATCCAACAACATATTAAAAAAATCATACACCACGACCAAGTGGGCTTTATCCCAGGAATGCAAGGATTCTTTAATATCTGCAAATCAATCAATGTAATACACCACATTAACAAATTGAAAGATAAAAACCATATGATTATCTCAATAGATGCAGAGAAAGCCTTTGACAAAATTCAACACCCATTCATGATTAAAACTCTCCAAAAAGCAGGAATAGAAGGAACATACCTCAACATAATAAAAGCTATATATGACAAACCCACAGCAAGCATCACCCTCAATGGTGAAAAATTGAAAGCATTTCCCCTGAAATCAGGAACAAGACAAGGGTGCCCACTCTCACCACTACTATTCAACATAGTGTTGGAAGTTTTGGCCACAGCAATCAGAGCAGAAAAAGAAGTAAAAGGAATCCAGATAGGAAAAGTAGAAGTGAAACTCTCACTGTTTGCAGATGACATGATCCTCTACATAGAAAACCCTAAAGACTCTACCAGAAAATTACTAGAGCTAATCAATGAATATAGTAAAGTTGCAGGATATAAAATTAACACACAGAAATCCCTTGCATTCCTATATACTAACAATGAAAAAACAGAAAGAGAAATTAAGGAAACAATACCATTCACCATTGCAACAAAAAGAATAAAATACTTAGGAGTATATCTACCTAAAGAAACAAAAGACCTATACATAGAAAACTATAAAACACTGATGAAAGAAATCAAAGAGGACACAAACAGATGGAGAAACATACCGTGTTCATGGATTGGAAGAATCAATATTGTCAAAATGGCTAGTCTACCCAAAGCAATCTATAGATTCAATGCAATCCCTATCAAGCTACCAATGGTATTTTTCACAGAACTAGAACAAATAATTTCACAGTTTGTATGGAAATACAAAAAACCTCGAATAGCCAAAGTAATCCTGAGAAAGAAGAATGGAACTGGAGGAATCAACCTGCCTGACTTCAGACTCTACTACAAAGCCATAGTCATCAAGACAGTATGGTACTGGCACAAAGACAGAAATATAGATCAATGGAACAAAATAGAAAGCCCAGAGATAAATCCACGAACCTATGGACACCTTATCTTTGACAAAGGAGGCAAGGATATACAATGGAAAAAAGACAACCTCTTTAACAAGTGGTGCTGGGAAAACTGGTCAACCACTTGTAAAAGAATGAAACTAGAACACTTTCTAACACCACACACAAAAATAAACTCAAAATGGATTAAAGATCTAAATGTAAGACCAGAAACTATAAAACTCCTAGAGGAGAACATAGGCAAAACACTCTCTGACATAAATCACAGCAAGATCCTCTATGACCCACCTCCCAGAATATTGGAAATAAAAGCAAAACTAAACAAATGGGACCTAATGAAACTTAAAAGCTTTTGCACTACAAAGGAAACTATAAGTAAGGTGAAAAGACAGCCCTCAGATTGGGAGAAAATAATAGCAAATGAAGAAACAGACAAAGGATTAATCTCAAAAATATACAAGCAACTCTTGAAGCTCAATTCCAGAAAAATAAATGACCCAATCAAAAAATGGGCCAAAGAACTAAACAGACATTTCTCCAAAGAAGACATACAGATGGCTAACAAACACATGAAAAGATGCTCAACGTCACTCATTATTAGAGAAATGCAAATCAAAACCACAATGAGGTACCATTACACGCCAGTCAGGATGGCTGCTATCCAAAAGTCTACAAGCAATAAATGCTGGAGAGGGTGTGGAGAAAAGGGAACCCTCTTACACTGTTGGTGGGAATGCAAGCTAGTACAGCCGCTATGGAAAACAGTGTGGAGATTTCTTAAAAAACTGGAAATAGAACTGCCGTATGACCCAGCAATCCCACTTCTGGGCATACACACTGAGGAAACCAGATCTGAAAGAGACACATGCACCCCGATGTTCATTGCAGCACTGTTTATAATAGCCAGGACATGGAAACAACCTAGATGCCCATCAGCAGATGAATGGATAAGGAAGCTGTGGTACATATACACCATGGAATATTACTCAGCCGTTAAAAAGAATTCATTTGAACCAGTCCTAATGAAATGGATGAAACTGGAGCCCCTTATACAGAGTGAAGTAAGCCAGAAAGATAAAGAACATTACAGCATACTAACACATATATATGGAATTTAGAAAGATGGTAACGATAACCCTATATGCAAAACAGAAAAAGAGACACAGAAATACAGAACAGACTTTTGAACTCTGTGGGAGAATGTGAGGGTGGGATATTTCAAAAGAACAGCATGTATACTATCTATGGTGAAACAGATCCCCAGCCCAGGTGGGATGCATGAGACAAGTGCTCGGGCCTGGTGCACTGGGAAGACCCAGAGGAATCGGGTGGAGAGGGAGGTGGGAGGGGGGATCGGGATGGGGAATACGTGTAAATCTATGGCTGATTCATATCAATGTATGACAAAACCCACTGAAATGTTGTGAAGTAATTAGCCTCCAACTAATAAAAAATTTAAAAAAAAAAGAAAAAAAGAAAAAAAAAATGAAGTTGCTTTCTTTTCAGATTGTTCATCGCTGGAATAGAGAAACACAACTGATTTTTGTTGTGTTGATTTCATTTCCTACAAATCTACTGAATTTGTTTATTGCTTCTATTAGCTTTCTTATTGTTTCTTTGGGATTTTCTGTATATAGTATAAGTCATCTGTGAATAGGAATCTTCCTTACTAATTTTGATGCTTTATATTTCTTTCCTTGTTTAATTGCTTTAGCTAGAACTTCTAGTACAGTGTTGAACAGCAGTGATGAAAACAGGCATTTTTTTCTTTTTCCTGATCTTAGAAAACATTCAGTCTTTTACCATCCAGTATGATGTTAGCTGTGAATTTTTCATAAATGCTCTTTATCATGTTGAGGAAGCTCCTTTTCATTTCCAGTTTTCTGAGTTTTTATCATGAAAGGATATTGGATTTTGTCAAATATATTTTCTGCATCAATTAGATGATCATCTGGGCTTTTCCCTTCATTCTATTAACATGGTTTATTACATTGATTGATTATCTTGTGCTAAACCTTTAAATGCAGAGTTCCAAAGAATAGCCAGGAGAGATAAGAAAGCCTTCCTCAGTGATCAGTGCAAAGAAATAGAGGAAAACAACAGAATGGAAAACACTAGAGATCTCTTCAAGAAAATTAGAGATACCAAGGGAACATTTCATGCAAAGATGGGTTCGATAAAGGACAGAAATGGTAGGGAGCTAATGGAAGCAGATGATATTAAGAAGAGGTGGCAAGAATACACAGAAGAAATGTACAAAAAAGATCTTCATGACCCAGATAATCACAATGGTGTGATCACTCACCTAGAGACAGACATCCTGGAATGTGAAATCAAGTGGGCCTTAGAAAGCATCACTAAGAGCAAAGCTAGTGGAGGTGATGGAATTCCCGTTGAGCTATTCCAAATCCTAAAAGATGATGCTGTGAAAGTGCCACACTCAATATGCCAGCAAATTTGGAAAACTCAGCAGTGGCCACAGGACTGGAAAAGGTCAGTTTTCATTCCAATCCCTAAGAAAGACAATCCCAAAGAATGCTCAAACTACCACACAACTGCACTCATCTCACACGCTGGTAAAGTAATGCTCAAAATTCTCCAAGCCAGGCTTCAGCAATACGTGAACCGTGAACTTCCAGATGTTGAAGCTGGATTTAGAAAAGACAGAGGAACCAGAGATCAAATTGCCAACATCTGCTGGATCATCAAAAAAGCAAGAGAGTCCCAGGAAAACATCTATTTCTGCTTTATTGACTATGCCAAAGCATTTGACTGTGTGGATCACAATAAACTGTAAAATTCTTCAAGAGATGGGAATACCAGACCACCTGACCTGCCTCTTGAGAAACCTATATGCAGGTCAGGAATCAACAGTTAGAACTAGACTGGTTCCAAATAGGAAAAGGAGTACATCAAGGCTGTATATTGTCACCCTGCTTATTTAACTTATGTGCAGAGTAAATCATGAGAAATGCTGGGCTGGAAAAAGCACAAGCTGGAATCAAGATTGCCAGGAGAAATATCAATAACCTCAGATATGCAGATGACACCACCCTTATGGAAGAAAGTGAAGAGGAACTAAAAAGCCTCTTGATGAAAGTGAAAGAGAAGAGTGGAAAAGTTGGCTGAAAGCTCAACATTCAGAAAACTAAGATCATGGCATCTGGTCCCATCACTTCATGGCAAATAGATGGGGAAAGAGTGGAAACAGTGGCTGACTTTATTTTTTTGGGCTCCAAAATCACTGCAGATGGTGATTGCAGCCATGAAATTAATAGATGCTTACTCCTTGGAAGGAAAATTGTGACCAATCTAGATAACATGTTAAAAAGCAGAGACATTACTTTGCCAACAAAGGTCCGTCTAGTCAAGGCTATGGTTTTTCCAGTAGTCATGTATGGATGTGAGAGCTGGACTGTGAAGAAAGCTGAGCACCAAAGAATTGATGCTTTTGAACTGTGGTGTTAGAGAAGACTCTTGAGAGTCCCTTGGACTGCAAGGAGATCCAACCAGTCCATCCTGAAGGAGATCAGTCCTGGGTGTTCATTGGAAGGACTGATGCTGAAGCTGAAACTCCAGTACTTTGGCCACCTCATGCGAAGAGCTGACTCATTGGAAAAGACCCTGATGCTGGGAGGGATTGTGGGCAGGAGGAGAAGGGGACGACAGAGGATGAGATGGTTGGATGGCATCACTGACTCGATGGGCATGAGTTTGAGTTAACTCCGGGAGTTGGTGATGGACAGGGAGGCCTGGCGTGCTGCAATTCATGGGGTCGCAAAGAGTTGGACACGACTGAACAACTGAACTGAACTGAAACCACCTTTGCATTCCTGGGATAAGTCATATTTGGTCATAGTGTATCACCTTTTGAATATGCTGTTGGAATTGAACTGCTAATATTCTGTTGAGTATTCCTGCATCTATAGGCATGGGAGATATTGGTCTCTAATTTTTTGTGTGATGGATCTTTATGTAGCTTTATTATTATGTAATGCTAGCCTCAAAAACAAATTAGGAAATGTTTCCTCTTTTTTCCTATATTTTGGGATATTTTGAGAAGGATTGGTATTTATTGTTCTCTAAATGTTTGGTAGAACTCACCACTGAAGCCATCAGATCCTAAACTCATAATGTCCTATTTATTAGTTTTCCCTTATTCCAGTCTTTCTCTCCCTGTTTCCTCACTTCGGCAACCTAGGTTCATCTCCCAAACAAATTTACTGCACCCAAAACTTCTTTCAGCCTCTGCTTTCAGGGGAATCCAAGCTAAAACAAGATATAATGAAATTCAGAGGTTTTATATGAAGATGGAAATGTTGTATGAAAGAATACTGACTCATTGGACAATCCAGGGAGATGGAGAGAAGGGGAAAGGGGTTTTCTATCCAACACTGGTGAAACAGGTATTAGTATAATGGATTGGAGATGCAAGAGAGGATGCTGAGATGTTCAGGAAGACTGGATCCAACAAGATGAGAAATAGCTGGATGAGTTACTTCAGAGTGAAAGAGCTGGAAAAGGGGTCAGAGCATATTAAAAAGAAAAAAACAATAGACCATATAAGAGGAAGAAAGTGGAGAAATGAAGAACATACTGGTCAAGGTGGAAGACTCAGTACCCAGTCACTGAACAAGGCAAGGAATAAAGGCTAGTTGAGGAATTTCTATGGGCAGAGAACAGGATGAGCTGGTGGGCATGGATGGGGTTGTGGCAGCCCTGAGAATATGCCCTGCAGACCTCCAACTGCAGGGAGCTTAGCTGTCTAAGGGCCCCCACTGCTATGCTCTGAAATCCAGTATCATGTTTGCACCAGGGCAACGGTCCATGGTTCAGTGGGCTGCTCCCGCTCCATGACTGAGTGCAGCGGGATACTCAGGTTAGCAGGTCCCCGAGAGACCCAGACACCTCTGATAGGGGATTTTGGCCTGAGAACAACCTTGCCAAACCCCCTTTAGCATGCATAGAGGTCTAGGGTGTTCCAGCCAACCTCCCTTCTCTCTTTCCTTCCTTCATCATCAGTTTTACTTTGCAGTCTGAGGACTCTCCTAGTCTTTACTGGCTCCCTCCTCATTTTCTCCTTTAGTGTCTCCCCTACTAAAATCCTTGCACAATTAATTCCATCCTAGCACCTGCTTTTTTAAGGACTTGAACTAGACATTGTCTATGACATATCCATTTTGACCCAAGGTTAAAAGGTGGACCTGGTGTGCAGGCAGAAAGGGGCCATGCTTCATCAGGCACCTTGGGGAGCAAGGAGACTCTGATGGTCTGGGACAGGGTTGGGGGTGGGGGGTGACCCAGCAAGAGAGGGCAGTGGGAGGACAGTCCCAAGGACAGAGGGAGATGAAGAACCAGTGCCTGGGAGGACCCTGGAAACAGCACGGCTGAGACAAGCCCATTGAATGCATGAACTGGTGCTAAGTCATTTGGGTGACGTGCTTCACACTCCTTATCTCTATTTTGCATGGTTGGTACCCTGAAGTCACCTGCATTGTATTAAAAATAGCTGTGTACACTCCAGTGGCTGACAATACTGCTGTCCATCTTTCCATTTCTTCAGGTGGTGGCTGTAGGCATTTACAAAGAGCAGAGATGCCGGGTACCCGGCCTAAGGGACGCCTCCAAACCCCACCCACTGCCTGAGGGATGCTTCTCAAGACTACTTCCCACCGCCTCCCTGGAGCATTTTAGATCAGCTCCGTCTCTGTGTGCTTTTCTTTCGGTTGGCAGGAGATCCCCTCCATGGAAAAGTATTCTTTAGATTCTCCAAGAAACACAGCATTGGTGGAAGGAAGCCCTTCAGCTGCCCTTGAAACCATTCCTTCCAGCCTCTCTGAGGGTCAGGCTAGGCTGAGCATCCCTGGAAAGATGTCTCTGCAGGGGAACCAGGCTCCTAACCAGGTGGGGAGGGCTGGCTCTCTGAACCCACTGCCCATGCTCCCGGTGGGCAGACACCCAGATTATCTAGAGGACTTGTTCTCTCTGCCCTTAAGGGCTCTCACAGACTAGATAAAAATTTTCCCTCCAGATGCTTCCCCCTGTGCACTGCATCACTGGGCCCCCTTTCCCTCGAGCCCTGGTTGGGTTCGGCCAAGAGGAGGCACTGGCGGGGAGCCGGGGAGCAGGCAGAGAGAGGAGTCAGGGTCCCGATCTCCTGGCCCTCTCTCGGAGGTGTTGCTGTGAGCCAGCCACACCCTGTACCCGAAGTTCACAGCTCCCCTTCCCTCGGGGTTCCACGTGCCAGCCTTCCCCTTGGCCTTCCTGACCTGGAGGGTGATAGAACCCTCTCCCCCACTACAGTACCATCCTTGATCATCTCCCTTTCCCTGCCCGCAGCTTCGTAAGTGTCCCTTTATTTCAGTCTCCTCAAAAGACCTGATCTGAGGTACCATCTGTTTACCATCAGGACCCTGATGGGCGCACCTGATCTCCCTGAAGAGGAGCAGGGACCATTTACCAGCTCACTCACGCTCCAGCTTTCCTCGTGATGGCTGCATCCCAGGCCTCCTCTCCAGGAGAAATGCCTTTCTCCGGGGCTGTGTGGGGGAAAGGGCAGTTGACGAGCTGGGGTCAGGCACTCCAGGCTGCTGTCCTCCTGCTGACTCAGGTGTGACCTGAATCAGTCCCTCTCTCAGGCTCTATCTACTCTGCTCTTAGTAATGGTCACGCCTGGTGTCTCTGCCCATGACTGAAGCCCAGGGTTCCTGTGGTAGGTGCTCCCTCCTTGGGCCAGCCAGTCACATCAGTGAGGACCACTCCTGCACTGGGGGATGGGGTCCAATGACTCAGACCATCATCTCTCCTCCTCCTCTTGGGGACAAACAAGATCTTCCTCAGGAGACACACAAACCACGCCCTCCCCTCACTCCTAGGACACCAGGGAATAAGAGACAGGATGTAACTTTGGCTTCTGAGGGCTCGGATGGGAGAGCCGGCAACCTGCTGACCTCTGAGTTAGAAAGCAGGGTATGGGGCTTCTCCTGGGAACTTCCTGCCTCTGCAGAAAGCCTTCAGGATCTCAGAATACCCAGAAGGAGAAGAGTTATCTGATTAAGTATCTGAGGCTTCCTCAAGACTGAATATGTTTCTGATGAAACCATTCAACACGGTCCACAAGACTGAACGTTCTTATTTGTGAACAGTTGCAGATAAATTCATAGACATCACTGAAGCTAAGTGATAAATTGAGCAGGGTTCTGTATCAAGACTCAGCCTCAGTGGTGGAATGAGCATTCTTGCTGGCAAGGGACAGTCTTTACTGGATGTGTGGAGAAGGGGGTTGGTCACTGAAGGGCTGGCAGGGGTGGTGAAGGAATATGTATCAGCCAGGTTCTGTGCAAGAAAAGGGATTGAAGACATGGGATTAAGTGCCTGAACATCTCCAAGAAGATCTGGAACCATATAGGTTTCAGTCTGGGTCCAGGAGCCTGGAGCTGACCTATCAATGGAGCTGTTCCCAGAGGCTGCCACTGTTGCTCACTGTTGAATTCAAGGCCCACAGCCGTGAGGCAGGACCCAGGGATCCAGACTCAGGAAGCCATCCCCAAAGCTGTGTTCCCACGCCCACCTGTCTTGAACCATCCTCAATGCTGGTGATCAGCTGCAATGTGATTTTCAGCTGTTTCCACCGCCGTTGCTTCTCAAACCAAGAAGAAGAAGAAGAGGCACCTGAATACTGCCGCAGGGGAGAAAAGCCACATCTCTACAACCTCATTTTCCAGCAGGAAAATAGCCAAAAGCAATAGCAAGGTGGCCTCCAAGTCACTTTTGTCTCTCAGGTCTTGTGTAAGGATGTTGAAATTAGAGAATTTAATTCACATACAGAATGCTAGCTACAAAGAAGTCTAAGGAGTGTCATTTTTAGCTTCCCGGCCTTGGCAGGGCCGGGAGACGGCCTAGAAGTAGCGGGGAATGGAGGGTGGACAAGCTGCTCCATCGTGTCCCCCACAGACAGCCTCCTGCATTAGGAGGGGGCTGTGGGCCTGAGTAAAACTCCCCTGGGGGCTGCCCGTTCTCTTATCAGTTCAGTTCAGTCACATAGTTGTGTCCAACTCTTTGCAATCCCATGGACTGCAGCACGCCAGGCCTCCCTGTCCTGTTCTCTTATATCTTCCCCATTTTCCTCTCAGTAAGGGTTATGGAGACGCAGTATGGTTGGATCTCATGTCACACCCATGTCAAAACAAATGGGGCAATAAGTTGTATACAGATTTGATCTAGTATTTATATGTGTTGTGAGGGTGTGAATGTGTGTGTGTGTGCGTGTGTGAAAGAGAGTGAGAGAAAGAAGGAAATGAGACACAGACACTGGTGTTTTTCTTCTCTGGAGTAATGTTCATACTCAACCGTTCAAATCATTTCACATCCCCAAGATAACAGAGGTTTTGGACATACAGAGATGTGGGTTTAAATCCCAGGTCTGCCACTCTGTGACCCTGGACTAGTTGCTTGTCTTTTCTGAGCTCAGTCTTTCCATCTGTAAAGTGGAACTAATGATATATACCTCACAGGGTTATAGCGAGGAATAAAGAGAGAAACCTGGAAAGTTCGCAGTTCAATGCCTGGTGCGCACACAGGGGCTCCAACGTCTATTCCGTTGTCCTGGTCAGTACGTTTTGCAGGAATAGCCAATGCCCACGGCAGGAAATTGACTGTCCCTCCAATAAATACCAACTGCTTCATTGATTGCAAGGAGCAGACACGATGACATTTCTTCCCTTGCGCTTCAGAGAGCCCTCCACAGACCCTCCTCACCCGGTGTTCTAGGCGGCACACCTTTCCAGAGATGATCTCTTCCAAACAGCAAGGGTCATGAGGGCAGCGCAGTGAGGAGGAAGGGCAATGAGAGGTTCTCGGACAATCCCCAGGAGCAGGTGTTTTATGCTGTAGGTCAAGACCCAGCAGTGAGGAGCCTTGGCGGTTCGGTGGTAGAATTCTTGCCTCCCATTAGTGGGGAGCAAAATCAATTTAGAGGGTTATGATAGTATTTGTCCAAGCAGAAGAGGACAGAAGTAAAAATAAAAAGAGACGAGGCAGGGGATAAGAAAAGAGACTCTGAGCCTGCATCTTAACAAGAGCGCTGTTTTGAGAAACTGTTGTTTCAGTTCACAGATTGTGTGTGTGTGTGTGTGTGTGTCTGTACTAGGTCACAACGTGCAACACACATTATTTGGATGTGGATAATGGCTAACACTGTTTGGGAACTAAGAGAGAGAGAGCTAACTAAGGAACTAAGGAACTAAGATAAGAGAGCTAGCCCCTTACTTTTCAATGGGGACAACGCTGATAACCAACCTGCCATACAGCTTGTGATGAGACCGGGTTTGATGGAGAATAACTTCACTGCCCCAGAGATAAATGTTTACAAAGAAGTCGCTAACACCTGGGCTGCTCATGTCCCAGGTCCTGTGGTCCCTTCTGGTGGCCGCAGGGGACCCAGCGTCAGGCTGCAGGTGCCCCTTTAGACCCACGTGGTGGCCGCACACCCTCCCATCCCCTATGCTCTTTCCCCCACCCTGCTCTCCTCCCGCCTGCTTGCTTCCGCCGCTCCTCTCCTGCTGTCTCACCTGCTGCTTCCACGGCTAAACAGCTTTCTGCTCTCAGCCAGCAGATGATTCCTGTCACTTCACAGTCTGCACACGGTCGCCCCTGATGCCGCCAGCGCTGAGCCATCTCAGGCTTGCTCCTGGCCCCGCTGATGGGACTCGGGAGGCACCAGGCCCCTTGACCTTTCCGAGCCTCCATCTCCCCATCTGCACAATGGGCGTGATGATCACATGTGCCCAGGCTGCTCATTAACACGATGGAAGAGCCACACAAGATGATGGAGCAGTTCTCAAAACCCATGAGGTCCTTCCCAGGAGCTGTGCAGGTTGAAGGGGTTTGGGGCTCCTCACGATCCTCCCTGTCTTTCCCTTTCCTCCCTCCCCTCAGAGAAGCCCATCGAAACACTGGATTCCTGCTACATGCCCTGCACTTTAGGAAACTTTCGATTCGGAAGGAAAGGGCCAATGGGAAACAACTGTCACCTCCTGGACTCCCAGTACTACCTCCGCTTTGATACTCTCTGGTTTCCTTACTTTGAACCCGCCCCCCCCCCGAGTTGAAGGGACCCTCCACTCCTGCTTACAACTGGTTGATTGCAAGACAAATGGAAGCGCTTTAAACAATAATGGTATCCACGAAAAGTCAAAGTGAAAGTTGCGCAGTTGTGTCCGACTCTTTGCGACCCCATGGAGTATACAGTCCATGGAATTCTCCAAGCTAGAACACTGGAGTGGATAGCCGTTCCCTTCTCCAGGGGATCTTCCCAACCCAGGGATCAAACCCAGGTCTCCAACATTGCAAGTGGATTCTTTACCAGCTGAGCCACCAGGGAAGCCCTATCCATATCGGAATGTAAACAGCTCGACTCTCAGATGGATAAACAGGGTCACTGCACCCTCTCATCCAGTTTTGGACAATGTGGTGCCTCATACAAAGCTCCTCACCCCAGACAAGGCTCTGAACTGGGTATTACAGATGCATAGTGGGCCCGGAGATCGAGGGAAGGAATCTCCTGGGACTCAAACCAGGAATCGGATGCTTAAGACACAGGAATCACCTTAGAGTGACTGTCCAACCGAAAGTCATCTAGCATGTGATGATAGACATGCTCTAGTTGTGCTAATAAAATAGTAATACAATAGCCACCAGCCAGGCGTGGCCACTGAACACAAGTGAGAGTGTTAGTGTGATCAAAGAACTGAATTTTTAATTCTGCTACATTTTAATTAATTTCCATGTAAGTGTAAACAGCCATGGGTGGCTAGTGGCTATCATACTGGACAGCATCACCTGATGATCTCCTTCTAGTTCCTCCTCCTTGATTTCCCCCTGGGCATCTGGCCTGAGTCACTGCTTTCCACACGGGACACGGAGTCTGAAAAAGGTGAGCAGGAAGGTCTCCTTGATCCCCTGGGCCCACCTCTTGCAGACCCACGGCCTCCCATCTCCCAGCATCCAACAGCCTCTGAATCCGAGATGCAACTATAATGACAGCACAGACAGCAGCCAGGAGAAGGGGAAAGACAGGAGGGTAAATACACATTAAGGAAACCAACATGAAGATTAAGTGATTAAGGGAACAGGGCTCCTGCTGAGACAACCCTGCCTAATGAAGCATCACAGATGTCAATCTTTGGACCACGACACCCTATGCCGGGCCCGGTTCCCTTCCAGGCAAGGAGCGCCACTTCTTCAGTAGCTGCGGGTCGTCTGCAGCCAGTGACCCCTTCCCTCCCAATAAACCATCTTCCAAGGTGAGCTGGGTAGGTGCCAACACATTTTTCCATGAGCCTTTTCAAAATAAACAGAGGGAAGCCAGGCTGCATACAGCCTCCATCATGGGCACCCAGCATGAAACCAAGGGGCCAGTCCAGGAGACAGGGTGAGACCAGGACAAACCTAGGAGCCATGGAAGTCAGACCCACTTCTACTGGGAAAATATCTCCCCCAGGTGGGTCATTCACTAGGACTCATCTTTCCTATCTGCTATGTGGAATTGATGGTTACCTTAACACAGGACAAAAGTCTATGCCTAGTGCTCTGTGGGATGACTGGCACATAGTAGGTACCCAAAGTGTGTACTGAACTCATGGCTTCATTGATTAATTTGTCTGTACAACCAGTAATGATCGGAACTGGTCAGCACTCCGACCAGACACTGTGTATGGCCCTATGAAGAACATCATGCAATAGAAGACCTGCTTCTGGGAGAAATTTTCACTTAAGAGTGGAAAGAATCTCATTTCCCCTGCTACTCACTTCAGGGAAGACTGATCTCTTGTGCCTTCCTGCTGGCACAGGAGCCCTCAAATTCTCTGGTTTACAGGTACCGCCATGCTCCCAACACACGTGGAATCTTTGGGCCTCAGTTCCCTCATCTGTAAAATGGGGTGAATCCCTCTCCAGCTCCGTGACTCAAAGATCCCACAGCCATCCTGCAGAGGGAGACCTGAGTGCACCTGGGGACTTACCAATTTCTTCTTCCCTGCCTCTGGAGCAAAGATTCTGATTAGACTGGGGTGCGAGGAGAGGGACACTGCAGACTCCCCTTCCCTTCTTTGTCTTCCCTGCTAGTCCCAACTAGCCTCTTTCATTCCTCAGCTCTGAGGGGGAATTTGCATATTAATTTGAAAATGAGATCAGTTATTAGCCATAACCTGTCTTGTATCATCCAATGCATCTGGACCTGGATTAGATTCAATATTGCCGCAGAATAAAGATGGGAAGGGGGAGAAAAAAAACTAAATAATTTAAACTCATTATTCTACTAATCCTCCCACTTGGCTGGGCTCCCCGGAGGTGAGTTAGGAGGTAATTGAAAACATGGAGATTCGCTGAGAAGACATTTGAGATGAACGCTGCCAAGCCACGCTGTGGAACACATGGGACTTGATGGTTTTTCCCTCTCATTTACGCACAGGGAAGGGAGGAACATGGTGGGGTGAGGCAGAGAGAGACTTCAAGAGCACCAGTGTAGATGGATGGAGTTTGAGGGCATAGGGCCCAGTGTCAATGGGGCCAGGGACTCCGTTTCAGGTACAGTGCAGGGGAGTCTCTGCTCCGCAAAAAGGTTTCAGGAAAGGGGAAGAGGGGGGATGCCATGAACCCCTCTCCTACAGACCCTTACCCACCCTGTTCCTTCTGTGCTCTGTGTAGCCTTATGCCTAAGAAAGTGGTAAAGTGAGTCCGCAAAGGGGCAGCTCGGACTTGTTTTGTTTGATCTGATGGCACAATGCCTTTTTTTAGAAGATGAGTTTAATGCCAACACTGTCAAATCAGGAAATTTCACACAGAAATTAAAATCTCTGCCTCCCTTACCAATGCAAACCTGGGTCTGGTTTCTTGAAACCAGTGTGGGCTGAAGCTGAGTAAAGATGCCCACTAACATAGGTGGAGTTTGGGGGTCCCCAGAGAACCATCAGCAGGGCTTCCTTTCTTGGTTATCTGCCTCAATGCCCTCACCCCACCCCCAGGCATCTGTGTTTGCAATCTCATGTTTCAGGGCATAAAGGCCCTTCCCTTGCAGCTCTCAGGAAATGCATCTGCCGCAATGCAGATAATCAGAAACCCAGACCCATCTCCCTCTGGGGTCAGCCATATAAGGGCAGGAGCAGGGAACTGATGTTTCTAGAACACTCAGCCAGGTGCTGGGCCAGGTTAACGAGAGATGAGAGAGGTGGCTCTTAGTGTGGGGAGTCTTGAAGGGGAGATGGGCTGTGTCTGTATGAAAAAAAAAAAACCAAGAAAGAACTTCCAGGCAGGGGTTCTGAGACAGACTGATCTGGGTTTCTCTGCTCTGATGGAGCTCCCTAGAGACGGGTAGCTCACAGCAGAGAGGATTAGATACAGCCCCCTGTGGGCAGATGGCATCCTGACCTGTGTATTCCAGGAGCAGAACCTCTGCGAGGCTGGGGAGAAAGCCCAGGAAGGCCTGAAAACACAGCGGTCTGGACTGCAGGGCAGGCTCTGCCAGCAGTTCACTTAGAAGATTGCCCTGGGGCAAACTGCCAAACCCTTTCTGGATGCCAGCTTCCTCAACCATAAAATGGAACCGCTGGTGCTTCTGGCCCTCCCTCTTTCCAGGAGCCAGAGAGCAGCGAGGTGGAGGGACGGCAGAGCTGCTGGGGACGAGACCAGAGTCTTGTCTCTTCCAAGTGCTAGTCACCCTCTCCCCTCCAGAGTGTGGGACACCTGGCACCACCCACAAGGGACCCCCATCTCCCGCCACAAACCAAATGCTTGGATATTAGCTGTGTTTACCACCGCTGTAGCTGCTTCTTCATTAATTCCTTAACAAAGAAAACAGTGTGGGTCCCTGCACAGGTAGACACATGGAGGCAGACACTGCCATTCCTGCCCACTCCCGCAGGCCTGCACCAGTATTATAAGTTCTCTTTTAAGGCTGCACCATGAACAAGTCAATTATCCTCTCTGGGCCTGTTTTTTCATCTGTACAATGGAGAGTTAGACCATCATTCAGAAGCATATTATTTTCTCTTTCTTGTCTGTACACCATTCCCCCACCAACTCCATCATCTGAATCTCAAAAAAAAAAAAAAAAAAGTGGGCAATTAAAAAAAAAAAAAAACAACCATATCTGGCTTTTCATCAATTAAGCCCTCTAATCATGTGGGAATCATTTCATTCTTTCCATTCGATGGAGCCTCAGCTCTGTGAATGGGGGCAGAGAGAGTCCCTTCTTCCTAAGTGACTCAAGGAAATGAAGCCAAGTAAACCCCCCGCTCACATCTCAACACTGTGATTCTGGCAGGCTTATTAGAAACCTTGGAAAATGACCAGTGGTTGACAAGATCTCTGATGGGTTAAGAATGAATCTTGCATTTGGGTTTCCGTTGCCACAGAACAGATTCCATGAATCACTGCTGGATCATCACCCCATGTACTTTGTTCAGCCCTTATCGCCAGCATCAGGCTTCTTTGTTTACGAGCCTGTCTCCTTAGCCAGGAAGGGAGCAGCATCCTATTGGTCCCTCCAATGTCTGCTCCAGAGCAGGCTCTTGGAGAATGATTGTGAATAAAGAAATGAATTATGTGCAATAGCCTAGAAACATTAATTCACTAAGGATAAGGACTGGGAGGCTCTGTCTGGTTTATCTTCAGTATGTTCCAGCGGGGCTGCCCCTGCCAGGGGCTTCTGCAACACCTGGTGCTCTGGGCCTTCAGGTTAAGCCTTGCTTGCTCCCTTGGCCAGGCTCCTCAGCCCCCGGCCCATTGTTATGCATCATAAAACTTTGGTGCTCTGGGCCAGGATCAGTGAGCAAGATACTTGCTAGGCTGCAAAATTTCAGAGGGACACCAAAGAAACCTAGTAACCAAATAGTATTTTAATACAATATTTCTAAAAATGAAAATGGATGCAAAATTTATCCGTGATGAACAAAACATCAGTATTTTAAAGAAAGACAAGATCCAACCCTGCACTTGCAAAACCCTGCCTCATTCACCTCCACCTCAAGAGTCTTTTGAGAGAGAATGCCTCAGAAGGAGCAAACTGGAAATCTGGTAGTAACATTTCCATCTATTGGCTATGACGTTGGCCTCTTGGTTTCCTGAGGTGTGGCCTGGGGTATGGGTTTTCAAATGGGGGTGGGGGATTCCAATGTGTGACATCAAGGCCCCTTCCCCCACCAGCCCAATTAGAATTTAAAACTCCCCAGACAAGGCGGCCAATGAAGCCCCTGCCAGCTGGTCTGGAAGACAAGCATTTTAAAGAGAGCCAATTTGGGCCAGACTGGTCTTGCAGTGGCCCACAGTGAATGTGACGAGGTAGTCATGTGCTCCATCCCCTGGAGTCAGGCTCTGCCATAATTCTGCTGCCTAAATGCCGTGGGGTGGTGTGTGCTCCATGTGACAGGATACGGGTGCTGAGAAGGTCCTTATGGATCTTCTGAGCCTCACAGCACAGGGAGAGCCTGGGCCCCCACCCCAGAGACGTCTGGCAATCTCTGGAGGCAATTTCCATGTCCTAATTGTGGAGGAGGATGCTATTGGCATCTAGAAGATAGAGGCTAGGGGTGCCCCAAACAAGGAATTATTCAGCCCAAAGTGTCAATAGTGTCAAGGTTAAAAAACCCTCGTAGAGAGAAACTAGGAAAAATGGGTTCAGATCAACCTGGCTGACAAGTGAGGGACAATCCCTGCTTCTCTGACTCCTCAGTGAAATAAAGTCACCTCTCAATCAGCCCCCTGAGTCCTGAAAGCTTTGTGGTCACAGTTCCTCTATCCACATGTAGGATCAACCCCAACTCAGGCATTTATGACAGAAGAGTTCGTAATTTCCTTAGGTCCCTGGAGGCTTCCTTGGCTTTCAGAAAGTCCCTCCTAAGATCTAACCTTAATCTCTCCTGCTGCAGGTCAAGAAAGTTTGGTTTCCCAGAGGTCTCTCTTCTGCTCCATCCCTTTTTGGCCCTTTGAAATAACCTACCATAACATTGCTGATTGAGTTTCCCTGTTCAAGAAGGGAAAAACAACTCAGATATCATGGGGAAATGACAGTTCTGCCTCCCTAACACCTTTTTCATACTGAGATAAGCAAGCACCAGGTACTTCTTACTTTCATCCAGGGAGCCTCTGTCGGGTTAATGATGATGACCCTCAGGCTCTCAAGTCGAGGCTCACAGGCTTGAACAGAAATTCCTCTTTGCCTCAAAGTGACAAAATTCCTAATACCCAGACAGATCGTGTTTGAGAAAGAGCCCGGGGACAACCTGTTTCTATAGACTGGATGAAGTGGGCCTGCTCACCGCAGTCATCCCTGCCCTCAGCAAACACTTGCTGAGCACTTCCTGTGTCCTGGGGCAGTGATGCTTAACCCTGATATACCTTAGAATCTTCTGGAGGGCTTGTCGACACAACGACCCCTGGGCTCACCCCCACCATGTTGCATGAGGCCGGCTGTAGCCTGCAATGGACCACTCACCATAGCAGAGGCAGGAGTGAGCGGTGGGGACAAGAGGGTGTGAAGTAATAGAGAAGAAGAGTCTGGAGCAATCCAGGGGCTTCCCAGGTGGCACAGTGGTAAAGAATCCACCTGCCAATGCCAGGAGATATGGGTTGGATCCCTGGGTCATGAAGATCCCCTGGAGGAGGGCACGGCAACCCACTCCAGTATTCTTGCCTGGAGAATCCCATGGACAGAGGAGCCTGGCGGTCTATAGTCCATGGAGTCGCAAAGAGTCTGACACAACTGAGCACCCATGTATGTCTAGAACAATCCACCCCTTGAACCACTCAGACCTTCCTGGGCCTTCTGCCCTGTCCAACCCATCATTGAATTTTTTTCACAGTGGTGGCTGCCTACAATCTCTGTCAAAACTTAATACAGGAAGGTAAGTGGAACTTGCTATAGCTCCTGTGATTGGAACTAGTCCTGAGACCAAAGCTAGTGCTCTTCATCTCCCTCCTCCAGCACACATGTTGGGATTCCTCCCCCATGGCCTACTGGTCTGAGCTGCTCACCTGTGAGATACCGCTGAGCCTCATCTCAAGGGCTCTGTGCTCTCAGCTGCCCTGATCTTGTCAGGCTGCAATGACCACAGTTGTTTTTACCATGACCAGGCATGGAAGCCCAAGAGACAGCTCAGCAAATTCTTGAGTTCTAGACAGGTTCCTCCCTGCTCCTGACATGTATCAGCAACCCCAGATCCTCATGAGGGTCAGGGCCAATTAAATTATTCCCACCTACAGAGTCACTCTTTTCTCTGCTTGCTGGTCCAGTGGCAGGAGGAGTCCAGATTGACCTTGCTGTGGTTGCAGCTTCTAGTGCAGCATGATCCATTGAGAGCAGTATATCCCCTTCCTGGGAATCTGACAGAGAGCAAGGTTATGAGCACAGAGGGCAAAAATTCTCAAAGTGTTTCCATTCGCTGAGAGTGATGGTGAGAGGTGTGCCATTCATCAGCCATGGGTTCAGTTGCATCCTAGTGGATGGCACCCCAGAGCTGAAGAGCATGTCAACTTAGCTTGTCTTTCCCGTTTACCTCCCCACACACTCATGTGTATGTAAGAAAGAAAAGAAAGAAAGTGAAGTCACTCAGTCGTATCTGACTCTTTCCGACCCCATAGACTGTAGCCTGCCAGGCTCCTCCGTCTGTGGGATTTTCCAGGCAAGAATACTGGAGTGGGTTGCCATTTCCTTCTCCAGGTGATCTTCCCTACCCAGCGATTGCACCCCGGTCTCCCACGCTGCAGGCAGACTCTTTACGGTCTGAGCCACCAGGGAAGCCCTGGTGTGTACATAGGCACAGACGCATGTTCACATGCACACACAGGCACAGGCAAGACCATGGACAGAGGCCTTTCCCACTGCTGACGTTCATTTCCTATGACATGTCTCCACCTACCCCCCACTTCTTTCCATCCTCTGGTCTCTCTCAGACCTACTCTTCTCCAGCCTGTGGGCAAACCCCTAAGAGCACACAGCTGTTTTTGGTGGCAGAACAACTACTGTCCTTGCCCCTTCTTGAGGATAACATTCCATCCAGTCCAAGACTAGTGCTTGACTTCCAACCCAAGGCTCTGCTTCATCAGCCAGACCTTACTCCATATAATACTTTCTCAGATACCTCCATGTGCCGCTCACTCACATTCACATATGCTCACACACACAAAGTCATAATACCCTTCTAGCATATACCTACTGGACCCAAAAGCCAGGCCTCAGCTAAAGAATGTTCACTTAAACCATGTGTTATATAATAAAAGAATCCGTTCCTGGGTCCTGGGAGGGAACCTCTCTACATGTTGGAATTTCCCATGCTATTCATGGTGGGCCCTTAGACAACACCCGAGTTTATGCTCACAAGATGACTCAGGATGGGGACTGACCACTCCAGAAAGATGAAATCTTTAATTAGATGGTTGGGGCTTGGAGCCACATATCAGCCAGAGCTCTTGGAAGGGGCAGGGGACTAGAGATCGAGTTTAATCGCATGGCCATTGTTTCAATCATGCCCACATGATGAAATCCCAATAAAAACCCTGGACGCCATGGCTCAGGTGAATTTCTCAGACTGGCAACACTCAACATGAGCTGCAAGAGTGATGCATCTTGAGGACACAGAAGCTTCTCATTTGGGGCCCTCCTGGATCTCCTCTGTAGCTTGGTTAGGGGGGAGCTGGTCCTGATGTATATATCCTTTATAATAAAACTGTAGTTATTACACAAGCAGAGCACTTTCCTTAGTTCTGAGTCACTCCAGTGAATTATCAGACTTGATGAGGTCGTGGTAGCCTTGGATTTGTAGCCAGTTGGTGAGATGTGCAGGAGATGCTGAGAACCCTTCAAACTGGGGCTACTGTCTGAAGTGAGTGCAACCTTATTGGATGACTGTGCCCTCAATTTAGGGAGTCTGACCTAACTCTGAATGGTTAGCATCATAATTGCACTGGACCAGTGCCCGGTGAGCTGGGGTGCAGAGGACAAACAGACCAGGGGCAGTCTAAGAAGAACTGGGCTTCCCAGTGGCACTAGTGGGAAAGAGGACACCTGCCAATGCAGGAGACTCGGGTTCGATCTCTGGGGTGGGAAGATGCCCTGGAAAGAGAATGGCAACCCACTCCAGTATTCTTGCCTGGAAAAATCCCATGGACAGAGGAGCCTGGCAGGCTACAGTCCATGGGGTCACAAAGAGTCGGACACCACCATGTGACTGAGCAAGAAGACTTAGGTGAGAGGGAAAGAACAGGAACAAATGACTCACAAAAGGCAGCTTAGAACCCACCCCCTCCCCAGCTGTTCACAGTATGTAGAAGCAGGCTAGATGGTCAGTCCTTGGCACTGTTGAAATATTAAAATGCTTTCATCCCCACGGCTGTGTTCAGCCCTCCAGTGCTCCCACCCTGCCTCTCCTTCAGGATTCCCCCCAACAACACCTACTGCCCTGAGATACAGAAACGAAAGAGTTAACAATCTGGGGTAGCGGGGGATGCCACACCCCCTCCCAGGGGTCAGTGCCAGAGCCCCCCATTTCCTTAAATATTATAAATTTCAGTCCACAGTTCCAGGAGTGTCAGTAGGAGACCTGTCAGAACAAACCATATTTTCTAGTCTTAGTTCTGCAAGGACTTTGTCAAGAAAGACTGGTCTAAATCAGGCCTTTTAGGCTAGAAAAGACAGAAGTGACTGGAAAGTGAAAAATTCAGTCAATTTGGTTGTTTGGCAGCTTGTACATTTAGAAATAATCCATTGGTTGGGTTGAATTCAATGTTATTGTGGCTTTCTTTCCCGTCTCTTTCCCTACGTTCAACCAAAATCAGAGTTAGCAAGCTCAGACTGCGTCTCAAAGAGCTCTCTGTGTACAGAAGGCATCTAATTGCTCTGTTCCCTTGCTCAGATATTTCGGCCAATTTCGAGACACATAAATAAGCCTGTTATTTGGGCACAGAGGAGAGTGGGATTTATTAATTTAAATGAGTTGATTTGGAGGTCTCTGGGGAAAGGCGCCTGCATTATTCACTTGTAAGTCCCAGGATATAATTTACAGTGAGTTTTCCCTTTATGCGTTGGACCTAGTTGAAGCTAGGGCATAAATTTCCTGAAGTTATTATTATTATAATTCATTATTCATTGAATGTTGACTCAGTGTAACACAAGCAGTGGCGGAAAGATAGCATCCTCCCAAAGGGCAGGACAGCCAGGGCCCCAGCAACCCCAGAGGGAGACGGAAAGAACTCTGTGGGGTCGGAGGAGAGTGCCATCTCTCCAGGACTCCCCAGGAACTTTCTGGTGTCCACTAAAGTCTCCCCTGGAGAAACAGGCTTCCGGCAGGGAGAGTCCACCTGCAGGCTTTGTGGGAAATCGACCACAACTTGGGTTAACTATTGGCCTGAATTCCTTAGGGTGGGAAAGGGCCCCTGCACAGGATGGGGATAGAAGTGAGACCCTGGGGTGTGGGTGGAGGAGGAGATGCTTCCGTTTGGGAGCCATTCACTTATTTTCCCTCCAGGAGCTGGGTTAAGAACCTAAGGGTTTGGGCTGTGAATGTATGCTCATTTGATGAGTTGTGTCCGACGCTGCGAACTCACGGACTGGAGTCCACCAGGTTCCTCTGTCCATGAGAATTTCCAGGCAAGAATACTGGAGTGGGTTGTCATTTCCTGCTCCAAGGGTTTGGACTAGTGTGCGCAAAATAGCTAGCTAGTGGGGAACTGCTGGGTAGCGTGAGAAGCTCAGCTCGGTGGGTGGTCTGTGATGACCTTGCAGGGTGGGTTCTGTGTGCGAGGGAGGTTCAAGAGGGAGGGGTTGTATCCACACATAGAGCTGATTTATGTTGTATAGCAGGAACCAACACAACACTGTAAAGCAGTTATCCTCAAAATAATAATAATAATAATAACGAACCTAAGGGATTGGGCAGGTGGAAGGCAGCCAGGTGCAGGCATCATTCCCCACCCCTCCCCGACCCTAGCTCACAGCTGCCCCTGCCCCTCCTCCCTCTTCCACCCAGTCTGTTCTCCAGTGCGGGGCAGAAGTCTCTCTCTTTACCCCTCAATCACATCACACAATCGTGCAGCTTGGAGACGCAGGCCCAAGTGACAGAACGTTTTAGCCCTAGCAACAGCAAGCAATTAAGTGCAGTTTGGAGCCGCCCATAAGCGCAATCGGAATAAGAGGGGAGACGAAAATGATTTCAGAATGCCAAGACTGGATGACTGGTGACAACGCCATGACATGCCTTGCTCCCTCCCTCCTTCCCTCACTCACGGAGCATCAGTCATGTACCAGATTCTGTGCTGTATCCTCGGGGTGTTCACTCCTAGGTGTGAGGGTGGAGGTGGGAGGACTCACGAAGCGAAGTGCTGTGTTCCGCCAGGAAGGGATCTGGGGTGCTGGGAAGTTACCGAACCTCACTGCGCCTCAGCTGCCCCACTCTAAAGGCGGGGTGCCACCCACCTCACAGGAAGGTGGTGAGGGAAGATATGCACCAGTGATTAAAGCTCACACCCAGTGAGTTAGCTTTCTCTCTGTCATTAACGATAAGGGTCACTCTGTTGGTGGGAATGTAAATTGGTGTAGTCCTTACGTATGGAAAACAGTATGGAGTTTCCTCAAAAAATTAAAAATAGAACTGCCGTATGATCCAGCCTCCCACTCCTGGGCATATATCCAGATAAAACTATAATTCAAAAATATACATGCACCCCTATGTTCATAGCAGCACTATTCACAATAGCTAAGACATGGAAACAATCTAAATGTCCATTGATAGAAGAATGGGTAAAGAAGATGTGGTGTGTGTGCGTGCATGTGTGTGACATGATGGAATACTACTCAGCCATAAAAAAGAATGAAATAATGCCATTTGCAGCAGCTTGGCTGAAACTAGAGATTATCATACTATGAATAAGTGAAGTAAATCAGAAAGAGAAAGACAAATACCTTATATTACTTATATGTGGGATCTAAAATACAACACAAATGAACTTACCTACAAAACAGAAGCAGACTTACAAATGTAGAGAGCAGACTTGTGGTTGCCAGAGTATGGGGCTGGGGGAGGGAAGGGCTGGGAACTGGGGATTAGTAGATGCAAACTATTAAATATAGGATGGATAAACAAGAAGGTCCTACCATACAGCACAGGGAACTATGTCCAATATCCTGTGATAAACCACAATGGAAAAGAATATGAAAAAAGATATGTGAATAATTGAATCACCTTGCTGCACAGTAGAAATTAACACACTGTAAATCAACTACCCTTCAATAAAACTAAAAACAAAAAATGTCACTTACAGACACAGTGTATTGAAAAGCTATGCTTCCACCAAGCAACCACTTTTATTTGAAATTGTCAGTGAAACAGTATACACAAACACATTAAGATCATAAATGCAGCTTGAAGAATTCTCACACTTCCACACTCAGATTGAGAAATAGGCCATAACCAGGACCCCCGGGGACCCTCCCCTACCATCTCTCTATTCCTCGCCCCACCCCCAAGGGTAACAATGATCTTGACTGACAACAGCATGGATTAGTTGTGCCTGTTTTTGTACTTATTATTTAATGGCATTTCACAGCATGCATTCTTTTGCATCTGACTTCTTTTATTCAACCTTCTGTTTGGGTTGGGGGAGGGTCATCCATTTTGCAACTGACTTGTCTTTGTCAGTGAATTCTGCAATTGGTCATATTTTCAGGGAGCTGAGAGCTGCTATAATGACCCCCTCCATAAACCCCCTAGGGAAGGGAACGCAACCCACTCCAGTCTTCTTGCCTGGAGAATCCCATGGACAGAGGAGAGCCTGGTGGGCTACAGTCCATGGGGTCGCAAAGAGTCGGACACGACTGAGCGACTTTCACTCACTCACACTCACCAGAGTCCCCACAGGACCTCACAGGGAGCATTCTGTACACTCACCTTGCCCTTGCTCCCCCATATTCCCCCATGAACTTTATTTTGTCTCTTTTGGTGAAGTGTAAGGATGTTTATGACTCGTCACACATCCCATTTGGAATAAAACCTTTGAAAAAATGATAATAATAATTGAATGCTAGTTCTGCCTTCGCTAGTCCAAGGTTCCTCTCACTATAACAACTATTTTAGGAAGATGATGATGATGGAGGAAGAGGAGATGAGGATGCAGATGAAGCTGGTGATGATAGGTAGGTAAAATGTATTATGTTGCTTACATGTCCTGGGCCTTATTCTAGCCTCCTGACCTGTACTGACTCATGAAATCTTCATCACAACACACATCGATCCCCATTTTCAATTAAGAAACTAAGGCACAGAAAGGCTAAGTATCTTGCCCAAGGCCATCCAGCTGGTAGGTGGTAAAGCTTGGCTTAGAGCCCAGCCTAAGCCGTCTGGTTCAGAAGCTCTGCTCTTAGTCCTGGCTAGTACTGCCCTTGAAGGACATACTCTGCGCCACCTGTATTGTCATCCCTTTGGAAGCAGTGCTCCTGGCTTGCTCCTCTGATCCTCTGCATCAGTTACCAAAGCACCAATGACAAGCCTGATCCACAGCCTCTCACAAACTTCTGTGTGTGTGTGTGTAGCTGGAGAGTAAGAAATGCCCCTGATTCTAATGCAAAGGAGCACACACCAAGAAGGGCTAAAGGCTCCAGCAGAGCAGCCTCCCTCCACCCCTCCCCCAGGCCGGCACCAAGTACAATTATCACTGTATTTCAGCAGAGCCAGAGGCAGCCTTTAGCAGCATCAACAGCTTTTAAATCACAAAGGGAGAATGTAAGGCAAAACAGGCTGACCAGCTTACAGATCACCAGCCATGGCTGCCTGGGGAGGATGGTCAGTACTGTCATCTGTGCGGGGATTGACCCAGGTCTGATCAGTTTCCACATCAATTTCCAGGCTCTTTAGCTTCTTCATTTCTACACTTCACAGCCATCCCATATAGCAGGAGTTACCGTTTCCATTTTCCAGTTGAGGAAACTGAGTCGCCAATAAGATGAAGGAAATCAAGCTTAAGCAGTCTGGTTTGATTTACCAGGAAAAAGGTATCTCAGTGTTTGTTAAGAAGAGAGATACACTGATTTTTTTTCTGCAACAAAATCAGAGGAACTGGGTCCCCAGAGCAGACACAAGGGGGAAACTTAGGTTCAACCCCAATTGCGGTGCAGGTGCAGACAAAGCTCCCCGACAGTCTTTCTCTGAGCAGAGCAGGCTCCTTGCGGCCACTACACTGGCAAACTACAGTGAAAACATGCACCGACTTCCAGCTCCCCAGGAAAGCTCCTCCCACTCTGGGTCCTTCCTTGGGCTTTAATCCTTCTTACCACTTAATTTCTCAGTAAATTCTGTTGACAACTAGCCTGTGCTTTCTCCAAGAGCAGTAAACACCTTGCAATTTATAAATCACTCCATCAGTAACTGCCTGCAGAAGAAACGAAGCCGCCAAAGACTGAGTGGTGAGGAGGGAGAAGAAAGAAGGGCTGTGGAAGACAGAGAGATGGTTAAAGAAACAGGGACAGGCCCCCCTCCACCACCACCACCATCCAACCCCACTCCCCTCGGTGCCTAGAAAGGGCTGCCCGTCCTCAGAGACTCATTCCTATTGCCACACAGAGAGCACAGGATAAATGCTAAACATACCAGGTACCTGGTATTTTCAAACTTCGCAGCGAGCATCATCGTCCCAGCTCTCTTTGTACGTAGGAGGGTGAGTAGTCCGTCCAGCCTGCAGGTGGCAGGGCCAGGATTCAAGCCTAGTTCTGGCTGACTCCAAACCCATGGAGATTTCCAAGGCCCCCTTGGTCTCCAGTGGACAATGGCTATCAAGAGTACTTGAATGCAACCCACGGGAAAACACAGGTGTGACATTTCCCTGTGCTGGAAACTGTCCCTTCATCCCTTGGGGTCCCTCTGCCCCAGGAGCAGCAGGGCACTGTGCCATGGTTTCTTCTTGCCATCTGGGGTACTCTGCCAATGGGCAGCCCCAGTAGGACATGGAAGGGTGGAGGGTGAAGTTGGGGTATTTTCTCTGCTGGCTTCCTTCCTGCTGGGTCTCAGCAGCCTGGCCGTCCCTCCAGGGAAGGCCATTGCTCCTCTCAGAGCGGCCTTTTCTACAGGACTCCCTTGTTGGGTTCGGGAAAGCACTCCCTCCCCACGTTCCTTTTGTCTGAGGGGTAGTAACAGCCCTGTGACCTCCAGGTCCTGGTCCTGCATCTTTGATTTCCCGATTCTCTGCCTTCATGAACAGTCCATGAAGCCCTGCTCAAATTATTCTCATTGAAGTGATTGGCATGTGGTAGCCACGTGTTCCGGGAAACAAACTCACTCAGAAGGACAATGCAGATAGTGGAGTGCAGTTTATTACACCAGCGGGCCCAAGGCAGAGTCTCGTCTTAACCAAGGACCCCGACCGACTTTCGTGAAAACCTTATATACCTTAAGTGTACTGCTCAAGCCCACATCCTCAAATTCCTTAAACCTAGCCTGGAAAGTGTTATAGGGAGATACAATCAGGTTATAGCCATGATTCATAACCAGACGGGTCAGCTGGCTATCCACTGTGGCCTACACCAATGGATGCCATGAAGATTACAAAGGTGACTGACTACACAGGGCATTATTACATTCTTTTTGGTGACGGGAAATCATGGTATGGAATCTGGTATTTATCAGTCCAGGAAGCCAGCTCGGCCGTAGGTATGTTATCCCCAGGGCTACCAGGCACATGGTCCAAAGCTCACTGAAAGTACAAGATGGAGTCAGCTCAGCCCGTTCCTTTCCTCCCTCGGGCACAGTGACCAGGTATGCTTGCGTGTGTACACACACACACACCCACCCACGAAACAAAATTTCAAGAAAACATCCTATTCTGCCAAACCCTACTCTGACTCAGCAAATAATTACACTTTTTTTTTCATGGCTCACATTTTGGAAAAATCCATTTTATACCACAGCCATGATAGCATCCATAGTGATCATCTAACCTGATCCTGTCTTTTTGGAAACAGGTGAGGAAAAAGAATTGGTTTAGAAGGATATATCATACAGCATGGGGAATAGAGCCAATATTTTATAATAACCCTAAATGGAGTAAAACCTTTAAAAATTGTGACTTGCTGTGTTTTACACCTGTAAACTTATACAATATTTTACAACCACCATACTTCAATTAAAAAATAACTGGTCACAGAAACTTGCTCCAGGCAAAGTCTGGACTAGAACTTGAATCAGGTGGCCGCTGACCCCACTTGCAGCACCCAGACCAAGTCCTGCAGCCTTTGCTTTGGGGACCCTTGACCCTCGCATGGAAGTGGCCACAGATGGTCATCCCCTTACTAACCAGATTCTCCCTCTTACTCCCGGTCCTTTTCAAGGCTGCCACTTACTCTTCCACTCCCGAATGGCACCGCCAGGGTTGATGGAAGCCGCGCTCCTCGGGGCTGGAAGGAGCCCAAGTAATCACTCAGCCCATGCCTCTCATTTTATAGGTGAGGAAGTATGTCACCTAAAATACAACTCGCCACTAAATCAGCACAGGCCTGATTCACAGCACAGTGGCTAAGGTCCAAGACTAAAAAAGTCCACACACTCTCACAACAAAGGCAGAACCATGGAGCGCTGCCTGCAGTCAGGGGGCACCCCGGGGGGTCAGGAGGTCCCCACCATGGCCCCCCACACCTTCCAAAGGCCTCAGAATCAGGAGGAATTCACGGTGGAGGGAAAGGAAGCCTGAGGCTTTACCTGATTGTAAGCTCTGGGTTCCCTCCTGAGAATCAGCATTTGCCAACCAGAACTGGAGAGGCAGAGGTGGACGAGGTAAGGAGAAGGACCTGTAGTGAAAGTCGCTCAGTCGTGTCTGATTCTTTGCGACCCTGTGGACTGCAGCCCACCAGGCTCCTCTGTCCGTGGGATTTTCCAGGCAAGAATACTGGAGTGGGCTGCCATAACCTCCAGAGGATCTTCCTAACCCAGGAACTGAAACCAAGGCTCTAGCATTGCAGGCAGATTCTTTACCATCTGACCCACCAGGGAAGCCTGAAGGGCACACAAGGGGAGATGACTCCTGTCTTTGAAACTAAGCAGGACCCTGTTGGGCACCTAGGCATGAAGGCTTCCAAACAGTTCCTAATCAGGGAAGGGAAGGGATGCAGGGACAAGGGAGAAGTGGCCAAGAAACCATAGTGCAAACTTGGGGCAGGGTCCTGGTTCACTCAAGGGATATACATAATCCTTGCTCTTTACAGAAGTAAAACCCCCAACAAATGGAAGATGTTAGCGTTCTTCTTTCCAGAGACGACCACAGTTTGATAACCCGGAGAAGCTCATCAGGAGACCCCCTGAGACCAGATTAAAGGCGTGCAGGCCCTGCACCAAATGGCACTGGTGGTAAAGGAACCCATAAGAGATGCGGGTTCAGTCCCTGAGTTGGGAAGATCCCCCAGAGAAGGGACTGGCAACCCACTCCAGTATTCTTCCCTGGAGAATCCCACGGACAGAGGAGCCTGGCGGGCTACAGTCTATGGGGTCGCAAAAAGTCGGACAGGACTGAAGTGACTTAGCACCGCACACACACACACAGGTCCTGGATGCACCTGGATCCTTATCAGCAACTCCACCCTTGAACCATCGCTCTAAAGCTCCTCACCAAACCCCCCTGGGTTGGGGACACACAGTTTTCCAGGGCTCTCATCTGCTGTGTTCCTCTTCGCCTGGCAAAGCAATGAAGCTCTTCTTTTCTATTTCACCCCAAATTCTGCCTCTGAGATTCGATCTGGTGCTGGAGCACAGAGGCTGTGTTTCTAGTATCATTCTCAGTGGCTAAATCTCCTTTCCCAGTCCCTCTAGCCATGACCTCCAAAGTGGGGAGCATGGAGGATTAGAAAGCAGAATTGAGGGAGCAGGAGGGAAGAATTATAATTTCCATCTGTGTTTATTTTTATCCTTAAAAAAAAAAAAAAAGGCTTTCCTATTACTTAATATCCTGGCTTTCAGGATTACATGTATAAAACTTACACATTAATACCCTTATTTTGGGGGTAAGAAGCAAAGTGTGTTCATCCTTGGGATACAAATCCGCACAGGTTCCAGGTCGCTGCTCTGGGGAACTGGGGGCGCTCAGAGTGTGGGCTGGGTCAGCATCACCTGGGGAGTTCTGTCCAGGGCCCAGGTCAAACCCGCTGCAGCAGCTTCGCTGGACCAGGAATCTGCATATTAAGCAAGCTCTTCTGGGAAATCCATGGCCACGAGCCTTTGCTGAGGGTCATTCTGGGCTTTGCCTCTGCAGCTGTGGAAGAACCCACTTAGTCCACAGCAGTCTGTCTTCCCTCCCCAGGGCTGCGTCTCACAGAGAAATAGGTCCTGGCAGCCCCAACTTCCACATGCACATGCAGGGTGCCTGGCCAAGCGGGGAGCCCAGGGATGACAAAGTCCTCAGGATGTGTGCCCTGACACAGGGGAGCTGCCTCTGCCTCCTTTAGCTCATATTTACCCAGAGCTGCCCTGTGGCCTGGCGGTGGCTCTGGAAGGCTCTCAACCTGCCTGCTGGGGGACTTCCACTGGGACCAGGTTGGGATCGTCAGGGTGAGGACAGCCCCTGTGAGGGCAGGAGGATGTGAGGGCAGGAGGGGAAATGTGACTCTGACACCCCAAGACTGGCCTAAGTTTAGGGAAATAACCCCCATGACTGGCCCAGGATTAGGGAGGACTTCCTGATGTGAGGGTGTTGAAGTGAAAAGTTATGAAGGACCCACCTCGGGGAAAGGAAGAGAGAGAAAAGGAGAGGAGGGGACAAAGTGTGATAGAGAAAAAAAAAAACAGATGAAAGAGAATAAGACAGGCAGAGACTGAAAGAGGAGAAGAGAGAGACAGACAGACAGCTACTCTTGAGAGGGGGCCACAGTGAGGGGTGGGCAGTAGGCACCATAGCACACCTGCCCAACAGGTAGAGCTGGGGAGAAGGTAGGATCTGGCTCATTTTAGGAAAGAAACTCTGCCCCCTGCAACTTGTAGTCTTTATATTCCTTTCCAGTGGCCCAAAAAATGGCTGCAGTAGGAGAGAGGAAGGCTCGCTGACCAGTGATGCTCAGTGTTTCTGGGACTTTCCCTGGAGAAGGTGAGGTTTGCACTATCAATGCTTTTGCATTGGCCACTGGAGCCTGTTTACATTCGTGTTTTAGCATCAGAGCCATAAACCAGCAAATTACCTGTTGGGCTGTTTTAGCCAGGATGCTTGCTGCTGATGGCATTTGCACGGGTGACATGTACCAGGTGGGATTCTCCAGGGTGACTGATATTATTGCATCATCAGGAGTTTATCTTGGGAGTGTTTGGGTTTTGCTGATTTAATAACCAAGGCCTGGAGCCTGTGCTATGGGGGAAATGTTTCTTCTGATGAAGGGAATTGGCAAGTCCAGCGTCTCCTCCATAGGTCAGGCCAGAACTTATTTAAAGAACGAAAGGAAAAGGTACAGAGAAACATTTGCTTGTTTAATTGGCCATAGATTTTCCTGGCAATAATTTGCAGAAAGATAAGGGACCTCTTCAAGGTCATATATCTAGGCTGGCTGGGTGAGGAACAGGAAATTCTGGGTGCTTGGTTTTTTAAACGAGTTTGCTGATTTCTCTCGGACTCGTCCATCAGCTGATGAATGTCTATTGTTTACCTGAAGGTTTCTGCCTGGCTGGCCTGGCTCTCTGCCTGGAACCTCTGTGTCTGAATGAAGGCAAAGATGGAGGACCTACCCTGGGGTCTGGAGTGTCAAAGGCCTTGTATCCAGACCCCAGGGCACAAACCCCACCCCAAGGTCAGTCAGCCACTGAGCCTCGCAGTGGAGAGGCAGCTCTGCAGAAGAGTGATGGGCAGCCGTACCCGTGTCCTGGCTTGCACAGGTCCAGGCTGGGTCTCTCCGTGGACCTACACCCTAGTCCCAGACTAGTGATCTTCTGGGGCAGATTCTGTGTTTCCAGCGTCTTAGCACATGACTTGACACTCAGCAAAGGCTCAGTAAGTGCTGGAATGAATGAATGATGTAGTGACTTGCCCAAGGACATCTAGCTGGTAGAGGCAGAGCCAGGATACCCAAGACTAGCGCTGTGTTCCTCATACTCCCCCCTCCCTCCACACTGTCCACCAAGGGGTAGAGCAGAAAAGTATACAGACATCTGGCCCTGGGGCCCCTGGAGTCTGAGTCCTGGTTTATTTCCTGGCTGTGAGATGGCCTTGGAGGTCCACCTCTCAGTTCCTTCTTCAAGGAGGAATTCCCTGCTCGGTGACAAGGAGGGCAGTTAGCTGACAGCCTCTGGTTATGCACCTTCAGGGGGCCACCCCAGCTCTGGAGCCCAGGCCAGTTCCTCCCAGTCAGGCCCAGTCAATGAATGACAAAATGGTCTTTTCCACCCAGAGCCAGACTTAACTAATGCACATTCTGGTCCAGAGCTCCTCACTGTGGCTGCCCCAGATGCTGCCGCGGTGTGTTACCTGGTGCGTGGTGGTCTGGGACATTCCTACTCCATTCCCCGTCTCAGCTCGCAGGTCTGCATTGTGTTCTGGAGGCTCTCTCTGCCCTAGGACCATAGTTTACTATGCAATAAATATGATACTGCCCAGGGATAACTGAATCCATCACCTGGACCATAGTGACTGCTGAAGGAGGGAAGTGATGGGAACACATTACCCAGTTTTGGTCAATGAGTTTTGAGATGTTTGGGGTGGGGGCGCTTCTTCAAAGCTACTTCTTCTTGTATAGGAGCCTCTTAGAGAGAAGCTATTTATCTCCAGGTGGTTCTGTAGCCACCAATGTGATAGGCGCTGGTGGGCAGGTGGGCAGAAAACTGACGTAGCAGTGGAGCTGAGCCCAGGGAATCACAATGAAATGGAACCAGAGTCCTGTTGACAGTGGGAACCCCTGGATCAAACCATGTGGAAGCCAGCAGGACTATTTCTGAACTTTTCAATAACTAATTCATTCAATTATATTACCTAACACTAAGCTAAGTGTTCTCCCTATCATTTGTAATAAAAAATAATCCTGATACAATTAGGCCTACCCCAGGTCAGGTCACAAAGCAATGAATCTCTTATGGTAAAATTTCAAGTGTATGGCAAGGAAATCTCAGGAAGAGGTTTGTAACAGAGGATCCAGCTGGCGTTTTCCAACTCAGATTTCATAGAAAGTGGATGTTCCAGGACCCACGTGTGGCCTGAGAGCTGGATAGACAGAGGCCAGGGTTACAGCGGTGGTATTTCCACCAGGTGGGAAACAAACCACCCCCCTGGGGCAAGAAGAGGAGACAGCCAGTCCACCTGCCCACACGCACACCTCCAAAGTGAGAGGAAGGCTCAGGAGCTGATCTGTGTTGGGAACCAGAGTAAGCCCCAAGCCACACCTGACATTCAGGGTGAGTCCAGGGTTAAACAGAGCTATGACAACCCATCGCCCAAATCCAGGGCTTAATCCCTGCCCCTCTGCCCCCAACTCCCAGGGCCCAGCACCCTCACCCCTTGGCTCAGCTTCCTCTCCCAAATGCCATGCAAATTGCCCTGAACAAGCCATTGACAGGTCCTGCTGAGCTAACTGCACTGCAAACACCTAGAACTCGGATTGTCTCAATCAAAAGGAGAAAAGACGCACAGCCAATTAGGCCCTGCGTTATTTGACTAAGTGTGCAGGCTTAATGGCAATTATTAATGACACGGTAGGGAGGGCAGAAACGTAATTACCATTATCGACGATTTCTCTTTGTCGGAGGTGGCTGTGGGTGATGGGAATCTGAGAAACCTATCAAAGAAATCCAACCAAGTTCATCTTTCAAGCCAGGGCTGGGAAAGCGTGTCAAAGGCCACAGCCAGTGGCTTTTGAGGGACACACCAGCCCAGGGCAGCCATCTGGCCTGACCCTGAAGGCGGTTCAGATTTTGGTGTGGGTTCTGTGTGGTGAAGTGATGGTCAAGGGGAGGATGTGGCTGTGGTCCTAGCTCTGCCCTGAGGCACCAGGTGAGCTGGACTAGGCACCTTGCTTACCAGGGACTCAGTCTTTGATTCATCAAAGAGGGGGTGTTCTGGAATTAGTGTTTCTCAAAAGAGGAGTCTGTTGGCACTTGAGGGGGTCAGTTCTTCCTGTGTGGGACTATTCCACATGCTACCCCATGGGGATCCCCAATTCACTAAGAACACCCCTTCCCCACCCCCTCACGGCCCCAGCCACTGTGACAATCAAAATCCACACACACACTCATATGTTGACATATTCCCTTGGGAGACTGTCCCCCTGGCTAAGGGCCTTTTCCAAAGAGCTGGTGGGCGGGGGGAGCCTCCCTGTACCTCAGGGTCCTCACATGAACAATGGGCATCATGGTGCCTTCCTCACTGGGCTATGGAGATGAAATGAGATACTGCTTATAAAAGTGCAGCCCAGTGCCTGGCCCGGAGAACAGTAACCGTTACCATGGAGACACACAGAGCCCCCTCCCAGGTATCTACGGTCTGATGTCAACCCTGCAAAGTACATGCCATCATTCCCATTTTAGAGCTGGGGAAACTGGGAACCTAAGAGTTTACATAACTCGACAGGTTTCAACAAGGGCTCAGAGTGACTTCCCAGCCTGGCCTCTTAAGAGCCCATCTGTGGGCGACATGACAAGGCCAGGTACTCACTGGTGTCTGCTATAGGATGTCTGCACTGCGGGGTGGAGAAAGGACGAGGCTTGGGGCTGATCACTGTCGGTCCCAGAAGGCAGACTGGAGGTGAAGCCTTCCTGAATCTGCCTAACTACATGCTTCTCCTGCTCCCTGTTTGTGAATCCCAAGTTCAGGTGAAGATTTTCTCCTTGCTGACTTAGATGGTTCTAAGGAATAGGAAGTGAGGGGCCAGGCTCCAGGGCCAAGGTCTATAAGAGCAAAGCGGGGGCAGGGAGTTCACAGATTGGCTGCAGGGGTGGGGGGTAGGGGGTCAGAGGTGGCTGTGGCTGCAGGAAGGCATCGCACTGGCAGGGCACCCCCTGATATTCTGGGGTGACACAGGAAGGTGTCAGGGCATGGAGCTCAGAGCCCCGAGTCAGTATCACGGAGAAGCCACAAAAATCTCAGGGAGATCCATGGGATGGTAGTCAGCACTCCTGAATATTCATTGGAAGGACTGATGCTGAAGCTCCAATACTTTGCCACCTGATGCAAAGAGCAGACTCATTGGATGAGACCCTGATGCTGGGAAAGACTGAAGGCAGGAGAAGGGGATGACAGAGGATGAGAAGATTGGATGGCATCATGGACTCAATGGACATGAATTTGAGCAAGCTCTGGGGGATGGTGAAGGACAGGGAAGCCTGGTGTGCTGCAGTCCAAGAGGTCACAAAGAGTCGGGAACGGCTGAGCAGCTGAGCAACAGCAAGCCCATGCCCACCCACTCCTCGCGGCATCTATGAGGCCCCGGGTCAGCCCCATGTGTCCTCCTGCCCCACCTCTGACCTCATCTTGTGCCACTGTGTCCAAATACACACGCCTTTCTCCTCTTCCCCACTCAGGGCCTTTGTACTGTGGTTGGTTCTGCCTTGAATGCTTCTCACCCAGACCTTCCCACGCTGCCTCCTTATCTGCTCTCAGCTCAGAAAGGCCTTCCTGGAACACCTCAGCTGAAAGAGTCATAAACTCCACCCTACAGGATCATCCACCCTGCTTTTAATTTGCTTCTTACAGCACTTAACAATGGTAAGCTTTGTTATCTTACACTGTTTGCTATTTATCAATGTAATATTCTGAGAGCCTAGAACAGTGTCTGGCACTAAACAGGTCCTCAGCAAATGCCAAAAGAAGGATAGAGACATAGTTTCTGATGGCAGGGTTCCGAGTCTGAGGGGAGACACAGTCCTATCCTCAGGGAGCCTCAGTCTGAGGGGAGACACAGCCCCGTCCTCGGGGAGCCCCAGTCTGAAGGGAGACACAGTCCTATCCTCAGGGAGCCCCAGTCTGAGGGGAGACACAGCCCTGCCCTCAGGGAGCCCCAGTCTGAGGGGAGACACAGCCCCGTCCTCAGGGAGCCCCAGTCTGAGGGGAGGCACAGCCCTGTCTCCGGGAGCCCCAGTCTGAGGGGACACACAGTTGCTTTTCTTGAGGCAGTACTGTCCAAACACGTAAGCCCTGGAGGAAGTGTGGCCGAGGAGCCATATGCTTACGGGACTGTCTGGAAGGCTTCCCATAGGAGGCCACCTCTGAAAACTGGAGGTCCCACATGCTAAGACCCCTAGTGGACCAACTCCATCCTTTTAAATCAGAGCCAAATAAAACTGGTTGTACTCAGGGCAACTCCCTGGAGGTCCAGTGGTTAGAACTCCGGGCTCTCACTGCTGAGGGCCCAGGTTCGATCCCTGGTCGGGCAACTAAAGTCCTACAGGCCACATGGTGTGGTCAGAAAATGAAAAGCAAACCACAAAGTGGTCATGCTTAGATGCAGGCCGTGAGTGTGATCAGTGACAGACCCCATGGATCTCTTACCACAGGTCCTGACACACCTACCTGACTACTCTTTTTTGTGGTATGAATACTTGTCTGCATCTTGATCAGAGAAAAAGTGGTCACAGGCCACCATCTGCTTGGAAGTTCTCCCCTCTTCTCTGCCCTCTGGTCCTATCTATGTCCCCATTTATAGATTCTGGGACCATAGAACGGGATGCAATGCACGGCTCACACTGCAGTCTACTAGTGGCATCTATGTGGCGATGTGCAGTTCACAACCTGTTTAGCTGTGTGTAGCAGCCCTGATTAATTCCCAGTCTCAGGGCTGAAGGGAACCTCAGCAAGCCTAGAGTGCAGTCACTCAACTTTAAAATGAAGAAACCAAGGCTCCTGGTGGAGACAAGGCTTTTGCGGGGCGGTGCAGCGGTGCCTCGATGAAATGGCTGGGCTGGGCACCCACAGCTCCCGGCTCCCAGAGCAGCACCGTGAGACGTCCCTTCCTCAGGACTTCAGAGTGCCCCCTTCCCTCCTGCAGCACGCCCCTGAGCCCACCCTGTGCCTTCATTCAGGCTCAGTACCTGCCATGCTTTGGGGTCTTCCTCCGTGACCCACACCACCAAGCTGTGACCCCACCATTGGCCCACTCAGAGAGGGGGCCCCCTGACAGAGTGGGATTCTCATCTGTACCCGGGGTGAAGGGAGCAACAGGGAGGTGGAGAGGACCCCAGACCTCCTGGCAGAGTAAAAACACAGAGTCAGACACACTCGGGTAGAAACTGCTCTGCACCACTCCCAACTCTGCCCCTGCAAGGGGTATGATGCTGGCGGTTCACTCAGCCTTTCTGGGCTCCAGATTTCTTGACTATAAAGGGGGGTTTCTCCCCTCATCTCTCACCCCAGTGCAGTGAGGATTACACAAGGTAAATGATGTGTAGGACCGAGTGTGACCCACACCGCAGCTCTGCCTGCATAAGCCCTCCTTCTGGACGCCTTTCTCAGCCTCTGTTCTGCACGTGTGTGTTACGGCTCTTCCCCGCGGACGCCGTTTAAAGGCAGGAACTGTTACTGGGAAGAGATAAAATCCTTGGCACAGCTCAACCATTACCAGAGATGTTTAACCAGCCCATGTTCAAGGCAGGAGGACACGCATGGAAGCGTTTTATCTTCCTCCCACAAAGGGAGAGCAGAGCCCCACGCCAAGCTGAGATGAAGGCTTGATTTCTTTTTAAAATAGACGTTTAGGATTCTATTGATGCTTTGCTAACTCCCAGTCAAATCACGGCATCAAGGAAAGAAAAACTCCATTTTCTGTTAAGATGTTGAAATGGCCCTTTCTAATTAGGCGTAGGCTCCGGAAGGGGGAGCCCAGGAAGGTAGCCCAGAGCTGGGTCTGCTCGTCATACATTTCAGGGTCTGTGAGCCCCTCGGATCTGAGCCTGCAAGTGCTGAGTGAGGGGACTGGCCTCCTAACCATCCTGCCCTCTGAGTCTCCCACCAGGCTAGGCTCCTGGTTGTCCCCGGGGAAGGATGTGAAGCCTGTTAATTACTAATCAGATACATGTTTTGCATATGTCAGTTGGTCTAATCATCTGCTTTGAATTAGCAAAGACAAAATTGCCCGCAAAATGCAACTATGTGCAAATAACACCATCCATCTGGCCCACTGCTCCCGAGCTCCTTGTCTACCCAGAGAATGTAGACTCATCTATTAAAACTCAGCTCAATGGCGGTGGTAATAGCAACAACACACACTTGGAGGTCCCTTTTGCTGTCAGTCACCACGCTAGCTGCTTTCCACGTATTATACTCATTTCACCGTCACGTAACTGTGATGCTTAAAGAACGGCCACAAATTCTTCCCACTGGAGAATTTTGAGTCTAAGTCTTTTCACCTTGAACCTGGACAGGTCCTGGGTCCACTTGACCAGTCCAATGTGGGGGAAGTGATACTGGGCCAGCTTCTGGACCCAGTCTAAAGACACTGGCAGCTTCTACCACCATCTCTTGGCACGCTTTCTCTGACAGCCCCAGGCTGTGGAGGCAGGAGTCTGAGTAGCCCAAGACTGCCACCCTGGAGGGGCCACATCCGTGCACTCTTGTGAGTAGCTCCAGCTGGACCCAGCCTTTCGGCCATCCTGGCCGAGGTGCCGGGCATGGGACCCTCCAGCTGAATAACCACTGAGTGACCTCAGCTGATGCCACATGGGGCAAAGCACCAAGCAGCCAAGCCCTGAGTGACTGACCACCAAATTGTGAGCTATAATAAAATGGCAGGAGAACTTTGTTATGCAGCAGTAGATAACAGAGCCACCTTCTGAGGCAGGTTCAATGGAATACCGTTTGACAACAGAGAAAATTGAGATGCGGGGAAGTTAAGTAGTTTGTCCAAGGTCACACAGCTCATAGGTGCTGGAGCCAGGATATAAAACCCAGACACCCTGGTACCAAAGCCCACGCTCCCTTTTCTCTGAACCTTGAACGGACTACTGCTCCATCATCCCAGTATCTTTTGAACTTCCCCTCTGGCAGCTCTTCTCCCCTACTGGATACAAGGCTGCTGGCAGGCAGATACCAGCTCTGAGCCAATGCGCAGCCCTGCCCTGGCACAGAGGAAGAGCACTCAGTGCTTGCGGAGAGTGGAGGCTGTAGCAGGGAGGATGGATGGATGGGTGGATGGATGGATGGGTGGGTGGGTGGGTGGATGGATGGATGGACGGACTGATGAACAGGTGAATGGACCTGAATGGGATAGAGCCCAGAGAACGTGGAGCTAGAATTGTTTGGGATATGGGTTTATTAGAGGTGCTATGTGAGAATCAGCATGAGAAGGGCAGAGAGAAGCAAAAACCCCCTTGGCTAATCGTGTGGTTCTTCACACATTCTTCTCCAGGGCCTCATGAAGAGTCACTCTTTGAGGCTAAAGATTAATTTTTTAAAAACACTTTTACTTTAGTGTTGCCTCCATTCTTTTTTTTTCTCTCCTTTCTTTTAATAGCGCAGTTTTAACAAGGACCAAGACCAGATTCACTAAGAACTAGATGTCAGGAGCCTGAAATGTCTAGTCACTATCTGCACACTAATTTTGCCTCGGAATGTCCTGGTAGCCCAGGTTAAAGGGAAAATACATTGAGTTCTCATCTGGGGGGGATTGACTGGCCTCTTAGTTCCAGAATCAGCAGTGCCAATAACTGCCTTGCAGAAGGCTCACCTCCAACCCTCAGGCAGGGAGCCCCTCCAGACACATGCCCCCCATGTGTTCACTGCCAGTCCACCGTGAGTGCAGTGGTGCTTATTCCTAACCCTTCCTCTGCTAGTCTCATGGACACTGGCTGGAGTTCATTCATCTCTCAATCATGAATCCTCAATACCCCAGGTCCGGTGCTTATTGCCAGAATAGTCTGTGACCTTCAGATCTTCCAAACCTTCTGGAGAAACAAGAGTCCCTGGGCTCCTTCCTTCAGCATTCTTTTAAGATTCCAGGCAAACAAGAAGATTTCTGTTATAGTGTCCAAGAGTATTTTTTCAGGAAGAATGGTTACTCTGAATCTCAATGGAAATTTCCACTGGGGCTTTTCTGTTCTGGAGCCCATTACATACACAGAGCAGCGTGAAATTTACGGATGCAATCTCTTAGATGTTGATGGTTAGGTTATACAGTTCACACGAGCAGATACAAAGAGGCCGAGATTTATCTGGAGAGATGAAATCTCTCCTGCAAAGAGGGTGGTCTCTGCTCAGAGTTCACAAAGAGAAGTCTGCACTTCCTGGAGGGATCTATTGCATACATGGCTCTTATGAAGGATAACTGGATAACGTAACAGTTGACTCAGAGACGTTCATTATTTCATCAACCTCCTGAGAGTGACCAGGACAGCAGATTCTGAGCTTCTCGAGAGGGACGAGGACAACCACGCACAGCCATCGCCCCTCCTGCCCTGCCTCCACCAGCCTCTAACATGTGGCCTTGCTCAAGGCCGATAATTAACAGACCCCAGGAAAACGCTTAATCCTAGACCAGAGGCTCTCTGCCCGGTCTCCTGTCTGCCACCTCCCACCCCAACACACACACACACACACCCCTTCCCTAGTCTCTGTTCATGCAACTAATCCATCGTACTACCACCTTGAGGAACACGTGAATCACCAAGCAAAGATAGACACAAAGCTGAAGATAAGTTATTTTTGAAAACTCATTTTGAGGCCCCAAAAGCAGGCTTCTCTGGGGTCAGGGAGGCTGTGGAAGATGACAGCCAGGTGGGACCACTGGCCATTTCTTGCACGCATCCCTCACTCTCCGGGCCTTTGCACTGACTGTTCCCTCCACCTGGGATGTCCTTTTCAATTCCATCTCTTTCTGGCAAAATGCCATCTGTCCCTCAAAGCCTAGACATTCCAAATCTCCCCACCCCAGCATAAGCTCTCTGAGCTTAGGGCCTTCACCTCTCATGTCAGAGTTCTTCATGGGAAGTGGTGTGGACCCTGGAGCCAGTCGCCCGGGCTCCGTTTACGGCTGCTACTTAGCAGCTGTGTCATCAGTTTAGTTCAGTTCAGTCACTCAGTCATGTCCGACTCTTTGCGATCCCATGAATCGCAGCACGCCAGGCCTCCCTGTCCATTGAGTCGGTGATGCCATCCAGCCATCTCATCCTCTGTCATCCCCTTCTGCTCCTGCCCCCAATCCCTCCCAGCATCAAGGTCTTTTCCAATGAGTCAGTTCTTCGCATCAGGTGGCCAAAGTACTGGAGTTTCAGCTTCAGCATCAGTCCTTCCAATGAACACCCAGGACTGATGTCTTTCAGGATGGACTGGTTGGATCTCCTTGCAGTCCAAGGGACTCCCAAGAGTCCTCTCCAACACCACAGTTCAAAAGCATCAATTTTTTGGTGCTCAGCTTTCTTCACAGTCCAACTCTCACATCCATACATGACTACTGGAAAAACCATAGGCTTGACTAGACACACTTTTCTTGGCAAAGTAATGTCTCTGCTTTTTAATATGCTATCTAGATTGGTCATAACTTTCCTTCTAAGGAGTAAGCATCTTTTAATTTCATGGCTGCAATCACCATCTGCAGTGATTTTGGAGCCCCCCAAAGTAAAGTCTGACACTGTTTCCACTGTTTCCCCATCTATTTGCCATGAAGTGATGAGACCGGATGCCATGATCTTAGTTTTCTGAATGTTGAGCTTTAAGCCAACTTTTTCACCCTCCTCTTTCACTTTCATTAAGAGGCTTTTTAGTTCCTCTTCACTTTGTGCCATAAGGATGGTGTCATCTGCATATCTGAGGTTATTGATATTTCTCCCGGCAATCTTGATTCCAGCTTGTGCTTCTTCCAGCCCAGCGTTTCTCATGATGTACTCTGCATAAAAGTTAAATAAGCAGGGTGACAATACACAGCCTTGACGTACTCCTTTTCCTATTTGGAACCAGTCTGTTGTTCCATGTGTCATAGGGAAGAACAAATCTGACTCCATATTGGGTCTATTTCTTTTACTTTAACCTTTGTATTCTATTGCATTTGCTACAAGAATGTTGCCTCTAGCCTGAAATATACAGGACAACCCTTTCTCAAGGCTCTGACCTTTAAAGATAATTAACACTTGCCATTCACAAAGAGATAAAAAGTTGCAGAGCAAACATTCACGTTATTGTAGGTTTATAGGAACATAGTGACCAGACCTACAGGGATAGCTGCAGGGACAAAGGATTTTGACAGAGAAGTCTGCAATAGCTAACCACACCGTGCCCCCCCTTTTACTATCAAAGAAGCCTGAATTCCCAGTGGGTAAGATGTTTCTTTGCAAAACTAGTCCACCATCTTCTCCATCTGCTGGCTGTTCCTTGCCCCAACACCTCAGCACTCAGTTTACTGGCCTGTCATGCAGTGAGTGGTACCAGCTTGGATTTGGTAACAGCTGTGCAACTTTGCACAAGTTACTAAATCTCTCTGGGCTTTAGATTCCCCTTCCATGAGATGAGGAAGATGACCATGTCTACTTGATTAAGGTTGTTGAGAGAATTTTAAAAGCAATGAATGTAAATTGCTATCATGATCATCATCCCTGGGAGGCTGCAGGCATGGGGCTAGGCACTCCATGGAGTTCAGCCAGCCTGGTGAACTGCAGTGTGGGATAATGAGTTGGTTGCTGTTCACTCAGGAGGGAGACAGACAAGCACGCAGTCAGGGCAGCTCCAGGGAGGAGGTGGGGCTGGAGACCCTGCCCAGCCTACCCTGACTGCCTCTACCAGGCCCTGAGATTGTCCTCAGCACCAACTCCCATCTCCTCCTCCTCCAGACTCAAGGACCATCTGAGAGCAGACTTGAGAGGGATCTCCTGCCTTAGATCTACTCCACAGGGGACTGCCGGCATTGGTAGGCTGGCATTCCACTCTCTGGAAGAGGGGAGGACCAATTGTGATTTATAGTGCTTGTCAATTTCCAAGGTATAAATATTCCCAGCAGGGCCAGTTTCAAGCTCCTGATATGATGTCATGGACTGCAGAGTGGAGAAGAGGCAGTTGCCCTTTATTAAATAGCAGTTTTACTCTATGCCTATAATAGATGTAAATAACTGGAAGAACATGGGTCAGAGTGAAATACACAGAATTAGCTAAATAATTAAAAAGGGATAAAGTGTTAAAGTGAAAACTTCCCTGATGGCTCAGATGGTAAAAAATCTGCCTTCAATGCAGGAGATCCAGGTTTGATCCCTGGGTCAGGAAGATCCCCTGGAGAAGGAAATGGCAACCCACTCCAGTATTCTTGCCTGGAGAATCCCACAGATGGAGGAGCCTGGTGCGCTATAGTCCATAGAGTTGCAAAGATCTGGATACAGCTGAGCAACTGAGGAGGCACACACTCAAAGGAAGTATCTAGCTGTTGCTTGTTTGCAAGGCGCAGCCACAGTGATCTCATCTGCTCTTGGCAGGGTGTTTATGATGACCCCTAGTTTACAGAGAACTCCCGCCCCCACACACCACAGAAGGTATGAGGCTTCGGGATAAAGTGACTCCTCCAAGATCGCAGCCAATCAGACCACCCTGCCAGGCCAGTATTCCATTCCTTTGAGGACAAATCTGGGTTTCACCCTCAACCCTGCAGGAACCTCCCTTCCCTGTCAGTCCTGAGTTAATGGGTCTGCCTCAGAATTTAAAAACAAGTTGAAAGGGGAGCAGAGGGAGCGGTTCATTTTTCTGGTGACTGGTGGGCCCAGAGCGTGCTCAGATCTTGTTATGCTTAGCAGGGATGCTCTCGCCTGGCAGGGAGGAAAGCAGGAGAGCAGGAGCTGGTGGGGAGGGGTAGGGGAGCCGGGCTCCACAGGTCAGCTTCCAGAAAATGAGATGTCAGCTGGCAGGAAAGAATTAATAAAAGGAAGTAGCCCCTGCTGACCCAGGCTCATTCATAGTAAATCTTGATTCTGGAAGTTTCTCCGTGGCCTCTGCTGCTTCTTAGGGGAGCATTGGCAGCCAGGTATGGAAGAGTGGTTGTTGTGAGCAGGTTGTGAGGCGGGGGTTTCAATTACCAGGTCCCCAGCTCTTCTGAAAATTACTTGCTTGTAAAAGGGAAACAGTGACTGTTTCCTGGACACCCTTTTTCTGGAGAAGACCAAAGGCAAGCTGGGGAGCAGCCAGGCCTTTCGGGAACCTTGGGCAACAGGAGCTGGATGAACCTTAATGATTGCAAGGCTTCCCAACCCTGTCCAATGCTACCGGTCACCTGCCGTTGTCGTTAAGCAGTTCAAATCCTGGGCCATGACTGTCACGTCAGCAGGCATCAGACTCACCTGGAGAGCTTGTTCAAGCCAGCGAGGGCCCTGGCCCTGGAGATTGAGCCTCAGGAGCCGAGTGTGGGACCTGGCATTGTGCAAGTGTAACAAACCCCTAGGTGTGCCGGCTGCTGCCGCCCTGAGACTCCACTCTGAGAATCACCGCCCTAGGCCAGTTCCCCAGACCCAAGCCTCTGGGGAAGAAACCTGTACTTTTCACAACTCCTCAGGTGGTTCTTCACATCAAGACAGCTCAGGAAGCTGCCGACATGAGGACCACCTGCGGCTGAAGCCCCTGGGGCCCTTGTTACACGGCAGGTTCCCAAGCTTTGCCTTGACTCTGAGAACTTAGAACCTCTGGGGCTGGGGCCCAGGAAGCAGCATTTAACCATCTCTCTCTGTGATTCTGAGCTAATTACAGCTTGAGAGTCCTGACCCTGTATGCAGAGGAGTAAAGTGAGGTCCAGAGGGGTGAACTGGCCGGGCAAAGCCCTCGCTACCACTTAGAGATCAAAGTGAACCCCAACCGGGTTGTTTTCCAATAAAAGAAAAACAATTCAAAGTTCAGGCGAGCTCGAGTTGCCCTGGAAATCTCAACGTCTGCCCCTGAAGCCCGGGCAGATTGGCCAGAGCTCTCTGGATCCTGGAGTTCTCTCTCCTTAGGAGCAAGAGTCACGGGGCCCCAGCCCCCAAACACACCACCAGCCCTCTCATTGCCAAACTGTGGCCATGCCTTTATACCTTTGCACAACCTGAGGTCTCAGCCTTAGGTTTCCTCTCCGCCTGGCATCTCTCACATCTCAGCCCTCACTCACCCCTCCACAAAGCTCTGTGACTCCCAGCCAACAGTAACGCCCTCCCCTGGACTCACACTGACTTTGCACAACTGTCCACTGCTGCTCTCGCTGCGATGGCAGGGTCAGCCTACTGAAGCATCACAGCTGTCCCCACCTTCCAGAGGGTTTGTCCTGCTTGGTGATGCCTCTGTCATCCTGGCCATAGTAACAGGCGGAGAGGAATGTTGGAATGGTGCTACCGATCTGGTAGTTAAATCCCCTGCATCTGCCTTCACTTACCCAGGTTGTTTTAAGACTCACCTGTCCTCCAAGCGGCAGGTATCCTAAGCAATAAGATGTTTACCAAACCGTTTCCCAGGAACTTGGAATCAGTTGCCTAGCTCAAGCTGAACAGGTTAAGATGGAATGGGATCACTGACCCTTCAACTGGGCGTGCGCTAGCGTCCTTAGAGCACTTTGCACGTGTGAAGGAGTGTTCTTTAGTTACACCTGCACAGAAAGTAATTACTGCACCTTTTTCCAATCACCTTGCCCCAAAGGCCCCACGTTCACAGGCCTGAGACTGCCCTGCTTATTTATTCTTTATCCCATAAACACCCCGAGCCCCTTGCCTTCAGAGAGGATTTGAGATTTCTCCTTCTGTCTCCTTGAATGGCTGTTTTGCAAATAAACCCTCTATTTGCTGCAAATCCTGGTGTCTCAGCGTTTTGGTTTGCTGTGCGTTTGACAAAACAAACGTGGTTTAGTAACACTACCCATGGAAGCATCGTGGAGGCGTGACACGGGCAGAGCTCTGGAAAAAGCAGAGACATCTAGAGAGCATTTTTTAGAAGGAAGAGGAGGTTAAAGGAGATTTTTAAGGAATTTGGGTCTGTGTGCTAAGTTGCTTCAGTTGTGTCCCACTCTTTGTGACCCCGTGGACTGTAGCCCACCAGGCTCCTCTGTCCATGGGATACTCCAGGCAAGAATACTGGAGTGGGTTGCCATGGCCTCCTTCGGGGGATCTTCCCGACCCAGGGATTGGACCTGTGTCTCCACCATTGGCAGGTGGGTTCTTTACTACTGGTGCCACCTGGAAAGCCCTTGGGTCTCTTCTGTGAGATGTAATTCTTACCTTACTCCTCTCCCTTCCAGAGAATTTTCAGCAAAACTGCCCAGTATTTGCAAAAACTTCTGGATACAATTTATTCTGTATCATTAGTGTGATGCCGATGTGTTCCTTAGATGGAAAAAAGAAGGCCCATTTTCAATAGGTCCTGACACTCTGTCCTGTCCTGTATTATTAGTTATTACTGTTTGATGAGTTACCTGAAGACTTAGTGGCTTGAAACAACAATAGGGGCTTCACTAGTGGTCCAGTAGCTAAGACTCCACACTCCTCTAAGTTCGGTCCCTGGTCAGGGAACTAGATCCCACATGCCACAACTAAAAGATCAAAGATCCTACATGCCACAGTTAAATAAATAAATGAAAATAAAATAAATGAAAAATAAAGCAACAATGAATATCTATGGTTTCTGGGTCAGAAACTCGGCTGCAGCTTAGCTGGGTAGTGCTGGCTAGAGATCTCTCACGAGGCTGTCTGTAAGACATTGGCCAAGGAGGTTTTCATCGAAAGGCCTGGCTGGGGCTGGAGGAGCCCGGGAGGAGAGCAGCTTCCAGCATGGCCCCCTCATGAGGCGGCTGCGCTGATGCTGGCTTGGCAGGAGGCACTGTTCCTCCTCAGGGCAGCCTCTTCCTGGTCGCCTGAGTGCCTCGAAGCTGGCTGGCTTTCCCCAGAGTGAGCAACTCAAGAGAGTGAGGCAGACGGAACTAGCAATATCTTTATGACCTAGCTTTGGGAGTTATAAAGTTATTGGCGCTTTCACTACAGTCTCAGTTCAGTTCAGTCGCTCAGTCGTGTCCAACTCTGCGACCCCATGAACCGCAGCACGCCAGGCCTCCCTGTCCATCACCAACTCCCGGAGTCCACCCAAACCCATGTCCATTGAGTTGGTGATGCCATCTAACCCTCTCATCTTCTATCACCCCCTTCTCCTCCTGCCCTCAATCTTTCCCAGCATCAGGGTCTTTTCAAATGAGTCAGCTCTTCACATCAGGTGGCCAAAATATTGGAGTTTCAGCTTCAACATCAGTCCTTCCAATGAACACCCAGGACTGATCTCCTTTAGGATGGACTGGTTGGATTTCACTACAGTCTACTGACTAAGAAAGAAGAAAAATGAAGTACAACCCCCTTCAAGGGAATTCAGCTCCTCCTTTTGAAGGGAGGAATGCTAATGATTACTTGGGCAGATATAAAAAAAATCCCCCAGTTGTCATGTATGGGACACTGGGTGGCTGTGTCTGGTACTTAGGGGATGCTAAATAAACGTCTGGTGAACTGGACAGACAGTCCCTCTTTCTCTGATGCCGCTCTGACGCTGAGTGGGACAGGAGGCAGCGGTGACTGGTGCGGGGCATCACTGTCTGTGGGCATCTCTAGCTGTCTGATGCTGCTCTTGGCTGCCGACCTATCTGGGACATACGGAGCCCCCCTTCTTGGTCTGGGTCTCTGACCAACAGTGTCCTTCCTGCCCTGCGCACCCTTCTGGCTCCCAGCCTCCTGTGTATTTCCTCCTACGTGACTCCTGTTGACTCTAAAAGGCCAATAAGGTTAGCCACTTCCACATAGGGTTGCTGCCAGGCCTGGACTCCTTCCTTCTAGAGAGAGACTCAAGAATTCCCTTGTGACGTGGGGTGGGAATGACCTTCCTCCAAAGCTACAATAACATGGATGTTAATCAAACCAGCTCCTTCCCCCATCATCTTGACATGCCCATTTCAGCCTCCAAGACTGCTTGTTACTATTCTCCCACCCGGGATGCCTTTCATTGTCCTCTCTGCCCTGTGAGCTCCTACCCCCTGCGAGACAGTGTGGCGTCATGGAGAGAACATAGGCATTAAAAATCTATAGCCAGCAACTCAAGGCTCTGCTTCTCTACATGGTCCTTGAGCACCTTGGACAAGCCAGCCCATGACCTTTCTGAGCCTCAATTTTTCTCATTTATAAAATGGGTATATTATACCACCTTAGGGTGTCATTTTAAGCCTTAAATGAGAAAACAGATGGCAGTCTGCTTTTAGTGCATCACTATAGGGAAGGAATCTTTATTTTTTTCTTCACATCTTCTTGAGTCTAACTCAGTTTTTATCTCTCCCAGGAGACATTTTTCACATTTATGAACCGTTCCAGTCATCACAGTAAAGAATCTGCCTGCAATGTGGGAGACACAGGTTCAATCCCTGGGCCTGGAAGATCCCTTGGAGAAGGGAATGGCTACCCACTCCAGTATGCTTGCTTGGAGAATCCCAAGGACAGAGGAGCCTGGTGGGCTACAGTGCATAGGGTCACAAAGAGTCAGACACGACGGAATAACTTTCACTTTCACTTTTTCCAGTCATCACATTTCAACTACTCAATTCTGCATTTAATCTGGGCACCCTCCCGTTTTTCTTTTCACTTGCGTTAGGCCAGTTTCTGACACAGAGTGTTGGTTCCTCTGTCACAGGGCTTGCCTTGTATCCACAGCAGGGGATACAGTGCTGGGTCTATGCGGGTGCTTGGAGAATGCACACCCACAGACCACACATGGGCATGCTGACTTCTGGGGGCTCCATGTTCTATTCTGTCTGTGATCCAGTTGATCCCCATGTAGTGGAGATTCTCTGCAGCCAGTCTCCAGCTTCTATTTAGTTTTTTAAATTAATGCATCTGTTTTTGGCTGTGTTGGGTCTTCATTGCTGCGTGCTGGCTTTCTCAAGTTGCAGCCACCTGGGGCCGGTCTCCAGCCGTGGTGCTCAGGCTCCTCACGGCAGTGGCTTCTCTTGCTGCAGAGCACCGGCTCTAGGCGCACGGGCTTAGCTTCCCCACAGCATGTCAGATCTTCCCCCAAGCAGGGATCGATCCATGTCCCCTGCATTGGCAGGCGGATTCTCAACCACCGGACCAACAGCGAAGTCCAGTGTAGCTTCCAATGGCCCATGTCTGCTATTCTCATCAAAGACCTGCCTTCAGGAATCACTTGGCCCACCCTTGCAGTCAGCAGTCAAGTGCCCGGGAGTTTACACCCTCTCTGGCTCCCAGCGGTCCTTGGCCAAAGACTGACGCGTGCAGAAGTCTGAAAACCCACCTCCCTTGCCTTAGAGAACTGAGGGTGTCACTTGTTCTTTAGAGCTCCCTGTGGAATCAGGCTGAGGGACTGGGATGTGCCCTGAAATCGCCCCTCACCTCACCTTCCTTGTCCTGTTTCCCTGATTCCCTTCCAGTTTCCTAATTACATCTTTTGCATCTGAATCCTCAGCTCCAGATCTACTTCTAAGGAACCCACCTAAGAGATCCCCATCCATAAGAATGAGCAAGGCTCATTCTCAGATAAACCACGTGGACCAAGCTCTGCAGAGAGGAAAGGGAGGGAAGAAAACCACATCCCTTTTCCTCTTTTGGTTGCTTCTTGATCACCACCAACACCACAACTTGGGAGAAGAAAAAGTGATGCACTTTCAGTTTACCTTTTCTTTAACATAACAAACTTCCACTTTTGGAGGCTTAATTGGATCTATTCTTGGCTGTGACAAAAAGTTAGTGGGAGATGAAAGGGGCACATCAAGAAAAAAAAATTTCCAAGTGAATAATTTAAGATCACATCCATAATTAATAGCATTTGGCATGTTTCCCCTGGAAGCCTAATCACAGCGTGGAAGTGCTAATTAGAGTGGTTTGGTGCAGATCAGTCCTCCCAGGTGTGGAGAAGCTGCCTCTCTTCTTTCCAGCACCAGTGGAAGCTGAGGTGCTGGCTCCTCACGTAAGGTGGGGCTTGAATAAATGATAGGGCTCCAGGATGGGTGGGGCTTCAGCAAATGATGGTGCTCCATTTGGAAGCATTCAATGGGTGTGAAATTAGTTTCTCTTCTTGTTGAGGAGAGAGACACGTACGTGGTATGTGTGTGTGTGATGGTGGTACACAGTGGGTTGGAACTGGAGAGGCATTTTCGGGGACTTCTTCCTTCTCTTGTCTTGGGGGAACACAAGGGAATGAAACAGGGCCTGAGCTGGGAGGAGGGGAGTGAGGAGAGGAGGCGACTGCTCCGCCAGCCCCTGCACCCACCCAACACCCAGCAGGATGGGCGACCTGTCGCAGAGACAGGTGCATCTGGGGAAGGTGAGGCACCAGCGCATCCTCCGTTTACTCTTCCGTGTCCACTCTCCTCCCCAGGAGGGTGAAACCATGCTCTCCGCCCTCCCTGGTGTGGCTTCTGGTTGGATTCAGCACCTGGGGAGCACCTGTTAGAGACTGGTGGGGAGGAGGGAAGAGAGAAGCTCAGGTGACTTACTTCCTCTCTCCTTCCTTCCCTTTGCGGGGGTCTCCCTGCCCCACTAGGACTGAGATTCCACTTCTTGTAGAGAAGCACTCTACTCACAGCCCTCAGATCTCAGGGCCTGGCTGACCTGGGGCTTCAGGGCCTGGGGCAGCACCCCCCCTCCCCCTGCCTGGGCTACAGTGTCCCCCTTGTGGTTCCCTCCCTCCCTTCACCTTTGTAAACACCCCTTTATTAAAGTCGCCTCAGATGATCCTCATTTGAGGGTGACATCGCTTAACAGCTCTGCCAAGACTCTGAAAAAGAACTACTTCACAAGAGTGACATTCTTTTAAAATGGAACTCTCTCCCTGAAAAGCCAACATTTTGGCCAGTATTCTTTGGACGTCTTTATAAAATGCATCCATCATTTCCCTGCCATCTTAAAGAGAAGTGATTTCCCATGATTGAAAAGCCACTCTTGCTCTTTATGAACATCAACTGTTGTCCTGTGCTGGGCACTGCAGACTTTGATGATTGATATGGGCTGAATAGTGTCCCCCACCCAAATTCATATCTTGAAGCCCTAATCCCAACTTACCGTATTGGAATCTAGAAGCTTTAAGGAGGTAATTAAGGTTAATGATGTCATAAGAGTCCCTAATGTGGTAGGACTGGTTTTCTTATAAACAGAAGGAAAGGACACCAGAGCTTTCCCTCTCATCCTGTGCCCACAGAGGAAAGGCCACGTGAGGACACAGTGCTGGGACCTCCCTGGTGGCCCAGTGGCTGAGGTTCTATGCTCCCAATGCAGGGGGCCCGGGTTCGATCCCTAGTCAGGGCACTAGATCCCACATGTCACAACTAGGGGTTCACATGCAGCAGCTAAGGATCCTGCAGGCCACAATTAAAGAGAATGTGATGCAGCTGTTGCAGGGAGGAAGCCAATGCTGACTCCATGTCAGCAACTGTTTCTCTGACTTGCTTTTTGTTGCTTTTGTTCTTTTAATCATAATTACTGGTTTGCCTGGAGGATCCTGCCCCTCTGCGTGACTGTAAACTAAAACGCCTTTGTTCAGTTCTTAGAGAGATGGTTTGTCCCTGCCCACCTTTGAGCAGGAGAGGTTAACACACCCCTCCCAAACGCTGGCCATTCCCTTGGAGATGTTTTGCAAGACTGAAGACCCTTTCACTTTACTTCCCCACTGCCCCTCCCTCTCTATTCTGTCTTCTGACTTTAGTTCCTCATTGCTTCTTTCTCTCTGATCTATAAAAGAACTTCGTATCCGGACCCCAATAAGTTGGCTATTTTGAGGTGCTAGACTTCCATCTTCTCAGTCTGCAGGCTCCCCAGTTAAAGTTTCTTCCTCACCTCCCCACCTCATCTGTCGGATCCATTGGCCTGTCGTGTGGTGAGCAGAGTAGGCTTGGCCTTCGTAACCCAGCCAAATAAATAAATAGATAAATACTAAAAAAATAAAAAGACAGTGTGGAGACGGCAATCTATAAGCCTAGAAGAGAATCCTCAGCAGAAGCCAATCCTCACACTCTGATCTTGGACTTCCAGCTTCCAAACTTATGAGAAAGTCAGTGTCCGTTAAGCCACCCAGTCTGTGGTGTTCCGCTTTAGCAGCCTGAGCGCTGACTCATACAGACTGCAGAAGGTAGAGAGGTTTGCCCTCGCCCTCAGTGACTCCAACTTTCAGGGTCCACCGCACTCCGCTTTTACAGTCTCTTGGCCTCAGCTCTGAGCTGTTACCTCTTGCCACCAATAAGCTCACTCCCTTTAGCACAGCCACCCCTTCCTCACTTAAATCTTACACATTTTCTGGTATTAAACTGTCAAGTGAGATCAGAAAAAGAAAGCTTGTTAGAAGTGTGTATAAAGCCAGAGTTCACAGGTTCCGAGTGAGGGTCTGGATTCCTCTCGCTGAAGAGCGCATGTGTTTTAACGCAGAGACTTTATCGCGAGGACTTTTTAGATGCCCGGAAGCCATCGTTTTCTTACTCTGGATTCCTTGTTATATTCTTGTAAAGCTGAGGTCGCTGACCGGTGGCCTAAGGAAAAACGCGGCCTCACAGTCACGTCTCACTTTCCTGAACTGGATAGAACTCAGGGAAACTTCGGGTCTTGTAAAATCAGGTCTTCACCTCACACCTAAGGATCCTCTGGCTTGAAATTATTAGAAACTGGGCTTCTGGCCCCTACTACAGGCCCCCTGGTAGTAGAGAGGCCTCCGGATTCATTTGGCCCAGTGGGTTCCTGGAGTGTTTGATTAGCTCGCAGACCCCACAGTAGCCATGCTTCGTCCAGGCCAGGACGGCCCTGCAGCCATCGATGGGCCGATTTTACAAGGGGCCGCCTGTGGACAGTGTGTACAACTCCCCTCCAGCCTCCTCGGCTTGTAATGCTCATTGACCGAGACAGCTAATCGATCGTTGCTCCTTGCCAGCCCCCAAGATATCGACCTGGGGCTCAGGAAGACTTTATAAGGAGTCATCGGGGGGATTCTTTCAGTTCAAATTGAATTGTGGGCCATTAAATCTCTTTAGTTGAAGACTGTGCCTCATATCGTATGCCAATGTGCCTTCTGAATTTTTAACCAGCATAGGAGAAACCACCACCTTTCCTACAGACTTCTCAAGCAGGTCTCGGGTTTTCTTTTTTTTTCCCCCTCCAGCAGATCTGGTTAATTGTTATGGATTTTTCCAGCAAGTAAGAGCCTTTGGAATTTGGAAAGAGCAGGCTTTGTTTTTTCTCCTAAAGAAAACTAGCTTTGGTGCTTCTGCCTAGAGACACAGGTAGGAGGGAAGAAGGACAGAAAAGGAGAGAAGGAGGGACCTGGGGAGCCTGCCATCCAGGGCATTGCAGAGGAAACTGACTATTGATCGGACGTCATAGGTGTGGACCCCACACTTGCAGCTAAACACACACAAGCAGACTCACATGCACAAACACACATTCACACCACCAGGCACATACATGTACACAGGTACACACACAAACGGGCTTCCCAGTAGTTCTGTGGTAAAGAATTTGCCTGCCAAGCAGGAAACGTGGTTTAGATCCCTGGGTCAGGAAGATCCCCTGGAGGAGGGCATGGCAACCCACTCCAGTATTCTTGCCTGGAGAATCCCATCGACAGAGGACCCTGGTGGGCTACAGTCCATAGGGTCACAAAGAGTCAGACACGACGGAAGTGACTGAGCACACACACACATAAACGCATGACTCCCCTCCAGCCTCCTGGTCGTGTGCACACATGCACGCACAGTCATGCCCAAACATACACAGGTGCATGCACACACACCAGCTCCGTCACTGTTAGCGTGTGACATTAGGTGAGTTATGTAACTTCTCCCAATCTAGATGTTCTCATCTAGAAACCTGGAAGCAATCCAGGTCATGGTGCAGAACAGATTAGCCCATGGAGGAGAATCCTCAGGCACGTAACAGGTATTAAATGTCTGGCCCTCCGCCTGCAATCCTTGGTGAGGTCTGCTGTGGAATCAGAGATGGGAGGAACCTATAAAAATCCCTGTTGTGTCCATGAGGACACTGAGGCTGCATGGAAGACATGCTGCATCCAAGGTCACCCAGCGAGTCAGTGAAATCGTGTCAAAGAGAGCCCTCGTCTTTTTGGTTCCTTGTCTTTTGAAGTAAAGTGCTGACTCAAGAATTAATGATTGGGAAATGTGAAGATGTAGAAACAAAGAATAGCTGCTGGGCTAAGGTACTGGCAACAATTTAGACTATAATTCTGCCACATAACACAATCACCGAACTCCCAGTTCCCTGAAAGCTGTAGATAAAAGCCTGACACACATTCCGAAGTTGTTTTTACAGGAAGATGAAAACTGCTGACCACAAAAACATAGACCCTAGACTGGTAGAAACCCAAAGGTTGACGATGCTTGAAACTTCACCTTGATGTCAACCAATCCCTGAATTGTCCACGAGCTGATCACGCCCTGCTCCTTGAGGACTATAAAACTCCTCCCTACCCGCTCCAGGCTGGGTCACACGGTCTTCAGGGAGTTAGCCCACTGTGCTCCCCTTTGACTAGCAAAGCAATGAAAGCTACTCTTTTCTGCTTCACCCAAAACTCTGTGCTTCTATTTGTTACTGGTGAACAGAGGCTGAGTTGTGGCAACATTAGTACTAGGTGGGAAAACCCCTGGGCTGCTTTCCTCCACTACTGTTTTCTATTACTCTGCCTCCAATAAGGAGGAGGAAGAGGCTCCATCAGCCACATGCTCAACCCCAACAAGATTAATAGTTCTTACTAACAACTCACATTTGTGTAGCATTTTACTCTTTTCAGAGAGCAGAGGCTAATTAGACACTGCAGTCCTAAGAGAGGCTGCCCTGAGCCTCTGGTGGGCACCCCTGGCCAGGGTGAAGGAAGGGAAGGGGAGCCAGAAAATAGGTCTCATTTAATACAAAGATGTCACCCCAGCTCCAGGGCCTGTGTGCATGCTTCAAGAGGACAGGGTCACCCAGGAACAGCCTTGGGCTCCCCTGCCCAGCAACACCACTGATTTCAGCACAGTGGCCGGGCATCGTGAGGACAGGGGCCAGGCTGGGAACCAGAGCTCAGACGCACAACACAGCATGCAGTCAGGAGCAGAGGAGGCGCTGGGGTCAGAATCAGGACAAGAATTCCATTCAGTAGGTATCGCCAAGCACTCTGCCGGTCTGGGGATGGTTGACAGCACACACACGGTGAGCGAGGCTGGAAACATCCTGACCTTGTGGTTTAGTAACATCCGGGCACTCACCACATGCCAGGAGCTATTGTCAGGCTGTCAGTGTAATCTCCCGGCTAACTCTCAGATCAAGTTTATCAGGTAGGGTCTGTCATCATGCCCATTCTACACGTGAAGACACAGAGGCAAAGAGGGCTTAAGTCTCTCACCCAAGGTCTAAGTGGAGGAAAGGGCATCTATATCCATACACTAATGATGCCACTGTTCACCTGTGTTCCCCTACACAGGCCTGACCTGAGTCAAGGACTGGTGTGCACGTAGCTCAGTGAGGAGCTGGTCCTGGAAAACTCAGGCAGAGGAGTGGAGAAGTGGGCAGGGAAGGGAAGGAAGCCAGTGCAGTGAGCACTGACAGTCAGATCCCCAGCTGATCCTGCTTCATCCCGTTGGGGGTCCAGGAGCCAGCGCGGAACCTGCACTTTGGGCTCGTATGCCCCTAGGGATGAGGGAGCTGGGGCATTTATACACCTGTTCCTGCCAATCACAGGTTGAGCTGCTCCCGGGCTGGTTATCCCCCAGCTCTTCCAGCCTGTAATGCAGGGGCACAAAACCCTTCCAAGGTGAAGGAAAGCCCTCAGCCAAAAACTTTAAAAAAGCATTTGGAAGTGGGCTGGCGTGCATCGGAGGGGACATGGGAGGGGGGCACTGTGCTCAGTGCGGCCATTGCCATGTTCTAGGTGTCAGGAGAGGACAGGGAGGCACACCTCTAGCTCAGAAATTGAAGCAGGTAGATCCAGAGGCTTGAGCCCTGTTTGAAGATCTGAAACACCTGATACCCCACTAATGGGATACTGATGTCCCCACCCAGTCTTGTCCAGGTTAACAGATCAGCCCTGCAGGCTGATTCCATGAACTTCCCCAAGTTCTGACACAGAACATGCCTATCAGGCCTGAACATGGGGCACTTTAAGTTCAAGGATGAGACAAAGACCTTGCTTGATCCAATAGCTTCACCTGTCCTGCCCAGACCCTCGACCTTGAGAGGCATGATGACACCTGCGTGTTGAGTCCTGTTTAGGTCCTTAATTCTCTGACCCTGTCTGGGGAGCTCCCACAAGGTGAGGCGTGCAGGCTGGAGAAGGAAGGGCCCGGATGTCCCGCTGCGCAGGGCCACCCACCCCTGAGGTTGTGAGCCCTGGTATGCTGGGAGCAGCAGCCCAGCTCGGGTGCCGAGAGCCAGTGGCAATGAATACATACATCTCCGTTTGCTGTGAATTGGTGTAACTGGGCTGAGTATTGGAGAATGCCAGTGGAACGTGGAGAAAAGTCAATAGACATATGTAAAAAGAAATCATTACATTTAAAATTTCTCCCCTGCAGGCCTCGGGAGACTGTTGCTATCAAGGAGAGAAGTGGACCTCTGCTGAGCCTGGAAATGCTCGTGGGCCTGGGTGGCTGTGTGGTCCTGCAGACAAGACCGTCCTTCCTTATCTGCTCAGGAATGAGTCGTCAGGCACCACCCCAGGGTGCCACTGTTACTGGGCTGTGGATGAGGAATGAGCCTATTCACAGTGACTCCCAGCCCAGGGAAGGGTCAGAGTTATTCTTGATCTTGCTGGAATTTACATATATACAACTTCCAAGTACTCAGGGCATCACTGAGTTTCAAAAGTCTGTGGCCTCATAGACACAACAGCTTCTTCATTTGTAGGCTGGAGATAATAAGGACCTCCAGAACTGCCGTCAGGAATAGCCTACGAAGTATCTAAAACACGCCATGAAGTCTGGCGCTGGGTGTTATCATAACTACACTATCTGGGCTATTCCAGCTCTTTCCATCTGGAAAGTGGGCTCCTCGAGGGGAGAGGGGTGCCTTTGACTTCCTTTCCACCGAGGCCACAAGGCTTGGTAAACTGCGATAAGAAGTAAATGAATGAATGAATGAGTCAATGAGCGGAATTGTGAGAGCTGCTGATACATACCTCAAGCTTTACTGTGTAAGATTTTAACCCCTTATTAGATAAATCTCCCTGAACTCTTCTCTCAAATACCCATCTCAATCCTATTTGCTAATATTTTCTATCATCATTTGCTTACTGCCTGTCTCTTTGTTACAATCAAACTCCATGAGGGTGGGGCCGTGCATCTTCACAATGCATCCCCAGGGCTGAGCTTGGCCCCAGAGCTGGTGCTCAGTGGTTGATGGAGGGAGGAGGGGAAGGGGGCGGGGAGGGAGACAACGGATATGAAAAGTGCGAGGGTGGCTTAGAAAGCTGTAGGCGCTGAGCACCAGGGGCTCTCGCTGCCCTTGTGATGGGAAGGCAGGGTCCTTGGCTGGGCCTCGGGTGTAGGGACGGAACAGATCAGCAAGGATGAGTCTAAGATGAGGAGGCCTTGACGGCCCTGCTTGGGCTCCGTGAACATCTCCCCTAGCTCCAGCCCCTCGCCTGGCACGCTGTTCCTGCCACAGCCTCTCTGTTTTTGCAGGGAAGAGAGTTGGTTTGGGGTCACGGGTGCCTGTTAATGAACCTGGCCTGTGGAGGGATTTCATTTCCTCCCTGCAAAGGTCACTCTCTCCCCCATCACAAGGTGGAAGGTGGGCAAAACATAGGGGACCAGGTGGCTTCTCGGGGGAGTCCCACTGCCCAACGCCCTGGAACCTGTGCCAGCTCTGCACACCCCCGGCTGTGCTTGGGAAAGGCACCGAGCATCCCTGTTGGTAAAGAGCCATCTCTTGGTAAAAAGCTGCGCTTTCCACCTTGTAATCAGGATGGCTCTGCCTGCAGCACGATGTTCCTTCTAATCACCAAAGGATAAGCTAGGAGTTAGCACAATGCAGCATGTTCCTCCTCACACACACAGGCAGGAGGACAGAGAGAGAGAGAGAGAGAGAGAGAGAGAAAGGATGAGCAGCAGACCCAGAGGCAGCAGGCCTGCCTGGGAGCAGACAGACATCTTCTGGAGCATAAAGAAGACGAGGGCATCGCCAGGGGTGGGGGTGGGGACATCTGCTGAGCTGGAGGAAGGCAGGGGCAGGCTCCCGGCCCTGCCCTCAGGAGCCCCCGTCTGAGGGGAGACACATCCCTGCCCCCAGAAGATCCTCAGACAAATGACAGAAGGGAGGGAAGTGAACTCCGTGAGGCTCCTACCTTGCGCCAAGGGCGGGCTAGAGGCACCCAGGGCCTGACATCGCCTGTGGGGTAAGCAGGGCTGCGTGTCCCTCACCAAGGGCATCCCTGGTGAGGGCGGTACCCTGAGCGAGGCTCGAGGCATGCCTTCTGCCAGCTTACAGACGGGGGGGTGGGGGGGAGGCTGAGGCTAAGCCCAAGGACTCACAGCTCAAAGTACCCAGGATTTGGTCTCCGAATTCAGGTCAAGGGCCCCTTTGGCAGTGGCTGGTGTGTGAGGGAAAGTGGGACAGAGAGAGAGCGAGGCCTCCCTGCACAGCCCACATCCCAGTTGATCTGCCCCGGGACTAAGGCTTGCAGGCCTGAGGGCGGTTTCCTGGGAAGTGGTCCCTGCGACCGGAGAAGGGGAAACAGCACCGGGAAGGGAAAGAGCAAAGGCAAGTTTGCACTGTTGTCCTGGCCACGGGGGTGGGCATCTGGTGCTTGACTCCCTGGGTCATCTCAGGAGGCCTGGGACAGATGTCTCAGAGCTAGACACCAGGCGATGAGAGGGAGGAAAATTCTCAGTCACCGCCATCCCCTCTTGACCAAGGGTGGCTGGTGCTTGCTGGCTGCAGGCACCTGAGCACCAAGTAGGTATTCCTGATATAACAGGGACAAAACCTACTCCATGTTGGATCTGTTTCTTTACCTTAACCTTTGTGCTCTAGTGCTTTTGCTACAAGAGAAGAATGTTGCCTGTAGCTTGAAACATACAGGATGCTCCCCTCCCATCCAGGCTGCCATGTAACATTGAGCAGAGTTCCCTGTGCTATACAGCAGGTCCTTGTTGGTTACCCATTGTAAATGTAGCAGTGTGTACATGTTGATCTCAAACTCCCCGACTATCTCAGAAGGGCTGGGAGCTCTTGAAACTGCCCTGCTCTCTCTTGCCTCCTGGACTTTGCACCTGCTGGTGCCTCTGCTGGGTATGCTTTGCCCCGTTCCCATTTTGCTTGTCTAGATGACTTCTAGATCTGAACAAAGACGACCTGTCTTCCCGGAAACCTTTCTGGAAGCATTCCCTCAGCTCATGCGGCCTCATCTAGAGGGGCCTTCCACACTGACCTCTGTGAGGTCGGGGGCTGCATGCCCTTTACTGTGGAACCTGGTGCAGGTGGGCACTCAGGGGGCATGGGGGATTCTTGCACTGCCTCGGAGCCTCCCTCAGGAGTGGACCTGGGAAGTCAAGGGGTTTTGAAAGGATCGGACAGCTCAGTGCCAGCCACAGATTCCAGCTCGCGTGCCTCCAGCCCATCCGCCAGTCGATCAGCGGTCTCCTGTCCTCTCTCCCCGTGCCCCCAGCTGATTCAGCAACGCCCCGGCAGGACTGTTTTTCTGCTCTCAGTGACCTGTGACCAAAGCCACTTGCAGCTAATTAGCACCGGCTGTGTGTCTGACCCCTGCCCCCGGCTGGCGCTCACCACCCCAGCTCATTCCCATTTAATGGGCTCAGCGCCCTCCTGGCGACCTCCATCCTCTCTCCCTTCACACGACTGAGCTTCCAGCCTGAGGGTTTTTTCCTTATTTCTTTCTGGCTTGCTTCGTTTTATAATTAACACTTTCTTCTTGCTGTTCTCTTCCCTCCTCCACTCACTGTACGTGTGATGCCGGCCTGGGTCCCCCAGAGACAGGCTGAGGCGGTCGTGGGCCCCAGACCTGGGGCACCTTCGGTTGGGGCTGACACGGGGATGTGGAGGGACAGGACAGGGCACAGAGATGCACAGACGGAGGGACCCCAGAGAGCATGTGGTCCCAGGTCTACCCCCTGCGCAGAGGAGAAAACTGAGGTCCAGAGAGGGTGAGCACGCTGACCGATGCAGCGATCTAAAATGTCTTACGCCTGGGTCCCCCTAACCCCCACAGCAAAGTCTGAGACAGGGTCTAGGGGTAAGGGAAAGAACAGAAGTAGGGGCCTGGGAAGAATGAAATAGGAAGACAAATAAGCTGATTTGAATACTTTACCATCAAACTGGGGACCTCTATGTGCTTCTAAAATGTCTACTCAGGGTCGGGGTGGGGATGGGGGTGAGGGGTGGGAGGGCACTGTTTATCCTTCAGCTCCTGCCCATCACTGAGCAATGGCTGTGTCATGCACAGCAGGATTGATAACTTGGCACTTTTCAAGGTTGTTTGTACGTCTGCGTGGCTGGGCAGGTTCTAGGTGTCCACTGCCAAGGTGGGGAGAGGGGTGGGACTGAGCAGGCAGGGTGCTGTCGGAAGATGCCGTGAGAAGCTGGTTCCCATGACAACAGCCGTGATGAAAAGTTGGAATGAGAGGCTGGGCACATGATGGACTTGACACATGATGAAGCCATGCAAGGGTAAGACAGCATGACCAACGGCCTCGGTCAGGAATGTGTTGGGCAACAGTGATCATAAAACCCAACTTCAGTGTCCAAAAAAGAAAGAAGCTCATTTTTCCTCCCATAATAAGAACAGGCTACAAGTTCAAGAATGTCAGCACCAAAGTCTGAGATTTTCTTAGTCTTTCCTTTTTGAGCCCAGGATGATTGCTGCAGTTCCAGCCATCACACTTGTAATTCCAGCAGGAAGAAAGTGGAAGTATGGTGGAAGGGAGAGGGGCAGCATCTCTACTAGGTCAGCAAGAGCTGTCCCCATGATCCCTCCAGTACACACTGATTGGCTAGAAGGGCTGTCACTTTTCCAACTTTGGGTGGAAGGGGAGGGGGTGGATTGAGGGCTGCGGCAGTCAACCAGTTCTGTCTGCCGCCCAGACATGGCCCATTTTCCTTTTCTTTGTAGGGAAGCTGGCCCATTCCATTCCACTACCCACGTCCTTTGTTATTTGTAACTCATGGCTAGACCTGAGTGGCCCTGGTCTTTGGGACCATTTAGGCCACATTTTTTTTCATTGAGGCTAGTCAGAGAAGAGATGGAAAATCACCATGGGTTGCTCCTGTTTTTTTTTCCCTTCCTCCACTTTTATCTCCCTTTGAAAGAAGAAGCCCCTAGGGGAGATGAAGTGATCATCATCTTACTCCTTCAGTGACTGAGCACTGGCCGTGATGAGAAGGATGTGTTTTAATTCTGCTTTCCCTTCCTGGCCAGGAGGTGATTTCACCCAGCAATGCACCTAAAGGCGATGCCAAGGAGAGAAATGGGACCCAGGTCCCCACGCTGTCCCTGTGTCTGCTCAGGACACCAGGACCCCAGGCAGCGTGGGGCACCCACACTGTACTTTTGACCCAGCCACCTCCTCCCAGTTAAGTTCAAGTCCCAAGCAGTTATTCAGGCTCCCTCCAGAGTCCAGGTGGGCAGGGGCACTCCTCTTCCTTCCTCCCTGGACAGCTTAGCAGGAAAGTCTTCGACTGGATGCTCCCAAGCCAACCCCAAGACAAGAATTCAAGTGAGAATAAGAGATCTGGGAGATAAGACAAGGAAGGGAAGAAGTCCATGGTACCATCCTAGGTCCCACCGTGGGTGATGAAGGCTGATTCCACAGGCGTCCTCTGGGAGACTGAGTGGAATGCAGTTCAGTTACCCACCCGAGATATATACACCTGATACCCTAACCCTCAGTTACGGGCGAGGGCTGATCCCAGGGCCCAGTAACTCCCAGTGTTCTGGCTGCCACGTGAGCACGCAGAACAGAACCCAGCTGCCAGGGAGAGTCCTCTGGCGAAGAAATTGAGGTGCTGCCAGTTGAGAGTTAACCTGGGAGTGGCTAAAATAGTCAATGCCGGGGCGAGCGGGTGAAGCGCCAACAGCGGCTCCTACAGGCAGGCGGATGTCCCGGCTGAGGGGCCGTCCCAGTGGGCGCTACCAGCATCCTGGCGGAAGGACTTTTCTTGGGTGGAATAATCGCTCTTTGCAGGAGGCGGACAACCCTGGCCCATCCCACCTCCTTGTTACTGTGACAATCAAGAAGCCCCCCACACACTGCTCAAGACGCTCCCTGCATTCAGGTAGGGAATGTCCATCTAGTCCAACCCCTTTGTTTTCCAGATGAAGGCAAGTGACTTGTCCAGCAGCACACAGCTAGCTCTGAGAGGCCTAGATGGATGTGGAGTGCAGGTTTCCTGAGCCGTGAACTGGCTTGTTCCGAAAACCACTTGGGCGGTTCAGCCCTTATTTGCTTGTTCATGCCTTAATGAAAAATGATTGAGATGTTCTCTGAGTCCGGGGCCCAGTGTCCCCTCCCTAACCTGGCACCCTCCTGCTGGGACCCAGGCCCCTCCTGCTTGTTCCAGCCTCCCTGGAGGGGGCCATGTGCCCTGCGGCTGATGGGCTCTGTGTGAGGACGGGGCCTAGCATGGACTGTCACTGGACAGGAAATTCACTCTTGAACAAGGCTTCGCCAATGCCCTTTCTTGCCACTAACAAGGGCCCCACAGCTGCAGTGATAGTAACAAGGCCCTTGAGTAGGAACAGAACGCTTTGGGGATGCTGCCCTGCAGACCCATCGTCCCTGCCTCCAGACCATCCATCTGCTGTCGGCCCGTGACACCTGAATCCGGGCCCCTGGCTCCTCTGTGATTGGCAGCCCCGCTCGGGCCTGGCGCTGGCTCCTGGCAGAGGTGCCTGTGAGCGCAGCACCAGCCTCGGAAATGATGGCGCATCTCTGGCTGCTGCATTGAGGGGCCCAGTTACCCTCCCCGCCTCCAGCCAGGATCCGCCTGGCCTGGCTCCCTCTCTTCTGCGAAGGGCCAGGACCAGATGGAAAATTATCTGAGCTGATTTACAGCCACAACGAAGTCAGCTGAAGGCGAGGCGTGGATGCTAGCGGGCCCTGCCCTGCAAGGAGGGGCCTGCAGGGTAGCGACGGGGGATGCTATGGGGAGAGACAGGACGTGCCCTAAGGAGAGAAAGTTGGATCAAGAGCGAATGAGAAGCACAGGGCTGGGGGAGGAGAGAGAGGAGACGGAGAACAGAGGCTGGGGGACGAGAGGGGCGCAGCCCGTGTTTATGGAGGCCTTGCCATATGTCAGGCCTGCATTTTCTCGTGGGTTTTGCTTTAGCGCTGGGCTGGCCAATCTGGTAGCCACTAGCCTCAGGTGGCATTTTAAATTAAAATGGAGATTAATTATAATTAACTATAATTGAAAATTCAGTTCCTTAGTCACCCGAGCCACGTGTCAAGTGCTCCATAGGCACACGTGACTGGCGCGGCTGCACGACACGGTTTGGATACAGAGCGTCTCCATCGTGGCAGAAAGTTCCACTGCACAGGCTGGCACAGAGAAGGCCAGCCTCTCTCTCTCTCTCTCCATCCATCCATCCATCTGCCCACCTATCTACATATCCACCTAACATCTACAGCTATCTACATCTATATAGATATCAGGCACAGCATGTAATAAATCATTTATATCAAGCCTAGATGGCATTTATCCAAAAGGTCAGCAAATATTTTCTGTTGAGAACCAATAGTAGATACTTCAGGCTTTAATATTTTAGGCTTTATGGACCCTGCTGCCTCACAATGTCTCCATTCCGCTGTGGTAATAAGGAAGCAGTGGTATGGGGGTAGCTGTGTTCCAATAAAACTTTATTTTTAGTCACTAAAATTTTAAATTTCATGTAATTTTCATGAGTCACAAAATATTCTTTTGACTTTTTCCAACCATTTAAAAATGTAAAACCCTTCTTAACTTGTGGGTGAATCAAAAACAGGTGATGCACTGGATTCGGCTTGTGGGCAGGGTTTAGCTCATCCCCATTTCGCAGATGTGGAAACTGAGACACAAGCACACCATAGAGGTTTTCTGAGGTCACACAGCTAGGAATGGCAGACCTGAGATTTGCACCCAGGTAGTTGGGCTCCAGAACCTCAGTTCTTAACCTCTTGACACATTAATGAATGATGTCATTTTGGGAGGAGAGATTGCTTGGAAAACAGCAAGTGCGATATGGTAGCAAACTGGCCGTGGGTGAGTGGGGTGGTCACCTGGAATTGATGAACATGGAAGACCTTACTGAGAAGATGCCTTTTGACCTAAGACAGGGATTACTAGAAGGATCCAGCCAAGGGATGAGCCAGGAGAGCATCCTAGGCATGAGGGGGAGAAGTGTGGTGTCCTATAGCAGGACCACAGGCCAGTGTAGCTGGAGCACAGAGGCACAGACAATGCAGGCAGAGATGGGTGTGGCCACAAAATTCATGAACCATGATGAGAAGCAGCCCTATCTTAAGTGGAATGAGTAACCTTCGATATGGGATGAGTCACCTTTGATATTTTAGCAGAAGAAGGATTGACACGATTCACATATAAAATAAAAAAACAGCCCTGGGTGCATAAAAGAGTAGGGCAGCTAGTTAGGAGGCTATCGCAACCACAGGCACCAACAATGAGTGGCTTGTAGAGGTGCAGGGGCTGTGAAGATGTAGGTACAAGGATACTTACTGGTAATGTTTTGGATTGGAACCAACAGAATGTATTATTCATGTAGAGGTGAGGGGAGAGGGAAAAGTCTGGAACTGAGATAAAAACCAGTCAATCCTAAAGGAGATTAGTCCTGAATATTCATTGGAAGGACTGATGCTGAAGCTGAAACTCCAATATTTTGGCCACTTGACACAAAAAAACTGATTCATTAGAAAGGACCCAGATGCTGGGAAAGATTGAAAGCAGGAGGAGAAGGGGATGACAGAGGATGAGATGGTTGGATGGCATCACCGACTCGATGGACATGAGTTTGAGCAAGCTCTGGGAGTTGGTGATGGACAGGAAAGCCTAACAGGCTTCAGTCTATGGAGTCGCAAAGAGTTGGACACAACTGAGTGACTGAACTGAACTCGGGGGGTTTGAGTGATGTGTGGAAGGTACTGCCAAGTAGAGACTGGAAGAACAGGAGAGGACCAGGTCTGGGGTGGGGAAATCAGAAATCAGGACTTCTGCTTTGGGACATGCTAAGGTGGAGATGCCCTTGAGGATCCCAGCAGTGATGTCAAGTAGCTGGCTCTGTATCAGGGTCTGGAGCCCAGTGGAGAAGCCAGGGCAGGGGTTCTACACCTGGGACCAAAGAAGATGGGTCCCAGTTTTTCCTGGACCTGCACGTAGCGTCTGGGGACCGAGATGGAAGCTCTAGCAAGGGAGGGCGAAAAGGAGCAGGAAGCAGAGGGAGAACCACAAGTGTGAGGTCACAGAAGCCAAGAGAAGAGAGAGTTTAAAAGATCTAAGAGAACTTAAGGACATGTCAGAGGATGCAGGATGGCCCAGCAAGATGGGGTCAGGTGACTAACCGATGGGATTCAGCCACATGGCAGGCAAAGGTGACCTTCAAAGAGCAGCAGCAGGTGGTAGAACTAGAAATTTCCAAAGCATTGCCTCCTGGTTACGTGGGGCTCAGAGCAGGGCAGGGGTGCAGGCGGCCGCATGGGGGAGCCCTGTGGGTGGCTGAGGCTGGCAGGGGTTAAGGTTCAGGCCAGTCTTGTGATGCTCTGACCCCTCGCGGGAGTGGCATTCCCGGAGCTCCTGGAATGAGCTCCTGGAATGAGCTCCAGGTTCCCCGAGTTGCTGGAGCCGCAGCTTCCAGAAAGCTCCACGGCGCCTTGCCTTGCTCGCTCCACATCCACCCCGTGCCCCGGGCACCAGGGCACAGGTGGCAAGTGCCCTTCCACAACAGATCTGCGTTGCGTTCCCTGCTCACCAGCGCCCCCTCCAGGTGAAACGTCTCACCTCCCGAAGCCTGCGGGTGGAGGGGTTCACGCCTTCCTCCGTCAGCCTGCTGACCCAGGCTGCGTGCTGCCCTCCGGTCATGGGGTGCGCCCCCTGCCCCGAGGCCAGGTAACCGTGGAACCTGTGCAAGGCTGCAGGTCACCGCAACCACCAGGGGGAGGGGACAAGAGCCACCCATGCTTCCTCCTGGAGGAGCCTCTGACCACGTCGCAAGGTCCAGGGCAGGGGGTCACCAATGCCTTCCCTTTCTGGCAGCAGTATGCGCAGGGGTGGGCAAACTTGTCTGCGAAGGGCCACACAGTAGATGCTGTCGATCATACGGGGAGTCCTGTGATCTCTGTCACAAAGACTCAACTCTTTGTGTCTTGAAAGCAGCCACAGACACAAGATAAAGCTTCATTTATTAAATCAGGTGGTGGACTGCAGCCTGCAGAGCCAGGGAACTGGGGCAGGAGGGGGTCTCAGGGGGAGAGGGGTGGGTGCTGGGCTCCAGCAGACAGGATGAGGGCCTGGGAAGAACCTCAAACTGGGCGCTCGAGGTGGGGAAGTCACAATGCCAGCCGGGTACTGGCCAGGGCCATCGGAGAGAGGTGATGTGGTGGACAGTCTGGTGCTGACCTCCGAGCTTAACTGCTTTTTGGCAGGAGACAGAGAATTTAACCTGAGGGTACAGGAGAGACGGAGGGCAGGCAGGGTGGGCGTGGGCCCGTGTGTGGGGGGAGGGCTAGCAGGAAGAGGTAGTGGTCGATGGAGGCTGGAGGAGACACACGCTGCCCATCGAGCCGCCTCCCTGGGAGCTACAACAATTGTTTCCTGTGGTTCAAGTCATCGCAGGCTTTCTGCACAGGACAAGCATATCTGTTACCCCTTCCCATTGAAACGGCAGCGAAGACAGTCCAAAGGGAGAATATCCAACACCTGCAGGACAGAAGGGACCAGAGGCCTCAGTGGAGAGCAAGGGCGACACTCAGTCAGATCAGGGGAATCCAGAGCAGAAGGGCTGCCACCCAAACTCACCAGGACTTGGAAGGCAGCAGGGAGGAAGACACTCCTTCCCTTGCAGCTGACAGATGTGGGGCCAGATGAGGACGGCAGGTCAAAGTCAAGGTGAGTAGCTGGGAGACTGTCCGTGGAAAGGCTGTGCCGTGAAACGCTCCCAGGCCCCGTGTGGACAGTGGCTGCTGGGGCGGTGTTTACTCCTGGCTGGAATCAGAATGGTGCTCTCCGCAGAATGACCTCCTAGAGACGGCCGGGATGCAGGGGTCACCCTCACACCTTCCTTCCTGTGTCAGCATCCACGCTGTGCATGTTCACAGAGCTCACCGGAAGGCCTTGCATTCTGGGGACATCTGACTCTCATTTTATCATTTTATACTCTTCTTTACTGATGAATGTTTTACTACAAGCATGTATTACATTAACATTTTTTAAGATGAGCTACGATAAAACATACCATATTTAATGAAATTCTAATGTTTATACTATTTCAAGAGTTTTTATAAACAACCATAAAGGCAATGCTATGAAAATGATCAATGACGATGAATAGGTGATTTATAACAAGCAAAAGGCTGGTGTGTCAGAGCCCAGACAAGACACAGAGCTCACCCCCAGAGGGTTCACATGATGTGAAGTCCAGGTGGGGCAAGAGGTGAAGAATCTGCCTACCAATGCAGGAGGCGTCAGAGGTGGGGCTTCGATCTCTGGGTCGGGAAGGTCCCCTGGAGGAGGGCACAGCAACCCACTGCAGTATTCGTGCCTGGAGAATCCCATGGACAGAGGGGCCTGGCGGGCTACAGTCCTTAGGGTCACAAGGAGTCGGACATGACTGAGCAACTAACACTTTCACTTTTCACATGAAGGATCAGCTTATGGGGGGGCGAGCAGGGTTAAGGGAATAAGCAAGGGATGGGGAGGCCCCCAGAGGCTGCCACCACTCAAGGCTAAAGCGATTTAAGTCCCCCAAGAGGTACAGCATGCAGAGGGGCTGCCCTGTGGGAGCTGTGGTCTCAAAGGATGCAAATGCCAGGGACATGGGGCTGAACCAGGGCAGGAACACCCCACCCTCTCTCCCACCACCCTCCAGGCTCCTCAGCCAGCATTTCAGAAAAATACTCCAGAGGCAAACTCACACGCAAAATCTTCCCTGTAGCATTATTCATAACAAGAGAGACTGGAGATAATATTAATGCCCATCAGGAATAGTGATGGTAATGCTGGTAAAGACCGTGAGAGATAACGTGTGTCTGTACATGCACATATGTGCCAGGATTGATTCTAAGCAATTTGCATGTATTATCTCATCTAATCTTGCAATAATCCTGTGTGGCAGGTACTGAGACTAAACTGAATATTAATAGAGGTGAAGTGAAATTACAATACAGCCACACTGCAGAACATGGTAGAGCCGTTTAAAAAGAGGAAATAGGTCTGAATACGTGAATCTGGAAGGAAATACACTGAGGAAGAAAAGGTCACAGAAATATTTGTATGGGGTAATCTCTTTCTATTTTTAAAGTAGCAGCTATGTGCATGTGTGCGCGTGTATGTAGAAAAAAGGTCTGGAAGGACACACTTGAAAAATAATGGTGGTTACCAATGGGGAGGGGGCTATCAGGGGTTTGAAAGAGCTTCATTTTTATCTTATGTATAATCAGAATGTACTCACATATTCCCTGTGCACAAAAAAATGAAGGAACAAACAAGTGAAAGAAAACAGAACAAGCCCTCCTGTTGACACTGGGGTTTCAGCCCAGCAACCCTGTTCCGACGCTGGCTGGTCCCAAGTCTATTTGTGTTCGTGACCCTTTGCTTCTCTAGAAGTTTCTTTGTCTATGAAGCGGGACACTAGTGGCTGAACAGCCCTTAGAGCTGGCCTCGGGAGGAGTGGATGGTAGCCAGTGAGATGCGCCCTGCAGACCTGCTCAGGAAGCACTGTGCTTCCAGCCCGGGACAGCTGGGGGAGGTGGGGCCCAACTCCGGCCTTAAGTGTCCACAGCACACTGTCCTCCCTGCCCAAACAGGCCTCAAAACCCAGGCCCGGACTTCTCTGGTGGTCCAGCGGTTGAGAGTCCACCTGCCAATGTGGGTTCAGTCTCTGGTCCGGGAGGATTCCGCATCCCACCAGTGACTGAGCCTGCGCGCCTGGAGCCAGTGCTCCACAGCAAGAGGAGCCGCTGCTCGGGAAGCCCGCGCTCCGCAGCTAGAGAAAGCCTGTGTGCGGCAAGGAAGACCTAGCGCAGCCAATAAATACATCAATAAAACAAAGGAAAACCCGGACCCAAGGTCTGACCCGTCCCAGCAAAGCCAGGCGTGGCCTCTGTCCTTGGCTCCCCAGTTTGGCAGAAAATGGCCTGAAGAATCACGTCCTGGGAATCGGCAGCCACATCCCCTGATGACAGCCTGAAACGGAGGCCAAGGTCATTTAGTAGACAGTGGACCCCAGGCTTTCACGTCTGTGACTTTCTAGGCCTCAGTGGTGATTATTTACAGAGTGCCGCCAACCCCCTCTGAAGGTCTGCTTTACTAAAGCTCACACACTCTGAGTATCTGATGAGTGTTGCTGGGAACTAAACGCCTAATGCTGACAAGGGTCTGAATTTTACATCTCCACGGACTATACTATAAACACACAAGCGTATATATATATTTTTTCATTTATTTTATTAGTTGGAGGCTAATTACTTTACAATATTGTAGTGGTTTTTGCTATACATTGACATGAATCAGCCATGGATTTACATGAGTTCCCCATCCCGATCCCCCCTCCCACCTCCCTCTCCATCTCATCCCTCTGGGTCATCCCAGTGCACCAGCCCTGAGCACTTGTCTCATGCATCCAACCTGGGCTGGTGATCTGTTTCACACTTGATAGTATACTTGTTTCAGTGTTATTCTCTCAGAACATCCCACCCTGGCCTTCTCCCACAGAGTCCAAAAGTCTGTTCTGTACATCTGTGTCTCTTTTTCTGTACTGCACATAGGGTTATCGTTACCATCTTTTAAAATTCCATATATATGCGTTAGTATACTGTATTGGTTTTATCTTTCTGGCTTACTTCACTCTGTATAATGGGCTCCAGTTTCATCCATCTCATTAGAACTGATTCAAATGAATTCTTTTTAATGGCTGAGTAATATTCCATGGTGTATATGTACCACAGCTTCCTTATCCATTCATCTGCTGATGGGCATCTAGGTTGCTTCCATGTCCTGGCAACTATAAACAGTGCTGACAAGTGTATATTTTTAAAGTCTGGAAAGGTAAACACCAAACTTACACAGAAGTTACCTCTAAGGAATGTTGTGTGTGGGGTGGGTAGGGTTGAGGGGTAGGGGGTCCATACAGCAGGTGGTCAGGAAAGATATTTGTACTCTACTTCAGATATTGAAGCAGTGCTTGACTCTGCTACAATGAGAATGTTTGCAAATGTTTCTTGCAGGAAACAAAAGGAGGAATGCACCAAATACGGCTTTTCTGTGCTTCAGTGGTGTCTGGCTCTTTGCGACCTTATGGTCTGTGGCCCACCAGGCTTCTCTGTCCATGGGATTGTCCAGGCAAGAATACTGGAGTGGGTTGCCACTTCCTTCTCCATGTTTGAGGCTATTTAGACATAAAACACACACTATTTATTGAACTCTGATGGGGTGCCAGCTGCTGTTAGACGTATTATCCTGCGTTGACCAGATGACCCTACCGGTAAGTGTTATTTGCCCCATTGCAGATGGAGAGAGTCAGGGCACAGGTGGAGGTACACCCAGAGCCTCAGCCACACATACACAGGTTAGTGAAACCCCAGAGTCATGGGAAATGGGTTTTCTCCTCCCAGAGAAAAGCAAAGAACCTCACGGAGAAGATGCTGCTCTCCCTACCTGGGAGTCCCTGGAGAGAACTGTGCACACCTATTCACATGTTATTGGGAGCAAGTGCTAGGGACACTGGACATCCTGGAATTCCGCCTCGCTGGAATGCATCTGGGAGGGCAGTCAGTCCTCCTGCTGGGGAGGAAGAGGCAGGTCCTGGCAGAGGACCACCCAGAGGAGCATGCCAGCTTGCCCCTTTCAGCCAGCACTGAGAGAAGACTCCAAACAGGGGGTCGTGGCAGGTTTGCTCCCCGGTCTGGTCCAGCAGCTACTGCCCAGGGGATGATGAGCAGGGTTGGGGTCTTAGCAACTCCCCTTCTCCCCATAAACCGGGGCCGGCAGCGAGCCAGCTCACAGCTGCCCTCTCCCAGCGCCAAGATGGATTTAGTAAGAGCAGCTAAATGGGCACAGATCACACAGATAGGTGGTTACACTCTCTCCAGACTGGCTGTGCTAACGCAGGGCTCAGCTTTCAGAGCCAGCTTCCCGCGTCCTCCCCTGCCTTCCTCACAGCAAGAGGCAGATGGAGCCTTAAATCCCCCACTGCTGCGCCTCGCCGCGAAGAGAAAAAGTCCCAGCTGGAACTGCTCTCCTGGTGGCCGTGCCAACCCCAGCCCCGGGGCTCCCTGGAGCCCGTGATGGGGGCCTGTCAGCTCCTCCCTCACTCAGCTCACTACACGTTCCTGGAGGCTTTCCTTTCCCGCCCCAGAGCTTCTAGCCACTAGGGGGCAGATAGCCGGAGACCCCCAGCGCACCGTGGGTCACGTTCAGCACCGCGGACAGTGTGCGTCTACTCAGTTGTGTTTGACTCTTTGGGACCCCATGGACTGTCGCCTGCCAGGATCCTCTGTCCACGGGATTTCCCATTTCCTCCTCCAGAAGATATTCCCAACCCAGGGATCGAACCTATGTCTCCTGTGTCTCCTCCAATGGCTGGTGGATTCTTTACCTCTGCACCACCTGGGAAGCCCCTCAGTCAAGTTCACAACCCAATTATGTGGGCTTCCTGTGGCTGCAGACACCCCTATAGTTGAGACTACTCTCGACCTTGACTGGATCCTTTGGCGGGGGTCTCTGCCTGCTAATAGAGGAGATGCAGGAGACGTGGGCTTAATCCCTGGGTCAGGAATATCCCCTGGAGGAGGAAATGGCAACCCACTCCAGTACTGTTGCTGGAAAAATCCCATAAACAGAGGAGCTTGGCAGGCTACTCATGGGGTGGCAAAGAGTCAGACACGACTGGGCAACTGAGCACACACCTTCTGGATTCATCTACGAATTCACAGTCCCTGGACCGGGTTAGTGTCACTACTCCACCTTGTGGACATTCTTGGAACTGCACCCTCAGGAGGCAAAACCTCTCAGAGGCACTGGCAGCAGCGAAGAATTGATGCTTTTGAACTGTGGTTTGGAGAAGACTCTGGAGAGTCCCTGGGACTGCAGGGAGATCCAACCAGTCCATCCTGAAGAAAATCAGTCCTGAATATTCATTGGAAGGACTCCTGCTGAAGCCGAAGCTCCAATACTTTGGCCACTGATGTGAAGAGCTGCCTCACTGGAAAAGACCCTGTTGCTGGGAAAGGTTGAAGGAGATGACAGAGGATGAGATGGTTGGATGGCATCACCGACTCAGTGGACATGGGTGTGAGCAAGCTCTGGGAGTTGATGATGGACAGGGAAGCCTGGAGTGCTGCAATCCATGGGGTCGCAAAGAGTCAGACACGACTGGGAGACTGAACTGCGGCCAACCAGTGAAGGTAAGGAGATGGGTGGGGAACTTGGCATGATGATGTTACCGATGACCACAGTGACGATGATGAGTCGGTGAGTCTGAAATCACATGCTTCTTTCCACTTTCTTCTCATATCACCTCCTCACAGAGGCTTTCTCTGACCACCTTAAAATAAGACCCATCTGTCTTTCTACCCCTCCACATTGCTTTATTTTTTGTAGCAGTTATCATCACCTAAAATATTATTAGTCTGCTTATTGGCTGACAGCGTGAACTCCAGGAGGGCAGGAGCTTCACTGTGTTAACTGACACATCCTCTCTGGCTAAGAGCGCCTGGTATACATGCAATAGGTGCTCAATAAACATTTGGGGAATTAAGGCACTAACAAATGATCCACTAACCCACCCCAGTCGTCCCCCGAGCCCCACGCAAGCCCACATGCTCCTCTCCTGCAAACCCAGCTGTGCCCCTTGTGCTAGAACAATTCCCATGTGGGACCCCTGCGCTGGTCTGGCCCTTCAAGGTCAAGCGCCTGCCTCGGTTCCCACCTTTAGTATCTTCATCCCTCAGTATCATTCCCTGTGCCTGTGGCCCTGCCCAAGCCAGAGTGGCTTTAACTCATTGCTCATCGACTGTGTGCCTGGCCCTGGGCTAGGTGTTTTGTGTACGCTGCCTCTAATCTTCTTAGCAACCTACAAGGTGGGTGTTAATTACCCTCAGTTTTCAGATGAGAGAGTTCAGAGAAATTAAGGATTTTGCACGTGTGATTTCTGCCACCCTGGTGTTTCCTAGAGACTGTGCTCTGTGATGCTAATGGGTGAAACAAGTAAAGAAAAATTTGTATGAAACAGAGTTTCCATGGTGAGAAATTTTAGAAAACATGACACATGGCAGGATTGCTTATACCAGGACTTCTCAGAACCTGTATAATACCCACAGGCACTGAAACCCTGCAAGTGGGGAGGAGCATATGGACAGCACAGAGCTTTCCAAACTTATTTGACTTCGGAATCCCCTAATCAAGGAGCACCTCACCGGGACATGACTTGGGATTCGACACCCGTAACCTTGAAAGCATCGAGATCCACCTCAATCCACCAGCGATGCCCAGAGGGCGGGAGTGGACACATGTCCAGCATTTCTGCATGTACCTTGCCTGATCTAGTGACAGCCCAGTGAAGGAGGACTCGCTTATCCTCACCACTTTCCAGGTGGGGAAACCGAGGCTCAGAGATGGAATCTGCTCTATTTGCCCCACGGATATTTGAAGCAGGTGGAGCGTGACTCTTCACTGGGATGATGAGGGTGAAAACAATCATGAGGGCCCATGAGGAACCTGAAGGCAGCCACAGGGCCTGCATGGAAGGAGCTGGGGGTAGGGGTGTGGCTGTCCCCAGCCCCTGAGGGTCGCCCTCTCACCAGCCCTGACAAACAAAGGCCTACAGCCACAGCCCTCCTCGATCCTTGGGTCCACGTTCCTGCATGCTCCTGCAGTTTTAATTAAACATGGCGTATGGCGGCTCATTAAAAAGAAAACAGTTGTTCTATTTCTAAGTAGCCTCAGGACTCCTGACTATTTTTACTGCTCAAACAACATTGCAGAGAATTTTATAGTGTTTGAACTTGGCATTACCTCTGAGCCCAGCAAGACCTCCAGGCCAGGGCTGAGAGACCATTCTGTCCGCTCCAGGACACCTCCCTCACGGCACCAAGGATCCACCACAGGCCCCTCCTCCCGCCAGCAGCATCCTTCTCATTACCGGTGGTCCTCATTACTGGAAGTTCTCCTCACTTCGGAGCTCCGATACACACCATTTGGCTGTTTGGCTTCCTGTTTTGTTCTTAGTGCTTTTCTGGGAGGCAGCCTATTAACAGTATTAGCTTATCCTTGGATAGCACTTCATGGGCACCAGGCACTGTTCTAAGCCCTTTAACTGCATAAACTTGCTGAAGTCTCACAACACACCTGTCAGCTAAGTCGTGTCATGCTCCATGAAACTGATGGGGAAACTGAGGCAAAGAGGGGCTGGGTTCTTTGTCTAAGATTATAACCTCCTCGTTGGTGAAGCCAGGGCTCAGACATAGGCTCTAGAATTGGTACTGTTAGCCACTATATTGTGCCATCTGCTAAGAATTTCCCAGGTTTGGCCCTGCCGTGTCTACTACCTGCTTCAGGGTGGTAATTCTGCCACCAGATCCCAGGCCAACGATGGCAGCAGGCTGGGTCACCTGCCTAGGTCTCCAATCATCACCTGGTCCTGGACTGGCCTCACCTGTGGCAGACTGCATTTCCCAAAGATGGTGCAGTAGCCATCTCTCACCCCACATGCTCTTGGAGAACCTCCCCACTCCCCCCACTCCTTGAACCAGGGCAGATCTTTGTGACGGCTTCAATGAATAGAGTGTAGCCAAAGTGACACCGTATGGCTTCAGAAGCCTGATAACAAAAATGCCACGCACAACTGCCTTCTCTCCAGGGACTCGGCCACCAACTTGTGAGCAAACCCACATAACTGTTGGCGAGACCCATGTCTCCTAGCTGACAGTCAGAAGCAACTAGCCAGCCGGGGGCGGCGGCGGGGGGGTGGGGCACTCTGAAAGCTAACTGTTAGCCCCCAGTTAAGTAACTCAATAAACGCTATGGGAAGTAGAGGCCAGCTGTCCCTACCCAGCCCTGCCCAAATGGTTGAGTCCTGAGCAAAATCAATGGTGACTGTCTTCTGAAGCGTTCTGTGACTCTAGGTGGTCCTCTCTGACATAGCTTATTTTACTACTGTGTTGTGTCTACCAGAATAGACATCCCCCCCACCCCGTTTTTCTGTCTCCATGACTCCTGTCCTCTCTAATAGAGAAAGTGAAGGCTGATGCTTTTCCATCTGCCCACCTCACTTCAGGGAACAGGACACCACCAGGCTGGGTCCAGACACCATCCTTCCTCCCAGGAACTGAGATCCATCCTCTTCATGACAAAGACTAAGTCTCCTAGGCAGTGGGGTCAATTCCCACCTACTTTCTAGTTCACAAATTCTCACTGCAGCAGTGCCTCACTCTGCCATGTGCCCCTTCTTTTGAGTTTTACATTTCATTTATGGAAACTTTATTTAGTTCTTTTGCAAACTGGTCAGTTTTGGTAGCTGTTCTTTGCTTCACACCATACTTTCAATCTTTTCATTCTTCAAACGTGCTAAACTTCCTACTTTTGTACTTGGTATCATGATTACAATAGTTCCCATTTGCGGGAATCTGATCCTTCAATCTGTTGTTTCTAATAACTCTTGCTCATGGTGGCTTGTTTCCTTGTGTTGTTCGGTGGTTTTAAATTGTGAGCTCATGTTCTTTGCAATTTTTATCTGTGAGAATCTTTAACATCTGCATTTAAAATGTGTTCTCCACACCAGTCAGAATGGCCATTATTAAAAAGCCTACAAATAACAAAAGCTGGAGAGGGTGTTGTGAAAAAGGGAACCTTCCTAACTATTGGTAAGTTGGTGCAGCCACTGTGCAAAACAGTATGGAGGTTCCTCACAAAACTAAACACAGAATTACCATAAGTTCCAACAATGTCACTCCTGGGCATACATCCAGACAAAACTACAATTCAAAAAGATACGTGCACCCCTCTGTTGACAGTAGCACTATTCACAAGATAAATCTATTCACAAGATTCAACCAAGATAAAGAAACCACCTAAATGTACATCAACAGACAAATGGATAAAGATGTGGTACATATACATATTCAATGGAATATTACTCAGCCATAAAAAAGAACAAAATAATGCCATTTGCAGCAACATGGAGGCAACTAGAGAGTATCATACTAAATGAATTAAGTCAGAACAAGACAAATACCAAAATGTATCACTTATACATGGAATATAAAATATGACCCAAATGAACCTATCTACAAAACAGAAACAGCTTCTTGGACACAGAGAACAGAGGAGGTTGGGGGAGGGATAGAGTGGGAGGCTGGGATGAGCAGATGCAAACTGTTATCTAGAGAATGGATGAACAACAAGGTCTTAGTCTATAACACAGGGAACTATTAATATACTCAATATCCAGTGATAAACCATAATGGAAAACAATATAAAGAAGGATGTTTCTATACATTTAACTGAATCACTTTGCTGTATAACAGAAATTAACATGACGTTGTAAAACAACTATACTTCAATTAAAAAAAAAAAAAAGTGTGCTTTCCAGAAAAGATTTGGTTTCTGCAAGGCTGTTAGGGTACCACCAATCTGGAATCACTGGCAGATTTCACAAAAATTTACAGGTCTATCTCGTCTTATTGCACTTCACTTTTGTGCTTCTCAGATACCATTTTTTTTAAAACAAATGGTAGGTTTGCGATGATCCTGCCTCCTGCAAGTCTATCAGTGCCATTTTCTAACTACATTTGCTCACCTTGCGTCTGTGTGTCACATGCTGGTAATTCTCCCAATATTTCAAGCCTCCACCAGCAGAAAGATCATGACTTGCTGAAGGCTTAGGTGGTGGGCAGCGTATTTTAACAATACAGTATTTTTAAATTAAGGCATGCATGCTGTTTTCTCAGACATACTGCTCTTGCATGTCTAGCAGGCTGCACTATAGTGTAAACATAACTTTTACGCACCGAAAAACAACAACAAAAAAATGTGTGTGACTTGCTTTACGGCCATGGTCTGGACCCAAACCCAGTGTCTCTGAGGTATGTCTGTATTAGATTAAGTAGGAACCTCAAGGACATGCTACCATGGCCACAGCTGGCTCTTTGGGTCCCCTGAGGTCCCCTCTTCCTCTAATGGGAGAGGTACATTTTTATTGGGGTACAGCTGCTTCACAGCATTGTGCTACTTCCTACTATATGGTGAAGTGAATCAGCTGCATGTGCACAAACATCCCCTCCCTTCTGGGTGACCACAGGGCGTCGAGCAGAGTCCCCGCGTTACATAGCAGGGTTCGCCAGTTCTCTGCCCCGTGCATGGCCATGTATACACGTCAGTCCTCCTCTACCAATCCGTCCCACACCCCCCTTCCCCCATCTTGGTATCCATACATTTTTTCTATGTCTGTGTCTACTTTTGTTTGGCAAATAGGCTCATCTGTACCATCTTCCTAGATTCTAAGCATATGTGGTAACAGACTATATTTGTTTTTCTCTTTCTGATTTACTTTATTGTGTATGACAGTCTCTAGGTCCATCCACGACTCTACAAATGACCCACTTTCGTTCCTTATAATGTCTGAGTAGCATTCCATCGTGTATACGTACCACATCTTTTTTTAGCCATTCCTCCATCCATGAGTAGAAACATTTAAAAGTCTGCTTCAAGTTCCGCTCTCATTCCAGTGCCCCAATGTGCAGAAATTTGCCACATTTTAATCTGAGTTAGTTTTCCTATTTCTTTTCTTACCCAAGATCCCCAAGACATGCTTAAGGCACTGTGTACCCCCTGGTAGAGAAGAGGCCACTAGAAATGGAGGAGTTAGGGTTAAAACAACAAAGGAAAGACAAACATTTTTATGGAAAAAATATTTCATGTAACAAGTAAAATTGTTTTCTAAATGACTTGGCAGTTCTCCCTGACATATCAATTAAGTTAACTACAATTCAATTTTATCTTTCCTTGAAGTACATTCCTCTACCTGATAACAAGTGGTTACCATTTACTTCAGTGACTACAGGCTCTAAAATGCAATTCTCAAAATACTCTTTTCACTTCAAATATCTTAACTCAGTGGATCTTTCAGTGGTTCAGCATATTTATCCACCTGCTAATCTGCATGCATCTGGTTTGACAATCTCTGCATTATAGCAGATGTGTGAGCTATATGTTGCTACTCCTGAACCTAGTGGCTTTAAACCATAACATTTAAACAGTTCATGAGCCAGTCTGGGCTCAGCTGGGTGGTTCTTCTGGCCTCAGTTGGGATTAACTTACATATTTGGAGCTGGGTTAGGTACTGGCTGACAAAGACTGGTCTTGGCCAGGAGGACTGGGCTGACTGTTCTGTTCCATGTGGTTCTGTTCCAGGCTGGCCTAGGTGTGTTCTCAAGAGAGCATTTTATGCAAGCCTCAGAGGTATCTCACCCACGGATATTTCACTGGACAAAGCCAGTTACATGACAAGTTGAGGGTCAAGGGATGGGTATCACTCTCCAGCTGAGAAATGCAACAAAGGGTGTGAATATGGGGAGAGAGAAAGAATTGTGGCCAAATGATGCAGCCTGTCACAGCCAGCGTCAGCCGTCCCCCTTTCACGGAGCGTGTTGGGCAGCTGGTGTAATGGACCATCAGGGTGTCCCACAGGCACTCGGGAGCAGACAGACAGAACTCTGTCATGGTTTGGTCATGGTTTCAATCAAGGTGTCTCACTCTCTCACTACACACCCGTTGCTCCTGGTAAAACACAGTGTCAGGCTGTCAGGGACCACCTAGGAAGGCAGCAGTCAGACAGGGCTGGTCTTCCTGGGGCCAGAAAGTCCACCCCCAGCTCAGGACAGGGCAGCAACTCAGGTCTCTGGTCATGTTGCTGAAAATAAATGTGGCTAGAGTTCAATCACTTAAAAACCAAACATCATTTCTTTCCTGCATTAACTGGTGATACCTTAAAATAGATGACCTGGAGAGAATCTATCAAATCTTCAGTTTGTCAATACCATGCCAAGGAAAGGAGCATAATTCAGAGAGCAATTATGAGAAATTGTGTAAGGCAGTGCAGAGTTCAAGGTCAGGGGCCAGGCTATCCACCTGCCTCCATGCACCAGAGCTCCCCCCAGGGCTGGGGCACACCAGCCGTGTGCTTAACAAGTGCACACTGACCTCGGCTTCAAAGAATATCCTTGTGATGTTTTGGTGCAAAGAGAGCAACCAAGTAGATGAGCCTGAAAAAGATTAGGGGAGTCCCTCAAAGGCCTTTGGTCTGAACCTAAGGTTCATATGTGGTATATTTGTCAGAACTGTCACGGGAGCAAGTGACAGAAACCTAACTTGGGGTCACCTGAAAAGAATGGGGGATTTATTGTCTTAGAACCCTCCCTGGGGATTTTCAGACAAAATCTCAGGAGAAAGAGGCCTTTCCTGGTCACAGAATTTCCAGATGGAGGTGAGTCCAGAGCTGGTTATTGATCAACTCCTCAACAACTCCCCACCTTCCACCTACAATGTTAAGAAAAAAGGTCAGTGAGATTAGAGTTTAGGCAGAGAAAAGCTGGGAAGCAGAGGAGAGGGAGGAAAAAAGATAGAGCTGCTGTATCCAAGTGTTCCTGAAGCCAGCTTCTTTGCCAGCCTTCCTGGTTATTTGGTCACCTGAGACAATAAATCCCTCATTCTTTTCAAGTGACCCCGAGTTAGGGGCCCCAAACTAGAAACAAGCCAATACCAATCAACAACAGAATGGATACAAAATTTGTGGCAGATTCACATGTGGAATACTCCCCAGCACAGAAAATGAACACTTGTACACAACAGATATTTGTTAGAAGCTACACACACACAAAAACACATACTGTGTGCATGCACCAACAGAAGTTCAAGAAGAAGCAAAGCCAACTTTAGTGACAGAGATCAAACAGTGGTTACCCCATGGGATGGGGTAGAGACTGGCAAGGGGCACCAGGAAGACTGCGGACGTGCTGGAAAACGGGTTATACAGGCGTGTTCACAAATAAGGAGGCATCAAGCTGTACACTACAGATCCATGTGCTCTACTGTATGTACACCATACCTCAAGGCAAAAACCAACTATTCATTATCAGGTTTGATTGAAGTTCCAAGCCCTTCAAGTGGCACTTGTTCATTCATTTATTAAAAAGAGAACCTGGGGTTTCCCCATCTAGGCTTCCTACTGGATTCGTCTCTCAGTTTATCTCCCTACAGGTGATTTAGTGAGACCTCACTCAGGAGACCATTCTGGGGTTCCACCCTCCCCTTACCCAGTTCACAAATTCCAACCACGTAAACCCAGAAGTTCCAAAGGGGGCTCCAACTTTCCTGGGCTCAACCCTCAGGGTGACCTGGGGTTGAGGATGCCAGTTCTCACACCCCATTCTCCTGAGCCAGGTGGCCCTTGTGTGGCCAGGAGGGGCTGGAGCTCCCTGGAGGAGCTAAGGAGGCATGCCAGAAGAGGCAGGATGTGCAGAGATCAGTCCTCCACACTTGCTCTGAAGGAGGACGATCAAAAGAAAAACATCATCATAGAAGGTTCTGGAGCCAGACAGAGGACCATGTTTACAGGGGCCAGACACTGGGAAAAGGTGTCTGTTTTGGACTTGCTTTGCGGGTTGCCTAATTCCTTACTAATTCCTTACATCTGGTGGGAAACCACTAGATGACTTTGATCTTGCCCATGTCAACTTCCTCACAGCAAAATGAACCCTAAACACCCACTCATAGACTTAGCTTGACAGACAGGATGGAGAGCGAGGTGGGAGGGGGGTTCAGGATGGGGGACGCATGCATACCTGTGGCTGATGTTGATGTTTGGCAAAAACCGTCACAGTATTGTAACGCAACTGTGTGCTTGGCTGCTCAGGTGTGTCTGACTCTGCAACCGCATGGGCTGCAGCCCACCAGGCTCCTCTGTCCATGGGGGTTCTCCAGGTAAGAACACCAGAGTGGGTGGCCATGTCCTTCTCCAGGGCATCTTTCTAACCCAGGTATCGAACCCAGGTCTCCAACACTGCAGGTGGATTCTTTACCATCTGAGCCACCAGGGAAGCCCTCTAAAGCAATTATCCCCCAATTAAAATAAAAAAAGAGACGTTGCAGAAAAACTAATCTAGTTTACACAGTGCCTTTGGTGTGGAAAGAACTCTTCCTCAAGAGGTTGTACTACCTTACATGGAAATTTACATAAAATACTGATTTTCTTAGAATAAGATATATAATTGCCATCTGTTGCAAAAACTGCCATATTAGGTTTTCAAAGTCTCTAATGTGACTGGTCAACAGCAGGACTGTGCCGTGTACAGCGTGAGCAACCACACACATACATCCCTGCCTGCAGAATGTGAGGCCCCATGAGAATATATGAGGTTTGCCTTGTTTTTCTAGCCAGGATGCTTAGGTTATCTCCTTTATTCTCGCAGGGCATTATTCTTTCCATGAACTGAACTGTGGTTTCCAAACTCACCCCTGCCCACAAAAGTTCATGTGTTTGAGGCTTTAGGAGAGAATTAGGTTTAGATGCGGTCACTGGTGGGGGCAGGGGTAGATGGACTCATGATAGGATTAGTGCCCTCATAAGAAGAGGGGGACTTCCCTGGTGGTTTACACAGTTAAGAAACGGTCTGCAATGCAGAAGACTGAGACCTGGGTTCGATCCCTGGATCGGGAAGATCCCCTGGAGTAGAAAATGGCAACCCACTCCAGTATTCTTGCCTGTAGAATTCCATGGACAGAGGAGCCTGGTGGGCTGCAGTCCACGGGGTCGCAAAGAGTCAGATACAGCTGAGCACACTAGCACAGCAGGAAGAGGAGGAGGCATGTGGCGCACTCTCTGCCCTGTGAGGACACAGCAAGAAGGCAGCCACCTGCAAGCCAAGAAGAGGGGCCTCACCAGGAGCCAACCCAGCCGTACCTGACCTGGGGACTCCCAGCCTCCCATGAAACACTGTCTACACCTCTCAGTCTGTGGTACTTTGTCTCGGCAGCCCAAGCTGAGTAGCACATATTGGTACCCAGAAGTGGGGTGATGCTGTCACAGACACCCAAAAATGTGGGGCTGACTTAGGAACTGGGTAACCGACAGAGACTGAAGAGTTTTAAGATGCATTCGAGCAATATGTATGTTAAGGGGGATTCTGGTGAGGCCTCAGGCAGAAAGGAGGAACATGTTAATGGAAACCGGAGGAAAGGCATGAGCCCTATTTTAATGTGGCCAAGAACCTGGCTGACTTGTCTCCAGGGTTTTGTGGAAGATAAACCTCCGGGGGATGAAATCGGACACTTAGCTATGCAGATCCCAAAGCAAAGCACTGAAAGACTGGTTTGGTTCCTCCTGACTGCCTACAGTATAACACAAAGGAAAAGAGGTGAATTGAAGAGTTGTTAAGCAAAATGCTGCCAGAACTGGACAATCTGGAAAATTTTCAGCCTATCTGTATTACAAAAAAATGAGATGCCCTGACCTGAAATGAAGACTAAGGGTGTGGCTGAACAACCATTTGATTAGGAGATCATGGGTACAACTCCAGGACTTAATCAGACATCTCGGCAGAAGTTAGAAATGGAGATGGGATTACAGTCATGCCTCAGTATCCACTGGGGGTAGGGAGGGGGCAAGTTCCAGAAACCTCACATTTAACAAAATCCAAGGATGTTCAAATTCCTCATATAAAATGACACTGTATTTGCATATAACCTAAGCATATAACCTAACTTTAAATCATCTCTGGATTACTTGTAACATCTACTACAATGTAAAAGCTATATAAATAGTTGTAAATACAATGTAAATGCTATGTAAAAAATTACCTGCATGTGGCAAATTCAACTTCTGCTTTTTGGAACTTCCTGGAATGCTTTTTTGCTGCTGCTGTTGTTTGATTTGGAACTTTTTTTAAAAATACTTTTGACCTGTGGCTGGTTGGAACCTGGATATGTAGAGGGTTTCCTGTATACAATGACACTGCCCATTTGAACTACAGGGGACAGAAAACACAAGATGAAATGAAGGAAGACTGCTGGACTCCTTTGGTGGGCCAGCAGGGCTGGATCATAGAGCTGTTTGACTGTGAACATGCCCTATTCTCCAGGAAAAGGAAAGATGGACCCCAAAGGCAACTCAGAGGTCATCAGAACCACCCTCAAAGTTTCAACAGGCCAGACAGCCCCTGACTGAAGCCTAGGGGCCAGGACTGGCTTGTGGGTTCAGGACAACCTGTGGAACCTTGGGGCCATGACCCCTACTCGGCAGAGCTGCAGAGAAGGGACTTCTGGCCCAGTGGGTCTGGAAGGCAGGGCAGTGAGCCAAACAGGACCATCCTTGAGACTGAAGATCCAGTGGTGTTCCCTTGCCAAGTTTTGACTTGCTTGGGATCTGTTGCTCCTTTTTCCTCTTCTGTTTCTCCATTTTGGAATGGAAATGTGTAACCTTTGCTTGTAAGCACATCACTTGTGGATTCACAGGTTCACAGCTGGAGAGGAACGTTGCCTCAGGATGAACCCTACCCGAGTCTCACCCACATCTGATATTTAGGTGAGACTTTAGACTTGATGCTGGAAATCAGTTAAGGCTTTGGGGGCTGTTGGAAGGGAATGAATGCATTTTTTTATGAGAGGACACACATTTGGTGGGGGAGCAGGACTGGAATGTTATCGATTGAGTATTTGTGTTCCGACCAAATTCATCTGTTGAAGCCCTGATGGGATGGGATCTGTACGTAGGGCCTTTGGAGATAATCAGATCACAAGGGTTGGAGCTCTTGAGACGGGGTCAGTGTCTTCACAGGAAAAGAGATGGTAAGAGCTCTCTTTCAGCCTGGTGAGCACATGGCAAGAAGGAGGCTGTCTGCAAGCCCATAAGAGGGCCGTCACCAGAACCCAACCAGGCTGGCACCTGGGTTTGAACTTCTAGCTTTCAGAACTGTGAGTAACAAATTTCTAATGCTCATGCCACCCAGTCTATGGTATTTTGCTATGGCAGCCACAGCAGATTAAGACAGTTCTCATCATCTGTTAAAGGAACTACCCCTGAAGATACAGTGCTAATGGCTGAGTTATTATCCCTCAGAGGGACACTTGAATCCTGGGGTATAAACCCAGCCCCCAAAGAAGGAAGTGCTCCTGATGTATTTAAGGCAGAAAGGAGGCGCTGTCACCTCCTGAGAGACTCCCTCCCTCATCAGATGGCAGCCAACACATCCCTCCACCCACCACCGAAGACGGTCCTGGCTCTGGGTTCCGAGGCCTTGCTCTCTGGGAAGGAGCCTGATCCATCAAGATGCCAGCGTATGAAAGTCCCCGAGGCAGGAGTGTGCCATCCTCACAGCCTCCTTCTGGCTGTAAAATTAGCCCTGCCTGTTTCAGGGAGCCATCTGGCGGGTGGGAGGAGTAGGGAGTAGGCTCTGACCCTGCTGGGGATGCCTGGCTTAGAGACAATAAGAAAAGTCATCGAGCAGCTTCTACACGCTTCCTTCCCCGCAGTTCCTGCGTTCGTATTCTGGGAGAAAGAAAAGGCATTCTGGTGATGACAGCGGGCCCTGCTAGGGGAAGAACAAGGCTGCTCTTGGAGGGGCCGGATCTCTGGGGAATCCACGGTCTCTCGAGCTCCACGGGCCTTCCTGGAGGCTGAGCCTCTTTGGTCCCTTGTTCATTCAGCATCTCCCAGGGGTGCCCTGGTTGTGTGAGCTGAGGGGAGACAAAGATGTGCAGGAAAACACCCCCTCTCCTGCCAGGAGCCCACAGCCTGCCGTGGGAGTCAGGATCGCAGCCAGTCATCACCAAAGGCGGTGTGGAGTCCTGTGAGAGAAATGGCAGAACAATGGCACTGCGAGGACGCGCAAGGATGGAAGGAAGTCTTCCTGACCCTCAGGGAGGGCTGCGGAAGGAGGTCACGTTTACACACCATACGTCAGAGCTCAAAGGTAGAGACAGGGTGGTTTGGGAACAGCTGAGGGGCTTAGGATGGGCTGGCAATGGACAGACCAGACACCCAGGCGGGGCGAGGTCCTAGTGGGCCTGTGGGTGGCACCGTGTAGTTTGGATTTTATCCCAAGTAGGTGTTTATCCAAAGATTTTCAGCAAAGGCAGGGGGTAACCTCCCCAGAGAGGGATGGCATGCCCTCACCTGAAGCCTGGCTCTCCCAGGAAGGAGCTGCGGGGGTGCGAGCCCTTAGACCCTCCTCCTGGAGCCTGGCTGAGGCTGGTGGCCAGGGTCTTGCAAGTCCAGCCCAACCCTGACCGTGCTCTGTGTGGGTTTGGCCCGCATGTGCTGCCATGATCATATACCTTTGAGTCATTCGGGAAAACTTCGGTTCAGCTTTTCCGGTCATGGCTCAGGGTTTGTGATCTCAACATGTGAGAATCCAGGAGTAGATGAATCTTGAAAGAAGAAATCATTAGGTCATACTGAGAAACTCACAGCGTTCCCTGCCCCATGCGAGGCTAGGGGTCGAGCCAGAACTAGGTCTTGGGAGGGTCCCAGCCCTGACTCCGCCCAGTCAGGGCCTCAGGCTCTCGGACAAGGCATCTGTGTTCCTCTTTCTCCCCTGAGAATGTCTACAGGAAAACATACATACACAGGCATGGAGCCCAGGCCACACACACGACTCACAACCACGAAAACAGGCTGCCACCTTCCCTGCTCTGCATGTAGGGACTCTTGACGTCCTGCAAACAAATGAACTTGACTTTCCTCCATTACCAGGGCTAATCTGTCCCATGCCCTCCTGCCTCTCACAGGACATGGGCTCATTCATTAGGAATGGTGTGTGCACTTTGCCAAGTGCTCTGGAGGGCTCTGTCATGCGGTGCGTAGTGACAGTTCACAAAGGAAAGGGCTAAAGGCTAAAGCGGCTCCTCTCCACCCCTGCCCGCCCCCCAGGGGGCAGCTCTGTGCCCGGGCTCCGCCACTCACTGACTCTGCGGTGAGCTCAAGGCCACAGCAGCATCTTCCAGGGCTGTGCCCATTTTGTCTGCAGCCCCTCTGGGGTTACAGGAGGGAGAAGAGGGAGTCTCAGAGAAGAGCTCAGGTTAGATTGTCTAGGGCAGTGACTCTCAGCCTTCAGGTACATCAGAGTCCCCTGGTGGGCTGGGAAACTCAAGACAGCTGGCCCCACCCCGGAGCTTTTTTCAGTGTTTACTGGCGTACACTCGATCTGCAATGCTGTGTTTAGCTTCAGGTCTACAGCAAAGTGAATCAGTTAAACACAAACATACATCCACACTTTTCCAGATTCTTCTCCAATACAGAGTATTGAGTAGAGTTCCTAAAGGAGATCAGTCCTGGGTGTTCATTGGAAGGACTGATGTTGAAGCTGAAACTCCAATACTTTGGCCACCTGATGCGAACAGTTGACTCACTGGAAAAGACCCTAATGCTGGGAAGGATTGGGGGCAGGAGGAGAAGGGGACAGAGGATGAGATGGTTGGATGGCATCACCAACTCGATGGACATGGGTTTGGGTAGACTCCGGGAGTTGGTAATGGACAGGGAGGCCTGGCGTGCTGCGATTTATGGCGTAGCAAAGAGTCAGACATGACTGAGCAACTGAACTGAACTGAACCTGTGCTATACAGTAGGTCCTTATTAGTCATTTATTTTATATATAATAGTGTGTATATCAATCCCAATCTCCCAATTTATCACCCCCTACCCCCCACTTTCCCACTGGCAAATGCAGCCATGAAATTAAAAGACGCTTACTCCTTGGAAGGAAAGTTATGACCAACCTAGACAGCATATTAAAAAGCAGAGACATTACTTTGCCAACAAAGGTCTGTCTAGTCAAGGCTATGGTTTTTCCAGTGGTCATGTATGGATGTGAGAGTTGGACTATAAAGAAAGCTGAGTGCCAGAGAATTGATGCTCTTGAACTGTGGTGTTGGAGAAGACTCTTGAGTAGTCCCTTGGACTGCAAGGAGATCCAACCAGTCCATCCTAAAAGAGATCAGTCCTGGGTGTTCATTGGAAGGACTGATGTTGAAGCTGAAACTCCAATACTTTGGCCACCTGATGCGAAGAGCTGACTCATTTGAAAAGACCCTAATGCTGGGAAAGATTGAAGACAGGAGAAGGGGATGACAGAGGATGAGATGGTTGGAGAGCATCATCGACTCAATGAACAAGAGTTTGGGTAGGCTCTGGGCGTTGGTGATGGACTGGGAGGCCTGGCAGGCCTGGCGTGCTGCAGTTCATGGGGTCGCAAAGAGTTGGACATGACTGAGAGACTGAACTGAACTGAAACATAAATTTGCTTTCTACCTCTGCGGCTCTATTTCTGTTTTGTAGATAAGTTCATTTGTACCATTTTTTAAAATTCCACACAGAAGCGCCATCATAAGATATTTGTCTAGGGAAGGCCTGGGTGGGCCTCAGACTCTCCTTTCTAACAAGCTTCCACGTGAAGCTGATGCTGCTGGCTGGAGGCCCACACTTGGAGAATCACTGGTCTAGCTCCTTACCTGGTACCTTCCTCACAGGTAATGCTGGAAACACTACATCTGTGTGTTCCTTTTAGATGCCTTTGTCCAGTTCCCACTCTCTACTGTCTTCTTTTCTTGTCTGTTTGACCTCTTCCTGGACTGTTAGTCCCTAGAGAGCAGGATCTGTGTCTTAATTACCTGTGGATCTCCAGAAAAATCTTAGCAGTACTCAAGCTGCTTGGAGAGCAGTGGGTCTCTCTCTGGGAAGAAGTGGCATGGAGGAGGGGTGGGTCCCAAGAGGCACTGTTACTTTTTCACTCTATATACTGCTACATTGTTTGGAGTTTGAAAAGGAGAATGATTTGTGTGTTACTATGTGATTAAAAAATTATGTCAAGAGAATGAAAATACAAGTCATAGACTGGGAGAAAATAATTATAAAAGACATCTGATAAAATATAAAACTGTTTCTGAAATGCACAAAGAACTCTAAAAACTCAAAAATAAGCAAAGAACCCAACTAAAAATTGGGCCAAAGACCTTAACAGATGCCTCACCAAAAAAGATATTCAGATGGCAAATAAGTATATAAAAATATGTTCCACCTCATCCTCCTACACTGTTGATGGGAATATAAGTTGGGGCAGCCACTATGGAAGACAGCATGGAGTCTCCTCAGAAGACTAAAAATAGAATTACCATATGATCCAGTAATCCCCTTCCTGGGAATATACTCAGACAAAACTCTAATTCAAAAAGATACACACACCCCTAAGTTCAGAGCAACACTATTCACAATAGCCAAGAGATGGAAACAACCTAAATTTCCATCAAAAAATGAATGGATAAGGAAGATGTGGTACATACATGCAATGGAATATTACTCAGCCATTAAAAGGGCAAAATAATGCCATTTGCAGCAACAAGGATGCAGTTAGAGATGATCATATCCAGTGAAGTCAGTCAGAAAGACAAACACCATATGTCACTTATATGTGGAATCTGAAATACAGCACAAGTGAACCTATCTATAATACAGAAACAGACTCACAGAAATAGAGAACAGACTGGTGGGTGCCAAGGTTGGAGAGGAGACGGATGGATTGGGAGTCTGGGGTTGGAAGATGCAAACTGTTACATTTAGAATGGACAAACAACATGGTCCTAATTCACAGCATAGGATATTCAATAGCCCGTGATAACCCATAATGAAAAAGAATATTAAAAAGAACATACATACATATATTACTGAGTCACTTTGCTGTATGGCAGAGATGGGCACATTGTAAGTCAACTATACTTCAATAAAAAATAAATATGTTCCACCTCATACCATCAGGAAAATGCAAATTAAAACAAGAAACTACTACTGCACACCATTCGGATGGTCAAAATCTGGAACGCTGACAATACCAAATTCAGGCAAGGATGTGGAGAGACAGAAACTCTCATTCATTGCTGGCAGGGATGCAAAATGGTACAGTCTCTTTGAAAAGCTGGTTGGTAGTTTCTTACAAAACTAAACATACTCCAATCATACAATCCAGCAATCATGCTCCTTGGTGTTTACTCATAGGAACTGAAAACTTATGTCCACATAAAAGTCTGCACATGAATGTTTATAGCAGCTTTATTCAGAATTGATGTCCTTCAGTAGCAACCAAGATGCCCTTCAGTAGGTGAATGGATAAGTAAACTGGTACATCTAGACAATGAAATACTATTCAGTGCTAAAAAGATATGAGCTATCAAGCCATGAAAAGATGTGGAGGAAACTTAGAGACATATTATTAAGTGAAAGAAGGCAATCTGAAAAAGCTACCTATTGTATGTTTCCAACTTTATGACATTCCGGAAAAGGCAAAACTATGGAGATAATAAAAAGATCAGTGGCTTCCAGGGGCTAGAGGGGAGGAAAGGATGAATAGGTGGAACACAGAGGATTTTTAGGGCAGTGAAAATGTTCTGTATGCTACTGTAATGATGGATACGTGCCATTACATGAAACATTTGTCCAAACCCATAGAATGTGCCACACAAAGAGTGAACCCCAAGGCCAACTGTGGACTTTAGGTGATAACGATGTGTCAGTATTAAGTTCATCGGCTGCAACAAAGGCACCTCTCTGGTGGGTGATCTTGATAATGGGGAGGCTCCACACATGTGGGAGTACATGATAAATCTCTGAACCTTTCCTTCAGTTTTGCTGTGAACCTAAAACTGTTCTCAAAAAAGTTAAAAAAGCAAAAAAAAAAAAATGAAAGAAAGGATAAAGGACCAATCCTTTGACTAAGGCATCCTCTCTAAAGATACTAACTCTGCTATCCCACACCCCCGCTGAGTCCTAAAATGTATCTAGCTAATAGCATTACTAAGCGCCAGGTGCTGCTGAAAGACTTTTAAATACACAGACTTATTTAGTCCTCAGAACAACCACATGAAGTGGGTACTTTGTATTATAGCCCCCATGTGGGAAAACTAAGGCACAGGGATGTTAGTTACCTTACTCAAGGTCACTTGTTTAATTAGCAATGAGGCTGACATTCAGCCCCTGCTGGACTAATTCTGGGATGTGTCTTGACCTCTAGGAGGGCTGGACCACCTAAGTTATGGATACCTGGAGGATGGTCAAAAGGTGGAGTCATATTTATTCACACCTAACCCACTTTCTTCTAAAGAAGATTTGAGGGAACTGCTACCCTGGATTTTGTTATCCAGAGCGTACATTGCATAGAAAAGCTACCTTTAATTAAATTTCTGCTAGAAACAATACAGAAACAGAAGCTTAAGCACAATGGCTTACTGCCCCTCCCCCCTCCAAAAAAAAAATCTTCAAAGTAAATTGATCAGTGGCTTCTGAGAGTTCCTGTTCATACTGGTCTCTCACTGGCTACTGGCAGGCAAGCAGCAGCAGGTACCAGAAGGAGAGGAAATGTTTATGGGGAGGGGGCAACTTTTAAATACAGAACATTCTCTACAGTAACTTGATTTTTTCCATGCATAGGGAAAAGAGCTGTATGATTTGACTGGAGTGGAGGAACCCTTGGCCCCACTCTCAGAGACCCTGAGTTCTTTCTCAGTGGAGCCTGAAGCTAATGGACTGGAGGGCCTTAACAGGAGCTCTTCCTCTGAGCAGCTCAGGCCCCATCCAGCCAGAGTCAGCAGTCTTCAGCTGGGAGAGAGGGGAGGAGCCTGGCTTTGCTTTCTCTTTTCTCTACAAATGCCCTCCGGGTGATCCCACTGTGCGGCAGGGGCTGAGAACCACCAAGAAGGCCCCCTGCAATTTTAAAGTTCTATTTCTCACTCTAAAATCCCTCGGGTTTTTTTTAGCAGTACTGTGTGTTCTTATCCTCTCCCACAGCCCCCAAGTCCTTGCCCTGCCTTTCCGGGGGGGCGGTGCTGGGTTGGCTTGGAATTTAATCACCTCCTTGGAACCAGCGCCCAGCTCTCCAGGGGGCTGCTTGTTCACCTCTGGTGAGGCCAGTGGGTTTATTTATGGTTTCTGATTTTATTTATTTCCCCACCTCAGAGCTGTTTTTCTGCATACAGAGAACTTGGGCTGTCTGCTGCCTGCCGGCCCAGGGCCGCTGTGAGCAGGGCCAGGATGGATGGCAGAGTTAGTCCAGCCCATTGGCTGAGAAGCTGGTCGCCTTCTTGGGGTGATTTATGCCATGCGGCAAGGCCCTGCCTGCACCCAAACGTCTCCCCCACAAGCTTTCCCAGCACAGGGCTTTGGGGGGGGGGGGGGTGTGCCTGGAAAATTCTGTTCTAATTTGGAAGGCTCGGCTCTGCCTATTTATTCTTTTGCTTGAGCACCAGCCCAGGAGGGTGTCAGCCAGATCTTGTTTTAATGCAGGTTTACCCCCTTCCCCCACCTTCTATTGCCAAGGACCAGTCTGGAGGGGTGGGGCGGGGAAGGTCTACGTTGGAGGTGACAAAGAGGAGACAGGCCCATCATTCATACCCGACTTCTATTTTTCCTGCTGTTAATACCTCACTTGACACCCACTCCTGCCCACCCCCTCCCACCACCCTAACCAGGGTTCTGCCAAGTAGTTGGCATATCAGGCAGGATCTAAACAGGAAATCAGAAATCAATTCAAGTACACAGTAGAGGGAATGTAATGCTGGGGCCTGGTCACATAGACACTGGAGGAGTCAAGAGTCAAAAAGGGCAGGAAAGCAACTTAGAAATTGTTGTGGTTGTTTAGTTGCTTAGTCATGGCCTACTCTTTTGCCACCCCACCCCATGTACTGTAGCCCGCCAGGCTCCTCTGTCCACTAGGATTCTCCAGGCAAGAATACCGGAGTGGGTTGCCATGCCCTCCTCCAGGGGATCTTCCCAATCCAGGGGTCAAACCCATATCTCTTATTTCTCCTGCATTGGCAGGTGTATCCTTTACCGCCGAGCCACCTGGGAAGCCCAACTTAGAAGCCAACCCAGAAGCCATGGTCAGCTCTGAGGCTGGGGGGTGGAGGGGAGGGATGAGTAAGGGGAGGAAGGGGAGGGTGTGTGTTGGCAGAGCCTGGAAGCTGGTGCCATCAGGACAGCTGGGACGACCCCCGGTAGGGAGAGAGGGGCCCAGACCCCGTGGCGTCTTTCCTGACCCTGTGCTCCCAGCCTGGGACATGAAACCCCGCTGACAAGGAGTCTGGAGAAGGCAGATGAAAAACCGGGGCAAGGACTGAGGCTAACAGGCCCAACACCAACACAACGGGATCGCCAGACCACCCTGCACCTGCCGCCAGGCCGCTGAGCCAAAACCCCACGGCTGGTTGAGGGTTGGACCCAGGCCTCCACTGACCGCCGCAAGGCTGGCACCCCCATTGCGGGCCTTTCCCTGGACCGGACATAGCAGGCTTCTGGCTCTGGCCCGCTTCTTTACGACCAAGAACTGCCTTGAAGGCAGATGGTGGAGGAGAAAGGGTTGACTGTGGTGATGGAGGACTCACCGAGCTTCTCGTTCTGCACTCTGGCCACGTAACACCCTGCAGGAGAGTCAAGCCCATCCGCTCACTAGCCCGTCTCCTCCTCCGAGCCCCAGGCTAGGCTGCATCTCCCAGCCTCCCCTGCGCCCAAGCAGGGCCCACGTGACCAGAACCAGCCAATGGCGTGTGGGCAAGAGCCTCCCGCGTCTCTTCCAATGCAAGGCGTTTGAACGCAGGTGTGACGGTCTGCGTTCTTGTTTCTCTGCTGCAGTCACCTGGAGGCTGGGGCGTGTGGAACACGACGCCACAAGACAGAAGCAGCCTTGACTCCCGTCCGGAGGATCACACAACCTACAATGGAATGTGTGTGTGAGAAAAATCTTTATTGCATTAAGATACTGAGATTTGTGACTACTGAGGACATACTATATAGTAGAGGGGACTCTACTTACATAAAGCTCTGCGGCGACCCCGATGGGAAGGAAGTCCCAAATTGAGGGCATATATGTATATGTATGGCTGATTCATTTTGCTGTTCACTGGAAACTAACCCAACATTGTAAAGCAACTGTACTCCAATAAAAATTAATTTTAAAAAAGATGCTGAGATTTTGAAGGGTTTTCTGATTTTTTTAACCACGGCATATTTGGCATTACCTCAATATAGTTGCTGTATGCTATAATAGGTCCTCCCACCATATCAGCTCCCCTCTTACGTGCTTCTGTATCCACCAGGGCAGCCCTGGTTGCATTTCTGTGGTCCTTGCTGAGACTGTGATCTCCACGGAGGCCAGGAACTGCTTTAGTACCATGGCATTATCCCTAAGCTAGCAGAGTGGCTGACACCAAGGGGGAAAGTAGCTATTGACTAAATCGATGAGTGAATAAAAAGAATGAATAAAAGCAAGACCAGAACTAGAACCTGGCTTTTACTGGAGCACTAGAAGGAAAACACTCAATCCAAGGGAGGCAGACTACAGCTCAGGAGAAGCTTGATGGATTAGAAAAATGATCCACTTACGACAGGTGAAATACAAGGCAAGGCTTTCAGAAGTTAAACACAAACCCTGCCGGTTCAGAGGAGGAGAGGAAAAGACCTAAGGGGACCCAGGGTCGTAGGGACCATGAGCCTGATAATATCCTCAGGGAGGGGCCAGCCTCCACCACTGGGACAGCGCCCAGGAAGGAGGAAGCCGCACATGCAAGACATGGTGCGATCATCCCACTGCACTTGGCCTTCTCCCGGCATCTTATTTTAGCTGTCACATTTAAGAAGGATTTGGAGGTTTTGGAGGGGAGCCAGAGCCAATAGGAGAAATGATGAAAAGTTGGGAAAAAAATAGAACTTGTAGAAAAAGCCTAGGGGGTGGGTGGGAGTTAAACAGGGCTGGGGGAGGCAGGCAGAGGCTAATGAGCACCTCTCCAACTCAGGGGGACAGAACGAGGGGATCTGGGTTCCTATAGCAGCAAGAGAGACTCAAGTTAGACTCTAGGCAGTGAACCTCCGTTTAAAGGGAGTGATAGGTTGAAGGAGGTGGGTGGGCCTCTGGTGATGTCATCACCTCCCTTGGCTGTCCCTCTTCTCAAGACACCTCAGTCGGCCCCTCCCTGGTCCCATAAAGGGCCAGACACAAAGGGCGACTGGGAAATGTGAGGCCCTAGAGGTGTCGGAAGATGAAAGAGGTCTGATAATGTGACTGGTGTCACATGACAAGGTAGGAGAAGACCCTGACCAGTGTCTGCCTGCTCTGGTTTATGTGGGTCTGGGGCAAGGGGCTAGACAAGATGATTCCTGTGGGTTTGGAAACCCCTCACATGACCTGAAGAAAAGCACTGTTTGTGTAATTTGATATTTGACACGTCCCCCCTCAGTTTTATCCTGTATGGTTATATCCCTAAGAAATGTCTTAACGTCTGTTGGAGTAGATGACGTGTTCTAACCGTAGCCCTGGGACAGGCTTTAGAGAAGGGTTCATGGAGAACTAGGGAAGGCTCATGGATCCCTGGATGTCAGGACTGGAAGGACGCTGGGTGGAGCCGGGGGCTTTCAGATATGATTTTCCTGCAAGAGAAAATGGATCCAGTCTCCCTAGCTGAAGGACTTCTGTCCTTCACTGGCCTATGTCTAGGTCTGGGCAGGAGACGTGAAGTCCCTGGGCCAGAGATGCACCTCACCTGTAGGATCTTTGCTCTATCCTGCTCTGGGCACCGCCAAGTGGCTGGCCTCTTTCTTTCTTTCCACAAGGGAGCAGTCTCTGGGCTTCCTCTTGATTATCTGGTGATTTTAAGCCAAACCACGGCACCTACTTGGGTCTATGGAGGCCAAAAAGGCTGATAGAGCACACTCCCACCAGCTGACTTGCTTCTAGGGACGGTTATTGGTCTTATCGAGCTCCTCAATCCCACCTGACCCCTACCATCTTTCTCCCAGCTGAATGCTGCAGCCACCGCTGCACCTGGCCACTAGAGGGCACCACGCCATCACCACCACCCTAGAAATCCCACCCTCTCCTTTCTCCCCCTTGCTTATAGCACAGGAGGATTCATATTGGAACAGCTAGGAAATCTCAGGGCAATCTAAGGAGCTTAAATCAAAAGGAGTAAAAAGCTGAAAGACAGACAAAAATGTGTGCCAGGCACTGTGCCAGATGCCAGGGATTAAAATGAATGAGACCCACACCTGCCCAATTCTCGATGCTAAATGGGAAACAAATAAGGCAACAAGTAATTCCTATGCAGAGGGATGAGCCTAGGGAGTTAGAGAAATGTAACCCTTTGAAAGAACACCCGAGAGGGGCCACCACTCCCCAACTGTGGTAGGGGTCTCAGGGAAGATTCCTGGAGGAGCCAAGTCTTGAAAGGTGAGCAGGAAGTAGGGAGGTGGAGGAAAGGGCATCCCAGGCAGGGGAACAGCGTGAGCCGAGCCTCAGAGCATGACAGTTTTCAGACTGGAAGGGGGGTGGTCAGAGCTATGCCGTAGTCTGGGCAACGGGATCTCTTCCTTTCCTTGTCAGTCAGAGGAAACCCCAGCTGTTACACTGAGAGCTCAGTGGGGTACCCAGACTCTCTCCAGACTCTCTCGTAGACCGACCCTCCCCACTTCTCCTCTCCCTCCCTCCTGTGGGGGGTGGGTACCACCCTGTCCTCGGGTGCTCAGGATGCTGACCTCCTGGGTTAGGTGTTATTATCATTTTCAGTTTGCTGACGAGGCAGCCAGGGCTCCCTGAAATGGAGGAACCTGCTCATGTTTGACAGCTAGTGAGGGACAAGGGAAAACTCTCATCCAGGCTCTCTGACCCCAGAGTCTATGGTCTGTGCTGACCAGGAGAAGGGACAGTGCCAAAGGCTCTCTCTCCACACTGGCCTGTGAGGCTGGTCATCTGAAAGCAGATTTTATTTTTAATGGAGGTTTTTATGGTAAATGGTTCTACAAACTGTTTTTTTTTAAATTTATTTATCTTAATTGAAGGATAATTACTTTACAATATTGTGGTGGTTTTTGCCAAACATCAACATGAATCAGCCACAGATGCACGTGTCCCCCTCATCCTGAACCCCCGTCCCACCTCCCTCACCACCCCATTCCTCTTGGTTTTCCCAACGCACCGGCTTTGAGTGTCCTGCTTCACGCATTGAACTTGCACCGATCATCTATTTTACATATGGTAATATACATGTTTCAATGTTATTCTCTCAATTCATCCCACCCTTGCCTTCTCCCACAGAGTCCAAAAGTCTGTTCTTTACATCTGTGTCTCTTTTGTTGCCTTGCATATAGTATCATCATTACCATCTTTCTAAATTCCATATATTTCCATTAATATACAGTATTGGTGTTTCTCTTTCTGACTTACTTCACTCTTATAATAGGCTCCAGTTTTGTCCACCTCATTAGAACAGATTCAAATGCATTCCTTTTTATAGCTGAGTAATACTCCATTGTATATATGTACCACAACTTCCTTATCCATTCATCTGCTGATGGACATCCAGGTTGCTCCTATGTCCTAGCTATTGTAAACAACACTGCAATGAACATTGGGGTATATGTGTCTCTTTCAATTCTGGTTTCCTCAGTATGTATGCTCAGCAGTGGGATTGCCGGGTCGTATGGCAGTTTTATTTCCAGTTTTTTGAGGAATCTCTACACTCTTCTCCATAATGGCTGCACCAGTCTGTATTCCCACCAACGGTGTAAGAGGGTTCCCTTTTCTCCACACCCTCTCCAGCATTTATTGTTTGTAGACTTTTCAATGGTAGCCATTCTGACCAGCGTGAGATGATATCTCATTGTGGTTTTGATTTGCATTTCTCTAATAATGAGTGACGTTGAGCATCTTTTCATGTGTTTATTAGCCATTTATATGTCTTCTTTGGAGAAATGTCTGTTTAGTTCTTTTGCCCACTTTTTGATTGGATTGTTCATTTTTCTGGTATTGAGCTGCATGAGCTGCTTGTATATTTTGGAGATTAATTCTTTGTCAGTCATTTCATTTCCTATTATTTTCTCCCATTCTGAATGCTACCTTTTCACCTTGCTTAGAGTTTCCTTCGTTGTGCAAAAGCTTTTAAGTTTAACTAGGTCCCATTTGTTTATTTTTGCTTTTATTTCCATTACTATGGGAGGTGGTCATAGAGGATCTTGCTGTGATTTATGTCAGAGAGTGTTCTGCCTAGGTTTTCCTCTAAGAGTTTTAAAACTGGTCAGCCACATGTAAACAAATGAAACTAGAACACTTTCCAACACCATGCACAAAAATAAACTCAAAGTGGATTGAAGATTTAAATGTAAGACCAGAAACTGTAAAGTGTTTTATTTATTAGTTACGCTGGATCTTCATTGCTGGGAGAGATTTTCTCTTGTTGTGGCAAGTGGGGGCTTCCCTCTAGCTGTGATACACGGGCTTCTTATTGCAGTGGCTTCTCTTGTTGCTGAACACGGGCTCTAGGGAGCAGGTTTCAATAGTTGTGGCATGTGGGCTCAGTAGTTGTGTTCCCAGGATCTAGAGCACAGACTCAGTAGTTGGGTGCATGGGCTTAGCTGCTCCACTGTGTGTGGGATCTCCCCAACCCAGAGATCCAAGCCGTGTCTTCTGCATCAGTGGGCTCTACCACCGAGCCAACAGGGAAGCCCTAAATGGAGGTTTTCAGATTACAAAAAGTAATGCACACTCACTATTTTAAAAATCAAACAATATAGAAACCCATAATATTGACAGTAAAAAAGGCCCTCCTAATCTCATCTCTCTCTCCCCAAAATAACTAGTATCTGGGGTCTTGTAGACTTTCCCATGAGTTTGCAAATGTATGTTATTGTAGGTTTGTAATAGAATTAGGTTTTTCTGCAATTTGCTTTCTTCACTTGACAGTCAACCCTGGACAATTTTTCATACCCATGCATACTGCTCTATAAAGCAGTGGGTGGGGTGGGGGGCCCCCACTTACTGCTGTGGAAGCCAGGCTCAGGGCAGGTTAGTTGCCCCTGGATACACAGTCCACAAGGAACAGGCTTGCCAGCCCCCCAGGATCCAGGCATCCAGAGGGGACTTGTCCACAGCTATACCCGCCCACTCATCACTTTTCTCCCAGCAGCCTTGGCACCATCATCAGCTGCTGGGAATTTTTAGGAATGGATTTCTGTGTCATTTGTAATAGATCAGGAATATCCCAGCAAGACAGATTGCCTGAGACTTTTGGGTGGGGTGTGTGTGTGTGTGTGTGAGCTGATAAACTCCTGTCAGCTGAAAATCAAGACTCATCTCTCTTGTAGGTTGATGATTCCTTCTTTCAGGAAGGCAGTTCCCAGGTGGAGGTGGAGGGTGGGGGTGGAGGGAGGGGGGGGGGTTGGGGCAGAATGCAGCAGTGCAGACCTGCTGACCCAGCAGCCTCCTGAAACAGCCCTACATTGGACTGGAGGGGGTGGGTGCCATGGGAGCATCCACTTTTCCTCTCGTTGCTCCATGTGTGGTCCTGGCATCACCCGGGACCTGGTTAGAAATGCAGAATCCTGGGCCCCACTAGAGACCTGCTGATTCAGAATCTGCATTTTAACAAGATTCCCCAGGGGACTGCGCAGGGCACAGTATGAGTAGCACTGTTTTGGCAGCCTTCTGGAGCCTGTGAAGCCAGCCCGTGGCTTCCTTTCTAGATGTTTAGTTGATGTGCTCAGTATTAGAGACTTAATAAGAGCTAGCAATTACAGGGACGTGTCTATGTGCTAGGCAGCGCTTCGAGTGTTTTACTTGTGCTAACTCATTTAGTCCTCATAAGGGCATTCTGCAGTGAGGCGCCATGACTGTACTGATCTTGCAGCGGAAGAAACGGAGGTGCAGAGATGCTTCCTAACTTGCCTGAGCTCACGAACTAACATGTGGGGGACCTGGGATGCCACGCCTGGCCCCCAAGATCGCAACCACTACATCCCACTGCCTGGAGGAAGAGGAGCTGGTCTGACACCACGGAGCTGTTCTGACAGGCACCTCCTGAGCGGCATTTCCCAGCACTTGCCAATACGTCTTGTTCTATCCCTTTCTACCTTCTGCTGCCTCAAATACTGATCACCAAAGGGAAGCCAGAAGACTCAGCACTGGTGTCTTCGCTCCCTTCACAGTGACGCTGGGATCGAGAAGTAGTGACGGAACACTACATTTGCAGAATGCTCCATCATCCCTTATCTCCCTTCATCCTCTCAAGGACCAAGTGAGATGAGACAGGGTCGTTTTCTCCATCAGACAAGTGGGCCAAGGAGGTCAGAGACACCAAGTGACTTAGCCAAAGTCATACAGAGCTAAGCCGCAGCTGGGCCTCCTGGCTGCCTGAATGAATTTCTTTCATCTCCCCAGGCCTCCTGCTTTTCTAGAAGACTCCACCCCAGTCTCCCCACCCCAAAGACAGCCCACATCTCCCCTCTGTGCTTCCGCAGCTCTGTGGGGAAACCTGGTCCCTGGTGGAGTCTCAGCCTCCCTCCCAGGCTGCCTCCTGCCTGAAGCAATTATAAATCACGGCATTTTCCCTTCATTCAGACCTGATGTTTAATTCATCGCTCTTCTGGCTGCTTTAATGCAGAACATTTATTCAGTGGAATAGCTTTGTTTTGCCTCCCAAGCTTTATTCTGTTTGGAATACCATTTCCATTGCCGGGAGTGGGGGGCTTGCTATTAGCCAGCTTCCAAGAGGCCCCTCCTCCCATTCCTCGAGAAGACCCAGCTCTGCCTTCTCTGGAGACCCACCCCGAGGCCGTGAGTCAGCTTCTGCTCCTGATGAGGGGGTCCAGACGTTTCTGTCCTTGGTCCAAACACCTGACATTTTCCATTTGTTCACTCTTCCTCTCTCCCAGACCATGTGCCTGGTGTAATGAGCAGCCTGGCTCCTTGTTTCCTGGCTCCCAAACCCCACAGCTGGGGAACTTAGTCCCTGAGGTTTGGACCCGCCTCAGGCCCAGGGCGCAGGTACTTACAAGGTCCTGGGCAGGCAGCCGTGACTGTCATGTCACACCCATGAAGTTCCTGACTCATGCCATTGACCACATTTTCAACTTCCCCCAGTCTAGATGAGTCTAGAACTCTGAGATCCTGGTCTTAGATGCTTATGCCAGGACCCACCTTCTGTGATATAACCTCCCAGATGATAATTTCAACCTGGGTATCAGACATTTAAAGTCAAGAGAAAGTGGCAAAGACAGCTTAGTGGCTACAAAACATCCATTTCTCCCCTCTTTCGTAGCAACAAATCCCTTAGCTGAGCACAGGGCTTGAAACTCAGCTTACGTATAAAACTATATTGCCATCCTTCCTGCAGTCAGCTATGTCCATATGACTAGATTTTGGCCAATGAAATCTAAGTGGAAGTGTTATGTGGGACTTCTGTGAAGCCTTCCTTAAAAGGAGAAGGCATAATTTTCTTAATTTCTTTTCTCTTACTTGCTAGTTGGAATATGGACACAAAGGCTGGGGCTCTAGCTGGCATTTTGGACCATGAGTCGGCAGACACGTGCCAAGTATAGTTAGTGTTAGTCACTCAGTCATGTCCAAATCTTTGAGACCCCATGGACTATAGCCCACCAGGCTCCTCTGTCCATGGGATTCTCCAGGCAAGAATACTGGAGTGGGAGCTATTCCCTTCTCCAGAGGATCATCCTGACCCACAGATCAAACCCGGGTCTCCTGCATTGCAAGTGTATTCTCTACCGTCTGAGCCACCAGAGAGGGACCCAAAGTGGAAGGACCCCAGGTCCCTGACACTGAAGATCCACCCTGTTTGTGTCCTTGATTTATCTTTGAACTTCTTTTGCAACAGCAGTAAGCTTCTTATTTTAGCTACTATTATTTTGTATCTTTCAGATATAGATAGTTGAATTGATTCCTAATTAATGAAGATACAGCCACTTGATATGTGTGATGGGAACTGCATAACTGCCAGGCCCAGTGCCTGAACCAGTTTCGGATACAACACCAGTGGATGTGATGTCTGATAGGATTGAAGAACAGGAGAGAGACAGTGGAAGGGAAAAGGAGTCTGGGACACAGAATGAAGGATATGTGAATACAATTCAATCTGCTTACTTTACAGATGAGAAGACTGAGTTTCAAGGAGTATGAATCATTACTCCACAGTCACAGACTCCGTCCACCCCTCTGCTACCACTTGGAGACAGCTTGGAAAACATCAGAGAAAAACTGACATGCTTTCCAATTCTGCCATGGGCTGGGTCTGCTTGGGCAAAGCTCTGTTCTTTCTTTTTCTCTTGTGAGATATAAGACACCCATCTTCCCCTTATTATCACACAAAGCAGATGCAGGGGAAAGAATCAATCCTTCTTGGGACGAAGCTGCCTGGTAGGAAGCGAGTTGCCTCCACCTGCCTGGGGCTGGAGGAAGGCAGTTTCTATTTCCCCACGCCAAACTTCCGAGTCTGTCTGCAGAGGGTGAGCGTGAAGCATAGGCTGGGAGAACAGGCTGCTCTGGTTTGAATCCCGGCTGTACCACTTAGTGACCGCACGAACTTGGGACAGTTGTTTAACCTCTCTGTACCTCTGCTCCCTCACTAGAAAGGGAGGTTAGTTTATATCTGCCTCATAAGGTTACAGTGAAGATTGAGTTAGACAGTAAGGACCCAGAGTAAGGGGTGGCTATTACTATTGTCCAGGAATTGCTGATTAAGATCCCCCTGCAAGAGAGACCCTGACATGGTTGACATTTTGCTCACTTTTCAAATTATCATATGCTCATGGATGGTTCTTCGATGGCAGAGGGCGACTGTTTTATTGGTCTTTGTTCCCCAGTACTTAGAATGGTACCTGGCAAGTCTCATGATCACATGGCCAGTTTGTCCCAGAGCTAGCAGTTGACCCTGGGCTTCCCAACTCTCTGCCCAGTGTCCCTTTCCCTAGAACATCTCCTGAGGCAGACTGGTGGAAACATAGGGGGACTATATGGAGCGTTTAATGAATGAATGAATCACGTCAGGAGGGAAGAGTTGCTCCAACACCACCACCGCTCTTTCTCTGGAGACCCTCCTGAGATCTGGCCCCTGCCCCAGCAGCATAAGAACAGATGGCAGTGGGGAGGAAGGCTGACCCTTAGTGTGGGTCCCCAGACCGGCTCCCATCCCCACTGCTCATGTGGGCAAGGGTAGCTCTCCTCCACCCACATGCTCTTCTCCACTGGCTCCCACGTGCCTAAAGTCTATTTTCATGGTTCTCCCTGGAGTGATCTTCAGAGGCCCCAAGCCCTTCTCTGAGACTCAGCCTCATTCCGGGAATCATGGCCTGGGCCCTTGCCTCTGGGGCTCGCTCTCTGCTCAGTCACCTGTTCTGGCCTTAGCACTGACAACAAAATGACTCCTGTGGGAACCCCGTGGCCTGGTGCTGGCGTGCCCTGGTTTCGTGTGTTTGTCTGGCCGCACTGGGTCTTGTTTGCGGGGTGCAGGCTTTCTCTAGTTGTGGCGAGCGGTGCCTCCTCTTGTTGTGGCATGTGGGTTCTCGGTGCATGAGCTCGGGAGTTGTGGTGCCTGGGCAAAGTCGCTCTGTGGCCTGTGGGGGTCATCCCGGAACAGGGATTGAACTTGGGCTCCCGACAGTGGACGTGTGAGGCCTTAACCACTGGACCACCCCGAAAGTCTTCCTCTGCCTGTTTTTCTTTCTTTCTTTTTTTTTTTTTTACTACAAAGGTGGCACCACCACCACCCCCCCCACCCCGTCCGCTCAAGGGGAAGAGGGGAAAGAATTGACGCTCCTTTCTACCGAGCCCTCCCTGCAGGCCCAGCCCCCTCCCTCACATCTTCCTCGCTGGCCCTTACCCCTGCGTTTCCCCGAACACTACCTGGCTCTTCAGTTCCTCCTTTAACTGTTCTTAATCCCATCCCCTGCAATTGGAGCCTGAATAATGAGTTATTTTACGGGAAGATGGATCTGGGTATTAGGGCACCGTTTAGTTTGCCATTACAACAGACAATTTTGGTTACATGCTCAGCTGTGAAGGGGGAAATGGGCCAGGTGGCTGGAGCTTTCTAAAGCCGGGAGCTCGCGGGTGGGGGGAGGGGGGTGCGGAGCCGAGGGGCAGAGGAGGTGGGAGGGCAGAGGGCATGGAAATCTGTCCTGCTTTCGCCCACAGTCTTTATTCTTAGAACCTGATGCGGGGGAAGAAACTGCAGGACTGAAAAGGGATGGAACCCTTTTGGGAAGGGCAGGAAAGATCAGGGTTTTGAGGCTGGAGAGGCCAGGAGTGGAAAGGAGTGGAAAGTTATTTGTTAAATAACTGACTGAAGGACACCCCCAAATTAAAGAACTTTTCAGACTCATCAGTATTTCAAGGCAACAGAGGGGCTGAATATCCCTTCCCTCCGTGGCACATACTAGACGCAGTGGAGGGCTTATGGTTCCTTCCCTGTTGGGTCTCCAAGTCTGACAGGGGAGACGTGGCATCCGCCCCTGAGGAGCTCCCAGTCTGATGGAGGAGGGAGGTTCTCTCTCATGTCACCTGCACAGGGGGACCTACCCCACCTCCCACCTGTCTCTCAGTGTCCCGTCATCCTCTTTATTCCCTCACATCACTTCTCACAACCAAGCAGTCCCCTTTTCATTTTGATTCACTTGCCTGTCTCTTCGTCAACTAAAACAAAGCCTCCCTGAGGGCAGCGACCTTGTCTACCCCCTCACCTGTTTCCCTAGAGCCGAAAACAGTGCTTGAACCTTGCGGTGCTCGAAAAATACTTACCAAGTGAATGAATGAGCCCCAGGGAAGGCCTGGTTCAGGGGGCTGGCCGTGGGAGACAAGATGTGGTCCTAATACTCCTGCACCCCGAGAACCCCTCCTGAAGGCGATAGAGCCTCGCCCCAGGAGGAACTGCGCACACATCCTCATCAACGTTCTGAAAATAACCTCAGGGCATTCACGGAGAGCCCTGCAGGAACAGCAGTCCTCTTTGGAAGCAGGTTAAACAGAGCCCCCAGCACTGAGTGTGGAGCCGGCAGACTTGAGGTCTGCCCTTTGGAGAAGTCATCACACGTCTGTGAGGTTCATGGTTCTCTCCTGCTCACTGAGCATCCAGTGCAGTCGTGTTTGTGATCATGCTGTCCCAGCACAGGCTTGTATGCTGTTATCAGTGGCATCATTCATCAGTGTGGTGGCAATTTCAGGATCTGTCCGTGACCAGTGAGTCCATGGGCATTGAGAGGAACCAAGTGAAGGTTATCCCATCAGGAGGCTCAGCTCAGCCATAACTGAACAAAGCGCTCTCTCTGACTCTGGGCACAGAGGGGCCATCCTCTGAACCTCCGAGGACCTCAAATATCCCAGTGACCAGTGTGCTTCCAGTCTGGTCCATCCGGGAGATAACCAGAAGACCAGGGCATGATTTGCCTGAAGCGTTTGGGTACCAATAACAACAGAAGTTGAACAGGCTTTAGCTATATTACCAAAGCTATTAAAGTTAAAAACCACTAAACAACCACAGCTTGCTTCCCATCATCCACCCCACAGGCATCCAAAACAAAACCAACAAGAATGTGTTAGAAGAAAGCGGACACTGAGATCCATTAACACCTTGTGTTTGCCCTGAGCTTTAAAAGCAAGCCCCCAGGCACTGCGAACACCGCCCACCAGGCACTGCTGAACAATACAGTGGTCTCTCCCAGGGTACCCTCAACTCCTCCACCCAAGAAATCTCAAGGTCTGAAGTTTGTTTTGAAGACCATCATCGGAAGAGTTTCTGAGCATAGCTGAGACCTAGGGGAAGAGTGGGTGGGCGATACCTTTGATGTGAGTGGTCCATGGGTCAGAGTTGAAGACTGCAGGGGCAGGCAGAGCCGTCAGAGAGGATACGTACAGTGGGAACTGGGATCTGGGGATGAGGGAGATCCTCTGTGTGGGAGCAGAGGCACTGATTGAATCCCAGGGGCAGAAGTAAGCCAACAGCATTGGTCTGCAAATAGCCCTCATCCTGCAATTGTTGGCAGGCTCTACAATCAGAGGGAGGTTCTGCAAACAGCACAAGTGTGACAAGTGTGTTAAATAGCTTTGGACTCTTTAAACAGCAGCCTGCTCTTACACAAAGGAGGATGCAGTCATCAGGGACCTGGTGAGCAGACGGTCACAGGATTCATACCCCAGGATTAAAGTCACAGACAAAAAGACCATCTGCCGATGTCCACAGGAGAAAGACTGGGGGTCAGTGTCAGTGTTCCAGTGATGCTGTCATAAACAAGATGGTCTGAAGACCCAAGCCATCCATCTCTCTCTGCAGGACACTCATTGCCCTCACCTTGGAATAATCGGATGGGGGGCAATTTTCCAATCCTTCTCCACAGTTTCACCTTGGTCCACAGAATAACACAACTCCTTGTTGGGAATCTCTGGGTGTTTGACTGTGGCAGGCTTGGACCATACATTTAATAATGTATGGTCGTAATAGAGGGAGGTTGGGCTCCTCGCAGAAGGCAGAGCCTGGTGGCGATCCCATCACGCGGCATCGTTGAGTCCTTCTGGTTTACAGTCCATTTGGACATCCATTATTTATGGCAGCAGAGTGGCTGTGAACAAGCTGAGACTCAATTAACATCACGTCTTCCCACACAGAAGCAGTGGTTAATGCTGAGGAGTGACTCCAACTCACCCTCAACACTGCACAGAGCCAGAGATGCAAGAGACCACAGGGGACTCAGAGACAGAGACAGGAGCAGAGAACGGAGAAACGGGAAGAGAAAGGGCAGCAGACACATGCTGAGCCAAGAGTGGGCGCCTCTCCCCCCAGCCCATCTCAGCCCTCACCCTCCAGCCTCCACACCGAAACCCCTGCTCCCTGTCCTGCAGGAGAGAGTGGGTTTCCAGCAGTTGACTCCCCCCAAGTCCACCGTTGCCCCCTCCTCCTTCCCTTGAAACTGTCCATTTGACAGTCGGCTTTTCCAGCACATGGGAGAATCTGATTCGTCCCCTGAGAACTGTGACGCAGCTCCTGCAAGGACAGGGGATGCCAATGCCACCTGCTGTGCCTGTCTGCCTGGAGTTCCTGAGCTAGAAGACAGGGGCAGCGGGTGGGAAGTGAGGCCAGCAGGGGTCCCGGGAAAGAATGGCTGGTGGGAAAGGGGAGGAGGGGCTGGGGCCCAGGGTGGAGAGAAAGTAGGTGGCCCACAATCGGCTAAGAGCAGTGGGGAGAGGGGGAGGGGGAGAGGGGAGGGAGTAAGGGGGCCGATGTGAGCCACAGCAGGGAGGGCTGGGGGGGAGGTGGGGCAGGTAAGAGGGCACAGGCACACAGTGAGGTGGGGGAGGGGAGAAGCAGGGCGGGGCCTCCCCAGGCTGCACTTCAGGGCAGGATGGGCAATGAAAGCCCAGGATGGGCAATGATGGCGCTTCGTTGAGAGGCCGCCAAGGGCACGCAGAGTTGAGCACGCTGAGGGCAGCCGAGTTCCCCGAACGTCCTGGGCCCCACAGCCCCGCTCGGCTTGTGGACGAGGACAGAGGCCTGGCTGAGCACTTGGGGCAGCAGCTCTGTGGGTGGCAGGAGCCGCTGCAGCCGCCAGAGGGTCCAGGCCTGGGAGCTGGAAAGGAGTCTTCTGTGGGGACCTCGTCCTGCTCCAGGGAGGCAGCCCGAGGCCCCGTCTCCTGCCGCGGGTGCGGACGCTGAGGCATCTCCTTCCTGCTCACCCCTCCTCCCGTGCACTTCTGGGGGTTCTGGAGGGGCAGTCCTCCGGGTTGCCCTGCAGAGTCCTGCAGAGTCTTGGTCACAGTCACCCACCTCCTCCTGCTCAGACTGTGCCCCCTTCCCATCAACACAGCTCCACTGTCATCACCAGCATTACTTCTCAGTTTGTAAGCTTAGGGCTTCCCTGGTGGTCCAGCGGTTGAAAATCCACCTGCCAATACAGGGGACTCAGGTTCGATCCCTGATCCAGGACGATCCCACAGGCTGAGGAGCAGCTAAGCCAGTGCACCACACCTACTGAAGCCAGTGTGCCCCGGAGCATGTGCTCCACAAGAACAGCCACCTCAATGAGAGACCTGCGCACCGCAACTAGAGTGGCCCCCACTCGCCGCAACTAGAGGAAAGCCCGCGGACGGCAACGAAGACCCAGGGCAGCCATAAATGAGTAAATAAAATTTAACTTGTAAGCCTAAGGGCAGGAGTTATGTCACTCACTGCTGTGCATGCCCGTGTGGACACCCCCCCCACACACACACACACAAACACACACAATCGACAAGACTCCAGACCTACTCCAGGGAGTGCCGTGTCAGTCGGGATGTTTGCAAATCGACTCTGGGTAGTTTAATCAGAAGAAGAAGACATCAAACCTTTGGGGGAGCCAGACTCAGGGGGAAGCCTCAGGAATGATGCCCAACCCGCACATCGGCTCTGCTCCCCCATGGCTGTGCGCTCAGGCCCACGTGTCACGGCCCCCACTGCTGGGGTGCAGGGTCCTGGACCTCCACCACTGGCCCCCTGAAGCCAGACACCTCCGCCATGGCTCTGAGCAGGAAACACACTGCCTGGCACCTGCGCCTGCACACCCGTCTCAAGCCCAAGCCTCCTCCGGGGAGTCCCTTTGGCAGAGTCCTGGTCTACCCCTGTGCCTCAGCTGTCATGGGGGCTGGGAGGAAAGCCTGGTTTCTCACTCCAAGAGCAGGACCCCCAGACGGGGAAATTCTCAAACAGGACAGGAGTGTTCAAGATCTGCGGGTGACCAGGAAAGTCCCCTAGAGGCGCTGAGGGGTGGCTAAGTGCAGGAGTAGAGGGGGAGGAGCCTTGAGCAGAGGGACCACTCACTGAATTAATCCCCCACAATTATTCCCGCCTCCGTGTGCGGAAAGCCAGAGGGGTAGAGTAGACATGCTTCCAGCACTCAGCAAGGTGCAGCCCCGGAGAATGGATGGACATAGCCCATCATCAGTTGCCATGGAAGCCATGGGAAGGTATTGCTAAGGCACCTGTGATTAGACAGGGCTGGAGGAGCCAGTGAGGATGAGGCAGCTGAATCCAGCAGAGACCTGCTGGGAAGCAGGTGAGGTGTACCCCTGGTGTCTTTCCACCTGTAGGTCACCTGCCTGGGAGCTATCCAGTCGAGCTGGAGAAGGGCGGATGGATGGGAGCGGCAGGGGTGCCCCTTACCCAGGTGTGTTTGCTGGTAAAAAAAAAAAAAAAATTTACCCAGAGAACCGGACCAGAAGGCATGGAGCAGGGCAGCCTGGCTGTGCACACATCACACTGTTGACCTGCTGTCAGGTTAGGTTACTTCTGCCCATCAGCCTCCTGTGTTCCCTCCCCACCCAGCTAGGAGCAGGGCCATAAAAGACAAGAACACTCCCCGCTGGACGCTCCAGAGGTGGAAGACGCTTGTGCTGGATAGGGACCAGGGATTGGTGGGCACGGGACCCCTTGCCTTGCACCAGGCAGACATTCAGCCTGACAGTATCACGAAGGTGGTAGGAGCTGTCATCTGCTCAACCTTTTACGTGTCTACCCTAGACCCTTCACCACACATCAGCAGGCAACTTCTGAAATGAGTTACTCCCCACTTTCACCTTTGTGGTTTCAGCTTTAGGGATCCGGGAGCAGCAGGCAGGTTCCCGGGCCTAATCGGGCCTGATGCACCTCCAACCAGACAGGGAGTATGCGTCTGGATTTGTCGCCCAACAGGTACGGATGTAGGAGGCTCTCATCCATGAGACAGAATCACTCCTGGGGACTGAGAGGCTCAGATAGCTCAGTCAGAGGCAGGCTGCATGTCTCAAACGGGGGACAGAGTCTGCTGGCAGAACCCCTTGCAAGAGACCGAGGTCAGCATGCCCAGCACTTCATAAACTGAATTATGGCAGCCTCCGCCTTGGAGCTGAGAATTTCTAAGGAGGCATTTCTCATTGTCTCCTTCCTATCACTAAGAAGTTCCTCCCAGCCAGTGAAGGCAAAGGGATGAACAAAATCTCAGAGACAGAACACCAGGGGTGAAAACCCAGCTCCACACTCTGCTCGCTGAGTGACCCTGGGCTGGTCACTTTCCTGCCCCAGGTCTCTGTTGAATGGCTTGCATGTGGGCCTGTTGGGAACAGCCAGTGGACTCTGTGTGGCTGTCCAGTCTTCCGTGCTTCTGTTCCTACCTCCGTTAGGTGATGTCGTGGAAGAAACCTGGCCTGTACTTGTTGTGTGGCATGGGGTAAATTACTTAACCTCTCTGAGACCCAGTTAGTTGACTCTCTAAAAAAGAGATGGTGACAGTACCTACTTGGTCGTGTGTTGAGGAGGTTAACACCTGCAAAGCCCCAGGACAGGCGGGTGCCCCTGAGCCCCCAGGAACGGCTGCTGGTTGTCTTGTTGGTGGCGGTGGTGCAGGAGTCCTGTAGCACACACCTCTGAGAGTTAGAAGACGCCCACTTGTTCATCCGCCTCTCCCATCAGCCTGGGAGCTGGCCAGGGCCCCGGACTGCGTCCGGCCTGGATCCTAGGGAGGGGGACACATTCCATGAACCCAGCTTTGATGAGTCAGTGAAAGGGGGTCTGCCACATGAAGATCACATGTCATGCAGTGCCGAGTACAGCGAGCAAGACCTCCGCGGCCTCCCATCCACTGTGACGCCTCCTCTCTGATGCTCGGTTTTCCCATCTGTGATGTGGGGACAGTTGGCTTAAATAATGTCTCTGAAGGCACTCAGCACCTTCCCTGGCTCATGGTGAGTGCTTAAAAAATGGTGGCTGGAAGTCATCCCACGAAGACTTGCTCAAGAACCTCCCACCTGTCCCTTCTGCTGCCTGCCCTGTCCAGGCCAGTCCCAGGCTTGAACATGACCCCAGCTCACTGCCGACCCCCAAGAGTCCTAGTCAACTGGTTATTGGAAGATGACTGTGAAAAATGAATTCTCACAAGGAATTAATAGGTTCTACCTTTACTTTGCCAACAAAGGTCCGTCTAGTCAAGGCTATGGTTTTTCCAGTGGTCATGTATGGATGTGAGAGTTGGACTGTGAAGAAAGCTGAGTGCCGAAGAATTGATGTTTTTGAACTGTGGTGTTGGAGAAGACTCTTGAGAGTCCCTTGAACTGCAAGGAGATCCAACCAGTCCATCCTAAAGGAGATCAGTCCTGGGTGTTCATTGGAAGGACTGATGCTGAAGCTGAAACTCCAGTATTTTGGCCACCTCATGCGAAGAGTTGACTCATTGGAAAAGACCCTGATGCTGGGAGGGATTGGGGGCAGGAGGAAAAGGGGACAACAGAGGATGAGATGGCTGGATGGCATCACCGACTCGATGGGCATGAGTTTGAGTAAACTCCGGGGGTTGGTGATGGACAGGGAGGCCTGGTGTGCTGCGATCATGGGGTCGCAAAGAGTCGGACACGACTGAGCGACTGAACCGAACCTTTCCCAGGGCCACTTGCATTTACAAGAAGTTTGGAGATAGCATTATTCACAAGGTGGCGGGCAGGTAAAGTACATGGTTACAGCAGTAAGTAGGACAACAGGGAGAGATAGGAACCAGAGAGAAAGAGAAAGCACAGTATCAAATTCAAAATCATGAAATGCTAAGTTGACCAAACCAAGCACCAGCTATGAGTCTCTGGGTTGCCACCCAGGAGATAAAGGCGGCTGCAGTGGTGGAATTCAGGCTGAGTTGAGGACGGAGCACGAATCGGGGAGGAGCACGTCCCCCTCTGCCTTCAGACCAAACCAGGGCAGCTCGAAGTCTCCACAACCAGCAAAGAAAGCCCCTTCCCCTTTCTCTCAAAGGAAGCCCTAGAGTGGCCAATGCCCCACATGCTGCTGGAAAGGCCCATGTCCTCAGCGGCCACCAACCCACAGCCCAAGCTGGGGCCTACCTTGTCCGTTCCACCTTTAGAAAGCTCTGGGACTGAGACGTCAGCCCAAGAATATTGAGCGCATGACAGCGACCAGCTGCAACTGGAAGGAAGGAAGGAAAAGCCCCGCCAGCACCTATCAAGCCAGGCCAGAAGGGGAGAGAGCCCTGCAGGGCCACGTTAATCCCTCGCCTGCCTTGCCCTGGGGCGGCAGCAGCTGGGCACAGGGAAGTGGTGGGCTCAGCTGTGGGTCTCACAGGTACTTCCCCCTCTGGGGACAGGCATGCCAGGACGGGGGCCTGGGCCCTCACCTCTCAGCCACCTAAACCCCTGCAGTGTCTCCTCCTTCAGGGCCGCCCTGCTTCTGAGCTCCCTGGAGGCTGTGAGATGGTAGAGGCAAGTCCTGCGGGGCCAACACAGCCTGGGCAAGTTCCTAGGAAATGTTCCCGACGATGCATGCGCCTCTCCAGCCGGCCTTCTTGAAGGTGGCTGCTCACTGGGCACTGTCTCCTCGCCGGGATGTACTGGGACTGTCTCCACAGTCTGACCCAGCTCAGCCCTCCGACTCAGGGCAAGCTGGGGCCCGTATTTGCTCTCCTGTTCCTTTCAACCCTCTGGAGGAGGGAAGGGCCCTTGGCCTCTGAATGAGGACAGTGCTGGGTTGTTTCTGAAAGGCTCTAGCTGGAATTTCCACCATCTTTCTTTCCTCCGGCATCCACATCAGCTGGGTCACTGAATCCAGCTGGCAGTCCCTCCTGGCCACGCCGAGGGCCTCTGATGCTGGTTCTCCTAGCACATGCAGCTTCTTCTCTGGGGCATCACGTGCTCATCACAGACGCTGGCCCATCCACTGCCCCCATCCAACACCCAGGTCCCCTTAGCCCCAACCTAGGTCCCTGGACCTTCTTGGGGCTCCTTTGAGATGGAACCAAATCCAAAGGCAGGCTGTCCCAGAGAGTACCAGGCTGGGAGTCAGCATTCAGAAAGCCTGGGCTTAACTGTGCATACATCATGTGGCCTCTCTGAGCCTCATTCTCAATAAATTCATCCTTTACGTCCTGACTGGTGGTGAGGCCCTGAGATTTCTAAATACTGTTTTTATGAGCAGAGTGGACTTGGCCACAGACATACACACATGCAAAGTCCCCGGGAAGCTGGGCACAGCTTTGCTGGGTCAACACAGTCACTGGCCAACTACACTCAAAAAGGGTTGGGGGACGAAAGGTGCTGGGGAAGGAGTGCAGCTGGAGATGAAGGTGGGCAGAAAGCCAGAACTGCCTCCAGCTGATAACCCATCCCTGTGTCCTGACAATACACCTCCCCACCAAACCCATCCCCTACCTGATAACCCATCCCCCACCTGACAACGTATCTCTCCAACAACCCACCCCCCTTCACAGCCCATCCCTTCACCAACCCATCCCCCACCTGATAACCCACCCCCTCACCTGACAATACATCCCCCCAACAACTCATCCCCCCTACAAACCATCCCCCCACCAACCTCTTACTTGATAACCCATCCCTCACCTGATAGCCCATCCCCCACCTGACAACCGATCCCTTAACCAAGGCCTTGTGGTTTGAGGGCCCCTGGGCCCAGACTGGGCTAAGAGAACCTGCTGAGGGCAGGTTGGAGGGAGGGCAGAGGAAGCTGGCAGTGGGGGAGACAGAGAAAAACCCTGAGCAGATGAGAGCAGGAGTGAAGGATGCGGTCCACACAGGAGGAAAGTCTGAGCTGGGCCAAAGCTGGGGGCTTAGATCTCTGCTTCCCCACTGTTGCCTCCTTGGCTCTGGCCTCAACGAGACCCTCCCAGGGCAGTGGATGCCGCAGCCATGCCCATGACCTTGAGGCTGCACCTCCAGCTTAATCCACATCAGCAACAGGCCTCACTGTCACTCAGGGATATTTTTAACCTGCCTGCCGGGCACCACTACCTGGTGGCTGTCTGGAAACTAGGCCACAGGAGCCATGGAGGAGGCGGGTCCTGACCCCTGCCTCAGCCTGGGAAGGCTCCCGGGGAGTGGGACCTGAGTGAGGGGACAGAATGAGCGAGCCTCTCTGCCCAGCCAGAAAATTTGTGCCACCGAGTGAGTGGAGCTTCCAGAAAGGGCTTCCCATGCCCATAATAAGCGTGCCTCTAGGCTCTATCTCCCACCTGCTCCTAACACGTGGCCCCTCAACAAATGCCCCAGCTGTGTGCATCTGCCTGGTAATCAAATCACCCAAGGGTACCCAGCGCTGGTGGGGGCAAGCTTACACACTCGAGTACCATGTCCAAGGATTTCACCCACACCACCTCCCCATCAGCTCCTTGTGGAGGGATGGTGGGCTCACTAAGGACTCAGACAGCCTAGGGTTCAGTGCAGACTCCATGGATCTCTGTGACCCTGAGTGATTTCAATTGAAACTTTCTGGGTCTTAGTTTTCTCATCTGTAAGATGGGCTTAACAACAATGCTTCCATGGCTAGAAGGCTCGAGATGGTGCCTGGCACGTAGTAAGCACTAAGTGTGTGCCAGATTGTATAGAAAAACTTATTAGCTAGGAGTAGAGGCCCCAGACCCTGGCTACTTGAGTTTGAATCCTGATGCTGCCACTCACTGGCTGAGTGTCATTGTGCATGTGTGCATACTAGGTTGTATCTGACTCTTTGTGACCCGATGGACTGTGTAGCCCTCTGGGCTCCTCTGTCCACGGGGTTTCACAGGCAAGAATATTGGCGTGAGTTGCCATTTCCTATTCCAGGGGATCTTTCCAACCCAGGGGTTGACCCTGTGTCTTCTGCATTGGCAGGTGGACTCTTTACTGCTGAGCCATCTGGGAAGCCCCAAGTGTCCTTGTCCCCATTACTTAACCTCTCTGAGCCTCAGTTTCTTCCTCCCTAGGATGGGAAAATATCTCTACTTCACAGGATCATTGTGAAGATTAAATGAGCTAATATGCAAAGCTCTGAGAATGGTGTCTGGAACACAGCAGGTGCTTGGTTAGCGTTAGCTCTGATGATTAACGACGATTCTGGGAAGATTTTCCTCCAGCCAGGCTCCCCTTCTCCTTCCTGCCCCCACACCTAGCTGGCACAGCTGCCCTCTCTGTTTGTTCTCTTCCTTTCCTTCTCTCTTAAGTTCTGCACTTCTTTCAAATCCCACCTCCTCCATGCTGCCTTCCCCAACAACTCTGATGGATTTTGCACTGCTTCCCTTCACCCGTCCCCTAGGCCTGACTCCCCACATTATTCCTCTGAGTAAATTTCGTCCACTAGTCTGAGGCAGGGGCTCGGCCTGACCCCCCCTCCTCCCCACCTCAGTGCACGGAGCCCAGCCTTGTGCGGGAGGAGCAGCAGCAAAGCCAAAGGCTTCCTAAGCCGCTTGTCCTTGCCGAGGCTGGACCTGTCTGCTCCGCGCAGACATCTATTCCCGATGGGGGACAGCATGTCCTAGGCCCCAGCACACGCATGCGTGTTCACACTCACGTGCATGCACGCGCACACACATACACACACACAACCCTTATGCCCTGGTAAGGGAGAATCAGGCTATTTCCCCCCAAAGAATCCCCCATTCCCACTAAAAGTAACCAACATGCATTTTCCCCAAGCCCAGGCGTTTTCTGGCTCTCTCAGTCCTCCCCGCCCTGAGAGACTGAGCACGCCTGGGAGGCCAGGTGGGGCTGTGGGGGGGTGACACCTGACCCCACAAAGGGGCACCAGGACAGGACACCCCAGGGGCCAGGGCCCAGCGCGGGGGAGGGAGGTGCCGGAGGGGCTGAGGCACACGGCCCCCTTCCTGGGCAGGGAAGGACACCAGAATGCCACGTTCTCTCTCTCCTGAGGGCCCGACAGACAGCAGGTCAGCCTTTCTGACCCTGATGCCGTTCATGCTTGCAGTCTGCCGGCCACACTCAGCCCCAGGCTCATCAGAGGGCTCTGCTGACCAGTCTCCCCCTCCCCCGCACCCCAGAGGCCTGGCTGGGCTCCCAGGACCTGTCACAATGCACGGCTGTCCCCTCAGCCCCCTTCCCTGCCTCCCCCAGTGACCGCCTCTCCTTTTGGGCTGCGTCCTGACAGAGGCAGTCTCACTCATCCCACAGGAGCCACCTTTGGTGGGTGTCCCCCTTTTTCCTGTGACCTGGGACAAGGAAAAGGGAAGAAGGGGGGTTCAGCAGGGCGGGGGGAGTGTTTCCCTGAACTCATCATTCTGTCTGGGTGACAGAGGGCTGCTGTCATCCCCCGAGTGCTCAGCCCTTTCCAGCCTCCGTGTCAGTCTGCCCCCAAATTAATGGGGACGGGAAGAAGTCACCCTGCAGTCACCTCAGGGGAACTTTGAGCCTGTCTGTCTGGCCCTCATGCCACTGTCTTGCTCTGGTCTAAGAAGGTCTGAAAATGGTCCTTACATGCATCCATGAATCTATGAATGAGAACCGGAAATTAACCCTCTCCACTCTGTAAATTATCCCCAAGGATAATACCTTCCCAAAAGCAGGTTTGCTTGACAGAAGGAGCCCAGGCCAGGGGCGAGGGGGATGAGAGAAGCCTATGAATCGAGCCAAGTGTTGGTCTGTGCACTCCAGCCACACACAAAGTTAAATTTGAGTCCTCTTCCCTAAACCACGTGGGGTTAATGCAGTAATACCAGCAGCATTTATAGAGCACATCAGAGCTACAGGATGCCTTCCACGCACTCCATAAATTAGCTACCCTTCTGCTCTACAAGACAGCAGTGGAAGACTGTTCACTCCTCTTCCACGTGGGAGGGACCTGGGCCTCAGAGTGGCTGGTTCAAGTCTCAGCGTAGAAGAGGGATCCAATGTCTCTGGTGCCCTACCCAGATCTCCACCCGCCAGGCACCCGCCCCACGCTGCTGTGGTATTGGCTGCTAATGGCTCACACTGTGCCCTTGTCCAGGGGATTTTCCATAGACTTCAGGAGCCTCTTCTCTGGGAGACAATGGCCAGGTGGTTAAGGCCTCCGCCACATGCCCCTCCCCTGGGAACGGCCCTTAGCTGATGACACTGGGCAGGGATGGAAAGCCAGCGCCTTAAGGTGGGACAGCTCTGCATGCCATTCAGGTCCACAGCTCCCCGTGGTCAGATCGTGGCTTAGCCTCACCTGAAGTGACTTCTTGGCCCAGACTCTGCTCCTCCTGTTCCCCTCACTCCCTCACAGCTTCTCCTGAGAGCACTCTCTCAGCAAACCACACACTCAGGGATCCCAGTGAAGACCCCACTTCCAGGGAACCTGAAGGGCTGGAACACAGGGCTTCTGACCTGAAGCGTGCGTGTTCTTAGAACAGTTCCTGGGGCATCCTGGGGTGCTGCTGTGATGAGCACCCAGCTTTCTGCCAGGACGTCATCTCCCTCTCCTTCTCCCAGAGGAGAAGCAGTTCTTAACCCCTTTCAGGGAACCTGAGTCCTGGCACCTCCCACAAGCCACAGCCTGCTCCCTCTCTCCCCTCCCTGTCCCCAAGCTGTGGCAGCCAACACCATGACTCCATCCATCCACGTCCTCCTGGGCCCCCAGTTTGCTACCCCGTGCCCTGACTTGTTAAGCAGTGCAGATGGCAATTAACAGCATGGTATGAAAATACCCAACCCTAATTATTTCAGGGACGAGGCCAGGGACCATAAATAAATGATGAAGAGTCTTTCCAGCCTCTGCTCAGCTGGCCCCTGCCTAGTGGGTGGAAGGCTGGGGGATGGTGAGGGGGACCCTTCCCCACACAGAGTTCATCAACATGGGGGTGGTGAGACAAGGGGTGATGCCCAGGGAGGGGGCATGAATTTACCAGGGGAAGGCAGGCCACTCTTCTGGGCATGGAAATACACAACCATTACGGCTACTGTCCTGGTCCTGCAAACGGCAGGAAGCAAATGGCAGTGGCTCCCTGGATGCCCTCTGATGAATAATTGATTGTAGAATGCAATCTAGTGAACGAATTCCAAGAGGATTCCCAGTCACCTCCTTCTCCCACATCTGGCTCTCCTTTCCTGTCCCCTGCCAGGCGGAGGCGAGTTTTTCATTTTTCCCCAAATGATAAATTTCCCTGTCTGCCTCGCCCCGAGGTGGGCTCCCTGGGGATATGCCCCTAGGGAGCTGCAGTCGGATGCCAGAGAGGACAGGCTGCATGCTCAGATAGAGATCTGAGCTGCTCCCGGGCTACCCTTTGCTAAGAACAGTGTGTCTTTTCCCCACAACATATCACAACAAAGCCAGGAAGAAAAGGAAACAATTTGTATTCATGGATCCTTTTATGCACCAGAGTGAATGCTGATGCACACCTACGCGAAGACATGGGGACACACACACACACATACACACGAGGACACACACATACACACACACACACACACACTTGAACAGATGGGGCTCCCACATTTTGAAAGCCTGAATATTAACACTGATATTTATGGAGGGAGAGCTATTTACTTCGCAAGAGGATTTGCAACAGAGTTACTTTAAACAGTAAGCAACCAAACTGCATTGAATAGAATTTGATTTACAAAAATATGACTTACCTGTACATTCTCAGAAGCCTGTGTCCTGTAGGGGTGTAGATGTGTGTCTGTAAATAAGCAGAACTTGTCAGGGCCTCCGGTCATCTAGTTGTGGGAGGAGGCCTTTCTGATGACTGGCTACAAACCTGAGAGGTCTGGTCACAGGGTGGGCTCCGAGCTGGCCCTACACGCCAGTTCCTGCTCCATCTCCAGCTGGTAAAGAGGGAACCAAACCCCAACCCAGGACTCATCTTCAAAGAGGTCCCCCACCTCTGCATGCTCTTCTTATACCCCTGAGCACCCCAGTGGTTCAGACTCCCATGAATGTTTTGAGGGCAGCAGCTAGTAAAGAGCTCATTAACCATATCAACCAACTCCCTCTTTTAACAGATAAACAAAGCGAGGCAGAGGCTTCCCTGGACATCCAGTGTTTAGGACTCCGTGCTTCCACTGCAAGGGCCACAGGTTCAATCCGTGGTCTGAGAACTAAGATTCCACATATAGCCTCAGTGCGGCCAAATAAAAATGAAAGAAAACAGAAAAAGAAAAAATGGGGCAGTGGCCTGTCACAAGCCCAGAGCCCACCTGATCTTGGGTCTTTCATGCCTTACCCCAGCCACCTTCATTGTGTATGGTGAGGCCAAGAGTGGTCAAGAAGGCTGCTGGGAAGGAGCCTTGCTGTCCAGTTTCCTCCAGGCCCAAGCCTGCCCCCCATTTCTCTGCCTGCCTCCTCTCCTTTCTCCAGGTGATGGAGGTGTCTTTTGAGGGTGAGCAAGCCTGTGACTCAGTTGGTAAAGAATCCACCTGCAATGTAGGAGACCTGGGTTCGAGCCCCAGGTTGGGAAGATCCCCTGGAAAAGGAAATGGCTCCCCACTTCAGTAATTTTGCCTGGAGAACTCCATGGACAGAGGAGCCCAGTGGGCTACAGTCCATGGGGTTGCAAAGAGTCAGACACGACTTAACGACTAAACCACGAGTATGTGACAGTCCCTTGATGAAATTAACTCACTGCCTGGGAAACAATCTTATCTTCTGGTTAAGGTCTAACCCTTCTGAACCAACTCCCATGTCAACTGCTTAGCTGGGGTCCTACATGACTGTCCTGGTAACCCTTAGAGGGACAGGACACCCATGGACTTGAAGACGGAACAAGGAGTAAGATGGAATGCTCTTCTAATTTCCAGTCCAGGACTTGCACCAGCAGACAAACACACACACTTCTTAAAATCTAAGCTTGTTTTTGTAGTAACAATAAGGCTTATTATAAGAGCAAACACTTATTAAAAAAGAATAGGTGACACATTTGCACACGGCCCTATTATGTGCCAGGTGGTGTTCCAAGCCCTTTACATATGTTAACTTACTATCACAACAGCTCAAAAGGAGGCTCTGCCCTTCAGTTCAATTCAGCCACTCCATCGTGTCCGACTCTTCGCTACCCCATGGACTGCCAGGCCTTCAGGTCCATCACCAACTCCCGCAGTTTACTCAAACTCATCTCCATTGAGTCGGGGATGCCACCCAACCATCTCATTCTCTGTCGTCCCCTTCTCCCACTTTCAATCATTCCCAGCATCAGGGTCTTTTCAAATGAGTCAGTTCTTTGCAGCACGTGGCCAAAGTAGTGGAGTTTCAGCTTCAGCATCAGTCCTTCCAATGAACACCCAGGACTGATCTCCTTTAGGGTGGACTGGTTGGATCTCCTTGGAGTCCAAAGGACTCTCAAGAGTCTTCTCCAACACCACAGTTCAAAAACATCAGTTCTGTGGTGCTCAGCTTTCTTCACAGTCCAACTCTCACATCCATACATGACCACTGGAAAAACCATAGCCTTGACCAGACGGACCTTTGTTGTTCTGTCATTACTGCCCCTTCAAATCCAGAGTGGTTAAGTAACTTGCTCAAAGTCACACAGCTGGTAAGCGGCCCAGTGGGGAATGGGGCCCAGGGGATGTGACTGCAAAGTTCAAGGTCTGATTCCTTGAACCCTGCCGACATCTCTGGCCTCAGATCTTACCATCCCTCCTAACCCAGCTCTGCTACTGCTCTCCAGCTACAAACGCCAAGTCAGTTCTCACGTAGGGCTTCTGTCTTTGCTGTTCCCTCTGCCCAAAATGCTTGACCTTCAGACTTCCATGTCTCCTGGGACAGGCTGAGCCTGACACGATCTAAAGTAGCCACCATGGCCACTCCATTCACCCTTCGCTCACTACAGATCCATCTGCTTTATCTCCTTCAGCATGCCTCACTATCTGACATGGTCTTAGCTCTTGGTTTACTCTTTCTGCCACTAAGATGTGAAGTCTACGGGCACAGTGATCTTGCCCTCTACTTCACTGCAGTGTGCCCTGCTCCCAGACGGGCTTGGCCTGGCCCTAGTGGGCACACACTGCTGTGGACCAGAGCGTGCACAGGGAGGCCTCTGCGCCAGGAGCACCACAGACGGCCGTGTGTATGAGATAGTGCTCCGCAGTGTAGCATCAGCCAGAAGTGGTAAGACCAGCTTCTGGCAGCCAGTGCTAAGAGACAGAGTGAGTCTGCAGACAGATCCATAACCACCCAGCCTGGAAGAATGCAGAACAGAAAAGAGAACCTCCATCTTTACCCAAGCATCTTCTTACCACCTGGCCCAGGCCTTTTGTGTAGGTTGCCTGGAGAAATGTAAGACTTGGTTAAAAGCGGGGAGGAATCGGCCGCTCCAGAGTCCTCGGAAGGGACAGGGGCTGGGGTGGTCCAGTCACTCTAGTTACTGAGCTGAGCTTCTAAATATAGCCAGGCCAGGCAAGGGGTCTTGAGAAGGCAGGTCTGAGATCAGACAGGATGGAGGGGGCAACCTTCCCCCTAGCTCTCTCCCGAGAGCCTCAACCACTTGAAGGAATGTCATTACATTTTGCAGAGGAGGTGTGTTAACACAAAAGGGGCTCCCCACCAGCACCAGGTACTAGGCAATGCTGGGGGTGAGATGTGGGCAGTGTTTTTTACCCATGTGGTTGCTTGGTGATTGTGCTGAGAATGACTAGGTGACAGGGTGACTCCCAGGTGACAGATGAATGTGGCGGTGATGCTGACCTCACCTGGGGGATGTGATCAATGGGGAATCGGGGCCCTGTGCCAGTGACGTGTGCTCTGGAGTATATCAGGAGCTCTCTGGGGCCTGTTAGATGATCTGGGGGAGTGGGCCACCACCCCACCCACCGTGTCCATCTGCCCTTTTCTTCCCTTCCTGGGGTTAGAAGACAGCAAACACAAAGTGTTCCAGTCCAAGTCCTCACCTAGAGCTGATTTTCCTATTCCGATGGTGACCACAGACCACCCTGGATGCCAAATCTGTCTGTGCTCGGGGTCCAAGAGGACAAGAGTGGGTCTAGTCAACCAGGGCTACATGGAGGCAGTTCCGCACAGACCCCCTCTGCTGGTCCCTGGGTGAATTCTCAATTCCACATGCCCATTAGGACTCAGGAGGATGTCAGGACTCCAGACACAAATATTGATCACGGAATTCTAATATCCGAGACAAAGCTGGATGGCCTCTGAGTCCCTTACTCTGTCAGTCCAGTGATTCTAGGTCCCAATATACCCAACATTATCATTAATATGATGTAATTGATCACAATGTGTTCAAGAGTGTGTATTACGAATGTGATGGAGGCTGTTAAGTCTTTTGTTTCTCCAGTTTTGTGTGTTACAGACGTATAGCTGTTTCTCAGCTATAAAAATGCAGCCCTCTGAGCTCAATCTTTCTCTGTTGCCATTTTACCAGTTAAGGAACTGAGGCCACAAACTGTAAGTCCTGCCCTCGCACTACAACTCGAAATGTCAGCCCCCTTGTTGTCAGCCCATCCACTGCCCTTTGACCCGCTGTCTGCTCCCCCCACAAGCCCAGAGGACCACGTCCCCCAGTCTTTAAAGCTAAGGATTGCTCCCTTCCCTAGAAACAACTGCTAGTCTTAACTGACACCTGGTTAGACTCAAAGTAAATCTCTGCCCCTTCGAAGGCCTCACTTTCTCTGATAAGTGAGGCGTGCAGGTCTGGGGCCCTCGAACAGTCCCACGAATCCTCAGCTGAGTGCCACCTTGCACCATGCAGTCCTCTGACCAGTCTATCCTTGCCCAGGCCAGGCATTCCTCAGACACAAGGGGATGGGAGTTGGGGGTGCAGAGATCCCTGAAAAGCGCCCCTGTCCTGTCAACTAGAGATGGTTCCTCAGGGAAAACTGTGAAGACCCCGGGGGCCTGTGCCTGTGTTTTCACTTCTCACCATGAGGGGCAAAGCGTCTTGTACTTAGCAAGTCATGCGTGCGTGCTAAGTCGCTTCAGTTGTGTCTTGACTCTTTGAGACGCTCGGGACCATGGCCCACCAGGTTCCTCTGTCCATGATATTCTCCAGGCAAGAATACTGGAGTGGGTTGCCATGCCCTCCTCCAGGGGATCTTCCTGACCCAGGGATCAAACCCGTGTCTCTTATGTCTCCTGCATTGACAGGCAGGTTTTTTACCAATAGCACCACCCGGGAAGCCCATTCAACAAGTCAATGTGAAGTGTTCTGACTTCCAGCCTTCTGTGCACTGCTGGCCTCTGCCTTCTTAAAGTTTACCACCCAGGTGTTAGGGCTTTAGGAATTAAGGAATTTTTGTGAATTCCAACACAGGCAACTGTGTTTATTGAGGGCTTCCTATGCCTGTCACTTACCAGGACTGTGGCCTTGGACACAAAGGTTTGTTTAACCATGCTGTGCCTCAGTTTGCTCATCTGCAACATGGGTATCCTACCCCACGACACAGGCTTAGTGAAGATTAACTGGCAGAGCACCTGCACAAACACAAGCTTTCCCCCTCCCTACCCAGAAAACCCTTTCTGCATTGCTAAGAACTTTCCTTTTCATGGAACCTCAGAACTGTCAAGGATGGCTAGCAGTGGCCCCACCTCCTGGGCCTCCATCTTTCATCACAGATGCCATGGCTTGGTCCATCCACATGTCCTCTGGAATATTCCAGAAGACCAGATCTTGGAACTCCTCTCTGCTCCCCTTTCCCTGATCTCTAGCTCAGACCCACTCCCCATACCCAGGAGTCACAGCTGACCCAGGGATAATGAGAGTTTTAAAAGGCCAGTGACTCATTGTCTCTCTCTCTGCACTTTGGTCCAACGGGCTGGGCTCAGCTCTTTGGAGGTCAAGACCTGAGTGGGATGATGGGTAGAGCCCAGCTACAGAATATTTATTTACAGGTGAGTCTGGAGTCAGGCCTCTTAACTTGTCCCAGATGTGACAGCTGCTGTGTCTCTGAGAGCATGTGCTCCCCCATAGCCACTGATCCAGGTTAAAAACTGAGGTAAGAGTGGTAGATATCAGGGGCCCTCAGGTGCCCAATGTGGGGGATACAGCCTCCAAACCAGGACAGAGCACAGGCTCCCCTTCCTCAGAGGCCTGGCCCTTGCCTGCATGTTGACACATGGTATCAACACATATATTGCCTGCCACACCCACTCTGGCCACAGACTCCCTGGTGCCTGGGACAAGAGAGTGGAGGGAAAAGAAAGGAAAAATCAGGAGTCCCTCCCCACGTTCTGAGCTTTAGGAATCCCCTATTGCATTGCTCTAACCAGAAGCAGGGGGTCTCTTCTGCATCTCTCTCTTCGTACTAAGCGCTCACTTCTAGGTTTCAGGCTGTGCTGAGTTCTGCTCAGGGGAGGCCTGAGGAACAAATAGGCTCAATTTCTCCCTCATTCTTAGTTTGGTGGTTCCTGGAATATGGTTCCGCCCACCTCCCAAGCCGCTTGCTGGTACTTAATGGTCAGAGACTTACTTTTCAGAGACTGTATGGTACACTCTGCTCAGGTGTTGGAGTCAGTGAGAGAAAGGGGCTGCCATGTGTTCACTGCATCTCTCCTGAAACTGGAACACAGCAGCTTTCAAAGCCCCATCAAGTTATACAACCCTTGGTCCCTCTCCTCCCTCCAGGAGGAAGGAGACAAGTCCTGGCTGATTGTCACATTGTCCTGCCTCCCCATCACACCTATTCTCTTATTCATCCCTCTCACAAATATTTCTCGAGCACCAGTTCTGTGCAGGGCCCCTTCTAGACACCGAGAATTCAGCAGTGAAGAAACAGACAAAGCCATTGTCAGGCAAGGCAGTCAGAGTATAAACAAATAATTAAATGTATCATACATAGGAGATAAGTACTACTGTGAAAAGTTAAAAAAAAAAGTAAAAGGATGGAAGTGCTTTTTTATAAAGGGTGCACAGGCAGAGTCTCTGTGAATAGGTAATAAAATCTAAGGAGAAAGAAGAAAAAAGTGAGCTCTCTAAATATCTGAGGCAGAAGTATTTCAGGAAGGAGAAATTGCCAGGGTCCTTTGAAGGTGGAGAGAGCAAGACTGGCAGGTCTGAGGAACAGCCAAGGCACCTGGGTAAGTGGGAAACACAAGGCAAGCGGGGGGGCACTGTTGAGGATGAGGTGAGAGGTTGGCAGGGTGGGGGTGAGGGGGAACAGATCACATGTGATCATGTACGCCACTGTTAGGACTTTGGGGAGCAGGGAGTTTGATACAGAGGAGTGACACTGCCTGACATGATTTAAAAAGATCAGCTAACTGTTGTTTTGAGAATAGATTGAGGTAAGAGAGTGGGGGGCCAAGAGGAAAGCAGGGGAATCATCTAAAAGGCTACAAAATAATTCAGGAGGGAGAAAACCATGGACTGGTCCAAGGCAATTCAGATGGAAGAAGTTAGAAATGGTTGGGTTCTGAAAATATGTTGAAGATAAAGTGGACAAGAGCTGTTTACAGTGAGCATTTGGATAGACAGAGAAAATGAATGGTCAACTTGGAGTTACAATGGAGACCATCTAATCATCCCTCTGCTGACTCAGGAATCTCTAACCCGACATCTCTGACATCATGATATTTAATGCACATTCCCCTTCCGGGGAAAGAGGATTCACCACTTCACACAACAACCTCACCTGGTCCTTGAAGTTCTTTTTTTTTTTTTTTCATTTTCAAATGCATCACTTTATTTTCCTTGGAAGGCAGTCATACATTACACACCTTAAGCATGTGACAGTCGCATGATTTCCTCAATAAGCCCTAGAGCTTCCACAGCTCTCCTGGGGCCTGCAGCCCGAGCAGTCCTGAGCAGTCAAATGTTAAAGCTTTCTCCACAGCCACATGTTCCTTTGATGTTTGGATTACTGAACACAAACTCACTGGATAATTTGTCTTCAACATAGTCCATTTCTGTTCCTAACAGTGTTAGCTGTGCTTTCTTCTCGATGAACACTCTGACTCCATCTTGAATAACTTCTTCATCAGAGTCTCCTTTTGTCTTTGTATACTCTAAAGTGTAGGAAAGGTCGTTACAACCCCTGGTTCAGACACCAACTTTCACACCAACATGTTCAGGCTTATCTTTAAGAAGTTGTTTTATCTTGTTTACCGCTGAAGGTGTCAGGGTGAGGGCGGCCTGGGTGGACAGCAGCTTCCTCTTGCTCACAGCCCGGACAGTGGCCTGGACTAACGAAGCCGACATCCTCACCGTCCGGCCGCCCCGGTGTCTAGGGCTGGAGGTCGGCCATCTCAACCTCTCTCCATGGACACCGCGGGCGCTCTCGAAGTTCTTTCTTATACTCACTCAAAGTTCGTGCTTTCTCTCACTGTTCCTAAAGCAATACAGGCAGGGCTCCACCACCTCCTGCGGTCAGTCCTCCGGACTGTTTGACTTCTTCCTTAGTTCAAATCCGCCATCAATGCCATTGATCAGTCCCTCTGGATGTGAACAAATCCCTGAAGGAAGTAGCTCTGCTTGTTCTACTAGGTAGAAGGGCCAGGGGCTGATTGTTCTCCGAGCTCCTTCTAGAATATCATTCACAGATTTTGGTAAATGATTTTCCACTCAGGACACAAATTTAAATTTGGCAAATGCACTCTTCCCCTACCCTTTTTAAAGTGAGGGAGTTAGAGAGTTAGCTTAGATCTTGCTTCTCATCAATGAGAATGCCAAAGCCATTATAAGAGAACCTTCTGGGAGTTTCCTGGCGGTCCAGGGGTCAGGACTCCATGCTTTCGCTGCCAAGGGCCTGGATTCCATCCCTGGGGAAAGAACTAAGATCCCACATGTTGCGGGGGCATGGCCAAGAAAGAAAAGAAGAAGAGCACTTCTTTAGTTACCAACTGTCAACATCCATGTCCACACCCTCTGTTTTCCTTCCTGTAACATAAATGGACCATCCGTGTTCCTATCTAAATCCAGTCCCTCCACTTTTCTGCTATATCCACCCCTTCTCTCATGATCAAGAACACTGGTGACCCTGAAATTTGGAGAGAATAATAGAAAAGAGCTAATATTTTTAAAACAAAATTCAAGAATCCTTTATACAAATAAAAGAATGCCTATATTTCTTTGAGTCAACCATATGCCTGAGAAAATTGACTGAGAATGATCAACTTAGAAACATAGCCTAAAAAATGATTAGATTTTAAAGACAAAGAAACCATACCCAAGGACTCCAGGCACAATACGCATAATACCTACAAGAATATGAAAAAATTAGATTGGCATCAGTATATCTAAGAGCTACCTGCAAAGCAAGGCAAGAATGGAACATTATTCTAAAGTAACAAAGAAAGGAAACAAATTGTGAGCCAAGGACTTTATACACAACAAAGGCATCATTCAATTATCAAGGCTATAGAAAAGTAAATTATATATGCAAAGAGTGAAAGAATCTGTGCACCTAAGTCCTTCTTGGATTAAGTCCTTCTTGGATGACCTGTTAGAGGATGAACTCTATCTAATCAAGAGATAACCGAGGGAAATTTTTGGCAAAAGAATGATGGAGGGTGTAGTATATTTAAAGTGTATTTAAAGCATGTTGATCTACAATTTATACAAGGATTATGAACAAAGGTGGAAAATACTTTGTAAATGTCACATGTTCTGATAAAGTAGAAAAATGCAACTTAAAATTTGAGCTAAGAAGGAAGACAAAGTAAAGTAGGGTAAAATCATTGTTGCATAGGGAACAGTTAGAAATCAAATGATACCATTCTGAATTGACTATCCAGATAGTAGTGAAAAATATTGACTATCCATATCCAGATAGAGTGAAAAAGCTGGCTCAAAAGTCAACATTCAAAAAATGAAGATCATGACATCTGGTCCCATAGCTTCGTGACAAATAGATGGAGAAAATTTGAAAACAGTGACAGATTTTATTTTCTTGGGCTCCAAAATCACCATGGATAGTGATGACAGCCACAAAATTAAAAGGCGCTTGCTCCTTGGATGAAAAACTATGACAAACCTAGACAGTGTATTAAAAAGCAGAGACATCACTTTGCTGACAAAGGTCTGTAGAGTCAAAGTTATGGTTTTTCCAGTAGTCATGTATGAATGTGAGAGCTGGACCATTAAGAAGGCTGAGCATGGAAGAATTGATGCTTTCAAATTGTGGTGTTGGAGACGACTCTTGAGAGTCCCTTGGACTGCAAGGAGATTAAGCTAATCAATCCTAAAGGAAATCAACCTTGAATATTCATTGAAAGAACTGATGTTGAAGCTGAAGCTCCAATACTTTAGCCACCTGATGTGAAGAGCAGACTCGTTGGAAAAGACTCTGATGCTGGGAAAAACTGAAGGCAAGAGGAGAAGGGGACAATGGAGGATGAGATAATTGGATGGCATCACTGACTCAATGGACAAGAGTTTGACCAAACTCTGGGAGATAGCGAAGGACAGGGAAGCCTGGTGTGCTGCAGTTCATGGAGTTGCAAAGAGTCAAGACACAATTTAGCAACTGAATAACAACATCCAGATAGTAAAAGGTTAAGTAAGGATTTATCTTACTTTAATTTTTAGCTCCATAAGTAAGGAGAATGAGGATATTTTAAAAGATATCAATGCAAAGGTAACTATCAGGGCAAAATGTACACTTTTATAAATGTCAAAGCAACTTTTTCAAGAACAAATAAGGCATACAGAGAAAGAAACAAAGTAAGCATAACATAACATAGATTAACGTAGATTAATTATAATACAAAATGTTGTAAAGAATTTACACCCAATATATTAGTCATATCAGAAATGTAAAGAAGATTAACTTGTTTAAGAGATTGTCTTTTCTCCATTGTATATTCTTGCTTCCTTTGTCAAAGATAAGGTGTCCATAGGTGTGTGGATTTATCTCTGGGCTTTCTATTTTGTTCCATTGATCTATATTTCTGTCTTTGTGCCAGTACCATACTGTCTTGATGACTGTGGCTTTGTAGTAGAGTCTGAAGTCAGGCAGCTTGATTCCTCCAGTTCCATTCTTCTTTCTCAAGATTGCTTTGGCTATTCGAGGCTTTTTTGTATTTCCATACAAATTGTGAAACTGTTTGTTCTAGTGTTTAGTAAAAGAAACAGATTTTCAAAATATCTTACAAAGGAAAACTTTGGTGTCTTCCATATATAAGGGAAACATTTAAAACAAAGTGATTCAAAGGCTAAAACAATGAAAGAGGATGGGAAAACTTATGCCAGCTAATTAGAATAACTCTAGACCAAGGGCAGCAAGCCTAATATTAGGTAATGCAGAATTTAGGCCAAAAACATCAAACAAGACAAATAAAAACATTATACGGTAAAAAGTTACAATCTAAAATACAATAAAATACAAACTATGTACCAGATTACCAAAAGTGAAGTGAAAGTCACTCAGTTGTGTCTCTTTTCGACCCCATGGACTACATAATCCATGGAATTTTCTAGGCCAGAATACTGGAGTGGGTAGCCTTTCACTTCTCCAAGGGATCTTCCCAACCCAGGGATCAAACTCAGGTCTCCCGCATTGCAGGTGGATTCTTTACCAGCTGAGTCACAAGGGAAGCCCAAGATTACAAAAAAAAAGAACCAAAAAACCCATCTTTTTGTAAAATAGAAATTAGAGCAATATAAAGAGAAATAGAAATAATACTGATAAGAGAGCATTACACACCACTCAGGATGAGAGGGGCACATGAACAAAAAATAAGTATGAATAGGGAAGACTTTAACATGAATCATAAATTAGATATCATAAATATGTATTAAATGCTGCACCCTTTAATAAAAAATATCCTTTATTCTCACACAGACAGGAAACATTCAGTGAAATTGATCATATATTATATCACAAAAGAAACATAAGTAGGTTCCATAGTAGGCATATTACAAACAGAATTCTCTGATCACAATGTAGTAAAAGTAGAAATGAAAAGAAAAAATAAAAAATTAAATGCCCTTCCAAAGATGGAGAAAAGGGGACTGACTTTACTCTCCCACCTAAAGCAACAGCAAAAATATGTGAACAAAATACTATATGAAACAATGGTTTTCAAGATACCAGACATCAGACTATGAAGAACAGTGATCCCAAAGAGCTGGGAAACATTTAAATGAGATGAGTTCTACAATTCCATCAGTTTGGTGCCTGGAGAGAGTTTCCAGGCCACAGCACAGGAATGTGGAAGCCAGGCAGAGCCAAGTGGACTTCCTGATTTGAGAAATTTAGAGTTTGAGGAGATCAAGGTTGCCAGAGTTCATAGGACAGGCTACCAGAGAGAGAACAATTGATGAGAGTTCCGCTCAAATATTCAACAGAATGCTGATCACCCCATACATGTGAGGAAGCTACCTTAGTCTAGTTAGACTGCTGTAGCAAAATGCCAAAGACTGGGAAGCTTGCAAGTAACAGGAGTTTATTTCTCATAATTCTGGAGGCTGGAAGTCTGAGATCTGGGTACCAGGATAGTCTGGTGGAAGCTCTCTTCAGGTCTCAGACATCTCACTGTATCCTCACACGGTGGGAGGTACTAGGAAGCTCTCTGCTGCTGCTGCTGCTAAGTCACTTCAGTTGTGTCCGACCGTGGGCGACCCCATAGACGGCAGCCCATCAGGCTCACCCGTCCCTGGGATTCTCAAGGCAAGAACACTGGAGTAGGTTGCCATTTCCTTCTCCAATGTGTGAAAGTGAAGTTGCTCAGTAGTGTCCAATTCACAGCGCCCCCATGGACTGCAGCCTAACAGGCTCCTCCATCCACGGGATTTTCCAGGCAAGAGTACTGGAGTGGGGTGCCATTGCCTTCTCCAAGGAAGCTCTCTAGAACCTCTCTTATAAGACAGTAATTTCCTTCAGGAGAATTCCATCCTCAGGACTTAGGCACCTCCCAAATGCCCCACCCACTAATGCCATCACCTCTGGGGGCTAGAATTTCAACATATGAATTTGCCAGCGAGAGGTTGGAGGCTGACACAATCAAACTAAAAGCACTGCCCAAAGCCTCCTAAAAGGATAAAAAGAAACATTGCAAGATATTCTCAAAGAACGAAGAGTAGTGTCTGGTCTAGCTAGCTGAACTGGGAAACCCCATAATATAATTTCATGTAAATTATACAGAGTACTCAGAAGGATCTTGCCTCAAAGGTGGGGAATAATTAGCCCCAGACTAAACACTGCAATGGCTCTATCTGACAAATCTTTAAACTAAGACCTGAAAGGATTGAACTTTTTCCAAGTAACTTAACTGAAACCCAGAACAAAGCTCAGGAATATTTATAGAAATACAGAAATATCCAAAACACAATAAATTAAAATTCCTAATGTCTAGCATCTAACAAAAATTACCTGATGTACAAAGAAGCAGGAAAATATAACACATAATGAGGAGAAAAAATCAATTAAAACCAACCAGAATTGGCAGCAAATGTTAGAATTAACAAATACAATGGATGGGATTAATACAGAATAGACATTAGAGATTAGTAAATGTTTTTAAGACACAGCAATAGAAACAACCTAAAACAAAACACTCAGCAAAATCATAATAAAAAAAAAAATGAAAAGAGCATCAGTGAGCTGTAGGACAACTTCATTCTGCCTATTATACCTATGATTGGAGTCCCCAGAGGACAGGACAGAGAGAGACCAAAAAAATCTGAAAAAAATACTGGCTTAAAATATTAAAAATGTGATTAAAAATACTAATCCACAGATTCAAGAAGGTCAACAAACCCCAAGCACAAGAAACACAAAGAAACAAGACTAAGTCAAATCATAATAAATTTACTCAGAACCAATGGTAAAGAGAAAACTTTAAAAACAACCAGATAGACGTCAAAAACAATACAAGCAAGACTTGAAGGAGCATCTTCAAAATACTGAAAGAAGTTAAACGTCAACCTAGAATTCAATACCCAGTCAAAGTATCTTTTGAAAACTAATGCAAATGAAGAATTCATGCCCTCCAGGGCCACACTGCAAGATTTGCTAAAAGAAGTCCTTCAGGCAGAAGAAAAGAATATCAGACGGAAATACAAATTACACAAAAAATTGAAGAACCCTGAAAATGGTTGCTATATGGATAAATAATATGATTTTTTGCTTATTATTTAAATCCCTTTGAAAGATAATCAGATTTAAGAAAAAACACTGTAGTGTAGAGTTTATAATATATGTAAAAGTGAACTCTCTGACAGAGATATCATAAAGGCTTCAAGGAGATAAATGGAAATATGCTATTGAGAGGTTTATAATATATATGATGTAATATAAAACCATTTGAAGATAGGTTGTGATGAGTTAATGATGCATACTATAAATCCTAAAGCAACCACTAAAATAGCAAAACAAAGAACTATAAACCACATGCCACTGAAGGATAGAAAAATGGGAGTAAAAATTCAAATAATTAAAAAGAAAGCAAGGAAAGAAGAAAGTAAAAGTAAAGGATATGGGGAAAATACAGAACAGATTGCAAGATGATGTACTTAAACCTAACTATATCAATAACCACATTATGTGTAAATAATAAAGAGGCAGAGATGGTTAAAATGGATAAAAAAGCAATCCCCAGTATTGCTGCCTACACAAAACTCACTTTAAATACAAAGACACAAAGAAGTTAAGGTAAAGGAATGAGAAATGATAAGACCAACTTCCTTATCTTCTTTCCTTCTTTTCATGGGAAAGCATTTAGTTTTTCACTTTTAAGTGTGATTATGTTTGTAGGTTTTCCAATGATATTCTTTATCAGGTTATGGAAGTCGTCTTCTCTTCTTACTTTGCTTAGAGTTTTTATCAGGAATGGATGTTTAACTTTTTTCAAGTGATTTCCTGAATCCACAGAGATGATCATATAACTTTTACCCTTTAGTTTCTTAATATGGTAAATTATATTGATTTTTAAAAAAATGTTAAACCAGACTTGAATTCCTGGGATAAATCCCACTTGGTCATAACACATTATCTTTTTAATATTTTGTTGAATTTGATTTAAAATTTTATTAGTAATAATTTTTGCATCTGTCTTTATGACAGATATTAGTCTTTTATTTTCCCTTACTTTTTGGCTGCACCATGCAACATGTGCGATCTTTCCTAATCAGAGATTGAACCTGTGCCCTCTGAATTGGAAGCACAGAATCTTAACCACTGGATGACCAGGGAAACCCAACAGATATTAGTCTTTAGCTTTGCTCTCTTATAATGTCCTTGCTTATTTTTTATCAAGGTTATACTGGCCTCATAAAATAAGTTGGGTAATACTCCCTTCTTTCTAATGTTCTGGAAAAGTTGCTGTTGAATTGTTATTATTTCCTTCCTGAGTGTCAATAAGATTCACCAGTGAAGCTACCTGGGATGAGGGATTTTTATTTGAAGGTTTCTAGTTAGAAGTTAAAATTTTAAAATAGCTCAGGTTATCTTTCTTCTTGAAGGTTCTAGCCAGAGCAATAAGGCAAAGGAGAAAAAAAAAGCATCCAGATTATAAAGGAAGAAATAAAACTGTCTGTATTTGTAGAAGATTTCTACATTATTTTCTATGTAGAAATTCTGGAATCCACAAAAACAGTTACTAGGATAAGTGAGTTTAGCAAGTTTGTATGACCCAAGGAAGTAGGAAAAAATCAATTTTATTTCTATATATTAGTAACGAACAATAAAAAATTGAAATTGAATCAATACCATTTACAATAGTATTCAAAATGTGAAATACTTAGAAATAAGTCTGACAAAAGATGACCAAGACCTGTACACTGAAGCCTATAAATCACTGCTGAGGCAAATTAAAACAGACATGAGTAAATGAAGAGATATGTTATGTTAATAATTTAGAAGACTCAATATTGTTAAAATGTGAATTCCCAAATTTACCATTAGACTCAAAGCAATTCCAATCCAAATGTCAACAGAGTGTTTTGGGGGTTTTTTTGGTAAGAATTCACAGGCTGATTTTCTATATCACATGGGAACTAAAGAACCCAGAACAGTCAAGAAAAGAGGGATAAAGTTGGTAGATTAATGCTACCTGATTTCAAGACTTATTATAAAGTTGAAGACAATGTAGCATTGTTATGCATGCTTGTATGCTCAGTCGCTTTAGTTGCGTCCTACTCTTTGTGACGCTATGGACTATAGCCCACCAGGCTCCTCTGTCCATGGGATTCTCCAGGCAAGAATACTGGAGTGGGTTGCCATGTCCTCCTCCAGGGGATCTTCCCAAACCAGGGATCGAACCTGGATCTTCTGTGTTGCAGGCAGATTCTTTACCCACTGAGCTACCTGGGAAGCCCAGCACTGGTATAAGAATAGGCAAATAAGTCAGTGGAACAGAATAGAAAGTCTAGTGATAAGCCCATATATATGTGAACAAATTACTTTTGACAAAGGTGCACTTAAACAACAATTAAGTGGAGAAGGAATAGCCTTTTCAACAAATGGTCTTGGAACAATAGGATATCCATATGCAAAAAACAATAATTTTCTGTCCATACCTTGCATCATAGATGAGAGTTAACTTAAAAATAGGTTGTATAACTGAATGTGAAATCTAAAAGCAAAATGCTTCTAAAGAAAACATAGGAGAAAGCATTTGCAACCTTTGGTGAGAAAAAGATTTTTCACATATGATGTCAAAACCATGACCCATAAGAGAACAAATTTATAAAGTGTACTTCATGAGAATTAAAAACATCTGTTCTTTCTTATATTCCTAAGAGAATGAAAAGACGAGCTACACACGAGGATAAATTACTTGTGAGTTCTATTCCTGACAAAGAATATATAAATCTCTCAAAACTTAAACCATACAAATCTATAAGAAAATGGACAAATAACTTGAACAGACACTCCACCAAAGAAGATACACGGATGGTAAAAAAAGCACCTTAAAAGATACTCACCATAAGCAGTCACTAAAGAAATGCAAATTAAACCCAAAACAAGATACTACTACACACATTATATAATGGCTAAAATTAAAAAAAAAAAAACAACTGTGCTAAGTGTTGGTGAGAATGTGGAGGAACTGAAACTCTCATATACTCTCTGCTGCTGCTGCTGCTAAGTCACTTCAGTCGTGTCCGACTCTGTGCAACCCCATAGACGGCAGCCCACCAGGCTCCCCGTCCCTGGGATTCTTCAGGCAAGAACACTGAAGTGGGTTGCCATTTCCTTCTCCAGTGCATGAAAGTGAAAAGTGAAAGTGAAGTCGATCAGTCGTGTCTGACTCTTAGCGACCTCATGAACTGCAGCCCACCAGGCTCCTCTGTCCATGGGATTCTCCAGGCAAGAGTACTGGAGTGGGGTGCCATTGCCTTCTCCGCATATACTCTCTAGGGAACATAAAAACCACAGTCTATTTGGAAAATAACTTGGCAATTTTTACAACATAGACACATCATATGATCCAGTCATTCTACTCCTAGGTGTTTATCCAAGAGAATGAAAGCATATGTCCTTACAAATTTTACACTAATGTTCATAGCAGCTTTATTTGTTTTAACTAAACTGGAAACAACACAAGTGTTCATCATCAGCTGATAAATATTGATAGATAAACAAATTTCTGTACATATTTCCAATTTGATTCTGTTCTTCAATAGGAAGAAATGAACACTAAAACATGGATGAATATCAGAATAATTATTCTGAGTCAAAAAAGCCAGACAATAAAAGACTGCATCCTTTATGATTCCATTTATATAAAATTCTATGAATGCCAAGTAATCTACAGTGACATAGCAGGTCAGTGTTTGCTTGAAGGAAAGAGGGGTGAGAGAAATTATGAAGGGATACAAACAAACTTGAGTTTAATTGTTCACTAACTTGATTGTAATGGTGATGATTTCACTGGTGTTTATAATTGTCAGAACTTATCAAGTTGTACTTAAATATATGCAATTTCTTCTGTGTCAATTATACCTCAATAAAACTGCTAAGAAAAGACTTTCAGATGGAAAAATATTTGTAAGATGTCCTTCTGACTGGAATTGAAAAACAATCTATTAAAAAATTCTTAGGTGATAACAAAAATGCCAACAGGAATTAGAGAATTCTGGAAAAATAAAAGAATAATTAAAACACTAAATATCCTATTAAGACATATTTAATGCATAGATAAGAGGGAAATTCAGTCATAAACACATATATCTCTCAAAAGAGAAGAATAAAAATATACAATTAAAATTTCACCTCAAAAACCAAAACAATGAAATCCCCCTAAAAAGCCCAGAAAAAGAAAATAATAAAGCTAAATACATAAATAGCTGAGACAGACAACAGGGCAGTAGTAAAGCTAAACAATAAATTATAATCCCAGGGTGTTTTTGCAAATTAACAATAGAGACAAAATAGTAATTCATCTAATTTGGAACAAAATAGAAAAGCATGAATTTATACAGTAAGAATTGACAAGGAAGAAATAACTATTGATATATAGAAAGTTTTAAAAAATGTGCCTCTTGGGACTTCCTTGGTAGTTCGTGGCTAAGACCCTGTGCTCTTGACACAGGGGGCTCAGGTTCGAACGAACCCTGACCGGGGAACTAGATCCCATATGCTACAACTTCCCTGCCACAGTTAAGACCTTGTTTTTGTTGCCGAGTCATTAAGTCGTGTCTGAGACTTTTTCGACCCCATGGACTGTAGCTTGCCTGGCTCCTCTGTCCATGGGATTCCCCAGGCAAGAATACTGGAGTAGGTTGCTATTTCCTACCTGGTGCAGCCAAATAAATAAAATGAACACTCAAAAAAAAAAAAAAAAAGTGCCCCTTTCTACACATATATGCAAATAAATTGGGTGGAAAGAGTAGGGGATTGATTAAAATTCATTGATTATGCATTGTATATGGTTTGAAATTATCATGCTGATACTTTACATATTCAAAGTATAAAATTGAAACAACATGAGGGAAAAGATATTTTACATCATCTCTAGGTATCTTCCAACGAATTACTTACTAATTACAAAAGAAAAAAGTAACAACTTTACAATGGTTAAATCTGGCTTAAAAACATTTTAATGAAGTGATGAACATTAGCACTATCAATAATGGGACAAGCCAACATCATGGCCCTCTTATGTATTTCACTGACAAAATTCACTTAAGCAGAGTTTCTGCCAAGAATACATTAACTGAATCCAATCCACATGTAATAAAACACAAAAGAAGAGGGAACTGTTTCAAATTGAAGACACTGGAACAACTAAATGCAAATAGTTATGTTGAATTGAATCCTGGGCTGGAAAACATAATTGGTGTAAAGGACACTGCTTGAATAATAGAGGAAACTAGAATATAAATTGTTGATTAAATACTAGTATTGTATAGATGGTAACTTTCCTGATTGTTAACAATACTGAGCTCATACAACAGAATTTCCTTATTGTTAGGAAAAAAATAATTATAAAGGAGTAAACAGGCATGATGAAATTGCTAAATGAGAGAGAGAGAGAGAGACAGAATGATAGAGCAAATACAGCAAAATGTTAACCATGAATAGATCTAAGTATGCATAGATAGGAACTCATGTACTATCCTTGGGGGTTTTTCTATAAATTGGCAACTAAAACAAGATACATGTTAAAAAATTGTATTCACACCACTCCTATAGCAATGATTCCCTTCTGTACCTTAAGCATCCCAATTTTTTTATTCTATAACACTTAGTTTTAATATCAAATACATAATTTGTATATTATGAATCTCTCTCCATAAAAATATAAGTTCTCAGAGACAGGAATCTTTGCTATTTTGTACAATGAAGAAATCCTATTTCTAAACTGTACCTAGCATTTCGTAGAGGGAAGATAGATACTCTTAAATTAGAGAATAAATGTATAATTGGATAAAACAGGCTCTAGAGTCAGACAAGTCAAATCCTGGCTCTTAGTGTTCCTTCATATAACACTGACATGTTACTGAACTTCCTCGGAACTTAGCTCCTAATAAGCACTTACTTCAAAGGGATACGGGGAAGATGACATTCATAAACACTGAGAAGTAGGAACTCCAAAAGTTTGTTCTCCACAAAGGCAATGAATGAACTGGCAAAAACTGCTGAGAATCAACTTTTTTCAGAACTCTGGAATCAAATCAAAATTTACCACAAGCAGGGAAATATTTAAATAATGAAGAAAAAAAAAAAAAAAAGATGAGACTGGATAAGAGAGCTTTGAGATATTTTAACTTACCATGGTACAATACCATCTTCTGCTTCCCAGCTTGCAGTGGCCTGAAGACAGTGGCTGGCATTCCCAGTGTGTACCTGGTATCAGAGGGAGCAGAACAGACCTTATTCTCAAATGTGGTTTTTGTTTTAACCTATCTGGTGGCTCTTTGAAGAACTGTCTCAAATGGCTTGCCTATTTTCACCTAAAGACGCTTACTCCTTGGAGGGAAAGTTATGACCAACCTAGACAGCATATTAAAAAGCAGAGACATTACTTTGCCAACAAAGGTTCATCTAGTAAAGGCTATGGTTTTTCCAGCGGTCATGTATGGATGTGAGAGTTGAACTGTGAAGAAAGCTGAGCACCGAAGAATCGATGCTTTTGAACTGTGGTATTGGAGAAGACTCTTGAGAGTCCCTTTGACTGCAAGGAGATCCAACCAGTCCATCCTAAAGGAGATCAGTCCTGGGTGTTCATTAGAAGGCCTTGATGTTGAAGCTGAAACTCCACTACTTTGGCCACCTGATGCAAAGAGTTGACTCATTTGAAAAGACCCTGATGCTGGGAAAGATTGAGGGCAGGAGGAGAAGGGGACAACGGAGGATGAGATGGTTGGATGGCACCACCGACTCAATGGACATAGGTTTGGGTGGACTCCAGGAATTGGTGATGGACAGGGAGGCCTGGCGTGTTGCTGTTCACCGGGTCACAAAGAGTCGGACATGACTGAGCAACCGAACTGAACTGAACTGAAGAACATTCCCAGGGTTGAAGCAGCTACCTAGGAAAAATTTGCTCAAAACATTTAAAAGCAAATGTATAGTTGTTGCTTCTGGAAACTGGGAATAATAGTTGGGGAAAACAATAACTTGAAAGCTTGGAAGGAAAGGCTAGGGAAGGAGATGCTTTGGGGAATAAGGATTTTGAAAAGCTGTCACGTATTTTTAGGAATCTAGAAGTCCATGCACACATTCATGGCTGAGCACACGCTCAGAAAAGACCTGAGAAAGCCCTAGGCTCTTACATCTGGCTTACTTCAGGCTTTGCAGGAGCAAGGAGTGAAGGCTTAGGCCGAATTGTAATCTGCTTGGCTGAGTGTTGAGTGCATGTACACACACACACATGCACACGCACAGTCCATCTGCAAAGACTGGGAGATTTTTTTTTCTTCTTTTAGTTCTAAGGGCATAAGGAAATTTCTCTTGAATCACTGTGTGTGTGCTTAGTCGCTCAGTCGCTCAGTCGTGTCCGACTCTTTGCAACCCCATGGACTGTAGCCCGCCAAGCTCCTCTGTCCATGGTGATTCTCCAGGCAAGAATACTGAAGTGGGTTGCCAGGCCCTCCTCCAGGGATTGAACCCAGGTCTCCTGCATTACAGGTGGATTCTTTACCATCTGAGCCACCAGGGAAGCCCTAGCTGACCATTAATCTAACAGAACAGACTTTAATGACCACATATGACAAAGGATACAAACTTTACAAAACTAGTGCAGAAAAGTCACAAAACAAAAAGCAAGGGAAATGCAAATCAAAACCACAATGAGATGCCCACTACATGCCTACTCAGATGGCTATAACTTTTTAAAATAAAAATAAACAGTGATAATGAGGTTGTGGAGAAACTGGAACCATTGTATATTGCTGGTAAGGCTATAAAATGGCACATCAACTGCATGATGTCAGCTCCTCAAAAGTTAAACAATTAGGACCCAGTAGTTCCACTCCTTGGTATACATCTAAGAGAACTGAAAACATAGGTTCAAACAAAAAACATGTACACGAATGTTATAGCAAAACTATTCATCAACAAAAGGTGGAAGCAATCCAAAATGTCCATTAACATGAAATAGATAAATGTAATATGGTATATCTGTACAGGGGAATATTATTTAGCCTTAAAAAGAATGAAGTAGTGATACATGCTACAACATGGATAAATCTTGAAAATACTATGCTAAGTATTAATATTAATAAAAAAAAAGCCAGACACAAAAAGTTATATACCTTGTGATTTCACCTACATAGAAGGTCTCAAATAGCCAAATCCATCAAAGTAGAAAGCTGATACAGGGTTGCCAGAGGCTAACAGGAGGTGAGAATGGGGATGAACTGCTTAATGTGTGTGGAATTCCTGAAGGTGGATATGTATAAAAAATGTTCTGGAATTATCAATAAGTAGTGGGAATGATTGGACAGTATTGTGAATGTACTAAAAGCCACTGAATTATACACTTAAAAATGGTTAAAATGATAAGCCTTATGTTATGTGAATTCTATTTCATTTTTTTTTAATGGGATCTCAGCTCCCCCACCAGGGCTGAACCCTGACTTCTGCAGTTAAAGCATGGAATCCTAACCACTAAACTACTAGAGAACTCCTTATTTCAATTTTTAAATAAGTAATATGAGATGCTCAAATACAATGATGTATTTTTAACTTTTCAGGACTGAGTCTTTCAAAATAAGTGCCCAATAAAAACGGTCTCCTGCATTGTAGCAAGATTCTTCACCGTCTGAGCCACCAGGGAAGCCCCAAATAGTAACACACGGGCCTCTTCTCTAAGAAGTCAGAGGCATCCTCATCTGCTCGGCAACCTTCTCCTATTGGCTTGAAAGCATGACTCTGAGTAAGGACCCGGGCCCCCCAGGTCCTGCTGCAGTGATACAAGGAGGCAGGGGATAATGGCAACTAGTCCCAGAAGACTCTGGGTCCCCAAAGCTGGCGAAGACTGGTTAAAGCTTCCTTTATTGTGACAGGGACTTGGTTGGTGGGAAGAGGTCAGAAGTTGTCATTAGCCGGGTCTGAACGCCACCTCTGCCCCTAACCCTCACGAGGCCTCAAACTCAGGGCCTTCTGGATGGTGCTTTTCTCTGAGGTAAAATAGAGGTGAGGACTCTGGGATTAGGGTCACTGTGGTTTGCTGGTCTGCTAACTATAAAGCTCGGGCCACTGCTCTCAAGACACCAGACTGTAGCCTTTCTATATCCTTGAAGGTTCTGGGGACTCACATTCCCTCTCCTACCTCCCCTTCTGCCCGCCCCCACCCGACACCTCCACCTCCTTCCCACAGTGCTTGGCTCATCCAAGATGGAGACGTTCCCCAGAAGCCCCCAAACTCCACGGAGTCCAGCAGCAGGCTTCTCTCCTTACACTCCTGCCTTGGAACAGTTGGTCTGAAGTGAAGTTGCCCAGTTGTGTCCGACTCTTTGCGACCCTGTGGACGGTAGCCTGCCAGGCTCCTCCATCCATGGAATTTTCCAGGCAAGGATACTGGAGTGGCTTGCCATTTCCTCCTCCAGGGAATCTTTCCCGACCCAGGGATCGAACCCGGTCTCCGGCACTGCAGGCAGACTACCACACAAGCCACTCCTCAGAGACTGTGGAACGTTCTGGCAGGGGCAGAGCCGCTCCCCCGCACCGCCACCTACACACAGCCGGGCTGAAGGCGCAGAGAGGGAGGAAGGCCTCTGATTGGAGGAGGCTTGGTGAGAAGGCGGGGCGATGGGCGTGTCTAACGGCCACAGAAGAAGCTGTTGGGATCCGTTAATTTCTAGCGGCACTTGGCTCATTTTTTTCTAAGATGGCATGAAGCTAACTTACTTAGAGAACGGGCTTATGGGGATCTCCCCTTCCAGGAAGATGAGAACTGCTATAAGGATTCAGGAAAACCCCTGAGGCCCAGGATGTGGAGAACTGGGCGCCCGTCCCTCACCGCAGGTTGGTTGTAGACATTGTGGCGGGAGGGGTCCAAGGGATTTTGTGCTCCCGGTCTCCCTTGGAGATGGGTGGTGGTTGGAGATGGGTCCCCAAGCCCCTTGCAAGCCCCTTCCCCCTCGCCTTGGGCTTCATCCGAGCATGTCTCCACTCTTTTCTCTCTTTACCACTGTGTCTTTCTTGTGGAAGGATTATTCTTCCATCCCAGGGAGGAGAGCCACTTGAATGTCCTGAAAGACACTGGGACTCCGAGGACAAGTATGTGCCGGCCCATCCCTGTGCACCCCGGGCCTTTCCCGGCCTCCCTTTCCCGGTTTGCGGGTATCTTTCCTAACTTCTTAGTCTCGTTTATCACCTCCCTCCCTGCTGTGATTGGTGAAGGGTTGGGGTGGATGAACTGGAGATCTGGCGGGTGGGGGGGTCGGGATCAGTTTCAAGTCCAAAGATACCCCTCCCGAGCTCTGTGTGATTGTGGGAAATTTACTGACCTTTTCATGGGTGTGTGCTCTCACCTGGAAAGTGACAAAAATCATAATGCTTATTGAATCATGATGAGAACGGGGGTGATTATGTCAGTGTCTTTGGAAAACAGATGTGCTGCAAATTACTGATTAGGGTTTTAACTCTGTTCTTCCCGCTGCCGTCCCCCCAGCTGCTGTCTTTTCTGTGTACCAGGTTTCTGCCTTTTTCCTTCCACAGGATGGGTCAGTCAAGCCATAACAGAGCATGGAGGCAGTCCCTTTGTCCACCCTGTCATCTTCTAGGAACTAGGAAGCACCCTTCCCGGGTCCCTGCTCCAGTGGACTTCCCCGGCTCTTCCTTCCCAGCCTTTGCTGTGGCATTAGCCATCTGGAAAAAGAGCTGCTGGTAGGACCTGGAACTTTTGTTCACACCCACAACCCTTCCCTCCAGATATCCAGTACTCTGCCTTCAGGGAGGAGACTTGAACTTTAGGCAACAGGAGAAAACCAAACCTTCAAGGGCTTTGGTTCCCTCCAAGGCCAAGGTTCCCAGGATCCTTGGTTAAGAGGTATGGGCCACTGCCTTCCGTTCCTCAGTCTTCTTTTCCCTGTTTGTCCCAGAGTTCTGCTATAACCCCAAAGCTTTTCTGTTTACCATCAACATGGAAACTTGACTCTTTATATAGGTATATTTTCCCTCTTTTGTGCATCATCTTGTTCCCCAAAACTGCATTTTCATGAAGGAGGCTTGTGGGACTCAAGGGGCCTGGCCAGTCACCCAGGCTCCCCCAGAGCCTCTCAGACCACTGGTCACGTGGAGAAGTTTAATAAAGACGTCATTACTTCTTGACTCTTGCGGCTTGTGTTCGGTGTGCTGATTCAAAAGTGAAGACTCATGTGGATCCTTTTTATCCTTCCCACTCAAACTGGGTGGAAGGTGTTTGCATCCCCAGGGAAATGGGCAATGAGAGGTGGGTGGAGGGGATGTTATAATGGGCACCTCAGCCTGCCCACCCCTGCCTTTGAATAAAACTCATCACTGTCTCCTCTAGGGACCTGGAATTACCTGGTTTACTAGACACCGGGCAGAGTTTTCTGAGCATTTGCATTGTAATAGGGCAGGAACTAAAAGGGAACCAGTTTATCCACCAGAAAGTCAGGTCAGAGGAAGCAGGTAAACAGTGATTCATATTAAGGCCCTAGAATTTTATTAGTTGCTATTTTTATAACTTTGTTCTTTTAGTCCTTGATTGAGGATAAAGGGAGTATTGTAAAGGAACAAATTGCTGGTGAAAGAAGGGTGGAGGAGGGTGGGTTATCATCCTCAGAGCAGGAATGGAAGAGTGCAGGTATCCCATCACTGGCCTGTGATGTGATGATTGAGCGGTGTGGGCCGCTTCCCTGGATCCCACAGATGGGAGTGACAGTCCTAGAACACAAACCTCTGCTTCCTAGGGCCTCAGAAGTTGCCCAGTGCCTCTGCCTCTCTCCCCTGCCTATCTTCCCTGTGTACCATGGATACCAGAGCTGATGTGGCAAGAGAACAGACCTCCCTAAGACTTTCCATTTGGGCCCTGGTTCTATGTTTTTCTATGTCAGTGATGATCACAGAATATTCTTGGAGTTGTCTTCTGTAATGGCTCTGGGCACCTTTTGAGGAGGAGGAATGCTGGAGTCTGTGTAAACCTGGAGCTCCTTGAAGCACAGAGTATGTGTTCTTCATCTGTTCTGTTCCTTGGTGGACTTAGGAATGAAAGGTATGGACCTATTTGTAATCATGCCACCCAGCAGGAATACTGGTGAGTGGAGGAGGGCTTCTTCGGAAACCTCTGATTTATCCAGCCTTGAGACTCTGGGCCTAATATTCATATAATAGTTCAGTCACTCAGTCATGTCCGACTCTTTGTGACCCCATGGACTGCAGCACACCAGGCCTCCCTGTCCATCACCAACTCCCAGAGTCTACTCATTCATGTTCATTGAGTCAGTGATGCCATCCAACCATCTCATCGTCTGGTGTCCCCTTCTCCTCCATCAAGGCTATGGTTTTTCCAGTAGTCATGTATGGTTGTGAGAGTTGTACTATAAAGAAAGCTGAGTGCAGAAGAATTGATGCTTTTGAACTGTGGTGTTGGAGAAGACTCTTGAGAGTCCCTTGGACTGCAAGGAGATCCAACCAGTCCATCCTAAAGGAGGTCAGTCCTGAGTGTTCATTGGAAGGACTGATGTTGAAGCTGAGACTCCAATACTTTGGCCACCTGATGCAAAGAGCTGACTCATTGGAAAAGACCCTGATGTTGGGAAAGATAATAATCACTAGTGGCCTGAAACTTCTAACAGTGTTACCATTGATTCATATCATCAATCATCATGAATCTGTAACTTCTCAAATCCTATGGATTATTTGTACTATAGAGAGCTCTGTGATTTGGAGGCAGAGAGATACTGTGGCCATTTTGAGCATTTCTGAAATGGGAAAAAGACCCAACTCCTTTGAAGGGAGGGGTGTGTAGTGTGCTTGCCTTATTGTTCTATATTACTTCTCCCTTCTTTCCAACCCTTACACTTTAGAAAGTGAAAACAAAACAAAACAAAAAAACAAACAGTGACATGGGGTTTATTTAGTGCTTAGTTTGTCAGGACAAAGTTTAACTCAGGAGGCACCAGGAGAGGCACGGAGAAGTCACTAGATATTTGCTCAGTGCATCTCTCCATGTCTTCTACTTTTTAATGTCAGAGTCCCTTTTCATTGCTCACCTTCCAGAAAATTCACTGAAAGTATAATGTTGTTAGCTGTTGCATAGGTTACTTTGGGGGCAACTGCAGTTATTGAGTGATTAAATCTCCAGCCCTCTCCCTAACTAGTTGTATGACCTGCAGCCAGTCGTTAACATCTCTGTGTCTGTTTTCTCAGAAAATGGATGATCTATCCCCTAGGTAACCAGGATGCGCAAAGACTATGAGGAACAATACATGAAGTATATGAGATGCTTACCACACTGTTTGGTAAATAACACTAGTTCCCTCTCTCCTGCTTGGACCATCCTTTGTATTCTGAAAAGAACTAGCCTATTGAGGGTGTATCACAACCAAAAGGAAGGCATCCCAAGTCCTCCCTCCCCAAGCTGGTTCAAGGCCAACCCAGATTCCATAAAACTTTTTGAAAGACTTCCATCTTTCTGTGCAGCCCTCTTCTCAGAAACTGGCTGTGGCAGGCCAGTGCATTCTGGAACAATCTGAAAGGCCTGGGGCTCATCACCTTCCATCATTCTCCACTCATCTAGTCTCCAGTCATCTCCTCGTGGAGACCTGGAAGACAAGTGGATTTGATGGTGCAGCTGTGCCCCAAAGCCTCCAGTAGCATGGAGAAGCCAGCCCTTTCTTCCTTCAGTAGACCCTGAAATGCAGGTGCAGGCATAGCCACGATTTTTCACTTTGCTTCTCTTACTACATGGGCCAAGAATCTTTGCCAGACTGGTTCCTTTGAGAAATCAGAGCCTCAAAGCATACAGCACACTCACTCAAATCCTAAAACAACCAACTCCTTGGTGGGCCCTGCTAACCTCCTGGCTTCACTAGGTAGAGGGCCCTCAAGGGCACTCCTTGTGGAGTGCACCCCAGCCTTCTGCTCCTTCCCCCTCTTCTAGATGAAGACGGTAGATGGACTGGATCCACACCTTGGACCTGCACAGCTGTCCTCCCAACTGCTCTTCCGATCCTGCCCTACATTCCTGTCCTGCTCATTCTTTCCTGGACCCCTCTCACATCCCTTCTTTTTTGCTTATCCCAAGGTGGATAAGAGTCTATGACCCCTCTCCCATCTGGGCTGTCCCCAGAGGGCCAAGCCTCATATCCACATAGAATTCCTACAGAGCTGCCCTTCTCAGTCCCATCTCTCAACTTCCTAGGGTCCTGTAGCCTTTGTCTGCCTCCCCAAGACCTGCCTGTGTGGAGGCCTCTGGCTTCCTGCCTTCCTGTTGTGGCAGCCAGGACTGTGACGGCTGAGTGTCAGGGGTGTCATGTGAAGGAAACTCCAATTGTGGGGTTAGAAAATTTAAAGTTTGAGACCCACTTCTGCTTCATAAGCTCTATAAGAACTGGGGGTGGTGGTGGTGGAATGGGCAACTTTCATCCTCAGTTTGGAAAATCTATAAAGTGGGGAAAGCAGTAATGTATAAATTGGAGTTTTTAGGTAAGGAATGGAAGGAGTGATAATCCATGTGAAAGAATTTATTTTTGATAGTGAGATGCCATACAGTCTCTCTACCTCTGCTGCTGACTTTTTGTATCATAAGTGTCTCCAGTTACATTTCATCCTCCACCATTCTGCAGACAAAGTTGGATGTAGGGAAGGAACCTTGGTTGACCACCCCTGGAATTGGATACTCTTTAATTATAATTTTATTTATTTTTCCCCTAATTATAATTTTATCTTTCCTCAGTATTGTATTATCAATGTTATATAGGTTACTTCAACATGTTATGAACTCCATGATACATTGAAAGTATTATTGTTTTAAACAGCAAACAGTAATTTAGAGAGTATGAAATTAAAATTTTGGAATTTTGAAATTTTACCTTTTATACCATATCAAAATATCAAATTCCTTGGAATGAACCTAACAAAAGATATCAATCCCTCTATGCAGAAAGTGGGGGAAATATTGGAAGAAATCACAGAGACCTAAATTAGTGGAGTGAGACACCGTGTTTGAGTTATGAGTCAATATTGCAAGGATGTCAGGTCACTGCAATTTGGTGCAATGCCAATCAAAATCTCAATGTGTAGAAGTGTGTGTGTGTGTGTGATTTTAAAATCTTAGCCAAGGCACCTGAAAAAGAACACAGCTCACCAAAGAAGATACAGTGTGAGTGAGTGCTCAGCTGTGTACAACCCTTTACAACTTCATGGACTATAGCCCACGAGGCTCCTCTGTCCATGGGACTTTATCCTGGCAAGAATACTGGAGTGGGTTGCCATTTCCTCCTCCAGGGTAGAATTGGATACTCGTGCCTAGGCCCCCTCTATCTAGTATTTTACTCCAAACCAAAGATGGAGGCAGCTTAGGCAAGGGGATTTTATGATGCCTGGCACAGGCCCCCATTTTCCCATAAATCTCAGGGAGGATGGAAGGCCCTAAAGCTCAACAGAAAAGTCCCAGGAAAAGTCCCAGCCTCTGCTTGCCTAGCAGGTCAGGAATGAATTAACCTACAGCTGTTTGAAGGATTCCTCAGAAGGTAGAATCCCAACAGAAGGCTTAGAAGTGTGAAGATAAAGGAAGAACAAGGCCCCTTGAGTGCTGTTGAGGTACTCCCCACCTTCTCCCAGGCCTCTAGGGTGACCCACAGTTGTCTCCATGCCAAGCTGTTGGTGTGGGGGGGGTCACTGACCCCCAGTATCGTGTCCTGTTCCCCTTCCTGCAGCAGCTGTGTGCCGGCAGCTCTCGCAAGGGACCTGTCCAGCTGTGCACGCTCCAGCCAGCCCCCTCTACCTCCGGAGTGAGTGAAATGTTTCTCTAACATTCTTTCTTCATTCAAGCTGGTACTAGTGTGTTTCAGAAGTAAAAACCAAGCTGGGACCCAATTATGATCTTCCCACCTCAAGCAGATGGATGCTGTTTTTGCTACAGGAGACCTGGATGTTAAGGAGAGGCAGAGAGGGCTGGTGAGAGGGCTGCCTGGGGTCATCCCACCACCCCTTGGAAGGACTCACCACCTGACTCCAGTGGGGACCCTCTGGCCGCTCTACTTTCTTGAAGAGCCAGCCTCTCCCTGGATGGTTTACCTGGCCCCTGGCAGAGTCTTCCCGTGAGTATTTACATTACAGAAGGGTCTTTTCACCCAAAGGAATAAGGAAAAGCCAGTGGGAGCTTTTAGTGGCAGCACTTGTCTTTCCAGAGCCCTGATGGTTTGATTTTCATCATTATGTCAGACCTGGGACAAGGGTGAAGGGGGAGCAGGGATTGGGGAATTGATGAGTGAGGGAACCTAGGGGAGAGGTCTGGAATCTTCCAGGCCCTTCTAACTGCTGGGACAGTGGATCTCAGAAATTAAAGGAGCTTCAGGGACTGCAGAGGCTACCATGTACTTTCTGCTCCTTTCCTGCCTCCTTCCTTCTCTCAATGGCGTGAGCAGGGTTGATTCAGCGAGGAAACAACAGCTCCTCCCCTCCCCTGACTGCACCCAGGGGAGATTTTCCCTGCAGGACTGTGGCTCTATACCTGGTTTCCTACCACTGTTGGGCCACAGCAGTCTCTGCCAGCTACTTTCTCTCTGGGCTCTGGATTCCTTGTGAAGGAAGGAATGATGGCTCTGCAAGGACCCACCAGGAAACATAACCATCAGGCATTGGTCTGATTGGAGTACAGGGAGCCGCTCCTTGTCTGGGGTGAATTCTGAAATTCATCATGCACGAGCTTGCCGGTAATAAGATTACTAACAGTTTTCATGGATATTGAACAGGTGATTCTAATACCCATTGTGGGAGGCCAGCGTGGATGACCTCTAATAGCTCTGTGAGCCCTGAGATTCTGTGAGCCTGAGATCCCTAATATTATTGCTAATATGCTGTAACTTATAATAATGTTTTCAATGATGCATATCATTAATAATAATGACCGTTATCACTCTGTCTTTCCCAACCCAATGTGTGATCTATATAACTAAATGGTAACTCCTCAGGCATACTTACCAGAGATGATACTTACCACTGTTACTTTACAAGAAAGAAAACTCAGGCCAAAAAAACAGACTCTGAAACCAGCTCCTCACGCTGGATGCCCCTCCTCCTCCAGAAGCAGGTGCTCCTGCCTCAGGCTACTCAGGACCCTCCAGTTCTTTGCAGCTGTCCATCTGCCCTCTTCCAGGCCTCCTCCCAGCCACCTCAGAAGCTCCTGGAATTGCCACAGTTGTCATCCTTCTGCCCCTGCTTGTCTGGTACAGGATTCTAGTCCTGCTTGGGTCCCTTTGGCCCAAAGCTGGTCACGTCACCATGCTGGTCCCTTTGGAACTTAAAATCTAGTGAACTCTTCCAGTCAGAGGTGCCATGTGGGCTTGAGGCCAATCCATCCACCCATCCATCTCCTCCTGGGTAGTACATCTATAAGTTATCTTTAAAAGAGTGAAAACAGGCCACCTCTGTAAAACCAGAGGTCTGGAAACTAGCTTATGTCCTGCCCCTTGAGGAAGTGTGTAAGGCCCCCCAGTGCATGCCCAGTGTCCTTCACTTTTATTTTGATTTCTCTCCATAGTGGAGAGTGCTCGGCACACAGTAGGTTAGCAAATGCTTGCTGAAAACACCTAGTGCTGATTGCTCCAACTCTCTCACTTTTTCTTCTGGATCATTTTCTCAAACTCAAGGTTCACATACCAAGATTCAGGCTCTGATCTAAAACCCAGCAAGCTCTGCATCTCTAATGGTCTCTGCAGTTCTGTAGGTAACTTCAGTGTAAATCAATTTATTGAATGTTTACGCAGCTCTGCCACTCACTAGCTGTGTGACCTTGGGCAAGTTATTTAACCCCTCTCTACCTTAGCTTCTCCAGTGGGGATGATAATAGTAACCCAGTTGATTGAACTGTTTTGATGACAAGTTGAGATAATCTATAGGAAGCTCTTAGAACAGTGCATAGAACATAGAAAACTCAATGAATGTTAGCTATTATCAATATAATCTTGCAGTTCAACATCAACTTGGAAAATACCAAGCTTGTGTCAACCTATGAAAGGATGAGAACTTTCCCATAATTAGTCAGGGTAGTTAAGGCAACCAGCCAATCCCTGGTAGACAGGCAGAATATTATCCTTGAGAGAGTCCCCAAGGAATGTGTGGAAAGGGTATGATAGGGAACCCAGGAGGGTAACATTCAAGGTTACTGAATGTAACTGAAGGCTTAATTCTCTTCTTCTTGGTAATATTCCTTCTCAAATGGTGAACAAGATACTTGCTTGTTACCAGGACAGGCCAAGTCAGAGATGGAGGGGACAGGTGTGGGGCTCTGAGGTTTTGTCTCATGAGAAAGTGGGGTTGGTCACAGAAAGGTCAGCTGATAGATGTAACCATGGTTTTGGGAACCAAGGACACCTCAGACATAGCACTGGGGATTCAAAGCAAAGACATTCACCCTGGCAAGACATATAAATGCTGGAGTCGCTGCTGGATGTGCCAGAAAGCACCAATGAACACATGTTACAGAGGAGGTGACAAAAGAAGAGGGGGTGTGCTCATCATCACCTAACCAGATGGGCAGCCTGGACGGAGGGGCGCAGGGCTGTGGGAGGTTGGTCAGTAGGCTGACTGGCTGTGGCCCAGGTGGGCTTGGGGATCTCATGGAGATGGGTGAGATTCCAGATTCACCCTCTCATCAATAGGAAACCAAGTAAGTAACTGCAGGCTGCACTGACATCCCAGGAAGGGCCTGGGTAGTGAGATCTTCCTCACCACAGCCCCAGAGAGACTCCAGCACTCAATGGTGGAGAGAATGCTGGCTGTGATTCCCTAGGAGTACATTCAACTGTTGGCTAAATGGATCAGAAGATCCTTATCCCAACAAAGCAGGACAACAACCAGACAAGAGCCTGCAATCTGGGTCCGTTTCCCCAGAGTCAGTGAGCAGAAGAAAGATGCCAAACATTGTCCCAAATAAGATCATGGGACAAGACCACTGCACTTGTTTGAAGATGCTGAATGGCCCTGCTGGGAATCACAGGATAGCTGGAGAGGGAAAGGTCAGCTTCCCTCTTTGGTCTGTTGGGAAACGTATTAATTTCCCTCTGCTAGAGGCTGCAGGGAAGGGAAACCTATGAGCCTTGTAAACATTCACTGCTGTGAGCTGGGGAACCTGAAATAAAATGAAAGCTGAGAATCTAAGATCTTTGGCTTAAAGGCTGAAAACACAAATAGGTATTTTTAGACTGGGAAGGGGGTAGTGTTCCTTTGAGATGTTTGCAGAGCAACCCATGTAGGGGTCTGATTTTATTATGCAAAGGTAGAAACCTCAGTTGTTTACCTGTGAGAAGCCTTCTTTTCACAGCAAACTTTTCCTCTGCCAACTGTGTCACACGGGTCTGGGGATCTAAGCATGATGTGTAAAACTATGTGTTCAGATTTTGCCTGCTCCTTGCCAACAGTCTTTTCTTTCGGATGCAGGCATGCTTAGTTGCTCAGTCATGTCTGACTCTTCGCAACCCCATGGATTATAGCCCACCAGACTCCTCTGTCCATGGAATTCTTCAGACAAGAATACTTGACTGGGTAGCCATTCCCTTCCCAAGGGATTTTCCTTGCCCAGGAATCGAACCTGGGTCTCCTGCATTGCAGGCAAATTCTTTGCCGTCTGAGCCACCAGGGAAGCCCTTTCTTTTGGATAAGTGTGTCTATTTCACCAGCAGCAGTTTGCAGAAATCCCCATGGCTGCAAAAACAGAGGAAGCCCCACCCAGTTTACTGAAGCCCTGAGACCTTCACTGCAAACATACTGAGAACAGACAGCAGAATACACAGAAGCACTCAGCCTGTACTTAGGAAACATCGATACCCGCAGACTCTGGGAGAAAAGTTACGACCCATGTGGGAAGGGGGACATCTGAGACAGTGACCTTCCTCTTACCTGGTTAGAAATGATGTCACTTAAAAAAAAAAAAAAGCAAGTCTAAGTTCTTTTGGGATTTTAGTGCTGTAATCATGGGAAAATGAAAAAAATCTTTGAGGAGAATCTGTGGACTGTATCAATTTGTGGACTGAACTTGGGGAGAGAGGGTTGAAGTCTTGCCAGAAAGATTAATAATTCAGCCAGGCTCAGACTGTATCAGCTACCTCTCTTCTGCAAGAGATCAGAGAGCTAAAGCCTTCTGTCTATCAGGAAAGAGGATCTGGTAGGCAAACACCTCTTCAGTTGGAAGTTTTTGAATTAGGAAGAGACAGGAAGATGGGTTTGGTCTTTGGAGTGAGCTTTTGTGAGGTTTTCTGTCTTTAGGGGACAAAGTTACAGGCTTTCAGGGCAGAGGGGACCAGATGAGGCTGGAGATGGAAAACTATTAAACAAGGGACATCTAGAGGTCACCAGGCCAGGAGGAGGGATGGTAAGGTCTGGGCAGGACCATCTGAAGCCTGGGTGGATTTTCCTGGCCAGAGTAGGAATGTATACAAGCCAAAAGAGGTCAGAAAGACTAACGTGGGGTCAGAAGAAACCACTTAACCAAGAGGACCCTGAGTCAACATTCGGAGAATTTTAGTCCTTGAAGCCAACCCAAAGGCTTTCAGATCAGACTATAAATTTGACTACTTCAGTCAGGACAAAATACTGCCTGAAACGAATGAGCTGAAGGGAGGAAGAAAGGATAGAGGAGGTAGTGTGATGTCATGGGAAGAGCTAAGTTTTTGCAGCCAGACTTACTGTGTGACCTTGTGGAAGTTACTTAACCTCTCTGAGCCTCAGCCCCTTCATCTGAAAGACTGGCATAATAGTATTTACCTTGAGAGACTGCTGTGAGGGTTTGGTGATGCATGCAGATGAAGCAGCAGCACAGGATCTGGAACTGTAGGTGCTCAGTAACTATTAGCTTCCTTCCACTTCCAGAAGCTGTGCTTCCAAGTCAGTGGCTGCACATGTGGAGCTGACTATACCAGCCCCGTGTGGTTCTCAAGCACCTTAAAGCCAGTTAGCCTGAACTGAGATGTGCTGTGTGAAACAGACGTCAGATTCCCAACACTATGTAAAATATTAATAATTCTGTAGGGATTATATGTTGAAATGAAAATATTTTTGATATATTGGGTTAAATAAACTATATATTAATTTCACCTGGTTCTCTATACTTGATTTAATGGGCTACTAGCAAATTTTATATTACAGTGCAGCACAGACTTTATACCTCTTAGACAGTGCTGACCTAGACACTAAGAGGAAGGTAGGGTTGGGAAGCTGTGTTCCAGAAGCTCATCTGTTTCTCTACCGTGGGTCTGTGCTTTGGTTTGTTATCCTGAGTGCATGCGTGCTTAGTCGCCTCAGTTGTGTCAGACTCTTTTGTGGCCCTGTGGACTGTAGCCCGCCAGGCTCCTCTGTCCATGGGGATTCTCCAGGCAAGAATACCAGAGTGGGTTGCCATGCCCTCTTCCAGGGGATCTTCCCGACCCAGGGATCAAACCTGTGTCTCTTATGTCTCCTGCATTGGCCGACGGGTTTTTTACCACTAGCCCCACCTTGTTCTGCTTCCCCAGTGAAAGACCCTTTCGGGAAAAAAAAGCCATCTTGGGCTCACCCAAAGTGGGTGGAAGGTACTCTGGCGCCCCTAGTGGCTACGTGTGGTGGTGGCCACTGTCCAGGAAAAAGGAAGCAGGGCTGAAGGTGAGAGGACAGAGCCATAAGGTGGTAGGTAGCCTGGACAGACTGAACTATTCCTTCTTAGCCTGGAGCTTCATTCCAGACCCTCTACTGACCTTTACTCCAAGAGGGCGGGCCCATTCTCTCTTAGTTCAGAAGGCTCCCGCCTTATATGTGAACTTAGCAGTAAGCAGGCTCTCACCAGGCAGAACCAAACAGGTGTGAGAGAAAATGCCATCTCGAAGCCACCTTCAGAAAACCACAGAGTTTCCAGAGAAATAAACAGCAGACTTCACAGACACAGGAATGTTCTTTTTTTTTTTTTTGTCTCTCCCAAGTAGTGTGGTTAGTTGTTGATTTTAAAACTGTACATTTTACTGTACACTTTTTTTTTTTTTTTTTAGTAAAGGAGAAGGTTGGCATTTGTATTCTGCCCACAGGGATGTTGCTTTCCAAACCTGACAAACACAAGTGCTAGTACATATCATGTCACGACAGAGCTTGGAGCCGCTGACGAGGACAGCTGGTTCCCCTCGCTTCCCAAGTCTACCACTTTTCCTCTAGGCGCCTGAAGCCAAAGGCAAAAAGAGAGTGGTATTTGGGGTCACCTCCTCAATGGCTACATTTAGAAAAGGCTGAGTGAGAAAGTGCAGAGGGAAAAAGGAGAGGAGGAAAATGGGGCAGAGAAAGAGGGAGGGTGGGGGAGATTTTCTTTCACGTCACCGAGGCTGGAGGTCTCCCATGACTGCAGAAAGCTTGTGCTCCAGCACTGGGGCTGGAAGTGAGCTTGTGGTCTCAGGAAGAGACCGGCCTGGTCTGTTGATGACCTGGTCAGGACCAGAAAGGGACTGGGGGGAGGCAGAGAGGCACCAGAAAAAAAGGAATGAAGACAGGAGAGAGGAGGGAAGGTGAGGAGAGAGAGGAGGGGGGCAAGGAAGGAGGAAGGCATGGGGTCTGGAGGCTCCTGGGTGGGAGCCAGAAGGCAGTCCTGCATAGACGGTTCCCCGCCCTCTGCCTGTGTGTTCTGGGTGGGGCTGGGGGACCACCAGCTCAGCTCCAGGTCTGAGCCCATCAGAACGTTTCAGCCCCAGATGGACTCACCTGTATGCTTTGTAGTCTGTGCGGTCGGCAAGTGGCAGAAGGAGGGAGAATGAGGCTAGAGCTCTGTGGTGGAGGTTTGGGAAAGGAAGGAATGAGGTGGGGAGAGGTAGTGTGTTGACAATGAGGCGAGACCTGGGACAGACAGGGACCAAGAGAGACAGAGGTGCGGGGGAAGACCCTCCAGATGCTTCCAGATGCCTTCCCCCACACCGGCCACAAGTCGTCTGTCCCCTCTTACCACGGTCTGTGAATGTGGGGTTCAGTCCCCAGATGGGCAGGAGCCTGTGTGCCCCTCCCATCACCATCCTGTCATGTCCATGACAGATCCGCCTCCTGACTGGCATCATGGAAGGCAGCCCCCGTGTCCCCGTGTCCCACCCTGAGCCACCTTCTTCAAGAACAAACGAAGGACAGGCTCTAGACACAGAAACGCCCTAGCCACGGTGAAGACTTGGTAACAGATTTCAGACACCACCCCCAAGAGGTACGTGGCCTTGGGGCCTGCCCTGACTTGGTCACTAACTCACTATGTGACCTTGGGCAGGTCCCTTGGACTCTGGAGGGAAGGAGAGAGAAGGTTAAGGGTGAAATGATCGCAAACACCTCTTCAAGCTTCAAAATCCTGCAACTCATTTAGTCATGAAGGATCCTTAGTCCTTCGAGCTGGAAGGGAGTTGGAGATTTGGTACAATCTCAGTATTTCATGAATTAGGAGCCTGAGGTCCCAGAGAGAAAGGGCCTTGCCTGCTGTATTCAACTGGGTATTGGGTGGTGGCTCTGAAACCCAGACTTGTAGCTTTGGACTCTGTGTCCAGTGCTCCTTCTGCTCCTTCGAGTCCACTCCCCTTAAGAGAAAACCTCTTGGCAACCCCCTCACAACCATGCCCCCCCATTCCAGCTTCCCTTAAAAGAAGCAAAAATCCCAAAGCACCTCCATAGGGTGCTTTGTACCCATTGGTCTCATAAAACCCTTCTCCCTCTCCCACATGTAGAGTCCTGCAAATTACCCTTCTGGTTTAAGCTGATGTGCTGGGTGTGGGGCGTTGTGTTTGAGAAGCAAAGGAAGCTGGGCCCGCGATGGGGGATTCACTCAGCCCTCCTGAGTGTGGGGACTTGGCAGTAATGAGGGGGTCTAGACAGAGGACTTCAATCTTCCCCTGAACAAACGTGCCACCCAAATCATTCCCTGCTTTGCTCAGCTGGCAGCGATTGCCCACCACCAGGGCTTCTGGGACCCACTTTTGTGCGTGGCGTAAACTCTCCATTATCTGTGTCACTGAAGAGGAGGAGTCTGGGACGTGGGAGAAATAAATTAAGAAACAAGACAACACTGGAACCATCCGCAATCCAAAGCCGCTTGCTTATAGGCTACATTTGTGATCAGAAAGGCAGGAGCCCTGCCTTTCCAAACACTCAGGGCTCAGTCTGACATGTGAGCGATCGAGTCTGCTTTCCCTGAGCACACCCCAACGGGTGGTGGGGGACAGGCCTGGGAAGGTGTGTGTGGGTGGCATAGTGGGGCGGGGGGAGGCCGTTGACAGGGAGACAAAATGGTCCCTGGATGTAAACATCACCATGGAAACTCCACAAAGACTTGTGGGTAAAGATGCTTCCCCTTCTCCCACCCTGGTAGGGTGGGAGGGAGGAGGCCCACCCCAGGCCTACACCGTGCTCTCCATCACCCACTCGGAGCTGCCGAAAGTTCCTCGGGCCCCCACCAGGTCACTCTCCTCGAAGGGCAAGAGCATGCCGTTAACAGAGAGGCTGCGCTTTGTCCAGATGTTCGAGACCCTCCGCGGGGGGCTGTAGCCACCAGGGGCGACCCCTCCCGCAGCTGCGGCCGCAAAGTCCCCCATGTCGAAGGAGTGGCTGCGTTTGGCCTTGCCCTCCAGGGGCAAGGGGAGCAGGCTCCTGGCCCTGGCCGCGGGCGGCCCCAGCAGTGGCTCTCGGTCCGAGGGGTGCCCCTTGGCCGACGTCCCAGACCCTCTCCCGCCTGGAGTCCTGGAGTCCAGCAGCTCCTCCTTTCTCTGACTTTTGAGGTCCAAGGAGGCAAAGGCCCCCATGAGGCGGTCAAGGTTGGGCTTGGGGCGGGGAGCGGGGGGTGGGAGCCTCCAGGGGCCCCGACCCAGCCCCTCCCCGATGCCCAGAGAGCTGGAGGAAGAGGAGTCGCTGCCTCGGGCCAGGCTGGCACTGAAGTCCATGAGTTCGTTGCGCACCACCACCTTGGGTGGCCCGGGCGTGGGGGCCCCACTGGGCACGCTGCCCAGAGCAGGTGGCTGGGCCCCGTTGGTCTGAGAGTGCACGTTGCTGACAGCAGCCGCGGGCTTCCCCGTGCCCTCCTGGTTGCAGACCTTGTAGCGCACCATGAGGATGACGATGAAGACCAGCAGTGTGGCCACGATGATGCCGCCGATGACCAGGATCATGGTGCCGCCCAGGATCTGGCTGTGCATGGACTGGCACTGCGGGTAGTCGGCCTTGGTGAAGAACTGGGCACAGCCCACGATGTTGGTGGCCGTGAGCGTGGTGGCCGTGTCGTCCCACATGGCCAGCACGCACAGGTCGTAGCCAGTCCCGGACACCAGGTTGTTGACCACAAAGGCCTTGTTGGAGGCTGGGATCATCCTGGGAGGTGGAGGGGATAGGTCCAAAGGGGCAGGCATGGTGAAGGACAGTAGGGTGATGGGGGACAGGGGCAGAAGTAGAAGAAAGAGAGAGGGTGACAGAGACAGGAGACATGGAGAGGGAGAGAGCCGCAGATGCAGAGAGAATGAGGCAGAGAGGAGAGGTAAGAGGTGGAGAGACAGGAGAAGGGAGAGCCAGAGAGGAGGGGGACCCAGGTAAGAGAACAGAGATGGGGGGGAAAGAGAGGAAAAGATTCCGGGGTGGGGGTACATGTGTCAGAGCCAGGTACACAGAGAGAGAGACATCGGCAACCAGGTGCGGGAGACAACCCGCACGAGGTGGAAATAAATCGATGATGAGTGTGACCACGAAGGGAATGGAACAGGAGGTAGTTGACGGTAGAGAGTGGTTGGAGTTGGAGGTTCGGAGAACAAAGGGGAGAGATTCAAGGGAAAAAAGAGAGAGGAGACATGGGGAGGGGCGGAGGGGGAGGCAGAGAGATTAAAGACGTGAAGACACAGAAATTAAACAAGAGGGACTGCCCACCTCCCCGCTTCTGCCTTCTCTGCTTCAAACAGCCCCTTGGTCTCTGGGCCGTGGGGGTGAGAGTCAGGTCAGCCATGGCCGCCCACCCGGAGGGCTGCCTCTACCCCCCGTCTGTCCTAGGAGATTCCCAGCACTGACTGAGCCCCATTCCGAGCCTGAGCTGTGCTGAGTCACGGACAAGGTCCTGTCCTCAGAGGCCAAGGCCACCCTCCGCTCCAGATGGCTTTCTCTCGTCTCAGGAGGGAGAACTTCACTGCTGCAGATGGGTTGAGGGTGGGTGGGGGTCTAGGCAGAAGCAAACTGGAGGTGCGAAGAGGGGCGTTGCTTGGAGGGGAAGGGCGTGGTGCAGTGGTGAAGACTGCGGGGAGCTCTGCTTCCCAGAGGGAGCAGCGGGGTCCTCCATCACTGCCATAGCAGGCCAGGGGCATCCAAAGACACCCGGGGCAGTATCACTGGTTGGGGAGGACTTGACGGCTCCCTCCACCTTCAGAGAGGGTCAGAGGGGGCAGCAATCTCCCCGCACTGGGGCTGGTCCACCCTAGCCTCAGCCCCTCCAGCATGCCTTCTGGTGAGAGTTCCTAGAAACGACGTCTGTCTCATCCCACATACACTCTTGCAGAAATACTCACCTCAGCCGGAAGGAGCCTCGTCTCTCTGCAGCCTCCCCCACCCCTCCGCCCCCCACCCCCAACTCCCAAAGAACTGGGTATCCTTCAGTCCCCTGCTACTCCAGCGCCGTCTGCGCCCGTCAACGGCTCACACCCAGGGCCCGGCAGCTTAATTGAGACCTCAAACACGAAATACTGGAGCCTGAAGACTTCCACCTGGGAACCGCACATGGAGCCTGGGACTGACAGGCAGGTATTGACGTCCCGTCAGTGGGCAGCGCTGGAGGCTCCTGCCTCCCGCCTCACTCTCGGCCCCTCTTGGCTGCTGGGGAAGCCACACAAGGAAGTTGAGTCCTCTGGCCCGTCCCCACCTCCATCCTATAGCTACAGTTCGTGGGGCAGAAGAGGTGAGTGGAGGAGGCGGAGGCCTGGATCAGCAGGCACAGCACCCAGCCCCTTAGGTCCATCTGTTCCACCTGTGCATCATGGCAGTCCTGGGCCCTCAGGTCACAGAGGAGGGCTGGCCAAGGCTCAGAGAGGTTAAGTGATTGGCCTGAGGTCACACAGCTGGGACTGCCAGGATGAGGCAGTCTGGGCTTTGACACTAGCTTCTAGATCCACAGTCTGGGCTTATTCCTTTCCACAAATGAGGATGATTTTCCTCTTCTCAGTGAAAACCCCTCCCAGGCCTGTTGCAGGTCAGCCAGCCCCTGCCATGGAGCAACTCAGCTCACTGAGGCTCACACTCCTCCACAAACAGGACCTCGGTTCTGCTGGGCCAATTGCTGTGCAGAGTCCACCTCCTTCCACCTCAGGGAAGCGGTGTGAGCGACGTGAGCGACGTGAGTTGGGGCGGCAGGAGCTGTGCACACCCAGAATGGTGACATAGTAGCGTGTGTGCTCAGTCGTGTCCGACTCTTTGTGACCCCGTGGACTGTAGCCCGCCAGGCTCCTCTGTCCATGGGATTCTCAGCAAGAATAATGGAGTGGGTTGCCATGCCCTCCTCCAGGGGATCTTCCTGACCCAGGGATTGAACCCGTGTCTCTTAGTCTCATGCGCTGGCAGGCAGGTGCTTTACCCCTAGTGCCGCTGGGAAACCCGATGACAGTAGAGCAAATGCTTCATGGCAAGTGTGCGTCAGGCCCTGTTTTAGGCACCCTATGTCTATCAACTTGCTTAGCCCTACAGCAACTCTCTGAAGCAGCCACTGTCGTGGTCTTTTTTCTGCAGAGGTGTTAGGCAAACATAACATGGAGAGCCGGCATTCAAACCCAGGCAGTCCAACTCCAGTCCCCTCTGACCCACCTCACTTGGCCACCTCTCTGGGTCATGAGCAATAAAAGAACATATCCCTTCAGGGCAGGGATGGGTTGGCTGGTTTATTGAACCCCTGGTATGTGACAAGGGTTTTCATACTCAATATTGTGTTTAAACCTCCCCACAATCCCAGGACACAGGAGAGGGATTCTGAGCCTAGAAATCATCTCAGTGTTTTGCTGTCTTATCCTGGAAGCAGACCTGGTTATTACTACTACTACTAAGAGTAGCCAACACTGAGGGCTTACTCTTTTCCAGGATTGTTAAGAGGACTAACTCATTTAATCCAACAATTGTTGGGAGGTCGTTATTATTACTGTTTTACATGTAAGAGCCTGAGGCACAGAAAGGTTAAGCTGCCTGCCTGAGAGCGCCCAGCTAGTAAGTGGCAGAGCCAGGATCCGAACCGGAGAGTCTGGCCCCAGAGCCTCCACTCCTGATCGCTCTGCCTTGCTGCCTCTCAGCCACTTCCCTGTCTTCCTGCCCTCCCGGGGCGACGCTGTGTGGACCCTGCCTGGCCTCTCCCCATCCCCCTAGGCTGCTGTTAAGGGAGGTGTTACAGGGTGAGTCTGATCCTTAGCAAGCAGCTGGCACCCGGGATGAAGGGTCAGGCGGGGGAAATCCGTGCACTGTAAATGGCGCATCAGAAGAAAGGCCAGATAGAAAAGCCTGCTTCCCAGGATTAAGAGCAGAAAAGCAGCTCTTGTTTTCTCTGGTCGGGGGGGGGGGGGGGGGTGTGGGGTGTGGACCTAACAGGAGAACTAGAACCAGCTGGCTCAAACCGCCTTGGAAGTCAAGCTTTCCTTTGCTGACAATAATAGCCAACGTTCACCAAGTGCTAACCTTGTGCTGGGAAGTTTACATGTAGTATCTCATTTAGCCTCCTGACAATGATAAGTTATCATTCCCACTCAGGAAAGGAGGAAGCTAAGCAGTTTTCACTTTCCCCTGGGGGAATGGAGCTGAGACCAGATTTGGATCTGAGATTCAGACCCTGGTTCTTAATCACAAGCAAGACTGCTCCCCACTCCAGGCAGTGAAAGGATGGCCTGCCAGAGAAAGTCATGTGAATCAGGCACTATTCAAACCCGAGTGACAGAACCAACCCCATCTCCTGCCCACGTGGCCATGCCCACCCCATTTTGTTCCTGACTACTGACTGCCCCTGGGCTAGACCTGGGGAGCCTGGATCCCTCTTCGAGACAGACTGGGACCTGGGGCCCTGCACTGCAGTGCTTGCACCTGGACAAACGTCTCCTCGAGCACCAGAATACAAAGAAGATTCCCTTCTCCAGGGGATCTTCCTGACCCAGGGATCAGACTGGGGTCTCCCAGTTGCAGGCAGATTCTTTATCATCTGAGCCACCAGGGAAGCCCTACAAAGAAGCTCCAAGGCACTAAAAGTAACTGTGTGCATGCCCTGTGGGGGCAAATGATGAACAACAAGATACAAAAAGGCCAAAACCCAACTGCCACTTCTGAGGTGCTGGAAGCAAAAGCAGGGTCCTGTGCATGATCTCTGCATGCAGCACCAACACAGGGGTGGGCAGACCACCCAATCCACCCCTTGAGCCTGACCCACCGATCTGTCCCACGCTCGTCCCATTTATGGGACCAGCTCAAACCCCTCCCCCCTGGGGGGTGAATAAGGGCATCTTGTTTCCGCTTCCTCGCGCTGCAGCAGGAGCCCCAGAAAAGCCTTGCCTGAATTTCTCATCTGGTCCTTAGCAATTTCCATTGATTAAAGAGTCCAAGAACCCAGGTTATTAACAACTTCACTCCTACCCACAACCTAGGAGCACTCTGGCTGGCAGGCTGTACCTTCTGAACCTCTCCCTCTTTCCATCACCACAGTCATGCTTTTGCTTGCTCACCATTTCCGGTCTGCCACTGGTCTCCAAAGTGGCCTCCCCACCTCTGGTTGTGCTTCCTTGAAGTCTGTGCTCAACACCATCATCTCCAGAGTACTCTCCAGCTAAAACATAACTCTGGACGTGTCCCCTGGCCACTGAAACAGTCTTCAAGGGCTAGCTATGACCTACAAGGGACACCCAGGATCCTGAGCTGGGCTCCCAACCCAGATTTCCCATCCCATTCTTGTCCTTCCACTCATACACCCTCATCCTAGCCCACCTTCTTAAAACAACTCAGAATCAGTCAGGCCCCATGGTGCAGAGGGCACACTCCTAGAGCAATGGGATAATAAAGGACCACTTGTAAAGGGACTCCTTTCAGAGAAGTGGGCCAGGGATGGGGACCATAGCGCACAGATAGTAACCCAGGGCTTGTCGCAGCCAAGCTGTTTCCAGATTCAGGAAGGAGACTCACGGAGGTTGGCGCTACTCAGTGTGGCCCACAGGTGGGTGATCGTTGATGAGCTGTTTGATCCTGGTCCATGATCAGACAGCACAGACATTGACAGTAAGCTTTAAGAACATTTTACAGCCATTTAGCACTGGTTGGGACACCTAAATGAGTGGTCACTTTTTTTTCTGATAAAGTGTTTCTATGATATTCTTACAAAAGCATTGGTCTGCAGAAAAGAAAGCTGGTTTTTCACCACAAGTACCTTGAGAAGCACTGCCCTAGGCAGAGCAGGGTGCCTCAGCCTTGGCACCGCTGACACTTGGACGATAAGTCTTGGTGGTAGGGCAGTCCTGTGGACTGTATGTGTTTATTAGGAGCATCCCTGGCCTCTACCCACTGGATGCCAGTAGCCCCCCTCCCTGGTTATGACAACCAAAGATGCCTCCAGACATTACCATCTGGGGACAAAATCACCGCCTGTGGAGACACATCGGTCTAAAAAACTTGGTTGAGGGGCAGAGACAACCAGGGGCAACCATACAGGGTGATGACCAGACAAATAGGTACCCCAGCCTCAAGTCTCTTCCCTCTTCCCAGCCTTCTGCTACTGCTCCCCATGATCGAACCCAACTGAAAGCCAGAGTTCATGGGGGCACATTGGTCAACCTTTCAGGGCACACAGCAGTGGGCAGGAGGGGCAAATGGATCTGGAGAGGCAAAAAAAAAAAAAAAAAATGTCTGGCACAACTATTGGGTCACAGCCCTCTTTGTGAAAGACTCATCCTGAAATCCTGATAGATTTCTTTCCGTCACATAAACTGGCGACATCTCTTTTAGTAGAAAACATGAATTGCTATTTTAAGTTGCTCCAAAGTGTTAAATTTAATTAAGCTCATACGCTCTAAAGCACAATTTAAAACTGCCACCCCAAGCGCTTACCCAGGAAAAACAAAACACGCGTTAAGTAGCTGCTTCTGAGCTGTTTTTCCTCCTTTTTTCCACCCCCCTATTAATATTCTTTTTGGTATTTGTTCATTCAGTTTAACACTAGCAAACAAATCTACAGCTGACTTCTACAGTTGATAGCAGAGGTTTTAGAAGACATCACACAGGAGCATATTGGTTACTCTCTCATCATGGTTATCATTCTCATACTGGTTATTCTCTGCCATCTGTCTTCCCTTCACCTGCCCTCCCCTGGACAATGAGGAACTACATTTCCCAGACCCCCTTGCCTGTTCCCAAGCTCCTTTGCCTCCCAGGTAGAGTTGTCCAATGGAGGCCCTAGCAGGTAGGAGGAGGGGAGAGCCAGGTATTTCTTCCTCTTTTTCTGCTCTAAGTGGGATCTCCTTGTCAGCTCCTGAGCCTCCTCTGTGATCCCACCTTCAGGGGTTCTAGCTCCTGCCAGATAGACCTAGATCTTAGGTTCTGATCAAACCATCTCCTCCTTGTACCTGAAGTCCTTGGGTGGGGTGGGTGATGGCAGTGGCTTCTGGCTATAGCTAATCTCGGCGATGCTGACCCCTCAGCAATTCCATTACCTGTAACCCAACCCCAGTACCAGATTCCTTCTTAGATCTAGAGTGTTCCCTTTTTCCCCTGAGTGAATCCTAGGTGACACAAGAACATATACTTCACACGACAAGAAGGAAAAATGTATTTTTTCATTGCATTTCTGGAGAAAACTGTCATTACTTCATGTCAGTAGCATCACATTTTATCTAGTAGAACTCCAGCTGAAGGAAGCACTTTGCCACCTTCTCGGAATCACTCATCACTCCCCAAATCTAACACGTGGCACTTTTGCACAGAGCAGCTCCTCTTCCTGGAAATCACTTGTGTTTTTCCACCTGGTGACCCCATCTTTCGAGGCCTGACTCAGCATCACCTCTGACCCCATCTCTGCTCTCTGCTCCCACAGCCCCTCCTGCCTTCCTCCAATAGAGCCCTGCTCCACGGATGCCTATGTCTCCCTGGAGGACATGGGCTGTGTCTTCATCTTTGCATCTCCTCTGCCAATCATAGTATCTGGCCTTGAGTCACTGCTGAGTAAATATTTACCCCATGGTTGAGCAGTGAATGAAAGAGTGCTTTGCTAAATGTTAAGGCCTGTACAAATTTGAGGGATTCTTAGTTAAATATAATACAATGGCTGGTGACTCTCAGACACTGGCTGGTCCTAAGGAAATCTTCCTGGAAAGGCATTTTTCTACATCTTTGAAGGGCACCCCTGACAATCTTTATGAACTTGCATGTAGATACGTGTTGGACTGTGTGAGTGCAAGTGAATGTGTGTGTGTGAAAAGATGTGTGGGAGACATGTCTGTGTGTCTGTCATTTGAGAGTTGACTGCCTGAGTATTTGTGAGTGTGAGTGTGTGTGTGTGTGTGTGTGTGTGTGTGTGTAGGTGTTCACATACAAATGGTACAGAAAGGTTCTGGTTACGTACAGTGTTCTGGTCACTGCTATGTCCCTCTTCTACCCAGCTTCCCCAGTGCCCCAGAGACTCCACATGTCCCCCAATACTTCTGAGGGGACTCCCCACATGACCTCTCCCAGAGACACTTGCAGGCCGAGTCTACTTTTCCCTAACTGCTACCATTAAAGCTATACTATTCCTGGAACATCTGGGAATGGGAATGGGAGAGGTTCTTAGAGGCCACCTGAGCCTCGGGGCAAAGCCTGTGAGCGAACCCCCGAGGACGACGGTCCCCCTCTCATGGGCTCACTCCAGACCGCACTCCCCAGCCTCCTGCACACTGGGCGGGGTCCAGGTGGTGAGTTCTGGCGAGGGGAACACGGCAGCAGCATGTGTACCTCTGGGCCAGGCCCAGAAAGAGCGGGAGTCCCTGCTCCCTTCTCCCTGGACCCTGGGTGCGGTGACCAGCCTCGGCCCACCTGAGGGGCACCGCAAATCTGGTGCCCAAGTCTGCATGTGAGGAAGGCCTCCTGACAGACCCAGGAGACCGCCCTGGACCCTCGGGAGAGCAAAACATCAAACTCTCCCATGCTTGAGCCTTTATGCGTTTGCCTCCATTCACCCCAGTAGCGGGCCTCTCCTGACTAATCCAGCCCCCTGAAGACACAATGAGGTGACCCTGAGGAATCCATTATGTGTAGGTTTGTGACAGAGAAAAAGACAGGGTGAGTGTGTGTGGGGGGGGTGACTGAAGGGGAATGAGTGTGTTTGTGTAAGAGGAAGCAGTCGGTGCTGGTGTCCACACAAGAAATGCAATTCTTGCCTTCCTGGAGTTGGGAATAGACACCACGTCTTCCACCCCAGCCTCCATCCCCCTCAGCTCCTAGCATTTTGAGGTGCTCTCCCTTCTCCCCCGCTAACCCTCCATCAGTGATGCACCGGCCTCCTGCCGAGCCCCAGCGCTAATTTGAAGACCACGTCAAGCTGCCCCCACTCCACTTTGCTGGTTCTGCACCCTCATTACTGGCTCTTCACAGAATCACCAGCCTGCCAAGCTCCCTGGCCGGCCATGACATCTCAGGGCACATGAAAGGGCCTCATTAAACCGAGGCAAGCAGCCTGGCTCCCCAGCCTCTCCCTCTGCCTGCCAGTCCCAGAGGGGCCGGCTGGCTTCCCTGCAAGGCAGCAGAGCCCATGCGGCTGGGTCTGTCTGGCATAGGATTTATTGAGTACATACTATGCACCCAGCTCTTGACAGGCAGGGTCTCTCTGATTCTGTACCCTGACTCTGTGAGTAGGAGTAATTATCCCCACACTACCAATGAAGAAACTGAGGCTCGGGCGGATCAGTCACCTGCTCACGTTCACACAGCCGGAAGGCGGCTGAACCAGTTTCGTAACCCAGGACTGCTGGGCCACCCAGCGTGATCTTCCCTCTACTGTATTGAGCTGAACTGAGCAGAATCAGATCACAGCAGAAGCACATCTTAGTGTCTAGCTAAGTAAAACACAAAAACACAAATGTATATGACTACAATGGCAGCTGACATTTATTGAACACTTACTATATGCCAACCAGTATTCTGAGCACTCTACCTGTATTAACTGATTTAATCCCCACGGCAGCTCCATGAGGGAGGTACTATTATTAACCTCATTTTACAGAAGAAGAAATCAAGGCTTAGGGGCGTTAAGTGATCTGCTCAAGGTCTCACAGAGAAAACATTTGTGCCTGGCCAAGATTTGAACCCAGCACTCTCAATCAACGCTCTTGATAACCCTGAAGTACCTTTTGTAATAATGCTCCCCATTTTAGAGATGGGAATTAACCGAATGGACCTGAAACCACAGAGCTAACTAGAGATGAGAGTTCCATGACTGGTTAAGTGTTGTCCTACTACTTCTGAAAGCTTCTGGGAGGTCTGAAGGAAATGAGGGAGCTACCTGGTTCTCTGTGGGTGGTTTTCCCATAGAGGGAGCCGCCACCAGTGTAAAGGCCCTGAGGCAAGGACAGTGAGAAGACCGGTTTGGCCAAAACAGAGTGATGGAAATGGAGAGTGGTGGGAAATGAAGTCACCAAATTAGGAGCCAGGAGCGGGGTTCCAGAGGCCTTGCAAATACACTGTGTTTCGCTCGTGTGCCAGCTCCGAGGATTAGACAAGTACTAGTGTTGAGAAGAATTCTGAGGCTGTGTTCAAACTCAGCAGGACAGACTGCTATGGGTCTGGAAGGACCTGTCTTTTGTATTTGTTGTTTCTGGTCTCAGGATCAGAGAGCAATTAGAGAGAATGACTGTAATTACAATATGTATCGCAGAATCCCCTCTTCTGGTCTTGTGCCAGATGCTGGCCTCCCCTGAATGCTGGGCCCTGAGTGATAACAGGGGCAGGCCCGTGGCTCCTCCTCAGAACAGGATTCCCACAGAGCCAGTTCGACTCAGTGAGGGCTCCAAGAATCAAGAGCCTCTCATTAACTTCTGAGAAGGGCCAAGGGCCAGGCTCGGTCACTGCCCTATAGCCCCTGCCCCTCCTGAGGACACGGGGGCCCACCTGGGTGCCTGAGGCACTCTGTCTAATTGGCAATGATTTTGCTCATCAGAAAGTAAAGGAGCCACATTCAACAGGAGTGAGATTCTGAGGCAGAGTACCCCAATATCCATTCTCACAGCCCTGAGAACAGCAGGCGGGGCTGGGGATCTAAACCCCCAGTTGCACTGGCCTTGGATGAACTCTCTGGCTCCCCACCCCCACCTCTCCTCTACAAACAGCCAGTGCATCCCATTAAAGCTCAGGTCAGGTCAAGTCCTTCCTCTGCCCAATGCCCCCAGTGAGGCCCATCTCGCGTAGTCAGAGTCTCACGTGCCCCACGGGCCCTCTATGATCTCCTCTCACCCCTCCCAGGTCCCCTCCTCCCACTCACCCCGCCCATTCTGCACTAGTCACCCAGCCTCCCTGCTACTCATGACTTGCCAAGGGTGCTGCTGCCACAGGGCCTTTGCACTGCCTGTTGCCCTTACCTGGATGCCCTTCCTCCAGATGTCATACACTCCCTGCCTCATCTCCTCCAACTCTGCTACAGTGTCACCTCCTCTAGCTGCCCTATTTAACATTGCCACCTTCCCCTATCTCTACCTTGCCCCCTCCAAGCCCCTTATTCAGCTCTATCTTTTCCCACTGCCCTTTCACTGCCTGACGGACACTATCATTTGCTTATTTACTAGGCTTCCTGTTAATTCTCTCTCTCTCCTTCCACTAGAATCTCAGTTCAGGGTTAAGATCAGGGTTTTTTGTCTCCTTTGTTCACTGATATTTCCTCAGCCTCTAGAACAATACTTGGCACATAGTAGGCCCTCAAAAACATTTTGAATGAGTGAATGTTCTGTATTAGCACTGCCCAATCCAGTGGCCGGGCTTCCCAGGTAACTCAGTTGATAAAGAATACACCTGTAACGTAGGAGGGTGGGGAAGACCCCCTGGAGAAGGAAACAGCAACCCACTCTAGTATTCTTGCCTGGAAAATCCTGTGGACAGAGGAGTCTGGAGGGCTACAGTCCACGGAGTCACAAAGAGTCAGACACGACTGAGTGACTAACAAATAAAATAGATAAAATGCAGTAGCTATACGTGGCCTTTTAAATTTAACTTCAAACTAATTTAAATGAAATTAAAATCTCACTTCCTCCGTCACACTAGGCGTATTTCAAGGGCTCAATGGTCACATGTGGCCAGCGGCTACCACATGGGACAGTGCAGCTGGGAAGCAGCCCACCGTCTCAGAGTTCTGCTCACTGAGGCTCTTGCTACGCCCCTCTCCAGCAGGTGGTAAGAATCCTGTCATTTCCCATGTGAGCCCTGGTGCCCCAAAAAGGTGGGCCGGGCCGGGGAGTGTTGTCAGGCTCACAGACACCCTCCAAGCAAGGACAATTGATTTTGTAGGCATCAATCCGGGCCTCTGAGTTCTCTGTCTTCCTAGGCGTTCTCTCCATGACTCTGGAGAGTTGCAGCCCTTCTTTCCAGCTCTTCCAGCTTCCCTTGGCTCCTGGGACTTCTGGGTTCACTGGGGTCTCTCTGGGGCTCCCCCAGGCCTGACTCAAGCCTGTCGCCCCTCCCCCACAGTGCTCTGACTCTCTGCCTCTCACTCAGCCTGTGGTCAGCCCCTTTCCAAGCAGCATCCCTCTACCCACGGTCCACAGGCTGGGCCAGCCCCAGGCCAAACCAGAGAGGCTTTGGCCCCTCTGGTCCCCCATTGCTATAGCACGTTCCTGCTTTCCCACTTTTCATCTACTAGCTATCCTTAGACTTCTGCTGTGTCTCTATTAAGAAAAGTCCCTGATGAATCCAGTCACCATTATGCCTGTCACCCTTCTCAGGAATAGACACCTTTAGAAAGAGAGGTGGTAACAGGCAGTGGTGACCCTGGAGCTGGATGCTGGGTTCAAACACTGCTTCTGCCCCTTCATAGCTGAAATTGCTTACTGGTGGTGGTGGTGGGAGGAGGCAAATCCTTTACCTGTCTGGGCCTATTTTCCTAGAAATATCCTATGTCTGCAAAACGGAGCATTTATAAGCTCCGCTCTATGGGGATGTTATAAAGTTTAAATGAGTCATGATTCATGAGGAACCTGGATCAGTGTTTGGGACACAGTAAGAGCCACTGGAGGGTTTGTTATATAAAGGACTGGGTGATGCTGAGCTAAAAGGAATGTTTATCTCTGACAGTGGAAATCCAGGCCTCAAGGGTTCATGGCTGGCAAATCCCTTGCAAGCATCTCATGGGAGAAGCGGGAGTGCCTGGATCCTGGCTGGGCCGACAGCAGACCTCGTGGCTTCAACAGCACATCTCCTTTCATCTCGTTCCCCCTGCTCCCACCGCATGTGACTCCAAAAGTCTTTTTCAGATGGCACATGGTGACGTTCGTTAGGCCCTAGCTGAGTGATTGCAGAGATCACTGGAAGACAAACCAAAGGGAGCCACGGCCCAGCAAGCTGCCTCTTCACCCACCTCTCCAGAGTAAGGGCTCCCCTGGTGACAGATGAGGATCTGACCTGGGGAGGCCCTGCCTTTGCTCACTGACCCGGCACGTGTGACAGACCCAGCTACCTGGCAAGGGTTTGGGCAACCACCAGCCCCCACGTTCGGTGGAGACCACAGGATCAGGGCAGGAATTCCTCCCTGTTCCGCTGCACCCCTTCATCGAGAGGGTAAAGCCGAGAGGTCAGCATGTGAGCCTGGGGCTGGACCCCCAGAGTTCCAAGCCCAGTCCATCACTTGCCAGCTCTGTGACCTTGGGCAAGCCACTTAACCTCTCTGTAAAAGGGGACAGACAATAGAGCATCCCTCACTGGATTGCTAGGAGGGTGAAATGAGCCAGTGCCTGCAATTGAAACTGTCCCTGGTCCATCACGAGCTTAGAGGATGCTAAGGATTCTGACTGAGGGGGGTCATCTGGTCCCAACGACATCAGAGATGAATCTGCAGCATGAGGTTAGATTAAATACTAGCTGGGGAGGCAGGGGCACAGCCCCACTCCAGGCCCGCTGGCCGAGCTCTGACGGCCAGCCTCTGCACTGGCCCAGCCAGCCCTCCAGCCCAGCCCGTCTCCGGTTGGCCCCACGAGGCTGTAGCTCCTTCTAGTCCTCCCTCTGCTACTTCCACTCACAGGTCACAGGAAGGCCGGGCCGAGGGGACCATCGACCCCTCTGGCTGTTGGCCCTCCATTCACACATGTCCATGGACACAGCAGGCAGCCCCGCCTCCAGTTTCCCGCAGCTCAGAATTCCTGCTCTCGCTGCTGAGGTCTGACAGTTGCTGCTTGGTCCCACCGGTCCCGGCTCAACCCCATGGGGACACCCACGGGACAAGGCGTTTCTTTCTTGAACATATGTTGGCGCTTCCCAAGTTGTGCGGCAGCTCTCTCACCCCGCCCTGCGTTTCCACTTCTCCGGAGTGAACATTTCCCTCCCTCCCCACCATCTCCTCGGGACTCGCTCTCCATCTTGCACCCCAGATGCTCCCCTCTGATCACACGCCCATCTGTCTTTGGCCCTCCTCTCTGCATGTATGAGTGTCGGGGGTGGGTTTGAACTCTGAGAAAAGTGTCCCTTTCCCCCAACTAGACATTCTACTTTTCCTGAGGCCCCCCATCCAAGACAACACTCCTTTCGGGAAGTCACATCGCACCCACAGCTCACCCTGAGCAGGTGGTTAATGGAAATGCCCTGTGATTTCCCACGTTTAAGCCATATTACTCCCATCCTGTTCCCTGAAGTCACGTTTCTATCACTGTAGGCTGAGCCAACCCAGGCAAGGCCCCCTGCCCACATCAGGCCTCTCTCTTTCTGTATATCCTTCTCTCCCTCTGTCTCTCCTCATCCGAGTTTCTATGGATGTGGAAATTTTCTCTGCATTTAATTGTTCTTAGCTTCCAACCCCCAAGGACTGGGTCAGCACAATACAAAATACAAAGCGCTAGTCACTCTGTCGTATCTGATTCTTTGCGACCTCATGGACTGTAGCCCACCAGGCTCCTCTGTCCACGGAATTCTCCAGGCACGAATACTGGAGTGAGTAGCCATTCCCTTCTCCAGGGGATCTTCCGTGACCTAGGAATTGAACCTGGGTCTCCTGCTTCGCAGGTAGATTCTTTATCGTCTGAGCCACCAGGTCAGCACATCTCAGGGGAAAAAAACTGTGGGCTTTGGAACCTGGCAGAAATCTCTCTTTGAAAGCTGGTTCTGCCCCCGTGTGGACTCACTTTTTCCTCTCTCTGAACCTCAGTTTGCTCACATGAGAAGTGGGGAGAGCAGCACCAACCTCCTGCAGTGAGTGTGAGGCATGATGTGTGTGGGGAAAATACCACTGCCCCTCCTCTCCCTTCCCAGGGCCATTTGGTACCCCAACGACGATGACGACGGCGATGATCATTGCCATTTATCTCCTCAAGGAGCTGAGAAAAACTTGCTCAATAACAATTCATCACTTACAGAAGAAACACAGAAGGTGTCAGACCAATTATACCTCATTGTAAACACAGGAGTGAACAAAATGAAGATTCCCCACCAGCCACCTCCAAACGCACTAGAACAGCCGGCAGATGCCAAGTCAGTGCCACCCGGTGATGTACCTGATCAGACAACCCTGCCCAGTCAGCAGATCTGTGATTTCCCAGGGGTACTGCACAGGAGCTAAGTCACCTGTGCCACCAACTCCTTAAAAATGTCATGCTGGCACTTGCTTCAGCCTCACATATACTTGAATTGGAACGATGTAGAAGAGATTAGGATGATCCTTGTACAAGGATGACACACAGATTCATGAAGCATTCCACATTTCTATGAAATGTTGACACATGTTACAACTTGGGTGAATCTTGAGGACATAATGCTGAATAAAATAAGCCAGACACAAAAGACAAGTACTGCGTGTCTCCCCTTATAGGAAGTACCTAGGGTGGTCAAATTCATAGACTGACAGTAGAAGAATGTTTGCTAGGGGATGGGGGAGGAGGAAATGGGGAGTTAGCATCAGATGGGTACAGAGTTTCAGTTTAGGATGATGGAAAAGTAAAGATGGATGATGGTGATGGTTCTACAGCAATGCAAATATACTTAAGGTTCTTGCACTACAGACTTAAAAATGGTTACAATGGTACATTTAATGTTGTGTATATTTTAGCACAGTAACAAAGTGGCCAAAAAGATGCTTGTTGCCTTTTACACCCATTGTAATCCCCTCCATCAGATCAGAAGCTTCTTGAAGAAGGGAACTATATCACTCTCCAGGTAAGGCTGTGCTAGGGTGAAAAAAGCTTATTAACCATGCAATGTAGGTAAGTCACTTCTCATCTCTAAGTATCCCTCAGTTTTCTTGCCTGCAAAATGGGTTAATAGCATGGATCCTACAGTATTTTGTGAAACTTAAACACAATAGTATCTGTTAAGTACGGAGTACAGTACTCAAGATATGTGCAATAAAAAGCAGCCAGCAGTAGAAATTAACACATTTTAAATTAATGCTTCAAGAAAACTTATTTTTAAATAGAAGTAATCAGTATTACCTTTAGAAACTTAGCAATAAATATTTCTCTGTGCCATTTCTTAGAGGTCTCAGAGCTTACTGGGGAAGAAAAAGCAGTCATGATGATACTTGGATTTGGTGCCTGAAGATCGAGTTCAAACCCTGGCCCTGGCAGCTACTAGCTGAATGAGACTAGGAGGTTGTTGGGAAAACCTAGCAAGCTCCTGCCTGCACGTGGTAAAGTACTTGCAAAGGTGAGGTGTCATTTTTTTTAATGAGGACCCTCAACAGCTCTGCATGAATGAGGGGCTGAGAAACTGACAGGTGCTCCAAGTTACATGCCTGAGGCTGGAGCCCGTGACCAAGGGGACTGCTTGACTTCTGGCTCACTGAACTGCAGGGCCATCGTGCTTGCCGCCTTACGCCACGAAGAGATGTCCTTTCCAGCTGGTGGTCTGCTGGAGCCCGCTCAGCACTTCTCCGGCCTGCACTCCTGTTGATCCTGCCCTGGACATCTCTGCCTCTAACAAGCAGGCTGACCATGAAGGGATGACTCAGGGTAGGGAGAAAAGCTCTGTGGGCAATGGGGAGGCCACTCTGTCCAGTGGACGGAGAAGCAGAACTGTCCACACCCACCAAATATTCTCCACTCCAGCTGGAGGGATAAGACTCTAACCCTGGCTCTCTCATGGGCTTGCTGTGTGACCTTGGGCAAGTCACTTCCCTTCTCTGTGCTCCAGTGTCCAATTCTAACATCTAGAACTCCACAAGAATATCACTGGAAGAGGGGTGACGGGAATGAGGGAGAGGCAGGAGGAGGAAAGGCCAGGCACAGTCATCAAAGGGCTGTGGGAGTTCGGACACCAGGTCCCCAATTCTGAATGGGATTTGACACCAGAGTGACCTGTGCTCTGGGCATCAGTCCTGACTCACATCTTACTGGCTGTATAATCTTTACCCCAGTGCTTAACTTCCCAGAGCTTAGTTGTCTTGCTTGTAAAAGCAGTCAGCAAAGCTAATCTGCAGAGTTGCATGAGAATTAGAAATAAAGTAAGGTAGGCGCTGACATGCGATATATACTCAATAGACCATGCATGTATCTAGTGAACGCTTACTTTATCATCTATCCATCTATCATCTGTTTATCATATCTATTTGTCTTCTACCTATCACCTATCTGTCTATCATCATAGTTTCTGTAGAGAACATGAACACCATCCAACCCACCCATCTCCCAGTAGGATCTCTTGCAGTGGCGAAGGTGAACGGCCTGGGGTCACTGGTGGGGTGTCTGGGGGTTGGCGCCCCTGTACTGAGTGGGAAGATCAACTTCGCTGTGGGACCTCCTCACGAGTTGGGAGTTTTCAAGTGAGGCTGGCCTGGACCTAGCCATGCATCCTCATGGTTTTAAATGGGAAAAACTAAAAGCACTATTCAATCTTCCCCTCCCTCACCCCCTCCCCCAGCCTGGGGGCAGCAGCTCCTGTGGGGACAATGAGCCTCCAAATGTGCTTCAGGATCCCAGGAGGACAGCCCCCCCTCCCCCCGCCCCAACAGTCTCTGATCTCAGCAGGGAAGTAATCCTGTGAGCACAGCACAGACAGGTCTAGAGCTTCCTGGGAGTCTCTCCAGCGCTGTTTATTGGGGGTGCACAGATCCGAGGCCCCAGACTCACTTTCTCCCTCTCCTGGTCTGGCCGGGGAGGGGCCCTGCTGCGGCTGCAGCGGGGGCAAGGTTGGTGGGGGGCCTGCCACTCTCCCAGCCACACAGGTGGGATGGAGGGCGAAGCCCGGCGGGGGAGCTGCATGTGTGTCCACTGACTGGTGTGCAGGTGTGTGGGTGTGCTGTGTGTGCGTGTCTACTGACTAGGGTTGAAGCCTCATTAGTGTGTGAGGAGATGAGAAGAGAGTGCTGGCTTGAGGCTGTCAGTGAACGTGAGCATTTGAACAAGCCAGAACGTGGAGAAAACATGCTCCAAGGGCCTGCAAGGCTCCACGTGGTCTGGCCCCACGACCTCCCTGCCCAGTCTCCGGGACCCTGCCCCTCCCCGGCTTCCTCTGTGGCAGCCACCCTGGCTCCCGCTGCTCCCCAGACATGCTCCACCCTTGAGGCCTCACCCCGGCTGTTCCCTCTGCCTGAAATGCCCTTCCTGCAGACCCCTGCTTGCCTCACCTCCTTCAAGTCTTTGCCACATCTCACCTTCTCAGGGAAGCCTGCCAGCCGCCCTGTTTAATATTGCCATCTGCCCACCCCTCTCCCCAGCCCCGTGCCCCTTACCCTCCTCTGCGGATGGATTCTTCTGGGCAGAGCACTGACTGCTCCCCGCACGTCTATAATCTGCCCATTTATCCTGCTTGTTGCCGGTTTCCCCGTGAGGCTGAGGATCTCCGGGTGTTCTGTTCGCTGACTGCATCCAGAGCACCCAGAACAGTAACATTTATTTTACGGCGTATTTGCGTCTAGTTTCTCATCTGTAACATGAGGACCATAACAGAAGCTATCCACTTCGAAGAGCTGTTGGGCAAGGGAAATGAATGAATCACCTACAAGCACCGAGAACAGTGCTTGGCACAGAGCTTGGGCTGGCTATTATTACCACACTCTGTCACAGCCTGGGAGATGGAATCGAGTGAATGATCCCCATGAGGGATCGAGCACACCAGTGGTTACACGAGGGTGAAGGTGCTTAATGCACACTTATCGCCTCACTCCCCCTCTACGCCTTGAAAATTCCCAGGAAGGAAAATTCCCTGATGTCCTCCAGTCATGGAACCCACAGTTTTGGACCCCTTTCGGGTTAGGAACCTAACTATCAGTAAATTTACTATCTGTTTGGGGTTTTTTGGTTGTCATTGTTTGTTTGTTTGTTTTAATCAAGGGAAGAAACGAGCCAGACCCCAGCCCGCCCCACCCCAGGCTGCACGGCTCTGGGGTCCTACTGGTATTTAATAGCATGTGATCAGCAAGCGCGTCCTCTGATGGGTGAGAGCAGCCTGGACCATACAGCACCTGAGCCCAGATTCATCTCCCAGCTCTGCAGCCCCCACTAGGCTGGATGGCCTGGGGCAAGCCCCATCCCCAATCTGAGTCACCACTCTTCCCTGGTGAGAGGTGGCGATTAGACTTTTGCTATGGGAATACCAGACCACCTGACCTGCCTCTTGAGAAGCCTATATGCAGGTCAGGAAGCAACAGTTAGAACTGGACATGGAACAACAGACTGGTTCCAAATAGGAAAAGGAGTATATCAAGGCTGTATATTGTCACCCTGCTTATTTAACTTATATGCAGAGTACATCATGAGAAATGCTGGGCTGGAAGAAGCACAAGCTGGAATCAAGATTGCTGGGAGAAATATCAATAACCTCAGATATGCAGAGGACACCACCCTTATGGCAGAGAGTGAAGAAGAAATAAAAAGCCTCTTGATGAAAGTGAAAGAGGAGAGTGAAAAAGTTGACTTAAAGCTTAACATTCAGAAAACTAAGATCATGGCATCTGGTCCCATCACCTCATGGGAAATATATGGAGAAACAGTGGAAACAGTGTCAGTGTTATTATAAACAGTGTTATTTTTTTGGGCTCCAAAATCACTGCAGATGGTGATTGCAGCCATGAAATTAAAAGACGCTTACTCCTTGGAAGGAAAGTTATGACCAACCTAGAAGCATATTAAAAAGCAGAGACATTACTCTGCCAACAAAGGTCCATCTAGTCAAGGCTATGGTTTTTCCAGTGGTCATGTATGGATGTGAGAGTTGGACTGTGAAGAAAGCTGAGCACCAAAGAATTGATGCTTTTGAACTGTGGTGTTGGAGAAGACTCTTGAGAGTTCCTTGGACTTCAAGGAGATCCAACCAGTCCATCCTGAAGGAGATCAGTCCTGGCTGTTCATTGGAAGGACTTATGCTGAAGCTGGAACTCCAGTACTTTGGCTACCTCATGCGAAGAATTGACTCATTGGAAAAGACCCTGATGCTGGGAGGGATTGGGGGCAGGAGGAGGAGGGGACGACAGAGGATGAGATGGCTGGATGGCATTACCGACTTGATGGGCATGAGTTTGAGTCAACTCTGGGAGTTGGTGATGGACAGGGAGGCCTGGCATGCTGCAGTTCATGGGGTTGCAAAGAGTCAGACACGACTGAGCGACTGAACTGAACTGAAAGTCTTCCCAGACTCATCTGTTCATCTGACTTTCACGGGGCATCTATCTATCGTGTGCCAGGGCTACTGCTGGGGGTACAGCCATGAGCATGAGACGCAAGTCCCCACCCTGTGGAGCTGACACTCCCAGCAGGGAGAAGGCAGACAGTAAGTGATGAACACAACTGGTAAATCACATAATATGTGAGAAAGTGGAGTGTGCTATAGGGAAAAGAAAAAGCATAGCAGGTTAAAAGAAAGTGAAAGGGTGGGGGGCGGGTAGGGAGGGCAGACTCAGCTCCATGTGGGCTGGTCAGGGGTATTTAGAGGTGACATTTGAGGCAAGGGACATCTTACACTCCAGAAGCCTATGAATTGCAGGGGTCTTGGCACCGCTCTATTCCATTAGGGGTCCCCTGGAGTCCCCATCTCTTCTTTTCCCTCCTTCTCTGAGTGTACTGAGCCCCAGATCACCCAGTGGGTGATGACGGGGCCAAAAGACAGATCAGCCAAGTCCCCAGCGGTGATGAGTGATTTAGCACCGTCTTTATTCACACTCCGATATTTCACGGCTCCTGTGGCTCTGACGGAATAAATATGACCTTTTATTCTTCACTTTGCTTAAGACTCAAGGTCAACAGCTCAGCAGTGATCTATCGGCTGCTCCCCCCACCGGCCTTCTGTGAGCCAGGGAGCCCAGGGCTGTCAGAGACTCATGGCGCCCCCTCTCCGCCCCACAACCCCGTGCCCCTCGGCGCTGGGCCTGGGCCTTGCTTGGCCGAGGAGACAGCAGCCACGGTGGCTCCAGGGAATGACGGCTCATGGAAGGCAGAGACCGAGCCATAAATCTCCCTCCTCTCCCCGGAGCACCCCCCTCACCAGGGCTGAACTCATGACCCGGGTTTCATTTCAGTCCTGGGAGGTGGCAGCCATGGTTCAAAGGGCAAGTCATACATTAGAATGTCCAGGGTATGGCCATAAGTTTTTTTTTTAGTATAAAGAAGTAAAAAGCCTGCCTGCCTCAGATGGAAACCTCCAGGCCCTTCACGCAGCCGAGGCCTCTTGCTCTCAAAGAAGCCTGGCTTTGCTCATCAGACACCACCAGGACTGCTTGGAAGTTCTTCCACCTGTCTTAACTGAGACCCCTCCCCGAAGCACCCCCTCTCCTGCCTCTCCTCTAGGTTCCTCCTTATGTGTGCATGGGGGTGGGGGAATGATCTGGTCTGGTTCAGACTCCCCCTGTTTCCTCCTGGTGCTTCTGAGTGACAACGGGCAGTGACCTGGGTTTGCTAATAGACCAGGTGGCTGGGAAGGGGTGGCTAGACTGTCTGGAAAGGAAATGTGGCCATTGACCTCTATTTTGAACACACCACCTGTGACCCCGAGATACTTGCCTTGCTCCTCTTCATTCTAACTCACATCTTGGGAAGGAAAGAAAGGGACAGGAGCTCTCTAGAGCACAGCCAACCTAGACTCTGAATTCTGGCTCTGCCACTTTTCAAGCTGGGAGACCTTAGGCAGCTTACTTACCCTCTGATCCCAGAGATTCCTACCCTGTTAAGCGGGCTTAGGAGTAACAGCTGCCTCCCAGGGGTGGTGCGCATGCTCAGGGCCTGAGACGCACACAGCAAGCACTCAGATGCTAACTACGTATTATCAAGGCCTCAAGGTGTAGGCTCCGGAGTCAAATCACAGGTGGGACGCCTTGGGTAAGCTTCTTAACCTCTTCGGGCTTCAGTTTTCTCATCGGGACAACAACAGCACCTTCTTCATTGGGATGTTGCAAGAATTAAATGAGTTAATGAATGAACACTTGAGTACCTGGCATGTAACCATTTCTCAGAAAGATCGGTTCTCACTCTCATTGTCATGGCTTGAGAAGAGATCGTCCACAATCACTGGTACTTTTGACCTAACCCCCATCAACTAACTTTGTGACTTATAATCCACTGACCTCCACCCAGGGCTTCCTGCTGGCTCAGATGGTAAAGAATCCACCTGCAATACAGGAGACACAGGTTCAATCCCTGGGTCAGGAAGATCCCCTGGAGAAGGGAATGTCAAACCACTCCAGTATTCTTGCCTGGAGAATCCCATGGACAGAGGAGCCTGGTGGGCTACAGTCCATGGGGTTGCAGAGTCCAACATGATTGAGTGACCAAGCACACATGCATGACCTTCAACCAAGCACATACAAGGACTTGTAACATAAAAACACATATAAAACCAGATGAATAAATTTTTTTAAATGCTTTATGGCTGATCAAAAGTCATTAAAGAGGCTTGAACTAGAGGACCCCAGGATGTTTGCTGTGATATCCAAACACTGACCTCACGTATAATGCCCACATACCAACCAGGTGGCCACACATCCCTGGGGCCACTTCATCCTGGGAAGAGCCCAGGGAGGAGGGGGCGTGAGGGCTTCAGAACATGTGAGGGCAGTGGCTCTGTAGGGCCACCTTGTCTGTGTGGGACTTAGATCAGAGGAGATCAGCGGGCCTGAGGCTGCCTTCAGATGCAGGGGACCCTGGCCCATGAGGAGCTGCCCCGGTCCACTTTGCTCTGGCCAGGCCACATCCAGCTGCCAGATCCCACCCATGCAGGAGGCCACAGCCTGACACACATGTGAAGCAGGGACCAGGAGACGTGCCACGGGACACACCCCAGACCCCTTATTGCCCCAGGGACAAACATGGCAGACCTTTACTGCAATGCCTCCCACATTTCTTCACTCATTGAGCTCCTACTTGACCTTCTGGGTCACCTCCTCCAGGAAGCCTTCTCTGACCTCCCCAGGATCTGCTCTTGCCAAGCCTCACACAGCTTATCACAGCTGTGGTATCTGAACCAGTGACTACACGAGTACATAGTCCTTTAATGCCTCTCTCTCTGGGAAATATGAGCTGCAGAAGGGCGAGGATGTCCTGTTCCCGACTGTCTTCCCCACGAGTGGCCCGGACCTGGCATCATAAGCAGCAAATAAAAACCTCTAGAATGACTAAAAGTGAAAGGCAAAAGTGGAAGTCAGCAGGGAGGAAGGGTCTTGAATCTGAAAATACAAATAGTACTAGGCAAACCAGGAGAATTATCTGCAAAATTAAATAGGGTGGAAGAAGAATGAGTTTTATGCCTGATGAGGATGAAGACAGAATCTAAGGCCAGGCAGTAGAGAGAGGTGGAGTTTGGGGCCTGAAAGAAAGACCTCTCAACTTAAAGGCACCCACTGGTGGTCTGGGCTCTTGAATAAAAAAAGGCGGGGGCAAGTTCTTATGTCTGGAAGTTATTTCCCATGTGGGGCCGGTCAGCATTCCAAGAAGGTGGTAGGGGTGGGGGTGATGGGTAGGAAGGGTGGTGGGCATTGTAAGGATTGGTGAAGAAAGGGGAAGGTGGGCCTGGATGACCTTGAACTGTCCCCTTATCACTCTGGATTTTTTCCAGTCCATGGAAGTAGCAAGAACTATGCCCATTTTAAAGACAGAAGAACAGAGTCACAAAAGAGTTTTAAAGAATGAACAACTGAATTGGTCCCAAGACCTTGACTTCCCTCCCTCTGCCTGAACTCTCTCAAGCCCTTAGCAATATGTCCACAAAAGGCAACTGGGCTTTGAGGTTTCCTAACGACCCCTTGCTGACTCCCCCCACCTCCTGCTAGAACCTCCACGGTGGCCTCTGTCACGTCTGTATCCTCTGTTTGTCAGTCCCAGAGGAAACTGCCTGAGTGAGTATCTCATCCCCCACGACAGGTGGAAAGAAACACACCTCTAATGGTGGAATGTCAGACCTCCTGATCTTACATGAAGGCAGTATTTCTGGGTGGGATTCTATTCCTGGGCCCCCTCTAGGAAAGATGAGGGATGATGGAGGGACTCTTTTCCTGACCTCAGAAGGGCGGGCTCCACCCACTCACTTTTGCTGCAGGACCAAAGCTTCTTTCCAGCCTCCCTGCCAGAGGGAAAGGACTGCGGAGCACCCGCCTAGCCAACCTGGGAATTTTCAAAGCCTCCCTGTTCCACACAGACCTTTCTTTGATCGACAATCAAAGCTTGAGGGAAAAGCAGCCTTTGGAAGCAGCCCTTGGCAGTGGCTCACACGCAGTGGCATTCTGACGGGTGGTAAAAATATCTCTCTGGTGTTCAGTGCCGGCTGTCGCCACCATCGCAGTTTCCAAGATCCTGTCTCCATGCCCAGGACCTCAGCAGCCTCCCCACCTGTCCACACACACACACACACACACACACACACACACACCCCAGGAGCCAGAACACAGGTCACCCAGCCCCTGACCACCGACCACCCTCAAACCCACAAGGACCGCCCCAATCGGGGCAGCCAGGCACCAGCAAAAATGCTCTTAAGAACCACTAGAGAGGTAGATTTATTCTCAGAAATACTGCAGCACATGCCTAATGAGCTAATTAAACAGGAACATAAATAATTACTCCCCTATCAGAGTGAGAGGACTTGCGGGGAGAGGGCAGGGTGCTGACGGGAGGAGCTGGGAGAGTGATGGGTGAGCTGTGATGCTCTGGAGGGGGAGACGGGAAACTCCTCTCTCCGCTGTGGCTGTGGGCTGGGCCTCGGGGAGGTTCCTGGGCCAGGCAGATGCAGCTCCAAGGATTCTGCCAGAAAAATCGTCACAAGATGCTGCTTTGTTTCCTTCATGAGTACTTCCTGCTCACTCACATGCCCACACCCTGACCTCCCTCCCACTATCATAACAAGCCCAGGAGGGGAAATTTCAGTGGAAGGGGTCCTTCTCCCATTTTATGGGTATGGGCATTAAGGAGCAGGAGGGTCTCAAGACAGAGCTAAGACTCTAACCACCATCATGCACCTGGTCCTCCTGCTTCTGCCCCTGCCTGCTGTGGTCTCCAGACTGTAGTCAGCCAGGGTTGTCTTTGTTAATCACATCAGGCCACTCTCCTGTGCTCAGCCCCCCAGTGGCTCCCATCTCACCCAACAAAGTCCAAGGCCTCACCATAGCCTGCGAGGCCCTATCTGACCCAGCCACATCCAGTTCTCTGACCTCCAGAGAACTGACCTCCAGTCAGTCTCCCTCCAGACGCAGTGGAGTCTGACTGCGTCTCCCAACAGGACAAGGACATCCTACCCCAGGGCCTCTGTCGTTGCTGTTTCCTCTCTGCCTGCTCTTCCTCTCACTCTATCCAGGCCTCTGTTCCAATATCACTCTTTAGAAGGGCCATCTCTGACCACCCATATAAAACAACAGCTCCCCCACTGCATCCTCACACTACTTATTTCTTCTCCTAGTGCACATTTAACATTTTTCATCCCTCTCCTCCATAAGAACGGAAGCTCCTTGTAGACCAAGGCTTGGCCTATTTTGTTCTAACCCTATAGTCTTGAGTAGATTCTACCTCAAAGCCGGCACTCAACAAGTACTTACTGGTTGAATAAATAAAAAAATCTAGATACCAAGACTCAAAGTGCAGTTTGTGCCTAGACCATCCAGTTCCAAATCCGGAGTTTTTCCATCACAGGTCATTTCTTCCCTCAGAGCTTGACCTGGCTCCCCACAGCCAACAGGAGAAAGCCTGAAGTCAGGACAGCTACAAGCCTAGCTCCACCACCTCCAAGCTGGGAGATCTTGTAAGTCACGATACCTCCCTATCCTTCAGAGTCTTCATCCGTCAAATGGCAATGTCATAGGCTTAAAGAAACACGTAAGAGAACAAAACACACATCTCTAAAACAATACCTGGAATGTAGTTAGGGCTCAGTAAAGCTACTGTGTGTGACACTCCGGGCCACCCACAGTCTACTCTTGCATTCTCTCTGAACAAACCTCCTGTTGTTTCCATAGACCAGAGGGTATCAGCAAGTGGCCCCTGGATGGACAGCATCGGCGTCACTGGGAGCATATGTTAGAATTATAGATTCTCAGACCCCACTCCAGACCGAATGGGTCAGAAACTCGGGGGGTAGGGCCCTGCATCGCTGTGCCAACAGTGCTAAGCTTGTTAGGTGATTCTGATGTGTGCTCAAGTCTGAGACCCACGAGACAGCATTTCCACCAAATAATCTAGGTGTGGTTGACTGAGCTGTGGGACCCGTTCCTTCGCTTCTCTTTAATAAAAGGAAGGGCTTTCTCGGTTGTTCAGGGGTAAAGAATCCACGTGCAAGGCAGGCGGTGCGGGTCCTATCCCTGTGTCAGGAAGATCCCCTGGATAAAGGAAATGGCACCCCACTCCAGTATTCTTGCCTGGAGAATCCCATGGACAGAGGAGCCTGGTGAGTTACAGTCCATGGCATCGTGAAAGAGTCAGATATGACTGAGCAACTAAACGCCAATAAAATGAAATCTCCACATTCTTGCCATGGTCTGACAGCGGGTGATGTGCCTGCCTTGCCCCTTGACTTTGGGCTCGGCCTTGTAACTTGCTTTGCCTCATGGGATTTAGCCGATGTAATGCCAACAGAAGCTTGATGTTTACTTCTTCACCTGCCCTCTTCATTTCTGCTATCACCATGAGAAAATCATACTCTGGATGACCACTGGCCCGCTACCTGGCTCCAGAATAAAATACATAGAGAAGATTTAAACCAGACTTGGAGCCTGGAGCCCAGCCCAGCTGAGACCCAGTGAATTCCAACCGACCATCACACACACAGGGAAGAAGATTCAATAGGCTGTAAGCTACTGAGATGTTGGACTTGTTTGTCATGCAGCATTATTACTGTGACAGCACTGACAAATACACCAGGGATTTCAGGGGTCCTTGACCAGGCCTGATCATTCCTGCCTTGGCCTCTTTCTTATTGCTTCCACCTAAAACAGCTAACCCCTCCCCTCTTCCTTCCAAATCCCACCTACTCCCCAGGACACAGCTTATAGCCCACTCCACCTACTTCCAGAAGCTCTGCCCACCCAGTCACAGAATATACCCCTCCCCACCCAGGCTTGTGAATGCACTTCCATTAGCTCATGAAAAAGCTCAAATGGATCAACTTCACCAAGCAATTCATTTACACTTTCACCTTTTAGGTGGTCAATTACTAAACTGAACAGCCCCCTTAACTTAGTATCATCACTAATGAATTACCTGGTTAGAAGGTTAAGTGTTTAATAGTTCCGTGTGACGTTTAATTTCTGAACAGGTATCTTCTTGACAAGGCAGTAGAAGTGAGTTCCCACATCTGGACCCTCACTCCCCCCCACCCCACAGCATCAGCACTGCAGCCACAGCAGAAGTGGGAGGCCGTCTCTGGAGCCCACCCCGGCTAGAAATAGCTCTCCTTTGTAAATAGTTAATGAGCTTCTTCATCCGCGTTGCACGTCTCCATGGCCCTGCTCTCACCCTGGGCTGGCACATCACAGTCTGTGGTTCTGTGTGACCCTGCCCCCCCCCCCCCCCCCCCCCCCCACCTCCCACCACCTCTGAGGCTCTGAAGATGATGGGCGTCAATCTGACTTCACGTCTGGAGCCCTTCTGTTACCCACAGGGTGCCCACTCTCATCACACACTCACTTGCCAGACCATAGGTCTAATTGGCAAAGACTCAGACATCCCCCTCGGCTTCTCTCTCTGGCTCAGCGTCTCTAGAGATGAGAAAAGAGCACTCACACAGAGCAGAAAAGCAGCCCAGATCATCTCCCTTCCCCAGGCTGGCTTCAGCTACACGTGCAGGCGGCTGGCTCTTGGGATGGTGTGGGCAGATAGGTGCCAAGAGACATGAACGACACTGATGCTTTCATCCACAGAGCTCTCTGGGGCTGCACACCGGCCGGACACCCACCCTCCTCCCCTGACTCCTCCAGCAGAGCCCTGACTTTATTTGGGAAAGCAACACGCCTGAACAAACGACCAACTTTCTCAGCCTCTGATGCAGACTGAGGAAATACAATGGGACAGAAGCAGGAGCTGTGGGGTGGGATTCCTGGGGGACTCTTTCAGCGGGCTGACTCAGGGACTTCTCTGGTAGTTCGATGGTTAAGACTTCACCTTCCAATGCAGGGGTTGTGGGTTCAATCCCTGGTTGCAGAGCTAAGATCCCACGTGCCTCCCAGCCAAAACAAACAAACAAACAAAAAAAACCCAACATAAAACAGAAGCAGCAGTATTGTAACAAATTCAATAAAGACTTTCAAAAACTAAATAGATAAAGGGGCTGACTCATCTGAAAGGTTGGTGCCTGTCTTCCTTCATCTGGCTTTCCTGGGAGCAGACCCTAAGACAAAGAGTTGAGAGCCAACAGTTTATTTGGGTCCAGGACTCTCTTCTTTTAGGGAAGGTCCATACAGGGTGTGCTGCTAAGCAAGTTACCATCGTGAGCACCCTGGGCTCAGTTGTATAGGGACCCTCTGGGGGACTGCATAGAATACGCCTCAGCTGTCCTTCTTCCCCCGCTGGGGAGGAAGCTGGAGTGTTAATCCTCCAATTCTCTCTGGCATAGACTGGGGCTGCTTTTGGAGACATCAGCTCCCCTCCACTTCAGCTGCCCTCTCTGTGGGCTAGGCACGCAGGAGGAAGTCCTGGGGGGAAGGGTCAGTGAGCACAGAGGTGGAGAGCCACATGTTAATGGTTGTGCAACATGAGAAGGAGCCTCAGTCCCTGAGGTCCATGGAACTCCCATGCCAGTCCTGAGCGCCAGCCCTCTGGGATTCCATTACATGACAGAAATAAATCCCCAGTTTGGTCAAACCACCATAGTCAGATCTTTGCAATGAGAAGCACTTTACACTATCTGAAGATGCTCTTCTTCACGCCTTACATCTCTTCACATTTCACAACATCTTTGGGAGTCACTAGCATCCCTATTCTGCAGATGAGAAGCCTGAGGCTCAGAGAAGGAAAGGGGGGCAGGGAGATGAGAGCCCACGTCTGGAGTCCCTGATTCTAGCCTCCTGGTATTCATCACTCAGCCTCAGCAGAAGGGATAAGAAAAATGACTCCAGCAACTAAAATGCACATGGTGCTTTTGTTTCCTAAATGTTTCACATACTTTATCTCTTTGAAGATGACCGCGTTTGAAAGAGTTTGTATTTTAAAGTTATAGATGAAACAAAGTCTAAGAGAGATGAGATGACAAGGGCATGGGAGAGCAGAGGTGAGAACCTCAGTCTGCTGACTTCTCTCACCAGAAGTTCAGATACCAAAGCCCCAGCTGTGGGATTTATAGCAGCTCACCTCCTAGCAATGCCCATTCCCCAGGCACAACGGCCCCATGCAGAACATACATGAGAGTCGCTGGGGGAGTTTTAAAAACACATATGCTTGGGCCCCACCTGAAGCTGGCTTGGGATGTCCTGGAGACAGCATGCAGCTCCCCATGGATTCCAGCACGCAGCCAGGCTCGGGGAATACTAGATGATGGGAAACCTCGGGTTCGGCGTCAGAATGCCTGGGTTTCAGACCTGCCTGACTCCCAGCTCTCCTGGAGCTGTTATGAGGCTGAAAGGAGCTGGCTCTCTGGTTCTCCCTTCACTACAAGCGGGAAAAGCCACATTCCAAAAGAAAAGCAGGCTGGATACACCCTGTAATAATTTTACTCCTGCTAATTTTTCTCTCTTCAGAGATGTCCTCAGACAGAATTCTTTGAGAATAGAGGGAATGACACATAGAGAATTTAGTCACCTCTGAACTGATGCCCTGAAGGTTTTTGCACCTGAGTGGTGTTCATCTTGTGTGGAGCAAGAGGGGCAGGATGAGAAAGTAGTGATGTGATTTGAGATGCTCCTGGAAGGCACCCCTGAAAAATGTCTCTCCTATGCTCAAACCTGCTGTGGGCTTTGAAATTACATCCTTAGAGATTCACTCCTTTGGGTTTTCCAGAATTTCCAATTGAACTATGAAGATTTCTGAAAGGGATTATGCCTATACCTTGCTCTCTTAAAACTTTATCAGATTGTTTTCCCAGTTAACAGCTCTCTTGGAGTAAGTTTTGAAGAACGGAGCCGCAAGAAGCAGCTTGGAGAACAAAGACAAGAAAAGGGGGCCAAGTAGGGAAAGTTGTTAGGCTCCAAATAACAGTAAGTACTGACATGTTTCTGATACTTCATAGTTGACCGCGTGTACATGAGCTTCCAAATATGTCATCTCATCCAGTTCATGCCACTATTGGTATAAATTATGAGAGTGGCTTAGTGATTTGCCCATGGTCCCAGGACTAGTAAATGGTAGAGTTGGGGTGCAAACTCAGGTTCTAGAAGTGCTATATTACTGGTAGTGGACTACATTTCCCAGCCTCCCTTGCAGACAGATATGGCCAAAAGAGATATAAGTAGAAGTTACTGGAGGGAGAACTTCCTTCGCCCTCTTATCCTTCTGTTTTTCATCTTTACCACTCTATAGGAAGGAGATGTGATAGCTAGCGTGCCAGCAGCCATTTCTCACCACGAGGAAACCTTAAAGACAGAACCTGTGCTGAGGATGGCTGAGCGGAAAGGTAGGAGCTGGGTCGTTGGTGGCCAGGCTGCCCAGAAACCCAGGCTAAACTCCCTTCCACTGCCTTCTTTTACACAAGAGACATAAACCCTTAAGAATTTAAATCTCTTTTGGTTGAGTTTTCTGTTCATCCTAATCGCTATGGCTAGGCCTTAGAAATGTGAGGAAAGCAACTAAAACTGGAAGAGAAAATCTCAGCAGCCTCCCAGTGAATTACCCCATCCTTCTGAGAAAAAGAAGTCACAGTTGGTATCCCTCAGCCCAAGTCTCCAGCCTTAAGGAAAACTCCTTGGGATATTAATGAGGAGTTTCACACAGCATGTACCTGGCATTGGATGTGGGCACAGTATTTCTAGTCTTTGCTTTGTGGAACCTTGGGAAATCTACTGAATTCATTAAAGACTCAGTTTCACCAGCTATAAAATGGGTATATTTGTCCATCCCTGCTTGTTGATGTTAGATTTCAATAGTCAAACAATGTAAAAAAATATAAAATCCAAGGCAGGCTGATTTTGGCTCTAACCAGGGAGTTCCCGGGAATCTTTCTACCCCAGTCACCCTAACTTTCTCCTTTACACATTTTTTACCTGACAGTGGGGTCCAATCCAACCTTTCAGTAGAAGCTGAGATGTCTGTGGAAGCAACTGAATCTTCCCCTGAATAGATGTGAGCTCTTATATCCGGTATGGCCCTCCCTGGCTTCCTTGGTGGCTCAGATGGTAAAGAATCTGCCTGCGATGCAGGAGACCGGGTTCGATCCCTGAGCTGGGAAGATTCCCTAGAGAAGGGAATGACTATCCACTCCAGTATTCTTACCCGGAGAATTCCATGGACAGGGAAGCCTGGTGGGCTACAGACCATGGGGTCACAAAAAGCTGGACACAACTAAGTGACGAACACTTTAGGGAGCACCCTCCCCAGAAGTTTCTCCCCAAACCCACAGGATCATAGGTTCATTAGTAAATTTCCCTCTACCCTATTGTGGTGTTCCAATTAGCGCATTTTCATGGGGTGGGGGGCAAGGGCAATCTCCACTGGGGTATTGGTTCACAATGATGGAGTAGAAACTGGTTGAATCTGCCTTCTTATTTTTTCCCTAGATGGGAGACAGGCCAACAGTAATAATAATAATAATAATAAAAATGCCCCACTCCAGCCATGTAAAACTCAATAAGGTGGTCCAGTCTCCTTCAAGGTGGGGATTATGTCATGGAGGAATATGGTACGGGAAGGGGGTTAAATATAAAGTTGCAGCGGGTCATAGAATGGCTACTATCTTCCACTACCTTCAGGGTCTCTTGCCTCATAAGCCCTCACTTTTGCTACGTGAAGATGATGAAAGCAGAATAAGCCTCATGAAGACAAGGCTGCATCCTGGCTAATTCCACGCTATGCTTCAGAAGTACGCTGGCTATTCCCCTGGCCCTCCCAGGGACTGTTCCAACATCACGCCTGGTGACAGATGTTCTTGATGACTCTTAGAGATGAGTGTTAATAAGTGTCACTTGGGCTGATAATGACATGCGGGGCACTTTACTTACCATGTCATACCGGGGATGGGGCACAGCTGGGATGGACTGTTGCTCTCTCCTTGAGGAGGGGAGGCCCGCTTCTTTCTGACTCCCCTCTCCCAGGCTTCTTTCCCACCTTGACTCCCCCGCCTCTGACACTGTCCCCATGAATGTTAGTCACTTCCTGAAAGGGCAGGCCCTGGGGCTGACAGATGCGGGAGCCAGCCTTCCCCAGTCACATGGTCCCACTTGTGGACTGTCTATGTCTAGTATGACCCAGAGCTGCCTGCAGGGCTCAGTCATGGGTACTCAGGGAAGGCAAATGCCTTGGGAGGTCAGCAAAAACCCTTAGATAATGAGGGAGCTAATCATCTGATAATAAAAAAAGCAAGACACTATTTCATAGCCAAATTCAAATCCTGAGTTATCCATGGTGTGGGATTAACCAGGCCTCTGCTTCCCCTTCCTGGTATGTAGATTGTTGTTTTTTGTCGTTGTTCAGTCACTAATTGTATCTGACTCTTTTTCAACCCCATGGACGATAACCCACTAGGATTCTCTGTCCATTGAATTTCCCAGGCAAATCAACTGTTCAGTTCAATTCAGTTCAGTCGCTTAGTCGTGTCCGACTCTTTGTGACCCCAAGAATCGCAGCACGCCAGGCCTCCCTGTCCATTACCAACTCCCGGAGTTTACTCAAACTCATGCCCATTGAGTCGGTGATGCCATCCAGCCATCTCATCCTCTGTCATCCCTTTCTCCTCCTGCCCCCAATCCCTCCCAGCATCAGGGTCTTTTCAACTGTAGTAGGTTGCTATTTCCTTTTTCAGGGGATCTTCCTGACCCAGGGATCAAACCCGCATCTCCTGAGTTGCAAGCAGATTCTTTACTGCTGAGCTACCAGGGAAGCCTAGGTATATTGACTAGAACCTGATGGTTCACACACAGCTGCCAGCTCCCATGGTTTCTGCAGGCCCATGGTATCAGTCAATGGTGATCTGTCAATGACATGTCCAATCTGGCTGGACAATTAAGTCTTCACTAAGGTTCCTGTCTGCGACCTCAGGCCCTGGGTTCAAATCCCTATGAGACAGGGCACCCTAACCCTGAGAGGCAAGATGCCATGTGGGCCCAACTGGCAAAAGCAGGTGGATTTAGCAACTATGGTAACCATATTGTCTTGATCACGGGATAATAAGCTTTAAACAGAGTCACAGACCGTCAGGGTGGGATCATTTAAGTCAAATGTTGCAGTCAGGCTGCCCACTGGGCATCCCTGGTATGGAATCAGCTGGGTTCCACTTGAATCATCCTGGTACGGGCAGCTCTTGGTACCCAGCATCCTGGTACCTTATGGCAGCCCTTGTTTTGTCTGCTGTTGGGCAGCCCTGATGTTCACTTCCATTCTTTTCAGTTAACCAGATATTGACCCACTAGCTGTTGTGGGCCAGGTCTTGCCAGGAGGTGGGGATATGGAGATAAGTATGCCTGAGTGGCACATGTTAGAAAGGAAGAAAGATGCAAGCCAAGTCATTTTGCAGATGGAGAGCAATGAGAAAGGTATGTACAGGCGCTGCTATTGGAATGTTTTTGTCGTAATGGGCCAATGCCTGCTTTCAAGTGTGTGTGTGTGTGTTCTCTTCTACTCATACGTTCTGTGAATAAATTAAAGGATATATGACTTCTTTCCCAAATCCTGTCATCTCCAACCTCTGCCCATCTCACAAGATTCTAGAATCCCATTCTCATCAGTGAATCTCTGGATATATTGCCACTGGTGAAGAGAATCTCTGAAGACTGTGTCTTCCTGTAGTAAATGTGTTACAGCTCTGCTCTGACCAGCTCAAAATGACTCAGTGATTAAAATCGCGACCTCCCATGATCTCAGCACTTGACTTCTGTTAGCACAGCCCCCAATTACAGGAGTCTTTTGGCAGCTCCATCACTTTTCAGCCACAACATCCTTGAGATCAGCTAAGACTCTGAGCCGATGCCACACAAAACTCCCATCAAGCCAGATTTTCTTCATCTTGAACTACGGCGGCTGAGTTTTTGAACCAAAAAGAAAACATATTTTCTGTGTCATTATCCATGCCAATGAGAAAATATTCTGAGCAGCCAGAATGGGGCAGCTGTGGAGGTACAAGCCAGAGGCTTTCTCACACGTGCGCATCAATTTGTTAAGCAATCTGGCCGCAGAGCACCGGGCTGAGCTCTCTGTGATGTACACCAGCTTCCCACTAGCTGTCTATTTACGCATGGTGGTGTATATTGTGTCAGTGTGTGGGGGGGGGGGTGGTGAGGCTCACGAGGGAGGGAACCTATGTATACTTACAGGCGACTCACAGTGTCGCGTGGCAGAAACTGACACAACATTGCAAAGCGATTATTCTCCAATTAAAACTAAATTTTTGAAAAAATGGAACTAAAAAATAATCTGGTTGACCAGTTACAGGTTCATTTCACAGTTTACGCATCTCTGTTTTGGCCCAGGTGGGATTTTTGTCAACTGTCCTTTACAGTCGTGATGCACTCTGTCTATGGCACTGAGTCACAGCCACTGGAAACCCACTAGGACATTTTCCAGCAGCATCTACCTACCACCCCAGAGACTCTGGTCCACCTGCCCTGTGGAGACGCATGGGGACGGGGTCTCACGGAGAGGATCTCTTGTCAGGAGGGATGTCACTGAGAAGACTGTCCTTGTGAATGATGAGGGAGGCAGATGAAAAGAACTACTGGGTCACAAAATAGTGAACATAACAAAAAGAAAGACTCACAGATACAGAGAACAAACTGGCGGTTATACCAGTTGGGTGGAGGGGCAAGACTGGGATAGGGGATTAAGAAGATTAAAGATTCAAAGATTAAGAATAATTTAAACTATGATGTTTAAAATAAATAAGCTACAACGATGCATTGTACAACACAGGGAATGTGGCCAGTATTTTGCAGGAGCTATAAATGGAATATAACCTTTAAAAATTGTGAATCACTATGTTGTACATCTGTAAATTATGTACATCGACTATACTTCAATTAAAACATGAAAAAGAAAAAGAACTGGGTCATAGTGTCCCCTGAAGACAACTCAATACGTGGGCATGATTTGCCCCTTGGGATTCCTTGTGGGGTTCTGGCAGTCATCATTCTTTGCCAAGGGATTACAGCCCTCTGTTGAGCAATCCTTTCTGGAATTTGGAATGTCCACATCCAGCCTAGCATCCTATGCTTTATAGAGTCTAGTCTTCAAAAGCAGAATATCTGCACTTTTCCCATCTTGGGCACTTCTCTTTCTGTCCCTGCTGTCTCAAGCTCACTCCCATGGGCTTGAAACCTTGGCTTGTGTCCTCTAGTCCTGGGACATGACCCTTGGGGCCTGGGGACCAGAACAAATGCAGGGCGATATGACGTGTCTCTGTTGGCCTCGGTTCCCTCCCTGAGTATTGATCTTGCCCTTTCCACATGGTCTGGATTCAAGTTCTGTCTCTGAAACCTTGAGCCAGTTTCTTATATGGAAAGTAGAATAACAGTAGTTCTCACCCCACAGGGTTTTGAGAAAACTGTTGAGTTCATATGTACAAAGTCGTCAGAATAGTGCCTGGTTCAAACAAGCTCTCAATGCAAATTTGTACCATTATTGCTGTGGCTGTTCTTACCGGGGAAAGGGAGGCAATTTGGAAACTGTGGCTTTGCCTGCTGCTCTTGTCTAGTCTTCCTGCAGCCTCCTTCTCAGCCAGCAGCTTTGTCCTTCCTGCGACAAGCATGGATTAAAAGCCCTGCCGTGAGCATCTCTGTACCATGTATTGTTGTTGTTTAGTTGCTCCGTCCTGTCCATCTCTTTGCGACCCCATGGACTGTCGAATGCCAGGCTTCCCTGTCCTTCACCATCTCCCAAAGTTTGCTCAGACTCATGTCCATTGAATCAGTGATTTCGTTAAACTATATCATCCTCTGTCGTCCCCTTCTCCTCTTGCCTTCAATCTTTCCTAGCATCAGGGTCTTTTCCAATGAGTCGGCTTTTCACATCGGGTGGCCAAAGTATTAGAGTTTCAGCTTCAGCATCAGTCCTGCCAATGAACATTCAGGGTTGATTTCCTTTAGGATTGACTAATTTGATCTCCTTGCTGTCCAAGGGACTCTCAGGAGTCTTCTTCAGCACCACAGTTTGAAAGCTTCAATTCTTTGGCGCTCAGCCTTCTTTATGGTCCAACTCTCACATCCATACATGATTACTGGAAAAACCATAGCTTTGACTACACGGACCTTTGTCAGCAAAATGATGTCTCTGCTTTTTAACACGCTGTCTAGGTTTGTCATAGCTTTTCTTCCAAGGAGCAAGTGTCTTTTAAATTCATGGCTGCAGTCACCATCCATAGTGATTTTGGAGTCTAAGAAAATAAAATCTGTCACTGTTTCCACTTTTTCCCCATCTATTTGCCATGAAGTGATGGGACCGGATGCCGTGATCATAGTCTTTTGAGTGCTGTCACGTTCATCTTCGGGTAGAAACCTCTCTGCCCCTCTTGTGAACACTCCCTGTTGAAGGCTTAGCATATCGCAGAGCCACTGTGCAGCCCGGCTGGGGCCTCGTCTTTCCTGTGGGGACAATTCGCTTTCTAAAAACCTACTGCTTCTTCCTCGGAGTCTCCTATTTGTCCTAACAGCCAGTTGTATTGTAAGGATGAAGGTAGAATGGCCACGGTGGCTGAATTTCGGAACTGAAGTCAGGGGCGCGACCTTGGGAGAGTTTAATTCTCTCGGTCTTTTATACTTCCTGGTATGTCCAGGAGAATGAAATGAGATACTTGCTTCTTGGAAAGCTACGTGTAAAACCCACAGTAAGCTGGCAAAAATGCTGTCTAGTGATTGCCGTTACTATTAACTGGCTACAGATTCACACTGTCCTTTTCCTTTAAATTTTGGATATCCGGCTTCTTCAAGATTGAGCTGTGTATCTAACCTTTCTCTTCCCTTTGCCCCCCAGCATGGCAGACAAGATAATGGTCTCACTCTCACCGTTACTGTTACTCCTACCCCTATTGCTAATAACAAGAACAATAACCATTTGTATTGCCTGAACACTTACTACGTGCCCGCACGATTCAGAAAGCTTTCCATGATGTTTCTCTTCTAATCTTCAAGACCTCAATAAGGGGAAGTCAGCATTGCTATCTGCATTTTTTCCCCTAAGCTTTCTGATGTTTCCATTTACTTTTCTTTATTACGCTTTGCTTATTACACTTGGCAAAGGCTGTATTTTTTTACAAGTTGAAGATTTGGGGCAATGCTGCATTGAAGAAATCTATAGGTGATGTTTTTCTAACAGCATTTTCTCACTTCATGTTTCTGTGTCACACTGCGGTAATTCTCTCACAATTTCAAAATTTTTTCATTATTATTATATTTGTTATGATGTCTGTGATCAGTGATCTTTGGTGTTACTACTATGATTCTCTGAAGGCTCAGATGATTGTTGGCATTTTTTAGCATTAAGGTATTTTTTAATTAAAGTATGTACATTGTTTTTTTAGACATAATGTTATTGCACATTTAATAGGCTACAGCATAGTGTCAGCACAACTTTTATATGCACTGGGAAGCCAAAAAATTGATGTGGCTTGCTTTATTGCAATATTGGCTTTATTGCCATGGTCTGGAACCCAATCCAAAACATATCCAAGGTCTGCCTATATTTCTATTTATAAAGCTAGTGTCTCCAAGATCTCAATCACCAAATAAAAGTGGTTTGAATTCAGCTTTGAGTGACTTCAGAAGCATAACTCTGACCCCTCTGGGGGTCCTCCCAGGATTCCTGAGATGTCCCAGGGAGGGACTCCATCTTGGCAATCTTGGCTTTTTGCCACCTTGATGCCAGCATCTCTTCCCTCTCAAACTGCATTTCCTTTCATCCTATGCCTGTGTAGGCCTCAGAGCTGGTAGCTTTTCGCCTTTACACTTTATATCAAAGTCAAAACCATATAATAAATTCACAAGTGAAGAAATATGCTTATTTTCAAAAGGTCAACCTCACATGCTATCAAAGAAATGCAAATTAAAACAAGTTCCATTTTTCACCTATGAGATTGACAAAAATGAAAGTAATTATATAGCTATAATTGGCAAGGGTGTGGTCAAAATAGGTACCTCTCACTGATGAGAGGATAACTAAGTGTTTATATGCAAAGTATAAAGATCGTTATTTTTTTTTTTTTATATAAAGATCATTATTTACCTATGAAACCAGTGACTCAACCCCTAGGAAAATAGGCTAAGGAAATCACTGAAGTTTTGCATAAATATATTTATGTAAAAAGATATATCCATTGCTGCTTTACTGTTTTTTTGCTTTTAATACTGAAAAATGGAAACAACCTAAATGTCCAAAAATAAAAGGTTGATTAAATAAATTATGTTATAGCCAAATGAAAAATATTTTAATATCATGAGATCTAAGCAAGGTACAATGTTGAGTGGAAAGAATTAAGAAACAAAAGGACTCATTAGATTGATCATTAGTTTTGTTTTAAACTGAAATAAAACTTAGAGACCAAATGCTCTGGTTAACTATGAGTGGTGGGATTACAGGCAATTTTTATCTATCTCTTTATCATTTTGTCAACGTTCCAAGTTTTCTATAAAGACTATTACTTTTGTAAGCAGAAAAATACATATGTATATTGTTTAATTTCACAGGTATGTCACATATATAAAAATGTGTATCATTTAATTTCATATATATATATATATGAATGCATATACTTCAGTTAAGTTCTACTGCTGTTTTCTTTACATCCTGAGAAAGAAACCACCCTCCAGACAAGCCACATATATGACACAAGGTAAGGGAAGTTCCTTGGCTCCACCAGAGTCCATGGTGCTCATCTCACCAACTTCATTTGGTGAATAAATGCCTTTCTTTGTCCACACCTTTCCATCCAGAGACCTATTCATCAAGTGAGAAAGTCAGAGCTGGAAGAAACCTCATCAATGGATCAAGGTTCTTGAGCTCTTTAGCACTATGGACCCTTCAGCTGTCTGGTAAAGTCTATGGGATCCCTTCTCAGAATAATTATTTTGAATGCATAAGATAAAACACACAGGATTTCAAAAGAAACCATACATTCCTTGAGCTGTAAGACTCTAAGCCACATCTGTCATGTTTAACACAAGTGGGAATCTGGCTGCAAAGGAAACACACCTGTGGTCAGACCCTGACCCTTTAGCTTGGATCCATCATCTGATGGATCAACTTCTTCTGAACTTCAACTTCCTTCTGAACAACTTAAACAGTTCTGTTGCAGCTTTTGAGTCTTTACCTCCCTTCTACCAGCCTAAGAAATGACCCTTTGATCCTCACAGCAGATCGACAAAGTCAACACTACTATCTCCATTTTACAGATGAAAAGACTGACACCCAGAGAGGTCAGGACAGCTGGGCAGGATGACCTAATATCCACTGGCTCACATGACCTGCTCTGGTTAATCAGAGTTCATCCAGGACTTTGGCGGAACAACCGGGAGAGGGAGGCTCTGCTTCTAGGGCTGCCCAGAAGAAAAAGGTGTCTGACAATGAAGGCAAACCCAGAAGAAAACGAAACTTAGGGAAGCAAAGAAACTGAGTGCAGAATGCTTGTGGGCCCTTTGATCTAGCTGGGTCTGAGGCAGGTTGCTGAGTTTGCAGTTACGTGAACATCAGCTCTCCCTTTTTCTTCTTTCAGCCAGTTTGGGCTTCCCTGGTGCGTCAGACAGTACACAATCTGCCTGCAGTGCAGAAGACTCAGGTTTGATCCCTTGGTTGCAAAGATCCCCTGGAGAAGGGAATGGCTATCCACTCCAGTATTCTTGGAGAATTCCAAGGACAGAGGCCTCTGGTGGCTACAGTCCATGGGGTTGCAAAGACCTGGACACAACTGAGCAACTAACAGTTTCACTTTCACTCGCAGACTAAGTCAGGCATGGATTATCCCCATTTTACAGATGAGGAAAACTGAGGCAGGGCAAGAGAATTAAATGATTAGCAAATGGCAGAGTGATGATCTGAATTCTACACTTCCTGACCTTAGCCATGACTGCCTACGAATCTAGGTGAAAGCCAAATTCATCCTTCATTGACGGAGTCAGATCCTCTGGCCAAGAGGTCTGCTTATGGTTATTGCGTACCTTCCATTTAAGGCGCAAATGTGACTGATTCATGTTGGTAGATATATGACAAAAACCATCACAATATTGTAAAATAATTATTCTCCAATTAAAATAAATTAATTAATTTTAAAAAATAAGAAGAAAACTCGGAGCTCAGTCGTTGAGACCACCTACCACCGTCAGACCTCTGGGAGGCACCATCTGCCCACACACACATCTCTTCAGGTTGCACATGTAGGGTACCCTCTCCTTAAACTTGTACATAATGTTCATTCTATTTCCTCTCACCTGCACAAATGGCACAGTTTGTCCCTGGAATCGCACAAACACCTCTGGGGGGCGGGGGTGGGGGGTGGGAGCGTGGCATAGTTAGGAACAGCTCTAAACCCTCCCCATCACTTCCTCCAGGCCCATCTGGACACCTCCCTGCATTGCGGCAGCCCCGGCTCACCTGTAAATCAGTACCTCATCGTCGGAGCAGTTGTACTGCAGCTGGTACATTTTCACCCGCGGGGCAGACTTGCTGACCGACCACTTGACCAGGGCCGAGGTGGTGGTCACGTCGGACACTAGCACAGCCCGCTCCGGGGGGCTTTTGGGAGGCTCCCCGCCCCCACTGCCTCCGCCTCCGCGGCTGGTCTTGCTGGAGCCGGTGATGTCCGAGAGGCGGGACTTGGGGGGCGCCGCCCGGCTGGTGCTGTTGCTGAGGTGCGGCAGCTGGACGATGGAGACCTCCACCGTGGCCGTGGCCTCCCCGGCGGCGTTGGCGGCAATGCAGGTGAAGGCGCCGCTGTCCTGAGACGTGGTGATGAGGATGTCCAGGGTGCCGTTGTCATACACGGCGGTCCTGGAGGAGTTCCCCACCAGGCGGTCATCGGGGGCCACCCAGTGGATGAGGGGGCTGGGGTCCCCGATGGCCTTGCACTTGAGTGTGGCCGCCTGGCCCTCCAGGACAAGCAGCTTGTGCGTGTGCTGGGTGATGAGCGGCGGTTCGCACACAAACTCCTCCTCGCGCACGTGCCAGAAGTAGCGGCCCTTGAGGCCCCCCGGGGAGCCGCACGTCTCCAGGTCATCATCCCGCTCCAGCCTGCGGAGCCAGAGAAGCTCGCAGTTACAGTGCAGCGGATTGCCCCCGAAACTAAAGGACAGGGGTGGGGCGAAGGGCGTGGCGGTCAGAGCCGAGGCCTGGGAGCGGGCGAAGATGGGGTCCGGGGGCAGCTTCTGCAGCCGGTTGGAGGTGAGGTCCAGGCGGGCCAGTTTCTGCAGGTCGGCGAAGGTGCCCTCCGCGATGTGGTCCAGCAGGTTGTGGTCGAGGCTCAGCTGGTGCAGGTTGATCATGCGCCGCACGGAGCCCCAGGGCAGCCCGTGGAGGTTGTTGTAGGAGAGGTCCAAGTCCTCCAGCGTCAGCAGGAAGTCCTCGAAGGCCTCGTCGGCGATCCCGCCCAGCTGGTTGTTGTTCACGATGAGATGCTGCAGGTTGACCAGGCCCCGCAGCGTGTCCTCCCCCAGGCTGGGCAGCCGGTTGCTGTCGAGGTGCAGGGAGCGCAGGCTCTCCAGGTCCAGGAAGGAGAAGGGCTGGATGTGACTGATGGTGTTCCTGGACAGGGTCAGGTCCACCAGCCCCGTCATGTTGGCGAAGTCCTGGCGGCCAATGTGGATGATGAAATTGCCGCCCAGACGCAGCTCCACTGTCCGCCGGTCGATGTCCGGCGGCACGAAGAGCAGCCCCTTGGAGGGGCACAGGGTCCCCAGTGACTCAGACAGGTTCTGACAGACGCAGTACTTGGGACAGGCATCGACCACAGCAAACGCCATGCCAAACGCCAGCAGGCCGCCAAGCAGGGTCTCCATGGTCTGGTCACTCAGGCCGTGGTGCCTGGAAGGGAGGGACACAAGGTCAGGGTCAGGAGGTGATTTCCTAACGCGCTCACAACCCCAGCGCCCTCCCTTACACCTACCGGCTGCCCTAGGGAGCAGGAGAGACCGGCAGCTGCTCATGCAGGAGTGATCTCTTCTGGCAATCCCGCTGATAACGATTCTGTTTCCTTTTTCCTTAGCTCTTATCGCCTTGGAACAGCCTACTTGATTTACTTGTTAATTATGTTTATGGAATACTTTCTATCTCCCCAACTAGAATGTCAGTTCCAGGAGGGCGGGCACTTTTGTCTGTTCTGTTCATCGCTCTAATCACTTCCCAGGTGGCTCAGTGGTCAAGAATCTGCCTGCCAATGCAGGAGACACGGGTTCAATCCCTGGGTCGGGAAGATCCCCTTGAGAAGGAAATGACAGCCCACTCCAGTATTCTTGCCTGGGAAATCCCATGGACAGTGGAGCCTGGCGGGCTGCAGCCCTTGGGGGTCACAAAGAGTCGGACACAACTTGGTGACTAACAACAACAGTGCATCTAGCACAGTGCTTGGAACACAGTAGGTGCTCAATACTTGTTGGATGGATGGATGGATGGATAATTCCATAGCGGTGGTTTGTCTAGTAATCTTTGGATTTGAAACGTACATTATAGTAGACTTTTGAAGCGGTTTTGCCTTCTTAACTGGATTAGGCTCATTGTGAAATCAGATTGGACCAGCATCCCCTAAGAACAAGAAGGTGGACAAGGAGAGAGCTGTCCCTGGGAGCTGCCAGGGTAAGTGGGGAACTGGCTTTGGATAAATTCTTCATCATGGAGAATCCACAGAGTGGGTAAGTCTCTGGGAGTTTAGGGGAGTGAAGAAGGGGGTGGGATGGTAAACCAAGGCATAGACTTCTTCTGAGCACTCAGTATGTACTGATCCCCTGCCCAGATCTTCATATAAATTACCTCATCTGAGCTTCAGGAACACCCTTCACAGAGAAGGACTTATCAGTGTATATGAATGAGGACTTGTCCGCAGCCTGAGAACCTCCTTCAGGTCCTTATGAAAAAGTCACTTTCACCGAGGCCCTACCCTCTGTGCATATCCCTCTTCCTTGCTCTGCTTTCTCCTTGGAATCTATCACTATCTACCTTACTGTAGATTTCATCTATGTGTCTTGTTACTGTTTGTCTTCTTCAATGGCAACAAAGCTCCAAACAGTTGGGACTTGTTTATAATTCACCCCCGAATAAAAGGCCTAAAGCACCGCCTTTCACATAGAATGTGCTTTTGCAAGAATGGCTATCCAGGGAAGGAAGGGTGGGGCTTTGGTTCATGTCTTTGAACCTTCAAATCTTCTAGTTTTCTCACGATTCCATGTTGCACCCAGTGTGGCTCTATTTATGTGGTGCTAAAAACATCCACTGAGCTGGACTTTTGGAAAATCATGCACGCTGGTTTTGTTGCATCACACAGACCAGCACGTCTCAATTTGCCTTCTAGGAGTGTGAATTGAGTTCTACAAGGAAAATGCCTAAGGCCAGTGAATTGGGAAGCATACCCTCTCTTGCGAAAGCTCTCTACACACTAGCAAGTTCAGAAGGGTTGAGAAATTCTGTGGCAGTAAAGAAATTTGGATTAATGTTTAATTCTGTGTGGCTTCTTTTTTTAGTTAAATATACTCCTTTTTTGCATAACAAGTATTAATATCTTGAGAAAGCAGAGCTCCATTGCTCTGTTTGAGGAGCACAGATGCAGACAACTAGCTGATACAAAAAACCCAGATACATAGTAAATTTTAAAACCCATTCTAAATTAATTTAGAATAATTAACATATTTGTCAGTCTATCTTCTATGAAATATGAGACATCTCTTTATATAGCAAGACTTTTTTTTACATCTCAGTAAATATTTATGGTTTTCTAAAAAAATGCCTTGTAAATAAAAAAACCTATTCCAATTGAATATTAATTTATTGTGAAGATTTGAATTCCATCATTGTATCTCTTTAAAGGTAAATCTCCCACCTGAGATCCTTTAGGGCTAGAAATTTACTCTACATTTCATCTATAGGATTATTCCTGAATAACACTGTCTAATAGAAATGTACCATGAGCCATAAATGTAATTTTAAATTACATACATATTAAATTACATTTAAATTACACAGCCATATTAAAAAAGTGAAAAGAAACAAGTGAAATCAATTTTGGTCAGGTATTTAATTTAGCCTACTGTATCTAAAATATTATTTCAATGTGTAATCAATACAAACAATTATGAATGAGGTGTGTAGCATTCTTTTTTATTTGTACTAAGTCTTCAAAATCTAAGAGTATTTAACACTTAGAGAACATTTCAGGTGCTCAATAGTCTTACGTGGCTATGGGCTTCAACACTGGACAGCACCATTGGAGCAGGGGTTAGCTAAGTGTATTCCAGGGGCCAAATATAGCCTGCCACCTGTAGTTGTAAATAAAGTTTTATTAGAACACAGCCTTGCACACATCTGCAAATTGTCTATGGCTCTTTTTTTATGTTACAATGGTGGGAGTAAGTAGTTGCAACAGATAGAATGGGGCCAGCAAAGCCTAAAATATTTATTGTCTTGCCCTCTACAGAAAAAGTTTGCTTACCTCTGTTCCACAGGATTTCTCTCCTTTTCATCTTCATTATGGTCACCCTCATTAAAAGTCTTTGTCAGCATGCCTAATTCCATGCAACTCTGCTCTGAAGTCCCATGAGCAACTGCCCACCTTGCCAGTCCCTGCTCTTACTGACCTCTTCCATGAAGGGTACCAGCCTGCCCTGACCCTGGTCCCACCAGGCACATCTGCCCCAGAGGTGTCCGCCTGCCACTTTCTCAACAAGCAAATATGTCTGACCTTCTAGGTTCACACTTAGCTGAGTCCTAATAACACAAACAGGAATCTCCTCCATCTACATTGACCTTCTTATCTTTTTGGCATAAGAAGAAGTCTTTGCAAGAGCTGGTTCTGCCTATTTTTTCACCTTATTTCTCCCAACTCTCTCTCCCTTTGTTCTTCTTGCTCCAACAACACTCAACATTTTTCACTTATAAATGCCAGGCTGCTCTTGCTCTGGGACTTCCTCCTTGTTCTGGTCTCTTCCTGGTTTCTCTCCCACCTCCAGTCCTGCCTAACCAAACTCCTAGTCTACCTCCAGGCTCAGCTTAAATATCACCTGCTCCAGGAAGCCTCTCTAGACTGAAACAGATGCTCCTGCTATTTTCCCCTTAGTAACCTATACTCAATAAAACTAGACAGCATATTAAAAAGCAGAGATATTACCTTGCCAAGAAAGGTCCATCTAGTCAAAACTATGGTTTGCCCAGCAGTAATGTATGGATGTGAGAGTTGGACCATAAGGAAGGCTGAGCACCAAGAATTGATGCTTTTGAACTATGGTGTTGGAGAAGACTCTTGAGAATCCCTTGGACTGCAAAGAAACCAAACCTGTCAATCCTAACGGAAATCAACCCTGAATATTCTTTGGAAGGACTGATGCTGAAGCTGAAGCTCCAGTACTTTGGCCACCAACTCACCGAAGAGCCGACTCATTAGAACAGACCCTGATGTTGGGAAAGATTGAAGGCAGGAGGAGAAGGGGACAACAGAGGATGAGCTGGTTGGATGGCATCACCAACTCGATGGACTTGAGTTTGAGCAAGCTCTGGGAGATGGTGAAGGACAGGGAAGCCTGGCATGCTGCAGTCCTTGGGGTCACAAAAAGTCAGACATGACTGAGTGACTGAATGACAACAGCCCTATACTTGTCCTATGTATCGCTCACCACACTGACATAGTTCCTTAATCACTTACATGTCTGCCTTCCTAGACCAGAAACTCCATGAGGCAGGGAATGTATCTATCATGTCCACCCATCACTGTATCTTAGCACCAATACCACACCTACCTAATAGTAAGTTGCCCAATGAGTATGGAATGAATGAATGAATGATTGAATTGTGGTGCTGAGCCCAGTGAATTTCTGGTACTGTCACTGAGTTCTGTATCAACCCTGGGCAGAGCCAACACTCACTTGGCTAATCAGCTGAGAAAACCATCTTTGTGGGGTGGCCTGGTCACACAGAAGCTTCAGAAGCATCTTCTGCCAGTCATTTGCTATGCTCTCCAGGTTGGCTCACTGTGGTCATAGAATATGTCTCTGGCCACTGCATCTGCTCAAGGAGAGGTGAGAGGTATCCCCTGTGCCGACTGGGGACACAGGGACAGTGACAGTCACACCCAGGATATCCCTTGCTAGTTAAGTTGGAGGTGGCTGTGTGCCTGTGTGCATGTATGTATGTGCATGTGTATGTTTATGGAGGAAGGGGACAGGGTTTGAGAAAGGCATCCTCCTTATGAGCTCTTGTCACACTGCATTTTCTTGTTCTTTTAAATTTTTTATTTTGTATTGGGAGTGTAGCTGGTTAACAGTGTTGTGATAGTTTCAGGTGGATGGCAAAGGGACTCAGTCATACATATGCATGTATCCATTCTCCCCCAAACTCCCCTCCCATCCAGGCTACAACATAACATTGAGCAGAATTCCCTGTGTTATATGGTAGGACCCTGTTGGTTATTCATTTTAAATACAGCAGTGTGTACATGTCCATCCCAAACTCCCGAACTTTCCCTTCCTCCCATCCTTCCCCTCTGGCAACCATCAACCCTGCATTTTTGAAGGCTCAGCAGCACTTCCCAACGTCTTCCCATCATAGCACACATAAGAATCGGTAATAATCATTGTCAGGTATGTGTGAGTTCAGGGCCGAGGCCGTTGGTGCCTGTGGGGGGTATCCACCACTGCCCCTCCAGATCTTCTCTCCACCCTCTCCAGCCCTGCCCTGTGTCCTGGAAGGCTGACCAGTATGGGCAAGCAACATCAGTGTCACATGGACCGACCACCCTGTCCCAGGGCATCCTTGTCCCTTTCCCACCTGCCTCCATTGGCTGCCCTCTGGGAGAGAGTGACGAGGCATCCCTGGACACTTTGGGATGCATGGGGCCCATGGTTTCAAACAGTTTTGTCCTTGTAAATTATGCTAAACAAACCACATTTTAAAAAAAAGTTTGTTGAGGATTAACAAACGTCTAATGAATTCAAATCAGTGACATAATAGAGCTGGGTAAATATATTTTAAGTAATCAGCATGGAAGATTACTGACAGAACGTGACTATTGAATCTTAATTAAAATTGTATTCTGAGAACTGTCACTTAATATATTACTCTCATATAGCCAACAAAAAGCAGCTTAAACCCCAAGTTGGGAGGGAGGTGAGAGGAACAGGGTGAATAACAGGCAATTAGTGCACACCCTAGGGGGCAGAGGGCTCTCTCTTTTGAGAAGGGATTTTAGCAAATGCTAGAAGGAGCAACCCAGGTCCCTCTTAGCATCTCGGAATGGTGTAGGTGGTGGAGGGGACCACGGAGAGGTGGAGATTAGGAGTAGAAGGCTGGGATCAGGAACAAAGAAGCTGATGAAAGCAGGCAGGAGGGGCCATAGGATTATTTGTGGGCAAAACTGAGAAAGGTGCGTGGGGATCCGAAGGAGGCTGTGAAATGGATGCTGGTATCAAATGTCAGAATCAGCCTTCATGGGAAGAATCCATCTGCAAGGGAGCCAGACCTTGTCTGCTCAGAATGTCTATGAGCCAGGACTTGCGGAGGGGAGGGGTGAGTCGGGGAAGTTGCCAGAGAAACAGAGGCAATGAGCTGGAGAGGAAAAGAAACAGTCTCCTCTGGACCTACAGTGCCTGAGAAAATCAGCACGGCTCTAGGAGTTTACCCAGGATAGGAACAGTGTCTCCTCTCTCCTTCCCTAGGTTCTGCACTTGGTTTTCACAACTCTGCAAGGTGAGTGCTAAGCCTGGTCCAACGGTGCTCTCGTGTAATTAGAAAAAGGTGTCCCCACTGGGTGTTTGGAGAGCTCCTTAGCTGAGCAGGCTTGTCCATTGAGCAACCTGCCCTTCCATACCTGACGACCTGAGTATAGCTACCCCTATTTTAACCACCAGGAACTGAGGTTCAAAGAGGTTTGGACCTGCCCAAACTCTCCCAGCTCCCCCAAGAAGAATCACAGTTTGAACTCAGGAGAGTCTAGCTCCGGGCCGTCATAATAGTAGAAGAGGAGAGAGAAGAACCTGATGGAGAAGAGACACTCGAGAGGCTTCCACGTGCCTGGTGTACATAGAAACTGGCTGCCTCTACTACGAGATTGCTTAGTAACCTGGGACGGCCCAGCTGTTCAACTAAATTTGGGCACTTGAGTTTCCTGCTTGGGGAGGGGCCTGGAAGGAAGGTTGGTGTTCTCAGAAGCCGAGGTCTCATTGGCTCAGGAAGACCCACCTGTCAGGCCCAGCGGTAGTGAGTCACACACACACACACACACATGCGATGCACACACACAATTAAATATACTGGCAATGGATTTACAGTTATGGAACGAGGCTGGTGGTTTGTAGTCAGAATCTCCAGATGGGATTTTACATTTAAAACAAAAGGGAAAAAAGAAAGATGAGGACAGAAAGGGGAAAGCTAAGGGACATGGTAGACATGGTGGCATAAAATGAAAGTTCCCCTTCCTTCACTTGATATGGAGACCACAGACTTCCCTCCCCCACTTCCCTCAGCCCCTGGGCCTTGCTTCCCCATCAGAACCACCTCAAGCTGTTCCAGACAGAAGAGGCAACATTTAGCAGATGGCTGGCACGATATATGTGATATCTCTCCACCCCGATTTCCGTTTAAAAGATACCTTAGCAACCAGCCGAGGAACCACCCGCCCCTGGAGCCTGTAAATCAAGTAAGATGCCTGTCTCTGCTTCAGGTAAAAAGAAATGGCCCCTCCAGGGTGCTCCAGGCTGATGGGAAAGTGTGAATTAATAAGAGTGGGAGGGGTTTGAATCTACTAGGAGAGGCCTGCATCTCACCCTCGCAGAGAGCTGGCTGCTCCCCATAAATCACACCACTCAAGACAGCCCTGAAGGGACCGACTCTGGAGCCAGGGGACTGGAAAAGGAAACTTGATTTCCAGACATGGACTTCCAGAAGACGCTGCTTCTCTGGTCTAGGAGTTGCCAGGTGGTGACCCTGCCCCCAGCCTGGTGGGTGGTTCCAGTTTGAAGCTTCCAGCCCTGCCCTTGCCCCATCGCCAGCACCGCCACCTTCCAGGCCATCCAGAAGTAACAGTTTGGGGCTTCTTCTAAGGGTAAGAAAAATGAGTTATTATCAGAGAACTGATATTTCCCATTCCCCTCTCTGATGCTGCCTTGTATAGGAATCCTTCTAGAAAGAAGGGAGGGGGCAAGTTCAATGAATGTGTTGGAGAAGAAGATAGCTCCTGACTTCAGAGATCTCTTTATCTGATGGGGGAGGCATAGTATTTGACCTCATGCTAAGTTGCTTCAGTCATGTCTGACTCTGCAAACTCATGGACTATAACCTACAAGGCTCCTCTGTCCTTGGGATTCTCCAGGCAAGAATACTGAAGTGGGTTGCCATGCCCTCCTCCAGGGTATCTTCCTGACCCAGAGATCGAACCTGCGTCTTTTATGTCTCTTGCAATGGCAGGCAGGTTCTTTACCACTGGCTCCACCTGGGAAGTCCAGTCTTTGACCTCAGGCAGCTTCAATTTTGATATTGGAATCACAGCTTCTAGTCTAAAGAGAGAGAAGGGGAGAGAGAGAGAGAGACAGAAAAAGTGAAATCCCCAAGGGATTCCTCTGCCCTTGGAAGGTCCAAGTTCCGCTGCTGCAGAAAGACACCCACACAGGATGGGCAAAAACTTTCCCTGTGCTGTCCCCAGGCAAAGCCACAGAGACAGAAACCACATCCTGACTCCCGGGACTGCTTCATAAACTAGCTGGAAAGAGCAGTCTTAGATAGCAGAGGTAACAGGAAAGAAAAGGGGGAAATGGAATCTAAAACATCCGAGGGCAGATTGAGCCCATTTAGATTCTGTGTAAACTTCTATTGTGCAAGGTAAGCAGTTGTTACGGTAAGTAAGTTATTAAGCTCAGAACTGCTTCCTCTCTGTTCTGGGTGACAGCCCTCTGCCTCCGCGTTAAAGCATCCTCGGTAGCTTTTATTGTATTGCAGTGTAATTATGTGTTTCCCTGTCTTCTACCCCATTCACCTGGGAACCTCTTCTTGGCAGAAACTGTATTTTGTTCAGTTCTGAATCCCCAGTAGCAAAGCCAGTACCTAGTACAGAGCAGGCACCAGGGACGATCGAGGAGAGAAGGAATGAATGAATGACCAAATGAATGGATGGATGAGTGCTCCAGCATATACCTGGGCACCTTCGATGCTCTATTCACGCCCTCTTACTGCAGGAGCGTGCTCACTCCCATCTGGGGCAGGCCAGGCAGGCTGGGGCAAATTCATGCCCTGGAGAGCAGACCCCCAACCAAGGCCAGCAAGGGGGATGAAGGATAAACCCGTCAGCTTCTTCACTGGTTGGGCGGGACCACTTCAAAGCATGTTCTGCACAGTCTCCTCCAGGTCCCCAGTGAGAATGAGCCCTGGGGGCCCTTCGCAGTAACTTGCTTCTTACACATCCTGTCCTGGCTGTGTCCCCCTCTTTATCTCACCTCCTACCCATCTTCCTTTTTTCCGGGTGCCCTGTCATCACGGGCTGCATAAACCACTTATACTCAAATCTTTGTTTCAAGTCCATTTCTGGGGAATCCAGCCCAGGGGACACTTCTTAATTATAACTCTCAGGATTTAAGATACCCACTGAGCCTGGACCATTGGGAATAAAAAAAAAAGTTGATCCAAAAGCCATGTACATTCTTGTCAAAGACTGACACAAACAGGCCACTCACTCAAGGAAAGGGACTTTTAGTTGCCACGCAAATGGTTGGTATTGAGAGTTGAATGGAAAAATGTCTTCTCCCCAATGTAGTCACAACCGGGGTTGTGGAACACTAGTCCTCTTTTGTCTTGAGACCTGTGTGAGCCAATATGCGGATGAGTGTGTGTGCGTGGTGAGTGTTTATGTGTGAATGAAGAAGACCTGTGAACGGAGGGGTGTGGATTGTGAGTGGAGAGGTGTGTGTACGTGTGAAGAAGCGGGCGTGTCTGACTGAATGTGCCTTTGTGTGTGAGAGAGGGGGCGTCGCATGAATGGAGGTGATGACTGAGAGAACTTGTGTGCTTCGTGAATGGAGGGCTGTGTGGGTGAAGGAGGGCCTGGTTTTACGAATGAGGGCCTGGAAGTGAATGAGGCTGTCTGCGAGGAGAGGGTGTGTGAGGGACAGGAGGCGAGCTTATTCGTTCGGCTTTGATAGGGACAAATACTGTTTTGTGGGCGTGTTGTCAACTATGAATACATTAATCTCCATGGTTGCCTGTGATCTGGCCCGGCTTAGGGGACACAGACAGCCCGCAGGGCTGGCAGCTCACAACAGCAGTTTAGGCCTCGGCCTTCCTCCCCATAATCCTCCTGTCAGCGTCCACTGCAGCCCTCAGGTGTGAGTGTGTGGGGGCTCTGGTTTCACACAGAGATTTTGAGCTTTGGTTCAGTCATGACTTTCAAGACTCTCCCTCTGCGATAACCCCTTCCCCCATTTCAAGCATCTTTTTGATTCTGTCACCTGAAGCCTCAAGCAAGGCTTCAGCTTTCAGAACCTGGGGGCCTGCTTCCTTTGTACCTCAGAGGTGGAGTGTGGAGAATATGGATACACAGGGATGCACTTCTAATCAATCCAGCCTTTCAGTCCCAGCTCTCTCTCCCAAGGACTTCTTCAGCAGATTCACATCCAATGACCCAGTCTGCCATTTTAGCCCTTTCATTTGTCTCTGCTCTAAATCACAGAGCATCCCCAGGTTCACTGACTCACCAGCACCACCCTCAAGTACCCCTAGCCTCTTCCTAGTCCCCACACTCAGGGGAGCAAACGGAGTGTGTGGTCCCCTCTAGGACCTTGGTGATGAAGGGAGCAGTGGGGTGGATAATTCAAAGCGGCAGATAATCCAAAACTCATTTCCATTTGGCTGGGGAATGTTCACTCTATGATTTACTCTCCTCATTATGTTTGGCTCTGGCTAAAATTAAAATTGGCTTTTCTTCTTCAAGCCACCCAGGCTACAATGTAGGCAACGGTGGAATAGCACTGAAGTTTAGTCCAACTAGGGAACTTAATTATAGACTAACATCTGACTAGGATATCAGCCTTGAAGGTCAGTAGAAGTAGGGGTTGGATTTCACTCAGCAGACTGGGCTTCTTGGGGCAGGGGTGAGTCTCCTCTCAGACTGGGGCTTCCTGAGGGGCAGGGCTCTATCTCCCCTCAGATTGGGGCTCCCTGAGGGGTAGGGCTCTATCTCCCCTCAGATTGGGGCTCTCTGAGGGGCAGGACTGTGTCTCCCCTCAGACTGGGGCTCTCTGAGGGCAGGACTGTGTCTCCCCTCAGACTGGGGCTCCCTGAGGGCAGGGCTGTGTCTAGCATCTGCCCACAGTTCTTCCTTCAGGATGAGGATTATTAGCAGTGTCCTCCTCCTCCTCACAGCCCCCTCTCCTCTCCCCACCCTGGGAAGCCGAGGTGAGGGTCCAGCCTCCCTGCAGCAGCCCTTCCCCACAGGTCCACGGCTGGGCCTCACAGGGGCTGCCCGCCGGCATTATATCATGGAAGCTCACAGGCTGCTCTGAGCAGGTTGCTGTCTCATTGGGCAGGCCTGTGGTTACGACCCTTCCTTGCTTTTGTGCATTTGGTACAACATCGAGCATAGCATGTTTAATCTTGGACTCCTAATAACACCTCTGATTATTCAAATAAAAAGAATTTAGGCAATCAAATTGGCTTGATGGGAGTTTATTTGGTTATTTGTGGGTAGTAGGGAGGGGGCTGCTGCAACGGGGGACACAGTTACAGACAAGGATTCCCATGCTGCCACCTCCAGTGTCCGCTCTTTAACTGGCCTTGGGACAGAATCCTCATCACCTGTTGGCCAACCTAGACTCACAAGGTGACACATGAAAGCAAGAGGACTTTTCAGTGGGGGCTACCTTTGCTAACCCTAACGCCGCAAATTCCCTCAGCAGACATAAGTCTTGAGAAAAAGTCTCGCTAGAGAAAAGGCCTGCTAGACTGTCCTGTGTCACATGCCCCAGGCGAGCCGCCCTACAGGGGCAGGAGGGGTGGTGAGGCAGGGCTGTCCAGCCCTTCGGGGTGGGTGGTCCTCTGGGGTGCCAGGCCTGTATGCCCTCTCCACCTCTCTGCAAACTCCTCCTCACAGTCCAGGTCTAGCTCCAGCCCCTGAGGCTTCTTCCCACTTTATGAAAAGCACCCTCTGTGCCCTCCCATTTCTGAAAAGAAGGGACAAAGAGACATCAGTTAGGGAGAACAGATGATAGAATCGAAGATGTACTTAAGGGATGTTTCATGAAGCGACTATTTACAGAGGTGTGGGCAGGGTTAGATGTGGGTTCGATCCCTTGGTTGGGGAGATCCCCTGGAGAAGGGAATGGCAACCCACTCCAGCATTCTTGCCTGGAAAAATCCCATGGACAGAGGAGCCTGGCGGGCTATAGTCCGTGAGGTTGCAAAGAGTTGGACACAACTGAAGCGACTGAGCATGCACATATGGGCAGAGTTAAGGAAACCCAAGAAGGGTGATGAGGCCCCCAGGGGCTGGCAACTGAGGGAGGGCTTGTCAAACGCTTTCACCCCTGGCCTGAAGGGGTGAAGGCAGAGGGCAGTTCCCAGAACCCATGCAGGGTTACAGCCACGGGAGAGAGACAGGGATGGATACAACCCACTGACCCAGCAACCAAATGCAGGAAGCCAGAGGACAAAAGATACTGGAGGAGGCAGTTCATATAGGCCGGCCTCCCGGGGCACAGGGCAGGGCAGATAAACGGGGAAAGTTCACTTGGAGCAGCAGATGGAAAAAAAATCTGCACGCACAGAGAGAGCCTTCTCTCTTGTCAACTTTCCCAGTGAGCTGTCGGATAATAAAAGTACTTGTAAGTGTAAGGAGAACCGGGAGGAAAAGGAGGAAGGGGAGAAAGAGGAGAGAGACATGAATCCATTGGAAACAATAAACCCCACAGACTCAAGGGCAGTAAATATGAATTCAATTTGCTTTTGCCATTTACACAGCCCAGCCTTCTTAAACGCTGACAGGCTGATCAGATAAAAGTCGCTATTGCCACCAGGACGGCACATTTAAATTTTTATTGCAAACACCAGGCTCCATTACCCTGGGATTTGCTCTCTGCATTCCTAATGTGTCTTTCTTCATGTTGGAATAGGAGCACTCTGGCTCCCAGGGGCAGACTAATTCGGCAGGAAGAGTTTGGTGCAGGAGTTCTGAGACCTGGGTCCCATCCTGGCCCTGCCCGGGGCTTTAGCAAGCTGCCTCTCCTCTGCAGGCTTTGGTTTCCTCATCTGGGCAATTTGGCTGGATGGTGTAGGGGGCAGGGGGTGTGAGGGGTCGTCTATTCAAATCCGTTTCCTGCCCCAGCCTGGCGAGATCTGAGTGGGGAGCAAAGGAGACTCAGACCAGCTAAACACCCTAGCCCATTCCTAACCTGGTCCCTTCCTTACATGTGGGAAATGAGAGACCTGGCTGCCTCCCTCTCCATCCTAATGTCTGAAGATCTCAAAGAACTTCTCTTTTTCCTTTATTTTTTTCTGTTTGCAGACTCATCTCTCCCTCCCCTTTACCTCCTTCCTTTTCTTCCTGCTCCTCTTTCTCGCATAATCCTCCATCCTTCCCAAGCTCCCTCTGCCTGTATGCTTCATCCTCTCCTTCCTTTCTCCCTTGGCCTCCTCTCTGGAGATATTGGAATCGAGATCTGGAATGGTACAGTCAATCCCTCCCCACTATGATCTTCCACCCACCCCTACAGACAGGGGGACGAGCCTGATCCCGCAGTAAGGGCTCAGTCGTTCCATCAGGCTTCCGTGGAGCACCTGCTCTATGTGGCAAGCAGGGCATGGGGATGAGAGTGGACAGAGTCAGATAGGATATCTCCCCTTTCTTCAAAAGGAGCTTACACACACATACTTGGATAACTGGGAGCCACCAGAAGAGGGGAGTGTGTAGAGCACAACTGGTACTTTACACATGGCATCTCAGTTAAACCATTTCCCGCTGCAATACTATTTACCCATTTTACAGGGGGAGAAACAGAGGCTTGGGAAGCTTCTATAACTTGCACAATGACTGAAGACAAAAGGCAGAGCTGTAACTTCAGTCCAGATACGCCCTACCCTACCACGGATCGCACCGTCCTCACAGAATTCTTCAGAAGACATCTCTCCTAACTAGAGTGATGGAATCCCCCTTGGAGGAAGGGGCATAAACTGTGGTCTTGAAGGATGGGTGATAGGATATCAACAACTAAGGCTGATTCTCTTAGGGAGACTATCCTAGAAGAACAAAGAATCACAGTACTCAATAGACTGAGGAGGATTTAATGAAACTGGGTAATTACAGAAACCTTTTAAAAGGAAGGCACTTCTGAAGGCCCCAGTTTGAGAAGCACTGTGGTTAGAAGCTGGACTTGGAGGCACGTGGATTCCGGAGTCCAGCCCGGCCCCATGAAGGGCCAAGGGCTACCGTTCACAAGCCGCGTGACCTTGGGCAAGTTGCTTCCCCTCCCACTACCTGGGTGTGCACATCTGTAAACCTGGATGATCTCACAGAGTTGTGAACGCTGACTGGGTTCCCCCGTGTCAAACACCTCAGCAGGGCCACGCAGAGTGAAATCTCCTGTGTCGCCCGCTATAATTCTTCTTCTGGGGATTGTCTTTAAGTCACAACTGGATGTTTTCTTAGGTTGCTACTAAAATCAAAAACTAAAAGGTAAAACAAATTCATAGAACTCAGCACCCCCAGGGGACCTCAGCCACTAGCTTAAGAAATCTAGTCATTGTAGGCTCCATGGGAGGAGTTAAGGCCAGGAAAGCTGGGGTCTAGGAGCAATAACTGAATCTTCCTCCAACCCAGCTGCTCAGATTCCAGGGTTAGGCTTGAGGGTTGCTTTGGATGGAGCATGCCTCCAGCCCAGGGAAAATGTAGCCAAAAATGAAGAGAGAGTAATTTTTTTTTTTTAAGTGAAGGAAAGAGTCTTCAAAGGCAAAAGTGCTTAGAACCTATGAAAGCCATAATGAAGCTCTGCTCAGAGTATTTTATGGCCACTCACTACGGGGCCATAGAGAAAGTGTCCCCGCCTCTCCTCTCTTTTCACTCCAGGCTTCTTAGTAATTCCATCCCCAGCCTGTTTCTTGATAGCAGTGACCCCACCAGAACAGCAGCCCCATGCTCTGTTCATTAGGCTTCCATCATTTAGGTGTTGTGCACATATTTATTGTCCTAAATCATTAAGCAGCTATAAATTTATTGAGCACCTGCTGTGCTGGGCACCATACAGATTTCTCAATAAACAGTTCCCTCCTGTCCTCTGGGAAACTGCAATCTACTAAAGGCAAGACAGAAAGAGCCAGCCCTGAGGGAAGAGAGAGAGGTGTGCCTGGCAGAGGACAAATGACAGAAGCAAAATCTGCCCTGTCTCCTCCTCACCCTGCAACTCACCCAGAAACAGGGGCTGTGTCTTGCCTCAGACCAGGGCTCCCTGAGGACAGGGCTGTGTCTCCCCTCAGACTGGGGCTCCCTGAGGACGGGGCTGTGTCTCCTCTCAGCAAATGGGGCTCCCTTGTACTCAAATCCTATACTTCATTATCATGATAATAACTCTTCATAAACACTCTGTTAATGCTTCTTTCGTGCAATAAATGACCACCTGGGACTTCCCTGGTGGTCCAGTGGTTAAGAATCTGCCTTGCAACGCAGGGGGTGCAGGTTTTATCCCTGGTCGGAGAACTAAGATCCCACTTGCTGTGAAGTAACTAGTCCACAAGCCACAACTACTGAGTCCTGATGCCACAACTAGAGGGTCTGTGAGACACAGTGAAAGGTTTCACAAGACGCATCGAAGATCCCAAGTGCCACCACTAAGACCCGACACAGCCAAATAAATAAAAGAAAAAGAACTGAATACCCAATTGACCTTTTCATTAATCTCAAGCTCAGCATTCTCCCAGTTTGTGCATCTGTCTCCCCCATGTAAATGTGGGCATTCGTTAGATTTAAAGTTACTGTGATGTTATGATGTTAACTTCAGATTCAGAAGTGAGCCTCACCTTCAGTGTCTCTTCTTTCCCCAAACTTGGCTCCCTGTAGCATCATCTTAGGCACAGCTACACTGTCTGTTGATGCCTTCTCCCACCTGAACTAATTGGGGACCTGTGCTTAGAGAATCTTGAAAAAGTTTGTCCTTAAATTGGTATGTTTCTCAGAAGGCCAATGACTTGAATGTGGCTTCAGTAATTCTTAATCTTCAGTACTTGAAATGTACATGACACCATCACCATCATCAATATCATGTATCATGATCTAATGGTGAACACTTTAGAGTAATCATTACTCTTTTACAGATGAAGCAAGTGAGGCTCAGAGAGGTGTCTAGGTGACTTGCCAAGTCCTCCTCTTAGTCAGTGGCCGCTGGTCCCTCTGGGTTGACAAAACGAGAGTTTTGTCAATATTGTCAGTCTCGGGACCCTAGGACTCACTCATTCTCCAGGAGAGCCAACCAACAAAATGCAGATGGGCTGTAGCCCAACACTCAGCACAATCACTTTATTATCAAACACTTAACTGAAGGAGAATGGGGAGCTCATCTCAGAATTTCAGGGTGGGGGTTCCCTGCCCCAACATGTCAAAGGTCAGAGTGCTCCCAGAATTTGAGCTCAAGTATATGAGAGCTCCAGGGGCTGGTTGTTCCTGAGTGGTATCCTTCCTACTGGTCTTAGTGGGAGAGTTCGAATCACACCATCACTTGGCCTCAGGCTTCAGGGGGGCTGCCAACACAGGGAAAGGATTCACACCTTCCTGCTATGAATTGGAGAAGTGGATCAGTACTCAGGTGAAGCAGTAAGTTTTACGTTTTCCTGTAAACCTTGGAGGTTCAGTGTTCAGCAAGCCAGTGCTCCTTTTGAGATCCCAATTCAGGTAAGGTTAAAAAAATCATTATTCTGATAAATTAGGGGATCAGAGTGAACTTGAAGCTAAGGGGGAGCCATCCTTGTTGCCGTGTGACCACAGTCAACCATGGCTAGCCTACCAACCTCTGTTGCCTCAAATGTACATGGGAGAGGAGTTTGGGAGCAAGGCGATCTCTGAGTCCTCTTCCACACCTAACCTTTCCTAAGCCTATTCTTGCTGCAAGACTTTAAAAGAGCAAATAAATCAACGGTTAAACTATTAATGGCTGATTAGGTTAACTGATAATTCTGCACTGCCTTAACCAAGGGACTGAGTCCCTAATGAAATATCAGGCATTATCCCCTGACTTGGGGGAGTGGTATTTGGTGAGACTGCAAGGCTGGAGAGAGTCTAATCATTTCTCCTAATTCACGTCACATAAGTGCCTCCCATCTTTTGACAGAAAACAGAACCAGAAAGGACAAATGCCTGTGGCTTACGTTCTCATGAAGAGCTAAGGAGATTGGATGGAGGCTGCTTAGATAAGTAAAGGAGGACTCAGCCTACTTTGCTAAAGGAAGGAAGCAGGGCAACTTCCTTCTGTAGTTGAGTGGAGGAGTAGTGGGGAAGTCAGGTTGGAGAGTTGACAGGGCGATCAAATCAGTCAGCTCTTTCTTGATACCCAGCATTGTGCATTTCCTCCATGCAGCGACAGTATGGAGCCTCCTAGCTCTATAGTTATTATTAGTTGTCTTCTAATATCCATTCTCCCCTCCTCCCTAGTAAAAATTTCCAAGTGTTATTTGGCCACAAGACCATGCAGAATAAAGACTACATTTCCCAGCCTCCCTTGTATCTAGGTGTGGTCATATGATCAAATTTCATCCAATGATCTATTGACAAAACACTATTATGTGATACCCTGAAAGTGAAAGTCATGTCCGACTCTTTGTGACCCCATGGACTATATGGTCCATGGAATTCTCCAGGCCAGGATACTGGAGTGGGTAGCCTTTCCCTTCTCCAGGGGATCTTCCCGACCCAGGAATTAAACCCAGGTCTCCCACATTGCAGGAGGATTCTTTACCAGCTGAGCCACAAGGAAAGTCCAAGAATACTGGAGTGGGTAGCCTATCCCTTCTCCAGTGGATCTTCCCAACCCAGGAATTGAACCAGGGTCTCCTGCATTGCAGGTGGATTCTTTACCAACTGAGCCACCAGGGAAGCCCTATGTGATACCCTATTGGTATACTTTAGAAAAGGATACACCTTTCTTTGCCCCTCCCACTTTCCTAAGAACTGGAATCCTGATGCATGGACAGAACTTGAGCAGCTGTCTTGGTCCATAAACAGGCAGCCAGGTGTTGAGCATACAAAATTACAAACCAGAAGGAACCTGGGCAGCTGGTGATCATGGCACCACTAATCAGTCCTGGACTCTCTGAAGGTTTTGGCTTTTGTTTTAATTATAACTTTAAAAAATGTTTAAGACATAAGAAGTTTCAAAAATAGTAAGAGTTCCCATAGACACTTCACCCCACTTCTTCCCATGATAATATCTCACATACCCATAGTATCAATACATTTTTAAAGCAGGAACTTGACCTTATTACAGTGTAGTTCACTTGAATATAGACCTTATTCCTTGCACTTTATGCATGAGAGAGAAATAAACGTCTTTTTCATTTAGGCTACTTGGTTTTGTTTTTTTTTATCACTCACAATGAAATCAATTTCTAACTGATATAATTTCCAAAAGGTATAGATGGCATCCAAACTCCACCCCTGAGAAAGGCACATGATAGGCAGAAAGAGCTGGTCCAGATACAGGGAACAACCAGACAACCTTCAGGGAAATGTGGAGAAGTCCTTTCAAACAGTGGAAGGCATAGGACTATCAGGCCATCTTCCTTTGATGGTGCTGGTGAACGGACTGTCCTCTCCCACCTCCTTGCTTCACCACTGCCCTTGGCAGGCATCCCTGTCCCCATGCTTAAATCTATGCTTATCTTTCTCTTGCTGGATCCACCTCCACCCCCACCTCTTACCTATGCAGAGCTCTACATTCCCTGCTAATTCAGGGAGACCTGAGATGCTCATTAGTGTTGCTGGTTCCTGGCCCATCAGAGTCACATGTCAGGACAGGGAAGCGAAGGCGGGTGACATTTGTTGGTATTTTCAACTCGGGTGAAAACAAACAAATTGAACTGGAGTTAAATGTCAAAGGCTCCTGAGCGTGCTGCCTGGGAGGGAGGGAGGACCATCTCCACGGGGGGACAGGCTTCTCTGTGTCCCTGAGGGGGTGTGTGTGGGCGATGCAGCTGTGTTGGAAGTCTACCAGGAAGGCTGAGAGTGGACTGTGTTTGTCAAAGTCCACCTTCATCCCACCATGGGCTGTCTGGTTAGACATGGGCAGTCCCCCAGGGAGGACATGCATTCGTTATCCATTGCTTCATCCAGAGAATATTTACTGAGCGAGCACTCACTACATGCAAAAGACTCTACAAGAGGGGCTGAGGGGCAACTGATGATGAGACAAATATGGCTGGTCCCTGCCTCCTAGGAACAGGCCTCCCTTAGAGAGAACAGAAGGCATCTAAACATACAATGTAAGAAGAAAATGGTCATCCTCGTCAGGGGTACAATGCTCTTTGGGTTCTTAGACAAAGAGGGAAGGAGAAATCAGGGATGAATTTCAAAGGCTTTGCCACGAGGCTTGAAGGATCAACATTTAGACTTGCACGGAAGAGGGTTTAAGGGGACAATCAATTCAAAGATAACACGAGCCACGTCTACCCACATTGCTATTAGCTTTACTATCATTGTTATCCCCAAACTGGATGGAAATACACTCATGGAGCTGAACGCACATGATGTAACCCAGTAAGGAAGGGTTTCTGGGGTCCTTGAACTTATTGGAATTGTGTGCTGAATTTTGTGTAGTCAAGCACTTTTCTGGGAGGAATATGCATAGCCTCCACCAAATTCTGCAAAGTAGAGATGATCTCCCCCTAAGTTGAACCCCTATCCTAGAAGCTGGCAAGAAATAAGGCCTTGCTGGATCTCAAACTATGGCTTGTCTAAATGGATCTACTCCATGAAAAGCAGGTTGGAGATTTCTAAATGCAGCCCTTCCTTCACAGACTCTATTCCTGAGATTTGATTTGGAGAGACTAAACCAGTTCTAGCCCTAGCCCCAGCTTGGGGAGGGGGGCAGGAGGCAGAGAACAAGGTGAGGGGGGGAGTCCAGGTAGGGCCAGCTCTTCTCCAAGGAAGCAGCATCCTCTGCTTAGGTCCAGCCCTGCAGTGATTGAATTATCCACCCTTTCATTTAATGAGCATCTCTCTGGACTGGCCATGAGACCTGTGTTCAGGAGAGCAGACATTTCATTAGCAGAATTCAGTGGTGCTGTGTTGATCCTGGTTTCCTGACAATTACAAGAAGGAGCCAGAGTCCTAAGCACCATCCTTTTGTAAGCCTTGCCTCATTCAAAACATGCAAGCTCTCATCCACCCCCTAGTCTCACGTGTAGCTCTGTGTGACCAGGGGAGGCAAGAAGGCCCTTGTAGGGGACTCAAAGTACATGAAGGCCTAGTGGGGCTGTGGTTTTGGGCCTGGACCACTCTGGCTGCTGAGAGAGGATGAGGAGGCAGGTCAGTTCTCCCTTCCAGACTAGGAATGAGCAAGAACTGCATAGGTGGCTGGTGGATAGTCTTCTAGGAACCATCACTCCTTCATCTCGTCACTTCCAAGGGTACCTCTCTCGATGAAAATGACATTATGGACATTCCAGGTCACCATTGGGATCACCATTATCTTCCTTGCTACACAAGGAGAAGCAGAGACACAAGAAAGAGGCCAGGGGCATTGACGGAAAACCCTGGAAGGACGTTTAAAGTGGTCAATCTTACCTCCTCCGTGAAGGTCTTCTGGAAACAAAGGGTGAGACACACACCAGACTTGTGTAATGTGACAGTGCATGGGTTTCCAAGGTGGCGCTAGTGGTAAAGAACCCACCTGCCAAGGCAGGAGACACAGGAGATGTAGATTTTACCCCTGGGTCAGGAAGATCCCCTGGAGGAAGGCATAGCAACCCACTCCAGTATTCTTGCCTGGAGAATCCCATGGACAGAGGAGCCTGGTGGGCTATGGTCCAGAGGTTTACCAAGAGTCAGAGATGACTGAACTGTCTTAGCATGCATGCACATACTTGGCAGTGCAGTTGGGAGTCCTTCTAGGCCAATCCACTTACCGTCCATGGTATCAGCTGGCCTCAAGGCCACAGTCATGGCTGTTCAACATCATAAGCCCAAGGCCACCTAATCCTGAGTCCACCATGCCATTAGTCTGCTCCCGCAAGACCATTAGCATGTTCCATAAGGAATCACATGAGCTGTCAAAGCCACAGCAGCCAGTGGTGACACCAGCCAGGATTATAATGTCCCTGTCCACACTGGTGAGCTCTGGGCCCAGCTGGACTCTCATCTCAGGGCATCCTGGGTGTGGTAAAGAGAGGTGCACTTCGGTCTTTGGGTCTGTAGTGTGTGCAGGGAGCCTGCCCCAAATTCTCTACATCACAAGTGAGAACTGAGGGATTAGACACACCTGATCGTTCCATCAGGTCCAGAAGAACTTACAGTTGGGTGACAGGGGCTCTGAATGGAGCCACACAGGCCACCAACAGAAGAGAAATGACTGACGACATTAGCAAGGCTCCCTGCAGTCAACCATGAACAAAGGGAATAATCCTTCCTCCTGGCTGTTGCTGCTGTTTACTCAGTCATGTCCGACCCTTTGCGACCCCATGGACTGTAGCCCACCAGGCTCCTCTGTCCATGGGATTCTCCAGGCAAGAATATTGGAGTGGGCTGCCATTTCGTACTCCAAGGAATCTTCCTGACCCAGAGACTGAATCCACATCTCTTGCATTGGCAGGCAGATTCTTTACTACTGAGCCACCAGGGAAGCTTCCTACTTCCCCACACCTCCCTATAGCATGGGAAGTGGAACAGATATAGAGAGAGGGAGGGAGGGATTTAGAGAGAAGGATAATATGAGAAAGAGAAAAAAGGGAGGAAGGAAGTTGAGGGGGAAGCAAGGAGAGAGAGGAAGAGAGAGGGAGAGAATTAGAAATGAATACATGGAGCTTTGGAAACAGGCACATTGGCTCCCAAGGGCAGGAGGCTGGTTGTAGCTTAAGCTACCAACGCAGAAACAGGGTCCTGTTGTCAAGTACAGGCAATGAAGCCGTAGGTGATTTCTTTCCCATGGGGGATGTTCCAGGCCCTGCCTCACTGTGATTCACCACTGCAGGTGGATCCAGTGAACAATCAGCCGTGCTTCCCTATGTGTGTCCTATAAGCTCCTGTCACCCTGGGAAGTCACTGGTTGTGTCTGGAGCTTGGAAGGAGAAGGAAGACGGGAAAAGGAGAGGTGGAGAGTGAGGCTGTGGCAACATTGTTGTGGCGAAAGCAAGATGTGACTGGCCAGCCCCGATAGTCTCAGTGATATCCCACCACGGAGGATGGATGAAGTCTCAGCTCTCTCTAGCTTTAGGGATCTAAGAGCGAAGCATCCTTATAAACAGCACCGCCCCACCACACCCATGGCCACCACCTTTAGCAAAGCCACTCCCCCATCGTAACTCCCCAGTAGTGGAAGTCCCCCCTCATTCCCTTACCCAGACAGTCACAGACACACACAACTCTCTTTGAGTCTGGCTTTGTTGTCCAGATGCTTCTTTCCTTTAGGTTCAAAACGCCCTCTTTTTTTTCCCCCCAAAGGCATTTCCCCAAGGGAAGTGTGGTCAGGACTGGGTGTTTTGCAGAAGGGCTTGAAGTTATAACTCACTGATCCTTTACAGGGTCTCTGATTTGCTGGGGGCAAGTTTCATGTCCAGGATCAGAAAGTCACTTACTGACTATCCTCTACAGAAAACTAATGTCAAGGTTGTCACAGACATGCCAGAGCTCAAAGTCAATAGGTATGTAAGCCCCATCCATCATTCATCAGGTTCAAACATCTACCAGCCTCCCCCTGATTCGGGTTAACCCTCAGTCCCCATGAGCTTTTGTGTTTGACTAACTCTCTGCTCCATCTCATCTTGTTAGGAGTGACCCTGTTCAGCTGGGATGCTCCAGACCAAGAGGACGGACTTCCAGATCCAGTGGGCAGGTAAAAAGTCAGAACTTCATTACTTTAAAACTCCCTCAATATCTAACGTTCTCAACCTTATACATAATTAAGAAAATGCAAACGAAAACATCTGAATATCATCTTCCATTGAGAGGGTGATAAAGACTGTTAATATCCAGTGCTGTGAGGCTATAGGCAAATAAGCACAACCACTGTTGGGGTGGTGGGGAGAGGGGGTGCAAATTAGGATAGATTTCCTGGAAGACACTTTGGCAATACCTACAGAAATTCAAACGACATCCACTAGTCCACATCTAAGAAGTTAATTTTACATAGATACTTGTACATCTGCACAAAGAAGTAGATACAAGGATTTCATTACAGCATTGTTTGCAACGAAGACTTTATATGATTTAAATGTTCACCTATAGCACATCTATATATGAAATGCTGAGTTGCCAAAACCTAATGTATCATGAGATCCTATATGTACCCAGAAAAGAACACACACTTTATCTATTTGTCTATCTACCTGCCTACCTATCTTTGATTTATAAACCAGACAGTTTTTGGAAGGTCACAAAAAAATTGTGGTTTCTCTGGGAACTATACTTGGAAATCTAGGGCATAAAAAAGACTTTCATTTTATCATTCATACTTTTTTTTTTACTGCATCCAGTCTTTATTTAAAGGTACTACCTCTATAATAAAAAAAAAAAGTAGTTATAAATATCTTGATTCCCCTCATACACCATGTTATCATTGCTCCAGCCTTTGAGCCATTTCCTCCACATGGACCACAGCAGGTGCTCTCCCTTGCCCTTGCCCTCCCTCCTCTGTGAATGGCTGCCTTTGCATCACCACGGGATTAGCGTGTATCACTCTACCGAACACACCGTGGTCTCCTGGCCTCACTAGTTGCATCTCAGTCGCCACCCTGGCAGAACACTTCCATGCAGACAAGCATGGCCTGGAATCACACCCCAAGGCATGGGACCTGGCTTCTAGAGCAGCTCCAGGAAGGGGCCAGTGGAAAGCAGAAGATAGGAGAAAGCTAGCCAGCCAGCTTTCTCTATAGCCTCTTCCCTTCAAAGGATGGATTTCCCACACAACCTGTCCAGGGAAGTTTTGCCTGGCTGAGCAGGTTTATCTGATGCCCCCTTGTGGGCTGCTGTGAAGCCATGGCCATCACAATGATGGTGCCCCATCACCATGCGTGCCTCCCATCCTTCCCTGCCTTGCTCCCCTTTGCCCTCACTTTCATTGCCCTGGGACTGTACCTCCTAAATAAGCATAAGCACTCCATCCCTGCCCCAGGCTCTCATTTCTAGGAACCAAAGGCAAAGATAACCACCCCAACAATTACTTGCTTCTAGGCCTCTTTGCATCTTTCATATTTAGGGTACCAGAGAAGACCCAATCTTTGTGGAATAGAGTTCAGCTTGAACTGAAACCTCTTGGATACTGTGGTAGGAAGAATGCTCAGATGGCCTCCAAGAGGCTCAGCTCCTGTAGAATTCCCTCCCCCTCAGAGTGAGGAAGTGGAATATGGGGACTTTGAACATGCTGGCATATTACTTGCATGATTATGTTACATTATAAGACATACGAGTTTTGTGGATGTTACTGTAGAAGGTCCCTAATCAACTGACTTTGAGTTAATCAAAGGGGAGATTATACTGTATGGGCCTGATTTAAACAGGTGAGCCCTTAAAAGGGACTCAGCCCTTTCTAAGATCAAAGAGATTTCTCCTGCTGGCCTTGAAGGTGCAAACTGCCATGCTGTGGAAGGGCCACGTGGCAGGGGATGGCAGGCAGGCTCTAGGAGCTACGGGATTCAGCCAACAAGAGAGTAGGGGCCTCAGTCCTACAGACACAGGTAACTGCATTCTGCCAACAATCTGAGAGAGCTTGGGAGTGGATGTCTTCCTAACTGAGCCTCCAGGTAAGAATTCCTTGATTTCAGCCACATGAGATTCTGAGCAGAGGATCTACAAGACACAGTGAGGCAACACATCTGTGTTATTTAAGTCACAGTACTTGGTGTGTGTGTGTGTGTGTGTGTGTGTGTGTGCATGCTCAGGCACTCAGTCTTGTCCTACTTTTTGTGGCCTCATAGACTGTAGCCTGCCAGACTCCTCTGTCCATGGGATTTTCCAGGCAAGAATACTGGAGTGGGTTGCTATTTCCTCCTCCAGAGGATCTTCCCAGCCCAGGAATCGAATCCTCATCTCCTGCATTGGTAGGCGGGTTCTATACCACTAGCACCACCTGGGAAGCCCTGGTTATTTGTTGTACAGTGATTAAATCTAACCCAGATATCCAGAAGTGTGAATTCTTTTCAGACTAAAAAGAGAAGGCACAGAGAGTCAGAAGAAAATGAAATCATACCAGGGGAACTGGATCGAGGAAAGAGAGGCTGAGGGAAACCAGACCCAGGCATGCTGACAAATTTGTTTCCTAAGCCGGAAATAGCCAGACTCGATAACTACTCTGGATACTAGTAATTGCTGCTATCTTTGTGTCTTCCGCTCTTATATACAGGAGTAAAATAATGGTGAGGATGATGATGACGATGATGATAGTACAATGGTAACCCCTTAGTTTGCACAGCTCTTTATAGTTAAAAAAAAAAAAAAACTGGTACATTTGTTTGCACGTTTGATTCTCCAAGAACTCCAGAGAGAATATTTTCATCTTCATTTTACAAGTGAAGAAAATGAAAACAGAGAGTTAAAGCCTCTCTGTGGTTACATCATTATTAAATGGTTGTCCAGAGCTCAAGGCTCATGAGTGCCTCCAAGAAGGAAGACAAAAGAGAAGAATGAAGAAGGAGCAGCTCTGTTCCTTGGGTCAAGGCCATGAGAACAAGTCTGAAAGGCAGCCCTACTTAATGCTTACTAAGAGGAATTTTGGCACCTGGGGAAAAATGGCATTCCAGAGTTCCCCTCACCCCGTACCTGCTTTTCTCTAGCCAGTTACAGGTCAGCCATACAGCCCCTTCTGTTTTTCACTCAGTGAAGGCTTAGACTGGTCAGCGTCTCTCCCCTCTGGCCATCCCACACTCTCCCTTCTGCACCTCCCCTCCCTTTCCTCTTTTTCCTCCCCCTCTTCCCCTATTGAAACATACCTGTTCTGATTCCCAGTCTCTGCCCACTAAGAATACCATCGCCATATGGAGGTGTGAATGAATAATGACGGTTGTACATGCCTGTCTCCAAGCCAAGAGAAAGTGTGCATTTTAAGAGGGCTTTCCCACGGCTCTAATCCAAAAAAAGAGATTGTAATTATGTGTATTTGGGGCCTTGAAATATGAGTAAGCTGCCTGCTCTGCAAGAAAGCCTAGCATCTCACAAGAAGGTTCTGGGTATGGGATTAGCCTTTTTCTCCCCCAAATGATTATCTTATCAGTCACAAAGGTAATTATTTGTTGTTATTCCTAGGGAAAAAAAATAGGTGGAGCTTGCCTTATTATCAGACTAGGGTTACACCTGAAATGAGAAAACTATTTAAAAATCTTGCTGTTGCTGTTCAGTCTTAAAACTGTGTCTGATTCTTTGCAGCCCCATGGACTGCAGTACTCTTCCCTGTCCTTCATTGTCTCCCGGAGTTTGCTCAAACTTATGTCCATTGAGCTGGTGATGCCATCCAACCATCTCACCCTCTGCTGCCCCCTTCTCCTGCTGCCTTCAATCTTTCCCAGCATCAGGGTTTTCCCCAATGAATCAGCTCTTCTCATCAGGTGGCCAATGTATTGGAGCTTCAGCTTCAGCATCAGTCCTTCCAATGAATATTCAGGGTTGATTTCCTTTAGGCTTGACTGACTTGTACTCCTTGCAGTCCAAGGGACTCTCAAGAGTCTTCTCCAGCACCACAATTTGAAATCATTAAAAAAAAAAAAAAAAAAAGCTTTGTGCCATTATTCCCTGTGAGATCTTAAGCAAAACATTTTTGTTCAATATGTCTAACGTTCACCCATACCCATCTCTTCCCAGTTCCAGACAACACTTCTCAGCTCCCTTGCGGGTCTGTGATCTCTGTGACTACGTCACAATGGAATGTGAGCAGGCTGTGCATCATCATCAGACATGATTACCTAGTCTCTCTCTTGCTCTGCTTTGAGGACCAAAGAGCTGGCTTCATGTTCCAGATGATGAATCTACAAGAAGATGGAGCCATCATCATCCTGGATCTCTGAGGACCACATGGAAGACAGTTGCCCTGAAGAGTCTCTCAGGCCCCTTTTACTTTGTGTGGGTAAGAAGTAAACTTCTGTTGTGTTCGGGCACCAAGATTGGGGGCTGCTTGTTATTAAAGCATAACTAGCTTATCCTAATTAATACATCTAATTTCACTGAGCCTGTCTTCTCCTTGATGATATGGAGAAAATCTGCCAGCCTTCATCCTAGGGTAGCCACAAGGAACAGATAAAACCACAGAAACCGCTTTGCAAACATGAACCAGTATCAGGTTAGATCAGAGAATGGGTGGTTCACCAGAAGGGAGGTTTTGCGGACACTTGGTTCTGTTCCTCCATGTGAGCAGAGATGGCCCTGGTGCAGGAGTCAGGGAGGGCTGGGCGGTGGACATTCTCATGAAATGAGGTCCTGCTTAAGAGCAGCAAAAGCCCAGCCATCTCAGAAAACAGCAACACATCTTCCTTTTAGTGCTCAGCTCTACAGCTGTCCTGGGTTTTCCAGGCAGTGCAGTGGTAAAGAATCCAGCTGCCAATGCGGGACAAGTAAGAGATACAGGTTCAATCCCTGGTTGGGAAGATCCACTAGGAAATGGCAACCCATTCCAATATTCTTGCCTGGAAAATTCCATGGATAGAAGAGCCTGGCAGGCTATAGTCCACGAGGTCACAGAGAGTCGGACACGACTGAGCACACACCACAGCTGTCCACTGTTAATTTGCATTCATTGGGCTCTAAGTTCTGGCTTCACTGGGAGGTGATGGTCCAGAGCAATGGAAAATAACTCTCAGCTGCCTCTATTTCCTCAACAGTCAGAGCAGAAACACTCACACTCAGATTATTTATGCTAACAGAACCCATCCCTTCCCCAGGACTCCACTGGGCACAAAGTACCAGCCAGAGACTATTTCCCAGCCCCTTGTAGGGTGAGGTGTGACAATGTGATCTTGTATTTTGAAAGGAAAGTGTGCAGAAATGATGAGTGCAACTTCTGCATCGCTTGCTCTAAGGAAGAGCCTTTAAGCTCAGCTTCTCTTTCCAGTCCCCACGTGTTAGAAAGCAAATGTGCCAGCCACACAGCTCCAACCATGCAAATGAGCACAATGCCCAGGGGAGAGTTGAGCCACAAGATGGAAGGAACCTGGGTCTGAATACTCTGTCAGTCACAGTGGTCCCACCAGCCTGAACCAACTAGACTATTATATGAGAGTAAAACACACTTTCCTCTTGTTTAAGCCACTCTCTCAGGACTCTGTAACAGCAACTTCACCTTTACCTAACTGAAATGCTGGGTGAAAAGAGGCTGCAGTGAATGCTTTAGTTTATTTCACACATGCTTTCTAAGAACCCATAGGGTCAATTGCAACAGAAGCAATCTTTCCTGTTTATGGAAACTGGCTAAAGATTGCTTCTTCCCTAAAAAGGAAAGCCAGGTTCCTAGGCAGGCAGGCTGGGGGCTCTGAAGAGTCTAGTGATCTGTTGCCCGCATCAACTAACACTCCTCTTTCCCTATTAATCCAAGGAAACTATATCTCCAGCTTGGCTGCCACATTCTCAACAAAGTGGACAGAGTTTATGATGGAACTGTCAAAGGAGTAAAGTCTTAGACCAGAGGAGCTGCCATGGAAAAGAATGACACAGGCCCCCTGGTATCCCTGCTCAGGGGTGATAGATGGGATAGGGTAAGAGACTTGGGAGGGTGTGAGTAATGTATAACTTGTTTGTAAATTGCAGTGAAATTGAAAACATTTTTTATGTAAATAGAGATATTTTAGGTACAGATACAAACATGTGCCCTTTGTCTTGATGCACAGCTCACCATTTCTTGCTTCCTAACAGCCTCCATCTCCTGTCATTCCTATCTTATCAGTCTTTTAGGGCCCAGAACAAATGCTACCTCTTTCCCTTGAAAAAGCTGCATGTTGTCCACACCCAGATCAATTTCTCCCTTCTCCAAACTGGTAAAGCACTTATCTGTGCTTCCTTGGGGACCCTTGGAACTGTGTACCTTGTAGATGAGTTGGTGAAAATACATAATGAAAGCTTGTAGAGTGGCCGGAGAGAGGACCTTTTAATGAGAGCATCTAACATCTGTCTCTGGCTTTCTGCTAAAGGACTCAAATATATGCTCACTTGATTTTTTAAAATTAACATTTTTATTTTTTTGGCTGCACTGCGCAACATGTAAGATCTTAATTCCCTGACTAGGGACCAAACCCATGCCCCCTGCATTGGAGGCATGGCATCTTAACCACGGGACCACCAGGGAAGTCCTTCTCACTTGATTTTTATTTCAATCCTAGAGCCAGGTACTATTGTTATCTCCACTTTAAGGATAAGGAAACTGTGACACCAAGAGGTTAAGGAAGCCATGGTCACCCAGCTAACAACTGGTGGAGAAGAGATTCCAACCCAGTAGAGAGCTGACAGTTATGGTCACTGCACACCGCTGCCCTCATTCATGAGAGGGACAAGCGGATACCCAAGAAGCTGGGCACAAGGGAAGTGTTCATGATGGAGGAGGTGGCTGCAGACAGGAACAGGCGCCCCTGTGTTCAGAAGCCCCTTGGGCTTGTGTGTGGAGAGCCATCACATAACAGCAGGCTTGAGTTTTGAGCTACTCAGCTGAGACAGCAAAACAATTCTGCCAATTAAGTCAAACATCTGGTCAATGTAGTGAAAAATCAGTCACAAGGGGGTCTGGCCATAGACCCAGGGCTCCTTCCAGGCAGTAGATTCTTCCCCAGGTCCCAGGTGATGGAAGTGAGGCTTCCCTAGTTCCCAGACCCTAATTTGCATGCTCTCCTCTGATTGGCTGGGGAGATTCACACCTAATGCGGCCCTAAGGAGAGCAGGAGAGCAAAGGAGGGACAAATCCTGTGGGCTCTAAAAATCGCATCAGAATGGAGAACTGCATTCACCGCAGATCCAAAAAGCACATTCCCAAGCCGGGTGGTAAATTCTGTATTGCCTGCTGTAGAAATGCAAATTGCCATAATAAATGCCGATTATCCCAATTACCTCTAATTGTCTGGCTTGTGTAGCAAGAGCATTACCATAGGAGAGACCGATAAGGGAGCCGGTGTATTTAGCAGAACACCCTATCCTGGGAGTTGGGTTACAAATGAAGTAGGTGAGCTGGGCCAGGAAGCCCCCTCTGCGGTCCCTGGGAGCGATGTCGCAGAAAGACATGGGGGCTTCACAGTCTTCCAGCTGCTTAGGGACAGCACTGATGCAGTGACATCTTTATGCAATGGTCATTAAATGCTATTTTAAAAATTGGCCGTGTGCTGGAGAGAGAAGGGCAGAGAATATATGCTTGTTCTCCATGCCTCCTTCCTTCTGGCCAGCTGGGTCTGCAGAACAGCTAGGGGGGAAGGGAGGCTATCGGATGGAACATGACATTATTTTCCATCATTGTAATGTAACATTTGATTCATCCATTTATTTAATCAACCAGCTGGGGCAAGCATACACTATATACCCAGCATCTGGAAACACAGAATTTTAGAGCCAAAAGTGACGTTAGAAACTATGCCCACTGTGTACACAACCATCATACCAGGTGATTTCATTCCTTCCAGTAGCAAATCATTTCTTGAGTTTCTATCATGTGCCAGGCACTGTTCTAGGCACCGAGGACAGACACAGCAGTGAATAAATGAGACAAAACAGAGGAGAGACAGAGAATAAACGAGTTAAACAAAATAAAGAGATTAGTAGAAGGCAGTAAGTGTTGAGAAAAAACAAGCAGGGGAGAGGATGGAGATTCTTGATGACCGGACTTGAGATTGAAATGCAAAGTAATCAGGTTGACATGAAAGAAGATGACATAAAACCTGAAACTGTAGCAGAAATGATAGACTGGCCCTGCCACTAAAAACACACATGCTTTTAGTCAATAACTGAATAAACTAGAGAAAATGTGGTACAAGACAGAAACATGTGGTCCCCAGTTATCGACAAGTACATTAGCTAAGGTCGTGTGTGTAGTTATGTACGCTCATTTTTTATTAGCTTAGGTAAGATCACAAGGCTTGCTGGGACCTCTTAATTCTCTTACAGTATTGATTAAGGCAGAGTAAATGCAAAACGCACGATTTGCACGCACCCTTGTGAAATTAAAACCTTTCCATTCACTGATAGAGCAATAATTACTACAAGGAGCTAAGGGCACCTCAGCTAAACCAAGCAATGATTTCATTTGCCCACGGAGAGGAAAACAGGACCTCAGCAAGGAATCTTCACCTTGGTTGGGTCCAAGGACGGAAGCTTTGTGGGGTCAGATGATGGAGGAGGCTCCAAAGATGATCGGATTATGAGGGAAGCTATCTAACTGCTTTCATACTCTCTTGCCCAATTCCAGGTACAACCATGGGGCTTTGGTTGAAGATGTCTCCTTCAGACATACATGGACCCCCTTCCAGGACACCCCCCAGGTGCCCTCAGTACCCGATTCACAGCCTCCCTGCCCTAAGCCCTCTCAGTTTGGAAAAAGCCCCAACACCACATTCTTCGCTTCCCTCTTCCATCCCAAACTTTTTTGCTGACATCCTGGTAAAGTGGTTCCAACTCATCAATGGGGCCACAGTGCATACAAGCTCAGGGATATCTCACAGATGACAGCACTTGACAGTTTATAACGTTTTGTGTCCATGATTTCAAGTCCTCACAAAAATCCTACATCACTGTTTATGGAGAAGGGCACCCAGGTCCAGAGGAAGAGTCTAAGTAACAAAGAATGGAAGCCAGGCCAGTCTGGTCACAATGCACGTGGCCACTATTACCTCATCATGACCAGTTGCTTCCAGAGTCCACGGTGCCCTTCTTTGTGGCTGGGCATATGGCATCTACCAGCCCTTTGTGCAACTAGGTGTGGCCACATGACTGAGTTCTGGCCGCAGAGGTGTAAGTGGTAGGCATAAATGCAACTTATAAGAAGTGTCCTAATGATACAAATGAACTTATTTACAAACAGACACAGACTCACAGACTTAGACAATGAATTTATGATTGCCAGTGGGGAAGGATGCAGAAAAGGGACAATTAGGGAGCTTGGGACTGACATGTAGGACCAATGAGGTCCTACTGTATAGCACAGGGAATTCTGCTCAATCTTTTGTGGCAGCCTGAACGGGAGGGGAGTTTGGGGAGAATAGATACATACACATGTATGGCTGAGTCCCTCTGCTATCCACCTGAAACTCTCGCAGCATGGTTAATCAGCTATACTCCAATACAAAATAAAAAGGTTAAAAAAAAGAAGAGTCCTTACAGGAAGGTGTGATACACTCTTATTAGACTATAATTTGGTCTTCATCCTGGTCCTGGCCCAGAGGTCCTAAAATCCTTTATAATTTCCTGTGATGAGAGTCATAACGGTATCTTTTGCTCTGTTAATGGTACTTTTGGAAAACACCTAAGAATGGGGGCTGGTTGTGAGGGGAGTCAACCATTTGGTTAGAGCTTGAACTTTCAGTCATACCCCCCTGATCTCTTGGGAAGGGAGTGATACTGGATCAATCGCTGGTAGCCAAAGATGAATCAACCATGCATGTATGACGAATCCTCAGTGAGAAGGGTCTGGAGAACTTCCAGGCTGGCGAACGCCTGGTACGGGACAGGGACGTTCCCCGCTCCTTCCCACACATCTTGCCCCGTGCACCTCTTACAAACGGCCGCTTCTGAGTTGTGTATATATTTCTATAGGAAACTGGTGAACTAGTAAGTAAAAAGTCCCTCTGAGTTCTGTGAGCTGCTCTAGCAAATTAATGAACCCCAAGGAGAGGACTGTGAGGAACCTCTAATCAATTGTCAGTTGCTCAGAAGCGTAGGAAGCAAACTGGACTTACAACTGGTGTCTGAAGTGGGGGACAGTCTTGTAGGACTGAGCCCTTAAGCTGTGGGATCTGATACTAGTAATATCTCCAAGTAGATTGTGTCAGAATTGAGTTGTAGAACACACAGCTGACTTTGGAGAAATTTGGGGTGGAAAAAAAACACACACACATTGGAATTAGTGTCAGAATCATAGAAACTTTGGGTGGGTCCTTCCTGGTACATGGAATGTAGATGTGATGGCTGGAGCTGCACTGGCCATTTTGGGCCAAGAGGTGAGCTTGGAAATGGAGGCCATAGTTACCAGGGCAACAAGGTAGAAGGAGGCCCAGTAGCCTAGCTGGGCTTTTTATGTAAAATGGAATAAACTTCTATTGTCCAATTTGGATTTTCTGTAAGTCAAAGTCACACTTCATCCTAAATAATGTTTCATCTACAAACACAGCTGGCTTTAGAACACAGACATAATCTTTCTACCTCTGCAACCAGAATCCTAATCTGAAGGCTCTTCTTCTCTCCCCTGGACCACTGCAATAGCTCCCTGCTTCCAGTCCTGCTATTTCATATACCAGGGAGGGACAGAGGCACCTACCAAGTATGCCCATCTGGATATATCTCTTCCTATCTCAAAACCTTCAATGGTTTCCCCTTTGCTATAAGATAGTACTCATCCTCTCCCGGTGGGAGATAATGCCCCATGACCACTCCCTGCCTAGCTCTGCAGAGGAGTTCCCACAGTCCCCACCAAGTGTTGTAAGCCAGGCTGCTTACTCCACTCCATCTTCTCTGCATGCATCATGCCATTGCTTTCCCTCGTGTGTTTGTTCATGCCATCTCCTCCTTCAGGAACAGTAACCGGCCCCTGTGATCTGGCCAGCTCCTAAATGTCCCTTAATGTGAACTCAGGCTTTAGCACTGCAGGATACCTTCTCTGATCTACCCCTGATCCACACTCCAGACCACATAACTCTGGTTCAGGCCTATGCTAAACAGACCACACTACATTAAAACCATATTCTATGTGTCTCCCCTTCACAGAGTAGGGACTGGCATCAATTTCATCATTCTCTCACTGGGACTTGGTAACGACCTGGCCAAATCAGACATTCATATTTTTGATGAATAAATAGATGAACTAATTGTAGCAGATACTGTTGATGAGTGGCCCATAGCACCTCAGGACCATTCCCATGCTTGTTGATGCCTTCATACTCCAAGCATCTGGGACTCTGTCTAAAGGCTTTCTCTGGCCACAGAAGTTCCCTGGGCTAGGGCAGACAGACAAGAAATGCTGAGAAATTACTTTCCCCTGTAACCAGTCTTGGATGGGGGTGGATAAATGCTCTCACTTTCTCCTTGTGTGTAACAACTCTGAGACGTGATCTATATAAATTCCTTTGGTGGGCTCCTCAAAGATGTCCACATCCTAACCCTGCGAATATGTTAGGCTATCTGGCAAAGGGGAAGTAAGATTGCAGATGCAATTAAGGTTGCTAATCAGCTGACCTTAAAATAGAGATAACCCTGGAATATCTTGGTCGGTCCAATGCAATAAAAAAGATCCTTAAATGCGGAAGAGGGAGGCAGAAGAGGAGGTCAGAGTGGTACAGTGTTAAAACCTCTGTGGCTGCATCTGAAGGATGAGGCCACGAGCCAATGAATGTGGGCAGCCTCTAGAATCTGGAAAGGGCCAAGAAGAGGATTCTGCCCGTGAGCCTTCAGAAAGGCAGCATTGCCAAGACCTTGATTTCAGCCCCATGTGAACAAGTGTGGAGTTCTGCACTATAGAACTATAAGGTAATACATTTGTCCTTTTAAGCCACTACATTTATGGTATTTGTTACAGCAGCTACAGGAAACTAATACACTCCTAGAGCTGCCCAGTGGGACTGAGTCCCAGTTGTTCAAACCAGTAATTTGCTCATTAACATATATCACATTGGCTTTCTGCCCTTCCTGTTCTCATGTCCCCATTTCTCTATTAATGCTTCCTGAGTTCATCCCCACGTAATCTATTTACCCTCAAATCCTCACCTTGGTTTGCATCTGGGGGACCCAACATAAGGCATTAGTTAATTGAAATAACTAGAGTATTACTTGAACAAAAAGGCCTGGGCTCTCCTGATGCAGAATTTGAATCAGGTCTGAAAGCCAATAGCTTCAGGAACTTTGGGGGGGATTAAATTCCCAGGATGATCACATTTATGGGAACTTTGAGACCTAAGAGATATCCCGCAGTGACCAGGGGTGAGGGGAAGCCCAGTAAGGGCTCAAAGGGAGAGGTAGGCTGGAGGGGGTGGAACAGAGAGGAGGAAGGGCAGGTGGAGCAGCAGGGGGCTCAGAAGGGCCACCCAGAGAAGAGAGGTAGTGACTTCCCACTCACCCCCTGCTTCCTTCAGAAAGGTGCCTGTAGGAAATAAGAGGCTTTAGCCTGGAGAAGAAAAGGCTGGGGAGGTACAGTAGCTGGAGAATAGGGTGGTGGTGGTGAAGTGCGGCGCTCTAAAAAACCCAGTTTATGGAAAGGAGAGAGTGGTGTCACAGAAGAAGTCAGATTCCAGCTGTGAGCTGGACACTGTCTCTCTAGCCACAAAGCACATCTTTTGAGTGTGGAATTTCTCTGAAAGGATCCAGGAACTAGAATAAATGGGATGACCTTTGCAGACCCATTCAAATCTGAGTTTGGAGCTTTTATGACCTTAAAACCACCCCAGGGAACAGACAGCATGGCCAAAGAGAGGGAAAACCAGGAGAACCATCAATGCACTAAGCAAAGGTCTTCCTGGTACAACTACCGCCTCCTCTAAGGCAGCAGTCCCCAACATTTTTGACACCAGGGACTGGTTTCATGGAAGACAATTTTCCATGGACTGCAGTGGTGGGGTAGGGGATGGTTTCCAGACAATTCAAGCACAGCACATTTATTGTTCACTTTATTATTATTATTATTATTACATCAGCTCCACTTCAGATCATCAAGCATTAGATCCCAGAAGTTGGGGACCCCTGCTCTAGGGGAAGGGCCAGAAGGCAGAAGCAGAGCTCTGGCCTGGAGAGCTCCCAGTCTGAGGACAGAGACCCAGCCCCATCTTTAAGGAGACCCTGATGTAATCAGGGCGTGTGGGATCAGGACACCCACCTGGAAGACATCCATTGGCCACACATCCAAAGCCTTAGAAGAGTGGATGTCTTCACTATGATGTGATGTGGACAGAAAGGAGAGGATCCCACTCAAGCATCTACCAGGATCACTCCTTCTAGAGGCTAAGCCACAGGGTCTTGGGCTGAGCACAGCATGAGGTTTACAGGTAGAACATGCTCTGACCTACTTCCGCTTCTCCGTGGGCTGTGCTGCCATATCCAACCCCATGGACTGTAGCCCGCCAGGCTCCTCTGTCCATGGGATTCTCCAGGCAAGAATACTGGAGTGAGTTGCCATTCCCTATTCCAGGGGATCTTCCCAACCCAGGGATCAAACCCACATCTCTTTATATCTCCTGCATTGGCAGGTGGGTTCTTTACCCCTAGTGCCACCTGGGAAGCCCTCTGCCACTCAGATCACCCCAGACAAGCCACTCCTCTCTCCACCTTAACTTTCTCATTGGCAAATGAGGACAACATAGGTTTTGCCCATCTCAGTAGCTGGAAATTTGAATGAGATGACAATGATGATGATGGTGATGATGATAGTGTGTATGGCCCAAACGTGAGGCCCTCTCCCCTTCCCCTCTGTGCCCCCAGGTCCCTGGTGCCCTTTCTTTGACATCAGTTTGTGGCCAGAGGGGAAGAGCTTCCTTCAGATCCCATCTCGGGGAGCAGGCCCAGCTGCTCATGTTCACAGAGACCACACTCAGCCTGCAGACACTGTAGCAGGCTCTGAGCTGGAGCCAAGGCCTGGATTATAGGACATGACATCCCTTCCTGTGCCCGTGCCCACCCACCCCTGCAGTCCAGTCATGCTCACATCTCAGAAGCTCAGAGCTGGAGACACAGTGTCTGGGGGACACAGTAAGTGACTCTTGGCAAAGTCCAGTGAGATGCAACAAGGATTTTTTTTTTTTCAAGTGAGTGATCTCCAGGCTGAGAGGTAAGAAGAGAAAACAAGGATGCCTCAGAGAGGTCTGCACTGTTCAAGGACATCTCAGGGTCAGGAGGCAGGGGGCCAGCTCTGCTTTCTAGAAGCATGAAGGAAAACTGCACCTTCTCCCTTGCACAATGGCAAGAAGACAGCTCTCACTGCAGGAGCTTCTCATGAAAAAAAAAAAAAAAAAAGCCACCCCAGCCTCACAGATGGTCCAGTCTGTTGGAGAGATACAGCTCCTGTCTTCAGGGGACTCCCAGTCAACTTCCTACCTCCGATTTCAGGAAAATCTCTCAGGTGAAAGATACCTTAGGATGCCCCAAGCTGATAGGGGAGACAGACCTGACTTATGGTATCTCCCGTCATGGTGGAAGAGACCCTGTGGCTGTCACAGGTGGACCTGATCTAAAGGGGATGGACAGCTTCTGCTTCAGAAATCTCCAAATCTGATTCAGGATCTGACCTCAGATCCCCAGAGCCTGGCCTGAAGTATCTCCTAGTGAGAGGATTAGAACACACATAGAGAGCATCTGTCTCAGGCCAGTGCAAATATCACCACATGGAAAGGGATATAATGGGTTCATCTGGGAATGATTCCCCTGAATCAGATATGGAATGGGCTGCCTTGCGAACCCTTCCACCCATCCAACCCCAAACCTTGCTCATGACTTTCCTGAGTGAACCACAGGCTCTGCTGACCTGCAATGGAAGTTTAGCATCTACTCCAGAAACCCTCTGTTATTAATTCTATCAATTCTACTTACTGAGCCCCTGCTGTCAGCCAGGCAGTGGGGCTTCAGAGACAAACCTCTTTGAATCTGGCCTCTGCCTTCCAGAAATTCCCACCCAGTGTCAGAAAAAGAGAAGTGAACAAGTCCTCCTCCCACTGCTCTTCTTCCCTACCCCAAGCACTTGGAGTCTGGGTCAAGGATGACCTCATCACCTTAACTGAATTACATCTTCAAAGACCCGCTTTCCCAAATCAGGCAGCATTCACACGTTCCAGAAGTTAGGAGGTGGACTTATCTTTGGGGGGGGGCGGTGGACCATTCAACCCTCTTTAACGGTCATCTCAGGTGAGCTCTTGTCCCTTCTTGATGTCCCCTACATGTGTCACCCCAGTGCCTTATTGAGAGGTCCCGTAATGCCCTGTTGACATGTTCTAACCGCGCCAGCTGGCAGGCTTGCCACCTCCCTGACCTGTGCCCAGCGTGGGGTTCAGTCCCAAAGTTGGTGCTCAACCATGACTGGCTGCATTTAACACACAGCGAGGCAGCTATCAATACACTACTTTCTACACTTTTCTGGATGCTTGAAATTTTCATAATTTAAGAGAAAAAGAAACACGATGAGAAAGACATGCAGTAAAACCACACAGAAAGGAAAGCTAAGGGAAATGACCAGGATTTAGAGTGACAGGGCGGGGGTTCACATTTGGGGGATCAGGGGTGTGGGATGGGGGAACTGAGCGCAGATGTAGGTTATGTTCAAGCTGTTTCCTGGGAGTTAGCGCATACCCTCCGTTACTAAAGACAGTAATGAAACAGCCACATAAAAGTGGCTCATAGAAAACCAGTGAGGCATGCGACTCAACCATGTCTAGGCACCTGAAGTCCAAAGAGGAAAAACCAGAGTGGAAACGATATGACGACATGAGTGGACGGAGTGCTGAGGAGCTGAGAGTCGGCTGATCTACGTCGGTTGGATTGCGGAGGGGGTGAGGGGTACGTGGCACAGAAAAGCCACACCCCCAGGCTCCCCTCCCACCTCTGCTATTTACTCCCATCCTCTCGGGCACATCTCTTCTCCTCTGGCTTCATCTGTAAACTGGAAATAGCATCAGCCCTTCCTTCCCTTCTGGCCAGTTCTGAAATGCAGGGGACATCGAGAAGGGATAGGCGCTCACCCGAGATGACCGTTAAAGTGGGTTGAGTGGTCCACTCCCCCAAAAGACAAGTCCACCTCCTAACTTCCGGAACCTGTGAACGCTGCCTGATTTTGGAAAGGGGGGCTTTGAAGATGTAATTCAGTTAAGGTGATGAGGTCATCCTCGACCCAAACTCCAATGACAAGTGTCCTTCTAAAGGACAGAAAAGGAGATACAAGGACATAATGGAGAAGGTCACTGAGGACAGAGGCAGAAATCAGAATGTTCCTGCCACCACCCAAGGGACACCTGGAGCCTCCAGAAGTCAAAAGGGGGAGGAAAAATTGTCCCCCAGAGCACTGGAGGGGGCACAGCACCAAAGACTTCACTTTAGACTCGTGGCCTCCAGAACTCAGAGAGGACACCTTCCTGTTGTTTTAAGCCATCCAATTTGTGGAGGAAACGAAAACAGTTCTCATCACTGGCTCACGCTGTCTATTCTCCGTGGATCCACCCCCTCTCCAATCCATTCGCTTTCCCGCTCAGACCCCTGCAGTCTGGGCCCCACCAACTGCATTTCACAGACTCCCCTTTGCTCTGGCTTTCTTGGGTTTGGTCTCCAGGGGCACCGACAGGAGCCTGGAGAGTGAAGCAAGGCATTTTCCCCACCACCCTGCCATGGCATCAGCTCTGTGGCCATCTGGCAGCAGCTGTGCCCAGCGGCCACAGCTCCTGCGGGACGGCCCTTCTCCCTGGCTGCGGCTCTCCGTGGTACCTCTGCCCCTTCCTCTTGCTCTGCAGTCCCCAGGGATGGTGACTGTCCCCGGCCTTGTGCTGGGAGTGCACCCACCCCAGTGGGTCCCGTTGCCCTGCCCACACCTCCGCAAACCATCTGCTCACTCATCCCTCTGGTAACGCTGGGAGCTGGTCGTCCTTGTAGCCAGGTTCCTGCTAGCCAGTGCCCACTGGCCTCGGGAAGAGGGACAGACTTCTCACCTCAGGGCCAGCCCCTTCCGTTTGAATTCTCACTGGCAAGGTTTTCTCCTGAAACTATCATGTGCGGTGACAATGGGCCCCTTGGCACCTGAAGCAGGTGCCCGGGCCCCCATGTCTTCACCTGTCACACATCCCCAGCATCCCTGGGGAATCCCACCCAGGACTTCCCTGCCCCGGCCAGCTCGGTCCCCTGGGGCATGCTGGCTTGGGGCCCGCCTCTAAGAAACACAGCGCCCCTCTTCATGCAATAGAAACCAACAGTGGAATTATGCCAAGTGTTTATGCCACCTTAGCCAATGATTGAAGAGGCTGCTTTCTGCCTGCTCTCATTGGAATTCCCTGAGAGAGGAGAGAGAGAGACATTTGGAAGGTCGAGCAGCTTGTGATGACCCCCACCCCCCATCTGCCCTGACCTCAGCGCCTGCACCCTCCTCCTGCTCTGGCCCCCACATCACCTCCTGTTGCTCTGACTGTTCAGTTCTGACATATGCAACCGCCAGGCCCGGGCCCACTTCAGGGAGCATCTGGATGGGGGTGGAACGTGACAGGCAGGAGACGGGATGGGGTGGAGGATGCATGCGGGTACCGGCTGCAATGTCAGAGCTGGACATGACATCAGAGTTGCCTGAGCTAATCTCTATCTCTACAGATGAGGCCGAGGACCAGGAGTGGCAGCTCACACCCAGAGAGTCCCTAAGCCAGCGGACAGAGGACTGAGAACAATGCTGGCAAAACTGAGCTTGTCCAGCACGCCCAGGCCTGACAAGTGAGGGCATGAGAGCCGACGGCCAAGAAAGAGGAAGGGCTGAAGGACCAGGGGACCCTACTTGTACTATCTGAGTCTGCAGTGCAGGGAGGAAGCTGGCCTGCAAATATCTGAGGGATCGCAGGCCAAAGGGACAGACTTCTCGGTGGTTCTAGAATTTCAGCCAGGGCAGGAGGGGACAGGGAGGCAAGTTTGGGGCTCAGCATCCAAACATTTTTTTCCAAAACTCCAAACTCTGGGAAGATGGGTTCGGCCTCCTGGAAAAGTAACAAGCAGCCCATCACTGGATGTGTTCCAACTGGGCTGTGGGATTCACGGGTGCTGTCATGGGGATCTCTGAAAAGGATGTTACTCTGACGGATAAAATCTCTTCCTGATACACTAAAGCTGCCCTGTAGAGGTGACATGGCGTGGAGTCCAGAGCATAGACTGGAGGCAGCTGGCCTGGATTCAAATCCCCTCTATGTTATCAACAGCAGCGTGGCCCAGGGCAGCTGGCTGAAGCTCCCTGCTCTACAGTGGGGATGAAAATGACAGTTCTCCCTTCGAAAGACTGCTGTTTAGTTTTGTATCACATCAAGAGACGCCCTCTGTGAGGTGACCTGTCTCACACCCACAGCCAGGGCAGATTTTCCCATGGGAAGACGTTGAACAGGGGACCCCATGTCTGCAGGCAAGGCTGGTGAGAGGGTGCAAGTGCCCAGAATCAGTGAGGCCCACCATTCACACTTATTTAGCAAACTTTATGTCCCCAAGCATCCTATGTGCTGGTGACACAGTTTCAGGGGCCCAATAACCTGTCCGAACGCATGCTCCACACCACACAGTGGACTTGATGATAAGCTCCCTTGTGTGTGCACAAAGGATAGAGACAAGGTGGTTATATATAAAAAAAAAAAACTCAACTCTCCCCTATCTCCCCCTTACCCTCCCCTCCCCAGCGATGCTTCCCATCTTCCTCCCACCCCTCCCTCCTTCCCCTTCAGCTTCTCTTGTTTCCTCTTCTCCCAGAGCTGGAATAGGTATTTCCAGGTCAAAACAACTGGTCGATTCCACCAGTTCAGGGACCTAGCAGACAGGGCTTTGTGAAAGCCTGGAATCCAAGGACTTATTCTCACAATAACCGCCACTGCCTGCCTGAACTCACTTGTTCACCAGCTGAGCTGGCATCTGAAGACCCGATCTGTGAGGGGGAGAACTTGAGGGCACGAGGAGCAGGGGGGGGGCCTCTAGTCATTTTTAGCTCAATGAGGACTCCCAGGGGTCCAGCCCAATGACCTTGGGGAACAGTCTGCTGACTACCCCCTTGGCCCCCACGGAGCTCCAGCTCTCCCTGCTGTGAACCCGCAGCCTCGGTCCTTGGGAAGCCTGGTGGCGCAGTGCATGTCCCTCCTCCTGATGCTGACGTTGGTACGGATCATTCAAGAAACTGCATCCTGAGGTTCCAAGGAGGCCCTATGGGGAGCCCTAGACATCTCATGACTTTGAGCATCAGTGGAGACAGTGATGTCATATTCTCCCCCTCGGCCTCTGCTCTGCCCGGGGCTGTCATCCCCACCTTCAGCTACCTTGGTGGGCTGACAGGCAGGAACCACGTCATTCAGTCCCCACATCTCATTTTCATTGGCTCTCAACTTTCCACGACTGTGATTCTCCTTGGCCTGGAATCTCCTGTGTCTTTCCATCCTGGTGTTCACACCCTTCGTTCGCTCTAGGCTGCATCCTCCAGCAGCTCCTTAAACACCTGTTTCTCAGGTTGCTATGGGAACGGGTCTCACTGGCTGAGATGCTGGGCCACCTTGTGTCATCAGAGGACCACAGTGCACACCTGGCCCATTCCTGCTCCTCTGCGTCCGGCTCCCCCATCCTCCACGGCCACTCACACTCATCTTCCCATTTCCCTGCCTCCAGTCCCTGCCTCTACCTTCTTCTTCCTCATAATTTGAGACCTCCTGGGCCCCAGCCCAGCTCCGAGGCTCTGCTCTCTGCCAGGTGGTGGCCAGGAGTGATGGTTCTAGACTGACAAGCAGAACAGCCCCCAGCTGCCGCCCCTTGACAAGAAGCCCTGCTAAGCAGCTCAGGTCACGTCATGCCTCCCCTTAGCTTAAATGTCAAGTCTCCAGGAAGTTCCTGAAAAGGAGACACTGTGTCAGACTAGAAAGTGCCTCTGCTTCAAAGCCAGAAAAACCTAGAGTAAACTCCAGCCAGGCCATCTGCTAGCTGGGGTTAGGAAAGTGACATAACCCGCCTGGGCCTCCGCTTCCTCCCCTGAGCTGTGGGGAAGTGATAGATAATGACTGAGGCTGGCTGAGTCCCGGCATGGTGCCCCAAGCGTCATTTGTGGCTGATTCAGGTAATCCTCCCGACAACCCCGAAGGTGGGCATGGCTGTTCCCACCTCCATTTCATTGATGAGGAAACTGAGGCACCAAGTGGTTAAGTCACCTGCCCGGGGACACATGACTAGAAAGTGGGTCCTAGCTCTACTGTGACCTTACTCATGATCACACACGACTTCTCACACGTGTCTTTCTCACCTGTTAGGATGCAAACATCCAGATGTTCCCTGGCTCACAGCAGGCACTCAATAAAGGTAAGATGGTCTTATGGTTGTTGGTGATGTAGACACTCAATACACCAGCAAATATGGAAAACTCAGCAGCAGCCACAGGACTGGAAAAGGTCTGCTTTCATTCCAATCCCAAAGAAAGGCAATGCCAAAGAACGTTCAAACTACTGCACAGTTGTACTCATCTCACACATCTCACACACTAGAAAGTAAAGCTAGGTTTCTACCTCTCCAGGCTAGGCTTCAATCGTACATGAACCAAGAACCTCCCAGTGTTCAAGCTGGATTTAGGTAAGGCAGAGGAACCAGAGATCAAATTGCCAACATCCATTGGATCATAGAAAAAGCAAGAGAATTCCAGAAAAACATCTACCTCTGCTTCATTGACTATGCTAAAGCCCTTGACTGTGTGGATCACAACAAACTAGAAAATTCTTCAAGAGATGGAAATACCAGACCACCTTACCTGCCTCCTGAGAAATCTGTATGCAGGTCAAGAAGCAACAGTTAGAACTGGACATGGAACAACAGACTGTTTTCAAATTGGGAAAACAGTACGTCAAGGCTGTATATTGTTACTTTGTTTATTTAACCTATGTGCAGAGTACATTATGCGAAATGCTGGACTGGATGAAGCACAAGCTGGAATCAAGATTGCTGGGAGAAATATCAATAACCTCAGATATGCAGATGACAACACCCTTATGGCAGAAAGTGAACAGGAACTAAAGAGTCTCTTGATGAAAGTGAAAGAGGAGAGTGAAAAAGCTGGCTTAAAATTCAATATTCAAAAAAAACTAAGATCATGGCATCTGGTCCCATCACTTCATGGCAAATAGATGGGGAAACAATGGAAACAGTGATGGGCTTTATTTTGGGGGGCTCCAAAATCACTGCAGATGGTGACTACAGCCATGAAATAGCTTACTCCTTGGAAAAAAAATTATGACCAACTTAGAGAGCATATTAAAAAGCAGAGACATTACTTTGCCAGCAAAAGTCCATGTAGTCAAAGCTATGGTTTTTCCAGTAGTCATGTATGGATGTGAGTGTTGGACCATAAAGAAAACTGAGTGCTGAAGAATTGATGCTTTTGAGCTGTGGTGTTGGAGAAGACTCTTGAGAGTCCCTTGGACTGCAAGGAGATCAGACCAGTCAGTCCTAAAGGAAATCAGTCCTGAATATACATTGGAAGGACTGATGCTGAAACTGAAGCTCCAATACTTTGGCCACCTGATGCGAGGAACTACTCATTGGAAAAGACCCTGATGCTGGGAAAGATTGAAGGCAGGAGGAGAAGGGGATGACAGAGGATGAGATAGTTGGATGGCATCGCTGACTCAATGGACATGAGTCTGAGCAAGCTCTAGGAATTGGTGATGGACAGGGAAGTCTGGCCTGCTATAGTCTATGGGGTTGCAGAGTCAGACATGACTGAGTAACTGAACTGAACTGACTGAATCTAGACATGGGGTCTTCAAGCAGGCCAGTGGGATGGGATCGCTGTAGTAAGGGAGACTGGAAAAGGGAGAGCAGGGACTTCCCTGGTTGTCTGGTGGTTCGGACTTTTGCTTCCACTGAAGGAGGCATGGGTTCCTTCCCTTGGGGAACTAAGATCCCATGTGCCAGGTGGAGCGGCCAAAAGATTTTTTTAAAAATAAGGAGAGAAAAAAAGAACAGGGAGTGCAGAACACAGGCAGGTAAATCATGACTCTTTTGCAGTAGTTTCCTGGGGTGGCCTTAACAAATTGCCACAAACTCCGTGGCTTTAAGCAGAAATTGATTCTCTCACAGCTCTGGAAGCCAGAAGTCTGAAATCAAGGTGTCGGCAATGCCGTGCACCCTCTGAAGGCTCTTGGGAGGAATTCCACCTTGGCTCTGCCAGCATCTGGGTGCTCCTTGAAATCCCTGGTCTTCCTTAGCTCATGGCCACATCGCTCCAATCTCTGCCTCTGTTTTCACATGGAGGTCTTCCCTGTGCCCCTCTGTGTCTTAGGAGGTGTGGGGAGATGATGCCTTTTCTTTGTTGCTTATGAGGACACACACCTGGTGATTAGGGCCCAGCTTAATCCAGGATGATCTCATCTCAAGATCCTTATTACCTCTGAGGTCCTGAGTGCACCTATCTTTTAGAACCATGATTCAACCCACGACACATTCTTCATGCTCCTTACACAGAGATGATGGTGCTAGAAGATCACGTGATCTTCTGGGTCTTGAAGGAAGGGGAGTATTGTACTATATCAACCAATGAGGCTGGAAGGCCACTAGTGGGGATGGCCCTGGCTGCACCCAGTCTCATGATTGCTGGAAACTGGGGTTGCCATGTGTACCCAACACATGGAGGAGGGGCATATCCTGCAGAGATTGCCAGTGGACAGGGGCTGGGCTGGGCTGGGGACCCCAGCACCTGCTGAGACTGTGACCGTGCATTTGACTGTGGCCATACTGCTCTGAGAGGGCAGCTGGGACAAAGGAGCATCACAGGGAAGAGATCAGGATGAGCCCAGCAGGGGCACTGGGGGGAAAGTAGAGAAGGATTTGGGATTCCACTCAGCATCACAGATAAGCACCGGCTGGCCTCCCACCAGTGCTGGCCACAGCATTAGACAGCTGAGTGCAGGGCGTGCAGGGTGGGAATGGGCAGAGTTGGACCCTGGGCCTTGGGGCTGGCGGGGTGTCAAGGAGTGTGCAAACCGGGCTGTATAGATTGTGCAGGAAAAGGGTATTATCAGCACTCCAAACTGAGCGGCTCTCTTTGTTTCAGTGAGAAGACTTGATGGGATGTATAAGGAATGGGGATTTTGAAGCTGAGAGATGGCCCTCAATCACTTAACCAAGTGGTAAGACTAAGGTTCTCATCCGAGCTGCCTTTTTAAAAAGTGGTTTCATGCCTCCTATTTTGCGGAGTCCTCACTCTTGCAGCCCCTTCCATCCTGTTGCACATTCCAGAGCATCTTTCTCTATGGACCCCAGGTTGGTGGCACCCCGCAGAGAGCACTGCTTATGAGCTGAGTCAACTGCCCCTGGTTTCATAAGGGAAGGGCTTCCCAGGTGACACTAGTTGTAAACAACCCACCTGTCAATGCAGGAGACCCAAGAGACATTCAATCCCTGGGTCGGGAAGATCCCCTGGAGGTGGGCATGGCAACCCACTCCAGTATTCTTGCCTGGAGAATCCCATGGACAGAGGACCCTGGTGGGCTACAGTCCATAGGTTTGCAAAGAGCTGGACACGACTAAAGCAACTGGGCATGCATAGAAGGGAAAACTGAGGTTCAAAGAAGATTGGTGATTTGCCCCCAGACACACAGTTAATCAAAGGTAGGGCTGGGAAGATGATCTAGGGATGTAGAATCTCCAGCTGAGCTCTCTGCCCCAGGGTGGCATCATGACTTTCCTGGGCTCTAGACATGTTTGCCTTGCTGGGCTTCTTCTGCCACAAAAAGATATTAAAAATTGTATTTTATGATTGCATTGGTATAAAGAGGAATACAATCCAGGCCTGATTAAACATTAAAATATTTTCTTCAACTTTAAAGACTTGAGAATGGTCCTACTCAGCCCAGTGTGTCTCCTAGGGTCACGTACTCTCCTGCCCCAGCCCGGTCTGCTGCAGCTTGGCCCAGGCACCTCCCTGGACCTCAATCACAGGGGCCTCCCTGCCCCACCCACACCCCAGACCATGTCAGGGGCTGGATCATCAAATATGCAGACTTCCTGCTCTCCCCAGCCCATAGCTACTGCAGTCCCCTGAAATGTCACCTGCTTCCTGTGTGTTGTCCATTTCTGCAGATGCACCACCTCCAAGCAGCCTTCCCAGATAACTAACAAGCCTATTAGGGACCCTACTTGGAATTCCCTTTGTATGGAGCCATCTTGAAATCCCCTTTGAACTGTGTGTCTCCCAGCCTCACTGCAAGTATAAGGGTGAGCCCTGGCTGTCCTGTGGGCACCACTTCCCAGGTATCCCAGAAAAGCCTGGTACAGTGCTGGGCACCCAGGGAGCCCCCTGCCCAGGAACAGCCCCTGGGCCAGACACACAGAAGTACTTGCTGTTTCCTGTTTCCTGCTTAGGAATGCTGCTACCTCTCCTGCTTTCCACCAGGCAAACTCATATACATCCTTCAAAGCCCCAGCTCAAGTCTCCTGCTTGCAGAAGCCCTCCTTTTCCTTCCCAGAGAGAAGCCATCTCTCCTCTTTCCCACTCTCCACAGTTCCCAGCACACACCCCACTGGAGCACAGATCACACAACCCCCTCATCATGCTTTCTGGGGCTGTTTTCCCAGCGCGCCGGGGCTCCCTTAATAACAGGGCTCAGCCCAGGCCTCAGGAGTCAATAGTGACCTGATGGATGTTTTCTGCCCCAGCCTCAGCCCAGGCTCACTGGGAAGCAGAGTCAGGAGCAGTATCCTATTTCCAGCCTCCTGGGCTGGACCCCAGGGAATGTCTCAGGTCTAGATGCCAAAAGACCTAGACGTCTGGTTCCCCCAAATCTCTTCCCATCTTCTTCATTAATTAAAATCACCTTCAACTCTTGATCGCTAGGGAGTGGATTATCTAGGTCATATCTACGGCTCTCAGCCCTGGCTGCATGTCAGACCTGTGTGAAGCGTTTATAAAATTCCCACGCCTGGGCTCTGGGCAGATCAATTACATCAGAAATTCTGGGAAGGGGGACCCCACCCGCCCCCACATTAGTATTTTTGGTGTTTTTAAAAGACTCTCCAGGTGATTCTAATTATCGGGGTGACGAGCATTCAGCCTGGGGTTGAATGAGTTTTCTCATCAAAGGGGTCCCCTTCTTTTCTCACGATGTTCTATTTCTAGGCTCATTTCCTAAGCCAAGGGGAAGGTTGGCTGGGAAGAGTTTCCCCTGGATGGTGTGATTCAGCTGCCTGCCTTTAACATGGTTTTCTCCGTTGTCTCTGGGCCCAGAGACATTGAGTGTCTTTCACAAGGTCACCCAGCTAGGCAGATGGCAGAACTGAGTTGATAAGTAGGTTCTTTCAAACCGTGATTCAGTGGCAAGCAGGGCAGAGGGACTCTCACTAGGGGACAAGGGAGATGGACAAGTCTTAGGGATCGTGTGCAACATGCCTCTTCCCAGCACCCGGGACTGTAAAGGTGTCCCCGCTCTGTCTCCCTGGGTATCACCTCCTCAGCCTCTCAGTGGCCAGCTCTGGGCACATCCTGCCGTGTCCTCCCACGTGTCCTCTGTCAGTAAACAGACCCTCAAACTGTGGCTGCACACTCCCCACCTCCTATCCCCTCCTGAGCACTTGCTCTAAGAGCTCCATGCGAAGCTCTGCAGTGGCCCAGGCGATGAGTCACCCGCACTCTCTCTGGGGACCTGACACTCCTCTCCAAGCCCAGAGATGTTTCATTTCTCAGACAATGCCACAAGAAGCTGTTTACATGCACACAGGATGTAATACAGATGCAGCAAACCATGAATATCGTAAACCTGTTTGCAGCTTCTCCTCCCTCGCGTGATAATTAAAGAGACAGCTTGGGTCACACATGGAAAGTGGCAGGCCCGGGGCAGGAAGCCACAGGCGTATGCTGCCTGTGTCCCATCTGCTGCCAGGTCAGGCTCCAGGCCAGGGCCTACCCTGCCGCCCTCTTCTACCTCCTGGGCAGGGGAACAAGGTGTTTCGGCTCCCTGCACACCCTTCCTTCTTCTGTTTCTGATTCGAGACACGAGTGGGGGGCTGAACCCATACTCTGTGGGTCCTCACACTTTTGCTTGGTCCTCAGAATAACCCCAAGAGGTAAATGATCTTACTAGATCGCTTTATAGGCAAAAAGCAATAAATCATATTGTCACCATTATCCCACAATCATGCTTAATACCTGTGCATATTTATTATCTGCCAAGCTCTGAGTCTTTTCCACATATCAATTTGTTTAATTCTTGCAATAGTCCTATGAGTAGTATGGTTATTATCCTTATTTTACTGATGGGAGAAATGGGGAACAGAGGGGTTGAGTAACTTACCAATGGTCACACAGCTCGAAAGCAAAAGTGAGGAAATAATCTAGTCATTTGTTGAATAAGAACAACTGAAAATTCAGGGGCAGATGAAATAGACACAGCCACATCTCTCACAGGGCAGGCAAATTAAGTTGCCAAGCTTCCCTTCTCTGGACAGCAGTGGGGTCAGGACTTGATTAGGAGCTCTGGGTCTCTGAATCCAGTATACTTTCTGCTTGACCAAGCTCTCAGCCTTTTCTAATGAGTGGGTATGTGTAGGTGTGATAAGTGTGTGTATGTGTGTCTGTGTGTGTGCGCACATCCACCTGTGTAGTATATGAAAGGCTAGATCTGAAATTCATCTTATATTGATACACTTAAGAACCAGTCACTGTTTTGGGATATCCTGCTGATCATATAGTGTGTGTGTGCTGGGTGTGTGTGTGTGTGCTGGGTATGTGTGTGTTAAGTCACTCCATTGTGTCTGATGTTTTGTGACCCCATGGACTGTAGCTTGGAGAAGGCAATGGCACCCCACTCCAGTACTCTTGCCTGGAAAATCCCATGGATGGAGGAGCCTGGTAGGCTGCAGTCCAAGGGGTCGCTAAGAGTCGGACACGACTGAGCAACTTCACTTTCACTTTTCACTTTAGTGCATTGGAGAAGGAAATGGCAACCCACTCCAGTATTCTTGCCTGGAGAATCCCAGGGACAGGGAGCCTGGTGGACTGCCGTCTATGGGGTCGCACAGAGTCAGACACGACTGAAGCGACTTAGCAGCAGCAGCAGAACTGTTGCTTGCGAGGTTCCTCTGTCCATGGAATCTTCCAGGCAAGAATACTGGAGTGGGTTGCCATTGCTTACTCCAGGGGATCTTCCCAACCCAGGGTTCGAATCCATGTCTCTTGTATCTCCTGCATGGCAGGTGGATTCTTTACCACTGAACCACCTGGAAGCCCCGATCATAGGGTAGGTCTCAACAAATATACTGATGGAGTTAAACTGCATCAAATCCAGCATCATTCCATTCCCTGTGCATCTATAGACTGGAGATGCAGAAACATTGCCTTCCAAGGAGTCAGTATAGACAAATAGTTGAAAGGCAGGCTTTAGAATTTTGTTTAGCTCAAGACCAAGTTCCTGGGGCTTCCCTGGTGGTTCAGTGATAAAGAATCACCTGTCAATACAGGAGACACGAACGGGCTCGATCCCTGATCCGGGAAGATCCCACATGCTGCAGAGCAGCTAAGCCCGAGCACCACAACTATTGAGCCTGTGCTCCAGAGTCTGGGAACCACAGCTCCTGAGCCCATGTACCACAACTACTGGAGCCCAAACACCCTAGAGCTCTGCTCTGCAACAAGAGAAACCACCGCAACGAGACGCTCACACATGCAGCCAGAGTAGCCCCACTAGCCACAATAGAGACAAGCCCAAACAGCAATGAAGACCCAGCACAGACAAAAATAAATAGAATTATTTTTTTTTAAAAAAAGACCAAGTTCCTACAAGTACCAGACGGGAAACCTCAGGCAAACTGCTTATTTTCTCTATGCCTCAACTTCTCCTTGTAAAGGGAGATGAAGATGGTTCCCACCTCACAAGATTAGAATATTATGCACTTAGAACAAAGCCTGGCATGAGCACTTAGTAAATTACAGCTATCGTCACATCCTCAGCATCATTACAATTAATAGCACATGTGTCTCTCTCCATCTTTGTGCCTCAGCGCTTGAGAAGATTCACTTTCCTCAAGCTGACAAGTAGTAAAAGGCAGAGGTTGGGGAGCGGGGCATGGGTGGTCAGATTTCACACTCCTGAGCTAACAGCTGCTACAGTGTCAAGGTCCCTGGGCCTGCGAGACAGGACACGTGTGTTTCCTCGTCCTGGCTCTGACATCACACAAGGCACTTCCCCTGCACTGGGGCCTCACTTTTCTCATCTGTAAAATGGGAAGTGTACTAAGTAAGTTTTAAAGATCCCCTCCAGCTCTCACTTTCTGGAATTTCTAGGATCTCTCCTGGCTTCTTCCTGCTATGAACATCTGGTGCTCTCACCCGGGATTCTGAGGGGCACTCTGAGCTGGGGGGACATCAATCTGAGTCTGTGTCGCTAAAACCCAGGAGCAAGGTCCTTGATTCACAGGTGAGGAAGCTGAGACCCAGAGCAGTAACCCAGCCAAGTGGAAGGACTGTCCTCACCATAGCTTCTCCCTAGAAAGTCCTAGGGCACCAAGGAGGGTGAAGAATGTGCCAGGGTCCCCCTTTAATGAAGGGCAGAACTTGAATTCTAAATCAAGTCCATCTGTCTCCATATTCCTTTCTTCCTCCTCTAGGTGAGGCCCTGCCAGCCCGAGGAATCTGTGCTGCTATGAAACTCTGTGTGTGCGTGTGCATGTGTGTGTGTGTGTGTGTGTGTGTGTGTGTGTGCTCAGTCATGTCCATTAGTTTGGCAAAATAGTTTGAGCATAAAACCTGAGATTTTTTTTAAGGCCTGCTTCTAGGAAAATCTCAAGGACTCTTGAATATCAGTGTTTGGGTAGAGACTCACACCTACTCCCCTTTCCCAGGTCCATATATGGAAGCCTCAGGGGCTAGTAGAAATGATAAAAGTAAACACAAATTTAGCACTTACTGTGTTCCAAGCTTTGTTCTAAGAGCTTTGCATATATTAACTTACTTTTTCTTTTTTTTAACAGCACCAGATTAGCAGTATGATCTCTGTTTTTCAGATGAGGAAATGGAGGCCTGAAAGCTGGTTTCACATAGCTGGATACTGGGAAAACTGGAATTCAGTCCCTCTTGTTTGGTGGGAAGTTCAGACTCTAATCACCAGCAGGGGTCATGTCTTAGGGCCTGAACATCTTAGAGCTGAGTGTTCTTAGGTCTGAAGCCTGACTCATTGACCAGGTCACTGTCTGGCCTTGAATGAGTCCACCACCTCCGAAATAAGGATAAGACTGCAGAGCTGCGATTGGGGGTTATCAATAATGTATTAATATATCATCAAGTCTCAGAAGTGACTTAGTGGGACATAAACACTTAACAGGTACTATTATTTGTGGTTTAAAAAATATCAGATGGCTGAGGGTGCTTAATGCAAAACCTAATTATGCTGAACTTCATAGTAACTGAGATGGAGCCTAAAATACTATCAGCTATACATGTGGAGAGCATGTTTAAAAAAATGTTCACAGGAAAACATCCATAAGAACCTTTCTAGAGCACTTACATGTTATTTGCAAATGCCATGCTAATTTGAGTGAGTCACCAATGGCTGACAGGCCCCTGACAAGCGTCTGGGTCTGTTTGGGCTTGGGCCTGGAAGGAAAGAAACTATTTATTGAAAAGCAGTGTCAGGTTCAGACTGTCATCAATGCAGACAGGTCCTCCCTGAGGATCGAAATCAGCTTGTTTGAGGTTTGTTTATTTTTCTTGCTCAGAATTCTAGAAATGGCAGAAATGGAAAGCAGCTTGGAGAAACTGAGTTCCAGGGAATCTGGGTGCACAGCTAGGCCCAAGGGTGCCTGCAGAGGCTGGCCTGAGGGGAGGGGGCTCTCCTCCTCTGCCTCCACATGGCTGGGGGCTCCCTGGGCCCAGGTCTGAGAGGTCCCTATGCCCGGGGACAGGAGATGGGGTCTCCAGGAGCCCAGTCCCACAGCCCAGCCATTCAAAGCCTCAGTTCCCGGAGGCTGAAGAATACAGAAACCCTGCAGCCCCAGTCCAGACCCATGACGCTGTTCTAAGTGTTTTACTTACACTAACACATGAAGTCCTTCCAACAACCCAGTGAGATAGATATTATCATCTCTGCTTTGCAGGGGGGAAACTGAGGCACCGTAGTTAACCAGCCCAAGCACCTAGAAGGGACACTGGGGCTGTGGAGCCAGGCAGTGTGACTCTGGGGTCTGCATTTTTCTCCCCTGGGCCTCTAGGATGCATGTCAAGCGCTGTGCGGATGGAGGAGGTACCTCTAGGCAGGAGTGGGGAGAGTAGGCCAGGGAAAATGTTAGTTTCTGAAATCCCCTCTTCCTGGTGGGCCCAAGTCTGAAAAGGCTTTCTCTGTGGGTCCCTTGACCAGACCCAGGTGACAAGCCCCACAGAGTCCCCAGTTCTTAAAACAGAATCTGGGAGGCAGAGTGTAGCTGGACCAGCATGCCAAGAGGAGAGGATGCCAAGCTCTGGGCTCCTGAGGCCCACATGGAGAAGGCTTCCATAGGGGGCGACTCACATCCTCTCTTCAGAGGGAATCTTATCTCTGACACCCACCCACCCACCTGCTCAGCATTCCCCAAGCTCCCCACTCCTCCTCCTGCAAAGGATGCGAGGAGAGCCAATAAAATCTCCAAACTTGTGGTCTTTCTTCTTTTTCAAAGATGTCGCCATCTGTGGTTGCTATGGTGACACCTGCCAGCTCCTCTGAAGTCAGGCCTCAGCTCCCTCCAATGGCCTTGGCAGCTTCCCCCCTGCACCCTCTTTCTGCACCCCACCCCCCCACCCCCAGCCGTCTCCGCCCTCGAAGGTCCCTGGCCCCAGCCTCCTGTTCCTCCAGACCAGGCTGGTTCTGATGCCAGGGGCGGAGCGGGGAGATGGCTCAGGCTGGGGTGGAGAGGACTTCAGAAGAAGCGGGCACACAGGCGGGTAAGTGGCAGTAATGAGCTCCCGGGTGGCAGGGACCTCTGCCAGGGACGCCAGGACATGACTGAGCTGCCCAAGGGGCCAGGCCCTCTGCACTGCCAGCTCACTGGCCCTGCGGCAGCCTCCATCCCCTCTGTTCCCCTGGCCTCCCCTCTGTCCTGTGGCCTCTCTATTCTTCCACCACAGCCCAGAAGGCTCCCGTGTAGTCGAGAAGAAAGATTCTGTGAAAACGGATTGGCTTGATCCTGGCTGAGGAATTTTACCATTCAGAGCCTCACCTTTTCCACCCACAAAGGGAGACTGGGACGTACCTTAAGCGTTGCTGTGGGGCATAAATGGGAAGTGTGTGCAAATATCAGAGACACAACAGCTGCTAGAGCAACACTCTTCCCGCTCTGCTTCCCACCGTTTCCAGCCCTCCTCCCCACCCATCCTGCCCTGTCGTCTTCTGTCTCCATGAAGCCACTTTGCTTTCCCCTCTTCTCCAGCATCATCCTTGCTCTGTCTGCTCCCCACTCCTTCCTCCCCAGGCTTTATTGCTTCCAGCCTAGAGTCACCGGTTCTTCCCTGAGGTCATAGGACTTCTCGGGGAAGGTGGGGGTAGGGGGTGTTTGGTGTCCAGAAGGGACAGCCTTGACCTCTGATGGGAAGCCAGCGAGAGCCCAAGAACAACAGTGACGGACACCATCTATCGAGCACTTAGAACATGCCAGATTCTATTCGAGGAGTTTTCCACGAAGCAGCTCACGGAATCATCCCACCGCCCCTGTGTGGCACTTAACTACCGCCATCCCCACTTCGTGCCTGGAGAAGACATGCAGTGGCAGGAAACGGGGAAGGAGCTGCGATTCTACAGCCTGGGACACAAGAGGGGAGGAGGAAGAGGGGACCTGGCAGCTCAGGGGACAAGCAGCGTCTTCTTGCCCTTCCTTTTGCCAGGTCGCAGTTGGCTTTGAGACAGGTCCTGCCATCACATCCCGACTACTCTGAATCCCTGAAAGCATCCCTGATTCAAGTTCAAGGTCACCCACCAGCCTCCAGAGTCTGTCCACGTGCCCAACGCAGAGTACGTGGCCATCCCTGCCGACTTTCCTGCTAGGAACGGGCCCGCCCCTGCAGGCAGCAGAATTCTCAGTCTCCTTTGGCAAAACCTTCACCATCCTGCCGGCCCATGCCAGCTCTGTAGGGCTGGGTCCTGTTACTCACCTCTTACCACCTTTCCTCAGTGGTGAGGCTGTGCCAGCTGCCACCCCACTGTCAAGGAAACCGTCTCATTCTGGGAGCAAGGATTTAGTAGCAGGCAGACAAGGACAGCGGGCCCTGCCAGGGACAGAGTGTGGTGACAGGTCGAGGGACAGGGCTGGCTGAGAGCTCTCATTTTCAGAGGCCTCTGCCCACTTACTGCTCAGCAGTTTTTTGCTTTTTTAGTTTTCTCAGCCCCCTGCCTATTAGCCACTTCTAAATCTCACCTGCTCCACTGCAGGTCCAAACTTGGGAGGGAGGGCTCCCCCCTCTGGACCCTGCCGCCACCTTCTGAGTCCCAGAGTGGTTTCTCCCAGCTGCCTCTCTAGTGTGACCCAGAGCTGCACACACTCAAACGCACACACCAACCACCTGGGACTCCGGGAAAGAGCAGATCCTGATTTGGAAGATCCAGGTGGGACCTGAGATGCTACATTTCTAGCTGTCTGGACAATATTTGGGAGTCAGGATGAGTGAGAGCCTAGATGACTCAAGGAGATGCAACCAGTCCATCCTAAAGGAAATCAGTCCCGAATATTCATTGGAAGGACTGATGCTGAAGCTGAAACTCCAATACTTTGGCCACCTGATGTGAAGAACTGACTCATTTGAAAAGACCCTGATGCTGGGAAAGATTGAAGCCAGGGGGAGAAAGGGATGACAGAGGATGAGATGTTGGATGGCATCACCAATTCAATGGACATGAGTGTGAGTAAACTCCAGGAGTTGGTGATGGACAGGGAAGCCTGGCGTGCTGCAGTCCATGGGGTCACAAGGAGTCAGACAAGACTGAACTGGAACTGAACTGCAATGACTCGGGATGGCATCCTAAGAGCAAGACCTTTGAGAGCCAAGGGTCTAGGGGTCCCCAAAGCCTCATATGGGCCCCCAAGGCCTTCTTCTGGACACCTCGTTCGGAACTAGACATCACACAATTGCTCTCAGCTGCTGCCTACCAGTCATACAGGCCTGCCCACGAGCAACCTCAGACTAAGACCGTGAGTTCTGAGCCACGGAGTGCAATACCTCTGAGCCACAAAACGTAGCACCTGGTCCCTTCATGGAGGAATGCAGTCCTTAGATCCCTCCAGACCTCACACACCAACAAGCTTGGCCGGGTGAGAGCTGCACAGAAGGGCCCTGTCGTCCGCACTCACCCACAGTCTGATCCCACAGATGCTGGCAGGGTTCAGGAGAGATGAGAAAGCTCAGGGGAGACACAGTGAGACTCCAGATGTCAGCTTGTATGTCAGTAGCTCAGCCATGTCTGACTCTTTGCGACCCCATGGACTGCAGCCAGGTTCCTCTGTCCATGGAATTCTCCAGGCAAGATTACTGAAGAGGGTTGCCATTTCCTTCTTCAGGGCATCTTCCCAGGGATCGAATGCAGGACTCCCACATTGCAGGCAGATTCTTTACTATCTGAGCCAGCAGGGATGTAGTTTTGGCTACTAGAAAATCCCACTGATGAGGATCTGAGGGGCACAGTGAACCACTCCCCAGAGAGCCTAAGAATGGTAAGAATCCCATATCTGCTTTGTGAATGGCACTCCAACCTTATGCAGGAAAGGGCACCATCAACCTACCTCCCCTTGGGTTTACACTTCTATCTGTAAAAGGTGTATTGCTCAGCCAGGTCATTTCTAGAAAAGATCTCATTCATCAGTCCAAGAGGCTCTGTATGCATTCAGACACAAGAGGATGGGCCAGGCGACATATGAAGGTCACTCACAAGTCAGAGAAAATCTATGAATTCCCTACCATCAACTGGGCATCGTGGAGAGAAAAAGTCCCTTCCCTACAGCAGTGTGTGGTTTTGGCTTTGATTAAATCTCAAGATTAATTTTTCCCAGTGACAGAGTGACCAGCCTGGAAGCCATAATCCTTTCAGCAGTTCAACATGTTTATGAGGGTGAGAGGGTGCTTAATGCTGCAGTTAAAATGCTAAGCTGAGTAATCAGTTCATTAGGAATTTATTCAATATGTTTGCTGTCTGCAGCTGGGCCCCACTCCGCTGGACAGAGATAAATCAGCAGACAATGCAGATAGTGACAAGATAAACTCTTCCAGCATCGACGTCTGTGCTCAGAAATACCCTGACCAAGAGGAGAGGTCTCTGGCCCAGCACCCCACGAGGTCTTGGACCAGGTCAGGCTGCTTGCTGGCCAGAGCTGGGGAGAGCTCAATGAGGAGCACACACAGAGACTGGACTTCTAGCACCCCCCAAAATTAGGTCAGTTCCAGCCCAGGGACTCTGGGTTATCACAGCCCAATGAGCCCGAGTGATATTACATTTCCCCAGGAGATCCTGAGACACAGATTCAAGGACACGTAGTTTACTTGGGGAGTCATCCCTGAAAACACTGGGTGTAGGGGAAGTGAGAAGGAAAACAGAAGGCAACCCCAAAAATGTGTGTTATCGAGCAAGTTGCAATGATGAGCAATGGAGCGCAGCCCCACTGGGACCTCTGGGCAACTTTAGGACCCACATCAGAGTTCTCTCTGCTGCAGGGTGAGGGTGTTAGGATGGAAGTGCCCAAAGGTCACTGTTTGAGGGCAGTTCCAGCAGTTAAGGCCCCCCAGCACTTCTGGCCTAGAGACTTGCCTGTGTAGAGTGCTCTAGAGGCCAGGGAAAGCCCATAAGCTGAAGATGCAGGTGGAAGTGGTGAGAGCTGACGTGACCATCATGGGGTCGAGGGTGAGGGCCATTCCTGCTCCAGAGAGAGCAAGCGGAGCCCAGTAGGACTACAACCCCCACAGGAGTCATCTTAGAAGAGACTTGGGATGCATGGACTAAGTAGTTCCACTTTCTGACCCAATAAGAAGAACTGCACTCATCTCTAAAAACGGCAGGACCCCAGAGCCCCAAAGCACAAGGACTCCTTGGGGGATGGCAGGTAGCGAGCCCTTGCTGTGGATTGATTCAGGCTTACAGAGGGGCCCTCAGGATGGTGGGAGGGCCTCTCAGCAGCACCCTTTCTGGGTTAGAAATGGAGAGGAGTTTGGAAGATGCTCTGGACCACTTCTATGGATGGAGAACGGCTAACAGAGGCATCCTGTGTTAGGGCAGGGAGTCTTATTTGAAATTTTAATTTATCATCTGGAAGAGAGTATGCAGCAGCGAGAGCTGGAGATGTGCAAATGGCACTAAGTTTTTTGGGGGAAGCGAAATGTCAAGCCAATGGGGATACACGACAGAATCCCACAAGGGTGTGTGTGAGTGGGCAGAAAAGCAACAGATGAGACACGGTGTGGGCAAGTGTAAGATAGTGTATTTAAAGACCAATATCTCAACTTCTACAGGACTTCCTTCTGAGATGATGCACGCTGTGGTGGTTTTATTTTGGGAAGAGTAAGGACGGGCAGGAGAACTGACATTTACGGAGTGGCTACTAGGTGCCAGGTAAATAAGACACGTCGGTTTTATTGAGTTCTCTGCTTACAGAGTGGAGGAATGTGCTTCAGAGGGGCAAAGTAAGTTGTCCAAGGCCACACAGCTGGGGGGTGGGGGCTGAGACTGGGCTTCTGATTCAATCTTTGTTCTTTCTGGTCTGTTCGCTGAAGATGTGAGCTCACTATGTGAAATGGTCGGAAGACCACCAGGGAGCAGCGGTAATAGGAAGACACGGGAATCAGAGGTCACTCCTGGTCTCTCGGGCTCACCTCTTTTGCTGGTTCTTTCAGCAAAACACCAAAGTGCCCCAGGTCCTTCCTAGCCCTTTCTTCTCTTCCTTCCTTTCCCTTGGGGTAATATCACTGTATGCTGACGAATCCCCTCCAGTCTCCAGCCCTGACTGCACCCTGAGCTCTTAGACCCACAATTCCACCATCAGGAACTCTCCCCTGGGGTGACCGATGGACATCTCAGACCTAACAGGGCCACATCAAGCTCCCGCTGCTTCCCCAGAGCCTGCTGTTCCTGCAGCCTTCCTCATCTCAGGAAAGGGCAACCCTGTGCAACCCATCCTTCCACCTTTGTACATTGAATGTGTCCCAGGAAAGTCAACCGAAAGGCAGGGAGGTAGGCAGACGGCTGTGGAAGGGGCAGGGCCTCTTACTTTTGGAAAGATGGAGATAAAACAATGGCTGGGAGCCCGAAGAACCAAGACATAGATGGTGAGAAGTCAGTGTGTTTTACCAGCAACACCAAGGGTGGTAGGTAAGGGAATGGCTAGGATTACAGACCACCCCCGACCCCGCAAGTGTGGACAGATACATGATAGGAGCAAACCAAAGGAAGCTCCCAGGCCCACCATCCACTGCCACCCCGGGAGCCCTACCCTGCGCTCCCAACCTGATCTCTGGACCCAGTCTGCTCCTCTGCGCTTTCGTCTGACCTGCACTAATTCTCTCCACCCACCAGGCTTCAAGGCAGTGGGAACCGCCCACTCTCTGCACCCCATGGCCCCAGAGCAGCAGCTCTGATGTGAGCACCAATCCCAGCCTGAAATGGCCTGGAGTGGAGAGCGGGGACCCCAGACCCATCTGGCAGGTGCATAGGTAAGGGCTTTGCATAGCAGGGCCCGGGGCCCCCCAGTCACAGCCACAGCCCCCAGTTCCTCCCCATCCGGGGGTTGGTCGAGCAGGAGACAGAATGACTTCTCTTGTTGTTGGGAGGATGGAGCCGAACAATAAAAAGCCGTTAAGTCACTGAATTGGAAAATGAGAAAGCAGAATAAATAGGCTCCTGGGAGAGAAATAGGTCTTCCCTGCTCTTTGAACAGGAATAAACAGGGAGAGCGCCTGTCAGGAGGGGACTTACACCAGGAGATAGGTGGCTTGGCCCTGTGAGGAGTCCCCGAGGGGAGGATGCCTGTGAGCCTGAATCTTCTCTCCAGTCCAGACTTTCCTTCTCCTGGACCACCAGGCAGCAGGGATATGCTGTGTTGGTCACCTGCCTGTCCCTTCCCCATCCACACCTGTCCTCCATTCCCTCCACTTCAGTCCTCCCTGACCCCAGCACCCCTCTGCCAGGGTGTCCTCTCCTTCACTGAAGCAAACCCACCTTCTGTTGAAGCCTCATTTCCTGTGGAAGCTTCCTCACCTTTCGCTTCTCAGACCCGCTGAGTCACAGTCACACATTCTGGGCACCGCCCCCACCACTCAATCCCTTGTCTGACCATTTGCTCAACCTCCCATGGCCCTTAGAGTATAATGACTCTGTTTATGTCTCCTCCTCCAGGAAGTCCTCCCTGATCTCTACAGCTCACTGGCAGATTTAATGCCTCTTCCCTGTACCCACAGAGAGTTGGAGTAATTCCAGTTACAGCATAAGCCCCCTGGTCTGGTCTGAAGGTGAATCACTCCTGTATGAAGGAGCCTAGCCTTCTGTGCCTCCTTGAGAGCAGGTCCACTCTGTATCCCACAAGGCTTCAGGGTGATGGGTTAGGGAATGACTAGGATTAGGGATCACCTACAAAGTGTGAAATGTTTGGAGCAAACCCAAGGAGGGAGAATTGACTCAGCCACACAAAAAGCACCTGCTGGAGGAGCATTGGATTGATTGTGGTCAATTTTATTTTGTTCTCAAGGTGTTGGAGTAACCATTTCACGCAGCATGAAGCACACAGCCTGGTATAAACTTCGTCCTTTGTACAGAGACAAGTACAACCCTAACCTCTTCCCCTACATACATGTAGGCACGTGCCTCACAGCATGAGCAGGGACAGACACCCCCACACAGACTGCCTCCACCCCACTGCCCTCTCTGATCCCTGCTGGTCCACTTTGTTGCACTTAAAAACCGATGATCTCTTACCAAAATGAAGCCTTACTACAACAAAACAGCGGAGCAAACCCCCTTTCCCCTGAACTCCACTCAAACCATCTCCACCCTGCAGAGCTGGAAGGGGGTTTGGAATAAGCTTGCCTGACCTCTTAACTCCATGGACTGGGTATCTGAGGCCCAGAGTGAGGCAGTGCCTGTCTGAGAGGGCACACGGGTGGCATCAGCAAGCCTGCATTGTGTCCCCAGCTCTGCCACTCCTTAGCTGCGCCATCTCAGACAGGCACTGCCTGGGACCCCGTGGGCCCCTCATCACTCATTTAACAATGTTCATGGGTGCCCATCTCAGGGTGTGCCTGGAGGGCAGGCAAGGGTCAGGATGTGCCCCTGCCCTTGTCAAGGCCACCACCTCGGGGAAGAGAGAAGATTCCCTCCCCAGCAGTGCCTACAGAGAACGCCATGTGGGATTCTGGTGTCCCAGGCCCTGACTCTACTCTGCCACTATTATGCTGTGTGACTTTGGGTAAGCAGCTTACCCTCTCTGAGTCTCTAAATTCCTCTCTGGAAAAATGAAGGGTTCTGGGGTCTGAGGTGCCTTCCAGCCAAGCCACTAATTCTCCTGGATCCAAGCAGGAGGAAGAGGACAGTTAGGGCAGGGTTTCCCACAGGAGCCCTCACCTGAGTCCCAGAGGTGGGGGAAGCCGGGAGGTGAGGTTCTGCCCCTGGTCTGTTCTAATTCCCCTTCTCCTTACTGCTGGGGAGACAGTGGGGAGATGGACCAGGGCTGCCTTGGGGAGGTGATGAGCAGATGTGGTGGGAAGGACTCCAGTGAGGCTTAGAACTCTGAGGAAAGAAATACTCCTTCCCCTTCTCCATGCCTCCTGCTGAGGGGCCTTCCCTCCAGGGGGGTCAGTCTTCTGCCTGATTCAGGGGAAAAGAACAATGAAAAGGTGCAGAGGAGAGACGAGAGAGAGGGCCTGCCCACGAGCTCCTCCTCATCCGTCTGACATCTGTCCCCAGTCACTGCCCCTCTCTGACTCACGGCATCGGGCCCACTCCACACATATGCCTGGGGGCCCGCCGCTCCAGTCCCCCACTTGGCCCACGTCACCCCCATCTGCTTCTCCTGCACGGTGCCCGCCAAGCCCACTTCCCCACGGCCGCTCCGGGTCCCCGCTCCGTCCCACCTGCCAGCACGCCGGCCCCCTCGCTCCCGGATGGCGTGGGCAGCGGAGGCCGGGCCGCCGCTCGCCCGGAGCGGGGACTGGGAGGTCGGCCGGCGCCAGAAGGAACAGGGGCCCAGCGTCTGCTGCTTCCGGCCAGCCGGCGGGAGAAGACAGACCCCAGCGGAAGCCAACATCTTGTCAGGGTTCCACGCTGGCCTGGGAGGAAATGGGACCAATTAATCCACATTTGCCTTCCCAGATTGGAGTACAAGCGGAGAGATGGAAGAATTAACCTTTTCAAAAATGTAATTTCACAAAATCATCTCGCTTGGAACAGACTCTCGTTATTACTGTTATTGATGGCCGTGTCCGCGCCTCAGGCCACCACCGGCCTGGAGAGACGAGGAGGGGCCCCAGCTGCCCCGTGGACAGGGTGGGGCTGCCTGGACCCCAAACCCAGGCTCGGGGTTCAGTCGCAGACACCACCGGAGTCCCCACACCCCTCACGGGTCACTGGCAGCCCCTCTGTAGAAGCGCCTCCCTGGGACTGAGTCCCACCTCACTCTCGACTGTCAGGTGGAAACATGGCCGCTGCGGCCTTTCTGGGCCTGCCCACCTCACTCACGCTGCCTGGTCCCGGCCCTTCTGGAGCTCTCCTGGCTGGTGCTGGGGGTCCTTCAGCAGCCACCCCGCATGTGAGGCCCACCAGGACATGGACCCTGAGGAGCCCTCTGCTGGAGACCTTCTCCCCGGCTCCGAGAATGGCTGTTAGGCCCCGTCTGCCGCCCACCTGCCTGTCCACCCTCCCAGGCTGCCACCTTCAGTTATGCCTCTCGGCCCCAACTCCTTCAGAGTCTATGGCTCCCGCATGTAAAAGGGGGACCATGCTCAGCAGGCAGGAGGGCCAGCAAGGAGACCAGTGTGCCCATAGGGTGGTGAGAGGGGAGATGAGTTAGCCCCGAGGTCAGGGCGGGATCACATGGGGTCTCTTGTGCCTACGTGACCCTGGAAGGACTTGGGCTTTTACTCTGACTGAACTGGGGAGCCACAGCAGGATCTGAAGCAAGGGAGGGGGCATGATCTGCCTTGTGCGGTCAAAGATTGTTGCTTACCCATTCTCCGGAGCCTCATCTATTCAAGCTGGCTCATTTCTCCCCACAATGTCTCTTCTCCCTCCATGGGACCCCATGGACCCCTCGTCACTCTTTTAACAATGTTCACTGGGTGCCTATCTCAGGGTGTACCTGGCAGGCAGGCAAGGGGCAAGATGTACCCTGTCCTTGTCAAGGCTACCACCCATGGAAGAGAGAAGATACCCTCCCCAGCAGTACCTACAAAGAATACTGAGTGGGACTCTGGTGTCCCAGGCCCTGACTTTACTCTGCCACTATTATGCTGTGTGATTTTGGGTAAGCAGTGTATCCTCTCTGAACCCCTGATTTCCTCTCTGGAAGATCAAAGGTTCAGACCCTGTGATCTGAGGTGCCTTCCAGCCAAGCCACTAATTCTGCTGGATCTGAGCAGGAGAAGGAGGACAGTTAGGGCAGGGTTTCCCACAGGAGCCCTCACCTGAGTCCCAGAGGTGGGGGAAGCCGGGAGGTGAGGTTCTGCCCCTTTTCTGTCCTAGACTCTCTTCTTCCTGCTCAGCTATCCCCCCCTTACTCTGCAGCTCCCCTCAGCTACATCTATCCGGCCCCAACTTGCCTGCTGGCCTCATCTCTGGCTCTGAGCAGGAAGCACATTGAAGCTGCCAGGTCAAATCAGATCCTCACGTGCAACAATTTAACAACAGATGGATCTGACGTATGTGTGCGGTTTTTAAACAGAGGTTCCTAAGGAGCCGGTTATTTCACTCAGAATGAAAACAATTGATTTTCTTTAGAGCCACTTACTAAGGCTTATCAGCCTTGATACAACCGGCCAGGTGTTTCCAGGGGTCCAGTGCTGCTCACCTGCCCTCAGGTGAGGCCCTGCTCCCAGGAAGCGGGTGAGCATCACAGCATGGAAGCCAGGGCCCCACCTCTGCTGGGAGAAACAGGTCTCCCATGCAGGAGGGGCCAGATGGGGCTGGACAGGGAGGTCGGCATCCCTGCAGATGGAGACTCAGACCCAGCTCTACAGAGCAGTGAAGCATTGAGAGTGGGGATGGCTGCAACTCAAAACTGTGCCCTGGGTGCTGGGAAAGCAGGAGAGGCCACAGGGCACCCCTCCCAACTCACTGCTGAGTTGGCCCCTCGTCCTGGGATCTTAATGACAAGGACACCCAGTTCTGACCTTGGGGGCTTCTCAGCGTGCAAGCGTGCAAGGCGGACAATAACAGTATTCACATGCATTCTGAGATGTCAGGTGTAATATGGGCTTCTGAGAACAGAGAGTAGGTTCAAGGCTGGGAGAGGAAGGAGGTATGAAGCCTGGGGGTGGTCAGGAAAGACCTCTTCTAGGAGGGGACGTGTGAGGGAGCTGGGCCTTGCTGACATCTGGGGAAGAGCTTCAGGGCAGAGGGGACACCCTCGAGTCCCCTGTGCGTGGGGGCCTGAATGAAGGCTGGGGTCAGGGATGGAAGAGGCACCCCTGCTCCTGTCCACCCGCTGGGGCTTCTGCGTGTTTCTCTGGGGGGCACTCTGGTGCACTTGGTGTCTTGACTTGTACCCTGACACTGTTTCCTACATCCCAGGCTAGGTGGGTCCTCTGTGCATGGGCAGACAGCTCAAAATCAAGACGGGATGCCCAACTGGCCTTGGGTACTGCCCTCTGCCTTCATGTCGCTCATGACATCTTTGGGCTGGACATGCCCCCTTTGTACAGTCCTGTCCAGCACCTCGCTTACCAGTGAGCCCCATGGAAACTATGAAAAGCCCCTGTGCTCTCCAAGATCTCTGAAAGCCCTCCACTTCTGTCTCCTCCCCTCCTCCCAACCATCCTCCATCTCTTAAAGTCTGGTTTCTGCCCCATTGCCTTGCAGCTGGCTTCTACCTCGCAACCAGGCTGATGTTTGACTTGGTCAGTCCGCTTAGCTGGGTGCCGGCCTTACCTCCAGGCACTGATTCCTAGCCTGTAAGTCAATCCTGCTTCACCCATGTCCAGCCAAAGCTCTAAGAACCCAGAAATGGGAAAGTCTCAAGTTGAAGTTAACCCTGGACCCTGAGTTCTGGACCAAGGGCAGACCCTGCAGCTGAGTGAGTCCCTCAGCCATCCCAGCTAAGTTTTCACCTAAGCCTAACCTCCTCCCATGGTAGGACAGTGTTGTTCTGGAAAAGAGTAGGCAGGATGAAATGGACCTCTCTAAGGACAGGCTTCCCTGGTGGCTCAGAGGTTAAAGCATCTGCCTGCAAAGCGGAAGACCTGGGTTCGACCCCTGGGTCGGGAAGATCCCCTGGAGAAGGAAATGGCAACCCACTCCAGTATTCTTGCCTGGAGAATCCCATGGATGGAGGAGCCTGGTGGGCTACAGTCCACGGGGTCGCAAAGAGTCGGACACGACTGAGCAACTTCACTCACAAGGACATGCTGGAGAGAAGCTTCCTGCTAGCGCTGTGGTCAGTCTTATGTTTACAACATAGACTGTTAGGAGCCTCAGGGCAAACAGCACAGAATAGGAAAACAGGTTCTGAGTAGTTATGGAAGCCAGGTCCCGTGGGAGACAGGAAGCCTGGGCTCCATCCTTTCTTCTGTTCCTAACTACCAGGGTGACCTTGGAGAAGGAGCACTCTTGTTCCTCAAATGAAAAATAAGGTGCAATGGATTAAATCAGTGGTTTTCTAACCATGAGCCATGGAAGTTTCTGTGGAGCCCTTCTAAAAGCCCCCCAGAGCAGAGGTGAGAATTCGGGCCTCAGACCTCCATCCTATTTCCAACAGTAGATGGCTTTCACTTTCACTGTTTGTTTCAAGCTGCCTCAAAATGCTTCCTGTAAATAAGAGTTGAGAGTTTGACAAATCGTTTTAAAACCACTTCACTAGATGACTTGGAAATTCCAAGAATTAAATTTTAGCCACCCATTGATAACCTCAGCACTTGGCTCACTGCCTCTCTCTTTTCCTCTCCACCATGTTCCTGCCATCATCTGCAACATCTTTAGCATCCCTCTGATGGTCTGTTCCACACCCTGGCCTCTCAGTTCATGGACAACCACCCCTGCCTTAGCACCAAACATCTCCTGTCCTTCTTCTCCACCTTCCACACACATGACTACTCCAGCGACAGCCTCACTCAGAATGCTTAACTTCAAGGACCCCCAGTATAACTTCATCCCCTTTAGTACTCCAGTTATGCTGTGTTAACAGAACTCCCACGGACTGAGACCTCCCAATCCGTTCCTCACTCAGCCCAGATTTCACAGATTTCAACCCCCCAACCATCCCCTTCCCCAATTTGCTTGATGTCCTTGGCCCCTCCCCCTCCTTCATATTCATCATTTAACCCTGGTTAAACCCTACCATCCACTGCCTCAGCACCTCTAGCCCACCAGCCAGTTGCTCTATAGGAATTGTCTCTAGAGAATATCACACCACCTTGTTGACTAGTTCACATTTATGACTGGACACACCTTTGAACTCTGCCAGGTAATGTTTCTGTACTTTCCTCATAAATCTACTTTCCGGCTCTCCAAAAACATTATTTTGAAAAATCCCCCTCATCTCTCAAATGATCATCTTCTCTGCTTGGCCCCTCTCACCAGATGATGGGTTTGATGTGCACTTCATAGAGAAATTGATGACATCAAAAACCTGTCTCTTCTTCCTACCCATACCTCACCCACTTACCTACATCTGTCCTCACCTTCCCGGCCTCCCTTTTTCTTAAAAAGAAAAATATATATATACATATACACACATACACACACACACACATATATATATATACCATTGATTTCAAGCTCTTCCCCTGTGAACAGGAATCCTATCTGGGTTCATCTTCTCCAAGGTTCTCCTGCAATGATTCCCTCCATCCCTGCATCACCACTATCTCTTTCTATCTCTTTCTCTCTCTTTGGATCAACCCAACTGACAAATATGTCTTACTAGTTCACATCTTAGAAGAAATAAATCTTTCCCTTGACTCCACATTGCTTTTTAGCCCCTCTATTTTCTTGTCCTGTCCCACTTCACCTCCAGCCAAATGTTTACTGGTTAGTACTTCTCTACTGGGGCTTCCCTCATAGCTCAGTTGGTAAAGAATCTGCCTGCAATGCGGGAGACCTGAGTTTGATCCTGGGTTGGGAAGATCCCCTGGAAAAGGGAATGGCTACCCACTCCAGTTTTCTGGCCTGGAGAATTCCATGGAATGTATAGGACATGGGGTCGCAAAGAGTTGGACATGACTGAGAGACTTTCACTTTCACTGCTTCTACTGGGCTTCCCTGGTGGCTCAGTGGTAAAGAATCCACCTGCAATGCAGAAGACGCAGGAGAAGAGGGTTCAATCCCTAGGTTGGGAGGATCCCCAGAAGGAGAAAATGGCAACCCACTCCAGTATTCTTGCCTGGAGAATCCCATGGACAGAGGACCTGGTGGGTTACAGTCCATGGGGTTGCAACTGAAGGGACTTAGCACATCACACTCAAAATTTTACCTCCAGCCTGGACCTTTCCTCTTGACTCTACTAGAACTGCTACCAACATTCCATCTCCACTTGATGTCTATTTGGCTTCTCAAACCAAAACAGAACAACACACCCCCTCTTCCCATTCCACACCTGCTCCCCTTGGAGCCTTCTCCATCTCCAATGCCCCACCAACCACTCACTCCGTTGCTCTTGATTCCTATTTCTCTCACATCTAACACCCCATCCACCACTGAACCTTGTTGGTCGAACCTCCACAATGTGTCCTGAATCTGACCCCTTCTCACCACCTCCACTGCTACCGCCTGGTCCAAGCACCATCACCTCTCAGCTGGACCACTCTGTTTATCCTCTGATTTTCTCTATCCTGTAGTTCTGGCCCGCCTTCAATCTGCCCTCCACAGAGCAGGTGGAGGAAACTATGTGAACCAGAATCAGGTCAAGTCAGCCCACTGTTTCAAAACCTTTCAGAGGCTCCTGTTACACAGGAGATAAACACCACGGTCCTCACTGCAGCCTACAGGCCCTGTGTGGTCCAGCCCCTGCCCACCCCTCCAGTCTCATCTTTCTTCAGCCCGGCTCTCAGACTAGAAGCTGCAGCTCTTCCCAGTCTTGGGATCTTTGCACTTATCCCTTCTGCTCAGATGCCTCTTCTCCCCACCCCTCAGTCTTCACACACCCACTCCTCATCATTCAGATCTCATTTCATGTGTCACCTCCTCTGAGAAGCCACCCCTGACCACCCTGGTCACAGGGCTGCAACCCTAAGCCCACTGTACTGCCACTGTCCCTTATACTAACCTATTTTATCTTGTTCAAAGGTACTGAAAAGCGTCTTTACTGGCCTCCCCTGGTGGCTCAGTGGTAAAGAATCTGCCCACCAATGTAGGAGACATGGGTTTGATCCCTTGTCCGGGAGGATCCGACATGCCTTGGAGCAATTGCTCCCGTTCGCCACAACTATTGAGCCTGGGAACCGCAGCTGCTTAAGCCCACACCCCCTAGAGGCTGTGCTCTGCAACAAGAGAAGCCACCGCATTGAGAAGCCCGAAACCGCAACTAGAGAGTAGGCCCTGCTCACTGCAACTACAGAAGAGTCCATGTAACAATGAAGACTTAGTATAGCCAAAAATAAATGCATAAATAAAATTACTTTTAAGTGTTTTTTTTTTTTTTTTAAAGCATCTTCCCGATGGACTTGTGTGTGATTCTCTGCTTCCTCCCTCTGAAATGCTAGACCCTGAGGGCAGGGCTTCCATCTATGCGGTTCCTGACTCTAATCCTAGTACCTGAAAATCATCTGGCACAGAATAGGTGCTTATTAAGTTGAACTACTAGTCCTAGATCTTGGGTTCCTTGCTGACTGCCCCTAAAATGCCAGTTAATCACTCTGTGCCTTCTTGGTTTTTAAGGTAAGTGTTCTAACCCTGATGTGCCTCTAGGGGCTGGTGTAAGGTTATTGGATGTGACAGAGCTTTACGATCTGTAAAGCACCCTGCACAGGCTTCGGTCCCCTACCTGACTCAGCAGAAAGGGGCTTGCCTCGGAAAGGTGAGCATCCCAAAGTGAGACCCCTCTGAGCCCTCTGTTACCTGCCTGTCTAGCTCAGAAGTCTGTTCTTTTGTTTTCACCTTGGCTTCTGCTCCTTGTCCCAGCCTGAGATTCCCCCTCGGTGATTCCTCTGGATTCTCTGTCCTTGTGGAGCAGGCTGTTCCCCAGTTCTCACAGGCTGAGGACCCCAGCACCCCTCTCTTCCAGCATCTTCTCCAAGCCCCCGAACTCTGCCTGCTATCCATGTCAATCCCTGAGAGCCAGGACTCCCCTGGTCTTTCCTGCTGCATCCCTGCCCACCCAGATACCTGCTTCCAAACCTGTCTTGTGGCTTTATCTTCTCCTTTTCTGGGAATCACCCGTTACCACATTAGCATCTAAGAAGTCCCTCGTGCTTCACAGAATGCAGGGTGTAAAAGAAAAGAATGCACTTAGAATAGTACAAGGATGGGCAGAGGGGAAGCAGCTGTGTGTCTGACAATGCCTCAGTTTCCGTGTATGCACAGAGGAGGCTGTGCAATGTAGATGCCCTAGATTTTCCAAAACACACCCCCACCCCCACCCCCACCCTGCCTTCCTGTCTTCCTAAGAATTGATTCATGGCCTTTGCAGAGAAGGCCTTGGGCTCCCCAGGATGCTAGGATGATGAAAAAAAAAAAGAAATAAAGAAAATCGGGACAGCAACCAGCTGCATACAGGGAATTCTTGGAAGGCTAGAGAAATGTCACCTCCCCAGTCTGGAACCACAACAGCCATTTATCATCCTTGCTATTGGGGGGTTGGGTGCAGTCCTGAGATGGAGCTGACCTTGAGGAAGGAGAGAATCAGTTACAGGGGTGCCCGCTGGGGTGCCCAGAGACGAGGGGCCTGGGAGGGCCAGGTAGAGATGGGGGAGCAAGGAGAGGCGGATGAAGCCCAGACTGTCCAGAGGGAACACGGGCCAAGTGACAGTGGTGTCCAGACCTGTGTCCACACCAATGTCTCTTCCAGAAGGTCAGTGAAGCCTGGAGAGATTGAATGGGGAAGCTGAAAGATGGCTGGAAGGGCTGTCACAGCCAGAGAGGTAAGTAATGAGTGTCTGTGCCCAGCAGTCCAGGTTCTTACCTCCAGTAAGAGGTAAGAACCTCCTAGTAATTGAATCTAAGCTGTGTTTGTGACTGAAGGGTCTGCAATTAAGACCTGAATCCAGACATGCCAAGGGCTTTAGGCAGAGAGGCCAGAGCCTGTGGGAGAGGAGTCTGACATATTTGTAAAGATATTCCTAGATATTTTAGGCTTCCCTGGTGGCTCAGCTGATTAAGAATCTGCCTGCAATGAGGGAGACCCAGGTTTGATCCCTGGGTCAGAAAGATCCCCTGGAGAAGGGAATGGCAACCCACTCCAGTATCCTTGCCTGGAGAACTCCATGGACAGAGAAGCCTGGCGGGCTGCAGTCCATGGGGTCACAAAGAGTTGGACACGACTATGCAACAAACACGTCTAGATATTTCTCTGATGTTTTTGCTTCTAATGTTATTATCTACACATATGTCTTTTCCTCATCTTAAAAACGGCTTCCCAGGTGGAGCAGTTGATAAAGAATCCACCGGCCAATGCAGGAGATGCAAGAGATGCAGGTATGAGTCCTAGATCAGGAAGATCCCCTGGAGTAGGAAATGGCAACCCACTCCAGTATTCTTGCCTGGAAAATCCCATGGACAGAAAAGCCTGGCGGTCTATAGTCCATGGGGTCGCAAAGACTTGGACAGACCTGAGCACGCATGCACACATCTCAACAAATAAGCACAGACACTTGCTCCCAAATGCAGACACATCCAGCCCGGATACTCCGAAGCACCTCGATATACAAAGACACCTCTTCTCACCCATCTCTTTCATTCACTATGCCCATGCTCAGGCCAGCCAAGACCCCACACGGACATGGAGACACAAACAGCCCTGCGGTAGGAGCTTGGCTGTCAGTGATGAAGCTGGCCAAGATCCCTGCCCTCAGGGAGGTGACATTCTGGGGCACCATCCACGGAGATGCACAGACACATCCCCTCAGACTCTTGCACATAGATTATTTACGTACATGTAGGGGCTCAAACTGACTCCAAACAAACATGTATTGAGCACCTGCTTCATTCCAGGAAGCAAGCTTGGTGTGGAGGAGATACAGGTGGGCAAAACCAATACAGTTCCTGACCTCATGTGTGTTAGTCGCTCAGTTGTGTCTACTCTGGGACCCCATGGTCTGTCCATGGGGATTCTCCAGGCAAGAATACTGGAGTGGGTTGCTGTTCCCTTCTCCAGGGGATCTTCCTGACCCAGGGATTGAACCGGGATCTCTTGCATTGCAAGGAAATTCTTTACTATCTGAGCTACTAGGGAATCCCCCATAAAGGCACACTCAGAAAACTAAGCCTAACAACATTACACGCAACCTGCATGCACACACTTGTGTGCACACACATGCACGGCTCTTGCTGACTTTAAATACAAACCCAGAGTCAAGGCATTTTTATTATACAAGGCCCCAGGAAGCAGTTCATTTAGAATGAGGAGCAAGTCCAAAGTCAGATCCGTAAGTGGCCCATTCCTCTCCCAGCTGTGTGCACCTCTCTTCCAACCTCATGTCATCTTCTCCACTCCACCCTCTCATGTCCCTCAAATAATGACAGCGCCAGGGGCTTTCTGCAGCCTTGAGCTCCCCCCTTGCTATTCAGGATGCCTCCCAGCCTCACCGTCAGGACAGGAGCCAAAAGCAGTGGGCCCAGTGGCCAACAGTTTTTGCTGAGACATTGCATTACAACAGAGACTGCTCCTTCCAGACATTTTTCTTTTTTTTTTTTTTTGCTTCTGCTTTGGCTTCTAAAGAATCAGAAATACCTTGGCAGTAAAAATGTGCTTTGGGCTGGAAGCTGACTCCCAGGGTCAGAGCCCAGGAGAAGATTTCTGCTACAGAGTTTCGGAGAAAATAGCAGGTGCTCAGCATTTCTTATTTTCCAAGGGATAGAGAGAAAACACAATTGGAGTGGATTTAGGGCTTTCCGGGGCTCCTCTTCAGGTTGTGGTGTGTGTGCATGTGTGGTTTCTCTTTATTCCCCTGCTGGATAGAGTGGCAACAGAAAGAGCAGGCAGAGAGGAGGATGTCAGAAGGCTGGGTCTGTGGCTGGTCCCTGCCTGAAACCAGGGACCTGCTGGCCCCATAGTGGGTCCAGGGCAGTGGATTTGGAGCCCCTGAGCCAGGTTTGGGCCCCCAGCTCTGCCTTCTCTTAGCTGCGGGAGAAGCACTTTTTAAAAAAAAAAAATCTCTCTGTGCCTCAGTTTCCTCATCTATAATATAGGAAAAAGAACAGCACCTATTTCATAGGGCTACTGTGAGGGTTAAGCAAGTCTATATATTATAAAGAACTGTATACAAGTCATTTGGAGGAAGTCCTGTAAGCCCTCAGAGGATGTTGGCTCCTGTCAGCCTCCCATCCTTAGTCCTCCTCCCCAGACTGTGGCATCCAGCTCCCAGACTGCGGGATGGATGGAAGGCGAAGCCGTGGATCCATGGATGGATGTGTCACCGCTGAGAGGACTATTCTGGTTGTCCCTGCATCCTCTCTGCAGCCTTCCTCGCCCAGCTCTGTGCTCCGGGAGCATGGCCCATATGGACTGCATCCCCCAGACCCTATTCCCTCTCTTCCCACTCGGGCTGGCCAATGAGAGGTCAGAGGACAGGAGGAGATGAGGCTGCATACCTCTGCTCACACTCCCTCTGGCTTCAGCACCTCACTTTCGTTTCATCTCCTGATCACTTCCGGCCGGGGTAGGTAGCTAACGGCTCCTATACTGCTAGTCTTTGGGTGCCTGGCATCCTTGTGGATCTGTCAACTCTGCCCACACCTTTGTGAAAAAATCCCTTTCTTAAATACTTTGGAGGACAGTGAAAGCAGCAACGTACAAGGAGACAGTCAAGGCAGCACATGAGGGTTTTCACATAAGGATGTTCATCACAGTGTTATTTATAATGATCAAAAAAAAAAAAAAATGGAAGGAACCTAGAGGTCCAACCACCAGGCATTGAGTGAGTAATCCAGACAGTGCATTGGACTGCAGCTACTGAGAACAATGTGTGCAAACATATTCATCAATACTGGGGAACAGTCACTACACCTCTCAGATAAACAATAGGCTGCCAAGTCTATGGGCAGTCTGACACCATCAAAAACAATATCCACAGGTTTGGAAAGAGAATGTATGTGAAGGATATATACAAAAATATGTCAACTGCGTCACCGTTGAATATGTAAATTATGGGCAGTGGTTGTTTTATTCCTCAGTACATTTCTGGGTGGGGGGATGCATTTTCTTCATTGAGCAAAAATTACTCTACTGACTAGAAGTTATTAACAATATAGGTGCAGCTATTAAAAATTGTATTTTAAAAAATATTTAGGGGACTTCCCTAGTGGTCTTAAGACTTTGCCTTCCAATGTAGAAGGTACAGGCTCAATCCCTGGTTGGATAGCTAAGATTCCACCTGCCTCAAGGCTAAAAAAACTAAAACATAATATAGAAGCAATATTGTAACAAATCCAATAAAGACTTTAAAAATGGTCCACATCAAAAAATCTTTTTTTAAAAATGCTTAGAGTCACAGGAAAATAAACATCATAAAATGTTCAGTGAAAAAAGCAAAATTTCTTCATGTACACGTGCACACACACAGATTAGACATTAAACCAAGGTCTCAAACCTTGCTCAGAACTAAAGCTCCTGTCCTTACAAACTGCCTGCCCAACCTGGGTTGGGGAGCCCTCTCACCTACTGTCAAAGGGGTTTTATGCTGGACTGTTTTCGGAATATGTGAAGTGATGGGGCCCAGGGTGGAGGGGGAGGATGTCTGTGCAGAAAATTCACCTGGATCATGCACAAGACAGTCCCAGACCTCTGCTGCAGCAGAGCGGGCAGCAGGCTCCTTCTGCAAGGAGGGGGGGGGGGGTGCGGTGGGCATCTCTCCTCCTTCAGGTTTGTGTCTGTGATTGTTTATAACCTATCAGCAGGGCCTCGCTGGGCTCTGCGGGGGCAGGGGGCAAGGCGGAAATGTTGGCCACTGAGCTCCCTAACATGAGAAAATGGCCTCACAGTGCGTCTAATCACCACTTCCCACAAGGAATTTCACCGTGCGTGCTCATTTGCTTTTTAATCATCCTCTAAATATGCATTTTCACGTTATACCCTAATGGCACCCAGAGAATCATTAGGATCTGTTGGGACCTTAATCCATGGCTTCAGAAGTCTGTAAGTATGTAATTTCGCTCCATGACGCAGTTTCCTAAAAGTCCACAAATAACCATTTGCATGATAAAGTCACAACTCCAGAATGAATTACAGCTTTGGCTGGAGAGAATTTATTTCCTTTTTGAAAATTAAAATGTGAAATTGGGAAGTTGCCACACAAAAGCCTCCCCTTGCCCAGGTGGGATGGGGGAAGAGACCACAGCGCCCCCCGGGGCCCTGAGTGACTGGGCGCCATCGTGGAATCACCAGGCACGTGGCCTCCGCCGGGCCTCTAGGGTGGCTCTCAGTGGGGCTGGCTGTGGGATTTCACTTCTCACAGAGATCATTCATCTTCTCAAGCCCCACCTCCATCTTAACTTCATCCCTCCTAACCGGCATTGGGGGTCCCAGCTGTGACTCTCCAGAGAGCCCCAAGACGTCTAGATATGTGAGGGGGCCCAACTGACCCAGACATTAAAGTGAAAGTATTAGTCGCTCAGTCGCGTCTGACTCCTTGCGACCCCATGGACTGGAGCTCTCCAGGCTCCTCTGTCCATGGAATTCTCTAGGCAAGAATCTTGGAGTGGGTTGCCATTTTCTTCTCCAAGGGATCTTCCCGACCCAGGGATTGAACCAGGGTCTCCCACACTGCAGGCAGATTCTTTACCATCTGAGCCATCAGGGAAGCCCACAACAGATAAGGTACCACTATTAGTTTTAATAATGGGTCTTCCCTGGTGGTCCAGTAGTTAAGACTCCACATTTCCACTGCAAGGCACGCAGGTTCACTTCCTGGTTGGGAAATTAAGATCCTGCATGCCGCATGATACAGCTGAAAGGAAAAACAAAAATGACACTGATAAGCCAACTGATGGTATCTAATGGTAATGATTCAAGTTGACTCCCTGTGCTGTGGGGGTCCCATGAGCCCTGGGTTTGGAGTCAGGAGCCAGGATTTGATGCCTGCAAGGCTCCACTCAGCATCTCTGCTAGACCCGAAGAGCCTTGGACTCGTCTCACACCTGGCTGGCTCTTGATTACTACTCCCCGATTCCTCCAGCTATTCCCTGTGTCAGACTCACGTAGCTTGGTTTAGTTCATGATCTAAAGAGGGATATCTTCCCCCTGTCTTCTGTACCCTAATGAAACACAGATGGAATTTTGATTACTATAATTTATTGAGTGCTTGCTCTGTGTCAGACACGCACTACACCCTGAACACACAGCATCTCCTTTCACGTTCACGATGGCTTGCTGAGACAGGCTCCATCTCAGAGAAGGTAAAAGACACAGCCAGCTGGAAGAGGGGTCCTCAAAGAGTCCCTGCTGTTGGCCTCAACACCTCTCTTAGAGGTGAGCAAATTCTTCAGACCCTCTGAACCTTGGTTTTCTTATCTGAAAATTGGGCAGAATGATACTTCTCACTTGTTGCTCTGACGAGGAAATAAGGAGAAAGCGCTGGCGCACTGCACCAGCCAAGAAGATGCTGGGCCATCTTGTTTTGACTTGTCTTTTTGGTTTTGCCACTAGCGGATTCTTAATGATCTACTCATGAAATGTGAAGGCTCTGAAAAGTTTCAGATTCTATCTGAATCTGATTAAACCTTGAGCCACTACTCAGAGTCAGGCATTCTGATTCTGACGCCGTGATGACAGGAAGATGAATAACAGTCTTTTAGAGGCCAGATACCTGATGGTGATCATAACTGTTCTCAAGGTGGGAGACTCCTCAGCACTGGAAAGGTGGGGAAGCCGGGGTGTAGAGCTGGTCGCTAGCCTGCCGTTCAGCACCCGTGCAGGGAGAGCAGAGGTTCGAGAGCTGGGTCCAGTTGGTGCCCACACCTGGCTCTGTCCTGACCCAGCTGTCACTTGGGGCTAGTTTCCCGTCCTCTGAGTTCCCACCACTGCCTCCTAGTCTTGGATCTGATGATCCAAGCACAGTGTTGGTGCCTAGTACCACTGGATCAATGTAACAGCTATGGTGTTTCCCACCCAAGGACACACCATGGGGAAGGGGTGGAGCCGGGCTCAGGTTTCCTGCCCTGCCCCACTCCAGGGCGCCCTCTGAGACCCCACAGCCTCCTGCGTTGAGATGCCCCCTCAGCCCACTCCCTCTCCCTCTGCAGCCATCATAGGCAGGAGGGATGGAGGTCTCTGGAGGGGTCTGACCTGCAGAGGGGGAGGGGGATCCACCCAAGGGGACCTGGGTATTTTGCCTGCACTCAGAGAGGCTCTGCTTCCCCTACCATGCCTCCAGCAGGAGCTTAAATCCCTGCCCCACCACCAACTAGTGGGCCCCTGAGAGCAAGCCGCTTTACTCCTCTGTGCCTCAGTTTCCTCCCTGGGAAGTCCTGAAATGGAAGGAGACCTGGACTGATACGGGCACCTATTTCTAGGGTTGGCATGTGGAGCAAAGGGCTTAATACATGTAAGACATTAAAAGCTGTGCTTAGCAGGCAGTTAGCACCCCATAAATGCTCAAAGATACCATCATAACTAATAGGAAGAGTCATATCAGAAGCACTGTGTTCTAGTCCCCAAAATCTAGACTCTCCCCATTCACCTTACGGTCTCAGCACCAGCCTGGGAGACAGCGCATGGCTGCTCCCAGCTCCGGCTCTGCCAGTGACCCGGGCGCAATCTTGGACAGGCCATGGTTCCTTTCTGGACCTCAGTTCCTGCCACCATGCAGTGATGTGTGGACAAGATGATTTCCGAGTCTCCTTCAATTTCCGGACTTTGAAATCCCCTCCTTCTAAGGACCACAGCAACCAGCATGCCAGATCCTCTCTCCACCGGCAGGATCTGTGCTGGAGGTGTGTGGGGATGTGGGGGGGGGGGGGATTCACTCACTCATTTGGTCAGCACACTTTTCAGAGAGCCTCCCACCGACAAAGCGGGCTCTCTCTTCTGGAATGACCCAGAGCGCACCTGCACCTCTTCCTTCCCCAGCTCTGATGGAACCACCCACCTCCTTTCTAAGAATAATCTTTCTCTCTTCATAATCGTGAGTTTCTGTCCCTGGTCTCCCAGGTGGGACTGCCCACTGAACAGAACACAGGCTTTGTGTCCAGCAAGCCTGAGTGGACGGTCACCCTCCACACCAGGGAGCTTGGGGACACTGGGCCACGTGTCCCAGAGTGTGGGTCATGATTCATTTGTGGGTCATAAACTTAGTGTAGTGGGTCGTGTCTGGCATTAAAACATAATGAGGGCTTCCCTGGTGGTCCAGTGGTTGTCTCTGCCTTGCAATGCGGGAGATAACGGTTTGATCCCTGGTGGGATCCCTGGGCTTCCCAGGTGGCGCTAGTGGTAAAGAACCTGTCTGCCAACATAGGAGACACAAAAGATGCAAGTTCCATCCCTGGGTTGGGAAGATCTCCTGGAGGAAGGCATGGCAATCCACTCCAGTATTCTTGCCATGGAGAATCCCATGGACAGAGGACGCTGGTGGGCTACAGTCCATTGCATTGCAAAGAGTCAGACACGGCTGAAGCAACTTAGCAGATGCACCAGGAAGATCCCACATTCCCTGGGCAACAAAGCCAGTGCACCACAACAGTCCAAGAGCCTAGAGAAGCCACTGCAATGAGAAGCCCGTACACTGCAACTAGAGAGTAGCCCCCATTGTCTACAACTAGAGAAAGCCTGCATGCAGCAATGAGGACCCAGCGCAGCCATAAATAAACATTAAACAAAAAACATAATGAAAGAGCAGAAAGTGGAATAAAATGGCACAGAAAATAGAGTGTTGTACAGAGTAGGAGCCGAGTATAGACATGAGATGTGAGTTGCATGTATTACCATAGGACGTGCTCAGAGAAGTTTGGAAGCCACATACCTAGAGCACATAATTTGACCTCCCAGGCCTCAGTCTCCTCCTCTACCAGGAAGGTATTTTGAGATGAGACTAGCATCAAGCCAGGCAAGGCTGGAGACCCCAGTGAGTTCTTCCCTGGTTGTCTGGAGCCCCTGCCTCTGTCTTGACACATGAACTTCAGTCTGCGGGAAGCTGAGTCACCAGTCCCATCCCTGCCCCCAAACCCTCTGCCCTCGGGTGATCAACAAACCAGTTATAGGAAAAAAATTCATACCCATTCTGCAAACATTTGCAATCCCTGGTCAGTAAGAAAATGCATATAAATCCCATGAACATTTATCAAGCACCTGCATCACTCCAGGCCTCAGGCTAGGTGCCGGGGTGCAGAGATGAATAGACAGGCCACTGCCCCAGGGAGTTCACAATCCAGCGTGAGAAGCCAATAAAAAAAAAAAAAACCCACAGGCATATGCCCAAGATGGCAGGCTGGGCAATGCGCTGAAGGAACTAAAAGCAGGGTCAAGGGCAGACAGAGATGCTCTTTCAGATCGGGTGGCCACCCTGATGGTCTATTCATGCCTGGGCCATCAGCAGGCAGACTTCAGGAGTGTGTGACAATGACAGGGCTCTCAGCTCCGAGGAGCAGCAGGAAGATGAGATTTACAGCAGAAATAGAGGAGACTTGTCCAGGCACCTGGGTTAAAACTAGATGGGGTGGGGCAAACTACAGATTAGCAAGGGCAAGCCTAGGTGTAGCCAGGATTCCCTTTTTGCAACAAGGAACAGCGGAGCTGATTAATATAGGTGAACAGGAGATGAGTAGGCATCCCAGGGGGTGGGGGAGAAAATGGGCAAATGGGGTCTAGTACAGGAGGGCACAAACAGCAGTCATCATGCCCACTGATGGGGACAATGAGGGGAGACCTCGAGGAAAACCAGAAGGTCAGATGGAGTTTACTCTTGTGGCAACATTTATAGCAACATTTGGGGGGCACCTATCACGTGCCAGGCCTGTGATAAGAATTTTTCACGTGCTATCTAACTGAATCCTCACAACCCTGGAAGTAGACGTTATAACATTGCTTCACATCTAAAGCTCTTTGGCTTCCCTGGAGGCTCAGATAGTAAAGAATCCGCCTGCCAATGCTGGAGACCTAGGTTCAATCCCTGGGTCAGGAAGATCCCCTGGAGAAGGAAATGGCAACCCACTCCAGTATTCTTGCCTGGAGAATCCCCATGGACAGAGGAGCCTGGTGGGCTACGGTCCATGGGGTCGCAAAGAGTCGGACACGACTGAGCGACTAAGCACATAGCAAGGCTCTTTAGATTAGCAAATTAAAGGGACTGTTAATTTTGGCAGCCCCGAGAAAGAAATGTTGCGGCTCTTTAAACTTTGACATGTCATGGACTGTCCGAAGCGTTAACATCAGAGACGTTATAAAATAACATGTTATAAAAGATGTTATAAAATAAAGATCTTAGCATTGGGAATGTGGCTTTGTGATCCACAGGAAGTAGGGGCGGTGGGAGGCAGAACTTGATCCACGTTCATACAGCTCACAAGGGGCAAGGGGACTTCAATGCGGGCCTGTCTGGCTCTGGAGCTTGTTTTCTGCCCCGAGAACATCTCCTTCCTGTCTGTGAGAGGTCAGGGTAACAGGGAGGTGCTGTGGGGATTTCGAGAAGAGGCATAAAGTGTGGTCCAGGAAGCCCATGGGACAGAGAGGAGAGGAAGAGACCATTGAGAAGGTGACTGTGTGAACCAGGCATGGGGCGGTAGAGATGCGGCCAGCTCCCAGCAGAGGAGAAGGGAGATGAGGGGAAGAAAGGAGGTGTAGTATCGTGATCCAAGGTTTTAATATGATGATCCTTCCCAGCCAGAGGCAGGGTTTTCTATAAAGCAGAAATAATACAAGGGTATAAGTTTCAAAGAATTACATCCATCACTGACAAGAAGGATGGACAAGAGGAGACAGAGAGAAAGGAGGAGGAATGAAGGGAAAAAACAGGTGAGGGAGGGACCCAGAGGGCGGCTATACAGGAGATGGCAGAGTGGGTGGTTGAGGGCCTTTTAAGAGTCACTTTGGAACCCCTGAGTCAACTGAACCCTAGAGAGAGGCAAACTGGGGCTGATGTCAGACTTCTGGACCCTTAGGAGCCAGAGATCATCAAGGCAGGGACACCCACCCCTGCCAGCTTCCCATGCATTAACCATCACCCCAAGCCCCCATGAAGAGACTCTCCTGCACACGTTCCTAAGGGGAGGTTGGCGAGATTAGAACTGACCTCTGTGCCTCTCGCAAAACCCAAGACCTCGGGTCATCCTCCTCTTTTGCCCAGGCGTCTACTTAACCTTCTACCGCCCCAATTTCTTGTGGGTAAGGATGCCACGTTTCAACAATCCTCAGATGTTTCTTAACATTTCTGAGACTGGAATGTGTCTTAGTCAATGCCATGTCAAAGTTTAATCATTAGCAGCGTGACTTTCTTAGGCATTCAAAAAATAACAGTTCATCTTCTCCCATAGAGTTCAAAAGTCTGTTCTATGGGAGAAGGCGAGGGTGGGATGATCTGAGAGAACAACATCGAAACATGTATATTATCAAGTATGAAACAGATCGCCAGTCCAGGTTGGATGCATGAGACAAGTGCTCGGGGCTGGTGCACTGGGATGACCCAGAGGGATGGGATGGGGAGGGAGGTGGGAGGGGGTTTCAGGATGGGGAACACATGTAAATCCATGACTGATTCATGTCAATGTATGGCAAAAACCACTACAATATTGTAAAGTAATTAGCCTCCAACTAATAAAAATAATTGGAAAAAAAAATAACAGTTCATCTTCTAATTAAAGGAGTCTTAGGTTCTGTGCAATATTGTATATCCTTCAAAATCCTGGACACACCTTGGTGGCAGAGATTATCAACACCCCGGGGGCCAGAGCCCTAGTTCAACCCTGTTGGATTCTCCCCGCTCGGTGCATTGAAAATGCATAGAACAGACCCTGGATCCCTCCTGAGACCTCAACCAGCCCCCAAAGCTTCCTGGACCTACTGTCTGAGCCACTCTGGGATAAGAAAGGCCCCCCTGGAGGACACCAGGATCGCACCCTTTACACAGAGCCTCTAAGGAGAAACAATCCCTGAAGGTTTCTGCCCTGGAAAAAAATCAACTACAGTCAGTATCCCCGAGTTGTGGGACAACAGTAAGCCAGGGAGAGGAGTGGGCAATGAAGACAGAGTGCCCTGGGCTGAACAGGATCAGGGGGTCACAAGATCCAGTCCCCTGTCTCTCAGCTTAGCCAGGAGGAGAGCTGGCTTCTCTATTTATAAAAATCCAGATAATGCTCATAACAGTGGTTCATTCAGCAAGTCTATAGTGGCAGAGACTTACCAGCTGCTGGGATCCAGAGGCGGGACCTAGAACAGTTGCCCCTGAGAAGCCAGGGAGCTGGGGCAATTATTTGTTTGCAGGCCTGAGTATTGTATGGATATAACAATTGTGCATTGAGGTGATTAAGGCAGAACAGTTGAAGAAGAGCTTACTATATCCTGTCTCTTAACAAATATTTTTGAGCATCTGCTCCATGCTAGGCCTTGTGAATGGAGAACAACATGGATGGTGGTCCCTGCCCTCCTGGAGCCAACATTCAGGAGATGAGGGATGGATCACAAATAATACGTAAAATAAATAAGTTAACAGTACAGATAAGAGTCAAGGAAGGGGAGGGGAAGAGTTCACTCTGGGGTCATGGGCTGTGATTTTAAGAACGGTCAGGAAGGCCTCCTTAAGATGGTGACAAGATCAAGGAAAATGTTTCCAAAGTGATGGCTGGACTGAGTCTTGAGACATGAACAGGAGCTCACTAAGCCAAAGGGGGTTAGAGGGAAGACCCTCCCAACACATGGAGCAGTATGTGCAAAGGTCCAGGGGTCTGCAAGCTCAGGGTCACCCCAAAGAGCTACCAAGAATAGGGGGCCCACCAAGAAAAGATATGAGACAACTAGCTAGGTCATGAAGGTCCAGTTAAACCAGGCTAAAATTATCTGAGCACCACCCAACATGCTTGGGGAAATGTGAGGATCTGAAGCTGAGAAGTGATGAAGTCCTGTGTTCTGTTTTTAATAGGATTTGATGCAAACGGGGTATGAAAAGCTCTGGAAAAATGCCAAATGGCATTCCCAGAGAATGTTCCACAGGGTACTCACCCAAGCCCTAAGAACTCTGCATGAAACAAAGGTTTTCATGATCTATAGACTTTTGGCAAAAACAAACAAAATATATATAAGTGTTTACATTTATGTATGCGTGCATGCATGTTAAGTCACTCCAGTTCTGTCCAACTCATAGACTGTAGCCCGCCAGGCTATTCTGTCCATGGGATTCTCCAGGTAAGAATACTGGTGTGGGTTGCCATTTCCTACTCCAGGGGATCTTCCTGACCCAGGGATTAAACCTGGGTCTCTTATGTCTCCTGCATTGGCAGGTGGGTTCTTTACCACTAGTACCACCTGGGAAGCCCATATTTATGTATGCCACATTCCTTTTTTTGGAAAAACACAACACTGATTTGCATTGTAAAGGATCTGAGGATGTCTGCAGTAAAGACACTTTCAACTTCGTCAGTTCTAGCGTGGTCAAACTAACCTGACCACACAGCTCCTTTCATTTCTCTCTCCCCACACCCTCACACCTCTGAACCCTCCTGGAGAAAGAGCAGATTGAAGGACATGATACCAAGCAGTTCCCATTTCCTGTAGTGTGTGTGCTCTTCATGCAGTCCGCCCCCATCCCACCCCGGCTCGAGGTCCCGATTCGAGAACTCCTCAATGCCCCACCCAGCTGGCCATCTGGGCAGCCTCCAACCCAGTCAACCTGCAGCAGGTGAGCCCAGCAGTCACCGGTCACTCTCCACAGAGATAGCATAATCCAAAACAGCAGATAATCCAAAAGCCATTTATTTTTGGCATGCTTAAGTGAGTTTATTTTTACTTCAGCCTTACCTTCCTGATTTGGCCTCACTCAGACACATGCTAAAAAGAGCCTGCTTTTTTGGAACAAACGCTGAGAGAAGGGGGGAAGGGGGCCCAGGGAGGTGCTTGGGGAAGCCGCTGGGGAATTTCATACACACTGTGGCTCATGTCTCCTTCCTCACTCTCCTGTTGAAAAACCCTCCCGATTGGAAACTGTGTGCTGCTCTGGTGCTGAAACTGTGTGCTCCAATCAGAAGCGCCAGAAGAGAAAAAAAAAAGAGAGAGTGGAACATGTGGTTCAGAGAGATTTGTTGCAAAAAGCATAAATGAGCTGGGCGAAGCGTTGGGAGAGTTTCACTCACTGAGATCCGAAGCTCTCTGAAGCTTGCCCTTTCCACAACAGTGCCCGACTCCCAGCTGCCAGCACCTGCATCTTTCTCCCTGAGGGGTTCTCTTGTACTAAAGCCGCTCTGTCTGCCCACATGTTAGGTCCAAAGTGCCAGGAAATTAACACTTTCCCCACCCCCAGTGGAAGAGGTCCCCAACCAATGCTTGCTGGAGAAGGGTATAAATACCCCAGCTCACTCACCACAAAGGAGGTGCAATTCTGACGCTCGTGTCTTTGCTGGATTGCTGGATTCCCCAGTAGGATTAAGCTGGAGTTGGCACCGGGGTAACTGACTTGAAAACCCACCCCTTCTGGGCTACATTCCCTGCCCTGTCTCACCATCCTCCATCCACACCACCCATCAGTGTTTCTTGAGCCAAGCTACAAAATAAACTGCTTACATTCAGATCTTGTCTCAGGGTTGACTTCTAGGGAACACACACTATGAAACCCAGCTCTTCCTGGCTGGGGGAACTGGACACAGCCTGATGTGAGTCTGGTTTTCTCCAGCCTTGGAGAAGGCGCATGACCTGGCTCCATACACTTCTTCAGAGGGTTCTGGAGTTGCCTACAGATGCTGGATGATTCTGAGCCCTTGTTAGTATCTCCAACCTGGGGAGTTCATCTTTCAGTGTCATATCTTTTCCCCTTTTTGTATTGTTCATGGAGTTCTCAAGGCAAGAAGACTGAAGTGATTTGCCATTACCTTCTCCAGTGGACTACATTTTGTCAGAACTCTCTACCATGACCCGTCCGTCTTGGGTGGCCCTACACGGCATGGTTCATAGTTTTATTGAGTTAGACAAGGCTGTGATCCATGTGATCAGTTTGATTAGTTTTCTGTGATTGTGGCTTTCCAGGTCAGTAGGTGCCCAGTATGCTACTGAAGAAGAGTGGAGAAATAACACCAGAAAGAATGAAGAGACAGAGCCAAAGAGAAAACAACACCCAGTTGTGGATGTGACTGGTGATGGAAGTAAATTCCAATGCTGTAAACAGCAGTACTGCATAGGAACCTGGAATGTTAGGTCCATGAATTAAGGTAAACTAGAAGTGGTCAAACAGGAGATGGCAAGAGTGAACATTGACATTTTAGGAATCAGTGAACTAAAATGGACTGGAATGGGTGAATTTAACTCAGATGACCATTATATCTACTATTGTAGGCAAGAATCCCTTAGAAGAAATGGAGTAGCCCTCATAGTCAACAAGAGTCTGAAATGCAGTTCTTGGGTGCAATACAAAAAACAACAGAATGACTACTGTTCGTTTCCAAGGCAAACCATTCAATATCACAGTAATCCAAGTCTATGCCCCAACCACTAATGCCGAAGAATCTGAAGTTGAATGTTTCTATGAAGACCTATAAGACCTTCTAGAACTAACATCCAAAAAAGATGTCCTTTTCATAATAGAGGACTGGAATGCAAAAGTAGGACGTCAAGAAACACCTGGAGTAACGGGCAAATTTGGCCTTGGAGTATAGAATGAAGCAGGGCAAAGGCTAACAGAATTTTGCCAAGAGAACGCACTGGTCATAGCAAACACCCTCTTGCAACAACACAAGAGAAGACTCTACACATGGACATCACCAGATGGTCAACACCAAAATCAGATTGATTATATTCTTTGCAACCAAAGAGGGAAAAGCTCTATAGAGTCAGCAAAAAAAAGACCAGGAGCTGACTGTGGCTCAGATCATGAACTCCTTATTTCCAAATTCAGATCTAAATTGAAGAAAGTAGGGAAAAACACTAGACCATTCAGGTATGACCTAAATCAAATCCCTTATGATTATACAGTGGAAGTGACAAATAGATTCAAGGGATTAGATCTGATAGGCAGAATGCCTGAAGAACTATGGACAGAGGTTCGTGACATTGTACAGGAGGCAGTGATCAAGACCATCCCCAAGAAACAGAAATGCAAAAAGGCAAAATGGTTGTCTGAGGAGGCCTTACAAATAGCTGAAAAAAGAAGAGAAGCAAAAGGCAAAGGAGAAAAGGAAAGATATACCTATTTGAATGCAGAGTTCCAAAGAATAGCTAGGAGAGAAAAGAAAGCCTTCATCAGTGACCAATGCAAAGAGATAGTGGAAAACAATAGAATGGGAAAGACTAGAGATCTCAAGAAAATTAGTGATACTAAGGGAACATTTCATGCCAAGATGGGCTCAATAAAGGATAGAAAAGGTATGGAACTAACATAAGCAGAACATATTAAGAAGAGGTGACAAGAATACACAGAAGAACTATACAAAAAAGATCATCATGACCCAGATAATCACGATAGTGTGATCATTCACACTCACCTAGAACCATCCTGGAATGTGAAATCAAGTGGGCCTTAGGAAGCATCACTACCAACAAAGATAGTAGAGGTGATGGAATTCCAGTGAAGCTATTTCAAATCCTAAAAGATGATGCTGTGAAAGTGCTGCACTCAATATGCCAGCAAATTTGGAAAACTCAGCAGTGGCCATGGGACTGGAAAAAGTCAGTTTTCATTCCAATCCCAAAGAAAGGCAATGCCAAAGAATGCTCAAACTACCACACAATTGCACTCATCTCACATGCTAGCAAAGTAATGCTCAAAATTCTCCAAGCCAGGCTTCAACAGTACATGAACTGTGAACTTCCAGATGCTCAAGCTGGATTTAGAAAAGGCAGAGGAATCAGAGATCAAATTGCCAACATCCGTTGGATGATCATAAAAGTAAGAGAGTTCCAGAAAAAAAAATCTACTTCTGCTTTATTGACTATGCCAAAGCCTTTGATTGTGTAGATCACAACAAACTGTGGAAAATTCTTAAAGAGCTGGGAATACCAGACCACCTGACCTGCCTCCTGAGAAATCCGTATGCAGGTCAAGAAGCTACAGTTAGAACTGGTCATGGAACAACAGAATGGTTCCAAGTAGAGAAAGGAGTACATCAAGGTTGTATATTGTCACCCTACTTATTTAACTTATATGAAGAGTACATCATACAAAATGCCGGGCAGAATGAAACACAAGCTGGAATCAAAATTGCCGGGAGAAGTATCAATAACCTCAAATATGCAGATGACACCACCCTAATGGCAGAAAGCAAAGAATAAAGAGCCTCTTGATGAAAGTGAAAGAGGAGAGTGAAAAAGTTGGCTTAAAGCTCAACATTCAGAAAACTACGATCATGGCATCTAATCCCATCACTTCATGGCAAATAGATGGGGAAACAATGGAAACAGTGACAGACTTTATTTTCTTGGGCTCCAAAATCAGCGCAGATGATGACTGCAACCATGAAATTAAAAGACATTTGCTCCTTGGAAGAAAAGCTATGACCAACCTAGACAGCATATTAAAAAAGCAGAGACATTACTTTGCCAACAAAGGTCCATCTAGTCAAGCTATGGTTTTTCTAGTAGTCATGTATGGATGTGAAAGTTGGACTATAAAGAAAGCTGAGCACTGAAGAATTGATGTTTTTGAACTGTGGTGTTGGAAAAAACTCTTTGAGAGTTCCTTGGACTGCAAGGAGATCAAATCAGTCCATCCTAAAGGAAATTGGTCCTGAATATTCATTGGAAGGACTGATGCTGAAGCTGAAACTCCAATACTTTGGCCACCTGAAGTGAAGAACTGACTCACTGGAAAAGACCCTGATGCGGGGAAAGATTGAAGGCAGGAGGAGAAGGGGATGACAGAAGATGAGATGATTGGATGGCATCACTGACTCGATAGACATGAGTTTGAGCAAGTTCCAGGAGTTGATGATAGACAGGGAAGCCAGGAGTGCTGTGGTCCATGAGGTTGCAAAGAGTCAGACGTGAGTGAGCAATCAAACTGAACTGTTAGTATCTCCACCAAAATCATTTCTACCAAGTCAGGCCTGGGAAGGTCATCAAGAAGGCTTCCCAGGACCAAAATATTCACAAACAAACAGGAACAAGGATGCTTGGTCAAAGAAGGATTCAACCTTGTCTCATCTGGGGGCAGCAGAGGAAGCTTGTAACACACTGTGGGATGGCAGGAAGGGGTCACCTGATGTAATTTGTAGAAATCACTGGGCGACCACCTGTTTTTCTGATTAGAAAGTTACCCACCCAAGGGCTTCTCCCCTAGCATCGGCCCACTGTCTTGCAGACGCGTGATGGTGCAGGCCTCCCCACCTCTCTCACCCACAGTCCTCTCTCGCACACCTCCTATGCTGGTCATGGACTGCTCCCACTCAAGTCTCCAGCTTCCTGAAAGATTAAGGGGTGGCCAGGAGAGAAACAGTCACCCCCAAGGGGCCAGGGATGGATGAGTCCTCAGTCTGAGCCTTAGGAAGATACCTCAAAGCTCAGACTCCATCTCTCTGGATCTCCTCTTGGAGGAAAGGGCAGGGAAGGAGCCATTTCACCCTCAACTGTGATGGGTTCCTTCCACCACTTTTTTTCTTGTTGTTATTGAGCAGCCACTATGCACCAAGCCCTCTTCTGGGCGCTCAGGATGTATACTATGAATAAGCCTGCTTATAAAAAAACACAGTGCCTTTTTGCACAGGGTTTATATTCCAGCTCTTGCTGGGATGCAACTGCCCTGCCAGTGACAAAAAGATTTGGTCTCCCAGGTGTTTTGATAAGAAAACTGGCCCCATTCCTCTTGGCTGCCTTCCTCCATACCCCCAGGGTCAGGCTCAAGGTCCCAACCTAAACCTACTAGATTGAATTGACAGGTTGTCTCCATCACCTTGTAGCAGGTTTGTTCTATCTGTGACACAGGGGGAATGAAGATTCAGTTCTCAGGTAGAAGATCTAAGTCCTTCAAGACACAGAAAGCTCAGGATGGGGAGGGAAATCCCTCCTACAGGACACACCTTCCCACTGACCCCAATCTCAGATTCTTAAGACAAAATGCACCCTGCACCATGTGAGTTGAGTTTCAATCAGGGCAGAGCGTCAGGCCCTGGTCTCTGCTACAGACCCTGGACAAGGGCAGAGAAAGGACTTAAGCTCCCTTCTACCTGCAGAGCCAGCTCTCCCGTGGATCTCCCTGCTCATCTTGAGCACCGTCATCCCAGCCAGGATCTCCCACCAAGGATGCTTCCCACCACCTGTGCAGAGGCACTTGAAAGAAGGAGGCGCATCTCAATATCGCTCTGTGCAAAGCCTGATTAGGGGTGTCAGTGACTGACCTCCCCTCACACACACACACACCCAGCAGCAGTACTCACACGATGGCAGAGTGTCACGGGGCTGAGGAGAACAGTTTATGCGATTAGCTGCACTTGAGGATTATCTCTGCTCCATTAGTGCGAACAATTGGGCGTTGACAACAGAAATGGCATCACTCAAGTGCCAAGAGGAGAGCAAGGGTGGGTCAGGCTGGTCTTCCCCCACCTCCCACCCTCTCTGTGCCGACCCCTCATCTCCCAGCTGACCTCTTTCCAAGTAGAAGTGGGTGGTGAAGTACACGGAGCCCTGCTTGGGCATCGGGCAACCTGGTTTCTAGTCCCAACCCTGTCCCTAACTCGCTGTGTGATCTTGGGTGAATTCTCGCCCTCTCTGAGCCTCAGATATTTCATTGGTCAAACAACAGGATTTGGACTCGAGGGCAACAGGAACAGTTGTGAACATTTAGTGTATGCTGTGAACTCAGTCTTGAGCTAAGTAGTTTCATGTAGCATCTTATTTGATCCTGTGCTGATTTTATTTTGTTCCCTGGTCTCACATAGTTGATGACCAATAAATATTGGTTTGTTTGATAAGTGCGTCCAACTCCTCTATGAAGCCAGAATTATTTTAATCCCACTTTTCAGAGGGAGAAACTGATGCACAGCAATTAAGTAAATTGCTAAGATCACTTCCTGTTCCGCTGCACTCAGGTGATCTGCTGACTACAGATGTCAAACAGGGGCAGGGACTTGGTCCAATACACCCCGAATCCCATGTAGGGTAAGTGCTTGGTAAACGAGAGGCTAGATGGGAGGCAGTGGGCATCATTTTCTATCGTCTTTCCTTGATAACTCCACAGTACTAACAGCATCTGACACAGAGTAGGTGCTCAATAAACATGCACTGAGTACATGAATGAATGAATATTTGTAGTTCTCCTAACAACCCCATGAAAAATAAGGAAACTGAGGTTCAGACAGCTGAAGTGACTTGTCTATATTGATAAGCAGGGAGTCAGAGATTCAAACAGAGATGGGGGTACAAATCTGCCCACCCAACCCCCTCCATATTCATGTTCTTTGCTATAAGACTTGGAAATGCTTCCCATAAAGGGGGAAGGAGACACGTGAGGGGGAAGGAGACAAGGAGGCAAGTATATAGCCTCACTCTTGACTTTAACCTGTCTATTTGACTTGGTTTGGCCAGTAGAACAGGGTGACATGATACTGTGCCAGTTCCAAGCTGAGGCTTCAAGACACCTTCCAGTTCCTCTGGCTTTCTTGTGCGTCTGCCACGGCCACGCTGATACGCCTGGACTAGCCTGCTGTCCCCGGAAATGAACAAGAGACATGAAAGCAGAACTGCCCCAGCCCAGCTTAACATTGCTGCTTCCAGCCACTGGCTTTGAGTGCGGCTTGTTACTCAGCAGCAGCTGACAGATACAACAGGTCTGCCTTCATTTCAGGTAGGAAAAGTGACACATAAAAGCTGTCCTAATAACACACAGGAGATGCAGGGAAGTCCAGGGCAGGTAGAAATGGTAGAGGAGGAGACATTTGAACTGAGGCTAGATGATGAGTAAGGTCCACCACTCATTTGACAAACACCAAATGAGCACATGCTACGTGCCAAGCACTGTTCTAGGCACTGGAATTTTTCAGATGAGAAGGGACAGGGAAGGGCATTCCAGGCAGAGGGAAGGGCATACGCGAAGGTATGGTGGTCCTGGCAACAACCTGGCATGTCTGGGCATGTGGGAGATACGGCTGCAAAGGCAGGTGGGCCAGGTGGATGAGATGGGTCTCGTGCTGAGGTGACAGAGACCTCTTGAAGGATGTTAAGTAGTGTGATGATGAGACCTGGCTCTAATTTTAGACAGAACCCTCTGGCAGCCATGAGAACTGCTGAGCAGAAGGCAGGAAGGCCAGCCAAGAGGAGAGACGCTGCAGCATTTCTGACTCAGAGCAGTGACGGAGGGGGTGGACGAGGGGCAGCTTTTGGATACGGACTGAAAGGGAGGGGCAGGATGGAGGAGCCAAGGATGAGGCTCTGGTCTCCAGCTTGGGGAACGGGGCTGGGGGGCTTTGGGGAAATGGGAGAAGGGCCAATTCTGGGGGTGGGGTGAGGGGGAAGGAGACACAGCTGGGGTGCGCTGCCATTGCAGGAGGGGGGCCCTTGCTTGCAGCCTGGGATCCTACCCCACCACCAGCTCGTCTGTCTGACCCAACCAGAGGCAGCTTGAACTTGCTGTCTTCCCCGGGCCCCCAGTCAAGAAGGTCCCTCAAATGGCCATGTGGTCCACGCATCCTGAGGACATGCTGACATGCTGACATGGAGTGTCCAGACAGCTCCTGTCTGGAGAGGGGCCTTTGGAAGCAGGGGTGGGGATAGAGGAGCAGGCAACCACCTCACCTGAGCCCCGGATCCCTTCTGCCCGCCCCCAGCTTGGAAACAATAGTGACCTGGACACGGAGAAGCAATGAGAAAGCCAGAGAGGGGTGGAGGGAGGCGAGTGGAGGGAGCCGGGGACAGACAGACCCACTGAGGCCTTCAAAGATGCAGACCTGCTGTGGCCCCAGCTGTCCAGCTGGAGGGACAGAACTTGGGGCGCAGAGAACCCTGGAGCCAGAGGGAAAGGAGAGAGGGGGAGGCAGGCAAGTACAAGGAGGGGGTGCGTGGAGGGGAGGGAGACAGAGGAGGATGGGAGGGAACTCTGATGAGAAGGGCTGCGATTCTCACTTCTGTTCTGCCAACAGCTGAGATCTTGGTGCACCCTGAGAGGATGGAGGGTGGGGTGGGAGAGGCTCAGAAGGGTCTGGATGGAAGACAGCACTAAGAAACCCTCTCTTGGGGGCACCGGGGCCCCCAACCAGGATCTCAGAGCCCAAAGCACCTGGGAGCAGAGGCAGGGGCACCAGAGCAAGGGGGCTTCTCTGACAGTTTGAAACAAAATGGGCACAGTGTTCTAATACTAACAGCCTGTTATTAAAATCAAGTGCTATTTTACAAAATGCATTTGCCAGGGAATGGCTAATTACAGGCAAGGCGCGTTTCTGTGTGTTGGTGCCGATTAATCCTGAGCAGTTTAAGCAGTCGAATTCTATACATATAATTATCACTCAAGATTCGCAAAACAGCAACAAGACGCTCTAGGGCTCTGCCCTTGAGGGACTGTGGCTGAGGGCTGCCTTGAGGGTGTGGGGGGAGGTGGGCAGGGAGCTTCTTTGTGCCGAATCATACCTTGAGCCACCTCTTTCTATCCATCTCTTACTTCCCCCACGGGAAGGAACAAAGCCACCGATAAGAAGGGGAGGGGCCTCTTGGGCTGGGGAAGCCGGAAACAGCTTCCAGAAGGGCTGCTAGCAAAGTTCCACCCCTTCCAAGGCATGGTTCCACCGTGAGACGGTGCTCGATGGGGGGTTTGAGACAAGGCGCGTTTCACAGTCCAGGTTTTCATGCGTGAGATGGGCGGCCTGGGGAGTGAGTCAGGGAAGGAGGCCACACCTCCAAGGCCGGAAGTAAGGGAGAGAGTCTTTATATGGGGTCCTAGGTGCTGCCCAGCCAATGGAGGTGCAGGAAAATCAGACAGCCTCCGGGGTGGATGGGTCCTTATGGCAGAGCAAGATGTAGTAGGTGGTGGCTGCTGCTAGCTGCAAGGCATACTGGGAGACCCTGGGGGGAGAGTGGCAGGGAGCTAGGGCAGGCCGCCCCGGTGCAGGGGAAAATGAGGAAATACTAATCGGCAGCCAAGGCCTGACTGCCCGCTCTGGGTGGAGGGGTGCACCCAGGTACAAGTCAGGCTGAGTCTAGAGGGCGCCCACAAGCGTGGAGTCATAGGGCACGTGGGCCACAACCAAGGGAATATGGCACTCAGAGATGATGTGATGGAGCCGGAAAGCTGACAGTCCAGCCTGTTTTGCTGGGAGAGAAGACCCAGGGCAGAGCCCACCACCCAAGGCACCTGCAACCTTGCCCCAAAACTCACGAGAAGCTGGAGGAGCAATGTGCGGGGAGAAGGGAGGGTGAAACAGAGTTTTCTGGCTGCACGCGTTCCTAAGAAGACAACTGCCCTCCCCGCCTCCCTTGCTCTCTGGCTAAAGCTACCGGTGACCCACCTCACTGCTGGTACTGGGGTGGAACCCAAGCAAGCGAGGTCAGCAAGGGGACTGTGTGAACGTCATTGTCAATCTGCATGGGACTTCCTGGGCCCCTGGCCTTCACTGCCTCAGAGCCCCTGGGGGCGAGGCCCTGGAATCCTGTGAGCACTACAGTTTGCAAATCATTGGCTTGGAAAGGCAGCAGCATCCCCATATGAACCCCGAGTGTTTAAAGGGAAACGAGAGTAGAGGACCAACGCCTCTGATGCTTCAGCTCCTTCCTGTTGGTTGGCTTCTGTGCTCCGTGTGATGGGCTAGGAGCTGGGCTGCGTGTCAGGGGTGGGGGTCCCGCCGGATGTGTGCAAGGGGGGTGAGTGCCCAGGACTGGATTTATGAAGCTGCTGTCCCAGCGATGTTAGAGGGACCAAGAGCGTCAAAGTGCATGAGGATATAGCAAGTCTCCACAGGTGTGAGCCTTTACACGCCTGTTACCATTTTTGCTACAGTGGCTCAGAGGCTCAAGGGACTGTTTGAAGGTCAGGGTGACAAACGTGATAATACCTAAGTGCCTGGCATGCAGTAGGCGCTCAATATATGCTCAGGATTGGTGAATTTGAACCCCCCCTTTTCCTCCCTCTAAATGTCCACTGAGGACTCTCCAGTTCTGCCCCTTTGGACAGCTGCTTGACGGCATCACCACTGAACTCACCAGGAGTGGGTTTTACAAGCTCAGTCCCACTGCTCAGCGGAGAAAGTTAATTACACTGAGTCATTAAACCAAAGCACTCCCATTGCTTTTAGTGCTAAAGCAGCTTCAGGTGTTTTATCACCAAAAGCTCTTGTAAGTTGGCATAACTAGACCTTCTTTTACGAGACCCTGTGAATATTAGTTCAGTCCACCAGGCACCTACTGTGTGCCATTCCAGGACCAGGTGCTGGCGTGCATGGCCGTGAGAGCTAAGCTTGGGTGTCAGCCCTGTTCCCCCACGAACATAGGATACTGGCTGGAGAGGCCAGGTGAGACACCCGGGGTCGCAGGCAGTCAGTGACAAGAGGGTCAGCCACCTCCCTCTGCCCTGAACCACATTCTGGACCCTACATCGTCCACACACACCTGCAGACCTCTTCTCCCTTCCATTGTGAAATAGGTGGAGCTTGGTCTCTGGTATTTCCCCTTCTTGCACCTTTTCCATCCTTCTTGGGGCCTGGCTCACCCAGGCAGAGGACAGAGGCTCTCCTGCTCATTATCTATTCCCACCCCAGCCAGCCCTTAGACAATGTCTTTTTCTTATGTCATGAAAAGCGCTTTCTGTCCTTAAATTTGAAGAATCAGAGGGATGGCGGAGGAGATATTCCCAGGGGCGAGAAGCCACCAGGTGCCCTGAACTCAGGCTGTGACAGGGGCTTGTGAACAAACAGATCCTAACAGTAGCAGTTCCAGCCTGTCTTCATCCTGAATCTTCACGCCTAAGCCCTGCTCCAGGAAAAGGGACTCGGGGCTCAATGGTTCCAGAAGCTCCAGACTCTGGAGAAATAGGTTCTTTCCTATTAGAAAGAACCAGCGTGGCATCACAGGTAAAGCACTGCACTTGGGGTAGGAACTGGGGTCTAGTGCTGGTATTGCACTCACCTGGCTGTGTGACCTTAGGAAACGTCACCACTCTTCTCTGGACTTCATTATCTATAAAATACAGGGCTGGTATAGATGGACTTCAAGGTGTCCTCCAGTTCTAAAAATGTATGGGCACTAAGGAGGGGAAAGCGGGTGGGATGAATTGGGAACTGGGATTGACGTGTACACACTACTGTGTATAAAATAGGTAACTAATGAGAACCCATTGCACAGCACAGAGAACTCCGTTCCATGCTCTGTGGTCACCTAAGTGGAAATCCAAAAAAGAGGGATATACGTATACATGGACTTTCCAGTGGTAAAGAACCCACCTGCCAATGCAGGAAATGCAAGAGACGCAGGTTCGCTCCCTGGGTTGGGAGATCTCCTGGAGGAGGAAATGGCAACCCACTCCAGCATTCTTGCCTGCAAAAGTTCATGGATAGAGGAGCCTGGCGGGCTACAGTCCACAGGGTCACAAAGAGTCGGGCACAACTGAAGTGATTGGGCACAGCACATATGTATATGTATAGCTGATTCACGTCACTGTAAAGCAAAACTAACACAACATCGTAAAGCAACTATACTCCAATTTAAAAAAAAAAAAATGATATCCTGTCATTCTGGTCACTGGACTCTGACTCTGTGCCAGGCAGTGGCCTCCGCTCAACTCCACTGACCCCAGTGGGCAGGCGGGTGACGGGACAGGGAGCTGAAGGCAGGCGCAGTCCCCGGGCCACCAGTGCCCACCCGCCTGCAGCCGAGCTGCCTTGCCAGTCTAGAAATCACGCAGCGCCGGGGCGGCCCTGCTGCAGGCTGGCGCCACAAGGCAAATTACAGCCTCTCGAGGGTGCCTGTGACAAATGACGACTAAATGGTTTGCTTTCCCTATGCAAATGAAGCCGCCAATTTACATTCATTTGCACCTGATGGGTGTCTGAAATGGATGAATTTGATTTGTGCTTGATCTGTAAGTGTCTAATTTATTAATCAATAAAACGTCATGTACAGGCACAAGGATTCCCCAGTTCCAGCCGGCCTCCATATATATGTAAATAATGCAATCTCTCAATCTACTTGTTATGTAAATGTTAATATAAAACTGACAGAAATATGCATCTGCAGAACTTTATGAGCTGAGGGAACTGAGATTTACACCAGCTCCTACCCACCCTCTGCCCCTTGGCTCTTCCCCTTGCCACACCTTCCTCTCACTTTTTCCTTATGCCAGCTCACCCCTCTCACCTCCTCCAGGAAGCCCACCCATTCCTCTGGCCTTCCAACTCTGCCAGGCCTCCACCAGGGGGCTGTCACTGTTACCTCCTACACAACCTTGTCCTGGAACTCTGCCCCCGAGACCCCACCTTACATGATCTACCCACCCACATATCTCTACTCTCTCCATCTCTCTATATTAAAATCTATCCCCTCAGGAACCAGCTAAAAGTCACCACCTTTTGCCAAAGTGGACACTGAGCATGCAGACAGGAACCTATTCTGGGAAGAGGAAGGGATCAAAAGTCCCAGTCTCCAAGATTCTCCTGGTTTAATTCCATCCTCTGTTTGCTGGGCGCTGCTCTGGGCACAGCTTGTGGAGCATCCTCTGCATGGGGGCTGCTGTTGTCCTGCTGTCCAGATGATGAAAACGGTGCTTCTTCAGAGAGCTTACCTACTAGACAGGCACAAACTGGCAGGATTGATTCCAGGCAGCACCGATTCCAGGCAGCACCATCGAGACAGTCTCAAAGCCATATTATGCCCTTTTCCCAGTGAGCAGAAAAGGTCATTCTGAGCCGTGGAAGCCAAATTAAACTTCCTTTACAGTTTTCTTCTAAGGGGCTGCAAAACAAACCTTAGCAAGGCCCGAAAATGACACCTTTCTCCAGCCTGTCCCACCAGGAAGGCGTCATGCCTGGATTGCATGATCGTTCATTTTTAGCACATCAGTTCTTCACATTGGCTGGAAGGCCTCTCTCCATTTATTTTTTCCCCTGCCTATTACTGTGAGATGGCTGGATGACATCGCCGACTCGATGGACATGAGTTTGAGTAAACTCCGGGAGTTGGTGATGGACAGGGAGGCCTGGCGTGCTGCGATTCACGGGGTCGCAAAGAGTCGGACATGACTGAGCGACTGAACTGAACTGAACTGAACTAATTACTGTGAGGGCAAGGCCAGCTCTTCCTATCCCATTGGTGCCCCCAGGACACCTGGCACTCGGAAGACAAAGCTGTGGAGCTACTGGAGGTGCCGAAAGAACCCCTTGCCCCCGCCCGTTCACCTGCCTCCTGCTCCTCTTCTCTCTGATCATTCACCACCTCCTTAATCCCAAGCTTTAGGAACCCTCTCAGCCCACGCTTCATAGATGAAGTCTATAAAATTTGATAGAGAGGGACAAGAAAGAGTGAATGTCTACTGATATTTATTCTGCACGGAGGACTTGGCAGATTGAGACCCAGGAGGTGAAGCAGTGCTCACAGCATCACATACCCAGGTGAGGGCATAGCCAGGCTCAAAGCTAGGTCTGTACACAGTCAAGTCCATCCTTAGGCAGGGTCGGTCAAGGTCAAAGCGCTGAGAAGGACACCCTTATATATCTTCCCTCTCTGTCATCCTCACTGACTCTTATCCTACTATTAAAGATTCAGGGGCTCTCCTCTCATAGGAGGGCTTCCCAAGTGGCTCAATGGTAAAGAGTCTGCCTGCCAATGCAGCAGATGCAGGAGATGTGGGTTTTATCCCTAGATCAGGAAGATCCCCTGGAGTAGGAAATGACAACCCGCTCCAGTATTCTTGCCTGGAGACTCCCATGGGCAGAGGAGCCTGGCGGGCTACAGTTCATGAACTCACGAAGAGCTGGACATGACTGAACACGCACCTCCTATAGGAATCACCTTTGAGAGCCCGCGGATCCTCACTGCAGGAACCAAAGGCAAGAATCCAGCCCGAGTGGTCTGTGGCTCTACCAGATCCCTTTCTCCTCAAGGTCAGCATTAAGTGATATGTTCCTGGTGAGAAGGGGCTGCAGAAAGGGAGGGCAGGCAGGTTTTTGATGAAGCCCATTATATCTCCATCAAGAGGAAAAGACAAACGTTTTGTATTAAAAAGTGTCACTGAGGGCAGAAACTGGGTTTGCAAGTGGAAGTTCATTCGTGGCTGTACCAGCTTTGGTGGCTGAGGGAAGTGACCCTGAATGTGGGACCAGTTACGGCTCACATGCAATGCTTCTAGAAATTCCTCTGGGAGATGGGTATTTCACTCGCTCTTAGAAGTGAAATGGAAATTGACCTTCTCTGCCCTGGAGAGCAGTTCTCCAGAAACTTTCTAAAAGGAAAAGCCTAGAGCTGCGGTCAGATTAAGCCTCAACTTCTGGCCTCCTATCCAACAATGCAGTACACCAGGACAGCCCAAGGCACGAAGAAGAAAGGATGGAAACAGGCAAGAAGGAGACTGACATCCCCTGATGTTTATCCTAAACCAGACGTTGCAGATTTTATTTTATTCAATTGGTCCCCATCCTATATGAGGTAACATACTATTTATTACACCCAAGGAGGTAGTGAGGCTCAGAGAGATTCATCTAAACCCACACAGCTAGCAAGTGGCAGGGCCAGAATTGGAAAGCAGGTCTGTCTAACCACAAAACCTGGACTCTTTCCAGCACCCAGAGGCTCTAGTTATGAGCCACTACAGATGATATGCCAATTGAAAAGAAAATTAGGAAACTGGACTCCAGATCATTTAGAAAGAATGAATATGTGCCTGGCCAGAGATAAACTGAGTGTATAAATGATTAAGTAGAAAGCTACCAAATTGAACTTGAGAAGAGTTTGAAAATGATCTAACGTAAATTATTCTATCCATTCATGATTGCTTAATGATGCTGTTTTTACATTAATTAAAACAAAACATGCTAAGGTATTTGAAACTCCATGGTCAGATCCTAGATTTGGAGCCAAGTTCAGTTTGTAGTTTGGGTCATGGAAAGGAGATGGAGGGACATCCTGTCACCAGATAATAATAATAATTGTAACTTCTAATAGCTATAATATGCAGTTACTAACTGCATGTGCTTTAAACACACAAAATCACACACTCCTATGAAGTGGCTGCAGTTATTCCCAACAATAGAGCAGAACATGGAGTCTCAGAGAGGTTGAGAAACTCGCCCAAAGTCACACAGCTGGTTGGGGCCAGAGCTGGAATTCAAATCCATTTTTCTTTGGTGCCAGAGCTCAGCTAGCCCCTATAGCACATCCTAGTTTTTGTTTTGTTTTGCCTTTAAGTATAATAAGGGAAGCAGTTAATTTCTTGTTGCCAACCCTCAAACCCATCTTCCCCTGGCAGCTTGCTGAGGTGGGGCTGCAAAACTGTGCTAGGGAGAGCAGGTTGAAAGCAGGGATTCCTGGATGTCCAGGCGCTCCAGGTACCCTTGGGGGCGTGTGGGCCCAACAAAGGAACCCAGTGGGAGGGCACAGCTTTCCCAGCTCTTAAATACAGATCTGTTCTTCAACACAAGGAGGAAGCTCACCTAGCTGACCCTAGAGAATTCCAGCCCAGCACTCAGAAGTTGGGAGCCCTTGTTTCTGTCTTCCATTGTTTTCTCGGGGGTTCCCTCTTTGGGGTATTAAGTGCCTCCTATCTGCCCTGCTGCTGCTCTCCTGGGGGTTCCATCAAAGCCAGGAGGCGTGGCTCATTCCGGAGGCTGGGGGCCCTCCTTCCTTCACTCTTCCACGAGGCAGAGTCTTCTGGGCTGTCTGATCCTCACCCCGGGTCCCCTCAGATTCTCTAGGAGGCCCCCTAGAATGGCCAGTCCAACCAGGAATGCCAGTTCCCCTGTTCTCACCGCCCAGGACATCACCTGGGCTCAGTTCATATGCATGTCTGGGGAAGGCACTGCGTGGGCAGCTCCCACTCCTCTAGTAGACAGGGACCTCCCCACGGACATACATGTTCTAATTTGTCTTGACTCTCTCTCTTTCTTTTTCCCCCTACAGGCTTCAGGAATGTTCTCAGGATGGAAAGTAAAAGATGCTTGAGGTCATGGCTCCTTTTGTCTTTTTTTAGGAAATAAAAGTATAAATTTGGTTAGGAAACTACTTGAGGTGTTCTAAAGAGGAGCTCTGAAGGCACTGATAAGATGTGGGAGGCCAGCCAGCACCTCAGAGGACCCCAGGACCTTTGCACAACCCTCAACTGAGTAGAAATGAAAAGTCCCAATCATGACAGAAACTGAAATTCTGTATCAATCAAAGGTGCGAGGTGAGGATTCAGGGTCAGTTTTACAGCAGTCGAAATAAAATCAAGAAAGTGTGAAATTTAATCCCCACCTAAGTTTGTAGACCAAGCTGTGTACCTAACTATCCACATTGTTTCCTGCAGTTGGTCAAAGTGGCCTTAAGGGAAATATAACTTATCTTAATATTTGCTTAGGACTTCCCTGGTGGTCCAGTGGATAAGAATTTGCCTGCCAATGCAGGAGAGAAGATTCCACATGCCGAGGAGCAGCTAAGACTGTGAGCCACAACTACTGAAGCCTGGGTGCCCGCGCTCCTCAACAAGAGAAGCCACGGCAGTGAGAGGTCCTCTCCGTCCTCCCTCGATGAGAGGAAGTTCTCTCATGGTAACAAAATAAATAATCAACTAATTTTAAAAATTAAAAAAAAAAAAAGTCAGTAAAAAAAAAATTTGCTTAAACCAAATAGAATACAGAAAGGAAATAAATTTGTTAAGTCATCAAGCAATGCATTTTAAGCCCAAAATAGAGGGTCCAAGAATTGTCTGATGAGTAGATTGTGCGCAGTTTGTCACAGCTTCCTGTGTTCACATCACTGGCAATATTTCATGAAAGGCAGTAGAGAGTCTGAGCTGTCTGGGTTCAAGCCCCAGCTTTGTCACTTACTAGCTGAGTGACTCTGGGCAAGGTTGCGAACCTCTCTGTGCCTCAGTTTCCCCAGCTGTAAAATGGGAGCGATCATTGCATACACCCCACACGGTCCATGTGACAATTCAATCAGGTTACATATGTGCATGATGTCACACAGTAAGTAAGGTTCTGTAAATGGTAGGTAGTATTGTCATTGTTGTTGTTATTTGAATGTGAGGGATTCTTGTGGTTTTGTAGGGGTTTTGAGCTTCCTAATTTCATATCGCAGACACCCAAACAGAAGTATAGATTTTCACTTCTGGTGGTTAGAAATAACTGTGGTCCCTACGGGGAAATGAATTAGGCAGCATGCCTGCTGTGACCTGGGAAAACGGCAGGCCTGGGGACAGTGATCCTCAAGGAATTGAATCAGAGACAGACACTCTCCTTGGGATGCCAGCTGCCTGCTCCACCCAGACCCTGGACTCTGACTCAGCCAACACCCAAGCCTCACTCTCCTCCAATCTCCTCTGTGGCTGAGACAGAAAGGTGAAGTCTAACAGAGATAAATGGAAAGTTCCACATTTGGGTTGGAACAATCGATTGCACAGGCATAAGATAGGGGAGCTCTGGCTCGGAAGCAGTTCTAGGAATCCAAAAGGGCCTGAGTTAAGTTAGTAGAGGTAGGCAGTGATGTGCAGAACAGGGGAGGGTAACCGGACTAAGTAGATCATTTCGAGAGAAAAGGTTTGGAGGCAGGTGGTGGGAGTGGAGGATGCAGGAGGCAGTGATAGTGGTGGCAATGGTCAGAATGACCAGGCTTGACCTCTCCGCTAACACGTGACCCTAGTGGCCATTTTCTCCCTGAATCCCACCCCCTCCTGGGTTGGAACCTCTGCCCTCCCCCTCCTGGCTGCCTGTGAGAATCTCCCCCTCTCCCTGCCCCTGAACCCTGGTATTCCCAGCACCCGACTCTGTGCAGGCTTCTCTCTCTCACTGTCTGCACTCCTCCCGGGTGACCTGTCCCTGCTTCCAGAGCCCCAGGTGGCCAGCTGTCCACCTCCTCCCCCAGCCCCGGGGCCCAGTTCCCAGTTTCCCTTGACTGGCCCCTCAGGCACCCTAAAGTCAACCTCAGTTGAGTTCAGTTGCTCAGTTGTGTCTGACTCTTTGCAACCCCATGAACTGCAGTCCACCACCAACTCCCGGAGTCCACCCAAATTCATGTCCATCGAGTCGGTGATGCCATCCAATCATCTCATCCTCTGTCGTCCCCTTCTCCTCCTGCCCTCAGTCTTTCCCAGCATCAGGGTCTTTTCCAATGAGTCAGCTCTTCACATCAGGTGGCCAGAGTATTGGAGTTTCAGCTTCAGCATCAGTCCTTCCAATGAACACCCAGGACTGATCTCCTTTAGGATGGACTGGTTGGATCTCCTTGCAGTCCAAGGGACTCTCAAGAGTATTCTCCAACACCACAGTTCAAAAGCATCAATTCTTCTGCGCTCAGCTTTCTTTAAAGTCCAACTCTCACTTCCATATGCGACCACTGGAAAAACCGTAGCCTTGACTAGACGGACCTTTGTTGACAAAGTAATGTCTCTGCTTTTTAATATGCTGTCTAGGTTGGTCATAACTTTCCTTCCAAGGAATCCAAACCAAATCTCTCCTGCTTCAGCCCTGCTGTTGCTGTTGTGTTCCTTGGTTACTCTCATCACTGTTTGCCTGGTTGCTCCAAACCTGATCCTTTCTGGGGAGATGCAGAAAGGGAATATTTTTTTAAAAGCTGTCTGTGGAGAGAATTCCCTGGTGGTTCAGTGATTAGGACTTGGAGCTTTCACTGTGGGACCCTGGTCCAACCCCTGGTTTGGGAACTAAGATCTCATAAGCTTTGATAGTGCAACCCAAAAAAAAGTTATTTGTAGGAATATAAGATGCATACAGAAAAGTTTCATATTATAAGTTCAGTGAATTTGCACAAAATAAACACACACAGAAGCGTTGAAAACACCACTCAGATCAAGAAACAGACCCAGCCCCCTAGAAGCCCCTCCCCTACATGGGTGACTATTGTCTGGATTTGTATCACTGCACATACATCATCTGTTTCTGTAATTTATATCAACGGGCTCCTGCTGTCTGTATTCTTTTATGTCTGGCTTTTTTCAGATGTTCAGGAGACTTTGTTCATAAGACTGTCACAGACTGTGCTGTGATTTTTGCCTTTCTTGCTTTACCGGGCAGTGTTCTTTAAGTCACATCTCCTCTCCTCTGCTGGGGAGCATCTGGGCCGCTATTGTGGCTATTTTGGATATTGTGGGAGCTATTGTGGATATCAGGCGCTGCTGTGAACGCCCGAGAACACATCTTTTGGGGGGCATATGTGTGCATTTCTGCCACCTATATAACTAGGAGAGAGTTTCCGGTTCCCAGGCCCTGCACAGAGACAGCTGTAGTCAGTCCTGCCCGTGGATTTCTGAGTGTCTGTCCTGACATCGCCTCCCTCCAGCAGCCCAGGAGAATTTCAATTGCGCTTAGAGCTGTGTTGACTCCTCCCTCATTCTCCCTTGTCTCCAAGGAGCATTTACAGCTGTCTTATCTGTGTGCTAGTTTTTTGTTTCTGAGGGTGCTTCCCCTGGGCCCTGAGTCCTGCTGGTTCTATTTACACAATAGGTTTTTAATCCCTGCCGTCCTCTCTGGTCCCACTGCCATCCCCTTTTCTGCCCTCGTTATCTCCTGGCTGGGTTGTCACCAATTCCAGTTCTTCCTTAGGAGTCTGAACTGCCCCTTCCCCCACTCCATCCTCTACCTCTCAGCAGGATGTCCTCCAGGATCGCCACTTTCTGCTCAAGAACCTAACAGTCCCCAGGATCTACACTTGATTTTTGCCAAAAGGCCAAGAAGCAACCGTGCCCAGCGTCCAAAGCAAAATGGCCATGATGGAACCTGGGAACACCTGTGGGCAGATGCTGGGTCTCCTCACGGCATCCTCACAGCTCCTGGAGCATCTCCGTGCTCGAGACACAGGAGATGATCCACTTCTCATTCTGCCCCCACAGACCCTTCCAATCTCATCCCCCGAAGTTCCCCTATTGACCCCGCACCAAAGACGGCTGCCCCCTGCGCACCCATGGAGTCACTCAAGGATTATTACTGCACGCCCACCATGTGCCAGGTAGGTGCCCTTCCCTTGGCCTGAAATACTTCCCCCACTTCAGGGCTTGTGTTAGGCAGACAGCACAGACAGCAATCTAGTCCTACTTGGGGGTCATCAGTCCCAGAGCTGGTGGGGATGGACCTCTATGGTAGCTCACCTCACCCACTCAAGAGTGAACTAAGGCTGCCTTGTTCACGCCCAAGTGGGCTGGGAGGGGTGGGTGGGGCCACTGCCAGGGCAAGACACATTCATCCTAACATGACTAAATTGTAGTCTGTGCCCAGCTGCAGAAGGACAGAAGCTGACACACTTCCCAGCCATCTGAGACGCCACAGGTACATGAAGCTCCCTATATTCCATAAAAGGGCCATTTTTGGCTTTTCAAAGGCCAAAGAGAATCCCTGTTCTGCTCAGATGGTCTCCTAGCCAGCTGTACTCCTTATTGTACCCACTGGTCAGGAAACAGACGGCTATGGGCAAACGCTGCCCAGCCTCCACCTCCAGGCGGCCACCAAGTGTGTAGTCTCACGTGAGGGTAACGTACCCGGTGGTTACACTCATCCTATGACAACCAGGTCCCCCAGTGTCATTTTTCACTTTTGTCCCACAGTGGATATTTCATAAGAGAGCATCACAGATTTTCTCTCTTCATGTAATGGCCCTGTGAATTCATGTAATAGCCTGAAGCATTGATCCTCTCAAATTATGGTGCTGGAGAAGACTCTTGAGAGTTCCTTGGACAGCCAGGAGATCAAACCAGTCCATCCTAAGGGAAATCAACCCTGAATATTCATTGGAAGGCTTGATGCTGAAACTGGAACTCCAATACTTTGGCCACCTGACGCGCAGAGCTGACTCATTGGAAAAGACCTTGGATGCTGGGAAAGACTGAAGGCAAAAAGAGAAGGGGGCAGCAGAGGAAGAACTGGTTAGACAGCATCACCGACTCAATGGACTTGAACTTGAGCAAACTCCGGGAGATAGTAGAGGAAAGAGGAGCCTGGTGTGCTGCAGTCCACGAGGTCACAAAGAGTTGGACATGACTTAGTTATTGAACAACAACAAAACAAAAACAATAGCCTTAGGAGACTCCGTTACTCTCACTTCCTAAATGAAGAGACAGGCGCAGAGAGGTTAAGTCACCGGCCCCAAAGTGGCACAGAGATTAAATCCAAGTTGTTGGATACAAAATCCAGCCCACCCCCAGCACCTCTGCCTGGCCTACAGAAACCCTGATCTTCGTCCCAGAGGCCTCATCACATATTCCCTACAAAGCAGTTCCGGATTTCCCAGTCAGAATTAACTCATCTCTCCTCTGTGCACTTTATCTGAACTTTTATTATAGTAATTACAGTAGCCTGACTTTTATGATAATCATTATTTACGTGTCTGCCTCCCCAACTGGGGCTGGGAGCTCATTAAGGGCAGAACCCTGTCAATTTTGTACCTTGAGCCCAGCAGGTGGGTATTGAGCACAACACAAGAATAATATCAGCAAGACAGTTAGGAAGGCCTCCAGCCTTCAGGCTTAATCAAGTTCTCAGATTAATTCACCTGGACCACAGGTCAAGTACTGAAAGGTGACAGGTTGCCTATGTTGTAAAAATGCAACAGAACTATTAAAGGTCTTAGTGGCAGGGTCTTAATCTCCCACAGGAGGAGGATGTTTCTCAGGGATTTTTAGATCCTCTTGGTTCACTCATGGGTCTCTATTTTGCTTTGCTCTCTCTCTCCTCCTTCCTCTTTCTCCCTTTCTCTGTCTCCTTGTCTTTTCTTTCTCCTTCCCTTAACTGGACGAAAAACAGAATCAAAATACATTTTCTGTTACTTGTTGTACCAACTGAATTTTTTTCTGTTCCCTGCTCTAAAAAAGTATCTGAGTGGGCTGTTTTCTACTTTACTGCTCTCTTGCTCAACACACACACACACACACACACACACACACACACACACACCCCCAAGACTTCCTTTAAGGGATGCTCAAGTCATCTTCTCTGTCAATTACTGACAACTGACAGGGGAAAAAAAAGCACTCTGTCCATCACCCCAACCAAACTAAGGTACAGCTTCCTAGATGGCATCAGGTCATCCAGCCAGCACCAAATGCCCCAGGAGCAGAGGACAGAACATCCCTTCTTTGAACAAAAAATAAAAGATGGATGCATGCCCTGGGTGTACGGACCCGATGTCCTGATGAAGGAGACGAGCACTGCACCTGTGGAAAGTGAAAGTCGCTCAGTCGTGTCCAGCTCTTTGCGACCCCATGGACTATACAGTTCATGGAATTCTCCAGGCCAGAATACTTGGGTGGGTAGCCTTTCCCATCTCCAGGGGATCTTCCCAACCCAGGGATTGAACCCAGGTCTCCCGCATTGCAGGCAGATTCTTTACCAGTTGAGCCACATGGGAAGTCCCTATGGAAAGCGGGGTTGCTAAATCATAAGAAGCATGTTGTGGAGGAAAGAGGATTTGGAAGCCAAGGGTGTAGACCTCAGCATAACCTGAACTGAAGAAAAAGTGAGAAGGCAAGGTAGATGCAGAATCGAACAGCACCAATGTGCTAATGTTATTACACTAATATGATGAATAGCCAAGTTCACTGAGCACTTAGACTCCATCAGGCACTGTTTTAACTTATTTCCAAGCACTAGCTCATTTAATTCTTATGTCACAAGTAGTCTTATAACTATCATCCCCATTTTCCAGATGAGAAAACTGAGGCACACAGGGACGAAGGAGCTTGCCTATGGTCACACAGCTGGTAAACAGCACAGGCCAGGCAGTCTGAGCTGCAGAGTCTGAACCACTTTCTAAACATTTGAGGGGACTGGGAGCCCCAAGGCCCAGTATTAGCTTTGTCACTTTGTCGTGTGGACCCTGGATAAGGCACTGCGAGATGGGCAGGCTTTGAAGCCGACTGTGTAGCTTCCCTGTGCCTCAGTTTCCCCACCTGGAAGTGAGCTTCACAATAATAGATACTTCAAAAAGACTTTCTGAGAATTTACTGAGAATCTGCCTGTAAAGAACTTAGGGCGTTGCCTGGCATGGAATAAGAGGCTGATATGCGCTGGGAATTGCTATTAATATCGTCTGAAGTCATTCTCTGCCTCCCCTCTCTGGTCACCCTCCTTGGGACCCTGGACGCAGGCTATGGGCCACCTTGCTGGGAGGAAGAGGAAGGGGCAGTGGGCTGTCAGACAAGACCAGACCAAGAAGGATGCCACTTACTGAGCACTACCAAGTGCCAGGCGCCCTGGGCAAGAGGCCACTACTCCATTTCACAGATGAGGTACCAGAGGCTCAGCATGATGCAGCAACTTGCCCAAGGCCCACATGGAGAACAGCAGGGCTGGGATTTGGACTGAGGCCTGTCTGACTCCAGTATTCCCAGATGGCACTAGTGATAAAGAACTTGACTGGCAATGCAGGAGGCATAAGAGAGGAGGGTTCAATTCCTGGGTCAGGAAGATTCCCTGGAGAAGGAAATGGCAACCCACTCCAGTATTCTTGCCTGGACAGAGGAACTTGACAGGTTACAGTCTATAGGGTCGCAAAGAGTCAGATATGACTGAAGCGACTTAGCACATATGTCTGACTCCAAAGCCCAGGCTTCGAATCACCTCCCTGGGGCAGCCAAGGGTCAGGCCTCAGGTCTCTGTCACTCCAGAAAGCAGAAAGGGGCCGAAGGGAGAGGGGCCTTGGTTCCGCCATGCTGTGTGATCAAAAAAAAATCCTCTCGATATCACTGCGTCTCAGCCACCCTGCCTGTCAGACGCGATAATGGCAGGGAGTGCCCTTTGGCGGGCATCGGAGCATTTACAACAAGGCTGCATGATTAGTGTCATTATCAGGATGATTACGATGGTTCACCCTGAGTAAGCAGATGGACAGCTGGGTCCTGGATGCTCGGGAGAGCTTAGGGCAGCCAGAAAGCCAGGCTGTGACCTGAACCAGAGCTCCAAAGAGGAGGGAGGAGCAGGGCTTGGACCATCCCTGCTACTGCCTTGGTATCCCGGGGATGGACAGGAACCGCTTGGGGTTGGGAGACATCCCCGCTCTGGCCACTGAGACACCAGCTTTGACGGGCATCTCCTAACCACCTGGATCTGTCCTCCCCAATCCGCTCACCCCACCAGCCAGTGGCAGGACTGGGAGCCAGCACCCCACCGCAGCTTGCCTGCAGCCCCACAAGCAGTGGCGGTGGTGCAGGGGGGAGGGGGGACAGGAAGGTGCGAAGGGCCGGTGCTTTGCTGATTATACATCAAGGCTCTCATTATACCCATCTCATCGCTGCGCTCAGGGTTTCCAGAGAGTGCAGAGAACCTGCGTCTGTTGATGCTTCGTCTGACGTGCACAATGCAGAGGAAAAATAATTCGATTAGGGAAAGGGGACAAGAAAGACAAGGAGAGGGAGGGTGACCTGGTTTTGCAGCTGGCTCAGCGATGTACAGGCAGATGGTCTGACCCGAGTTGGGATGTTAGAAAGATTCTGTACAGGCCCAGAATCGGGGAGTCAGGTGAGAGATGGAAATAAAAAGAGGCTGAGGTCAGGTGCCAGCTGCGTGTGACCAGTCACCAGACAACTCTTCAGGCAGACGCAGCAGAGAAAAGAGATGGGGAAGGATCATAGGGGGAGGGGAGAAGGATGAAAAATAGCCTAGAAGGCAGTCAGAACCTAGGAGAGCTCTCACAGTGATGGGAGACAGAGCCCTGCTCTCAGGGAGATGTCGTTTGTAGGAGAAGAAATAACCTCTACTTGCATAAAGCTTCTGGTGTGAAAAAGTTAAAAGTCTTGCCTTTCCCAAAGTGATGCTCAGGGAATTTACATAGTATTAACAACACCCCGAGGTCAGGATGTGACTCACGGTGTATTCAGAACTAAATAGAATGATGAGATTGGTACCTGGATTTTTTCCTCAGCTTCACTGAATTATGCAAATGAAAAGAACCAGAGTGATGAAACTGAAGGGTCTGTGTCTGTTTAGATAAACGGGGGTACGGGGAACATTGAAGAGGAGCCTTTTCCCAGCTGGGAGCCACTAGGAGGTAGGAAATAGCCGGGGAAACCCAGCCCCGTCTGGCAGAGCAGAAGGAGGGCTGGCCTGGAGGGGCTCTGTGCAGGATACAGCCTCCACAACAGAACTGGAAGCCCATCTTCTCAGAGGGCAGGTTCCTGGATGGAGGACAGATAGAGGGCAGCTAAGGAGCCAGAAACTCAGATCTGGTGGAGCCGCTGAGGCCTTGAATCTCATCTCCTGTCCCCAGGCAAAGAGAAAACCCCAGAGGATAATCACACCAGTAATTACCACTATTAGCATAAAGCACCATTTATTGAGTACTTAACCTATATCCGGCACCATTTTCATGACCTTCCGTGTATAAGCTTTCTTAAACAACATTACGAGGTAGGTATTATCCCTGTTCTTCAGGTGAGGAAACTGGGGCACAAAGAATGTAAGTTAGCACCGAGGGTTTAGCAGCTAGAACATAACATAGCAGGAATTTGGACCCAGGGGATCTACAATGTGGCTATCCATTTCTTGCTTGCTTGCTTCCAGGAACTAGGAGCTAACTACCTGGAAGACTGCTGCTTTTGTTAGGGTACCTTCTAGAATAATCTGAAGCAGAGAGCAGAGGCTTATCACCCTAAACATAGAAGGTCCAATAGGACAGTGACCTAAGCACTGAGAAGAATGTCTGGTACGTGTCCTCAGGAATAGTTGTGAAGTGAATCTCTTCCAGTAGAAACATCCTCTAGGGCTACATCCCATCACTCCCGGGCCACACCCAGGGCGCAGCCACAGGTTCCAGCAGAGCCCCACACTCAGTGTGGCCAGAAAGAGCCCCAGGAACGGACACCCAAACAAGGAAACTCCCAAGGAGCAAGCACCATAGGAACTGAAAGGCTGAGCTGAAAGCAAGGCCCATCTCAAGTGCCCCCTCCTCCAGGAAGCATCCCTGACTGCTCCCACTGACCCCCTCCTTCAGACTCCCACTGTCTTCACCTCTCCCCTGGTTCTGAGCCACGCCTGATGGGGTTGGTTCCTGTCTGTGTGGGGGACCACACTTTCCCACTGACCCACAAGCTCCAAAGCAGGGGGCAGAGACTTGGCATCATGTGCCATCCGGGCCCTCAGTGCCTTGGCATAGAGTTAGGAACAGGGGGCCCCCCTTGGTGTTAAAGATGGAGGGCTGGGACTTTCCTGGTGGTCCACTGGCTGACTCGGAGCTCCCAGTGCAGGGGGCTCGCATTCTATCTTTAGTCAGGGAACTCGATTCCACATGCTGCAACTAAAGCTCCCAGGTGCCTCAGTGAAGATTGACAATCCCGTATGCCACACCTAAGACCTGGCACAGCCAAATAACTAAATAAAAATTAAAAAAAAAAAAAAAGATGGACGGCCATCGAGGTCACAGGTAGCAGCTGGGGCACGTTACCCTCCCCAACTCCTTCAGTGCTCCAGCTGCAAATATGAGACCCTAGGACCTCCCAGAACCTGATGGGGCCCTGGATGACCCAGGGAGCCCCCTCTCTTGTGCCTCGCCATTTCCCCTGGGGCTTCAACTTCACCGTGCTCGGGCTTGAGGATCTGAAAGAGAGGGAAGCCCTGGAGCCTCCTCCCACCACCTGTCTCTCTGGGTGCTAAGGGGAGGAGCTGCCTCTTGGCTTCCCTCTTTGCTGTTATGAGAAAGGGTTGCAGGAGAAACAATTACTTGAGTCCTGGGCATTCAGTGCTCTTGGGAGGGGCTGAAAGTGAGGGGCTGCCCCATGGAAAGAAGGGAAGGGTCTGGGGCTGAGTGGGGTGATGGGAAGCCACAGGTCCAACGACACCCCAGCAGCCAGGTCTCTGCTCCGCCTTGCACTCTCCCCTCTGCAGGGCCCCCAGCCGCCCACCGCCCACACCTTCCCTGCTGACAGCTCATTCCAGAGAAGGCCCAGCTCCAGATTCCGGCACCCCAACGCCAGTGTGAGTTACCATAAACACAATGGGCCCAATTAGAGATTGGCTGGTTTAAGGGAGACATTCACACCCACAGCCCTCTTCCCTCCCTTCCAGCGCCAGGAAAATTGGCCACTGTACTCTCCTCACAGCTCACAGCCTCTCCTGAGCACACCCAATCACCTCTTGCCCAAATCACAGCTCTCTACTGACACCTCCCAAGACACATCCTGCCCCATCCCCAATCACCCCCATCCACACTCATCCTCTCTGACCCAGGGCATCTCCTCACGACAGCTCCACCTCCATCCTGGCCCCCCCATCCTCTGACACCCATTCTTCACCAGGCCCAGGACAAGGGGTTAGTGGGGCAGGTGGGGTCTGTCCTGTAAGCACAGTATCACATCCTGTCTTTTTGTTTTTGTCACAGTTGTCTGCATGTTGTTTTTTTTTTAAAGAAATATCGCATTAAACAGTTCTTCAACTCAACTGCCTGTAGCATCCACTTAAATTTTGCAGCCAAGCCGGGCACCTCGCCCTGTTCCTGCCCGACACGTGTTCCCTGCGGCTGGGGGGAGTCTGGGACCCTCTCCAGTCTCCTCCATCTCTAATGACACAGGGCAGCTGACACTACTATCAGCAGCCTGATACTCACCCTACCCTTTCCCCCTCCCCAGCCTCAAGCCCATCACCCTTCCTGTCGAATGAGACCCCTTCCCTTCCATCTTTCCCTCCATCTTCCCCCGTCCCAGGGCCACGCCTGAGGAACAGAGGGCAGAAGCTGGAGGCACCTGCTAGCACATGTATCTCAAACCTTCTTCAACAGAGCTGGGGCTGCCTTCCCTTTTGGGGGTCACTGACCACCCCCCATCCTGTCCACACTGCCCCAGAGGTACTACTTCCCCAACTTCAATCATTTCGATGTTTCTTCCCCGACAGCCACTGACAAGGGTTCGGTGGAAACCAACACTAACAGTTTGGTGAACCGAGGAATAAATAAAGCCAAGGAGTTCTCACCGATGGAGGCGGCAGCCACTCTGGGCAGCTCTGAGCGGCTTCCAGTTCCATTCGTTCATTTGTTCAATCAGCACATCGTGGGCACACCCATTATGTGGCAGGTGCAGTTTGAGGAGCCGCGGATACAGCAGGGAATGAAACAGACCCGCTGCCCTCAGAGCTTCCGTTCTGGGTTCCCAGGGGGAGGCATAGCCCCACCGGCACAGACGCCCCACTCACAGACCACACCTGCCTGCACCAGGACTGGATTCACGGGCCCTGTGATGCTGAGGCGCCTAGGAGGATCCATGGAGTGTCTCTGTGTCTTGAGCAAAGAATAAAGACAGCTCTAAGCCCCTATGTAGGGTAGAAAAGCTTACACAGGTAGGAAGCTGGGGTCTTAGTTTTCGATCATGGCACCTGCCTTACCCACTGTAGGTATGGCAATTCCTGACTCAGTTTCACCACCTGTGACCAGAACAGGCTAATCCTCACTCCCCCTCTCCCTTCTCCATCACCTCTCTGGGATGCTGTGAGATACCAGGAGAGGACAGGCACTGTGATGTTTGAAATCTTGCAAATCTCCCCCGGTGCAGAAAGAGTGCTAGACCCAGAGTCAGGAGCATGTTCCTGGTGTGGCCACAGACCATGCATGCATGCTAAGTCGCCTTGTGACCCCATGGAGTGTAGCCTGCCAGGCTCCTCTGTCCATGGGGATTCTCCAGGCAAGAACACTGGAGTGGGTTGCCAGGCCCTCCTCCAGGAGATCCTCCCAACCCAGGGATCGAAACCGCATCTCTTATGTCTACCTGCATTGGCAAGTGGGTTCTTTACCACCAGTACCACTGGAGAGGCCTGGGCACAGATCATGGAGCACTGGCAAATGAGTGAACAGATGCTGAATTTGACTTGGTTCAATAGCAGCTCCAGCCCACCAAGTCCCAGAGCTTGGGAAGGGCTCTGTGCCTCAGTTTCCTCATTGAGTGCATGGGAAAAAACACTACCCCCACGCCTGATAGTGTTACTATAAATAAAATATTCAGAATAGTCTCTGGCACTTAGCAAGTGCTGTGGACAAGTGGATGATCATGAGCTTGCTGGGAGACCTTGGGCCAGCCCATGCCTCTTCTGGTATGCAGATGTTCCACCTGGTGAATGAGCAGGTTGGACCTAAGCTCCCCTCTGGACTCCAAACTTTGGTAAAGCATCTTCCCTCTGAATCGCCAGCCCTAGACTCTTAGTTGGGGTCTGCCTACACCCCATCTCTGATGGCACAGAGGCCTGGAGCCTCTCTAGGTGCCGTGGCCAGGGAGGAGGAGACAGCCAGAGCGGTCAGGGATGCTGCAGTTGTCTTTGTGGATCTGCTGTGACTGGCAGCATGGGGAAGGAAGATGTCGCCCAAGGGGCGGCTGGCTGCCTCTGCTGAGATATTACTGAGAGCAGAAAACAAAATGGTATTTTCATTATGAAAGGGAAGCTCGGAGCGGGGTTGAGCCTTCTGCAGAGACATGTGTTTCTTTCCTCCCTTCCTGGAGGGCAGCTTGGCCCGGTGGTGGAGACAGCCTGCAGGCCTGGGGACCCAGAGACAACTGGACCCACAGAGGCCCGAGGGGTGGAGTAGGGGCCTGCATTACCCGGAGAGGCAAAGCTCTCCTTGATGGTAGAGGGCAGCTGGCAAGTGAAGTCCTTCTCCAGCTGCTTCTTGGGGCTGGAAGGAGCCTGCCTGAAGGGTGCAGGAGGCCCCTGGGAAAGAGAGAAAGAGATTTCTCCCTGGGAAAGGAGGGGGGATACTTTAGAGCCTTGTACCCAAGATGTGTCCTCTAGGCTCACTTCACCCCCTCATCTTGCAGCAGCAGGACTGTGAGTACCCAGAGCCAGTAGACATAAGGTACATGTGCCCTAACTCTGCCATGGGCACCCCGCTGGAAGAGGTATCATCAGCTCCTGACCCTTGCCTGGGTGGCCAGCAGCAAGTATCAAGCTTCCTGTGATGAGTGGCCACTTCAGCCTGGGATGTTTCTGCCTGGCCTGGACTCTCCCCATTAATGCTGCTGCACCCCCAGTAACCTCCCCGCTCAAACCGTGCCAGATGGCACCTCTCTGCACATGTGTATGTGTCTGGCATGCATGCGTGCTTAGTCACTTCGGTCATGTCTGACTCTTTGCTACTTTATGGATTGTAGCCCACCAGACTCTGCAGCCCATGGAAGTCGCAGAGTCGGACACAACTGAGCGACTGAACTAAACTGAACTGAGGCTATTCTATGGGAATGAGGCTTTTCCGTGGGACTCTCCAGATAAGAATACTGAAGTGGGTTGCTATGCCCTCCTCCAGGGGCTCTTCCCAACCTAGGCATCGACGCTACGCCTCCTGAAACTCTTGCATTGCAGGCAGCTTCTCAACAACTGAGCCACAGGGGAAGTGCATGTGTCTGGCACACCTGTCCATTCATTCATTTAACCTCACGTTCCCCCAAAGGACCTGTCTGAGCCAGGCCCAGCCCCCAAGGAACACGTAACTGAGCCTGGAGGCAGAACGTGTCCCTTGGGGACAGATGGGGACCCCCGAGGTCTTTGTTCACCATAACCCACCCCCCCCCCCGCTTTCACTGAGGTGTCAAGAATGGATAGGGTCCCTGAGATCCAGGATGGAATGTGGTGGGGGCAGGGCAGTGACAGAGGCAGAAATCGCGGTGCTGATGGCATAGGGGTGCCCGCGGGAGCCTTCTCTGCCCAACCAGAGAGTGAAGCTGACATAGAGAAAGCTCAGGGTGGCGGTGGGTGGGCAGCAGAGCCCAGGGAGACCCTGAGCTCCCTGACAAATCCCCGACACGCTGACCACAGGTGTCGGTGACAGGTCTCACATGCAGAGGATGCTGTAAGGCACGGCTCGGCTGGACAGGGACCACGGCCGGGGCAACCACAGCCCCCCAGCCCCCCAGCCTCACTTCCCCCATAGATACACAACTGACAGTGGACTTCCAGCCCATTGAGAGATGCTCATCATGTTCCTCAAACGTGCGCACCCATCAGACACCATAGCGGTATGCGTTGTCACATGGGCACCCAGAAGTTCACCCCCTCCTGTACATGGAACACATGCACATACATCTATAGACACACACACACACAGCTGAGGATGCCCGCGTGCCCAGACGCGTGCACACACAACGCAGTACCACATGCAGGTACACGCCACCATGCCTGTCCACCCAGACACCTGCAGGGACTTCGCCACACACACACTCAGTCATTCAAGAGAGACGTGGTCATTCAAACACCCGCATGCATGCATGTACACACACACACACACACACACCACACACACACACACACACACACACACACACTCTGTTTCCATGTGGGCTGCTACTTTGGCCTGGATGCTTGCTGCAAGGCGTGCTCCCATCAGTTCTAACAGAAAGAGCGAGAACACCGTGGCCGGAGGAAGCCCACATACTCCACCTTGAGCCTCCTAGGCCCCTGGATGATTGCCTTTTCCAGGGTTGCAGGCTGTGAGTTTTCCAATTAGGAAACCTGAGCCCTGAGAGGCTCAGGGGCAGCGGGGTGTCATTAAGGATGCAGCTCAGGCAGTGCTGGTGGGAGGAGGAAGGAACCGGAGCGGGAGGTGGATGGGTGGGTGGGTGGGAGGCCCTGCAGCACAGCCCAGCAGCCCCAGAGAGACCTTCAGAGGCTCTGCCCACAGGTACAGAGAGTTGAGCCCCTGCCCCCCCACACCCCAGCCTCAGCCACAGCCTTCTGCATCTCTGCCCAGGACACCTGCACCACCTGGCCTCTGAGCCTGGCTGAGCTCAGAGAAGTAAGATGCTAAAATAACCCTCTTCCTCATTTGCTCGGTATCCAGCCCTGCCCCCAGCAGTGACCACACCTTGCCTCTTCCCAGAGGCAATACTCACCTTGGTCCCCCTGGACCTCCTAGCTCCAGCCAGAACGCAAGTCCCTCAGGCACCTACCTTGAGCCTGCACCCAGAGGGCTGGGCACCCCCAGCTGCCCTCTCCTCCTGGGAGGAGTCCTCCAGGCCTCTGGATGCAGCAGGAGCTCTGAGTCCCCAAAGCCACCCATCTACATTTCCCCCAAGATATCTAACATCAAAGCACTCCATAGACAAAGGCAGTGTTCCAAGGTGAACAGGGGCAACGGATCAGAGTGCTAACTCCTGCTCCCCCATCCTGCCACCCAAACGACTTCTCTGCAAAACGGGCCACAAACCATTTTTCCAGAGTAAGGGGTTGGGCCTGATGACTTCGGGAGGCCCTGCCAGCCCCCAAAGCTGGGGGACTCTGAATTGACCTTGACCGGTGGAACTTTGACACCTCCAGGCACACTGACGGACGTCTGCCTGGCTTATTCGGTCCCTCCTTTGGCGTGAAGCCCAGAGGAGGCTCATCCCTCTCCTTCTGGCTTCTCTGTTTCTACCAGTCCCATAGAGCCTTTAGACGCGAGCCTGGGGCACCTGCATGTGACACCTCTGTGTGTACGTATGTACCTTTCTCATTGCTGCCAGAGACAGTGAGCTAGGCTTTTGGCAGCTGAGTCATATTCTTGGCTTCCGTTCAGCTCTGGTCCATGCACACCCAGGTGTCTTGCATATCTGTATCCTGCCTACTCCTACTTGTGACTCCCTTCATCCCTGTCTGTGTCCCCTCTCCCCTCCTTCCTCCATGCACCTAGGGAAACCAGCTGTGAGAAAACAAGACTGATTTTTCACCGTGTTTATAAATCTCTTAAGCTCTGCACGGAGCTTTCTTTTTTTCTTTTTTTTAGCAGCTCAAAGCCTAGCTGGAATGTTGCTGTTTTCGCAGAGAAAAATCAAAGGAAAGGGATTATAATTACGGGTCAAGTCCTGAGCAGGGAGCAGCTGCAGGCGCTGGGGGCTCCCCTTGCTCGGGCATCTTTTGTATTAGCAAAGAGCCAGGCATCCTAGAGGCAGGCTGAAAGGGACGTGACCAGGGTTCTTGCCTCTTCCCATTCTCTCCCATTTCTTGCCCTCGTCAAATGCCGTCATCTCCTGAACTTGTTCTTGGTGAAGCAAATGCCTACAGCCAGGTATGAAATACCCAGCTCATCAGCCGCAGAGGACCCTGGGCCTGGCACGCTCACCATGTTCTAGCCCCAGTGGCCCCCAACTTCCTTACGGGACTGGCATGGACCATCCCCACCCACCACCATCATCCCCACCCCGAGATTCTGGGCTATCCAGAGACTCTCACAGTGGGGCGCTATTCACCAGTCCTACCCAAGTCTCAGAACTGCTTTTCCAACCTGGCCAGCTGGGAGAAGGAAAGAGAAAAAGAGAGAGAGAGGGAACAGCAGCCCTCGCTCTGAGCTCAAATTCTCCTTCCTTCCTTGCAAGCGCAGCGACCTGTCCAACCCACAAAGTCTTCAGAGTGTCTCATCCGCCTCCACTAATGCCAGACTTGAAAGTCCCACCTGAGGCTCAGGTTTTCAAATCTCTTGGTTTTTTTTTTAACACAAACTTTCAGCATCAACTTGAAGCTGCTGTTAAAAACCCCAGGCCTGGCGGTCCTGCAGCTGAGCATTTCCACCTGGATTTAAGTAAGCAGCCATGAATAATCCAGGGTTTCCTGCAGGGCCACATGCCCTGCCCACCCCCCTGCCCCCCGCCCAAGGATCTGGGAGCCCAGACCTCCCTGTCTCAAACCCCTGACTCAGAACGTGTGAGCTGGAGAGCGCCATGGAGTCGCTGGCTCCAATGCCCTCCAGTGATGGAGGAGCAGGAAGAAAACCACCCAAGCCCAAAGGAGGATGAGCAACAACCACCAGCCCTCCCTACCCTTCACAAAACAGCCCAGCAGCTCCAGGGATGGCCCAGCACCCCAGTTCCTACAGAACCAAGGGTAGCCTGCATGTTTACAGTCCTGGCCAGAAACAGCAAGTCCTTGCTCAGTACTGGCCCCATGCGTGACCTCAAGCAAAGTGTTTCCTCTCCTTTGACCCTAAACCCACATCTTTCTAAGGAGGAGGATAGAGCAAGTAGGTGGCAACATCCTTTGCAGCTGTGATGAGTTAGGACACGTTAACGGAACAAGTGCTACCCCACATTGGAAGCACATTGTCCCGAACTCAAATCCAGTTCTCCCAGTGAGGGAGCGGATGAGCCAGGATCAGTCACTCCTCTTCACTGAGCCAGGGTTTCTACACTGAAATCGGGGGTCACGAAAGCCCACCTGATGGAACTGTGGGATCCAATGAGCTGGTTCATGCAAAATGCTCAGCACAGAGCAAGGTACACTGCGGGTGCTTAACACATGGTATTATTATTTTCTCCTCTTGGAAAATGAACCAGATAACAAGAGACCCAGTCCTCCAGTTCTGGAGAACAATGCACGACGGAGCCCTGGAGGTGTGGGAACACGGATGAAGGCGAGGTCACTGGGCAGCAGGGGACACCGGAGGGCTGCGGCCCCTGCAGGACCGCTCACTCACTCCTGCTGCAGAGCCGGGCTCACCGGCTGTGACCGCGCGCTGCTGGTCAACAAGGGGGAGAGCAGGAGCCGCCCGTGTTGAACACAAATTGACCGAATGATTTGCATTCCCCCAGCTCCCACACTCAGGCACTGGGGCCACCCCTGGAGCGTGTTAAGTGGGTGACTGCACCTCCTGGTGGAGGCAGGAGGTAGGGGGAGGAGAGAGGGAGGCACAGGAGGCCGGAGGTGAGGAGAGGAGGAAGGGGTGGGAGAGAAGGGAGGGGGAGGAAAGGGAGGAGGTGGAAAAGAAGAAGGGGGAGGGGAAGAGGCGGGGGTGGGGAAGGGAAGGATGCCGGAAGGAGCAGAGGGCAAGGGGGCTGCAGTGAGGCTCAGGATTGGATGTGGATGTCGTGAGCTGAAAGGACATCGAGCTGAAGTGGTAACTACGGCACAATTCCAAAGGCTGCAGACATCCCTTGGCCTGTGAGTAGAAAGGAATTTGAAAAGGAAGCTCCATGAGGGCAGGGACTATTTTTAACTGTTTCTTTTTTAACTCTTTGCTGAGTGTGGTATCTTCAGGCCCTAGGCTCATGCCTGTCCAGGGAAACATACAATCACGACTTGTGGAATGAGAATATATCCATGCAGGCTATCAACCAACAGTCTGCAGCCCCCCAGCTTCTGCCCCGAGCTCAGGGAGAGATGGGTGGGGGCCTCAGAGAACCCCAGTGGCTGATTTTGAGGCTCTAAGCTTGGCTGAGTCAGGGGGCTGTGGTAAAGAGAGCTCAGCACAGCAGCCCCCGGACGGTGGACAAGCGGTTTTGCTGGTGGGCGGCGCAGGAGAGAGCGCGGAGACGACCTGGAACACAGCGGAAAATGCGGATCAGGTATTGAAGTGAGAACGTGTCCCAAAGGTTTTGATGCCAAATCCTGTGCACTGCAACTCTTCCTTTCTGGAAAGAAGGTGGCGTCATCAACTCCAATGACCTGCTGATACTGACCCCGAGTCTCCTTGCAGCCTCTGTAAACCCCCCAACTGCTAGACCACGATTCAATAGGAACAGAAGTGAGTAGCCAGGTCCAAGGACACTAACCACCTCCTGGCTGTGCTGGTGGGAAGCCCAGGAGAGCCCCTGATTGTTAGGGGAAGCACACTGATTGAAACCGCCCACCCTGGCCAGGCACCATAGTAACCATTTGCATGAGTTGTTTTATGACAGGAGATCCTGATAAGGAATAGGAAACTAGTAAGCCACCACCAGCCGGAAGAGTTCGGGAAAGGTCGAGAGGAGACCCTGCCTGTCCGTCCACTTCCCAGAATCCCTCTCACTAGCATCCATCTTGGCTGAGCGATGCGTGCGCCACCAGGAAAGACTCTGAATTAGAATGCTTGGCCAAAGACCACCCGGAAACTAATCCCATCACCATAAAACCCAAGACTGCGAGCCACGCAGCAGAGCAGTTCTCCTGGGTTCCCTTACCTACTGCTCTCCACCCGGGTGCCCTTTCCGATAAAATCTCTTGCTTTGTCAGCATGTGTCTCCTCGGACAATTCATTTCCGAGTGTTAGACAAGAGCCCAGTTTCAGGCCCTGGAAGGGGTCCCCCTTCCTGCAACATGATGACAGGCCCTCCCTCACTGGCTTGGCCAACTCTGTGATATGGGACCACTCACTGGCTTTGGAATCTGAATTCAAACTGCAGCTCTGCAGCTTCCAAGCCATACGACTCAAGGCACTTGGCAAATAGTATAAACTCGTGTTTCTGGAGAATTTACTCTGTTCCAGGCACTGTTCCAGGTGTTTTGCATGTATGTTCACCACCCTGTGTGGCAGATACTACTGCTATCCCATTTTTCGGATGAGAAAACTGAGGCAGAGTCACAAGAATGAGTGGTAAAGTTAGGATCTGAACTCAAGCAGTCAGCGTCCCCAGCCCTGGCTCTCACCTTCCATGACAGCTGTGTAACCTCTCCGAGACTTTGTTTCCTTTTTTGTCAAACAAGGCTCATCACAATATCTTCTTTTTAGAGTTACTGAGAAGATTTGAAATAACATTATATAAAGTACTTGGGAAAGTATGTGTTCAAGAAACAGCACCTGTTATATTTTACTGATTTAAGAGTGTATTTCTGTTGTAAAAATGGCAATAAAGTATATCTTGATTCATGTCAGTAAATGACCCCAAACCATGGTTGCTCTTCTGCCCCATAAAACCTCTTCTCTCTAGTACATTATTCAGATGATTATGTCTTAGTGCCACCCCTTGCGGAGAATCTTCTGTTTCCCCTCCAGATCCACCGTCCAGCCTTCTCCACCCACGTCACTGCCCAGGAGGCTAGTCCGTGTGTCCAAAATCAATGGCCATCATGCTCTCTGTTTCTGCTTGCGACAGGACAGACAGGGAGGAGCAAGAGAGGGAAGAGGGAAAGGAGAGTGGATGGGGTTATTCATCCCTGCCCCAATGCCTCCCTGTGAGTCTCGCTGTGACCGTCAAGCAAAGGTCACAGTCTCTGGGTTTTAGGAACTTCCCCCTCCTTTCATCCCTTCACGTTTAGGAGTACTAACAACCCCTCACTCTACCTCAGTTCAGTTCAGTTCAGTCGCTCAGTCATGTCTGACTCTTTGTGACCCCATGAATCGCAGCATGCCAGGCCTCCCTGTCCATCACTAACTCCCGGAGTTTACTCAAACTTATGTCCATCGAGTCAGTGATGCCATCCAGCCATCTCATCCTCTGTCGTCCCCTTCTCCTCCTGCCCCCAGTCCCTCCCAGCATCAGGGTCTTTTCCAGTGAGTCAACTCTTCACATGAGGTGACCAAAGTATTGGAGTTTCAGCTTCAGCATCAGTCCTTCCAATGAACACCCAGGACTGATCTGCTTTAGTTACTCTACCTAGCCCTATGATGTTTCACCATCCCTGTAGCTTCTTCCCAATGCCATACCTACACCTTTGGAAACAGTTCCTTTGACCCTTTCAAATAACTCATTTGAGTGCGTCATCTGTCTCCCAATAGGGCCTGACCCATGGACAGCATCAACTAGATGAAGCCTGAAAACATCTTTTTCACTGAAGTTTGGCAGGCTTTGGGTCAAATCTTGTTTTAATACTCACCAGTCATGTGAGAACTTCAGTTTTCTCATCTCTTTTCACATGGGAATAAAATTGAGGGTAAAAAATAGTGCCTACTTCATAGGTTATTTTGAGCCAATGAGCACAGAAGGACAATAAATAACAGCTATCAGCATTATTAGTGTTTGATATATCAGGAGTATAATATGGCTATCTTCCGCCAGGTCCTTGACTTTAGCTTAGGGAGTTATGTGGTTCTATGAAGTAGATTCCACCCACTCCCAGCAGCAATTGGTACATTTAATTCCAGAGGCCAAGGTGATTGGTTATGAGAGGAAAATATGGCTCCAGCAGGTCCAATCAGAGTGGGACTCAGAACTCTTCCCAAGACTGTTGGTAAAATGTATTCTCTCTCCTTCTAGATGACCTGATCTGTGGACATGCAGCTCACACCTGCTACAGCCATCTCACTATCCCCAAGGAAAGCATCCTGAGGATAGAACCAACTCACAGAGGTTGGGGAAATGGAGCCAGACTCTGGTGAATCCAGCCTGAAGTTCACACTGCTTTCTTGATACACAAACCAATAATGTTCATTTTTAGAAGTCAGGTTAAATTGGGTTTTTGTCTACTTGTCTTAAATTGCATCTAGTGGATGGAGACTTTGTTACCAGAAATGGAATGTTGACATAATTGACCCTAAACATCAGGCAAAGTGTTTACAACATGCCAAAGAGATGTGCTGGCAGAAAACAAAGATGCTGCCATCTAGGGCCACCGTGGACAATGCCCTACACAATCCCAGGGCATGTTCATCGAACCTTCATAGCCATCAGAGACCTGTAGCTTCATAAGACATCTTTCTTGCAAATGGCAGTAGAATGACTTGAAGAAGGGGAGGCTTTTTAAAAATTGGCACAGTGATGTCAACTGGGGAAGCAGCGGGCTATCATTACCCAATCTGGCAAAGTGTCAGCACTTGTATATAACAGCAAGGAGGGTGGTTAAAGTGTTTCCCCAGTCTCCTGGGGTCACAGACCTGTGTGCCCAATAAGGGTATGGCAGGTAAGAAAAATTTAGGATTCTGGAATATACGGACTGCTTCTTGTGGCCTTCAATAAGAAGTGGGGTCCCACAGTACACAGACAGCCTATGGTTCAAGGCGGCCCTTTGAGAGCAGAAGAAAAAAGAAAATATGGCTCTGCTATGAGAAGCTGTCATTGCCACCTGTGGTTTATAATCCAAAATTCCTTGAGATTATGGTAATCTGGAGCCTGGCAGGGATGGACAAGTGATGCTGTGGTGTGTGAGCAAAGGTAAGTGTAGGTACCATAGTGGCATATAAGATTGAGATCCATAGGCGGTCTGAATCCTTGGACCACACACAAACATCTCTTGAAATAAACTCCCTTCCTGTAAAGGAGGACAATCTCTTCTGTTGTAAGGATGCAGCCGAGGTGTAGGCAGTGAGCAAAGGGCAGATCAGTGGGGTCTATCTTGCCCAAAGAACAGACCCCAGGAGGTAGAGTGTGGAGGCAGAAGCTATGAAATTAAGGGCTAGGGAATAAGCAGAGCAAGGAGGTCTGTTGCTAGGAGACAATCCTCAGACTTAAGACTTACTCAGCAATATCTCTTGGCTGCTGTTATTGGCACATGGTATTGACTGGGAAGTAAACAGACTGGAAATCTAAGGTCTTTAGAGAGAGTTACATTGTCAAGTCTGGCTGACAACGACCTTTGATTACTCCAACCTAAGGCAATGCCCAAGTTCTAACTGCTAACATAGTAGAAAAGAGAAGCTCTCTGCCACATCCACCCTAGACGGGTCTTAAGGGGACAATGGCCTCCCACCATGACTGGCTAACCGAGGAATGTGCACACTGCCACGAGAAGACGCAGCGGACCACACAGCAGTGACAGCCATGTGACTTTCCAGTTTTATTGTTTTCCCAACAGAAGGAGTATGTTTTTGTTTGCTTGATTTGTTTTTTGCAATTCTCATATTCTTTCTCCATATGTGCGTAGAGACATAGATAGCTTATCATTTAACAAATCAAGGCCTAAAACATCAGCAGTTTCATCTGGGTTGGATGAAGAGAATTTGGAGCACTGAAAGATGCTGGACTAGGAGCCGTAAGAAGCAGCTGGGTGAAATCTCATACCTTGCTCTCGACATGAGGTGAGTCCATTGTATGCAAGTGAGTGTTCCGTAACATGTACAGGTAGTACAAGAGTATGTGTTGCAACCAAAGAGGTGGACTGCAATGGACATCTGTGGTTGCCTTCCAAAGATCCATCACTGAAGCACACAAATTCTATAGGACCTCCCACGGGTCAGGCTGGGGAAACTGCTTCAACCTCTAGCTCCATGTACATGGAGCATGTTCATGACACAAGGACAGATAGTGACTGCTCATGACTATTTCCTGAGGAAACTGTGGGCCAAATTTGTCCCTTTAGAGTGACTCTCAGGGACACAGTACTCAGCAATAAGTGATTACAGAGGCCATCTGCATCCCAGGCACTGTTCGAGGCAATGGCGGATCCTACAGTGAACAACAGAGGCGTGGTCTTTGCCCTCCGGAAACTCACATTCTGCAAGAAACCACGGGATACAGATGTGAGACCAGGAAGGAAGTCAGCGGAGGAAGACAAGGCCAGCGCACAGAGGACAAGACATAAAGAGTCAGTGAGAAAAGGAGCCTGCGGCTGCCCAGGCTGCTCCTGAAGCCCATGTTATTGCCCAAATTTTCAAGCACGTGAACCGAAATTACTCCTGACGGCTCTAGCTTTGAGTTGGGTTTTCCATTACTTACATTCAAAGATATGCTGTGTATGAATCTCTCAAGCTTAATCCACTTCTCTGGATTTCATCAGAGCACCTGACCCACTGGCAGGAGCCTAGATCATGATTGATAAATATATGCTGAATGAGTCAATAAATATGACAACCATTAAACATGGGAGGAGGCATGGCTATTGAGGGCTTACCCCAAGGCAGAACTGTAGAGGCCTATAAAAGCTATGATGCTGTCTTAGTGAGCAGTCAACCTAGCAATTCAGGAGGGTGGCTGAAGAATGAACAGGGCATTCTCCATACAGACAGCATGCTTAGTTGTTCAGTCGTGTCTGACTGTTTGCAACCCCATGGACTGTAGCCTGTCAGGTTCATCTGTCCATGGGGTTCTTCAGGCAAAAATACTGGAGTGGATTGCCATTTCCTTCTCCATGGCATCTTCCCAACCCAGGGATTGGACCTGGGCCTCCTGAAAGGCATGCGTATTCTTTTCCATCCAAGCCACCAGGGAAGCCCCAGGACATCTTAGAAAAACAATTACTCTGATCAGCTTTGACATGCAAATGTGACAGAATCAAATATTAAGAAAGATCAGAGGCAGATGGAAGATTTTAATCTCTCCCGTCCAATTCACCCACTTAACTGAAGAGGAAGTTGAAGCCAAATGAGAAGACAAGACCCACCCGAGTCCCACAGATATGACAATCCATTTACACATGTGAAGGGCACATCCAGTGCCACACAGCTCCCTCCTTGGGGACCAGGGCATTTCACTCCATCCAGAGAAGAGTGGTTCTCAAAGTCTGATCTCTAAGTGCAGCAGCAGCCTCACCAGGGAACTCAGAAGAAAGGCAGGTTCTCTTGGGTTCCACCCCAGACATACTGAATCAGAAGCTCTGAAGTGAGCCCCACAATCCTAGTCTTGCCCAGCTCTCCAGGTGTATGCTCAAGCCTGAGAACCACTCTTCTAGAACAGTGGTTCTCAAACCTGAAGGGGCATACAAATTACCTGAGGATCTTGTTAAAATGCCAGTTCAAATTTAGCAGGTCTGGGGTAGGACCCAAGAACTGTCATTTCTAACTAGCTCCCAGCTGATACCAATGCTCTGTGAACCAACCACAGTTTAAATAGCAAAACTCTCTGTATTAAAGCATTATCTTGCATCTGCTCCCCATCACTTGTGCAAATTAGAACTTCTCACCAACGTAGCTGAGCAGACACAATCACGGGGACTTAAAAGAAAAGTAAAATCCCAGAGAAGTACTACACCATGTAAAAGAAGATCTATTTATAGCTAAAGACATTAGATAATTCAAATATAAAACGTAGGCCACTAAAGTCCCAAAACCTATTTTTCTTGTCTTTCTCACTTAAAAAAAAAACTTTCATTATAGAAGCAATATCAGTAAAAGGCTTTTAGAAAGGAAAGGAAGAAAAACACTCATACTCTAATCACCCAAGCAACTATTTTTTTATATTTGCATAATCCTTCCAATCTTTGTTCATACATATCCATAAAAAAAATAAAAACCAGCTCTGATCATGTACTATGGAGTCTTCTCAACTAGAATAATTCTGTATTGGAGTGCTCTTATCCAATTCTCATTTATCTTAATCAGTAAAACCCCTTAATCAGTCTGTTAATATACTCAGTTATTCAACAAGTTAGTTAATTCTCTGGGCCATGGAGGTCCATCCTCCTGGATAGTGTTTTTCAAGGATACAGGGGTCCTTTGTGTCTCCCATGGCTTCAAGCATGGGAGACCTCCCCTCCCTCAGCTGATCTTTCAAAGTCTTCAGAGAAGGAACTGCCCTCAACTTCCCTCTTCTTCCCTCCTACCTACTCACTTGGGTCCCTGCACTGACTGGTCCCTTCATCTCCATCATCTGAGAATAACGGTCTCCTTACTGTGTACAGATTCCTTCCCTGTATCCCTATCCTCTCCTAGGAGGGAGAAGAATGGTCTGTGTGATACATGAAAGCAAAGGGGACAGTTTGTGGAAGAGCAAGCTGCCCAGAGGCTGCCCACAGGTCTGGGTTGTAGGAACATGTGAGTGAAGCTGGGATTCAGTTTATGAGATCCACCTCACTTCTGGAGGCTTCTGCCTAAATGCACTAACCTCAGAGCCTCCTCAGGGTCTTTCTTCTTGGGCCTTCCAAAATGCTGTCTTCCCTACCTTGGTTCCACCAAAGAGTAAGCTAGAATTCAAGACTGATAGAGAGATGAATGAGATAGATGGATAGGTGGGTGGATGAATGGGACAGAGGGAGGGTGTGAATGGATGGAGCGATACAGAGGTGGATGGGTGGAGAGACAAGTTGATAGAAGGTAGCTTGGATGGACAAACTGACAGAAAGCAGGAAGGTCCCAAAGAAATAGGTAGTTATCTGTACTCTTTTCGTTGTCTGTTTTCCAAGAGCAATGATTAATTCAAGGTAAAGAGGACCCAAAAATTGGATGTCAAATCATAATCACAGCTCCATAGAACCACAGGCTAAGCTAAAATGGGGCTCCCTTTTACAAATGAGCAAACTGACGTCCAAGGAGGTCCAATGATTGGCCTGAAGTCTCAAACACTATTTATTTTTCATGCTTTCATCTTCCAATCTCTCAATCTCTCTTTCTCCCCCGACTCACCCTCTCTTCCTTCTTCTCCCTCCCTCCCCACTTGTCTCTGAAAAAAAATCACTCTTATCCTTTCACCTGCATATCTTCCATCTATCTTTTATCTCTGCCCCCAGCCAGTTTCCCGGTTCAAAGTCACCCCACAGTAAATCAACCTACCAGCACAGTGGTTTCCACAGCAGAAGCAGGAGGTGAGACCGACATTCTACTTCTAACAAAGCCATTTTCAATAATGTATAATTAATTATAACGTGTAAGAAAGGCCTTTTCCTTGCAGGCTGGTGCAAAGTTCTTCCTGACATCTAACACAGCTCCGTCCTTCTCTTTACGGTTGATTAAATAACCTACCCCCCTTCTCTTTTCCCTGAAAATGTAAGGCATTGTCTTTGCCAGCCTTGGAAAGACCAGGACAATGAAGGCACTCTGCTGGGGGCCCCTCCTGCTGGCTCCTCCACGGGGGTGGTGGGTGAGGGGAGGCAGGCGGAGATGAGCTCAGCGCTGGTTAGGAGAGGAGACCCTCCTGGCTCTTTCTTTCCCCTCCGCGTGCACATGAAGCTGAGCCGGCAGGATGCAGGAAACCTTTTTCAGAGTATTGATCACAGAGGTACGGGTGGCTGCCAACGGGATGCTGCGCGGTCTGTCGGGGCCCCATCCGGGAGGTGAGAACTGCGTGCAGAACGCCCTCCTCACAGGCCCTGCTCCAGGGGGCAGGGGTGGAGTCTGCAGCTCCTGGCCTTCTGAGACACATCCCTTATTGTTAGCCCCATACCCTGTACTCCCTCTTTTTTCCCAGCCTGTTTCCCTCCCATCCTCCGAAAGAGCTACAGAACCAGGCTTCCCAATCAGGAAATCTTCTCGCCTGGAACAGATGAGAGGTGGTGTGGGTTCTGGTCCAGCCCTCTCTACCCTGACCGGGAACCCCACCACGGAGCACCCACCCCACCACCCCACCTACACATGTCCCTGACATGCATCCTGCCCAGAGAGTTTCCTACTAAAAACTACGGGTGGTTTCATTGTGCCATGTCTTTCTTTTTATGCCTACATCTGTGTCATCTCAGACTGGGAGCTCCCTAACAACAAGATATGTATTAAAAATAGATAACCTTAGCAATAATAATAATACCTTGAGAATGTACTCTGTTCCTGGCTCTGCACTAAGCATGTTCCAGGCACCATGACCCTCACTGTTAGCAGACCTGCCCTCCTCAAGCTCCACCCACCCCACCCACCTGAGCCCCCTGGGAAGGGCCCCACCAGCTGGTGGGTCTAAAACTGTCTTGGGGTCTGGAGAGCCTGGGAGGAGCCATGGCCATCAGAGTGTCCTCTGAGGCCCCCTCCCAGGCGTCGGCCCAGGCTTCGGGGCCAGCTCTCCAGTCTCACGATTCTGCAGCCTACAGGAAACCAGCTCTTCTGGTCCTAGTCTGAACCCTGACACCCTGGCGTGTGTGCGTGCTAAGTCACTTCAGTTGTATCTGACTCTGTGTGATCCCATGGACTGCAGCCTGCCAGGTTCCGCTGTCCATGGGATTCACCAGGCAAGAAAACTGGAGTGGGTTGCTGTGCAGGCCCCTCTGACCCCAGGACAAGAGCCCCTCTGCCCAAAAGGATGAATGTAACCTGAAGCTGCTCTGAAGGGACAGAGCAGTAGGGAGGAGAGAGGCCACGTGCTATGCTGTCCTAAAAGGGCAAGGGGAGGGGAGGAGAGAGACACCTGGAGTGTGATCATTCTCCTAGGACGCCCTGGCCCTGCAGGACATCCCACCACTACAGCCTCAGAAAGCCACTTATCCTCAGGACGGCATGCAGGTGGTGGGCACAAGGTCACCCAGCTGGTCAGTGATGGGTAGCTAAGACTCAGTCGCTCTCTTACACACACACACACACACACACACTCCCATACTAATGTCCTAGGCCCTCTTCTGAATGGCTGATTTCTTGGACTCCTGTCTCCCTGTCTAAGTCATCCCAAGTCTGGCCCAGTCCAGAATTCCTGAGGCCATGGCCACCAGCACTCAGAGCATCTAAGATACAAATCCAGCTCAAGGAACTCTTCAGTTTGCCGTGATCTATGTCACTATTGATGGAGAGCTCCAAAGACAGGAGGCGTGATAATACCCAGGATCACAGTCCACACCCAACTGCCCCGTGTGCCCCTGGGCACTCCTTCCCCATTGGCATGCCTCCCAGCCTTTCTCCATCAGGGGCTCACTTCATGCTCTGCAGCCCCCCACCCCAGCCTAACATCCCGGAAGGGTTTGGGATGGGGTGGCTTTGAGCTCACAACAGAGGATGCCCCATGGTGCATCAGTGCCTCCTTCACTCAGGGGCAAGGCCCTCACAGGTGCAGCACGTGTCTGACCTTCAGAAGATATAAGCCTGCCCTCAAAGCACTGACAGGTGGCCAGCAGAAGTGACGTCCTGACTGTCTCACAGAACTGATACAGAAAGGGAGGAAAAGGTCAGAAAGCAGAGGTGCAGGGGTTCAGAGAAGGGACAAGAATGGTGGAGATGATCGTGGGGCCAAGGCTGCCACTCCTGGCCTCCAGCCCAGAGAGCCACAAAGAGACAAGATCCCCAGGCAAGGGTCCATGGAGGCCTTGGGTTCAAGGGCCAGACTCGGCTTTGAAGGCCCAGCAGGACATCGACAAGTAAAGATGAGAGTGAGGTGTGCTCACAGGGGAAAGAAACTGGGGTGGCAGAGGTGCTACAGACCATTGCATCAGAGATGCCCCTGCACACCTGTGACTAAGGATGCAGATCCTGGCTCTGCTGTGTGACCTCGGGCTAGTTCCTCACCCTTTCTGTGCCCCATCTATAAAACTGGAATTAGAGCAGCACCTACTTCATTAGATCCCTGAGAGATGTAAATGAGTATTTACAGTGTTATGACAGTACCTGGCATGTACAAAGTGCTCCACAAGTGATAATTATTATTGGTGTGGATGACAATGATGTTATTTCATTGCATGGAAGCCTTTTCTAACTGAATCCCCAGCCGGTTTGCTGTTACCTGGTTTCTAGACTTGGGTAAGGATTTGTTTGCCCATTTACGTGCTAAGTCACAGATTCCAGGACTGAGCGGTGGAGCTCCCTGCAGGGGTGCCCCGTTCCTGCTGGCTCCCCTCGAGAAGGGGAGAGGGGGGTAGAAAAGGTGCCTGCTGGTTGATGGTGCTTTCTGGGGCTCCGGGGCCTCAGTAAGCCGAAGTCTGCAGGGAAGCCGTCTTGATCACCCCAGGGGATCGATCCTCCAACACCACGGCTCCTTTGGCCCAGCTCGCCCACGGATCTAGGCAGGAGCAGCCCATCCGGGGCCTGAGAACAGGAGGAAACTCACATCCTACACCCTCAGTGCTTCCAAGTGGACAACGCGTGGCTTCTCTCCTGGCCACTGGCTCATGGCCACTAGAGAAGCAGCCAGGACTTCCTTTCCCTGGATGGCTGAAGGCCTGGGCCAGCGCTCTCTGAGAAGGACCTGCCGTTCTGCTCTCCAGCCCCACGGCCAGGGTCAGCACGGACGGCTCTGCAGCGGGGGTGGGAAAAGGCTGTGGCCACGTGGCTCCCACGGGGCTTAGACGGTCAGTGAGCCAAGCATGAGAGATCGGTGGGTCACAAGAAGGCGAGCAATGGGGGCACCGTGGGAGGAGACGCCCTCCATCTGATAGGGAAGATGGTTCCTGACTTCTGGAGTTTGGGATCTAGTGGGGAAAGGTGACGGCTATACTTACATTAGAATCATTCAATAATAAGTATTATTATTTGTATTATCAGCTCCTACTCATATTACCCAGAGCTCCTCCTCTGCTCCTCCAAGCACTTTCCTTGCATCCTGTCATTTAATCCCTACAAAGCGCACTGGGAGGTGGGCGATGTCATCATACAGGTGAGTAGAAGGAGGCAGTGGGAAGCTACGGAACCCGTCCAAGGTCCACAGCGGCCAGAGGCAGCTCAGGGTCCACAGGCCGGGCTTCACCGTGACCCTGGACTGTGCCATAGACAGAGGCTGTGAGCTGTCCGCACCCAGGGGAGGGCCAGCTTTGGGGAAGCCGGCCACTGGGCTGCTTTCTGAGGACAATGAGGATGAATGGGGGGGCTCGGCAAGGAGCTGTGTTGGGGTGCGGGTCCCAGCAGCGAAGCGTGTCGGGATGGTGAGATGAAGCTGCTGACTGTGATGGGGTGGGGGTGGGTGAGGCAGGGCTGCCCTGTTCTCGAGGGGGTGTCCTGTGCAGAATGGGGTTGGGAGGGGGGTGGTGGGGAGGGGTCAGCCTCTAAATGCTCCCCCAGCAAAGAGCAGGGGCTGCCTAAGCAAAGTGCTCAGTCTATTGCCCGATGCCACTGTTTGAGTCGCAACTGGAGTTTAGTTTATGACTCTGGCCTCTGTAAGGCCTGCCAGAACACAACAGGCAGCGAATGCAATGCCCCTGCACCCTGGGCATCCCTGGTCCAGCTGAGATTGTCCCAGGCCCGAGTCGGGGAGGCTGTCTGGGACTGTCAGGGGAGCCTGGCACTCTCTGGGGGAGAGCGGGGAGAGGAGAGAACCCGAGGGGTTACTTAGTCCCTTCTGTTAATTACCCACTTTTTTGACCCTGAGAAGTGAGACTTGAGATTAGTGAGGGATCAGAGATCCAACACACTTCCCTTCTGGGATCTGCACCCCAACATAGCTCCTTGCCAAGTCCCCCCATTCATCCTCATTGTCCTCAGAAATCACTCCTGCAGGCTCCTTCTCTGATGCTGGCACTCCCCTGGGCACGTGCGGCTGGCACCCTCTGTGCCCCACACAGTTCAGGGTCAGGGTGAAGCCCGGCCTGTGGAGGGATGTGACTCAAGCCTGCCCATCCTCCCCGGCCTAGCATCCTTGCAAACTGGGCTGCACTGACCCCCTCTCCCACCCTGCAGACCCCCTCCTCCCCATCCTGGTCAGTCTCCCCCAGGCTGTTCACAGTCCTCACTCCTCTGCCGCTCTCCCCAATCCCACTCATGCGAGAGCAGCCAGTGCACACGGGCCGGTCTTTCTCCCTCTTCCATTTTGCAGACTCTGTCCTGACTCGGCCATCCCAAAGCCAAGGACAGCTTTAAGCAGCTGTCCACACACACACCCCAGCCTCCCCGGACACCAGCTCCTGGAGAGCAGGACGACGTCTCCTTCATCTCTGCCTTGTCTTGATTAGCCCTGGGCCGAGCGCTCAGAGGAAGCTCAGTGAACATTCATTGAGAGATCTCTTCATTCCTGTGGCCTTAATGTATCACAGTGTGGGAAAGTCGCTCAGTTGTGTCCGACTCTTTGCAACCCCATGGTCTATACAGTCCAGAGAATTCTCCAAGCCAGAATACTGGAGTGGGTTGCCTTTCCCTTCTTCAGGGGATCTTCCCAACTCAGAGGTTGAACCCAGATCTCCCACATTGCAGGCAGATTATTTATCAGCTGAGCCACGAGGGAACCACAGTGTGGGGGCCACAGGAAATGTGAGATGAGTGTCTGTGGGCTGAATCCAGGCCAGGAGCCCCCTCCCACTGAGTCTGGGACAAGGCTCCAGTTGCCGCCACCTGGCACCTTTCAGAAATCACATACTCCAGGCTCTTGGGGCTCTTCCTGTGACCAGGCCAGGAGGCTGTGATGTGTCCCTGGGTGGGGGAGCCCTTGTGAGGCCAGGAACCCTCACGTGTTCAGAAATACCTGGGCAGCACCACAGAAATACAGGGGTGGGGATGGCGGGTGGAGGGCATGCCTTCCTCCCGCAGAGAAAGGGTCTGCGGTTGCTGGCACACTGCTGAGTGGAAGTTCTCTGTCGGGATTGGTCAGGATGGTCCAGGAGGAAAGCTGTCCTCACTAACACACATTGGAACAGACAGACCATCCCAGCAGATCTGCCCAATCACTCCAGGTCAGTGTTCATCAAATTGCAGTTCAGGACCCACTGATTGGTGATGGAATCAATGCAATAGATCATGACCAATGTGCTTAATATAACAAAACAAAACAGAGTAAGGTAGGATTAGATGGAATAGAACAGAATAGAATAGCATAGGGCATTGTACTTAGTAAGAATATGAGTTCACAAAATCTTTGTTTCCATTATAATTTCTACTATACACACGGGTTTTGTATGTGTCAAATGTACCTACTAGGTTGTGATGTAAAATATATTTCTTACTCTGGGGTTCCAGTCAAAAAAAAAGTATGAAAGCCCATGGTGACCTAGATTGCCCACAAATCTACCAAATCTACCTGAATTGTGCCCCCTCCTTATGATTTGATTCAGCCATGAAGTAGCATGTCCATCTGCGTTAGTGATATTTTGAACAGACTCTTTTTTTTTAAAATATTTTAATAGCCTTCTATCTTGTTTCCATCTATAATACACTATTCCCCCTATTCTTGGGTATTTCCATTCTAATTTTTACAAATAACATTTTTTTTTTTAAAAATTTTATCGCGGTATACCTGATTTGACTTTGTGGAGCTCCAACCAGTCCATCCTAAAGGAAATCAGCCCTGAATATTCATTGGAAGGACTGATGCTGAAGCCGAAACTCCAATACTTTGGCCACCTGATGCAAATAAGCAACTCACTGGAAAAGACCCTGATGCTGGGAAAGATTGAAGGCGGGAAGAGAAGGGGACGACAGAGGATGAGATGGTTGGATGGCATTGCTGACTCAATGGACATGAGTTTGAGTAAACTCTGGGAGTTGGTGATGAACAGGGAGGCCTGGCGTGCTGCAGTCCATGGGGTCACAAAGAGTCGGACACGACTGAGTGACTGAACTGACTGACTGACTGCCTGGAGCTGTCCTCTCCCTGGGGTCCTAACTGGGCATGTTCAGCATGGATGTGTGTTCCACATACAGTTACCAGGCCATGAGGCAGCGCCGTGAGCTGGGGCCCCAGGGGAAAGGCAACTGGGACAACCCGCTTGAAGCTCTTTGCCGCTTCCCTGCATCCAGAGAAACAGAAAGTAAAGGACAGGCTTTGTGTGGCTGCAGGAGACCCCAGGCAGCTTTTGCGGCGACCCTCATTTTGTAGTTGGGGAACCTGAGGCCCCTGAAGAGGGAGGCCAGTGGCTGGGGCTGCCTGGAGTAGAACCCACGTCTCCTACAACTTCCCATGAGCACAACTCCACTGCTGCCCAGGCCTGCCCCGGGGACTGGCATACTGTGCCATAGGCAGGCCACAGTGATGGTGCCCTCTCCCGTGCTGGGAGCGGGGAGCTGGCTGCTATAGACCCTGCCAGCTCAGGGGGCTTCCGGGAGCAGCTGGATCCACTGTCCACAGGAAGGCACCTTTGCTCAAGGATTTGACAGGAAATTGCTCAGAAATGAAGCAAAGGGAGGCACAGCCATTTCAGATACTAGAAAAACAAGAGCCCTAGCTTTCCCACACTTAGCTCTGATGGGAAAGTTGGGATGAGGAGAGAATGCCAATGACGATAAGTTCCAGAGTGGCTGGAGGCAGGGGATGGGCTGCAGCAGGCCTGGGAGGTTCACCCAGGCTGCTCACTTTCCTGGGCTCCATGAAGACTCCCCCCATTTAGGTCCCCCACCCTACTCTCCAACCTCAGGCTTCAGGGAATCCTGGGGCATCCCCCCTCCATCTGCTGACCTGGAGTCAAGAAACCCCAAAGCCGAAAAGCATTAGTCTCCTTCACATCCATAGCCCCAGGGCCCAGTCCAGGATCTAGCTCATAGCAGACAGGAAATTCAATGAGTTTTGAGGAATGAATGAATGAATGAAGATGAAGTCCAGCTAGGGCATGAGGACAGTGAAAAAGAGAAAGAGCATTTAAAAATCAACATATGAGGAGAGGTGGAGGTGGGTGCAGAGGAGGAATGAGGTGGGTGTTATGGGCAAGGCTGGGCTGGAGCAACCACAGGAGACTTCCTGGAGGTGGGGGTTACAGGCCAGCAGAAGAGAGCATGAGGAGAAGTATAGGGCACCCAAGGGGACAGAGGAGGGGTGTCGATCTCATGTTCAGACCTGGAAGGTGCTGGGGAGCCTCCTGGGCTTGGATGAGCAGAAACGACTAGGAACTGGCCCAGGGGATGCCAAGGAAAAGGCACAAAGCGAGGAGGAGGAAAGGGCCTGAAAAGGACAAGATTTCCAATTTCACATCCCCAAGGGGAAACAGGGTCCACCTGGGGAGGGGGCCACTTTGCCAGGACCCTGTGGCTCCAGCCAGAGGCAGAGCTTGTTAGAGTCTCCCCCTACAGCCCCCAAGCTGAAGGGCCTTAGTCCCTGGAGGAGCAGCAGGAAAGCGGCCTCCTGGTTCTGCCATCACACGCATATCAACCAGAAAGAGAAAGCATTCAAAAGAAACTCGGTCTATTTCTGTCACCACTTGGAAATGAAGACTTCCCTAGAAACTGACTGTTGAGGTTCCATTGTACGTGTAAAGGCACTTGCGTGCGTGGGTGTACACACACACACACACACACACACACACAATTATTCCCGAGAGGTCCGATGTGGGGCTTGCCCATGGCTGTGCCCCTCAAGGGACCACCGGTGAGCCTGAGGGCGGGGCTGGCCACGGAGGACGTGAGGGTCAGGACCAGGCCTCTGTCTGTGTAGGAGTGTGCATCACGTGGGGGTCTCCCCAAGGCCCAAGTCCAGATTGTGACCCAGCTTGGCTTCTGGCCCCACCCATGTCTTCCTGAGCGTTGACTCGAAGCTGATGGAGGGCTCAAGGGGCACCACGTGCAGAGACCCCTCCCTGCACCCCATGTGGTACCCACAGATGACTCAGGTGTGGATGGCACCTCTCTCTGCCCTGCTCTAACTGCCTCCCTGCATCCAATCAATACCTCAATGTCTGGGACGTTCATCTCCCCTTCTCTCCAGTGTGGACGTGAGAGGGCAGGGGCAGCGGCTGGGACAGGGAGCTCCCTTGCCTTCTCCTCTGGGAGGCCCTCGGGGGTCCTCAGCCTCACAGAGTCCTCACTTTCCCATCAAAGGGAGGAGAGGCACAGAGAGGAGAGGCTGCCAGGGCTCCGTGTCAACCCACACCACTCGTCACGGAGCCAAGACCATCAGGGAGCGGTGGGTTTGAGGGGCTTCTGTCTGGATGAACATCACCTGTTGCTATTTTTAAAACGGACTTCTTTGTGACTCGGCTGGAATTCAGCAGAAGCAAAGGTAGGGACGGGAACAGCGGAGTCCCCAGACGTTGTGCCCTCCCCGTCGGCGCTCAGGGCCTACCATGAGCCTCGGGGGCGGTGTCACAGTCTCACCTCCTGGACTGCTGAGCAGCGAGAATAGAGATCAGAGCGGAAGCGAAGCGACGCGAAGAATGTGGAAGGCGCACCAGTCTCCCGGTACGTCCAGCCCTGTCACCAAAGTCTTCAACAGCTCCGCCGCCTCCACTTATTTCCTCCCCGTCATCCCACAGACACACCCTCTGCATGCTGACACAGTGCTGGATGCAAGACACGGATGATTAATTTTTGTTAAATGACTACCGCTAACAACTGCGGTCCAGGAACTGGGCTTAGTACTCTACAACATTATCCCATTATATTACCTCCTGTCACTGGTGCAACAAGCCTGTCAAATGAGCACCCTTTTTCATCCCCATCTTAGAGGTGAATGTTATGGCTTCCCTGGTGGCTCAGATGGTAAAGAATCTGCCTGCAATACTGGAGGCCCAGATTCGATCCCTCAGTTGGGATGATCCTCTGGTGAAAGGAATGGCAACCCACAACCCACTCCGGTATTCTTGCCTGGAGAATCCCATGGACAAAGGAGCCTGGTGGGCTACAGTCCATGGGGTCGCAAAGAGTCAGACATGACTGAGTGACTAACATGCTAGAGATGAATACACTGAGGCTCAGGGAAGTCAAGTAACTTTCCCCAAATCACTCAGCCAGTAAAGGAAGGTTTTGGGATTTAAATTCAGGTTCATCTGAGTCTGAAGTTCAGCTCTTAACCATTCAAATATTAACCGTTTGTGGGCCAGCTCCCAGAGTGTTTGCTGTCCTGTGGGAGACCAAAAATATACACTGTAATATACAGGGCCTGTTATGATCAGAACCATGGGCCAACAGCAATAGTCATCCAACCAACGTACACTGAGGGTCAACATGTGCCAGCTGCTGCTTGAGGGCCTAGGAGTACAGGCGGACACAACAAAGCCTCTGCCCTGCAGCTTACAGTCTAATGATCCGTCCAGTTTCCCAAGCCAGAAACACAAGGTTCATTCATCTTTAATAAGGTGAACTCTTCTCAGTCTTCTCTGATCAAGGTATTATTCAATCATCACCAAGTCCCATTGATTTACCCACCTAACTAGCTCCAGCACCTGCCCACTTCTCTCCATCCCACCTCCATCACCCCATCCAAGCCACCATTGTCCCTCTCCTGGACCACTCCAGTGGCCTCTTAACTGGTCTACATTCATTCACTCTTGCCATCTGCCAAGGAGTTTCCCACCATGCAATTAAAATAAGCTTTTCTAAAAGTAAATCTGGCTCCCCTTCCTTTAAATTATAATCCTTCAATATATATCCTTCCTATTACATATAGAACTGATAAACAAGGTCCTACTGTACAGCATAGAGAACTATATTCAAAATCCAATGATAAACCATAATGGGAAAGAATATTTAAAAAGAATGTGTGTATATATATGTGTGTATGTATATGTATATATATATATAATTGAATCACTTTGCTGTATAGCAGAAATTAACACAACATTGTAAATCAACTATGCTTTGATAAAAATAATAGTAGTCGTTCAATGCCTTTCCATTGTCCCTAGCAAAAATACTTCTTAACTACTTGTGATGCCCTATCTCTCCAGCCTTTCCCTACACCATGACCTCAACAACCATCTCCAACATCTCAGTAGTCATGCCCTTCATCTGCACAATCACTCCAACCTCCCCCACCACAAGCCCTCCACCACTGCAGTCCTCAACATCCCAGAAGCCTGAATCTTCATAAAGCATCCTTTCCACATGTATGCCTGAGCTATGTGCAATGTTGGAGGCAAACAGCTCTGCCATCAAAGCTCTGATGACTTGAGACAAAGACTCAGAAACACATCATCATGGCACCTGTCTGTTCAAATAAAAGCCTGAAGACTGATGTGGAATTCCTAGCCGTCCCATATCTCTAAGAAAAGTTCTCAGCCCATAGTAGAAGGCACTCTGCTCTTCCTGCCTTGAGGCAGGGTGTATAATAGCCAGGATCATCTGTAAGAGGACTGGGACCTGAAGATCAATCACTATAGGACCCCTAACATTTATATTCCAGCCAAATCTTGGGACAATGACCTTTGAGAGCAGCCTTAAAGAGAAACACAAAGAGTGGATTTAAAGCAGAAAGAGGCGGGCTCGTTTCCTTAGAGTCCTTAGGATATTATGTCTGTAACTCTTCTGTCTCCCAATGTTAAAGATGAGGAAACAGATTTCCCATTACTTCATGGCAAATAGAGGGAGAAAATGGCAATAGTGACAGCTTTTATTTTCTTGGGCTCCAAAATCACTGCAGACAGTGACTGCAGCTAAGTTAAAAGACGCTTGCTCCTTGGAAGAAAAGTTATGACAAGCCTAGACAACATATTAAAAAGCAGAGACATCACTTTGATGACAAAGGTCCATATAATCAAAGCTAAGGCTTTTTTCCTGTAGTCATAAACAGATGTGAAAGTTGGACCATAAAGAAGGCTGAGTGCCAAAGAATTGATGCTTTCGAACTGTGGTGTTGGAGAAGACTATTGAGAGCCCCTTGATCAAACCAGTCAATCCTAAAGGAAATCAACCCTGAATATTGATTGGAAGGACTGATGCTGAAGCTCCAATACTTTGACCACCTGATGCAAAGAGCCAACTCATTGGAAAAGACTCTGATTCTGGGAAAGATTGAGGGCAGGAGGAGAAGGGGTAGGCAGAGGGTGAGACGGTTAGATAGCGTCACTGACTCAATGGATATGAGTTTGAGCAAACTCAGGGAGATGGTGAAGGACAGGGAAGCCTGGCGTGCTACAGTCCATGGGGTCTCAAAGTATCTAACACAACTTAACAACTGAACAAAAATAACAACAGAAGACAGCTGGAGAGGAGACCCCCCTAGTCATACTGCAAGTCCCTGGGACAGCCAGGATCCCAGTCAGACTGAGACTCTGTCCCTTTAGCCCATCTGGCTTCCTTGAGAAAAGGAAGTACAGAGGGGAGCGAGCCCCTTAGGGAGGGATCAGCCTCCTGCTGCCGGGATGATCATCCTTGGGCCCCAACAAGGACAGAACAAGATGTGCTTTCTCTGGGCTCTACTGATCCTTCACAGCTGAAAGAAGAAAACAAAACAGTGGCCACAACTGGCTCCCCTCCAGCAGAATGGAATTACGGTGAACGAGAAAGGAGTTTTGGTGGATGCCATCTTGGTTAAAAGAAGAAAGAAGAAATCCCTTGACCACAGACTTTAAAGAGTCCAAGGGGGGCAACTTGACCATTTTATTGATATGACTTGAAAGACTGAGCAACAAGCATGACAGAAGTTTCTAATGTAGCTGTCGGGCAGCGTGGAAGGAAGGATGCTGCTCTGTCCAAGTTTCACTGATCAGACATGCCAAGGAGGATTAAGTAATTAAACAGAGAGCAAACAATTCCCCTTCTCTGTATGAACCAGGCCCTGAACGGCTCTTGTGATGGCAGAAGGGCTTCTGTCCTCTGACTTCCGAGCCTTCGATTTCACTCACAGTAAACCATCCTCTACGCATCTACCCAGGCCAATTTCCTCAAAGGCAAATCAGACCATATCATTTCTGCCTTAAAAGGCTTCCAGGCTCCCCACCAGCTTCCCCACCAAGCCTAAGCTCCTTAGCGTGGCACATAGGGACCCTTCCAGCTTGGCCCTGCCTTCCTGTGCCACCCTTCAATTTCCCTGCCTTAGACTCTTTCTCTCTGCTCCCTCCTCCAGGAGGTCCTCCAGCAAGGCCTTCCAGCTGCAGAATGTTCTTGATGTTGTGAGCACCTGCCTTTCCCCATCTCCATGGTTCTCAACCCTAGAATCAGAATCCCAGGAGAGCTTTAAAAAAAGAAAAAAACTCCAGCGCCCCAGCCACACCCAGAACAATTAAATCAGACTCTCTTGGAATAGGGGTCCAAGCATCACTGGTTTTTAAAACCCCTCAGGTGATTTCAATGTGCATCTAGGCCCGAGAACCACTGTTTTCTTTAATCAACCCCAACCTAGTCCCTTCAAGATTCAGCCCATGTGTCTTATTTAATCGTCAACTATTTCTTCGTTGGGCAGCACTATTCTAAGCATGAGGTATAAAAATAATAATGATTACTAATATTTATTAAGCATCTGTCACATGCCAGACCGTGTCCCAAGTGCTTTACATATGTTAACTCATTAAACTGGAACAACACCTTGATGGGGTAGGTACTATTATTTCCCCCATTTTATATATGGGAAATCTGGGATACAGAGAGGGGAAGTGACCTGCCCAGGGTAACAGAGCTGGTGAGCATTGTTGCAGGGCTTGCAAGCAGGCAGTCTGAGCATCCATCTGGGCTTTAAATTCCTGCCCCCCTGCCATTCACAGGTTGTAAGAGTGAAGCCATAAACAACGAATGAATAGAGTAGAAAGAGGGATATGGGCAGGGGGAAGCTGCCTGAGTGAGCAGCAAGGGGCTGACTTTGGGTGGCCAGGCCATCCCCAGGAGCGGTATTTAATCTGAGTCCTGAAGGATGAGAAGGACCCAGCCAAGCAGAGTGTGGGAAACGGGGTTCCAGGCGGGGTGCCAGTGAACATGACATGTGCTAGGAACTGTGGAGGTCCAGTGGGGGCTGGCGATAGGGCAGAGACAAGTAAAGACGGCGACAGGGCAATGCCTCTGGAGGCCACCTAATGAGAGCAATCAGCAGGGCACACGGTGTCCACCTCAGGGTGGGCCGGAGGTGCCCAATGCAGCCACTTAGCCAGAGGCACTTCCGGGAGCTAGACAGACCTGCCTCCTCCAGGAAGCTCTCTCGGTTCCTCACCTCCATCACTGCACCATCACAGTGTGTTATGGGCTTCCCAGGTGGCGTGAGTGATAAACCACCTGCCTGCCAGCGCAAGAAACATAAGAGACTCCAGTTCGATCCTTGGGTCAGGAAGATCCCTGGAGAAGGGAATGGCAATCCACTCCAGTATTCTTGCCTGGAGGACCCCATGGACAGAGGAGCCTGGCGGGGTCAGAGAGTCGGACACAAACGAAGCAACTTAGCACGCAGTGTGTTGTAATTGCCTATTTACCTCCCAGCCTCCCCTCCTAGACTGGGAGCACCTTGAGGGCAGGAACCAATCTAACTGGCCTCTGTAGCCCAGCCGCTGACCAATATTAGGTGCTTGGCGAATATCTACAGCAGCTCTGGATTCCTGATGGTGAAGGCAGGGCCAGGCCTGATGCTGGAGCCTCTGTGGTCCTTCTGCTGCCACTGCCGTCACCAGCTGGGCCCCCCAAACCAAGGGATGCCCCATCTCTCTCAAATCAGAGGAGGGCAGAGGCCAAGAGGCAGGAAGATCAGAGGGATCACCCAGGTCGCATGACCCGTTGGTGGCAAAGCTGGCCAGGACTCAGGTTTCCAGACCCCAGCCCAGAGGTTTCTCCACTGGCCACTTTTCCACTGGCCTTCTCGCCCCTGCCTCCGCTCAACACTCCTTTAGCAATGTCTCGATCTGTGTGCTGAAGCCACGCAGGGCAGAGAGCACCCAGAACAGAGGAGTCTGCCTGTCTCCTGGGAAGAAGCAGCCAGCCGGGTGCCCCAGGGATGGCAGGGGCCCCTGCTCACTATCACGGGCCATTCTGCTTTGAGGTCATGCTAACAGCATGATGGTTAAGCATGTAAGTTTCATAGCACAGTCCTGCAACTTCCCAACTCTGTGGTCCTGGGCCAGTGACTTCAACTCTCTCTGCAAAGTCTCTTCACTACAGAATGGAGATGAGTGACCATAGTAATCCTATGTCCTAGGGTTGTGGTAAGATTAAATGAGTTAACAGGTGTAAAATGCTTAGAATGGTTCCTGGCAGGTAGTAAGTGCTTGATCAGTAAAATGTGTCCAATAAATGTGAGTGAGAATTTCCCAGGACAGACTCGAGAGACTCAGGCCCTTAGGTGAGCCTGAGCTATTTACCAACCCACTGTATGCCTCGGTTTCTCCACCTTTTAAATAGGGAGTCATTCATCTCTATGAGTGGCTGGAGGACAACCACGAAATGCCAAGAATCCTGAAAAGAGTTCAGAGGTTAAATAGAAAGAACCTAACAAGTGGGAGGCCTGATGGGCAGGTGACCCTGTGGCAAACGCAGGGCCCCATAATTCACCCTCGACCCAGCAGGCTGCCTGGGTTTTATGAGCCCTGGGGGCTAGGCTACTTTCCTGAACATCATTCAGAATTTATAGACACTTGTCACTGTCCTTCCCAACTCTTTTTTTTTTTTTTGCCTTAGAAGGAAGCCTGGTGTTAACACAGCCTCTGCTGCCCTCCCAGGGAAATGCAGCCCACCCTGCCTTCAGTCCCCAGCTGGTGGGAAGAGAGGAGCTGAGAGGCCAGCAGGCCTGTCCACGGCAGCCAGGTGCCCCCTCTACCTGCCGAGGTCAGGGCAGAGGAAGACAACCTGGAGCCAAGTATAGGAACCAGGCTTCTGCATAAAGGACCCCGTGATGACCGAGACCTCGGGCCTCAGACCTCCAGGAATTTGAACAGGACTGGGCCGGGCTGGGTTGGGCTCGGGACCCCCTCCGAGTTACAGAACAAGGAAAGCACAGAGGGAAGCACCAGCTGGAAGCTCCTGAGGAAGCTCTCCTGCTTGTATCACTTACCGGCCGTGTCACCGGCTCAGTAACTTGGCCTCTCTGCGCTCCCACGTTCTGACCTGAACACTGGCTAAATGTGCCTTGCCCTGTCTACTCCACAAGCTACCAGGATGAGGAAGGATGACCATGAGGGTGGAGAGGACTGGGAGGAGCTACAACGGGAGCTGTCACAGAGTGGCCAGGAGTGCAAGTGCCGGATCCCCACCTCCTGACTGGGGGACCTGAGCGAGGTACCTTCACCTCTCTGCTTCCTCTCCAGGAAACTCTTAATGTCTAGTTCCCAAGGTTGAACAGGATGAAATAGCTTAGCATCCCTAAAGCCAGCCAGGGCTCAGCAAACGCGGGCAGCTACAGAAGAGGCACCACCCCGAGGGAATCGAGAGCAGTGGGTGAGGGCACGGAGCAGGAATCAGACACAACTAGGGTCAAGTCCTGGCTCGGCGCACAGTGTCCATGTGACCTGGGACGCCTCCCAGTTGGCCTGGGACTTCTCCGGTTTCATAACAGAAAGTCTTGCATTCCAGAGTCCCCTGGGTCCCAAACAGGGTCAGTTGGTCACCTTAGACCCAAAGAAAATCCCACTGCTATTCTGAGCTACAGCTTACACCTCAGCACAAAGGGAGGTAACACCTACTTTGTGAAGGTTGTAGGGGAACGAAATGAGAGAACATGTGTCAATTACGCCAGCCATGGCGGCTCTTTCATAGATGTTCACTCACTTCATCCTCACCACGACCCGGAGGCGGGGAGGCAGTGCTCAGCAGGGGTTCCCCAGGGAGGGAAGGGGCTGCACCCAGCACAGCCTATGGGACCCCAGGCTCTTCCAGCTCCTCATTTGATGGCAACACTGGCCTGCCGGGCCCCTGGGAGCCAGGTCCAGCCCTAAGCAGCTCTGCCTGTGATCTGAGTTGAAATCCCACTCTGGGGGCACATCTAGCTGTCATGAGGTTCCCCAGGCCTTCCCCTTGGGTGCCAGGAAACTATTACAGACGTTGAAGGTGTGCAAGAATAAGAAAGTCTCTTTGAGGAAGAGGAGATATATGCATGTATACATATATATACATACATATATAGTTATGACTGATTCATGATGTTATACGTCAGAAACCAGCACAACATTGTAAAGCAATTACCTTCCAGACAGAAAAAAAAAGAAAGCCTCTCATACACCGGGAAGCTCCACCTCGATTCCCATCTCTCACCCTTACACATATCACAACATGTGACAACTTGCATTGCAGATAAGAGTGTGGACTCAGGAGCCGGGCTGCCCGGGGTTCACATCCAAGCTCTGCCCTCTGACTAGCTGTGTGACCTCAGGCAAGTGACTTAACTTCTCTGGGCCTGTTTCCTCACCTGTAAAAATGAACTAATCAGCACCCACGCCACAGAGCTAATGTGGGGATAAAATCAGTATATAAAGCTTACATTAGAACAGCGCCGGGCCCACTCGAAGCAGGCAATACCCAGGAGCCGTTATTCTGATGATTTAATATAATGTAATTCAATCCAAGCATGACCTGGTCATTCCATTAGCCTCTTTGAGCCCATTTCCTTACCTTTAAATGGAGACTACTCCGCTCACCCCTACTTCCTCACTGTCACGGGATCCAAAGTAGATAAACGTGGTTGTGAGTTACGCTTTAAAAACCATCAAGAGCCGTATATGTGAAAGGGATGAAAAGAACGCGTCCTCTAATAAACATAAGGTAATAGAAACATAGGACTACGGGGTAACATGAGCCAATGTAAGATAATACTCTGCGTTAAAAACTGAACCGTGAGAGAGAGAAGACAGATGGAGAAAGAGGAGGAGAGGCAGAGAAAGGCCAAGTGAGACAGGGACGGCGGGTGAGGGCTGAACTTGGAGAGCAGGGAATCAATGCCGTACTGTAATTTAAAAACCGATATACAGTAAATATCGGCCCGGCGCCGCAGAGCAGCGGCACGGCAGGGTGGCCCTGCCAGAGATAACTCACAGCCCCAGCTGGGCCAGCCCCCCGGCTCCCCGCCGGCCTCCCCTCTAACTCATGGGCCACTGCTGTGTCCCTGCACCTACGTGCTACCCTAGGGCCGCAGGCACCTGCGGGGCCTCCTGGTTATGTGCCATAGTCACACGGCCCGAGATCTATGGAACCGGCTGACCATGAAGTCCTGGAAATGAGCCTGGGGCCTGGACTTCTCCCCTCGAGAGAAAGGGACTTGGGAGGGGGCTTGGGTTCCCAGCAGCCTGGCTTTGTGCTGGGGGTGAACTGGGGGCTCCCATCACAGCTCTTCTCTTGTGGCTTCACTGCCAGAATTCTGTCCCCTCCCCACAGTGACACACCCATCCCCCCATCATCACCCCACGTCACACCTGAGACACAGATCCCGTAATCCATCCTACACCTGACCCTCCCAGTTCCTGAAACCCCGCCCCCACAAGCATGCCTCTAAATCTGGCTTCTCCTGCTGGGGGGCTCATGCCTTCTTCTGTGCCCTGCTCCAAGGCCTATTTTCTTGACCCCCATAGGCTTTTCCAGCTTCTTCAGACCAAAATATCTTCCCCCCACCTGGCTCAGCCCCGGGGAACGGGTACGGGGGTGGGGGTGGGGGCAGGAATCATGGCCCAGGGAGATGTTGCTCTCTGGCCTTCTCTCCATGAAAGAGACCAGGCTGAATCAGATGCCTCCTTCCTTGATAAAAAGTTCCTCAATCCAGGTTCCACATCCCCATTAGAAGCCCCAGTGCCTTCCCACCCCCATCCAGTGAATGCACAGTGGTTCTGAAAGGTCCCAAAGCAGCATGTTCTGCGGCCCTGCCACCGACTCCCATCCCCTGAGATCCTGTGTTGTGCTCGCCCACGTGGCGTGTCCTGTAGACACTGCCTGAGCCTGTAGACCTGTAACTTCCTCCCACAATGTGGCTTGATTGCCCCATAATCTGACCCCAAAACGAAGGCGGTCCAGGTGTGAAGTCCAGTTCTGAATCCACTAGCCACCTTCAGACAAATCCCTCCTCCACAAACTTCCCCAGCCCCTAAGCCAAACGCAGTGTGGTTACAAGGTATAATAAGAAACCCAACTGCATCAGGAACCACTCAGTGACCTCTGCCTCAGTGTCCTCTCACGTATAATGGGTGTAATCATAGCATCTGTCCTTCTTGCTTGCCTGGTAGGAACTTCTGTAGGGTCAAACGAGATCACATAGAGAGTATTATGAAATTCCCTAAGGTGCTGGATGATTTAGTGGGTGGTTGTTGGAGAGGAGCATCCATTAAACTGATCCACAGTTGCTCCCCTCCTCGCTTAGGAAAAATGCCCCTAGTCTATCTACCATGAATAATAGTAGTGTATACCACACAGGGGGCTTCCCTGGTAGCCCAGACAGTAAGGAATCCACCTGCAGGATCTGGGTTCCATCCCTGGATCAGGAAGATCCCCTGGAGAAGGGATGGCAACCCACTCCAATATTCTTGCCTGGAGAAGCCCATGGACAGAGGAGCCTGGCGAGCTATAGTCCATGGGGTGGCAGAGAGCTGGACGTGACTAAGCAACTTGGCGTGCGTGCACACACACACACACACACACACCCCACAGCATTCAGCACATGCCGGGCATTGCTCCAGCCCCTCACATACAGCAATTCATCAGGTTCTCCTAACAGCCCTATGCCGTGGGTACTCTTATTGTCTCCATTTTGCAGATGAGGAAACTGAGGCCCAGAGAGAGTAATCTGCCTGAGTCCACATGATCAGGAAAAGAGAACACAGTGTAAGCCCTAGGAATGGGGGCCCCAGTGCACCCAGGCTCCCTACATAAGAACTGTGTCCACATATTTTAGTACCTAAGCATTCTGGGATAATGTGTATGTTTCTCTGCTCCACCCTCCTCTTAGACCTAAACTTCCCAAGGACGAAAAATGGGCCTTTCCCCACCCGAGGACGGCTTCTCAACAGTAAGGAGCCCGCCTTGCCCACTTGCAACCTCCCTGTGTTCCCCCTCCCCCTGCCAGCAGCTCTCTGCCCAGACTCTTGCCCATTTAAGGACTGGGAAATCATCCTGCCCCCAGTGCGATGGCCCTCATTTCTCATGTGCTTAGAAGCTGTGACCAGACAGCGGGCCCGGGATTTATGTCTATTCTAGGGTCTCCCCTCAGTTCCCCTTCTCCCAGCTCAGCCTCTGTGACGCACATGCCCGGGCTGGGAGGAAGATTAAGTGGTTCCTTTAGGGTCAGCTGCCCCTAAACAGGGACCACAGCCCCCAAATCTCTTCATCCAGTCAGTTCACATTTGGGTGAGAGGGTGAGATGCCAGTTAAGCAGTGGGGCAGGGAGGGATCTGGGAAAGCAGCTTGAGAGTGCATTTCTCAAGTGGTCCACATCACCCCTCCACCTCCAGCATGGCCACTGCTGTTGTCAGCTTTACATCATGTGGTTAATCGTGCATGACCTTCAGCTGAGTCCTGAGCACATGCACACGCACAGACACACGCATGCACGGGATCACAGGTGAGGGAAGGCAGTAGGCACAAGTCAGAGCTGGGCACCCCCACCGCCATCCCAGCCCCAACCCCCTCCAAGTCCTAGAGTCCACAGGCAGGGCTGGAAAAAGTACAGAAGGGGAAATCAAACAATGGGGGTGGTGGAGGGCTGCATGTGGTGTCTGGCTGGGGGCGGTGCACAGTAGGTGCTCAATAACTGCACGTTAAATTAAACTGAATCAATGAGGGCCGCTGACCAATCAGTCATGAAAGGGAAGGTCTAGGGAGCATCCTGAACACTCAGGCTCTCCTGACTTTAAAGCTCGATGGGCTTGAGGGCTTTCCAGGTGGTGCTCGTAAGAACCCATCTGCAATGCAGGAGATGCAAGAGACGTGAGTTCGATCCCTGAGTTCGGAAGATCCCCCGGAGGAGGGCATGGCAACCCACTCCAGTATACTTGCCTGGAGAATCCCATGGACAGAGGAGCCTGGAGGACTCCATGGGGTCACAAAGAGTCGGACGCTACTGAGACGACTTAGCATGCATGGGATGGAGGGGGCACTTTAGAACAAGTCAAAGGAAACCTCACTGTCACACTGGCAGCAAAGTACAGAACTTTGCTCAAGAGGTGGGGTGCACTGAGACCATGAAAGTGGTTCCAGCAAATCATGACTCCCATACCTTGACCCTTAAGAAGCGTCATGAGAAACGGCTGCGAGAAGGCTTCCTCTACAGCATGAGGACAGACACCGCCCAATCCTCTCCCACACTCTATCTCGGTGGAAATGAGGCAGAAGCGGGGCTAGAACGCGCAGGGGAACGTGCAGGGGACTGACCTAGCATGGGATTTCTCAGTTGTGGGAGGTGTGATATGAATCAAAGCTCCGGAGAGCAGACTGACAGATCACCAAACAGCCACACAAGAGCACATGCAGGTTGCACATGTGCCCTGGCAGAGACAGGGCTCCAGTGTGGCTCCCTCACCCAGGGTGACCCATCGGTAAGTTCCTGACCAGGTCCCCCAGCACCCCAGAGAGTCCCCTGCAACTTGGTGTCTGGCGCTGTATGAGGACCTCTAACCTCTAACCTTTGATTTCCGTGTCTCCGGGTCATCCATCTTTCCTCCCTTCTGCCCCAAGAGGACTTATCTGGGTATTACAGAGGCTTCAATGGGGCAGGGGAAGGGAAACTGAAGGGAAGGATCAACTTGCCCACCCAGGAATCCTCAATACCTTTTTAGATTGACTAGGCCTCATCTTATGGCCCTTATTGGGCATTTCCAGGGCTTTCCAGGAGCTCAGGTCAAGCATGCCTACACCTCCATTGTTGTCCTCCAGGGGGCCCCCACATCTCTTTCTCATCAGCTACTGCTGCTGCTACTAAATCGCTTCAGTCGTGTCCGACTCTGTGCGACCCCATAGACGGCAGCCCACCAGGCTCCGCCGTCCCTGGGATTCTCCAGGCAAGAACACTGGAGTGGGTTGCCATTTCCTTCTCCAATGCATGAAAGTGAAAAGTGAAAGTGAAGTCTCTTAGTCATGTCCGACTCAGCGACCCCATGGACCGCAGCCTACCAGGCTGCTCCGTCCATGTGATTTACCAGGCAAGAGTACTGGAGTGGGTTGCTATTGCCTCATCAGCTACTGAGATGCAAGCTGGAGCCTAAACCTTGCTTCGCACCCAATCTCCTCCAAGTCCTGCAGGCTGAGTGACCCTATGTCAGTCATTTGGGGGACCAGAGGGAGTCATGTAACAGCAAGACCTAGTTTACAACTAGTCTGAAGTAGGAGTCTGCACAGACTCCCAATATTAGTTGGGGATCATAGTAAATCCCCACCCCCAGCTATTTTGACTAAAGCTGCCTTGATAGCGGAACAGATCAGGAAGGGTAACTAGGAAAGATGGGGCTAGCTTTAGGGAAAAGGAGTAGAAAGTGAGTCTTAGGGAGGGAAGGTGGAAGAACCAAACAGATTTTTGCATTTCTGTGAAGTGTATCAGAGACCTAAGTTAAGACGAAAGGGAAGACCTTCCCGTGTTGGCCTTAGACAGAAGAAGAGGGTGTTTAGGGGAGATGACCCAGGAGGGAAATACAGAGGGAAAAGGGGTTAAGACAGACATAGCATCTCACTTTTCTTGTTGTGTCTACTGTGAATGAGTTAATGCAGGGTTTGCCCATAATACAGTTGTTCTAGTATCCAGGACTCCCACAGATGCTAAAATCCAGAGGCTCTAATCTCTTTATAAAATGGCATAGTACTTGCACATAACCTGTACACATCTTCCCATATACTTTACTTTTTTAACTTTTTTTATTTTGTACTGGAGTATAGCCTCTTGATGAAAGTTAAAGAGGAGAGTGAAAAAGTTGGCTTAAAGCTCAACATTCAGAAAACTAAGATCATGGCATCTGGTCCCATCACTTCGTGGCAAATAGATGGGGAAACAGTGGAAACAGTGAGACACTTTATTTTGGGGGGCTCCAAAATCACTGCAGATGGTGATTGCAGCCATGAAATTAAAAGACATTTACTCCTTGGAAGGAAAGTTATGACCAACCTAGATAGCATATTAAAAAGCAGAGACATTACTTTGCCAACAAAGGTCCATCTAGTCAAGGCTATGGTTTTTCCAGTAGGCATGTATGGATGTGAGAGTTGGACTGTGAAGAAAGCTGAGTGCTGAAGAATTGATGCTTTTGAACTGTGGTGTTGGAGAAGACTCTTGAGAGTCCCTTGGACTGCAAGGAGATCCAACCAGTCCATCCTCAGGAGATCAGTCCTGGGTGTTCATTGGAAGGACTGATGCTGAAGCTGAAACTCCAATACTTTGGCCACCTCATGCGAAGAGCTGACTCACTGGAAAAGACCCTGATGCTGGGAAGGATTGGGGGCAGGAGGAGAAGGGGATGACAGAGGATGAGATGGCTGGATGGCATCACCAATTCGATGCACATGAGTTTGAGTAAACTCTGGGAGTTGGTGATGGACAGGGAGGCCTGGCGTGCTGTGATTCATGGGGTCACAAAGAGTCGGACACGACTGAGCAACTGAACTGAATTGAACTGAGAGCCGATTAACAATGTTGTGATAGTTTCAGGTGAATAGGGAAGAGACTCAGCCATACATATTCACTTATCCATTCTCCTCCAAACTCCCCGCTCATCCAGGCTGCCACATAACACTGAGCAGAATTCCATATGCTATGCAGTAGGTCCTTGTTGGTTATCCATTTTAAATATAGTTGTGTGTACATGTCCATCCCAAACTCCATAACTACCCTTCTCCCCCATCCTTCCCCCTGTTCCCCCCCACAACCATAAATTCATTCTCTAAATCTGTGCCTCCCACATACTTCAAAATCTTCCCTAGATTACTTATAATACTGACTACAATGTAAATGCTATGTAAATCAATGTAAATGCTACATAAATAGTTGCCAGTACATGGCAAATTCAAGTGTTGCTTTTTAGAACTTTCTGGGATTTGTCTTTTTCTGAAAACTTTTGATTGCATCCACAGATAAAGAACCCACAGATAAGGAGGGTCGATTGTAAATGCATTGAGTACTAAAGAGTCCAACTTTGGGATTTTGCAGTCTCTCATGTTTCAGGATTACCCTGTATACATAGGACTGTGACAAGGAGTCCCAGGCTCTATGCAGACAACTCCAAGCATACTGATAATTACAAGAGCTCAGTTTTGCTCTTTAACCCAGTTTGACCCTGTTTAACACCTAAGCCTTGTGCCTACAGTTCCAGTCTGCCTCTTGGGTTGGTCTGGTGCCCATTAACCTTGGCCCTTGGGGATATTCAAGAAAGCAGACCTAGATCTGTCCAAATCAGGCGCATGGCCTTCTGTTGCTCAGGAGCAAAGCCACACACAGCCTTGCATCTCCTCCACGGGACCCCCACACCTTCTACACACCGTGCAACCACAGTGCAAGGAATCGCGGAGAAAAAAACCAGGAGTGATGGGTTACAACACAGGCAAACAGTGTCATTGTTTAAACGTGCTTGGTGCATTAGGACTCAGCTTAACAAGCCATTTGACCCAGCACATAGTTGCCTCTGGCTTCTCACTCCTTTTCCTTTGACCTTCTGTTCACAGACTTGCCTTGTTTTCCAGGATCAAGCCTGCCCTTACCCCCCATTTCAATAAAATGGAGATTCCTGTTCAGGAGGTTTGGGATTTTGCATCCACCCAGCCTGCTTCTGGGTGATGCTGATGCTCCTGGTCCATGGACCACACTCCAGGCAGTGACTTGCCAGTGTGGATCTGTCCTCACCATCTCCTGGATTCTCCTTGCCTCAAATCTACCTCCTTTTCTAATCCTAGCCGGTTAGTCCTAAAACATGCATTCTCAGTGGTGGCAACAGCGCCCCCAAGGGGGCAAAAATTTGTTATTGGGAGCAGCTTACTCTTTTTGTATACAAAGCACAGCGATACCTAATACAGTACATAAACAGATATATAGTATATATTAAAATTTTATGGGAGTGAAATTATAAGAAATAGTGTCTTAAAAGTTTTCATCAAGAGGGCAATAATTAAAGAAAAGTTGAGACACACGGGCTGAAGGCTAACTCCCTTCACCCTCTCTGGTGCCAAAGCTCCAATAATGGCACCTAGTTGCAAAAGTAAATGATATGACATGATATGAAATGACATCAGTGTGTCCCTTCCCTGCTGCCTGCCCCGATCCCCCCGAGCTGTCTGGACCAAAGGCTCTTCTTCTGCAGGTTCTGCATCCCTTTTCCCAGAAGGAACAGTGTCCGCCTGCCTCACCTATTATATTATTGGGGAACTCCAGTCCCACACGAAACAGATACATTAAAGCCTACCTGTAATGCCCTCACGCGTGTGTGTGTGCTAAGTCTCTTCAGTCGTGTCTGACTCTTTGAGACCCCGTGGACTGTAGCCCACCAGGCTCCTCTGTCCATGAGGATTCTCCAGGCAAGAATACTGGAGTGGGTTGCCATGCCCTCCTCCAGGGGATCTTCCCAACCCAGGGATCGAACCCACATCTCTTAAGTCACCTGCATTGGCAGGTGGGCTCTTTACCACTAGCACCACCTGGGAAGCCCCAGTGCCCTCATACCTGGGCAGTACTGCCTTTGAGAGTTTAGTTACTTGATCTAAAATCAGGAAGGGGTCACAAATATAATCCTGAGTGCTAAAGGGCTTGCTCAAGGCTGAAGCACATTCACACGGGCCTGACCTTACATCCTCCTTAGGAAGTCAACACCAGCATCCTGACGGGATCAGTAAAGGAACCAGGCCTCAGGGGGGCCCCACCCAAGTCACACACAAGGTAGGGTCTGGACCCCTAACTCACAGTCCAGTGTTCAGCCTACCATCTTCCATCCGGTCCAGAAGGACAATGCAGACTATCTGATGGGAATTTTTGAACAGATGTGTATGAGTCAGAATGGCAGGCAGGGAAGCCCCCAAGAAGACTGAGCCCCCGAGGGCTCTGTGATGAAGGCTCTGAAGTCACCTCACCAGCCAGGCCAGGAGGCCAGCAGAGCACACACAGGGACCGATCCATGCTGAGCCTACTGATCCTCCCCTGGGGACAGAGGCAGTACAGAGGGGTTAAGGGTGTGGGTGTTGATCCAGACAGACGTGAGAACTCAGTGACAGCTCTGCCACTGACCAACTAATTGGCAGGCACCCAGCTTCTCTGAACCTCTGTTTCCCCGTCTATAAAGTGGAGGTACCAACAGTGATCATTTCACAGGATTGGGAGAATTCAATGAGAAAAAATGTGAAGCTCTTAGCACTGTGCCTGGTACATAATAAACAAACAGGAAATTGTTCGAAGGAGCTGGTCTTGATAGCCTAAGAAATTCTCAGAATATCCATTCTACTTTCCACACCTGAAACTCCCAAATTCCCAGTGACCTCTGAGAATTTATAAGACAAAATCTAACTTCTATGAAGTTTAATGGGCTTTTGCCCATAAATCTTCATCTCCTCCAAGAAGCCCTCTTGATTGCCCTCGCCCTGAGCATACCCAACACGGCTCTTTCCCTTGGTCCTCATCTCCAGACCTGACTTCCTGCTCCCTGAATATACCTTTCCTTAGGCCCAGCCATGATGGTTAGACTAGTCCTCCAACCCTGTTCTGGTAACTCATTAGTCAGATCCTACTAAATACATGTCTGGGCCCGAGCCCCTCTTCCTGACTGGGTGGACCACCCAACTCCACAAATGGGACCCAGGTCCAATCACAGGCCCTGTAGAGGCCCCAGCAGAGCTATGTCCATTCACTTAGACACCAGCCCTGTGAGGCCACTCTTGGGGCAGCAAGAGTTGGAGCCAGGGAAGGAAGGGCAGAGGCCGAATTCTGGGAGAGATTTCACACTCCAGCTTGAGATAGGAAGGCGTGACAGATGATACTTGTAAAACACAGAGTTGGAGCATCCTGAGCAAATGTGCATGGCTGTAAAAACCCACAGCAAACAAGAGGCAGGGAGAGAAGCAGGTGCCACAGCCCCAGAGGTGAAATCTGCTCCTCGAGTATCAATTCTCCAAGTTTTCTTGGAGGGTTTCCTGGAGTCTTTTAATGACCCGCTTATGTACGATGGCATCAAACCCTCCTGGCAGTTGTATGCAGGGGAGGCTGGGGACACGCTCCTCCAGGTCTTTGAGGGCCCCTCCCCCTCTCTGAAACTTCCCCCTCCAACCAAACACTCCCCCAGATCTGTAAGGGGGTTGGGGAGCATTGGGACAAACATGGGGCCATACACAACGGCAAGGCACATGCTGTTATTTCCAGTCAGCAGACGAGAGCACAGAGGCTCCAGCGGTTAACACAGATGTGGCAGAGCTAGAATTCCAACCCAGGCCTTCCAAGCGCAGGTTCCATTCCACTCCAGGCACATCTTGCTTTACTGTGCTTCATTTGATTGTCCTTCATAGATATTGTGTTTCTTTACAAATTGAAGGTTTGCGGCAACAACCTTGCATCGAGCAAGTATATTGGGGCCATTTTACCGACAGCATTTGCCCACTTCATGTCTCTGTGTCATACTTTGGTAATTCTTGCAGTATTTCAAACATTTTCATTTTTATTGTGTTTGCTATGGTGACTGGTGATCTGTGATCAGTGATCTGTAATCAGTTCTTTGATGTTACTACTATGACTTTCTGAAAGCTTACAAAATGGTTAGAGTTTTTAGCAATAAAGTCCTTTTAAATTAAGGTATTACATTGGTCTGCTTTTTTTTAGATATAATGCTCTTATGCACTTCATAGACTACTGTATCATGTAAATATAACTTTGATATGCACTGGGAAGCCAAAAATTCATGACTCACTTTATTACGATATTTGCTTTATTGTAGTGGTTTGGAACAGGATTGCAATATCTCCAAGGTATGCCTGCGTATGACAACTCTATCCCTTCAAATAAACTGTGCTCAAAAACTACAACTGAACTTCAAATAAACTGCTCAGAAACTGTGCTAAGGTTCCAACTATGCTCAAAATAAAATTGCAAGACACCCCAATACTTCTTGCTTCTGTCCAGGGTCCTGTTACATTTGGCTGTCTCTGCTTGGTTTCTGCTCTGTGTCTCTGCTGTCAGTCTAGAAGCCTTCCCCATCAGAATGGGGAACCAGGCCCCAGATGCCAGTACTGTGCTCATCTCCAGCCTGGGACAGGGGACTTTCTGAAGGAGAACTGCTCCATCTCACAGGCTGGACAGACTTGACTTGACGTACCTGACACCAGAGGCCAGAACCCCCTGGATCCTTGATTTTATTTCAGAACGGCAGCCAAGACACAAAGGCGATTTTCACTGTAGCCAACCCAGGGCCTGGGTGGCCAAAAGGCTGCTGGCTTCTCCCAGTGGCCCCACCCACCTTATCTGCATTTCCCACCCTTTCCACCCTCCCTCTCCTCCTAGGTCTCTCCTCCTCTGTCTCACCTCCCGAAAGCTTCCTGCTCACCCTCTCTCAGGCCAGGACTCCCCAGCGTCTCAGATTTCAGGGCCTGGGAAAGAAAGTGGCACCTCAGAGAAGGCGGCGGCGGGCACCCAGTCCAACCCGACAGGGGATGAAGCTGGGAGCCGACCTCCCAGAGAAGCATCGCCAGAGGCTGAAACCGAAATGCCAAGTTAGCTGTTTGTATCCCCCAGGGCCAGGGTAGGAAGATACGTAATTACATTCCTGAACAGGAATTAGACCAGAAACTCTAAATTGAGGACTGGGCAGAGGGCTTGAGCAGAAGCAGGGGAGGAGCTGGAGGACAGAGACGGAACTCGGCACCCCTAGCCCGAGTCAGAAGGGAGAGACGACATCCCAGCGTCAGCAGATGGGCCCAGGCAGCTGGTGTGGTCTGCGGAGGCTGCCGGCAGGCCCTCTCGAGCTTCCCCATCCTCTCTGCAGGACCCTGACCCCCTTCAGCCTCCAAAGTACTGCACAAGCGAGGCCACAGCTGGCTGGGCTCTGCTGTACGTGGCTGAGTAAAGCTCTTCGCAGAGGAGAGCGATCAGCCCAGGACACAACCCTAAGACCCGGGATCTGAGCTCCCAGTCTCCCCACAATCCCCCCATCTGTGCTCCCAGTCTCCCCACAAGCCCTGAGTTCCAAGACGGCCCCCACCCTCATACAACAGCCCAACAAGAACCTCTCAGCCTGGTCCCAGGGAACTTCACAGCTCAGAGACAGGCAGTCTCCTGCCTAGCTCTGCTCCTCCCCAGCCATGGGGCTGGTGCGGGGGGGGGGTCAATTTCTTGAAGCCGCCCTGCTCCCACGGCCCCTCAAGGCCAATCAGCCCTTTGCAGCCACAGAGGACCCCCTCCCTGACACACGCATGCACACACATACACACACACACACACACACACACTTCACTGTCGTGAAGGCAGAGGGTCAGCATCTACAGCCATGCCTGTAACACCAGCTCACGGTGCAGGCTCCGCCAAGCTCCCGCTACCCGCAGGTATCTGCCTGTCTGTGGCATCTCAGCAGGCACTTGGTGCTGGCCTGGATCAGTCCCCCTGCGATCCCCGCTCAGGCTCCCTCCTGTTTCCCTTTCAGGTTCTGGCTTTCAGGAGCTCTGTCTCCCTGGAACTCACTGCCTATGTCCTTTGTACTGGGGTGATGCAAAGATGGGTAGGACACCTCCCTGCCGTCCCCTCGGGTCTGTGCAGAGCGAGGCACTGCTGGCACTGACTGCCCACTACTCTCCCTCCTCCCTGCCCAGGCCAACCTTAGAATCCTAGAACCAGGGCAGGGCTGGCGGGAGACAGACCTATCAACCAGGCACAGCTAATACCACTTTCCATATTGCTTCATCATGCCATTCTGATGCCCCAAGCTGCACACACACCATCTCCCCAATCTCCCTGCCTTCTACCTGAAGACAGGAGAGGGTCCCTGGGGTTGCCCTACATGCCTGCCTCCCTGAACTGCAATGAAGCCTTCCTTCCCTCCATCAGCACTGAGTCAACTCCTCCACACCCGGCTTTACCCACCCCACCCAGCCCCCAGAGCGCAGGGAGCCCTGGCGTCCGACCCAGCCCCCAGCAACCGCTCCAGCCAGGCTTCGCCTGTGGGGAGATGCAACAGAGTGGTCTGGCGGCAAAGTTCTCCTGCTGTTTCAACGTTTCTGTCTACCTGCAGCTCCTGTCTCTCCCTCCTGCTCTCTGGCCTCAAACGGAACTCGCTCTCCCCGCTCCTCGCCAGAGTTTCACCTCCACGATCAAAAAGAAAGAAAGAAATGAAAAGGAAACCTCCCGCGATAACGACGGGCGAAAAGAGAAGGGAGTATCCGCAGGGCTGCTCGGGTGAGAGAGCCCTCAAGTGAAAAGAGAAAGGGATGCAAAGTTCCCAGCTCCCCCGGGCGCGTTCAGCCCCGCGCCAAGCTCCCGCAGACACCCGATCGCTGAGACGCGGGAGGCCGTGGCGACCACTCACCTGGGCGAGGCAGCATCTACCTCCGGCTGGGAGGCACCGAGGCCGGTTCCGCGGGGCGCCCGGGCTCCCCGGCTCGGCCACGCATCCTTCCCCGCCCGAGACAGGCTCGAGCTAAGCCCTCCGGCTCCGGCGAACACAGGCAGATGGTGGCCTCGGATGTCCACGCGGGGAGAGCCCTGAGAGGCTTATTCAGTTATATCCACGGCATTTAGCACGAAGAAAGAAAGAAAAAGCACAACTTGTTCTCTTCCAGATTAAAAAAATAATAATAACATAATCTCTCCCTAGGAGGACGGCGGCAGGATTTTCCAAATCGAAGAACCCCGGGCATCCCCAGGAACCTCGGGCATCTTGGAATGCGGGGCGTCTTCAAGTTCAGACGAGCCAGCCGGTTGTGCGTGTGAGAGTGTGTGTGTGTGTGTGTGTGTGTGTCTCAGAGAGAACGAGCCAGGCACTCACACCCACACGCACACAAACACACTCCCCCGCACGCCCCGCATGCACACTGCCCCCCCACGCGCGCGCTCACACACGCGCGCCCCCGTCACACATACACACACACGCACGGCGATCGCACGCATGGAGCAAGGAGGGAGCCGGCGGGCTGCGGCGGCCGCCGAGAGGCGGCGGCGGAGAGAGCCCAGCGGCCGGAGGCGCCCGGAACCCGGGCCCGTGCGCGCCGTCCCCGCCGAGCCCCCAAGCGAGGCCGCCCCCAGCGGCGGCCGGCGGAGCTGCAGGAGCCGGGAGCCGGCCTCGGGCCCGCCGCGCGGCGCACCCCTTTCCTTCCCACACGGCCGCCGGAACTGGAGGGCTCGCGGTCCCCGCCGGGGTGGCGCGAGGGCAGCTGCTGGCTAGCGGTGCTCGCCCGGAAGGGCGGCGGGGGTCCGGGGAGGGCGGCGGGCGGGCCTCGCGCCCAGGAGCCGGCAGGACGGGATGGGCGGCCCGGCGGCACGGGCAGACCCTGCGCCAAGCGTGCCGGGCGGCCTGGGTTGCGCGCTGCGGCCGGAGCCGGTGCTGCCGCCTCACGTGCGGAGAGCGCCGTGCAGCCTTCAGCCCGCCGCCTGCCGGAGGAGAACCCCGCCGCGCCGGCCCTGGGCAGAGGGTGGGGGCTGGGACGATCGCGCCCACCCAGCTCTGGCGGGGTTCTGATCCCCACACCCTAGCGGGGCGACCCAGGACAGATGAGAGCCCGGTGCAGGCGGGCCTGGAGAATTCAGGCCAGGACTATGCAGTCCATAGGGTCGCAAAGAGTCGGACACGCACCTTTAGACCTCGGAATACTGTCAGAATCTGTAAAGTGTGCAGTGGCGCCAACTGTTTGCACAGCGCCTTCCCTTGTTTGATCCTCCCACCAACCCTCATTTGACATTGGAGGAAAATGAGGCCCGGAACAGTAAAGCGACCTGTCCGAGGCCCGTGGCGTGTCATGAAATCCCCGTGGGCTTAACATCAGAAGGTCTGGGTCTGGCTGGGGTCTCATCTAACTTTGGTTATTTATCCTCTCTGTCCGCTGGGATCAGCAACCAGTTTCCAGAAAGGTAGGACCAGGCTCTGCCTTACTGGTCTTTCCAAGAGGTTCAGGTACCTTTCTCACAGAAAGAACTGAAAATTTGAGATGCCTGCTTGTACTCCAGCTGCTAAATCCAGGGAGAATGTCTCAATCCCTCTCTGCTCTCCTAAACACCTCCCGTGCACCTGTCCCAGATACCCACAGGGAGGCACATGTGGCATGTGGATGTGGCTCTGCAGCTCAGGATTGGCTCAGCTGCTTAAATCTGTAATCTGAAACCCTGCCTCCTCTCTGACTGTGCACTGTGAGCTGGATGAAAATCTGCCCAAGCCCAGGCACCTAGACTCCCCTGTGCTGTACTCCCATGGGCACTCAGGGAAACTGCCAAATCAGAGTTCTGCGGACCCTGGAAGACAGGCTCTTCCTTGGGGGGATTCTAGAAAGCCTAAGGGGAAAAGGGCATGGCCAGGATGAAACTCAAGATACATCAGAGTGGGCAAGAAAAGAGAGGTAGAAACGGGGTGGGGATAGAGGTGTGCGCTCTGCTTAGCGGCTCTGTCGTATCTGACTCTTTGTGACCCCATGGACTGTAGCCCGCCAGGATCCTCTGTCTGTGGAGTTTCTCCAGGGAAGAATAGTGGAGTGGGTTGCTGTGCCCTCTTCAAGGGGGTCTTCCCAACCCAGGAATCGAACCCAGGTCTCCCACCTTGCAGGCAGATTCTTTACCATCTGGGCCACCAGGGAAGGGAAGATAAATGAGGGAAGCAAGGAGGAAGGAGAGGTTGAGTAGAAGAAGTGGGGGCAGAAACAGGGGGACTCCCCCGGGGAAGTGGTGGGGGAAGGAATGAAGGCGGGAATCAGCAGGGAGGTTTTCTTCCTTGTTTACCTTTGGTTTTGCATTCCATAGGTGGGAATTCCAAGAGGAGGAGTTAAGAGTGGAAGGAGGAGCTTTAGCTTAGATTCCAGTCTCTGAATTCCCCTCCAAGGGTCAAGGGCATCAGGCTAGATTATCTCCTTACACCAAGGTCACCCAGGAGAGGACTGGAATCTAGTGGCAGGGATAAGATGAGACTGGGACCAGAGCAGAAATGAAGCTGCACTCAGAAACCAATAAGACATTAGGATGGCATGAAGGCCAGGGATGCTGGGGGTAGCCCAATTCTTGCTCCAAAGGGAACCCAATATGCCATCAGGAAGTTGTCCCAGGACTTCCCTGATGGTTCAGTGGATAAGAAGGACTTCCCTGGCTGCTCAGACGGTAAAGAATCCACCTGCAATAAGGAAGACCTGGGCTTGATCCCTGGGTCAAGAAGATCCCCTGGAGAAGGGAATGGCTACCCACTCCAGTATTCTTGCCTGGAGATTTCCATGGACCGAGGAGCCTGGTGGGCTACAATCCATGGGATCGCAAAGGGTCGGACACGACTGAGCCACACACACACAGTGGATAAGAATCTGCCTGCCAATGCAGGGGACACGGGCTCGACCCCTGGGCCAAGAAAATCCCACACGCTTCGGAGCAACTAAGCCTGCAGCTACTGAGCCCATGTGCTGCAACTACTGAAGCCCAAGCTCTTGCCTATGCTCTGTCACAAGAGAAGCCACCGCAATGAAGAGGAGCCCCTGCTCACAGCAGCTAGAGAAAGCCTGTGCACAGCTACGAATACCAGTGCAACCAAAAAGAAAGAAAGAAAAAAGTTGTCCCAGCTCAGAGAAGGGGATGACTATCCCATAAAGAGCCAGGACCTGGGTCATTTCTTGTACTTTGGATAATTCTGAGGACAACTGGCTTATTTTTTCAATAATATTCGCCTCACCTGAGCCCTCAGCTCTGGGCTAGGAGTCAGGTGGCCTGGATGTTCAATATGCCTCTGCACTAACAAGCAATGTTGACAATCTCCATCCCCTCAAAAGGGCTGACCTGTGTGCTGGCTAAGGGCCTGCCCAGCTCTAGGAACCCATGGGCAACCTTGGCAGATGGAGCAGGCTGGGGACCCAGATGCTTCTCAGGAGGCCAAGAGAAAGCCAGTCTGCTGTCACCATTCATGGTTGAAAGTCCCCAGAAGATAATCTACACTTCAGTAATGGAGAGATAGGGATGGTGGGTTTCTTGTTTCCCTGAGCAAGCCCAGAGGGCTTGGGTAGGGGCACTGTTGTGCAAGCTACCTGGCTGCTTTTACTGATTGCTGACCGCAGAGCTGGACCAAGGCTTCCCAAAAGGGGTGCTATGGTCATCCTGTGAAAGAGAGGTGGGAGTGGGGGCAGAGGGAGAGAGAGGTCCAGGGAGGAGATGAAAGCTCGCATACCATCCAGTCTAAGGCTGGGCAGTGCAATTCTTCTACACTTTTCACTTTTCTAAATAACCCTACAGTGAACATCTTTGTACCTAAGTCTTTGCCCACCTTCTCGCTTCTCTGCTTGGGTTAGAGTCCCTGAAGTAGGATCACTGGGCAGAAGGGTACAAACATTTGCAGGGCTCTCTGTGTAATACATACTTCTTTGTTTCAGTTTTACAGCCAAGGCACTGAAGTGCAGGGCAGATAAATGATTTCCCAGAGAGCTCCCAGCAGGTGTTTAAGAATGTTTTCATCCACCTTTTCATGTCTCTATGTGGTAGAGAGTGAGGGGGCCTTGTGCTTCCCACCGCACATCAGAGCAGTGCCGTCTCCCCTAAGATAACTCTATGTCCCAACACGGAGAAAGCTCAAGCTCCCCTGGCCCCTGTCATGAACCATCCTCCCCTGCGCTCCTGAGCACTCCTTTCAGTTTTTATTTTTTATTTATTTTTTTAATTAATTAATTTATTTATTTTACTTTACACCATTGTATTGGTTTTGCCATACGTTGACTTGAATCCGCCATGGGTGTGCATGTGTTCCCCATCCTGAACCCCCCTCCCGCCTCCCTCCCCATCCCATCCCTCTGGGTCATCCCAGTGCACCAGCCCCAAGCATCCTGTATCATGCATCGAACCTGGACTGGCGATTCATTTCACATATGATAATTTACATGTTCCTGAGCACTCCTGACCAGCTTCACCCTGTTGTCTGCATCCCCTGGCTTTCCGGTTGGCTATAGGTACTGATCCCCACTATGCACTTCTGGGCAGGTGGTGACTCCCAATCCTGCTTGCTTAATGGGATCTCAGTGCGTAATGAGAGGAGTTCTTGGGAGGGGCTGGAGGTTGAGAGGCCGTCAGTCTGAGGAGGAGAAGGTCAAGTTGGCCTGGGCCTTCATAACTGGCAGAAGGACTCCTGTGCAAAAGACAAGGAGAAGCCTCTCTATATCTACCCAGTATGGAGAAGAGAGGGAAATGGCATAAAAAGCAGTGAGGGGGACTTCCCTGGTGGTTCGCTGGTTAAGAATCTGCCTGCCAATGCAGGGGACATCAGTTTGATTCCTGCTCTGGAAAGATCCCACATGAAACTAAGCCTGTGAGCCAGAACTACTGAAGCCTGCAAGCCCTAAAGCCCACGCTCGGTAGCAATGAGAAGCCAGCACACAGCAACTGGAGAGTAGCCCCTGACTGCTGCAACTAGAGAAAGCCCTTACCCAGCAACCAAGGCCCAGCGCAGCCAAAAATAAACAAATAATCAATCAATAAAAATTATTAAAAAAAAGCAGTGAGGGATTCGGGTAGATGACAGGACACAGCCAGGTGCCTGAACATATGGAATCACAGAGTGAGGACTGTTGAGTCTGCTCCATAAAGAAGAGCAGTCTGTAATCCCAGGAATTTGCTAGATGCTTCTTAGAGTGCCCCTTGGCACATCGTGGACTGAAGACAAATTTTGTGGGCCAGAGGAATCAGAGAGATCCTGGGACACAGTCTCGTGAGGCCTTGGGACCTCCCTCCACTCAGTAGATTGCATGGCTAGAACTTAGGAGCCATTCCTAAATCCTCAGGCCCATTCTCTCTGCTTCCACCAGGACCAACAGCCAGCCTGATCCTAGTTTATCCCACAGGCCTTGTAGATCTTGCCATGTTTCCTCTGGAGCCGAGGCCTAGCCCTGGAGCGCACCTGATAGAGATTCAGGTGCCATGTCTTTTAATCCTGCGGTGCCCTCTACCCCTCCTCCCTTCCCAAATGCTGGAGTAAGAAGCAGCCAAAATAAATTCCTATTAGTATGCATATGTATTCCCAAATTCCTTAACAGAATGACTAACACCACCTACAGCCATTAGCTGGAGTTTGTTTTCTAAATCCAGTTTACTTTTCATCATCAAGCCCTCTGTTTATCTCTCCCCCTCCCCCAGGCCTCAGGGGCTCCCTCCACAGCCTCACTCTCTTGCCCTAATACCAGGTCTGGGGTTGGGTTCCTAATTCATCAAAGGGTCAGACAATCCTGAAAGATCACATTCAATCAACACGGAAGTCTTGACTGTGTGCCTTTTATACACTGCCTGGCGCTCTGCTCCATACCACAGGGGAGAAGACGGGGAGGAAGAAGGCAGTCTCTTTCTGGAGAGAAAGGACACAAACTGACACTGGCGCAGCGTCCTGCTGTCTGTGAAGAGCATTCGTAAATGCTGTCTCACTAGTTCGCCATTCCAGTCCCAGGCAATCGATCATTACCCCATTTTATAAACAAAGAGACTAAGTCCTTTGTTTATAAAGGTAACATGGTAGCTCCAAGAGTTTGGAGCTCTTGGATGGCACTGGATTTCAATCTTCTGACTCCACAGCCCAAGACTCCTTCCTGTGTACAAGGCAACCTCTCTAATACTAGCCAGGGTGCCAGTAAGTGGTAAATTACCAAGTGCACCTGAAGTGCAGTAGCCATCCAGCAAAGAGAAGGCCGAAGCAACTAGGGCCAACTTGGTGGGTGTTTTGCAGCCCAAGAGAACCACCCTGACAAATGCACAGTGTTAGGAGACCCTGGGATTTGAGGTAGTGTGGTTGAAAGAACACCAGAGGGGAAGACAGACGATCTGGATTCTGGTTCTTTAACGTGACCTTGGGCAACTCTTCCTCTTTCTGGACCTTTGCGTCTCCATCTCTAAAACAGAAGTGTTGGAGCAAAATGGTCTCTAAGATCCAGAGAAGAGCAATAAAGGAAACAGTCATCTGGAGCAGGACTTGAGGCAACAGATGTTGTTGACTTCCCTGGCTTTCGCCTCCTGCCAGGGTGGCTCAGTCAGTAAAGAATCTGCCTGCAATGCAGGAGACCTGGGTTCAATCCCTGGGTCAGGAAGATCCCCTGGAGAAGGAAATGGCAACTCACTCCAGTATTCTTGCTTGGAGAATCCCATGGACAGAGGAGCCTGGTGGGCTACAGTCCATGGGGTCGCAAGAGATAGACATGACATAGCAACTAAACCACTACCACCACCACTGCGGAATCTCCAAACCTTCAGGATGGTATTGAAACAGAAAACACTGTGGGCTGGGGCCGATGTCCAGGAGGAAGATCTGGGAAGGACTACAGCTCCAAGCTCTGGCCCAGCACTCCCAGTGCTTCACCAGATCTCCCGGCCAGTCCCAGGCTCTTCTCTTGCCACCAGATACATCCCAGTAAGGGTGCTAGGCTACATTCAGGGCATAGATATGCCAGCCACTCCTTTGCATGCTGATCAAAAGTCATTTTATTTAATCCCCACAAAACCCTCTGAGGCATGTACTATTACTGTCTTTACTTTACAGATGTGGAAACTGGTGCAAGCAGAGGCTGAGTGGCTTCCTAGGTCAGAGAGTTGGTGAGTAGCAGAACTAGGATTCTCACCCTGGCACTCTTAACTCCGAAGCTGGAGTGCTCACAGTGACTGGTTGTGAAATCACCTTGTTTAAGGAGAATCAAGGTAAGGATTCATTTTATCATTCATTCATTTTGTCACTCTCAGAATGGACCGGCCAGTTCCCCCTCTCTCTGAATCAAGGTAAGGATTCATTTTGTCATTCATTCATTTTGCCACTCTCAGAATGGACCGGCCAGTTCCCCCTCTCTCACACCGGCTCTCAGCGCCTCCCTTCACCTCTCCCTGCCTTCTGTTATGTATTGTTTGGAACATACAGTCATAAGTATGCGGTTTGTTTTATAATCCAACCGACTCGGGGAGCACAGCTATCGTCATTTATGTCCCTGCCTTACCATCCTTCACCCCAGAGATTTATCACAGCAGGAATTGACTGACTACAAAATTCTTTCCATTCCTTAATCAAGCCCTTGGCTTTTCTTTCAGAGGGACTTAGAGAGCGGAGCAGAACCCATTCTCGATCCCAAGCAGGACAATAATTCAACTTCCTCTCATAAAACTGCTTTTGTAAGCTTCATGTGAAAAAATACAGAGAAGGATTAAGGGGAAAATCAGCTGTGGTCCCATCTCACATGCTGGTCGAGCAAATGATTGCAATATAAGGAAACGAGGTAAAAATAAAAACTTTGGGAAAATGTATTTACAGGATAGAATCGCTTCCAAGAAAGGAAATCAGACAAGACTTCAAGGAGGCATTAAAATGTGAATGACACTTGAAGAATGAATAGCATTTGGAAGAGGGTGAAGAGATGAGAGAACCTGGCAGGCCAGGTGGGGGTAAGAGTATGGGTGAGGGCGCAGAGGCGGGACGTGTGCAGGGGGGGTGGTGGGTGCAGATGGGTGCCACCAAAGCAAGTGCAGAAGAAGGCGTGGAGGCTAGAAATGGGCTTTGGATACAGACTCTGTTTAAATTCAAGTCCCCACCTCCAAGGGAAGTTACCTTAAGCTAGTTGCTGAGTCTCTCTGCACTTTCTTCTCTTCACCAATAAAGTGAGAATAATAATAATGACATAATATAGCCTGCATGAGAGGATTAAGTGACATAAATAACTTTAGAATATTAGATAAAGTGGCATATAGTAAATTTTCAAGAAATGTTAGATGTTATTACTGTTGTTATTATTCAAGAGCAGAGTGGGAAATGAGAGAGCTGAATAGGTTGGCACTAGCCTGAAGGTCGGAGAAGGCAATGACACCCCACTCCAGTACTCTTGCCTGGAAAATCCCATGGATGGAGGAGCCTGGTAGGCTGCGGTCCATGGGGTCGCTAAGAGTCAGACACGACTGAAGTGACTTAGCGGCAGCAGCAGCAGCAGCCTGAAGGTGGCACAATGGAGCATGCCCACACCTGGAAGGTAAGGACCAGATCCCTTTATGCAGATCAGCAGGCAGCACTGAAGTGCTTTGAGCAGACCTATGTAGGGGTTTGGTGGTCAGATTGCTAGGAGAAGTATCTGAAAAGATAAGCACAAGTGTATTGAAATCATCCAGGTTGAGGAGTTGGGAGTGGGGAGGGTGGGGACTATCACATTGAAGGGTATAATAGTGACCATAAAAGAGGGTGGATGTGAGAAGCAGAGTGGACCAGACCTCAGAGGTGCCTAGGTGTGAGGTCTGAGGGCAAAGATGATTGTGGCCAATGCCCACTTTACGTTAGGGAGTCTACTTGGTGGGAAGGATGGTTGGTGTCCCTGAGAGATGCTGGAAAGATGACAGAAAGTGGGAGGGAAAAATGGGGAATGATGAGTTCCACATTAAATGTCTGGAGTTTGAGAATGCGGGGACACCCAGATCTTCTTGTTCAGGATGTAATTTAATAAGTGGGTCATGAAGAAATAGTCAGGAATATAGGGAAGGTGGAAGCTCAAGGGAATGAAGGAAAATCCCCAAGGGAGAAAACCCAGAGTGAGAGAGCAGGAGGTAGAGGTTAGAAACCTCCGCTTAAAGGAATTTACTCCACCAGTGGTCTTGCACTGGCCACTTTACACGTTATGCATGAGCCTCCCTGCAAAGCAGAAATTGGTTGGTCCCATTTTATGGATAAGGAGGCTGAGACTCAACAAGACTAAGTAGCTTCTCCAAGATCACTTTGTTAGAGAAGCCAGACAAGGAGACAGAGAAACATCCCACAGAAGAGTAGAAAAACAGGCCCTTTATCAAGGGATTCAAAGAAGGGAAGAGGACTTAGAGTTTTGCTATCCAATGTCTCCATACCAGGACACACATAGAAAATATTTGTGTGGCACGTGGCGGGTCAGTAAAGAGGCTGATCTTCAAGGGGTGATTTGCCCTCCAGATTCCCCTGACTCTATGTGGCTAGTCACAGTCCTGAAATAATCAATATCTCACCACAGCATTAAGCTTCCCTGGTGGCTCAGATGGTAAAGAATCTGCCTGCAGTGTAGGAGACCTGGGTTCGATCCTTGAGTCAGGAAGATCCCCTGGAGAAGGGAACAGCTACCCACTCTAGTATTCTTGCCTGGAGAATTCCATGGACAGAGGAGCCTAGCAGGCTACAGTCCATGGGATCGCAAAGAGTTGGACATAACTGAACAATTAACACACACACACACTGACACTGAGACGATATAACAACTGGTATACCCAGGTACCCACCAATAAGAGCAGAAACCCCCTACAACACCAAACATCATTTTGTTACACAATGAAGAGGTCCATCTTGGGGTCCTAGAGCAGGGGCTTAGGGAACCAGGTGGTAAAAAGGGACACATGGGGGACTCTGGCACTGGATTGAAAATATTTCTCTATTTTCATCACCCATATGGCTGAATGCTGCATCCCAGGCCTGCCTGTGGCCAACTTTTAGCACATCCGTGTGCCCTGGCACACCAGCTGGGACTGCTGGCTCAGAAGTTGGTTACACAGTGTATTTGACCCGGCAGAGGAGTAGGCTGGAGGGATGGTGGTTGTAAAGCAGAACTATCAGGCTTGGTGATTCGGAGGTCATTGATGGCCTTCAAGAGAGCAATTTCTGCAGTGATATGGATGTGGAAACCAGATTGCTAGTGGTTGGAACTGAGTGGGAGGTGAGGAAGTAGAGGCGGTGAACGTATAATACTTTTTCGAGAAGTTTAGCTGTGAAAGGAGGGTGGAAGGTGGGATGGGAGCTCAGGAGAAATCAGAGTGGAGGAAAGGCTTTCTTGGGAGTGGGAAGCACTTGGGTGTGAGCCAGAGCGAAGCATCCAGCATAGAAAGAAAACAAGAAGAGATCTTCCAAGGGAGGGTAAGGGAGGGGCAGGAAGTGTTCAGACAGGGACCCTGGAAGGTGGGGTCCTTCTACAGACACCAGAGGAAATGAACAAAGAAAAAGGAGATGACAGGCATTTCGAGGTGGAGGGAAGTGCTCTGTGGTCTGGATCTTGCAAGTTGAGTGGTACAGAAAGAGGAAGTGGGATTTGAGGGGAGAGGAAGGTTGGAACCACTTCCTGAGGATGAGACGGGCGGTTTTCCAGGAAATATATGTGTGTGTTTCAGGCAGAAATGAGGCCCACTGTTTTCAGTATATGGTGGTGGAAACTCAGAGAGGTCCTGGGACTTTGTCCTGCCATTTGTCACCCTGAGAATGACAGAAAGAACCAGTATGTATGTGCTCTAGGATTTCGGGTAGTCTGGAGCAAGTGGGGACATACTGAGTGTGCAGTGAACTTGGAGTCCTTGTGAAAGATGGACTGTGGGATCTGAGGTACGCAGGCTAGTGAGGATGGGCAAGGGTTACTGATGGGGAGTGGACTTTCTCTGAAGCGGGGCTGTATAGTGGGAGATGTATAGTGGGAGATGGATAAGAACATGTGGCCAAGAGCAAATACGAAGATAAAGTTCCAGGTTTGGAGTCTGGTGCTGAGTGTTGCCTGTTGGTAGGAGACCCACACTTGCTCCTTCATACTCTCCCCAGTACCACAGGGCTTCCCAGGGGGTGCAGTGGTAAAGAATCTGCCTGCCAATACAGGAGATGCAAGAGATGCAGGTTCGATCCCTGGGTTAGGAAGATCCCCTGGAATAGGAAATGGCCACTCACTCCAGTATGCATGCCTGAAAAATTCCATGAACAGGGGAGCCTGGTGGGCTACAGTTCATGGGGTCACAAAGAGTCAGACACGACTGAGCATTGCACCACCGCCTGTACCACCGAGATGTGAAAAATTCATTTCCAAGACTCCCTTGACAGCTAGATTCTGCATAAGACCCACTCGGAGGAGGCACTCCAGTAAGACTAGAAGGCATGCAGAAGGTTGAAACTGTTTTCTGCGTGAGGCAGCAGCATTAGCAGGGATGTGGGCTCCTGGGTCTCTGGCTGGTGTCAGCAGCGGTTCCACTCGTGTCTCAGAGGGCAGGATCCTGGGATCTGGACCCTTGCCCCTTTTCACTCTTTCAGCTCTATGAGCAGTAATGGCTATGTGAAGTATCAGTCTCTGGGGAGTTGCATCTTCTCTTCTTTGCTTTTAAAATCCAACCAACCCCTTTGCTACGTATTCCCTATATTAAATCCCCTCTGTTTGAAATACCTAGGATGGTTTCTTCTTTCCCGATGAGACAGTTTTACCTGTTAGAAAGCCCAGGTTGTGACTGGGCATATGATATGGATGGCTGAAATAAAGAGGAGATGAAGGGCTTGGGATGGGGATTTCTGAGGTCAAATAATTGAGAGATCAGGGAGTGAACAGCTCTGCACAATTCATAGCTGAAGCTAGAGACTCTCACCCCCTCCTCGGGGCTCTGAATTCTATTGGGATCAAGGGCTCTCCCCTCAAACATTCCTTCCCAGCTTTCACCCAGCCAGAGCACTGTTCTTACCCCACCTCCCCAAGTTAATGTTATCTTCTGTACCTCATGGGTCCCACTGACTGATCAAACAGTGATATGTGTATTATCCATTATCCCTGTTACTCCCTCCTAAACTATGTCCACTTTATAGTTTTCCCACCTCCCCAAATCTCTAGGAATATATTTTGTCTCCTGTTTTTGACAGTATTCTTCCTCAAAATAATTTCTTAATCTGGAGCCCATGGAGATTCTAAGGGTTAGAATTTGCACAGGTAATTTCACATGTATGTGCATGTGCTTTTTTTTTTCTTTAACTGAGAGAGAGGATATAATATTTATCACAGTTTCAAAGGGATCCTTGTTCCCTTCACATTGGGTGTGGTTCTAGGAAGAAAAAGAACAATCACTGATGAATGTCCAGAACTTAATTTGCTCAAGATCTCTAACTTTTTCCTGTGATCTTAAAAAATCCATTTTCATTTTCTAGGATTCAGTTTTTTCATCTGTAAAATGGAAGCAATAATTCCTACCCTTCAGGATTATTATAAGGATTAGAAATAGTATAAAAGTCAGCACAGTTAAAAAAAAAAAGTCAGCACAGTGCTGGGCATGGGTGACTTTTAATAAAAGTCAGCTATTGGAATTGGGGCTTCCCTGGTGGCTCAGATGGTAAAGAATTTGGCTGCAATGGAGGAGACCTGGGTTTGTTCCTTAAGGTTGGGAAGATCCCCTGAAGAAGGGATTGACACCCACTCCCTGCCTTGCCTTTCTTGCCTCTCTTGCTTGGAGAATTCCATGGACAGAGGAGGCTGGTGGGCTAATAGTCCAGGAATTGGAACTGAGCTAGTTTGGGTTCCTCCAGAAACAGACCATTAGAAGGAATTTCAGAACAAGTTTGGGAGGTGACCTGGAAATGTCATTGGGGAGTGGGGTAAGGTAGGTGAGAAGTGAAGAAAGAAAGGGGGATTATCCAATAAAGCAAGTATTTTCAGCTGGAGCTCATTCTACTGGGGGTCTCTGAGATACAGTGTGAGGCACTCTGAATTGTCCCCTCCAGGGATGAAGGAGTGGAGGATTTATCTACCTGGTTGCCATCTATCATTGACTGAGGGCTTCCAGGGACATTAACTCTCCAGCACAACTGGCTCCCTTGGCCAGGAAAAACCCTCTGGCATGAAGTCTTAGGTGTTTATAGTATCAAGTTAGTTGTATAAAGATGAATGCTCAAGAGATAACAGCAGAGCAATGACAGCAACTGCCCCAGTGACTAATACGAAGCCTTTCCCCTATTCCCACAGTCATCATTGATAAAATCCCCAGTCCTTGCCCCACGGGCCCTTAGCTTGTCCTCTGGGCTCTGTACTGGACTAGCACTAAAGTATCTTGTGCACGCATGTCTGTCTCTTCAGGAGAACTCGAAGCTCTTTGAAGGCAGGGGTTGTATCTCACCCTAATTCTGTGATACTGGAACCTGACATAATGACTGATACAAAGTGGAAATATCTGGTACATGTTTGTAATGAATGAACTGCCCTCAGAGTGGCTGTCTGGAGGTTTCTGAGAACCTCACTCTGCCAGAGGGGCGACACCATCAGACATTCCACTCATGCAGTAGGAGATTTATGACCCCTCCTGTTTCTGTGGCAGGTGCCTTTATCACAGCCTGTATGGTTCCTGAATCATTTGCCGAGGGATTCAGGTCTCAATATTTTAATCTCCAAAGCGATGATATTAGAAATTCAGTTTTTAAAAGGAACTGTTTAGGGTGTCAGCACGTTATGATAATTATCTGGGAGGATCGCCCCCCCCACCCCCGACACTGCTTCTCCTTGAACTGCACTTGTAAGCTCTTTTTCACCTTAATACAAAGAATAGGAAGAATAGGAACTATTTATGTGTGTGTCCCCCACCCCCAACCTCATCCTCATCTCCCGTTCCCATATTGCCAACACATGGGGAGTGTACTCTGTTCCCCGGAGCACACGCCTGAATAAGCCTGATTGCTTTCCTGTATTTCTTTATAAAACTTTAAATATTCATTGCGCCGTCAAATTAAATGGGATTCTTTGGCTGTCATTCTTTTCAACACGCTGAGTACTTTTCTCCAGTACCTGCCCTACCACCATCTGAAGCCTCTAGAGACTCGGCATTTATCTAACATTATCCCCTATAAGCTTGGCTCCCGATCAAGTGAGAGGGATGCTAATAGAAACAGAAGAGTGGGCCTTGTTTCTGAGATCAGGTGCTCCGTTGGAGATCTGAGGGGCAGCAGTGAAAGACCGTTTCTCCTAGCTCAGAGAAGAAGATTTGAGAATGAGAGGCTGCGCAGAAGACACAATGGAGCGGGCCGAAGGTGAAACGGAAACCACCCAACAGGTCTATATCAGCCACCATTCGTCCCTCTTTACCGAGTTTAAGGTCAGAATTCAGGATTCCAATATTACCTGCGCCAGAAACAAGGAACTGAGTTAGATGACATTTGGAAGTCCCTTCCAGCCCCTCAAGTCATTAAATTTCTTTGTCCGGCAGTGATAGAAGCTTAACAAGGAAGGCCTGATGGGACTCTACAAGAGAAATTGAGGGAGGGAAACATGAATATGCAAATCCGGCTGACTATTAAGTATAGCATTGTGTTAAATTTCAATGCAATACATTATATTTTAATCTACTTCCTCTGCTTGTGCGGTCCTTTAACATGGGAATAGATTGGCGATCTGCGGACTAACATACCAGGGACCGGGTCACCATCTCTGCGCAAAAACAATTTATAACTAGCCTGAATTGGATGAAGCGCCGCGCGGGAGAAAGCCCCGCGCTGCGGCTGCAGCAGGATCGGCGCGCTGCCGGGTGCAGAGGGCGGGGCGGGGGGCACGGCAGGCGGGCAGCGCTGCAGACTGCACTGCGGGCCGCCCACCGTCGCTTAATTCGCCGCAGTGCGGGACGCGGGAGTTTGCCCAGCTGCGGGCCGGCGTGCTTCAGGAGCACGCGGTGCTGGACAGCGCACTGCGCCCTCGGCCTAAGGAAGTCTCTGAGGAATAGAAAGAAGAGCATCACCTGGACCATGAAGCGGGTACGTGCAATGGGGAAAGCCCGGGTGATAGACGTCTCCCCAGCACAAGTACCAGGTCGCAGCGTGGAACTGAGTAAGGCCCGCCTCCTTGCCGGGCCTCAACTTTTTTCATTCGCAAAACGAGAATTTGTTCCAGATGCTGTGACAGGACCTTCAGTGTCCTGGTCGGCCATGAATCAGTTGCCTGTAAACTCAATAGATGCCCGTAGGACAGTGGCTCTCAGATCTGGCTAGCCATCAGTACTACCTGTGGTGGGAGATAAAATCCCTATTTTCAGGCCTAAGTGTGGAGTTCCGATTCTGTAGGCTTAGGATAGGACTAGCAATGTGCATTTTTAACATGCATCTTGATTGCCTTTTCCCAGGCACCAGTTCAGAGAAGTCTGAGAAATATTGCATTTGGCATATCTTTCTGATGTTTTGATTTTCTGATCTCTCCACCATGACTTCTCTGCCCTCATATCCCCTACCCTCTGTGCAGCGCACACACACACACACACACACACACACACACACACACACACACACTCAGGCTTCCCCATGCACAAATAACATATTTAGTCCCCAAACTTTGAACGTACTCATTATGTTCCAGTGAAACCTTAGTTTTCTCAAAGAAGATAAACCATCTACAAGACAAAGCATTTTCCCTCAAGATGTCCTAGTATCACAGGGAAGACAGGCAGACAGCTAACTGTGATACAGAGCAACAAAGGCACCCTCAACAGTGTGTGTAGCTGAGTGCGGCATAGCCCAGATGTGCAGGCTTCTGCTGTGTGCTCAGTGGGGCGGGTGGCTGTCGCCCTTGGGCAGGGTGTCACTCTCCCAGGCCTGCTGCATGACTCTTTCATACAGTTTCCTCCGTGTCGTGGATAGCTCTCCATCTGTGTGGTGCATAGCACCCCACCAAGTAGAGTGATAATTGCTTTGCTCATTCATCATGGCATCTCAGGGGACACCTGACTTGCTGAAAGAGCTTCCTCCATCTAGTCTTCTGCATCACTGTCTTCCCATGTATCCTTTTGTCTTCCCATGTATCCTTTTGTCTTCCTCTTTTTCCAAGCTTCTCATTCTCTCCCTTCTTATTTACATGTCTCTACTTTGACATCCTCAACTCCCAACAATGAGTGTCTTTTCCCCCCCTAACTCCATTCCTTGTCCCAAGCTGCCAGATACCATCTGTGCTGAGGGTGGTTTTGTAGTTGCTGCTAATGAGAGAGGTCCTTGAAGAGAGGAAGTTGGATTGTTCATCACAACATTATGGTGAGAATGGAACGAGGTTTAGCTTCAGCACAGTGACACTTTGGCTAGCTTGGTGCTAAGGAGATAGAATTAGCAAAGCAGGATCCAGGTAGCAATCAAAGACCTTAGAAGTAACTGCAACCAAACTGGCTCAGCATTGATCATATTTCCCTCTTGCCCAGAGGTCTATGCACAAGACTCCTTTCTCCTTCAGTTCAGCTCAGTTCAGTCGCTCAGTCATATCTGACTCTTTGAGACCCCATGGACTGCAGCACACCAGGCCTCCTTGTCCATCACCAACTCCCGGAGCTTACTCAAACTCATGTCCATTGAGTCAATGATGCCATCCAACCATCTCATTCTCTGTCATCCCTTTCTCCTCCTGCCTTCAATCTTTCCCAGCATCAGAGTCTTTTCACATGAGTCAGTTCTTCACATCAGGTGGCCAAAGTATTGTAGTTTCAGCTTCAACATCAGTCTTTCCAATGAATATTCAGGACTTATTTCCTTTAGGATGGACTGGTTGGATCTCCTTACAACCCAAGGGGCTCTCAAGAGTCTTCTCCAACATCATAGTTCAAAAGCATCAATTCTTCGGTGCTCAGCAGCACCTTTCTCCTTGGCAGAGAGAATCGTTCACCCTATTGCTTGTCTTGCATGCTGTCTTTTGCTAACCTACTACTTGGTATCCCATTACTGCTCATCTCTTCTCTCTTCTCATGGACCTGATGCTTTGGAGATCATTATCGTTACTGTGTACTCTATAGACATATCCATTTCTGAATATCCAAACCTTTCCCTTTCATCCAGGACATCATTCTGATGGAGACTCTCTTCTAGGTCCTTCCATGTAAACCACAAGTTTCTCAAACTTCATACAAGTCCACACATATGATTAGAAAGTGCCAGAACCCCTTATCCCTATTCTGACAGTTTTTTTTTTCAAAGTCATAGTAATACTCCCTTGAATGAACCTGATTTCTAAGCCATGCCAGTTTTCACCAATGATGGCCATATTTTTAATGCCACATTCCTGTTTGCAACAGGTAAGGTTTGGAATGATATTTCTGTTGTCTGCTTCAGCTCTAAGCAAAGTTTCTGATGTGTGCCATACACACATAGCATCAGGATTCCCCAATTTTTCCCCCTAGACCATTTCTTATGTTTGGCTTTCTTGCTGAGACTGTCCTGGAACATGCTTCCCAACTTGAGTGGTTCTTTCTCCCTGAATCTAAGCCTTGTTTCTTGTGTCAGCCTATCAGGCTAATGGCTGATGCCGCAGAGCAGAAATCTCATCTAAAGCCAAGGGTATGCCCCACCCCCACAGAACTCAGCGTACTCCCATGACCACAAACACCCACTGTGGCAACCCACCATCACATTGGCCTCCTTGGATGTGGAAGCCAGTTCAGATCTGACTGCAGTTTCCTAGCTCCTCCTTCTGCTGTAACATGGACTAATGAATGGACACTCAACAGAGGGAACTGGACATGTTCCCATCAGTTCCCTCAGCTCCAGCCCAACCCAGCCCTTCTCTTGCCCCCTGGCCCCTATATTTAATTATCATGACAACTCATCAACTTATTAGTGTTCTTTCTTTATGGGTAGAAGCTGAAGCTCACAGGGGTTGAATAATCTGCCCATGCTGCTGCTGCTATGTTGCTTCAGTCATGTTTGATTCTTTGTGACCCCATAGACTATAGCCTTCCAGGCTCTTCTGTCCATGAGTTTCTCCAGGCAAGAATACTGGAGTGGGTTAGCCATGCCCTCCTCCAGGGTGTCTTCCCTGCTATTTGCCCGTAGAAAACAGTAAGCCTGTGACTGTAACCCAGGCTATCAGCCTTCTTCATCCAGGAAAGAGTCTCAGACTACATGAGCTTTTAGCTTTAGGGTGAAAAGAAGAACTCTTTTCCTATGAGTGCCTCCAAGATGGATGGCTCTTCTCATTCTTAGTTTGGCCATAGGAAGTCATAGAATTTTAAGGACATGAAATATGCATGGCAAATGCCATCGGTGTCCTGCCCACATCCCGTTAGCAGTCACTGGTTCTGTGCCTGCTGAAAGTCTCTTATTGCAAGCACCTGCATCTCCCTGCCTGAGGGCTTTCTCTAGCAGTAAGAACGTGCACCCCCTCCCTCAGCCCACAGAGAACACTGCAAATGCTAGGGAGTTAACACCCCGAGAGAAGCATCCAATCAATGACAAATTGGAATTTTGTGATGAATTACCTTGTCACCCCCTCATGAGGACACCTCTGGAGCATGTGTCCTAGACCATCTCCCATAAGTTCCCAGTGGGACTGAATCCCAGTCATTCACAGTCATTGTTCGTACAGACCTTGTATTGGCTTCTTTCCCCATCCAACTTCCTGATTCTGCTGCTGGTACTTCCTGGACTCATGTCTTACATAAACTACTTGTGCTTGAATCCTAGGTTCAGTGTCTGCTTCTCGGAGAAGCCAGGATAAGACTTGGAATCTTAGAGGTCCTCTGGTTTAGCCATCTCATAACTGAATTAAGTCCCAGAGAGAGAGGAGACCTGCATACCTGGCAGCCACATGCCAGGCAGAGATGGACCGGAGCCACAGATGTCTCCAACATTTAGTCCAGCTCCCACTCCATTTGGGGGTGCCCTCCTATAACCCCTGGCAACCACATCCCCAGAAGTCATATATCACTGGGAATGCACCACCAGGAACAGGTGGAACTGGTTGGAAAGTGGAATGAAGATGGTAGAGAAAGAGGGAATGAGAGTAGAAAAACCTGCAGTCCATAAATCTCATTATGATTCACCCCTGTACTTTGTCTGTCAACAAGTCATACCATTCTGCCTCTCTGGCCAGCTATGGGCTGCAGGAATCTGCAGCCTCGACCCGGGTTAATTGCACAGTTCTTCTGAGACTTTAGAAACAGAGAGATTAAAACAAACTCTGTGCTTGTGTCCTGGCAAGCTGCTGTATGCTGTCTCAAGCAGCCACTGGTACTGCTGAACGCTGGCCTTGGTGCTGGAAGCTGGGTTGGCCTGGGTTGAGCTGGACTGGGCTGCTGGAGGTTAGAGATTCAGAACATCTTCACAGCTGAACAGGAGCTTTGTAATCACATATATTACCTCCCTTGTACAGGAGGAGATGTGAGACCCAGAGGAAAGATGGGAGTTCTCCAATGGCATGATTATACCTGCTATTTAGGAAGATCAAATATAACTTGGCTTTGATTACCTCTGTCAATGGAGGGGAAGAGGAAGCTCATAGAATTCTAAATAGCATGTAATACAAAATAATTTCTATTTTGAGTATAGACTCAAAGCCATTTGGGGGAGCAGGGGTTGCAGGTGTACTTTTGTAATCACGTTGAGCCTTACTGAATGAGGCAAGAGACAGAAAGATGGAGATGGTAGGGAAAAGACAGGAGTAGCCAGCCTATGATTAAGGGTGCCCTGTGGACGGGCTACAAGAGGGTAACTACAAGCCATTCCACAAGTACAAACATATATCCTTCACCAGGCCTTACAACATTGCCCCACATACACATGCACACACACACACATACACACACAACATGGTTTTAAGAGCATCTTATCTGCCACCTCTTTCCAGAATCTCCAGCATACTCCTCACCTTGTCAGTCTACCACATGCATTCTGAAGTCTTTCATCTTTGGTCCATCCAAACATCTTCCCCTATACCTCTGCTGCTGAGCCCTTGGAAGAAAAGATGCATACTGAAGGTTCGATCCCTGAGTGGGGAAGATCCCCTGGAAGAGAGCATGGCAAGCCACTCCATCCAGTATTCTTGCCTGAAGAATCCCATGGACAGAGGAGCCTGGTGGGCTACAGTCCATAGAGTCACAAAGAGTCGGACATAACTGAAGCAACTTAGCACTTATGAACTGTGACCAGAGTTTGAATCTCGTGCCTCAATCTAGACCCTATCCTCCTTGGGACTTGGGCTTAGATGATCTACCTTTTTCTGGAGAAGGAAATGGCAACTCACTCCAGTATTCTTGCCTTGAAACTTCCATGGACAGAGAAGCCTGGTGGGCTACAGTTCGTGGGGTCACAAAGAGTCAGACATAACTGAAGCAACCAAGCATGTATGATCTACCTTTCTCGCTGTCTGCTATGGCAGTCCTAACCTTCCTCAACTTTGCTTTTCCTTTTTTGAAATATTTATTTATTTTTGGCTGCCCTAGGTCTCGGTTGCTGCATGCAGGCTTTCTCCAGTTGCAGAGAGTAGCGGCTTCTCTCTACTTGCAGTGCACAAGCTTCTCATTGTGTCAGCTTCTCTTGAGCAACATAGGCTGTAGGATGCTCAGGTTTCAGCAGTTGCTGCTGTGGTCTCAGCAGTGACAGCTAACAGGCTCCAGAGCATAAGTCTAGTTGTGATGCATGGCCTTAGCTGCCCTGCGACATGTGGGATCCTCCCGGACCGGGGATAGAACTGGCATCCCCTACATTGCAAAGTAGATTCTTAACCAGTGGGCCACCAGGGAAGCTCCTTCAACTTTTCTGAAGATCTTTAACTTCCCATTTCCTCTCCGTAGATGACAACCGTTCCCTGTTAACAATGAACAATTGGGCTATTAGGCATGGATTCCCTCAACTCCATTAAAAGTCCATCTGCTCTCACAATTATCCATTCCTTCTTTTGTTCTTTCATAAAGAAGGAAATGTTCTTCTGCCCAAGGAAAACCCCTCTATCTGTGATGTAGAGCCTTTCTCCTATCTCGCCAAGGAAATCTTTCCATCAATAAGGCACTCTCTTCCCATCTACCTCTCCCTTCCACTGACTCTTACCTCTCAGCACAGAAGCAGTTTCAAGTCTTTGTCATTTTATAAAGTCTCTTTCTAACTAATCATCTCCTTTTTCACCTTCCTTGAAAAACCAGATTTTCTTTAAAAAGCAGCATACATTTCTCTCACCCCCATTCATCCCTCAGTCCACTGCACAATGGTATTAGTTAAATCACTTCACTGATACCACATTTGTTTAGGACACCAGTGACCTCCTAATTGCGAAGTCCACTTAGACTCCTCACCTGCAATCCACTTCTTAGTTCATTTTCCCTACCACTTCACAGTTTTGAGCACCTTAAAAATCATTCTTCCTCCTTGGTATTTGTGACCATGGTGGTTTTTCCCCTCTTAGATCACTCCTCAGTTTCTTGAGCACTCCTTAAAGATTTTGGTATTCGCCAGGATCCTGCACTTGATCCTCTCCTCTTCTCACTTTATTTATTCTCCCTGAGGAAGCCCAACCACGCTCCTGGGCTTCTCTCCCATGAGTTCATTTCTCCCAAATGCATGGCCCAGCCTAGCCCTGTCCTCTAAACCAGGCACGAATATCCACCTTCACTGGGTGCTCACAAGCACATCAAACTCATCCTATGCTCTGCAGAAATTATCACCCTTTCCCCACAAGTAGTTTTTTCTCTTATTTTCTATAGCAAAGACCTTGAGTCACCAACTCCATTCCCCACCTTCCTCATCTTCCTATACTAGTATTCCATACATTACACATCTGTAGTTACCCATACCTAGTCTTAAGGGCATTCAACACACACTTGTTTATTTGCCAGTTAAACATTTTCATTTGATTTTTAGGTGCTTGTCTGTGTATGTATCTGTCCTTGCTTTATTTTTAGTAAGAACAATTCTAGACATGAAAAATGCAAATTATCATTCGTCATCTATACTTTAGTGTCATTAAGTTTTCTGATAGGAGAATATGAAAGGAACACAGGAAGAAAGCCTGAGGGCCTTAGAAAGTACCAAATGGAAACAACCCAAGGTGGCTGGAGCACGTGAGTCAACTCTGCCAACTTCTCAATTTTCTCTCAGCCTCAGCGTGCAGTGTTCACTAGCTTCAATTTATAAGAAGCTTGTTATTGCTTCACATCTATCTCAAGCCTGACCCATCTGTGTCTGGATCCCATTGGCTTTTGCACCTGGGGAGATTTAAAGATTTAGGACAGAGTTGTCTGGTCTATAAACATAGCTATATTTTTCCTCCTCTCTCTCTCTTTCTCTCTTGCTCTCTTTCTTGCTTTTACTTAGCTAGAATGTAATTAAATTTGAATTGCAGCCAAAGCCGATTTGTGAGACAAGCATTTGGTTAGTAATATCAAGCCAACCAGGTTAAAAAAACATCAGCAAAACTTCAAAAAGGCCAATAATCACATTGTGATTGAAATTCAGGCCTTCTCTTCTCATCCTCTCTCCTATTAACTTGGACAAGAGCTGGAATTCCTCTTGGGACTCTTGGCTCATTGCATTTTGCAGAAAGGTCTAGGTGTATGTGTGCACATTGCACAGAGGAGCGACGGGACTAGATGTTTATATACACATAGCACAGAGGGAAGGGCCACAGCAGCCCCCCTAACCATAAGTTGAGGACTTCTAGTTTGACTAACAGATTCCAGGATATTAGAAGAGGACTAGATGTAGCAGAATTGGGGGGTTAGAAAATTAGGATAGGGACAATGATGGAGGGACAGTGAAAGAACAAGGAAGAATCAGATGGCTGGAACATCAAATTTTAGAATATGAGGATGGAATATAAGAAGGAAAATGAGATTAAGGGTCAGAGGGAAGGTCTTTGAGGATCATTCTTTCATAAAACAACAGATTTTAAGATTGAAAATGAACTTAAGTGGCATCTATTCTCACATCCCTTCATTATCTTACTGATGCGGAAATGGAGGCTCAGGAAGGAAATGAACTTACTCAAGGAAACCCAGTCACATCCAATCAATTACTGACACATAGTAACAGGTCCTAGACTGTGCCTGCTGGTCTGGGAACTTACAAGGTGTCCTTAGATACAGTGTCTGCCTTCCTGGGATATTATACCTGAATAACAATGAATACATCTCTCCCAACAGCCTGCACCCTCAACTTTCTGTGACCCGCAGCACACCTGCTCCTGGTTAGCTGTGACCTTGGCCCTTTCTTCCCCAGATTTTCTCAGGATCATTTTTGGAGAGCTCCTTGAGGGGAACTGAGTACAGTCAGGAGTGTGTGTGTGTGTGTGTGTGTGTGTGTGTGTGTTTTCACATGAGTGTCTTGGGCAAGCAGGAGCCCACTGGCCAACTCTCATTCCCTCTTAATACCAGAGAGAAAGAGTCATAGAATGTTTATGACTTTGGGTTCTCCATGCCTCTGTACCCTTCCTATATGTGGCCAGCTCTTCATAACTCTCCTCCATGGACATGTCAAGTAGATCTCCACTACCTCCCAGTGGTTGTTATATAAACCCTAAAGGGCAGGAATGATAGTACTTCCCCTCTGGAAGTGGATTTTCTATCTACACTTGTTGGATGGATGGGTGGATGAATAAATGGATAGATAAATATCCATTTATGGATAGATATCTATTATGGATATCTATCTATATAGATATTTATCTATCCATATCTATTTATGGATAGATAAATAATGGGCATTGAATGAAGAAAAAGAACCCCAGAAAGTGAAACAACCTACCCAAGCTCACACAGTTGGTGTTGGGCAGAGCTGAGACTAAAAGGCAGGGCTTCTAACTCCTGATCCCATGCTCCACATGGCCCCCTGAGTGAAGACCTTGAAAGGCAGAGGCAGACATAGGAATGAACCAGAGAATGACCAGCTTCTTGGTTAAAGCCAGCTCGGCACCCTTGTGTGAAGTCCCTTAGAACTTAAGAACAAAGAGTATCAAATCTAGAGTCCAAAGAACTGGGTTCCCGTCCAGGCTTTGATGTTGGGTGTATAAGTCACAGCTCCTCTTTCAGTATCAGTTTCCTTGTTTGCAGGATAGGTTATATTTGACTGCCTAGCATTCAAAGGGCTCTGATGGGATATTCTAAGACATTCTAGGTGCCAATGGATACTCAAGTTCCATTAATTCATTTAGCCAACAAATAATAATAGCAATAATAAAAATAATCATTATGACCGCTATATTTTCCAGCTGGATGGGAGATATTTGGCTGGGAGGCTCTTCCTCCCTGTTGCTATTTGGGGAATTCAGAGCTAAATATAGCCCAGTGCCAGGCATTCCAAACATCATCGTCTCAAATTAGGAAATACATTTGCACCTCCTATCAACAGTCCTGTGGCAGACATGCTGACAACTCTGGCAAAGAAGCAAGAAGACTGTTTCCGCCCATGAAAAAAATCTATGTCTGCCTCCTGAAAAAAATGGTCCAGAGATTCTGTGGATAAAACTGACAGCAGAGTAAAGGGGACCCATAGGTAAGGATTGACCCTATCACTCCAGAGGCCTGGTGTATAATCACTACAATCTACTGAATACCTACTACATGCCAGGGTGTGTGATAAGCAGTTTGTATATGCTACTTCAGTCCTTATGGTAACCTTGAAAAGTAATCTCTCAAGGCCACATAGCTTGGAAGTAACAGAGAAGAGATATGTAACTTTGGCTGTCTCAAGGTCCATGCATCTTCCACTGCATTGGACACCTCTCTGCAGTTCCTTCCTCTCCTCCTTCCTTGAGCACCATTGGATATTTAACCACCTTTCTTTCTTTTGTTGTTGGTTAGTTGCTAAATCATGTCTGACTCTTTTGCAACCCCATAGACTGTATCCCTCCAGGCTCCTCTGTCCATGGGATTCTCCAGGCAAGAATACTGGAGTGGGTTCCTCCTCCAGGAGATCTTTCCAACCCAAGATAGAACCCACATCTGGTGCATTGGCAGGCAGATTCTTTACCACTGAGCCACCAGGGAAGCCCTTCTTTCTTTTAATATATATTTATCTGGCTGCACCAGGTCTTAGTTGAGACATGCAGGATTTTTAGTTGCAGCATGTGAACTCTTAGTTGCAGCATGTGGGATCTAGTTCCCTGACCAGGAATCAAACCTGGGCCCCCTGCATTGGGAGTGCAAAGTCTTAAGCACTGGACCACCAGGGAAATTCTGCTTAACCATATTTCTGACCTTGTCTAAACATACAAAGGTAAGACTCTATTCTTGCCCTCAAGAACCCCCCAGTTAATGCTCCATGGATAACTTTGACCATCAAAATTCAGCATGACACAAACAATAATAAAGATAAATACAGGGTGATGTGGGAACATAGACTGGGAGTGTCAGGATATACTCCAGAAAGCAAGTAAATTTGAGTCAAAACATAAAGGGTGACCCATAGCTGACAGAGCATCAAGCAGTAGATGGCCCTCAGCAGAAGGAGTGTAGAGACAAAGGAAAGGCTCGCTGAGGTGGGGGGGTGGCTCCTGGTGTACGATGGAGTCCTGTCCCTTCTGTATCACTCCATCTCCACTCCCAATGGGAAATGGCTCCTGAAGGGTGAAGAACCCTTCACCCTGAAGGAGAAGAACCAGATCAAGGCACCCTAAATTAAGGCCTCTCGCTGCTCCTTCCCCACATGAGAGAAGCATCAAGTTCTTTCCCTTGAAAACCTCAACCTTCAGATTCAGGGGTTAAAAAAAGTAACATGTGGGAATCTGGATGGTGGCAGCCTGGGGCCAGAAAAACTCAAGGAAACCCCGGCCGTTTGTTTGGCCTTCAAACCGCACTCTGCACCCCTGGCATCTGAGACTGGACAGCGTCTCCAGAGAGTCGACGCTTTTCTAGTTGAAATTGACTGCTGCCTTTGGCTCTTAGCACCTTCCCATGGGCAGGTAGCTCTTGGGAGATGACTGTAATGTCTCACTAAGCAGCATTCACTCCTGCCTCCCTCTTCAGACACCGTCTTCCTCTACCCTGCTCCTCAGACCTTTACTCACCCCCTTGTTCCACTGTTTCCTCCTCCTTCTGTCTGAACCCTCCCCACTCACACCCCCATCCTGCCTCCCACTTCTCACCTCCATCCCTCCTCATTCTCCCCCAGCACTTCTCTCTCCGGCCTTACTTCGCGATGTTAGAACAAAAAAACAAGTCACTTTTTATGTGTTGTTCCTAAACCCAAGCCAATAAAGTGCTCCTTTCATTTGAGGAGAAGGGAAAGCAATAATTCAGGCATTAGCAAGGAGCACAACACACTTATTTATAGTCTTCGTGGAGCTCTTTGGGGCTTCTCCCACATCAATGTCTGCTCCCAGAGCAGTGAGAGCATGGGGTACAAGATGCAGGAAATGGCCCAAGGGGCATGCAAACAGCAGGCTTGACAGGACTGTGACCTGGCACCTGTCCTCTGCCCATCACTCTTGGGCCCTCCTCTTGGGATGTGGCTGGGTCCCATTGCTTCGCTAGGGCCCTAGGACAATCTCCACCATTGTTATACAAAGAGGCTTCAAAGAGCCTGAGCCCAGCTCAAGGGTGATTCTCATGGCAGGGCCAGCCAGCCCTGCTTTTCACCCAAAATGTAACAAGCTGCCATGTTCTGAGGCCTCCCCGTCTGAGGGATAGATAAACCCCATTCCTGGCCTCAGGGATTCCCAGTTTGATGAAGCCACTTAAGTCCATAATCTCAGAGCTTCCAATCTTATGGTATCAACACAACCCCCTCCTCAAGGAATTCAGTTGACTCCCCCCACTACTTGAAAAATACTATAAGGGTGATGCAATAGAAAGAGAAAGCAAGCACATGGTCTTTGAGGCATGGGGTGATGCTGATAGTAAAATATCATAAATCCCAACTGCAAGCACAGCTGATTCTTCATCTGTAAACTGGGGCCTCTCTTCTTTTCCTAGCAACTTGCATCCCAGAGAAAGTCCATGGAAACATTTAATTGTCACACCCTCGAACATGCCTGTGGGCAGGACGATGACTCCTCATGATCTCTGCCTTTGTGGCCATTCCTGCCAGCCTCTCTTTCTTCCTCACCCCTGTGACTCTCAGTTCAATCTCTGACTCTCAGACTCTCTCTAGAGTCACAGTAGTAGCATCCTTCTGTAGTAGGCCCACTCCATGCCAGGCACTGGACTGGTTGCTTAATAAAATCTCAATCTCAACCCCTTGATTTTAGATCCCTTCCCCTTCCTGGGAATTTCTGTGTTGATTGCCAAAGGTAAATTCCACTTCTTGACATTCTCACACCTAACCCAGATTGGCTGCATGTTCTAGGGACTCCATTACTGGGATGTCAGTTGAGCAGACACCTGTAACCAAATCTGTAACCAAGACGTTACAATTTGTAAACCTACCCAGAACAATCAGCCAACACAGTCTTCCTGGGCTTCTTAAACAGCTTAACAGCCAACTCCCACAGCCCAAATTTCCCCTCAATGAGCTCATTTCTCGAACTTTTTATTATGAGGTTACAGATCCATTTTCCAGATGGTGTCACTGGCACAAGGAAAGCCTAGGACACTGGCTCAGATCATCCACTGATCTACACTGAGAAACACAGTGAGGGAATTCCCTGGCAGTCCAGTGGTTAGGACTCTGAGCTTCCATGGGTTTGATCCCTGGTTGGGGAACTAAGATCCACAAGCATCATGGCACGATCGAAAAGAAAAAAAAAAAAGGAAGAAAGAAAACAGAAACATTGTAGGTATCTGGAGGTGATGGAAGCTGTGATGGAAAGGACTGGGGTCCCCTCCCTCCTGCCAGGCTGCCCCCATGAGTGTGCAGCCCACTCCACCCTCCCCCCACCCGCCCCCCGCAGGCCCCCCACCAGGTGGGCTGTGCCTTGCTGCTCTGATCCAGGCCACTGCAGTGGTCAGGGTGGAAGTCAGAGAGGCAGGCCTGACATGGAGCTAACAAGAGAGTCACCCTTCTGCCAGGGACCCTGAGGAGCTCTGAGGCTGGCTGCCATGCAGTTAGGGCGGGTGTTAGGATGACAGGGTTGGCAGCCTCCTTTCTCTAAACAGTTGCCCAGAAAAAATGAACAACCTGGCCTTGGATGACACTGTGGCTTTTCAGATCTCTCTGCTGAAGGGCTAGCAGAGAGAGGCCTGTGCCCATCACATCTCTTCCTCAGTCTCCAGAACAGCCCATGGGGTGGGGAGGGAGTAGGGAGAGAAGCCACTCTTAGCTAGAGACTTCTAACTCCTTCAGACAGGCTCCTGCCCACCCTGAGTTTGAGAACATCAGCTTTACCACCTCTGCTTCCCCTGGGATCCCCCAGTTTGGGGGCCCATCTGCCTTCCCCAGAAGTAGGGGGTCAGTAATGCCCTAGGCCCCTGAAGGACCAGGAAAGCTGTAAGGTAACCAATTACCCCAATTTGCCTGGGCCTGAGGTGTGGGAGGCAAGTTCCTGGGGTGTGGCACTTTCAGGGCTAACACTGACAAGACCTAGGCAAACCAGGATGAGCGGGTAACCCTAAAAGACTGTCTTTTCCTGCCCACTATGGGCCCCAGGCTCCTGGTCCCCTTCTTCCTTCTTGTTCTGGATTGAATCCCTCTGGATTAAAAGTTCCTTGTTCAGCATTTATCCCGGCTTTGAGGACAAAGTGAGCACATTAGAGAAATGGGCAAGTAGATACTATCCCCAAAGCCATAGCCCGTGAACATTGAAACAGAAATGCTGGCTTGCAGAGCACCCGTGAGAGAGGTATAATGCAAAAGAGAGGAAGCTGGCTGTCTTCCAGAGAAGCAGGTGCTCTGAGCATGGGGCTGGCCCCTGTGGCCTTGACCACACAGCTTTGCAAAGGTTGTGCACTGCTCGTCTCAGAGGACCTCAACATGAAGGCCTGGGTGGGAATGGGGAGTGGTGCCCCAGAATTGAGGGCTTTCAGGGGCTGGTATGGCCAGGTGAGCCATCGCCCCCATGGGCATGGAACCCAGCAAGCTGTGCCCTCTCCCTCCACTCTTGTTCACCAAAGCCCCTGGAACACTCGCCGTCTTGCTTTGTTGGTTCTCCTGTGGTTCTCAGCTAATCTCAGAGCTTACTTCTTCCAGGAAGTCTGCCGAGTGAAGGGACTGCTGTGAGTTTCCACTAGTCTTGATTCCACATCTGGTAAGATGCAAAGATCTGAAAAGATCTTTGATTAAGGGGCCGCGTTCCAGTTCCAAAATTGGTGAAAGGTTTGTGTCTTCTAATCTGAACTTGGAAGGACAGAGTTTCTCAGGATGCAAAGATGCAAAGATCTGGCAAGATCTTTGATTAAGGGGCCGCATTCCACCAAAATTGATGAAAGGTTTGTGTCTTCTAATCTGAACTTGGAAGGACAGAGTTCCTCAGGATGGGGCCTAGGCGCAGCTGAATGGATGCGTCAAATCCTCAAGTGTAATTGGGCATCACTTTCGCCAGTTGGCATGGCCGTAGCCTGCATATTGTGATTTTTAATGTACATTTAAAGGCCTTGCACTGCAATTTAAACAGTAATGTTTGCACTAAAGTAAAATGCCTCCTTGCTTCCCATTACCATGTGTGCATATGTGTGTGTGGTGTTTGTGTGTGAAATGCCCATTACGTATTTCTTTTAATTGGGCATTTACAAGCCAGAAGAGGAATAGAAGAAAGTTCCCAGACCAATCTTCCAGGGAAGGGAAAAAGTAGCTCTGAGGTTCTATATGTTTGGGGAGAAACACAGAATAACTGGCTAACGTTCATAAGAAGGAATAAATTGCCAATTAGGACTCAAGGTCTTTCTTCCCCAAAGAGTAATCATTTGTTTGTCTTAAATGAACAAATGGGTTGATTATGATTATCAGCACATGGAAGTGTTGACTGAGCCTGCCTAGCAGCTTGAAATGCAAACAGACGTGTCAGGGCATAATCATATTCTCAATCCCACTAATGACTCTGATGAAGGCAGAACATCATACTAAACACTAAAAAGCTTAGCCTTGGGGTTATATGTTCATAGGAAAATTCTTTAATTAATGCATGGCACCTCTGTTCTTTGGGGTAGCCTTTTGCTGCAAATCTGTCACTTAAAAGCTAAGCATGCTGGTATCTATCAGGATAAGGGAAACTCTTATTTCCCATAAACTTGGGGGTGTATACAAATACTTTCCAACAATATTTCCCTCATATTTTCCAAGCATTCTTAAGGAAAAATTTCAAGCAGACTGAAACGAGAAAGTAGCTTGTCCATGACTATGATATACTTGGGGTTTCCCAGATGGGCGTCTCTGGTGGCTCAGACGGTAAAGAATCCGCCTGCAATGTGGGAGACCTGGGTTCTTTCCCTGAGTCGGGAAGCTCCCCTGGAGAAGGGAATGGGGACCCTCTCCAGTATTCTTATCTGGAAAGTCTCCTGGACAGAAGAGCATGGTGGGGTACAGTTCATAGTGTCTCAAAGAGTCAGACATGACTGAGAGTCTTAGCATGGATGGACCATATACTTACACCTATATTCTACAATCAGTATTTTAGAATATTTGCTTTATCATATATCTATCATCCATTAATAAGTCTTACTTCTGATACATTTCAAAATGTATTATAGATGTCAGTAAAATTCACTTTTAAATACTTCAGTATTCATAACATTAACTAGAATTTAATATTAGTTTACAGTTCTTTTTCTGTGAAATTTGCGTATAGTGAATACATCGATCTTAAATATACCATTTGAGGAGTTATTGGCAGATGCACCTGTCTGTAAACCCAAATCATCCCTCCAGAAAGTCCCCTCATATCTCTTCCAGTCAATCTCTGCATCACCCTCATTCTTTGCAAAGATAAGCACTGTGTTGTGCTTATCTTTGATTTTTTTTTTTAACCATAGAATAGGGAATTCCCTGGTGGTCCAGTGGTTAGAATTCAGAACTTTCACTGCCAAGGGTCTGATTTTAGATCGTTGGCCCGGGAAATAAGATTCTGCCTGGCAAAAAAAAAAAAAAAAAAAAACACCCCACAGAAAATGCATAGAATAGCTTGCCAGTTCTAGAATTTTATATAAATGTACATACTCTTTGATATAAACAGTACATACTCTTTTGCTTAAGACTTCTTTCCCATAGCTTGTTTTAAAGCTTAGTCCATGCCATGTAGGTCAGTAAATTATTCCTTTTTACGGCTGAATTCATTGAATGGAGAGCTCAGGGTTTTATATTCCATTGTCCTGCTAATGGACACCTAGATTGTTTTCAGTTTTGGAAACTTATTAACAAAGATGGTATGAACATTCTATACAATACTTCTTGTGAACATATGCTTTCATTTGGGTAAATATCTAGGGATGAAATTACTGAGTTGTGGGTTAGATGTATGTTTCTGCGTGCGTGCTCAGTCGCTTCAGTAGTGTCCGACTCTTTGCAACTCTATAGACTGTAGCCTACTAGGCTCTTCAGTCCATGGGGATTCTCCAGGCAAGAATACTGGGCTGAGTTGCCATGCCCTCCTCCAGGGGATCTTCCCGACCCAGGGATCGAGCCCGGGTCTCCTGCATTGCAGGCAGATTCTTAACCGCTGAGCCACCAGGAAAGCCCAGGTGTATATTTAGTTTTATAGAAAAGCTGCCAGAACTTTCCAAACCAATTGTACCTTGTCACAGTCCTATCAACAACATCTGAGAATCCCAGTTCCGCATCCTCATCAAGAGCGGTGCAGTCAGGCATTTTAATTTTAGCCATCCAAATGGGTGTGCCGTAGTATATCATCCAGTTTTGATTTACGTTTCCCTGATGACTGATGATGTTGAGCATCTTTTTTCATAACATTATTGGCCATTCATTAATCTTTCTTTGTGAAATGTCTGTGCAGATCTTGGCCCATATTTATTGAATTGTTTGTCTTTTCATTATTGAGTGGCAGGAGTGATATGCATACTCTGGACACTCGTCCTTCGTCAGATGCATGTCTTGTGAACGCTTCCCTTAATCTGTGACTTTTTGCCTGTTTGTTCTCCCAGTAGTGCCTTTTGATGAGCAGAAGTTTTTAACTTTTATGGAATCTGATTTAACCATGTTTTCTTTTATGGTTATTATTTGCCTCAATTCAGTCTAGGAAACCCTGGCTAACCTTGAGTCACATAGATATTTTCCCAGTTTCTTCTAGAGGCTTCTAGAACATATGATCCATATCAAATTAATTTTTTTAATATGTGTTAGGCAAGGGCCTAAATTCAGTTTTCCATATTAGTATCCAGTTCTTCCAGTGCCGTTTGCTGGAAAGACTTTTCTCCATTACAATAACTTGGTGCCTTTGGTTAAAATCAAATGTTTGTTGACATATGAGTCTATAACAGACTCTATTCTGCCCCACTGATCTATTGAGGGATCCTTACATCAGTCCACGCAGTTTGGATTAATGTAACTTTTATAATAAATGTTGGAGACAAGTAGTATAAGCCCTCAACTTTATTCTTTTTAATAGAGTTTCTTTGACTATTCTAAGTCTTTTTTATTTCCATATAAAATTCAAAATTAGCATGACAATTTCTTTTAAAAAAATCTGTTGGGATTATGATCGGATTCAATGAATCGAAGAGGAGAATCTAATTTAGGGCGACTTGTCACCATACCAGTTTGGAGTCTTCTAATTTATGAACATGGGCTATCATTCCAGTTATTTAGATCTTTATTTTGTATTTTTAGTCTTGCATTTATTTTCTTAAATTTATTCATAAGTATTTTATGATGTGTTTCTACTGTAAGTAGAATTTTAAGGATAGTTTGTTACTGGTATGTAGACATCCAATTGTTTTTAGTATTTGACCTTGTATCTTATGATCTTTCTAAATTCACACATTAATTCTTATAGTTGTTTTGTTACAAAAGCCCTAATTCCTTAGCATGTTCTGTGTAAACAATCAGCTCATCTACAACATTTTACTTCTTTACCAATCTTTGCATTTATTGCCCCACTGTATTGGCTGTCATGTCTAGCACATTGTTGAATTAAAGTGGTAAGGGTGGACATCTGTGCCTTGTTCTCCATCTGAGAAGTGTTAGGGAGTAATTCTGCATGAATCTCTCATATATGTGCAAGAGACTTCTCTTCAGTAAGAGAGATGCTTATGGCAGTGGCACTAGCCTCTGGATCATCTTTTCCAGAGTGTTGGTACAACAAACAGTCTAGGAAGTCAGAGATAATGTATCACTCTGGAGAAGAAGGCTAATTTATTTGCTGTCCAATTTGCTTGTTAGTCATCCCAGGGCAAAGGCTGAGCATGATTTCTTACAGTCCCTTATGATGAAAGATCGAGGTACCCTAGGCTTGGGGTTCCTCCTCTGTGACACAAACTCACTTGTTGTGAGCATCCATTTAAGCCCAATGGGACCTGGGGAGGAAAGATGAGAACATGAAGCTTGTGCTACCTGCTGGGCTTTGAGTAAGTGAGTCTTCTGTCTCCGACCCAGGAGTCTCATGTCCCCTGTCAGCATCTACTATGTACTGAATAGTGTCATCCCCCCGCCTCCCCCGCCCCGCCGCCGCCAGATTCATCTGCTGAAGCACTAACCCACCGATATGACTATATTTAGAGATAGAGCCCATAAGGAGATAATCAAGAGTAAGTGAGATCGTAAGGATAGGGATCTGATCCAGTAGAATTGGTGTCTTTATACGAAGAGACACCAGAGAGCCCGCTCTCTTTCTCCGTCTCTCCCTTTTTCTCTGTCTCTCTCTCTCTGAGTATCTCCCTCCTTTTCTCCCTGTCTCTCTATCTCTATTTCTCTGCCATGCTCAGAAGAAAGGCCATGTAAGGACAAAGCGTTGTCTATAATCCAGGAAGACAACTTTCCCCAGAAACTGAATCCTGCTGGAAACTTCAGCTTGAACTTTCCAGCCTTCAGCAGTATAAGAAAATAACTTTCTGTTTATTTATGAATAAAATACCAATCTGTATTTTTCTATGGCAGCCTGAGTCTACAAATATAATATCCATGAAGCTGTGGCAGGCTAACTTGTTAGCTTGCAAGTAGGGTAAAATTCAGATTCTTCATATTTCTTAATAAGAAAGAACATTAAATCTTCAATCATTAAGTATTATGTTTGCTATAGGATTTTTGTAGACAATTTTAGTCAAGTTGAGCAAGTTTCACTCTATCGTTAATTCACTAAGAGTTTTTAATGTAATTGGCCATTGCTTTTTGTCAAATGCTTTATCTGCATTTGCCAATATGATCATTTTTTCTCCTTTATTCTATTAATATAGTGAATTGCATAGACTGATTTTTGAGTGTTAAATCAATTTGGCATTACTAGAATAAAGCTTCCTTAGTCATGATGCTATGTAAATATATATGCATTGCTGTATTCATTTCACTAACATTTCATTATGAATCTTGTTCTTTTTTTGTTAAAGAATCTATGTTCATGAGGGATATTGGTCTGCAGCTTTTATTTTTTTGTACTGTCTTTGTCTGGTTTGGGTATTAGGGTAATGCTGACCTCATAAAATGGGTTAGAGAGCTTTTTTCATCTCCTTTATATTATGGAAGAGTTTGTGTTCATCAGTTTAGGCTGCTGTAACAAAATACCATGAACTGGGTGGGTCAAAGAACAGAAATTTATTTTCTTACACTTTTAGAGGCAGGAAGTCCAAGACCAAGGTGCCAGCAAGGTCAGCTTCTGGTAAGAGCTATATCTTCCTGGCTTGCAGATAGCTGCCTTCTCCCTGTGTCCTTACATCGTAGAGAGAGGGGGACAGAGAGATAAAGACAAAAAGGGTCCTAGAGCTCCATAATGTTTCTTTTTATAAGGATTCTAATCCCATCACGATGACCTGATTCCCATGACCTCATCCAACCTAACTATCTCCTAAAGACCCCAACACCAAATACCATCACATTGGGGGTCAGGGCTTCAGCATATGAATTTGGTGGGAGGAGGACCAAAGTCAGTCCAAAGCGGAGTTTGAGTAGAACTGGTATTATTTCTTTCTTAAATCTTCGATAATATTCATTCGTGAAGCCACCTGAGCTTGGAGTTTTCTTTGTGGAAATGTTTAATTATGAATTCAATTTCTTTAATAGCTTGAAAGCTATTAATACTTTTCTATTTCTTCTTGAGTCAGTTGTGGTAATTTGCTTCTTTCAAGGAATTTTTCCATTTAATCTAAGTTGTCAAGTTTACTGGAATAAAGTTATTTATATTTCCTTATCATCTTTTTGAGTGTCTTTAAGTTCTATAGTGATGTCCTGTCTTCATTCCTGACATTAGTCATTTCTGTATTTTCTCCTTTTTTTCTTAAAGAGATCCGGAGACCTCGTGTTGCTTTTGATGGGTAATTTTTTTTTTTTATTGTTTATCTGTTTTCAGCTCCATTGCTTTCTGCACTTAGCTTTATTCTTTCCTTCCTTTCTCTTACTTTGAGTTTGTGTCACTGTGTTTCTTAAACTTAATAAGGTGAAAACTTAAAAAATTGACTTCAGACATTTCTCCTTTCAAACATAAACATTTAAAGCTATAAATTCCCCTCTCAGCACTGCTTTAGCTACCTCCCACAGATTTTTATGTGGTGTATTTTTCATTATCTTTCACTTAGGAGTATGTTTGAATTCCTTTTATGATTTCTTCTTTAATTCATGGTTCTTTAGAAAAGTGTTCCATTTCCAAATCTTTGTAGTTCTGCAGATATTTTATTGTTATTGGTTTCTAATTAGATTTCATAGTGATTGGAAAGAAAATATATGTATTTTCCACACTTTTAAATGTACAAGATTTGTTTTATGGCCCAGCACATGGTCTATCTTGTAGAACATACAGACATATTCTACAGCTGTTGGATATAGCATTCTATAAATACAAATTGGGTCAAGGTAACTGGTACTGTTGTTCAAATCCTGATTCCAATTTTTGCTTCTGGTTTACTTGCCTTAGAATTAAGGAATTGAAAACCAAAACAAGAATTTGAGCCTCTGCAAGCATTAAATAAGTATGCAAATATATGTAAAACACTTGGTATAGGCAATGCTGAAAATGCCAGTTACTTCTCTCTTCCTCTATGTCAGCCTCTCCCTGGGGTCTGATGATCGTCCAGGGTGAATTTAATGAGCCAACAGAGATTCAAGACAGGTGCGCTCTTACTGGTCCCTGCGCCTTCACCCCAGTCGTCAGAATCTGACCCCGCAGTTCTTTGATAAGTGATTCTATGTTATCTCTTGGCTGCTTTAGAAAGTACTTTGGTAGAGGATCTGTTAGAAACCTGGGCCAGACAGCCTCAGAGGTGCCACGGTTTCCTTCATTTTCATATCTTCTTTCCATGACAGACCTCACACAAATGGTCACAGCACTTCATTCCTCTCAGAATCTATGGGTAAGGCTGCTGGTGGTCCCCCATAGCCATTCTCCCCTCCTTCCTATATGAATCCACTGTTTGACCCATTGTTAAAATGAATCCCCCACATTTTAACTGGACACAAGGCCACTCAGACAATGGCATCACTTCCCAACACCTTTTGCAAGAAGGTGTGGCCGTGGAACTCAGGTCTGCCCAATGGGAAGTGAAGAAAAGTGGTGTGTGCACAACTTTCTTGTTATGCTCTTATAGTGAGTGTGCATGTCCTCCCCTTACACTGTCACCAGCTGGAATGCAGAGAGGGTACTGCTGATCTGACATCTTGAAGTATCAAGACAGAAGAAATTTGAATCCCTGGGAACCTTGGGAGCATGGAACCCAAGACAGTTCTGCCTACACTGGATGAGTTACAATAAGATTTTTAAGTAAGAGTAAAGTCCAATCTTATTTAAGCCACTATATTTTGGGGTCTCTTTATTACAATAGTCTAACCTAAATTCTGACCAGTACTGAAGCTTTCCCAACTCAGATGTCCAGGGAACCTCGGCCAATGGATCAGTGTTTCACTTGAAACTTGTTTGCCATACTGATTTTGCCTTTAGATCCCAGTTGGGCAGACTCTCATCTTTATATGACCAGGAGCAATATTTGCCTTGTTTACTATCAAATGTCCTAAGTATTTATTTTATGGGCTTCCCCGGTGGCTCATGGGGTTCTCAAGGCAAGAATACTGCAGTGGTTTGCCATTCCCTTCTCCCATGGGCCACATTTTGTCAGAACTCTCCACCATGATCTGAGCGTCTTGGGTGGCCCTGCACAGCATGGCTCACAGTTTCATTGAATGAGACAAGGCTGAGGTCCACATGATTAGATTGGTTAGTTTTCTGTGATTGTGATTTTCAGTCTGTCTGCCCTCTGAGGGAGAAGGATCAGAGGTTTATGGAAGCTTCTTGATGGGAGAGATTAAGGGGAAACTGGGTCTTGTTCTGATGGGCAAGGCCATGCTCAGTAAATCTTTAATCCAATTTTCTGTTGATGGGTGGAGCTGTGTTCCCTCCCTGCTATTTACCTGGGGCCAAACTATGGTGGAGACAATGAAGACAATGGTGACCTCCTTCAGAAGATCCCATGCATGTACTGCTACACTCAGAGCCCCCAACCCTGCGGCAGGCCACCACCGACCCACGCCTCTGCTGGAGACTCCTGGACACTCACAGGCAAGTCTGGGTCAGTCTCTTGTGGGGTCACTGCTCCTTTCTCCTGGGTTCTGGTGCTCACAAGGCTGTTTGTGCCCTCCAAGAGTCTATTTCCCAGTCCTGGGTAAGTTCTGGCAGCTCTCTGATGGGATTAATGGCAACTTCCTCCAAGAAGGCTTATGCCATGCCCAAGTCTGCTGCATCCAGAGCCCTGTCAGCAGTGGCTGACCTGTACTTCCACAGGAGCTGCTCAAACACAGTTCTGTCTCAGCTTCTGTGGGGTCCCTGGGTCCCAGTGTACACAAGGTTTGTTCGAGCCCTCTGAACTCGTCCCATCTCTGGCGGGAATGGGGTTTGATTCTAAACATGAATGAACAACAAAATGTGGAAGATTCTGTAAGAGATGGGAATACCAGGCCACCTGACCTGCCTCTTGAAATATTTGTATGCAGGTCAGGAAGCAACAATTAGAACTGGACGTGGACCAACAGACTGGTTCCAAATAGGAAAAGGAGTACGTCAAGGCTGTATATTGTCACCCTGCTTATTTAACTTCTATGCAGAGTACATCATGAGAAACACTGGGCTGGAGGAAGCACAAGCTGGAATCAAGATTGCCGGGAGAAACAGCAATAACCTCAGATATGCAGATGACACATCCCTTATGGCAGAAACTGAAGAACTAAAGAGCCTCTTGGTGAAAGTGAAAGATGAGAATGAAAAAGTTGGCTTAAAGCTCAACATTCAGAAAACTAAGATCATGGCATCTGGTCCCATCACTTCATGGGAAATAGATGGGGAAACAGTGAGAGACTTTATTTTGGGGGGCTCCAAAATCACTGCAGATGGTGATTGCAGCCATGAAATTAAAAGAGGCTTACTCCTTAGAAGGAAAGTTATGACCAACCTAGATAGCATATTAAAAAGCAGAGACATTACTTTGCCAACAAAGGTCCATCTAGTCAAGGCTATGGTTTTTCCAGTAGGCATGTATGGATGTGAGAGTTGGACTATAAAGAAAGCCGATTGTCGAGGAATTGATGCTTTTGAACTGTGGTGTTGGAAAAGACTCTTTGAGAGATCCTTGGACTGCAAGGAGATCCAACCAGTCCATCCTAGAGGAAATCAGTCCTGAATATTCATTGGAAAGACTGAGGCTGAAGCTGAAACTCCAATACTTTGGCCACCTGATGCAAAGACCTGACTCATTTGAAAAGACCCTGATGCGGGAAAAGATTGAAGGCAGGAGGAGAAGAAGACAACAGAGGATGAGATAGTTGGATGGCATCATCAATTCGATGGACATGAGTTTGAGTAAATTCTGGGAGTTGGTGATGGACAGGGAGGCCTGGCATGCTGCAGCCCATGGGGTTTCAAAGAGTCGGACATGACTGAGCGACTGAACTGAACTGAACTGAACTGATGGCTCAATGGTAAAGAATCTGCTTGCCAGTGCAGGAGACTTGGGTTCAATCCTTGGTCTGGGAAGATTCCCTGGAGAAGGAAATGGCAACACACTCTAGTATTCTCGCCTGGAGAATACCATGGACAGAGGAGCCTGGCAGGCTATAGTCTATGGGATCACAAAGAGTTGGACATGACTTAGCCACCGAGTGTGCACGCATGCATGCACTATCAAATGTCTGGCATCTGACTCAATGCCTATCTCTCAGCAGGGGTTAATAAATATGCTGACAAATATATGGGTGAATAAAGCTTATTCTTCACAAGATGTATCATTGGCCGTACCACCTTCCCTGGAATAAGAAAAACTGCCTTCCTCTGGCTCTACTATCCAGACTGGTTCTACTTCCCAGACATAATGCCAAGTCACTTAACTTCTCCGAGTCTTGCTTTCCTCATTGGGAAAAGAGAACACCCACCTGGGTGCCCAGGAAGATGCTGAAGCTTTTGACCTGAGTACCTGTGAATGTGACCATTATTTTTCTCTTCTTTTTTTTAAGTTAAAGGATAATTACTTTACAATATTGTGATGGTTTTCACTCTATATCAACATGAATCAGCCATAGGTGTATATATATGTCTCATTGCTCCTGAACCCCCTCCTACCTCCCTCCCCATCCCACCTCTCTAGGTTGGAATGTGACTGTTATTTTGATGAGGTCTTTGTAGATGTGATCAAATTAAGATGAGGTCATTAAGGTGAGCCCTAATCCAGGATCATGGGTGTCCTTGTAAAAAGAGGAAATCTGGACACAGAGAACTGCACACAGGGAGGACGTCATGTGAAGACAGAAGTTATCCTTCCATCAGCTAAGGAAGCACCGGATGCTAGGAGAGAGGCCTGGACCAGTTCCTTCTAGCCCCTTCAGAGGGAGCATGGCCCTGCCAACATCTTGATCTCAGACTTCTGGCCTCCAGAGCTGTGAGACTAGCCACTTTTGTTGCTTTTTCCAAGCCATCCAGTTTGTGGTACTTTGATACAACAGCCCTAGCAGAGTGATACACCACTTGACAGGGGTTATGTTCTAAGACTTCGGCCACCTGATGTGAGGAGATGTGAAGAGCCAACTCATTGGAAAAGACCCTGTGCTGGGGAAGATTGAAAGCAAGAGGAGAAGGGGGCAGCAGAGGATGAGGTGGTTAGACAGCATCACTGACTCAATGGGCATGAGTTTGAGCAAATTCCAGGAGATAGTGAAGGACAGGGAAGCCTGGCGTGCTGCAGTCCATGGGCTCCCAAAGAGTTAGACACAACTTAGTGACCGAACAACAAAGAGTAAAATACGTAAAGTTGCTGACACAACATGTACACTGAATAAATTCGGTTCAGATCAGTTCAGTCCCTCAGTCGTGTCCAACTCTTCACGACCCCATGGACCACAGCACGCCAGGCCTCCATCCATCACCAACTCCCAGAGTTTACTCAAACTCATCTCCATTGAGTCAGTGATGCCTTCCAGCCATCTCATCCTCTGTCATCCCCTTCTCCTCCTGCCTTCAATCTTTCCCAGCATCAGGGTCTTTTCAAATGAGTCAGCTCTTCGCTTCAGGTGGCCAAAGTATTGGAGTGTCAGCTTCAACATCAGTCCTTCCAATGAATATTCAGGACTGATTTCCTTTAGGATGGACTGGTTGGATCTCTTTGCAGTCCAAAGGACTCTCTAGAGTCTTCTCCAACACCACAGTTCAAAATCATCAATTCTTTGGCACTCAGCTTTCTTTATAGTCCAACTGTCTCATCCATACATGACTACTGAATAAATTATGCTGGGAATATTGCTTTACTTTTCTGAGTCTTAATTTTTTAATAATAAATAAAGTGTGACCATGGGAAAATTCCATAATCTCTCTCTCTGCCTTAGTTTCCTTACCTACATAAGGGTAGTGATGACACCACCTATTTCATTGGTTGTTGTGAGAATAAAATCAGCTCAAATGTGGAGCACACTCACAACAGCAACTGGCACATAGTAAGTTCTCAATAAATGGGATGATGATGATGACAACGATATAAAATGAGAAGGAAGAACAAGATGGTCATTTCTCCCAGGTTGTGATAGTGGTAAAGAACTCGCCTGCCAAGGCAGGTGGTGCAAGAGACACAGGTTTGATCCCTGGGTCAGGATGATCCACTGGAGAAGGAAATGGCAACTCGCTCCAGTATTTTAGCTTGGGAAATTCCATGGATAGAGGAGCCTGGTGGGCTACAGTCCAAGAGGTCACAAAGAGTCAGACACAACTGAGGAACTGAGCAGCAGCAGCTAAAAAAACCAGATACTACAACTGCCTTTAAAATGGCCAAGGTAAAGACATCCTCTTCTTTTCCTGTAGTTTGGCTACAGTGAGAGACTAGAGAGAAAAGGCAGACTTTCTATGAGGTCCAGAAAGAGAAGGCTGTCTAGGGAGCCCTTAGGTGCCTTTGACAATGGGTTAAGGATCTGTCTCTCAACTGGCAACTGCCACCAGGCCTGGAGTTTGTCCTTTAATGGTTGCTTACTCATGAGAGTCTTAGCATGAGGGTCCCTAGGGTGCATGAGTAGAGACAGATGGCCTTGAGAAGCCATCACTCTGGTGATGATGCTTCCCACCTCAAGTGCCCGGGTGAGCCAAGGAGGTCAGGGGACTGGGGAGGTGCCACTCAGCCCACTGTGCTGAACAACCCCAGGGAGCACTACGGACAGGGAAGGTGACGGTGACAATCTCTGGGTCTTGCTGTGATTGGAGGACCAGCCCCACCCATGCTGAGCTCAGGAGGCAGGGAGGATAAATCTGCCCTCTTTTATTGATGCCTCTGCCTCATCCTCCCAGAGAAATCTGATTATCTGGGCTCTCCTGGCAGGTGTCAAAATGAAATGTCTGCTCCCAGATCTCCACTGGGGGTAGGGGGGTGGTGGTGGTTGGGGCCAGCTTCTGCCTTTCTGTCAACGAACCATCATTAATCCCCCTCTCTTACAGTCGATATCTGATGTCACTTTTTCTGGTTTATGTGGCTTCGTGACCTTCCCTTATTTTGTTCCTAATAAAGACAGCTCCGGGGGGCTGGGCCTGTGGTGAGCCCTATGAAATTCAAGGAGCATTAAATCAGAGGGAGCCCTTTCAGACAGCAGGCAGCTCCTGGGGTCAGCGCCGCGGGTCTCTGGCCACTGCTGCAGCATGTTCCTGTGGCTGTGATGTGGTGCTTCCTTCACGGGAGTTTCTCACTTTCTCTTAGTAGGTGTGCCTTTCAGAAGGTTCTGGTTTGGCTGCTCCCAGGGGGCACCCTGGGCTCCAGGGTTATGAGGGCCGTTGTAGGTGCCCTTGTTGCCACTTGGCACATGCACACATGCAAGCACATACACATAGTCCATCCTGGCTTCCCCATATCTGTATCCCAAAGCCAGAAGCTGCCTGCTGTCAGGGCTAAGCCACAGAAGTTCTCAACCCATGTCATGTACTAGTATCACCCAGGGAGCTTTAAAAAACACAGATGCCTGGAGAAAGTATCCTAGGCACTTCACAAAAGAGGCTACCTAAGTGGCCAATAAACACATCCAGATGCTCAGCTTCACTGGTCATCCGGGAGATGCAGAGCCAGGCACAGTGAGACCCTACTGCACACCCCGCAGGTTGGCTAAAATGAAACAGATGATACCAAGTTCTGCCTGGGCTGTGGAGCAACCAGAGTGCCCATACACCACCGGTGTGCGTTTAACATGCACAGTTACACAGCAGAAGAGTGTTTGGAAGCATCTGAACTGAATAACAACAGACTGGTTCCAAATAGGAAAAGGAGTACGTCAAGGCTGTATATTGTCACCCTGCTTATTTAACTTACATGCAGAGTACATCATGAGAAACGCTGGGCTGGAAGAAGCACAAGCTGGAATCAAGATTGCCGGGAGAAATAGCAATAACCTCAGATATGCAGATGACACCACCCTTATGGCAGAAAGTGAAGAGGAACTAAAAAGCCTCTTGATGAAAGTGAAAGAGGAGAGTGACAAAGTTGGCTTAAAGCTTAACATTCAGAAAACTGAGATCATGGCATCTGGTCCCATCACCTCATGGGAAATAGATGGGGAGACAGTGGAAACAGTGTCAGACTTTATTTTTTTGGGCTCCAAAATCACTGCAGATGGTGACTGCAGCCATGAAATTAAAAGACGTATACTCCTTGGAAGGAAAGTTATGACCAACCTAGATAGCATATTAAAAAGCAGAGACATTACTTTGCCAACAAAGGTCCATCTAGTCAAGGCTATGGTTTTTCCAGTAGGCATGTATGGATGTGAGAGTTGGACTGTGAAGAAAGCTGAGTGCTGAAGAACTGATGCTTTTGAACTGTGGTGTTGGAGAAGACTCTTGAGAGTCCCTTGGACTGCAAGGAGATGCAACCAGTCCATCCTCAGGAGATCAGTCCTGGGTGTTCATTGGAAGGACGGATGCTGAAGCTGAAACTCCAGTACTTTGGCCACCTCATGCGAAGAGTTGATTCATTGGAAAAGACCCTGATGCTGGGAGGGATTGGGGGCAGGAGGAGAAGGGGACGACAGAGGATGAGATGGCTGGATGGCATCACCGACTCAATGGACATGAGTTTGAGTAAATTCTGGGAGTTGGTGATGGACAGGGAGGCCTGACAGGTGTGCTGTGATTCATAAGGTCACAAACAGTCGGACACGACTGAGCAACTGAACTGAACTGAACTGAAACTAAATAAACACATACCCCGCCCCACTTTGGTCCAACACTTTCCTAGGTGTGTATACACAGAAAGGCATACACATAGTTATCTAAACCCACCCCTAGTAGCGTTCCTCATAGTAAACCAAACCATAAGGGTTTCATATGCTCATCAACCAGAGAACTGAGAAATAAAGGGTGGCATATTTATACAATGAGATTCCAGAGCACATTGAGAATGAACAGATAGCATTACAAGCCACAACTGGAATGGCTCCCACAAATAGAATATGCATAAATGAAGCCAGAATCACAAAAGTAGATAATATCAAAATTCCATTTGTATGAAGTTCGCAGACAGGCAAAACTAACCCAAAATGTCAAAAGTGGGGATGTTGGTTTACTTTAGGGAGAGACTGGGAGGGGTGCAAGGGGGATTGCCAGTGGCCAGCAGAGGTCTGTTTCTTGACTTGAACATGTGTGTATTCAGTTTGGGAACATTCATCAAATATGTGCATTTAGGATTTGCTCACTCTTCTAGAAGAATGTTATGTTTCAATTAATAGACTTAAAAACTTACTAATACCCAGACTCTACCTTCAGAGATTCTGACTTGATTAGTCTGGGACTCAGCCCTGGCATGGGTATTTTTAAGTTCTACCGAAGTGTAGCCTTGGTCTTCCCTGGTGGCTCAGATGGTAAAGAATCTGCCTACAGTGCAGGAGACCCAGGTTCGATCCTTGGGTCGGGAAGATCCCTTGGAGAAGGGAATGGCAACCCACTCCAGTATTCTTGCCTGGAGAGTTCCATGGAAAGAGGAGTCTGGTGGGCTACAGTCCATGGAGTCCCAAAGAGTGGGACACGACTGAGCGACTAACACATTCTGAAGTGTAGCCAGAGCTGAGAACCTGGGTTTAGAGAGTGGGTGTTTGGAGTCAGAGGCAAGAAGCCTAGAAGACTAGTTCTCCCATGAACTTGCTTGTGTAAGTTACTGAGTCTCTCTGGATCTAGTTCTTCTTTTATCTTCAGGTCTGTTTCCCCTGAGGTGACATGAGAGGGCTGGACAAAGGACCCAATTACACTGAGAAGATGCCACCGGGGAGAAACAATGACAGCTATGGGGACTCACCTCCTTTGGCTTGTCCCCTTGCCCCCTCCCTGTGGCTGGGAGCCCTGTACGTCTTGTACATCAACACAGACCATTTTGACGGGTGGAAGCACAGTGGGTCCCTTGACTCTGAAGGACTCTGCTACATGAAGGCCAAATAGTGCCCCCCACTTCCACCACTGAGAGAGAAGTGAGCTTCCACTGGTTTTATAATCACAACTTCCCCACTTGTCCGTTTCCAACTTGCTTTCATGAGAAAAGGGGGTGGGGGTGGGGGTAAAGAAAAATAAGGGAGGAGTTGTCAGCTTTCCCATTTGTCCAGGGAGCTTTCTCAACGTTCGATATTCCTAACTCTTTAGCATCTCCAGCCGAATCCCAAAGACCTTTAATTCTGGATTTGCTCTGCCAGCCAGGGAGAAGTGTGCTTTCTTCACTTCCCACCCATATCTGGGGGTTGAGGACTGTCCCCGGGTACAGAGTCTAGAACCCCACCAGTTCGGCTGAAATACTCCAGTTTGATAAAGCAAGCAGCAGGGAGCCAAGGAAAGCCAGGATGCAGATGTTGGCAAGCTCTGCCACCTCGAGAAAATGTCATCCCCTGAGCAGGGTACGGGGAAGGGGCCAAGCTCCAAAGTTTCCTGCTCCTCCTCTGAGTTCACTGAGAATTCTGTTCCCACATTAGTCATCTGAATGTTTAAGAAGATGACAGCTGGGCTCCCAGATGGGGAAGTGGAGGCAAAAAGGATGTGGGGGACGACTGCCAATCAGGCGATGGGGCGGCTGTCTGAGGAGGTGAGCCCTTCCTCATTTGCCTCTTCTCAGGAAGCGTAGGCGGGGGCCTTCACCTCAGCACTTGCCCCAAGCTTAGCGGCCCCAGGGCTGGGGAGGGTCGTGGAGTGGAGGTTGAGTATGCCCTTTAGTGACCAAGAAATGCATAGTTAACCAAAAGTCCTCACACAGCCCACACAAGCAAATATATATTTAGTGGAAGTTAAGCAAGGCGACATCACACAAGTCAGCCTCTGCCACAACTGAAGCGTTCCTCTGAGAGAGAAGGGGATGTGTGTTTTGCCACGGCCAGTGGAGCTGAAGTACTTATCAGATGTGAGGCGAAAATTCCATCTGCTTCAAATGCCATTTGCAGTTGTTTATCACCCCCGGACCTAAAATGTTTGCAGTTAAAAACTGAAGGAGGACTTTAGGAAGACCTGGTAAAGACCAGTGTGTACTCCTAGAACATCAGCAAAGACTCGTGCATATTTGCTGGGCTTTCTACGCACGTGGGGAAGAAGAAAGACTAAGAAGGACACGGGGAACAGAGACAGACACGCACAGTGACAACCACTGAGGGAAAGATGGACAGACAGACAGATACACACAGAGGTGAACACAGAGAGAGACAGGCACCTAGAAGCAGAGAGAGAGGGATGGTCTTCCATGCCCACAGTTCAGTTCAGTTCGGCGCTCAGTCGTGTCCGACTCTTTGCAACCCCAATGACTATAGCATGCCAGGCCTCCCTGTCCATCACCAACTCCCGTAGCTCACTCAAACTCATGTCCATCGAGTCGGTGATGCCATCCAACCATCTCATCCTCTGTCATCCCCTTCTCCTCCCACCTTCAATCATTCCCAGCATCAGGGTCTTATCAAATGAGTCAGTTCTTCACATCAGGTGACCAAAATATTGGAGTTGCAGCTTCAGCATTAGTCCTTCCAATGAATACTCAGGACCACAGAGTAAGATGTAAATCCACGGAGAAGGATAGAAGATCCATTGACACCACAGGTAAGCGGACGAGTCTTGTTTTTGTCACCTCTTCCCCTCCAGCACTAGAGGTCCCCTGGCTGCCTCCCTTGCAGAATCCAATGATCCAGACACTTTAACCTCTCCTTCTCCTTGCTCCAGGCCCCTGTGTCCATAACTACACTGTGATGAGTAATCCCCCAAACCCCTGTGTATTCTTCATGTAAACCCATTTGGCTGAAATTGAGGCTTCTTACTGTAGGACCTGACGTACATGGCTGTAAGCTCACCTGTGGAAGGGAAGCAGATCATCAGGGCCAACTGGTTGGTGGGTTTCCTGAGGGCTAGTGAGCAGAATCATGGTCCTCCCGGAGTGTCTGAATCACACAGCCCTGTAGGATTTGGGAGAGGGGACACTGGTGGAACTGCAGGTCTCCAGGGTGGGGACAGACATGCAAGCCAAAGTGAGAGAGGACCTGAGGCTATTCAAGTTGGTTGGAGATGGAAATGGAGTCACGGAGAGGGGAGTCACTTAAGGACTGATAGTGACAGAAGAGAACTATTTCTACTAGATCACAGTTTAGCCTGTGAAGGCACGTGGGGCCCTGAGCGAAAGAGACCACTAGTGGCTAAAAATCTCTCACTGGTGTTGGGAGTGACTTGAAGGACCTTTGCATCCGTTAAGATGCTTTGAGCTGTCAGTAACAGAGTATCTAATGAAAACAATATTTATTATCTATCTAACAAAAATCTCAACATTCAGAAAACTAAGATCATGGCATCTGGTCCCATCACTTCATGGGAAATAGATGGGGAAACAGTGGAAGCAGTGTTAGACTGTATTTTGGGGGGCTCCAAAATCACTGCAAATGGTGATTGCAGCCATGAAATTAAAAAACGCTTACTCCTTGGAAGGAAAGTTATGACCAACCTAGATAGCATATTAAAAAGCAGAGACATTACTTTGCCAAAAAAGGTCCGTCTGGTCAAGGCTATGGTTTTTCAAGTGGTCATGTATGAATGTGAGAGTTGGACTGTGAAGAAAGCCGAGAGCTGAAGAATTGATGCTTTTGAACTGTGGTGTTGGTGAAGACTCTTGAGAGTCCCTTGGACTGCAAGGAGATCCAACCAGTCCATCCTAAAGGAGATCAGCCCTGTGTGTTCATTGGAAGGACTGATGCTGAAGCTGAAACTCCAATACTTTGGCCACCTCATGCCAAGAGTTGACTCACTGGAAAAGACTCTGATGCTGGGAGTGATTGGGGGCAGGAGGAGAAGGGGACAACAGAGGATGAGATGGCTGGATGGCATCACCAATTTGATGGGCATGAGTTTGAGTAAACTCTGGGAGTTGGTCATGGACAGGGAGGCCCGACAGGCATGCTGTGATTCATGGGGTTGCAAAGAGTTGGACACTGAGCGACTGAACTGAACTGACTGAACAAAAATCTAGAGATAGACCATTTCAGAGTCTATCCACATCTTGATGGGGAGTTGTCAAAAAATAAATTTGAAAATAATGTTGCTCCAGACAACTAACTTTTGGGGTGACTTGTTACACAGTATTCTTGTAACCGTGACTGACTGATAGACTTCTAAAATCATATCTTGCTAGGAGTTAGCCACTCTTGTGAGGTTGGCCTAGTCTGGAGGAAATGGAACTAGAGAAAGGGCTTCCACGGGGGCCTCCCTGCCCCTGTGGTCGCTCTCCTCCCATCTTCTTTGCCCCTCCTCGATCACCCACTAGGCTGACGGAGGCTGCAGGAGCCCCTCCGCCCTTCACCTCTGACTCCTCTCATGTCGTTCAGTCCCTCTGCTGCATCTGCTCTTTGCAGACTCCTTATTACAGCCAAGGCTGCACAGTCCCTGGTGGGACTGCCTCCTCTGTGGCTCACAAAGCCTTCTCTCTGGACCTATTTTCCTTAAAAATTCATCTCCTTGTGTCACATGGTTCCAAAGAAGCTTTCTTAAGCTAGAGGCCAGCTCCTTGGAAATCCCGCCGGCCAGCCAATTTGCTGAGGCAATGAGACATTATCTCCTGCCTTTTCCCCGCGTGCCTTCGACACTTTTAATCTTTATCCATCAGCCTTCTCTGGACAGCCTTCCACAGCTTGCCTGCTCCCCACTCCAGCCTCTGTGCTCATGGAGTGGTCCAGCTTCTGGTTTCTACTCCTTACTGATTGTAGAGCTCTATTATGCCCTGAATTCCGAGAACGCCCTGGCACGGTGCCCGAAACGAGGGCTGCACCATCCTGGGCCTGCTCTAGATCGTGTGAACGTGCACAGGGGGGCACAGATGAGAAGCACAGATATGCCATTAAAAGTTATTACAGGGCCTTCACGATTCAAAAGATGCTTCTTGAGCACCTCCTGTGTGCAGAGCAAGGTGCTGGGCACTTGAAAGGCCACAGTGGCCCAAATGGATGGAATCCTCTCTTTCAGAGCTTCCGGCTGAAGTTCTTATAGGATTCTGTCCTGAGTACGGAGGTATCCAGTAAGCAGGAGTGCATCTCCGTGAGGGCAGGTGTGGTCAGTGTTCCCCCCAGGCACTGTCCCAGCTCATGCCTGTGGGGCCCCATTCAAGCACCTGTGACCCGGCTCAGGGCTTTCTCCTCCCCATGCACAGAAGGACCCCAACTTCCAGGGGGGCTAATGGGCCCAGCAGTGTCCAGGGATGTGCTGAACCTGGAAGATGAACGTCCTGGCAGCCTCGCCTTCGGGTGGCACAACCAAGATGCTGCTCTAACGCAGCAACCAGGAGGTCCCCAGTGGGATGGGGACCACTTCTCCACAGTGGGAGCTGCTCAGTAACACAACCAAGGGTGGCTCCCTTTCCCTCCCCACCTTACTTCCCCACATCCCTGTGGGTGCTTCCAGGGCTCACATCCCAAACAAACTACTTGCCTGCCAATGGAGCAGACTCAGGTTCAATCCCTGGATCGGGAAGATCCCTTGGAGAAGGAAATGGAAGCCCATTTCAGTATTTTTGCCTGGACACTGCCGTGGACAGAGGAGCCTGGTGGGCTAAACTCCGTGGGAATGCAAAAAGAGTCAGACATGACTTAAAGACCAAATAAACTACTTGCATACAAATCCACATCTCAGGGTCTGCTTTGGAGGCAGCCCCCAATAAACATAATAAGAATGGTAATTATTATCATTAGTAGTAGAGTAGTAGCAGAAGATTGAGGCCTCATGGTGTGCCTGGCCCCTCTTAAACTGCAGTGCCTCAATGTGTGTGTGCATGCATGCTAAGTCGCTTCAGTTGGGTCCGACTCTCTGCAACCCCATGGACTGTAGTCCACCAAGCTCCTCTGTCCATGGGATTCTCCAGGCAAGAGTACTGGAGTGGGTCGCCATGTTCTTCTCCAGGGGATCTTCCTGACCCAGGGACTGAATCCTCATCTCCCCTGTCTCTTGCATTGGTAGGCAGGTTCTTTACCACTAGCACCACCTGGGAAGCTTACCTCCACTGTGAATTGGAAGGACGATGATGAAGCTGAAACTCCAGTACTTTGGCCACCTGATGTGAAGAACTGACTCATTTGAAAAGACCCTGATGCTGGGAAAGATTGAAGGCAGGAGGAGAAGGGGACAACAGAGGATGAGATGGTTGGATGGCATCACTGACTCAATGGACATGAGTTTGAGTAAACTTCGGGAGTTGGTGATGGTCAGGGAGGCCTGGTGTGCTGCAGTCCATGGGGTTGCGAAGAGTCGGACACGACTGAGCGACTGAACTGAACTGAGAAGGAGAAAACAGGCACTAGAGCAGGACTCTGGCACAAGGGGAGACCTTTGATAAAAATCTAGGGTCCCAGTTCCAGGTCTGGGAAAGCAGCTCAGGATACTGGGATACCTGTGTGACTCCTAAGCCTATTTCCCCTCCTTTCATGGTGAGGATGACACTCCCTGTCTGCCTGCCTCACAGGGCTTGGAAAGCTACTGTAAAATGAGGGGTTTTAGGCTCCAACAACATAAAAGGCACAGAAAGCTTTTAGAGAGTATGAAGCTCAGAGTCAAAGTGAAGGTTGAAGGATGAGCGGACGGAGTTCTCCCGGGCAGCTGTTCTCAGCACTTATGAGTCCATCCAGGACGAGCGAGATCCTTCAAGAAGCAACTTTGGAGTCCCAGCCACAGGAAATTCTTCTATTCCAGGAATCCTTATCCTCTTCTCCAAGGTCTTAGTCCTGTGTTTGTTTATTTGTCTAAATTCTCTGCTTCAGACTGGGGCTCCTTGAGGCAGGACCGTGTGGGTCTCTTATTCCCACCAGTTTCAACAGTGGTCCTAAATGTGGAAAAAGTGTTGCAAAAACCCTTAAGTTGGGAATTCCCAGATCAGGTCCAGGGCTCTTTGAGCAGGTATGGGAACTAGCAGTAGGGATCCTGACCTGGACTGCCATGGAGCATAGAGCTCGCGTTAACGGAGGTTGTCCTAATTTTGTTTGTGTAACTTTCCACTTGACTTATTTATAGGTGTCCCCACTGAGTGAGTTTACTGGCAGTAGGCCTGCCAGCTTTAGGGATCTCTGTGCTGGATGAGGTGGGGGCACAGGGTGGGGAAGCAAGAGGAGTGAGGGGTGACAGGTGGAAATAAGAGGGCATTTCAGGGCAGAGTCAGTAAGGGGGACAGGCCCTGGACCCCGAGCTCCCAGACTCCCACAAGAAATTATATGGGCCAACCTGTGCTATTTCACATACTATTTTTTCAGAGATTTTGGTTCAGGATATATTCCTGGAGGATGAAATTCATTTCTGCCTGGAGGCCTGGCCTGGCCCAAATCAGAACCAGGTAAGACAAGTTTGCGGCTGCAGACCTTACCTCGCTAAGCCTTCCGTCTCGCAGGTTTCCACCTGGCTGAGCTCTTTCATGTCCTGCTTCTCAACCTGCTTGCCTTGTGTCCCTGACCTCAGGACCCTACTCTCTTCACCTCTGCCACTTTATGCTAATCCTGGGTCCTCCAGATGACAACCCCCTTGTGAGGACAGCCCCTGATCAATCCCGGAGGCACTGGCACTTCCCTTCCACCAGGGTCTGCTCTGAGAGGGTCACATACATTAACTTGGTTCCCCTCATAAGCTCCTTATGAGGAGCAGCTAATGTTATAACCCATTTTACAGATGGGGAAACTGAGGAGCGGGGAAATCCAATGACTTGCCCAAGGTCACAGCATCAGCGGCAAAGGTGGTTTAATCCCAGGCTGTCTGCTCCTGGTGGCGAGCACCTCCCAGAACTTGGGGGCTCAAAGCAGTTCCTGCAACCTGCCCAACCCCCCAACTGTGTTCCCTTTTACTTCTTCCAAACAAGTGGCATCTTTGTTCATGATATAATTTTCCTTTGTTTATTATTTACCCCTGACCTTCCGTGTTCCCTGCCAGCCCACAAATCTCCCTGAGGGCAGGCACTTCCGGGATCCTGGAACTGGATTTGTCACATAGGAGCCACTGTAGAAGCCTGTGGAATGAATGAAGAAATGATTGGCATTGGAGGTGGAGATGGTCACCCAAGGAGGGGATCCAGTCACCCAGGGAGGTCCCAGACCCAGACTCAGAAGATTGTGTGTACATGAGTGTGTGTGTGCACATCTGTGTACATGTCTGCAAATGTGTGTGCATGTGTGTGCATGTGTACAAGTGCCTGAGTGTCCGTCTGTGCTTCAGTGTCTGTGTGCCGTGCACCTGTCCCGGCATGCTGGAAGCTGTCAGACTGTCGGGCTGGCTGGCCTGGGAGCAGTCTAATCATGCCTGACAGATTGATTAGAGGAGAAAGTTGCTGCGTCTCTATCGCAACAGACAGGGGGAGCGTGGCTGCACTTAACCTTTCCCTTCACACAGGGATGGAGGGGGTGCAGACTGGGGTGGGGAGGAGGGGCCTGGCGGGTGTGGGGGGGGGTGAGCAGGACTGAGGAGAGTCAGCGGGAGGGGGAGCAAGCCCAGGGGCAGGGAGGGAGCGTGGAAGGAACAGGAGGAGAAGAATGGTGGACTGAGGTTGGAAGATAAGGGAGGCGGACATCCAGCTGGTGTGGCAAGGCCGGGGCTTGTCTCCATGACATGATCCAAGGAGCCCCAGGGCCATGGATGTCCCCCTTGGATCTAAGCCTTGCCCTCTCTTGCCCTGAGGGATAGATGAGAGGGGTGATCCTGCAGGGGGTCTGGAGACCCTAAAGCCTGGCTCTGCACATGCTCAGGAGGGTTGTGAAGGCATGCGGTCAGGGGCCTTCAGAGCTGAGCTGGGCCCACAGCAAGGGCGATGCTGAGGGTCCTTTACCTTCAGCTGGGGGCAGAGAAGAGTGTCAGTTGACAAGGCTGCAGAGGACCTTGGAAAACAAAGCAGCCGTCTGCCCTCCTCCCTCTATGGAGGGGGAAGCAGTCCAGTGCAGGGAAGGAACCCTCCCAGGTCAGTTTCTCTCCCACTATGGGTGGGATCTACTGCCTGCTGGGGGCTGAGCCAGGGGAACCTGGCAAGGAGGTGGACGATGGATGAGGTGGGCTCTGAGGACCATTGGTGAGGGTCTTCCTGGATCTGTTCCTTCTGTCCTAGAGGCCTCACAGGAGGGGACTGGAAGAGACCATGATAACAGAGCCGACCCTGGAGAAGGAAGCACCTTACTCCACCTAGGCCCGAGGTCTTTCCCACAATCCCATCAGAGTCACAGGGTGCAAAAGAGATGCCCGCATTTTCACTCAGTCCACTCTGCCCGGATAAAGTGGCCCCGTTGCTTCTAGCAACCGGAGCACTAATGTTCTGAATCATTATACTTTTTAAATTAGGACAATCTAGTGGCAGATATTATGTGTCACCAAGTCACTCTTTATAGTATCTTTGTGTAGAACTTGTAAATGTTACTGGTGACTCAAAGTTAAAACAAAACTGTACATATAGGAGTTTAACCTAAAATATTTTATTTTAGAATGGTTAGGGAGGAAAATGAAACTGGACAGATCCAACAGAGGGATAACAGTGGTTGTTACTGGGGAATTAGATCTGGGTAACTTTTATATACAATTTTCTGCATCCCTTCAATTTTATCATTACAATAGGCATTGCTCTCTGAACAGCAGTATGCCTGGTTTTGAATACAAAAAGGATCCCAATTCGGTAAATAAAACACACATGGCAAAACGTCTGAAAAATAAAATAAAAAAAAAAGAAAGTAATAATGTCTGTGTTTTTTAGGCTGTGAGTGATTTCTTTTACTTTTCTCCTCTTTTCATCTTCCTAAAGCATTTGCATTACTAAAACTGAGGGTGCAGGGTGGGCATGGGCCTAGGGGGAAAGAGAACAGTATTTCAAACAAATAAGGAAACCATTCCAGTCATTCCTTTTCACTGCCATCGAGGGGAAGAGAGGAAGATAATTGTTGCTCTGGGTATGGATCAGAGGCCCCTGGAATAACACACACAATACCATCAGAGCAACAGTGAGCAGATTTGCTAATGGCCTTCTCAAATCTGTTCGCCTCTTTGTGTCTCTGCCAGAACTCTGGTTTGGTTCTGTTCACCCTCCTCTCAGAGGCCACATGTGCAGAGCAGGTGTCTCATACCCTGGATCAGTCCCCAGTGTTTCTCAATGGGGCATTATTGGCATTCAATTATACGATGGATATTGCATTTCTCCACCACCCTCAGGAACAATGTGCTCAGACGGACCCCCATATGTTAGGACTTCTATAAACTCTTCCCCACGTGTCCAAATGCCCCCCAGTGAAACCATTACACTCTGGTTGAGGACCACGGGCAGCCAACAGCAATGACTTCATTTCTCTTGCCAGTGACTCAAGAAAAGCAGGTGCAACGGGTTGAACTGTATCCCCCCTCTACCCCCTTAAAGGGCTTCCCTGGTGGCTCAGATGGTAAAGAATCTGCCTGCAATGCAGGAAACCCAAGTTCGATTCCTGGGTTGGGAAGATACCCTGGAGAAGGGAATGGCTGCCCACTCCAGTATTCTTGCCTGGAGAATTCCAAGGACAGAGGAGCCTGACAGGTCACAGTCCATGGAGTCACAAAGGGTCAGACACGACTGAATGACTAACACTTTCTACACCCCCCAAAAGATATGTTAAAGTCTTAACTCCCAGTACCTGTGAATGTGACACCCAGAAAGAGTCTTTGCAAATGCTCAAACTCAGATGAGTTCTTAGGGTGGAACCTAGTCCACTGTGACTCAGTTCAGTTCAGTTCTGTCGCTCAGTCGTGTCCGACTCTTTGCGACCCCATGAATCACAGCATGCCAGGCCTCCCTGTCCATTACCAACTCCCAGAATTTACTCAAACTCATGTCCATTGAGTCAGTAATGCCATCCAACCATCTCATCTTCTGTCGTCCCCTTCTCCTCCTGCCCCCAATCCCTCCCAGCATCAGGGTCTTTTCCAATGAGTTAACTCTTCGCATGAAGTGGCCAAAGTACTGGAGTTTCAGCTTCAGCATCCGTCCTTCCAATGAACACCCAGGACTGATCTCCTTTAGGATGAACTGGTTGGATCTCCTTGCAGTCCAAGGGACTCTCAAGAGTCTTCTCCAACACCACAGTTCAAAAGCATCAATTCTTCAGCACTCAGCTTTCTTCACAGTCCAATTCTCACAGCCATACATGACTGCTGAAAAAACCATAGCCTTGACCAGACGGACCTTTGTTGGAAAAGTAATGTCTCTGCTTTTTAATATGCTATCTAGGTTGGTCATAACTTTCCATCCAAGGAGTAAGCATCTTTTAATTTCATGGCTGCAATCACCATCTGCAGTGATTTTGGAGCCCCAAAAAATAAAGTCTGACACTGTTTCCACTGTTTCCCCATCTATTTCCCATGAAGTGATGGGACCAGATGCCATGATCTTAGTTTTCTAAATGTTGAGCTTTAAGCCAACTTTTTCACTCTCCTCTTTCACTTTCATCAAGAGGCTTTTTAGTTCCTCTTCACTTTCTGCCATAAGGGTGGTGTCATCTGCATATCTGAGGTTATTGATATTTCTCCCGGTAATCTTGATTCCAGCTTGTACTTCTTCCAGCCCAGCATTTCTCATGATGTACTCTGCATGTAAGTTAAATAAGCAGGGTGACAGAATACAGCCTTGATGTACTCCTTTTCCTATTTGGAACCAGTCTGTTGTTCCATGTCCAGTTCTAACTGTTGCTTCCTGACCTGCATATAGGTATCTCAAGAGGCAGGTCAGGTGGTCTGGTATTCCCATCTCTTTCAGAATTTTCCACAGTTTATTACAAACAAAGGAAGATTATACTGTGAGCAAAGATGCTAACTGCTTGGAACAAGGGAAAGGGATCACAGTCAGGGTGCTGGACAGGTGGTAGGAGTCACTTCTGAGTCCCCAAATTCTAGAAGCTGCTCACTACTGGGAGCAGACAGCCTGGGTTCAGGCCACCTCTGCCGCTGATGATATGATCTTGGGCAAGTTACTTAATTTCCCTGTTCCTCAGCTTCCTCATCTGTAAAATGGGTTGTAACACTTGATGCTCCTCACAAGAAGGTTATGAGGGGAACCAAGTTAATGTATGTGAAGCACTCAGAGCAGGCACACATATGCTCAGAGGAAGACAGTGTAAAGACATCTGGGGTGAACACCATGTGAAAAGTGGAGTGATGCTCCACAAGCCAAGAAGGATTCTTCTGGGGCAACCAGAAGCTAGAAGAGCAAGGAAGGATCCTTCCCCAGTAGGTTTCAGGGGGAGCTTAACTCTGCTGAAACCTTGATTCCTGACTTTCAGCCTCTGGAACCATGAGAGAGTAGATTTCTATTGTTCTGAATCACCCTGTTTGTGGCACTTTGTTGCAGCAGCCTTAGGAGCTAATACACCATGTGACCTCCTTCTGGCCAATAACATTCAAAGGAAAGTTGTCTGAGAGAGATGTTTCCCACTAATACAAAGAGACCCAAAAGAAATAATGATTTATCTGATAATGACATTGGTTTTTTTCCTGCATGTGATGGTGGGAACTGCTGCAGCCATCTTGTGAACAAGAGAAACAAGGCTGATATTGTCAGCTTTAGAGTAAAGAAATCGAAAGAATGTGGGCCATTGATGATTATTGTTGAGTCTCTGAAACAACCAATGCTGTATCTTCTCAATCTTAGGGCTTCTTGTTATGTTAAATAATAAATTCACTGATGGTTGGAATCATTTTTGATCTTGGTTTTTTGTTTCTTACATCAAAATGCATTCTCAGTGACACAACATATGGTATAAATCAATCAACAGGCTCTCAGTCTAAGACCAATGGTAGATGTCATTGAAGAGGCTGGTAACTATTGATGGCTCAGTTTAGAAGTAGCCAAACCTTATTTTATCAATATTAAGTCTATGAGCATATGTCCCTAGAGAGAAATCTGAGGCAGTAATTGGTTGCTTTGTCTTAGTCAATCTTCATTTTTCAGACATAGTCACAGAGATAAAGAGAATCACGTCCTGCCCATGCGGGGAGGGAGCTCAATGTTCCTTTCGTGCAGAGGCTCTCAAAGCATAGTCTGGGGACAAGAGGCCAGAATTATTTTTATAATAATACTAGAATGTTAACTGCCATTTTCACTTTTCCTTTCTCATGAATGTGCAGTGGAGTTTTCCAGAGGCTGCCTGATGTGTGATATCGCAGCAGATTGAGTGCAGAAACAGGTAAGAGAATCCAGCTGTCTTCAAATAAAGCAGACTTTTAGATTTTAAAACATGTGAAAGAAGGCCAATCATTCAAAATTTGTTTGGTGAAATAGTTATTTTACCTAAAAGCATTATTTATGTTAATTTGTCATGGGTTTGTTATTATTTTATAACAGTATTTTTTAAAAATTTCTCAGTAGATAAAAATAGATATAACTCATATACATGAAAGTCCTTTGGAGTCCTCAGTAATACTTAACAGTATAAAGGGGTCCTGTGAGCAAAATGTTGTAGCAATGCTGATTGAGAGACACCATGGTTGACCCAAGGAGAAGAGAGGGGCTCTCTTATTGTTGGATCAGCAAACAAGGTGATAGAAACTGGATCAGCCGGTGATAATGAAACATTTACAGGTGCCTGCAGTTGGCCAGGCATGGTGTGGAAAGTTCACACTGGTTACCTGTATCATTCTCACATCAACCACTTATCCTTTACCACCTCCATATGAGATAGGCAGGGAGACAATTCCTAGGGAGAAAATCATGAATTCAGCAAAATAATTCTCTACCAAAAACCTCGCAGCCAGTAAGTGCGGGAGCCGGATTCAAATCTGCCACCACCACTCATGTTTCTGAATCTGGTGTCTTTAGCCTCTATGCTTTATAGAGTTAGGAACTCAAGCCAGACACTTTGCAGTATTTGAACTTCAGTTCAAGCTCTGGGCTCTCTGGGACCCAGTACGCTCGTTTGGAAAACGGGCATGAAAATAGCTCGGTAGTAAGGATCAGCAGAGGTAATGATATGAGAGCAATTTGTAAATGGTAAACCTAATGGGATCATTACGATCTGTCATTTCAGCTGTGCTCTCCTTTGTGGGGACCATTCTGGGGACTATTAAAACCACGGACCCACTCTCATGATTGAACACATGTATGTATATGCACATACATGCTCACTGGCAAGGTGTCAGATGACATATACCTTTTTATATTAATCCTCAAAGGTGTGCTTTAATCTGTAAATATTTAATTTCCTCTCTCTCTCTCACACATGCACACACATACATGCACATACATTATCTTGGTAGCTTATGTGAAGGACAGGCTCACTGAACCAGGTTTAAAAAAAACACCAGTATCCCCACAGCTAGAATAAGGATTAGTCCCCAGTGCTGGTCAGTGGGCCACCCTCCTCTCCAGACCACAGTCAACAGCACTTGAAATATGACAGTCACTTGTAGACCTCTTCGAATCTTTCTCAGCACAAAGCTAAATAAGCACCATTCCCAGGCACTATTTTGTGAGGCAAGTAGTAGAGTCTGAAATGATGATTAGATACTTACTGTAGCAAAAGCACTGAACTGACATGTGCTCTAACAACTCTAAACGGTAAACCAGGGAGGGAAGGCAAGCCCCTGGAGACTGAGTGCCCGGGACTGACTCTGGAAGAGGAAAGCCGTGTCTCAGGCTGCAGGCCAGCTGGACACATCTTGGCAGTAGCAGTGGCCTCCTGGCCCTGCATTTGCACTGAGGGAAGAGTCTGGCCTAGGTCAAGAGACTAGTATGCCAGCACCTCTCCCCAACTCTTTGGGCAAACCACATCCCCTCGCTGGGTCTCAGTTTCCTCTGCTGGGTCCTAAGGGTTGACCAGATGACCCATAGGATTCTGCACTCCTTGCCAATGAGGTCTTCAGTGGTCACATCACAGTGGGGCTGGTGTCCAGAGGAGTAGGGGTGAGTGATGGGAGGAAGAGTGAACTCTGGAGCCAGAGCCTTTGACCAGGTATTTTCAGGTTCCTTGGCAGCTCCCTGGCTCCCTAGAAAACCTCCTAAAGTGTGTGTATTAGGAGTGGGAAGTCCTCAGAAAAAGCTCTGGGAGGCACAGATGCCAAGAAATGGAGGCAGAGACAGAGGGAGAGAGAGGCCCAAGAAGGGTGTAGGAAAGCATCGCTCTGGCCCTTGTCCATCCGTGACACTCTTGCCCATCAGCTCCCTTGGGCCAGCAAACCTTTGCTCCTGAAGACCCTGCACTCCTCACACCCACCTCCCCACAGCTACCCCTGCTCCTCCACCCTCTTTATCTGTCCCCATCCCTCCCCGTCTTCTCAAGCTATTGGTCTGGTCTCTCGGGAACCCCAGAGCTACATTCCTGCCTCACTTGCAGTAACTTTCTGGTCCCAGATGTTCGGACAAACGTTCTCTACTCTTGCCCACTCTGTGTGTAGCAGAAAGAAATTCTGCTTTGTAGTCAGAAAAAACAAAAACAAAAAACCTCTATCACCAGTGGTGGACCCTCAAGCAAGTGGCTTATCTTACTTGATCCTCAGTTTTTTTAGGTGTAATTCAAGGCTAACAAGGATACTTGACAGAATGTTTTGGTGATTACACAAGAAGGTATTTTGTCAGCCAATATGGCATCTACATGCTATAATTTAGCAACATTGTGTTCCATTTAGTTAAATGTCATTATCTCCCTCACAGCCCTCATGGATATGGTGAGGTTTGCACTCGCAGGCATGTCTTGGGGAAAAAGCCGGTTTCTCTTCCAGGGGACCCTTTGTTTTTACACACACACAATTGAAGCTCCAAAAGTGGAACAGGTGAAGAAGAAAGAGTGGTACACCTCACAGGGAGGCAGGAAGGACGGGGTGGAGGAGACAGGAGAGGAAGGGACAAGGGGGATTCTTCTGTTCCTGCCCCTAGGTTCTCTCACTTGAATATCCATTACTGGGTTAGAAGAGATTCATTACTGCCTGGATTGTGTAAAAGGACTCCTGGAAGTATCCCCTTCCCATTTCCTTTTTTGGATATTCTTTACTTCCTCTGTGGAATCATTGCCCCCATCAGAATGAACCATGAGCAAGACTGAGTGTCTAGGCTGGCAGCTATGTGAATCCCAATTCTTCCAGCTTCTCCACCCAAGCTTACTTTTGGGGGAAGAGGGCTTGGTAATTCACAAAGATGGAAGGAAAATGCCCCCTCCAGCTGGCCCTTTGGCACTCCATGTGACAAATGCTCATGTTCTCACTGCCTGAGTCACACACACGCCAGTAAATAGTACAAACATTGATCCACACATCTCACGTTTAGAGCTGCTGTTCTACCAGACTCCTTAGGCAGTTCCTTGGATCCGTTTCTTTGTCAACAGGTGGAGTGACCAGGAGAAGGGTTGGCACCATGTAGCCACCCTGGGCCTATACTCGGAACCCTGGGCCATCAGCAAATGTCAGTAGGATCTTAGCACCTTGACATGATACACCAACATGCTGGGAGTCAGGCTGGTGGTAATTGTCTATGTGGTGTCTAGGTTCCAAGGAGAAAGAATGACATCTTTACTTTGGTCTGTACAATATTCAGTCTGGGGCAGGAAAGAGGCATCAAAAAACCAGAGGACACTTGGCAAGGGCCTAGGCCAGAAGGTGTTGGAACAGAAGATGGATAAAGGAGAGGAAAAAGGGTAAGACTAAAAGATAAGGGTGGAAAGGAAAGAGTAAAGAGGACAGCAGGTCTAGGTTGTCTTTCTCTCCTCCTTCCCCAGCTCCAGTAAAAACGGAGAGTCCTTACTGAGAACCACCAATATTGTGGACATGTCTCCACAAATCACCTTGGAGAGCAAGTGTGAGGTTCCGGCAGGCATGCTGGCACCGTCAATGCCCTTGAAAGATTAGTCCTCTTTTGGAAATGTCATCCGGTCAGATGAGCAGAGAGGGAGGGAGGGGACATCCAACCAGACACGATCCCTTTCCACAATCAGCTGCACGATCCAGCTCATCCGGATGTCTCTCACCTCACCCCCAGGGACATTACCCTCTGGCCCGGTAGGAGCACAACCTATGTCTACACAGCAAAACAATGAACATTTCCACACTTGGTATAAGTTGTGTAGACGGAAGGTGAACAAAGTCACTCTCTCTAGGGGAAGGTTTCTCAACCTCAATGCTATTGACATTTTGGGCAGGATGATCGTCTTACTAGGGGGCTGACCCTGTATTATAGGATGTCTAGTCTCATCCTTTGCCCCTTCCCACTGGACGCCAGGAGAACCCCCACGGGGGACAACCAGAAAGGTCTCCAGATATTACCAAAATTGCTCCCCCTTCATGGAGAACTGCTGCTGTCGGGGCCATCTGCTTCCTGGAATGAGTTTTCAGCAATGGTCACTCTACCTTCTTGGGTGTCTGGGGGACACGCCTCACAAGTTGGCCTCCATGGGTAACCCCTACCCTGTCCCATATCTGACGGTGCATTTCCAGAAGCACCAAGGAGGAGACAGTTGGTGTAAACATCAAAGACGGATATTTTTATTCTACCGCTGGGCCCACTCTCCAGACAGTCCTACAAAGGCTGGTAGAGACTAGAGATTAAGAAGCTATAGTGTTGGTCAATGAGAGGCAGAGTCAGAGAGAAGGATGCTGACCAGGCAAAGCAGACAATCCATCTCTGCATCCAGGCATGGGGACCGTCCACCCCTGGAGACGCGGGTACTTCCATCAGATCCCTTGTGCAGGTAAAAGCAGAAGGCACCTGGGAGGCTGTGTCTACATGGGCACCCTTGACCTTGATCAGGTCCCTCCCTGCCTCTGTCCTTCCATCTACACAATGAAAAGAGCAAAACTGGAGAACATCCTTCGTTTCTGCCCAACTCTGATGAACCAAGTTCTAAGATTCCCTAAGATCATGATCAGGAAAAAGTCTGATCGTGTGGTGCATTGAGGATGTGCAGAGCACGCTATTAATTCCCCCAGGTTACCTCTTAATTACCTGAACGGATACAGGCAAGCATTGCTAACTCTAAAGGAAAAGATAAATCCAAACTTAATCTGCCTAGCCATCAAACGCTACACGATTCTCTCCTTCTCTCCCCACTCCATCTCTCTCCCTCCTCCCCTCCCCTGCCTCTCCCACCAATCACAACAAATTGACTTGGAGCGGAGGGCCTGTCAGAACATTATCTGCCTGTTCAGACCGAAGGGGTTTTCTTTGTGCATCTTGCCATGATTCATCTTCAGAAAGGATCGATTCCTGGGCGTCCATCTCTGCGTCTGCAGAAAAACTCTCTAAAGCGGCTGCTTCCCCACTCCGCCCGGACCTCGGCTCTCATTGGGCAGCAACAGCTCTGCGGTTTGTTTGCTTCCGCCCCCCAGGAGAAAAAAATTACCCAGGGGCGGGAGGAGGTGCTGACATCACTGAGGCCCAGCTAAAAGCAGCTCCTCGGAGGAAACGGAGCCAGGACAATGGGCCCTGGGATGAGAAGCCCAGCCAACGCCCAGCCCCCTCCAACCACTCGAAGGGCTAGACTCCCACCTTGTGTGTTCCACATTGTGATTATTTATGGACAGGTAAAGTGTCCTTCAAGCAGCCCATTCTTCTCAACAAGCTGTAAGGCTGGAGAGGGTAGGCGTCAGTCCAAACCAGGCTGCTCGGGGGAAGATGGAGTGCCTTGGGGGCTGGGAGAGACCCCCTTCATCCTCCCCTGCTCACTCAGCTCGCCTTTCAGGCTGACCTTGAAGAGTAGAGGCTGGCTCGGATTTCCTGCGATGTGTTCATCCCCTGAGCTGAGGGCTGTGTGTTCCAGAACGAGGGAAGGCACACAGGGCTTGCTGGCAGGGGTGACCGAGAGCGTGTCCAGCGTCTGGGCAGAGGCAGAAGGGAGGTCTCATCTGGTGTCTAACCACCTCCCTTCCCTGGACCTTCTCTGCAAGGTCCCTACCTCTCCTATCTCAGGGAATAGGATTCGACCTGAGCGTCATCTGAACAGAGTGTCAATAACATGTTAGAGACATCAGACCCTGCTAAGATCAGACACCTCATAGTGTCTCCCTCCTGGACTGCCAGGGGGAGAAGCAGATCCCTGCCCTGCAGACAGACTGGACACAGTGTCAACACATCCCATTCCCAGGGTTTAGTGAGCAGAGATCAGCAGTCAAGCCACTGGGATGAGGCCAAAGCACTCTGGACACCCTTCTGGCTGAGGTCAAGGGTGGGGCTGTGGGGATCCCCTGGGGCCAAACCAAAGGTGATGGGGATTTCCTAAACATTTCTAACGATGGTGGTTGTTCTGAGGCCTCAGTCTGAGCTGAGGCAAGGCTGGGGCTTCAGGAAATGATTTCTTAGTAGCACACTGGCCTGGGTCAGATTGACCATATCTCTGGTCACCTCTTTCATAGAAGACATCACTCATCAAAGATCGGAATGGGAGTGGACAGACTTGTGAATAACTGGCCACTCACAGTAGCCTAGGGGGAAGGGCACCTTTGTTCCTGGAGTTAGTGATTAAGAGGCTGGTAACAAAGAATTGGACCCCCTGTGAGTTGGAGAAACAGGGATTCCAGGCTTGGATGGGATCATGGCAGTTAAGCACTCCATCTCTGACATCAGATGGCCTATATTTGAGTCCTGGCTACAGAACCAACAAGCTCTGCAACCCTGGGCATCCATTTAACCTCTCTGTGCCTCAGTTTCCTCGACTATAAAATGGGGCTAATAATAGCAACCTACCTCCTAGGTTTGCTGAGGGGATAAAATGAGATAATAGAACAGTGTCTGATATATAGTGAATAGTATGTAACTATGACTTGCTATTATTTTTATAGTTATTATTGGACTCAGAGAACTTGAATTGGATTTCTACCTGATTCCAAGTCCAGCCCTTGAGCCAGAGACTTAAATTCTTTAGGCTTTGGCTTCTTTTATAGCCTGGCTCCTGCCTCCTGCAGTGGCTCTCCCTGTTAAAGACATCAGCCCCTGCTGTAACCAGCTCTCTTCCACCCCCACCTCTGCTTCCCCAGCCCCACCCCCAGCACCTGTCTATCATTTAAGACCACCTCTTTACTGGTTACTGTAGAAGTTCAGTTCAGTTCTGTAGCTCAGTCCTGTGGGACTCTTTGAGACCCCATGGACTGCAGCATGCTAGGCTTCCCTGTCCATCACCAACTCCCGGAGCTTGCTCAGACTCATGTCCATCGAGTCGATGATGCCATCTAACCATCTCATTCTCTGTCATCCCCTTCTCCTCCTGCCCTCAATCTTCCCCAGCATCAGGGCCTTTTCCAGTGAGTCAGTTCTTCACATCAGGTGGCCAAAGTATTGGAGCTTCAGCATCAGTCTTTCCAATGAATAGCCAGAACTGATCTCCTTTAGGACTGACTGGTTTGATCTCCTTGCTGCAGAAGTGGACACTTAAATCTGGAGCGTCACCGCGCTGCTGCCGCTTCCTTCTCCCTTCTGACACACCTATTTTGGATGGCGGAATGGCAACCCATCCCAGTATTCTTGCCTGGGAAACCCCATGGACAGAGAAGCCTGGTTGGTTGCAGTCCAGGGGGTCACAAAAGAGTCAGACAGGACTTAGTGACTAAGCAACAAGTCCCAAGCCCCAGGGGATGAATCCTGTTTAGTCTCAGTCCTGAGAATCCCATTCCCTCTCGCCAGTGATTGGTTTAGGACTCGACATGTAATCCTGCTCTGGCCAATGAGATGACAAAGAAGCCTGGAGGGGGCGGGACCTGGGAAATATTTCCGTCCCCCCCCCACCCACAAGGAGGGATGCCCTACCCTCTCCGCTGCTTGGGAGCTGGGCAGACATCTTACAACCTTAAGGGACAGCGTGGCCCCAGGCAGAGTGGACGGGCAAAAAAATCCTGGGGTCTGGTGACGTCTCTGCACTGCCCCAAACCTGGAAACCTCCTGTGGGCCTCTGGTTATGTGACCTGAATAGACCCCTACAGCTGAAACCCTTGGCCAGATATTTGATTACTTGCTGCCTGAGCGATTTACCCAAAACAACTCTCACTGCTTTATTTCTTCCTAAACCCCATGAGGCAGGGAATCCAACCAGCACTGAGGCAACCATATTCCCACGCTCAGAACGGCCACCCTTGGGGACACCTGAGGAACGAAAGCGTTTTTCAGGCCAGGTCTCAATGACCAACACACAATTAACTGTGACTCACCGCATATGTCAAGTCAAAATATATTCACTATCTAACCTGAAATACCGTCATATGACTTTTTCCAGGGAGATGAAATTCCAATAATATCCTATAGAAAACTCCCCCATACGCAGATTGACACTTGCTTTCTTTTCTTTCGTTCCAAATGGAGATAATAACAGATGGAACTTTAAGAAACCTCCCCTGCAGGGCCCTCGAGTCTGTGATGTTGGGGTATGTGGAAGGAATGGCATTTTATACCTGGGAGGCTGCCTTATAAAGGATGCACAGACCATGAGCTGACTCCCCGGGAAGTGGGCAGCCCCCCAAAAGCCTGGTGGTAGGAATAGAAGGCAGGAGACTGATCAGGGGCTCCAAGACTGATAGAGGTGGGTTTTCAACTCCTGATGTACATTATTTGTGTGACCCTGGACATTTAACTTCACTTTTCTGAGCTTCATATACTCAAGAGGATGGTGATATCACCTAGATTTGTTGTGAGAATGAAAGGTGCTTGGAAGAGGTTAGGGAAATTGCAGCTACTGTTAGTACTCAGATGCCACTGAGGCTTTGGTTAAGGTGATCTCCAGCAGAACTACAAATCCCCACGGGGGAGCAGGCAGCGGTCACCAAAAGGGAGGGGACTAGCTATATCCACCCGCTGAGGCATCCAGGCTGAGCGCTGGGGGCTCTGGGCAGCACTAGCCATCCAGGGAAACCCCTCTGTGCTTTTGGGGGGCAGACCTTGCCATGGACCTGAGTCTGCAGCTGCCTTGCTTGGATCCTTGGACCAGCAGGAGTAAGCTTAGGGCTCCATGGGGTGAGATCCTCGAGGATCAGGATGGACATTCCTCAAGGGAGCATGGAGTAGTAGGTTGTGTTTTATAGCCAGAGGCACTGGAGGCTTTATTTCAGCTCTGCCCTTGGCTGGCTGTGCTACCTGGGCAAGTGTGCTTAACTGGTACACGCCTCAGGTGTCCCATTTGGAAGATGGAACTCATAGCCCCTCCATCACAGGAGTAGGTGGGATTTGATAGAGATGCCAGCTCTTAGTGACTGGTGCCAGGGCCCTTCTTCCTGACGTCTGCGGGCATCCCAGGCCTGGGCTACCCTCTGGAAGAGCCCAGTGTGTGGGGGAAGGGAGAAAATGTTCTGAGTTGAGGAGTGAGCAAAGTGGCTCATTTTCAAGTCCAATTCCCCACTTTAATGAGTTTTGCTGAAAAGCCCCATGCAAGCACTTTTCCTGCCATTTTGCCAGATTTGATTCTCGCTGATAACACAAACACGGGCAGCCGCTTGAGATAGATTACTGCTGTTGGCAGTGGGACGAGATGGTGTCGGTGAACCACTGGGCCTGGGGCAGAGCAGAACAGACTTTGTTCTGATGGGAGTCCCCATTTTGATGTGTTTCTCCTTCACCAGCCCTGGCTTTCACCCATCCTGCCAGGGTATGCCCAGCTGACAGGTAAATATAATCTTCAACCTGGGGGATCACCTTGGAAGAGGAAGGGAGGTGACTCCTTTGGGTCTGGCTGCTGAACTTCCTTTGAGGCCACATTGGGTCTTTGGAAGGAATCATCGTAAGACCTAGGGTCAGTTTACCAGGTTACCTGGCAACAAGCAGGACACTGATGGAGCAGGACGCTGAACTGGTTAGCTTTGATAAAGGAGGGGCATGGGAAAGAGGGGTTCACACAGTGGAGCCGGTTGGGACCCAGATCATGTTGCAGGCTTTTGCAACTCTATATGATGGAGAGGGGCTCTCGGACTTGGAAAAGATCTTTGTAGCTTTGGTTTCCAAGAGGGCTGACTCCACCCTTCTCACCAGCCAAGAAACCACAAGGCAAGTTTTCTCCCACATCACTCAGCCTCATACTCCACCCATCCCACACACTTCAACAGGACAAGAAAACGGGGGCTGCAGTTGCCTTCAGTGCTGGGTGAGCAACATAAAGCAAACGAAAAACCAAACGGGAGTAAAAATCATCCAGCCGCCTTGCAGACAGTCATTGCCATCTTTCACGAGAAACTCTAGTCATTTTCTTTAAATGGAAGATTCTTATCTGAAAAAAGCTTTACATGCAACTTGAAGGCAAATCAAATGAAATAAAGGCCCTAATATAATTCTAACTCTGGCCCCAGAGGAATTCTAGATAAACACACATCTTAGGTTTCTCTTTTGATATTATATCTTCTAAAATAAGATATTTTAGACATAAAATATATAATGAATAACACAATGAACATCATGTATCCAGCACCGCTTTATGAAATAAACATTACAGTTTCAATTGAAGCTCTTATTAAACTCTGCCCAGTACTGATCTGTGTTCGTGTGCCCAGGGCTCCCACACCCCCGATCTGGTGTGTGTCTGTCATGTCCATTCCTGAACGGGCTTCTGTGCTGTTACCACGATATATGTATCCGTAAACAACACATAGCGCTGGTTTATATGTTTTTCAGCTTTATACAAATCATATTATATGGCAACCCACTCCAGTATTCTTGCATGGAAAATCCCATGGACAGAAGAGCCTGGTGGGCTACAGTCCATAGGGTTGTGCAGAGTCAGACACGACTGAAGTGACTCAGCACACATGCACGCATATTGTTAATTGTATGTGCTTTTTCTTTACAAAATGTGACATTTGAGGTTTATCCATGCTGAATCAGCAGCTCTGATCCAATCATTTCTCTGTCATGTAGATGGCCGTTTTGGTTTTCTCCAATTGCCGCTATTGCAAACAAAGCTTAATGAGCATCTGAGTTCATATCTCCTTGTGCGCACATGAGCGAGATCCCGGGTACACGCCCAGGAGGGGAGTGGTTGGGTCAGGTGTGTGCCCAGCCACTTCTGCAAGCCGGTTAAGTGGAACAAGTGAGGTGATGCCACAGAGACCTACTAGTTGAGAACCTCGAAACTCTACATGACAGGAGACACTTTGCCCAGTGGCAGGGGCATCCAAGATCAGACCATGATCAAAGTATCCAGAAATGTTACCCCAAGAGAAGGACATACAGAGAGGGGTGGTTTTGGTGAAGGGGGGTGGCTATATGTGTGAGTGGTTTTGTGTGTGTGTGTGTGTCTGTGTGTGGTATGTATATGCATATGCACATGTAGGTGTCCCCACACTCATGTATGTGTGTGTATGTACGTGTGTATAATATCCATGGGAGCGGTGTCCAAAAAGTGCTGCCTTTTTGATGAGCACATCCTGGCACCTAGAAAACTGCCTAGATCATTCAGTAAGCATTTATTGGCTGAAAATCCACCATGCGTGGATACGTGTGTGTATGCCCTGTAGTGTGCTGGCACAAGTGTGCCTCCCAAGTCAGGGGGTCTGAGGGCTGGGATGCTGTGGCTGGGAGCAGGGACATGGCCTGCACCCTCCACCCTTCAGTGCAAATGGAAAACACACCATCAAGTCATGAAGAAAAGCCAAAAGTTCTGAAGCTTGAAACAGAGGGTGCACCCCGTCTGCATTTCTGGGAAAGGATCTAAGAGGATGGTTCTTGGTAATTAAACAAAGGACAAATCCAAAAGAAAACCCAGAGGACGGAGCTTGGTCATCTTCCCCACAATAATAAAACTCCTCCTCAGCAAGTTTGAAGAACCAGCACAATGGAAGCCAAAGAATAACACATAGAAGCAAAAAGAAATGAAACAATTAAACAGGCAAGACAGAAAAACCAGTGATGGCAAGTGATAAGCAAAAGTCAGGTCTTGAGTAACCACTGAATTGGAGGGAGGCTCGGTTCTCTGGACTTTGGTTGCCCTTGACCGTAGGTTGTCACCCTTGCCTTCCCAGGCCACAGCAGTTTGGGGGACAATGAGGAAGAGCTAATCGTCTCAGCTGCTTCTGACTTTGTGTCTCTGTGATAGGAATATGCCAGGCAGCAGGGATTCCTCTAGGATAGATGATGAGGTCAATAGGCAGGAAGAGAACCATGTGGGGGACCAGGATACGTAAGCAACTGGGGAATATAGGTGAGCAGGCAGGCTGATGGTTCAGCTCAGCAGGGGGAAGGTGCAACCCATTGGTCGGAGTAAAACAGTAGATTTCTGGCCTCTGGGTCAGTTACTGGCAAGAAAAGGCAAGGCAAGCATTAGTTGGAGGGAGGCTTCAGGCTCAGGAGCTGGAGAAAGTGAAAGTGTTAGTCGCTCAGTCGTGTCCAACTCTTTGCAACCCCATGGACTGTAGCCCACCAAGCTCCTCTCTCCATGGGATTCTCCAGGCAAGAATACTGGAGTGGAATTGCCATTCCCTTCTCCAGGAGATCTTCCTGACCCAGGGATCGAACCCAGTCTCCTGCGTTGCAGGCAGATTCTTTACCATCTGAGCTACCAGGGAAGTTCCTGGAGCCAGAGGGCCAGGGTCAAATCCTGGGGCTGCCACCTACTACACGTGCACCCTTGGCAAGTTACTCACTCTCTCCAGGCCTAAATTTTGTTATCTGTGAAACGGGAATGACATTAATAGGTGATGTTGATTTGGTGCCTACCACAAGCCAGGTGTTGCCCTCCGAGCTGTTTACACATCACATAGGCAGGTTTCCTAGCACAACCTACTTCGTAGAAGAGGAAAGCAGGGCTCAGAGATATGCCTCCTGGAACTGTTGTGAGGATCTCAAATGCACAACATGTGCAGAATGTCTCATGGCTGTCTGTGCTACGACTGTGGCTCTGTGGTGGGGCCGGGGCACCAGGCCAGGTGCCTGGACAGAGCCGCAGCACAGGAAAGGGTCAGGCCACCCGTCTCACCTGGGGATCGAGAAGGGCAGGTGCCAGGTCTCAGAACCTAGGCAGGACCTACTTTTGAGACCCTAGCCTGTCTGTTTATTTCCCCAGCGCCCTCCCACCAAAGGCCTCCTGTGGACTAAGCCCTGTCCCCCACTCGCTATGTGCCTTTTCCTGCTCTTTCCCAGGCAGCTGTGATTTCCTCGCTCTGGGAATGATGCCGCCGGCCCAGAGGGCTCGGTGGTAGAGCTGCGTTTCCATTTCCAACCCCAACCGTCTCCCTCCTTCAACCCTCGGCTCTCTCCCTGGCCCCACGTACCCCCTTCCATCTTCTCTGCCCACTTTACTGATACCTCGACTTCAAGTTGTATCTGCCTCCAACTCCACCCACCCTGCCCCCCACCCCCACGCTAGAGACAGACCTGGCAGCAGCACCTTCTCACAGCCCGAAATTTTAGTTTGAAGAAGCTAAGAGTGTAAGCATTTTTAAACACCTTTAAAAATGAGATAATTTGCTCCCATAAAACCTAAGTCTCACTCTTGTAAGGTAACAGGGTAGCCCATACCTGGCATGCAGACTGCCTCGCTTGGTACTTTGCCACAGTCAGATTGGCGTAGTGACCAGAGAAGGAGCTCACACAGACAGACAGACAGACACGTGAGAAAATGCACGCAGAGACCAGCCCGTGCCATCTGACACAGCACGGACTCACAAACACAGCACAGGGAAGGCTGGCTCGTAGCACACACTCGGCCCTTACACACCACACTCACTGCACGTGCAGAGGCCAGGAGAGGTCCCCTACTGTCGTCTCTGCCTGTTGGGGTACAGGCTGTGGTTGAGAGTTGAGTGGTGGCCTTCTCTCCAGTCTAGGAGGACCCGTCACCCCCTGACCCACGCCGGCTCTGGTGCCCAAGATGGGGTGGAACCGTGAGAGAGGCGGAGAGTCTAAAACACAGATGTCCCACCTCCCAGCAACCTCCCAGACCTTCGGTTAATTGCTGACCCTGGTGACGAGATCTATTTATTTCCAGCAGAATAAATAATCAATCAGTATTGATTTTCTAAATAAAACACTGCTTTGTGCGCTCTGGCACAAGAAGCAAGTGCTGGGGGCTGGAGTTCTGGAGAAGGAAACCGCTTGAGTCCCTGCCTCTAGCTGGCCTTTGAGTGCCACCTGGTCCCTCCCCAGAGACCAGGGTGGGAGCAGGGAATTGGAGGCATGGGACCCTCACCCCACTCCAGGAGAGCCCCTGGCTCCTGACGTCTTCCTCCTTTACCCAAGAAAGAACTAATGGCCTTCAAACCTTATAGGGTAAGAAATCTAGATCAGTGTTTTACAAACTTTTCTCTATTATCACCCTGGGGACCTACCATAGACAAACAGTAATTAATGCTACAGATTTACCCTATATCCCTGGGGGCCACGAGCCATTGTAATAACTGAGATGATTCCTCTTCCTCCCTGGACAGAACCAGCCTGTGATTCCGGGGGCCAATCTTTCCCTGATTGAAATGTTGCTGCTCTGTTTCAGCGGGCCCCAGGAGAGAAAGCCTTCAGCCCTTTTAAGGGGAGGTCAGAGGCGGGCCTGTTCTCTCACCAGGGAAGTTAGGACCCAGAGAACAAGAGGCAAAGGGAGCAGGAAAAGGGGTCCAGCCAGAATGATTAGGCCTCTGGAGATCTCTTACAGGAAGGAAAAGGAGCTGACCTTCCTGGTCTCCAAAGAAAATAAGGAAACTGCAACAGTGGAGACAGACGCAGGCGTCAGGAAGCACTTCCGGGCACCCCAGAGCTGATAAGCACCATGGGGGCTGGAGATAATTACTTGTTTATTGATTGGCCAAGAGCAAAAGGGAAGCATCACAGGATGGATGAAAAATGAGGTGTGGCAGGGGGAGGGCACAGGCAGATAGCTCACTGCTCAGCACCTGCCCTTATTGGCTCGGGAGACTGTGGGCAAGACACCAAAGCACCACTCTGCGCCTCAGTTTTCTCACCTGCAAAATGGGGTGAAACCTATCCTCAAGCTTGGTGGTGAGAATGACATTGTAGGATGCCCAGTACCACCTTTGCAGGTTCTCCGCCAAAGTGAGCTTTTGTTTGATTTTCTTTTCTTTGATATCCTTCCCAGGTTTATTCTCCAGCCTTCTCGAGCCATCTTCTCCCACAGCATCTTTAAGACAGTCGGGGATCCCTGAGAGTGTACACATCCCCAGCCCGCTGTGCACAGCCCTGAACTTGGCGTAAAACACAGGACAGCTATGTTTTATGGAAAACTAACCGTGTGTCCGGCATGGTACCAGGCGTTAGATAAGGAGCTGTTTCATGTAATACTGTTCTGGTTTTCTGTTGCTGCCTACAAATACCCTGAAACTGTGACATAAAATAATACCAGTTACTTATTTTTCTCATGAATCTAGGGGTTGACCGGGCTCAGCTGAGTCATTCTCACTCAGGGTTTGCCCCCGATAAGTGCTGGTCAGATGGAGTAAAGGCATCTCACTCACCAGACAGTGGATGCTGGCTGTCACCTAACCTCAGCTGGGGGAGGAAAAAATGCCCACACGTGGCTTCCTCACAGCAAAGAGACTGACACACAGACAGAGAGAGTTTGGTGGAAGTCCTGTTGCTTTTTATGACCCAGCCTTGAGAATCAAGCAGCTTCATTTCCAGCATATTCTTTCCACTAGAAGCAGGTCATTGAGTTCAGTCCTCAGTCAAGAGGGGGACGTGAAAGTCTTGAAGGGAGAAGTGCCAAGGGTTTCAGATGTGCTTTAAAATCACAGTCATTCATAAAAATCCAGCAACTTATCCATTGTTGTCTCAATATATAGAAAAGGAAGTTGAAGTTCAGGGCAGGTTTGTAATTTGCAGAAGAAACAGTTTCACTTTCAAGTGCACAAAGAGTTCTGCTTCAGGCAACTTCTATAAAAGAGGAGACCTACCCCAGTGGGCATCTCAAGCAGAGGGAGGCCATCAGGGAGCCCCTCTATCAGGGGAGCCCCAGTCTGAGGGGAGCCCCAACTCTGCCTTCAGGGAGCCCCAACCCTGCCTTCAGGGAGCCCCAGTCTGAGGGGAGACACAACCCTGCCTTCAGGGAACCCCAAACCTGCCTTCAGGGAGCCCCAGTCTGAGGGGAGACACAACCCTGCCTTCAGGGAGCCCCAACCCTGCCTTCAGGGAGCCCCAGTCTGAGGGGAGACACAACCCTGCCTTCAGGGAACCCCAAACCTGCCTTCAGGGAGCCCCAGTCTGAGGGGAGACACAACCCTGCCTTCAGGGAGCCCCAACCCTGCCTTCAGGGAGCCCCAGTCTGAGGGGAGACACAACCCTGCCTTCAGGGAGCCCCAATCCTGCCTTCAGGGAGCCCCAGTCTGAGGGGAGACACAACTCTGCCTTCAGGGAGCCCCAATCCTGCCTTCAGGGAGCCCCAGTCTGAGGGGAGACACAACTCTGCCTTCAGGGAGCCCCAATCCTGCCTTCAGGGAGCCCCAGTCTGAGGGGAGACACAACTCTGCCTTCAGGGAGCCCCAGTCCTGCCTTCAGGGAGCCCCAGTCTGAGGGGAGACATAGCCTTGCTCTCCGAGATCTCTCAGTTTGATGAAAAGCTCAGAGTCACTTAACTTCAGGGATTTTTCTGGTTCTTTCTGCATTCATTGATCATAGCTTCTTGATCTCTTCATTACATTGGATGATACTTGGCTTCATAGCTTGCTTTGGAATATGGAGGGCATCTCTACCAATGTCTTTTAATTAATTAATTAATTAATTAATTTGGCTGCACCAGGTCTTAGTTGAGGCATGTGAGATCTAGTTCCTTGGCCAGGGATGGAACTCAGGCCCCTTGTGTTGGACCACTGGGCTATGAGGAAAGTCCCATAAATAAAATGAATTAAAACTTTTCTATGTCTACAGATCAGGGTTTCAATCCTCATGGACTGGAAAGACACTGGACTGGGAATGGGGTTTTACTCCCAGCCCTGGAAATAACCTCGGAGACCACTTTCCTCCTCCAGACCTCCACCCACACCATGGCAACCCCCTGGCATCATTAGAATCAGTGATATGGCAACGACAGATCCTGTGCATGGAACGCACAGCTGAGCCAGGGTTAGAACCCAGACCCTACGAGCTGCACAGCCCAAGGCTGTCTGAGGGACATTTCCATGGGAGGGCCAGTCAAGTGGGTAGAAGGTCCTCGTGGATTTCTGGAGAATGGTGAGAGTCACAGTGGAGCTGGTGAGGAAAAGCAGAATTCCCGCTCATCCCCGGGGAGGTGTCGGGTTCCACCCTTTCCTCCACATGCCTCCTCTTCTGACTTGGTCCCCGGAGCTCCCAGGGCCTCTGCCCTCCTGAAGCAGGTGTGGGGAGGGGTCATATGTCCATTTGGACAGGACTCTGAGGCTGGAATTTGTAAGGAGCTGGAAAGAGACCGGACTCCTTGGTAAGGCACATCTCCTCTCAGAGTCCTCTCTCCTCATCTGCACGCTGGAGACAAATCCACATCCCATGTCCACCCCACCCTGGTTGCAGGGTGAATCACCTTGCACTGGTGTGCACCTACCTGGTGAGAGGACATTCTGCTGAGGTTATGTTTGTTTTAAATTTTCACAGCAGCGTCTGGAATCTTGTTCCCATTTTGCAGAGGGGAAACTGAAGAGGTTCACCCGGAAGAGCTAAGACTTGTAGGTAGCAGTGTCAGAGTCAGCACAGACTTTTAGCATCTACTCATTCACTCGGCAAATACACCTTGTCATTCCAGGTACTGTGCCAGACCCCAGGCAGAAAGCACTGACCCAAGGCCCTGGGTCTTGCCCTCCCAAAGCAACAGTTTGGAGTGACAGACAGGTTTATAGACAGGTGACCACAAGGACATTGAGTGTTCCACACGTGGAGAACTTCAGGGCGCTGCAGGACAGCCATGAGGGGAGACACCTGGGATGGAGATGGGGGAGGGGGTCCTGAGGAAGTGATGTGTAAGCTGGCATTTCCAGGAGGAACTAGAAGAAACTGCCTCACCAACTGGAGGAAGCATTAGGTGGTCCCCTGTGTCACCAAGACCAGGGACAAGGACCACCTTCTCCCTGTGGGCCCTGAGAAGGATGCTGGGCTGGGAGACCTGGGGAGCTGGACTCTCCATCATGGGAGAGAGAGGAGCTTAGGTCCCCTGTGCAGATTCTGGGCCCTGAAGGTGGGTCAGGACAGCAAAGCTCTCCAAGTCACTCTGGACCAGTCACTAGGGACATGTTGTTAGCCCCCAGCTCCTATTTTGGGTGAAAGAAGATGCCCCTCACATGTTCCCCCACCTTCCCCATCACAGAGCAGGCTGGTGCGCCCACCAGAAACCTGGACCTTATCTCCAAATTTACTTCTGCCTTTCCTCTGGGTTCATTCATTCCATGCCATTCTTTTTGGGTCTCCTGATCTGTGCCTCCATTTCCTTATCTCTAAAATAGATCTTATAAGAGCACCCATATCATGGATTGCTCAAAGACTATAAAAGCTAATATAAGTAAAGTGATTAGAACCGTCCCCAGCATATGGTAAACGCTCAACAAATGTTATTTACATGTTATGATAGTCATCCCATAGATAGCAGCTGGGTCACTCTTCCTGTTTAACCCCTTTCAAAAGCATGTGTGTAATTTTGGGTGGTAATGGTGATAACAGGCTTTCCCAGTGGTAATGAATCTACTTGCAGTGCAGGAGACCTGGCTTTGATCCCTGGGTTGGGAAGATCCCCTGGAGAAGGAAATGGCAACTCACTCCAGTATTCTTGCCTGGGGAATCCCATGGACAGAGCAGCCTGATGGGCTGCAGTCCATGGGGTTGCAAAGAGTCAGACAGGACTGAGTGACTAAACAGTAACAACAATGGTGAGGACTGTGATGATGACATAAGGAGTGGCTTCAGTGACGATGACGGCCAGTTTTCACAGTGATGGTGGTGGTGCTGGTGGTGAGGATGACATAGCAATGATGAAGACCCTTTGTGGGGATCAGTGACGCCCAGCCATGGCAGCTTTGAGGGGTCTATGCTTTCATCCCAGGCCCAGTTGTTTTGATGGGACTCCCGAGGACATGCTGTATGTCTCCTTCCTCTTGGTTCCTCCCAGCCCCAACCTCAGCTGAACCTGGTAACCAGCACACAATGGGTACACAAAGCACGTTTGCTGGATGGATGTCAGACCCCATCCCAGACAGATCTCTCCCAGAACCTCATCATCACAAGAAAAGAAATTCCACCCTTTCTTATAGTAACTGTTTTCTCTTTCATGACTTAGTTAAGAGATCTTGGTTTCTTTACCCAAACCACTCTCACTGCAATGAAGTTTCTTCACCCCTCCTGCTCTGTCCACGGGAACAAACTAGTGACACCTCACCTTTTTCTGCTGATGCAGGGACTGAGGGGAGGTATCACCCCTGCCCTGCAAGATGTGGCTGGGGGTGCTTGTGGCATTGCTCGGTGTTGATTGTCAGTAACCAAGAGATGCTTGTGGGGAAAGGAGACCTCCTGCTTCTGCAAGATATCAAGGACCGAATAACCCTTAAAGGTACTGGAGCCACACTTCCTGAGAGGTCAAATCATTCATGTAGAGCCTGACCTGCCCGGGTCCCCCACCTGAAAGCAGATCCTTCTCCAAGCAGCCCCGCCCTTTTGGTGAGCAGTCTCCAAGTGGCCAGATGCCATGCCCCCTTCTCCGTCTCCCACCATAAAGAACAGAATGGGCCAGCCAGGTCTCAGACCAAAGGCAAACTGGGGCCAAGACTGCTGGCTGTTATTTAAAATCCATTCTCTCTCCTCTTCCCTTTCTATTAGGATGTCTGCTGTTTAGTTGGGGACAGGATTATCATAAGTTTAGCATAAAGACAATCTTTCTTGACCTTAATCGCAACTCAGTATTGGGCTTCCCTGGTGGCTCAGACGGTAAAGAATCTGCCTGCAATTCAGGACACCAGGGTTCCATCCCTGGGTCGGGAAGATGCCCTGGAGAAGGGAAAGGCTATGCACTCCAGCACGCACTTCTTGCCTGGAGACTCCCATAGACAGAAGAGCCTGGCAGGCTACAGTCCGTGGAGTCACAAAGAGTCAGACACAACTGAGCAACTAACACTTTCACTTTCATGGACTATATGACCAACTTTTTTTTTTTTTTTAATATGACCAACTTTTGACGAATGGGATGTGAGAAAAAAATAAAGAGTGCAACTTCTGGAGAATGTCATTAAAAGGAAGGGAGTATGCACTTCTTCCCTTCTTTTGCCTTGCTGGCTGGAATGTAGACGTAACAGATGTGGCTCCAGCAGCCATCATAGACCATGAGGTAATGTGGGTCTAGAGGCCATGAATGGTGGGGAAACAAGGTAGAAGGAGCCTGGATACCATGTCACACTTTGAGTTTAGGAGTGACTATCGCTGGCTTTTGTAGCCGTGAGAGAGAAATAAATCTCTCTTATTTAAGCCACTGATATTTTGTTCATTTGTTCATTTTCTGTTACTACAGACTAAACCTAATTCTAATTGACACATCCGTGGACTGAAACTAGTCCCCAGGCATATTTCCTTTGCCTACACACCAATGTTCATATGTTTTAAATTTGAGTCCCACATGTTAAAACCAAGATTTTTTTTCACATAAAAATTTGAATGGTGATTTCTTCTGAAACTGCAGTTCAGCCTGGTGACATTGGAAGAAGCTGAGTAACAGCTGCCCTTTTCTGCTAGAACCCAGCTCCTTCTGTTCATCACAGTCTCCACTGAGCCCCTTTCACTCTATATTCCTCCCTGGTACCAGTGACTCTGGGCTTGAGTTCCTGGGGCAGGTTCTCACTGTCCACACTCAAATCCGGAGGAATCCTCCTCACCCTGCCTTCTCCATATGAGCCCCTTACACACCATCTAGAACCAATCAGAGTCCTACTCTCTGGCTAAGCCATGGGGTGGGAACTTTTTCAGACAGGGAATTATATCTAGAAGCAAAAGCGAGGTGGGGAACAGGTCTGGGACTGGAGCAGGGGCTTCTGGGCCACCAGCAAGTCTGTGGCAGAACAGACCTGGAGTCTGGAGTCCTGAGCCCCAGCCTGGTGACCCAAGCTCCTGAGTCTTTGGAAGAGAAGGTTTTGGTAGAAAAACTTTCCTCAGAAGAGACAGAGTTTTTCTTTTCTCCTGAAACAAAAAAATGAAAACAGAAACAAAACCAGCCCCACCCACTGTGTCCAAATCCAGGCAGTGGTAGGAGAATGTGGACAGAAAGTTGCATGGGTGGCATCCCTGTAAAGACTGGCCACCTGCTCGCTCTCTGAACCCTAAGCTGTGACAAGGACAGAGGCCAGCTCACAGTGAGAGCTGCTGTATTTCAGTCCCAGGCGAGGAGTCCCTTCTCGAAGAGCTACAAAGTTGTAATTCTTTCAGTCTGTCATCCCCAGCTCCTGAAGAGCCTAGTATGTGGAAGAGGTCAAATGAACATTGATGAATTGATGAGTGGATGAGCTAACGAGTAAATGAATGAAAGAAACAACGTGAGTTCAGGGCCTGTGCAATAAGCCTCAGATGGATGCAGGCATTGCCTGCAGATGAGCTCAGTCGTGTTTGACTCTTTGCGACCCCCTGGACTGTAGCCCACCAGGCTCCTCTCTCCCTGGAATTTTCCAGACAAGAATACTGGAGTGGGTTGCCATTTCCTACTCCAGGGGAATCTTCCTGATCCAGGGATCAAACTCACGTCTCCTGCATCTCCTGCATTGGCAGGTGGGTTCTTTACCACTGCGCCACCTGGGAAGCCCTCAGAAGGATGGCACAGTCACAAAAGCTCCCCTTCCACTCATAGGTTCCTGTTCTTAGGAATTACCAAAGATTCCTGAACGGGGGTTCTGGGCCTGCTGGTTCCAATCCCCCTCCCCCTTTCCTTGACTCTGTAGACCCCTCCTGAGTGGAGGGGAGAGCCTAGAAGTAAAGTTCCCAAGGGCCATGGTAGCCTCCTCAATGGCACCCCGCTGTTTGTGGTCCCTGCTGGCCCGGGAAGGGGCTAAGATGCGGCGCTGCCCCATTTCAGCACCACAGTGACCGATGGGAAATTGCTCCACTATTAAGACCCATGCTTTGTCTCTACAAGCAGAAAAATTAACTAGAACAGCTAATTAATCAGAGAAATGTGCAGCATCTCTGTTATTTTTAATTCCTCGCCCACATTAATGCATTATTGGTTTGCTTTAAAACTAATTCACAGCCCGGTCTTGATTCCCTTATCTCAGGGTTGCCAGCTCCGGGCTGGACGTGAAGCAAGCTCTGCTGCTGATTCCCCAGTCCTTCAAATCTTCTCAAAGCACATTAGAGTCACATAAACAGGACATGTAATGAGACAGCCCTACTTTGCTTTGATACTTTTAATTACCAGCCTGAGAAAGACAGGGAAGAGGCGAGGAGGCCCAGGAGAGACGCCTGGGGCCTGACGATGCACACTCGTTGCCTGCTGCAGGGATAAAGTCAAAACCAGCTGGCTCTTCTCTGAACACCTTCCCTGTCTCAGGATGCTGGTGGCTTCTAGCAACAGAGAGGTACTGGGAACATGTCGGGTGACGTGTGACCTATGGCGATTCAAGGTACACAGAAAAAGCTCCCTTTTTTTTAGAATGTGAGTTTCCTTCTCCCCACAGAAGGCTGGCAATTTGACAAGGAAACTTCTGAATAGGAGATGCCAAGCAAGGACTTTCGTCTTCCTCAGGCAATCATGTATTCAATTGGCCAACACTTTTTGAGCACCTGTTGTGTGCCTGGCACTGTCTCAGGTTATGATGATACATCAGTGAACAAAAGAATCCCCGATTCTGGTCCTCAAGGAGTGACCACTCCAGCAGGAAACAGATATAACTATAAGCTCAATAAAGAAGTCCATTACACAGTTTGTTCGTGTAGGAAAATAAATAGTCCTGGGTCTTATGTTTCTACACATCTTGTAAGTAAGAAACTAATTGTTTCTTGTTCTGGATTTTTCTTTCAAGGATGTTTGTGCAGCAAACAGCCTTGGAAGCTAGAGGTTGTGTCCCTGCTGCCCTGGAGGGAGGCATATTTTCTGTCCAGTTTAGTAAAATTATTATCTCCTCTGGAGCAAAGGACAGGCATCCTGTCCATTATGAACGATTCGACTTCCTGAGCTCACATTCCCCTCCTATAACATTACCCATCACGTGGGCAGATCTCATCCAGTCCTCTTTACATCACCCTGTGAGAACCGGGGCTCCCGAAACTGGTGTGAGAATTATACTAGATGAGGTAGGATGAGACTTGCCCTTCACCCCCATGCTAGTGAAAATTATCAATAACACCACCTCTGCCCTCAGAGACACATAAGTCAGCTTCAAGGCACAGCCCAGGACCGTCATTGTTGTTGATAGAGTTGTCCTGACTTCCTCCCGGCAGGTCCAGGTCGAGTCACCTGTAGTTAGCACATCAGGAGGGCTTCTAAAAGAAGGAAGCAGCAGACACGAGTTCCATCCCTGGGTCAGGAATGGAGAAAGAAATGGCAACTCACTCCAGTATTCTTGCCTGGGAAATCCCATGGACAGAAAGCCTGGTGGGCTACAGTCAAAGGGGTTGCAAAAGAGCCAGACACGACTTAGTAACTAAACAGCAAGCATTGTGGTCAAAAGCAGGGGACCGGACCACTGTCTGAGCACCCTGAAGCCCTCCCTGACTGCTCTGCCCTGAGGACCGTGACTCCTCTCACCCCCAATCACAGTTAGTCCCTGGCTCCCAGAGAGGGGCCAAGGTCTCTCTCATTCTCCCCAGGGTGTGTCTTTTGTCTCCCTAACCAGGTTGTGAGCCCAGGGCAGGTACCACATGTCTGAGTGTCTCCGATCTGTCACACAGCTGGCTCTGCTCATCATAAACCATCAATAAATTCTCGGTGACAAGAGCGACAAGCCTCCTGCTCAGTGCCAAATGCAGTCCTTTCACCACATAACCTGTGCAAGGGTCTGGAGGGAAAGTGGGGGGGCCACTGGGGCCACCTGGTCCTCCTCTCTCCCCTCCGAGCTGTCCTCCCACCCAGCCTGCTCTGGCCTGGCCATTTGCCCACTTTCGAGGGGCTCCAGCCTCTCCTCCCCAGCCCCGACGCATCCCAGGAGAGAAGGAGGTGGGGATGCCTGGTTAAGTACTTTCCTGTCTGCATCCTGCTCCCCCAGCCTCCACGACTATTATTGGTAAGTGAACCAATTTTCTCTCCTGACATCTGTAGCTCTTAGCAGTGAATATATTTGAAAAACCCTTTATGATTACTTGAAATCTTCCCTGCAATTTGATTTCTGATATTTCTCTGTACTCACTGAATGATTCTTTTAACTCGCTCTTTCTTACACCACAGGCCTGCCCATCTCCCCACCCCCCACACACCACCTTGGATATTTATCCCCTTCCTCTCACAACCTGCAGAGAGGCAGGCAGGCCAAGCCAGGGCCCCCCTCCTCCCACCTGCACCCTCCCCGTCTGCCCCCCCAACACTGCTACCCCAGATGGACAACCCCCATCTCCAAGCCTCACGCTCAGCCTAGGACTTTGTGAAAAGGAGAATTTCTCAGGGAGCAGGAGTCTCCTTCTCCCCCATCTGCCGTGAGCCACATACACCCCCCACTGCCTGGTCTCAGGATTATTTCTAGTTCCTTCCAGAACACTTAGCGTTCCAGCCTCAGCACGTGAAGCCGACTTCCTCCTGGGGAAGGAATTCAGTTGGGGAATCATGCTAGTGATCAGTACAAGCTAGAGTGGGTTTCAGAATACCGGCTGCTACTGGGGTGGGGATGTGGTGGGGACCGAGCAGTGCCTTGAGCCCTGTGCATGCGCGCTTAGTCGCTCAGTCATGTCTGACTCTTTACGACCCCATGGACTGTAGCCCACCAGGCTCCTCTGCCCATGGGGATTCTCCAGGCAAGAATAGTGGAGTGGGTTACCATGCCCTCCTCCAGGGGATCTTTCTGACCCAGGAACTGAACCGAGGTCTTCTGCATTGCAGGAGGATTCTTCACCATCTGAGCCACCAGGGAAGCCCGCATTGAGCCCTCCTTGATTCTAAAGACATTGCTGCGATGTACTTCCACAAGGGCTTCCCTTGTGGCTCAACTGGTAAAGAATCCGCTTGCAATGCAGAAGACCTGGGTTCGATCCCTGGGTTGGGAAGATCCCCTGGAGAAGGGAAAGGCTACCCACTCCAACATTCTGGCCTAGAGAATTCCATGGACTGTACAGCCCATGGGGTCTCAAAGAGTTGGACACTGCTGAGCAAATTTCACTCACTTCACTTTCCGCAGTGGTGGTGTTCGGGGGTGGGGTGGGGTGGTGAAAGTTCTAAACGCACAAAAATGCCATCAGCTGAGGTTCACTCTGCAGACTTCTCCCAGCTACAAGGAGCTTGTGTCCAAACATGGTGTTAAGAGTGAGTCTTCACAGGGCTTTCCTGCTGTCCTATTGCTGCCAGACCGCCAGGTATTTGCTCTAGACTCCAAATACCATGCAATGTCATCTGACACCATGCCTCTCACTCACTCATTTATTTATTCATTTAGCTAACAAATAGTTCCTGGGCATCTGGCATGTGCCCAAGGGGCCTGGGTGGAGTGAGGGGGACAAAGAGGGAGTGAGCCCGGTTCCGGCCTCCTGGGCTCACAGCCAGGTGTGTGAGCAGGACACAGAAGGGGTGGTGCAAGAAACGGGGTGGATGGAGGCTCGGCGCTCGGATCCTGGAGTCAGACTGTCTGGGTTTGAACGCCAGCTGCTACTCTGTTCATAGTGGGACTTTGGGCATGACTCAACTTTTCTGGGCCACAATTTCCCCATCTATAATAATATTTACCTCATAGGATTAATATGAGTTGATATATGAAGAGCTGGGGCTTCCCTGGTGGCTTAATGTAAAGAATCTACCTGCTAATGCAGGAGACACGGGATCGATTCCTGGCCCAGGAAGATCCCACATGCCATGGAGCAACTAAGCCCATGTTGAGGCTGTGCTCAAGGCCTTGTGCTCCGCATCAAGAGAAGCCACTTCAATCAGAAGCCCATGTGCCACCACTAGAGAGTAGCCCCTGCTCTCCACAACTAGAGCAAGCCCACGCAGCAAGGAAAACCTAGCACAGTCATAATAAACAAATAAAATTATATATATGTGTGTGTATATACATATATAAAGCTGTTAGGACAGAACCTGACAGATATCAATGCTATATAAATGTTAGTTATCCCTGCTAAAAGATGGAATTGACTCTGTTTCCTGGTACCATTGTAGAAAGAGATCTTATTATATCGATCACCATTGCAGATATTCAAGCTTTCTGTTCTTGGGATAAAGGAAGACCAAAGAGGCCCCTTCCATTTCTCAATAAGAAGAACCAAGAACTGGAGAGATTGAAAAGACCATTTCAGGGGAAACAGAGTGTCCCAAAGGGATGAACTGAGTTGAAGAGGTAGGGAAGGGAGTGAGCAGGGTAATGGGTGTCCCTTGACCCCCATCTACTCACATCCAGGGAGCATGCCCTGTTTATGTCCACGCAGGAAGTGAGTGTAGGAGCAGGTTCCCTCAAGAGGGACTCATGGGGTAAGATTACAGGTCTTCCCACGTTCCTTTCTCCTAAAGGGTCATTGCCCTCAACCCCGGGCTTCCCTGATAGCTCAGTTGGTAAAGAATCCGCCTGGAATGCAGGAGACCCCAGTTCGATTCCTGGATTGGGAAGATCTCCTGGAGAAGGGACAGGCTACCCGCTCCAGTATTCTTGGGCTTCCCTTGCAGCTCAAGTGGTAAAGAATCCCCCTGCAATGCGGGAGACCTGGGTTTGATCCCTGGGTTGGGAAGATCCCCTGGAGAAGGAAAAGGCTACCCACTAGAGTGTTCTGGCCTGGAGAACTGTATGGACCGTATAGTCCCTAGGGTGGTAAGGAGCCAGACACGACTGAGCAATTTCACTTTCCAGGCGGTAGGTGCCTCTAGTCCTGCTTTTTCACTGGACTTTCTGCAAGCCTGTCCACCTGGCCTGGCAGGTTCAGAGGGTGGGCCACATCCCCCAGCCAAACTGGAAGGGCCCAAAGCCTAGCACAAGGTCTCCTGGATCATGTCGTCTCCTCTCTGTCCTCAAAACGAGCTCCGCCCCCAGGGCTCAGGTCAGCTTGGGGGAGGGGTGGGGAAGTCAGATGCTGAGTCTTGAGAACAGGTCCAAGGCTCAGAGCATCCTGTCCTTCCTGACAAGCGGCTAACACAGACTGGGTTTCCATCTCTGCATCTACAGCGTCCCCCTACCCCAGATCCAGCCCCAAGATAACCTGGGCACAGCTGGGGTGCTGTGCTGCTCAGCGAGGTCCACAAGGACGAGCCAGAGGGCGCCTGGGCTCTCTGCATTGTGCAGGGAGGGACCTCCTGTGAGGTGAGTTGATACCTCCAGGCAAGTTTTGTTGCTGCAGCACCTAACATGATTTATGTTCATTCAGCAAAATTCTTCAGTCCTATGCACTAGTCAGGATGGGCTCTACTGTCCCCATTACACAGATAAGGAAACTGAGGCTTCCAACAGTGAAGAGGCTTACCCTGGGCATACAGCTCATAGAGGCAGCTAAGACCCTACCGCCATGGTCTCCTAGCTCTTCCTTGGGGCTCGCTGTCCTGTGTGAGATTCTTCCCTGCATCGGGTTCTCAGCTGAAGAAGAGCTCAGAAACAAAGATGCCCCAGGAGGAAGACCCAGGGGAGAGGTCCCTCAGGGATTGCCTGTGTCCTGTCTCTGGAAGTCAGAAGAACTGGTCCTGGGTCTTCCCAGGTCTGCTCTTGCCCGTGTCAGGCAGGCAGCCCGGGTGCAGGCGGCAGGGTAAGCGTGCAGGGGCTTGTTGGGCTGTCCCGAGAGTGAACAGCTGCAGGGCGATCCACACAGAGCTGGCACGGTGGGGCTGCTGCTGCCGGGACCATTGCCGCCTTGATTAATTAGGTGCCTTCCACGCAGAGCCTCTGGGCTCCTGGGGCTGCCTGTCAAAACTGCAGGGCTCAGCAAACTGGGCGCCAACCCGGAACCACCATCCAGACCTGCTGATCTGGGGAGGGAGGCAGGGGGCGGGGTGGGCGGCAGTCTCTGCCACTCTGCTTGGGTGGAATAGCTGTGGGTCTTTCCTTGTTGGTCCTGAAAGGTTGCAGGACCTCACCAGCTCCAAATGCCATTTACTGAAGACTTGCTTTGTGTATCCACCTCCTCAGGGGCTTTATCAAACCTAGGAAAGAGGAGGGGAGGGGGTCCCATAGCCTCCAACTTGTGACTCCTAAGACCAAGGCCCCCTGCTCTCAGCACCCTTCTCTCTCATTTAGGGAAATCACTCGTGAGTCACACGCAGTAGTCACACTCCTCCTTACATTCTCTCATCCAAGATCCTCATCTGGACTAGGGTGGGGGGTGGGGCTGGAATAAGTGGAGGAGGATGAACTGGGACCTTCACCCAAGTCCAGGCCAGTGGAAATGCTCACCTGTAAGTGCCCCGCATGCCTCTTCTCCAGGTACAGGCTGGAAATACCTGAATAGCAGATTATGGTCCTCTTAGCTTCTAGACTGCTCCGTCTCTGCATTTCCTAGTTTAGTAAACTGAAATGCTTGGTGGTGTTAGGGTCATGAGTTAGGCTGAAAATAACAGCCAATCATCCACACCGAGGTAAGCATCACCGCCAGTGGGATGCTTCTAGTCCTTCTCCCTGGAGTCTGGGCATACTTCTACTCCATCCAGAGCCTGTAGTCGAGTGTCAGTTGCAAAGGGCTAGGTACTCAGTGATATTAATACAAACGAGGCAAGTGGCTGCGCCTGCCCTCAAAGAGCTCCCCCTGGTGGAGGAGACAGGAAGCGCATGTCTGTGATGGCAGGAGAAGGGTGTAGACTTAGTGGGTGGCCCCCAAGTGTTACATCCAACATTGCAGCAGCTAATGCTGGGGATAGGGAGGGAGGCAGAGGAACTGTTAGAGGCAGTTAGAACAAGTGCTCGTTTGAGGGGTCCACAGTGAGGACAGTAAAAATGAGAAGAGAAAGGCAGTCTAGAAGGAGTGAAGGACCTGGAGGTTTCAAACTCAGTACTGCCCTGGGAGTTGTCAGGTGAGCCTGGCGTGGGATGGGTGTAGACTCTGCATCAAAGAGAACTTAACTTATGCCAGCGTCTGGGCTCAGTGCTTTGTCAGCATCTTTTCATTTAAATCCTCACAGCAACCCTCGGGGATAATGATGGTAGTATTCTCTTCTGCAAATGTGGAAACTGAGGCTCCGGAGTCTGCTGGACTTGCCCAAGCTTGCAGAATTACTCTGGGCCAGATTCACCTGCTGAAGGAGGGAAGCCCAGTGACTCCAGGTCACCTGTGATTGGTCAGATGCAGCTGGACGGCAGGACCATACCAGCCTCTTAGAAAAAGCTAAACTGTATGAGGCTGCCCCAGAACCCTCCCATCTGTGGTGTAGTAGCTTTCCCACACCAGAGAATGAGCTACAGGGATGTGATTGCTGAGGATGGAAAAAGGCGGAGAGGAGTCTAAAAGGGGAAGTGGGGTATATTAGTCTGCTTGGGCTGCTGTTAAATACCACAGACTGTGTGGCTTAACTACAGAAATGTACTTTCTCACAGTTCTGGAGGCTGAAGTTCAAAATCAAGGTGCCAGGATGGTTGGCTTCCTCTGGGGTCTCACCCCTTGTCTTGCAGAGGGCTGCCCCCCTGCAGCCTGCCCACGTGGTTGTCCTTCTGTGTGTGTGCTCTGCTGCCGTCTCTGTGTCCTAACCTCCTCTTCTAATAAGGACACCCATCAGATCGGATGAGGGCCCACCCAAGGGCTTCATCTTAACTCAGTTACTCATCTGAAGGCCCCATTTCCAAACACAGTCACCTTCTAAAGTACTGCGGCTTAAAGCTTTGATATATGAATTTGGAGGGGGTGCATAATTCAGCCCATAACACTCCACCCTCTGGATCCCCCCAAAGCTATGTCCTTCTCACATGCAAAATACATTTACCACCAGCCCAATGGCCCCAAAGTCTTATCCCATCCCAATATCAACTCTAAGCCTCAGAGATATGAAATAGGTCCCAAATTGCTAAATAGGGATCAAGGTAGAAGGGAGTTCAAAGAAAGAAAGAAGCTATTGTTGAGGCTATAGCTCCATAAAGCACAGAATAATCTTCAAGTGGGGCTAGGAAGGATCCACTGAGAGCAAAGTGCCTGATGCTAAGGTCTCACCAGGCCAGGACCATCCTCATGGAAGAGGACTGGGTTAGTGAGGACAGGGTGGGGTGCGAGGTTAGGAGGGTGGGGGGCTTGTGCAAAGCTCTGAGTACAAGAGATTCATCTGCCCGCTCAGCCTCTGCATGGAGACAACTCTGTGTGTGTGTGTGTGTGTGTGTGTGTGTGAACACCATTATTGTTTTACGCACCTCAGAGACCCAGGAGCCAGGATGATGGATCTATTGATTAACATTTTTGTCCACTTCAAGATATGGAATGTGTGTCCCTTTTGAGACACGTTTTGCTGGAGGTAATTGCCTTTACCTTGAATGTTATTGGGCCTCTTTGTGCCCTGATGTCTAGAAGAAGATGTGGGCCCCCCCTAGAGAGGCAGAGAGGGGCCTGATCCCAGGGTGGGAAACACCACAGGGGCCCGAGCTTCCAGAGTGGGGCCTGTTCTTCAGTCTCTGGGGAAGCCTGCAGAGCCTCGCCTGCCAGCCCTGATCTGGAGTCTTTGATGACTTGAAGACTCTCAGAATGACAGGAACTTCAACCTGTGGTTCCCAAACTTCATTGCGCATGATCACCACATGAGGGGCTTGCTAAAATAACAGACTTCTGGTCTTGTGTTTGGAGATGTCTAGGAGTAAGTTGCATGATCCAGCACTTCGACAAGCAGCTCAAGGGAGTTTTATGGCCCATCGATCAATACTTTGAAAGAAACCTGGGTCTCATTCAGCCCCCTATCAGTGTGATCAACTGGAGAAGGTGGACCCAGAAAGTGGTGCGGAGGCGGCCTAACTCTACTACACCTTGGTCACCCCACGTGGTCTTCAAGAAGCAGGAAGACCTCTGTGGGGGGATTATCAACCCTGTCAGACTCACTAGAGGTAATACCCTTCCTTCCACAGCTCTGTGGCCTCCACTCAAAGACCCTGGGAATACTTCAGCCATGGACGAAGTTGGGTTTATTACTCATTGCGATGAAGGAGAACATACACGGCGGGGGCAGAGGGGAGGGACCTGATTGTGTACGTAAGAGGACAAAGATAGAGAGAAGCCATTGGAGGATTTGGGCTTTGGTCAGGCGATTTGCAGAACAGAGAGTCCAAGAAGACAGAAGTCCACTCAGGATTGAGAGCTGTCAGAAAGCGGGGCAATCTCGTGAGTGGGTATCTCAATCAACTTGATCCATAGGGAGGCGGACACTATAATTAGTGAAAGAGCAGCAATCAATCACCTTAGCTGGGAGGAGGGCTGTTTGATATTTTATGGTTTGCACAACATTCAGGTCTTGTTTGTGTTCAGGCGTGGTTAGGGAACAGACTTGTTTTTGTCTTGTTCTATCATGGTTGCAGGTGGCCTTGTCTGATATTAACGTTCTGGGAAATTGTTTACATTCAACAGGAGGGCACCAAGGCCAACTCCCAGACAAGAGTGCTGCTCTTCTCCTTCTCATCACGCTATCACGGGCCCCATCCAGGAACCTGGGTGTTTCGTACACTGTCCGAAGGAAGGACAGCAGCCTCTACGCTGACTTCATTGCCAACCCCTCCGCTACTCTGAGTCCCTGTGAGGCTCTAGGTGTTCCTTCCCTGACTCGACACCAGGAGTCAGCTCCCTCCTCTGTCTCTTCCCTCTCAGCAATGGTTTTCCTCCTGACCTTTAGCCGCTGCTCGTCCCATTAAAAGGCATACCCTGTGCAGAGGAGACACCCCCACTCTGTCCCTCTGTGCCTTGATTTCACGTTGCTGCTCTGCTGCTGAGTTGCTGTGTGGCTATGACTGTCATCAATGAGAGACCCCACGTTGACTTCTCCCTACAGTACTCGGCCCAGCCAGGCACTCACACAACAGTAGTGAGGGTGATGTGTAAGGTGTGGAAGCTGATGGTGTTTCTAGTGCTGATTTGGGTAACAGTGACGATTTGGCTAGCATGGTGGTGATCACTATAATAATGACAGTGAGAGCGATCGGGGTGTTGAGGATAGTGATGGGGGTGGTGATGGAGGTAATAGTGGTGACCATGGAGACAAGGTGATGGTGATGGTATTGTTGGTAGTCCAGATGGTGAAAAGGGCAGTGTTGGAGTGGTGATGACAGAGTTCGTGGCCATGACAGTGATAGGGAGGGCAAATGCGGCAATTATGGAAAAGATTAATTTGTAGGTTGAGATCCTTATGGTTTTTCAGTGGTGTTCACAGAATAATCTCAGTGAGTTTATTAAGTCTTCTACTTTCTTCAGGCAAGGAAACTCTAAATCAACTTTCTAAGGTTGCTTATGGGCAGGTAGTGATGCAGAAAGAAGATGGTGCGACAGATCTCGCATCTCCCATGTCAGCAGCCCCAGGCTTGCCCTACTTCCAGGCCCCTGGAAAGGAGGTGCAGATGGCTGCTTCACTGCTGGCAATGTCCTCAGACAGAAGGGGGCTCCCTGATGGACCCCAAAAGCTGTCAGGCACCTGGGGAGACTCAAGAGACCCATCTCTGATAAGACCTGTCATATGCAGGTGTGGACAAGTGTGGATACAGGATAAGGGGCCTGGAGCTGCAGAACCAATGCTGTCCCTCAAGGCGGGGATGCCCAGAGCAGCTGGTCTAGACCAGGACACTCAGGCCAAGATACAGGAAGGCTGGGTGAGCAGACTCAAAGGGAACAGCTGGGAATGGAGAAGGCAGGGCTGACAGCCTGGGGTGGAACTGACTAAACCTTCCGGGGAAATCACTTGTTTGGAAAATGCTTGAGGCAAAAGGGCTCTGAACCCAGGTCAAATATTGCATCTAACGATGGACTGTTCTACCCACCCTGCTATAGGAGCACCCAGTGACTGACCTTGGGGCAGGGAAAGGGAGGTCCTATAACAGGGGCTGTCACACCCTACCCTGGGCTTCCCAGGTGGCTCAGTGGTAAAAGACTCCACTTGTCAATGCAGGAGCCACAGAAGACATGGGTTTGATCCCTGGGTCAGGAAGATTCCCTGGAGGAGGAAATGGCAACCCACTCCCGTATTCTTGCCTAGAGAATCCCATGGACAGAGGAGCCTGGAGGACTATAGTCCACGGGGTCACAAAGAGTTGGACAGGATTGAGCAAGCGAGCATGCACGTGCGCGTGTGCACACACACACACACACACCCTACCCTAGGAGGTCCTGACCTACTCCACATGGCCTCCATGACTTCATCCCTCCTTAAGACACTCAGAACTCAGAGGCATAGAGATTAGGGGGCCTCAGGTTTAAAGAGATCCCTCAGTCAGTTCAGTTGCTCAGTTGTGTCCTACTCTTTGTGACCCCATGGACTGCAGCACGCCAGGCTTCCCTGTCCATCACCAACTCCCAGAGCTTGCTCAAATTCATGTCCATCGAGTCGGTGATGCCATCCAACCATCTCAACCTCTGTCATCCCCTTCTCCTCCTACCTTCAGTCTTTCCCCACATCAGGGTCTTTTCCAAGGAGTCTGTTCTTTGTATCAGGTGGCCAAAGTATTTGAGATTCAACTTCAGCATCAGTCCTTCCAATGAATATTCAGGACTGATTTCCTTTAGGATTGACTGGTTGGATCTCCTTGCTGTCTAAAGGACTCTCAAGAATTTTCTCTCACACCACAGTTCAAAAGCATCAATTCTTCGGCCCTAAACTTTCCTTATAGTCCAACTCTCACATCCATACATGACCACTGGAAAAACCATAGCTTTGACTAGATGGACCTTTGTTGGCAAAGTAATGTCTCTGCTTTTTAATATGCTGTCTAGTTTGGTCAGCGCTTTTCTTCAAAGGAGCAAGCATCTTTTAATTTCTTGGCTGCAGTCACCATCTGCAGTGGTTTTGGAGCCCCCAAAATAAAGTCTGTCACTATTTCCATTGTTACCCCATCTATTTGCCATGAAGTGATGGGACCAGATGCCATGATCTTCATTTTTTGAATGCTGAGTTTTAAGCTAGCTTTTTCACTCTCCTCTTTCAGTCTCATCAAGAGGCTCTTTAGATCTTCTTCGCTTTCTGCCATAAGGGTGGTGTCATCTGCATAGCTGAGGTTATTGATATTTCTCCCTACCATCTTGATTCCAGCTTGTGCTTCATCCAGCCTGACATTTCTCATGATGTACTCTGCCTATAAGTTAAATAAGCAGGGTGACAATACACAGCCTTGACGTACTCCTTTCCCAATTTAGAACCAGTCTGTTGTTCCTTGTCTGATTCTAACTGTTGCTAGGAGATCCCTAGGGAACCTATGAACCACATGGTGACCTTCACAGTGCTTGTCATCTGGGGAATCAGCAGCATAATTTCCCCCAGTGAACACTCTATTCTGTATCATTCAAGGTCCAGTCAGGAGAACGTAACCCATACTAGGTATTTCCATCAGAAAGATTTAATACAGGAAACTGGTTACACAAGTATTGGAGGAGCTGAGGAACCAAAAAGTGGGTGCAGAAGCAACCAGAGGTCAGCAAGAGCAGGAAGCCGCTATGACCCTGAGGACAGGGGGGACAACGGGAGGTGCTGTTACCAGAAACCAGGTGCCAAGGCTGTGGGGTAGGAGTTGGAACCTTGTTGGAGAATCGGTCGCCCTGAAGAGATGCCTTAAAGCAGGACAAGAGACGGAGAGATACCCTGGCTTCTCACTTTTCCTTTTCTGCTCTCTCCCTCTAATCCCCCTATTAGCTGACCCAACAAGAGACGAGCTGGTAAAGGAGGCTGGGAAGCATTATAAGCAGGAGGGCTGGAAAGATACCTGAAAGCAACTAGGCAGTGACCACTCTAGGTTACGACCTTAGGAAACTGAAATACCTTAAGGTCTCAAGGGCTCAGTGACTAACATCCCTTCCCCCACACCTGGTTCAGAATTTTCTGAGAAATAGATACAGGAGTCAAGCAAAATGGAAACAAAATATTACCTTCAGTACCACTGAAGAACATAGGGGACTGTGGCATTAAGGTCTCTTAGCCAGGTGGGCTTGTAATATCTCATGCCTAAATTTACCAGGCTTACTGAGTCTCAGGCAGAGCTGGGCATCTGCAGTCCCACCCTCCTCCCATGGTGGGAAAAAGCAGAACATCTGTGCTTTCTGTCAAGAGGAAGACCCCCAAAGCGGAGAGCACTCAGATTCTCCCCCAAAGCTGCCCACAGAGAAATCGCCTCTTCCCCAGGGGGGCAGTGAGGGAGGTGATAGAAAGAGGAGAGGACTGTTGCTCTAATGAAGGGCCCTCTGTGTGGAACCAGGGACCAGATGACCTGAAAGCATAGTCTCCAGTTGGGAATGATGAGTCACCTCTATGAATCCCTGCCAAGTGGTCAGCCAGCCATTCCTGAAAATGGTGAATAATGGGGACTCAGAAGTATGTGAAATAGCACATTCCATCTTTATACAGTTCAGATGGTTAAAACGTCCTTTATAGTAATCTGAATTTTTCCTGTAGTTTCTATTTCTCCCTGGGGTGAAGGCTTGGGGCTTCACATAACATCTCTGATCCATTTTCGGCAAGACGATGTTGAAGATGTACTTAAAGAGGGCAAGCAAGTATATCATCCTGAGACACAAGTTCTCTAGGCTAAACACTCCCAGTCCTTTCAGTTTGCTCTTATGTGTCCTTAGTTTCCTGGCCATTCAGCACCCTAGTGTCCTCTTTCTGGACAAATTGAGTTGGTCAATGTCCTTTTTAAGGTACGGCACCCACAACCAACCACACCAAGAAATCACATTGTCATCTCTGCCACTGAAGTTACCACCCTGAAGCCCCCCTCAGCATAGGGGCTTTAGAGTTACCATCGCTAATTCTACCCCATGAGGCAGGTACAATTGTTTTCCCTTAGAGTTGGGGAAAACAGATTCAGTGAAGCTATGACTTCCTTGGAGTCCCCCAGTTAGCACGTGACTCCAGACTGTTGGGTCACAAAGCCTATGTTTGTTCCCCGAGGACACACAGTTCCCAATGCTAAGAGTAACCCACTTGCAGCCCTTATGGTTGAAGAAGCCCAGGGAAGGGAGAGCTCCTGTGACTATGGATCCACAGGGAGTGAGAGGAAGACAAGGGAAGGAGAAGAACAGGGGTCCTGGGTCCCAGCCCCTTCTCTGCCCTGACATGGATGCTGTGTTTGCAGGCCCGTTGGTGACCCTGCCCTCTTCACTGGCGAACATGACCTTTCTTCTTCCAACAAACCCAAAGACGGAAGTGCTCAGAGCAGCAGTGTCTCCTGGCTCCTCATGACAGGAAACCTCAGGACCCAGAGCCACACTCTTCTCCTATTTATTTTGATGTGTTTTAGGCAAATAGCTCCTGTAGAAATGCTCATCTCTGTCCATAGTGGAAGAGCTCTCAGCTGTTGCCAATACCTGAGACAGGAAATCACGTGTTAATAATTCATCAGAGGGTGTGTGTGTGTGCGTGTGTGTGTGGCTACCTGAGAACAAGTCTCATATTTCTCATTTATAGGCCTCTGATACCATCTGACAGAAATCCATTCTAAAGTGAAATATTGATAGGTTTACTCTGCAATCTTAAGCAGGCCTCCTAAATTGCTGTAATTAAGGCTAGTAAAGAGGGGTGGCAGCAAAGAGGGGAGACCAGAGATGCCGGGCCTGAGAACACGCACATGTACATACAGCTGGTGATTAAACTGAGCTGATGGTTGAATTCCGAAAAAAAAAAAAAAAACAAAGAGTCATAAAAAGACATCTCAGGCGCTCTGGCTCCTGCTCCCAGCTCAGGGTCCCTGCACCCATCCATACCCACTTTGGATCTAAAAGTCTCCAGCCTGGAGACTTCCCTTGCAGTCCAGTGGTTAAGACTTTGAGCTTACATTGCAGGGGCCGCAGGTTTGATTTTTGCTCAGGGAACTAAGATTCTGCAGGAGGCCAAAAAACAGGGGGAAAAAAAAGTAGTACCTGCAAAGAAATAAAAGCTGTAAAGAAAAAAAAAATTAGAAATTTAAAAAAAGTCTCAGCCAGACTTGTCCTAGTGGCCAAATGGCCATTTCAATGATCACATCTGCTCTTCGCTCATGGCTGAGCTGACCCCACACATAGAGGACGGAGAACCAAGTCTTTAAGACAAGGAGATGCCCACCTCAGGGGGAGAGAGAGCCCCTGAGAGCCATAGCCCGTTGTCCAGGTATACTGCCTATGGGACCCCTGCTGCCTGGGTGGTGGGGGTGTCCATGATGAGGTGATAGGAGGTGGTCAGATGGCGCTGAGACGGAGTGGACACTGGAGACTCAAGGAGATGTGGATGGGCTAGAAAGACAAGAATTAGAAACACAGGAGCAGGGACTTCCCTGGCGGTCCAGTGGCTAAGACTCCACACTTCCGGTGCCGGGGGCCCAGGTTCAATCCCTGGTCAGGGAACTAGATCCTGCATGTTGCACCAGGCGTAGCCAAATAAACACAGGAGCATGCCATAGAGGGTGAAGGATTTGTATTCTCTTCAAAATCGAGTTTAGGGCTCATTGTATCATAGTGAGGAATGCCCCGGGAGACTGTGAGGGGTCCTGAGGCCTGGCTTTGCTCATGGGGGGATTTCAGAGGGGCTTCCTTCCTGCTCCTCTTCTAGGACCTTTTTCTCCCTCTCTACCCTTTCCTTCCTCTTTCTCTTTCTCCCTCTCTCCCACTTCCTTCCTTTCCTTCTTCCTCTCATCTTACCTTCTTCCTCCTTCCTGTCTTTCTTTCCCGACAGTATCAGAGGCCGTGGTAAATATTTTTCAGAAAGGCTTTAATTAAAATGTTAAACCCTCAGCTGCAGCCCCAGTGACTTTCCCAGAACTACACATCTTCTCAGCAGCTAATTATTTAAAGTAAAATAGTGGCATTCAGTCTGTATGTGAGAGATTAGCATATTAATGGGGAGGTGATTACGCTTTAGCCCAGACGTTTGGTCCTGGAGTCAAAGCTTCAATGGGCTGTGTCCCCAGGGCCTGGTTCCTTATACCTGAACAGGTGTCTCATCTCCTCCTGGATCCCTGAGCTAAAGTGGGAGGCCAGGCTCCCTCCTCCAGACACCCTTTCTCTCTGTCTGTGAATGCTCCATCATAATTAAGAAATGCGTGACTCAGAGAAGGAGGGAGATGGTGGGAGCAAAATGTGAGGATGAGGAAGAGTGGGAGCAGTGGAAACAGCCACGGGCATGGGAACGGGGACAGGGCGTAAGTGTCGGCCAAAGGTTTCCAGTGGCTGACAGAGGACAGTTCAGAGAGGGAGGCTGTTTTCTTCCAGATTGCAGCGGGGTGGGAGGATGGGATGGGGCAGGGCGGGAAGAGGATTCAGACCTGGATTGGGATCCTCTGGAGGGGCTGTGAGTCTTGGTCACTTGTGTTTAATCATTCATCTGTTTATTTATTCATTCATCAACAGTCTCCGTACATGGAGCAATGCCGCAGGCGTCCTATCACGCACTGGGGGCCAGAACTGCCAATCTGCAATCCCCAGCCTCAGGGAACAGCCTAACAGAATATCACCTGCATGCATACTTGGTCCCTGGTTCATCTCCTTGAGACACAGAACCATGTGCTCTCCATTTTCAGGATGCAAAGATCACCAGAATAAAAGGCATGGGGGCCACATAGAGGTGAACAGGAAAAGATGTCTCTTCTTCACCATACCACCACTCACCCTGACATGGAGAGGTGCCTGTGTCCCAGCAGGTCACACCTGGAAGGCCCTCCACTGGATTAGTCTAAATGTCTCCTTGTATAGCTGAGAGATGGAGCCCAGAGAGGGTATGACACCACTCAAAAGTCACACAGCTAGTCTACCTGAAGTGGGACCAAAGCCAGGACAAACCCCACAGATACCCCTCAAGAGGTGATGTCAGACTAGGGGGATTGTCCACAAGAATGCACCTGTCAGACCAGGTTCCACGTCTGCCAGAAGCTGGCACCATGTGAGTGGTGGAGTGGGGGCAGGTTGACTCTCTTAATGGTGTGTGGTGCTTGGAAGCTTAGTGTGAGAGAGAAGAGATCAACAGTTCTGGATCCAAATCCCATCTCACATGCTTAGTTGCTGGGCAGGCTTGGAAGTTATTCGAATTTTTGGAATCTTATTTACTCCTTTGTCAAATGGGCACAATAAAGCCTGTCACCCCCAGAGGATATAGGGACCAGAATGGATGTAGAGCTCTGGCACAGTGCTGGGCAGGAGATCAATGAAAGGAATCATTACTGCATGAGCTTGGCCACCAGGGTAAGTCTAATTGTCTTCTGAACAGGTGCCACTTAAGCCAGGGTAGTGACACAGGAGTTTCAGGGGCAACAGGGCAGATAGATTTTGATTTTGTTCTTGTTGTTTCGTGGTTTTTTGTTTTTTTGTTTTTTTTAACATTTCACAGATAATCCGCTAATATAATTACCCCTGCGTAACTGGGAATTAACTCACATCTCCCACTACGAGGCACTTCGGGTGAAAAAGCAAAATGAAAACATCATGTGTACTTCATAGTACAATATGCAAGAAACTACCTCCTACATCATGTCTCTCTGTGTGTGTGTGCACATGCACATGCGTGTGTGCTCACTTGTGTACGACTCTTCAAGACCCCATGGACGGTAGCCTACTGGGCTCCTCTCTCCTTGTAATTTTCCAGGCAAGAATACTGGAACAGATTTTCATTTCCTTCTCCAAGGAGATTTTCCTGATCCAGGGATTGAATCTGCATCTCTTGCAAAGAATCTGGCAGGCGGATTCTTTACCAATGTGTCACCTGGAAAGCCCCAGAACTGAAGGATCTGCTTTCTCCGAGGCTCGAACTCAGGACCTTCAGATTAAAAGACTAATGTGCTGCCTACTGCACTAAGAGGGCAGATAGTCTGACTTTCACTTCATGTCTGTACTCTAGTCTTCTTGTCTCCATCTGGCTGAAAAGCTGTGCAGACACTGGATGGGGGTCTATGAATCCCTAGTAGCTTCCTATGTATCTGTTCATTTTCCAGAGAAGAGTTTATAGTGTTTCACAAGACTTCCTTCCTTCAGGGAAGCTCAGCCTGTTGTGGGAGATTCATTTTCTGCCTTCGATCTGAGGTAGAGAAAGCCCTGTCCTCAGGGAGCCCCAGTCTGAGGGGAGACACAGCCCCGCCTCAGGGAGCCCCAGTCTGAAGGGAGACACAGCCCTGCCTCAGGGAGCCCCAGTCTGAGGGGAGACACAGCCCTGTCCTCAGGAAGTCCCAGTCTGAGGGAGACACAGCCCTGCCTCAGGGAGCCCCAGTCTGAGGGAGACACAGCCCCGCCTCAGGGAGCCCCAGTCTGAGGGGAGACACAGCCCCGCCTCAGGGAGCCCCAGTCTGAGGGGAGACACAGCCCCATCCTCAGGGAGCCCCAGTCTGAGGAGAGACACAGCCCCGCCTCAGGGAGCCCCAGTCTGAGGGGAGACACAGCCCCATCCTCAGGGAGCCCCAGTCTGAGGGGAGACAGCCCTGCCTCAGGGAGCCTACATCTGATAGAGGAGATACAACTGCTATTTCCAGGCACATCCCAGTCTGAGGAAAACAAAAAATATCAGAAGTAATTCACATATGCCAAGCAATGTTGTACCAACTGAGCCCCGGGCACTGAAGAAAGACACAGCCAAGGCAGGGTCCAAGCAGATGACCCCAGCCCAGGCCGCCCCCGCCCCTCCTCTTAGCCCCCCTAACTAAGGCTCAGGCTACATACAGGCAGCGTATGATTTCAGACCCTTCAGCCAGCAATTAGTATTCTAAACATGAAATTAATTTCTCCTACAAATATGAGAACCTAGTAATTTGTTTCACTTTTATTTTATTGTCAGATAGGATTCATTTTCTACATGATTTTATGGTTGGATAGGATTCATTAGAAATTTTCCCCCAACTCCTTCTCTTAAAAAAAAAAATAATCCTCCTTCAGCTGTTCAGTCAGCGGTTGAGCTGGCCTTAGCTTTCCTTTGAGTCACCGGCTCCCACACGACCGCATCACCATAGCCCCAGGTTCTGCTCTGTGGTTTCACTTTAATTTCCAACTCTGAAGAGCCAGGTACTGAAATGGAGATAAATCTCCCTGGAAGCTCCAGCAATGGGACCTTTGATAGTAGAGCAGTGGGGAGAGTTAATGGCTCTGAGGCTCCTCTGTGTTATTTACTGACGTGGGGACCCTCACTAGCTCAGACTAACACCTCTAATTTATTTAGTACCCACGCTGGGTCACTTAACTTTGTTACCTGCTCTTATTTCTACCTCTGCCTGTGTCCTTCTTAGCCCCAAGTTCACTGAAAGCTGACCCTCCTGGGGTATGCTCGGCCTGTGCTGGGCAGGACCCCTAAATGCCAGCCTGAGCCCTTCCAACAAGACATCTTCAGCCTTGACCACAGACTCTGCTTTCCCTTGTGTCCTGCTCACTGACCTCGCAGTAGTCAGAGTTAGGCACCTTAGTAGTTCCCCTTTTGTTATACAAGCAGGGAGGACTCCTTTCTCCTTCAGACTGGGGCTCCCTGAGACAGGGCTGTGTCTCTTCCATTAGACAGGATCACATAGAGGCTGGCAGGGGCTAAGTATTAGGGTCAATAACTCCCACTCAATCCAAGTCACCTTGTTACATTTTCTCACTAACCCCTGCTTCTCTTTACAGCACAGACCCTGACTGTAATTAATCATCTACATAATTATCTGTTTAATGTCTCTCTTCTCCTCTAGACTCTAAGTTTCAGGGGGTCAAGGACAAATTTGGCTTGGTCTTTGCTCTATCTAGCACCTGTGACACTGCCTGGCACATAAGAGGTCCCCAATAAATATGTTCCTCCTGAATGACAGATGAAAGGACAAAGTGTTCTGTGTATTTATACACCCTGTCACAGAGAGCATGGGAATCAGAACCCAGGCATGTGTCGGGACTACAGACATTTCCTAAAGGACACTGGACTTTCTCAGGTGGCTCTCCAGGCAGCTGTGAGATGAGCACTCGGGGCAGGATAACACAGGATCTGGGAAGAAAGACCACCTGGGTCTGCAGCCCACCTTTGCTCCTTACCATCTGGTGATCTCCAGCTAGTTTCTTAACCACTTCATCTTTAGGTTAATTACAGCAGTCATCCCACAGACATGGATCTTACGATAAATGTAATGCACTTAGAATAGTGCCTGGCACGTAGTAGACATTTGACTAGTGTTAGCTGCTATGACTACTATTATTAGCATTACTTTTGTGCAGATGGGAACTGAGGCTTCGAGAGATTAACTAACTTGCCCAAGGTTCCAAGGCTAACAGTGACTGAGCAGGGCCAGGATTTCCTTAAACCCTCAATAACCACCAGGCTTCCATGCCCCCCTCTGATATTAATAGAACAGTTGGGCACTGCTGATTAAGAAGCACAGGAAGGGGAGGAATCAAGCCACTTTTGATGCTGCAGCCTTGGAGAACCTGACCAATGAGGAACAGACCCAGCTTCTGATGGACAACAGGAAGAGAGACAAGAGGAAACCATGAAGGGGTCAAGTCCTAGCCTCTCAATCAGGCTGGGAATGATGTCCCAAGATGACCCCAGGTCCCACCTGACCTGGCCCTCTCATCTCTCTGAACTCATCTCCTACCACTGTTTACCTTAATTATGCAGGCCAAATACACTCCAGCCTCAGGGCCTCTGCAGTTCCTGGAGTAGGAACCCAGTTCCATCCAGGTAAGGTCCATGATGGATTATAAACACGGTGCATTTGTCCCCAGTCTCTTCCATCTCAGTACCTAGACAGTGAGCATTTCTGCCTGGTCCAGGGGTTGAAGAAGATCCTGCATTAATCTAGCTCCTCTAAGAAGCAGATGCCAGGATTATGAGAGGGAAGACATGCCTGTGAAGGAAAATGGAGAGAAAGCTAGAGAAGGCTGGGAGAAGCGTCAAGTTGCAACACAGGTCTGATGCTGTAAAGGAGAGTGGGAAGGAAGGAAGTTTGGGTGGAAAACTCTTAGATTGTAGTGCAGGTGAAGAAAGTTAAGCAAATGGGATAGGGCCGGGGGCGGGGCAGGGCCAGAGCTGATGTCTCCCCTCCTGCATCTCACATGAAGGCCTCTGCCTTCACGTCCCAGCCACACTCAGTCACGAGCTGGGAAGCATGGTCTTAAAGCCAACAGGGTGGGATTCAGAGCATGTTGGCTGAATCCAATACACTCTCTGAAGAAGGAGTTCTGAGGGGTACATTTTCACGGCGGCCATGAGCCAGACTCCTGCCTCTGAAATGCTAATCTTGGAAGACTTTACAACCAACTCTTGGCCTGCCTCTAGTACCTTGTCAAGAAAGATGGCCTGAAATTTCCCTCCATGAGGCACTACTGCACTAACAGTGCTGGAGATGGTGTGGGCATACTGAGGAATCAGCTTCCAGCCATAAGTCAACTTCCAAGGGTCTTGGTGGAGAAATCCAGCCAGGAGAATGGCCAGGGACTTCCTCCTCTGGAGATGACAACTTCTAGGTCTGGCTTTCCTGGCTCATGGGGGACACCTTTTCCAGCAGGTCTTCTGAGGCACAGTCCCAACCAGCTCACCAGGACGGGGAAGCTTCAGGGTGGCAACCAGCCGGGTACAGGCTGGGCGCCAGGAATTCAGCAGAACTTGGCGCTAGGCACCTCGGCTTCAACCAGTCCCTTCTCTCTCCACAGAGAGATTCTGACGCCTCTTCACTGGTCACTGTGAAGCTTCACAGAGAGAAGACAGCTGCAAATAGCCAGCCCGGAGCCTGGCTCCCCACAGACCCTCCTGTGAAGTGGCCTTGCTCCCTGCTTCTCTCACGCCTCTAATCTCACACTCTTCAGCAGACACGCTGCCTCTGATGCCACCATAATTTGCTGGTTACATAACATGCATCCTTACTGGGTGGCAAGTCTCACACACTGGAGGGGCTCCAAATTAATAATCTATTATTCATGTCATCCACAGTGTCTCTCCACCGACAGTGGCAGTAAAAAAGAAAAGCTATACGCGAAGGAAAAGAGAGGGAAGGGAAAGATATCCTTGGGAGCAAGTGGGTACAGGAGAACTGGTGTCTCTAAAAGGTTTAGAATAGAAAACAGCCTCAGTGGGACTGTCTCTATGGGCATTGTTTTCTTTGCTTCCTGGAAGCCAGGATCATCAGTAGGCGGGACAGGCAGGAAAGCAGCTCCAGGGCTTCATAGTAACATTCAGGGCCTCAACTCCCCCAAATAGAGCCGCTTCTAAAACATTGAGGTGGAGCTGGAGGGAAGGAGATGTAAAGAAGAGACACATTCCCACCTCAGGGAACCCCAGTCTGAGGGGAGACACAGCCCTGCCTCCGGGAGCCCCAGTCTGAGGGAGATACAGCCCTGCCCCCCAGGGAGCCCCTCAAGATGAGACATGGCCCTCAGACATGGCCTCAGGGAGCTCAGACTTATGAGAAGATAGAACCTCTGTGCTCGGGGAGCTTCTAGATAAAGAAAAAAACAAAGCAAAACCAGACCCTTCTCCCCCAGACTCTGAAAACAGACATTTTTTTCTGTGTGCAACAGAGAGGAGATTTCTAGTTGTCTTAGTTAGAAACTAGAGGACAGGGTGAAAAGGCATAACAGACATCCAGACTGCTCTTCCTAACGTTTCAGTGGAGGGGAATGATCTAAGGGCTCATCTGTAAATTTTACACTTTCACAGTGTGTAAAATCTGCTATAGTTTCCAGCTGAATGTGCTCTGAAAGAGACACATTCACTTAGCTCTGAGCCCTCCCTGAAGTAAAAAATGTGAATAACGGAATAAAGAAAATAGAGACAATGATTAGCTCTAAGAAAATTAAGAATAGTTTGGGAAGGAAACTTATCATACCTGGCTCTTTCTAAGCAGTATTTATGTAATTACAAATGTTGATACAAACATTGAATACTTATTTTTAGCCACAAGTTGTCAGAAAAACACTATTGAAAGACTGGTGGGGAGAGTAATTATGCTGGGGGTATGACAGGAAGAGTAATATCAGAGTGCAAAGTGCTCAAAGTCCTTATCATGAAGTCAATGGATAATGTCTCAAAGGAAAATATCGAGAGCGAGCCAATAATGAAGAAGTAAAGACCAGAGGAAATAACTAAAGAGTTGAAATGTTCCACCTGAGGAGAGGGGTTCTGGATGGATAGGTTATAACTGGTCATTGTTCCCTTACATTATAACCTATTTGACATACACAAAACTTGGATAAAAACAAAAATTCGTAGTTTCTAATGGAAGCAGAATGCTGTCAGACCTTTGCTATCTGCGGGCCAACAGGTAGCAGGTGGTTAAGCTGATCGGTGGATAGTCATCAAATAGCATCAGAGGAAGGAGAGCAGCAGGGCTGTCTCTACAGATGCCACTGTCTGGCTTAGGGACACTCAGAACCCCAACGCCCATCCTGTTGGAGCACACGCTGGACTGGAGGGAACAGGGAAACCGCCGGAGAAACTGACTCTAGACTGAAAACATCAGTCACAGCCATTCTCACAGTGAACAAACCACTAGCTGGAATCTGAATGCCTGCCTTTTCAGGACTTCAGTATCATCAAGAGTAAAATTCCTTTTCTTTTGTCCAGCCCTTTACAGTCCCAGGTAGACCTAGTGGTAAAGAACTTACCTGGCAATGCAGGAGACATAACCGACTTGGGTTTGGTCCCTGGATCGGGAAGATCCTCTGGAGGAGGAAATGGCAACCCACTCCAGTATTCTTGTCTGGAGAATCCCATGGACAGAGGAGCCAGTCAGGCTACATTCCACAGAGTTGCAAAGAGTCGGACACAACTGAAGCGACTTAGCATGCACTTACAGTTTACAAAGCCCTTTCACATGGATTATGTGAAATGTTAGCACTGGGCCCTATCTGTCCAGTTATATTCTTCTCCTTTTATGACCAAAAACCCAGGGCTTGGAGGGGAAAGCAGTTTACTTAACATTACATGCTAGTAAGGCGGAGAAGGCAATGGCACCCCACTCCAGCACTCTTGCCTGGAAAATCCCATGGACGGAGGAGCCTGGTAGGCTGCGGTCCACGGGGTCGCTAAGAGTCGGACACGACTGAAGTAACTTAGCAGCAGCAAGGCATGAAGATGGGCACATCTGTGATCCTCCTCCTGGGTGGTACTTTGGGATCAACCTGGACAACTTAATACTCACACCCAGCTGAATGGGAGGTTTTGTCATGGTTAAATTCTCCTCTGGTGATTCTGATGCCCCTCTCCAGGCCACCTCTGGTCCCCCTTAACCAACCTCCTGTCTCACTACTCAATACGCAGCCTGCTGGGGACTTCAGGAAAGGCTAGGTCTTTGCAAAAACAGCACCACTAAAATTTCAGTGGCTTAATATGCATATGTGTGTGGTCAGTGGTGTCCAGGTCTTTGCGACCCCATGGACTATAGCCCACCAGGCTCTTCTATTCTTGGGATTCTCCCAGCAAGATTACTGGATGCAGTTGCCCTTTCCTCCTCCAGGGGATCTTCCTGACCCAGGGATCAAACCTGAGTTTCCTGCGGCTCCTTCATTGTCAGGTGGATTCTTTACCACTGAGCCACCTGGGAAGTGGCTTAATATGACAAAGATTTATTCATCACTTACCAAGTCCACTGTGGGTCCAGGTAACCTTCCAGGTAGCTCTTCTCCATGTGATAGCTCAGTATTCTCAGCTCCTTTGACCTCGTGGCTCCTCTATCTTGACATAGGCTTCCATGGCAGGAAAAGAAAAAGTGCTGAAGATACTTGTACCATCCATCAATGCTTTAGCATGTAAGAAATACACATCAGTTCTACCTGCAGTCAATTGGCCAAATCCAGTCTTGTGGCCCTCACATAATAGCAAGTATAGGGGTGAGGGGTAAAATCTTCACCCATATTCTACAGAGAAGAAAACTCAATGTGGATAAGCACCAGTGATATCTACCACAGCCTTCATGACACCCTGGAAGTGCTCCCCACTCTCTGCACTGCCCCACAAACCCCTATTCTCCCTTCCCTTACCCCTCTTTAAGGTCTGGCTGGAATCGCATCTCCTCTTTGAACACTCCTTGGCCACTGCTTTCTACACTGATCCCCTCAGTTTGACCAACATCAATTCTCACTATCTGTGGGATGCATTTGGCACTTACAGCTCATTAAGCATTTTCAGAATCTTTACATATCCTCTGTTTCAAATGATTTTATCTTCTGGACTTTGGGCAAAGTATTGAAAGGAATTGCTGGTCTGGCCAACAGAGAAGAGTTTATCAGAAAAGTGGGAAGCATGGGAGCCTGTGGAGTGGACCCCATGACTTCTGAGCCTTTGTGCCTTGCAGGGAAGGGAGTTGAAGGTACTAGGGAACCCTGGGGCTTGGAAAGACTGTCTTCAAAAGCCCGTCATCTTGAGAAGCTTAGGCTGAAAAGTGAACACCAATTAAGAGTTGGGCGTCTTGGCAGGAGAAGGCCTTCCTTAGAACTGATGATTATCTTAATGAGGGGATAAGAAGTATTGAAAAGGCCACAGGCTGCATGGGAAGCCCACGACTGAGCCCAGAACTTAAATGAACATGCACAAAAGATGGGAGGAAAAGGCCAGCTCCCCGCCCCTGCACTCCCACTGCACCCCAAGCAGACAGGTCCCTGCAATTCCCACATGCTGAGGTCACTGCCTGCTGACATATCTAGCTATTTATTTATCTTTAACAAACATAACATTTACTATGTACCAGGCACTATTATGTGCATTTTATGAATACTAACTCATTTCATCAGCACTGTATAGGTTATTTTTCCCCTCATCCCCCAAAGATGCCAAGGTTAAATAACTTGCCCAAGGTCATCACTAATGTGGGCCAGAACCTCTGGCTCCTTTACAACAAGAACATATATTTATCTGCTCAGCAACTGACAATAGCAAGAACATAAGAGACACTTAAGTGTTTTCTAAATGAATGAATGGGATCTTCTTTCCCTCTGAGGCCCGACAGCCAAGGTCCAATTCCCAGCTCCATTGCTTACTGTGTGAACCTGGGCAAGATATTCACTTCTCTGCACCTCTGTTTACTCACCTATAAAGTAGGGCTAATAATAGGCTTTACAGGGTTGTTGTGATGACTAAAAACTTTTTTTAAATTAATATATGTAAAGAATAACCATCCCTGGCACAAGGAAACACTCAATAAAATGAAATTGTTATTTCACATGCTATATCTTATCTCATCAAACTACTAGCTTCTGTAAATACATATTAACCATTTCTTTTCATTCTTGTCACTATCTAGAATGTGTTAGGTAGACATTTCTAAGTATCCTAGAATAGAGAATTGTCTTAATTGTCTATTGCTACATAGCAAAGCTTAGCAACTTAAAATGATGCACATTCATTTTCCAACCATTTCTGTGGCTTAGAATTCTAGGCATTACTTAACTGGGTCTTCTATTTTATGATCTCTTACAAGTCTACAACCTATATGTCAGCCAAGGCTGTGGTCTCATCTGAAGGTTCAACTGAGGAAGGATCTGCTTGGCAAGTTCACTCTATGTTTATTGGCAAGATTCAATTCTTCCACGGCTGTTAGATGGAGGGCCTCAGCCCCTTGCTGGCCATTGGTAGGTGGTGGCCCTCAGCTTCTTGCCATGAGGGCCTCTCTAACTCACTTTATCACAGCAAGTTCATGAGAAGAGAAGCCAGGAAGAGAGAGAGTTGGTAAAATGGAAATCACTGTCTTTGTGACTTAACCACAGAAGCAACATGGATCTTTCTTGCCATATCCTATTGGTTATAAGCAATGACTAGGTCCAGCACACACTCAAAGGGAAGTTTGGGAGTCCATGTCAGAAGCTGCTGACTCCAGGCTCAAACGTACTTACTGACTGAACCCAAGAATCAACTCTGCTTCAGATGAAGGTAGGGAACATGGAGAGGCTGATATGGTCGTGTAGATTCTAACTAGCTCTGTCTCTAGGGAAAGCTTCCTTGAACCCTTTTGGGGCCTTGGTGTCCACCCCTACAGAAGGAGCAGCTTTGACTAGAAGATGCCTCAAGTGCCCTCCAGCCAAATTCAGGAATTCTAGATTCTTAGAATTTAACAGATCTTGATTCAACCAAACTGACAAAGTTAAGAGTTCTCTGCATTCTTGGAAAGTTGCCAAGATCATGTGCATCCCTCCCAGCTGCCCAGGTGAGGGTGGATCACCACCTCCCTTCCACCACCCATGCTGAGCCGTCCCACACACAGCCTTGGTGGAAGGAAGGAAGTGGGTGAGCAGAGTCCTCAGCAAAGGAAAAGTCCCAAGCGTTGCACTTGCTTCACCCACCTCCTTGCCCTGAATTGCTCTGGAGGCTAAATCATTGCCTGGCCCAATCAGCCAGGCAGGCCAGCATCAAGTCCTCAGTGAGATGAAAGGCCCCATTGAAGTGTGTAAATCGGAGCAGCACACCCTACTGAGAGCATGGGATTAGAACAAATGTGTGTCCCTGGGGCTGAACACAACTCTGCAACGTGCTGGGCACCTGTGTCCTCCTTGGGATCCTTCCTATAGATTGTCCCACTGCTCCTGCCCTTCCTCAACAGCTCAGCAGCAGCCCACCCAGCAGACAGCCCCTTTGGAACAACACCCCCCTTTCCCTATAGAGGGAGTGCCACATGAGTGCAAGGAGCCTGAGAAGTACTGTGGGGGATGGGGAGTCTGGAGAACCTAGTGTGGATCCCGGCTGTGCCCCTCACCAGGGGCCACCTGGCTGGCCCCTCAGTGTGGCCCTGAGGGGGCCCCTTTCCTTGCTGAGCGTCAGTTTCCTCATTCTCTCAATGAATAGGTTGGACTAGATGACTCCCCAGATCTCTTCGAGCTTTCAAATCCTCCAGGTCTGACATTTATCTAAAGTGACCAGGGAAAACAGGATGTCCCTAGATGAGAGAGGATGAGTTTGGCTCTAATTAGCTGAACTGTAACGCCCCCCCCCCGCCCCATAAGAAGTGGCTTCTGCATGTTATCTCAATCAGAAGGAGAGAGAGAGATTACAGGGTTGGCGCAGTGGTTCAGCAATGTCACTTTCCCATCTTCCTCTGTTGTCAACACCAATGAGAGGTGTCCACACCCCCCGGGGGGCGGGGGCTGAGATGGGCACATTTTTCAGTGTCACATTTTTCTGTGATGGTGTCAGACTCAGGAGGGAGACAGAGTGGTGGGCTCTCCTGGGTGCTATATGTTACTAGGAGAAGGCCTTTCCCAAAGACTGTTGTCTGATTATTACTTCTCATTTCTCACCCCACCCCCCCAAGAGATACACTCAAGAACCTCAGAATGTGACCTGATTTGGAAATAAGGTCATCGTTAATGACCTTATTGATTTAACATGAGGTCATACTGAAGCAGGGTGTGCTTCTAATATAATATGACTAGTATCCTAATAAGAAGAGGAGAAAGAGAAGACACGGCCATGTGAAAGCAGATACAGATAGAATACCATGTGATGAGGGAGGCAGAGACTGGGGTGATGCAGTGACGAGCCAAGGAGCACCGGGGCTGCCAGTGACACCAGAAGTTGAGAGAAGGGCAAGGAACAGATTCTCCCCTGCAGCCTTCAGGGTAGCAAGGCCCTGCCGACACCTTGGTTTTAACCTTCTGGCCCCTCAAACTGTGGGAGAATATATTTCCATCATTGTAAATTACCCGGTTTGTGAATGTCTGTTGTGGGAGCCCTAGGAAATGAACACATGCCTCATTGGCTGGAACTTGAGTCACACCCCCTCAACTGCTGGCAAATCAACACTGGTGAAGTGAGCTTGACTGGATGACTGTGCCACGGTCAACCATGGTTCATCAAGGGGGCTGAGTGCCTTGCTTCCGGGACAAACCCAGGTTCTTAGAGACTAAAGAAGAGGGGATGCTATGATACATCAAGTCTAACACACATTTAGAATATGAGAAGAGTGAGGCCCCCAGCTTCCTCCACCTCCTGTATGGCGGCCTCCTCCCTGTAGGTGTGTAATGGCTCTGACCACTCCTCATCTTTGTCATGTGATTCTGTTTCATACAGATTCCAGAAGATCGCTAAGCAAAAGTTGACTGGAGGCACAGTAAAAGGCGTTTATTGTCAGAGCCTTCCAGCACCCCAGCTCACCCAGGAGATTATAAGAAGGGCTGAGGGACATCCTTGGTGGTCCAGGGCTAAGACTCAACACTCTCAAAGCAGAGGGCCCAGATTCTATCCTTGGGTCAAGGCACTAGATCCCACTTGCAGCAATTAAGAGTTCACATGTGCGTGTGTGCTACGTCGCCTCAGTCATGTCCAACTCTTCGTGACCGTATGGACTGTAGCACACCAGGCTCTTCTGTCCACGTGATTCTCCAGGCAAGAATACTGGGGTGAGTTTTCATGACCTCCTCCAGGGGATCTTCTTGACTGAGGGCTCAAACCTGTGTCTCCAATCTCTCTTGCATTGGCAGGGGGTTTCTTTACCACTAGCGCCACCTGAAAAGCCCGAGTTCACATGCTACAACTAAAATAAATCCCCATGCTGCAACAGAGACCAGAGATCCTGCAGGCCACAACTAAGACCCTGCAAAGCCAAATTAATAAATATGTTTTTTTTAATAAAATAAAAGATAAAAGAAGAACTGAGAGGCCTGGGTGTGACTCAACCTGGATGAGAGATGGACTTGGAAGACACAGCTTGACCTGCAGCTTTCTAGAAGCTGGATTCTCAATAAATGCTGAGGTTGCTCAAGGGACAGAAAATGGGGAGGAGCAGAAAAAGAACATGAGATTTTAGGATGAAACACACTTGGTCTGTCCCCTTGGGGTCCTGGCTTCAGGAGAAGGCCTCTTCATGAAGAGCCAGATAAACACAAATATCAAGGAAAAACAATTCTACTGCAGCCACGACTATTACAGCATCTCATGAGCCTCTCATGCCCACCTTAACTGAGCTTTCCCCCACAGGCTCCTTATTTTGCTCTTCAATAGAAAGTATTTCCACTTGCCCAGTTGTCCAAGCCACAGTCAGGGGTGTCACCCTTAGCCCCTGCCCTCCCCTCCTTCACTAGTCAGGCACCAAGTCCTGCCAACTTCTGTGCTAAATACTCCTGAAACCCTGCGTGTCTCCTGGCACCTCCCTCCACCATCCTTGCTTGCTGAGATTACTACGACGGTCTCCTTACTAATCTGCCTGCCTCCAATCTTCCCTCTCCGTTCCTCTGTCCATATTCCACCCAGTTGGAACAGTCTTCCAGAAACCCAGATCCAATCATGTCACAGCTCAAAACAACTGCAATCCCTTGCACCCCATGGCTTTTGTATAATGTCCAATCTTCCTGACTTTCTTTCAAGGCCCTTCATGACCTTACTCCTATTTCTCCCAAAAGCATCTCTCCTCATATTTCCCCTGACCCCCCAGCCCCTCATCTCCATGTTTCACAAAGCCACTCTCACTTCCTCCAGCCAACACACTCTCTTGAACCCCCCAGACCTTTGAGTCTGCAACTGAATCTCCTGTGTCACCTGATCTTTCTCTTCTTCTCTGATTAACATCTGTGCATATTTCAGGCTTAGATACCACTTCTTGTGGGAAAATCTCCTAGAACCCCCCCACCCCAGTCTGGTTTGAGTTGAGCCCCCTTGCTCTTCGCTGGTCTGCTGTGTGTTGCGCGGTGTCTGACCCCCACAGGCCTCCCCTGTCCCCTGGCTCCTCAGACAGGGACATGGAGGGCAAGAGAAAGGAACAGGACAGACAGGTCTTTCCTCCGTCGCTGCCTAAGGGACCCGGGGCAGCAGCGCCCCCTGCAGGACTCGCTCTCACTGTGATACACTCACTATGTGAGTGAGTTGAAGTTCCCTTTCAACTTGGAACCCTAAAGGGATCTCATCACATTGCCCCCACCCTTTACCCCTGTAGTGGAATAGTAACTGCTTCCTGCCATTGCTAATTTCCAGGTCAGTTGATCCCTTCTATCCCCTTTTAGCCAATTTTCTCTATTAAATTACTGCAGTTATAAATATCTAAGTGACTTTGGTTTTCCTGGTTCCACCCAACTCGCATAGACCTTCCCCATAGAACAGCTCACTGCACTTCCCTAACTGTCCCCATTCACCCTGAACCCTAAGGGCCAGTTTACATGTCTATTCTCCCTTAAGGCGAGTGTTTCTTGAGCACAGGGACCACCTCTGCTGACTGGCCATTGTATCCTTAAAACAATGCTCTGACACAGTGACTATCAAACAATGCTCGGACACAGTGACTATCTAATTAACACGTGAGTGAGTGAGTGAATGAACCAGTAAATTTCATGCTGAGTTTCTTATCCATCCGACCATCTGCCTGTTAAGTTCATTTTCTTTTCCTCCATCTTGCAAACCTCCTTTCTTGAAGAAAATAATCCCTCTGCTTGGTCCTTACCCTGCAGGCTTCCTCTCTGCTTTACTTTGGTAAGTCAGTAGAAGTAATACCGAGTAAAGAGTCCAAAGACCCAGGCTCATGCAGACTGCCCACTTCCCCCGCATATCTCCCGGACAGGGGTCTCAGCCAAGGCTGTTGGCCAGAGGGAGCAAAAGAGTTACAAGGTATGGGGCACTGCACAAAGCCAGGTGATGGAATTCTAGCTGGGGCTAGAATCATGGCTCCTGTGGGAAGCTGCTTCCTGGTACCATGGAGGGTGGATCTGGAGGGAGCCCGGTGAACAGAAAGGTCCCCTTCCCAGGGATCTGAGCCCCGGGAGGCGGTCCTGCATCCCAGCTTCACTAGAGTCAGGTGGGGATGCAGAGACAGGAAGATGCCTGGCTGCCTGGCTTTGTTCCCAGATGTGGGCTGAGTGGAAAGGCCATGCATGGTTTGGCAGCCTAGCGCGGGAGGGGGTGGAGTGCCAGGTAGAGGGAGGGAAGTGCAGGCACTGACCCAGGACGACGGCTGTGGTCTGAGCTGCTGTTTTCCCTCCCTCCTTCCTAAGCCCACGCATCACATTTCAATCAGCTCTGAGGATCTTTGCGGCAGCAGGAGACAGACGGGCTGCAGAGACACAGAGCACCGAGCCACGCCTTCCTGGCCTGTACCCTGATTGGACGGTGACGAGCAGCAGCAGCTTTCTCATCATAAGCAGTAGAATCTGTTTCCAGAGCCCAGCCAAGAGTCTGCAGGCAGGAGGGAGGGCAGTGAGACACTCAGTCAAAGGCTCAGGATCGGGGGTCTTGGGGGGTTGATTTGTCCATTCTTCTGACTCCAAGATGAAGCAACTGAGCGCTCATGCATTGCCTCCAAGAAGAACTTCAAAGATTCCAGCCTAGACAGGCTCTGTTGATTCTACCAAGGTAATGAGATGCCCCAAATGGTAAAGTGCAGGTCACACATGTCTCAGGCAGAAGGAGAGGATTCAGTGGATAGGGAATCTAGACAGGTCCTTCTCCCCATGCCAGCTAGAAGTCATCTTGGAAACTGGATCCTCCATGGGGTGGGGAGGAATTGGTAAGGCAGAGGGAGCCCTGAACAGTGGGGTAAGGGGTGGGCTGGAGTGAGGGGACCCTAAGGGCAGTGCTGCTGGGGAGGTGAGACCCACAAGTACCTACCACTTACTGAGCGGGTCCCAGGCTCCAGGAGCAGTGCTAGGCACTTTTAGTCATCACGCATTTTATCTTTAAAATAGCCCTCTGAGATTGTTGCTATTGTCCTCATTTTGCAAAGGAGGGAAACCAAAGATCAGAGAAGTGAAGAGACTCTAAAGGGTCACACAGCTATGTGTGAGCAGCCCAGTCAGGCTCGGAAATGGGGTCTGTTTCCCTGCTATGCAATGACATCTATGCCCTGATCCACCAGGGTGCTGCCCAGGGCTGGACATGGTCCACAGCTCCCTGAGAGCTAGCAGAGGGGCAGCTCTAGAATCAAAGGAGCAGAACTTTCCGGGTGGTCTAGTGGTTAAGACTTTGCCTTCCAACACTAGGGGGAGTGGGTTCAATCCCTGGCTTGAGGAGCGAAGATTCTGCATGCCTCTGGGCCAAAACAATGCAAAACATAAAGCAAAAGTAATATTGTAAAAAATGCAGTAAAGACTTTAAAAATTTTTTAAACATTAAAAAAAGTAAAAAGAAAAACAATTTCTTAATTAAAAAAGGAAATAAAGTCAATGACGCTGGGTGGAGGAATCCCAAGGATCTGGTTCCATCTGTTGGAGGACTTCACTTAGGGCGCGTGGTGGCCCAATACTCTCACCTGAGGTTTCCAACATCTTTCTTGGTTATTAAGGCGGACTGAGGTCCAGCTTCACCTCCATCCCTGCATCCTCACAGTAACTCGGTGCTTGGCCAGCTCCCCAAGCATCTTCTCCACCATCCCCTGCACTTCCTGAGCTCAAACCCTCACTGTCTCTCACCTGGCCCAGCTGGGCAGCCTCCTGCCTCTGACCCATCTTCCATGCAGCTGTCACCACAATTCTTCTCAAAGACAAGTACAAACTCTTCCTCGCAGCATGTGAGATCTATCTCCCTGACCAGGGATTGAATCTGGGCTCCCCTACATTGGGAATGTGGAATCTTAGCCACTGGACCATCAGGGAAGTCCCCTGGTCATAGCACTTTCTAAAGTAACTCTGCCAGCACCCTTTTGCCTTTGGGATAAAGCCTAAGTTCCATCATCTTACATTCCAGCCTCTCCCAAGCTTGATCTCCTCTCCCCAGGCCTCCATCTCCAAATCCTCCACGCTTCCTGGAGCTGGGGGCCTGCCTGTTCTCCTGAATGTGCCTTGCATTTCCACACTTCCTGCCTTTGCTCCTGTTCCCTCTGCCTGGGTCGGCTTCCCTGGCCTTGGTTTTTTCCCCTCGGCAAAATATCACCTTTCCAGCCCAACTGAAATGTCAGATGCTCTGTGAAGCTTTCCCCAGCATCTTCTCCTCTGTGCTAACTGCTCCCCTGCAGACTCCTGAGTCTGTGATGAAGATGATGATGATAAGCAAATTAATAACAGCTAACACTGTGGAACATTCACTGTGTGCCAGGCACTGTTCAAAGCACTTCTCATGTATTAACGCCTTTAATCCTCATAAGGACTCTAGGTGGCGGGTGCTATATCATCCCCATTTTGTAGATGGAGAAGGAAGGCCCAGAGAGGTTAAATCATCTGCCCAAGGTTGCACAGCTGGGGAGTGGAGAGGAGCCAGCATCCAAGCACAGCAATGTGATCCAGAGCCTGTACTCTTTAGCACTCCACAAGGCCCCTCCAGAACACTCATGAAGGGAGTATCTGACAGCACCTCTAGAGGAGCAATGCTCATAGAGAGCATCACTCACTTGTCCACCCCCCCCCCGCCCCCCGCCCTTGAAGGCCTGAGAGCTTCCAGAGGGCAGAGTTTGTCTCCCAGGTCTCTGTAGATTTTTTGTCTAGCCCCACGCAGAGGACAGGAATGAATGAGGCATACGTTGGCAAAACAAATGAATGATGTGTCCATCATTACACCACTCTACCTGAGTCACCACAGGAGAGAGAAAAAGCCCCCCAAAGGATGCCCCAGTTGTGAGATGACCCACTTCCCTGCTGTCTCCCAGGCAGGTGAGAAATGAGGCCAGGGACAGTGTCCTCTATTAGGGCCCTTCATGAGGCTCTGTCCACGGGGTAAGGGCAGGGCTCACACATCCCTTCACTGCCCCTTCCACTAGTGCTCTGGTTAGGGGCAAGAACCACCTCCCCCACCACAAGTATCTAGATTCCTGGTAACACCCCATGGGCTCTACTCTTCGTGGCCTCTCCAGGTCCCAGAGGTACACCCATCTGCCTGTCCTCTGACTCACGAGCCTGGCTGCAGAGCAGGAAGCAGAGCTGGGGAAGTTGGGGAATGGGTGATGGGTTCTAGAAGCCACTCAAATTCATCACGTCCCACCCTGAGTCTCCATCCGGTCTCCTGTGAAGCCCCCTTCTGCTTACCCAGATGACAAACCTAGACATCCCACCATTACCTCCCTCCCCCTCATCCCCACACCCTACCAGTCTCCTGTGTCCTGGGATCCCATTTCCTAAACATCCATGAACCTGTCCCCTTTCCCTCCCCAGGATCCCCGGGCACATCACTGCTGGTCTGGAATAGGAATGCCCCCAGGGTGCCCCCACTGCCCCTCCCTTCTTGTTCTTCCTCTGCTGCCACAGAGCACCTTGTAATTTACGAATGGGATCATGCCTCTTTCCTGTTCAACAACCTTCCACGGCTCCCCGCTCTCCAGAGGACGACACTCAAGCCTGTGACCTCCTCCCCTCCTCTCCTGGCTCCTCCTACTTCCACCACCTCTACCTGTGTCCTGCTGCCACACTGCATAAGCTTGGCCAGGCCAGTCCTTCTGCCAGAGCCCCCATCTCCACCCTCCCCCTTCTCCTCCTGGCCCTCAACTCCTGCCTATGGAAGACATGGCTTAGTGAGCGGCTCCTCCAGGAAGCCCTCCATGAATAGCTCCTCTCCCTTCCCCTCCTTTGAAATCTGGTCCCCCTTCCCCATGGGCTCTCACATACCCCTTATGTATCCATTTCTCCTGAGACTTGCCAGAGTTTACTAAAATCATCCCGTTGTGCATGTGGCCCCATTGAACTGTTGGACAGGATCTATCTTATCAGTATTCCATTTCCTGATATGGCACCCAGAATATGTCTTAAACTGAACTGAAAACAGCCCTGAATCATCCATCTGTAAATAGGTGAGCCCTCAGGGCTGCAGGGAGAATGAAAGGAGATACCGCATGTGAAGTTCTAAGCATGCGCTCTGCCATCATTCACCATCGTCATGATCCGTGCTACTATGACTCATGTGGTGCACTTGAAAAAACACTAGACGAGGCATTCGGAGATGCAGAGTCTAGTCCCAGACCCCACATTAACTATCAGGGTGACCCTGAGCAAGTCAATTATCCTTTCTGAATTAGTCCTCAATAACCGTTATTTTCCTTCCTTGCTTCACTTCCATTATTGAATGGCTCCCTATATTATCCCCACCTCTCCCTTTCTTCAGCATAGATAATTAAGAATTTGCAGCATATCTTGACTTATGAACACTGCATTGATAAATATCCATAATACATAAGCAATCGCTATGACGCCCATCACAGGTGTGCTCTGACACCCATCACAGAGAAAACCTCTTCCTGTCTCCCCACTGAGCCATCACCCATGCCCCTACACATTTTTACATCAAAAAATAGAAAAAAAAAATTAAGCCAGAAGACAATCCTTTAAATACATTACACATTACAACAAACAAGTTATGTATTTCTTCTTTTCTCATTTCTTTGTGGGCTGGGCAAACGTGATTGTGAATGCATAGGTGCCAGCCTGGACCACTATGTGGGAACCAAGCCCAGTGACACGCCTCTATAGAGTTAAATCACCAGCACCCTCTCGCCCACCCAGCCCCAGCCCCACCCAAGGGGGAAACGACAACTTCTGCCAGCAGAGACAAGACTGAGTCTTATCAAAAACAGCCCTGCAGATCTGTATCAGGGCAACACGCTCTTTCAGAAAATCACTAATATTGTGCCAGGCTATGGAGAAAAATGGTTTCTAATTACTCCCATCAGTTTTGGAGAAAGGAGAAGGGCTCCTCCTCACAGCAGCCTTTTTGAGATTTGAAGCCATTTCCTCCCAGTGGGGGCAGGGAAGAGGCAGGGAGCCACATTACCCAGAATTCCTGCGGCTGAACCAGGGCTGACCCCTGGCTTCTTCTGGCTGGCAGTAGCCCAAGCTAATAGGCCAATCAGAGCCCGAGACTAAGGATGGCATTCCCATCTGTCCCACCAGGAAACTTAGGGCAGGAGTGAGGAAGGGAAGATGAAAGCGTCGATTTTTCTAAGACGATTATTAGGAAAGAAGATTTGAACAAAAACAGCCTGCTGGCAACTAGTCCTTTAAACCATGTCAAGATCAAGACAATGCAGAGCCTAGACTGACAAAGCCACTTCCGACCACTCTGTGCTCAGAGAATCCTTGTTCTGATGAGAAAGACACAGCCCCTGCCCCCAGAGAGCTCGCAGCCTGATGGGGAAGACACAGCCCCTGCCCTCAGGGAGCTCCCAGTCTGATGGGGGAGACACAGCCCCTGCCCCGAGGGAGCTCCCAGTCTGATGGGGGAGACACAGCCCCTGCCCTCAGGGAGCTCCCAGTCTGATGGGGGAGACACAGCCCCAACCCCAGGGAGCTCCCAGTCTGATGAGGGAGACACAGCCCCTGCCCCGAGGGAGCTCCCAGTCTGATGGGGGAGACACAGCCTCAACCCCAGGGAGCTCCCAGTCTGATGGGGGAGACAGCCCCTGCCCCCAGAGAGCTCGCAGCCTGATGGGGGAGACACAGCCCCTGCCCCGAGGGAGCTCCCAGTCTGATGGGGGAGACACAGCCCCTGCCCTCAGGGAGCTCCCAGTCTGATGGGGGAGACACAGCCCCTGCCCCAAGGGAGCTCCCAGTCTGATGGGGGAGACACAGCCCCTGCCCTCAGGGAGCTCCCAGTCTGATGGGGGAGACACAGCCCCTGCCCTCAGGGAGCTCCCAGTCTGATGGGGGAGACACAGCCCCTGCCCCGAGGGAGCTCCCAGTCTGATGGGGGAGACACAGCCCCTGCCCCGAGGGAGCTCCCAGTCTGATGGGGGAGACACAGCCCCAACCCCAGGGAGCTCCCAGTCTGATGAGGGAGACACAGCCCCTGCCCCGAGGGAGCTCCCAGTCTGATGGGGGAGACACAGCCTCAACCCCAGGGAGCTCCCAGTCTGATGGGGGAGACAGCCCCTGCCCCCAGAGAGCTCGCAGCCTGATGGAGAAGACACAGCCCCTGCCCTTAGGGAGCTTCCAGTCTGATGGAGAAGACACAGCCCCTGCCCTCAGGGAGCTCCCAGTCTGATGGAGAAGACACAGCCCCTGCCCCAAGGGAGCTCCCAGTCTGATGGGGGAGACACAGCCCCTGCCCTCAGGGAGCTCCCAGTCTGATGGGGGAGACACAGCCCCAACCCCAGGGAGCTCCCAGTCTGATGGGGAGACACAGCCCCTGCCCTCAGGGAGCTCCCAGTCTGATGGGGGAGACACAGCCCCTGCCCCGAGGGAGCTCCCAGTCTGATGGGGGAGACACAGCCCCTGCCCTCAGGGAGCTCCCAGTCTGATGGGGGAGACACAGCCCCTGCCCTCAGGGAGCTCCCAGTCTGATGGGGGAGACACAGCCCCTGCCCCGAGGGAGCTCCCAGTCTGATGGGGGAGACACAGCCCCTGCCCCGAGGGAGCTCCCAGTCTGATGGGGGAGACACAGCCCCTGCCCTCAGGGAGCTCCCAGTCTGATGGGGCAGACAGGGCTCCAAAGTTATGGTGGAGTTCAGAATCCAGTCGTACTCTCAGCGTCTGCCCAGTCCTCTTCACTCCCTGCCGGTGTGTTCTCAGCAACCTGCCGGAGCCGGCCGTGCAGCGGTGATGGAAGTGAGTGGCTTGGCACTTGTCCTTGTCTTCCCTCCCCTGGGCCTAAGTTTGCGCTGGCTCCGGAGGTGAATGGATATCTCCCACACCACCCGGAGAAGAGCTGTGGGGAAGCAGACAGAACCAAAGGTAGCAGAACTTTGCAGCCAGAGCAGGTGGCCCATCAAGGGCAAACTTCAGCAGAACTTTTCTTGGGTAGAATTCTGTATTCCTTCCATCACCCCTCCTGGATACTATTCTCAATATTTCCCTTTCTTTCAAAAGCCGGCCTGGCCCACCTCATTCGAGAAGCTGTCAGGGTGACCAGCGCACCTCTGTTTCCAGCATTCTGTTTAGGGTAGGCAGCTGCACAGGGCTGCCACTGACTTGGCCTTTACTGATGTAACATTTCTGGGGAACTTTCTGGTCTCTTTGGCCCTTTCAGAGGTCCCTGGACTCCCCCAAAGTAGAGTTTGATTTTCAGGTTCTCTTCCATCTGTCCCAGTGCTTCCCAAATCCAAGATCTCTCTATGACCATCGTTGCCTGGGGGCTCCACAAAGGGGGAGCCATCACCTCCAGGGGACTTGGAACAGAAGACCTGTAAACGAATCCCATCTTTGCCACTTGAAAGCTGTGCTACCTCGGCTAAAATGCGCCACCTCTCTGAGCTCTGGGTTCCTCAAAAAATGGGGAGAATATGAGTACTGCCCCAGACTCACATGGCAGTGGAATTGCTTATAACAAATGGTTAAGTTCCCTGCAGTACTGGTTATTGTTTAGCTAACCATTATTGTTTAGCTAACGCTCCTGGTTAGCTAACATTCTGGTGCAGCCAACATCCAGAAGTCCAGTTCAGTTCAGTTCAGTTGCTCAGTCATGTCCGACTCTTTGCATCCCCATGAACTGCAGCACGCCAGGCCTCCCTGTCCATCGCCAACTGCCAGAGTCCACCCAAACCCATGTCCATTGAGTCGGTGATGCCATCCAACCATCTCATCCGCTGTCGTCCCCTTCTCCTCCTGCCCTCAATCTTTCCCAGCATCAGGGTCTTTTCACATGAGTCAGCTCTTTGTATCAGGTGGCCAAAGTACTGGAGTTTCAACTTCAGCATCAGTCCTTCCAATGAACGCCCAGAAAACTCATTCCTAATGTATGAAAGGGATTCCCTGGCAGCTCAAAATGTTGTGCTTTACCTGGTAGCTCAGCTGGTAAAGAATCCACCTGCAATCCAGGAGACCCTGAGTTTGATTCCTGGGTCGGGAAGATCCCCTAGAGAAGGGATAGCATACCCACTCCAGTATTCATGGGTTTCCCTGGTGGCTCAGAGGGCAAAGAATCTGCCTGCAATGTGGGAGACCTGGGCTCAATCCCTGGGTTGGGACCCTGGAGGAGGGCGTGGCAACCCACTCCAGTATTCTTGCTGTAGATTTCCTATGGACAGAAAAGCCTGGCAGGCTGCAATCCCTGTGGACACAGAGTTGGGCACAACCGAGCGTCTAAGCATAGCACAGCCCAATATATGAAAACAGATAAAAGGAGTTGCTCAGTTTACAGTCAGGATGGGGTTCCTGGAAGCCCCTCCTTTATAATCTCCCCCACTTCCTGCTTCCTTCCCCACTTAAGACTCTAAGGTCATCAAAGAGCATGGTTAGAACAACACTGAACAGCTAAATCTCTGAAGCTTTGCTCAGCACCCATGAGCTGCCTACGGAGTCCAGGTAAAGTCCTCACCCACAAACTGGAATTAAAATCTCTCCTTCAGAGACTGATTGATAAGACAGAAGTGTATTACTAGAAAATGTGAAAAATTGTTACTATGAGTCATGTTCCAATATTCCTCTCACCTGAGGTGCTTATGAATTTTGTTTTTGAGTCTTTCCTTGCACGCGGTATAGTGAGCTGGTTGTGTGTTTAATATTTCCAGGAATGACCTGGAAAGAAGGGATGCTGAGGAAAGAAGGAAGACAATGCAGAGATGCCAATGATTGAGTTTAGGGGATTGATCTTTCCACACCTTTTCCATCTAGGGAAAAGGTCAACCCTGGAGTCTAGGGCAGTTTTGCCAAGATGGGGTAAAAATGGCAAGCATCTAAGAATACTCACCTTTCTGAAGGCCAGGGCCACCTCTCACTTGACAGAGAGGAAGAAACAGGGAGAGAAGTCCTGTGTGATGGAGACCTGCTCAAATACCATGCCTTTAAAACCACTTCAGCCCACTCCACTTAACAACCAGTCAGAAATCCCTGAAGTTTCAGTGGGTCTTATAGGCTGATCTTTTAGAGTCAGCCAGCTAAAACAGTCTAAAGGCTCACCAAATGTATCATTAGAAATGCACCCAGCTGCAATTAAGAGGCAACCCAACACACAGCTTAAATTAAAAGGAGATTTTTCTTAAATATCAAGGAATCCAAGGATGGGTGTTGCTGGTATTGATTGAGCTGTTCAATCTTGTCACCAGAGACCCAGGTCTTTTCCACCATTCCCGCAAGCCAGCTCTCATCCTCATTGCTTAGAGTCTCAGGGACTCAGGATGGCTGCTACAGCTCCAGGCATTATAGTGTCATTCAAGGAAGGAAGAAATGGGGCCAGGGGAGGGTAGAATCCTCTGGTGTCAGGGAAAATGCTGTAGGGACACGACACAACCAGCAGGTTAGCCCCACCTATGCAGGAAGAGCAGGTGGGCCTGTGGAAGTACATTCAAACTTTTGGACTGGTGACCTCACCCTCTTGCAACCTGCTGCTCACAGCTCAGGTTTCCAAAGGATCACCTGTGCAGGTGTGTGCTCACCTAGAGTGGAATTGTAATTCCTCACCAAATGTAGTGGGGGGTGGTCAGAGGGTCCCATTCCCAAAGTGTCTTCTTCCTCCTGGTGGCATTCTGTCTGGCTTCCCTCAAACACTGGAGACGGAATCTCTGGGAATGAAATTGTGCCCACGGGAGGCTTCTAGCTTAGTGACTCTGCTGATTATTTGGCCCACCTTCTCCTCAAAGCTATCCTCTGTAGGGAGTCAATTAGAGGCACACAGCGTGCCAGACAGAGGTATTAGCTGCATTAGAGATGCAAGAGCATGAACGACCCCATCTCTGCCAGCTATCTCTTCCACAAGAGTTCCAGTGCTCAAGCTGGAAAATGGCCGTGCTGTGTCCATTCATTAGTTCATATTGACTTGTTGCCTTTTATCACCAGGACAGGAGGTCACTGGATGCTGAAAAGAGTGCTGTGCTGGGGGTCCAGTCCTGATCCCGTCACTAACTCATGGTGTAGCCTTGGGTAAGGCCCCTACCCTTTCAGCCTGCTCTTCTGTAAAATGGGAATGATTATTGTATGCATCATGAGAAGCTATTAAACCACTCAAAACCCATGTGAGCAACTTATTTAAAATTGATTATTCAAGAAATTTCTGTAAAAATTTATAGGGAAATAAGTAAATGCTATAGTCTGAATTGTGTCTGCCCCCAAAACAATATTCATTTTTTGAAACCCTAACCCCCAGACTATGAGTGTATGTGGAAATAGGTTCTTATAAGAGGTAATTAAGTTAAAGTGAGGTCAATCTGACTGGTGACATGATATGAAGGGGTAATTAGGACACAGACATGCAGAGAAGGAAGACCACGAGAAGACACAGAGAGAAGCTGGCCATCTACAAGCCAAGGAGAGAGGCTTAGAAGAAATCAGCCCTGCCAACACTTGATAGCAGACTTCCAGCCTCTAGAACTGTCTGTTTTTTAAGTCACCTAGTCTGTGGTAGGTCATTATGGATGTCCTAACAAGCCACTACAGTAAGTAGGATAGATTTTTAAAATTTGAGATACCTTTGGAAAGCAAAGTGTCACTTCCCCACCAGCATGGAAAATCCTACATGACCAGGCCCTGATCAGGGCTGGGGATTCATGCCTGCGGTGTGGGGAGAATGAATCCATTCTGAACAGGAAGGTGCTATTTCAGGCACTCCCTTCAAATCAGAGCATTTGCACGATTCCAGCTACCCACGTTGGTGTCACATGAGCATCCAAAAGTAACTAACTCCTGCCAATCACTGAGGCAGGGGTGAGTCTATTGCTCATAACTTGTTAATAATACATCGGAAATTACAAAGCTCATGACTAATTTGCTTGTTTAAAAAATCAGACAAGGTTCAGGGTTATGCCTAAGGCACTATCACTTCACTCAGCCATCCACTCACTCATTTCACTTACTCATCTTGAGTATTTCAAGAGCTCACTGCTTGCCAGGTGTTCTTTTAGGCTTTGGGGACAGAGAAGAAAACAATCAACCTCCCTACCATCAAGGAACTTACATTTTCCTGGATGGTTAATGCTTTAAGCAAATAAACCAGTGAATACACACACACACACACACACACAGAGTAAAGCTGCATAAGGGAATATAACATGCAGGGAATATTATTTTTACAAAGATTCATCAAAGAGGAACAGAAGAACTCTGATTGCCATCTGAGATATACCGGAGCAAACCATGCAGCTACGTGGAAATAGAGCATTCCAGGCAGAGAGAACAGCAGTGCAAAGGCCCTGAGGAGGGAGCAGGTTTGGTGAGACCAAGGAACATCAAGGAGACCGAAGAGGCCATGTGACTCGAACAAGAGGGTGTGAAGAGAAAAGAGGGAGGAGATGAGGTCAGGGAGGTAGTGGGGGCCAGCTCCTGTAGGCACTATAGAGACTCGGGATTTTATCTGGGGTGTGGTGTGAAGCCCCTGGGAGATTTATCACAAATGAGTGACTTGCTTTAATAGGACCTCTCTAGCTGCTGTGTGACCACAAAGGGCAGGCAACAAAGCAGGAGACTGGTTAGGCGGCTGATGTTCAAAAAAGAGACAAAGAGGCCGAGGAGCCACAGGCAGTGGGATCAGTCCCGTTGGGGCAGATTTCGAAGGTGGAGCTGGCAGGATTTGCTGACGGACTGGATGCAGGGTGTGAGAAAAGATGAGTTTCCATTGTGCCCACATTTTTGTGGGCAGGAGGTGGGGTGAGGTCAGCCATCCACACTGACATATTCTACACACACACACACACACACACTTCTACAGGAAGGGGCAGATTTGAAGCTGTCTAATCTCCCCAAACCTGCACAGAGCCCACAGTGCCCCCTGGCTGTGCCCCTGTCTGGGAATGGATGAGTCACATGACGTTATCTGCATCCAGCAGCACAGTAAAAACGTAAAAACCACTGCCCCACCACACGCCCCAGAGTGAGAGACGGACTTTGTGCTCCAATGGACCAAGGCTGGAAGGCCATCAAATGTAAGAGCTGGGAGGGACCTTAGTTAAGACCTATGGAACAACACATGAAGTCCCTGAGACACTTGTTAAAGACAAGAGCCCGGCCCAGCCCACAATATCAGAGTCTGGGGATATTCTGTAACATGTTCTCTGGGTGAACGTCTTACTCTCTGAAGTCTCAGAACCACTGCTCTAACTGAAGCCCTTTGATTCGCGGGTAAAGAAACAAAGCCTCCCTCCCAGCTCCCAGCAGGGCCAGGTTCCTTCTACTATACCAAACTGCCAGGGTCACGGTCCAGGTGACATCACCCTTCATGGCTTCCCCAGCTCTCTGCCTCCTCTCCAATATAGGACATCAGTTGCAAGGAGTCCAGAAAGGAAGTGGATGCTCCATCCCCATTGCTGGGAGGATAGGTCTCACAGGTAGAGGAGGGGCAGTGTGTCTTTCCCAGGTGTAGAGGACAAGCAGCTTAGACAGGTGGGAGAAGCCATGGCTGAGTCCCTGTGAGGGGTGTGAAGCCAGGTGGGGACATGGGAGCACTCCTAACACTATTCCTACTGGGTGAGTATCACTGGGACTGTCAGGAAGTGTACCCTTTCATAAAGGTACACTTATGTACCACACCTTAGCACACTCAACTTTAATGCCAAAGGCTAAAAGGTCATCCCACTGATCTATTATTATTGTTGCTAAGTTGTTAAGTCATGTCCAACTGTTTGTGACCCCATGTACAGTAGACTGTGAGGTTCTTCTGTCCATAGGATTTCCCAGGCAAGAATACTGGAGTGGGTTGCCGTTTCCTTCTCCAGGGGATCTTTCTGACCTAGGGATCGAACCCATGTCTCCTGCACTGGCCGGCAAATTCTTTACCACCGAGCCACCTGGGAAGCCACTGATCTAGGGCTCAGTTTTCTGATCTACAAAAGGGTAGCCTGAATCTTTGCATGGGGCCAAATTGCCATCTTGCTCATAGCACCATAAATCAGACACAGCGGCCAGGGCTGGGCGGCACACGGCAGCCCTGGCAGCGTTTCGCTTGGCTGAGCCCTGTCCCTGAAGCCCCCGCGCCCCAGGGAGAAGCCCTGCTGGGGGCCTTGCAGTGCAGTGAACTAGCAGACCCTGCCAATTTGCTAATGTACAAAAATTAGAGTAAAATCTGCCAGAGTTAACCCTGGCTCCTTGGAGCACCATTAAACTATATGAGCTTAATTACACTGATAGGTAAAACTTTGATTCTCTGCCTCCGCATTTCAGGTCATCCAGTTACCCGCCTGTCCTCCCCTCCCCAGCCCCTGGCAAAGGAGGCCTCTGTAGCAACAGGAGAACTTTCTTTAGCCCCCCAGGGCCAGGTGGGTTCCTCATCTAGAAGGTGTGGGTCCCACATTCGCCTGGGAAGGGGGGAATTCATTGCCCTTAATTCCAGAGGTTCCATGCACACCTCCACAGGGATGCCCTTATGTATGCACACACACACACACACACACACACACACACTCACATACTGAACACAGATGCAAATAAATGATCGCATCCCAAGTGGGAGTCCACACAGTCACACATCCAAAGCACAGGAAATAAAGGTAGGCATCATTGTAAGTGCTTACAATACGTCAGGCAATGTTCAAATGGCTCTACAGGGGTTACCCCATTTAACCCTCACAAGAACCTTGCAGGTAGGTCCACTTGTTATTATCAGCTTGATTTCACAGATGAGGAAGCCCACTGGGGGTTCCCAGCTGTATATGTAGAGCTAATGGTCTAGCACCTCTTGAGGGCTTGTATCTCTCAACCATGACCTTCCCAGCTTCCCACCATGAGACAGGCCACCCAGGGCACATGTCCCCCAAAGTATGGTACCCCACAGCCCACTCTTGGTAACCACAGATACACACACGGCTCATCACACAGGGCCCTTGGGACATGCACTGAGTCAGAGCACCCGGCGTTTCTCCTGGTCCTCGCCCCCACCTGGGAATGGCAGCAGCTTTGGGTGCTTCTCCAGGTATTCTTGCCTGGAGAATTCCATGGACAGAGGAGCCTAGTGAGCTACAGTCTGTGGGGTCGCAAAGAGTTGGATGTGACTGAGCGACTAATACACACACACACACACACACACACACACCAGGTTCATGGCTCCCTTTCCTGAGGCCTAAGAAATTGCACATTTGTCTCATTCAAATGTAGGCAAATTGCTGAGATGGGTTAAGTCTTTGTTCAGCCTTCTTGGTAATAGGCAGATCAGGAATAGAAGCATGGACTTTAAATCATCTTATCTAAGTCCACAACATTGAATAAATCTGTGGTCAGGAGCTTTTTCACTTGCTGCTGGCAGTTAAAGAAAAGGGAAGTTTTACAGCTAAATCCTAATATGCCGGCTTACACCAAAATCACTCCTTGTTCTGACTTAGTCTCCATTATCACTCCCTTTAGCAGGGACTCACTGTTTTGTTCCGGCACTAACACCATTAGCTCAAGATGCATGAGAAATAGTCAAAGGACAGAGGGACTTCCAGTTTCCAGCAAGTTCCTGGGGTGCAAGTCCTTCCAGAGGGGGTGGAAACCCTGCAGGAAGAAGTGGGCACTGCGGGGAGAGGGGGATAGCAGCTGCCTGGACACTGCCAAGTGCCTCCCCAGTAGGGGCGCATTAGCACTCTACTTCCAGGCTGCAGAGAGAACCAGGGCTCAAGGCTGAGGAGGCGGGGAGGTGGGGAGGAGAGGCAAGGGCCCTATCCTCACCTCTGCGGCTCAGCCTGGCTCCAGCAGGTATTGATAACATAGGCTCTGTGTGTGAAATCTGACTCAGCATGTGCCAACCATGACCTTAGGCAAGTTCAACCTCTCTGGGCCTCGGGGTCCCAATCTGTGAAATGGGTATGATAAATATAGCATCTGTTTCAGAGTTTTTTAAAAAATTAAGTAGAAAATGAATTTACTCTGAGGGTTCTTTTTCTAGAAAATATCTCATCCCAGAGGACCAGGTCGGGCTTCACTTGTGGCTCAGCTGGTAAAGAATCTGCCTGCAATGCAGGAGACCTGGGTTCGATCCCTGGGTTGGGAAGATCCCCTGGAGAACGGAAAGGCTACCCACTCCAGTATTCTGGCCTGGAGAATTTGATGGATTGTATAGTCCATGGGCTCACAAAGAGTCGGAAACAACTGAGTGACTTTCACTTTCACTTCCAGAGGACCAGGAGAATTTTAGGAAATCTTAGGGGGATCTGTACTTTCCTTGGAGGGAGGGGTATTACTGCATCACAGACTAAAGATATCAGAATTTTTTTTTAATTTATATTTTATTTAAATACATTTTATCTTCCCTCTAATTGAGGCACAAGGGCTCAGTAGTTGCAGCTTGCAGGCTTAGTTGCCTCAGCACGTGGGATCTTAATTCCCCAATCAGGGATCGAACTTGTGTCCCCTGCATTGGAAGGCAAACTCTTAACCCCTGGACCACCAGGGAGGTCCCAAAATATCAGAATTTAGAGATGGGGCTTGGGAAGCCAGTCTTCATGGTGGTCCTCCATGAATTCACCTCCCAGTGTCCAACCCTAGTGAGGTCCCCTCTGATGCTGAGACAGGTGGGCCTGTGCAACACACAGAATGCAGTAGAGTGTTGATGAATGACTTCTGAAGCCAGGTGTTTGAAGGCTGGAAGCTTCCATCTTCATGGCTGGGATGATTTGGACTGGGGAGGGAGCCAGTCCCAGGCCATGGGGACGCCCAAGCAGGGCTGTGGGGAGGCCCGGGTGGACAGGGACTGAGACCTCGGGCCAGCAGCCAGCACCAAGTAGCCAGCCCTGTGAGCCACTGTGGAAGTGGAGCCTCAACCCTATCAAACCTCTCAGTGACCGAGATGAGAGAGCCTGAGGCAGAACCACCCAGCCAGCCACTCCCGCATTCCTGCCCAGGAAAACCATGAGCAAGAGTTTCTTGTTTCAGGATGATATTCCCCAGCCATGGGGCTTCCCAGGTGGTGCTAATGTTAAAGAACCCAGTTGCCAATGCAGGAGCTATGAAACCTGGGCTCAATCCCTGGGTTGGGAAGATCCCCTGGAGGAGGACATGGCAACCCACTCCAGGATTCTTGCCTGGAGAATCCCATGGACAGAGGAGCCTGACAGGCTGCAGTCCATGGGGTCACAAAAAGTCGGACATGACTGAAGTGACTTGGCACACAGCCATAGTGACTAGAACAGGGTCAAAATCTTGATTTTTCATATTAGGCAAGCCCATAGAAAGTGGCTTGCTCAAGGCTTATAGGAGGACAGAGACTAGAACCAGATTTCTGGGTCCTAAGCTGCCTCTTTCCTTGTGCGACCTTGAACCCAGGGCCTGGCCTGGCCTCTGGAAGCTGGATTCAGTGGAGGCAGGGAAGTTTTCCTCTCCACCTCTCCCTGCTCTCAGCTTCCATCCAATATATTTCAGGCTCTCAGTCAGAGACAACTTTATTAAACAAGCCATTAATAATTATGCCAAAGACAATTAACACTTTCCAAATACCAGATGCATTCCTGTGTCTCCCAGCTTCCCTTGAAGTTACGTTGGGATATGCGAGTTGTTCTTGACAATGGACTGTAAAGAGAAGTGGTGTCACTTCCAGGGCAAAATATTTAAGGGTTGGTTCATGACCCTCAGTGCTCTCCTTTCTGGCTTCAGCAGCCAGGAAATCACCTCTCCTGGAGTCTGTATCTATAAGATACAGCCTGGACCCCTGCATTGCCACTTGGAAGAGAGCTTCTCTGGAGAGTCAGTGGCCCAAGAGCAGACTTCACATGAGCTGAAAATAAACCTTTATGTACTAAGCCACTGAAATTTCAGGTATTGTCATTGCAACTTAGCTTAACCTGACTAGTATAAAATACGTTTCAGAAAACATAGCTACTAGTTGGGGTGGGGTTACCTACCTCATATTGGACTATGATAGAATGAGGAATAGATACTATTGGGTAAAGTCACTGAGATTTCAGGGTTTTATCTGTTATTACACCAGAGCCTCCTATCTCATCTTTACTAATAAATTAATCATGATTGCGACTCACAATTGAAAGTGAAAGTGAAGTCGCTCAGTCGTGTCCAACTCTTTGCGACCCCGTGGACTGCAGCCCACCAGGCTCCTCCGTCCATGGGATTTTCCAGGCAAGAGTACTGGAGTGGGTTGCCATTTCCTTCTCCAGGGGATCTTCCCAACCCAGGGATCGAACCCAGGTCTCCCACATTGTAGGCAGACGCTTTTACCATCTGAGCCACCAAGGAAGTCCTCACAAATGAGGATCCCTTACAAATGAGAAAATAGAATTGTAAAAGATAAAAACAAATATTATCAGCAAGTTTATGTCTGAGTACAAGTAAAGGCAAGTCAAAGTAGTGGTAACTAAAACTATGAAGGCACTTATTGTTTATTTGAGAAGAAATTAGAGGTGAAAGCGAAAGTAAAGTCACTCACTCGTGTCCGACTCTTTGAGACCCCATGGACTGTAGCCTGCTGGGCTCCTCCATCCATGGGATTTTCCAGGCAAGAATACTGAAGTGGGTTAGCCATGTCTTTCTCCAGGGGATCTTCTGGACCCAGGGATCGAACCTGGGTCTCCCATCTGCAGGCAGACTCTTTACTGTCTGAGCCACCAGGTAAGGCCCTGAAATTAGAGGTAAGTCTGGTGGGCTGCAGTCCATGGGGTCGCGAAGAGTCGGACACGACTGAGCGACTTCGCTTTCACTTCTCACTTTCATGCATTGGAGAAGGAAATGGCAACCCACTCCAGTGTTCTTGCCTGGAGAATCCCAGGGACGGGGGAGCCTGGTGGGCTACTGTCTATGGGGTCGCACAGAGTCGGACACGACTGAAGCAACTTAGCAGCAGCAGCAGCAGTTTAAATATTAGTTCAGCGGTTTAATGAAGACATAAAAGATACAGGTTTTTTTCCCTCCTACCTCTGTCTCCTCAGCTTTTTGGTTTTCATCCTTGTTGTTGTATGCTCAAAAGATGGCTGCCTCAGCTCCAATCATCACACCTTCATATGACAACTTTTAAATAGAAAAGAATGGGATTCACCCTATTATGGGGCTCAATGCCACTTGGGAAAAATCAGGATTCTTTTAGCAAGAAATGAAAGTAATAGCTATTGGATTAGGTATCAATAGCATTTGCTCCATACATAAACAATCAAGTTGCACTGCCTAATGCCACAGTATTAAATGCAAAAAAAGGTAAAATGTGGTAAGATAATGGTTAGAACACCACTCCTCCCTCTCTAGCCAATCCATATCCTTGGTTTTTGAGGACTTTCCTTCAAATTAACTGAGGCTCCAAGAAAAAAGGGATTTTCTTAAGGTGTCCTGCTGATTGATAACTAAGCTGGATCTGCAAGCTAGGTCCCCTGATTCTTAGACTGAGATTGGGTCTCTGTGTCAATGTTTTTCATTATGAGCACCAGGGAACACTTTTCACAAGGTGCCCTTCTCATCAAAAAAGGGCTGAAAAATCCAATAAGCTAGAGAAAGGCTACCTACCTGATCCTTATTTTGGTGATTTAATATGCCCGCTAGCATAGTAAAGGCTCTGAGAAGTCCTACAGCAAAAACATGCACCTTATAACATTACACCTAGCAGTTCCCTAAATACATTTGAGCATGAAATTGTCACACCACCGCCCCAGTTAACATCTCAAGGGACTAGCATTCTGAAGAACACCTTTGGAATTGCTGCCCTCAACAAGGCAGCTCCCCTTGATGCAACCCCTGGGCTGAACATGTCCTTCTGCAGAGACAGGGATAATTAGTCCAGCATATGCTGCTGTCTGCCTACTGCATTCTGGTGCAAGTTCCATTCAGGTGGTACATTTTTTTTTCCTCTGGTTAATGAAGAGGTTTATTTTTGTGTGTTCATTAGGAATTGTAATCATTTTCTAGAAAGAATGAGAGCGTGTGATTGGAAAGAATGAGCCTGATGTTGGGAGGTAATACTGCAGAGATGTCTCTCTGGCTCAGAGAAGGCTAGCAATAGCAGTCCACACAGCCCTGGAGTTCGACTGTGTATGGGCCCCTCTGCACACACCTGCACATCTGATGGCCCAGACCTGGATTACCTTCACACAGGAAGCCAAAGAGAGGTCACTGGCTATGCCAGCCACCACATACAAACTTTTGGCCATTTCTTTGAGTCTAGATTCCCTTGTCATCTACTGATGAGGACACTAATGCCTAAGCTCAGTGTCCAGGGGTTGGATTCTGGACTACCTTACCCCTCCACAGGGCTGCCCCTTCAGGAACAGTAAAAGACACAAATCACCCGACATCCCATGGTTGTTTATGTTGTTAAACTTTTGGTTGAAATCATCATGCAGAGAAGCGTACTCATCAAAAGTGTACATCGCTACATGTATATGTGTAACTGGATCACTTTGCTATACAGCTGAGACTATCATAACATTGTTAATCAACCAATATGAAATAAAAAGTTAAAAAAAGAAACCCAAAGATCATCCCTGGTAAAATATGCGAGAGAGAGAACTGGATTTTAATGTAAGAGACTATGTAAATTCATTACTATAGCTTCAGATTTCACATTATGAAGAATCTTTAAGAGACGTCGCTTGTTGCGTATTGGTGGTGGTCCTTCTGATGGGTGTGTAGTGACATCACTTTGTTGCATTCACCTACAGACCAGGGCTGTCCTTGCCTCTTCTCAAGACCAGACTAACAGATGAGACAGAGTGAGAAGGGGGGCACCACATTCATGCAGTAAATAATGTCTGAGCACTGTTCTGGGGGCTGGAATTTTTCCACTGGACAAAACAAGACAGACCAGTCCACAGGGACCAGGACGCTTACTGAGTGTGAAGGTTGTACTCAGTCTTTTCTCCTCCAGAGCTGGGCCAAACTTCTCCCAAAACCCTGGGGGGAACGGTAATGAATGCCCTGGCTAATAATGACAATAATATAATAGTAAGCTGTTAACATTTATTTTACCACTTACTATGTCCCAGGTGTTACTCTAAGTCCTTCACAGGTGTTAAGCCTTTGGCTCTCAGACTTTAAGGCACATTCCTGTTGCTTAGAGGGTGTGTTCAACAGACAACTATTGAGCCTGCCTATTCCTGACTCGATGGGTCTGGGAGGGACCTGAGAATCTCCATTTCTAACAAACATCGGGGCAATGCTAATGTGGAAAGCTTTTAAACCTCAGAGCAACCCTACGGGGTAGGCACTTTTATTATCCCTATTCCTCAGTGCAGGCACCGAGGCACAGACAGTACCTACGCCCATGAGCACAGTCATAAGTAACTGGTGGAAGTGGATTGGAAGTGAAGCCTTGTGTTTGGACTTTTCACTCTGGACTGTTAAACTGCATCACATTGTGTTCCAAGTAGCCTGCAAAAAAGCTCTTCCCAAAGTCCTACTTAACAGCTGAAATAAGAGCTTCCGATTCCCTTTAGATAAATCTGTCTTTCTCTCAGGGTTCCTGGATGTGCTATACATCTGCCTTGTCCTGCAGTGAGGTGCCAGCTCCTGTGATGGGTGGATAAGCACGGAGGTCAGGGACACACCTTTGAGTTTTGCAGCTTAAAAAAATCTATATTTGAAACACAACTTCAGGCCTCATTACCTTTGAAGCCTTAGGCAAGTTTGGCAGGTATCTGAGCTTCAGTTTTTAAATAATTGTCAAAACAGAGAAATACGAAGTTATTTAAAACCCCAGCTGACTACAGCCGCTTTATCCCAGCAGCTGGAAAATAGTAATTCCACTGCAGGCAAAGGCTCTTTGTTGGAGAGAGTCTCCTGAAGGGTGTGAAGGGAGAGGCCCTGGGGGGGGAATGGATTTCAAGAAGGTCTTCCTCAATGAATGGTGTATAAAACTTGAAGAAAACAACAGAAGGGGAAAGACTAGAGATCTCTTCAGGAAAATTGGAGATATCAAGGGAAGATTTTGCCCAGAGATGAGCACAATAAAGGACATAAATGGTAGAGACCTAGTATATGCAGAAGAGATCAAGAAAAGATGGAAAGAATACATAGAAGAACTGTACAAAAAAGATCCAAATGAACTGGATTGCTATGATGGTGTGATCAGCCACCCAGAGCCAGACATTCTGGAAAGCAAAGTCAAGAAGGCCTTAGGAAGCACTGCTGTTAATAAAGCTAGTGGATGCGGTGGAATTCCAGTAGAACTATTCAAAACCCTAAAGGATGATGCCATCAAGGTATTACATTCAACATTTCAGCAAATATGAAAGACCCAGCAGTGGCCACAGGACTGGAAAAGGTCAATCCTCATCCCAATTCCCAAGAAGGGTAGTACTAAAGAATGTGCTAGCCATTGGACAATTGCACTCATCTCCCACGCTAGTAAGGTCATGCTTAAAATCTTGCATGCTAGGCTTCAGCATTATGTGAACCAAGAACTTCCAGATGTCCATGCTGGGTTCAGAAAAGGAAGAGGAACCAGAGATCAAATTGCCAACACTTGCTGAATCACAGAGAAAGCTAGGGAATTCCAGAAAAACATCTACCTCTGTTTCATTGACTATGCCAAAGCCTTTGACTGTGTGGATCATAACAAACTGTGGAAAGCTCTTAAAGAGATGAGAATACCAGACCATCTTACCTGTCTCCCAAGAAACTTGTATGTGTGTCAAGAAGCAACAGTTAGAACCCTCTATGGAACAACTGATTGGTTCAAGATTGAGAAAGGAGTATGACAGGGCTGTCTGCTGTCACCCTGTTTGTTTAATCTATATGTTGAGCACATCATGACAAATGCTAGGCTGGATGAGTTACAGGCTGGAATCAAAATAGCCGGGAGAAACATCAACAACCTTATATATGTGGATGATACCACTCTAATGGCAGAAAGTGAAGAGGAACTAAAGAGCCTCTTGATGAGGGTGAAGGAGAAGACTGAAAGAGCCAGCTTAAAACTAAATATTAAAAAAACTAAGATCATGGCATCTGGCCCCATTACTTCATGGAAAATAGAAGGGGAAAAGGTGGAAGATCTCCTCTCCTTGGGCTCTAAAATCACTGTGGTGGTGACTGCAGACATGAAATCAGAAGGATTTGCTTCTTAGAAGGAAAGCTATGATGAACCTAGAAAGTATGTTGAAAAGCGAAGGTTTTACTCTGCCAGTAAAGTTCCGTATGGTCTTCCCAGTGGTCACGTACAGTCATGAGAGCTGGACCATAAAGAAGGCAGGGTGCAGAAGAATTGATGCCTTCGAACTGTGGTACTGGAGAAGACTCCTGAAAGCCCCTTGGACAGTAAGGAGATCAAACCAGTCAATCTTAAGGTAAATTAACCCTGAATACTCATTGGAAGTGTTAGGGGAATCACATTGATTGAAACCACCCTCCCTGGCCAGGCACCATAGTAACCATTTTCATGAGTCGTTTTATGTCAGGAGATCCTGATAAGGAATACAGAACTAATAAGCCACCACCAACCGGAAGAGTCCCGGAAAGATCTAGAGGAGACACCGCGTGTCCGTCCACTTCCCAGAATCCCTCTCGCTAGCATCCATCTTGGCTGAGCGATGCGTGCACCACCAGGAAATACTCTGAATTAGATTGATTGGCCAAAGACCACCCGGAAACTAATCCCATCACCATAAAACCCAAGACTTCGAGCCACGTGGCAGAGCAGTTCTCCTGGGTTCCCTTACCCTCTTGCTCTCCACCCGGGTGCCCTTTCCAATAAAATCTCTTGCTTTGTCAGCACATGTGTCTCCTCGGACAGTTCATTTCTGATTGTTAGACAAGAGCCCAGTTTCAGGCCCTGGAAGGGGTCCCCCTTCCTGCAACAGAAGGACTGATACTGAAGCTGAAACTCCAGTATTTTGCTTGTCTGAACCAAACAGCTGACTCATTGGAAAAGTCCCTGACGCTGGGAAAGATCGAGGGCAGAAGGAGAAGAGGGGTCAGAGGATGAGATGGCTGAATGGCATCATTGATGTAATGGACATGAACTTGGGCAAACTTCAGGAGATGGTGAGGGACAGAGAGGCCTGCAGTCCATGGGGTCGAAAAGAGTTGGACACGACTGGGCAACTGAACAAGAGTGGAGGGGCATGGAGGACAAGGGGAGGGGATGGAGAGATGCAGGACAAGTCATTCCAAAATGACTTGGGGCTTTCAAAGCGATGTTTTTTAAAGTAATCTGCTTTTTCCCCCTTTTATTGTATTGAGGTATAGTTGATGAACAATATTATATGTGCTTAAAGTATATAACCTTGTGATTCACACAACGTGCTAGTCAATCAGTCATGTCCAGCTCTTTGCAACCCCATGGACTGTAGCCTGTCAGGCTCCTTTGCCCATGGGATTCTCCAGGCATACTAGTATTCTCCAGAATACTAGAGTGGGTTGCCATTTCCTTCTCCAGGGGATCTTTCCAACTCAAGGATCCAAACTGGGTCTCCTGTGTTACAAGGAGGTATAGCAGAGGAAGAATATGTTTAAGGTATACAACCTCAGGATTCATAACACCTAAAGGTTATACTCTCTAGTTATAAAATATTGGCTATATTCCCTGTGCCGTTTTCTTGTAGCTTACTTATTTATGCATAGTAGTATATATATATTTTTTAATTAATTAATTTATTTTTTCAGTGGGTTTTGTCATACATTGACATGAATCAGCAATAGATTTACACGTATTCCCCATCCTGATCCCCCCTCCCCCCTCCCTCTCCACCCAATTCCTCTGGGTCTTCCCAGTGCACCAGGTTCGAGCACTTGTCTCATGCATCCCACCTGGGCTGGTGACCTGTTTCACCATAGATAATATACATGCTGTTCTTTCGCAACATCCCACCCTCACCTTCTCCCACAGAGTTCAAAAGTCTGTTCTGTACTTCTGTGTCTCTTTTTCTGTTTTGCATATAGGGTTGTCGTTACCATCTTTCTAAATTCCATATATATGTGTTAGTATGCTGTAATGTTCTTTATCTTTCTGGCTTACTTCACTCTGTATAAGGGGCTCCAGTTTCATCCATCTCATTAGAACTGGTTCAAATGAATTCTTTTTAACGGCTGAGTAATATTCCATGGTGTATATGTACCACAGCTTCTTTATCCATTCATCTGCTGATGGGCATCTAGGTTGCTTCCATGTCCTGGCTATTATAAACAGTGCTGCGATGAACATTGGGGTGCACGTGTCTCTTTCAGATCTGGTTTCCTCAGTGTGTATGGCCAGGAGTGGTATTGCTGGGTCATATGGCAGTTCTATTTCCAGTTTTTTAAGAAATCTCCACACTGTTCTCCATAGCGGCTGTACTAGTTTGCATTCCCACCAACAGTGTAAGAGGGTTCCCTTTTCTCCACACCCTCTCCAGCATTTATTGCTTGTAGACTTTTGGATAGCAGCCATCCTGACTGGCGTGTAATGGTACCTCATTGTGGTTTTGATTTGCATTTCTCTGATAATGAGTGATGTTGAGCATCTTTTCATGTGTTTGTTAGCCATCTGTATGTCTTCTTTGGAGAAATGTCTGTTTAGTTCTTTGGCCCATTTTTTGATTGGGTCATTTATTTTTCTGGAATTGAGCTTCAAGAGTTGCTTGTATATTTTTGAGATTAATCCTTTGTCTGTTTCTTCATTTGCTATTATTTTCTCCCAATCTGAGGGCTGTCTTTTCACCTTACTTATAGTTTCCTTTGTAGTGCAAAAGCTTTTAAGTTTCATTAGGTCCCATTTGTTTAGTTTTGCTTTTATTTCCAATATTCTTGGAGGTGGGTCATAGAGGATCTTGCTGTGGTTTATGTCGGAGAGTGTTTTGCCTATGTTCTCCTCTAGGAGTTTTATACTTTCTGGTCTTACATTTAGATCTTTAATCCATTTTGAGTTTATTTTTGTGTATGGTGTTAGAAAGTGTTCTAGTTTCATTCTTTTACAAGTGGTTGACCAGTTTTCCCAGCACCACTTGTTAAAGAGGTTGTCTTTTTTCCATTGTATATCCTTGCCTCCTTTGTCAAAGATATGGTGTCCATAATTTCGTGGATTTATCTTTGGGCTTTCTATTTTGTTCCATTGATCTATATTTCTGTCTTTGTGCCAGTACCATACTGTCTTGATGACTGTGGCTTTGTAGTAGAGTCTGAAGTCAGGCAGGTTGATTCCTCCAGTTCCATTCTTCTTTCTCAAGATTACTTTGGCTATTCGAGGTTTTTTGTATTTCCATACAAATTGTGAAATTCTTTGTTCCAGTTCTGTGAAAAATACCGTTGGTAGCTTGATAGGGATTGCATTGAATCTATAGATTGCTTTGGGTAGAATAGCCATTTTGACAATATTGATTCTTCCAATCCATGAGCATGGTATGTTTCTCCATCTGTTTGTGTCCTCTTTGATTTCTTTCATCAGTGTTTTATAGTTTTCTATGTATAGGTCTTTTGTTTCTTTAGGTAGATATACTCCTAAGTATTTTATTCTTTTTGTTGCAATGGTGAATGGTATTGTTTCCTTAATTTCTCTTTCTGTTTTTTCATTGTTAGTATATAGGAATGCAAGGGATTTTTGTGTGTTAATTTTATATCCTGCAACTTTACTATATTCATTGATTAGCTCTAGTAATTTTCTGGAAGAGTCTTTAGGGTTTTCTATGTAGAGGATCATGTCGTCTGCAAACAGTGAGAATTTCACTTCTACTTTTCCTATCTGGATTCCTTTTACTTCTTTTTCTGCTCTGATTGCTGTGGCCAAAACTTCCAACACTATGTTGAATAGTAGTGGTGAGAGTGGGCACCCTTGTCTTGTTCCTGATTTCAGGGGAAATGCTTTCAATTTTTCACCATTGAGGGTGATACTTGCTGTGGGTTTGTCATATATAGCTTTTATTATGTTGAGGTATGTTCCTTCTATTCCTGCTTTCTGGAGAGTTTTAATCATGAATGGGTGTTGAATTTTGTCAAAGGCTTTCTCTGCATCTATTGAGATAATCATATGGTTTTTATCTTTCAATTTGTTAATGTGGTGTATTACATTGATTGATTTGCGGATATTAAAGAATCCTTGCATTCCTGGGATAAAGCCCACTTGGTCGTGGTGTATGATTTTTTTAATATGTTGTTGGATTCTGTTTGCTAGAATTTTGTTAAGGATTTTTGCATCTGTGTTCATCAGTGATATTGGCCTGTAGTTTTCTTTTTTTGTGGCATCTTTGTCTGGTTTTGGTATTAGGGTGATGGTGGCCTCATAGAATGAGTTTGGAAGTTTACCTTCCTCTGCAATTTTCTGGAAGAGTTTGAGTAAGATAGGTGTTAGCTCTTCTCTAAATTTTTGGTAGAATTCAGCTGTGAAGCCATCTGGTCCTGGGCTTTTGTTTGCTGGAAGACTTTTGATTACAGTTTCGATTTCCTTGCTTGTGATGGGTCTGTTAAGATCTTCTATTTCTTCCTGGTTCAGTTTTGGAAGGTTATACTTTTCTAAGAATTTGTCCATTTCATCCAAATTGTCCATTTTATTGGCATAGAGCTGCTGGTAGTAGTCTCTTATGATCCTTTGTATTTCAGTGTTGTCTGTTGTGATCTCTCCATTTTCATTTCTAATTTTGTTAATTTGGTTCTTCTCTCTTTGCTTCTTAATGAGTCTTGCTAATGGTTTGTCAATTTTGTTTATTTTTTCAAAAAACCAGCTTTTAGCTTTGTTGATTTTTGCTATGGTCTCTTTAGTTTCTTTTGCATTTATTTCCGCCCTAATTTTTAGGATTTCTTTCCTTCTGCTAACCCTGGGGTTCTTCATTTCTTCCTTCTCTAATTGCTTTAGGTGTAGAGTTAGGTTATTTATTTGGCTTTTTTCTTGTTTCTTGATGTGAGCCTGTAATGCTATGAACCTTCCCCTTAGCACTGCTTTTACAGTATCCCATAGGTTTTGGGTTGTTGTGTTTTCATTTTCATTCATTTCTATGCATATTTTGATTTCTTTTTTGATTTCTTCTATGATTTGTTGGTTATTCAGAAGCGTGTTATTTAGCCTCCATATGTTTGCATTTTTAACAATTTTTTTCCTGTAATTGAGATCTAATCTTACTGCACTGTGGTTAGAAAAGATGACTGGAATGATTTCAATTTTTTTGAATTTTCCAAGACCAGATTTATGGCCCAGGATGTGGTCTATTCTGGAGAAGGTTCCGTGTGCACTTGAGAAAAAGGTGAAGTTGATTGTTTTGGGGTGAAATGTCCTATAGATATCAATCAGGTCTAGCTGGTCCATTGTGTCATTCAAGGTTTGTGTTTCCTTGTTAATTTGCTGTTTAGTTGATCTATCCATAGTTGTGAGTGGGGTATTAAAGTCTCCCACTATTATTGTGTTAGTATTAATTTCCTCTTTCATACTTGTTAGCATTTGCCGCACATATTGTGGTGCTCCTATGTTGGGTGCATATATATTTATAATTGTTATATCTTCTTCTTGCATTAATCCTTTGATCATTATGCAGTGTCCTTCTTTGTCTCTTTTCACATCCTTTATTTGAAAGTCTATTTTATCTGATATGAGCATTGCGACTCCTGCTTTCTTTTGGTCTCCGTTTGCATGAAATATTTTTTTCCAGCCCTTCACTTTTAGTCTGTATGTGTCCCTTGTTTTGAGGTGGGTCTCTTGTAGACAGCATATATAGGGGTCTTGTTTTTGTATCCATTCAGCCAATCTTTGTCTTTTGGTTGGGGCCTTCAACCCATTTACATTTAAGGTAATTATTGATAGGTGTGGTCCCGTTGCCATTTACTTTGTTGTTTTGGGTTCACGTTTATACAACCTTTCTGCATTTCCTGTCTAGAGAAGATCCTTTAGCATTTGTTGAAGAGCTGGTTTGGTGGTGCTGAATTCTCTCAGCCTTTGCTTGTCTGTAAAGCTTTTGAATTCTCCTTCATATCTGAATGAGATCCTTGCTGGGTACAGTAATCTAGGTTGTAGGTTATTCTCTTTCATTACTTTCAGTATGTCTTGCCATTCCCTTCTGGCCTGGAGGGTTTCTATTGATAGATCAGCTGTTATCCTTATGGGAATCCCTTTGTGTGTTATTTGTTGTTTCTCCCTTGCTGCTTTTAATATTTGTTCTTTGTGTTTGATCTTTGTTAATTTGATTAATATGTGTCTTGGGGTGTTTCGCCTTGGGTTTATCCTGTTTGGGACTCTCTGGGTTTCTTGGACTTGGGTGGCTATTTCCTTCCCCATTTTAGGGAAGTTTTCAGCTATTATCTCCTCGAGTATTTTCTCATGGCCTTTCTTTTTGTCTTCTTCTTCTGGGACTCCTATGATTCAGATGTTGGGGCGTTTCACATTGTCCCAGAGGTCCCTGAGGTTGTCCTTATTTCTTTTGATCCTTTTTTCTTTTTTCCTCTCTGCTTCATGTATTTCCACCATTTTATCTTCTACCTCACTTATCCTATCTTCTGTCTCCGTTATTCTACTCTTGGTTCCCTCCAGAGTGTTTTTGATCTCATTCATTGCATTATTCATTTTTAATTGACTCTTTTTTATTTCTTCTAGGTCTTTATTAAACATTTCTTGCATCTTTTCAATCTTTGTCTCCAGGCTATTTATCTGTAACTCCATTTTGTTTTCAAGATTTTGGATCATTTTTATTATCATTATTCTAAATTCTTTTTCAGGTAGATTCCCTATCTCCTCCTCTTTTGCTTGACTTGGTGGGCATTTTTCATGTTCCTTTACCTGTTGGGTATTTCTTTGCCTTTTCATCTTGTTTAGATTGCTGTGTCTGGAGTGGGCTTTCTGTGTTCTGGAGGTCTGTGGTTCCTTTTTATTGTGGAGGATTTACCCAGTGGGTGGGGTTAGACGATTGGCTTGTCAAGGTTTCCTGGTTAGGAAAGTTTGCGTCGGTGTTCTGGTGCGTGGAACTTGATTTCTTCTCTCTGGAGAGCAATGGAGTGCTCAGTAATGAGTTTTGAGATGGGTCTATGTGTTAGGTGTCACCTTGGGCAGCCTGTATGTTGACGTTTAGGGCTATGTTCCTGCGTTGCTGGAAAATTTGCTTGGTATGTCTTGCTCTAAAACTTATTGGCTCTTGGGTGGTGGTTGGTTTCAGTGTAGGTATGGAGGCTTTTGGACGGTCACTTATTACTTAAAGTTCCATATAGTCAGGAGTTTTCTGGTGTTCTCAGGTTTTGGGCTTAAGTCTCCTGCCTCTGGATTTCAGTTTTATTCTTCCTGTAGTCTCAGGACTTCTCCAACTACACAGCACTGATAATAAAACTTCTAGGTTAATGGCGAAAAGATTCTCCCCCGTTAGGGACACCCAGAGAGGTTCACAGAGTTACATGAAGAAGAGGAGAGGGAGGAGGGGGATAGTGTTGAGCAGGAGGAGAAAAAGGGGGACTCAAGAGGAGAGAGACAGATCTACGCAGTTGTCTGTTCCCAGAATGTTCTCCGTAGCCCAGACACCCACCAGGATTCACAGAATTGGATTGGGAAGAAAAGGAGAAAGGAGGAAATAGAGGTGTTCTGAGGTAGAAAACAGAGAGTCAAGATTGGGAGAGAAAAATCAATACACTCCTGAATAAAAATGGGAACTGAATATTGGATTCTTAAATGTTCACAATTTATATCATATATTGAAAAACAAAAATTAAAAATCTAGAGTAGAGATTAGACTCTTAAAAATACTATATTAAAAACAAAAACCAAAACACACACACAAAAAAATTTTTTAAATATATATGAAGTTCAGTTTAAAAAATAGGGCTTCTCTCTCTTTTTTTTTTTTTTGGTAAGGTTATAGTGTATTGAAAATGAAAATTAAGGAGTATTAGAGGAGTACTAGAGGACTTTAAAAGAAATAAGAGAAAAAGAAAAATAGAAAATAGAAGAGAAAAAGGAGGAAAAAAAGAAAGAAAGAGAAAAAAAAAAGAATTTTCCCTAATTTAAAAAATCGTAAAAATCTATGAAAATGAAAGTTAAGGAATGATGGGGGAGTAATAGGGAATTTTAAAGGAAAATAAAAGAGAAAAAATAAAAAAGAAAAAATTAAAAAAAATTTTTTTTTTCTTTTTCTTATTAAAAAAAAAAAAAAGTAAAAATATATCTAGGAATTTCTCTGGAGCTGTTGCGGTCAGTGTCGGTTCGGCTCAGTTTCAGATATCTCCTCGTTCCAGCTTACAGATCTCGATATCTACAGGCCTCTTCCGGTGTAAACGGTGTTTTCTACAGGGATTTTAATCTGTTGCACCGCTCTCTCCTGAAGCGGTTCCCTTTGTTTATTTGGCTTCTGTTTGCCGGTTTCTTCAGAGCCTCATTTCCGCCCTGACACAGGCAGGCGGAGGTGGACTCTTATTCAGGTAGCTAGTTCTGTCGCGCTGCTGGGCGGGGCTGACGCTGCGGGGATGGGCTGGCGCTGCTGGGAGAGGCTGGCGCTGGTTTCTCGGTCTGCGCTGCTCAGGATCCCGGCCGCTCCACATGGAGCGCGCCGCGCGCAGCTCCAGCCCTCGGGTGCTCCACAAGAGCGCGGAACAAAAGGCTGCGTCCGCTCTTGTGCCTTCCCCGTCAGAGCGTTCCAGGCAGCCAGGAGCTTGACGGGCGCACTCTCTCCGGGTGCGGCGCACCCTCTCCCTTCCACGGTCCCAATCTCGGTTTCTGCCGGCGCCAGTCGGGTGTGTGCGCCTTCTGCCCTCTGCGTCCCCAGCCCGTCCCCGCCCGCGTCGGTCGGGTGCCTGCGCGCTGTGTCTCGCCGCGACCTGCTCCCGCCTCCGGCGGGTCCGGGCCGGCCCGCAGTCTGCGAGCCCCTCTCCGGACTCTCTCGGTCCCCCGGTTCCGCGAACGGCCGGCAGCGAGTTTCGGCCGGTCAATTTTCTCTCTCTTCCCTGCTCTCCCACAGTTCAAGCCGGCAACTCACAAAAGCTCCCTCCGATTGTCCTCAGGGCACTCAGGCCCGGACCCTGCCCCAAACAATGCCGCCTGCTCTCCGTGCTGCCCCCACTTGCTGGTGGCGGATGCGGGGGTCTGGGGCACTTTTCTGCTGAGAGTTGCTTTTAGGCACGTAATCTGTGGGTTTTATTTATTGTTTCCCTCCCAGTCAGGTTGCCCTCCTAGATTCAAACACTTCCCCCAGGCCCGCCAGTGCGAGGGTTTCCCGGTGTCTGGAAACGTCCTCTAAAGACTTGCTTCCCCGGACGGATCTCCGTCCTCAGCTCTTTTGTCTCACTTTTTATCTTTTATATTTTTTCCTACCTCCTTTCGAAGACAATGGGCTGCTTTTCTGGGCGCCTGATGACCTCAGCTAGCGATCAGAAGTTGTTTTGTGAAGTTTGCTCTGCATTCGGTTATTCTTTTGATGAATTTGTAGGAGAGAAAGTGGTCTCCCCTTCCTACTCCTCCGCCATCTTGGCTCCTCCCTCTAGTATATATTTTTTAAACCTCTACCCTTATCTTGCCCCTTCCCCTTCTCAGATGAATGGATTAAAAAGGTGACGTATACACAGACGTGGGCTTCCCAGGTGGCACTAGTGGAAAAGAACCCACCTGGCAATGCTGCTGCCACTAAGTCGCTTCAGTCATATCCGACTCTGTGCGACCCCATAGATGGCAGCCCACCAGGTTCCCCCGTCCCTGGGATTCTCCAGGCAAGAACACTGGAGTGGGTTGCCATTTCCTTCTCCAATGTGTGAAAGTGAAGTTGCTCAGTCGTGTCTGACTCGTAGTGACCCCATGGACTGCAGCCCACCAGGCTCCTCCATCCATGGGATTTTCCAGGCAAGAGTACTGGAGTGGGGTGCCATTGCCTTCTCCAATGCGTGAAAGTGAAAAGTGAAAGTGAAATTGCTCAGTCGTGTCCGACTCGTAGTGACCCCATGGACAGCAGCCCACCAGGCTCCTCCATCCATGGGATTTTCCAGGCAAGAGTACTGGAGTCGGGTGCCATTGCCTTCTCCACCTGCCAATGCAGGAGACATAAAAGATGCAGGTTCCATCCCTGGGTCAGGAAGATCCCCTGGAGTAGGAAATGGCAACCACCCACTCTAGTATTCTTGCCTGAAGAATCCCCATGGACAGAGGAGCCTGTTGGGCTACAGTGCATAGGGTAGCAAAGAGTGGGACACGACTGAAGCGCGCGCGTGCACACACACACACACACACACACACACACACACACAGTGGAATACCACTCAGCCATAAAAAGAATGAAGCTTTGTCATTTGTAGCAACATGGATGAACTTGGAGAGTATAATACTTAGTGAAATAAGTCAGACAGCAAAAGACATATTGTATGTTATCACTTATATGCGGAATCCAAAAAATAAAACAAACTAGTGAACATAACAAAAAAGAAACAGACTCACAGATATAGAGAACAAACTAGTACTTTGCTCTTTGATGGCCTGATGTCGGCATCATCTCCTTTTGTGTGTGTACTTGGTTACTCAGTGGTATTACATTCTTTGTGACCCCGTGGACTGTAGCCGACCAGGCTCCTCTGTCCATGGGATTCTCTAGGCAAGAATACTGGACTGGGTCACCATTTCTTTCTCCAGGGTATCTTCCCAACCCAGGGATTGAACCAGGTCTCCTGCAATGCAGGCAGATTCTTCACCATCTGAGCCACCAGGGAAGCCCTCTTCTTTTTGATTACCTTCAAATGCAGCTACTTACATGATATCATATTCCTGATATTTAGTGAAATGAGTGAAGATGTTGGATGTAAAGACAATTTCCCCACCCTAAGGATAGAGACAGACTCCCCTAAGGATGATCTACCATGTAGATAAGAAGGTGCACTACTCTTTTTAAAATTGGTATTTGTGCTTTAGACTGGAGGATCCTTGAGAGCAAGATTTAAGCCAAAGATTCCTTCCTGTTCAGCCCCAATCAGAGAGATTGGTATGAGGATGGCCACTTGTGCTGAGTGGACACTCTGGATGACCTTGAGCCTTTTTCCTGCCCTGGGTTCTTTCTTAAGCCAGAACCTGGGTTGGAAGGCCACTAACAGCACAAAAGAAAGACTTTTATTCCTTCTGATGGTTGAATACGGCACCACCCATGAGGTTGCCTGGTCAAGATAATCCATAAAAGCTAGAAAGTGGAAAATTGCACAGAACAAGCAACCCAATTTCATCAATAAGTTGCCAAAAGAAAAAAACAGAGATGGGAGAACCTATGGATTAATAGATTTAAAAGACATATCACCCATTCAATATGTATGGACCATATCAAATCCTGACTCAAACAAATAAACCATTAAAAAATATGTCACGAAGTTTCACTTGGTGCCTTTAAGTAGAACATCATCTAATCCATGTTGGATTTGGTTTAGGTCTAAGGACAAGGAGAAAAAAAGTCACTCATTGGGAGGGCTATGTACATACCCAGTCCCCGAGCTTGTGATTAATAAACAGCTTGGTCACCACATCCTATCCCCCATTCCCCTTGAGTTTTCAACAGAGGAGCCCTGAAGAGCCGTGGCTCCTGTCTCCTTGGCTCTACCCTCCCATCTGCTTGGAGAGCCCTGCCCTGCTGCCCCATGAAGGTCTTCTGCACTTTCCCTCCCATCCCCTCCCAGTGCTCTCCAGGGTTGGGAGTGGAGTGGGGCGGGGGTGGATGAGAGAAGGATGTGTCTTTAGGGGAAGGAGCTCACTTGAGGGATGAGGGGAGAAAGACAAGCTTCTAGAATGGTGAGGCCAAACTGAAATCCCAACAGGGAGGTGTGGAAATCATCAGGACCTGAAATTGTGGTAGCTGCCTTGCTGGGAGCTATGAGACCCACCTGTAGCCACAGGTGAGCTGTAAAATATCTGTCAGGTCAATGAAGGTTACAAATGCCCTTCAACACCAGAACTGGGGTCCCTGGGTGACACAGAGCTGAGCCCAAGTCACGTAGCCAAGCTCGTGGCCAAGTCAAGCATTCTTGGAGTATATGAAGCTGGACTGCACCTTCTTAGGAGAAAAAGGTCGATGCTCTCTCACTGAGATGTGTTTATATTTTTTTGGCAGCCAGTTAGGAAATCACCCATAGTCCTCATTGTGAGGCTGACCTGGAGAGAGAGGGGGACAAAGAGAGAGTGAGAGAAGAAAGTCTGAATCTACTCAAGTCTGAGTCCAGCTTCCTAATTTGCAGGAATAAGGAGGACAGAGGGACGTTTTAAAGGGTATCATGGGGAGGCAGGAGCGGGGATCAGAATGGGGAATACATGTAAATCCATGGCTGATTCATGTCAATGTATGGCAAAAACCACTACAATATTGTAAAGTAATTAGCCTCCAACTAATAAAAATAAATGGAAAAAAAAAAAAAAACGGGTATCATGGGGATGCAAGCAACAAAACCTAGACAGTCTTTTAAATATCTAAGTCTTCACAGCCTTCTCCTTTCTTGCAACTTACTGATGAATTGAGTGTCTGTTGTGTGGAGCTGTCCACTGCCCACCTCGCGGTCCTGCAGATTGCATTGGGAGGGGCCTGGGGTGAGAAGAGTACTCAGGACACAACCCTTGGCTGCAAACAATCCCTGAAGAGGAAAGAAAAAGTGCTGCTTCCTCCAACTGGACCCAGCTGGGACCCAGGGAAGCCCCACTTACACCTTCAGCTGCCTCTGTACAGTCCCCAAACCAAATGACTATAACTGGCCTCCTGGTGACGGTGATGTGTATCTCGCTGGGGAGACAGGGAGATTTGGAGAAAGGGCCATGCACCCAGGGATAGCGGGGGCAGAGATGAGGGCAGTCTGACCCCACAGACTCCGGGAGATGGTTTTCAGTGAGTTTCTCTGCCTTCATGGACCTCCTCCTGCTCCTGAATTTTTTCCTGAAGGCCGGTGATCTGGGATTTGTTTGAATGCGATTGAGATGACCATTGCAAGCAATAGATATAGACTTGTTTACCTGGAGAGTGAAGGGAATCGCTGGTGCTTGGGTTCCTGCAGGAAACTGTGTGTCTCCCATGTAGGGTCACTTAAGAGGAGCATCACCCCACACCTCTCCTGCTGCTCCACCCACTCCCCCGCCCCTTGGCAGGCGAGCTGTACCAGTAAGCCTGACCCTGCCTGGGCTGGAAGCTGGGCAAGTGGCAACACCCTCAGCCCCTGCCTGGCTGCCCGCCCCTCTCTGTTTAATGCGTGTTGCCCCCACTTGCTCGTGTTTACTGAGCACTTGCTATGTGTTCTGGGCACCGGGCCAAGCACTTTACACTCTGTCAGGCTGGGCTCTGAGATGCAAGCAACAGAAATGAACTCTGGCTGATTTAAATAGGAAAAGAATTTACTCAAAAACATCTTTGATTACTCATCGCTTCTCTAAAGGGCCTAAAAATCAGGTCTGGGACTACGCACTCAAGAATAATTCCCACAGTGATGTTGCTAAGGTGGTCCAAATTTGGACACTACTGTTGTGGGCTGGCCCTACACTTGGAGCTTAGGCCACTGATGCCAGCTGGACTCTGGCCACCCAAGGAGCATCACAGCTGCTGATTTCTCATAAAACTGTTGCAGCAACCAGAGATTATACTTCAGGGTTCCCTGGGGTCTGGGGCAGGTGCTTCCGATGGCAGAGCCCAGCCTTCTGTGATGGGAGATGCGCTCTGCCACCATAGAGACTCCCCACACAGGGTGAGAGGGAGGGAGGTGCTGGCCCCAGAGAAAGATCTGTGTCTATTTTACAGATTTGCGTGTGTGCTCATTTGTGTGTGTGCTCAGTCACTGCAGTGATGTCCAACTCTTTGCAACCCGTGGATTATAGCCTGCCAGACTCTCTGTCCGTGGGATTTCCCAAGCAAGAATATTGGAGTGGGTTGCCATGCCCTCCTCGAGGGGAATTTCCCTGACCCAGGAATTGGGCCTGCATCTCTTTTGTCTCCTGCATTGCAAGCAGGTTCTTTACCACTGAACCACTGGGGAAGCCAATGATCTCCTTCATCTCCTTTGAATCTTGTGAGAACGCTGTGAAGTAAGTGGATGCGTCACCCTCATGTGTCAGAGCAAGTACTGAGGGTAAGGAATAGTAGCCAAGGACACAGATCTGGAGGCCAGGGTGTAGGATTTAGCGGTGTCTGACTCCAGGCAGTTCATCTCCTAACCATGTCATCATCCCTGTGGCTCCTGTTGGTAGCACAGCCGTTCAGAAAAGGGGCCTGTTTCAGAGAGCCTCTGCAGGAGAAGAGAGGCAGAACCGGAGAGCAGGGAGGGGAGAGAATGTGTCTGTGTGTAACTGAGTCACTGTGTTGTATACCTGAAATTAACACAACATTGTTAATCAATCATACTCCAATGTAGAACAAAAATTTTAAAAATGTATATGAAACAAAAAAAGAAATGTGTATGAGCTTGTATGTGTGAATGTGTGTGTATGTGTGGTGTTTGGGGTGGAACAGGTTAAGGATGTCTCCTGGACTTTGTCCACTTTGGCTTCCAGAGCCCTAATCGTAACTGTCTGATGGCCAGGCCCTGTCTACTCTTTCCAGGGGTGTGTACACAAGGATACCTACAGGACCCTCTACCTCATGATTTTGCAAAGCTGACCCAAGGCTCTGTGATGTGAGCTGCATGCATGTTACTGGCACTGGTCACTTGCACACTGTCCTGTGTGCTTGCTGATGTCCAAGCCCTAGACAGCAGCTCTGACCATGTGCAGTTTGAGATGGATATTTAGAAACAGACTCGGAAGGAAACACGGGGTCTTGTGAAATCGGTTCCCCTGGAGAGCTTCGTGTCCTGCTCTCACAGCTCAGTACAGCAGGCGCCTGGCATAGAAGCAGATGCTCAAGACCTGCTTGTTGAATGAATGGATGAATGTATGAGTGGGGAGTGAGAGAACAAATGAACCAGCTTCCGCGTGGATGACGCCATAATGCCCTTAACCAGAGTGCTCAGTGGCCAGGCAGGCTACTCCTGAGGCTGGAGTGTCCCTTCTCCTCCTGATCCCCACGTGGTCCTCCTAAAGCTTTGATGTTCATCTCTTTGCTCCTCCTTGCTTGTTCCCACATCTTGGTCTTTGCTTATTCATTTGCTTAAAAAACTCTTTCAGAGTCTGAAATCTGTCCCCATTAGTTTCTACAGGAAAGCTTTGATTCCCTCCAACAAGCTCTGAAAACCCTGAGCAAGTGGAGGGGGCGGGCAGGGTGTGCAGGCTGGGCTGCAGCCGCCAAAGACAGGAGGAGGCTGGGTCTGCTGATGGGATGTTGCAGCCCCTCCACCAACCCTGACTGAGGGGTCAGGAAGTCCAGGAAGGCAGAAAAGCTGGGTGGGAACTGTGCTGCAATTTCCCTGACTGCCCAGCATTTCTCATACAGGACTCGATGAACAGATTACTCCTTAGAGACCCAGGATCTCAACTCCTGGCCTGGAGAAGAACCCAGTCTTTCAATGATATAAGTGTCCAAAAATGGTAACCTGCTCACTACATTCCAGAGGGTCAGCCGCATCCTTGCTCTCCGTTGCCCAGAACATCGCACCCAGGGCTTCCAGCCTGCAGCCCCATGTGCTGGAGGAAGGCTCCAGAAAGGGAAGCAGCGAGTTTCCAGCCTCAGAGCTGGTGTCTGTGCTCAGCGTTACCCTGAAGGCACCATGCATGCTGGTTTCATCTCCCCTCTGCTTGCGCCTGCCCTCTTTTCTCCTCTAGCCCAAGCCTTCTCTGGCAGCGGCAGGCAGGGAGAGTGGTGTCACAGGCATGCGAGCTGGAGGGGGACCAGCTGGGCTGGGAGAGAGTGTGACCACTGTCCACTGGTGCTCGTGGTGGGGTACGGCTTTCTCCTGGGCAGCTTTATGTCTGTATCTTTCAGCTCCCACATCCGTTCCTCTCCAGGGAGTCCCGAGGCACGTACCACGATCGCAAAGAGTGGGGTGTGCTGGCATGTTTGAGGAAGATCCAGGAGGTGGTGTGGATGGCACCAGGGGCCAAAGGGAAGGATAGATGGGACCAGAGCAGGGCTGAGGGGCCAAGTGTGGTTTCCAGAAAAACTATGCAAGGCACTTTAGCACACTACCTCATGTAATCCTCTTGCACCAAAACACTCAGACGTGAGGGCAATTATTATCCCCATTTTCCAGATGAGGAAACCGAGGAACAGGGAGGTTAAATACATTTCCCCCAGGGCACAGAGCCAGGATTCCCACAGTTCTTACCCGGATTCTGCACTCCTGACCAGTTTGCTAAGTGGCCTGTACAAGTGACTCATCAGCTTTAGAGCCGGACAGATGCAAATTCCAATGCTGGTGGACTTCCCCGTGGTCCAGTGGATAACACTCCAGGCTCCCAATGCAGGGAGCCTAGGTTGGGGAACTGTGACCCCACATGCCACAATTAAGCCAGCAGGCCACAACTAGAGAAGCCAGTGCACTACTGCAAAGACCCAGTGCAGCCAAAATAAATAATAGTAATTTAAAAATTCCAACACCAAGCTACAGCATGGGAGCTGCCTGACCCTAGCAAGTGAATTCCCTCTGTGCGCTTCTGTGTCCTCGTATCCCACTGCTCACAGGGATACGGTAAAGTGTGAAACAGAAGTGCATGTGGGGCTTAGCAGGCTCCGTGGGCCATTGTCTCCTCCTGATCCCTCTTCCAGGCGGGTGGAGATCGGTTCCACAAGCCAGGTGTAGGGACTGAAGTGTGAGGAGCAGTGGGCAGCTCAGTCACAGAAACACGGGCAGGGGAGGCGGAGGGCATCAGAAAGTGGGCGAGCCACTTTCTGTGAAGTCACCACGGAGAAGATGGGTTCTAGAAAGCATGGGGCTGTGGTTCTTCATTCAAGAGGATGAGCACAGAAAGAAAAGGGATGGGTGCAGAAGAGGAAGTGACAGCCACAGGGAAGATGTTCAAGTTAAAGAAGTGAGCTCAAATTAAAGTGGAGAGAGCGAGAGCAGAGGCACGGAATGCTGGAGAAGGTTGCAGGAAGAGGGTGCGCCCAGGGCCTGGGTCCTACATGGCCGGCTGTGACCTCCGCTCTGCTGGCCGCGCTCTGGTTGCAGCTGTACTGGCTGTTGGCAGAGCTTGGCACCGTGCATCATGATTTGCAGAGCTCGAAGCTGTTTGCAGAGCTTGTCACCCCGGGGGTCACCATTTGGAGAGCATGGCCCTGTTTGTCATTTGTGGAGTCTGGTTTTATTTGCGGAGCTCGGCGGCGTCAGGAGACACAGGTCCTGTTGCTGTTTGTGGTGTCAACCGAGGGCGTTCCTCTGGGTTCTTCTGTTTGCTGAGCTCCTCACTATTGATGCCATTATCTCTGGATGTCCAGAGTCGGTCAGTGTCACACGCATTGTCCGCGGCGCCCCGCTCCCACCCCGTTCGCAGAGCCCATCACAGCTGGAGTTACGGTGTCTGCGCTGTGGCTGCCACAGTGTGAAACCAGTCACTTGTGCTACTATCACTGGGCCTCATCACTGCAGTGTTGCTGTCTGTGTAGCGGTGTGCAGAGCCTACTGATGTCTCTGCCTCTGTTTGCAGAGCCTCTCACAGTCTGTGATGCAATAGCAGACTCCGATGCTGTGAGCACATTTCCCATAGATCACCAGAACCCTACCCAAAGCCCATCTCTGATCTCCGGCAACCATGCTCCCTGTAACCCAGACACCTGCTCCCACCTCCCCCGAAATATCCTCCAACCTTTTTTGAGCACCAGCTTCTGGGGCCTCCTAAGACCAACCCCCCACCACTGCCTCCACTCCCTGTCCCACCTGAGGGTCACCACAACCTGCTTCTTGGAGCTTGATTTCACTGCAGAGTCTAGGCACCATAGGATGGCTTTGGGCCAAGAGCACAGGCCAACCTGCTGAGCAGACAGGGATGGCAGGAAGGAAAAAAATGATGCAGAAAGAGAGGAGCCATCAGGAAAGATGAAAGGGTTTTGCTTCCTCATCTGATGGGGCTTGAAGGCTGTCACTGGGAGGGAGCTGGCTCCTTGCGCACAGGGTGTAATTAACTAAAGCCAAGGTGTACAAAGTGCAGTGCAGACAGCTAGCCCAAGTGATAGAGTGGCAAATCAAAGCCAGTCCCTACTGGTGATGGAGACTAGGGGCACCCATCGCAGGCATGCATGGGCTTGCTGTATTCAGTGGCGGGAAGTGGGCAGGGTTCTTCTGGAGAGAAGGCAAGGACTGGGTACAAAGCATTTGTGGGTGAAGCTCTGGCTCCTTCAGACTTCAATACTTTGAAGTTCAGTCCCCTATGGGAAAGCCCGAAATACCCATCATGCCACCAATCGTTTCTCATAGAACAACAAGAAATGAGACCAGGTGTTAAAGGGGGAAAATTGAAAGAAATGGTTAGAAAGAAAGTTAAAAAAATTTTTTTAAGCCTAAGAAACCTGTACACTATTGAAAAAAAATATAGAAAAGCCTCCCTGAAAGCCTGGAAAAATGTGTGCTGAGGATCAAAAAGACTAGTTTCTAGAAAGAAGGAAAAAATACCCTCTGCATGGCTAACTGGCAAGAAAAAGAGGTCATGCATGCCAAGGGGAAGGCACCAGTGATGTGTATATAATCTATTCATATATTTACATTTTATTATTAATAATTAATCACAGGAAAAGGTCAGATATAAACTGGAAATCAAATGTCCAGGAAAACAGTGTGAGAAGCCCCTCGTGAGGAATTCCAGAGTCAGTAACAAGAAGGCCTTTAAACACTTCAAAGTCAGGGAGGCAGGGGAAGGATATGAGGGTTCACAGTGCAGGAGGTACTCCAGGGATGAAAAGGGGCCGGAGCTGACTCTGTGGATGGCCCAGAGACCCCGCCCCCAAACAGCCTGTGATGCTGAGATTAAATGGATAAGAAGAAATCTTAATAACGAGGGTAACTCTTTACATCATTATATGGCTTACCTGTTTGTTTGTTTTTTTTCACTTTGCATCCTCTTATTTGATCCACATATGTGTAGGAAAGAAATCTTCAGTAGCCCCATTTCATGGATGGGAAAACTAAGATCAAAACTGGCAAAGATAATGAGAACCTACTATACAGCACAGGGAACTCTACTCACTGCCCTGCGGTGACCTAAATGGGAAGGAAATCCAAAAAGAGGAGATAAACGTAAACATCTAGCTGACTCACTTTGTTGTCCAGTAGAAATTAACACAACATGGTAAAACAACTATACTCCAGTCAAATTTTAAAAAAACTTGCAAAGAGGCAAGAATTTTCAGCTAAGTTAAATCAACATTGAATTGAGAGCCTGAGGCTCTGACCCTAAGACCCAAAGGCTTAGCGTGATACCGTGCCATCTTGGTTTGGTTTGGTTTCCTGCAGAAGTAGACACACAAGGCAAGGATGTGGGCACATGTAGTTTACTTGGGAGTGAAGAAAGTGCTGGTAGGGACAGAGAAGTCAAGGAATCAACATGAGATGTGTCATCAAGTTGGTTAACAGTGAGGAAGTTGGAGCTCAGCTGCATGGGGCCCTCAGGTCACAGGGGGCACCGAGCCTCAGAGTTTCCACCCAGAGGGTGAGGGAGCTGAGGGATTTATCTGCCAGCTTCACGAGGCCATGGAGGGTTGCTCCTAGGGCTTTAATTCCCAGCACCTCTATCCTGTCCCAGCAGACTCCAGACAGGCCCTCGGGCACAGGGACCAGTGCTGACACTTGGTATTAGGGCAGGGTAGTGGTAAGGGCTGATGGAACCCAGAGGCCCTGTCAACACCTGCTATGCACACTGCCTAAATTCTGCCTTTCATTCAGAAATGGATATAACTAGGCCGTCAGGACGGGTTGAAATCCACCTGGTCCTCCTGGATGAACTCAAGAGTGATACTATGAAGCTAGCACGCAAATTATTTTACTTGTTGTTCCGAACATCCACCGTCTGAGCTTGTGTCCTGGCAGATCGCCAACCACCCTTGTTCCTAATAAGTGGATCCTCAAGATACACGTTACCTGTAAGATAGATATTGTTATTGTTGTTATCTGTAAGATAGATAAGATTAAGCCCACATCTCACAGTTGAAGAAACTGAGGTTCTGATAGATGAACTAATTTCTCAGCATCATAAGGTAGGTGAGCGGAGACTGAATTTGGACCCTGGACTTGTAAAATCCATACAGCTTTCCCCATACCTCACAGAGGTGGTCCCTGTAAACACAAAAGGTGACATTTTACTTTCAGAAACCCTCTTCCCATCCTCTCCCCACTGGAGAAGAAAAAGCAGGAAGGAATAGAAATGGGTAGAGTACAGTTTAGGCTAGTTCCTGGGAACCAGGTTTTCACTGAGTTGAGAAGAGTAGTTGGAAACAGAAATAGACTCACAGATTTAGAAAATGAACTTATGGTTACCAGGAGGGGGTGGCAGTGGGGAGGGATAGTTCAGGTGTTTGGGATTGACATGCATACATTGCTGCATTTAAAATGCAACCAGCACTTACTGTATAGCACAGGGGACTCTGCTTACTGTTCCATAATAACCTAAATGGGAAAAGAGCTTGAAAAACATAGTTACATGTATACGTATAACTGAGTCACTTTGCTCTACACCTGACATTAACACATTGTTAATGAATAATGTGTGCGTGAGTCCTCAGTCGCTTCAGTCGTGTCCGACTCTTTGTGACCCTGTGGACTGTAGCCCACCAGGCGCCTCTGTCCGCGGGACTCTCCAGGCAACAATGCTGGAGTGGGTTGCCATGCCCTCCTTCAGGGGATCTTCCCGATCCAGAGATCGAACCCACGCCTCGTGTGTCTCTTGCCTTGCAAGTGGGTTCTCTACCACTAAGCCACCAGGGTAGCCCATAAAATTAAAAAATAAAATAAAAATTAAAAAGAAGGGAATTTGTAACCTGTGGGTGGTCTCTCTGACACCTGTCCACAGCAAAGATGTGGTGGGGGAACCTGTGGGAACTGTGATGCGTGTGTGCGTGTGTGCGTGTGTGTGTGTGTGTGTGTGTGTGTGTGTGTGTGTGGTGGGGGAGCCCACTGGGCATAAGCATAAACATGCGTGGCAGGGTGGGGAGGGGATGGACTGCCCTGATGGTCCAGTGGTTAAGGCTTCGCCTTCCAGTGCCAGGGGTCAGGGTTTGATCCCTGGCAGGGGGGCTAAGATCCCACATGCCTCCGGGCCAAAAACCAAAACATAAAAACAGAAACAATATTGTAACAAATTCAATTTGTAAACAAATTGATAAACAATGTGTAAACAAATTCACATTTAAAAAAATCTTTAAAAAAATATGCACAGGGGACCTAGATGGAGAGAAGATTTTGGACGTGGATTCAGTCCCTGGTGGCTTAGAGGGTAAAGCGTCCTCCTGCAAAGAGGGAGACCCAGGTTAAATCCCTGAGTCAGGAAGATCCCCTGGAGAAGGAAATGGCAACCCACTCCAGCACTCTTGCCTGGAAAATCCCATGGACGGAGGAGCCCATGAGGTCGCGAAGAGTCGGACACGACTGAGTGACCTCACTTCACTTCAGATGACCAAAGAGGTGAACTAACCTGTGGAGTGTCTTGGGGCTGAGAAAACAGTCAGAGCCCTTTCACACCCACTGCTGCCTGCCTGTCCTTCTGCCCTACTACTTCAGGAAGGCCCCTCTTCCTCTCCTGCCTGGAATTCCTCTTTTTTTTTTTTTTTTTAAAGAGCAGTAAGCCCTGCTCTGAGAGGCAGTAATTGTGAATCTTTTGTTGTACACAATCTCTGCCACACTCCTGGGGTTGCAAAGTTACTTTCTACTGCCAGGCACATGGGGCTTGGCCTTTTTCATTTATTGGAACATTTACAGTCAGAAAGAGAGGGGGGTGAGGTGTGTGCGGGGGGAGAGCCATAGAGACAGGCCCGCAGAGGGAGAGACCTAAAGAGAAAAGGACTGAAAGCGAGATCAGAGCATTCGGGGAGAGAGAGAGGCAGGCAGATGACAGGAGGAGAAACAGGAAGTGGGAAAAAAAACCCGAAACAGCGAAAGCCTGAGAGGCGGCTGGGGTCCAGAGGAGCAGGAAGGAGGCACAGAGCCCGGGGCCAAGAGATGGGCGAAGAGGAGGGAGATCAACAACAGGGAGATCAGACAGAGGCAGAAAAGATGCACACCTGTGAACCCGCGCAAACTGGGGAGAAAGGGAAGGAATGTCAGCCGGGTGACCCCCAGTTCTGCGAGTCCTGCGGTACCCGCACACAGACCAGCCCGGAATGTTAATTACAAGCTGCTCCTCAACAATCCTGAAAGCTGGCTGGTTCCCTGAAACGGAGAACTGGGAGGAAACGTGCATGCAGCATGGAGCGCCTCCCTGCCCTTCCCAGGGAAGGGAAACAGCAGAACTTTTGGTGGATCACAGAGAGAGGAGCAAGACACAGTGTCCCTCAGGGCTGTTAGCGTCCCTGGGGGACCACAGAAGAGAGGCTGGCCAACTGGGCAGAGGAGAGCCTGGGTGGAGAAACCAGGGAAGAGGATGCTCAGGAGGGAGGGAGGTGAGAGGCAGAAGAGATGGGAGATCCCTCAAGTTCCCCCTACTCTACCCCGCCTTTTACAGGGATTAATCTCCTTCTGCCTCTTCTGTCCTGAGATGAAATAGCCCCTCCCTCAACTCCACCCAATGCATTCTTTCAAGTGTATCAGCATCTTCCCTTCAAATCAGTGTGGGGTTGCCAGCCGAGTTCAAGCAGAAAAACCTGACTCTTCTCTTCAAGGGCCCCATGAAAACTGAGAATGCAACTCCCTTCTGGGTGATGAGACTCATGCCTCTACCCCTGGCCCTCCAGCCCACCTCACCTCTGCACCCCACAGCCCCAGACCCTCCAGTTAAGATCTATCTTTGGATCAGGTCACCAGATCAGGTGGGGAGATACTGTAGGGGCTCCAACTGCTGCTGTCTGCCCTGCTCTTGGTGGAAGGCCCCCATTTGCCTCAGCCTCTCCTCTGCCCAGGTGCCCAGGAAGCCCCATATCCATACCCCTCCCCTCCCTCCCCAGCCAGCTACAAGTCACTGCTCAAATGGGGAAAGGAGGCCGGAAGTGCTGGCGTGGTTTATGGTTGGGGGATGAGGGGCTGCAATGGAAAATCCTTTGGCGGATGGAGGGCAGAGAGAAACTCTTGGTCTCCTGAAGTTCCCCAAGACTAGGGAAGCCGGATTGCAATAGACCTGGGCCTTTCCTGCCCTCTGTGCCCTGAGGCCCCAGGTTTCAACAGCTTCTCTGAGATCCTGGTGTGGTCTGGGAGCTCTGCAGGACACCCCCCCACACACAGGTCTCCGACGGCTCTCATCCCCCCCTTGCATCCCCTTTGCATCCTCACACAGGTGCACACTGCCCAGAACCATCCAGCCACGTGAGCATACAAGGTGGTTGAACACGGGCTGGAGTCCCTCAGTATGTGGATATATGCCAAACGCACACACACACATGCACACACACATGCCGGTCTGCCTGCAGACAGAAATGCCCGAAGAGACAGCAGTCAAGCTCACAGGCCTGCATAGGCAGCCAACCCAGGGCTCCAGAAATACAAATTAAATCAAGTATGCGCAAGCACACCCATGGCAAGCCATCAGGCCCCTGCTCTGCCCAAGGCAAGGGTGCTGGGCTTAGCAGCCGCTGCACAGCTAAGGAGCCTTTGATTTGACAAATAAATTACACTTCTTTCGCATTAAAGGAAAGGCTTTGAAGAGTTAAAGGCTTGGACCCAGAAACAGTGACCACCCTAGGGGATGAGGCCACAGGTCAAGCGCTCCTCCCCCTGCTCCTGTCAGAGCAGGAATGTCCCTGGCCCCGAGGCCTTGAAAGGCATGGAAAATCACGGTCGTGGGAGACTGAGGCAGGGTCAGCGGGTTCCACGAGGCCAGCTGCCTAGTGGCAGGAGGGCTGCCCAGAGGTCTCAGGGTGAGTGCTCTGAACACAGCATCAATCTATCTTGGGGGTCTCTCATCTCTCTTTCAGGCCCCTCATTGTCTTTCCTTTATAGTGGCCTCCCAAGAGTCTGTCACGCTAACCCCCTCCAGTGTTAACGATATGACCTTTCTCATCTTTCTGGGACATTCCTGTAGTCCAGAGAAGGAACTCATTACTAGGACAGGAGTGGCATCCAGGCAGGACCTTGCTCTGCTGATACATAAGCTGGGCTGATTTAGGAAAGACTGGGCTTCCCAGGTGGCCCTAGCGGTAAAGAACCTGCCTGCCAATGCAGGAGATGTAAGAGACACGGGTTCGATCCCTAGTCGGGAAGATCCCCTGGAGGAGGGCATGGCAACCCACTCCAGTGTTCCTGCCTGGAGAATCCCATGGACAGAGCAGTCTGGGGTGCTGTGGCTCATAAAGTCGCAAAGAGCTGGACACAACCAGAGTGACTTAGCACACACGCACCAAGGCCCTGGAGATTCAGGACAAGCCCTTCCTCCACCCAGCTCATCGCCTTCCTCTCCTGAGTGTTAATAATGCTTCTTACAGCCAGTTCTTGAGAGAAGCAAAGCATAACTGCCCTGTCTTATGTCTACTCTCTCAGGTCAGCGTGGTCCTCAGGCAGAGGTGGTCTCCAAAACACTTCTCAGCCAGTCTTTCTACTCCAGGACACCTGCCAGTCCCTGCTCAAAAGCCTCCCACATTGCTTTTAAATACAATTAAATCTGAAATGAGCAATTTTCCACAAAGGTCACTGCAACTCTCAGAGTGGTCTGCACTGCCTGGTGACCCCAGGGAAGTAATGTAGTCAGTCCCATAGGGGTGGGGAGGGAAGAAGGAAGACATGAGGAGGAAGGCCTCCTAGCCTGCAGGTCCAGCTCTCTGCCAGCCCCTGCACACACCTACCTGAGCCTCCTTCTCTCCCTCTGATCAGAGGAACACTACACACACACTAAACCATAGATCAGAGTTAGAAAGAACCTCAGAGTTCACTCAAACCCCTTCCCTTACAGATGAGAAAACCAAAGTCCCGGGTCTTCCCTGGTGACCAGTGGCTAAGACTCCATGCTCCCAATGCAGGGGCCCAGGTTCGATCTCTAGTCAGGAAACTAGATCCCACCTGCTGCACCTAAGACCTGGTGCAGGCAAATAAATAAATATACTTAAAAAAAGAAAATTGAAGAGATATAACCTGTGACATAACTTGTCTAAGGGTGCACAGCCAGTCAGGGGGCAGAACTGAGGCCCGGACCTGTTTGTTTGTTTTTTCTGTTTTTTTCTTCTGTTTTTCTTTAAATGTTAATTTCTAAAACATAGCAAAGCTCTTCCTTGGATTCTGAAAAATTACTATTTACAAATACTCAGCCCCTTTGTCCAGGTTGTTACCTCTGCTAGGAGTGCCCTCTCGCTCACACTCTCCCAAACATTTCTCTCTGGCAAGCTTCCACTCATATGTCAAAGCCCAGTTGAAATGTCACCTGCTCCTCCATTCACTCACCTGTTCCATCCTCTTTACTCCCACCTAGCATCTACAGATTGAATCACTTGTTTCCTGGGTCTTGGTAGCACTTCATACAACTCTACTGGGCATATAACAACTGGGGTTGACTAGTTACACGCCCACTGCTTTCCCAGAGCCATGAACTCCTTCTGGGGTTGGGGATTGGGGAATCACAGTAGAGTCTATCACAGTGTTTTTCAACTGACATTACTAATTGAATATCAGTTGTCTGTGTCACTGGACTGTGGAGGGGAGAGACAGTTTGAGAACCATCCTCAGGATTCAAGGCCAGCTTTCTCGAAATATCAGTCAGGCTGGGGATTATGACCTTGTATATACGGCTTTCCCTCTATGTGTCTTTACATCTGTGAGGACGCCAAGCATCACCCAGTAAATTCAACCAGGGAAGGATGGATCCAGGGAAAGGCATGTTTCAGAGGAGAGAGCTACTAGGTGATCTAAGAGGATAGCTTCATCCTTTTCTACTGGGATAGGGTTGAGACAGTAATAGTCCCTGGCCTGAGGCCCCAGACACTGGTCTGCACTTGCTGTCACTTGGAGATGAGCAGGCCTGTTCTTTCCTCCTCTCCTTCCCCAGGCTGGTCATCGAAGCCTCACATACCCAGAGAGGTGTTGAGATGACCCCTCTCCTCTGACAACAGATGCACCCCCAAATCAGTACTGCAGCCAGAAAACTGGGCTAAAAATCAAGTTTGAGGCTGGGGTTCAGGACAGAGTTTGAGTAAGATTAGAAAGATCAGGTTAGGGTTAGCACCACTCAAAGGAAGCTCCCAGACTCGTGAAACTCCCAGCCCGACCAGGAGATGGAAGGCACGTGTACAAAAGCAGACAGCAGGGCCCAGCAGGTAGACTTGTGTGTGCTCAGCCGTTTCAGTCCTGTCCGACTCTTTGCAACCCCATGGACTGTAGCCCGCCAGGCTCCTCTGTCCACGGGATTCTCCAGGCAAGAATACTAGCATGGGTTGCCATTTCCTTCTCCAGGGGCTCTTCCCAACTCAGGGATTGAACCCCTGTCTCTTGCATCTCCTGCATTGGCAGGCGGGTTCTTCACCACTAGCAGATAAACAGGCCTAATCTATGAATGGAGAGGATGGGCAAAGGGAGGAAGCCTCTGGAAGAGGGCTACAAACAGGAGTGGCTGGGGGTTCTCTGGCCTTCCTGCTTAAGCTGGTGGTGAGCCCAGCAATCTGAGTCCTCTCTCTAGAAGTTTCTGGTGGGACTCAGTCATATCGCTCTGTGTGTGTCCGTATGTCTGTATATGTGCCTATGTGCGTGTGTGTTTCTGTTTGGCAGAACAGGGAGAGATGGGATGGAAATGGGACAGGACATTCAGAGATGAAAGACTAATTTCCTGTTAATGGCTGGTTGCTAGGCAACCCAGCTTCTTTCTGCCTGCTGCCCTCAAAATTGGACTGCAGAATTTTTAGTGTTAAAGCACCTCCCATGGAAACTCAATGCTGTGAGAGGCCAACCAGTCCCTACCCAGCCATGCCCTGCTCCACCCTGCGGAGTGACAGAGCTGGGCATGTATGCCAGGAATCAAAGTCACAGACAGAGTCAGCCCCACAGCCCACCGCGGTCTCTCATTCTGGCTTTCCTGCCATCTCCTCCATGGGCAGCTGTGTGCACACGCACATGCACACTCACGTGTTTGTGGAACACTACAGTACATGCATAGACATAGACTAGACCCTGTGTACGTGCTAAGTCGTTCAGTCATGTCTGACTCTTTGTGACCCTATGAACTGTAGCCCACCAGGCTCCTCTATCCACCGGACTTCCCAGGCAAAAATACTGGAGTGGGTTGCCATGTCCTTCTCCAGGGGATCTTACCAACTCAGGGATAGAACCCATACCTCCCGCATTGCAGGCAGATTCTTTACCGTCTGAGCCACCAGGGAAGCCTGAACTAGACCCTGGCTCACCCAAAATAATAATGATAGCAACAATAATAAGCTGCTACTGTATTTAGATACTTACCATGTGCCGAGTATTTTGTTAGGAGCTTTGTATTAATTTCCTTCGTTATTTTTCTCTGTGACCTTATGAACCATGTTATCCTCCATACTTCATAAAAGATGGAAGCAGGAAAACTTTAAGGATCAGAGCACTAATTTGGAGATGTTACAGAAATCCAAGACTGAGGGAGGGCCACCCCAAAATGACTCCAAGAAGGACCCCCATCTACATCCCTTGTTCCTACCCTCTGTAAGTGTTTCTGACGCTAGTTCTATCTGGAAAGTAAGAGAGCTAAGAGCAGGTGTTCCTTTCTTCTATCCAAATAGCCCAGACCTCGAGAGACCCCCTGTTCTCTGCCATCCTCCACCTGAGTCACTGAACCTAGGACTGAATCTCAGGCTGGTTTGTGCCTTTGCATAAGGGACAGAGGTTTATACCAAATATTCTGTGCCCCCTTTATCAGAATCATAATTTATTTAGAATGGAAATATGCCACTTAAGCAAAGAAACAAACAAACTGACAGTTCTCAGACTTCCTTGCAGATGGAGATGGTTAATAAAATAGAAGGTTGGTTGGGGTTTTTGGAAAAGGTTTTTCTTTTTTTTTTTTGGAAAAGGTTTTTAAAGGAGATTCTCTGTGTAGAAAAAAGAGAGCCCTGTACACTGTTGGTAGAAAGGTATACTGGCTCAGCCTTTATGGAAAATGGCCGGAGGCCCCTCAAAAATTACAAATAGAAATGTGATTGATCCATCAGTCCCACTTTTGAGTGTATATCCAAAGGAAATGAAATCACTATTTAAAGAGACATCTGCATCCCTACGTTTCTTGCAGCCTTATTCACAACAGCCGAGCTACGGAAACAAACTAAGCATCTGTTAACAGATGAATGGATAAAGAAAATGTAGTGTATGTATACAATGGAATATTATTCAGCCATGAAAAGAAGGAAATTTTGCCATTTGCAGCAACATGGATGAAACCAAAGGAAGTTAAATTAAGTGAAATAAGCCAGGCAGAGAAAGGCCAGTACTACATGGTATCACTTATGTAGAATCTCAAAAAAGAAAAAGTCTAACTCAGAGATATGGAGAGTAGACTGGTATTGCCAGGAGCTGGGGTTGTGGGGCAGGGGAGGCTGGTAGGGAAATGGAGAGAGGTTGGTAAGAGGGTACAAACTTGCAGTTATAAAGATGATGAATAAGCTCTGAGGATCTAGTATACATCATGGTAATTATAGCTAGTAAAACTGTATCCCACACTGAAAATTTGCTAGGAGAGTAGATCTTAAGCATTCTCACAAAAACAAAAGAAAAACACCAAAACAAGTAATTCTGAAAGGTGATGGATATGCTAATTAACTTGATTTCAGGAATCATTTCATATATGTACGTATGTCAAATCATCACACTGTACACTTTAAATAATATATTACCATTTTGTCAATTATATCTCAATAAAGCTAGAAAAATGAAATAGAATAAATTTTAAAAAGAGGGATTCCTCAGCTGATAGATGCTCCTTTGCCCTCCCCATATCCTCCTGCTTGCTGCCTGGAACTCCTACATGAAGGCTGGAATTCCAGCAGCCCTCTTAAGTTATGAGGTGACCTTGAGGAACAGAAAGATGAATGGAAGCTGGGACATTGATGGCACCCTTGATTGGTGCCCTCAATCAAGGAGCCCTCTAGACTGGTCTGGATTGCTGACCCCCATGGCTTCTTTTGGGTGGTGTTGGTGGTAAAGAATCAGCCTGCCAATGCAGGAGATACAAGAGATGAAGATTCAATCCCCGGGTCAGGAAGATCCCCTGGAGTAGGAATTGGCACCCCACTCCAGTATTCTTGCCTGGAAAATTCCATGGACAGAGGAGCTGCAATCCATGGGGTTGCAAATAGTCAGACACAATGAGCAACTGAGCATCACAAAAGCACCATGGTTTCTTTCACATGAGAGAAAAGCAAGCCCTAATTTATTTAGACCAGAATTTGGGTTTTCTGTTGTGCAACTAAACCTCATATTAACAGATACATCAGGTCTCCAAAAACAGAAGGTGTCAAGCTTCCTTGACCCCCTGGGAGCAGGGCTGAGTTGAGGTGAGCTGGGACCCCCCACGTTGGCTTGTGAGATCCTTTATCACAAGTCAGAGTCTGCCCATCACTTCCTTCCAGGAAAACACCTAGTTGCTCCCAGGCCTCAGACTTTCCCACTATAAATCTTGTCCTCTTTGAGGCTGGTCTGGTGGCCTCCCCAGCTCCCTCTCTGGTGAGACCTTCATGAAATCTCCTGAAGCAGTTTATAGACATAATGAGTGTGAGGTACAGATGCTGAACTGTACCACAGTTCCATCCTCAGTCTGTGGGACACAGGGAATGGTCAGCCACTTTCTGGAAGATCAGAGATGAAGAGGGAAGGTTTGGGAAATACCAGAGGGGACCCCGACCTGAGCTGGGCTGAGTCAGGAAGTAAGAGGCTCGATCAGTCAACACTTAAACGGGGAGCTGCTCTGCTTTGTTCTCCACTCAGACCTCTACTGGGAAAATTGAGTGAGCCAGAAGAACAGGGGTTGGGGGCTGGGAGCGGCAGACTGGGGGCTGGGAGACCTAAGCCAAAAATCCTAGTTCTTAACTTGACCAGAAAATGGGGGGCTGGGCCAGGTAAGCCATGGAATCCTCCTTCTCTATGGATGGTGGTTCCAAACCTCCTGCTTTAAGGAGTTTATTATCCAGTACTCAGGATTTCCTCTCCCTCACTGTTGTCCACAATGGCCTCTTTGGTGTCCCATACACACTTCAGGCACGTCCTGACCTTTGTCTGTGCTGGGGCTCCCCCTGGACCACTATCCCTCCGGAACCACACACATCTGGGTGCTTCCCCTCACTCTGGTCTCTGCTTAGATATGACTCCCCCAGAGAGGCCCTTCCTGGTCACCCTTATGCCAGGGAGCACCCTGACCACTCTCATCTCCCGCCTTGCTTTGGTTTTCTTTAATGATGAGCACTTCTTTGTTCGTATATGATCTTTCTCTCCCGTGGGAAGCTAAGCTTCACCAAGACAGAGATTTTGTCTGTTTTGGTGCATTGCCGAATTCTCAGCACCTTCAACAGCTCTTAGAAGGCATTTTAACAAGTAGTTAAAGGACTGAATGAGCGCATACACATGCACAGATATCTGTATATACTACATGTGTATACATCACACACACATCACACATACATAGTACGGACACACATCTATTAGCTTTTGGTGTAGGAAACACTCCAAAATACTATTCCAGAACCTCTCAGAATTACACCAGCTGGAAACGCAATTCCAGAATCGCATTCCTAGCAGACGCCAGCTTGCATAACAAAACACATGGAGTATGGCAATGGAATTTAATGTTCAAATTGCAGAATAAAATATTTGTATTTACATGCCTTTTATACTCTCTGTGTAATAAAAGTCACAGTGTTTTCAAGGATGCTTTTCTTATTCAGCTTGTAGCTGCTCGCCCCACCCCTCACCCCACACTTCTGATTCTGCAAGAGGCTCCACTAGCAATACCTGTGAAGAAACATCTGGAAAAAGAGGGATGGACACTTTATTTGATCAGTTCATGGGTCCACGGAGCCAGTGGGAATTTTCCTGGACTAATTCTCATCTCCCCTGGTTGTGGGGAACAGAAGGGAGCCCAGAGGAGACAAAATATGTTTGCAGGACTTAAGTAACTCCATTTCCTCCTCCCTTTCTTATTTATGCCACATAATTAATTAGTTCATATTTGCTAGCAGTAAAGAGAACCAGGTCAAAAGAATAGACCTTCTCATTGGGACAATCTTTCCATTTCATGGATAAATATTGGTATTATGTTACAGAATAAAATAATTTGTCTATTTTGAATGCTCATTAAGAGCTGTTAAGCTTTATCTTTTATTAATAGACTAATAATTCATTTGATTTAAAAAATTGTAGTACCACTAATGAACTCAATTTACGTAATTAAGTCTACTGTAAGTGGAGAGGGCCTGTAGTAGAGAACTGTGTCCTGCTGAGTGGTTTGTGTGTGTGAATAAAAGAATACTATGCATGGTCAGATCCAAGGTAACACATGATGAAGACGTGTGTACTGAGCTCTGACTCTCCTGGGAAAGTGACTTCAGACTCTATGGATTACCACTTGCATGACTGGTTACCCGGGGAGGCCAGAGCTAACCAGACCCAGGTAAGAGCAGGAGGAGAATGAGGCAAACAGTCTTTGTCACTGGACCACATTCAGTTACTTGTGTGGTTTCCAACTTTCCCACCCCTGGACACTTGGTTTGGTGGTTTAGTCACTAAGTCATGTCCAACTCTTATGACCCCATGGACTACAGCCTGCCAGGCTTCTCTGTCCATGGGATTTCCCAGGCATGAATACTGGAGTGGGTTGCCATACTAAGCCCTGGGCTTTAGCATATAAAATTCTCAGAGAGGACCTTCCTGAACTTGACTCTTGCATACTACACCTATGGAGCTAGCCAACTCCGTGAAGTTTCAGAGCAGCCTCAATCATCTTGTTTATCAGAAGCTTTGATATCAGTGCTACTCACATTTTCATGTTTACACAAAGAATTCACTGGAGATGTCCTTAAAAACTCAGATTTGAATTAGCAAGGCTGGGGTGAGTGTGGGGGTCTTCATTTCTGATAAGTCACAGCTGTTACACATGCTCCAGGGACTCATTTATCTTCCCTGGAGGATCCACACATGGTCTAGCCCAGGTCTTCTTACAACCCTGGCCTTTAGGCTCAGAGCTCATCCTGCTGGCTGAGGGTGGGACAGGTTGGAGCACTGTAGTTTCTTAATTAGTGCTGAGTGACCAACCCTCTACTGGAGGCTGGATATGGAGCAGGGCAAGCTGGTTACAGAGAAGGGCAATCCCCCTGCTCCAGGTAGTTCATAAACCCTTAGGTAAGAAGCCAGGATTGCAAGGAGATCAAACCAGTCAATCCTAAAGGAAATCAGTCCTGAATATTCATTGGAAGGATTGGTGCTGAAGCTCCAATACTTTGGCCACCTGATGGGAAGAACTGACTCATTGGAAAAGACCCTGATGCTGGGAAAGACTGAAGGCAGGAGGAGAAGGGGATGACAGAGGATGAGATGGTTGGATGGCATCACCGACTCGATGGACATGAGTTTGAGCAAGTTTTGGGCGTTGGTAATGGATAGGAAAGCCTGGTGTGCTGCAGCCCCTGGGGGCGCAAAGAGTCACACCCGACTAAGTGACTGAACTGAACTGAAGAAGCCAGAACAATCCCCATGTGATGTTTGGTGTGAAGGAGATCTGCAGGGCCCAGGGTCTTAAGGAAGGAGTAGTTTTCATGACCCAGGGCGTCAATCAAAGCCCCACGGGAGAAACCCTTAAGTGGAGACAGGAGGATATGAGTTGGTGTTGGCCAGGGGGAGTGGAATGGGAATGGAGGGGGAGAGAGTTTTAATGGCAAGAACATGTTCAAAGGCCTGGAGTGGGGAGAAGTCCATTTTCTTTCCAGTAGATCCTGCTCCTGAACCCACCTCTTCAAAACATCCCTGCCTCCAATCCTTTGAACCCCTAGTGCTTTGCTTCTTCCTTTCTTATGTCATTCAGCTTTCTCCCCTCTGATGTGATATCTACGAGTGAATTTGTTTCATTATCACTGTTGGCCAACGTTCCTGAAGGCAGGACTAAGAGCTGACTGGTGGTGTGACTTTAGGCAAGTGCAGGCAAGTCCCACGTCACAGGGGTGTGAGCATCGGCTGAGTCCCCGCTTGCAGGGCACCTCACACCATGCCAGACACCCATCAGGGGCTCAGGAAACAGTTACAGAGCACAGAGCATGACTAAAATGCGTATTCTGGAGCTAGGCTGCCTGGGCTCAAGTCCTGCAATTTCCATTCATGTGACCTTGAGCTACTTAACTTCTTTGGTTGGCCATCTCCTCATCCATAAAACCAGGGAAATACCCAGCTCATAGGTTTACAAGCTTTAAAAAGATACTATAGGAACTGTGTATGTGTATCAAAAAGCTGCCTAAAACATAAATCCAGTGGTAGCTGTTGTTACTTGCTATTATGTGCCTATCTGGCAGCTGGGATCAAACTGTCTGCACATCATAAATGTCCTCTACAATTGACTTCCTTGGTGGTTCAATGGTTAAGGCTCCAAGTTTCCAATGCAGAGGTCATGGGTTCAGTCACTGATGGGATCCCACTGGCCACATGGCATGGCAAACAGTGTAAAAAAAAAAAATCAAAAAGTCTTCCACAAGTTTTGCTCAGCTCTGATTCTGAAATCCATTAGCATTTTCATAAGCAGTTAAGCTGGGGCAGTGCTGGGAACCATTCCCTTACCCAGTTCTCCTTCCCAGAAGTCTCAACTGATCACTAGCCCTGCCTGTTGTCTGAGCAATCAACACATCAGCGATGCTCCTACCTTCCTGAATGAACCCAACATGCTTCCTAGAATCTCTAAGGTACATTAAATTGCATCCAGAAGAGTGATGATGTTCTCTAGGTTTTGCTGCATGTCATTTATGTTTGAAAACTCAGAGTATGATACTTAGGGTGAGTCTGTCCTCAGAAGAAGCAGGGTTTAGAAGTGGCACAGGTTGAAGGTCAAATTCCAGTTTGGCCACTCCCATGAGGGTCACCCCCACAGCAGAGGGTGGCAGGCTGCCCTGGGGAGTCAGAATGCCTGGCTCCTGCTCCAGCTCCCTGCTAACAAAGGGCGTGCCTCAGGCGAATCAGTTTTCCTTTCCGAGCTTTAGCTCTCTGATCTGGGGAGTTGGGCTAATAATGACACCTTCTCCAAGGGTTCTTGAGAATTAAGTGAGATAGTCAGTGGCCGGACATCCAACCTGAAGTTAGACTGTATTATTAGCAGGCTTTCCTCTTCCACCCACCCCTCCAGCTGGTCTGGGAGCCTGCAGAACCTGCAGGAGGAAGAGAGGCACAGTGTTATGGACGGGAATGGGCACCCAGGCGAGCCTGTACCCTGCCTGCCTCTCTTGTTTGGAAGCACTGGCTGCAGGTATAAAACAGCTTAAAGAGGTGGAAAGTGCCGGCCCTTGAAAGGACTTGATGAAAGATGACAAGGGCCCCTGTAACAGGAGCCCCCTGGGGAACAGTCTTGGGGAGACACTTTGGAACAGAAAATTCACTGCCCTGGTCCTAGCACCTTCTAATGGGAGGTTGTTGGGGGCTGGGAAGAGGAAGATTTATTCTGGGTAGAAAATTGCATCCCTCTCCATGGTGGTATTTCTTCTGCCTCCCTTGAAATGTAAAAGCCAGATCCAACAAACTCTGTGCCCTCCTGAACTCAGGCATCCAATTTACATATAAATGGAGACCAGGAGCTTCAGAGGGAAAAGGATGTTGGGGACACTGTCCCTGGAGGACAGAGCCTCTGGGAAAATCCAGAAGAAGAGCATCCCAAGAGAAAAGGACAGAGGAGGCTCCTGAGGCTGTACTTGTGTGTCTAGGCAGGAGGCCCCTTGCCAAGGTCCAAGTGGCCAGAAACTGAGGACCTTCTTGTGTCTGTCACTTTCAAGACAGTTCCCTGCCCTGGGAGGCATGAATGATAGCCCTAAAGTTAACGGGAACTCGGAATCTGCAACATGCAGGGCCCAGCTCTGACGACTGCATACTCAGCGACCACTTCGCTCTCAAACTGACACTACCTCCATTTTACAGATGAGGAAACTGAGGCTCGGAGAGGTGAAGCAGTGTGCCCCAGCTCTGGCAGCTCTGAAGCACGAGGAATGCAGCCTCCTAAGTGGCTGGTGACTGAAGCGGCTCCTAGCCTGGTCCCTTCCAGCCCTGCCAGCCCATTTCCTGTCACTCCCATGAGTCTGCGTCCTGCCTAACCACAGCTGACACAAAGCCTTCCCACGAAGCTTTGGATTTACTAAATTAGTAAATTAGAGAAGAGATGTGGCTTTCATCTCGCCCATATAGAACTCTTGGGGGAAAAAAAAAACTTCCAGAAACCCTCACTGGGAAGGGGTGTCTGTCAACAGAGACATGTCTTCTAATTAGGCAGAAATGAAAGGGGAAGGTGAACCAGCCCCAACCTTCTAATCAATTGGATGAATCAAAAGAATCATCAGTTTCTCACGGTTAAGAAGTTGGTTGAAGGAGAAGGAACACAGAGACATCCAAGTAACTGGACGCACGGCTGTTTTTGCTTTCGTTTTCTGAGGACTAATATCTTTCCTTTTGGCACTTTTCCTTTGTTTAATCTAGGTGCGATTGAGGCTCTGCGTGGTGATGTCACATCTCAGAGCTCCCTTGTGCCTCCCCCCACATGTAAGAACACACAAATGTGCTTAGCTCATGCCTGCAGACCGGATGGCCGATTCTGTTTGAAAGTGTCTTCCGGCTGTGGTACAGCCCCTGCCAGGGGCAAAAGAAGTTCACAAGCACAGAATTATTGGGGCTGGAAGAGACCTTAGAAATCCCTTTGTCTCATCTTCTCATGGTACAAGGAAGGGGGTGCAGGAGGTGGGTGAGAGAACTTGCCGGGGTGCACACGCCCGTTAGAGACCCAGACAGGCCAGCGTCCTCACTCTCAAGCCAGTGTGCTCCTCCAGCTGTTTGGTGATGGAGGGAAATCAGGAAGCTCATTAAAAGCACACTCCATTAGCAAACTCAGAAAACCTCATCAATTCTGAAAAGCAGGGGCCTGTGCACACAGCCGGGGGAGAGTAAATACCCATCACTTTGTTGGCACCATAATAACATCTCTCTTTCTCTTTCTTTCTCTTCTTGGCTGTGCCCCCATGGCTTGCAGGATCTCAGTTCCCCAACCAGGGATTGAACCTGGGCCATGGCAGTGAAAGCCCAGAATCCTAACCACTAGGCCCCCAGGGAAGTCCCCATATCATCTCATTTTTAAACTAAATACTTTTCTCCATTAGAGTCCTGCAAGGACAGAACACAGCTTGCTGTCACATAGAGCTAGGACAGTGTCTTGTCACCAAGGAAAGGATAGAAAGGAGGCCAAGGTGCCTGCAGGCTTACTTAATACCTGGTGTTTTTGCCTCCTTAAACTTCACAGTAAATCCAGGGGGTAGGAGTTTCTGAAATTCTGTTTTTATAGATGAGTATAAAGTAAGACTCAGAGAAGTTAGGTGACTTGCCCCCAGTCACACAACACATAAATGGCTAAGCAGGTCATCCTGCTTAGCTCAGGACCCTGGGGACATATGGAGTCCAGAGTTGTCCCCTGAAGGAAAAGCTGAGTTTAGTAGAAAGAGCTCTGGGCTTAGTGGTCAGGAGACCCAGACTGTGGCTCTCCACGAGGCAGACTCCATGCTGTCTAGCTGAGCACATTGCCTGGTGTGTAGTGGTGGCACTGAAATATTTCTTGAATAAATAATTATTGTTAGATCTGACAAAGGATGTAGATGCAGGTTGTATATAAAGAGCTCCTAAGACTCAATAATTAGGAGATAAACAATCTACTTTAAGAAAAAAAAAAAGGCAAAGGATTTTAATAGACAGTTCACCAAAAGTCAATTCAATGACCAATAAGCACAAGGAAAAAGTATTCAGCATCATTAACCATGAGAGAAACATGAATTAAAGCCATAATGGACCATCATTATGCACCCACCAATTAAAACATGAAAGAGACTCACGAAGTGCTGATGAGAATATGGAGCAACTGGAACTCACTGGCGCTCAAGGTGGGAATGCAGAATAGTACAGCTGCTTTGGGAAAGGTCCACAAGTTTCTCGTAAAATAAAACTCACATCAAACCCTATGACCCAACAATTCCACTGCTAAGAATTTACCCAAGAGAAATGAAAACACACATCCTCAAAAAGACTTGTACAAAAACATTTGTAGCACCATCATTCATAATCACTCAAAACTGAAAACAACCCAAATTTTATCAACAACAGAGTAGATAACCAAATTGTGAAATTTACATCCTCTGGATGGTATTCAATAAAAAGGAATTAACTATTGATTCAGGCAACAATATGGATGAATCTTAAAAATATGTGGAGTGAAAGAAGCACTGCTAAAAATGGGATATATTGAATGACTCCATTTATATGAAGTTCTAGAACAGGCAAAATTAATGTATGGTGTAAAATATCAGAACAGTGGTTGCCTGGGAGTTTGAGGCAGGGATTGACTGAAGGAGAACAAAGGAACTTTCTGGAGTGATGGAATGTTTTGTATCTTGGTAAGAATTTGGGTTACTCAGCTGTTTAAGATATGCAGGCTGACGTGTTTAGGGCTGGTGTCTGCCACTTTGAAGTGCAGAAAAAATAAGATGGATCAAGAGGTGAATAAGGCAATACCATCCTTTCTCTCCTCCCACTCTCTAATCTCATTCCTGGGTTCCCCACTGGCTAAACTAGAAGGAGATTGTGACCTGGGTTAGGGCTCAGATAGAATTCTATCTGAGAGGTTTCAGTTTTTCCATTAGAAAAAACAAAGGTGTATATAATAAAATATTAACGGTTATCCAAAAAATACGGATAAGAGATGAACAGATATGTGAAAAAAACAAATAGAGCAAAATGCTAGTATAGAATCAAGGTGGTGGTTATATGGTGTCCACTATGCATCTTATCTGCATGTTTAAGTTTTTTCATAATACAATGTGGGGTATTATGAAGGAAAAATGAGTAAACCTTGGATTCCCCTCTTGATTGTAATGCCTATAGCCTTTAAGGACCCAGTGGCCTCTCCCTGCCCACCTTTGCAGCCCCATTTCTCTTTACTCCACCTCTCACTCTCCACACAGTGGCCGCAAGGATCTCTTTTCACTTCATCAAACCCACTATGTACCACCTTGGGCCACAGGAACTTTGCATATGCTCTCTCCTCTAGGAATCTCTCCTTGATTTTTTTTCTCAGATAATGTCTCAGACTTCAGCTCAGGTAGCACTTTCTTCTGGGTACTTTCTCCATCATCCACTTCCACCAGCTCCACTGCTTTAATTCTTAGAGAAACACACTTTTTCTATCATAGGACTTATTGTTAAATCCTTAATGTGACTATTCCATTCATCCCATGCCCCGTGAGACTGACTGCTCTGTGACAGCAGGGCCATGGCTCACCCACACCTAGCCCAGGGCATGTCTGGAGCCCATGTCCATGAAAGCTCTGTAGAATTCATGAATTTTTCTAAGCAGCCTGTGGCCCTGTGAAAGACACAGCCTTTCTTCATCCATTTTCTCAGCTATCGAATGAAGATTCGTGAAGAACAGCCTTTCTTTTTGCACAGAGCCATTTCAGACTAAATATTCAGACACTGCATGTTTTTAAGTCAAAATGAAAACAACTTTAATGAATCCTACAGAAAACATAATGCATATTCCTTTCACTAAGATTATTCACTTTGTTGAATAAAAGAATTTCAGTGAGAAAATTGATGCTGTTTTTTTAGCTACTAAAATGTTCCTAGCTGGGTGCTTTGAAAAGGAGCCCCAAGGCTAAGAGGCAGTCCTCTAATCTCCCACCTCTTACAATTTAGAGGGCGTTAGAATCACAAGGCTTATTCACAGCTATTGTCTCATTCCTTCTAAAATAGGCAATGTTATCATCCATTCATTGAAGATGGTGACAGTGACTCAAAGAGGTAAAGTGACTTGCCCAAGGTCACATGGCAAGTTGATGACAGAATGCCCTTGAGTTAATTCAATCAATGGAAAACTTTCTGAGCATCTGCCCACCCTTCCTGTATGTGGTACCATGTCAGGTGCTGAAAATCTAGTGACCATAAGATGCATCTTCTTGTCTTTCCCAGTTCGGTACCCTCATCTCTTGGTTGTATAATCTTTTCTCTACCTGGTCAAAGGAAAGACATTCACCTCAAGGGTCTTGGATTGAGTTCTCCAGAAACAGACTGTGAGACAATGATGTCGGGACAAGTAGTCCATTGGGGAAATAACCTCAGAAAGTACCCACAAAGAAAAGAGGAAATAAGAAAGTGAAGAAAGCTAATATAGGGAGTGAGTTATTACTGTGGCAACTACTTTGGCGGGGGGCTGATCCCACTGGGGAGCTTTGGGAGACTGTATAGGACATGTCTCAGAGTTGTTACTGAACAAGTCATAAATGTGTAAAAAATGTCATTACAGAGGTTAACATATTCCACATTCAACACCAGAGTTCTTTCTGTTCCTATCTTTTTTCGAGACCCCACAGCAAAACGGAGATGCAGGGAGCATGAGCCAAGAGGAGAGGCAGGCCAGCTCCTGCAGAGAACATTCCAGCACTCTCCCCAAAACTGTGGATTCATCTTGGCTCCAGCATTTATCATAGTGAATCAAAAAACTTTCATGTATCTGTCTCTTAAATAAGATAGGTGTTCTTCAGGGACAAGGACTGTGTCCTTTTCTTTAGGTGAATTCCCCAGTGTTTATCAGGGCTTGGTTGGGCTGTGTCTCCCCTGAGACGGGATCCCTAAGAATTCCGTCTCCTCAAACCACACACCCACCAGCACTCCTGCATGCATTCCTCACTACAGTCCATCTCAAGGCCTTCCTCCCACCAGTAGGCTCCTTCTGTTGATGAGCTCAGCATAACCCTGTCCGTGTCCTGTTGATGAGCATTTTTAATGTTTCAATCTGAATATTTTAAGGAACTGCAGACGCAGGGAGGAAAAAAGAGAGAGCAAAATGAAAATGGGGAAAGAAAGGCCAAGTAGTGGCTAAGTTCGTTCCAGCAGGCGGCCCTCAGCCTCGAGGGGAAACTCTAATGCATGCACAAAAGCCTCATGAATAATTATTTCTGAGCGGCTCAATATTTTAAATGCTGGAATTTTTTTTTCCCCCTCCTCAGGAGCATTCCACAACTATTTATCGCAGTGCAGACACTGGATAGAAGGTGATTAAGTTTGATTTCTGGGTTGAGGGATGAACAGAGTGGAAACTGGGGTGGAGGTGGGGAGCAGAGGTGGATGGGCATGTGGGGGGAGGGGTGGATAGCAGATGGGACCCCCTGGGCCAGCATCTCATGGGGTCAGAGAAGAAAGGGCACCACCCAACAAGCAAGCTTGGTTGGATTCTAGAATCTTTTTCCCCTAAGAAGCTTGGAGCTTGGTGTTTCTGTTGTCACCAGCCCTGACACTGGGAAGGGGGCACAGACAGCTGAGGTAGGGAAAAGATACACAGGCCAACTACTTGACTCATGGTTACTGTCAAGGGTATGGAAAAATTAAAACTCAAATACATAGGAGACCTCTCAGCCTGTGCGATGATATGACTGTCCCCCCTCCCCAAGTTTCTCCTTTAGAGAGTCTACACTGAGTTCTCCCAATAGTTCTTGGGATTGGCTCTTAATACAATACATTGGCTAAACCATATCAAGTGTAGCAACCCCTCGAGTTCATCCTTATTGGTTTATTTTAGCTTGGCTCCATTCCTGTGAAGTTGAAAGGATAGATACCATTATTCTCTCTCTTTTTTTGAACATGCTGAGTGGCATGCAGGCTTTTATTTTCCTGACCAGGACGGAACCTATGCCCACTGCAGTTGAAACATAGAGTCTTAGCCACTGGACCTCCAGTTCAGTTCAGTTCATTTCAGTCACTCAGTCGTGTCTGACTCTTTGCGACCCCATGGACTGCAGCATGCCAGGCTTCCCTCTCCATCACCAGCTCCCGGAGCTTGCTCAAGCTCATGTCCATCGAGTCGGTGATGCCATACAACTTTCTCATCCTCTGTCATCCCCGTCTTCTCCTGCCCTCAATCTTTCCCAGCACCAGGGTCTTTTCCAATGAGTCAGTTCTTCACCTCAGGTGGCCGAAGTATTTGAGTTTCAGCTTCAGCATCAATCCTTCCAATGAATATTCAGGACTGATTTCCTTTAGGATGGACTGGTTGGATCTCCTTTCAGTCCAAGTGACTTTCAAGAGTCTTCTCCAACACCACAGTTCAAAAGCATCAATTCTTCAGTGCTCAGCTTTCCTTATAGTCCAACTCTCACATCCATACCTGACCACTGGAAAAACCATAGCTTTGACTAGACGTACCTTTGTTGGAAAAGTGATGTCTCTGCTTTTTAATATGCTGTCTAGGTTGCTCCTCCAGTTGTTGTTTGCTCAGTCGTGTCCGACTCTTTTGCAATCCCATGGACTATCACCCACCAGGCTCCTCTGTCCATGGGATTCTCCAGGCAAGAATACTGGAGTGGGTAGCCATTTCCTTCTCCATGGTCCTCCAGGGAAGTCCCTATTACCGTTTTATGTTTAAAGAAACTGAGCCTCAGAGAGGCAAGCGATTGCCCCAAGTCTTCTGTTCTTCAAAAGATGAAGCAGAGGTAAAGGCCCCCGGTGTCTGGACTCCCAGGCAGCCCTTGTCTGTTACACTGTCACTATCTTAACAGTTGCCTTCATGATAGTAGTGATGAGGCATGTGCAGACTGACTAACACACCCTGTGCATCCTTCAAGCAGGCATCCTCTCCCCTGAAGCCTCCCTCCACGGGCTCCTCTGTGCCCTATGGCGTCTGCTGTCTGCATTTCCCCTGGGCCCTGTTTACATTCCCATCACTCTTGCCCATCATCTTCGCATCATCCAGCCTCCTCAACAAGCTCCTTGAGGCCAGCTGTCATGTCTTATGCTTCTCATATATCCTCCCCAAGGCCTGCGGCTGTGCTGGGCACAGAGATGGGGTGGAATGGCCTCCCTTAGCACATTGTCATTATCATAATGGCAAGCTTTTATGCATCACTTAACTCATGCCAGGTACTGCTGCTGTCCGAAGCTTGCTCACATGAACTCATTTCATCCACAGGACCGCCATTTAATGGGTATCCTTCTCCTCCTTCTCACTGCACACATGAAAGGTCTGAGATCTAGGGAGGTTAAGTAAAATTTCCATTGTTATGTAGCAAGGGAGTGACCAAGTCAGGAACAGAACGCAAGGCCGTTTGGCTTCAGCCTTAAGTCTTAAATGCCATGCAGTGGAGGGGTAATGAATGAGCCAGTGCAGGAGACACAAGAGCTGTGGGTTCAATCCCAGAAAGATCCCCTGGAAGAGGAAATGGCAACCTGCTCCAGTATTCTTGCCTGAAAAATCCCACGGACAGAGGAACCTGGTGGGAGTTGCAGAGTTGGACAGGACGGAGCGAATGAGCACACAGACACACACTGCCTTCCGTGTGGAGTCCACGCCTGTGCGCTTGTCTCAGCAAGTTTGCCGTTGTTGTTCAGTCACTCAGTCATGTCCAACTCTTTGCGACCCAATGGACTGCAGCACACCAGACTTCCCTGTCCTTCACTATCTCCCGGAGTTTGCTCAAATTCATGTTCATTGAGTTGGTGATGCCATCTAACCATCTCATCCTCTGCCTCCCTCTTCTCCTGATTGAAATCAGGGTCTTAACCATTGAAACAGCTCTTTGCATCAGGTGAAGTATCAAAGCTTCAGCTTCAGCATCAGTCCTTCCCATGAAAGGAAATCCAGCATTGATTTCCTTTACGATTGTCTGGTTTGATCTCTTTACAGTCCAGGGGACTCTCAAGAGTCTTCTCCAGCACAATTCAAAACCATCAAGCTAGCCATTCATTCACTCATAAATTTGCTACTATTTTTTGAGCACCTATTATGTCCAGGGCACAGAGTTAGCGTTCTACCTATACCTCTAATTCTCACATCCGGACTGCAAACTCGGTGCTATTATTATCTCCATTTTATAGTTGAGAGGGGCCAAGTTGCTTCCCCAGGGTTGTACAGCTGGTAAATAGTGGGGCTGGGACTTTAACCCAGGTCTGGTCTGAGTGGTTCCAAAGCCTGAGCTGTTTCTCCTGGTTGTGCTGTATCTACCTTCAATTATTCTCCACACTCAGCCCAGCTGAGAACACAGCACCGAGGGACCTGCTGGCAGGAGGAGCCTCTGGCAGTGGAAATGATGATAATAAAGATGATCCTGGGCACGCTACCATGGCCTCTGCCATTCCAGACCATATGGCCTTGCTAAGCTGACCCCCAGTGGTGGCCATTCTCCAGCACTTTTGAGAAATCAGACAAGAAAATATGAGTGTGGCAAGGTCACAGATGTACTCATAGTATGCTCAGACATGTAAGAAAGCCCTTTTCTTTATTTCCTATCAGCCAATTCGAGAGAGAGCTCCCATCCTGTGGGTGATGGGGAAAGGGAGAAACTAAGTTTAGCCTAATGTGGTAATTTAGGTTTGAGTCAATAATTTATTTATTTTAAATATCTATTAATTTAATTTAATTCATTTATTTGGCTGTGCTGGGTCTTTGTTGCAACATGTGATCTCTTAGCTGCGGCATGTGGGATCTAGTTCCCTGAGCAGGGATTGAACCCATGCCCTCTGCATTGGGAGCGCAGAGTCTTAGCTATGAAACCACCAGGGAAGTCCCCTGATTCAATAATTGCAACAGCCTTTTAAAGGAACCATACAGTTTCTGGTGGACAAAGTGCTGACCTCTCTGTTTTCCACGTGCCCTCCAGGATGGCAACTATGTGGATGGGCAGTGGCCTGCTTGACACTGGGAGAAAAGGGCACCTCTGGCCTCATGCCAGTCTGTGCGTGCACGGTTTGGCACCCAGCAAGATGGGGTGGTGTGTTCTACACTAAATGTTCAGCAGGACTGCTCTGCCAATGATCGAGGCTGTTAAACTTCCCGCTCTTTCTCCCCTCCAGCAGGGCTGGGCTGTCCTAGAACTCCGCATAGAACTGGTCCCATCTTGTCTCTTGTTGGTGCTGAGGATCCTCCGAGGTCCTACCCTGCAGTCTTCCCTGAACCCTCTAAGAAACTCCCCCATCAGACTCACATAACTTCAGGATAAGCAGAAACATCCGGGCTCCCCTTCCAGCATCCAGAAGCTCAGGGGTGTGCAGGGACCCGAACTCCTGCCCTCTGTCACCCGCTGACCTCAGTGCAGCCACCAGCCATGGGGCCAGGAGCAGCCTGGGAGATGATGACCTTCTCAAGCCCCAGAGGAAAGGAGGACCGGACTCCCGTCTGCTCTGACTGTCTCCTTCCCTCACCCAGCACGCCTTTCTCCTTGAGGAGCTCAGCCTGGAGAAAGATCAGCTGAGGGTCTCATTGCCCACTGACTTATCTTCAGCCCCCTGGTCCCCTGAAGGTCCCCAGGACAGGAATGAATGGGATCCCCATGCTGTCTGATGGACATCCCCTGGGTGAAGGTCTGTGCCTCTGTCCTCCAGGCTTGCCAACAGGTGTGAGGCTCATACTCAGCACCAGACACTGTTGACCTCACAGCTGCTCTAAGAAGGAGGCCCTGGAGCAGCTCCTGGTGCAGATGAAAAGGGCCCAGCATAGAGAAGTTACCTGCCCAGGGTCATAGTGCATGAGCCACAAATCCCACTGGGTTCTCCATGGCCCTGGAGACCAAGGGATCTTTGTTCAGAGTAAATTCACCCTCTCCTTCGTGGGGCTGACACACTCACGGGTCAGCCTTGATGGAGGAATGCTGCGTGAGAATGCAATTTAGTCAGGAAATTAAAATGCATTGATTTCATATCTGCGAAAGAGCATCCCCATTACAGATTAGATAGGTGTTATAAACTGTAAAGCCCTAAACAAAGGTTAGGGCCATTGTCCTTACTGAGGTGTCCATTTTTATTGGAAAGTTGGAGGAGGTTGTTCTTGCCCAAAGAATGGAATTGGGAGATCTGGGTTCAACTCGAGCCCTGAGACTTTGGGGAAATAACTCCCCCTTTCTGAGCCACAGTTTTCTCCTACGATGGAAGTGGCTCTCTAATGCCTGTGAGCTCTAAATTCTACATGCTTCTGCAGGTCACTGAGCAGTTGGAGGCCCGTTTGCCAACATCTCCAGACTCAGTCCCCCTAGTGGCTCACAGTAGGCCTGGCCCAGGGATGCTGATGCCAAGAGGTCAGGAGGTTTGGTCCCATAGGGTCACTTGTGCTGAGCCTGGCACAGGGTCCCGGAGGACCCACAATCCTCTCCCTGTCCCTCCAGGCAGCAGAGGGCCTCATCCTTCCAGCTCCGCAAGCTGCATCCCTGATGTGCCAACTCCAGTGAGCTGAGGCTGGCATCTGCCATCTGCCCACAAAGCCTTTCTTGTCCTCTGATTTGACAAGCTTGCTAAGGTCAAGGTGGTTGTCCAGGGGGATGGTGAGGTGACAAGAGGCATTTGCAGTGAGAGCCCTCCACGTGGGTTCTGGGGTTTGGTGTGGTCACCTGCGGATGCATCATTTCTTGCAGGGGCACACGTGGAAATGAACATCCCCTCCCCACCACACACACACACATTAAACAGGACAAGGCACAGTTCACTAATAATAATAGTATCTGTGCATTTATTATTGAACACCCATCATGTACCAGGTGGTTCTCTGCTCTTCACACATATGACTCATATAAACCCCAGCCCATTCTTTGATACGGGTTCTGATATTTATGCTCATTTTACAGATGGAATTCTCTTTCCCAGCCCCTCCCCTCACAGCTGGGCTGCTTGTGTCCCAAATGTGGACTCTACATCCACGTTGTCGGGAGAGGGTCAGAGTCCAAGCGGGGTGAGAGAGGAAGGTTGTGGGGGTGAAGAGCGCAGCTGGCCCCCATCTCCTCCATTTCTGCACATTCTGGTGTGGGACCAGGTTCCCTCACCTGCTCCTCCATGCTCCTCTCCCCACCCCCAGTTTGTTACTTCGGAGACCTGGATGCGCTGCCTTTTATCTCTACCTGGAGTATTCCGAGTTCTAATTAAGTTCATTTCAGCCCTCTGATTTGAGAAGCCTTATCAGGAATACTTAACCTGTGCAAATAATATGAGGAGCCAGCCAGCACGGGCCCCGCATGCTAATAGGACTGACACAGGAGCGGTGGGAGGGCAGAGGGACCCGAGCAGAGAGGCCACTATGAAGCTCTGGGAGGAGGGAGCCAGGAAATGGCCCATCAGAGGACAGGAGAGAAACTGGCCTGGGCCCTCTGTGACCCTCAAAGCCCCGGGCCAGCTGTCAACTGGCCGGCTTGGCAATTGGGGTTTCGTGGGTTGGGGTAAGTAAAGAGATGCTGGGTGTCCAGCACCGCCCACCGGCCTGGCCCAGCTTCACAGGTTGTGCTCTGCACCTTGCATGCCTGGCTTCCTGGAGCACGTCTGATGGGCAAGGGAGAGGGCCAGCCAAAGATGACCAAAGGAGACATTCTTGACCCCGGGGTGGTGACTTGTCAGGACATTCAGAGGAAGCGAGGATGGGGGGAGGAATGTTGCCAGCCTGAGAACGCCCGTCCCTCCTTTGCCAGTAACCTGCTCAGGTGAGGCACCCCCTCTGTCGCCTCTGTGTTCACACCGCGGCTGGACAAGCTGGGGGCTTTGGCCTGTGTCACATGGAGCCCTTGGTTCTCCAGGGCCTCAGGACCATCTGAGGCTGTGTGACTGGAGCCCCAACCGCTACGTCTCTTCAATCAAAGCAGCTGCTCTTTATCTGTGATGTATTGGAATGTTTGTAGGAAATAAAACATTATTATGCTTGTGCGAAATAAAAGTTTCTGTAGCTAAAGATCAGTGCAAAGCATGCTGCTGCTGCTGCCAAGTTGCTTCAGTCGTGTCTGACTCTGTGGGACCCCATAGACAGCAGCCCACCACGGAATTCCCCGTCCCTGGGATTCTCCAGGCAAGGACACTGGAGTAGGTTGCCATTTCCTTTTCCAATGCATGAAAGTGAAAACTGAAAGTGAAGTCGCTCAGTCGTGTCCGACTCTATGCGACCCCGTGGACTACAGCCTACCAGGCTCCTCCATCCATGGGATTTTCCAGGCAAGAGTACTGGAGTGGGGCGCCATTGTGTGCAAAGCATAGGGCTAGGTGATTTCTTTGCTTCTTTCCAAGTCTAACAGTCTCAGCTTCTAAAATCTAGACAAGACCCTGGTTCAGTGGTCTCTCTCTGTTCCCAGAGTCATGGGACCCTGGATATATTACATGTTGTTGTTGTTTGGTTGATAAGTCATGTCCTACTCTTTTAAGACGCTATGGACTGTAGCCCGCCAGGTTCGTCTGTCCACGGAGTTTCCCAGGCAAGAATACTGGAGTGGGTTGCCATTTCCTTCTCCAGGGGATCTTCCCAAGCCAGGAATCGAACTCACGTCTTGTGCAGTGCAGGTGGATTCTTTACCACTGAGCCACCTGGAGAGCCCATATTACAAGTTACTTCTCAGCAAGGTTTCTCTGGAGTCTGCATAGATGATTCTAAGAGCATCCTGCCTTCCCCTTCACCACACATGTTTCCCAGAGACATTGGCTGAGGTGGTACAGATACAAGAGGGAGAACTAGGGGAGATTCCTTAGAGTCTCTCCTTGGGAATGATCACAGTCTGGGAAATCTGTAACACGTGCTGCCAGAGCCACATCCAGGAATAACCTGAACCTGTGAGTGAAGAGGGCCTACAGAGCGGAGGCACATGATGCAGGTCGGGTAATCGGGGAAGGCTTCCTGGAAGAAAGGGGCAGGGAAGAGCCAGAATCCGCTAAACTGAATGAGTTAAGAGTGTGACAGGAGCATGTCCAAAGGCTGCCCTGCCCCAACATCTCCTCAGAGCCTGGACAAGATGAGAGCCAAGGCGAGGCAGGCCTGATATACCTGAAATAGGTTGATTTTTCCCATGCTCAAAGGGGCTGCGTTCAAACTCCTCTGAGGTCTGAGGCAGGTCACAGTCTGTGTGCTGCTTCTTCTCCTTATGAACATGAAGGGAAAACATGTTCAAACCAGGTTCAGTCTGTCAGACCAGTTCCCCTTACTTAATGAGCCCCGGGAGACAAGTACGCTTTGATGAAGGAAAGGGCATGGAGACACGGCCAGGAAAGGGCAAGAAAGAGGGAGGCCAGGCTCAGACAGCGCAGACTGAGGCTAAAGCTTGGCCCCCATACCTCCCACCCACCGTTCGCTCTCCACGGCCCACAGCCAAGTAGTCAGCAAGAGAGGACAAGAACGTGACCGCAGAGAGCCATGCTGGGCATCTCCTGTTGCCCCCCTGTTTCTGACCCATACCTCCCCTATCTGCACCCCAGGAGACTGCTCCACAGGGGGCTCCTCAATGGGCCCCCTGCTCCCGGGCTTCCAGGGGGGTTTGGTCAATGAATAACACCAGAGAGAGATCAGGGGTGGGAGACTGGGGTGCTCATCTCTCAGGCCCCCCCGGGTGGGGTCACAGCACCTGTCAGGCAGTGGTCCTCCACACAACTCACTCTGCCTCTGGGTCTTGGTGATTCTGACCTCCCACTGCCCCTTCAGATCTAGGAGTGGGGATGGCCCAGGATACTAGCCCCCTCTGGTTTCTCTGCATCCTGTCCTTACCTCTAAACGGACCCTTTGTTAAACTCTCTTGAAATTACCCAATTTGAATGTGACCTCTGTTTCCTGCCTGGACCTTGGATGTGATGTGAGTCTCTGCTGCAACCCGAGGCTCTCAGGTCCCAGGGCACTTAATCCACTCACCCTCATCCTGGCTCCATTCCCAAGCCCCAGCCCCGCTCCGTCTCTCCAAGGCATTATTTCCAAGATTCAGACTCTGCCCTTTGGGTTTGTACCTGGTAGCTCACTTCTTTGTCAGCCTGTCCCTCTCATTACAGACTTGGGCACGATCCGGTCACATTGAAGAATAAGTACAATGCCAGTGCTTAACTCCTGAAAAATGCAGCTTTTCTCCTGAATTTCCTGGGTGTAGGCTTTGTTGAGCTGAACCGGGTTGATCTAGAAATTAAATAAGGATTAAGAAGTTGGAAGGCGCCTGCTAATCCAGCAATCAGACAAACCTATGCAAAATCATCTTGCTTCCTTTCCTAAAATATGAATTTGGAAAAAAAAAATCAAACAATTGGCTCTTTTGTTAATTAGAAGATCAGCAAAAGGTGGACCAATCGGGTAAGCATATCCAGGGGGAAGGGAAGAGAAGTGAGGGAGAAGGCCCCCAGAGATCCATGCTAATGGGAGACCCATGCGCCTGGGGGTCTGCAAGGGTGCCTCCTCACCTTCACACCTGGCCTGGACCCCTCATCCTCTCTGGCAGTCTGGATTTCAACCTGACTCCAAAGCTGATCTCTTTAGCTGGTGTCCCCATGATTAGAGGGGCTTCCCTGGTGGCTCAGATGGTAAAGAATCTGCATGCAGTGCAGGAGTCACAGGTTCGATCCCTGGGTTGGGAAGATTCCCTGGAGAAGGAAATGGCTACCCACTCTAGTATGCTTGCCTGGAAAATTCCATGGACAGAGGACCTGGCAGGCTATAGTCTATGGGTCGCAAAGAGTCAGACATGACTGAGTGACTAACGCTTTGCACACTCCATGATTAGAAACTCAGAGTCAACGCCCAATTTTATTTTCTTCTCCCAAATTCACTTTCCAGGAAGACTACACATGAGATACAAGATAGCATGGGAGGATCTACCCTAAAGTAGATCAGTTTAGCTATGCCATCCAATGCCTGTGTGATCTCAGGTAAGCTGCCCTACCTGTCCCAAACCTCAGCTTTCTCATCTGTGAAATGAGTCTTAGATTATGGGGCTCTTGTGAAGATAAGGAAAATTACCTAACCATCTGGCATGTGGTAGCTTAAAAATGCTAAGCCCCCTTTCTTTACTTCCCATCCTCCTTCAAAGATAAAACCATTCTTGGGGCTTTTCCCCATTTAGATTATTGCAGCAGCGTGTGCATTAAGCATCCATTTCCCCTTAGTCCTACCGCCTCCCTTCTGCCATTTTCTGACAGCAAATCCCTCTGTCCTTCAACACTGCCTTTAGGGATTTTCTCTTCCCAGACTCCATCTGCTTTTTGTGGGGTTGTTAACCCCAGGAGTCCCTCCAGTGTGTCTCCAAGTCACAAAAACTAGACCCCCACGCATCCAAGCCACCCAATCAGAATCTTCTTTGAATTTTCTCTTTTTCCTGGTAGTAAATGTAAAAATAAGACCAAAGCATCTGTCAATCATGTGCCCTGCGGATGAGAGCCCTGAGAACAGAATGAGAAGGGGAAAGAGTCCTGGGGGCTTAAGACCAAACTAGTCATCAAGGTTCCCAGAGCCTTCTCAGTTCTGAGTCCCCTTATCATCTGATTATCCTTACACGTGCATGTGCGTGTGCATTCAGTCGTGTCCGACTCTCTGCGACCCCATGGACTGTAGCCCTCCAGGATCCTCTGTCCTTGGGCTTCTCCAGGCGAGAATACTGGAGTGGGCTGCCATTTCCTTCTCCAGGGCATCTTCCCGACCCAGGGATCAAACCCAAGTCTCTCGTGCCTCCTGCATTGGCAGGCGGGATCTTTACCAGCTGAGCCACCAGGAAGGCCCAGGAGTCTCCTAATTAGTTCCAATCAGCCTGTTTGTGCCTAAGATAATCAGGGTTGGTTTCCAGTGCTTACAGCCAAAGCCTCTTAACTGGCTTCCCAGAATTCTCTTCTGACCCACTCCTAGCTGTTTCCCACATTTCATGCAGAGCAAACTTCAAAAATCACAAATCCAATCACGTTCCTCCCTACTCACGTGCTCCTCTGGCTTCCTTCAGTTTTAGGATCAAGACCAAAATCTTTCATACAAGGACTGAAGGCCCCACCACCTTCCAAGACCCTTCCCTTATGAAAGCAGCCCCCCAACCCTAGCTCTCTCTGTGTTCCAATCACTTCCAGGCCTCTGTCCTTACAACTTGGTCTCAATTTACTCTTCACTTAGAAAACTACTCAAACTTTGCATCTTAGGGAAAGACTCACTTCCTCTGGGATGCCTTGCCTAATGCACCTCCATCCGTTCCCCGATTTGGTCGAGCCCCTGTAGCAGGTTCTTCTCACCGTTTGTAATCACTTAATGATTAGTATCATTGCTACATTACTGTCCATCCCCCTAACCAGACTGCAGGGTGCAGGAGGGTGGGAACCACACCTGTTTCATTTCCTCTAAATCACGCCTGCTTGGAACGTGTCGGCATAGTAGGTGCTCGTCAAAGCTTGCTGAATGAATGAATGAGTGACCCATGTCCAGCCTGTGGCCTAATTTTGGTTCTCTTCGTTCAGGAATCTCTCTTTCTGAATGCTTTTCCAGACTCCCTGAAACAACAGTGCGTATGTGCTCAGTCCTGTTCGACTCTCCTGCAACCCCATGGACTGTAGCCCTCCAAGCTCCTCTATCCTTGGAATTTCCCAGGCAAGAATATTGGAGTGGGCTGCCATTTCCTTCTCCAGGGGATCTTCCCAACCCAGGAAGCCACCTGGGAAGCCCTCCCTGAAACTACACTGACTTCTTAATTAATATTTCCCTTCCTGCCTCCAACCAATCCGTCAGATTCCTTTTGCTTTAACCTCCAAAGGCTTCCTGTGTGCGGCGCTTAGTCGCTCAGTCGTGTCCAGCTCTTTGTAACCCCATAGACTACCGGCCGCCAGGTTCCTCTGTCCATGGGGATTCTCCAGGCAAGAATACCGGAGTGGGTTGCCATGCCTCCTCCAGGAGATCTTTCCAACCCAGGGATCAAACCCAGGTCTCCCACTTCCTAGTGCCCAGTATATACAGAAACATCCACTCACTGGAATTCCCCCGTCTACCCCTGCTAGAAGGCAGCCCCAGTGGCCCGCTTGCCATCCCCTGACCCCACAGTTCTCCACACGGTTGCTTACATTGTTTCCCCTGCCTGGAGGTCTTCCTTCTCTCTCTTGCCATCTGTATCACACACCTTCCACAGATCTCTGTGCACAACCACTGCCTCTGTAGAGCTCCCTTAATTAAACTCTCCCCGCAGTAAGTCCTCCTGCCTCTGAGTTCTCCTTGCAACAATCCATTGATTATATTTAAGCTTAGAACTGTTTTCCAGATATTTCCTAATTGCTACAGTTCCTTCCAGGTCACTGAGCCCTTTCAAATACATGATCTGATTTGATCCTAAAAACTTGACAGGGAAGTAGGGGCAGGTATTTTAAAGAAAAACTCACTGTGAGGATCAGAAACCCACCGAGTTAGCTTAAGTAGAGGACTTTTTATTACAAAGACACAGGTGAAGAGCTTGGAACCTCTCTTCAGGTAGCGCCAGCTGGTCTCAAGGGCTTGGAAAGGCATCCAGAAATCTTTCTCTTCTCTTGATCTCTCTTCACCCACAACCCGTTCACTCCTGACCTTCAATGTCTGGGGCAAGGCACTGAATACCTAGGAAATTGGGCTCTTCCCACTCGCAAACACTCAGGACTGATGAGGCTTCTCTATGCCTCTTCCTGCCACTCTAATTGCTCCATGCCATGTTTTATGTATTTTAATTAGTGCTTTAAATTTTACACCTAAATCTCAAGGCACTCTAGCAAAAGGCCCCTCTTTAGAAACTGGAATAAATAAATAAAATCTTCCCAGGCAGATGACAGCCAGGAACCTTGACATCATTCATATTAATCTATCGTTCAGCCACCGCCATTCTGTCATCTGGGTCAGCCTCGAGGATGTGTGTCTGGGGTCTCCCCGCCAGTTCTTTCTGCCCTACACTCCTCCTCCCCAAGGGGCACTGCTCCTCCAAAGGTGGACTCTTGATGGCCACCACAGCCCCACCCCCAAATTCTTTCCTTTGAGACACATGGCCTTGACTGGCTTTGCTCAAGGGCCGTCGTGGTTGCTGTCCAGTGGTGGTCCTCCGCCTGTGGGCAGTTACGATCACCCGGAGAGTTTGCGGAACACAGAGACGCCCAGACTTCTCCCCAGAGGTCAGGTTCCATTGGTCTGGAGTGAGGTCTTAGCGTTGCTGATTCCAGTAATGCCTCAGGCCAGGCTGTGTTGCAGCTGAGTGCAGAACCAGATGGTGCTGTGGGGACCTGGAGCTACACAAAATACATGAAGCACACTCACCCACCTCGTTAACTGTGGGCTCCGAGAGGCTGCGATCCCGTCTGTCTTGCTCACCGCTGTGTCTCGGGCGCATCAGGGGGCCGCCTGGCACACGCTGGTGGTGTGTGTGCTCAGTCGTGTCCAGCCCTTCATGACACCTAGGGCTGTATCCCGCCAGGCTCCTCTGTCCGTGGAATTTTCCAGGCAAGAGTACTGCAGTGGGTTGCCATTTCCTTCTCCAGGGGACCTTCCCAACCCAGGGATCGAACCCACATCTCCTGCATTAGCAGGCGGCTTCTATTCCACTGAGCTACGTGGGAAGCTCCTGGCACACGGTAGCTGCCCCAGAAATATTTTCAGATGAAGCTGGAGCCACCCCTTCCCACAGGTGCCCTCTATTCTTCACGCTTCCAGTTGTAGGTCCTGCCGCTTACTAGCTGGGTGCTTTTAAGCAAGTCAACTCATCCTTTGAAGCCTCACTTTTTCCACATCTTTAAAATGGAGATGATGTCAGTCATCTACCCACGAAATGGTCCTGTGGAGTAAAAGAGAGCATTCACCTCCCCCAGCACCCGGCACCTAACGAGCACGTGGCAAACCTCAGCGGCAGTACTGGACACACTCGGCACCACGGGGTCGTCCCTCTGCTCCTCCGTCCTGCTCAACGGCTCTCTGCGCTGCAGTCACACCCACGGAGGGCAAGGGTGGAGGTGAGCAGGAGCTCCGTGGAGCAAGGCCTGCCCTGCGGGCTCAGAAATGCAGATTGCGGGGGTTGCTTCTGCTGACTTACTCTGCGACCTTGAGTTTGTCTCTGGACATTTCTGGGCCCCTGACCCCCACCAACTACCCTCCTCACATACCTCCCTGTGCAGTCTGTGGCTCTCCGGTTTGAAAGGTCCCTTTGGTGACGGTGGCAGCTGCCCTTGAAACTTCCATGCAATGTCTGACCAGCAGTTGCCATCCCTGGATGCTCTTTGGATGAAAGTGAAGCAGACAAATGCAGCTTTGGAGAGAAAAGTCCCTTGATTTGACAGCCCCTGCAGAATTCCTGTTGTAACAGACAGAGAAGCTGGGTACCTCAGACACAACCTGCAGAGCCAGTCAGATTCATGGGTCTTCTCTCTGTTCTATCTGCTCTGGAAGGGGGCCAGAGGGCATGCAGGTCATTTCTACTCAATCATGGCATGCCAGGCATGCCACCTGTGATGGGGCCCCCCACCTGGATGGGGAAGAGCCTATTGGTTGCAGACTCCTTCTGCAGGTCCTGGGAACTGGCTGGGCCACCTTCTTCCATCACAGAAGAAATGTGGATTTCTAGGATGGGCTCATGGTGGAGAAGGTGAGGAGGAAACCTTGTACATCCTGGGTGGGGAAAGAAGAAAGCCAGCTCCAAGATTTTTAATAAACTACCTCAAAGCAGGACGTACTTGCTGCCCACCCCAGCCTGCTGCAATCTTCCTGCTGAGAACCTCCAAGCATCACATGCCGTCTGCAGAATGACACACTCCTGTCTAAGAGGTGGGGCTGGTTATTTCCATCTCTAGGTTGGTGCCTTTCTAAAGGCAGCTAATAGACTGGGCAGCATAACAGCTCAGAATCAGAAAGAAGACAATCAAAGCCCATTTGGCTGATATCTAGCTGTGCAGCCATGGGAAGTTTACTTTTACTTCTTTAGGCCTCTAACTCCCCATCTGTAAAATGGGGATGAGGACGAGAACACCTCCTCCCTAGGATTACTAACAAGATGAAATTAAAGAATCCATCGTGTGCTTAGTACAATGCCTTGCCATAGGATATGCTCAGTAAATGGATGGTAATGATGATAAAGATATTGTGTTCTTGTCTACATTCATCCGTGTCTGACTGTTTAGCAACCCCATGGACTGTAGCCCACCCGGCTCCTCTGTTCATGGGATTTCCCAGGCGAGAATACTGGAGTGGGTTGCCATTTCCTTCTCCAGGGGATCTTCCTGACCCAGGGATTCAACCCCCTGCATTGGCAGGTGGATTCTTGACAACTGAGCCATTGGAAAAGCCAATGGTGATATTGACAAGTCCCAAAGGTCCTTCAGCATCTCGAGGATAGGAGCATGTTTTAGAGCTCTTTAAATCCCCTTGGCACACAGGTGAGGTCAAAGAAAGCCAAAGAAGACTGGAAGGTTTGCAGAGGTAGGGGGAGGGGCCTGATAATTGACTGCAAGAGTTCAGTGCATGCCCACCTCCATGAACACCTACCCTGCAGGTTCCATCTCCCAAACACCATAATTAATACCCTCTTATTCTACCCAGTCCTCAGTCACTGTCACCACTTAATCATGGAGGACACATGTTGGCCTCTTCCCAAGGAAGGCACGGGAGAGTAGCTAGGGCCAAAGGGCCATGGTGGCTGGCTGCAGGGGAGCGTGCCATTACCTTGGCAAAAAAAAAAAGAGGCATAATTAATCTGCAGAGCTCTCTTCTCATTAAGCCTTCACGTTTATACCTGAATTAACTTTTCACATCCAGTTAAGGTGCGTGGGAAGCTCCGTCCGCCACCGGCGTGACAAACGCAGCTGTGACTATTGGGGAAAGTGGGGGCTGTGATGACCCACCGCCTAGAGTAGGAGGAATCCTAAGCTATGGGAGGGTGTGGGGGAGGCTAAGTTTCCAAGCTCCGCCCTGTCCCCCTGGGTCCAAACCAGAAAGGGGCCTCAGGAAGAACAGGAGGGCGCTGTCTCTGGCCCAGGGACAGCGGGAAAACAAGTCCATGTGGCCACATGGGCAAGTATTGACCTCCCGTCCCACTTCTCCTGCTGGGACAGGGGCCTTCCTTCGGGCTCAGATTTTACCAGCCTGGGCAGGAGCGGGGGAACACCTGTTCCAATGAGGGAGGCTTATTCAGTGTCCCCCTCTAGCTCAAGTTGGGACCTAGTATGGCAGAAACACACACAGGCGGGTGTTGGTGGAGGCCACCACAGGTCCTGTTTTTCTGCAAAGGGGACCTAGCTCTCTTTAGCTCCCTGGATCCCGACTCATTAAACTGCCAGCATTCTCTCGGCGGCATTCTGGAGTAAACAGTTAGCTGCTGGCACCTCCTCTCCAGGAGCTGGGCTCTGTCAGGGCATCGCTTTTCAGATGCCAGGAGTAGGAAGCCACTCTGTGTACCCAGTGTTAACAAAAGAGGATGAATTAACATTCCCCAAATGGACTCCCTAGGGTGTCCCTCCTCCTCCCCCTACACCTCCCTCCCCCACCCAGTTCAAGACACTCAGATTTCCTCAATAAGCAGCCCTCCCCACAGCAGCCTTGAGTGGGTGCTTAAAGAAGTCTGATTAAAGGAGAGAAAGGGACATGCAATGTCTTTGTACATGCACTGTCTCAATAAAGGACAGGCAAACCTCGTTTTATTGTGCTTCAATTTATTAAGCTTTAGCAGATGTTCTGTTTTGTAAAAATTGAATATCTGTGGCAACCCTATATTGTCAGATGAAGGTTAACGTTTTTTTTTTTTAGCAATGAAGTGTTTTTAAATGAAGGTCTGTACATTGTTTTTTTAGACTTGATGTTATTGCACACTCAATAGACTACAGTATAGTATAATCATTACTTTGATATACATTGGGAAACCAAAAAATTGGCATGACTCGCTTTATTGCAATATATGCTTTATTGTGGTGGTTGGGAACTGAACTCAAAGTTTCTCTAAGAGTGTCTATATTTTCTTCATGATCTTTGTCCTCCAGTGGCTTAAAACCTAGTGGGGGAGACAAGACAGACAACATAGATAGACATGGTTTGCACATCGGGGGGGTGATGAATACTCAGAAGTGGTGAATGGTTAAATGCCAGGATGAGTGTTTGGGACTCATCACACGCTTCAGAGGAGGGAAACTATTGTGGGCTGGTTCTGAGTCACCAGCGACTTCTCAGAGGAGACAAGATTTGGATGAAGCGTACGTGAGAGCCTCTGCGCCAGGCAGTGAGCTAAGTGCATGACGTCCTTCTCACTTAGTCTCATTTAATCCTAACAACCACCCCATGATTTGGGTATTATAATTATCTCCCCCATCTGAGAGATGAGGAAACAGTTCAGGGACTCAGTGAACCGCCAAGGTCACAACGCTGGTAAGAAGATTTCAAGCTGGGCCTGTCTGACTCCTAAACCCTCTGGATCTTAATGCTTGATGGCCTCCTCCAACCTGGAAAACATGTAAAATTTCAAAGGAGAAGGACTAAGATCCAGGGCTTTCCTGGAAAGGCAGAGCACAAGAAGATGGGCAGTGCAGGTGGTTCTAACTCTGGCTGGAGAGAATTTCCAGGCCAGTGGTAAGAACTTGATTATTTTTTAAGAGGTGTGTGCTGCTGTCCACAGACCTAAGAGTTCTTCATCAGAGGGGAGGGGCTTTGGGCTTGTATATTTCCCAGGACGCCCTCCGGGAAATCCCCCTTTAAGTATAAACAGAAAGGTCTCCTTGTAGATCCTATCCCCCAAAACTTCAGGATATCAGGACTTTCAGAGACTCTGCCACACAGCTGATCCAATACTTTCTACTCAATTCAGATCAACAAACATTTATGTGCCAGACACAAAGTGCTAGAAATGATTAAGGGACAATCCTTGCCATTAGGAAGATTATAGTCTAGTGGGAGTGATAAGACACAAAGGAAAAAAAATCAATATGAATGATAAATGCAAAGATGGAATGCATGGTCCCCACACTTAGAACATCAGCCCGGGAGGAAAGGACACAGGCTTGAAGGCTGAGGAAATGATTAAAAGGAGGAAGAGCACTCTGGGTTAGAGGTGATCACATAAACAAGGTCATGGACATGTGGAACAGGACATTTTGTGTTTGAAAGTATAAGCCAATCAATTTATTAAGAGCATGGCCATGGAGACAGGGAGCGAGGCATGAGTTGAGGCTGAAGAGGGAGGCAGGGATGAAGCCGTAAGAGGTCTTGTGGGCCTGGCAAAGGAGCTTGGGTGCAATCCTGCAGAAGACTGAAGGGCTTCCGGCAGAATCTAACATAGTTTGTTCACATTTTAGAAACATAACCTTGGCTAAAAGGAGGGCAGTGGCTTTCACTGGGCAAGACTGAAACCTAAGAGGCTGGAAAGGAAGCTACTGTATATCACCCGAGATATGATGAGGTCTCAGATCATGGCATGAATAGCAGGGTTGGGGAAGAGAAGACTGGCTCAAGAAACACTTAAGAAGGCTAAGAGATGGAAAATCCCAGGGAGCAAGAAGGAAGAGCCTGCTGGCTGCTGACTTGGGTGACTGAACAGGTGGTGTTGCCTTCAACTAAGACTTGGAAGACAGGGAGAGAAGTGGGTACTAGTGAGAGGGGGTGATGAATCACTTCTGATTTTGTTGAGTTGATGATACTTAAAGTGACATCCAGATGGGTGCTTCCAGTAGGTACCTGGAATCAAACTCAGGCGAAAGACTGGAGGTATGAATTTGGGAGACATCAGTAAAGAGATGGGGTTAACACTGAAATGTTGTGAAGTAATTAGCCTCCAACTAATAAAAAAATTAAAAAAAAAAAAAAAGAGATGGGGTTAAAAGAAAAAAGAGGGAGTGGATGATCTCAGCTATGGAGATCAGGTCAAGAGAAGAGAGGGAAAATCCATAAACAGAATCCCTGGGGAACAGCCATGCTCAGGAGGTAGACGGAAGAGGAGACACCCAGAGGGAAACTAAACAGACACAGCCAGAAAGTTGGAATCCAAGGGGTCAGAGGCTATCGAGGAAGAAGTTGCCCCCATGTCAAAGGCAGCTAAGAGATCAAAGAATATCAAGACAGAAAGGTGTCCACTGGCCCTGGCAAAATGGAGGTCACTGTAGTGGTCTTTCAGGGTCTTGGCAGGAGCAAGATGGCACTCTTAAGCTTGGAAACTTCAGGAGAATTTAATAAAGGGTTTTGACAACAGTGGGCATGATGTAGGGAAAGCCTCGAGGGGGATGTAGTGCCCTAAGAGGGATAACGGGGAGAACTGAGTGGAGAGAGCTGTCTGACAGGCTTGTGAAGTGGGCAGAGGGGCAAAGCAAACCTGCTGAGACCCCACAGGTAGGGAGCGGGGGAGATAATCCCTGGCCTCAATTCCCCTTCTCATCTCTAACCGAGGCTCCCTATTGGGAAAACCCAACTGTAGGCAAGTGAGGCAGCAGTTTGATGCAGGTCCTCCAGGTCAGCCTCTGGAGGAGGGTGGACAGTGGACATGGAGGGACAGCGAGGAGATGCCCAGCTTGGAGGCCTCTGCAGAGCTCTTCAGTGGAGCAATGGAAGAGACCCAAGGGCCTTCAGTGGGGGGACATGTGGAGAATGCTTGTCTTGATGCCAGCATCCTCTGAGCGCTCTTCTATGCATGGTCGGTTTCTCACCTGCAAGGCAGAAGCCTCTCTTTCCCAGCCTCCCTTGCAGCTGGGGTACCATCCTGTGATGCAGGCTCTAGCACTCAGCCAGACCAGAGAGCCGCTGGATGAGGGAGGGAATGAGGGGTGGAAACAGAGGCCATGTGGAATCCATTTTCAGCTGAGGAAGTCTTTGGGGGTCAAACTTCGGGGCCCAGCACCTGGGGCTAGCAGAGGCTCCAGCGTAGACAATGCTGGGCTATGGGCACTGCTCCCCACGTGCAGGATCCAGGTCTTCTCTGACCTTCCTCAAGCTTCTGGAAGATCCATAGGACCCCTTCGTTTATTTCTTTTCAGCTTAAACTAGCTAGAGTGTGTTTTATTACTTGTTACTAGAACGCTGATTGATGAGGAGGGAGTGGGAAGTGAGGACATGGGCACAAGAAGGCAGATGAAGCTTTTAGGGAAAAGAGGGAAAGGAAAGAAAGAGGCTAGAGTGTTAGGTTAAGGAAGAATACTTTTAGAAAAGGAGAGTACTGAGCAGATTTATGAGCTGAGAGACTCAGAGAAAAGGAGAGTTATTATCATTCCCACCTTAGAGCTAAGGAAACTGTGGTCCAGAGAGGTTAATTACCTTCTCAAGGCCAGACTGACAGTAAGTAGGGGCACAGGAATTCCAGACCTGCTGGCTTGAAAACTTCCTACTATAAGCATCTTCTGTAACAGCCACCCAGGCAACCCCACACAAGGTAGATTTCCTTAGAAGTTTACAAGTCATACTTGAAGCCCAATTTGAAAGACCAGAAAGGCCCCTAGGGACAGAGCGCAGAGTGAGCTGGTTGGCTAGTCAGAGTGGAAGGGACACCAGTTCATAGTAAGTGAGTCAAGCTGGCTTCAGAGGGGAGACCCAGTCGTGTATGGCGCTTGATTCATCCCCCACGATGCCTCATCTTGGAGTCAAATCTTTGTTTCTAAATAGCTGTTGGGCTCTATGAGTTGCCATTTTGAAAGGGGCTCCTAGAGAGAAGCAGGAAGGAAAAGGTTCTGGAGCAAACCCTCACCAATTCCCTGGGAAGTGAGCATTCCTGAACACGGAGGAAACTCCTGAAAGTGCCTGGATGGCCTCATCAAAGCCAGCTCTTGCATATGTGGCATGTCAACGTGTGTTCAAGGAGAGGAAAGGCAGGAAGGTTAGGATGCATAAATGCATAGAGAGATTCTGGATTTTCACTCAGAGAATCTAGAAGTCAGGACAGTTTACAGAGCGTATGTGTTGGGGTTGCATTTGTGCCCTTATGCATGGAGGGGTTTTGGAGATGTTGACAGGATTCACTCACGCTGGAGGTTTGGGCCTCTGGGCAGGGCCCGCCCATGCATGCGTGCGATTTGGTCCACATATGTGAAGGTCTTACAAGGTTGGCATCTAATCCCCACAAGCCTCAGAGAGACCAGCTTTATTGAGAGAGCCTATTTCTCTATCAAAACTAAGGAGCTAATTTCTCAGCTGTTTTTCAACTGACCATTATCAATAAAGCCTGGAAATCTGGTTATTTTAAAGCAGCATATAAAGCTTTTTCCTAGGTGAACACACTTGAATTTAATTTCAGTAATATTTTCATGAACAACCTATAATTAAAGCATCTAATAAAGATCAGTAATTCACTTAGCTGGATTTGTGTTTTAAAAAAAAAACAGAAAAAAGAAAAAAAATGCAGTCGTGGAAGTCAAATTCCATTCTTCTGGTAAATGAACATTATGGTTTTTCTGGGTATCTTAATTGAACCTCATTTTTTAACAGGAATATTAAACAAATTAAATTAAGCAAGCAATTTCCCTTTTTAGGATTAAAAAAAAAAAGCCATTGAGTGGAAAAGCTCCTCTAAAACACCCATTAGTGGGAGGCGCTGGGGCAACAGTGTGGGCACACGCTGTGGGATGGGATCATTTGCTTCAATTTATCAGTGCAGAAGCTCCACCCCTGAGAAGTCAGTATTTGAGGCCAGGTCTGCCAGGCTCCAAGGCAGGGCTGTTAGACTGGGTCCCTCAAGAGGTGAGGAACGCAGGAGCCACACCCGTAGCACATTAGATCTACAGGCTGGTGGGGGCCCGGGGACCCAGTGTTCATGGCTGGACCTCCACACCCCAGGCCTGCAGGGATCCTTGCCTCCCTTCACCCCAGTCTCTGACTGTGGTTTGCAAAGTCTTAGATCCAGGGCAGGGTCAAGGAAAGTAAGTATAATGGAGTAAGAGGCTCCTTTGTGGTGAAGGCACTGTCTCTGCCTTGGCGGGGGGCGGTGGCGGGGTGGGGGGCGCGTCTCCAGTCTAAAGGAGAAAATACAGTTCCAGCCCTTGAAGAGTCCCTGATCTGACAGAAAAACGCAGCCCCTGCTTATTCACTCCACAAACATTAATCGAGCACCTACTGTATACTTGATATATATCAGTGGACAAGCAAGAATGATCCCTGCTTTCTTGCAGGGAGATAGACAATAATTAATGCATTATAATAAATAAATTTTCTAGTGGATTAGAGGCTGAAAAATACCATGGGAAAAGAGAAAAAATCGACAGTCTAAGGTAGATGGGGCAGAACAGAGAGGGTATCTCAATTGTAAATGAAATAGACAGGGTCGGCCCCATGGAGTACAGTGGTGTGGGACAAGCCATGTGGAAACCTGGGGAAAGACCTCTCAAGCAAGGGGAACAGACTGCAAAGTCCTGGAGAAGGGAGTGGGCTTGATATGTCTGAGGATGGCAAGGAGGCTGCTGATTTCGGAGCAGAGCGAGTGGAAGGGACGAGTGCTGGGAGAAGAGGGCCAGGAGGTGATGGGGACCCTCTCACGCAGGTTCCCACAGGCAGCTGTGATGACTCTGGCTTTCCCACTGAGGGAAATGGGGAGCCATGGCAGGATTTTGAGCAGAAAAGAGGTTAAACTTTTAACAGGATCCCTCCCGCCATTGTGTTAAGAAGAGACTATGGGGTGAGGAGTAAGTGGAGAGGCCTGAGAGGTGATAAAGCAAAGAGCGATGAAGCACCCCTGACCAGTGAAGGCAGAGTGGCTGGTAAGAAGGGACCCACCGAGTCTGGGAGCGGCTTGAAGGATTTGCCAACAGGTTGGATGTGGCCTGGGAGAGGAAGGCAGCATCTCCCCGAATTGAGGAGTATGGCTACTGAACCCTCTGCCCCCAAGGCCCTCTCTCTGCACAATCACACACAACAACAACACACAGGGCTCCTGAAGCCACGAGCGCAGAGTCAGAGGGTCAGAGGCAGGAGCCGGCCAGCCCTGGCCCACCTGCACCCCATCCCGGGAAAGGCGTCTTAGCGAGAGTCCACCCCGAGCCCTACACCCACAGATACCTCTTAGATCAACACCGCCGTTGCATGAACAGCCCCCAGGAAAGCGCAGTAACTCAATTCAACTGCACCGCTCCATAATCTCATGTCAACCTCACAGCTGATGATTACTGTTTTATCACAGACTCGTAAAGTCCCCACATTGCCATGAATCACGGACACTCCGCCAGCGAGAGCCAGAAAATGCGGCCAACTCCAGAGAGTGCCGGCTTGACAAGCAGCTGCTGCAGTTCGCCTGAGGTCACCTTTCACCACCGCAAGGGTCTTCCACCTGCTCACTCTGGAAATCAGGAAACAAGTCCGAATGACTCCACTTCCAGGGTTGGAGTCTCCTGCTCCCTTCTGCTGGAAAAATATTAAATGCCTAGTGTTCTCTGGTGTAACAGACTAAATGGCTGACAGCATGGTATAGAGGGAAGTACCTGGGGTTTTGAGTGCAAAGACATTTAACTCCTGTGTCTGCTCTTTACTCGTTGTATGACCTTGGGTGAACCATTGAAGGCATCCTAACCTCAGCATAGTCATCTGTAAAAAGGTATCGTGAAGCTTAAATGAAATAATGTCTGCAACACACTTTGAAAACAGTAAATCGCTGGACATTTAATAGCAGTAGCTATTAGGTCACAACCCAGACTACCAAGACCCAAACCAGGCAGACACCTCGAACCAGGGAGAAGGCCAGAACTGAGGCAGGGCAGTGGGTTACAGCCAGCACAAGGACAGCTGGCATCGCCAAGTGAGGAAGAAAGAGAAAGAGAGATTTGTTTTAAGGAATTGCTCACATGATTATGGAAGTTGGCATTTTCAACATCTGCAGGGTGGGCCCTCAGGATGGAGATTAAGTTTCAGTCTGAAGGCCTTCCACTGGCTGAATTCCTTCCTGCTCTGATGTTTAGGGAAAAGCAGTCTTTGCCTTCATCTGATTGGATGAGGCTCACCCACACTACGGAGGACAATTTGCCTTACTCAGAGTCTACTAATTTACTTGTTAATCTCATCCAAAAAAATACCCTCACTGAAACAGGCAGAACATCTGACCAATATCAGGTGTTTGGTCCAGCCAACCTAACACATAATCTTAGCCATCATAGACCTTACACAAAACTCTAGTATATGAAGTAGATAAAAGAGAACCCATCAGAGTTGAAGAGGGAGAGGAGGACCAGAGCCCACCAACTCTGTAGCCCCTTGTCTTCTGCAATGACTACAGAGACTCCAAAGAACCCAGTTTATAAAACCACTGGTCTAGCTTCCATTAGGTATGGCTTCCACTCAAGATGTAAGGTAACCAAACTGCACACAGGTAGTTTATGCTAGTTTCACCATGTTATAGCTCTGGCTCAACTGCAGACTCCTTGAGTATCCAAACCATTTGCCTCTGCAGGCCCAGCTCATAGCAATGGGCAGGCACATAGGAGGTAGACACTCAGTGTATATGCTGAATGAATGGGTGAATGGATGAATGCAGAGACAAAGACCATTCAGAATCTGGAAATCCAAACCGAGAAAGACGTTCCACCCAAGAGGACAGAATCAGTGGCAGTGCCTCGGAACTAAAGCCTCCCTCCTCCCTGCCACAGGTGGGACCAGTGACTGAACCCTAGAGGAGGTCCCTGGTGCTGAGACACTGCCATTTGCACCCTGACAACAAATGCAGACAAAACTCCTCCTTGGCTTTCAAACGTACCCCACAATGGTTCCTGCAGCACACTCACTGTAGGCTGCTAGTAAAATGAGTCTGCATCCTGGAAACACATTTAGAGTGATGAGAGGAGGCAAATCGCCCAAAAAAGCTACTGAAGAAGGAGAAAAGAGACATTACCCCAGGGTGGCAGAGTCTAACAAGTGGGAGAACCAGGACTTATTTGCTGAATAAAAACCAAATGCAGGATAATGGTCAGTTTTACCGGCGTGCTTTCTTGCCAGCCACTGGTCTGAGGGTCTTGGGACACAAGGCAGGACATGTGGCCTGAAGGAAAAAGTTGTTTGTACACTGAGTGAGGCCTAGGAGCCGCCTCTGGGTGGAGGGGGGCCTCCTGACACCTGGTAATTAATCAGGGACAGAGGTTGGCAGCAGCCCTGTCTCCGTCGCTGCAGTCTCCGGAGGCTGAGAAATTTCCTGCCGGCTGTCAGCACAGCTGCTCGGGGGCCCCAAGGTGCCGCAGGTATAGGGAGAAGGGGGACCGCCAGGGCAGAGGAGGAACAATGAGCAGAGGAAAAAATAATGACAAAGGGACATTTCGGCAACTCTCGTCTCCCTCTGCCTGATGTTAGGAGACTTTCCTTCAAGGAGTCTAAGATCAGTGAGGGAGGGGCACCTTCCTACAGGGTTGCGGTTCTATTTCTGAGCAAGACAAACAGGCCTATCCCTGTCCTACCTCTGGACAGTGACACTCAGTCCTGGTGGCCTGTTACAATCACCTGGGGCCTTTTAAAAAGCCCTGATGCCTGGGCCCTGATCCTGGTACCATCTTACTCAGTTGATTGGGGGAGGAGCCCAAACGTTGGCGTTTTTTCAAGTCACCCATACAATTCTATTGCGCATCCAGGTTAGAGAACCTCTGCTTTAGAGCTCTAGGCCTTCTGCCCCCGCCACTAAAACCTGCCCCTCCACACCCTCTCCCTGACCTCCAGATACACAAAGGCACCATTGGCCACATCCCTACCAGTCAGGACTTTTCACGATGGCCTGCATTTATTCATGCTTCTTCAGAGTTCCAGACTTCCCACTTGCCCATCTTTGTTTCACAAATTCTTCTCCATCCTTCAGACCCTAGCCTCATGCCATCTCCTCTCTAGAGCCTTCCCTGATTTCTGCAGACCAACCTAGCCGGTGTGCCTCTGAACCCCACTCCCACTTCTGTGCTGCTACCTCTATGAGTGCGTCTGCCACCTGGTACTTCGTCATCTCTATTCATCTGACTCTCAGTTAAACACGAAGCTTTTTGAGGACAGGAATGATCGTGAATTAGCATACAGTAACATATGTAGATGGTTGCTATTCAGTCATTCAGTTGTGTCCGATTCTATGTGATCCCACGGACTGCAGCACACCAGGCTTCCCTGTCGTTCACCGCCTCCGGGAGATTGCTCAAACTCATGTCCACTGAGTCAGTGATGCCATCTAGCCATCTCATCGTCTGTCATCCCCTTGTCCTCCTGCCCTCAATCTTTCCCAGCATCAGGGTCTATTCCAATGAGTCAAATCTTTGCCTCAGATGGCCAAAGTATTGGAGCTTCAGCTTCAGCATCAGTCCTTCCAATGAATACTCAGGGCTGATTCCTTTAGGATTGACTGGTTTGATCTCCTTGCAGTCCAAGGGACTCTCAAGAGTCTTCTCCAACATCATCATTTGAAAGCACCAATTCTTTGCTGCTCAGCCTTTTCTTTATGGTCCAACTCTCACATCCGTACATGACTACTGGAAAAACCATGACTTTAACTATCAGGACCTTTGTTGGCAAACTAATGTCTCTGCTTTTTAATATGCTGTCTAAATTTGTTGTAGGTTATCTTCCAAGGAGCAAGCATCTTTTGATCTCATGACTGCAGTCACCATCTGCAGTGATTTTGGAGCCCAGGAAAATAAAGTCTTTCACTGTTTCCACTGTTTCCCCATTTATTTGCCGTGCAGTGATGGGACCAGATGCCATGATCCTAGTTTTTTGAATGTTTAAACCCACTATGTAGATGTTCTAATATAATTTATATAATTTAACATTAAAATATGTGTATATTTTAATATATTCTATTTACTTACTGCTTTATTTCGTGTCTCCTATATGATGGATGATCTGAAGCCCAGGAATGTGATGTTATATAAGGCTACTGTCTTTCTTTTATATTCCCTATAGCACATCTGCCGCAAGGAAGTTCAATAAATTTCTGTGGAATGAGTGAACAACTTTCTGACTGGGGAAAAACAGACAAGATAGCATGTGAATCAAGGTGTGGAGCAGACAATGCCGTGTGTGCCCATTTCCCAGCACCCCTGTGCAGTTAGGTTGGGTGGGCCCACGGGATGTGGCAGAAGTGATGTAAGCCACTTCCAGGCCTGGCCTGTGACACAGCCCGTGTGATTCTACACTTCTCTCTGCTTCTGCTCCGTGACCCTGGGGGCGGCACGGACACAGCCGTGGGACACAGAAGGGCTGTTCCTACTCTCAGGAGTCTGAAAAGAGAGTGAGAAAGAAACCTTTTGTGCTTGACCAAGATTTGTGAATCAGTGTGTTATAGGAACAAAGTCTAGTTTATCCTGACTAATGTGGGATGATTTTGGCTACCAATAACAGTTCATGACTAAAAACTGGATAAAAATAGTTTACTCCTTTTGTAATAAAACTTTCAGAGGTAGGTGGTTCCTGGGGTTGAGAAGGAGCTTGTCCACATTCAGAGGGACTCAGCCCATTCCCATCCATTAGCCTGCCACCTTCAGTGAATCCACCACCCCTCTGCTCACACTGGCAAGCTGGCTTCCATGGTTCCTATTATCACATCCTTACATCACAGTACAGTGTCCTAAGCAGTAAACAAGGAAGAGGCAAAAGCACCCTCTCCTCATCTTTCCCTTTTTAGGAGAGAAAAAGGATTTTCCCAGAAGCCCCAGCAGACTCTTCTTGATACCTCATTGGCCAGAACAAGGTCACCTGACCAACTCTGGCTGCAAGAAGAACTGAGAGGAAAGAATGAAGTATTTCCCTATTTTATCTCAGGAAGTGGGGTGTGCCAGGTGGGAACGGCTGGGTATCTCTGTCTCCACACCAAGCCTGGGGAGAGAGAAACTGTCTGAAGGAGCCAAGCCAAAGGTGGGAGGTTCGCCTGCTTAGCATTAACTATGGCACATCCCATGCAAGAACCTAATTAGTAATTGTAATTTATACCTGAGATTGTGATTTGGGGAGAGCACCAGGGGACTCATTGCTGCCTCTGAGAGGCAAGATACAAAGGCAGGATCATTTGTTTTATTTCTTCCTTCAAAAGATTCTTATGAGGCATGTCTTTTATGGCTACATACTCATTATATTTCAAATGCATTCAAGTATCCTTGATGTATTGCTAAGAGTCTGGGTGAATTTTTTTTTCCCCTCCAAAGCACTTGTGTACTTGTAGGTAAAACTGGGCAAGCTCAAGGCATAGTGGGCTTTGCTCTCTTACAGGAAGTCTGGGTTGGGGAAACTCCTGTGGCCATAGTAGCAATGATAAACCATGTGGGCCCGGCCATCGGCACGTGGGCTGAAGAAATGGTCACACAGACGCTGTGATTGAGGGGCCCCCCAGGGCCACGCTGCACCAGGAAAACCCCTCTTCCAGATCCCTAAGCCCAGCATGGAATCACCCCTTAGGTCAAAGCATTACTCCCCCTGAGTTTCCTGCAATGTTTACTTAATGGAATATGAAAGCCAGTGGGCTCCCTGCAGCTGCTAGGAGGAGAGCCAGGACAGATATCCAGCTTGCTGAAATACTGACTCACTCCCCTACCAGGCAGGGAATGGCTGCCCTGAGTCCCTGAGTGCCCTTTCCCCATGCTGCCCCAGCCTCTCCCTTTAGGGCTGCCATTCTCCCCGTAACCCAGCAATCAGAGGGTTCACTTCTGATGTGACTGGGGTCCTTCAAGAGCCTTTAGCTCTGACTGGTCACCGCTCTTACTGGTCATTGAATAGCTTGACTGTCACTTCTAAATGCACTCCCAAGTGGTATATCTGAAGGCTCCATTTTTAGCTGAAAAAAAAAAAAAAGATAGCAAATATTGCATGCTATGCCATAATTTGCCAGCAACTATTTTCATTTGAAAGCAAAGTTTCAAAATACTATCCACCAAATGAAAATGTTGGTCCAAGAAGGTGCACAATGGTCACCCTGTGGCTTTGGTCCTTCCAGCACAATTGCTGGGTGTCCCTGTGTAGTCGGGGAACCCAGCCAGAGAATCAGGTGGTTAACGTGTTGTCGCCAGAACATCACTGCACAATTGCACATACGGCTCCTAGGAGGTGAAAACCAACTCCCTCAGTCCCCAGTCTGTACCCAAACCTTGTTTAAGACAAAACTGCATGGGTCCTCCCAGCCCGTTGGTTCCAGGGCACCAGCCTAACAGGGTCATTTCCCGCTCCTCCAATCTGCTCACGCCTTTCTGTCTCTTGCTGTTTCTGCCAGCGGGGCTGCTCTTTCCTTCAGCTCAGGCTTCAAAGTCAAGCTCAAAGCTACATCATCCCCCTCCAGAGCAGACCCCCAGGCTATAATCTCTTCTCCTTCCTTGTATTTTCTTTTTAAACTTATACTGTGGCTCACAATCCTTTCTATTCAGCATTAGAGTTATTTATATTGATCTTTTGAACTCGACTGTGAGCTCCTTGAGGGAGGGACCATACGGAGTTGAACTTTTTATTCTGCACGGTATTTAGTGCTGTACTAGACATAGTGTGAGCACGCAGAAAACGTTTGTTTAGTAACTAAAGGACGACATTCACCTTTTACATATCGACATTGGTTAATTACATTTTCATTTCATGAGAGGATGGAGAAAGCATGAAAAGGGAAAGTGAAAGTCGCTCAGTCGTGTCCGACTCTTCTGCAGTGCTATCCATGGAATTCTCCAGGCCAGAATACTGGAGTGGATAGCCAGCTGTTCCCTTCTCCAGGGGATCTTCCCAACCCAGCGATCAAACCCAGGTCTCCGACATTGCAGGTGGATCCTTTACCAGCTGACCCACCAGGGAAGCCCAAGAATACTGGAGTGGACAGCCTATCCCTTCTCCAGTGGATCTTCCCGACCCAGGAATCAAATCAGGGTCTCCTGCATTGCAGGCGGATTCTTTACCAGCTGAGCTACCAGGGAAGCCCCAAAGGGGCAGGCCATTTTGATGGGAAGGCAAGAAAGCGTTTAGGTGAAAGTGGGCCCCAAGACAACTCTGAGCCATCAGGAGGGTGAAGATGTGAGGGGCACTTTCCATCCATATCACAGGTCTGAAGAGACAGCTCAGTCCTGAGTGTGGCTCCGGGGCCACAACGCTTGGGTTCAAAGCCTGGCTCTCAGTGGGTGTGACCTTGAGAACTTAAGAGAACTCTTAACTCTCTGTGGTTCAGTTTTCTCATCTGTAAAACAGGGATGCTAGTAGTGCCTACTCCATTCATTTGTTTGAAAGGATTACTGAGTTAATACATGTAAAGCATTTGAACAATGACTCGCCAATCATGCTCACTTGATATGTATCTGACTATTATCATATTCTCTGGATCTGTCCAAATCTCAGTATAGCCTAGACAAGCTGGGTCTCCCATGTTTTCATCCCCTTTTCCTTTGTGATATACAACACAGTCACCCAATCCCATTTTCCTTCACCTCCAGACCCATATATACATCAACTTGAGGATATTTTTAACATTCTCAGGTTAAGCACACAGGACTTAGAGCTTTTAGAAGCCAAATTTCTCTGTTGACTGCGTAGGATGTTTTTGAAGTTAACAGAAAAAAGGCACATAAAAGAAAAAGTTAGCTATATGTTCCAGTGCCCACCTTCTGCAAAATTTCTTTTTCCTTCCAGAAAAATAATCCCTTCACTTTTGTTATGGTACTCAAACTTTTACACTTAGAAATTAATTCAGGGAATTCCTGGCGGTTCAGTGGTTAGAACTTGGCTTAAGGCCTGGGTTCAACCCTTATTTAGGAAACCAAGATGCTACAAGCCTCAGGGTGTGACCAAAACAAAAGCAATTAATTCAATGTAATAGACTTACTTTCATGAAAAAAAAAGGGGGGGGGGGGGAAGATTTTTATTTTTGTGAAAAGTCAGCAGTTATTCACAATTTAGCATAAATTTGTTAAATCAGATTGCCTTTGTAACACTGAGACCAATCCACTTGGAAAACAGAGGTATGGGTGGATTGTGATTTAAAGCAGGAAAAGGCAATTTCAGAGCATATTCGGAAAGGGCATGCCTGGGGGAATGTCCAGAGTAGAGTAGTAGAGGTGGGAATGGGTGAAGGGTGGTCCAAGCGTCATTAAAACTGGAAATTTGAGTCCAACAGCTAGATAAGGGCAGGGGAACAAAAGAAACATAAGAAGGAACTGAATAAATATTTTACAACAGAAAGTTTAGTCTAGTGGCTGCTTTGGATTTGAATGTAAGGCAGATGTTATAGCCTAAAGCGATCCATTATTTCTAGCTGCACAGAGTGGGTGTTGCTGTTCCATCTCCAAAGCCAGAGGGTTCAAAGAGACAGGGCAGCTGACTCTTGAGCGCCTGCCCTCCCCACCCCCACCCCAGCCCTGAAATGAGGGTAACAGTAGTATCTCTGGTGCGCCTCAGAGCCGATTCACTGCACGGACAGAGCAAGCAGTTCCCCCAAACTTCATCCTATCCTGATCTCTGGGAGAGCGGACAATTCCAAATCCTCCTGCTCCATGGCTACAGAGAAAACATTTTTCTCAGCCAGTCTTGATGACTCAAAGGCAGTCACTGGAATAAGTTGCCCATCGGCCACCCCCAACGTTAGCTCTCACCATCCCCCGTTTTAACTTTTTTTTAGTAAAGCAGCTTATTGGGTTTAGACGGATGACAACTCATCAGAGAATCAGAGAACCGAAAGGACCCTAAAAGAACATCTAGTCCAACCCTTTCATTTCACAGATAATGAAGCTAAGACTCAGAGAGGGAGATGGTTTCCCCACCGTCACACAGCAAGCTGAGTGCGGAGCCACACGGAGAACCCAGAACTGCTGGCTCCAGGCTCCCCTCTGCCCCCCTTCCAGTCTGCTTTTGCCATAGGGTGGAGAGTCCCAACTAGGGCTGGACTGGAGTGTCTGCCTATGAGCTGTGTCTTGTAAGGATACCGGAAGTTTCTCTCTCTCCAGTTGCCATTGCCTGCTATAAGATGCTGGGTATAAGATGCTGTACTGGAAAACCTTTCACAGCCTTCTTCCAAAAGTATCACGGGATGCTTTGGGTTGAAAGTAATAGAAACCCTCACCTCAAGTGCCCTCACCCAGGATGATTAATGATGTCATTCCACCAGATGCCCCAGAGTGGAGCAACTGCCAAAGCTGATACGTTCTGTGGTTCGACTGTGCTTCTTCGAGATTCTCTGCCTGTTTCCAGCCCACCCTCTTCAGCATGTCGGAATAGCGCCCCCTCCTGGTTGTAAATGACTGCCACAGTTCAAGAGGTCGTTTCTAGACACGTTAACATCACAACCTAGAAGATAAGTCATTGCCTCTTGGATGTCTTTTTTTTGTTACTGCGGATCCTTTCCCCCAAAGTCCTCCAGCAAAACTCTCTTCTCTCACTGGTCAGGGTTAGGTCGCATGCCCCCTTTCTGAACCAATGATTGGCCAGGGCAATGGGATTACCATCATTGATTTACACTAGTTGAAATTTACCCTACAGTCCTTGTAGGGAGGGGTAGACACCCACACTAACTCAAAACTCTGCCGGCAAAGAAAAAAAGGATATCAGTGGGCAAGCATTTAAAAGTATCTGCCACATTTTCTCATCACCACCTGAGGAGTGTAGTGTACACAGCATGAACTCTGGAGCAAGAATGGCTGAATTCAGCGCCCACCACCCTCCCTCTGCTGCCTGCTAGTTGTGTGACCTCAGGCAAGTTGATCTGCCTCTCTGTGCCTCAAATTTCTTAGGGAATATAATAGCATCTACTTCACGGGGCTACTATGAAGTCTATGTAAGTAAATGCATGTAAAATAGGCAAATATATATAATACGCAAAAGACTGAACCACCACAAACGTTATATAGAGGTATCTGCTATTAGTTTCTTCCTAAATCTCTCCTCCACACTCACAACCCATACGCCTACCATCGTTGTCACGAGAGTCTCATCATTATTCCGGAAATGACCTGCATTTTTCAAAATTTGGGGCTTCACATATGCCAGCTCTTCCACTTATAAAGATAAACTTCCCACCATCTTTCCTGGTGACATTTAAGAGCCAGCTCAACGCCACCTCCGCCATAAACCTTTCCTGGTTGGCATTCATCTCTTTTCCTGCCCCACCTTCAGACTCTCTAAACTCCAGTGCTTCCACCCAGACTCCTGTAGATCTGCCTTGCTTTGTGGTCCGGATGAATGTGTCAGCCTCCACCCTCCCCTAGACATGGCTCCTTTAAGGGCAGGAACCTACTCTAAGCCTAGTCTTTGACCTCTCCTTAGGAAACAACTCAGTGCTCTGCATATAATGCATTCTCAGTAAACGTTTATTGAGTCATATAGAATTGAATCAATACATAGTCTCTGCCTTCGGGGAGTTTCCGGTCAGGTTGGGGAACAGGACAGACACACGTACAGCTGAGCATGTGGGCATTAGCACATCAGTGCGCCCCACGGACCTGGTGCTCCACCACACCAAGCTCTGCCATTCCCTCAAGGAGTCGGGTTCCCTCACGGCCCCTTGCCTTTGCACAGGCCATTTCCCTGCCTGGCAGTTCCTTCCTTGCCCCTAGAATCCTTTTGCATCTGGCAAAGTCCTCTTCACCTTCAAGTCTGTGCTCCAGCATCGCCTCCACTGTGAACTGCCGCCTGCTCTGAGACTTCTCTACTGTAGCACTCGGCACGTGCATCGCACCTACCTGCCTCTGCAGCCTGGGAGCTCCTGGAGAGCCGGGACTGTACCCTCCCATCTCTGCATCTGGAGCCCAGTACAGGGCTTGACGAGTAGCAGACGCTCAATGCATCTTTGCCTGGTGGGTCCCAGGCAGTTCGTGGACAGTACAGTGGGATTTACATTAGCTGTCTTTGTCCTTCTCTCAGAGCAGCAGCCCTGGGGCTTTGGTAACAACTTAACAAGAGGCTGGGTTCTCAAGAGGGGCAGCCGGTCTGGGAAGCTGAGCTGAAGAAGCCGGCATCCTGGCCAAGGAGATAACACACAATTAGCGCAGTCCCTGAGAGGAGCGTGACAACACCTGCCCGAGCTCGCCTCCAGGGAGAGAAGCTTCACTGTGGAGGGCTTCGTGGAGCAGGGATTACATGCTTCCCTGCATCAAGCGGCTGGGCTGGGATAACAGGAAGTGATCGTCTTCTAAGGAGCATCCACTACTGGGCGCAGCCGGGCATCCGTTGTGCCTCCCTCTGGATGCTGGGTGCTTGTTTCCATGAATAATGTGCGCGCACACACGCGCTAAGTTGCCTCAGTTGTGTCTGACTCTTTGTGACCCTATGGATATTATAGCCCATCAGACTCCTCTGTCATGGGATTCTCCCAGCAAGAATACTGGAGTGGCTTGCCATGCTCTCCTCCAGGGGATCTTCCCACCCCAAGAATCAAACCTGCATCTCTTACATCTCCTGCATTGGCAGGCAGGTTCTTAACCACTAGCACCACCTGGGAAGCCCAGAATAATGTCTGCTTTCTTGTAATCGTTGCTGTTGGCTTTTCATGGTAATGCCTTGCTTTATAGTCTCCTGAGTCCCCTCTCATTTCTTACCTCAGCCAAGACTCATATCAACTCTGCAGCAACTATGCCGCCCATATTCCAGATGAGAAAACTGAGTCTCAGAGGGCAGTCAGAAAGCTTTGTGCAATGGCACACAGCTGGCGAGGGGAGGGACTCTGGATCCAAGCCTAGAGCTTGCATGAGCTGCTTTGGCTGGAAGGAGGTTTGACAACTGAAGGTTTCTTTCTTTGTGTCTGAGTGAGATATTGTCTTACCACCAGTATCCATGGTCTTGGGGGCCACCAGGTCCCTACTCATTTGTCCATTAGGGTCTGTTGAAGCATGAAGGGGGAAGAATGCGGATGTGGGATTACAAGGATGTTGTGGGGGAGGTTGTGGTGTGTGCATGTGTGTGCATTTGTACACGTGTGTGTGTGTGTACTGGGCTCAGAGGTGAACTTCCAGCATCCCTCATGCCTTAGGCACATTCAGTGGGGACAACGATGGTCCCTTCTGACTGTCTTTAGTGTCATACATGCTTCAAGGGCACGATCAGGGGCTTTGGTGTTTTGCAGCCCCTCCCATTCACATGTCAATTCATGCTAGAAGGGAACAGGAGGAACTGAAGCCACAGTTCTGCTGTAACCTCTCATCATGTCACTCAAGTCACCTTCTCCAGGAGGAATGGAGGGCTTCCTCTCTCACCACCCTGGGACCACAGCGTCAGCAGACCCTCCCCCAAGAAGCCCTTTGTCTTCCAGTCCTTGCCCTTGTTCCGAGGGGAGGCATTGACATGCAGGAGTCCTCAGTGGCCCCCATCCAGCTTCTAAGCTGACCTAGCTGACAGCAATGTGGTTTCTGGGTGGTCGTGTTGGATCCGTGACCCCTGCCACCTGGAACAAGTCAGCTGCTACGTTTTCATCTGTAAAAATCAGAGGCATAATGTGTCATGAGAGGATGAAACGTGGAGATGCTTCCCAGACTGTAGAAGGCCCTGGACACCAGTGTTAACCCGGCAGCCCTTAGTGGTTGCTAGCGCCTCCCAGAGGCCAGAGGTCCCACTGCAGCGCCTCGGCCTCTAGCCTGCCTTCCTCCAGCTCTGACTTCCCTCAGGTCCAGCAGCATCTCCTTCCTTCTGCCTCCATCCACCTGTCAGGGAGGCAGAAGACGGGGCAAACCAGGGGCTCCCAGTTCCATCTGGCACAGGTGGAACAGTCCTGCTTTCCAGGTTCCCTGGAGAGGGGTGACTTTTCAGAATTCCCTTTGAGGCAGCCATGTGAATTGAGCTCAAAAGCTGTTGCCAGGATGTGTGTTCTAGACCCTCCCTACTCAAAACCTTGCTCCGGGACCGGGAGATTTCACATCACACGGGGTTTGTTAGCATTGCAGAGTCTCAGCAGCTGCTCCAGAGTGACTATGGCAGTCTGCACTTGAACAAAGCCCCAGGTGATCCACGCACAGCATGAGAAGGGTTGGACTGGGAGAAGGAGAAGTAGCAGGAGGAGGAGTGGGGGAGATGATGAAAGCAACAAGGAACATTGGCCCAGCCTGGGGAGGATGCCTGTCTGCTGAGAGGGTGCGGTAGTGGGTTGAGTGACTGAGGGAGGCAGGAGAGAGTCGTAGAGGATGTTCTGCAGTAAAGACGGGGCTCTTGGCAGGGGACTGAGAAGAAGCTGGAGTTAACGGTCCCAGGTGCCTTCAGCCCAGAGTCTCCATTTGTGACAGGTCACCTACGTTGGTCCCCTGGTGCCTCTGCAGTCTGTAGCTATGGACCTTGGTGTCAGGGAACCACTGGGCTCAGTGGTTCCTCCTCTTTGATTTTTTGGGAGAGTTTGAGAAGGATCACTGTTCATTCTTCTTTAAATGTTTGGTGGTATTTACCAAAGATGCTGGGAAAGACTGAAGGCAAGAGGAGAAGAAGGGGCCAGAGGATGAGATGGTTGACTAGCATCACTCAATTAACATGAACCTGGGCAAACTCTGGGAGATAGTGAGGGACAGGGAGGCCTGGCGTGCTGCAGTCCGTGGGGTCACAAAGAGTCAGACACGACTTAGTGACTGAACAACAACAACAGAATTTACCGATGAAACATCTGGTCCTGGACTTTTCTCTACTGGAAGGATTTTTTATTTTTTTATTTTTAAAGTCTCTATTGAATTCATTACAGTATTGCTTCTGCTTTATGTTCTTTATTTCTTTTTGGCCTCAAGGCATATAGGATCTTAGCTCCTTGACCAGGGATTGAACTCACACCCCTGCATTGGAATGTGAAGTCTTAACCGCTTGACCACCAGGGAAGTCCCTATTAGACATTTTTTTAAATGATTGATTTCATCTCTTCCCTTGTTGGGCTTCCTTCATAGCTCAGTTGGTAAAGAATCTGCCTGCAACGCAGGAGACCACAGTTCGATTCCTAGGTTGGGCAGATCCTCTGGAGAAGGGATAGGCTTCCTACTCCAGTATTCTTGGGCTTCCCTTATGGCTCAGCTGGTAAAGAATCCTCCTGCAATGCAGGAGACCTGGGTTGGGAAGATGCCCTGGAGAATGGAAAGGCTACCCACTCCAGTATTCTGGCCTGGAGAATTCCATGGACCATATAGTCTATGAGGTCGCAAAGAGTCGGACACGACTGAGTGACTTTCACTTCGTTTCACTCACTTCCCTTGTTAGAAGTCTATTCAGATTTTCTATTTCTCTTTGAGTCAGTTTTAGCAACTTGTGTGTTTCTAGGAATTAATCTGCTGGAAGCATTTTGACCTGGAAACCAAAGTCCACCTTCCCTAAGCAGGTGGTAACAGGTAGATAAGGCCTAGGGTTCCTGCTGCCAGGCTGGGCTTGTTCCCCAGTGTTCACCTTAGCCTGGCCCTGTCCTCACATCCAGAAACCTTGTGTCTTTATTTGGCCCCAGAGCAATGCAGGAACCTTGCTGTCTGCCTTGTTTGGGACACAGGAGTTTCCTGCCGGAGTCCTCACCCCTATTATCTGTTGATGGGGGAAAGCCAGTTTACAGGGAAGTAGGAACCTTGGCCAAGTCAGCTACATTTCCTCAACTCTTTCCCTGCACCTGGGCTCCCAAATCCTGCCCCTGGGTATGAACTGGTGAGCATCTCTGATTGTTCTGTAAGTGAGTAATTAAGAACTTTCCCAGGCAGTCTGTAACTGAACATACTGTCAGTAAGTACCCGGTGACCCGAGCTGTCTTAGTAAAAGGTTTTTTGAAGAATAAAAGAAACCCACTGTGTTCGAAGACTCTTCTGCAGAGACAAATAAGCTCTAAAATCCCAGTGATTTAACACAACAGTCTTGATTTCTCTGTCACACACAAAGTCCCCTACAGGTCCAGGAACCCACCATGGCAACTCGCCCCAGACATAATTAGGACTGGGCTGTTCCCTCTCTGGCACTAACATCCCAGCATTGTCCACTTGCAGCCACAGGGTGGGAAAGAGGGTGCATGGAGCTCACACATGCAGAGTTCACTGCCCAAGAATGGAAATGACACATCCCATCTGCTCACCTTCTCATCGGCAAGAATCCAGTCACTTGGACCACTCTAATGACAAGGGAGGCTGGAAAGCATGGCCTTAATAGGAGTTCACCTTTCAGGCCAGTTAAACAGAGAGAGGTTGGGAGATTATGGGGTGGTCCCTGGGATTTAGGGCAAGAAACCCAGCCAGGCTTCTCCCAGGACTGCGAGCAGTCAAATAATGCTTTTGAACTGTGCTGCTGGAGAAGACTCTTGAGAGTCCCTTGGACTGCAAGGGCATCAAACCTGTCAATCTTAAAGGAAATCAACCCTGAATATTCATTGGAAGGACTGGTGCTGAAGCTGAAGCTCCAATACTTTGACTACCTGATGCGAAGAGCTGACTCGTTGGAAAAAGATCCTGATGCTAGGAAAGACTGAAGGCAGGAGGAGAAGGGTGCAACAGAGAATAAGATGGTTATATAGCATCACTGACTCAGTGGACATGAATTTGAGCAAACTCCTGGAGATGGTGAAGGACAGAGGAGCCTGGTGTGCTGCAGTCCATGGGGTAGCAAAAAGTCGGATACAACTTAGCAACTGAACAACAAATGATGTGCGTCACAGTTCAGGGAAGATCCTCTGTCTCTCTCTGGGGCCATAGGTCTCTTTTCTCTAGGATGACCAGCTCATCCTGGTTTGCCTGAGACCTGATTCTAACACTGACAGTCCTGTGTCCTCGGGGACTCCTTGGTCCTGAACAAACCATACCTCACTGGTCACCCCACATTTTCACATGCCACCTTCAGTTTTCAGTTTTTCTCTTCTGATTGAATTCCTCTAGATCCGACCACTAACCTAATGCATATCCTAGTTCCCAATTTTCAGGCGGGAAAAATCGATTGCTCTATCTTAGGTGTGACACCCACCCCAGTTGGGTAGAATAATCCTGGTCACCTGGGTTCATCTCTTTACATGAAGGGACAAGGCAGAAAAGGGGGAGTATGACCCATCTGGAACTTTCCACTGTTTAACCATATAAAAGACAAACATAGAAGAGGACTGTAATTGTTCTGCCAAAGGACAGTGCACCTGGGATTGCAACTCTCCCTGGGCCCTCCTCTGAAGGCTGGTGCACACAGAAACCATCCCTGAGCTGGCGAAGGTGATAGGCAGAAATCCAGACCCTCCAAGATCCCCATGCACTGCTGTTTGTGCCCTCCGCTTGATGGCGGGTCAGACCTGGAAATAGGATGAGATAGTCACTCGGGTGATTAGGTCACTTTATCCAGCTAAAGTGATCAGACACTCACCTAGACCGTTACTGTTACTTTATGTAAGACTGTGGTAGCAGGCTGGAGAGAGGCTGTCCCACTGGCTTCGAAGAAGGAAACTGTGCTGTTGTGAAAGACCCACGTGGCCAGGACCGAGGGCAGCCTCTAAGAGCTGAGGGTGACCCCCGGCTGACAGCCAGCAAGAAAACAGGGACCCCAGTCATAAGAGGGCCTGCCAGGAACCGGATCCTGCCAACAATCTGAATGAGCTTCATCCCTGCCTCACTGCTTGATCTCGGTCTATTGAGACCCTAAACAGAGAACTCAGCTATGGCGCTATGCCTGGACTTCCAACATAAAGAGACTATGAGAACAAAAAAAAAAAAAGAGACTATGAGATAATAAAGTCATGTTTTTTTAAGTTATGAAATTCATGGTAATGTGTTGCACAACAATAGAAAACTAACATATCTAACTTAGGAAAGAATCCTCGGGCACTAGGCACAAAGTTTCAAATGTTCAATTTCAAATCAAGTGTCTACACGAACAAAATGTTAAGAAAGGCCCCATTTAACTGCTTTACACCAGAGTTCACCTTTCCAGGGTCACTACATTCCCTACCACCCAATCTTCACAGGTCTGGTCTGGGGCCAAGAGAGCTATCCACCCCATGGGGACATTGAAAGGAAATGGGCAGCCATCCAGTTCAGGAAAAGAAGAGCATAATGCTGGTTTCACGTTAAACATTCGGATTTACGTAAAGGATTAATAACAACCAGTTGGTAAGGGGGACAGGAATCCAGCACTCCCATCCATCCTTAATATGAGTATAAATTGGATGAGCTTTTCAGAGTACAATTTGGCAAGATCTATGAAATTGCAAAATGTACCTATCCTTTAATCCAGCAATGCCTCTTTTAAGAATTTGCCCTACAGACATTTTAGCACAGAGCCCAATTATATATGTACAAGGATGTTCACTGCAGCATTGTTTGCATTAGAAAAACACTGATAATAACCTACACGCCTATCAATAAGCAATTGGTTAAATAAATCGTGACACATTCACACTGGAATACTATTCAGTCATTGAAAAAAAATGAGGTTCATTTATATGTGGTGACATTTCCATGTCGTATCTATGATATACTGTTAAGAAGAAAAAGCAAGTTACAGATGCTAGGTATAGTATATCATTTTGGTTCAAAGTAATTACATATTTATATGTTAAAATATGCATAGAAAAAATGGAAAATATAAACCAAATTTTTAAGAACAGTTATTTCTTGAATTATGGGGAAATTTCTGTTTTATATACACTTCTGGATTATGTTATATGATGGGGAACTTTCTATATTATACATTTCTGTATTGTTAGAAAAATTTACTATGTGCATTTGTTAATTTTGTAATAAAGCAAGACAACAAATATGCTTTCAAAAATTGGATTAAATACCTCTAGATCCTTTATATACCATCTGAGAAACAGATGCAGGCCAGCTAGACCATAAAGCTCACAGTCTGAACGAGGCTTTCCATGGGCCTGGAGAGCAGTCAGTGGGTACCCAGAGGTCCTCCACAAGGACTCATGTGCAGTGAAGAATTAAATTTACCTAAGGAGAGATCTGGGATTCTCAGGTGGCGCTCGTGGTAAAGAACCTGCCTGCCAATTCTGGTTAGACATAAAAGACATGGGTTCAATCCCTCGGTCAGGAAGATCCCCTGAAGGAGCGCATAGCAACCCACCCCAGTATTCTTGCCTGGAGAATCCCATGGACAGTGGAGCCTGGCGGGCTACAGTCCATACGGTCGCAAAGAGTTGGACAAGACAGAAGCAACTTAGCACACACACACATGAGGAGAGATCTGGCCTTTGCCCTCAGCTCCTGGAAGGGGATCTCTAGGTCCTTGGAATGGAATGTGTGAGAGCAATGCCTTTCTTTGCTGGGGCAAGGGGACTTCCCTGGTGGTCCAGTGCTTAAGACACTGCACTTCCAAAGGAAGAGGTTCAGATTCCATCCCTGGTTGGGAAAATAAGATTTCCTTATTTCGCATGGTTGTTGTTGTTCGGCCACCAAGTCGTGCCCGACTCTTTGCAACCTCATGGACTGCAGCACACCAGGCTTCCCTGTCCCTCACCATCTCTCAGAATTTGCCGAAGCTCACGTCTATTTAGTCGGTGATGCCATCCAACCATCTCATCCTCTGCCGTCTTCTTCTCCTCCTGCCCTCAATCTTTCCCAGCATCAGGGTCTTTTCCAATGAGTCAGTTGTTCACATCAAGGTGCAGCCAGAAAACAAAAGATTCAGGTTTGATAATTCAATTCTTCTTTGTTGGGGTTTTGCCCACTGGGCAGCTCTTGGCCACTGGACAGATTTATGATGGGGGGCCCTGGGCCATATGGTATCAGATCTACCTCCAGAAAAGTCTAAAAACCAAAGGTCTGCCTCACAGGCAGTGTGTAATGGAACCCCATTAAAATTCTGGACCCCATGGTCTCAGGTGAACTTCCCTGGTTGGCATTATTCCAAGTGTATCATTACACATCCATGGCAAAGTAGTGCTTTGTAGGGAGAGCACATTGGAAGGTCCAAATGTGGTACCTTTCCTGGACTCTGTACTTTCCTCATGGCTGATTTAAATCTGTATCCTTTCCTTTAATGAACTATAACCTTAAGCATCATGGCTTTCAGTGAATTCTCTGAGTTTATCCAGAAAATCATCAAACCTGAGAGTGGTTTGGGGCCCTTTCCTAGGCCAGAAGAAGCAAGAGGAGAAAGCAGTTACTAGGATCTGGAGAGATGTGCTTATACCTAGGAGAAGTGGGAGCTGTGGCCTTGGGCAGAGGAATGCAGATCCTGCCAGCCTACAGCCCAGCAGCAAGGAAACCACAAGAATGAAAGCCTCAGCCTGTCTCCTCTCACCTCTTGTCTCCCACCTCTGAGCATTGACCAAACCCAACAGAAGAGAGAGGGCAGGCCGTCCAGGTGATATCATCTACACAGGCAAGCCTGCAGGGCACGGGGCAGGGTGGCGGAGGATGGAGAGGGGACTGGGAGCGGAAATGGGGACGTTCAGCACAGCAGGACCACACTATCTTGCTCACTCACCCCTGAGTCCTTAGTGTATAGCCTAGTTCCTGGCACCAAGTTAGTACTTAAACAATATTGCTGTTGAGAGAAGGAATGAGCCCGTGAAGGAATAAATTCCTCCCTCACCTAGAGCTCAGGGATATTGGAAGATCAAATGAGACCAGGTACATGAAAATATTCTGTGAACCATCAAGTGGCAAATACATAGAAAAGATTATCGTCTTATTCTGATTCTTCTTCCGTTTATGACATCAATCTCTGAAAGACAATCAGAGCTTTTAGAAGGAGCCATTTACCCTCGTGGCCAGAGTGCCTGCCCCTGAGAGCCCTGTTGATCTGAGCAACTGGACCAACTGAGGCATCTCTGCAGAACGAACTCACCCTCTGTCCAGGAGTAGCTTCTGGGGAGAGAACAACTTCACCACAAGGGCACTTGTGTTTCCTTTGCTGAGTTGAAAATAAAATAATGACATTTTCCAGCAGCAAGATGCTCCCTGTCATACCTGGGGACTAAAGGTTTATTGTGACTTTATTAAAATATATGAGATAAATTGAAGAGCCATGCTCTCCAGCCAGCTGATGGAGCCACTGCCTGCCTGTAGATGCTTTGGGTTTTGTATTAAGAAAGTTGTCACAAGTAATTTGGACCAGAGCATGTAGTTATAGACTGCCAAATGTTGATTAATTAAGCCGATGTTTGGATTAGTTCTGCCTGATAGTTTCATTAGGAAAAAATGACTGAAAATGTGGAATAAAGGAGCAAGGGAGGAAAAGAAAGCATCATCCCACAATGAGACTTAATACAAGGTGATTCACCCTGTATTCATGGATGTGTGCATGTGGATACACACGGGTGTGTCTTTTCAAGTGTTCCAGCAAAGGATGGGTCCATGACTGCAAGAATTACAAGTAGTTAATATGAATTCTACCCTTAAACTCCTTCAGCTCCTATTCTGATACCACCACGGACCTTGAACTCCCTGTGTAACCACTTCCACAGTGAACTCAATGTTCACTGAACCTTTAGCCTCTGAGCCAGAGGATCCCAGCCTTCTGTGCTAATCATCCATGAAAGCCTGAGGATAGTCAGGCAAAGCCTGACGGGGAAGACTAGGGGTCCATGTCACCCACCCAGAAGCTGGCAGAAATGCTGGGTGAAGGGCAAGACTCTCAGAGAGACAGGAAGATACTTTTCCCCAGTCTCAAAGGAGGCAACGTTGATGAAAATGTGAGCTGACCTCAAATGTCATGGTGCTTTTAGGAAATTGTATTTGAGTTAATCCCTAGCCCATAGAATGAAGGATGAGCATTTTTAGGAGTTTATAAGGATGCCTGTGGTGTTTTGCCCTCATAAATTCATTCATGCAAGCATTAACAGCAAGCATTAATATTCGGCCCTGAGCTGTTCAACTCACAAGAGGAGCAAAAGACATAGCCCTTGCCCTCAAAAATCCTCAATATGTGCATGAAGGTGAGTCTTCGGTGTATGTGTGTATGTCTCACTAGCCGCACCTATCCCAACCAACACGCTTGTATTTTCTGACCATATTGTACTTGTTTCAATTCCTTAAATGCATCATGCTCTATCGCATTGCCAGGATTTCTCCCACGCTCTTCCCCTGCCTGCAACGTTTTTCTCCCAATCCCACTATCTCATCTCAGTTCTCCGGGACGATTCATACTTAATCTTCAGGTTTTATTGTAGCTCAAATGTCATTTCTTCCAGGAAGCCTGCCTGGATCACAGATGCACAGGGTAGATACAAAGTCTTCATTCCACCTGTGCTTCCCTGATTGTAGGGCTCTCCACATCACTTTGTTACTGCTTATTCCATTGTCCATCTTCCATCCATACCATAAGCATGAGGAAGAAAAGGCATTTGTCTGGGCTTCAATATCCTCAGTGCTTAACATAACATGTAATAGGAGCTAGTATGTGGAGATAATGTAATGGAAAGAACTTAAACTAAGCCAAGAATCCAGATGATTTCTACCAGTGCAGTTCAGTTCAGTTGCTCAGTCGTGTCCAACTCTTTGCGACCCCATGGACTGCAGCACACCAGGCCTCCCTGCCCATCACCAACTCCCAGAGCTTGCTCAAACTCATGTCCACAGAGTCGGTGATGCTATCCAACCATCTCATCCTCTGTCGTCCCCTTCTCCTCCTGCCCTCAAGCTTTCCCAGCATCAGGGTCTTTTCCGATGAGTCAGCTCTTCACATCAGGTGGCCAAAGTATTGGAGTTTCAGCTTCAGCATCAGTCCTTCCAATGAACATTCAGGACTGATCTCCCTTAGGATGGACTGGTTGGATCTTTGGTGTCTTCTCCAACACCACAGTTCAAAAGCATCAATTCTTCGGCACTCAGTTTTCTTTATAGTCCAACTCTCACATCCATGCATGACTACTGGAAAAGCCATAGCCTTGATTAGATGGGCCTTTGTTGGTAAAGTAATGTCTCTGCTTTTTAATATGCTGTCTAGGTTGTTCATAGCTTGATTTCCAGATAGCAAGGTCTTTTAATTTCATGGCTGCAGTCCCCATCTGCGGTGATTTTGGAGCCCAAAAAGAAAAAGTTTGTCACTCTTTCCATTGTTTCCCCATCTATTTCCCATGAAGTGATGGGACTGGATGCCATGATCTTAGTTTTCTGAATGTTGAGCTTTAAGCCAACTTTTTCACTCTCCTCTTTCACTTTTATCAAGAGGCTCTTTAGTTCTTCTTCACTTTCTGCAATAAGGGTGGTGTCATTTGCATATCTGAGGTTATTGATATTTCTCCCGGCAATCTTGATTCCAGATTGTGCTTCTTCCAGCCCAGCGTTACCCTGCATATGAGTTAAATAAGCAAGGAGACAATATGAAGCCTTGACAAACTCCTTTCCCTATTTGGAACCAGTCTGTTGTTCCATGTCTGGTTCTAACTGTTACTTCTTGACCTGCATACAGATTTCTCAGGAGGCAGGTCAAGTGGTCTGGTATTCCCATGTCTTTAAGAATTTTCCAGTTTGTTGTGATCCATACAGTCAAAAGGCTTCAGAGTAGTCAATGCCGCAGAAGTAGGTATTTTTCTGGAACTCTCTTGCTTTTGCAATGATCCAGCAGATGTTGACAATTTGATCTCTGGTTCCTCTGCCTTTTCTAAATCCAGCTTGAACATCTGGAAGTTCACAGTACAAATAGTGAAAAATTTGGCAAGCCATCTCCCTTTCTTGATATCTATTTCCTCATATGTAAAATGAGAATAATAGAGAGGGTTGTCAACTCACATCCATTAATGTCCAAGACTGAGGTCCCAGCTGATTGGTTGGCAAAGTATGTACTCCCTTGCTCCCTCGCTGCCACCCTTGAAGCAACATGCTGGACCAGAGAGGATGATGTCCCAAAGAAAGCTCTCTGTTGAAATCAAGAGTAGTTGAGTGTATGTGAATATTCCAAACTCATCTCTGCCTACTTTCTAAGCTCTTGAGGGTATGAATTAGAAGTCTTTGTCAACTGCCAACTCTACAACGGAGTATTATTGGGGAAGGCAATCAAAAAATATATACACGTCAGTGCCTTACTGCGGCCAGTGGCCAGATGAATAAAATTCTGCTCTGACCTGAAGAGGACAGTGAAAGTGAAAGTGAAGTCACTCAGTGGTGTCCGACTCTTTGGGACCCCATGGACTGTAGCCTATCAGGCTCCTCCATCCATGGGATTTCCCAGGCAAGAATACTGGAGCGGGTTGCCATTTCCTTCTCCAGGAGATCTTCCCAACCCGGGGATTGAACCTGGGTCTCCTGCACTGTAGGCAGAGGCTTTACTGTCTGAACCACCAGCAAGTCCTTTGAAGAGGACATGCTATCATATATAAGATAGGTATAGATGGAGTGATCCATACAGTCAAAGGCTTTAGACACAGAAGAGCTTCACTGGTGGCTCAGTGAATCCGCCTGCAATGCAGGAGACTTGGGTTCAATTCCTGGGTTAAGAAGATTCCCCTGGAGAAGGAAATGGCAACCTACTCCAGTATTCCTTCCTGAAAAATCCCATGGGCAGAGGAGCCTGGTGAGCTGCAATGCATGGAGTCACAAGAGAGTTGGACACAACCAAGAGACTAAACAACAACATGGTTATAGATATAGACATAAGATATAGGCATAACTATAGGCTAAGGATTCAGGAAACCCAGGTTCGATCCCTGGGTCAGGAAGATCCCCTGGAGAAGGAAATGGCAACCCACTCCAGTACTCTTGCCTGGAAAATCCCATGGATGGAGGAGCCTGGTTGGCTACAATCCATGAGGTCACAAAGAATCGGTCACCACTGAGTAACGACACAACACGGCGATAGGCTAAGGGTAGATATAGATGTAACTGTAGGCTGGAGGAAGCACAAGCTGGAATCAAGATTGCTGGGAGAAATATCAATAACCTCAGATATGCAGATCACACCACCCTTATGGCAGACAGTGAAGAGGAACTAAAAAGCCTCTTGATAAAAGTGAAAGAGGAGGAGGGAGGAGCCAAGATGGCGGAGGAGTAGGACGGGGAGACCACTTTCTCTCCTACAAATTCATCAAAAGAATAACTGAACGCAGAGCAAACTTCACAAAACAACTTCTGATCACTAGCTGAGGTCATCAGGCGCCCAGAAAAGCAGACCATTGTCTTCGAAAGGAGGTAGGAAAAAATATAAAAGATAAAGAGTGAGACAAAAGAGCTAAGGACGGAGATCCATCCCGGGAAGGGAGTCTATTTAATAGAGGATGTTTCCAGACACCGGGAAACCCTCGCGCTGGCGGGCCTGGGGGAAGTGTTTGAATCTCGGAGGGCAACTTGACTGGGAGGGAAACAATAAATAAAACCCACAGATTACGAGCCTAAAAGCAACTCCCAGCAGAAAAGTACCCCAGACACCCGCATCCGCCACCAGCAAGTGGGGGCGGAATGGAGAGGAGCCGGCGGCATTGCTTGGGGTAGGGTCCGGGCCTGAGTGCCCTGAGGACAATCGGAGGGAGTTTTTGTGAGCTGCCAACTTGAACTGTGGGAGCGAAAAAGAGAGAGAGAAAATTAACCACCCGAACACACTGCCGGCCGTTCGCAGAACAAAGGGACCGAGAAAGTCCAGAGAAGAGCTCGCAGGTTGTTGACCGGCCCAGCCCGCCGGAGGCAGGAGGCAGGGGGGAGGGGAAGGGGGCAGGCTCGGCCCCAAGGACCGCATCCCCTGCTGCACTGCAAACAGGCCTCCAGTTTCTAATCAATGACCTACTGAGATTCTGGATGGTCGACATCCGCTGGGAGGGTCGCGGCGAGACACAGGGCGCAGGCACCCAACCGGCGCGGGCGGGGACTGGGGCTGGGGACACGGAGGGCAGAAGGCACACGCACCGGACTGGCGCCAGCGGAAACTGAGACTGGGACCGCGGAAGAGAGTGGGCGCGCCGCACCCGGGGAGAGTGCGCCCGTCAAGCCCCTGGCTGCCTGGACCACTCTGATGGGGAAGGCACAAAGAGCAGGTGCAGCTTTTTGTTCCGCGCTTTTGTGGAACACCTGAGGGCTGGAACTGCGCGCAGCGCGGGGCGCGCTCCATATAGAGCAGCCGGGAGCCTTAGCGCCGCGGACGGAGAAAGCAGCGTCAGCCCCTCCCGGCAGCGCCAGCCTGTCCCCGCGGCGCAAGCCCGTCCCCACAGCGTCAGCCCCTCCCTGCGGCACCAGCCACCCCCCGCAGCGCCAGCCCCTCACCGCAGAGCGACGGAACTAGCTACCTGAATAAGAGTCCACCTCCGCCCGCCTGTGTCAGGGCAGAAATGAGGCTCTGAAGAGACCAGCAAACAGAAGCCAAATAAACAAAGGGAACCGCTTCAGAAGAGACCCGTGCAACAGATTAAAATCCCTGTAGAAAACACCGACTACACCGGAAGGGGCCTGTAGATATCGAGGAGTGTAAGCTGGAACGAGGAGCTATCTGAAACTGAGCCGAACCCACACTGACCGCAACAGCTCCAGAGAAATTCCTAGATATATTTTTACTTTCTTTTTTTTCTAAATAAGAAAAAAAAATTATTTTTAATTTTTTGTTTTTTCTTTTTTATTTTTTATTTTCCTTTAAAATTCCCTATTACGCCCCCATTACTCCTTAACTTCCATTTTCATAGATTTTTATGATTTTTTTAATTAGGGAAAATTTTTTTCTTTTTTTTTCTTTCTTTCTTTTTCTTCTTTTTTTCCTTTTTCTCTTCTATTTTCTATTTTTCTTTTTCTCTTATTTCTTTTAAAGTCCTCTAGTACTCCTCTACTACTCAATTTTCATTTTCAATACACTATAACCTTACAAAAAAGAAAAGAAGAGAAGCCCTATTTTTAAACCGAACTTCATATATATTTCTAAAATTTTTTGTGTATGTTTTGGTTTTGGGTTTTAATATAGTATTTTTAAGAGTCTAACCTCTACTCTAGATTTTTCATTTTTGTTTTTCAGTATATGATATAAACTGTGAACATTAAAGAATCCAATATTCAGTTCCCATTTTTATTCAGAGGTGTGTTGATTATTCTCTCCCAATCTTGCCTCTCTGTTTTCTACCTCAGAACACTTCTATTTCCTCCTTTCCCCTTTTCTTCCCAATCCAATTCTGTGAATCTTTGTGGGTGTCTGGGCTACGGAGAACACTCTGGAAACAGACAACTGCGTAGATCTGTCTCTCTCCTGTTGAGTCCCCCTTTTTCTCCTCGTGCTCATCTCTATCTCACTCCTTCCTCTCCTCTTCTTCATGTAACTCTGTGAACCTCTCTGGGTGTCCCTAACGGGGGAGAATCTTTTCGCCATTAACCTAGAAGTTTTATTATCAGTGCTGTATAGTTGGAGAAGTCCTGAGACTACAGGAAGAATAAAACTGAAATCCGGAGGCGGGAGACTTAAGCCCAAAACCTGAGAACACCAGAAAACTCCTGACTGCATGGAACTTTAAGCAATAAGTGACCGTCCAAAAGCCTCCATACCTACACTGAAACCAACCACCACCCAAGAGCCAATAAGTTTTAGAGCAAGACATACCACGCAAATTCTCCAGCAATGCAGGAACATAGCCCTGAACGTCAACATACAGGCTGCCCAAGGTCACACCTAACACATAGACCCATCTCAAAACTCATTACTGAGCACTCCATTGCTCTCCAGAGAGAAGAAATCAAGTTCCACGCACCAGAACACCGACGCAAGCTTCCCTAACCAGGAAACCTTGACAAGCCAATCGTCTAACCCCACCCACTGGGTAAATCCTCCACAATAAAAAGGAACCACAGACCTCCAGAACACAGAAAGCCCACTCCAGACACAGCAATCTAAACAAGATGAAAAGGCAAAGAAATACCCAACAGGTAAAGGAACATGAAAAATGCCCACCAAGTCAAACAAAAGAGGAGGAGATAGGGAATCTACCTGAAAAAGAATTTAGAATAATGATAATAAAAATGATCCAAAATCTTGAAAACAAAATGGAGTTACAGATAAATAGCCTGGAGACAAAGATGCAAGAAATGTTTAATAAAGACCTAGTAGAAATAAAAAAGAGTCAATTAAAAATGAATAATGCAATGAATGAGATCAAAAACACTCTGGAGGGAACCAAGAGTAGAATAACGGAGACAGAAGATAGGATAAGTGAGGTAGAAGATAAAATGGTGGAAATAAATGAAGCAGAGAGGAAAAAAGAAAAAAGGATCAAAAGAAATAAGGACAACCTCAGGGACCTGTGGGACAATGTGAAACGCCCCAACATCTGAATCATAGGAGTCCCAGAAGAAGAAGACAAAAAGAAAGGCCATGAGAAAATACTCGAGGAGATAATAGCTGAAAACTTCCCTAAAATGGGGAAAGAAATAGCCACTCAAGTCCAAGAAACCCAGAGAGTCCCAAACAGGATAAACCCAAGGCGAAACACCCCAAGACACATATTAATCAAATTAACAAAGATCAAACACAAAGAACAAATACTAAAAGCAGCAAGGGAGAAAAAACAAATAACACACAAAGGGATTCCCATAAGGATAACAGCTGATCTATCAATAGAAACCCTCCAGGCCAGAAGGGAATGGCAGGACGTCCTGAAAGTAATGAAAGAGAATAACCTACAACCTAGATTACTGTACCCAGCAAGGATCTCATTCAGATATGAAGGAGAATTCAAAAGCTTTACAGACAAGCAAAAGCTGAGAGAATTCAGCACCACCAAACCAGCTCTTCAACAAATGCTAAAGGATCTTCTCTAGACAGGAAATGCAGAAAGGTTGTATAAACGTGAACCCAAAACAACAAAGTAAATGGCAACGGGACCACACCTATCAATAATTACCTTAAATGTAAATGGGTTGAAGGCCCCAACCAAAAGACAAAGATTGGCTGAATGGATACAAAAACAAGACCCCTATATATGCTGTCTACAAGAGACCCACCTCAAAACAAGAGACACATACAGACTAAAAGTGAAGGGCTGGAAAAAAATATTTCATGCAAACGGAGACCAAAAGAAAGCAGGAGTCACAATGCTCATATCAGATAAAATAGACTTTCAAATAAAGGGTGTGAAAAGAGACAAAGAAGGACACTACATAATGATCAAAGAATCAATCCAAGAAGAAGATATAACAATTATAAATATATATGCACCCAACATAGGAGCACCGCAATAAGTATGGCAAACGCTAACGAGTATGAAAGAGGAAATTAATACTAACACAATAATAGTGGGAGACTTTAATACCCCACTCACAACTATGGATAGATCAACTAAACAGAAAATTAACAAGGAAACACAAACCTTAAATGACACAATGGACCAGCTAGACCTAATTGATATCTATAGGACATTTCACCCCAAAACAATCAACTTCACCTTTTTCTCAAGTGCACACGGAAGCTTCTCCAGAATAGATCACATCCTGGGCCATAAATCTGGTCTTGGAAAATTCAAAAAAATTGAAATCTTTCCAGTCATCTTTTCTAACCACAGTGCAGTAAGATTAGATCTCAATTACAGGAAAAAAGTTGTTTAAAATTCAAACATATGGAGGCTAAATAACACACTTCTGAATAACCAACAAATCATAGAAGAAATCAAAAAAGAAATCAAAATATGTATAGAAATGAATGAAAATTAAAACACAACAACCCAAAACCTATGGGACACTGTAAAAGCAGTGCTAAGGGGAAGGTTCATAGCATTACAGGCTCACATCAAGAAACAAGAAAAAAGCCAAATAAATAACCTAACTCTACACCTAAAGCAACTAGAGAAGGAAGAAATGAAGAACCCCAGGGTTAGCAGAAGGAAAGAAATCTTAAAAATTAGGGCGGAAATAAATGCAAAAGAAACTAAAGAGACCATAGCAAAACTCAACAAAGCTAAAAGCTGGTTTTTTGAAAAAATAAACAAAATTGACAAACCATTAGCAAGACTTATTAAGAAACAAAGAGAGAAGAACCAAATTAACAAAATTAGAAATGAAAATGGAGAGATCACAACAGACATCACTGAAATACAAAGGATCATAAAAGACTACTACCAGCAGCTCTATGCCAATAAAATGGACAACTTGGATGAAATGGACAAATTCTTAGAAAAGTATAACTTTCCAAAACTGAACCAGGAAGAAATAGAAGATCTTAACAGACCCATCACAAGCAAGGAAATCGAAACTGTAATCAAAAGTCTTCCAGCAAACAAAAGCCCAGGACCAGATGGCTTCACAGCTGAATTCTACCAAAAATTTAGAGAAGTGCTAACACCTATCTTACTCAAACTCTTCCAGAAAACTGCAGATGAAGGTAAACTTCCAAACTCATTCTATGAGGCCACCATCACCCTAATTCCAAAACCAGACAAAGATGCCACAAAAAAAGAAAACTACAGGCCAATATCACTGATGAACATAGATGCAAAAATCCTTAACAAAATTCTAGCAAACAGAATCCAACAACATATTAAAAAAATCATACACCACGACCAAGTGGGCTTTATCCCAGGAATGCAAGGATTCTTTAATATCCGCAAATCAATCAATGTAATACACCACATTAACAAATTGAAAGATAAAAACCATATGATTATCTCAATAGATGCAGAGAAAGCCTTTGACAAAATTCAACACTCATTTATGATTAAAACTCTCCAGAAAGCAGGAATAGAAGGAACATACCTCAACATAATAAAAGCTATATATGACAAACCCACAGCAAGCATCACCCTCAATGGTGAAAAATTGAAAGCATTTCCCCTGAAATCAGGAACAAGACAAGGGTGCCCACCTTCACCACTACTATTCAACATAGTGCTGGAAGTTTTGGCCACAGCAATCAGAGCAGAAAAAGAAGTAAAAGGAATCCAGATAGGAAAGAAGAAGTGAAACTCTCGCTGTTTGCAGATGACATGATCCTCTACATAGAAAACCCTAAAGACTCTTCCAGAAAATTACTAGAGCTAATCAATGAATGTAAAGTTGCAGGATATAAAATTAACACACAGAAATCCCTTGCATTCCTATATACTAACAATGAAAAAACAGAAAGAGAAGTTAAGGAAACAATACCATTCACCATTGCAACAAAAAGAATAAAATACTTAGGAGTATATCTACCTAAAGAAACAAAAGACCTATACATAGAAAACTATAAAACACTGATGAAAGAAATCAAAGAGGACACAAACAGATGGAGAAACATACCGTGTTCATGGATTGGAAGAATCAATATTGTCAAAATGGCTATTCTACCCAAAGCAATCTATAGATTCAATGCAATCCCTATCAAGCTACCAACGGTATTTTTCACAGAACTAGAACAAAGAATTTCACAATTTGTATGGAAATACAAAAAACCTCGAATAGCCAAAGTAATCTTGAGAAAGAAGAATGGAACTGGAGGAATCAACCTGCCTGACTTCAGACTCTACTACAAAGCCACAGTCATCAAGACAGTATGGTACTGGCACAAAGACAGAAATATAGATCAATGGAACAAAATAGAAAGCCCAGAGATAAATCCACTAACCTATGGACACCTTATCTTCGACAAAGGAGGCAAGGATATACAATGGAAAAAAGACAAACTCTTTAACAAGTGGTGCTGGGAAAACTGGTCAACCACTTGTAAAAGAATGAAACTAGAACACTTTCTAACACCATACACAAAAATAAACTCAAAATGGATTAAAGATCTAAATGTAAGACCAGAAAGTATAAAACTCCTAGAGGAGAACATAGGCAAAACACTCTCCGACATAAATCACAGCAAGATCCTCTATGACCCACCTCCCAGAATATTGGAAATAAAAGCAAAACTAAACAAATGGGACCTAATGAAACTTAAAAGCTTTTGCACTACAAAGGAAACTATAAGTAAGGTGAAAAGACAGCCCTCAGATGGGGAGAAAATAATAGCAAATGAAGAAACAAACAAAGGATTAATCTCAAAAATATACAAGCAACTCTTGAAGCTCAATTCCAGAAAAATAAATGACCCAATCAAAAAATGGGCCAAAGAACTAAACAGACATTTCTCCAAAGAAGACATACAGATGGCTAACAAACACATGAAAAGATGCTCAACATCACTCATTATTAGAGAAATGCAAATCAAAACCACAATGAGGTACCATTACACGCCAGTCAGGATGGCTGCTATCCAAAAGTCTACAAGCAATAAATGCTGGAGAGGGTGTGGAGAAAAGGGAACCCTCTTACACTGTTGGTGGGAATGCAGACTAGTACAGCCGCTATGGAAAACAGTGTGGAGATTCCTTAAAAAACTGGAAATAGAACTGCCATATGACCCAGCAATCCCACTTCTGGGCATACACACTGAGGAAACCAGATCTGAAAGAGACACGTGCACTCCAATGTTCATCGCAGCACTGTTTACAATAGCCAGGACATGGAAGCAACCTAGATGCCCATCAGCAGATGAATGAATAAGGAAGCTGTGGTACATATACAGCATGGAATATTACTCAGCCGTTAAAAAGAATTCATTTGAATCAGTTCTAATGAGATGGATGAAACTGGAGCCCATTATACAGAGTGAAGTAAGCCAGAAAGATAAAGAACATTACAGCATACTAACACATATATATGGAATTTAGAAAGATGGTAACGATAACCCTATATGCAAAACAGAAAAAGAGACACAGAAGTAAAGAACAGACTTTTGAACTCTGTGGGAGAAGGTGAGGGTGGGATGTTTTGAAAGAACAGCATGTATATTATCTATGGTGAAACAGATCACCAGCCCAGGTGGGATGCATGAGACAAGTGCTCGGGCCTGGTGCACTGGGAAGACCCAGAGGGATCGGGTAGAGAGGGAGGTGGGAGGGGGGATCGGGATGGGGAATACGTGTAACTCTATGGCTGATTCATATCAATGTATGACAAAACCCACTGAAATGTTGTGAAATAATTAGCCTCCAACTAATAAAATATAAAAAATAAAATAAAATACATTTCTAAAAAAAAAAAAAAAAGACACGTAATTACTAATATTAGAAATAAATTAAATGTAAAAATTTGAAAAGTGAAATTGATTTACCATAACATTCTTCCGAATTTGTAGTCTCCTAAAAAACAAATTATTGTGCCTTAAAATTTTTCTGAATCTCCCCCTACCCTCAAGGGATCAATTCATAACATACTTGTTTTTTTATTCCTTCTTTCCAAGGTACTTTAGGTCTCCATCCTAAGCCATGTATTTTTTCTGACTTCATTGGATATCTCATGTCATTGGTAGGTCTTAGAAAACAAAACAGATTTAAAATGACATTGTGGATATATATTTACAAATTTAAATACTTAAGAGAAATAATAAGCCCATAATTCAAATTTTTTTCTCAAAAATTTTCCCCTGATGATCCCATTATAGAAAATTTATAAAATAAAATATATGTTAAAAACCATCTATAATTCAGATGCCTAACCCTCTGTGGCATATCCTTTACTTATTTCAACCACATATAAACTTGTTAGGACTCTTTATGTTACATGTCCTGGGTCTGGTAGTTTCTAGACATTAGAAATTATATTTTAAAAGACTTCCATAGCAAGATGTTACTATCCCTATGTCACACTCAAGGAAATCTCAGACTTGGAAAGGGTCAATAAACTTTAAGTCACACATGTATTCTTATGACATTTATTATTAGGAAAAAATATTTTAGCAGAAAACTGAAGAGTGAAACTTTTCCAGGTAAGGCCATACATTTATAATCTTATAAGTACCTAAGATTTCAAAACTTTTCTCCAATTCTTTAACTTGTTACTCACCTATCATCAACATAATCAACCCAGTTTTCCATTTCAGACTCTGAATTGGTCTCTTTGATCTGTCAAAAAGGAGAAAACGTTTAAGTCAAATTATAAAATGAGATCAGTGAATAAAAATGGTATTCAACTGATTCAAACAACAAGAAAAACAGCCTCCTCAAAAAAAAAAAAAGAAAAAAAAAAAAAGTGAAAGAGGAGAGTGAAAAAGTTGGCTTAAAGCTCAACATTCAGAAAACTAAGATCACAGCATCTGGTCCCATCACTTCATGGGAAATAGATGCATAAACAGTGGAAACAGTGTCAGATTTTATTTTGGGGGGCTCCAAAATCATTGCAGATGGTGATTGCAGCCATGAAATTAAAAGATTCTTGCTCCTTGGAAGAAAAGTTATGACCTACATAGACAGCTTTTTAAAAAGCAGAGACATTACTTTGCCAACAAAGGTTCGTCTAATCAAAGCTATGGTTTTTCCAGTAGTCATGCATGGATGTGAGAGTTGGACTATAAAGAAAGCTGAGTGCCGAAGAATTGATGCTTTTGAACTGTGGTGTTGGAGAAGACACCAAAGATCCAACCAGTCCATCCTAAGGGAGATCAGTCCTGAATATTCATTGGAAGGACTGATGCTGAAGCTGAAACTCCAATACTTTGGCCACCTGATGTGAAGAGCTGACTCATCGGAAAAGACCCTGATGCTGGGAAAGCTTGAGGGCAGGAGGAGAAGGGGACGACAGAGGATGAGATGGTTGGATAGCATCACCGACTCTGTGGACATGAGTTTGAGCAAGCTCTGGGAGTTGGTGATGGGCAGGGAGGCCTGGTGTGCTGCAGTCCATGGGGTCGCAAACAGTTGGACACGACTGAGCGACTAAACTGACTGATAGGCTAAGGGGATCTGCAATACTTGTTAGCAGGCTGGAGGAAGTTAGTTGGCCAGTAGGCTGTTAACCTTGGACTTAAGCCTCAAAAAAGCAAATCCTCTTCCTTTCCTCTCCAGTTACTTTCACTTTTCCCATCCAGGAGGACCTCAGTGATACTCCATGGACATTTCATATAAGGGAGACAGGATCTCGACCTTGGTGGTGGGTTCCTTCACATCTCATCTGCCCCCTCACTGCTCTCTGGATCCCTTGCTCCTCACTCAGTTTCTAAGCACTGCCTGTTCCTTCTTTGCTCTCCCAGCGAAGTCTAGTTGGATTATTTCCATTCCAAGGTGTAATTTGCCACAAGGTTTTATGGGGAGGACTTGGATGGCTGAAAAATTAAGGACTGCAGTCCCTACGCAATTTCACCAGCTTTAAAGCAGTCAGGAGTATGATGCTCTCCACATCCACAGCCCCTGGAACCCCACCTCCTCTACAGTTTCTAATAAGAAAAAAATAAACATTGACGATGAACACCCATCTTTCAAAGCAGGTGACACAATAGCAACCTTTTATTTAAAAGAAAAATAAAGATATAACACAAGTGGCAAACAAACTATCCTCAAGGTCTAAAAGTTCTCCAGGCACAAACAAAAATAACTTTGCAACAACCCAGGCCCTGACCTGCTTTTTCTCTGGAACTCGTCTCCTCTACAAGCGAAGCAGAGAGCGCTAAGTTCTTTTCTCTGTATTGTTTCACTCTCATCTCCTATGAACCTAATAAAGCTTCTCATCACACCTACAGACAGGCAGGTGTGCCCTCCCGGGCCTTCTACAACTGAGCAAGGCCAGGAGAGCAGGGGCGTTTCCTTCCTTCTCTTCCCTGGAGGGCGAATTTAGTTATGTGAGCAGAGGGACTTGGTTAAACTCCGTTAACTTGTTGTTTAGTCGCTAAGTCTTGTCTGACTCTTTGTGAGCCAGTGGATTGTAGCCCACCAGGCTCCTCTGTCCATGGGATTCTCCAGGCAAGAATACTGGAGTGGGTTGCCATTTCCTCCTCCAGGGGATCTTCCCGACTCAGGGATCGAGCCCACATCTGCATTGGCAGGCGGATTCTTTACCGCCGAGCCACCAGGGAAGGCCTCTGTTAGCTTACAAGCTTGCTATTAATCAATACCTGAGAGGAGGGTGAGAGTTTCTAGCATCCTCACTAAGTGTCTTCTGAATCCTCAGAGAGGACATTCGGTGTAATGCAAGTCTACCTGTCATAGCAGGTAAGCACATATGTGTGTACGGCTTCCCTGGCCACACAGTTGTGGCATAAGGATGAGGTGTGTGGGTGACCGAGTCAGACAGACCTGGGTTTGGATTCTGGCTCCCATGCTCTTCCGTGGGGCTTTCCTGGGCTGCGTGCTGCGTGCTCACATTGCTCAGTAGTGTCCGACTCTGCAACCCTGTGGGCTATAGCCCACCAGGCTCCTCTGCTCATGAAATTTTTCAGCTGAGAATACTGGAGTAGGTTGTCATTTCCTCCTCCAGGGGACCCTCCCAACCCAGGTATCGAATTCACCTCTCCTGTGTCCCTTGCATTGCAGGCAGATTCGTTACCTGCTGAGCCATCAGGGAAGCCCCTTTCTGGACTGAGGTCCCCAGAAGTGGAACCTGATTCCAGGACTTGAGGATTGTGTAGGAGTGACCCCAGGAGAACACAGAGTGGACTGGGAGAGGGAGATAAGGAGAGAGGAAGCCGGTAGGAGTCTCTGCAGGGAGCAGGTCACCACTGGGGACAGCTAGGCTCTCCCCCAGTGGGGACCTCTGGGAGAGGCGGCCCATGCCTCAGTCATCTTCCAGAGAGGTGAGAAAGCTGGGGTATTTACCCACCAACTCCTACACTGCACGGATTGTAGGCTGCTCCCAGGTGTTAAACCTACACCCAGGTCACACAGGCCTCCTCATCAAGAGTTTGCAGAGAAAGTCATCAATGTGTTAAAGAAAGATACAAAAGCATGTAATATACATTTGCAGGAATTCAAAATTGTGATACCTTTGTGTGTATTAAAAAAGCAGGTAACCCATCATGCATATGCTGATTACGAAGTCTGAAGCTTAATGCAGAGAGTTTCCTAGAAAGAGGACAAGCTTCAGGATATGGTTTTCAAACCCATAAACTTGGGTAGACAACCTAAAGCCTGAGCATCTTTGGGTCTCCCCAACCCCTGGATCCAGCGAAGTCAGTGCCTAAGTCCTGAGCCGTAGCATCTCACGTGCTTTGTGTGACAAAAGAGTAAGGCAGATCTGGATTTGGGTCTACAGATGACCCGCTAGCTGAGGACCTCAGAGTTCTAGCCTCCTGAGTCCCAGTGTCCTCATTTCTAGTCTGGCAAGGATCCACTCAGATTTCTTAGAGATACGGTAGGAATTGAATTTAGGGAGGTGATTGCAGTGGACATGCAGAGAGCCCGGAGGAATGAAGACCACCTGTTTTCTCTCCCTGGCCCTTGGGTCACCCCCCCTCACCCCCCAGGGCTCAGAGCACTGCCAGCCTCTTGGCCAACCTTCATTCTCTCCTTAATTTGTTAAACCCTCAAGAACAGGGGGCTTCCCTTGTGCTTCAGACAGTAAAGATTCTGCCTGCAATGTGGGAGACCCAGGCTTGATCCCTGGGTTAGGAAGATTCCCTGGAGAAGGGAATGGCAACCCACTCCAGTACTCTTGCCTGAAGAATCCCATGGACAGAGGAGCCTGATGGGCACAGTCCACGGGGTCGGAAAGAGTCGAACAGGACTGAGCAACTAACGCACCCAAGGATGGGGAGTACCAGTCCCGTCCGCACTAAGAGGCATCATCATTGCCCTGAACTAGTCTGCCTTTCCCCGCTGTGATGCTGTGTACCCAGGACAACGAGAAGCCAGCCAACTTGGGGAGCAGGGGCAGCCGCCAGAGAGGCCCCCAGACACTTGGGCCAGGTTTCATGAACTCTTTCATGTCTCTTGGTCCCATCCTGGCAACATTTCTGTATAATTCTTCCCTTAGGCAGTTGAAATCAGTTCTGCTGCACTGGTGCTTCTTCAGCAGGAAACGATGGTTAAATCAAGGAGAAAAACTCTAAAAGGGAATGGTCTCCTTCTGTCCCTCTTTCTCTTTCTTACACACACACACACACACCACTGGGGTGAAGAGAGAGGCAGTAACAGATAGAACAGGCAGAGAAAGGGAGAAAGGAAGGGAAAGGAAACAGAAGCAGGGCACGTGGGCTCTGACAGCGGGGAGGCCTGAAAAGACAGGATGGGGAGTCAGGAAGGTGAGGCGTGGAGGTGTGAGGTCTTCAGGGGGAGACGGGGCAGAGGCAGCCAGCTGTGCAGGGAAAAGAGGCCGCCCCGCGGGCACCGCGTACAGGCTGCAGCGTCAACATCCCGGGTGGTGGTAACAGCAAGGTGTGTGCGCATGTGCTGGTTGTGTGCGTGTGCACACACCTCTGGAGAAGTGTGCACCCATGAGTGTTACCAGCACAGACACAGCACAGACACAAAGGGGGGAAACGCTGGCTACCCGGGCGCCGTGCAGGGTCTGTTGAGGGACCTCGTCCCCTCCAAAGGAGCGGGGACCGCTTCTCAGGGACTCTCCCTGCCTCGTCAGTACTTGCTGAGTGAATTTTTTTGTTTTTGTTTTTGTTTTCTAGGCCTCCATGGCATATAGGATCTTAGTTCCCTCATCAGGGTTGGAACCTGGGCCCTCTGCAATGGAAGGGCAGAGTCTTAACCACTGGACTGCCAGGGAATTCCCGCTGAGCAGATGTTGAATGCCATAGCCAGCTCCCTTCCAATGCAGACCGCAGGTGGGATAGTAAATGCAGACGTGGCTCTCCTACCCGCTTCTTCTCACTTTACTGCCATCCCTGCAAAACCAGCCATTAGTGAAAAAGTGCCAGGTTGCTAGCCCGGAGCCCCGGGACTCAGAACCACGCTTCTCTCTCTTGGGTTTACTGCCTTCTTCCTTTTCCTGGAGTTAAATTACTTACATTCAGACCTTCACTTCCGGGCTAGGCTGAAGGCACCTGGAGCGCACACCCCTATTTATTTATTATTTATTATTATCTATTATTTATCTTTGGTTCCCCTCTAGTGCCCGGCATCGTACCAGGTACTCCATGAATGTTTGCTAAATAAATGGGTGGCATAGTGGGTCCATCATGTGCCCCGTGCACAGAAGGGGCTTCAGGGTCTCCACACACACAACACGCTGTGCTTTTCTTCCTTCTTTCTGTCCTTCTTTCCTTCCTTCTTCCCTCCCTCCCTCTCCCAGAATTTATCAAGCCTCTAGAAAAGTGCTGGTTTCCCAGATGGCGCTAGTGTTAAAGAGCCTGCCTGCCAATGCAGGAGATGTAAGAGACGTCAGTTTGATCTGGAAGATCCCCTGGCAACCCACTCCAGTGTTCTTGCCTGAAGAATCCCATGGACAGAGGGGCCTGGCAGGCTACAGTCCATGGAGATGCAAAGAGTCAGACATGACTGAGCTACTTAGCACACACGTACTAGGAATATGCTAGATGATGCTTCTGGGGCCGAAAGTGACACAAGCCCTTGGTTCCTTTGACTTTCTATAGCCAGTTCGGGTATATATCCTGATGCCTATAGAGGACTGGAAAGGATGTAGATGCCTCCGGTGTGTGTCAGGGGCAGGTAAAGGAGGTCACATCCACTAATGGGCAAGATAAGCACCAGCTGGTAAGCTTCAAGCTCCTCAGGGATCTCAAGATAAAAGTTACTGACCTGCTGTTTTTGATTTCCCATAAAAAAGAAAGACTGAAGGGAGTGAGGAGGAAGGCAGAAAGAGGGAGGGAAGGAGAGGTGGGAGGAAGGAAAGAGAGGGAGGAAGAAAGCAATCCAAAGCGCCAAGCAGCATCAAAGGCGAGTCCTGGGAGGAGCTCCCCAAGAGATGGGGATGCTTACGGAATTCCAGGCATCTCATGTTCTCTTCCATTTAGTTTCCCAACAGCTCCATGAATGGGGTATTGTTATGAGGACGGCATTCACCAGTGTAGAAACAGGCTGTGAGAGGTGACTGCCAGGTGAAGTTGGGGTCATCTAGGAAGAAGAGGGGAGGGTGTCCTTGACCATGGCACCCAGCAGTGCCCATGACCCAGTCCTGCAGACGGTGCCAACCCGAGTCAGCCTCCTCTGATCTGCGATGGCCTGCCTCCTGGTCACAGGATGGACAGACCCTCAGAACTTCTCTTTTGTGGCTCAGGACTGACATCCACGCCCTGCCTGCCTGTCTCCAGTTCAGCCAGTTCCTAAGTCAAACAGCTGATTCCTCTGAGCCATCACGGCAGGTGGTCACACAGGGGACGGAGGACGGGCCTGCCTCTGGGGCTCTGGGTACTGATCTTGCAAAGGCATGTCAAGTAGGCAGGCCTCAAGAGGAGTCTCGGGGACTCAGTGTGGGTTCATTCAGCCTTTCATCCTTGGGGACCCCCAGCCTGTGGAGCCTGCAGAACCCCCAACCTGCAGAAAACCTGCGCCTGCCACCCAGTCCCCAACCCCAGCTGCAGCAGCCTGGGGCTAGTTCACAGTGGCCCTCAGCGGAATCATCTCCCACAGACCAAATCACCCGCAGGAACTTCCTCACTTTGGGGGATCCGTAACATGTTGTCCTAAATGTCCCAGTGGCTTGCCTGTCACCTAAGGTCTTGCCCGCTCCAGCCCCAACACACAACATCCTTATCCTTTCCAAATCACAGCCTCACTCAGGACAAAGACAAAAATCTGTTTCGTCTCCTAATGGGCTGATGGGAACAGTGGACCTTTATTTGGCAAGCTGGGACCATTCATACTGAGCCTCATTCTCATTCTATTTTGATTGTCTAAGAGCATAGGTGGTAGTTTTGGAGGAACTGGATTCTGCCACAAATGTCTTGACACTTATCCACTCAGCTCCTCATCTTTGAAACAGGTTTATTGGCTTATTTCTCATGTTTATTGGTTTATTTCTCATGTGGTGGTTGTAAGAATGAAATGTGATAATAAGGCTCACAGGCTGCCCACTCAGTGCTACAGTTTCACACTGAGCAGGCTGGTTAACAGTCCCCAAGATGTCCACTTCCTGATCTCCGGAGCCCATGAATGTCACCTTACATGGGAAAAGGGACTTTGTAGATGTGATACAGTTGAGGATCTTGTGATGGAGAGACCCTCCTGGACAACTGTTCTGGGGAGTTCACAGTATTCATAAGGGTCCTGATAAAAGGGAGGCAGGAAAGTCAGAGTCAGAGAAGGAGATGTGACAACAGAAGCAGAGGTCTGGGTGATCTGAGGAAGGAACCAGGAGCCAGGGCTAGAAGATGAAAAGACAAGGAATCAGGTTCTCCCCAGAGCCTCTGAAAGGAGCTCAGCCCTGCTGACACCCTGATTTCAGGCTTCTGCCCTCCAGAACTGTAAGATGATAAATTTGTGTTGTTATCAGTCACCATATGGGTGATAATTTGTTTCAGCACCAATAGGAAACTAACAGAATGCTACTTATTAGGTGTCCTCTCCAATGAAGGCTGGCTTCCCTCATGGCTTAGATGGTAAAGAATCCACCTGCAATGAGGGAGACCTGGGTCGGGAAGATCTCCTGGAGAAGGGAATGGCTACCCACCCTAGGATTCCTGCCTGGGACATGACTGAGTGACTAACACTTTTCAGTGAAGGCAGTGGCACCACGAGCTGTTTTCTGATGCTGGCCCCTGGAACATTCCCTGTGTCTGATCAATGTCTCTTGATGCGGAAACCCTTTTACTGGGTCAATTCTGTTCAGGACTGTTAGACTACAAGGACTGCCTCTCAAAGTTATCTGTAACTGGCACCATGCCCTGCACAGAATACCCCACCAGAGGCTTCCTGAAAGGTATGGAGGCAGCTGGTCTCAGTGTGAATCCCAGGTCTCCTGCTTAACTCACTGTGACCTTGGGCAAATCATGTAACTTATTTGAGCCCCCATTTCTTTATCAATAAATGAGGATAATGCCACCTTACATGTAAACTATGAATACTAAGCCAGCTCTGCAAAATGGATGGGATCGTCATCCATTTTCCTTTCAACTTTAGAAGGTACCTGTGTTCAAGTGTGTTGCCGTGCATGCCTTCACTTTGCACAATAACTTGGTGGTGAACCTGACTCAGCACAAATACAAAAATCTCCTTCTGCTATTTGACTGATGGGGACAATGGACCTTCTGTTGACAAACTGGAACCCTACTGACTTACTTGTAAAGCAAGTGGATGTATCTAAATGGCTCCATCATCCTTTTGTTCATTCTTTGTTTAACACTTACTGACAGCTCACCAAGCATCAAGGCTACAAAATAAAACACAGAATAGCCCTTGCCTTCAGGATGCATACTGTCTAACTGGGGCAAAAATCTCTATACAGTACTGTGGGGTCTATGATGGGACAGAGAATGCCAGAGTCATGATGCACACGAGCCATGAATATTCTGCAAAGGAATAAAAACATCCTGCGCCTTAGGGATGGAAGGGCATGGGAAGGGGCCAGCTAGACCTCCTCTCATGCGTTCCCCTGCATCCTAGTAATGTGAAGATTCTTCCTGTCCTGCAGATCTCTAGGGAAAGGTCTGTTTGTGGTGATTCCAAGAGTGGTCTCCTAACAACAGGCCCTAGGACATTCTGTGGGTCTGACCAATATCGTTTGACTTGAAACCCTTTTTCTGGGTCAATTCTGTTCAAAATTCTAACTTTCCTTTTGGGGGAGGTCAGATTAAAAAGCAGATGGGAGAAGGGGTGATGAGCAGTGACAGATGGGGAATGAAAAGGGGCCTCAGGGAGCAAGGGGCTTCTGGAGCTTTCTCCTAGGACACCTCTGAGCACATCAGTGTGTTGCAAACAAGGCTTCGTGGCTAAAACTTGGATTGCCTTGGATTGCCTCCCAGGAAGGACCTTCCTTTGACCCAGGGGCCTCTGTCCTCCCAGGCTCTGGAGTCCATGAAGGGCCCAACAAAGGCCCCCTGGGGTAAGGCGTCCTGGCAGGGCCCAGCCCCCTCCCGTTCTAGGTGAGGGATAGATTTCCCAGGGTAGGGCCCGAGAGAGCTAGGTTCAGGCTTCCCACTAATCACCCTCCAATTTTCAGCTTCTGATGATCCTAGCTGAGAAGGAGCAGCCTCATTATATAGGAAAGCATTCTGGTTCTTTAATAAGAGGGTGAGGTACCTGGCTTTCCATCTCTGATGGAGAACAGCACCACCGGATCAAGGAAGTCTCATGAGGCAGGTCGGAGGACACCAGAGTTCTTGGTCAGCTAAGGGGTAAGCCATTCAACAGACCCTGTTGTGTATTCTGCTATAGGCCAGGCACCAGGCCAGGCGCTGAACCACATGGATTCATAAGGGACAGTCCCTGGTGTCATTACACTTGCAGGATAACACAACTATATATTGATCTGACATCCCCAGCAACCACCAAGGATATAAAAAACAAGGAAGATATGATCCCTGACTTTGAAGAGCTTGTACGCTAGTTCATTCATTCATAAAGTATTGTTCATGTACCTGTTGTGGGAGGTCCTGGGTTAGGTTCTGGGAATCCTAGCTGAATTATTAACACTAGCTTCAAGGAGCTCACATTCTCCTAGGGCCACCTGAACTGCCAGGTCTGGGGATGGGGTGGAATTCTGGCATCCTGGAGCTCTATAGAGGTCATCTAGTTCACCTTTCCATTCACTGTGGGGCTAAGGGTGGCCATGGAACGCTTCTGGCCAATGAGATTAATTGGAAGTTGTTGGGTGGCTCTTCTGGGAAAGCTTGTGCTAAATAGGCAAACTCAGTAGGCATGCCTGCTTAGCTATAGGCTTCCCTGCTTGGAATACAGATGTGACATCTGGAAACACAGCAGCCATCTTGTGGTGCTGAGCTTAAATGCCTCAAAGGAATAGAGAGGGGACTTCCCTGCTGGTCCAGTGGCTAAGACTCCATGCTCCCAATGCAGGGAGGCCGGGTTTGATCCCTGGTCAGGGAACTAGATCCCGCATGCCATAACTAAGACACAACTCAGCCAAGTAAATTAAAAAATGTTAAAAAAAAAAAAAAAAGCAGAGAGACAGAAGGGACTTGGTTTTAATAGCAACAATGATACACCTTTGAACAACCAAACAAGCCCCAGATGGACCCTGTGTTCACCATGCCTTACGTGCTAAATGCTTTATATAAAAAAAAACTTATAGAACCTATAAAGGAGTTACTGTAATTATCCCCATTTTACAGATGAGAAAACAGAGACACAGAGACAGGAAGTGCCAAGTCCATGTAGGACTTCTGGCTCTACAGCCCACCCCTTTAATTAACCACCATGGCTCTCATTTCAGTAAATGTCCCCCGCAATCCTAACCTCTTGTTTGGGTTTCAAAAATCGCCTGTTTGGTAACACTTACACTGCCAGGCCCCTGTCCCCACCAGCCGAAGGTATTGTCCTGTCCTCTCTGTGATGGCATATACTGCTCCATCAGGACTCTGGAATGACACAGTAACTGCGTATTTGTGTGGCTGTGTCTCCCACTGGGCTGAGAGATGCTTCCTCAAGATCAGGGATGAACTAAAGTGAGTGTGTATGGACAGGAGTCTCCCATGTATGTATGAGTGTGAGCGCTGAAAAGCAATGGCCTGTACCAGACATCCCTGCATTCTGCCTGTGCTGGAAAGCTGTCCCCTGAATGAATGAATGGTCAACTGAGAGCACAAGTAAATGAAAGAGTGAATGAATATATGACAAACGACTATATGAATGAATAAACAACAAAAAGATGGTATATACCCACTCGAATGCTTTTCAGAACCCTTCCCTGAGTGGGCTGGGGACAGGAGCTTTACTGTCACAATCGCTAGTCAGTAGGACGGCGGCTCCCAGTTTTCACCAGGATCACCTGCAGAAACAGATGCTTCAAAATACAGAACAAAATAATAACTAACACTTCTCAGTTCCTCCCTATATGTCAGGAACCTTCCTGAGCCCTTTCATATCCTAACGCATGTATCCTCACTCTCTAGGATAGGTATTATTGTTATCCACACTTTACAGATGGAAAAGTTGAGGCACAGAGAGTTTAAGTCACTAGTCCAAGGTCACCCAGCTGGTAAGTGGTAGACCTCAGATTTGAACCAGGCGGTCTGGCCCCAGAGTCCATGCTCATAACCCTGCACAATACCGTGTCTGTACTGTTTTTTAATCCCCCTGTACTGCACAGGTGTTGCAAAGTAATATCTGGGCATACTGGGTAAAGCTTGGAGGAACTTTTGAGGCAATAATACTTAGAAAAAGTGAACCTTTCAAAGGTGTTCAGGAGAAGGCTGTTAAAGCCCCAATTTGCAGCTCAGCCCATGGTAACAGGCTCAGTTAGGGATGCAGGGAGGGTCTTTGTCCCCTCATCACCCTCGTCATTCCATGCAGCCCTCCTTGGAGTCCAGGATGGAGGAGGAAACGCTGGCTGGCCATGCCCTCCACATCTGTCTCCTGAGCTCCAGACAGGGGAACGGGGAGGGCAGCCCATTGCCCACCCTGTGGCACTTCAGCCAGAGACCTTCCGGGGTGAGAGGAGAGACGGGGGCAGCCTGCCCTCCCCCACTGTGGTGCCCCAGCGTGGCCCAGGGGCCTCAGTGTCACTGCTGTGGCTCCAGGGCAGGCAGTGGAGGGATGATGTGTGGCTCTCTCGAGGCCCCCTGAGTGCAGAAATGTTTAAAAGCCTTAAATAAATTCCCATCTAATTTCCACTAGCTCCCATCTCCAGCTCGGGCTCTCAGCCGGAGCATGAAATGAGCAGGCGGGGTTTCTCCTGCCAACATGTCTCCTCCATGAGCCCCAGGGGACCCACTCCATGACCTAGCGGGGCTTTTCCATCTCAAATATCTATGGCTTCAGCCTCTCCCTCCTGGGCACGCTGACCTCCATGGGCTGAGCTCTCCATCCCAGCCCCAGCCTCACTCAGACTGCCTCCCCAGCCTCCATCCTCCCCAAAGTGGACTCTGTTTCCTAACACATTCGGCCTTCTAGGAGTTGACTGAGGGCTGCCTTTCCTTCCACATGGTCTCAGCTCTTTCCCCCCCCACCAAGAGTCCTTCTCCATCACTCATGGCCCTCAGGCCCTGCCATGAGAGAACAGCCCTCCCACCTGGCTCTTCCTGTCCTTCTAACCACAGTCTGGCCCGACACTTGCCAGACTCATCAGGTCCATCCAAGTCATACACTCCACACACATGGCTGCCTCTGGGCCTTTGCACTTGGCATCCCCTCTACCTGCACGCCTCTCCCAGATCCCCAGGCGCCCCTACTTTGCTTCACTCAGTCTCTGCTCCGATAGTACCTCCCCAGACAGGACTTTCCTGGCCACCACCATCACCCACCACAGCTGCCTTATCTTTCTGCGGCACATATCACATTCTGACATATTATATTTTTTATTGATTACAACACATGTGACCTATACATGTATCACATGTGTATTTTATTATTGCCTGTCGACTTTACTAGAACATCATCCCCTTGGGGGCATGCGTAGGTCTGTACTCGGCACCCAGAGCAGTGCCTTGTGCCCAGGGGATGATTTGTTTGTTGAATGCACACGAGTAAAGGAAAGGATGGATGAATGTGTTGAGTTAACCTGAGGAAGTTTAGCCAGGTTGCTAAGAAAGCTATTTAGGGACTGGGTAGCCTAGAGTTAGCTTTCTGAGCCAGATAGGCTCTTGGAGATTGGGATGATGCAGTCTAGGTTTGGAGCCTGAACATAGGAGCCAGGTAGCCTGGCTTCCAGTCCCAGCTCACCACCTTCTGACTCTGTGACCTTGGGCAAGTTGCTGAAACTTTCTGTGCCTCAGTTCCCACAAACACTACGCTTTTATAAGACGGCAAGTTTGCTTGATCAATGTTTTGGTGTGTTCCTGCTGCTCCACCTACCATCGTTCCCCTGTCTCTCTCCCTCTCCTTAGGCGTCCCCATCCCCTGAGACACAACAGACCGATTAATAGACCAATTAATTAGACCAACTAATAACTTTACAGTGGCCTTTAACTGTGCAAGTGAAAGGAAGAGTAGCACTTCTGTCACTTTAAATCAAAAGCTGGAGGTGATTAAATTTAGTAAGAAAGAAAAGAAAGTGTTAGTCGCTCAGTCAGGTCTGACTCTTTGCAGCCCCAAGGACTTATAGCCTGCCAGGCCCCTGTGTCCACGGAATTCTTTCAGCAAGAATACTGGAGTGAGCTTCTCTTCCCTTCTCCAGGGGATTTTCCCAAGCCAGTGATCAAACACAAGTAACCTTAACCCTAACTTAGTAAGAAAGACATGTCAAAAGCAAAGATAGGCCAAAAGCTAGGCCTCTTGCCCCAGTTAGCCAAGGTGTAAATGTAAAGGACAAGTTAAAGGAAATTAAAAATATTGCTCCAATGAACACACAAATGTTAAGAAAGTGAAACAGCCTTATGGCTGATATGGGGAAAGTTGGAGTAGTCTCAACAGGAGATCAGACTAACCACAATATCCCTCAAGCCAAAGCCTGATCCAGAGAAAAACCCTAACTCTCTTTATTAACATGAAGACTGAATGGGGTGAGGAAGATACAGAAGACAAGTTTGAAGCTAGCAGGGGTTGGTTTAAGGAAATTAGCCAACTCTATAACATAAAAGTGCAAGGTGAAGTAGCAAGTGCTAATGTAGAAGCTGCAGCAAGTTATCCAGAAGATCTAAGATAATTCACGAAGACGGCTTCACTACACAACAGATCTTCAGTGTAGATGAAACAGCCTTCTATTGGAAGAAGATGACATCTAGGACATTCATGACTAGAGTTGTTCTTGTTGCTGTTCAGTTGCTAACTCGTGTCTGAGTCTTTGCGACCCCATGGACTGGAGCACGCTAAGCTTCCCTGTCCTCCACTATCTTCCAGAGTTTGTTCAGTTTCATGTCCATTGAGTTGGTGATGCTATATAACCATCTCATTCTCTGCCGTCCTCTTCTTTTGCCTTTAGTCTTTCCCAGCATCAGGGTCTTTTCCAATGAGTTGTCTCTTTGCATCAAATGGCCAAAGTATTGGAGTTTCAGCTTCAACATCAGTCCTTCCAAGATTACTCAGGATTGATTTCCTTTAGAATTGACTGGTTTGATCTCCTTGCTGTCCAAGGGTCTCTCAAGAGTCTCTCAACAACATCATCAGTTAAAAACATCAATTCTTTGCTGCTCAGCCTTCTTTATGGTCCAACTCTCACATCCGTACATGACTATTGGAAAAACTCTAGCTTTGACTATACAGATCACTGTCAGCAAAGTGATGTCTCTGCTCTTTAATATGCTGTCTAGGTTTGTCATAGCTTTCATTCCAAGAGGCAAGTGTCTTTGAGTTTCATGGGTGCAGTCAACATCCACAGTGATTTTGTAGCCCAAGAAAATAAAATCTGTCACTGCTTCCTCTTTTCTCCCTTCTATTTACCATGAAGTGATAGGACTGGATGCCATGATCTTCGTTTTTCGAATGTTCAGTTTCCAGCCAGCTTTTTCACTCTTCTCTTTCACCCTCATCAAAAGGCTTTTTAGTTCCTCTTTGATTTCTGCCATTAAATACCAGGCAAATGATACTAGACCATCTGCATATCTGAGGTTGTTGTTATTTCTCCTAGCAATCTTGAATCCAGCTTGTGAGTCGTGCATGTATCCTGGCATTTTGCATAACATACTCTGCATATAAGTTAAATAAGCAGGGTGAAAATATACAGCTTTATATTCCTTTCCCAATTTGGAACAAGTCTGTTGTTCCATGTCCAGTTCTAACTGTTGCTTCATGACCTGCATACAGGTTACTCAGGAGACAGGTAAGGTTATCTGGTATTCCTATTTCTTTAAGAATTTTCCACAGTTTGTCATAGCTAAAGAGGAGAAGTCAATTCTGGCTCTAAAGCTTCAAAGTTCAGGCTGGCCTTTTTGTTAGGGGCTCATGCAGCCAATGACTATAAATTGAAGCCAGTGCTCATTTCCCATTCCAAAAACCCTAAGGCCCATAAAGAATTATGCTGAATCTATTCTGCCTGTGGTGCAAAAATGGAAAAACAACCCTGGAAGACAGCACATCTGTTTACAGCATAATTTATTGAGTATTTTAAGACCACTGTTGAGACCAACTGCTCAGAAAAAGATTCCTTGTAAAATATTACTGCTTTTCCACAATGCACTTGTTCATCCCATCCAAGAGCTCTGATGGAGATGTACAATAAGATTCATGTTGTTTTCACACCTGCTAACACAATATCCATTCTGCAGCCCATAAATCAAAGAGTCATTTTGACTTTCAAGTCTTATTCTTTAAGAAATACATTTCGTAAGTCTGTAGCTGCCATCGATGCTGACTTCTCTGATGGATCTGGGCAAAGTAAATTGAAATCCTTCTGGAAAAGGTTCACCATCCTAGACATCATTAAGAACACTGGTGATTCAGAACTTTTCTAGAGGTGCAGTGGCAAAGACTCTGTGCTCCCAAGCAGGGTGTCTAGGTTTCATCCCTGTCAGGGGACTAAATCACAGATGCTGCAACTAAAGATCCCACATACTGCAAATAAAAGGTCCTGCATACCACAGCAAAGACTGAAGATTCTGAGTTTACAACAAAGACCTAGCACTGCCAAATAAATTATTTTTGTTTGTAAAAAAAAAAATCATGTTTCATGAGAAGAAGTCAAAATATCAATATTAACAAGGAGTTGGAAGAAGCTGATTCTAACCTTCATGGATGACTTTGAGGGGTTCATGACTTCAGTGGAGGAAGAATCTGCAGATGTGATAGCAACAGAAGAGAGCTAGAATTCAAACTGGAGCCTCAAGATGTGACTGAATTGCAGCAATCTCATGATAAAACTCTTAACAGATAAGAAATTGCCTCTTATCAATGGGCACAGAAAGTTGTTTCTGGAGATGGAATCTATTCATAGTGAAGATGCTGTGAAGATTGTTGAAATGACAACAAAAGCTTTAGAATATTGCATGAACTTAGTTGATAAAGCAGTGGCAGGGTTTGAGAGGACTGACTCCAATTCTGCAAGAAGTTCTATAGGTAAAATGCTTTCAAGCAGCATGGCAGGCTACAGAGAAATAATTCATGAAAGGAAGAGTCAATCAGAGCAGCAAACTTCAATGTTGTATTTTAAGAAATTGCCACAGCCACCTGGGCTTTCAGCAACCACCACTCTGATCAGTCAGCAGCCATGGAAATGGAGGCAAGACTCCACTGGCAAAAAGACCACAACTTACTGAAGGCTCCGATGGTGGTCAGCACTTCTTTAGCTATAAAATATTTTTAAATTAAGGTACGTACACTGTTTTCATAGATGTGATGCTATTTATTGCACATTTAATAGACTATAGTATAGTATAAACAACTTTTATATGCATTGAGAAGCCAAAAAACTCATGTGGTCACATTATCGGAGTGTTCTGGAACCAGACCCCCAGTATCTCCAAGGCGTACCTGTATTCCGAATCACTTAGGCTCTGGCCAGCAAACAGCAGAGATCCCTTTGCCCTGGGAATCAAACTAGGCAGAAGGTGCTTTCTCTCTAGGTAAAAGAAAGAGGGGAGGGGGTGGCAGGTGGCAAAGCAGGATTTAAATCTTTAGCTCCTGGGCTTTCGGAGGCAGAGAGAGAAGGTTTGGGAAGCTTTGGACTCCTGGAAGACAGAATTCCTGGGACATGGGGGCATGGAGAGGGGCTCTGGCAATTTGGGCAGGGCCCAGGGGCCTGTGCCGGAGAAGGCAATGGCAACCCACTCCAGTACTCTTGCCTGGAGAATCCCAGGGATGGCGGAGGCTGGTGGGCTGCCATCTACGGGGTCACACAGAGTTGGACATGACTGAAGCAACTTAGCAGCAGCAGCAGAGGCCTCGGCATGAGTCACAGGTCGATAGCTGGGCTCTGGGAACAACCGGAGAATGGCCTCTGAGACAGCGGGCTGTCCAGGTGGGATATATTTGCTCAAGAGATCAATATGTAATTCAAACCAGAGTGTTCCCTCCCTCCTCCCTCCCTCCCTCTTCCCTCCAGAGAATTTAAATAGGGGGAAAAACAAGCAGTCTTCACCATGAATGAGATGGAAGGTCAGGATTGTGCTTATGTATCTCTGTGGGTGCTTCCCCCCGTCCCTCCTGGGAAGGCAGGTGAGTCCAGAGAGGTTATCTCTGGGGAGCAGAAGGGAGCAGTGAGAGGAACACCCCAAGCCATTGGCCCTTGGTGGCCTGTGTGGAGACCAGTTAGGGACAGAAACCCTCGGTCTGGGCATCAGGAACCCACAGAGGTGGTTTCCAGTGTCAATTATGATGAGCAATTGGTCAGCCTACAGGGCTTTAAAAAGATGTTCAGAAACTTCCCTGGTGGTTCAAGGGTTAAGAACCCATCTTGCAATGCAGGGGCCATGGGTTTGATTCCTGGTCGGGGAACTGGGATCCCACATGCTACAGACAGCACCACAGCTAGAGAGTCTGTGGGCCACAACCGAAGATCTCACGTGATGCAACTAAGACCCAATGCAGCCAGATAAATAAATATTTTAAAAATAAATAGAAATTAGAAGATGTGCAGCTATGAATTAAGACAAGTTGAACCCCGATTTACCTGGGCTTAAATAGGGGAAGGAAACATGAAACCGACTTAATTGTTTGCAAATGTAGCAGAAGGCTTGCTGGAAAGTCTAGAAAAGCAGGAAAACTTAAAAAACAAACAAACAAACATAAAGCACCTAGATTCCCATAGTGTGCATCCTACCATGTCCACAATGGGAATGGTAAGCCCATATGAAGGGAAACAGACATGGGTCCCTGACCTCAGGGAGCCTAGAGGAGCAGACAGACCCCAGAATAGATCCTTCTAAGCCCACAAAGAGAATGGATCCAACAGGAAAAGTTCTGAGAAATGGTGGCATGAACAACTAACTTGAGGAAGTCAGGGAGTTTCAAACAGAAGGTGACCATTGACCCAAGTCTTCAAGAACGATGGAGTAGAGTATAAGTGAGCCCAGCAGAACAAGGAAGGGTGAGCATTTAGGACAAAGGAACCAGCCTGGACAAAAACACCGGGGAGATCTGAGGTGGGGGAGGAAAGAAAATCACGCAAGGGAAACACCCTGGAGAAGAACACAGAGAGAGGTTTTTCCAAAGGAGGACTAACTCAGAAGGAATGACGACAGAGAGCAAGAATTACAGGAAATCCCCAAGTTCAGGTTAATTCCTATTCTGTTCATGTCCGAACTCTATACAGAAACTGTGGAGCCAAAGAATAATAAACAGTTAGGGTCTAAATGTCCCTGAGAAATATGGAAACTAAGACCAGAGAAGAAAATGGGTTTGCCCAAAAATACACAGCTAGTTAAAGGCCAAGCCTTTGAAACGCAGAAATTTGATTCCTTGAAACATGAGTGGCCTGGACTGCAAACATCTAGAGAAATCTGCTTCAGAATTTAGCCTTCCTGTGACTTCCCTGGTGGTCCAATGGCAAAGAATCCGCCTGCCAATGCAGGGGACACCGGTTCGATCCCCGGTCTGGGAAGATTCCACATGCCACGGGGCAATTAAGCCCGTGGGCCACAACTAATGAAGCCAGTGCTCCTGGAGCCCATGCTCTGCAACAAGAGAGGCCACCGCAATGAGAAGCCCACGTACCACAGTTAGAGAGTAGCCCCCGCTCGCTGCAACTAGAGAAAGGCCACACACCAACAAAGACGCAGCACAGCCAAAAATAAATAGATAATCCTATTAAAAAAATAACAATTTAGCCTCTCTTCGAAGGGTGCAGTATGGCTCTGCATGGGTAAAGGAAAGTGATCCCACCCCACCCACATATGTATCATAGATGCTTTTTAGTGGGCACTGGAAATGCTGCTTCATGGACTGATTTCCTTTGTGAATAAATGCCAGTCTGAATGCAAAGTAAATTCCTAATTCTAAGGAGGGCCCAGCCGTCAGCCAGCCCACCCCGTATCTAAAGGGAGGCTCTTTGACGGAGCTGCCGTGGCTCGTTACGCTAACAAGTGGCCACCTTCTTCTGTATCCAGGCCTCCCGGTGCCTCTCCTTCTGCCTCCTAATAAGTAAGCAGTTTGGCCCTGGAAATGGAACGCAGAGACAGGCAGGGGCGGCTCTGGGGCTGCCGGCAGCAGTGTCCTCATTCTCAGGGAGAGAGACGATCCAGCCCCGGGTTTCTCAGACATGTGAGTGTGTGTGGGCAGATCTGTTAAATTCAGAGTCTGGTGTGCAGGGCCAGGTGGAGCCTGAGACCTTGCCTTTCTAAGCAGCTCCCGGGTGGTGCCGATGCCATGGCCTCTGACTGCATATTGAATAGAAAAGCTCTGAGACCTGCGTGCTCGGGCCCCAGGAGAGGGGAAGTCGAGGTCACCGCAGACAGCAGACTACGGGAGGCAAAACTTTGTATCCTTCTCCCCAAACCTAACCTGACAATGGGCCTGAAATTCTGCCATTGGAGTCACTTCTTTAGGGTTTACGTGGCAATGAACTTCAGCTTTTTGTTTTGGAAGGGTAAATCCTACACAGTCCTTAATGCCTTGGCTCTACTATATCTAGCGACTCACATTCATCACGAACAGAAAGCAGACACAGAGGGGAATGGGTACTCAGGGCCGGTATGCTCTGATGAGATGGGCGGGTGGGATAGGGCAGGCTTTCAGGCCTTGCACACCAAGGCCAGACCCAGCTGTTTTTCAGACACCAGGCCCAGAACAGGCCTGAAATGCAGCTTCATTCACTGTTATTTTTCCTAGAGTTGTGTCCACAAGCAACCTCTGCAGGCCCTACTCTCACAGGCCCCAACATCTTAAATCAGAGATATCCTTTTTTGGATGTCTCTGAGTCTAGATCACTGTCTGTCTCTAGAATTCAGCCTTTTCTGCCTTCAGGAGAGAAGGGAGAAGGCCCAGGATTTCTTGCCTTTTCCCACTAGAATGTGAGAAGCCCGGTGAGGCCAGCGTGCATCTCTGTCTGGTCTCCACTGTCCTTTCAGCAGTCAGAGTGGAGCCTCACACAGATAAGGACCTAGAAATGTTTGTCAGGTGAATCAGGGCTTGCCCACCAAGGCCTCTCTCCATCAGTTTCCCTTAAGGGGAAAGCAGCTACGATGGTTGACCGACCAAACTGATTGGGACATAGACTTGGATTACTGTGATGTTGACTGTTCATGGAGTTCTCATGGCAAGAATACTGGAGTGGTTTTCCACTCTCTCCTCCAGTGGACCACATTTTGTCTGAGCTCTTCACTGTGACCCATCAGTCTTGGGTGGCCCTGCATGGCATGGCTCATAGCTTCACTGAGTTACCCAAGTCCCTTCACCATGACAAAGCTGTGATGGTGAAGGGGGATTGAATCCTAGGACTTGAGAATTGGGAAGGAAAGAATTCTTGTCACTAAATCTCTAAGATGCTTGATCCTGGAACTCAAATACTTTATTTAAGGATGAAGAAACTGAAGCCCAGAGAGGGGAAGAAATTCCCCCAAGATTACACAGCATACTTGTGGCAGAAGCAGACAGACCACCCCCCACCCCGCCCAGGTCTCTGACTTCCAGGTCAGGGAATTGTCTCCGTCAATTTATACAGACAGGCATTCATTAGCTGCTATGCACTGAGCAACTACTGTATTCCAGGAACTGTTCTAGACACTAAAGATCTAGAATGAACCAGAAGACAAATGCCCTGACCTTATGGAGCTTAAATTCCAGAGAAGGAGACAGAAATAAGCCCATAAATCAGTAAATAGTTTCAGAAAGGGGTGGAAACTATGAAGGAAATAAAACCGGCTAATAGTGTATGAAATGTGCAGAGTGTGTATTGGGAGCGTGGGGAGGGGGTGCCCAGAGAAAAGGTGATTTATCTGAAGCCGGTATCTGAGAGCGCTGCCCTACCTCTAATGTCTGATTCCTCACTCCCACATGCTGTTCTGTATCTTCTTCACGTTCTTCCTCCTATCCCTTCCTTACACTGCTCTGAAGTTGCCCTCGGGCCACTATCGTCCCATCATCTCCCAATCACCTCTGACTATCTCCCCAGCCCCAAGTCTTGCACCCAGAGTCCAGGCCAAGGACAACCTCAGTCCCCAAGGTGCTTCCTGCAAGGCCAGAACTGGAAAAGACTGTGATGCTCTTCTTGAAGTCTAACCCCCACCCCCACCCAATTTTACAGGAGAAGATCTTTCCCAGAGAGGGCAAGTGACCTACCCAAGGTCACACAGGAGTTGGCAGAATTCCTACCTTCTCGTTTCCCCCTGTGTTTTCTCCTCTGTTCCCTGCCAACCCTCCAGGAGTCATCGGGGGTCTCAAGGAACGTTCAGCAGGCTTTCACCCTTGGTCCCCTGCCCCTGGCCCCCAAGGAGACCAGAGACACGGAGCTGGATGCAGACTCTCTGCCACCTTGTGGCTGCTCTCCAGAATATCGCCTGCTCCAGCTGGCACTTTGGAAAAGCTGCCACAGAATTCTCACTCTGACCTTGACTTTCCTCCTTGCACCTGCAGCTTCTGGCAAAATAGCTCTGCTCACATAGACACTCATCTGTAAGAAAGCAGCCAGGGCTTAGGGGCCTGCCCCTTGCTGATCTGGAGGGACCACAGCAAGGTCCCTTCTTCCACCTGTGCTGCTGCTTCTTCTGTGAAATGCGGGCAACAGTCCCTTCCCACCCACCTCACAGGGCAATCGTTCCGTGGGAACGGGTCACAGATGTGTCAGTGTTCTGAGAGGTTGAAGGCTGTCACCAACGCCCCTTCTCTGTCATTTAGCAGATAGGCTCAAGCACCTGGAAGTCACCCAAAATAAGTGGCCTTGAGAACTGGACTTCCCTGACACAGTCACGTGCAAGTGCAGAAGGCTCAAGTGCAGAGTACAGGTGTCTTTGCTGCTTGCAGTGGGCTTAATCCTTCCCATGGCCGCCTGCCTGGCCTCTGTCAGGATGCCTGTCTGTGATATGGGGAAGGGACGGTACCTGAGTGGGCTTCCCAGGTGGCGCTAGTGGTAAAGAACCCGCCTGCCAATGCAGGTAGATGTTAAGATACACAGGTTCTATCCCTGGGTTAGGAAGATCCCCTGGAGGGGGACACAGCCATCCACTCTAGTATTCTTGCCTGGAGAACCCATGGACGGAGGAGCCTGGTGGGCTACGATCCATAGGGTCACAAAGAGCTGGACAGGACCAAAGCGACTGAGCACGCATGTGTGAACAGTACCTGAGTACTTCCTGCAGCTCCCAATGCCGGGTTCTGTGGTGAAAAGGTGCCCCCAGGCGTGCCAGGGGCTGTCTGCGCTCCACCTGTATCCTCCGCCTTTTCCCATTAGTGTATCCTTTGTCTGGGGTTTTTTCTGCATGCTAAGGTCCACTTTGCCACCTGATGGTAGGTCAGAAGTTCCTGGAAATAAAAGCCACCCCAGAGCAGCTGTACCTCATTCCCATGACTAAGGGGAAGCGGTGGATTAGTACCCCAGCTCCCTCACCCCACAGGTGGGGTAACGGGCCACCTCGCAGGACTGAGTCCCACTCACCCCTTGGGTTACTGACTTAATAACAACCCTCTTATCTGTACTATGCTCCTCCTGGAGTTTCCTTCACAAGAAAATAACGTATCTGCACTCAGTCCTCATCTCAAAGTTGGATTTGGGGGGAACTTAAGCCGAAAGACCAGGATAATCCCAAACATCCTTCTATGTCTCACTCCCTGAGGGCATTGTGCAGCGTACTTTGGGTGCAGTGAGGCGCCAGGACGGGGTCACGATAGGGCTATTCGAAAAGGGTCTGGCTTCTGCCAGCAGAAGCCTGAGCTGCAGGGGAGCCTAGGAGTTGCAAGGAGGCTTGTCCAGAGACCATTGTCACTGTTCAGAGGAGGAAAAATGATGATTGAGACTAAGGCGAAGGAAATGTATGGAGATGAAAAGAAATTAAAAGACAGATTTCACCAGTAAATCAATACACCCATGGACAACAGAAAAATAAGTGGTGAGAGTTGGGAGTTTGTAAGAGAAACCAAACAGTAATTTGTCATCTAAGGATAACAGAACGAAAATATTAAACCTTCCTTGATCCCCAAAGATGTAAAGATATGTTTAATTCTTCACCCCCTTGCAAAAGAAAGAATGACTTAGAATGAGGACACTGAAGGACATTCTCTATCTTTACACACACACACACACACACACACACACACACTTATTTATGGAAAACGCAAAGGACACAGGATCTTGTTAAGCTATACCTCAAGGAGATAATCAGCAAAATTCAGACTGCGTGAAGCTCTCCAGGACAAATGACCCAAATTATTTATTAAAAAATTAGATAGCAATGAAAAGATGGAAGGGAACATACAGAGTAAAAGGAATTGAAGAGACATGTCAGCCAGTCACACTGTGTAGCTGCTACTGAATCCTGATTCAAAACAAAGAAAAAATATTTTCTCAAGTCAGTCATGAAAATATAAATACCAACCACATATTTTATTATTTTAAGGAATTGATAAAAATACTAGGAGTGATGATGATAAGATGATTATATTTTTAAAAAGGAGTCTTTACCTTTTACAGAAAAATGCTGAAATATTTATAGGTAAAATTATAGGATGGCTGGGGTTTCTTTCCAGACAATCTGAAAAGGGGGAGTGGGTAAAGTAAGAGATGAAGTAAAATTCACCACGTGATGATGTGTTGAATCTAATGATGGACACATTGGTTTTCTTATATTTTTACTCTTAAAGATATCTGAAAACAGTCCATAAAGATGCTTAATGAAACAAGAAGAAATAAGATTTGAGAAATGTCTTGGAAGTAGCATAGATTTCATATGTTGTTGGATGATGTGGGCCCGGAGTGAGAACCATACATCTAGACCAACCAGCCAGGCCTGATGTAGGACCAAGAGGAAACTAGAAGCATCTAGAACAACACCCAGGTCTCTGGCTTGTGGACTCCTCACATGGGGGCTGTATTAGCTGGGTCCGGCTGCAATAATGAGATGGCATGCACTGGGTGTCCTAAACCACAGGGGTTTATGGGTTCACAGTTCTGGGGGCCGGGAAGTCCCAGGTGAAGGTCCAGCAGGATGATTTCTGCTGAATTCTGAGAATTTTCTTCCTGGTTTACAGACACTGCCTTCTCAATAAGCTCTCACATGTGGGACAAACTGAGAGGGCGGCATTGACGTATATACACTACCATGTGTAAAACAGACGGCTAGATCAGTCCTGTGTGTTCATTGGAAGGACTGATGCTGAAGCTGAAGCTCCAATACTTTAGCCACTTCATGCGAAGAGTTGACTCATTGGAAAAGACCCTGATGCTGGGAGGGATTGGGGGCAGGAGGAGAAGGGGACGACAGAGGATGAGATGGTTGAATGGCATCACCAATTTGATGGACATGAGTTTGAGTAAACTCCGGGAGTTGGTGATGGACAGGGAGGCCTGGCGTGCTGTGATTCATGGGGTCGCAAAGAGTCGGACATGACTGAGCGGCTGAACTGAACTGAACTGAAGTGAGTGGGACACTGCGGTGTAACACAGGGCGTTCAGCCTGATTCTCTGTGATGACCCAGAGGAGTGGGTGGGGGTGGAGCGGAGGGAGGGAGGGAATACATATGACTGATTCACATTATGATATGGCAGAAACTAAAGCAACATTGTAGAGTAACTGTCCTTCAGTTAAAAAAATAAGAAAGGTCTTCTAAAATAAATGTATCTGGATTTTTTTTTTTTTTACTGTTTTCTCACATGGCAGAGAAAGAGCTCTGATACTCTTCCTCTTCTTAGAAGGACACCAATCCTACTGGATTAGAGCCCATTCTTCATTGTTATTTAGTCTCTAAGCCATGTCTGACTCTTCATGACCCCATGGACCATAGCCTGCCAGTCTTCTCTGTCCATGGGATTTCCCAGGCAAGAATACTGGAGTGGGTTGCCATTTTCTACTCCAAGGGTTCTTCCCGAACCAGGGATTGAACTCGTATCTCCTACATTGGCAGGCAGATTCTTTACCACTGAGCCACCTGAGAAGCCCAGGACTCACTCTTAGGAACTTGGTTCAGTTCAGTTCAGTCACCCAGTTGTGTCTGATTCTTTGTGAACCACATGTACCGCAGCACACCAGGCCTCCCTGTCTGTCACCAACTGCCAGAGTCTACCCAAACCCATGTCCATTGAGTCGGTGATGTCATCCAACCATCTCATCCTCTGTCATCACCTCCTCCTCCTGCCCCCAATCCCTCCCAGCATCAGGGTCTTTTCAAATGAGTCAGCTCTTCACATGGCCAAAGTATTGGAGTTTCAGCTTCAACATCAGTCCTTCCAATGAATATTCAGGACTGATTTCCTTTAGGATGGACTGCTTGGATCTCCTTGCAGTCCAAGGGACTCTCAAGAGTCTTCTCCAACACCACAGTTCAAAAGCATCATTTCTTCAAGCTCAGCTTTCTTTATAGTCCAACTCTCACATCCATATATGACTACTGGAAAAACCATAGCCTTGACTAGATGGACCTTTGTTGGCAAAGTAATGTCTCTGCTTTTTAATATGCTGTCTAGGTTGGTCATAACTTTCCTTCCAAGGAGTAAGCGTCTTCTAATTTCATGACTGCAATCACCATCTGCAGTGATTTTGGAGCCCCCAAAAATAAAGTCTGACACTGTTTCCACTGTCTCCCCATCTATTTTCCATGAAGTGATGGGACCAGATGTCATGATCTTAGTTTTCTGAATGTTGAGCTTTAAGCTAACTTTTTCACTCTCCTCTTTCATTTTCACCAAGAGGCTCTTTAGTTCTTCTTCACTTTCTACCATAAGGGTGGTGTCATCTGCATATCTGAGGTTATTGATATTTCTCCTGGCAATCTTGATTCCAGCTTGTGCTTCATCCAGCCCAGTGTTTCTCATGATGTACTCTGCATATAAGTTAAATAAGCAGGGTGACAATATACAGCCTTGATGTACTCCTTTTCCTATTTGGAACCAGTCTGTTGTTCCGTGTCCAGTTCTAGCTGTTGCTTCTTGACCTGCATACAGGTTTCTCAAGAGGCAGGTCAGGTATTCTCAAGAGGTGGTCTGGTATTCCCAATTACCCCCTAAAGACTGTATCTCCAACTATGATCAAATCAAGGGTAGGACTTCAATGTAGGAATTTTGGAAGGGATACAATTCACTCCATTTGCTGAGACGGGAAAGGCTGGGGAAGAACAACAGGGAAAGACAGAGCTGTCCTTGTCACATGGTGAGGACATCCAAATAACACAAAGCCGACTAAAGCTACAGGTGCCCAGAATCATAATGAAGGTGTAGAAAGAAGAAAACCAGCAGCATTGATTCAGGGCACACCTACCTTAACCAGAAACTGTGCTCAGTGCTTTTTAAGCATCATCTCACTTAATTATCTTATGTTCCTCTTTTTCCAGATGAAAAAACTGAAGCACATGAAGGTCACTTGCCCAGGTCGTTTCCCCACAGCTGGTCCACGGTGGAACCAGGGCCTGTCTGATGTAAGAACTCATGCTCTGCACTCTGCCTCAGCAGAGATCTGGCTTTGGGGTCCTGGGGGGCTGCAATGGAATCCTGATTTTATCATATACTTGCTGAGAGGCCTAAATACAATTCCTCAGAATTCAGTATCCTCCTCTATAAAATCGGGGTTATAATGTTAACCTCACGAGACTTCAAAGAGGCTCAGATAAGGTAGTACATGGTCAGGGCTTGCCACAGAGTGAGCTCTTAAAGAAGGCAGCTGCTATTGTTATTAATACTATTTTTGCTATTTACCTTCATTTCTCCTAATTACCTTTCTCTGGAAGTTGCCAGGAGTGTTACTGCACTTATATCACTGACACTGCTAAACCTACTTGAATACATTTATCATCCTTCCCATAAAATCACAGTCTAGCGTGTCCTCTGGGGAGGGATGTGGACAGGATGGGCAGGGCAAGACTTTTGTGACTCATTTTTCCTTTCTTTCATGCCTGACAATCTAGGGCCGCCAACCAGGATAAGATGACCACGTGACCAGAATTTCTCAGACGCCTGGTTTCATGTGTTAACCTCACTTTCAAACCTTGTGTCTCCATCTCGGGGCTCACGCCATGTTCTGAGTAGTGATCAGTAACGTGAATTTCTACCAAGGCTGTTACAAAGCAGCTCAGAGGATGTCCTGCCCTCTGCAGACCTTCCAGTCTTCACTGATCATTGCTGCAGGAAGAAGTGGCTATTTCTCAGCACAAGGTCGCACAAACAGCCCTGCGTGGTCAATGTCCCAGGTCAGTTCAAACCAGCTCTCTGTCATTGAGCTGAACACACCCCATCTCTGGACCTTGGCCCCCAACTTGGAGGCTGCATGAATGGAGCTCTCAGGGCCTCATCAGCTCCAAGGTTTGAAGATGGTTTGGGTTAAGCTCAGGTAGGCTCCCACACTGATTTTTAGGTGAGATGAGATGAGGACAAGAAATAGCTCATCTACATAGCAGAAGATCGGCCTCATCTACCACTCCACTTACCCAATCCTAAAAATGCACCAGCTTCTCCATCAGACAGAAAGTCTAGGAAGGTGAAAAGAAGATTTATAATTCCTTGTAATTCTCTTTGAGGGCTTTGCAGCATGGATTTTCTGTGCAATTACCTACAGGGAACACAAGAGATTAGAAATGCAGGGAGTGTTCTGGGTGTCGTGCCCAAGTCCTTCCATGTGAGTCATGAGGTTTAGAAAAGAAAAGAGAGAGTTTAGTTCCCATTTACCCAGGGCCTGTTGGGTGCCTAGCACTGTGCCCCAAATTGCTGAGAAATAAGATTTTAAATATGCAAACATTGTCCATGCCTAGCTTAATCAGCTTGGGCTGTTATCACAAGATACTATAGGCTGGGTGGTTTAAGCAACAAACACTCATTGCTCACAGCTCTGGAGGCTGCAAGACTAAGATCAGGGTACCAGCACAGACAGGTTTTGGTGAGGGCTCCCTTGCTGGTTTGCAGACAGCATCCTTCTTCTTGTATCCTCAGAGGGTGGATAGACAAAGCTCTAGTTTTTTCATCTTCTTCAAAGATGGAGCCCCCATGATGGGGGCTCCACTCATGATGTCATCTAACCCTAATTCTCTCCCAAAGACCCCACTCCCACATACCATCCCACTGGGGATTAGGGCTTCCCTGGTGGCTCAGCGGTAAAGAATCCACCTGCAATGCAGGAGAAGCAGGTTCAATCCCTGGGTGGAAAGGATTCCCTGGAAAAGGAAATGGCAACCCACTCCTGTATTCTTGCCTGGGAAATTCCATGGACCGAGGAGCCTGGCAGGCTACAGTCCACGAGGTCCCAAGTGTTAGACATGATTTAGTGACTAAACCAGCTACTATGGGAATTTTGGGGAGACACAAGCATTCAGTCCATAGCAATGCTCTTAAGGCAATTACAATTTACCTTAAAACACTGAAAAATAGTATGGTCCCCAGACTCCTGTTTTTTCCAAATACACGATGATTTATTTACTTACAGTCAATTTCTGTGGCTCTGGGGACCACACTCCTGGAAGAGATGGAAGGGAAAGACCAGAAGGCCTCAGAACTCCAGGTATGGTCCATGGGAAGGTAGTTGTCACTCTGGTTTATGAGATACGTGGGGGAGGTGAGGGGGTGGGTAGGCAGGAATGAGACATGATTCCTTGATCAGGGTCACACAGTTACCTGGTCAGAGCAGAGCCCAGGAAAGGTCTCTGCCCAGGGCTCAGGCAAACCCTCCAGACACAAACTGCCCCACCACCCACTGGCTCTAGGGCAGGGATCAGGAACTTGGAGTCGAGAGCCGGTTTTCTCAGCTGTATAATGACTCAGGGGGGTTTTGTCCAGGTTATCTCAACCCTGCTTCGTAACCTACAGAACAGTATGTATACATAGCCCATATATTTAGAAAAGACAAACTAAATCCTCATTATTGATATACATCACTGAGATTTTAAATTGCATGTATTAGCAACAATAACAGGATTAAACCCATAGAATCCCAGAGCTAGAAGGGTTTTCCCACACAGGCTTCCTTATCAAGTGTTGGCATCCCCTGGTCCCTATCTATGCCAAGTGGTATTAATTGCATTACCAACGATGAACACATTCAATTTCAGAATCCTCCCAGAAAGGTGAGCTACTCAAGGAGGAATTTCCACATCTATACTCCAACTAGTCCAGAGCTCGAAGGCTCAAGCTCCAGGCCTGTGGGACCCATGGATGGGGAGGGACAGGCCATCACCCTGCACACGGGGTTCTAGAGACCAAGGGGAGACCTGAGCTGCCGGAGCTCGAACTGGGGTTCCAGCTGAAGTCTCCTGGATGCTCACCTTCCTCCTCTCAAGCTGGTCCTCTTCTACCTGGATCTGAGAAGAAAGGGAAGAGGGGAGGGACAGAGGGCAGCTAACACCCTCTGTGGCCCCAGATGTATACCTCATTCTAGCTTTTACCATCAGAGGATCTCAGGAGGTTCCAGACTTCCCTGCTATAGAGCCCAGGCTGGCCATGAGACATCACCCAGCACACAGCACCCAGCACTCATCCTCATCTTGGCAATCTCGTCATTTTCACCTGCCCATCCTTTCTCCCAGGGCTGGCACAACAACCCTATGACTGTATCTCTGGTCCCAAGATGTAGTGATAAGATTTCTGCCATATTAAAACCCAAGTCCTGGGCTTTCCTGGTGGCTCAGTGGTAAAGAATCCACCTGCCAGTGCAGGAGACTTGAGTTTGATCCCTGGTCCAGGAAGATCCCACAGGCCACAGAGCCACTGAGCCCGTGCACCATCACTAATGAGCCTGTGCTCTAGAGCCCGGGAGCTACAATTACTGAGCCCATGTGTTGCAACTACTGAAGTCCATGAGCCTAGAGCCTGTGCCCCCCAACAAGAGAAGCCACCACAAAGAGAAGCCCAGGCACCACAACTAGAGAAAGCCCGCAGCCAACACTGAAGACCCAGCACAGCCAAAAGTAAATAAAACTAAAAAAAAAAAAAACTAAAATACTCATAGGAAGCTTCTCCCACCAGACTATAGGAACCAAGAGCAAGGCTCTCTGCTCAGGGGGGCAAACTGCTGTCAGCAACGGAGGCAGAGAGTGGGGCGCTAGGGTGTAGCACCCAGGGGCCAGTTCACAGAAGCCTCCCTCCCCTACCTGCCTCTAAAACCCAGCTTCTCTCCACTGCAGACCATGATCTTTTGAGTTCACATCACTGAGTCCCAGTGGTAACGTACAAAACACCATGATTAAGTACTTTCAAGGAGTATGCTGGAGCAACCAGACACCTCGGGCCAAAACAAAACTTCCAAGCTCTGCTAAAGGTTACAGCCAAGGTTGAGGGGCTCCTGCCACTTGAAAGTGTTGACTTCAATGTTGATGGTAAATGGAAAAACCTCTGGGTCATAGCTGAGATTCAGCACAAGGAGATTCGGGGCAGGGATGGAAGCAAAAGCATCAGGTTAGGTGGGAATCTGTGCCAGGTGTGAGAAGTTCAGGCAAAGGGCCCCGCTCAGACTTCTATTCCAAAAGCAATTACAAACAGAATTTTTTAAGATATTTTAAATGTGTGGGTGGGCTTTCTTTCCCTCCGAGCACACAACTGCATCCCTGGGCAGCTGTCCTTGTTCCTATAACAAACCCAGAAGACAAAAAGTGGGTACAGAAGAATATATAAAATCACATTCTACCAGCCCCAGAGAACTCAAATAGTACTCATTCTTGCAAAAGCACCAACAGACACCCCCTCTCACTTACAGGAAAGAAAACTGAAGCTAAATGTTTAAGAAGCTTTTCCAGATTTTCATAGGACCTCATCACCAGGCCAAAACAGGTGTTCTAACAGGAGGCTTCTACCTGGAACTTCTCTGCGCCCTCTCTTAGTTAACACCAAACATCACATATTCAAAGGAGAAATTAGAAGTGAGGCTGAAAAAAAAAGCAACAGAAACAATGACCAAGAGCGGGACATAAAAATAAAAAAGCAAGACTTCCCTGGTGGCACAGTGGATAAAAATCCACCTGCCAATGCAGGGGACACAGGTTCAGTCCCTGGTCTGGGAAGATCCCACATGCCAAGCAACAAGTGCATGTGCCACAACCACTGAGTCCACACTCTCGAGCCCATGGGCCACAACTACTGAGCCTGCAAGCTGCGACTACGGAAGCCTGAATGCCTGGAGCCCATGCTCCACATGAAAAGCCACCGCAGTGAGAAAACTGTGCACCGCAACGAAGAGCAGACCCCGGTTGTCGCAACTGGGGAAAGCCCATGCAGCAAGGAAGACCCAGGGCAATCAAAAAGTATATAAATAAATAAGTTTTTTTTACAAAGAAATATCTTCTGTTAAAAAAAAAAGGAAGCAGGTCATGCGAAAGCTTGCAAGATTGACCAGCATTCGAGCATGGCCAGCTGGCCAGAGGACTTACTTTGCAGGCCCACAAGGTCTTCACTGACTCTGGTGTGGCCTGTGGAGAAGCAGCTGGAATCCACACACTGTCTAGAGGTAGAGAAGTGAGGGATAGGAAGAAAACAAGGGTTCAGCCAGAAGCAAATAAGAGCCCATGGGGGCCTGTGTGCAGTCCTTTCTGCAGACTGGCCCTTGGCCCACCATCCTCACCCAGGGAAAAGGAGGGCACTGCAGGGGCCATGCACCTGGAGATCCAGGGACACTTGGGCCACCTTTCAGGGGTATAAATCACCGTAAACCTAGCAATGGAGGGGAAGAGAGGCCAGTCCACCAGAAGGAGAACCAGGGCAAGATGGCGGCCACTTTCTGATGGCTTATGGGGTTTACACCGGTGTGAGGGGGGGGATATGAAGACTGGCCCGCAAAACGCTGAAAACTGCAAAGGCACAGCCAAGACCAGGCTGGAGTGGCTTCTGCTGTTGGTACCAGTGGCCCAGGCTCTTTACCAAGGGGCTGAGACACTCACGTGGCCGTGTGACATGGGGCCTATGAGCAAAGTGGAGACCATGCTGCCTAAGAAGAACCAAGACAGTATACTGATTGTGACCACCAAGGCTGTGGTTTTAGTGGTGACCCAGGAAAGTGGGGTCTGTCAAACCAGCCGGTACACTTGAAGTAAACCAAAGCAGTGCAAAAATATTTTAATAGCTTCTGGAGTGGGCCACCGTGGCTCAGGCCATGTGAGGGGTCCAAGGTATTGGTGCAGCCTTGGGGGCCTGTGGGGAGTAGGGCCTGGGCAACCAGGATACTCTGAGATTTTTGGAGGCAAAGCAGTCACTACCTTGTAAGGACTCTTGTGGGTGGTACTTGCGGTCCTGGCCCCTAGCTGAGGACTCAGTCATTGGTGTGGCCTCAGAGATGGATGTCATAGAGGAATTGTGGGGCCTGCCTCACAGGATTGACAGATAAAATATTGGATGTCAAATTTGAATTTGAGATTAGCAACAAAGGATGATATAGACTATACTTATGAGATTATTCGTTGCTCATCTAAAATTCAAATAGAACTGAGAATCCTGCATTTTAATTTGCTAACTTTGGTAACCTGAGGTCCTAGCAGCACAGAGAATGTGTAGTCAGCACCAAAGGCCCTGCCAAGCTGGAGTCCCCAGTGTGGCCATGGTGATGTGGGAAAAGTACCAGGCAAGGCACTTCCCTAGGGGTCCAGTGATTAAGACTTTGCCTTCCAAAGCAAGGGTGTGAGTTCAATCCTTGCTCAAAGGAGTTGAGATCCCACGTGCCTCGCATCCAAAAAACCAAAACATAAAACACAAGCAATATTGTAACACATTCAATAAAGATTTTAAAAATGGCCCACATCGAAAAAAAAATTTTTAAAATAAGTCCTAAGGCCACCCAGGGCCACTCTTCTGCAGCCCTGCTTGAATGAAGCACAGGTAGGATTCACACTGTCTAGTAGCCAAATTTTTAAAAGTATAAAGAAATAGGGGAAATTAATGTTATGTTTTATTTAGCCCAGTATATCCAAAATGTTGTTCTGTCAGCATGTAATCAATAAACCAGTATTAATGAGATGTTTTACATTCTCTTTTTAAGACTAAGACTGTGAAAGCTGGTGTGCAAATTAACAGCCCTTCTCCATCTGAACAGTGAATTTTCAATGGCTTCAGGGTCTAGCAGAACAGACCCAGGTCCCTTGCTGAGAGTCCTAGGCATTGGTGTGGTTCTGCGATGTGAGAGAAGTAGTGTGACTAGGGGATCAGGCAGCCAGTCAATTCTAAGAACCGAGGCAGTTTGGGGACCACTTTTGTACAACTCCTGGGCTTTCGTTGGAGGCCCAGCCCATTGCCAAGAGTCTGATGCTTTGAGGTAGCTCCAGGGATGTGGGGGATGAGAAGTGCCAAGGCAGAGCTTGTGTGCATGCTAAGTCACTTCCATCGTGTCTGACTCTTTGAGGCACTATGGTCTGTAGCCAGCCCATCAGGCTCCTCTGTCCATGGGATTCTCCAGGCAACTTTACTGGAGTGGGTTGCCATGCCCTCTTCCAGGGGACCTCCCCAACCCAGGGGCATCAAACCCGCTTCTTTTACATTGGCAAGTGTGTTCTTTACCACTAGCACCAACTGGGAAGCCCCCAAGGCAAGGCTTAGTTCCTCTCTAATGGTTTAGGAGCTAGCCCTACAGGCCTAGGTCCCCTGCCAAGGGTCTGAGATGGGGGAGTGGGGAACAGGGCTGGGCACTCAGATGATATCTGTGAGAAAAGCCAAATAATACAGTAATTATCCTCTAATGACTGCAGTGACTGCCCCAGAAATTGGGCTCTGGGCCACAGAGCTGAGGCCTTGAGGAGTCATGATGCTATGGGTCAGAGGGTGGGAGAGGTGGTAACCAGCCAACTTATATGGTCTGCAAAGAACCAGGGCACATGATGCGTTCTGGGGCTGGCACCCTGCCAAGGGTCTTAGATATTGACATTGCCCACGTGACATGAAGAAAAAGGAAAGGTGGGCAGCAATTTGCTCTAAGAAGTAAATCCAAGGTGATGTGGCCGGGAGTGTGGGGCTGGGCAGCTGCGATGGTCAGTTTCACTCTCTGCCCAATGACACCCCAAGGTCCACCCACCAGAGCCACCAGGCCCCTCCTGCCTGGATCTGTGCTCCTCATCCTGAGAGGGGTGGGTGGCAGCTGGGCACTGAGAGTGTTGCTGGCATATTGGTCCTGCTCCAAGCAGACAGGGCATGGTGAAGTGATCTCTTCTTTTTTCCTTGTTATGTAGATTCCTATAAAATTTCCTCTACTTTGCCTCTGGCCCTCAAGGCCTAAAATGTTTGCCAAGTCCTGCTCTATTCAATGACTTTCAGGGGTCAGGGAGTTTTCCAGAGGTCAAGGTCCCGACCAGGGACCCAGGTTCCAGGGCAGATCCTGTGATATGCGAAGACGAGGTCAGACAGCCAGCACACCAAGAGGAACCGAGACAGCTGTGCTGACCTCCAGTGCCAAGATTTGATCCACAGGATGGGGCGGGGGGGCAGGGAGGAGCTGGCGCAGGGCATGGTCTCAGCCCCAGGCAACAATGCAGCTCCTGATGATGGTGAAGGGTGAGTGAAGACCCTTCCTGAACACAGCCTCCCTCTCCTGGCTGTTTCCAGAAGGTGAGTGGAGTAAAGCAGACAGAAAGATTTTCATTCTCTGGTCATTGTAAAATATGGATGTGTAAGAGGCCCCCACTGACCATAGCCTCATAGGCGTGGAATCACATTATGGCCCAATGTTTTGTTAGTCTGCAAAGCCAGTGAGTGGAGGATAGCAGAGTGGCCCCTGCTCTTGTCACATCATCCTGAGGATGGAAGGAAGCCATGGGTGTGTGTTCTAAACTAGGGGCCTGGGACACACCCATGGCTTAGAACTAGGACTCCTTGGAAGGAAGGCTATGACAAACCTAGACAGCATATTAAAAAGCAGAGACATCACTGTGCCGACAAAGGTCTGTAGAGTCAAAGCTACTGTTTTCCCAGTAGTCATGTATAGATATGAGAATTGGTCCATAAAGAAGGCTGAGCACCAAAAAATTAATGGTTTCAAATTGTGGTGCTGGAGAAGACTTCTGAGAGTCCTTTGGACTGCAAGGACATCAAATCAGTCAGTCCTAAAGGAAATCAACCTTAAATATTCATTGGAAGGAGTGTTGCTGAAGCTGAAGCTCTAGTACTTTGTCCACCTGATACAAAGAGCCAGCTCACTGGAAAAGACCTCAAAGCTGGGAAAGATTGAAGGCAAGAGAAGGGGGCAGCAGAGGATGAGATGGTTAGATAGCATCACTGACTCAATGGACATGAATTTGAGCAAACTCCATAAGATAGTGCAGGAATCTGGTTCACTGTGGTCCATAGGATTGCAAAGAGTCAGAGACGACTTAGCAATTGAATGACAACAATAGAGTTGATTAACAATGTGTTAGTTTCAGGTGAACAAAAAAGAGATTCCATTTTATATATATACACACATATATATATATATATCTGTATATATATTTCAAATTGTTTTTCCAGTTAGGCTGCTACAGAATATTGAGCAGGGTTTCCTGTGCTATACAGTAGGTCCTTATTGATTATCAATTTTATATATAGCATTATGTACATATATACAACAGAATATTACTCAGCTGTTGAAAAGAATGAAATAATGCCATTTGCAGCAACAAGGATAGACCTAGAGAGTGTCATACTGAGTGAAGTTAGACAAAGAAGGAGAAATAAAGTTTGGGATTGACAGAAGTCCTTTTGCTTAATGCTTGCTAGTCACACCTACTCTCTTACCCTTGACCTTGGAAATATTTACCAGAGAGATGGCCTAGGTCCCCTGATGGAAAATGAGGCCAAAATGTCATGGATTCATCTATCGCTCCTGAGTAGAATTGACTGAGCCAGAAGCCAAAGAAGAGGAAATAGAAATTAATTACACTATATAGATATATTTTTTTAATTACTGCAAAATCTGGTACCTCTATGTGCATCTCCAGTTTTGGCATAAAATACCCAACGATGTCAGGCTTTTGTAGACAAATCATTTTGTGCATTTGAATTCCTTTGGAGCACTTATGGCACCAAGCCGAGTACATCAAACAACTATGAAATTCTCACAACTGATGATCACAATTACCCTTTTTCTTTTTTATACATGAAGTCTTTGGAGTGCAACATCTGCTTGTTGTATAAGACCTTCTTCACATCTGGGTTCCCACTGCTTTTTTTTAGGACCATTCCCTCATCAATTTGGAAGTTGCACACTCTCTAAGAATCTGTTCATGGTTGTCATATGTGCTCCATCAGTTTGTTTGTGATTTATTGTCCAAGTTTATAAGGTTTGCTTTTATTAAAGCTCTCAGAGATAGCATAAGTTCTTTCTGAGTGTAAAAACGTTCAATCCAGACTGATCACTAAATACTTGACATTCATGCATGTGAAGAAGTACTGCTGTCAAATCTGCATTTGACAGCCATTATAAGAGGTTCCTAAGATGTTCTTGGTTCAAAGCTTCCTATATTCTAATTCTCTGGCTTTCCTTTCTGGGTTAAATCACAGAATGGTCTTGTTATTGTTGTTCAGTCGCTCAATCATGTCTGATGCTTTGCAACCCCATGGAGTGCAGCACGCCAGGCTTCCCTGTCCTTTGCTGTCTCCCTGAGTTTGCTCGGACCTATGTCCATTGAGTCGATGATGCCACCTAGCCATCTCATGCTCTGTTGCCCTCTTCTCCTCCTGCCCTCAATCTTTCCCAGCATCAGGGTCTCTTCCAAAGAGTCACTTCGCATCAGGTGGCCAAAATACTGGAGCTTCAGCTTCAGCGTCAGTCCTTCCAATGAATATTCAGGGTTGATTTGCTTTAGGATTGACTGGTTTGAATGGTCGGCCTCTAGCAAAATGAACAGCAAATCTCCCACAACAACACATTCCTCCAAGAAGTGATCTGCCCTGGTTGTTGGTTAATAAAATGCCTTTTCTTTTATTAAGACAGTTTTTCTCCAGTACAGATTAATACATCCATTTCCCTTGTGTCTCAAATATTTAACTTCAGATATCTCAAGATAATAATTCATTAAGCTTTGGAACGGATAGCCAAGTAATCGAAGATAGTCTAAGCGTTTTTCAAAACCGTGATCTAAAGTTGCTATGCCATCAGTGTAAGGAATGTAATAATGTAATGATTCAACTAATGATTTAGTACCCGCTGTAAGGATTTTTCAGGCCAGGTAGAATGCGAACACTCTGGAGCATTAGTTAATGTGAGAGGTGGGTGTGAAGCACAGGCCAAGTAGCTTACCTGTTGGTGCCTTTAAGCTCCAGACAAACACATCTTCATACATCTAAGTCTTACAGTTACACCTGGCAGTAAATGACCTACAGACACATCAAATACAATGGCTAAGGAAACAGTATATAGAGAAATTGTGTAGCGTTATTGATGCCTTTTCATCAAGGTCTAGTTAGGAAAATAGACTCAGCACCAGTTTGTTAAAGACTTGGTTAGCAGTTACTGGGGAGTTCCGAGAGACTATAGTGAGGCTGGTTCTGGCAACATGGAAAGAACTGGAACCAAGGACTGCCAGCTGCGGTGAACAACAGCGGCTGGAATGACAGTCATAGGAATCAGACTCAAAATATTGAACTAGTCCCTGGCACAGTCTCAGCCTTCTGGTCACCTTCTAGTGCCCCCTAGTGGCAGAACCTAAGAAGGTGCCAGCTGGCAAAGGAGAAATACAGTTGGTAGTGTATCAGCCCAGCAAAGTGTAGGAAGGTTGGTCTAGAAGTTAGAACAAGGGCTTAATAACCCAAACAAGATGTATGTGCATCTTATGCATGATCTAAATGCAGGAGAGAGAAGTGAAGTAGTAGGTTAGGTTTACTGTGTTCGGCATATTGAAGCTCTCTTAAATTTAGGAATTAAATTTGTTTTGCCCACTCTATGTTCCAATGTCAGATTTTTTTTTTATCATCCCTTTAATCACATACCAAAAGTCTTACTACAAATTGAAACTTACTGAGCCTTAAACCAATACAGTAAATTAATTATTCTGGGGTTACGGAAAAAATTCTCAGACTAGGTTCATTCTAACATTCTACAGAAAGCCTAACCCTGCTCTTTTGGGGAGGTAGTTACACATTTGGAAATGACAACTACCAAGACCCAGGTGCTGACAGGAAGCTAAATTGCCCTTTAGAATTATCTTTTCAGCCACCTCCCAGTACTTTACCACTTATCTAAAAGAAGACAAAATAATAGGCTTTTTTGTTTCCAGCACCTACAATGTGCATTTCCAGGTTTGTTTTGGAGTACAGCTGTGAAATCTTTCAGCGCTGACATAATTCTCTTCCCATCCAATTGTGAAATGTTCTTTGAGCAATGTAATTGTTCCCCACTGCAATTCTCACAGCCGCGTGTCAGCATGTCAATCACTGATTCTTCTCCCAGTTCTGATTGTTCCCTGCTGTGTTAACACCCAGAATGAGTCCTTCCAGCTGCTGAAAGATGTCAGCATATTTATATGAACTACTTCATATTTGCTAGGGAAAATTCCTGAAGACCAATATAGACCAGCATAAACCAGATATATCTGGGCTTGCATTTAAATTTTCTTTGGGATCAGTAATAGCGTTAAGCATTGCAAATGACATATGTGAATACAAAATGTCATTTTATCTTTACTGGGCTTTAATCATATCCATTCCTGAGAGTAGAGCAATCATATCATTCAAAATCACTTCTCAAAATGAGAAACTATTTTATAGTAGCGCTCTCTAAGAGATCCAAAGCGATCTTTTATTGCAATGTTTCTGGCTAGAGAGTTATCGAACTTTTTTGATATTTCAAATTTCTCTTTGTCTTGACTTTATATGACCATTTCTCTAAGATTCCTAAAAGAGAAAAGTGAAAGAGTTAGTCACTCATTCATGTCCAACTCTTTGCGACCCCATGGACTGTAGCCCACCAGACTCTTCTTTCCATGGAATTCTCCAGGCAAGAATATTGGAGTGAATAGCCATTTCCTTCTCCAGGAGATCTTCCCCACCCAGAGATCAAATCCGAGTCTCCCACACTGCAGACAGATTCTTTACCGTCTGAGCCACCAGGGAAGCCCCAGGTACCCATAATCTGAGTATAACACGTTTTTCCTTCACTGACAAGGAGTTTCTTCAAGAATCTTGACTGGAATTGTTAAACCTCCAGTCAAGGGGGCTTCAAGATGAAGGGGACATATGTAAGCCCTGCCTGATTCATGTTGATGTACGGCCAAAACCATCACAATATTGTAAAGTAATTGTTCTCCAATTAAAATAAGTTAATTAATTAATAAATAATTGTGGATTGAATCATGTCCCCAAGAAATAATTAGTTCTAACTGAAGTTAGATCAGAAGTTTTAATTTGCCGAAGCTCTAACCCTTGATACCTGTAAACAAGAATTTATTTGGAAATAGGACCTTTGCAGGTATAACTAAGATCTAAGTTAAGAAGCGATTATACTGGTACAGGGTGGGCCCTTAATCCAGTATGACTGGTGTCCTTAAAAGAAGAAGAAAAGAGACACAGAGGGAAGAAACCATGTAAAGTCAGAGGCAGATTGGCCACAAGTTAAGGAATGCCGTGGGCTTCCAGAGGCTGGAAGAGGCAAGGAAGGAACCCCCCTGCACCCTCCAGAGGCTTCAGGGAGAGCATGGCCCTATCAACACCTTGACTTTGGACTTGTGGCCTCCAGAAGCATGAGAGGATACATTTCTCTTGTTTTAAGCCACTTAGTTTATGGTGCTTTGTTATAGCAGTCTTAGAAATCTAATTCATCTCCTCAGTCTATCAGCTCGAATTCTAGCATGGCAGGTTTCTTTGCTGTGTCTCCGTGGTCCTGTCTCTGTTGGTTCTAAGTTAACACCTTCAGTGTGAGTGTGGGAGCTCTCCTGTCCTTGCTTGGGCTGGAAGCAGGGACAGAAGAGTCTTAGACTAACTCCTCCAAGAACATCACAGGTTGATGCTTGTGGTCCTATCTTTGCATGGACCAGCTGATGATTGTGGAGCATCCTGGGAGCTGGCGCAGTATCAGATTTTTCTTCAGTGATGTTGCACTGGGGATGTTGTACATACCCACTGCTGCTACTGAGAGAGCAACCCAGAAGCAAATGATGGGACCACCAGCATCTTCACCCATTCCAATAAACTTGTTTCCCAGTCTCTTTGGATCTACAATCATGGGTGTCAGTTTTCCACCAGTGTGCCCTTCCACAACAGGCACCCCTCTCTCCGCTGTGCGTGCAGAGGTGTTTCAAGCTTTCAAAGAGCACAGTCCCTAGTCCCGTCCTCTCTTAGATGTGCTCCCTAACTCCTCCTAATTATGATTGCTCTGACTACCCAGCCTGCCTTTAGTGTCCTAGGGGCTTGTTACAAGACAATTCCTTATCCTTGTACCTATACCTGAAGTTCTATTTTAAGAATATCTTAATGCTGACGCTATCTGTGAGTTCAGTTAAGTTATACCAAAGGTAACCATTGCAATTTAAAGTCTAAACAGGACACTTTTTTAGAGCAAAGGAAGATATTAAAAATAGCTAAAAGTCTATAATTTTTTGAAACATGTATTGACCAGTGTTGACTTTTATTAAATCGATAGGTAGCCTTAATCCGGTTCTATTTAAATTTTTTAAATGATATTTTTCTTAAAAAATCCACTTACATGAAAGCAGAATAAAAGTTTTATACTGACAGTAAAAATTTTTTAATAACAAGGAGAATAATTGTCATTGGTATATGACAACTTCTTTGTCATTTTCTATTTTTCTGAAGCTTTTATTTATCTCAATGTGATATTCTTTTCAGTATTTAGCTTTCAACACAATTTGTATATTATGAAAACAAGCTTGAGCTGATAGGTCAATTGACTCTTCTGTTGATAGTAATAGCTTTAATTGTGAAAATAAACTTTTTATAGGTGCTGAAGTACCAGGTCAGGTCAGAGCACATCTGCTAAATGTAGACTATTCTAAATTCCATTTTTTGAAATTAAAATGCATAAATGTCAACCCAAATATCTTCAAATGTACTCTATTATTTTTATCTCTATCCAGTACTTGTCTTCAACAAATATTTGGCCAAGACAATTTTGGTTAAATAAATTGTCTCTGATGCTCTTGAATTGTTCACTAAATTTAAATGCTTCAGAACTGGAAGTCTTATCAACTTCAGTACTTTCTGATATAGGATATAAATGTGTCCATTTAAAAAGAGAAGTTCCATCCAATGATTCTTCAAATAAGTGCACAAATCCCAGTCACAGTTACAGAACTTAACTTCTTAAATTAATGTTATTTTTATAGCAGTTTTAAGTTCACAGCAAAACTGAGCAGAAAGTACCAAGAGTTCTCATGCAAGCCCTGTCATATTGATGACTTCTAGAGGTTAGTAAGTGAAAGTCGTTCAGTCATGTCCGACTCTTTGCAACCCCATGGATTATACAGTCCATGGAATTCTCCAGGCCAGAATACTGGAGTAGGTAACCTTTCCCTTCTCCAGAGGATCTTCCCAACCCAGGGACTGAACCCAAGTCTCCCATATTACAGGCGGATTCTTTACCCATTAAGTCACATGGGAAGCCCAAGAATACTAGAGTGGGTAGCCTATCCCTTCTCCAGAGGATCTTCCCGACCCAGGAATCAAACCGGGGTCTCCTGCATTGCAGGAGGATTCTTTACCAACTGAGCCATCAGGGAAGCCCTTTTTAGAGGTTAACATCATTTAGGATTTTTCAATCTCCACTAACGACAGTTAGGATTGGATTGTTCCTGCTTGGGGGGCAAGAGGGGAGCTGCTTTATGAATTGTAGAAAGTTTAGCATTCTCTGGCTCTTTCATTTTTTTTCTTCTAGGTTTATTAAGACATGATTGACATACAGCACATAGAGCACTGTGTACATTTAAGGTGTACAAGTATAATGATTTGAGTTTTATACATTATGAAAGGATTATCACAATAAGTTTAGTGAACACCTATCATTTTGTTTAGATACAAAACTAAAAAAAGAGACTCCAGTACTCTTGCCTGGAAAATCCCATGGACGGAGGAGCCTGGTGGGCTGCAGTCCATGGGGTCGTGAAGAGTCGGACATGACTGAAGTGACTTAGCAGCAGCAGCAGCAGCAAAGAAAGAGAAAAAAATGTTCTTGTGATGAGAACTCTTAGGATTTATTCTCATCACATACAACAGTGTTATTATATGTATCATGCTGTACATTATATCCTTAGTACTTATTAACTGGAGACAATTGTAGAATTTTAAAATTAAATCTTGAAAAAGAAATGAAATATATATAACTCAGAATGGAAAAAATAAAACCGTTTCTATTTGCAGGTGACATGATTATCTCTACAAACAATCCAAAGGAATGTTTTAAAATTTCTAGAATAACTGAGTTTGACAAGGTTTCAGGTTACAAGGAGGACACACAAAAATCAATTGCATTTTTATTTACAAACAGCAAGCATGTGGAAATCAAAATTAAAAAACACAATGCCATGTATAATTGCTCCAAAGAAAATAAGATATTTAGGTATAAATCCAACAAAACAAGTATAAGACATATATGTTGAAAAATTACAGAACACAGGTGATGGAAATCAAGGAAGACCTAAGTAAATGGGGAGAGATGCTCTATTTGTGGCCTGGAAGATTTAACAGTAAAGAGGTCGATTTTCTCCAAAGTGATCTGTATATTTAATACAATTGCTATCAAATTCCCAGCAAGATGCTTTATAAACATACCCAGGCTTATTCTAAAATTTACTTGGAAAGGAGAGGACCTAGAATAGCTTACACAATTTTGAAAAAGCAAAATAGCATGGGAGAGAGAATTCACTCTACTTGATGTTAAGACTTTACTACTTAGCTGCAGAAATCAAGATAGTGTGGTTTTGATGGTTTCTAGACACATAGACCAATGAAACAGAACAGAGAACTTAGAAACAGGTCCACACAAATATGTCTGACTGATTTTTGATAAGGTGTGAAGGTAATTCAATTAAAAAAAAACCATATCTCCGTCAATAAATGGTGTTGGAGCAACTGACATCCACAAGCAAAAATAAAATGAACATTGACCTAAACTTCACACCTTATACAGAAATTAACTCAAAACATATCATGGTCTTAAATGTAAAACAGAAAACTTTAAGAAAAAAAGTGAGAAATCTTTGGGATCTAAGGGTAAATGAAAAGTTCTCAGATTTGACACTAAAAGCATGAACCATAAAAGTAAAAAAATTATAAACTGGACCTCAGCAAAATTAACATCTTTTGCTCTGCCAAAGATTCTCTTTAGAGGATGAAAAGATGAGCTACAGACCAGGAGAAAATATTTGCAAATCACATACTCAACAAGGTTGTTGTATATAAAATATATAAGTAACTCTCAATACTCAGCAGTAGAAGAAAAATGTCAGTCCAATTAGAAAGGGGGCAACATACACGGACAGACATTTCACTGAAAAGGATACACAGATAGTAAACATGACATTTCACTTAAGAGGATATACAGATAGCACATGAAGAGACATAAGACATCATCAGCCATTAGATGCTTGCAAATTAGACCCACAATGATATATCCCTTCATACCTAAATAGTAATACCACCAAATGCTGGTGAGGATGAACAGAAACTGGATTTTCATATATTTCTGGCAGGACTGTGAGATGGTACACTGTGAAAGTTAGTTTGACAATGTCTTTTAAAACTAAACATGAAGTTACTGTATCACACAAACGTTGTGCTCTTGGGAATTTACTGCGAAGAAATGAAAACTAGGTTCACACAAAAGCCTGTTCACAAATGTTCATAGCAGTTTTATTCACTGCAGAGACTGTAGCCCGCCAGCTTCCTCTGTTCACAGGATTTTCCTGGCAAGAATACTGGAGTAGGTTACTATTTCCAGCTTCAGGAGATCTACCCAACCCAGGGATCGAACCCGCATCTCCTTCAAGTCTCCTGCATTGGCAGGCAGATTCTTTACCACTGAGGCACTGGGAAGCCCCTAAATCTGTAGATAACTATAGATAACTTATAATGCCTAATACAACATAAATGATAAGTAAACAGTTGTTGGTGTGTGGCAAATTCAAGTTTTGCTTTTTGGAACACTTTGTGGAATTTTTCTCTTTTCTAATGTTTTTGACTTGAGGATGGAGAACCTTGGAATACAGAGCGCCAACTGCACTCAGTAATAAAAAAGGAGCAAGCTACCGTACACTTGAGAAATTAAGTAGGTCTCAAGGGAATTATAATGAGTGAAGAAAAGCCAATTTCAAAAGATTTCACACTGTAAAATAGTTAATAATATTCTAAAATATTCTTGAAATAACAAAATTATAGTGCCTGCTAGAGGGTAGGAAAGGCTGAGAGAGCTGGCGCAGTTATAAAGAAGTGACGCAAAGCAGTCTCGTGGTGATGGAATAGTTCTGTATCTTGACTATGATGGTGGTTCCATGAAGCTATACGTGTAATAAAGTTGCATAAAACTATACATGTGGCTAAATGAACACATGTAAAACTATACAAATGTGAATAATGTGGAACAGTCTGTGGACTGTACCAAGGTCAATTTCTGGGTTTTGATGGTGCGGAATGGTTATGTAAGATGTTACCACTGAGGGAGGTTACCACTGAAGATAAATTAGGAGTTTGAGATTAATTTATACACACTCCTATATATAAAATAGATAATCAACAAGGACCTACTGTATAGCACAGGGAACTATACTCAATATTCTGTAATAACCTATATTGGAAAAGAATGTGAAAAGGAATAGATACATCTATGCACGCATGCTCAGTCACTGCAGTTGTGTTCAACTCTTTGCAATCCTATGGACTGTAGCCTGCCAGGCTCCTCTGTCCATGGGATTCTCCAGGCAAGAATACTAGAGCGGGCAGCCATGACCTCCTCCAGGGAATCTTCCTGAGCTGGGGATTGAACCTTCATCTCCTGCATTGCAGGTGGATTCTTTACCACTAAGCCACTAGGAAGTCCAGATACCTGTATATGTATAACTAAATCACTTTGCTGTACTCCTGAAATGAACACAAGATTGTAAATCAACTATACAAATATAAACTTTTAAAAAAATTTTATAATGTAAAACAAAAAAAGATTTCCCATTGAGGGAGAATAGGCGCGTGGAACATCGCTGCGTGTTTGTTGTAACTTCCTGTGAATCAATAATCTTCAAAATAAAAAGGTTAGAGAGAATTAAATCTCCCACCAGCAATGCATGCGTTATTCTGTTTCTCCACATCTTCTCCAGCATTTGGTGCTGTCACTACTTTTTACTGTAACCATTCCAATAGGTTCATTTCTTCTCTTGCTTTTGTAGGAATAAATTTCAATATTTTTCTGTTTACAAGCCTTATTTTAAATCACTGCTTTTTTCCGTAAAATCTGAAATATTTTGGGACCCTATTGAATACTTTGATTAATCTTTCCCAACTGACTTTTAAAATAACCAAAATGTAGAGAGCTTGATTACAAAAATTCAATACCACCATAGGACACTTATATTGATCTACAGAGTGCCCTTCAAAGGTTCACACTTTTTAAAAAGCCAGTTGACAGGGCAGCAAAGAGAAAGGTATATTGCCGTGCTGAAATATTTTACTATGTGCAACCAAAGCTTCCTGACAAATTTTAATTCCGTTAACTCTGGCCAAGGGACCATAAATTAAAAATTGTGAAAATGACGATGTCCATGTCCAATGTCATATCTTGTTTGGAAGCTGAGTATACCCAGATCATGACGCCTAATAGAGGAAGATTAAGATTTATTTCTGGTCCCCCAGATCAGTGGTTGTTTCTGAATCCACGTCATATACCAAAGACCACTGAGATGACCTCAAAAGATGTCATTTAAGAAATAGACTAGCATTATCAGACAAAAGTTTCTCAAGATGCCAGCCTTCGAAAAACGTCAGTGCTCGTGACCAAAGAGCCGTGTTGACCTAATGAAAGATCCTGCATTTGTGTGTTTACAGTATAAATGGGTTCTGCCTACAACGATTAAAGAGAAGGAAGATGACCTAGCATCTTCGTCACCTCTGTATATCGTTGATAAAACTGGAACATTTGAAAATCTGGAACATTGTCTACCTGGTAAACTGATTATGGCAGCTGGGCTCACTTCCCAAATCTCATTAGGGAGGCTGATGAGGGAACACGATGTATTCATGAGGCTGATGCAAAGTGCAGCTTTTCAACTAAGAAGGTTAAATTTGCCACTGTAGAACCAGTGTCACCAGCTTCCACATAGATGACTGAAGCAGTTAAAGACTGTTCTTGGGAAAGTTGTAGAGAAACTGTAAGGTATCTGTCAACAGAGAACAGCTTGAGGAAGATGCTGTTCTCTAGTAACTGAAGATGTCACAAACCTAGAAACCACTACAGTGGAGATGGGAGAACCATGCTTATGCATGAGACAAGTGCTCGGGCCTGGTGCACTGGGAAGACCCAGAGGAATTGGGTGGAGAGGGAAGTGGGAGGGGGGATCGGGATGGGGAATACATGTAACTCCATGGCTGATTCATGTCAATGTATGACAAAACCCACTGAAATGTTGTGAAGTAATTAGCCTCCAACTAATAAAAAATTTTAAAAAAAAAAAGATGATACTAGCATCAGCTACTGGTCCTGGTGGTTGCTCAGTCGCTCAGTCATGTTTGAGTCTTTGCAGCCGGCAGGCTCCTCCATCCGTGGGATTTTTCAGGCAAGAATACTGGAGTGGGTTACCATTTCCTGCTGCAGGGAATCTTCCCAAACCAGGGATCGGACCTGTGTCTCTCGTGTCTCCTGCACTGACAGGTGCATTCTTTACCACTGCACCACCTGGGTCCTGGAACCTCCCACAAAACCACCTTCTAAGAACATCAAATGGCCTGAGGTTGGAAGCGTATGTGAGCCTGTTGGAGGATGCCTTTTCTTAAAGAACAAGGCAGGTAAAAACTCCAGATGCATTCAACTGTGGTGCCAGGGAAGTCCCTGCTATCAAAATTCAAAACTACAAAGAGCAACAGATTTAAATAAACAAGATGAAGACCGGGCAATTTACATAAACATTCACACTTAGTTCTCAGATACTTCAAGGATGGAGAATTATCTCGAATAATATTGAAACCAAGGTCATAGGATACTTTTGGCTGGAATAGTTTGCGCTGTGCCAACAAGATCATAATTCATTTTCATAATTAGTATTTCTTCTGTGAGTAAATATTTGTCTGGCCTTCCCAACTTAAGCAGCACTTAGTACAACCAGTCCTTTATCTAGTCCTGTTGGAGACACATTGCTTTCTGAATCACCAACAAGCTCTAAGTTCTGTCTTAAACCTACCCTTGAGCCATCTCCTCCTCCCCCAATATAAGTTGTTCAGTAGTCTCCAATGACCACTAATGCAGAATCTGACGTTTTCTTGGAAGTGGAACCCTGCATTTCCAAACCTGGAAGCAACCTCCTTTGGTTTAAGAACTACAAAGTTTACATTCCCACCAACAGCGTACGAGGGTTCCCTTTTCTCCACGTCCTCGTCAGTGGAAAACAGTATGGAAATTCCTCAAAGAGCTAAAAAATTAGAACTGCCATATGATCCAACAATTCCACCTCTAGGTATACATCCAAAAAAACCAAATCACTGATTCAAAACAACACATGCACTCCAACATTCATGGCAGCATTATTTACAATTGCTAAGATGTGGAAACAATCTCAGTGTCCACCAGTAGACAACTAGATAGAGAAACTGTGGTATCAACATATATAAACAATGGAAGACTATCCAGCCCTAAACAAAAGAATGATATTTTGCTATTTGCAGCAACATGCATGTACTTGGAGGCCATTATACTAAGTGAAATAAGTCAGAGAAGATAAATTATGTATGATAGAGCTTATATGTAGAATCTAAAAAAATACACCAAAATGTGAAAAATACAACAAATCAGCAAACAGAGCATAAAAGAAGCAGACTCACAGATAAAGAGAACAAACTGCGCCTGTGTGCTAAGTCGCTTCAGTTGCATCCAATGCTTTGGGAATCTATGGGCTATAACCTGCCAGGGTTCTCTGTCCATGGGGTTCTCTTGGCAAGAATACTGGAGTGGGTTGTCATGCCCTCCTCCAGGGATCTTCCTGACCCAGGGATCAAATCTCTGCCTTTTGTGACTCCTGCGTTGCAGGCAGATTCTTTACCATTGAGCCGTCAGGGAAGCCCTAGAGAACAAACTAGTGGTTACTGATAGGCGGGGGAGGTAATGTCAGACGGGGACGTGGGAGGTACAAACTACAGGATGTAAGATAGGCTCAGTGATGCACTGTATAACACAGTGGAAAATCATCTTTAAAAATTGTATACAAATTTAAAATTTCTAAAACAAGAAATATTTTCTTTGTAGAAACCAGTGTCTTCAAGGCTGTTTCTTTCTGGCAAGTAGTTCTTTATTTCCTTTTTTTTTTTTTTTTAATTATGCCCTAGAGTCTAGAATACTCCCTTCTTTTCCCTTGATGACTTCTTGGACTCTGGTTGGATCTATACCAGTTAACCTATCTGATTTATTTCTTGAAAAATTTGGGCTCCAGATAGAAGCAATTTCTGTTCTGGAGTATATCTTCCCAGAAATAATAAAACACGAGGGACTCAGTTTACAAGTGTTTTATTTGTCAGGTCTCACTCAACCAGCACAAACCTCCTCTGTTAAAATATCCTTGTGAGTGCTTAAGCACTATATGAGCGTGTGCTGGTGTCTAGCGCTATTGTTGCAACATTTCTGGTTCAGGCTGTGGGTTCTGCCCCTGACCCCTTCTGCCCATGCTCACATTTAGCCAAACACATATCTCTGTACTCCAGCCATAGATTACAGCATCACCTCTCCCAGCCTGTCTCTGGTCTGCCTATAAGGGTCTCGGCAGCTCAAGCGTCTGTGTGTGTGTGTGTGTTTAAATCTCTAATCTCCATCTTGTCTCTATTCACTCTTCTCTTTCTTACCCAGTATCTGCAGTGGATAGATTCCCAGGGACTCTTAGGAGCCAGCTTCTGTTTTTAGTCGTCCATTAAAAAAAAATCTAAAACACCAAAGGTCTCCTGCATGGCTACATGAGTTGGAAAGAGGCAGAAGCATTAGTCAGGAGGCCTGATATGGCCAATCTGTTTAGGTTGGGCAAATGGGGAAGAAAGGGACCCTCTTTAAAAGTCTGTATGGGGAAAAGAGCGTCTCCCATGAACCCTGTGTGTGGGCTGGTTCTTGGCTCTCTGCACCGCCTTCATCTCTTCTAACCCTTTTGCTGAGTCCCTTCTGGCTGTGTTCTAACTATTTAGGAAAAAATTCTCAATAGTGAGAGCTGCTGACCAGCACAGGGTTATGTTAATGACTATTTGGAGAAGGGAAGATAGCTGTTGTGGGATGGCCAAGGTAAGGTTCTAGCTTTCGGAAAGATATTAGCCAATTGTACCCCATGAAATAGATATTCTTACTTACTTCTGAAAAGGTCATCCCAAGATGAATTATGATCTGGAATTTGCTTTTAAATAATCCAGTAAGGGATAATAGAAACAAGACTGGATACACGGTAATAATAAAACTTCCTACTTTTGTATGATTAAGAGTTTTCATAATATATTTTAAGTATCCTCAGGAGATTCCACTTAGGAGATGTTTTATAAGTGGATTCCTGATAATGTGTGTGTGTGTGTGTGTGTGTGTGTGGGCTCAGTCATGTCCAACTCTGCAACTGTAGCCCACCAGGCTCCTCTGTCCATAAAATTTTTCAGGCAAGAATACTGGAATGGGTTGCCATTTCCCCAGGTGGCCTTCCTGAGCCAGGGATTGAACCCACATCTCCTGCACTGGCAAGGAGATTCCATACCACTAAGCCACCTGGGAAGCTCCCTGATAATATAAGGACTGCCAAAATCCCAGGAAGGAGCCCAAGTCTCCTTCTTAGAGTAAAAGTGTTGATGTAACATACAGCTTCTAAAAAACTGTTACAATCATGTTGGCTATTGCTCCTGTGCTTCAAAGAAGTGTGCAGACATTTGAGAGAATTGATAGACGATTACTAAAGTACTATCAAATGTGCTTTGGGTTAAGGGTGTACTTGCTTGTATATGCAAAGGATGTTTCTTGAAGGATTCACTAAGAATTGATGATGTTTGCTTCTAGACAGAGGAGCCAGGTGCCTTATGGAAAGGGATGCAGCAGCTACATTAAAAAATAAATTGACTAAAAAATAAACAAAACTATATCATCCTTGGAGGATTAGGTTTATTACCACATCTGATACTGCCCCAGGTGAAAGTGAGCTGACCAGTCAACCTAAAGCTAGATTAATTCAAGATTGTGTGCTTAACCCCATTGGTCAGCAGTTGAGAGACAGATCATTTGACACTCAACTAAATGAATCAGTACATTAGGTCAGAGCTCAAGCAACACCATTTAAACTATTTATTCTCAGCCTTGGGTGCATTACGGAGACAATAGCTGTGCTCGCATCCCTAAAATGCTACAGGAACACGTCCATAGCACAAGGAAAAGTGCGAGATTCTCAAAGCATGTCTATGCCCCACAATCAGACTTTGTAGGAAAAATCGACTTATTGGTGAGGTAGAGGATACATAAGCTGTATCAACTGGCTTTGGTACCCAGCTGTCCCTTCAGTGAAGGCAGATACAAGAAATCAGATGATGTCACTTCTGAAATGAAAATGTTATTGCATTTCTTTGTGGTTTCATCCTTAAGTTATTCCTATACCCGAAAATGCGGATTCCTTTGAATAGTTTAACGCGGCCTGTTCAGCATCTGTTATAGAGATTTTTTGCTTCCCGATCTTTACAATATAAAGAGAACAATGTTCCTCTGAAAGAACAAGCTGACAGTTTTTTGCTAGTTGTTGCCACAATATCCTTGTTTCAAAAGAAAACAGATGAACTGAAAGACAGAAAAGTCTGCTTAAGATTTTTGGCTTTAAGACATGCATGTTGAAATTTATCATCCATCCCAAATTTAGGAACATTTAAATATTGCTGTGTGGATGGAAGCTTTAGAATTGCTCCTGATGCTGGAGCAACTGTATACCGATTGAGTATTTGGATTAAACAAGTCTGTTATCTTCTGCAGACAAAATAACGATGAGGTACATTTACCTACTGAGAGGAAGGAACTGAAATCCAGTACCATTTATGAATGGTCTTTGAAAGCAGCCAGAATCAAAGCGAATGTTATACCAATTTTCAGACAACACTTAAGAGTCATACTTATGTCTCCACTGAAGCATTACTAAAAGTATTCAGACTGTAGGTCTGAGTCAGAGACACAGCTACCATTTCTAGTTAGAATACCACTTGCCAGCCTTCAGGGTCTCTGTTCCAAAGATGGGAGCCATATCTTATACTAATTGTTTCGGTTTGGTCATTTTGCTCAGTTTGCTATGGACTGCTCCTGAGGATGTGAGAATTCCTAAATATGTGATGAAATGTGCTACCATGTGTTAGATTGTATGATAAAGCTGGTCATGGACTTTCTCCAAACCAAAGCATTCTGAGATGCCGGCAGTCAGCAAAGACTGACAGCTTGATACCAACGCAATTCGTAAGGAAGACAATTTGGCAATGTACATCAAAATGACAAATATGCAAATGCATTTCTACTTCTGAAAATTTATCTTAGATGTATGTTCCAAAATGATGCAAGCAAGAGGCAATTTATCACAATTTTGTTATAATAGCAAAAAAAAAATTAAAACAATGCCACATATGGGGGACTGGTTAAAATGTGGTACATCTATACAGTGAAATACTACACAGTTGTTAAAAAGGAGGAATTCCTTTAGGCATTTTGAAATCATGAAGACACATTAAGTAAAGGATAAAAGGTGAGAGCAGTAATTAACCTTTTATTTGTAAATTAACTGTAATTTTATAAAAAGGGGATGAGTAGATAAGAACAGGTTTTATATTTGCTCCCATCCTTCCATATATGTACAAAAGATCCTGTTAATACTAGTGTCCTCTGGGGTGGGAAATTCAAAGTCAGCAAGGTTTTCCTCTGTACACTTTTAATTTTTTAATCATGAATTATCTATTCAAATTTTTGAAATTTTAATAATGAATTACTTATTCCAAAGGAAATATTTTAAGTCGGACTTTGAAATGACCAGAACAGCACCAAATACATAGTTAGCACACTTTTTATTGAATGATAATTCCCTGGATGTGCAGTTGAACGGGAACCTGGAATTTCTGCCTGTAACATTATGATTATTAAAGACTTTAATCCTACTCAAAAGTTAACAAAAGAGTTACAGAACATTTTTTAACCAGTTCCCCCGCCCCTTCTACCCTGTGTCTTTTATGACTATTCTAAAAACTGCTGAGAAAGTAAGTGTAGAGTGTAGGAGAAACTCTGTGTCCTTGTACTTCCTGGGATTAAGTAGAAGTGCCAGGAGTGCTAAGCAATTGCCTGGAGCAATTTTACTTATGTTTATTCCTACCCACTGGGCTCTGGATTTTGTATATAAGCATCTCTCCTCTGGACTTCTCTCTACTTTCTATTGACAAACTACAAAAAAGAAGCCAGATATTTTTCAGACCCAAACTACTGTGCACAATTTGATCACTTAGCAAGTCTTAGCGATGAATTAAGTTATTTGGTGACGTTTATTGAAAAGAAGTAATCAGAAACAAACCCTCTAGTGATTTTCATGATTCTCTGATTAAATGAGAACAACATATAAATGACACTCTTTGAATTTGGGATCAATATGGATAGCTCCTGGTTTAGCATTGTGGCATACCTCCTTAAGAAATAAATAGAGGTGGGGAGGGAGGCGGGAGGGGGGATCGGGATGGGGAACACATGTAAATCCATGGCTGATTCATGTCAATATATGGCAAAAATCACTACAATATTGTAAAGTAATTAGCCTCCAACTAATAAAAATAAATGAAAGAAAAAAAAGAGAGAGAAATAAGTGGAAGGATTTACTCTAGTGGTAAGGCTTCCCTGGTGGCTCAGATGGTGAAGAATCTGCCTGCAATGCAGGAGACCGGAGTTCAATCCCTGGGTTGGGAAGATCCCCCCGGAGAAAGGACTGTCAACCCACTCCAGTACTCTTGCCTGAAGAATCCCATGGACAAAAGAGTCTGGTAGCAACAGTCCATGGGGTCACAGATAGTCAGACACTGAGAGTTAGACTGAGGACTGAGCGACTCACACACTCTCGGGATGGGGATGGAAAGCATTGTGCTGCCGTCAGGCAATGATGTCTTGCGTTCCTATAATGGGCATTGTTCTTTTTCATCTACCTCACAGGACTGGTTGAGGATTAAATGAGTGTGGTATGTGTGAGCATTTTTCATAAATTCTGGAGTGTGTTTCATATACAAGTGCTGAAGTCGCCCAGTCTCACAAAATGTTGAGGTCAGAAAGGGTAGACACGCTGAAAATGCTGTAAAAAGCACTGATGCTTCAGAGTCGTGAGGCTTCCAAGTAACACACTGGATATTTCTGGGGGAAATATCTGGGGGGTATCTGGGGGATATTTGGATATCTGGGGGATATAACTGATAGATATTTCTGCTGGTGTGTTAACCCTATTCTTGGGATTTGGAGTCTCGTTATTGAGCCTCAGAATAACGCCTTGCTTCAAACTGACATAGGCTGGTTTGTGGCTTCAGTGCCCTGGTGCTCTGCTGGCAGACTTTTAAGTTTGGTCCTCAGTGCGAGATCTTTTCCTGTGCTTAGAGAGAGGAGGGACCCAGCATCACAAGTTGAGTCTTCAGCTTTTATTGAGGTGAGGAGATGAAGATTCTGAACACCAGTCACTAAGCTGAGTCTAACTCCTAATGAGATTGAGTGTGGAGCCCTGTACTGAGGTCATGGGACAATATCTCTGGAATTAGCCAAGCTCCATGGCAACTGTTGTCATGAGCCATCTTGTTTGTCATGAGCTATCCTGTGCCCAACCAGCCAGCTCCCATCTTCATATTAAGTCACCGTATAGAATCATGACCAATGACCTAATGCCACACCTCTCCATAGGAATTTTCTTTGTCCGGAAGCTATAAAAATTGGCTGCAAACCCACAAAAGAGGTTGGCTCTCCCTTGAGCTGACCCACAGTTCTAAATCCATCTCCAGTTCTAATAAACTCTATTCTCCTCTCATTCTGCCTCATGTCTAGAAATTCTTTTCCAGCCAACATGCAGACCACAACATTGAGGACAAGAGTCCACAAGAGGACCAAGCTGCCCAGGGGTGTCTTGGATGGGCTGCTTCACTGCCCAGTCTTGGCAACAAATAGAGCGGACTATACAGGCGTCCCTCCTTGCCCTGCGCAAGAGTGGGGTGCTAGGCTCTGAGGGTTGGAGGGTGATTGACAGCAGGATTGCAGTGTACAGACAAGCTTTGAGGTTTAATTTTTTTTAATGCCCTAGACTGAATTAGGACATCAGAGATGTATCTTGGCATAGGAAGAGCTTGACTTCTAAGATGCTATTTCAGTGGAAATATGCCATGAATGGCTCTAATGTAGCACTGACGTGAATCAGCTTTCAACGGAATAAAGATTCCAAAGGCTGGTCTTTGTGCATGCACTACGGATTTGCTTCTCCTTTCTCGCCAAGAACACTCTGGCAAGGTCAGAGTGAATGCAGTGGTCGATGTGGAAAGAAACCTTCGACTGTACTGCTCCAAATATTCATAAATCCTTGTCTGATCAACTCTGACCTGGGTCACTTAACTAAGCTATTAATCTGCCCTGGTTACTTGTTGCACATGGGTTGGAAGACGCAAGCTCACTCGGTCTAGGCAAGCATTCTGTTATCCTGTATAACATGCCGTGGCATATATGGTTCCGGGATATTTGTTAGGAAGAAAGGAGACTTCCTTATAGGAGGCTGCCACTTTCACTGTTGCATTTTTGGAACAAGCAGGGCCCTGATAAGAAGATTGATTCCAGAGGCTTTCCTGGCTGTTCAGTGACTAGGAGTCCATCTTGCAATGCAGGGGACATAGGTTCGATTTCTGGTCCCGGAGGATCCCGCATGCCTTGGAGCGACAACTACTGAGCCAGCGCTCTAAAGCCCAAGAGCCACAACTACTGAAGCCCAAGAGCCTAGAGCTGATGCTTCGCAACAAGAGAAGTCACAGCAATGAGAAGCCCACACACTGCAGGGTCTTCCCTGCAGCCAGCAAGGAACAGTATCCCCTGCTGGCCGCAACTAGCACAGTCAAAAAATAAAATTGATTAATTAATATTTTTAAAAAGAAGATTGATTCCAGAAATGATTGGGTTCTGATCTGTGCCTGGTGTTCCTGGGTCTCTATCAGCCTCAGCCCCATCCCCAGTCCAGCTTTGGCACAGTGGACTCCTGTTACCATCTCTCCAGTCAGCAAAGTTATCTTTTCTTCTCCTACAAGCTCCCAACTGAGACTCCAAACCCAACCATCTGAACTCTGGCTCGAGATCAGGGATGTCTCTGGGAGCAGGACAGAAGATGCCCAGAAGACCTGGAGCTACCAAGACAACCTTCTCCACCTTTCTGCTTATGACTTCCTAAATGGTCAAGCAGATAACAAAGAGAGACAGAAAAGCCATTTATGCTACTAAATTTATGCTACATATGCATTATAATGCAGTATCTAATATATACTATATACTATATACTATACTATATATAGTATACTATATATACTATATACTATATACTATATACTATATATATACTATACTATAATACAGTATCAAAGCCAGGAAACATATTGGTACAATGTGGGTATAGTGGCATGCCATTTTATCACATGTGTGGATATGTGTAACCATCACCTCGGTTAAAATATAGAATTATCCCACTGCCGCAGAAGTCTCCCCCACACTCTCCACTCCATAACCACGCCCCCTCACACACCACAATTACCACATCCCTAAATCCTTGGAAACCACTGATTTGTTCTCTGTCTCTATAATTTTGTCATTCTGAAAATATTATGTAAGTGGAATCATATAGTATGTGACCTTTTGAGGTTGGTTTTTCAATATATTGCTGAATTCTATTTGCTGGTTGTTTGAAATGTTTGCATTTACGTTCATGAGGGATTCTGGTCTTTAGTCTTTTTTTTTTTTTTTTTTGTACTATCTTTGTCTGGTGTTAGCATCAAGATATTGTAGATTCAGTTTCAGACCACTACAACAAAGCAATTATCACAATTAACTTTTCTTGGCTTCCCAGTGCATAAAAATGTTACATTTACACGATTAAGTGTGCAATAGCATTGTGCCTTAAAAGAACAATGTGCATACATTAATTTTAAAATACTTTGTTGCTAAAAAAGGCTATCCATTACCTGAGCCTTCAGAGATTCATCATCTTTTTGCTATCAGAGGGTTTGAGATATTGAGAGAATTACCAAAATGAGGCACAGAAACACGAAGGGAGCAAATGCTGTTGGAAAAATGATGCCAATAGGCTTGATCAATGCGGGGATGCCACAAACGCTTCAATTTGTGAAAAATGCAGTATCTGCAAAGAGCAATAAAATGAACTGCAATAAAACAAGATCTGCCTGAATTGCCTTCTAAAGTGAATTGAAAAGTGTTCCCTCCTCTTCTATTTTCTGGAAAACACTATTGTCGAAGCACTATTAATTCTTCTTTACATGTTTGGTAGAATTTGCTAATAAAACCCTCTGGACCTGGAGAGTCCTTTTTCAAGAGTTTTTAACTTACAGATTTAATTTCCTTTATAGTGACAGGGCTACTCAAATAATCTCTTTTTTACTGAGTAAATTATGGTAGTTTGTGCTTTGCAAGGAGTTGGTCCATTTCACCTAAATTGTCAAATGTACACACGTAGAGTTGTTTGTAGTGTCCTCATATTATCCTTTTGAAGTCTCTGAGGTCAGAGGTGATAGCTACTGTTTCATTCCTGATAATAGAAATCTGTATTTTCTCTTTTTTTCTTTGTTAGTTTTGCTAGAAATTTGTCAATTTTATTTAATGTTTAGAAAACATTTTTGTGTTAGTGGCTTTATTGTTTTTCTGTTTCCAATTTCATTGTTTTCTCCTCTTATCTTTATTATTTATAATTTCATTATGTTTATTTTGTTCTTGTTTTACTAGATTCTTAAAGTCAGAGCTTTGATTATTGATTTGACACTTTTCCTCTTCCCTAATGTAAACTTGAAGTTCTATAAATTTTCTTCAGTACAGCTTTAGTGTATATAAGTATAATATATATTTTATAGCATATCATTTTAATATATGTATTAATATTATGCTTATATGTATATACTTTGGCCTGAGGCTTCCTCTTTGAACCATGGGTTACTTAGCTGTTCCAAGTGTTTAGAGATTTTCATTTCATCTCTCTGTTTTGACTTTTAGTTTCAAGAACACTCGCTGCATAATTTCAACTTTCAAAAAAAATGTGAGGTCATTTCTGTAGCCCAGAATGTGGTTTCTCTCAGCCTGTGTTCCGTGGGCACCTAAGAATGGGTGTTTTGCTCTTGTTGGGTTGAGGGCTCTATCAATGTCTATTAGATTCTGCCAGTTGGTAGTGTTGTTGAGCTCTTCCGTACCCTCACTGGTATAGTTGATATAGTTTTCTGTCTGATTGTCCTGCCACTTTTTAAGACATGAGAGTGCTGAAATCTCGAACTATAATTATGGATTTGTCTAAATCTCTTCTTTTTCTTCACATCTTAGTTTTTGCTTCACATATTTTCCAGCTCTGCCCCTTGGTCCATTCACATTCAGAGTGTTGCAATGTCTTTTTGGTGGATTGACGCTTTTATTATCATGTAGTGACCCCCTCTGTCCTCGCTAAGTTTCCTTGTGCTAACGTCTACTTTTTCTGACATTGCTTTCATTTGATTAACACTTACATGGTATATCTTTTTCAATTCTTTTATTTTCAACTTACCTACATTATTGCATTTGAAGTGACTTTCTTGTAGACAGCATATAGTTGGATCATGTATTTTTATCCTTTTGGCCAATCTGTCTTTTAAGTTCTTTTTTCAGCACTTGCAAAATGTTGTACCATTTCCTTATAGCCTCTGATGAGAAATCTGTTATCATTCAAACTGGTATAACTTTTCTCTTGATGCTTTCAAAATTTCTTCTTCACAAGATTTCAGAAATTTGACTACGATGTGTTTTGGTAAGGATTCTTTAGGATTATCCTATTTGGAGCTACTCAGTTTTCTGAATCTGTATGCCTATAACTTCTACAAAATTGGCTAAATTTTCCATCTTTATTTCTTTAGATTTTGTTTAGCCCTACTCTTAGGAGACTTAAGTTAAAGTTGACACTGTCACCTTGAACAAATGACTTAACCCTCTTTAGCTCTGTTTTAAGCATCTTTAAAATGTGCTTATTGGTGGACTAGTCCTTAAGGTTTCTTCCAGCTATTTTGGTTTATAATTACTCTTAAAGGTAGCTTCCCCACCATCACTGCGTGTGAACATGCATGCTTCCGCAGACAAATGCTCATCAGCTACTTTGTCCTACAGAAGTCTTTAAAGGAGGATTTGGCAACTTGCTTCTATGAGACATTTAAAACCTCACTCATCAGTTTTTGGAAATCTTACTCATTTAAATTGTCACAGCTCAAGGGCCCTGGGATTTAAACCTTGGAAAGGGTAAGGCTTGTCAGCAGAATTTCTGTGTTAATTTGTAAAGAGATGAAGGATATTAAAACTTTCCCCTCTGCAGACGGCAGTAGAGAGAGACTGCAGATGAAGACTCCCTGACTGGTCATAGAGGGAAAGTCACAGACAGATGTCAAAAACTCTCGAGGCCCTGGCTTTTCCTCTGTCCTGCCAGGCTCTCCTGCCCTAGTGGGATAAGAGGAGGGAAGATCATAATTGGCAGATGCAACGTTGGAAGGACCAGACACAAGAACAGGATCTGAATGCAAGCAAATCGGAAACTTTATAAAGATTTATAAATATCAAAGTGATATATACCCTCAAGATATAAATGCATTCCAGAAAAGCTTTTCTCATATTTTTTATCTTTGCTTTTTATCACCTAAGCTACTGAAGGTGATAACATGGGTCACGGTATTTCCGGGAAATGCTTGTGCAAACATAAATTCCTCTCTGTTCAGTGACTGGACACATTGTTCAAATCTGTTAGAAGGAAGTACCTTTTTAAAACTATTTATGCTTCTTACCCACCAACTTTATTTATTTATTGACTGCAGTGAGTCTTTGTTGCTGCCGCAGGCTTTCTCTGGTTTCAGCAAGTGGGGGCTCCTCTCTGGATGCGGTGCTCGGGCTTCTCATGTTGGGGAGCACGGGCTCTAGCTGGGCGGACTTCATCAGTTGCAGCACATGGGCTCAGTAGTTGCCGCGTACAGGCTTAGATGCTCCTGCAGCATGTGGGATCTTCCCTGACCAGGGATTGAACCAGCATTCCTTGCATTGCAAGGTGGATTCTCAATCACTGGACCACCAACTTAAAAAAAAAAAAAAAACAGCTAAAAGAGGTTTTCTTCTCCTTCAGGCAGTCATTGAGAATCCCTGAATGTGATGAGAGCTATTTCTGATGGGCTTTTTGCTTATGCAATCTAGATGGAGACAGAAGAGATGGAGCCATTAGGAGATGGACCATGGGAAATACAAGAGCCACAAGAGAAAGTTGGGTAACTGATATAATGGAATTCTGCCTCTGGAGAGCTCTTCTGGCTGGATAAGGAGGACTGAAAGCTGTCTGTGGAGAGGATGTGGGGACAGGTTGTCTAGTTCTAGATCTTTGGTTTTCAATCCCCTCTCTGAAAATACTTTCCAGGGAATGTTTTGATGCTACCCTGGGTCACAAAGGAGACTCTGTGACTCAAGAGATGAGAGCGTCTATAAAACAGACAGTATTTTAAGTATTTTACTAACATTTTTTTCAAGTGCAAATAAACATGTTCTGTCCTCCTGGAGGAGCAGGATTGATGTCTGACCAACAGGGTCATTTACATGGATCGTTCTCTTGTCCCTGCTCATTTCCTTTCAACTTGCCTTCAATTCACAACTGAAAGTCCACACCACCAGGCTCAGTGAGGAACACAGAAAAAGAGTAAGCCCATAAGCCACGTGGGAACAGTGAACAGCAGCAGGAAATAGCACTGGCCCCATTTACAGCACTGCTATAGCAGGTGCTTAAAATCCTTTGAGTCCCAAAGGCCTGAGATCACGAAAGAAGAGACAAAGAAATGTTAAGTGTGCTATGCATGTGCTTCTATAGGGAAAAGAGTGGCCAAAGATCTAAGTGGAGTAGACACTAAGGATTAGCAAGAGAATGTATTAAGCTTTAACATTAGGAGAATTTTGGTGACCTTAGCAAGAATAGTTCCAGTGAAGTTATAAGGGACTAGGAACTTGATTATACCAAGATACAAGGCTTAAGTGGAAGCTAAGAAGTGAAGAGCAAGTTTGAGAATGAAAAAGCCTATTGCAATAGGGAGAGGATCAAGGAGGGTTATGGTGGGAGTCATGAGAAAAATGGTCAACATTCACGGACTGAGGAGGGAACATTGGAAGCTGTCAAGGAAGCAGGGTTAATGGAGGGAGACTCCAGAGGAGGAAAAGAAAAGGTTCAGGTGAAGGATTGGTTTCAAGCCCTAAAGGAAGGAGGATGAAATGCTCTGAGAGTTGTGATGGAGCCAGGAGAGAGCTGACCACTGCGGTTCCCTTGGCATCTCTATCGGAGCACAACCCACACGGGGTTTGGAGGGCACTGAGGTGTCTGGGCAAAGCTTTCTGTGCAAGTATGGAATGCAGGATGGGACTTCCCTGGAGGTCCAGTGGTTAAGAATCTGCCTTCTAGTGCAGAGGACATGGGTTCGATCCCTGGTGGGGAAACTAAGGCCCCACATGCTACAGGGCAACTAACCGTGCTACAACTACTGAGCCCACATGTTCTAGAGCCCACGGGCCACAACAAGAGAAGCCCCTGCACTACAATGAAGACCCAGTACTTTTTTAACTTTTAAAAATAAAGAGGAGATGTAGAATGGAGGCGGCTTTGACAATGGGGTATGGATTTGGGAAAACAGGTGCTAGGAGCCAAGGCATCAAGTAGGGGAAAGAGCATATAATAAAGGGAGGAGCTACTATGTTGGAAATTGATAGTTATTAAAACAAAATCAGAAGGCACAGACCTGCAAAAGTCCATTTTGTTCTCAGTCTCTCAGGTGGCAGAACTTCTTAAGTAGCAACTCTCATGGATCTATTGAGGTGGCAGTGTGGGCCTTTGGCTGAGTTAAAAAGCAAACACCTTGGGCATGCAAGTCAACAGAGAGGGCTCTGATCTCTTGGTGGAGAGACATCTCGAGGTGTGTGAAGTAGAAAGGCCGTGTCTGGTCCCAACAGGGACTGTCTTGCAGTGAACAGACACAATAGAGGTTAAAACAGATAGCAGAAAGGTGAGGTCAAGGTCAGGGAAGTTGAGGGGTGGGAGGAGTCAAGATCAGATGCAGGTTGCAAGGATAAGGTGGCTTTGGAGATAAATATGGCAGGTGGGGTGGGTCAGTAGGAGACCCCTCCCTCTACAGAGGGTATCTGTAGGAGAAAAGGTGCTGCTGTCCAGAAGGCCCCATCATTTGTGAATCCCATGCCTTCTGTGCCTCCTCGTGGTCAGCCATTTCCACGTCCTGCTCAGCTGCCAACTTCTCATCTTGCTGGCTTCTATCTGGATGCCTCATTGTAGTCTCTGAGGTCTCTCAAACTGTCGCTTTCCAAGTGATTGTGTTCCCAACAGCTTCCTTCTTAAAGCAATCGCACCAGGAAGACCTGGAGTCGGTAGATAATCCTCCTATATCCTGACCTGGTTTGGTACAATGGTCACTTGGTGCTCCTTCTCTTTTGTTCTCCGCCTTCCCAGAAAAACCCTGCTCCATCTCACTGAGTCAGGGTATACCTGTTGAAAGTTTGCATTGTGATAGCAGCAAAACATAGGTTCTAGATGATTTGGCTACTTAGTAGCTAAGCAGGATAAGTTATTTAAATTACCAATCTTTGGTTATGTAGTCAAGTATGCAGGGTAGCCTCTGACCCTCACGGTAAGTGTCCTGCCAATGTTAGCTATCATTATTGCTAACGTGTCTTTTGTCAGAGTACAGCTCCAGAAAATCAGGAAGCACTGAAAGTGAACCAGGGTTCCAATTATCATGGCAAGATGCCAAGTTAGCTAGCTTTATGCTAAGAGATAGATCTCTTCTCAATATCCATTGCTTGCACTCTACACCTTTGCCAGGGTCCTAAGACTCAAATGTTCTCCCCAGAGCCATAGGGAACTCAATGACCATCATTATGGGGAAAGAACAGGGGACTCATTTATACTTGAAAGATAAAAGACACTCTCAACATGCCTTTCTCCAGAATCCCCAAGTCTAGCTAGAATGCCAGAAAACTGCAGTCTGTAATGGCATTATTTTAGCTTCACATGAAGATACCTTTTCAGAACTAATTTGTCATTACATCCTAATCCCTTTTAAATTGAAGTTAAGTATAAAAATCATATTTACAAATGTCTTGATATTAGTCATTTTTGTCCCATATAAAGAGAGTTACAAGTACTTTTAAAGTTATTGCTATCTTTTCTGATATACTAATGTGCTTCTAGTTGTTCAATAATCAGAAGGAAGGAGGAAGAAAGTAACATCTATTGAGCCACTTAAGTCACTTCTGGTGACTTTATGATGCTTGAGTAGGCATCCCTTAATAATAAACTTCTTGCTCTCTCCTCCCTCTTATCTCTCTCCACCCCTACTTTCTCCCAGTATATAAATCTTAGAGGGACCAAGGTCATTGTTTAAGATTATATCCATACTGGGTGAAGATTTGGTCAGAAAGGGATTGAGAAGAAAAAGAATTGAGGGAATTTGGAATAAATCAGGCGCTAAGGTCCTGTGGTCACACCAGCTCTCCCATTTCTGACTGAGCCCAGGGGAACCTGGGCTGTGGGACTAAAATGGTCCCTCTGTGTGGGTATGTGCTCAGTCATGTCTGACTCTTTGTGACCCCATGGGCTGTAGCCCACCAGGCTCCTCTGTCCATGGAATTTTCCAGGCAAGAATACTGGAGTAGAGTGCCATTTCCTTCTCCAGGGCATCTTTCCGACCCAAGGATTGAACCTGTGTCTCTTGCATCTCCTGCATTGGCAGGAGCCAATGGGAAGCCCAAAATGGTCCCTCTCTCATTTGATATTTCTTTTTTCCATCTGCATGTCATGGAGACCCCTTCAGAAAGCTGTGGGCCAGGTTCCCATGGCAACAGATTTCCCTGACTCCCTACCCTGTATGACACAAGTTTATAGACTCCTGTTGTTAATCATCAAAACCTTTATGTAGAGCAGTGGATCTCAGGGTTGAATACAACTCAGAATCACCTGGAGGTCTTGAATAAACATAGACCCCATCCCCAGAGTTACTGACTCAGTGGGTTTGGGGTAAATCCTGAAAATTTGCATTTCTAACAAGTTCCCAGGTGACACTGATGCTATTGGTCTGGGAACCATACTGAGAGCCACCTAAGTAAGGATCTCCTTTTTTTAATTTCAACAAGCTATGACTATAACAGCTTAAGACTACACAGTAGCCAATCACAGGCTTGTAACACTAATTCATCTTCACTCCTAAGCCTGAAGCTGGGCTGCTCCAGGCACCCTGGGATAGTGAAGTTTATATAGCAAAAGAAATGACTGAAATATATTTTCTCCCAATTCTGGAGGCTAGAGATCCAAGATCAAGATGTTGGCAGGAGAAGGTTTCTTCTCCTTAGCTTGGAGATGGCACTTTCTCCCTGAGTCTTCACATGACCCTTCCTCTGCATATTGTTCAGTTGTTCAGTCGCTCAGCTGTGTCGGACTCTTCGCGACCCTATGGATTGCCACATGCCAGGCTTCCCTGTCCTTAACTATCTCCCAGAGTTTGCTCAAACTCATGTCCATTGAGTTGGTCTTGCTCTCTAACCATCTCATCCTCTGCCACCCTCTTCTCCTTTTGCTTTCAGTCTTTGCGAGCATCAGGGTCTTTTCCAATGAGTCAGCTCTTCGCATCAGGTGGCCAAAGTATTGGAGCTTCAGCTTCAATATCAGTCCTTCCAATGAATATTCAAGGTTGATTTCCCTTTAGGATTAAACTGGTTTGACCTCCTTGCAGTCCAAGGGATTCTCAAGAGGCTTCTCCAGCACCACAGTTCAAAAGCATCAGTTCTTCAGTGCTCAGCTTTCTTTATGGTCCAGCTCTCACATTTGTACATAACTACCAGAATAACCATAGCTTTGACTATACAGACCTTTGTCGGCAAAGTGATGTCTCTGCTTTTCAATACGCAGTCTAGGTTTGTCATAGCTTTTCTTCCAAAGAACAAGCATCTCTTAATTTCATGTCTGCAGTCACAGTCCACAGTGATTCTGGAGCCCAAAAAAATAAAATCTGTCACTCCTTACTTTTCCCCATCTATTTGTCATGAAGTAATGGAAATGAATGTCATGATATTTGTTTTCAGAATGCTGAGTTTAAGTCAGTTTTTTCACTGTCCTCTTTCACCCTCATCAAGAGGCTCTTTAGTTCCTCTTCACTTTTTACCATTAGAGTGATATCTGCATATCTGAGGTTGTTGATATTTCTCCCAGCAATCTTGATTCCAGCTTGTGAGTTATCATCCAGCTTCCTCTGTGTACATCTGTGTCCTAATCTCCTCTTCTTATAAGGACACCAGTCATATTGGGTTAGGACCCACCTTAATGACCTCATTTTAACTTCACTGAAGATAGTGTTTCCAAATACAGTCCCATTCTGAGGTGCTGGGATTAGGACTTCAACGTATGAATTTGGGAGAACTCACTTCAGCACAAAGCACCATCTCATCCTCTTTCTCAGGGCAAGGGGGTGGGGAGCAGGCTGTGTCCCACGCCTCTTACTGTCCACTCCTTCCGTTCTTGCTGCTTTCTTCTCCCGCTGCCTGGCTTCCTGAAGGGACCGACAGCCTCACAGATGATAACCTGGAGGCTAATTTTGCATCAGGGCCCAGTGTGACCTCAGTTTGGTGACGTACACACCAGCTCCAATCTCTGCGACGGCTCTGTGCCTAACAGGAGACACTAGCAGGGCCCAGTCACTCTGGAAGGAGACAGTGAATTGTTGATGGAGGAACAGTCTGCTCAGGGCTGGGTCATCATCCCCGAAATCTGCATCCCAGGCAGCAGGCTGCCCTGTACTCTGAGGGCACCTGCCAGCCCCACCTCCATGCGCCACCCAGCCCCAGCCCGGAAGTAGTAATGGAAAAAACTAGAGCAGGAAGTGCTGAAGGCCCTGTTCCTCTGGAGCCCATCCTCTTATTGTAATGCAAACAGCTCCTAAAATTTACTAGCATTCTCTGTTTTAGGGAGGAGAAAATCACTCTCCCTATTGGCAGTCATTCCTGAAACTTTTTACATATGTCAGAGCTTACCTCTGCATTATCCCACTTGATCAGGAAACCGGTCCCCTGAGGTCAGCCAGCCTGAAGTAATCATCTTCCTTTTAGTGATTTTTTTTTGTTTGGTGGGGGCAGGGTTAGACAAGGAAACTAAAGGCAATTCTTTATTAGGAAGGTTTCCCAATTTCAGTAGGCAATACATTTTTTGGTTTGTTTGTGCTCTATTTTTTAAGCTTTTTAATTGGAGGATAATGGCTTTCAATGTTGTATCAGTTTCTGTTGTACAACAGTGTGGATCAATTATAAGTATACATAAATCCCCTCCCTCTAAAGCCTCCCTCCCACCCTCACCCACCCACATCCTCATTTTAGAGTTTAAGAATCAAGTCTCAATAAATGACGCAAGGACCTAGGCTGTGATCCACCCCAATGTGAGGCCTGCCCTCATGGTGATATTCTATCTAATTCTTTTCTTCTCCCTTCTCATTCCCAGAGACTGTTTCAGCTTTTACTCTAGTCATCCAAGCACCCCTCACTGATTGATGAGGTCCCTGCAAGGTGAGGTCCTGATTTGATCCTAGAACTGAATAATAGATGACACTCTTGTGGCTTGGTATGCTCATTTTTTCCCCTTATATTCACTAAAATCACTATTAAGTCCTTGAATTAAATTATTACTTTAGGATACGCTCTCTTCCCATTGCTGTGATTTCTCTGCGGGGCTGTACGGGCATCTTGACAGCACTGTTTTTTAAACTCTTGGCTGTGATCCATAGTAAGAAATAAATCACATTGCAACCCAGTGCTCACGTACATACACGTATATAAAACAAAAACCAGGTTCACAAGGTAATACTTAACCTGGGTGTGACATACACTATTTTCTGTTCTGCTTTTTAATGCTTGTTGTGATCCACTAAATTGATTTTATGACCCAGTAATAAGTTGCTACCTGCAGTCGGGATAATAATCCTTTACCGAATATTCTGGCCGAACATCAAAAACCTGGCTTTCTGTTTTGCTTGCAGCTCCAGCTCGTGGCACCCTCTTGTGACACATGGCCCCAGGAGGCTCAGGGCCCTGCAGCGAGCAGCCTCCTGGGGAGGAGGAGGGGGCATTCTGGACACTGAGATGGTTGTAGCCCTAAGGCTGCTGGAATCAAGGTGAAGTTCAGGATCTCCACCACACCCACCCCGCGAAAGTGCAGGATCCACACAGTGGAGACCTTCCCAGATGCTCTTCCGTACTCCACACCGGGGTGCTTTGGGAAGCCCACCCTCCTGACTTCCTTTTGACACCATTCTGACCCCATCTGAACCAAAAGCAAGCTTTGGTGCCTGCAGAGGGGACGTTCACCTGTGTGGTATTTACAGGAATGAGTGCCAGTCACTCAATCATGTCTGACTCTCTGCGACTCCATGGACTGCAGCCTGGCAGGCTCCTCTGTCCATGGAATCCTCCAGACAAGAATACTGGCGTAGGTAGCCATTCCCTTCTCCAGGCGATCTTCCCCACCCAGGGACTGAACCTGGATCTACTGCATTCCCAGCAGATTCTTTACTGTCTGAGACACCAGGGAAGCCCTCTAAAAAGATCTGTCCACAAATGTCAAGATGCCACTGCTTGAGTTTTACTCCTTTGGTTTAAGCCTTAACCTACGTAATATTCTTCCTTATATAGGCAAGTGTGGCTAAATTGGGCTTCTGGGGCTCTTCCCTTCTGATCTGGCCTTACCTATGGGTTCCAGAAGTTGATTCTCCTTTTAAAGGGGAAGCCTTGACAGGTATACACCACTATGCATAAAACAGATAACTAATGAGAACCTACTATGTAACACAGAGAAGTCTACTCAGTGCTCTGCGGTGACCTAAAAGAAAAAGAAATCCAAAAAGGAGGGGATCTATGTGTACATGGGCTTCCCTGGCAGCTCAGCTGGTAAAGAATCTGCCTGCAGTACAGGAGACCTGGGTTTGATCCCTGGGTTGAGAAGATCCCCTGGAGAAGGGAGCGGCTACCCACTCCAGTATTCTGGCCTGGAGAATTCCATGGACAGAGGGGCCTGGTGGGCTACAGTCCACGGGGTTGCAAAGAGTCAGACAGGACTGAGCGACTTACTCTTTCATATGTGTACATATAACCGATTCTCTTTGCTATACAGCAGAAACTAACACAGTTTTGTAAAGCCATATATTTCAATAAAAATTATTAAGATTAAAAAAATAAACAAAAAAGATTCCCCCCAAAATAAATAAAGGGATGCCTAAAGCAGCTATTGTGACTCTTCCCTGTGATATGGGGCCCCTGTAGCATGGTGATTTTGATTTAGGAGCTACTTGGAGTCAAAATCAGGCTGCCCTCTGATACAGCGTCCCCAGGAACTTGGTGAGAATTGTCACCGAGGCCATCCCCCAGATGTGGGCCCCTCCAATAGGACTGGCCACAGGTGGGCTGGGTTGCAGGATGTACCCGTGAGGCCCACGGACCCTCCTCATAATGATGTTTTAAATGCATGAAGTAAAATGTGTAGGATTACAAAGGAAGCTAGTTATTTATATGTATGTCTTCAAATTTGCAATGTAGTCTTAATAATACTTGTGATTAACTCATTAAAATTGAAAGGCATATAGAAGAGTGATAAGTAGAAACACCATTTCAAGGTATCTGCAGAAAGTGTCAAATGATGAAAAAGTTAATTTCCACTTGTAGGAGAGTCAAGGAGCCACTAATACTGCTGGGGTTTGTCTATGATCATAATTGAGGCAGATGCTACATTGCAGTTAGAAGTTATTGAAATTAAAGCTGTGACTTTTTCCCACACAAGTTCAGGGGTCCCTGGAATACTATTCATGCACCCCACATCAAGAGCCTGTGGTCTAGAGAGCTGTCTACTATCTTTAGCACTTCCTTTCCTGTCTCACCCTTCCAGATTCCAAGCTGGACTTGCTGAGCCCATTTCCACAAATTTTGCGTATCCTGCATCCTGGCCCACTATGGCCAGCCTAGCTTTAGTGACAATGCTCACCAAGTTCCCAGGGACATTGCATCAAAGGGCAGCCTGACCTTGACTCCAAGCATTTCCTAAATCAATTATTCTTTCCCTGGAATTTTGTCCAGAGACTATAATTATCTACGTGTATTAGTAATGTGAAGGAGAACTTGTTCCTATTTAAAGCAGAGCCTTTTTCATTCTCTGACCCTGTCTATGAATAACATCTTGTGTCGCAAACCTTGACTCCGAAAGATAGATTCCTACTCGGCAAGTGGGAGTCTACCAAGCTCGGTGCAGGAAACGGTTAACAGCACAGTCCCGATCTGCCACCACTGACTGAGGAGGAACCAGCTCTTTTCCCAGATGGTGCAAATAAGAATGCTTTTTGCATCAAGCCAGTCACTTAGTGACATATCAGAGTGTAAAAGACAACTGTGTCTGAGAGATACTATGGCAAATACAAGTGTGCAAGCTTTGCTTCAAAACAATCCATTTCAAATATTTTTAAAATACGTATTCAAGACATAACAAAAAAAGAAGCAGATTCACAAATATATAGAATAAACTAGTGATCACCTGTGGGGAGAGGGAAGTGGGGAGGGGTAGTATAGAGGTAGGGGGTTAAGAGGTACAAACTACAGTGTATAAAATAAGTTACAAGGACATATTGTACAATATAAGGAGTATAGTCAATATTTTATAAGGAATATAATATAATTATTATTGTAATATAATAATTATTATACTATAATATTATTATATAGCTATAAACAAACCATAACTATAAATAACTATTATAATAACTGTAATATAATGTAATAACTATAAATTAATAATCACTATAGTAACTATAACTTCCCTGGTGGCTCAGCACAAGTTTCCCTGTGGCTTAGCTGGTAAAAAATCCACCTGCAATGTGGGAGACCTGGGTTCTCTCCCTGGGTTGGGAAGATCCCCTGGAGAAGAGAATGGCTACCCACTCCAATATTCTTACCTGGAGAATTCCATGGACAGAGGAGTTTGGCAGGCTACAGTTCATGGGATCGCAAAGAGTCAGCCTTGACTGAGTGACTAACACTTTCACTTCTCACTATACATGGAGTACAACTATTAAATATTTGGAATCACTATATCATTCACCTATAACAAATAACATTGTAAAACTATACTTCAACTTAAAAAAATCTTTGCTAAAAATACATATATGTATAAACTAAAAATTTTACAACCAAATGAATAAATCAAGTATGTATTTATGGCTGCTGGACTGCAGCTTTTTGACCATCCAACACCAGCTCTGAAGCCACCATGTGGAGTCCTTTTGAAGGACACCAGCATCATCTTCTCAGGCTCCTGAGATTCCCAGTCCCTAATCTTGAGATGCCCCTCATCCCTGAGGGGCTACCCGAACAAGTCACTTCAGGGACAAGAGGAGAGATGGGTTGGCCTTGGTTCTGAAGAGTGGCTAGGAATTGAGCACAGACCAAAAGAAGGATCACAACAATTTAAGGATCTATGGTAGCTCAGCAAGTAAAGATTCTGCCTGCAAAGCAGAAGACCCTGGTTCAGTTCCTGGGTTGGGAAGATGCCCTGGAGAAGGTAACGGCTACCTACTCCAGTATTCTGGCCTGGAGAATTCCATGGACAGAGGAGCCTGGCAGGCTACAGTCCATGGGGTCACAAAGAGTCAGACACGACTGAGCGACTTTCACGTTCAACAACTGAAGATCCCAGTGAAGGAGTTTTTAAAAATCCAATCTGCAAGGTAACTATGGCAAAATACTTATCTTAAGAGGGGAAAATGCAGGGTTAGTATAAATCACCCAGAGAAATCCTGGCTTTGACTTAAGGAAAATTAGCAATCTCTCCTGAAGATTTTAGGATAAAGAAGGACAATGACTTCCATATCCTCTTATACGCCATTTTTTTGCCCCTGTGAAGAGAAAACCTTGGACTGAGAAGTTAGGAATTTTGCCCAAAGAACAGGTTTTCTGTCTTAGATTCCTTCTCCAGCTCTCTGACACAAGCCCCACACCCCGCCTCTGGGTCTGATCCAGGAGAGGGGTCTGAGGCCTCTGGGAAGATTGGTTGGGTTAAGGATGACAGTTGACACGTGGGAAGGGCCGGAGGAACATTCAGGAAGAGGAAGAACAAGTGGGGAAGATAAGCAGGGATTGCACCATGGTGTAGACGGGATATAAAGGGCTGAGAGGCTTAAGAAACCCCGCTGAGCTCATCTGCTTTTCCCACCAAGCCCAGGTGACTGAGGGACATTGCAGTTGTCCAGTCTGACTGAACACCCGCCACCCCCTCTCCTAGTCAAGCTGGCCCAGACATGTGGACAAGATGACAAGATGCAATTTGCACTCAGAAATATGCAACAAGCAGGCTGGGTTGAGTTGCTATGGCAACAGCAAGGCTACTTGAAATCCATGGGGGCTACATGGTTGTGGAGGATGGAAGTCCTCCTCACCCAAGGGAGAGAGGGTGCTCTTCATACTGGATGACGGGGGTTGCAGAGAAGAAAGATCTGGAGCAGCCACCTGGCACATCTATACAAGGAGTGAGCCATGGTCCTCATGAGTCATGCCCATGAGCAGACATGCCTTTTCCATGGAGGGATGGTTTGATGCCTCATCCCATTTAACTGCAAAAGGATTCCTCTAACCATGTGCATAGCCAGACACATCACACCAGCATGTGAGTAAACGGAGGAACTAAGGAGACTTTCCTGGTGGTCCAGTGGCTAAAACTCAATGCAGGGGGTCCAAGTTCAATCCCTAGCCAGGGAACTAGATCCCACATGCCACAACTAAAATTCCAGCATGCCACAAGGAAGATTAAAGATCCTGCCTGCCTCAACTAAGACCTCATGCAGCCAAATAAACAAATTTTTTTTTTTTTAAAGGAGAAGCTAGAACCAGGGTTCTGACAGGACCACCATGTCTGTTCCACTGCTTCTGGTACAGAATGTGCCGAGCCCAACCAGAGGCCAGTCTTAGAAATCTAATGACCTGAGGAATGTCCTGTCACCCTCCTTAGTACCTCATATATGAGGGTTTGGGGAAGGAGTGGTCATCAGATAATTCCTCTACTTCCTTCTTCTTATGGAGTCAACTCAGAATCTTTCAACATGGTTTACGTTCTTATTCTACAAAAATGTGGAGCATGTGCCTCTTCCTTAGGCTTGAACACCAGTGGTGTGTGGTGAACATGATGATTGATGAACATGGAAACTGGCTCCCTGGCCAACTTGGGAGGGCCTCCCAGAACGTCTGCCTCAGTGGGTCACCATGCTCCAGGGCTTGGTTGTCAGCGTCACAGGTTCAGGAACTCAGCACAGTCATCCTCTGACAGATGCATGACATCTGCAGGCAGAAAAGCTGACCAGAGACCATGGGACAATGTATTAAAATAATTGCCCAAGTAGTAACGTGGAATGACAGAAAGGGATGTTTTGAACCCAGACATCTTGCACGGTGGGGTATAAGGATTAAAGGAGCTGACAAATAGGTAAGTGCTTAGAACAGTACAGAACACTGTAGAAGTCTTGTCAAATCATGATGGCACTTGTACAGTCGCACAGGTTGTGCACTGCACAGTTTCCAAAGCTACCATTCACAAAGACTCCAGTGTGAATGCTGCTCCCACAGTTGCGTAATGTGTCATCTGCATAACAACACACGGTAGCCTTGAAATATTAATGCCCATGCAGGGTTATTATAAAATTATACTTAGATGCATGTGAAGTACATTTTACACAGAAGGAACTGTAAGTCATAGCTGCTGTCATTATTTGCACTGGGAGATTTATTCAGTAGTTTAGCAATGATATTTGCACAGGTGCTTCTTCCTGCTGGTTAGATTTGCATAGGGACTAAACTTCATCACAAAGCTATCGAGGAATTTTAGAGAAGTGAAAGGAAGTTGAATGTCATCTCAAGGTTCTTTTCATTCCATAAGTATAGAGGGGTCCAGCTTCTAGGAGCATCACTCTTTGGATACTGAGACTCATCATTTGGAAAGGGAACCTTCCTCCCTGGGCCGTAGAAACACTGATTTTTTTTTTTCTTTTGCCTCTCTACCTACATTATCTCTTGGGCCTGCTTTATTCTTTGACACTTTATTTTTTTTAATTGAAGGATAATTTCTTTACAGAATTTTGTGGTTTTCTGTCAAACATCGGTACACTCATGTCCCCTCCCTCCTGAACATGGATTATTCTTTACTCTTCAGCTCTCCTCTTGTTTTTGGGGTCTCTATCATTTGCCAGGAACCTCTCTCTCTACATTACCTCTTGGGCCTGCTACAATTATTTAGATGACTGCATCTCTTCCATTAGTTAATCTTTAAATTGGTCTCTTCCTAATGAAATTTTAGGGAAGCCCCATAGGCTCCTTGATGAAATTTGGAAGGCCCCTTAGTCTCATCAGCCACATTTTTTAGAAATTATTAGCTTCCAGCAACATTACAGCCAAAAGCATCCACTGGTTATGAAACTGAAACACCCCACCTCTCTGAGTTCCTTCTCAGGTGCTGTTAGACATTTTCCCTACTTTCTAAGAAATGCGTGCATCCTCTTTTCTGTTCTGCCTTTTGTATGCGGCATTATTTCATAAACAAATCCTCAATATTAGCCATGTTTTAATAGCAAATTAGTCTGACAAAATAGCACTTAGCCCAGTGTGTTATGGTCCTCCAGTGACATGCTAGAAGCAGCTTAAAAGCCCAACCAGCAGATGTGATGTAGCTAAGACATGGGGACTGTGAGGGCACTGGGAGGAACATGAAGCAAAAACACAGAAATGAAATCAACCATACAATGTTAGAGGTGGAAGTATCCTAGGGGGCTGTCTGGTCTGATCTTTTCAGGGTACAATTGTGAAAACTGAGACCCAGAGTGGGACCACGATGTGCCTGAGGCTATGTAATTAATTCACCTCCTCCATTAGTTAGGGACCAGCTCTGGCAAAGCAGGCTTTGCCTCTGGCCTTTGCGGACCAGGAAGGATGGGCTCACACAGCAGGGGTGATTGATTGCTGCTGGGAGGACATCCCCTAGCAGCTCACAGAAGGTCAGATCAGAGACATCCATCCCCAGTTCCTGGGCTGAAGGCGTCTTGCCAAAGGGAAGGAAGGGGCCTCCTCAGAGCAAACATTTAGCATTCATTGGTTCCTATCCAGCACAGGGAGGTGTGAGGTGACATCCCCAAAGGGAGAACTCAAAAGGGACAGGCGGCTAGGCACTCCTACTCAACTGGCTTCACTGCAAAACGCAGACAACATAGGGGCCATGCCCAGGTAGGAAGAGCCCTGGAAAAGTCACAAACAGCAGCTGCGACTTGATCCCCCGCACATGGAGTCAGAAGACCGATGTCAACAGGATGGTGGGACTGAGATGTGCTGCTGGAGCCAGCCAGTCCCCCTGCCTCCTCTGACAGATGTACACACCGAATGCCAGGGTCAGGGAGGGTCTTGCCCGGGGTCACACACAGAGGGACGGGCTGAGCTGGCTGCAGAACGGAGCCGTCCTAACACCAGGGCAGCACTCCATTCCAGAGTTCCTCTTTTGCTGGGTTTAGGGAACATGAGTGGTAGCAACTGACAAAAGAGACAGAGGTATAAAAATGACATCAAGACTTTCCTGGTGGTTCAGTGATTGGGACTTCCTTCCAGTTCAGGGGGTGTGGGCTAGATTCCTGGTCGGGAAACTAGGATCCCACATGCCTTGTGGCTAGAAAGACAAAGCATGAATCGGGGGCAGTGTTGTGGCAAATTCACTTTGAAGGTGGTCCACATCAAAAAAAAATTTGAAAGAAAATAAATAAATAAATAAAAAGATGGCATCAATTTACACGATTAACTCCAGCACTTGAATCACACTCTCTCCTAGACATCAGCATTTATTACCCAAGTGGCTCTATCTGGCTTTATTTGTTGTCATTATTGCTGCTCTTGTTGTTCAGTCATTAAGTCGTGTCTGGCTCTTTGCGACCCCATGGACAGCAGCTCGCCAGGCTTCCCTGTCCTTCACTATCTCCTGAAGTTTACTCAGATTCATGTCCATTGAGTCAGTGGTGCCATCCAACCATCTCATCCTCTGTTGCCCCCTTCTCTTCCTGCCTTCCATCTTTCCCAGCATCAGGGTCTTTTCCAATGAGTCAGCTCTTTCCTTTAGGTGGTCAAATTGTTGGAGCTTCAGCTTCAGCATCAGTCCCTCCAATGCATATTCGGGGTTGATTTCTTTTAGGATTAGACTGGTTTGATCTCCTTGCAGTCCAAGGGACCCTCAAGAGTCTTCACTACAATCTGAAAGCATCAGTTCTTTGGTGCTTAGCCTTCTTTATGGTCCAACTCTATCTTTCTCTCAAAGTTGCTCAGTCATGTCTGAATCTTTTTGACCCCATGGACTGTTGCCCACTAGTCTCCTCTGTCCATGGAGTTCTCCTGGCAGGAATACTGAAGTGGGTAGCCATTCCCTTCTCCAGGGAACCTTCCCGACGCAGGGATCAAACCCATGTCCCACATTGCAGGCAGGTTCTTTTACTGTCTGAGCACCAGGGAAGCCCGTGGTCCAACTCTATGGTCGTAGGCACATTGCCTTCCATGCCTCCATTTCTTCACCTGTAAAATGGGCCTAAATAATAAGACCTACATTGTGAGTGGTGGTATGGGTGACATGTGAAACACTTAGCACAACACCTGTGGTTACAATAAATGGTAGTTACATCATCACTCTACGCCATAAAATGACCGCTCCTTCCACCCCTGCAGGCTTCCTGGCATAAGAAAGTTTCCATTTCTCCACTGGGTTTACATTATCTGCTACCTTCTCAGTATGATATCTATGCATCTCTGCTTTTACCAAAAAAAAGCCAGCTCACCCCAAGTCCCAGAGGAGTATTTCCCATCTGGAATGTCTTATGAGAGTTATAAATTCTTGAAATGTTTTTGTTCATCTTATAATAATAGATTTAGGAAAATCGGCCTCATCCCTGGAGGAAAGAGAGATATCCCCAAAGCACCTGACTCTCACCTCTGCAGAAAGTTCCTCTCTTTCTGATTTTCATCTGGTTCTGTCATTCAGGATGAGAGAGGCACCAGGGACTAAATTAGAGCTGGAAGGAAGGTAATGAGAAAAAGATCCAGAATGAGTGACAGACGGTGAAAAAGGGCAGATCTCCCTCTGTCCTTTGGGAACCAACTCTGTTGTGAAGAATTTAGGAAAATCCAGAGGCCCCTGGGAAGACGAGGGGGTGGGAGGGTGGGATCAGGTTCCTATAGATGAGAACTGAAGATTTCCCATCAGTCTCCAAGAAAAACAGAAGAAAAAACTGTTTTCTAACCCTATGTTTTCTTTGCCCAAAATCCTTCCGACAGGCCAGCACTGCCCGCCTGTTGGTCAGCCTGACACCTTCCCCTTCCAGTTGTGCAGGGTCCCTGTATTACCATGGCCCACGACCAGCATGGTGCTAATGGTAAAGAATCTGCTTGTCAATGCAGGTGACATAAGAGATGCAGGTTTAGTCCCTGGGTCGAGAAGATCCCCTGGAGGAGGGCACGGCAACCCACTCCAGTATTCTTGCCTGGAGAATCCCCATGGACAAAGGAGCCTAGCAGGCTACAGTCCATAGGGTCGCAAAGAGCCAGACATGACTGAAGGGGCTTAGCACCCATGCACATGACCAATACCACCCTGGGAAATCCTTCCCAATCAATCAGCAGAGGTGGCTGGCGACCTGAGTGTGCTTCTGGTGGCTTCCAAGGACAGAAGAGGAAAGGTGATGATGACTCTGATAGGGTTGGCACATGCCTTAGTGCCCTATCGAGAGAGCTTCCAGACTGCCTGGAGGTCAGTGGGAATGGTCTTCCTTTGCCCGGAAATAGGTCACACAACCCATGGTTGGGGGAACTTGAAACACTTGGCCTTAACCCTAATGTGCAAGAAAGAAATATAATTAATCCCAGAGGGAACATTGAGAAAGAGTTCCTTCTGAGAAGGTCCAAGCATCCCCCTTCTACAGATGAGATATCTGAGGCCCAGGGAGATTAAGGACTTGTCCCGAGTGGTGGGCTCGTCCACAGTGGGAGGAAGACCAGAGCTTGGGCCTCCTTCAGGCCCTCCACAGTCACTCCCAGCCTCCATCCTGGGGAGCCCAGAGTCTTTTCTAGGGTATTTGTGACCCCAGGGCCCGCTTCCCCATGGAGTTCTGTGCTCTGCACCTTTTGAGACGCCCTCCTGTCTTTTCTGTCTCCTGAATCATCACCTTTCAGAACCTATGCATGCTCAATCACTCTGTCCCGTCTGACTCTGCAACCCCATGAGCTGTAGGCTGTCAGGCTCCTCTGTTCATGGGATTCTCCAAGCAAGAACACTGGAGTGGGTTGCCGTTTCCTTCTCCGGGGGATTTTCCTGACCCAGTGATCTAACCCGAGTCTCTTATTTCTCCTGCATCAGCCAGCAGGTCTCTTGCATCAGCCAGCAGGTCCTGCATTGCAGGTGGATTCTTTACCTCTGAGCCACTGGAGAAGCCCTCCTCTTTCAGAAAGTCTCCTCTAAATCACCAGCCCTGCTCTTATAATTTTTCTTCCACTAATCAGCACTTTATCATTTATAGTAAAGAAATGGGATGATTGGATATGCTTATTTGTACAGCCTTATTTAAGTTTCTATTAAGAAATTAATGAATAAAAATATTTGAGAAGGTGCAATGAATACTGTTGAAACTGTGATACCGAGTTAAGAAATAAAATATATAAATACAGTCCAAGTCTCCTGTATTCACCTCCCTAGTCACATTCCCCTCTCTCCATCCTCCAGACCTAACCAGAAGCACTGAATCAGGTTTTTATCATCCCCACACACTTCTGTATCCCTGATACATTATTCTTTACTTAGGTGGGTCTCACTCAGCACAGTAGTTCAGGGCCATAAAAAGGACCACACAAGCTCAAATTACGCAGAGTCATCTTAAAAATCAATGGGGAAATTTGTGACTTCATTGTGAATTTTAAAATGTTTTTGTTAAGATAGCTAGTGGGAGCTGCCGTATAACACAGGGAGCTCAGCAAGGTGCTCTGTGATGATCTAGAGGGGAGGGATGGTAGGGGGAGGGAGGCTCAAGAGGGAGGGGCTATATGTATAATTATAGCTGATTCATGTTGTACAGCAGAAACTAATGCATTATAAAGCAATTATCTCCAATTAAAGGTTAAAAAATTGGGGATAAAAAATTTTAAAATTCTCACTGTAGGTTATAGGAAATGTATAGGGAAACATACAGGAAAGTTCTTTAAAAATAGTAAAAACAATCTTCAAAATATTAATTTTATGTAATGCATTTAATTTAAAACCTTAAAAACATTAACTAAAATATTTTGTTTCTTTGTTAAAAAAAATTCTGAAGAATAGTTTGAATAGTGCTTGCTTTCTTCTCATCATATAGATAAAAGGCAAACATCTTTCAACTCTGTTTTTTTTTTTCCATTTTACAATAAAGAGCAAATATCTTTTCCATCCTTCCTAAGTTTGAATTTTATCCTTTGCACTTCCAATGTCATAAATATCTCCAAGAGTTCCTTTAATGTGAAGTTTTTGCCCACGTCACTTCCTCTGAGATATCTTCACCCTTTTTATCACAACCTCATTAACGTCCATGAACTGTCCTTCACTAAGTTCCTCTGGCCGCACTTCTGTGGTCTCCTGAGTGGCAGCTGAGCACACACCCACGGTCAGCTATTTCTTCTGTAGCTCCAGCGACATTTGATTTTTTATTCCAGTCCCAATGCTGTCAACTTTTTGTGGCTTTGCTATGCTTTCATCTCCGTTGGCCATTTTCCTCTTTAAATGATCCATTTTTGCAAAACACTACCACCAGGAGACACAGAAACAGTACATCTGCACGCATTGCTGTCTGTGCGTGAGCTGACGAACAGATGTGCGGTGACCAATCACAGCAGAGGTGCAAGAGGTGACATGACTAGTTGCTGACCATGAAGCACAGTTTTGTTTTGTTTTTATTGAGTGTGATACGTGGTGTGAAGAACTAGCTTCAGAGTTTGTGCCTTGTGTGATTACTCATCGCCAGCATACCATGGTAACTTAATTGTAAACTGTGTTGTTGGGGGCCAGGTTTAACTAAACTATGATAATGGAAATCCATGTGTATTCCCATGTATAACATACATATAAGAATGTATATAAGTATGGAATATATTAATGTATGGGAATTGGATATAAATGTGAAATAGGAGGGCAGGGGGCAGGGCACAACCTTTAAAAGAATGACATAGCCTGAGGATATGACATAAACTAATTGGAAACAAAGATCCAGAAGATTCAACTTCCAGTAGACCTTGATCCTGATTATATGCTCATTGTAATACATTAGCATCTGAACGACATACCCACCAGTGCTGTGACAGTTCTGAGACCAACCATAAAAAGCTAAAAAGTGGGAGTGACCCAATTCCTGGAAATCCCTGCCCCTTCCCTAAAATAATTGGAATAATCATCTTCCCTAAAATAATTGGAATAATCATCTCACTCATTAGCCTGTGAAATTACCCAGCCTGTAAAAACTAACCACACCATATTTCAAGGCACTCTCTCTGGCCATCCAAGATGGCCCACACTGTCTGTGGAGTATTTCTCTCTAAATAAATCCACTGTCTCCAAATTCTTTCCTGACGAAGTAAGAACCTTCAGTTTGCTGGCAACGTATGTGTACACATGTATATATCGGGGAATTGTTCAAAGCAAGGACTGCCTGCCCTTTATTCTTCATGTGTATGTCTGTCAAAACAACATATGGAATTGTTTTTCATGCTTTAAAATTTCATATAAATGCTAATTATACTGCACGAATATTTCTTTCTCTTCCAACTCTATTTTCCCTCTCTTGTTAGCATATTTATGTCCATCTTCCCTCAATGAGGCCAAGAGCCACCTGAAGCCAGGAGTTCTGTTTCTCCCATCAGCTGAGGAGCTCCCCAGCAACAGGGTCTAAGCTCCCCTTTACCTGAGCTCACCTGAGAACCCAAGAGGTGCCGCCCATGGGAGCACTAAGAGAAGAATGGATGCGACTAACAGCAAATGGTTTGGATTGGAGTCACGCTCCAGTTGCTGGAAAAATCATGCCAGGACAGCCTGCCAGATCCCAGTGTGCAGGGATCCTCTCCCCAGTGGCATGCCGCAGCATCCAACAGGCCCTCCGGGCTGCAACTGCTGGCTTTTCCTGTCTCCACCTTTCACGCCCTTCAGAGTTAAAGCAATTTTAATAACATCCAATTTTCTCAAACGTTGGAAAGGCGTTACAAAGGGAGTGTTAGTACCACCTTCTTTTCCTTCTTGATTCCCAGATGAGCGTTAAAAAGTCATTTCATCTGACACTTGGCCCCTGGCCCCAGGAGAGGTAACTAGGGAAATAGTGTTGGACCTGGAGCCGTTCCCAGTTAGCTGTTCTTGTGAAGAAAAGAATGGAAGTTCACTGGCCACTTTTGGGTGTCTGTGGATGGATGCGTGCATGTGTGTGTGGATGCATTTGTGATAAAAGTGAGCATCATTTAAACATGCCTCTGTGTAGGGCTGTGCCCCTGAAGAGATACAATTAAGGGTGTGTGTGTGAGTGTGCACGTGTAGGTAGGTATATGCATGTCTGGTATGCTCACGGTTTGGCATACTGTGGGTCTCAGTAAATAAGTGGATATTTGCTGAGTCGGCGTACCCACCACTCACCACTCAACAAGGCTACACGCTGTGTCCATGCCCCTTCTGTTCCGTGGGCACAGCTGCTCTCTGTTCCTACCTCCTGTCCTGAAACCATCAAGAGCTCATCCAGTATTAATGTGTGAGCAGGGTGTGTTAGGGAGCTATGTACCTACTGCCCCAGGGTGTGTGTGTGTGTGTGTGTGTGTGTGTGTGTGAAGAATGGATCTCCATGAGTGTGAGTGTATATTTTCACCTGAAATCAAAACCTACCGTCAGATGTCAGCCCACCTACCTCAGGACAGAGCCCCAGGTGGGGACCCCCATGCACCCATCTCATCATCCCCACGCCTCCCGGGCTTGGCAGTGCTCCCCCCGCCCAGCTGGGCTGCACAGTTTTATCCCTTGCCTCCTCCCAGGGCACCCCCTCAGCAGCGGAGCAGCAGCCGTGTCACATTCGACCAGTCCGTCATACCAGAACCTTCCTCACCTCGTGCAGGTCATCTCCACACTCAGACCCGGGCCCTCAGAGCTGGAGCTCAGCTCAGTGGAGCTTTACAGGGAAGAAAAGACTATCCCTTCCCCAGTATGCCTCGGCACACTCAAGGGTGTGCATGTGTATGTGTGTGTGTGTGTGTGTGTGTGTGTGTGTGTAGGCCCATGTGCACCGCCAGTGCCTGGCCTGGTCCCACAGCCAACACTGTGGGACGGATATGATTCTGCTCTGATGTGTTATCTGGTTTTCCTTTCTGGGGACTGCATCTGGTGACTGGCCAGCCCACCTATCTTTGGGTGCGTCTACCGAGCAAAGAAAGATAACAAACCACATCTTATAGGGGCTTAGAACCTGGCTGAGAGCTGCAGAGTTAGCACAAGTCCCAAACTCAGAGGAACTAAAAGGAAGACATCAGCCAGAGGAAGGACATCAGCCAGGCTGGGGGCAGCCAGGGAAAGCTGCACAAGGAAGGCAAAAGTCTGCCGGGACCGGGGAGAGAGGCAGACCGGTCCTCTCTTTACATGCATATTCATATATATATATACATATATACATAAATGTATACATAGATATATATATTTGACTGCACCAGGTCTTCTGCATTTGGAATCTCTGAACTTCACTGCAGTATGCGGGATCTAGTTCCCTGACTAAGAATCGAACCTAGGCAGCCCCCTGCATTGTGAGCACAGAGTCTTAGCCACTGGACCACCAGGGAAGTCCCCAGATTCAGTTCAGTTCAGTTCAGTCGCTCAGTCGTTTCCGACTCTTTGCAACCCCATGAATCACAGCATGCCAGGCCTCCCTGTCCATCACCAACTCCCGGAGTTTACTCAAATTCATGTCATGTCCCCAGATCGGCCCTCTTGAAAACGGGCCAAGTCTTTTCCAATGGGGAACCACGCAGGACACCAGGAGGAGGCTGGTAAGATATAACCAACACCTACAAGCCAACCTAAACGTCACTGAGCACTTTCAAAGGGCAAGCAAGGTGGGTTTGTGCGCATCCGCGTAGGCACTCCCAGGAAGCAGGCAGCCAAGCACCCGCTTGGCATCTGCGGAGCATCAGATGTGTGCCAGGCACCGTGCCAGGCCCAGCAGGGTACAGACAAGGAGACTGCCTTTCACAGACGGGAAAGCTGAGGCCTGAGAGGCTGGCTGTGCCTGGTCAGGACCTAAGTAGGCAGGACTGGAACCCAGGTCAGCCTAACTCTGAATGCCACGACCTCAGAGAAAGCCGATTATGGAGGAGGGAGTTGGGAATGAGCGAGGGAGTCGGGGTGCTGGACTGCCCGGGGGCGTCCTGTAGATGAGACAGAGAAAATGATAGCCTGGTTAGGACCTGTGGTTTTCCTGAAAGGTGTCTCAGAGTTTGTGAGAGATACTGAGACGTCGGGGTCAGAGCCACAGCAGCGGGGTGAGCACGAAGTGGGCGTGCAAGTGGGGAGGTGTGGGCGGCCCGTGGCTGGTGAGCGGGGCCGGCTGTCTCCTTCCTGCAGACGTCATCTCCTGGGCACCTGCAATCGGTCGGTGAGACCTGCCCCGGTTCTGAATCCATGAATACATTTATAGGTCATCACTGTCTTCCAAGTGCCTGTTAATGGCTCCATAAAACATGTCTCATTATGACAGCAAAGCTTCCAGCTCTAAAACTCCTTTTGATTTTAAAAACAAAGTCTTAAAATCATTTTTTGATGAGAAAAGGATTCACACTAACATTTCAAAGTGGCGATAGAGGAGGAGGGGATTCCTGGTGTTTCCCCCCACCCCTGCCCCAGGCCCTGCAGGGGTGTCTGAGGCATATGAGACTCCAGCAGGAAACGGACCTGTCCATTCCTATTCCTGGAGGTTGCTATGAGGATCATTGGTTATCTTAGTCCATCACTGTGCTCCCTACCCGCCAACCCCGGCATCTGATATTGTCTCTAAAATCACTATCATGACAGATCTCACGGAGCCTACAGGTTGTTAAAGATCTGGGCCATCTCTAGGCTTTAAACATGGGTGGGGCTGTCATTTTCACTTTGCTGCTGTTGGTCCCTAAGATTCTATCTCCACCCCACTCCTCTATCCAAGTCTGTGTTTCCAGCAGCCCTCTGGAGAGAGCATGATTGCCCCTGGGTCTCTTAACCTTAATTAGCACCCTTCCAAACCTGTGATTAGTCTGTGCTTCCCTCCCTGCCAGTAGCATCAAATTCTTCATTTACTGAGTGCCCATCTCCACCTCCTGCAGGCCTCTAGGGTGCTGGAGAAGGGACTGGAGAGGGCCTTACTCACGGACTCTAACTAATACCCTCCTTACTGTCCTTCCAGATAATTCTGGCGAGAAACAAAGGAATCACGTTCAGTGTTCCTTTCCACAACCCCCTCTCCCCCAGGTATCAAGTGCTCTCAATGTTAGCTCCATTATTGTCTATCTGCCCCTTCCTCTCCTCTGCCCCATGCTGGTTCAGACACTTGTCATCACTGGCGTAGATCACTGAACCTTTGATGAACTTCCTGCTTCCGATGTGTCTTCCTCCAGCTTTTGGAGGGCTCTGGTGTTATTCTAACTTCCACGGGGGCCACTGCCTTCAGAACCAAGACCAGACTCCTTCCCGTGACGTCGGGGCCCCTGCTGTCCAGACCTCACTCACTGTGGGTCCACACATACACCGCACGTAGAGAACGCTGGATGTACACACAGCGGCTGCTGTTTGCTGACCCTGTTGACCCCTTGCCTCCACCAGTGCTAGTTCCTCCAGGAGAGAGTCCTTTATTCCTCCCTCCAACACATCCCACCAACACATACACACTCACCATCGCCCTCTCTCTCTCTCCGTTTAGTCGCTAAGTCCCGTCTGACTCCTGCGACCCCATGGACTGTAGCCGGCCAGGCTCCTCTGTCCATGGAATTCTCCAGGCAAGAATACAGGAGTGGGTTGCCATTCCCTTCTTCGCACCATCCCCCTGCCTCTAAGATAAAACCTACTCGTCCTTCCAGGCTCTCACGGAATACTACCACTCTGCAAAAGCTTTCCCTGGTCCCTGGGTAGAAATAATCTCCCGCTGTCTTCTCAAAACAATTTAGTTTTACCTTTGGGCCAGCATCGATCACACTTTATCCTGTATTACATCAAGTCTCCAACACTAATAATAATTAGCATTGATTGATTGTTTGGGCTAATCACTTACTGTATATTATCTCAAAATTCTCAAAAGGACCCTGTGAAGCAGGTGAGTTTTTCCCTGTTTCACCGAGGAGGAAGTAATCTCAGGTAGTTTAATTATATGCCTGAAGTCACACAGCCAATAAATGGCGGCCTTGGGCCTGAGGGTGCTGACCCCAGAGCCCACGCCTTTTCCCACCTCCACAGGTGCCCAGGAGGTCATGGATGGGAGTTCAGCTGCAATGTTTCTGTGTTCCTCTCCGCCTTCAGCACAAATCGAGGTGCCTGGGGCGGGTCGCTGACCTTGTTCGTTATTGATTGACGGGTCCGTTGGTGACAGAGGTGCGACCTCTGGGAAAAGAAAAGAGAGGAAAGAAAAGAGAGGAGAACCTGCTGGGTAGACAAAGAGAAGACATTCCAGGGTCCTCTTAAATCATGTACCTTCCTTCTCTCCATCCCTCAGCTGTCTCCACTGAAATATTACACTTTTTCCACCCATACTCATTTTCTAGGGCTGTTGTAACAAAGTACTGTAACTGTTGTTTAGTAGCTAAGTCATGTCCAACTCTTTGCAACCCCATGGACTGTAGCCCACCAGGCTTCTCTGCCCATGGTATTTCTCAGGCAAGACTACTGGAATGGGTTGCCGCTTCTTTCTCCATGGGATCTTCCCAACCCAGGGATTGAACCCATGTCTGCTGCATTGGCAGGAGGATTTTTTACCACTGAGCTACCAGGGAAGTCCAAAGTATCACAAACTGGGTGACTTAAAACAAGAGAAGTGTATTCAGTCACAGTTCTGAAGATCAGAAGTCTGAAATGAAGACGCTGCCAGGGTCACACTCCCTCTGAAACCTCTAGGGTAGGATCCTTCCTGCCTCTTCCCGCTTCTGGTGGCTCCAAGAGTTCCTTGGCTCATGGCAGCATCATTCCAATCTCTGCCTCCATCTTCATGTGGCTTTCTCCTCTCTGTCTCTTTGTCTTCTCCCCTTCTTATAAGGACACTGGTCACGTTGCATCAGAGCCCACCCTAACGCCTTCATCTTAACTTGATTACCTCTGCAAAGACCCTATTCCCAGTAAAGCCACATTCACAGACCCCCAAGGGTTATAACAATATATCTTTTGGGAGGACTTAATTCAACCCATGTATGTGTGTGATCAGTTGCTTAGTCTTGTCCAACTCTTTGTGACCCCATGGACCGTAGGTCACCAGGCTCCTCTGTCCATGGGATTCTCCAGGCAAGAATACTAGAGTGGGTTGCTATTCCATCCGACAGGGGATCTTTCTGACTCAGGGATCGAACCTGCATCTCTTGTGTCTCCTGCATCATAGGGGGATTCTTTAACCACTGGGCCACTGGGGAACCCATAAAGTTATCATCTACTTATCAGATAGTAGCACTTAAGAATATAGATCTTTAATAGCACCGAGGACCCTGTAATCATCCGCTATTGAGATAAAAACCCCCAGGTTTGTGACAGGCTTGAAGAAGCACTGCTTTCTGAGTCAACATTGCCGTATGATGAATCCCTAGTTCTTCAAGATATTTAACTCATGTCATTTTGAGACACATGAATTGACAGCTGGGGATGAAGACAGAGAGCGAACAAGAAGAGAGGAGCGTGTGAAGGAGCCTCGGGGCTGGGGTGCTGCCAGGGAGAGTCATGGCCGTGACAGCTGCTTATGATCCCACCCAGCTGTCCTGTGCCTCCTTTTCCCTGACCATGTCTAGTGTGGGATTATCTGGTCGTGACCCTTTCCAAGCAGGGAAACCGTGTTTCCCAAAGTGAGCCTTACCCACCCTGCATTATCTGTCACTTCCCCCACAGACTGCCCATTAAATCAGGAAACTAAGAACACATGATTTAAAGGTAGATAGCTATGTGCCTCCCCTGTCTGGACCCTGGGTGTCTCCAGGTGTGTCTGCACCCACCTCTGAACCTCTGAACACTCGGGTAGCTCTAGCTGCTGCAGAGACCTTAAAGGCTGGTAAGTGGTGGAGTTGGGTCTGTCATGCAAGCATCCAGCCCTTGTTCATAGGGTACTGTGTCTGGAAGCTCATGCCAGCCTTCACCACCAGCCAGAGCAGCCTTACTACATCCAGTCCTTGTTCCTGGGGTATTGGCAGTTCCCATTTTCTCTGCTTCTGCCATTTAAGTTGAGAGGGTGTAAACACTGCTCAGCAAGCTGGCAGGAAATAGCTCTTGGCCTTTCTCCCAGCCCAGTCATGATTTATGTATCACACGGGGTGCTGAAGTCACGAGGCCACGCTTCCCCTAGTGAGAGAGGCCACGCTCTCTCCTAGTGTCTCCTTTGCTGACCCCACCAGAATTCTGGGACCAGCGCAAACTCGGGCTTGCTCAGTCTCAGGCATAGGAAGACAGCGAAGGCGGGAGTTATCCCCGGGCCCCGGGCTCCCACTGCCTCTCTCCTCCGTTCTCCAAACCTTCCTGAGACCAGACAGAGCTTGGAGTGGAGCAGGGAAGGCCCAGCATGGCCTGGAGGCGGGCACCAGCACTAAGCTTGGCTGACACCCACTCAGGGTCTGGGGCTCACGGACCGGCTGACAGGTATGGGGTGGGAGGAGGGAGGGCAGCTCCTTCCGCCCTGCAAGACGGACTGGGGGCCCCGCCGGCCTGCTGGTCTCCCTTCACCCCTCCCCTCCTTGCTCTTTGTCATTTCTTTCTCCTTTATTGTCCCCACTCCTGTGCCCACTCTTCTTTTCTCATCTTGCCATCATTTCTACCTCTGCCAAGAAGATTTTGCCCCTGTCATTTTGTCTCTTTATCTCTCTCCCTAACTTGCTTTCTTCCTAAAAAAACAAAAACAAAAACCCAGCATCCCTGGGTCCTAGGACTGGGTTGAGAACTAGAACATCCTGTCTGCCCTGCCCCAAGCAAGATCAGTCCAGGGTCAAGTCAAAGCAGGAACCCGTGGTGCATGCACACCCCAGGAGACCTGGCTCTGCTCCTTTTCTGCCGCCGGAGCTGGGGACCTGCCTTGGGGACGTGTCTTCCTTTTTCACTTCCCACATGCGTGGAGAGAGCTTTGTCTGGACTAGATGCTCTGACATCATCTCCCAGCGCGGACACTGGGTCATCCTAGGGAGATGCCCATAAGGGAGAGGACGAGAGGCTCCAGGTTTCAAATCCACAAGCGCCTCTTCTCTCCTTCTGCCTCTTGGGGGTTCCTGGCAGGGGTTTCAAAAATTCCAAGCACTGCAGCCCATAGGAGGCTCTCTTACTATCTCATATCTGAGGTCCCACTTTTGTGGCTCTGTAGCCCACTTCCTGGTTAGATGATTAGATAGCAACACCGATTCAATGGACATAAACTTGAGCAAACTCCAGGAGATAGTGGAGCACAAGGAAGCGTGATGTGCTGCAGCCCATGGGGACATTGCAAAGAGTCGGAGATGACTTAGTGATGGAACAACAACCAAGCCCACTTCCTTTGGACAGAGCTTCACTCATATAGACAGGACCACCCCCCAGCTGTGAGTGTGTTCTTATAAGAATCTGCCTGTGGCCCCAGTCAAACATTTGTACTGCTCCTCATCCTCAAACCCGGCACCCCTGGATAGCAGGGGGCCTGAGTGTGTGACCTGGCTGAAGGTCGGTGAGGAGGGATGCGGGGGGCAGGACTGCAGGAGGGGTTGCCTGGAGGCAGGGACGTGAGATGGAAGCTCTTTCCTGACTAGTCACTCTTGCCAGGAGCCTGGCTGGGATACAGGAGGACTCTCAGCTTTGGAATTTCTCTGGGGAACAGAGCCCAACCCACCTATGTAAAGAAAATCAGCTCGAAAAAGGAAAATGAAGCCCAAAGAGGATTTTTTTCTCCCAGGACATAGTATAAATCTCAGCTGACTCCAAAGGAAGGAGGAGAAATCTCATCCATAATCTTGATGAATTGGAAACTTAATAAAGTCCAACCCAGCCCAGTGAGGGCTTAATTAGTGACAGAAGGAGAGCGTCATTCCCTCCTTTGTCTTTGGGCCGTGGGAACTGGGGAGATCAGCCCTCCCGACTCTAAAGAGACTCCTGGCTCAAGTTTAACCATTAAACTGGCTGCTCTAATTCAAGGACTGTCTTTGAACAAGTTAGAGAAAGAAAGTGTCTTCTCTCTCTCTCCCTCTTTCTTTTCTCCCTCCTTTGCTCTCTGTGCATGCTTGTCTGTGTTGTGTGTGTGTGTCTGCATGTGTGTATAACCAGTCACCACACACTCACCATCAGCCCTTGCAGAGCCCCTCTCCTGTCCACATTTCCCAATCCCAGCACCTCCACATGCCTCACAGGCCACCACTCCATCCTTTGGGATGTACCCTGGAGTTGTGTGGCATCTGTGTGTGTATGTCCTTTTAATTGCACATAGATGGTTGCGTTATAGACTCTATTCTTTGTCTTATTGGGATCCCAGGTGTGTCTCCACTGCTGAGTTTCTGTGACCAACCAGATCTGGGGCCCAAATTGCTGACCAGTGCTGGAGAGACCAGCTGTATGGACAGACTCTACAAAGTGCTGAAACTTTATTTTTTTAATTTATTTTTTATTGAAGTGTAATGGAATTACAGTGTTGTATTAATGACTGCTTTAGAGCAAAGTGACTCCGTTTTTCACAGGATATTGAAGATAGTTCCCTATGCAATACAGTAGGACCTTGTTGTTCATCCGTTCTGTATTTACCAGTTTGCATCTGCTGACCGCACACTCCCAAGCCATCCCTCTTCCACTCTCCCTCCCACCTTGGCAACCACCAGTCTACTCTCTATGTCCTTGATTCTGTCTCTTTGAAACATTATTAATATCCAACAACTAGAAACATCTTCAGCAGTAGAATGAGTACACTTATTGCTCAGTTCAGTTCAGTTCAGTCACTCAGTCGTGTCCAACTCTTTGCTACCCCATGAACTGCAGCACGCCAGGCCTCCCTGTCCATCACCAATTCCCGAAGTTCACCCAGACTCATGTCCATTGAGTGGGTGATGCCATCCAACCATCTCATCCTCTGTCGTCCCCTTCGCCTCCTGCCCTCAATCTTTCCCAACATCAGGATCTTTTCAAATGAGTCAGCTCTTCGCATGAGGTGGCCAAAGTATTGGAGTTTCAGCTTCAACATCAGTCCTTCTAATGAACACCGAGGACTGATCTCCTTTAGGATGGACTGGTTGGATCTCCTTGCAGTCCAAGGGACTCTCAAGAGTCTTCTCCAACACCACAGTTGAAAAGCATCAATTCTTCGGCACTCAGCTTTCTTTATAGTCCAACTCTCACATCCATACGTGACCATTGGAAAACCCATAGCCTTGACTAGATGGACCTTTGTTGGCAAAGTAATGTCTCTGCTTTTTAACATGCTGTCTAGGTTGGTCATAACTTTCCTTCCAAGGAGTAAGTGTCTTTTAATTTCATGGCTGCAATCACCATCTGCAGTGATTTTGGAGCCCAAAAGAATAAAGTCAGCCACTGTTTCCACTGTTTCCCCATCTATCTTGCCATGAAGTGATGGGACCAGATGCCATGATCTTAGTTTTCTGAATGTTGACCTTTTTTTTTTTTATTTTTTTTATTTTATTTTTTTTTATTTTATTTTTTTTTCCAGTGGGTTTTGTCATACATTGATATGAATCAGCCATGGATTTACATGTAATCCCAATCCCGATCCCCCCTCCCACCTCCCTCTCCACCCGATTCCTCTGGGTCTTCCCAGTGCACCAGGCCGGAGCACTTGTCTCATGCATCCCACCTGGGCTGGTGATCTGTTTCACCATAGTACCTTTAAGCCAACGTTTTCACTCTCCTCTTTCACTTTCATCAAGAGACTCTTTAGTTCTTCTTCACTTTCTGCCATGAGGGTAGTGTCATCTGCATATCTGAGGTTATTGATATTTTTCCTGACAATCTTGATTCCCATTTGTGCTTCTTCCAGCCCAGCGTATCTCATGCTGTACTTTGCATATAAGTTAAATAAGCAGGGTGACAATATACAGCCCTGACGTACTCCTTTTCCTATTTGGAACCAGTCTGCTGTTCCATATCCAGTTCTAATGGTTGCTTCCTGACCTGCATATAGGTTTCTCAAGAGGCAGGTCAGGTGGTCTGGTATTCCTGTCTCTCTCAGAATTTTCTACAGTTTATTGTGATCCACACAGTCAAAGGCTTTGGCATAGTCAATAAAGCAGAAATAGATGTTTTTCTGGAACTCTCTTGCTTTTTCGACGATCCACCGAATGTTGACAATTTGATCTCTGATTCCTCTGCCTTTTCTAAAACCAGCTGGAACATCTGGAAGTTCACGGTTCATGTATTGCTGAAGCCTAGCTTGGAGAATTTTGAGCATTACTTTACTAAAGTGTGAGATGAGTGCAATTGTGTGGTAGTTTGAGCATTCTTTAGGATTGCCTTTCTTAGGGATTAGAATGAAAACTGACCTTTTCCAGTCCTATGGCCACTGCTGAGTTTTCCATATTTGCTGACATATTGAGTGCAGCACTTTCACAGCATCATCTTTTAGGATTTGAAATAGCTCAACTGGAATTCCATCACCTCCACTAGCTTTGTTTGTAGTGATACTTCCTAAGGCCCACTTGACTTCACATTCCAGGATGTCTGGCTCTAGGTGAGTAATCACAACATCGTGATTATCTAGGTCTTGAAGATCGTTTTTGTATAGTTCTTCTGTGTATTCTTGACACTTCTTTATATCTTCTGCTTCTGTTAGGTCCATACCATTTCTGTCCTTTATTGAGCCCATCTTTGCATGAAATGTTCCCTTGGTATCTCTAATTTTCTTGAAGAGATCTCTAGTCTTTCCTGTTCTATTCTTTTCCTCTATTTCTTTGCATTGATCACTGAGGAAGGCTTTCTTATCGCTCCTTGCTATTCTTTGGAACTCTGCATTCAAATGGGTATATCTTTTCTTTTCTCCTTTGCTTTTCACTTCTCTTCTTTTCACAGCTATTTGTAAGACCTCCTCAGACAGCCATTTTGCTTTTTTGCATTTCTTCTTCTTGGGGATGATCTTGATCCCTGTCTCCCGTACAATGTCATGAACCTCCGTCCACAGTTCATCAGGCTCTCTGTCTGTCAGGTCTAGTCCCTTAAATCTATAACTCACTTCCACTGTATAATCATAAGGGATTTGATTTAGGTCATACCTGAATGGTCTAGTGGTTTTCCCCACTTTCTTCAATTTCAGTCTGAATTTGGCAATAAGGAGTTCATAAGCCACAGTCAGCTCCTGGTCTTGTTTTTGTCGACTGTATAGAGCTTCTCCATCTTTGGCTGCAAAGAATATAATCACTGTGATTTCAGTGTTGACCATCTGGTGATGTCCATGTGTAGAGTCTTCTCTTGTGTTGTTGGAAAAGGGTGTTTGCTATGACCAGTGCATTCTCTTGGCAAAACTCTATTAGCCTTTGCCCTGCTTCATTGTGTACTCCAAGGCCAAATTTGCCTGTTACTCCAGGTATTTCTTGACTTCCTACTTTTGCATTCCAGTCCCCTATAATGTAAAGGACATATTTTTGGGGTGTTAGTTCTAAAAGGTCTTGTAGGTCTTCATAGAACCATTCAACTTCAGCTTCTTCAGCACTACTGGTTGGCCTATAAACTTGGATTATCATGATATTGAATGGTTTGCCTTGGAAATGAACAGAGATCATTCTGTCGTTTTTGAGATTGCATCCAAGTACTGCACTTCGGACTCTTTTGTTGACCATGATGGCTACTCCATTTCTTCTAAGGGATTCCTGCCCACAGTAGTAGATATAATGGTCATCTGAGTTAAATTCACCCATTCCAGTCCATCTTAGTTCACTGATTCCTAGAATGTCGACGTTCACTCTTGCCATCTCCTGTTTGATCACTTCCAATTTGCCTTGACTCATGGACCTAACATTCCAGCTTCCTATGCAGTATTGCTCTTTAAAGCATCGAAACTTGCTTCTATCACCAGTCACATCCACAACTGTAGTAGATTCTTATTCTTATTCAATCTACTTATTGTAGTAGATTCAGGCAATGGAATACTGCATAGTAATGAAAAAAACAACAACAAGAGCATCATGAGTGAATTTCATATGCATTGTGTTGAGTGAAAGAAACCAGAAATTAAAGAGTTCATTCCAACTCTGTGAAGTTTAAAATCCTGAACAGGGAAATTCATAGAGACAGAAAGTGGCTTAACGGTTGCTAGGGGCAAAGGGCAGGGAAGAAAAAAAAGGGAATGACTGTTAATGGGCCCAGGGTTTCTTTTTGGAGTGATGAAAAAGTTCTGAATTAGATAGTGGTAATGGCTGCCCAACTGGCAAAGATACTTAAAACTCCTGAAACTTTACCACTGAATTTGTGGAATGTGAATTATCCCAATAAATCTGTTATAAAAAATTCATTGAGCTGTACACTTAAGATTCTGCATGCTACTTTGTATAAGTTATACATCAGTAAATAGAGAAATTCACTCAAAAGCAAAAGTTTAAAAAAATCAGTGTTAAGCGTTTAAAAAGTGAAACACAAGTCCATAACACTGTATTCTGGGTATAAACTCAGAATCATATGCATACAAAGCAACATTGCAATTCTACAAAGATTCGTGCTAATCCAGTTAGATTGTTCCTTAGGGAATCCTAATGTCTTCTGACTTGAGTTTTCCTCTAAGCTTTGGACTTGAGGTGCTGGCCCCAATTCCTACCCAGCCCCCATCTGAACTCGTTTCTCTTGACTGAACCCAGGTCTGTGAACAAGTCTCCCAGGGTGACTGATATCCTACTTGCCTTCTGAATCAAATCTTTTCTTGGAATTTTTTTTACTAACCCCAAATCTCTTGGTGCCTGTGCTTATCCAAACTTTCCATGAGTTCTACACACCCTTAGGGGCATGTTAAGCAGGACCACCTGGTCTCCAGGGCCGCCCTCTGTGCCAGGTCTGTTTCCCAAGCCCATTCCCAGCTGGAGGAGTGTGTCTCCACACTTCTGGCTAGCTGAGAGATACTCAGGATCTAGCGTCAGTGGTACCCTAGTCTGCTGGTGCCCAGGCATAGATGCCCAGGAATCAGGAGGGCGGTGTTCACAGCTTCACTGAACTGATAGATTGTACATCTCACAACACAGTGCAGGAGACTCTGTCTGGGGCATTTGAAATGGCAGACACTGGCATCTGTCTTATAAAGTGAATGGACTGGTAATAGAGCAATCCTCTCGATGGTCCAGATATTGATTTATCTCAAGCACCCCTTAAGAGGCTCTTTGCATCAATGTAGACCTCAAGGTAAAAGAGACTTGTACGATTACTGTGTGTGTTGGTTGAGTTTCTTAGTTGCAGATAACAGAATCCTTTCTAGGTAGTTTAAAGAGAGAGCTGTTTAGTAAGGATGGGGAGAGCTCACAAAATCATCAGCAGTGCGGAAACAGTCTTTTGTTCAGCCACAGGAAACAAATACTGGGGCAAACCTTAAAAACAGCCTGCTAAAAAAAAAATCTATATCTCTATAACAGTTGGCAAGCTGTCATCACCTTTGGGCTTCCTTTGTGGCTCAGATGGTAAAGAATCCTCCTGCAATGCAGGAGACCCAGGTTCAATCCCTGGGTCAGGAAGATCCCCTGGAGAAGAGTGTGGCAACCCCACTCCAGTATTCTTGCCTGGAGAACTCCACAGACAGAGCAGCCTGGCAAGTCAGAGTCCATGGGATCTCAAAGAGTCGGACACAATTGAGCAACAGACACACACCATTATCTCATTTAATCTTCCCCACAAATCCATGAAATCATATTATTTGTCCAACGATGTTATAGGTCCTGTCCTCATGCATCTTATATTGTTGTGAGGATACAGACAAGAAACAAGGAAAAGTATACACTTGCGGGGGGTGCTAAAGTGTAATAACGGAGACCAGGGGTGGGGGGCTACATAGAGAGAGTGAAGGGGCAGAGGCAGCTACCTTAGTTATGGTGATCAGAGGTCAGGGAAGGCATTTCTGAGAAGGTGACATTTGAGCTGAAACTTGATAGACGATGGAGCCAGATACACAGTGATCTGGGGAAAGGATGTTCTAGCCAGAGGGTGGCAAGTGCAAAAGGCTCATGGTGGGAACAGAGCTTTGCACAATTGGGGAACAAAAACAAAGCTCAGTGTGGCTGCAACAGAGTGAGGGAGAGGGGAGTGGGGTATTAAAGGAGATTCAGGTCTAGGAGACAATGGTAAAGGGTGTGGATTTCATTTTAAGATCAGTGGAAAACTAGGGGAGGGTTTTAAACAGAGGAATGGAATGATCTGATTTTCATTTTACATCCAAGGTCACAAAGCTGGTGAATGAGAAATGAAAACTGAAATCAGATATATATCACCATAGAGCCCTGTTCTCAAAACCATGCCTGCTGAGTCCAACCGGGACTAAGAAAAAAAAGGTGCTTCTGTCTATTTCTGTTCACACATGTTTATTCTGTGTGTCTGCACACATGTGTGTTGCTTCTACAGCTCTGGTTCTCAACTGGGGGTGACTTTTGCCCCCCAGGGACATTAGGCAACGCTTGGAGATATTTTTAGTTGTTACAGCGTGAGGTGGGGTTGCTACTGGGATCCAATGGGTAGAGACCAGAGATGCTGGTAAACCTCCTGCAATGCACAGGACAGCCCCTCAACAAAGAATTATCCAGAATATCGACACCGCTCTATAGTGACTAGCACAGTCATTTCATTTTCTTTCATGCAGTGATGGGTCAACTCAAATGAAATCTGAGTCTCCTGCCGATTCTCCTAGTATGTCCCCTCCTTTGGAGACAATTCTTTAAGCAGGCAGCATCCCTGTTGTTGTTTTTGCCGTTCTGAACAGTCAGGCAGGGATAATACATCAAGCAGCTCCCGGCAGCAGGCGGGTGATGGAAAGGAGCAAACGAGCTCTCCTCCCAGTGCTCACGTCTGGGTTTTGGGGCTGGAAAGGTGTTTGGGTGCTGGCTGCTCCCCCATGCTCTGCACAGCTGTATTCACACAAGCAGTGTCTGCTCTTGTGCTCTGCTCCCGCAGTGACATCTGAACACGTCACCCAAGCTACACACCCAAGGACCCTTTGCAGTGCGTGCCTGGTCACTGCTCCCATGTGCTCCAGGAGGCCAAAGGAGCAGACCACCAACTGCTCGATGCGTGTGGCTATGGAGACCACCTGCTCACACCGTTCCAATGAACAGGCCTTGGAGACCCTTGGTACAGGTGATGCACCCTCGCCTACCAGCACCGTGGATAACGCATCAGCTGCACTGCACAATGGCTCATCTACCTACATGAGTGGATGGAGCACTTCCCTTGAGACCCTTGCTGTACCAAACACTTTAACACATCATCTCTTTGTTTGATTTCTTCCCAAAGAAAATCTCAAAGCCAAAATTTAGGAACAAGTAGTTTGGTTGGAAAGTGATCTGGCCACGACCATGTGGGAATGGGGAGGGACGACACGAGAGGGAGAGAAGCCTGTGGAGGGTGTTCGTGATGACCGGGCTACTGCTCCAGGCAGCTGGGGCTGGTGCCCTCTGGGACACTGTGGGCAACTAACCTCAGCGTTGTCCCCCACCCAGAGGAGAGGGAGCTGGGCTGTTTAATCACCAACTTCCGTCCATCATTGAGAGGTGTTCGCAGGACATCAACCCCTTGACATCTCCTGCTTCCAGCCCCCAGAGAGTGCAGTCAAGCAGAGACACAGAAGGCAGGGGGCAATAGGGGCAGCTTGCACAGGTAACCTCCAGGTAGGCTGGGGATGTAGTCAGGATGCCAAGAACATCTGCTACATCTCCCAATCACTAAGGAAGGTATTCGGATGGCTCCATTTTAAGTGAAGCAATAGGGACTGCAAGAGTTTACATGAACTTGCCCAAGGCCACTGGCTAATGAAATGTGGGACCAGGATTCAAACCCAGGCCTGTCTGATGGTAAAGCCCACATTCTTACCCACTGTATTAGCTTCCTGGGGCCGCCGTCACTACGTACCACAGGCTGGGTGGTTCAAACAACAGAAATGTACTGTCTCACACTTCTGGAAGCCAGAAGTCCGAGATCAAGGTGTTGGCAGGGTTGATTCCTTCTGGAAGGCTCTGAAGAAGAGTCCTCCATGCTTCTCTGCTCGCTTCTAATGATTTGCTGGCAATCTCTGATGTTTCTTGGCTCTTACATGCCTCACCCTCATCTCTGCCTTCATCTTCACATGGCATTCTCTCTCTGTGTCCAAATGTCCCCTTTTTCATAAGGACATCAGTCATATTGAATTGAGGCCCATTCCCATGACCTCATCTTAACTAATTATGTAGACTATCCCTACTTCCGAATAAGACCACATTCACAGGTTCTGGGGATTACAAGTTTAAAATATGAATTATAATATGAATTTTGAGGGGACACAATTCATCTCATACCACCCACCACGCTTCCCCCTCCACTCTCCATGGGCTTCGGTTCTGCACAATCATTTTTATCTTTTGAGCTCGCCCACCGCATCTGGACAAGAGCACCCATTAACTTGTGTCCCCAGCTGCTCTTGGTGACCCTGCCCACCAGTAGTGAGTGTGACTGGTCACAGCCGAGGGCAGAGGAGTGCAAAGGGTGGAAGAAATCTGAGAGAAGGCCTCAGTGACAGGGCTGGGCCCGAGGTCCACCTCACTGTCACCTTAATCACCAAGATTCAATCATCAGATACAATAAAGAAAAGTATTATGGAAATAAAACACTGCCAAAAATCTTTCTCAAATTGCAAGTGCATGCAATGAGCAGTCTGGGTTTATGAAGAACAAATTATGCCAGACACACTTGATTGTGCCTTTGAGGGAACTAAGAAATTAAGGGACGGGGAGGATGGGAGAGATGTAATACATCTTGATTTTAATACAGCAATTGATACATTGTCTTGTGGAATTGTCCCGGCAAAATTAATTCAAATTGGCTTGGGGAGGAGAACTGTCCCTCGGGTTGAAAACCAGTGGAAAGATAAACAAACAAATAATAATTAAAGGAGAAAACCAAAGCCTACAGCCCGGAGGTGGGGAAAGGAGGGAGGATGATGGGAAAGGAGGGGTGTGTGTGTGTGTGTGTGTGTGTGTGTGCACGCGCGCCACTCAATGGTATCTGACTCTTTGCTCTCCCACAGACTGTAGCCCACCAGGCATCTCAGTCCATGGAATTTCCCAGGCAAGAATACTGGAGTGCCTTGCCATTTCCTACTCCAGGGGATCTTCCCCATCCAGGGATCGAACCCAGGTCTCTTAAATCTCCTGCACTGGCAGGTAGGTTCTTTACCAACAGCACCACCTGAGACACCCTGGGAGAGGGGGAGTCCCTGGCTTTTCGGTAAGACTCAGAAGTGCACAGAAGTACAGATGAAAAAAAATCTGGGGGTTGGGGAGGTGGAGGAAGGGCAGGGAGAGGAAGGGGCAACCCAGAGAAGGGGCTGACCAGGAGCCAGCCAGGCAGGGGGTTGGGTCACATCTCCTACCCAAAGAGACTGGGAAGCTGGAGGCTGTTCCCTGAAGAACCCACAACCTCATTAGGGCAAACTCATTAAAAAATAAACACGGCGATGCAGTTGACTTCAGTAGCAGTGTCAGGTGCTAGTCTTGATCAAGTATTTGCTTTTACAAATGCAGAACACTCGAAGGGAAGTCGCCCATTCTTCAGAACCATAGATGCCTGACTTGGGCTCAGAAGGTTGGGGCTGGGAGGGACCTTGGTGAAGGAGCACCTCCCTGCACAGATGCAGAGGCTCAGCCCCACAGAGAGAGAAGAGTGTGGTGTGTTAGAAATGCAGATTCCTGGGCCCAGGACTCAGAGGTTCTGACTTTTCATGGAGCTGGGATCAGGCCCAAGCAACATCATTTTTTTTTTAATTAGTTGGAGGCTAATTACTTCACAACATTTCAGTGGGTTTTGTCATACATTGATATGAATCAGCCATAGATTTTTAACAGGTGGACCAGAGGTGATTCTGGTCTGTGCATTACCCTGAGAAACTCTGGCCCACAGTCACACCTGATCCTTCCGTAACTTTTTATTTCTTCCCTTCCCTGTTCTCTCTTCTTTCTATCTTCCTTCCCATCAAAACATTTCGTGGAGTGCCTACCTGACAGAAGGCATCACCTGAGCTTCCAGGGATACAGAGGTGAAGGTGACCACCATCTTTGAGATGTGGACAGTTAGGATACCCAGTGGGAAATCTTACAGGAAGCATGCAAGACAGAGGTCATTTCAAAGACATTATGTAAACACCACCCACAAAATCCAGACAGATGCAAACTATGAGACAAAGACCTGGTTTCCTTAGTAAATATACTGCTAGGGGCAAAAATAAGAGGGAGGGAAGAGCTTCAGATTAAAGGGGACTGAAGAAGCACATCCATCACTTGCAAAGTGAGACCTCTTCTGGATTCTGATCTGGGCAAACTGACTGTGAAAAAGAGCATCTATGAGACAATTAGAAAAATGGGGACACCTGTGACTATTTGATGATTTTTTAAGCAATGTTAAGGTACTTATTTTGTGCTTATTTTTAGACAGTCCTTATCTTTTAGACATGGATTCTAAAATGTTCTTGGATAAGACTATATGTCTGTAGCTAACTTCAGACTGATCGTGTGTGTGTGTGTGTGTGTGTGTGTGTGTGTGTGGTGTGTAAGAGAGAGACAAGGTGTTCTTGAGTTGATCATTGTTGAAGCTGATGATTGGTACACAGGAGTTAATTATGCTATTCTTTCTACTTCGTATATATTTGAAATATTCATAAGTGAAAGAAAGGGAGAAAAAAGAAAAGAAAGAAGGAAGGAAGAAAGAAAAAGAAAGGAAAGAAGGATAGCGGAGGGAGGGAGGAGAGAGAGTAACAGGAGGAAGGAGGCAGGGAGGAAGGAAATGCAGGTGACAAATAAGCAGTGGATGAAATCACAGACTAATGACCAGACAGGATGCTTCAGGGAAGGTGTCCTGCCCTGGTAGCTGGGCTCAGCTCAGGGAAGGATTAAGCACTGGCCGGGCCAGGATGAGAGGAAAGGGAAGGTGGGAGGCCTCCTCGTGGAGGAGACCACAGAGAGAAGCAGAGACCTGGTCATCCAGAGCTGTCAGTGCTTTTCTCAGGAGCCTGGGATGCTGGGGGGTTGCAGGAAGAGACCAAACAATCTCAGACAGGGAGGCATGGAGAGATGGAGAGACACACGCTTGGTTCTGCCCCCGGGCTTCTCCGTGGATATTGGACGGGGATGGGGAGACCAAATGAGGGAAAACAAACTACAGCCGTAGCAAGGGTCAGAGTGAGAGTGAGAAGTGTCTGAACTAAAGCCCGGCAGTGGGAAGGCGCCTCTGGAGAGCTGTAGGACGTAGAAGCCAGAGGGCTTGATGCCGGGCTGGAGGGAGGTGTTTGGGGTGGCTCCCGGGTTTCCTGTTGGTGACGTCATCTTTCAGCCATGATGGGGCGCACACCGGAGGTGAGAGGTCCAGGTGGACACCTTGCACCGCGGGACAGCCGTGGGGGGCTGTATCACACGTAGCCGACTGTGCAAGACTACAGCTCCGAGGAGAGGTTTCAGCCAGAGGAGGGACAAGATCACCCTGAGGAAAAGGAGAAGAGGAGAGGAGGGGCGGGGAGGGAAGAGAAGGAAGCGGGGTCAGGGTCTTAGAACACCGCTGAGAACTAAGGGAGGTACCAGTACAAACAGCCCGCACACAACCCCCGATTCCCATCGGGGCTGCACCAGCTGCCCTCCTGCCGCTTCTGCCTAGTGATCCCCACCCAGGTTTCCAGGTCTGCTGGTGTCTCCTGGGTCTGGGTCAGCGCTGACTGTAGCCGTTGCATCCTCTCCGGCCCCTCCCTCCTCATTCCTGCCAGGTGCCTCCCGCCCCCGTCTCGACCCGCTGCTGCTCAGGAAGCTGATGGATGCCTCCATCACTGAAACCCTTTTCCTGGCTGTCAGCTGAGCTGGCTCTCCCATATATGGTTTCCTTGCTCCGTCCTTCCACACTCTGCAGAGTCCACCAGACCTGGGGTGAAGTCCCAGCTCAGCCACCAGGTATGTATGTAAATTTGGATATTTTTCCACCCCTCCGAGTCCATTTCCTCCCCTGTAAGATGGGAGTGATAATCATACTGACCTCCTAAGTACCATACTGCATGGATAGCGCTTAGTTATGTGCGTCACAAATGTCACTGTCCTTGTTATTATTCTCCGTGTTCACACAGACCTGTCTCCTGGACACCTAAGTAGCCCCTGTTATGCCCAGGGAGCACCTGCAGACCACTTATGCTCTGTTTCCCTGAGTGCCGAGCCCTTGGCCAGCCCTCCCCTCCAGTGGGGACATTCCCCCATCTCTTGGGCATCTCCTGGCTCCTCTCAAGTCTGGCTCTCCTGCCTAATTCTGAATGTTGACCTCTTCCTTGCCCCAAACCAACACCTTCTCAGAACCACGGTCCAGCAGGACCTAAAGAGTGTCTATTGATCTCAAGGCACTTTATACCCTTGTCAAAAAATTAGCAACACACAGCTATGTTCTTGATACTGATTTTTTCAACTTTCAACTACTAAAGTGATGGAGAGATAAAAGAAGACTTTGCAGAGGTACTGTCCCCTCACCCCACGTAAGCACAATGATCTCGGCAAGGCAGCAGTGAGTGGTGGCTTGAAGTGAGACCCTAATTCCGTGGATTTATTCCTAATTCCTGGTATTCCTAATACCAGGAATTGAACCTGGGTAGCCTGGAGGAGAATCAGAAATCCCAGCCACCAGACCAGTAAGGGCTAAAGGCTAGAAGCTGTTTTTCCCTGGATCTTTGCCCCCCAGTGAAAAATGTATTTCTTACGAAGGTAAGAACTGTAAAGGCAAGCTCAAAGTTTATTTAGAGACACAGAACAAGTGGGAGAACACGCAGAGAAGCTGTTTGGTTAAGACAGAAGCAAGGCAGAAATGCACCCCTGGAGAGAAAGGGTGTAGATGTTCCGCCTTAGTGAGGAAGACTGCAATAAAAAGATGGTTAAATTGTTTAGATAGGTCAGTTCTTCTGGGTCTTTGTTTACCTTTAGCTAATTATCTGGTTTCTTTTTCCACACCTGACCTGCCCTGGGACACTCCCAGACATGCATGCGCGCCCAAGATGGATTCTAGTAAAGAGGCCCATGGGACGGCTTTAGCATCACATATTGCTATCACAAAAGGTTCCCCTCCTTTTAGACCCCCAAGGGGCCTTTCTGAGACTGTCAAATGTCTCCCTTGTCCCAAGGTTGGGACATATATGACCTCCTGATCTCTTAACAGGGTTTAGTCCCACTCTGTCCCTGCCCTAAAAATGCCCAGGGTCCGGTTATTTACCCTATTCCCATGGCTGACTTTTATATCGAGGCATAGATCTCAAAATACAGACAAGAGTCCGGTCATAAATACATTGTCCTGGAGCCCGTGTGTCTCCAGCTTCAGGAACCGTAAACAGGGAGCTGACAATGAATGTCCGGCCTGGAACTCATCTTCTCACCCCAGGAGGTGGGAATAGGAGGCCAGTTATAAAACCTAGCCTGGAGCCCATCTATCTCTTCTTTCAATAGCAGTGATTCCTACTGGGGGTTGGGGGTACCCATGGAGATGGGGCTGCCTGACCAGAGCAAGCAAAGCCTTACTTCCCATTCTCTCGGCGAAAACAAGATAAGAAAAGCCATTCGGGTTCGTGAAAAACAGCCTCCCTCCTCCCTGCTATCCCTAGACATTACAGAGACGGCCGCTTTCTAAAGTGTTTATTCAACAGCCATTTACAGGGCACCCACCATGAGGCAGGCACTAAGTGCTGAAATTGAATTTATTTCCTGTATTAAATCTCAGGAAAGATTGGGAAGCCTTGTCAGCAAGGCCTCCAGGTAGAATTTCTATGCCTTTACAGAATAACACGTGCATTCTTTGATGCGCTATTTATTGTTCCTGTTGCTTCCTCGGAGGGGAGAAATAAGATCTCGGTCTCTCGGGTCACTGAAAAACAGGGGAGCTGCCTACTTTAGTGACTGGCTTGACGGGACATGATTTGCCTCTTTTTTTCTGAAGCCATCTCAGTTTGCTTTACATGGTTCATGTAAAGTGGTATTTGGGGGAGAGGGTTGTGGCTGTTTTTAAAGATCAGCTTGAAGTGTGAGATTCCCTGGGTCATGCATGCTAATTCTGTTCAGTCGTGTCCAGCTCTTTGCGACCCCATGGACTGTACCCCACCAGACTCCTCTGTCCTTGGGATTCTCCAGGCAAGAATACTGGAGTGGGCTCCCATGCCTTCCTCCAGGGGATCTTCACAATCCAGGGAAATCCACATCTCCTGCAGCTCTTGCATTGCAGGAGGATACTTTACCGCTGAGCCACCAGGGAAATCCCTAACTTGATTATTTGTATGATTTTTTTGTGGTGGTGGTGGTGGTGGTCCAAACTGCTACTTAGTCCCTGGTATCCATTCTCCTCTCCTGCTTTTAGCAATAAGACCCCAGTGTTTTAACTCTGGCCTCCCACTGACTTATATTTCCCAATTTCCCTTGCAGCTGGTTGAGTGGAGCTATGGGGCCAAGTTCTTGCCAAGGGGATTTAAAGAGAAAGGATGCCACAACTTCTGGGTCTTGCTGTTAAAATGTTTAAATGTTCATGCACCTTTCTCAGCTGGATAGAGTGTCCATGAATCAGCAGTGACCGTGTGGATGAGGGCAATATTCTACAAAAGGAGTCTGGGACCCTTGATGACCTTACAGAGCTGTGCCGCCTACCCACTATGAACCATCTACCTATGTCTCTGATGATCACATAAGAGAAAAATAAACACGCTGAATTCACAGGGTGGCTTTGTCACAGCAGCCTAGCACTTACCCTAACTAATACATTCTTTGTGCATGTGTGCTCAATCCCTTCAGTCATGTCTGACTCTTTGCGACCCTGTGGACTGTAGCCCATCAGGTTCCTCTATCCTTGGGATTCCCAAGGCAAGAATACTGGAGTGTGAGTTGCCATGTCCTTCTCCGGGGGATATTCCCCACTCAGGAATTGAACCCACGTCTCCTGTGTCTTCCACATCCCAGGTGGATTCTTTACCACTGAGTCACCAGGGAAGCCCAATACATTCTTTACTACAGTAAAATCATTAACATCCTGAGTTCTTTGGGCACCTTTGGTACAAATAACCACAGACTCTCCTTCTCCCTCACCACACACTCACAGCTGTTTAGGCTCCCTCTGCTCTGGGCCACATCCGAAACAGTCCTATGACAGCAACTTGCTGGGGATTTGTTCTTTTGCATTCTAACTGCAGAAGCATCATGTCCCTGCAAAACCTTAAAATGCATTCAGTAAACAGTGAACGGCTTTCTTCTGAAAGCATCATTTACCCTTGAGAAGTTGGGTTTTCTGCACATTTTCTCTGTGTTGGAGAGCATGTTTGTGCTGTAGGTATTCCTGTTACAGCAGCAAGGTGGCTTCTGTTTATATTGAAATATTTTCTCGGGTCTCATGTCGAACCGGAGGGCTCTTGGGATCCACTCTCCTCCTTCCCAGGGACTCGACCTCCCGCCGTTCCAGTTAAGCCTGTGGGGGCGTGAGACAGTTGTAACTTGACAAGGAGCAGCCCACGAGGTGAGAGAGGTGGGGGGAATACACAAATAAAGACATTATAGTTCCTTTTATGCAGGAAAAAAAGAGCAGGGGAAATCACAGTAATATAATTTTAAAACATCCTTGTCAGGCAAGTCTTTAGGCAGGAGAAAGGTGTTGAGAAATCAAGCAAGCAAAGACAGCATGCCACAACTCCCAGAAGACGGGGCGTCACTTGTGTAAGCAGCCTGAGAAAGGGAAAGGATGCATTCGGATGAAAATTAAACAGAAACTGGATCAGGGTGGGTGAGGAGAAATGAAAATGCGCCTTGGATCCAGGACTCTGTTACTCTGAGGAGCTCACAGAATGCACGAACCCCTTTATGGAAACAAAGATAGTGGTTCTCGTAGCTCCTGCCACCCACACCAGTGCTGTCCAGGGTGGGGAGGCAGGCAGCTGGCCAGCAGTGCAGTCAATTGTGCAGCCATGGTGCCTAATGCATCTGGAGTGAGTCTCAAAGAGGCCCACATCCTCCGAGCAGCGTCCTCCCTTGAGCCCCTCACCCGCCAGACAAGTGGAAAACTGAATGTTGTTGCCATATTGACCAGAGTTCAAATCCCAGGCCTGCTACTTGGCAGTTGAATAATCTTGGACAAATTCCTGTGTGGTTCTTTCTCTCTGTTTCCTCCTCTGTTCATTCCAAGAGTTGTTTAAGGATTAAAGGAAGTGATGGATATTAATTGATTGCCCTTCTGTGAAGATTAACTTCCCAGTTCCAGACAGGGCTTCCCTTCAGGACTGGGTCTCTGCAAACACCCCAGACCTCTGTGAAGGCTGCCTCCCCCCGAACACCCTCCAAGACACCCTTGTTCTGGGCCAGCCTTGTAGCCTAGTGGCCAGGCCACCAGGGAGCCCCCCACAACCTGGAGGTAGCCTGACCTCCCCAGGGGCTAAGATGCTGCACTGGGTCCACCAGGTCCAGACGGAGGAGCTCGCCGGGAGAGGTTAAAGCAAGTTCAGTCCATATGCCGGATGTACAGAGGCCAAACAGAAGTACTGGAGTCTGGAGCAGAGAAAGGTTTACTGCAGAATGAGACAAGGAGATGGTGACTCTTGCACTCAAAACCCCGAACTCCCCAAGGGTTTCAGCAAAGCACTTTTTCGGGTTGGTGTTTGTTTCTATTTATTTTTATTTATTAGTTAATTTTCGTTTTGTTTTGGCCATGCCGAGTCTTCATTGTTCATGGACTTTTTCTAGTTGTGGCAAGCAGAGGCAAGCAGAGCCACTTCTTTCTTGAAGTGGTTTCTCGTTGCTAGGGCTTCTCTCGTTGAACACTCTACATGGACACAGCAGTCATGGTACACAGGCTTAGCTGCTCCCAGGCATGTGGGATCTTTCTGGACCAAGGATCAGACCCATGTCCCCTGCATTGGCAGATAGACTCTTTACCAGTTGAGCCATCAGGGAACCCTTCAGCAAAGAACTTTTAAAAGCCAGGTGAGCAAGGCGAGTTGCAGGTGATCAGCTTGTACACAGTTCTCTGATTAGCTGCTGGTAAGGTAACAGGGTGGTGTCACAGGGGTGAACAATATCTGTCCTTAGGCTCCAGGAGGCCTGGGGCCATGTGCTCGTGGTCATCAAGTACTTAACATCTTCTATTTGGTGGGGGGTTTTCATATCTGCAAAACAACTCAGGAAATGTGCATCAGATACTGGGTACTTCAGAAAAGAGCTAAAGTAGAGGATATGGAGGAAGTCCTGTCCTGGGAAGGCCCTTAGGGTCCTGCTCAGTTCAAGCTGAGGAGAGCTCCCGGGCTTCTCCCTCAGACCTGTTACAAGCCCTGGTTCAAATCTTGCCTTTGCACCTTCACAGCGGGGTGACCCTAAAGTCCACTTTTCTCTGCACTTTATAGGAGACAAATCCATGTCCTCATTGTCTAAGCCAGTTTGACTCAGCTTCTGTAACTTGCAGCCAAACAGGCACACCACTTACAATCCAGCACTCACAGGAGGGCAGGACTTGAGGCTCTGAAGTTCTCACCACCTCAGTGAGGGCTCCTTTTCCTCATTATTCTGTCTGTGGAGCTTGATTTTCTTCCCCGTGGGGTTTACCCTGGTCCCTCCATCCCTGTCTCTCCCTCTCGGTTTCTGGCAACACCTGCTCCCCTCCAGCCTCTGCTATGGTGCTGGCCTTTGCACTCCAGCCCTTCTCCCATCAAGGCCAAGGCCAGGGTAGACTCATCAGAGATTTGAAAAGGCTTTAAGGAGATCAAACCAGTCAATACTAAAGAAAATCAACCATGAATAGTCATTGGAAGGAATGATGCTGAAGCTGAAGCTTCAGCACTTTGGCCACCTGATGCAAAGCCGGCTCATTGGAAAAGACCCTGATGCTGGGAAAGATTGAAATCAGGAGGAGAAGGGGACGACAGAGGATGAGATGGTTGGATGGCATCATCGACTCAACAGACATGAGTTTGAGCAAACTCCAGGAGATAGTGAAGGACATAGAAGCCAGGCGTGCTGCAATTCATGGGGTCACAAAGTGTCAAACACAACTGGGCGACTAAACAGCAACACCAATAGTGGGACCAGGAGACAGTGAAAGCTTCCTGGGGCTCTAGATGAGATGAAGGACTCATTCCCATTTGAATGAGTTGTCACTCAGACACATGAGTTGTCTCTCCCTGAGCTGGGGAAAGGGTATGCTGAGGTGGGGGGCGCTCAAGGACTTCTTGCTAATAGCTTCTGTCACCCTCTCCCAGAGGACACAAGAGGTGCCTTCTTCAGGGGTTGGGGAGTCAAGCCAACCTCTTGCCCCTCTGCAGAATGGCCCCAAGCTCCCAGCAGCCTTGTCACCCTCCTCCCACTGTTTCAGGCTCCAGCCTCTCTATGGCTCTAACACTCCAGGCGGCTCAGTGGGCAATGAGCAGGCACCTGCTCTGGGCAGGCCCTGGGCCAGCCTTGTCCCTGGGGACACCTGAGAGCCCTGCACGCATCTGCAGCACCTATTGATCGCCGCTCATTGGGAGAAGCAAGACAGGCTTGCGGACCTGAGCCTGCTCTTAAGGAAATGAAGCCCAAAAGGATCAGAACTGGAAGAGAATCTGGGGACCATCTGCTTCGGGGTTTCTCAAAGGTTAGTGGAGAAGCCTTTCTTCAAGTGAAATCTTAATCAGTATTCAAGACAGAGCATGAAACAGACAAAGTGGGGGCGGCTTGGTTGACGCAGGGGAGGTGCTAGGCCCTCTCTGCCCTTCACCCCGCTCATGACCCCCGCAGGTGTCCACAGACCCCAGTGAAGAGCGCTCTCGGCCAGGTGAGGGTCATGGTTTCACTCCTCTCTGGTTCCACAGAGAATCCAAATGTCATTTGCATTCCCCAGGGTGTTCCAAATGTAGTGTGAAAAGCCACTGATCTTTCCAGCTCTTTGGAGGTTGATGGAGGAGAAAATTGGAAGCTGAGAGGTGAAGTAACGACCCCAGGATCCCAGGGCCAGCTCCCCTTTCAGTCTTTCTCCACAACAGGCTGCCGCCAGCTGACAGGTGCCCCATGCTTCCCCAGCTTTGTCCCCAGCACATGCCAACTGGTTCCTTTCTGACTCTTCAGGATCCTGGAAAACAAGTCACTTTACTAAACGAGGCCATGAGCAGGGGTGTGGAGTGAGAGGCCACTGAACCGGATCTTTATTCAGGGTGCTGACTGTCTGGGACCATGAAGGTGCTGAAGTTGGTCTAATTACAGGCCTGTCGTTATTCATTAGTTCTGCAGAGGGTCTGGAGGGACAGAAGGGAAAGAAGCATGAAGGGAAAGTGGGGAAGCGAGAAGGAACTCAGCTAAGAGGGTCCTGGGGAGACCAGGAGAGTGGGCCAGCCTGCCCTGGGCACCCCACTTCCTGCCTGTCCTACCTCCCCTCTATGACCCTAACTGCCCGCTCAGTGCCCAGAAGACAGTCAGAAAGATGCCCGCTGCCCCTGTTCTCCTATCCTGCTGCAATCTGTTCTCCTCTCCCTACCCACTGCTTCTGCACTCCCTTCTGACTCCTGCAGTTCACTCATTCCTATATCCACTCTTTCAAAAAATGTTCATTAAATACCTATTATGTGCCCAGGATTTTTCTCGACACTGAGGACATGATGTTGACAGGTCTGATTCCCAGTGGAGTACTCAGAGAAAGTCTGAGGAGGTGACATTTGAGTGGGAGCCTGAATGAAGTGCCGCAGAAAGTGCCAGGAGCCTGGGGCAGGGCTGCGATGGGCCTGATGATGGAGCAGAAGGGAGGTGGAGCAGAAAGGCGAAGGGGAGGACGCCGGGGACCGAGGGCAGTTATACAGGTTATGGGGTGCAAGGGTGGGATCGGGGAGACGGGCCTGGGGGCTGGTTCAGTGATCCCAGTGTGTGAGCGTGGTTGCTGAGGTCAGAGCAGGACAGGAGGGTGCCGAGAAGTGTTCAGAGTCTTTCATTGAAAGACTTTATATTTTATGTATTCTTTTTTCAAGTTTTACATTTATTTATTTGGCGGGCTCAGTAGTTGCTCTGAGGCATGTGGGATCTTACTTCCCCAACCAGGGACTGAGCCCACATCCCCTGCATTGGAAGGCAGATTCTTCACCACTGGACCACCAGGGAAGCCCTTATATTTTGTACATTCTGCCTTGAGTTCTCATCATCTCCCTTCGTGATTGCTCCCCATCTGGACTCTGCCTGTCCCAGATCACAGAGTGATGAGAATTGCTTTAGTGCCATCATGTGAGGTTTCTCACCACCACAGACATTTTCGCTTCCCCCAGGTTTTCACCAGGTAGGTGGGAGGCCCAGCAACCTGCCGCAGGGGGCTTCCGGGAGCTGGGAGCAGGGCGGGCGTGGGCGAAGGAGGGAGCAGGTCAAAGTTCACAGGGTGGGCAAGAGTAGTCAAATAGAGGAAACAGGACCCTCGGGACACAAAGGGACCAGAGCCAGGGCAGCAAGAAGTGGGTGGGTGGGAGGGGGAGGAGGGCAGACCATCCCATACCCTCCTCTCCCCCTCCTCAGTCCCAATTGGCCCCTGAAGCTGACACGATCCCCTCATTGTGGCAAAGGCTTGGAGGTTTTATGGAGTCTCCCGTGGGCAGTGCTGGACCGATCATGTCACTCTTTCAGGTCAAACACTGCAGAACATCCTCTGGACGGGAGTGAGCAAGGTTGTCTGTGTACTCCTCTCCTCCCCTTTCTTTGTATATTTAGCCAACATGACACTTTTAGAGAGTAACCAGAGGCCTTGTCAACATATGGGTTGCCATTATGGAAGAAAGACAGTATACCCATGACAGTGATAAGCAGAAGATAATTATATGGCATTGAACTAGATGGCTATATTAGACAGATCACGTTATTTATTATTTTTTTACAAGCATATGTTGTCTTAAAGGCGTGAGCAGCGTATGGATCATGGCAAGGTTGCTGAAATGCCGGACAGCCCTGCCTATGGGTGAGGAGGAGCTTCTAAGCTTGACTTGGAGGTTCAGATCCTTGGCATGTATGTGTCCCCTCAACCAGACATAAATCTCCCAAATGCCCACCATATCACTGTTTCTCTGTCCACACTTCTGACATAGCTGATGCTTTTTCTGTGCCTGCTAAATGGACAGAGGGATGAATGAAGAGACAAGAGGAGGGCTGCCCTGTCCCTCACCTAGCATGGTGCCCGGGTCACAGAAGAATTAACCAAGGACTGTCACAATGACACTGGATCTATCCTAGGTCCCACTTCCACCAAGGGTCTACTCTCTCCTTCCTCAAGTGAGAGCGTACTGACCAATGGCCAGGAGAAGGAAGCCTGGGTGTTGGGGGCTGTTACCCCTTCAAAGCAACCTATTAACACACTTTGACAGTTGTCTTCTGGAAACGAGCTTAGCTGCGGAGGTCAGCTATGGACAGTCTAAGCATTTCTCAAATCCTAGGCTAACAGCTCACTTGGCTTATTGAGGTCCTGCCCAGACAGTGAGAGCTTTATCCCTTGGGTGATAAGGGACCCGAGAAGCAGGCTGTGGGCTCCTCTGTGCTGGTAACAGGGGCGACACCTCCCAGACCTTCCAGGTCATAAGGCACCATCCCCCACATCCTCTCTGACCTCACCGCACTCTGGAGGGAGACAGTTGGTGAGGACTGCCACTTCACCCTCAGAGATTCAGAGAGGGCCGACTGACTGGCCCAACCATAGTTTTGCAAGAAGTAAGAGCCGAGACTGAGTTGAACCCCAACCTTCCATTACAAATTCTTGGTCCCCTCCATGAAGAGGGACTGAGCTCCCTCTGAGAGTGTGAAGTTCAGAGCAGGAGGCAGCCAGGACATCATTGATTCTGAGCCCATCACTTGACAGCTGGGGCTCAGGAAGGAATAAATGAATGGGGTCCCCTGCCCCCGGGGCCCGGCCCCACGCACACACCAGGCCACCTCGCCCCATTCCCCAGGGAAGGTCTGTCTTCTTGGCATCGTGCCCCGCCATCACCATTTTACTCCCCAGACTGTATTTCCTCTCTGCCGCCAGACAGCTGTGGCAGTTTACAACTGTTTACCAGCAGTCAGGTAGAGGACAACTTAAGTGGAATATAAACTATCGAATTAAATTCTCCTCTTCAAATGCCACCCAGACTCGCTCTACCTGAGAATTTCAATCAGAGCTGGTGACTTCTGCCTACCCTGTAATGGATGCACCAGACCCACTCTCAGGCTGCCACGGGAGCCGGGCTGGGGCTGTGCAGATGCAGTTAGAGGGGAGAAGGGTGTCCATGTGCAAGGGTACAACCATAAGTCCCGTGAAAGTGCAGCGCTCCTGGGCTCCAGGCAATGCTATTAAATGGATGGGAAACAGTTTCATTTCCTGGAGCTTGAGTATCAGACAGAGGCGTGCAGGGGAGTAAGGGGCTGAGCGTGGGCTTCGGACCTTCAGACACTTTTTCGGGACTCAAGGAAACAGTGAATGTGGGGGAGGAAGGATAGGGGAGAAGGGACAGCGATTCCGCCCGCAACACCAAAACCTGAGTAAGGCTCCTGTGTACTTGCATGTGCTCAGTCATGTCTGATTCTCTGCAACCCCATGGACTAGCCCCCTGGGCTCCTCTGTCCATGGGATTTCCCAGGCAAGAATACTGGGAGTGGATCTCCATTCCCTTCTCCAGGGGATCTTCCTGACCCAGGGATCGAAACCCATGTCTCCTGCCCTGGCAGGTGGGTTCTTTACCAGCTCAGCCACCAAGGACGATGAGGAAGTTCATATCCACATGAACGGCCAGCAAACCAGCCCGTAACATCAAGCCAGAGGGATGGGACATAGGCCTTCAGTACTTCAGACCACAGAATGGCTCTGGGCTGGGACTTCCCAGGTGCTGGTCTCAGTCCCACCATCCATTAGCCCTGCCATCTTACGCAGGTCACTTCTCTGCCTGCACGTCCCTCCTCCCTGCCTGCATTATGGCAGGGGAAAGTCTTCTGAGAACTGCTGAGTGCTCTATATTGTGAGCTACAGGTATATTTGGAGGGGAGGAGAAGGGAGGAGCCCCCTGAGAGATTTCCCTCCAGACCCCCAGGCTCTAGGACTGATCTCAGGTCCAAGGGGGCGTGAGAGGGGCCAAGGCCATTTGTGTCTTGGGAGGAGGGCTTGGCCAGGGGGCCATCCTGGAAATGCCCTCTAGGAGGCAGCAGAGGAGGTACTATGGAGCCCTGATACCCTGGAGACTCGGGGCTCCTCCCTGCCCCAGTCCCTGGGGTAAGGCGGCGTGGAGGAAGGTCGAGGCGGAGGCTGAGTTACGACGTTGCTTTTGAGATGGAGAGGTAAGGTGCCAGCTTCACAGGCTCACTGGGGCCACTAGTCGCCGGTGGTCACCACTACCTGGGGGTGGAGGGTAGTGGCAGGCAGAGGGCAGGAGGTTCTTCATGCCTTTCCTTCCCCCAGAGCCTGGGCCTCCTTCTCTCAGCCCTGGGACAGAAAACAAGCTCCTTCCACACCCTCCTTTCCTTACAGTGGGCTCCCTTGACTGGGCAAGACACACTTTCAAGCCCCTCTGTGTATGCATGCTCAGTCATGTCCGACTCTTTGTGACCCCCTGGACTGTAGCCCACCAGGCTCCTCTATCCATGGGATTCTCCAGGCAAGAATACTGGAGTGGGTTGCCATGCCCTCCTTCAGGGGATCTTCCTGACCCAGAGATCAAACCCGTGTCTCCTGCCCCGCAGACAAATTCTTTACCACTGAGCCACCTGGGACGCTTATGCCCCTCTACTTGAGAGCAGTAGAATCCACCTTACTTAAGACGTGAGGGAAAACGGGTCAAAAATAGCAATTGTTCACCTATTAAGTGCTGGGTGCTATGCGTTACATACCCTGATCTCATTCACTCCACAGAGTCACCAGCTGAAGTGGGTTAGCCTTGCTTTACAGATGAGACAACTGAGGCCCAGAGAGGTTAAGTAACTTTTATAAGATCGCACAGGTGGGAAAGGGATAGAACTGAGATTGGAACCTGAAATTCCCTGACTCCAGCAGCTGTGTTCTTTCCACCATGGCAACCATCTAAAAGCAGTAGGATGCTCAAGGAAGCAGACTCCAGAAAAACGGGAAATTGCAAAGATATAGAAGAACCTAGACTTGGAGCATGTTCTTACTGATTTCTTCACCCATTCTGGGTCTCTCCATAAGACCATGCCTCTTGCAGCCAGCCTGCTCTTTTACTGAAAGTCCATTTGCTGGCTTCTTTCTAAAACTGCTGCCCTGCGGATGTGATCTGTTTATCTTTTATATCCTAGTCCTAACTCACTCCCTGAGCTCTTGGCAACCCTATGCTGCTCTAAGTTTGCTTGCTTGTCTTTTTCCCACCAGCAAAATTATGTTCTCATTTTTATTCAAAACATGACATTTGAGCTCCAGTCGTGTGCTGGGTACTGAATGAGATCCTGGGGGTCCATACTGGGTACCACTTACTGAGCACTTGCTTCCCGTGAGCACACGGTAAGCTGTTGACCCCACCACGCATCCTTGGATTAGGCATTAGAGCCTCTGTCTCACAGAGGCTGAGGCCCAGAGTCACTGAGTAAGCTGCCCATTGCCACACAGCTAGCCAGACCACAACCCCAGCTCTATGGTTACAGACCTGTGATGTTAATCCCACCCACGGGGTAGGGACAGGAAGATAACGTGCTTCCCTATCCTCTCCACTCTGAATGCCTGACTCTTACTTTTAATTTAATGTGGAGAAGTAGGTCTATACCTTATACGTGGCAGGGGCACTCTGCTGGGACAGAAGAGAAATATGTAACTTGCCTTCAACACAAATTGAGTTCCATGACCTCTCCTGAGTCCTGGGATGTTCTTGTGTGTCCCCTCCTCCCTCTCCCATGTTCTTTTCAATCTCCCTCTCAAGCTTCTCTCTGTCTCCACTGGTCCCTAAATGTTGGGGCTCCACAGGTCTCCATCTTCAGCCCACTTCTCTTGTTACTCTACATCAGGTCTTGCAAATTTGAGTAACCTGGGGGGCATGTAGAAATCCACACATCAGGGTACGTGTTAAACTGTCTCTGCAAGTGTGATCATCAAGGAAAATCCCTGCCTGGTGACAATCCTTGAACCCTCACTCAGCCCAACAAAGCGCCCAAATGAAGCAGAAAACGGCAGTCCACGGATGCTCAGGGCTGCAGCTCTGTCCCCGGCTCCCGTGTCTGTTTTCCTGAGATGATTTTGTCTCCCTCAAGTATTTCTCTGCTTCCTCTGTGTTGATCACTCCTGAATCTGCTATCTTTGGCCCGGGTCTCTTTCTTGAGCTTCAAACTTTGTGCACTGACGATGTTAGCAGATGTTATCATCTGCTAACATCTCCCACTGCCCCCAGGCCCAATATGGCCAAAACTGAATGCACCACCCCTTTTTCCCCTGCATCTTCATGCTTATACTCACTGAGTGATATTCTGTTGTCCAAATGTACTACAGCTTGCTTATCCTTTTATTTACTGAAGATCAATTTTTGCTTCCAAGTTTTTAGCAATTATGAATAAACCTGCTCTTAACATCCAAAAAAGAGAGACAGAGAAGTGAAGGCCCTTGACCTGCCTTACTTCTGTCTCTGGACATCAGACTATTGTCAGGGGGCTGGAAAACCATTGCCATCAGATGGGTGATATCACTGACTCATCAAGAATAGCAGAGCAGGAGGGTGGCAAGAGCCTGGGTCCTTGGTGACACTGCTGTGCTGATAAGCTGACAGCTTCTGGAGACCCCAGTTTCTGGAGACCCCAGAAGACCCTTGCACTTTTTCTTATTTCATGAGATAATGAATGTCTGCATAGTTTAAGCCACTATCAGGTGAGCATTCTTTTACCTGTAGCCCAACCCATACTCTCTCATGCCCAGAACACTGCCCAGGCCTGATAAGCCCTCCATGAGGGACTGACTAATCAGTGAAATGCACACACACACAAAAGGAGTGTGAGTTTATGTGGGAAAACAGGTAAACACGAGGTACTGCACGAATATGGAGAAAGATTAATTTTTCTGAGGCTGTTTTTTCTCTCTGAGGGGTTTGGGCTTAGTGGGTTCAGTTAGGTTGCTACTTACTCCATTTCAAGGACAAGAATAGATGACAGTCTATGGGACTTTCCTGGTGGTCCAGTGGCTAAGACTCTGTGCTCCTAATGCAGGGGGGCCTAGGTTCAATCCCTGGTCAGGACACTAGATCCTGAATGCTGAAACTAAGACTCAGAACAGCCAGATAAACAAATAAATATTTTTTAAAAAACAAAAGATGAAGGTCCACATACGTGGGACAGACAGTAAACAATGGGAGAAAGACCCTAGGAATCTCCCACAACTGTTCCTTGCTTATCCTTGGCAACTTGGCAGAGCCTGTCCAAGTGCAACACATTTGGTGAGAAGTTTGAGAGAAGCCCATCCAAACAGCAGAGGGAATGGTACTGGACTCACCCCAAGCGCCAGTCTCCGAAACAGAGAACTGCAAAGATCTCTTTCTTCTTGGCCTTTGATTTAAGTCTGTGAAACCAGGAAGCATCAGGGTAACTCTCTTGGTTCACTGTGGAGTCCTGAAGGCCACCCAGGGGACTTCCCTTATTCACTACCAGCAACTGGCAAGCCTGACATGCTGCATGCAGTCCATGGGGTCACAAAGAGTCGGACGCGACTGAGCAACTGAACAAAACTGAGAGGCTGGCAGTAACTCAGCACACACGGGCACAGTCCTGGTCTCTCTGTTGGCTCCACCAATCCAGTTAGACCAACGGGGACCGCTCATCCACCACCAGTGCTGCTCGTGGGCCGCAAGGGAGTCCAGATGGTATCATCTAATGCACCCCAATGTGGCAAGCCAGCCCTCGGCCAACTTTCAAGGTCGCCTGAGATTCACCTCTGCCTGAGATTCGTGTCTGTGCACCTCCTGCCTTTCCGAGCACCGACCCCGGCCATCCTTTGTGGAGCCCAGTATGAAATTGTACACTAGTTCAATGTTCATTCTAATGTTCTCCATCAAAAAGTCTGCACTCAGAGGAAGTCTAGCACGAGTCAGAGACATGCTAGTGTGAATTAAAGCCTTTCTCAGGGCTACTTGCTTACTAAATCTCCTTGCCACTAAGGCATCTCTGTTGTATTCATCTTGCAAGCTTTGGGTCGTGTCTTAACCATTGTTTTGCACTGTTTCTTAGTGTTATTTCATTTCATTGATTAGTTCCCCAATTAGACTATAAGTACCTTGAAAACAAAGCCGACATCTTCTGCCCATACGTGCTCAGTCACTTTAGTCGTGTTCAATTCTGCAACCCCATGGGCTATAGCCCTCCAGGCTCCTCTGTCCACGGGATTCTCCAGGCAAGAATACCAGAGTGGGTTGCCATGCCCTCCTTCAGGGGATCTTCCTAACCCAGGGGTCAAACCGGTGTCTCCTGCATTGCAGGCGGATTCTTTACCCACTGAGCCACCTGGGAAGCCCCCGCTTAGGATTCATTTATTTGTTCATTCATTTATTCAAAAACAACTATTGGGGGACTTCCCTGATGATCTAGTGGCTAAGATTCCACTCTTCCAATGCAGGGGCTGTGGGTTCCATCCCTGGCTGGAGAGCTAAGACCCCACATGCCTTGCAGCCAAAAAAACCAAAACATAAAACAGAAGCGATGTTCTAACAAATTCAACAAAGACTTTAAAAATGGTCCACATAAAAAAAAAAAAAAAAAAAAACCACCTACCCTCCCCATCCAAAAAAAAAAAAAAAACTATTGGGTACATCCTAGGTACTGGGCCCCATTCTAGGTCTGAGGTTTCCAACAAAGATAAAGTATAGTCCCTACACTCAAGCACTTAACACCCAGACTTGTGGAGCAGACAAACTGTAGAAGTTAGGTCTCCTCCTCCTGGAGGTCCAGGAGTCCAATCCTCCTTATCACTTCTGCTTTTATCCTTGCCACACCCAACCCCCACCAGCCTGTGTTTGAACAAGTCTGAGTAAGTCTGTTTCTTGTCGTCTGGAGAAACCAATTACAACATCCCCTAGGGCAAGAAACGTTTGAACCGCCTCTTAAAAGATCAGGGCAAGGAAAATGAGGGCGCAGGGAGGATGTTCCTGGCAGAGGGAACAGCATGAGCCGGACCGCGTGGCCAAGAACAGCCTGTTGTGGGCAATGCCAAACACAAGTGCGTTCACTTCTATTTCGAGGGCCTTCGTTGTGGAATGGAAGGCTTTGTCCACAGGAAAGCAATCCCAGACATCAAAAGCCTGATAGAGGAGGTATTTTGGGACGTGCGTAGGGGAGAAAATCCCTCCCCTGGAGCCTGCAAAGACACACTAGGTAAGCAGCTGTCTCCAAAGACCCGCGCTGAAGGCCAGTCCTACTGATTCTCAGCTGCTCCTTTGATGGCCAAGGATGCCTAGTTAGCGGGAGCAACCTATCCACAGCGGCCAAAGTCCTGGGAGGGAGAAATGTTCTCAAAGGGACAGTGGCCACACTGAAAGGGACCCTGTAAGCTTCTTGCACTCAGCTGATTCCAAGAGCCTCACACTAAGATGGGAGGCATGTGACATGAGAGTCCAGCTCTCCATCCCCTGAGAAATACCATTTCCCCGGAAATTTGGTATTTACCCAACAGAGGAATTTAGACTCCCAAAGCTCAGAAGGGTAGGCGTTGGGGAGTGTTAATATGATGAGCTACGTTTGATCCCCTCTAGCTTCCCAGAAAAGACCGGCTCCAGCACACAGAGCCAAGTGACACATGGCTCTAAAATAATCCCAAGCATCTAAACAAGGCAATGCTATCCCCCTTCCCCTGCCACGGCTCCCCCAGGCTGCCAGCTAGCCCTTCCTCTCCCAAGCCCGGCTTCTGCGGAGGCTACATCTTGGTAAAAGGCTGGTAAGAGTCTACTTAATTCCACAGAAATTAACTGAAGACCTTCCATGTAAAGCCCTGCTATGGGAGAAGTGTGAAGAGCTCAGATCTTCTTACTTGGAATTTATCCAAACCATCTAATACCAGGGGATCAGATGTATTTAACAAGGACACCCCTGCCCTGTAAGGACATTCTCCCCAAGCTTTGGCTTTCCTCCAGCCCCAGGGATTGTCTTTCCATGACCTAAAACGGCATCCTGCTTGCCTTTCATCTAGCTGAAGCCATGGACCTTATTAACTTTTTAAAAAGCAGAGTCCATTCACTTCCCTCCAGGTTTAATGATGGCTACTTACGGACAGCACATGTCCGACTCTTTGCAGCCCCCTGGACTATACAGTCCATGGAATTTTCCAGGCCAGAATACTGGAGTGAGTTGCCTTTCCCTTCTCCAGGGGATCTTCCCAACCCAGGGATTGAACCTAGGTCTCCCACATTGCAGGCAGATTCTTTACTAGCTGAACCACCAGGGAAGCCCAAGAATACTCGAGTGGGTAGCCTATCCCTTCTCCAGCGGATCTTCCTGACCCAGGAATCCAACTGGAGTCTCGTGAATTGCAGGCAGATTCTTTTACCAACTGAGCTATCAGGGAAGCCCAAGGAGAGTACATGCCCATTCAAACAGAAGTTCAGTGAGGACAGAGACCTATCTTGTTCATGGTGTAACAGTGCCTAGCATAGTTGATCAATCAATGTTTGTTGAATGAGTGAAAGAATTTGTTGATTTCCTTCCCCTCTAGACTGTAGCCTTGTGTTGTCTTTGTTTACGGCAGTACCTGGCATATGTTAGTCAATCAATAAACACTTGTTGAATGAATAAGCATGCAGATTACTGATTTTTTGACAAATAATTTTTCTTACAGTGTCACCAGCATGCATTAATGAATAACTGAGCCTCTTCTACATGTCAAGCCCTGGGCCAGGCCTGGAAATCCAAAGATACCCAGAACAGGATCCCTGCCTCAAGGTATTTACTGTCTAGCATAGGCGATAAATATGTAAACAATTAAAGTAGAAGCCCTCCAATCTGGCAAGACTGGGAGCCATCCTGTGCCAACAAATTGAAAATGTCAAAGGGGAGAAATACATTTTAAAAAATTATACTATGCTGGATGTCTTCCATTTGACCTCCAATCCACTGTTCTCCATTCTCCATTTGCTGCCCACCCTAGGAGTTTTACCTGCATAAACTATATCACTGGGTTCCTTTGCCTTTTTTTCTCCCTACTGGGTTTGGCCAATAGGAGACACTGGCAGGCAACTGGAGGGAGACAGGAGTGAGAAACCAGGTATTGTTAACAACAAATTGGCACTTGCTCTTTGGTATTGGCACTTGCCATCTCTACAAGGATTAAATCATGCATTGCTGTTGTTCAATCGCCCAGTCGTGCCCAACTCTTTGCAACCCCAAGGGCTACTGCACACCAGGCTTCCCTGTCCTTCACCAACTCCTGGAGCTTCCTCAAACTCATGTCCATTAAGTAAGTGATGCCATCCAACCATCTCGTCCTCTGTCGTCCCCTTCTCCTCCTGCCTTCAATCTTTCCCACCATCAGGGTCTTTTCTGATGACTTAGTTCTTTGCATCAGGTGGCCAAAGTACTGAAGTTTCAGCTTCAGCATCAGTGCTTCCAATGAATATTCAGGACTGATTTCCTTTAGAATTGACTGGTTTAATCTCCTTGCAGTCTAAGGGACTCTGAAGAGTCTTCTCCAACACCACAGTTCAAAAGCATTATTTCTTCAAACTCAGCTTTCTTTATGGTACAACTCTCACATTCATACACAACTACTGGAAAAACCAAAGGTTTGACTATATAGAACTTTGTTGACAAAGTAGTGTCTTTGTTTTTTAATATGCTGTCTAGGTTGGTCATAGCTTTTCTTCCAAGGAGCAAGCGTCTTTTAATTTCATGGCTGCAGTCACCATCTGCAGTGATTTTGGAGCCCAAGAAAATAAAGTCTCTCACTGTTTCCATTGTTTCCCCATCTATTTGCCATGAAGTGATGGGACCTGATACCATGATCTTAGTTTTCTGAATGTTGAGTTTTAAGCACCTTTTTCACTCTCCTCTTTCACTTTCATCAAGAGACTCTAGTTCCTCATCACTTTCTGGTGATGTGGTGTCATCTGCATATCTGAAATTACTGATATTTCTCTCAGCAATTTTGATTCCAGTTTGTGCTATATCCAGACCAGCATTTTGCAGGATGTAGATATAAGTTAAATAAGCAGGGTGACAATATACAGCCTTGACATACTCCTTTCCCAATTTGGAACCAGTTTGTTGCTCCATGTCCGGTTCTAACTGTCGCTTCTTGACCTGCAAACAGGTTTCACAGGAGGCAGGTAAGGTGATCTGGTATTCCTATCTCTTTAGGAATTTTCCAGGTTGTTGTGATCCACACAGTCAAAGGCTTTGTCATAGTCAATGAAGCAGAAGTAGATGTTTTTCTGAAATTCTCTTGCTTTTTCTATGATTCAGTGGATGTTGGCAGTTTGATCTCTGGTTCCTCTGCCTTTTCTAAATCCAGCTTGAACATCTGAAAGTTCTCACTTCATGTACTGTTGAAGCCTAGCTTGGAGAATTTTGAGTATTACTTTGCTAGTGTGTAAGATGAGTGCAATTGTGCAGTAGTTTGAACATTCTTTGTCATTGCCCTTCTTTGGGATTGCAATGAAAACTGACCTTTTCCAGTTCTGTGGCCACTGCTGAGTTTTCCAAATTTGCTGGCATAGTGAGTGCAGCACTTTCACAGCATCATCTTTCAGGATTTGAAATAGCTCAGCTGGAATTCCATCACCTCCACTAGCTTTATTCATAATGATGCTTCCTAAGGCCACTTGACTTTGCACTCCAGGATGTCTGGCTCTAGGTGAATGATCACACCATCATGGTTGTCTGGGTCATGAAGATCTTTTTTGTATAGTTCTTCTGTGTATTCTTGCCACTTCTTTATATCTTCTTCTTCTGTTAGGTCCATACCATTTCTGTCCTTTATTGAGCACATCTTTGCATGAAATGTTCCCTTGGTATCTCTAATTTTCTTGAATCGATCTCTAGTCTTTCCATTCTATTGTTTTCCTCTATTTCTTTGCACTGATCACTGAGGAAGGTTTTCTTATCTCTCCTTGCTATTCTTTGAAACCCTGCATTCAGATGGGAATATCTTTCCTTTTCCCCTTTGCTTTTGATTCTTTTCTTTTCTCAGCTATTTGTAAGGCTTCCTCAGACAACCTTTTTGCCTTTTTGCATTCTTTTTTCCCTTGGGGATGGTTTTGATCACCGCCTCCTGTACAATCTTATGATTTTCTGTCCATAGTTCTTCAGGCACTGTATCAGATCTAATCCCTTGAATCTATTTGTCATTTCCACTATGTAATCATAAGGGATTTGATTTAGGTCATACCTGAATGGCCTAGGGGTTTTCCCTACTTTCTTGAATTTAAGTCTGAATTTTGCAATAAGGAGTTCATGGCAACACCCTGAAAGGAGTTCAGAGAAGACAAAAGAAATGAGGCATTGTGTGTTTGGGGTGGTAGGGGAACAAGTCTTCAGATTGTTAGATGCTAGGGGCTGATTTTATGAGCCCAATTCCTGGATCTCCTCATATCTAGAAAACACTAAAATCCTTCATGGTGACAACTGCTCCTTATGACTAGCAGAGATTTCCTGCAAAAAATAATGTGGTTAATTGCATGTCTTCCCCCTTCACCAAAATCACATAGACACCAATCATCCCCCTGCCTCTTCAGAGCAGCTTCTCAGAGCTATCTGAGGTTCTCCCCTCCAGGCTGCAGTCCTCATTTTGCCCCAAATCAAACTTAACTGGCAACTCACACTGTGCATTTTTTTCTGTCAACAATATTATTCCCCAGCTCCCTTTTCTTAACCCCAAACACAGCTGCTATCCAGAGGAATCCTGGGTTCCCCTAACCTGTGGCTCTCTCCTTTGTGGTTTCCCTAATTTCTGCTCACAGTTTTATAAACAGTCCTTTTATTAAACTCTCTTCAAAGAATCTCATTTAAGCATGCCATTTTTTTCCTGCTAAAACCAACCAACACACTTCCTTTTTAATCTTAAAACATATGATTGTACTAACTCTCCTCTTATTCAGTAGGGAAGCCAAGACCTTTTCTCAGAGTGTGGGACTGTTGGCTGAATTTCTACCTTGTCTTTCACACATAAACAACATCCATCACGTGGAGACTATGACTTTGCCAGTTTCTTTCTCTTTCAATTGCAGCAAGAATTTAAGAACCCTTGTTAAAGCAATCCAAGTGCAGAATTCTTCCAGACTTTTATCAGTCTTTTTCTAATCTATAGTTGTTTCACCCACACCTAATTTCCCAGCAGTTTGTTTTCATGACTCACATGTAAGGAGTCTTGTTTTCCCTTTTAAAAAAATCAACATTTATTTCTTCATTTATTTTTTGATCAACCTACTTTTTTTTTTTTGATCAACCTACATTTATCTACTCCTACTCTGTCATGGGCCTTGGGCTGAAACTCAAGGCGGAAAGATAAGTCTCTGCCTTTAAGTTCACTCTTGTGGTGGGGGAACACAGATATGACTAGAAACAGCATTTCATTAAAGTCAGCTCATTCAAACTCCATGCATCAGCTTCTTGGTATGTCTTTCTGAAGCTTTCAACAAACCGCGCTCCCTCCCCTCACACGTGTATTTCATTGGTTCGTGTCACACTTGATTAACTCCTATAGCGACTGAACAAGTAGAATCAGCCTAAGTGGGCTTGGAAGCAAACACAACCAACCCCTGGTAAGTGTGTAACTCAGCTGGCAGAACCAGAAGGCAGCCTCCCAGGCAGACGGGCCCAGGAGGGCTCAGGTGCTGCCCAGCGTGTATCACAGAGGGGAGCAGGGTTTACCATAGTCCAGCAGAGGTGCTTGAGAGAGGCATCACTGTCACTAATGCTCCGAGTGAGAAGTATTTGCAGTGTAAACCCTAACCGTTTTTTTTTTTTTTTCTTTTTTTGTAAAGCAAGTGCCTGACTCAAGCTTTGATTGTTGAGACATCCTCTTCAAAGAGGCATCCACTTCAAAGATGGTGATCTCAAGTAAACAGCCAGCCTCACAACTACCTAAAGAGCCTGGCCTCCTGCCTGCTCTGAGACACTTGTGTGTTTTCAAGATCTTGGTTGATTTTGATAACTGACCATTTGGGCCGCTTGTTTTCCTCTTCCTGTGCTTTAGATTCCTGCTCTTAAGCTTTAAATTCACCCATAGTGCGCCTGTGAAACCCTAGGCCCCCACCCTCAACCCCAAAAGAAGCCAAACCTCAGGCCCCATGTGTGTTCTCCACCCCCTGCCCCTCCCATGACCTCACTGTGTGGCGGCCCCAAGTGTGTGATGCAATTTCCAGGTCCTGTAAGTAACAAATCCTTATTTTTTCAAAGCTTCCTGATGGTTATCGCTGAAGGGCATCTTGCAAGCATAGTAAGACCCAGAAGGACCTGTCCAACCACAATACTGATTCTTGATGGGCTGAGACCAGCCCAGAGCAGTATTTCAGTGGCAGCGCAGACAAAGTTCTAGTGTAGAGACTTGGGGAGAAAGGTTCTCCAAGAAGATGTGGTATGAGTGGGTCTCAAGTTTGGCAGAGAAGAGAAGGACAGTGAGGAAGAGGGTCCAGGCTTATAGAGAAAGGCGCCGAGTGTGTAAAGGCATGTGGAGGATGTGCACTCCTATGACCCTCCTGCAGGTAACATGTGCCCCAGGACACGTGGACAAAATGTTCATGGTGGCCCTGTTTGGACAGGAGATAAAAACCCACCAATAAAAGCAGCAGCAGGAGAATATCTTTAAAAATAAGGTGTAATTATACATTGAGATACCATACAAGAGTGAAAATGAATGAACGAGCCTGAGGATTATAAAGCTGATCAAGAGAATAGCAGAAGGATTTGCACAAAATCTTTACTTATAAGACATTCATAAAAGTGTGCAAAACAGAACTCCCTGGCTGCCCAGTGGTTAGGATTCCTGCTTCCACTGCAGGGGCCCTGGGTTCCATCCCTGCTTGGGGAATTAAGATCCTATAAGCCATGCAGCCCAAAGGGAAAAAAAAGCAAAACAGTGTATTGTATTTATTGTTGTGGATGCAAGAAAAATGGTAAACAGTGAGGCTAGTGTGGCTGGAGCAGAGAGAATAGCAGTGAGAGAGAAGGAGTGGGCTTCAGGGGCTCACGGGGCAGGTATGATTGGGCCCACAGTCCTCTAAAGACTCCAGGGTTTTCCTCTGAGTGGAGTGGGGAATCATTGCAGGGTTTTGAGCAGAAGTGTGGAAGGTGTAACACGTGCATGTGTTCATTCATTTGTTTATTCAATAAAGATGATCTACCTGCCACCCCACTCCTTTCCCAGTTCTGTGGAAGGGCCGTGGTACCATCCCTGAGGCTGTGAAGTCCCAGAACTTCAGTGTGAGGGGCACAAAATAGAGATGGGCATCCAGTGCCCTGGGGCACAGAGGAGGGGGTGACAGTTCTGTCTGAGGGGCCCCAGGAAAGTTTAATTGATCTGAGATTTGAAGGAGACATAGGACTGTGCTTGAAGAAGAACATTTTAGGCAAAGAACACCCTGTACAGTAAGGGACTTGAGAAAAAGCATGGTACACGATACACTCAGATAATCCAACACAGAACCATCTGACCCGCTGCAAGATGAGCAAACAAGACCTGTGCATGTGTACGTGTGTGTGTGTGTGTGTGTGATCGCCATGAGCCTCTCCACACCCCTGGGCATTAGGATGCACAGAGAAAATTTTCATGGACTGGGCCCTGAGGTCTGCGAACATTGGGTCTGAGGTTCCCAACTGCCGGGCAGTTGTAACTTTCTGATCAAATCCAGCTGAAAAATGCCAAACAAAACTACTGGGTTCAGAGGTAGACCCAGCTGTGCTTGGTTACTGGTTCCCTCTGAAACACCTTGAATTAAGGGGAAGGAGAAGACAGATAACCTCTGCTCTTAAAACACTGTAGTGGGGCTTCAGGGCCTGGATCTGAAGAAACAGCTTCCTGCTTTGAAGGAAGCATGTGCCCCCGACCCCCACCCCCTCCCAGGCAGAACTCTGACATCAGAGCAATCTCTTTCTGCATTCTTTCACCTTCCTCTGCTTGGGCTCCCCATCCGCTGTAGGGCTTAATAGAGACTTAGGGGTTATGCCCCAGGCTCTGCCCTTGTCATCACACAGCAAACCTCTCCTATGTCAACCTCACTGTCTTCTTACAAGGATACCAGTCATTGGATTTTAGGGCCCAGCCTAATCCAGTATTACCTCATCTTAATTTAATGAATTTGCAAAAATCTGATCTCCCAGTGAAGCCACATTCACAGATACTGGAGGTCAGGACTTCAATATGTCTTTTGAGGGGACACAATTCAACTCCCAACCATTGATAACTAAAAAAATTTAAAAGATGGAGACTGTAAAGATTTCCTTCCAGAGGAATTCTGGGGCTGTCTCCAAGCTCAGAGGGAGACAGGTATTTACAAGGCCCACCACTGTCAAGACAAGGGAGTTATGCCAAGTGTCTGCCATGACTGGTTTAGTCTTGGGTCACAAGTAACAGAAAGTGATGGGATAAAATGCAAATTTCATCAAAAGGTAAATCCTGTTCCTTTAGGGACTATTCTGCTGTTCCCAGTTCCAAAAAATCTTCATCTACCCTCCAACTCAGCCCGCCTTTCCCAGGGCACCTCACTCTATGCATTTTTCTCTCCTCCTCCCTCAATCACCATCTCTTGTCCCCTGTGATGTCCCTTCAGGCTTAATTCCCTGTCTAATAAACTAATTGTTGCCAATGGCACAATTGGTTTCATGCCTCGCTTCTGCAACTGGCAATTTGCCTCTTAATAGATGCTTCCTGGAGACATAATTCCTTGACACAGAGGTGGGATGGAGCCCCCTGGGATTGTACCATGTTCCTTCCTTCAATCACTGAGCATTTGTGAGTAGTGGGACCTGGTCCTCAGAGAAAGCCAGTCCTTTGGGGATTGACTTCCAAACTCAGTGTTGACCAGCTGACCTGGAAAAAGTTGCATAACCTACTCTTTCTTTTTACTTTTTTAAAAATATTTATTTATGTATTTATTTTATTTATTTGATTTTGCCAGGTCTTTGTTGTGGAACATGGGCTCTTTGCTCTTCATTGAGGCATGTGGGATCTTTAGTTATGGCATGTGAGATCTAGTTCCCTGACCCGGGATCAAACCCAGGGCCCCCTGCATTGACTATGGACCACTTAGCCACTGGACCACCAGCGAAGTCCCTCATAACCTACTCTAGAAAAAGAAAGGAATGAAGTAGACCAGGAATTACCAGACCTGAGCTCCAGCCCTCAACTCTGCTCAGTCGCTTTGGGATCTCGGCTCTCTCATGGGCTCTCATGTCTGAAAAACTCACTATAATGACTATTACATGGCCAACCACAGGCCCCCTCCTCTGCTCTGGAACTCATTCTCCCTCTCCTTTGAATGGGGGAATACACAGACTATCACAAAGGTCTCTTTTGGTTGTGACATTTATTAGTGGTTTTTACAAGTTAGTTTGACTCAAATTATATTTTTCAAAATCTAGTCTGTGCTTGAACACTTGAAATATTTTATTACTAGGTCTACAGTACATAACACTGTAATTGTGTAATTAAGAGATAATGTTGATGCTATAGAACAATGTTGACAAGATAATAGCATTCTGAAACCACATGAATGCCAAAGCAAGGGAACACATTTATAGGTGGAAAAACAGAAAAACAAGTGACAAACGGCCCAAAGACTCTTTGTCATCCAAGTTGGTTCATTTGCTTCACAGCTCAGTTTCCACTGGGACACTCAAGTGCTGGCCCCTCTGATGCTCCTGAGTTCCTGTTGTGTGACCCTCCGCCCCACCACCAAGCATGTGGGTCAACACTGAAGAAAGCAGAGTCATCTACAGAAGCTGGGCCTGCTACTCCACGTGCAGATTCTCAGAAGCTTAGTCACATGGTTGCCAGGCTTGGTGAGACTGGAGATCCTCAGGTTCAAACACTAGGAAGTACCCACCATTGACAGATGAAGAGGCTGAGATGCCAACTGAGGAAGGATTTTCTCTTGGCAACCTCTGAGCTGCTTCTTGGAAGGAGGATGGAGTCCTGGAGACCATTCCCAGTTTGTCACTTTTCCTTATTCTAACCAGGATGCCTGACTTAGATCAGGTTTCTCAAGAGAGCAGGAAGGAGCTGGAGGTGGAGGAGGGACAGGATACAAGACCTTGAGACCCAGGTCATGGTGGCTTTCAGGAGCAGACAAAGGGTCAGGCATTGGACTGCCTAGAAAGATTAACGTCACAAAGGATGGAAGCATGAAGGTCATGAGTGGGGAAGAAGGCTCGTCCTCCACACCTTACAGCATTGGGAAATGGCTGCATACCATTCACATTGAGGAAAAGAAAAAATAGAGCAACCAGAGAAGTGATGGTCATGGGGGGGGGGGGGAAATTGTCAGGCTATTCTCCACAGAAAGAGTGACATGAGTGTAACAACGAGCACTGGCTTTGGAGCCAGAAGAACTGAGCTCAGGCCGGTAATTTGCAAGGTGAATCACCAGTTTCCCCGCCCTAGGCTATAATTTCCTTGCTCCTGAAATGCAGCTGATGAACCTGATTGGTAACACCAAAACACCATGAACAGAGGCAAACATCTATTTCCAACTAGCTTCCTGGGTGACGGGGATGACCAGAGGGGTTAGGAGCTCTCTGTAGCTTCTTGCCACATTCACATCCACAGAGCCTATGAAGCTATCCGGTGGATCCACATGATTTTGATAAATTTCTGAATGCAGGGGCTATAATGGAATCCTAAATACAGTTATGGGGCTGAGGCACCCCTGACCCACGAGAGTAACTTCAGATGGAAGTACAGTCCCTTCACCTCCCTGTTGGGCACAGAACTCAAAGGCAGATGAACCAGAAATCCAAAGAGGTGTGCGCCCTGCTCTCCCACATTCATACCTTTGTACACGCTGGTCCCTCCACTTGGAACCCTCTTCCCCTCCAACTGAAGACCTTCCGATTCAACCAGTGGGTTACCAATTAGGGAAGCTTTGTTGATTCCCCCCAGCAGAGTTAATTGCTTTCCTTGTCACATTGAATTATTTATATTCTGGCCTGTCAAGATTATTTGTTTTCAGATTCATCTCTCTGGTTAGACTTCTTGAGGGCAGAAACTGTCTTTTCACCTTTCTAAATCAGGTAATGAGCGTAGTGTCTATGCAGAGCAGGAGCTCAGTAAATTGCTGTTGAATGAAAGGAAGGAAAAGATATGGAAGAAAGGAAGGGAGGGGGGCAGAGGGAGGGAAGGCGAGAAAGGAGAAGAGCAATAAAAGCAGGACAAGAGATGCTACTGTTTTCCTGTGTTGGCTCACAGGGATGTGGTTTTGATTAGTTGCAATCACTATGTGATCCAATTTTTTATGCTGTTTTTCCATTTCGTATTAATCTGTAAGCATTTTCCATTTTGCTACACAATCCTCATAATTATCACTTTAATGGCTGCTTAATATCCCATCAGGTTGATGTGCCATAATTTTCTTAACCATGTCCCTCTTTAGAACATAGCCTTTTAAAACATTAAACAGAAAGCCTGACAAGGTTTTAAAATAGATGGGGAAGGTGGTTTCTTGGCAACGTGTGTGGCATTTCTGAGGTGCATGTGCTTAGGGAAGGAGGCACCCTGGCCTGACCAGGGTCTGGAGAAGCTGGGGTGGGTGCTGGGGCCTGGCGCTAAGTGGGTGAGAGCCAGGAAGGAGAAGGCGAGGTCTGGGGGAGCAGTCTGCTCGCAGCCCCCACTCTCCCTTGGCTGCCAGTCTGTGCCTTAGTCACTGATGATGCTTGGGAAACTACATTAATAATAATAACAATAATAAAAATGGCTTATATAGATTGAGCTCTGCAGCAAAACTATAATATTTATCTCACTTAAATCTCACAACCAGCCAATAAAGTAAGTCCCATTATTTGATTCTCCATTTTACAGCTAAACCCACTGAGGTCCAGAGGTCACACAGCCAGTGGGTGGTGGTCCTGACCCCAGGCATTCTGGTTTCAGAGTCTGTCCCAGTCCTGCCTTCCTCTCCTCCCCTCACCTGTGGCTTCTGTCACTTAATGATTCCCCAAGACCTCTCTACACAACCTATTTAGGCCTGTCCTTACCAGCTGGCCTCTGAAGCCCTGTGGGACTTCACAACTTTAGGCAACAACCTAGACAAGGATGAAGGAGACCCACTTTGCCCGCCAATAGAGAATATGTGTTGGTGATAGGCACTGACGCTGTCACCCAGCAGATAATAAATAGGGCAGAAACATCTCAGTCTGGGTTTTCATCCTGGGCTCTGGTATTCACCAGCTCTGTAGCACTGGACCACTTATATCTCTCAAAGACCCAGTTGCCTAGTCTGTACAGTGGAGATAATAACATCTACCTCCCAGGGCAGATGTATGGTCACAAGAGGGTGATGAGTGACACATGTGTAGTGTTCAATATGGGGTAACTATTTCTGTTATCTCAACAGACCAGATGGGAGCCAGGGAAGACGAATGTAGACACCAAGGGGAAATAGAAGAGTATCAGTTTCCATTGGCTCCAAAGGCATGGCTAGTAGGACGATGATGGTGATGGTGCTGTTGATAACGATGATGGTGATGGTGATGATGGTAACAATGATGATGGCATTGCTGGAGCATTTACCGTGTGCCAGGCACTGTGCAATGCACGTTGCATGTGTTAACTCCTTTCATCTTCAAGCATTTGTATAATGTAGGAACTATTATCATTCCTATTTTATAAAGGAGGAAACCTGAGGCACAGCTTGGATTTCATGGCTGCCTGTGATGTCCCTACAGTCTTGGCCAGGTGAACACAGGGAGAGCATCTAGCATGAGCCCACTCTGCTGCGTGCTGGGCAGAGCTCCTTGGAGGATCACTTTCAGTCTAGGAGCCCTGAGTGTTGAGAGAGCATGGCGGGGCTTCTGACTGAGCAGGTATAGAAAAGAAACACCATCATGAGTTCCTCTTTGAAGGGACTCCCAATAGTGTCAGTGAAGACTGAGAGGCTCAGGGTTGTCCCATCAGAGAAGAGGGATTTGGAGAGGGCCGAATGCCCTCCTCAAGCATCAAGGTTCCATCTTTGCTGCCAGTGCTGTACTTGAGTCTTACAACTTTCTCAAAACGCCTCTCCTTGCCCATCCCAAATCAGGCAATCAGTAAAAGTGTGTTATGTTGAGTGAATGAATGTGAAGGACAAGGGTTTATGAGGCCCCAAGAGGTAGTGATGTACCAAGTGTAGAAGTTATAGGGAAAGGCATCAACTAGGAGGACATGTCTATTTGAGTCTCATAAGATATGTTGCTTTTGCTGATCAGTATTGAATCTGCTGTCACTGGAATCATTCCAGGAGAGCTTGGAACCATCACCCCACCCAGAGGCTGCCACAAACGGAAGGTTGAACCACATGACATTCAGGCTCCTCCAGTCCTGGGGTTCTGGGCTCATGTCTCCACAGTCTCCTCTTAAAACTTTCTTCTTTATTTTCCATTCTGGAGCTGGAAAGGAACTGAGAAGCTGATAATCTACTTCCTTTGGAGGAGATAATAATAGAAAATTAGCTCCGTGTATTTAATAGTGAACTCTTAAAGACGGATAATGCCTGAGCTTAATGCAGAGTAAAAGTTACATCATAAAATGCATCATAAGATGCATCATAATGCATCATAAATTTTGGCGTGATCCCCAGAGTACACCTCGTGTCAGGGTGGAGATAACGTGGAGCCACAGATGGCTTTGGACATCTTGTTAAGACCTGAAGACTTCCATATAGGGACCACGTTTCTTGTGGACACCCGATCACAGTTCAGTTCAGGAGAATAACTGGCCAGGGGAAGATCGCTGACCCCTTACAGGCCCACTTGGGGGCCCCAGCCTTCCCTCTGTTTGGAAATTCACAGTCACAAACCACTCTGCCCCCCTGCCAGCCCCCTGCCCCATGCTGGGGGAGCTCGCAGCCACGATCTCAGCACAGGTGATGTTGAGTCTTTCCGTATTGGCTTCCAGTTTGGCCGCAGCCTCCAACCTCACCGTGGAAATAAGGGACAAATCCAAGGGGTGTGTCATCCTGTTTCAGAAGTGTGTCCTGCTGGATAGCTGCCCTGCTTCTGTGCTGCTGTGGGCCCCAGGTTCATTTTCTCTGCTTGCAAATGACCACAAATGTAGAGACTGAAAACAGTACCCGTTGGTTATCTCCCAGTCAGAAGTCTGAGGGCTGAACTTCCCTGTTGGTCGAGTGGTTAAGAATCTGCCTGACCAGCAATGGAGACGTAGACATAGAGAACAGACTTATGGACATGGACTGGGGAGGAAGAAGAGGGTGAGATGAGTGGAGAGAGTGGCATGGAAGTATATACACTACCATATGTAAAATAGACAGCCAATGGGAATTTGTTGTATGACTCAGAGACCCAAACTGGGGCTCTGTAACAACCTAGGGGGCTGGGAAAGGGTGGGAGGTGGAAGCGAGGCTCAGGGGGGAGGGCCCGTATGTATACCTAGGGCTCATTCATGTTGATGTATGGCAGAAATCAAACCAGCATTGTCAGCCAATTATCCTTCAATCAAAAATAAATAAATTTTAGAAAGATTACTGCAAATCATTTTTTTTTTTTTAAAGAATCCACCTGCCAATGCAGGGAACACAAGTTCTATTCCTGGTCTGGGAAGAACCCACGTGCCAAGGGGCAGCTAAGCCCATGCACCACAACTACTGAAACCCACATGCCTAAGATTCCGTGCCCAAGAAAGAGTAGCCCCGCGCTCCCCCCCACCCCCACCCCGCACTGGCCACAGCTAGAGAAAGCTCATGTGCACCAACGAAGACCTAGCACAGCCAAAAATAAATAAGTAAATAATTGTAAATAATTTTTTTTAAGTCTGAGAGCTTGGCTAGGTTCTCTGCCTAGGTCTCACAGAGCCAAAATCAAGGTGCTGGTGAGGCCGGGTTCTGAAGCTCAATGGAAGCCGTGTCACCTAGATCCCCAGACACCAAGCTTCCACCGGAAGGCGCCCTCCAGGATCCGCCCAGCCTCCTGCAAATCCCTCACCTGGGTCCCCAACACCCTTTCTCAGAGCGAGGGCCTCCTGCCAATACTCCCATCGCTGACTGGGGGCCTGACCTCACAGACCCTGAAGCCGTCTGGCCTGCATCTGGTTATCTCCCAGCCTGGTTGCTTCCAACCCACAGGAGGGTGCCCCTGGGGCTTGTGCTCACCTAGCCAGAGCATGTGACCAACTCACCCGTCCTCCATGGTGTCCCGCACCCAACCAGTGCTGTGATACATCCTCAGTTTTCATCTGCAGCAACTCTGGAAAGCTGCCACTAGAACATCCTCTGCAGTGGAGGAAGGCTCCGCCTGCCCCTCCTTCCCCACCCCAGTCTCCACGCTTCAGCATCCACAGAGAGCCTCCAAAACACATCCCGTGTAGCCTTTGCTACAGGGCCCTTGACCCCTGAGGGCAGAGACAGGGCCCTTCTCATCTCTGCATCTTGAGCACTGGGGACAGTGTGCAGTGTGGGGCAGGAACTCTGAGATTCTCATCAGGTACGTGAACCATTCACCTGCAAAATACAGGAGGGAACACAGAGGTTCCTGGGAGCTGCCTCTGGAGACTGCCAGAACCTGGTGGACCACTCAGGTTCACTGACACACAGGGTCACTCCTTCCATTCTTCCATTTCTACAAAAGAGCAATGGCAGCCGAAAAGGATAAGAGAGCAGTCATCATTCTAATATTTCATGTCCCCGTTCAAAGTGGTGGTGAATCCGTGACTTGCTCTCCTCTTTCCTATTGAGTCAGTATTTAGAGCCCATATCATGGAAACCAATGAGACTTACGGTAGAAGAGTTGGAAATTATCAAATGTTGAAGTGGCAGAAGTCTAGCTAACCCTGCCCTGGAGTTCTCTTGGATTGGCTCAGAACATTGGAGGGGAAGGTAGTGATGGAGCCGTGACCTGGAACTCAGATGGGCAAGGAGAGAAATGCCATGCACTAGCTCGTGTGTCATCCTTTCAGTATCAGGGGGGAAGAAAATCTTTATCCCTCCCTAATTCATCCAATTTATCTGGAAGCTGCCGGCAGACAAGCCCCCCCTTCACTGAGTTCACCGCGGCTGGCGCCCCCCGAGAGAGGTGGCATCAGCTGCTAGTGGGCTCGTTTCAGCCGCTCACAGCTGCTTCGGCAGCAGGGTGAGAAAAAAGGGTTCTCTAGCTTGGTCTCTCTGGGTTCATCACAAAACATCTCTTGAAATGCTCCAGGAATCAGGCTGGAATTTATCATACTTTTGGGGCAAATAAGTCAACCCAATGAAAAGATTTGCTGCAACGGCTGAGCATTATAATCACACTGGAAATGGCCTTTCAGAAACAATGGTATAAAACCTGAAGTTTTATAGAGAAAAAATTTCAGGTGAACATGTTTACCCAGACTGTGCATGCAAGCTGGAAGGTTTGGATGCTTTAAATACTTCACCTCCTCGTAGATTTTCTCAAGACTTTTATTTGTTGCCTGTGTGATTGTCTACTTCACCCCTCACTCCCCCTCTGACTACAAGCTCCATGAGGTCAGAGTGGTTTCTGCCTTTTCAATCAACCCCATCAGCAAGCTTAGTCTTTTACTCAGGAGGCATTTATCAACTAATTGTTGGATAAATAAATAAGTGGATAAAGTTTCTCTTTAAAGCAGAAAGGAAAACCTGAGGACAACCAAGTAGTGATTGATAGTGTTTGGAAAATTACCAATTGCACTTAGATGTGTATTTGTATTCTGAACTGTGGTGTTGGAGAAGACTCTTGAGAGTCGCTTGGACTGCAAGGAGATCCAACCAGTCCATCCTAAAGATCAGTCCTGGGTGTTCACTGGAAGGATTGATGCTGAAGCTGAAACTCCAATACTTTGGCCACCTCATGCAAAGAGTTGACTCATTGGAAAAGATCCTGATGCTGGGAGGGATTGGGGGCAGGAGGAGAAGGGGATGGCAGAGGATGAGATGGCTGGATGGCATCACCAACTCGATGGACATGAGTTTGAGTAAACTCCAGGAGTTGGTGATGGACAGGGAGGCCTGGCGTGCTGCGATTCATGGGGTCGCAAAGAGCTGGACACGACTGAGCGACTGAACTGAACTGAACTGAATTCTTGCTCACAGCTATAGCACACATGTTAGGGAATAGGTACTATTTTTTAATTGAAGAGTTGATTTCTACAGAAAAATGTACTAGCTTACGATCAAGTGCTATTAGATCTGAGATGTTGCTAAACCTTCTGGGAACCCTGATCATTGGACCAGGTGAGTGCGACCCAGTCCCACAGACACGGTACCCAAGGAAAGCAGCAGCAAAATTCAAGCCAGCGCAGTCCAGGCCTGCAGGCATAGGAAGACCCCTCAGGCTTTTACCAACACAATCTACACTCCAGAAGATGAGAAGGGGGCAACAGAGGATGAGATGGTTAGATAGCATCACCAACTCAATGGACATGAGTTTGAACAAACTCCTGGAGACAGTGGAGGACAGAGAAGCCTGGCTTGCTGCAGTCCATGGGGTCACAAAGAGTTGGACAAAACTTAGCATCTGAATAACAACAACTAGGCTGGCGAAGCCCATCCAGGTTTTACCAACATGGTCTACCCTCCAGGCGCAGGAAGACCCATCCAAGTTTTGGAAGCCCCAGGGGAGCTGGTGTTTGCTTAAACAGGAACACAGTCCTACCAGAGGAGCCTGGCAGTGAGCCTTTTCATTCCTGACTCCGCTGCAAACTGACCTTCAACCTCCTCAGCCTGGCTGGGGAACATTACTTTGCAGCCTTTAAAAGGAAGTCTTTTCCATCCAAATCAAAAGACATCAAGGTCATGGTCCCCTTTCCTTTTGCTAGCTTCTCTTCAAAGAATTTTGAGGGAACCAGATTTTTCAGGGGAAGTGAGTGACAGTAGATGCCCAGCCACTAAGAGACTGTAATGATGTACATTCATCTCACTTCCTGACCATCTTGACAGAGCCAACTAAGTTACTTAATATTCTAGTACCCTGAATCCCTTGCTCAGAGAATCTCATTTGTTTATATAAAGGGAAACTGAAGCCATACAGTAGGCTCCATGAGAAATTGCTAGAGTTCCTGAGTTAGATTTGTTGTAGGACTCCCTCCTCCAACAAATGAAACATCAACACAGCCCCATGAAAATAAGCTTCCCTGATTCTTCTCACTCAGCACAGAGTGTCAGAAGCATGGCCCTTCACCCTTCCATATTCCTTACCCCATGTCCATGATAAATTAAGTCCTCTCAGCCTAGTTGAAATTTCCCTTTCAGGCACGTCACCCACCCCACAAGAAGGTGGTGTAATATAAGGACTGGGAGTGTGCCCTCTGGAGTTGGAATGCCAGAAAGAGCTTCTTACCAGCTGATTGACCTGCAACTAATTATTTAACCTCTCTCAGACTCAGTCTTCTCATCTGTAAAATGGGAATAAAAAACAGGGGCACTGTCAAAAGGTTGCGATGCTGATCAAAATGCACAATCCTTAGTGAGCCCTCAATAATTGTTCACTTAAGGCATTCAGTCAAGTCGAACTATTTGCAATCCCATAGACTGCAGTACACCAGGCTTTCCTGTCCATCACTAACTCCCAGAGCTTGCTCAAACTCATGTCCATCGAGTCTGTGATGCCATCCAACCATCTCATCCTCTGTCGTCCCCTTTTCCTCCTGCCTTAAATCTTTCCCACCATCAGGGTCTTTTCCGATGAGTTAGTTCTTTGTATCAGGTGGCCAAAGTATTGGAGCTTCAACTTCAGCATCAGTCCTTCCAATGAATATTCAAGACTGATTTCCTTTAGGATTGACTGGTTTGATTTCCTTGCAGTCCAAGGGACTCTCGAGTCATCTCCAACACCACAATTCAAAAGCATCATTTCTTCAGCACTCAGCTTTCTTTGTGGTCCAACTCTCACATCCATACATGACCACTGGAAAAACTGTAGCTTTGACTAGACAGACACTTGTTGGCAACGTCTCTGCTTTTTAATATGCTGTCTAGGTTGGTCATAGCTTTTCTTCCAAGGAGCAAGCGTCATTTAATTTCATGGCTGCAGTCACCATCTGTAGTAATTTTGGAGCCCAAGAAAATAAAGTCTCTCACTGTTTCCATTGCTTCCCCATCTGTTTGCCATGAAGTGATGGGACCAGATGCCATGATCTTCATTTTTTGAATGTTGAGTTTTAAGCCATCTTTTTCACTCTCCTCTTTCACTTTCATCAAGAGGCTCTTTAATTCCTCTTTGCTTTCTGCCATAAGGGTGGTGTCATCTGCATATCTGAGGTTATTGATATTTTTCTTGGCAATCTTGATTTCAGCTGTGCTTCATCCAGCCCGGCATTTCCCATGATGTATTATGCATATAAGTTAAATAAGCAGAGTGACAATATACAGCCTTGACATACTCCTTTCCCAATTTGGAACCAGTCCATTGTTCCATGTCCAGTTCTAACTGTTGCTTTTTGACCTGCATACACATTTCTCAGGAGGCAGGTGAGGTGGTCTGGTATTATCATCTCTTTAAGAATTTTACAGTTTGTTGTGATACACACAGTCAAAGGCTTTGGTGTAGTCAATAAAGCAGACGTCGATGTTTTTCTGGAGCACTCTTGCTTTTTCACTGATCCAACAGATCTTGGCAATTTGATCTCTGGTTCCTCTGCCTTTTCTAAATCCAACTTGAACATCTACAAGTTCTTGGTTCATGTACTATTGAAGCCTGGCTTGGAGAATTTTGAGCATTACTTTGCTAGCATGTGAGATGAGTGAAATTATGAGGTAGTTTGAACATTCTTTAACATTGCCTTTCTTTGGGATTGGAATGAAAATTGACCTTTTCCAGTCCTGTGGCCACTGCTGAGTTTTACAAATTTGCTGACATATTGAGTGCAGCACTTTGATAGCATCGTATTCTAGGATTTGAAATAGCTCAGCTGTAATTCCATCACCTCCACCTGCTTTGTAGCAATGCTTCCTAAGACCCACTTGATTTCTGACTCCAGGATGTCTGGCTTTAGGTGAGTGATCACACCATCATGGTTATCTGGGTCATGAAGATCTTTTTTGTGTAGTTCTTCTGTGTATTCTTGCCACCTTTTCTTAATATCTTCTGCTTCTGTTAGGTCCATACCATTTCTTTCCTTTATTGTACCTATCTTTGCGTGAAATGTTCCTTTGGTACCTCTAATTTTCTTCAAAATAATTTTCAAGGGCTTCCCTGATAGCTCAGTTGGTAAAGAATCCACCTGTAACGCGGGAGACCTGGGTTTGATCCCTGGGTTGGGACTATTCCCTGGAGAAGGGAAAGGCTACCTACTCCAGTATTCTGGCCTGGAGAATTCCATGGACTGTATAGTCCATGGGGTCACAAAGAGTCGGACACAACTGAGCGATTTTCACTTTCAGTAATTGTTAATTTTTGTTAATTCCAAATACCCTGGCCAAAACCTAATTCTTTCTGTTTCCAAATATGCCCATGTTTTTGGTTGTTGTTGTTGTTTTTCTGCTTCTATGCCTCTAATTCCACCACTTTTCCACCTTCTCTTCTCCTTCCAGCTCCTTCACAGAACAGACTAAATGCTTCCTTTGCCAGGAAACCAAACTTGTTTTCCCCAAATGGAAGTTTGCCTCCCTCCTTGGAACGCCCTCTGTGCTGTGTCTCTTCTTCTCTTGGTGCAGAAGAGCCTGACTCAGGAGCCAGCCCCCCATCCTTGGACTTCTGGCTCCATCTGTGCTCTGCCTGGGGATGATGGCAAGGTTCCACATCTGTGTAATGGGTATAACATAAGCAACCACGGGAAGGATTAGACGAGTTGCTTATCACAGTGCCTGGTAAGTTTAAAAAAAAAATAAGCTCTGTATTGTTCTCATCACCATGTCATATTCTCCGTCTCATTTACAGGTTTCTTGTTACAGCAGGTAATTCTGTCTGTCCTGCATGAAGTCTTGCAGGTGTCACTAAGGTACATCTAGGTTTGCCTGTTATCCCAGCATAGATATTAATAGTGACCTCTTTCACCCTAAAAAATGCCAACAGTTTGACTGTAAAATGATCCACCCTACTACCCACTTGGTGAATGTGTATTGAGTAACTAAAGGAAGGTAGGAATGAGGCTTATTGATCCAGGTGCCATGATTCGGTTACACCCCTCACTCCAAACTTAAGGCTGAAGACTGTTTCCTCACATTCTTCCCACCAGTGACCTCCAGGCATCCTGATCCTTTGGACCACTCCATTCTATCAGCGTATTCTGATTAATCAGTCTCTCCCACTTCCTGTCATCTGCACACTTGAAAGCCCACACAAACTCATTCACATTAAGAGAATAATATATGATCATAATTTAATGAGATGGGTGGAAAGAGTCTTTAGTTTAACATAAAACAGGACTTTAACCCCAAAACATGAAAATTCTGGCATCAGAGATAGACTGTTGTAGGCATGGTCATTTGCCAGGGGAACCACCATAAAACATCCTTTTGATGGGTTTGTATTTATTTTCTGAAGTAAGATGCAGATGTCTATCCCTGATAACCCTGTGATCCTCCTTAGCTCATTGCTAGTGGTGATGGGGCCTTTTAGCCTAATGACATACAACATATGAGCAAGCGGGCCTTGTTAGTCACTGACAAATTCCACTCTGAAGATCGAGATGATGACCCAGGGAAAAAGGACTTGCTGGAGAACATTCCAGGAGCAGTGACAAATGAATCCCAAGCCTGGGGGTCAGTGATTGAAGAGGGAATGCTCAGGGGAGTGGGGTTCCCAGGGACCCACCCAGAGATGGAAATGTAACTCAGGAGGAGAGTAAAGACCTGTCCCACTCTGATCCAGATTCCTGGAGTAATGCTCATCAGCCAGGAGTAAGATGAATTTCCAAACACTGATGGCAGAATTAAATGCACACATCCACTTCTTTAGCAAGCTCCTTTGTCGTTTTGTTTTTTTGTTTTCCTTTTTGGCCATGCCATGTAGCTTGCGGGATCTCAGTTCCCCAACCAGGAATTGAACCCAGGCCACCTGGGTTTTCACTTTTCACACAGTGAAAGTCCGGAATCCTAACCACCAATACTCCAGGGAATTCCCAGCAAACTCGTATTGAGTGCCTGCTATCTTCAAAGGACTGGGTGAGGCTTTAGGGTGGGAGAGGGTGATAGGCATCAGTGTGGGAAAAAAAAAAAAAAAATGGACTATTTCGCCAAGATCCTTAAGAATTAACTGTATAGGTAGAGAAGAAGCAAGTAAAACAAGAATCTGCTGGTGTTATACAAGGAATGGTATGGACTTGCCGGCACCAAGATTTCAACACCCAATGAAGAGCTGGAAAGGAATTCAGGTACTGTCCCGGGGTTCTCAGTGACGGTAGGAAGTGACATCCTCTCAGTTTAAGAGGCTAGAGAGCAAACCCAGCGTATGGGACCCTTCTACCTCACTCTAAAATCAGGAATGAGCACAGAATGTGGTCCAGAGTTGTTTCTACCCCGACTTTCCTAGGAAAGTAGAAGAGAGTCTATGAAGATTAAATCTTCCATCAGTTTTAGAGGAGGCAAGCCTTGTTCCTGAATTAACAGAGCAATTAACCTGCAAAGCTGCAGAAACACATAAAACCTGGAAACTTTCAAAACATGTAATTTATCCAATTGAACATTTTAAGCCACTGCCAGCCACAAAGGGTTAGTATATTAGTAACCAAAAAGGTCTCTAATTCCTTGACTCTTAGGTTATTTCATCTTGCATCCAGGATACATCTGCTTGTATAATTATATCATCCAAAGCATACTATGTGATATAATTATATGGAATTTTATTTAACTCTGTTTCTATTCTATGGCCCATATATTCCTCATAGTTTACATAAGGTGCTTGGAGATGGTGTTCCAGCTTTTCATAAAGCCTCTTTCCTTTCTTTCTCACTCACACACTCTTTGAGTGTATGACACAGCCCTCTTGTCCAGGAAGTTTTCCTTGACCAACCCAACCCACAGAGAAGCACCCCCAAAAAAATCCTACCCCTACATCACTCCCCTGACACTTGCCTCACATTTGTCTTGCAGCTAGGAGAGCATAAACTCTTTGAGGGGAAGAATCAAGTCTTCTGTTTATCACTTGTGGCCCCTAGTAGAATGCTCGGCACCTAATGGATCCCAAATCCGTAATAGATGCTGACCCACTGAGGCCAGCGCGGCAACCTCAGCTTTGCAAGGATACAAGGCTGACAACTGAACACACTTCTCAATCAGATCTGCCCACAAAGAATGGTGTTTGAGTCTGTATCACTTAAGAACTTTCAAGTGGCAGAAAATCCAATTCAAATGCCTTAAACAAAGATGGAATTAATTCACTCAGTTCACCACAAAACCCAGGATAGTCTGGCTTCAGTGATATTCAGACTCAGAACTCAAATTATGTCTCTATAGAGAATGAGGTCCTCTATACCCTCAACTGCCCCTTCCCACATCCTGGCTTTGCTTCTACTCTCCTCTTGGGGACAAAATGGCTATGGCGGCAGCCTCGGACCTAATGATGTCTAAGCCAATGGAAAAGAATGTCACCATCTGTCCTAAAATGTCTCATGAGAGCTCATCAGCTCTGATTTTCTCACTTACAGGTCCCTAGATCCATCGCAAGGGCCATGGGAATGCAGTCCGCTGGGTGGCTTACGCCTAGATCCTGGGTTCCACTCCTACAACCCAGGAATCTGTGCTTTTGTCAAGCTTTCCAGACTGTTCTAGTTTACATTAAAGTCAGAGAACCATTGGGTGTGGCCACATGAGTAGCCAACCAAGACGGTGACAGTGGGCAGCACAGACAGGATTGTCTGAGGCATATATAGAGTTATGGAGTTGTTTAAGATGGTGTCAGGACTTGGGTGGGGTGGCGGTCAGTGAAAGACTGTCAGCCAGAGGTCCTGCCTGTCAGAGAGTAACTTTCATTTAATAAGACTCAAAGATGCTTTGAGACTTTGGTCTCCCATGTAGATCTATCAGACTCAAAGTCATGGACGTGGGAAATTTCAGCTTACAAAAGACCTTAAAGTGAAAGTGAAAGTGTTAGTTGTGTCCGACTCTTAGTGAGCCCATGGACTGCAGCCTGCCAGGATTCCTCTGCCCATGGAATCCTCCAGGCAAGAATACCAGTGTGGGTAGCTATTCTCTCCTCCAGGGGATCTTCTGGATCCAGGGATAGAGCTTGGGTCTCCTGTATTCCGGGCAGATTTCTTACCATCTGAGCCACACTAGCTCAAGCTTCAAACCTTAAAGGTCCTTTAATTCAAACCAAATCACCATTTGATCCACAAGCCCCCTGAGCATTATGCCTTACCACCCAGCCACTGCACAAATAATTCTCCCAACAGAGCAGCCCTCACTCCTCAACGTAGCCAAACCATCTTCTAATCCTCCAGATGCCTAAAATTTCTTACTCTCGCTGGCAGAAATCTTTTTTGTAAATTTCTTTCATCAGTCTTGCTTGTATCTTGTGCAATGATAGAGGACATTTCTATTCCCTGTTCCAAAAGGCAACCCCCTTGCACACTGTATCTGAAGAGAGGTTAACACTCACTGCGTCCTCGAGCCTCCGGGATAAATAGCCCCGGCTCCGTCCACCCTGCCTCAGACGATGTGGGCTCTTACCCCTTACTCTCCTGGTTACCCTCCCTCCCTCGTGAAAGTATTGTAGCTGGTCTGGGTCCTCCCCCTCCCCAACCCTTGAAAGTGTAATGCTTAGAACACAAGTCCAACAATGATTTGATGAAAGAAGACTAGAACTGTTGCCTCCTTCTAGATGCTACATTTCCATTACCCTGTCTTCACGTTGCTGCAGTTTTCCTAGAACCACCCCTCAGAGTTCACTCATAATGGGCTTCCTCCTAACTTCCCCTATTCTGGCCCCATGCTGCTGCTAAGCTTCATCTATCCCATTCTGCACCCTGTGGAGCTTGTTTTGTGAACCTAAGTTTATGACTTTAGGGATAATTGAGTGAATTTCAGGCAGGAAGAATGAACTAAACAATTCTATTTACTGCTGCCTACTCATGAACAACTGTATTCTCTCAAATAACATCTCAGCATTTAAAAAATAAAACTAAGCCAATATCGAGCTCTTAGTATGTACCAGTGTGGAGAACATGAAGATTAATAAGGGGGGATTTGCTTGCTTTCGGTAGGGCTCAGGTTCTGGCTGAGGAAATGGAACTCATCCACGAGCTCCTGGTGCAGGTGGCAGGTACCTTGGTGATGGTATGCAGAAGCTGTCCTCTGTCTCTGCCCAAGCACTTTGGGGTCTTCCCCACGTGAGCTGACATCAGAGCCGGATATGGAAGGATGTGATTTCTGCAGTCATCAAAGGAGAAACCAGGCATCCAGGCAGCAGGAGTGACATGCAAAGATCCTCAGCAGTGGGAATCTAGGGAGAGTGGGGAGGGAGTGAGGCAGGGAAATTAGGTTCCAGCTAGATTGTGGGGGCCTGGAAGGCTCTACTGAGTCTGAATTTTATCCTGTGGTCTCTCAAAAGAGGGTAAAGATCCTCAAAGAGGAATTGACAAATGGAGACAGTGGAAGCCAGGAGACCCAATACGAGATGACTATAGTTAACTGGGGACTGGTATCTAGAATAGGTATCAATTTCCTGCACATTAATAAGGTAAAAGCAGAATAGGAAAATAGACAAGGATGTGAACAAGCAATTTGTAGATCAGAAAACATGAGTGGCCACTAAATGTATGTAAACCTCATTAGCAATCAAGGAAATTAAAATTAAGACCACAGAGTGCTGTCTTTTCACAATGATCAGATTGCCAAGAGTCTGACGATACCAAGCATACATGAAATGCTCACATGCTGAGAGTGAGAGGATAAATTATAGGCCAGCTTTGGAAAGCAATTTGTCAACATCTAATAAACTTTCAGTGTATACACCTTTGCATACAGGACTCCACTTTCCAGTACTGGCCCCACAGAAATTCTCCCATATGTTCACAGAGACATATACAAAGATGCTCATTACAGTGTTGTTTGTAAAAAGAATAGTTATAATAGCTGTGTGTACTGAAAGGTGTCCCCCAAGGGACATATATTGAAGCTTGCATATGTGAACTCCAATGTTCATTTATTGAAGCCTTAACCCTTCACTACCTCAGAATGTAACTATATTTGGAGATGAAGTCTTTAAAGAGAGCTGGAAAGACCTCCTGGAGAAGGAAATGGCAACCCACTCCAATATTCTTGCCTGGAAAATTCCATGGACAGAGAAGCCTGGCGGGCTAGAGTCCACAGGATCGCCAAGAGTCAGACACAACTGAGCATGCACCCACACACCCTTTAAAGAAGTAATTAAGTTACAGTAAGGTCAGGAGGGTGAGTCCTTATCCACTGTGACTGGTGTCCTTATAAGAGGAGATAAGGACACAGACAGGCACAGAGGGAAGACCATGTGTAGACACAGGGAAGTAATGCCAACTCCAAGCCAAGGGGAGAGGCCTCAGAAAAACCCAATGCTGCCAACGCCTTGCTCTTAGACTTCTAGCCTCTGAAACTGCCAGGATACAAATGTCTACTATTTAAGCCATCCAGTCTACGATACTTTATTATGGCAGCCCTAGAAAACTAAAGTACTGGGCTTTACAACGGGGTCATGAAGTTAAAATTAATTCAATAAAAAGAATAAACTAGATCAACATGTATCAACATAGATAAAGCTTAACAACATAGTGTTGAATAAAAAAAGTTGGAAAAAGTATGGGATCAATCATGTGACACAGCTGGGAAGGAGAAATTTCAAGTTAGTAGTAATGGGAGAGGAGGGAAGGATTGGAATAGGATGGCAGGGAGGTGGAAAGGGGTTTCATCAGTACAGTTATATACCTAATGTATTAGTATTGGATTGGCCAAAAAGTTCATTTAGGACTTTCTGTAAGATCTTACAGAATATACATATAATGTAATAGTACAAATAGAATGTATATAATGTTACTACATATAGTGCATATGATGTGATTATAATGTATATATTATATGTATATAATGTATACATCTATATGTATCATATAAAAAGTGTGCATCGTGCATGCCAAATTGCTTCATTCATGTCCAACTCTGTATGACCTGATGGACTGCAGCCTGCCAGGCTCCCTTGTCCGGGGGATTATCTAGGCAAGAATACTGGAGTGGGTTGCCATGCCCCTCTTCCAAGGGATCGAACCCACATCTCTTACATCTACCTGCATTGGCAGATGGGTTCATCGACACCACCTGGGAAGCCCACCATATACAATATGAATGTACATAATGATAGAATATAAAATGTTTGTTAAATTATGGTGGTAAGCATGTTTTGTTTTTCTCTGCATTTTCTTGTAGCTTAAAATATTTTCATCACTTGTAAACAGTGTTTGACGAGGCAACTCTGAGAGTCTAGGAGAGAAGTGTTGAAGACCTGAACTCAGGCAGCAGCTTGGGGAGAAACTCAGCAGTCTCACACTTTGAGGGACTGTCTCTTCATCGTCTCTTGTTATATATTCCTTTTCTTCCAGGCGGTAGTGTAGTAGGCTTGTTCTAAAATGGCCGTACGAGCAGCTTTCTTCCAGTACAAGTCCCATGAGCTGCAGTGTCCTGAGACTTGCTTCATGTTCTCCTTTTAAGTTCTTCCAGCTCAGGAAAATGGAAACCTTTCCTGGGTGTACTTCTAGCTAAAGCCTTTGCCCAGGTGGTCTTGACTTTAATAATATCATAGCGTGTGTGGATAGCAGCCTTGGTGTTGAGTTTTTAGGTATCCAGGCAAGCACATGTCCATTTTGTCCCAGAATGTCGTGGCACAAGGCCCATGAAACCCGGGGACAGACGTGAAAGGGCCCTCGGGGTGTATTTCTGGTTCGCCTGTGACCTCTAACCAGATTGCTTTCGTTGGCTGAGTTGCCTACCCATGAGCTATTTCCCCTTTAGTGAAGCCAGAGCTTTGGACCAGACCTTGTCCATCCTCTTCTCTGCCCATCCGCTGGGCGGTGAGAACTCAGGTCCCACACAAGCCTGGCAGGTGGGCTCAGCCCTCCCTCCACACAGTTGCCTATAAAATTGTTCAGTTCTTTTTATCTTGTCCTGAAGACGCAGGTGTGATGCTCACTTTTGAATCTTAGCATATCAATCAACACCTCCAATGGAGGCATTGTGAGATTTTACAGCCAGGGAATCAACCCAGCCTTTGCTTCTCAAAGCGTGTTGCGGCTACAGAGGTTGTACAATTTACTTGCAAAGCAAAGCGTTGAGCTCAGTGTGGATCTGTATTTGCTTCCAGCTTGAGAATTGTTATCGCTAAAATTCCAAATCCAGAGAGTCCGACACCTTGGGCTCTGTTTCTGAGGCTAAGGTGGGATGTGTCAACGGGAATCAACCCACCAATCAATCAACATTTGTTGGCTCCGTGTCCTGTGCTATCAGCTGAGTTGTGAACGAGGCAGCATTTGCCTGGGGTGGTCCTGCTTTCCCATCCCCGCATCCCTGCACCTTCTGGGCCCACTGCCTTGTTGCAACAACTAGCACCTTCCTTTTCCCTCCTTTGCCTGATCCAAACTGTCTCAGGAAAGAATCCACCTCAGTCACTGAGCCCTTGAGCTCACCCTGTTCAGAAGACAGCTTTGTCTCTTCCTGGGGGACACACAGCATCAGAGAAAAGCACACAGCAAGTGTAAGTTTGCTCTTTTTTTTCATTTTATTTATTTTGGCTGTGCTGGGTCTTCACTGCTGCACGGGCTTTTCTCTAGTTGCAGTAAGAAGGGGCTTCTCACTGCGGGCGCTTCTCTAGTTGTGGTGTGCGGGCTTCTCTTGTGCGGAGCACAGGCTCTAAGCGCTAAGCCTTTGATAGTTGCGGTTCCCAGGCTCTAGAGCAATAGTTACAGTGCGTGGGGCTTAGTTGCTCCGAGGCATATGGAATCTTCCCAGACCAGGGATCGAACTCGTGTCTCCTGCATTGGCAGGCAGATTCTTTACCCCTGAGCCACCAGGAAAGCCCAAGTGTAAGTTTTCTAACCTGCCGTCTTTCTTCTACCCTTCAGCCCCGTGGCTCTCTATCCATAATGTGGTGAGAATGAATCCTGGCACCTCCTCTTACTAGCTTGCAGCAGAGTGCTCAACTCTGAGCCTCAGTATCCTCATCTGTAAAATAGGCAAACAGTGCCTACCTTTCCAGGCACTATCCAAGGTTGATGCACTCATGTTCTGTAGGGGCACTTGGAGGATGCCCAGCAGCAGCCACTCTTGTTACAATCATAGGCCTAGAAGTGGGCAGGGGGCCTCCCCTGGGTCTCCCGCTCACATCCCTTAAAGTGCTGGGTTATGCGCTGGGAATTTCAGAGGAAGAAACCCCAGTTCCTGCTCCTGAAGGTCTTTGGGGGAGCTAACACCACAGTAGAAAAATAGTGACTAAAGTCCAGTGGCACCAAGAGTAAACTAACCCCCAAGGATCACAGAACTAGAGATTGGAATGCCAGGTCTGTGACAATAAGCTGTGAAATTAACTGTGAAATTAACCCCAAACTGAGGTGCTGAGACTGCAAGCTTCCCATCCCTACTCTTCATCTAACTGCCAGAGAGCCTCTGGGTCTCCATCTCCTCACCCATAAAACAAGAGACTTGGACCAGATTAATGTCTGCGGTCTGTTTCTGGTCTTATACTCTAAACTGTTTTTAATTCTCTCACTTCAAACAACTGCTACCCTTTCCACAATTCTTCTTTCCATGTACAGTTTTTAATGCAATAAACAAACTAAACATTCCTGCTCACACAGGGTACACACGTAAAATGGGGCGGTGTGTATGGGGAGGGTGGGCAATAAAAAGAAGCATGATGTGTAGGAAGCCAGGTGGATAGAAGGGCTCTAGAGAAACAGCAGGCAGAGGCCAGGGGATGGGGAGTAAGAGGGGGTGCAATTTTAGCTGAGAAATGTCTTCTCCAGAGGCAGCAGATAAGTGAAGACCAGGAGGAGGAGAGAGAGAGGAGTGTGGACAGCTCACCTGCAGTAACAGGAAGCCAGGTGGAGAGGCAGAGCGTGGGTGCAGGTGGCAGGTAGGCACGCTAGGAATGCATGAAAGCTCCTCTTCCCATGATTTCTGTGTTCACAGCAAAACAAGAAGTGAGGTTATCAGCTGAGTGTAAAGAGGAGGATGGAGATGTTAGTGGCTGGAGGAGAGGGGAGAAGCTATGAAGCATTTATATAAGAGGGAGAACCAAGTATGGACAAGCGAAACGCATAATCGTTTCTGTGCTATGAGAAGCTGGTTCACTTGCTATCGCTGGGGTACAATGGAGCATTTTTTAATCCATTCATACATTCATTTGGCAAAAGGTGAGTGGGTGCTCTTGGCTAGCACCAGGTTAGGCGGGGCCAGAACAGGAAGTCTTTAAGCAGGACCACCACACCTTGCTAATGGCCGGGATTGTCCCTGAGACAAAGAGTTGAATGCAAATAGTTTGGGAGGCGAAGGTAGGAGCATGAGGAAATGACCCAGGGAAGAAGTCAATCCAGGGTCTATTAACAAGCAGATTACTCCTGTGGACAACCTCACGGGGGCCGCTGGGAGACTACGTAAAACAGACTCATCCCAACAGAGGAAGCTGGGTATCCACATGCCATCACTGGCTGTGGGCTGTTCCTGGGTTGTGCACAAACCCTGGCCTTTCCAGCGTGCTCCAGTGAACAAAGGCCTCAGGTTTGCAGTCAGAAAATGTGAGCATGTGTAAAAACAGTGGGGCTTCCCAGGGGGTGCTAGTGGTAAAGAACCTGCCTGCCAACACAGGAGACATAAGAGATGTGGGTCTGATTCCTGGGTCAGGAAGATCCCCTGGAGGAGGGCATGGCAACCCACTCCAGTATTCTTGCCTGGAGAATCCCATAGACAGAGGAGCCTGGTGGGCTACAACCCATGGGGTCACATAGCGTCGAACATGACTGAAGCAACTTAGCATGTACCCACACGTGAGAACTGTGTCAAGAAAATACGAACAGGCATCAGCAATATCTATACCTCTGTTGGAAGCCTCTGGATTTAGATGAAAGATTATATGTCTCCCTAAGTATAAGACACAGTCCTTCCTTTCAAAGAATTAATTTATTGGAGGAGGCTAAGAATAGGCTCAAGCCTGAAAGAAAGAAAAAAGAAAATAAATCTAAGAGAAGAAACAGGAAACACAAGCTAAAAAACATCAAGTGAGTCTAGTCTTCATGGGGTCAGAGGAGGAAGAGGTGTTCCGGGGTGGAGTGGGAGGCTTCGCAGAGGAGGGTACCCAACTGGGTGGCAACTGGATGAACAGAAAAAGCAACAGAAGGCTTCGGGCGGGGGAACCTGCTTTCCTGGGGTATGTCTGTTCTGCCTTTGTGGTCAAAACAGGCCCAAAGACAGGCGGCTGCTGCTGACTCAGGGGCCCCAAGGAGTGGCAGAGAAAGACTGATGATCGTCCAGGGCCACCTCTGGCCACCTGCGCCCTGCAGATGCGAGACTGCCTTGATTTGCAGCCAAGGCCGCTGTTTAGGAAGCAGTCGTGGTTCAGTAGCTCCACTTCAGGGAAGCGTAAAACAAAGGAGATTCTCACGGGTTGTTATAAAGCAGTCTCAAAAATATATCTGTGATATCCAACCTTCCTGCACAGGGCACCTGCGGAAGACACAGCCGTGATTCACCACAACAAACGATCCCGCCACATCCTCCTTCCTGCAGTGCCACTGAAGTTGGAAAAGTTTGGACTGTGCTTTACCCACCCCTGGTCCCCACACTCAGAGGAGGGGGATGGGCTGAGCATTTGAATAGCGTCTTCTGATGAGGATAAATTAATTAGGACAACACAAAGTTTAGGTGTTCTAATGAGGCTGATGATTGGATGATGCTGAGTCAGGTCAGCATGGCCTGGGGGCCTGATTGCCGTTCTCTCCGCCTGGAGACCCGTGGTGCCCCTGCAGTTAACCCCCTCCATTCCTGAGCATATCTTTCTCCCATCCCCACACTCTGAGCTACAAACTCTTGCCTGGTTTTCACCATCAGCCTCGTGTCCCTGCTTCCAAACTCATCCTTTTTAGGCCAGATAGCTGATAAACTGATCATCCTCAAACAGAGCTGGGTTCAGTTTGCCCCTAGGGCTCAGGTACATTAATAGCTCCTCATGACCCAAAGAATAAAATCCACACTTGAACACAGTCCCCAGCAACCATCTCTGGCCCCTTGCCTTCCACCGTGTCAGCCCCCTACTTTCCATCAAGGCTTGTCTGCATTAGCCAAATTCCTCAACCTGTTCTCCCCCTGCGAGCTTTGCTAGTTCTGGTCCAGATTGTCACTTTTCCACTCTCCCCACCTTGAAGAAGACTATCCTCTCATCAGCAAATCCATTTCTGTGGCTGAAGCAAAAGAGGTGCCAACTCTGAACCTTCCCAAAGACAAAATAGCACTGGGTGATGAGTGATCAGGTGCATCTGTCAGGTCGAGGCCCACACGTTCGATGATTGAATGAACAAAGGAAGGAACCCTTCTGAGTCTGATAATCCTCCCTGATATGGTGAGGTTTGGGCAAGGGCAGGTCTAACTTCTGGTTTAATTGGTGGTAATTAGTGGCTCTGCAGAGTAGATTTTAGTGTTTTGTCGTGATGCCTGTGTTTTGGACCTGAACGACTTTCCTAGGGAGAGAACCTGGCAGATCATCAGGCACTCAAATTTAGACTCGGTTTTTATTTCACTCTGCTCATCCACCACATAGGCAGTGGTTGTCAGGAAATGATGATAAGAAAATGTTATTTCCTACTGAAAATGACCACTTCACCCCCCAGGGAAACAGTACACTTGAGCGATGGTGCAGATGGCGGTCCGTCTGCAGGGCTGTTGGTGTCAGCCTCCCCCCTGATCTGGCTGTAAACTTTCTGCCTGCTTGGTTCACTCTTGGCTTCTCAGGGCCTGGCATGTGGCAGGTGCTCAATACTCAGTGAAATCAGGTACAAAAGCACATATTTCAAGTAAGAAATGAAATCATAACAAACGATAAATTCTGAAAAGCTGACAGATACTACCAATGTCACATAATCCAGAAAATTACACTCGTCCACATTAAATAATTTCATTATTATTATTGGTTAAAATAATTTTTTAATAAAATGATTATTTTTATTAACCAAAGAAATCGACTCACCCCTTGAATACTAAACTTTTAAGGACTATTAATTGTATGCATTTGCTGCTTGAAAGAATTTCCACAGACTAGCTTCTAGCTCCACATTTCAAAGCTGATTTTTCTCCACTACCCACACACTTCTGGTGTCGAGTGCCATGGGCTCTCTTCGCATAGTAACCTGACTTTGGCCTACCACCTTTGTGTCCATTACAAGGTGAATGGACAAAGGCACCAATAGAAGCCTCCATGAAAGCTGTTCCTGCACTGGGGTGACTGTGTGCATGTGTGTGTGTGTGTGTGTGTGTGTGTGTGTGTACTCAGTCAAGTCTGACTCTTTGTGACCCCATGAACTGTAGCCCACCTGGTTCCTCTGTCCATGGAATTTTCCAGGAAAGAATACTGGAGGCCAGGGGATCTTCCCGACCCAGGGATCAGAGTCTCATGCATCTCCTGCATTAGAGGATGGATTCTTTACCACTGAGCCACCTGGGAAGCCCCTTAATTACAGGTAGGAGTGACCAAAAACCAAACATGTAACCAGCTAAACTCCAGCTGTCTACATTCTCAACTCAAACTCCCTTTATCCAGGTCTAAGAAAACCAGAGGGCCACCAGAAGGTCACCTGATGTGATGGAAAGTGTGCTGGCAAGGAACCTGCCCTGAAGAGTCAACAGTTGTAAGCAATGGCTGTTTAAACATCATTGGCACATTTTATAAAAACATACGACCACGTGAAAACATCACAGGAGGTCCTGCCAGGGCTTCGGAAGGCCCAGTATAGTCAATAACCCTGAACCATACGCCTCACAACTTCACAGGAAACCTTCACTCTCTTTGCCCTCCCCTACTTCAGGAAGGAGAATGACCAAATGAAATAACAAAGAAGAAAACCCCTTTTTTTTAATTTTGTATTTTGAATTGGGGTGTAGCCAATTAACAATGTTGTGATAGTTTCAGGGGAACAGCGAAGGGACTCAGCCATAAATATACTTGTATCCATTTTCCCCCAAACGCCCCTTCCATCCAGGCTGCCATGTAACATTGAACAGAGTTCCCTGTGCTACACAGCAGGCCCTTGTTGGTTATTCATTTTAAATATAGCAGTGTGTACATGTCCATCCCAAACTCCCTAACTATCCTCTCCCCATATCCTTCCCCCTGACAACCGTAAGTTCGCTCTCTAAGTCTGTGAGTCTCTTTCTGAAGAAAGCCATTTTAAATGTGTGTGTGTTCATTTGCTGCAGCTCCCTTAACAAAGTACCATAGACTAGGTAACTTAAACAACAGCAGTGTATTGTCTCATTGCTCTGGAGGCTGGAAGTCTGAGATCAAGGTGTCAGCAGAGTTGGTTCCGTTGGAGGGCTGTGAGGAAGGAATCTGATCCAAGCACCCCTCCTGGCTTGTAGAAGGAGGGCTTCTCTATGTCTCTTTATATCATCTTCCCCTGATGCATGTTTTTCTCTGTGTCCAAACTGTCCCCTTTTTCTAAGGGCACCAATTATATTGGATTAGCACTCACCCTAATGACCTCATTTTAACTGGGTCACCTTTGCAAAGACCCCATCTCTAAACAAGGGCACATTCTGGGTATTAGGACTCCCAACATATTATTTTGAGGGAATACAATTCAACTCACAACAGTGTAAAAATGCAAATTGGTATGTGCGTCTCTGCAGAAAATTGAGGGAGAGGGAGAGAAACCCTGAGAGACTGAGAGAGAGAGAGAGGGAGCTGTTATCTTGTTTACACTTTGCATTTAGAAAAATTACCTCATTAGCTGTCTGTCTACATCCAGGCCCAGCTGCAACCACTAAATCAATCATTTAGGGATCCATGTGCCTTTCTTGGACACCATAAATGGCACATTTTTGAAACTGTTTTGATTTTGGTGGCTGGTCTCAAATGTCAGAAATGATGGAGAGGATAAAGAGGCTGAAATCTGAGGACAGAAAATGGGGCCTTGTCTGGCTGAAGGATGAAACAGAAGAAGGTCAAGGGCCCAGAGAGGATGGGACAGGAAATAATGACTGGTCCCCAACCCTGAAGTGGCCTGTGATGACCTCTCAGTTTGCACTTGAAAGAAGTAGGTTAAGGATGTGCAAGCCCTATTGACATAGAAAGCAGTGAATCTAGGGAATTTAGCCCAAGAAGTGGCAGAGGATGAAAATATAAATTCAAGACAAGGGGACTTCCTGGGTGGCCCAGTGGTTAAGAATCCACCTGCCATTGCAGGGGACATGGATTCAACCCCTGATCTGGAAAGATCCCACATGCTGTGGGACAACTAAGCCTGTGTGCCACAACTACTGAGCCCGCAAGCCCTGAAGCCAGTGCTCCACAGCAAGAGACATGACTGCAATGAGAAGCTCACTTGCCAGAACTAGAGAAAGCCCGGGAGAAAGCCAGCTTGCAGCAACGAAGACCCAGCATAGCCAAAACTAAATAAATAAACGTTTTAAAAAATAAAATAAAGTTAAGACAATTGCTTAAATTATTGGCTATCACGGCCTTCTCCAGTTCGTTTCTGGGAGTCCCAAGAGGTGCCTTGTAGGTGCTTAGAGCAGTTGGACCCTGGAGAAACTCTGCCCTTGCAGGAGGAGTGCACAGCCCTTCATGGACCCCATTCGTGGACTTGGAACTCCGGCCCCTGCTTCCTGAGGACTTGGGAACAATCACCACGGGGGCAAAGCAGAGGTTAACTGTCACAGCCCCGCACTGGCCTTCCCTGTTCTATGCCCTTCTCCCAGCAAACAAAAGTTCTTAGAGCTACTGGTTCTTGCAAACTGATCCTGGAGGGAGCCCCAGACTCCCAGTTCAGCTACAACCTGAGTTCCAGCCCGACAAAGAGGGAGGAGGTTAAGTACGTGTATGGGAATTTGCTGTTGTTTAGTCCCTCAGTCCTGTCCAACTCTTGGCGATCCTATGGACTGTAGCCCACCAGGCTCCTCTGTCCATGGAATTTTCCAGGCAGAGAGTGGGTTGCCATTTCCTTCTCCAAGGATCTTCTCTACCCAGAGATTGAACCTGTGTCTCCTGCACCTCCTGCACTGGCGGGCAGGTTCTTTACAACGGAGCACACAACACACGTGTGAATGTGAGCCGTGTTAGCAGTAGAATCAAAAGGCGCGTTGGAAAAAGATGGAGACCAGGCTTGCAACTCCAAACGATCACTATCACAGCAAAACTCTGGAGAATCTGCCATGTCTCTGGGCTACACATATAGCCTGGGTTTCCTCAGACCAGATTTGTTACTAACCACACATTGTGACCCACAGGTGAATCATAAAACCGGCTTAATGAGTTATAATCAGCCCTTGAAAAAAAACAAAAAACAGGATAGAACATTCAAAGTGCGGCATACATCAACAGTAGAGTTTGATGAAATTTCTGTTTCCTTGACAGATACATATGTATGTGTAGGAACAGAATGTGAACATATTTCTTCTATGACTTGAGGCAGGAAACACTGAAATGCACTGATCCAGACCAGGGCTCTTAGCATACTTAAACCTATATAACCATGTGCAGGAGAACTGGCTGGGAAGCTCATTAAAATGCAGATTTTCAGGTACTGCTCTCCAGGGGTTTGTTTTGTTTTGTTTTGTTTGAGGCCATATCACTTGACAGGGCCTGTGGATCTGCGTTTAACTAGCTCCCCAAGTGGTCCTGACATATTTGTTCTGCAGAATATAATGCTGAACAGGGATTGCTGTATTCAGCAGGGGAGGGGGGAAAAGTGTATTTGATAGGACTGTGCTATAAGAGTCTTTAATGACAGGGAGATGCTTGCTTCATCTTAACCCAGTGTCTTGAGAAACAGAGGGCATAAGATGGGTATATGGGGCATATAATGGATGGGGGAAGTGATATCCATCCTCTCTTTGAAGGGATAAATTCAGTATTTTGGGTAACAGTAGACCATGCTTGCTCACAAGATTCAGAGCCAGACATGCAAAAGGGCTAAATAGTTGCCCTGAGTAAAATCATCTACTGAGTAGAATTGTCCACCTGGAGACAATGAGAGAGAAACAAAGAAGAAAGGAAAAAGGAGGAAGGTGTTAGAAAAATGGACAGATAAAGGTAAAGAGATACAGAGAAATAGGTGAGAAATAGAAACCGATCGGCATAAAGTAAGTCTGGGCTGGGTGACATCTTGAGATCACCTCACATCTCTTTTATCACAGATCCTAAGAGCAGCGAGATAGAGAGAGAGGTTAGAAGACAGATTCTCTCAAACATATCCATCATTGATTAGGTCAGCACTTTTAAACTGTGAATCAAAACTCATTAGTAGGTCAAGAAATCAATTTAACATCTTGAAAAATAAAATAGAGTTGAATACCATAGAAAGTACCCTGGTCCCGTGTGCAGTTAGAATGGCTGGTTATCTACGGCTGCAGAACAAACCCAACCCAAAACTCGTGAGCTTGGGACAATGACATCTATTTTTTTGTGATTCTGGAATTTGGGCAGGGCTCAGTGAAGACAGCTCATCTCTGCCCCCATGGGCACCAGTTGGGGTGGCTCAATTGGGACTGGAGAACTCACTTTCAGGATGCCTCATGTGCACGGCTGGCAAGTTAAGGCTGTCTATTGTCCGGGAGCTCAGCTCAGGTGGGCGGTCAGGGCCTCCATGCACCAGGAAGTGACCTCTCCACGTGGCTAGTTTGGGCACCCAAGGTATGACTTCTGAGTTCCAGGCAGGGATATCCCAAGAGCAAAATTCCAAGAGGACAAGCCCTAGCGTATAAGAACTTAGCAAACCTCCTCTTGCATCATCCTTGCTAATGCCTTGCTTGAAGCCACTTACCTGGTCAGCCCCAGGGCCAGTGTGGGAGGGAGACTACACAGGACGTGAATAGTGGTAAATATGGCTCGAGGAAGACCATAAGGGTAAGCATTAGCCCCTGAAAACAATGTTTTTCCCAGTTATGTATGTGTCTAATTAGTGAGTAGCCATGGAAAATATATTCCTAATAATTAATGACAGTTCGAGAAACAGTAGTAGAGAGCTTGGGAAACGAGTAGAAGACAAACTTACTTTATGCCAATTGGTTTCTATTTCTCAGCTGTTTCTCTGTGCTTCTTTTCCCCTGCCCGTCCATTTTTCTCATACCTTCCCCCCTTCTTTTTCTTTCTTCTTTGTTTCTCTCTCTTTTGCTTCTCTTCCTTCCCTTATCTCTTTCCCTCCCACTCTTCATATCTCTGCCACTGAATCATTTTTTACATCTTATCTTTCACATTCAAACATCTTCACTTTCAAACACATGCATACATAACCTTAATATAAACTGGGGTCCCATGTAACCTATTTTCTGCACAGCATCACGTATAAATGAGCACAGTTCAGTGGCCAAAAGTAATTTTACATTTATGTCAATTTCCCCGAATCTCTTCAAGAATAGTAATAGGGATCCAATTTAAATTCCGGAGACAGACTCTATGAAATCCCTCTCTCTCTCTCTCTTCTCCCATTTCCCACTTGGCAGCTGCTCTGGGGTCTCCCAGTTGCTAAACCCACAAAACTTTCAACGCTCTGCCCAGAAGACATTCCCCAACCACCTGCCCTCCACTTACTCCCTTTCCTAACATAACTCAGCTTAGCCTCTGGTTCCAACACTCTCTCCCCAGTATCTTGATTCTGTCACAAAGGATTGAAAATCTAGATTGAAAAAACCGAACATGGAGAGGAGTCAAGAGAGAATCTGAAAGAACAAAAGAAAAATCTCTTTAGTTACAACTTCTTGAGTAGTTATAAATTTCACCCCAGTTACGTGCACAAAATACAGTGTCTAGAAAGAGTCTTCAATAGTGAATCAGGAGAAATTGATTCTAGTTCTGGCTCTGCTGCTAATGAAATGCACAACCTTTGACAAATCATTCAGCTTCTCAGCCCCAAGCTTCCTGATCTCCATGGTAAGTAATAGTATCTATTTCTGAGTGTCATTGTGAGGCCTAGATGAGCTTCCTTATGGCATGTGCCAGGAACACAACAGTCAAGCAAAAAGGTTAATTCCCCTAATGATCCCTCATCTGTAAAATGGGATGATGATATATGCCTAGCTCACCTCCCACGGTCTCTCTAAGGATCAAATTAGAAAAAGTATGTGGAAGCCTTTTATATACTACAAAGCACTGTGCTAATAATACATGGCATTTTTGGTACTTTACTGAACCTAGTAATCTCATCCCAGTCATATTTGTGTACAATGCCTTGTTCATTACAGGGCTCATAAATAGCTAACATTTTTTGTGCAGCTATAATCATAAGAAGCCTGGTGGGCTGCCATCTATGGGGTCGCACAGAGTTGGACATGACTGAAGTGACTTAGCATAATCATAAGAAAGTGAGGAAGCTTCCCTTCTCTACTGCCTCCCTCTCCCCCATCTCACAGTCAAGGGAATCCTGCCTCCAAGTTTATGGAAGAGGATTTTGTGACTGAACACAAGGCGAGGTGAGGGGTTCAGTGGTTCTCAAAATGTGGTGCCTGGACCAGCAGCATCAACATCACCTAGAAAATCAAAGATGCACATGTGAGGCCCCACCTTAGATCTACTGATTCAGAAATTCAGAGCCCAGTGATTTATTCTTCAACAAGCCCTGCAGATGATTCTGATGCACATTCAGTTTTAAGCATAGTAAAGTCAGAGTAATGGCAGCGGGGGCAATGTCACGCTCCCAGGTAGATCTGATCGTGAATTTTGGCAAAGAAATCAGCCTTTGTGGTGCAAGATGGTCTACCTGTATTCAGACACTTGAGGACAAGAAAAGAAAGTTCCAACTACAGCACAGTGTGAAGGATAGCCAAAAGTGGTTCCTTCCTCTCTGCCATGGGCGAAGTGTTTATGTCTACCCAGAATTCATGTGTTGACATCTTAACCCCTGATGTGATGGTTTTAGGAGGTGGAGCCTTGAGTAGAGATCTGCAGGAGATAAGGGAGACTCTTCTAGGGACAGAGTATTCTAGGCAAAGGAGACTATAAGCCGAAAACCCCTAAGGCAGGGGCGCAGGTGGGTCTTTGAAGAGAAGCAAGGAGGACAGTGCAGCTGGAATTGAGTTAATCAGTGGGTGAACAGGAGCAGTTGAAGCCTGAGGTACAGAGAAGTTTGGGGACAGTTCTGACAGGGCCTGGAGGCCATTGCAAGGACTCAGCCTTTACTCAAGTGGGGATAGGACCTGCTGGGCAGCTCCGGGCAGGGAAGGACCTGCTCTGATGGGTTTTCATTGGCCACTGTGCTGTGAATAGACAGGAGGATAGCCAGGGTGAGACTGGGGAACCAGTGTAAGAGATTTTGTCACTGGCAAATCTAGCCAAGGAAGAATGATGGCTCATACCAGAGAGGCAGCAGAGGAGGTGGGAGATATCAGACAGAGATCGGAAGGTTAAGGCAATAGTTTCTACTGAAGGATAGGGTGGGCGTGTGAGAGAAAGAGGGGAATCAAAATGAGTCTAAGGGGTTTGTCTCAAGCTACTAGAAGAAGCAGCTGCCACTAACCATGATGGAGGAGACTGCGGGAGAGCCAGACTTTGGCTTGAACATGTTATGCGAGGTGCCCTTGGACTCAGGCGATGGTGGACAGAAGGCCACTGATACAGGAGTCAGTGCAGAGATGAGCTCAGGGACAGAGCCAGGCCTTGGACCCCAGGATTCACGGGCTACCCTACTGCTGAGAGAAGGGCCAGTCCCCCAAGCTCCAAAATGAGAACTCCATCATTTAGAAATCGTAACTGAACACAATCAAGCTTCCAAATAGATTCCAAAAATTCTAATAAGTGCTAGTTTATCTGGCATCTTTCAAGCTAGGAATTCTCTTAGATAAGATTTTCCTATGTATCCCTTTAAGAATGAATTTTTTTTTTAAGTCCATCACTTGAGAAAGGCTGGGCTGGTGATAAAGAAGCTCCACACAGTCCTTGGGACGAGACTCACAGAGGGACAGCAGCCACAGAAGAGCTAGTGCACTAGAGCGCTGACATTCAACTTGATCCCATGCTGGGTCCAGATACAAGTGAAGGTAAACTTCTCCCCAAGGTGCATCCATCCTTGAAGACCCCCAGGAGCTACAGGGGATCTTGCATTGCAATGAGCCATATGGGTCTGCTTAAGCCTTTGCTCAGGCGGTAGAAGAGCACATTTGACTAATGCTCTCTAAATCCACAAATCCCAAAGACCTGAGCTATAGGAAAGACAGACTAGCTAAGGAGGGAAGCTGCCTGCTGGTACTTGCAAAGCATCCCCAGTCCATCCGCAGGTACACATGGGCTGGGTTGAAAGGGAAGAATATTTTAAGGGAAGCTCTAGTGGGATTCCCCAGAAGCAGACATTGAGGCAAGGATGTAGCTGGAAGTCGTTTTGGGGGAATTGAGCTTAAGAAGCTGCAGCAGGAGAGTGGGGAAGTGGGATAGGGAATGAGGGCGTTAATGAACTCGGTTCCAATGAGTGCCCTCTGGGACACTGCCTAGAACATGTCATAGGGCTGTCCCATCCAAGAGACAAGGAACTGGGCTATTTGTCCTGTAATGCTCTTTTATTATTGGTTGAGGGCTCTTCCCATTGACTTTACCTTCCCACCACTTCTGCTCTGTCTCTACCCAACCGCCCACTCTCCAGCAGCCAGAGAATTCTCTGGAGCAGAGAGCAGCAGTGCTTGCAGTAGAAAGTTGTTGGCGTGAGCTGAAACCAAAGCAGAGTTCCAAGGCAGGGCTGGGGGAGCACCAGAGCGGGTTCCACAGAAGCTGCCGGGGCCCTCGATCCTTAGTTCAGACTCTGAGAACTGTCTTCATCGCAGAAAACAGGACTGAGATGAATGACTCGTCTCCTTCCTATAAGGAGAGCTAGAAAACAGTGCGGGGCAGAGTCTCCCTGGTCCTGACAGAGGGAAGTCACCCTGGGGGCCTCTCAATTTGGAGACCAGGGCTGTGGAAACACCCAATCAGAGTCAGAATTTTGCAGTGTGTTGGGGAAACAGACTAGGAACAGACTGATCCCAGTTCTTTGGGCTCTTGGTATTTTAGAAAGTGCATAAGCACCAGCTAAGGCTCAGGATGGAGGATTCTGGACCACAGAGCCGCAGGCCAGCTCATGGATTTAGCATTCTAGCCTTCTAGTTAAGGATTTGCCTCGTTGCTTAGTGTAGGCATCTGGAGACTGACATCACACCCCCTACACCCTTGCCGGTTTATGATATGTGCCTGTGTGCTACACATCTGACTGCATCCTCAAGAAAATACAGACATTCACAACAAATCATTCTGTCAACTTCACTGAGTCCCAAGTTTAAGGTCTCACCCTAAATATTGTCATTCACAGGCCTCTGGATGGACAGACTCTACTGACTATTCGAGCCCACTTTCTCATGCCTACAGTAGACAAAACTAGCTAAGCAACGTCCACCCCTCTCTCCCCAAAATTCAGTCTGAATGAGCAGCCCCCTGTGAAACAAGCTCAAACCTGCACAGCTGACCATTTGTCAGGAAGCTGTTACTTGTAACTTGTAAGGTGGTTACAAGATAAATGGCAGAGGACCCCTGCTTTTCAAGAGCTTCCAAGTCCTGCAGATAAATACCTGCTTCTTTTGTCAGGCAGTTGCTGAAATAGTTCCATAAAAAAGAATGTCAGAATGGCCATGACTCCCCGCACAGGCCAGAGCATCAGGGACTGGGTTTTTAGACCCCAGGAGCTCTCTCCATCAGAGCCCTGCTCCTCCCCTCCTGTGCAGATCAGCCTCCTAGGTACTCACACACTGACCATTTTTCAGCCATCGGTATCCACCACCTCCTTCAAGCTGTGTTTGCAGCCTATCTTTGCATGGTTTGTGAGGCTTGTTTTGTTTTGTTTTGTTGACCATGCTGGTATTTCTACCAGCAGGCTGTGTGACCTTCAGACAGTTGCTTAACCTCTCTGAGTTTGTCATCAGAAAATGGAAATAATAACATTAGGGTGAACCTGTGAAAGTACCCTTTTTAGGTTAAAATGGTTGAATATTGGCACTTTCATAGATTCTACCAATACCCACTTTGTGGGATTATAGGAAAGATGTAGTAAGAGAGTATATGTGGCATTGCTGTGCCCCCATACTTAACTAGCTTGGGACTCCCGAGGAAGGTCACATTCCACTTAGTACCAAATCACCCCTGAAGTAGGAAATGACAACCCGTACCAGTGCTCTTGTCTGGTATATTCCATGGACACAGAAGCCTGCTGGGCTACAGTCCATGGGGTCACAAAGAGTCAGACACAACTAAGAGACTGAACACACACACACACACACACACACACACAAACCACTACTCCTATCAAGCATCTGCAGGATGGGGTCCAAAGTCTGTTCTTCCACAGGCCTTCCAGTGATTTCTGGAAATTCTCGTGACGTCTTGTTCCCTCCACCGTCTTCCCTCCACAGTGAAGGCTGATGTCACCTGCACGTTTACTCTCTCCCAGGTGTGTCCAGCACTTTTCACCTATGCATCCATCTAGTCCTCTTCTCCACCCATGTGAGCTGGGTACTGCTACCGTTACGCCCCTTCCCAGAGAGGGAAACAGAAGTGCCAAGAAGCCAAGTGTTTTGCCAAGGTCACACAGCCAGGATATGAGAGAGCCAGGGCTCAAAACCCAATCTTTAGCACCAGCTGCTTCCCACACCTGCTGGGGTCCTGCCACTGCCGTCTTCATGAACTGTTCCACCCCAGCCTCCCGCAGGTACCTCTCTCAATGAACCCATAGGTTCCGGATGTGGGCACTCTATTTCTCCAAGGTGCTGAGATCAAGCAAATTCCTCAGAGGACTGATTAAAGGGAAATAAAGCACAAAATCAAGCAGGATTAGGAAGGAGAAAGAAGACATAGACCTAGATGCACGAGAGATTGAAAGATTACCAGGCAATTCTACAGCAAGTCTGCAGAAACAAAATAGGAAATCCAGAAGTGGATATTTACTTAGAAAAATATAAATTACCTAAATTGACCCAAGGAGAAGTAGAAAATGAGAAGGCCAATTACTGCAGAAGAGACTAGAAAGGTGATTAAAGATCTACCATTATAAAAGGCACCAGGAACAGATGGTTTCACAGCTGAGTTCTGTGTAACCTTTAAAGAACAAATAATTCCAATGTTAATTAAATTCCTCCTGATCATAGAAAAAGATAAAGCACTGCAATTCACTTTATGAAGCCTACATTGCCTTAGTACCAAAACCTAATGCAAAGAGTGCTTAAAAAAAGGAAGCTGTAGACTAATTATTCTTCTACATAGAAGTGTAAAAATTCAAAATAAAACACTAGTAAATGAAATCTGGCAAAATGTCATTATGATCAAGTGAGATTTCTCCTAGTAACACAGATTTATAACAGGAAATCAATTAACATAATTCATTACACCAACAAATCCAAGGGAAACATATGATCATATCTATAAATGATGAAAGTGTTTGATGAAATATAAACTCTAAGTAAAATCAAAATACAAGAAATTCATTCATTCTTTCAATAAGTATGTGCTGAATGCTTACTGTGCATGTAGGGATTGTAGCTGTGACCATATCAAGCAAAATTCCCTGCCATCAGAGAGCACATATTCTAGTAATTGAGACACATAACATATGGGAAGCATAAGGAAAGTATACACGATGTTAGAGATACATGCTAAGTAGAAAATTATTACAGGGGGTAGGAAGTTAGAAGGGAGTGGTAGAGGACGAGATGGTTAGATAGCATCACTGACTCAATAGACATGAATCTGAGCAAATTCCAGGAGATAGTGAAGGACAGAGAAGCATGGCGTGCTACAGTCCAAGAGGTCATAAAAAGTCGGACACGATGTAGAGACTAAACAACAACAAGGAAGTTAGAAGGTTAGGGCGGTTGGGGGAAAAGTTGCTAAGAAGTGATAGCTGAAAACAGAGCCAGGAAAGCTATTCTAGACACAGGGAAGAGCAGTGTGACAACCATGGCAGGCACGGGTGTCCTGGAGAAACCGCTCAGGCCAGAGTTCCATGAAGTGGTGGAGGGTAAGAGGTTTATTACCCAGTTGTTGCAACCAGATTAGAGGTTCCCTGGAAAGTTCATTGAACACAACATAGCAAAGACAAAACAGGAAGTGACTTATGCTGCCGCCTGAGATTGCAACTCTCGGGCTCACAGGCGCCACCCTCAGGGTTTCTGCCCACCCTTGGCAGGCACCATATGGTAAGCCGGCTGAGCACCCTTGCATCAGAATTACTGGGTGCCCCCCACTCCCCTGAGTCCCCAGCAGAACCTGCAGACCCAATGGAGCTGAGACAAAGCTGCAATGGTGTCATTTTTCAACAGAAACCCCACACCTGTATCCACAGGGCTGGGCTGACTCTCAAGGCCAGACAAAGCCATCACAATAGCTGATAGACCCATCTTTCACAGTCCGGATTATTCAGCCTGAAACCACACTATGTTGGGAACACCAAAACACGTTTTGTAATTTTTGAATTCCCCAAGGACACAAACTGGTGAAACACACCAAATTTCCATGACTAGACAGAACACACCCTCTGCCAGCTGAAAGAATGGGTGACCAGATTTGGGTGATATCACCATTTTCTCCAAGAACAATGGCTGGGTTCTGGGTCTACATTTCTCTACCCAGGGGCCCAGTCTGCTGGTTCTCCTAAAACAAGAGAAGCAGGCACCAAAGATAAACTCACCTCTCGTTCCAAATCCTCACACTACCAGCTGCCTCCAAGTGACAGTTCTCTGGCTAAAATAAAACTCAACCCTCATGGACTCCTACACTTAGGAGAAGCACCGAGCGCAATATCTGGCACGGAGTGGGCACTTGTAAAGCTCCCCTTCCTCTCCCTCCCTCTGCCTTTTCAGTTTTCCCCAATGCACCCTACAGGTGTCCCAGATGGGTGTCAGCCCATAGAGTGGAAGGGGGAAGGTGCCTCTTCAAATAGCAGGGAGAGGAGCTTTGTGAAGACACATCTCCACACTCTGCTGTGGACATCTTAGGATCAGGTTATATAGTCCCCTTCTGCATATTCTCTCTACAGAAATTATGGCTTAAGAAAGTAAATGCAGGGGCTTCCCGGGTGGCTCAGTGGTAAAGAACCCACCGGACAGAGCAGCAGACACAGATTTGATCCCTGGTCTCAGATGATCCCACATGCCATGGAGTAACTAAGCCCATGCACCACAACTTTCGAGCCTGTGCTCTAGAGCCCAAGAGCTGCAACTACTGAAGCCTGTGGATGCTAAAACCCATGCTCCATGAGAGAAGCCACTGCAGTGAGAAGCCTGCACACAGCAACTAGAGAATAGCCCCGGCTCACTGCAAATAGAGAAAAAGCTCTTGCAGCTAGGAAGCCCCAGCACAACCAAAAATAAATAAAATTATTAAAATAAAAAATTGCAGACATATATACACATATATAAAGAAAATAGGGCTTCCCTAGCAGCTCAGCTGGTAAAGAATCTACCTGCAATTCAGGAGACCCCAGTTCGATTCCTGGGTTGGGAAGATCCACTGGAAATGGGATAGGCTACCCACTCCAGTATTCTTGGGCTTTCCTGGTGGCTCAGCTGGTAAAGAATCTGCCTGCAATGCAGGAGACTCCAGTTCGATCCCTGGGTTAAGAAGATCCCCGGGAGAAGGGAATGGCTACCCATTCCAGTATTCTGGCCTGGAGAATTCCATAGACTATACAGTCCATGGGTTCACAAAGTGTCAGACACGACTGAGCAACTTTCACTTTCATAAAGAAAATAAATATGGAGTGCTAGATATAAACAGTAGGTTTAAGGAGAGGGCATCAATGGACCACTCCTTGCTCAGCAACTCCCCGTGGAGGGCTTGCAGCAACAATTACATCCTTCAGACCAGGTGGGTTGGAAGCGTGGCTTTGGAAGCTGATGTCTGCTCTGAAAATGGAGAGACCCGTGGCCACCAAAACCCCTTCCTTGACTCTGTCCATGTGGTTGATGTGGTTTAGAGGAGACCACCCATCTTAAAGTCATCATTTTGCTGTCGACAGTAAGAATGATCCATGGGGTCTTCTTGCTTTGTAGACTACACTTCAATCTGGTATCAAAGCATCAACACTGGGCTTGATATCAGAGGACTTCTGGCTCAACCCACCACTTACCAGCTGAAAAACTGCAGGCAAGTTCCTAGAGCTTGTTGAGTCTCAGGGGTTTTGCCTATAAATGGAATGTTCATATTCCACCAGGGTTATTAAGAGGAGAAAATTAAATAGTGCTCACGGCAGGGTCCACCTTAAGGAGCAATGTTTCTCATTTAAAGCATCTGAGGCTCCGTAGGATGTAGGGACTGGCTTTCTTGTGCCTCTCCCACTTCACATCTCATCATTTGACACTTCTTTCTCCAATTCACTCATCCATGTTTCAATAGCAATAAATATGTTGGTAAAACCTGATGCCCAGAGATCACCAGGTACACCCACCAAGTCAAAGTTCGATTTATGAAATTGCTGTCATCAAGGGGAGCATGGGCCATGGGCCACCATGGAGCAGCCTCAGTAAGAGGCTGGTGTTGGGTTTGGACTTGTTTTGCATGATTTTGGAGAAGGCTTAGGAACCAAGGGTTGTTCTCAACTGAATGTTGTCGTGAAGCAGGAGCATTTTGCTGGTTGCATGTCTTGATCATTTTTATCTAGGAGACAATAGGAATGAAGCACCGACAGAGCTGTTTGTGGTAAAGAAACAAGAGTCATTGTTGTCCACTGAAAGAAAAGGGTGTCCATACATCCTTTTTGTAACCATGCTTGTGTTTATCATTGACACAGAGAGGCCTTGTCTAATGCTGATATTTTGTAAAGTTGTTTATTTCAACAGGAATCACTAGGGCCAAAGGACAAGCTAGTAGTGGCCAGTACTGATGTCTAAACTATTTTTCATTCTCAATATACACAAACATAGGTACTAACCACTAGAGAACTCAAGTGCTCCCTGACTCAAGGGTGATTTGTTTATATATTCTATATTGTGTCTACTCTCAGCTTTTTCCAGGAAATGTTAGCCCTAGTCATTCCCCCAAGGAGGCCTGAACAGACCAGAAGATAGAGCAGCTAGCAAGGAGACAGGGGCCTGGGCTGGGGATGAGCTGGGCTCAGGTCCTGGATGGACAGAAGGGTCTCCACAGTGTGTGTCTGGACAGGAAGAGGCTGGCCTCAGTCTCTGCTCTTCACACCTGTGTTTGCCAGACCCAAGCAATAGAGAGCCATCCCGTCCTGGATAATCTGGCTGGCAGGAAAACATCTTGCATTTCACCAAGCCAGGAGAACAGGTCTCTGTTCTCTCTGTTCTCTTTCTCTGAAGAGAAAGTTAAAGACTTTGGAAACATGCATTGATGGTAAGATAGGAGAAGGGAATCTAACACCAAGGGTTGTGTGACCTTGAGCAAGTTGCTTCCCCTCTCTGGACCATGGTGTCCTTGTAACGGTAAGAAGCAGGCTAGTCCCTAAGCTCCTTTTGTCTGGCATCCTGGGAGCTAAGAGCTGAACAAATGAAGAGCAGGCTCTTCTCTCACTGAGGATTTGGATTGGTGGAGGGAAGAAAGAAGAGAGCTGGAACCAGAACTGAGCCAGGAGCTCTCACACAACTCACCGTGGGAATGGGCCTCAAACTCTCAGACTGTGAAGATGATGTTCCCTGGCTTGTGATGCCAAGTAATGATTACTCAGTGCTTATGATGTACCCAGTATTTCTCTAAGAGTTCTACATGGTTAATAAGTGAATTCTCATAACAACCCTATGGGGTGGACAGTATTATTATTCCCATTTTATAGATGGAGAAACTGAGGCATGGAGCTAGTAAGTCACTCACCCAGGATCCCACAACCACTGAGTGACTCAGCTGGGGCTGGAACACAGGCTGTCTGGGTCTCAAGTCCATGTTCTCAGCTATATCTGGTATTGCCTCTCTGAAGTATAAACAGCCCTTCCACATGAGGTCAGCAAAATGTGGACTTTTGAGCCACCAAATCAAATCCAGCTGACTCACTCCTATCATGAATAAAGTTGTATTGGCGCACAGCCACATCATTTATTGTCTGACTTTGAAACAACAATGGCAGAGATCAGTAAATGCAGTGGAAACCACATGGCATGCAAAGCATAAAATGTTAACTCTGGCCCTTCATGGATCAAGGTGGCCGGCTCCCAGCCTAGAGCTGGCACTGCCACTTCCTATGTGGGCCCAAATTGAGTTGCTTTTCTGAATCTCCCTTTCCTCATCTGTGAAATACTCTTGTTTGGGGAATTTGGTGAGCAGATAATTGTTGTTTAGTTGCTAGGCCGTGTTCGACTCTTTACAACTCCATGGACTGTAGTCTACCAGGCTCCTCTGTCCATAGGACTGCCCAGGCAAGAATACTGGAGTGGGTTGCCATTCCCTTCTCCAGGAGATCTTCTCAATCCAGGAATCAAACCCACATCTCCTGTATTTCTGGTGGATTCTTTCCCGCTGAGCCACCAGAGAAGCCCGAGCTAGTATATGCATGCACAAACGCCAACCCAGAGTAGGTGCTTGATAAGGGTTAGTTGCTATCATTACTAACAGTGTGATGAAAATTATGACCGAGTCTTACCACACCACTGAGGGCAGGACAGGGCCCTTTATCCCCGCTCCATGGGAGTGGGGTGGAACCCAGGCACAGGGAGAAGAAGTCGTTTGCTCAGAGTTTCGTGAAAGGTGAGGCAGAGCCCAGGTCTCCCACTGGAGACGCCTCTTTCCCCCTCCCCTGCAATCCCAGCCCTGGTCCTCATCTGTGTTCTCTGGCGTGTGGAGCTGCCTGTGTGTGTTTGTGAGTTTTCAGCAGCCGTAAGTACCCACAGCCGCTCAGAGCTCGCTGGCACAGACATTTGTCAAAGATGACACGCCAGTGATCCACGCCACCAGAGACAGTGACAGATGTGTTCTCGGGCACCGCCGTGCCGGCAGCGGAGGATGGATGCGGTCCTGGCGCCCGCTCAGCCGGCCTGTGCAGGGAGCCGCGGACCGAGCAAGAGATAAACTGCAGCCTGGTCAGTGGGCGCGGAGGTTCAGAGCCTGCCTCCCCTCCCTGCTCCCTGCCAGAAACCCTTCCTCTCTCCCCGCTCCTCCCCCTCCAAGCCAGGCCTGCTGAACCCCCTCCATACTTAGCACCTGTGTGAGGTCACAGATAAGGAGATGGATGCTCATGAGATTTGGGTCCTTTTCATTATAATCATAATAATGGCCAACACTCATGCATGGTGTGTGTATGTGTGTGTGAAAGTTGCTCAGTCGTGTCCAACACTTTGTGACCCCATGGACTGTAGCCCACCAGGCTCCTCTGTCCATGGGATTCTCCAGGCAAGAATACTGGAGTGGGTTGCCATGCCCTTCTCCAGGGAATCTTCCCGACCCAGGGACTGAACCCGCATCTCCTGCACTGCAGGCAGATTCTTTCCTGTCTGAGCCATCAGGGAAGCCCCTCGTATATACTGCCCTGTCCTAAACCTGAGCGTTTGTACTTAGCCATCTCTTAGACCAGGTAAAGGACCCTAGGGTCAGATGGGTTAGGGGGCTTCTCCAAGATCACACAGCAAATGGCAGAGGCAGGCAATCCAGACAGTCTGGCTCCAGAGTCCCCTGACACTCAGGGCTTCTATTTGAAGGTCTGGGGTGGAGGGGGACCCACTGCTGGCCCAAGACAGACAATAGGAAGTAGAAACAAAGGACCCAGCTTCCCTGCCAGGCTCACCACTATCCCACTGAGGAGTCGTCATGTCTTACTGCCATCCTGTCTTACGTTTCCACTTGCAAAATCAGTAGCTGATGCTGCTGCAGCAGGGTCTTATGGGGCCTGGAACAGCTTCTAGCCTGGCCCCTGTCTTCTTCCAGGAACCCCGCCCCTGGTTCCTCTGCCTCCCCACATTCACTGTCTCCACCCTGTGACTCCAAGTCGGATTCCTCCTGGAATACCATCTCCGAGCTCATTAAACTGTCACCTCTGCGGCCCTGAGGCAAGCTCACAGTCCTCTGAGATTTTGTAGGGATATTTATGGCTAGTGACGGCAAAAGGGAACAGACCACATAAAACAAAAAGAAGAGAGATGAAGAGAGCTCTAAAAAAGTTTCCAAAGTCTTGTTCTAAAAGCCCCTCATGGGCATTTCATACACACGGACGACCAACTTCCCTCTCCTTCTGGGTGAGATTTAGAAAGACCACATTCTGAGGTCTAGTCCAGTCTGTCACTTGCTGCAGAGCCTTCCTTTCTCTGAGCCTTAGTTTTCTCATCTATAAAATGGGGACAATGATAGCACCTCTCTCATTAAAATAATTGCTAGGATTAAAATGCTTAGAACAAAGCCTGATACATAAGGAAGGCTCAGTAAATGCCAAATATTGGTATCCCCTGATTTTCAGTTGCCTCGATGGGAAAATGAGGGGGTGGGTCTCACGCTGGGTGTGGACTTCCGGCTGGAACATTCTGTGATTAGTGATGCATCTGTCATGCTTCCTTATCTCCTCCCACACAAGGTTCTCGTTGGAATCTGCTGAGCCCCAGACAACTGCTTTACACAAATGGGAGGCGTTACACTCTTATTCACAGTGGGGAATTGTTCCCACTGCAACGTTGCCATCCGATGAGCCACCTCTGTTGGTCAACACAGCTGGGGAACGTGAGCGATGTGGCCAGGTCCCTGCCAACCACACCCTGCACTGACAGACCTCAGGACCTGTCCCTAAGCTTCCGTGGAAAACAGTCTCCACCATCCTGTCTGTACAGACCTGGCCCTATCAGCATAATGTTTGCAGAAACCAGTAGTTACAGCTTCCCTGGGACTCATGCAGAGGACACCCACGCTGGGCAAGAATTTCTCTTGCTGTTCAAGCTGTGTAAAAACTTGAAAAGTCATTTTATTTTTTAATCTGTGGGCAGGACGCCACCAAACTGGGAAGCATCGTTGATGGACTTTTTTTTTTTTTTTTCAGCTTTTTTGGGGGCGTGGGGTGGGGTTTGGTGATGGTTTTTTTATTTTTCCCGCTGATGCTTTTTGGATAAACACATAAATCAGCATCATCTATATTCATTAGATAACATGCCTTGTTCAATACAAAATTGCCCCTGTTTTGCATGATTTTCCCCCCTTGTGATTAATATAAATGACTTAAGTTAATTATGTTTCTCTTCATGGAAAAATGTATTTGTCAAAGTGCTGAAACATCAATAAAAAGAAGCAGTGTCATTTGAAGAAGGGCAGGACTGCAAATGAGTAGGCAGTGTGTGGGGAAGGGAGGGAAAGCGCCCGTCTGGGGGTGTCATTCTGATTGAGTGGGCACGCTTTATATTTACCAACAGTGACAAAAGCATTTTTCTCAGTTAAGCACTCACAGGTCTGATGAGGTAGATTGGTGTCATCGTTACTAGCAATAATGACATCTCAGACATACAGAAAGTGGTTTTCTCCAGGTTCCCAAAAAACGCTGCATGGATTAAGTATCACCTGTCATTTCCAAGGACAACTAAAGCCGGGTATCTTACCAGCCAGCCCCTTAAAACTGACCCAGCATTGTGGGATTAGAGAGAGAGAGAGAGAGAGAGAGAGAGAGGCAAATATATATGATCAAATGAGCGAGGGGGAGAGAAACGAAGGAAAAGCGGGGGAAGGAGAGGATGGGACAAATTGAGAGAGTATCATTGACATGGATACACTATCATGTGTAAAATAGCTAGTGGGAAGCTGCTATTTAGCCAGAGACCTTAGCCTAGTGCTCTGTGATGACCTAGAGGAGTGGACGGTAGGCTGGAAAAGGAGGGGACATATGTGTGCTTATGACTGATTCACATTGTTGCATGGCAGAAATCCACCCAACATTGTAAAGCAATTATCCTTCAATTAAAACTTTTCTTAAAAAATTTTAAAGAAAAAACAAACCATGAGGCTGTTACGGAGTCCCAGAGCAAGAAGGAAGCTTCAGCTCAACCACCTCTTTGGACCAGTGACTAGACTAAGGTCCAAGGAGGGAAAAGGACTTTGCCAAGGACACACAGTCTGTTAGAAGCAGATCTGAGACAGAACCCAGCACCCTTGATGCCCGCATCCTGGTCTTTTCCCTACATGCTGCTGCTCCCCGCCTCCACTCAGTCTGGGCACCAGGGATCAAGGGCAATGGTGCCCGCAGATGGCCAGTGGGTCAGGACCACCAGAAAATCTCTGGGTTACTGCCTTTCTCTATGATACTGGAAATGCCTCTATGACACCCTCTTGCCTTGGTTTCTTCCTAAAAGCAGACCCAGAGACAAGATCACGGGTGCTGGAGGTTTCTTTGAGAGGGGAACCCTAGACACCCAAGTGAGGTAGAGGGGAAGTAAGAGGGGAGGGGAGGAAAGCCAAGAGTGTCAGGGGAGGACGGGGGAGGGATGCTAACAAGGGGATTACTGCTTCGGGTACCTGCGCTCATATCCACCAGGAGACACTGCGGAGAATTAGGCCTCCCAGTGCTGAACAGAAGGCAGAAACACTCCTTCCATCACTCCCAGGGGCTTTCATCTCCAACCCCTCTGCCTCAGGCTGAGCAGGCTCCCAGGGTGTCAGAACAACCCAGAGAACTGGACCTGGACATGTGAGTGGGGAGAGCCAGCATACATGGCCACCATCTACCCCAAATCCAGGTGAAATGTATGTAACCAAAATAGCACCTGCAGGAGACTCTGAGCAAAAGGCCTCTGGCCTGGTGTCAAAAGACCTGAGTTGAGCCTTAGCTCTGCATTGCCTACATACCTTTGGACCTCCAGATTCCTCCTCCTCATCTCCCTCATCCATGCCATTCTCCCTCCATAGCCAGGTGTGAGATGCTACAGGTAAAAGTCCCTGGAACTCCTTAAAGAAGAGCAACTCTATAAATGGGGGCTGACTGCTGCTTTCCTGTCTTATTTGAACTTGAACTATTTCCCTAACTTGTAACAGAATCAAAAGTTTGAGCCTGCAGGCTATGGGGACACAGAAGTATTTCGTTTGACTTACAGGGCACTTATTACATGTTTTCCGCTTATTGTGTGAACATTACAAGGTTCCGTTTAAGAATCCAGATGTTTGGTTTCTCTGGAGAAACCAGAAGCTCCTGCCATATCAGTCCCATGGTTTTGTGTAGCATCCCCTGTCTCAGCTGGTTGGAGCAGCAAGGTGGCTGCACTCTCCACTGTCCCGACCCCAGGCTGGGAGTCCACCAGCACTTATCATGGTGCCTGTTACCTTGTTCCTCCAACAGTGAGGAGACATGTTTCTGCATCAGCATTTGTATCAAAATCAGGAACACCATGCCTGGTCCACCAAGACTGCCCAGTATGAGATCATACGAGCAAGTACAATTCTTGGTGGAAGAGAAAAATAATTGTAGAAGCTTAATAAGCCATGTGTGTTTCAAAACAAGCCAAGCTAAAGGGACTTTCCTGGTGGCCCAGTGACTAAGATTCCATACTCCCCATTCTGGGACTCGTGTTGGATCCCTGGTCAGGGAACTAGATCCCACACGCTGCAATTAATAAGTTCACATGCCACAGCTAAAGATCCTTCGTGCTTCAACTAAGACCCAGTGCAGTCAAATAAATAATTTTTTTAATGCAGCCTAAATAAGGATCAACAAAAATGCAACCCCTCCCCCAGTCCTGTCTGGTAATTACCTCTCTGGCCCTTATGAGACTTTGTATTTCTGAAGCCTGATTTTGATAAACAAGGAATTTTCTGGCCAAAAGTATGCAATGAGTCTACTTTGTGGCAATCTGCCACTGCCTCTTCCTTTTCAGTTGATCTACGCCTTCAAGACCTTACCCAGTGACTACTAGTGAATGGATCCCAAGACCCTAAACATATTCATTTTTTAATATTTATTTATTTATTTGGCTGTGCTGGGTCTTAGTCGCAGCATGTGAAATCTTTAGTTGCAGCATGTGGACTCTAGTCAGGGATCAAACCTGGGACTTCTGCATTGGGAGCTCGAAGTTTTAGCCATGGACCACCAGGGAAGTCCTGACCCTAAACATCTTGACAGAAAGCATCAGATCAATGAGCCAGACCCCAGGTATTTTGTACTCTCCAGTCTCCAAGCTACAGGAGACTTCCAAAAGAAACGGTGATGACAACTAACTCAGTTCAGTCACTCAGTTGTGTCCAACTCTTTACAGCCCCATGGAGTGCAGCATGCCAGGCTTCCCTGTCCATTACTAACTCCCGGAGCTTGCTCAAACTCATGTCCATTGAGTCAGTGATGCCATCCAACCATCTTGTCCCCTGTCGTCCCCTTCTCCCCTTGCCCTCAATTTTTCCCATCATCAGGGTCTTTTCCAGTGAGCCAATTCTTCACATCAGGTGGCCAAAGTATTGGAGCTTCAGCTTCAGCATCAGTCCTTCCAATGAATATTCAGGGTTAATTTCCTTTAGGATTGATTGATTTGATCTCCTTGCAGTCCAAGGGACTCTCAAGAGTCTTCTCTAACACCACAGTTCAAAAGCATCAATTTCTCAGTGCTCAGCTTTCTTTATGGTCCAACTCTCACATCCATGCATGACTACTGGAAAAACCATAGCTTTGACTAAATGGACCTTTGTTAGCAAAGTAACATCTCTGCTTTTTAATATGCTAGGTTTGTCACAGCTTTTCTTCCAAGGAACAAGTGTCTTTTAGTTTCATGCCTGCAGTCACCATCTGCAGTGATTTTAGAGCCCAAGAAAATAAAGTCTGTAACTGATAATGCTGCCAGACTCCTCAGTTCCACTTATCAGTTTGTAAAGCATTCTCAGTCGCTCAACATTTACTTGATTAATATATGTGAAGGCTCTATTACAGACCAGACACACTGTTACAGGCATGATGTTATACTAGGTAATCAAGATCCCTGCCCTTCGAAACAGAGGAGGCAATGGCACCCCACTCCAGTACTCTTGCCTGGAAAATCCCATGGACAGAGGAGCCTGGTAGGCTGCGGTCCATGGGGTCGCGAAGAGTAGGACACGACTGAGCGACTTCACTTTCACTTTTCACTTTCATGCATTGGAGAAGGAAATGACAACCCACTCCAGTGTTCTTGCCTGGAGAATTCCAGGGATGGAGGAGCCTGGTAGGCTGCCGTCTCTGGGGTCACACAGAGTTGGTCACTACTGAAGCGACTTAGCAGCAGCAGGAGCCCTTCGAAAGTTTCCAGCCTTGCAAGCAAACATTTTTAGAGTCAACATTTCCATAACACTTAGCGTGAAACAGTCGCTGTTCTAAGTTATTTGCCTAAAGTAACTCATTTACAGTAATTAACTCTTCACAGTAATTCTAGGAGGTAAGTACTGCTTTTGTCCCCATTTCACAAATGAGGAAACTGAGGTTCCAGAGCTTAAGTATCTCATTCAAGGTTAGTGGTAGAGCCAGTCATCTGATTCACAGCAGCCTATTGGTAAAGGTAGCCTTTTGCGACCATAGATTGGGAAGCTGAGACCTCACCAGTGAAGATTCTGAAGTCCAAGACCACAGGGCTGGATCATCCCATTCCACAGCCCTGGACCCTTCTCTCACACCACTTCAAATTTCAGAGATAGCTACTCACAGGAGAAGAAAGCACCACATTGGTTGGTCTGGTCTAAGAATGCCAGGGCTATGCTAGCAGGATTTATAGTTTCTGAGGCAATTTGCATCTCCTGTTGGAAGTTTTCCTCATCAAAGCAATGGAAATCAATGCTGTAAATATAGTTATAATGAACTGGGCTGCCCACACTCCCCATGTCTTCCTAAGGAAAAGAATCATGAGAGACACGTATTGGCTCCAACTCCATCACGTGCCTCCGCCTCACCCAGTCATCCTGCTGGGAATCTTCCCTACTCCTGTCAACTGCATTTGAGATGTTTTAGGGGAGGGAGGCTTATTGGATGTTCTTTGTCGCTACATCCATGAGGATTCAGCTCAGCTAAGATTTAAGAACCAGGAGGAGTTTAACTTCTTCCAAGCATCAAAGTCCTGTCTCATAAGCAATCAAAGAAATGTAAAACACAGCCATGAGATTTTGGTTTTCATCCATATTAACAAGGAATTTAAAATATAATATTCAATGCTAGCAAGGGTGTGGTAAGATAGACATACACACGCATCCTTCTTATTCAAATAAAAGCTGGTACATCTGTGGGATATAGTTGAACAGTATGCTCTTGAACCCAGCCATTCCACCCTTCTGCTTAGAACACAGGCTCAGACAGGTGTTTATGGTAGAAACTTGTCCATCTAACATGTTTTTATATGCACCATAAAGGGAAACAACTTTAAGGTCCTTGAAGAGGGGAATTGTTGCATAAATCATAGTACAGCCATAGGCCAGAATAGATTTTGAAATAGTTGATTGGCATGGGAAAATGCTCACAAGCTGTTACACTTAAAAAATCAGAGTCCAACATCAAGACGTAGTTTCTAATTATATAATCTTTACCAATTCACAGAACTATAACTGGAAAGAAATACTGCAAGTGCTGCTAGTAGTTCCTAGACCAGGTGGGCCCATAGCATGTGTTTTCTTCTTTGTTCTTTCCTAGACTTTCTAAATTTCCTCAAATGGTCATGTAATGGGTTTTTTTCCTCTGCTTTGGGATATTATTATACAAAAAAGAAAGCAGCTAAAGATCTTAAGTCACCCTGACTCCTGTTTATTACCAGCTAAGGTTTGCTTTGTAAAATAAGGACAATTGTACCTACACTGCTTCACAGAATTGTTGTAAAGATAAAATAAGAAAATGGATGTGACATGCTTTGTAAATTATAAAACTCTGTACAAATGTTAGCTGTAGTTATCATTATAACACAGAATTAACTCCAACAATCTAACAGAAAAGAAATCCGTAATAAGATAGGGCTTCGGCATAGGAACAAGGAAAATACAAGAATGAGCTAAGAATAGAAAGAAGCAAAAAGGCCACAGGTATCCTGAAAAATGTTCAGCAGCATCTCTCAGGGAAAATGTTTAACAAGAAGCCCAAAAAAGAAAAATCTTACAAGGCAACCAAATGTTAACAGCACTGCTTGACTAGCAAGCCACATAAGATGTTCTGACTTTGTTTTTAAAAAAAATCTGAAAACTGAGGAATATTTAAATCAGGAGAATTGGGGAGCTCACTCATTGTGACAGGCAAATGAAAATCAGAATTAAGTCAGGTCAAAAATGTATGGGAAATGTACCCTGCGGAATCAGACTTAACTCCAAAAGTAAAAATAAGCACCCCAGGGGAGAAAACTGGAGAGAGAGAGAGGGCACTTAATTATCATGGGGCCAGAGCTGGACTCAGAAATGACAAAGACCCAGGAGAAGGACTCGGATTTCCTACCTTGCCAAGGAAGACACGGGACCAGCCACTTCAGGCCATTCCATCCTATTTGAATCTCTGCCGTTCTAGTTTCTCAGACCCTCACGTCCTTCTCGCCTGCAGCTCCTTCTCTGACTTTCCTTCCTCTTCTTGACCTCCACGCAGCGCCTGCTCCGAGGGTCTTTTGTTTCTCTCTGCTCTTTCCACCTGCACTTTCTCCCTGCCCCCCACTAGCACCTGCAGATGCCCACCTCCAGGGAGCCTTTCCCTCAACTCTCACGCCATCTCTCCTGCTGCCCTGTGGACACACCCCTGAGTAGAAGCTCTCTGCCACTTCCCACAAAGCTGTCTAAAGCCCAACAGAGCTTCCTAAAAAACCACCAAACAGACACTGGTTCAGTGGATACTCCTCGGCTGTTCCTGATAACAGATCTGCTAGAAACACAGGCTTCCTCTTGTGTTTCTTCCTCTCTTCCCAAACCAAATCATCATGCCTCAGATCCTATTGGCACAACCTTTCATGTTTTTCTTATATCCGACCCTTCACCTGACCCCACCCAGTTCAGATCTTTCTGGGCTACTCCAACAGCCTCCCAACTGCTTGTCTGCTTGTCCTTGCATCTCCTCTTCCCAATCCCTTCTAAAGTGAAAGTGAAGTCACTCAGTCGTGTCTGGCTCTTTGCGACCACATGGACTGTAGCCTACCGGGCTCCTCCATCCATGGGATTTTCCAGGCAAGAGTACTGAAGTGGGTTGGGTTGCCACTTCCTTCTCCAGGGGATCTTCCCAACTCAGGGATCGAACCTGGGTCTCCCACATTGCAGGCAGACACTTTACCGTCTGAACCACTAGGGACGCCCTATCCCTTCTAAAGGCCACTGTCAAAGAGAGCTTCCCGAGACCACACCTCTCCTGACTTCAATTCTCCCAACCGAGGCTTTCAATGACTATCTTCTGTCTATTAGACCAAGAGCAAATGCCTTGCCCGACATTCAAAGTTCTCAAGCTCTCCCTAAAGGCTGGAGGAATGACTTGGCCAAGTCCAGTTGAATGATTGAGCCAAGATGGTAGCCAAGATTAGATTTCAGGCATGAAGTTAGGGTTACCAGTTGCCGAGAGAAAACTTAGTGTGGGCAGAGTGGTCAATGGTCAGAAGGTCAAGACCAAGGAAGGAAATGTAATTGCCAACATCTGAGCACAAAAGACAGCATCCCAAAGTGGGTCAAGGCAATGGCACCATTCCAGAGATGGAAAGGAGGAGAGAGAGGAGAAGCAAGAGAGTGGGTTCCAGAGGCAAGGACCGAGTGGGCAGAAGTTGCTGGAGTTGGAGGCAGAGAGGCCCTTGAGACTGAGCAGTCAGGGCGTGCTTGCTCAGAGCCCGGGAGGCTGAAGCTGGGCAACATGGCACACCTGAGGACGGCTTTCCTGGGCACTTGCTCCCCACACAATGCTTACTCTTCTCCACACATGTGGGGCAAGTTGTAACCTCTCGAAAATCAACCAAAATTAATTCTCTTGGTACATTTCTCCTCTGCGTGAGCCCACCATTCCATGCTCCCTGCCCTTCAAACCAACTATGAATCCCCATCTCTAGTCATTTCCATCATTTTCCCAGTCTAGAATGTCCTTGGGAGAAGGCAATGGCACCCCACTCCAGTACTCTTGCCTGGAAAATCCCATGGACGGAGGAGCCTGGTAGGCTGCAGTCCATGGGGTCGCGAAAAGTCAGACACGACTGAGCGACTTCACTTTCACTTTTCACTTTCATGCACTGGAGAAGGAAATGGCAGCCCACTCCAGTACTCTTGCCTGGAGAATCCCAGGGACGGGAGCCTGGTGGGCTGCCATCTATGGGGTCACACAGAGTCGGACACGACTGAAGTGACTTAGCAGGAGCTGCAGCAGAATGTCCTTGACCCAACCACGTTTAATTCTCATCCAACCTTCCGGGCACAATTCAAGTCCCAAGTCTACATCCAGTTCATGAGAAATCTCCTTTCTGAGTTCCACATTAAAAAAAAAAAAAAAAATACAGGGGAATACAGGGTTTACTGGACCTGAATCTGTGTTACACTTTTGTTGTAACTGCCTTAGGTTGTCAGTGACTTCTGCACGTTTCTGGCTTCTCTTCTGAGGCAGATACTGTAGGCTGGTTAACCAACACGCATTCCCAACCTTGTCTATCTTCACCACAGAGGCTCTCAAGCCTAAACATTCTTGTTCCCAGACTCTCTTAATGCTAGGGTACCCATGTGACACTGTTGTAGCCAAAGATAGATAAGCTCAAGTCTTATACTATGGAGTTTGTGGGAATGGGAGAGATAGGGGTAGGGAGTTCTCCAAAAAAGCATTCATCTTTCCCAATAAAAGAGACAGGAAAAGTTGGTATCTTATCCTTCCTTTTTGTTTGTGTCTCAAACATTGGCATGATGCTTGGGGCTGCAGTAGTCATTTGTGACCATGAGGCAAAAAGCAGAAGGATGAAAAGCCAATTCCTAAAAATGGACCTATAGGGCCTGGTCCCTAAGGACATTGCTGAGCAGCTAAAGCAACATCAGTGTTTACCCACCTTCAGACTACTTTTTTCATCTTACTTGTTTAATCTACTCTTAGTTAATTTTCCTATTATTTGCATCTGAAAGCATTCCTAACTCAATCACCGTCCTCACCAGGAGGAGAGCTCTTTGATTGCAGGGGCCATACCTTCCACATCTTTGCTTCTTCCAGCATCTAATATAGGGTCTTGCCTATAAACAACCTTAATAACCTTGGCTAGCAGATGGGAAAGGATAGAAGGGAGTTTTCTATCGCTCAAAGTGTCTATTGAAGCAGACAAGACATGGGCGTTACATGAAATAGTGGTAAACTAATGAGATGTTCTAGACCTAATTGAAAATTTTGATGTAAATAAATCCTGCCGACCAGATGGCATCCACCCAAGAGCTCTGAGGTGTGTAATTGCAGAAATGCTGGCCAAAATGTGCAACCTATTAACATGAAAGTCCTCAGGTTCCAGAAGCCTGGATGATGGTCAATACCCTCCCACCTACAAAGCTACCTGCAGAGGAGTCTGAGGACCAGAGAGCAATGGGTCTGCCTTCTTTTCCAAACACGTTGATAGAATCTGTGAGAGAGATGCCAGGACACCTAAACAATATGATGCAGTGGAAAGCTGACATGGTTCTTCCTAAAGGAGACTCAGAAACGGCTAATCTGCAAATTTCCTTTTAAAGGGGAGCAATTAAAGAGGACTGATGGGGGGAGAATGAAGGGCTTTGTGGACAGGATACAAGTAGGATTCAAAAAAAAAGCTCATATTGTGGTTTAAGAACACAGGCTTATAAATATTCATCTGCTCTGGGATTGGCGAGACTGTGACCTCAAAACTGGAAATAGGATTAAATAAGCATGTGTCTTAATAGAGACTTGCTAATGGTAGGTTCCCTCAGGAATCCCACTCAGACCAACAGGAGTTATTTGGCAGAGGAAATATTCAGAGCAGCCACTCTTCATCTACATACGAACCCAGCCCAAAGCTCAGAAAAAGGATATAGGCTTGCCAGATAAACATAGGACTGTGAATTCTATTCGAATTTCAGGAAGACAATGGATAATTGTGTGGTATAAGTAGATTTCAAGTATAAGTGTGCCTCATGCAATAGTTGGGACATACTTAATGCTGCAAAATAATTCCCTGGTTCTCTGAAATGGAACTGTTACTAGGTGTCCTGGTTTGGGGGTATTTTGTTAAGTTTGGGGTTTGTTTTTTAGTGGGTTTTTTTTTTTTTTTTTCATTTTTTGTGTATCTTTAATTATATTTTCTGCTAAGTCTTGTAACCTTAGGCAGGTTGATAAGGAGGGAAGCTGGAAGATTCACCTGAGGAGGCTGAGGGGTGGCAGAGAGGGAGTGGACAGGACGCTGAAGGAGGCAGAATCTCACTGGAGTCTACGAGCCCACGCACCCTGAGTCCTCAGGACCTTTCGGGGTGGGACGTGGGGGTGGAGAGCAAGGAATCACTGGTTAAGAGACAACAGTACAGCCTAGCAGTGAAGGCTACGGACTCTGGAACCAGTTAGGGGGACTGGGATGCTGGGTACCAATTAGGTCTAGAATATCTCATTAGTTTACCACTATTTCATGTAACGCCCATGTCTCATCTGCTTCAACAAACACTTTGAGGGATAGAAAACTCCCTTCTGTCCTTTCCCATCTGCTAGTTGTCTAGCTTAAACCCCCGCTCCAGCATTTACCAGCTAGGTGTTTTGGGCAGTTGCTTAAGCGCCCTGTGCCTCAGTCCCCTCATCTGCAAACTGGCATTAGAAGAGAATCCGCCTTGTAGGCTGCTGAGGATTAAGGGGATGGACACACATCTAAGGTGCCTAGACAGTGGTTGGCACATACAAATGTCAGTTACCATCTTGTGTAGAGATGAGCCAGACTGAGTCTGCACATTGGTGTTAACCTCTAGCAGCTTTCCAAAGGCCTGGCTGGCTGGAGTCACTGGGTTTACACACTTCTCTGTCAGTCCGTGTCTTGTTGGAAAGTCCACATAGCACGCCTGGGGACTGACTGCCTGGTGGGGGGGAGTGAAGGAATGTGGCATGGGCTGTCTGGGGGACAACCATTCCCCCATCAGTCACACTACTCCATACCCAGCACCCCAGGTCCCCTCTGTTTGCAATAGGAACAACAAAAGCCTTCCTTCCCAACATCTGCAATCACCTCTGCATCCCCAGACCCAGCAGCCCAGAGCTGGGTGTTCAGTCAAGTCGGGCTCCAGAGCCAGCACACTCTGTGATGCACTCTGCTGGGGCAGCACTGGCCTGTCCCATCTCCCACAGCATGGACCATCGCCTGACCTTGCTCTTCCCTGGCTCCTGGCTCCTGGCTTGCTGCTGACCACAGGGCAGCACATTCTTTGGCCCCTCCAGACGCTGCCTGGCCTCCATGTCTGTCCTGGCTTGACCTCGAAGGATTACAAGATCCTCAACCTCCTGCTTGCCTGTCCCTGTCCTTGGCTCTCCAGTTCACCCTCTCCTGCTCACGAAACTCACCCAGAGTGGCCTATGTCTACCATTGGCAAAGAAGCAACCAGTCACTCCTCTGGAGTCAAAGGGGAAGCTCAGTACAGCTAGCGAATAGACCCCGCCTCCCTTTCTCTGCTGCCTAAGGTCTTTCCTTCTGCTCTCAAAAAGAGAGTTCTGACATGGTGGCCTGTGGGTAACACACTCAAAGTTTAAAGATTGCCACGATTTAGGAATTCTCCCCGGGCCTGCTATCAGACACATTTGGATGACTTCAGAAGGATCAGGGGCAGCAGAGTGAGGAGCTAAGTGGGTGATTCCAGAAGGAACATTTTGGTTATTGTTGTTCGGTCGCTCAGTCGTGTCCAGCTCTTTTCGACCCCACGGACTGCAGCACACCAGGCTTTCCTGTCCTTCACCATCTCCTGGAGTTTACTCAAATTCACGTCCATTGAGTCGATGATGCCATCCAACCATCTCTCCTCTGTCGCCCCCATCTCCTCTTGCCCTCCGTCTTTTCAAGCATCAGAGCATTGGGTTTTAAAGTTAAAATCCAATTTTAAAAACAGGAAGATGAGAAATGAGCCCTCATACACTGCTGGTGGGATTGTAAAATGGTGCAGCCAATGCAGAAAAGAATTGGGTGGTTCCTTAATAAGTTAAATACAGAATTACTAATAGCCTATGACTCAGCAAGTCCACTCCCAGGTATATATACAAAAGAATTAAAGACAAGTTTTCAAACAAAAACTTGTACATGAATGTTTATAGCAGCTCTATTCACAATAGCCGAAACATGGAAACCACCCAAATGTTATCAACTGATGAATGAATAAACAAAATGTGGTTTACCCACACAATGGAGTATTATTTGGCCCCAGAAAGAAATGAAGTACTGATCCATGTTACAACATGGATGAATCTTAAAAACATTATGTGAAATGAAAGGAACCAGATACACAAAAGGCTACATATTGTATTATTCCATTTAAATGAAACGTTTGGAATAGACCAGTCTATAGAGACTGAAAGTAGATTGGTCACTGCCAGGGGCTGAAGGGGTGGGGAGATCGGTGAGTGACAATAAGAGGTGTGAACTTTCCCCTGGGGACAATGAAAATGTTCTAAAATTGATCGTGGTGTTAAGGCACAATTCTAAGAATATACAAAGAGATAATGAACTATACACTTTAAATGGTAAATTCTGTGGTATGTGAATTATATCTCAATAAAGCTGTGGATTGTTGTGTTTGTTTTTTTTTAAAGTTGGCAGATGGCCCAAAATAGGCTTTCAATCTTTGAAACTGGGCTAAAAGAAAGAATCAAAAAAGGGAGAACTGGATTCTATTATAAAGTGTTAGTCACTCAGTCATGTCCAACTCTTTGGGACCCCATGGACTGTAGCCTGTGAGGATAGTCTGTCCATGGAATTCTCCAGGCAAGAATACTGGAGTGGGTAGCCATGCCCTCCTCCAGGGGATCTTTCTGATCTGGGGATCAAACCCAGTCTCCTACATAGAAGGTAGATTCTTTACCATCTGAACCACCAGGGACTAATAGTGTCTGTGGACAGCTCAAAAAGTGGGCTGTGGGCCCTTTTTTGTCTCCACTGCTAGATTATTTTCTTCTCTCATCCCTGGAGCTACCGCTACACCTCACACATGTCTCCATTTCTTCTTTAATGAAACCAGATTGTAATTGCTGGCCAACCTGCTGCTCCTCCACTAGACCTTGGGATCTCAGGGTGCTGAGACCATTCCCATTGGTCTTCGTAGCCCCAGGGCTTGGCATCTGATGGGTGCTCAATAAAGAACTATTGCATTAATATACATTTTATAACTCCTGGTCCCTTTTATGTAAAGATTTTGCTATAACCCAAGAAACTGGTAACATATTACCTTGGGAAAACCAGGTGGTTGGGGAAAGGAATGGGAGAGACATTTTCCCCATGCCCTTTAGAACCTTCTGAATGTTATGCATGCCAATACATCGCCTCTTCCTAATATCCATAATTTGAAAAAAAACTAATTTCTTTTTTTAATTGTTTTAAAATGCAACACCTACTAGCAAAGACAGAGAATTCAAGCATTTGACAAACTAGGGAAGAGTAGAAAATGACAGCAGTCTCAAGAGAGGAGAGTCAGGCAGCAAACCTGGGAGGTTTGCTATAGGAGGTTCAGATGAGAAGGTCCAAAGCCCCTGCGAGAGATAGTGTGAGATTAAAGGAGGCAATCATATCTCTTCCTTTACTCTTGGAAGTGACATCAGGTCTCCCTGGGCAAGGCCAGCCTGGGCTAGCAGACCACTGTCAGTCCCAGTGTCTACTTTGATTTGTCAGGATCTTGTAGCCTTTCCATCCTCACCAACACACACTACTGCCCACCCTCCTGGCCACTGCATAGAGCTGCAATGGCCATAAATCAGGAGAGACCTCATCACTGAGCATATTATTAACTGACTGATGCAGGATGTGAGTTCCAGCCCTCATTTCCCCAGGGGAGGTGGAACAGAGGCAAAACTCATTCCCCACACACTCTTGGAGGCTGTGCGTCTCTCTCAGACCCCTTCCCATGCAAGGCTCCTGGGTTCTCATGGTCCCCTTGGACCTGGGCAGTGACCTCTGTGGCAGTGACAAATTAGGAAGCAATGAGACTCTGATATCCCAAAGGACACTAGCCCAGGTCAAGAGATGTTTTGAAGTGGCCTGGCAAAGTCCCAGCCTCTCTGCCTTCTTGGCAAGTGTCCTGGAGGCAGGTCAGTGTCTCTGGAATCATCCATCACCAGCTCCCAACACAATCCTGTGTTAAAAGATAGACTGAGGCATACTACAACTTGATAGCAAGGAAATTACTTGAGCAAAAATCTACTCAAATCAGGCATTGCCAAACTAGAAGTGGTTAGAAGTACCCTGTTGAGGGGAGCTAGAGGAAAGCTCAGTAAAGAGAAAAGGCAGAAGCGAAGTAAGGAAATTATTGATAGCCTAGAGTTTAAACCCTAGTTGGCTATTTGTGATTGCTTCTCCCTGGGTTTCACTGTCATAACCCTGGAGAATTTATAGGCTTCGATATTGGTTTGCTTAGGATGGTGCCAGGGTACCAGAGCCACCTCAGTCTAAGGGCCTCCTTATTTAACAGTTCCCCTTTTTTGGTCATCCTGTCATGCATGAGAGACTGACCAGAAATTTGGTCTTCCCACCATTCTCAGTCACCATGTGAGTTAAATGCTCTTGTCTCTTTGTGAAACTAGTAGGTTATGATGTCAGATCCGTGGAAGAATTGCTTTTGCTGTTTATCCCATAGTACATCTTGTTTCTGCTTCTCCATGTGCAGTGAGACCATCTGATGCACTGCTGATGGTTGCAAACAGACATTTAGGATCTTTGAGAGAACACAAGGCATCAGCGAGACTATAATGATGACTATTAGGAGGATAAGACTAAGAGGCTGAAGGATACTCCTTAGCCAGACCCCCACTAACCAAACCAGTTGCTATCAAATAAATCACAGAGTGCACCTGATGAAGTATCAACCTGTTTTAGCCAAGTAGCTTTTTGCTGGTTTCTTGAAACAATACCAAGGAACTGATCCAGGTATAGCAGGAAGTATTTGCTATGGCACAGACTCTTCCTTGTTCATCCAACAAGAAATCCAAAGCAATTGCATGATCTACAACCATCTTAACAAGAGAGCCTAGGGACTTCTGTATGCAGCCATGGCCTCAGCAGTAGACTCAGCAATGGTTGCTAGAGTTGAGGATAAATTTCCAGTCATATGTTCATCTGTTCTAAGGCCAAGCCAAGGAAGAAGGAATAGTCCAAATGATGCCCATGCAGAGGGGTTTATCATCTGCTGGTAAACTTCTTTTCAACTGACAGTATACATTCAAAGGGCTTCCCTGGTGGCTCAGTAGTAAAGGGTCCTTCGCAATGCAGGACATGCAAGAGATGTGGGTTCGATCTCAGGGCCAGGAAGATCCCTTGGAAGAGGGCATGGTAACACACTCCAGTATTCCTGCTGTAGAATCCCATGGACTGAGGAGCCTGGTGGGCTACAATCCTCAGGGTCACAAAGAGTCAAGCATGACTGATGCCACTAAGCATGCAGGGACACATACATCCAAAGGAATGGACCGATGTTGAGTTTCTGAGGTAGCATGAAGAGACCATGGAACCACAAATACAGCAAGAGCACACTATCCTTCATCCTCCAGCTGTCAAGACAATGAGTTGTCCAAGCATAGGAACCGTTGTCAAACCCTCCAGGTAGAAAGGAGTAGCCCGGAGATGTACACAAGTCTCCTTTATATGTATTACATTTATGGACCCATTCGTTGATATAGAAGTCTTAGCATCATTTGATCCAAACTCAAATGCTGTGTTATCACATACTGAAAAACCACCTACATCTTTGGGTCGGACAACAAGCCTACAAATAATCTGATTTTCACTGCCTGCTCTGCAGTGCCTTTTGTATTTATATTCAGAGGCTCTTGTTTTCCTACCCCTAGGGATGGGTTAAGTTGAGGCTAGGAATGGGGGTGTCAGGATTAACAGTATCTCAACTTTATAAAAAGAAATTCTGGAGTAATTTAGGCATACTGTGGCATTTGGTATTGCAGTGAGATTACTTACAAGGTGAACTAAGGGTTCTCGCCCTTCCTGTACTGATTTTGATTTAGCACGACATATTCAGCCATTAGTTAAGCTTCCAGCAGTGGCTATTGTTTGTGAAATCCTAATTATTGACAAATCCTCATAATAGACAATTATTGTTGTCTCCCTGTGCATTAACAGAGAGAAAAAGCAGCTTGCAAATAGGCAAAAGAGGCAAAGATTTCATATGAGAGATGATCTTGATCCATCAGCTTGGGAAAACTCTTCACCTCAAGAGATTGCCTGCTTTTGGGGCAGAATCACCCTGGTCAATCTTAACTTTAGATCTCCAGTATGCATGCAATTCCAAGAGTTTAGGGGGAGCTCTTTCAACTGGGAGACATGGACCCAAAGGTCAAGTCCCTAAAGTGTTGCTGCCTCCAGGGTAGTGAGGAGAATCTGGAACGAGGGTCAGGGGTAGTTTTTTCTTTTTCTTTTTAGTATTTATTTATTTTTGGCTGCACTGAGTCTTTGTCACTGCACATGTGCTTACTCTAGTTGCAGAATGCAATACTCTCTAGTTGCGGTACATGAGCTTCTCATTGCAGTGACTTCTCCTGTTGCAGAGCACCGGCTGTAGGCTTCAGTATTTGTGGCACGTGAACAGTAGTGCATGGGCTTAGTTGCATGTGGGATCTTCCCGGACCAGGGGTCAAACTGGCGTCTTCTGCTTTACAAGGCAGACTCCCAAACGCTGGGCCACCAGAGAAGTCCAGGGTGAGGCCTTTCTTAGGTGCAATTTCCAGACGACTCACTCTCCAGGCTCTAAGTTACAGAATGTTCGGCCATCTGCAGAAGGGTCACAGAAAGCTTCCTCTGTGTGGTGGAAATACAGTTTGGCATAATTCAAGAAAGCTTTACATTATTGAGTCATATCAGATTTTATGAGTACAGGAGACACATGCAGCTCTATCATCAAAGACATGGGTCTTCCTGTTCCTATTTCATAAGGTGTTAATTTATGTTTTCCCTTAAGTGTTGATCTAATTGTCATCAAAATCAGTGGCAGAAATTTTGACCTTGGCAATTCAGTTGATTCTGTTAATTTAGGTAGCTTTAGTTTAGGTTACCATTTGTCCATCTGACTTTAGCAAATGCCTAAGGATGGTAAAGACTATGGTAATGCCATTGTGTCAGCAGTACCTTATTTAATTGCTTAATTATTTGTCCAGTGAAATGAGCTCCCTGATCACTTAGAGATTTCTCTGGGAATGTCCCATGAAGGAAATATATTTTCTTAACGTTCCCTAGCCATGGCTGTGGTGCCAGCCTTTCTGCATGGGAAGGCTTCAATCCACCTTGAGAACACACAAACAATTACAAGAACAAATTGGTTACCCATTGCAGGAGGAAATTGAATGAAATCTGTTTGTAAGTGTTCAAATCACCCAGTAGGTGGTGAGAATGCACCATCTAATACCTTAATAGTCTTTCCAGGGTTATGGGTTTGACAAATAAGATGTTGGCCATAAACCAATTTTGCAACCTTGAAGCAGTCATCCCACCAATACTTCTTCATAATTTGAGTCATTTTATCCATGCCATGACACACTGCAGAATATAAAGCTTTTTAGTTATCACATTTTAAGGACTCAGGAAGAACCAGACGGTTGCCTGGGCCTTCAGTGTCTTCATTTAATATTAAATTTGCAACCTCATTGGTCTCAATATTATTGTTTCAGCAAGGGTGCCTGATTCTGTCTTTTAGATAAATGATCATAAATAATTTGATTAGAATCAGTCTTATGGAGTTCATTCAGGTTGCATATTGGAACAATTTAAGCGCTGGCTGATTTAGCATGGATGTCTCCTAGAGCGTTTTCCTGATATTCAGGTTTTGTTTTTCTAGTATGAGCTTCAATTTTAATCATTGCAATTCAGTTGGGCAACAGAATGGCAGAGGGCTGTTCATTTCCTTGGAGCCCATTTTTGATTTGGGTCCTATTAGAAGTGTGGAGCATTCTCTCTTTCCACAGCATACCAAAGTCATGGACCACCCCAATGGCAGATCTGCTATAAGTATTCTAAACATTTTCTGATTTTCCTTTGGACAGCTGACAAGCCCAAGTGAGGGCATGTATTGAATAGTTGTGCTGGTTGTACAGACTTAAATTGGAGAAGGAGTGCCCTTTCTAATAGTTCATATTGAGCTGTTACAGCATATCCTGTTGATATTTCCCTTCTGCATTCTTAGCATCAACAATTAAATCTAGGTTTTCTAATAGTGTCTCCAATAAGTCAATGCTGGGGGTCAATAACCATGACACCACATCTATACAGATACCGTGATCTGTATCATCGTCAGGCAAGGGCAGCAGGGCTGAGTGAGTTTCAGCGCTTAAGATGATGGTTAGTTGGTGAAAGACGGATCTCCCATGTTAGTCTGCTTGCTGAAAAATATTGGGTCTGATCAGAATTTAATAGACTCAACAGTGTGAGGTGCTTGTAAGTATGAGTCATATCCTAATAACCAATTCAGCTGAGGCTTCCACCAATTTAGCTGCTGCAGCTACTGCTTCAGTTTGGATGTGCTCTGGCTACTGGGTCTAACTGTAAGTTATTCTAAGCAATAGATCTATGTTTCCCTCCACGCTCTTGCGTTAGAATTCCTGGAGCCTGGTGGACAGATATCATGCCTGTGGACAGATAAGGTGAAAGACTGAGTGTGTTTAGGGCACCCACTGTGCTCTGCTCTGGGCCCAGTCACTCAGTCTTGTCTGACTCTTTGCGAGCCTATGGACTGTAGCTTGCCAGATTCCTCTGTCCATGGGATTTTCCAGGCAAGAATACTGGAATGGATTGTCATTTCCTTCTCCAGGAGATCTTCCTGACCCAGGGATCGAACCTGTATCTCCTGCGGCTCCTGTATCAGCAGGCAGATTCTTTTACCAACTGAGCCACCTGGGAAGCCCCAGGGAGCCCTAAGCCTAGAGTTTGCTGCAAGGCTCATTTTATTTGGCTGAAGGCTTGCTCAGGATTATCTTCCCATGGTAAGGGCTCTGGAATTGAGTTCCTTGTAAGTTTATTCTGGGGAGTAACAATCAAAAAAAAAATATTGGAACTCAGGATCTACAACATTCTGCAAGTCCAAGGTAACTCCTTAATTGTTACCTAGCTGTAGATTGGGGTAATTTTTGGATTGTCTTCCTTCATTCAGGTGAGACAGAAATGCCTCCTTCAGTCAAATCATGTCCTAGGAGATGGACCTTCTTTTTTGAAAATCAGAGTGTTTCCTTGGACGCCTTATGGCCTTTACAAGTCTAATAGCTATAATAGATAAATCACATCTACTTCTGAGTCATGCCCTGTAGGGGTACATAGAAATAAGTCACCTACATATTGAATGAATATAGAGTCCTTAGGAAACTATAAGTTTCCCAAGTCTTAATGTAAAAAATCTGTGGAAATAGGATGGGGCTTCAGTGAACCCTTGTGGCGCTGGAGTCCAGGTATATTGTTGGTTTTTCCAAGTGAAAGCAAATAAATACTGATTCTCCTTGTCAACTGGAATGCTATAGAAAGCAAAGATCCACCGCTGTGAGTCATTTTGAGTCTGTTGATGCATCAGATAGCGAAGTATTGGGATTTGGACCTACATAAAGTTAGTATCACAATTTTCTTTTTCTTTTTACTTTTTTTTTGGCCCCACCGCACGGCATGTAGGATCTTTGTTCCCCAATCAAGGATCGAACTTCTGCCCCCTGCAGTGGAAAAGCAGAGTCTTAACAGCAGTGCTGGGAAAGTCCCAGTATCACAATTTTCTTTTTTTTTTTTTTAGGTCTGTTGTGACTTATTTCCCAACAATGACCAGGCTAATATAACATAATTTGCAAATATATTAGTTACAATGATAATTTCTAATATTCTGGGTATAACTTTTTTACATTTTATTTAACATTGCTCCACTTATGAGCTTTTTTCCTTGTTTTTTTTCTTTTTTTAATTATCAAAGATTATAACTGTACAATATTAAGAATTCTTAATTGCCCTTAGATCATGACCAAATCAACAACCTTATCCATTTGGTTTGATCGTGGGTAAGATCAGAGCGTTACAGGGACTAGTGCATGAAATTTTAAGTCCTTGTTTAGTTAAGTCTTCTGTACTTGGTAGCCTCTGGCTAGTTGAATTGGTAACTTCTAGTGCGGCTTCTGGTTTTAGTGGATGCTGAGGCCATTTAGGCTAGGGTTTGAAATGATCTATTTGAATTCTTATGCATTCAGCACTCTTAATTCTGCCTATATCTGTTGAGGAAGAAATCCATAGGCATTCAGGAACCTTGGAAAGATTGAGCTTTCATGCATTAGAGCCTCAATTTCATCAATTCCTGCTTGCAGAGAGCAGAGCAGCTCAGGTTCGGGAAGGTCAGGAAATTCTACGACCATTTTCCCTCTGAGTTAAATTTTATATGACTCCTCAATTTAGAAAGCAAATCTCATCCTCACAGGTTTGCTGGTGCAGGACCTCACAGAGGGAAAGTATGGGTTTCCTAAAAATGGCCCTTGCGTGGTCCTGACTGGTTTAGACACGAGTACGCTAAATTTCATTAGAAACTCCCACGACAGAAAACCCCCATTCCCCGAACTCTGAGAGATCTGCCATTTTATGAAAATGGGGTTTAACATAGATAAAGTGGCTCCAATATTCACAATTTTGCATAGGATTCCCCTTTTGTTTTTATCTTAATTTCCCTTTGCTATTTTAGAGATATCATGAGGAGTATCCCTCAGAGTCCAAGCAATGCTACTTTTATTTCAGTAATCAAAATTTTTAAGACTCCTCCCCCCCAAAAAAAAGACTTCCCCCCAGGGAAAACCAGTCTGGATTAGTAGGTGGAGGTCTATTAAAGGATGAGTTTAGTGGGGGAAATTCCCTTTCCCAGGGCTCTGGTTGTTTACAGTGAAGGCAGACATTTCAGGCTACAAGTTTTCTGAATGGAAGACCTCTAGGTCCTGGCTTGAAAAGTGTATGTGAAGGTCTCTCAGCTCTTGCAGCTGTTATAACTGCAGGATCATTTATGTTTATCGGCTTTTTTAATTTTACCTTGCTCCAGAGTTTTTTCAACGTGCTCAGCTAGGATTATTAACTCAGAAAGAGGGATGGCTTCCCAGTCCAGTTCGTGTCTCTTTATCAGGCTCCCTAGTGTATTTTGGACAGGAGCCCACTCATGAATAGGACATCAGGGCATTTTCTGTGCTTGCATTTAATAAAGAAAGCTTAGAATATTTCACAAAAAAAAAGGTTTCCTGTCTGGTCTCACAGTCTAAGACTGGTTCATTCTTTTTTTTGTTTGCAAGAGTCAATGATAGACCAGTCAGTCTTCTGAGGAAATACTTTATCCATACTCTCAAGTAGGTGTTGGGTTATCTTTCTAGTGAATTTTGGGTCGTCCTTGGTGGAGTGATTATTATGTCAGTCTTTAATGTCACTTCTGGGACCTTCCCATTTGGCTTCAGCCCTCCATTTTCAGGCATCACCAGATCCTAATGCCACATGAATACATTGGGAGAGATCCAAGAGTCCCGGATCATAAACTCCAATTAGAATTCTAAATTCCTCATAAAATCTTTGAGGATTCTCTTTAGGGTTTGAAAAATCTTTGATAATGGACCTAAGTTCAGCCTTTGACCATGGAGAACAGATGCTTACATCTGACTTTCCACACTCATTGAAACACTTCACTTTAAAAGGCATTTGTTTAACCTCTGGCTCATCTTCAGTATGAAAGACAATTGAGTTAAGGGGATAATATAGTCCTGAATATTTAGGGGAAGGTAAAGGGAAGGAGCAATCAGAGTGAAGTTAGTCAATGAACACATCTTTTTAGATTCACCATTAAGCTTTTGCAAAGAATCTTTCAAGAGGCATCTTTTGTTTTAATTCATTTGGTTTCCTAGAAGTTTTTGCATACCACTAAAAAATGCATCCCATTGTTCTGGGGAAAACCAGGAGCCTGTTTTTTTCTACCAGTGAAGTGAAGTGAAAGTCATTCAGTCATGTCCTACTGTTTTTAACCCCATGGACTATACAGCCCACAGAATTCTCCAGACCAGAATACTGGAGTGGGTAGCTTTTCCCTTCTCCAGGAGATCTTCCCAACCCAGGTATTGAACCCAGGTCTCCCACATTGCAGGCGGATTCTTTACCAGCTGAGCCACAAGGGAAGCCCAAGAAAATTGGAGTGGGTAGCTTGTCTCTTCTCCAGGGGATCTACCTGACCCAGGAATTGAACTGAGGTCTCCTGTATGGCAGGCGAATTCTTTACCAACTGAGCTATCAACATCTCATAAATGGATAAGCTTATCTAAGTTAAAAATCCCCCACAATGGCCACTGTAATTCTTTTGTTAAAAATATTTATTTATTTATTTGGCTGCAACAGGTCTTAGTTGCAGCATGCAGTATCTTTGATCTTCGTTTTGGCATACAAACTCTTACTTGTGGCATGTGGGATCTAGTTCCCTGACCAGGGATTGAACTTGGGTCCCCTGCATTGGGAGCACAGAGTCTTAGCCACTGGGCCACCAGGGACGTCCCAAGCCACTGTAATTCAAGGTTATCCTTGGTGAAGGTGGGTAGGGGCAGGAGAAAGCAGAAGAACAAAAAGAAAGGAGGTGCCTGGGTCCCAGCTATTTGCTAAGCTCCGGAAGTTGGTGATGGACAGGGAAGCCTGGCATGCTGCTGTCCATGGGGTCTCAAAGTGTCGAACACGACTGAGCGACTGAACTGAACTGAACTGAACTTGAAAGGCAGCAGCTCTATTTGGTCAGTGACCTAGAGCCCAAAATTCTCCAAGCTAGGCCTAAAAAGTACATGAACTGAGAACTTCCAGAGACATTCACACTGGATTTAGAAAAGGCAGAGGAACCAGAGATCAAATTGCCAACATCCATTGGATCATTGAAAAAGCAAGAGAGTTCCAGAAAAACATCTACTTCCGCTTTATTGACTACACTAAAGCCTTTGACTGTGTGGATCAGAACAAACTGTGGAAAATTCTTCAAGAGATGGGAATATCAGACCACTTTACCTGCCTCCTGCAGAACCTGTATGCAGGTCAAGAAGCAACAGTTAGAACCAGACATGGAACAACAGACTGATTCTAAATTGGGAAAGGAGTATATCGAGGCTATATATTGTCACCCTGTTTATTTAACTTATATGCACAATACATTATGTGAAATGCCTGGCTGGAAGAAGCACAAGCTGGAATCCACATTGCCAGGAGAAATATCAATAACCTTAGATATGCAGATGACCACCATTGTGGCAGAAAGCGAAGAGGAACTAAAGAGCCTCTTGATGAAAGTTAAAAAGGAGAATGTAAAAGCTGGCTTAAAACTCAACATTCAAAAAACATGGCATCCGGTCCCATCACTTCATGGCAAAGTGACCCAGTTTATTTTCTTGGGGTCCAAAATCACAGCAGATGGTGACTACAGCCATGAAATTAAGAGATGCTTGTTCCTTGAAAGAAAAGCTATGACAAACCTAGACAAAATATTAAAGAACAGAGACTTTACTTTGCCAACAAAGATCCATATAGTCATAGCTATGGTTTTTCCAGTAGTCATGCATGGATATGAGAGTTGGACTATAAAGAAGGCTGAGTGCTGAAGAATTGATTGTTTTGAACTGCAGTGTTGGAGAAGACTCTTGAGAGTCCCAGGAACTGCAAGGAGATCAAAGCAGTCAATCCTAAAGAAATCAACTCTGAATCTTCATTGGAAGGACTGATGCTGAAGCTCTAACCCTTTGGCCACCTGATGTGAAGAGCCAACTCATTAGAAAAGACCCTGATGCTAGGACAGATTGAAAGCAGGAAGAGAAGGGGACAACATAGGATGTCTCATCTTGGTTGGATGGCATCACCGACTCAATGGACATGAGTTTGGGCAAGCTCCAGGACATGGTGATGGACAGGGAAGCCTGGCGAGCTGCAGTCCATGGGGTTGCAAAGAGTCAGACACGACTGAGTTACTAAGCAACAGCAACTAGGGGTCAGAGGTCAGAGATTAACCCAGGCTGTGCAAACCCTCAATAGACTGATGAGTAAGTCAGAATATCATCGGTTCATTAGTTCCAGAGAAAAGCATGACTTCTGAGAAAGCCAGAATCTCGCGTCCATGGGTGGGAGGCCAAGGTACAAGAGAAATGAATTATTTTCATCAGCAGCCTGCCTGGTAAGCAAGGACTTCATGCCAGAGAGGAGCAGGATGATCTTAATGGCTCGTGTCGGTGAGTTATGATTGCCTGATGCTCCCGGTCTCTCTCGGGCCCGCCTGTCAAGCAGAGCGGATGTTTCTGTCAGCCAGAAGGGGCCCCTTGCTCTGAACAGCGCTGGAAAAACACTGACAAATCACTGTTCCTTGGGGTCCCCTTCCTCGAGACGGTGCACAGACCACCCCTCTTTGGCTAACACGTTTGTTTCCCAGACCAGGCATGTTGTGATCGATAATATTTCACAATTGATTAGGTTTCCCCATCAGAGATGCTAAACTTCATTAGGCATGGATTCATCTTACTAGTTTTTCTCTCAGAGGACAAGTTCTGAAAAAAGGAAGAAAACACAGAAGCACTACTCTGACCTTTAGATTGATTATATCTTATTCTCAGGCATGTCACTGCTTTTGGCTCCCAAGTCGGCCGTGATGCCCCATCCCAGGGAAAGAACCCGTTTGTGTCCTCACAGTGTGAATATACCAGGACTGGTTGGAAGAGGAGTGTCATGGGATGGGGTTGAAACTATGCCTGGAGTGAGCAGGCAAACACTGATCCCAGTGCAAAGGAATAAATTGTAATGGAAATTAAAAACAAACAAAATTGGGTTATTAGTAGAGATATGGATGGACCTAGGGTCTGTCATACAGAGTGAAGTAAGTCAGAAAGAGAAAAACAAATATTGTGTGTTAATGCATATATGTGGAAGCTAGAAAAATGGTACAGATGAACCTATTTGCAAAGCAGAAGTAGAGACCCAGATGTTTGGAATGGATATGTGATCATGGGGCAGGAGACCAGGGGAGTGGGATGAACTAGGAGACTGAGATTTCCATACACACACGACCATGTGGAAAATGGGCTTCCCTGGAGGCTCAGCTGGTAAAGAATATGCATGCAAGGCAGGAGACCTGAGTTCAGTCCAAGGGTCAGGAAGATCCCCTGCAGCAGGAAATGGCAACCCACTCCAGTATGCTTGCCTGAGAAATCCCATGGACAGAGCAGCCTCCAGTCCATGAATTCACAAGAGTCAGACATGACTTAGTGACCAAAGTGCTGTGTGTAAAACAGATAGCTAGCGGGAAGCAGCTTTAAAGCTCAGGAAGGTCAGCTCAGTGCTCTGTGATGACCTAGATGGGTAGGACAGAGGAGGGTGGGAGGGAGGTCCAAGAGGGAGGGGATGTATGTAAACATATAGCTGATTCACTTCACTGTACTTCAGAAACTAACACAATATTGTAAGGCAACTATATCCCAATTAAAATATACATAAATATATGACTTCACTTAAGCAAGCCTGCTTTAATCCTGGCTGCTCATGAAGGCCTATGATAGGCTGCCTAGCTTTCTAGGTATAGGATAAGAACCCCTTATCAACGGCAGAATTTTCCAATACCACTGCTAAGAGTATTATTTAAATTTACTAAACATCTTCTGTGTTCTAGAGGCTGTGACAAGTTGTTGTATACATGTATTACTTACTCATTTCTGAGAGACAAATTACCCCAAGACTTAGCAACACACATATTGTCTCACAGCTTCTGTTGGTCCAAGCACAATTTAGCTGGGTCCACTAGCTGTCATAAGCCCACAGTGTCTCATCTCAAGGCTTGACTGGGTGAATTCACTTCCAATCTTACTCACGTGGTGGTTGTCAAGACCTTCTTTAGCTGTTGGACCCTACTCCTCCTGGAGTCTCAAGTGGGAGGTCTCCACATTTCCTTACCATGCGGACCACTCCATAGAGCATCTCTTAACATGGCAGCTTCTTCATCAGAGCAAGCAAGAGAGAGGGCAGGAGAGAGTACCAGCAAGATGGAAGACGTAGCCTTTTATGTCTAATCAGGGAAGTGGCGTCCATATTCTACTGATTAGAATCACATCACTAGGTCCACACATACTCACAGGGAGGGGATACACAGGAGCAAACACCAAGAGGTGGGGATAATTGGGAGCCATGTCAGAGGAACATGATCTCGGACAGACATGGTCTCAGGGCCTGATCGTCTCAAGGTAACTTTATAAGATAGATGCTATTGTTATCCTCTGTACTTCACAGATGGCAGAAGCTGAAACTCAGAGAGGTTAGGTAAGTTGTCCAGAGTCACACAGCTCATGGATGGTGGAAGCAAAACTCAAACACAAATATGCTTCCATAACCATTCATTGGAATTCTGTGTGATCAGGGAGGTTTCTGGAGTGACAGTGGTCCCAAGATCCTGCCCCTCTAAAAGACCAGCTATTCTATCATTGGGTAAAGTTGGTTACCTCTAATTAGAAGGGAACACAAATAGTGGCTTTAGCATCAAGACCAAGACCTGAATTTTGTGGTTCTAGGCTTTTAATCCCAGACTTGCTGCAGAGATGCAGACTTGCTCGTGGTCCTTCACCCCAGCTTTGCCCATACAAGGCAGCGCCTCACTGTTGGTCACTGCCTGCTTTCCCTAACCTGTCATTGTTGCTTGTGATTGTTCATCAATTTATTGTCCTTGGCAACCTGCCCAATGACCTGACTTAGCTCAATAATATTTCTTAAACATTTATTAACCACTACTCTGTGCCAAGAACTGAGTGATGCAGAGAGAAATCAGACACTGTGCATGTTCCCCAGAAGTTCACAGAATCTGTTGAATCTAGAGCTGTCTGTCCAGGACAGTAGCTACTGGCCACATATGGCTAGTGAGCACTTGAAATGTGGTTGGTCTGAAATAAGATGTGCTATTACTGTAAAATAAGAGTGGGTTTCAAAGACTTACTTGAAAAAAGTTAAAATAGCTCATTAATCATGCTTATATTGATTAAATATAGATGACATTCTGAGTATATTGAGTTAAATAGAACATACTACTGAAATTAATTTCACTTTTTGCCTGTTTAATACGGCCACAATGAAATTAAAAATTGCCTATGTGGCTCATATCTGTGACTTCTGTTACATATTTCCAGTGGATGGTGCTAGTCTAAGAGGTAGCAAGCCAGATAATAACTATCACGTGTGTAGCATGCTCTACCCACGCTCTACATCGGGCCCAAGTCATTTCGTTCAGTCCTCATAGTAAACTCATGCAGTGGGGGTCATTATCCCCATTACAGATAAGGCAGTGACCCACCCGAGTGAAACTACTTGCCCGAAGTCTCAAAGTGAACAAAGTCCCCATTGGTGATGAGGGCTGTAATGGCAGAATAGGACCAGGTGGGGGCGCCCAAGAGAAAGCGGTCAGGCCACCTCGGAAGGCGAAGCAAACCGTCCAGATGGAGATGACGGATGCTTAGGCTGAGTGAGCCTGGAATAAAGACATCCGCGTGGCCAGCAAGCAGAAGGGGTTTCCTGAGCAGAGGAAGAGCAGGTGTGAAGTCGCAGAAGCATGAAACTGCATGAAGTGTCCAGGGAATGGTCGAGGAGGAGACAGCTTGAGCTCCAGGAGCAAGTGGAGAGAGATAAGCCAGCAGAGACAAGCAGGAGCTTTGCAGGAAGAGGCCTGCACGCCACACACACGAGTTTGAACTTTATCATTTGGGTCAGCAGCTCAAGAGCACTGTAAAGACACCAATGCGTCCCTGGGTCCAGAAGGAGAGTTCAAACAAGTGGTTCCCTGTTGCCTCTTTTTTTTTTTTTTTTTTTTTCCTTTTTCCTTTTTTGTCTGTACCACAGGGCATGAGGAACTTCCTCAACCAGGGATCAAACCTGGGACCCCTGCAGGCCACCGGGGAAGTTCCCCCATTGCTTCTTAATCTCACCCCTCTGTCCACCCTACACAACCTGCCTCTGACTTCCTTCCCTGTACTTTCCCTGGGCAGTCTACACACTCTTCATGTGTCCTGGCTTCTGTGGTTTTCTCCACCCTATTTGTTGTTTTTGCCCCTCTGTCCTTTTTTTGCTCACACTCCTCACTGGGCCTGGAATGTATTCTTCCAGCCCACTCTTCTCTGGGGAAATCCTGTCCCTCCCTCAGGCAGGAGCTCTGTAGGAGTCTCTCCCAAATGGACACACCCTGCATCTCTGCCCAACCCCCAGGGGCTGTGAACCTCTCTTCCGGTTCTCATCTTTCCAGACTTCTGTTACCCTTCTCCCAGGCTTGTCTGATCCCTGCTACTAGAAGTGAGGACCACATGAGATTCCCTTTGGTCTCCCTTTCAGACCCAAGCCCTGTTACTTGCTCTGTAACTAGCATGACGGTTTTCCCCCCAAATGTGTTTGAACGCCATGGCTGCTTTTTCCGGACTAAGGCAAACGAGCTGGCCCTGCTGTGAACTGCACCATCACCTAGCTATTCTATTCTGCTGCTCCCTTAGATGCCAGAAGAAGAATGAGGTTTTCCTGTCACTGGAGTGAATGTCGTTTGTTGAGTCAGCCAAAGGGCAAACCAGCACCACGCAACTCTATGGGGAAAACGTGTTTAATTGGGAGGGTGCCAAATCCTGTAGTCCTTTGCAGAGCCTCCAAAACCGAGTTCTGAAAATGGATTTCAACTTTGCCTAGATACCTCAGACCTGGGGTGTTTAGGCAGCGCCTGGATCAGGCTGGAGTTCTCGACCCTAATGGGCAGTACAAATATCATTTTCTGTGTATTCATGAAAAGAAGAGGCTGAAATGCCCCCTTTAGGAATGTCAAATTCCTAGACCCCTAAGGCCGAATGTCTTGAGAGTTTGATCCTATAAAGGCTTAGACTGTCATAGGGATGAGCACCAAATAAAGGGATTTGTAAGCAAAATGAGAGAGGATAAAAAGGAGGAGTCCAGATGTGAATGGGCTGGTTGAAAATTGTGATGAAAGGTTGTTCCGGGTTGGGACTCGGTGGCCTGGATGAGAGGGGCTGAGCATGGAGACAGGTCAGATTCGGCATGAACTGTGGCAAGAACAGGGGGCGATGGGATGGAGAGGGAGTGGATGGGCTTCTTATGTGCTGAGAATGGGATGGATGTGGTAGGGAAGCCAGGCTCTTTCCAAAAGCCCAAGTGGCTTCCTCAGTGTTTACTCTCCTCCATCCTCCCAGAATCCTGAGAGGCGGCCACGCACAGATGAGCCTTGTTCCAGGTCAGTGTCCAAATGATGCGACAAAATCAGTCCTGCCCGGTTGACTCTATTTAAGCCCATGTTTGTGATGGAGCCAGCTCTGGAAAAGCCCATTTATCATGAAGATTCAATGCTTCATGGCCCACTCTCTCTCTTTTATTTTTTTGCTTTATTCCCCAACACTAAATATGACTCCAGCCTCCCTCTACGTTTAAATGCCCAACGTCCTGTCATATTTCCACGCTGAGTTTTGTCCCCACTCTCTCAGCCTTCCTGGGCTGCAAGCAGCCACATGGATCTTTTTGCCAGTTCTTTTTTTGTTCCTGTTACCATGGGCCCTTCTGCCCTCCCATCTCCTCTCTCAGCAGCTCAATGTCCTTTCCAATTTAAGCTGAAATCAGACTCCCTCTCCCTTGCTTTTGCTTCCCCACCTCCCGTGGCCTCTCTTGTCATTTATTATTTAACTCAATCACCTCATTATATATGCACAGGAACCATTTCTGAATATGGCTGCAATGAAAAAAAAAATTAGGATCCAAACCAGAAGAAAACTCACCTCTTTTCACCCTGTCTCCAAAATTCACTGTCATTCTGCTCCAGGCCTGAGCCAAGGCCCCCAGAAGGGCCAACCAGTGAGCACGGATCTGCTACACAAGCCCTCAAGCCCAATTAACAACTACTTAGGTGGGACATAATGGAAAATTTCCAGATGGCTACTTGCAGATATCCTTCAGTTTATGTGAGTGATGTCTTCCAGAAGGTGGAAGTTTGAATGAAATTTTGTAGTTAATTCCAAATATGATAATAAGGGAGGTGGACAACACACAAGATGATTGGTTCAGGGGCCCAGGTTCTATTCCTTAATGTCCATCATTACATTGTTTCTGGACCTTTAGCCTCTCTAAACCTCAGTTTCCCCATCTGTAAAACAAAGGAGTTAGACCACGTTTCCTCAAGTTTCCAGCAGTGTGAAAATTCTCACAATCATTTCTACCCAATGATCCACATAATTCAATTGGAGATCCATTCCTATAGTTGAAAGTCAGTTCACTCGGAGTCAGTAGGTAATAAGGACACTGGCTATGCTGCTGCTCTTCAGGAAAAGGGACTTTAGATTAATCTGTGAGCCTCTTTCTGTGTACAGATGAAGAAGCCGGAGCCCAGACGGGAGAAGCAGCTAACCCAAGGTCACACAGCACGTGAGAAGAGTCGGGCAAGAAGTCAGGACTCCTGGCTCCTTGGATGGTGATTTCAGCATGACTACAAAGATTTTGTCCTCTTTCCATTGAGTGGAATCTATGTTCCCACTCTTCTTCCTGATACATAGGGTGTATAGAAGAGATGCTACGTGACTTCCGAGGTGAGGATAAAAATGGCCTTGCAGCTTCTGCCTTGCCCTCAGAGACCTCTCACTTGCTCTCTGAACCTTGAGCCTCCAGGTCAGCAATCCTGGCAACTCCATGCCAAAGAGGTCATGTGGAGACATTAACCAGCCCATCCCAAATGTCAGAGGTATGCGTGAAGAAACTAGATTTGAAGTGGTCCAACCCCTCCAGTTGACGGTGCCCTCACCATTTAAGTCCTCTTCCAAGACTCCAGACCCCACAGAGCAAAGAAGAGCCTCCCGCTGCCCTCTTCTGACTCCGGACCCATGGAGTCCAAGAGCACAATAAAACAGTGCTGTTTGCTACCCCTAAGCTTTGGGGTGGGTTTTTTACATAGCCATAGAGAATGCCAAGAATTGCTCAACTCTCACACTGGCTAACAACCGAGCTTGGGGCTCCCTGCCCCGAGTGGCCAATCCTGCCTCTGACACAATCACTCACACAGGCTTTCACCCCACTCCCCAGGCCAGGTTCTCTTCTGTCCTCCAGGAGTCCTTGTTTATGTGCATGTCAGACTGAACACACTGGATAGTAAGTGATTTATTGATGTCTCTTCTCTAGATGGTGAGCTCTACAGGGCACGGCTATGTTCTGCACATTTCCCCAGCCAGTGCCTCACACATGGGCAGGAAATCAAAGGAGTGTGGAGTGAAACTGGCAAGGACCACGTGATCAGTCACGATCCGGACCTCCGCCTCGCCCTCCTCCAGGGAGGGCACAGTCCTTTCCTCTCCAGGGGGCTCCTTCTGCTTCACATCAACCCTGGAGCAGAGCAGGGGGAAAGCCTTGTGCTGGAGCAGAGGACAAAGAGAACTCGGTCAGCTGGGACTGGGACCAGGGGAGAACCAGCCATTCCAGAGAGCCAGACATGTGTTTTGTCAGTTGTTGCCTTTATGAACGTACATGTCCTAAAAGCCCGGTTAATTTTCTTGTTCAAACATTGGTTTAAAATTGTTGGCTCTGGGAGAGATACTGTCCTTCAGCAGGTTCTCTTATAAAGTTTGCCACTCCAAGGTCTGATTCAGCAGCAAGCTGGAAAAGTTCCTGGTTGCTAAGAGACCAGAGAGCAAATTACCAGCTCACAAAAGACGTAGCTAAGGCCGGTAAGACAAAACAAAACAGAGTAGGAAATAGGCCACCTCAAAATCAAAAATAAGGTAAATATACTGGATGGGAAAATGCCTGATTGGAAAAGACAATTATAAATATTCTTCACGCTGAAATGTAATGATGCGCTGTTGGTAGCTATGCGCTTTGCGTTTTGTCACTTCAAGGAAACAGCAGGGGAGGCCCTTTCTGGCCCTGAAATTCTGAATCCTTGAGTCAGAGAGAAAAACAAACTGTCCCAGTTGATAAGGAGGCAGGAAAAAAAAAAAAAAAAAAACATGAATAAGGCTGCCTCTTTCATGAGCTCTGCCTGCCAGGTGGGTGAACTGGATGCCCGTGGCTGTGGCCCAGAAATATCCCTGTAAGAAAATAAAAACCTCCCTCCAGGAAAGGTTTCTGATCACTGCTGGTGAGGGGTCCTAGGGCCACAACACAGGGAGCTACTCCCCCAGGAGTAGGACAGATACTTGGGGATCCAATCTGGGCATACAACCAGGACAAGCATTAGCTGGGACTGGCTCAAAGAAAAAAATACCCAATGGGTCCCAGGTATTTCTTTCCTTAAAGTGCTGTTCTAGCTATGGTTTTTTTAGTCATTGCTTTTCTAGCCAAATGATTTCATAAAATACTAAAATGTCTTGGTAATGGTAAAGAGAAAATAGCGTGCTAATCTCTCAGTGAATCTAGCTATGGCAGAAATTCAGCTCCACAGGCAGAAAGATTTCCGAAGACCCCACTGTTCAGCGGGACATAGAGTAGAAAGATCCTATAAGTGGAAATTACCAGCCTTTTGAGAGAGGAGCTTGAAAATCTTAGATGACCATAGAGGAGTCACGGTCACCTGGGTTTTGGAGCTCAGAGAAGAAATGAAGTGGGCAAAAAAAGGTAGGGGATCAGAGAAACATGAATTAAGCGAAAACTAAGCCAGCCAGTAGGTGTATGTCAGGGAGTTCTGGACTGATGTAGCTAATAGCTGTGTGGCCATACAGTTTTACTCATCAATACTTATTGAGCAGCAAAAGGATTTCAAACTATGATGGATCCAACAAGCATGAAATAATATTTAGGGGGAAAAAATATAATTCTCCACATGGCAGCCTCCTTCAGCTCTTTTCTGACAATCTTTTTTGCCAGATTTCAAACAACAGGCAACTGCTGTTTCAGGCAGAGTTGGTAGCCACCCATGAAAGACTGTATTATTGTCCCAAATATTGTGTCCCTCCCTGTGGGAGAAACATACACCTCCTCTAGTTGCTAAGTCATGTCCAACTCTTTGTGATCCCATGGACTATAGTCACCAGGCTCCCCTGTCCACAGGATTATCCAGGCAAGAATACTGGAGTGGGTTACCATTTGCTCCTCCAAGGGATCGTCTCAGCTGGGAGATCAAACCCACGTCTTCTGCATTGGCAGGCAGATTATTTACCGCTGAGCCACCTGCTGTTCACAGATGTGACCATGTGACTTGTAGCCCATGAAATGTGAGCATAAGTCCCACATGTCACTTCTGGGTAAGTTTTAAGAGCTAGCACAGGCTTTCTGGCTCTCCTTTCCCTTGCTATCATGATGACCGTTAATGTTCTAGAAAGTGCCTTATCCAACAGCAGTGGTCCCCAAGAGGAGAATGCATGGCACACAACTGCAACTGGATTGGAATGGACATGTAGCCCGGGTGAAAAATAAGGCTCAGTCATAAGCCGCAGAGATTTGTGGTTATCTGTGCTGTGATTCCAGCAAAACCTAGCCTATCTGACTAATGGGCCACCCCTGGGACTAAAATGTGGCAGAATCATCCTCACCCAGACTTTCTCACCTACCTGGCCACAGTCCACCAGGTGCGGAAAGTCATTGGGAATTCCCAGAGGTCCAGTGGTTAAGACTCCTCTTCCTCAGCAGGTTCAATCGCTGGTCAGGGAACTAAGACCCCACAAGCCTCACAGTGTGGCCACAAAAAAAGTCATTACATTCCCGATGGCCCACTTCGAATTCACACGTGGTGCCCAGCTGATTCTATGTTCTGGGGAATCAGGGCTGAAGGCTCTGAGGCCCTGCTTCTTAGTGCAGTTCAGAAACCACACAGAGCCCAAAAACAGTATATGGAGCCAAGTGGGAAGATCATAACTTCATGTCTCTGAAATGCAGATGGGAGCAGCCTCGCCAGTTCTGGTTTAACCCAAAACTAAGTAAAACAACAAAATTACACCTTCTTGTTCGTCAACCTTTAGAACTCTAGAGGTTCTTGATTTAAAAAAAAAAAAGTCTGGCTCCCAAAGTCATAGGAAATAACATAACATTTTTACTATATAGCACAGGGACCTCTGCCCAGTGGTATGTGGCAGCCTGGATGGGAGGGGAGTTTGGGGGAGAATGGATACATGTGTATGTATGACTGAGTCCCTTTGCCATCCACCTGAAACCATCACAACATTGTTAATTGTCTATACTCCTATACAAAATGAAAAGTTTTTTTAAAAGGAAATAACTTAAGGTTTTATTGAAGAAACTTGGATTTTCCCCTCAAAGCTTCTTCACCCCTCCAAAGCCCACAACATCTCACCCATCAGGGCTGCTCTTTCCCCCAAACTCCAGCCTATGTCTCAAACCCCCAGCATCTATTTCCCCAACTCCTTTCTGCCATTCTCTTCCACGTGTTACTAGATAAACATTCTTCCCATCTTCCTCACCCATTATCCCAATCTGCAGGTGAGGTCGCAGAAAACAGGCTGGTCCAACATACATGCCCCTTAGAGGGCGCCAGAGAGGAAAAGCTCTGAATTCTGTTTTGTTTTTAACTTTTGCTTCCCACAGCAAAACACGGGAACCCAGGTAAGAAATTAATCTTAATAGCAGCAGAGAGGGAGTGACAAGAGATACTTCCTGGGAAACTGTGGAAAGGCGGGGAGCGAGCGTGGCCACAGCTCTTCATGTGGTTCCTGTGGCCACTTTAGGGAGCTGTACTGAGCCACTGGCTGGGCGTGTCTTAGCAGACAGGTCCTGGGAAGGGGGGCTGGCCAAAAAGGGAGCTTGAACACTTCATGGAGTTTTGAATGGGACTTTTTGAGGGGCTCAGAAATTCTGTTAACACCCCCAGAGTGGCAGACAAGAGGGAAAAGTGCTCCCGCATTCTTAAGAGGAAGTGATCTGGACTTACCTCCAGGATTTATTCAAAGCTGCATCACACAGTCTTGCCACCCCCACTTCCGGCACCCCAAGAGAAAGATGAGGAGTGTGGTCCCCTGAACTAGAGGCATTTCTAGGAGTAAGGAGTCATAAGCTGAGGAGTGAGAAAGGCTGGGATGTTTCCCTATCCCACCCCTCCCCAGGGAGGGGCTTCTGCCAGCATTCAGGGGAGACAAGGGGATCTGAGATCAGCTCAGAAGGTGGGAGGGCTTCAAAGCAGAGAGTGAGTCCAACACCCAGCTGGCTGAGCCACAGAAACCAGTAGACCGACATGGTGTTCCCACAGGACAGGACTTGGGGAGCCTGCTCGTCCTTGCCCTCCAAGCCCTAGAACAGGGAGGCTGGCGGCTGCTGCTTTCCCAGAGAGCTATTAATATAAAGTGATGGCCTGCGATGGCAGAGATGCAGGAAGGACATGGGGCCAGCTCTCCTCGATCAGCTGTCGTGACACCTGGGCCTCGTGGACCCTGCAGGAGTGTGATAAGTCCTCCACCCAAAGGGGAAGCCCAGAAGGTGGGGGGGTGGTAAAAAGCAGGTTATTCCTCCTCCCCAAGGCAGGTCTCCAGGAACGAGCTGAGGGGTGAGGAGAGGCGAAGCCTGAGTTGGGTGTGAGATCAAAGTTTTAATGTAGCCTGTGTTGGACCCTTCAATGCCTGAAAGAGATGAAACAGCCAAAATAAGGATAGTTATTAGAACTGATAAAGAATCCACCTGCCAGCGAAGGAGACACAAAAGATGCAGATTCAATCCCTGGGTCAGGAAGCTCCCCTGGAGAAGGAAATGGCAACTCACTCCAGTATTTATGCCTGCAAAATCCCACGGACAGAGGAGCCTGGCGGGCTGCAGTCCATGGGGTCACAAAGGGTTGTACACAACTATAGCACATTAGAGCTGAAAGTGTCCCAAAACTGTAACCTCTGCCTGAGACATCAAGGAAAGAGGAAGGGAACTGCAACAGAAAGCTTGAAAATGGGAGATGGAGAAAAAAATAAAGAAAGAAAGCCATTTCCTGACTGTACCACATTGAGTCAAATCGGTAAAAACAACAATAACACCAGGAGGGGAAGTTCACCAAATAGAGAAATGTTCTCCTTGAGCAATTATTGTTCAGAAGAACTGCCATAGGACATGCCATCCTCCATCCCATTAAAGCATGCATTCTCAGGAACAGTAGGGCCCCCCAAGGGGGTAAAAATTGGCTCTTAGAGGGGAAGAGCAAAAAACTAGATATTTCAAAGTTCTATGATTCTCCAAAGGTCAACTCTAGCCAGTAAATACTATTATTAGTACTTAGTTTGTGCTGTTGTTGTTCAGTCATTCAGTTGTGTCCGACTCTTTGCAACCCCACGTACCACAGCACACCAGGCCTCCCTGTCCTTCACTATCTCCTGGAGTTTGCTCAAACTCATGTCCATTGAGTCAGTGAAGCCATCCAACCATCTCATCCTCTGGAACTCCCTTCTTCTCCTGCCCTCAATCTTTTCCAGCATCAAGGTCTTTCCCAATGAGTCAGCTCTTCAAATCAAGTGGCCAAAGTATTAGAGTTTCAGCTTTAGCATCAGTCCTTCCAATGAACATTCAGGATTGATTTCCTTTAGGATTGACTGGTTCGATCTCTTTGCTGTCCAAGGGAGTCTAATGAACTGAAATCAGGTGAAATTGTGTACTTAGGAGAGCAATAATGAGGAAAAGTTTAAAAACATTGAGTTCTAGAGACCGGCCACTTTCTACCCCAATTTAGAGTCAGTGCTTAGATGTTTTTCGGACCCCAGGTAGAATTTTTTTCACTGAATTTGCTTTGATATTTCATTTTGAGGACTTCATCTCCTGCCTCTTAAGATGTTCTTTTCATAAGCCTCCAAAGGAGAGCTTTCTTTCAGGCCTCACTCTAAAGAAAAGCAGTGCTTCTACTGGATAAGTGGTTTGTCTTTTATGTATACTAAAAAAAAAAAAGCTCAAATTAGGTCAAGTTTCCCTCTTTGCTTCAGCCGCAAGGGAGCTCAGGGCATCTCTTGCAAGATCTATAGAACTGGGGGATCTGCATGTGTGGGACTTTTCATCTTAACTGTGCTGTTAGTATTTTTCTACTTTTAATTCTGCCACAATTCTATCAGCTGTGTTTTAACTCTTCCACTTCACGTATTTTTATAAGCCCCTTAAAATCCTTTGTGGAGGAAGTGAAGTACAAATACAGAAAGAGGAATACTTCTTCCCTCTTCTTCCAAAGTGTTTTCTCCACCCACTAACATTATTTTCTTAACTCAAGGTAGAACTGATACGCATTCCAGTAAGTTTGATTTTCATCCTAGTTTTCCAGATATCAAGATCCTCTTGAAATCTGATTCTGTGACCTGATGCTTCTCCACCCTCACAGCTGTGTGTTTTCCACAGGGTCAAGCACACCCTCTTTGTTTTCATCCAAGTCATAACAACATCCAAGTGATAACAGTGTTGATTGGACAGAGTCAATGCAGACCCCTGTGGTATGCCACTAGAGACCTCTTTCCAGTCACTACCCACATATTAGTCCTTTTTTCCTTTGATGTGGGTCAAATCAACTGTTAGTCCATCACATTCCTGTGATACCTGTGCATTGGGATGGCCAAACGACTTAATCAAATGCCTCTCTGGACTCCAAAGAAACTCTGCCCACACTGTCACTCTTAATGCCTTCCAACAAAAGGAAGTAGATAAGGGGATTCCAGGGTGGTCCAGTGGCTAAGATTCCATGCTCCCAATGTGGGGGACCTGGGTTTGATCCTTGGTCAGGGAACTCAGTCTCACATACCTCAACTGAAAATCCCATGTGCAGCAGCTAAGACCCCACACAGCCAAATAAATTAATTAAATAGTTTTCAAAAAATAAGGAAGTAGATGGGCACTTTTGGGGGGGGGGTGTTGTTAGTTCTAGAAGGTCTTGTAGGTCTTCATAGAACTGTTCAACTTCAGCTTCTTCAGTGTTACTGTTTGGAGTATAGACTTGGATTACTGTGATATTGAATGGTTTGCCTTAGAAACAAATAGAGATCATTCTGTCATTTTTGAGATTGCATCCAAGTACTGCATTTCAGACTCTTTTGTTGACTATGATGGCTACTCCATTTCTTCTAAGGGATTCCTGCCCACAGTAGTAGATATAATGGTCATCTGAGTTAAATTCACCCATTCCAGTTCATCTTAGTTCACTGATTCCTAGAATGTTCACTCTTGCCATCTCCTGTTTGACCACTTCCAATTTGCCTTGATTCATGGACCTAACATTCCAGATTCCTATGCAATATTGCTCTTTACAGCATCGGACCTTGCTTCTATCACCAGTCCCATCCACAACTAGGTGTTGTTTTTGCTTTGGCTCCATCCCTTCATTCTTTCTGGAGTTATTTCTCCACTGATCTCCAGTAGCATATTGGGCACCTACTGACCTGGGCAGTTCATCTTTCAGAAAAGGTCGATTTTCATTCCAATCCCAAAGAAAGGCAATGCCAAAAAATGCCCAAACTACCTCACAATTGTACTCATCTCACACACTAGTAAAGTAATGCTCAAAATTCTCCAAGCCAGGCTTCAGCAATACGTGAACCGTGAACGTCCAGATGTTCAAGCTGGTTTTAGAAAAGGCAGAGGAATGAGAGACCAAATTGCAAACATCCGCTGGATCATCGAAAAAGCAAGAGAGTTCCAGAAAAACATCTATTTCTGCTTTATTGACTATGCCAAAGCCTTTGACTGTGTGGATCACAATAAACAGTGGAAAATTCTCAAAGAGAGGGGAATACCAGACCACCTGACCTGCCTCTTGAGACACCTGTATGCAGGTCAGGAAGCAACAGTTAGAACTGGACATGGAACAAGAGACCGGTTCCAAATAGGAAAAGGAGTACGTCAAGGCTGTATATTGTCACCCTGCTTATTTAACATATATACAGAGTACATCATGAGAAACGCTGGGCTGGAGGAAGCACAAGCTGGAATCAAGATTGCCAGGAGAAATATTAATAACCTCAGATATGCAGATGACACCACCCTTATGGCAGAAAGTGAAAAACTAAACAGCCTTTTGATGAAAGTGAAAGAGGAGAGTGAAAAAGTTGGCTTAAAGCTCAACATTCAGAAAACTAAGATCATGGCATCCAATCCCATCACTTCATGGGAAATAGATGGGGAAATGGTGGAAACAGTAGCTAACTTTATTTTGGGGGGGGGGCTCCAAAATCACTGCAGATGGTGATTGCAGTCATGAAATTAAAAGACACTTACTCCTTGGAAGGAAAGTTATGACCAACTTAGACAGCATATTAAAAAGCATAGACATTACTTTGCCAACAAAAGTCTGTCTAGTCAAGGCTATGGTTTTTCCAGTGGTCATGTATGGATGTAAGAGTTGGACTATAAAGAAAGCTGAGTGCCGAAGAATTGATGCTGTTGAACTGTGGTGTTGGAGATGACGCTTGAGAGTCCCTTGGACTGCAAGGAGATCCAACCAGTCCATCCTAAAGGAGATCAGTCCTGGGTGTTCATTGGAAGGACTGATGTTGAAGCTGAAACTCCAAAACTTTGGCCACCTGATGTGAAGAGCTGATTCATTTGAAAAGACCCTGATGCTGGGAAAGATTGAGGGCATGAGGAGAAGGGGACGACAGAGGATGAGATGGTTGGATGGCATCACCAACACAATGGATATGGGTTTGGGTGGACTCTGGGAGTTGGTGATGGACAGGGAGGCCTGGCATGCTGCGGTTCATGGGGTCGCAGAGTTGGACACAACTGAACAACTGAACTGAACTGACTGAGTGGGCACTGGATGCTAGGAACTCAACTCTCTTGCAACTATGCTTGTTGCCACCTCTGCCTTAGGTATTTGACATCATATCCCCAAAGCGAGAAGACTAGGCTGCCAGCAGCACCAGTAAAACAATACCTAGTGCAGAGCTTTGCATTTGCTACTGAGTGGATGTCTCATGTAGGTTCTCCTGACTGGTGCAGCCCAAGTCACACACCTGGCCCCAGCTACAAGGGGAACTAAAAACCCCAGTTCTCTGGGTTCTGCCGTGGGAACTCCAACAAGCCTTAGAACAGTATTCAACAGGCACCAAGCTGTCAGACAGCCTGACAAATGTACCTGGAGCTCAAACCCTGGAGCATGGCTGCTGTCCAGAGCCCAGGCTCCACCCTGCACTCCTGCTCCAAGTTCCCAGGAGGGGAACCTGATTGGCTGACATTGGATGTGATGCTTTCCCCAGGCTCGACCTGCCCGGCCGGGGCTGTGGGGTCAGCCAGTGCTCCTGGGGTGCAGCCACCTGAGTCAGCCAGTGTCTGAGCCTCTGCCAGGGGCTGATCTCAGACTGCCTCATGCTGGAAACTCACATCTTCCTGGGGCATCTCTTAATCACTGAGTGACCATATGAGGAGTAGACATCCTGCTGCCTCCTCCCCGATAAAGACAGTCCCCAAGGTGAGACCTACACTGTACACAGTGTCCTTGGGACTTGTGCTCTTCTCCCTTCTCTTCCCCATCCACTTCCTGGCACCCTTACTGATATTTTCCTGGGGACGCTTCCTAACGCTTTCCTAACACTTTTACACAAACCCTCATCTCAGGGTCTGCTTCTGCTGAGCCCAGACTGAGACAGACAAACATGGCTGCTGGAGGTCAACAGTGGGAAAGAAGGAGCAATGAGAAGGCCCTGAAGTGTCCACCTGCCTCCTGGTTTGACCCTTTCCAGACAGTCCTGGTTCTGCTCTCTCTCTCTCTTCCCAGTTTTGCTGCATGGTTTGCCAGATCTTAGTTTCCCAACCAGGGATTGTACCTGCACCCTCAGCAGTGAAAGCACGGAGTTCTAACCACTGGACCACCAGAGAATTCCCCCATCCTGGCTCTGAAAGTGAGGGCATAATCTCCAAACATCTGCCCCAGCCCTGCCCTAGTCCAGGACCAGAGCTGGGGCTCACAACCACCTCTCTTGAAGACACACACATCTTCTCGTAATCCTGGGGTGAAAACATCCCAGCCCATGCGCTGTGACTTCCAGAATCCTCTTTTCCACTTTTTGAATGTCAAGAGCGCATATGCCCATCTCTTGTCTTTGAGTACAAATCTCCTCCTCTATAATTTATCAAAGATGAATGACAGCAGCTCTGAAATCGCTTGTCAGGTCCCTCCAGGACGACAGGACATAACTCACCAGGCTCAGAGCCCCGAGTTCATTACAGCTGCTGTGCCTGGCTCTCCTGCCTCCTCACCTGCCCTTGACTTCAGTCACCTCTTTGCAATGCTTTTCTCACCCTCTCCAGTGGAAGACCACTTTCCCCTCTGGAGAAGAAGGAGGTAAAACAGTAATTAAGCAGCACTGCCCTCACTTTGTCTTCAGCGCTGAACATTAAATCATTTTCTCTAAGCAATGCTTGCCCTTAATCTTTGCATGCTCAACAAAAGATAAATAGGATTCTTCCTTAGAGTTCATAACTCTTAGCTCATTCAAGGCATCAGACTTCCTACCTTGGTTCTTACAGATGGGGACGCACTGGTGAATTCAGCTTAGCTTATGTCATTCATTCAGGGCCCTTTTGCACAAACCTAACCTCCATGGCCACATCTGAATCCCAGGCCAACTGTTTGGGGACCCAGCCTGCTGCTTGTTTTGCTGACAGCTGTTCCTCCTTCTTTATTCTTTGTCATCTCCCTCCTTAGGAGCCTGACTAAAAAGTTCTCAGTCATCTTCCTTGGCCCATACTTTCAATATTCCTTGCTTTTATTCCTGAGGGCAGAGCTCATGAAATCACCCTCTTCCATCACTTTGAGAGGGGCCCACGTGACCTGTCCCCAGGAAACACTCTTTCCTGCAAGTTTGGCCCCCAGGCAATTGCCTTTAGGGTCCTCCGAATGCTTGAGATGCTCTAGCCCTAGTGACCCTCCCTGGTTCCCAGCTTCTGCCTTAAATGTCCCCCTGTTTCCTGCTACTATTTTTCTTTCCTTTTTTTTTTTTTTTTTTTTTGCCACACCAAGTCTTATTTGCAGCATGTGGAAACTTAGCTCCCCAACCAAGGATCGAACCTGTGCTCCCTCCGATGGAAATGCAGAACCTTAACCACTGGACCACCAGGGAAGTATTTTTCCTTCCATTTGCGTACTATTCTCTTTTAAACCTAGACCCTAAGAGATTGGGTGCTTCCCAGCTGGCTCAGTGGTAAAGAATTCACCTGCAAATGTAAGAGATGCAGGAGACTAGAGTTCAATCCCTGGGTTGGTGAGTTTGATCCCTGGGTCAGGTAGGTCCCCTGGACTAGAGTAGGGAATGGCCAGTATTCTTGCCTGGAAGAGTCAGTGGACAAAGGGGCCTGGCAGGCTGCAGTCCATGGGGTTGCAGAGAGTCATGACTAAGCAACTGAGCACACACAAACACTAAGAGATTCACCTCCTTCTTTGGCTAAAGTTCCCTTTTTCCTCTTCAGCTGGATCAATGCCATTTTAAAACAACAATGAAGCCAGGAAGCGTAAATGAGAATCTAATGAAAATAGTTAGTTGCAGGAAGTGGGTAGAAATGCAATGGAAGCGGTAAGGATGAGACAGCCACATTTATACCTTTCTATGTATTTTTACAATACATATTTACAATCATTTTACAATCATTTAGACATTTTACTTGTTTCAAAAATTAAAATTAAATCAACAGCTAGCTCTGTATTAAGACATACAGGGGAAAAAACAAATTATTTTGGACACTATTTCCTGACTATACATATTAAGTGGATATAATCTGAAGAAAAAGAACTACACAGACACCTCAGACCTGATTTGATAGGTCTGCTGTTAGTAGTACTTCAGCTGTAGTAACTCTAAAATGACTTGCTTGTATTTCAGGATAGAGAAAATTAGTAAATATATTGACATTGCTTAGAAGCAGCTCTCATTGTGAGAGAAAGGAAGCATCAATATGGAATGTGGGGGAGGGGAGGAAGAGCCTGTGGTGTTGGGTTTGATTGGAAATATCAAAGTGAATTCAAGATTTGTTTTATTTGAAAAGAGCATTTCTTAGCTCTGTCCACTGAACACGGCTAGAAGTAACAATACTCCAACAATAATGAGCATACCAAGTCGCCAGATTTTGGTTATTAAATACCATTCTCCATTAAAAGGAGGCAGGCAGGGCCCCTTGGAGAAATGACTAATTCAATTCTGCAGCAGAGAAAGTACAAGGTGAGCCCAGGATATCAGATTATACAAAAAATCAAGAAAGTGCTTAAATTCTAATTTAAGATGTGTCACAGGAACACAACAACCAATCTGAAGGGGCTCCCGCTGGCCAAATTTGGGACAATTTGAGCTTTAATATTTGTAATAAATTATGACACATTGAATCTTTTTTTTAGGTCCTTGAGTTCATGGTGATATTCAAAAGAGTAGAGAAACTCTACAGAAAAAAGTCTGTTAATGAAGTAGAAGGAATGATAGAATTAGGGAAATTACCATGTACCATATTACAATGTACTAATCCCCTCCACTAAGGCTTATCAGTGTACTCTCTTACAATTAGGTAAGAATTGGTAGGATATTCAGACAATCCAAGTTTAATCTGCCCAGATTACTTATTAATTAGACAGGTACAATGGAGAAATATGGTGGCCACCACTTGACCAAAGGATCATCTAAGCATGATGAAGAGCAGGTTCAACTGACAAGAAATGGCCCCCAATGTGCTACAGTGGGGAGCACACCTCACCAGTGCAGTGTTCTTACCCAAGTTTTTGCCTGAATTCAATCAGAGGCAACAATCGCAGAGACTCTGACTGTGGAAAACTCCACAATAGAAATTATGTGGATTCTTCAAAAATGTCCATGTCAAGAAAGACCAGAAAGTTGAAGGAAACTATTTCTCTATTACAAAAAGTGCATGATCTTAAAGAAAGGATTTCCCTTTGCGCAGAAAAGCCCAGAGGCAAAAGATCAAAGAAGAGAGAGAAAGAGGGAAGGAAGACAGTCTTTTACAGAGAGCCAGGTCACACTCACTCACACCAGGGCTTTTGAGGTACAGGTGCTACAGCTGTGCTGTACCCACCATATCTCATGAAATCCACCCAACAGCCCCCACCACACATAAGGCAAGTACTACTCCCCTCCTCGTTTTATGCCATGAAATATGAGGCTCAGTTAATCTTTTGTTGATTAACTTGTCCAGCATTACACAGCTTCACCCCTAGTAATCCAGGACCAAAGTCCACAGCCTTAACCACTGTGCTGTCCCTTACCGCCTACATGGGGGGTTAAAGGGAAGGGAAGCAAGAGTTGATATTTATCAAGCAGCTGCAAACATGTTATCTTGTTGACTTCTCTCTACAGCCCCATGAAGTAGGTCTCATCTCCTTCTATTGAGGAAGCTCAGCAAATGGACTCTGAGATAAAGTTGATTCTGTTCCCTCATGTTGTTCAGCCTAAAAGGTGCCAGCGTCTGCAATGGGTTCTCTGTGTGAATAGCACCCAGAATCTGCTGAGGCCCAGACATCTCCTCCCTTGGAGCTGCGCAATGCAGGACCGGAAGTGACGTGTCGAGGGTTACGCGTCCAGGATGTGATAGCCTCAGGATTTGAAACCAAGGACCCTCAGACCCGAGCCCTTGCCCCCTGCACTGCCTCCCTGGGAAAGCCCTGCTGCCCCTCAGCCTCCAAGGTAGCCAGACATCTCCTGCCAAGGATCAGAGCCCCACTTTGTGCCGGGAGAGCGGTGTGAGAGGCCCGAGCTCTTCCACGCGGGTCTCTACTGCAGAGGCAGAGGCTTCCGGAAATAACACCTGGCCTTGTCAGCGGCGCCTCAGCCAAGCTTCTCATGGTGGCGGCTGCTCAGTGTGATTTCAGAGGATGGGAAACACACACACAATCTCAAAATGACCTCTTCCCCCACTGGCTCACCTCAGCCCCGGAAGTTCCCCCGGCTTTGGTCCAGTGGAGATCTATGTAGTTGCTATTGTTTTTTAGTATACACGTGGCCCCTCCGGAAAGCTGGGAATTAACCACTGGGGGTCTGGGACAAAGAGATCAGCTGTGCTTGCTGGGGGAGGGAGACGGAGGCAGGAAGCTGAGTCATGTCAGAGAAGAGGCAGCCTTGGTGGAGGAGTGAGGGGAAGCGTGGCGGGGGGTGGGGGGTGGGGCGTCTCTTGAAAAGGCAAAAGAAACTAATCACAAACAGGGAAGGACTCGAAAAGGCCACCCTCTGCTCTCCCACACTGTGGTCTGGTGCAGTGATTGAGTGTGAAAGCAAACAACCAGGGCTGAAACCACAGCGGTGTCATTGCTGACTATGTGGTCTTGGGAAACTTACTCAATGTCACTATCTTCATTTGCTGTGTGCTTTGCTGTGCTCAATCATGTCTCACTCTTTTGCAACCCCACAGGGCTCTTGTGTCCATGGAATTTTCCAGTCAAGAACACTGAAATGGGTTGCTATTTTCTACTCCAGGGGATCTTCCTGACCCAGGGATTGAACTTGTGTCTCTTGAGTCTCCTGCATTGGCAGTTGCATCCTTTACCACTGCACCACCTGGGAAGCCCACAACAACTTTGGAGATGTTTGGAAATCCAGGGAACAAACCCGGAACCTCACATGCCCCAGTCATTATCTCCATTTATTTATCCTTAAACAGAGATAATGACAGTACCATCTTACAGGGTTTTCTGGAGGCTTCAATGAGGTAATCCATGTGAAGTGTTTAACGACAGTTCCCAGCCCTGAATAAAGGCACAGTAAATGTTTAATATTATTATTAATGTTTAAGCCTATAGCCTGTCTCCACCACCAGTATCTCCAGCCGTGAGCTTCCTTTGGAGTCTGCCAAAGGTCCTAGGGTTCACTGATGCTCTGGGTGTGGATTGCTTGTAAACTGCAACTGCAGAAAAATAAGAAATGTCTATAAATTGATTGTGAAAAGATCTCAAGATCCATTGTCAAGTGAAAAAAAAAGCAGAGCACAAAAGAATACAGGGAAAGTGAAAAAAAGTAATATACTCCCCTATGTAGTTAATATGCTTAGAATTAACTCCGAAAGAAAACTCAAGAAATGGTAATATTTTCTCTAAGGAAGCAAAACCAAGGGGCCAAAAGACAAGACAGTCACTGAGTTGCCTTTTATACATTTTGAATTTTAAACTGTTAAAAATATATAGACTTTTGTTTAAGAGCACTGGACTTGGAATCGAACAGACCTGTGTTCAAAACCCAAAGCCACTGGGTTGTGATGTTGGGCGGGTCACTTCAATCTCTGAGCCTTGGTTTCCGCGTATGTAAAACAAGGGTAGGACTCACACGTGTATGGCAGTTATTGTGAGAACTCACTGAGACTGTGCTAAAGAACAAACAAACATAAACATGTGGAAGTGGCTACAACTAAGATGGCTTTTGATCACATAAGCTGAATCTGAATGTATTTCCTCCCATGTGCCTAGGAGAGCACTGTAGGCTAGGTTAAGGACAGTAGATGGAATAAAAGATGTAAAAGTGTAGGAAGTGTCTGTCCTACAAGATCTGGAGGATGGTAGGTCCCTTCACGCATGTGTGCTATTCACAGCAGTGGGCCATCTCCAACACCAGTCACTGGATCCTAAGGGTCCTGTGACATAAACAGAGATGCATAGCACCATTTTACAAACTCCACTATCCCATGGAGCTGCATAGGGAGTTTAATGTTATTAATCAAGCACACATGGAGAGAGAGGCAGCCTGTCAAAACTGAGAGTGCGTTGGTTCTAGGGAACAAAACAGAACAAGTCCTGGCTGGTCATCTAATCATGCTGAGCCTCAGTTTCTACACCCACAGAATGGAAATTATCCCAATACCTACTTTGCAGGATGTTAACTGAATTAGATACAAAATGCCAGGCTGGATGAAGCACAAGCTGGCATCAAGATTGCTGAAGTCAATTGTTGAGAAATATTAACAACTTCAGATAGACAGATGATACCACTCTAATGGCAAAAAAGTGAAGAGGAACGTAAGAGACTCTTGATAAAGGTGAAAGAGGAGAGTTGAAAAGCTGACTTAAAACTCAACATTCAGAAAATTAAGGTCATGGTATCCAGTCCCATCATTTCATGGCAAATTGATGGGGGAAAAGTGGAAACAGTGTCAGATTTTATTTTCTTGGGCTCCAAAATCACTGCAGATGGTGACTGTAGCCATAAAATTAAAAGACACTTACTCCTTGAAAGGAAAGCTATGACAAACCTAGACAGCATATTAAAAATCAGACACATCACTTTGCCAACAAAGGTTTGTATATTCAAAGCTATGGTTTTCCAGTAGTCATGTACGGATGTGAGAGTTGAACCATAAAGAAGGCTGAGCACCAAAGAATTAATGCTTTTGAACTGTGGTGCTGGAGAAGACTCTTGAGAGTCCCTGGTACTGCAAGGAGATCAAGCCAGTCAATCCTAAAGGAAATCAACGCTGAGTATTTACTGGAAGGACTGATGCTGAAGCTGAAGCTCCAATTCGTTGGCCACCTGCTGCAAAGAGCTGACTCACTGGCTCATTGGAAAAGACCCTGATCCTGGGAAAGATTGAAGGCAAAAGGAGAAAGGGGTGGCAGAGGATGAGATGGTTAGATTGCACCACCGATTCAATGTACATGAACTTGAGCAAACTCCCAGAGATGGTAAAGGACAGGAGAGCCTCACGTGCTGCAGTCCATGGGGTTACAAAGATTCGGACACAACCTAGCAACTGAAAAACAAAGTGAATTAGAGATTTAAGCACCATGACAAAAACATGCTTGCAGTTCAATCAATAAAGTGAAAGTTGCATCCAACTCTCCGACCCCATGGACTGTACATGGACTGTACTTCAGGCCAGAATACTGGAGTGGGTAGCCTTTCCTTTCGCCAAGGGATCTTCCCAACCCAGGGATTGAACCCAGGTCTCCCACATTGCAGGTCGATTCTTTACCTGCTGAGCTGGAAGGGAACCCCAAGAATACTGAAGTGGGTAGCCTATTCCTTCTCCAACGGATCTTCCCAACCCAGGGATCAAACCAGGGTCTCCTGCATTGCAGGCAGATTCTTTACCAACTGAACTATCAGGGAAGCCCTGAAATCCCGCCATTATTTGTGTGGGATTTTTTTTTAACTTTTTATTTTACGTTGGAGTATAGCCAATTAACAATGTTGTGGCAGTTTCAGGTGGACAGCAAAGGGACTCAGCCATACATATGTATGTTTTCATTCTCTCTCAAACTCTTCTGCCATCCAGGCTGCCACATAACATTGAACAAAGTTCCCTGTGCTATACACTAGGTCCTTGTTGGTTATTCATTTTAAATATAGTGGTGTTACATTTCAACCCCAAACTCCCTAACTACCCTTCTCCCCATCCATCCCCACTGGCAACCATAAGTTCATTCTCTAAGTCTGTGAGTCTGTTTCTGTTCCGTACATAAGGTCGTTTGTACCATTTCTTTTTAGATTGTGCAAATAAGGGATTTGTGTGGGATTATTCTTAGGAAGGTTTGTGTTCATAGGCACCAGGAATGGGCCTAAGCAACTCAAAGAATCTTTGCCTTCAAAGAGCTCACAGTCTAATGAGAATAAGAGAGAGAGAAAAGAATAAGTGTAGATATGCATATAGTCATCTCTCCCCATCCAATTTCCCCTTAAATAAAGTTCTAGTTTGCACGTGTGTATTTCTATGTGATGGTCTCATAAGTGCCATGTGAGTTGCTCCCATTGGCCATGATTTTGAAATAAGAGGGTGAGGGTAAGGAGCGGGGAAAGGTGGTGAGGCAAGCGCAAAACAGACAAGAGGTTTTGCAAAGATACTTGGAAAGATAAAGGAAGGTCGGGATGAGTCAGACAGGGCCTCTGAGGAGCTACCCTTATAGGGCATCTGTGAGGAGGAGGTACAAAGGGGTGTGTGATCAGGGACCCTGGCATAGGCTTGTCACAGGGCATCATCTTGAGAAGGGGAGCTGACAAGTGTAGCCCCAGTGGGCTGAGTATGTCACATGCAAGTTCTCCTTTTTTTTTTCTTTCTTATGAACCTTGATTATTCTAGAAGCTGATTCAACAACCCTGAGTCATTAAGTCAAAAGACAGTAACAGTAGGCTACTGGTAATACAGAACACCATGCACGTGCTCTGCTGGGAATGATATCATTTCATCTTTGAGACAATCCAGAGAGCACGTACTATTTCTATCATCCCCATTCTACAGATGGGGAAACAGGCTCCGGGAAACCGAGTTATCTTCCCTACCCAAGGTCCCACAGCTGCCCAGTGGAGAAGCCCGGATTCGGAGCCATGTCTGTCTGTTGACAAAACTCCTGCTCTTCCTCCCCGCACTGTAGGCTTTTAACATACTTATTCCTGCTGTGAACAAAAAGGTGCTTAGATGTGGCGGTGGTGGTCTAGAAATCTATACATGTGATAAATGAGCCTAGAATTATGCCCAAAGACATACCCCAAAAATGAGCACCTGCAAAAGCCGGTGAAATCTGAGTAAGGTCTGTTATCTAATCCACCTGTTGACTGTATTGTGCCAATGGTATTTTTCTAATTTTCATGATTCCTGATAATGAGTAACATGCCAGCACTGTGGGGAGTGGGTGATGAGTTTATTGTAGTTTCTGGATTCTTTATACAACTTCAGATAAGTCTATGATTTGTTAACAGTGAAAATCTGAAGAAAAAAAGAAAAATGTGTGTATGAACATCCTGGGACTTCCCTGGTGGTCCAGTGGTTTAGACTTCTCCTTCGAAGGGAGGGAGTGTTGGTTCGATCCCTGGTCAGGAAGCTAAGATCCCACATGCCTTGAGGCCACAAAACCAAAACACAAAAGGGGAGCAGTGTTGTAACAAAGTCAATAAAGACCATTTAAAAATGGTCCACATCAAAAAAAAACTTCTAAAAAAAAAGAAAGGAAAGAAATATCCTGTTGAAAATATAGGGCCGGAGTGGGGGTGGGGAGATTCTAAATAATTACTAGCAAGGAAAGAACAGCCCAAGAATTTTAAGAGTGCAGTAGTGGCCCTGATTCTAAACACAAGTATAAAACATGACAGGTCTCCCTTGACTGAGCAGACTCTTTTATTTTATGGTAACTTTATTTTAGGGTAAACCAAGTTTTCCCATCTTACCTATCTACACAGGGGCTCACATTTACATATGTCACCCATGTTTCACCAGCTTTTGCCCCTACCTGCTCTTTCAGAGCTTCTGCTCCAATCCACATCTCACCCGGTTACCGCTGGGGACTTCGGAAGGCTCTCCCACGAGCCCACTGCTCTGGCACTGTCCTCTGCTGCCCTCATCCCATCTGCAGGTGCCTTCTGCCCTTAGACACTCCAGAGAAGAGCCTTATCAGGGCCTGTCTTGCAGGTGGAGGTCACCAGGGCCAAGGTTCAAGAAGCTGCCTCCTGGGCTTCCCCGGTGTGTAAAGAATCCGCCTGCCAGTGCAGGAGACACACGTTCGAATCCTGATCTGGGAAGATCCCACATGCCATGGTGCGACTAAGCGCGTGCACCACCGCTGATAAGCCTGTGCTCTGGAGCCACAACTACTGACCCCTGTGCCCCAACTACTGAAGCCCACACACCCTAGCATCCGTGCTCCACAAGAAGAGGAGCCAAGGCAGTGAGAAGCCTGGGAACCACAGCTAGAGAGTAGCCCCTGCTCACCATGACTAGAGAAAAGCCCGTGCAGCAATGAAGACCCAGCACGGCCAAAAATAAAAATAAACAAAATTATTTTTAAAAAAAAAGAAGAAGAAGAAAAAGAAGAAGTTACCTCCTGATACCGGCAAACCCAACTAAGTCCACTGGTCTCCCCTAGCCTGAAGCCTCTCAGCGGTCCGTGTGGCAGGCGCGCAGATGCCCGCTCCAGGCCAGGCTTGGTCACCTGGGCCCTAGCACAGGGCAGCCCGGGTCCAACAGAGCCCTTGTGAAAAACTGCTCCTGAATTCTCCACTGAGAGATTCAGAGAGAAATGCAAAGATCTGACACCCAAATAGTGTCAAAGAGCTAGCATTTACTATGTTCCAGGCCCCGTGCCAACCAGTTCATGTGGGTAAACTCATTTAATTCCGACAGACAGGTAGGCTGCTGTGACAAAGACATTCAACAATAACTCAGTGGCTTAGAAACGTTAGAAGTTTATTTCTCGTTCATGTAACAGCTGAGGGAGTTTTCCCGGTCAGCGGGATGCTCTGTTTCAGGCAGCGAGTCAGTGACCCTGGCTCTTTCCATCTTGTTTCTCTGTCGTCCCCCAAGATGGGGTCCTTGTCCTCCCAGGGGAAGCTGGGTCACCGTCGGTCTGTCTGCAGCCAGCCGGGAAGAGAAAGAGGGTATGGGGGAGGCATGCTGATTCCCCGAAGGCCCCAGGCCTGGGAGTCTCCTGCCGCACCCCCTACTCACAGTCTGCTGGTGAGAACTTTGTCACCTGGCCTCACCTAACTGCAGGTAGGCTGAGGAGTGTATGCCCAGTGCAATTCTTTTACCTCGAAGAAGAGGGAAACGTGTTCTGAGAGACAGCTATCAACCACCTCATCTCAGTGACGCTCAGAGATGCTCATGTGGAAAAATGTTCATCCCCGGTAACAGCCATCCCATCTGACAAACTAATTTTAGCCATTGAGGTAGAGCTGGATCCCCTTCAGAGAAAATGTGTGTTTTGTATGTTTTATTAACAAAGATCTAATGGTGATGCAAGACTTAACCCAGAAGTATAGCTCTAACGGGAGGTGGGGATTTGGGCAGACTTTTTTGAGCAGTATTATAATCCAGGTTTTAGAATGAAGAGGCTTGGGTTTGAGTCCAGGACCTTCACTGAGGAAAATCACTGGGAACTTCCCTGGCGGTCATGTGGTTAAGACTCTGCACTTCCACAGCAGGGGGCATGGGTTCGATCCCTGGTCAGGGAACTAAGATCTTACATGCCACTTAGCATGGCCAAATAAATAATAAATACATTTTTTTAAAAAGAAAAGAAAATCACTGAACCTCTCAGCCCTCAGTTCTCTGTAGAAGACAATCCAGGAATACCACAGATGTCACACGGCTATTAAGCTGAGAGGTGTTGTCACAGATCTGGGATTATTTTTGGTCGGAGGGGACCTGTGCATTCTACCACCAAAGCTGCCCTTGGGAAACCCTGTCCAAGCTCTGGGCTTCAGGTGAGTAGATTTCCAAAGGTGAGCCTGGAGAAATGTGGCAGGAACGCCTCTGCCTGTGTGTGTGGGTGAGTGTGTGTGTGAGAGTATGTGTGTGTGTGTGTGAGAGTATGTGAGTGAGTGAGTGTGTGTGTGTATGTGTGTGTGAGAATGAGTGTGGGGGGGAGAGTGTGTGAGTGTGTGTGTGTGTGTGTGAGTGTGTGTGAGAGTGTGTGTGAGTGTGTGTGTGAGTGAGTGTGTGGGAGTGTGTGTGAGTGTGTGTGTGAGAGAGAGTGTGTGAGTGTGTGTGTGAGTGTGTGTGTGTGTGTGAGTGAGTGTGTGTGTGAGTGAGTGTGTGTGAGTGTGTGTGTGAGTGAGTGTGTGTGTGAGTGAGTGTGTGTGAGTGTGTGTGTGAGTGTGTGTGTGTGTGCGTGCTGCTTCAGCCACCTGGGCAGCTAGTCGTTTATCCACATGGATGACTTCATTTTTGATTGAGTTAACAAGTACTTATTGAACACAGTTTCCTGAAAGCCTGCTGTAAATTGGATGCTATACAGGAACCCTATAAATTTTTACAACCCTGCATTCTTCAAGAATTGGAATAGTACAAGCGATAACCGAGGAAGAAGGGGAGGACAGAGCAAACACTAGAGAAGCAAGAGTCTTCTTGCTTCCAAGCGCCAATGAGTGTGTTCACAATGAGACAAACCAATCCACTGTACAAATTTCTAAAATATATAATCTGTTTAGTCGGAGCTGATGCTCATTACAACAGCTCCCATTTGGTGAGAGCTTACTGGGTGGCAGACACAAAGCTGACTGTTTTCAAGACACGATCTCATTCAGCCCTGACAAGCCTGCAGACTGGTGTTCTTACTGTGGCACTGCCCTTAGCCCCATTTCACAGGTGCAGAAATGGAGGCAGACAGACGTTAATCACCTCACTCAAGGGCACACAACTTGTAAACAGCAGGCTCAGGTCATATTGCCAGGCTTCCAAGATTGGGCCTCAAGGGAATGGAACCACATTCTGCTTTGATAAAATTTAATCAATGTAAAGGCTCATCAAGGGAGAGAAACAAAGACTGCAGTAAAGAGAGCACCCGATCTGCTCCCAGGGATGGAATCCATCATCTCTGTCTAGCTTGGCCCAGAAAGAAGAGGCAGTCATGGGAAGAAAGGACGATACAGGCACACAGAAAAGGAGAGCTTCGGGAAACTGAAACTTCCCAAGGGCTCAGGTGTGGTGCCGAGAGTGGTCTGCTTCTGCCATCTAGCCACACGTGGCCTCTTCAGCCAGAACTCAAGAGGACCCAAGCAAGACATGAAGGTTTTCCTGGCAGATCTTCAAGATGACCAGTGCCACTGGGCGCCCTTCTCTGTCACACTGTCTCCTTACATTTTTCTTGAATTCCCAGGGGCAGGATGGCCAGCTACCCACCCTGGATCAAGTGTTAGACTCTTTGCTATTTCCATCTCCCTCTCTACCTAACTTAGGAATTTTCTTACAATCCCATTGATACTCACTTCAGATTATTGTAATTTTCAGATGGCATCTTTCCTAGTAAATAAAGGAGATGTTTTCCAAATAAGGGAAGCAAATCTATTCCCACTTGAGGGTTGAAGCTTGTATAAAGTACACTCCTGTCCTCAGGCTAATGTCTTTATGACTTTACCACACTAACCAGTTAGTATTGATGACAGATTTTTTCTGGCCAGCAGCTATAACATTCTACCTACAAGAAACTAGCATTGATTAGAACAAAGCCAGTGTGAGAAAGATTACCTGAAGATAAGAAAATAAATGAAGGATTCTAAGCACATAATAAGTAGCCAAATATGTGCTGAGTAGATGAATAAACATACCTGTGTAAGGCTTTAAAAAGGATGAACGAGGATGATAGTTCTCATAAAAGAATGTTCCCCAGCTTTTGAATATCAAAGATCAATAAATTTATTTGTTTTGTTTTTTTAAATTGGGAAGGGGGAAATCAACATAGGATCACTACCTTTTTATTTTGCCAGGTAAGGACATTTTAATAAAACTATCATCTCCACTATTATCCTTTCATGAGATAATAGGCCCTTTGACACCAGCAAAATAAACAGGATATGAACACAGAATAAAAGGCAGTCTTTACAGAGAAAAAATCACGGGCATTTTGGATAGGGGTCCTAGTTGTACATGATAGAGTCTCCCTCAAGCTAGTTTAAGTGGAAAGCAATAGATTATGGAGCCTAGAGAGTCCATGGAATCATTGGAAGGGCTGAAGGAATAGACTATAAGTAGGACTTCTAGTCCTAAGTCCCCGAACCCCATCACAGCATCAGGCCACTGGGAGAGCTGCCAAGTCAGGAAGGTGCAGCCACAGCTGCTGGTTCCTGGACCAGTTCCACTCCTGAAAATAATCACCACCCTCTTGCCCCATCAACATCCTACATTACATTATTCAACATCAAGTCAAAGCCCCACCTGAGTTCAGCTGATTGGCAGAACTTAAGCACATCTAAAGGACTTCCCTTTTGCTCAATGAATCTGTAATGAATCTGCCTACAATGCAGGAGACCAGGGTTCAATCCCTGGGTCAGGTAGATCCCCTGGAGAAAGTAATGGCAACCCACTCCAGTATTCTTGCCTGGAGAATTCCATGGACGAGGAGCCTAGCCGGCTACAGTCTGTGGAGTTGCAAAGAGTGGAACACGGCTGAGCAACTAACATACACATACAAGCACGTCTAGATCCCTATTTGCCAGTGAGTCTGGGAAGTGTGAGTTTAGTTTTCAGCCTTTGCACTACAGGAAGGCAAGTGGGGCTGGAGAAGGCGCTGAGTAGATCAGTTCCCTCTTGCTGGCGAGCTTTTGCTGCATGCTCGTGAACCGTGTCCAGTCTGATCCTGGATGGTGCAGGAATCAGAGAGATGCCGCGAGGGATGTGTGCAGTTGTGCTTTATTGAGAAGATTCTGCAAGTCAGGGAATAAGGCTAACACCTGCTGAGGGCATGACTCTTTTCGTGAGGAGAGTTTGCTCCCTGGAGCCAAAGCATTAACCACACCCTGGCTATTGTGGACACCTGTCAGATTCACAGTTTCCATCAACTTTGAGTAGCTTTTTTCATATTTGGGGATATCTGCATACAAGGAGTCCCTTCTTCCCAAGAGGAAAGTCAGAATTCAAATTTCCAAAGTCCTTTGTGGTTAGGATTCACCATGTGATCTGGGCTCTGACTCCCTGATACCCCCGCCCCACACACACAAACATACATATACACACACACACTTGAGATCTGATTCAGAAAGGGGTAGCAAGAAAAGTGGGCAATGCATGGAGCTTCCATTTTTGCTGACATGGATGGCAGCAGAGGCCTCAGCTTTCAGAGGTGATGGTAAGATCTGGTTCCTGACTCAGAAGTAGCAGGAGTGGTGGCAGAAGTGGTTGCATAAAGTTGAAATTCTGCTCTCTAGCGCTCAGTAGCAGCAGCCACAGTAATATCAGTTTCCTCCCCTTGGGCTGACGCTTCCACACATTCAGGGCAACAGTCTGGAAGCTTAACTTCAATTATATTTCTCAGTCCTTCAAATGATTGTTTACTCTTCAGGTTAATGGCCCATCTGTAATCCCCAGTAAGAGTGGATTCTGTTGTTGGCAACTGAGAACAACTCTGATGTGCTGGAGCTGGTGAGCCAGGAATACCTGACTCTGAATCCATCCCTCAGTACCACACTGCCATCTGAGGCATCCTTACAGCACAGAGTGTCTGCCTAGACCTCATCTCCTACTGCCCTCTTGAGTCAAGTGCAGAGAGAGAGAGAAGGCAAGTGCTCGTCTCTGACTCCCACCATCCCAGGAGCTTCTAACAAACAAAGAGTGCTCTTCTTCATTGATTTTTTTATAACCAACACTTTGTATAGGGCAGGTGTTCAACAAATGTTTGATGAATTAATGAATAGGCAAGTATACTATAAAGTTATGCCCAGCTGGATCCATAATCCAGATCTTCACTGTCCATCACAGCACCTACTAGCCAGAGTCCTACTGCCTACCAAGCCCTTAAAATGTGGATAGTGCAGCTGAGGAACTGAATTTTCATTTTAATTGTTTGAAAATTTTTAGTTCATACCTCATTTCATTTTTGGAAAACTTTCAGCTCACTTAACTTGTGTATGTAAATGTACTTTTTCAGCTGTAATTTTATGAAAGCTAAATACAGATCATATATTTCCAATGAAAATGTAGTACATTTTATATAAAATATACACCAGTCTCCAAATACTTTATGAAAAAAGAATGCAAAATATACTATTAATAATTTTTATATTGATTACACATGGAAATTATACTATCCTAGATATATTAGGTTAAATGAAGTGAAGTGAAAGTCACTCAGTTGTGTCTGACTCTTTGTGACTCCATAGACTGTAGCCCACCAGGCTCCTCTGCCCATAGGATTCTCCAGGCAAGAATACTGAAGTCGGTTGCCATTCCCTTTTCCCGGGGATCTTCCCAACCAGAGATTGAACCCAGGTGCCCTGCATTGCAGTCACATTCTTTACCATATGAGCTACCAGGGAAGACCAGGTTTAACGAAATATACTATTAAAACCTGACTTCATCAGTTTCTATTTACATTTTTTGATATGACTACTAGAAAATGTAGGCTTCACAGTATGTGGCTTTCACAGTATTCTGAGGGACATCTTGAATCTGACCTTGGCATGAATGTCATTCCGCAGGCAGACAGGGAGCCAACGATGTGTGTTACGTCTGGGTACTGCAGCCTCTCACCCTGCAGACCCGGACTTGACCTTTACTGTTCATTCCCCTCCTGACTCTTAAACCAACAGGTGAAAGTTCAGGCATGGGCTTCTACAACATGCATAAGAGAAGTCACAAATTTGGTATTTTTAGAGACCAGAGAGGTAAGCTACCTGGGAAAGGGCTGGAGATAAGGCCACAAGTAGTGACCAACTGCTCTACTTAAAGGCAATACACAAAGAAAAATCCCCAAGTGGATATTCCCTGGGCCTCCCGTGTGCCATTCTGCACAGGACCATAAAATCCAAAGAGGCCCTTGGAGAGCCTTGAACATGGTCGCTTGATCCCAGTGTAGAGACTGAAGCCAGAAAAGGAAGAGCCAAGCTAATTAGCACTAGAATTGCTAAGTGTCCCAATGCCATCAGAACATGCCTTCTCTTGGCTTTAGGTACTGGTAAATATGTGCCAATTGGGTTTGATTTGAGAAAGGAAAGATCCACCCTACAGGCATCAGGCAGCTTGCCACCTACCTCAAGATTTCCAAGACTCTGTTTCCCAGCCCTGTGAGCCCATCCTGATGGATTAAGGCTGCGGCCAGAAGGCAGCCTCTCCCATCCTAGAACCACCCTCCCCCACATCCCCCATGGCTTTTATTCACAATTCCACAAGACCTAAAACCCCTAAGTGATTTGTTCCAGGGTAGGAAGTAACACAAAGATGCCTTCGGCTGGTGTGGAAAACAAAGAGGAAACAATAGGAGATGAGGGGGAAAGTGTATCAGACTCCAGGTGAGAAAGATGCTCTTAGTAGTCAATCCTGAGCCAAATGAAGAGGGAGAAGGCCAAGGTACCAGCCTGGAATAGCTGGCAGCCCCCAGTGGGGTGGGAGGACTAACAGGATGGATGGGGTTAGGGGAGGAGGACAGGGGTGGGGTGGTAGGCAGTGGGAGGGTCCCACCCTGAAGGCTTGCTTCTAACAGAATGGAAAGCGAACCTCCCTAATCTACCTTTCTGTACCCAGACGACATCCATGCTAGCAGTACAATCTACAAAACACTGCTCTCCAGCCTGCTCCCATCGGTACAGCCTTACCACATAAAATCATTCATATCCACATCTGAATTTACCAATCTGAGCAAAATACAGTTAGTAACAAAGAAAGGCAATTTTCATATTTTATTATACAATATTGTTCATCATAGAAAAAGCTTTAATATTTTTTTAATTAAATACAGAAGCAAATTGTTAGTGTTGCCAGAGAGATCATTTGCCTGCTCTTGAAAAATTTAACAACACCTATTTGCCAACAAAAGAACTGCTTGAATAGAGTCAAATCCTTTGTTCTCCTTTCAGGACCCAGCCTACTGATTTATTTTCTATACAGCGCCTAACACACAGTAGGTGCTGAATAAATAGTTGACTAAATGGGATGTTCTTTAATCCCTATCCTCTCTCTCCTGATCCTAAATTGGATCCTGACTCACACAATAAAGGACTTCCCTGGTGGCTCAGACAGTCAAGAATCCGATTGCAATGTGGGAGATCTGGGTTCGATCCCTGAGTCTGGAAGATCCCGTGGAGAAGAGAATGGCAACCCACTCCAGTATTCTGGCGTGGAGAGTTCCATGGACATAGGAGCCTGGTGGGCTACAGTCCATAGGGTTGCAAAGAGTCAGACACACGACCGAGTGACTAACACTTTCTTCTTTCACAAGATAAAATCCCCACCCATCCATTCCTAGGGTAGTCTGGTGTCTTTCAGTAGCCTTGATACTTAACCATGGTTTAGAGACACTTGCCTGAGGGGAATGACTGCAGGTTTCAGAGAGAAAAAGAAACACACAAAAGCATGGGAGTGACAGAGAGATTCAGGGATGGAGATGCTGCAGGGGCCAGCGACAGCAACATGAGGTCAGAGAAACTTAAAATGCACGCAGTTTGCGATAAAAGAAATTAAAAGTTTGGGCAACAATAATAATCTTGAAAGTTTCTGTCCAGTTTTGATGTTTCATGACAGAGATAATGGCAGAGAGAGAGGAAGACAAGGCAAGAATGAGAGGAAAGAGACAAAGGAAGTCAGGGGAGACAGGCGGATCAGCAGCTGTGACTGCCCATCTCTAGATCTGGCCTTGAACTCTGGTCTTGCCCTGCCTCACACTCACCGTGCTGGGCTCCCTGAGGCCTCTGCACCCAATGAGCATTTGGCTCCTACTGTAGGTCCAGTCATCTCCCTGCCTTTCTCCACCTAAAGATCTCTGAGCCACTCTGCAAACCATCTCTCCAACATCCTCCACAAGGCTTTCTCACGGCTCCAGCCCATACTCAGCGCCCTCCCTTCCCAACTCCTTATGCTGGTACAGTTCATGTGACATTCATATCCCTAACCACAGGGCAAGTGCTAGGAGTTTGCCCTCTGCTCCTACATCTGCTCCTACAAGAGGGCATCTTGGTTCCCCCAAGAGGGGTTTCAGTACAGTTCAGTTCAGTTCAGCTCAGCCGTGTCCGACTCTTTGCGACCCCATGGACTGCAGCACGCCAGGCCTCCCCGTCCGTCACCAACTTCCGGAGTTCACCCAAACTCATGTCCATTAAGTCGATGATGCCATTCAACCATCTCATCCTCTGTCGTCCCCTTCTCCTCCTGGGCTTCAATCTTTCCCAGAGGGGTTTTGCAAGGGTCCAAACCCGACCTCATTTATTCCAGGAGTTCCCATGATACCCAGTCCAATGCTGAGTATCACTTAAGTGCTCGGGGAATTCTCTGCGAACTAACCAGTCCCCAAGGAGTGCCGACAGGGCAGTCTAACAGCCCACTGGTCTATTAAACAGCTTCCCGGAGGCCGGCCAGGCTGGGGCCATCTCCTGGGCTCCTGCGCCCCCTGCCGGCCAGGAAGGGCTCTGCACACAGGATGAAGCGGGCCAGAAGGGTGGTCCGGAAAGGCGGGGGCTCACAGTGGCGTCCAGCCTCGCTGTGGCCCTGGGGGAACCACCCGAGGGTCCTGATGAGGTCGGTGGGTCCATCCAGGAAGAGCAGCTGTTTTGCTTCCTGGGGGTCGGGGCACATCATCCACGGCCTCCCGGGGGACAGAGCCACACCGTGCGCCGTGGCGGGGCGCTCAGAGCTTCTCATCCAGCTCCAGGCCCTGGTTCTCCTGGGCGCCGGCGCGCAGCCGGGGTGGGCTGCCGCTTTGCGTCCCGTTCAGGTAGTTCTGGATGACGGAGGCGCAGTCCAGCCGCTCCATGACGGTCATGAGGTAGTGCAGCTCCTGGAGGCTGCCATTCTGCTCCTCAAATAGCTCCAGGATGGCTGCCGCGGGGCTGCGCTGACAGGACATGAACCTGGCCGGGAGGTGGGTGAGGGGGGAGCGGTGAGAGGAGGGAGGGGACCCTGCGTCGAGATCCACCACCCACCTCCCCCCAGCTCTGGCCCTCATCCTGCTCATGCCTGCCTTCCAGGGCACTCTAGATGGTGGAAGGACCCAGGACTTTGAAATCAGAGATTGCCCGGGTCACATCTGAGATTGCACTGGCTCAAAGTCTACTCCTCTCTAGGCTTCAGTTTCCTCTTTTTCTCACACCAGGGCTTGGATGAGAAGACCTCTGAAGATGCAGAATATCCAGCTGTGATATTGTGTTTGCCTTCTCTGCGCCCTACCCCCACCCCAAACACTCCCCACCCTCCCCCTCTCCCAGGCCACATCCTGCCCACCACTACTGAAATAGTTCTTCCTACCCATGGCCCTCCCCTGCTCCAAAACCCCTCCAGAGTCTCTTTCACCTACTAACCAAACCCACTCTCCTGACTTCCCTGCCCATCCACCACTTGGCCTTTCTGTGTTTTTCTGACCTCTTCTCCCGGCTCCCATCCTGAACCTTCCTTCCCACCTTAAGCATATCAGACCTTCTGCCCCCCTCCCCAAGATGATCCCCTACTTCCCTACCACCTGAAGCCCTTGTTCCCACCTCAGGTGGAGGAGACCATTCTGCACCCCTTAGTCCAGACTCCCATTAGGCTTTATTATTATTTTTTATTTAATTGAGATATATAGTTGACTCTTGAACACCACCACTTTGAGCTGTGTGAGTCCACTTACATGCAGATTTTTTCCAACTGTAAATATTACAGTACTACATGGTCCCTGGTTGGTTGAATCTGTGGAGGCTGAACTGTGGATGTGGAGGGCAGCTGTAAGGTATACCAGGATTTCAACTACATGGAGGGTCACCCCTCTAACCTCCACGTTGTGCAGGTCAACTGTAATTAATGTAAGTCTTTATTATTCTTGCTTTAACCATTTCATGCCTGTTTTCAACTTGCCTCACAATATTGGGTACATAAAAATAATGTCAAAGGCACACATACCTTGATTTTTTTAAGCTCTCTGTATCCCTTAGTACAGAGTGACCTCCCTGGTGTTGGGACCATATTTTGTTCATTCTGTATCCCAATGCTTAGTATAGTTTTTCCAGGACTTAGTAGGTATTTGATAAATGTTTACTAAAAGAGTGGTTTTATTTTTTTGCTTTTGAGGGAGCATTTTTATTTATTCATTTATGCCACACCCTATGGCATGCAGAATCTTAATTCCCTAGCCAGGGGTTGAACCCACACCCCCTGCAGTGGAAGCACAGAGTCTTAACCACTGAACCACCAGGGAAGTCTTTTAAGTGGGTGATTTTAAAATCTACCTTGTTTTAAGGATCCAGCTCTCATCCTATCTCCTGGATGTGGACTTTGACCACTGTTGTCATCTTCTGAGTGCTGGGGCTCAGCTCAGAATTGGTCTACTCATCTTTCTTCACAGAGACCATAGCTGCACTGCCTGTTTTGCCAATGTTTATTGAATTAACGTGTGCCAAGCACTCAGCTACAGGCTTTACACACATTATCCTGTAGTCTTCCATTCTTCCCCGCAGAGCACAGCATGTCAAGCACTCAGTATGTACCAGCGACTTACATGTGAACTGATTCATTGTTAAATATTTACTGAGCCAATATTTATGTGCTGAACACTGGCCATGAACCAGGCATCGCTCTAGGTACCAAGAATACGGTGATAAACAGAAAGATGTCCAACACCTTCCTGCGGAGTCCCTTTGACTTCCCCTGGTCCTTTCCCCCTGGCTTTCTCCTCTCTCACCTGTCATGTCCTCTTCTCTTTGAAGCCATGAGAACAAGGACGGTTGGACCCAAACCAATGAGATCACTGCCAATGAAATCAATTCTCTTCTGGGAAGTAGGGTGGGGAGTAGCCATTCCCTGACTTTTAAGTCACTCTCTTGTGAATGGTCCAGTCTCCAAGGGGTCCTGAGAACCCCCACCAGTCCACCCTCCGCTCCCAAGCGCAGACCTTATCCGTCTTACCGGATTTTCATACCGCAGAGCCCCAGGTGGGAGGCCAATCGCCGCCAGTCATTGCCAGTGATGCTGTTTGGCTCCAACAACATCTGCAGCTGCTCGAAGAGCTCTGGGGGCAGCCTGAGGTGGAGGAAAGGGTGTCCTTGAAGGGGAGGATGGAAAGACCCAGCCTGGTTCCGCAGACAGCTCAATGCCGTGATCGCTCTGCAAACCCAGGGACAGCAATCCCAAACATCCCCCACCCCACCACAGCAGCCCAGGCAACCCCCACCTCACCTATTGCAGGGGGGTGGCTGGGTGACTGGGGGTGGGGCTGCCCAGGATTCCTCCTCCGATGCCTGGAACCTGAGGATTTCCATGTACTTGGTCTCTAAGCCCTGAGCCAAGAGAGGGACAGGGAACACACTTAGGGATCATGAGACATCCCTTGAGCAAAAAGCCAGGGCACCCACCTCTGTTCCTCCCATCTCTCCTTCAGTCTGGAGACACAGCCCCACCCTAACCAATACCCTCTACCCTCTGCTTCCCGGACCCCGGAACCTTCAGCCTTGAGTTTGCTCACTGAGCTCTTTGGGACCTGGGACATGAAGACCAAACAAGGTACATCCTAGGGCACCAGGAGAAGTGCTGAGTGGGGTCAAGGGCAGGGGAGGTCATCTGATAATAGAGACACTGAACTCAGGCATACGTGCCCTCTTCCTCCATTGCTCCTCTCCTTGGTACCTCCCCGAAGGATACCTCGAGGGGTATCTGCCTAGTCTCCAATAAGATGCCACATGGTTCCCCAAAGATTCCCCAATCCTGATTTCTTCATGTCTTCCTGCAGGAGGGCACGATCTCTAACTTCCATCCCACCTACTCAAGCCCCTCCTCCTCCTGGGTCATCCTCCACCTGAAGATACACAGCGCTGTCTCCCACATGCCCACAATCTGTGCAGAAGGAAAGCACTTCCCTTTGATGCCCAAGTTCCTCCAGGTTGGAAGAAACCCCTAAAGGGTTCATGTAGGGTCTGGTTCTTTTACCCTCCTGCTGGATTCACCCATGGATGGACAGGAGAGTCAAAGATGGAGCGTCACTTGGAGGCCAGACAGTCTCTGCCCCTGGAAGAATGCCCTCTTCACCTCTTGACTGTGTGATCAGTCATACTTGCCGCGCACCAGACCCTGGCCTACCTCGTCCACCACTCCCCCAGCCCTGCCCTCCTGCCCCTCGGCTGCAACTCACATCCTGGAAGGTGTGCATGGTGACAATGATCTCATTGGTCAGCGCCGAGCAGTCCTCGTTCTCATTGGCTACAAAAAAGGAGACGTAGCAGGTGAGGGAGGGACAGACCCAGGAGAGGAGAGCAGGACAGCAAAATAGACTTCCACAGAAAGACGTTGGAACTCGGAGGCAGCTGTGCCGGCCACCCCATCCATCTCTCTGCGAAGATCTGCTGTGGACCCTATCTTTAAAAAGAAGGTCTGCACGCATGGCCGAACGAGGCGCTGCAGGGCTCCAGGGTGACCAGGGGCGGAGAGGGGAGGGGAGGAGGGGGACACGGGGCTCCCGGGCTACCTGCTTTTCTCCGGAAGCAGAAGGAGCGGAAGGGGCACTTCCCGTGCCAGATGTGCAGGTGCGGCACCAGCTGACAACTGCTGTCGTCCACGTTCTCCCAACCTGCAGAGGGCAGAGGGCTTCAGGAGGCTGACCTTCGTGTAAGGTCACCCTGGGGCAAGCCCCGTTCGGGGCGCTGAGGGGAGGGGCAGGGCAGGAGCAAAGGCAGGAGCGTGACTCCAGTGGGTGGCAGGTCCCAGGGCCTGGGCGGGGACCCTGTGAGTGCTCTTCCTTCTACCAGCACACAGACCCACCCCTCCGCCCTTCCACCTTCGCATCCAACCCCCACCCTCCCAGCCTCTAGAAGCGGCACGCATGCGCACCCTGTCCACACCTCACACAACCACACCCTTGGCCCCATCGACAATTCCCACAGCCAACCCACAAAGGAACAGGGGCAGAGAAGACTGGGCCTCCTCCTGTGACGTGGGCTTCAACCAGGCAGGACCATAGAAGCCTCCTCCTCCCTCCCTGCCCCTGCGAAGGCAACACCTCTCCTCCTGCTGCCCACCAGCATCATCTGTCCTCCCACGGAAGGACCAGGGCTGAGTGCAGCAGAGGGAGGAATTGAGCAAAGCCTGGGGCTCCAGGAGGCAGCAGGAGGAGCCAGAAGCCCCCCCACCAACCCCCCGAAGCTGCTGCATGCCCAGGAGCCTCAAAAAGAAACTTGAGGCACCCAGATTTCCATCTCAGAGGAAGCCTGGACCCCTCCCTCCACGGGGCTCCCCGACGCGCTGTCCCCCGGCCCGGCCTCCCTCACCCTCCGAGATGTATTTGAGTTTCAGGTATTGGTCCCCTCGGGCCCCGGTGAAGTCGAAGAGCTGGCAGGGCCCGCGCAGGCGCCCGCCGTGCGGCTGCTCGTTGGTCACGGCCCACTGCAGGGCGCAGGGCGTGTTGTTGAGGAAGTAGACGCGCAGCTGCAGGTGGGACTGCCCCGGGGCCAGCGGCGAGCAGAACACGGCGAGCTGCAGCCACTTTCGGGCTTCCCGGCCCGCCGGCGCCTCCAGCACACAGGTGTAGAGGCTGCGGAGAGAGACGGTGGCAGGGACCACGTGCGATGGGGCCGGGCAGGCCAGGACACCAGCCCACCAGCCACCCAGCTCCCACCGCACCAGGGGCCTCTGTGGGGGCCTCCAGGGAGGAAAGGAGAACATTCTAGGCCATGTAGGGAAGAACTAGGGTGGAGGGGTTGGCTAGAGGAATGGAATGTGCGTCATGTCAGTGAGTCACGGGGTCAGTGTAGGAAAGATGGAAGGTGAGCTTAGGGCCACCATGCATGGCCCTGCTCTGGTCATGGGTGGCAAGGAGACTGGGAGGCAGAGGGTCCAAGATCCTGGAAGGACAGAGCTAAGGACAGACATGACGTGGGATGGAGTCTTGGAGAACTGGAGGGGAGCAACGTGCCCTAGACAGCGGGGGGACAGTCCTGAACCAGGGCACAGGGAAGAGACAGACAATAATAGAGACAGAGGTGGAGGCAGGACAGGCCCCTCTAGACAGAGGACCGGGTTGAGCCAGACCTTTCTAGACAGACAGAGGGACCATGGGGGGATGCACAGTCCTGGATGGGGTGGGAGCAAGATAAGCAGCCGTAGGCACTAGGACAGAGGGACTAGGGAACGACAGGGGGATACGGGCTTTGCAGGCCAGCTTGGACAGAATAAGGGGCAGTCCCCGCAGAGAAGTGAGGACGAGGCAGGCAGAGAGAGGGGGCGGGCACCCACCTGAAGTGGGAGAGGTGGATGCGACATTCATCCCGGGAGGTGTGGTCTCCCGGCCGCCCCAGCGGCTTCCAGGCCTTGGCGTCCAGCAGGGCGGTGTTGCTGCTGTAGGTACGAGCCTGGCTGGGCTGCTGGGCACAGTGCTTGAAGGTGAGGGTGCAGGGCTTCAGGAAGGAGGCCCCGTGGGGGCCGCATGCCACCACGGGGCTCACCAGCCCCTGAGCCCGGGACAGCGAGGGGGCATCCGTCAGATCCCACACCAGGGTCAGCGACACCCGCTCCTGGCGGCCCACAGACACAGCACCTGGGGAGGACGGAGCGCTGAGGGGGGCCTGGCAGGCAGGCACACCCCTGCCCCAGAGGGGGCCAGGCCAGAGCGGGAGAGGAGGCGGGCCGGGAGCCCTGGAGAGAGGGCGCCGCAGGGCACATGGGGCTGGGGGCAGTGTGGAGGAGAACAAGAGGGCGGTGACTGACTTGGGATGAAACCACGAGCAAGTCATCCCCCTCTTCCGAGGGATGCTGCGAGCTCATTCGGGCCCTTGTGTGAATGTGCAAAGGGTGCTCTTCCTCCAGACACTTTACTTCCGTTTTTGGGAGAATTGTCATAACAGGCTGTTCATTAGAACAAGGCCCTTTGCCTCCACCTGCCACGAAACTGTCATAGAGATGTGTAGTATATCCATCTTTGGAGTCAAGAAAGACGTACACGAAACATACAATTTTCAAAATTATGAAGGTGTCCCTGAATGGTGCTCCCTCGGGGTTGGCGCCCCTGTCTAATATGTAACATGAACAGCTGTAGGCTGAGAAGGGAGCAGGGTGCTGTTACCTGGCGGAATGAGCAGGGAAATGCCCGTATCCTGGAGCATCAGGCAGCCGCCGCGGTGGTCCACCTCTCGAGCGGAAAACACCAACAGTTTGTGCATCAACTGCCGGATGACGGTCTGGCCTTGGGTGGGCGTGTGCAGTTCCTGATAGAAGGTAGCCACCTCCTGCAGCGTGGCTGGCGGTCCTTCCCTGGAGGACTCATCTTCCGGTGGGGGAGTGGGATGGGACTCTGGCTCCTCTTGGTTCTCCAGCTTCCAGCAGGCCCCCAGCAGCCGGCGAGGACAGCGCCATCGAAGGCACTGCACCAGGAGCACGGCGCTCGCCACCAGAACTCCCACCAGCAGTAGGAACTGGGCGGGCTGGAAGGAACTCTCATAGCAGCACATCCGCCTGGTCCCCTGATGCTGCCGGTTGCCCTGCTCCCCTGTGCCAGCCAAGGCCAAGAGCCTAGGGTAAAGAGTCAGCGTCAGGTGAGCCTTTGGAGGCTAGGACCTGGCTTCTAAGTGGCTGCAATGAGGAGGGAGCAAACTGTCTTCATCCCAGCGTACCCCATGCACCCCAGTCAGATCAATTTCCTTAACAGAACTTCACCTCTCTCTCCCTCCCTCCCTCTGTCTCTCTCTTTCCCTCTCTCCCTCAAGAACCTGCTGTGACTCCCCGTGACCTAATTAATTTCACCTCTCACTAGACAGGAAGAGCCTGGGTTTGGAGTTAGAGGATGTGAGTTCACAAGCCACCTTGGTCATGTCACCTTGAGCTTGTCCTATTGTTTAATGTACCTCAGTTTCTACCTCTGTCTAAATAGCACCCCTGATCTCCGTGGGCCGACCGAGGAAAGTCTTAAAATAGAAAAGCAAGGACTTCGCTGGTGGCACAGTGGATAAGAATCTGCCTGCCAATACAGGGGACATGGGTTTGATCCCTGGTCCAAGAAGATCCCGAACCCAAGCTCTAGAGCCCTCAAGTTGCCACGAATGAGCCCTTGTACCACAACTACTGAAGCCCACACACCTAGAGCCTGTGCTCAGAAACCAGAGAAGTCTCTGCAGTGAGAAGCCTGTGCTCAGCAACTGGAGCATCTCCCGCGCCCCACAGCTAGCGAAAGCCCAAGCACAGCAACGAAGACCCAGCACAGCCAAAAATAAATACATGAACAAATTAAAAATAAATAGAGCAGTGTGTCAAAAAAAGGCATATATATGCAAAAATGATTTTTTTTAAAAAATAGAAAATGAAGTCACAAAGGACTAGACATCCTCTGATCTCATTAACGTAGATAGCAAAACTAGATGAAGTGTAGATATATATTTATGAGTGTATATATGTAAGTGATGGGCTTCCCAGGTGGTAAAGAACCTGCCTGCCAATCCCTGGGTTCAGGAAGATCCCCTGGAAGAGGGCATGGAAATCCACTCCAGTGTTCTTGCCTGAAGAATCCCATGGATGGAAGAGTGTAGCGGGTTACAGGCCATAGGGTCTCACAGAGTTGGACACGACTGAAGTGACTTAGCATGCACACATGTACACATATAAGTGATAGGGTTCGATCCCTGGGTCGGGAAGATCCCCTGGAAGAGGGCATGGAAACCCACTCCAGTGTTCTTGCCTGAAGAATCCCATGGATGGAAGAGTGTAGCGGGTTACAGGCCATAGGGTCTCACAGAGTTGGACATGACTGAAGTGACTTAGCATGCACACATGTACACATATAAGTGTTAGAGAAAGGTCTGGAGCAGAGCTGTGTAATAAAAAATATAATGTGAGCCACAGATGTGCTTTTACACTTTCTAGAGACTACATTAAAGTGAAAAGAACCAGGAGAAATTAATTTTTAATATATTTTATGTAACCCAATATATTCAAAATAATATCATGTTGACAGGTAATCAATGTAAATTTATTGCAATATTTTACATTCTTTTTTCATTACAAGTCTTTGAAGTCCATGTGTATTTTACACTCACAGCACATTGCAATTGGTATTCTGTCTACTTCAAGGACTCAACGGCAACATGTTCTAGTGATTCCTGCCTTGGACATGCAAGTCTGGGAGGACATCCTCCAGACTATTCTTATTGACTGTCACTGAAAGAGATGAGAAATTGGGGGAGCTGGAAGGTGTGAAAGAGGACTTTCTATTTTCTTAAACCCTTTTTTCTGTAGTCTTTGAATTTTTCACATTCAAGCATGTCTTTCTATTAATCTTGTAATTCTTTTTAAAAACTATTAAAGTGAAAAAAAAATAGCCTCTCAGACTGATGATGAGGATGGCATGAGATCATGTGAAAATCACTTTTAGATGATAAACCCTGTCCAAATATGTGTGTTTTATTTATGCCCCTCCTTCTGCTAGAAAGGTCAGAGGGTAACTCACAAGGATATATTATATATATATATATATATATATACACATTCTACAAGAGTAACAAAAGTTAAAAGTGGAAGCAGAAAGAGAAAGAAAACCCAAAGTGAGGGTCTCCAGGTGAGGTCCACCAGGTTCCCAGGGTCAGATGGGGGCCTGCACTGTCCAGCAGAATCCTCCTAAAGAGGCCAGCTCTTGGGACTTCCCTGGTGGTCCAGTGGTTAGGAATCTGCCTTGCACTGCACCGTGGGTTCAATCCCTGGTTTGGGAAACTAAAATCCCACATGCCACTGAGCAACTAGGCCTACATGCCCCAACTGGAGAGCATTGAGTGCCCCAAATACGGAGGCCACATGCCACAACTAAGACATGATACAGCCAAATAAACAAATAATTTTTTTTAAAGATGCCAGCTCTTCCCCAGGTCTTCTCCTCCGACTTATCCTCTTCCTCCCTTAATTTCCACCCTCAGCAAGACTGGGCTCTGCGCAGCTGATTAAGTCTAACCTTTGGCCTTTGTTCCTGCTATTCTCTGCTCCATGCTGTCCTCCTCTGCCTCCTTCACTCTCCTGGACCACTCTTGCTTAGTAGTGCCCCCTGCCAGCCCCCACTCACCAGCCCTTGACTGTTGCACCCTCCCTGACCACTGTCCTCCCACCATACTAAGTAACTGTTTATTTTTAATTTTTTCTTGGCCACACCGCATAGCATGTGGTATCTTAGTTCCCTGTCCAGGGATCGAATAGGCGTCCCCTGCATTGAAAGCTCAGAGACTTAACAGCTGGACCACCAGGGAAGTCCATGCTGAGTAATTCTTGATCACATTCTCTCCTGTGTGGATTTCCACTCAAACAAGCTATTTCTGAACACCCACTGTGGCCCAGGCATTGTCCTGACACAATGACCTCTTACTCAGCTCTCAAGGAGCTTCTGAGAGCATGGGATTCATTTACTCTGAGGTTGAGTTCTGTGAGACACCACATCCTCCTTCTGAGTGCCCAAGGTCCCCATGGTTGATCCACTAGGATCTGCATTGGTGAATTATTCCCTCACTCACACCTCGTGGCTCAGCTGGTAAAGAATCCGCCTGCAATGCAGGAGACCTGGGTTCAATCCCTGGGTTGGGAAGATCCCCTGGAAAAGGGAAAGGCTACCCACTCCAGTATTCTGGCCTGGAGAATTCCGTGGACTGTATAGTCCATGGGGTCACAAAGAGTCGGACACGACTGAGCGACTTTCACTTTCACTTCACACCCCTAACCCCGACCTGAGGCCGCTCCCCCAAGCACCTGCTCCACCCTTGCCCACCTTCTTTCTTCCTTCTCAAGACCCATGAAACCTAAGCCCCCTTCCCAGCTTCCCCTGGCCAGGGTCTAAAGTTCCGCTGCATCCTCAGGATGGAGCCCTGGGGAGGGATCTATTTTCCCATGTCGTCATTAAAAACATAGACAAGAAGAGAAGGCATGACATTGCTCCCTCGGCCCTAACATCTAACCCTTCAGACGGTGCCCCTGGCAGGGCACACGAGTGGAGTTAAGTGAGCTGGCGATGCCTGAATCTGGCGGGGACGGGGATCAGAGCCACAGGCTTCCCTTTACGTCCCATTCAATCCTTGCAGTCCTTCCGCAGTAAAGATAATTGGAATTATAACTGTAATAATAATAGCGAACATCCACAGAGCCAGGGTGTTACAGCGCTCTACGTGGCCCAGCTCATTTGATCCTCACAGCAGCTTTATGAGCTAGCTGTTATTTTTATCTCATTTCCCAGATAAGGAAGCCAAGTTTCCTCCCCCAGTGAGGGCAGAGGATGGATTATTAAGCTACAACTGAAGGCAGAAGGGAAGGATGAGCAAGGATGACAAGAGCTTCCAGAAACACTCCCTTTCTCTCCCTGCCCTTTCTTTTTCCCCAAGGCCTCTTCCTTTTCACTTCTAGAGGAATTGAAGTTGAAAGAGAAAGAAATGAAAATAAATAAAAGGAAAAACAAACGTAAGGAACTATAGGCACATCCTTGGTGCCACAGCGAGTGATGCTCTCGCCTACCCCCTGCCCACCAAGGCACCAGCAGCAGGAGATGGGCCAGCTGCAGAGAAAGAAAGGAGGGGCTCACTCTGTTTCTATAGCAACAGCTTTTCCAGGGCCTCCAAAGACCAGAGTCCAAATCCCCTCCACACCATTGGGTGGTGCAGCAGAGTCCCCTTGTCCTACCTTCCAACCTGGAGGGCCTCTCACAGGAGCCCATTCATTACCTGGCCTGGAGCAGGTAACTCCTCCCTCCTCTCAGCTCCCTTTCTCCCAGGCTGACAGCTCTCCAGGCTGTGTTGGTCCTCACCCCATCCTTCTCTTTGCCCCCAGGAAGGGGAAGGGTCCCGAATACATAGCGTTAACAGCCTGGTACCTGCAGACTGGACCCTCCCAACCCCATGGCTGACCCTTTGGTACCCAGCTCTCCAGTATGTCCTGCCCCAGACTCTGGATCATCCTGGGTGGCACTTTCACAAGATGAGAGTCTTTTAGGATGCGCCATCACCTGTCCCCCGGAAGTTACTTCCTCCAGCACAAGGATCCAGGCTCCTGCTGCAAAGTTCTGCTCATATTCTTTAAGGAAACTCTCAACCCTTCTCCCACATCACTGCTTCTTATTGAGTCTACTGCTGAATGATCTCCAATTATACATGAAACGTGTACCAGGATATTGAGTCCCAGCCTAGGTCATGGGCTGCATTCACCGAATGCCTCCCCCGGTCCTCACCCGCACTGGGCTGTGGCCCTCTGCCAAGCCCCTTCCTTCTCCCTCCTCCAGCACCGGGTCTCCACACCTGCCAGACTCACCTGAGCAGGCCTGGCTCCTCCCTGGGGCCCCAGGTGTCCCCATCTTAACGCTCAGCCCACCCCCAGCCGCCCCAGGGGGTGCTCCCCTTACCGTGTAGGTGACCCAGAGGCGGCCCGCTTGTCCAGGAACAGCAGTTCCTTCTCTGAGAAACAGAGAAGTCAGCCAGACTCGGTCACCAAGCCAGCAGACAAGTGGAGGTGGGCGGGGAATTCAGGCAGGAGTGGCCTGGCGCTTCCCGCTTCCCGGCAGAGTCCTGCCTCCCAGCCACCCCAAAGAGGGGTGGGGAGTCTGTCTTGTATGCTGGCAAAGTCCAGACGAGGTGAGGGAGGCTCCTAGAAGTCCATGAACTTACCCGTCTAGACCGGGAAGGGAGGGACAGAGGGAGACAACCTGGGTACAGGTGAGGCCTCCCTAGAGTGCCCTCTGCTGGTCAGTGGTTACTGCAACAGCGCAAGGTAGGCGGAACCCTAACCAGGGCTTCTCAAACTGTAATGGGCACATGAACCGTCTGAGGGACCGTGTTAGAAAGCAGGTCCTGATCCCTTTGGTCTAAGGTGGGGCCTGAGGTTCTATATCTTAGAAGCCCCCAGGTTATGGCACTGTGGGCCTGTTCAGGGAGCTTGGTAGTGGTTTAGTTGCTGAGTCATGCCCAACTCTTGTGACCCCATGGGCTGTAGCCCACCAGGCTCCTCTGTCCATGGGATTTCCCAGACAAGAATACTGGAGTGGGTTGCCACTTCCTTCTCCAGGAGATCTTACCAACCCAGGGATCGAACCCACATCTCCTGCATTACAGGTGGATTCTTTACTGCCGAGCTTAGACAAGACCTAGTTCTACCCACTTTCTGCACAGATATGACAGGGAAGACACTGGGCTAATGGCCCACAAGTTGCTGGTGGCATTGGGGCACAACCACATCCGCTCCCTACCGAGGGCTCTTTCCACTGCCTACAGGGTTGCTGCCACTCTGGATGTTTGCCAGCCTGGTCCTTCCTCTGTCACTCTGCCATGGGATGAACGCTCCCTTCGCAGAGGGATGTTTTTCCAGCCATCTGCTCCGTATCTTCAGCTCTAGGTAGAGCCCGATCAATCCAAAGTAGGTGTTTAATAAAGACTGGGACGAAAGACTGGGTCAGCTGAGAGGAAAGAGGAGGCATATTTGGATCCAGACTGCCAACGTTGAACCTGGTGACCCACTTGCTGACTGTGTAATCATAGGTTAGTTGTTCAATCTTTCTGAGCCTCACTTCCTGGCCTGTCAAAGGCACATGATAATATTTACCTTGAGAGGGATAAGGACGGCCATTATTGAGCTAATAAATATAAAGCGCACACCACGGAATGGTCACTCAGACGTGGTAACTTGTCGCCGTGGTCTGGCCTCCTGCAGCGCAGGTCTCTCCTCCAGCCCCACATTGATCATCACCCATAGAAAATGAGTAACTGCTGCTGCTTTCATCCTAGTTAATGATTCTCTAGCTTCTTGTCCCAAACTGCAACCCCCGCCCCTGCGCCGCCTTCCCTGGGAGGAGGGGATAAATACCTCCCAGGGGTGCCCAGGTCCCCAAAGAGGAGAGATGGGGTGAAGGAAGGGTGGAGAGTAGCCAACCCGGGGAGAGGACCTCCTGTCTAAAGCACAAGCAGGAAAGAGGTGCTTGGGACTTTGGGAGATGAAGAGGGGAGCAGTCAGTCTTTGGGGACAAAGCTCTGAGACACACAGATGGCTGCCTTTTTCTCTGAGTCATCAGATTCCAGGGCCTTGTGAAACATCTGTCAAGTTCGATTCCAAGCCAGGATGGGCCATGCGAGCTAGCAGTCAATAACGAGGGGCTACGTCTTATGAGATCATTTCCAAAGCTGGGGCTTGTTTCACTGGGGACAACCCCGGTTACATCTGAGGGTCCCTGCCACCCCTACGGACACAAAGCTGGTTCGTGTGATGCAGAGAGCACGATGCCAGGCATCAGAAGCCTGGCAGCCTGGGGCTCAGCTGTCTCAGGAGGTTGGGTTACACAGCACCAATGCCTCAATAGTTCCATCAAGGGGGCCCCTCCAGAGACTGGGTCTAGTAGACCAGGGGACCCTCTGCTGAGAGGAACCCTTCCAGGCCATGCAGGCAGCAACCTGGACTCCCCAGCTAATGCCATCACCCTAGTCACTGGAGAGAGGCAGTCCAGCTGGGAGCCCCGCTCCACCCTTCTCCCCATCCCCACCCTCCTCTGCCTTCCACCCATCACACATCACTGGCACTCAGTCTGGGAAGTGTGCTGCCTGAGGTAAGGGGAACACAGGCCTGCAAATAAATAAGAAGGCACCAGCAGTTGGGGGAGAACAGGAAAAAAGCATTGGGGGTGGTGGGAGTAGGGAAACCTCCAACACTGCATAGAAAAATAGAAATGATAGAGAGACAGGAAAGCAGAAGGTGAAGAAAAAGACAGTGAGAAGCAGAGAATAAATAGAAAGATGCATAGGCCAACAGGCTGGTCAGCCCGGTCCCCAGAACCTCCAGGACATGTTCATGGGCCCTTGACAGGAGAGGATGGTGTAGACTGTCACTCCAGACACTGAGGAAAATCACCTTTTTTCCCCTTCAAATTCTGTCAATCATGGGGATGAGGCTGAAATATCACAGGCAAATGAGAAGCATGATATTGGATGGGGGATCTTGGTTGGAGGGGCTACCCAGGTGGTTCAATGGTAAAGAATCCACCTGCAATGCAGGAGACTCAGGTTCCAATTCTGGGTTGGGAAGATCCCCTGGAGAAGAGCGTGGCTACCCACTCTAGCACTCTTGCCTGGGAAATCCCATGGACAGAGGAGCCTGGTGGGCCACAGTCCATGGGTTTACAAGAGTAAGGCACGACTTAGCAACTAAACAATAACGTTTGTTGGAGGACGGTCTGTGCCTCACCCCATTTGCAAAGGAAGACGCGGAACAAAATACAAGTGAGCATGGCAGCGTTTTAATCAGAGACCAAGCGGTTGTTCCCTTGAGAGGTCAGGCCACAAGACATCTGGGTACGTGTGTTTGTGGCCCCGACCCTCTGGAAGTGGAGAGGTGGAGGGGGAACCTCCCGGAGCCCCTCTGCATAGATGAGAACTTCAGAGCAAGGAACCCATAGTGTCAATCAGCTGAGTCTGAATTTGGGTGGGAGCTCCGGCAGAGTGGGCCCCTGGGGTTTTCCAGTCTGATATAGTGAGATAAGCCTGGGCCAGAGGGGCTGGCTGGTTCTGGACTGGAAAGGAAGTCCAGGGTTCTCTGGCTCCTATCTTCCAAACGTGGTTCTTCCAGGTTGGTTATGTCGGCTTGGTTGAGTTCAGTCTCAGACACTGCCCTCCCTCAAGGGCCTGCTATGTACCTGGCCAAGTGCCATCCATTGTGGGAGGGAGAAAAGATGGGCGATCCTGGACCTGAGATCCAGGAGTCAGACACACATTGGGGGAGAGGAGTCTTTCACTGGAAAGGAGTTGTCAGTCCTAGACGGGACACTCTTGAGTGCTGCATGAGTGGCGTGGAGAAAGTAAGTCCATGGAATGTGGAAAGGGGGGAAGGCAGGGTAGGCTCAGAGGAGGGGGCTGGGAGCAGACCCCAGGCGGCGTCCAGGACTAGACCTCCTATGAGAGGCTCAGGCCGGGAAAGAGTGTCAGGTAGGAGCAGACAGACAGGCAGATGCGGGGAAGGGACTAGGGGAAGGCCACCATCAGCCTGTTCTCTGCCTCCCCAGATTGCACCTCCTCCAGAAGAATGTGGCCTCAAGGGGCCATCTTCGTGGTCCTGCCCCTCCTGGGGCCCACCCTTGTCTGGCTGCTCATCCATCACTCGATGCCCGACTGGTGTGAAGCCTGAGAAAGCTGCCCTGGTGCCCACCCCAGAGTTGTTGCTGGCGTGGACAACCATCTACTCCATCACAGGCTGAGTACCAGCTTCTCATGCTCTGGGCTGGGAGCAAGTCTCCCATCCCTGAATTGCTGCTGCACGCTGATCTCTAAAGGGATGGGACCTCATCTTGCCTCTTTCGGGGTGTCTCCTCTGTACCCGCCTAGGATTCCAGCCCACCCTCCCTTACCTCCCCCCTGCCCTCAAAGGATGCCTAGACCCACTTACCCCCCCGTTTCACCCCACAAAGGATTCCCTCTTGGCAACCACAAGGCCCAATTTACCATGAATCAGCCTCCTCTGAGCATTTCTGCCACCGTCTGTCCACAGCTATGCCTCCCACCGGGTGTGGAAGGGCCTGGGAGGGGGCTTTGGGCAGCCGCTGCCCCTCGGTCTCTAGGCTGTGCAGCTCACCATCAGCTGATGTCCTGATCCTCCTGTTGGCAGCCCACACCCCGGCCTGGTAAGGCGCCAGAGCTCAGCAGTGGGCAGGGCAGGGGGCAGGGAGGCCGCCCGGCCTCCGAAGCAGGGAGCGTGGCAGGGCCGTCAGGTGCAGGCAGGTAGCGGCGGGGCGGTGGGGCAGGCTGCCCTGAACTTCCGTGGGGCGCACAGAGCGCCCGGAACTTGGCTCACTGGCTCCAGGGTGCTGCAGAAAGGTCAAGCGCAATTCCCAGGGCAGCCCGCCTGACCGCCCTGCCCTCGCCCAGGCCCTGCTGCACCTGCTGCTGCTCTTCGGGCTGGTGATGGGCATGGCTCTGCTCTGGCATCCCCATCAACAAGCTGCCACCCTGCTGCTGCTGCCCTACCTGGCCTGGCTCACCGTGGCCGTTGCCATCACCCACCACCTGTGGAGGGACAGCCTTTGTCCTGAGGACCGGCCCCGGGGGAGAGGAGTGACTGAGGCCGGGATCAGGGGAGAGGAGGGAGGCCGGGGTAGGGGCGGAGGAGACCACGGGCAGGCTGTGGAGGGGAGGGCGGTGGCCAGAGGTTGCTGAGTCCCTGAAGGTGACTTGATCCAATGCGGCCGCTGTCCTGGGTCCCCCTGGTGCCACTTCCCATTAGGATTCAGAGACATGGGAGAGGGAGGAAACAGTTCACATTTAATACAAAGTAATAAGTCCTGTATTAATAAGAATTAATTTAGTATTAATAGCATCAATGAATAAAATCCTAACTAACTTTCCAGGTATGATGTGAAGTGTGTGAGGTTCAGGATAGCTGGGTGGGAATGGACATGTCTGTGTGTGTGTGTGTGTGCGTGTGTGTGCACACACGCACATGAATGACGGTGTGAATGCCCTGCCAAACCTCACTCAAAATTTGGGACTTAGATTTTTAATTACTTGAAAAACAAAGTTTCTGAAAAGCCACAGAAAGTAAGAAAGGATACCAATTATCTTGTCGAACAATATATTTATTGTTTATTTTATATTATGTATCATAATAGATAAATATATATTATATACCACCTATAAAATAATATATTCTATATTATATTAATCTTATTTAATTATTTTATTTTAATTTTTTATATTGGCATGTAGTTGATTAACAATATTGTATTAGTTTCGAATGTGCAACAAAGTGGCTCATTTATACGTGTATCTACTCTTTCAATTTCTATAATTAATTTATTTTAATTAATCATATTAATTACACCAATAATATCATATATAATAGTTATATGATACATTATGCATTATATATGTCATACTAGTCTTTTTCAATTTCTATAATTAATCTTAATTAATTATATTAATTACACTAATGTTGAAAAAAGATGTAAGCCTCAGTGCTGACCAGTGAGTTGAGGAGGAGTTTTTTGTCCAGCCTTCTCTCTTATTTCCCTTTCTAAACCTTCCTAATGGCTTTTTTAAATTTTCCTCTCTTCCGTCCTCTTGCTTTCTTCTCCTGTTGTCTCAAAGCCCTGATGGTGGCAAGAAGTGATGGCCCCAGGGCTGCCTCCCTAAAACCTAAACAAGGCCAGCTGGAAGGCCCAGGTGCCTTGTGGAAGGAGCTTTTAAAAATATCAACCAGACTCTCTAGGGATGCGCCTGGGCATTGGTGTTTTTAAAACTGCCAGGACTTCCTCATGTGTAGCCCACCTGAGAACCACCCCTGAGGATGTTCCAGAGCCATCCGGAAGCTTATTAAAAATGCATAGGAACTTCCCTGGTGGTCCAGTGGTTAAGACCCCATGCTCCCAGTGCAGGGGGCATGGGTTCAATCCCTGGTCAGGGAACTAAGATCCCACAGGAAGTAAAAATGCATGTTCCTCGTACCCTACCCAAGACCTAAGAATCAGAACTTTGGGGGTGAGCTTAGGCATCTTTGGATTTAACAAGCGCTCAGCACTTCTCTCAGCTGCTCACTGAAATTAGAGAGCTCCGAGCACAGATGGTCTTTCAGGGCTCCCTTTGCTGTGACAACCTTAGATTCTGTGAGTTGAGTTCTGGGTCTGGGACCAAATACACCCCTTGCGGGGGCGGGGGGTGGGGGCGGGGAAGGACCACACAGGGGGAACAGCCAGAGGACATTACATTTGAGAAGGAGACGGGCTGTTCCTGGAACTCACCAAGGAAGGGCAAGCGAGAAGGGATCTCCTCCTCCCCGCCTCCTCTGGGCATGCTCTGCCCAGCGGGGCCCATGGGTCACCTGTGTTCCACCTGCCCTTGTGGCCCCAGCCCCAGGGTGGCACAGGGCACAGGGAAGGTGTTCATTTATCTTTGACTGATTAACTGATTAAGTAAATGAACACATTGTCCCATTAAAAGATAATGCTGACCAGCCCCCCACCAACACCTGCCCCGACACTGGGCCAACCGAAAAAGCCTCTCTTTTCGGGGAGGGAATGGCATTCATTGGAGAAGGGCATGGCAATCTACTCCAGTATTCTTGCCTGGAGAACCCCATGGATAGAGGAGCCTCACAGGCTATGGTCTATAGGGTCACAAAGAATCAGACACGACTAAAGCAACTTGGCACGCACAAGGGCATTCAGAGCTGTTGAAACTTCTCAGGTGGTTCTAACGTGCAAGCAGATTGAGAAGAGCTGCTGTGGGGGTGTTGCCTCTCAAAGTGCAGCCTAGTGACCTCCTGGAGCCCTGGTTGATGACCTGGACTCCAGCCTTGCTCCAGACTCACAGAATCAAATCAGCTTGAGGAATGGGGGCCCATAGATAGGGTGCAGTGGTTTGCAGTTCTGACCTTGGAGACAGATCAACTTGGGCTTGGACACTGACTCTGTCATTCATTAACTGATAATCCAGTACAATTTACTTCATTGTCTATGCTTCATTTTCGTCATCTGTAATATGGGGACCTCAGAGAATCTGAGGAAAGAGTGAATACATCTGGCACAGAGAAAGTGCTCAATAAATGTTAGCTGTCCTAAGAGGAGACCTGTTTAATGAGTACCCGTGGTTCTGACTCACGTGGCAATGGAGATCCACTCTGCCCTGAGACTCTAGAAGTACTTCCCGGACTTCCTAAGTGCCGAGAGGCTAAATGACCTTCCCCATGGGTCTGTGGATCAGCCTGACCGGTGCCACAGGCACAAAATGGTGAACGCTTTATTGCACACATTCACATGGATTTTGACTTCACCTCAAACAGATTTTTTTAAAGCTGCTTTTAGTTGAACTGAAAACTCCATTGATCCAGGTAACTATTTAAATTTATAAATGATAAAGGACATGCTTAGGAGTCACACTGCATGGGTTCTTATCCATTTCAACATATGGACCTTCCAGAGATATTTGTCATTGTCTTTACCATCTCATGTAGGCATTATAGATACTTGCTACCAACTGTATTGATGTTGCCAACTAATTCTAGAAATTAAACTGGATCTCCAAGAAGATGCACCGTGTCGCTCATGTGACTCCGACTGCCCTAGAACAAGTGGACACCGCAAGCCCAGAGTTTTACATGCCTCTAGTTTTGGATATTGGTCCTAGAAGGAAGCTTGATTTGCACAGTGTCCCAAGCCCTGGAATAGTCTGACTGCCTGGCAAGGCATGAGCCAAATAAAGGGCTTCCTGGCTTTGTGCAAAAACAGCCAGAAAGGACAGGATCCCCAACCTCAAACTTATCCTCTGACCCCAAAGTTGTCCTTAATATCCCCCTCAGCAGTAGCTCCCTGGTTCCTGAGCGGGAGTTCTAATCCCCGCGCCCCCTCACCCCTCCACCTGCCTGGCCTCTCGCCCTTCCTCTACCCAACCTTCCACTTCTGAGCCCAGCCTGGAATACACACTGCCCTTGGTCCCTCCTCTCTCGTTACCTAGAGCTGTGCCTAAATAGAGTCGGAGCTGTTTCCTCCGTTTGCCAGATGTGTCCTGGGATTCCACCATCTGAGCTACGTGTGTGCTTCTGTGTTCTCGGGCAGTGTTTTTCCATTTGCCTCTGAGCAGACACATGGTGTCTGAATGTGATTCACTCGGTGGGTGGGGGAGAGACAAGCCCTTCACCGATGTCTGGAGAGGTGGGGAGCAGCTCCTGGTGAAGTGGCAACCCCAGGAGGCAGGGCGATCTCTCACTCTGCTGTATCTTCATCCTGTCTTTGCTCCCCAGTCCCTTTCTCCTTCCTGCTTTTGCTAGTGTCTGCAGAATGGGGATACACAGTGGCAGGTGAGGTGGGCAGGCTGGTAGGTGTATGTCCAGTGGACAAACATTAGTCCTGCCCTATGGGCAGGTAGGGGCGATGCTCTAGTGGAGGCGTAAGGCCCTTGAGTACAGTCATGACCAAGCCAGGGCTCCAAAGTCTTGCTTCCTTTGTGCTCCACCTGTTCTATCTCCCGGGGTTCCCCTGTTTCAGAGTCTTTCCAGAGTTCCCTTTTCTTGTAGTTTCAGAAAACCAGCACAAGATATTTTTGTTTTAAAGCTTTCTTGCTGATCTTCATCAGTGACAAAGTTACCCGTCCGAACAAAGCCTGACTTTGGCGGGCATCCACTCAAATCTGGACTGCCCACCTCCACCTTCATGCAGAGTCTACCGAGGCCCCTTCCCCCAACCAAGCTTTCAAGGACCCCTCATAACAAAGGCCCCCTCTTCTAACCTGCAAGCTAGAAGAAGCCCTCTTTGTCACACCAGGAGCCACGGGCGGGGGTGTCTAATCAGCCTCGTTTGTCCCGCTGGTGTCTGTATCTCTGAGGTCCCCCCAGCCTGCCCAGAAATGACCTGGGCAGAGAAGCACCCAGTGAGCTCCTTCCCGCTCCACCTGCACCTGCTCCAGCACATTTCCGAGGGCTGCAAGTCTCCTCTGAGAAGTTGATTGTTAAGTTTATCGCTTTCTCCCAGTAGGTTCTTTGGCCCTGCAAACACCCCTTCAAAGGGGAATACTATTAGTCACCTAATGGGCATGATTCTAATCAGATCGCGCTCCTCAAAGACTCAAAGAGCCAGCCAGCCCTGGGGGCCGGGTGGTGCTGGGAGTGGCCGCTGGAATGGAAGACCAAGGTGACCAGGACTAAAGTCCCGGTTGTCACCATTTTTCCCCGGGGCCGTGCGTCCTGCATGGCCAGCCAAGCACAGTGTCCTGCCCCGGAGAAGACTGGAAACTCCATTCCGCCCTGCATGATTGGAGTTTCTCCTCCCTTCCCAGGGAACCTCAGACTCTGGGAGCCCCGGGGCCCCCTCGCTGCACCCCGCCCAGGCTCTGGACACCCCTGTTGTTTATGTCAACAGAGTGGTTGCCAGCGGGCAGGCTCCTGGCCACCAGGGGGTGCCCGGTGCCCGCGGCCCGCTGTTTGTATTCCTCATCTCGGTGGTGACCGGGGGGCGGGCACAGCCGGGCTGGGTCTCCGGGGCAACGCACTGTTGGGGCGCCAGCTGCCCTGCATCCACTCCATCAGCGGGCTCCCGAGTATCTGCTTTCACAGAGTGAGAATTTAAACCTTCCCCTGGCGAGGCAGCTATTTTCCATCGGCCCCCTCGAGGCCTCTCTACTCCCTTCCCGGTGAGGGCAGCTCGGCTTCTGGCCGAGACCCGAGGAAGAGCCATGCATGACCCTGCCACCTCCTCCTCAGTGCCTCCTAGGCCCTCGGAAGGTTTTCTGAAATGACCATGGGAAACAGGGCCGAGAGAGGCAGGCCCTGGGCCTAACCCAGCGCCTCCCAGACACAGGGGGGCTGGCTGGGTCCTAAGACAGTAGGAGAATTCCCTTGTGGGTTCCCATTCCCACTCACCTGCTGTCTGCTGTCTCTATACCTATACCCCTTCACACACACACACACACACCCCTCATACACAAGTTGCTCCCAGAGCTCAGTCTCCCTGCAAGAACACCTTCTCCCCTGGTCCCCTTCTTGCCCCTCCACCCTCAGAGCCTGGCCTCAGGGGTCCTGATAGCAGTCGGGACTGAAAGGTAAGGACTTAAGACTCTAGAAGCCCAAAGCTCTGTTTTCACTAGCTGTGTGACTTTGGGCAAGCCACTTACCCTCTCTGATCTCAATTTCCCCCACCAGTGAAATGAAGGAAATACTAGTACCTACCCCAACATCCTTATGAGGAGTAAATGAGTTCATTTATGTGACCTGCTTAGAACCCCATCAAGCCCCAGGGAGGGTTGGGCTGGTGTCAGCTCTCACATTACTGAATTCCAGGCAACATAACATAGTGGGAAAAGCATGGAACTTGGAGGCTGACAGACTTGAGTTCAAGTCCCAGCACCCCACTGACACCACTGAAATAAATACTTGTCTCTCATTTTCCTCCTCTACAGAAGCAGTTTATTGATAGAAACATACCCAAGAGTGCTAACACAGGGGAGTGGGGGGGGAGCCCATACTAAAAAGAGGACAGTGGCAGCTGCAGGAGGAGTGGTCCAGCTCCTGGCACCCGACCCCCTAGATTAACTGCTGCATTCTGGGGCCAGCCAGGGAAACTGGACTAGCTTGGAAAGGAAAGCCAGGGACAAGGCAGGAATTTGGGCCCCTAGGAGATGCCATAAATAGCCAGAGGGAGTCAGAGGGCCTCCAGGGAAGGGGGTGGAGGGGAAGGAGCAGTAGGAAAGGAAACTGTCAGTCATCAGTCCAGGGAGATCCAGGGCACTCTCCCCAGTGTATGGATGTGGCAGGGGTGAAGGATAGCGTCTTCAGAGAGGAACACGCTGGGTCCTCTGCAGAGGACCATGTCTGTGCCATCTCCCAACATCACTCAGAAAATTTCCACCATACTGTTCATCCCCACGCTACAGGTCTTCGGGAGCCGGCTCTGATTCCGCATTTTCATCCCTTTGGCCATCCTGGAATACGAGCAATAACTCAGCCTGTGTCACAGGTGGGGACACTGAGGACCATCCAGAGATGCTAAGTAATTTGGCCAACATCATCACACAGTGAATCGAGATCTGAGATGCGAATATAAACACGGATCTTTTCCCCCCTTCCAATCTAGGACATACATGTGTGCGTGCGTGTATGCTAAGTCGGTTCAGATGTGTCCGAGTCTTTGCAACCCTATGGACTGTAGCCCACCAGGTTCCTCTGTCCATGGGCTTCTCCAGGCAAGAATACTGGAGTGGCTTGCCATGCCCTCCTCCAGGGGATCTTCCCAACCCAGGGATTGAACCTATGCCTCTTAGGCCTCCTGTATTGACAGGCAGGTTCTTTACCACTAGTGCCACCTGGGAAGCCCCTAGGGCAGACACTACAGCCAAAATATAAGATGATAGCTCATCAGTTGGTAAAGAATCCACCTGCAGTGCATGAGATCCCAGTTCGATTCCTGGGTTGGGAAGATCTGCTGGGAAAGGGATAGGCTACCCTCTCCAGTATTCTTGGGCTTTCCTTGTGGCTCAGCTGGTAAAGAATCCTCCTGCAGTGCTTGAGACCTGGGTTCGATCCCTGGGTTGGGAAGATTCCCTGGAGAAGGGTAAAGGCTACCCACTCCAGTATTCTGGCCTGGAGAATTCATGAACTATACAGTCCATGGGGTCTCAAAAAGTCAGACACAACTGAGTGACTTTTACTTTCACTTTCACCCTCAGGAAGGAAGGCTTTCCCACAAGGGAACAGCGAGCTGAAAGGTTCCCTCTCCCCACCCTCCCCGCTGCAAGACATTTTACTCTTCTTAGTCCAGTAGCTGCAGCCAGAAGTGGGAGATAACGCTTCAGAGATGCATCCATCAAAGCTAAGCTGGGCGCGGCCCTGGAAGTAGAACTAAGCTCAGAAGACCTGGACTTAAATCCTCATGTGATCTTATACAAATCACCTTTCTGAGATGCAGCGCTCTAACCTGAAAAAGGAAGACAATAATACATACCCCTGTGAGACGGTTGTGAGGACCAAAGGTGATGATGAGAACCTGAGTGCCCGAATGCCCCCAAAGCTAGTAAGACTGGGAGCTGCTCCTGGGGGCAGCATTCGAGTCCGTATTCTTAGTGTTTACTCCAGGAGTGTCTGGCTCTTAGAAGCCCTCAGTAAATGCTGATCTAATGAAAGGACGAAGTAAACTCTTTGCGTTTAAATATTGGTTGTTTGTGAGATGCTAATGATAATAATAACGTGTGTTTGTTATTTATCAGCTATCACTGCCTTTTCTTTGAGGACACAGGCACTACTCCCACTATCCTGTGCCTTACATCCCTGGAAAAATGCCTGAAAAAAATAAATAACTTCTGGATAAGAATGCCAGAATTAGTAACAAGCCTAATAAGGAAGGTGACCATATAGTTTGTCTGTACTGGGGCACTTTGGGAGTGACCAGGGAGCCAGTAACAATTATACCTGGACAACAGATATAAACTATGACAGATCAAAATGCTTGGGCATCTTACTCATAGGGTGCCATGCTGCCCAGAACTCTCTGGAGGAGAGAGCCCCAAATCCTCCCAACCATGCTGACTCCTATTCTCTAATTAGACCATGGAAAGGGTCCCCTACCTTCTCATCACCACCCCCGACTAGCTCTGGGAGCTATGTTCAGACTAGTTCCCCAACATTCTTAGGCTCCTCATTTTCAGCCTCTTGGTGACTCTGACCCCCACCTTCTGTTGCCCTGAGAATATTTGCACTGCCCTAGACACAAAAACCCATGGCCCCAGCTCAGCACCCACCATGGGAAGAACAAAATTCATCCAGCCCCTCCTGAGGCTGTTCCAGCTCAGGGGTTGTTCCAAGGGCCCCCCGTCATCTCTCGTTAGTTTCAATAGGCTTCTACCCAGGCCTTCTGCTTCTGCTGTTTCTCACCTTCACACTGTTCTCAGCAAAGCTGCCTGAGCGACCCCACAAACATATGTCAGACCACGTGACTCATCCGTTCAAAGACAGTGTCTTCCTATCTCACTCAGAGAAAAAGCCAAGGTCCTTAGAACAGCCCCTTAAGGCCCCAGCGTACTTGTTCAGTCGCTAAGTCATATCTGACTCTTTGCAACCCCACAGACTGCAGTACACCAGGCTTCCCTGTCCTTCACTATCTCCTGGAGCTTGCTCAAATTCGTGTCCATTGAGTTGGTGATGCCAGCCTACTTAGCCTTTGTTTATCTCTCTGGCCTCACCTCCTAAGACTCCCAAGCGACACAAATGTCCCTACTTGGTCTTCAAACACACCAGGAATGCTCCCACCTCAGGACCTTTGCACCTGCTCTTCTGCTCCTTGGAACACTTACCCCTTAGATGTCCCTCAGCTTTTTCAGATCTTTTCTTCATTATTTCCTTTTCAAAGTTCTTCTCTAGCCACCCTATAAAAAACATGTCACTCTGTCCCCCTTCTCTGCCTTTTCTCCTTAGCACTACCAAACAGACCATGTATATTACTTACCCTGTATATTGCCCAACCCTTGACAATATTGTATATTGTCAAGCTCCATGAGGGCAAAGATTTTCATTTGTTCTGTTCTTTGCCATGCCCCAGTAACTGAATCAGCCCTTGGCATATGATAGATGCTCAATAAATATTTATTAAACAAATAAAGGGCAAAATGAGAGGGAACACACACAGCAGTTGAATGTTTGACCTCAGGAATAAAAAGTTCTCGTTTTAATCCTGGCCCTGCCACTTTGGGGCTGATGACCCTAAACCGGGGCCTTAACCTTTCTGTGTAAAATGGGGATAATCCACATGACCTCCCAGGACGGTTGAGAGCATTAAGTCCGATTTCACACATAAAGCACTAAACTCACTACCTGGCTTATTTCCAAAACTCTAAGCTTAGTCAATGGCAAAATAGTTACTTCTGGAGACTCCCAGTGGATGTGATGTTGCATTAGGTATCATTATAGGCAAATCAGCATATACTCCCTTTGAGTAACAACTCAGTGACTTCCCCATTGGCAGTACTTATGCCCCTCACCCCATCTCAGAACCCTTCTTCCCTGAACCCAAGTCCCCCCAGTCAGGCTGGCGTGGGTCCCGTTCAACACAAGCCTTGTCCCGCTTAAACCTCTGAGAGAGCTCCCCTCCAAAAACTCACCCACCCTAGGTCCCTTCCGCAATCTCGCCAGGCGAGCTGGGTGGGGGGGAAAGAAAAGAAAAAAAGGTTAGGGAGGAAGAGAAAGAGAATGTGAAGACCTGTGTAACCCGGTGCAGGGGGCAGGGGTGCAGGCCAAGCCATCCCCACCTGCCAGCTTCCTGTCTCTGCTTCTGATAAATAGGGGACACCGATGGCCAGATTTTCCATTCCCCCCATCCCCTCACCCGCCTTCACTCAATCAAAAAAAGAGAGAGAGAGAGAAGCTGGGGGAGGGGCCTCTGGCTATAAAGCCTGCGGGCCAGGGGCTGAGCGCACTCGCCTGGCCTGCCCCATCCTTCTCCCGTCACCCCAGGCAGATTTAGCTGCTGACAGCTGCTTGGGACTCTGCCGCCAGGCCTTGGCCTAGACCCGCCGCCTCTCCCCTCTTTCTCATTGACTCCAGAGCCTCAGCCCCTCCATGGCTCAGAAAGAAGAGGCAGCGGCAGCCGCGGCGGCCGCGGAGCCCGCCTCCCAGAATGGCGAGGACCTGGAGAACCTGGAGGACCCCGAGAAGCTGAAGGAGCTGATTGAGCTGCCGCCCTTTGAGATCGTCACCGGGTGAGAGCTGGGCGTGGGCTGGGCTCCCCCTCCCCAGCACGAAGCAGCGGGGAGAGGCTGGGGGACTTAGGATGGGAATAGTAGGGGTCAGGGTCACCACCGACAGACCAACAGCGCACAGGTGTGCACCACATGGGAGGCAGCAGCAGATCTCTCCCAGCTTCTCAGAGTGACACCTCCGATCAGCCGAGGTAGGGGGATCTCTGGGGAATCGAGGACCCTGAAAAGGAAACCAGCCCTGGGGCTTCCTGGTGTTGGGGCGTCACCTGCCCCTCTAGGTAAAAGCAGTTTAGTCCCAGGGAATTTGGTGAGAACACGGGATACCGCCAGCACATTTCAATACAGTCCCAGAGTACCTCCTCCTGCAACTTCTGTCCCTGCTTCTGAGTGGGCCTCTCCTCTACCCTCTCTTTCTTTAGAGCTTCTCCCTGAAGTAGCAGAGCCTAATAGGAAAGACAGATCCATCCTTTCCCAAGCTAGTGAGAAGCAGTCTGTTTTTCTTGCTGCATCATCTCTGAATCACCCCAGGGGCTGAGATTCACATCCACCCCCAGGGAAAAAGAGAGGTTACAGGCCAGGTAACACAGGCCAGGGCCGGGGCTTCTGGACAGAGGAGGGGTTCCTTCACCCTCCACCACAGCCTGGAGGAAGCAGGACCTAGAGCCGAGAATGCTGAGGCTCCAAACAGGGTCCCCCTGTCGTGTCTAGATTATGCCACCTCCAGGAATAAAACAAGGCAGTCATCCTCCTCTTCTCTCTCTGTCCCTTTGGCAGAAGATTCTGGTAAATTCTTAAATGAAGAATAAGAAGGGAATTTGTTGTTGTTTAATCGTGAAGTCATGTCCGAGTCTTTGCGACCCCATGGACTGTAGCCCGCCCAGGCTCCTCTGTCCATGGGATTCTCTCGGCAAGAAGACTGGAGTGGGTTGCCATTTCCTCCTCCAGGGGATCTTCCCCACCCAGGGACTGAGTATGTGGGGGCGTAAGGAGTCCTTCTTGGGAGTCTCCAGCAATGCCCACAGGCAGCGGAGGGGCTGCAAGAAGAGAAATTCCGGGAAGAATGGAGGCATGATGCCTTCAAGGGCAGAAAGAACCCTGGGAGGTGATTGGGACTTGCTGTTTGAAGCTGGGCAAGTGTTTTTTTCCAGTCCTGGCCTGGCTGCAATTTTTACATTTGTAACCTTAGGAAGTTGTGTTAGTTGATTCCCAAAGTTCCTTCTGGCTGAGACATTTTCCGGTTTCTAAGAGAACCTGAAGGAAACGTATCCTAGTTCTTGAGGCAAGGCTTCAGGGAAGAGCCCCTGAACTTGCACTTGTCCGTGGCCAACCGAGTAACGTCACCCTCATTCCAGGATTAAAGGAGCAACAGGGCACAGATTAATATAGACACAGGGAGAGCCTAGGGCCGCCAGGCTGGGAGAGTCCTCCGTTCCAGTGGCTTTTTATGGAAAGAGATCCTTTTTCTAACAGCTAAGAACGCCGGCCCATGCTGGCCTTGGTCTCCCTCTCACACACAGGCACACCCACTTTTGCTGTGTTGTAATCTCCCCGGCACACGGGCAGGGTCAGTTCAGAAGAGAATTAGAATGTTTGCTGGGTTGAACATGCTTTGGGGGCTCAGGGTGGTGGGTTTTGAAAGATTAAATCCTCTGATGTCACGGGCACGCATCCGGGGCTTTATGATGCCGGCACACTTTCACACGACTGAGCTCATTCCAGCCTCACCATGAGGCTGAGAGAGGAGCTGTATCACCGCCACACCCCACACAGATGGGGAAACAGAGTCAGGAAGGTCCAGTCACGCTCCCAGGCCACAGAACCAGTAAGAGGCACGCTTTCTGACTCCAGCCTAGCGTCCGTCTCACTGGTCTCCCAAACAGGGCTCCCACCTGTCTCCATCCTCCAGGTGGTGGGGTGCAAAGGCTTCCTTGAGCCAAGGCTCCCCAATGAGGCACAGGAGGGCCAGTTTCCGGAGGCTCTGAGAGCAGTTCAGGAGGGAGGGGGAGCCCGTCGTATTTCCCGGCCACAAGGAACAGCTGTGGAGATCTGTCTCCTGGGCCCCTGCGGGTAAACAGAGAACTTAAAATAGCCTCGAGGTGCGGCTGTGTCTGTGAGGGGACAGGCCCAGGGAAAGCTTTCCTCTCCTCCACTCTCCAGGTGTCCTGGCGTCAAAGGGCCAGCAGAGCCTGGCCTCCCCGGGGGAGGGTTTCATCACACTGCTCCTTGGAACAGGGCCCCAGACTAGAGCAGCAGACAGCTTTTGAGCAAACAGTCTGAAGGAAGGGGGACTACCAGGTATGAATAAGGAGAAACATACCCACTTGTCGTGATTCTGGTTTGAATAGGGCACTCGGGATAGAAAGCAGGGAATTCCCTGGTGGTCCAGGGGTTAGGGCTGGGCACTTTCCCTCCCAAGGGCCCAGGTTTAATCCATGGTCAGGGAACTAAGATCCTATAGGCTGCGTGACACGGTCAGAAAAAAAAAGAAAGCAGACTTAAGAACATTAAAAATGATGTGTTAGAAAATGCTAGCAAAAGGTCTATAGTAGCAGTGGTGTGCCCAGGCCTGTTCACGCCTCTCAGCTGAGAATCCATTGGATGCATCTCTTACCACGTCCTTGTTCACTGACTTCCTGTTGGTTTCTTGAAATCTCCATAGTGGGTGTGTAGACTGGAAAGCAGCAAATGTTAGAAATCAGGACTTTTACCAAAAAAAAAAGCACTGAAAGGGAGAGCCCTCTGAACAGGAATGGAAGAGCAGAGGATGGATGTGCTTAAAAGGGTAAGACCTGAGGCCCAGAGAAGGCACCATCCATCAGTACCAGGTTTAATTTTCGAAAGTCGACCATTGTCCAAAGAGAGGTTAGATTACTCAATCTGTCTTTTGGATGAGGAAACCAAGCCTCGGAGAAATAATTTGCCCAAATCTAGTGGATGAAGTCAGGTTTCCCAGGTGGCGCTAATGGTAAAGAACCCGCCTGCCAATGCAGGAGATGCAAGAGACTTGGGTTCAATCCCTGGGTTGGGAAGATCCCCTGGAGGAGGGCATGGCAACCCACTCCAGTGTTCTTGCCTGGAGAATCCCCATGGACTGAGGAGCCTGGAGGGCTACAGTTTATAGGGTCGCAAAGAGTCGGACATGACTGAGCGACTAAGAACGCATGCACAAAGTGGATGGAGTAGGATGTGAATCCCAAGACTGGCTGACTCCAAATCACCACACTGCATCCAGAAAAAGCCATAAAGAGAAATCTTTTATGCAAATTCAACAAACAGTTTCTGAATAGGAGTCATTTTATTCACTGCCTGTTTTCTCCAGGCAGTGAATCTCCATGATGACAAGGATTCTGCCTTTTAGGTGTTTTCTCCCCAGCACCAAGAGTGGTACCCAGCTCCTAACTGGTGCTCAATAATTATTTGTTGAATAAATGAGTGAACTCATGATTGAGTGCCTATTGTGTGGTAGGCTCTCTGTCAGACATCCCGGTAGGGAATTAATGGGGAGAGGGCTACTTTTTGTAACTTTTTGTTTTATATTGGAGGACTTCCCCTGTGGCTCAGATGGTAAAGACTCTGCCTGCAATGCAGGAGACCCAGGTTCAACCCCTGAGTCAGAAAGATCCCCCTGCAGAAGGGAATGGCAACCCACTCTAGTATTCTTGCCTGGAGAATTTCATGGACAGAGGAGCCTGGTGGGCTACAGTCCATGGATTGCAAAAAGTCGGACACAACTGAATGACTGTCACCTCATAACTGATTAACGATGGTGTGATAGTTTCAGGTGGACGGCAAAGGGACTCAACCATACATACACGTGCATCCGTGGTCCCTCAACCCCACTCCCATCCAGGCTGCCACATAACACTGAGCAGCGTTCCCTGTGCTATACTGTAGGTCCTTGGTTATCCACTTTAAATATAGCATTGTGTACACATCGACCCCAAACTCCCTAACAATCAGGGAGGGCTTCTTGAGGGGAGAAGTTCTGGATATGTTATTAATATATATACAAAGATCCAGCAGCACTAGGCTCACAAGAGAATGCCTCTGGTTCTCGCTTGCTTCTGAACTCAGCTTGCTTGAGGGAAGCTCTGGGCACCAAAATGGGCTGACTCCCCATCCCTCCGTCCCAGCTGCAGCTCTGCCTGGCAGCAACCCTTGCTGTGTGTTTGTCTTTATCTCTAGTTACGTTGTGTATGATTTTACATGAAGCCGAACCTGCTATCAAAGGGGTTATTCTGGAACAGAGATAAATGGCACAGGCAGTGAGTCTCCTTTCAACCACTTCTTTAGCCACCAGTAGTTTACTCCACCCATGTGAGGAGAGAGAGGAGAAGCAGGGTGCAGAGAAGGGATGGGCCAGGAGTCCGGGGCCTTCAACGCCACTATTAATGCCGTGGCTGCTTGCCCCTCACCTGGACTCCTGAGCAGGTTGCGAAGGCTTGTTTCATAAAGGACAGAAGATGGTCACTGACTCTGGTCTCTGAGGGTCAGGGTAAGGTGGAAGCTTATGTGCAGCCGAGAAACAGAGCGGGCCCAGGGCTTGCGGAATCCCATCCAGAACCGCCAGTCAGGAGCCAGCCGCCCATCAAACACCTTCTTAGCTCTAGGCAGTTTGGCTGTTAGAACTCTGTTTCCCCATATTCCTCCTTCTAACGATGCCCACTATGTAGCATCCACTTCGAAAAGTGGTCTGAGAAATGGGAAAGGAAACTCAGACTGGCAATTCTGCCTCTTTCAAGTAGGTCATGAAAAGGTCTAGTGAGCAAAGCGGAAATGAGTCATCACTCAATTACCTTTGAGTAGGTTTTCTGCTCCATGGATTATTTGGGGGGACAAATGTCTAATCTCAGACAAGTTTCCACTGCCCTCCAAGTTGCTTGCCTTCACTGTCTAGATTTATGCTTAGGAAATGCAAATATTTTTTAATGTGAAAGTGAGGGGGGAAAAGAAATACACACACACACACACACACACACACATATTACATTGAGTCACATCTCTTCTCCCTCCATCAAGCAGAGAGTTGTCCCTCTTTTTCTAGATATAAGGATTCTTGGTTTCCTGCCTAGAGAACTACAATGTCCAGAAACCCAGGTCTAAGGAGATGAAGTGTGAATGGCCTTGTTTGCAGAAAGTATGAGGAAATGGTTCCTAAGGAGGTGCCGAAGTTGGCAGGAGGGGGTAGGAGTTATGCTGTTGGTTTCTGTGCTTGAAGAAGGGACTGGGTCCAGGTGAAAAAATCTATCATCAGCATCTCTCTCCTGGCCACCACTCCAACATACACTCACATACACACACTCAAACACACACACAGACATACACACACACTCACACTTAAGCAGGAAAATATCTGCTGGGGTTGAGAGCAAAGGGCTATATGTAAATATGGTACTAGAGCATGTCATTCTATGAGAAAATAAAAGATGTGTGTGATTATCTACAAAATCACTGTCACTATTTCCGTCTTTCCACTAGTGGGCATAATGTTATTTAGTCGCTCTTTCATGTCCGACTCTTTTGCAACCCCATGGACTGCAGACCGCCAAGCTCCTCTGTCCATCGGCTTTTCCAGGCAAGAATACTGGAGTGGGTTGCCATTTCCTTCTCCAGGGGATCTTCCCAACCCAGGGATCAAACCCATGTCTCCTGCATTGGCAGGTGGATTCTTTACTATCGAGCCACCAGGGAAGCCGAGTGGGCATAGTAGTGTTGACTTACTTCATGATTCTATAGAATGACCCAAGATGACCACGTTGGCTAGCTCTCTGGATAAATTTCAGGCCACCTCTGTTCTCCTGGTGACCCTCCAGGACCTGGCTGTTTCAGTCTGTGAGAACCACAAAGAACCTCATTCAACCTGTATGCTCCTTCTAGAAAGACCAAGAATCCCACTGAGAAGCCCAGCAGGCTCGGTCTCTGAGCAAACCCAAAGAAAGACTGGGAGCCCAGACCTTCCGTGACTTTCCTTTGGCCCTTGAATGCACTTCCCTTTCTGAGGTACCGGGTCCAGAAGACCCTGCTGAGGGATAGGGCAGACCGTGAGGCTGCTGGCCCCAGGGGATGGAAACCGATATTTATGGAGAGGTGAAGGTTCTTCCTCTCCATTGGGCTTCCTGTTTCTCTGGGTCCTTTCCTCTTGCCTAAAGAAGAAGAGGACAGACTGAGAGAAGCATCAGTTGTAGACCATCCAGCCAACAGGCAACCTCACACTGGGCCACACATGTCTTCTCGGTTGGGCTGTACTTGGCAAAGTTGGAGCAATACTTTTCAGTTTCAGAAAGGAAACCTGAGGGACCACATAGGAAGCTACTGCTGAAGCCCCCAAGCCAACCAAGCAGCTATGAATCCTTCCAAAAACTTTACTGCAAATCCATCCTACAGGTGGCTCTTGATTGGACTTGGGGATGGTTGGGAGGGCGGGGTGCTGGGATTGGGGGTGGTCTGGCACTGATCAGAGAGGAGAAAAAAAAGGTTTCAGCAAGAAGGGTAGGCTCCGTGCTTCTCGGGAGGAAAAAAAGCCACTCTAGGAAGTGAAAGGATCATTTAGCAACTGGCTAAGTTGAGGAGTGGTCTTCTGGGGTGTGTTTAATGGGGGAGAGCTCAGTGTAAGTGACTTCCCAGCAGGGACTGAAAGAGGAGAGGTGAATCATCAGGCCATCCTTTCTCCCCAAATGTTAAGTAAATAATAAACACATTCAACCAGGGACAGAGGGACTTAGAGAGCTAAAGATAGTACTCGAAGGAATCCCAGGGCTGGGGCCCCAAACACATCCATCTCCACAGTGGAAACTTAACCTGACAGCAAGGGACATGGAAACCCGGGTGGAGAAAATTTGGTGATGCGGAAGGGGACGACTCAAGTTTACTCAGCTCCTTGGCACCTGCTACTTATCCCTAAGAAGCCAAGGCCCTGCGATACCAGGGATCCCCCTGCAGCCCAGGGAGTTGGGTGACCTCTCTGGCGGGAGGGAAGGGGTATAGAGAAGAAAGAGAAGAGCTACTAGTTGGGGATCTTCTGGGGCAACCACAGAGATCACATTTTTTGAAGTTTTTTTGTTTTATTTTTGTCTGCACTGGGCTTCATCGATGCATGTGGGCTTTCTCTAGTTGCGGCAAGCGGGGCCTTCTCATTTCAGAGGCTTTTCTTGTTGTGGAGCACAGGATCTAGGGGGCGGGGCACAGTAGTCGCATCATGAGGGCTTAGTTGCCCCTCAGCATGTGGAATCTTCCTGGAGCAGGGATCGAACGCGTGTCCTCTGCATCGGCAGGCTGATTCTTAACCACTAGACCACCAGGAAGATCTGAGATTACATTTTTAAAAAGAAAACATTCAGCCTCTCCAGCTGGTACTCATCCCCTCCTCTCCTTCTGACCTTTTCAGTCTGTCTTCTTACAGCCTCTTCATTCTCCGTGGCCTTCAAACCTGCACAAATATTCCCTATTTTAGAAAAACATGCCCATACAAACAAGACAATCTTCAACACTGATGCTTGCTTCTTTAGTTTCTCTTTTTTCTTACCTTATTCCTACCAAACTTTTTGAAACACCTGGCCTTTTTCTGCTGCTTTCATTTCCTAATCATCCACCTCCCCTGGAAGCCACTGGACATATTCATCACCAAGTCTGGTGTCCCAAGACACCAACTGGGCTTCCCAAATGTCAGACTTTTCCCCAGCTTCGCTCTCTCTGCCTAAAGTCACCCCCGTAACTCTTCCGTGGATCTGTTTCATTATACTTTTCTTTCCTCAGGAACCTGTAACAATTCTCTATTGACTCCTGAGTCAAGGCTAAACTTTCAAGAAACTTCACCGTGGGTCCTTACTCCACCTCGTCATTTCCAGCCGTCTTCTACTGTTCTCAGCTGTCTTATTTACATCTTTTCTTTCCAGCCAGAATCTAGCTGGTAGATTATAAGCATCTAAAGGACAGAGGCTAAGTCTTTTACGGTTTTGAAATGTGTCAATACCACACAAGTTAATTCATATCAAAGTACCCTGAGGTAGCCTAATTTCAAAAATAAACCTTCTTGGACACTTACATGACAACCATTCTTTCACCTGAGGGAAAAGATGACATGAGAAAGTCCTTGGGAGAGCCTGGGACTGCACGTTTTAGGCCACCCCTTACCTAAGATGCCCACTCCAGCACTCTTGCCTGGAAAATCCCATGGACGGAGGAGCCTGGTAGGCTGCAGTCCATGGGGCTGCTGAGTCAGACATGACTGAGCAACTTCACTTTCACTTTCCACTTTCATGCATTGGAGAAGGAAATGGCAACCCACTCCAGTGTTCTTGCCTGGACAATCCCAGGGACGGCGAAGCCTGGTGGGCTGCCGTCTATGCGGTTGCACAGAGTCGGACACAACTGAGGCAACTTAGCAGCAGAGCAGCAGCAGTACCTAAGATGCAATATCTGAGTGACAAGGAGAGATTATGAAAGCGTGAAGTATTCTGCACAAGCTTTGCCTTGCTCTGTCATAAGAATGTTTACATGCTTGCTACTTTGTAATACTATTTGGGCACTGCTTTTCAAACCTGGCTACTTATTTGAATCATCTGGAGCATTTTTTTTTTTTAATACCGATCCCCAGGCCTCCTCCAAATGTTCTGATTTACTTGGTGTGGGGCGCCAGCAGGGACATTTGTAGCTCCTCCAGTGGATTCTAATGTACAGTCAGGTTAAAGAGTCACTGATTTAGAAATCTGAGCGTGTGCCATGTGTTGGGAGTGAAGGAGTGTTTGAAGATCTGTGCTAATGTGGTGTCCAGGATGCACACCTCACTCCATATTGTCTCCTCTCCTTTAGATACACCGTTTGAATTCCTTCATGCCTTTGTCACCACCGTTAGCATATAGGCAAGGCCTATTTCAGTAGACAGAATGAATCTGTCCCCGGGGGAATTGATCTTGGAAAGCCACCTACTCCAGGCGAGTCCTAGAGTAAGAACTCATCACCCGATCTCCTTCCCTGTGCCTTTGTCTCCTTGACCCATAGGGAGCGACTACCTGCCCACTACTTTAAGTTTCAGTTCCGGAACGTGGAGTACAGCTCTGGGAGGAACAAGACCTTCCTCTGCTATGTGGTGGAAGCACAGAGCAAGGGAGGCGAAGTGCAGGCCTCTCGAGGGTACCTAGAGGACGAGCACGCTGCTGCCCACGCGGAGGAAGCCTTCTTCAACAGCATCATGCCGACCTTCGACCCCGCCCTGCGCTACTTGGTCACCTGGTACGTGTCCTCCAGCCCCTGCGCGGCCTGCGCGGACCGCATCGTCAAGACCCTCAACAAGACCAAGAACCTGCGCCTGCTCATCCTGGTGGGGCGGCTCTTCATGTGGGAGGAGCCCGAGGTCCAGGCGGCTCTCAGGAAGCTGAAGGAGGCCGGCTGCAGACTTCGAATCATGAAGCCCCAGGACTTCGAGTTCATCTGGCAGAATTTTGTGGAGCAAGAAGAGGGTGAATCCAAGGCCTTTGAGCCCTGGGAGGACATTCAGGAGAACTTCCTGTACTACGAGGAGAAGTTGGCAGACATCCTGAAGTAGGCAGCTAGGTTCAGCCTCACGTGAGTCTGTTCACTGTCAACTTGGATAGGACAGGTGGAATGAGTGGTCTCTCTGATTTTCCTTTGAAAAGATTTCATCTCTTCTTTTCTGGTTGGTGGTAACAACATTCTTAGATCCTGCCTTTTCTCTTTCCTCTAAATTCCTCTCCCTAAATCCTGTCTCTCCTACCCTTTTATATCAAACTGACTTTCTCCATAACTTAGAGTGCTCAAGGGTGATAGAAATCCAGAAGCTTTGATGAGACCGAATAACTTTCGTAAGATGAGGATGGTACAAAGACCTGTTGTGCACGCACACGTGTGTGTGTGTGTGTCTATGTGTGTGTGTACACGTGAGCGCGCTCAGTTGCTTTGTCATGTCCAACTCTTTGCAACCCCATGGACTGTAGCCCAGGACCAGGCTCCTCTGTGCATGGAATTTTCAGATAAAAATACTGGAGCCGATTGCCATTTCCTATTCCAGGGGATCTTTCTAACACAGGGATCGAACCCTCAACGACTCCTGCATCTCCTATATTTGGCAGGTGGATTCTTTACAACTACACCAGCTGGGATGCCCGCAAGGACCTGTTACTGAACAGCAAAGATATTTCGGTTCTCTAACAAGTCCCCATGTCCACCTGTCCAAACTTACTAACTCTAGACACCTTCTAGACACTCTGCCCCCACCCCATCTACAATCCTACCATTTTTTCCTTTAATGCTGGTTTTTCATTCCTACAGGGGCATTTTTTCCCCCTCATTTTTGGTAATTTTGAATGTCCTTGAATGGATTTGTATTCAACTCTTTGTGGGGACGAGGGAGGCTGAGAAATTCATGTTTTCAAACAAATGGTTCTGCTTTGAGGGAGACCAGGAATTGCTGTGTGAACGTACAATGCAAAAACACTTCTGTTAATAAGACCTCAGCACAACTTGCACAAAAACGATGAATTCAGGAATGGGGATAATAAAGCAACAAGTTCTGCTATAAAGGAACGTTTTGGAAAAGGAAATGGCAACCCACTCCAGTACCCTTGCCTGGAAAATCCCATGGATGGAGAAGCCTGGTAGCCTACAGTCCATGGGGTCGCAAAGAGTCAGACACGACTGAGCGACTTTACTTCAATACTTCAAGGGTTAAAAAGATGTTTGCAAATTAGGCAACAGCTCAGAAGTAGCCTCCTAACAGGTATCAAGATGGGATAGGAGAACTGGAAGTAAAGATTAGCTACTTGAGCAAATAATTAGGACACAATTAAGGCCAATTCGACCTCTTGCTGAGGGTAAATCAGACTCTTTTAGAGAAACAGGCCAATTGCCCTCAGGAAAGAGGGTACAGGATCCCCTACTGTCTCTTTTTGAATTTGGTCTGATCTAGTTTGCTTCCACAGAAGTGCTATGTATAACTAAGTCCCTTTACAAGGCCTGAGTTACTGATCAAAACTTTCCATTACCAGAGAAAGGGTCTTCACACCCTCTTATCCAACTTTAATTCTGTAACACCTCACAGGTTAGTGAAACATGAAAGCAGAATGCTTCCAGGATGTTAAATTTATTTTTGGTGCCTCTCAGTCTTAATACTCTAAAGAGATGCTGCTTCATGGACATGTTCTGGAAACACCAATGTTCCAGAGCCTGATGTTGGCAGGTCTATGCACACAGGGTTTTGGATCGTTCTCCAGCTGAGCATTGGTCAATCCATCAAGTCACAGTTCTCAGCCATTTCTTATAAAAAAGCAAGACCTATTCACTGAATTCAGTGAGACCAGGGTCAGATAGTGCTATGAGATACCTTGCTCACCTAAAATAAGACACCACTCAAGAGTGATGGTGAGTAGTAATACAGATTTCTAAAGGTGACCTCTGAAAATACAAAAATTCCTTGAAGATTTTATTAGTGTAGAAACTAGCACCCATAAACCCTACATAAATTCTGTAGAATGATGACTGGCAGCCTAATTTTAACTCTAGTATACTTTCTTCTTAAACATCTTGTAGTCACAGGCCACTTTTTCCAGCTGCCAAACTAGCAAGACCTCAGAGATGAGTGTGTTTTACCTATTAAGTCAAATAATTAAATAGCTAAATCTGCTATAAAATTAAGCATTTCAAGGAGGATTAAAAAGCTTTTAACTTTCGATAATTGAGAGTTGCCTCTTACACTGATCTAAATCAACATAAATAAACAGATAAATCAGTTTGAGAGAAAAGTCCACTTCTAAGTCAATTTTTTAATAAAATGTTATTGAACAAGTTCCACATTCTAAGTCTCTTTCCATTAGTGTACATAATTGTATTATCTGGACCCATTAACATGCTTCCCTGTACTCTATTTTGGTTGCTCATATTCCTGAAGGGAGAGGTTAAAACGTACCAAATTAAAAAAAAAAAAAAAAACTGGCATGAAATCAAGTTGTAATCTAAAAGCCCCAAAGAACTCTGCTTAATTAAAATACTCTCAAGAAATGAGCATTTGTTAAAGAAATGTGTCTCATATATCTTCTTCCATCTTTTGAAAAAATGACAGAATAGGATTTAACCATATAGTTAAAGCAAGATAACATAGTTAGGCTTCCTAGGTGGCTCAGTGGTAAAGAAACCGCCCACCAAGCAGGAGATATGGGTTCAATCCCTGGGTCGGGAAGATCCCCTGGAGAAGCAAATGGCAACCCACTCCAGGATTCTTGCCTGGGAAATCCCATGGACAGAGCACCCTAGCTGTCTAGTCCATGGAGCTGCAAAGAATCAGACACAACTTAGTGACTTGACAGCAGCAGCGGCAACATAGTTGAAGCACATCTCTTCTGGGGCTCTCTGTGTGTGAACCACACCAAAATATGAATGAAACAAATCCAATCCTGAATAAAACAGAAACCACAGGTGGCTATGGAGAAATTCAGGCATTCATTGAGAAAGGCACAAAGAAACCCTAACTGAGAAAACTCTTCGTTGTTTGGGGCCAGCAGGGCTCTCAGTAACATTGCTTTCTGTTTTCTCACAAAGGTCTGCCTGCTGCCACCAAGAGACAGCAATGATACGTGGTCATCTGGGACATGCCTGACTTCTTAATACCGCTTGGAGCTGAACGACATCCGACACCCACCAACCCTACTGCCCAAGGCCTTCTGAGGACTCAAAACACTTATGCTGTAAATCACTTAAGCTGTGTCTCTCTCTCTAAGGCTGCTCTTGGGAAACAGCAAAGTGAGCTGTGAAGAGAAATGGCACCAGGCTCTGTGGGACTCAAGGTCCGTATTATTCCCCCAATTGGGCTTGGGGCAAAGAGCCTCAGACCCAAAGTCTGAACAGATCTTTGAAACATGTCTAGAAATGCATCTCATGTTAAGTTGGGATTTTTTTTTTTTTTAAACAGCAACATTAATAAAAGAGGTGGCATGGTCTTTCTGTGACCAGGTTTTTTAAGGAACGATAACATTTAGAAATTATAGACAGCAAATGCCAGAAACAGGGATGTCCCAGGCTATGAACCAAGCCACATTATATAAAGTGGAAGAATCTTAAACTGGAACTTGCCAGGGCTACACGGGATGTACCAACTCCCATGCAGACTTCACACCTTGGTCTTGACCTTCAGGAAATACTGTCTCAAGATTATTTGTAAATGAGTGTCTTTTCTCTCCTCTGAAACAAGGAGTATGGCAGAGGATGAAACAAAAGGCACAGGAAACCTGTTCCTAAGGAATATAAACATCCCAATTGCCAATCCATAAGCAATTAGCCCCCTGATTAAAGAGGAAAGGGCGAGAAGTAGGATCTAAATGTTTGGACACACTTAATGTAGGGGTAGTCTGTGCGTCATACTTGATGGCGAGGGCAGGATGGTGTCAAAAGTCTCATTTCTTAAAAGGCTTGTTTGAGTCCTATGTAGAAGCAAAATTTCACGTGTGAATTTCTGGGTGTTCGCCAAACTCTAACTAGGTTTCCAGGAATAATGTGCCCATTCTGATTATCAGGTCATGCCTCCTTTCCCCAGGCTTCAAGTGTGATAAGTCATCGGAATTTGACCCCAAGACTATCTGCAAATGACAGGGCACTTTATCACATCCCTGTGGAATTCCACTTACAGCCAGACCTTCACAAGACTAGGTTTTGTTAATAAGAATGTGAACAAGGCTCATACTCCATGAAACAAATTAACCCTAGTCCATTAAAACGTAGCAGAAGCCTGGAAAACCAATGTTTTGACCCAGTGGTAAGATGTATTTGCAGAGTTAAGCGAAATACTTCAATTCTAGTTTCCTCTTACCACCCCACTCTCCTTTTCACTTTTGTACATTCTTTCTTCCCTTTCAACCTCACTGTGTGTCTGTGGACTGAAACAAAGCTACAAGAAAAGCCTTAGTCTAAAAGTCTGACAATGAACTTGCTCCCAGCACTGCCCTTACCCCATCAACATGAAGAACTTGTCTGTTACACATAGAGATACAGAAGAAGTCAAATACTTTTTGAAACTGCTGCCTCATATCAGGCTGCCAGGCGATAAGAACACAAGTCTAAAGTACAAAGATTACATTTAACCAGTGCTCTCCTGGTGTTTCCACAAGCCCCTTCTAAAATCCGATTCTTTTACACTTGGGAAAGCAGCAGGTCCTATGACAGACCAAGAATTCACTCTATGGAGAAAATCAATAGCAGGCCTGTCTGATCTCAATACCACAGTAAGAGAACAGAGGGTGGAAATAGTCTCCTAGTTTTCCCCACACCTCTGATACTGAACCACTGACTAAAATCCATGAGCCTTATTCTTCCACCATGAAAATCAAGAGTGGACAAAGTGCTGCTCTGAGCTTAGAAGGGGACAAATTTACTCTTTTCCATCCCAGCTGGATAGATGTCAGAATCTTCTGGAGCTCAAAAACACAAAACTGGCAACTCTCCCCCCGCCCCCCCCCATTAAATTCCTATTTAAGAGGGACTGGACCTTTATTTTAAAGAGATTTGTATGCATTTTGTTGAGAACTGCGGATTGAGTCATTCATTAGTTCACACTAAGAACCTTGCCAGGTATTTCGCATACGTTGTTCTGTTTTATGACTGAATTCAGACAGGTGCAGTCACAGAAACTACATGGTGGCCAGGACAGAGGAAGCATTCGCTAGGAGACTCTGAAAGCCTGCCTCCCCAGTGTCCTTGCCCGTTCTGACGTCTTCTCACGTGGCCCTCTTCCGACTGGGCCCTCTGACGCATGAACCCGCCATTAGCCAAGTACAAATCAACACAGACATGTACACAGAACCTCATTGGAGCACCCCCCCCCCCAAAAGATCTTTAGTTTTCCATTTTTGTCACCACAAATTCCTTGTAAGCATAAAACTTTTGTAATTTAAACAAAAATCAAACCCATAATTCTGTCCTAGGATGAATTTGATGCCATAAGGATGATACCAAGTAAGTGCACAAATGACACAAGATGCAAAATTAACTGAAAACGGTCATCCTTCCTGAAATTTCTCTTAAAACAGCAGAGAAGTAAAAGTAATGCTGCCACCTAGTGGCAACCCAAACAAATCACATAGCATCCCCAGCAAAATAAGAGGTCCTAGGCCCAACATTTGGTCCCTCCCCTTACCTTCCTGAAAAAGAAAAATTCCCAGCATCAAGCAACCCCTCCTCCAGAGTCCCATTCAATCCTGAGAATACAGCAACCCAGGTCTGGCCTGTGACACAGACTACTTCACAAGAAACGGTCCTCTGACCATTTTAAGGTCAGTTTGCGCAGTCCTGTGGCCCAGGTGATGCAGAAGGTAGACACATCCAAAATGCTCTTCTATTCAGAGTGTGTACACAGTAATTCTGATGTCTGTTGCCTCAAAGACCTCCTCAATTATTGCGGATACATTTTCCCATTGCAGACGATCAAGACCACATCCAATCCTGAAAAAGACAAAACATCTCCACTGGTTGTGATTGAGGAAAAGGCTCCTTCTCTCTTTCCCTAGGCTGCATCCACCCAAAGCCAAAGATAACATCTGGTTTCACACCTATAGGCAACCATGGTGGGAGTTTAGAAGTTAATTCCTATTGTGAGTCACCTAAGGCTGTTTCCTGGACAGCCCTAACATCCAATAGCTGTCACTTCTCTTTTGCCAAATAAAGTACCAATTCCCAGTTACTTCAGGGTACATTTAGAAATGTGTAACTGCCACGAGACAGAAGAACTCACTATTTCTACTAGTGAAAACAAGCCGTGGGTAGATGGGAAAAGGTTGGTATTTTTAAAATGTGTTAGTCCCTCAGTCGTGTTTGACTCTTTGTGACCCCATGGACTATAACCTGCCAGGCTCCTCTGTCCATGGGGATTCTCCAGGTAAGAATATTGGAGTGGGTTGCCATGCCCTTCTCCAGAGGATCTTCCTGACCTAGCGATCAAACCTGGGTCTCCCGCACTGTAGACAGATTCTTTACCGACCACCAGGGAAGCCCATTTTAAAAATACACTTATGGTAACGGAACGTTAAGGAAGATAACTGGGAAATGCCAAGCTGATTGTATTCCAATCTTCCCAACACCCTGGTGAGAAACCTCAATCAGCCCACAAAACTCTTACTACCCAGCACCTTTCTTCCAAGATGCTACTTTACTGATCCTCAATATCCCCAGGGAAAAAAGAAAGGCTTAAAATTGATAATTTTATATTAATGTGTTAAGTACCTGAAAAAACTGTGATTTTAAAAAAAAAAACAGTTTCTGGTACGGAAGTCGTGAATATATTACAGACCAGTTTAAGACCAAGTAGCCACATTTCTAACTCGGAGCTTGGAATAAACCTGCATGCATGGTCAGTACTGACTCAGAACTAGTCTGACAGGAAGAGAAGGGACCTCAAGCCTATTCCTGAAAAGGAAACAAAGAGGATACTGAACCCCCAACATCAGTCCCTTAAGTTCCCAATATCTAGGGTCTAAGTCGTTACATTAGCGACATATCCTCTGGCCACTATCCATGCTGAACATAAATAAGCATGCAGTTTACAAAGCAATGATAAGCTACAACTTTGTTCACACAGAATGAACAGGTCTGGGACACCTGAAGTGGCCCAGAGAAAAATCCTGGGTAGGACAGTAAGCCCCACAGTCAAGTCTTCACTCAGGGCCCCGGGTTTCCTTGCCTCGGCATGGAGAGTTCGGTGACTCCATTCCTCAGACAGTGGGACTTCATGGCCTCTAAACTCTTCCGCAAGTTTTCGTAAGTTGGCTTGTGTGATGCCCTTTTCTTTGTAATCTGAGTGTGAAGAACAAATTCAATTTTCCATTAGTCCAAAATGAGAGCCAAAGAAACGTCATCATGTTCTCCCAACATCGTGGTAATTAAAATAAGTATACTTTTATAGACTAGATAACAAATGTCATATGGTCTCTTCCAGTTATGGGAATCCACTGAATAGAACCAGAGACCCAGACACTGCCACATCTTTTCTTTTCCTAAGAAACCCAGATTAGCAGGTGTGCCTATTGTCTATTGTTTTTAAGCAGGTAGGTGAAAGTTCCTGTGCTACTTCCAAGAGATAAGCTATGTATCTGTAACAAGGAAGAACCCACAGCACCTAAAAATTTCCTGTTCGGTTTATTTACTTAAAAACAGTGCTTGCTTTTTACTTCCCTATAAAAGAACAGAAAGAAACTGGTAGCATTCCAAACAAGATTTAAAGTCACAGTAGCCTTAAAGGACAGCATCCCCACTTTGTGTGCTACCCTAATCAAGCTTGGAGTGAGCTGGCTCTAAGTTCATCCAGCAGCATCACCAAGAGGGTGCACTCCTTCACAGGTCAAAGACCACTGGGACAGTGGAAGAAATCCACATGGAGGAAGCAGGCAGGAGAGGAGCAGAGTATTACCTGGCACTGCATTTGGTAAGGAAGAATGAGAGAAAAACTCTTTTGAGCAATCCGTCTCTTGAGACTTTATTGTCTCTATTTCACTAGGACAATGAAGGAATTAAAGCAAGGGAAGCATCTTTCGCACATCATGTAACAGGTCTCTGGTAAATATCACTACTTCTTCCCATGCAAGTTGGAATGCAGCCTCATGTTTCTAACCCAGTGCACCAAACAGCCACCACCTCTGGGTCTGAGGCAGCATGAGGTCAGCGTTTGACCATTTTTTGTTGGCTATAAAGAAACACTGTGATCAACACAAGTGCAGCACAGCCCATCTGTTTGCTAATACTTAAAACTTACTGCAAATTGGCCCCGTCTTACCAGGTAATATATATATCGTCCATCTCTCTTCAGAACAGCCACTTCTCCAGACTTTTTCTCTAAGAAAAACAGTTATTTAGTAGTAAAAAAGAAAAACCAAAACACTGATCTTCATTCTTAGATTTTTAAAAGATCTTTATAGATCTGAGTCTACTTCAGAACTAGAATTAATTTTCAACTCTGAAGAATCCTTTGATCCTTATCAGCCTTCCTAAACACCATATTCCTTAACTTCCAGTTTTCCTGTTTTAGGAAATCATGTTTTCAATCACATTTTCCTCATACTCCGTCTTCAATCCTGCTGCATTTTCAAATACCCTTTCCTATTCTCTTAAAAAATGTTAATGTCTACTGCCTTTAAATGTTTTAGAATGTACAGCATTTTTTACTTGCCAAATGTGTATTTAATAATTTAATCATTATCTTTTTACATACAAACAGCTAATGTGTTAAGCATTATGGGGAACATAGATGTATTAATATTAAAAACTTCTTAATTATTTAACAGTTTCCAGTCAGAAGAATGTGTGGTGTTTTGAAACAAATATAACATAAAGCAGTAAAAAGTTGCTTTCCTTAGACTGGGAGCGGAATCACCAGTGGAGACTGACTCAGTAAGCCTGAATTGTGGTCTAAGCAACTGTTTCAGAAGCTCCACCTGTGATTCTGGCACACATTTCTGCTTTACAATCACTGGGAGCAAGTGAGGTAAGTGTTTGTAAGGAAAAGTTCTAAACTCTTTGAAGTATAAGCACAGTATGGGCAAACAGAAAATCCTGAATGCCAGGCTAAAAGCTGTGGACTTTGCTTAGCATGCCAGAGTTGTTAAAGGTTTCACACAAATGGAGTGATATTAAGAAAGATTTATGAAAGAGGGAGAAAAAGTTTATTTATGGAAAAGTTTCATTTAAAACTTTTACAGGAACTCAGGTTTCGTGGGCCAACCCAAACTCTGTAGAGGAAAAACTTGCAGTGTTAAAAGGACTCGGTAGTTAGGAACCCCATCTGTGCATATGTATCTTGTTTAAATTATTAAGCTTAACAGGAGCATCAAAAGATGGTCTAGTCAGGGCAGGTGAGTTCAACTGCTTTCAAAACTCACGTTGATTTAACAGTTCCTGCACCCCTCCAAATTTCTTCTTGAAGAGGACAGCTATCCCAGCGCCCATTCGACAGTCCTCACTGATACAGTGCACTAAAGAGTCTGTTTTGGGACATGCAAAAAGGTCGCCTTTCACATAAGTAATCTAAAATGTGCAAAGAGAAAGAAAACATTTATTAGATATAGAAAAATACTAAGCTACTTCTTTTCCTTTATTGTGCCCGCCACAACCACTACCTCTCCCCACCATCCCTCCTTCATTTAAAAGACAAATTTTCAGAATTTAAGAGGTTATCTAAAGCGAATTAAAGCATGTGCAAAGTAAAGTAATGAGTGGGCTCTGCCTAAGATTGTATCAGCCTTTTTAAAATAAATCAACAGGAGAGAAAAAAAGACAATTCAATTACTAGTTTAACTAAAAAGTGTTTGTGCTTTGACCTCAAGCATTCTGAATTTCAGTTCACCAGTAAGTTAATAGTTGTTACCCACTCGGCTTCCTTCCGAATCTTCATTAGGGCTGCCAGCCATGATACTGGGTCGCTATTTCTTCAGCTATAAAAAGGGGAAAGGAAATCATGCTTAGGCAGCCCGAATATATTACATTCAGACTTCCCTGACCACCCACGTACTAACTTTTCCACCCACCGTTTATCAATGAATGTGACTTCTCTAAAAAGGAACGCAAAAATCCTCTGGGCAAGGAGGGGAGGAATAATGCCTGGTTCGGACGCGGCCGTGACCCGATTGCACTTCGCGCTTCCCAGGAGCGGAAGAAAGGCAGTCCTAGGACCCGCCTCCTCCTTTCCCCGCGCCCGCGCCGAGCAAAGCTGATTTTGGACAGTCTTTTCTCTGAAAGATACAAAAGTACTTCCCCATTGGGTCTGGCCCAGGGACAAAAAGGTGGGGCTTAGCCACAGTCCCGCTAAGTTGCCAACTAGAGAGTGTACCGGTCGGGCGGACTGTACTGCCACGGCGCGGGCAGGGGTGAGAGAGAAGGCGGCCCCTCAAGGAAGGCTCACTCCCATCTTTTGCGGGGGGGAACTGGGGGGAAAAGTAAAGAGAGGCCTCCCATTCTCTGTCGCCTACCCTAGGGCTGATCAGCCAAGGCGTAGGGCCTGTCCCGGGATCCCGTGGGAGGAAGCGAGGAGGCTTGCTCAAAGCTCCAACGTACCGCGCCCTTCACCTGGAAAGGAGTTGGCCGTTACGAGGTCCCGCCCCGCGGGGAAGGGCTCTGGTAGGTGGGTAACAGCGGACGAGCCCAAGATACGAAGCCAATCCCACCGCAGCCTTTAATTGCGCGCACCTAAGATGGCCGCCCACCATCCGGGGGCCGGGCGGAAACGAGCCCCTCTAGCTAGCTGGCCGAACCTGCACTCTTTGGTGATGGCCGCCGAACTTCCGGCGGTGAAGGCCGTAGAGCACCCGACCGCCGCCGCCGCCCGGGCATGCGTAACGAGACAGCCGAATGCAAGTTGGGTAGAGCGGCGCCTGCGCATTAAGTCCCAGGGGGGTGTGTCTCCAGGGGCCGCATAGAAGAGGGAGGGCAGTTGCCAAAGGAGTTACTTAGCGCCTGCGTGGTGCTAATGTTCAGGGCGGTGTTTGAGTGGAAGGGTCTGGCGCGCCTAGAAGGCGCCTGCGTATTCCTACGGTCGGGTGGGAGCCAATCAGGAAAATGGGCGTGGCTGAGGCACACGCCTGCGCGGTGCTGCTTCTGCGGGGGGTGGGGCGAGCCCAGAGCTCGGGGTAGGGGGCGTGGCCTAAGAGGCGCCTGCGCGGAGGCAGTTGGAGGGAGGCCCGATTCCCCTTTGTTCGACTTCGCCATTTTGCGAGGCAGCGGCAGTGGCGGCGGCAGCGGCGGCTGGAGCCTCTGATTGGGTTTCGGGGTCCGGTACTGGAGCCAATCAGCGCGGGCAGCGAACCGGGGGAGCGAGGCACGGTGAGTGTAAGGAGCCAATATCCAGCGGCCCAGAGCCGGCCCCAGCGCCCCGATTGGCGGGTCTCGCTGACCACTCAGGAGAGGCCCAGGCGCCTGTCGAGCCCCGGGAGTCGAGCTGAGCCTAGCCGAGCGGGGCGACCTGCTGCCCCGGACCGGAGCCTGCGAAGCTCTCCGGGGCACTCCCCACCGAGGCCTGCAGGGGGCCGCCCCGCGAGGGGATGGCGCCCTCGGGAGCAGGCATCTCGGGGCCCAGACCCGCGCAGGGTGCCAGGGCCAGTTGGGGATGCGTTGCCGTTCTCCCCGACCCTTTGGCCCAGTTTCTCGGACCCCAGACCCGGGGATGTGGGGTTTGCCAGCCACAAGGCCCCTACGTTCAGGTATACACACACTCGGGCCCAGGCAGTGTCCTCCTGGTCTTTTTGGCCTCACAACTTAAACCTGCCGTTGCACTCAACACGCGGCGGCCCCCGGGACGGGAAGTCTCCCCCCGCGGGGCCTGCGCACCCCTCCCCTCCGTGAGCGGGTTTGTCCTGTCTGCAGCCTTCCTAGGTGGGGAAGGAGGACCGGGGAAGACGCGCGCCGTGGCCACCGGGCCCCGCGTGCAGCGCGGAGAGAAGGCCAGCCCGCCCCCGCCTCGACACTCTGCGGGTCCGCCCCCGCCGTCCCTCTGCCGGGATGGGGGGGCGGGGAAGGGGTTCGTTAGTGCGCCCCCTCCTCGGACCCCGCTGCGCCCCTCCTCCTAGCGCACTCCCAGGTCTCCGGTCCCGGCGCCGTTACCACCCCCTTTTGGCTCGTCATTTCCTCTCTTCCCCTCCCCGATCGCCGGGCAGAACCGCACACCTCCGTCCTGGAGCCCATCCAGGCAATGTCCCTTCCTTGCCCGGGCTGTGAGCCTCTGTCCATTCGGTGCCTGGAACCTCACTCTTGGAAGATTGCGAGCTCTGTGCATTCCTTTCCCCCGAGGCTGCACAATTTGCTTTCGTTAGTCTTATCTGTTGCTGCTCGTCTCGTGGATTCTCGCTCCCTTAGGAATGTACAGTTTCTTTTCCTTTCACCTTTCTGTGTCACTTCGAACATGTCAGACTTCACTCGTTAGCTTGGTTCACAGTCATCTCTTGGTTTGGTTTTTCCCAGTATGTTGACGTTTTCTTGGATATTTATAGAAACTTCACAGTCTTCTGGGGTTTTCGTTAGGGTGAGAGATCGTCTCCTTTGACAGCCAAGTATCGAACAGTTAGTATGAACCAGGCGTCCATCTGCTGGGGGGAGAGGGATTAGAGGTCGATGAGAACCTTCCCAGCCTGGTGGAGATTGACAGGTGAGCAGGTAATTCATATCTCAGGGTTAGTGCTGTAACGGGGCCAAGTTCAATTCTGTGATCTGTGAGCTACCGACAGCCTCGGAGGAAGGCCAGCATTGCCACATTTTTAATTGGCCTAGAAGGATAATGGGATTTCTTTGGGTAGGAAAGAACGGAAGAGCGTTCTTCACAAAGAGAAGAGCATGTGCCGAGGCGCCAAACTTGGCTGTCTGTTCGGGGAAAGAAGAAAGTATAGGGCAGTGGGCATCTGTGACAGTTTAGTAGGTTGAGAAATGCAGTTGGTAAAACCACTTGTATATTTTGCTAAGGGATTTTTCGGAAGCAGTTATTTTGTGGAAATTTCAGAAGAAGTCTAGAAGCACATTTTTTATTTTTCAAGTTTGGAAAAATAAGTTACTGGTTTATGAGATTCTGCTCCACAGTAACAGCTGACTTTGGGTGGGAGGAAGGGAGATTTTTCTCCTAGGACTTTAAAATTTTTTACTCAGGTGAAGCACAGTACAAGCAGTCCTTGTTACATACAGTTAGCCTTTAGTATATGATGCCTATTTTTATAATCACATTTACTAAAGTCATATAACTGATAAGTTTCAGAAAGCTACTCTAGTGGTTTTTCCACTACTAAAAAATTGGGGACAGTTTGTTTTCATTTTTTGCCATGAGTTTTTTATTGTTGAAATCATTTACAAAATTGATTTGTAAAATATCTGATAGATGGGGCACTGTGATTTAGATTTTTTTTTTAGAATGTTTACATTTGCCTTTGGAGAGGATAAATACTTTGGGACTTAAAAATGGTAGTATATGTCACTTTAAAACCAGCAAACATTTTTGCTAGACTTCCTTTTAATAGACAGTTATTGTCTGGTCACATTATTGCTAAACCCCTCTAGAAACTCTGCCTATTTGCAAAAGAGCTTCCTTGCCTGAAATTTCAAGTACAGTAATCTGACCTTTAGCTTTCTCTTGACATGTGGCCTTTTAGCCTGCTGTTTTATATGTGGAAATTTTTCTCTTTGTTTTTATGCTATGTCTTCATTTGGAGCACTCCATTCCCTTCCACTTCGTCACATGTAAATCGTACTTATGCTTAAGACCAGGTCAGACGCCACATTTTCTTCTAGAGACTTCATGTCTATCCCCAATTTTTGTCCTTCAAACTCTTTTGTTTGTTTTTTTCCGTTAGGGATTCAGTACAGATTTTTACTCCTTTACTAAATTTAAAGATTCTCTGAAGTTAAAAACTTATATAGTTTTCCTTTTATTTCTGAAACCTTCAAGACAGTGTTTGACAGGTGGTCCATCATTAGTGGAGATTATGCAAATTAGGAACTGCAGTCCAGAAACCTTTTGGATGATGGGGATATGGGACAGCCCTTTGTTCTCTAGTCTTCTATCAAACATAGATCAGGACCTGTTTGTTGAGTTGTGAAGTCAATTAAGTGGGCCAATTCTGGTAATTTTTTACAGTAGAATAGAGAATACCACCATTCATCTTAAGTTATACTTAAAAAGATCAGTCATGAAACTTTTAGTTACTTTTAAAAATATATTCTAAGTGCATTTGTGATATGAAATGTGTTTCTTGCTGTGAGCTGTCAAAAAGTTTAAAAACTGCTGTTCTAGTCTTTGCCTGGTAGTGATGATCAAATATGATAATTCTGCAGGATTTTTCACTTGTTTATTAAGGTTGAGTTTCTGGTTGAGTTAAAATGTGTGTTGGTCCAAAACAAATGGATTTCTAAGTAGTTAGCTGCATTTCAGGTTCTGTACCTTGAAGTGAGGAGGAAGAAATTTTTTCTTGCTAACCAGAATAAATATATGTTCTTGCTGTCTTTGAGGAAAAGACATTCAAACTTTGAGTTAGGAGCAAGAACTAGACAGGCTAAATCCAGCTGACTTAATTCTGTCAGAATGTAAGCAGAAAAGCACTTGAGGAAAGACGATGTCAGATATATTGCAGTTCTGCTAACTGAAGCTCAGTTCTGCTAACTGAAGTGGGAACATATGGCTTCACAGAAGCTGGTGGCGACCGTTCTTCACCATTAGCAGTCTAAATATCATGCGCCATGCTGAATCACTCCCTCATTAATATATGACAGGAAATTGCTGTTAAACTTGAGACCCCTTCTGTTTTGACCCATCCAAGTGTAGTGGATTTAAATGTTTTTAAGTTGTAGCATTTGTATTATGAGGATAAACTAGTTAAAAAGAAAACCTGCATGAGATTTTTATCAGTCATTTCTCTGCACTTCCAGTATGATGTAAATTTCTGGAAATTAGGGGTCTAGGAAAAAAATCTCACACAGGAAGGGGATTGGAGGTGGAGTGGGTTGTTAAAATACAGAGGACATTCCTTGTTTAGACATAAAGGATAATCATTTTAAGTATACGTTTTGATGGATTTTGATAAATTTATTCACAAATGCAACCACCACCATAATGAAAATATAAAACATTTTATCACCCCAGAAAGTTCCAGATGCTCTATCCCAGTCAACTTCCCTCTTCCCCTGTTTTCCATTTCCAGGAAACCACTGATCTGCCTTTTGTCTCTGGATTACTGTTACCTTCTCAGGGTTTCCTATAAGTGAAATCACACTACTCATGACCTTTAATTTGTAATTTTATTAGCTTAGAAACATAAATGCATTGTGTGTTTTGCAGTTAGAGACCAGATGGAATTTAGGAAAGACCATTCACTTCCCTGGAAGAGCCACTTAGTCTGACCGAAAATCTGGTTTTCTTAGAGATTTTGTTCCCAGAATCTCTTGAGGAACCAACTCAGTCAACCAGTTTAGAAGAGACGTATAAAAATCAGAAGGCCGATTTGTCAGTATGCAATGAGAAATAACTGTTAGGTTTACTTGTGTTACTGATCATACCTGCTCCCTGTTGGCTACTGTATATGTGAATCCAAATTATAGCTAGATGCGTGTTTGGTGAGCATTCTATTAAAGCAAGGATGGTAAGTTGAAGAACCACATGGCCATATATACCATCACACTAGGTGGCATAGTCATCCTGTCACTCATTTGTGGCTCTTATACTCTGTACCGATTTGGTTATAAGTAATAGACTTGATTGAGTTTTATTAGATTTTCCTCCCAACATTTAGTATAAAGTTTTTTAGATATAGAGTTTTATAATAAATACCTGTGTACCCGTAATCTAGAGTCTGCTCTTAATGTACTGTACTTGCCTCTAATTTTAGAGAGGAATCTGTATATATCTATGTCTAAACTTCACCCATCAGTGCACTTCTTCCTAAATATTTGGGCATTCACTAATACTGAGACACTTTACAATCATGGTGGGTAATTCATCTCATCTACCATGTGTGGATTTGTGAGGAGAGGTACATTGCTTTGCTGCTATGATGTGCAGCTCATGTAATTCAATGTAACTCAGATGTAACTCACTCAAATTTTAGAATTTATGGAGGCCTAGAAAAAGTTTGGGAGAAGATTTAAAGGTTTTGAATCAAGCCTTTATTCAGAGTTCTTATTATTACTTCAGTTTATCTAATCGTGTCCTTATTTCAAAAAGGAGCTTTCAGCTGTTAAAGTGTATGAGAAGAGTAAATTTGGGCCCTGACTTCATATTTAATGATATTTATTGTTATTCAGTCGCAAAGTCATTTCTGACTCTTTGTGACCCCATGAACTGCAGCCTGCCAGGCTTCCCTGACCCTCACTGTCTCCCTGAGTTTGCTCAGCTCCTGTCCATTGAGTCAGTGATGCCATCCAACCATCTCATCGTCTATTGCCGCCTTCTCCTCTTGCCTTCAATCTTTCCCAGCATCAGTCTTTTCCAGTGAGTCATTTCTTCACATGAGGTGGCCAAAGTATTGGAGCTTCAGCTTTAGCACCAGTCCTTCCAATGAATATTCAGGGTTGATCTTAAGGATTGACTGGTTGGATCTCCTTGCAGTCCAAGGGACTCTCAAGAATCTTCTCAAACACCACAGTTCAAAAGCATCAATTCTTCAGCGCTCAGCCTGCCTTGTGGTCCAACTCTCACATACATACATGACTACTGGAAAACCCATAACTGACTCTATGGACCTTTGTCGGCAAAGTGATATCTCTGCTTTTTAATTTGCTGTTTCAGTTTGTCATACCTGTTATTCCCAGGAGCAAGTGTCTTTCAATTTTGTGGCTGCGGTCACCGTCCACAGTGATTGTGGAGCCGAAGAAAATGAAACATGACACTGTTTCCACGTTATCCCCGTCTGTTTGCTATGAAGTGATAGGACCGGATGCCATGATCTTCCTTTTTTGAATGTTGAGTTTTAAGCCGGCTTTTTCACTCTCTTCTTTCACCTTTATCAAGAGGCTCTTTAGATCCTATTCACTTTCTGCCATTAAAGTGCTATCATGGGCATATTGGAGATTGTTGATGTTTGTCCCGGCAATCTTGATTCCAGCTTGTGCTTCATCCAGTCGAGCATTTCATGTGATATGTACTCTGTATATAAGTTAAAGAAGCAGGGTGACAATACACAGCCTTGACATACTCCTTTCCTAATTTTGAACCAGTCTGTTTTTCCATGTCCAGTTCTAATGCTGCTTGTCCTGCACATAGGTTTCTCAGGAGGCAGGTAATGTGGTCTGGTATTCCTGTCTCATTAAGAATATTCCACAGTTGTGATCCAAACAAAGGCTCTAGCGTGGTTGATAAAGCAGAAGTAGATTTTTAGGGGGGGTAGGAATTCTCTTGCTTTTTTTTTTTTCTTAATGATATTAAAAACTTACAAAATTTTTAATGTTTGAAGCAATTGTAGAGACACAGTATCATTGTGATAAAATGGTAAAGACAAAAGAATCCTTACTCTTTGGAGGCAGATACTGAAGTATTTATGGAGCTATGGAGTAATAAGGTGTCTGGGATTTGCTTCAAAATAATGCAGTCCATGGGGTCACGAAGAGTCAGACTCTCGGCTTGGCGACTGAACAACAGCAATGCAGGGGGAGGGTGGGTGGAAAAATGGATGAGCTATATGGGAAATAAGATTAACCATGGGTTGAAAATTGTTGAAGCTGGGTGATTGCTATGGGGATTAAGTGGAACATTATAGTGTTCTCACTATTGGGGGTATATATATGAAAATTGTCATTTAAAAAAGTTAAAATTAATAAAGGGTGGGGTATTATTAGGTATTCAGATTCATGACTGAGGGGAATGTAGATTCTTTTCAAAGAAAATAATAGCCTTGATACGTAAAATTTTTTTCTTGTATCTAATCTGCAAAGAGCATTTATGCCGTTTCTATAATTCCTTTTTATTTCTTGCTCTGGATTAAAACCCAAACTCCTGAACCTTCACTGTGTCTTTCTTACTTAACACTGATAAGCAATCTGTTGGACTTCAGAGCTGGGTAATTACATACTAAATAATAAAACCTAAAATTATTGCATATCACATATAGTACAAATGTGTTAGAAATTAAAGGCACAGTTCTCTAAAGTACATGTGCAGGCCTGAAAATCTGTGTTAAATGGGCCTTGTAAGAAAGTGATACTGTAGCTTAATGAGAATTTCTAAGGTGCAAGTGTTGCTCTAGTAGTACTGAAAGGGAAGGTTGCTGATGAGAAATGACTAAGCATTTTTAAATGTTAAATAGCATTATCAAGATGCTCTTTAACATATTAAATGTTAATGCATATCAACAATAAATTAAATATCTGGTGAGGCCTTAACTAACAATCTTACTTTACTTTCTTTTCCTCCGTCTGTAATAGGAGTGTATCTTGCAGTCTTCTAGGATCTCCAGAGTGAAACTGACTGGACAGGACTCTGACTTGGACGGACCATGGAACAGTATACAGCAAACAGCAATAGTTCAACGGAGCAAATTGTTGTACAGGCTGGACAGATTCAGCAGCAGGTATGGAAGTAAAACTGCTTTAAACATCACAGCAATGGAGGTGATAATAGCACTACTCAGTTCTGGATTTGGGAAGCATCAGATCTTATGGTGGGTCTGGTGACTTGTGCTGAAGTACTTTTTGAAGATTGGATTTATTGTGATTCCTCTGATTTTCTCTGTTCAGAAGTCTATCCAGTCCATGACTACTTAGAATTTGATTTCATGGGTGCCCGGTTTAGTAAACTGCCCCCTTTTATCTTAGTAGAAATCAAAAATACCTGGTCTGTTTTCAGATGGAGCTTTAAAGGGTGATTTTGTTTTCCTGGATTAAATTTGGTTGTTTCTCTTATTGATTAAGCCATCTTGTGGTCTGGTAAGGCTTTGGCCACAATAGACAAACCAAGATAGCTTCTAAGAAATCCACTATTTAATTTGATCCATCACAGTGTTTATTTTGAAAAGCTCTAGTTTAATATGAGGATAGTAGGTATCCACAAGTAGGGATAAGCACATATTAGAAAGGATTTCTGCTGCTGGTTTATTCTTAATTAAGATAGGTTGCCTTCTTGAATTTATACACAGATTACATTTCCTGATGATTTATACCTGGGTTTGTTTTAGGAAAACTTTGCTTGTTTTTTCTCCCTAGAAGAAAATAAATTGATTGTGCATTGATTTGGCCTGTAGGCAAAAATTGGAAATGTTTTGTTTTCAAAATGGGACCTAGATAATATAGAAAAGTCATTAGTGGAGGGGTGGCGGGTGGACAGTGGGTGTTTTGATGGTGAGTTGTTATATCTAATGACCAAAGGAAGGAGCTACTTTTTATTAAGAGATTAATTGTCAAAATTCCTTTGCTGGCTTTTCCTTCCACACAACTACAACTTCTTTCAGCTGCCTTGATAGAAAGGGAGATTCCACAGAGGACCCTCCATTCATTCATACCAGTGCCCTAGTGAGTGAATTCTTGCTGTGTCTGAAGTTACTACTAGGGGTAATAAAAATTAAGTTGAGTCTATGAATACATTGCTTCTAAGGTAGTCCAGCTGAGTAGTAGTAATCCTAGTTTGGGGACGTGAGAGCAGTGACCTCATGAAGATGTCTTTGGCTCACAGTGATTGCTTTATTCTTCCTTTCTGGTAATTGCATTCAAGGTCCAGAAGTTCTTCATTTTAGCTTCTAGGCTGCTAAAACCTGATGAACTATTTTGTTCTTGTGAACTCATTTGAGGAAATAAAAAGAACATTAAAATAATTGCATGCAGAAGGATCAAATGCTTATTTTTGAAGGGAAGGGCTGCATTAAGAATTTTTTGTTAATGATGTCAGCTACATCGATGTTTTTGAGTCATGGAAGTGTATTTCAAGTTCTGCTCTGTAGACAAAAGGCTAATGTCTGTAATCTGTTACCTTCAACAAAAAACTTCAGTATAGGGAGTCTCCAGTTTGAAAGTCCTGTGTAGGGTGGGGCTATTGAAAGAAGACCCTTCCTCTCCCACAAGAGGTAAGGTGATCTCATGTCTTGAACTCTACATTTCCTTCCTGACACATTTCAAGCTCTTCCTGTTCCTGTTCTCAGCAGCAGGGTGGTGTCACTGCTGTCCAGTTGCAGACTGAGGCCCAGGTGGCATCGGCCTCAGGCCAGCAAGTCCAGACCCTCCAGGTAGTGGTGCTCTCTCTGACTCTCTGTAAGCACTGCATGAACTTCTCTTTTCGTGTCTGGTGCTGTTTGTGGTAGGATCTCACGGAGGGACGCCAAAGCCAGTTGCATGACTTTGATGCTGCTAACTTGTCTTTGAGGCTTATAAGATACCAGTTTCCTAATGCTTTGTGCTAAATCATGTAGTGATGCTGTATCAGTTTTCTGAAAAGTGCCATTTGGCTAGTATGTTTTTTGGGGAATACCTGAAAACAAATCAGTGAAGAAATTCTTATAAGTGGCATTAGAACCTATTTAGAGCTCAGATTCTGTAATAAGATTGCACAGTAAATTTTCTTGAACTTTGTATTATGATAATAGAGAAGAAAATGTATACATTTTACTAGGCTAGATTGTGCTTTATTAAAAGGACAACTCATATAAAATAATGATTGCATTTGACAAGATTGATCTACTCACTGAATCTTGTTAATCTCTGCTGTCCTCTCACTACTTTTCTTGCGGAAGTAATGACCTTATTATTGGATCTGCAGAGATTGCCCCATAGCTCTTGGTTGGACAAAAGAGAAATATGCTGTCTGTAAATCTTAGGTATTATAGCCACTATAAGAATTCCTACTTAAACAATGCAGTTTCTTAACATTACGTATGACCAAGTTAAATACCTAAATTGGGGTTATATTTGGGCCAGTTCCTAAGTAAACAGAAGAAGCAAAAGTCTTTTCTGTATTAGGTTACTTTAACTAAAATGACCATATTTTTGAGAAATGGGCAAAGTTCAAGTAGTCTGCCTTTTTCCCTCCTCTGAATGGAAATGAGTAGGACCTAGAATGTAGAACTGGCATCTCACTTCACTATTAGTACTGCTTAGCAAGCATCCTGCAGTGAACTATCCCTTATTGTGGTCATTTCACTTTACCCTTTCAGCCCTACTCCCATACCTGCCACTCATAATGTTTGATAATATACAGCCAATTCTGAACATAAAGTAACCTGAAATAAGCTGAGTTTGTAGGTACTCGCAAACTGTATTCAAATCTCAGAGTTCAGCAGCTTGGTACTCATGTTTTTCATGCTTGCTTCATCTTATTGATACATAAAAGAGTATTGTCATTAACCACTTGTGGAATGGGAATGTAACATGCTCTTAACTGTATGGCTTCTTGTCTGATGCATGTATCCTTGTATCATCATATGTTGTAAAAACAGCACGTTCCTTGGAGTCTCAAATGGTTCATCTGTGAATATGTAGCCTGTCAGCAAAGGGAAAAGTTAAGATGATGGATAGCCAGAAAATTACAAAAATAGTTGCCTTAAAACTTGTTTACTTCTTATGCAGATTTTACTTGAAATGGAAGCACTTCATGGAGCTAATGGAAACCTTTCTTCTAGGGCTGTGATTATTTGTGGAGAATTTTAAATACTTCTTTCAGTTAGTCATGCAATAAATATTTCTAAAAGTCTTTCCTAATAGAGCATGTAGAAGCATTGGTATAGCAAAGGGAATTTGATTTGGGATGGGGAAATAAGAGGAGAAAAGCAGAGGAGAATCAGATTGTAAAGTCTTTAAAAAGTAAAGTGGAATTTGTCAATGAACAGTTTAACAAAACACAGAATTTGAATGTTCCTAAAGATTCCAATATGCTCATAGGGGTGGGGAGAGCTTAATATCTAATCTACTAATCTAGGACAGATTGATCTTTTAACTAATTACTTTATTTGAACATACTTTCACTGGCATTGAGAATGATTATCTCAGATATACAAATTTTCTTTTGATCTGTTACAAATAATTCCTCAAAACAAGGGTAGAATCTGAAAATGAAAGTTTTGGATTTTCAGCTATTTTGTTGAACATTTCAATTCTCGTTTAAAGTGGTTTGGTTTTTGGCTTTCAGAATGCATTCAGATAGCTAGACATTTTTATATTGGGACTCAAGATGTTACAGCACTTTCAGTGCCCTGGGTTTTAGAGTGACCCATTTACTCATTGGAGATTGAAAGTTGAGAGTTTTTTGGTACTTTGAAAATTTGTATAATTTTTATGTTTGTTAAAGCTAAAAGAACTATGCAGATATTGCAGGGTCCAGTGTGAGCAGTCCCACCGCAAAAATTGTAAATTGACCAATATATTTCTAGGCATTTTTATTAATGGGCTCCTTAAACAACCACAGGACAAGAATTCTCAGTGGTGAGGTAGAGTAAAAGGTACGTGTTTCATTTATGCTTGAGAAACTGTAGGGAGAAAGGGTATTCTATATAAGCTTTTGGAGCTGCTTGATACCTCACCTGAAGTCATTGCCAGGTACAGTTTGATTTACTCCTTCCAAGTTATTTAGAATTTGCACTCCAACCACCATCCCCACCATCAGCCCTCCCTCTCATTGCCTACTCTCCGACCTTCACCGGAGACTATTCCTGGACTAAAAAGGCAAATAGTCTTGGTGATTTGATTAAATACTTCTCATGAGTTTAGCCTGTATTTGATGATAAACACCTTGTATCTATTGAGACTTCCCAAAGACTCTGCTTATACCCCATTTTATCTGACTTTCAAGTATTCAGTTTGGCATTTAGTTACAGATACTGTATTTTTGAAGACGACTACTTGAGGATGAGGACCTGAAATTATTTTCTTAGTGTCTCTCCTACATTTTCCTCCTCTAGCAAGACAGCAGAGTAGTTGCAATGATTGTCTTTAGGTAGAAACCATTTTGTGTCTTACGTTATTTCATTGTTCTTATTTTACTTTATTCTAGGTCCAGGGGCAGCCATTAATGGTACAGGTCAGTGGAGGTCAGTTAATCACATCAACTGGCCAACCCATCATGGTCCAGGCTGTTCCTGGAGGACAAGGTCAAACCATCATGCAAGTACCTGTATCTGGGACACAGGGTTTGCAGCAGGTGAGTCGTATTAAAAAAAAAAAAAAAGAATATTAGAATATCAGGATAGAAGTTTTAAGAAATAAGTTGTTATAAATTGAAAATTGATACTGTATTTAATTGCGTCTTACCTTCCTTTTGCATTTAGTTGCATTTGGTCAGTTTCCCACCTTTGTAGTGTCAGTGATAGAAAGCAGAGCTATAGAGAAATTGGACATCTCTGATAAGGACTAAGGTATTAGACATGATCTTGAATCAGTGTAAATAATATAAAAAGAGAGCTTGCTAAGTAATTTCAGTCATGTCCAGCTCTGCTACCCTAAGGACTATAGCCCGCCAAACAACTCTGTCCATGGGATTCTCCAGGCATCAATACTAGGGGTGCGTTTGTTACCAAAAGAGTGTGGAGGGTCTGGCTGCTCAGTACTCAAAAGGCCAGGTTTGTGGAAGAGACAGGGAAGTTTGCTTTGTTTCAGATCCTGGCAACTAGAGAGGGACGGGTGGTAGACATCTGTCCAAAGGCTGACTTTCTCCCCACCTCCCCGCCAGTGGCACCCAGTGAGGCAAGAGCTTTTGTAAACAGAAGGAGGGGGCTACATACAGGAACAGCACAGTCAGCTCTGACAGTCATCTTCAAATTGCTCTTCAGTGGCCTAACCAGCATCATCTTAGTTGTTTTATGTGTAGTTAATCTTCAGTTCCAGGATCTGTGTGTTCCCATTTCTTTGTGGCCATTTCTTGGAATTGTGGCAGCCAGTGTCCTGGGTACAGTCTGGTCATCGTGTAGTTAACTTCTCCACCTGGTGTTTTAGTATCTGTAAGACAGCTCACAGGATATAGCTCAGGATATTATCTATAGACCTTGAGAAAGAACTAAAGGTCTCCTTTGACTTTTCATTTGTTTCCACATTTCTCACTTCTGTGTTTAAATTTATTGTTTGACTAAAGTTTTCCACAGACAACAGGCAGGCAGAGGACGTGGTTAGGGGCAAGGACTAGAGTCCTGTTCCATTTCAGGTTGCCACGCCCTCCCCTAGGGGATCTTCCCAACCCAGGGATCAAACCCACATCTCTTACATCTTCAGCATTGGCAGTTAGGACCTTTACTAGTGCCACCTGGGAAGCCCTTATAAAAAGAGCATCTAGTTTAATAAAAGTCATCATCAGTGTGTCCTTTGTTGGCTCTTCTGGGCACTGAGGGGGGAAATTTATAGTCTGCTTTGGAGATTGTTGTTTTGGGTCAGAAATGTTATCCTTTTCATTTCCTTCCATATTATTTATACCTTATCTAGCAAGTGATGAAAGTATTTCAGTTCAAGCCTATCACACACACTTCAAGCTATACTTAGAGCAAAATTTATAACCTTGAATATTTTAAAAGAACTGAAAATAAATAATAGTTTTTTTTTTTTTTAGGAAGTTAGGACAAGAAGAAAATGAGTAAAAGATAGATTAAAATTAATGAAGTAGAAGACTAACAAAAATGTAGAAAACTAAATAAAAGCTGATTCTTTAAACAGACATGTAAAGTAGTTAGGTAAATTCACTGGAAAGACTGATTCAGAAACCGAAAACAAAAGTAAAATTACAGGCATTTTTATCTTGTTGGCAGAAATTTAAAACACTGATTATATCCAGTGCTAGAATGGGTGTAAAGAAAATGAGGCACATTATTTTTGTTGATTTTCGAATTGTAAAGTCCTTTTGGAAGGTATCTCGCTCTTGAATATTGACGCCTTTTGATGTACCTGTCCCACTTCTGAGAATCTATTCTATAGGAAGAAAAGATAAATATGTAGGGAGAAATATACAAAGACATGTATTGCAGCATTGTACTAGCAAAAACAAAAAAAAAATTGTAACCTGAGTGTCTATTGGTAAAGAATCGATTGAATACATCATACTATATTCATAATGGTATATTATGTCCTTGGACTTCCTCAGTGGCTCAGCAGTAAAGAATCTGCCTGCAGTGTAGGAGACACAGTAGATTCAGGTTCGATCCCTGGGTTGGGAAGATCACCTGCAGAAGGGAATGGCTATCCACTCCAGTATTTTTGCCTGGAGAATCCCATGGACAGAGGAGCCTGGTGGGCTACAGTCCATAGGGTCACAAAGAGTCAGATACGACTAAAGTGACTCAGCACACATTATGTCCTTGTTAAAAAGGATGAACTGTTGACTTTGGGGGAAGGGTTAATAATGAAGTATTTTCAGTGAGAAATAATTTACAGAGAAGTATATGCTTAAGTCATCTCACCTTTGTATTAATAACTAATAACCAGATCCCACAGTGAGTGTGTGTGTGTGTGTGTATATATATATATATATATATATATGTTTATGAACTTTTTACTAAAATTTTCTAAAGCTACTTACATCTTCTATGATTTCATTAATATCTTCATTTTTCTGGAGTAATGTAATATGAAGTGAAGTGAAGTCGCTCAGTCGTGTCCCTCTTTGTGACCCCATGGACTGTAGCCTACCAGGCTTCTCCATCCATGGGATTTTCCAGGCAAGAGTACTGGAGTGGGTTGCCATTTCCTTCTCCAGAGGATCTTCCCTACCCAGGGATCGAACCCAGGTCTCCCACATTATAGGCAGACGCTTTAGTGTCTAAGCCACCAGTTGAAAGAAAATTCAGCCATGCTCGATAATCAAACTTTGAAGTTTTGCATGTTCCCTTGTAGTTTTGTGCACATCTCCTGGGCGTAGTTGTACACAAGCATATAGTTTTATTGTTGTGTGTGTGGTGGTTTTGTTTTACTTCCTTTATCTTTAAATTCCTTCGTAATAGTCAATTTGATGAATCAGAATTTCTAATAGACATTTTGTTTTGTTTTTTTCTTGTTTTTGCTTTTATAGGTAAGGTTACTATAAATGTATTTGAATTTTATAGTTTTTTTTCACTTGAATTTAATCTTAGGGGAATATTTTTGGGAGTGGAGGAATTGGTTGAGCAAAGGGTAAGGTCATTTTTAAGGCTATCAGCATATTTTTGCCAAGATAGAGTTGTAGTCAGAATCAAAAATAGTTTCTACATTTCTCCATGCATAAATGTATGAGTCTTTAAATATACTTCAGTGTGTGTGCTTGCCTCAATTTCACACTGCTATTTCATTTCTGTCCTTCCTCTCATTGCCTCCTCTCCAATCCCCCCACTTGGCATGCCCTCCTCTCTGTTGAATAGAAACAGTGTGATACAGAGCTAGGAAGACTGTATCAGGAATGCAATGACCTGAATTCATTTGCAGGTCTGCCATTAAACAGACTTTTTGATCTTGGCCAAGTTCTTTGATTGTTGGTTTTCTCATTTGAAAAATGCAGTTTATATCAGGTGATTGCTAGCGTTCATTTCAGCTGTAAATTCTGTGGATTTTGTAGGATTTCTCTTTTTGGGGGGCTTTAAGAGAAGACCTTGAAAAGGTTATCTTATTCCCCTCACTCCAGGAAGCACTGTAACTAATCAAACCATCTTGGAAAAATTATTTTCTGTTAATGTTGCATGACCTGGCTCTAGGTATGATTCCATAGCCTCCCATAGAGCACTTAAAATTTCGATCCATTTTTATTAGAGGTTACTTTAGTGTGTGTGTTTATTTTAATAACCATGTCTTTTAGAAGTGTACTTCACCTTTTTTTGGATTGTACCTTCTGTTTTAGAATTCCAGTGAAACCTATGCTCTCTCCTTAGATTAAGATCCATGGCTTGATACAGACAATGGAACTAAAGTAGAGAGCCAAAAAATAGATGTAGGAATATTGGAAATTGGTATATAACAAAAATAGTATAAAGTATCAGTGAAGAAATGGTTCAAGAATGGTATCAAAAAGGAAACTTGATCTCTACCTCATACTGTATCAAAAACACTTGCTAGATAGATTACAGATCTAACTATAAAAGAGGCATACTTGCAAGCTCTGTTCATAGGAATATTTTCTTTATGACGTGGGGTAGAGAAGGATTTCTTAAAAACCAAAAAAAAAAACCCAAGAAACAATTTTATAACTTTAAAAATTTGGTGTATGTCAAAACATATCATAAAATAAAGGTAGAAGACATAATTTGGAGAAGATATTTTTAACATTTAATGGGGTTTGTGTCCAGAATACATGTTTAAAAATTCTCTATATGTGTTGATATGAAAGTAACGGTCGAATACAAAAATGGGCAAAGAAATATGAATCGATAGAAGAGGAAACCCTATTGACCAATAATAGGTATTCCTTGCTATCCAAAAACAGGTAGAAATAGATCCAGGTAACTAGATAAATTTCTTATTTGTTTATTTACCAACACTTTCTAATTTAATTTGTTAAATTTCAGTGTTGACTGCAGGGGTATCTAATATGATAATACCCCTTTCTGTACAAAATCTTTTAAGGATTTTGTGTGTGTGTGTATGTGTGTGTATTTATAGAATCCCAGCTGGAAAATGTAGAAATTACTTAGTAATTTTTTTCAATATTTTGTTATAAAAAACTTCAAACATAGACAAAAACAAAGAGAATGAAACGGCGAATCCTCATCACCCATTTTAACACACAGACTAGTATTTTAATGTTTAAATCTATTTTCATCTATTTTCCCTGACTCAAGGATTATTTTGAATATATACACCACCATTTCACCTATCAAAAATACTTCAGGGTATATTTTTAAGTGAATAAGCTTTTAGAAATTATTCCTGATGCCAGCAATATCATCCTTAATATCATCCAGTATCCAGACAGTGATCAAAATTCCCCAGTTTCATAAATGGAAAACAAGCTCTCTCTTAATTCATAAGAGAGCAGAACAGGACTTGTGTTTTTCTCCCTCTCCAGAGCATTTCCTGCCTTCTGGAGGAATTTGAGTAACTAACACTCCAGGACCAATGGAGACCAGTGTCAGCAGGGCGCTAATCTCGGTGTTCTCTTCTGCAGATACAGTTGGTCCCACCGGGACAGATCCAGATCCAGGGTGGGCAGGCCGTGCAGGTGCAGGGCCAGCAGGGCCAGACCCAGCAGATCATCATCCAGCAGCCCCAGACGGCCGTCACTGCTGGCCAGACGCAGGTAACGCCACTGTCTCTCCACGGCGTCCACAGGAGCATGGCTGCTTTGGGAGGGTCAGAACCGGGTAGAGTATTTCACATGTAGTAGAAATGCGGAAGAAAACTATCGCCAACATGCCTTTTTCCTAAAGAGGACTGCGTGGTCCTTTTTTCTTGTGGTGTCTTTGGAATGTATTAAATTGTGTCATGATTTGTGTCCTACAGACACAGCAGCAGATTGCTGTCCAGGGGCAGCAAGTGGCACAGACTGCTGAGGGGCAGACCATCGTCTATCAGCCAGTTAATGCCGATGGTACCATCCTCCAGCAAGGTACGAGTGCCGGCATTTCTGTGGGACTTTGGGGGGCATCCTGCTCATCTTGAGCAAATGACTGCTTTAGAAATTGTGTAGTGACCTCTATACAATGTACTTTTAAAACAACAACAAAAATGATTTCCTTTAAGTCTCCATTGATTGTTAGTTCTTTGTCACTAATATGTGACCAGTGTTGATTCCATTTGTAGGAGAACTACAGTAGTTGTTAAAGACAACCACTATGACCCTAGGGATTATATAAGCTTTTTATTCTTTCAAAGAACTGTTCTCTAAATGGAAGATTAGAAATACAGAGTTTCTTTAGTGGTAGAGAAATATATCACTGCTGCGTTTATTCTCTTTCCCCCGAGCCACTTCATTATTAATTTATTCCAGAAGACTTATATGACCACTGTGTATGCAGCACATTACTGAAAACAGTTTTCTTCTCAAAGACACTAGTCTAGTAAGCAAGATATGAATGTGACTAAATAAATACCACCTTATTAGTGGTATGTGTTCTGTGACTGAAGGTTTGTCTTGTGATTAAAATTTGGCAGTACACAAGATCCAGTGAGTACAGGCAGCATGCTCTCCTATGACTCAGGAGAGAGCCAGAACAGGCATAGCTCAGAGAGTGATGAACAAATCCTCAAGTGCTGTGTTTGGGGCCTTGGCATGCCTGGTTTAATTTTAAGATTTAGTCCTGTAGCTGTCTCATTGTCAGTTTAAACAGTTTTTTAAGAATCTTCATCTGAAGCAGGTCATTTATATAAAAACAGTGGCTATAGCTGAAGTCAGAGTGACTTATAGAAGGGGAAGCCTCCAAAATATTTGGTCACCCATTGAAAACTTTTTCAACTCAGTATGGGTAGTTTTATTCAGAACTAGATCCCATATAGTTATTAACATGTCTAAACTTGTGATTACTTGGATTATATACAGCAGGCAAGACAGAGAATGGAAGAGTGCTTTTTCTCCCCTTGTGCTAAAAGGGCATGTTTTTCCAGGATTAATAAGTATGTGCCAGATAGAAGAGGGACTAACTGTGTTCCCTTCTTTCTGTATACCTGTTTTTTTGTTTGTTTTATGTTTTATTTTCTTAAAGTTACAGTCCCTGTTTCAGGCATGATCACCATCCCCGCAGCCAGTCTGGCAGGAGCACAGATTGTTCAGACGGGAGCCAACACCAACACAACCAGCAGTGGGCAAGGGACTGTCACTGTGACACTACCAGTGGCAGGCAATGTGGTCAACTCAGGCGGGATGGTCATGGTAAGAAAATGGATTTTTCATTTCATCGTTCTTCTCTATAGTTTATTTTTCTATATATCTTTGTCTTCGAAAATTTCTTCAGCTTGTGTTTTTAAAATCTCTTATGAAGCTTGTGTATAATCCTGACCTCTTGAGACTGAGATTAATCCCTTAAGACACAGTGGTCTACTTTTACAATAAACATTACAGTAAACCATAACTCATTCTGTGTACCTGCTGTGTGCCAGAGACTATTCTAAGTGCTAGAGATATAGCAGAAGAGAAGCAGATGTAAATATTCACTTTTCTGGAAACTTATTCATAATTCATTTGGAGAAGGAAATGGCAACCCACTCCAGTATTCTTGCCTGGAGAATCCCACGGACAAAGGAGCCTGGTGGGTTACAGTCCATGGGGTCGCAAAGAGTTGGACACAGCTGAGCGACTAACACACACATTCATAATTCCAATGAAGAGAGTTATAGACTACTAATCTTTGGGAAGTAGAAAGTATACGGCCCAAAGTGGGTGAAACAAAAATGTTCAAAATTAGAAAGGTTGTAGTCAATAGAGAAACCAAAAAAAATGTGCGATGTAAATATATTGGGAAGAGGGGAAACTCATATGTCAAAATAGGGTGTCAGTGTACAATACCTAAAATGGGTAAGCCAAGAAAGAACAGATACTAGAAACCTACACAGCAGTGGAGGAGTCCACTAGAAGAAACAATATAACCATCTAAAGTTGTCATTATTGGGAAGGTAGTGGAATCGGGTTTGTTCCTGAAAATATGGGTTGAATTGTATAGTAAGTTAACAATTACGTAACTAAATGCAGTTAGCAGCACTTGGTCCATTTGAACCTTTCTTTGTGTTTCCCTTGTGCTCTTTTTCTGCCTGTGATTACCATTCATGACCATTAGATGGCAGCAGACATTCTTAGAAAATGGAGCTTTGCGTGGACAAAAACCTGGACACGGTTATGTTGTTTCTCAGTGTGGGTCCTTGACCCCCTATTACAGAATCATCTAGAAAATTTGTTTAAAATGCAGGCCTTAAGTGTAAATGTTCTCCAGGAATCTGCATTCAACAAATGCCCTCTAAAGCTACTCGTCTTAGCATTCAGAAGAACAGGGACCAAGAAATTGTTTCCCATGTCCATACTTCATGTCACTACTTAATAAGCTCTGATTTTTCTCTTCACACAGATGGTACCTGGTGCTGGCTCTGTGCCTGCAATCCAGAGAATCCCTCTCCCTGGGGCGGAGATGCTTGAAGAAGAGCCTCTCTATGTCAATGCCAAACAGTACCACCGTATACTTAAGAGGAGACAAGCCCGGGCTAAATTAGAGGCAGAAGGGAAAATTCCAAAAGAAAGAAGGGTATGTATAACACTGGGACGGATACAGGATGAGAACAGCAGGGTTCTACTTCTGAAATAACCTTTTATGTGGTTAGTTTCCTTGAGTACCTTCCAGACTTTGAAGTTAGACAGCTGTTACCTTTTGTAATGGTACTTATTATTGCTGTATGGAGCTGCAACTATAATATTTAAAAAATAACTGCAACATAAATAGCGTTTGCTGTTGTTGTTGTTTTTTGTTTTCAAATCTTCCATAAAGTCCAGAGGTGGACTTCCCTGGTGGCTCAGACAGTAAAGAATCCACCTCCAGTACAGGATACCCAGGTTTGATCTCTGGGTTGGGAAGATCCCTTGGAGAAGGGAAAAATGGTTGTGCACTCCAGTATTCTTGCCTGGAGAATCCATAGACAGAGGATCCTGGTGGGCTACAGTCTATGAGGTTGCAAAGAGTCAGACACGACTGAGTGACTAACACAAAGTGCAAAGATGTATTGTCTTAGGCTGTGGTAATCTTCAAGACCGTTTTCATCCTCTTACTGTCCTGATTTCTTGGTATTCTGTCCATAGTCCAAGATGACTGCCTGGGCTCTAGCCAAGGTGCAAAGGGAGTAAGGAAACTTTCTTTCAAGGAAACATCCAAAAAGTTCCATAATCACATTAGCCAAAATTTAATTACATGGCCACACTTAACTGCAAATACGGCTAGTACATGCCATCTCTTTAATGAGACTGTACCAGCTAAAATTCGGTTTGTTACCAAAGCAAAAGGGAGGCTATATATTGGGAGGTAGGTGGTGATCTCTGCTATATCTTTGGGGAATATGTATTTAGTTATTACTCATTTGGCATTTACATTCTTAGGATAGATAGATACGGTTAGCTGCTGTTTGTTTTCTCTAAGATTTCTCCATAATACAAGGTCATAATTGCCTCTGATGGCTTTGATCACAGCCGTCCTAAACTTTTGAGCATTGGAGAGAGCTGTGCTGGTTTCAGCTAGTAACTTGGTTTCTCTTATTTTATTTTTTATTTATTTATTTTTTGTTTTCTCTTGTTTTAGAAATACTTGCATGAATCTCGGCACCGTCATGCCATGGCACGGAAGCGTGGTGAAGGTGGACGATTTTTCTCTCCAAAGGAAAAAGATAGTCCTCATATGCAGGTAAGAGGATTTATACCTTTTTATTCTTAGCTTTATTGCCTTGAATCTTCTTGGGTGGAAGCCGTCACAGTGTCCTCTTGCTATTTTCACACTAGGAACTAATCAGTCTCTAAACTGGATGCAACATTGTGTATCTTGGAGTCTCTTTCTTCTTAAAAGAACTAAGGTCTTTGATCTAGTGGCCTTTTTTCCTCTCAGTCTTTTCCAGTTACTACTATTAATTCCTTCTTGAAATTCTCACTTTTTTTGATTTTCAGAGAACAAGTTTATTCCCTAGTGTAGTAGTAGCAGCAGCTAACACCTAACTGCTGTGTGCCAGCCATTACGTTAAACACTTTCATAAGCATTTTATCACTGAATCTTTACCACAGCCTCAACTCCCATGAGGTAAGAATTACAGTTTCCATTTTACATTTGAATCTGAGGTTTAGAGGGGTTAACTCATTTGCCTACAGTAAAATATCTAATAAAATGGTATAATTGAAATTCATACCCAGGCTGTGTAATTCCAGAACTTAGTCTGTAACCATACTGGTTCTTAAACATCTAATTTCACTGATTATATCTTACTGGCACTTCTAGTCAATGTGTCCAAAGTAAAACTCTTGGTTTTTATTTTATTTTTAAACCTAAACCAGACACTCATCTCAATAAGTCACATGTCCCTTCACCCAATTATTAAAGCTAGAGTTGCCCAGTTTTTGAAGTCCTCTTGGTTTTAACTCTAAACTATACTCTGAATCAGCTTACTTTTCCCCTCCCAACTGCTGTCAGGCTAGACTAACCCTCTCTTCTTTGCTTCAGTTAAGGCAGCAGCTGCCCAGTCTCCCTACTTCCCCTCTTGTGCCCCTCTAGTTCACTCTCCACATCTTAGTGTATGTATCATATCACATCACTAGCCTGCTCCCTTCCACTCCTGCCCTTTTCCATTTGCACGTAGACTAAAATCGAAAGTGCTTACCATGGCCAGCAGGGCCCTGTAGGATCTAGCTCCTGTCCACCTTTGGCTTTATTTCCTCCTGCTTCTCAGTCTTTATGCTCTTGCTATACTGTTCAAGAACCTCTGTCTTTAAAATAGTTTGTCTGTAAAGCTTTTCATGCCATCCTTTTGCATAACTGTCTCCATATCTTTTAGGTCTTGGTTTCAATCTGAGAGGCCATATCCAGAGGTCTCTTCTACTCCGTTATTGTCTCACATCTTCCTTTTCAGTGCAGTAATAATCGTTTTATTTGTGTGATTGTGCAGTGGTTGTCTACTCTAGACTATAAGCTGTGTAGAGAGTCAAGAATTGTTGTTTCCCGTTGTATTTAGCATAATACCAGTTCAAAAACGAGCATCAGTAAATTTTTGTTGAATAGGTTCCTCCCATTATTCTGTTCCTCCCGTACAGAAGCTTTATTCTGAAGACCCATCACATTCCAGCTTCACTGTTGTCCAGTCCATCTTTATAAGATAGTGCTTTTTTAATCACAGTACTTAGTATATGGTGAGAACTCAGAAAATGTTGGTCTTTGATCAAGACTCAGCCTCTTGTCCTACCACCCCTAGAAATGTTTCAGCTTTTTCTTGGATCATGCCAGTTGAGGCTTCAGAGCCTTGGTATGGAGGAACTGAAGGTGGTTGTTATGTAGTGGGGTTTTGTGTGTATGGTAGCACTACATGGCTTGCAGGATCTTAGTTTCCCGACCTGGGAGTGAATGTAAGCCACAGCAGTGGGAGCACCAGACCCACCACTGGACTGCCAGGGAACTCCCAAGGACTGATCTTCGTCTTAACAGTGCATGTTTTTTGTAAAAGGCAGGCAGAGTTTAGTGGAAAGAAGATTAAGTCGGAGCCAAGAGATTTGAGAATTAATTTTTGCTGGGCTTGTCACTAACTTTGATTCTAGTCCAGGCTTCAGGTATACCTGCAAAATGAGTGCATTAAAGTAAGTAAAATCCAGTGTCCTTCCCAGCCCTGCCAAGTGCTCGGTATTTAAATAATGAAAATATACAACATGACTTGGTTTCTCTAGGTCTTTTTTTAGCCGCCTAGGGATCCTTAATCCCTAAGTGTGTAGAGCACAGCACCGGTGTTAAAAAAGGGAGATACTCTCAACTCTGGAGTGTTCAGTCATGGAGTGCCAGGCCAGACTTGAAATGTTTTTCTAAGAATAAAGTTTATTGTCTCTTCTTTCTTAATGGAATTGCATTGCAGTCCATGCATGCAGACATAGTGTTCGTGTACTTCCCTTGGTGATAAGTAGTGAGAGCCATGAATTCCCAGTTGCTTTTGCAAAGGACTTTAATTGTTACTCTGCTTTCTTTGTAGGATCCAAATCAAGCAGATGAAGAGGCTATGACACAGATCATCCGAGTGTCCTAACCCCAGGCCATGTGATGGAGCTGATCAAGGCCATATTCCTCACACTGTTTCCCACTGTTCCAGGGAAATTGATCAACTCTTCCAATGGGACACTGATGATCACATTCTGCCCTTTTCTACAGGACAGAAACCACTTAGTTTTTAATAAGTGGCTCAGTATTATAATTGCAAGGATGTCTGGCAAACCGAAGTTACAAGCCTTTGTCTCACCCTTTCAGTCAGGACTTATCTCAGACTGTTGCTGACATTGACATTTCATGGATTGGGATGATGCAAGGGGCTCATGCCAGCCCAGCAGTACACATAGCACTTGTGTTGACTGGTGATGCCAGCCATCTGAGCAGAGGAGAACAACCTTCTCAACCTAAACTTTGATTGGGGAAGCTGCAGCCCATTACTTCCCACGGATTCTGAACAGCACCCATCCCTCTAATGGGAGATCTCAGACTAACTGATGACCTTTTGCATTCAGAGATGGTTTCCAGGCAAGGAAGCTCCATCTCATGATATGGAAACAATAAATTCTCTGAGATACATTCATCTAATCTGTGGTAATAATAAGAATCTCTTCTACCCAGATGATAGGTTGGGATTTTTGGACTCCAGCCAAGAAAAAGCTAACTCTGGGGATAGAATGATAAAAGATTCAAGCACTAAAAACATAAATTGCTGGATCTCTCAGCTTTCACAAGGTGTGGTCTACTTGTCTGTCTGGTGACAGGTCATATGGACCATAGTTCTTGCTGAGGCTACTTGTAAGACGATTTAGAGGGTACTGGACCTTGAAACTGCCTTTCCTTAGTAGAAAACAAAATTATACAACTTCTGTGCTGAAGTACTGAGGACATGTATAGTAACTCCAAAACAGCAAAACTAGAAATTTTCAATCATAGGCTTTGTGACAGCATTTGGGGAATAGAAAGGTTCGTGTGTGTTTCAGTCCAGAAGGACAAAGAGTAGTATATATACCCTTGTGATGTCATATAGCATGATTTGCCAGTGGATGGATGCCTGGGATGGATCATTATAATGAAGAGAAGAATTTACATTTATACGCTAACCTTTTAACAAGCATGGAAAGGAAGTCTGAGATTTGACCCTTGACAGTTTCTGGAAAGCACTGTTCAGTCAAGCTGGCTGGGACCGAATCCAGGTTGCCTGCTGGAGTGTGAGGTGGATGTTGGCTTCAGCCCTGCTGTGCTGTGTGCTGGCCCCAGAGAGTGAACATTCTCATTCTTCCATGGCAGCTGATTCTTTGGTACCAGTTTCTGTTCGTTTCCCCTTTTCTCCATAGGTCTTGTGCAGAAAGGCTTTCACTTTGCATCCATGTTCTGGGGATAAAGTGCAGACTGGAGATAGAGATTCCTGCAGGGTCAGGAGCAGGACCGAAGCCCCCAAAGTGGGCTGTGCCTCAGAAAACCTCAGAAAAAAAATGTTTCTTTTCTAGATGTGGAACCCTGGGAGAACAAGGTGATTTCAGAAGAGCTGCTGTTTTTTTTCTTTTTTTAGAAACAAAGAAAACTTTGTAATTCTTTCAAAGAACATTTGGTTTTGATTTCAATACCAAGACTAGAAATTGGCTCTTCCTTTGATATCACTCTGGCTGTATTAAGAGGAAAAAGAAATTAAACCCACCAAAGAGAACATCACAAAAGGAAATCAATGTAATGGTACAAAACAGAGGTACAGAGCTGTGCAGAGAAAGCAGGAAGTGAAGTATCTCCTTACTCCCTTGAGTCTACTCATCTGTCCTGGCTTCCAGATGTCAGAAGGGGTTGACCCTTTTGGTGTTGACTTTATTTGGTAAGCCCCAGGTTCTTCAGATGACAGATGACTAAAAACAATGAGTTTTTATCCTTTGGTTTTGTTTAGGAGTCTTCAAGATGCAGAGTTCAGAAAGAAATTCCTCAGACCTAATTTCTAGTACTTAAGCCAACAACAACAGTTCTAAAATGCTATTTATTTGTGTCTGTAAGATTGTACATATACTACCAACCTCATACTGTTGTGGATTGTTTTCTCACAAGTTTGGGTTTTTGTTTTTGGTTTTTTTGGGGTTTTTTTTTTTTTAATGAAATGCTTCAATTGTCATTTTGTCATTGCATTTCAGATAGCTCATGACCCTTTTATTGTGGTCATTTTAGCACATAATAACCCACAAAGTGGGGGTGAGGTTTGGATTTTTTTCTTCGTAGTTCTTTTATTCATTTGTCCTTGTGACTGTAGTGATGCAAAAAGAGTGAATGGATGAGTGAATAATTGGTTTAATACATAGTTATTTTACTTAAGTGCTTTTTTTGGCAGAATAATTGTAAATGTATATATTTTAATTGCACTGGTACATTGAACATGTCAGTATCTATACCACTGGACCAACAGAGCATTTTTAGAGCATTTTTCTGGCTAATGGATGTCTGGTAATAATGTCTTGATTTTCCTTCGGGACTCAACTACAGAGAAGGGTTTGGGTTTTTTTACCCCCTCAGCAGTGGAAGAAGCACAGGTGATGGATCATTGATGTCATTTCAATTGTTATTTTTTAAAATAAATATAAAAATGCTAAAAAGTGTCTTGAATTTTGAGGAGTCTACATCCCATGGGTTCTGGATTGTGTTTATGTATTGCCATCTTTGTAAACACGTGTGCTCTATGGACAATGTCAAACTTGGAGCTGTGTGTTGCCCCTTCACCTCTTTTTCTGCCGTTTTGACGCTCCCACTCTACTGAGGAGACTACTGTCACCTGTGGGTTGATCATACATTTATTTGATATTCTCACTGGACGTGTTCACTAAGAGGCAATGATTCCATGAGTAAAATTAGCCCTTTAGTTATCACCAAAACAGCATTGACACATGTAGAACTAAACACAGTGAAAATGTGATTTTTAATTTCTTTATGTAGAAAACACGCATTTCTGTGATTGATAAAATTCCATAATATACTCATCCTTTTATTGCTTAGTGTTTTAACAAATAAGAACCACAGACCGGCAACCTCAAATAGTACCTTTTCACACAAAAGTGCGAGAAAAACAGCTCGGGAAATACTCCCGATACCGAATGACCTCCTGGCAGACAACAAAAATGGAAGAGAAGGACTGCCCGTGTTAAACAGCCTTGGTCTAACTGTTCAATTTAAAAACCATTCCAAGTGTGCTTTCGTCAGATGCCAAATGGAATTGGTCCTTAGAAACTAAAATGACCCAACTTTCAATGCCGGTGAAATGAAAAGGACCGCCCTTTCGATACTTTTCCCAGTTGATCAGTTTCATTGTAGAAGCATTTTCTTGTTTCAAACATTTAAAATGTCAAGTTATGCTCCTTTGAAGACACCGCCCAGCCCGCCTTCCGCCCCGTCTCCCCGCCCACCGGAAGCCGGAGCTAGCGCTAAAGTGCTGAAAAACAAGGGACCGGCCCCAAGGGAGCCCGCACTGATTGGTTGGTGGGAGGGACCAGTCAGGGCCGTCGTTAAAGATTGGCTACCACGCGGGAGGAACCCCGTTTCCGGTAACTCGACGGGCGAGCCTGCTGCCGCCGCCGCCGCCGCCGCCGCCGCCATGGCAACCGCCAAGCGGCTGGCGGCGCCGCCTCTGTGGCCAATAGAGGCCAGATTGGCGGCGCTGCTCCCCGACCTACTGGTCTTCAGGAAGCCCAGGGGATCCGAACCCGAGCTCGCCACGGCCCAGGGCGTCCTCCTTGGCGTCCACGTGACGGGTGAGGGCGAAGGGAGACGCGTCGCTCTCCCGACCTGCTGGAGGGCTTCTGCTAGTCTGGGCCGCGGCGGTTACGGGCGTGGCCCCGGGGTGAGCTAAGGCGGAGTGTGTCTGCACTTTTCGCCGCCTCCGCCGAAAACTAGAGGGCCATTTGCAGAGCAGGAGGACGCCTTTTCGGACGACCTGGCGTAGCCCTGGAATTCACTTCAGCGACGATGTAATTGAGACACAGGGGAAAGGATTTTTCAGGGTCATATGGCAGGCTTTGAACCCAAGTTTTTCCCAACCTTGAGCGTTTTCCATTAAATATTCTGCTTCATCCAGTGATTCTATTTGCTCAGTTAATTCCTATTTTGGGTCTGTAAGTAAGTGCCCGTCATTGTTCTAGCAGAGGGGCTTCGCAGGTGGCGTTAGTGGTACTGCTTGCCAATGCAGGAGATATAAGAGACCTTGGTTTGATCCATGAGTGGGAAAGATCCGTAAGAGGAGGGCACGGCAACCCACTCCATTATTGTTGCCTGGAGAAGCCCATGGACAGAGGAGCCTGGCGGGCTGTAGCCCATAGGGTCATAAAGAACTGGAAAGGACTGAAGTGATTTCACATGCATGCACAACTGCTATGAGTAACAGATATTTATGGAGCTAAGTGTGTCACGGATATGAAAATGAGTGATTCAGGTGTCTGTCCTCGAAAAGCTCTCCGTGAGTTTTCCATAAGGCTTTAATGCATTCTCCTTGTCAGTAGTTTCTCTATCCCTCACGTGGGGCAGGAGGGATCCCACAGTGTCCTTGGGCCAGGAAGCCTTAAGAAGGTGTAATGGGAAAGCAGTAGCTGGATTCCAAAGAAAAAGGGCTCTCGTGGATGAGTCTTCACCGTGGGTAGCTCCTGGAAACGGGGGAGGGTGGCCCTCTGGACTCCCAGACGGAGCAGCAACCAGTCTGGCCCTGAGTACTTGCTCAGTAACATCATGTTAAATGATAATGAAATGACTCATCTTGAAAAGATCTTTGGTTTTACTGTCCTGATGTGTGGAGGGAATAGAGCCTAAAAGTTTAGGATTTGCAGCTAACATAGTGATTTTTGCTTTGGTGGTCAGGGTTTACAGCGTTAATGGACAGGTTCAGCCTGAGCTGCAAGTTGGAACATGACATGGACAGACTGGCCCGCATCTTCAGTTATTACATTAGTGACATCGTGGAGCGTGAGTGACTATTGTCGGGGAGGAAAGAGGTGTGGTGCTGGACCCCTGAGGGTTTGTAACAGAAGGGGGCCTGGGGTACTTTAAAATGTACAGTAAGAGTGACATCCTTTTAGTGTCACTCATCCTTAATATCTTTATATCTTTTTGCCACTGATGAGCTAGATCTTTGCCTGTATCTGCCATTATACCCAGTTTCACATCCTGTTGACTCATCCTGTTCAGAAAGGGGAAGAAAGTGCTGCTTTTTACTTTATATATTTGTATTTTATTTCAAAATAAAGTATTCCTCAGATTATCTCTTCTAACAGTAATATGTACCTCATGTGTATATCAGATAAAACATACAGAACACCCTCCCATTCTGTTATTGCATTTTGATCTGTTGAAGTAGGAATGAGTGTTTACTTTCTGTCATGTATTAAGCTTGTGGATATTTGCCTTATCTGGAGCAGGGGGAGTTTTCATTTGTACAATAAACATGTTTTGGGTACCATCTATGTGACATACGTTGTAATATAACATTGCCTTCCTTTACTGACAGTATCCTGTTGAGTTATGTCATTATTCCGAGATTCACCAGAATAATTACTTCATGGCATTTAAGTGACTATTTGACTACCCCTGTACCTCTGAGGAACAAGAGAATTCCCTGGTAGTACAGTGGTTAGGACTCCATGCTTCCAATATTGGAGTCCAGGTTCAATCCCTGGTCCAGGAACTAAGATCCTGTAAGCCGTGGGGTGTGGCCAAAATTTTTTTTAATTTAAAAATAAAAAGTCTTTCAATTGATCTCTCCAAGTTTAGATGAAAGGGGGAGATGAACATCATGTATCATGTATTTATTATAAGCAAGAACCACTGGGTATTGGAAACAGATGGGAAAATAAAATAGATGCAGTACCTACCTACCCCCATGAAGATTGTATTATTGGGAACTGATGGAGGATAGGTGTTAAGAATGGAAGCTGGAAGAGGCATTTGGAGCAGTTGCAGCAAGATAATGGAGATCTTATCTAGCTTAGTGGTTCTCAACCTTTGCAGCACATTGGATAACCACTTAGAAAGCTTTTAAAAATCCTTTCTAGACTTTACCCCAGACCAGTTATATTAGAACATCTTGGGTGAGGCCCAAGAATGAGGATTTTTAAAGTTTCACAGGCAATTTCAGTGTGCAGTAAAAGTTGAAACCATTGATCTAGATATATGGCAATGAAGGGAGCTATATGGAGATGACTTGATTTGAAATATAAATATTTCACAGTTCAGCAGGCAGGATTTTCTAATGTATCTGATTTCAGTGGGAAGCAGTGAGGAAAGGGATTCTCAGGTTTTCTGGCTTTTGTGACTGAGTTTATGGTGGTATCACTTAATCGTGATGGGAAAGATGGCTTTGAGAAGGAAAATTAAGGGTTCTATTTTAATAGATTGAGTTTAAAGATGTTAATAAGTCAGTCATTCAAGGGGAGAAATGAAGTTAGTAGCTGTGATTAAGATGGAGTTCAGAGAATAGATCTGTTAAGAGTTGAAAAGTGAGTTGATGGCATGAAGATGTTAAAGTTAATAAATGATTGAGTCCACGTGGGGCGAGTGTAAATAAAGAGCCTAAGACTAAGCCTTAAGGAATTCCAGGGGAGGATTTTGATTAGGGAGAAAGAGCCTACAAAAGAAACTGTAAATCAGCCAGTCAGGTAGGATTTTGTGGTATTTCTGAAGCCTAAGTGGAAGTAATGTCTCTGGAAGAGGGCCATTCTAGCTGGGTTGAAAATGAAAGGGTATCAAGTGCAGTGATGTCAGAAAAATAGTGAATTTAGCAAGATTAATGCTGTTGATGACAATTTTAGTGAATTGGTGGAAATGGCCAAATTGGAATAAACTGAGAAGAGAATGGTAAAGAAAATAAGCATGATTAGGATAGGAGGGGAAACTTGTATATCACCAGTCTCTTGAGAATTGTTTTGCTGGGACTGTAACAAAAATGAGCTAATAACTAGAGAAGAAAACAGTCAAGAATACATGGGTTAATTTTGTTGTGCTTTGGTTTTTTGTTTTTTTTTTTTTAAATATATATTAATGGGAATGATGGAGTAGAGAGAAGATAAGAAAGGGAGTGAAGTTTTTAAGAGGGTGAAAGGGACTAGGATCCAGAGAACAAATAGGATGGTTTTGAAGATAACTTCAAAGGGTTTTTGAGGAGGACATTCCTGTTTTTAGAGAATACGGATATAGGAACCACAGATTTGGGGGTGAATTTAGGGGAAAGAAAGAAGGAATCTGAGCTTTAGAGAGAATAAATTAACCAGAAAAAAAATAGGAGGAAAAACTCAGTAGGCCATCCTTTTCATCATATATGACCCTGCCCATGATCTGGCATATCTCTGATTTTTGACTTGTTTTCCTCTCTCTCCCTTACTTGATTTCAGATGTGCTCTGTTTTGGAGGAGATATCCTAAATATCACAGGTATTTTTCAGGTTTTTTTTTTTTTAATATTTACAGCACTGTAAGTTAGGAAGACTGTATTTAGATGGAATTTGGCATATTTGTTTATTCAACATTGTTTGGTTATTTAACATGTACTGGGCCCTGGGAAAGCAAAGATGAGGAAAGCACAGTCTCTGCCTCAGAGGATCTCTCAATTTAATGGAAAAGCTGTGTCCGTAGTAAGCTCCCATGTACTTTACATTTTGTTCAGATTGAATGACAGGAAAATAAGTACCTATAAAGCATTCATGAGAAAACTAACAAGAAACTTGGTCACTAATAGCAGAAGCTAAGTATACGATAGGGAGAGAAGTCTAGCTTGTCTCTCCTTTCTGGAGAACTTCAGGATCATTAACAGCTATCTGCCACAGAGTTGGCCTATCCTTTCATTTAAATTTAATAAAACCACTTAAAATCTTAAAATTCAACTTGAATGTAATCCTACATTTTGTGAACTTCTTAGCTAGTACCTCTCCACTTTCTGTTAATATACTGATGGAAAAAAGAGAAAGGATTAGCAGAAATAGCCTTAGTTTTAGGAACATTTCAGCTTCCACCTAGTAATGTTTTTATATGCTGAATAGTTTTGAGGATCTAAAGCAGTATTTTAACCTAGCATGATAAATAGGGCCAAGAAACCTTTTCTGACACCTTGCATGACATCTGCATTGCTATGGGTTTGCCCTGGCGAGTGAATTCAGATATTTGATCTCTGTCAGCCTGTCTTTTATCTCTGCAGGGAATGTACTCCTAGCACTCTGGACAGTGGAACAAAATCAACTGAGTGACATCATTACTCTGGTGGCAAAATGCAGTCTCGAGATACAGGAGAAATTTGGGATCTACCATACCAGAGAAGGCCAGGACCTGCAGCTAAAGATAGGTATTAGCTACTAAAAGAGTGATCAGTTGAAAAAATAATAATAAACCACTATAAAAATTCAAAAGATAAATGACAACCTAGGGAAAAAAAATTTGCAACTTTTGTAGACAGTGGGTGAATTTTTCTAAGAAAAAACGCCTAGAAATCAAGAAAAGACTAACATTCTAAGAGAAAAATGAGCAAAGAACAAGTAGCACATAAAGAAAACATCCCTTGTAACTTGTAGAAAACTGGTCAACTTCATAATAAGAAAAATACTAATTGAAAGTACCAATTTAGATCATTTCTTATCTATAGATACGGAAAAATTCAGATGCTGAGCACACTGTTGATGAGGTTGTGAAGAATAAGCCTCACACATTGCTGATGAGAGTTAGTAGTGGTACAGCTTCTATGGAGGTTGATTCAGTAATCTCTATAAAGATTACAAATACGTTTTTTCTTCAACCCAGCAATCCTAACATTTATCTTTCAACCATAACATTTATCCTATAGGTACATCTGAATATTTATAAAATATCATATGTACTAAAATTATTGATTGCAATATAGATTGTGATAAAAGGTTGAAAACAATACATCTATGGGAGACTAGTCAAATAAACAATAACATGTCTACCTAGTGAGATTCTCTGCAACTTTAAAAAAGGATGTTTTGCTATAGCAATAGCTCCAAAATATAGGGGAGAAATAGCAAGATGCAAAGCACTGTGTTTAGTATGCTACCTTTTGAGTAAGGAGGAAAAGTAAGAATTTTTATTTGTTTATATTTGTATAAAGAAACACCAGAAAGATATATAAGAAACTGATAAAAGTTACCTATTGGGGGAAAATAGTGTAGATAGATATGTAAGTTGGAACCAAGACTTTTTAATGTATAGTCTTTATATAGTTTGCTTTTTGAACTATGTTACTGTATTACATTATCAAAAATATAATAAATGCCATAGAAATTTAAAAACTGTACACAGGCCACAGTTGCAGCAGTGGCAGAGTCAAGGTTGAAGGGGAAGCGCTATACAAAAAACTGCTTCCCAGGCATCCACAGCCTCCAGGGGTTTCTGAAGTAAGGGCGAAAGTTGGCTCCAGCTATTCATTGGTATTTTGAGGAGCAGAAGTGAAGAGTCGTATTCTGAGTTATATGGCATCTCTCCTACCATCCTTTTTTTTTGTTCTTCTGGTTTTTTTTTTATTGGTAGATAATTCATAATTGATACTGTACATAGACATATGTATATACTTTTGAAACCATCACCACAATCAATGAACATATTCAACACTCACTAAACTTTTCTGTGCCCTTTATAAACTTTCCCTCCCTTCCCTTCATATCCCTTAACAACCACAGATCTCCTTTCTATCTTGGAGTTTATTTTTAATTTTTAAATAATGTTATATAAGTGGTATCATACAGTATGTACTTTTTGGCTACGTCAGTTCAGCATAATTTGAGATTCATCATTTATTGTTATCCATTTTGGGCTACTACAAATAAAGCTGCCATGAACATCTGTGTACAAGTCTTTGTATGGACATTTGCATTTACTTCTCTTGGTTAAATACCTAGGAGTGAAAGGGCTGGATCATAATGGTAGATGCATGTTTACCTTTTTCAGAAATTGTTAATTTTTTTTTTACCAAAGTGGTTGTACCGTTTTACATTTCCACCAGCAATGTATGAAGGTTCCAATTTCTCCATGTCCTAATCAACATTTTTTATTATCTGTTTGAGGTTGAAGAACTTCCTTTAACATTTCTCATAGTATGGGCTTGCTGGAGATACGGTTTTTTGTGTCTGCAAAAAAAAAAAAAAAAAAACAAACATATTTCACCTCTGTTTTTGAAGGGTATTTCCCCTGGGTATAGAATTCTAGTTTTCCCCTCTTACATGAAAGCTGTTCTGTTGTCTTCTAGCTTGCAGTGTTTCCAACAAAAAAGCTTTATTTTTGTTTCTTTGTATATATTGTGTCTTCTCTTCCACTTCAGCTGCTTTTAATATATTTTCTTTATCACTGGTTTTAGGTAATCCGATAATGATGTACCTTGGTACAGTTTTCTTAATTTTTCTTAAGCTTGGGGATCTTTGAGATTCTTGGTTCTACATGTTTCTAGTTTTTGTAACATTCAGAAAATGTTCTGCCATTATTTCTTTAAATAACTTTTAACTCTTCCTCTGTTCAGTTATATACCTACTAGACTACTTGAAATTGTCCCACAGCTTGCTGTTGCTATGTTCATTGTTTTTTTTCCTCCCTGTATTTCATTTTATATGGTTTACATTGCTGTGTTTTCAAATTTACAGACATTTGTAAAAACCAAAATTGTATACCAAAAATATATACCCCTGTCATTCTTTTAAAATTGCTTTTCCCTTGTTGTTGGATTGGGTGGATTGGGTGACTTAACCTAAGGGCATACTTCTCCTTGTTATTTTCATTCTTTCCCAGCAAGCAAACCAGTTTTTCAGCTGTTATTAACAATAAAAAATCCTCCAGAGCAAGAAAAACAGGAGGCAGAAAAAAAGGGTATGGCAAAGCCCATTCGTGGTGAAATACCGATTGCCTGCTCTCTCAGTCCTGGTTACGTATGAGGAGAGCTGGTATGGTTACAGAGTGGCAGAGCTCCTTAGCATAACCGCTTGGTCTCTGCCATCAGGACCTAGCTATGTTTTAAAAGAGCAATTTAGAGAGAAGACTCTCAGATGCCTAGGATCCAAGAGCTTCTTCCCTCATACAACACAGGCTTGTTTGAGTGTCTGCCTCCAGGTGTATTTAACACAGAAGGAGATCTAGAGCAAGGTATTATTTTTGAGGGTGAGCTCACCTAATACTTCTGCAGCTGTGGGCAATGAGTTTGGTATGATGCATAAAGCAATGTAGGGATTCCAACCCCACCCCCCCCCACCCTTTGCATAGTTTGCCAGCTGAGTTTGTCTAGTCATCACTTGTCTTCTTTTCTCTGGATAGGTCTGTCTGCAGGTCGGATTTCCCAGTTTATTGTTGGAGATGAGCAGCGACAGTACCTCTTGGTGATTGGGCGGGATGTCGATGGTGTCCAGTTAGCTCAACGGTTGGCTCAAGCAAATGAGATTGTCCTGTCCTGGAACTGCTGGAAGCTCTGTGAGCAGTACATGTTTGAAGTGGAAATCATGAGGGAGGATGAAGCTGTGAAGGTAGGAGGCTGGTCGCATTCACTGAAAGTCCTGAAAAGTACTTCCTACTACACAGGGCAGTACTCTGGCAGTGCTCAACACCAGACCAAACCAGTAACCACTGGAACTTTATTTTGGAGGGAGGTGGGGTATACTCTCCCAGGAATATAAGGCAGAATAGTAAGGTGGAAAAGATAAGCAATAAACAAGGGAAATGCCATCCTCAGTCCTCTATTAAAGAACCAAAGGTAATCTGGTCAGTGGGTGGACACCGAATTGAGCAGTTCCCTTTCTATAGTTAAGAGATATGCGGATCATTGACCCATTTGATTTTGATGAGCATTTTTACAAGTGCCTCGATTATCTGCCACATTACCGGACAAGTGCTGGTAAGTTACTTTGTCCTTTATTATACTACCCATGCCCATTTCAAAGATTAATTTTCTGCATGGCTGGAGACATTTTGTTTGCTTTCCTTCTCTCAGACATTCTAAGAACTGCCCTGGAGTTGGATCCAGATTCTGCACTTGAGCAAACCCTGCGGAAGCACATAATGAAAAACCTTTTGAAGAAGGTTGTTTCCTAGTTCTTGAGTCATTGTGTATAGGCAGTGTGTGTTTCTATAAATAAGTGTACATGTACATATGTGACAACCATTCATATTGATCCAGTTCATCTCCTCCCCATTGTAATACCAGCAGATTTTCCCATCTGCACCAGTTACTGACATGTCTTATAAGTTTAGATTTCTCAGTCCTAGAAAGTAGAAACCATATTTGGTTTTTGTTTGTCCCTCTGGAAACTAATACTCTGTAAATAGCGTATAGATTGTATGCTTGGTAAATATTTGTTGATTGATTCTGTATATGTGAATCCTATAGTAATATAATGACTAATAGAATTAGATATATCAAACTATGTCTTAGACAGGAAAATAGAAAAGCTTGGCAAATTTCATCAGTAGGTTAGATTTAAAGTCAAATGATTTTGACTCCAAGTGCACTAGTTGGTACATGTTCTGTGCCTCTTGAACCTGAATTTTAAGTTTTTTGTCTAATATCCGAAAGTCCTTTTCTCATGTTTACCATGGAATATAGAATTTAAATGCCTAAACATGATACTGAAATTGAAGATACAGCAAGGTGACTCACTGTGTCTTTGTAGATTGATGAAGGCCAGCCTATGGAGTACATATCTGAATTCCGTACTGTGACTATAGTTTTGGTCAGCCTCGAGTTCCACAAGACAGCATGGATGTTGCATTTGTGTCATCTTATCCAGGAGGCTGCATTGTACATCTCCACAGTGATAGAGAAAGGGGGTGGCCAGCTGAGCCGGATCTTTATGTTTGAGACAGTAAGTACAAGGGAACTTGACATATCAACATTAAAGGTGAGTGAGGAATAATAATCTTATGACCAGTTTCTCTCTCACTGATAGATGCTCTCTCTCAAAGATAGACACTAGAAATTGAATTTTTGAAAGTTCTTATTTCTCTTGGGTTTTAAATTTCAGTTCTTTATATAGTTAAATGAAGTTTTTGTCTTCTTCTTTAAAAATTTCCATGTTGATGTGGCGTAGGATTCAATTTCATGAATCTTATAGACTCCTTCATGCCTAATAGAAAACCCAGCCAGGAAAGGGTCTGGCTTCACTCAGGGAAGCTAGTTCAGTTGAGGCAAGCTGTGTTTCTTCCCCAGGTCAACTTCCCTCTTCTTTCTTTGTCCTCCCCTGTCTCAGGGCTGCATGTTCCTCTGTGTTTTCGGCCTTCCTGGTGATAAGAAGCCAGACGAGTGTGCACACGCCCTGGAGAGCTCCTTCAACATCTTCAGCTTCTGCTGGGAGAATCTTGCTGAGACCAAGTGAGGAGGAAGGTGGGGCAGAGAGGAGCTTCTCAGACCCAGTGGGGCTCTGCAGGCAGGGGAGGAGGTGGTAACAAGTAGCAGGGGTCAAGAGCATCCAGAGTCTGCCGAAGGGGAGGGAACATGCTAAGGGAAGTCAGAAGACAAGATATGTTAAGAAATCACTAGATACAAAACCATGTGCTAGATTCCCAGGGGAAATGGGTGTAAGCTTTCATCCAGTGGGGTAGGAGAGGGGAAGGTACAGAGCATGCATAGCAAGATGCTAGAACGCTGCAAAGGAACAACCAATATGTAAATCAATATACAACTAACATATCTGTACGTGAAGAGATGGCTGCCTGTCTTTGGGGAGGGGAGGGGAAGGAAGGGAAGTTGTGGAGCAATTACTTCGATAGGAAGGGACTACAGCTGGTTAACATTCTTCTTCTTGGCTTTCACTCTTGGTCTTTCCCAGTCCTGTTGATTTTTCTGGAATTCACACTGAACTGATCTCTTGCCTCCGTATCCACACCACTCTCCCACCTACAAAAGCCTAGTCCTAATGAAGTTGTGCAACTATGACATGATTGGTTGGAATTTTTCAAATGACCATTTTTTGTTTTTCACTAGAAAGCTATAAGGACAGTGTGTTCATGAATAGATTTGAAAAACAGTCATTCCTAATGTCACCGTTGAGTCAAAGATTTGTTTGCTTGCCATACTTATTCAAGATGAATAAAAATTATATCATGTACTGTCATACTACTTTAACATTTTTGAAATACGATAGTATATGCTGCCAGTGTGAACATTTATATCCTCCTACACATGAGGAAACTAAGGAAGAGAAGTTACAGCATGTAGCAGAACTGGCAATGACACCCAGATCTTCTGTCCTCAAACCTGTGTTACTTTCATTACCTCATAGCTGCCTCTTACAAAATACAAATATTCCCTTTTCATACTGAAACTTAGAGATTGTCTCATCCAACTTCTTACTGGGTTAGCCAAAAGGTTTGTTCATGCTTATCAATAAGATGTAACAGAAAAACCCAGAAAAACCTTTCGGCCAACCTGGTATTTTATAGATACTCAGATACTCAGTGAAAAGTGAAAGTGTTAGTCACTCAATTGTGTCCAATTCTTTGGGACTCCATGGACTGTAGCCCACCAGGCTCCTCTGTCCATGGAATTCTCAAAGCAAGAACACTGGAGTAGGTAGCCATTCCTTCTCCAGGGGATCTTCCTGACCTAGGGATTGAACCTGGGTCTCCTGATTGCAGGCAGATTCTTTACCATCTGAGCCACCAGGTATGTGATGGCTGTTCTTTCAGGCTTGTTGAGATCCGCAGATACTACAGCCTGCTTCCCAGTCGTACCTCCAGTATGAGTATGCTAAGCCATTCCTTCCAGTGCGGTCTATTCTGTTTCCAAATTTTGCACTGACTTCTGGTCTTCAAGGGTCCTGCTGTTAGCCCTTCCTTTGGTCATTAGAGACTATCTTAGAATCCCTTTAAGCATGCCTTCTATGACTCTTAGACCATAACTTGGTCCTTTCAGTCTTTTTTAGTTTAGAATATTGTAGATGTTGAGATGAGCTCTCAAGATCTTGTCTAGCTCTTGGTTCGATCCTGGTTCAATCCTTGGTTTGATCCTTAGTTTGACCTGGGTTCGATCCCTGGGTTGGGAAGATCCACTGAAGAAGAGAAAGGCTCCCCACTCCAGTATTCTGGCCCGGAGAATTCCATGGACTGTATAGTCCATGGGATCACAAAGAGCCGGACACAACTGAGTGACTTTCACTTTCATTTTCATTGTAGATGTTAAGAGCTAGACAAGATCTTAGAGTTCATCTCACTTGGCCTCCTTAACTTAAGTAAACTAAGACCCATAGGTCATGTTGAAAAGCCAAGTAATTTGACACTAATAGAGTCTAAAATCTAGTTTCCAGGCCAGTGTTTTTTTCCCTCAAAGATACTTCTGATTCAGTAATTTCCTAAAGTGTGTTTGGTAGAACATTAGTCCCTTTAAAAATACTGAAAGAAAATATCTTCATGGTCATGTACATTTGGGAATTGATACAACTATATTTCCTTCTTGAAGGTTCACAATATACATTAACATTAAAGTTTCTGAGTAGTCTTACAGTGAAGAAATTTGCTGTATTTTGTTTTATTTCAACATTTCCCAAATTGATCACCAAACACCAAGACATAAAACCCCAGAAGGATGAATGTTCTAAGTAGCATATTTTGGGAGATGCTTCTATCAGCAGCCTGACATTCTGAGTATTCCTTTTCTCTCACATTCTAGCATTATTTGATCCATTAACTCTGTATAGTTCTATTGATCTACTTTTCAGTTTGGGATTTTATGTGAAGTAGCATGGTGTAGTGGAAATAACATTGGTCTGGGAGTCAAGAGGCCTGGATTCTCATTCTGGTTCTAATATTAACTCGTACAACTATGGGAAAGTTAATTAATGGGTTGTTTTTTTTTTTCCTTCTGTCAAATGGATTTTAAATATTTGCCCTACATACCTCACATGTTTGTTAATTATCCCTCAAAGGATCAGGTGAGGTAATGAATTTGAAAGTACTTCAAAGAGCACACATAAAGTATCTGATGGATACAAGGTATTTTTAGTGTTTTCACTACTAATAGCTCTTCAAATGAAATTCCTAGAGAAGGAGAAATATTTTGTTCCTTTTGACTATTTCCCTTATATTCAGTACTTTGTACCCACCATGTGGTGCTGTCTGACAGCAGCTTCTGGCTGTATGCATTCTGGACTCTAAAACTAGATTTCTGGATCTAGGGGAGTGGCAGTCTGGTGCCTGACTTAGAGGCTGCTGAGTACATAGTTGTCAACTCTTATTTTTCTCACCCCTAGGCTTGTTTCCATCAGTATCACCAATGGACCAGTATTCTGTGGCATGGTTGGGGCAGTTTCAAGACACGAATATACAGGTAGGATAGGATATTTGGACTGTTAGGTCTGTGATTTAGAGGGCAAAGATGGAGGAGGTGATCAAAAAGTCTCCATCCTTTTCTTCACTGTCTCTGTGATACAGTTATTGGCCCAAAAGTAAGCCTCGTGGCAAGAATGATAACTGCTTATCCGGGTTTGGTGTCCTGTGATGAGGTAACATATCTGAGATCTATGCTACCTGCTTACAACTTCAAGAAACTCCCAGAGAAAATGATGAAAAACATCTCTAACCCAGGGAAGATATATGAATACGTTGGCCATAGAAGATGTATGTGAGTGTCATTATGCGATAGTTCACTCCCATCTGTTTTATAGAATCAGGGCATAGAAATAATCAGTGCTTGATTGTATGAAATTAGAACAATGCTTCTAATACGGGCCTGATGGAATAAGAGACGTAAGAGGAGGGTTTCATGTCTGAGATCTTTAGATTTTATGTTTAGCTCTTAGCTCATTCCTCAGTGAACTTCTTCTGTCCAACATGAAGAGAATAGTAGTAGCAGGTCACTAGTCTAGATGTTCTTGTTTCTTTGTGTACTTTCACTATTTACTTCCCTGAGCCTGGAACAATTAATAGTTTTTCTCCCCTTCTCCCCTTGCAAATTTTTTTAGTTTTTTAAAAACTTTTATACAGAACTCTGGACCTCTTTGATTGTTTGAAAATATTTGTTTGTAAGGACAACTTGTCCTCTATTTAAAAATATGTTATCTATCCCAATCTGTTTTTAATTAACACATTTCCCTTTTTCCTTTTCCCCAGAATGTTTGGGAAGAGACATTTGGCCACAGAGAGAAATAAAAATCACTCTTTGCTAGGTAAGTTTCCCTTTTTACCTTAAATCATAATTTTGTAGATCGTTAAATGTGATTTAAAAAGCAAAATGTGATTTAAAAAGCAAAAAGAGACTAAATGCATCTAAGATTGTAATAGAAAATAGAGAGCAACCTTCTTAGTGAGTTTATGTTAAGTTTGAGGAGGACTTGCCATTTCTTTTCCACTTTGGATGTTTACATTTCAAGTTCCAACATTTAGTAAGAATCTTTGTAAGGATTCTCATCTTTAGAGAGAAATCTTTAGAGGGAAATTCCTCATCCTGAGAGAGTGACGATAGCACTGAGAGTGTTCCACCCACACTGTGTATTCCCGGTCTTTATATTTGCTTTATCTATATCCACTAGACCATTATTTTCACATAGCAGTGATAGACTCTGAACACTCAATAGTTATAATGGAAATTTTTTTTTTTTAACAAAAAGCTTCAGATATAGCTCCCATGTCCATGTGTTGCCTAGTTGTCCTCAATATTATTACTTAGGCTCTGGAGCAAGCCTGTAAGCCCAACACACATTCATGTATAGTCCAGAGTTGATTTTCTGGAAAAAAAGATCTGAAGGTTTGTCAAGTAATGGAATTCTGTCAGAGATTCTGGGGGGAAAAGCTATTCTGAGAATTACCTTTACAAATTAATTCAAATAAATAAGTATTTGCTAAGAAGTACAGGAGTGTTATGTGCTCCTTGTCTCTTTAACAGACCGGGAGAAAGAACTGGAAGCTTTCCGAATGGCACAGCAGGAATGTTTGCACCAGAAGAAGGGACAGGCAGTTCTATATGAAGGTGGAAAAGGCTGTGGAAAAAGTCAGCTCTTGGCTGAAATAAACTTCCTGGCCCAGAAGGAAGGGCACAGGTAAAGACTCTTGCTTTGTGACTTAGCATGTATTTCTCTTGGGGCTCCTTTCCCTCACTGGTGAGATTCTTGTATCATTAGATTCGGCATCCTTGGGCTGCTGGAATGAGACCTCTCTGTGGATCAGGGGACTCCCAGTGACCATAGTAACATTCACCAGGGTGTTGCCATTGAAGCTGAAGAAAGCAGATTCCAAGCAGTGCTTCTATGCCATCCAGACCCTCATGGCCATCTTCTTTGAGATTGATACATGCCCAGCCCATTACCGGCAAGAGCGCCTCCACAAACAGCTCTGTGGGATAGTGGAGGAACCACTTCACTGCCTTTTTAATGACCTCTTCTTTGTGAAGGTAAGGAAGGCAGTAGCTGCTTGAACTGGATTACTGATATTACTGATATTTTTGGTGGATAATTGGACCTAGGATTGTCTTCTAATCTAAAACCCTTTAGGCATATGTACATACATGTACATATATCCTAAGGACACAGAGTTAGCAATGGCAGGATTGAGATTTGAAAAGTCTTTGACACCAGAACCCAGACTTTTTCCTTTTTGAGGAGAATGGATTCTAGGACCAACTCTGAAACTTGTTAGTTGTACGTCTTGGCACAAGTCACTTAGCCGCTCTGAGCCTCGTTTTTTTTCACCTGCAAAATGACAGTTGTAGTACTTTATGTGGTTTTTGTATGAATTTTAGAGGATGTAGGGTGCATTGTAAATGTGAAAGTGGTAAAAAGGTGATACTGACCAGTCAAGTATACCCAGCAGTTATATCCATGTGTTCTTGAGTTGGTTGCAACGTCTTGTTCTTTAACCTTCCCTTTCCATTCCTGGGTCATGGAGTATGTCACCTGAACCAGCATCTGAATCTCAAAAGCTTCCAGTGATCCAGGATTTATGTAGTACCCAATAGCAAGTAGGCTAAGAATTCCCTGGTCCACAATTCCATTTATTCATCCTCCATCACTTCTCCTAATTTACCCAGCATGCAGGGCATTGTATCTAATGAAAACTAGAAAAAACAAAAATCTTTCCAGTCCCTCAGCATACTGCTCTCTTAAGACAAGCCTTACCTGAAGTCGTCAGCGAGCAGTCTCACTTGGCCCTCAGGTCCATGGTAGCTCACAATATTGGAGATGTCCATTGCAGTTCTTTCTCACAAGTCTCATGCTACATTCATTTTGGTATATTTAGAATATCTTGGGTACTAGAATTGTCCAGAATGACATTGCTAAGTCTGACCTGTCACTTTATTCCTTAGTCATGATCCTTTAAGGGTTTGCCAAAATTCAGCATGGAAAGGAGATGTCTCTCTCTAACCACCAGTGAACTTTCAGTCTCACCCTCTGAACTATATATTGATGTTTGATTGGTATTTGTAACCCTGTGTCCACTCCTGTAGAAACCCATTCTCACTCAAAATAGAATCATTTTCTCTTTGCTTTTGAGAACCTGTATATTTTTATTAGATTGTCATTTTGAATGATAATATATGGTTAATTTTCCCGGTCAGTTTCCCTTATCCTTCAAAGTTTCACACATGGATGACCTGGCCAGACAACAGAAGATTAAAACATGTTTTTTTGAAGTGCTTCAGAAGGTGGGTATTTTTGCTACATACCATTAATTCTTAATAGGTGGAAATGGTTTATGCTCATTTTAATCTATCCACATATTACCTGGACTTAGACATTTCTTGGCCTGCATATTTATTGATATCTTCATTGTTATATTTATCTTTAACCTTGAATCCATCCTACAGCACAGCATACAAGAAAAGGTCTTTGCTCTTTCCTGGTCCTGTTTCTTAATGAAATTTTAATAACTTAAAACAGTGATTTCTAGATGCAGGTGGATAACTGTTTTATCTCCTATTTATCAAAAATAAATCAGTCCCCATTCTAGGATTACAGAGTCAAGGATCTGTATAAGAAGAAACTGATGTAGCCATTCTGGAAAGCTATGTTGAAGTAACCAGTCAGATTTTTAATAAAATTCGTCGTCTATACCTAGCAGTTCCACTCCTGGATATAAATCCCAGGTAGCTGGTTCATTGCAGTGTTTTGTTTGTGAAGGTTAGGGAGGTGTTGGCATGAATTTATAGATGAACACTTGGGGTATATATAGTGCCAATATTAGTAAGGCAGAAGGTGAAAACATAACAACACATACAACATAACACCAGAATAACATAACCACTGATTTTATCTGATCTAAAAATAATCCTGACTGTTTTATCTTTTCTTATGGCTGAGTGTGTATATATATACACACATATATATACACCACATATTCTTTATCCATTCATCCATTGGCCAGCACTTCAGTTGTTTCTGCATCTTAGCTATTGTAAGTAACGATGCAGTGAACATAGGGATGCATGTATCTTTCAAAATTAGTGTTTTTATTTTCTTCAGATGAATATCCAGAAGTGGAATAGCTGAATAAAAAAGATGAAATCTTGCCATTTCTGACAACATGTGTGGAGCTTGAGGGCACCATACTAAGTTAAATAAATCAGATGGAGAAAGACAAATACAATATAACTTCATTCATGTTGAATATTAATAAATAAGCAAACACAAACACATAGATACAGAGAACTGAGTATTGGTTACCAGAGGGTAAAGGGGGTCAACTATATGGTGATGGATGGAAACTGTACCTTCAGTGGTAAGCATGATGTAGTGTGTGCAGAAGTTAAAATACAATATTGTACACATAAAACATATAATGTTATAAACCAATTTTTGAAATCCTGAGTAAAAAGAGAAATAATGAGACCTGTAATACAGTACCATTTACATAAGAACATTTTACTTGACAAAATAGCAATGTGCATTTTATAGGAATGCAATACAAGCAGACGGTGGTATGATAAGTACACTAGCATGATTACCTGTGGCAGTGAGGAATGGAATGTGGGTGGAGAATGTGGATAAAAGAGAATACTTTATTAAAGTCTACATGAGTGGAACATGATAATTGGTGGTTTTAGCTAGCACTCCCAGGTAATTCTGATGTGCAGCCTGGCTTGGAAGTTACTGTATAAAGAATACTATGAATTTCCACACAATTTGAAGCTTTTGCCAAAATGAAATATTTGAAAGCTTCAGGTTTGATTTGGAGAACATTTTGATGTTTGTTTCATATTTCAGTTAGAGTATTTTCATGTTCAAAGTAACTCAGTACATTTCTTTAGGAATTAGATATACAGGCTCTATTTTATATTTATAAAGTAAAATATTAACTGAGCTTAGTTTATGTTTTACTCTGAAAATACCAGCCTGTACTGACATTTAAGATGTTGATGGGAAATTCATGGTAGATTTGAAAATCAGATGACTTCATTTCTAATCAGAGGTTGTCATTGTTTCTCTACTGTTATTTCCAGGCAGTAAGGGAAACACCGCTGATTTTCCTCATTGACGAGGCCCAGTATATGGATGCAGCTTCCTGGGAGTTTTTGGGAACATTGCTCTCCGCTGTGCCCGTCATCGTGGTGATGACATTGACCCCTACCTCCACGCTGTGTGGCCAGGCCCAGCACTTCCTGCAGACCCCTCCAGCTGTCCTGGTGCCCATTTCGAAGTTGGCAGCGACCTCACTGTTGAGAATGGCATGTTGGGAACTGGGGGTGGTGAGCATCCCCCAAGAGCTGCAGATGTGAGTGGCTAGGACTAGCTGGGCACTTGATTAAGGGAGGAGCCAGTGCCATAATATAAGAGAAGGCTCAGGTCTCACACCAGAGTTGGGGGAGAGAAGTGCATTAGAAACCATGATGAAGCCCAAAAGTGGATTTAAGAGTAGACAGTCTTCTAGTAACCCAGTAAAAGGGCTACCTCCCTGAACCATTCACCATTCACCCAGGTTTTCACAGGACAGTTAGGACTTGGATGGCTTGCTTAATTTTTCCATTATGTGTGGCCAGGCCAGTTTCTTCCAGACCCTTCAGCAAGGGGATATCAGTTCCTTTTAACATAGACAGAAGCAAAATAGTTAAGAAAGAAAAGTTACTGCCAAAATACATTACAAAACCAGTCAGAAACTTCTTTTTACATTTCTGTGCTGCTGCTTCCCTCTGTTAGTGTATATCATCAGGAACTGACTTTAACAAAGGAAGTATTCCTCATTATGAAATACCATTATGCTTGGCTCTCTTCAAGTGGGCCTCTTTAGTCAGCAATCCCCTGCTTACCTCTCTACAGCTACCTTCTCCGCAGGTGCTTTGGAAACCCCCTTTACTGTGAGGTCTTATGCCAGGATCTTCTCTCTAAAAACATATTGTGCTTTCATGACCTCCAAAAGGAGGAAGTGGAGAACAGCAAGTGGGAGACACTCTCAGGTAAGCTGAACTTCCCAAGGTTCTACACTGGTCCCGCTGCTGGAGTTTGTTTCTGAACATGGCATCACCTGGTCCTTATTAGGCATATGCCTATTCCCTGCTGGCATTATAAGCTGGATTAAGCCTTCCTGGCTAAGTGAACTATACAAATAATATGCAGCTATGTTTACCGTCTGGTGGCTGAGACAGTAAAGAATCTACCTGCAATGCAGGAGACTGGGTTCCATCCCCAAGTCAGGAAGATCCCCTGGAAAAGGGAAAGGCTACCCACTGCAGTGTTCTTGCCTGAAAAATCCCATGGACAGAGGAACCTGGCAGGCTACAGTCCATGGGGTTGCAAAGAGTCAGATACAACTAAGCAACTAACACTTGTTTTACTTTTCATGTTGAAAACACTAAATGCCTCAGATAAAGTAATTGAGTCGATCTACTTTAGTTCTTTTTTTGAGCAGCCCAAGAAGTGGGGTTTAAAAATAGGATTTAAAAACATCAAAAAGAATAGATAAACATGAGAGTCTAGTAGCGAATTGCACATTAGTGATGTTCAGAAGGATGACTTGAGGGTTTGAATGGAGAATGGAAGAAGGGAAAAAGAAAGAGGTAGAAGTATGTGTAAATCCAGAAAGGCATCCTCGAGCTGTGATGCAGTAGCAGAGAGGGATGTTAGGAGGTAAACAGGAAAGGTAAGAATGTTAGATACTGTGTGGTACAGAAAATGTTGTTAGCTTCTAAGAGAAAATGAGAGAACAGGCAGGATGGGTGGGGTAAACCACTTTAAAGGTGTGTGCTCCAGTTCACCTTAAACCTTTCAGTTTCTTGAGTACATTCTTGTAATTTTGTGTCTAAAACTCCAGCCACTGAGCATAGCAGTCAAAGTCTTCTTTCCCTACAGCCAATGCCGTGAAATCCACAATGTACAGTATTTCTCCTGCCAGCTCTGAAGGCCAGGAACTTTACGTCTGCACAGTCAAGGATGATGTGAACTTGGATACAGTGCTCCTTCCACCATTATTAAAAGGCAGGTCCCTTGAAGACCTCGTGTGAATCAATTATGGATGTCATTGCACTTAGTAATTTGGTTGGTGATTGAGTATAGATCCCTTATTATCATGCTAGCTTTGTTTCTTCAAAAAAGAAACCTGCCTTTCAGAAATAAATTCTGGCACTGCCTAAAGAGTTGTTAAAGACTTGTAATGCTACTTGAGTTATGTTTTACATAACTGAGCCCACTATTCTCTTTGAGACTGACTGGTGACTTGGAAAAGTTTTCTAGTTATTTAATAAAAATGTATGACCTGAGTTTCCCTTTGTGCATATTCCTGTGCTAGAGGAGACAGTAATCAAGGGAGAAAATGTTGCTGAGGTTTAAGAAAATCCATGGTGCTAGTGAAGAGACAGTGTTAGGGACCTAGCAGGAGTTTAACAAAAAGAGTGCAAAGTATAAGTTTATAATGACTGATGAGATGAAGAATAAAGCCCTCGGAATTGGGTAGGCATAATTAGACAGGGAGTGCTCTTTTTATACATGAAGGCTTTAATGTTCTATTCAAATGTATGGTGGCCAGGGAACTTTATTAACCCCCTTTCAGGATTAAGCATACCTTCAAGTCAACTATGGTCTTACTGAGAATATAGACATACATGTGAAACAGCAATACAAAATGCCTTGGTAATTAAGAACCAGGGCTCTGGCATCAGAAAAACCTGGGTACCATTGGTTCCCCCACTTACTGGATATGAAATGTTAGATAAACTTACCTAAGCCTTAGTCTTCTCATCAATCAAGTGAGGATAATAATAGTCCCAACCTCATGGGGTTAGTTGAAGAGTAAATGAAATAAATCATGGTATATAATAAGCAGTCAGTGAATATTAGCTATCATAAGCTGTTCACTCTGATGGTTTTAGGTTCATCTGGACAGTTCATATTCCTCCAACTGTGATAGGCCACACTTAGCTTTAGCTTTACTAACTTAGAATCATACAGGTCAGGAAATACAGCACTCTAGTAGAACGTAGCCAGTGGTTTCCTTCAGTGGGGATCCTCACAGCAGTTCCTACTGCTATCCTCTGGAACCTCAAGTAATACCTTAGATATGATGGGATGAGACTATGATGGATGGGTGCTTAGATGGCCCGTTTCCCAACGAGAAACTGATATCTCTTAGAATAGTCCTGTAGGCAGAGCTTCTTGGCACTGTGACCTGTTACAGGAATCACTGCACCCACAGAACCCCCACAAAGCTGTGGCTTACCACCAGGTAGCTGTAGCTTATTCACAGTTTTCCTAGTCCAAATTCAGTTTCCAGTCAAGGGTCACTCTTTGCATAAGCAGTGTTACCTGGTAACTCAGCTGACATTCTAATTCTATGGGGCTCCTAGGAAATGGCTAGAAAGTTAACCCAAGGTCAGTATTGTCCACAGGGAAGGAAAAAGGATTTGTTAACTCACAAGCTAAAATGAATAGTTCAGTCAGCAAGTCTAAATGAAAAGCCAAAGCTGCATTGTAAAAGGCCATATAAGTTATAAAAGTATTGAAGAAGGGGGCTGACATTATATTTGTACTTTAGGCGTACAGTTCTACCACTAGTTAATATGTTATTGGGATAAGAGAAGAGAAGACTGTGATGTTCAAAATGATAGTATAATGATCCAGGTGAAAATGACTACTTAGACTAGAATTGTTTGGAAGGAAATACACTGAAGAACTTTCAGAAAGAGAATGAGTGGGTGGCCAGTTGGTTGTGAGAGAGAGGAAAGAGTTTAGAATTATTCCAAGATTTGGGGTTTGGTAATATAATGGATTTAATAACAACTGCTTTAATATATGGATCAGAATTTGGAGAGATTTACTAAAATGCTTTGAGTTTTGAGCTCTTTACACTAATTAGAGTTCTGGGACCAGGAAGCCCACAGCCTCCATGTTTAGTTGAGAAAGTAAGAAGAAAATGGGTCTACCAGCAAAAGGTTTTGGTGACCGCAAGAAATAGCTTCAGTGTCATGGTGAAAACCTGATTGTTGGATAAATAATAAGTGAGGAATGGGGACAAAGGAAGACATGGAGATAAGGTTCTTTCAAGAGATTTGGCTGAGTGGAGAACAGGTGAAATAAAAAGCAAGCCTTTTTATTTTTTTTAATGAGCAGATTATTAACATGGTGTATTCTGTGTGGGTAGAAAACTTATTCATTGCTAATTCTTTTTTCTTCAGAAATAGCAGTGAACCAACTAGATCAACTGAGCCCAGAGGAACAGTCTCTGGTTAAATGTGCTGCAGTCATTGGTCACTCCTTCCACATAGATCTGCTGCAGCACCTCCTGCCTGGCTGGAGTAAAACTAAGCTACTTGAGGTACTGAAGGATCTTGTGGATGTACACGTGCTCCGCTGGTGCAGTAAGGGCCAAGCGCTTCCTGCTGAGCCAATGTTAGTGCCTTCCTCTGTTGAGACTGAGCATACCAAAGAGGAGACAAAGTCAGGTGAGCTGGTGCCTTGTTCTCAGGCCCAAATAGAGAGCTTTGGGTGAGGATGTATTTGTTCAGAAAGAACATCAATATTATGTGTCATGGGCCCCAGTCTCTTAAAGCTTATGTCTAAAGAATTGGGGAGATTATTACTTTAATCATGGAAGAGCCATGTTTATAGGGATTGAATAGCTTTTATTTTTCAAAATTGTCTTAATTTCAAGAATTCTTGCTCCATGTTAAACCCCGTGCACTAAGTATTTGTATCTTGATTTTTGGTTTAGAAAGTGTTGCCCTAGTCTTTTATTGGCTTCTTGGAATAAATAAGAAGAAAAGTGGGTAAATTATTTCTGATTTTAGAAATTCACAAGGGAGTTAAGTGTGATATTGAAACAGACATGAACAAAGCAAGATATGCATTAAATAGCTGCAGTCTCATATTCTCCCATGAAAGAATAAAATTGTAACATAGGCTACCCAAAGCACATATAATCCACAAATAGTTTCCCTTTGACTTTGAGTTGAGTCTTATATTTGAGCAGAGGCTTTCTGGTTACTTGATGTTTATAATAATTTATATTAATAGTAAAAGAGCTCAATTTAAGAGGAACAACTAAGAAATCTGTCTCCTGATCATTTCTTCCCTGTTGTACTTTATCCTAAATATGGTCAATATCACTGGTATACAATTCTTTATACAAAGGAAGCAATAATACCAAATAAGAATTATCAATAAAATTTTCTTATAAACTAGTAGCATGTGCTTGGGAGTTTACTACCTTAAGGGAGGCTCTCATTTAGCGTTTCCTATGTTTTAGATGCTGACTCTCCTCTAAAGCTACAAGAGGAACTATCCCTACCTCAGACAGAGGTGCTTGAATTTGGAGTGCCTCTTTTGCGGGAAGGGGCTTGGGAGCTGTGGCCCAAGGCACAGCAAACAGCCCTACACCTTGAATGTGCCTGCTTTCTTCGAGATCTGGCCTGCCGCTGTGGGAGCTGTCAGGGGGGAGACTTTGTCCCCTTCCACCGTTTTGCCATCTGTTCCACTAAGAGCTCCAGCGGGACCTCCCGATTCTGTAGCTACAAAGACACTGGCTCAATACTAACACAAGTGATCACAGACAGATTGCAGCTGCCTTCTCCCCAAGGTAAATCAGGGAGCAGAAAGAAGATATGTGGGCATCACTGCTCTTTATTCATGTACTTGGAACTCTTCATGCAAAAGATGAAATCAGATTAAGAGAGAAAAATAGGTGGAGAGAGTCATTTATCACTGAAGTACCAGAAATTTTTTTTTTTTAAGTGTGATCTCAGAATTAAAAGGAACTTTAGCGATCATACTTGTTTTGGTTGGCAATATTGGGCAAGCTGTGTGTGTGTGCTCAGTTGCTCAATCATGTCCGACCCTTTTGCGAACCCAGGGACTGTATCCTGCTAGGCTTCCTCTGTCCATGGGATTCTCCAGGCAAGAACACTGAAGTGGATTGCCATTTCCTTTGCCAGGGGATCTTCCTGACCCAAAGATCAAACTCAAGTCTCCTATGTCTCCTTGCATTGGCAGGAAGATTCTTTATCACTGAGCCACTTGGGGGAGCCCCTTGGGCAAGTTACTTAACTTCAATTAATTGAAAAAAATAACAGTACACACTTCATAGGATAGTTGTGAGGATTAAATGAGTTAAAATATATAGTGTGCTTTGAATAGTACCAGGCATATGGTTAGTGCTCAGTACATTTAATTATTGTTTTTATTATTATAAATTTTCAGTTTGGTACACATATATGGAGTCCTTATGTGTATCAGATGCTTCAAGTAGGTGTTAAGAATATGAAGTGAAATTATCAGATTTTTGGGGGGCTGATGATGGTACAGACATATAAGTAGAGAATTCCAATATGGCCTTAAAGGTGATAAAATGGACTACCTAGGGATTTGGATACCTAGAGAAATGGCTATTAGCCCAGCCTGAGAAATGAGGAAGATTTTTCCTTGAAGGAGATAATGCCAGAAGTGAGATCTGAGGGTTATGTAGGGGTTAGCTTCTTAAAGACGCTTTAGTGGATAGATGTTCCCCCAAACCTATAGCCCTCTACCACAACCCAGGTAAGAGTTCACCCTTGGAATTCTCTGGTGGTCCAGTGGTTAGGACTCTGAGAGTTCACTGCAGAGGGCCAACAGTTCACCCTCTTTGTTTTAACATTTTCAGTTAGCTTGCCTTGTAGGACAGCTCACTTCATTCTCAGTAGCTGTTAGGAAACTTCTTTCACCAAGGTGAACTCTACCTTCCTGCAAATTTTTCACTCATTTTTCAGCTTTCTACCTTCTTTCATATTTGAAGACAGCTGTCAAGACCCAGGAATATCTTCTTTTTCTCTACTTTAATAAAGGAGAAGTTGGTGTTGGTGTTGGCGGGGAAAGGGATATGGCGAATTGGTGGTAGTAAAAGACAAAAATGAAGATTTTGATCTATGATCTTAATACCTCCTCTGGCTGTAACATTCTTATGACTCTCTGAAGGTGGACCAGTGACTTGGAGAAATTGGTCACTGGCTGATGAGGTCTATGGTAATTTGCACTTTTGTACTTTCTGAGGGGAAGAGGAAAGAAAACAGTGAATGTCCTGGTTGGTATTATGAAAAAATCACACTATCATTCATAATTCCTTTCAGCCTTTTGTTTTTGAGAGGTCAGTATTAGCTTTAGATGAGACAGCTTGGTCCGTCTAGGTGTGAGTGAGGCTCAAGACCTTTCCAGCACAGCCGAACTCTTACGGAGGCTTCCCAGACCCTGGGTCTCTGTGCACAGACATGCAGAACAAAGCATGCTGTTCTCTCAGCCTGCGATGTGATGGTGCCTGAGAATCGTGCATCACAGTAGTGCTGCCAAATTCCAGTTTCCTTAGACCTACTTTACCTTATATGACGTCATTAAATAATCAGCGAGCAGTCCTTTTACTTAACACAAACCCTCCCTATAATGGTTCCTTTAGACTCCTTTTCAATCCTACCACCTGTGCTCCTGAGCCCAAATAGATAACATCTCTACAGCATTTTCAAGTTTTTGCCTTTTGATCTGAAGACAGCTGCAGAGAAAGAGGCAAATCTGGAGGATAGAGGTTATTTAGGATCAACCAGGTAAAGCTGGAAATCTCTTCTGGCTATTGTGACCCTGGTGGGATGTGACATCTTGTGCCCTCATGTTTTTCTTCACTAGGTCACTTCTTCTGTGGTTCTCTCCCATCTAGTCATAAATCTGATCCAGATATGTTCATAGATTTCTACTATTAGAATTAGTCATCAAACTAGAGGGACATATTCTTTATTCATTTCTTTGGCAAACAGAATTAGGAATTGGTTTGGGAGGTTTGAGAATGAAAGGAATTACTATTTAAATCACAAGTAATTGCGTTTAAGGAAGAAAGAATTAGTACCCTTGCATGTAAGGTTACTTTTAAACCTAAATTTACCATTGTTATAATGGGGGAAGCAATTTTCATGAAAGGTAGTCAAGAATTTTTAAATGTTCTCAGTTAATACAAACACAGGCAATTAAAGATAGTCATCTTTTTCTCCCTACAGACACTTTTCAGTTCCAGACAGAATCATCCAGAAGTCAGGAGGCCTTCACAAGGGAATACTGCAGGTAGGTGGAGATGCTGAGAGTGGACGTGGAGGGGGCCAGAAAGTAAGACACAGCTGATCATTAAACCAGGGCACTCACCTTACCTACAGACAAGGAAGGCATCTGACCACCCAGGAATAGTGACTTCTGTCACTCAGCCCAAAATGCAAGTTAACAGTGAATCAGAAAGGCTTTGTTTGATTGTTTATAGGGAAATTATTTCTTAGTGATTAAGAAAAACTTTATTTAGTATCTCTCAAATGTATTATACACGTAACAGATTTTTTTCAGCTATAAATTTGCCTGCTCAATAACTTTTGAACCCAGATGATATTAAAATGATTTTATATTTCATAACCATGTACTTCCTGGCTTTCTAATGCGTATCTTACCAATTTTGCAAATTTACCTTGAATTCACCAGCAACTCTCAAGTTCCCTATCATTTATTCAACCTGATTTCCTACAGTTTTCAAACAAAAATCTATATTCTACACTAATCACCCCCATCCCTAATGTGTCTTTACTCACACAATTCTCCCTTTTAAAAGTACTCAGTGATGTCTACATCCTTCTACTTATCAGCATGTTCACTATCCAAAGCCGTCCTCAGTTCTCACTTTTTCAGTCATTCTATCTCAGAGAGATCAGACCTCTTATGAACTTGTGGTGCCTGTGAAAAATGCGCTGGACTAGTAGTTCAGAAATATGAACTCTAGTTTTGGTTTTACTCAGTAGCTCAGAATCTGCCTGCACTGGAGGAGACCCCAGTTCGATTCGTGGATTGGGAAGATCCCCTGGAGAAGGGATAGGCTATCCATTCCAGTATTCTTGGGCTTCTCTGGTGGCTCAGACGGTAAAGAAGCCACCTGCAATGTGGGACACCTGGGTTTGATCCCTGGGTTGGGAAGACCCCCTGGAGGAGGGCATGGCAACCCACTCTAGTATTCCTGCCTGGAGAATCCCAGAGGATTCTGGGGGGCTACAGTCCATGAGGTCACAGAGAGTTGGACATGACCGAGCGACTAAGCGCAGCACTCCCATCAGTAGCTGCGAGGTCATATGTAAGTCATTGACCCTGCCAGAGCTTCAGTTTCTTCATCTGTAAAAGGGAGGCAATTTTGCCTACCTGAATGGCGGGGTTTTTATAGAATAAGATGGTGTTATTTCATAAAATAATATTCACATGTGCCATGATGGAGTTCAAATGGGCTGATAGATAAATTTATTATTACTTAGTGCTTTGTATCCTTTTTATGTTTTCATGTAGCACAGTTAGTTTACTCTTGAGATGTGGTCTTTTCCCCATTAAGTTTGTGAGGTACTTAGTTTGGCCTTAGGTTTTTAAAACTCCCTAATAGGGCTTTGCCATTAAGAACAAAATCCTGTCTTTCAAAACCTTGTGGATCAATGGAGGAGAAGGATAGACGTAGGATTAATGAATCATAAAGGAAAGCTTCCCAGACAAAGTGGCTTTGGACCTGGTAATGCCTCAGCAAAAGTGGGTACTGTATGGCCACTGTTAGCTCTTCATCTTCTCTCCACAAAGAACAGAGGAAGAGTTCCTGGATAAAGTGAACAGGAAACTGGCTCAGACCAATCCCAAGAAAGGCATGTTGACCACGAAGCCCTGCCACTGTAGGGAAGTCCTGAAGCGCGTGCTCTCGCCCCTCACCCAGCACTGCCTGGTCATTGGAGAAACCACTTGTGCATTTTATTACCTGCTGGAATCTGCCGCTGCCTCCTTGGATCTGTCAGATAATTACATGGTAAGCAAGCTCTGCTCTCTACCCCTGAGCTGAGCCCTATGACTTGGGGGGATTTGATTGGGCTTTCTTACCAACAAGTATGAAAAAACAGAGGAAAGTGGGAGAGAGGCAGGAGCTGTAAGGGGTCTAGGAGAGAGCGCTAAGTGGAAGTGTGGCAGTGAAGAGTGCGTGTGCTGCCGATGCTGCCCCGACTCCTTCCCGCACAGTCCAGCTCCCCATTTCCAGTTAAATCCTGTCACAGTTCAAATTCTCCATAACCTTGGTCCAGCCGTCGTCCTGATCACACGCTTAGCAGCATCCGAATCCTAATCCAGTTTCTCCTCCCCTTCTCTTGTTTGGAGGCCTTCTTTTATTTGAGGAAGGCAAGCAGTCTTCTGGGCCAACCCTCCGCATTCTCATTTTTTAAAAAGCACAAGATGAAGATCTGTCAGTTTGAAGAAGCCACTTTCTGTCGTCTCCAGTCGGAGGTGAGGGCAGGGGTTAACCTTGAATTTTGGGTTATTTCTCCTTAAGGATTACCCTATTATTTCCTTTAAAGTCTCTTTGCTTTTTATGAGCAATTGTAAATGTGATTTAAATTCAAAACATAGAAATACATGTAGAATGTGAAAGAGTACTTCCTAATCCCTTGTCACCCCCAGCATAGTTGATAAGTTGGTGAAAATGATCAAAAGATATAAACTTCCAGTTATAAGTCCTAAAAATGTGATGTACAGCTTGTGATTGTAGTTAACAATACTGTATTGTATATTTGAAAGTTGCTAAGAGAGTATATCTTAAAAGTTCTCATCACAAGAAAAAAATATTGTAATTATATGTGGTGATAGATGTTAAACTTGTAGTGATCATTTTCCAGTATATACATATATTGAAACATTATACTGTACACCTAAGACTAACGCTATATGTCACTGTCCTTCAGTTAAAGAAATCATCACGTTGTACACCTTAAATTTACACAGTGTTATGTGTGAAAGATACCTCAATAAAACTAGAAGGAAAAGAGCATACTTTCCAAACTCTTCCCCCCTCAACCCTATACCGCTCAGCTGCTGTGTTCTCCCTCTAGTGTTATATATCTGTATGTATTTTGCCAGAGGGGCTCAGCATACATAAATGTATATAATCTACCCACTTCCTTTGTTAAATACAAACAGGAGCTCTTTGTACTCCATTCCACATCTTGCTTTAACAGTAAATAAGACTTCCCTGGCGGTCCAGTGGTTAAGATTCCTCGCTTCCACTCCAGCAGCAAATGGGCGGGAGGGTTCAGTCCCTGGTCAGGAAACTAAGATCTTTGGCTGCAGTGCAGCCAAAAAATAAATAAATCATGTACCCTGTAGGTCATTCTGTATCATTTATGACAAATTTCCTGAAGGAATAAGATTTGTATGACAAATAAAAACTTTGGGGAAAGCACGGCATGAGACATTCCATTTTCAAATGACAGATAGAAATAAACTTAATTATTCCGTATGAATAACTCAGGACAGCTCAGCAACTTCTCCCAGCCTCATTGCTATTACATCCAACAGAGCAAAATGTGTTGGATGATTATCAGTTTATAAATAATGAATCCCTAAAACTATGGGGGATTTTTGTTGGAGAGCCAAGGTTTAAACTTTTTTAAAAGTAAGTAAAAATTAATTTCAGTGTAAACCTTAAGATACTTTGGCTTGGAGAATAAACCTAATGTGGATAAAGCCTTTGAACACCAAAGGGAATATTACAGTAGTCCACAGTGTTGTATTATTTGTGTTTCAACCAAAAGGTCTTTGAAAGTGTTAGTTGCTCAGTCGTGTCTGACTCTTTGTGACCCCAAGGACTGTAGCCTGCCAGGCTCCTCTGTCCATGGGATTCTCCAGGCAAGAATACTGGCATGGGTTGCCATGCCCTCCTCCAGGGGATCTTCCTGACCCAGGGGTCAAACCCAGGTCTCCTGCACCACAGGCAGATTCTTTACCATCCGAGCCACCAAGGAAGCAAAGTTTTAAATAATTACTTCTTTCCATTTTAAAGAAAGAATTATTGGGCAGTCTTCCTAAGATTGTTCAGAAATTACCATAGACTTGATCCCTTTCTTGGAGGATTTAGCCATAGAGCATGAAGGTATATGATAACCTCAGGGTAGTTCCTCAGCTCCTATCTTCATACACTGTGGTGGTACAACTTGTTTATGAAGAGAGTGATGAAATTTGGTGATATTTCAGATGCTTTCCATGGCATCTGAAGCTAAAGACAGTCCCATTTGAGTCTCCAGCATCGCTTTGTAAATCGCAGCCTTTCTCTACTGCTCACTGACAATCATGTGGGAGATGAGAAAGGAGAGTGCTTTCTCCATAATTACATTCTCTCACTCCTTTACTTGCTCATGGCCCTACGGGTGCTTGTTAGTGTGGCCAGGTTCTGCTCTAACTCCGCTCCCTCTGGCACCTCGGGCCCCAGTTACACATTCCAGAATAAGAGCCAGTGTGTTGTATCCAGAACCTTGTCCTTAGTACTCTTCTCACGCTTACATTCCTGTTTTTCACTTGACTGTCTCCAGGTCTGTTTCAACATGGGACAGATCACCCTGGCCAAAAAACTGGCTAGGCGAGCCCTTCGTCTGCTGAAAAGGAGTTTTCCCTGGACCTGGCTTGGTGTCATTTTCCAAACATTTCTAGAAAAATGCTGGTATTCCTGTTCCCTGAGTCAACCTCGAAACAACCCTAGTGAGAAGTGAGAAGCTTTGCCAACTTGTCCGGGTTCCATTTAGGGTCACAGAGAGCTAAAGTTGGACCTAGGCTGGGGTTTTGCCTGTTTGACTCTTAAGACTCCTCTTTTCAAGCATATGAACAGTTCTCATTCATTTACCTTACTCTCTGGGCCAATTCAGTGTAGCAGAATGAGTACATCTTTTGTCTTTGAAGTATGGTATTATCCTGTCTTTTTCAAATAAAGATACATATATGTGTACTCTGACTCTGTACACATACACGTATATGGAATTTAATGTTATTTCTCTGACAGATATATGCATAATATTAAACACTGCCTCGTTATTGAGCTGTAATAATTTATAGGAAATCTATTCAACCAAAAGAACAATTCAAAGAATGAACCTTTTTTAAAAACCTCTCTGAAAACTTCTTTTTGGTCAAGAGGGATGAATTTAAAAAGCATATGAGGTTAGAAGTAGTGGGCTCCCAGGAATCTTTCTGAGTCTGGAAGTCTGTGGATGAGTAGACTCCGATTTCTTTTGGGAAAGGATGGTGGACACTGGTGAAGAATAAGGGCGTGCTCACCCCCCTTTGCCTCACACCAGGAAGAAGAAGCTGGCGGTCCTGCAGCAGCAGCTGCACTGTCTGTCTCTGCTCCGGCAGCTCTACAGCCTGGAGGCCACAGCCAGCAGCCGCAGGTTTGCCTGCCTGGCCACTCTTATGCAGAAGAACTCAGTCAAGGAGTTTCCTGGTGAAGCCCAGGTACGCAAGCCCTTGCTTTACCTCTGGACCTCACTCAGAAACCTAAAACACTAGGGGGGGAGACCCTGTCAAGTCCCTGGTTAAGCATGGCTCCACGGTAACCCAGACCTAACAGGACATTGCTGATTGTGTGTTTGAGCAGGGTTCTCAGTTTTCATGTATGAGGCTATCTGTGTACCCTCTGAATTGAATGTTGACATTTGTGTGTATTTGTGTGTACAAAAAAGTATTTAAGGAGTGATCAGAAGTAGGGAAGGGGTCATAGCTTCCATCAGATTCTCAAGCCAGTGCTCCGAAAAAAAGGATAAGATTTTCTGACTTGGGGAAAAAGAAGAAAGGGAAATCTGTCTTCCTAATTTTAGTGTCTATATATGTATATGTATATCTCCATTTGCTCAACAGATATTTGATGAACACCTATTCTATACCGGGTTTCCCTGATAGCTCAGTTGGTAAAGAATTCGCCCGCAATGTGGGTTTGATCCCTGGGTTGGGAAGATCCCCTGGAGAAGGGAAAGGCTACCCACTCCAGTATTCTGGACTAGAGAATTCATGGACTGTATAGTTCGTGGGGTCACAAAGAGTCGAACTTTTACTTACAACTGAGCGACTTTTACTTACTCTGTACCAGACACTGGATCTTGGTTCCAAGGAAACATAAGTGAAATATATAGTATGTTAGGTGATAATAATGCAATGAGGACAGAGGCCAGAGGACTAGGGGAACTAGGGGTGCAGTTTTAATAAGGTGGTAGGGAAAGCCTCACCGAGCAGGTAGCATTTGGGCAACTATCTGAAGGAGATGAGAGGCCAGATGAGTAGGCCATGGGGGAGAAGAGGCTACCTGGGAGAAAAGCGGGCAGGAGGAAGGCAGAGTGAATGCACAAGGCCTGCCCTCTGTGTTGGGGAGTAGTGCAGAGGCCAGTGTGACTGAAGGGGAGCGAGAAGGAGAGAAAGAGCCAGGAGGTGAGTCAGAGAGTCTAGGGAGGGGGATGGCAGGTGGTGCAGGCCTTGTGGCCACTGTGGGAGTTTGGGCTTTTACTCCAAAGAAGACGAGAAGCTGTTGGAAAATTCTTCTAAGAGGCGTGACAGAGTCTACTTATATTGGAAATCTAACAAAGAGAGTTTCAAGAGTGTCATCAGATGATGTCAGTTGTACACACAACTGATGACAGAGATGGCAGCAATTCTATAGAGTTCTAAGGAGCAACTAGAGGCTTCAGTTAGAGAAAACAAGAGAGGTGCAGTTTGGCCAGCGTCTTGAAGGGGAAAGTCTTGGATTGGGGAAAAGAAGAGGGGCAGATGGAGGAAGTTGTTTGTTTAAAGAACAAGCAGTGAGAATGGTCAAATCAGAAACATAGGGGTGAGAAGGAGTGTGTTTTCATAGCTGGAGTTGAGGTGAGCGGTGGCCCCAAGAGTGCCACATAGAGTGAATGGCGGGCATGTGGGGGCTCTTACCCAGAAAAGGGGTGAGATGGCGCTGCAGCCTGACTGTGCAGTCTGGATGTTCACCCCGTGTTTGTTGTCCCACAGGCTGTCTCCACCTATGTGGCCCTCTCCCAGTTCTCTCAGAACGTGGGTGACAAGGACGAGTGGCTGCACCGTGAGCAGCTGGCCATTCAGAAAAGCAGCCTGTGTTGGTTCTCCAGGGAGGGGCTGTTAGCCACAGCCCAGCTCATGCAGGCCTTGGCCTACACCAAACTCTGCCTTGGGCATCTCGACTTCTCCATCAAGCTGGGTAATGGGGCCTGGGGCTGGTGGGCCTGGGGCTTTTAGAGAGGCCAGGCGCACCTCTAGACCTCACGATGCTCTTTAACCTCCTTAGGTTTTCAAGCTCATGAGATATGCAGACACCTCAAGAAACCAGCTCTGGAGAATCTGGTTCTCTCAGTTCTCTTCAGATCTGCATTTCTGAAGAAGAAGTATTAAGATCCTTTACTGTCCTTTGTATTTGTTGCCTCAGAGGGGAGAGTATGACCTTCTAAAGCAGTTTAGAGTGGAGAGGGAGAAGCTGTCCTGTCTCCACAGCCAGGACTATCTCCAGTAGTCCTCCAGGAAACATCGTCTTAAGTTTGAGGGGTCAGGAGTAGAAAGGCAGAGTCTGGGCACTAGATATTCCCCCCCCCCCCTCCCCCCCCCCCCCCCCCCGCATTTGTTTTACTGCAGGGAAGTCAGTAATTGCAATAGCTCACCCTGGAAGTTGTCTCAGAGTCATTTTCCCACTTCCTTTGCTTAGACATAGGTCTGATCCCGGACACAGATGTTCTCTATATAAATAGAATCATGGAACAGAGGTCTAGAGGCTGTTAGGCCACCTTGAAGGTGTAGGATCCCATCCTATCCTGTACAGCCCTCCCCATTCTCCAGCTGGTCCCAGTGGCTCTGTCTCTCGGCAGATTTGATCTGTGTGTCCATGTGCTGGAGAGTCAGTGGGCGCTCATTTCCCAGAGTCATGATGTCCTTGGCCAGGCCTGCTTCTATTCTGCTTGCTTAGATCTGCTGCTCTACGGAAAAGGTAAATCGTGTGCAGGGCTCTGCTGTATTCCTGAGGGATTCAGACCTCAGGTGGGGCCCTAGGTTTGGAACACAGGCACTCATGGACCTGTCCTTTGGGCATGGCCTCTGCTCCTGGCCCTTGTTCCTTAAAGTGTAGGAACCACATTGTGATTCAGGGTGTCTGCTTTCCAGGTGGTGTCTCCTCCCTGGACCACGTACCTTGTATACCACTTTATAGTCGACAACTTATACTACTAGCCTGGTTACTTTCTCTGTCCACAGGATGGCTGTGTCGGCCCTTTGGGGAATGTCTGCATTTCATTCAACACTATGAGCACAGCTGCATTCTAAATTCTCAGAGCAATGTCATGCTGGGGGTCCACTCCTCTCTGGCCATGTGGTAATGTAGGGTATCAGAGTCTTATTCAGGGCTGTGGGAAAGGGTAATTTTGAAGACACCATGAACTCATTTAAGCTATTGCCTTTTGCCCTCCAAGGCAGGATGGTTCCACATCTCCAACCCATTTCTAAAGACCATTCACCTCCCATTTCCCCCCACGTTATTGGAAGGGTTCTTCTTGTCCCTTAAGAGGTTTGGGCTCATAGATTAACGGTTCAGTTTAGAGTTACATTTACGTGTGAGATAATCCATGGCAAAGCTGTATGTCATTGGTTTTCTTTTGAGCCTCCTTACACGTGAGTTAATAGCCTTGGCCCCTTACCAGAATCACAAATCTGACTGAAGGAGGTCTTAGAGCCTTAGAGTAATGACGGTTCTGTGGAGGAGCCATAGTGGGAGTTAGTGGAGAGAGCTGAGAGCTGTGGTTCTTTCCCTTCAGGTTTGCCCAGGACTCACAGTGGAATCAGTTTGAGTACCACTTCTCTAAGGCTCGCCAGTTGGTGAAAGGAACCGATGCCTCACTATTTGGTTCCCATGGCTTTGTCCGATTCCTAGAGTGCCATGTGCTAGTGTTACAGAAAATGCCAGAGGATGTCTTCCTGCAAACTCTTGCAGAGACTCGCCGCCAAACCCTCACGGTATCTGTCTCCGTTATCCTGAACTAACATCTAAGGCATGGTACTCTTTCTGCCACCTGCCTCTCTCCCTTACTCTTCTCCTTGCTGCCTCGGTCTCTTTTTCCTCCTTGAACCCTTTTTTTTCCCTCCACCTACAGACTCTATCCACCTACCTCATGTATCCTCCCAGATATTCTTGCGTGTAGATCAGGACTGGGTTTCTTAACATTACTGGATTTGCAAAAGCTACTACCCAGTGCCCTTAAAATGTTAGTACTTAGCCCTCCTCAGTAGACCACGCTGGCTTTGGCTATAGGTTGACACATTTTCCTACATCCTTTACTTCTGAATCTAAAACATTCCAGTTCCTCTGTATCTGAGAACAAGCTTTCTGGGCCTCCTTGACCATAAGTAACTCCTTCCTGTTCCCCCAGCCCTGAGTGAGTGTGCTGAGTGGGAACTGCAGTAAGTTCTGATGGAGTGGAGTGGAGGAAAGAAAGTACTAATCCCTGAGCTAATGGACCTTCCTTTCCTTTCAGTACTTTAAGGAGTTCTTCTCTCGATGTGTGACCTGCCCTGTCTATCACCAGTGGGTCTCTGAGCTTAAAGCCTTTGTAATGAGAAATGGAAAGATGTCCTTGACCAACATCATCAGACCTTTTGACACCTGCCTGACCAGGATTTGGATAGAGGGAGAATTCCTGGAGGAAAATAACTCCTTTGAACAAAACTTGGAAATACAAAGTAAACATTCCTTCCTGGAACGCTTGTCTGACAGATATAAAGAACAGTCTCAGATTCTTACTCACAAGCAGTTAAAGTCATGTCCAAATAAGAAGGGACATGGAGATAAAAGGATTAGTCCTTACTTCAGAGGTAGTTGTCATTCTCTCACAGTGCCAGACTCAGCCTCAACAGAGACCCCTTTATGTAAGGGGTGGAAGAGCCTCTGTCAGCCCTTTGTTTCAGCATCTGTAAGTCTTAGGCATAGGAAATTCCCCCTTGGTCCCAGTGCAAACAAATAGATTGTTTCCTTGGAGTAGCTGGATGGTCACTAAGGGAGAAAGAAGGCCTTAGAAATCACAATGTAATGTCTATGAAGGTGAATGATAAGATGAAAAAGAAAAAGAGAGGAGAGAATATAGTTTCTTGCTTTAGGACCCAGCAAATCTCCTTTTTCCAGGCCATGAGTTAAATTTGTAATAGCAGAGGAAATTCTTTGTGTTTGTGTTACTCTTTATGTTTCTATTTTCAGGATTTGTCAGAGAGGCTGGTGTCAACAAGAAGGATAAAGAAGAAATTCAAGAATGTATCTGTTAAAACAGTCAAACAAAAATCCTCCGAAGGGACCGTGATTCTTTTATTACATGTAACACAAAGCTGTGCCCCCAAGTCTCCTTTTTAAGATGCTGTATATATACATATTAAATATGCTAGCCTTTTATAGTCACCACTATCTGTATATCTTCATAAAAATAAAAGCATGTATTTCTAAAGCATGAAATTTAGATCTTTAACTCTCTTCATTAATGCAACTGTGGCAGAAATTATTACTAGAACCATAGCTAGACCAGAGGCCAGGGAGGCTTTGAGATTAAACTGACTCCATCTCATATAAGGTGAGATCTATTAACAGGTAATTCTTCCATGTTGTAGCATTTCCTTTTGTGGCTGGATAACATTCCATTTTATGGATATGCCACATTTTGCTTATCCATTCATGCGCTAGTGGTTATCTGGCTTAGTTCTGCTTTTTGGTTATTATGAATAATGCCATTATAAACATTTGTGTGCAGGTTTTTGTTTAAACATATGTTTCAGTTCTTTTCGGTATATACCCAGGAAAGGAATTTTTAGGTCATGCAGAAGCTGTTTAAAGAGTTGTCATATTTTCTCCTAAGTTGCCATACCACTTATATTCCCAGCAGCAATGTGTAAGGGGTCCAGTTTTTCACATCTTCACAAACAATTGTTATTTGCTTGGTTTTTTTTATAGCCATTCTAGTGATTGTGAAATGATATCTCGTTGTGGTGTTGATTTGCATTACCTTAATGACTAATGATGTTCATTTATTATAAGCTTATTGGCCATTTGTATGTCTTCTTGGAGAAATGTCTGTTCAGATCCTCTGCCCATTTGTTATTGGAATATTTGCCTTTTTATTGTTGAGCTTGAAGAATTTCTTATATATTCTGGGTGCTAGACCCTTATCAAATTTGATTTACAAATATTTTCTCTAATTCTGTAAGTTGTCTTTTCACATTCATGGTGGTATTGTTTTATAGCACAAAAGTGTTTTGTTTTGATAAAGTCCAGTTTATCTGTTTTTGTTTTTTGGCTGCTTGTGCTTTGGTGTCATATCTTAGAAATCATTGCTCATCTTAAGTCACAAAGATTTTTTTTCTCTGTTTTCTTCTAAGAGTTTTATAGTTTTAGCTTTTATTTAGGTCTTTGATTATTTTAAGTTCACTTTTGCATATAGTGAAAGTTAAGTTTCCAAATTCATTCTTTTACATGTAGATATACACTATCTCAGCACCATTTGTTAAAAAGACTATTCCTCCCACATTTAAGTAAATACTGTCACTTTTATTTTTTTAATAAGATTTATTTATTGGTTTTGTTTTGGCTGCACTGCATGGCATGGCAGAAATCTTTAGTTCCCTGAGCAGGGATCAAACCCATGCCCCCTGCTGTGGAAGCTTAGAGTCTTAACCACGAGATCACCAGGGAAGTCCCCAAGTACTCTTGTTGATGTATGGTTTTATTAGACATATGGGTTTATTTCTGAACTCTCAATTCTGTTGCATTGGCCTATATATCTATCCTTATGGCAAGCCACACAGTCCTGATTATTGCAGCTTTGTTCAGTTCAGTCACTCAGTTGTGTCCGACTCTTTGCGACCCCATGAACCACAGCACACCAGGCCTCCCTGTCTATCACCAGCTCCCAGAGTCCACCCAAACCCATATACATTGAGTCGATGATGCCATCCAACCATCTCATCTTCTGTCATCCCCTTCTCCTCCTGCCCCCAATCCTTCCTAGCATCAGGGTCTTTTCAAATGAGTCAGCTCTTCGCATCAGGTGGCCAAAGTATTGGAGTTTCAGCTTCAACATCAGTCCTTCCAATGAACACCCAGGACTGATCTTTAGGATGGACTGGTTGCAACTCCTTGCAGTCCAAGGGACTCTCAAGAGTCTTTCCAACACCACAGTTCAAAAGCATCAATTCTTCAGCATTCAGCTTTCTTTATAGTCCAACTCAACATCCATACATGACCACTGGAAAAACCATAGCCTTGACTAGATGGACCTTTGTTGGCAAAGTAATGTCTCTGCTTTTTAATATGCTGTCTAGGTTGGTCATAACTTTCCTTCCAAGGAGTAAGCGTCTTTTAATCCATGGCTGCAGTCACCATCTGCAGTGATTTTGGAGCCCAGAAAAATAAAGTCAGCCACTGTTTCCACTTTTTCCCCATCTATCTACCATGAAGTGATGGGACTGGATGCCATGATCTTAGTTTTCTGAATGTTGAGCTTTAAGCCAACTTTTTCACCCTCCTCTTTCACTTTTTCTTTTTTTTTTTTCCTCTTTCACTTCCATCAAGAGGCTCTTTAGTTCTTCTTCACTTTCTGCCATAAGGGTGGTGTCATCTGCATATCTGAGGTTATTGATATTTCTCCCAGCAATCCTGATTCCAGCTTGTGCTTCCTCCAGCCCAGCGTTTCTCATGATGTACTCTGCATGTAAGTTAAATAAGCAGGGTGACAATATACAGCCTTGACGTGCTCCTTTTCCTGTTTGAAACCAGTCTGTTGTTCCATGTCCAGTTCTAACTGTTGCTTCCTGATCTGCATCCAGGTTTCTCAAGAGGCAGGTCAGGTGGTCTGATATGTCCATCTCTTCCAGAATTATCCACAGTTTATTGTGATCCTCACAGCCAAAGGCTTTGGCATAGTCAATAAAGCAGAAATAGACGTTTTTCTGGAACTCTCTTGCTTTTTCCATGATCCAGCGGATGTTGGCAATTTGATCTCTGGTTCCTCTGCCTTTTCTAAAACCAGCTTGAACATCTGAAGTTCACGGTTCACTTATTGCTGAAGCCTGGCTTGGAGAAATTTAAGCATTACTTTACTAGCATGTGAGATGAGTATAATTGTGCAGTAGTTTGAGTATTCTTTGGGATTGCCTTTCTTTGGGATTGGAATGAAAACTGACCTTTTCCAGTCCTGTGGCCACTGCTGAGTTTTCCATATTTGCTGGCACATTAAGTGAAGCACTTTTACAGTGTCATCTTTCAGGATTTGAAATAGCTCAACTGGAATTCCATCACATCCACTAGCTTTGTTCATAGTGATGCTTCCTAAGGCCCACTTGACTTCACATTCCAGGATGTCTGGCTCTAGGTGAGTAATCACACCATCGTGATTATCTGGGTCATGAAGATCTTTTTTGTACAGTTCTTCTGTGTATTCTTGCCACCTCTTCTTAATATCTTCTGCTTCTGTTAGGTCCCTACCATTTCTGTCCTTTATTGAGCCCATCTTTGCACGAAATGTTCCCTTGGTATCTCTAATTTTCTTGAGGAGATCTCTAGTCTTTCCCATTCTATTGTTCTTCTCTATTTCTTTGCATTGATCACTGAGGAAGACTTTCTTTTTTTTTTTTTTTTCCATTTATTTTTATTAGTTGGAGGCTAATTACTTTACAATATTGTAGTGGTTTTTGTCATACATTGACATGAATCGGCCATGGATTTACATGTATTCCCCATCCCAAACCCCCTCCCACCTCCCTCTCTACCTGATCCCTCTGGGTCTTCCCAGTGCACCAGGCCCAAGCACTTGTCTCATGCATCCAACCTGGGCTGGTGATCTGATTCACCATAGATAATATACAGTATACTAACACATATATATGGAATTTAGAAAGATGGTAATGATAACCCTATATGCAAAACAGAAAAAGAGACACAGATGTACAGAACAGAATTTTGGACTCTGTGGGAGAAGGCAAGGGTGGGATGTTTCAAGAGGAAGACTTTCTTATCTCTCCTTGCTATTCTTTGGAACTCTGCATTCAAATGGGTATATCTTTCCTTTTCTCCTTTGCTTTTCACTTCCCATCTTTTCACAGCTATTTGTAAGGCCTCCTCAGACAGTCATTTTGCTCTTTTGCATTTCTTTTTCTTGGGGATGGTCTTGATTCCTGTCTCCTGTACAATGTCATGAACCTCCACCCATAGTTCATCAGGCACTCTGTCTATCAGATCTAGTCCCTTAAATCTATTTCTCACTTCCACTGTATAGTCGTAAGGGATTTGATTAGGTCATACCTGAATGGTCTAGTGGTTTTCTCCACTTTCTTCAATTTCAGTCAGTGTTTAGCAATAAGGAGTTCATGATCTGAGCCACAGTCTTGTTTTTGCTGACTGTATAGAACTTCTCCATCTTTGGCTGCAAAGTATATAATCAATCTGATTTTGGTGTTGACCATCTGATGATGTCCATGTGTAGAGTCTTCTCTTGTGTTGCTGGAAGAGGGTGTTTGCTATGACCAGTGTGTTCTCTTGGCAGAACTCTATTAGCCTTTGCCCTGCTTCATTCTGTACTCCAAGGCCAAACTTGCCTGTTACTCCAGGTGTTTCTTGACTTCCTACTTTTGCATTCCAGTCCCCTGTAATGAAAAGGACATCTTTTTGGGGTGTTAGTTCTAGAAGTTCTTGTAGGTCTTCATAGAACTGTTCAACTTCAGCTTCTTTGGTGTTACTGGTTGGGGCATAGACTTGGATTACCTTGATATTGAATGGTTTGCCTTGGAAACGAACAGAGATCATCCTGTCGTTTTTGAGATTGCATCCAACTACTGCATTTCGGACTCTTGTTGACCATGATGGCTACTCCATTTCTTCTAAGGGATTCCTGCCCACAGTAGTAGATATAATGGTCATCTGAGTTAAATTCACTCATTCCGATCCATCTTAGTTCACTGATTCCTAGAATGTTGATGTTCACTCTTGCCATCTCCTGTTTGACCACTTCCAATTTGCCTTGATTCGTGGACCTAACATTCCAGGTTCCTATGCAATATTGCTCTTTACAGCATCGAATCTTGCTTCTATCACCAGTCCCATTCACAACTGGGTGTTGTTTTTGCTTTGGCTCCATCCCTTCATTCTTTCTGGAGTTATTTCTCACTGATCTCCAGTAGCATTTTGGGCACCTACCGACCTGGGGAGTTCATCTTTCAGTGTCCTATCTTTTTGCCTTTTCATACTGTTCATGGGGTTCTCAAGGCAAGAATACTGAAGTGGTTTGCCATTCCCTTCTCCAGTGGACCACCTTCTGTCAGATCTCTCCACCATGACCCGTCCGTCTTGGGTGGTCCCACATGGCATGGCTTAGTTTCATTGAGTTAGACAAGGCTGTGGTCCATGTGATCAGATTGGCTAGTTGTCTGTGACTGTAGTTTCAGTCTGTATCCCCCCCGATCCCCTTTCTCAGTGCCTACCATCTTACCTGGGTTTCTCTTAGCTTGGATGTGGGATCTCTCTTCACGGCTGCTCCAGCAAAGCGCAGCCGCGGCCCCTTACCTTGGACATGGGGTAGCTCCTCTCAGCCACTGCCCCTGATCTCGGGCATAGGGTAGCTCCTCTCGGCCGCCGCCCCTGACCTCCAGCTCAGGGTAGCTCCTCTCGGCTGCATGTGGTAAGTTTTCAAATCAGGAAATGTGAGTCTTCCAACTTTATTATTCTTTTTCAAGATTGTTTTGATTGTTCTGGGTCCCTTGCATTTCCATATGACTGTAAGCTTGCAAGTTTCTACAAAAAGGACAGCTGTAATTTTGATAGAATATGTTGACTCTGTAAATCAATTTGCAGAGAACTGCTATCAGCATTATTAAGTTTTCTTTTTTTTAATTTATTTGTTTAATTGGAGGATGATTACTTTACAATATTGTGGTGGTTTTTGCCATACATCAACGTGAATCAGCCATGGCTGCACATGTGTCCCCCCTATCCTGAACCCCACCTGCCTCTGCACCCCATCCCTCTGGGTTGTCCCAGAGCACTGGCTTTGAGTGCCCTACGTCATGCATCAAACTTGCACTGGTCATCTGTTTCGCATATGGTAATATACATGTTTCAATGCTATTCTCCCAAATCATCCCACCCTTGCCTTCTCCCACAGAATTCAAAAGTCTCTTCTTTACATCTGTGTCTCTTTTGTTGTCTTGCATATAGGATCATTGTCACCATCTTTCTAAATTCCATGTATATGCATTAATATACTGTATTGGCATTTCTTTCTCTGGCTTACTTCGCTCTGTATAATAGGCTCCAGTTTCGTCCACCTCATTAGAACTGACTCAAATGTGTTCTTCTTTATAGCTGAGTAATATTCCATTGTGTATATGTACCACAGCTTCCTTATCCATTCATCTGCCAATGGACATCTAGGTTGCTTCCATGTCCTAGCTATTGTAAACAGTGCTGAAATGAACATTGGGATACATGTGTCTCTTTCAATTCTGCTTTCCTTGGTGTGTATGCTCAGCAGTGGAATTCCTGGGTCCTATGGCAGTTCTATTTCCAGTTTTTTAAGGAATCTCCACACTGTTCTCCATTCCCACCAATAGTGTAAGAGGGTCCCCTTTTCGCCACACCCTCTCCAGCATTTATTGTTTACAGACTTTTTGATGGTGGCCATTCTGACCGGCATGAAATGGTACCTCATTGTGTTTTTGATTTGCATTTCTCTGATAGTGATGTTGAGCATCTTTTCATGTGTTTATTAGCCATCTGTGTGTCTACTTTGGGGAAATGTCTGTTTAGTTCTTTGGCCGACTTTTTAATTGGGTTCATTTTTCTGGTATTGAGCTGCTTGTATATTTTGGAGATTAATTCTTTGTCAGCTGTTTCACTTGCTATTATTTTCTCCCATTCTGAAGGCTGCCATTTTGCCTTGCTTATTGTTTCCTTCATTGTGCAAAAGCTTTTAAGTTTAATTATGTCACATTTGTTTATTTTTGTTTTTATTTCCGTTACTCTGGAAGGTGGATCATAGAGGGTCTTGCTGTGATTTATGTCAGAGAGTGTTCTGCCTATGTTTTCCTCTAAGAGTTTTATAATTTCTGGTCTTACACATAGATCTTTAATCCATTTTGAGTTTATTTTTGTGTATGGTGTTAGAAAGTGTTCTAGTTTCATTCTTTTACATGTGGTTGACCAGTTTTCCCAGCACCACTTGCTAAAGAGATTGTCTTTTCTCCATTGTACGTTTTTGCCTCCTTTGTCAAAGATAAGGTGTCCATAGGTGCATGGATTTATCTCTGGGCTTTCTATTTTGTCCCATTGATCTATATATCTGTCTTTGTGCCAGTACCATACTGTCTGGATGACTATAGCTTTGTAGTATAGTCTGAAGTCAGGAAGTTTGTTTCCTCCAGTTCCATTCTTCTTTCTCAAGATTGCTTTGGCTATTTGAGGTTTTTTGTGTTTCCATACACACTGTGAAATGATTTGTTCTAGTTCTGTGAAAAATACCATTGGTAGCTTGATAGGGATTGCATTGAGTCTATAGATTGCTTTGGGTAGTATACTCATTTTCACTATATTGATTCTTCCAATCCACAAACACGGTGTGTTTCTCCATCTATTTGTGTCATCTTTGATTTCTTTCATCAGTGTTTTATAGTTTTCTTTATATATAGGTCTTTTGTTTCTTTAGGTAAATTTATTCCTAAGCATTTTTTTCTTTTCATTGCAACAGTGAATGGTATTGTTTCCTTAATTTCTCTTTCTGTTTTTTTCATTGTTAGTGTATAGGAATGCAAGGGATTTCTGTGTATTAATTTTATATCCTGCAACTTTACTATTATATTCATTAATTAGCTCTAGTAATTTTCTGGTAGTGTCTTTAGGGTTTTCTATGTAGAGGATCATGACATCTGCAAACAGTGAGAGTTTTACTTCTTCTTTTCCAGTTTGAATTCCTTTTAATACTTTATTTCTTTTCTGATTGCTGTGACTGGGACTTCCAAAACTTATGTTGAGTAGTGGTGAGAATGGGCACCAAGTTTTCTGATCCATGAAAGTGACATATCTTTTCCATATATTTGAGTCTTCCATAATTTCTTTCAGTGATGTTTTGTAGTTTTAATGCACCAGTCTTACTCCTATTTTGTTAAATTTATGCCTAAATAATTTTATTTTTCTTGGTATTATTGTATATAGAGTTGTTTTCTTAATTTCATTTTGACTTGTTCATTGCTAGAGTATAGATATAAAACTGATTTTCACATATTGGTTTTGTATCCTGAAACTTTGCTGAACTAATTTGTTAACTCTAATTTTTTTGGTGTGGGTGGATTTCTTAACCTTGCAGATCATGTCATCTGCAAATAGAGGTAATTTTACTTCTTCCTTTCCAATCTCGATACCTTTTATTTTTCTTGTTTAATTGCACTTGCTAGAGCCTATAGTATAATGTTCAATAAAAGTGACAAGAGTGGACATCTTTGTCTTGTTCTCAACTATTGGGGAAAACTTTTTAGTTTTTCACCTCTAAGTATGATATTAGCTGTGAATTATTTATAGATGTTCTTTATCAGGTTGATGAAATCCTGTGGTATTCCTAGTTTGTTGAGTGTTTTTATCATGATAGAGTGTTGGGTTTTATCAAACACTTTCTGTCACCCACTGAAATGATCATGTGGTTTGGGGGAGAGGAATTTCTATTAATATGGTGTATCATACTGATTTTCAAATGTAGAACCAACCTTGCATTCCTAGACTAAGCCTTGCTTTGTCATGCTCTATAATCCTTTCTATTTGTTCCCAGGTCCTATTTGCACTGTTTCATTGAAGATTTTTTGCATCTACATTTATAAAGAATGTTGGCCTATAGTTTTCTTGTGATCTCTGTCTGGTTTTTGTATCTAAGTAAAACTGCTCTCATAGAAAATGAGTTGGTAAGTATTCCTTCCTCTTCTTCTTCTTCTTTTTTTTTTTTTTTGAAGAGTTTGTGAAGGATTGGTTTTAAAATTCATTCAGTATTTGATTGAACTCACCAGAAAAGCCATCTGGTCCTAAGCATCTCTTTGTGGGAAGTTTTTGGATTACTAATTAAACCTCTTTATATGGTATAGATTTTCTATTTCTCCTTAAGTCATTTTCAGTAGTTTACGTCTTTCTAGGAATTTGTCCATTTCATCTAAGTTACCTAAGGTATGTAATTGTTCATAATATTTCTTATAATGCTTTTTATTTCATAAGGTCAGTAGTTCTCCTTCACTTTTCATTTCTGATTTAGTAATTTGAGTCATCTTTGCTTTGTTTCTTGTCCAGTCTAGCCAAGATTTGTCAATTTTGGTGATCTGGTCAAAGAACCAACTCTTGGTTTTGTTGATTTTTTTTTTCTGTTGTTTTTCTGTTCTCTATTTCATTTATTTCTGCTCTAATTTTTATTATTTTCTTTCTTCTGCTTGCTTTGAGTTTAGTTTGCTCTTTTATTTCTAGTTTCTTCAGGTGAAAAGTTAGCTTATTAATTTGAAATCTTCTCTTTTTTTTCTAACATAGGTGTTTACAGCTATAAATTTCTCTCTAAGCACTGACTTTGCTGAATCACCTAACTTTTGGTATGTTGCATAATCATATTCATTCATTTAAAGTATTCATTCATTTCTAACTTCTGCTGTGACTTCTTCTTTTTCCTATTTGTTATTTAGGAGTGAGTTGTTTGATTTCCACATATTTGTGACTTTCCAAATTTTGCTTCTGTTATTGACTTCTAGTTTCATACCGTTATAGTCAGAAAAAATACTTTATATAATTTCAGTCATTCTAAATTTATTTAGACTTGATTATAGTCAAGCATATGATCTATCCTAGAGACTGTTGCATGTATATTTGAGAAGAATGTGTATTCAGCTTTGTTGGATGGTGTGTTCTGTAGATATCTGAGAGGTCTGTTGGTTTATAGTGTTATTCATGTCTACTCTTTTGTTGTTGATCTTCCACCTCCTTGCTGTATTGTTTTTTTTGAAAGTAGAATATTGAAGTCTACAACCATTACAATTTATTTATCCCTTCAGTTCTGTCAGATTTTGCCTCATGTATTTTGAAACTCTGTTGTTAGGTACACATATATTTATAATTGTTATATCTTCTTAGTGGATTTATTCTTTTATCATTATAAAATGTCCTTTGTCACTAGTAACAATTTTTGTCCTAAAGCCTATTTTGTCTGATAGTATAGCTACTCCAGTGCTCTGTAACTAGTTTGCATGATATATGTTTTTCCATTCTTTTACTTTCAGCAGACTTGTGTTTTTCAATCTAACATTTGTCTTCTAGAAGCAGCATATAGTGGAATCATATATTTTTTAAATCAACTTTGCCAATATCCACCTTTTAATTAGGATGTTTAATCTATTTACATTCAGTATAATTACCGATAAGGTAAGATTTATGTCTTCCAGCTTGTTATTTGTTTTCTACTAGTTTTATGTCTTTTTTCTCCTGTATTTTGCCATTGTCTTTTGTCATATTAGATAATTTAATTCCCTTGTCATTTCTTTTACCATATAACTTTGCACTATTTTCTTACTGTAGAGATTATAGTTGGCATTTTAATTTAAAATAATCTAGTTCAGATTAATATAACTTAATTTTAATAATATATTAATACAAAAACTTTGATTCTATATAGCCCCATTCCTTCTTTCTCCCTCTTCATATTGTTACTGTCATAAAAGTTACATCTTAATAAATGGTGTGCCCATCAGCACAGGTATATAATTATTGCTTTATAAAGTTGTCTCTTGAATAGGGGTGGGGGAAGCCATTTTTTTTGAGTAAACACTCCTTGGATTGATGCAAGCCACTGGTTAATTTCCAGAGTTCCAAAAAAGTTGACTATATTTTTGCCGGTTTTCTTGTTTCTTTTATGAAGGTGAGAATTTTCAGAGTTCTTTAACCATTTTCTTCTAAAACTACTCTCAGTGTACTTTTAACTTGTATTTTCCTTAGATGAAGTTTAACATCTTTATTATGTCTACATTTCTTTTTGTGTGAGCTATAGGTGTATATCCTGTGACCATATTCTATTAAGTATTTGTTTTCTAATTGATATGTAGAAGTTAGGGAAATGAGCCATCTGCCTTTTTAGGGAAATGAGCCCCCTGCCTTTATATGGGTTGCAAAATTTTTCCTTATTTTGTCTTTTGACTTTAATTTATAGTGTTTTGTCATAGAGGGAAAAGTATCAGTCTTAATTTATCTTAATGTGTCAGTTATAATGTAACTATGAATTCTTCTATGGCTTCTGAGTTTTGTATGATACTTTAAAGAGCTTTTTTCTCTAAGATTGTTCTAACTATTCCCCAATAGTTTCATATGTAAAATAAAATTTATCAAAATATAATTTAAATGCAGTAAGGTACGCCTATTGGATAGATTTTGACAAATGTATATACTGTGTAACTACCACAGTCATAATGGAGAACATTTAATTACACCCAAAAGTTCTTTCAGGCCCCTTTAGTCATTCCCACTCCTCCACCACCATTAGCACAAAATATTCTTATTTTTTTGTTGTTGTCTTTTTATCTGTGACTATTTCCCCCTTGTTGTTTATTTCACCCATCTTCTTTAATGTAAGTTAGCTAACACTTTATTTCAGTTTACTTCAAAGAACAAACTTATTTATATATTAGTTATGTCATTTTTCTCATTTAAAATTAACTAGCTGTTTGAGTAAGATGCTTAATTCTTGTTAAGGGTGTGTATTTTCCCCTGAGAGCTTCTTTAACTGAGTTCCAAAGGTTCTAATGTGAAGCAGTCATCTCACCATGTCATTTGCATTTACTTTGTTTTTATAAAATAAATTAAATTTATTTCAGTACTTTCATTTTAAAAGTTACTTTTATAACTGTGACTCTGTGACTATAATTCATAGACTTTCTATCATAGGCATTGATGGAATTAATATATTTCCCTTTCCTCCTTCAGTCTTCTCTACCAGTCAACTGATTATCTTAGTATTTTCCTTTGCATTGTTAAATATACTTCTACTTCTGTCAGGTTCTGAAAAGTTACATTCAGACCAATTATAGTCATTTCTCCCAGAGGGGTGCTTTTTAGACTTTATTCTGCCCTTCCCCCATCTTGCCTTCCCACCAGGAAAGTCGCCAGTCATCTTAGCCAGGGTAAATGAGGGCTTAGTTGATTGGTGGGGAGCTGCTGCCTCCACAAGGGACAGAGTAAATTTAGGTTCTGTCACAGGCTGAGACTCTATCAAAGGAAGCCCAGAACATCCTGCCAGAGCTACCTGAAAATAGCATTACTAGGCTTGCACAGCCCCTGCCTGTCCCTTCTCCTCAGGTACCTAGACTAAGCTGAGGGCCCTTCCAGATGGTCCAGATGGTTAAAAACCTCTTTTTGCCCAATTCTTCACGATTGTAAAAGACCGGATTCCTGAGTACCTCCTCTTCGCCATCTAAGTCTCTCATCTCAATATGGACAAATATTTTCAAACAGTTTGAGAAGAAGTCATGGCAGAAACCTTAAAGGCTTTCCTATACGCAGCCTGGATTAGCCTTCATTTACACTTAACTGTGGCCACACATTTACCATTTATTCCTCATTCCCCCAGCTGCATGCCTTTTCTTCACTGGGCTCTTCCCAGGCTCAGAGTTCCGGCCAAGGGAGCAGAGCTACCAGAAGACCACACAGTTGAGAAAGAGCCAACTCTGATAAAACTGATGTCTGTGAAGATCTTTTATCTCCTGGTGCTTGGGAATCCTTTGTTCTACCAAGGAATAGGCTTGGTATCTATTTCAGTTTCTGGCCTTACTCCTGTTTGCTTTTAACCCCATCGCTCCCACCCTGCCTGTCCTGAGCCTCCTTTGTGCTGTGCTAAGTCGCTCAGTCTTGTCCGACTCTGTGCAACCCCACCAGGCTCCCCTGTCCGTGGAATTCTCCGGGCAAGAATACTAGAGCGGGTTACTGTTTCCTACTCCTGGGGATCTTCCTGACCCAGGGATTGAACCCATGTCTCTTACATCTCCTGCATTGGCGGGGGGCTTCTTCACCACTAGCAGCACCTGGACTGATGAATTCTCCTCCTCCTCCCATCATATGTGTCACATCATAAGATGTCACTCGTTTACAAGGTATAAAGCAGAAAATGGGATATTTCTTTCTCAAGCAAATGAATCTATACTTTCAAGTGTCATGATCAAGGCAGGAAATGCTTTTGAAGAAATCCCCCTTCACACCCCTTAAATCAGACTGCAATGCAGGAGTCTGACCAGGGAGGGAAGTCACTTCCCCGCTGGCAGGAGAGCATTACAGCACAAACTCTGGACCAGTCTTTTAAGTTCATGAGCAGTCAAACCTGGGCCGTTTCATTCCCTCCCAAGCATCAAGAGCTCATATATTATCATTTAGAGTTTATTTAGTTCTTTGGCAGAGGAACTAACATGGCTAGTTTCCCAGGACACGGCTTGGCTTCCCAGGACACCTCAGTCATTCCAAGTATCACTTACCAGGTCAGAAAAGTTAAGACATTGGATCCTAAAGGTCAGATTTCCTAAGGATCTAGAGCATGGGTTGCATGGATGGCTACACAAAACCCTGGGGATAATCTGTGGGTGTACAGGATGGTGACCAGCCTAGCTGGGTGGAGCCTGGCTATTAGGTGGCTCCTGGGCTATTTCGCAGGGGGCTCCTCCACCCTTGCCCTTTCCAGGGAAGATGACTGTAGCGTATGTCACAGGCTTGGAGATGATCTCAACCTTAGGAGGCAGAGGGGGCACACAGGATGATTCCAAGGGTAGGAGTTTCCCTGACAGGGAATCAGGAGAAAGGTTGGTGTAAGTGGTATCATCAAAGGAAGGTGGTGAGTCAAGCTTGACATATGGTACATCTGATGGCAAATCAACAGCCAGTCCAGAGTCACTGATGTGGTGGACCACTGAGGAGGGAGCCTATAACAAAAGCAGTCCTGTCAGGCAAAGAGAAAATGCCTCCCTCTACCCCGGTTCCCTGAGGTGAGAAGTCCAGGATCACACTGGGTCTGTCTCCGGAATCCTGAGTATGTCTGTGAGCAAGATAGCTTCACTGTGAAGATTGTCAAGCCCCACATATCTCCCTAAATCTGGGCAGGTGGATGCAAAGTGGGAAGGTGGGAGACTATTGTGGGCAAGTTCACAGCATTTAAGAAGTGGGTTTGGACCTCATGTGGGTTCCAGTCTTTTCTCCACCTGATCATCCCAGGACTTGTCAGTGAGTATGGCAGAGGGAGGGTCTAAGGAATTTGGCTGGGGGCCTGCAGAGGTTTCTTACCATGTTTGAGATTCCACTGCGCTGAGATTGTCCACCGACAGCAACCCTGTTTCCTGGTGGAACAGAAGCACAGTCTGCTCCTTGTGCCGACTCAGTGCCTCCCACACACGCACTCTCTTCAGAAACCTTGGAAACCTCTGTTCTGGCCCATACTCACATCCCCACTCCTACCAGCAAAGTCTTCCCCTTCCATCTCCCCAGCCCCCACCCCCAGGCAGCCCTAACCTCCCCCCCCCACTTACTGCTTCCACAGCTCCCTTTATCCTGCCTCAACACTCAACCCATCTCCTGAAATCCCCCACCTCTTCCAGCCACCTTGTCCCCAGTGCCACTGTCCCACCCTCTACAATTCCTGTCTCTCCCCAGGCCACCTCCCACTGAATTTCCTTGCTCTCCTCCACCTTTCAGCCATGGGAATTGTAGGGCCTGGGGGCGCTTGCCAAAGCCCATGTGTTGGGGGAGCAGACCTAGATTCCCAGCCTCAAATGCAGGAGTGGCTGATACAGAGCCGGAAGAGCCCTGCTGGGGTACGCAGGTGGAGAGCTACCCACCTTTCCTTTTGGCCATCACAGCAAGCAGCACCACGGCCACCATCACCAGCAGGCCCAGCAGGAACATAGCACCCCAAATCCAGGGTCTGCTGAGACACACGAAGAAGGAAGTGAGCTTAGCCCTGAAGCTGGTGGGGAGCTGCTTGGCAGGAACCCTGGAGAAGTGGTGCAGAGGCACCGTTCTTGGTGTGCCATGGTCGGGAGAAACAGCTTTTTTTTTTTAATGGAATGAAGCAGGGAAACTCAAGCAGGGAAGAAGAGAGACACGTTATCAGGGTATCCTGACTGGAGATCTACTGGAATAAAGGGCTCAGTGCTGAACTGGGATAGAGAGGTATGCCTGTCTGTCTGCGCACCTGCCTACCTGTTGAGCAGTTCCCCAGGAGTGGAGAGAACTGTAAGGTTCCCTTTCAATTTAGTCTGGGGCTCTAAACAAGCTGTATCTTCACCATCACCCTTTCCCAGACACCCACATACAGTTCTTGTCAATACCTCTTCTTATCCTGGCTGGGATCCAAAGGGCTGCCGCTGTTTTCAGAGTCCAAAGAGGAGCTCTCACCCAGAGTCCCATCCTGATGGATCTCCTCCTCTTTCAGGCCAGGAGCTGAGTCAGGAGGAAGTACTTATTGAGCACATACCCACCGAGAAGGGCTCAAGGGCTTGCTGAGATCTGAGGGACTGGGGGAGTAGAGCTGAGGAAGGTCCGGAATAAGAAACACAAAGGGATGCTTGGGATATTCCTTAAGGGCCTCTTATTCTGGAGGTCAGGGGATGGCTTGTCTAAGCCTTTATCTGACTGTGAATATGCTCACTTCCCCTCTTCTGCCAGCTGCCAACCTCCCCCCTCTGCATTTCTTCTCTTTACCTGCTCCCCCGTACCTTGTCTCAATCAGGCTGCTCAGACTACGCAGAAACCCCACTGTGTGACCTGTGCCCACTTCCCTACCCCACCCCAGAATAGGTCTGTCTGCTCTGACCTCCTTGGAGACCTTGCTCCCAGCTCTCATCACTTGGTCTCTGAAGGGACTTTGGCCCAGCCTACTAGACCTCTCTGCATGCCTGCAGCCTCGTGACCAACCCTGCAGGTTGGCTGAGCCCCATCCCAAGCTCTGGAACTGAGGAACTTAGGGTCAGTCCTGAAATGACCCAATGCCAAGTGACACTTGCTGAGAGCTTTGGCTTAGACCCTGAGACTCAGTTTTGTGACAAGTTTTTGTCGTTCCAACTGTGTGCTCAGCTTCTATCTGTGGGACTCAGGGTTGGTTTCTGTGGGCCTGAGGATCTGCCTTGGGAACCCGGGCAGTCCTCCAAGATCCTCTGAGAGGAGTGTCTAGCAATTCACCATTCCCACTCCCCACCCCATGCCAAACCAGGAACTGAGACACCATGACCCCAGTCTTGCTGCATATGTCCAGATCTGGTTTTTGAAAACACTCTATCCTCCCTGGATACTGTGCTCTACCCATTTGCCTGAATAGCCATCCTCTACAGCTCTTGGGATCCCTACACCTCAGATGTTCCACTGAGGATGCCCGTCTCCCTGCCGTCCCTTCCCAGTGCATTGTCTGGTGACCATTTGCCATTTAGGAAGTTCTAACCTTGAGTTACTAGACCCTAGAGTGTCAAGGAAGCAGGAGAACAAAGGATAACCAGAGTTAACAGGAGTATATTTATAATATGAGTAATAATTGTGGACACAAGAGAGATTCTAATGACAGCTTAGTCCCTCCTCATAACAGATGGAGAAAAACAGAAGGAAAAATGTCTTGATTTCATTATTTTGGGCCTTTGGCAAAATTCCTTAAGAAAGGAATACTTGAAAATGGAAAAGATGTCAACACCCATAAGAAGAAGGTAGAACAGTCTGCTTCCTCAGGTAGCTGACCATGTTCCCAACAGAACAATTATTTTTTACAATATTGTACTTTTCTGGGGAATATTTAATACTTTTAAATGTTCTTTTAGTAAATATTTAGACATGAGAAAGTTATAGACTGTAAAAATGAATCCTGTGAAGAGTACTTTCTAAACTGACATAGTGTCAAAAATATTGACTATATATTGATGAGACTTTTTCTGTTTTTAAAACTGATAAGTCAAAGGAATTCAGCCACTAAATGTACCCTGCCTGTTACATGAGACACATACTAGACGCTCAGTGAAGACATAAAATATGGAATAAATTCAGTAGTTTTTAAGCCATTAATCTTGTTACAGGAATAAAACCTGGAACATATACCAAAAAATTAATTCTGGTTGATATGTCTGAATCAAAACTTTGTTTAAAACATTTCTAAGGGAAAAAAACAGCACCTAGTATGTTGAAAATGCTGGATGAGGAGGCCAAGGCCCCGAGTGGGGGAAGAAGGATGTGACTTCCTGTGGGGAGACCTGCTCATGTAGGAGGGGAAAGGGGACTGCTCTTTGGCTGATTTATCTCAGACTTCTCACCCGGTTTGGCTTCCGTTCCCTGCAGAGCTGTCAAAAGAATATTGGGCATTTGGCCAACATTCCTCACCCACAAGGGCTCCCACCCACCAAGGACCCAAGAGCAGCATGTTGGGGCAAGGGGGCAGGCCAGGGCTGCTGGCCAGGCTGGGATAACTCACCTGCAGGGAGCACATCCAGAGTCACCCTGTGCACCGTCTGGGGCCCCGAGAGGCCCTCCACCACACAGCCATACTCTCCAGCATCCTCCTCCTGCAGGGCAACCATCTCCACCTGGAGCAGGCCGCCCCCCAGGTCGGTGAGAAATATGCGGCTGCCAGCTGGGGCCCCGCGATTCACAGCTGATGTCACCAAGGGCTGGCATCCCTCTGGCAGGACCCGGCACCACACCTTTTGAGCCTTGACATCCTGGAGTCGGTAGTGGCACTGCACCAGGATGGAACTCCCTACGGGCGCCTGCAGCATCTCCGGGAGGCTGCCGGCCGAGCCCTGGCCTAGGGGAGGAAAGTTGAGGGAACGTCAGGCAGGGCACCTCCCGGTCCCCTCACTGCCCAAGGGCTCAGCGGTCTAGAGGTCCACTTCTGGGCCTACATATGTAACAGTTTCCAGGGCAATGCCAATTATCCCTGGGCACAGAGCGGGGTACATGGGCCCAGAGTGCAGCTCTTTCTGAACCTTACCTACTAGTCCCAGGAGCAGCAGCAGGAGCAGTTTGGGACCCATGGCTGGGCAGGGAGATGTCAGCTCTGAGGCTCGTCTGGGCACTGACACAGCATTCCCCCGGGGGCAGGAAATTTGGCCTCAGACACTCACGTGGGGCTCTCAGTGACCATGGGGCTGGGAAGCAGGCACTGGTGGGCCCCGCTGTGGGTGGGGAGAAGGAGCTGTTCCAAGCTCTGGTTGGCTCAGTGCTCCAGATAGGAGTGGGCGAGGTAGAGTTAGAAGGCCCAAGGAAATACAGAAGCCTGGGATCCTGGGCGCCCCTAAGGAGTGAAGTGAGGGAGGAGGGAGCATTAGAGAAAGGGGGAGGATGATCTTCAGGGTGTTCCAAATATAGAATCTGATGATGCAGAGCTGTGAAGGAGGGAAGTAAAATGTCCTCCCCAGGGCCTGAGTTCGTTTTAATTTTAAATTCTGTGTGAGTGCTCCACCTGAGCTCTCCGGAGATCATCCAGGAAGCCCTCCCTGGATGCTGCACCCTGGCCTGGCCTGTCTCCATTCCCTGTGCTGAGTGCTCCCTAGACACTTCCGGTGTGGACCACATTCTCCACTTCCAGGAATTGCACTATTGCTTTAATAATTAATTGGATATTGAACCTCCTGTATTCATCTCATTTTCATAGCTTTTCTGTCTAGGTTTCTTTCCTTTTTTTTGGTCCATTTTGTTCTGACTCCTGGAAGATATCCTCATATTTTTTCTTCCATCCCTTCTATCCTTGTCCTTCAAGTTTTTATCCCTTAGTGCTTTTAATTTACAATATTTTTGATTCTCTAAGCATTTCTCATTTATTGTATATTATTTTTGTTTCATGAATGCACTGTCCTCTCTGTCAGAAGACAGTTCTCTGTGAATATTTTCATGTTTCTGCATGCTTGGGGCCCTCCCAGAAAAGGTCACTGACCAAGCTTTGTTCCAGGGAGACTGAAGAGCAAACATGCCCGGGGAGGTAGAGACTGTGTGTCAGCTCCAGAGAGATTTGCTTCCATCCTTCCCCTTCCTCCCTGGCAATGATCAGTTTCTATTCCAAAGTAAAGATGTCTCTCTCTCTCTCCCGCCAGAGAGGAAGATGGGCCAACGTGCCAGATGCTCTATATAAGCTCCAAGTCTCATAATTTGGGGTTCCTCTCCCATGACACAAACCCACTCCCTGCACAGGGACCATCTGGTCCTGATTTGCATCACCCTGTGCAGAACCAGAGTTGGGGATCCCATACAGAATGTGGGGGGTAAACCTGCTGACACCAGGGACGCACCAGTGCTCAGACCAGAGCAGGCCAGGTGGGAATGACTGGGAGGACACACCGCTCTGACCTAGATGGTCACGCCTGGAAAGGGGCCTGGAAGAACCACCCCCCTTCTTCTGTCCTCCCTGGCCTCCTCCTCCCCTCTCCCTGCCTCCTCCTCCCTCCAGGAGCAAGGGAGCTGAGAATGGGAAACTGGGAGCAGGAGCCTGAGGAAGCCGTGTTTAGCCGAGTCGCGTGGACACGGTGATAGGGAGACCAGCTGTCCCTGCTCACCTGGAGTGAGGGTTTTCTGGGGACACAGGACTCTTGGTGCTAACACTGGCAGAGTCACCAGCTGACTGGACAGCTGGGTCTTCCCCGTGAGTGATATGGAAGTATGTATGTCTGTCCTGCCAAGGCATATCAGGCTTTCTTTGATTTTCTTACCAGAAAATTATTTTTGCTCTAACAAGCCAACCTGGGAGATTTATGTGAGGAGGAGACCTGTCTTCAATATTTACTGAGTGTCTAAAACAGATACAGTCCCCCGCTGAGTGCCTGGGACAGAAGTGGCCAGGATCCAGGATCCAGAGAGGTGTCCTCTCACCAGGCGTTTGAGAAGAGGAAGAAAGCCAATGTTTATGCAGGACCTACTATGTGCCAGACAGCTGGCCAGGGACTTTAATGTTATTTCTTTCAATCTCATAAAACCCCACCAAAGTAGAGTGGTTGGAGTTTGATTTGGTGTTGGGATTTTTGTTTGTCTTTATGTGCAAGGAGCCTGAGGCTCAGAGCAGTTAAGGAAATTGCTTAAGGTTTCTTGTGGAGGCAAACTTGAAATTGGAAAACGCTTTCAGATCAGTGTGCACTGCAGAGAGTGAAAGGCGAGGGATCCCAGGGTGGATGTCTCTAACATGGCCGAGCATGAAGGAGCAAAGCCTGAGCTCCCAAGAGGAGGAACATTCCAGCAGCACTCCACCAGCAGGCACACCCCCGGAGCCTCCCCTTTCATCCCGTCACCCCCGGTGCCCAGGCGGGGTGGGAGGGAGGGCGCTGGCGTGGGCTCAGTTTGGAATCTGTTCGGTCTCGGCTCCTAGACCATGCCTGTGTCTGCAGGAAGGAGATGACTGCCCCAGGACCCGATGGGGAAGTTTCACTGAAGTGCAGCTGAGTCAGGGAGGCCAGGAAAACAACAGACTGGACCAGGGTCCTGGAGCTGGGGGCAGAGGTCCGCAGAGCAGCCTCGGGGGGAGTAGGTGGGGCAGGGCTGTGACGAGGGGGGTGACCTGTTAACATGAGGCTGAAACGCAGGGCTGCACCGGGGGCTCTTTCCCAGGGATTCAAAACCCCAGGGACCCACACCCAGGTTAGGGAGCAATGCAGCCACATGTGGCCATGGACAGGGGCTCCTGGACTGCCACCTCTCTGAGACCAGGACAGAGAACCTGCAGATATGGCCAACTCACTTCCTCCTCTTGAGGACAGCCGGCCTTCAGGGCAGCTTCCATCTAGTTTCTGCCTCATTCTTGGTCCAGGAGGCGTGTGTATGTGTAGAAGAGATAGATGAGGTTCCCTGAGATGCCTTGGTTGTCCCCTGTGTCTCGAATGCTCTTCCTGCCTTGCTTCCTTGAGGTGTTTCTCAAGTGGTGCCTCCTGACTACCCTTTAGAATTGCATCATTCCCCGGGCCTCCTGCGCTCCCATACTCCCAACCAGCTGACTGACCAACATTGTATTTGTCTGTCTGCTTTCTTCCCGTGAGAACGAGGCTCTGTGTGGGCAGAAATCTTGGCTTGGCTTGTTCACTGGTATGTCTCCAATGCCTAGACTGGTACCTGGCACAGAAAATATCAGTTTTTATTGAATAAGTACATGAATAAATAGGTAGGATTGGGACTTCCCTGGTAGTCCTGTGGTTAGGACTCCACACTTCTATTGCTGGGGCCCAGGTTCGATCCCTGGTCAGGGAACTAAGATGCTGCAAGCTATGCAGCATGGCTTAAAAAAAAAAGAGGGGGGATTATTTTTAATAAATAAGTAGGGTTGAGCTAGATGGAAGGGCACCTTGAATGTCAAGTGAAAGTAGGAGTTCCAGGCTGCACAGGGGACTCTGGGTACATCTTTTCCCTTTTGAGCCTCAGTTTCCCTTCTGTACAATGAGAGGCTTGGGGCTTGGAGCAGTAGTCCCCAGATCTGGTACACTGTGCCAACAACCCAAGCCCTTGCCATTTCTCTGGAGGGAGCATAACATGATAAAAACAAACCTCTAGGGAGATAAATGGATGAGTCAGCTGGGAACTGGATGGGCATGGGGGGCTTGAGACAGGCAGAGGAAGGAAGGGGCCTGGGTGGGGGCCCAGCAATAATCATAGGGAACCAGTGAACAGGAGGCAGGAGGATGAGAGAAGATGCTAGAGAAATTCCACAGAGGGAGGCAGGGCTTGGTAATCAGATCTCTGGGAGGGAGAGAGAAGACTTAAAAAGTCTGGCCAGTTTGGAGCCTGTAGAAATGGAGGGGTGTGGTATTCTAAGACCCTGGACCCTAAGGAGCCAGACCTTCTGTCTTCTCCTCATCAGTATTCACTCTACTAGCCTTGTAGCAAAAGAGAAGACCTTCATGACACGCTAAACCATCAGATAAACATGAAGTCTTGGGTTTACATGTGAGAGTGTTTAATGACCAATGTCCAGAAGTTGGAAGTATCCTTCCCACCTCCCATGCATGCATGCATGCATGCGTGCACACACACATACACACACACACATGCACGCACACGCTTCCATGGGCCAGAGGAAGAAGGGTAGAGGCAGAGTGGCCTTTTGCCAAAGCAGAGCCAGAAGACTTGGTGGCCAACGGGAGAGTGTGCAGCAAGCTGGGGTAATCCATGCAGACCTCTCCTGAAACTTTCCACCGAGGGTCCTTCTCTCTCATATGTCTCTCAGCTCTGCAACAGACAGGGTTCTCACTCAGCAGCTCTCTGCCCCACCTCTCCGGCCCCCGGCCCCCGGCCACCACTGTGCTCCCCAAGCTCACCTGTCACAGTCTGGAGCTGGTGACCTGGGTTGTGGCCACAGTCCGGTCCACTGGTCTGGGGTGGCCGTTGTTTCTGCCCATGCCAGGCTGCAGCCCAGAGGGCAGTGGCGGCTAGAAGCTTGCTGAGAAAGATGCAGGCCAGAAGGAAGAGGATAGAAGTGGGTGGGAAGGGGCTCTCCTCTTCTGAAAGGCTCCTTGGAGAAACAAAGAGGGCATGTGGGGGGCCATGAGGGGACACACACGCTGGACTCTGTCCTCAGAGAAGGAAGGGGGAGACCCCAGGAGCTCGGGGGGCTGGGGACACCCCCACCCACCACCATCCCTGGATGAGGCTTTATGGGGTTAGGGGAGCCTGTAGTCAGGAGACCTGAGTTCCAGGCACAGATCTGCCTGCTGAGTGCTTTTAAACAACCACCTCCCTCATTGAGCGGTTTTCTGCCTACATGATGGTGTGATGTGTTGTGGTGTGTCTGTGTGTGTGTGCGTGCGTGCACACATGTGCACTTCATGGTTATACTAACAGTGTTTAAACACCAGTACATAGTCAAGAACCTGTCAGAACTGATTCTGGTCCCATCAGGGAAGCAGGGATCTAGGGGTACCAATTTTGTGCTAAAATATTAATCGTAAAACTTTCATTGTTGCTGAACTGTGGGGATTCTGTCTGAGGGCTGCCAGGGGAAGAGGGGTAAGGCCAGTCATTCAAGAGTCTTGGAGCAGCAGCTATTTATAAACTGTCAGGGAAGTTTTGCAATATTTTAACAACTGGTACAGTCACACCAACACACTGGCTGGTTGGAGGGGTGTTTAGACAAGATCATATACAGATCCCTTCCTGTTCCAGTTGCCTTGGAATCTGTACTTCTGGCACCCGCTGCCCCCCAGCTGCCACCCCATGCCTGGGCTCCGCAGGGTGGAGGTCTACCCAGGGATCTTAGCAAAGACTTGTCACTATACCTGGAGATACTGTGCTCCACCTGGGCATTCTCGAAGCTCTCAGACCCCTCAGGGATCCAGAGATCTCCAGGGTCCTGGTAATCACGGGGGTCTGTGGGAGACAGAGCCTGTGAGCTGCTAGTCCCCTTCTTGAAGCCACAGTGGAGAGAACCCCTCTGGGTGGGGTGAAGCCCTCTGGGACCTCACCCTGTGTGGATCAAGTTGTTAACGTCTCTGAGCCTCAGTTTCCTCACCTGTAGAATGGAGCAGTTAGGAACCCCTTCTTAATAATAGTGTTGCAGGATTCAGCGAGAACATCCTGTGTCTTGCCCATCACCTCATAGGAGCTCAGTGACTGCAGCCCCCACCCTCCCATCACACAGGGTCTTTGGGAGGAGCAAATGAGATGATGGGTGTTTCTGAAAGTCTGGTGTGGACTGTCAAGCTGGCTGTACCAGCTACAGATTATTGTTGTTGTTGTTATTCTTGTTATTCTTTTCCTGCTCTATCTATGGGAGTCAGCTGAGCCTTAGACTCTGATAGGATCGCAGTGTTTCCTTGCCACCTACTCCCATGGAGGTGAGGTTTGGGGTCTAAGGCAGATGGTCTCACCTACCCTCCCCATCTTAGACAAATTTTCGATCTTCATTTCCATGATAAGGGGCCATGTTAGGGGGAGGAGTTGGACAAAAAGAGTGTCAGAAAAGGGATCTGTAACCTCAGATTTGTTCTCCTTTGGGACACAGGAGACACAGAAGGCTTTCCTGGCGGGCACCCCCTGTGCAAGCTCAGGGGTGAGAAGGGCCTCACCACTCCTTATCTCACCTAGCTAAACCGGGAATGACGAACCCAAGCAGTTAGCAGCAGGAGACTGGGGCAAGGACTGTCACTGACCCAAGCACTGTAAAACTCTATCGTTTGTTTCTCACGAGAGCCATACAGACTCCATCACCACCATTTAAAGATGGGGAAATGGAGGCCCAGAGAGGAGAAGCAGTTGCCCTGGGTCACAGCAGTGTTCCTTTCTGGGGCTGTTTTTCTGTACCAAGTTGGTGCTTAATCTACATCAGTAGGTGCATTGTGTGGTTAGGTGAGGGAATGAGTGAATGTCCTCCTGCTCATTAAGGACCACCTCAGTGCTCACATCCCAACAGGATGCCAGATGGATAAAGCCATTTGCGGGGTGGGGGGAGCAGGACCACAGCTAGCTCCTGTCTGTGTAAATTAGAGGACTGTACCCTTCCTGCAACTGTGGGATCTCCCAGGGCCCCCAAAAGCCCCGAGGGTGGTCAGTCCTATGCTCAGAGCCCCAACCTCAGGGCAGGGTGCAGCCAGCCGCCCACTCACCAGCCAGCACCTCCACCAGGACCTTCCTGAGGGTGTCAGCCTCGCTGCCATGGAGGCTCTGGCACTGGTAGAGGCCAGCGTCGTGGGCTTGAAGATTCCGCAGCGTGATGGTGAGCGTGCCCCCCAGGGCATCATCCATGATGGCGGTGCTCCCGTTGCGCCTCTTCAGGAAGGACAGCAGCCAGGAGGGGTGGGTGCTGACCACGTGCTGGCACAGGCCTTCTTCACCCAGCTGGCGGCACCAGGCCTTGCGTCTCCCCCAGTGCTTCAAGAAGTTGTAGGGGCAGGAGACCCTCAGGGACCGGCCCATCGTGCCCTGGAACACCGTGGTGTTTTGTGCTCCGGACAGCTCTGGGGACAAGACGTTCATTCACTGTACCAAGTGTTTATTGAACACCTACTATGTTCACTGAGCAGAAGAGACAGAAATCGTGCCCTTAAGGAACTCAGGTCTTTACACAACTTGGGAGAAGGTGGCACAGCCCAAGTATGTGTTTATAGAAAATGAAGAAACCAGGAAACCTGGGTCCTGGGTCTGGCTTTATCACCACTGGACTTGTTGGACCTCTTAGAGAAGTAATTGACCCTCTCTGAGCCTATTTCCAGAGATATTTGGTCTTGAAGTTCCCGCCACTCCTAGTCCACACGTGTTCTTCCTGTTACATGGAATCATGCCCTCGTCTCTCCCCCTCCATTCTCAAGAGAGCAAGGCCAGTGGCCTCTCAGGCCTGGGGCTGGTCCCACAGCGGGCTGAACATTCCCTGCTCATGCCCGCCTTGCTTGCTAACTCTGCAGCTGCCCACGCCAGTACCAGCCCCACATTCTTCTCTTCGTGACCTTTAGCTTCCAGCTTCCCTATTTCTGTGGCTTTGTTCCCCTTTCAGGAGGGATGCATCTCAGAGCTATTTTGGGGGAGACATGAGGCTGCTATTTTAGGGGCCCTCCTTGGGGTGGGGGAGCACCAGTCTGGTGCCAGGGCAGGGGCTGAAAGGGAATCACCTAGCACCCTCTGCCTCAGCCACATGGTGACAGAAACTTGCCAATAAGATTAGGGAGCTGGTGGCCTCTCTTTTGGAACCAGAGTCCTGATAAACAATACCCCCCATACGACCCCGTCCATCTGCCTCCAGACAGATCAACATACCCGCCACTTTCCCTGCTCCACCTCCAGCTAAGAAACTCCAGCTTCACTAGAATATTGTCTCCTCTCACCCACGTGTGACTTTTTCTCTGCGGGGAGCAAGAGGCATCCCCCAATGAGAAAAGGCTTTCATGTGCAAAATTCTGGGGTGCTCATCCCTGCAGCTCAATCACAGAATCTTCAGCCCCAGGGCTGAGGACAGGAGGACCTTCAGAGCCCAGGAGGGGTACCCCAAAGATGCAGATCCCCAGTGCTGGGTTCTTTTCTCCCTCCCACCCTGCCGCTCCTCTGGAGCTAGATTTATGCTTAAGTGGTTCAAAATTTTAGAGGCTCTTACCAATGCTCCCCAAACTTCCCCCAACTACTAGCTAGTGTCTGAGATGCCATCAGAACTCCTTCCCTTTCTAGGTGTCTGAATCCACCAGCCTCTGATGCCTCCACCTGCATGAAGAGCTGATACTGGGGGAGGGAGGGAAAGCGTGGAGAATACGGGGCACAGTGGGAAGCGGGGGTGTAGGACATGCGGAGGATTTCAGCCTTCTTCAGAGTGTGGCTCAGTGCTCCCCACCCACCCACTTGCCACATACTCAAGGAAGGGGAGGGAGAGTCGGCAGCAAAGGAGGGACTCCTACCTGTGACAGCGAGCAGGATGAGCAGCCCGACAGGCTCCATGTCACCCTTCCCTTGGGGAGGACAGACGGAGGGTGCCTTGTGCAAGATCTCGTCCTTTCGAGAGGGTCAGGCTCCCCAGACGCTGCCCACAGGAACTGGCTCCTGGAGGTTGAGCAATCGTCGGGACTGGGATCTGGCTTCATGATTCAGGGAGGGGGAGCAGGGCGGGGGAGGGGAAGACAGGAGAGGAGGAGCTACCGCTGCAGCCCAGCAGTGGGGTGCTGTGGATCCCAGACCTCTGAGAGGGCAGCCCACTGTCCAGCCCGTGCCCGCCTCCTCACTGGTTGAGAAGATTATCCTTTCTCCACTCAGTTGCCTTAGTATCTTTATGGAAAGTCACTTGACATGTAGGTCTACTTCTTGACTGTCCATTCTGTTCCATTGATCTATGTGTTGATCCTTTTACCTGTTACACCCCATCTTGACTACTCACTGGGGCTTTGCTTTTTTTTTTATTGGAGTACAATTGCTTTACGATGTTGTGTTTCTGCTGTGCTAACAAAGTGAATCCGCTGTATGTATACATACATCCCCTCCCTCCTGAGCCTCCCTCCCACCCTCTGGGTCGTCACAGAGCACTGAGCTGAGCTCCCCGTGCTACACACAGCTTCCCACTAGCGATCTCTTTTACACAGGGCAGTGGATGTATGTCAGTGCTACTTTCCCCATTCGTTCCACCCTCTCCTTCTCTCTCGTAGTCCACATGTCTGTTCTCTACGTTTGTCTCTATCCCTGCCCTGCAAATAGCTTCATCAGTACCATTTTTCTAGATTCCATACATATGCGTTAATATGCAATATTTGTTTCTCTCTTTCTGACACTTCACTCCGTATGACAGATTCTAGGTCCATCCATATCACTACAAATGACTCGATTTCATTCCTTCTTATGGCTGTGTAATATTCCATTATGTATATATGCCACATCTTCTTTATCCATTCATCTGTCAATGGACATTTAGGTTGCTTCCATGTCCTGGCTACTGTGAGGAGTGCAGCTGTGAACACTGGGGTGCTTTTTAAATTATGTGTCTTGAATTATGATTTTCTCAGGGTATATGCCCTAGTGGGATTGCTGCATCATATTCATTGTTAACTTTATAACAAGTCTTAAATTCAGGTGATGTAATCCGACTACACTGCTCCTTCTCAAAATGGTTTTAGCTGCTTTAGTAACTTTGCTTTGGAATGTATATTTTAGAATCTGCCTGTCAATTTCTACCCCCTACACTCTCCCCAAAGCCTATCAGGCTTTTGATGGGGTTTCATTGACTCTATAGCTTAATTTGGGGGGAACTATACACCTTAATGGACTTCCCTGGGGGCTCAGTGGTAAAGAATCCATCCAACTGCAATGCAGGAGATGCAGGTTCAATCCCTGGGTCAGGAAGATACCCTGGAGAAGGAAATGGCTACGCACTCCAGTATTATTGCCCCCAAAATCACATGGACAGAGGAGCCTGACAGGCTACAATGCATGGGGTTGCAAAAGAGTCAGACATGACTTAGCGACTAAACAACAGACATCTTAACACTACTGAGTCTTTCAATCCATGGACACACTTTAGCTCACCATTTATTTACTTCTTCTATAGCTTCTGTCACCAATGTTTTATGGTTTTCAGCATACAAATCTTTCACATATTTTGTTAGATTTCTCTCTGGCCCATGATTTTGGTGCTATTTTAAGTGTTTCTAGCTTCCTATATCTTAGGCCGAAACAGAACTCTGAAATCCCATGAATCTTTACCTCACTTCCAGTCCTGTTTATGCTCTGTTCTGACCTCTGCTTCCCACATCCTTCCTACCTGAGAAAAGGGTATTATTTTTATTCCTCTAAGCCTCATATCAAAGGACAGGCACCAAGAAATCTTTGCCAAGTCATGTGTATGAATTCACAGCATGTGCAAACTCTCTTCTCCAAGCTTGTGCTGATTTGTAGTTCAATCCCCCGATTCTCATATCTGAGCACAGGAACATTCTACACGACCCCACTTGCAAGCACAGAATCCTTCCTTCCATTTGCTAAATCTGCATTCCAAGATAGCTGCAACCTCACACTTGGGCACAGATCTCTCCCCCTCTAATACATCATTCTATCTGAATGCCATCATTCTCTGATTGTTGTTGTTATTCAGTTGCTCAGTCATGTCTGACTCTTTGTGACCCCACGGACTACAGCACACCAGGCTTCTCTGTCCTTCACCATCTCCTGAACCTTGCTCAAACTCATGTTCATTGAGTCACTGATGCCATCCACCATGTTATCCTGTCATCCCCTTCTCCTCCTGCCTTCAGGATGCTTTCCCAGCATCAGAATCTTTTCTAATGATTCAGCTCTTCACATCAGGTGGCCAAAATATTGGAGTTTCAGCTTCAGCATCAGTCCTTCCAATGAGTATTCAGGATTGATTTCCTTTAGAATTGACTGGTTTGATCTCCTTGCAGTCCAAGGGACTCTCAAGAGTCTTCTCCACCACCACAGTTCAAAAGCATCAATACTTTGATGCTCAGCTTTCTTTATGGTTCAACTCTCACATCCATACAACTACTGGAAAAATCATAGTTTTGACTAGATGGACTTTTGTTGGCAAAGTGATGTCTCTGCTTTTTAATACATTGTCTAGATTTGTCATAGCTTTTCTTCCAAGGAGCAAACATCTTTTAATTTCATGGCTGCAGTCACCATCTGCAGTGATTTTGGAGCCTAAGAAAATAAAGTCTCTCACTGCTTCCATTGTTCCCCCATCTATTTGCCATGAAGTGATAGGACCAGATGCTATGACCTTAGTTTTCTGAATGTTGAATTTTAAGCCAGCTTTTTTACTCTCCTCTTTAATTTTCATCAAGAGGCTCTTCAGTTCCTCTTCGTTTTCTGCCATAAGGGTGTTATCATCTGCATATCTGAGGTTATTAGTATTTCTCCTGGCAATCTTAATTCCAGCTTGTACTTCATCCAGCCCGACATTTCACATGATGTACTCTGCATAGAAGTTAAATAAGCTGGATGACATAGACAGCCTTGACATACTCCCTTCCCAATTTGGAACCAGTTCATTGTTCCATGTCCAGTTCTAACTGTTGCTTCTTGACCTGCATACAGGTTTCTCTGGAGGCAGGTAATGTGGCTGTTATTCCCAACTCTTTAAGAATTTTCCACAGTTTGTTGTGATCCACACAGTCAAAGGCTTTAGCATAGTCAATGAAGCAGAAGTAGATGTTTTTCTGGAATTCCCTTGCTTTTTCTATGATCCAATTGATGTTGGCAATTTGATCTCTGATTCTTCTGCCTTTTCTAAATCCAGCTTGTACATCTGCAAGTTCTCAGTTCACATACTGTTGAAGCCTGGCATCAGGAATTTTGAGCATTACTTTACTAGCGTGTGAAATGAGTGCAATTGTGCAGTAGTTTGAACATTCTTTGGCATTGCCCTTCTTTGGGATTGGAATGAAAACTGACCTTTTCCAGTCCTGTGGCCACTGCTGAATTTTCCGTATTTGTTAACATATTGTGTGCAGCACTTTAACAGTATCATCTTTTAGGATTTGACATAACTCAGCTGGAATTCCATCAGTTCCACTAGCTTTGTTTGTAGTGATGCTTCCTAAGGCCCTTTTGACTTCCCACTCCAAGATGTCTGGCTCTAGGTGAGTGATCACACCATTGTGGTTATCTGGGTCATGAGGATCTTTTTTGTATAGTTCTTCTGTCTATTTTTGCCACCTCTTCTTAATATCTTCTGCTTCTGTTAGGTCCATACGATTTCTGTCCTTTATTGTTCCCATCTTTGCGTGAAATGTTCCCTTGGTATCTAATTTTCTTGAAGAGACTTTGAAGACTTGATGAGTCTTTCCCATTCTATTGTTTTCCTCTATTTCTTTGCATTGTTTACTTAGGAAGGCTTTCTTAACTCTCCTATTCTTGGAACCCTGCATTCAGATGGGTGTATCTTTCCTTTTCTCCCTTGCCTCTGGCTTCTCTTCTTTTGTCAGTTATTTGTAAGGCCTCCTCAGACAGCCATTTTGCCTTTTTGCATTTCTTTTTCTTGGGGATGGTTTTGATCACCACCTCCTGTACAATGTCATGAACCTCTGTCCATAGTTCTTCAGGCACTCTATCAGATCTAATACCTTGACTTTATTTGTTACTTCCACTATGTAATCATAAGGGATTTGATTTAGATCATACCTGAATTGACTAGTGGTTTTCCCTACTTTCTTCAATTTAAGTCTGAATTTTGCGATAAGAAGTTCACGATCTGAGCCATAGTCAGCTCCCAGTCTTGTTTTTGCTGACTGTATAGAGCTTCTCCATCTTCTGCTGCAAAGAATATAATCAACGTGATTTCAGTATTGACCTTCTGGTGATTTCCATGTGTTGAGTCATCTCTTGGGTTGTCGGAAAAGTGTATTTGCTATGACCAGTTCATTCTCTTGGCAAAACTCTGTTAGCCTTTCCCCTGCTTCATTTTGTACTCCAATGCCAAACTTGCCTGTTACTTCAGGTATCTCTTGACTTCCTACTTTTGCATTCCAGTCGCCTATGATCAAAAGGACATCTTTTTTGGGTGTTAGTTCTAGAAGGTCTTGTAGGTCTTCACAGAACCAGTCAACTTCAGCTTCTTTGGCATTAGTGGTTGGGGGGATAGACTTGAATTACTGTGACATTGAATGGTTTGCCTGGGAAATGAACAGAGATCATTCTGTCATTTTCTAGATTGCACCCAAGTACTGCATTTCAGACTCTTGTGTTGACTATGAGGGCTACTCCATTTCTTCTAAGAGACTCTTGCCCACGGTAGTAGATATAATGGTCATCTGAATTAAATTCACCCCTTCTGGTCCATTTTAGTTCACTGATTCCTAAAATGTCAATGTTTACTCTTGCCATCTCCTGTCTGACCACTTCCAATTTACCTTGATTCATGGACCTAACATTCCAGGTTCCTAGGCAATATTGTTCTTTACAGCCTCAGACTTTACTTTCACCAGCGGACACATCCACAGCTGGGTGTCGTTTCTGCTTTGGCTCAGCCTCTTCATTCTTTCTGGGGCTATTTCTCCACTCTTCTCCAGTAGCCGTATTGGGCACCTATTGACCTGGGGAGTTAGTCTTTCAGTGTCCTATCTTTTTGCCTTTTCATACTGTTCATGGGGCTCTCAAGGCAAGAATGATGAAGTGGTTTGGCATTCCCTTCTCCAGTGGACCACGTTTTGTCTGAACTCTCCACCATGACCCATCTGTCCTGGGTGGCCCTACACAGCATAGCTCATAGTTTCACTGAGTTAGACAAGGTTGTCGTCCATGTTATCAGTTTGCTTAGTTTTCTGTGATTGTGGTTTTCATTCTGTCTGCCCTCTGAAGGATGAGAATAAGAGGTTTGTGGAAGCTTCCTGGTAGGAGGGACTGGCTGTGGGTAAAACTGGGTCTTGCTCCGGTGGTCAAGGCCATACTCAATACATCTTTAATCCAATTTTCTGCTGATGGGTGGAACTGTGTTCCCTCCCTGTAGTTTGGCCTTAATGGAGGTAATGGTGACCTCCTTCAAAAGGAATCATGCGAACATGCTTCAGCTCCCAGCACTGTTGTAGTCAGTGACCCTGATCCCGTGGCAGGCCACTGTTTGACCCATGCCTCTGCTGGAGACTCCCGGGCCCTCACAGGCAAGTCTGGCTCAGCCTGTTGTGGGGTCATTGCTCCTTTCTCCTGGGTCCTGGTACACACAAGGTTTTGCTTGTGCCCTCCAAGAGCCCATATCACTGGGGGTCCTCAGTCCTTTTGTTGGGTCCCCAGGTTGGGAAATCTGTTGTGGGTCCTAGAACTTTTGCAACAGTGATTGCATGCATGCATTTATTCACTTGACATGTTTGTGCTGGAGAACTCAGGTCTTTTGAAGACTCAGGGTTCCTGGATACAATGGTGACATTGCTGAGAGAAGCCCTAGAACCAGAAGCATGACTTGGGGGAACTGATGTCTAACTTTGACTGAGACTTCACAGCTGCTGGGCCATCGTTTTCAAAATGCATGGAGATGGGGGGCGGTCCTAAGATGGTGGAGGAATAGGATGGGGAGACCACTTTCTCCACCACAAATTCGTCGAAAGAACATTTGAACGCTGAGCAAATTCCACAAAACAACTTCTGAATGCTGGCAGAGGACATCAGGCACCCAGAAAGGCAGCCCATTGTCTTCAAAAGGAGGTAGGACAAAATATAAAAGATAAAAAGAGAGACAAAAGAGGTAGGGGCGGAGATCCATCCCGGGAAGGGAGTTTTAAAAGAGGAGAAGTTTCCAAACACCAGGAAACAGTCTCACTTGCGGGTCTGTGGGGAGTTTTGGAATCTCAGAGGGCAACATAACTGGGAGGAAAAATAAATAAATAAAACTGACAGATTACGTGCCTAACAGCAACTCCCAGCGCTCACATCCACTACCAGCAAGGGGAGCTGAACAGAGAGGCGCCGGCTGCAATGCTTAGGGTAAGGACCAGGCCTGAATGCCCTGAGGGCAATCTGAGGGAACTAACGTGAGACAGCAACCCAAACTGTGGGATAGCCGGAGAAAGAGAGAAAAGAGAGAAAGAGAGAGAACTATCCTGCGAAGAGCCCTTACCTAAGGCACTGCCAGGCCCACTCACAGAACAAAGGACTGAGCGAATACCAGAGGAGAGCTAGCCGGCTGCGGACCGGCCCATCCCCTGCCGGAGACTTGGAAGCAGGCAGGGTGCAGCCAGAGCTGGAAAGCGGCAAACTCAGCTCCAGAGAGGCATCCTCTACCAAACTGCAAGCAGGCTCCCAGTCGCTAACCAGGGGATTCTGGACGGTTGACATCCGCTGGGAGTGTTGCAGCCAGAGATCAGCTCCCCAGAAGAGACACACGGCACACCTGAGACGGGCGTGCCCGCTGCCACCCAGGAAACTGAGCGGCTGGGACCAGGCGGGGGGGTGATAAGACTCACCCCCCACCTGGGGAGACTGTGCTTACCAAGCACCAGGTCACCAGAGCTGCTTGGACCTGGAATGGGCACAAAACGCAGGCCCAGCCGAGACTGCGCCTTTGTGGAGTACCCGAGAAACTGAACCTGAGCGGCTTAGACCTGGGAAGTGCACGCAACCCAGGGCTGGCCTCAGACAGTTCCCCGGCAGAGCAACCTAGAGCCTGAGAAGTGTAGACTGTGAAAGCACACACGCCGTGAGTGGGGGCAAACCTAGTGTGGCCGAGACACTGGGAGCACTCCCCACACACGCCAGTGCTCCTCCCTCCCCACAGCCCGACTGAACAATGAGCCTGAATAAGTGACCACCTTCGCCCCCTTGTGTCAGGGCAGAAATTAGACACTGAAGAGACCAGCAAACAGAAGAAGCTGAAATAAACAGAGGGAAATGCTGTGGAACTGACAGGTGCAACAGATTAAAACCCTGTAGTTAGCACCGACTACATTAGAAGGGGCCCATAGATCTTGAGAAGTATAAGCTGGATCAAGGAACTATGTGAAACTGAACTGACCCCACACTGCCCGCAACAGCTCCAGAAAAAAAAACTCCTAGATACATTTTTACAATTACAATTTTAAATTTTTTTAAAATTTTTAAGTCCTCTATTACTCCTTTAATTTTCATTTTTATAATGTACTATTACCTTGCAAAAAAAAAGACCCTATTTTTAAAGCAAACTTCATATATATATTTTGTAATTTTTGTGACTTTGTTTTTTTTTTTAATATTGTATTTTTGAGAGTCTAACCTCTACTCTAGATTTTTAATCTTTGCTTTTTGGTATTTGTTGTCAATTTTGTACCTTTAGGAAACCAATCTTCAGCACCCATTTTTACTTGGGAGTGTGATTACTGGCTTGATTGCTCTCTCCCCCTTTTGACGCTCATTTTTCTCCACTAGGTCGCCTCTATCTCCTCCCTACCCCTTCTCTTCTCTACCCAACTCTGTGAATCTCTTTGTGGAGAACACTTAAGGAACTGATTACTGGCTGGATCTGTCTCTCTCCTTTTGATTCCCCCTTTTCTCCTGCTGGTCACTTCTGTCTCCTTCCTCCCTCTTCTCTTCTCTGTGTAACTCCGTGAACCTCTCTGAGGGGTCCAGACTGTGGAGAGCACATAGGGAATTGATTACTGGCTAGCTTGCTCTCTCCCCTTTTGGTTCCCCCTCTTCTCCTCCTGGTCACCTCTATCTCCCTCCCCCCTCTTCTCTTCTCCATGTAACTCTATGAACCTCTCCAGGTGTCCCTCACTGTGGAGAAGCTTTTCATCATTAACCTAGATGTTTTATCACTGATGCTGTATAGATGGAGAAGTCTTGAGGCTACTGTAAGAATAAGACTGAAAACCAGAAGCAGGAGGGTTAAGTCCAAAACCTGAGAACACCAGAGAACTCCTGACTCCAGGGAACATTAATCGATAACAGCTCATCCAAAAGCCTCCATACCTACAGTGAAACCAAGCACCACCCAAGAGCCAACAAATTCCAGAGCAAGACATACCACGCAAATTCTCCAGCAATGCAGGAACATAGCCCTGAGCTTCAATATACAGGCTGCCCAAAGTCACACCAAACGCATAGACATCTCAAAACTCACTACTGGACACTTCATTGCACTCCAGAGAGAAGAAATCCAGCTCCACCCACCAGAACACCGATGCAAGCTTCCCTAACCAGGAAGCCTTGACAAGCCACCCATACAATCCCACCCACAGCGAGGAACCTCCACTATAAAGAGGAACCACAAACTGCCAGAATACAGAAAGGCCACCCCAAACAATCTAAACAAGATGAAAAGGCAGAGAAATACTCAGCAGGTAAAGGAACATAATAAATGCCTACCAAACCAAACAAAAGAGGAGATAGGGAGTCTAACTGAAAAAGAATTCAGAGTAATGATAGTAAAAATGATCCAAAATCTTGAAAACAAAATGGAGTTACAGATAAATAGCCTGGAGACAAGGACTGAGAAGATGCAAGAAATATTTAACAAGGACCTAGAAGAAATTTAAAAAAAAATCAATCAGGTCTCTACACGACGCAGGCGAGTTTACAGCAAATTCCGAAGCCGACTCTTGGTAGGTGCGGTCGCCGTGGGAATCATGAGTATTCTCCATTCATCACACCATCAACAGCATCTGGAACCCCCTGCGGCTCGCCGTAAGGATGGGGTCCGGGGGCGCCGCCATCCAGGATGGCGAAGGCCTCGTCGTTCTCGATGCCCGCAATCTCGCTCTCCTGTTGCGCTAAGAAGGCCGCAGCAGGGTCCTCTTCGCCGGCCACTCCGTTCCCCAGGGCGGGACCGCCAGCGGGGATGCCGAACGGATCTAACTCAGCCATGGTGGGAAGTTCCACGGCACCGACTTTCAGAGAAACACCAACCGACCGGCAGACATGGCGTCCAGCAGCTGCCGCTGTGCTTGCGCCTGCTATCAGACACAAGCTGGAGGAGGGAGAGCAGGAACTAGTTTATAATTTCAGCTTTGGGACTGCTGGTGGAGCTGGAATTTTTTCTCAGTGTTAGGGAGCCATATTACTGTCCCTTTCTGGTTTATATGACCAGGGTACTAAATCGACTACAACGGCCCTTCATTTTAGTAAATTATTTTCAGTGCTGCTACTTACTGGTATGAGCACTAGACTCAAAGAGAAATAGAAATCTTCTCTGTGGTCAGTCTTGTCTGACTCTTTGGGATCCCATGGAGTGTAGCCGGCCAGGCTCCTCAATCCATGGGATTTCCCAGGCAAGAATACTGGAGTGGGTTGCCATTTCCTAATCGTGGGGATGTTCCAACTCGGGGATGGATCCCCCTTTTCTTGCATCTCCTTCATTGGCAGGCGGATTTTTTACCACTGAGCCACCTGGGGAGCCCCTTTGGTCTGATACTAGTGTTTGCAATTTTCTTTGAATTAAAGAAGTGGGTTTTGGTTGCATGTTTTCCAGTGATATGAAACCCAGTGGGGATAATGCTAACTTTTGGATTGCTGACAAGCGTGGTGAAAAGTGATATATAATAGTAGGAAAATATCCTAAGAGACTGGAGAATTCCGAAGACATTTGAGGGATAATTTCAGATTTTGTGTATTAGGTTGACTGCCAGTGCTAGACTCAAGCCTGATATGATTATGGGGAGCGGGCGGGGCTGGGGGGGGGGGGGGTGGCGGCAAGGAGCAGTTACCTTCAAGTAATGAGGCCCAGTTATTTGTGGGACTGCTGTTGCTGGAATATTGTCAGAGATAAGAAATGGGTTGAAAATGCTTCCAGCTAATAGAGCTTTGATGGAGTTGAGTAGGAGTGGGTTGTCTTCATTAATTAAAATTGAAGAAGGGAGGTTTTCCTAGAATTGGGAAGATAACAGGAGTGCTGTACACAGTTGTATGGGATGTAGAGACAGGGTTATGAATAGGCTCAGGTCTTGGTTTGCAACATGTGGGTGGATTGAATAAAAGATCTGTAGAGTAAGTAAAAAAAAAAAAATCAATAATGAATAATGCAATAAATGAGATCAAAAACACTCTGGAGGGAACCAACAGTAGAATAATGGAGGCAGAAGATAGGATAAGTGAGGTAGAAGATAGAATGGTAGAAATAAATGAAGCAGAGAGAAAAAAAGAATAAAGAATTAAAAGAAATGAGGACAACCTCAGAGACCTCTGGAACAATGTTAAATGCCCCAACATTCGAATCACAGGAGTCCCAGAAGAAGAAGACAAAAAGAAAGGCCATGAGAAAATACTTGAGATAATAGTTGAAAACTTCCCTAAAATGAGGAAGGAAATAGTCACCCAAATCCAAGAAACCCAGAGAGTCCCAAACAGGATAAATCCAAAGCGAAACACCCCAAGACACATATTAATCAAATTAACAAAGGTCAAACACAAAGAACAAATATTAAAAGTAGCAAGGGAAAAATAACAAATAACACATAAGGGGATTCCCATAAGGATAACAACTGATCTTTCAATAGAAACTCTTCAGGCCAGAAGGGAATGACAGGACATACTTAAAGTGATGAAAGAGAAAAACCTACAACCCAGATTACTGTACCCAGCAAGGATCTCATTCAAATATGAAGGAGAAATCAAAAGCTTTACAGACAAGCAAAAGCTCAGAGAATTCAGTACCACCAAACCAGCTCTTCAACAAATGCTAAAGGATCTTCTCTAAACAGGAAACACAGAAAGAGTGTATAAACTCAAACCCCAAACAACAAAGTAGATGGCAACAGGATCATCAGTTCAGTTCAGTTCAGTTCAGTTCAGTCACTCAGTCATGTCCGACTCTTTGTGACCCCATGAATTGCAGCATGCCAGGCCTCCCTGTCCATCAACAACTCCTGGAGTTTACTCAAACTCATGTCCATCGAGTTGGTGATGCCATCCAGCCATCTCATACTTATCAATAATTAACTTAAATGTAAATGGGTTGAATGCCCCAACCAAAAGACAAAGACTGGCTGAATGGATACAAAAACAAGACCCCTATATATGTTGTCTAAAAGAGACCCACCTCAAAACAAGGGACACATACAGACTGAAAGTGAAGGGCTGGAAAAAGATATTCCATGCAAATGAAGACCAAAAGAAAGCGGGAGTAGCAATACTCATATCAGATAAAATAGACTTTAAAATAAAGGCTGTGAAAAGAGACAAAGACGAACACTACGTAATGATCAAAGGATCAATCCAAGAAGAAGATATAACAATTATAAATATATATGCACCCAACATAGGAGCACCACAATATATAAGGCAAATGCTAACAAGTATGAAAGGGGAAATTAACAATAACACAATAATAGCGGGAGACTTTTTAATACCCCACTCACACCTATGGATGGATCAACTAAACAGAAAATTAACAAGGAAACACAAACTTTAAATGATACAATGGACCAGTTAGACCTGATTTATATCTATAGGACATTTCACCCCAAAACAATGAATTTCGCCTTTTTCTCAAGTGCAAATGAAAGATTCTCCAGGATAGGTCACATCCTGGGCCATAAATCTAGCCTTGGTAAATTTGAAAAAATTGAAATCATCCCAAGCATCTTTTCTGACCACAATGCAGTGAGATTAGATGTCAGTTACAGGAGAAAAACTATTAAACATATGGAGGCTGAAAAACACGCTTCTGAATAACCAACAAATTACAGAAGAAATCAAAAAAGAAATCAAAATATGCATAGAAATGAGTGAAAATGAAAACACAACAACCCAAAACTTATGGAACACTGTAAAATCAGTGCTAAGGGGAAGGTTCATAGCAATACAGGCTCACCTCAAGAAATAAGAAAAAAGTCAAATAAATAACCTAACTCTGCACCTAAAGCAACTAAAAAAGGAAGAAATGAAGAAGCCCAGGGTTAGCAGAAGGAAAGAAATCTTTAAAAGTAGGGCAGAAATAAATGCAAAAGGAACAAAAGAGACCATAGCAAAACTCAACAAAGCTAAAATTGGTTCTTTGAGAAGATAAATAAAATTGACAAACCATTAACCAGACTCATCAAGAAACAAAGGGAGAAGAATCAAATCAACAAAATTAGAAATGAAAATGGAGAAATCACAACAGACAACACAGAAATGCAAAGGATCATAAGAGACTACTATCAGCAACTATATGCCAATAAACTGGACAACTTGGAAGATATGGGCAAATTCTTAGAAAAATATAACTTTCCAAAACTGAACCAGGAAGAAATAGAAAATCTTAACAGACCCATCATAAGCATGGAAATCAAAACTGTAATCAGAAATCTTCCAGCAAACAAAAGCCCAAGACCAGATGGCTTCACAGCTGAATTCTACCAAAAATTTAGAGAAGAGCTAACACCTATCCTACTCAAAATCTTCCAGAAAATTGCAGAGAAAGGTAAACTTCCAAACTCATTCTATGAGGCCACCATCACCCTAATACCAAAACCAAAGATGCCACAAAAAAAGAAAACTACAGGCCAATATCACTGATGAACATAGATGCAAAAATCCTTAACAAAATTCTAGCAAACATAATCCAACAACATATTAAAAAGATCATACATCATGACCAAATGGGCTTTATCCTAGGGATGCAAGGATTCTTCAATATCTGCAAATCAATCAATGTAATACACCACATTAACAAATTGAAAGATAAAAACAATATGATTTTCTAAATAGATGCAGAAAAAGCCTTTGACAAAATTCAACATCCATTTATGATAAAAACCCTCCAGAAAGCAGGAAAAGGAGAAACATACCTCAACACAATAAAAGCTATATATGACAAACCCACAGCAAATATTATCCGCAATGGTGAAAAATTGAAAGCATTTCCCCTAAAGTCAGGAACAAGACAAGGGTGCCCACTCTCACCACTACTATTCAACATAGTTTTGGAAGTGTTGGCCACAGCAATCAGAGCAGAAAAAGAAGTAAAAGGAATCCAGATTGGAAAAGAAAAAGTAGAACTCTCACTGTTTGCAGATGACATGATCCTCTACATAGAAAACCCTAAAGATTTCACCAGAAAATTACTAGAGCTAATCAGTGAATATATTAAAGTTACAGGATATAAAATTAACACACAGAAATCCCTTGCATTCCTATACACTAACAATGAGAAAACAGAAAGTGAAATTAAGGAAACAATTCCATTCACCATTGCAACGAAAAGAATAAATTACTTGGGAATATATCTACCTAAAGAAACAAAAGACTTATATATAGAAAACTATAAAACACTGATGAAAGAAATCAAAGAGGACACAAATAGATGGAGAAATATACCATGTTCATGGATTGGGAGAATCAATATAGTGAAAATGAGTATACTATCCAAAACAATCTATAGATTCAATGCAATCCCTATCAAGCTACCAATGGTATTTTTCACAGAACTAGAACAAATCATTTCACAATTTGTATGGAAAGACAAAAAATCTCAAATAGCCAAAGCAATCTTGAGAAAAAAGAATGGAACTGGAGGAATCAACCTGCCTGACTTCAGGCTATACTACAAAGCCACAGTCATCAAGAAAGTATGGTACTGGCACAAAGACAGAAATATAGATCAATGGAACAAAATAGAAAGCCCAGAGATAAATCTACACACCTATGGACACCTTATCTTTGACAAAGGAGGCAAGAATATACAATGGAAAAAAGACAACCTCTTTAACAAGTGGTGCCAGGAAAACTGGTCAACCACTTGTAAACGAATGAAACTAGAACACTTTCTAACACCATGCACAAAAATAAACTCAAAATGGCTTAAAGATCTAAACATAAGACCAGAAACTATAAAACTCCTAGAGGAAAACATAGGCAAAACACTCTCCGACATAAATCACAGCAGGATCCTCTATGACCCACCTCCCAGAGTAATGGAAATAAAAGCAAAAATAAACAAATGGGACCTAATTAAACTTAAAAGCTTTTGCACAATGAAGGAAAATATAAGCAAGGTGAAAAGACAGCCTTCAGAATGGGAGAAAATAATAGCAAATGAAGCAACTGACAAAGAATTAATCTCCAAAATGTACAAGCAACTCCTGCAGCTGAATTCCAGAAAAATAAATGACCCAATCAAAAAATGGGCCAAAGAACTAAACAGACATTTCTCCAAAGAAGACATACAGATGGCTAACAAACACATGAAAAGATGCTCAACATCACTCATAATTAGAGAAATGCAAATCAAAACCACAATGAGGTACCATTACACGCCAGTCAGGATGGCTGCTATCCAAAAGTCTACAAGCAATAAATGCTGGAGAGGGTGTGGAGAAAAGGGAACCCTCTTACACTGTTGGTGGGAATGCAAACTAGTACAGCCGCTATGGAAAACAGTGTGGAGATTTCTTAAAAAACTGGAAATAGAACTGCCATATGACCCAGCAATCCCACTTCTGGGCATACACACTGAGGAAACCAGATCTGAAAGAGACACGTGCACCCCAATGTTCATCGCAGCACTGTTTATAATAGCCAGGACATGGAAGCAACCTAGATGCCCATCAGCAGATGAATGGATAAGGAAGCTGTGGTACATATACACCATGGAATATTACTCAGCCATTAAAAAGAATTCATTTGAACCAGTCCTAATGAGATGGATGAAGCTGGAGCCCATTATACAGAGTGAAGTAAGCCAGAAAGATAAAGAACATTACAGCATACTAACACATATATATGGAATTTAGAAAGGTGATAACGATAACCCTATATGCAAAACAGAAAAAGAGACACAGAAATACAGAACAGACTTTTGAACTCTGTGGGAGAATGTGAGGGTGGGATATTTCAGAAGAACAGCATGTATACTATCTATGGTGAAACAGATCACCAGCCCAGGTGGGATGCATGAGACAAGTGCTCCGGCCTGGTGCACTGGGAAGACCCAGAGGAATCGGGTGGAGAGGGAGGTGGGAGGGGGGATCGGGATTGGGAATACATGTAAATCCATGGCTGATTCAAAGAATAAAAAAAATAAAATTAAATTTAAAAAAAAAAAAGACATACAGATGGCTAACAAACACATGAAAAGATGCTCAACATCACTCATTATCAGAGAAATGTAAATCAAAACCACAATGAGGTACCATCTCACACTGGTCAGAATGGCTGCTATCCAAAAGTCTACAAACAATAAATGCTGGAGAGGGTGTGGAGAAAAAGGAACCCTCTTACACTGTTGGTGGGAATGCAAAGTAGTACAGCCACTATGGAGAACAGTGTAGAGATTCCTTAAAAAACTGGCAATAGAACTGCCATATGACCCAGCAATCCCACTGCTTGGCATACACACTGAAGAAACCAGAATTGAAAGAGACACGTGTACCGCAATGTTCATCACTGCACTGTTTACAATAGCCAGGACATGGATGCAACCTAGATGCCCATCAGCAGACGAATGGATAAGAAAGCTGTGGTACATATACACAATGGAATATTACTCAGCCATTAAAAAGAATATATTTGAATCAGTTCTAATGAGGTGGATGAAACTGGAGCCTATTATACAGAGTTAAATAAGCCAGAAAGACAGACACCAATACAGTATACTAATGCATATATATGGAATTTAGAAAGATGGTAATGATAACCCTACATGTGAGACAGCAAAAGAGACACAGATGTATAGAAAAGTCTTTTGGACTCTGTGGGAGAAGGCAAAGGTGGGATGATTTGAGAGAATAGCACTGAAACATGTTTATTATCATATGTGAAACAGATCACCAGTCCAGGTTCAATGCATGAGACAGGGTGCTCAGGGCTGGTGAACTGGGATGACCCAGAGGGATGGGATGGGGAGGGAGGTGGGAGGGAGGTTCAGGATGGGGAACACATGTACACCCATGGCTGATTCATGTCAATGTATGGCAAAACCACTACAATATTGTAAAGTAATTAGCCTCCAATTAAAATAAATAAATTTTTAAAAATTTAAAAACAAAACAAAATACATGGAGGTTTTTCTAGTAAACTGCTTATAGCAGGTCTCCCAAATCATCAGTGTCTTCAAACACTGCTTCTACTCCCTCTCTTTCCCTAGGAATAAATCAGGACCATCATGTGTGGACATCCTCACCCTTTTTCAGATTCTCTGTTACTCTCCTGTCACCACTCTTACCAACTTGGGCAGCCAGAGAAGCACCAGAGTCCAGTCAGGACCATGGCCAGCACCTGTCCTAGGCTGGGGAAGGGTGTGGTTGCCAACAACTGGCTGGGAAACAGGCCTCTCAAACCTGGAAAACTCAAATTCTATCCAGGCATACCAGTAACCCAGCCTGGGAAATCCCCTCCCAGCCCTGCCTGAGAAGTGAGCTTGAGAAAGAGATTGGTGGTACCCACTCCACTCTTGACTGGGACCACCAGCCACTGACATTAGAGCCTATAAACATCACTGACTGATAAGCAGCCACTTAACACTTCCCTTTTTGGTCTTGTTCTGCTTTTATTTGATCTCGCCTTCTTGGGTCCATACTGCTTCCTTCCAGCCTCAAACTCTCACATCTGATCCCTCAGACTTGGCCTGCTCCCACCTATCTCTTTGTATTAATATTTACATTGTCACTCCCTGCCGCTTCTGACTGAGGCAATTCTCCCATTATTAAGATCTCATATTGCTGAGCTAAGGATCTCAACCTCTGTCCAGGGGCCATAGTGATGCAGGACATCAGGTCAAAGGGAAGATCTGGTTGAGAACACAGGAGCTTAGAGGCAAAGACCCATTTGCACTGAGCCTGGTGAAAGGCATCTTAGGTGCTGAGAATCTTACTAGCTGCCTGATTGGATCAGAACTGGACCAGATCTGGCAGGGGTGGAGGAAGATGCCTAGCCTGAACGTGGGGCAGAGTGTGGGAACTAGAAGCCTGGGTGGGACAGAAACTGAAACTACAGACTAGAGGTTAAGCATACAGGGTCTGCTTCTTACAGTGAGTAGGTCCTGCTCTATTATTTACTAGCTATTGGGCAGGTTTTCTAACTCTCCAGCAGCTTCAATATCTGGGTATGTAAATGTATATGATCGATTGTGAAGTGCTCAAAAAGTAGCTGCCATTATTTTCCTCCCTCTTCAATATATTTTTCTCTAAATTCTTGCTTTCTTCTTCCTGTCTATGTCCCTCCCAGATTTCCATTTCCATTTTCCCTTTCCAAGATTACCTCTCTCTCTTTCTTTCTCTCTCTCTCTCTCTCTCTCTGCCCTTGCCAATCCCCAGGAACCTGCTTTCTCATCTATGTCCTGTCTCTTCCAGTATCTTCAAACTCTACCGGCCTCCCACCCCTAGGGCTTTTTCCTCCATGGTCACATGGACACAGTCTCAACTGTCCCAAAAGGCCCTCATTTGTCTCTGCTTCCTCTTCAGTTGCTGCCCTTTTATTATCTTGTATATATATTTTATTTTTTAAAAAATTTAGAGACGGCTTTGCTGTTCATGCTTTTCAACTGCTTCTTTGACTCTGACCCCTACAAGTCACAGTGGCCTCGTCCCAGTCCTCCCCTTCTTGGCTTTTCTGCTGCCTTTGACATCCTTGACCACTGAGCCTGTCATTCTTCCCCCCTGCCTTCTCCACCAACCCATGTTCTTTCTGTTGAGACCTGCGCTGTTCCTAGGAGACTGACCCCTCTGGACTGTGTCACCCAGGATCCCAGCCCACCAGCCCACTCCTGGGTTAAGTCAAAGGAAGATATTGGCCGGAGTTTGGAGGTCAAGAGAAGAAATAAGTTAGGGTCTTTACTTTCCCCTACTCCCTCCATGTGTTCTGTGGTTTGAACAGGGTCTGTTTTCCTCTGTAGCAACAGCTCCCACTGGTGGTCCCCCTTCTGTGGCTCTGGTGCTCACTCAGTTCCAATAACACAATTTCCTCTCCCTGTTCTTTCAAGTCTGGGGGTGTTAACAGCTCCCTGTCTTTCAATGCATCACGACCCCTTCCCTTATCCTTGACCACCTCTTTGTAAAGAACCTTGTTAAAATGGTTGATGTTGTTTTTGTGGTTTAGTCACTAAGTTGTACCTGACTCATCTGTGACCCCTTGGACTGTGGCCCACCAGGCTCCTCTGTAAATGGGATTTTCCAGGCAAGGATACTGGAGTGAGTTGCCATTTCCTCCTCCAGGGGATCTTCCTAATCCAGGAATCGAACCCATGTCTCCTGCATTGTAGGTGGATTCTTTACTGCTGAGCCACTGGGGAAGCCCCAGAATGATTGATAATTCAACCATTTTGTGTAAAAGCCATTTTTCATGGCAGGGAACTTGACCTACAAATGCCCTCTCCTTCTTGACATTCCTTTCCTTCCTATAGAAGGGAACAGAAGAGCCTGGAGCATTCTTCTCGGGGGCACATTCATTTATTCCACAAATATTTTTCAAGCACCTACTATGTGCCAGGGCTTCCCTGGTAGTTCAGTCAGTAAAGAATCTGTCTGCAGTGCAGAAGACCTGGGTTTGACCCCTGGGTCGGGAAGATCCCCTGAAGAAGGAAATGGTAACCCACTCCAGTATTCTTGCCTGGAGAATCCTGTGGACAGAGGTGCCTGGCGAGCTACAGTTCATGGGGTTGCAAGAATCAGACACAATTTAGTGACTAATCACTACCCCCATGTGACAAGCACCACGACAGGTGCTAGGAGGGTGCAGTAAACAAGAGGCAGTGCCTCTTTGTTGCTCGGTGTGGAGGTGATGTTGATGCTGTAAATCTGTAGATGTCAAATTCTAGACTGTGAACACCTGGGTTTGGGGAGTGAAAGGAGGCCTTCAAATGAGTCATCTGAGAAAGCCTGAGGCGTATCTGGCCATCTCATTCAGAAACGCAACTTTAGACTTCTGGTCTAAGATCGAGTTGAGAAGTCAGGATGCCTGTCAAGGTAGAAATAAGACCAGGCTTTGACCACAGATCTCTGCCAACTGAAGAGTGGCCTTGCCTTAGTCAGATGCATAATGCCTTAAAAATAAAAGAGAATTATTAGAGAACTGCAGCCTTCCCGAAAAGAAAGGAAAGTTCCCCCACAGAGGGGCTGATTCCCACCTCTAGCACCAACTGGACCCCACATGGTGGCACTGTTTGCCTGTAACGTTTTGGCCTGAGCTAGGTCACAGGGCCTTCCCTGTTGGGCAATCAGGGATCAACAAGGAAATAAATCTTGACACCAGTGTGCATGTAGATCAGCCCTTTCTAACATTATCCAGCCATGAGATGCTTTTAAATCTACTCTCTATTTTGAGACATCTGCCAGAACCCTGGAGTTAAAGTAGAAACAGTAGAGGTAGATGAGATTAGATTAGATTAGATTAGAAAGGGGCTAGATTAGCATAGAAAGCAAAACTAGTCCTAAAGACAGATTAGGTGCTATAAAATTTGCTTGTTTCCAAAAAAAATTTCTTTTAGAATTTTAAAAATCTCAATTTAGAAAAAATAGATAATTTGTAAAGACCTAGTATTGAAATTATAAGAATCAAGATTTAACCATGCTTACTAAGTAGATGACATACAGCAAATGATATCAACATTTATTTGGAATACGTCTTGTGTAGTTGAAACATCATAACTTCAAACCATATGCAATTTTCCCCAGCATCAGCTGCCACATTTAGGTGGGGCCCAGCTTTAAAGGGAAGTTATGCTTATTAACATGAATAGCTGTATAAAATGTATTTAGCATTTGTAAAATCTTTTAAAAGCTACATTCAAACAATTTTTATGGGGAAAAATATATTAAAGTCTTCTCTAAAAAGGTAAAAGTGGTCCCTAATCCCACCACTTAAATCACACTAACATTTACTGAGTGCTTACTAGGTGTTAGGCATTGTTCTGAACAATTTATATGTTACATCATTATCCATCGAGTTGATAATATTATTGTTCCAGATAACTAAGATCCAGAGAAATTAAACAACTTGCATAGGTTCACACAGCTCATATAAGATAGAAGTTAGATTTTTTTTTCATTAATTTTCATTAGTTGGAGGCCAATCACTTCACAATATTGTAGTTGCCCCTGTCATACATTGACATGAATCAGCCATGGATTTACATGTATTCCCGATCCCCCCTCCCACCTCCCTCTCTACCCGATCCTTCTGGGTTTTCCCAGTGCACCAGGCCCGAGCACTTGTCTCATGCATCCAACCTGGGCTGGTGATCTGTTTCACCCTAGATAATATGCATGTTTCGATGCTGATCTCTCGAAACATCCCACCCTTGCCTTCTCCCACAGAGTCCAAAAGTCTGTTCTGTACATCTGTGTCTCTTTTTCTGTTTTGCATATAGGGTTATCATCACCATCTTTCTAAATTCCATATATATGTGTTAGTATACGGTAATGGTCTTTATCTTTCTGGCTTACTTCACTCTGTATAATGGGCTCCAGTTTCATCCATCTCATTAGAACTGATTCAAATGAATTCTTTTTAATGGCTGAGTAATATTCCATGGTGTATATGTACCACAGCTTCCTTATCCATTCGTCTGCGGATGGGCATCTAGGTTGCTTCCATGTCCTGGCTATTATAAACAGTGCTGCGATGAACATTGGGGTGCACGTGTCTCTTTCAGATTTGGAGAAGTTAGATTTAGATCAACATAATCTGGCTCCCCAGTAGCTCAAATGGTAAAGAATCCGCCTGCAATGCAGGAGACCTGGGTTCAATCCCTGGGTTGGAAAGATCCCCTGGAGAAGCGAATGGTTACCCCCTCCAGTATTCTTACCATGGACAGAGGAGCCTGGTGTGCTTCAGTCCATAGCGCCACAAAGAGTTGGACACAACTGAGTGACTAACACAACACAATCTGTGTTCAGAGTCAATCCTCTTCATTATATTGAGTGGAATTTTCCTCCCCTCCTCTAACCCCATTCTCCAGGAATAATTGTAGTACTATTTTGGTGTATGTTCACCTCATCTTTTTTCTATGATCATTCACAGAGGCAGAATTTCCCTCCCCCTACCCCAAGATGACTCATAACTCTGAAAAGTCCAGGCCGTATGGGCAGAAGGGGGATATCCTGCCACATTTTGGGGAAGATTACTCAGAACTGCAGATTCATCACTTCTCAAGGTCATCGAATCCCACTGCCAACCAGAGTAGAGGCCCCTGGGCAAAATCCCATGAATCACACAGCCTCTTCTGTCATTTCACTTCCTCCTGCTCAGTAGTTTGTTTGGGAACGTTTCTGTTATGACCTTGCTTGCCCTCAGGCACAAGGAGATGTCCGCCTTGCCCACAGGACCTGAGAGTTAGGCTGTGACATGGCTAGAAATGCAGTGGAGGGTTGGAGAGGAGAAGGGAGGGTGGTCTGAGGTCTGGGGAGCAGGTATGTGAGGGTAAGGTCTTCTTCCAGGAGAAAGGTGGGGTGACTGCCTGTCACTTGTGCCTCCTCCGCCGTCATCAGCCCCCTGAGAACCATCAGGCGGGGTAGAGGAGAAATCAGGCCACAGGTGGAAGTAACCACAGAGTGTTACTCCCCTAGACCCTTGCAGCTTGGAAGGGCTCCCTGCCTGTACTGAAAGATAGAGAAGAGCTGGAGTGGGGAGAAGGAGAAAGAAGGAGCTCTGGTCATGTCCCTGGCACTGAGCCCTTTAAGTCCCTGATCTCATTTTATCCCCACAACAACCCTGTAAAGTGGTGGTTCCCAACTGGGGTGGTTGTGTCCACCAAGGCAAATTTGGTGATTCCTGGAGACATTTTTGGTTATCAAGACTGTGCAGTCTGGAGGGTATTTGTGCTATTGTTATCTAACAGGTAGAGGCCAAGGATGCTACTAAATATCCTACATCCTATGGTCCAGCCCCTCAAAACGAGGAAATGTTCAGAATAATATCCAAATGTCACTGGTGCAAAGGGTAAGAAACCTGGATATTAGGTGGGAATGTTATTGGTCCTATTTTGCTGAAGAAAAAACAGGCTCAAAGAGGTGAAGTGACCAGAAGCAAACCATCTGACTCCATTCCATCCCCTGAGAGCCAGGTATCCAGGGGAACGTGGTAATTGGCATCAACAATGGGTGGGAGGAAATGAAGGGCCATGAGAACCAGGGTGAGGCAACAGTGGCTGTCAGTGACAAGGTGGGAGGCACCAGTGTCCTCCTGGTGCTCCTGATGGTGGATGGTGCTGAAACTAGAAGGGTGACTGAGAGGGGAACATCCCTATCTAGCTGTCCCACACTCTAGGACTCCCCACTTCTAGCCCCCAGTCCTGGGCAAGAGGAGTACACACACGTGGCCCTGCAAACACATGGATCCCTCCTTCCCCCCAACCTGTGTTGTCACCCCTGGATAAATTCCTGCTCTTCCAACAGACCCAGGTGGCAAAACCTCCTCTGGGGAGTCCTCCAGGAGAGTCCATACCCCTGGCTTTCTCCAACAACCTGGTCCTCCCTTCACTGAACCTCCACCCAACATGATTCTATGATGTCTACATGTATGACATATAACATCATACAGACATGTAAATAATCCTTTATTTACATGTTTGACTTCCTGGTTGGGCTGTGGGCTCCTCCAGCTAAGGATGGGGTCTCAAAGATTTTGATTCCCCTCCCAGAGCTTAGCCCCATGCCCTTCATGGATAAAAGTGAGTCAAAGCTTAGACAGCGAATGAGCCAGCAGCTGATCTGGGTCCTCAGGCTTCCAAATGAATGGACAGGCTCACACAGAGTGGGAGTCTTGGAAGGTGCCTTTCGAGCCCTGACCAACCCAGAGAACACAGTGGATGCTTTGCAACTCTGAAATTTTTAGGAGGAATATTTGAGGGCCTCGGGCTAAGGATGACCCCAGACTTCCCACTCTGACACATAAGGTTTCTTACTATTAGGGGCAATTTTAGGCTCTCTGAGCACTTGGCTGCTCATCCCCACCCCCAGGGCCTCATGCCTGCCTTGCTACCTGGCTGTCTCCTATCAGTCCAAATTCCTTGACCCCCACCCAGTTACCTGTGACCCATCTTGAGGACAGCCCTTTAGGAGAAGTTGGGGATCAGGGATGCCTGGTAATGGACCAATAAGCCAGTCTTGTTCAAGCCTGAGGAAGCTATGTGACTATCACACATCAATGGAGGAGTCCTGTGGGTAGCAACAGAAATATTCAGAGAAATGTATGTGATGGGAAAGCAGAGCCCACCAAAAGCGAGCAGGTCTGCGGTCTGGGGCTGGCTCTAGCCCTGACGAGCCAGAGACCTTGAGGAAGGGGCCCCAGTTTTCAGCTGTGAAACGGTTGCAGGACGTGATTTTTAGACTCCTTTCCAGCTCTAACATCTTGTGATTCAGGAAGTCTGAGAGGCACACAAAAGGAGGAGAGGAACACACCCTGGGACACACCAGACAGAGGGTTCTGCGACCAGAGCTCTTGGAAGACTCGTAGATTCCACACCAACGGAATCCTGAGTCCTCTGCTCTGAGATCAGCAAAGTCTTGATGAAGGAGCCCAAACTGAGGTCATCCTGACTGGAAGATCGAGGCTCCCAGGAATTATCTAGAGCCTGGGCCAGTGACTAACACAGTACAACTGTGTGCAGAAATCAAATTGCCCTCATCCGTTGCATCGTGGAAAAAGCAAGGGAATTCCAGAAAAATATCTACTTCTGCTTCACTGACCACCCTCAAACCTTTGACTCTGTGGATCACAGCAAACTGTGGGAAATTCTTAAAGAACTGGAAATACCAGACCACCTTATCTGCCTCCTAAGAAATCTATCTGTAGGTCAAGAAGCAACAGTTATAACCAGACATGGAACAACGGACTTGTTCAAAAGGAGTACGTCAAGGCTGTGTATTGTCACCCTGGTTTATTTAACTTCTGTGCAGAGTACATCATGTGAAGTGCCAGACTGGGTGAAGTATAAGCTGGAATCAAGATTGCCAGGAGAAATATCAATAACCTCAGATATGCTGATGACAGCACCCTCATGGCAGAAAGCAAAGAGGAACTAAAAAGTCTCTTGATGAAGGTGAAAGAGGAGTGAAAAAGCTGGCTTAAAACTTAACACTCAAAAAATGACCATCATGGCATCTGATCCCATCACTTCATGGCAAATAAGTGGAAAAACAATGAAAATGTGAGAGACTTTATTTTCTTGGGCTCCAAAATCACTGCGAACAGTGACTATAGCCGTGAAATTAAAAGACGCTTGCTTCTTAGAAGAAAAGCTATGACCAACCTAGAGAGCGTATTAAAAAGCAGAGACATCACTTTGCCTACAAAGGTCCATCTAGTCAAAGCTTTGGTTTTTCCAGTAGTCATGTATGGATGTGAGAGTTGGAACATAAAAAAAGCTGAGCACTGAAGAACTGATGCTTTCGAAATGTGATGCTGGAGAAGACTCTTGAGAGTCCCTTGGACTACAAGGAGATCAAACCAGTCAATCCTAAAGGAAATCAACCCTGAATATTCATTGGGAGGACTAATGTTGAAGCTGAAGCTCCAATACTTTGGCCACCTGATGCGAACAGCCAACTCATTGGAAAAGACCCTGATGCTACGAAAGATTGAAGGCAAAAGCAGAAGGGAGTGTTAGAGGACGAGATGGTTGGATGGCATCATCGGCTCCATGGACATGAGTCTGAGCAAACTCTGGGAGATGGTGAAGGACAGGGAAGCCTGGCGTGCTGAAGTCCAAAGGATCACAGAGTCGGACACGACTGAGCAACTGAACAACAACCACAACAATATGCAGGTGCTTCCCTGCACAAGTTTCAGCTTTAAGCCTTGCTGGGGTGGGTACCAGCGTCTCACAGAGACTCTCATCCTGCGGTTTACGCGGCAACTCTGGTCTCTGTTCCCAGCAGCCTGAGAATAAACGCTCAGGTCAGGAAGCCTCCAGGACCAATGCAGGGCTGTGAGATGAGGGCCTCCACCAGCAGGAGCCACCCTCTTCGGGCTTACACAGAACAAGCCCCAGAGCTGGCCCCCACCACACCTCTGTCCCCTGCCCGCTCCTCCTCAGAGCCTCCTCCACGTCCATCTCCCTCTCCCCCTGACCTGTTCCCTCTGCCCTCCCTCCTTGCCCCTCACCTGAGCCCAGAGCACCAGCAGGACAGGCGGCAGCCAGTATGTGGCTTCCCAGGCCATGGGCCTTCTTCCCGACTTCGGGTAAGGGGAAGGAAGCGAGACAGCGGCAAGCCCCTGGGAAGAGAGAGCCAGAGGTCAGCGGGATTCTGCTCAGCCACCAAAGCCGGCCTGGGAAGTGGCGGCCTGGAGAGGAAGGGGAGGCCTCAGCCTATAGGCTGGACCCTCAGCTGCAGGTGCTACATCTGAGCCTGGATTGAGGCTCCGGGGAACTTTGACTCTCTCTGCCCAGCCTCTTCCCCATCACCCTGTCTCCCTGCCTTTCCATATGGGACAGGTTTCTTTTATTTTAACCTTCTTCTTTTTGTTTTTTGGCTGCACCACTCAGATCATGCAGGATCTGAGTCCCTTCCCCCTATGATCAAAGTGTAGATTCTTAACCACTGGACCACTGGTTGCTTCTGGTTGAGAATGTTATTTATAGCCTGAAATATACATAATAGCCTGTTTTGGGCTCTGAGCTTTAAAGGTACAATGCTTTTCCATTCATGCAGAGATAAAAAGTTGCAGAACAGAGAATAACATTTGTCTTATTGGCAGTCTACAGGAACAGTCATGGCTTGACCTACCTGAACTACAAAAACAAAAGCATTTTCACCTCCCCTCCAGGGTCTAGCTGACACCAAGAAGTCTGCAATATCATCTCCCCTTTTAGTACAAAACAAGCCTGAATTCAGACTCGGGTAAGACGTTTCTTTGAGCCCCTTCTCCATCTGCTGGCTTTCCAAATGAAGTTGCTCTTCCATGTCCCAACAACTGCCTGTCCATTTATTTGCCTGTCATGGGGCAAGCAGTACGAACTTGGACTCGTTAACAAATTAAGAACCTATTTTCCCTCCTTCTTTCTCCCTTCTCTCCAACCTCTTCCTCCCAAGCCTCAGTTTTCTCCTGTCCATTGAAGAAAAGCAGGGGGCCGAAGGTGAGTGAGAGAGTTCTGTGACACTTCTGAGGTCCCCAGAGGTCAGAGACTTCCCATCCAGGCTTGCTTGGGGGTTGGGACGTTCCATGGGGACTGAGGGAGTGGAGGTGGGGAGATGGAGAGTCATTTCCAAGAATGGAGGTGCAGGGAGGGTCCCTGGCAAGGGTGGGAGAGAGCAAAGTTGGGGTGTGAACATCAGAGGAGACGGGTGGGGAGAGGGAGATGGGTGCAGAAGAAGGGGGAGGGAGAGAGAAGAGGAAAGGATCTCCACCCTGCAGGTCCTCCCTATAACCCCAGCCCCCAGCTGGCCATTGTCACTCCATAGTGGTTGTTGAAAGGCCACACTAATCAAACACATTAAAAAAAATAATGGTCAGTAGATGAGCTACAGAAAAATCATTGTCACAGGCTGTTCATGGTTAATAAACAACCAAGAAAAGAGACAAGTCTGTAAACAAGCCGCAGGGCAGATCAGGCTTATGGGGAACAGCAATTGGCAGGGAGGTTTATAAACTTAGGGACTAGGCTGGGGAAGAAAAAGGTGGGAAACAGAATGGGCAGACGTCAGGCCGCCCGAGGCCACTTGAGGGGCAGTTCTGGAGACAGGCCACCCTTCAGGATCGCCAAGAAGGCAGGGGGTGCCAGGGCTTCAGACTGCCTGTGTCAGTGGATGGAGAGGAACGGGTTGCCCTGAGAGGGGTCTGCCCCAGACAGACTCGAGGCCACCTTCTGCCCTCACTACTCCCAGCTGGGGCAGGAAGCCCCGTAGCCTGAAGAAGAAGCCCGGCCACACAGCGCAGCATCTACCCGTCCAGGCTGATGCAGTGAGAAGCCCATTTGCAGCCACAGGGGACCGTGAACCTCAGGCTCGCCTGCTGGCCCCACAGCAAGAACACGTGTGTCCCCTGGGCTCAGATCAGGGCTCACAGAGCGAACATCCCGTGGGTGCTGGGCTTCCTTTATTTGCTCCTTCCCTTAGCCATGACAGGAAACCCTTCACAGGTGCGTCCTGTCGTCTCACCCACTGCTCAGAAAGTCCCTCATCTTGCCCACCAAAGGCAGCAGTGGCCTGGCCTGTCTGATACCTCCCCTGCCCTGCACTGGCCCGCCCTGGATCTGCTGACGATCCGGGTCTTCCTGGAGCTCCAGGGAGAAGGGCAAACAGGTAGCAGGAAGTGGAAGGCCAGGGTTTGGGGCGAAATGTCCTGGAGGCCTAGAGGTCCAAAAACGCCACCCAGGCCCCGAAGGGCTGGGGAGCTGGGGACATGGTCTGCACCTCCCCACCGCTGTGTGTCTGTCCTTAGCTCGAGTTCACGTGGCAGCTGGCTCCAGGGGTGGGCAGGTCCACCTGGTTCCAGGCGCCCCTCATCCTGGGCAAACAGGGATGGTCGGTCCCCCTAACAACTCCCCTGTACAACATCAGGGCACAGAGGCCTCTGCCTGCTCCCAGCCCCACCTCCTGGGGCCAGACCATGTGGCCGTCTTCCCTCCCTACCCCCTTACAGTCAAGGACAAAACAGAGACATAGGGTCCGACGGTCTTAAAGGTAGAATGTGGAGAGAATCAGACCTGGAAAACAACTGGAGGACCAAGCAGTCTTTTAGTCAGTTGGGTAAGGTTCGTGTGTTATTCCGTTTTATCCTGAATACAGTCTTGAGAGCTAGGAATTAGTGTCCCCTTTCACAAGAGAGGAAACGCAAGGCCCCATAGGGTTAGTGACTCGCACAGGGCCCCACGTGACAGGTGGCACCCCTGGGTCCATGTCCCGAGCCCCTGCAGTACTCTCCTGGACATCCTGCTCTCCAGCCGGGGCAGGGCAAGAGGTGTGTGCTTTTCAGGCGGAAAATTAACCCCCTCTTGGTTATACACCGGGTGTTGGCCACACCCTCCTGGTAAGGAGGCTGGTTATCAGTGTGTGCGTGTGTGTCCTGGCACCTGGCCTGTCAGTTCCTCAGTCTGAGTCTCCCCTCTAGTGTCTTCTCCTGGACACAGGGGAGAGAGGCTGCCTCCCTGCTGTCCCCCCGGGATTGTGCCCTGCTCCTTCCTCTCTCCCCGTCTCCACCCTGGAGTGGCGATCCTGGGCTGGCTGCCCACCAAGGCCCCTCTGCGTCACTCCCCTGACTTTGATGTTTGCTGTCCTACCGACGAGGGCAGTAACCCAGGGCCGAGAGCAGAGAGGCCACATTTATCCCCAGACTCTCATTGCAGTGGCCCCAGACTGGTGGACACCCCTCCCCAGGGGAGGATTCCAGCCCCTTCTTCAGCCTTTGCTGCCAAAGAGGCCGAATCTGAGCCGTGAGCTGGAGAGCAGTGGCAGGGGTGGGGCAGGAGAGACTCCTCTGGCCACTGCACCCTGACCCAGGCTTCTTGGCTCCATCTCCCCTCCCTGCCCCGGGGAGTTCCTCCAGGCTGTGGGCAGCTCTGAGTTGTCTTTGCTGTGTTACCATTGCATCCTCTTTTCCCAGGGGACAACGAGTCCCCTGGAGGGAAGTGATCCCCGCCTTTCTCTGAGCTATGACTTCCCTTCCAGTGGACCCCAGGACTCCCCCCCATCCCTTCCAGGAGTACAGACCCAGAGCTGGGGTGTGGGAACTGGGGGGAAGAGCCTTGGGCAGCCTCTGCATACAGGTCTAGGGACAGGATGGCCCTGCAGGCGAGGGCTGTCAGCTGCCTGGTCACAGCCGTCCCAGGAGGGCCCGGCCAGCAGGCCGCAGTGGGGGTGTGGGCTCCGCTGGTGCCCGGGACCTGAGGGACAAGCAGCTGTGGTCAGCTCAGGGCACATGCAGAGGCCCTGTAGAGGATGCACGGCCCAGGGGGTGGGAAGCTTAGATAGCTCTGCGGTCCCCAAGGCCTCTACCAACCCCCACCTCTTAGTCACTGTTTCTCCTCCAGGGTGGGACCCTTGTGACATGAGCTGCTTCTGGGACTCTTTCTTCCCCCAAGAGCATAGGGACGCTTGGGGGGAGCAGAGGGACACTGAGAGGGCCCCGGGTCGGGAGAGGGTGGCCCCAGCTGTCCACCCCTCCCCACTCTGCTCTGTAGTAAGAGGTTCCGAGGCTGATGAGATCAGAGGTTCTCTGTCTGCAAACAGCACCCTCGGGGCTTGTCTGCCATCCAGCTGGGGCCCCGGGGGTCTGTGGCTCTCAGGAGAACCGTCTCGGTGGTGCCCCATACCCGCAGAGACCTCCTGCCTGGCACCACGTGCTCAGACTCCCACCCCCGCCAGGATCCCAGCAGCCCAGGGGAGCCGAGTAGGCGCGGCACAGCCTCCAGCTCCAGGAAGGCCTGAGTCCATGTGGCACAGTCCTCACCCCCAGCCCGGCTCCAACCCAGACAGGGCCCCGTCTTCGCTTCTCCTCTGAGGACTCTCCTGGGGGTCTCCCGGGGCCCCTCTGGAAGAAACTCCTCCCCACTCCACGGTGAAGTGGCTTCAGACCAAGCAGGCCTCCACGGAGGTTCCGGTCTTGCTGGCAAGTCCTTGCAGGATCTGGCAGGGTCACGGCACATGCTGTAGCCTGCGAGGACGGGGAGAGATGCAGAGGGCAGTCCTGCTCAGCACCCGAAGCTCCCAGGCCAGCTCCTCTGCCTCTGCCCTCCGCTTCCAAGTGGCCGGGCCCCAGAAGGTTCCACCAAGCGGTCACTGCCTGCCCACCCTCCCCCCTCTCCTGGGTGCCGAATGGTCCTCCTGACTGCACATGGGCGAGGACCGACCACCTGGAGACCGGGGGCAGTCGGGCGCTTTGGAAAGGGTGTCAGACTCCCCAGCGCTCTGTCCTTGGGGGGCTGCGAGGGTTGGGTTCTACTCACTTCCCACGTGTCTCTTCTTCCAGAAGCCATAGACCACGATCACGAGCACGGGGAGCAGCGCCAGCACCCCCACGAGCACCACAGGGTAAAAGTCCAGGTATCTGGGGAGACGGGACAGGGCCAGGAGGAGATGAGCACTGGGCACCCCCTCCCAGCCCACGTCTCGCCACACCCCATGCGAGAGGAGTGGGACCCGCTAGTCCCCACGGGGAGCGACGGCCTCTCTTCCTTGGGGGCCAAGCTGCGGGAGAAGGAAGTGAGGTGCTCACAGGTCAGGGGGATGAAGCCCCCAGCCCCCAGCAAAGACATGAGTCTCTCCAGTATTTGGGGGAATACTCTCTGCTGAGGACAGGGGCTCTAAGAGGCACCCATTTGTGACAGAAGAGGCCAAGGTTCTCACTCTCCCCAGCATGACCGAGGATGGCACTTCCCACCTTGGCCCTCCAGAACGCATGCTGTGGACACCCTGCCTGTACCCCCTTTGCTATGTCACTTCCATCCACATGGGTCATCAGCACCTCCATTAAAAAAAACCTGGCAGCTTTCTCTTGTCACTGGCGCCCTCCAAGCCACGCATGGCAGGCAGCCCCCCATCGACAGCCAACAGCAGGATATAAAGGCCCCGGCCTCCTCGCCCTCCACACGGCTGCCTGGCACTGGACCCCGGACTCTCCCCGGTGGGGCTGAGCCCTTGCTGCCCACGGTGATGACCAGCCTGTGCAAGTGCTCCATCTGCTGCCTTCCCTCCCTGCCTCACTTCCCCTCGCTCTGTCCCGTGTTCCCAGTACAACATGAATCCTGATCTCCAAGTCCACTCCTGGGGGAACCCAAATTAAAGCGTCCCCACTTCCTACTCTCCGAGATGCTCCCCTTGTGCGGCCCTGACCCTCTGCTCTTCATCCTCAGACTCTGTGCTGACCCAGTCCCACCCCCATTTCCTCCCGCCATCCTTTCTGTCTCTTGTCCACCCCAGCTTCCCATCGCCCATTCAGCAACACGCCAGACTGGATTCCGGGTAGGGTGGGGGGTGAGACAGGGGCTGCTCTGCTGTGACGTTTGCACCGTGCGTTCTGCTCAGGCACCGAGGACTGTTCCCTTGTCTGGGAAAACAGTATTCCTGTAAGCCCCACCCACCCCGCCGCTCCCCGGCCAGGTACCTGCTGGGGATTAAGTGGTTGAGGAGCGTTCTTCTGGTGGGGTATATTCCCACGGTGGGGGCTCCTGCCGTGCAGAGGTGCGCGGCCTTCGTGGAGGCGGAGGCTGGGCCCGCAGCGGAGGCTCGGGTGTTGCTGGGAGACGCAGTCGCTGTCTGGGACCCGGTGGCCTTGCTGGGCCCCATGGTGGACAGGCCGGTGCTGGAGAAACTGGAGCCCATCACAGGGGTCCGTCTGGTGTTCCCTGAGGTGGGGGAAGGCAATGGTCTGGCCAAGGTGAGGAGTCCAGCTGTGAACACTGTCGCCTGGCTGATGAAAGGGCCACCAGGGCCTGAGGTGGGCGCTGGGCCTGTGGCGACGACCGTTGCACTCTGGAGGATGTTGGGCAGCTTTGTGAGAGGAGTGTTTCCCTTGGTTATGGAGGCTGAGGGACCAGAGAGGGAGGAAGGTGAGGCTGAGTCGGGGTCTTGGTTCTGGAAGCAGCTGATGGCAGCCCACATGCTTGTCTAGGGACTGGGGTAATGGGGGGAGCTGTCCTCATTTCACCCCTTGGACCTAGAATCCAGCTTTGCTGAGGGATCAGGTGTGTGTGTGTTCAGGGGGTGAGGTCAGGGAGGAGGAAGTAGGCACAGCAAAGGAGGAAGAGTCTTTCACAAGTTTTTCAGTGTCCCCTGTCCGGCCACGGGGACGAGAGGATACTTCCCTCCCTACCCCCATCTCTCTTGTCACTTTCTGGACCTTCCTCATTCCTGTAAGTCAGAGATTTCTCTGCTCTGACGTTGAATGTGACCTTTCCCAGTTGCTCCACGATTGGTGACTGGGATCCGGAGATGAGGACAAGGAAGCATCAAAGACTCCGATTCCTAGGAACACCATGAGCAGGGAGGTCAAATGCCTTCCTTGGGGGCTTAGACACCCGAACTGGTTCTGCCACCGTCATGCATCAGGGCAGGCCTTCAGCATCCGCTTTTCTAGAAGAAGGCTGGAGTTTGGTTGGTAGAAGGGGAGCAGGCAGGAGCTGTGAGGGCTCAGTGTAGGGAGCAGTGTTGAGCCGATCTCATCAGGAAACAGGAGAATGGAGAGAGAGGGATGCTGTGGTGGCGAGAGGGCTTTGACTGCATCCCACTGAGAGCATGCATGGACGCTCTCCTGAGGGCCTCACCGAGGGCAGTGCCTATGTTTCTGGGTGAGGGAACCAGAACAAGCAGAATTGGTGAGGTGGGGATAGGAGAAAGGGCCAACCTGGAGCCAGATCTCCCAAATTGTCCTAGTGAGCAGTGTGAAGACCCCCAAAGGACCCTTCAAAGAACACACACAGTTGCCCTGGGAGAGCCAGCACTTGACCACAGAGGATCTAAGAGTAGGGCAGAAAAGAAGTGACGTCCATAGAGCGAGAGACCTCCTGCAGGGTCAGTGAGGTCACATACCATTTCCCTCTCCTTCATCCCTACCTCAGTACACCAGGGGGTCGGGAGGTGCAGGACCAGGAGAAGATGATGGAGAGGAACCCTCCTCCCTTACCTCCTGTGATGAAGAAGGGGGGTTGGACAGCAGCTGTCCCCCTTTCCCACTTCAGGTGCCTGGGGCCAGAAAGCTCAGTTTTCAAGAGGCGGTGGAAGGGCATATGTCATTAGAAGTTTTGCAGATTTTTCATTTGCTAGTAAGGTCTGCAAAGTTGGAATCTCCCCAAATTGCAGTTAAGAAATGGAAAGTGAGATCCAGCATAGTACAACGGGAAGATACACTAAGGGGAAAATCATTTCATGTTTAGTTTCAGTTTAGTCGCTTAGTCATGTCTGACTCTTTGCAACCCCGTGGACTGTAGCACGCCAGGCTTCCCTGTCCATCACCAACTCCCAGAGTTTACTCAAACTCATGTCCATTGAGTCGGTGATGCCATCCAGCCATCTCATCCTCTGTTGTCCCCTTCTCCTCCCGCCCTCAATTTCATGTTTGTGTCCCTACAAATGAAGACTTCAGTAAACTGGTTTCAACTACTTCCCTGGGGCTAAAGCAGAACTGGAGAAGGGAGGAATGAGATTTGCTCCATGTCTTAGAGATGGCAGTTGCCCAAGTTCAGACCCAATGGAAGATGGGGATGCAGTTAGGTTAGAGGAACCGGGAAGGGTGGAGAGTAATTTTCACAGTCACTGGCAGCTTTTTGCAGGCTCTCTGTCTGGCTCCTTCCCTTTCCTATCTTGTAAATGTAGAAACAGCATAGGGCTTCTTTCTTGGCCCTTCTCTCTTTTTCTATACTAAAGAGAGATCTTTGATCATCTTAAAGTCAAGGCACAATATCACCCCTCTAAAACTCTCCAGTAGCTTCTTCTTGTACCTAGAATAAAACTCTGACCCCCATTTCATGGGAATCAGGATGGCTGTTTGCTTCTCGAACCTCATCTTCTGTTTCTCTGCCCAATACTCAATATGCACCAGCTTCTTCTCACCTCAGGGCCTTTGCATGTACAGTTCTCCCCACCTGGAAGTCCTTTGAACCACTCACTTTCAACAGGACTAGAAAACTCTCATCCCACACCTGTTCTGCATGACGTCATCTGCTCAGGGAAGTCTTCTTTGACTCCCTACTAACTCAGTCGCTCCCCCCACCACAGAACTTTCTAGTTCATCCCATTGTTTCATTTGCTTAAGAACATTCACTGTTATCTGCAACTGTTTGTCTGACAATGTGTTATTGCCTATCTCCTCCTATAGGATAGGAATGTGTCTGGTTTTGCTCACCACTGTGTCCTCAGAGCCTAGAATCGTGCCTGGCAGAGAATCAGGGCACAGCAAATAAATACTGAACAAATGATTGAATAAAACAAAGTACAGAGTCCTGAGTTCGAATCTCATCTCGTCCACTTGCCAGCTCTGTGATTCTGAACAAGGTCAGAGCTGCAAAGGACTTTTTACATCTCATTTTCTTCATCTGTAAAATGCCCATGAAGGTGCCTGTGAGAGAACTGTGAAAACCCCACTGTCCATCATGCCCACTGATGGATTATTATCATCCTTATCATATTTGATGTCAGTGGGCTACAGGGCGGGAGGACACCCCCCAGCATCCCAGCGCCCCAGCAGGCCTGCTCACCTGGAGACACTTCCAGCAGGAAGCCCATCAGAGGGTAGAGGATGCCGGAGCTGTTGCGCATGCACCAGTACCGGCCCGAGTCCTGGCGCCTGAGGGCCACCATGGTGACGTTGACCACCTTGGCCTGGGTATCGTCCTGCAGCAAGTAGCGTGGCCCCTGCACCCCCACACGGGTGAACCCAGGCTCGCACTGCCTCCTCCTGATTTTGCACCAAACCTTACCCTCCACGTGGTTTTTGCGGCTCTTGTAGGAGCACTGCACAGACAGAGTCTCCCCTTCAAAGTGCTGCAATTTTGAGTACACGCGCTCCATGGGGGCACCTGGGGAGACACGACTGGTTGAGCAAGGAGGAAGGAAGCATCTTGAAACTCGAAACTTGTGCTGAAGAGGCAGGTGGCTATTGCTCTGCTCTCATGGAACTCAAAGGAGAAATACAGCCCAACTCTGATGGAGGGGTACATATGCCCCCTCCCCCAGGGAGCTCTCGGTCTGTTGGAAACACTAGCCCTGCCCTCTAGGAGTTCCCAGACTGATGGGGAAGACAGTTGTCCTGTGCCCTTGGAGAAATCCTAAAATGATGAGGAAGATACAGGGCTAGCTAGATACATACAGAGGAACTCCCAGTATAATGGTGGAGACACAGGCATAGCCCACAGGGAGCCCCTAGTTTAACAAAGGAAGCTTAGCCTTTACATTTAGGGAACTTCAGCAGACACAGCCCTTTTCTTTGTGGCATCTTCTAGTCCGATGGGACAGTGATAAGCCCCGTCTTCAGGGTCTTGTCCTGCCCTCAGTGAGATACAGATGCAAATGCAAGTCATCATTCTGAAATTCCAGAGCCCAGTGAACTTAGGTAGGTGAGAAAATTCAGGCTTGGAAAATATTAACAGTAGTTATTTGTTTCACAAACAGTTTCATTCTAGTCATCTTTTAAATAACAAGTTGTCTGAATTCACTCTAATTGATGTTTAATTGTAAAATATTCTAGTTACCTAAAACCCATAGATTCAGCATGTCCAAATATGTGTATCAACTCCTGGTTGTGTTTAAACCAAAGATCTCTACAGTTCTTCACTGTTCATAAGTTGCCCTCTATCCCTAGGAAGCAGATGTGGTCCGGGAGCTTCGTAATCCATAGTCTGATGAGGAGAGGGTAGAACTAGGGCTGAGGGTGGTAAGCCAGGGGACAGGAAGAAGGAGAAGGCTGCAGTGGGGGCCCTCCACCCCTCTACCCACCTTCCGCTCAGCAGTTACTCCTCTATCTCCCTCAGAGTCTTCTGCAAACACATACACAGAGTACAGAACATACATTTTGGAGAATGTATACAGAACATACCTACATAAACATAGGTTAAAACTCGATTCTATCACTGACTGTGTGAGCAGACTGTGTAAGGCCTCTGCTTCTTATCCGTCTCTGCTTGGCCGTGAGAACTGACCCTGGACAGCGCCCTAAACGTACATGCACAGTGCATGCCTCCTTTTCCCCAGTGCAGGTTGCTCCAGGCTTTCCCAACGGAACCCAGAGCTGTGATGGCCAAGAAAGAGCCCAGCATCCAAGACGTCCACCTTACTTTCCAACCCAGCTGCTGCTAGAGTTGAGGCTTGGAGTAAGGTAACGCCCTCTCTCGTATCACTTTGTCCCATGCAAATTAAACAGAATAATCCCACTCAATTATTTGGCAGGTGACAGGTTTGGGGGACCCCAGGAGACACTCTTCTGCCCTGGCAGATGGGGGCCTTTCTAGGAGAGGTGTACAGATGGGACGACCTTGAAAAGGGTCTCCAGGGCACTGTGTTCATATGTGCCCACCTTTCAGCCCTTTCACAGGCGGTGCCCAGAACTGAACGGGAAGTGGTAACTTGGTTGCCATGGCAGCAAGGGAGGCAGAATTGGGTGAGGTCCCCTCAAGGAGCATTTAGTAGCTGTTGGGTGAGAGAGAGGGCTTCAGGGATTGCTTCCCTCCCCACCAAGGACAGCGGATAGGGACGGGGGTTGTGACCCCAGTGTTCCAAGAAAAAGCAAGTTCAGCAGCCACACCTGTAAGGTAATGCTTCTCATAAAGAACCAACAGGGCCTTCCTGACAGAGGCCCAAGGGAGGAGGGCTTGTTGTGTGAGGAAAGGGAGTGGCCCTGGTCAGAAGTCCTGAGGAAGCTGGGCAGATAAAGGGGCCCATGCAGAGAGGGTCCAGAGCTTTATCTTAGTTGGTGAGGCCTGGGTTAGCTTTCCTCAGGGCCAGATATTCAGCTGGAAACTTCTCACTGGTCTCTGGTAAGGGGTGACTAGGTCTGCCAGACCTCCTCCTCCTCCTCCTCCAACCCCACAAGATCACTGGGCAAGAAAAGCAGGAAGGGGGTCCAGGGACAGACCGTTTCCTCCCCCCTAGCCGCCCGCCCACCCTCTCACCTGAGACAGGGCCCTGGACCCACAGCAGCAGCAGCAGCAGGAAGGCGGGAGGCATGGCTCCATGCAGTGGGGATGGGCACAGCCAGTGGGGGGCAGGGATCCAAGGTTAGGGGCCCAGGCCTATCCTGGCCGGGCCATTTGGGTCTGCCGGGGAAGACCTGGGGTTCTAAATGTGAAGTTGCCCATTTAGGGAAGTGAGGAAGTTGTGGGACCCACTGTGATCAGCAGACCGCGGGAGCCCACAGAGCCTACAAGAGGGCGGCGCCGGGGCAGTTTCCGCCCCTCTTCCTCGAAACTTCAGGCAGGTGTGGCTGCTCCACCCAGTCTGGGGCCTCCCCGCCCAGGAAGGGCTCTCAGGGTCAGAAGAGTCCTGACCCTCTTCAGGTTCCCTCCCAGAATCTGGTGCAATAAGAGTGCTGTCCTCTGAAGCCTGTTATTCACCTAGAGGGGTAGTGTGAGGTTTCTAGAACCTCAGGTACAGACTTCTCTGGAATCCTCTGGCTCAGAGACCATGAGTATAGGCTCCGGGGCTGCAGCAGGGCATCTCAGACCCGTTTTTCACACACCCACATTCACACGGAGCTTCCTGTAAGCTCCCATTCATTTTTTCATTCATTCATTCCTAAATGCATGCGTTCATTCTGGCACTGCCTTTCTCTCTCCCAGGCTCCTGGCTAGTCTGAGCAGTCACTCACATTCACACTTGCAGATAATCCTTTACATACCCAGATACAACCTTATTTTTTGTCACTATTAGAGTGTGGCAACCCACTCCAGTATTCTTGCTTGGAGACTCTCCATGGACAGAGAGGCCTGGCGGGCTACAGTCCGTGGGGTTGCAAAGAGTCGGACACGACTGAGTGACTAAGCACACAGCACAGAGTGTGTGAAAAAAGAAGCAGCAAATTGTAAGACTTGGAGAATAAAGTTTGGGTTCAGGGAGGAGCACCTGTGCTCTCACATGTGGGCACACATACACACACTCATACACACTCACACACTCACACATACACATGCACTCACACACTCATACACACACACTCACACTCACACATACACATACACTCACACACTCTCATACACACACTCATACACATGCACTCACACACTCTCATACACACACACTCACACTCTCATACACACACATTCACACTCACTCTCATACACACACTCTCATACACACACACACTCATACACACGCACTCACACACTCTCATACACACACACTCACACTCTCATACACACACTCACACACTCATACACACGCACTCACACACTCTCATACACACACACTCACACACTGATACACACACACATTCACACACTCATACACACACACTCACACACACACTCACACACTCATACACTCACACCCACACACTCTCATACATACACATTCACACACTCATACACACATTCACACTCACTCTCATACACACACACACTCATACACACACACTCACACTCTCATACACACACATTCACACTTACACTCTCATACACACACACACTCATACACACACACACTCATACACACACACACTCATACACACACACTCACACTAACCCATTCTCATATACACACACACTCAAACACACTCACAGACTCACATACACGAGCACACTCTCATACACACACTCACATACTCATACACACACTCACACACTCAACACACACACACACTCTCATACACACACTAACACATTCTCATACACACACACTCAAACACATTCACAGACTCACATACACAAGCACACTCTCATACATACACACATATATGAACACACTCTCATACATACACATTCACATACACTAACACATTCTCATACATACACACACTCAAACACACTCACAGACTCACATACACTAACACACTCTCATATATACACACTCACAGACTCACATACACTAACACACTCTCATATATACACACTCACAGACTCACATACACTAACACACTCTCATATATACACACACTCATACACACTCACAGACTCACATACACAAGCACACTCTCATACATACACACACATATATAACACACTCATACACACACATTCACATACACTAACACATTCTCATACACACACTCAAACACACTCACAGACTCACACTAACATACTCTCATACATACACACTCACTCACACTTACACACATCATGGTGCCTATTGGGTATGTGATATAACTGCAGTATCCCTTTGGGGAAGGGGAAAGCTCACATACGCTAACATACTCTCATACATACCTATACACACACTCAAACACTCATACATTCACATACACTTATACACACATTCACATACACTCACACACACACATACACTAGCACACTCTCATACATACACACACACTGTCATACTCACATATACACTCACTCTTACACTACGTGCACACACATTAACACTCTCACACTCACATACACACTCACATAGACACACGCACAGAAGCTGCCTCTGCTTTTCCATACTCACATGTCTCCTTATCTTTATCCCTCTCTCTGCCTCTCCTACCATCATCTCTAATCACCCACCAGCTCCATCCGGACTCCTGCTCCCCGCTGCAGCCTTCCTAAAGCAGCCCGTGTTTCCCTTCCGCCACCCCCACCTCCACTCCAGAAACCACACCCCCAGTCCCCTGCTCTGGCCCCCGGCCAGCACCCAGGCATGCTCCCTCAGCTTCCTCTCAGCCCACATTATCTCTGCTATACAGCTGTCTGGCTCCAGCTAAAATGACCCAGCATCTGGCCCAAGACTCCACCCTTCACTTAGTCCTCAGGGCTGAGAATGAGAAGGGACTTCTGACACCCAGGACCTGCATCATAGGCTCCTGGGCGTGTGAGGACCCAGGTGGACCCCCCTGACTATGCGTCCTCCCCCTCCTCACCTATGCCAACTTTCTCCTTAGATGGGACTCAGAGTAAAACATCCTCAAGTCTGCATGGCCACAGCCTTAAAATGAGCTTGAAGCCCCAAATCCCAAAGCAAGGAAGTTGTATTTTTGCTGATCCCAAATTTTAGTCTCAACATCCATTCATTCATTTATTGCTTCTTTCAGTCTTATGTGCTACATGTGGCACTAGGCACTTGGGGTAGGAAGAGATATGGTTGTCACTTTAGACCTCTCAATATGTTTTTCTCAATCACCCTTTTTTATTTTCTCCCCCAGTTTAGCACTGCTCCCCAGAGACTGTCTGGGGACAGTCTCTCCAGTCAGAGACTGTCTCTCCTCCCAACACAAAAGGTATCTTCCTTTCTTTCCTCCATCTAAACAGTAAATGACTTCAGGACTCAGGGCATCTCATTTATCTCTTGTGGGGACCACATGTGCTTAGATTCTATGCTTCTATTAACCCCCTACTGTGTCCCTAGCACTGAGTGAGGCCGTGTGAAAAATGCATTCACTGTGATAGCTGCGTTGACAAGAAAATAAAAACCCACATGCTCTCATTCCACTCAACAGAGGAAGCGTAAATTGGATTCAATGTTTCTGAGGAAAATTTGGAAAGATTTATTAAAATATCTAAAAGTTTGTACACATTACTTAGACTTTTATATACAAAATAATTTAACACAACAGGATATTTTTGTGTCTTTCTATTTTGGATTAAAAAATTAAGGTCTAATTTACATAGATAAAATTCACCCTTTTCAGTAGAAAGTTCTGGGAGTCTGATAAACCCATGGGGACTTGTAACCACCACCATAATCAAGATATAGAAGTGTTTCGTTACCCGCAAAAGGTTCCTAGTGTCTTTTTGTAGTCTTCCTCTCACCCCACCCTCAGTTCCTAACAAACTGATCTGGTGTTTTTCCCTCTATAGTTCTGCCCTTTCTGGAATGTTATAAAAATGGAATGGTTCAGTATCTAGCATGTTTTTTTATTGACGTATATTGACTTAACAATGTTGTGTTAATTTCTGCTATACAGTGAAGTGATTCGATTATACATATATACATTCTTTTTTATATTCTTTTCCATTATGGTTTATCACAGGATACGGAATATAGTTCCCTGCGCTATACACTAAGGCCTTGTTGTTCATCCACTCAGTATATATTAGTTTGCATCATGCTCCATTGTGTCCAACTCTCCGTGACCCCATGGACTGTAGCCCACTAGGCTCCTCTGTCCATGGAATTTTCCAGGCAAGAATACTGGAGTGGGTTGCCATTTCCTACTCTAAGGGATCTTCCCAACTCAGAAAGCAAATCCGTGTCCTCTGTGTCTCCTGCATTGGCAGATGGATTCTTTATCACTGCGCCACCTGGGAAGCCAACAGTTTGCATCAGCTAATCCCAAACTCCAAATCACTTCCCTCTCCCAGCCCCTCTCCCTTGGCAATCACAAGTCTATTCTCTATGTCTGTGGGTCTGTTTCTATTTTGTTGATAAGTTAATTTCTGTCATATTGTAGATTCCACATACAAATGATATCGCATTGTATTCATCTTTCTCCTTCTGCTTTACTTCACTTAGCATAATAATATCTAGTTCCTTTCATGTTCCTGCAAATGGCATTATTTCATTCTTTGTAAATTGCATAGTATTCTATTTATATATGTACCTCATCTTCCTTATCCATTTATCTTTTAATTGACATTTAGGTTGTTTCCATGTCTTGGCTATTGTGAATAAGGATGCTCATGAACATAGGGGTGCGTGTATCTTTTTGAATTATAGCTGTGTCCACATATATGCCTAGGAGTGGGATTGTTGGATCATATGACAACTCTATATTTAGTTTTCTGAGGAACTTCCATACCATTTTCCATTGTGGCTGCACCAACTTACATTCCCACCAACAGAGTTGGAGGGTTTCTTTTTCTCCAATGTGTAGCATATTAGGCATTTGAGATGTTGTGTGTTGAGTATATCAATACTTTGTTTCTTTTTATTGCAAAGCAGGATCCTACTGTATGGATGTATCATAACTGTTTATGCATATCTCTCCCAGTTCAGGGATAATAAGATTTGGTTTCCAGTTTGGGATTATTCCAAATAAAACTACTACAAATATTTACACACAGGGTTTTGTGAAATGGGCTTATGTTTCACTTGGGTAAATACCTAGAGCAGGATTTCTGGGTTCTATTGTAAGATTGTATTTAATTTTTTAAAAACAGACTAATTGTTTTCCAATGTGGCTACACCATTCTGCATTTCTACCAGTGATGTTCCAGTTGCTCCCCTATCCTTCATAGCATTTTGATATTGTCAAGTGTTGTTCTTCCCACCCGCTCCCCCCATTCTAATAGTATGTAGTAGTATTTGTTGTGGTTTTATTTTGCATTTCTCTAATAACTAATGATATTGAGTATCTTTTGTTATACCTATTTGCCATCAATATATCTGCTTTGAGACAGGGTCTGTTCAAATCTTAATTTTTTATTTGTTTGTTTTCTTCTTATTGAATTTGAGGACTCTTTATATAGTCTAATAGGTCTTGTATCAAATATGTGTTTTGCAAATATTTTTCCCAATCTGTGTTTTTTATTTTCTTAATAGTATCTTTCAAGAGCAAGGGCTGTAAATTTTTATGGAGTCTCCAATATATCACTTTTTATTTATCATACCTTGGTGTTATATCTAAGAAATCTTTGCTTAACCCAAGGTCACAAAGATTTTTTAACAGTCTTATTGAGATATAATTCACACATTATAAAATTGACACACTTAGAGTGTACACTCCAGTGGTTTGGGGGATATTCACTGAGTTGTGCAACCATCACCACAATCCAGTTTCAGAACATTTCATCACCCATGTCCATGAGCAGTCACACCCTGAATAAGTTTCCTATTACTGCAAATGTGATGACTTAAAATGGTAGAAATGTATTCTCTCGCAGTCCTGGAGGCCAGGAGTCTGAAGTCAATATCACTGAACCAAGATCAAGGTATTAGTAGGGCTGCAGCGTCTTCAGCGACTATAGGAAAGAAGCTGGTCCTTGCCTCCTCCAGCTTCTGGTAGTGCCAACATTCTGCAGCTAGTGACTGTATCACTCAAGTCTTCAAAGTCAGCATCTTTAATAAAAAGGAATTAAATTGTCATTTGTAGAGACGTGGATGAATCTAGAGGCTGTCATACAGAGGCAAAGTAAATCAGAAAGAGAAAAACAAATATCATATATTAACACATATATGTGAAATCTGAGGAAATTGGTATAGACGATTTTATTTACAAAGCAGAAATAAAGACATAGACACAGAGAACAAATGTATGGATACCAAAGGGGAAAAGGTAAGATGAATTGGGAGATTAGGATTGACGTGCATGCTAAATCGCTTCAGTCATGTCTGACTCTTTGCAACCTTATGAACTATAGTCAGTCAGGCTCCTCTGTTCATGAGATTCTCCAGGCAAGAATGCTTTGAGCGAGTTACCATGCCCTCCTCCAGGGGAATCTTCCTGACCCAGAGATCTAACTCATGTCTCTTACATCTCCTGCATTGGCAGGCAGGTTCTTTTCCACTAGCACCACCTGGGAAACCCTTGGAATTGACATATATACTCTATTGACACTATGTATAAAATAAATAAGTAATGAGAACTTACTGCATAGCACAAGGAACTCTTAGTGCTCTGTGGTGACCTAACTGGAAAGGAAATCCAAAAGAGAAAGGATATATGCATACATGCAGCTGATTCACTTTGCTGTATGGTAAAACTAACACAGCATTGTAAAGCAACTATACTCCAATAAAAATTAAAAAATAAAAGGATCTTCAGATTTCCTTTTTCAAAAAAGCACAAAAACAAAGTCAGCATCTTCAAATCTCTGCTTCATCTTCATATCACCTTCTCGGAACATTTTCTGTGTGTGTTCAAATCTCCCTTCACCTCCCTGTTAGAAGGATATACATGACTGCATTTAGTACTAGCCACCTAGTGCATAATAGTGTCCCCATCTCAAAATCCTTAACTACATCTGAAAGAACTCCTCCTTTCTTTATCATATAAGTATCATTCACAGGTTCCAGGGATTAGCACGTGGAGATCTTTTGGGAGACCATTTTCCCACTTATTATTCTCCCTGTTCCTGCCTGTCTCAGCACTGCAGCCCCAAGCCACCGCTCATCTACTTTCTTTCTTTATCGATTTCTCTATTCTGGAAATTTCAGGAAAACAAAATTATGCAATACGTGGTGCTTTGTGACTGGCTCCTTTAGCATAGTGTTTTTGAGATTCATCCATGTTGTAGCAGTACTTTCTGCAACAAGTTATATCGCTATGTCATTCCTTTAAATAGCTGAACAGTATTCCACTGTAGGGATATACATGTTGTTTATTCACTCACCAGTCAATGGACATTTTATCTGTTGAAACTGACTACATGGTCCTAAAATTTATATGGAGATGCAAAGGTTATAGAATAGCCAAAACAATCTGAAAAATGAAGTTGAGGTACTTACATTACCTGATAGATATATTTGCTGTGAAGCTACAGTCAATAAGACAATGTGAAGTTAGTGTAAAGACAAATAGATCAATAGAATAAACTAGAGGATCCAGAAATAGGCCCATGTATACAGTACATCAATTTTTGCTCACGGGGACAAAGTGGGGAGGGTCTATATCTACTTTGTCCATGATTCTGTGTCCTCACCACTGATCTCATGAGAGCGTTCATCTGTGCCGTGTTAACTGGACTCCTCGGCTCAGTTAGAAGCCTGGGCCTGCATTAAGACCCCCACATCTCTAGCCCCCTGTGTCTACTCCCCTTGTGGGCCCACTCCATGCTGGTCCTGCCTCAGGCTGTCCTGGAGCTTGCCCGCTTCTCCAGCCCCTGCAATGCCTCCAAGGGCCACTCCCCAACTCACCTCACTTACCAGAGGGCCACAAGGGGCCCCTCTCGCAAGATGCCGGTGCAGAGAACTCCAGGCTGCAGCCACCACCTCGGCCTGCCCTGAGCACGTAGCATCTGGCCGCACACCCTGGCCCTGACTCTGTGCTGTGTTCCATCACCACCCTGCAGTGGGCATGCTTCCATCCTCTCTAGAGAGCCTGCAAGTCCGCCGAGGGCCACGCCAGCCTCTCACTTACTTCTGTGAGCCCGGCTTTGCTCAACCCTGCATCGCTGTTCTCACAAGCGCCTTGTTCGCATGAGGAGGGGACGGCAGAGCAGGTCTCAAGCCTCCTGACTTTTTCCTTGCAGAGGCTGTGCAGCAGAGCCGGCCAGGGACTTGCTCACATTTCACAGACTTTACAGAGAGATGCCCAAGTTGGGCATTTGAATCCTGCCCTCCAACCCCGCACCCCCCCACCACAACTCTTGCTCACCGCTGAGCAGCCCCCATGCACCCTAGCCTCCAGTGTAGCCTCATTATCCATCCAGATGGGCCACACTTGCACTTGCTTTGAGCTAGCACAAGATGGCTTTGGAGTAGACTTGAGGGGAACAGGGCAAAATAGCACAAACCCTTTCTTTGAGGAAGGAAAATTAAAATTCAGAAGTGTGATTCTCTAAGGAGAGAAAAAACTGCTTTAGTGAAATGGAAACTCTTAATCAAACTGCCCAGTTATGAAAATACAGTGTGCAGTGTGCTATAATGGAGAAGGCAATGGCACCCCACTCCAGTGCTCTCGCCTGGAAAATCCCAGGGACAGAGGAGCTTGGTGGGCTGCTATCTATAGGGTCGCACAGAGTCGGACATGACTGAAGCGACTTAGCAGCAGCAGCAGCGTGCTATAAAAAGTTGTAATCTGTATTAATAAGACACTAAATTTATAACAAGGAACTGAAAGCTTTGTCAGCCAGTTTTGTTGAAGCAGAAATTGAGAATACAGTGCTGTCCAAGAAAATTCCCCACTGTGATGTGTTCCATGCCTTCCCATCAAACACAGTAGCCACTCCCACGTGTGACTGTTCTGCTCTGACATGTGACACGTGTGACTGAGGAACCGATTCTTATTTTTCACTTAATTTTAATTCATTTAAATGCACATGTAGTTAATGGCTAGAATATTAGCACAGCTCTAGATGGTGGAGATGGACATTCACAAGATCCTGCCCCACTCCTCCTAAGGGACGGATTTCTTCATTGTGTCCTGTTTGTGTCAAAATTGTAAAGCTAACAAAAGTTAATGTGTGAGAATATCTTCAAACATTGTGTAAAAGACAATATTCAGGATATTACGGTGCTTCAGACTGGGAAGGACATCTTGAATAAGATCCCAGGACCTAAGTCGTAAGGGAGAAATGGATGGGTTTAATTACATTCTTGAAATGCTGGCTTCTTGAAGATCACCGACACAAGCTGTTGATAATAGGAAGATGAGTTTATTGCTCACAGAGGTCAAGAAGAACTCAGCCTCAGCAGAGCTGTGTGAGCATCTTACAGAAGACAAGATCAGAATGCAGTGGGAAGTTCGGTTCAAGGCAAGTCTTTCAAAGAAGGGGTGGGATTAAGACTGGGGAAAGATCACAGTACAGTAGCCCAGGATTGGTAGAAAGAGCAGCCCCTATCCCAGAAGACCTGCCCTTGGTTCCTAAAGTAATATTTCTGATTTTATGATGTTCTGAAAACTCTCAATTTACAGGATGCTAAAACGGAACAGCTTTTACTTACTTGGCTGCCAAGGAAGCTGAATTTTCCAGATGTCACTGTGTAATGAATGATCATGTCAGTATCCCAGGAACAGAAGAGACTGATGGGAAATAGTCATTTTTAAAACACACTGAAGTTTCCAAGAAAAGTACCACAAATTTTGGAATTTATTTTCTGGGTCTGTATCTTATTATGGCTTCAGGGTGATATATAGCAAATAATAATATCCAAAATATTATTTTGGGGAAATAGGAAGTTGATATTATAACATGACTTTATGATAGATAAGAGAATGTATTTGCCATAACATAACAAAGAGGGGGTGTTTGTTTTCTACTCAGTTTATCTTTCATTGACAGCAAGAAAAAAAAATCTTTAAAATTTGAACTATTTGCATCTCAGTTTTGGCTGAGATTGTTTGGGCAGATGCTGTGGAATTAACTTCTGTTCCCACCTCCCTCTCTTGGGTTTCATGTAATGAAAGGTCTGCAAAATCACTTCTCAGGATTTCTGGCAGCCATGGCTCCAGAGATAATTTGGGCTCCACCAATCCAAGGCATCTGTATGAAACTTAAATTTGGAACTGAGTTGAGTAGGAAGAAAGGCATCCATTTTGCTGGTATAGAGTGTGGCTGACATGGGGTGAGTCTGGGACCAGAAACAATGCTGTAGTTTCCTGATTTGGAAAGTTTGCTGATGCCTCAGAGTCCTAACTGTGGGATGAGCAATGGCCCCTTAATCACCCCACCATGTATGTGGCTTTGACAGTCATTCCAAGAAACTCAAGAGTAGAAATTAAAAGATGCTTGCTCCTTGGAAGAAAAGCTAGCTTTGAAAAACCTAGATGATGCATTAAAAAGCAGAGTCATCACTTCGCTGACAAAGGTCTGCAGAGTCAAAGCTCTGGCTTTTCCAGTAGTCATGTATGGATGTGAGAATTGGACCATATAGAAGGCTGAGTGCTGAAGAATTGATGCTTTCAAAACTGGTGCTAGACAAGACTCTTGAGAGTTCCTTGGACAGCAAGGAGATCAAACCAGTCAATCCTAAAGGAAATCAACCCTAAATATTCATTGGAAGGACTGATGCTGAAGCTGAAGCTCCAATACTTTGGCCACCTGATGCGAAAAGCCAACTCACTGGAAAAGTGATGATGCTGGGAAAGATTGAGGGTAAGAGGAGAAGGGGGTGACAGAAGATAAGACGGTTGGATGGCCTCACTGACTCAATGAACATGAGTTTGAGCAAACTCTGGGAGATAATGAAGAGCAGGGAAGCCTGGTGTGCTGCAGTTCATGGGGTAACAAAGAGTCAGACATGACTTAGCAACAACAACTTAATATTCTATTTTTAAAGGAAGCATTTCTATTGTACTTAAAATAGATACATTGGATTTTGTTATCTGCAACTGAACCTTGACTAATGTAAGTTCAAAGGAAAGATCCCTCATTGCAAAGTGAGCTGGGAGACAAGTATACCACATGCAGAAAGGTATCTAAACCTTACCCACATCAAGGATATAAAGTTGTAGGGATTTTGAAGATTAGGAGAGGATGTGGGGAGACAGTTTTGGTGTCCTATGACCCTAAGGGCAGAAGGGAGTGGATGCCTGCCCCTTATCTCAAGTCTAAGGAGAGGGGCTTCAAGGTCACAACTTGGAGAGCTTGTTAAGTGTCCCCTGGAGTTTGGAGGACGCAGCAGACTGGTGTTTGACTCAAACCTGAGAACTACAACAGGCAGAGACTGCTGATGGCTCCCTGTCTCCATGGCAGTGAAGGAAAGATGACTGTATAGGGATCCACCAGAGCTCCAGTTTGCTGGAAGCTCCAGTTTGCTGGAATGAGTGAAGTGGATATATCCCGTGGACCAGATATGAGCTTCACACATGTGAAACTTTCAGCAAAGGTTTAATAGGTCTGGTCCTAAATAGCTGCCTGGAGCTGGGGAGACCTCAGTGGAGGAAGGAAGTTAGAGGTCCATAGGTATAAGGGAGGAAAAATCATTTTCCTTCTACCCTTCTGAGTTCTTGGCTGAGACCCCTGTAATGAAATAAGATTAAGCACTTCCCTGTGATCCAATGGTTAAGAATCTGCCTTCCCATACCGGGGATGTGGGTTTCATCTCTGGTCCAGGAAGACCCGACATGCCATGGGTCAACTAAGCCCACATGCTACAACAAAGACCCAACAGAGCTAAAATAAAATAATAGTAAAAATAAATAAATCAAATAAAAATAACTAGCTTAGGTTTTTTTTTTTTTTTTTAAAAAAAAAAAGAAGATTAATAAGAGAAAAACAAACAAGCTTTTAAACATGCATACCTCATGTAAAGGTGGGAGATGCCCAGGGTAAAATGAGGAACTCCACAAGGTGTTTTAGAACTCTGGCTTAAATACCATCTTCAGTTACAAACAAAAGAAAGACATGGGGAGTCTACGTGGACAGATCCAGCTGGTACTAATCTCTTTCTCTTCTCAACCCTCAATACCAGTGATCACCCTATGCCTGGTTACATCACCACCATCCACCATAACTTTTAGCTAGCACCTACCGTGCCATAAACCCTGAGCCAAGAATTTACATCAGTCTGCTTTTATTTGTGTATTAATATTTATAGTTGTGCTGGGTCTTCGTTCCTGTGCTCAGGCTGCTCTTTATCTGTGGCAAGTGAGGGCTGCTCCCTAGTTGCAGCTCATGGACTTCTTATTGCAGTGGCTTCTCTTATTGAAGAGCAGTAGAGTCTGGGGCACACAGGCCTCAGTAGTTGTGGTATACAGGCTTAGTTGCCCTGAGGTAGGTGGAGTCCCCAGACCAGAGATCAAATCCATGTCTCCTGCACAGATAGGCAGATTCTTTTTTTTTTTTTAAAATTTATTTATTTATTTATTTTTTCAGTGGGTTTTGTCATACATTGACACGAACCAGCAATAGATTCTTAACCACTGGACCACCAGGGAAGTCCGTCTGTCTGCTTTTAAACTCTCACCATTTACAAATGAATACTTCTGAGTAGGGACTCAAAGGAGGAAAAAGAGGCTCAGAGAGGATAGAGGACTTCCTAAGGTCACAGATTTAGAAAGTGGCAGAGATAGGATTTGAAGCCTGCTCTGTCTGATTCTAGAGCCCTTACCTTCTTTCCATCCCATCTCTGTGTCTTGCTAGGGCGACTTCCACCATAATTTTGCCTCCATGTTGCTTCTTGGCCCTTTTCTTGTTATTTGCCCTTTCCTCTATTAATGTTCCTCTATCTTAGTACCTGATTCCTTTAGAGGGGGACTGCCTTCCACATATCAGTAGATCAAGGAGAGATCATTTGGTTGACTTCACATAGTTTTCTCAGCCTCAAGGTGCAGGAGAAGAACCTCCAGCTTCTATTTCATCATCCAGTCCCTGCTGGGACAGGGTCAAACAGGACGGTATGCATTCATGACCTTCCTTTCCTGCTTCTCCATCTTTAATACACACGTGCCCTGATCCCACTTCAGTCCCTCCTTAAGAAATGAGAGAAAACCCCTCTTCTTAGTAGGTATCTCCCCTTAGCCATCTACATCCCTCTCCCTGCCTCTCCTTACCTGAGACCCGGAGCAGCAGCAGCAGTTGCCATGGTCACCCCCAGAGCCCTCCCCCTCCACTTCATCCCGCTCCCTGGATCCACTGTGCATTGGTCGCTTCAGCATCTTTTCCATTTACTGGAGGCTGTTGCCTCACTTGGGTGTTTTCCATCTTCCCTGAGGAGGCTTGATTGTCAGTTTGCAGTTGAGAAACCCTGAGGAAAATGTAACAAGACATGGCAGCTCAGGAAAATGCAGAAGAAAGAGAAGAGAGAGGTCACTGCCCTTGTGACATCTTCCTTCCTGCTTTCATCATGTCACTATGCAATTGGGCAACACTCAGCAGCTCCCCATTCTCCACAAGAGCAAGTCTAGACCCATCCATCTGATGTCCCACCTCTCTGCCACCAAGACTGCCTCCAGCCACCAGAACATTCTCATCACTGGCCACTGACCACTACCTCCCACAACCCCTCCTACCAATCTCCCTGCCTGCCTGACACTGTGTATCCAGCTTTGACTTGCCTTTTGAGGCCTGAGTCAAGCTTTCCCAATGACCCACCTTCTTCCATCTTACTCCACCCCATGGTTCCCAAGGATGGGCATGTGGCTGAGTCACTCAGGAAGCTTGGTGAACATACACCCGTCTGGGCTCCACCCCCAGACACACTGATTTGATAAGTCTGGGGAGGGCCTAGGAACCTGCATTTTAACAAGCATGCCAGGTGATTCTGAAGCAAGTGGTCCAAATAGAGGATGAATCAGAGTTCATCCATATCCAAATGTCCTATACGAGTCAGTTAGCCCCCAAAGTGTTCCTCAGGTGCTCTGCCTGGGTCTAAGGTATGTGCTTCCCTGAGTTCCAGTCCAGACGTGAGTATAGAAACCACAATTTTAATGGTATCAGGAGTGACTCCAAGGATTGAAGACCTGCTGTGTGCCAGGTGTTTTACTCAGGTTGTCTCATTTAATTCTACCAGCTTTGGAATTGTGTAATGGATATTCATCATCTTTTGGCCCTCAAGCACCCAATACCCTTTCCATTTGGGGGATATGCCCCAAAGTGTGGGTCTCACGGGGCACGGAACTCTACTTCCCCTTCTACTGAGCATGGAGAAAGATATTTCTCCTGCCCTTTCTCCCTGGCATCTATGGTACAGACATGTGACTTGACCTAAGTGGCCAAATGCATGATTTTCAGAGGGGTCAGCCCCCAGGTTGGTGAGGAAGTCCTCACAGGATGGCAGGGGGGCTCAGGGGAGGGAGGACTGTACCTTAGCTCTCAGGGTACCTGTTTCACAAAAATAGGGGAAGATGGTAAGAATATGGATCGTGGGCGGTAGCGTATGTTTGCTCTCAGGGAATTTAGGACGACTTTGGCCTTGGCCATTCCTGAATGGGAATGGAAGGACCCATCATCTCTTCACCACTAGTGGGGCCCCTTCCCCTTTAGAGTCAGAAGAGGTAGAAAATCAGAAAGTACTGATTGAAATCTGTTGGTAGGCCTGAACACGTATTTCATGGATGAGCTTGGGAGTGAAGGGGGAGCTGTAGGGGCAGAGAGGCAGAGGAAGGCAGGGGGTGTTACCAGCAGGGCACGTGGAGGACAACCTCCAGGAGCCTAACTGGTGAGAGCTGGTCACCACCATCCCTGCCCCTCGTGTGATATAAGGAAGAGGCACTCAAATAGAGTAGGCTCCCTGTTGTTCCGTTCTGTGTGGCTTTGAGGCGCTAGGTCTTCAGTAAAGGAGCTCTAGTTTTTGTCCCTGCCAGTAAGTGGTGATGCACTTCTCATGTTCCAGGAATGGGTCTCTGCCTTTGTGGGGTTGTTCTGAGGATCCAGTGGCCAGATGCACCCCTGCTGATGCCCACAATAAACGCACACAGTAGACAAATGATATTGCTTTACCGGTCCTAAGCCATGGATCCTATCTCATCCTCCCAGTATTGTCCCAGGATACGCCCTTCTGGTTAGCTTAATTCCCCTTTCCCAAATATGGAGTTCTTACCATGACATCTCATCTTCTCTTTGCTCCATGGTTTTCAACAATCTTCTAGGAGTGTTGGAAAAGGCCATAAATGAAGGGGAGAAATCGAAACATCTGATTCTAGAGGAGAGGGCAGCCCTGGCAGCTGAGAGAACAAGATGCCTCTGTACTGGGAACTCTGTCCAGTTCAAGCCAAAATGTTGTGGTCCAGGGAGAGTTAGCAGCTGTAGCCTCTGTGCCTCATGATCCCCACAGACCTTGACAGTGAAAAGCATCAGGCAGTGTCTTCATTTTTAATATTTATTTATTTAGTTATTTGTTTATTTGGCTGTGCCAGGTCTTAGTTGCAGCACATGGGATTTTCCACCTTCGTTGCAGCATGTGGGATCTGGTTCCCTGACAGGGATGGAACCCAGGGGGTCCCCTGCATTGGGAACTCGGACTTAGCCACTGGGCCACCAGGAAAGTCCCAGAGAGTGTCTTTATTTAATGCAAACCCTGAGCCGCCGGTGGAATGAGCAGGTTTGGGGCCGTATCTTCTCTTGTGAGGGGACAAAGCACGTCCAAGGTTATCAGTTAAAAGAGGGGAGTTAGCAGGGCCAAGAAGGTGGGATCCTGAGCCTTAGACGTCACCTGAGTTACAGATCAGCTCATGTCACTGACCCCCGCCTCTTCCCCTTACACCCCTCTTCAGGCACAACTGCCAGGTGGACACGGATGGAGGTCGGAGATCATTCTTGTAGATTCCTGTGGCTAAGATGCAAATGACCTCTGCGTGATAGCAAACAGACCGATGAAGACCAGGGTCTTACTCAGGATTCCACACGCCGCAGGAATGACGATGCTGATCCCAGGGGCCCTGGGGGAGACAGAAGAGTGAGCACTGCTATGGGCGTGGATGCTCCCACACACGTGCGTATTTGTCATGGTCTTTCACACCCCTTGGCTCATCTGCTCACAATCCCTCCTTTCCCCATACTAACTGGCCCTGTCCTGTCCATTTAGTTTGTCCCATCACCTAAAACTACTGATTAGAAATATACTTAGCAGAGAGCACAGAGTCCATGTCCAGAAGAGGCACCAGGGAGAAAGGACAGGCGGACAAGGCTCCTTCCTGCCTTGATGCAGTAGAGAGAGCAAGGGCTCCCAGAGCAAGGTAACCTGGCTTCCATTCTCAGTATCAGGACCTATCCTGGGAGAGTCACCTCACCTCTCTGGCCTCATTTATAAACCAAGAAGATTCCAGTCCTCATCAAAATCCCATCATGAATTTTCTTAGGCTTCAGCAAGGTGATTCTAAAAAAAGCCCTGGGTAAACATCAGTAGGTGCCATAAGAAAGGGATGCAAATGAATGAAGAAAGTTGGCTTGTATAGACTCAGCAGATGTGGAAATGGGTTGTGTGTGTGTTCAGGTGCCTCAGTCGTGTCTGACTCTTTGCGACCCTATGGACTGTAGCCCTCCAGTCTCCGCTGTCCATGGGATTCCCCAGGCAAGAATACTAAAGTGGTTTGCCATGCCTTCCTCCAGGGGATCTTCTTGACCCAGAGATCAAACCCATGTCTCTATGTCTCCTGCACTAGCAGGTTCTTTACCACTAGTACCACCTGGGAAGCCCGTGGAAATAGGTTATAGCACAACTAATCCATAGAGATGAAACACCGGTCGAAAAGAGAAACAGCAGGGAAACTAATAGAAGTCCAGATATAGATCTAAAGATAGCTAAGAATTCATATCTAAGGAAATTGGCAGCCCAATAGGTAGGCAAGGATTGTCTAGTAAATAGTCTTGTGATATCTGGGTGGCAAAATCTTAGAAAAAGTCGTTGCTTCTATCATTCATGCCATATAGCAAAATAACACCCCCTGGATGGATTAAGATTAAAATAAAGTGGAAAAAATAGAGAAGGCACCAGTAAATAGAATAAACATAATTAAGGAATAAAACAAAGCAATAATTTAAAAATCAACAAGTTTTGCCTATGCAAAACTTAAACCTGAATGTACAAACTAGCAAGGGAGAGATGATAGAACAGCCATAGAAAGCAGCACAGGTCCTTTTGTGCTAAAACCTACCCCCAGCCTGCGGCACCGTCTCGCATCTGCAGGAACTGGATGTCTGAGGCAGCCAAGTTCAGCCCTGGCTGCCCTGGCTGGGAGCTGGGGCCGGGGCTGGAAGGCAGGGCCTCTCTAGACAGTCAAGCTTGCAGCTGTGCCCCCTGCAGTGCAAGCCTGTGCCCGGTTCCAGCCCTCCCGCCCAGGGAGTTGCCAGCTCTCGGCTCCACAAACTGTAACCTGTCCAAGTGTCTCATGCCAGTCCCCCGCCTTATCCCCTCCAAGCCGGGGAACGTTTTCTTGCACAGAGCTCCTAGAATATGTCCACTCTCAAGGGCCAGCATGGCATCCCTTTCTGAGGCTGTATGCAGGCAGCCAGACACCCCCACTCCATCCCACCCCACCCCAAGCACTCCGGCCACAGTCCTGGGGAATTGCTGTGCCCCTCACCGAGTGCTGGCAGTACAAGCCCTCTAGCTCCCCAGCCCCCTCTCCGCTCCGTACAGACAACTCCTGTGGTGCCCAGAAACACCTTTAGTCCCTGTGGGACTCGCTTTGGTCATGGCACGCTTCGCTGGGTTTCCTTCCCTCCCAGTCCCACTCCCCAGGAATGGTTTTTCCTGGGATCACTTCCTAAAACATTTGCACAAGATTTTCTCCGCAGCCTGCCTCCGTGGAGTCCTCCTAAGACAGGGTGACAGTGGCTTTCTCTGAGGTGCCAAACTCTTCGGCCCCAGATAGGCACCTCTGTTCTTCCATCTCCTGGACAAACTGCTCCCTCCTCTAAATTCCCTCTTTTTCAAACTTCTCAGTGGCTTCTGACTTCCCAACTGTACTCTGATGCATAGAATGGTTCATGTTAATTAAAACACATAAAGTCAACAGGTGAAGGAAGTATAGCCTCTAGTAGGAATATGGGCGAATGTTTGCACTCTCAGTTGATATGTTGGAAAATTAGTGAAAAAAAAAGAATAGCATTTATTGTAAAGATTTATTTTATTTTAAAGATTTTAATGATCACCTACTATGTACCAGACACTTCGGCACAACAGAAGGGGAAGAGGGCACTCTGCCTCTACCCTGTGGAGCTCAGAGTCCACAGTAATAGATGAAAGCAAGTCCCAGCTCATGTCCGATACCATGCAGGGCTCTATGGGGCTCCTGGGCACAAGGTTTTTGTGTCCCCCATTTCTTTGATTTTAGGAAACAACATTCATTCAGCCTCCATGGCTTTCCCTGAGCCCCAGGGGTCAGATTCAAGCAGTTGTTAATTAGGGAAGGGAGGGGAAGCTAAAGGCAAAGGAGGAAAGAAAGGTATACCCATCTGAATGCAGAGTTCCAAAGAATAGAGATAAGAAAGCCTTCCTCAGTGATCAATGCAAAGAAATAGAGGAAAGCAATAGAATGGGAAAGACTAGAGATCTCTTCAAGAAAATTCGAGATACCAAGGGGACATTTCATGCAAAGATGGGCTCAATAAAGGACAGAAATGGAATGGACCTAACAGAAGCAGAAGATATTAAAAAGAGGTGGCAAGAATACACAGAAGACATATACAAAAAAGACCTTCCTAACCCAGATAACCACAATGGTGTGATGACTCACCTAGAGCCAGACATCTTGGAGTGTTGAATTCAAGTGGGCATGAGGAAGCATCACTATGAACAAAGCTAGTGGAACTGATGGAATTCCAGCTGAGCTATTTCAAATCTTAAAAGATCATTATCTGTGAAAGTGCTGCACTCAATATGCCAACAAATTTGGAAAACTCAACAGTGACCACAGGACTGAAAAAGGTCAGTTTTCATTCCAATCCCAAAGAAAGGCAATGTCAAAGAATGTTCAAACTACCACACAATTGCACTCATCTCACACGCTAGCAAAATAATGCTCAAAGTTTTCCAAGTGAGGCTTCAACAGTATATGAACCAAGAACTTCCAGATGTTCAATCTGGATTTAGAAAAAGCAGAAGAACCAGAGATCAAATTGCCAACATCTGTTGGATCACAGAAAAAGCAAGAGAGTTCCAGGAAAACATCTATTTCTGCTTTATTGACTACGCTAAAGCCTTTGACTGTGTGGATCACAACAAACTGTGGAAAATTCTTCAAGAGATGGGAATACACTTTACCTGCCTCCTGAGAAATCTATATGTAGGTCAAGAAGGAGCTGGTAGAACCAGACATGAACTGTCTGCTTCCAAATTGAGAAATTGAGAAACTGTTCCAAAGTGAGAAAGGACTACTTCAAGGCTGTCTATTGTCACTGTGCTTATTTAACTTCTATGCAGAGTACATCATGCGAAATGCCAGGCTGGATGAAGCACAATCTGGAATCAAGATTGCCCGGAGAAATATCAATAACCTCAGATATGGAGATGACATCACCCTTGTGGTAGAATGCGAAGAGGAACTGAAGAGCCTCTTGATGAAAGTGAAAGAGGAGAATGAAAAAACTGGCTTAAAACTCAACATTCAAAAAATGGAGATCATGGCATCCATTCCCATCACTTCATGGCAAATAGATGGGGAAACAATGGAAACAGTGACAGACTTAATTTTCTTGGGCTCCAAAATCTTTGCAGGTGTTGACTGCAGCCATGAAATTAAAAGACGCTTCTTGGAAGAAAAGCTGTGACCAACCTAGACAGTATATTAAAAAGCAGAGACGTTACATTGCTAACAAAGGTCTGTCTAGTCAAAGCTATGGTTTTTCCAGCAGCCATGTATGGATGTGAGAATTGGGCCATAAAGAAAGCTGAGCACCAAAGAATTGATGCTTTTGAACTGTGGTGTTGGAGAAGACTCTTGAGAGTCCCTTGGACTGCAAGGAGATAAAACTAGTTCATCCTAAAGGAAATCAGTCCTGAATATTCATTGGAAGGACTGATGTTGAAGCTGAAACTCCAATACTTTGGCCACCTGATGGGATGAACTGACTCATTGGAAAAGACCCTGATGCTGGGAAAGATTGAAAGTGGGAGGAGAAGGGAACATCAGAGGATGAGATGGTTGAATGGCATCACCGACTTGATGAACATGAGTTTGAGCAAGCTCTAGGAGTGGGTGATGGACAGGAAAGCCTGGCATGCGGCAGTCATGGGGCTGCAAGGACTCAGACACGACTGAGCAACTGAACTGAACTAGGGATTCAAGATCAGGGAGAAAAAGTCAAGAGCAGCCTCTGGGCAAGGTCCTGTTTTCCCATCAATTGTTGTTGTCGTTCAGTCACTCAGTTGTGTCTGACTTTTTGCAACCCCCTTTTTGCAACTTCCCTGTCTTTCACTATCTCCCAGAGTTTGCTCAGACTCATGTCCATTGAGTCAATGATGCCACCCAAACATCTCATTCTCTGTCATCCCCTTCATCCTGTCCTCAATCTTTCCCAGAATCATGGTCTTTTCCAATGCGTCAGCTTTTTGCATCAGGTGGCCAAAGTACCGGAGCTTCAGCTTCAGCATCAGTCCTTCCAACGAATACTCAGGGTTAATTTCTTATAGAATGGACTGGTTTGATCTCCTTGCAGTCCAAGTGACTCTCAAGAGTCTTCTCCAACACCACAGTTCAAAATCATCAATTCTTTGGTGCTCAGCTTTCTTTATGGTTCAACTCTCACATCCATATATGACTGCTGGAAAAACCATAGCTTTGACTAAACAGACCTTTGTCAGCAAAGTGATGTCTCTGCTTTTTAATATGCTGTCTAGGTTAGTCATAGCTTTTCTTCCAAGGAGCCAGCATCTTTTAATTTTGTGACTGCAGTTACTATTTGCAGTGATTTTGGATCCCAAGAAAACAAAAGTTTTTTTTTCTTGTTTGTTTTTGTTCGAGTGTTGAGTTTTAAGCCAGCTTTTTCACTCTCCTCTTTACCCCTATCAAGAGGCTCTTTACTTTCTCTTTCTGCCATTAGAGTGGTATAATCTGTATATCCGAGGTTGTTGATATTTCTCCTGGCAGTCTTGATTCCAGTTTGTGATTCCTCACCAGTGGATACAGACAATATCTTTGAGCTGTTTTGCAGATATTGAAACCCCCTCCAGGTGGTAGAAGTTAACAAAGATTAATAATGGTCTGCCACCCACAAGCATGTAGACCCTAGACCAGTTGGACCTGAAGGATGAGGATGCCGACTCCTACTTATGTCATCACCAGCCCATCAGAAGAATGTTCATGAGCTGATCACACCCTCTCTGAACAATTACTACGAAGCTTGTCACTATCTTCCCCAAGTTGCAACACATAGTTTTGAGAACATTAGCCCACAGTGGCCCCCTTTGCCTAGCAAAGCAACAAAGCTACTCCTTTCTACTTCACCCAAAACTGTCTCTGAGATTTGATTTGGCACCAGCATACACAGAATCTGAGCTTTCAGCATCACATCTATTTTGACAGATATATTTTTTAAGTACCAGAGCCCTGTAGTGACTCTGCTTCTCTTCCACATTTTGGATCTCACGGCAAATTGTTTCCAACTTTTGGAAAACAAATTGGCAGTATGTATAGAGGAAAATGGCTTTCCAGGTAGCTCTGTGATAAAGAATCCACATGCCAGTGCAGGAGATGCAGGTTCAATCTCTGGGTAAGGAAGACTCCCTGGAGGAGGAAATGGTAACCCCCCATAGTATTCTTGCCTGGAGAATTCCATGGACAAAGGAGTCTTGTAGGCTATAGTCCATGTGGTCACAAAGAGTTGGACACGACTGAGCATGCCAGGACATATACAGAACAGTATAAATGTTCGGCTTCTTTTAAGAGAATTTCTTTTGAGTGAACAATTTAAAAGAAGAAAAGGACATCTACAAATATGTGTTCATCTCAGAGTTATCAGTACTACAAAAAATGAAAATAATCTCAATGTCTAAAAACAGGCAAAAGATTATGTGAGCTATGGCTTTCTACCAATAGAAAAGTACGCTGAAATTCTGACTACAAAGACTAGGGAGCAACACTGAAGAATAGTTTTAACCAAGAAAAATAGTGAAAATGTGTATAATTAGAATTAATGCCACATTAAAATATATCCAAGCATGAATTAAAAACTAGAAGAAAAGATGGACAGAAAAAGACACATTAGATTGATAGGAATATGGAAGATTATTTCTTTCTCTGTTAAGTCAACATTTAGTGATAAACACACTCTAAGATAAATAACATTTAATAATAAACTGTATAAAAAGGTGTGCATGCAAAGGTCATGTTTCTTAGCTTTGCCTGCACATTTTAAGAGTCCTGAAGATCTCATAAAAATTACTGAGACCAGCCCCACCTCCAGAAATTCTAACTCTTTTGGTCTGCAGATGTCATGTGCATCAGTATTGAAAACCAGTCAGGGATTTCCCCAGTAGTCCAGTGATCAAGACTCTGCCTTGCAGTGGAGGGGACGCTGGTTCTATCTGAGATCCCACATGCTGCAGGGTGCATTCAAAAAAATTTTTTAATAAGTAAATAAAACAAGCCAAATAAAAGCTTACGCTCTGGGATATCCTAACACACATCACTTGCTCAGAGCTGTTGGGCTAGATTATGGCTTCCAGCTCTGATTTTTTTTCTACCCTCCCCTGCCACCCCCTCCAACCCCAACCATAGAAACAAGGAAACTGAAGCCAGAGAAGGCTTCTGAGTGGCCTGAAGTTACACTTTCAGTTGATCTGGCTGGCATTAGAATCCAGGGTCTCTTTTCCCACTACACCATTAGGGGTTTGCTGAGCCCTTGGAATTCAGCACAGACGCCATTTCCCTCTCCTTAGCCCTCTGACATGCAAGAAGCAAACACAGAGGGAAACGGTGGGGAGAATGGCAGCCTCGTCATTGCCTCCAACAGCCTCCCCCTCACACCAGCACCACCACGCTCCTTCCACCCCTGGGAAGGTCCACTGGACCGAAATGACTCAAACCCACCCTGCCCTCTACCTTCCCCCATCCCTCACTCCCCACATCCTCTCAGCACATGGACTGGGAATCAAAGGACTTGGTGTCCAATCCAAGGGCCCAGAGACCTGGAAACTATACCTGGTGACATGTGTCACATTTGTGGGAGTGACTATGAAACCAGAAGAGGAGAGGCTATTAGTTGATGTGAGGATGAGTTGGGTCACAGTCCTGGGCCTGGGACGGAGCTTGGTGGTGATGGGAGGAAGGGTGGGATTCTGAACAGACGTCTGGCAAGGATAGTCATCTGAGGCAGGGGGTCCCAAAGAACCTGCAAGAAAGCACATTGGATGATTGGACAGATGATGGATGGACGGAAGGGTGCGTGGTAGCGTGAATGAAACTGAGGAGGGAAATGAACATGCCCACTCATGAACCAAGGTTTCCTTTTGCTTTTAATTTTAATAAAGAAATAGTGTGCCAGTGCTTGGGTCAGAGATAGGGAAAAGGAAAGAAGGAAGGAAAGAAGGAGGGAGGGAGATAAGGAAGAAGGAAGGTATTTCCAGGCTATTCCTTTTATTGGAAATGCACTTGCCTGCTATTCTTCACCAATCCATATGTGCCCTTCTTCAAGAATAATTCCCTGATTATCTTGTACCATTCTCTCTGCCTTGCACTCACCCGTACCTGTGGCATATTGCTTTGCAACTTATCTTTCATTAATATATTGCAGATATGTCTTGTCTTCCTTAGATATGGGCTCCACAGGGGCTGGGAACTTGAATCTGCCCCCGTTCTAATCTGCTTTCCTTAACTCATCCAGTCAACATCTGTGGAGGCCCTACTATATGCCAGGCACTTCATCAGTTGCTAGAGCTATAGAGTCAAATAAGGCACAGATTATTTCCTCAAGGTTCTCAAAGATGAATAGGGGAGAACAGCTAAGGAAACTGGCCACTGCTTCACCCAGTGAGATGAGCTGTCTATGAAGAGGGCGCAGAGTGAGCCCTGGTGCTTCACTACTCAAAACGGAAGCCATGGACCAGCAGCGTCAGCACTGTCTGTGAAGAGGCTGGAAATGCAGAATCTAGGTCCCATCCTAGACATACTGTGGCTAAAATAATACCCCCAGGTGGTTTGTGCCCACTTAAGGTCTGAGGAGTTCTGCTTTGGAAGCACACAAGAGGGCCCTCAGATGCATCCTTAGGAAGGTAGGGTGACTCACAGAGGCTTCCCAAGGAAATGACTTCTCCATGAAGACCTGAAGCATGAGACTAAATTGTCCCAAGTCCATCACTCACCTTTCACCATATCCCACTTCCTACACTAGCACAGCATGTTAGGTTCTGCTCCCAAAGAGGAATCCATACAAAGAATGAGATGTAATCCCTTCTTACTGTTGGACCAGTTGTCTCTCAAGGACCTCAAATGAGAAACAAGGAGCTTCTAGAACAAGGAGCGAGGTCATAGGCTTCTAGAAATCCTGAGCCACAGCCCTAGTGGTCCACCACCACTGTCCCACCCGACCCGATTTGGCTGTCCCACCCTCTACCACCCACCTACACATCACTCACTCTTGGTCACCACCAGGCGGACAGGGTGGAACAGGATGATGGGGTCGCCGGGTCTCAAGATCACACATTGGTACAGTCCTGAGTCCTCCACTTGAAGGTTGATCATTCGGACTTGCAGCATGCCTTCCCTGGGGATGTCTTCTAGGAAGTACTTCCCCACCTGGACTTGACTGGACCCCTCTGTGATTGCCAGTGTCTGGACCTCCCCGTTATCTTTCAGCCTCTGCCAAGCCTTCTGGTTTTGGGAATACATGTTGGTATTGGTAGGACAGCTCACGGTCAAGGTCTGCCCCTCTGCTAGAGTACATTTCTCCTCATATACTTCAGCGACAGCTTGGATTTCTGTAAGCAGAGAATTTGAGTTAAGTTCTGTGAGGAATAGCTTCCTTCTCTTTGGGAAAAAAAAGAAAAAGAGAGAGAGGAGCCACATTTCTTTCTTGTTCAATCACCGAATTTTTAGACAAGATCCTCAAGGTCTCCAGAGAAGATGCAGCTTTCCCTGCAAGTTAGCATTAGACCCCATATCTTATCACTGCAAGTAGTTTTTTTTTTTTTTTTTTGGGGAGGGGGTCGTTTGGTTGGTTTGTTTGATTGATTTTGACCACAAAAGTTAGACTGTGTATGATTTGTGCAAATCAACTTTCATAAATGACTGTTTTTGAGAGGAAGAAATTGTCTGAATAGAGACAGAGCGTGGGACACATGCTAGGACCATGAGTCACAGGGGCATGACGGGAGGGAACAATTATAGAGAAGGATGTACAGGGTGAAAAGTGAGACTGCTGAATCCTAACCACTAGACCACCAGGGACAGGGTCCAAAGTGGATGTGAGGAGATGTTACTATCAGAAAGTGACTCCACTGAACAGCTAGAGGAACTTCATCTAAGTCAGAGGAGAGAGACCAGTTCAAGAGACTATTGGAAAAATGGCGAGAAAGCTATCTCAAGGACGTGGTGGACATTGATGTCTGGCTGTGTGGTCCTCATCTCTCCTTTCCTTGGGGAGTAGAGCACCTCTTTCTCAGGGTCCTCATCCTTTGTATCCTATGTACCTTTACTGATGGGGCTGCCCATATTCTCCAGGATGGACACAGAGACACAGACTAAGCCAAAGAATCTCACCACCCTGGCCATGCTGATTGGCCTAGAAGTGGGCGCATGATTAAGGTTGGCCAGTCAGAATCCTCTCTGAGACTGCTGCTCTTTCTTACTGTGTTGATTGGTCTATAGGATGTTGCTTGCTTCCAAAAGAGTTCTAAATATTACAGAATGTCAAGGAGTCACAGCAGTGGTCCTCCACTGGGGACAATTTTCCCTCTGGGGACATTGGGCAATGCCTGCAGATATTTTTGGTTGTTATAATTGGGAGCTATGCTATGCTGTGCTTAGTCACTCAGTCATGTCCAACTCGTTGAGACCCCATGGACTGTAGCCCACCATGTTCCTCTGTCCATGGGATTCTCCAGGCAAGAATACTAGAGTGGGTTGCCATTCCCTTCTCCAGGGGATCTTCCCAACCCAGGGATCGAACTCAAGTCTCCCACATTGCAGGTGATTCTTTACCGACTGAGCTACTAGGGAACCCCCATCATTGGGAGCAGGGAGGTGCCAAAAGCATCTAATGCGTACAGGCCAGAGATGTTGTTAAACATCCTCCAGTGTACAGCCAGCCCCCGTAAGAAAAAATTAATCTACCCATAGTGTCAATAGTGCCAAGGCTGAGAACCCTTGGATTACAGGGACAAAAATTTCAATCACACTCCTGAATGTTGAGCCTAGAATTGGCATGAATTTCTGGTCTGGTCCAAGGGATCCTTGCTGATGGGAGGGCCAAGTAGAGTTGAAGAAGATCCAGGTCTGTGTTTTCAACTGGACACAGCAGGGCTCCCTTTACTAAGGGACTACAGTTTATCCATCCAGGCCTGAGATACCTTCCTTCATGGGAAACCAAATAATGGGCTGGATAGTGGTGGGTCAATCCACCTACCATTACCAAGGTCAGGCTATCACTACCTACAATTATCGCTGCTTTTATTCATCTAAATGTTAGTGTCCCCCTAAAATTCATATTTTGAAATCTTAAACTTCAAGGTGGAGATAGTTAGGTCATAAGGGCTTTGCCCTCAGGAATAGGATTAGTGCCTTCATTAATGAGGCTCCAGGGGGCTCCCTTGCCCTTTCCCCCTCACGAGGACACAGTGGGAAATTGGTAGTCAGTCTGCAACTCAGAAGAAGACCTTCCCCAGAACCCAACCATACTGGTACCATGACCTTGAATTTCCAGCCTCCAGAACTGGGAGAAGTAGATTTCTGTTGTTTATAAGCCACCCAGTCTGTGGTATATTGTTATAACTGCCCGGATGGATTAAGACGGTAGGAGTTACAGGAGACAGATTGCTCACACACCTGCCAGGCTCTTGTGAAAGGAGACAGGAAGAAACCAATGCAGAAGTGAAGTCTGTACATCACTTTCTGCACCATTTCAAGAAAGGAATTCTTTATATTATTAATGTAAAAAAAGAATAACAAATACCTTTCACCGCTAAGTGTTTAAGACACTCTCTCATTTAATCTTTATAACTTATCAGTTGATACTGCTATTATTCCCAGTTTCAAGACAAGAAAATTGGGGCACAGAAAGTTTATTTAATAACCCAGAAGTTGTTATGTGATTTGGGCTTCCCAGGTGGCCTAGTGGTAAAGAATCTGCCTGCTGATGCAAGAGTCGCAGGTTTGATCCCTAGGTTGGGAAGATCCAGTGGAGTGGGAATGGCAGCCCACTCCAGCATTCTTACCTGGAAAATCCCATGGACAAAGGAGCCTGGCAGGCTACAGTGCATGGGGTCGAAAAGAGTTGGACTCAACTGAGCACACACACACATTGTGTGATTTTGCCCAAGGTCCCGCAGGAGAAATGTGTGAAGTCAGGATTCAAACCCTCATAGTCAGACTCTAAAAAGTGTCTGACTCTTGGCGACCCTAGTCTCAAAACTAGAAATAATACTATCAACTTATAAGTTATAAAGATTAAATCAGAGTGTCTTAAATGCTTAGCAGTAAGTGTGACCCCATGGGGTATAGCCTGCCAGGCTCCTCCATCCATGGGATTTTTCCAGGCAAGAATATTGGCATTTCCTTATTCAGAGGATCTTCCTGACCCATGGATTGAACCTGGGTCTCCCGTACTGCAGGCAGACTCTTTACCATCTGAGCCACCAGGGAAGACTCTAGAATCAGCTCTAAACCTCTGAGCTAGATTGCCCAGGGTAGATGTTTGGTTGGGATTAGAGCCAGTGCCAACCCAAGTGAGAAGAGCTGACTAACAACTCTATTCCCCAGGATATAGGGTCTAGAAGGAGCTTTTATGTTACACCCTAATCTACCCTGATAGGACCCAGTGGGGAAAAAAAAAATTGGTTTCCTCTCAGTCTTCCTTCCATCTTCTCCCAGTTCTCCTTTGGAAAAACCTGAATAAGACACAAGGAAGGCTTCCCTGGCAGTCCAGTGGGGTTGGGAATCGGTCTGCCAATGCAGGGACACAGATTCCCTCCCTGCTTCAGTGAGATACCACATGCCAAAGGGCAACTACGCCTACGCACCGCAACTACTGAACCTGTGCCCCAGAACCCGTGAGCTGCAACAAGAGAAGCCAACGCAATGGGAAGCCCATGCACCGCAACTGGAGAGCAGCCCCCACTCACCCCAACTAGAGGAAGCCCACGCACCGCAAGGAAGACCCGGTGCGGGCAAATAATGAATAAAACTAAAAATAAATAAATAAACACAATCTCCACTGCAAAATGAACACAGGTTTGTTTTTTTGAAAAAAAAAAAGAAGAAGAAGAAGAAAAGGCACACGGAAATGCACTGGTCCATGGAACCACACTCCTATGTACCCATCCAGATCATCACCCCAGCACCAAGGAATCCTTGAGTAACCCTGGTGTGCAGGCTCTATCAGGTGATTGTCCAGGACTCTGCTCAAGGCAGTGGGTCCCCAGAAAACATCCTCTCCCTGGAATCTTTTCTGTCTTTCCAAAGCAAACCTTTCTTTTAACTCCTTGTTGATAATGCTTCCCTTCTCTGCTTATTTTCTCAATGTATTCATGAGGACTGGGAGCAGGGACAAGGAAAGCTCCAAGTGCTTCCACTTTTAGTGAAGGTGTGAGCTGGGCAGGAAGAGAAGAGTAGGGCCCCGGCAACCCTGTGGAGCCTGAGCAGCGGAGCCTCAGGGCCCTGGGATCACGGCCTCTGTGAAAATGGGCATTTTTCTTCTGAGCACTTCTGTGTCCTCAGCAACAGCAGGTTTCCTGGCCCATGCTTGGCCACTGGGATATATTTATTGAGTGGACTATGTCTTTGGGGTTTAGGCTTCCCTGGCGGCTCAGTTGGTAAAAAGTCTGCCTGCAATGCGAGAGACCCAGATTCGATCCCTTGGTGGGGAAGATCCCCTGGAGATGGAAATGGCAACCCACTCCAGTATTCTTGCCTGGAGAATTCCATGGATAGACATGGGGTCACAAAGAGTTGGACACGACTGAGTGACTAACACTTCTTTCAACACCAAAAGCACCATGATGGCATATAAAGGGGAAAAAAATTCAAACTCAAAACCAAAATTCCCTTAGATCACGTCAAGGTGAGATTTTTCTCACTCAGGGTTTTGCATGTCCCTGACAACATCAAAAGGCACAGGCATCTTGTTGTTTCCCTAACCCACCCCCTTTAGTTCTGTCCTCAGGCCCTGTGTGTTCTGATTCTTTTAAGTTTGGGTGGAGAAACCCAGTGTGGCTTATCTATGGGATGGTTCTGTCTTGGGTGGCCACATCCCCCGGAGCTTCAGAGGAAAAGGGAGACCTAAGTGGAGGGCTTGGCCCCAACCCCAGGTCCTGGGCAAAGAGCTCACCTGCTCACGCCTCCTCCCCATCTTACCTGGGATGAAGAGCATCCAGAGCAGCCTCCAGAGCCTGGCCTTTCTCATCCTTCATGCGCACTGACTCCAACTGCTCTGTGGCTCCTGGCACAGCTACAGGGGGACACTCTGCCCCAGAGGCTCCAGAAAGTTGCACAACAGGATGTTTTGCCATTGCTGGGAGGTGCTGAGTCTGATGCTGTGTTTCATCACTGGTTATCTTGGCTCCAGACGTCAAGGACGACATAGGAATCCAAAGACTGGGCTCATTCATAGACCAGAAAAGACGCAGGATGATGTAGTACAAGACAGTGAGAAGAGAAGAAAGAAATCGAGAAGGTTCCTTACTAGAGGCAATGAAAGGCAGATTTGACAGTGTGAAAAGTCAGTAACAGAAAAGACTCACTTCAGAAATAATCCCAAATGTAAAATGAATAGGACACTTTAAAGAGCTCAGAAATATACTGGAGGGCAAGGCATAGAAATCCAATTTACAAATCATCTACAAATAAAAAATGTCCTTGAAGTTTAACGTGGGACAGTGGATCATAAACGAGGTTAAAAGTGTATATTAAATAAAAACACTTTCCAAGGTACAAGCACCCCAGTGTTCAGAGCAGCACTAATTACAATGCCCCAAATATGGAAATAACCTAAATGTTCACAAACAAATGAATGGATAAAGAAGATGTAGTATACATGCAAATATATAGGAATATTATTCAGCCGTAATAAAGAATGAAACAATGCTATTTGCAGCAACTGGAATGGACCTAGAGATTATCACACTAACTGAAGTAGTCAGACAAAGACAAATACCATATGATCTCACTTATAGGTGGAATCTAAAATACAATACAAATGAACTTATTTACAAAACAAAAAATAGACTTGGAGACATAGAAAACAAACTTATGGTCACCAAAGGGGAAAAGAGGGGAGGGAGGGATAAATTAGGAGTTTGGGGTTAGTAGATACAAGCTACTATATATAAAACAGATTTAAAAAAAAAAAACCGAAAGGTCTTACTGTATAGTATAGGGAACTACATTCAGTATTTTATAATAAACTGTAACAGAAAAGAATCTGAATATATATATACATACATATCTGAAAAATTATATATACTCTGGATCATGGATCACTTCACTGTATATAAGAAACTAACACAACATTGTAAATCAACTACCTTTCATAAAAATTAGAAACAAAAAAAGCTACTCTCCAGGTCTGAAAAGGTATCTGAAATTGGAAGTTGAGAGAATTTTTAACATTGGCAAGGAAAAATTCATGAAGTAAAATCAAGACTGGACGGTTTGCAGGTGAGAGATTTTAAATTTAAATAAAAGCTCCTGCTGCTAAACAAACAGAAAAAGAAATCTTGAGTCCTTCAAAAGGATTGAACTGAGTGGGACTCAAATTTCTTCCACCGAGTAACAAATACTGAGAGACAGTGGGATGATGTGTAAAGAAAATCTGCCTCTAGAATTTTATACAAAACCTGATTGCTATTCAAGTGTGAAAGCAGCAAAAAAGTACTATCATGTCTGCAAATTTAAAAAGCAAAAAAAAAAAACCAAAAAACAAAACAAAACTCTAAGGTTAACTTCAACATTTTAAATTAAAACTGTTGAATGCAGCAACTTCTAAGACATCGACAATAATGAGGAAATTTAAATCCTACTATAACACCCTGCAGAGATCATTGTAGTTAAGATTTTGCTAAAAAATTTTTCTATTCTTGGTTCTATAAATGATATCAGAAGTCAGGCTTGCAACTGCACTTGGATTGAAATCTGCCAGAAGCACTATTTGTTTTATTTGTCTGGCTCACAAGGAGACAGAGAGGTTTTGAAATTTTCTGACTCAGTGAGGCGTCTATTTGATTTTTACAAGGATGAGTCAGATTTGCACAGTTAATTTAACAGATCCCTCTTCTTACAAGATGTGTCTTCCAGACCTAAATGAATACTACAACACAAGCCAATTTTTTGTGTCTTTGCCTACTTTCAGGGTTCAGGGTCAGTGTTCAGGGTCAAATTCCTGGAAGATTAAGAGAAACCTTTTTTTTTTTAATTAGTTTTTGGCTTCATGTCCTTTGAGGCTCTGCTATTAGCTGTATATTCTTACAAGATCATTAAGTCTTCTGGGTAGACCGATACTTTTATCATATAGAATGGCTCTCTTTGTCTATAGCTCTTTTCTTTGCTCTGAAGTCTAATCAGATATTGATATAGCCAGAGTCCTCTGTCTATGGAATTCTCTAGGCGAGAATACTGGAGTAGACATTCCCTTCTCCAGGGAAATCTTCCCAACCCAGGGATCAAACCCAGGTCTCCTCCAGTGCAGGCAGATTCTTTACCTGAGCCACCAGAGAAGCCCTGTTAATGTAGCCACTTTAGCTTTTTAAAAAATTCCTGTTTCTATGTCTTGTTCCATCCTTTTTCCTTCAACTTACCTAGTCGTTGTCTTTGAAGTGAGATTCCTATAAGCAGTATCTACCTGGATTGTAGTGTTTTATCCACTCTGTCACTCTCTGTCTTTCCTAAGGGTGTTACAAAGATTTACAGCTAAGGTAAATATTGATGGGTTAGCACTTTACTGTCTTATTGCTGGTTTTGTATCTGTCTTCTGGTTCTCATTCCTCTGTTTCTCTTTTGGGAACTTTTCATTAAATAGGCCGCGAAGGATTTCTAACTAAACTTGAGTATCACAGGAAAGTGATGGCTCCTTCATGCTGTCCTAACTAGAGGCGGCACCTGAGTGCATTTAAATGAGAGAAGTCTGTCTCTACCTGTCTGATCGTTTTGTGAACTTGAAGTAAACAGAACATAAAGTATTCTCTCATTTTTTTAGCCCGCTGTTTTCTGAAGAGTTCAGTGACTCATCCATTATTTTTTCTTTCTTACTTTTTTTGGGAGGCCATGGGGGGAACTGCATCGTGCGGCGTGCAAGATCTTATTTCCCTGACCAGGGATGAAATCTGGGCCCCCTGCAGTGTGGAGTCCTAACTTTCCTGCAGCCAGGATTTTAAATTCTCAAACTACTTCTCCCAGAAAGCTACTATCTCTTACGGCTTCTCATTAAATAGTCTTGGGACTTGTGAGCTAGGATTTCTTTTCATTTTATTAAGGTTCAGTTCCAAGTTTCTCACACATCCTCCTTCAGAGGCCCCAGCACCAGGAGGGTTTATTTTTAAGGTACCATGAGTCTTTTTGGTTTTATTCTTCAAACATTATTTTCAGTACTATTATGAAAGCCTGTGTAAATATTATTCTGGTTGGGTTCTTTTTCTACTTAGTAAGTAAGTAACTGGCCCATGTCAATAGGTTCCAATCTTCACAATGGGATAAGGTTAACAGTTTCTTTCTTAATATGGATTGGTTAATCACATATCTGTTCTAACCTAGCTAGAATATATTTGTGACATCTTTTAACAGTGAGAATGTGTATATCTTCTTTTTGGCTCAAAGGAGGGCCCTGTGGGTCTAGGACCCAGATCTCTGAATTCTGGTGCTAATGTTTCTGAAGAGACCCAATGAGATTTGTTGAGTCCTGCCCTCAAGGCCTTCCCTGGTGGCTCAGATGGTAAAGAATCTGCCTGCAATGCAGGAGATGCTGGAGACTCAGGTTCAGTCCCTGGGTTGGGAAGGTCCCCTGAAGGAGGGCACACAACCTACTCCAATATTCTTGCCTGGAGAATCCCTTGGACCGAGGAGCCTGGCAGGTTATAGTCCATACAGTCACAAAGAGTCGGACATGACTGAAGCGACTTAGCACTCACACACACCCCAAGGCCGCAGGTGTGAGACCTTGTACCAAGGTCACAGAAGTGGAGCCCAGAAGCAAGGTCACCTCCGAAGCTGACTGAGCCCCTTTGTAACCATTGCCAAAAGCCCCTCTGATCATCACCAACAGGCTTCCTGACCCCAAATTAGGCAAAAACGTCCACCCGGCTAGTTACCCTAGAGCACCCTATGGGCATGCATGTTCAGTCACGTCCGACTTTGCCCTAAGGAGCCACCTAATGCCATCCTTCCAGCAGGAATTTTCTTTGTCTTGAGGCTATAAAAACCATCTACTAACCAACGAAAATGGTCAGCTCTCCCCTGTCTGTCAGGAGGTTGGCCCACTGCGCTTGCAGCGCCCACATTATCTCTGCTCTTTGTTCTTAATAAACTCACTCCCCTCTGAAATGCTCTGTGTTTGGCAACTCGTTTCCAACTTCAGACTGCCTCAACAAGACTGTTACCAGGGGCAGGAAAAACTGCACCCTGGAACCAAGTGCAGCCAGTGGAACCATGGCCCCTGCCCCAGTTGAAACACATTGTTTGGGCAACACTGACAGGAACAGACGCAAACAGGAAGACGCAGCCCTGCCCCTTCCTCCAGCGCCCGGTCCCCTTCTAGTACCCCTGTTGACAGAGCAAAAAGGAGAAATCTGGCTGCAGCATCTCAACTCAGACCAGGGTAGAGAAGTGCTCATCAGAAAGCCAGTGGCCTGAGTAACCCGACAAAGTCATCCTGATAATGAGGGGTGAAGGGGTGCATTTAATCAGCCTAGCTGGTTAAAACACTTCTACCCACTCTTCAAACATCCATGCAGTTAAATATGAACCTTTTTTTTTAATCAGGGGAAAAAACCCAACCTATATATAGCACTTACTATCCATAAAGAAAAAGACATTCGGTTCTTCCATTTTTGAATATAACTATATTTGTCTATCAATTTGTCTTGATAAACAGGCTGCTATTTTTGGGAGGGGTGGGGAGACCCAGATTTGATCTCTGGGTCTGAAAGATCCCCTGGAGAAGGGAATGGCAAGCCACTGTACTCTTTCCTGGAGAATCCCATGGACAGAGGAGCCTGGAGGGCTACAGTCTGTGGGGTCACAAAGAGTCAGACACGACTGAGTGACTAACACCACCAACACCACATGTTACAGCATGTGGGATCTGAGTTCTCCGACCGAGGATCGAACTCACACCCCCAGCAATGGAACCTGCACCCTCTGCAGTAGCCCAGAGTTGTAACCACTGGACCACCAGGAAATCCCCTGCTGTTTCATTTCTGATGCTCACTAATCACAATTTGGCTACAAGAGTCTTTTCAGCTGGGTCCCATGTTTTTTCACTACCCTCACAAGATTCCTAAATGCTTCCTCACTCAACGGCAACAAGATGCCTTGCTGAACACACTCTTTTTGCATTGACTATCCGAGGCAACCAGAATCCTAGCAATAAGATTGAAATATAAATTTATAAGTGAACCTTCCAAATTACTGGTATTAACTTTGACACAAATGCAAATTGGCCTCCTGGTTAATGGCAAAACAAAACAAAAAATTGAATATACGTTCTTCAAATGGACTTTTAGAGGTACACAATTCAATTTTAACCTATCATTCTCTATTGAATCTTAATATGAAAGCATATTATTTAGATTTCCTTCTTTTAATAACTTTTCCTTTCTTGTCAAAATCAGTTTCTTAACCTTCAGTTCAGTTCAGTCACTCAGTCGTGTCCAACACTTTGCGACCTCATGGACTACAACATGCCAGGCCTCCCTGTCCATCACCAACTCCCAGAACTTGCTCAAACTCATGTCCATCGAGTTGGTGATGCCATCCAACCATCTCATCCTCTGATGTTCCCTTCTCCTCCTGCCTTCAATCTTTCCCAGCATCAGGGTTTTTTTCCAATGAATCAGTTTGTCCCATCAGGTGGCCAAAGTATTGGAGTTTCAGCTTCAGCATCAGTCTTTCCAATCAGTATTCAGGACTGATTTCTTTTAGTTTAGCTGGTTTGATCTCCTTGCAGTCCAAGGGACTCTCAAGAGTCTTCTCCAACACCACAGTTCAAAAGCATCAATTCTTCAGTGCTCAGCTTTCTTTACAGTCCAACTCTCACATCCATACATGACTGCTGGAAAAACCATACCTTTGACTAGACGGACCTTTGTTGGCAAAGTAATGTCTCTGCTTTTTAATATGCTATCTAGGGTGGTCATAGCTCTTCTTCAAGGAGCAAGCTTCTTTTAATTTCATGGTTGCAGTCACCATCTGCAGTGATTTTGGAGCCCCCCAAAATATTAATGTCTCTCACTGTTTTCATTGTTTCCCCATCTATTTGCCATGAAGTGATGGGACTGGATGCCATGATCTTCGTTTTTTGAATGTTGAGTTTTAAGCCAACTTTTTCATTCTCCTCTTTCACTTTCATTAAGAGGCTCTTTGGTTCTTCTTCACTTTCTGCCGTAAGGGTGGTGTCATCTGCATATCTGAGGTTATTGATATTTCTCCCAGCAATCTTGATTCCAGCTTGTGCTTCATCCAGCCCAGCATTTTGCATGATGTACTCTGCATATAAATTAAATAATCAGGGTGACAATATACAGCCTTGACATACTCCTTTCTCAATTTGCAACCAGTCTGTTGTTTCACGTCCAGTTCTAACTGTTGCTCCTTGACCTGCATACAGATTTCTCAGGAAGCAGGTAAGGTGCCTGGTATTCATAATCTTAAACCACGTCATACACATTCTTGCCATCCTATATTTGATCTATCCTGGTGTTGAGCACATGGTAACTTTAGGACTGTTTACAAATGCTCTCCTTTCCCCCCGACCCCACCCCGCACACGGCGGGATTGTAACCAAAAACTCAGCTTCTCTGTGCCCTGGTGTCAAATTGAATCATAGAGACAGACTTTTGGATGAAGTAGAAAAGGATTGCTTTATTACTTTGCCAGGTAAAGGGGGACACAGCAGGCTCCTGCCTCACAAAAGTATGCATCCTCCCTTAGAGAGAAGAGTGAGATGCTTTACAGTAACAGTTCAAAGAGGGCATGATCAGCTCATGGACTTTATTCTGATGGGTGGGAGGTGAGGTAAGTAGAAGTCAGCATCATCAATCTTCCCGTTCCAACCGATCTGGGGTCTCTGCGCTTGTGGGCAGCATACCATCAATAATCATTCATTTCTCCCACCTGGAGGGGGTTTCGGTATCTGCAAAACAACTCAAAACCATTGTGTGTATCCGTTGATGGGGAAACCAGGATTTTGCCCCAAGGCTTCTCTATTGTTTCTCTATTCTGTCTCTTCCTGGTCTGACATCACCTCCCTTTCCTAATCAGCAAGTGCTCATAGCTCCCTGTTAGAACTCAGCGAAGGTTGAAGGTTGCGAAGGCTGCGTGAAGGCTGTTTCCTGTAAACAAAGAAGTGAAGGACACAGAAAGGCTGTGCCAGAAGCACCACAGGGCCCTGCTCAGTATTTAACAGCTCTGCCTACACCCTCTGAAGTAAGGTGTGGCCGTGCAGTTTGCTTTGGCCAATAAACTATGAGCAGAAATGCATACCAGGTGGACTGAGGCTTTAAGAGTAGGCACAGAATTCACATTTCTCCTTTCTCTAATGTGGCTATAGAAACTTCTATCAGCCAAGTCTCTAAAGCTTCAGGGAGCAGAGCTTTGATGGTCCGTTTGCATCAGACGTGGGAGTACAAACTATCACAACATTGTTAATTGCCTATACTCCAATATGGAATAGAAAGTTAAAAAAAGGAAAAAAATGAGAGTACAGGGAGAAGTTTTTGTGGGCTAATCCACTGAGATGGGGGAGGAGGAGGAGGGAGATGGTTACACAACTTAGCCCATTCAGACTAGTGTGATAATTAAACCTAAATCTTATTCGAACATTTGATAAGACAATGTTGACAGTAGATTTATTTCCTTCCTTTTGCAATTTGGGGTGTTTTGGGGGTTGTTTCTTTCCTTCTTTGACCACAAGGCACAGCTTGTAGGACGTTTCCCCACCAGGGACAGTTCAGAGTCCTAACCACTAGGCCACCAGGGAACTCCTTTATTGGGGGTTTTAGGAAGAAGCAGAATGTTCTATGTTTTGACAAGTATACATAGGTATGAAACTCATGGGAATGGTATAGGGACTATATTTAGTCTTCCTAATTTTTAGTCCAAATATCTGGGCATTTATTTTACATGGTATTTGTCCAGAGTGTGTTTGTCCAGAAATAAGAAAGTCTTCCTCAGTGATCAATGCAAAGAAATAGAGGAAAACAACAGAATGGGAAAGACTAGAGGTCTTTTCAAGAAAATTAGAGATACCAAGGGAATATTTTATGTAAAGATGGGCACAATTAAGGACAGAAACGGTATGGACCTAACATAAGCAGAAGACATTAAGAAGAGGTGGCAAGAATACACAGAAGAACTATACATAAAAGATCTTCATGACCCAGATAACCACGATGGTGTAGTCACTCACCTAGAACCAGACATCCTAGAACGCAAAGTCAAATGGACCTTAGGAAGCATCACTACAATCAAAGCCAGGGGAGGTGATGGAATTCAAGTTGAGCTATTTCAAATCCTAAAAGATGATGCTGTGAAAGTGCTGCAATCAGTAGGCCAGCAAATTTGGAAAACTCAGCAGTGGCCACAGGACTGGAAAAGGTCAGTTTTCATTCAAATCCCAAAGAAAGGTAATGCCAAAGAATGTTCAAACTATCGCACAATTGCACTCATCTCACATGCTAGTAAAGTAATGCTCAAAATTCTCCAAGCCAGTCTTCTACTGGACGTGAACTGAGAACTTTCAGATGTTCAAGCTGGTTTTAGAAAAGGCAGAGGAACCAGAGATCAAATTGCCAACATCCGCTGGATCATTGAAAAAGCAAGAGAGTTTCAGAAAAGCATCTACTTCTGCTTTACTGACTACACCAAAGCCTTTGACTGTGTGGATCACAGCAAACTGTGGAGAATTCTTAAAGATGGGAATACCAGACCACCTGACCTGCCTCCTGAGAAATCTATATGCAGATCAAAAGCAACATTTAGAACTGGACATGAAACAACAGACTGGTTCCAAATTGGGAAAGGAGGATATCAAGGCTATATTTCGTCACCCTGCTTATTTAATTTGTATGCAGTGTACATGATGCAAAATGCCAGGCTGGATGAAGCACAAGCTGGAATCAAGATCGCTGGAAGAAATATCAATACGCAGATGACACCAGCCTTATGACATCCCTCTTGATGAAAGTGAAAGAGGAGAGTAAAAAAGTTGGCTTAAAACTCAACATTCAGAAAACTAAGATCACGGCATCTGGTACCATAACTTCATGGCAAATAGACGGGGAAACAATGAAAACAGTGAGAGACTTCATTTATTTTGGGCTCCAAAATCATTGCAGATAGTGACTGCAGCCATGAAAGTAAAAGACACTTGCTCCTTGGAAGAAAAGCTGTGACCAACCTAGACAGCATATTAAAAAGCAGAGACATCACTTTGCCAACAAAGGTCCATCTAGTCAAAGCTATGGTTTTTCCAGCAGTCATGTATGGCTGTGAGAGTTGGACTGTGAAGAAAGCTGAGCGTTGAAGAATTGATGCTATTGAACTGTGGTGTTGGAGAAGACTCTTGAGAGTCCCTTGGACTGCAAGGAGATCAAACCAGTCAGTCCTAAAGGATATCAGTCCTGAATATTGATTGGAAAGACTGATGCTGAAGCTGAAACTCCAATACTTTGGCCACTTGATGGGAAGAACTGACTCATTGGGAAAGACCCTGATGCTGGGGAAGATTGAAGGCGGGAAGAGAAGGGGATGACAGAGGATGAGATGGTTGGATGGCATCTGCACTCAATGGACATGAGTCTGAGTAAGCTCCGGGAGTTGGTGATGAACAGGCGTGCTGCAGTCTATGGGGTCACAAAGAGTTGGACAAGACTGAGTGACTGAACTGAACTGACGGTCCAGAGTGGGTGAGAGCTAAGTTGCTTCAGTCGTGTCCAACTCTTTGTGACCCTAAGGATTATAGCCCACGAGGCTCCTCTGTCCAGGGGATTCTCCTGGCAAGAATACTGGAGTGGGTTGCCATGCTCTCCTCCAGGAGATCTTCCCAACCCAGGACTCAAACCAGCATCTCTATGTCTCCTGCGTTGGCAGGAGGACTCTTTACCACTCTGGCACCACCTAGGAAGCCTCGTCCAGAATATCCTCCTGATGTTAATTGTATGACCTTAGCAGATGTCAGTAAACTGCAAAGAATCACTTCCATTCTAACCTCAGGAAGAAATTAGGGAGAGTACCTAATAATTTTAGGGAGAACTTCATATGATAAATGAAAGAGATAACATAAACAAGTACAAGTTTTTGAAGCCTTACCTAAAATCCGGTAAGTTCTTTATTTCATTGTTCAAAATCATATAGGTGTGAGTCTGTGTACATGTGCATTACTTATATGCATATACGAATGATCTATATTAGATCTTTAATTTAGATTCAGTCCATGATGTACAGTAGTATTTCCTTTGACCATAGTTTGCTTACATTTTGTACTCCAGTTTCTCAAAAATATTTAGATAGAAACATTCATTGTCCCAGTGATTTTGGCTTGGCAGCAGTGAGCGGTAGCATGAAGCAAGATCTTAACTCACTGCAAAATTAAACCTGGGTATCCTGGATGAGAACCAAGAATCCCAGCAAGCATTAGAGGCTAGAAGCTATTTTGCCCTGGATCTTTGCCCCCAGTGAAAAATGCATTTATCACAGATACAAAAACTGTAACTGCAGGAATACAAAGTTTATTACTGGAGACATAGTACGACAACAAGTGGGAGGGCACAGAGGGAGACAGTTTTAGTTCAGACAGAAGCAAAACAGGGATTCACACCCGAAGAGGAAGGGTGCGGGCATCCTTCTTAATGAGGAGGAGCGCAGTGAAGAGGCAGTTAAGTCATTTAAATAGGTCAGTTCTTCTGGGTCTTTGTTTACCTTTAGCCAATTATCTGGTCTCCTTGCCCACACATGACCTCCCCTGAGGCCCTCCCCTGGGCGCACACACACACAGTCCTCAGCCAAGATGGATCTTGAAGGGAAGGCTTCTGGGAGGTGCAAGACTCATTCATTATGGCCTGGCATTACCCCCTGACTTATGACCCACAAGGGGCCTTTTTGTGCACGTGTAGTGTCTCCTTTGTCCCAAAAAGGTGAGAGCAGAGATCCCTTCATCCTTTACTCAAACAGAATTTTGCCCCTTTGTCCTTGCCATGACTTCTACCTTGACTATTGCCATGACTCTTACAAGAGACAAAGACTGGTCACTTACCCTGTTTCTGTTGTTACTTCCATTTCGGAGGGCAAACAGGAGGTGCATTGTAAATTCCTCAGCTGAAGCTGAAGCCCTTGTATCTCTTGTCTCAGGAAATGTGAACAGTTCTAAGTATCCAGCCTGAAGCCCACTGCTTCCTGCCCCATGAAATGCAAACAGGAGGCCAACTGTAAAAGTCTGACCTGGAGTCCATCTATCTCCTGCCTCATCAGTATTGTATTAGTCCAGAGTTTATTAATAACCTCGTAAAATGATTATAATATTATTAATGATTCAATTATGTGAAGAATTATTATCAAAATGTTATGCTTTTAATACTTTTTCAAAATGTCCTAGTGGAATGATAGCACAGGTTCTCATGATTTTCAATTTTACATAGATTACAAAAGCCAATTTACATAGACACCAGCTATTTGTACAGTAACCAGTCTGTTAATGGCAGATCTGTCATAAAATAAGTGTATTAGAAACCCTTAATCATGTAAGTTTTAATAGGGGGAAATGCCATTCATTCCACAGTAACTGCACTATTTTCAAATAGAAAGAACACAAACTGATTTAAAAAAAAAAGTTTAAAAAAATCAAGTTAAAAATTTCCAAACTCAGATTTTTTTTTTTTGGATCACAAAACAAAACAGTAAACCCAGTCATCTCTGTCATGTATAAAGGCAAAGTCACCACTAGAGGGAGGAATTTACCCAGTTTATCTTTGGATATGCTTCTGTAACTTCTCACCTATTAACTGGAGGTAACTTTCTAAGCGGCAGTAGTTTTTAGACTCTGTGTCCTCAGCTCTCAATACTCAAACAGTGTTATCCTAGTAATGTGTTTCACACTAAAATAATTTTAACCTAGAATTTTTAAAAATAGTTGCTGAAGTTTGCAAGGAGGTCTACCCATGAAAACACAAGGTTACCTTGTAGCCTGGCTGAATCCTTGTTTACATGTGGGGTTTATGATCTAGGGAAGTCCCAGAAACAAGTGGGTCCTCTATAAATGAGTTGTACTTATTCATGTACATGAATAAATTTATTCTGCACTTATTCATTCAGAATTAGCAGGCTGCATACCAAAGAAAATTCCAATAAGAGTAGCTTAAATAAAATAGTAATTTATTATCTTTTACCAAAAAGTTCAGAGATAGACACCTAGGGCTGGGCTGGTCATCATCAGGGAATTTGGTTCCTTCTCTCTGCCCCACCATCCTATTCACGGCCTCCAAAGTCTATCATCTTGTGGCCAAAATGACTGCTGGAGCTCCGGCCCTCACATTTGTGCTCTTGGCAGCCAGAAAGTATTTTCTGTACACTTCCTTAGCTTCAGTGGGTCTCCACCCCTTCCCTGGGGATGACAAGACTTGTTGCCTCTACCCCAGTTGTTTGATACTTTTGTCCCATAGAGAGTAGGAATCTATTTTCCCACTCCCATGCTCCAGGTCCTCCCCACTGAGGAAGATTTTCTGTCTTCCATCCTTCCAATAAGCACCTAGAAGAGAATTTACAAGGTGGTGTGAACACTCCTCTTGTGTCTTGGGATCCCAGGAGTTCTGTACTGTTATGCTAGCCTGCCCTTGATCTTTGATAATTTGGTAAAACAGCTGAACTGTTCTGACTCACTTGTTTGGTATTCTGCATCTTTTCCTCCCCTCCTGAGGACAGGTGAGCCAGTGATAATGTCTTGAGTCTATGTGGAGTGGCCTCTCTTCCCTTGGGTTTTAGTTTATTCAGTTGTCTTACAACCTCAACTCCTTGGAGATTCAGGAAAAGTTGTGACTCTGTAGTTTACCTGGCTCTTCTTGTCTGGATGGGAGCAGGTCTCTACATCCTGGGCATAACTGAAGAGGCAATATGTGAAGAGACTGAGAATTTCCAGAGTTATGAAAAGTCATTAAGTCACAGACACAAGCTATCACAAACCAAGCAACATAAACAAAAAGAAACCCTCACCTTGGCATATTGTCGAGAAATTGCAGAACGTAAAACTGAGAGGAAGCAGTCTTCACTTATGAAGGATTTTAAGCAGACTTTTCACCTGCAACATCGCAAGCCAGGAGGCAGTAGAATAAACATCATCAAAACCTTAGGAGGAATAACTGCTAAACTGAAACTGTTCACCTAACAAAACTCTCCATAGACAACTGTATTCGTTGGGTTGAGTTCTAAAGAACAGAAAAACTCCAAATGACGGTGCTTAACACAGCTTAGGGGTTTATTTCCATCTCGTGTAAAACCAAGCTCTGCTGTCTACAGGCTGGGTGGGGACTGGGCTGCATGATGTTCTCAGGCCCCCGATTTCCTCCCTCTGTATCCTGCCATTGCCAGATGTGGTTCTTACACTCCTGATCCAAGGCAAGAAAAAAGTGCCTTCTCTCTAAAGAAAATGACAGTCATGGAAGATGGAAGCAATCTTTTTATAAAATAAAAACTGGGACTTATGTCAGCATGTAACATATTTTATCAAACACTGTTGGTCTGACACACTTCTGGGAGCTGTGGTTCAAAGTCTAGAGGAATGATCTAACCTTGAACTTACATCCTGGTGGTGGTGGGAGCAGAAACCAGGGACCTTCACCCTCCTTCCCTTTAGACTGTAGTGCATCTGAGAGGTTCACAAAGCAGTCGTTGCCTGCTGATCTCCCCAGGCTTGGAGACACTATTCCAGCTGCTATCAGCGCCTTCCATCCTTCTAAACTCACACAAAGCCTTCCTCCCTAGATGTTCCTAATTTGTCTGCTCCAGAGTTCACCCGAAGACAAGTCCTCATCACAGACCAAAAGCAGCTCCCATTGCTCTCAAGGGCTGACTGCTGGGGACTCCCCCAGCCTTCCACCACCAGACCTGTTCTGAAACAAGGTCAAGGAGGCTCTTAGATGTTGTTATGACTGGTGTTCTCAGGAAGATCTCTGAACTGTGGGCAGGGACCCCAAAAACACAAGAGAGGGTGACCAGAGTACTGGGAAGGCAGTGCGGGGGCTGGTCACGGGAAAATAGACGTCTTCTCATTGTCTCTGCTCCTGGACCCGTGGACTGAAAGGCTAAGCAGGCTCGAACAGGAGGGAGATGGGATGGAGGAAAGGTGCAGCCTTGGTGCAGCGGGGGATGCAGGCGAGGGGCTCAGAGGGTCAGGGAGTGGACTCACTCCAGTTCAGAACTTTCTCCCCCTCCTTTCTCCCCAGAAATAAAAGAGAACATCAGTGGAACTGCTTTCCATCCAGTCTGGACCGCAGGGTCCACGAGCATCTTCAGCCAGCCCGGACACCCAGGATGCACACTCACTCCCTTCCCGGGCACGTCCGCTGGGGAAACGGAGCAGGACCCTATAGTCCTTGCCCTTTGGGGCCTCTGTCTGCCTTTTGTCTGTGGAAAGACGTTAGCCAAAGGATAAGTTTGAATGAGTGAGAAAAGGCAGAAACAAAGGAAAACAGTCAAAGGAAACCAAATAATAATGATGTAGTCCTTAAGCATAATCAAGGAGCTCCAGTTCCTCTACAAGGGCTACAGATAGTATTCTGAGCCACATCCTGTGAACTGTCTGATGCATACGGAAACACCCACCGAAGGGAGAAGTTAACTACGTGATGGCCAGACTGCAGTCATGACATAAGCGGCCACAATTCCAAGAACCAGCCTCAAGTAATGAAAACCAAGCCGACGACGAATTGCACTTAAAACAATCAAGATGACACTGGTCAGACCACAGACGACCAATGTCAAGGTGGCTATCAGAGCTGACTGCTGTTTCTTCACATAGCCCCTTCCTTCTGATTGTCAGGTCGGGGGAGTCAGCCTTTGGACAGGCATCCACCCTCCCTCCCCGCAGTTGCCGGCATCCAAGATAAAGCAAACTTTCCTTTTCCATGAACCTTGCCTCTTTATTAGCTTTTTGAGCGGGCGAGCCGCCAGACCCCACTTTTGGGTATGCTGGGAAGCGCCACACCCCCACGTCCAGACCAGTGAAGCATATAGTTCCCAAAAGAAAGGCTTTGACCTCTTATGCATGAAGAGCAATGCCTAGCACCTGGGGTGCATTCCTCACCCATGGGGGGTGGGGAGTGATTCTCAGACCTCCTCCTCAGGCCGACCCCTCCCTCCCCGGCTCTCCCTCTACTATCACTGGCCCCACACATCTGCCAATCATCCCAGCTGCCCTCTCCCTCACCTCCTACCTCCCCTTTCCGCCATCAACAGTCAGTTCCATCTCAACCTAAAGCTTTTGCACCTCACACCGCCTCCCAGGTCCCGCCTCCCTCTCCTCTCTTGCCAGTTCTCATCAGATCAGCTGGCATCTCCAGGAGCTGATCCTTCTTCATGTTCTTTCTGCTCACCATTCTCAGGCCATTCTTCCTGAAGCACGTCTGTTTGCATTGCTTAGTTTTAGGAAACCATTTGTGGTTCAAAGAGATCAGTAAGAAAAAGGCCAGTGACCTAAAGAAAATGCCCCAAAACAGGAACAGAAAGGTCACAGTGCATCCGTGTTCAAAAAGCTGGTCACCCTTCCTTATCACTGAAAAGGTACAAAACAAAACAACAAAATGTAACCTGGACCCAACAGATTGACAAAAACCAAAAAGTCGATGACGCTGATTTAGCATTAGCTGTGGGCACCCTCACTCACTGTTGATCATTGGGACTACAGGTTTACCCTCAGAGGCCCAAGTGTAACCTCTGAAGAAGGCAATTTTGATAATATCAGTAGAAATTCATGTTCCCATCAACCCAGCAATTCCACTGCTAGAAATTTACCTGTTATAGACCTGAGGGCTTCCCAGGTGGTGCTAGTGGTAAAGAATCTGTCTGCCAATGCAGGAGATGCAGGTTCGATTCCTGGATCAGGAAGATCCCTGGAGTAGGAAACGGTAACCTGCTCCAGTGTTCTTGCCTGGAGAATCCCATGGACAGAAGAGCCTGGTGGGCTACAGTCCGTGGGTTCGTAATGAGTCAGACAAGACTGACTGAGCATATATGTGCCACAAAATTACCACTGGACAGAGCAATGTAGCATATGATGGGAATCCTGACTTTGGAAATGGGAATGCATTCCCTTCAAACCCAGGAGCAAGACAGGCATACACTCATTCATCTCTTCTAGCGGTCATCCTACTGAAAAGCCAAAGCAATGACTTCAGACTAGGGGGAAAAAAAAAGGAAGCCATAAGTATCAGAAGCAGGTGATAAAACTAACATTGTTTGCAGTGATATGATTATCCATGTTAGAAATTCCAAATGTATATGACTAGAGGTAAGAGGAGAAATTATTAAGTCACTAAATAGAAGACCAAAATGTAAAACTCAATTATATTTCTATGCCTTAGCTAGCAACAGTTACAAACATAAGTTTTGTTTATCTTTAAGACAGAATTACAGCAGTTAGCTTATATTCAGCCTGACTGGTTTCTGATTAAACGTATTTGTAAACCACAGCTTCCTCATTTGTCACTTTGTTTTTTACTTTTTACCTCAGTGAACTCAGTAAATTTTCAATCTATATTTTCAAAGAAAGGTGCCTAGTTTCTTTCATGAAAACTCTGGGTTGTCTTTACACAATGAGGACAATTTAATGAGGCTTGAAATTACTGGATCATAATATTTCCCTCTATTCTCAAGAAAGAATAATTTGTTGTCTTCTGGTATTCATGCTGCAGCAGAAAACTCTGAAACCAAGATTTTTTTTTTTTTATTAAGTCTTTTAGAAGTAACCCTTTCTTCCCTCCAACACTGATGCTTGTAAGAATTTTTTCTTAGTTATTGTAGATAAACTTTTTTTTTCCTTTGCCTACAGCTGTATGGTTGACATTACAACTGCTCGGTGGTATTCAGTTTATTTTTATTTCCAGACATTGGGAGAATCATCATTTTCAGCTCCCTTGAAATTGGGCAAGACAATATTGGTTTTGTTGAAAGAACTGCAAATGGAGTGTCACTTCTGGGTGGGAGCATTTAATTGCTTCTCTTTCCGACACTTTCTTCTGCTAGAGAAGCACTTGTTGATTTGGACAGGCCATCAGACTGAAGCAGTCTGGAACTCGGAGGCAATCTCCAAGGACAATGCCTTGAAAGCTCACCCGGGACCCTCAGCATGCTGCAGAGAAGTCAACATTTGTTGTGCAAAGCCGCTGAAGGGTAGAGGATGTTTATGACGAGCATAAACGAGCTGATCCTGACAGACAGAACATAGCTCTCTTTTCATTAATTCTGTTTGGGATGCAGGAAGCCCATTTAATCAGCATTCTCTGTTTCCCTTCACTTCAACAAAATTTTATTCTACATCTCAAGAAAATTCTTTTCTTATTCTTCTGTCCTTCAGGAAAAACACCAAGTTGTTTCCCTATTCCTGATGGTTTGGTAAATCATTTATTTTTTTGACATGTACACACTGCTTTATTTATTTATCTGTGGCTGTGCGACCCTTTGCTGCTCCATGCGGGCTTTCTCTAGTTGTGGGGAGCGGGGGCTACTCTCTAGGGGTGATGCACCAGCTTCTCGTTTGCAGCGGCTTCTCTTGCTGTGGATCATGGGCTCTAGATGCGAGAGCTTCAGTATGCAGCACCTGGGCTCCGGAGATGGGGCCCACCGGCTTGTTGCTCCGAGGCACGTGGAATCTTCCCAGACCAGGGTGGAGACTGTGTCCCCTGCCTTGGCAGGTGAATTCTTTCCCGTCTAAGCCACTAGGGAAGCCCTGTAAGTCAGCATTTTAAAATTAAATTCCTTTTTCTCTCTACATTCTGGAAGATATTTTAAAGTATTATCCCATTTCAATAATGACTTACGACAGCAGCAACTAGGATTCAAGAGTATTAGACCGGCATATACCCTTCCCCCACCCCAGACAGGAATGTTAGAGGATTCACTGGGGTGGGGAGGGGAACGACATACTGAAAAGAAAATACGATCATAGTACGTTCTTTCCATGGCTAGGCTATAAAAAATATTTACAGGATCAGAAAATGTAAAATCTGAATATTCATCTTTTATGGGCAGTTGTGATTGACTATATTGTGGGTTTACAGGTAGAGGAAGTGGGAATGGGAGGGAAAGTTATGCATTAAATGATTCAATTCTCATCTTCATTAATAGATGAACAGATAATATGTAAAACTGGAAAATCAACAAATAACACTATAAACTTTATTTTTCTCTCTCTTCTATATTTTCTCTCCCCAGAATATAGAAGTAAACATCTGAATAAATAGATAAGAGATTTTAAGTGATTCCTTCAGGGGAATGGAAACTGAGGCTTAGAATGATGGAGAAGTGGAGTGTTTCTGGCTTTTTGAATCTTGTACAATTTTGTGTGTTTTTGAGATGTGAGCTGTGAAAGTCACTCAGTCATGTTCAACTCTTTGCGACCCCATGGACTATACAGTCCATGGAATTCTCCAGGCCAGAATACTGAAGTGGGTAGCCTATCTCTTCTCCAGGGGATCTTCCGACCCAGGAATCGAACCAGGGTCTCCTACATTGCACACGGGTTCTTGACCAACTGAGCTATCAGGAAAGCCCCGTGTCTTTTTAAACAGCAATCATCACGCACGTCAAGTTACTTAGAAAAAGTTTCACAAACTGCTTCACTAACTAGCTGCTTCTTTTGTTTTCCTTTTTCTGCCTTCGAACAAAAATGTTCACAACAGCTTTACTCACAGCAGCCAAAACTTAGAAACAACCCAAACGATGGAATTAATGAATGAATGATTTTCTCTGCCTTTTAATTCACTCCAGAAAGAGGCTATCAATTTTGTCCTCCCAACAATTCACCAGAATTCCCTTTGCCCTACACCTCTCTAGCACAGAAGGTGATTATCAATTATTTTCATCTTCTTTGAATGAATGGACCAAGTGTGAGAGCATTCATTTCGTGTTTCTTTATCAGCCATTTTGAACACATGTTCATACATGTGTTCATATTGTTTGTTCTTTATCCTCTAATGAATTACTTGTTCATATCCTAAGCCTTTTTAAAAAATGGAAGCGTTTGCCTGATTCTTATTTATTAAAAAAAAAAAGATGTTTATGTACAAAAGCTATTAACCCTTTATCTGGCATATAGGATGGGAAAACTTTCCTTCATTGCCATAGACTTTTAAAATGCATGTGCTTTTTGGAAATATCAAATATTACATTTTTATATGGTATGAAATAAGGTATTTCCTTTAACTAGAAAAAGGGGAGTCAAAGCTGACTGCAGTGGGCAATGGGGACCCGATCTGCTGGGTGATGGAGAAACACGAATCCCCAGAGAGGGGGAGAGGTAGCGGGTAGGGGAGAACGCCTGTCAGTCGTGTTCGGTTCCACTGAGGTGAGCTGGGTGGGAGGGGGCAGCCGAGATGCTCAGGGAGAGTCCCACAGGTGGGAGACCCACTCTTTGGAGACTTGGAATTGTATTAATAGAAGGCAATCTGGGGGTCCTCAGCTCTGGGGAGAGAGGCACCCCCATAGCATTGCGCTCAGGTGTTGGGAAGACTCTTCCAGAGACACAGGAGTGCCTTTTCCTGCGAGGCCCCAGATCTCAGGGTCATAAAGGAGCAGGAGGAAGTGGGGGACCCTAGGTACAGGGAGGAGTTCCCACAGGCCCCGGTGGGGGCCGGGCGGCAATCCTGCTCTCCCCCAGTATTGGTACAGCCCTGAGAAGTAAGGAGGAGTCCAGGGGAGGCAGTGGGAATTCAGGAATGGGAAATTCTGTTCCATGCCTTCTCCTCCATCAGACCCTCTTCCCTGCCCAGGTCCCTTTTCATTTCTTGAAATCTCTCCTTCCCACCAAAGTCTGTCATCCTCATCAGATTTGTGGTCGTCCCAGATAAAATGTGGAGGCTTCTGAGCCATTTCCTGAGGCCTGGAGCTGGTGACTAACCTGGAGCCACTGCTTTACCCCAGGTTTTGTTCTTATACTCGTCTTCCTGGCAGAAGCACTGATATTTCACAACTCTCTGGCCCTGCAAAGCCCGCACCACCCAGGAGCCTAGAAAAGAAGCCCTCAGCTCAGGCTTATTCAGATTGCATGGGTTTTTGTATCACAGGTTTATTCACGTCATAGGTGAGAGCAGTGAATATTTTTTTGTCTTTTGAGTTCAGATTGTGAGGGAAATCTACATTTTCCATTTATACAGGATATATAGGAGCTAGGAAGACACAGAAAGGAGATGGAATTTCAATTTTATGAAAACAAGACAGTAAAAGGGGGACCTTAGGAGAAAGAGGTAAAAAACACACTTGCAACTTAGATTCTGAAGCCTTGTCACCAGAGTACCTATCTCTGGAATTCCCAAACTTGTCCGCACCTTAGAATCTCCTGGAAGGTGTGAGGAGATGTCAGTGCACAAGCCAGGCGCAAACCAGTGAAAAGATCCCCGTGGGGTGGGACCAGGCATCAGTGTTTGAAGATCCTCTGGCGATCCCCGGATGCAGGTAAGCCCGGGAATCACTGGTCTAAAAAGTGAAGCAGTCGCCACTCTCCTTTTTCACACTGAGGAAATCGAGGCACGGGGAGTCTCGGTGATGCTCTTAAGGTTCCCCCGTGAATTAGTGGCATCACGGAGGCCCAGAGGACTCGGGGCTCAGAGCTCCGTCTTCTGCCGCAGTCCCCGGGGGCTAAACAGGGAGCGCAGCCAGGCTGGTCCGCGGAGGAGCGCGGAGCGCCGGGAGCCCGGAGCTCGCTCGGGTGATGGACGGGCTGCCCCGCCCCCTGCTGGCCAAAGTGCGCAATAGGCCCTCCAGGCTGCGCGTGTGTGAACCGCGCCGCAGCTCCCCTCCGACTCCTCCCAAGGTCGCGTTCTGCCCACACCTTACTCTCCGCGGCCCTCCGTCCTCCGGCCTTGCGCTTTGCCGTGTGACATGGGGCCCTCCCTTCGCCGCAGACAGTGGAGTCACCGTTTCCCTGCGCTGCCGTTTCTCCACGTCGTTGGGTGAGCATCTTCCGTGCAGAGCTGGGGGTCCCGGAGCCCCCATGTTGTGGTCTCTGCTGAGCATCTGGACCTTTGCGGGGAGCTCAGTGGGACCTCGGGGGACAGAACCTGCCGAGAGAGCGCTCACGCCCCAGGTCAGTCTCTGTCCCCAGGCCTGAGCCCCATCTCTTGCTCACATGTACAGCTCTCCCAGGAGGAGCTGGGGGCAGACGGCTCTGTGGGAACTGGGCTCAGACAATGGCATAGTCTGTGGCCCTGTTATAGAAAACAGCGCAGGATGGCCCCCATTACTCTGCTGACCTTCTAGGGGGTACCTGTCTTCTTCCCCCCACAACCCCAAGATTCAGGACATGAGAAGAATCTGGGAGAAGCTGAGACCACAGTAGTCCCGGGAGGGGTGAGGAAAGGCAGCTCCACCTGCCTGCTCCTCCTTTTCAATGCGGCTGCAGGGACAGAGGGGACTCAGTTTCCCTGTCTGTAAAATGGGAATATTATACCTTCTCTCCCATCAGGTCTATGAGACCCACAACTCTGGCTAGGTTTCCAGTGGCCTTCCCTGAGATTTTTTTTTTTCCAGAGTCTTTCTGCCTGGGGTGCTCTGCTCTGGTCCCCCACAGAAGAGTATGCTTATTATTTCCCAATACTTCCTACCGCTCCCTCCCACCCCCAAACACATACACATAGGGTCAGACTGAATCAGGACTCTTTCCACGCCTCCACACTCCTTCTAAAGCTCAGCATGAATTCGGTGACCTCCAGGGAGCAGGTAGAGGAGGCCCAGCTGAAAGTGGAGGTGGAAGCCCCAGAGGAAGGGAGTCCAGTGGAGTGACTCTGCCCGTCAGCCAGGTGGAAAGAGTAAGATCTGGGCAGAGACAGCAAGGATTCCAGAAACTCTGAAGACTGGAAAAAGGGATCTAGAAACTGAAAAAGATTTCCCTAAGGAAATCACGTATTTGAAAGCCATTTATAACGTTGAGTTGCCTGTTGTATTTATCGCTCAGTTGTGTACGACTCTTTGCGGCCCCATGGACTATAGCCCACCAGGCTCCTCTGTCCCTGAAACTGTCCAGGCAAGAATACTGGAGTGTGTTGCCCTTCCCTTCTCCAGGGGATCTTCCTGACCCAGTGATCAAACCTGGATCTCTTCATCGCAGGCAGATTTCTTTACCATCTGAACCATGAAAGAAGCCCTTAGAATGTTGAAGTTCAACGCAAATTGGGACAGACCTGAAGTTCTAACACAGTTGACTCAAATTACATATTTATCAAAGTGCTACAATATTCTACAATAGAGAAAAATACAAGTACTTGGAAGGGTTTTTCCTTATTTATAGAATTCTATTTTTTTTTTTGTTCCATCTTGACCATTGAAAGGGTTTAAAACATATGTGGCGGGGTAGGGGGGAGTTTCTCAGCAGCTCAGGGGTTAAGACTTGGCCTGTGTCACTTCTGTGGCCCAGGTTCAATCCTTAGCCTGGGAACTAAGATTCTGCAAGTCATGCCAGGGGGCCAAAAATTAATTAATTAAACATTTGCATGGGGAATCTCAAGCAATCATTTAAGAACTGAACTTGCCTCTAACTTTGACTCCAACAAGCACATGAATTCCTTGTCTGTGAAATGACCGAGACTAGTCAGACACAGGCAGGATAAGGGACGGTCACTCTGGCATGATTAGCTTAACACCAGCTCAGGCTTTCTCTCCTCTTTCTCCCCTCTTTCTCTCTCTCAGGCTGCCATCTGCAGAGGGCCCTGTCCCCTCTAGTCCCAGATCTCAGAGCTTGTGCCTGCCCCCACCGGGCCCCCGCTGTCACTTCCTCTCACTCAGGATGTCTGAACAACACAGGACGCACCTGAGGAGCCTGGACAAGCCCAGGCTCAAGTCAGAGGCTCTCCAACGTGCTTGGAAAGAGTCCCTGAGGCCTGGGGCAGGGCCTGCTGACGCTTCAGCTCCACTGTGGGCATCCCTTCTGCAGATATCTCTGCCTCTTCCAGGTAGAATCCAGCAGTCCACCATAGGGGAAGAATTTTCCTCTACCCTTCTAGGTTTTTTTTGGCTGGTCCAATAACTAAATTGACAGAAACCGGATCAACAGGAGAAAATAAATTTAATTTCATATGTATGGGAATTCCAAAGATGCGAGACTCAAAGAAGTAACCAAAGTAGACAGCTTTTATACCTTTCAGACAAAAAGCACAATTATCTGTGAAGGTTCGACAAAACGAAGGAGTTTGGGCTTGGGATCGCAAATCAAAGAGGAAGTGACAAAGGTTGTTTCTACGGCTTTCTCGGCCTTGCCCTCCCCGTCTCTGGTGATAAGCATGCTTCCTACCCTCCTGGTGTAGGGAGAGAAGCATCACCTGGGAGATTAATTTCCTGCTTTCAGGGGGACAAAGGTGGGTCAGAGTGCTCTCGGGCCAGCTGTTTTCCAAGCAACTTTCATTCAAAATAATATGCCAAAGTGGCATATTTGGGGGCAGCAGTGCTAAACCCCATCACCTCTGACCACACCCTCACCAGCCCCCCTGCCTGTCACCAAGAGTTCCTGTTCCCATGACCCTTCCTGGTGCCAAGTGCTCTGAAGCCGCTCTCCCCAGGCCATCGCCTGAGTACTGTGTTCTCACTGGTTCTCCTGTGCTTTCGTTCAGTATATTCCTTCCTCTCGACCTTCAGACGAGCCCCTCACCTCGGCAGGGTGTGCAGACCTAGGGCTGTCACCACCCGGCCCTCCTACACTGGCCTCGGGAACACAGATGCTGGTTTCTCTGGATGCCCATTTTCCCCACCCCACCTCCTTGACCATTTAAAACATAACACAATATAATATTTAAAATATTATCTTCATTACACATGAAATTGTGTACGTAAAGATTCTTTCTTAAAAACAAGCACCATTTAAAAAATAACACAATATAATATTTAAAATATTATCTTCATTACACATGAAATTGTGTACATAAATATTCTTTCTTAAAAACAAGCACCACAGTAGTAAAAAGGTAAAGTTCCCTTCTCCACTCCATCTCCCAATACTAACCAGGCTCCTTCCCTCAAACTTTGTTAGATTAACACTTGTTAAGAGTGCTGGATAGTGAACTAGGGGTCAACAAAAGACCACAAGGGAAATAGATATAGAGAAGTTATCACTCACAAGTGCCTCAAGGGGCCACGTGGGGAGGTCAAGGCAGAGCACAGAGTCAGGACCTAGGGCCCAAGCCTTTATCAGGGTCCATTGGTGGAGTGCTTTGGGGCACCTGGGCTGAGACCAAATTGGTCACTTCATACCAAAATGAGCGGGGTTTTGGTGAAGGGAAGGCTCTGGGCTACAGAGAAGGCTCTTGACTGCAGGGCTATTGGGGAAGTCAGATCAGGAACTTATTTTTGTGACTCCATGGGCTGCTCTCTAGGAGGAGATTAGTGTCAGTTTAAGATTCCTGCAACCCTCCTGGCCAAACAGCATGGATGTCTGGGCAGCAAGATCCCAGAGGAGCTTAGCTAAACCCTTGACAAGGGCTCACAATTACAAACAACGTGTGATGAACATCTTGTCCTTCTGAGAACGCTTGTGTGTGTGTGTGTCTCAGAGCTGAGGACCTACAAGTAGAATTGACAAGTCAAAGAATATACACATTAAACTTCAGAGAGCCTCCCTATTCACCTTAAAAAATGCTGACCAACTTATATTCTGCTGTGAACACAGATAACACCTACTTCACCAGACCCTCACCAGCACTGGTATGAAAATATTTTTAATGATTTGTCAAATTAATAAAGTCATATTGCCATTTGCTTTCTTTTGTCAGTTCTTGACTAGTAAAAAGGTACAGTGTCTTTGAGGATATTTATTCCAATTATTTGAAGTTTCTCTTCTGTCCCGTGAATTATTGCCATTAATTCTAAATTCAAACATTCTGTGTGCTTGTGTTAAATCTTTACCTCTGTATGTAGTAGGAAAGAATATATTGGATCAGTTTCTTTTACTTTAACCTGTGCATTCTGTTGCTTTTGTTTCAAGTTCAGAATGTTGCCTACAGCCTGAAATATACAGGATACCCATTCTCAAGACTCTAACCTTTTTTTAATTTATTATTTTAATTGAAGGATAATTGCTTTACAGAGTTTTGTGGTTTTTCGTTATACATCACCAAGAATCAGCCATAGGTATACCCATGTCCCCTCCCTCCGAAACCTCCCTTCCCATCCCACCCTTCTAGATTGTCACAGAACAAGGCTCCGACCTTTAAAGGTGTAACACTTCCCCATTCATATAAACATCTGCAGAACTGAGAATAGCATTTGTCTTATTGGAGGTTTACAGGAATATGGTGACCGGACCCATGGGGACAGCAGCAAGAACAAAGGATTCCAACACCCAAGAGTTCAGAGTAACCAGCCGCCCACCACCTTTTTTAGTGTAAAAGAAGCTTGAATTCTACTTGGGTAAGATGGTTCTCTCGGCTTCCCAGATGCAGCTAATGGTAAAGAACACACCTGTCAATGCAGGAGACATGAGACGTGGGTTCGATCCCTGCATCGGGACGGTCCCCTGGAGGAGGGCATGGCAGCCCACTCCAGTATTCTTGCCTGGAGAATCCCATCGACAGAGCAGCCTGGGGAGAAACAGTCGTAGAGTCACAGAGTCGGACAAAACTGAAGCAGCTTAGCCTGCAAGGTGGCTCTCTAGGACATTAGTCTGCCACCTTCCCAGACTCCCAGCTTTCCAAATAAAATCATTATTTCTTACCCCAATACCTTGTCTATGAGGCAAGCAGACTGAGCTTGGACTCGGTAACAATGCTACAGATTTTCCTCAAGTGGAATGAAGGGTATATTCTCCCACTTGTATCTCAGGCTGTTGAGCTTTCTGCTCTGAACATCCTAATTTTTCTGATCTCAATTTTTAACTCTCAGAAATTGAATCTGTTGATGGTCAGTTTTCTTAATTTGGATTTACCTTCTTTTTCTATTTGTTTTCTGCCATTCTTAAAGATTGGGGGTGAGAAGAGAGAAACACCAGTGAGCCTAGTCCTTTCTTCCCTGCATGCATGGATGCATGGGAAACACACACCACCTGTCTGTCTGAGACTGAGGTTTTCTCTGTGTTTGCAGAGGCTCATTTGGGCTGGAGGTGGCAGACCTTGAGGAAGCTGGAATCAATTTCCTGTAGAATAGAAACTCTAGCAGGTGCAAGCAATGTCAGGCTTGGCCCAGGAGGGATTCACCATCTCTAGAGCCCCTGGGAAGATAGAGGCTGAGAGTGAAGGACCAGTAAGGGAGAGACAACCAGATACAGTGTGAGGCAGAACAACCTGAATCGAGTGGAGAGAAAGGAGGGAGGAGGGGAAGGCAGAAGGGAGCCAGCACTAATGGAGGTGGTGGTCTGGGTGGTTTCTGAACCCAAAAGCAGGAGGAGGAGCCCTGAAGGAGAAAGATTCTAGCGCTGGGGAGAAGGAGGCTGGGACATGGGAGCAGATGCCCACGGAGTGGTCCAGTGAGGGTGGGTCTGCGCTGCAACACGGTGGATTCAGGCCTGGGAGCTGTCTTCCCAAAGCGCAGAATAGTCTTTGCTCAGGACGGATCACAGTCAACAAGGAGGGTCAAGAGTAGATGTGGGTGAGTGGGTGTCGCTCAGGGGCCTGGACTGCATTGGGGGGCCATCAGAAACCTTCACTGCTGCTGCCCCCAAAGTGTTCTTCCAGCCCTGGGGAGTGAGAAGGAATTCCTCCAAGGGAAGTACAGACACTGCCTGGTCCTACTCCTTTCCCAGGCCTGCCCCGCCTCTCCAGGTGCCCGTCATTCTCTAAGAGACTGACTCCGGCTCAACAGATGTTGTATTGAGTGAGTGAATGCAAGAGGAGTGAATGTGAGAGAAGTCTGTGTGAGTGTGGCAACATTTAGACCAGAGACCTGAGAGTTTGGAGGCAGAGGATCTTGGTGGGTTATGAGAAGCAAAGAAGCAGCCAGAGATGGGCAGAGCCTTGGGGTGTTCAAATCAGGATCAAATAGATTGGAAACCTCAAAGAGATTGGAATAGATTGGAAACCTCACCTCTGTGCCTGCCGCCTTGCCCCCTTACCACCTTTCCCAGCAGGGCCGTCACCATCTCTTTCTGCCCCTGCCCTCTGGGCCCAAGCCAAACCCACCCACCTACCCAACGGCCAGAGCACAGCTGACAACAGCAGGCCCTTGGACACGACGAGGCCACACAGCAGGTTGACCAGGTGTCTGGGGGCAGCCAAGCCAGAGGAGATGGAGCTTTGGATCCATGGAGATGAGGGAGAAGAAGCAGGCAGGACCCAGGCTGGGGTGATCGCTGCCTTGAGTACTCCCCAAATCCAGGCCCCGGAACTCATGGAACTGGAGCCTGATTCTGTACCTGACCCACCTGAATCACTGTCAAGGAGCCATGGGCTCACGGCGACAGCATGTGGAGCAATACCTACAGTTCCTCTGACTCGTGGGGAATGACCTGCTCTGAGCCCCAGTCTGGGGGCAGCTGACACCCCAAGAGAGTCAGAGGCTTCCAAGGGACCAGGAAGGGACCAGAGTCTGTTGGTCATAGGGACAGGAGTGACCCTGCCAAGAGGGCTGGTGGCAGAGAGACTGGGCTGTAGTGAGAGCAGAGAGCCACTGGGGCCAGAGGTACAAGCAGACAGTTGGGGTGCCAGATCTGTCTATTGCAGAAGACCCCAGATCTGCCATAGACGCCCGGGGGGGGGCGGCGGGCACTACCCAGAGGTGCCCGCAGAGAACCTCCCGGAAGTAGCCACGTGACTGATGACAGACCTCACGTCCCTCACATGTGAAACCAGCACTCATGGAAGTCCTGTTGCTCCTGACACGTATTAATAGCTATCTCCCAGCCCCATCATACATGAAGTTTAACCCCTCCTTCTCCCCTGCCAACCCAGCTCTGAGATGAAACCTGGGACCCTGTTCAGATCTCTGTGCCCACCCCTAGTCCCCCCCTTCCTGAATCAGAGGCCACACAGTCACCTGTCCAGCCCTTCCCAGACCCCTCCCTTCCAGTAAGACCCCCAGACCTCCCTCTGCTCAGAGACACTGATGGGGATTGGCCTGGATGTCACCGGAAAAGCAAATGCAACTGAGGACAACACAGAGAAGGCGATGACCGCTCAGGGTCCCCAGAGGGAGAGAGGGCCAGCCCCCAAAATCCTAAAGGGCGGGGGGGGGGGGGCGAGAGCCAGCCCCTCAGGGTCCTTCAGGCCAGAGCTGACTGGGGCCCCAGGGGAAGGAGCCCCCCCAGAGCCACTGGGAAGAGAGAGGCAGGGGCTGGGGAGACGGCCTGACACTGAGCTGGCCACAGTGGTGGGGAGAGCCAGGGGCTCTGGAGGGAGACAGCACAGGCACTCGTCCCCAAGGCCCCGCTCCTTCTGGTCCTCAGACCCAGGGCCAAAACAGCCTGCAGGAGACCCTAGACCCTAAGGACTCACCCAGGCCCTCCTCGCTCACATGGGGTGGCCAGCTCCAGGCAGGGTGAGGCTGTGTCTGAGTCCCTCTGTGGATCCCCAGTGAGTCTCCGGGGCAGCTTCTACCTGTTGAGTCAGGACACCCAGAGGTGACGGTATCAGCCTGTGTCTGGGACTGGAGACCCAACTGCCTACGGTCAGTGTGGGAGGGAGCAGGGAGCTGGTGGGATCTGGGGAGACGGAGGCTGGGGAAGGGCCTGAGTGGCCTTATGTCCCTGGACACCCCAGGAAGGCCCCTTCCCTCAGCAAAGAGCTCGCCTGGGCAAACCTGCAGGCAGATTTTCTTGTACGGAAGGGTGCCACCTTTGGAGTCCTTGGCTTCACCCTGGTAGGTTCCTGAGGCCTCCTGTTTCAGCCCAGTCATGGTGACATTAGTGAACCCAGAGCCAGGGTCATCCCAGATTGTATAGCGAGAGTGTTTGACCGGTTTCCTGGTCTTGGAAATATAGACTAACTCATGGCACTCAGATCCTTTTTCTTACACCAGCTGGGTGGCCCTGGCCAGTGGTCACAGTGGCCAGACAAGGGGGAAATTGCGTGGAAAGGAGCGGCTACACACCCTGACACACGATGACAGCCAGTCCCCCTTCCTCCCCTCGGGAGGGGGCCTCCCGTGTGGTGTGTCGTTAGGTTCCTAGAGGGGGCGCTATGCCCGTGCATGGAACTGTCTCCTGTCCGGTCCGTGGGCCCGACTTCAGCGGAGAGTCAGGTGCGGCCGGAAGTCAGGGGGCCTGGTCTGGTTCCATCCGTCCCTCACTGTCTGACTTTCAGCAGGTCACTGGTGTTTCTGGGCGGACGTGTGTGAGAAAGAAAAGCAACACTTCCATCGCAAACCTATTGCGGGAATTGAGAGAGAGGGCCAGGAAAACGCTTTGGAAAGCAGCACTGTGTGAGAGGGTTGGCGCTGCTCCCTGGTTTATCCTCGCTCTGAAGCTCCACCCTGCTTTCCCCTCCCACCTGTGGATCCGTGGGCCCTCACGAGCCAAGTTCCTACCGTGTGCATCTTTTGTCTGTCCCTTTGCTCTTACTCTCGGTCTCAGCTCACTCCTGGAAGGAGGAGGAGGCAAAGCATCGGATTTAAAACCAAGTCCTCTTGATAGGTTCCAAGTCCCAGGTCAAGTCGTTGCCGCTGTAGAGGGTTCCCGGCACAGGTGTTAGGCTGCAGCGCCCCCAGTGACCACAACTGGAATTACACATCCATAGAGCGCAAGCCGGTGGGTGGGTGTGCGCTGCGTCTGGTCTTGACTCTTTACGACCCCATGGACTGCAGCCTGCTGGCTCCTCTGGGCACGAGATTTTTCCAGGCAAGAATAATGGAGTGGGCTTCCATTTCCTTCTCTGGGAGATCTTCCCCACCCAGGGATCGAACCTGAGGCTCCTGCATCTCCCACATCAGCAGGTAGATTCTTTACCTCTGAGCCACCTGGGAAACACAGGCCAGGGTCCTAATCAATCTCTAACTCTCCGTCTGTCTTATCTCTTTCTCTTTCTTTGTAAATTTTATTTTTAAAGCCATTTTATTTATTTGGCTGTGCTGGGCTTTAGTTGCAGCGTGTGGGATCTAGTTCCCGGACCAGGCTCCCTGCATTGGGAGCACAGAGTCTTAGCCACTGGACCACCAAGGAAGTTCCTAAATTGCTTCTTTTTAAAATTAAATCCTAGGGAATTCCCTGGTGGTGCAGTGGTTAGGACTTTGCACTTGCACAACCGAGGGTCCAGTTTCAATCCCTGGTCTGGGAACTAAGATCCCATAAGCCATGCAGCATGGTCAAAATAATTAATTAATTAGGATAAATAAATCTTAAAAGTGCTAACACTTGCTAAAGGAAAAGATATTAGGGTCTTTACATATCAGTTACACCAATGTTTCTCTGGTGTCCACAGGTAGACAGGTGAGGGTGCAGAGATGGCGCCATGTCCCCCAGCTCCTGTGTTCCCTTCCCTCCTCATCTGTGACCACTGATCCCTGTCCCCCACAGCCCCTCTGAGGACTCCTGATCTCTTTGCTCTCAGCTTCCCTCTCCTGCTGCTTTGCCAGGGGCCCTCCTTATACTTCCTTGCTGGAATTCAATCTTTGCCTCCTCTCTCCTCTCCCCTCCAGCACCCATAAAACCTTCCTGACCCACCAGACAGGCCCTCCCTGACCAGGCATGAAGATTGTGACCACGCTGGGGGTCTGTGGAGCTAACAGCTCCTGCTCAGTCCTCTGAGGGCCCCTGGAGGCTGTTACCTACCTTCAGCATGACTCTCCCCAGAGAGGACGGTAGAACCAGGAGCCCGCAGGGTGCAAAGAGAGGAAGAAGAGAAAGAGGGGACAGCCCACCACCTGACCACAGTCTCCTCCTGGCCTTCTCAGCTCCTCCCCCGGGGGCAGGTCATGGTGGGGAAGGGGCAGGTGGGTACAGAGGAGAGGGGCAGCCTCTACAGAGCCTGGGGGCTGCGTGCTAAGCGGGCTTCAGCCTCTAGGTTCAGAGTCACGGTTGCGGCCAAGGACCCCCCTTCCCTCTGCCCTCAGGATCTGACCCCCAGGTCTCCCTCTCCCCAGGCCAGCCCTTATCTCTTTCATTTTGTCCATCTCAGAGGCGCTGAAAGAGCCAAGTGGAATCTAGCCCAGCTGCCAGTTCCCCAGAGACCCCGCATGTCGCCTCCGCCAGCACACTGGAGAAGGGCCATGTGGCCCGGAGACTGCCCCCCACCCCCAGCCCCGCAACTGCTGCTGCTGCTGCTGCCTTTCCCAGGTGAGGAGGGAGCGGGGAGCTGGGGGAGGAGAGGGGAGAACGCAGAGCAGGGGGCTCTGTGGCCAGGGGGCTGTGGGTAGGCCACGTGGCCCTGACCACTGGCCTTTTCTCCACCGGTGGGAGCTCTCAAAGGCTCAGCACCCTCAAAAAGTATCAGGGCAGGCCCTCTCGGTGAGGTGCCAGTACCCGCACAAGGCCAGGCCCTACGAGTAAGGCCTGGTGTAAGGTGTCCACGCTCATGTGCACCAGGCTGGTCACCAACTCTGTGCCCGGGGCTCTTGGTTCTCCATCTGTGACAACCCGGGCTCTGGCTTCTTTATTGTCAATGTCAAGCCCTATACCAAGGTCACAGGTACCAAGGCCACAGATGCCGAGCCCTGCATCATCTCCAGAACTGACTGAGCCCCATGGCAACTGTTGCCATGAGCCCCCCCGCTCCTGATCTAAACCAGCTGATGCCTTGCCCCCATGTTAGGTAAAAATGCCTACCCCGGTATTCACCCTATAGCACCCTAATCAATCACCTAATGCTACCCTTCCAGCAGGAATTTTCTTTTTGTATAAAAATCAGCTACTAACACAAAAAGCATCAGCTCTCCCTTGAGCTGACCCACTGTTCTAACAGCATCCAGTCTGCTCTCCCTGGTCTGTCAGGAGGTCAGCCCACTGTGCTTGCAGCGCCCTCATTATCTCTGCTCTTTGTTCTTGGTAAACTCACTCCTTGCTGAAATACTCTGTGTTCTGGAAATTCTTTCCCAGCCTGCACACAGACCCCCACAGTCACCATGACTGGTCTGAGGGAGGAAGACTCAGGCCACTACTGGTATCGCATCTACCACACCTCCGGCTGCTCTGTCTCCAAGCCCGTGAAGTTCTATCCGGTGGTGTCGCCAGGTGAGCCCCTTTCCTGGGATCCCCTCGCTCCCTTTTGGTGCCTCCTGATTACCGAGTCATGGAAGCCAGGCTGCCCTCCCCTAGCTGGGTTTCCTGGGGAGGTTGTAGGGAACATGTGCCCTGGGGACTCCGATATGCACACACACATACACACACACACACGCACCCATTTCACACACTGTCCCCATGGTTTACAAGCCTTCTCAAAGATGCTCAGACAGAGCCAAACACTCATCTTTATGCAATTCACAATTTGTACCGCTTTGGCAAAGACCCTGTTCAGTTGTGCTGATGGGTTTTTTCATAGCAAGACTTCCTCAATGAAGCAAGCAGTGCAGTGCATTGCATTACACTGTGGCCCAAAGCTCCTTAATCTGAATGTTGATTCCAGGATGTTTTCCTCTAGCAGCAGCCACAGCCATCAGATCATACCCCCACATAAAACTGAAACCCCAGACCACTTGTCAGCAATGTAATTCTTCATAGTTTTATACAGGTCAGGGTTAGTTGTGTTTTGGGCAATGAAGCTTAAAGTAGATACAAAAGAATTCCTTCATATCATCATGTTCAAATTGCACCTGTGGTGAAAGAAGAGATATGTTGGCAATATTTATGCCTTTTCCAAGTTACTCCAAAAACACTTTGCTAGGTTTATTTATTTTCAGAGTTGGTCTTCTATAACATTAGCCAATTCCTGAATACAAGGAACTAAAGGGTCGATGGAGAGTGATGCTGAAGCTCCCTTCTTTGCCATGGATTAGCCCAACACTGTGGAGCAAACTTGTCTGTCTCAGTCTTTCGGTCATGTTTAGCAACTGCAGACAGATTTTTAGTCTTAGCAACAGAAAGTGTTACTTCACAAGAAGTTCACAAAACACTAGAATTTGTGTGTTCAAGAGCTTTTTAGTTCAATGTGCTTTTTAAAAAATTAGTATGTTTTGAACTTGTGTTTTTATGCTTTGCTTGTTTTACATGCCATTTGTTTTATGATGTATTTGCTTCATTACAACTTAACAAATAACTCACTGGGTTTTAGTACTGCACCATCAATTATAATTACAAAACTCACTCACCCTGAGTGCCATCGTTACCTACTGCTGCGACAACAAACTGCCACAAACACAGTGGCTTAAAATGACAGACGTTTATGATCTGAGTTGTGTAGATCAGAAGTTCAGTATGGGTCTCACTGGACGAAAATCAAAGAGTCAGTCAGCAGTGTTCCTTTCTGGAGGCTCTTAGAGAAAATTCTTTTATCGCTCATTCGGGACTTGGACAGAATTTGGTTCCTTGTAGATATACAACCACGGTGCTGTTTTCTCACTGACGTCTGGAGTCTGCCACACTCCGTGGCTCATGGCTCCCTTCCTCCATCTTCAAAGCCAAGCTTCCTTCTCACACATTTCACTCTCTGACTAGAGCTGAGGAACACTGTGTGTGTGTGTGTGTGTGTGTGTGTGCACGCGCGCATAGTCACTCAGTCATGTCTGACTCTTTGCGACCTGGTGAACTATAGCCCACGAGGCTCCTCTGTCCATGGGATTTTCCAGGCAAGAATACTACAGTAGGTTAACATGCCCTCCTCCAGGGGATCTTCCTGACCCAGGGATCGAACCGGAGTCTCTTACGTCTCCTGCATTGGCAGACGGGCTCTTTACCGCTAGCAACACTTAATAAATAAAACAGCATGCCTGTTTTATTTGGGGATGCCGTCTCTCCTCTGGCAATATTCAACTTTTCACTTTGAAAGTTTTGGGTTTTTTGGGTTTTTTTCCAAGCCTTGTGTACTTTCTGTTTCTTCAGAGTGCCCTTGTGTGTCTTTTGTGTTCATTGGCCTCTGTCTTTCCTCAGAACTTTCTGGAAACCTCTGCTACTTCTCAGCAGCCTGTCCATAATGAGAAACTCTGACAGTGTGTTACAGAGGTTTGTGGATTAGACTGAATGTCTCCACCAAACATTTGTATACTGAAATCCTAACCGCAAGTTGATGGTATTAGGAGGTGGGGCCTTTGGGAGTGACTGGGTCCTGAGAGTGCAGCCCTGATGAATGGAATTAGCGCTCTTATAAAACAGACCCTACAAAGCACCCTGGCCCCTTCTGCCACGTGAGGACAGAGCGTGTGGACCACCCTCTACGAACCAGAAAGCCCTCCCCTGACATGGAATCTCCCTCTGCTTTGATCTTGGACTTCCTGGCCTCCAGAGCTGCAAGCCATAAATGTTTGCTATTTAAGCCTCAATAGGAACTCAATACAGTGAGTTCCCTACATGTGAACCTTCACGTTTCAAACTTTCAAAGATGGGAATGTGCCTCTAGCTCCAGAAAGGAACCATCAACATGAGGCGTAAGTGGAACTGAACCTTGCCCTCCACTCACCACAACTCAAGCAAAGCCCACGTGCAGCAACGAAGACCCAGCCCAGCCCCCAAACAAGTAATAAATAAATATAGAAATAAAAATTAAAACAAGCAAAAAACATTCATGGAGCTCTCTCTTTATCCTTCAGGATGGATGCAGGCAATTTTTACCATTTACTGCCACCTACCTCACACAGCTTCCACACCTTAGAAGGAGCAGAGAGGGACCCCAGGTTTCTCATCAAACCACCCCTCCCACCACCCACCACCAAGGGCAGGGGTGAGCGAGACCTCAGATCTACAGCTGTTCCTGTGAAAACTCCCTCCCTCCCCGCTCAGCCAACACTGGGACCCCCAGACCAGCCTTGTCTCCTCCAGTCAGGACAAGATGCCGAGGGTTCCCTGGTCCTTCCTCGTCACCCAGAATCACGTCTCCATAAGGCCTTACAGATTCATTAAACTAACCCCATCCCCAAATGCCCAGGTCTTCTCACTCTGCCCTCTGAGGCCCAGAGTCATCAGCACAAGCGCTTCTCCCCATTACTCTCCTGCTCGCGTCTCAGGTGACTTCTCCGCATCAGCCCTAAATCCCCTCTTTCTGGAAAAAATTACTCCAGAGGTTCTCCCCTCTCTTCTGCAACATTTTTTCTCCCTCTCTCATGTGTCATAACAATTACGATACAATGGGCTATGGACACAGTAAAAACCTTCTCTAGACCCCATGGCACCTCCAGCTACTATTCCGTGTTCTACTGCTCTTCACAGCAACTCCCTCAAAAGGACTGAATATGCTCTCAGCCTATGGTATTTCTCTTTCTGTTCTCTCCTGAACCCACTCCAATTTATTTCAGTTCAGTTCAGTTCAGTTCAGTCACTCAGTCGTGACTGACTCTTTGCGACCCCAGGGACTGCAGCACGCCAGGCTTCCCTGTCCATCACCAACTCCTGGAGTTTACTCAGACTCATGTCTGTTGAGTCAGTGATGCCATCCAACCATCTCATCTTCTGTCTCATCCTCCCGCCTTCAATCTTTCCCAGTATCAGGGTCTTTTCTAATGAGTCAGCTCTTTGTATCAGGTGGCCAAAGTATTGGAGTTTCAGCTTCAGCATCACTCCTTCCAATGAATATTCAGGACTGATTTCCTTTAGGATGGACTGGTTGGATTTACTTGCAGTCCAAGGGACTCTCAAGAGTCTTCTCCAACACCACAGTTCAAAAGCATCAATTCTTTGGCACTCAGCTTTCTTTATGGTCCAACTCTCACATCCATACATGACTACTGGGAAAACCATAGCTTTGACTAGATGGACCTTTGTTGGTAAAGTAATGTCTCTACTTTTTAGTATGCTGTCCAGGTTGGTCATAGCTTTTCTTCCAAGGAGCAAGCATCTTTTAATTTCATGGCTCACTCCCTGAAACATCTCGTCAGTCTCCAGCGGCTTACACATTGCTAAATCCACTGGCCAATGCTCAAACATCATCATATTGGACACATAAGCAGCAGTGGGTACGGCTCACCTCTCCTTCCTTCTTGAAATGCGATCATCCATTGGCTTCTAATGAAAAAAGGCTCGTGGTTTCCTTCCTAACTCATTTGATGCTGCATGATAAGTTGCCCCCAAATTTAGAAGCTTAAAACAACAAATGACACATGTATTATCTCACAGAGCACCCTGGGGGCGTCCATTGTACCTGGGTGTTCCCAGTTCAGACTGTCTCCTGTGCTGGCAATCGGGGTGTCAGCACGAATTGCAGTCAACCTAGAGCCTGGCCATGCCTGGAGGACCACTTGGCAGGTGGCTCTCCATGTGGACGTAGGACCAAGGTCTTGGCTCCTTAATCCAGAATGATCGATGCTGGAGAGAGTGAAGAAGAATTCACAGTGTCTTTTACAACCTAATCTCTGAAGGCACACACCACTACTTCTGCTGTATTCTGTTCATTAGAAGCTGGTCACTGGGTCCAGCCTGCACTCAAAGGGAGAGGGATTCGGCTCCCTCTCTTGAAGAACGGTATATTAAAGATTTTGTAGACTGCTCAGAAACTACCCCAGTGCATACTCTGGCCACAAGATACTTAACATTTCTCCCACATGCAAAATATGCTCATGCCTTCGAAAGGCCGTCAAAAGTTTCATCTCTTTATGGCATCAGAATGAGATCCAGGAAATTGCCATCTGAATCAGGCTCAGGTGTGGATGAAGCTCCTCAGGTACAGTTCTCAATATGCAGACCTGTGAGCTAAAGAGATAAGTTATCAGACATATAGCCAACAGACAAAGGTGCCTCAGGCATGGGATAACCCTGATAGAAGTGCCTATTCAAAAGAGTGAGAACCTAAAAAAAAAAAAAGACTTCCCTGGTAGTCCAGTGGTTAAGAATCTGCCTTTCAGTGCAGGGGATGTGGGTTCAATCCCTGGTCAGGGAGCTAAGATTCCACATGCTGTGGGATCTAGTTGCTCATTGCAACTAGAGAGCCCTCAGGCTTTAGAGCCCATGCCCTACAACTAGAGAAGCCCCTCATGCTTCAGCAAAGAGGCTACAAGCCACAAAGAAAATGCAATGCCATCAAAAAAGAAAAAAGAAGATGGGAAATAAGAAGCAAAAGGAGCCACGGATCCACAGAAAAGCTAAAACTCAGCTGGACAAGTATGGAAATTCCTCGATGAGGACTCTGCCCTGCTCCTACCTGAAAATAATTCCCCATGGCTCTTGGGTCCTCTTTCTGGGCTCTCAATCCTGCCCTCTGAGTCATCCTTCAGTTTCCATGAAAGGCAACCCATGTTTACACCTTCGCAGTTTTCTCAGCCTGCTTCCTGCCCCTCCTTGGGGGATACAAAGGCCTTTTAAAATTTTGTGCCCTCTCATTCCTTTCAGTCAAGCTGGCAGTGTTTGTGAATGTCATTTCTCTTAAAAAAACAGTGTGGGTCTCCTGTGTATCTTATTGGGATTCACTCAATTAGACAAAAGTCACTCCCACAAATCTCTTCAAAACAGGATCTCTTCTATACCTTGGGCTTCTGCTGCTGAGTCATAATGCTTTTTTTTTTTATTTTAAATTGAAGTATAGTTCATATATAATTTATATAAATTACAGGCATACAATATAGTGATTCACAATTTTTAAAGGTTATACTCCATTGATAGTTACTATGAAATATTGGCTCTATTCCCTATTTCATACAGTATCCTTGTAGCTTATTCTGTACAGAATAATTTGTAGCTCTTACTCTCCTACCCCTATGGTGCCTCTCCACCCTGCTCTCTCCCCACCAGTAGCCACTAATTTGTTCTCTATATATTCTGCTTCTTTTTTGTTACATTTACTAGTTTGCTGTATTTTTCAGCTTCCACATATAAGTGATATTACAAAGTATTTTTCTTTCTCTGACTTATTTCACTAACCATAATAACTCCAAACCTTCCATATTGTTGTGAATAGCAAAATTCATTCTTTTTAAGGGTAAGTAGTATGGATCATTGAAAAAGCAAGAGCATTCCAGAAAAACATCTATTTCTGCTTTATTGACTATGCCAAAACCTTTGACTGTGTGGATCACAATAAACTGTGGAAAATTCTGAAAGAGATGGGAATACCAGACCACCTGACCTGCCTCTTCAGAAACCTATATGCAGGTCAGGAAGCAACAGTTAGAACTGGACATGGAACAACAGACTGGTTCCAAATAGGAAAAGGAGTACGTCAAGGCTGTATATTGTCACCCTGCTTGTTTAACTTACATGCAGAGTACATCATGAGAAATGCTGGGCTGGAAGAAGCACAGACTGGAATCAAGATTGCTGGGAGAAATATCAATAACCTCGGATATGCAGATGACACCACCCTTATGGCAGAAAGTGAAGAGGAACTAAAAAGCCTCTTGATGAAAGTGAAAGAGGAGAGTGAAAAAGTTGGCTTAAAGCTTAACATTCAGAAAACTAAGATCATGGCATCTGGTCCCATCACTTCATGGCAAATAGATGGGGAAACAGTGGAAACAGTGTCAGACTTTTTTTGGGGGGGCTCCAAAATCACTGCAGATGGTGATTGCAGCCATGAAATTAAAAGACGCTTACTCCTTAGAAGGAAAGTTATGACCAACCTAGACAACATATTAAAAAGCAGAGACATTACTTTGCCAACAAATGTCCGTCTAGTCAAGGCTATGGTTTTTCCAGTGGTCACGTATGGATGTGAGAGTTGGACTGTGAAGAAAGCTGAGCGTTGAAGAATTGATGCTTTTGAACTATGGTGTTGGAGAAGACTCTTGAGAGTCCCTTGGACTGCAAGGAGATCCAACCAGTCCATCCTAAAGGAGATCAGTCCCAAGTGTTCATTGGAAGGACTGATGTTGAAGCTGAAACTTCAGTACTTTGGCCACCTGATGTGAAGAGCTGACTCATTGGAAAAGACCCTGATGCTGGGAGGGATTGGGGGCAGGAGGAGAAGGGGATGACAGAGGATGAGATGGCTGGATGGCATCACCGACTCAATGGACATGAGTTTGAGTAAACTCTGGGAGTTGGTGATGGACAGGCAGGCCTGGCGTGCTGCGGTTCATGGGCTTGCAAAGAGTCGGACACGACTGAGCGACTGAACTGAACTGAGTATTCCATTGTATGTATGTATGTATCAATTGCATCTTCTTTCCCAGTTTATCTGCTGATAGAAGCTTAGACTGTTTCCTTATCTTGACAACTCTAAAAACTGCTGCTATGAACATTGGGGTGCATGTATCTTGTCAAAGTCGTGGTTTTGTTTTGTTTTTTCAGATGTTTACCCAGAAGTGGAATTAATGGGTCATATGGTAATTCTATTTTTAGCTTCTTAGAAACATCCAGACTATCTTTAAGCTTCTCAGAAGACCTCATGTTTGATTGAAAGAATCTGTGAGGCAGGAGCCCTTAAACGCATTAAAGTCCTTTGGTCTGAGGCACTATCTTTCATCTTTCTGAGGTCTTCACAAGGGAATTATAGTCACACCCTTGGTTTCATCTTTAGACCAGATTTTCCTGAGAGTGCTCTGGATTTGATTTTAGCATCATTTAAAGAGCCTCTTGATGAAAGTGAAAGAGTGAAAAAGCTGGCTTAAAACTCAACATTCAAAAAATGAACATCATGGCATCCGGTCCCATCACTTCATGGCAATTAGAGAGGGAAACAATGGAAACAGTGACAGACTTTATTTTCTTGGGCTCCAAAATCACTGCAGATGGTGAATGCACCCATGAAATTAAAAGATGCTTGCTCCTTGAAGGAAAAGCTATGACAAACCTAGACAGCATATGAAAAAGCAGAGATGTTACTTTGCCAACAAAGGTCTGTCTAGTCAAAGCTATGGTTTTTCTAGTAGTCATGTATGGATGTGAGAGTTGGACCATAAAGAAAGCAGAGCACCAAAGAATTGATGCTTTTGAACTGTGGTGTTGGAGAAGACGCTTGAGAGTCCCTTGGACTGCAAGTAAATCCAACCAGTCCATCCTAAAGGAAATCAGTCTTGAATATTCATTGAAAGGACTGATGCTAAAGCTGAAACTCCAATACTTTGGCCACCTGATACAAGGAGCTGACTCATTAGAAAAGACCCTGATACTGGGAAAGATTGAAGGCAGGAGAAGAAGGGGACAACAGAGGATGAGATGGTTGGATGGACCAATTCACCGACTCAGTGGACATGAGTTTGAGCAAGCTCCGGGAGTTCGTGATGGACAGGGAAGCCTGGCATGCTGCAGTCCCTGAGGTCACAAAGAGTCAGACATGACTGAGCGACTGAACTGACTGACTGTCTGGAGAGGCTGAGAATTTTCAAAGCCATCAAGTACCAGCTCCCTTCACATTTAATAGCACTGCCTGTAGTTTTTCTCTTTTCTCTCACATTCCATATGTCACAAGGAGAAGCAAGGCGGCACCCTCAACAATTTGCCCGGAGATCTCAGCCACCGCACCCAGTTCGTCAGGTACCTTTTCCACTTTTCACATTCCTGAGGGTGGCAGTGCTGCCAATGCTTTACCACCACATGACAAGGACCCCCTTCCTCCTCACCTACTGGCTAAGTGAACCTGTCCCCGTTCTTATGGTGTCCGCCTCCAGTCTCCGCATTGCTAAAAACAGGACTGATACTAGCCACATTACCAAGCTATTTGGATTGCGAGCAATAAGTAGGATCGTAAAACATCAGACACATGGAGGACACAGAACAAATGCAGAGCTTCCGAGGGAGTGAGATGTGGGAGAGGTCTGGCCTGTGACCCAGCAGACAGCTCAGAACTGATCTCAGCCAGAGGGACAGACGATCACGTGTGGGCAGACGGTGAACGTGCAGACCTGCGGGAAGCTGGCTCCTCTTCTCTGAGGACAGCAGAGGGGACACAGGAAAGGACCAGGGTGAGAAAACAGGCCAACCTGAGCCCACAGCACATGCATCCTTGTCGACACCTCTTTCTGGCCCGCAGCAGCCAGGGGCAGCCCTCCTCCTTGCCAGAAGGCTGTGGCTGCCAACCTGATACACGGTGGGAAGGGGATGGGGTTGCCTCTGTGTTTGTGTGCCATTCTGTCCCAACCTCGACCTCCTCCTGGCTTCCTGTTCTGACTGCAGGGGTGTGTGTGTGTGTGTGTGTGTGTGTGTGCGTGTGCTCAGTCGTGTCCAACTCTTTGTGACCCCATGGACTATAGCCCGCCAGGCTCCTCTGACCATGGAATTTTCCAGGCAAGAACACTAGAGTGGGTTGGGTTGCCACTTCCTCCTCCAGGGGATCTTCCTGACCCTCATCTCCTTTCTCTCCTGCATTGGCACGCGGGTTCTTTACCGCTAGCACCACTCTGACTGCAGGGGGACACACAGTGGAAAATCCTGATGGAACTCAGGAGCCCCAGAAACCAGTAAAAAGCCACCTGCCACTTTCAGCAGGCCTTCTCTGGACCTCTTTCCTCACCCGTGTGTGTAGTATATGTGTGCTCAGTCATGTCCGACTCTTTGCAGGACTGTAGCCTGTCAGGCTCCTCTGTCCAGGGAATTTTCCAGGCAACAATACTGGAGTGGGTTGCCATTCGCTTCTCCAGGGGATCTTCCCCATCCAGGGATCCTGCATCTCCTGCATTGGCAGGCAGATTCTTTACCACTGTGCCACCTGGGAAGCCCTTCTCACCCATAGGGAGAAGAATATTACCTTCATGCTGTCGTTGTGATGGTTATAATAAGCAATGAAAATGAACAAACCTTGTAAATTATAAAATTATATGCATAAATTGATATATTGCTGCCTACATTTCCTGGTGTGCTGCAGTCCATGGGATTGCAAAGTGTTGGACACGAGTGGGTGACTGAATGACACATTTCCTCCAAGCTCCAAAACTCTGCCCTGCATTCCCACTTTTGATCTCTAGGGGGCCACCTTCTCCACTTTGCCCTTCGTTTTCCCATCATCCTCCTTTCAGAGCTTCAGTTCTCTTGTTGGCCAACCAACCAGAAGCCTTCCAGCCCCTTGGGTGCTGTTGGGAGCCGGAAGGACTCTGTACATAAGCCCAGTGAGTAGAAGGGCCCAGGGTGAACAAGGCTTGGAACCTAGACCCAAGTTAGTTTCTCAGCTCAGCCATGTGTGGGCTTGGGCAGGTCACTGCCCCTCTCTGAACCTCTGTTTCTTTCTCTGGAAAATGGGTTGGATGAAGAGGAGTCAGAGCAGCCATGACTTCACATGAGGTCTGTTAAAAACAAGACACAGGCCCCAAATGGAGTCACTTATGCTAAGCCCCATGTCACCAAAGTGAGACTTAATCTGTATTTTCAGCTCTCCCAGAAATGGAATCTTAACCCAGTCAATCAGGAGTCATCCGATGAGCCCTAGTTAAGCAATCTGCCTGATACACCCCTGCCAGAGGAAAGCAACTTTGCAATAACCAACCTGCTTTTTTGCCAATATAACCTCCTTGTTTCCACTCCTCTATGAAAGTCTTTCATTGTCTGCTAGTTTGGATGCTGCCCAATTCAAATTGATTTTTGCTCAAATAAACTCTTAAACATTTTAATATGCGTCTTTTTTCTTTTAACAGTTTACAGAGAGGGTATATAGTCCCAGGAAGGTGCCGAAGCCACCACTCCATTGACACTCACCTCTAAGAGTCTGGCAGCATGCCAGGTGTCCAGGGGCAATTTGGGCTTATGGGTTTGAGGTCTTTTCCTCAGAAACCCCAGTCTTCCACTTTCTCCTTCCAGTTGTCTGCCTTCTTTCTGAGCTCCTCTGGGGACCTAGCTCCCCTCTGGATCCAAGGCGGGGGTTTCTGGAGAAGCCGGAGGTCTCAGTCAGATTAAAGTTAGAGTGCCGAATTTACTGGGAAAATCTGAAAACCAACTGGAGGATGCAGGCTATTGAGAAATGGTTTTTAATTGCATTGGCTGTGATAATATTAATTTCCTATGTAACAAGAGGCTCTTTTTTTAGAGTTGCCTACTGAATTATTTAAAGGTGGAATGTCAGGATATCTGAAATTTATTTTTAAGTACGTCCTCATAAAAAATACAGTGAGTTAAAAATAAAGAAATGAAGTGGAATATCTGGACCCTGAGCTCCAATGACAGTGCCTGCGGCAGGCAGATCCTGCTCCTCTCTGGAAATTAGACAAATGAGTCCCCACTTCCTGTGGAGAGGGGCCTGTTGATTAGAAAACTGCACCTCCTTCTTAGGGGGCTATTCAGGCAGCACCTGGTCGGATTTCAGCCTCATCTGTGCCCCCTGGGCAGCCCCAAGGACTGGCACACCTGGGGCATCCCACCTGGTGTCATCGGATGATAGCAGATGCAGCCAGCATTGCAGCCCCGGTCCCAGCTATGTCCCCATTTCAGCAAAGCCCTGACTTGGGCACTGGCCAGCAGACCCCAATAGCCGCACCTCAAATTGCACCTACCGCACCAGGTTTTGGGGGGTTTTTTTCCCCTCTTTACTATGTAAACTATGTATAAATGTGAATGATTTCCTGATTCTAAAAATCCTCACGTTCACTAAATGAAAGTACATTAAATTCTTTCGTCTACTTATTTTCTTAAGCAGGATCTCACTGGCCTCAAGTCAGACGGCAGGAAAGCTGAGGGACAGCCATGCCCACAGCACCCAGACTGCCTCTCCCTCCTCCCGACTCTCCTCCTGAGCCGCCCCAGCCCCCCTGGGGACCCCTGCTCAGCACATTCCCCTCCTTTGCTCCCAGCTTTCCGTCCCCCCTCCAGCACCCATAAAACCTCCCAGGGGTGGAAACACATTACTGACTCACCAGTTAGACCTGGGTGTGATGGGGTCCAGTGGGGTTCAGTGTGGGGTTCAATGGGGCTTAGGACTATGGCCAGGATCCAAATGATGTTCAGACCCTGTCAACTGTCTTTAGCCCAACTTTCAGGGAGCGGGTGGTGAGCAAGGCCTAAAACCAGGAACCCAGGAAGTTAGAGAGAATGCGGGGGTCGGGGATGGGGGGACGGGGAGTGGAAAGAGTGGACAGCCTTGAGATGCCCCATAGTTTTGTCCGGGAACTTTTCAACGTCTCCCCTGCCTGCCCACCCCACCCTTGACTCACCCAAATTGGGGGCCAGGAGGGGGAAGGGGGAGCCAAGAGCTCCTCAGTTTCCTGTGGCTGCCACAAGGGGGGCAGAGCTGAGGCCGGTCAGGGCCCGTTGATGCTCCACACACCTGCGGGGCAGGGAGGGGCTTCTCCGGGCTCCTCTTCCCTCCCATCCTGTTGTCTTAGAGCCCATCACCCCAGGCCTCCCACTTTCTCAAGGAGGCCTTAACCCTTCTCAGTTCTTCTCAGAGGTGCTGGGGGAGCCCTGATGAATCAGGCCCATTTCCCAGGGACCCTGTCATTCTGCAGCCCCTCCACCCGCTCCCACCAAGGGGCAGCTTGGCGGGGAGGACCCCTTCTGCTCACACCACTTCCACCTGGGGTGCAGGTGGCCTCGACTTCAGAGGAGGGGCGTTGAGGAGGAGGATGCAAGAGAAGGTGGGAGATGGAAGGGGTAGGCTGGAGAGAAGTGGCCCTGCAGCCGGAGGCCAGCCAGGAGGTTTGCTTCCAGTGTGGTACTCCCCTCCCCCAACCTGAGGGCCCCCTGGACCTGAGACCTGTCTCCCGGGCTGCCGGGGAGGGACACCGAAGCCGGAGGGAATGGGAAGGGCTTCTCTGGGTAGGACCCTGCCCACCCCGGGAAGAAGAGCTGCCGTCTTAAGGAAAAATGCACAACATATGAGTTATGAGTTTAAGTTTTATTCTGGAATGCTTACTGAGGACTATAGCCTGGGAAACAGCTGCTCAGTAACAATGAGGGATCTGCTCCAAAGAGGTAGGGGAGAAGCCAGTATATATATATTTGGGGCCAGTCAAAGCCATGTGCAAAGTCAAGCTTTGCTGTTGTTTGGTCACAAAGTCATGTCTGACTCTTTGTGACCCAATGGACTGTATTTGTAGCCTGCCAGGCTCTTCTGTCCATGGGACTTCCCAGGCAAGAGTCCTGGAGTGAGTTGCTATTTCCTTCTCCAGGGGATCTTCCTGACCCAAGGATTGAACCGGCATCTCCTGAAGCAGTCAAGTTTATGTCTTGGTAAAACATTCCTGCTTATCACAGAGAACAGACACCTCGAGTTAATGATTTTAGTGCTTTCCTGTGACTGGGAAGATGCAAGAATCTGGGGTCATTGGGATTCTTCAGCTAACTCTCGAGGAGGGGGCCGTTTATCCAAAGCTCATTGTGTGTTAGGCTGTTTCTCATCCTGAGTTCCTCTCGGGGTGCTCTGAGAACTGGGTAATGAGCCAAGTTCTTGGTTCTGTGTTCACAGGGCCAAAGAGGGAGGGTCAGCAAATCACGGTGACCTGCCAGTCACCAGGCCCAGGTGTAAAGCAAGACTACGTACCCCCACACTCGGCCCAGGTCTGGCTTTACTGTCCCCCGACTGGTTCCAGAGGTGAGCCCAGGCCACGGGCAGGACACACAGGACACCCTGCAGCCACCAGAACTTCACAATTATCCCCCGTGTCCCTGGTGAACTCCTTCCCTTGGGAAGTGGGTCTCCATGGGCACCAGGCTTCTGGGAGAAACGTCCTCACCCTTTCCCCAGAGGACCGGCTCCACGCAGGCAGCTCCCTACAGAGAAGCCAGAAAAGAAAAGCCTTACAGATTTTCTACTTAGAAAACACTTCTTTTCCCACATATAAGAAAGTGAAGTGAAGTTGCTCAGTCATGCCCGACTCTTTGCGACCCCATGGACAGTAGCCTGCACCAAGCTCCTCCGTCCATGGGATTTTCTAGGCAAGAATACTGGAGTGGTTTTCCATTTCCTTCTCCAGGGGATCTTCCTGACCCAGGGATCAAACCCAGGTCTCCCACATTGTAGACAGATGCTTTACCATCTGAGCCAAGCCTGCATGCCTCATATAATAAAACATACTATTTATAAACGATGTTTTTGTTTTTTTTTTTTAAGTGACAAGATACTGGTGGTCCAGGGGTTAAGTCTCTGTGCTTCCAATGCAGGGAGAACAAGTTTCATCCCTGGTCAGGGAACTAAGAGCCCACATGCCATTTAGTATGGCCAAAACATTAAATAAGAAGAAGAACAAATATGACAGGATAGAAAAAAATAATGTTATACTAAAAAAAACAAAAAATTTAAAAAAAACTATCCAGAATGTATAGGGAACTCGTAAAATCAATCAGAAAAGGGTGTTAAGGAGAAAAACTACAGGCCCAAAATGATGCCACTTTTGCTAAAGCCCATGACAACAGACCTAGACTTAACACTTGACCTAACTGTAGTCTCCCCCTCCCCCAGGGACAGTCTTAATCAACCAGCTTGGAACTCTTGTCAGCACCCATGAGCTAATCTGCCACGTGGACCTTCTCCCTCTCTCAGGGGAGGAAGAGGCCATCTGCATGATAAAACCCTTCCCCTACCCCTCCAAAAGGATGTCCAGGCCTTAAAATAATCCTTTATTTTCTTTTGCTAAAAGTTCCCTTGCCCTCCACCCTTCTTGTTATAGAAAGCTTCTATTCTGTGCAGTCCCCCAGAGCACCCTTGTAGATGCATGCTGCCGATTCATGAATCCTTGAATAAAGCCAATTAGAGCTTCAGATTTACTGGGCTGAATTTGGTTTCATAACGAGGGCAACAACTCCATAAAAGAAATGGAAAAGGACAGAAATTGCAATCCAAAGAAACATCCATGGAAAATTCATATACAGAAGACAGGATCAATTTTATTAGTAAATGGGAAAATGCAAATTAAAGCAACTGGGAGAGGGGATCATTTTTCCACCCATTAAACTAATAAGAATTTAAAAGATTGGTCATTTCCAGTGGTGATAAGGTGGAGAAAATTGATAGTCAAAAGCTGTTGGCAGGAATATAAATGAGCACGTCCTTTTAGGAAATCAATTTGTTCAGATTTATCAAACTATTAAACAGGCACCCCCTCCTGCAAGCAATTCAATCATTTCTGGGGTCCACATGAGAGAATACAGTCATGTGTGCACATCTAGGTAAATAAAAGCCTATTTGTCACAACATTTTACATAATAGTGAAACTGACAAGTAAGTCAACTGGCCATGAATAGGAAAGGAACTAGGTAAGTGGTGCTTCATCGCTAGTACAGAGCACCATGCTGCGGGTGGGAAAGATCTGTGCATAGGTCAGATCACCAAAATATTTAGGTACAAAAAAAGTCAAGCTGCTGAGTGGCATGTATCATAGTAGTTCATCAATATAATTTAAAACGAAGATAAAGACATATCCATAGATACTCAGGGGTGTGTGTGTGTAGAAACATGAGAGAATATGCAAGGATTGCCTCCTGATGCTAACAGGAGTTAAGTCTGGGTACCAGTGAAGGGGAACGTTTACATTTTACCCTATGTTCTGCATTGTTTGAATATTCTTAAAATAAAGTGCACTTGGGTAAAAGAAGATGGCAATATTTTCGTGGCTGTTGAAGTGAATAGATTGTGAGGATGTCAGAGGCTGCAGCATCCTTGCAAACCCCATCTCCCTCACCACCCCCATCACCATCTCCACCCCATTCCCTGGGATGATAGTGGGATGTTGTATGTATCTGGTCCTAACCAAGTCTGCTGGTGGCATGAAGTCTCAAGTGTCCTCTCCGGAAGCTCATCTTTCATGTAGTGTTCTCACTGGCTCCCTGAGACTTTAATTACACATATGAGCTGTTCCCCTCCTCATCCAGCGAGCTTAGCATGACCAACTGAAAAAGTCCTGTTCCACGCCTACCTCTGACTTCCCACTCACGACACAAACCAGCAAGTAGGTTGACTTTACATTCATTTAAAAAAAAAAAAACAGGCATGATGCTCATAGCACCCTTTTGGCTTGACTGCCAAAAACTGGAAGTAACCCAGCTGGCAAATGGCTAAATAAACTGTGATTCCTCCATACAAAGGGAATACCACTCAGCAATACAAAGGGACAAACCACCAATAGACAGAAATAAATTGTATTTCTATATACTAGCAATAAATACATGGAGATAAGTTCTTAAAATATACCACCATTTACAATCACTCACTAAAGAGATAAAGTACTTATACATAAATCTAACAAAACACATACAGGAATTGCTATGCTGAAAGCCACAAAACACTGAAGAAATCAAACATCTAAATAAATGGAGTGTTCATGGACTGGAAGACTTACATTGTAAAGATATACAAGTTTAAACTTGTATAAACTGATATACAAGTTTAATGCAACTCCTGTCAAAATCTCAGCAAGATTTTTTTTTTTGTAGATAGAGATAAGATTGTTTCAAAATTTATATGGAAAGGCAAAGGAACTAGAAGAATGAAAACAACTGTGAAAAGAAGAATAGAGTAGAAGGAATCATAAATATAGCTATCTATGTAAATTATTTATCTGCGGTAATCAAGGCTGAGCAGTATTAGTGGAGAGAATCCATGGGACAGAACAGAGAACACTGAAATAATGCCAACTGATTTTTGACAAACATGCAAAAGCAGTTCTATGGAGGAAGTATGGTCTTTTCAACAAATTATGCTGGAGCAACAGGGTATCCATAAGTTAAAAAGAAGACTTTGATCTAAACCTCACAACTTATACAAAAATTAACTCAAAATGAAGCATAGATTTAAATGTATGGCATAAAACTATAAAAGTTCAGAAGGTAACCTAGAGGAAAACCTTTAGGACATAGAGCTTAGTGAGTTCTTACACATGATACCAAAAGCATAATCCAATACATAAAAGAAAAAATTGATAAAAGGACTTCAACAAAACTAAAAACTTTTGCTCTGTAAAAGCCTCCGTTAAGAAGATGCCAAAATAAACTAGAATTGGCAGTTTCTTTTAAAAGCTGAACATACACTTGCCCTAAGAAACAATTATGATAAGAAACCATAAGCAATTGCACTCTTGAGCATTTATCCCAGAGAAATAAAAATTTATGTCTACCAGAAAACCTGTACATGACTGCCCAGAGCAGTTTTATTTGTAAAAACCCGAAACTGAAAACAACCAGATATTCCTCAATGGATGAACGATTAAACAAACTGTTTATGTGTATCTCCATGGAATACTACACTTGATCTTAGCCAAAAGGCGGATAAGACTCTTGAGAGTCCCTTGGACTGCAAGGAGATCAAACCAGTTCATCCTAAAGGAAATCAACCCTGAATATTCATCGGAAGGACTGATGCTGAAGCTGAAGCTCCAATACTTTGGCCACCTGATGTGAAGAGGTGACTCATTGGAAAAGACCCTGATGCTGGGATAAACTCAGGACAAGAGGAGAAGTGGGTGACAGAGGACGAGATGGTTGGATGGCATCACCGACTCGGTGGACATAAGTTTGAAGAAACTTAGGGAGACAGTGGTGGACAGAGAAGCCTGGCATGCTGCCGTTTATGGGGTCGCAGAGTCAGATACAACTTAGCCGTGACAACAACAACCGTGGAGTACTTCTCAGCAATAAAAAGGAATGAGCTGTTGATACATGCCACAAAGAGGATGGATCTCAATATTTTTTCTGAGTTAAAACTCTTAAAAGTGCACATAGTGTATGATTCCATTTATATATAACATTCTCGAAATGAGAACATTACAGAGATGGAAAACACATTAACAGTTGTCAGTGCTTAAGAATGTTGAGACAGGGAGGAGTGGGTGTGGCTATAAAGGGGTACATGGAGGGGAGGGGCTTCTGGCTGTGCTGGAATAGTTATGAATCTTGATTGCAGTGATGGTTATAAGAATCCACTAATGTCCTAGAAGGGTACTTAGGACCTCTCTGTATTATCCTTGAACTTCCTTTGAATCTACAATTATTTAAAAGTTAAGAGCTAAAAATATTAATAATAATAAAGATTGTGGGAGTCATTTGGGGCACTCTCTTCTTTGTTAAGCTGTGAGCCCTTCCCAAGGCTGGCGGAGGGTGGGAGAGACTGCACCGTAAGCTCTTATTAAACGTTTGCTGGGAGGTAATAACCCTGATGTTATGTGGACATAGGTCGGGTGGCCAAACCTTCCCAAAAGTTTCACATCTTCCTAGGAAACCGGTTTGGTTTCTGGTTCTGGGAAGAAAGGCGAGAAAACCGGAAGGCTAGCTGAGTGGGAAGGAGACTGGAGGCGGCAGCCATACCCTAGCCCACGAGGGGGCAGCAGAGGATGGGGAACGGCGCCCACGTTTGCTCTGGCGTGGCAGACTCTGCCCAGGCGTCCTCTCCCCACCGGCTGCGGGTGTAAAACCAGCTTGAGCAGTCCCAGAGCCCTGAGAAGAGGGAGCCCCAATGTCAGTCAGGGGTCTCCCGACCCTGGGACTCAAGACAGAGGAGGAGCACTGAGTGGGCTCGGTATGGTCACCCCCTGCCTTCCCTTCCTCTGTGCCATCAGTGGTCTAAGAGCTACCCACTCAGAGCACTTTGCTCTTCCCCGTCAGGGACGAGGGTGTTCAACCAGTCTGAATCTCAGAGAGGCGACAGAGACCCTGAGCACGCAGCAGGCAGGACAGAGTCGTGCAGTTGTGCCTGAACTGGCCTCTACCTGCGGGCCATGGACCCCTCCGAAATGGGCTCAGAATTGAGAAGGGGGGAAAATCCTCTTAACATTCTCAGACACAGATCTGGAAGCTCAGTGAGCCTGCTAAAGGCATTTTCTAGCTGATTCTTCAGGGCTAAAGGGAGAACTCCCTAGGATGGAGGCCAATATTTGTCTCTTCTCATACTGTTTTGCATCTAGAGATAGCGCAAAACTAAGTCACTCTGCGATTTACTAGCTCTATGGTCTCAGACAGGGCTTCCCTGATAGCTCAGTTGGTAAAGAATCTGCCTGCAATGCAGGAGACCCTGGTTCGATCCCTGGGTTGGGACGATCCCCTGGGGAAGGGAAAGGCTACCCAACTCCAGTATTCTGGTCTGGAAAATTCCATGGACCGTATAGTCCCTGGGGTCGCAAAGAGTCAGATACGACTGAGGGACTTTCACTTTCACGTTCTCAGACGAAGCACACTACCTCTCTTGTCCTCAATTTCCTCGTCTGCACAGTGAGGGATATGATAACTCTGTCTCCCGAAGTTACCTTGATGGTTAACCAGTAAGTGAAGCGCCTTGCATGGCACCTGGCCCCTCGTAAACCCGCAGTCAGCCTGCTGCGGCGCCCTCTGCGGTCCCTGGGGCTGTTCTACACCCAATACCGACTCCTGCTGCAGTATCTTCTCTGGCCACCGGGAGGCGGTGTGGGACCACAGTGCAGGCTGTGCGCATAGGCAGACTCGCTCACCGGGAGAAAGAATTCTGCAGCCGCAGCAGCGGAATTGGAGCGTCGCGGCGAGGCTGGCTCTTCCCTTCTCGCTCCAGAGTGGCCCTCACAGTCTCCACAGCCCGGAAAAGACCCAGGTTAGGCAAAGCTGAGGCAAAAGCTGGGATGGGGAGTCAGGAATCCTCCGAGGCTGAGAAATATGACCCAGCTGGTAGATTTAGAGCCCCTAGCCACTGCCTCGTTGTGGATATCTTGCTAAAAGTATGGGTGGGAGGAAGGGGGTACCGTTCAAGATGTCTTTTGGCTCCTTCTGGGGCAGTCTCGCTTGGGCATGTATCTTTGACATGTTGGACTGAGACAAGCTGGAGGTATGAGTTAAGCAGCTCACAAACCTGGAGAACTTGGATACGGTAGTTAAATGCCATCTTTATTTGATAAAACACAAGTTGTGTCGGTCCTTTTTAAATAAAATTTTCAAACGGCGTCCCAATCACACCTAGTATATATAATCCCAAACCCCGCTCCCAGACCTACAAAGCTAGGCCTAACCTTCCATCTCCCCTCCTCCCTCTCCCCTCCCTGTCAGGCTGCAAAGCAGGCACTTTCCACATCTCCATCTCTGCATTGGCCGGTCCCTCTGCCTGGACCTTCTCCCTCCAGAGGTTGGCATGGCTCATTCCCTGACTTCACTCAGATCTCTGCTTTCTCCCCAGAGAGGACCTCTCTAACCCTTAACCTTAATCTTTCCTTCACAGCACACAGGGCTACCCAGCCTAATATCGGATTATATGTCTGAGTTTATGTTTACTATCTTTCTGTCCCAGGAGAATGTAAGTGCAGGGAGGGCCAGGCTCTTGGCATTCTGTTCCTCTGTCACTTAGTAGGAGCTCACTAAATATTTGATGAATGACTGCCTGACCTAATTAATTAATCTACAACATGTGGAGGCTCAAGGAAGACTCTTGATGGTGACAGCTCTATGTAAATTTAATTCAATGTACATTACTGTGTTCTGATTTTTAGCCTACCATACAGGCTTTAAGCATCGTTGTTGCTATTTTCATAAGGAGAATGTGATGGGGAAAAAAGTCTGATCGGAGTGTGGGAGCCATCCAGTCCATCCTCTTTCTTCCGGTTCTTGGAGCTGGGGGTACCCATCGTACCAGCGGAGAGCAAATTGCCCCGGGCTCCACAGAGGCGCTGGGGACTCTGGTCCTTCTTCACTGTGCCCTCCCCCCTTTCAGCCCTCTGGGCCTGGAGTTCAAAGAAAGAAGGAAGAGAAACCCCTTCCCACCCCGCTCCCCATACCGGGCTGCTCCACACTGGTCCCCCTTTCTCTGAGAGGCAGGTCGCCTGGAACTTGTGACTCCGTTCCGGCCCAGGACAGCCTGAGCCCCCGGAGATTCTGGGTTGGGGGTCACAGGACAGCGCGCAGGGAAACACCTTCCTGGGGCACCACGCTCCCCCGGCGGCTGGTGGAAAGCGGAGAGCCGGAGGGGCCGGAGGATCGCGGTAGTGAGTGTCAGCGAGACCGGGGAAGCGGACTGCGTGGATAAAGAACGCGGGGCCGGAGTCCGGCGCGGACAGAGGAGAGCAGCCCGCTCCCGGGCGTTGGATTCCGATCCCCGCAGGACGCCCCGCGCTCCCACCTCCCGGCGCCCGGGAGCCCCGACGCTTGTGCGCGAGTAACAAGTGTGCGGTTACGAGTGCAACTGGCGTGTGCTCCGGGGCACTGACACGCTCCTAAAGAGGCTGGGTGCGAGGGGCGTCACCGTCCACACAAAGAGCTCTTCGACGAGGGCCATGTAAATGAGGGGAAAGTGCAGGGAGCCTGGGGAGGGGAGAGGAGACGGGTATTAAAGGCGCGATCTCGCCTGAGTCCCGGCGCCGCAGCTCCAGAGAAGGGACCCTCCGGGGCGGGAAGCGCGGGGAGGGCGAGCGCCTGGGCCCGCTTCTCGCCCATTCTCCGCAGAACTTTTCCCCCTCCCGCTTCCCTCGCTCAGCCTCTCTCGGGGCGGTCTCCGGGGACTGTCTCTCACATTCATTCTCCTTTCCTCCTTGATTTATGCTGCAGAGTGGAACGACCTTCCCTGACCTCATTTTCATGACGGCGCGAGCACACCCGGAGCCGGCTACGCACATTCCGGAGCAGGCGCGCGCCGACACACACACGCGCGCACACACACACACACACACACACACACACACACACACACACACACACACACACACACACACACGAGTCCCCGGCTGCAGGACCCTGCCCATCTCTGAGTTCACACCAGCTCCGCCACTGTTCTGGGCACTGCCGGGGCTGTGGACGCTCAAAGGATAGATCCTCATTAGCATCTGGCTTTGAATATCATTTGCATTTTATTCATTTCATGTCAAAACGCTCAGAACTCTTCCCCAGCCCGCACCTCTCCCCGGAGCATGAGAGTCGTGGGCCTCCAGCTCGAGCCTCTTCCCGGTGAGCCGCACGTCTGCTGGCTGCCCCCACCTCACTTACCCTCGCCTGCCCAGGGCGCCGACCACCGTCCACCGCCCCGACGAGAGGGGCTAAGGTCTCCTGAGCTCTTGGCAAGTTTCAGGCCCAGCGCTAAGGGTTTATGTGAAGGAGTTCACTTAGTCCTTACAACATCCCAAACCGCTAAGCACTACGTTATACCCATTTGAGAACTGGGGAAACTGAGTCACAAAGACGGCTTGCTCAAGGTCACGGAGCTAAAATTTAAAAAAAAAAAAAAAAAAATGACGGAAGCGGAACTGAAACCCAAGGCGGCGGGACCCCAAAGCCGGAAAGCTTAACCACTTCGCCCGCCCCGCCTCGTGCAAGGTCAAAGCGAAGGTAATTGCGACAGGAGAAAGTAGGTTTTCCTACACAGAAGAAAGTCTTTCTCGGCTCCTCCGCGACCCTTACCCCCACTCGGCCCGGAGGGGACCCGGGCGCATTCCCCCGGCGGGGGCTCGCGCCGCTCCTCTTGTCGGGCCGCACCCCCCCCCACCCCGGTCCTGACCCCCTTCCCAGCGAGGGCTCGGCCTGGTCCGGCCGCCGTGCTTTCGGGGTCGTCTGTCGGCGCTGGCTAGTTAAGAAAAATAAACAACGTTCCAAATGGAGGCGATTCCTTTCAACCCAAGCCCCGCCGCCTGCCAGAGAAATGCAAACAGCGGGGGACGGCCCGAGTCCGCCCGGGGCCCCGCGCCCGAGCTGCGGGTGGGAGGGCTGGGCCGCGTAACCCGAGACGCCGCGCCGGCTCCCCGCGCGCTGCCCTCCGCCTGCCCCTTCGCCCCTGACCCCGCCGGCGGCGCGCCCGGCCCGCGCCCGCCTTCTCCGGCGCCCCCCACCGGGCCGGGACCCCGGCCAGCAGTCCTCGGCGCCCCGAACTGCCCCCTCCCCCAGAGCCGTCGGCTCCGGCCCCCAGCCCGACCCACCACCCGGGGAATCCCAGCCGAGTCCCGCGCGGCCACGTGGGCTCCCGGCAGCCACGGTCCCCTGTGGCGGCCGCGCGCCAGGCCTCAGTCCTATTGGATCATTAAACACCGAGAGGAAAATGGGCAGGGGTGTCAGAAAGCCGCCTAGCATAGTATTGCCTAGTGAGTGGAGCAGGGTGGGGAGTCCTGCTTCCAGAAGCGCCCCGTCTCCATCCTGCGGTGCGCCACAGGAGAAGCTAAGGGTGCTACAGCAGGGTATGGCCACCCCGGGCCCGACGAAGCCGGAGGGACGGCATATGCTGGGGCGGGTGCTCAGCCCGGGCCGACCAGGTGAGCATCGCTTCTCTCTTTTCTCGGAGGCCTGGTTCTCCCCGCAAGTCCTCTGCCTCTGGGGAAACCTGCGACCCGAGCCACCAGGGGGAGCCGTCGGGCGAGCGAGGACGACTCCTCTCGCTTACAAACCGCCCTTCAAGGATACGCCGCCAGGTGTGCGGTCCACGCAGGACGCGACAGTGCCAATCTCATTTTTACTGCTGCGCGAGTGACTCTAGGGAGTCGCCGTGGCTGATGGTGCGACAAGGCGTCTCGAACAGTCCTCGGGGCCGGACGCAAGGACTGGAGGGGGTCCTGGGACCGCCGGCTCCACGGCCTCACCAGTTGGAGAAGAGGGGTCGCGGCGTCTCTAGGCCTGCCGGCCCCGCCCGTCAAAGTGGCCCCGGGATTCGCCGGAGCCTCACCCCCTTGCGGCCACGTGGCCGGCGTCCTCCTGGCCACCCTTCGACCGGCTCGGAGTGCAGAGGGGGGCGGTGACGCACCCGCTTCCTCCGAATTCTTTCCGCGCAAAGCTGGGCGGCGCCGAGATCGGCGGGAAATACCCAGAATCAATCTCCCGTCTGCTTCGAGAGAGCCGGGGACGCCACCGGCTTCCGGTCCCCTTTAGTCCCGACTCCTTTTCTCGGGACAAGTGTGTCTGTCTGTCGGTCTGTCTTGAGTGCGTTCTTTCACTGCGTTCGCTTTCCGGCTCCAACTATTGGCCCGGTTGGGAGCGCAGGGCTCTCCCCGGAGCAGTGCTCACGAACGTGCGCACTAGCGCGCACAGACGCTCGCCCACCTTTCCAAGTAGGGGCCCAGGGTCCCTTGGCACCACTGCGCCGCTAAGCTCATCGGCTGCCGCGGTTCAAACACCCCTCCAACTCGGGCAACGACTGTCCCCCAGTCTCTTGACCCGAACTGCAGTCAAAACTCTCTAACGGCGCGGAGCCGGTCGCTTTGCCTCCTCCCAACACCCACCCCGCACACACGTAGATTCCGCATTAGAGATTTTCTCTCAATTTTTCTTGAAGGGGGCGACATGTGACACCGAGAAAATCTTTCTTCAAGGATTTCCTATCCGGGCTTCCAATGAGTTGTTTGTTCCTTCCCCCCCCCCCCCAATATAGTAAAGGGGAGGGGGGAAAGTTTAGAGTGTAGGGGAAAGGTAGCTATGAACAGCACCAACGCCATCTCTCCCCATCTCCCTAATTCGGTTCCATTCCGCCAGCTGAAACCGAGCGATTCTACCAGGAAGGAATCCGTTCCCTTGAGGTCCTTCAAGAAGGGCTACTTTGGAGACGGGCTATAGATAAATCTGAGCGGCTGAATTATCACCGCTGTCACCAGCACCACCACCCCGCCCAACCATTGCTCCACCCCGACCCTACAGTATAGACGTGACCTTAAAGAGCCCACTAAGGGAGCGGGTTTGCAAGCCCACCTTCGAGTTCCTGGGGGCAGCGTTTGACACTCGGCCCTTCGCTCTCCTCCCCCCTCCCCCCTCCCCCTAGTCCGCTCTTCCTCTTCCACCCCACCCCCGATCCTCGCGTGGAACTCAGAGCTGATCCTGGGGCGAGGACGCGGCTGACAGTTAAATTGCAATGTAGGCCGAGGCAGGGGGTGGGGGCGAGAAAAAGGACCGTGTCTCTTTAACGGGCCCTGCAGACAAAGCGTCTCCCCTCGGAGCGAGCCGAGTCGGGCGCAGCCGCGCGCAGACCTGTCAGCGCGTCTCCCGCGCTTGGGAGAGAGTTTGCAAAGTCATAATTATATCTCTTAACCTGTCTTGCTCTCTGCAGAAGAAGGTCCCATTATATTGAAATGAGATTATTAGCCATCAAATACTTTCTTTCTCGGGAGTTTTTTGTTTTTTTTTTAATTCAAATACCTTAACGACTTGGCAATTGCATTTTGATCAGATTTAGTTGGCGCCCCAGCCCGGCGCGGGAGCCAGGGCGGGAAGGCAGATGGTTGGGGAGGAAAGAGGGGGTGGCAGAAGAGTTTGCAAAGAGAAGCAACCTCCTCTCTCTTATCCTTCTCTTAGGTCTCATCTACCTGGTGGGGACCTCGACCTGGGAAGGAGGTGTGAGATAAGAGAAGTTAGGGCAAGGTAGGGGAACACCTTCTATTCCCTCGGGATGGTCGGCTTAAACCGCTTCGGTGAAAATAGAAAGTGAATTTCAGGCGGGGCGGATGTGGACCGTGGGGCGGGACCAGGATGCGGAAGTCTGAGGGCTGCAGATAGGGGTGGCTTTGGGACACCAGGTAAGGACCGAGGCAGCAGCTGGTGGTCTCGTGGGCTTAGCTGCTTCCGCTCGAGGTGGGCTCAAGCCTCCCGCTAGGATCCTAGTGGATGGAATTTCAGTACGTAATAAGTGGGGTTTTGCTCTATGCCCAAAGGCTGTCTGGTTTTGCCGAATATTGTGAGCCCCTTGAGGGAGAAGTCCGTCTTGTTTCCAGACCCTGGAATTCCTATCCCTACTGCCAGCAGAGCCCTCCCTCACCCTTCACCCCATCCCCTCCCTGGTCGGGGAGCTGGGGGCAGTGAAGTGGAAGATTTTCCAGACTCTAATTGTAAAGCCTCTCACTTTGACTTCCCCTTGCGAGAGGAGCAGCCAGGCTTGTGTTTTCTTTGGCTTTAGCCCAGATTCAAGGAAAATGTAGGGAGCAAGACAGCTCCCCAGTCCCCCTCCTCCCGACTCTCATGCTTCATATAGAATCCTTGTGGGTCCAATGGAGCATCTGGTTCCACCCCATCACCTCCCAGGTGAGCAGCTCTCTTCAAGTACCCAAATAGCAAAATGAGGATCTAGAATCCAAACACTTGGCTTCTAGACCAGGCTAGAACCACACCACCTTAGACCAGTCAACCCTTGTCACTGAGCCTCAGTTTCTCCTTGTGCACAATGAAGGCCTTGGACTTGAGATCTAAATGGTCCCTTTCATCTCTGACCGTTTTATTTTCCTAAAAAGAAGGTTCTTATACAGGTGTGATCTTCTGGAAGATTCCAGGGAGACTATACCACTCTTCTCCTCCCATCTCTTCAAAACAGCACCCAGGGACTGAGGCACATCCATTGTGCTTTAAAAGCCTCCAAATACAAAAACTTTGAGATCCTTTCAGTATACACTAAAGTCAAAGCATGACCCATACCTAGGCCCTAGCACTTCCATAGGTAGGCATTGCTGCAACAGAAATGCATACTGGGTTTGCCAAAGAATATATATCCACTAATGTTCATATAGTGCTCTTCACAATAGCCCCAAACTGGAAACTACCAAATGTTCATTAACAGTAAATAAACTGGTATATAGTCACACAATGGAACTCTCTCGAGAAAAGAGAATGAACAAACTATTGCTGTATAAACACCATGTATGGTTCTCACAATGCTGGGAAGAAGAATCCAAACACAAAGGACTACATGCGCCTTGGCTCCACTTATTAAAAGGGCACAAAGAGGTGAAATGAATCTCTGTTACTATAAGGCAAGATGGTAGTTACTTCAAGAGAGGATGAAGTAATGGATGAAGTGGAAAGGAGTATGAGGGAGGCGTCTGGGTTGATGATGATCTGATTCTGGAGCTGGTTACACACAGTGTGTTCAGTTTGTGAAAATTCATTCAGATGTGCAACTATGTTCAGTGCATTTTAGGAATATTTTGAATATTTTATGAATATTATGAATATGTAAACCTTATATTGAAATTTTCTTCTCCCCAGTCCTTGATGTCAACCACATACTCATGCCTTCTAATGCCTCAAACTCCATACTGGCAGGAAATCAATCACTAAAGTTTATTTGGCCTTCCTGCCCTATACTTGGCCCTGTGAAAAATACACAGATGTATTTTAGTCCCTACCCTCAAAAGGTTTGCAGTTGAGTTTAGAGGCAGATGAATACATAGGAAACAAATGAGGAAATGATGTGTGGCATAGAATGAATGGTTTATGAGCGGGTGAGTTAGACAGCCTGAATTTGAATCCCACATCCACCACTTACTGCCCATGTGACCTTGGACAAGTGACTTCATCTCTCTGGGCTCCTGTATCTGAAATATGAAGAGGACCACACATGTAATCTACATTTGGGTCTGTTGTGAGGATTCTACCAGATAGTCTGTGCAGCAGCATGGGATAAGTGCTCTGTAGATGTTAGATAGCATTCTCCCCTGGGACGGTGACAGTTCTGACTCACACTGTTCAGAGTTCTGAGAAGAGGGGGGTGAATGTAAGTTGGGGGAGGCAGGAGAGGCCTACTGTGGGAGAGACAGTTTGAACTGGGAGAGGTTGGTGAAAGGGGGGCTTTAGAAAGATCTTTTGGCATTGTCTAGAGATATTTTTAGTAGTCACAATTCAGAATGTGTGTGTGGTAGGCGGGCAGTGCTCCTAGTATCTAGAGGGTAGAGGTCGGAGATGCTTGTAAACATCCTCCCATACACAGGGCAGCCCTCACGACAAAGAATTATCTGGTCCAAAATGTCAATGGTGCAAGATTGAAAATCCTAATCTGAAGGATAGAGAGGATTTACTGGCAATGGGAAGGCATTCCAGCAGGAATAAGGAAGTCCTGATACAAACTGGGGCTGGACAGTATTGGGGGGTGTCCAGAAGTGCCCTCCAATTTTCATCCCTCAGGCTGCAAGTTCCTTGTCCACCTCCCAGATTTCAGAACTTCCTGACAGTTTAGAAGGCTCATCCAGTTTCTTCGCTCTCTTACGAGAGACTTGGGTAAAGCAGAGCAGATTCTCAGGAGATTTGCAAGCCCATGAGTGTCACATCTCATTGGAACCACAACTGGCGGAAACCCCTTGAGGTCTCAGGGGTCAGAAGGGGGAGGGACTTGTCCACCATCATGCAGTGCAGGTTGGTATGCTGGGAATTGACCCCAGAGCTCTATTTTTTAATCAAAGGTTTTATTGATTGATTGATCTGACTGCATAGCATGGCATATGGGATCTTAGTTCCCTGACCAGGGATCAAACCCGTGCCCCCTGCATTGGAAGCACAACATCTCAACCACTGGACCACCAGGGAAGTCCCTAGAGCTCTATTGTTGATGTACAACAAGTTAGCGGAGAAGGGACTGCAGAAATTGATTAATCTAAAAGTGGAAAACATGACACTTTTTAAAAGTCAGAAGGAGAGTTAGGACTGAACTTTGGAAGTGCCCAAGAGAATTATGTGGTTCTCTAAGGGACAAGTATAATTCTGGGCTCTCAAACCATGCTTTAGAGCCATGGGGTTTCAGAAAAGAGAAAATAGACATTGATTATTCAAAATTTTTCTTTTTTGGACCTCCCTGGTGGTACAGTGGATAAGAATCTACCTGCCAATGCAGGGGATGGGGGTTCAATCCTTGATCTGGGAAGATTCCACATGTGGAGAAGCAGCTAAGCCCGTGGGCCACAACTACTGAAGCCTATGTGCCCTAAGAGCAGCAAGCCACAACGACTGAACCCGCATGCTGCAACTACTGAAGCCCGTGCGTCTAGAGCCTGTGCTCCACAAAAGGAGCCACCACGGTGAGAAGTCCCAAGCTCTGCAACTAAAGAAAGCTGGCAGCAGCAAAGACCCAGCACAACCAAAAGTGTTAAAAAATTCTTTCGTGAAGCCATTTCTATATGCCAGGTACTGTTCTTAACGCTAGGGATACAGCACTGGACAAGATAGGCAAAGCAAAACTTCATGGGGAGGGGGTGTGGAGTGGGGAGGAGGAGGATAAATAAAACTGCATATAATGCAATGCCACACATTCAACTGAGCACCTACTTAGGTTAGCTGTTCTTCATAAATATTCCCAATTTCACAAGGAGCTTTAAGGTAGAAATTCTTTTCTCCATTTAAGATGGAGAAATTGAGTCTCAGAGAAGGTCAGTGGTTTCCTCGGAATAGAGCGACTAATAAGTGGAAGATTCGGGATTTGAAATCAGATGATCAATTTACGATTAAAAACATCTAGTAAATTTACAGAGGACATCCTCAATCGGATAAAGACTGTCTGCAAACAAAACCTTACAGCAATCATCTTATTTAATGACAAAATAGTGAAAGTTTCCTCCTTTGGATCAGTATAAGATCAGATATCCATCACAACAATGTTCTGCTCAACATTATATTAGACGTCCTAGCCAAGACAATGAGACAAGAAAAAGAAATAAAAGACTTAAGGATTGGAAAAAGGAAGGTCAAAATATTGTTATTCATAGATGACATGTCATACATAGAAAATCCAGAAGAATCTACAAACTATAAGAATATGTGTACTTCATGAAATCACATAATACAAGTGATATACTTAGATATATCTATACCAGCAGCAGAAAAAAAATAGAAAATATTATAAAAGCAATAAATAGGCAAGTAATAGCTAAAGAAAATGGGGCTTCTTTTTGAAGTGATAAAATATTTTAAAATTGATTGTGATGGTTACACATATTTATGAATATACTAAAAGCCATTGTACGTTTTTTAATGGGTGAGTGTAGTATGTGAATTGGACTTCCCTAGTAGCACAGTGGTAAAGAATCCGCTTGTCAGTGCTGGAGATGCAGGAGACATGGGTTCAATCCCTGGGTCAGGAAGATCCCCTGGAGGAGGAAATGGTAACCTATTCCAGTATTCTTGCCTGGTAAACCTCATGGGAAGAGGAGCCTGGCGGACCGCAGTCCATGGGGTTGCAAAGAGTCAGACATGACTAAGCACTCATGTCCATCATCAATATGTGTATTATATCTCAATAAAGCTGTTATTTAAAAAATTAAGGGTATTACCGAGGTTTTACAGAGGCCTCTCATTCCTACACTCAGTCAGTTCAGTTCAGTTCAGTCACTCAGTCGTGTCCAACTCTTTGCGACCGCATGAATTGCAGCACGCCAGGCCTCCCTGTCCATCACCAACTCCCAGAGTTTACTCAAACTCATGCCCATCGAGTCGGTGATGCCATCCAGCCATCTCATCCTCTGTCGTCCCCTTCTCCTCCTGCCCACAATCCCTCCCAGCATCAGGGTCTTTTCCAATGAGTCAGCTCTTCACATGAGGTGGCCAAAGTATTGGAGTTTCAGCTTCAGCATCAGTCCTTCCAATGAACACCCAGGACTGATCTGCTTTAGGATGGACTGGTTGGATCTCCTTGCAGTCCAAGGGACTCTCAAGAGTCTTCTCCAACACCACAGTTCAAAAGAATCAATTCTTTGGTGCTCCACTTTCTTCACAGTCCAACTCTCACATCCATACATGACTACTGGAAAAACCATAGCCTTGACTAGACAGACCTTTGTTGGCAAAGTAATGTCTCTGCTTTTTAATATGCTGTCTGGGTTGATCATAACTTTCCTTCCAAGGAGTAAGCGTCTTTTAATTTCATGGCTGCAATCACTATCTGCAGTGATTTTGGAGCCCCCAAAAATAAAGTCTGACACTGTTTCCACTGTTTCCCCATCTATTTGCCATGAAGTGATGGGACCAGATGCCATGATCTTAGTTTTCTGAATGTTGAGCTTTAAGCCAACTTTTTCACTCTCCTCTTTCACTTTCATCAACAGGCTATTTAGTTCTTCTTCACTTTCTGCCATAAGGGTGGTGTCATCTGCATATCCGAGGTTATTGATATTTCTCCCGGCAATCTTGATTCCAGTCTGTGCTTCTTCCAGCCCAACGTTTCTCATGATGTACTCTGCATGTAAGTTAAATAAGCAGGGTGACAATATACAGCCTTGACGTACTCCTTTTCCTATTTGGAACCAGTCTGTTGTTCCATGTCCAGCTCTAACTGCTGCTTCCTGACCTGCATACAGGTTTCTGAAGAGGCAAGTCAGGTGGTCTGGTATTCCCATCTCTTTCAGAATTTTCCACAGTTTATTGTGATCCACACAGTCAAAGGCTTTGGCATAGTCAATAAAGCAGAAATAGATGTTTTCCTGGAACTCTCTTGCTTTTTTGATGACCCAGCAGATCTTGGCAGTTTGATCTCTGTTTCCTCTGCCTTTTCTAAAACCAGCCCATCATCAATACTTAGAAAAACCCCATATAAAAAATAGAATTCTCAACAGCAACAAAAACCATTCAATGCCTAGGAATAAATCTAATGAAAAATGTATAAGACCTCTACACTGAAACTATAAAATATTGTTGAGAGAATTTAAAGACCTAAATAAATGAAGTGATATAACCTGTTCATGAAGATTCATAATTTAATGATATCAGTTCAGTGCAGTTCAGTCACTCAGTCGTGTCCGACTCTTTGCAACCCCATGAACCGCAGCATGCCAGGCCTCCCTGTCCATCACCAACTCCCAGAGTTCACCCAAACCCATGTCCATTGAGTTGGTGATGCCATCCAGCCATCTCATCCTCTGTCGTCCCCTTCTCCTCCTACCCCCAATCCCTCCCAGCATCAGGGTCTTTTCCAATGAGTCAGCTCTTCACATGAGGTGGCCAAAGTATTGGAGTTTCAGCTTCAGCATCAGTCCTTCCAATGAACACCCAGGACTGATCTGCTTTAGGATGGACTGGTTGGATCTCCTTGCAGTCCAAGGGACTCTCAAGAGTCTTCTCCAACACCACAGTTCAAAAGCATCAATTCTTTGGCACTCAGCTTTCTTTATAGTCCAACTCTCACATCCATACATGACTACTGGAAAAACCTTAGCCTTGACTAGATAGACCTTTGTTGACAAAGTAATGTCTATGCTTTTTAGTACGCGTCTAGGTTGATCACAACTTTCCTTCCAAGGAGTAAGCGTCTTTTAATTTCATAGCTGCAATCACTATCTGCAGTGATTTTAGAGCCCCCCAAAATAAAGTCTGACACTGTTTCCACTGTTTCCCCATCTATTTGCCATGAAATGATATCAGTTCTCACCAAACAGATCTATAGATTCAATACAATTCCAACCAAAATCCCATCATTATGTTTGTGGAAATTGAACCTTGGTGGACCTGACTCCATGGCCCACCAAAACTGGACACAATAGAAAAAAATACAAGGGTCACAGTGTCCCCCATACACAGGGTTACAGGCAGACATAACTGAAAGACCATCAAGACCTTCAGTCATACAATCAGGACCCTAGAAAGCCCAATTTGGAGTAGAATGAGAAAATACATTTTCAGTTAAAACAGATCCTTACTCTGCTTTCAGTAGTTACAAGAGAAAGATCATAACTGACTAAATATATTTTTATTTAAAACAGAATGGTGGAGAGGACCAGGCTTTGTCACCCTCCACAAGTGACATCACTGGGGACAGGGCTTCCAGGCTGAGGAAGTGGCTCCCTCCCGGTGGGATATAGGTGTGCAGGGGCTCCTCTGGCCAGGACTTGCAGAGCGGGTTAAGAAATCCCCGAGGCCACGTGCCCATGGGTACCAGCCTGCGTAGTGGCGTGGCACTGCAGGAAGCTCTTGACCTGTCCCCAGAGGCCAGCTGGGACTTGGCGTTCACCTTGGGCTTCGGAGCATTCTGGGAGCACTGAGACTTGAATGCAGTCCCTGGAGAAGACAGCTGCTTCCTTCCGGATGACAAGTTGGGGAGCGCCTGAGAGGCTGGGCGGGAGACGGGAGAGGGCCGAGGGTGCAGCACGGCCTTGGTCCTCAGGCTGCACCCACAGAGGCAGGGCTCAGAGACGTGGGCCACAGAGGCGCAGGGCCGAACCCCCAGGCTGCACTCTGCCTCCCATCTGGACTCCCTGGGGTGCCGGCCTTTCCTAAAAGGGGGAAATGTCAGATCAGTTGAGAAAAGACTCAGGAGATAATTTTTTTTTATTTTTGTAATGCAAGGACAGTGCTTTCCTGCCTCAGTACAATACTCACTCAGCCTCTTTCTGGGGCAAGTTCTCTTCCTGCAGGATCGAGGACTTAAAGACAGATTCTACCACAGGGGACCTCTTCATTTTCTTTGAAAAGAGGAGGAATTGAGAGCTGGTGGGGAGCAGGCTGAGGGCTTGGAAGAGCACTGAGTCAGAGGAGCTTTCGATGGGGTGTGGGGATGAAAAACCAGGAGAAGCAGCATGGGATTAGAATCCTCCCAGGCTGGAGGATTAGAATACCCCCAAACCCCCTGTCCCCACACACACCTCTGGGAGGGGGAGCAGTCAGACTCACTATTGTACAGTCTGGAACTGGAAAATAGAGGAACGATCTAACTGGGGAGAGAGGGGGATTCTCTTTCTCCACCTACTGAAGTGTCTTTCCGAGTCCACAGAAGTCTGCTTGGTATGCATCACTCGGAGCCCCTGTCCCCACTGTGATGTCACAGAAGGGTTCCAGCTGGTAAGAGCTGTGGACCCAGGTTCCCGGGGAGCCAGGAAGTCCTGCCTCTTCCCCTGGTGGCACAGTAGGAGCATCCCTTCCAGAAGCACTCCAAGCTCTTTCTTCACACACATTATCACGTGTCCTGCAGGGCACCTGCCAGGAAGGATATGCGGCTCTCCCGGCCTTGCGGTTTAGTTGCGGAGAAGCACACACAGGACACTGTGTATCCCACTGGTGTGTGCCCTGAACCAAGAATGATGGCACCAAGAGGTGATCAGGTCCATTTCTGCGGGCTGGGGCGTCCTGAAAGCTCCCTGCTGGAGGACAAAGGGTGCAGCTGGCCTTAAGGATGTATGAGATTTGGGTGGAGGAACCCAGAAAAGATGACTGGGATGAATGCAAAGCAGGGTCAGGAGCCAAGAGACCAGCTGGGCTTGGGCCGTGGATTCATATTTGTTTTTGGTTCATTTGTTTTTGGCCGTGCCACTCAGCATATGGGATCTTAGTTCCTCAACCAGGGATCAGACCCACACCCCCTGCAGTGGAAGCACAGTCTTTTTATTATTACTATTTTATTTATTTTTGGGTGTGCTGGGTCTTTGTTGCTGCATGGGCTTTTCTCTAGTTGTGGCGAGCAGGGGCTGCTCTCTAGTCACGGAATGAGGGCTCCTCATTGCAGTGGCTTCCCTTGCTGCGGAGCACAGATTCCAGGGTGCCCAGTTTCGATTCAGTAGTTGTGGCTCCTGGTCTCTAGAGCACAAGCTCGACAGTTGGGGCGCATGGACTTAGTTGCTCTGAGGCATGTGGGATCTTCCTAGATCAGGGATCGAACCCGTGTCTCCTGCACTGGCAGGTGGATTCTTTACCACTGAGCCACCAGGGAAACCCTGAAGCACAGTCTTAACCACTGGACCAACAGGGAAATCCCTGGATTCACATTTGTGAGAACCAGGCGATAAAAGGTATGGAAAAGCAGCAGGGAACTCCAGTGGGGAAGCTCTTAGGGACCCAGGTGAGGACTGGGGACTTACTGAGGGTAATGGAACATGCATGCTCAGTCAGGTCCAATTCTTTTGTGACCCCATGGACCATAGCTCACCAGGCTTCTCTGTCCATGGAATTCTCCAGGCAAGAATACTGGAGTGGGTTGCCATTTCCTTCTCCATGGGATCTTCCCAACCCAGGGATCGAACCCATGTCTCTTACATCCCCTGTACTGGCAGGCAGGTTCTTTACCACTAACACTACCTGGGAAGCCCAAGAATACTGGACTGTATTACCATTTCCCTCTCCAGGGGATCTTCCTGACCCAGGGATTGAACCTGCATCTCCCGCATTGCAGGTGGATTCTTTATGCTGAGCCACCTGGGAAGCCTCACGGTAATGGAAAACCTCTGGGAAATGAGGTGAACTAGAGGCAGGGTGCTCACAGGAAACAGATGGTGCACTCAAGTTCGGAGAATTGAAAGAAAGCTTGATAAAGGATGTTATTTGTTTACTAGGGCTTCTGTAATAAATTACCACAAACTGGATGCTAGAACTACAGAATTTTCCTTCTCTCTCTGTTTTGAAAGCCAGAAGTCTGAAATCAAGGTGTTGGCAAGGTTAGCTCCTTCTGGAGACTCAGAGAAAACTGTCACATGCCTCTCTTGCATCTTCTGGTGGCTGCAGACAGTCCCTGGCAATCCTTGGCTTGCAGCTGCATCACTCCACTCTCTGCCTCCATCATCACATGGCCTCCTTCCCTAGGTGTCTTTACATGGCCTTCTTATAAGGAAGGACGCCAGCCTTTGGAGCTAGAATCCACCCCAAATTGGTATGATCTTAACTAATTGCATCTGCAAAGACCCTCTTTCCAAAGGAAGTCACCTTCTGAGATTCTAGGTAGACATGAATCTAGGGGAGTGGGACAAGATTCAACTCAGCACAAAAGGACTATCATTTACAAAGGTATGGACAGATGTAGCGAAACCCCAGGGGATAGTGCAGCATCCAAGGCTATAAAAGGAGAGAACTACAGGCACTTTTTAAAGGCAAGGGGAAGGAATGTCAGACAGAGAAGGCCACCGTGGACTTCCCACCAGGGAAGTCCAGTGGCTAATACTCTGTGCTCCTAACACAGGGAACCCAGGTTCAATCCCTGGTCAGGGCACTAGATCCCACATGCCACAACTGAGACCTGGGACAGCCAAATGAAAATAAAACAGAAGGCCACCTGGAGGAGAGCTGTGAGCGCTGGTGGAGCCCAAACCAACCCGTGGGGAGCGCAGCAGGCAGCACCTGCTCGACCTCTCCCCACTCCCTCACATCTCAGTCACCCTTCCCACCCAACAGGAAGCCACAGGCAAGGAGGCCATTGAGGCAGCCCATACAGATCACCCTCCAAGATGGCCAAGGGGTTCTGCAGAGGCAGACAGAAGCTGGCCAAGAGGTCACATAACACCAGCAAGGCGCTGACGGTCGGCAAGACACAGTGACGGGAGGCAGACGAAGGCCCCACGAGGGGCAAAGGTCTGGACAGAGACTGTGGGGAGACAGTCCCTCCCCAACCCTCAAGCCTGGTGTTCTTTAGGCCCCAGTCATGTGGGTGACCCCTGGGTACCCATTTACATCAGGGAAGGAAGCCTTGGGGTAGAAGGATGGACCCCAAATCCTGGGAGAGGAAGTTTGATGGGGGCACTTAAGGCACCCAAGTCCACACACTGGCCCAGGATCAAACTTAGACCTGGTCACACTAGTTGGCAGACTCCCCTTTTTTGTTTTTGTTTTTGTTTTGTTTTGTTATGCCGGGTCTTTGTTGTGGCACACGGGTTTCTCTAGTTGGGGCACACAGGCTTAGCTGACCTGCAGCATGTGGGATCTTAGTTCCCTGAATTCACATCCTCTGGATGTGGATGCTTAACTGGAAGGTGGATGCTTAACCACTGGATCACCAAGGAAGTCTCTCAGTGTTTGACACTTGCATTTGAACATTTTCAGATGGGGCCTTCATGTTCATTTACCTTTAGCCTCAACCACGCCTTACTGTGCCATCCAGGGCCCATCTTCCTGCTGTCCATTATGTGCCCAGCCCCAGGAGGCATTTAAGTGCTCAGCCTCTACTTGAGGACACAGAGTGAAGAGGAGAACATAGACTAGCCATTCAGGTTGAGGTTCCCCATCCCTGGGCACCTCCCCTGCCCCAGACAGAGATACCCCAAGGAGGAGGGGATAGGTCCCTGCACATGAGGAAAGGCCAGTTGAGAGGATGGCCCAGGTGAGGGACTGGGGAAAGGGCCTCTTTACATAGAAATGCCTCCCAGGAGGGCCCTGGAGCCATTTGGGTACAGGCAAGAGCTAGTTTGTTGGGTTTTTTTCCTCCATCCCTTTCCAGGGTTATTTATCAGATCAATTGCCTCTTGGAAACATGGGAAGAGCTTGGATTTTTGGTTTCTGAAAACCTGGGTTTCTACACTCTCAGTCTGGCAAGGACTGGGACAAATTTTCCAATACCACTGAGCCTTGTTTTCCCTTTCTATAAATAACGATGCTCATCTCATAGGGTTGCTGTAAGGATGAGGTGAGAAAATTCTCTTTGGTGGCTCTAAAATCAAGGGCAATGGTAGTTAGTCACTGTCTACTTGCTACCTGCACTTCCTTCTCTCCCATCCTCTAGTTAACATCAACCATTCTGCCCAAACCAGACAAGTCAAGGGCTCCAGTGACCTCCTCTTGGCCAGATTCAATGATCAGTTCTCAGTCCTCATTGTTATCAATGTATCTGGAGCATCTTAGGTTTCCTATCTTCTTGAAATACTTTCTTCACATTTGCTCTAGAACATCAAGCGCTCCCGGTCATCCTCCTCCCTCCCTGGCTGCACCGTTTCAGTCTCTCTTGCACTATCTTTTTCTCCTTCCTGACCTTGGTGAGAGTCAGTGTCCCAGAGCTCCATCCTTGGAGCCCCCTGCCCACAATCTACACACACATCCTTGGAGTAGTTACCCCTGGCTGCAGTAACAAATTACCTTGTGGCTTTAAAAATAGAGATGGGGTGGGGAGGGAGGTAAGAGGAGGGGTTCAGGAGGGAGGGGACACATGTATGCCTACAGCTGATTCGTGTTGATGTATAGCAAAAAAAAAAAAAAAAACCCACAATACTGTAAAGTAATTATCTTCCAATTAAAAAAAATTTTTAAAGGCATATTTTCTCATAGCTCTGGTAGCTAGAAGTCTATCAAGGCACCACGCTCCCTCCAAAGGCTCTAGGCAAGACCCTCTGCTTGTCTCTCCTGGCTGCTGGTGTTTGTCTGCAATCCTTGATTTAAACAGCAAAGCTCCAATTTCTGCCCCCATCTTCACATGGACATCTTCCTTCTTGTGCGTCTGTGTCCAAATTTTCCTCCCCTTAAAAGGACACCAGTCATTGGATTTGGGCCTGTCCTAATCCAGAATGATCTCACTTTAACTTGATTATCATCTTCAAAAACTTATTTGTAAATAAAATAAGATCACATCCACAGGTCATGGTGGACATAAATGGGGCTGGGCAAGGGGGAGATGCTATTCAACTCAGTATAGTGATCTCATGTGATCTCATGGTTTTGAATACCATCCATGCATTTTAACTTTAACTTGTGCTGTGCTCAGTCATGTCTGATTCGTTTCGACCCCATGGACTGCAGCCCACCAGGCTTCTTTGTCCATGGGATTTTCCAGGCAAGAATACTGGAGTGGGGTGCCACTTCCTACTCCGGGGGAGCTTCCCAACGCAGGAATCCAGCCCACATTCATCTCTTCCATCTCCTGCATTGGCAGATGGGTTCTTTACCACTAGCACCACCTTTATTAACTTCCACATATATATCTCCAGCCCACACTTGGTGCCTGCTCTTTCGGCTTCATATCTCCTGCCCTCTTCGCACCTCGGCTCACATGCCAAGCCATCACTTTGGACCTACAGTGTCCTGAGTGAACTGTTCTGCAGCCGTGGTCCTCCACTTCCTCTGTAAATGGCAGACCCAAGAAAATCAAACCAGAGTCCACCTGGTGATGAGCTCCCTAAGCTGACCCTCCCACTCTACTCTGGACACCAGTGGCTGGGCTCCCCCACAGATGATGAAAGAAGCCTTCTCTAGCCAAATCAAATGACTACACAGAAAAGACCAACATACAGTGGATCTGGAACTTCCAATAAAAACAGCCACTAGCCACCTGATCAAGACATGTGAGCCCATAAGCCCACCAAGGCTTCCAATAAGAAACATCCAAAATTAATCAAGTATCTGAGAAAAGACTCAAACATTAAAGGAAAAATTAATAAGGGAGGAGGGGAGAAAGTAAATCATAAAGAAAAGAGGGAAGTATAGAAAGCAGAATGATTCAAATAAATTATAATTTTTAGCCTCAGAAAGATAATGGAAGATCCATGACATAAAAACAGGATGCAGAATTTATTTAAAAAAAAAAAAAAAAAACAGACTTCCCTGGTGGTCCAGTGGTTAAGGCTCCACACTTCCAATGTAGGGGGCTGGGGTTCAGTCTCTGGCCAGGGAACTAGACTGTGCATGTTGCAGCTTAGACCTGGAGCAGCCAAATAAATTTTTTAAAAAAGAAAGAAACATAAAAATGGTAATCCAAATGTAAAAGTCAGGTTGATGATAAAGCCCAATGAAATCTCCTCCAAAGTAGAACAAAAAGATAAAGCAAGGGATAATAATGGAGGATAGATAAGAAAATTAAAGGATTAGTCCAGAGGATCAAAACTGACTGTTAGGAGAAATATAATGAAAAGGACTAAAAGGAAGAGGCAACTGCAGCAGGTTGTATTCATATTTTCTAAAGATGGCTGCAATAGGTCCTGTCTTACACACTTTTCTAGAATTTTGCCATATCCCATTAAGAGGTGGTGTCTAGCTCTCTTAACCTTGGCTCTTGAAAGGTTTTTCTGACTGTATTTACCAATAGAGTATGGGGGAGGGCAGCCTGTGTGAATTCTAAAGCCAGGTCATCAAAGGTAATTCTCCTCCCGCTTTGGGGCTGGCAGTATTGCCCTGGAGCCCTGAGCCACCACGAAGCCATCTGATTGCCCCAGGGCCCCCATGCTGCAAGGAAGCCCAAGCTAGGCCATGTGGAGAGAGCACACAGCCTACCCTGCGGAGAGAGAGCGATGCCCAGTAAGGCCCCTGCTGCTCCAGTCCTCACTATTCCAGCTCCAACCACCATCAGACTGCAACCCCCTGAGAGAGAACCATGTAGCTGAACTTCTCCCAGATCCATCAGAGGTTATAAAATGATTGTAATGGCTTTAGATTACTAAGTTTTGGGGGTGATGAGTTACATAGCAATAGCTAACCAGTACATTGCCTAAGAGAATAAAATTTCCCAGATTAAAAGATATGAGTTGCCAGATTTAAAAAGGCCCACTGAGGGTCCGGCAAAAGTAATGAAGCCATTCTAGGGCACACATGTGAAATTTCAGAGCAAAAATATTAAGTTAAAAAATTTTTTTTAATTTGTGGGAGTCAGGATTACACACAGCAGAGAACACAGAACAAGTATTGGTATGGCACTGAATTGCTTAGAAGTAACAACACAAGTGACAAATCAATGGATGAGTGTCTTTGCTTGAGGTTGGATGTGCTCCGTTAACAACAAATCCTAAAATTAACACAACAGAAGTTTATTTTTTGCTCACATAATGGTCCTGAATGGATGTTCAGGCAATAGGCAGGCTCTCTCCCATGGGACCCAACCGTACCACAGGCCCCCTTCCCATCCTCTTTTGTGCCCTGGTCCCCTCTGGCTGTTTGGTGAAGCCTGTGGCCTTCTTCTCAGGATATTTTTAAATCTGTAACACACAGCTCATAGCAGTAAAAACCAAACCAATTATATGGACATACAGTTATCAAAATACAAAAGACGATCTGTGATGTAATAATACATGTGTTTCCATATTAATTCATTAGCTAATAAGACAATACAGTTAAAAGCACAGGTGATTTAATGTTGCATTTATGGACTTCCCTGGTGGCCCAGTGGTTAAGACTCCTAATTTCCAATGCAGAGTGCACAGGTTCTCTGGTTAGGGGACTAAGATCCCACATGCTGCGTGGCACGGCCAAAAAATTTTTAAAAACTTGAAAATGAAGTTGCATTTATTTTTTAAAGACTTATTGATGGGAAGGCTGATAATATTTGCGGTCTGCATACCTCTCGATAGTAAGGAAAGTGAAGAATTCTTATTTGAATCATCCAGTTTTGCAATCCTTTAAAAAAAAAAAAAAAACAATGAAAACAACTCACCTCCCTTCACATATTAATTGACCAACAATGGCAGTCAGGGACCCCTGGAAAGCAGCACAGATCTCTCTTTACCAATAAGAACGTGTGACTTCACTATTTGATGGTTGAACTCCTCTGCTCAGCGCTGGCCAGTTGTGTTACACGACTGTCTGTCAACAGGAAGGCTGCAATTACGTGCAATCCCGTGGCAGGTCTAATAAGTGCCGTAATTTCCAAGTAGTGATGACTATAATGATATTTTGAGATGTCTGCAAGAACTGTAATGTGATATGAAAATATCTGTGATTTCTACTGGTGACAAAATCACAAGCACTGATAATACTATTGTAGTTTGTCATCTACAGCCGTAATAAAAAAGCAATGCTAAATATCAGTTCAAGGTTAGGGAAAATAAAGACATACTTCCCTTATACAAGTTCATAGAGACCCCCCTGACTTTTGGGTCCATGGATCCCAGGTTAGGACACTTGCTCTGGAGGACTCTCTTTCTTTTCTTTTTTTTGGCTACACTGGGTCTTTGTTGCGGCATGCAGGCTTTCCCTCGCTGCGGTGAAGAGAGGCTACTCTCTGGTTTTGGATGTGGGCTTCTCACTGCAGTGGCTTCTCTTGTTTCAGAACACAGGCTCTGGGCATGCAGGCTTCAGTAGTTGTGGGGCACAGGCTTAGTGGCCCAGAGGCATTTGGAATCTTACTGGAGCAGGGATTGAACTTGTGTCCCCTGCACTGGCTGGTGAATTCTTAACCACTGAACCACCAGGGAAGTCCAGCCCTCGTGTTCTGTCTGTAGCCAACTGGTAGAAAGGAAGAGCATGCGAGGCTGCACACACGGGATAAGTCTGCACAGACCAAGCCTGAAATTGACACACATCATTTCCACTCATGTTCCACTGGAGACAATTTAGCCACGTGGCTCTGCCTTCCAACAAGGAATCCTGGGAAATGTAACCCCATCTGTGTGCCCAGAACAGAATGGATCTGAGAGCCCAGCTAGGAGCCTCTTCCACAGTCAGCAGCATGTGTGGCCTTCTTGTCACTCATAGAATGCACTCAGCCCCCGTCCAAGGGTATCCAAGCAAAGCCCCACCCAGCCTCTGCATTCTACTTCATGTCCACATCCTCTAGGCGATGTACAGTCTTTCCTAACAAGTCTGATGGAATCTCTCGTGGTCCAAAGAATTAGGAACTGCGCTCCACCGTCCAACCCTGCACACACCCGTTATATAGGATAATTGTGGTTAAGTTTGTGAAACATACACTCCCTGGTCCATCACAATGGTGGAACACCGCTGGGATCCACAGCCTTGGCAATGGAGATGATCACCTCTCGGGAGCCTGCACCTTCTCTCTTTTGGACACTAACCATTGTCTTCCATCATCCCTGATCTGCACTCTGGGAAATTTTCCGTTATCTCCTGTGTTCACACCTGAAGTGGGCATTTGGAGGATTCCCTTTTTCAGGGTCTCACTGCTTTCACCACCCATGTGTTGTTCATGGAAACTTGGGAATCCAATGTTGCTTTAATGATTTTGGGGGGACTTCCCTGGTGGTCCAGTTAAGACTCCACCTTCGAATGCAGGGAGCATGGGTTTGGTCCCTGGTCAGGGAGCATGTGGCCAAAATTTTTTAAATAATAATAAAAAATTAGGCTATGTTTGTGGTTTCCTTGGGAATTAAATTTCTTCTTTCAGATAGATTTCTGATCTGTTTGCTTCCCATTGATTACATGTGCTGGTAAACCACATCCAAGCTTTCCTAGACATGGTTCTTGCATCTATATGTTTGTTTTTTGTTTCTTTGTCCTTATGCCAATTTCTAGCTGTCAAATTAATATCAGCTACTGTAAAGCCATCTGTAGCAAGAGGCTTATTAGAGAGACAATGTCCTTAACTTCATCCCACTACAGGGCTGAGCTCCTTTGTTTAACTGAGATGACTTCATGGTCTTTGTGACTTAAAGACTTATTCAGTCTTATTAACCAGCTCCTTCATTAGATCCAGAAACTGTTTCTTCAAATGTGAATCTCTACTTGCTTTCCTGAGCTCATCTTTGCCTGGTGACAACCTGAGTGAAGTAAAAAACCGACAACAAAGCCTGTTTGTAGTTTTTAACCTCTCCCCCTGGAAGTACAGTCTCAGTAGAACGTTACATTATCTCTGGTATCAGTTCTAACAAATGCTTTTGTCCCAGAATAACCAATATCACCTTCTCTCCATCCTGCTATATTTGTTTCCTCACCACCTACCCCTAGACAATGCCACTAATTTTGTTTTTAGGATGGCATATACCCCACTCGTAGAATTAATTTCTGTACTAATTAGAGTAGATAAGACTGCCTAACAAATAGACCTTAAAATTTCACTGGTGTAATAGATTTTTAACACAATAGATGTTTATTTTTAGTTCTTATCACATACCTGTGTGGTTGTTCAGGGCAGGACAGTTCTCCAGGTGGTTATTCAGGAACTGATACTCTTTTCATCTCTTGGTTTTTGCAAACCCATAGAATTTCATTTTTACCACCTCTATCCACCTTGCCAGAAAGGAGAAGACTATGGAAGAGCATACACAGGTCTTCCTGTGGTCTGGAATTTTAATTTCCATGAGAGGGAATTTAACGTCATGGCCGAACTTTCTTGCAAAGGAGGCTAGTAAATGCACTCAAACTGTGTGCCCAAGATTTTGGTGACTATGCCATGGTTATTTTCAACCTAAGGCTTTCATCTCCAGACAATTTACCAACCATGTATTGAATATGTGGATGGCAAAAAGACATTTACAGACACACATAGTCTAAAAAATACATCTTCCAATAACCCTTTACCAGAAAGCTACCGGAGGATGTGCTCCACCAAGAAGAGACATTAAACCCAAAAAGAAGGCAACGTGGAATCTAGAAAACAGGAAATAACAATTGTCTTGATCTAGAGAGCCTTTAGTCCATACTGGAGCAGAAGTTTGGAGAGCTCCAGGAGATCTCTCTCCAAGAAAACAGAAGAGTGGATTTGACAAATTACAGTGTGATAGAGTAGAAAAATGTAATAAGATATATCTTATAAAAAGCTGTTGGTGTTTTTTTGTTGGACTTATAAAAAGCCCCTGTTGTTCCAGAGGTTAAGAATCTGCCTTCCAGTGCAGGGGATGTGGATTCAGTTCAATCGCTGGTTAGGGAACTATGAGCCCAGAGGCCATGGGGCAGCTAAGCCAGCACTCAGCAACGACTGAGCCTGTGCATCACAACTAGAAAGAAGCCTGTTCGACACAACAAAAGATCCTGCATGCTGCAGCTAAGACCTGCCACAGTCAAAAATAAATACAAAAAAAATTTTTTTAATAGTTGAAAATTGAGATGTAATTAGGATTCAGCAAAAGGGTGTAAGTGGGCTAAACTCGTAAGACATGTATTAGGATGGACAGAGTTATTCTATAGTCACAACCCCAAAATCTAAATGGCATAACATAACAGAAGTTTACGTCTTCTTCACATGGGTTGTCAGGGGGCTCTGCTCCATAAGGTCATTCAGGGGCTCAGTCAATGGTTCTACCAAAGTGTAGCTACCCCCATCTGAACACTTGGCATCCTGCAGAATGTATGAGCTTGTCCCGCCTCAGGAGTGATAGGCATCATTTCCTCTTACAGTCTCATGGGCCAGAGATAGTCACGTGTCCCTCTCAACCGGAAGGAGACTGGCAGCAGTCTTCCGCCGGCTCTGAAGGGGAGGAGGACTAGTAACGTTCTCCAGGAGAAGTTCACAAAACAACCTGAGATCAAGGAAGCAAGGGACAGCGTTACAGGCATACTACTTTAAATTAGGAAAGTAAATACCAGAATATGTTGAAAAGCTAAGAGGAAAAAGCAGAAAAGTTTGAGAATAGCACCTCTAGTGAGCCTGGCAAGTAACCAGCGTGGGGAGTGAAGCGCAGGAGACTGCTGGGTTGTGTGGTGCGTCTCTGAGCGTTGTCTGACTTTTTTAACTATCCGCATGTGTTGTTTTTATTAAACTGTATGTACCTTTTAAACAAAACTTGCTTGAACAGTAAAGATGGAATCCAGGGAGACTGTCACGGGCACACCCTCAGGACCCCCATCGGGAATGATAGCTGAGGTCAGTGTCGGATAACTGGTCAGCGGTGTATGGAATCCCTGTCTTCCCTGGTTCCCCCAGGGACACTGATGTGCCTTGGTCAAGCTCCTTCCCTGGGTCTGTCCCAGAGGACTTGAATTTGCTTAGAGAACCCAAGAGCTGTCTCACAACCTCTTAGCCCTTCTTAGGCTGCAGCTCTTAACTCCCATTTACCTTCCACCCGTTGATCCAGAGTCTTCTCCTTATGAAAATGAATACAAAATACCAGTTGAAGGCTCTCATTCTCTTATCTATGAGCAAAACCCCGTTGGTCCAAGGCTTCTCAGCTCATCCTGACACTTGCTTCTCTTTAACTTTCTTTATGAAAACCTTAAGTTAGGGCTCTAACAAGAGGCAGTTTATATTTTCCCCCCTTTTGTCCTTGTTACATGCTCTTAACCACCTTAGCAGTGTCCCGTTCACACAGAGCATCCCCGGGGACACCCTGCCCTCCACCAAGCCAGTCCTTTGTATGTCTTCTCATTTCCTCCCACACAATGGCCAGAGAGAACGTCAATGAAGTGCATTTGATCATGGCATCCTTCATAACTCCTCTTGGTCTTAGCAAAATATCCTGACCCTTTCCAGTCCGTTCCCACCCCGCCCCCTCTCCAGCCTCATTCTTCCCTGCCCGCATGTTCGGGTGCTCCAGCTGCACCCCCTCTGCCCTCTGTTTCCGGAACCTGCCAGGAATTTGGGGCCTCCATCTTGGTTCCTGCCAGGCTCCCTGCCTGGAATGCCTTTCCCCCACTGCATGAATCTCTCCCAGATTCCAGGCAGTGATGGAGGAAGGGAAAGAGACTTATTAGAATGAGTGATGTGAGTTCAACAGCCACTTAGTAATCCTAACGTTGGGGAAGTCACTCAGCTTCTCAGAACCTCAGTTTCTCAGCTGATAGGAAGGTTTATCTGGATTATCTTTAACACCTTGTTCTGGTCCAGTACTAACCACCTTCCCTGAATTGTAATTACACTGAAATGTAATTTAGTTTTTAAGAGCATAAATTCTGGAGCCAGATACACAGTTTGGGTTCAAATCCCAGTTCTGCCACTTACTAGCTGTGTGACCTTGAATAAATTCGTAATCCATTCCGTGCCTCATTTTCTCACTAATGGGGGATAATAATAGTAATGGGCTTACCAGGTGGCTCAGTGGTCAAGTATCTGCCTGCCAATGCAGGAGCCGCAAGAGATGTAGGTTTGATCCCTGGGTCAGAAAGATCCCCTGGAGGAGGAAATGGCAACCTACTCCAGTATTCTTGCGTGGAGAATCCCAGGGACAGAGAAGCCTGGCAGGACTGGGGTCACAAAGAGTCAGACACGAATGAGGGACTGAGCATGCACGTATGCACCCCAAAGTTAACAAGTTCAGGTAATAGCAGTGGTTTTATAGTGTTGTTGTCAGAATTAAATGATACATATATTACACATATTCATATGTTGTTATACATATGAAGTGGTTTGTAACAGCTCTAATAAACTCATAATTATTATCATTAGTCTCCTCCACCAAACTGAGCCATCTAAGAAAGCAAAGCCATATCCCCTTTCTTTCCTAAATCCCCATTGCCTAGGATTTCACCCAGCATGTATAAAGATCTCAGTTATTTTTTTCCCAATGAAAGATGGAGAGAATTGGAATAAACTGTCATTTGAGTTAGGTTTCAAGAGCTTTGCCTAAACTCCTCGAGCTGTCTTCCCTTTCAGAAAATCATCCCACTAAATCATGTCTGACCTTTCACTCAACATTTGGAAGACTTGAGGGTAGAGGTTTGGGGGGAAGTTGTTGTAGTTGGGAGGAACGGAGCTCTTTTTAAGCTTGCAGGGGCCAGTTTCTGCCTCTGAGACTTTTAGAGGTTTAAAAGTCTAGGGGAAAAGAGATTTAAAAAAACACATCCCCAGAGGGCTGGGGGTAGTTGTACCCAGGGGCTCTCAGGAGGTGGAAGTCACCCCGCTTTGGGAAAACCCAAGCAGCACTGGGCCTTCCTGAAATGTAGAAAAGGCAAGTGACTTCTTCACTCCAGGCCACTATCCAGAGATGAGAACACTGGAAAGGGAGAGGTGGGGAGGAGAGTCCCTAAGCTCCCCTGGGAGCCTCGAAAGCATCATCCATGCAGAGGTGGTAAAAGCTGTAGTTACTACAGGTCATAGAAGTCCAGGTCTGAACCAAAGGGGATGAGTGACAAGGGGCAGAACAGAGCGGGAGAATTGATTAGAGAGGACCCAGAAAGGCAGAGGGAAGGGACAGTTCCCCAGAAAGCCTGGGGTAGGGAAGTGAGTAATCCAAACTGATCCGGTACCTCTGCCCATCATCGCTACTGCGGGTTATTTAATAAAGAGCCGCCAAAGTGACTGCAATTTCATTGCTAATATCCCCGTGCCTCACAGTTCTGCATCTTAACCTCATTGCTGGGGCTCCCAAGGCCCCCTACCCATCCCTGCCTCCCCAGCCCAATGTCCCCCTGCAGCCACTGGGGCGGAGCATCTCATTTTGCTAGGATGTCATCCATTTATCAAAGGATAGGATTAGCCCCCCCTCCTCCACATTCAGGAGGCAGAACCTTCCTCTTTCTAATTTCAACTTGGCAACAGCTTAGGTTATTAACCTACTGAAACATCCTCCAGGGTCTCCCTCTCACACCATGTTCCTTCCCCCATGTTTTCCCAGCATTCACTCTCTGATTCTCTTTTTCTCCAGGGCTGTGAAACTTAAACTTTTCCATTTTCAGATCTTTATATGCGGATAAAAGACATCCCTCTCCCCACTCCTGTCTGATGCTAGACGGAGATGCAGGGCATCACTGGTGAGTGGAAGGGCTGAGAGGATGCCCTAGGACAAAGGGGAAGATGGGGATGAGATGTGGGGAGGCCAAGAGAGAAGGAAGCTTTGAACCTGGAGTTGGGAAACCTAGGCTCAGGACCTAATTCTGTCACTCATTCAACCCTTGTCACTTTTCTCACATTCTATTGGGTATGCAAATCACTAAGGCCAACCCAGATTCAAGGAAAGAGGTTAGACTCTGCCTTTGAATGAGAGGGTTGCAAAGAGCATGTGACCATCTTTAATCTATCACAGCATAAAAGAGAAACTGTGGTATAGCAGACATTAGAAGGTTCAAGTCCAACCCCAACCTCTATTTCTTACCACATGTGTGCTTTCAGCAATTCATTTAATGCAATTGCACCTCTTTTTCTTTATATATTAAACAACAACAAAGAAATAAGGAAAGAAAGAAAGAGAAAGAAGGAACGGAGGGAGGGAGGAAAGAAAGGAAGGAAGAAAAAGAAGGCAGGAAAGAGTTATCACTGAAACAAGTAAGATTGTTTTAATGAACCTACACACAATTTAATACCATCTAGATTCAAGGCTTTGTTCCAATTGTTTTTTTGTGTGTATGTGCTTTAACTAAGGTGACCACATGATTCATAGTTCAAAGAAGAACACTGTGCAGAGTGAAAGGGATTGCTATTAATGATTGTGTAACAGGTGGAATCAGGACTGAACTCAGCCACCAGCTTGCATGGTCACCTCACTGTAATAAACAGGCCAATTTTCAGAGAAGAAACTGAGTAATGTGAACTAGGTCAGGTTACCCAGTGGTGAGCGATTAGTGGGGGAAAAATAAGGAAATATTCTGAGAAGAATTTAGATTTAAAATTTAGAATTTAAAGAATTTAGGAAGTCAGAGGTCTAGTTGAGAATCTCTAAGGGAATAAGGTAGGCTTTCCAGATGGCACAGTGGTAAAGAATTCACCTGTCAATGAAGAAGACACAAAAGATTCAGGTTCGATCCTTGGGTCAAGAAGATCCCCTGAAGGGAAACAGCAACCCACTCCAGTATTCTTGCCTGGAAAATTTCATGGACAGAGGACACTGGCAAGCTACAGTCCATGGGGTCACAAAGAATCAGATATGACTGAGCAACTGATCACACGCACACAATGGAATAAGGCAGACTACAATAGATATGATAGGAAAAATCATTCCGGTTCAAGCCGTTTCTCCATCCCCAGTGTCAAGCTGTCTATTCAGATTCCCCGTTCCATTCCCAGACGGTGTTCTTGCCTCCAGTCTCACCTGTATCCAGTCCTTTCTATGCCAGGCTTCCTTCCCCCAGGGAATTCTATGAAGCCTGCACATTTCTTCCATCATTCCCTGCCATAAACCCTTGGATGGCTGTTCATCTGCCACAGAAAACACCTTTAACTGCAAGCACGGGACAGGCTTGCCGTGGTCTCTCCTCCCACCTGTCTCTCCAGCCTCCTCCCCTGTGCTCTGACTTCATACTTTGTTTACATTCTTAGGAATTCCAAAAAACATTTATGTCTTGGCCTTCAGTACTGGAGTTTATCCTGGGATGCCTCTTTCTGCCCTCCTTTCAGCCTAGAATGTTCTTTCCCATTTCCGTTGCCTCTGTAGCCACCCCAGGGTCATCTTCCCAAAGAGCCCTTTTGAGATGCCCAAGGACAGGGAGAGTGCTCTCCTGAGTGCTCATTAAGCTTCCAGGGAACCCTCCTGGCCTGGGGATACAGGGATGGATAAGGGCTCAGACGACCTGGATTCAAATCCCAGTTGATCTTGAGGAAATTACTTAATCTGTCCTTGGTTTCCCCATCTGTAAAATGGATGTAATGAGACTCAACTCTTGGGTTTAACTGTGCGAATATAATACATATATCACTTAATACAGTGCCTGGCACATAGAAAGTGCTCAATAAACAGCAGGTATCCTCTTCTGGCACGGCCTGCATCTGGCACCCAAGGGCAAAGACTGGGTCTAACTCACACTACTATCTCTAAAGGACCCTAATAAGTGTTGGTTGGAATGAACTGAGTTTGGGAGCTTTTTGAAAACTTCAAGGAGACTCTCTGCTCCAGGGAAGAAAGAGTAGAAGTCAGAGGGTGGCAAGAAGACTAGGGAAAAAGGAGACTAGGGACTTCTCTGGTGGTCCAGTGGTTAAGACTTGGCACTTCCACTGCCCACGGGTCACGGGTACTGGGAACTAAGATCCCATAGGCCAGGGGGTGAGGCCAAAAAGAGATGGGGGCAGCTTCTGGGCCCCAACCTTTAGAACCATACAAGTACCTAACCCCACGAGGAGACAAGCAAATTTTATAAAGAAGTTACTATTTATTTTCTCACTCCAAGCTAAGGGGTTGTAGGTTTTTCCTCAAATTTCAACTTACCTTTTCTGGCCTCACATTTCTAAATACACCCAAATGAAGATATTTTATGAGCAAACCAAGTTATACATAAAGCATTTTTACATTCCTAAACTGACAAAGTAATTTAACTTTGTAAAGGGCACTTAAAGTCAAAGTATTACATACGCTTCAAAATTTCCTCAAATTTCCACTTTAAAAAAAAAGATTCTAAGCAGCTCCAGAATTCCCAGACATTTTCCTGCTCTGGGCTGACCCTTGAATCGAGAGTGGTGTCCATAAAGCAGCCTTTCCCAGGAAGAGCTCTCGAGCTGAGAAAACCAAATCATCACCAAGTCCTTTGTGTCTGGACACCGGCAGGCCCACCACCCTCCCCTCTCCCCACCCTGCACTGACATTCACAAGGAGGAGAAGGCAGCAACAGCTGGAGCTGCCTCTGCAGTCAAGCTCCCGGAGGTCACACATCTGGGCAGCTGCCCAGGACTCCAGCTTCTTCAGCCCTTCTCCATTCTGGTGACATGAATGCCCCTCTCTCGCCCCAGGCCTCTTGGCAAACGCCTAACTACCTCATGAAAAATGACACCCTGTAAAGAGCTTCATCAGGTCCAGGAAGAAAAGGAGAGAAGCCTGGTTAGTTTCCTATCCTAACAGCTCTTGACTCCAGGAGGTGGATCCAGGATAAGGGGAATCGTCTTTGTCTCACGCTAGATCACAGGGGGCTTACCTGTTATCAGTGGTAAAGAATTTGCTTGCCAAGCAAGAGACTCAGGTTCATCCCTTGATCCCCTTAAGGATGAAATGGCAACCCACTCCAGTATTCTTGCCTGGAGAATCCCATGGACAGAAAAGCCTGGTGGGCTACAGTCCATGGGGTCGGTCGCAAAAGAGTCGGACATGACTTCGCGATTAAACACCAATAACAGATTACAGAACATGGTCAGAGCTATCTACACCAACAGGAATTCAGGCTTAAAGTTCCTAAAACTCAGTGAGTGAAATAAAAACCAGGAGCTTAGAAATAGATGTTTACATAGTCGACACCCACTGTGATCTTGGCATTAGAGACAGTTTGACCTAAAGGCTTAGACTCTAGGTTTGAATCCTGCCTCTGCTACTTACTGGCTGGGTCCTCAGGTAAATTTCCTACCCTCTCTAAGCCTAAGCATCTTCATCTGTAAAACGGGCATAAATAACAATAGTACCCACATCGTGGATTAATTTGAAGATGAAATACAAAGGGAGTCTATAGAGGGCTTGGCATATAGTAAGTACTCAGTAAATCTTACAATCACTATTGTTGCTCCCAAGGTTTGTGATCCTTTGGAATAATGAGACAAGTCTCTAAGCCAGCACCTGCATTACCACCACATAACGTGTCTCCATCACAAGGCAGGTGTCTAGTTCACTTCACCTGACAAATTCCTCATGCAGGCCCTCCAGGTGGCCACCCCCAGCTCCATCTCACCTGTTACCTGTGGCTTCCTGTCTCCTCACCCCATCCCACCCCAGCTCAGAGAGTGAGAATTCTGATCAGGGCCCCAGAGACTCATCTGCAACTCCCCAGCTTCAAGAAAGGGGGCTCCAACGACGCAGAGCAATAATGAGATGGAAGATGTGGGCTAATCCTGAGCCAAATGAGGGTCTAATTCACGCTGTAAAAATCTGTCAGCTGCTAGTTAACAGTTCCTCTGGCCCTGAACTGGGGGGGAGGGGTGGCCTCTGCTCGCAGGAGCATTTGGGCCTGTACCTAGGGTGTTGTTTTTCTCCCCTTTCCTTGTTTTTTTCATTTTTGGAATGTGAATATAAAGTTTATGGAGGGGCCTGGTCTCTGTTCACACCGGGTGCTAATAGCCCACAGCTGAAAGCAGAGATGCAGAGGAAAACTGGGCCTCGGAGCCCCCAGAAGGCGAGGTGATCCAGGAGGAGGGGGCGGAGAGGGTGGTGGAGGGGCCCAGGAGGAGGTGGAAGGATATTTAATATTGAATTTGCTTTTCTTTTTTTTTTTTTTTTAATGTGGAAACTTTTAGACACAAACCGGCCCTGTGTTTAAGTCATTAAAACATCTTTAAGCATTTTCTGGTTTGAGTTTGCTCCGCAGCCGTCCCGGTTCCTGGAATGTATTTTATTTTTCTTTTAAGTCGGTGAAAGCAGAAGGAGAAGGCGGGGAGGCGGTGGGGAGCAGGGGGAAAAAGTGCATTTCCAACAGATTTTTCTTTTTCTTGTTCCTGGGGTGGGAAAGAGGGCGGGGACGGAGAGAACAGGGCTCCCAGTGTCTGATCGTTAATCCCCAGGAACCCCGCTTGGCCTTTTAAAGCCGATGCACTTGTTGACACGGTATCCAGATAAACACTCCCCGATCCTTGTCAGGAGCGTCGCCGGCCCTCGCGGAGGCCCGGGGAATCGCCGCCACGCTCTGGGTTTAAAGTCGCCGGGCTTGGGGGTGGGGGCGGAGGGGCGCTCGGTGGTGGCCCGCCCGGCACAGGGGCGCGGGCTCCTCTCCGCCCGGCGCACGGGCGGGATCTCACCCTCTTCCGCTTGGCACCCAGGCCCGGCGTCTGCCTCGGCCGCCCGGGCCTGGCGCCACACGAGGCGGGGACGGTGACTCACGCGGCCGCCCGACGGAACGCGCACGTGGCGGCGAGGGCCCGAGGGGATGCCGCCACGCCCGGCTGCCCTGACCTCAGGGCGTAGCCTTGATGCTCTCGCGCCGACGACTCTGCTCTCGCTTCTCCAAGTTGAAGGCCTAGAATCCGAATCCCTGGGCCTCCGGCTCTGAGCCGAACTCAGGAGGGAGCCCTCCGCAGGTCGGAGATCCCCTCCGGATACCCGCGCTGAAACTGCTCATTCAGTCCAGACGCCCAGCCAGGAGCGCCACTGGGACTCAAATGGGGTCCCCAGGCCACGTCTGAAAAATAGGAGAGTTACCTTGGCGCCACTCCATCCTCGTGACGGGGCAGAGGATGGGCGGCCCAAGGACAGAACCCTCCCGGAGCGCGCAGGAGTCTCCCCGTAAGGGCCCAGTCGGAGCTCGCCCATCGGTGGCGCTCAAAGCTTCATGGCCCCCCGCCTCCCAGCCCTACTCCCAGCTCTTCTGGGACCCTCTCCCCCTGCCGAATCATCTGTTTTTCCGTTTGAACAGTGGGGAGGTCCGAACACCTTTGCGGGAAGGAAGAATCCTCAGTTTTCTGACTTCTTCACAAGATCAGAAAATAGGATGGAAGTGCGTCTAAGTGATTGAGCTAGCAGTCCCCAGGGGGCGGTGGGAAGCGAAAGGGATGTGTTAGGAAATCTGGAGGGAGGCTGGGGGCACCCCCTCGGTGCACATTAGGAAAACAGCTCTCCTGGGAAAGTGCTCTTGTAAGGTGATCCGCCTCCTACTCCAGTGGCGACGAGTCTTCCGGCTCCTGAAGGCGCCCCTCCCACCACAGTCCTTGACTTTCAGGGAGGCCTGATGGCTGGGGGGAATGGGGCCCAGGGAGGGCCTGGGGGGCAGAGAGGTGACATGCAAGACGATCAGGAGCCCCCTCTCTTAGAGCCTCATGGCGCTGCTCGCCTTGAGCCAACCAGCCTTGCAGAGGCTGAGGGACGCTAGTGGACAGAGGACTTGCGCTTTGTACTTGAAATACCAGTCCTGAACTGGATTCATTTCTCCTTCGCAACCCAGTAGTCTTCTGGGGTTCCTGGGATGGAGCCAGGGTGGGGAGACAAACAGGAATTTGCGCCCTGCAAGAGAGAGGAGGATGAAGTCAGAAGTAAGTTCAGGTAAAGTTCACTGCCCCGGTGAAATCAATGCTTCAAATTCCAGTCCTGACCCTGACTTCCCTATGACCTTATGGCAAAACTCCTGCTTGGACTGATGTTGAAGCTGAAACTCGAATATTTTGGCCACCTGATGCAAAGAGCTGACTCATTTGAAAAGACCCTGATGTTGGGAAAGATTGAAGGCAGGAGGAGAAGGGGATGACAGAGGATGAGATGGTTGGATGGCATCACCGACTCAATGGACATGAGTTTGGGTAAACTCCGGGTGTTGGTGATGGACAGGGAGGCCTGGAGTGCTGCGGTTCATGGGGTTGCAAGGAGTCAGACACAACTGAGCGACTGAACTGAACTGAACTGAACTGAAAACAGGTCAGGAAAAGCTGAAGTTCCATGGGTCCCTGACTGCCCTACACCATGGCATGAACACAGGCCCATCCATCCTCCCACCCCCATGGTCCAGGCTGAGTTTATGGTTTCTGCTGCCTGCAGCTGAGGCCCTTTGTGTATGGCTGGTACCCCTGGCACCCAGCAGAAAATGAAAGTCGCTCAGTCGTATCTGACTCTTTGCAACCCCATGGACTATACAGTCCATGGAATTCTCCAGGCCAGAATACTGGAGTGGGTAGCCTTTCCCTTCTCCAGGGGATCTTCCCAACCCAGGGATCGAAACTGGGGCTCCCGCATTGCAGGCGGATTCTTTACCAGGGGCAGAACAGCATGGTAAACACTGCATAACACCTGCCCTCCCCGCCACCCCCAAAGAAAAGAAACTGTCTAGGACCAGCTTCCGATGAGGGGAGCTCTTCTTCCTAAAAGACTCTCCTGCTGTCTCCTCCCCAGGGATGGGGGACAAAGAGTGAGACCTCGCAGTGTATAGAGTGAAGCTGAGCGACCCCTCGACAGTGCCCGGTGGGTTCCCTGAGTGGGGCGGCAGGGACCCGGTGGGCGCTTCCCGAGGGACCCCACATGCCAGGCCACTGAGCAGCTTCAGCCCTCCTGGGAAGGTTGGGCTCGATCCCAACCCCGTGCTCCCTGTGCTGCAGATTCCAGGGACCTTGGGGGCACGAGATTTTCCACCTTCCGAATGCAGTTCTGTGCTGCAAAGAAGCGGGCCCTGGCAGTCATCTGGCTCTCAAAATGGGTGCCACAGAAACAGCTGAGAGCTGGCAAGCCTGGTGGCCCTGAGGGTCAGCGTCTATCAGTCCGCATTAAGATATGCAAAGCCGAGGTGCCCGCGCAGCCGCTGTCCCCTCGGCCTGGTGCGTAATTGGTGTCAACTGTTTGATTGCGATAATTGCTACTGTCTGGGGAAGTGGCTTCCAGGCCCCAATGGGACAGAGCCCAATTTGCGGGCGGCTGGGCCCACTGCTGGGGCTTCCCATGTAGCTCAGTTGGTAAAACATCTGCCTGCAATGCGGAAGACCTGGGTTCAATTCCTGGGTCGGTAAGTTCCCTTGGAGAAGGAAATGGCAACCCACTCCAGTATTCTTGCCTGGAGAATCCCATGGACAGAGGAGCCTGGCGGGCTATAGTTTATGGGATCGCCAAGAGTCAGCCAGGACTAAGCGCTGTCTTTGTGAGTGTGTGGGTCCACTGCTGACCCTTGAGTACCTCCCCTACCCTTGGTTCTTCCGCCTGCTGTTCCTGGAGACTGCAGGCCTGGGACTCCTGTGGGTGTCCCCGCCCATCTCTCCCTCTTTCTGAGAAGGAGGAATGGGAGGAGCAAGGTCTGTCCCCCTGCCCCCCCCCACCAACAACACAAACAGCAGCTCCTTCTGGAGGAGCAGGAACAGGCAGGCTCAGGCCTGCAGGATTTACCCCAAGCCCCACACTCCCCAGCCTATAATGGTCACAATAGCAGTTACTTTCCTGGCCATTATCTTGGCTGCCCCTGACCGGAGCCTGCTATGATGAGATGAGATGAGAAAACTGAGCCTCAGGGCCTGGTCTGTGCATTACAGGATGTTAACAGCATCGTGTTTAGCTTCTACCCACTACGTACTGACATCACATACGCACACTTCTTCCCACTTGTGATAACTACAGATACTTCCAGAAATTGTCAAATGTCCCCAAGAAGGAGGGAGACAAACCATCCCCAGTTGAGAACCACTGGATCCAGTGGGACCCCCGTTGTGTCAGGAACCAAGTGTCAGACTCACCTGGTTCAGTTCATTCAAAGAAAATTTTCCGCATCGTCTGACACTGTAGGAAAAAGACCTGAGGACCAGGTTTGTCAGGCCTGCAGAGAAGACTAAAGAACCCTTCTTGCTCTCAAAGCTTAGCTTGGTGGTTAAATACATGGCATTTGCTGCCAGATGGCCTAGGTTTGAATCTCAATTGCCATTTACTGGGTGAATATCTGTGCCTCAGTTTCCCCACCTGCAAAAGGGAGGCAATCATAGTAACTACCTCATCAGCTTATGATGAGAACTGAACAGCTCGTGTTTGAAAGAACTGATATCTAGAAAAGGCCTGGAACATAGTAAGCCCTCAATAAGTGTTTGGTAAATAAAATAGAAATAAAGCACTTCTATGTGGGGGGGGGGGGTGGTTTAGCCGCTAAGTCATGTATGACTCTTGGCGATCCCATGGACTGTAGCCTGTCAGGCTTCTCTGTCCATGGGATTCTCCAGGCAAGAATACTGGAGTGGGTTGCCATTTCCTTCTCCAGGGGATCTTCCCCACCCAGGAATCGAACCCAGGTCTCCTGCACTGCAGGCAGATGATGTACCAACTGAGCCATGAGGGAAGCTATGAAGGGGTTGTGGGGAAGCATTTTTCTTCACTGTCTGCAAATGAGTACAATGCAGAACAGAATCAGGTAAGGGTTAGCCAAAGGCATCAGTGGCGGAGGAAGCAAGACGGCCTGGGAGAGAGAGAGGTGGCCTTACGATGGGAAAAGGAAAAGATTTGGGCCTGGGATGGTAGGAGCTCTGTCCTGACCAGTCACCAAGACAAAGCATGTTTTACCTGGATGAAGAGGTATGGGCAAGGCAAGTGATGCTCCTGGGGGCACTCTGCTTTAAAGCTTAAAGGAAGGGAATTCTCTGATGGTCCAGTGGTTAGGACTCTGAGCTTTCACTGCCGAGGGTGAGGGCTTGATCCCTAGTTGGGAAACTAAGATCCCACAAGCTGTATGGTGCTACCAAAAAAAAATTTTTAATTAAAATTTAAAAAGCCAAAATGAAGAGCACCCTCCTCCAGGAAGTCTTCTCTGACTCCTTGGCCTTTCAAAATAACCCCCTATTCTCTGAGCCTCTGCAACATTACTGGCTCTACTCATTGGATATGTAATCAAATAAAGCCTTGTAGGGACTTCCCTGGTGGTCTAGTGGTTAAGAACCCACCTGCCAATGCAGGGGACATGGGTTCAATCCCTGGTTTGGGAAGATGCCATATTCTGTGAAGCAACTAAGCCCATGGGCCATAGCTACAGGAGCCTAAGTGCCCTGGAGCCCGTGCAATAAGAGAAGCCGCCCCAACAAGAAGCCCAGGCACCACAACTAGAGACAGCCCATTTGTAGCAATGAAGACCAAGCACAGCCATAAATAAATAAAAGCCATTGTATCATCCATTGCACGGGGGGAAGAGCATGAGTTTTGGAGTTTGAATTCATCTCTGATGCTTACCAGCTGTATTAACTGAAAGTATGCAAGCCTCGCAAGTCTCAATTTTCTCATCAATAAAAATGGGCTTAATAAAACCTACCTCCTAAGACGATCGTGAACATCAAGTGAACTAATGGATGTGACATACTAAATGTAACAATTAGGCCAAGGTACAGATCCTAATAGAAACTTACTAGGTTCTTTACTTTTTAAAAATAACAATGACAATGATTAACATGTATTGCTATTTGCTTCTGTTTTCTTAACTTGCCCAGATTGGGAAGGGTTTGGAGCCAGGGTTTCTGGAATAAGGGGCTGTGAATATGCAAAGCCCAGTGGAGAACTGGGGTTGGGGGGGCGGGGAGCAGGGCAGAGGGAGCAATCTGCCTCAGGTGCAGGCAAAGAAAAGGTTCATTGTGTGTCGAGAACTTTAAAACAATAAAATTGACTAAAAGTCGGTCTGCTTTTTTCTTATCACCATGTGCCAGCAATTCTGTGTCAGAGATAAAATATTCCTCCCTTGGAGAAAAAAAAAAAGAATCTTCTGTTGTGCTATGTTCTAAGCAATTACTGCAGTTACTGTTAAGTTTCAATAATATAGACATGAACTTCAAATGAGCGCATCTCTGTTACTTATTCTTTCATAGAGATTCTACAGTGAGTTCGTTTGAAGAACTCTTCTGGCTACAGTCGGCTTGGAACACACAGAACTCCCTACACTCTTCACTCCGGGAGTCAGTTTGTAACAATTCAGGGTCATTAGTGCTGGTTTCAGTCACAGTACCTCAGCTCCTGGAGTTCTACACATCCCTGCGATTAAACGGCAGATTCAAAAATAAACCATGATGTGCAGTGATTCCACAGACAAAGTCACAGACTCAGTCCTGTCGTTCTCTATGCAAATCATTCTCAGCAGCTTGCTGACTTCACTCTTTGGGGAGCTTTTCTCCATGTATTTCCTTCTCCCCAGCCCCCCCAAAAAGCCATTGCGTGCGTGCATGCTAAGTCGATTTAGTTTTATCCGACTCTTTGCAGCTCAATGGACTGTAGCCCGCCAGGCTCCTCTGTCCATGGGATTCTCCCAGCAAGAATACTGGAGAGGGTTGCCATGCCCTCTTCCAAGGGATCTTCCCCACCCGGGGATGGAATACGCATCTCTTATGTCTCCTGCCTTGGCAGGTGTGTTCTTCACCACTAGTGCCACCTGGGAAGTCCCCAAAAGAGCCATTAATATAATTTTAAAGTGTTAGTCAATTAATTTTATCTTTTCTGCAGTATAATATTCATGTTATTTATTACTTAATGGCTGATATGATTATACAAGATTCTTTTGATGTGTACCATTTTTAAAGTCTTTGTTACAATATTGCTTCTGTCGTTTATGTTCTGGTTTTTTAGCCAAGAGACACATGTGACCCTATGTCCTCAACCAGGGACTGAACCCACACCCCTTGCACTGGAAGGTGAAGTCTTAACCACTGAACCGTCTGAGAAGAAGAACATTAATGAAAGAACATTTTCACTGATTTTTTTCCAGCCATTATTATTCTTTATTTATGACAATAATTTTGTTACATGTGGGGTTGTTTAAAAGGATTCACCTGGGGTGTCTAATAATCAGGTCCCCCACTGGTCTGGAAAGGGACCCCTCCTCCCCCGAGGGGGACTCTGCCCCTCTCCCACCTGCCTTCCCGAGGCCCCGCCTCTGCTAGGTCCCTCCCCCAGAAGCCCCGCCTCACCCCTGCCCCTCCTCCCCCATCTGGCCCCCTAAGCCCCTCAGTCTCAGGGGTTAGTGAGTAGGGAAAGCTCCCAGAGGAGACCACGTGTGACCTGGGAGGCAGGCACACTTCAGCACCGGCCACAGCCTCCACAGGACCCAAAAGAACATAATGCTCAGATCTGGGGAAATTGAAGCCCAAGGAGAGGTGGTACCCAGGCTGAGGTCGCCCATCTTCTCGGTGGGTCGGGGGGGAACTGGAGCTCAGCATCCCTGGCCTCCATGCTGGGCCCTTCCAGGACATCACTCAGCCTTAGCCCAACTGGAAAGGAGTGATGGGGAACTTCAGGCATCAGACACGGGCCTCCATGGATGCTCTTTCTGGCCAACAGGGCCATCCTGGGCCCCCTTCTGAGCCCAGAATAGCCTGACTTGGGCCCACCTCTAGCTTGGGCTTCCCAGGTGGCTCAGTGGTAAAGAATCCACCTGCCAATGCTGGAGACACAGGAGATATGAGTTGGACCCCTGGGTTGGGAAGATCCTCTGGAGGAGGGCATGGCAACCCACTGCAATATTCTTGCCTGGAGAATCCCCATGGACAGAGGAGCCTGGCGGGCTACAGTCCATGGGGTTGCAAAGAGTCAGACACAACTGAGCACATGCACGTGCACACACACACACACACACACACACACAGCCTCCCTTCCCTCCCCTAGTGTGAGCTGAGAGCAGAGTCAGGTATGTGATGGAATTCTCTAGATCCATGTCCACATGACGTGCAACCTGGAGGCATTGGTCTTTCCCCGAGGAACTGAGATTGGCCTCAACCCAGACCTCTGGACCCTTGGCCTAGATTGAGAAGGGGTGGATGTGGTGGGGGTGTGGGGATGGATCATGTGACCCGCACAGGCAGGATGCCCTTCTTTTTCGAGAAGAGGCAAATCCAGGATCTCTTCAAGCCAAAGATGCTCAGCATCTGTGAGTTCTACTTCCAAGAAGCCCCTTCCCTCCTCCCACTGGCTCTGCTGCTGCTGTGACGGTTGCTGCTCCCATTTCAACCAGCACCAGATCCATTAATAGCATCAATTTTATTTGCACCAGCCTTGGCTCCCTCCCCGCTCCCCAGGGGCACTCGATCCAGAATGCCAGGGCCTGCTTCCTTTTCTCCTGGAACACGTTGACTCCCTCCCTTGGGCGCCCAGGGAGTTGGCAGGATAATAACCTTCGAGAGGAAAACTCTCTTCTCCCTGCCTCCTAATCTTCAGTGCTCACCAAATTAGAAAAGGCGTCAGAAGCCCATCGGGCCGACAGCCGCAGGGGTGTCACGCCATTAACCCCAGGCCGCCTCCTGCTGGTATTGGCAAGGTGGGGGGAGGATGTTTCTGGCCCCCTAACCCTTTCCAGCTTCCCTTTCTAGCAGGAGAACTCACCTTCACCTCTGCTTTCCCACCCCCATCCCCACCTCCACCACTTGGTGTGAGACCCCTGCCCCATCCTCCTTATGTTTCCCAATCCCCTCTTCCACCTGCACCCTCGTTTTCCTTCTCCGCACCCCACCTCTATCAGAACAGCCAGCAAGGCCTCCCGACCAGCCCAAGCCCTTTCTTCATGTGTGAGAAGGTTGCGGGCCAGGGAGGGGAGGGCCGTTGTCCTGTTCCTCCTTCAGGACGGAGCTCAGCTGGCTCTTCACTTGTCCATCCAGCAAAGACTGGATCTGTGCCAGGCCCCAGTTCTCACGGCTGGGGGTAGAGCAGTGGGAAAAACAGGGTCCCACCTCCATGGAGGGCGCTGTCTATTGGGTTGGCCAAGAAGTTCATTCCAGCTTTTCCATAGCTTCATATGGAAACCCCCTGAACGCACTTTTTGACCAACCCAATACTTCTGCCAGAAGGCGGCCCCTCATCCCTGAGTTTGGGCCAAGTATCCTCCACGTTGGACCACAATTGTGGTTTGACTTGTCGGCCTCCCCACTCGGCCAAGCTCATTGAGACGGCAGGACCACATCCTGTTCCACCCCGCCTCCTCAGCGCTCCCAAGCATCCTTAGTGAACAGTCACGACGGACACTTATATAGCACTGACTATGTGTCAGGCGCTAAGGGCTAAGTGCTGTCATTATTCCCGTTTTAGGAAAGGGAATGGAGTCCCGGACTTGTCCCAGGTACCCAGCTAGCAAGCAATTCAAACCTCGGCGTTCTGGCTCCAGACCGCAAACACGTGGCTGTGAAGGAAGAACAGCCTGACACCAGTGATGGGCATGCCAGCCCTTCTCTGGGCCCTTGTTTCCATGCCTCTGGGGCAGAAAGTTCTTCCTTGCTCCTGACACCAGTCTCTTCAACTGCAAACACCACTAGAGCTTTGTTTTGTAACCTCCAAGGAGGTGGAGCGTGGGAACAGCTCCTGATCTGAGTCAGGTCATCTCCCTAAGCACAGGAGGCAGGCTGGAACCAGGCTCCTGGGGTCCCCAGGAGCCCTTAGGTGTTCATTCCCCTCTCCCTGCCTCCAAGTCCTGCCATCCCAAATCCTACCCATGCCACCTCCTCCAGAAAGCCTTCCTGTGTCTGCAGCACCTGCTGGAGTAGGAAGGGGTGGAAGCCAGCCTGTGTGCCTTCCGGTGTGTGGTTCAGCCTGGTTGTTCTCCCCAGTGGCCTAGGGTGGGGGCCCGTGGTACATGCTAAGTAAATATCGGTGTAGTGCAAGGCCAGGGCTGAATCCTAGCCCAGGGCAAGCCACCCCCTCTTGGAGCCTCAACCTCTTCCTGTACTTAGAGGGGTTGGGTGACTTAGACCATCTCTGAGTTACTTTCCTCCATAAAATTCTAGGTTCGATTGTAAACATTCCCTTTATGAGTCAGCATCAAGCAAAGTTTCCTTCCCAGATCCCAGGTGAGACCTGTCAACTGAGACAGCTGGTCATGTGAGGAGCATCTGAAAAAGGGCCTAGAGAGGAGGTGTCCTCTTAGGGAGGGACTGGGCAACCTCTAGGAGGGTCTTTCCATAGAAGCTGGGAGGCGGGAATGATGAACAAGAATAATACAGTGTTCCCGCCCTGAGCCTGGCCCTGCTGTGGGTACCCTACATGTTTCTGTGCAGTCAGAGCTCACAGCCTCTCTGAAGGGAGTGTTCTCATGCCCATTGTACAGATGAGGAGACTGAAGCTCCTCTCCAAGTTCACATTTACAGCCAGTAAATACCTGAGGGAAGCGTGGGGCATATCTGTCTGACTCCAAAGATCGGGCTCTGCCCATGGCACATAGCGGCATCTTTCAGCTGCCCTGATCTGCGTGTGCCTGGACTGTGTCCTGTCCCTGCGTGGTGTACACAACTTCCATGTGTGCGCATGGTGTAAGGAGGGCTCGCATGGGGCTACCGTGCTCACGCTCTTTCTGGAGAGCCACAGCTGAGTGTGCCTGTGTGTGTGTGTGAGAGAGAGAGAGAGAGAGAGAGAGAGAGATCACAAGTGAGCTGATAGGGACCCCAAAGCGGGAACAGAAAGAAAGGAGCAGCTGAAAGGAGAGAGGGAGGGAGTTAACACGCAGCATAACGAGGGTAACAATAATAACAATAATAATAACAAGGGTAGCACAAACCTTGCCTTTTTTTTTTTCCTCCAAGGCGAATGTGAGCTGAAGCTGGGCTGAGGGGATTAATCTCTTAAAAAATAAGTGCCGTGTGAGGAGACAGGCAGTGATTAAGGTTTTAACTGATCAGTCTGCATCTGACAGTGAACCAGCTATTATCTTAACGGAATCAAACGAACATTCAAAGCCGCGCTCAGCCCCAAACATGAAAGGAGATGTCATCTGCTGGCAGCTGGCAAGCCGCAGGGGGAGCCGAAGGGGAGACAGGAATGGAGGGAGAGGAGAAGAGAGAGGGAGGGAGAGAGAGAAAGAGTGTCACGGGGCGCGAGAAGGGAAGATGGAGGAAAAGAGTGACGGGAGCAGGACCGCTACCCCACTTCCTCCTCCCATCCCTGCCCTAGAGCACGGTGTCACCACCGGCTCAGGGGACCTCGGTGTGACCTACTGATGAAGCTGAGGTGTGAGGAAGCGGAGGCCAAGGGCATGGGCTGCTAGGCTCTGGCGGGAATCTTGTTTCCTAGAGAGGGGACATCAGGACTCCCACCCTCTCCCCCTCCCTCAGTTCCCGCATACTGAAGGCTCAGGAAATTTATCTTAAATAAATAAAAGGGCAAGAGAAAAGAAGCAAGGCCAAAAAGAGAGAGAGAGAGAAAATGGCTTTGTTAGACACTTTGGCTCATTTCTCTAATTTCACTCTCCCAGCAACCCCACAGGAAAAGTTACAGTCTGGATGAGGAAATACAGAGGCCAGAGAGGTGAAGCCTCTTCTTGCTGCAGATGCCACAGCTTGGAAGAGGCGGGGCTGGGATGTGAACCCAGGCCTCTCTGGCTCCCATGTCTCTGCATTTCTCCCCAGGAGGGAGATAGGAGAGCAGAGACCACAGTGGGAAGCACCAGGGCAAAACCAGAGAGGCGCGCTGATGGGGGTTTCTGTTCTGACGCATCAGGCCTGCAGAGTAAGCAAAAGATGCTCCCTTCCCATCCCACACTCCCAAAGCAAGGATGCTGGGGCAAGGGGGACTCCAGAATCCGCTGGGCCCTGGGCCTGGACCAGTGCCCGATGCATCATTGGTGCCCATCACGCGTTTGTTGGGGGAGAGATGGAGGGAAGGATATGGACACAAGGCAAGCTGGGCAGAAGCGAGACAGGGAGAGTGACCTGGTCTGTTCCCCTAGCCCACTGCTGGCCAGGCTCTGACCCCACCCCATCCCAGGAGAAGCCTGAGCAAAGGAGGGGGCACCCCCACTCCTTGCCATCCGAGCCGCCAGACGGAGGGAACACTGCCTGGGGCTGGCACAGGTGCGTGAGCCTGGGGGAGAGAGAAAGGTGGGGGGGAAGGAAAACACTGGAAAAGGAAAGATTTCGAGAGAGAGAAAGGGAAATATCTGAATAATCAGAAAAACTGACACACGCAGGGCCCCGCGTGTGGGACAATTTATTTGCTAATGTGGAGCTGATCCCCTAACCCACTTCTCTTCTTCCTTTGCTGACTCTCTCACCCACTTGAGGAGACATCTGTTTTCCAGAGAAAACAGACATATGGTCCTTCCTCTTCCCTCTTTGTCACACACTCACAGTCTCTCTCACACACACAGGCACACACAACAAATACACAGACAACAAATACACTCTCTCTTAACACGCACACAATCTCTGTCTCATACACACACACACACACACACACACAGAGCCAGGGCTGGGTTCCCCCTCCCAGAACTGCTTCTCTTGGCAGAGGTCCACACTGGGGACCAGATGGGGTCCAGTCATTTCTCTGGGGGTGGGGCTGACCCTGTGCTCCCCCTTCCTGGATGCAGCCTTCAAAAAGCCTGACCCGGAAGGGAGGAAGCGATAGTAGAAGCCAGAAGCCGGGCGTGGTGGGTGGATGGGCAGGAGGCTCCCCTAGAGCTGCAGTGACTTCCCTCTCCAGGTGGCCAGTCCCTCCCTTTCCCTCCGCCACCACCTAGGTCTGGGACCTGCCCATTCCATGCCTGAATTGTGGCCATGGTCTCCTAAGCCATCTCTCTCGTCTTTAATCCACCTGCACGCCACTGCCGGGGGCTCTTTCACACACAGCCCAGATGGCATCCCTCTCTTGTTGGAAAGCTGTGAGGATCAAGCCCAAACTATTCTAGCTGGGCTTGAAGACTTCCACAGTCTGCCCTTCGCACTCCTCTCTGCCTTGGCTCCTGCTGCCCATGCCCCCACCCTCACTCCCGAACACTTCCACCGGGGCAGAGTCGCACTCTCCCCATCCCCGAGCAGAGACACAGGCACAGTCCCACTTTACACCTGCAGTCCCTGTGTCCATCCACCCGGAGAGCCCTGTCCCTCCTCTCCACCTAGCCAAAGTCTCCTCCTAGGAGGGCTGATGAGGTCAACTCAGCTCACTGAGCAGCTCTTCCATGTCAGACACTGCTGCCCTTCATAGGAAGTAAGTCAGCTACTCCTCACTGGAGCCCTGGGAGATACACACACGTAACAGAAAGGAAACTGACATATAGAGAGGCTGCTCATCTTGCAAGATCACAGAGGCACATCCAGAAAGTGGCAGAGCTAAGATCTGAAGGCAGGGAGCTCGGCTGAGTCTGTGCTGAAGCACTGGACTGTCCTCCCCTCCATGCGCACCCCTCCTTCCTTGAAAGCCCTCACTGGCCACCCAGCCCCCACGTCCAGCCTCTTTGTCCTCCAGCTTCCTCAAATATGTTATCTGTGCCTCTCATGGGCTCTTTAATTACACAATGCCTTGAATTAGTACTTTGATCTCAGCGTGTGTTAATTTTATCTCATGAACTAGATTATTTATTATCAAGAGTATAAACTGTTTTTGCCACTACTCTTATAGCCCTCCCTCCCCCCACCAGTTGCCTAGCACAGTGCTAGGCATATGGGTTAGAAATAAAACCAGCACCAGCTAACATGTAGTGAGTACTTACTATGTGCCCGACACTGTTCTGAGTACTTCCCATGGATTTCCATGGAGTCCATGGATTTATTCTTCACAGATGAGAACACAGATGGAAAATTAGGAAGGTTAAGTAATTTTTCTTGCTCAAGGTCACACAGATGGTGGTGGGTTAAAGATGACTGCAGATCCTTTGTCCTTCCTCCACTAAGACATGAAGCTTATTTCTTCTCCCCCTGAATTTAGCCAAGAGGATGCGGCAGAAGTGAAGTCGTTCTTCTTTTGGGCCTTCGTCTTGAGAAGGCCTGGAATCTCCCACTTGGATGCTTCAGGGAGTTCTGAGCTGCTGTGTAAGAAGTCTGGTTGTCTGCCTGTAGGGCTCATGAGGAGAGGAGAGGTCCTGCGGGCCCACAGCGAGCAAGAAGCCTGGCCATCCCTTAGTTAGTGACTGAAAGCAACAGGTTCTCGTGGGCTGGGTGTCTGGACACAGCCCAGGGCTAACTGCACTCTGAGAGTACGGAGCAGGAGGAAGGGTGGAGCCAGAAGGCAGGACCCTGGATACTACTCCCAACCTCCCATCACCCCGCAAGCCCTCATGCATCTGATTTCCCTATAGAACTTTCACAGACGACTTTCTGTGAAAAATGCATTCTGGGTTCTTTTGGTTTGTTTTGTTTTTTACTCTACTGGGTCTTTATTTTGATGTTTCCCAGGTGGTGCTAGTGGTAAAGAACCCACCTGCCAGTGCAGGAGACGTAGAGATACAGGTTCTATCCCTGGGTCAGGAAGATCCCCTGGAGTAAGAAATGGCAACCCACTCCAGTATTCTTGCTGGGAAAATCCCAGGGACAGAGGAGTCTAGTGGGCTACATAGAGTCCATGGGGTCGTAAAGAGTCGGACAGAGCTGAGCAGGGGCCCTGGAGTGTACCGGTTCAGTGGTTGCGGCTTCTCTAGTTGTGGTGCAGGGACTCAGTTGCCCTGAGACATGTGGGATCTTAAAGGTCCCCGGACCAGGGATCGAACCTTTGTCCTCTGCGTTGGAAAGTGGACTCTTAACCACTGGACCACCAGAGAAGTCCCCTGCATTCTGCTTTAAAAGCCGTGGACCAGATAATCATTAAAGCCCCTTTAGCCCTAATATTCCAGGATTCCATGAGAATGATAGGAATAAATGGATGAGTGGATGGTCAAACTGTCATGTTCCATCTCTGCGTGAAAGGTGGGAGGGTACTCAGAGAGGGGAGGAATCCTTGATGCACGTGAGTGACTTGGAATCCAGAGGAGTTCTGGAAGTTGGCAAGAGAGAAGGCAGAGATTCGGGTGCTAGAGATGCCTGCAGGGGCGAGAAGGGCGGCTTGCGTGGAGTGGGGCCTGGGTAGGCAAGCTGGGTATTCTGGCACTTGCCATCAGGAAGCAGGGTGGCATCAGGGAAGAGGCGCAGAAACTCTGGAACTAGCAGGCGTGGGTTTGAATCCCATCTCTGCCCTGTGACACTGTGTTTAACTGCCCTAAGCCTCAATTTTCTCATCTGTAGAAATTACCTGTCTTACAGGGCCGGCCTGAAGTAAATGAGATGATGCGGGTAAAAAGCATAACCCAATGCTTGACGCTTGGTGAGCACATCTTATTTATTTATTGGGTGATGCTGGGTCTTAGCTGCAGCACGTGGGATCTTTGATCCTCGCTGTGGCCCATGGGATCTTTAGTTGCATCATTCAGGATCTCTCAGTTGCAGCATGTGGGATCTAGTTCCTCAACCAGGGATCAAACCCTGGCACCTTGCTTTGGGAGCACAGAGTGCTTAGCCACTGGACCACCGGAGAAGTTCCTGTGGCTTCTTTTTAGGAGACCTGGAGTGGCTTTTGCTGAAGCCCTAGTAGCTTAGCTCACCCCAGGAAATCTAGAAAGGTACCTTTTCCATTCCCCCAGGGAGAGGTACACATGGAATGTGGGGCTGGGGAAGGAAGGTAAAGTAGAATCTGAGGCTGACGGGGTTTGGGGTGTCATGCAGAGAGAGAGCAGGGACAGGTCCCCAGACACCTCTGGGACTGCTTGGAGCTGGGAGCCAAGAAATGACCTGCAGGAGACAGAATGTTAGGACTGGGACAGGGCCCCACGCAATTGGGGGTGTTAGTGAGGTCATGCAAAGGAGCAGGCCGCTTGAAAAGGCTGGGGGTGAAGCTAGGAGGCTCGGGTACCATCACACCCTAAGAGCCACCACGAGGGTCATCCCTCACTCATGACGATCCTCAATGTAAGGCAAATAGAATCCAGGAAGGATACGGCAGGAGGTCCACAGGTGACACAGGACAGAGTTTTCAGGTCTGAGAGACAGTGTTCCCTGGGGGCCAAAAGCACAGACTCTGGAGCCAGGCAAGTGGGGTTTGAAGCCTGATTCTGCCACTAACTAGTTGCATGACCGTGGACAAGCACCTCTGCGCTAAGTGCTGTGGTTGTAGTTACGACTCCTGATCTTGTGGTACTTGTGCCCTAGCTGGGGAGGTGGAGGCTCAGAAACACGTAGGTGGCAGGTGACACACCCATTCACCAGGGCTGTCAGTGCTGTGAACTGGAGGGAAGGGAATGTCACTGTGTTCTCTACCAAGTCTTCAGGGACCATGAAATGCCAGCTGGGTTTGGAGAGATTAAGGGGAAAGCTTTCAGGGAGAGGAGAGCCTGGGGACAGGGACGCCAAGAATCTGTCCCCCCAGAGCAGAAGGTGGGCTCGTGGGATGGGGGTTATGGCTAGAGGGGCGCTAGGATGCCAATCGCCTTGAATGCAGACAGAGAAGTTTGAAGCTCGGGGCTCCATCCGCTCCCTCTGAGCTGAGGCAGGTGTTGGGGCAAGAAGATGAGTCAGAAGGCCTCACAGGTGCCTCTGACGAGGCTGTGTCCGCGCAGCTAGCCCCTGCCAGCTGCCCCAGCCTCCCTGGGTCCCCAGGGTCAGGCCGTGATGGGGTGAGATTTATCATGGGCAGGTGTGCTCCGAGACGGTATATTATCCAGGATTATGAACTGTAACAGGATAATCTCTCTAATGTAATTCAAGCTCTCGACATGGCTTATGGCTCCTTAATGTACCTCAGACTGAAGAATTACAAGAACATTCTCCCCCAAGCTCCCCCATGTCCCCTCCCTCCCTCCTCTGTCAACCCCTAAATGATTTAGTCAATAGCCTGAAGCCAGATCTTGGCATTTAGTCATAATTCAGTGCAGTTCAGTAAACATGATGGGCAAGGAGCTTTCTCTGCCTGCCTTCTCCCACAAAGGCCTCTCTTTCCTCCTCCCCCAAAATCTACCCTCCAGGGACAGGCTGGGATGCAGGACAATGCAGGAAACTCAGCTCCCCAGGACTCACCTCAACATGCCCTCTGGGCACCAAGGCTTAAGCTGCCAGGCTTAGGATCAGGGTCCCCAGTCATTCAGCAGGGTAGTCCCTGGACTTGACACCCTCCAGACTGAGAAGATAACCTCAGAATTATAGAATAACAGGTCCAGGAATCTCTGGTCCTGTGACTCCACCCTGTAAAACTCATGCTCTCAGGGAAACATTCAAATCTTCTGTAAGCTACACCACAAAATGTGCCAAGCTTTATTTTCTATAGTTTTGCCCCTCCTGGGGGGAAAAGAAAAAAAAAACCTTCCCCAGAGAGCTGTGGTCACCAAACCAGAAATCACTCGACTGACAGAGCCTGTTTCACTGCACAGGTGATGATCTTGTAACTCAGATGGGTCTTTTCTAATAATAGACTGCATTTATTGAGCACTTACTATATTGCTGGGCATTTTCCTAAGTACATCACATGATTCATTCATATAAGGCTTCCAAAAATCTTTGGGTGGGAACTACTGTTCCCCCATTTTACTGATAAGAAAACAGGCTCAGAGAGGTGAAGCCGAGGCCAAGATCTATTTATTTTATCTTATTCATTTATGTTTGGCTGTGCTGTCTTCATTGCTGCATACCGGCTCTTCCCTAGTTGTGGCGAGCTGGAGCTCCTCTCCAGTTTCGGTGTGAAGGCTTCTCATTACTGCGGCTTCTCTTGTTGAAGCGTTCGGGCTCCAAGGCTTGGTTGCTCTGCAGCCTGTGGAATTTTCCCATACCAGGGATAGAATCTGAGTCCCTGCACTGGGGGGCAGATTCTTTACCGCTGAACCACCAGGGAAGTCCCACAGATCTATTAAGTGGGGAAGCTGGGATGTGAACCCAGGCAGCCTGGCTCCAGAGCCTGCATTCCCGACCGCTGCTCTGCAACGTGCAGGGTCATACAGCGCTTGAACCCAGGACGCACTGTGCTCCACGCCCGACCCCAGGCTTTTCTCTATCCACTTAGCATCCTGCTGATGAAGCAACGGGACACAGAAACCGCGTCTTTCCTGGCTCCTGGTCCATTTTCACAGTGGCCCTCGAGCCCAGCTTTGCTTTCCAATCCCTGGGGTGACCAGAAATCCAGGCCTCCCCTCAACCAGCTAGTGAGCCAAATGAAGCTATTTGAAAGCCCCCCAGCTCAGGGCAGGCTGGCAAACCCTCTTGGAAGCCAGCAGAAATCTCCTCTGTGGTAGGAAAGGACTGCAGGTTGTAAGGACTTCCTCCCAAAAGCAGCTCAATAAAAACGAGACAGTCTCACGGGCAAGTGATGTGTCTGTCGGTGCCTCTGTATGCACCACAATGGTCTTTCCTCAGTGTTCTTCTTGACCTTGGCAAATCACTTGGTCCTTTCACTGTTATCTCTAAAGTGGGCTAATAATAGCAAGAGCTAAATTAAAAGATGTAGGTTAGAAAATTTTTGGATAAAGCACTCCATACTTGCAACTACAACACACACACCACAGTGCACCCACCCCTCTGGTTGAGTTGGTCATTTAGATGTGGGTTTAGCTGTGTCCCCAGCCTCATCCCTATAACCAGACCCCAATAAAAAGAAAAAAATCCAGGTGAGTGGTATAATCTCTGATCTCTGGATCCAGAATACATAAACTCAAGTTATACCAGCCTCTCCGGCTACAGAGTCTTTGGCATTTGTTAATCTTTGCCCTGGGAGAGACTCCTGCTTAGTCTGAGGCCCTTAGGAGGTATGCTGCCAGACATAGAGGGAATTTGCAATATACACTGTTCATTGAGTTGGATTGCATACGGTACTTGGTGTGACAGAATGAACCCAGCATAGGAGTGGATGGACACCTGAGTCATGGTCCTGCCCCTAACTTCCTTTTCCCTGAACCTCAGTTTCCTCATCTGTAAAATGGGGTCTGGGAGGAGGGCCCAGGTCCCTTCCAATCTAACATTCTGTTTCAGGATTTACTTCCTTTGCAGGTTTGTCCCGATCCTTTCCCAGGTCTTCAGGTCCTTCCTCTTCTGGGTTCTTCCAGCTCCCTCTTTGTGGTCAGTCTGGCCCCATGTCTTATCAGAGACCTGGTTTGTTATTCCAGGAAGTGCCACAAGGGGGAGCCTTCTAAGGATGTCTGGGGTCAGGAAGGAAGCCTAGGCATAAGTGCAAGGCTATGGTGGGAGTCAGCCAGTCCCAAGGGGCTGCAAGACCCAGATGAAAAAAGTTGGGAGAGCAAGGGAGGGGGCTGTAAGCTACAAAGACCATACTCCAAGCTCCTGAAGGACTGAGACCTTGCTTTATGTTAGTTCTTGTCTCTCTGTCATACACTTGTAAGTGCATATGATGAGCTTATCTCATTTGATCCTCAGTGTACTCCATGAGTCATACAGTGCAGGTGAAATTATCTATTGCCTCTACCGTTGGGAGAACTAAAGCTCAGACAGGCTCCAGGCTCACCCAGGGTCACACAGCCAACCTGGACCAGAGCTGTTGATGGCCCAAGTGTCCTGTCCACTGGCCCAGGTCTCCTCTGGGGTCTTGCCCCAGGCTGGACACATGGGAGACCTTCAGGGATGCTTCCTGAATGAATGAGTGGGTGCTCTGGGTGAGGCTGCAACCTCCATAGGTAAGCGTCCTCTGCCTTGCCTGGTGTTGTAGGCACAGAGCAAGGTAACACCTTGGTTCCACTTTCTACCCCTTGCTCTTACCTTCCCAAATCACAGCGTTCATCTCTTACCGAATCACTTCCATGATCCAGAAGTGCTGGCATACAGTCATGCCGTCATCAAAAGCCCTACTCACCTCATTTATCTTTCAAGTCTTGCTCGGGTGTGTCACCTCCTCCAGGAAGCCTCCTTTGACATCTGCACCCACCATGGGTAGAGTTGCGATCATTCTCCTGTAGGCCCCCCAAATAAGCTTCCTGATTACAATACACCAATCATTGTTTAAAAGTTATTAGATACTAGTCTGAGCTTCCCCAGAAAGGGAACTGAGTCTTATTCATCTCGGACACCCAGTGTCTATAAAAGCTCAGCTCAGCCATCAAAGACTCATTTTGGTTACTGCCCCCTTCTCCCTCTACGGTAGTGCCTCTGCCCTGGGGACCCTCTGGTAAAGGCGTTTGAAGAGCATTCGGCCTGAACAACTGAATGAATGATTAGCACACTGCTCCCCCCTTTTCTCTCCTGACCCCTCAAGTATCAGGAAAAGGTGACAATTCCAGATTTCTGAAGATACTTCAGAACCCTCCTCAGCCCACCTTCAACCCCTCTAAATCACTCCCATTGGGGATATTTTATACAGAAGACATTCCCCCTGGCTTGGCTGGAGTCCCCCATGGGACTCTCAAAGCCGAGGGGGCTTTCATTGGATCCAACTCACTTGTACAGGTGAGAAAAGTAAGGTCCAGAAAGGGAAGGTGGCTGGGTCATTCCTTTATTTACTCATTCATTCAACAAATAGTCACCAAGTGCTCACTATGTGTGAAACTCTGTTCTCTATCTGAGACATTTTTTTAAATAAGTGGATTTTTTAAAATATTTATGTATGCATGTATGTGTGTATTCAGCTGCATGGAATTCTGGTTCGGCATACAGGGTCTTGTGGCTACAGGGCCATAGCATGTAGGATCTTAGCTCCATGACCTGGAATCGAACCCACCAACCAGGAACTGAACCCACGTACCCTGCATTGGAAGGCAGATTCTTAAACACTGGACCACCAGGGAAGTCCTGAGCCGAGACTTAAAAAAAAAAAAAGTCTCTGACATCATAGCATCTACAATGGAAGAGACAGACAAACAAATTAGCAGGTAAGTATGTAGCCTATATTAGATGGTGATAAAAGCTACTGAGATATGCAAAGTGAGGGAAGGGAGATGGGGAGCCTGGGGTATTGGTTGGTGGAGGGTAGAAAAGAACCTTAGCAAAATGAGTGATAAAGCACTCTAGGGATCTGGGAAAAGATTGTTCCAGGCAAAGGCAATAGCAAGTGCAAAGGTCCTGAGGCAGACACGTGCCACCCTGCCCGTACAATACTGCCTGGAGAAGAGTGAAGGGGAGAGGAGTGGGAGGCAAGGGCAGAGCACTGATCAGATCCTCTGGGGTCTTTGAAGGATCCTTTTCTGTGAGTGAGATGTGCACCCATTCGATTTTTGAGCAGAAGAGGGACAGGATCTGACTTTGATTTTTAAAAGATAACCCTGGCTGCTCTGCTGAGAACAGACTGAGGGGACAAGGGATGCAGAGTGACAAGAGGTGCTGAGTTATTCCCGGCAGGAGAAGCTGGTGGGTTGGACCAGGGCGGAGGTGGGGGTAAGGGGGGTAAAGTGGTGAAGGGTAGCAAGCAGATTCTGGACATACTTTGAAGGTAATGTAAACAAGATTCGCTAAAGCATTTGGATGAATGACAGAAAAAGAGAGGGGTTGAGAATAACTCTTAAGATTTTCTTCCCGAGCAACTGGAAGGATGGAGTTGCCCTTTTCAGAGATGGAGAAGACAAAAAGGAGCAGGTCTCGGGGGAAGATAAGAATTTCAAAGTTGAACACGTTGAGTTCAAGATGTCCACTAAACGTTCAGGTGGAGATAGGAAACAGGACTGACAAGCAGGTAGGTCAGGAGAGAGGTTATAGGAGAGCTAAGAGAACAAAAACAAAATCTCAAGCCTCCCGACCTGCCACAGTACAGACAGGACTCTTCCTGTGGGTTGGAGAAGTTAAATACCTGCGCTCAAAACCCAGGGCGCAGGGAAAGGAAATACGGTAACCCTGCGCGCGCGCCCCCAGCCTCAGCAGTGCCAACTATCAAGCAAGAGCAGGTCCGCGAGAGGGGGTGGCTATCCTGGGGCTCTTAGGCGAGACCCGAGGGGGGCTAGGGCTCAGCACACACATATCAGGGGCGGAGCGGGGGCCGCTCGGACTCGGGGGCGGATCTTCACTGAGGTCTGGGTTTCTTCTCCCGGCAACGGTCTTGACTCGTTTCCTTGAGTCACCGTCAGATATTTATTTAACCTCGTGGTTCAGCCTCCCTGGGGCCAGCAGGAGGGATGGAGGCAGGGCGCAGGGCGGGGGAGGCTGGCGGAGATGGGGAGCGAAAGGGGAAACATTTTCTTCCCTCCGACAGGCCGCGGCTGCCTCGCTCCTACGTGGGGTCCCACCCCGGGCCCCCAGACCTCCGGGGGTCAGCCAGCTTCTTGGAGTTAAGGGAAATAAGGAATCACGCTGGTCCACCCCCACCCCACCCCCATCGATTTAAGACCAGAGGAAACCTGGGGAGGAGTAACTAGTCTAACGGCCTACACTGAATCCGAGGCGGTGCCAGACTGCCAGTCTCTGGGGTCCCCCACTCCTTGTCCATCCAATGAACGCCCGAGGCCCGGCGGTGCCAGGGGAGCCCACAGACCTCTGAGTTCTGACCAGCCTCCTGTCTGGGCTAGACACTTCACCTCCGCGCGCCTCCGCTCCCCGGTCGGTAAAAGGGAGTCCTTACTCTTACCCCGCCCTCCTTGACTTGCTGAGGGACAAATACTGTTTTAAAAATACCAGCTGCCAGTTGCCGAGCGAGGCTGGCACCGTCCTGGGCGCCTCGACAGGGCCTACTGTTCTCCAGCCTCGCACACCCCGCCGCGGTCTAGCCAGTGAGAATGGGGGGCTGGAGAGAGGGGCGCGGGGAGGTCAGAACCCAGCTCTTGGGTCAGAAAGGAACAACCCCCCCCACGTTACCTCCCCCCCCAAAACCACGTCCCCCGCCCTGCCCCCCGCCCCCCGGCCTTAACCCAAGGGTCCTTGCTGGGAGCGCTGGGGGCGGGGAAGCTGGAGGCCCAGGGGGAGCGGAAGTCCCCGCTCGGAGGCCCCACTTCCCCTCCCCCCGGCCGGCCCCGGGGCAGGTGAAGAGGGGACCGGGCCCCGCTCCAGGTGGCGGGGCAGCGGCGGGGGTGGGGAAAGGCAACAATAGCACTTTTATTTGGGACTGTTTGGTTCTGAGCGGGTGGGCGGAGGAGGAGGCCGACGGGGCTGCGGGGGAGAGGGGTGGTGAGCGGCATCTGGCGACACACCTGCTCCCGCTTAACCCTGTGCGTGCTGGGGCCGGGCGCCCGGCCGGGGAAGGCGGGCGGACGGCGGGGCGACGAGCCCCCGGCAGTGAGTGCGCGGCTGCCGGGAGGGCCAGGCCCCCCCCCGGGCTCGGGGCTCGCAGGAATGGGGACCCCTAGAAGGACACGGGGGAGGTCCCTGTCCCTGGGACTGTGCCCTAGACCGGCGCCGGCCTCGCGCGCAGCCCGGGGCTCGGGCGTCGGCTTCCCCAGCGCGCCAGCTCGCCTCGGGCGGGATCGGGGAGGAGAGGGGTGGCTCCAGGGCCTCTGCGCGGATTCCCCGCCGCCCTCGGGCCGTTCCGGGAAACCGGCCTTCCGGAGGCGGCGCGGCGGCCACGGCTATGCCAAGGGCGCGGGGCGCGGGCCAGGCCCAGCGGGCGGCCGCCGGGCGGGGGAGCCTCGCGCTGGGCGCGCCCTCTCGCGCTAAACGCTTCCAGGCGCGGCGCTGCAGGTGAGCTGGGCGCCCGGCGCTCCCCACCCCCGTCGGGGCCTCGCCAACGCTCTCTGCCCGCCAGAGCCCGCGCCGTCGAGCCCCGCGCTGCACCTGCCCGCGCCGGGACCCCGGCCTGCCCGCGGACCCCCACCCACCTCCCAGCCCCGGGCTGGCGCGCTCTCCCGCCGTACAATCGGAGCTTGTTTGTGGGCGGAGGAGCCGCGCCGGGTGCGGCGGCCCCGCGCCAGCCCACTGATCCCATAAAATATTATTTGTGTTTAAAAATTCCAGTAATTGGCTATGCAGCCGCTTTTTCCGAGCCCTGTGCCAAGCTCAGTAAAATCGCAGTCCGGCTAGAGTTATTTTCATCATGCAAATTCCCATTTCTGTAAACAGGGTTAAAGCCCCTGGAAGAGGCTGGGCTGGAACCAGGGAAGAAAAGCAGACGGCTGTGTTCCCCGAGTCAGGGAGTTAGTCAAACTCGGTCTCCATTCCTGCGGTGACCTGGGCAATTGGGGAGAGCTATTAAGAAAATCCTCCCCAATCGCTTCTCTTTGAGTCTCAGTGACTGGACTCTATTGGTTAAACTCCCTGGTTTCCTTAACTTCCCCTGTCTCACCTGAATAACTTACATCAGATCACGGAATCATCATTCTTTTCTCCTTTTTTGAATCGCAAAGCAAACTGAGGCTCAGAGAGGGGAAAAGACTTGCCCAGCAGTCACACTGGCAAGTCTGTGCAAGAGCCCAGGCCAGCACATAGTTTGCCTGACTCCCCAGCCATCAGGACCCCTTCAGGTCCTAGTAATAATAGTAGTAGTAGTAGGTTGCCTAGTGCAGCCAGCACCCAGAGCCCCAGGGCCTGGCTCTGGGATGCTGGCTCTGGGATGCTGACTCCAGGTACAATAACTAAGGGAGGACTCCCCCCTCTCCAAACACACTCACTTCCTGTCCCTCAGGAGCTGGGAGCTGCCCAGAGAGGAGGAGAGCAAGGGAGTCCCTGCCAGGGTCTTGGAAACCCTGAGTAATGGACAGGGGAGCCTCTGCCCTGCCCTACCCAGGGATGGCTGCTGTCTGCTGCAAGGAGAACCACACATGTGAGAAGAACGAATTTCTTAAACAGATACTGAAAGGGAGCCCAGATTCTGCTGCCGGAAGGAGAATTGGGGCTCAGAAAAGAGTAAATAATAGTATATTATTTGTAATATAATATTGTATTATATATAGTATGTTATTGCTATTTGGAGCTTCCCTGGTGGCTCAGAGGTTAAAGCATCTGCCCGCAATGTGGGAGGCCCAGGTTCGATCCCTGGGTCGGGAAGATCCCCTGGAGAAGGAAATGGCAACCCACTCCAGGATTCTTGCCTGGAGAATCCCATGGATGGAGGAGCCTGGTAGGCTACAGTTTACGAGGTCGCAAAGAGTCAGACACGACTGAGCGACTTCACTTTCACTTTATTGCTATTTGGTATTGACACTTAGTATGTGCCAGACGCTACTGCACAATTTGTCTCATTTAATCCCCGTAACAAGTCTAGGGGAAGGGTGCCCACTTTCCAGATGAAGATACTGAGGCTCTGAGAGATTAAGTCACTTAGCCAAGGTTGCCTGTAAGGAAAGCCCTTTTTCTGGGGATGTTTGTGAATCTGGGTTTCCTTCACCAGCCCCAAGGTTTTCATACCAGCCCAGCCTCCTCCTGCCTCCTTCCATTTCCCCCCACAAGCCTTTGTGCAGGCTACTTTGTACCCTGAGTATTCTTCCTCCCTCCTATTCTCCATCTTCCCCATTGCCTCCCCTCTTCAAACCCTAGGCTCCTCAGTCCCAGAGATCAAGGAATATCTGCATAAATAAACTCTATTCGGGGCTTCCTTTGTGGCTTAGCTGGTAAAGAATCCACAGGAAGACCTGGGTTCGGTCCCTGGGTTGGGAAGATCCCCTGAAGAAGGGAAAGGCTACCCACTACACTATTTTGGCCTGGAGAATTCCATGGCCTGTATAGCTCATGGGGTCACAGAGTCAGACACAACTGAGCGACTTTCACTTCACTTCACTTCAAACTCTATGCGATGCTGCACTTAGACCAGCAATTCAGGCAAGTAAAGGCAATCAGGTTATGAAGCTCTTTGCATAACGACAACAGAACTTTTTTCCAAGAAAACTGGTTAGTGTTTTAGAAGTGCCTCCTACATGCAACCCCTGGAAGAGGACACGGCAACCCACTCCAGTACTCTTGCCTGGAGAACCCCATGGACAGAGGAACTTACAGCCCATTGGGTCACAAAAACTAGGACGCAACTGAAACGACTTAGCATGCATGCACCTACATGCACATCCAAACACACACACACAAACCCCAAAAGCAGGAGTCTCAGTTGTGGTTCCCAAGAAGGAAAGTGTTTCTGGTGGTGCAGGATTATTCTGCCGCAGAATGGGCAGCCTTGTGAGGAACTGAGCCTCCCGTCACTTAAAATGTGTCAGCAGGGGCTAGAGGTCCCCAGCCCAAGGGTGGTGTCAGAGAAAGTCTTGAATCCTCCTTGGCTTGTTTGCTCAGAAATCAATCCAACCCCAGGATTCCACCTACATTACTGTACAAATGTAGGTCCTACTTGTAATTAAATTGAATTCGGAGTTAGTATGTAAGTTTCTCTTTGATCTCCGAATTGCAACACCATCCAGGTGGCCGATGTCCATGGGAGAAAGGAGAAGGACCCTCAGGTGGGAGGGCAGCTTTTGGGGGTGAGAAGGGATACATTATGGTGGCGGTCCTTGAGAAGTCCATGGTGTGGGGGAGGGAGTCCTTGAGAAGATGGAGCATCCCTGAAAGAGTAAATGGGGAAACAGTGTCTAGTGGATTCTAGTCAGGGGAAGAGGTTAGCAGCACAAGACTCTAGCAGGAGGAAGGATAAGAGAAAGCCAAGGACTTCCCTGGTGGTCCAGTGGCTAAGACTCCGAGCTCCCAATGCAGGGGGCCCTGGGCTCAGTCCCTGGTCGGGGAACTGGATCCCACATGCTGCAACTAAAGATCCTGCATGCCACAACTAAGATCCGATGCAGCCAAATAAATAAATATTTTTTAAAAAGGAGAAAGAGAGAAAACCAATGCTTCAAATCCCCAGGGCGTAGTGGAGTCCCTGGAGGGCTCCCCTCCTCCTGGGAGCTCATCCCAGCCCCCTAGATTTCCTACCTTTGGTCTTGCTTCCTGCTCAGGTGGGTTATGTGGAGTGTGTTATGTTCAGGTGGGGGTCCTTCTTCCTCCCAGCTCTGGAGGTCTGGACACGGGTTCGGGGCCCAGGGGTGTTTGAAGGATGCCTCTTCCTGCCCATGCCTCCAGGTCCCATCACCCTCCTTCCCAGAGCTCATCACAAGAATTAAGATGTGGGGTGACTGCCTCATCCCTCAGGGAAGGAAAGAGCCTCCCCAGTGAGCCAAGGGCCATTTGAGGGGCACGGGGAGAAACGGGGGTACAGTGGACTTCCCGGGAGTCTGCCCAGGCCAGGCTTGGTAAAGCCACAAAGACTTCTTGGGGTATATGCCCCACAGGTATGGTGGCATGATGGGTTTAGGAGGTATGGTTGGAAGCTTTGAGGTCTCTTCTTTTTGGACCTTGAAGGACTGAGAAGGGGAGTTTCTTTCCTCCCAGGCCCCTGTCCCCTTCACCCACCCAAGAGAGGGTAGGATGGAGTGGGGTGGGTTCCATAACCGAGCAGTGGGTGCTAGGTATACTTATTGCTCCTGGAGTTAAAGATGTCATTTTAATGTTTTACTTGATATTTGTATTAAAGTTATTTTTTAGAGCGTCCATATCTTTTTGTTTTTTGATACATAAATATTTATGGCTCAAGTGATATGCCTGTGATTTGTCTCAAAATCATATGGGGAGAGATGGGACAAAATTGACCACGAATTGCTTCTTGTTGAAGCAAGGTGATGGGATACAGGGCGGCTCTCATACTATTCTGTCTACTTTCATGTATGTTTGAAAAATCTAGAGTAAAAGCTTAAACATAGTAGGACAAAACTCAGTCCCAGTCGCCCCATCTAGAAGCCGTTCCTGATTGCTCTCACATAGCCTGCCATCTGCTCCTGCTCTGTAGGTGTCTCGGGTCTCTGTTCACGGCCAGCCTGTGGGTGGGGTGTCCCCTCAAAGTGGCCACCACTGGAGCATCCCCGCTGTGGGGGTGCTCAGCTTCAGAGAGGGAGGAGCTGCCCCCACCCGCCATGCCCACGTGCTGAAGTATGGAGGGCAGCATGCCAGGCATGTTCACAGATACAAATTATTCCTCATCATACAGTCCTGGGAAGTGAACTTTATTCTTACCCTGGATTTACGGATGAGAAAACATAGATTAAGAGAAAAAGGTTAAGAGAACTTTCCCTCTTGATCCATTTTCCCAAGTGTTCACCTCCCATCTGCAAAGCCATCTCAGGTATAATATAGAACCACAAGAGTTCTGGTGTGCCTCCCCACACCTCCTCCCTCAAGCTTTCAGGAAATGGTGTTCACATCCACCAGTCTGCCCAAAGCTCAGCCATCTTCCTTTTTAAAAAAATATGTGTATGTATATATAAATATATGTACACATATAAAATATTATATTATTTGGCTGTGCTGGGTCTTAGTTGCGGCATGCGGGATCTTCAGTCTTGCTTAGGACATGCAGAATCTTTAGTTGAGGCATGCATGATCTAGTTCCCTGACTAGGGATCCAACCCGGGCCCCCTGCATCAAGACCGTGGAGTCTTAGCTACTGGGCCATCAGGGAAGTCCCATCAGTCATCCTTCTCTCTTATCCTTACCCCTCCTCTCCAACCCATCAGCCAGTCCTTCAGGGTCAAATTCACGCTCAGTCACACTTTAACTGCTACCACCAAGGTCAGTCCCTCTGCCTTCCAGCCTGAGCTTGGCTCAGCCTCACTGACCCCCTGCTCCCACCCTTATCCTCACCCATCCCTTCTCAGAGCAGCAAAGACAACCTTGGAGCATTCATCCAATGGTGTCTCTCTCCTCTTTCCTGTGACCTCCAACTGCATGTAACAAGGAAGTCTCAACACCCTACGAAGGGCAACAGCATCCTACTACACAGCAGGGCCTTTCAATGGCCTCTCCCCTGCATCCCTTCATCCCTCTTCTTACTCCCCACTCTCTTCCCTCAGCCTGCACCCCGGTTTCCTCTGCACCATCTGTGCCTCTGCCACTGTGCTTTCCTCAGTTTCTTCTCATCCTGCAGGCTCACGTTCCATGCCACGCTTTTGGATGACCAGCCATTTTAGCCTCTGGTTAATTTTCTTGCAATTCTTTTGCAGTTGTCTTATGCATGCATTGATTTTCTTTCTTTTTTTTCCTTTTGGTCTGTGTCACTCCACTAAAGTGAAAGAACCATGAGGGCAAGAAACATGACCATCTCCTCAGCACAACTGGTCTAGTGTTGGCCTTGACACATTCAGTGCAGTTCAGTTCAGTCGCTCAGTCGTGTCTGACTCTGCGGCCCCATGAATCGCAGCACGCCAGGCTTCCCTGTCCATCACCAACTCCCGGAGCTTACTCAAACTCATGTCCATCGAGTCGGTGATGCCATCCAGCCATCTCATCCTCTGTCGTCCCCTTCTCCTCCTGCCCCCAACCCCTCCCAGCATCAGGGTCTTTTCCAATGAGTCAACTCTTCGCATGAGGTGGTCAAAGTATTGGAGTTTCAGCTTCAGCATCAGTCTTTCCAATGAACACCCAGGACTGATCTCCTTCAGGATGGACTGGCTGGATCTCTTTGCAGTCCAAGGGACTCTCAAGAGTCTTCTCCAACACCATAGTTCAAAAGCATCAATTTTTCGGCACTCAGCTTTCTTCACAGTCCAACTCTCACATCCATACATGACCACTGGAAAAACCATAGCCTAGACTAGACGGACCTTTGTTGGCAAAGTAATGTCTCTGCTTTTTAATATGCTATCTAGGTTGGTCATAACTTCCTTCCAAGGAGTAAGCGTCTTTTAATTTCTTGGCTGCAATCACCATCTGCAGTGATTTTGGAGCCCAAAAAAATAAAGTCTACACTGTTTCCACTGTCTCCCCATCTATTTCCCATGAGGTGATGGGACCAGATGCCATGATCTTAGTTTTCTGAATATTAAGCTTTAAGCTAACTTTTTCACTCTGCTCTTTCACTTTCATCAACAGGCTATTTAGTTCCTCTTCACTTTCTGCCATAAGGGTGGTGTCATCTGTATATCTGAGGTTATTGATATTTCTCCCGGCAATCTTGATTCCAGTTTGTGCTTCTTCCAGCCCAGCATTTCTCATGATGTACTCTGCATGTAAGTTAAATAAGCAGGGTGACAATATACAGCCTTGACGTACTCCTTTTCCTATTTGGAACCAATCTGTTGTTCCATGTCCAGTTCTAACTGCTGCTTCCTGACCTGCATACAGGTTTTTCAAGAGGCAGGTCAGGTGGTCTGGTATTCCCATCTCCTTCAGAATTTTCCACAGTTTATTGTGATCCACACAGCTGAAGGCTTTGGCGTAGTCAATAAAGCAGCAATAGATGTTTTGGCACATAAAACAAGTTTAAAAATTCTACATTTGATCAACAAAGGAATTCTCCATCATTCCTAAAAGGCCAAGGCCTTTAGGAACTCAGTAAAGATGCTGAAGACCATTTAGTTACCATCTTGGGCCATCCCTGAACCCTTCCAGACTTTGCGAAAGGTCTCAGCACCAGGAATTCTTTGAGCCTGCTCTAGTCTGCCTGCCATCTGGCCACCTTGGCCTTTTCTCCCGCTTCTGCTCTCCCCAGGCATACCTTTAACAACATGCCTGGAATAAAGCTTCATTTCTAAAACAACTACTATGTGCCAGGTATAGCCAGTCCTCCCACCCCAACTCAAGAAGATAGATTTAAAAACAGAAATGAAGACATGGCCAGAAAGAGGCTAAATCATTTGCCCAAGACCACACTAGTGAGTGGGAAGTAAGTAGGTAAGTGTTAATCGCTCAGTCATGCCTGACTCTTTGAGACCCCACAGACTGCAGCCCACCAGGCTCTTCTGTCCATGAGATTTTCCAGGCAAGGATACTGGAGTGGGTTGCCATTTCCTTCTCCAGGGGATCTTCCCAACACAGGGATCAAACTCAGGTCTCCTGCACTGTGGGCAGATTCTTTACTGACTGAGCTACAAGGGAAAGAGTGGGAAATACAGGACAATCTGATTTACTTTAACTGTCCCAAATTAGTGGGTGGGGCTGTGAGAAGGTTTTTTTTTTTTTTTTTTTTTGTTAATTGTTTATTTATTGAGAGACTATTTCTCACCCCAGATAGTCATAGTTTCATAGTTCAGGAACACAGGAAAGTGACAAACTTCCATGGAACTCAATCCAAGAAATTCTTTATATTCCAAATCACTTTGCACTCTGAAAAATACCAGCCTTCCTCATCTCCTCAAAATCTTTCATGGAATCATAATTTCTGTAGAAATCTGCATATGCCTTCTTTCTTCGTTCAGCCACAGCAAACTTATAGAAAGTTGCAAACCCCAGAGAGACCATGAATGCTCCAACAATATGAAATCGCAGACGTTTGGCCAAGAGGCCACGCATCTGAGGTTTTGCCAAAGCAGTGGACATGGTAGTTCTCCTTCTCGGCGGCTCAACCGCAACGTCCTTCCAGGCTGATGGAGAAATGGACGGCGAGGTTTTTGTTTTTTAATATTTATTTTTTATTTGGCTGTGCGGGGTCTTAGTTGTGGCATGTGAGATCTAGTTCCCTGACCAAGGATCGAACTCAGGCCCCCTGCATAGAGCATGGAGTCTTAGCCACTGGACCACCAGGCAACGTCCCTGTGAGAAGGTTTTTAAGGCCTCTTCCTTGTAGCATGCTTACCCCTCCCTTAATGTCCCGTCTTGCCCTTCAGCCCTGGGGGTTCCACCAGGAGCAGGAGGTAAGATATCAGGACCCCCAAAGTTAGAAATCCAGGGAGGGTAAGGTCAGGGTGATAGTGTTGGGGGACGTGGGGTTTGGTCTTAGGTATGAACAGAGCTCTGGCTTCAGGTGGGCATGTGAAAGGAGGGGATGGTAAAAGGGAAAGATGGCCAGCGGGGTGATGGGGAAATCTAAGCACCCTAATTCTGAACACCTGTGTCTCCTTGCCTCGCCTGTCACACAGCTCCGCTTAGGAGGCTGCAGGTTTGCCATTTCCACTTGGGCAGGCACGACGGGGCAGGAAGGGGACCCCTCCTCCCTCCTTGACCTACCTGCCTGTAGTCCCCACAGCCCATCTGATAGGCAAAGCATTCGCAGCAGCTGAGGCGAGAAGAAGGGGGGCAGGTGGGAGGGAGGTAGCTCTGCTCATCTTTGGGAGAGAAGACTGCAGCCAGGAAGGAGGGGAGCAGGACAGTGCAGCCAAGTAGGGGTCAGAAGCCAGGGCTGGCAGAGAAGAAGGGGCTCTGGTGGGGTGGGGAGAGCAGGACCCAAGGTGGACCTGCCTCCCCCCACCCAGTTCAGCCCAGCCTGGGAAGGGAAGTGGGGAGGGGTCCTGTCACCAGGAGACCCTTTGTACTGCCAGCTTTTTGCAGCAGAAATTGCCCCTTTCTAACCAGCATCCTCCTACTCCCAGGGTTAATAGGAATTCCCTCCCACCCCCGGGGCCCTAGGCCTGGAGGGTTAGGGATGGAAGGAGGTGTAGGCCAACCCCACACAGGCCACCCTGAGTGTCAGCAGACTCTTGCCTCAACTTCAGACCCTGGTCCCATCCCAGCCTGGGAGAGGAGTGCCAGGGATCACAAGAGTGAGATCAGGTGGTCTCTGGCATTCTTGAGAGCTCTCCCGGCTGCTAAGCTCCTCCCCTCCTCCCGTAGCCCAGAGGTGGGTAGGTTTACCATCCCATCCCAACCCCCTCTCCTTCCTGTTCAGACACCTTCTTCCCACATGCATGAGGGGGAAGATTGTAGACACTCGACTCCAAAAACTCAGTTCGAATCCTGACCTTGCTTCTAAGTAGCTGTGTGGCCTTGGGCAAGTCGCTTAACCTCTCAGAGCCTCAGTTTCCCTGTCTCTAAAAGGTCATCTCTAAAAATCATGAAGGAGCTAGACTTACCTTATGATGTCTTAGGGAAGACGGAGAGACAGGACCTCTGGTAAGCTAAAGGCATCTCACAGCATTGTCTACTGGTCTCTTTTCCAGGGAGGGGAAGACCTGGCAAACTTCCTGGAGGAGGTGGCTGGGAAGTGCTGAGGGGCCGACAGGGGTCGCTGTGAGTAGGCAGGCCCATCGGGACCTCCCTGGGGCTTTGAGGACGGGGTGTCGGGCGTGGAGAGCAGTGGAGGTTCTCTGAGCTGACACCAACCCTCCCCAAACACGCACCACCCGCCCGGTCTCTTGTTCCTCTCAGTCCAGGGCACGACTCGGGCCGCACCTCCCGGCTCTCTCCGCCGCCCCCCTACCCAGGGCCCCCCTGACCCACACCCTAGGACGGGCTGGTCTCCCCTTGGGGGGCCGGGGCCAAGAATGGGCGCGTGAACTGGGGCAAATTAACACGTAGGAAAACACCCCGGCACCTGGAGAAACAGGAGCTGGGGCCGGGGGAGGGCGGCCAGAGCCTTGGAAGTCAGAACCCGAACGGAGCGATAATTCACCCGAGTGTCCGCGGCCTCCCGCCCGCTCCCCGCCCCCGCCGCTCGGCCTCCGGTTTCAAAGGCGGACAAACAGCACACTGTGCTGGTCCCGGCTCCCTCGCTAAATCTTCCTGTCTTCAGCTTCTGGTAACCTGAGCCGGCAGCGCTGACCCTCCCTCGGAGGCCTAATGGGTACCGGGAGAGGGGAGAAGGTGGTGGGAGGAAGACGGAGGGGAGGGGGATGGAGAGTGCCGACCCGCCCCGCTGGGACCTCGGCCCTCACCCCTCCTCTCAGGGGCGGCCCGGCCAGCCGCCCACATCCCTGCACTTTGGGGTACGGGTTGGGGCCGGGGGGTGGGGGGGGGTACAGTGGGCGAATGTTGCTTTAGAGCAAGCCTTTGCTTTCACATACCCTGCCGCTTTGGCCTGTGTTTGCGCTTCTAGATGCTTCTGCGCGTGGACAGAGTGAGAGTCTGTGTGTGAGAGGGAAGGGGGGTGGCTGTTGTGAACTCACACCTCAGCATGTGGAAAAGTCATTTTTGTGCTTAAGTCGGGCACCGTCGTGGGAAGACCAAGGAGCCCCGCTCCTTCCCCCTCCCTCCTCCCCTTCCTCCTCCCCCTCCTCCCCTTTCTCTGCTCTCTCCTCCTTCCCCTCCCCCTGCCACTCCTGACCAGAGGCAGGGCTGAAGGGGTTGCCGTCTGCCCAGAGTTCTTCTCCAAGGCTCCTTGACAAGTGAGCCTGCCTGCCTGGGATCTTGGCCCTTAGGAAGCAATCTGGGCCAGAACCTCCTGACCCCCTGTCCTCTCTTTGGGGGCAGGATTGGGAGGGGGAACGTGTTCACCTGGAGAGGTGCGCCCCCCACCCCCTTTGCTTTGGGATTTCCAGCGGGAGGTCCTACTTCAAGGCCCAGGGTGGAGTGGGTCCTCAAAGCACAGGGGACCTGGAGACTTCTGGGAAGGGCTGAGGACCATTTAATTAAGAAGGCGCTGACTGGATGGGGGGCGGGTCAAGATTTGATTGGTGAGGGCGGGGCTAAGAGCAGAGGTGAAGGCAGGGCTAGAGCTGCGGTTGAATCGGGGGTCAGAGAGTAGGAGTGAGATTTGAGGGTCAGGAACTAGTTAGGGGAGGGGTTGGTGTAGCGGCAGGCCTAACTGGAGGGGTGGACAAAGAGTTGGAGTTGAGATTCAGAGTAGGGAACTGTGTTGGGACAAGGCGCGGTGGTAAGTGCAGAGTTCATTCATGCTGTCTTTAACCAGAAATCTTTTAAAAATGTATTTGGCAGTGTCGGGTCTTAGTTGTGGCCTGCGAACTCTGAGTTGCAGCATGTGGGATCTCGTTTCCCTGACCAGGGATGGAACCCCGGGCCTCCTGCGTTGGCAGCCTGGAGTCTGAACCCCTGGACCACCAGGGAGGTCCCCAACCAGCAAATGTTAATTGCCTCTCATGTGCCAGGTCCTGTTTTACTTACTGGAAATAGATAGCAGAACACAAAACTCTGCCCCCCTCCAAGGTGGGGGCATGCCAGTGGTGGACAGATAATAAAATTAGAAACTGGATAAATGATATTTTAGATGGTGGTAGAGACTGCAGAGACAAAGCTGGGAAGGGGGAGAGGGAGTGATGGGGCACGTCTTGCAATGTGTGATATGGCCTCACTGAGAAGGTGACACATGTGTCAAAACCTCCCGGAGGTGGGGAAGCCCGCCAAGCAGATACCTTGGTGAAGAGCGCTGTAAGCAGAGGAATGGCAAATGCAGTTTCTGCCGTGTGTGTACACCCGCCCAGCATGTTCAGTTCAAGGAACAGCAGAGATGCTCAAAGGGTAGGGAGGGTGGGGGCGAGCAGGAGGGAGGAGGCCGGAATGGTCAGAGGCTGGGGTCAGGGTAGGATCAGAGTCAGGGTTCTGTATCAGCTCTGTCTTCTCCCTCTTGAGTCACGGGGAGGCAGATAGCTTAGGCAGGGGCCAGCAAGGAGGAAATGGGTGAAGCTGGGAGACTGGTGGGGGGCCCATGAAGCCAGCCCACCCCTGGGAACTGCAGGTCAGGAGAGCCTCAGCTTGGGGCATCTGACTTCGGGGACCTCCTGGTCTTACCCAGGATCTCCCCTCCAAAGCATGAGACACCTCTTCACTTGGAGCTTCAAGAACTTTGTCGCCCACCCCCCATTTGTTTGCTAATAAAAAGATGAAGGGGGGGGCCTGTCTGCCTTCTCCGGATCACTAGCCTTCTCCTTCCCTTCTCCCCTGCCTGCCTCCTCTCCCTCTCCTTTCTCTCCCCAAGAGCTGATGCAGTTAATTGGAGCGTCTTGGAAGTGCACATTAACACACAGAGCACCAAGGAGACGTCTTGGCAGCGAAATATCATTATCACTTCTTGAGCTCCAGCCAAAATCCCCTCGCGGTCAAAACACAATTCTTTAAACTAAACAATTAAAGATTTGTGCAAGTGTGGCTGCCATGAGGTATCAGCCTGGGAACGGTCGCCCCTGCCAGCGTGTCAGCAGAAGTTAGCAACCTGCTCTGAGCTCCGAGCCAGGTGATGGGCCCAGCGTCTCCTGGGAAGGAGGATAAACAGCAGGCTCACGGCGGTGGCCTGGTGACAACCTGCCCCCATCCTTAGAGGCACAAGGATTTTGAAATACCAAGCCCCCAACACCTTTTATTTCCTGCTTTGTCTGCAGAAGCCCCCGGCCCTAGAGAATCACTGGGCACCACACTGCCCCTTGTGGCTGGGGCTGGGAGTGCTGGAAGTCACAGGCTAAATTTCCCGGATTCCTAGAGCCCAGGCTCACACCCACCCCCTCCAGCTCAGCCCTCTGACACCTGGGCACACGCAGGGCTATGCACACCACACAGCTGAGGTTAGAGCAGAGAGATGCTGGGCCAGCACTCCAAGTCTACCCCATAATATGTAGTTTCTACCCTGCCCAGCCCTCAATGAGGACCCCAAGTTCGATCACGGGGCAAAATCTGGGCTACAAATCTCTCCAATAGGTTGCAGGGTAACCGCCTCTCTCTGAGCCTCAGTTCCCATGTCTATATCATACAACTTAGGCTTGATATTGAAGATTCTTCCAGTTTAAATATGCTGTGGGTCTTTGACTTTAGGTACCAATTGCAAGGGTCATAGTCAGTGAAATGTGTTAGTCGTTCAGTCGTGTCTGACTCTTTGCAACCTCATGGATTGTAGCCCGCCAGGCTCCTCTGTCTGTGAAATTCTCCAGGCAAGAATACTGGGGTAGATAGCCATTCCCTTCTCCAGGGGCTCTTCTGAACCAAGGATGGAACCCAGGTCTCCTGCATTGGAGGCAGATTCTTTACCATCTGAGCCTCCAGGGAAGGGCCATGGAGGTATTTGGACAGCAGGCTCAGATAAACCTCTCCTTCCACGCATGGAAATTTCCTCTTGTGCTGTGCATTTCAGCGATCCAGTTCAATCAGATACTTGCCATGCTCTGGGTACAGTAAGTCAGGGAGATCAGGAATGATGGTCCATCTGTCTCCAGCTATTTTGAAATGTGTCTCTCTAGACTGTCAAGGAAGCTTGAGTCTGATGAAGCAAAGACTGTGGAGCCAGACAACCTGGGTTCAATCCCAGCTCCCTGCTCACTAGTTATGTGACCTTGGACAAGATGCTTAACCTGTCTGTGCCTCAGTTTCCCCATCTGCAAAGTGGGGTTAACCATAGAACCCACCTCTTAGGGTGAATATAAAGATGAAATGAGAAAAAAAAAAAAGTATTGAAACCAGAACAGTGCCTGGTTCATAGAAAGCACTCAATGAATAGAAGCTATTGTTATTTCTGTGGCTTTTCTAGTGGGAAGCCTGTGGCAGCTTGTCTCTAAAGCTGGCATCTCGGGAATTTCCTGGTGGTCCAATGGTTAGGACTCAGCATTTTTCACTCTCTAGTTGTGTCCCGTGGGTTCCAGAGCCTGTGGGCTCAGTAGCTGTGGCACATGGGCCTAGTTACTCGATGCATGTGGGATCTTAGTTCCCCAACGGGATCAAACTCTTGCCCCCTGCATTGCAAAGCACATGCGGGGTATTTTATTCATCACACTTGAATAAAATCCAAAGTCCCTCTCTGCGGCCATACATAACATGTGCCCCACTCTGCCTCCAACCTTGTCTCCCATCATCTCTTTCATCCTGTCCTCTGCTCCAAGGATTCTGGCCTCCTCGTAATCCCTTAAACACACCAAATAGGCTCCTGCCCCAGGGCCTTTGCTAGTGCCTGTCCCTCAGCTGGGTGTGCGCTTCCCCCTATTTTCTCACAACTCAATCCTCCACTTTATTGGGGTCCTTGGCCAAAGGTCACCTCTTTTGGGGGAGTCTTTCTTGAAATAGCAACCCCTCCCCAGTCCTTCTAATTTTCCTTTCTCTGTCCTTCCCTGCTTTATTTTTCCTCAGGTTACTCATTGCTACCTCCTATTTTTTTATTGTACATTTTATTTAATTATTATCGGCTTATTTGGTTGTGTTGGGTCTAGTTATGGCATGTGCTTCTCGCTAGTTGTGGCACGCGAGCTTAGTTGCCCCGAGGCATGTGGGATCTTAGTTCCCCAAGCAGGGATCGAACCCACGTCCCCTGAATTGGAAGAAGGATTCTTGACCACTGGAACCACCAGGGAAGTCCCACTACCTGCTATTAGACTGCACGTTTATTTATGCATTCATGTTCTGTCTCTCTTCTTTCCACTAGAATGTAAGCTCCCTGAGGGTAGGAGTTCTGTTTGCTTGGTTGACCTCTGAGCTCCAGGGCTTGAAACGGTGCCTGACACATAGTAGGTCTCAAGCAACAGTCGTAGGATAAAAAAAACTCCTCTATTCCAAAGAAGGGAACTGAGGCCTAGAGATGGGGTGGGGACTTGCCCAAGGTCCCACGGCTCCTTAGCCTGACCCCAGCCCAGGGCTCTGCCTTCCTGGGTGCCAGAGGGCTCCGCTCCCCTTTGCCTACAAGCGGCCACAGCCACAGCCCTCTGTCACTCAGGCGAGCCAATAGCCCTATAACTGAAGGGGATCCTTCAGCTGTTTCTGTCAAACAGTATTTACAATAAACTTTGTTTGAACTTTTGTCTAAGTGATAATAATAATAACACGATAATTATATGGAGTATAACGTACAGCCAGCTGTATTTAATTAAAGCTGTAATTTCACTAAGGGTTTCTGGAAACAGTAAACCGCAAGAGTTGTACCACCCATGCCCCTTGGTGGGGGATTACAGCTGCTCAGGAGCGGGGTGGCTGGAGCGGAGGCCGCCAAAGCCAGAGGCCGCCAGCAGGGTCCGGCTTCCGGAGTCTGAGCGCTCCCGTCCTGGGGCCACATGCAGAGGTGGGTCTGCCATGGCCTCGGGCCAAAGACTAAGTCTGGAACCGCTCAGAGCGCGTGCACGGGTTTCTTCCGGCCTTCACTGGCTCATGAGAAACTAGTTTCTCTCAACACTCCGGGATAGAGGGCTGGGGAACCAGAAAGACACCAAATAAGAGCAAGGAAGATGGCTTGGAAGGCCAGAGGCCGAGGGTGTGGGTCAAAAAGAAGGAATTAGCACCTAAGGAGGGAGGGCAGGCCAGGCATGGACTAAGTCAGCACAGTTTTGCTTGGTTGACTCTCATGTACCCAGCACCACTCAGGGTTAAGGAGACTTGGGTTTTGTTATGCCGAGAGTTTGGTTGAGCAAGGAGACAGTCTCTTTTTTTTAAAAAAAAAGAAAAAGTTCTTTATTCATTTGGCTGTGTTAGGGTTAGCTGTTGGGTGTTAGTTGCAGCACAGGGGATCTTCATTGTAGGATCTTTCGTTGTGGCGTGTGGGCTGAGTTGCTCTGAGGCATCTAGGATCTTAGTTCCCCAACCAGGGATCAAACTCACATCCCCAGCATTGCGAGGCAGATTCTTAACTGCTGGACCACCGGGCAAGTCCCAAGGTGACAGCCTTGTATACCAGCCACAAGAGGAACCCTCCAAGAGAGGACCTGATAGCCTAGTGGCTAAGAGCCCTGTCTCTGGAGCTAGAGTCTGAATGGTTCAGTCCTGGCTCTGCCCCTCTCAGCTGGGCTTGCCTTTTCACCTCTCTCTACCTTCCTCTTTTCATCCGCAAAATGGGGATAATCGCATTTACTTTAGTGTTTTTATGAGGGTAAAACGGGGGAATCCCTGTTGAGTGCTTAGGATAATGGGAGAGTGGGTCAATAAATATTAGCTGTTGTCCTTGGACATTCTGGGAACACAGAAAGAGGCGGAATCATTTTGACCTGGAAATAGGGTGACCAACCATCCTGGCTTGGTTGTGGAACATTCTGTGCTGAAACCAGGACAGTCACAGGAAAACTGGCCCATTGGTCACCCTATCTAGAAAGCCAGAGCAGGAGCTCAGAGAGGAAGTGATGTCTGGGCCGGGCATGCGCTAACGATGACAAGGACTTAGCTCAACAGAAGATAAAGGGTACGTGGAAAGGTATAGAACCCAGGTTCAGGCCCAGGTCAGCTGTGAGCTCCCTAGGTGACCCTGGGCATTCTCACAGACTCAGTTGTCCCATCTGTAGCCTAAGAGGGGACTGACTGCTCCCAGAGGCAGGCCCCTTGGGGGTCTGCAATCTGGGGAGATGGGGGCTGCAGGAACGCCTGGTGAGAGAGCATCAGGGTCACCCACTCCTGCCCCAAGCCTGTGCAGACACACGCACATGCACACACACACAGACATCCACACACAACAGCAGGGCAAGGGTGAGGGGTCAGCCTCACAGGACAAGGGAGGCACTTACCCCCTTGGGGCCGGGAGCGGCCCCATCGGGAGGTCTAACTGGAGAGTCAGCTTTAATTGTCTAATGAGGCTTACTGCTGAGGGTGGGGGTTGAGCGAGAAGATCTCTGAAGAGATGCAGAAATATTCCTGGGTAATAAAATATCCCCTTTTCAGTGTCAAAGTTAATGTTCCAGGCCTCAGGTAAAACTGGATTCTTATCAGCCAGCTCTCTCCCTGGAGAAGGCTAGGCGGCTGCGGGGAAGGAGGGGACAGGTGGGTTCCCCTCATCCTCAGAGTCAGGGGCTCGGTGGTCAGAGGGAGCCGAGCTCCCGTTTTGAGCCTGCCCCCTCGGTCCCTTGGACGTGCCACCTGGATGTCAAGCTGACACCCCTTCCTCAGTCATTCTGCCTCCGCCCCATCCCTCCCTCATGGGTTCCTTTCTCCTTTTTTTCCTCCCATAGCATTCTGCCCACCTGCCTGTCTCCATCCCTTCTGCATGTGCCGGCACCTGTGACTATTTATGTCTGTCTGTCCTGCTGCAGTCTGTCCCCTGAGGCCAGGACAAGAGGCTGGAGGCCTGGTACACTACTTGGGAAGAACACACATGCACCGCACGCTCATGCACCCCCTGCAACTCTGCACCAGCAGGTGGGGGCGGGTGGTGGCTTTGCCCCCAGACGCCGCGTCCATGCCCAGGGCTGCCGCCTGCACCCCTGCTTCTCTGCTGGGCCCCAAGCCCTCTGGCATGTGCCAGCGGCGCAGCGGCTCTGACAGGCCATGGGTTTAAATATAGAGTTGCGTATGCAAGACGAGGCTAATTTTAGCAGGAATGTGCTGGAAACTTTCTGAGGGCTCTGTTCTCTAGCTGTCTCCCCTGTGCTCATCACTCGGGGCTGGGAGTCAACCTGCTGGTCCCCTGTCCCTCACCTTCCCACTTCTCTCTCCCAGGCACCCCTCTCCCCAGACCAGGACCCCAACACTGGCCCTGTCCCTTGTCTCCCCAGGTCTCTGCTCCCAGGGGCCCAAGCCCACCCAGCTGCCTGAGATTCTAAGTCCCTCAGGTCCCCTCTCTTGCCCCAGTCTCTTGGGCAACACCAAGGCTGGCCAGCCCTGGGGAAAATGATCCAGCCAGCAAAATTCCCCTTCCCCGCCCCCACCCCAGTGATGTGTCCTGTCGGAGTGATACCCCAGATTCTCATGCTCACCCAGTCGCCGAGCAGTCACTGTGTGTCAGGCACGTTGATGAATGCATTTCTAGAGTCACTTGTTTAATCAGTACGACAACCTTGAGACAAGCGTGAGAAATAGCCCCATTTTACAGAACAGCACACTGGAGTGCAGAGAAGTTCGAGGACCTGCCCAAGGTCATTGAACATCACAGCCTGGTCGTGAGATACATTAATTTTCCCAGGGAGGGTGCTTGTCTTGTAAACGAGAACTCTGGAAGAAGGGGGTCACATTCAGCACGAAGGAATCACTGACATGTAAGTTCAAGGACTGTGATTCTGGTAGAGCACCGCTCCTCGGAGGCTGGAAGGGGGAAGCCCCTTGCCTCTCATCCTTCCCGTGTCCTGTTGCCCCACCCGGGGGCCTAAGGCAACAGGCCATGCTTCTCCTCCAACCAAATCCCGCATTTATTTTGGTTCCTCTCCTGTCTTGCATCTATGGGGCACCGACTGTGGGCCCAGCACTGCCTCGCGTGCCCAGCTGCAAAGATTAAGGGAGTGAAGGGCCAGCCGGGCTCTGAGGTCCTCCTGGCTCAGCTGGTGGCAGGCAGCAGCCTGCAGTAAACAATGAGTTGAGCACTCGACGACGGTAAGGATGATGATAGGAGCTGGGAGGACAGAGGAGAGAAAGAGTTGACATCCAGAAGGGACTGCACCCCCGCGAGAAACTCCAGAAGGCATCAACTCTTCCTCCCCGGGCTGCTCTGACTGTTCTCCCCGGCAGCTCCAGAAAAATGCCCTGTCTCCCCACGGAGCCGTGTAACAGGCTGCGTGGTTGTTGTGTTTGAGCGTGAGGACAGGTCCCTGTAATGAGGATTAGAATAGTAACAGGAGGATGACACGCTGCAGTTAGAGCGCAGAGGAGCTCGGGGAGCGCAGTCCACCCCCGAGGGAGGGGGATGCCGGAGCCCCCCACACATGTCTGACCAACCTTCGCTGAGCCACTCCACTGGGGCCTGTGGGGCTCTCCTTACGCCCTGGCACTGGGGGGGGGCGGGCAAGGGTGCCCCAGGAGGGCGCAGAGGACCCACTTAAAGTTGTCCTCTTCTCTCCTTCCTGTTCTGCCTTCGAGTTTGTCCATAGCAATAAATTCCTTCTTATACACGAAGTAAGTTCCTTATTCATTTTTCTTACTGTCTAGAGTGGACTCTCCAGGTTTTGTCTCCTGCCACCTCTCCAGTGACTAGGACAGTGCCTGGAGCATGGTAGTTATTCAAGAAATATGTGTGTGTGCATCAGGGAAAACCTTTGAATGTTAGTAGATAGACTTCAAATATCTGAAAAATGAATATTGACTGGTGGCCCGCACAATCCCCATGTATCACAGAAAGGAATTAAACTCCCAGTAATACATCTGAAACCTGAACATCAAACCATCTTGAGAGGTTTGATAAAATGAGATGGTTTGCATTTTTAACTAAACTGATAAAAATATGATCAGTTTGATAATCTTCATTTTCATGAGCAGGAAGTGGAGACTCATTCATTCAACAAATGCTTATTGACTGTCTACTGCGTAATAAACTTTTCTGATTCAGTGGGAAAAAAAAAAAAGAAATATGTGTGTGTGAACAAATACTTGTGGGTTTCCATGGGCTGTGTGGACTTGCCGAACCTATGGGACTGGAGATGGGCTTCTCGTGGCTGAGCCTGTCTGTGGGAGGAAGGCTGTGAGGGGTGTGTGTGTGTGTGTGTGTGTGTGTGTGTGTGTGTGCGTGCACATGCATATGTATGTCTGTGAGGGGTGTGTGTCTGTGAGGGGTGTGTATATCTGTAAGGTGCATATGCCTGTGAGTTGTGTGTGTGTCTGAGAGGCACACACATGTCTCCGTGAGGGGAGCGTGTGTGTATGTGTGTGGGGGGGCTTTCAGCCTGGTCACTGACCCCCTGCACACCATGGCGCAGGCGATTGTATGGGCTCAGGTTCTGGCCTAGGTCTTGGTACCGATGCTTAGGGAGCCGAGGGGTGCAGGTGTGTGTCTGCGTGCCCCAGTGATGAGCGTCGTGTCTCCCTGGAAGATCCCGGCTGATACACATTTCCCCACCCCCACCACACACCGGGTCCCTGGGACTAACTCCATCAGGTATGCCCACATTCAGTCACATCCCCCCAGGTACTGGGGTCACTGTGCCAGCTTTGGAGCAGAGGCCACTGTCTGCAGGAGGAGATACCATCTGGGTGAGGTGATCGTCCCAAGCGGGTTTCCATGTGCTCCTCATGGAAAAGTCAAGGGCTCTTGTGAAAATAAGAAAGATGGCCCGACTTTGAGTCGTGCCTGCTGCGTGCCAGGCATTGTGCCAACGGCCTTCTGATTCTCCCAGCCCTGTGGGGTGGGTGCTGTTGGACAGATGAGGAAACGGAGGCACTGGGGGAAGAAGCAACTTGTCCAAAGTCACACAACTGGGATGGGGACTGGACCCAGCACCACACCGATGCCTCACGCCTCCTGCTCTCGCCACCATCTGAGGGCTTCACCCAGGTGAGAGAGCTCCCTTCCCCCCTTCCCCAGACACCCCCCACCTTGTGCAGGGGAGGGATGGAGAGTGCATGAGGGAGCTGCCTGCTTTCGAAGAGTCGCATGTGGGTTTATCACCCAAGCTTTACTGACAACCACCCCTGTCCTACAGTTGTGTCCTCCAAAGACGTGTTCAAGTCCAAACCCCTCGCACCTGTGAATATTATTTTATTTGAAAATAGGGTCTTTGCAGATTGGTCGAGATAAGATAAGGTCACACTAGATCAGGGAGTGCCCTTAATCCAATGACTGGTGTCCTTATAAGAAGATGGAAACGCAGCCTCAGATGCAGAGACACGCGGAGAGAACATCCCATGGCAGTGGGAGCAGAGCCTGGAGTGATGCCTCCGAGTCAAGGAACACGGAGGGTGGCTGGCCGTTCTGAGAAGCTGGGAGAGCAGCGTGGAACAGACGCTCCCTCTGAACTTCCACACAGAATCAAGCTCACCTCAGCCTTGATCTCAGACCTCTGGTCTCCTGAACTGTGAGAGAATCTGTTCCCGTTGTTCTAAGCCACTAACTCCATGGTAACATGACAGCCTTAGGAAACGAGTCTGCCCTCCCCTCCCAGCATGAAAGGACACGTGTACACACACACACACACACACACACACACAGTAACTTAAATACACAATTACTGAGGCTCACACTTCAGGTCACACAAGCCTATGTTGGGTGTCTTCTGGGTACGGTGCTCGAAGCTACCTCACACCCGCCGGGCACACGCATCCCTGCCCGTCACTGGATGGAATTCCCTTCTCCGGGCCCACCAGGAACTCACAGCGGAAGCCTCGCTGAGGACAGAAACCACACTCCTCCTGGGGCTTCCTCCCGGGTGTCCCCTTGGTCCACTTCCCAGCCTTCAATCTCCTGGTTTCCCTTCCTTCCTGCCTTCCTTCCTGCCTGCCTCCCGCCCTCCCTTCCTCCCCTGCCCCTTTCTCTTCCCCTTTGAGTAAACACAGCCCCATTGCAAGGCCCTGCCGTGTTCTGAGAGCTGCACATTGCCACCTGTTGCTATGGAGAAGCCTCTTTATCACAAACACTGGGTAAACAGCTGCTGCTGGGAGCCCCTTTCTGCTGGCCAGGGGTTTATTTGGAGAAAGTCAATAAGGAAAAATAAACATTCCCAGCCCTGTGTATATACAGCCTTGGGACGAGTGCTCCACAGAGGCTCAGGGCCTGCCAGCTCCCCAGAGGGTCCGGCAGGCTGCTCCCCGCCCCTGCCTCTGATCCCAGAATCCTCTGTTCTGAGGCGGGGTGGGGGGCCAGACAGCCCAGGACCTCCCTTCAGACTCACCCACCCTGTCCTAGGCCAGGCCCAGCCGAAGGGTCACGACTTGGACCCCTCAGCAAGGGTGTAATGAAAGAAATCCTTTCAGGGATGCTCCCCCAGGACACCAGAATTCCCGGGAAGAACCAGGCTCAATTTGGCTAGATTAGGTTTCTCTCTTAAAAAAAAAAAAAAAAAAAATCAATTTCTTTAGCTGCATCAGATTTTAGTTGTGGCATGTGGGATCTAGATCCCGGATCAAGGATTGAACTGGGGTCCCCTACACTGGGAGCATGGAGTCTTAACCACTGGACCACAGGAGACATCCCTAGGCTTCTCTCTTGTTTGGCATCTTAGTTTCAGTCAAATTCAATGTTACATGTTTAATACTATAACCATCCATTCATTCAGCATGTACTTATCTGACAGTTATGATGTGTCAAGAGATTGTGCTGGACTCTGCTCGCTCCCGCCTTCAAGGTGTTTACAGTCCAGTGGGGAAGACAGGGCATCAGTCACTATCATGATGCACTCCGCTAAATATTTGTAGGTGTGTGGCATGCAACACAGAAGTATAGGTGTTGTGGGAGTGTGTAAAGGCGCTCATCTCTCTTACATGTTTTAACTCAGTTCATCCTCAGAACAATCCTGTGAGGGGATAATATTTTTATTCTCATTTTACAAATGGAGAAGTTACTTTACCTAAAGTCAATTAGCTTCTAAGTGGGAAACTCAGGATTTAAACCCAAGACAGCCAGAGGCAAAAGTCCCAGGCTCTAAATCACTGTGTAATTCTGTCAGGCTCGCAGTAGAAAAGCTACAATCCCTACCCTCAAGAAATTCACAAGGAAAGTTTTCTTGAAATATGTCCGTGTCATTGTGGACAGGCAATGACCCGCGTGGTCAATGAGGAGCACCAGACATTCATTCAGAGAACATCAGTGTGACACAGAGGGCTCGAGGCCAGAGGAAGCCATTGGGTTGAGCTTTGCAAGCTGAACAGAATTTAGATAGAAGCCAGATGGCAAGGGAGGGATCTCCCAGGGGCGGAGCTGAGGACAGTCTGGCTAGGGTTGGGGACCAGGAAGACATGCTTTGGAGAGGCGGGAGGAAGCCTGCCACCTTGCTTTTCACTCCAGACCCCTATGCATCTCTTAGAAACTCACCCCCATCCACACCACCCTGCTTTGGGTCAAGACCTCATCCTCTCCCTCCTGCAAATCTAGGCAGCTTCCTTCCTGGTCTTCTTGCCTCCAGTCTTGCTCAGCTGTAATCCACTCTCCACCAGCCCCCAGGATCTTACAGAAACACAAATCTTTTTTTTTTTTGTCCTGCTGGGTCATTGTTGCAGCACATGGTCTTCTCTAGTTGTGGTGCTTGGGCTGCAGAGTGTGTGGGGTCAGCAGTTATGGCCCCAAGGCTTAGTCACTCCGCAGCATCTGGGATCTTAGTTCCCCAAACAGGGATGGAACCCGAGTTCTCTGCACTGGAAGGCAGATTCTTAACTGCCGGACCACCAGGGAAGTCCCCAGAAACCCAAAACTACTCATGTTGCAACTCTCCTACTTGCCGTCTCCAGATAGACAGAGGCCACGCCAGTTTTGCTATCATCTCTTCCTCTTTTCCATGAGCACTCGTGCTTGTGCACCAAACATGGAGAAACACTCATGTTTGCAAATGCGTGGGTCCCTCCTGTGCATTTGTGCTTTGCCCTCATTCTTCCTCCTGCTTGGAAATCCTTTCTGAAGAGTTACCTTCATCCGCAGACTCTCAATGAGCACCTATATGTGCCTGGTGGTGCTGTCCTGAGCCTTGGGAACAAAACAGTGAAGAAAACAGCAATCCTTGTCCTCACGGAATGTGTATCTTAGTGAAGGGTCTGCACTACAACAAAACAAAGGACAATATGTACAAGAGTGGGTGCTGCTGAGTGCTGGGGGGAAAATACAGTGGGGAAGGGATGGGTCAGAGCTAGAGGCCATTGCGATGATTCTGAGTGAGATGAGGAACTAGTTCTCAGGTTTTAGGGAGATCCCTCTGGCTGTTGTGTTGAGAAAGGGCTGAAGAGTGGGTGGGGTGGAGGGGGATGGAGCAGGATTCTCTCTCCCTCCCAAGGCTGGCAGGGGCTCTGTCCAAGGTATCCTCCTCCTCCTGCCCCAGCTCCCTAGGGGATTCCTGAGGATAACCTGGGATGAGAAGACACCCCCTGCAATCCTCATCCATCACCACAGGTCCCGCCAAGGTGCTCTGGTTTATGGGCACATCCCTGCAGGTCTCCAGGCCTGACATTGCCCTGGCATTACCTGATTCTCTCCAGGCTGCCTGCCCATCTCCCCCGCCTCCACCCAAGGCTCTGGGGAGGGCCCGAGCCCTGCAGAGCAGTGATCCATGTATCAGGAGCAGAAGAATTAACATTCCCAAGCTGTAATTATATCTTCCATGGGTGACACCTAAGGAAGCATCTTTTTATAAAAGCAGGTAAATTGAAGGCTTATGGGATTGTGGGGAATGGGTATATTTTTAGCATGCTCCCCTCACCGCCCCTGATTGCCAGAACCCTGATAATTGCTCAGTGTGGGGTTAAGGGATTCTTGCGAAGGGGATCTGGGAGGCACTGAGAACCTAGTTAAGCCAAGTGAGCGTCTAGGAAAGAAGCCTGGAGAAACTCCTCCTGATGAGGGAATTATGGGATGAGTCATTCATGAATGGGTCGGGTGTAACCCTTATATGGTACCTAGTACGTGCCAGATGGTGTTCTCAGTGCTTTCTGTTAATCTTCACAACAATCATACGAAGTACGTACTGCTATGACCCCCATTTTGCAGATGAGAAAACCAAGGCATTGGAGGTTCAAGTGTGATTTTGAGTCAGACATTGGAGATGCATATACATGTCTATACACATATCAAAGTATGCTGACTTCCGTGGTGAATGAATGAATTCCTTCTGTATTCCTCAGATGTTTACAAAGAAACCTAAAGCTCAGCCAATCAGAAAGCTCGGAAGTTAGGAAGTCCCTACCCTTTGGGGTGGGGCCTCTGAACACACTTCCTGTTCCTAAGAGCTGGAGGTCCCCGCTCAGTGTAAAGTCAGCCATTTTGGTTGGTGGGTGGCCCCTCTATGTCCTTAAGCGCAGAACACTGGAGCTTGAGGCTGTGATAAGATGCTTAAGGAGCTAAGAGCAGGGTCTCTCAGGCTTACAGGATCTTCTGCCCATTTAGGGAACTGGTTGGATTAGTAGATCTGCTGACATTGAAGAAATGTAGAGAGAGAGAAGGAGGGACTAGGGTCTCCCTATGTGTTGTCCAGCGGCTGCTGTTGTCCAGGGACACCCCTTCTCCAGCAAGGACATCAGCCTAGAAGAAGGCACAGGAGAGAGAGAGAGGCCGGGGGAAATGTGATTTTTTAATGCAAGCCTTGGTAATCAGCTATTTGTGATGGAATTTTATCTGTCCTGGTCTCTGAGGGACGTGAAGCGGGAGTGAGGGAAGAGGGGTCAGAAATTAGTATGCAGAAATATCTGATCAGCCAAAGTAATTTTCTTTAATAATCGTATTCATACTGCCTGCTCTCTGCTCACTAGAAGAATTAAGTATTTAATAGTAATATATTTCATCTGGCAGTGGTTCCGTTTCGTTAGGAACCGTGATGCCTCGTTGGTGTATGTGGGTGGGTGGAGGTCTGGTGCGGGGACAGGTAGGAGGTGTCAAAGCAGAAAGAAATAGATAAGTGAGGAAGGGAGTCGGTATGGGTGGGCAGGAATAGAAGAGGGGAAGCTGTGTGCCAGGGTGAGCCCAACAACCCTCGGAGACGCCATTCAGGTGCTGTCACCACCTAAGCTGGGCTGTCCAGCTCTGTCCTCTGGCCGCAGTTAACACGTCCCAGAGGCACCCAGTTCTGACCCAGTTCCTTAAGCTTTATCCCTAACCATCAAAGATGGGTCCTCCTTTCTGACCTCTGATCTGTCCCTAGCCCCCAGTATGGAGACTTTCCCAAAGACTGATAGATGAGCTGCATGGCAAGTCTCGCTGAGGGTAGCATGACACAGTGAATCCCAGATTAGGCGCTGACACCCATGTCTAAGCTTCTGGACAGATTCCTGGGGCTGCCTCCATGTATTTCCCAGGTTTATGCCATTCCTGGCTCATGCCTGAGCAGGGCTGGTGCAGAGGAGAGAAGCATCCTATATGCTGGCTAGCGTAGCTGACAGCTGCCTCTCTGCCCCAGGGCTGCAGGAGCAGTGTGCTTTAGCTATTACATGATTTTAATAGTTAAAAAGCAGGCCCAGCGCGTGCCAGGGATGTAATTGATGACACCTAGGGCTTGGGAACTCGTTCTCCACTGGAGGCACTTGGAGAAGCTTTTGGCCTCTTTTGCCAGGCTCTCTGAGCCCAGCTGCCCCAGAGGAAAACGTCAGTGAGCAAGGGGCAACTCCATTTGCCCGATGAGATGGAGACAGAGACACAGAGGGCCAGGCTACAGAGAGCAGAGTTCAGCTTCTCACTGTTCTTGTAAGAGCAAGCTCCACAAACTGATGTGCAGTGATGCTGGCTGGCATTTCCAGGCACCCGACAGGCTGGAATTAAACACCTGTCCATTAAACTGACAGCCCCGGGAAGGAAAGAGAAGGGGAGAAAAGGGAGGTAGTGGGGGAGGGCTAGCTGGTAATCCAAGCCCAGACTGGCTCCTTCCCCGCAGGAGGTAACGTACCTGCTGGAGAGAGAGGTCAAGGTGGGAGCAAGCCACGTCTTGGTCCCCACTCTCCGGTTTCTGAGGCAGAGTGCGGGCAGACTCACAGCAAACCAGTATTCAGATGTGGACATTGGGGATGGGGAAAGGAGCATGAGATGTCCCCAAGAGACTGAGCCAAGAAGCTGGGAGATTTATCTGCATTTACTGAAAGCTCTAGCTCATGCTGTAACAGCCTCCCTAGCCTCTTCTACACAGATGTTCTTCATCTGCTCTGAGCCATTTCAGCATGTACCAGGCGCTGGGCAATTCATGCTGGGCTGCCCCGAGACACCTCTTGGGCTGTTGCTGAGCATCTGAGTGGGTCTAGCCTGGCTCCCCAGGTTTCCCCGATGGCTCAGACGGTAAAGAATCCACCTGCAGTGCAGGAGACCCAGGTTTGATCCCTGAGTCGGGAAGATCCCCTGGAGAAGGGCATGGCAACCCACTCCAGCATTCTTGCCTGGGAAATCCCGTGGACAGAGAGGAGCCTGGTGGGCTACAGTCTGTGGGGTCGCAAAGAGTCAGACAGGACAGGTTGACTAACATATACCCACACATCCTGGCTCCCCAACTCAAGTGTAAGCTCCTAGAGAGAAGGAAGCTCTTCTACTTCATAGATGCCCCCATACACGTGCTTGAGCCTGTACACAGTGGGCGGGGCTGAGGGGGAATGGGTTTATGAGGTGTAATGGGAATGGGATGATTGATGGGTGCTCAGCTGGATGGACATAATGCTGAGAGTTGGGTGGTATATACTGGTGTGCCTGTGCTGGTGGTTAGCATTTCCATACCAGTTAGTAAATCATCTCTGCCCCTGCCCAATTCCCCACCAGTCTAGCCGTTGCCCTGGAATTTACTGGACTTCCCCAAGATTCAACAGCTAAACATTAGCACCCAGCCCAGCAGGGGGCCTCAGGACCCTGCTCCATTGCTATGATCAGTGTCCATCCCAATGGGCTTATTATTTTAACCCACACCCTTGGGTGGGTAGATGAACAGAGGCCAAGACTGAAGAGATTAGATGGTTTTAGGGAAGGCGGAATGGGAAGGAAATAGGGTGGGACAGAAACAGCAAATAGCTTGTCAGGTGGCCAGGTTTTAATTCTCACACCAGCCACCACCTTGCGCTCTTCACTTGAGTTCTCCGAGCCTCAGCTTGCTCACCTCTTGAGTGGGGATGACGTCTGCCTTCCCTTCCTTGGAGTATGTGTGCGCCCAGTTGGAAGCTCCCCCTTGGGCCTCTGCTCACTCTTCTTTGCCATGTGCTTCCCCCTTTCTCTAATAGCTGATGAGCTCCTTGAAAACAGGAGGTCAACATCTCTATATCCCAGCATGTGCTTGGTAAATGTTTCTTGAATGGATGGGTGGATGAGTAATGGAGAAATGAATGCAAGAAGCGGCAGGCTCTGGAGAGTATAATGGGAAGGGGGTTACAAATGGGGGAAACTATTAGGAAATGGATAAGGAAGTCGGGGGAAGGAGGCCTCAGGATGGTGCTGCCAGATATCAGAAGAGATCTTCTCACACCTTTGGCCCACCTTGCCATACGCCACCCCCCAGCTCAGGACCACACAATGCATCACTTAACTAACAATTATTAAGTCCTTACTATTTCTTTTTTCTTTTTTTTGGCTGCACCACATGGCATGTGGGATCTTAGTTCCCTGTCTAGGGATCAAACCTGCATCCCCTGCATTGGAAGCTCAGGGTCTTAACCACTGGACTACCAGAAAAGTTCAGCATTTAATTCTTTCCCATCTGGAGTAATTCCCGATTTGCCGGTGTGAGTCTGGACTGCCCTTGAGGGCAGTCTCCCAGGACATCCATCACCCTCGACTGTCTGGGCTGATACAGCTAATCTGTCTGGGCAGGCCACTATCCTCTCCATCAGGAATTCCAGCAAGATCGAAGCTGCCACAAGTTGGGCAGGGGGGCGTGGTGAGCAGCACCTGGCTGGACTGAGGTGTGTTCCTGGCTGCCCCCCTGCCAGAAATCATATGTATGTGAGCATGGATGTTAGAGTTCTGGGTTCAGCTTCCCGATCTGTCATTTATCACCTGGGTGACTATGGACAAGTTACTTAACCCCTCTGAATCTCACTCACCTGCCCTGCCCCACTTTAAAGGGCTGTCTTGAGGATTTAAGGTGAGGAGGGGTGTGAAAGCTCCCTATAACTAAAACGATACGCAAATGCTCAGGAGCCATGCTGCAGTGACTGGTATCATTGTGACGGTCATCAGTTTGGGTGCAGCTGAGAAAGCAGGAAGGAGCGACGGCCGGATCTTATTAAGGCTCTGCCGTGGAGCAGGGTGATAATGTGCAGACTTCTAGGGGAGAAGAATTCTTTGCCATCTGTTTGTGTTAGAGCAGAGCCTTTAGCTGCTGCTCCAGCCCACACCGGCCCCTCTGAACCCACCCTGAACCCCTTTAGGACTCGGCATCGGCACTGCTCATCCTAACAGCAAGCTGTCCCCTGTCTCCACTGCTTTCAGCCTCCTCTGACTGGTCTCATCTCCTCACCCGGACGGACTGTAAATCTTCCCTGGCCAGGATGGCTGTTAGTCTATCTTTATAGCATTTATCACTTGGGGGTGGGGGAAGAAGGTAGGTGGAAAGGAAGGAGGGGAATGCCAGTGTGGGGGGTAGGAAGAAGAGGGAGACCAATCCTGGCTTTGGATCAAATCCTGGCTCCCCCCACTCTCACTAATTTGAGTGGCCATCATCAAGCAGCTCAGCCTCTCAGTGCCTCAGTTTCCCTATCTGCTCATGGACCTTCCAGCTCCTTCTGCAAAGAGTCAGAGAACCAGAGACTCTCAGACCTCCTTCCTTGCCCACCACGTCCTCCGCCAGCCCCATCTCTGCAGGGAACCAGCCCCCTCATGTTCACTTTCTGAACCCCTGGTCCCCCACAGTCTTTCCTCCCCTGAGCCCCCCCATCCATCTCCTCACAGGGGCACCCCGGCTCCAAGCCCGTGTTTGTGAGCTCACCGGGAACCGCGGGACACGGGCCTTTCTCTCTGCCGTAATGAAACCCTTTAATCATATTCAAATAGGTTACTGTTCAGGGGGAAAATAGAAATATGGATTTGATAGCAATAAATTTCCCTGGCTGGCTAAGCCCAGTTCTTAATTGTCCTGTCCCAGGGCTCGCACATTTCATTGTTCGTTAGGTGCTTAAGTCCCCACTCTCATTTTGTGGCGGTGACATTACCGTTGATGGCTCTAATACTCTCATAATTTGAAAGGGGATTTGCATGATAGAACGCAGAGTATTAAAAGAAAAAGAAAAAAGGGAGAGAGAAAAATGGGAGGGGGCAAGATGGGAGGAGGAGCTCAGAAGGGAAGAGGGATGGCAAGGGGGAGGGGGCGGGTGAGGAACTCAATCCAGTTTTCACTTTAAAAAAGTCACTTTCTTCAAAGTCAAATCATTGTTTTCATTAAAGTAAAAAGGGAAAAAAAAAAAGGAAGAAGGAAAAAAAGCCGAGGCTGCACATTGGGCTGACTGGGCACTGGTATTCCTTATTGTTCCTAATGGTTATTAATTATTATTCTCCGGCTGTGCAGGGTTCTGTGGACGTGATGTCCCCAATGTCCTTGGAGTGGGTTGCGGGGGTGTCAGGGGAGGGACTGACTCCGAATGGGGGGATGTGCTCCTGGGCCACTGGAAGATGCCCGTGCCCACCTTGCTGCCAATGCCAGGAGGAGCCAGGTTTGGAGAGGTGGAGGGCAGAGGGGACACTTTCCTGGAAAGAAGGCCTCTGTCCGAGGAATCTAAGTTTCCTGGGTCACGGCCAACTCTTCTTGAGTTTCCTAGAAGTTTCTTCTTTCTAAAAGCCAGGGACTTGGACACCACCAGTCTTGCTGGACATGAAAAAATTTTGGTCATTGGTGGGGTCTTCCAAGTCTCTTTTACAAACTGGATTCTGCACACACACACTCACCTTGCCCTCGCCTTTCCTGTTTGCCCCAGTCCAGAACCGAGGCCTTGCACATGTTTGACTGGATTCCCAAAAAGAAGCTCTCCTAACTCCATCATTAGGGTCCGAGAATGCTAGGGCCAAGCTACCCTTTCCTCTCACTGGGGAGTCTCAGGTTCCCAAGACACCATCACACACACCCCCAACCCCCCCACCCCGCCCCCTGCCGCAACAGACACACACGCTTAGCATCTTTCTACCTAGGAGGACATAAGTTCTAGAAATCACTGCAGCCCTGGTTTTCTGAGGTTTGAGGGATGGCTAATTCAGCTTTTGTTGAGGCGACGGATCTGTGCCTCAAGCAGGGCCACCCCAGGGGATTCTTGACTCTCCTCAGATGTGGAGAGAGAGTGGAGTTTGGGCTCCTTGGACAGATGGGGTAAAAGTGCCAGGAGGGGCATTGCAGGGAGCCGGTGTGGTACCAGTGGGTACTGGTCTGAGGAGCTGAGGAGTACGTCCATGAGTCTATATGGCCAGGAGTCTAGGCTCATGAGTTTAGGTAATGGGCCCCCCACCCTCTGTGCAAACCCCACCCACCCCTCCATTTTTGTCACTTTCTAATCATCACCCTCACTGGCCTGAGCCCCTAGTATGGTCCCTCAGGGGACAGAGCAGGACCCCCCAGAGAGCTCAGCACCCCCAGACACTGCCAGCCTGGGAGCTGATCATACCTGCATTTCCCTGGTTCCTGCCTGGCTCAGCCTCACCCCCTCCATTTCCCGGGGACTCTCTTCTGGATTAGAATTTTAAATCAAATAAATTCTAGGATTGGAATAAAAGTCGTCTGCAGAGAACTTATTCACCCTCCCGCTTCTTCCTCTTTTTGGCCTGCTGTTGGAATTCAGGGTGCCAGGAAGGCACACCCCCAGGGCTGCCTCTGTCCCCTTGCCCCACAGGGCGCGTGCCCCCCCCACCCTGCCCTATCTGCTAGTACACCCGGCCACCCGACCCCCATTCACTCCCCTTCACTGGGAGTCCAGGACCACCATCGGGGCTGGCAGACACCCAGTTTCTGAGGCCTAGGTCTAGGATCGGCTTCCTCAGACGAGTGGCCATCACTCAGCCCTCTGCAACTACAGAAATCTAGATTATCCCCCATTTAATGGGGCTGAAGTTGCAGGGAGAGGGAGGAAGGGGTAAAGAAACAAGTGGAGGTGATGGGGAAGAAATCTAGATCACCACAGGACGAATTTCAGGTCTATGCCAGACAGGAAAACCATAAGTGTCAATACATTCTTTATTGGCTTTTGTCCGCTTTTTTTTTTTTAAATATTTATTTGACTGAGCTGGATCTACATTGCAGCACATAGGATCATAGATCTGATCTTTCTTGCAGCATGCGAGATCTTTAGTTGCAGCATGTGGGATCTAGTTTCTTGACCAGGGATAGAACTCTGGCCCCCTGAGTTGGAACTGCAGAGTCTTAGCCACTGGACCACCAGGGAAGTCCTCCCCTTATTGTTTCCTATTGTGAGGATCCAAGTGGAGGATGAACCAGGGACAGGAGGGTCCTCATCTCTCCCTCCATACAAGCAAGGCAGGGCCTGGCCTTTCCCACCTCTTCCCCTTGCCGACCCCACCCCACCCCGGAGGGAGGGAACACCACAGACACAGACTCTGCTCCCCAGCCTGACTCCTGGACTCGTAACATTCCAGACATGAAGGGCCCACAGTCTGAGCTGCAGGGTAACAAACTTGGTGCCCCGCTCCCGTATCTCACCCTGAGCCCCCCAAGGAGAAGCTGTCTCCAGGCAAAGGGAAAAAAAAAAAAAAGCCAGAGAGACAAAGTGATTCTTAAATATTTTCCTTCTCTGCAGTCACTCAGGGAGGAGGGGGTGAGGGGCGAGGGAGGCTGGAAGGGGGGACAAAGGGGGTTTAATAGGCTCCGGTGACAGCACAGTGTCCACATTGGGAAAAGATTAATGACGAAAATTAATCGCCTGACCTTTCTTTCCAGGAGCTGGAGGTGAGGCGGGCCATTAAAGCCTCTTATGTTGTAATTAACGTTGGAGGGGAGAAGAGAGCTGCCTTCAGAATGGATGTGATCATTTAATTAGGCTCAGGCGTAGGTGCCACAACAGGTCCGGAGAAGTCATAATTTAACTACGGCTTTAAATTACACAGGCCGAGTGGGGATGGCGGATTTTGACGGCAGGAGAGCCTGGCGCGCGGGGAACTCAGGAAAACAATGACATAAACACCCCGAGTGAGGGGGAGAGACGGTGACAGACAGACAGACAGACAGAAAGACAAAGCAGTAGGTGCTGACAGCGGGGGCTGGTGGGGTTGCGGGGATGGACTGGGGAGAGCCCTGCTAACCGGGCAAAACTGTGGGGTCGCCGAGAGCTGGAGTGGCCTGGGGAGGGTGTGTGTGTGTGTTCACATGCGGTTCTGGGGCGAGTGCCTCTGAGCACCCTCACCTCTGACCGCATTCCACGAATATATCCCGATCTTGGAGAATTTTGCAAAAACGCTTTCAAAATGCAGAGTGGGCCAAGTATTTCACTTCGCCTAGGCCCTCGCGGGGCGCCCCTCTCCCCGCAGTCTCGCCACCAGCGCTCGGGCGACAGGAGATACTCCCTTACTAACCTGGAGATTCTGGGGGATCCGAGCGCCACGCACCGCCCGCCCGTCCGGGAAGACGAGCAGGGCCGGGCCCCGCATGCTCGGGCCGATGTCGAGGCGCCGGGCGCGGGGCCGCGGGGTCTAGAGCCCGGCAGGACGGCGTGAGCGAGCGGGGTCGGCCCTGGGTCGGCGAAGTTCAAGGCCGGGGCACAGCGCCGCGCGGTGGGGGACGCAGCCGCGGTCGCCGGGGCGCCGGGGCCGGCTAGTTGCTCAACCAGCGGGATTAGTCACTCGGGCCGGAGGAGCCCGACCGTCGGAAAACCGCGAACAGGCGCTTCTGTGCAGGGGGAGGGGACAGAACGGCCCGGAGGGCGGAGGAGGAGGGACTGGCGATGCGGCCCAGGCCAGCGTGGACCGAGAGTGAGGGCCCTCCGGGCTTTTGCGGAGCGCCTGGATACGGTTGCCGCCGGCTTTGTTCTGGATGGTGGGAGGGGTGGGAGCTGCTTCCTTTGGGATCCAAGAAAGGCCCCGGGCGCGGCCCTGGGACGCGGGGTCACCGCTCTGCCTTCAGATGCCGGTGACTGTTGGGGCTTCCTGGGCCCTGGGGGACCGTGGTGACCTCATTGTCCCCTCCTGCTCTAGAAGGGATGGAGTCGCAGACGTGAGGCAGGGTAGGACTTCCCTTACGCTCCAAAGGGCTCCCGGGTCCTCCAGGCATTGGGCTGGAAGCCAAGCCACCAACTTTTTTTTCTCTTTTCTCTCTCTCTCTCTTTTTTTTTTTTTTTTTTAGTTTTTATTGAAGTTCAGTTGCTTTATAACGTTGTGTTCGTTTCTGCTGTGCTGCAAAGTGAATCGGCTCTTCGTATGCATATATCCCCTCTTCTTCGTATTTCCTTCACATTTGGGTTGCCGCAGCACTGAATAGAGCTCCCTGTGCATTATAGTAGGACCTCCGTCAGTTATCTCTTTTACACATAGTAGTGTATATATACCCCTGGTGGCTCAGACTGTAAATCGGAGACCCGGGTTCAACCCCTGGGTTGGGAAGATCCCCTGGAGAAGGAAATGGCAACCCACTCCAGTACTCTTGCCTGGAAAATTCCATGGACTGAGGAGCTACAGTCCATGGGGTCGCAAAGAGTGGGACACGACTGAGCAACTTCACTTTCACTTTTCAGTTATCTGTTTTACATATAGTAGTGTATATAAAGCCACCAACTTTTAAGACCTGGCCTGAATTGTCCTGCTCCCTCCCGCTACCATCTAGGTTGGAAGAAGAGACAGGAAGGATGAGAAGGAAGACAGAGACACCTCACAACTTCCCACTCATTCACTAGCCGCCATCCCAGATCATCAAGCCATGGGACCCTGCCTCCTGCCCCACCCCACGGCAAAGTACAAAAGGCACCAAATGGTCAACTGTAGGACACAGGTTCAATCCCTGGGTTGGGAAGATCCCCTGGAGGAGGGCATGGCAACCCACTCCAGTACTCATGCATGGAGAATCTCATGGACAGAGAAGCTTGGTGGGCTACAGTCCAAGGGATGGCAGAGTCAGACTCAACTGAAGCGACTTAACACATCACAGGACACTTTTGGGCTTCCCAGGTGGTGTTAGTGGTAAAGAACCAGACTCCAATGAGGGAGACATAAGAGATGTGGGTTTGATCCCTCAGTTGGGAAGCTCCCCTGGAGGAGGGCATGGCAACCCACTCCAGTAGTCTTGCCTGGAGAATCCCATGGACAGAAGAGCCTGGCAGGCTGCAATCTATAGGGTCGCAGAGAGTCAGACACGACCGAATGACTTAGCACACATGCAGGACACTTTTACCCCACAGCAAGGCAGAGTTTCCATTTTGATTAGACATCCACAAATTCTCCAAATTAGTGACCCTCTCAATTGGAGCTTTGTCCCTGCCTACCTGCTTAATTGATGGATGGAATGATTGATAGTCTAATGGGTATCTTTGAGCTCCTTTGCAGCTCCGACCTCTGTTCTGAGAATGTCCATCCTGCCCTGGGGGTGAAGGGGGAGCTGTGGCCTGAGCTGGGAGTGGGCCCAGGCAGAGGGGCAAGGGTTCCAGATGGAGGACGGGGCTCCTCTCCTCAGACCAGGGCTCCAGCTGGCCCAGGAGGCATGGGGTCATGTCTTGAGGGTGCCCTGGGCTGCCGTTGCTGTGTGGCTGATCTAAGGGCTCCACGGCCCAAATCCAGTTGCCATGTCACGTCTGACTCTTTTGCAACCCCGTGGACTGTAGCCCACCAGGCTCCTCTGTCCATGGGATTTCCCAGGCAAGAATACTGGAGTGGGTTGCCATTTCCTTTGACCCTAATCAGAGTCAGATGGGGAGGGAGGTGGAGGTTGCCTGGCACCCAGAAGGCCAGATGGGGAGTGCAGAAAGAAGGTGGGAAATGAGGCTAGCAGAAGGGGAGTAGGGGTTTGTGAACAGACAGGAGGGGAGGAGGAAAGCCCAGGCCCTGAAGGCTTCCTTTAGCCCCTTCATTGAGACAGACAGGGAGAGTGCCTGTCCCCACCCTCTACATGGGCAACATCCCTCACAAACCCCAGCTCATAGGAGACCTCTTGTGGTACCTCCACATCAGGTGATCCCTTCCTCCTTCTACAAGACTGTGGGCCTCTGGGCATCTCTCTCCTGCACCTCTTGTTCTGATTAGAATAAAATCCGAAGGGGTGAGGACTTATAAGACCCACTGTGCCTCGGCCCTCTTTCTCCCCTTAAGTCTCGTCTTCCTGGTCCCCCCTCATTCTCCTCCAGCCATACCTCCCAGCTTTCTGTCTCTCCTCCAACTAGAATTTAAGCTCCTTGAGGCCCAGACCAGGCTGTCAGGTTCACTCATATTCTGCAGAGCCTTAGAATGGTGCCTGGCCCATGGTAACCTCTGAGTAATCCACGTTGGTTGATTAAATCAATCTCACAGTTCTGTTTCTGCAAGCCTCCCCCACCCCTGGCACACACAGAGGGCCTCTCCCTTTATGGACCCTAATGTCTGGCTTTAGCTCTTCCTATGTTTTTTTATGTTTCTTTCTTTGTGAAGCCTGGAATTGAGTGTTTCTGGGAGGATGTTGTACAGGGGCCCCAAATTACCCCCTGCCAAAAGAAAACCTTCCACTTAGGACATCTGACCCAAACAGCCAGGAAGCGCTGGGGCTCCCCTGGCCAGCAAAGTGCCCCCAACCCACCCCATCCAAGGCCCCAGCAGGGCATCCCTGGATGCAGGAGAAGCAACTGGGATATTCCAATAAAATTAAAATAAATTGAAAAGAAAAGCAGCTGGGGGAAACAGCGTTTGGGCATGGACAGCAGGCTTCTCCCCTTTGATGAGCTGATGCGCTGAACGGAAGCACAGGGGCCCTGCCTGGAGGAATTTAGTTGGGGAGAGTCTGGGGCTGGGGGAAGGGAGGATGGGTCTGCCTCTCCGTGAGAACAGCCCAGGCCCTGGCCTGTTTGTTTTTCTGTCTGACTGTTTGTTGGATGGGGGGGGGGGGTGGGGTGGGGTGGGGAGATAAGGACATGGAAACAACCTTAAAATAACCTCCACAATTCCCTCAGCGCCCATGGGGACCGGGCACAAGGGTCTAGCTTGGGGCCTGCAGCGTGGCTGAGGAGGGAGGGTTCTGGGCCGTTCTGGCCTGTGTGTCTGTCTGTCTGCACGCGTGCACTGCACTCTTGCCCCGTCCCCGGCCCCAGGCTTGCTCCCTGAGGGCTCTGGGTGAGTCGGAGTTGACTTCAGCCCTCTGAGCTGACACTAGCAGGAATAAATAATCCCATGACTTGAATTAGGAGTCAGGGCTCCAAGGAGGCCTAGCAGCTGCATAAATCCTGAAGATGTGGGGCTCAGGTGGGCCCCGCAGAGCACTCAGGTCAGTCCCTGGGAGTTACGGCGCCTTAATTCAACTCTTGCCTCCTCCTCCTCCTTCATTTCTGCCCAGTGGTATCCCACAGAGAACGTCTGCTCCGTGCCCTAAGAGGCTTGCAGAATAGGCTGGAAGCCCAGTGATGCCAAGACTTTCTCTTGGGCCCTGTCTCTCCAACGCATCTCTCTTGGACTCCCATTCAGGACTCCCTTCTCCCCTTTTCCCACCCTACAGAGCATTCACAGCCAAGCCCTGGAAGCCAGACTCTTCCACCTAAGATTACACCCACATCTAGGAATCCACAGGGAGGCTCAAGATAATCTACCCTTCCACCTGGGCCTATCTTGCCCCAGGGTCTTAGATAACAGTGCAGAATGTTTGTCTTGAAACCTACGCCCTTTGATTACCCTTCTCTAGGCCTGGACTGGGGCTCCCACTCTGCCACACTGGGAGCTTGACCTTGAGCAAACAGATTGATCTCAAAGGGTTAGGTCTGAGTTTTAAAAGAGGGGCTTTTTCACCTAGAGATTTTGTCATTAGGTGGGTGTTTGAGGATGGGGGATATTTCTGGAGAGGGACTTTCTAATGGATGGTCCCTGGTCTTGGAAGACCCCTTCAAATAGCAGACATTTGCCAGTTAACTTTGCCAGTTAACATTGCCCTTAACTTTCCAAAGGATGGGCTCTCTGCCATCATCACCCCACACCCAAAATAGCTGGCATTGGAGAGTTTTTAAATGTTTCTAAAGTCAGGGAGACCGGGCCCCAAACTGCCGAACATAAAATCATTTTCCAATCAGACTTGAAAAGAGCATGTCATTCATCCCTTCAGACATTAAACATTTGTTGAGCAACACCTGCAACGCACTGGGCACCCACACCAAGATCAAAACCAAGATAAGTAAGACGATCTAGATTCCAGCTGTGTGGTTGATGGCTTTACCGTCTAGGAATAGGAAGTCAGTACAGCCATTCAGTGAGACAGAGACAGGAAAAAGAATGGGACAGGGAAAGGGAAGGAACAAGAGCAGAATTAGGCTACGGCCCTTCTCTTCCCCTTGACCCTAAGGGATACTTTTCTCTCTTGCTGGGTGGCTGATGTTCATTGCCTTTTTCTCCAACTTAACTATAACTGCTAGATTGAGCCTGAAGCTAGACTTGCAAATCACAGTTTCTGGGAAGTGGGGTGTTCTGCAGCAGGTTACACCGGCTGTTGTTGATTCATTCAACAGGTATTTCCCAAGCACAGCTTAACAAAAGACTCCTGAACCACAGATGAAGGAAAGATTTAGCCAATGGCGATGCTGGTCAGAGTGTGCTCAGTATCCCACAAAGGGGAGGGCTGCAGGAGCTCAAAAGAGGGCGGTTGTGCTGACGTGGACTGGGGCTGGGCAGTAAAGGAAAGCTTCTGGAAGGAAGTGGTACTGTTCTTGTCTTTTGGGGATTGCCATGGCTGGCACAGACTGGTATAGACTAGTATAATGAAGGGAGAAAAACTTCGGCCCTCAGGAAAGAGGAAGGATTGAGATGGAAAATAAAACTTTGAGTTAGGCAAGTGGGAGCGAGAGGGAGTGCTAAGTCTCATGGGCTGTTGGAAGGACTGGTTTGGCTGGACCTGAGTTGCTGGAAATGGGACTGGAGAGGTAAGTGAAGGGAGACCCGCTTGGAGATGACCTTGAGGCTATGTTAGTCAGCCAGCACCACAGTAATGCTGGCCAGCAAATCACATGAACATGAACACTCATGGTTTACAACAACAAGTCTTTGTTTCACTCACAGACTGTGGGTGGGGCTCCAGACGGCTCTATGTTCTCCTTGGACAAGCAGGAGCTCAGGAGACCAAGCCTAACCTCACATCCCTGTGCCCTGGCCACATCCACGGTCAGGTCATTGGCCAAAGCAAGTCATGTGACCAAGCCACCCAGACTGCGGTGGGAAAGTAGAGTCATGTGACAGGGGATGTGGCCACAGGATCCCTTTGCTGGGAGTGGAGGATTGAGACAATGATCCAACCTCAGCTGCTATGCAATAGCCATCGAAAGTGCCTAAGCAGCGGACTGGTATGGGTGACACCCTATGGCTGCCAGATTCCTCAGTTTCTGAAGCTCTTTTCCAGACACTACCCCATTTTTTCATCTTCCCAACAATCCTCTGAAGGAGGAGTTATCCCATTTTACAGATGACAAAGAAAGATTTATAGAAGCAATGTGGCTCAACTAGATGGCACAGCTGGCAAGACATGGAACTGAGATTTAAACTGGGATCTTTGGGCTCCAAGCCTGCGCCTCCCCGACCTCTTCCCCGCCGTTTCCCCAACAGCTGATTTAGAAGGATGCATATGCTGGCTGTGTACAGGCTGGGGAGAGGCTGCAGATGGCTGACAGCTGAGAGATGAAACAGCCGTCCCCGCCCTGTGAGGAGCCCGAGCTAGGCTGGGGGGGCGGGCAGAAGAGGGGAGATGGTGATCTAAGTGTTTTTTGGTTTATTTTTGCATTTCCTTCTTTTATTGAGGTATAATTTTCATAGAGTGGTAAACACACAGATCTTAAGTGTACAGTTGATGAGTTTTGTCAAATGTAAATGTGTTATCAGCACCCCGGATCAAGGTAGGAAACATTTCCATAATCCCAGAAAGTTTCCCTTGTGCCCTTTCTAGCCAATCCTCCTTCCCCCAAACAACCTTTTTTTTTTTTTTTTTTTGGATCCCTTATCACCCTAGATTAGTTTTGTCCATCTCTGTACTTTATAAAAATGGAATCCTGGGCTACATGCTCTTCGTGTCTGGCTTTCTTCACTCAGTGTAGTGTCTTGAAGTTTCATCCATGTGGTTGCATGTAGCAGCAGTTTGTTTATATTTTTATTATAATGCCTATTCCATGGGATGAATTTACCACAGTTTAATCCACTTTCTTGTTGATGGATATTTGGGGTTCTTTCTTTTTCTTCAGTATTTTTGGTTTGTTTGTTTTGGGGGGCCTGGTTCTCATTGGTGGATGTTTGGGCAGTTACTATCAGTGCTGGGATGAACATTCTAGTGCAAGTCCTTGTGAAGAAAGCTTCTCACTTTTCTGGGTATATCCCTAGAGTAGAATTGCTAGGCCAGAGATTAGGTGTATAAATAACTTTGATCGAAATTAACAAACAATTTTCTGAAGTGGTTTTTACCATCTTGCACACCGTCTATAAGATGGGAGAGTTGCAGATTCTCTCCCTCCTTGTCGCCATTTGGCAGAATCCATCTTTTTCATTTTAGCCATCTAGTGAGTGTGAGGAGGTGTCTCATTGTGGGACGGTCTATTTTCAAGTCCGGTTCTCCTCTCCCTTGCTCTCTTCTCAATCTTGGGCATCTGCGCCCCTAGACTGCCCTGTGTTGTTGTTTAGTCACTGTGACCCCATGAACTGCAACACGCCAGGCTTCCCTGTCCTTCACTATCTCCTGGAGTTTGCTCTAATTCATTAAGCACCGAGTCGATGATGCCATCCAACCATTTTATCCTCTGCCTCCCACTTCTCCTTTTGCCTTCAATCTGTGTCTCCAGCCACATCTCCAAGGCTCCAGCTCCCAGCTTACGCCCCACCATGGTTGCTGCTTCTGCTGAATGACTCCCATCTGCAGGGTCTAAAAACACCACTTCTTTCTTTTGTCTCTGTTGACTAGTGGCATCCATCCATTTGTTTCACTGATGCCTCTTTGGCTTCTCAGCTCTTCCTTCACCTGTGTAACCATTTCCTTTCTTTTCATTGAAGTATAGTTGAGTTGCAATTTTATATTAATTTCAGGTGTACAACGTAGGCTGTGTAACCATTTCTTGCCTCTGGGATCTTGTATTTGCTGTTTCTTCCATTTAGAATGCTCTCTCTCTCCTCCCCGCAGATATCTGCTCGGCTCTGCCAGTGTTTGCTCAGATGTCTCCATCTCAATAATGCCTCCCTCCCATCACCATCCAACTTAAAATTAACCTCGCAGCATCCTACCCCTCTGTCTTGCTTTTTTATATGTATTTCTCTATATTGTCATCTTCCTTCATACTCTCCTTTATGTGTTTTACTTATTTCTATTCTAATTGCCTTTCTCCCTCCATCAGAATACAAGGTCCATGAGGGCATGATTTGCTGTCTGTTTTGTCTCCAGCTGTAGGTCTACTGACCAGTGAACAGAGTTGGCAACCAAGCCTTTGTGGAGTAAATAAATGTGGGCAGAGAAAGCAGAAAGTCCCCAAATTCTGAAAGAGAATCCCAGAGTCAGAACTCTACAAGGCATCTTTTCTTTTTTCTTTTTAAATTTTATTTATTTGTTTCTTTATTTACTTTTGGCTGCACTGGGTCTTTGTTGCTGCCTGCGGGCTTCTCTCTAGTTGTGGCCAGCAGGGGCTCCTCTCAAGTTGCAGGGCTCGGGCTTCTCAATGCAGTGGCTTCTCTTGCAGAGCACAGGCTCGGGGGCTCGGGGGCTTCAGTAGTTGCAGCACACAGGCGCAGTAGTTGTGGCACACGGGCTGCTCAGCGCGTGGAATCTTCCTGGATCAGGGATGGAACCCATGTCTCCCGCATTGGCAGGCAGATTCTTTACCACTGAGCCCCCAGGGAAGCTCCACAGGGCATCTTTAAATCTTGCCATGAGAGTCCAATGGGTGGCAGAGTCCCAGCTGAAAGGTGGGAGTGTGCTTCATCTCTCTCTCCAGCTTTCCTCCTGTGCCAGGGCACTGCCCAGAAAGAGGTGAGCCAGGCACAATTCAGGACCACCCGTGTTGAGAGCTCTGCCTTGGGCCCTACACGGGGACCCAGAGGGCTGCTTCTGAATTTGGCTGTGAAAGGACACGTTTGGACACAAAAGCCTTTCTTGGTTAAAATAGATCTTTCATTTGGGAGTGGATGAGGTAGGTCCGAGGTCAAGATGATGCTAGCCCATGTTTTAAAAATGAATCTTAAAAAAAAAGAAAATTGAATCTTGACCCATTACCTCAGAGTGTACACAGAAATCAACTCCAGATGGGCTAGAGATACAAGTGTGAAAGACAACACAATAAAGCTTCTAGAAGAAAACATAGAATATCTTCGTGACCTTAGGGTAGGCAAAAAGTTCTTTCTTAAAAGTGTTTATTTGGCTGCACCGGGTCTTAGCAGTGGCGCCGGGCTTAGCTGCTGCACAGAATGTGGGATTCTAGTTCCTCGAGCAGGGTTCGAACCCGTGTCCCCTGCATTACGAGGTGGATTCTCAAACACTGGACCACCAGGGAAGTCCCCACAGCGTTCTTAAAGAAAGGACACAAAGCTATTTGTAAAATATATATCCACCAAATGCCTTATATCAAGAAGATAAATGTCTCATATAGATCAATAAGAAAAACAAAAACAAGAAAAGAAAAATGGGCCAAGGGCTTGATATTCATTCCACAGAAAGATAATATCCAAATAGCCAATAAACATAAGAAACAGGATTCAGTTTCATGAATCAGAGAAATACAAAACTAAAACCACAATGCAACACCGCGATACATTCAGCAACGTGGTTAAAATAAAAAGACAGAGAATATCAAGTGTTGATGAGAATGTGGCAGCTTCAGAATTTAGTTGCATTGCTGTTGGGAATATAAATTGGTTCATCGGTCACTGAGAACCGTGGCATTATCTAATAAAACTGAAGGCATGCACGGTCTGTGACCCAGAAATTCTACTTGTCGACAAATGTTCATGGCAACCTTATATGCAGTAGGAAAAAATCTGGAAAAACTCAACAGCAGAATGCAGCAATAAATGGAGATAATACTGAAGCAATGGAATACTACAAAAGAATGAGAAAGAACATGCTATTGATATATAACAGTACAACAAAGTATATACAACAGCAGTATGCAACACTGAAAATGAATCTTGTCAACAGAATATCCAGCGAAAGGAAGAAGATGCAAAATGCCTACATATTGAATGATTCCATGTATATAAAATTTTAAAGCAGGCAAAACAAATCTATGGTATTAGAAGCTAATAGAGAAGAGTGGTGACTTTTGGGGGGCAGTGAGTGGGCAGTAACTGGCAAGGGGCACCAGGCAGTATTCCAAGGTACTAGTCAATGTTCTGTTCTTCCTCTGAGTGCCGGTTACTCGGTTGTATTGGTTTTGCAAAATTTCTTCAAGCTGTACATTTATGACTTATGCACTGCTCTATGTATATTGTACATCAATAAGAGGATTATTTTACAGAAGAGTTAGACGGGAAAACTGGAGCCATGAAGGCAAGTAACCCAGAGGGAGAGGTTGGCACAGGGTAGAATGATAGGGAGGAATTCTGGACTTGCCTCTCTTATAAAATCTGGTTCTTTCTCCTCGTGTATTGCAGCTATTCTTGGGTTCTGGGGATGAGATGTACATAATGGAAATACAAAGAGGCACATGGTCACGGAGCAGCTCTGCTGTTACCAGAAAGCGTGTCACATCTCTGAACCTCAGGAAAACATAAAGAGGACACTACCCTGGTACGTGGCAAGGAGCCCTACAACAGCACAGGTGAATGAACCCTGCAGCCCTCTGTGCCAACTGGAGAGGGCTGCACCAACGGGAGCGACCGGGGAGTCCCTTTTACTCCACAGGGCAGAAAAAGAGAGACACACGATTATAACCTGGAGGCGGGATGTGCCCCAGTGAGCTGGGACACAGGGCGTCATCCGACAGCCATCCGCTCTTCCCCATCATCCCAGCACACCTCCCAGGGCCCGAAGATCTCACTGTCCATGAAGAGGCTCCTGTTTAAAAGAGATTTTTTTAAAATTTATGTATGTATTTATTTTTGGCTGTGCTGGGTCTTTGCTGCTGTCCACAGGCATTCTCTGGTTACAGTGAGAGGGGGCTTCTCTCGTGGAGCACAGGCTCCAGGCACATGGGCTTCAATAGCTGTAGCGCACAGGAATCATTGTCCCACAGCATGAGGCATCTTCTGGGACCAGGGATCGAATCCATGTCCTCTGCATTGGCAGGCAGATTCTTAACCACTGGACCACCAGGAAAGTCTTAGACTTATTTTTCAATAATCGAGGTCCCTGAAAGGAAACCAGCTGCTTCTTCGTTGCCTCGTCCAGGAGTGGAGGCGCTGGCAGTGGGGGAGCCGCAAATGCAGAGCAGCAGGGAGGCCTGGAGGACGTCGCAGTGGATGCAATCTGTTCCCACCACATTCGCGCCCTCGGCGCTGTGTCCGACCCTTTTGTGCCCCTCACCACCAGCATGGCCCTGTCTGCAAAACCCCACTGCCCTTCAGCCTGTCCACCATCACCTCCGCCAGGGAGACCGAACACTCATTTCCTCCCAGACTCAATCCCCCCACTTCTGGAATCCCCCCAGCCCGTTCTCAACTCCTGCGCTGACGGCCATCAGAGCTCTTCTCACTGGTCTCCACAGTGGGGTCCACCTCCAATCAGAGAGCTTCTTGGGAGCAGGTTCTGTGTCTGATTCACTTTTGTGTCTTTGACGCTCAGCAAATAGGAAATGAACAATAGATGTTTTCTGAAGAAGGGGAAGGGGACCATCTCATAACTAGGATCAAGGGATCTGCTAAACTCATTCCCATGATGATGACAAGCCAGTGAATTTCAGGTATAGTTTTTTTTTTTTTTTTAAAGGATAAATACCTTAACCCAAAATACTGATCGTGGCATTGATCACAAACTGATAAGGGAAAATATATTTTAGCTGGGATCCCTCACAGTGACACTCAGATGTCATTGTGTGAGGAGTTATCTGCAGGGGAGAAGTTGGCACATCTGTCATCATACGATCACCACCACCACTGGTCGTAACCGGCCAGGTGTGTTGTCCTGTTAATCCTCCCTGAGCCTGTGAGGTGGCTGCTATTGTCATCCCTGTCTTACAGATAAGGAAGCTGAAGCACAAAAAGATGTAGCAACTTGTCCAGAGACACGGAACAGCTAAACAGCAGAGCAGGGATCTGAACTGGGGCTGGCTGACTCCCAAGTCCATGTGCAAATCCCCCAGCTAGCTCCGAGCGTTCCTATGACCCCGCCCAAACCCCCTCTGCAGGGTGATTTAGGAGGTCAGGGTCCCAGCCTGCTGAGTGTCTTAGAGTTTAAGGTGAATGTCCTAAATTAAGGCTAAAACATATATGAAGTCTGAGAGGTGAGAGAGGGCAAACAGCCCTGGGTATCTGTGTTTACATCTGCGTGCTTGTGCGTATGTGCATGTGCATGCACACACATACATGGGTTTGTGTGTGGATGCCAGAGCCGAGGGGAGAGGTTGGCCAATTAGGAGAAGGTAATCGATGTGAAGGCTCCTCACATGGTCAGCGCACAGTAAATATTTGCAGAATTGAATTGAAATGCTAAAGAGAGGGCTCTCCAAATGTGCGGTGTTATCATTACTACTATCTCCAAATTGCAGGCTTTTGGAGAAGAGAGGCAGGTGGAGAGCTGGTTCGTTGGTCTCCAGACTACACTGGGCTGACTACCCCATCACCACCACCACCACCACCACATGGACTCTCTCTGGCTGATTGGCCTCCAGAGCTGGCTGGAGAGGGAGTTCTTGCAACCTGTGAGGATGGCAGGGACAAGGTAACTAACAAGGCTAACTAACGAGGGTAACTAACAAAGAAAGAGCCCTCCTGTGGTCTGGCCCTGTGCTCAGGGCCTGTTCTCCATTCCTCTTTCCCAGCAGTCCATGAGGTGGGCACTGTCCATCTCGCTAGCATCCTCAAGGTACAGAGGGGGAAGGTGAGGCTCAGACGGGTTGGCCCAGAGAATGTGTTCATGGGTGGGTACTGGGAACAGCTGGAGGCCTGGGGCCGTCCTTTCTCCACATCCAGAGACCGAGTCCTCCTACACAGCACTAGCAGCTAACGGGTTAACAGGTGGTCCAAGGCCCTGAGTGGGCTGGCTAGTATGGGGCCACGGGCCCTCGATCCGGTCAGCCTGGAGCCGGGAACTTCATCCCCCAGGACCTTGGTGTTCTCACTGGCGAAGAGGAACTGAAGAGTTACCACCCAGAGGGTCGTCGTCATGAGAGGCTCCATGTGAAGAGCCCAGTGCCCTGTGAGCACTCAGGGACATCAGCTGTTACCTAAATGTGCTTGAGTTTTCACTCGAACCTAATATTCACTCCTCACCCAAAGCCAAGACGTTAGACACAGAGGACGGGTGCTCTAAGTTCAGGAGTGATCCAGCGCAACCCTCTCTGGGGACAGACAAGAAACGTGAGGCCCCAAGAACAGCACCAAGGTCCCAGGGCTCCTAAGTGGCAGGGCCGGGATTCAAACATAGATTTTTCTGCTCCCAAGTGGGGCCTCTCCACCTGCCAGGACTGCCTCAGGGCTGGCCTGAGGGTGCAGAGGGCCCAGGACAAGTGTGGGTGGAGGGGAGCCTGGGGGGTTGGGGCCCCTGCCCCAGCCTCCAGAGGAGGGAGGCGGGAGATTCCAAAGCATGGCTGCCACATACCTGGGAAGGAGGCCAGAGAGGGCCGAGGATGAGGGGCTAAGAGCTGGCCCAGCGGAGGGTGGGAGACCGAGTGTCTCTCATCAAGGCCCCGAGCTCCTCAACCCTCCTCTTCTCATGAGGGAAAGCCCTGTCTTCTCCCCACTTAGCTCCCTCAAGAATGTGGGAGCCACTGACCAGGCCCGGAGAGAGGGGGAGAGAGCCCCGCGCCGCCCCTCACCCTCTGCCCTGCCGCTGGACCTGTCCCCTGCCCACCGCTTGCTAAGACCTGTGCCCACGTCCTCAGCCCCTGTCAGCCTGCCGGCTGCCATGGAAACCCAGAGCCCGCAAACAACCCCTGTCAACCTGCCTCCTCCCCGGAGGTCCAAGGCCTTAAAACTTAATAGTCTCTCAAATGCTGTAACGCTAGAGGGGGCTTTTATGGACTCAACAGGGATAATGATATGAAGGGGCGTTAGCCGCCTCAAGTTGGCTGCTCACAGTGGGCCACCGGCCACCCCCACCCCAGCCCCTCACGTAACACTTGGAGGGCCTCTGGAGCGGCGCCCTCCACCGCCTTCTGACGAGGTTATTAGAGCCCAGTTCTCTGCGATAGGGGCCTAGTGTGGGGTGGGGACCCCTGTGGCCCTGGTTCGATGGAAAACGGACCGGTGTGTCCAGGGGAAGGATCTTGGTGACTAATGAGCGGGCAATTGAAAGCGCCTTCGTGTCAATGGGGAGCAGATGGAGAAAGAGGGGAATTCCTGTGGCCTGATCTCAGAGGTGTGGGTGGCTGGGAGGGAGGGATGAGTGAGCTGTGGGGTCAGCAGGTGGGGGAGGGGCGGGAAGCCCCCCCAACCCCAGCTTCCACCCACACACAGAGGCGCACAGGTTCCCAGGCCCAACCCAGGGGACCAGGCGCTGAGCTAGAGGCCAGGTTCTGGCGTCTTTTGGGCCACTTGGCTTTACCCTCTTCTCCTCTTCCAAGGGCCTTATTTTTCTGTGATTCCCTTTCTTGCCCCCTCAGTAAGTACCTCCTGGTCTGTCCTCACCCAGCCCTCTTCCCTGCTTTTCCTCCTTATTCCCGCTTCTCACCCACCTCACCCCTTATTAGCGGGAGACCTCAAACAGAGATTCTACCCAGTCTTCAAGAGAAGTAGGCACCCCCCCCAATAAACAAAATACTAAATAACACTTAATAGAATACCCTGGCTGACTTGCCAACACACACACACACATACATGCAGGCACGCTCACACATATTTTCTTCATTACCTCCCCTAACACTGTCTTTCTTCCATCTTGAGTTCAATGTTGTTTTTTGTCTCTTTGCAACCCTCCCCCTCCACTTCCCCTCAATTTATTCCAGCTGTGAAAACCTTTTTCCCATCTCCTCTGTCACCCCGGCAGATAGGTGAGTGGCAGGCAGAGGAGTCCATTCCGCAGCCACCGTTGGTAATTGATGCCAGATGTCGAGCTGGCCCCTGGCCCAGCCCCAGGCCGGGCTCCCGCGCCGCCTCCTGCATCTGGGTGTGAAAGGCGAGCCGCAGCCCAGCCTGAGTTCTCGGGGGGCTATGGAGCCGGCTCAGGGGACGCCCGGTGGGGCAGGCTGGGACCGTGGGCTGCCACAGGGAGGAGGCTGGGAGCAGAGCGGAGTGGGTGGAGGAAGATGTAGGCCACTGAATACACTTTGGTTGGGAGAGCGAAGTCAGGACTGTCCAGAGTCAAGATGTGAGAGCAGCTTCCCTCGGCCCCTTGTCAGCCTTTCTATTTGCTGGGGATGAAAAGTTTGTTGTTCCTGCTCTTTATAAATATATGTAATTTGGTTAAAAAAAAAACAAACCCAATTACGAAACTCTAGAATTCTTCAGGATTCTTCTACTACCCTTGGTATTGAAACTAGTCAATGTTTCTGGAGTATTTTAGGTGCTTTCTCAGTCATTGACCACGAACACTCTCATCCCCTCATTTCCTTTTCACAACCATCCTGTGAGGTGGGGCCCATAATTGTCCCCATTTTACAGATGCAACAAAAGATGCCTGGAACATCTAATAGGCCCAGCTAGGAAGTCCCAAAGAATCTGCCTGCAATGTGGGAGACCCAGATTCAATCCCAGGATTGGGAAGATCCCCTGGAGAAGGGAATGGCTACCCACTCCAGTATTTTTGCCCGAGAACCCCACGAACAGAGGAGCCTGGAGGGTTACAAGTCCATGGGGTCGCAAAGAGTCGGACACGGCTGACACAACTAACACTTTCACTTTTCAGAAAGTGGTGGTACCGGGATTTGAGCCCAGACAGTCTGACTCCAGAAACCACATTAGGCTCTCTGGAAAGACTTTAAAATCTTCAAAGGTCAGAGATAGAAGGAACCTGGTCTAAACCCTTTTTAAAGGAGAAATGGAGGTCCAGAGAGGAGAAGTGACTTGCTCAAGAAGGCACAGGGAGCAGGACCGTGAGCAGGGCTGAATCTCAGCGCTCCTGTTCAGAGCCCTTAGTTCTGACTCGGGTCTGCACACCCTTGGCCAAGAGCCAGGCTTCCTGGAGGAGGTGCCTTTTGTAGGACTTGGAACAAGACAAGGATCAAAGCCTGGCAGATAGGCAGAAGGAAACACTTTCAGCGCACAGCCTTCTGTTCAAAGGTGGGGCTGGCAGACATTAACTGTGTCCTACTGCCAGGCACTGTGGTCACAATGGGGACTTAGAGACAAACTCTGCTCTCAAAAAAGAGAGAGAGGAAAAAAAAAAAGCAAGGCACGTGGGATAGGGAGGAGCATGGTGGGCAGCAGTATGCAGCAGTAGATTCGTGGTAACGTGATGTTTGAACAGACCTCAGATGAGGGAAGGAGCCATGTGGATATCCGGGTAAGAGTGTTTCAGGCAGAGGAATAGCGCATGCAAAGGGCCTGAGGCAAGGGTGTGCTTAATGTGTCCAGAGTTCAGGGAGCGAGGGAGAGAATAATTAATAGGAGGCATATCAGAGAAGGGAAGGGGGCAGATCACAGACGGCCCCATGGTTACTGTAAGGGCTTTACTCCCAGTGCAATGGGAACCATGGGAGATACTGAGCAGAGGGTGACATGGACCCAGAAACACAGCCGTGGAGGTGCTGAGAAGTCATCAGTTTCTGGATGTATTTTGAAATCACAGCCTAAAAGTTGGGTGTGAGATATGAGAGAAAGCAAGCGGTCAAGGATAACTCCAGTTTTTTTGGCCTGAGCAACTGGTCGGACAGAGTTGTCTTTTCTGAGACGGGAAGACGCTCAAAGGAGTAGGTCTGGGGGCAGATCAGGAATTTGCTTCTGAACCCTCTGCATTTGAGATGTCTGCTATCAGACCACAATGATTCATACCGGAGACCGAGGCAACAGGGCAATCAGTCAAATGGGCCATCTTTATTCAAAATTATGCTATTTTATTCATCATGGATGTTTTAGCATTGTTTTTTATTTTTTTTTAAAAAAAATACTACATCAAAATATTATCTATCTTGATTACTGAGGTGTAGGGTCCCCACTTAAATTTGTATCCTAGTCTGGACCCTGCCTGTTACAAATATTCACGTGGAATGCAGACTTGGGCTGCCCCCCTCACTTGATTCCCACACTCTCTCTGTCCAGAGTCAGCCATAGTCCTCCCAACAGGATCCATGGCAGGCATGTGACCCCAGAATAGCCACATGCAGCCAGGAGAGGTGGTCCTGATGGGGACCACAGCCAGGGTAGGCAAGGAGAGCGTCCATTCGAATGTGTGGCTGGCTGACCTAGAAGCAGCCAGAAGGGTGTGCGTCCATCAGCTCACCGCACCCCACCCGGGGCCCCCGTGATGGATGGCATCTGTCTTCTGCTTTATTAAACTCACGCCGCTCAGTTCAGCCCTGGATTTGCAAACGGCTTAATAAGCATTTGGAAGGGATCGGGGGAGGGAGGCCGGGATTTCAGGGGGTTACCAAGACCCAGACAGGAAATGGCTTGCGCCCTGAGTGGGCCCCAGGAGGGAGTCAGGTGTCCGGGTGGGCCACTGGGGAGTGTTTGGTTTCACAGAAGGCAGTGGGGGGCCCAGAGGAGGGGGACCACAGGCCTCTGGTGCCACCCCACCCCTGGCACTGTTGTTACCCCACACCAGTTCACAGCACGTAGAGGGGTGTTCTGGGCACTCAGGAGGGAAAGGGGTGCCGGAAGTGACCAAGGAGGGGGGAAGGGAAGAGGCGGTCCTGCCCTTTAGGAGTTCCAGCCACGGAGGACAGACGGATACATAAGACAGACACCACCAGCACCCCCATGCTCCCTTCCCACTTCTAAACATCTAAAATTCTACAGCATGTGCCCTTGGTTTAGAATCTTCGGTTCAGCCCCTGGCATGGGCAATGAGTGTGGGTACCAGGTGCCTTTACTCTCCTGAATGAGGCAGGAAACTCCCAGGGGTAAAAGCGGGTACACAAAGTCACCTTCTCTCTGCCCAGGCAACCTGGGCCCCCCTTACCCAACTTACCCAGGCTTCGGAGCAGATTGTAGGCATCTCTTCCTGATTCCTGTCCCATCAGGGTCACCCCGGTAGCGGGGAGCCAGCCGTGGTGGGAGTATTTACACCATGGAAATTGGTAAGCACTCTTTTTTCCCTTCTGGAGAACCTCTGCCTCACCTGCCCTTGCATCAGCAAGAATTGCAAGTCCCTTTGGTTGTATAAAAATCAGCCTCTCCTCTGGAAAAGGCAGTGGAGCTCCTTCTGGACAGTGGGGATGGGGACCGCGTGTCTCTTCTTAATAAGGATGGGGATGCAGGAAGCAATAATGGACAGTCCTCAGCTGGCAAGGACCAAATCATGGCTCCACCATGGAATGGATTGACTGTGATTTCACAGTGCTCTCCAGCTAGGTCTTGGAGGGGCTCTTCTCAGGTTTAAATGAGATAATACTGGAAAGATTGTTTAGAATGGAGGCTGCAAATACTAAGTAGCAAATAGACATCAGTCTTTACTCTGGGTCTCAATAGTGCCAAGACCTTGTCCTAATTTGAACCTTACAACCACTGTTGAGGGAGATACTGTTGTTATTACCATCTGTAGATGGGACGTGCTAAGCCACTTCATTTGCATCTGACTCTGCGACCCTATGGACTATAACCCGCCAGGCTTCTCTGTCCATGGGACTCTCCAGGCAAGAATACTGGAGTGGGTTGCCATTTCCTCCTCTAGGGGATCTTCCCGACCCAGGGATCCAACCCACGTCTCTTATGTCTCCTGCATTGGCAGGCGGGTTCTTTACCACTAGTGCCACCTGGGAAGTCCTCTGTAAATGGGAAAAGGGAAGCTAAGATGTTTTTGTCCCTTACCTGAAGTCAGGTAGAGGCAGAGCAGAGATTAGGACCCAGGACTCTTATGGTCCAACAGCCCAGCTTTCTCACTGCTAAGCCATCAGAACTCTCCGACGTGGAATGCAGTGGGGCCAGGAGTCTTAATTGTGGCGGCAGTGGCCCCTGGTTTTCCTTCTGTCTCCATCTTGCCACCAGCAGGAGGGGTGGATCCTCCTCCTACATGACCACCAAAGAAGCCTCCTCAGAGTTGTGTCCCCCAGCCCCAAACCCCCATACCTGATTGCCCCCATCAGAGACTGGGAGCTACCTTATCAAGGAAATTCACATTTCCCTCGGGCATTTTCTGTCCACGGCTTTTCCAATTCACTACCTTTATCCAGCCCACGCTCATCTCCACCCCATTCCTCCAAAGCTATAAAAATACCCGCTCCAGACTGGCCCTGATCCAAGACCAGGGTCAACAGAGCCAGCGCCAGGGAAGGTCAAAGGCCCAGCAGGCCCCTGTGCAATTCTCCTTCTAGGTCTCCATTTCCCCCGGCTTCTTGCCAGCTTCACCTCATCTTCTTCCATTTGTCGTCTTCTCCTCATCCTCGTTTACGTCTTTGGTGTCTCTGGCTTTACGTCTTCCGTCCTTTCTACCTCTGTCTCTGGGTCAGTCTGTCTGGTGACAAGCGTGTAAGTGCGTGTTTCTCTGTCTCCTCATTCTTTGTGGATGTCTGTGTGTCTGTCTTTCTCTCTCTGTCTCTCCCCCGATCCCCATCTCTCCTCTTTTTCTCCAACATCCGGGAATGTGTGTGTGTGTCTGTGAGTTTGTAAGCATGTACTGTGTTCTTGTGTCTCGGTATCTAACTCTGCCTCAGTGATTTTCCTGCTCTGCGTCTGTCTGTCTGTCTTCAAGGCTGTCTCTTGGGGGTCTCTCTCCAGCAGCATTCGGTAGGGCTGCACTTTGGAGGCTCCCGGAGGAGACCCCCCCACTCACCCCTCCCAAAGTTCACTGCCTTGTCAAATGGAGCTAATCTCTTATGGGAGGAAAAAGCTTCATTCAGACTTGGGGGGGTGGGGGGTATGCAGGGGGAGCGGAGGGGGAAGAGGAGGTCTCCTTGGCTGCAGCCTGAAAACACCCGGCCCATAATACCCCTTTTGTTCTAGGCTGGTGGGAGGGGGTGGGCGGTGGAATGAAAGAGGGGGGATATTAAAGGAGCAGGTGAAAGACATGTGTCTTCAGCAGCCAGAGATAAGCGCTTACCCCCTTCTAATCTGACTGAGGCCTATTATCTTCCCGCCACAGTCATTACTATTAATATTAAACACCCCCCAATCCAGCTAGAAAACAACCTGAAAGGGCTGACTCTCAGCCCCAGCCCCTTCCAAGAGGGAGACCCTGCTCTGACACCGCCTGCCAGGACTTGACCACCTCCTCCCTCTCCCCAGACCCAAGTCCCCTTGAACTTCACATTGACCTCCAGCCCCCAAGAGCCCCCCCTTCCCTGTCCCTCCCCCCAACCAAAGCCAGTGGCCTCTCTGATCACCAACCCTTGCTCTTTCTAAAAGAGCTCCCATTTCAGCTTCATTTCTGGGGGGCTCTCTCTACCTTAGCCCTCTTCTCTGGACACCTCAGTACAACCTGAGATGCAAGACGGAAGCATGTAGAGGTTTATTCCCTGACTTTGACATCTGACAGAACTGTGTTTGCATTTCAATGCCGCCACGAATAGACTGGGTGACCTTGGTTAAGTAATCTAACCTTCTGAGCCTCAGTTTCTCATCTCTTAAATGGGAGCACGGGGACTTCCCTGGCGTTCCAGTGGTTAAGACTCTGTGCTCCCAAAGCAAGGGGCACAGGTTTGATCCCTGGTTGAGGAACTAAAATCCCCCATGCCTCATGATGTGGAAAAAAAATTAATTTAATTTAATGGGGGCAAGTTACAGTCTCTGTGACCCAGAGTTGTCTTGGGGATTATATGAAAGAACAATGGAAGAGCTCTAATATATGCCCAATACATTTTAGTGGCTCAGTAAGCACTGATGGTAACTCAGTCCTTGGACAAAAAGCAACCCAAGGCAGCAGTTCCATCCATTTATTCCTTCATTAAGCCATCTAACAATCACCGGGCCCTTACTCCATGCCTGCTTCTGTGTTGAGCACTGGAGGGAGGTTCAGGAATGGAGAAAACAATTCCTCTCTCTTAGAATTCACAAGCTGATGGCAGCAAGCCATATAAACAGGTAAACGCATCATTGCAGGGCTCAGCTACATGAACCACAAGAGAAGTTAGTACAAGGAGCTTTGGGAACGTGGGTCAGTGAATTCCCCCTTAGAGGGTGATGTTTTGTCTACACTAGTAAAGGATTAATTGCCTATTCAATATCTACCAGGTGGCAAAGCCAGTTATCACTGCACTCATGTCTATGGTTATAGCTCCCTAGAGGAGACAGTCATAAGGCTTCTGCCAGGAGCAGCAGGAGTTTAGCTCAGGGCCTTGAGTGGGACTCCATTCTCTGCTCCCATGGCCCTAGATTGCCAGAGTTGGCTTCAGGAGCCTGCAGACACAGGAAGGACAGAAATGAGAGCTGACATTCACAAAGTGTCTTCCCTTCAAGCCAGACACTGGGCTAGGTGTTTCATTATTAGGTCATTTACTTCTAATCATAACCCTTCTCCCAAGCAGGCAGCGATGTACCCATTTTACAGGGAAGCAAACAGATTCACTAAGAAAATGGCAGAGCAAGATTTTAAATCACATCTCTCTGTCTCCAAGATCCATGTGAAACTCAAATTTCCAACCCCCTTTCCATCTTATCTCCATCCTTAACATCAGAGAAGTTTGAAAAAAGGAGTAGGAGGGAGTTAGGTAAGGAAAACAGCCTGCTACAAGCCCCCCATTTTTTGATATCTTCTGTTTTATCTTAGAAGTTTATATGAACTTTAAATTTTATTCCAGATCATAGCTATGTGTGTTATAAATAAAAATCATGCTTAAACTGTCAGTAAAAGCTTTACCCCCAAAATCTTGAAGCTCCAAGAACATGCTAAGTCTATTCTATTCCTTCCTCTATCCCTTGTACTGGGGGCATCTGTTGTTTGTGTCTGCCTGGTAGCCTCGTCCACGTTGGTGACTGCACCTATTTCCTTCACAAAAGGCCTGCTTCTCCATTCCATGGGGCTGCCAATCATAATTTCCTACCCCTCCTGACTTAGGGTGGGCACATGTGCCTGGTCTAGCCAATCACTGCCCACCATTTTCCTAGAAGTGGGCGCATGACCCAAGCTAGGCCAATAGAAATCCTTCCCTAGGATTTTATAGACAGAGGGTGTTGAGAGTGACAGATGCTCTCTTTTCTCTGAGATATGAGTATGAAATTGTTGCCATGCTCTCTTACTGACCTCTCCCTGTCCTCTAACAGACAAGAAGCCCTGACCTCTCTTTTCTTCCCTATCCCTAGTAGGGGAGAAAAAAAAAGAGACTCTCATACATGAAACAACACAGCCAAGATATGGATGAGCTCAAGAAAGAAAGGAAGAGAGAAAGTTGATGGTATCTTTATATGGCTTGGGACTCTCTAAATTGGGCTCCCCATTCCCACCCTACATGTGTGTGTGTGTGTGTACATATACCACTCCAGTCCTTCCTGCTTATGCTTATTTGAGTGGATAAACCCTTTCCTTCTGCTTAAACTCATTGGAGGTGGGTTTCCATCATTTGTTCCTGAAGCAATACCTCCTGTAACACTCAGTCCTACTTAATTCCTCACAGCTCACCAGCATCTGCAGGCACGAGAAAGAGCAAGGGGCACAGCAGGCTTTGGAGGACACCTTCCATTTATACACAGAAGTCACATTCTTCTACCAGGAACCTCTTGAGAACTCTCCCTCTCAGTTTTGGCCTGGAAAGGACCATAAGCAGAGGGCTGATGGGGCATCTATCCCAACCTGAAAGCTCTCAGTATGTCCCTGATGGTCCAGTGGCTAAGACTCTACCCTCCCAGTGCAGGGGCCCTGGGTTCAATCCCTGGTTAGGGAACTAGATCCCACATGCCCCAGCTGAAAGAACCCATATTCCACATGTTGCAACAAAGATCAAAGACCCCATATGCCACAACTAACACCCAGTACAGCCAAATAAATAATTTTTTTTTAAAGTTTTCTGTTATCTTCAAGAAAGACTGACTCAGCCTCTTGCCCTAAAAACACATCCTAAGAACCCCTACTGCCAGTCTTTTCAGCTGTTGAGTCAAGGCTGGTTCACCTTGCCCTGCACTAGTGGAAGTGGACGATGGCCAATCTTTCCTCCCCTTTTCTCTTCCTTCAGAGGCTCAACCCAATCTTCTCTTAACTCTTCTTTCACCCTTGTTTGTGTAGGTTCATATATGTTATGTGTACTATGTACTGGCTAACAGTCCAGACTCTAAACAGAGTGCCTGGAATCAAATCTCGGCTCTGTGACTTTGGGCAAGTTGCTTACCTTCTCTGGGCCTCAACTGTTTCATCTTCAGAATGATTATGATTGTATGAATTAATATACGTAAAGTGCTCAACCCATTCCTGGCATATAGTAAGTGCTCAATAAATATCAGCTGTTATTATTATACATCAAAGTCTCATGTGTGTGTATGTGTGTTTTCAGCCTCTCCCATCTGACTAGGAGCTCCCCAACAGCAGAACAGCAGAAGGCATGCCTTGTTCATCTTTGAAGACCTAGAATTTCTAAGTACTTGACTTAGAGAGGAAACTTAAAATAAAAAAAAAAAAGTTAATTGAATGAATGGTGAATGGATGAAGACTGACTGGCTGAATACCTTGAGAATCTGAACTCTCATTCCTGTTCTCGGGTCTCTCTATAATCCCACATGGGCAGTCATCGATTCTCCCCACTCATGCCCCCAGAAGGGGAGCTCTGTCAGGCAAAAGGGGTCTTGCAGCAGAGTAATAACAGAGGCAAAAGCAGTCAGTTCTCCCTGTGTCCGGCCCTTGACAGTGTCCAGGGTCTGTCACAACACCACACCATGCTCTGAAGTAGACAGAGTAAAGGTCATCCTTAGCCCATTTTACAGATGAGTAAACTGAGGTTTAGGGCAGTTATGTGACTTTCCCAAAGACAGACATAGGCACCCAGCTGAGGCCAGAGCTCAATCACCAGACGTGGCTAGGTCTCACTCCTGTCAACCACCTGACCAGATGTTCCCTCCTTGTTCCCTCCTTAGCTGGGAGAAAAGAGGAAAAACGAAGCAAGGCAGGGGCCACGCAGCATCTACCACACCATCGTGGTCCCCTGCGATCTAGGCAAGAATGGAGGTAGGGGACCCAAAAGCGGATGACTCTGAATTCATCTCCCACCTATCCTGATATTTGTAAAGCCCAGCGGGAGGGTGACAGAGAGGAAGGGGAAGCCCAGAGCCCAGGAGTGACAGTGAGTCCACTGCACACAATAGCCCATTGTGCCCCTCCCGTGTCCCCCTCCTCCTCCCCCACACACAGCATCCTGTTTACCTGCCTCCGGGACCTGGCTCCATCTCAGGTGCCACTCCAACTCGGCCCACGCACAGGCACTGCCAAACCCTCGGCCCACGAGCCTGGTTTGGCAGCAGCACACCCCCCAGTCTTTGTCCTACCCACTCCATTCTACTCCAACAGAGACACCTCCTCTGAGCTCAGGGCACAGCGCGTGGCATGCAGTAGGCTCTCTGGAAATGGTTCCTGACAATAACAAGTCACCTCCTTGGGGACCATAATAACCTCCAGGCACATGGGCCTCCATGACAGGCTCCTCCTAGCCTCAGAGGTGGGAGATGGCACTGTGGAAGAGCTGGGTGGGGGGCTGAGCGTCAGCAAACTTAGAAAAGGCTTTCTTTCCTGCCCCCCTTCCCCAAGCCTGGGATTCTGGGGGGAAGGCAGCGTGGGAAGACAGAGCCTGCCAGCCTCTGGGGACAGAAGACCCATATTAGGCACTCTCTTGGTCCAGCTGGGATGCTAATGTCCCACTCTCTCAGAAGTCAGAAGTCAAAAGTCAGGGTACCACCCAAGTCACGAGGGACAGACCCCCAGCCAGGAGGACAGGTGGAGAGGCCTGGATCCTTGGGCCCAGATTCTGTTTGGGGATGAAAAAGCTGGGTGGAGTTGGGAGGAAGAAACCTAAAGAAGAAATCAGTTCATCCACACACTCTCTAGGTCTCGGGACTATGGCAGAGGAAGAGAAAGAGAGAAAAGGAAAAAGAGAGCCAGACTTGCCTGGTGGTCCAGTGGTTATGAATCCAATTGCCAATGCAGAGGACATGGGTTCAAACCCTGGTCCAGGAAGATTCCAAGTGCTTCTGGGCTACTAAGCCCGTATGCCACAGCTACTGAGCCTGCACTCTAGAGCCACAAGAGAAGTCATTGCAATAAGAAGCCCACACACCACAACTAGAGAAAGCCTGTGCAGCAACGAAGACCCAACACAGCCAAAAACTAATTAAAGTAATTTTTTTAAACAGAGAAGCAGAGGAGGCCCAAGGGGAAGAAGAAGGGAGAAAGGGGAGATATCACAGAGAAAAGCCAAGAGGCAGGCGAGAAGTGGAGGAGTAGAAACCACACCCTCAGATGAAAGGGGCAGCTTCCAGAAAAGAAGAGTAGGCACTCCCAGATCAAAGGAGAAGCAGAGTCGCAAAGCAGCTTGAGAACATTCACCCATTTTACCCACGAGGAGTCTGAGTACCAGAGAGGGGACATGTTTTGCCCCAGGACATGTAGCAAGTCAGGTCTCAGCTCAAATCAGAGTCACAGAACAGTGGCTCTAGGCTAAAAAGATATTTCTTGACTTTCTGCTGAGCAGGGAAAGAGGGCTTCAGAGGGTCCTCCTCTGAGTGGCTTCTAGAGACATGAGAGCAAGAAGAACAGCCGTTATGGCCCACCCAGTCTGTGGCCAGGTATCAGAGGGAGGAGATGGCACATCCAAGTCTACCATCCAACTGTGCACAGCATTATCTACCTGCTGTCACTTGAGCCAAGAGTTGACAGGTTTTCTATTTATTCTGTATACCCAGCATATTGTCCCAGTTCCTTAGGCAGGAAGGAGAAGCTGCAAGGAGAATGGTAGGGAGGCTACGAGGTGTCCATCCATAGCCTCTTGAAGAAAGAAAACTAAAATGGACATTCATTCAGAGCTCACCATATGCCAGCTGCTTGCTCTGCATTATCCCACTGGATCCTCACAAAACAGTTGCTATTGTTAGTCCCACTTTACAGATGATGAAACCAAGCCTCAAAGAGACTAAGAAGTCCTAGATCCCACAGCTGATGTGGCGGAGCAGGAAGCTGAACCACCTATCTGGCTTCTGACCCCTTGCTCATAACCACTAGGTGTACTACCCCTAGGATGAGCTGCAAGAGCAAATGCAATGAGGCCTCCCCACCACCACCCAGGGTCCATCACACCCTCCTTCCATCCCACCGTGGGTGAGTCAGTCTCTCCACTGGGCACACCCTGAAGCTTTTATAAATGTCTTACTTGGGCTCTTAGTTTTTTCTGCCTTGTCTTAGAATTAACTGTTGGCATGTCCCTTTCTCTGGCAAGTTTAAGGACACAAATGGTCTTCCATCATCTCCAGATAGCTTGCTTTACCCCTGGTGGCTCAGGCAGTAAATTATCCACCTGCAATGCAGGAGACCTGGGTTCGATCCCTGGGTTGGGAAGATCCCCTGGAGAAGGGCTTGGCAACCCACTCCAGTATTCTTGTCTGGAGAATCCCATGAACAGAGGAGCCTGGCGGGCTACAACTTATGGGTTGCACAGAATCGGACACAACTGAGCAACTAAGCACTCACGCACCTCCAGATCTCCAGGGCTTAGCATGGGTCATGTGCTCAATGACTGCTTTTTGAATGAAGACAGTTGGGTAATATCCTCTTGAGAACAGAAAACAGGGCTCAGTAGAGGGCCCCAGGGGCAAGGATGATCCTGCATCTCCATACCCTGATACTAGTGCATTGCCTGGCCTACAGTAGGTGTTCATAGATATCTACTAGAACGATAGAGTCCATATGCAGGATGCTTTTGTGGGCCCTGGAGGGCAGGGTCAGGAGGTGGGATTACATCCAGATAAGGGCCAGAACTAAGGGTGTCTCCCCAGGAAGTCCGAGGCACTGCCAGGCCACCATGAGAGCCTGTGGAAGACTGGAATTCAGGGTTCTGGGGGCCGCTTTCAGGAGTGCAGGCTGTTCCTGGGGGCTCTTCCAGGACACAGGAGCTGGGGGCCAGGGTGGGCTGAGTGAAGAACAGTGGGCAGGATGCACTGGGGCACATGCTCCAGCCTCTGCTGTTTGCAGGTCCCTGAGGACAGTCCCCTAAGCCTGTAACCTTCACTGCTCCCTTGCACAGCTGTCCCCAGCAACAGGGGAAGGGAAGAGCAAATGGCTGTGCCCTGGGCTCCGAAGTCTAGGAGAGGAGGCTTAGAAACTAAGAGATGGACAGAGAGGGATGAGGAGAGACCCACTGAGGCCCTTGGGGTGGGCGGTCGGTAAAGAAGGTTCCTGAGGAGGGAAGTCTGCACTCCCGGCCAGCCAGGCTCCCTGGCACCAGCCCCACTGGGCCAGGGTCCCAGGGATTTATTGACTAATCCTCAAATGATACACTCTCCCTGATTCATTCTCCCTCCCGCTTCTCTCCCAAAATCCTATAGTCTCCAAATGCTGCTGGCCCTGGGCCTCCACCTTACAGCCTCCAGCCTCCCCTAGAGGCCCCTGCCACCCAAGCACCAGGGGCCTCCCTCTGCTGTGCTGTCCCGGCCTGAGGATCGAGAGGCCAGGAAGGAGGCTGGCAGCACCTAGCCAACCCGAGGAGCAACCGGTGAGCAAACGGGGGTGACCGCCTGGAGCCTGCTGGCGTTGGTGCCAGCTGCTGGCACTGATATGCCAGTCTGAAGGGGGAGGCGGCTAGCTGGTTGGGGGGGGTGTATCACCAAGGAAGTGGGTGTCAGGGTGCTGGGCCCAGGGAGCAGAAGAAGGTCAGAGTGGAGGTTTTCACTGACCGGAGTGGGCAGTCATAAAGGGAATTCATAAAAAGTTTCTTTCTTCTTTAATGGTCTTTCTTCCCTATCCGAGGGCCGGCGGGCGCGGGCGGGAGCAAAGACCGGCGGGGGTGGGGCAGGCCCTCCACAAGTGACACTTAATTCCCGGTCTGGACAGGGCCGGCGCTTGAAAGCAGCTAAATTAGCAAAACAGAAGTCAACTGTCGATTGCTTCATTGGAGGATTAAGTGTGATAAATGGGGGGTTTGTTCGCTCCCAGCTCCAGATGTTGTGTCTAAGAGGGTTTTTTCTAATTTTTTTCTTTTTTCTTTTTTTTTTTTTTTTACATTCTTGGCCCTGGGCCCATATATATTTTGGATACTACTGGGAGTATATAATATCATTGGAAAATGATGCGGTCTGCTAACCTTTTAAATAACATTTCCTCCCTCCTCTATTTTCTAATAGTTTGTTTTTCTTTCCATGTTTGCCTTTTATTGGGGGAAATTTTTTTTGGAAATTAATGAGGCTCAAGTTTGGAGACCAAAATAAGAAAAAAAAGAAAAAAAAAAAAGAGGGGAGTGTGAGAGGGTGTGGAATGGGGCTGGGGTGCAGAGGGGAGAGCTGCTCTTTGTATCTTTTTAAACTCTCCTGGTTTGATTTTTTTTTTTTTTTTATGTTCTCGGCGGAGGCCGCCGGTGGCCCTGCGGCGGGGCTGCGTGGTGGCGCGCGCGGGCAGGGCGCCCGGGACTCTCCGCCGCGCCCGGCGCCCGCTCGCTGTGCCCGGGGCCGCGGGGCTGCGCGCCGCGGGCCTCCGGGAAGAACCTGCCTTTCCCCCAGCAGCCGGGCCCGACGTGAGAGGAGGTGGGGGTGGGGGCGCCTCCTTCCTGAGAGAAACCTACGGAATCCGGCAGGAATTCGGGCCTCCCAGATTTAAGAAAACAAACAAAGGAAAGATTGTCAGAGAGGGGCCGCCAAGAGCCGCCGGGCCGCCGCACTGCCCTCCGCGCTCACCCCCGGGGCGCCCGGGCCTCCCGGCGGGGGCGGAACAAGAGGCTGGGGGGGCTCCCCCGGGTGGTCCCCAGTGGGCTTCCCTGCCCTGGGCCTCGGCTTAACCTGCCATCCCCCGTCTCTGCCCCCTCAAACCCCCCCCCCCCTCCCCGAGGCCCCAGGGCGCCAGGGGAAGGAGGGTGCCGCCGCCGCCGCCGCCGAAGTGCCGGCTTGGTTACAGGAGGGACGCTGCTGGAGTCATTCCGGGCATCCCCCAGCCTCCAGGCAAACTCCCGCTGAGCCCCCTCCTGCTCCCGCCCGCAACGTCTAAATCTCCCAGCCGAGACTGTGGGTGACCCCTCGACGGCTCAGGTTCCTTTGGGGCGAGGGCTCTTCCTCCGCTCAGTCCCCCAGGCTCCTCACCGCCAGGGCTAGGTGGCCAGGCGGCGGGCCCAGTCCCCAGCTTCGCCGGGGTCTAGGAAGAATTATAAAAAGTGAGAATGTGAGAAGGCGGTTCATTAAAACAGGAGGGTGGACACCCGTGCGTAGACTCGCGGCAAACGTGTAGGTCCCTCTCGGCCTTCCGCGTGTTTCTGCCTCTCTTGATTTCACTGGAGCTGGTCTGCGCTGCCTCTGTTTCTCTGTCTCTCCAGCCCTGCGTGTGTGTCTCTGCCTTTCTTCTGTTTCCTAAATCTGAAGGCTCTCTCATTGTCTAGCTCTGTCTCTTTTTGAGAATGTCTCTGTCCCTTGCTGTCTGCCTCTCTTGGTGTGTCGATCTGTCTGTCTCTGAGTCCCTGTCTTTCTCCCTCCTTCCTGCCCCCTCTACCCCCGACCCCGCCGCCGCCGTAAGTTGTTAAGCGGCCCGGCCCGGGGCCAAGGCCGCCCCCGGCAGGGCCTGGCCGGCGCTGACAGAGCCTCGCGCCCGCGGCCCAATTAGCGCGCGGCGCGAGGGACGCGGCATCTGGAATTGCGCTGCGCTCACGGCCAAGGCTGATTGTTTAGTCTGCGCGGCGGGGCGGGCGGCCTGCGCGGTGGCCCCACATCTGGAGCCGCGGCCAGACGGCCCTGCTGGCGGCTGGCCGGCGTGCGTGTGCATTTTTAACTCTGGGATTTGCTGACAAGTTAAGAAGTCAGAAAGTCAGTGGCGGCGGGAACTGGCGAGGCGCACAAGGAAGGGAGGGGCAGGCCGAGCCCTGGGGGCACACGCCGTAAAGGAGACACGCTCCCGGGGCGCGCAACCCCTGGCGCTTTGGACCAGAGTGGTTGTCCCCAAACCTACCCCCACCCGCAGCTGCTCAGCCTCTTGTTGATTTTTCTTCTAAGACTGCTACTCCGCTACCCCCCCCCCACCCCCCGCCCTAACATCCTCTCCCACTTCTCTTTCATTGTCATTAATGAAGTGGCTGAATTATCCCCAGATCCCACATTCCCACACTCCTCAGCTGGTCAGAGGCCAGCCTCGAAGGGGGAAGCCGGGAATCTCAGGGCTCCCACGCTTTGGAGGAAGCACAGAGGCCCAGAGAGGTCTGGCAACTTGGCTGAGGTGGCTCAGCAGTTAAGTGGCAGAACTGGGACCGGAAGCCAACTCTCTTGATCCTTAATAGGACTCTTGGCACAGTCTGGGGCTGATCTTGGGGCTGATCCAGACTGATGAGTGTTCTCACGTTGTCAGAGCTCCTTCCCATCCTTAAAAATGTGCTTTGGTACTTCCGTTCATTCATTTAACAAATACCTGTTGCATGCTGTATGCCAGGCTTGGGGAGATACAACTGTAAACAAGACAGTTGATTAAGCTGCAGAATTTACAACTGCATGGAGAAGATGCAAGGGAGACAGAGTCAGAGACTTTGTAGTGAACAAAGAAACTGCAAAGTTGCCAACTATCAAAGAGTAGGAACAAAATAGCTAATGTTTATTGAGCACTTACTAAGTGCCGCTCACCGTTACTGGTATTTTCATTGACACTGACTCATCACATCTTCATAATGTCCTCATCAGGTAAGTGTGTGTCCCCACTTTGCAGATGGACAATTTGACCCCAAAGAAGTTAAGTGATTTGTCCAAGGTCACACTCATTCATAGGAGGTGGAACTGGAAGCTGAGGCCCGCTGGTGTGCCCAGGCTTCTTGGTAATAGGGAGTTCCTTTTCTTTCCATTTTTGGTTTCCATGGAAACAGATCTGGGCACCCACCCTCCTGCTCAGGGAACAGTGATGACATCCTGCCTTTGGGATGCAAGGAGAGACTGTGCTGCGCTGTGGGCTGTTGCACAGCCTCCTGGGGGGGGGCACACCCACATTTCTGGTTGTGCACACCTAAAACCCATCCACACAGCCCCACAGGGTTAGGGACCTTAGGCTTCATCTGGCTCCATATGTGTCACCCGGCGACTCATATGCCCTCTCTTGGCCTCAGTATCCTCCACCTTTGACATGGGGGATTGGGGATAGAGCAAGTCTACTTTTGTTGGGTCATGGACTCCTTTGAGAATTTATTGGAAGTTCCAGATCACCAACACAGAGCAGTTCATATGCATGTGTATATTCACACACTTAATTTTACAACTATTTTCAAGTGATTTATTAACTCCTAAAGCTTATCCATGGGCATCTTAGGGATTTCAAGACTCTCAAGTGAAGTATTTCTATCCTAAATGGTTTCTACATTCACCAACCATTGGTAAACCCACCTGGTGACCTAGAAATAAGGAACCACAGAGCATCCCTTTGGACCCCCTTGGCTCCCTTTGGGGGTTTTCCCACAAAGGATCAGGAATTAAAAGCCTTCAGGCCTTTTCTTTCTTGGTCCTTTATGTCTGGAGTTGTCATGGGATAGGAAGAGGCAGGAGGCACCCCATTAGGGGTAGGGGAACACGCCTGTGTGTTTTGACCATACAGCGTGTATGAATTACATGCCACTGGGTGCCTCTGACTTGACTTGGGGAACCTCTCCCCAACTCCATCCCTGACATCAGCATCATCATAAGCATCATAAGTCATACCTCCCCTGTTCTGAGCAGCCTCCAAAGACCATTCCATGTCATCCCAGCAGGACTATAGGATAGGTAGAGAAGGTGGCAGTGTCCTGATATTACAGAAGGAGTAGATGGGGCCCAGAGAGGCCATGTGTCTTGCTCAGCATTGCACACTGAGTAAAAAACTGAATGGTGCATTTAAAAAAATAAATAAATTTAAAAAAAAAGAATTATGGAGAACGAGCCCACAAAATAAATACATAAATAACAACAACAATAATAAACCGAACAGTAGGGAGAGTCCAGGTTTTCCCATCCCTTAGCCCAAACATCCTTTTTGGTCCTTAAATAATTATGGTGTACCTGCATACTAAGTCGTTTCAGTCGTGTCTGACTCTGCGACCCCATGGACCATAGCCTTCATGCTCCTCTGTCCTTGGGATTCTCCAGGCAAGAATACTGGAGTGGGTTGCCATGCCCCTCCTCCAGGGGATCTTCCCAACCCAGGGATCGAACCTACAGTTCTTACATCTCTTGTAAGCCTGTGATGTGCCTACTCTGTGCAGAAATCTGTGCTGGGGGCTATAGGGTTAGAAGAGTGAAGAATTCAGCAGAGGATGCCGTTGGTGCCTCACTCGCTATCTGCTAGGCCTGCCTCTTAGTTCATCTGCAGTGGTGATAGCAAGGGGACAGCGAGCCTGGAATTGCCCATCCCAAGTAAGCTTTCTGCTTCTCACCTGCAGGTCCCCCCTTGGAGGCCCCGTGGGAGGTTTACTCGATCCACAGGGCAGTTAGGAAGCGTCAGGGACAACTTTCAACTAATGAGGGGCAGGAGTGGATGGATAAATACCCCAGCTGCCACACTCTCCGAGGAAAGGTTCTGTGCCGCGTCCTCACTGCTCACAGCCTTACTGCTCTTTGACCACCCCACCCTTCATCGGCTCTTCTCCCTCCCCAGCCTGTCTCACCTCTCCTCTGGCCCCCTCCACTCCAGCTTCCAGGGACCACCTTCCAAACAAACCATCTGCACTCAAGCTTTTGTCTCAGAGTCGGTTTTCAGGAGACCCAAACTAGGACAAACACATACACGCATACATGCACATGTACACATGCGCGTCTCTGTGAAAAAACGGCTTGGGGAAAGGCGGCCAAGGGTGGGTGGCACCAGTGATAAAAGGCGATACGGAGTTCTGGGACTGTGCCCCTCACTCTATAAGCACATACTGTGCTCCTTCCACTTACTCCTCACAGCTGTGCCATGCATGCACACGTGTGTGCTCAGTCACTTCAGTCGTGTCCAACTCTTTGCAACCCTACAGACTGCAGCCCACCAGGCTCCTCTGTCCATGGGATTCTCCAGGCAAGAATACTGGAGTGGGTTGCCATGCCCTCCTCCAGGCGATCTTCCCAACCCAGGGATTGAACCCACGTCTTCCGCGTCTACTGCATTGCAGACGGGTTAGCTACCCACCAAGCCACCTGGGAAGCCTGACTGTGCCGTGATTGTACCTATTTTACAGAGTAAGAAACTGAGGCTGACGTCTTAACCTGCTCCAGGTCCCTCTACTCAGCCGTAAAGCCCAGCTGTGCACCCAGACCTGTCCACCTCCAGTAATGACTGAGTTGGGCTCCCAGTGGGCCAGGCTGTGGAAATGAACCAGGACGGGTCCAGGAGGACTGGGAGCGGGGAGACTTCCTGGAGGAGATGGGGCTTGGCTTGAGCTTGAAAGATAGGGTAGGCTTCAAACTGACCAGATGGAAAGGAAGGAAAGTTCTGGGCAAGGGATGAAGAACGTTGGAAAGAGAGAGGAGCTGGGTCTGGCTGCCCCAGGATGTGTGTCTGGGGATTGGAACAGATTGAGTCCAGGCTGTGGAGGCAGCCTCTTCCTTCCCCCTCCTCCCCCAGTTGGCCCATGTCAGACAGGGCTCACCCCGGGTTCTCTCCAGGAGCAGGGCAGGGGAGGTTAAGGACTGGCCAGAGGAAGCCTGCTTGGGGTGGGGCATAAAGGGTTCCCACCTGGCCCCATCCTGTTTCGTGGCCCAGCACCCCTGGATACTGTCATTTCCCCACCCCCATTTCCAAGTAGTAAATAGATGTATAAAGCAACCATTTCCATTTAAAGCTCTACAGACCATGGGTAGGAGGGCCTGCAGGCCATCTGGGCCCTTGTTTGGCAATGTTTGTGCTCACAACAAACCTGATGGACGGAGATTTATCGCCGTTTTCATTAGCTGAGGTTGGTTTGGTTTGCTGCCTTTCCACCACAGCACCCCCTCTACCACCCCAACACACACGCTCCAGAGTTACAGATTTATGGTGAGTGGGAGGGCCATGGGCTCTGGGAGAGGCGAGGGAGGAGGCTGGGGGTGAGGTGTGGGCTTGGAGCAGGGGGTAGGAAGGAAGTCAGGGGCTCTGGAGGGTGAGATGGCTGGGAGCAAACCAGCAACAGAGAAATGAGGGAGGGAATATGTGTGTGTGTGTCAGGGAGTGGCCCAGAAAGACACCTGCATTTACATCCCCTGCCCACGTATGCGCATGCATGCATGCACACACGCGTGCACATACACATGCTTACACACACATCACAGAATCACCAGCATGGGCGAGCATAGAAGCTGGAGAAATCCAAAGCCATCACTAATCCTAAAGGAAATCAGTCCTGAATATTCACTGGAAGGACTGATGCTGAAGCTGAAGCTCCAATACTTTGGCCACCTGATGCAAAGAACTGACTCATTGGAAAAGACCCTGATGTTGGGAAAGATTGAAGGTGGGAAGAGAAGGGGATGACAGAAGATGAGCTGGTTGGATGGCATCTCCGACTCAATGGACATGAGTTTGAGTAAGCTCCAGGAGTTGGTGATGGACAGGGAAGCCTGGCGTGCTGCAGTCCATGGGGTGGCAAAGAGCTGGACACGACTGAGTGACTGAACTGACTGACTGACCAATGCAAGTCCAGTGGCTAGAAAGGATGCACAACTTTGGCAACCTCAGGGTCCTCTCTGGTCTGACTTCACTGAAAGCTTATGCAACTTTCGTCATGTGCCAGCTGCATTTCCGGGGCTTTCCATATGCTAACTCATTCCACCCTCCAGATAACACTCTGAAGCAGATACCATTATTATTACTATTTCCTAGATTCTGGTTCTTGCTACACACCCCGCCCCCCGCCGACTTCGCAGCAGGGCATACCCTGCCCCTCTGTAGGAAGAACCCTGGAAACGTGTTCCCAGTTGTGGTGGAAATCATCTTTACTCTTTGATGCCCCTGTGATGGTCACATGGCCGCCACCTGGGAACCTCTTTCTTGCTGCTTTTCTCCTCCTCTCGTGTAGAACTCCTCCATCTGGGCCAGGCTGGCTGTGCACAGGTGTCAACCGTGCCCTTCCCTGTCTCTACATCTTTTCTCACATCCTGTCTCTGGCCTGGTATACCCTTCCCACACCTCCTCCCATCACAATCCTTCTAGCTTTCAAGACCACCCGGCTTCCTCCATGTCATTCCTGCGCTTTCTCCATGTGGTTCTGGCCTTACCATCAGAGACACTTAGAGCTGCCCTGGAAAATTATCTAAAAAGAAGAGGAAGAAGACAGCGGGTGGATTCCCTACCTCTCAGAGGCAGAGCAGCTCAGCTGTTTGCAGAAGAGTCTTGTGTTGAATGGCATTAGAATTCCAGGTCTCATTGTTAAAAGGAAAAGCAAGATTTCATCCAGTGATCAATGCTAACTTCCTCACTTTATGGATGAGAAACAAGATCAGAGAAGGCAAGTGACTTCCCCAAGGTCACACAGTGGGCTCTCACATCAGGGCCAGAAGGCAGGCCTCAGCAGGTGCTCTTCCCATGAGAAGCTCCCCCAGAGTGTGTATCCATCATCCTTTGAGACTGTAAGCTCTCAAGAGCAGGGGCCAGAATCAAATGTCTGTCTCCACTCAACAAGCAAATGATGGCCACGTGTCATTTCATGGGCCTTTGCTCCCCATGTTGGGCAGCGTTCCAAGGAGCGCATGTTACCAGGGTTGTGGTGGGGAAGGAGCAGCTCCTTGTCCTTGTAGAATCGCCTCCAACGGGAACCTGTACTGTCCCCCAAGAGCCTCTTCCTCCGAATTTCCAAAACACAAAGTACCTTCCCTTCCAGACCCACCCACAGCCCTCCTCCTTCAAAAAGAGAGTGTTGTTTTGTTTGCTTGTTTTTTGCCTGGAAGGTCCTCAGCTATAATCTGAAGGAAAACAAAAGAACTTCCTCTCCCAGACAAACCAGATCTTCAGCCCGCCATCAGCCAACTAAAGTGCCTGCTATCCTCCCATCAAAGTGTCTCCGTTGGAATAGGGCCTTGTCTCCAGCAGGTCTAAACTCCATTCCACAGGAGTGTCACAGGAGCTCCGAATACGGCTGGAGTCCTCCTGGGAAAGAGAGTGGACTTCAGCCACTCATTCTTGGGTGCTGCTTCTGGCTTTGTAACTTATCTGCTGAGAAATCCTAGCCCAGTTTTTTTAACCTCTCTCTGCCCCAGTCTCCTCCAAGTTCATAGGATTATTTAAAAGGATTGAATGAGACAGTGATTTAAGGCAGTGAGCACAATGCTGGGCTCATTCTCACCCACTGACATCTTTCTGTGAACGGAGCCCTCAAGAATTTGCGAGTGGGGAGTTCTCTGGTGGCCTAGTGGTTAGGATCCTGGGCTAAGATCGCACAAGTCCTGTGCAAGTGAATTGCTTGGCCAGGCTTCCAGGGAATGGAAGGATGGAGAAGGTGAAGCGTGAAGAAATAACAGATAGCTTTGGTGGTGTTTGGGGGTGGGGGGTTAGAAGGGGTCAGGAGGAGGAACAGCCTGATCACTGAGTGACTCCTCATGGGGAACTTGGAAAGTGGGAAGAGGGACTGCCCTGGTAGTCCAGTGGCTAAGACTCCACATTCCCAATGGAGGCGGCCCAGTTTCGATCCCTGGTCAGGGAACTGAATCTCACATGCCCCAACTAAGAGTTTGCATGCTGCGACTAAAGATCCCACATGCTGCAAAAAAACTGAAGGTCTTACGTGCCATAAGTAGGACCCAGAACAGTCAAATAAATACTAAAAACTAAGATAAAATGAAATATATTTACTTAAGTTTATATATATATTAAAATGAAAGTCACTCAGTTCTGTCCGACTCTTTGCCCATAGAATTCTCCAGGCCAAAATACCAGAGTAGGTAGCCTTTCCCATCTCCAGGGGATCTTCCCAACCCAGGGATCGAACCCAGGTCTCCTACATTGCAGGTGGATTCTTTACTAGCTGAGCCCCAAGGGAAGCCCAAGAATACTGGAGTGGGTAGCCTATCCCTTCTCCAGGGGATCTTCCTGGCTCAGGAATCGAACAGGGGTCTCCTGAATTGCAGGCAGATATATATATATTATACATACAATGTGTATATATAGTTTAAAAAAAATAAAGTGGAAGAGAAAGATCTGTCACCAAAACCAACTTCAGCTCCTTTCATTTGCCAGGAGCTGCTCTTTAACTTGGCTTAAAAGTTCCCTCAAAGGGACCATTTTATGTGATAATAGCAGCAGTAACTACATGCCAACACTCACCGCCTCTTCCCCCCCCCCCCCCCCCCCCCCCCCGCCCCGAGTGCTCTGCTAGGTAGGGGTAATTAGGGATTATTTTCATTATCCTGTCCTACAAGAACCACACAGTCTTAAAGAGCAGACAGAGGTGGGCTGTGAATGGGGTTGTCTGTGCCTGGGGTCCCAGCTCCTCACCGTCTAGGCCCCAGTCCGTGTCCTCCCCACCCCCTGCCCAGGCCGCACCATCCAAAGGCCTCTGCGGTCAATTGCCTGACGAACCTTCCCCCTGGGGCCAGAGCAAGTCCGCATTTCTCACTATCAGGCCAGGATCTAACAATCTGTCCAGTTGGCTGGAAATTACCAAGGCCCAGGGGCCCTGGGATGGGGGGTGGAGGAGAGAGGGTGAGCAAGGCAAATAAGATACAATCCCGGCTCTGGGGAGTTTTCCACTCACCCCTCCTGGACCCGGCAAAAGTACAAATGGAGGCCCACATTCCATATGTCTAAATATTTAAAAGTTATAAATCAAGTTAACAAACTGTTAAATAAAATATGTTCTGTTCTCCCAGGCTGACACATACACCTTCTAAAGATCTGGAAAGCCAGGTTCAAATGGAGAGTTCTCAGGCTTCCTGGCATTCTGCATGGGGCAGTGCAGGGAGGCTGGGCCTCTGAGCTCTCCTTACCCATACCCACCTCCCACTGCCAGCCTCCCCTCCCTTCCCATCCCCAGCTTCACCTTGGCTGGGAGGGGCTTTAAGAGCACCACGTGGCCATCCCAGCTCCATGTAATCCCCCACACTCAGCCTGCAACCCAGACAGGCTTCACCCTGGAGGGTGGACCTGGGGAGGTGGCCCACACAGACCCTGCACGTGAGAGTTTCGGGGTCCTGGGTATCTGAAGAATGATCTGGAAGGAGGGTGGTCCTGGTGGGCTCTGCAGACTCCTTGCCCTGTGAGTAGGGTCCTAAACTGGGGGCCTCATTCCAGTCTAAGGGCCCTGGAGCTGAACAGGGGGTCACTCTTCCTTTGTTTTCTAAGCCCTTTTCTCCAATCAGCCATCGACTGAGCATCCTGACAACTTTCCATCAGGGTTCCTGTGGTCCAGGCCAGTCCCGTCTGTCACCAAGTCAGCCTCCTAACTGGCCTCCCAACCCCTAGTCCTGCCCTTCCGCCTTCTCCCCATCCAGAGTGACCTTTGTCCAACATAGACTGGATGGGGAAGTGGTCAGGCTTGACACCCTCTGTGGCTTTCTGCTGCCTAGTAAAGGAACCCCAAACTCTTCTACAGGGCCCCACCTCAGTGTCCACCCCCCACCCCCCATCCTCTCCAGCCCCAGACTACACCACTCCCTGCTGCTAAATGATGCGCTGACCTGCTACCTGCTCCCAGCTCTCCACAGTACATGAGGCTCACACCTCAACTCTTGCTGTCCCCTCTGGCCAATCTCCCATCTCCTGTCTGGACCAATTCCTCCTCATTTAAGATTCAGCTCAGTGATCAAACCTCTAGCAATCCTCTCTTGTCAACAGTCCAGCCCACCGCCTCCTGGTCCCTCAGGGGTCCTGGACTTGTGTGCTCATAACTGAGTGTCTACTCGGTTATGTATTGTAATGTATCGTATTGATCTCTACCAAGATCTGCTGTATCGAATGTATCATAATGATCTCTAATCTGACCACTTCCCAATATCCAACCATCACCAGCTCTTGCTAGACTATTACAGTAGCCTCCTAATTAGTTTCCCTCCTTCTCCTATTGCCTCCACTCCAGGCTGTTCTCCATTAGCAGCCAAAGTGAGCCTTTCAAAACATGTATTTGTTCATATTTCTCAATATCCTCACTCAATATCCCCGATGGCCCCATCTCATTCTAGAACCCAAAGCCCTTGCTGAGTCTACAGCCCCCATCATGATCTGGCCCCCGTTTCCTCTGACTCATCTCCTCCTCTCTTTCCCTTAGTTGTTCTTCTCCGGCTACACTGGCCTCTTGTTGTTCAGTCACTCAGTCATGTCTAACTCTTTGCAACCCCATAGACTGCAGCACGCCAGGCTCCCCTGTCCTTCACTATCTCCCAGAGCTTGCTCAAACTCATGTCCATTGAGTCGGTGATGGCATCCAACCATCTCATCCTCTGTTGCCTGCTTCTCCTCCTGACCTCAATCTTTCCCAGCATCAGGATTTCTGGCCTCTTGCTCCTCCTTGAACACACAGGCAGCTCTGCCTCAGGACCTTTGCACAAGCTGTTCCCTCCCTCCACTCAGGTCTCCCTTCAGGGCCCCACCTCCAAGATCCTTCTCCTCCCCCGGCTTTGTTTCCCTTCACTTGCTCTATCTGGCAGATTACATCTCTCTCTGCTTAGACGTTGCTGCCCATTTCTTCTTCCACCTTATAAGCTCCACGAAGGTGGGAACTTTATCCATTCTGTTTACCTCAATGTCCCTAGAGCCTAAGGCCACATCTGGCACATAGTAGGTGCTCAACAAATTCGTGGCAGAGAAATTAATTTGTTTATATTTCTACGTTTCACCTAAAATGTGTCATTCTGAAAGCAGGATGAATCAGTCATCTCAGTGTCCCCACTGAGCCTGATGCTGGGCATTTAAATAGATGTCCGCACTGGATGAGGGGGAGGGGAGGGCAAGAGCATGTGAAAAGGTGCAGGGGTGGGATGGAGCTAAGGGGAGGTGGGGCCAAATTATAGGGGGGCTCAAAGGCTGTAGAGCACATTTGACCCTATGTAATATGGGACCTTGTACGGTCCTGGGCCAGAGAAAAGAATTCTGTATAGAAATCCAGTGGTCCCGTGGCTAAGAAGACTCCACGTTCTCCATGCAGTGTACCCAGGTTTGATCCCTGGTCAGGGAACTAGATCCCACATGCCACAACTAAGAGTTAGCATGCTGCAGCTAAGCATCCTGCATGCCACAACTAAGACCCAGAACAGCCAAATAAATAAATATTAAAAAGGAAAAGGAGCCAGAACTTGAAGGACGAGTAATCAGAAAGGCATGGAGAGGTGAAACTGACTTAGAGATTGCAAACCTCCCCCCCCCCCGCCCCATGCCCCTACAGCAGAAGATCCCAGGGGAACAGAACAGCATCATCTTTGAGTCAGATACCTCCAGACTTGCCATCTGATACCTTGGACTAGTCTGAAATCCGAAAACTGGTTGTGAACACACCTGCCCCGACCACTCCTGGAGATGCTGGGCTTTGTATGAGAAGGTGTGTGAGAACAGGTTTAGGTGTGAGGGGTTCCCTGGAGGCAAAGGCTGGGGAAAAGACAGGGAAGTTTCAGTGACTCTGCTAACTGGAGACAATGGAATATTCATTCCTTTTGGCATCACCCCTGGTGCAGATCTTGGTCACCAAGAAAGGAGCAGGGAGCAGGGTGACAGAGTGTCTTGGGTCTCCCCTCCCCGCTGCACACTCCCCAGGCTTTACCCTGGGTCAGTTGGAGCCTGAAGTGGCTTTTAAGCAATTAGACTGAGCGCAGGGCACTTGCAAATCTCATTGTTCCAAAAGCCCTTGAAAGGTTTGAGTCTGAGCTCTTAAAATGCCAGAGGAGAGGGAAACCAGTGGTCGTGGGAGGTGTAGGGGCCCTGACTTCTCTTCCCTTACCCCCTTTTCTGCTCCACATTTTCAGGGGTGGTGGTGGAGGAGGATCCAGTTCAGGGCAGTAAGGACCCTTCCCCAAGCCCTAAAGCCTTGTCCCTCCCCCATCCTCATTCAGTTCTCCAGGTACCCAGCTGATCAAACTCAAGGCCCTCCCCCAGCTGAGTTAGTGAGCACTGGGGTCCAGTAGGCAGACCCTCCCACAACCACAGGCGAAGCATCTCACCTTCACCCCAGAAAACATGTTAACAGCTTCACCGTGACTGCACACCTCTCACAGGCTAGATGCTTGAGATGAAAAAAGTGCCCCTGACTTCAGGGAACCCAACAGTCTGGTAAGGGAGAAAAGAGCCATGTTGTGAGCAGAAATGCAAGGGAAGTTGATCCCAAGAGAGGTGTAAAATCAGCCAGCTCTGGGAACACGGACGGGAGCTGGCGTGGGGCCAGAATCGCAGGAGAAAATTGGGAACCATGAAGAGGCAGCGTTTGGGCTGAGCCTGAGGTGGATAGGATTTCAGAGGTCAAGGTGGACAGGAAAACACATCGTGCATTTAGGGAAGGAAAGTGAACCCAAAGCAGACTGTAGAGGGTGGAGGACCCTAATTAGGGGTCCCCATCCTCTTCCCTGGTGGCTCAGAGGTTAAAGCATCTGCCTGCATCTGCCTGCAATGCAGGAGACCTGGGTTCGATCCCTGGGTTGGGAAGATCCCCTGGAAAAGGAAATGGCAACCCACTCCAGTATTCTTGCCTGGAGAATCCCATGGACAGAGGAGCCTGGTGGGCTACAGTCCATGGGGTCGCAAAGAGTCGGACACGACTGAGAGACTTCACTTCACTTATCCTCCCTATCACGCTCTTCACTTGTCTGTAAACTGAATCACTGAACGAGCTCTGTGGATTATATATGTGCACTTCAAGCTTTGGAGTTCCACGGGGAGCTGCCGACCATTCAAGGGGTAATTGGGAGAGCAGAGTATGCAGGGTCCAGCCTCTCCAACTTAGAAGAAAGGTACAACTCTTAGTTGCTTCATATTCAGGGTTACAGTGTAAATTAAGTTTATTAAAAGATTGTACTACTTTTGAGCCCCTCTAGCTGCAATCTCTGAGGTCGCACAGAGTCGGACACAACTGAAGCAATTTAGCAGCAGCAGCAGCAGCCTCTGTAAATCCGACTAGAGGATTGTTTGAGTCCCTTCCAGCTCTGAGCTCAGAGTCTTCTCCTAAGAGCTCACAAGTCAGCTCTTTCTCTACGGAGGAAAACAGAAGGAAATGAATCCAGAACTTTGATTGACAGTGGCCCCGTTTGGAAATTCCATCCAAGCTCTGTTATTCTGAATGGGCTCCTGCTCAACTGCCCTAAGGAGCTCAGCCGGACAGTCAGACAAGAATAAATTGATTGGGGACTTCACTGGCAGTCTAGTGGTTAAGAATCCACCTTCCAATGCAGGGAAGGTGGGGTCCATCCCTGGTCGGGGAACTAAGAGCTACGTGCTGCGGGACAACTAAGCCCTGGGGAAAGAATATATATATACTTTTTCAGATTCTTTTCCCTTAGAGGTTATTATAAAGTATCGAGTATAGTTTCCTGTGCTACGCAGGTAACTTTGTTGGTTGTCTGTCTTATATATAGTAGTGTGTCTATGCTAATCCCAAACTCCTAATTTATCCCTCTCTTCCCTTTCCCTTTTGGTGTCTATAAGTTTGGTGTTTTCTCTGTCTGTGGGTCTATTTCTATTTTGTAAAAAAACTTCATTTGTGTCTTTTTTTTTTTAAGTTTCCATGTATAAGTGATACTGTATGATATTTGTCTTTCTCTAGCTTCCCTCACTTAGTATGATAATCTCTCGGTCCATCCATGTTGCTGTAAGTGGCATTACTTCATTCGTTTTTATGGCTGAGTAATATTCCATTATATGTATCTTTCACATCTTCTTTATCCATTCATCTGTCAGTGGACATTTGGGTTGCTTCCATGTCTTGGCTATTGTGACCAATGCTGCAGTGAGCGCTGGGATAAAATCACCACCCGTTTTTACTTAAAGCAAAGTCTCCCAAACTTTTTTTTCAGGAGAATGAATTACCTTTTCTTTCACTGAATTGTGAAAAAGAGAGTTTGTGTTGCTGCCAGTATACCTAGATGTTGTATAATAGGGTAAGGGTGTCATTTTGGCAAAGTCAAAGCTTGGACAGTAGCCCATCAAACAGTTCAGAGCTGGCCAGATAAGGCTTTCAGATGGGATGGAGGGTCCCCAGGAATGCCCAAGGAAATTGTTGAATAAATCAAAGAATGAATGGACAAAGAGGCCATTGCCAAAATGCACTTCTCTCTTGAAAGGGTGGCTTTAGAAGCTGCTATCTGTGGTGGCTCAGATGGTAAAGAACCTGCCTGTAATGCAGGAGATCCAGGTTCCTGGATGTGGAAGATCCCCTGGAGAAGGGAATGGCTACCCACTCCAGCATCCTTGCCTGGAGAATTCCATCGACAGAGGAACCTGGCGGCCTACAGTCCATGGGGTCACAAAGAGTCGGACACAACTGAGTGACTTTCACTTTTCATCATGTTTACCTTTGTGTGAATGAAATATTTTAGAGCAAGAGTTGCTAGGAGGGGATGCAAAGTTTTAGAAACTTGGTGTCATGATATAAAAAAATAATACAAACAGAAAGGTGATAAGTGCAAGGCAATCACATAATTTTGTCCTAGCCTGGGCTACCGCCTACCTCCCCACCTTTCCTATTCCCATGCCCAACCTCCTCATCATATCTCCCCCTTCTTTCTCGGGAGCCGGGCTCAGCCCAGGTCCCAGGTGCTGAAAATTGCTTTCTGGGTGCTGGGAAAGGTATTTGGCTCAGAGCAGAGGGGTTGAGGGAAGGGGTGTCAGTCTGTGCCATCCTGAGGGGTGTGGCCTGTCAAGTGTAAACACAGAGGAGGGGCAGTGGCTTCCGGGCCAGGAAGGAGTGGAAATTCCTACCTGCCTTCCTTCCCTTCCCCACCTGCCACGACGGCCCCTTCACTTCACAAACAAAGCACAGACGGAAGTCAGCAGAGTCTTTGCAATGACATCCGCCCTTGCCCAGGGCCTCTGCCCTGGCCCACTTCCCTGGCCCCATTCTCCTCTTAGGAACAGCTTCTATCTACAAAAGTTCAAGTAGGTTTCAAAACAAAAACAAGATGACCTCCCATGGGTCTTTCACAGGCTGAAAAATCAGGTGTGTAACTTATAACAGGCCACTCAGTCTTTCCTCCTCAGTGGACAAAATAAATGTGGAGACAGCTTAAAAGGTATAAAGCACTCTTCAAGGGTTAGGAGTAAATAATAGGCCATTTAATTGTGGATTTAAATCCACAATTTGAATTTAGCCTTAGGCAAGTTACTAAGATCCCAGTGCCTCTGTTTTCTCAACAGAGGTGGTCATAAGATGTATCTCAAAGCTTTGGGAGGCAGAGTAATGAGAAAATGTATGCAACCCACCCGGCCCATGCCCAAGTGGTAAAGAGTCATTCTTCTTTCTTTTTTTAAAATTTTATTTATTTACTTGGCTGCATCAGGTCTTCCCTGCAACACCTGGGATCTTTCCTTGTGGCACATAAGCTCTCTAGCTGTGGTTCATAGGCTCTGGAGCCCTCGCGCTTAGTTGCTCTGTAACTGCGGGAGGGATGTTAGTTCCCCGACCAGGGATCGAACCCGTACTCCCTGCATTGGAAGTCTAGAGTCTTAACCATTGGACCACCATGGTCCCCTCAGGATACACTTTAGAATATAATGCCCAGACTGCCTCCCAATTAAACCAAAACCTCTGGGGTAGGTCTCAATCTCTCTGTGCCTTGGTTTCCCTGTCTGCAAAACTAGGGTGATTATAGAATTTACCTCTCCAGAGAAGCTGCTCAGTCGTGTCCGACTCTTTGCAATCCCATGGACTGTGGCCTACCAGGCTCCTCCATCCATGGAATTTTCCAGGCAAGAATACTGGAGTGGGTTGCCATTTCCTGCTCCAGGGGATCTTCCTGACCCAGGGATTGAACCCGGGTCTCCCACATTGTAGGCAGACGCTTTATCGTCTGAGCCACCTGGGAAGCCAGAATCTACCCCTAGGGCTGCTGTAATACATGAGCTAACTCATGTGAGCGATTTCGAACAGCGCCAGGCTGCCAGAAATGCTGAAGTCAGAGTTAACAACTATTCAGCTCTGTAGTCCAGGTTCTTGCACACAGCTAGATGCTTAACAAAATGTTGGTCGAATGCAAGAGTAAATATTGTCACGTGACTGCTGCCCCGCGTCCCTGCCCTGGCCCCCCCCGCCAAGTAGGAGCGGCCCACTCTGGCCTCTGTCCAGGGGTGGGGGCCCTAGAAGAGGCTCACCTGCCCTAAGGCCTTCCGTCCAAAGTTCAAGGGAGCCCCACCCTGCCAGGCACGGCACCCCACTCCCTCAGGCAGCAGCTTGGTGGGCACCAGACCTGCCACCAGCCTCCTGGAGTCAAAGGCAAGAGCCAAACTTCTCCCCCAGTCTGCACCCCTCCCCTTTCCTGCTTTTCCTATTTTCCTTTCCATAAAGATTAGTCTGTGTTGCTCCCCTATCAAGGCCTGGAGGATAAACATGTGGTCCGGAGGCAGAGAAACCCCAGGCTCCAAACCCCGCTGCCCCCACCCCGGCAACATAAACCCAGAGCTTTTAAGCAAGGAATGGTTTTCAGTAAATCTCTCCTATCAGCAGAAACCTTTGAAAGAGTTTGTTTAAAGGCCAGGGAGATAAACAGCAAGGAGAAGTGTTTGTTTAAGATGTATGTTCTGTGTGGCCACTCTGGGGCCCGGATTCACATCCAGGGAGAGGAACCACTCAGAGACCAGGGTGGGGGCCTCCCGGGGGTGCCCAGGGCCCCTGGGTGTGGACTCCAGGCCAGGCAGGGACCAGTCCTGGGGGGAAGGGAAGCCAGTCAGACTGCACCTGCAGGCCCCTCCCCGGCTGGGAGGAGGGCAGGGCAGCTGAAAGGAGCTGCAGGAAGAGGAAGGAGAGGAGGGGGACCCAGAAAGGCCTGTTGGGGGGTGTGCAGGCAGAAATGCCCCAGCAAGCCAGCTAGCTACCCTGCCCCTCCAAAGCTCAGAGCAGGCCCCACTTAAAGCCCCATACTCAGTAGCTCCAAACAAATGAGGACTTGAGTCTGGGTATCTGGCCAACTGTGACCTTGGCCAAACCACCTAACCCATAACTAGGGCCCTAGTTCCTCTCTGTTGTGAAATTAACACTCCTGGGTTTTAAGTATTCCTCCATTTGACAAATACGCATGAGGCATCTGCTTTATACTAGGCATGGCTCTAAGTGGGTACGCAATAGTAAACAAAATAAACAAGTCCCTGCCCTTCTGGAGGCTAAAGTGGAGGAAAACAGACAATAAGCCTAATAATGAGAAAATTGTATATGATGTTAGAAAGTGATAGGAACTGTGGGGGAAAACAGGGCTACTAGGAAGTGGGGAAAGCTGGTTAGGACTGGGATTACTGAGAAGGTGGCCTTGAAGGAGACACAGATCTCAGAGGGGACAGGGGTCCAGGCAGAACCCTCAGCCAGGGAAAATGCCCAGGGAACTGAGTGAAATGCCCTACTTTAAGCACATGACAAGCTCTGGAGCTAGTCCTTTGGTCGTAAGTAATTGCTGATGTTGTCATTAAGGCAGTTACTGAGGGCAGGGGACCTTTCAGGGAGGAAGCAGGACTCGAGCTGGGTTCCCCCTGGAAATCCTTCTCCCTGCCGAGGAGAGAGGAGAGAAGGCATTGCGTCCCTGGAGCAAAGTGTCTTGGAGGGGAGGAGACAGGCAGAGCAATGACAGAACACAGGGCTCTTGCTGGGCCTGAGGGCAAAGGTAGATGGGTGCTCAAAGCAAGCCTCACGGGGTCGGGAGTCTGGGTTCCAATCTCACTCTGCCCCTCAGCCACTGGGTCATCTGGGGCAAGTGACTTACAGCTCCGCGGATCTCTTTTTCTCCTACAGTGACATGGAAATAAGTACATCCTCGCCTCACTGGATGGGATGGGTGGTGGGTATTTGTGTTGGGAGCAAAGCAGGTGCTCAGTAAACACTGGATTAATGTTGAAACACCTCCCTCGTCCTTTCAGGTTCTTTTTCGGCTCTTCCACGGGAGGGTGAGCTAGGTGGTGATGGGCCCACTGGGCCCCAGAACTGAAGGAGAGGATGTTAGACAGCTGAGCATGGTCTCCGTGGAGCTAAAAGGCTATCTCATGGTAGAAAGTTTAGATTAGTCCCTGGACTCCAAAGGGAAGGTAAGAAACAATTTCCACTCAGGAGGAATTTTTCAGGAGTCAGTGCTGTTTAGTGGGAAATGTACTTCTTTTGAGCTGGTGAGCTCCTGCTGGTAGGAGTCCTAGGAAAGGAAGCAGCTGATTTTTGGGGAGAGGGATCCCCTGCTTTGGGAGGTGTTTGGACCTACCGGTTTGGGGGCCCCTCCCTGCTGGGAGATTTGGGGATCTACTTCCATTCCTTCCCCAGCTTTACTGTCCACAGCGATCTATCCACACCGCAGACTTTCTCCATCACCTTGTGAAAACTGTCTTGGTCTGCGTGTCCTTAGGCTTCTGCCACGTGACAGGCCAGCATGTGTGACTGATAAGTTCATGCTAAATTTGAAATGGTCACAGATTAGCAAGTGAGTCCTGCCAGGTAAATAAACCAGGGGAGGTTTAACAGGGCATGTATGTGTATGTGTGCTCAGTCACTCAGTTGTGTCCAAATCTTTGTGACCCCATGCACTGTAGCCCTTGAGCCTTCTCTGCCCACAGAATTTCTCAGGCAAGAATACTCGAGTGGGTTGCCATTTCCTCCTCCAGGAGATCTTCCCAACCCGGGGATTGAGCCTGCATCTCCTGCATTGGCAGGCAGATTCTTTACTACAGAAGTGAAATGAAGTGAAGTTGCTCAGTCGTGTCCGACTCTTTGTGACCCCATGGACTGTAGCTTACAAAGCTCCTCTGTCCATGGAATTTTCCAGGCAAGGGTACTGGAGTGGGTTGCCATCTCCTCAGAGCCACCTTGAAAGCCCTTAACAGGGTATAGAATGTATTAAGCAAAAGCAGGAGGAACAGTGGAAATTCAAGCCCTGGAAGAGAGACCAAGGGACAGATAGATGTGTTTGGGGAAACACGTGTGGGTGGTTTATCAAGTAGTTTCTAATATCCTCCAAACCTTAACCTACAATAAGATTAACTTTAGTCAAGATCACAGACCGCAGTTCAAGGGTTGAAGAGGCTGGACTACCGACTTCGACCCCTCCTGAGAACCAGCGGAAGTTCATGGGGACCTCTGGGCAAGTCTCCCTGCCCCACGGATGCCTCGAAGAACCCTGCCTGGCAGCTGGAAGCCAGCACTTTTCTTTTCAAAGCCTCTGCATCTCCTTCCCCTCCTCCTCCTTCCTTCCCGCCTCCCCCCCTCCCGCCCCCCAAAAAAGAAGGATGCCCCTTCTGTTGAGTACACAGCCTGTAATTTTGCTGTCAGATCTCAGCCAGGAGGTCAGTGTTGTGACTGACTGTGTAAGGATCGCTCCCTTAAGGGTAATTACACTAAATTCCCCTCTGAAGGACAGCTCTCTCTGGATAGAATACAAGAAAACCCCGCATCCCCCATTCATGGAAATTCATAATTTCTGTGGTTGTCACTGGCACCATGGCAGCGAGACACTTCTAGGCACTGTGACTACTTGGAGGTGAGGCTGCAGGGTGGCAGGACCCAGGGGAGGGGAGGGTGTGGTGAGGCATAGTAGAGCAGCAAGCAGGGGGACATCCAGAGAGGCCACGCCGGGGACCCGGGACCCTGAGCGGCCAGTGGGAACCGGGCCAGAGCCAGGAGCATCTCCACACCAAGATGGGAAATTCACACCCTGAACTGGGGAAGCAAGAAGGGCCCCCACTGACATCTACCCCAGGAGAGGAAACCACTTGGCATTCACTGTTTTCCAGGCTGGCTTTGAGCACTCACTGGGCTTCCCAGGTGGCACAGCGGTAAAGAACCTGCCTGCCAGTGCAGGAGACGTAAGAGATACAATCCCTGGGTGGGGAAGATCGCCTGGAGAAGAGAATGGCAACCCACTCCGGTGTTCTTACCTGGGAAATCCCATGGATGGAGGAACCTGGCGGGCTACAGTCCATAGGGTTGCAAAGAGTCAGACAGGACTGAAGCGACTTAGCACCCCACCTGCCCTCTGCTGTGCTAGTCACTGAAAAGGACCCCTAAATGGGCAGCAGCCCGCCCTCCAGAGAGAGCTGGAGCGGCCTCAGGCAAAACAAAGCACTGGCACTTGGAAGGTGAATTAATATCCAAGTTCCCCATCAGCAGCATCCCCAGACCCCTTCAGAGGGGCCACGCCCTGACCCTGGTCCCCATCTGCCCCAAGGGAGGATGGCAGAAATGACCAAGACCTTCCCGATCCGGCATCCGTACCTTGGCATTACCCCGCGCTGGAACTTCTCGCCACCCCAGGGAGACCCCGAGAGAGTTGGGGAGTCACTCACCCACGACAAACAGTTAAAAGGAAGAAAGCAGGTCTGGCGATATCAATGCACTTTGATAACAATAAACTCTGCTTTTAATTTATGCTAATGTGTAGGGCTGTGGTGACAGTAAGAACTAAATTACAGAGTGGCTTTCGAGCTGGTAATTATCCCTCCATTTTTCGCTGCTCTGGAAGATGGACACACAATTATGCTCTCTTGCTGTATATTAATACAGATTCTTGACATCTTCAGCAGACCTGGAGCTGTCATCCAGCTTTTTGTCTCCTTTAATTGAAAATTAATGGTTACTGGGTTGCCACGGAAACAGAGGCCACGGACGCCAATGGCGCTCACGTCTCACCAAGGGACTGGCGGCGTCAGGAGTCCGGAATGACCTTGAAAGTTAAAAGAAAAAAAAAAAAACTTAAAAAAGAAGGGGAGAGGAGGGGAAATGAGGACAGGAGGGTGGGAGAGTGTGTCGGAGCTGAAAGAGAGAAAAGAAAAAGGGGGAAGAGAGAGGAAAAGGAGAGGGGGGAGAAGAGAAGACAGAAGAGAACCCTGCGGGAGGTTGGGGGCATGGATGCTTGAGGGGGAGATTAAATTAGTAAGTTTTACCTCTCATTTTTGTCCCTTGCCTCTCAACCGTGTTAAAGACCCATTGAAAAATGAGGAGCTGGGTCTCAGCTCCAAAAATCCCTGATTCTACAAATCTGTCTAAGGAAGAATGACAGCATCCACCCAGAGCCCCCGGGGCAGGAAGAGACCGAGCTCCTTGGTACCATGGGAGGCAGGCGGCGGGCAGAGCAGGGGGCAGGGCTGAGGGTGCCCTGTGGGCACTTCCCAGGGCCTAGGGGCTGTGCTGTCAGAAACGGGGGGCGGAGAAGGGGCCGCTTCAGGGGGAGCCCTGCGAGCTGCCACAACAGTGATGAGCAGGTGAAAGGGCTCTGTCGGCTAGGCCTTCAGCCTGAAGACATAACAAAAGGACTCAAATGAGTCAGAAGTGGGGATGGTCCTGGCAGGGGGAGGTCATGGAAGGTTTGCCCAGGAAAAGATAAGAGATAAAGGGGAGCAGTTCAGCGAGCCTCTGGGATGGTGGTAGCTCCGGGCTTGGAAATGGTTTTTTTTCCCCCTAGAAGTTGGCAGACCCAACAGAGGGAACTGGGGACCCTGAGTGTCCTAACAGGGAAGGCGGGCTTCCGCTTGATCAGCCCATCATCCTAGCTCCTCAGTCTGGAGCGCGAGCCCCAGAAAATGCAATTCAACAATTACTGGAGGTCTACAGAGAACCAGGAACCAAGCTCATGCTTCAGATGCAGGGCCGGCCCTGGAAAATCTCACACTCCGGGCTGGGGTAGACAGACAAATAAACAACCGCAAAGTTAGCCGCCCCTTCAAAGATTTCTCTACCGTGATGTTTGTCACAGCACTGCTTATAACAGCAAAAATCTAGAAACATTCTGGGTGCCCAACAATTGAGGACTGATAAAAGTATATGCTTTACAACACACTCGGAAGATGGGACACTGTGCAGTCATTTTATTTTTTATTTTTTTAAGGTTTTGTTTTTTTTTTAATGTGGGCTATTTTTAAAGTCTTTATTGAATTTGTTACAACATTGCTTCTGCTTTATGCTTTGTCTTTTTGGCTCAGACGGTAAAGAATCTCACTGCAATGTGGGAGTCCTGGGTTCGATCCCTGAGTCCAAAAGATCCCCCAGAGAAGAGAATGGCAACCCACTCCAGTTTTCTTGCTTGGAGAATTCCATGGGCAGAGGAGCCTGGCGGCCTACAGTCCATGGTGTTGCACAGTCAGATATGACTGAGCGACTGAGTCGGACATGACTAATAGCACATGTGGGAGCTTAGCTACCTGACTGAGGATAAAACCCACATCCTTGCCCTGGAAGGAGAAGTTTTAACCACTGGGCCGTCAGGAAGTCCCCCTGTGCAGCCATTTTAAATGATGCTGGAGGAGAATCTTTAATGATCTGGAGGAAAGGTTCTTGATATTTTATTTAATGAAGAAACTAGTTTTATGAAACTGTAATGTATTCATTATTCCATGAGGCTGTGTCTGCATTTTTTGAGTTACAGATACATCAAGTGTGTTGTTATTGTTGTTTAGTCCCTAAGTCATGTCGACTCTTTGAGACCTCATGGACTGTAGCACGCCAGGCTCTCCTGTCTTTCACCGTCCCCCGGAGTTTGCTCACATTCAAGTCTGTTGAGTCGGTGATGCCATCCAACCATCTCATCCTCTGCCTTCCCCTTCTCCTTTTCCCTTCAGTCTTTTCCAGCATCAGAATCTTTTCCAATGAGTCGACTCTTCGCATCAAGTGGCCAAAGTGCTAGAGCTTCAGCTTCAGCTCCTTTTCTACACTTTTCTGTATTTCCAAATTTTCAACAATAAATATACATCAATTGTATTGACAGGTTTCTTTAAAAGAAGCTTTTGAAATTAGCTTCTCCAGAAACCAGTCCCCTAGAGACACAGTCCCCAGCTCAGGGTGCCCCACCCACCCCCCCTGGCCCAGTGCTTCCCCCCAGCATTCACATGCAGGGGATCCTTTCCTCAATCCCTGGAACCCATCCTGGGCTCTCACTCCCACCTAGACCCTTCTCTACTCCCAGGCTGCAGTCAGGGTGCCCAGAGATGGGGCAAGGGGCTGATGAGGCTCCCAAGAGGAGCCTCAGTGTGGGCCAGGGTGAGCAGGCCCTGTAGTGGCTGTCCCAGAGGAAGCCAAGAACGAGCCCTCCTCTCTTTCTGTATGAATCTTTACCCAGTGTCACAGACCAGGCAATGAATGCCCGGAGAAGCCAACTGACCTGCTCCAAACAGCTGGTCAGTGGCAGAGCTGGAACCCAAGCCCAGGGACCATCTGCCTCCAGGTTTGTAGTCTCAGCATGTTTATCTACTTGTCTTTTCCCTCATCAGGTCCAGAGAATGCAGGTGCCACTGGAAGCTTCTCTGAATGACTTGGATTTCTGGATCAAGCCCCAGTCTCAGAAGGTCACAATGATCAACAGCATCTTTTCATGGCCTTTGCACCCCAGGCTCATCCTTGGCAAGACTAGGAGAGTAGTCATGTTAGCCCAAGTTAGAGCTAGAACCTTGGAGAAAGGATGGCCTCAGAAAGACTGAAGTCCCCAGAAAATGAATACTTCCTTCCTCTCCCCAGACACATCCTTAAATCTCCGCCCCTCTCAGGCCCTCCACTCTCCAGGCAAACAGGGGCTCTGTCTCTCAGCCCCCAATTCACTCTTTCATTCCGACCCTGTCAAACCTCTGCTTCCAAAGTCAGACTCCCCACTCCCTTTCTCTCAGAAGCTTTTGGGTGATTCACTGTGGATTCCCACTCTTATTCCTTCCCTCTGCTTCACAATAAATGCAACCGCCCTCAGCGCACCCATCGCCTGTGTCCCGCCCTACCCCAGGCACTCCTCTTGTGCTCACTCCTTTCATCTTAACAGCCTTAGGAGGGGGTTCTACCATTTTCTCCCCATGGAGGCGTGGAGAGTTTAGTTGATAGTCACACGGCAAGTCAGCAGCAGAGCCAGAATTCAAACCCAAACAGCGTGAGACCAGAGGCCACGCTTTTTAGCCACCTGCCAGGGATGATGCATCCGGGGCTCCATCAGCTGCTACGGATGCTCAGCTGCCCACTTGGCTGGGCTCTTGTGACATCTCAGTGAGGAGACAGGTCGGAGTGAAGGCCCTTCTGCAGCGAGCTTGCATTTGTGGGCAGGTGGAAACCAGCTTGTCCCCTTCCTGGGAGCTGTACTGCACCCGCCACGTTGGCTGGGAGCCTCTCTCGGAGCAAGAACAGTTCTGTCCTCAGGAGTCCTGCCACCGGGACAGGCTCTGCACATGGGGGAGGGTTAACAGGGTAGGTGATCGTTGCCTCATGGCCAACTGGGGACAGTCAGTGGGGAACGGGTCCTAAATGAGGACCCCGTGCCTCTGCCCCATCCTTCACCGAGTCCTGAGGACCAGAGGAGAACCCATCGCTTTCCATCTCCGGCCTGCCCATCTCCACCTCTCCCCTGTCCTTCCCCCCACTTCCCTGCCTCACCCCTGCCCACATCCCTCTCCACCCACTTTCCCAGAGAACAAACAAGAAGACAAACCTAGCAGCCTGGGAAGAGGCTGCGGTGGCAGCAACAAGGGGAACAGGGAACTTGCGTTCATCTCCCTGGCTTCCCTGATCCCGACCTTAATCCCCGCTCAGCATCCTGTCAGCCAGGTTGTTCTCAAGCTGACATTGCTGCAGGCGCCTTCTCGGCAGCCTTTCCTCAGATCTGCCTCCTCCAGGGACTTCTAAAGAGGAGCCCGAGGTTTCTCTGTTACAGCCGGCTTCACTCGCTGCCCTCAAGCAAAGCCCGGGTTCCCAGGGGGCCACCAGGAGAGGGGGCTGCGGGGGGGGGGGGGAAGTGCCAGGCCTGATGTTTCATAGAAAGAGGGGGGAACGGAGGCGGGCAGCGGCTTCCAGAGTGAGGGTCAGACCTGGGGCAGGAGGCCGACTAGGGGCTGTCCATCTCCTCAAAGCCTTGCTCAGGTGTGTGGACCAGAGAGATAGAGGGAAACTGAGGCTGGGGCCCTCAGGGAGTTCAGGATGGTGCTAGTTCTGGCTGCAGAGGAAGCAGAGGGGTCTGGGATTCTCTGAGTCTGCCTCATGATCACGGCTCAGGGTGGGTTTGGAGAAAGGGGCGACTGGAGACTGTGCTGAGTGTGTGTGAAAGAAGACCCACATACGCACGTGGATCGGTGGACTTCCTGAACACATCCTGGGTGCTGCGCTGGGCTCTGGACTTGGGGGGAGAAACGGGAATGGCAGCCTGGTGACAGGGATGAAGCGTCTGGATCCCAATCCAGCCCTGTCACGTACGGGCTGTGTGGCTTCAGGACAATTACTTGGCTTTTCTGAGCCCCATTATTCTCATCTCTAAAGATAGCGGGTGATTATGATAAAAATTTTCTTGCAAGACCGATGTGAAGCTTAGAGACAAGGTGTGTAGAGCATGTTAATGTTTAGGATGATTTTTATTACACGTGTCACCTTCCACAGGGGACATTAGAAACCAGAGGTTTCTTCATGAAAGGGGGCCCTGAACACAGGGGTGGCACCTGAGAGTATGTGTGTGTATAGGTGAATATTTGTGGGCAGGACCCACCATCCCTGGAGAAACTAAGCTAAACTTGCACCGGGAGAAGGGGACGACAGAGGATGAGATGGTTGGACGGCATCACCAACTCGATGGACGTGAGTTTAAGTAAGCTCCGGGAGTTGGTGATGGACAGGGAAGCCTGGCATGCTGCAGTGCCTGGGGTTGCAGAGTCGGACATGACTGAGAGACTGAACTGAACTCAACCGCAGCCTAAACAAACATCCAGGGTGGGGCCTCTGGTCAGCCCTGCCCCTCCCCCACACTGTTGATCTCCAGGTTGTGACACATCCATCCTGCCAAGGGGACAAGGATGCAGGGGGCTCCTGGAAACCTAGGCAGGGGGTGCTCCTGGAGCCCCCTTCACGTGGCGCCTCTCTCCTGGGACCCTCTCAGAGCCATGCGTGCTCCCAGGATGAAAAACCAGAGACCCGGTTGCTCAGCCTCCTGTCCCAGGCATTTGCCTGCCATCAGAGATCTCTGAGGCCAGGAGCTCTTAAACCACTGGACCACCAGGGAATCCTATAAAGCACCTAGAACAGTGCCTGGATTGTAGTATGTGCTCAAAGGTGTGGTAATCGCTCAGCTGATACAAAAAGTTTGGACTCAGGGTGAGGTAGGGGTGCCTGTATAAGAATTAGCTGATAATAAAAATAAAATGTTGACAGCGTTTCGGGTTCCTGAAGTGGGTATGGATGTCCCAAAGTCAGAGCAGATGGATCCAAACGTCATATAACTGAGCCTGATGCCTGAGTGTACCAAGCTCATTTTCCTTCCTTCCATTCCAGTTTCCTTCCTCCCTTCCCCTCTCCCTTCTTTCCAACCAAATCAATTTCATTATTCTTCTGACAGATTCATTGCCATTCTTTGGGGAAAGTCAGATTTTCTCCCAACTGTAAAGCTTCCTTCTCATTGGGGGAGGGGGCTGGGGGGTGCCTCCTGGACCCACTGAGGGTGCTGCTGTCTCCAAGCCTCTGGGAAACCACCCATCTCAGAATTCCTAGGGCCGTGTCAGCCATGTCGATTCCTGGACGCTCTCCGCCTTCTGAACTAACACCCAGGGGTGAGCCTGGGCATCAGCATTGAATTAAATCTCGGGATCCTGATACCCAGTAAATTTGAAAACCACCTCCATCACGCTTTTTCTCTTTTTCACTGAGTCCTCACTCTGTGTTCTTATGCTTGTCAGACCCCTGTTCAAAAGTCCTTGTCTTGAAATGTGGCCTCTTCTCCCCACAGCCAGGAGATCCCTGTGGAGCAGACTCTGAAAAGATCCCTGAGGCCACTAGGCAAGACTGATCCGTTGTCATCTGCGCACACACACACACTCGCACGCACACACCGAGTCTGCTGGAGTTAGGGCTTCTCAGCCTATCTTCCAAGGAGAATCTGCATTCCTCAGAGGTCAATACCTTCTGGGGTTTCTCCAACAAGTGGCCTGGGACCACCCCCTCAATGAGGCTCCATGTCAAAGAAGGCATGAGCTCCCTGCCTTGGCAAAAGAGACAGGCTGCAAGAGGGCAGGTTGCCTTTAAACTTCCCGAGGCCCTCCCTGCACTGGGGGGTCAGGAAGCAGGACCACTTGCTGCCACTTCTTCTCTCCCTGGAGCATCTCTCAAAGGATGCCCGCCTTGATCCTGGGGAAAGGATGGGGAGGCAGCCCACTCTCAGACCTCTGACAACTCACATCCACCACATTCCAAGCCCCCACACCCTGGTAAACACTCCCACATGCCTTGGTGTGTCTTAAGTGGAGGAGAACTCTTCCGAGGGAGGTGCCCTGGGAGAGGGGAGATGGCGGGTGGGGTGAGTTTCAAGGCTGGGCTCTTCACAACCTGCTGAGCAGACCAAGGCCACTCAGTCCCTCTGGGTTCCTGTTCCTCAATCTTTCTCACCTGGGAAGGAGCCACTGAAAGTGACGAAGCCTCAGAGAGACCGTGGACGCGGAAGGGCTAAGTGGACACAGGGCACGATCTATCACCTGTGTTTTAAAGTGTTATTTATTTGGATGAGCCAAGTCTTAGTTGCAGTGCATGGGATCTTCTGCGGCCGGGCATGGACCTTCCGGCTGTGGTGCTTGGGTTCAGTAGTTGTTGCACTGAGGCTTAGTTGCTCCAAGGCAGGTGGGATCTTAGTTCCCCAACCAGGGATCAAACCCGCATCCCCTGCATTGCAAGGTAGATTCTCAACCACTGGACCACCAAGGAAGTCTTTATTATTGATATTGTATAGAAAGGATTCTTGTGTGCCCTCCTCCCTAACAGGTGCAGGCTACCTGGGAAGCCCCCCATTATACCTACTCCTTTCAGGGAGTCCTAGCCTCAAGCTGTGTGGCTCTTAAAACAAACCCATCTGTTTGAGGGGTTTCACAGGCAGTGGGGAGGGGCCCCTCAACCACTCTAACTCCTTGCAAATCAGTGGTGTCAGAAAACCCAGTTCTGAGGCAGCCTTGAGCCATGACGTCGGCCTCTGAGCTGTCGTGGGGCAGGGGGGAGGCGGAGAGGGGAGGCACCAGGGGAGGACGGCTCTGGGAACCAGATCCCGAAACTCCCATGGGCGTGAGACCAGAAACCCAAACCCCGAGCCACCCCCCCACCCCGGCCCCCCAAGCCACCGTCCGGAAAAAATAAACTATTTCCTGCAACCAGCTCCGAAACAAAGTCTGTGAGTGAGCTGTGACACATGTTACATAAATAGAAGCCGCAGAGGGGAAAAGCCTGTTTTCTCTTTCATTATTTATCACTCTCTAACCATCTCCAGCTGGGTGAGTAAACAGGCACATTGGCCCATAATGAGGAACAGGCTGCTGCCGTGGGGCTGCCGGAGGGGCACGGCGCTGAGCGTGGGAGCGTGCGTGCGTGTGTCCGTGTGTCTGTCCGTCTGCCCCAGAGAGGGAAGAGTGGGAGGCCGAGATGGAGAAGGCTTGTTGGGGGGGCTCCAGGTCCCAGCCGGCAGGGGGCTCTCCACCTGGTGCCCCGGCTGCCGCAGGGCAGGGGGACCCCCCCCCCCAACCCCGCCCCAGCTGGCTGCTGCCTCCCCGACCTTGAGGGTTGCTTTGGGGATCGAGTGTGCTGGATGGAGGAGGAGTCAGAACCAGAGAGACTGTGTGGGTGGGAGAGGATGTGAGAGGTACAAGACAAGTGTGGGTCTCGGAGCATGACCCCCGCGGGGTGGCCTCTGAGTGTGGCCCCGGGGTGGGTGAGGAATGTGTCAGAGGGAGGCCGGGCATGCAGGCGTGTGAAGGAGCGACTGTGAGGGGTGTGTAACGCCAGGAGACTGAAGCAGAGTGTGTGTGTGTGATCCTGGTGGCGTATGTGGGTATGTGTCATTCTGTGACTATGAGAACGTGTGAACATGTGTCTGCGTGACTTTGAGCGTATACATCTGTGTGCCACTGTGGGGATATAATATGTACATGTGAGATTTTTATGGCCATAAGGTGTTGTTATGGATCAAATGTGTCCCCTCCAAAAAAGATATATTGAAGTCCTAACTCCCAGCACCTCAGAATATGACCTTACACATGGAAACAGGGTCACTGCAGATATAATCCATTCAGACGAGGTTACACCGGAGTAGAGTGGCCCCTCGTGCAATGATGCGTGTCCTGAAACAGAGGTGTCTGTGTGGAAACACAGAAACCCACATATGCGTGCCGACGGAGGCGGACATTGGAGAGGCAGCTACAAGCCAAGGGATGCCTGAGGCTGACAGAAGCTAGCAAGAATTAGAGAAGGATCCACCCCTATAGATCTCAGCCAGAACCGTGGTTTTGAATGTCTAGCCTCCAAAACCGTGAGACAATAACCAAATTCTGTTGTTTGCAGTCATCCGGTGTGTGGAACTCTGTGATGGCAGAGCTAGGAAACTAATACTGGTGTGTGTGAATACAGGGTGTAAGCATGGGGGTGTGTATGTAAGTGTGGGACACCATAGGAGTATGTGAGGATGTGAGTGTGAGATCCTGGTAGTGAAGATGGGCATGGATGTGGCCATCTTCCTATGGGAGTGTGTAAATACGTGTGTGAGACCAGTGAGTGTGTATGTGTTGGTGCTGGCACCCACACAATCGGTATCCATATATCATTATGCATAAATCCTGGAGAGGACCCCAGCAACCATCCTTCACTTCTGGCTGCCTCTGCCCTCCTGCAGGCCCTCCCCTGGCCGTGGACAGCCCTGCCTGAGGCCAAGTCAGCCCTGGAGGAGGGCTGCCCACAGCCTGCCCCCACCTTGGGGTCATCCCAAAATCAAGGTTTAAACCATACCCTGGCCCACAGTCACCAGAGCGCTCTTCAGGGACTGAGATGAGGCCAGGCCCAGAGGCTAGAAGCAACAAGATGAGGAGTCAGATTTGTTGTCTATGTCCCGGGCATTCTTGCCTGCAGCCTAATTTCCCTCTAGCTCAGGACTATTGGGCTAGTATCACCTGTCCTCCTTGGGAGACAGATCTAAGCCCACAGACTCTTGAAACAGAGCTGGGCTCCTGAGAAAATGTGTTGACCATGCCCATCCCCGGACACTGACCCTTGGATGTCACAGAGTCTGCCAGAGACCTAGCCTCCCAGAACATGTCTAGACTAGCCGGGACTCCTGCTGGCCCAGCTTCTGCCCTCTAACTAGGGCATACCATAACTGTTCAGTTACTCACTCAGCAAAGCGCCCGTCCCAAGGCTCACGTCTTAGAATCCTCAAAGGTATCTCAGAGAGGCCTTGCTGGGAAACCTCAGATGAGTCACTTTTCTCTGAGCATCATTTCCCTTCTATTGAAAGGGTACAGCTACCTTTGCCCTGCCTGTGTTTTAGGGATGGCATCAGGTTCCTGGGGCCTAGTGGACTTGAACTAGTCTTAAAAGAAATGTCTGATAAAATGTCCTACAGCCTGACTTTGTGAATGAAAAGTCACAAAGGTAGCCTCACACCTGAGGCCCTGTGGCACTGATATTATCTCCTCCATCAGGGTGGTTTGCTGTCTCCTTCTCCAGCTTCCCAGGGTTTCTTCCTTTAGCTTGATAATAGTTTGATTTAATTCAGGGGAGGGGTCTGCAAACTTTGGCCTCCGGGACCAAATCCTGCCTGTTGATTTTGTTGTTGTTGTTTGTTTGTTTTTTAATTTTTTGGCTGCACCATGAGGCACGCATGATCTTAGTTCCCCGACCAGGGATCAAACCCACCCCCCTTGCAATGGAATCACAGGGTCTTAACCACTGGATCACCAGGGAAGACCCCTGCCTGAGTTTGTGGGGGGGTTTGTTCACAGACCCCAGTCTGTGAACCAAGAGTAATTTTTTTTTTTTTCCAGTTTCCAAGAGTAATTTTTATAGATGAACATTTGCCATTGATCTGATGGTAAGAAGCATTAACTTTGAAATCCAACTAAGCAAAATGTTATCCCACCCCCCCAACCAAAAAAATCCCTTTTTCCTCACTAGCAGACAATTTATTACCAAAAATTGTACTCAATTATTATTGTAATTGTAATTCCATCCATAAAATTTTTGTGGAAATTTGTTTTCTGTCTTATTACATTGGTCGCTACATAATATCCTTGATTTTTGCTTCAGCCCACCAAACCTAAAATATTTACTATAGAAAAAGTTTGCTCATTTCTTTCTCTATTACTGAACTCTGCCATTACAGAAACAAGCTGGCCATAGTTTGCCAACTGCTGAAGTAGAACGCTCTAAGCCCTCGGATATTTTGATTGATTTGGAGAGGAACAAGTAACTTCTTAGACAGGTCTCAACAAGCCAGCATTTGCCTGAACAGTTCATTGCGCTGAACTGGGCAGGATGTGAGTCTGAAGCTATGGGACTCCCTCCAAGGACTCTGAGAATGAAGCCCACCCAGGGTAAGGCAGAGTTAGCAATACGGAGACTACCACAGGGTCGTTTCTTAAGCCCCTGGATCACACATCACCTGCAGCAAGTCACACAAGTCAATCTATTCCCATTGTTACTTAAGCCCATTTGCAGTGAATTTTCTGATGCTTGCACCAATATAAGAGCACAAAAGAAGAGTATCTAATCCAGCTTGGAGCATTCAAGGAAAACTTCTGAGAGGAGGTGTCATCAAAGCTGGGTCTTAGAGTCAGCTATGAAAGCAAGTTTAAAAAAAAAAGGTGTTCCAAGCAGAGGGCACAGCCTGAGAGGAAAGGGCACAGCATGCATGCAAGACCAAAGCAGCAGAGCTGGGAGTGGCCAGGGGAGGAATTGGAGGTTCAAGAAAGGTACCCTGTGCCCCGTGCAGCAGACCAACATGCTTGAAATTGGTTGGCTCTTCAGAAATGGGTCTTGAACAAGACATCGAAAGTTCAGGTTGGCATCGTAGACTGAACTCTTTGACCAGTGTGGAAGAGGAGCCAGGAGGAGGTACATGGGGGTGGATGAGGTTGGAAACGGGAGTCAGTTAGGAGGCTACTGGAACACCCCAAGTAGAAGACGATGAGGGTCCAGCCAGTGGCAGTAGGAGTGGGGATGGAGCGGAGGGAATGACTCTCAGAAATATTTTGGAAGCCACATCCACAAGACTTGGTGACTGGATGTGAAAAGGAAGGGCCAGGGAAAATCAAGGGGTGATTTCTAATTATAGTTTCTAAAGAGACTAGGTGGGTTCTAACGCCACCACAGAGGAGAAAATGCAGAGGTAGGACATGTCTTTGGATACAGATGATAATTTGGGTCTGGGACATGTTGGGAATGCCATCACTGGAGGCTCACAGACATCGGGTGGGGGTGGAGAGAAGTCCAAGACTATTTGGACCAAATCAGAGGGTAGTTAAACCCATGAGAGTACACGGGATTGTCCAAGGGGACGTGTAGCTTGAGGAGAGTCATGGGTCAGAAGCCTTGAGAACCCCAAGCATTCAAGGAGATGACGCAAACCCACAAAAGCACATGAAGAGGAGACGTCCAGGAGGAGGGCAGAGTGTGGCCAGGGCTGGCATTCTGCCCATGTCTCTCGCCCTTACCTCCAAAAGAAGAAGGTTGCTTACTGCCAACACCTGCCCTTTGCCTGAGGGTTTTTTTTTCCCACCTCTTTCTGGCCATGGAGATACCCTTGGCTCAAGCTCAGGACAAGCCTGAAGTGCTGGAGAATTATTGTATCTGGAAGCAGTCCTCCAATAGTGGCACAGAGGGAGTTGGTGGATAAATACCCCAACTTTCTTGCCTTATCATATGGACAATTAGGAGCATGTCTCAAATGTCTTCTGGGATTCCCCAGCAGGACCATGCCCCCTCCCTCACAGTACATGCTAACACTCCTGATGTGGGCCTCCTGTCTCCCCAATCCCCCACTTTTCCATTCCCAACTCGAACTTGAACCCTTGTGTCAGAGTCTGCTTCTAGAACGTAAACTAAGATGAAGGTGTCATGAAACCCAACCAGGTAAAAAATTGCATGATGAAATTTTGTCTTTGCAGGGCTCAGGTCACCCCCACAAAGTGCCCACCTTCACGCTCACAGAAGACACTGGCCAACTTCTCCCTGTGCCTGAGGCTCCCAGAAAGAGACATTCCAGAGCCTGAGGCTGAGCAAACTCCACTATCAAGACATCTCTTCCCACCTCTCACCCCGGTTCCTCCTCTTTACAGGGGCTGCTGCATGCAGTGAAGTCTGATCACAGGCCCGCATACAATGCAAAGACTTGGAAAGATTCCTCATCCCAAGTCCATCACTCTTCATACCTCTGGCTCTCTCTTCTTTTCTAGCACTCCAAGTGGCATTCACTTTTTTCCATTCATCCTGTAGGCAGTCTTGTGGGTGTTCGCTTCTCTTTCTGTCCATGATCCAGGAACTGGCTCTGATTCCTGGCCAGGGGCCCGCAGGGAGGCAGGGAGGGCTGGGTGACCTGGAAACACTCCCCGTTTCCAGCCACTGCACAGCCGACCCACCCTGCTCCCCAGGCTTTGGGGGCAGAGCGGCAGGGTCCTCAAGAAGGCATACAATAGAGCAATAAAGGGGAGGGCGGGCTGAATTGAGAGAGTCGCTCTGACATATATAGGCTACCATATGTAAAACAGATCGCTAGTGGGAAGCTGCTATATAGCACAGGGAGCTCAGTGATGACCTAGAGGGTGGGATGGTGTGGGGTAGGAGGGAGGCTCAAGAGGGAGGCGATCCATGTATACAAATAGCTGATTCACTGTTGTGCAGCAGAAACTAACACAACATGATGAAGCAATTATACTCCAACATTTTTATACCTAAAAAAATTTTAAAAAGAAGGTATACAGTAGAACAATGAAGTGGAGGTGTCTAACAAGCCAGGGTATGAATGCAGACACTTCGCTTACATAACTGTGGAACTGGTTGTGAGTGTCAACATCTCAAAGCTTTGAGTCTTCTCATTTGTAAAATGAGGATGACGGTACCCACCTGACTTAGGCTGGGTTCCCCCAGAAGCAGGTATCCTGAGACCACTATTCCAGTATACATGAGTGATTTAGGTGGTAGAAACACCAGTAGAGAAGTGGGGGAGTAAGATAAGGAGAGGAAGGAGAGCAATCAGATTGGTCATCAAGCCAGCTCCTCAGGTGGGTTCCGTCCTGCTGGGGAACCCTGGGAGTGCATGTAGATCTCACACCTCAGTGACCCCAGCACAGGGGTGAAGGAGGAGCGTATTTACACACCAATGCCCTTCCATCATGGGTGCTGGGCTCTCTTGGATGGTGTTAAATCCCCAGCACTTCTGGTCTCCCACATACTGGCAAAGAACAGTCCAAAGCCCAGAGGAAGCCCTCAGGCAAAGATAGGCGGGTAGATGGCTGGAAGCCTTAGGGGTATAAGTGATGAGGGCACACAGTCAGGGCACCCACAGCCTCTGCCATATCATCTCAGAGGGTGGACGGGAGGTGAAAGGACGTCACACACAAAGAACGCTAACACAGCGACTGGGGCACAGTTGGTTCTTCTCTAATGAAGATTCAGCCTCACTCCAGCCTTTGAATGCCTGGCTCCGGGGAATTCCTGGTGCCCAGCAACCATGAGAGCGGTCTTGAGGGCTGGAGGGCCAGGGGTCAAGAGCAGAAGAATCTGGAAGAGAGAAGACCAGAAAGAAGAGGGGATGCAGGAGAACTGGGAAGGAGGTAGGCCCTGGAGTCCTGGCCTGGCATGGAGTGGACTCAAACCAGTGTGAGGAAGCCCAGGAAAGTATGTGAGCCCCACTCCATGGGCCCTGCCAGATGCCACACACAATCAGTGACTTACAAAGACACTCTTAGGACTTCCCCGGCAATCCAGAAGCTAAGATTCCACTCTCCCAATGCAGGGGGCTCCAGCGGCTAAGACTCTGTACTCCCAATGCAGGGGGACTGGGTTCGATTCCTGGTCAGGGAATTAGATCCCACATGACGCCATTAAGAATTTGCACGCCGCAACTAAAAATCGGGCATGCTGCAATGAAGATGGAAGATCCTGAGTGCTGCAACTAGGACCCAGGGAGGGCAAGTAAATACATAAATAAAATAAGACTGTCACTTCTTTCCCCTTTACCCGCTCTACACGGATTGCCTCTGCCATTTGGGGAACTGCTTTGTCTTTACAAACAAATGAAATAAAATTCAACACTAGGACTCCTGTGAGGATCAGCAATACACATGAAAAGTGCCTGATAAATACTCAATAGGTGATGGCTATTTCCAGCGTGAGGCCATCTTGGTTTTGACTTTCCTCCTTCACATCCCACCTCACTTCACATCCCACCTCAGTGCCAGTGACTGAGACCCCAAACCCCAGGCCCTCCAGTTTCCTCGGGGAAAGAATGTTTCCCTTTCCGAGTACAGGGTTCTGAAGGCATCTCCAACAGTGGACACGCAGAAAGGGGGCAGCGAGCAGTGATGGAAAGAGCACACGGAGGCAGGGACAGCCCCGAGGGAGTGAGGATGCCATCTTGTCCCATTTTCAAAATTTTACTTGTTTTATTTTTGGCTGCGCTGGGTCTTCGTTGCTGTGTGTGGGCTTTCCCCAGTGGCAGAGAGCAGGGGCTACGCTCTAGTTGCAGTATGTGGCTCCTCTCATTTCGGAGCACAAACTCCAGAACTCCAAGTTCATTAGTTGTGCTGCACGGGCTGTTACCCCTCGGCACATGGGACCCTCCCGGACCAGGGATCGAACCCCTGTCCCCTGCATTGGCAAGCCTTAACCACTGGACCACCAGGGAAGTCCTGTCCTGTCCCATTTTCAATCCAAGTCCTCACCTCGACCCCCAGCTCTTTCCCTCTAATCACTGAAGGCATAGGAACTGCATAGGTTCTATGGCCCCTTCGCTATTAACCTGCAGTGCACCAACTTGCCCTGAGATGTCAGACTATTTTTTTTAAAAAAAAAACTATCAAATAATAATCAAATCAAATCAGCAAGTGTTTACTGTGCAAAACACACTAGGCTGGGCGTAAGAGGAAATCCCAAAATGACTAAAATCGTGGGCTCTGACCTCAGTTTATTATCTAGTTAGAGAGATGAGGCATGCTTGGTTAAACAGTGAAGGAAGAAAACAATATATTAGAAGTTACTTGGTGCTTATGAAATAAAAATTATCCAACAACACATTGTAACATCAACACAAGCAGCTAAGGAGGAGAGGGAAAGAGATGGAAGTGGGCTGGGGTGATGAAGAGAGAAATATCGTGGCTTCGATCTATAAGATGCCTTCACAGAGAAACCAACAGGTGTTACACTCACTCACCATCTCTGCCAGCTCATCTTTCTCCCTCTTCTGCAGTTGAAGAAACTGAGATGAAGCCCTGCTGCTTCAGGATTTCAGGCTAGAAAGAACAGAATTGGGATTTAAATCTATGGGGTTTTCTTTCCTTCTTTTTTAATATTTTAATTATTTGGTTGTCCTGGGTCTTAGCTGCAGCACGGAGGATCTGCGATCTTTAGTTTTGGCATGCGAACTCTTAGTCGTGGCATGTGGGATCTAGTTCCCTGACCAAGGATTGAACCCCGGGGCTCCCTGCACTGGAAGCAAGGAGTCTTAGCCACTAGACCATCAGAGAAGTCCCAATCAGAAGCATCTTTCTGAGGAAGGAAGAAGTGGGGTAATTCTTGAAGGATGAACTGCAGGAAAAGAGAAGGGATTCTCATCTCTGCACTCCCCCTTGGCCTTTCTTTGCCTCTGGGGCATTCCCCACCACACCTGCCTTGGGGAATGGCTGGGTGTGGTGCGTGGACAGAGGAAGTGAGGAAGTGCGCTGGGTCTGCCCATCCCTGCCTACATCCTGCTCTCTCTCTCTCTCTCTCTCTCAAAATCCCTCTATGGGATTGGGGTGGGGGGCGGTTCTCATTTCACCCAAAGAAAAATTGTCCACGGCTTGTCAGGTTATTGTTCATGTCTCGTTCCTTAATGAATGATTTTCCACCAAGCAGCGCAGAGTCCCCTTCCCACCACCCCATGGACAGGCCTGAGTCTCTGAGAGCCTAAAAGTGAGCCCTGCAAACATCTCCCAGGGCCCAGCACCAGGCCAGTCTGCCCCCAGGAGGGGCAACCTGGCTCCACCCCCAGGCCTGGGTACCTTCCCCTCCTCCACAGTCCCCTGGGACAGCTTCCCACACTGCATGGTCCTCTACTCAGGGCAATATGGTAAACTGATAAGCCTCCCCCACCCCAGGGTAGGAGCCCCCCTTAATAAGGGGGAGAGTCTGGAGAGTGCCTTGGAGGTTCCTGGCACAGTTCATTAAGATATCAACCCTTAATGAAATATTTCTTTGTTTAAATCGTCATTTATCTTGGGGAACAGGGGCCTTTGTGGCAAAGAAAGAGGCTACCCCCTTCCATCCCTCCCCCACCTCCACCCAGCACAGACCCTGGGTCTTTCTGAGTCAGAAAGATTGGGAAGCAGGGTGGGGAGGGACAGCTGGGAGATGGGGAGGGGAGAAGATTCCAGAGTGAGTGGAGGAACCACAGAGAGAAAGAAGGTCAACTTGACTGAGCAGGAGGCAAACAAGGAGAGAAGCAGAAGGCCCTGGAGGGGGTGGGTGTTGGGTGGGGGTGGCGGCGGGGAACACTGCTCAAAGGAAGCCCACTGCAGTGTGGCCACAACAGCCAAACCACCCAACTGTCACAGGGAGGCTGGGTAAAGAAACGGGAGCACACAGATGTGACAGAACGATCTTCATCAGTCTTTTCAATTAATGACCCAGAGATGCATGTAGCAAACCTGAATTAACCTCCGCAACATGAAATTTAGTAAAGAACAACACCAACAAATAGAAAAGCAAGGAGCAGAAAGATACATTTTATTTAACATTTTAAGACACCAAGGCCACACTAAATGACTAAGAGTATAAAACTTACTTGGGAAAACTACTAGCTTTCTAGCTTCCGGAAACTGGCTACCTCTGGCAAAGGAAGGATGGAGAAAAGAAAGAAGGGATATGGAAGAATCTCAATTTTATCAGTAACAATTAGTAGGCTTTTTTTTTAAGTATAAAGATGCACAAACCGTAAGTGTACACCAGCTCAATTGTCATAAAGTGAGCACACCCCTGTAACCAAATCCCAAATTCAAAAAACACAGAGTATTCACAATCCCCCAGGAACCCCAAGTTATCCCCCCACCTAAAGCTGCCACTCTCCTGAGTTCTATCTTGTCAATTTCGTTCCATCGATTTTTGAATTTCAGATAAGTAGAATTTCTCTCTGTGACTGGCCCTTTCTTTTTTTTTTTTTTTTGCACTCCAGGTCTTTCAGATTCTTTACACCCATCATGTCATGAACTCACAGGGGATGGGCTCCAACAGTTCAGGCTTCTTTCCATCAGTTTTCATGAAGTGTGCTTCTCTGGGTGGAGCAGGCTGGCGCTTCAGTTGAATCTAAGTATCTTTCTCTTTAGCTTCCTTCTTTTTTCTTTTTGGTTGGGGAGGGAGCGTTGATTGAATTATTTTTTGCTGCACTGGGTCTTTGTTGCTGCGTGAGGAGTTTCTCTAGTTGCCATGAGTGGGCGCTACCCTCTAGTTGTGGCGCGCGGGCCTCTCATTGCGGAGGCTTCTCTTGTGTTGGTGTGTGGGCCGGAGGCTCAAGGGTTTCAGAGTCAAGGCACCCAGGCTTACTTGCTCTATGGCATATGGCATCTTCTCGGGCCACGGATTGAACCCATTCCCCCTGCATTGGCAGGTGGATTCTTAACCACTGGACCACCAGGGAAGTCCTTCCTTCTTTGTTCTGATCATTTTCCTTCACAAATTTCAGGAAGCTATCTCGGCTCTTAGAGTGCTTAATATGTTCTAGGCGTGCGTGTGTGCTAAGTCACTTCCGTTGAGTCTGACTCTTTGTGACTCCATGGACTGAAACCCGCCAGGATCCTCTGTCCATGGGATTCTCCAGACAAGAATACTGGAGTGGGTTGCCATGTCCGCCTCCATGGGATCTTTTTACCCCAGGGATCGAACCCACATCTCTTAGGACTCCTGTATGGCAGGTAGGTTCCTTACCACAAGCACCACCTTGGAAGCCCCAACATGCTCTATACGCACATTAATTCTCTTGACAAGATTCTTGCCCTTCAGTTGTTTACAATGATGCCAAAAGCATGCTGGGTAACATGGTAGACTCTTCCAGTTTTGTCATGGTACCATTTGGGGGGCATTCCTTTGTGAAGAGTGTCCATTCCCTTGATATCTACAATACCACCTTTTTTGTAGATTCCCATATATGTGGTCAAAGGACTGACTCCATGTTTTCTGAAAGGCCTAGAGAGAAAGGGGTGGGTGCCCCTCCTCCTTCCTTTTGTGTTGGACATTTTGGTGAATTACTGGAAGATTGGAGTTCCAGCCAAAGGCGTGACTGATTTTTATGCTCAACATTGTTTGTGAGACTTCTCCTCATTGCTGGGTGTGCCTATGGCTTGTTCATTCTCATTACCAAGTACTAGCCCATGCATGAGAATATCAGCATTTGTTCACCCATTCCACTGTTAATGGCTATTGTGAATGGTGCTATTCTACCATTCAGTCATTTTAGTATCTGTCTTTTGCTGAACGCATTATGCATTTCTGTTGGTATATACTTAGGTTTGAGCCACTACATAAAGTTGGTAATGTTTTGTTCCTTAATTAACCAAAAAACAGTTTGGGTTGTTGTTCTTATGCTGTGTGGATCTTTGTTCCCCAACCAGGTATTGAACCCCAGGCCCACGGCAGTGAAAGTGCCGAGTCTTAAACACTGGACTACCAGGGAATTCCCTAAAAAAAAATAAAAAAGGTTTTGAAGGGGGAAAAGAAGTAAGATTCAAGCAATCAGATGAATGGAAACATAAAACATCTGAGTCTAGATGTGTTGGGACTGTGGGAATAGAGGGCACCCACCCCCAATGTCGGGCCTGGTACTAAGAACATACCAGTAACCCACTTCATCGGGTCCCATCACTTCATGGCAAATAGATGGGGAAACAGTGGAAACAGTGACAGACTATTTTCTTGGGCTCCAAAATCACCGCAGATGGTGACTGCAGCCATGAAATTAAAAGATGCTTGCTCCTTGGAAGTAAAGTTATGACCAACCTAGACAGCATATTAAAAAGCAGAGACATTACTTTGCCAACAAAGGTCTGTCTAGTCAAAGCTATGGTTTTTCCAGTAGTCATGTATAGATGTGAGAGTTGGGCTATAAAGAAAGCTGAGTGCTGAAGAACTGATGCTTTTGAACTGTGGTGTTGGAGAAGGCTCTTGAGAGTCCCTTGGACTGCAAGGAGATCCAACCAGTCCATCCTAAAGGAAATCAGTCCTGAAGATTCATTGGAAGGACTGATGCTGAAGCTGAAACTTCAATACTTTGGCCACCTGATGCAAAGAACTGACTCATTTGAGAAGACCCTGATGCTGGGAAAGATTGAAGGCGAGAGGAGAAGGGGACGACAGAGGATGAGATGGCTGGATGGCATCACCGACTCAATGCACATGAGTTTGAGTAAACTCTGGGAGTTGGCGATGGACAGGGAGGCCTGGCATGCTGCAGTCCATGGGGTCACAAAGAGTCAGACATGACTGAGCAACTGAACTGAATCCACTTCATCACCAGAACAGGGAGGTAGCTGAACCTGGGAAAGGGCATCTCTTCAGGCCATGAAGACCTGGGAGTGAATCCTTGCTATACCACCTTCTAGGTATGTGACGTGGGGCAAGTTGCCTGACTTCTCTGAGCTTGAGTAGTAGTGTAATGTGTGTGTTCAGTCGTGCCCGACTCTTTGCAACCCTGTGGACTGTAGCCCACCAGGCTCCTCTGTCCATGGGATTTTCCTAGCAGGAATACTGGAGTGGTTGCCATTTCCTCCTCCAGGGGATCTTCCCAACCCAGGGATCGAACCTGTGTCTCTTGCATCTCCTGCATTGGCAGGGTGATTTTTTTTTTTTTTTTTTACCACTTTGCCACCTGGGAGCCCCTGAGCTTGAGTGCCTCACTATAAAATGAGAAGAGCCACTTTGCCTGGGGTGATGCAGCTGAACGGCATGGGAATCAAGTGCCTGGCACACAGCAGACATTTACAAGCATCAACTGCAGATGTATGTATGATCTGCAATTTTGTAAAGTCAGTATTCTCGTTTTTAGGTGAGGAAACTGGGGCTCACAAAACAGAAAGTGAGTGTTTATGGAAAATATGTGATGAATAGGCACAGAGCTAGATGCTCTGCCCAGGCTTTTTCATGCTACCCTCCCAACCCCAGGAGGCATTCTCCCAAGGTCACGGATGAGGAAACTGTGGCTCTATCCTGTAACTTGCCCAGATTACACAGCTGGTAAGTGACAGATGCTGAAGTTCAACCCTAGGCTGCCTCACTCCAGCATCTGTGCTCTTAATCATGGGCTCCCTAGTAGGGCCAGGCCATGGGCCCTGGTTCTTGTCACATCATAGGCCCTGACCCTGGGACCCTTTGAAGAAACAAAGACAGATGGAAAGAGGACCCTCCTGCCTATTCACAGTTGCTCCTGCTTAGAAGCCAAGGGCTACTCTTTGGAACCTTTTCCTGGAGCTCCTGCATCAGAAAGTAAGGCTTTGGACCGGCTGCTTTAATTTGGGGGTGTGTGTTCTGTATATGTCTTCGGTAAGACCTTGTTTCCTAATTAAATTGCCCTTTAGGTGAGGACCAGACAGGATCTTTTGCCTACCTTGGGCCCCCCACTGTGACTCACAGGGTGCTGGGAATTGAACTGACCTGGAGATAATGGTAAACTGAAAATCAAAGCATTTCTTAGGGAAATCCCTTTGGGCAAGTGAATCCAAGTATGAGGTGTGGAGGGGCTGCTGCAGGAAGGTGATGGAAAAGGATGTAGTGGGCCAGAGAGCCAGACAGAAAACAGCTGGAGAAACCCACTGGAAGTCACGTCATTCCTTCTTCTATATTGAAAGTCCTTAGTTCTCACCGCACCTGAAATCTCTGCAGGACAGATGGGAAGGAGGTCCGAGGGGGCATGGTCATCATCCAGCTGGGCTTACATAGGACCTGTCAACTCCAGGTCAGGCTCAGGCCTATCCATATGCCCTGACTCCTACCAGAGCTGACCCTCCACAGAAAATAAATAGAATCACACCACCAAAGACTTACTTTCTCCTAAACTGTACTCCTCAGGTAACCCACAAGCAGGCAGCACTGCTTCAGAGGCCTCACCGAAGTAGCTCTGGTTGCAATCCTGCTTCATCCCTCACCAGCCAGGTAAGCGTTGACAGGTGGACTTAATTTTTTTGTAAAATGGAGGTCACAGGACTATCTACTAACAGGGTTATGGCAAAGATGAAATGAGTCCTATGCCTGGCATGTAGTATAACCCAAATGTTCAGTTCAGTTGCTCAGTCGTGTCCAACTCTTTGTGACCCCATGAACCGCAGCACACCAGGCCTCCCTGTCCATCACCAACTCCCAGAGTCCACCCAAACCCATGTCCATCGAGTCGGTGACGCCATCCAACCATCTCATCCTCTGTCGTCCCCTTCTCCTCCTGCCCTCAATCTTTCCCAGCATCAGCTGGGACATGCTTCTTAATGCTTCTGTTATTGCTACACTGGAAAGGACCTGTGGTATCCACATACAAGATGCACAGGGTCCTCCTCCCAGCGATTCCACAGCTAGCTATCCGAAAAGCTCCAGCAGAACCTGAATATGCCTGTCACACCTGCCCCATGCAGGACAGATGCATAGGATCTGGACCTGGACAGGCAGCACACACATGACAGCTCCACCTGCTTATCTGCACCCACAGAAAAGGGATGGCATAAAGCGAGGAGCACGCAAGAAGTCTCCTCTCTTTTTCTTCCAAGTCCCCTTGGAAAGGCTTCTCTTCCAAGAAATCCTCTCTCCCCAGGCCACAGCCCCGGCATCCCTGAGGCACCAGCAGCTCCCAATCCACCGGAGCATCCTGTGTCTGCCCGTCTCCATCTGCCTCGGGGGATTTGGGCCAGAAGAGCCTTCTAAGGCCAAGGCCTTCCAAGCCTCCTCTCACAGCCGGGCCCTCCCTTGGTCACGGACCAGTCCGTGACAAGCTCTGAGGTGTCCCTCACCTCTCGTCACTGCAACACACAGAGCCAGACTGGAGACGTTTTGGGGTTAGAAGGCGGAGAGAGAATTTATTCAGATTTCCACGAGTCTCTGCTTGGGGCGCCTGCTACCAGCACAGCCCTCCCCCTTGGATCTGGGGCCTTTCCTCATCCGGACTTCCCCCTCCCAACCCAAAGACACACCTTGGCTCCAGCCACAATCCCTCGGGTTCCTCCCCGCGCACTTCCCCGCCCTCAGGCAAAAGACGTTGAGTTTTGTTTACAATCTAATTTGTCCGGATAATTGCTTCTACTTTGCACTCCACTCTGCCCGCGCGGATCCGGCTTTGGGCCCCCTTTTCACTGGTTCGTAGAGCACTTTATGGGAAATTCCCCTTCCGGAGAGGGAGGCGGCGCGCGCCCGGGGTGACCGTTTCACAAAGCCCAGAGGAGTCTCCCCACCACCACCACCCCACCCCGCTTCAAAAGCACACGCCCCCCAGCCCTACGCAGCGGGGCTCAGAAGGGAGGGGAGGAAGGACACCGGCCGGCTCCGGACTCTGGGGCCCCCCGGCCACTCCCTGCGCGGGGCACTGCCCGCCGGGAACCAATGAACCGTGTGGGAGCAAGGGCTTGGCCGTCCCTCCAGACTCCAGAGAAAGGCTGGGGTTTGCGAAGCGCGCCTTGGGATTCGCAAAGCCAGGGTGAATCCCTGGGGTCCCTCCACTTCCCCCCACCCCCACCTCCTTTTTACAGATCCACAGCCCTACGTCTTCCCCATTTTTTCGTCCTCTAAAGTTTGGTCCACGTGGTCTCTTTTCGCTCGCCGCCGGCTGTGGGGCCGGGTGAAAGTCGCTGCACCTGCTTTAGGCGAATTATGGTAGCGCTAGAAGTTGGTCTGCCCTCCCTCCGCCGCGCGCCGGCTCCCTCCTCCCTGGCTCTCGGCGCGCTCCCTCCTTCCCCGCCTCCCCCGCCCCCTCCCGCCCCGCCCGCGTGCCGCCCGCTCGCAGCCACTCGCTGCCCGGGCTCAGTCGCAGCCCCTCGGAGTCTGGAGCCGGCCGCCCCTACGGACCGGAGCGTGCGGCCGGCGGCCGGGACGGAGCGCCCCCCACCCCCCCAGCCCGCGAAGAGGGCGCGGCGCAGGCGGCGGCGGCGGCGCGGCGGGGAGGAGCCCGGGCCGGAACCAGGGCTGGGCCGGGGGCGGGGACGCCGGGGTCCCGGAGCCCCGGCAGCGGAGCGAGCGAACAAGCGTCGCGGGAGGATCGAGAAGGAGCAGCAGAGCCGGAGCGAGCCGAGCCGCCCCCAAAGTGCGATGCCCCGGCGAGGCTAGGGCGCGCGGCGGGCGGCCGGCCGGCGCGGCGCGGAGGGAGGGCGCCCGGGAGCTGCGCGGCGCCGGGCGGCGCGGAGGGGCAGCCCCAGCGGGCGGCGGCGGCGGCGGGCCCGGGCGGCGACCCGAGCGAGCCCCATGCCCCGCGCGGGCTGACGGGCCGGAGCCCGCACGGAGCGGCCGGGCTGGACAGGTAAGGTGGCCGGCCGAGCCCGGGGACGCGGGTGGGGGCTGGGCCGGCGACCAGCCCAACTCCCTCGCTCGCGCACTCTCTCGCCCGCTCACTGGCTCACTTTGTGTTTGCAAACTGCCCGCCGGAGACGCGCCGGGCGCCGGGAGGAGCCGGGCCCAGGCCGGCGCACTTTGTTCCAGCCGGGGCCGGCTGCGGCGCCCTGACCCCGTGGGGCCGCGACACCCCGCCCCCGGCTCAGGCCCCCGCGGCCCGGAGCTGCCTGGGGAACAGGTGGGGGCTACGGCGCGGCGGCCGGGGTGGGGGTGGGGGGCTGGAAAGACCACTTAAGGCCCGCCATCCCCCAAGAATCTAGGACCGGCCCCCTCCCGGCCTAGCCGCGGGGAATGGGGTGTCTTGGGGGAGCGACCACCGCTCCCCGCCCCCCCCCACACACACTCCCCGAGTAAGACAAAGAGTACTTCCCGGCCTAGACTTTGCTGAGCCGGGGAGGGAAGTGGTGAAGCGGGCTCCCCCAACCCCAGTCTGTCCAGGACTCCCCAAGACGCGCCGGAGGCAGACAGATGGGGACGGGGGAGACTGCAGTCCAACTCTCCGCGTCGCCTTGGGTGAGGAGGGGACTCAGTTTGCCGGGGTCGCATCTCGGAGGTTCCGAGGCCAGTCGTCTCCTTTCCTCCTTCCATGGGTCTGCTGGGAGATAGGAGAGGAAAACTTCTTGGGGACTTGAGAGCGTCTAGAAACGGCCTCTTGTGATTTTGTGCGCCGGTGCTGGAGGGTGGGGGTGACCCTGTGCGTATCTGTATTCGCCCCATTTGGAGAGAGCGCCTCCTCACCATACGGGGGGGCGGGGGGGTGGAGAGAAGGCGGCAGCAGGACTCGGAGGTCGCCTGGGAAGAGTGTCCCGGGATAACCAAGTAGGACCCCCGCCCGTCCTCAGACCCAGGACTGTGGTATCTTCCTGGACAGCCCCCCCTCCCCAGCCGCTTCTACCCGAGCGGCGGTCACCCCGGCAGCGCGCCAGCCTTGCACTCCCCATCAACGCCTAACTAACTTGAGCTGAGCCCGGCTAGATCCCGAGGCGCTAGAAAGCGGGGCGCCCTGAGCTGCCTGGGGTCCTGGCCTCCTCGTCAAAGGAGCGTGTGCTTTCGCGGGAGGCGGATTCTGAGTCAGAGGCCCTAACGGCTGCGGATTCCTTCTCTCCAACTGGGGCGACCTCGTGAACACTTGGGCGTCCCACCCGGACTCTCCTGGTTGGGAGAAGAGGATATGGGAACGCCGAGACCCTGAGCCCATATAGAACACCGGGCTCGGCCCTGTGCATTGCCGGCTTCTCTTGCCAACTCCCGCCCCGCTGATTTCCTCGCTCCCTCCGTGCCTGGGTTTAAGCCATCTGGAGATCACCCGCATGTCTTGCATCCCTGGGCCGGGTCTCCCTGCTGATTGACCTCACAGACCAGAGCAGGGGTTGGAGGTGAGGTGCCCCAGGAGAAAACCCGAGTCTGAAGCTTTCATCCCAGTAGTTGCTGAGAAAAGCCCAGGAGCATTTTGGCCAATGCGGGTTTTCACTTGAACTTGAGCATCTTCATCCTGTGTTAAAGCACGTGCGTGGACTGTCCCAGAGCGAACTGTTATGAGTCTGGGATTGAGGGGTTCAGGAGCACAGTTTGAGAGGCAGTTAGGGTTGGAGCTGGAGGCTCGCCTGGGTGCCCCCTTGTCCCACCCAAAAGGAAGGAACTGTGGGATCATCTATACAGCCTGTAGCCAAGGGAGAGTCTGACCAGTCCCACTGTGGAACACGGCGGGTAATGAAGACCTCGACACCAAGAATTTGAACCCAGAAATTCACTATTTGCGGGAACCGGGACTGAACGCTATTGGCACTGGGCATTTCAAGCTGATGACCTTCCTAGTAAGCCAGTGGGTGGGGCGGGGCTGGGGGGGAAGGGGCAAAGGCCCGGTAAGCTTGCCAGGCCCCAGCTGCTTTAAGGAGAGCCACCCACCTCAGACAGCCCCTGCCTCAGCCAACCCTGCCCAACCTGGCAGAAAACTGCTGCGGCGAGGGGAAATCTGCAGGCTTGTTTTGTTTTGGTTTTAACTTGAGAAACTTTGTTTTGCCTGGGTTCTGGGCTCTCTGTCACCTGGCAGGCAGGAGGGAGGCCCCTGGGACTGTGCTGTGGGCACCTGGACAGCTTGCCCGCTCCGGCACCCTTAGATCTGAGCCTCTCGGAAGCATGACTGTCTCGTGGGCTCCCCATCTGGTGTCACTCTCTCTGTCATCAGTGGGGCAAAGTGGCATCAGGTGGAAGTGGCTTTGCTCCCCCACCCCCGCCCCCAACTTGGGATCCCTGTAAGATCTGAATCTCTCCTGGATCCCCCCTCACTACCGTACCCCTCCCCCATCCTAACCTCAGCACTAAGCTGGGGGGCCATGGGAGCCTTTTCTTCTGGCACGAAGTGCTTGATTGCTGGGTGGGGTTTTCTCTCCCTCTCCCGGTCCTGGGCAGGTTTTGCAGGAGTTATGGAGTTGGTAAACCCCTGAGCCCTGGGGAGAGAAAAACCTGACACCAGTGTGGGGGAATGCAGGGGTGGGGTAAAGGGGCCAGTTTGGGCCCAACTTGCAAAAGGACCTGTCCCTGTCCCTTCTCACACCTGGACACCCCTAGCCCACTCCCTTTCCTCTGCCTTTGGCCAGAAACTTCCTTTCTGGCTGCTGGCAGGTAGGTCCCTTCTTGCCAGGAATGTGCATATCCTGCTGGGCCCCTACTCTAAACACACCTCTTCCTTAGGGGCTGGAAAGTTGGAGGAGTGGTGGGAGGGTCCTTTAATCCATTAATCCCCCAAGGGTTTGCTGAGCCCCTACACTGTCTGGGCAGCTCCCAGGCTGGGCATTGGAGTGCCCAAGCTGTGAGGGCTGGGGTCTGCACATTTTCAGGGTAGGAAAGGCAGACAAGACATTAGAGAGGAGGGTGGTGCAAGGGTGTCTTTGTCAGAAGAGAGGTATGAGGTGCAAGGAGGGGAAGGGTCATCTCCCCAGGAAGCCTTCTCTGATCTGCCACGCCTGGCGTGGCTGCACCCTTCTTCCCTACGTCCTAATCCTTTGCTACCCCACTGCTCTGATGGCTTTCCTGTCTCTCCAGCTGAAACGCAAACCCCTCCAGCGCCGCCCAAGCAGGCACAGTGTCTTTATTTTTCTAATAATCCAAACTGTGTATTCTTGCCTGGAGAATCCCAGGGACAGAGGAGCCTGGTCGGCTGCCATCTGTGGGGTCACACAGAGTCGGACACGACTGAAGTGACTTAGCAGCAGCAGCAGTGCAAAGTAATACTTGCATCCAAGGGGCTCTAGCACAGTTTCCCTTCAAAAGCTCCCAGCTTCCCAGACCAGGGCAGGATGGGCACTGTTTTTGACTGTATGCTGAGGCTCCAGAATCTGAAGTGGCTTCCTATGACTTGGTGCCAGGACTCTGGAGTTCAGGGCAAGGAACTCGGGCCTCCCCAGGGCAGAACATGGGTCACAGGGGAGAAGGCTTTGGAACCTGCCAGTGATGATGGGACTCTGGAGAACTTAAGTTCTTCAAACCACAGTTTTCTTACGCATAAAGTAGGTCAGTGATAGCAGTTGAGAGCCTGTTTGCCAGTGGGATGGAAGAGCAGGTGTAAAGTACCTAGAACAGTGCCTGGCACACCATAGTACTGACCAAGGGGTAGCATTTATTAGGTTCCCAGCACTGCCAGGCCACATGCTGGACTGGAAATTAATCTCCATTTTAAGGGTTAGGAAAATAAAGCCTAGAGAGAAGAAACAGCTTGTTTGAGGTCACATAGTTAGTGGTGGGGCTCCTAGAACTCCCACCGGTAGGGCTTGAGCCTCTGCTGTGGGGAAGGGAGAAAGGAGGGGATGGGAGGGCCTGCCACTCCCCTTCCTTCTTTCACGGGCTCAAACCTGGGTGCCCCTCAGCCCTCCAACGAGAAGGCTGGATTTCCCCTTCCTGTCTTCCTTTTAAGGGAGGATCTGGGCTCAGGACTTGGGATCTCTCAGCTGCACAAGACCCTGGAAGGTCCACCTCCCACCAGCATCCTAAGGTGCTCGTGGACACAAAAGTGGGAGGGGTAATACCCTAGAACACAGAGGAGGAAAAATGGCACCATCTTTCTCCAAAAAAAGGGAGACTCCTATGGTTTGGAACGCTGGCTCACACAGTCTTATGGAAGACAGATTTGGCTGGCAGTCTCAAATCATTCTGGGACCCATCTCTGGATGGATCACCTTGGAGAAGCAAAAAGCTCCTTCCCTTGAAGGGGTGAAGTCACTGTCTTTTTCAATGTTGCCTTCCTGGATTCTCCATGGAAATGCCTACCTTCACCCACGGCTGCCCTGTTGGGGGGCACAGCAGGAACCCTCTATTCCAACACCCCCACCCCCACCCCGAGGCTTGTAGATACGGTTGGCTTGTGAAGTAGCGTTCGAGTGGGCCCTGGGAAGAGCCTGGACTCAGAGCATGCCTGCCTGAGCTAGAAACCAAGAGCTCCCGGCACAAAAGATACTCATTTGGACAAGGCCCCAGTGTGCTGGGCTATAGAGTCAAAGCTTCTAGTGCCTCAAGGAGTGAGCCATTCTGGCCTCGGCCAGGCTGGTGGTCTTCCTTCCTTTGATCCTTGTCCCCTGCAGCCTGTTCCCCCGGGCCCAGCAGCTCTGCCTACCTCCCCAGGCCCCAGCCTCTGCCCAACTGGAGCCTCCCTAGCTGGGACCAGAAGCTGGGCGGGGTCATCGATGGTGCAGGGCGTGGGGAAAGGGTCTTTTCTCTCCCACTGGGAGTTTCTGACGACACCTGACCTGGGCCACAAGTGCAGATGGGAAGGAATGGAGGCGAGATGGTGGGTCTTTCTCAGACGGTTACAGAGTAGGGTGTGTAGACTAGTGACCCTCCGTGTTTGTTCACGATAGGCAGGGTCAGCGGGTGGAAGTTACCCAGAATTTCCCCAGGCTGTGAAGGAGAGACATGATGGTGACTGGAGGGAAGGGTGGGTCAGGGATTGGAGTCCTGGATTCCACAAACCTTGTGGAGCCATCACTGTGTGCGGTGGCCTTCCACCGCTGAGCTGTCGGAGTCTCTCGGCAAAGAGGTTTTAGAAGAGGTGGCTTGCTTGCAACTTGGAAAATCAGAAATGGAGCAAGTACCCCAGGGAGGCTCTTTCCCACAGGTGCTGGTGGTGGGGGGCAGGCTCCCCAGCCTGGACAGGATGCCAGGTCCTAGCGGCTGAGCCTGCAGGATGGCTGAGCTGTGTGGAGGGAAACCCGGCCCAGTGGGCTGGTGAAGGGGCTTCTGTAGTTTCTTCAGTCCGGCGGCCCGCCGGCAGACTCCGTCAGATTCGGTTTCCCAGCTCTGGAGCCCAGGCTTCCAGGAGACCCAGGCCGAAGGAAGTTGTTCCAAAAGAGGGTAGCATATACTTCCTCCTCTCTCTCCTTCAGCGGGTTCTTTGGGCAGAGTGTATGGCACCCTGGAAGAAAAGGGCCCGCTGCTGGGGAGCATTTGGGGAGGGATGGGGACTCGGGATTTACAGGAGACCGAGGGAGGGGCGTCTGCCGCTGGTGCTTGGGCGCAGTGCTCCTCCAGGCTTCCGCATCTCCGGTTCGGGTCGGGTCACAGAGTCTCAGGTGCTTGCGAAGGTTGGATGCTGAGGGTGCGTAGTCGGTCCACTTGCGGGAATCTTTCCCTTCGGAAGCCTCCGGGGCTCCCAGGAGAGGCCGAGCTCCGGGTCCTCGCGCTCCGGCTGAGCGCACTAGTTCTGGTTTGCTCGCCCGGCCAGTGTTTCCCTGAGCCTCCGCGAGCGCCTCAGTGCGAGGTGCCGGCAGCTCCTCCATCTCTGAGACCTGAGCGCTGGGACGTGCGCGCCGAGTGTCTTCGGCCCTCTCCGAAAAGATGCTGGGGGCTTTTGAGAGGTCCAGGGAACTCTGGCAGAGGGGCCGGGTGACCTCAAGTCTTTCAGCTACAGGGAGGGTCTCCCACGCCTTGGGCTGACCTCCTTGAGCTTGGGGCCGGTCTGGGTTGCGCGGGTCTGAGGCTGGCTGGTGAGGGGCTCGGGTGAGCGCACCGTTACCTGCTTGCTCATTCCCTCTGCGACCTTGGTCATGGACCATGATGCTCCCCTCTCTGAGCCCCGGTTTTCCGACTGTACCGCTGGGGAGGGAGCACCCACACTCCCCTCTCCTGCTCCCCACTTTCCCGCAGCTGTGGATTGGGGGGATTGGGAGTTGAGTGAGAGAGGAGACCGGCCCCCTTTGTTCCACCGCCTCCGCGGGTCCTGCCCTACAGCGGCGCTGTGGAGCTCGGGGCAGCGACCCTGCGGCCCAGGCAAGTCTCCTCCCCCCCAATTAGGCAGCGGAGCCTGATTAGAGGGGCCGCTGCGCGCCCCCTCCCTCCCGATCCCCATCTACGAAGATTTCCCTTCATCAGAATCTCACATCCTCCAGAAATTAATTTGATGCCTCTTGTTATCAATTAATTGAATCTCCTTGGGAGAGAGAGCTCAGCGAGGCGGGCTGCAGCTTGGCCCTTGTGTGCTGCCGTTCTGCCCTCCCCCTCACACCAGGACAGCCTCACCCCTTCCCCGTTTCTCTTCCTGCTTTGAAATTTATTTTCTAAAATAAAACCACTGCTATGGGCCCTTTAGCCCACTTTGGCTTGGATGGTTACCCATGGACTGGACACTACCTGAGATTCACCCTTCTGAGTGCTGGGGGAGGTGGGGCAGGCTTCCTCTCCCCTGGCCCGGTTTGATCCCTGCATTCATCAGCAAAACCAAACCCTTTGGAAATTTGGCATGACCTTGATTCTGTGTGCTTCGAGGTCTGCTGGTGAGAAACTCGGAGAGGAGGACCACAGAGGATTCTGTCCTCTGTGGGGACAGAATCGTGTACACACAGATACACATCCTAGTTGGCGGAGGAGACATTGGTGGACCAGGCTAGGGACCGTCAGTCACCAAGATTTTACTCTTGTGAAAGTTGTCCTTTTTAGATGAGGCATTTAAGATCTCTTGCCCCCACCAGGGCTGATCTGTTAAATGTACAGAAGAGGGCACAGGTGTGTACCTCTTGCCAGACACCTAGAAGGTCAGACTCTGCCTTCTGCAGGGAAGATGGAGGAGGAAGGTTCTAGAAGACATCCCAAGTCTGGGAAGGGATCATGGCAGGTACAGAGTGGAACGAGGTGGTCACCAGACCCTGACTGAGGAACTGTGATTTGCCATTTCACATACCTCCTGTCCTTGTTCTTGTTTAACAAGTGAGGTCCCCTGGTCCAGAGAGGTGATTAACTTGTCCAGGGTCACACAGCTGACTGGAACTTGCCCCTCTAGAATGCTGGCCCCAGGACTGAGGTCACAGATGGACTAACTTCACTGCTTTGTTGGCTCTCACAAAGTTTATTGCAGTGGTAAATTTCACATCAATATCCCTGCTTGGCTTCTGTTGAAAAACCCAAACTATCAAACATGGAGCCTGCATTTCTGTGGGGTAAAGATAGGCTGGGGTTGAGTTAGCAACTTTGTCATAGAGATTTTGCTGAAATGGCAACCCACTCCAGTATTCTTGCCTGGAAAATCCCTTGGACGGAGGCTACAGTCCATGGGGTCGCAAAGAGGCGGACACGTCGGAACGACTTCACTTTCACTTCAGTATTCTAGGAAGCGCTAGGCAGGGCGGGTGTCTGAGAGGCTTTGCAAGGTCTGTACAAGCTCAGAGAAGACCTTTAAGGACACCCTGACCCACATCTAATTCTTGCATAGCTGCTTAAGAACTGATGGTGGTAGATGAATTTTACCCCCCTTCTTTCTACCACGGAGGGAATTTTAGGGTCTTACGTCTTGAGGGGTCTGTTCTAAGCTGAAGTTAGCCCATTTGTTCGCAGGTGAACCCCTCTATGAAAGTCATCACCCTCTTACCTGCCATCCCCAACAGAAACTTAATGTACTTTTTATTGGGGTAGAGGAGACTTTCTTCCAAGAATGGAACCACAGGTGGGGACTAGAGAAGCACTGGACAGCAGTAACCTTTCTGGAAGGTTGGAACAGGGAGAAAGATGTGGAAGGATGCTGTATCTTGCACATTTGAATATGGGTGTGTTTTTTGGATGCCTCTGAGTTGGTACCCAAGATTCCTGTAAATGCCACCGCTAGATATCATCAGGGGAGACAGAGGGGCCGGGGCCGGAGAAGGCCAGACCACTGGTCTGTCCCAGGTGGGCAGGAGCCCTTCCTGTGCCCACGGGAGCCCTCTGGTGCCAGGGGCACTACCAGATCCATGCTCCAGATGGCCTCTCAGGCCCTGGGTGAGTACCCCACCCCTTAACCAGCAGGCCCCCCACGAAAGGCGGCACTGTTTAATTAGCCACCTCTGATTAACCAAACTTGGCATTGGCTCCTCTTGCCCTCATCTTTCCCAGCTCCGAATCAATGGCTTTGATATGCTAATTAGGGAGTAATTTAATTTCAAAAGGCCGCAATTAACAAGGGTGTTGTGGACATGCTGTAGTTAAGCGGAGTAATCTAATTTGCATTAGTAACAAGCAGGGACTAATTAGAAGCTTAATTAGACACTTAGATGGCTCTTATGTTTACTTTCTTAATGAGATGGAGTGGGCTCTTTGGTTCTCTTTTTTTTTTCTTTTTCTTTTTTTTTCTTATTGTTAATTCTTTCTTTTGGTCATGGTACTCGGAAGAAGTGTTGAGGGAGGCCACCTTGGTAGGGCCTGGTGGAAGCATTTTGGGGCCGGAGCCAGTGAGAAGTGCACTGGGGCTGGGGCATGGTGATGGTGGTGAGGAAAGGTTCAGATTCCTGGGAAATTCCAGTGACCGCCCTCCAGGCTTTGCCACCTTGAGAGAGAATTCCAGGGAAGAGCTCTGGTTTGGGAGTCAGAAGAGCTGTAGGGTTTGTTTGGCTCAACCTCCTAGCAGCCAAGAAACCTTGAAACATCACTAAACTTCCTCAAAGTCTGGTTCCTTCATCTGTCATAGTGAGTGCCAGGTTGTGTGTGACAGGATATGGGAAAGAACTTTCGAGGACTCTGTGAGTGGAATAGTTGTTACTAAAATATATTCACAAATTGTGTGCCCAGGCTTCACTTACCGAAGACTCAGCTCAGAAGTCACCTTCTACAGGAAGCCTTCCCAGAGCATCCTACCCCCTCTAGGCATCCATAGCCAGCCTCCTCCTCCAGTTTCTACTGACCATAACACTGGTGAAGCTGTGTGTTGTGTAGTCGGTTCTCAACCCTGGCTGTACTTGAAATTTAGAATACTTTTAAAATTATCCATGCCTAGATCTGACTCCCCAGAGAATCCAATTAAATTGATCCGAGGTAGAGCCCAGGTGGGGGCTTCCCAGGTGGCACTTGGTCAGGAAGATCCCTTGGAGGAGGGCATGGCAACCCACTGCAGTACTCTTGCCTGGAGCGTCCCATGGACAGTAGAGCCTGGCGGGCTCCAGTCCATAGGGTTGCAAAGAGTTGGACCCAGCTGAAGCTACTTAGCGCACAGCATAGGTATGGATATTTTTTAATGCTTGTGTTTGCCTGTGTCTCTCTTTCTCCACCAAACTATAACCCCCCTCCCCCCAGCAAGGGCTGTGTTTTATTCACTTCTGTGTGCCCTAATGCCAGTACCCTCTGTGACCACTAAAAACTGCTGATTGAAATATTTGCTGTCATGTGGAAATGGTCATGATAGTAAGTGGTGAGTGGGGAAACAAAAATTCAAACCATGTACAGATGATGAACCCAAGCTCACGTTTTAGAAGTTTCTATGCCCAAAGAGAGTGGAAATGGACAAGACTGAAAGGGGTGGGGCCCCAAAGTCTAGCTCTCCAGCTGGTAGACTTACAGGTACTATTCATTTATTTCCTCTTCACATGTTTTTACCAAGATGTCTTACTTTTAAGATTAGAAGATAAAGTTATTTGAAACTTGGGGGAGAACCTAGAGCAGAGAACCCCAGAATGGCAGCTCACCTTCCAAATCAGAGGTTGCTGCAGGCTTTTAAGAGGCACGTCCTTATCCTGGCGTGTGCACTAGCTCCTTGGGCTTGGAAGTTTTGTGCTAAGAAGAGGCCTCGATGATCCCTGAAGTTGGACACTAGATAGTTCCCAGTGTGTTGTTCAGGGAGACTCTTAGGCTGAAGTGAGACTCTTAGCCCAGGGCGCCAGACTCTCACCCACACAAGAGCGTCCCACAGTCCAGGGAAGGCCCTGGAGAGGGATTGAGCTTTTTTCCTGGAACTCTGATGGCCCCCTCTGCCTGAGGAGAGACACTGCCCAGGCTTATCAGAGCACCAAGCAGTCATGGGGCTCGCATCACCCTGCCCTGCTTTGGGGACCAGATTGGGAGCTACAGAGACATTCTAACCCTTGGGTTCTGTCTCACTGTCCTCAAGTGCTGAAGAGAGTGAAAATGGATGAGCCTGGAATGGGTGGGGCCCCAGTGTCAGGGCTGGGATGAGGGGGGTGGCATCTGGGTTTGCTGGGTCCCCACAACAGTAGTAAGTAGCCTTCTCTGAACATCTTCAGGCAGCGATACTGCAGCAGCCCTGTAAGGAAGGGTTCCTGTATTAACTTCATGTGACAAATAAAGAAACCAAGGCTCAGATGGTGACCTCACTGCTCATGTTCTAATTACAGAGCTAATAAGAGACCAAGGCAGGATCAGCAGGTAGGATGTCCAATGAAGGGCAGGAGGAAAGGCCGAGGCCCCCAGGGCTCCTTCTGGAGCCCTCCCTCCTCTCACCTAGTGGCCCGAAGCCAGTGGGCCTTTGGGGCCTGAGCTGGATGGGCAAAGGGATCCCCGGGCCTTGGGATGACAGATTGGGAAGTATCCTTCAGGTGCTTGAAATGCCAGTGCTCATTGTTCTGAAGAGCCCTCTGCTTTACGTCCCTTGACACAAGTGAGATCTGATAGCAGGACAGCTAGAGGAGGAGGAGGAGGAAAAGAAAGAGAAGGAAGAAAATAAAAGGCAGCCCTACGCTCTGTTCTATGTGGTACCTGCTTATGTGTGACTTTTTTTTTCCTATAAATTACACCTTATGAGAACCTATCTTTGAAAGTTTTTTTTTTCCCCCGATGTGGACTATTTTTAAGTCTTTTATTGCATTTATTAGAACATTGCTTCTGTTTTATGTTTTGTTTTTTTGGCCACGAGGCATGTGGGATCTTAGTTCCCCAACCAAGGATTGAACCCGCACCCCCTGCTTTGGAAGGTGAAGTCTGAACCACTGCACCGAGCAGGGACGTCCCATGTCTTTTTATGTAATCCAGAAATGTATCCCTTTCAAAGACTCTTTACTCTGAAGGAAGTCTTCAGAAACCAGTGACTGCTCTTGTAAAATCAGGGCTTTTGCAGATGCTGTTCCCCCTGCATTCAGTGTACACTTTGCCTGACTGATACCTGCTTATTCTTCATTTCTAAGTATAGATGCCAGTTCTTAAAAAGAAGCCTTCCTTGCCCCTCCATATAAATTGAGTCCTTTATTTGTTGCCTGTACTCATAGAATTTATTTTGTTTGAGCTTATCTACATGTGTCCTTATTTGTCGTCTTCCTCACCTTGTGGGGACATAGCTCCCGGAGTGCAAGGCCTAGTCAGGTCTGCACACACACAGCCTGGCACGTGGGTAGGTGCTTAAATATTTGTTGAACCAGTGAATGAATGAAGGGTCGTTGCTGGTGAAATATTCTCCTGGGCAGCATTGGAAGAAAGAGAAGAATGACTTCGTTCGTGGCCAAAACTTCACACTACTGGCTAAACTTTCAAAAAGACAAATGCCAAATTTACCCAGAAAAAAATGGTGAAATTGTACCTCTGTTATTACCAGTTGCCCTCAAAACACCCAGGACACCTCCGCTGGCTTGTTTGAGTTTTGTAAGCCTGTTGGGGGCTAGGACCAAGTTTCAGTATCTGTAGATAGGTCCTCACTCAGTGCTTGGCTTAACTGGGCATGAAATCCATGTTGAATGAATGAACGGTCTTGGAGGTAGATCACCTCGTTTTAGTCACCAGGAAGCTCATAACTGAAGCCAGTGCTTGTCGTTGCAGCCCTGCTGTTGGCTTGGACAGGCCGAATCAGCATCACCTAGGAACTTTTAAGAAATGAATTCTCAGGGCACTCCAGGCCTAAAATCAGAAGCTCCAGGTCCGGAGCCCAGTAATCTGTATTTTAACAAGCCCCCCAAGGTGATTCTGATGCACTGAAGTTTGAGATCCTCTGACTTAAGGTCTTGGCCCATTTATTCTCCCTTGTACTACCCCCATGGTATTATATTTTAAGTAGCTTTGTCTATCTTTTATTGCAGTCTGCTTCCCAGTCTTTCTTGGAAGTTGATGGGGTATATACATTGTAAATAGATAGCTACATCTAGTCCAGTTTCTCCTATCATCCTACAGAAAAGGAAAGGGAAGAACGTGCCCCAAGTTAAACTGCAAATTGGTGACAGAGGTGGGGCTAGAAGCCAGCTTCCCAACTTCCAGTCTCAGGCTTTCAACTGCCCCCCTGACTATATTCTAGGTTTCCCAAGGGCCCGAACCGGTGTCTGCATTTTCAACTCAAATCACCACCACTGCTCTGGGTGCAGGTTACCTGTGGTCATGCCCCCACCAGCCGGGCTCCCCTGAGAGCTGGGGGTGCGCCCCTTCTCCGGCTGCGCGCATGCACGTGTGTGAGAGCGCGCTGGGGGCTGCCCCGCCCCTTCCCTCGCTCCCTCCCTCCCTTGCGGGTAAACTCCGGGCATCCATCAGTCTGTTAATTGCACTAATTAGAGATCGCGGAGGTGTTAATTGGAAAACCCTGGTATTGTGCCTGTTTGGGGAAGAAAACGTCAATAAAAATTAATTGATGAGTTGGCAGGGCGGGCGGCGCGGGTTCGCGGCGAGGCATAGGGTGTCATGGCAATCGCTCAGATTAAGCGATTGTTAATTAAAAAGCTACGGTAATTAATACTCAGTACACCATATGGGCCCGCGGAAAAGGCACAAAAGGTTTCTCCGCGTGTGGGGCTCCCTGTTCCTTTTCCTCCCCCCTCCCCCCAAAAGCACCCTAACCCTTGGGTCCTCCCTTTGGCCCCAAGGTGGGTGGAACTCGTCACTTCCGGCCAGGGAGGGGACAGGGGCGGACCCGGCGCGTTCCGAGCCGGTCGTGCTGCGAGCCCGCGTGCTTAGAAGGGCCAGGAGCCTCGGGGGGAGGTGGGAGAGCCCCCGGCGGCCCCGCAGACACCCCCGGAGCGGAAGAGGCGGTTGCGGCTTTGACCCTGCTTCCTTCCTTTCTTCCGTAACTGGCCAGAGGCTGTCAGGTGCCCTGGCGCCCCAGGGGAGCCCTGAGAGACCTGAAGCTAGGAGCTGCCCCAGGGTAGGACCAGCACCCCACGGAGAAATCCTGGAGCGCAGGGGATGACTCCGCGCTGCCCGCAGCTTGCGGCAGGGGAGGGTTCAGGGAAGGCTGGGGTGGCCATGGCCCAGTCCTTTATAGTGCGTTCTAGAAAAATCTTCCTATTCCCTCTCCTTACGTGTCCATTTGAAGGAAGAAAAAGCAACCCGTGACTGGCCCAAGGTCACCCAGCTGGCCCTTGAAACCAGATGGTCCTCTTCCCAGACCGCCTCTTGGCTCCTGCAGGCGGTCAGTGAGCAGCGCTTTGCTGAGGACAGGGGTGCCCAGGGCTGGAGCTGGCTTGGCAGGGGGGAAGTGAACGGAGGAGGGGGCTCTTGGAGGGCCCCCTCAGTACCACAGCAGGCAGCTCAGGTCTCCACTGGGAATTGTGAGGCCTGCAGTTCCCTTTGGGAAGGGGCCAGCTGTGATTCAAGTAGACCCTCCGTGTCTCTCAGCCGTCACTAGAACGTGGTGGTTCCTTATCCACACACTGACCGGGGGGTTTTCCTCCTGGAGTTTTCAAGTCCGCAGAGACCTTCAGGACCACCTCGCCCCGCAGAGACAGGGAAACGGAAGCCTGGAGGAGGAGGGAAAAGAGTCACAGCTGCTTGTGACTGAGCTCAGACACCCTGACACTCAGGCTCCTGTCTCCTCCAGCCAGAGTCCAGGTTCCCATGGACATTGGCTTTCTCCCCCATCCATATGGGAAGCAGGCACTGATATCAAGGCCTGCCTCCAGCACCCCACCCCAGCCACCCCACCCCTACCTGGCTGGGCCCCAGGCACCCAGAACCTGCTCACCCACAGTGCAGGGAACACCCCAGTGCTGTTACATCACCCAGCGGAGAGATGAGCATGAGGCATGAGGCTGCCTGCTGCCCCGGTGCTTCCCCTCAGGAGGGCAGGTGTCTCAGGGCAGAGGTGAGGGTGTGGAGATTCCTGGGAGCACCCACCTGCAGGTTGGGTGCGTGCTGGTGGGCGGGCAGGAGCCTGGAAGGAGTTGAAGGCCCCGGGGAGGGGGCAGAACAGCGGGCCACGTGGGAATTAATGCCATTCATACACCCTGAGGAAATGACTTTTCAAATGCATATAATCTCGAGCATGCAAATGAGAGGCTTGCTTCACCCTGTTTAATATGAATGATCGGTCCTTGAATAGCTATTATTACACGCCACATTGCAGCAATTATGTTGTTCACTGGGTGTCGCTCTATATCTCCCCCCCCCCCCAATAAAAAAGAAAAGAAAAGGACACTTCTGTTTGCATCCTCCTTCCTTTTTTCTCCTTTTCTCCAAACTTGCTGTCTGATCAACTTTATGGTGTGTGTGAGTGTGGGAAGGGGGGTATTCTCCCTTACCCCAAGGAAGAGACTGCTGGATTCTTTCTCCTGTACACACACACACACACACCCCTGAGGCTCTGGTCTTTGTCCCCAGGGGCCCAGGAGTTCTCAGATCTCAGGGCAGCTAGACTTGGAGTCAGGGCCAGGGTCAGGCCGAGGGAGAGCAGAGTGGCCCTGCTGTCTCCCCCTCGGGTGGCGGGGGGCCCAGGCCTAAGTGCAGGAAGGTGCTCTGTAGGCTGCAGCGGGGATTGGAGTGGGTGGCTGTGGGCAGGGGGCTGGAGCCCTGTGCTCTGGTGGGTGGAGGATGGTGTCCACCCCATCCATCATTTGGCAGCCACTGGCCTCCGGGCTGACACGGCCATTAAGGCCCAAGACCGAGTGCTCAATCTCTTCCAAACCGTCACCCCCCAACCTTGCCCTTGCCCCCGGCCCAACTCCTCTCAGAACCCAGGACTGGGAGCTGCAGCTGGGGGGAGGACGGGGTTGTAAAAAGCCCTTGGGAGCACGCAGAGAAGAAGGGACACTCCAGCAGCGCAGGGTCACCCAGGAGGCCGCACAGGTTGTCACAAGAGCAAGTGTGATGTGGCATGCGTGGACTAGTGGCCTCCCCATGGGCCCTCGGCAGTGCTCTGTCCCCCCGGTCCCCCCCACACCCTCACTGTCCTTCCCATTCTGCTGACAGTGGGGACAAAAACAGCAAGGGGCTCAGTAGGGTGACGGGAAAGAATTCTTCCAGAGTGAAAGAATTCGGGAGCTGCCTCCTTGAAGAAGAAACTAAGGCAATCAATCTCTTCCAGCCGTTGGTCTATTAAGGCCCTCCTGTTCCCGCTTATTGGGCCAGGGACTCCATGTGTCTGTGGGGTCTGCAAAGGCCAAAGGGAATCAAGAACGGGAGGAAAGATCACCGGCTGGCTTCCACCCCTTGACTGTGTGATCTGGGCCAAGTCTTCGACCTCTCTGAGCCCAGGGCCTTCATCCTCTACATGTAAATAGAGGACAGGGGAAGAAGGGACCAATCATTGTTGGCCCTTAATTCTGCAGGTGGTTTGTGTGTGCTGTTTTATTTACTCCTGACGGGACTCTGAGGCTGGGAGAAATTCCTTCTACAGACAAAGAAACTGAGGTGTAGGGAGTTTAAGACTCCTGTCAGAGATCAGTAGTGGATACCACTGTGTCTTGTTGGCTGAAATCAGTGTTCCTCTCAAGGGACTGTGGCTTTGGCGACAGCTGGAGACCCCAGCCTTTGAGAACAGCTCAGCCCACTGAAGCCCCCCATCTGCTTCGGCCTGTGTAACAGGTGTCTGAGATAGTGCAACCTCCATGAGATGTAGAAGGAACTGCAGGCCCCTTCCTCACTGGCCTTGGCCATCCCAGTCATACCCTCTTGTCGTTCTGAGCATGTTTTTGCCACTGCTTGAGAGGCAGTTTGGGGACACGGGGGAAGAAGACACAGGATTCAGGCCTTGGCTCGGCCTTGGGTCAATCTCCTGACTCTCTGGACCCTCGGTTTCCCATCTGTAAAATCAGGACGAAAGGAGCGGTCTCCCACAATTCTTGTGAGAAGGGGTCTGGGTGCCTGTGGAGACAGTAAACACAGCGAATCAGCTTTGGGCCAGGTGCTGGGCTGAGGGCCTTAGAATGGAAGGTCAGGGATGTTGGACCACCGGCTACCCCCGATCCTGGGGCACAGCTCCAGGCCCAGCTGAGGGACTGGCATCCAGTAGTGGGTGCTAGGCAGATGGCAGCTGCTTGTGTTGCGTCTGGGAAAGGAGGCCCTGCCCTTGGGGAGCTCCCGGTCTGGGGGGAAATAAACACAATGGGCATCACAGGTGTTGAGGGGGAGGCAATATGGTGGCTCCCAGTGAATACCTCACCTGCTTTTAAGTCCTTGCAGACCCCTGCCCATCCTGGCTCTGCCTTACACACTGGCTTGGAGGGAGAGGCCTGAACAGGTTTGGGGGTGGGGCATCGCCCCCTCGAGGAAATATGGGGCAATGGGCGCGCCTCAGCTACAGTCTGGAGCTGCCCCCACCTGGGCCTGGGGGGAGGGTGACGTTAGGAGGGTCTGTGCCCCAACAGGGGTCCCAGGGTCGGCCTTCAGGAGGTTGAGAGGGAGAAGCCGCCCCAGGACTCGGTGGGGTTGTGTTGTTTGGGGACGGGGGTGTTGGGGGGCATCCCTTGCTGGCCAGCCCTGCCCGTCCAGCCTTCGCGCCTCAGCCCCTCCCCCACATCTCTCCTCCCTCTCCAGGTCCCGCTAGAGCGACATGATGGTGGAATCCGCCTCGGAGACAATCAGGTCAGCTCCGTCTGGTCAGAACGGCGTGGGCAGCCTCTCCGGGCAGGCCGATGGCGGCGGCAGTAGCGGCGGCGGGGCTGCAGGCCCTGCCACAGGCGGTGCGGGCCGGGACTCGGCCGTGGGCGCGGACAGCAACGGAGAGATGAGCCCCGCGGAGCTCCTGCACTTCCAGCAGCAACAGGTAGGAGCCAGCACGCCTCCCCAGCCACCTGGAAGGGATGCCAGACCCCTGCTCCTACATCCTGGCTCCCGGGGGGGCCTCTGCTTCCAGCCTAGCTGCCTTCCCTTAACCTTCTTGAGAAGGTCCAGCCAGCAGAGACCACCCCCTCCCTCTAGTGATCACTAAGGCCAGGGGAGAGCAGCTCTTCCAGAAAGGGTGGTGTGGCTGGGGGCCCTGAGATCTCTGGGCTTAGGCTCAGAAATGCCCACAAGGGCAGACAGATGTCTGGACAGCAGGCTCGAGGGGGGTGCATCTTGGGCAGGCGGGCACCTGGGCTCTCCTCCTGCACTCTGGCTAAGTTAACAAACAGGGTTGAGGGGAGGGAGGCCCTGCTCTGGGTGCATGCTCTTTGGCCGAGGGGGCTCTGCACACACTGGTATCTTTACTTTGTTTGTATTGTAATGCGTTCCCCACCTGCGCCTCTGCCTCGGGGCCCCTGATCCAGGCTGTGAGTCAGCTCACAGGCACCAGGGGTCAGTGCACCTGGGAGAAGTTCAAGAGGAGCAGGCAGAGGCAGGCCTCCATTTTTAGTGCCCGGACTGGGAACCTCTGTCTGTACCCTCCTCCCTCTTCCCCCTTCATCATTCCCACCCTAAACTGCAGAGGTCAGGAGTCCAAGACCAGCCTCTCTGAGGATCAGGAGGCCTTAGGGTGGGGAGCCTGGTTGGGTTATGACAGAGCAGGGGCCCCAGTTCCCGGCCCCACCCGGGAAAAAGGGAAAATCATGCTTGACAAGTTCAGGAGAACCGGCCCAGCCAGCCTGGCCTTGGGATGCTCCTTCTCTTATTTGACTTTGCTTCTCAAATCACTGCTGGTGGCATTACCCCTGGGGGGCTCTGTCGGGAATGCAGAAAGGTCGGGTCCTGCACCTACCTCCCTGCACCTACCTCCCCGCCTGTACCCCTCCCTGCCTGTGTGCACAGGTGTCTGTACCCACATCACCCTCTTGCTCCCTCCCAGGTTCGCCCTGGGGCTCCTTCTCCCACTTCTTAGCCCCTAAGGAGCCCTTTCCCACCACACTTGAAGCCAGAGGTCAGATTGGAAGCAGCACTGTCAGAAGGCCGACCCTGGAGCTGGCCAGCCAGGACTGACGCAGGAAATGAACACACCCAGGTTCCGTCCCACCTCTCCTTCCCAGCAGTCCACCTGGGCCAGTCCTGGGCTTCGCTGAGCCTCGGCACCTGAAGCACAGGGACTGTTAGGATCAGATGCAATGTGGGTGTGAAATCCTTGCCCCCAGTCTCTGATCCCTCCGGTGTGAACAGAATTGAGGACTTTAAAAATCCCTTTGTCTTGCAAACAGTGGAAACTTGAGTAGAAAGGGCCTGTCTCCTTTCTCCAGGGAGATGGTCCTTGGGAGTTTGCAGGCATCTCCCAAGCTTGCCTAAGCAGGTTCCCTGGGGAAGAGACCCACAGAGTCTATACCATCTATGGGGGACAGAAGGTCAAAGGGCAGAACCCTATCCTTTATCAACACAATAACAAAACACCCCAGGCCAGAGATCTCCAAGGCCACCCATTCTGTATGGGTGAAGACTTCTCTCGCACCTCTAGGCTGACAGAGCTATGAAAATTTGTGAAAGTGGAAGGAAGGCCAGGGGGAAAGTTTCTTTTAAAAAATTATTTAGAGAGAAGACTGAGCCCCAGTGAGCAGGATAAGCGGGGAGAGGTGTGGGGTGGGGAGAGACGGGACTGTCTGTACTGATCAGGTTTCTGTGTTCTGCGTTGCACTCAGGCCGTGTTTTACCATCTATATTCCACGTTCCAGTTATCCCTGTTTGTTTTGGTGAATATCCCAAAGTCCTGGAAAATCCTATATCTGTTTCACAAATAAACTGGGGTGGAGATTTGGAGGCAGGCGGAGGGAGGGCTGGTTTATCCATTTGCGCTCACTACGGGCGTAGTGCCTAGGGCCAAGGAAAATATTTGAGACTTAAAAAAGGTTTTCTTGGCTCTAAACTATGAAAAGAACGCTGCAAAATTAAAATTACAAAATTGTCAATTAAAAGGAAACAGTCTGTGGGCCATCCTTCTGCCTCCAATATATGAGTGAAGCTTTGGGGCTGGCAGCGGGGGAGCTTCAGGGTAAGGATTTCTGGTTACCCCCTCCCCCCCAACAAATGTCTCTGACTCTTTGTGGGGAGAGTATATGGAGGAAAAGTGCTGGACCCAGCAAGTGCCTGCTCCCTCTCAACCCCAATCAGAAAGTCCTTGGAGGACTAACAAGGACTGTTTGATGCTTTGGGTCTTTAATGCCCTCACCTTCTCGGGGAAGTTTGTGTTGTTGTTATTCCCACATCACAGATAAGGGGGCAGCCAGAGGCGGCACTGACTTGTCCAGGTGCCAGGGATGGTAGTTCTCCTGGCTCCTAGTGTTTCCTAGTGCAGGGCTCGGCTCCTACCACACTTCACAATCCCCGAGGCAGCAAGGCCTGGCGCCTACTAGGTGCTAAATAAACCACTGTCTGTGAGTGAATGAGAGCTCTCCACTCTCAGGCTAAAAGTGCTCTTAAAACAAACCAACAAAGAGCCGCAGTGGCCGCCGGCTCTAAGTGGCCACTCCAGGGCTTGTGAGCGGGTCTGAGGACGGCGCCCTGGTCCCTCCTCCTCGTGCCCCCGTGGCTCCTCTTCCCCTTGTCCGTCTGTCCATCTGTCGGTTGGTCCCTGCCCCTCTGCTCTGGATAAACAAGCCCTGGAAATGCAGTCTTGGCCTTTGGGAGTAATGAGTTGACAAAGGAGAGAGAGAGATAAACAGGGCGAGTCAGAAGTCAGGCTGGTGACAGGACTTTAGGCTGAAACAAACAGTGCTGAAGAGGGCAGCCACGTCACTCTGGAACAAGAGCAGGCGCCGGTTTCCATGCAACAGCAGGCCGAGAGCTTGTTTAAACAGAGGCAGCCAGGGGGTGGGGTGGGGGGGGCAGGGCTGGGCTGCCCGGCCCTGTCTGACTGGAGAGAGGGTCCCCGTCTGGTCTGGCTGTCCTGCCTCGGTCCCGCAGCCAAGGCCCCAGCTTCCTGCCCCCTCCTCCCAGCCCCCTTTGCGGTGAGTGACGGAGCCACACCACCTCCACTCTGTCCTTGGGGCTTTCACCTGTCTCCAGTCCTGGAGAATCTCCCCTGAGAAGGAGGCAGGGGGAGAACCGTGGGCCCTGGAGCGTGCATTCACTCAGCAAACATGCATGGAAGCTCATTTTCCACCCAGCACCCTGCTGGCCCGCTGGGGTTAGTGATCCTGTTAGAGATGCCTTGAACCCAACAGGCATGCCATCTGCCCATCAACCCCTGCCTTCCTTCACCAAGCCAGAGTCTCCTTTGGCCCACATTTCCCCTCTAGGATGGCGTTTTTTCTTTGAAGGTTGTCCTTGCACTTTCTCCTAATCTGACTTCATCTGTTTGAAAACGTTCCCGGTGTGTAGGGTTTTCCCCGGGGTCTCCATAAATATCCTTTGGGCTTTCCGATGGGGGCGCAGCCAGGGCTGGGAGTGTGTGGCAGCTCTAGGGAAGTGAGGTGGAGGGCCTGGGGAAGTTTCAGGGGCCAGGCTGGATGCTCGCTGGACTTGGGGCCAGGAGGACTGGGCCAGGCGGGCGGCGGGCAGGGGGGCCCGGCAGCGGGCAGAGCGGCTGGGCTGAAAGGCGTCCGGGGCCTCCAGAGCCGCCACTCCTATTGTCCTCTGGTTGCGGGGGTGACAGGTCAGCAAGGGTCACGGGAGGGTTGCCTAGCGTCTGGGAACTCCCACTGCAGTTGCTGTGGCAACCGGGGCCAAATCCCACCCTGTTCACATCCTGTGAGGAGATTCAGAATGGTTGGGGGGCTCTGCACATTAATGGGCTTTTACCTCAGCCCCCTCCATAGAGACGGTGGTGGGCAGTGTCAGGGAGTTGGGGGAAGGAAGAATGGAAGAGGTTTTCCTTTCCCTCCCCCATCTGGCTCTCGTGGCCCCAGCTCCTCGGGGGGGATGGGGTGGAAAAGGGGGGGGGGTCTTTGGAGGTGAATTAGCACAGACACCTCACACGTGCTGTCAGCAGTTGCGTTTCGTCTGCAGGTCTGGGGCTCGTTTCTTCAAGTCTTCGCTCCCACTCCAGATCCTGTTCTTTCATCTCTGGTCCCACACCCTCCAGACTCCCCTTCTCTTTCTGTAGAATGAGTCCTTTCCCAGGAGGTCCTGGGGGCCCTGAAGGGAGAGCCAGGGCCCACACTCCTTGGAGGGGAGACTTAGAAAGTTCACGCGGGGGAGGTCCCAGACTTGCTGACAGCTGCAGGGAGTGTTAGAAACTCCCTCCGTCCCTCCTGCCTGGGAACAGGGGGCAAGTGGGAGGTGGGGCCAGGTAGTAAGGTAACGGGCAGGGTCCTGAGAGGGCTGAACTCCCCTTCTCATACTCCTCCTGGGTGACTAAGCCAAAGGCCCCCCTGTTTTGCGTGTCTGCCTCCTAGTCCAACAGGAAAGGAAGTTTCCCTAAGAGGGGAGAGAAAGGTAGAGGACGGGTGTCCCCAGGCCCCTGCTTCCTTGGGACTAGGAAGGAGCCTGCCCACTGTACCCCCAGGCTTCCCTTCTGCTGGGGAATTCTGAGACCCCCTCTTCCCACCACCACCGCCCCCCCCCCCCCCCCCCTCTTTCATCTCCCTTTTATACCAGAGTTCTTGTCCTTACTGATAAGGAGTTTGGGGACAGTGGGGAGAACTGAGGGGGAAGAAGGTGAGTGTTTGCTCTTCTAAGGGTGAAGGACTGAAGCCAGGTGGGCACGTCCCAGGACCCCCTGTCCGTGGGTCAGCTAGGTGTTCTGCAGGAGCCCCAGTGCGAGTCAGTGGGGAGGGAACTGCATGCCCTGCACAGCCCCTGCTCTAAACCCCACTCTTAGAGCCCCCGCGGGGTGGCTAGCCTGGGGGCAGTGGCTGGGTTCACCAGCGGCCCTGAACCCAGACCTGGGAGCAGACCCGCTTCCACAGAACTCCAGTTACTGGGACATGTCTGGGAGGGGAAGCGCCATCACCCCGCAACCCTCAGCCCACAGTGCTTCAGTTCCTTCCAGATGCCACTATTGGACCTTCCAGGGGAGCTAGGTTTGTCCCCGAGGGGCTGCACCCATGCTGCTGGGGCAAGAATGGAGGGGAAGACCGGCCTCTAGGGAGGGCCTTGCCCTTCTGGGCCCTGGTAGGGTCCTTTGTTAATCGCCTTCCTTGGAGGGGTTGCATTCTCAACACACTTGTCAGGGAAGGGGTCCTGAAACTGGGCTGTGTGTCTCCCACCCACGTGGGCATCTGTATCTGTGCATTGCTGGTTTTCATTTTAATGGTTCTAATTTGAGAATGTGCCGATGTCATTTTTACGAGGTTGGTGTAAAAAAAATTTACAGCCTTCCCCAAAAAGCTTTTTTTTTTTTTTTTTCCAAGGGAAAAAGGTGTAGAATCACTTCGGGGGTTTTATGGTCTCCTCTCCCCCATCCTCCATGCCCCCCCTTCTCTGCGTAATTTCATTTTTATGTCTCTTTGCTGGAGGACAAAGCCTGGCTGGTGGAGAGCCTGGATCTCCCCAGGTCAGCACCCTTGGTGGTTGGGACCCCTGACTTCTGACCCTTCTCCCTGTCCCCCTTCCCTCCACACTCTGGTCCCAGAGGACTTGTATTTCAAGGGGTAGACAGAGGTTTCCTATACCAGTCAACAAGTACTTATTAGATACCTACTGTTTACTAGCAGTGGGTTAGGTATCTGCTCTCAGAGATTGTATCTGTTCTTGCTTAAAATTCTCCAGCAATTTTTCCTCGAATATAGAATGCAATAAAAAACCAGCATCCCTGTGATCTGGCTGCCGCTCATTCCTGAGACTTCCTCAGAAGCTTGGCCACACTGGCCTTTTTGGTTCATAACGCTCCAGCCTTACGCCTGCTTCTGGGCTCTTGTACCAGCTCCTTCCAGTCATATATCCCTCGCCTGAAAGAGTAGCCCCCTCATCCTCAATGTGTCCTCGGAGGCCGTACTACCTAAGTAACCATCCCGCCGTCCTGCACGACATGGCCACCATCTCACAGCTCACTTCACTGTGTTGTAGCGTCTGTCTCATTCAATTAGGATGTGAGCCTGGTTAAAGCAAACACACCGTGTCCCCAGTGTCTAGAACAGTGTGAGTGCCCTGCAGGACTTCATAAATACTCTCTGAATTATGGATAAAGGAATCAAAAGACGTATTCCAGGGGGACAGGTGATCAGGTGATGGGCCTTCCTGGGAGGGCTTTTCAGGTTTGGGGTGGGCTGGCCCCCTAAACACCCTTCTAGGGCCCCTTCCTCTAAATCTATCCAGCTCTCAGTTGAAACTATCCAGACAGTTGAGATCCCAATTTTGCCAAAATTAGCTAGATGCAAACAAAAGTTTCAGTTTTGTTTATTTTGGCTGCCCTTCACCACCATTGGAATTAAACCAGAGTTTTAATTCCTGGGGGTCCTCCGTCCTGCCTGCCCACCTCCTGGCCTCTCTTCCCTGTTCAGAGACCGTGTCAGGCCCAGGGGATTCAGGTTCTGCTTCAGCTGCTGTGTGACTCTGGGCACTTCACTGCCTGTCTCTGAATTTCCATTTCCTTGTTGATAAAGTGAACTACAGGAGTGTTTTGCAGATATTTTTGCTGGAATCTGTCGTAAGAAATACCTTTTGTTTGGAGCAGCAGCAGCACAGTTTCATGAAACAGTGCTTATGCGTATGTATTAACTCTGATATTTTCATGTGTGTATTTTTTCCTTTTTTTTGGCCTTCTCAATTGATACTCTATGACCCACCATTAGATCATGACCAGGCCAGCAATTTGGAAAACACCAGACTAGATAACTCTCTAACCCTCCAGCTCACCAGGTCTATGGTCTGTGATTCTGCTCCTCTGTTCTCAAAGTTCAGTCCTTCAAGCTTGTCTTCATAAGCACCACGTCCTCACACACACATGCACACGCACATGCACACAGCAAGGCTGGGACCCCAACTCAGACCTGGAATCCTCCAGCTTGAAGAACTGGTAAACAGCTCTGCACCTGACCTCCACACAGAGGTCACTGGTCCTTCCCTGAATTCTCCCAGACAGAAATGAGGGTGTGGTCTCACCCCATAGGTGAGAGATCCTTCTGCCCCAAGACTTGTTTTTCTTTTCCTAGCAGCTCCCTGTTGCCCTCCAAGCACTAGCTTCATTCCCCTCCATCCGCACCGCTCTCCCTGGGTGCCATCCGTTATAAACCATTTGTTCCTAATTGTGGAGATCCTGCTAATGACTTCTGAATGGGCAGTGGGGGGAGGAGAGTTCGGCTTCATTAGCGAGGCTGAGTTCTTAGGCTTGAGGGGGAGTGGGGGTAGGTGTAGATGGAAGAGGGGTTGGTTCACAGTCCTTCTGGTGGCAGTGGGCAAATGATCAGGAGCTGCCTGGGAAGGTGAGAGATTAATAATCACCATCACAGGAGTTAACGTCCGTCCAGGACCTGCTGGGTGCCACATGTGCACTGTCCCATGTATTCTTCACAACAAACCTCTGAGCTGACTACAGGGCTATTCACGGAGGAAGAAACTGAGGCTCAGAGCAGGACTTAGCCAAGGTCACTCAGTAGATGGTGGAGCCAGGATTTAGATCCAGATCACTTTGACCAGGGTTCAGGCGCTGAAAGGACCAGTGCTGCCTCCTTGAGAGGAAAACTAGACCTCACTTCCCCAACCACAGAGCTGGGCATTTGGTTTTCAGTCTGAGGGGTGGAGGCAGAGGGAAAATAAGCTTGAAAAGGCCAAGTGGTTCCCACTTTCCTATTGCTCCCTGAGCCCTCTATGCTTTCTCCCTGCTGGGATTTTTTTTTTTTTTTTTTGGCTGTGCCACGTGGCTTGTGAGACCTTGGTTCCCAGTCCAGGAATCAGACCCTTGCCCCCTGCAGTGGAAACACAGAGTCTTAACCATTGGACCTCCAGGGAATTTCTGACCCTGATGGGATCCTAAATGCCTCTTTCCACCAAAAGCTGTATCTGGGTATCTCTGGCCTGCAGGGAGGGGAAACTGAGCCTACACTCCTCCTGGGGAGATTGTTTTTTTGGTCTTTCCCCCCATTTCATCCAGCTGTACCTCCCCTTCACACCTAGACAGCTGCGAGCTCCCAAGACTTGGAGGAAGGCACATTAGTAGGCCTCACCAGACTGTGCATGAGATCACGATGGTTCCTCCGTGGGGTTGAGGGGGGCTGGGCAGTCGGCGGTGTCTGAACCCCACTTCCTAGCTATGGGACCTTGGGCCCCAATTTCCTTGTCTGTCAATTGAAGCCAGTGACACCTGCCCTGTCTAGCTCGAGGTTGGGAAGCTTCACCTAAATGTAGAAGTGCTTTGAAAACTGCTAGGCACTGTTTGCATGCTGGCTCCTAAACTCTGTGTCAGCCTGGGCCTGCCTTCCCTGTTCAACCTAGATTCAAGTGCATTTCACAAGGGTGTCCGCCGGGTGCTGGTGGCTGGGGCAGGAACCCACAGATCCATTTAACAATGTCTCTGTTTTCAAGGAGGCCAGGACCTGGTCGTCATCAGCGGAGAAAGTGGGGCTGCATCTGTCAAGGTTTGGGGGGAGAGGTCATTTCCCATGTGTCTCAGAGATGGGCAGTCTACAGTGATCTATCAGGCCCTAGCTGAGGCAGGCAGGGTAGACTTATGCCTATAGTGCCAGGGTGGTGACTGTGAGTCGGATGGGGCTCTAGGAAGTCTCAGACCTACCTGATCCCATGGGTGACCACCCTGGGGGAGGACTTCGTGGGCCAAAGGGCCTCTCCTGGCCTGTCCTTCCTCCTCCTGGAACACCACGCCTGGCTGGGGGTCCGGATGGGGGTAAGGATGAAGCAGCATCACAGTGCACTAAGCATATATGACCGGGACATCTGGGGAGGGGAGCTTGGGCCCCAAACCCCTGTCCACTCATCACCCACCCCTGGGCAGCTGTAGGTGGAACCAAGTCCCTCATTGGGTCGGGTGTTGGGGCTGGGCTGTAAACAAAGTCCATGAAATGAGCATGTGCTGCCCACTGTGCCCTCCCCATCTTCTCTGTCACCCCCCAGTCTTCTCCAAGCCAGTAACGAGGCAAGTGGCCATGAAAGTGAATGAATGAGTGAAGGATGAATGAATGAAGTGCCTGGAGGAACAGACCCCCGTAGCCTCCCGAGCCTCTCTGCCTACTTACCCCCAACACAACTTGATTTTCTGTCCCTGGAAGTGGTTTCAAGGTCCCCAGACTCGCTGGCCATTTCTGTCGTCTGTGGGGTGGGGGTCGCCGTGCGGGAACACCCTTGGCCCTTCTCCCTTCACCCTCCTGGTGCAGTCCTGGTGAGCCTGTCCTTCCAGACTCCAGTCAGCGCTGCCACCACCTCTGGGCTCCGGCGCCCACCGCCGCTTCAGTCGCCGCCGTCTCGTCACAGCCTTGGGACAGGGCCATATTCTGTTTCTCTTGTTTCCCCAGCACCTAGCACAGTCCCAGGCACACCGGAAACCGGAAGAAGGAGTGTGTGGGGAAGGCTGGGAGGTCGGAGGAGGTGACACGCTGGCCAGGCCCAGAGTCTCACCTGGTCCCGTCACCTGGCCTGACGGGAGGGAAGCTCAGAGTGGTAGGAGTAGGGGGAGTGCGGGCGGGGGGTGCGGTGATGAAGGCCTGCCACAGGGAGGTCTCACAGGAATGAGATTGTAAGGCCCCATCATTTTTTCCCTGTAAGTCTTGTAATTTCATGCTCCAGGGGCCCACAAAGTAGGAGAGTGGGGAGTGAATTCAGCCCCCCAGGCCACTCCCCCCACCAGGAGACTGCTCAGCGCCGCCCCCGACCAACTTCCCCTGGAAATCCTTCCCATGTGGCTCCTCTGTTCCTACTAGAGATTTGGGGTGCGCCCTCCCCCCACCCTGACCAGCATCGCCTCTGGGCCGCCTGGGCTGCCAGCTCCTGACCCCTGACCTTTCTGCCGCATATCTACATTTGGAGGACATAGAGCATCAGTCTAGCTTGTGTCACTAGACCTGGGGGGTCCCTAAAAATGAGGCACACAGAAGCAGAGCCCCTTCCTGATGACAACCCAGCCACCTCCCTTCCTCTCCCCCCCCACACCTCCTCCCACAGCCTCTCGGAGCCCTTGACTCAGGTCAGGTTTCTACTTTCTGATGTGTGTCTTGAAGAGAAGCAACCCTGGGCCGCTTCTCCAGGTTGAGGTCTGCAGAAAGAACGGCATGGGAGAGGTCTCAGATCTGAAGTGCTGGTGGTGAGGGCCATGCTAATCTGGACCCCAGTTCTTCCCAGGGATACGTTTCCATAGATAACACCAGGGTGTGTTTAGATACTGTCCTAAGGTGAACTAGATTTAAGCCTCCGGGAGGCTCAGCTGTTCAGTGAAAGGGCTGCGAAGGGGGTGCCTTTACCCTTGGTACTCCATGGGCTTCCTGAGTGTTTGCAGCGGGTGGGGGGGTACATCCATGCCCCCTCTTCCAGAGCCACCTTGGTGGTGCTCAGCTTGCGGTGGGCATGGGAGTGGAAGTCCACGTGAGGGTAGACAAGGGCTTGTGTGGGCAGATGTGTGGGGGCCACAGGTGGATTCATTTATTAGGTGTGCTGGGGAGAGGCTGGAGGAGGTGACAGAGAAAGGCAGAGGAATTCAGAAGGGAAAGGAGCGGATCCTGAGAACGCCAGCTGTGTGCCAAGCGCTGGTCCTTTAACACCCCCATCCCCCGCGTGTTTCGGAGATGGGTGGTGGCCCAGGTTTGCAGAGCAGGAGGTCCAGATGCAAGGAAAGGGGATAACTTGCCCACGATCACACCACGGCGGTGGGGGTGGGTGTTGGCACAATTGGACTTCACACTCAGGTCTGCCTGATGCCAGAGCCTGCTGTCCATGACCTGGACATGACCACTCTGGCCCCGAGGAGGCCTTTGAGGAACCTGGGGACAGACAGATTTTTTGCTTCTGGAATGTGGATTCAAAACTAGTCCTGTACCCCCTGCCTCTGCACCCCCTACTGACCTGGAGTGGGAGGGGGTGTGCATGAAGGGCAGGGATGGAGGGCTTGGCAGACCTTACAGAGAACTTCCTGGGCCTTCCCTTCCTACCAGACCTCTCCTACCCAACCTCCCACTGCCCATCTGCCCACCTCCCCTACCCACTGACTGGCCAGAGATGCTCCTCCTGCAAACTCGATGCACTTCCCATTCCCATGATCCCATGATGATGGTCATGATCCCACCACCTCAGAGTCCAGTCTGAGCCACCTTGGCCTCACTGACAGTTCACACTCCCTTCAGGATTTAGTTCAATTTCCCAAGTGCCATGATGTCCCAGGCCCAGACCCCCATGGACTCGTAAAGCCAATCAGTGCTCAGACCCTGAGAGCCTACCCTCATTCACCCAACTGTGTGCTGTGACTTCAAGTGAATGCTATTCCCATGAGCCCTCAGACTGACCATCTAGTGAGACAGATGGCCTGGGAGCCAGGCTTCTTGGCCTCAAATCCTAGCTCTGATGCTTCTGAGTTATGTGATCTTGGGCATGTTACTTAACTTCCTGGAGAGTCAGTTTTCTTATCTGCAAAATGGGTCTGATAATCCCTACCTCACCCCTTCCCAGGAGAGGATCAAATGAGATCGTCCCTGTAAAGTGCCTGACACGTACGTAGTAGATGCTCGACAAATAATTTCTGTTGTTAATGTTAATACTTTCTCCTGGGTCATTGTTTGACCACCCACCCTTCCGTTTGCTCCCCCATTGAGGCATGTGTGCTATGTGCTCAGTCATGTCCAACTCTTTGGGACCCCATGGACTGCCCTCCAGGCCCTTCTGTCCATGGAATTTTCCAGGCAATACTGAAAAATACTGGAGTGGGTTACCATTTCCTACTCAGGCGGATTCTTTACCACTGCCCCCATTGAGTCCCAACAGTAGGGCTTCCAGAGTGAGTCCCTATAGGCTCTGATCCCCGAAGCCTGGTAGCTTCTCTCAGTGACTCATACCTTTATCCACAAGCCCAGGTGGAGCCCGCTGACCCTCTCACTCATTCCCACGACCTTCCACATGAACCTGACCTCCTCCCCTTCATTTTCTCCAAATGTCCCTTACAGCCGCTGGAGCACTGATGCGCCCCTGTCTTGCAGGCTCTCCAGGTGGCCCGGCAGTTCCTGCTGCAGCAGGCCTCGGGCCTCAGCTCCCCAGGGAACAACGACAGCAAGCAGTCGGCCTCTGCTGTGCAGGTGAGGAGGACACCGGCTGGACTGGGCTGGTCGGGGTGGACCGGGCACCGAGGGAGGGGAGGACCTGCTGGAGAAGTGCCCTGGCCCATCCCCAGTGCCAGAGAGCGGGCAGCTTCCCAGCGGGAGCCACAGTCACTGCCGGGTGGGTGGAGAAACGCCGCTCTCCCATCTGCACCTGACCGGCAGGCCTTCCCCTGCAAGCCCAGTCGGCTCAGAGTCTGAGTCTGACTCAGCCCTCCTAGTCTGCACCTCTCTGCCCACCGCCTCTGGTCTCTCCCCGGCACTTCTGGGTCACTCAGCCTGTCCCTCTCCCCAGCTCTCTCACTTGCTGAGGCCACCGCGCCCGGTCCTCCCCCTACTTCATCTCACACCCACCAACCCTCTGTCTCCCCACGTTTCCTGTCTCTTGATGTCTCTCTGTCTCTTTTGTTTTCCTTTGCACAATCTGCCCTTTTTTCCCCCTCTCCCTTCCCCCCAGTGTGCCGGCCAGATGGGCCGGCTGGGGGAGGGGAGATGGGGTGGGGGCGGGGGTAAGCCAGGCCTTCTGTTTACCTTTTGTGTCACAAAGAACTTGGGAGAATTGCAGTCTGAGTCGGGGTGGGTCACAGCTCCGCGGGCAGCCCACTCCCCTCCCCATCGCCCGGCCTAGCCGCCAAGCTTCCTCGCTGTCCCCACCCCTCTTTGCAGGGGGGAGCGCTCTGAATTGGGGAGAGGATTAAGCAGGGCTTTGAAAGGAAGTTTATCTAAGGGAGGAAGGGTGAGCAAAGCTGGAGCCTTGGGGGGTGGGGGGCTGAGGGAAGGAAGGGGGAACAAGAAGGGCAGGGCAGGGATGGGGTACTGGGTGCCTGGACAAGGACTCAGGCCTGGGTTTTGTCCTAGGGCTCTGAACGCAGATCTGTGTTTTACGTAAGTGCAGTCAAGAAGTTAAAGGTGCCAGACAGTGGCCCTCTTCTAAAAGCCTCCAATCCAATGAGACAGCTCTCGGGGAGGAGCCGGGCATAGAGGGGTAGTGGCCTGGGTGAGGGAGGGGAGGACAGAATCCGGAGAGCTAATGGGAATGAGGTATAAGGTTCTCATGTCTCTTATCAAGACTGGGTCTGGTTGAATTAGGGAATGCAACCCCCACATCTGCCCGCAATGCAAGAGACCTGGGTTCAACCCCTGGGTCAGGAAGATCCCCTGGAGAAGGGAATGGCTACCCACTCCAATATTCTTGCCTGGAGAATCCCATGGACAGAGGAGCCTCATGGGCTCTAATACATGGGATTGCAAAGAGTTGGACACAACTAAGTGACTAACACTTTCACTCCCCAGCCCCCCATATACTCCTTGGGTCTGAAGTGGCCCTCAGGCTACTGTGCTGAGTCTGTTCTGAGTTTTCTACCCTAGGCCCAGCCTACTGCTTTTAGAATAGCTTGCATGCTCAGTCATGTCCGACTCTGCTACCCCATGGACTGTAGCCCGCCAGGCTCCTCTGTCCAAGGGATTTTCCAAGCAAGAATACTGGAGTGGGTTGCCATTTCCTCCTCCAGGGGATCTTCCCAACTCAGAGACCTGAACCCAGGTCTCCAGTGGCTCCTGCACTGGCAAGTGGAGTCTTTACCACTGTGCCACCTGGGAAGCCCCTGGTCCAGCCAATACCACCTTCTAAAGTCAGGGAGGAGTCAGCTGGGGAACCGTTGGAATGTTCCCCAATCCAGAGAGGTCTGTTGACCCAGTAAGGGGAAGGAGCTGGATGGTAGTTGGAAGGACCGAGGTCAGGCATCAAGAAGGATTTTGTGCCTGGATGTGAGGGGTAGGATCTGAAATACTTGAGAAAAGAAGGGATGCTGTGGTATCCTCCTTAGGAAACCATCCCCACTGCCAACAATGAGAGAGGTCACTTAACAAACACTTACTCAGTACTTCCTAAACTGACAATATTTGCACAGTGCTTACCATGGGGCAGACGCTAGGTGGTTTGCAAATATCATCCCATTTTATCTTCACCATCCTAGGAGATAGATGCTGTTATTAGCTCCGTTTTGCAGATGAAACCACTCAGGCCCAGAGAGGTTAAGAAACATGATCAAAAACACACAGCTAACAAGGGGCCAAGCTAAGATTTGAACCCAAACAACTAGCTCCAGGACACACACTTTCCTGCCTACATTGTGATGTTGTCACGTGCTTAGCACAGTAGTGAACCACAGTCCCTGGTACAGAGGCCTGGCCTGATGGTTCTCTGGGCTCTGGGAGATGGGGGTTCTTAAGGCCGTGTCTGAACTTCTCCAGGAGCCTGGAGTCCCAGCCGATGATCCTCCTCCTCCAACCCTGGACACTCTCCTTGCCTCTCCTCCCCACGCTCAGGTTCAGGTTTCAAGGAAGTGGGGCTTCTGACCCCAAGTGAGGTCCAGGGCCTGAAAACAGCTTTTCTGTGATCTCACGGCTGGTGGGAGGACCCGGGAGAGTGCATTGTGTCAATCTGGAGTTTGAATGAGGTGGGTCAGGCAGCTCAGTGGCAGCCGCTTTCCCAGTAGTCCCAAACTCAAGGCAGGATTGCCTGCCTGCTCACCTCCCAGCTGTGTTCACCGCCCCTCTCTCTGAAAGCCAGCTTCACAAGAGTTTCTAAAGCCGGGTTAGGTCTCCAGCTCCAGCCTGGAGATTGTCTGGTTTGGGCCTGGGCCCCAGGCAGAGAGAATCACTCACAAAAGGCAGTACAGGTAGCTAGGAGTTTGTTCAGAGGGTGGTTGGGGCAGCCCCTTAGTTAAGCCAGCCTCTGTCTCATCTTCTCAGCCCACTTGCCATTCCTTGAAGTTCTTCTTGGTGTCTCACCATGATCTTTCTTGCTGCAGCGCCAGCCAGGACTGAGCACTACTTTCTGGTTATTCTCAAGGGTTATTTGCAACCTTGGCCTAGTCTCCCCACTCAGCCATTTGAAAGAGGTTGAGTTTGGGTCCTTGATTCTTGCACCAGCTTGTGTCCATTTCAGCCTCCAAAGGAGCTGCTTCTATGCCAGGTGCCATCTCTGCTCCTCCCAGCCCAGCATACTGTATGCATGGTGGTTGGAGGGCTCCGAGCCTAAGCAGGGTCGCTGAAGGAGGGGCTGGAGGCAGCTGGCAGCATTTTGCCCTGGGCTTACACTGCCAGGGCTTTTGTAAGCATTTAGCTGCCCTGGCCGCCCTCCAGATGGTGACTCACGGGCCTCGCCGAGCTGACTCGCTGACGGTGCCCATCCTGACACATCCCAGCCTGGTGAGGGGGGTCACTGGGGACACCAAGGGGGCTCCAGCTCAGTTCTCAGAACCCCCAGGGGGCGGGAAGGGGAGGGATGGGTTCAGGCCGTCTGGGAGATCGGCAGGCAGCAGCCACTTCACTGACCTTTCTTGACCCTGCTGGGCCACCTTGGAGATGAGTACACACAAGGTAATCCGTCCAGATTGCTGCAGCCACCTCTCCGGCCAGCTGCTCGGCCAGTTGGCAGGAACAGCAGAGGCTGGGGAGGCCTTCCAAGGTCATCTCTTCCATTCCCCTGCCTCCAAGTAGGAAAGCCCCAAGGAAGGAAATGCCGCATCCTTTCCTGCAGGCCACTTGCAGTGACTCACAGCCCTGGTGCCTGGAAAGACCTCCCGGGTGTCTGGGCTCAGTGTTCCTGGCCGGAGCCCTGGCCATCTGCTCTAGGTCAGTCCCCACAGCCACGAGCATGGGAGGGCCAGAACTTTGGTCTCAAGTGACCCTTACCATGTAATGCCCCTGGGGCCCAAGTGCTGGGGCACACTCGTGGAGGAGTGGGGGGACAGAGGGAAAATGGAAAATCCAGAGGGTTTTTCAAAAGTAATTGTCTTTACGTTTGTGTAGAGTTTCGTGACACACAAATAACTTCCACTTACCCCTTTTCCCATTGTCCCTCTAGGCCTGTTTTTTCATCTATAAAATGATGACCATGACGGTGCCGTCTTCCCAGGGTGGCTGTGAAAATTCAGGGAGATGATGCACATACAGGGCTTAGCCTGGTACATTATCAGTTGCCAACAACTTCCTCTTGAGAAGTCCTGTGAAGCAGGGACGGCAGTCCTGCCAGTTAGCAGATGCAGAAAGGGAAGCCTAAGGGATTTCAAAGGACAGTCAGTGTCAGGGACAAGAACCTGGGTCACCTGACTCAGACATCCATGACTCTGAGCTCATCACTACCTTGTTGGGGGCACCCAGCGAAGGATACAGGCTGGATCTGCAAGTCGGGGTGGGTGTGTGCTGTGGTCTGCCCCCCACAGCAGGCCCCTCCAGGGGTGGGGACCAGAACAGCCCTGCAGTCTGACTTTTCCCCGTCTTACCCAGTGACAGCTATAAAGAGGGACGTTGGGCTTTGGAATCTCCAACCTCTGACCCCTTCAGCTCCCTGGATGGTTCCATTTCCGCTCACTCTCCCAGCCCTTCTCAAGAGCTGCTCGGGTGGGGCAGGCAGTGTGGGACCTGGGCACAGCGGGAACTGTGGAGCGCACAGACCTGGGCATGAATTCCAACCCTGCGCTTGGGGCGCCTTCATTCACCCGGTGTGACTGTGGCTAAAAAGCAAGGTGCCCCTTCCAGGGATGTTTGCACTTAGATGGCTGGGGTAGAGGAGGGGAGCCCAGGGCTGCGGCTCAGCCACTGCCTATGTGGTGGGGGCCGTGAGACTTGCTGGTGTCCCTCAGTGCCCTGCACGTCCCCCCTCTGCCTGGGGATACCCTCACCGGTGGCTTCAGGCCGGGCCCGGCCCCTGCCAGGGATCCTGAATGGAACCACCTCCTCTTCTGCCGTACCCATGAGGCTGGGGAAAGGTGAAAGGGCCCAGGAGTCCCCTGGGGACATAACCTGTCCTGTCCTGACCAGGACAAGTCTCTGCAGGACGCTCCTCCTGAACTGGGCTGCTGGCACCCCTCCCTCCCCACCCCAAAGTTGATCTGCAGGGGAAGGTAACCCAGCTCGGGGAAGCATAAACTTACAGGAGTGCCTGTGGTGTGCCAGCTCTGCTGGGGCTGTGCTGGGGCTAGGGAGTGAGGCGGGAGATCAGAGTCTTGACCACGTAGGCCTTGAAGACTGATGAGGGGTGACCGATGGGCTGGTCAGGACACCTCTCCTGCTAAAACAGGGCGACAAGACAGTGCTGCCGATTGGACTACCCTGGCTATGAACGCCCAGCTTGGGGATTCCGGGGATGTGGGAACTAGGAGAAAGAATAATGGTACTGCTTTTCCCTGAACCTTCTGCCCAAAGCTGGATTCTCTGGGCCTCCTAGAGAGGCCCCACCCAGGGCGGGGGACAGAAAGCTGCCCTGTTTTGAGAACCCTGCATGTTCCAGCAGGATGGAGGCATCTCTCACAGTCCGATCCCTGTTTTATGGTAGATTCTGGAGACGGCCAGTGACTTGCCAAGAGGTCACATGGCAAGTTCAGTGAGAGCAAGGAGCAGTGGCCTGCCTCCCCGTGCCCCTGCCTGGTATTTCCACCCCACTTGGACCTCGTTAGGTGCTTCCACCTATGCACTCACCTGGGATGGCACTACCGTGCTCCCTGGGCATCAGCTCCAGGCCACTGCATGTGCCGTCTAGGCAGGTGGGCTGGAGTACATGACATGGATGTGAGCTGGGCCAAAGTCCAGATCCTGGCACCATGTGGGCAGTTTGAAGCCTTCCTGTGGCCGCAGGCTGCCCTCCTGGCCAGGCCTCCCTTGTGGGTCTGTTGTCAGAACACACTGAGTAGGAGTTGGCAATGGCTACATCCTGCCCCTCCCCGTCACTCGGTGGTGGTGGTGGGAATCCTGCAAAGCATGGGTTCTACTGACCAGTGTCACGAGGTTCTAATCTTCCCACACCAAGAACTGCATATAAGAGCTTCCCTGGTGGTGGCTCAGGTGGTAAAGAATTCACCTGCAATGCAGGAGACCTGGGTTCGATCCCTGGGTTGGGAAGATCCCCTGGAGGAGGGGCATGGCAACCCACTCCAGTATTCTTGCCTGGAGAATCTCCATGGACAGAGGAGCCTGGCAGGTTACAGTCCATGAGGTCGCGAAGAGTCGGACACGACTAAATGACTAAGCACAGCACATCTGGAGGCTCTAAGGTTCTAAGTATTAGGTTCTTAGCCCCCATGATGACCTTAAGAGGCAGGCACTGTTGCTACTTCCATTTCAGAGACAAGAAAACCAAGAACAGGGACTTCCCTGGTGGTTCAGTGAATAAGACTGCAATTCCACTGCCGGGGGCACGTGTTCTATCCTTGGTTGGGGAACTAAGATCCCACAGGTTCTATGGCCAAAAAATGTTTGTTTTATTTTAAGAAAAAAGAAAACCAAGAATGAAGGAGGTGAGTCACTCGTCTGGAGATGCACGGCTAGCAGGTGGCAGAGCCAGAATGTGAACCCAAGGCTGCTCACTCCGCAGCCACGCTGCCCTGCGGGGGGCGGGGCCCTGGGTGGGGGCCTCCGTGGGGCAGGGGTGGAGGTGAGTGATCTGACCCAGCCCATCCCACAGGTGCCCGTGTCAGTGGCCATGATGTCGCCCCAGATGCTCACCCCCCAGCAGATGCAGCAGATCCTGTCGCCCCCCCAGCTGCAGGCCTTGCTCCAGCAGCAGCAAGCGCTCATGATCCAGCAGGTGAGTCTGCCCCCGGGCCGAGGGAAGGGCAGGGAGGGGAGGGCGGGGTGTTCCGGCCTCCCCACTCCCACCCTGTTTACTACCAACATCACTAAGGGCCACAGCAGTGGCGGAAACCAGAGAGACTGCTCAGGCCAGACTGACCTGCCTTCCTCCCGGACAGCTGGGGAGAGGTCAGAGGTCAGGCCTCTCCCACAGCAGACCCCTCACCCCCTATACCCTCACAGCCTGCTGGCCCCACCTCTATCTCCAAACCCCAAGGGAGGGACAGAGAACATCCCCCACCTTTTCCTGACCTACTAAGGGAGAGGGAGGGCACAGAGTGTAGGGGAAGCTCCCCTCGCCCCTCTCAGTCCTGGCTCTCAAGGAACCTCTCTCCACGCAGACTGGGGAGGGCAGAGCAGCCCTCCCTACTGGGCCATCTGTCTCTCAGCAGCCCAGTCACAAGAAGGCTGGTGCTGCCTTGGGGTTAGCAGTCCGGCCAGCGCTAACCCCCTCCTGCCCTGCTGTCCGCCCCCAGCTGCAGGAATATTACAAGAAGCAGCAAGAGCAGCTCCACCTACAACTCCTCACCCAACAGCAGGCTGGGAAGCAGCAACCCAAAGAGGTGAGGGGCTTGGGCAGGGTGGGACGTGTCCTTCAAAGGACGCCTGCCCTTCACTTGCCACTTCAACCCCGTCCTGGCCGGAGTGGTCGGGAGAAAATTGCTTTGTGGGAACAGCAGAAAAATCAGGAGAGGTTGGGGAAGGGGTGGGGGGTGGAGGCACATTCCTCCGTCTCCCCTCAACCCCATTCAGTCCTCATCTCCTCGCCTCGTGTTGTGGGGTGAGGAGAGCAGAAGCGCCGAGCCCTGGGTTATCTGAGCACGCGCGAGTCGATGTGTGAGTGTCCTCATTCAGGACAGGCTGCCTAGTGGTCCTACCCTCTTCCCGCCTCCTCATCTCAGTGACCCAGCACCTCAGCCCTCCAGGCCTGGTCCTGAGAATCTTTCAGTCCCTTCACCTCTATTCCAATTCCTGTCACGTTCTATAGCATCCTGTGCTGCCTCTCCAGGGGACCCCACAGCCCACATCACTCTCCCTCTCTGGGCCACAGTGCCTCCTAAGCTTCCACACCAGGCCCTGTACCACCCCCCCACCCCCTGCCCCTGCCCCACGCCCCTCTCCTGCCACCCACACACAGCCATGTTCTGAGTTGCCTCTTCCCAGAAGCTGCCTTGCTATTGCCCAGTCATTCCCTCCCAGCCTCAGCCTCCCTGGCGGAGGTGTTGTGTTTGTTACATTCTCTGCATTGTCTCTAGGGTGGGTTTACTGAGAAGCCACCCTCCTCAATCTCCCACCTCCATGGGTCTGGGCCAAGCCATCCCTGCCTCCTAAGCACCCAGGACTTGCTTGGCTCCTGGGGCTTTAGAAAAGACTTACTGACAGACTGACTCGCCAGTGCTTGTGTGAAGTACTGAATCTAGGGAGGTGGGGGGTGGGGGGGTGGGTAGGGAGATCAGGGGCCAGGGCAGGGGAGAGAGAGCCAGCAAGAGCAGAACGAGCAAGTGCGGGCAGGCGGCGGGCACCTGGGCAGCAGCGATGTGTCTGGTGACCTGTCGATGCTGATCTGTTAAAGTCCCATCAGACTCCTGGATTCTCTGTATCTAAGAAACGAGAGGAGAGGAGCTGGAGGGGAGAAGGCCCCCTCCTCAGAGCAGAAGGGGGGCACCCCGGGCATGTGGGAAGGGTGCCCGCCAAGCGGGAGTGGCCCCCCAAGTCTGACAGGCTCATCCATCATTGTGATGAGAGCCCCCCGCCCCCCCAAGGCGAGCACAGCTGTGGTGCGGGAGCTGAAGCCGCGGAAGGAGGGAGGCGGGAGCAGGGAGGGCGTCGTGCTGCGTGTCTGGGTCTGGCTGTGTGTGTGTGTGTGTGTTTGCGCGCCTGCGTGTGTGCGTGCAGGCGTGTTTACCGCGAGGCAGCATGCAGCCCTATGGAAGCTGGGCCGGGAGCAGGGAGGCTGCAGCGGCGGACGCCACCACGACAGCTCCGGGGGCCGACAGGCCCTGGGAGGGGGTGGCTGCAGGGTGGGGGCCAGATGGCACGCCGGAGGCTGAGGGGACCCCTCTCTGCCCGCCCCCGCGGGCCCCCCACCAGGCCCTGGGGAACAAGCAGCTGGCCTTCCAGCAGCAGCTCCTGCAGATGCAACAGTTGCAGCAGCAGCACCTGCTCAACCTGCAGAGACAGGGGCTGGTCAGCCTGCAGCCCAGCCAAGCCTCGGGGCCCCTGCAGACCCTCCCACAAGGTGAGTGCCCAGCCCCCACCCAGCCCCAGCCCCACCGCCCTCGCTTGCCCCCGAGGGCTCCGAGGAGCCAGCTGCAGCAGGGGGCCGCCTGTGTTCCTGGGACCCCACCAGCCTCACCTCTCCGCCCCGCAGCAGCTGTGTGCCCCACGGACCTGCCCCAGCTGTGGAAGGGCGAGGGTGCCCCCGGGCAGCCCGCCGAGGACAGCGTCAAGCAGGAGGGGCTGGACCTCACCGGCACGGCCACCACCGCTACCTCGTTCGCCGCCCCCCCCAAAGTCTCACCCCCCCTCTCCCACCACACCCTGCCCAACGGACAGCCCACTGTGCTCACACCTCGGAGAGACAGGTATGGAGCTCGGGCCAGGAGGAGGCACTGCCGACCTGCCCGGGGGCTGGCCTTGACCCTGAGGGCCGGCACAGTGGGGGCTGGGGGGTTTATTTCTCCCCGGGGCACACAAAACTGTGCTCAGCCTCTGGGGACCCTGTATTAGGGACTGAAACCTCATCCGTAGGGGAGCTGGGGCTGCGCAGAATCCAGGCTGCTGGGGTGTTCAGGGTCGCTGACCCCGTCTCCCTCCTGTCCTCACAGCTCCTCCCACGAGGAGACGCCTGGCTCCCACCCCCTGTACGGACATGGAGAGTGCAAGTGGCCAGGCTGTGAGACCCTGTGTGAAGACCTGGGCCAGTTTATCAAGTAGGTGTCACCACCCCTCTCCTTTGTCCCCCAGCCTGCCACCCAACTTGCCCAAGTGTCCTGCGTCCTCACCCCAGGGGGGCACTCGTTCCTTCTCTGCACCATCAATTTCCTCATCGCTCCTACCTGCCTCCCCCACAATCTGTGTTCCTGGTCTAGCAGCCTCCCCGCCCTGTCCCCTGTCCCCTGTCCCCAGTCCCCAGGCAGCTGAAGCCCAGCCGGGTGGGGGTGTGAGGAGGAGGAGAGACCTTCTCCCACCGCCCTCCCTAGCTTTCCCCAGGCCCAGCCCGGCGAGTGATGGCCTAGAGACGGCTTCCGGGCCTGGAGGACAGGCGGCTGGCAGCAGGCGGCCAGCTGCCACAGCCGTGCCAGGCTCTGTCACTGACTGATTAACTCCGCTGTCTCCCAGACCCTTGCAGCATCAGGGTCAAACAAATTGTTTTCACGCTTCGTCAGAGGTTTACTTAATTAGTTCATTTGCAATTAGATCTCTCTGTAGCTGGGATTTTAGCAAAGACATCAAAGGAGGCTGACGAGAAGGCGGCTTCCTCCGTGGCCCTGTTTTTTTTTTTTTTTTGCCCGTTTTTTTGTCTGGTTCCCTTCTTTGTGTGTCATGGTCTGTCTGCTCTCCAGGCCGTGGGCGGGATTAGAGGAGGGGAGGGGAGGGTGGTGACAGCAGGACGACCAGGGCCGACTTTCTCCTGTCTGCCCCCCCCTCCCCCCGGAAGACACCTCAACACGGAGCACGCCCTGGACGACCGGAGCACGGCCCAGTGCCGTGTGCAAATGCAGGTGGTGCAGCAGCTGGAGATCCAGGTGTGGCCCCAGGCTGTGGGGGCAGGGCGTGGGGGGCTCCTGGAAGGGTCATCTTATGCTCTCCAGGTCTGGTTTCTGAGGGGAAAAACCAGGGTTGGGGGCCACTCTGCTGGGAGGTCCCAAAGAGACACATACTAATAAAAACAACAAAAATAAACAGGAATAGCTAACATACTGAGCACCTGTTTGTGCTGTGCTAAACACCCAGGTGACTCAAGGAATCCTCTGAATGACCTTATATGGTGGGTACTATTATTATGCCCGCTTCGTGTGTGCACAGTCATGGCCGACTCTCTCTAACTCCATGGACTGTAGGCTACCAGGGTCCTCGGTCCATGGAATTTTCCAGGCAACAATGCTGGAGTGGGTAGCCATTTCCTACCCCAGGGCATCTTCCCGACTCAAGGATCAAAACTGTGTCCCTTTGCGTTTGCTGTGTTGGCAGGCAGATTCTTAACCAGTGCACCACCTGGGAAGATGCTATGCCCACTTTACAGATATAAAAAACAGAGGCACAGAGAGGTGCAGTAACTTGCCTCTGGTCACTCAGCCAGTGGGTAGCAGAGCTGGGATTAGAACCAGTGCAGTCTGGCTCCAGGGTCCATGCTCTACAGCCTGGAATACTTCAGAGGCTACTCGGGACAGTCCCTGAGGCAGCCAACCAATGTTTACCCACTGCCTTCCAGTACCCAGCAGAGCACCTTGGCGTGAGAAGATGGTTGTGAAAGATCCATTGAATTTATGAATAGGGGTGAATGAATCATCCATCCATTCCTGTATCCCCCATTCAGTGTGTGAGGGCACTCTCACACACACAAGTGCCGCTGAACTTCAGCCACAGCCTCTGTCCTTGAGGGGGAGAAAAGGCGTGTGCTGTTTGGGAGAAGTGGGCACCGACGGGCAGCGGCTGTGCTGGGCTCCAGGCCGGGGACACAGAGTCCGGATAAGCAGGGAGGGTTTCCTGGAGCAGGAGATGGAGGGAGATGCCAGGGGGCAGGGATGAGAGGCCCTGGGGATGGGGGTTTGGGATGTGGAAGGGGAAGAGGGCCGGGCTGCCCCTAGCACAGGTACCCAGCTCACCGCCCGCCTCTCCACAGCTCGCCAAGGAGAGCGAGCGGCTGCAGGCCATGATGACCCATCTGCACATGCGGCCCTCGGAACCCAAGCCCTTCAGCCAGCCAGTGAGTGACTCTCCCCTCCCTGCGGCGCTCTCAGAACCGCGCGTCCCCCGCCCCTCACTGGGGGCCCCCCGCCCCCCGGCTCAGCACCCTGCCCCCGTTGCTCACAGCTGAACCCAGTCCCCGGCTCCTCCTCATTCTCCAAGGTGACAGTCTCCGCAGCCGACTCGTTCCCAGACGGCCTCGCGCACCCCCCAACCTCGGCCGCCGCCCCCGTCACCCCGCTGAGGCCCCCCGGCCTGGGCTCAGCCTCGCTGCACAGCGGGGGCCCTGCCCGGCGGAGGAGCAGCGACAAGTTCTGCTCCCCCATCTCCTCAGGTAAGGGCCGCCGCAGGGAGGGGCGTCATCCGCCACAGCCGGACCCCCGCTTCCTGTTACCTCCTCATGCTCTCCCTGTCTCCCCTCCAGAGCTGGCCCAGAACCATGAGTTCTACAAGAACGCCGATGTCCGGCCGCCCTTCACCTACGCCTCCCTGATCCGCCAGGTGAGCCAGCGGTGGGGAGGCAGAGGGAGTGGGTGGGGGGCGGCACACTGCCCGCGCACCTCGCTCAGGGCCCCGGCCCCCAGGGGATCCTGGGAGCAGAGAGCATCATGGGAAAACCCGCTTGGTCCCGCGTTTTCCTCCCCGGCCAATGGCCTCTCTCATGGGACCTCGGCTGATCCCAGTCTGCTGGTCAGGTGGACCTGTCTCTGAGAGCACACTCGCTGTTTTTTGCTGCTAATACCCACCGTGTCATCCATTCTCTGTTTTCCACATACATGTTACTCCTGTGAGACTATTTTCTAATAGACTTATGGTCACTCAGAGCGTGTCTTCTTTTCTCTGTCTCTCTCTCTCATACGCACACACACTCTCCATCTCATTCTTGGGGTGCCCTTTGCCAAAACCAGGATAAATTCCAAATAGCCTGCACTACTTTCAAGAATGCTGCTTTCCTTCCCAGTTGAGGGCAGGAGCCCTTTGAGCCATGTTCCCTTCAGCGGAAATTCATCATTCCTCCAACAAGTGCATGGCCCTTGAGACTTGTGTTCCCTTTAGCCTCTGATTGGGCTGCAACTAGCCTGCCCCTCTCAGAGCACCAGAGAGCACCCCCAGTCTTGTCCACGTGCTTCCTCCGTGGGTCTCTTCTGCCCTCAGATGAGTTAAGGGCCTTAGAGGAGAGCTAGGGAGAGCACACAGGCCTGTGAGCCTTGGAGGCCCAGTCTGAGGGTCCCTGTACTTCTTCCCTGTCCACAGGCCATCCTGGAAACCCCAGACAGGCAGCTGACCCTGAATGAGATCTATAACTGGTTCACCAGGATGTTCGCCTATTTCCGGAGGAACACAGCCACCTGGAAGGTAAGGCATGCCGCTTCCTCCTCACCAGGGCCCTGGGCAGCCTTGGACATCTCCACATCTCTTTGAAACCAAAGCTGCCTAACAGGCCCCTTGGAGAGGCAGTTCTGTACAAATGACTCAGCGGGCCCCAGGCTGGGCCCTGGGCCCCTGAGCCCCTATCTCCACTTCTCTAGAGGGCCCCCCTTGGCCCCAAAGACCCCAGCCCCCTCAATTAGGGCCTCCAGAAGTCAGTAGTGCCCGAACCTGGTGGGGAGGCCTGGGTCCCATTCACAGGAGACCTTGAAGGTCCAGATTCCTTGCCAAAGCGCACATTCTGAAGCCTAGAATGGGTGTGGGGGGGATGGGTGATTGCAGGCCTGGACATGTGTGTAGACCGAAATCCTGGACTGTACTATGGGGCACAAATACAGACACTCATACTCTCCCCAGCTCCACCATCAGTGGCAGGAAGATAGTTGTCTTTATCCAATTAGTCATTTTAACACCTTCAACCATAGAGTTTTCCTGCTGGACCAGAAACAGGCAAGGGACTGATCCTAGAAAAATGGGGCACAGAGATGTGAGCTGGGACACTAAGCTGTTTATTTTTCTAGAGCCAGCATGGGGGGTGTGCGTCTGTCTGTCTGTCTGTCTGATGGGTGAAAGTATTCAATTCTGTGCAGCAGGGTGGGAGCGGCTGAGGGGAAAGAAGGAAGTGTCGGCTCCCTGTAGGAAAGGATGGATACCAGGGCCTGGTGTCGTAGGACCTGAATCGGATCCCTGGCTCTTGAGTCCCTCTGCTGGTCAGAGCAGAAGCTGCAGTTAGCAGCCTACCTCCCCCGGCCCACCAGGTTTCCACAAGTGTCACAGGGACCCCCTCCCCACCAGTGATCAGGACAGGTGGGGTCTGTACAGAGCCCAGCCTTCTCTTCCTTGAGAGTGCTAAGTTCAGCAGGAGAGGCTGCTTCGTGACTTTCTGTATCCCCATGCCCAATTCCCAATGCTTGCCAAAGACGCTGCGAGGCTGGGACAGCTGCTCTGATTGGCTGTGAGTGATGTCATTTCCTGCCAACCACAGTCCTGCCCTCTGTCTGAGCCAGCAGGGCCTTCTGGGGGCCACCTGGTTCAGTCTCCAACCTGCAAGCCGGTTTGGATACCAGGTTTCATAAAGGACAGAGTCCTATACAAATGTCGGGATCATTACAGTTGTTATGTAACATTTGCTTTACTATATTAATCCTCTACCTTTAGGGGAATCAGTGTGGAGCCTCACTGCTACAGACAGCCTCCTCCTTGGGGGCTGAGTTCCTCTCACCCACCTACCCTCCTTTCCTGTCGTCTCTTAACTATATCACCTCTACAATCCCTCTTGAGGTCAGGAGGAGCTGGTTTAGGTGACTTCCTTAAACCCCTCGATGACCATTAGGAAGCCACCCCTCCCACAGCCCAAGCCCCAGGGCCTTCATACCAGCCACCCTTGACTGGTGGCCCAACCTTGGTCGGCTCAGCAGTGTGTCTCCCTCCGTGGAGGTCTTCACCCCCACCTCCCCTCTCCTCATTTAGGTCCCAGCAAGAAGCCCACTCAGTGAGTGACCGTCCCATCGAGCTGTGCTGTGCTGCTGCTTCTGCCACATGTAGGGCACCACCTGTGCCCTCTCAGTGGCGTAGCAGAAACCATCTCAGCTTGTGGTCCACTCTGACTGCCAGGGTCTTTGCCGCCAAGCTTCCACTCACATCACTTGGGAAATGCACTCTGCGTACACACCCGACTCATCTGTTTCCTTTCCACCCGTTCATCTGCTCCTTGAGGTCCCTCCTCTTCTCCTCAACTACTTCAGCTTCCTCTCCTCCCTCCTCCTTTCCTTCCTCAGGCCCCCCAGCCTGGGATGCTGTCCGCTTCAGACCAGGGCAGAAGGGTCGGGAGCCAGTGTGGGCCAGGCCAGCTGCTGTTCATCCGGGGACAGAGCGGCCATCTGCCAAGCTGACAGTCCTTGCCGGCCCTCCCCCTGTGTCCGTCCCCTCCCAGGGCCTGTGTTGTGGGCCAGTCCTTTTGTTTACGCAGCCCCCGCCAGACCCCTTAAATTGCCGTTAATGTTTCAGCGTAACGAATTAGTCTCTCATCACGAATCAGGCTTCGAAATGAGGGAAAAAAGCCCCGGTGAGGCCATCCTCGGAAATTGGGGTCATTCTCATTTGCAAAGCGGAGGATCGGAGCCCCGTAATGCGGGCAAATTTATTCCGAGGCAGGAGCCCCGGCGTGATTAGGCCCTTTGTAATTATCGCTCCAAGAGATTCCACTCCAGCCGCCCGCCTCCCTCGTGGATTAGCAAGCGAGTCGGAAAAATACACAGGATTTAATTAGAGGCAAATTAAAATTGGTAATGAAATCGGGCCAGTTGCAAGTGGCAAGAGTTGGAAGGGAGAGAGGGAGAGGGGATCTCCAGGGGCACGGGCTGCCCGCCCAGCCTGCTTTCTTCCCCGTTTAGAAATGTAAAGAGGAGACAAGGATGGAGATGAGGTGTGGGGAGGCTGGGGGGGACAGGTAACAGGGGCAGGGATGGCTGGGGGTGTGAAGCTGAAAGAGGAGAACGGGGGGACAGGAGTGAGGGACATGGCGAGCGGTGGGGGATGGATTAGGGCCCTAGGTCAGACTCCCAAGGGGCGATTTGGGCCAAGCACCCTGCCCCCACCCAAGTGTCCTACAAACCAGATGACCTCAATTCCTGAAGTTATCCTGCTGGGAGGAGGTGGGACCGCCAAGGTGACTTTTCTTCTTTTGCCTCCTCTTCCTGCTGTACAGCCACTAAACTCACATTCTCTTTTCTCCCAGCTTCCTTATGTTAACAAACATGCAGTAGGCCCCTACTGTATACCTCGTGCTCTCAATAAGCTATGCGTTCTGAGCCAGAGGGCTTCCCTGGTGCCCCAGTGGTAAAGAATCCACCTGCCAATGCAGGAGAAGACATGTTCAATCTCTGGGTGGGGAAGATCCCCTGGAGAAGGAAATGGCAACCCACTCCAATATTCTTGCCTGGAAAATCCCATGAACAGAGGAGCCTGGCAGGCCGCAGCCCATGGGGTCACACGACTGAGCGGCTAAACAATAACAGTCTAAGCCACAGCCCAGAATCAAGGCTCCCATGCTCCAAGGGGACAGAGGAAGTTGCAGCGAGGCTTCCTGAGTTATTCCCAAGACTTTTGAGGCTTAATGGAGACTCTGTGTGGGCCTGAGCTACGATGTCCCAGGCTCACTGAGGGGCCAGGGCCTGAATGGGATCTCGTGTTCTTCAGAAGCCCCAACAGCTGCATATGTCTGTCTGATAATGGTGGGAAAATGGGTTATTGCTAACGAGGTGTCAGTCACCTGGTAGACAGAGTTTAAAATGTGGCAGGGAGCAGATGATACAGCGGGCCGGCGGCGGCAAGGGGTACCAGGGACCCCTGGCTCCAAGGGCAGAGAGGGGCCTTCCCTCCGCTCCGGCTGCGTCATCTCCTCCTGCCCACCCCTTGCCACTTGTCACTGGGCCAGGGAAGGCGGGACCAGGTGGGACCTGAGAACCCTCCTGTCTGTGCTCCCCCACGTGGAGGAGGGGCCCCTCTGAGCATCTGCTTCCTGTCCTCGTTCCCCCAGAATGCGGTGCGACACAACCTCAGCCTGCACAAGTGCTTCGTGCGCGTGGAGAACGTCAAGGGCGCCGTGTGGACTGTGGACGAGCGGGAGTACCAGAAACGAAGACCGCCAAAGATGACGGGGTGTGTGGGCCACCCCCCCATACCTCCCCAAGGCGCCTCCGCGCACCAGAGCCTTCCCACCGTGGGGGGCGGGCAGGGAGAAATGAGGCCACAGGGGCCCAGGAGGGCCCAGAGTCTAGAAGTGACAGGTGATTCAGGGAGAGGACATTTCAGTCTTCTGCTTCTGACCGAGGGAGGAGCTGAAAGGAACCCGGCATCAGGACGGAGCCCCCAGCCGGAGCCAGGGCATGAGCAGGTGGTAGCCAGCGTGGCCATTGATGAAGGGGCTACCATCCCCAGGGCTGCTCTCCCCCGTCTTGTCACAGGATGAGCCAAACCTGTAAGATCCCTGGGCCCCACTTCATTTTTTACAGGGAGAGGAGGCCCAGAGAGGGCAAGGGGCTAGAAGGCGGTCACCCAGCAGATCCCTGGCAGAGCTGGGTCTCTGACCTCTCCCATGTAGCGCTTTGAGTGGAGACTGAGGAACCTGGGAGAGGGTCAGAGCCTCCTCTTTCAGCTTCCCTCCCAGCACCGCCACCTTCCACCCCAGACATCTCACGTGGGCCTGCCTGTGCTTCTTGGGTCAGAGGCCTGTGAGGAGGCAGAGAAAGGTGTGAAGCAAGTTAGATGTATATCTGTGGGTGCCTATACCCCTCAAAGATTCCTTCTCCCCAGACAAGAGCCTCTTTACCTTCAGGCAGCAGTGGGGGCTGGGGCAGGATTGGGACCCAAAAAGGAACCACACCCCTTCTGAGTGCCCTCATATGCCGGTCCCAACACTTAAAATCTTCATGTCTTGTTTTCACCCTGGAATCAGAAGACCTGGGCTCTAATTATACCTCTACTTCTCCCCAGCTGTGTGACCTTGGGCCAGTTTCTTAACCTTTCTGAGACACTCTCTAAACTAGAGGGTAGTCACTGTAGAAGGATGGCCTTGAGCCATCCTTGCTTCTCCTGACCCAACTCCTGGAGTACTTTTTGTATAGAAAAGCCTGTGGTGTAGAGCATGTGGGGACAGGCTGAGCACATGGCATACTAGATGTCCCAAAATTCAGGATGGCAGGAAAGTGGATTTTACAGAAAGGGGACTGTGGAGGCTATCACTCAGACCTTGTCAGACAGCAGGAAATCTAAACTGAAGAGAAAAACTACTGGGCTGCCTGACATGGAGAAAGACACAGGGAAGAATCTCTGTCTCATTCATCAGCTCTGAGACTCTGGGCGTATTCCAGGGTCCCTAGGAGCCCGGGCAGCTCTCCTGTGAAGGGGGCTCTTGGTTCCTGCTGCTTCAGGTCAGCAGGAGGGCTGAACAAGATGGGCACGGCCGACTATGACCTCCAGGACAGTGAATGGGCCCTCCCCTGGCACAGAGCAGGCCCTCAGTTAGGGTCAAGGCCTGAGTGAGGAGTAAGCCGATGCATGAAGCAGACTTGCCTTCTCTCCTCTAGGAGCCCCACCTTGGTGAAGAACATGATCTCGGGCCTCAGTTACGGAGCACTTAACGCCAGCTACCAGGTAGTCGACTGGTCCCCGACCAGCGCCCTTCCACCCCCTCACCTTCCCACCCGCTCGCTGGCCTCAGAAGAGAGCCTCCTCCACTGTCTCCTGCAGAGACACGGGGCACGGGGCAGGGAGGTTGGCACAGATAGGTAATGGCGTCCCCTGCCCTGGCTTGTCCGTGTGTGTGTGGGCCGGGGGGATGGGGGGGGGGGTCCTCTGTTTCCCTGGAAGGAATAAGTCACGCCCAGGTTCTCAGCAAAGCTGGGAGGCAGGTCAGGATCAGAGGCAGGAGCGCTGGAGATCTGCCAGGGCGCAGACACGCGCCACAGGAGGCTCCCGAGGGCTGGGGAAGGGACATCACCCACCCAGGTGGAGCCCGCTGACGGGCCTCCGCTCTGTGCCCTCCAGGCAGCCCTGGCCGAGAGCAGCTTCCCCCTCCTCAACAGCCCCGGCATGCTGAACCCTGGCTCCGCTAGCAGCCTCCTGCCCCTCGGCCACGACGACGCGGGTGCCCCCGTGGAGCCGCTGCCCAGCAACGGCAGCAGCAGCCCGCCTCGCCTCTCCCCACCCCAGTACAGGTGAGGCTGCGGCGCGGACCCCAGCCCACCCCATTCCCCCACCCCCAAACCTTGGGAAGGTGGGATCTTGTCCCCCTGCAGCTGGGATCCCCATCTTGTCGCCTCCGGTCCAGCTCTCTTCCCAGGACCGGTGGCCCCCCCTCTCTCCTCATGGCTCCCCACCCCCATCCTCTTTTTTTATTTCCTTCCCTCCTCCATCCTCTCTCACCTCCCTTCCTCTCTCCTTCCCAACCAAGGACCGTCTCTGCCTATCCCAACACCTCCTTTCCTTTGAAGACAGTCCCGGGGGAGACCGGACTGATGTCAGCCCTCAGTCCCTCAGAAATGAGGGGCTCCTGGGGAGACACCCCCCGTTCCCCCAGATTCTGGATGTGTTTTGGGGTTGGAGTGGGCAGGGGAAGGCCCCCCGAGTGTCCGCATCACCCCTTCCATCACAGCCACCAGGTACAGGTGAAAGAGGAGCCGGCTGAGGCCGAGGAAGACAGGCGGCCCGGACCCCCCCTGGGGCCCCCCAACCCCAGCACCGCGGGGCCTCCAGAAGACAGAGACCTGGAGGAGGAGCTGCCGGGAGAAGAACTGTCCTAAGGGCCTCCAGGGGCAGGCGGGGCAGGGGTGAGACCCCTCCCTCTGGGAACCCAGGCCCCACTTACCCCCACTCCACGCCCCGCCCAACCTCAAGGCACTTCCAGGACTCAGATGAGGGGGGCTGGGCCAGCAACTCCCAAGGTGACCTGACTGACCTACGACACTCGGGGGCAGGGACGGTCCTCCCCCCACCCCGAGGGGACACAGAATCTCTGGTCTGGGACCGGCAGAGGACACAGAGGGCCCAGACCCCTCCTCAGACCACCCCCCAACATCTGAATTCCACGCCCCCCGCCCCCAACCACCAGCAGCAGCAGGGCCCTCCTCCCCCACCAGCTGGCCCCTACAGGGCCCCTCAGCGCCTTGGAGACCCGCAGGCGGGGCTAAGCCACCCTCTCAAACCCAGGGCACCACACCCCTGGCTCTGGCCGCATGGTCTGGCCAGAGGCCCCCACTTCCTCCATCTGTGCTCTCTTCCACCATCTTGTCCGTACTGTGAAGAAATAACTCCAGCCCGAATCCTTCCCCTGCTCTGGCCTGGGTCAGGGCAGCTAAATCTCAGAGCAGCCCCAGGAGAAACCAGCCCCCTCAGCTCTGCCTGTTCAGAAGCCACAGCTAGTGGTGGGAGAACCTGTATTGGGGGCAGGCCCATGGAAGCAGGGCGGCCGGCTCCAGGCTGAACCAGGCCTGCATCCCTGTTTGCTGGCCGCTGCCCCCCATGCCAGGAAGCACAGGAAGAGGCCTGTGCCCGGTGGACTCGTGGAGGTGGAGCCGAGCCACCCTTGAAGCTGGAGTCGGGCCGGGTTGGTGCCAGGGCTGCAGGAAAGCATCTGCCTCTGTCCCGGGGAAAGGCCCGGCTGAAACCGGGCGCGCGGGGGCGGGCAGGATGAATACGGTGGCTGCTGTGACCCAACCGGTCACTCCCACCCCAGCCTTCAGGTCCCCCATTGCAGTCTTCCCTCACCCGCCCCCCACCCCGCACCCCGCACCCCTCAGTTACACGGATGACCAAAGACCTTTCTTATGCCGGAAGCAAAAACCAAAACTTTTCGTTGGCTTTTTCCTTTGTCGCCTCCCACATCCCCTGCTCCTCTTGCCCACCCCAGCCCCAGGCTGGAGGCCCTCCCCGACTTAAGTTATTGTTTTAAACCAAAGTTTACAGTGTCTGTTGGTGGCCAAGACCCCCTCTCTCCACCCCCACCCCGAGGACCCTGGGACTCAGTAGAAGCTGGGGGCCCTGCGCACCTCCCCTCTGCTCCGGCCTGGCCTGGGGGAAGGAGCACGGGCAGAGGGGAGGAGACTGCCGCCCTCAACTCCCCCCACCCCCCGGGTTCTCGTCCCCTTGGGCCGGGGGCATGGGGAGCCCTCCTCCCAACCATGGGCTGCTTCCTGGGGGCTCTCCAGACCCCCTTCTCCAGGACCAAGTTCCCCATCACACTGGGAGTGTGGATTCCAGCGAAGGAGCTGGAAAAAAAAGTGAGACTCTCTCCACAGACCCCCTATGGGGGACCCCAACTTAAGGCCAAGGACTGGGTGTGTTTGATACTTAACACCCCAGGCCAGGCCCCTTTGCTGAGAAGACTCCTTGGACTATTTCCCAAGAAACCCCCACATACACCCCTTCACAAGCCACCCCTCCCAAGAGGCAGGGGGCCCTCCGCCCCCTCCCCTATGTACTCCCCACCTGTGTTCTGTTTGACCAGCACAGAAATATTAAACGTCCTCTCTTCACCGGGCCCTGCGTGTGTCAGCAAGGGAGGGGAGGATGCTCTGGGCAGCAGGGGTCCTGTAGGGGCTCTTGCTGCAAGTGAGGAAGTGGACCGAGCCCCAGCGCCAGCGCCTGCACCTCCACATTCGTTCACAGCTTTGTTCCGGCTCCTCTCCACCCCACCTGGCTTCCTTTTCCACTCGTCATCCGGGGAATTTTCTCTCAAACCAGGTCTCCGTCGTCCTCCTATTTTCTCCCAAAGTCACAACTCCTGGGCCCAGTTCCTTCCTGGGTTTGCAATCCAAGTTTTCCTGCCTGGACGTTTTCATTGGGGAGTAGATTTCCTCTTGGGATCCAGAGGGTTCTTGCTGCAGAAGCGCATGCCCGGGAAGCCCTCTGGGCCCATCACCCATGGGTGGAGGCTACCTGAATAGGTGTGTGTGGGGAAGGGAGTGGCATTGAGATGCTTGTCCGCCACTATGCAGTGTAAGCAGTGGTGGACTCAGGTCAAAAAAGGGGTTATTGCAGCCCATGCAAAGGGGACCCCGGACAGTTGGGGGAGGGAAGGAAGAGGTTCAGGCCGTTAAGGGCAGAGCAGGGTAGGGGGCACCACCGCACTAGCCCACACCAAATCCTGACCCCCAACCCACTACGCAACCCCAGGGGAGCCCCCCACCCTCTAAGACCCCAGTGCCCACCACTGGGCTGTCTCCCAGCTCCCTTCCAGCACCGTGGGCACGTCTCCACAGCGGGGCCTGGGAAGGAGTGTGTGCACTTGGGGGAAGTGTGGAGAGAGGAGGGAAGGTGTTGAAAAAGCAGACCGAGCATCAGTAATGCCACAAAGCATCAAAATGCTGGAACTTTCCGAAAGCCAAGCTTGAGGGAAGTAGTGGGGGAAAGAGCCGGCAGGATCTGGAGGTTGAGTCTCTGCTGACTTCCTGTCTCAGGCCTTTCCTACTCCTTTCAACCATCATCTGTGGTCCCCCACCTTCTGTCAAGCCCCGTCTATCCCACCTCCTCCCCCTGCCCTAATCCTCTGGACACTGGTGCAGATCCTGGGGTGAGTCCCCTGTCCCTGCCTAGAGAGGGCATCTCAGGAGGGGCCAGGCCAGGGGAGACCTGCCCACTGGGCGCTACGAAGAAGTAGCACTGCTCGAATCACTGCCCCCCTCACCCTCCGTGGAGGCCGCCAGGGTTCTCAACAGCAGGACTAGCTGCGTGTAATTTGTGTGGACAACAGGCATTCTCGGGCATTCTTGACAATGCAGCAAAGCAGTTACCCTCAGTTTCACTGTGGCCGCTTCCCTTTCCCCCTGCTTTCCCATGGAACCCACCAGCCTTCTAGGGAATCCAGAGGTGTTAGCTACCACCCGCCAGCTCCCTACTCCACCCACAGGAAAAGGTTTGTTCCCTGGTTGGCCCTAGGAGTATTCTTCCCACATGGGAGACTCTAAAGGGACAAGATGACACCTAGCCTCAGTATCAGGACAGCCCTCCCAGTGGTCCAACTTCAGTTTCTCCTTCAAACTAGTGTCTTTTTTATTCCTTCCCCCAGGGATATGGCAAATGTCTGCTCAGTAAATTTGGACGTGAGGTGAGACCTGTCCCAGGTGTTGGCAGAGAAGGTCTTAAAATGTAGGAAACAGGAGGCTGCTGTGGACCTCCATCTTCTGAGTTACAGACTCAACATTAATGTCCTTACTGTTCTGACAGATCCCACGTGGGGCAGCCCCACCCCCACCCCCCATCCTTTGCTGTTCAGATGCTATTATGTCCGACTTTTTGCCACCCCATGGACTGTAGACCACTGCGCTGGCTCCTCTGTCCATGGGATTTCATTACGTCCTAAATAAGAACCACCTCCCCCACCTCGCCCCCAATCTTGTTTTGCTGTCAGGGAGTTTTGCATGTTGTCTAGCTTCTCTGCTGTTACCGGGAGCAGGTTATTAGCTCTGGCTGGTTGCTTGTCCAGGTCTGAATATTTCTGCGTTTACTGGGTTAGAGCAAAGCTGTCTTTGGAAGCTGTTCTCAGGCTAACAACAGAAAAGGGGGGGGGGGGGAATACTCCAAGCCAGACATTTTGAGGGTGAGAAGGTTAACAGTGGCTTCCCAGGTGGTGCAGGGGTAGAGAACCCGCCTGCCAGTGCAGGAGATGGAGGAGACACTGATTTGGTCCCTGGGTTGGGGAGTTCCCCTGGAGTAGGAAATGGCAACCCGCTCCAGTATTCTTGCCTGGAAAGTTCCATGAACAGAGGAGCCTGGTGGGCGGCCGTCTGTGGGATCGCAGAGTTGGACACGACTGAGCGCACACACCGGTGACTCTGTGGACTCTGCACCCGGCAGACGTTTCCTTCCCCTCACACTCAGGAGCCTCCTCTTCCCCTGCTAGCCACCCTCGGCCAAGGCCTTTGCCAGTGGCCAGCAGAGGGCGCTTTAGACAAAGCTGAGCTTCTGGTCCTCTTTGGGCAAACTTGCCCTCCAGAGAAGGACGGGAGGTGCAGTGTGGGAGGGAGTGCTCAACTTCCTGTGACAACTGACCCCCACGTCCCAGAGAGCAGTCTCTAGCCCAGGGCAGAAAAGGATTCCTCCTGCTCTTTGGGGGCTTCTAGACCCATGCAACTTTGATCTATGAAGCACCTTGCACAGAAACGAAAGTTAGAGAGATGAGACCGATCAGAAGAGAAGACACCTCTGGAGCCTAGTACACTGGGCACCGTAAAAGGCTCAGTAAAGATTTTTAATGGTAACAGTAATTACTAACATTTAATGAGCTCTTATCGCATACCACATCTTATTAGAGAAGCCTTATATTTTGTCTAATCTTTGCAACTCTGTTGTTGGTTGGTGTTCAGTCGCTAAATCGTGTCTGATTCTTTGAGACCCCATGGATGCCAGGCTACCCTATCCTCCACCATCTCCCAGAGGTTGCTTGGACTCACGTGCATTGAGTAGGTGATGCCACCTAACTCTGAGTTAGATACTATTATTATCCCCATTTCACAGATGAGGAAACTGAGACTCAGGAAATCAGAGACTAACAGACAAAGCATTAAAAGAAGGAGGAATCTGGTTGCAGTCTGGGGGAAGAGAAGAGAGCAACTTGGTGGCTTAGTCTCAGCTTTCTTGTGACACTGTACGCTGTGGCTTCCTCCTCTCTTCTTGGAGACTCCAAAAGGGGAAACTGAGGTACAGAGTGCCTCAGAGCTAGGAATCAGGCCCTGGCTTCAGAGTTCTCTAGGCAGAACCAGGTAAGTTGAGGCTTGAAATATCACTGAGGGACAGAGGGAGCCAGAGAAAGAAGGCTGAGACACCCTGTAAAAATAATCACACAGGGAGGAGGAGGTAGTGGGGTGCCTTCTGCTGGAATAGAGTCTGAGCGGTGAGGGTAGAGAGGCCCCTGGGCAGGGGAGGGGGGTGGGGAGGACTCACAAGGACCACACACACACACACAGGCACGCACCTGAGCGTGTGCACAGACACATGGGCACACACACGTGATGCTAATCAGCTACATTTACACCAAGAGTCCCTTCCATCTTGAAAGCCTGCAATTATCCTGTGGCCACGCCGGGCAGGGACACAAACCACATGGTAGTGACCCTGACATCCCATCACACAGGCCCAGGCTGCCTGCGCACCTGCAGTCTGTCTCCACCTCAGGTTCACAAGTTTAGAAAAACAGCCCCTCCCAAGAAAGTGGTCAGGGTGGCAGCCAAGGCTGAAAGGCCCTCTGTCCTACCTAAGGGGAGCTGGGGAGGGGGCACTGGCCACCTTTGAAAGATGGGTTGAATTAACAGGAGTGGTACAGGGTGGGGTGGGCATGCTGGAGTTCCTGGTCCTGTATAGAAGCCTTTCATCCTCGCTAAGGGTCAGGGCCCCTCCTGCTCTCAGACTGGAACTCAGACTGTCTCCATCGGCCGCTCCCTGGGGTCAAGAGCAGGCCAAGCGCGGTCACGGGTGGGTGGACAGCAGGGAAGCCCCGGACTCATCTCTCAGCTCTCTGGCTGGGAAACTGATGGCTATCAGTGCCAAGGACTGCAGGGGAGAAAACTCAAGGCCCTGCAGGGCTTCAGATCCTGCCTCTGCCTCTTGCTAGCTCTGTGGTCTTGGGAAAACTTGATCTCTCTGGGCTTTGGTTTCCTCATCTGTAAATTGGGATGGGGTGATCATCACTGGTTTGTTGAAAAGATTAATAATGATACACATATAAAAACATGTCATGCATATTAGGTGCTCACTAGGTCCACAGCACATAATAGCTGTTAATAAAATGTAATCTTGGCTGCCAATTACCATGGGGCTCAGGGGCCCCCTGTGCTCCTGGAGGACTTCCTGGAAGAGAAGCCACAGCTGGGAAGGGGAAACTGACTGGTAGGGAACAGGGAGAGAAAAAGACATTCTAGACTTGTAGAGGTGCCTAGATGGCGCTTCAGGAAGGTTCACAGGGCAGAAAACAAAGAGCTGTGTGGGGAGGCAGGTGCGGGGAAGGCCGTGGGCTGACAAGCCTGGCTCACCACTGTCATTGTCGAACGACAATTTACATCCTCTGGCACAGGCTGGGCCTCAGGCGAGTGACTTTCGGAGCAGTCTCCTTATCTATAAAGTGATGATGAGCATTCCTGACTCTGGGGCTTCCTGGTGGTCCAGTGGTTAAGACTTCACCTTCTAATCCAGGGGTATGGGTTCGATCCCTAGTCAGGGAGCTAAAATCCCACATGCCTCATGGCCAAAACACCAAAAACAGAAGCGGTATTCTAACAAATTCAATGAAGACTTAAAAAATGGTCCACATTTCCCCCCCACCCCACTCCAAATCTTTAAAGAGAAAAAAGAATCCCTGACTCCTCAGATCGAGGGGAGAATTAAAAGGACTCATGAAGCCCGCACACAGGGCCCACATGGGCTGATACCCCATCAGCAGCAATGCTGCCGGTACTGCTGATGAGATTCAGAGTTGTGGCCCGTGTCACTGAGTTGGCATCAGAGGGAGACAGTCTGATTCTTCAGGTGAGCTTTATCGTGATTGTCGTTCAGTCACCAAGTCGTGTCCGACTCTGCGACCCAATGGACTGTAGCCTCAAGTGAGCTTGCTGCTACTGCTAAGTCATGTCAGTCGTGTCCGATTCTGTGCGACCCCGTAGACGTCGGCCCACCAGGCTCCCGTCCCTGGGATTCTCCAAGCAAGAATACTGGAGTGGGTTGCCATTTCCTTCTCCAGTGCATGAAAGTGAAGTGAAAGTGAAGTGGCTCAGTCGTGTCTGACTCTTCGTGACCCCATGGACTGTAGCCTACCAGGCTCCTCTGTCCATGGGATTTCCCAGGCAAGAGTACTGGAGTGGGTTGCCATTGCCTTCACCGGGGCTAAATCTGGTTCCAACACCCTGGGCTGTGGCCTCCAGAGGTGTTCAGAGCAGGCTTCTCCGAGAAGATGTGGTACTGGAGGAGCCACGAGGGGAAGCTAAGACTCAGCAGGAGAGCTTGGCAAGTGGGGCAACAGCTGAGAGAAGGCAGGTTAGAACGTTTACAGCTCTGACTGCAGTAGTGGGGGCTGATGTGGGAAATGAGGGAGTCAGGCTGTGGAGAGTCCAAGGCCAGCTGGGGGTCCCGGCTGGGGGCGGGGGGCAGCACCCAAGAGAGGGTTGAGGGCAGAGGCAACCCAACCGATATCAGCTGTGGGGGAAAAGTAGCTGTGGGGTGAGTGGGCTAAGCTGGGACTGTGGGGGCTGGTTAGGTGGCTACTGGGGCTGTCCAGGTGATAGGTAATGGAGGTTGCTTTGGGAAATGATATCAGGAAGCTTTTTGAACAGAATAGAAGCTGGGACCAGGTAGCTGCATGAGAGAAGAAAGGTCCAAAATGACCTCAGCTGGTGTATCTGAAATGTCTGTTTATGGGAGAGGGAGGAGGTCAAGTGTGGCACATTTTCACAGTGGAATATTAGACTGTGGAGAAAAGGAGTCCACAGCGCAACTTGTCATAAGCAGGGTACATTTGAGGGGGAAAATGGAAGAAAGATACACAGCGCTGCTGGTTACACGGTGCTTTGAAGCCATGCATGTGTAAGCCACATATACATGTCATGAACATTTAAAGAATTTGTAGGAATGATAAATAACAAACTCAGGATGGTGGTTGCCTCTCTGGGAAAGGGAAGATGCCATGAGAAAGGGTACTCAAGGGGCTTCAAGTATATCAATAATATTTATTCTTGAGCCGGCTTGTAGGAACACAGGGGTTCATCCCGTTATTCCTGATACTTTTGTGTGGCTGGATTATTTCATTTAAAAACAAAAGAACGATTCCAAGGATTGGGTCCTGGGCCAAAGGAAGAAATCTCACTCCTTCAGCCCCTCTGGGCTCAAGATAGGGCCAAGGAAGAGGTCTGTCATTCAGCTGGGCCTGCAGGGAGGGGCAGGACAAACAAGCTGGACCTGCACAGAGGGGCTGGAGAGATGAAACTTGCTGAAGTACTGATCCATCTGGGCCCACATCTGGTGGTGGGCCAAGAAACGTGGCTGGGAAGGAAGGCAGAGATGGAGGAGGCAATCAGGGAGGCGAGCCAGGTGAGAGGGCAGCCTGAGGCCCAGGCAGGGGCTCTGCAGGGCGGGGCTGAGGTGTTCAGGGAGGGCAAAGCCTGGAAGAACCACCCCTGCTCAACCACTACCATCGCCACCACGGACTGGGCAACAGGAAGCCCCTGGCTCCCTAGGAGAGCATCTACTCTGAGAGAAGGGAGTTGTGTTAAGGAGGCCATGTATGGAGCGGAAAGGGAGGCAGGGGTGTAAACTCTCTCTTCACCGAGTTTAGCAGCAGAGGGAGAGGGAAGTGAGGACCCCAGCGGGGAAGGGAATAGACTTGGCATGTCAAGAAAAGGTTTTGCTATCTGTTTTCTTGACTGTATTGATGTTGTGGGTTTTGATACATATTTAAGTGGGGGTAGGAGAGGGCAGCAGAGGTTCAGCGTGACTCTCCCATGAGGACCCGCCCTTGTCCATCAGACTAGGCGCCTCTCATACCCCGTCCTTGTTATCTCCCCCAGGGCTCGGGCTCAGCTGCTCAGGAGGAGGGCTGGGGTCTGCTCCGGGAGGGGGAGTCTGGACACAGTCATGGGGGAGAGAGGGAGCAGAGGCCCTGGCCTGGACCTGGTGATGCTGATCCAAAGGAGGGGAGACCCAGCCTAGTGAAGGTGAAGGTGAAGTTGGCTCTGACACCCGACGTGGAGGTGAAAGAGAAGTAGGGAAGTGGAGGTGGGGCAGGGGGCTGGTCAGCGCCTGGAGCCAAGACATCACCCTGAGGCCTTGACCCTGAGGGCCTGCCCACCCCCTTCGCCCCTGCCCCTCTGTGCTGGCCACCCTCACCCACCCACCCCTCTGTCCACACACATTCCTCTCCTCCATCTCCCCTCTTCCTCATTCTGCTCTTCTCCCTGCTTCCCAAAGAACACTTGGCCATGATGGGCTGTTCTCAGACGCCTTCTCCCACGGTCCATGCTGGTCCTCACCATCACCCTCCCCCCAGGCCTGACCCAAGCCCAGCTTGGCTATCTGATTTTGCTTCCACACCAGAAAGTCAGTCACCCCAGACCATCCCTCTGATCCTCCCCACACCTTGGAGCACACGTAAGTCGATCTACAAATCTTTACGGAAGCCCTGCTCTCTATCCAGGCTGGTGTCGAGTGCCATGAGGAATGCTGGAAGGAATAGCTAAGCACAGACCCTGCCCTTGCAGGGCAGACAGAACAGTTAGGGAAGAAAGACAGATACGTAAAGGAGTGAAATAATAAATCAAGTTAAGACAGCGTGCAAAAGAACATGCTCTTTTCTGTTTTGCTGTGAGCACTCTTTGGTACAAAGAAGGTCCTTCTAATGACACTTTCAAGGAGTTTAATTATTTAAACAATCTTCCTATCAAAGTGTTATTAATATGGTGACAATGAAGGCAGCAGCATAGAAAAGAATAGACACAGACAAATAATGAAATGTAACTATAAAGTCAATCACTCACACATTCAACATTTATTGAGAACTTAATGCATGTGAGATACAGAACTAAGCCCTGAATGTACAGGATGGAGAAGACCCAGTCCCTCCCCTCAAACAACCCCAAAGGAGGACAGATGTCAGCCAAAAATGGCAATACGACTTTTTGATTCAAGGTTGGAAACCTAGAAGAGGGTGTGGGCAATTTCTGGGGTAACTCAGGGAGCTCAGTGTCAGAGGCAGCATTTACAATGAGTCTTGGGAGGTGTGCATGCAGAGGGATCAGGGTCGGGAAGGGACCGGTGTGTTCAGAGTGGCTGTAACCAGGCCCAGTGGTCTCAGCAGGAGAAACAGGCTGGGAGAGGCAGATATAGGAGTCATATTGTGGAAACTCGCCTGCCTACTCAGAAACTGGGACTTGTTGCTCTAGACAAAATATTTGGGGGCCATGAGTGACATGACTGTGGCAAGTTTATTTGTTTGAAGACATTTCGTAGATTAGATGTGAAGGGAAAATACTTGAAGATCACTAACAGGCTGTTCATTCAGGCCTGGGTATGAGAGGCCGGATCTCGGTGGCTGCTTCAAACAGAGGAGGGGAATCGGTAGGGACCGCAGAGGAAGAGATAAGGGGAGAGTGCCCACAAACAGGAGGCAAAGGGGACAAAGGGGCAGAGAGGACCCTGGGGTGTTAAACCGTAGGTAACAGAGCAGCCGGAGCCACTGGCAGAAATCAGGACCTACAGAGAATCAGAACCTTATTTTGCAGAAGAGGATGGGGGAGTGGTCTGGGTCAAGTTGAACTTGAGGTGACCACAGAGATTTCAACTGGAGCACCTCTAATTAGAGGTGGCAAGTTGAGCTCATGCATTTTCCTCCTGAAGCCCTGCTAAACTACACAGAGGGACTTGTTCTTAAAGTGTAGATTCGTAGAAACCAGTAGAACAAGGGAGGAGACAACAGCAACAAGTTTTGGAAGCTGGAGAGAGGATGGGCAGAGAAAGCTGAGTCCTCAGCCAGAGGTGAGGGCAGCTGAGAAGCAACCCCACTCCCCAACTCAGTCCGGGCTAGATTGGCATGGGTTACTTCCAGAAGCAGGGATAAGGGTGAATTTTAAAAAGTAAAACGGAAGCGGTTGTCAGGGGTTGGGAGGAAGGAAGGATGAATAGATGGAGCACAGGATTTTTAGGGCAGTGAAAATAATGTGAAACTATATGGCAAGTACGTGCCTTTACACATTTGTCCAAACCCATAGAATGTTCAACACCCAGGGTGAACACTCATGTAAACTATGGACTTTGGGGACAATGGTGTGTCCGTGTAGGTTCATCCACTGTAACAAATGTCCCCTGGGGTGAGAATGTTGATGGTAAGGGAGGCTGTGCGTGTGTGGGCAGGAGAGCAGGGGGTGTACGGGAACTCACTACTTTCCACTCAACTTTTCTGTGAACCTAAAACTTCTCTAAAAAGAAATTAAGTCTATGGACTTCCCTGGCAATCCAGTGGTTTAAGACTTCGCCTTCCAGTGCAGGGAGTGTGGGTTCAGTCCCTGGTCTGGGAACTAAGATTCCACATCCTTCCTGGCCCAAAGGCCAAAAACCATAAAACAGAAGCAATAGTGTAACAAATTCAATGAAGACTTTGAAAATGGTCCCCATCAAAAAAATCTTTAAAAAATAAAGTCTGTTAAAAAAAAAAAAAGCAAACAAGCTAAAAGTCAATTTAAGGAGCAGTTAGTCCTCCAAATCCCCTCCCTTACTCTGTGCAGGTCAGTCCCTTTCCCTGCCGGTATCATCGCAGGTGATGGGAGATGCATATTCTAGAGTGAGTAAGACGGAGAGTCTTTAGGCTGGGGAACACAGATGTAGGAGAGGCAGGGTCATGACAGGGGGAGTGCGTGAGACTCTGACATCAAGAGGGACATTTTTTTTTAGTGTTTTTTAAAATGTATTTATTTATCTATTTAGTTCTGGTTGCCCTGGGTCTTCGTTGCTACTCGAGGACTTTTCTCCAGCTGCAGCGAGCAGGGGCTACTCTTCGTTGCAGTGCACGGGCTTCTCTTGTTGTGGAGCACAGGCTCTAGGCCCATGGGCTTTAGTAGCTGTGGCACATGGACTTTGTTGCCCCACAGCATGTGGGATCGTCCCAGACCAGGGTTAAACCCATGTCCCTTGCATTTGCCGGCGATGCTTAACCACTGTACCACCAAGGAAGTCCTCAAGGGTTTCTCAAGGGCGGAGGCAGCAAAGGCCCGCCCACAGTCGCAAAGCTTTTAGAGTTGCTTTCTTCAACAGGAACCCAAAGATTCACAGACACATGAGGAAAGCATCTAATATGAAAAACAGAGATCAAAACAAACAGATGAAAACAATTTGGAGGATACCATTGTGCAGACAGAAGGAAACTTTTTTAAAAATTATTTATTCTCAGAGAAAATGATATTGCAACCATGAGATCAGAATAAGATGCTATAAAAATGAACATTCAGGGAACAAAATAAGGTCTCAGAGATTTAAAATATAACAGGAATGAAAATTAAACAGGAAGACTGGAAGTTAAAGATATCCTCCCAAACTGTAGCAAACAAAGAAAGAAAATCAAAGAAGGAAAACAGGGGAAAAAAAAAACAGAGAAGAGAAAAATCCCTTAAAAATTATTTCAAGAGCTCTTTCCCTTCAGCAGGCCACAGACAATCCGCCCTGCCTGGTGTTACAGGTATTGTAAGAAAAAGTCATACCCAAAATCTCCCTTCTGCTTCTGCCAAAGTGTCCCTGATGCTAAGATTAGTATCACTGACCTGGGGCAGAAGAAGGCAAAAGTGGATGAGTTCCTACTCTGTGGCCACATGGTATCGGATGTGTATCAGCAGTTCTCCTCTAAAGCCCTGGAGGCTGCCCATATTTGTGCCAACAAGTACATGGTGAAAAGCTGTGGCAAAGATTGTTTTCACATCCGAGTGCAGCTCCACCCCTTCTATGTCACCTGCATCAACAAGATGTTGTCCTGTGCTAGAGTGATAGACTCCTGACAGGTATGCAAGATGCCTTTGGAGAGCCCCAGGGCACAGTGTCCAGGGTCCACACTGCCCAAGTCACGATGTCCAATCTCACCAAGCTGCAGAACAGGAAGCCTGTGATTGAGGTCCTCTGCAGAGCCACGGGAAAGTTTCCTGGACACCTGAAAATCCATATCTCCAAGAAGCGGGGATTTACTAAGTTTAAAGCAGATGAATTTGAAAACACGCTGGCAGAAAAGCAGTTCATCCCAGATGGGTGTGGGGTCAAATATATCCCCAATCGTGGCCCTCAGAACAAATGGTGGCCCTTGTGTTCATGAGAGTCACGGCACTGTCCCCTGCTTACGCCCACCAATAAATCCTACTTTCCAATTAAAAAAAAAAAAAAAAATTACTTCAAGAGCATTTCCCAGAATTGATGGACATGAGTTTCCAAACTGAATAGGCCAAAGAGCATATAAAAATCTCCCCTGACCAAAGCACAACATCATGGAATTTGAGAACACTGCTGACAAAGAGAAGATATTACAAACTTCTAGAAAGAAAACTGAATCACATGAAAGGATCAGGACTCAAAACAGCATTGGTTGTTTAAGAGAACTGTCATAGAACATGAGGGAGTTTTGCCTTCAAAGTTCTAAGGGAAGATTTTTTCCAACCTAAAATTCCATACCCTGCTTAACTATTAAGTGTAAAACACAAACAGGCCAAGACATGCAAATTCTCCCCAAATTACAACTTCCATTGACCGTGTCTCACAGTGGGAGGGTGGAGAGTGTGTTCCCTCTGCAAACACAAGACAAAGACATCAGAAAACCAGCAGAAGAGAGAGATTAGGATCAGTGCCTGAAATAGACAGCCAGTAGGTCCTCCTGCAGAAGTGAAAGGGCTCTGGGAGCAATTTCTTCAAGAAGATGAAATGCACAGAATGCCTAAAACTTGGACTTATTGAGATGAGATCTATACTATCGGGCAAGATTTGGGGACTGAATCACTAACATGGATAAGGAAAACAAAGCAAATTTTAAAAAGAGAAGCTCACTCCATAGAGAACAAATGTTGAAATAATATTAATAATATACTACGTGGTTTAGCTATAAATAACAATTAGTCATAAAGATGAAGACATTGATGGGACTTCCCTGGTGGCCCAGTGGTTAAGACTATGAGCTTCTGTTGCAGGGGGCCCAGGTTCAATTCCCCCGACTGGGGAGTTAAGATCCCACAGGCTGTGAGGTGCGGCCAAAAAAATTAAATTTAATTTTAAAAAGTGAAGACATTGAGTTTCCATCCAACCAAGAGGATGATATAACCATATTGGGAGAATGGGGGAGACAAGCAGGGGTTCTAGGCGAAGGTTTTAATGGGGAGGGTGGATAAAAGAAAATTTAATCTACATCTTATAAAGTGAAAACTTAGGGACTTCCCTGCAGTCCAGTGGTTAAGATTTCACCTTCCAATGCAAGGGGTGCGGGTTCGATCCTTGGTCAGGGAGCTAAGATCTCTCATGACTCCCAGCCAAGAAGCTAAAACATAAAACAGAAGCAAGATTGCAACAAATTCAACAAAAACTTAAAGATCCACACTGGAAAAAAAAAAAACTTAAAAAAAAATTAAGTAACAACTTAACTGGCACCTAATACTGAAAAGTCAAAAACTAGTGATGCAAGTCTCTTCTACAGAAATGTGCGATGCTAAAACTCAAAGGAATCATCTAAAAGAATTGACAGTGCCTGTGCCTGGGGAGTTGGGGGTGGGCTGAGGGGGTGGCAGTGGGGGCCAGAGAGCCAGGTCACTGCTGCTTTCTTTACAAGGCTGATAGAGCTCCATCTTTTCAACCATGGCGCAGCACGTAATCCTCTCTGGTCTAATTTCATGCTTATTCACCTGCCTGTCTCCCAGAAGGCGAGCTTTACAAAAACCAGCACCCAGCCCAGTACGTGTCAGACAGCAGACCACATGCTTGTGGACTGAATCATCGTAGGTTCAAGCTGGGAGGAGACTTTCATTTCAACCTGATCGTTTTACAGGTTAGAAAACTGAAGCCCCAAAAAGAAAGGGGATGTTCCCTAGGGCTCAGGTGGTGAGTGACAGTTCCCAGGCTACCCTGTCAACCTCTGGATTCTCTGTCCATCCTCCTGCAAGCCCAGGGGCTGTCTTCGAATCTGCAGAATCAGTGACAGTTTGAAAACTGAGCAGCTCTCGTGGGGAGAGGATTTAAAGAGGGAGGAGAGGCAACAGGAAGAGGGGAGACAGCACCCGGGCAGAGGTAGAAGTGATTCCTACTGGAACGCCGTGGCCTGGCCAAGCCAGGAGAATGGCAGCATCTCCCAGAAGGGGAGGCGACCACCTGGGACCCACCAGGGGCTTCTCCCTCTGAGACCCCACTGATGCTCAGAGCTCCAGATCATACCATGGCTTGCCATACAGGGATCAGCATGATGCTACTGCTGCTGCCAAGTTACAGAATGGCCCCTGGGATGCTGCAGCAGAAAAACAGCACATCTCCGTGTTTTCCGGGAGCAAAAGCAGCCCCAAAGGGCGCTCACTGCTGCTTCCAAATACCACCCAGTACATCCACGTCGGGATTCCCAGGTGGCTGCAGCGGTAGATAACCCGCCTGCCAGTGCAGGTGGATGTAAGAGACACAGGTTCAATCCCTTGGTGGGGAAGATCCCTTAGAGAAGGTCACAGCAACCCACTCCAGTGTTCTAGCCTAGAGAATCCCAGGAAAGAGGAGCCTGGCGAGCTGCAGTCCCTAGGGTCGCACAGAGTCAGACACGACAGAAGAGACTTAGCACGCACGCACATCCACGTTAGGTGGAAATCAGCTTTCACCCAGATCCCTATTGTCAGCAAGGTCTGGCTTTCAGCTCCGTGACTTCTCCAGAGAAGGGTGGACCGGAGGTGGAGAGTGACGCTCCACGGTGCCCTCTGGTGATTTCACGTCATCCCTCTCACCTCTCCCTCTGTCCCAGGCTACTGCACAGAAGTGTCCTTCTCTTCCCAGGGCTCCAGTGAATGCCTGTCTGTTAGTAAATTCACACAAACTGAGGCCCGGAGGGACTCTTGGCTACCCAGCTCTGAACGCTGGTGCGGGTTCTACAGGCCTGAGGAGATACTAGTCTTGTCAATGTACCCTCTCATCCATCTAAGCATCGAGAAGCAAGAGGGGAGGGAAATTTCATTTCAGCTTGTGACTCGGGAAGACTATTCAGGGGGATGCTGGTAGGTAGGCAGGAGGGAGTCCTGTGCCAGGGAAATGCCCACCATGGGCAGCCCCGTATCCATCACAGAGCAGACCCTGGGTGTCAGGAGGCTGGCTACATGGGTCCCCAGGTTAGCGAGCTGGACAAGCCAGGTGATCTTTTTCAGAGATAAGATCCAGTTGGGATCATGTGAAGTCTAGTGGTGGCCCAGGCAGTGTAGGGGGCTGGGAATCTGTCTGGGTCAAAGAGCTGGTGGCTCAGGACTTCTCTGGTGGTCCAATGGCTAAGACCCCAAACTCTCAATTCAGGAGGCCCGGTTCCATCCCTGGTCAAGGAAATAAATCCCACATGCCACAACTAGGAGTTGGTATGCCACAACTAAGACCTGATGCAGGGCTTCCCTGGTGGCTCAGTGGTAAAAGAATCTGCCTGCCCATGCAGGGAACATGGGTCTGATCCCTGATCCAGGAAGATCCCACATGCCTCGGAGCAGCCAAGCCCGAGCACCATAACTATTGAGCCTGTGCTCTAGAGCCTGGGAAGCATAACTACTGAGCCCACGGGCCCTAGAATCCACGTTCCACGACAAGAGAAGCCACCGCTACGAGGAGCCTGTGTGCTGCAACGAAGAGTAGCCCCCACTCTCCACAATTAGAAAAAGCCCGGGCAGCAGCAAAGAGCCAGCACAGCCAAAATACATACATACATACAATTATATATATATAAGACCTGGCTCAGCCAAATTAATAAAAAAATTTTTTTAAAGTTGGTGGCCGTGGAGCCCCTTTCTCCCAGCATTAGCCCTCATTGCAAAACCTGGCCTCCTGTTCCATCTTGCACTGCCCTCCTCAGCCTGCTGCGCTCTGGCTGGGGTACCAGGAGGGTCCTGGACCAGGGCAAATTGGACGGCATCTCTCTCTCCCCGCTGGCATGGGAATACAGGATCCCTCCTGGTCTCCCCACCATCCTCTTGCCTCGCCCATCTTGGAGTCAGACACACAAGGTCCAGTCTACACTCCAGCACTTTTCTATTAATAGCTATGAAACCATGGGCTTGGTGACATCACCTTTCTGAGCCTGCGTTTTCCCATCTGTTAAATGGAGTGAAAGGTACCATTCTCCCAGGAACATTGTGAGGATTAAACATAACACGTGTAAGGCTGTTGGTGGTGCTTGGCATACAATCAGGTGCCTGTTGCTGTGTAAAAACTGCTCCAAAACGTGGTGACTTAAAACAGCAGCTACTTGCTATCTCTCACGATGCTGGGGGCTCAGCTGGGGGGACCTGTGCGCCTCATGGTGGTGGTGGGCTCACTCACTTGGCTGCATTCAGCTGGCAGTTTCACTGGGGCGGCTGGACCTCCTTCTCCAGCTGGGTGGGTGTCTCCCTCGCAGTCCAGAGCTCCAAGGAGTCCAGGCAAACACGATCAGTTAACACTTAGGCTGAAATTGGCACACCTTCCCTTCTGGTGCATGCTATTGGTCAAGGCGAGTTCCCAAGGCCAGCCCAGACCCACAGGGAGGGGAGATGGCCTGCGTCTCCTGGTAGGAGGAGGGACGTGGCACAGGGATGGGGGAGATTGTCAGGGGCTGTCTTTGGAGACAGGCTACCAGCACGTAACAGTAGGTCAGTGGCAGGTGGGGAAGTTCGGTTTGACCACTCGGATTAGCACTGTCTGGAGTCTGGCCCAGAGCAATGCTTCGCAGACAATGGGGGCTGTATCACTGGTGTCCCAGAGATGACTTGATGGCAAAAAGTAATTGCATTTTGAGTCCTTTTTAATCCTTTTGATACCATCAAAGAGAAAGATGTCAGCTTAGTGCTAGCCTGTGTCTAATAACGTTTCTATCAGACTAGCTATCTCTGGCCCGGCATTAGCGGTATCTGGCAGGCACAATATCTCGACAGAACGTAGTATGTGGCTTTGTTTCCCCCTGCGTTTATTTTTACAATTGCCAAGTGGGCTGGCTTTCCATTCCTGAGGGTAATAGGGCATTGGCTGAAGTAAAGAGAGTCTTCTCAAAGGAGAGATCAAGAGCCCAAGGGCCTCGCAGCTCAGGCTAGTTTCTCACCTGATAACCCGACTACTGGTGAGTCCGTTGTCCCCCCCACCCCAAAAGAAAAGCCCCCAGCACCCTCATCGCTCTTACCTCCTTCACCCCTCAAGCTTTCCTCCTTAACATTAAATTCCACTCCCACAGACGTTCCTTTTCATCTTAACTGGCCTCTTCCAGAAACTTCTCTGTGCTTCATTCTTTTTTCCCTATTGAAATATGGTAGGAGTCACTTTATTTATTTTTTTTTTTTGATACGGTATTTTGTTTATTTTTTTTAATTAATTTTTACTGGAGCTTAGTTGCTTTACAATGTTGTGTTGATTTCTGCTCTACAGCAGAGTGACCCAGCTATACATATACAAATATCCACTCTTTTTTTAGATTCTTCTCCCACATAGGTGATTGTGGAGTAAGGAGTAGAGTTCCCTGGTCTATGTAGTTAGGCTTTACTCTTCCCCAATACCCTCCCCATTCTCTGCAAGCAGGCAGCGTGGGGCAGTGGGGAGCACTTGGGTTCTGGGGCCACACCACTTTGGTGAGGTCTGGGGTCTATCATGTACCAGACACAGCCCTGCCTTTATGTTTGCAGCCGGGGCAAGAGTGCAAAGGAGACCCCCTCCCACTTCCATATCCTGATAGTTAAAAGCTGCAAATAAAGCTAACAATCCATTATGTAAAATAAGTTCCAGCTTCCTCGGCTGACAAAATATATCTTCCTTAAAGCCAAAAACATGTCTGTGTGTGTATGCTGAGCTATGCTTTTTCTATGATGACAAAAAATATAAAAATCACTGACTTTTGTGTCATTTTATAATGTCTTTTTAAAAAAATATTTATTTATTTACTTATCTGTTGTTTCTAGTTTTCATCAAATTTGAAAAGAAAGTTATAATTATTTCTCCAAACATATATATTTTTATTTCCCTGTCCCAATCTGAGTCTTCAGTTTCTCACATGTTAGATGACTTGACAGTATTCAAATGTCGCTGGTGGTCTATTTATGTTTTTTCACCTCTTATTTTTTCTCTGAGCTTCAGTTTGGATTTTTTTAAACTGGTATATCTGCATATTCACTGGTAACTTCTTCTACAATGTCTAAACTGTTCTTAGTCACATTCAATGTATTTTTTAATTTAAGATATTATATTTTTCACTTAAAATGATGAAGCACAAGCTGGAATCAAGATTGCCAGGAGAAATATCAATAACCTCAGATACACAGATGACACCACCATTATGGCAGAAACCGAAGAACTAAAGAGCCTCTTGATGAAAGTGAAAGAGGAGAGTGAAAAGGTTGGCTTAAAACTGAACATTCAGAAAACTAAGATCATGGCATCTGGTCCCATCACCATCCCATGTCGGATGACCTCACCGACTCGATGGACGTGAATTTGAGCAAGCTCTGGGGGCTGGTAATGGACAGGGAAGCCTGGCGTGCTGCAGTCCATGGGGTCGCAAAGAGTCAAACACAGCTGAGTGACTGAAATGAACTGAACTGGTTTCTCATTTTTGGACATGACAGTTGGATTTTTTTTAATAAACTCTGTTTCTCTCTTGTTCATGTTTGTCTGTTTCTCTACCTTCTTGAATACATGAGGCATATGAGTGAGGCACATTTATATTATCTCTTCAGTGTCTTCCTCTGCTAATTATTTCATCACTTCATTTCTGAGTCTTTCTACTGATTGATTTTTCTCCAGATTGTGGGTCATATTTTTCTACTTTGCGTGCCCTTTTGTTGTTGTTTGTTTGTTCCTAGATTTTTTTTTGGCTGTACTGCTCAGGCTTACAGGATCTTAATTCTCCAACAAGGGATTGAACACAGGCCCAGGGCAGTGAAAGCAATGAGTCCTAACCATTAGACCACCAAGGAATTCCTTGTTTCTAGACATTCTTCATCAGACAGAGGAACTTTCCTTCTATTCCTAATTTTCTGAAAGTTTTTTTAATCAGGAATGGATGTTGGATTTTGTCAAACAGTTTTTCTACATCTATTAAAATAATCCTATGGTTTCCTTTTTTCGTATGTTAATATGGTGAATTCAATTGATTGGTTTCTAAACATTAAACCAACTTTGCATTCCTGAGATAAATCCCACTCATCATAATATATTATCCTTTTTATACATTGTTGAATTTGATTTGCTAAAACTTTGCTTAAAACTTTTGCCGCTGTGTTCAGGAGGGACATCGGCCTGTAGTTTGATTAGAAGCTAGACATTGTGCATTTTCCGTTGTTTGGTGGAGGAGTTTGTTGCATTCTTCTAAGTAGTGTTGGACTTTGTTCTGGAACATAGCTAACATACTTGGCGTGAGATGTATACTTCTGAGGCTTGCTTTTAAGATTCTTAGGACACATACAGAGTAGCTGTTAGTCCAAGGTTAATGTAGACCTCTGCTAAGGCCTTAACCTTCTGAGGACTGTACTCAATACCCCGTGTATTATGAAGTCTTTCTACTCTGCCTGATGGGAACACAAACTAATTCCCGCCCCATGTGAGCTCCAGGCATTGCTCTGCCTTCAGTGTCTCTTTCCCCAGCCTTTTCTTTCTTGTACATGCAAATCAGCGCTCAGCCAGATTCAAGGAGACACCTCTGCGGACCTTGGATGTGTGTTCAGCTTCCCCTTGCTGGGACTTTGGCCTGTGAATTTCTAGCACCTTTCTAAATCTGTCTTCTCAATCAGCAAGACATTCAAGCCCTGTTTGGATTCCCTCCTCCCGACACAAGTCTGGAAACAGCCTCGGGCGGGGAGCTGGGGTAATTACAGGGCTCACCTTCTTCCCAGCGATGGGTCCCAGATTGCCTTTGTCCACAGTCTGAAAATCATGGTTTCAGCTGTTTTGTCTGGAGTCCTGGTTTTTTTAAGGCAGGAGAGTAAACCTAGCCCCTGTCACTTCATTATGGCTAGAAGCTGAAGTCTCATCCTGTGAGTAAATTTCTTTTCACATGTGGCTGTGACATGCCAAGGCTTCTAAACAGTGGATGCTTGGTCAGAGGCCACTTTGCCTAGTCTAAGAGACAGGTCACTTACTAGACTTGCCAGTTACTATTCCTTCTGGTGCCTCCATTTCCTTTTTTCCTTTTTATTTTATTTATTTATTTTTTTTGGTGTGTGCAATGTGGGCCATTTTTAAAGTCTTTATTGCATTTGTTACTTTCTTGCTTCTATTTTACATTTTTTGGCTGTGAGGCGTGTGGCATCTTAGTTCCCCAATCAGAGACTGAACCTGCACCCCCTGTACTAGAAGGCGAAGTCTTAACCACTGCACCCCAGGGACGTTCCTGGTGCCTCCATTTTCAGATCTTTCAGATGGAGGGGATAATAATAGTAGTGACCCTACAGGCTGTTGTGAGACCCAGGTAAGATTGTATGTGCTTATTGTCTAAACTGTGCCTGACACATAGTGAACGGGTGTTCAATAAATGTGGATTATTTCAGGGACAATCCAGACCACCCACCTAGGGCTCCTGCAGTCTCTCAATCTCCTCCCACCTTCTTGGCTTATAGAAAGAGGAATCCTTCTATTCTTTTTCTTTTTTTTTTTTTCCTTTTAAAGCCATCATATCCCTGGTTGATGGATTTAAAAGATCCTTTCTGGACATGTTTTCTCGTCATTCCTTTTCCCCCTCCTGATTTCTCAGCCTCTCTCTCTTTCCACAGACTCCTTTCCCTCAGACCAGAACATACTCCTGTCTGCTGCCTTCTAAACACAAACACAAACATTCCCTCTCGCCTCTCTCCCCCTCACACGCCCTTCCTTGGGCTTTATTTCCTTTCTCTGCCAAATTTCTTGAAAGAAGGCTCTGTGCTCTCTGCCTCCCATCCCTCACCTCAGGCTCACCCCGAATCTCTGCACACCCTGCGCTGTGCAGACTCCGCTCTCACCAAGCACTTTCTCGGGCAGTGGCCTCTGCTGAATCCTGTTTCCCTCAGTCTCCCTGGAGAAGGTGACATCGGATGAAACCTGCTCTTAGGGCTTCCACTGCTGTTCAGTCGCTAAGTCGTGTCGGACTCTTTGCGACCCCATGGACTGTAGCACACCAGGCTTACCCGTCCTTCACCATCTCCCAGAGTTTGCTCAAACTCGTGCCCATTGAGTAGATGATGCCATTCAACCAACTCATCCTCTGTTGCCCCCTTCTCTTCCTGCTTCCATAATTATCCCCAAAATGACCTTCAGACCCAGACAACCAGAGTCCAAGACAGAATCAGGAGTTCATAAGGCCAAAGAACATGCCCTCTTACCCCAGCATGTGACCTGTCTTCTAGGTCACACTCCAGGTACCCAATATTTGAGCATCTTTGCCCAAACAGTCCTAGGCCCCCTTCCAGAGCCTACAAGGGCTTCCACCCTTGATTTGTCCTCTTGAGGGTGAAGTATGACTGGTGTGCTTGCCCTAGGTCTGAGGGGCAATCAGGAGGCAGTTGTTTGAAGGTGGGGGGCATGGACAGAGCTGGGGTGTATGGTTGGAATGTGCATGCATTCCATTAATAGGAGACCTGGTGGTCCAGTGGCTAAGACTCTGCACTCCCAATGCAGGGGCCCTGGTTCCATCCCTGGTCAGGGGACTAGATCCCACATGCGGCAACCGAGCATCCAGCACGCCCCAGCTAGGAGAGCCCTTCTTCAGATGGAAGATCCTGCAAGCTGCAACTAAGGCCCAGCAGGGGCAAAGAGATAAACAAAAATAAGTATTTTTTTTTTTTTAAAGGAGACTCTTACTCTGCAGGACAAGCTGAAAATGTGAAAAGAAAAGGGGAGGGGCGGGCTAGGAGCTGGGAGCCATTGCATTTCTCAGGCCTTGCAAATGTCAGGGATGGGCTTGATTTTGCCCCCTTGCTTCTCCTGCTAACTCTCTGACCTCTTTGCCTGGTCTCCTTCGCTGACTTTGCTCTGTCTAGACCCACTCTCCTGGAAAAGGCTTCCCAGGAACCAGCCTTTGGCCTCCACACACTCCCTCCTCTTCCTGCCTCTAGGGGGCGCTCACAGCGCAGTGAGGGAATTCAGCATCTCCAGCTCTGCCACCTTCTCTACCTGGAGTTCCTAGAGTCCCCTTGGTTTCAGGAGCACGGGGGGCTGGCGCCCAGTGGGCTCTCCATCCATGTTCGTTTAACGACAAAGGGAATGGAAACATGAAGTTCACTCGTTCAAGACCCAACTTAAATGTGCCACCTCCTTGCAGTCTTCCTGGATTCCCACATCCTGGTGCCTCGTCCCCAGTTAATCACTCACGACATGCTTCCTGAAGGCCACAGTCTGACTCCAACAGGTTATAGTTATGCCTGTCCAAGCCCTACTCTTCCCTGATAGGGCTGGAGCTTCTTAAGAACAGGGATCAATAGTTGGTACTTAATAGATGGTGAATGAATGAATGAATATTTGCAGGGTATTCCAAACGCTCTGACAAGGTCTGATAAATCTACAAGGACTATTTTTTAGGATGCCTTGAACTAAGGCCTGTAAGATAGCCAAAACCTCCTCAAACTGACCCTCTGTTTTGTTTATATATATTTATTAGGCTGTGCTGGGTGTTAGTTGCGGCATGTGGGATCTAGTTCCCTGACCAGGGATGGAAACCAGGTCCCCAAAATTGAAAGCGTGGAGTCAGCCGTTGGACTGCCAGGCAAGTCTCTGGCTCTTTGGATTTAAAGGAACTTTGGCATTCTGAAGAGCAACTTCCAACTTGCAGAGAGTTAATTATCAGCAGGGAGCTGACCCAGGAGGGAAGAAGGGCAGAAGATCCTCCCCTCTGTCTGTTTTGTAAAATCGGAGAGAGTGTGGTGTGGTGTGAAGATTAAACTACACAGTGTTCTGAAAGCCTCAGCTGAGTGCCTGGGGCAAAGCTGGCCCCCAAGAATGACAGCATCAGCGCCAATCTTTTTTTGATTGTTGTTATTGTTGGGAAGAATTGAGTTTGCTGGGCAAGAGGGTTGGCCAGCTGATTCATCTGCAGTTAATACGTAGCAATTTCTGCTTCAGGACTGCATTTCCACTTCCAGCTCCATGCTTGTCAGCACACGTATTAGTTTCCCACTGCTGCCTTAACCAACGCCAGAGGCTTTTAACACTGCAGATGTATCACCTCATGGTTCTGTAGATAAGAGATCCAACACAGGTCTCATGGGGCTAAACTCCAGCCATTGGCAGAGCTGTGTGTCTTCCTGGGGCCCGGAGGCCCTTCCTCCGGCTTCAAAGCCAGCTTATGTGTGTCAAGTGCTAGTGCTGCCATCTCTCTGACCCTTTGCCATGGGTGTCGAAAGTCACTGACATTGTGTGCCTTCTCTCCATACCTTCAGCCAGGAAAGCGTCTCCAGTTTTAAGAGTTTGTGTGATTACATTAGGGTTTCTCTGGTGACTCTGACAGTAAAGAATCTGCCTGCAATACTGGAGACCTGGGTTTGATCCCTGGGCCAGGAAGATCCCCTGGAGAAGGGAATGGCTACCCATGCCAGTATTCTTGCCTGGCAGACAGAGGAGCCTGGGTAATTCTAGGGTAATCTCCCCATTTCAAGGTCCACACCCTTTATCGCATCTGCAAAGTCCTTCCTGCCACATAAGGCAACATATTCATAAATCCCTGCAACATCTTTGGTAGAGTGGGGAATGTCTTTATTCTGCCTAACACAGCATACTGTCTTACAAGCTGTCCTGGTTATGTTTTCTGTGTAGGGAATGTCCAATCTCTTCTTCAGAGGATCTCCCCATTGTCATCATAATAGCAAATCATTCGAAAGAGTTACCACATGCCAGGCACTGTTCTAAGGAGAATATATTGGCTTGGTCAAAAGGTTCGTTCGAGTTTTTCCATAAGATTATACCAAAAAACCCAAATGAACTTTCTGGCCAACTCTACATTTCTGCATTTATTCAATCTTCACAAATTCATTATGAGGCTCCCCACTCATGAAGAACTGGTCTGTGCACAACCACTTTCTTCCCAAGAGCATAGCCAAGAGAGGTTGTGGGGATCAGTTCACAGAAGAGAAACCTGACAAATACCATCTCAACCAGGTGATCAAGGTCAACATCCACAGTTGGAAGTCACGCTGATAGGATATACTATTGAGACAATGTGGTGAAAAGCTTGCTTTACCCCTGTGACTTCTCCCCTCTCCAAATCTATAAACCCAGTCCAATTATGAGAAAAGACAAATATCAATAAAGCGGGACTTCCCTGGTGGTCCAGTGACAAAGAATCCGCCTGCCAATGCAGGGGACATGGATCTGATCCCTGATCCAGGAAGATTCCACATGCCTCAGAGCAACTAAGCCTGTGCACTGCAACTCTTGAGCCTGTGCTCTGGAGCCCGGGAGCCACTGAGCTGAAACCTGCACACCCTAGAGTCGGTGCTCAACAGCAAGAGAAGCCATCACAATGGGAAACCCACAGAACACAGCTAGAGAGTAGCCCCCGCTCTTCACAACGAGAGAAAACCCGGCGCACAGCAACGAAGACCCAGCACAGCCAAAAATAAATAAATAAATAAATAATTTTAAATTATATAAAAATTCCAATAAAGGGACACCTTGCAGGACTAGTACTTGACTGTGCATGCGTGCTAAGTCGTTTCAGGGATGTCCAACTCTTTGCGAACTTACAGGTTGTAGCCCACCAGGCTCCTCTGTCCATGGGATTCTCCAAGCAAGAATTATTGGAGAGGGTTGCCATGCCCTCCTCCAGGGGATCCTCCCGACTCAGGGATTAATCCCGCATCTCTCATGTCTCCTGCGTTGGTAGGCGGGTTCTCTACCACTAGCAACACCTGGGAAGCCAGTACCTGACTAATACTCCTCAAAACTCTCAAGGTCATCAAAGACAGAAAAGTCTGAAAAGCTGTCACAGCCAAGAGGAGCCTAAGGAGCCATGACAAGTAAATGTGATGAGGAGTCCTAAATGGGATCCTGGAACAGAAAAAAGACCTTAGGGAAAAGCTAAGGAAGTCTGAATAAACCATGGGTTTTAGTTAATAATAATGTATCAGTATTGGGTCATTACTTATAATAAATGTTAATAACAGAGAAAACTGGGAACTCTACACTAGCTTCTCAACTTTTCCAGAAATCTAAAACTTTCAAAAACTAAAATCTGTCATCATATTTAACTTAATAGAACTCTACAAGATAGGTAGTACCAACATTATCCCCATCTTACAGATAAGGTAACTAAGGCACAAAGAGGTAACTTGTTGTATAAATGGTGAAGCCAGGATTTTAATTCTGTATTCTGGCTCCATGTTTCAATGCTCTTTTTTGTTTTTTAAAGATTTTTGATGTGAACCATTTTAAAAGTCTTTATTAAATTTGTTATAATATTGCTTCCTATTCATGTTTTGGCTTTTTGGCTGTGAGGCATAAAAAAAATCCCTTAGCTCCCCAACTAGGGACCAAATCCACGCCTCCTGTGTTGGAAGGTGAAGTCTTAACCACTGCACCACCAGGAAAGTCCCCAAAGTTCAATGCTCTTGCCACCATGTTTTCCAGTTTATCCAGGGGCTGTCCAATCTTCTCCATTATTCCAGAAATTCCCCAAGGTCACGATCTGTCTCTTCCCTCAGACTAGAGCTAGGATTGCTCATCTCTCCTTGAGGGGCAGGACTATATTTCCACCAGACTGGGCACCATCTCCTGCCCACTAGGCATATTTAGTGTAGAGATACATCCTGAGTTACAGGGATATACCAGTGCCATTAACTGGAGTGCTTCCCCCCTACCTTGCCCCAGGGACACTTGGCAATATCTGGAGACATTTTCAGTTGTCACTACTTGGGGATCCTGGCATCTAGTGGGTAGAGGTCAGGGATGCTGGGAAACATCATACAATGCCCAGGACAGCCCCCCAACAAAGGAATCACTCAGTCCTAAAATTTTTGTCACAAATGCCAAGACCAAGAAACCCTGATAGACCCTATTTCGATCACTGTCTCCCTTTGTCCTCATAAGGAAATTCACATGTGTCTAACCATGTGTACCACGATTTTGGTTTGGGAAATATGGTCACCATTTTTAGCACATTAGTAAAATATGTCAGTGTATCAGGGTCTGTGTGATGAAGTGCTGCACCCTGGGGGACAGAGGAGCGAGGGGCCGGTGCAGGGTCCCCGCCTGCCTCTTCTAGCCCCTGCCTCCATTGACTAGACTCCCCAGCCTCCAGCCTGGTCCTTTGGGCAGAGGCACCAGGATGCCCTGTTTCCTGGGGCAGAAGGAAGTTCTCAGCCCTGAGGAGGTCACGGCTGAGTCAGCCCTTCTTGGCTCCAGCTCCTAGAGCACATGCAGACATGAAAGAGCTACATCCACATCTCGGCTCACAGCTTGCTGCAGGCAGCCAGCCCGAGAGGCGTGGCGGGGAGTGGGGCGCGAGCAGCTGCCAAGTCAGCCCCGTCCTCTTCCAAAACCTTCCTGAGACTTGCCAGACAGGCTTGTCATGGCTGCTGGGGCCCTTTGGGCAAGTCATGACTTTCTGGACCTTGGTTCCTTTGTATGTTGAAAGCAGAGAACACTCAGTGTCTCTATCAGTCCAGGAGAACAGCTTTATTGAGCACTGACTCAGTTACGTGATTCCAGGTGCTGGAGAAAGTGTGGTGGACAAACAGCACTCGTCTTCAAGGAGGGTGTCCCAGGAGAGGGGAGACAGAAAATGCAGTAGTCCACGTGGATCTATTTCTAATGGGGTCTGTGTGGCTGCTGTGACTGGTTGGTGCTCTGCCTGTCGGCTCCCAGCTTCATGCCCTCCCTTCTGCAGGTGCTAGAAGCCTGCAACTACATTTCCCAAGCTCCAGTTAGGTTCTGTGAATGGGAGGAACCAGTGAGAGGTGGGGAGGCACAAGGAAGGGAGAAGCAGCATTGTCTGCTTCCGCAGGTGACTTCTCAAGCGGCAGCAGCAGAGTGGCACTTGGAGTGGGCACTTCTGCAGCCTCAGTCCATGAATCTCCCAAACTTGCATTTGAAATGCTATGAGTATTTGAGGGAAGTATTTTGGAGACTGCTCATAACTTTCATCAGATTGCCAAAGAAATATGGGATCCTAAAAATAATCAGGAAGTGAAGGCAAGGCCATCTGTCAATCACGTATATTCCTTCAGGTAGAGTGGGACCTCCCTGTCTCCAAGATGGGATTCAGGAAGAAACACTTACTTATTTTTACTTCTATTTATATTGGATTTATTAATATTTACTCTTTGTCTCACTTTTTCACTTTGAAGCATATTTATTATGTACATTACGTATTAACAAAATAGCCCAGGCATATAATTTACAAGTAAATGACACATATGAGGCAATTTTAAAAACTTGCTTGATGGGCAATTTTAAAAACTTGGTATTGGCGTGCTGTCCAAACACTTTAGAAGAAGCAGGGCTTGAACACCAATGTTCACTGCAGCATAATTCATAGCAGCCAAAAGATGGAAACAACTCAAGTTTCCAACAAAACATGAATGGGTAAAATATGTGACATATCCATATAACAGCACATTATTCAACCATAAAAAGAAATTAAGTTCTGATACATTCTGCAACATGGGTGAATCTTGAAAACAATATACAATTTATCATATAATAAATTGCTATTGTCTTAAGCCCTCTGGTTTTTGGTACTTTGTCAGGGACACCTGAACAAACTAGGGAGTTACTGCTTAGTAGTTCCAAAATGCTACTTGGAATAATGAAAAAGATTTGGAATTAGATAGTGGTGATGCCTACACAACATTTTGAATGTAATTCATGTCACTGAATAGTAAACTGAAAATTTTTAAAGTGGGAAAAAGTATATTATAAATGTCTTACCACAATTTAAAATAATGAAAAATGTAATATACCCAAACCCATTAAATTGTACAATTTAAATGGGTAAATTGTATGGTTTGTGAACTGTATCTTCATAAAGTCATTAGAAAATGGTTTGTGTATGGAGGGGCAAAAGACTCTGAGTAACAAACACATTATTGAAGAAAAACAAAGTTGGAAAACTGGCATTATCCAATATTAAGACTCACTATAAAGCTACAGTAATCAAAACAGTGTGGTATTGGCAAAAGAATAGACAAATAGATTATTGGAACAAAATCGAAATTGCAGAAATATACTCATATAAATACAGACAACTGATCTTTGACAAAAGAGCAACACAATAGAGCAAAGACACTCTTTTCAACAAATGGTGTTGGAACAATTGGACATCCACATACAAAAGATAAAATAAAAAGAATCTAGACACAGACCTTACAGTCCTCACAAAAATTAACTCAGAATGGATCACAGGCCTAAATGTAAACACAAAACTATTAACTCCCAGAAGATTACTTAAGGGAAAATTAGATGACCTCAAGATTGGCAATGACTCTTTAGATATAATACAAAAGACACAATAGGTGAAAGAAATCATTGATAAACTGGACTTAAAATTTAAAACTTCTGCTCTGTGAAAAATACTTTCAAGAGAAAGGATAGACAAGCCATAAACTGGGAGAAAATATTTGTAACACACATATCCGATAAAGGACTCACCCAAAATACACAAAGAACTCTAAAGAATTCAACAATTAAAAAAATGTACCACCTCATTTAAAAATGAACAAAAGATCTGAACAGACACGGAAGATGACATATATATGCAAACAAGCATATGAAAAGATGCTCAACTTCATATGTCATTAGGGAAATGCAATTTAAAGCAACAATGGGATACCACTACACACCTATCAGAATAACGAGACTGCAAAACACTGACATCTCCACATACTGCTAAGGATGTAGAGCGCAGGAATTCTCACTGCTGATAGAAATGCAAAGTGGTACAGCCACCATGAAAGACAGTTTGGAGGGTTCTTAGAAAATTAAACACTCTTACCATATGATCCAGTAATCATGCTGCTAGGAATTTACCCAAACGAGTTGGAAACTTATGTCCACAAAGAAACCTGCACACAGATGTTTAGAGCAGCTTTATTCATAATTCCCAACACTTCTAAGGAACCAAGATGCCCTTCAGTTTTAAAAAAATGGATAAAGAGACTGTGCTATATTCAGACAATGGAATATTATTCAGTGAAAAAAAGAAATGGGCTATCGAGGCAAGAAAAGACCTGGAGGAACATTAAGTATATATTATTAAATGAAAGAAGCCAATCCGAAAGGCTACATAATGTATGATTCTAACTACACGACATTCTGGAAAAGGTAAAATGATGGAGACAGTTAAAAGATGAATGGTTGTCAGGGGTTAGGGGAGGGAAGCATGAATAAGTGGAGCTCAGAGGATTTTAAGGGAAGTGAAAATACTCTGTATGATACTCCAGTGGTAGATACATGTCGTTATGTTTGCCAAAACCTACAGAATGTACACTGCCAAGGATGAACCCTGGTGTTAACTATGAGCTCTGAGTGATAACATTGTGACGATGTAGATTCATCGGCTGATAAAAAATGTAGCATCTGGGGTGGGTTGTGGACAGTGGGGGAGGCTGTGCGTGTGGTGGGGACAGAGGATATATGTTGTTGCTCAGCCATGTCTGACTCTTTGTGACCCCATGGACTGCAGCACACCAGGCTTCCCTGTCCTTCGCTGTCTCCTGGACTTTGCTCAAACTCGTGTCCATTGAGTCGGTGATGCCGTCTAGCTATCTCATCCGCTGCTGCCCGCCCCCTTCTCCTCTTGCCTTCAATCTTTCCCAGCATCAGGGTCTTTTGCAGTGAGTCGGCTCTTCACATCAGGTGGCCAAAGTATTGGAGATTCAACTTCAGCATCAGTACTTCCAATGAACATTCAGGGTTGATTTCCTTTAGGATTGACTGGTTTGAACTCCTTGCTGTCCAAGGGGCTCTCAAGAGTCTTCTCTAGGACCACAATTTGAAAGCATCAGTTCTTCAGCAATCAGCCTTTTTATGGTCCAATTTTCACATCCATACATGACTACTGGAAAAACCATAGCTTTGACTCTGTGGACCTTTTGATGTCTCTGCTTTTTAACACACTGTCTAGGTTTGTCACAGCTTTCCTTCCAAGGAGCAAGCATCTTTTAACATCACGGCTGCAGTCATTGTCCACAGTGATTTTAGAGCCCAAGAAAATAAAATTTGTCACTGCTTCCACTCTTCTCCCTTCTATTTGCCATGAAGTGGTGGGACCAGATGCCATGATCTTAGCTTTTTGAATTTTAACTTTTAGGCCAGTTTTTTCACTCTCCTCCTTCACCCTCATCAAGAGGTTCTTTAGTTCCTCTTCACTTTCTTCCATTAGAGTGGTACCATTTGCATATCTGAGGTTGTTGACATTTCTCTCAGCAATCTTGATTCCATCTTGTGATTCATCCAGCCAGGCATTTCACACGATGTACTCTGCATAGAAGTTAAATAAATAGGGGGACAATATACAGCCTAGTCAGATATACAGGAACTCACTATACTTCCACTCAATTTTGCTGTGAACCTAAATCTGCTCTAAAAAATAGTCTTTTTTACTTTAATCCAAATGCTGGCACTGTCCAGAAAATTTTAAAAGGTTTACTTATAATTGTTATAAAGTTGAATTACTAAGAAAAAAGTAGTTTGGAGGCCTGTGCATGAAGATGTTTATACATGATTAATAGCAGCTTACTCCGGGAGTTGGTGATGAACAGGGAGGCTTGGCATGCTGCAGTCCATGGGGTCACAAAGAGTCAGACATGAGTAAGCGACTGAACTGAACTGAACGCAGCTCAGAGTTACTTAACTTACCAGAGGATGAAGAAGATTTATCCAGGAGTAGAGGATCAGTGATAACCTCAGTCCCCCTGGTGCTGGAGAAGACTCTTGGACTGCAAGGAGAGTCAATCCTAAAGGAAATCAACCCTGTATACTCACTGGAAGGGCTGATGCTGAAGTTGAAGCTCCAGTGGCCACCTGATGCAAAGAGCTGACTCATTAGAAAAGATCCTGAGGCTGGGAAAGATTGAAAGCAAAAGGAGAAGGGAGTGGCAGAGGATGAAATGGTTAGACAGCATCACCAGCTCAGTGGACATGAATCTGAGCAAACACCAGGAGATAGTGGACAGGAAAGCCTGGCATGCTGCAGTCCATGGTATCACAAAGAGTCAGACATGACTTGGCAACTGAGCAACAAGAGGACCGGTGATGACTTGAGGCCCCTCCCACTCCCCCAGGAAAGATGGAGCTGAAGGGAAGGCTGTGGGGCTCAAGCAAGTTACTTAACCTCCTGTGCTTCTGTCTCTTCACCTGTCATATGAGCGAAATACTGGTATTTAATATAAATTGATATTTAATGTTGTGACTATTAAACTGGTTCATTCATGCAAAGTGCTGTGATCTGTGCCTGTCACATAGTAAGCACCATATAAGGGTTTGAAACAAGACTCATGAAACAAAACTCAGAATGATGGACACATAGGTGCCCTGTGAGGCTCCCCTCGTTTTGGGGATGAATGTCCAGGATCACAGTGCCGGGCATTTACTGAAGCCTGTGATGTTGTACCAGGTGGTCATTTAATTTCTCCCCAGTTGTGGATGGCAACAGTCCTCTTGGGTTCACACAACAGAACTGGAAGCTCAAATAATTCAAATGACTTGTCCCAAATCACAGAACTAGGTAGAAGGGACTGAGGCAAGATGCAAATTGGGTCTCCGTGACACCAAACCAAGCCCCACTCTTTCTAGGCTGTCAATTACCAATGCTTCAGAGGAGAGGAGCAGGGCCACGCCTCCATCTCTGGTAGCCAGCTTGGAGGTGGGGGACACCTTCAAAGAAAATCACAGTTCTCCCTCTGTGGTAAAGACCCTATCAGGGATCAGAATGATCACTGCATTGGGCTTCAGAAATGTGGTTCAAGGAACTTCCCTGGTGGTCCAGTAGTTAAGACTCCACACTTCCAATGCAGGGGGCAGTTCAATCCCTGGTTGGGCAACTAAGATCCTGCATACCACATGGCATGGCTAAAAAATAAAAAAAGAAATGTGGTACAAGGCCCAGTTCCACTCCATACTAGTTGTGCGGCCAGGGGCAAGTCATTTCACCTCACTGTGCCTTGGTTTCCTCATCTGTAAAATGGGGATAATAGCTATCCAGACTGTCTGGGTATTAAAGGAGGCAACTAATCTAGAATCGTCCAGCAAGGGGCTGGCATACAGAATATATCCAACTCGTGTGTACTGAACCACTGTCTCCTGATCACCAAGAATAAAGAGAGGAACAGAAGCAGGCCTGGGACCCAGAGCTCCCCTCCCACTTTCACATGCCATGTCCTCTAGAAAGGAGCGGGAGGTGAGAGCCCCATCCTCCACGCTGCTCTTCAAGGACAGGGATCCATCAGGGCACTCAGTTCCTATCCAGCCCTCCCCCCATGACACACCAGCACTCCCCCTTGGACGCAAGCCCTCTGCAGGGAGGTTGCGCCACAGTGGCTCATCCCCCACTCTCCAGGGCACGGGGACCACAGCTGTGGTCCAGCTGCGGAACCCAGCCCAGCCACCGACTGGTCCCGTGCCAGCGACAGGAAGCCGGGAAGAGCCGTGCATGCCTGCGGGACACTGGGGAGGGGTGGACGCCGGGGGCTGGAGCCAGGCCAGGCTCTGTAATCACATTGTGTGGAAAGGAGCCGGCAGGAGAGCTGTGCAGCGTGACTGTCACCGTTCACTGTCTGGAGGGCTGTGGGGGCAAGGGGGTGAGGAAGAGCCCCGGGAGGCAGGAAAGAGCACTGAGTTGGGAGTCGGGAAACCTGGCACTTGGTAAGCTTTTACCACCAACTCACTGTGTGACTTGCATTAGCCCCTTTCCCTCTCTCTGGCCCCTTGTTTTCCCATCTGCGAAACTGGAAATACACATGGAGCTACCTGTGTCCCACCCAGTTCTAGGGAGTACCCTAGAAGACAAAGCAAAGTCCCCTCTCCCCTGGAGCTTTCATTCTACTAGTCAACAAGCAAGTACATAAATAGGAAAATAGGTGAAAGGTTTATAAAGAATAATAAAGTGGTGGGAGGGGACAGAGAGCAAGGGGTCTGGGATGGCCTCTCTGCGAAGATGACCTAAGTAGAGGAGACGAGGAAGGGGGCCAAGTGAATAGCTAGGGGAAGCACACTCTGGGCAGAAGGGGGAGCAAGTGCAAAGGTCCTGAGGCAAGCACAGGACACAAGTTGAGAAAACAACCTCAGGAAGCAGCAAGGCTGGAAAGAAACGAGTCGGGGGAGACAAAAGTGAAGGCAGGTGGAGCCCAGCTCCGGGAGCCTGAAGGCCATTGTGAGCACTTTGCATTTGACTCTGAACTGATTATTGGGCCCCAGGAAAGCTAGGTCTGGGCTTGTCTGAAGAGCCCACTTGGTGTTGTGAAGTGGGGGCTGGAGGTGGTGGAACCATCTTCAGCCTCTACTCATTTACTCTGGGGCCCCAGTCAGGTCCTTCGGGAGGAGACAATAATAGGCCAAGGATGAGGGTGAGGTGTGCAAGGCCTAGAGTGAGTGAGGCTCAGGTGTGAAACTTTATTTATTTATTTTTTTTCAGGTGTGAAACTTTAAGGGAGCAGAAAAAAAAAAAAAAAAAAAAAAACCTTGGTAATTAACATAAAACAATATTTTCCTGCAATATATCTAAAAATTGAAATTAATGCAAAAAATCTATAATGAACAAAATGCCAACATTTTAAATGAAGACAGGACCTAAACCTGAACTTTCATGATCCCATCTCACTTGTTCCACTTTAATCTCAGCACTGGTTCCAATAAAACTATTTATAAAAATAGGCAGCTAGCTGGCAGGGCTGTAATTTGCCGATTTGCTTTTTAATATTGAATTACAACGCTTTTTATATTGGCATCTTCCTAAATTTCGCACCCCAGCAGAGTCTCCCAGTTACCTCATCCTAGTCCTGACCCTGGATAGCACTGAAACTATTAAGGGTCCACATGGAGGGTCCCAATGCATTCCTCCTGAGGTTCCGAGAGGTAACCGGACTTCCCAGGAAAACAGCTAGATGGTGGAATTGAGGTCTGGAGCTGGAGTCCCATGCCAAGGCCCACCACCTGGTCATCACGCCATACTGTGTCTTGTCCTGGAAGGCCGATTTTAATTAGCTGGTGTTTTTGTTTTCATTTTCCCAACTTTTTATTCAAGTATAATACTCATATATATTTAAAAAAGTGCCTGCACTATAAATGTTCAGCTTGCTGAATTTTCACACACTGAGCACACCTGTATAATCAGTATGTGGGATTAAATTTAAAAGCCTGTTTTTACATTTCCAACAAACCAGACACATTACTTGGTGCTGGGCCAGAGTCAGAGGACTTCTGATCTCAAGCAGGTGATTTCAGAGAGGCTAGGAGACTGGGCGGATCCAGAGTTTAGGGGATGAGGATAGAGACTGAGAAGCAGGGTGGGGGTGGCGGGGGGTTAATGTTTCAGGGCTGGGGTCTGCGGTTAGGGAGGGGCCGCACATGCAGGAGAGCAGAGAGACAGTGGAGGCTGTCCTGGAGACAATGTCCACCCCCCGCTTCTGTCCTTCCACTTCCAGTCTTGGAGGCGGATGAGGCCAAGCTCCGGGGCCCAGGTAAACCGGTAAGAATGCTGCAGTCGCCAAGCCCCGCGGGTGCGTCCCGGTGACTCAGCCTTTGCCAGGAAAGGGGAATCCGCCCCGCTCCCCAGAACTTCCAGACAGCAGCCTGATCCGGGCTGGCTCCCGGGGCTCCAGGCCGGGCTCCGCAGCAGGCAGCCCGGCCCCGGGAGTGGGACCCCTTCCTCCCCACCCGGGGGACCCCCACTTCCGGCCGGAGCCACCTGGGCTCATCGCGGGGACGCTGCCTCTTGGCGGCGAGAGACGTGGGGGCCACAGTGGTCCTGGCTGCGACGGCGCCACGAGGACCTTTGAGCATCGTAAGTAGCGGCTGCGAGGGGGCTGGGGGACGTCGAGAAGAGGCTCTGGGTCCCTATCTCGGCCCCGCGTCCCAGCCCCGGCTTCAAGCCCGGGCTTGGAAGGCGGAACCGGGAGAACTGGCCTGGCGCCGCCGCCGCCTCCCTAATTGCTCACCGGCCCTCGTGGTGGGGAGCCCAGACGCGGCTCCCAGGCGTCCTCGGTCTAGCGTGGCCCAGACGCCATCAACCCAGCGGGCGGCCCCACCTGATCGTCTCCGGGCCCGCCCAACCCTCACCGGGTGGGCCGCGGGCTCCACGCCTCCCCCTTCCTCGAGGACCGGGTGCCAAGCTAGGGTCCCTGAACTATCCCCCCCACCCCACCCCCATCACGACTGTCTGGTCCCAGCTCCTTCCTACCCCAGCCCTGAAGAGGGATCCAGCTCCATTCCAAAAGGGTCTCCCGGCTGCCCCTCCCCCTCCACCCCCCACCCCCGAGGGGCTCACTCTCTCCTCTTTCCCAAGCACCCCGCAATTTGGAAGGCCTCGGATTTCAGTGTGGAGCCAAATGAAGGGCTGAACTCCAGAACCTCTCTTTGCCTCCAAAGCCGGGTTTCTGACCCAAATTCCCACGTGCGGCTTGTGGGGGTGGGGGAATCAGTGATGCTGAGGGCTGCTCTTGGGACACGGGAGGCTCGAATGTCACCAACCGGATTTCCCGAAGCGATAGCTTCTGGCGGGGTGGGCACCCGGTCTGTGCCACAGCTTAGGACCGCGGGCGGGGACCGAGGGAGTGGGCGAAGCGTGCCTGAGAAACTCGATCACTCCCACCTTTGGGACATCGAGATTTGGGGGCCACAAATATTCAGACAATTGGCACGAGGTAGTTGTGATCACCGTGGTTTTTCTCTCTCTCTGGTTCTTTTGCTTTTTCCAAAACTTATGCAGAGTTTAGCGTAGGCGAAGGGTAACTCGCGGCCCCCTTTGCAAGCCTCCCGGGGAGCTGGGCCTGGGAGGGGGGCGGAGATTTGGGGAGACTGGGGCCCAGCTCCGAGAGCGCGGAGGAAACGCGTGGAGCCGGCTTCCTGTGGGGGCTCCGGCCGCGGCGCCCCGCGGACAGACGTGTCCGGCCCAGGCAGCGCCTAGCCGGGCGCGGGGGAAGGGACGTGGTGGGGCGGGGGGGCGCCTGGGAAGGCGAGGAGGGGGCGGGGAGAGGGTGGGCGGGAGAGGAGGGGAGGGAAGAGGCGAGGCGAGCCGGGGAGGAGCGAGGGGGCTGCAGGGAGAGGAGGCGAGAGGCGCGCGCTGGCGCCGAAATGCGAGAAAGGAGCGAGTGAGAGGGGAGGGGCGCGGAGAAGCCGAGTGGCCCCTGGGCTGGGGCGCCCGCGGCCGGTGCGCATGGCAGGCTCCGCGCGGTGATCCCCGCGAGGCGAGAGAGCGGCGCGCAGCTCCCTAGAGTAAGTCAGTCCCGGACCGAGCCGGGAGGGGGGTGGGCGCGCGGCTGCCGGGGGATCGCCCCCTGCCCCGGCCCCCTTTTCCCCGGCGCGCGCGCGCGGACCTTCCGTCCCATCCGCTGAGCCCCGTTTCTCGCAGGTCCCGGGCCGATGTCCCAGGTGAGTGGCCAGCCCCCTCCTCACTGCGACGCGCCCCATGGAGCCCCCAGCGCAGCCCCGGGCCCAGGTAGGAACCAGGGATGCAGAACAAGACCGGACGGGAGCGAGGGGTAGGCGGCTGGGGGAGGGTGGCTGGTAATTCTCCCCCCTCCTCTTTGAGAAGTGGGGAGACGGTTCGGGGGAGCTTGAGTGGAGGTGGGGGCGAGAAATCTGGGAAGCGGGGACCCGGTCCAAGGAGAGTGGAGGGCTGGGACGATGGGGGCAGGGCCCGAACGGAGGCGGCGGCCGCGCCAAGTTGGCTCCAACTTTCCCCACTCCCAACACCAGACACACACACACCGCAGTGTCTGTCTGTCCGTCTGGGGTTTGTGTCCCAACCGTTTCTGCCCAGTGTGTAAATATTTATGGGGGCCTCAGGCGGAGGTGGGGGGTGTCTGAGTCTTTCTCTACTTCCCTTCCCCCATCCTAGCCGGAGCCTAGCGCTTCCCGAAAACTTTTGTCCACAGCAAGCGGCTGCAGGATCGCCCCTCCCCTGCTTGCCATCTCGTCTCGCTCGCCTTCCTCCCCACCCGGGCCTGGCCAGCCCCTGCCACTCCTACCCTGCTTGCACACACAGACACACACAGGCACGCACATACACGCAGAGTTTCTCTCTCCCTCACCCCTCTCCTCTCTCTCCCCTTCTCTCTTTCAGGCACTCACCCCAACCAAGTGCCCACCACTCAAGTGAACTGTCCCTTCCCGCAAACACAGGATCTGTAACCTCCCTAGGATTATTCCTGCAGGATCCTCCCCCCTCCCAGGGTTTGTGACTCCGTAAGGAGGCCTGGGAAGGGGGCAGGGGCCGTGGGGAGTCTTGGTGATGTGGCTCTGTGTCCACCTTCTCACCATACACATGTGCGCTGAGGCTCCCAGTGGATAGCAGGGACAGGGAGAAGTCAGGGACATCTGGGGTTTGTTGGGGAAGGCGGAAGGGTGGTGGACAGGAGGACAAGCCCAGATGTCATGCCTTTAATCCCAGTTCTAGGTTAGTCTGATCTTCTGCCTTCCTCTCACCCAGCTCCATTTGCCCTTTCTCCCCTCTTTGAGTCTCCAAATAATGGAGGTCTCATCCTGGACCTCTGACATGAACTCCCTGCGTGGCCTTGGACAAGTTTCTTCCCCTCTCTGGCCTCAGTCTCCACATCCACCCACAGGAACTGGTCTACCCATTTGGAAAGGCCCAAGGCTACCTGGTGTGGACGCTGGCCCTTTGGAGACCCAGGGCTGTGGAGGTGGGGGTGGGGGGGGGGGGCGGGGGCGTCTAAAGTGGTGGGAAGGCAAGTGGCAGACGGCTGGCCAGGGGCCCACACATACATGAAACCAATGTGTCTGCTCCGGATCCCGCCAGCCCTCAGACTGCCCCCCTAAATGTGGGGGCCCTGGAGTAGGGACTTCTGGGGTATAAACTCCTTCAGGAACAGGGCTCCCGGAGCCTGGGGGGAGAGCTCAGGGCAGGGGCCTGGGAAGGCTCTTTCTGCCTCTTGCTCCTTCTCTCTTGGCCTCCTGCTTCTCCATGTCTCTCCCGCCTCTCCTGCCTTCTACCCCGGCTTATCCATCTTCTCTGTTCCCTCCTCCACTCCCTCCTTCCAAGACCCTCTCTCCTGTGTGACCCGTTCCCGCCCCAGCAGAGGGGAGGAGGGGCTGAATGTGCTGGAGCCTGGAGCCAGGACAAGGGCCAGGGTGGGCCACTGGGAGGGCTAAGTCCTGGGCTGTAACTTGAGGCCCGAGCCCCAGCAAGCCCCCTCCCCAGCCTGGGCAGGGCCAGACAATGTGGCTTTCATAACACGAGAAGGCCTGGCTCTGCCGCCTTGGGAGATTGAGCCTGCTGCCCAGGAAGCCCAAACCGCAGGAGACCCAGCCAAAACCCCACAGACGCCTGAATCCGAGACCAGAATCCCCCACGCTCCCTGCTGAGCGCTGACAGAACAGCCAGACCACGGTGCTACCCCGGGGGGCCCTGCAGGCAGAACCTCAAGTCAGCCCCTCCCTCGGCCGCCCAGGATGCAAACCGGGGTGCAAGGGGACCAGGGCAGCTCTGGTCGGGGGCAGATGGCCAAGCCCCCACACCCTTGGCTCCCCCAGTGGCCTCCTCCCCCTCCAGCCCTGAGAGCCCCAGGAGCCTGGCTCCCTAACCCACAGCAAATTTCTGTCCAGCACTGGGGCGTCACATTCCTGCTCTTGGTTCTGAAGTGAATTTCCTGGGGAATTGGAGCTTTTAGACCTAAAATAAAACCAACCGGACCCAGCCTAACCGGTCAGCTCAGGCCGTCTCCAGTCCTTCGCCTGGTGGCCTGGGCCTGTGTCCCACGTGTGTATCAAGCAAGTCCACGTTCTTACTGTCTGGGTGCCAGGCGCCAACCCTAATTCTCACCTTCTGGTTCTCTCGCCTCCTCCCAACCTGGGGCATTCTAGACTCCAGAACTCAGTCCTCACCATCAGACATTTGCTAAGTGCCACTGGGGGTGCAAAAATGACACAGACGTCGCCCCAGGGGAGTGAGCTGGCGAGGGCTGCAGTCCAGTTGAGGACCCACGCTTCACTCCCAGTTACAGTTTACAGCAGGGCGCTCTGAGCGCTGAATCCTCAGGAAGTGGCCACTCCGAGGAGGGACTGTTGGCTCAAGGGTCAGGGAAGTCTTTCTGGAGGAAGAGGTGAACCTCCGGCTGGGTGGGGAAGGGTGATTGGATTTGGGGAGAGGGGAAGGGTAGCACCTTCTGATCCAGAGGGACAATAGAAGCCTGGATGGATTGGGCAGAAGGCCCAGTGGTGGCCTGAGACCACGGAGAAGTCAGTCGACCTGGAACACAAGATCTTGTCCATTGATTAGGTTGAAGATGTAGACTGAGACCTTGAATACCAGGTCAAGGAGGGACTGGGATGAAGGTCTCCAGTCACTGTTCTTTGAGCAAATCAGATCTCAGCCGTCTCTGCAGAGACAGTCGGAGCTCCAGGGGGAGAGGTCCCAGGGGAGCGGGCTCGGCTGGAGGCAGCAGGCGTGGGAGCTCGAGGACGTGGGTCCTGTGGGCACTTTCCAGGCCTGGGCTGAACCCATCTCACGTGGAAGAGGTCCTCCCAACTCCTTCTTGGTCCAGGAATGGCAAGCAAAGGGAGTGCACAGTGTCCAGCTGAAGCTCGAGTCTTTCCACTTCCCTCTCAGGCTTATGGATTTAAACGTGACCTTTCCACCCTCTTCCTGGGCTGTCTTTCCAGGACTCAGGGCATTTCTGTGCCAAGGATGAGAGTATGTAGAGGCATAGGGGCCCTTGCCTTTCTGCATTTCCCCCTTGGAGATGGAGACTCTTGAGAGAGGTGTAGGACTGGGGCTTCTGCTCAGAGATGCCTACCGCATGGCTGGCTCCCAGTATACAATTATCTTATTTTTAATCTATTATTATTATTATTTTGGCTGCATCTCGAGGCATGTGGGAGGTGCAGAGTCCTAATCACTGGAGTGAGTGAGTGAGTGAGTGATAGTCACTCAGTTGTGTCTGACTCTTTGCAACCCCATGGAGTACAGCCTGTCAGGCTCCTCTGGCCATGGAATTCTCCAGGCAAGAATACTGGAGTGGGTTGCCATTTCCTAATGTGCACCCCCAGTGCACATTAGAAAAAAGTGGCTGTTTGATGAGATGGGGCAGATGTACCTCTGGGTGAGCAGATGGCACCTCCAGGGAGGGTGGAACCCCAACCAAGGATTCTCACACCACCCCCACCCTGGACAGCTTCATGCCCAACTTAAGTTGTTTGTCCACCCAGTGGCCTTTGCTGGCCTCCCCACCCTACAGAAGTTTCTCCTCAGAGACGTTCTCCCCTCTGGGGCCGAGCAGGGATCTCCTGGTCCCAAGAAGGAAAACTAGGGTCTTTCGGCCTCTTGATGGTTGGCCCCACGGGCCCCACCTCTTATCTGGCTTTGCTGCTCCATGTGCTTGCAGCAAGAGCTGTTTCTTGGTCCAGCATCTTGGCATCGCAGCCCCCAGGCCATCTGTCACCAGCAGACAAAGTCTCCCCGCTTCTTCTTGTTCCTCCTCAGCCTGCTCCCCATCTCTGCGCCCTCTGCACAGGTTCCTCTTCTGCCCTCAGTGTTTCTCCTCCAGCGTCTGCGGGGTCCCCTCCGCTGCCCTTTGGCTCCAAGAGGTCTGTCTGTCTGTGTTTCCAGGTCAAGATAACTGGACTGGATTTACTTTCCTCCCTGGTTTCCTTCCAAGGTCTGATGCTCACCCCAGAATGGCAGGCTTCCTGCAGGAGGGGCCTCCTCAGGACCTCGTCTGGGCTCTCTGTAATTTCCTGTTCCCACCAGATTCAAGGTCACCAGCCCTGTAGGTGACTGTGAGGAGAGACTGCCCAGAGAGTGGCAATCGACATGTCGGGGAGGAGGGCTGGGGTGGGGACCGGTCTCCTAATCCTGCTTTCTCAATTTCCTCCCTCTCCAACCCTGGGGGCCCAAGAGAGCTGCAGGCTCGACTCCTTCCACTCCAAGAGTAACAGTGTCACCTGTGTGTGCCCTGGTGACCTCAGGAGAAAGCCTGGGACGTGACCACAAGGCCCGCCACGCAATTACTCTATCTTCCCTCGTTTACACTGCAGCTGTTCACGCTGGGGTCTGCTGCTGGTCTCAAAATGTCCTTTCCCCTTCTTTGCTGACTGATTGATTATTCAAGACCTGATGTGGGCATTGCCTTCTCCAAGAAGCTGCCTAGACTTGCACACAAGTGTGTGCTGTGACCCTTGTGTGACCCTGCTGTGACCCTTGCCCTTCAGTGTGTGTGCCTGTCACCCACCCCCATCCCAGCAGAGAACTCCTGGGTCAGTGACCTGGTCTTTCTCACTGTGGTCCACCCAGTGCGTGACGTATTGGGAGGTGCGTCGTCACTGTCACACCAAACAGCACAGGAAGGAAGGAGGAAAGGAAGGAAGGAAGAGGAGTGAGGTCGGGCAGGGGATGGGCGGTGGAAGCGTCTGGGAGTGGCCCCCTGCGTGCCAGGTACTGCTGGGGGTTCCATTTACTCTTTGAAACCCCGAGGGACAAGCATGTTTGTCCCCTTTTCGTGCAAGGTGACCTAAGTCCTAGTAACTTGCCCAAGCTGGTATCCGGTAAAAACCAGGGCTTGGGTGTTCCAGCTCCTGGCTCGGGCCTCTGTCATTCCAGTGCCTGGGAGGGTCAGCACTCCCACTTCCGGGCTCTGGCAGGACGCCTCTGGGGCCAGAGGCTGGAGTTGGGCAGCCCCCTCCCTTCCTGGGAATTAGAACTCAAGTTGTGAGCCTCCCTCTCAGCTTGGTCTTGGCCTCCAGCGTCCCCTCTGCACCACTGTAGATCAGGCTCCACCTCGAGGCGGGCAGCCTGACTCCTCCTTGGGGGTCGTCTCTGCTCCCCTGCTCCCCCTAGTCCCAGCCTTGCGATCTTCCAAAAGCCATCAGTCCTCCTATTAGCCAGGTGGTGAGAGGAGCCTAAGGAATGGATGGGGCTGGGGGAACCCACCCCCTGCCTCCCTGGGCACCCGGAGGGGTTCCCAGCACATGACTGCCACCCTTCAGGGGTGGCTGGAGCCCCAGTGCTCCCTCCTCCCTGTCCCAGCTCCCAGCTCCAGGCAGGGCCAGTGGTTTCCCTGGGCAGGTTGGAGCATGCCTGCTGCTCTCTGTGCAACCTCCATGGGGCTCCTGGAGCCTCCACCCCCTGGCCGTGAGGGACCAGAGTCTTTGGAACAAGGATCGTCCAGGGTCTCTGAGCCCCTGGATCGTCCCCTCCCCTCCAGATGCTCCCACCCCCTAGACCCGCGTGCCCAGCCTGAATTGCTCCCTCTTATATCTCCCCGCTCCATCCTCCCCTGCCCTCATTTGGAGACAGCTCAGAGAAAGACCCCGTCCCTAAGGCCATCTGTGCTCTGCGGTCGGCTCCGCTGCTGTCTCTGAGACTGGCCTGTGTCTCTGTCCCTGTGGGTGTGTCTCTGTCCCTGTGGGTGTGTCTCGTGATCTCTACGTGGTGTGGACGGGTGGGTGCTGACCTCTTACTGTCTGGATTTCATCGGCCTTTCTCGTCGTCTTTCTCTGTGGCTCCCTGTGTGGCTCTCCTCTCCCTGAGCCCTTCGGTCTCCGTTTCCATCTCCCCTGCTCCCATCAAGGCTTGGGGGGAAGGGGCACCCTCTTGGGGTGCCCCTGTCATTCCCACTGAACAGCCTGGGGGCTGATGGGAGGCCCAGGCTGCACCCCGTCATTGCCCCCTCCTCGGCCCCTTGCCTGGTGACCTCAGACCTCACCTTCTCCTGTCCACCCTCAGGCTTTCCCATGCCCGGTCACCTTTCTGCCTCCCTGTGCCACCTCCCAGCCCTGAGAACTTTCCTCCCCTGGGCCCAGCCGGCCCTGATCCTGCTGCCTTAGGAACTGTGGGTTTGAAGGTGGCTCCATGTCTGCCTTCCGCCCACCCTGGACAGAGGGACCGAGCCACTCACTGTAATTACATGTGGCTGCCGGCCGCCTCTTCCAGCCCTCTTGGGCCGTCTCCCTGTCTCTCTTCCTGCCTGGAGCTCCTCCGCCTCACCCCAGGCTTCTCCGACTCTGTCTCGTGCTCTCGTCCTCTCTCTCTGCCCTGGTTTCTCACCGTTTCTCCATCTGTATCTTGCTCCCTCTCCACCGCCTCTGCCTCTGGCCCCATCTTTATCTTTCTCCCCATCGCTGACCGTCTGTTCTCAGTTGCTCTCAGTTGCTGCCTGTCCTGGGCTGTCTGTCACTGGGCGTCTACGTGCCTGGTCTCTCAAGTTCTGATGCACTGTCTCTCTTCACTTCTACCTTTCACATCCTCCTGATTCTTTCTCTCTCCACGTCACTCTGGATGCCTGTTCCTATCTCCCCATCGCTGACCGTCTGTTCTCTCCTGCGCTGTGTCTCTGCCCCCTTCCCTCACTTTCCTTTGTACTGTGCATCTCTGGCCCCCTCCCTGACCACACACACACACACACACACACACACTCACACACACATGTGCACACACCCTTGCTCGCTCACGGGCTGTGGTTTGAGAACTTTCTATTTTAGAGGCTGGCATCGTTACCAGATAGGGTAAGGGCTGGGTAGCTGGTACAGAGACCAAGAATGAGGGCTTAGGGCATTCTGGGCTGCGGGGAGGGGACCAGGGCTGGGCCAGCCGGAGGGCACCAGGAAGATGTCCTTCAGTCGCCTGCTTTTTTCTAGCCCAGACCCCATCACTCCTTCCTGGGCTGGAGGTAGTGACAGGATCTGTTCACCCCGCGGAGGCAGCGCTTGAGGAGGGCTCCCTGGAGGAAGCAGCGGCACCCTCCATGACCCAAGGCAATGACCCTGGGGCCCCCCAGGCCCTGGACAGCACTGACCTCGATGTCCCCATAGAAGCTGTGACACGTGAGTCCTAGGGGTCCGTGGTTTGGGGTGGCAATGGGCGGGGGTCACTCTAGGGAATCCAATACAGATGGGCTTTGGATGCCCATGGGAGCCTAGCAGTGGGCCAGGACCTTGAGGTGTGGGCGATGGAAGGGTGTAAGACATTGTCACTGTCCCTGCTGTCTAGGAGGAGGACATCCACATCATTTCTATCCACAAAATGATTCAGATAAAATTAGTTCAGAATGAGTGTGGACAGGCTACAGGCAGTGTGGTTCAGGACGAGAGCATGTACTGTCTACGGAAGAGGGCTGAGGCTTGGGGGCAGGGAACCGGAGCCCGAGGCAGCCCAGCTTTCAGGGTGTCAAGAGCAAAATGGCAGGAGAGACTCTTCCAGCTGCTCTGGGTAGAAAGGAGCAAAACTCAGCTGTGTTCCTGGGTTTGGCTCTGTGTCTCCAAGGAGGTCCTGGAGGGGGAGAATTCGCCACCATCACCCTCAGAAGCAGGGGAAGGGGCTTCCAAAATCATTTTGTAATTGCCAGTAAGATTGGCAAAATCTATGGGACACATTGGTACTTTTAAACTTTCTATCCCTGTGTGAGCTCTCGGGCTCACTAAATCAGCCTGTAGTGAGGTAGCCGGATAGCTCTTGCCAAGCCCATTTTACAGATGAGGAAACTGAGGCTCCCTCACTCTGGACACAGACTGGGCAGCTCAGGTCTCCTGGCCCAGGGCTCTGTCCTATGCCTGGCTGCCCTGCTGGCATGGCAGAGTTGTGGAGCCGCTTTCAGGCAGGGCATTTGTGGTAAGCTGGACACCCTGGAAGTCGGGGTTACTAAATCCTGCTAGCACTCTGCCCTCGAGACACACCCACCAGCAGGACCGAGAGAAAGAGGTAAACGCCGTGGCCACGGAGGAGAGGGCCTGGATGGGACAGACGCTCCTGTGTCCATGGGTCCTGGGTGTTTGCTCTGTGACTCAGCCCCCACGGCCATGGCCACAGGCGAGCTCTGTGTCCGCCCAAATCTCCCGGGGCCCTCAGCTCACCACACACCCCCGCCTGGTCACTGTGCCTGTGTTTAGGCAGCAGGGCATAGGGCACCGACGCTGGCCAAGGACTCAGCTCAGTCATCCCCCCACCCCCCCATGGAGCCCAGAGGTGGGGGCAGGATGATTCAGGCCTGGCCACTTCCCATGGCCTTACCCCTGTTTACCCAGATGCAGGCACCAGCTCAGGGCCAAAGGCTCCTGGAGTGGCTCTGTCTCCCATCCTTTCCCTGACCTGCCCCCCGCCCCAGCCCCAGTCTGTCCTCAGCTCCTTTCTCCCAATCTCCATCTCCCTTCCACTCCACTGCCTAGCTGTGGAAGCTCTGGCAAGTTTTACCCTCTCTAGGCCTTGGTTTTTTCATCTATAAAATGGGCTAGTAACAGCAATTCTGTTTGATGCTTGGTGAAATTACTACACATAGGACTCAGCACTGTCTGGCACCTCGTCACAGCTCAAAACACATTGGCTACTAATTACAACAGTAGTGATGGTTGTGGTAGTAGCAATTCATTCCTCAGCCCTTTGTCTCCCAACTTCTGCCCCCCTCCTCGCCCGTCCGCCCTTAGAATCCCACCTTTTAGCCTCCAGGCTGACCCTACCTCTGACCCTTACCTGTGTGACCTTGAACAAGTTTCTATACATCTCTGGGACTCAGTTTCCTCATCTGTAAAAGGATACTGCCCCATAGCAATACAGAGAAGAGTTTGCACCCCAAGTGCACCGAGCAGTGCCGGCATGCAGTGGGTGCCCGGCAGAGTGCTCACACCATTCCTAGAAGGCCCAGCCCCCCAGTCAGAGGAATCACTGAGGCCCCCTTCTGCTCCCTCAGCTTCCAACACCCCCCACCGCTCCCCCCCTCGACATCTCCTGCCACAACCCAGACCCGGAGGTTTGGCCTGGAGGGACCTAGGGATCCAGACCCCAGGGCCAGAGAGAAGGAAACGCCCCAGATTTACACATTTGCTGAGGGTCCTCAGGGCCGGAGCATCCTGCCCAGGAGTCAGAGGCCCTGATCAGAGGGGTCCTCGAACTCTTGTGACCCCTTCTCAGACTCCTGCCCTGACACACAGACACACACACACACACATGCACACACACCCGCCTTCATCTTTTGGGGACAGAACCATGTCATCCAAGTGGGCAAACCTGAGTGAGGTGAGGGAAGGAACCAGGTGCTGGCAGGCTCTCCGGGGCCATTTTCCCCACACCCCACTGATAAAGCTGGTTCAGTCCCTCAGTCTGGGATAGGGACCCAGGTTCCTGGCTTCCAAGGTCTCCCTGCTGGCCTCCCTCTTCAGTCTCCCACTCCCCACCCGGACACCTAGGGCCGCTCAGCAAACTTTCTTCCAGCGGGGGCAGGGGAGCTGTGGGTGGAAGGAGCAGGAGGTGGGGGGGCTGCTGTGAAGAGCCCCCTGGATTCCAGGGCCAGGCGTTCATCTCCAAACAGATGTTTCCAATGAATCACCCAGCACTCAAAGGGCAGAAGCAGCTGGGGGCTTGGCAGGGGCCGAGGTGACAGTTAACTACTTCCCTGCTGCCCCTCTGCCCCTCTCCGCCACCACTCTCGCCAAAATCCCCGGACCCCCAAGAGCAGGAGAGTGGATTTCTCGTGGGCTAAGAAGGTGAGGTGCAGGCCCCTGCGCTTCTCCCCTTACCCACACCTCTGTTCTCGAATGACCCCTGACCTGGAAGTCAGGGGCCAGGCTCCACTCGGGGAGGCTATTCCATGCTGCCTCTGGGCAAGTCAGTTCTGCTCTCTGGGCCTCCGTCTCCTCGTCTGCAAAAATTCAGATCAGATAGGTAACCTGGGGTATATCTAGGAACGAAGCCGGCAGGAGTCAAGCAGAGCCCTGGGAGACTGTGCCGACCACCTCATCCCCCACCTCCTCCTCCATCGCCCTTTTCTCATCATCTCTCTAGGCCAGCCCCAGGGGAACCCCTTGGACTGCACCCCACTAGTGGCGAATGGCTCTGGCCACCCCTCGGAGCTGGGAGGCGCCAGGCGGACGGGGAATGGTGCCCTGGGTGGCCCCAAGGCCCACCGGAAGTTGCAAACGCACCCATCTCTTGCCAGCCAGGGCAGCAAGAAGAGCAAGGGCAGCACCAAGTCCGCTGCCTCCCAGATTCCCCTCCAGGCCCAGGAAGGTAAGCACCCCACTCCACCTCCCCCAGGGAGAAGCCTCCACAAGTCTGATGCGGGGAACGGCTGCAGCATCTTCACCAGGCTGCTTAGAAGCACGGCGTCCTATCCCCAGACCAGGCCCCCCACATCCAAACCTCTGGGTGGGGCCCCGGAGTCTAGGTTAGGTTTAACGAGCTCTCCAGGGAATCTGATGCAAGACTGTTAAAGTGGAGAACCTTGCAGAGGACACTTTTTGGATAAAGTGAGGCACATCTGAGCTCTCAAGACCACCCCTTCTCATCGCTCCTCTCTCAGAGTGGCTGTAGCAGGGAATGGAACCATCTGGGCTGGTCCAACCAAAGCCACCCCATTTCTGGAAACAGAAATTTTCCTTGAGGAATGGGCCATTTGCCTAGTGAGAGTACAACACCTAGCAGAATAAAATGATGCAGCATCAGATGCTTAATTGGGAGGAGGGTGGGGGGTGCAAAGTGCAGTGGGAGGTCAGAACACCTGGATACACCCACCATTGTTCCTGCTTCACAGAGTCCTCTGGGGGGCTGCCCTGGGCAGTCAGGTCCCCCACCCCACAGGCATGAGTTCAGCAAGGGTGACAGTTGCTGGTAACCCAGTGATGCTTGACCTTCACCCCAGAACTTTTAAGTAACTTCTCTCCATGTTAGGAGACTCTGGCTGGCCCTCTGCAGACAGAATTCAGTGTACACCTGAATTCAGTGTACAGAATTCAGTGTACACCTTTGCACATGACATATTCATAACTTTCACCCTTCCCCACCAGAGCAGATTATGCCCAAGAGTCTTATTTATGAAGGGGATATTCATGCAGTTAAAATGAACAGGGAGGCATTCCTTTGTGGTCCAGTGGCTAAGACTCCATGCTCCCAATGCAAGGGGCCTGGGTTTGATTCCTGGTCAGGGAATACCACAAATAAGACCCTGCACAGCCAAATAAATAAATAAATATGTTTTAAAATGAAACAAAGTGAACAGGGCATGACCTGTGAGCCAGGCATTGTGCTGCGTACAGCGTACCCAGGCCATGGTTTCATAAAGCTTTCATGAGAGACACAAACAGGTCATCTCACTCTGCGATACGATAAATGAGGAGTGATAAAGTGAACACGGGGATACCCACACCAGCCGTGAAAGCTGGGGAGGGGAGTCTGGGAAGGCTCTGGAGGTGTCCAAGCAAGCCTTAAAGTACCAGTAGGAGGATCCAGCCACGGTGCCTTAGCGCGGAGGTGAGAACTGGCTCCTGCGGCTAGTTGATGAAGTTCCAGGGGAGGAGTGGTGGGAGGTGAGACTCCTTGTGGGGCTTCCAGATGGTGCTAGTGGTGAAGAACCCACCTGCCAACGCAGGAGACCTAAGAGACATGGGTTCGATCCCTGGGTAGGCAGGAGCCCCTGGAGGAGGGCATGGCAACCCACTCCAGTACTCTTGCCTGGAGAATCCCATGGACAGAGGAGCCTGGCAGGCTACAGTCCATGGGGTTGAAAAAGATTCCCTGTACACAGGACCGGGGTGAGGGCATCAGAGCCTCCGTGGCAGGGTGAGACCCCCACCGGACCAGCAGCCTGTGCCAGGGGCCCGCCTGGTCAGGGGACCTGGACACAGCCCGTGGCCCGGCCCCTGGGAGGTGTGCCAGCCAGGCACCCTGGCCACACGCTGAGCGGTTCAGAGCCTGGGCTGCTGAGCCAGTGCCGCCATGTCCAGCTGGATGCCCAAGGGCGGGAGCATGCATTCATTCCCTCCCCGTGTATTTATTTACTCAGCACCTGCAGCGTGCCAGTGCTGGACGCCCGCCCTTTTCATGCTGGTGTTCTAGTAGGTGGCAGAGCTGTGTAAGCCATGTAAGGTGATGAGTCCTAGGCAGGGAGGCAGAACAGGCCTGCGTGAGGGGCTGGGGGTGCTGGGGTTGGGCGGGCAGCTTGCAGTATTGAAGAGGATGCTCGAGGAAGGCTTCACCGAGGGGAGACAATTGGGTAAAGAAGGAGGGGAGATGGAGTGAGCGGAGCAGGTTTCTGGGGCCAGAGCGCTGAGAGAACAAGGGGGCAGTGCCTGGAGGACGGGGAGCAGCCAGTGTGGCCACGGCGGAGTGATGGGAGCCACTGAGCACTCTGGGCTTTTCCTCCCAGGGAAGTGGAAGCCACTAGAGGATTCTGAGGGCGGGAGAGATGGAATCCAACAGAAGTCTTTCAAGGGTCCTCTGGCCTCTGTGTAAATGCAGGGGTGGCCAAAGGCAGGAAGTGGGGAGACCAGTGAGGACGCTGTCACTGGGCAAGAGCTGAGCAGAGTGGAAGGATTCTGCATAGATTATTAATTTATTTCACTTTTGTCTGCCCTGGGTCTTCATTGCTGTGCTCGGGCTTTCTCTAGTTGAGGGAGCAGGGGCTGCTCTCTAGTGACGATGTGCAGGCTTCTCATTGCTTCTCTTGTTGCAAAACCTGGGCTCTAAGGCACTTAAGCTCAGTAGCTGCAGTTCCCAGGCTCTAGGGCACAAGCTCAGTAGTTGTGGTCCATGGGCTTAGTTGCTCTGCAGCATGTGGGATCTTCCTGGGCCAGGGATCCAACCGGTATCCCCTGCATTGGCAGGTGGATTCTTGACCACTGGACCACCAGGGAAGTCCCTGGATCGGTTTTGAAGAGACTTCTCCGAGCCTCCATTTCTTCATGTGTAGCGAGGGGTTGACACAGCTCCACCTCAAGGATTTGTTACAAGTTCAAATGAGTTTAATTCCTGCACAACCCTTAGCACAGGGTCTGGAACATACCCATCCTGGGTATGCTCATGAAATAGATAAACGACCGAGGGAGTCGGTCCCTGGGAAGCAGGGACTCGGGATCCAGGCTGCCGGGTTTCAGACCCTCGCTTCCTGTGACTTCCCTGTGCCTCGGGGCCACCTGGAAGGTGGGTCCCCATTTCCCGGTGCCCGGGGCGGGTGGCGCGCGTCCTTCCTCACCGAGCGAGCCCCCGGCCCTCCCGCCCGCAGACTGCTGCGTCCACTGCATCCTGTCCTGCCTGTTCTGCGAGTTCCTGACGCTGTGCAACCTGGTGCTGGACTGCGCCACGTGCGGCTCCTGCAGCTCCGAGGACTCCTGCCTCTGCTGCTGCTGCTGCGGCTCCGGCGAGTGCGCCGACTGCGACCTCCCCTGCGACCTGGACTGCGGCATCCTGGACGCCTGCTGCGAGTCGGCCGACTGCCTGGAGATCTGCATGGAGTGCTGCGGCCTCTGCTTCTCCTCCTGACCCCTGCGCGCTCCGGAGGCCGCCCCGCGTCCCTGGCCGTCACCCCAGGCCGCGCTGCCCCCTCCCCTGGGTCCCTCCCACCCGCCCTGCACCCTCCTGGAACCCCAGCCCGGTGAGAGGGGGTGCCCGTCCTCCTTCCCCGTCTCCCAGGACCTGGTGGGGGGCGATGGGGGGCGACCACTCCTGGATCAGCTGCCAGGGCTGCCGAACACTGTGAAGGCTGGGGGAGGGGGCAGGGACGTGTGGGGGGGCTGGGGCGCCGGGGCTGTGCGCTTCTCTACCTCTCACTGCCCCTGTGCCTGCCTCCCCTGCCGCCCATCCCAGGCTTCGAGGACAGCAAAATGTGAAAAGAAACACACCCCACCCGACCTCAGCCAAACCCCTCACCAGTCCCCCTCCTGGGGTCTTGGTGGGAGGGGCCTGACCCATACAGTGACCCCGGAGGGCAGGGCTGGCCTTGGGCCCAGGGTGGGGTGGGAGGGGGGAGCGGGATAGAAAAGACTGGAAGGGGAGAGGGAGGGAATGGAGGGTGGGTCTGTTCTGTTTGTTGCTGTAAATAAAGATGTATGTCCATCTCAGATTTCCTCAGGACTCATGAGTAACAGCCATGGACCAGGACTCTCAAAAGCAAACACTCCCACAGCCCTCCACCTGCGCCCCCCCCCACCAAATGAATAGGGCTTTCCTGGCTTCTGGGCCCCTCTCCTTTGTTTTATGTCTTGCCCCTGAGGGAAGGAAGGAAGGAAGAGGGGTACCCACTCCCCACCTTTATTTCCCTCTTCCGGCCAAAGGGAAGAAGAAGCCCGGACAGGGAAGAGTTAACCCTTGGCATAGACTTAATTAACAGCAGATGTGTTCAGGTTCTGATTAATTAATCTCCTGCTGACTCCAGTTTCTCAAAGCCATGATGGCTCCAAGGCATAGGGTGATGCCTATGTCAGTGGCTGAGCCGTGCCTGGGGAGGGGGTAACCAGCACGGCACTGGGACGCATTTGTGGCTTGGGTGGGTTTCACGCGGCCCAGCTGCAGGTGACCCCCCGATTGCCCTGATTGCCAGGGGGCCTGAGATCAAAGAAAGCTGTCAGGACTGGTGAGAGCCTCGGAGGCCACGTGTCCAGGGCCCTTGGTGTGGGGTAGGGGTTGGGGCTTGGACCAGGGAAGACCTGAGCACTGCGGCTGAGCGTGGGGAGGGCTGTCTGGACCAAGCCCCCCTCCACCGGGTCCTGGACCTGGGGGAAACCAGGATGGGTTCAGGGTGAGTGAGAGGACATCTCGTGGTTAGCCTTGGATTGTCCTGAGAAGACGTGGCTGAAGAAGGCCTTGAAAGATGGAGACCTCCTGGGAAACTGGTGGGCGCTGCTTCCAGGAACGAAGGGTGGAGAGGCCCCGACGGATTCTGGAGGAAAGGAGGGAGCGCAGGAAAAGGGCCAGATGAAATCTGAACTCTCTGAAGGAATGCCACGCTAGGAGCAGCCCACGGCCTTGGGCGTAGGCTGCAACGTCAGCAAGAGGAGGTGACAGGAGGTGGTGAGGAGGACAGCCCCCCAGCACCACACCTCCCCGCACCTCCCCCCGCCACCCCCGCCACCGCAAACTCATACACATGTACTCAAGCCTTACTTTACCAGCACCAACGTTTTCTGTCTTCTGGGAGCACGTCGGAAACTCAGGACACAGAGAGGAACTGACCTCCTCAGGACCCCATCAGCAAGGTCAAAGTCGAGAGAGAAGCCCCATCTTCTTGGCCCCCCTCAACCTTCATTTATCTGCTCATTTGTCTCAGGTTTTGGGTTTTTTCTTTTACTTAGCTATTGTATGCTTGAAGTACAAGCATTTCGAGTCTAATCTGTGCATACACGAGCACAGATTACCTGGATCGTTTTCCTTTTTATTTACAAAAATGTCAGCATCGCCCGGCACATTGCAGTTTTTATCACTTGACCATTTTGCCTTGGGGGCTCTTCCTTATCGGCACATTGAAGAGGGGCCTGGAGCTTCCCCAGGGATGAGCTGCCATGATCCAGGTGCCCAGCTCCGCTGAATCCCATCCATTCATTTCTCTGTTATAAACAAGGTACATGAGAATGTCCTTTTGAACAAAAGAGCTGTTTCTGTAGAATAGTCCTGAAGGTGGGATCGATGGGCCTCAGGGCATGTGTTTGTGACTTAGCTGACCTCAATGAGGGGTGCCCGTCCACCCTCCATGGCTGTGGGGAGTGTCCGCTTCTCTCGCTGCTGCCTCTCCGTCTCCAGGAGGATGGACGATGGTGGGAGGGCTCCTCTTCAGTCCCCACTCAACCCAGTTGCTTACCAGGGCTGGGGTTCAAGGAACTTGAGGGTGGCTGGGAGAACCGGGGTGGGGGTGCTCCTGACCAACTCAAGGTCTGGTCCAGGTGGGCAGGAAGGCCCCCTCCCTGGCCCTCTCCTCTCCACCGGGGCTGAGGCAGGAAGAGGCACCTCTGCAGTCCAAATAGTGATTTCCTGCTGCAGGACAGTGGCTGAAACCCGAGAGCTGAGCTGGGTGGGAGCAAGACAGGGGCGGGATTTAGCCAGCCTCCCCCAGCATGCGCACACACACACATACACTCTCTCTCTCTCTCTCTCTCCCCCTACCTCTCCTTACAGCTACATACTCATGTGCCTTCCGCAAAGTCACACACATACCACTCACAACACATACACACACTCTCCTTCCAGCCACATATTTACACACATTCCACCAAGTCACACACATACCACACACACAGACACACAGACACACACCAGACCTATACACACACGCGGTCACACACTGCACGTTTCAGAGCCTGCAACACTGCCAGCCCTCTTCAGCCTGACCTCTGTGTCTGCTGCCCTCTGCCTACGCCCCCATCCCAGGCCTACCCTGCCTTCCCCACCTCTGTACCCTTGCCCAGGTGGTCTCAACTCTGCTGGGAGGTAAATGGCATTTTACGCATTGGAGGTGATGGAATTCCAGTTGAGCTATTTCAAACCCTAAAAGATGATGCTGTGAAAGTGCTGCACTCAGTAGGCCAGCAAATTTGGAAAACTCAGCAGGGGCCACAGGACTGGAAAAAGTCAGTTTTCACTCCAATCCCAAAGAAAGGAAATGCCAAAGAATGTTTAAACTACTGCACAATTGAACTCATCTCACACACTAGCAAAGTAATCCTCAAAATTCTCCAAACCAGGCTTCAACAGTATGTGAACTGTGAACTTCCAGATGTTCAAGCTGGTTTTAGAAAAGGCAGAGGAACCAGAGATCAAATTGCCAACATCTGCTGGATCATCAAAAAAGCAAGAGAGTTCCAGAAAAACATCTACTTCTGTTTTATTAACTACACCAAAGACTTTAACAGTGTGGATCACAATAAACTGTGGAAAATTCTTAAAAAGATGGGAATAGCAGACCACATGACCTGCCTCCTGAGAAATCTGTATGCAGGTCAGGAAGCAACCGTTAGAACTGGACATGGAACAACAGACTGGTTCCAAATCGGCAAAGGAGTACATCAAGGCTGTATATTGTCACCCTGCTTACTTAACTTATATGCAGAGTACATCATGAGAAATGCGGGGCTGGATGAAGCACAAGCTGGAATCAAGATTGCCGAGAGAAATAGCAATAACCTCAGATATGCAGATGACACCACTCTTACGGCAGAAAGCAAAGAAGAACTAAAGAGCCTCTTGATGAAAGTGAAAGAGGAATGTGAAAAAGTTGGCTTAAAACTCAGCATTCAGTAAACTAAGATCATGGCATCTGCCATAACTTCATGGCAAATAGATGGGGAAACAATGGAAACAATGAGTGACTTCATTTTTGGGGGCTCCAGAATCACTGCAGATGGTGACTACAGCCATGAAATTAAAAGATGCTTGCTCCTTGGAAGAAAAGTTATGACCAACATAGACAGCATATTAAAAAGCAGAGATATACTTTACCAACAGATGTCCTTCTAGTCAAAGCTATGGTTTTTCCAGTAGTCATGTATGGATGTGAGAGTTAAAAGAAAGCTGAGTGCTGAAGAATTGATGCTTTTGAACTGTGGTGTTGGAGAAGACTCTTGAGAGTCCCTTGGACTGCAAGGAGATCCAACCAGTAGATCCTAAAGGAAATCAGCCCTGAGTATTCATTGGAAGGACTGATGCTGAAGCTGAAGGTCCAGTACTTTGACCACCTGATGCAAAGAACTGACTCATTGGAAAAGACCCTGATGCTGGGAAAGATTGAGGGTGGGAGAAGGGGACGACAGAAGATGAGATGGTTGGATGGCATCACTGACTTGATGGACATGAGTTTGAATAAGCTCTGGGAGTTGCCAATGGAGAGGGAAACCTGGTGTGCTGCAGTCCACAGGGTCACGAGTCGGACACAACTGAGTGACTGAACTGAACTGAACTGAAATGGCATTTATCTTAGAGGCCACCCACCCACCCAGCTCTGCCCACACATCCTTCCAGGGCAAACCCTGGTTATAGACCCTTCCCATCCACACCATGGCCCTTCTCTGTTGGCCTCCAGTCTCTGCTCTCTGACCAAATGATCTCAGCCAGGTTCTGCTGTGGGCCCCGGGAAGAGGCCCTGTCACTCTTTAGACCTCAGTTTTCTTGTGTGCACGATGGAACAGTGATGAGGCTCTGGAAATCTAATGTCAGTCACAGTGTCCGGGGAAGTGGTCTGCCTCTCTGGTTTTCTTTCACCCGTGGAGCAGGAGATCAGCACCCCCATTTGCCCAGGAGACTTCTTGAGGGCCACCCTCCTGCCCTGGATTGTCTAGTCCAAGACAAGCATGATCACATTTGTGTGAGGACATGGTGGTCAGGCCAGGTTGAGTTCTCCCTGGCCAGGACTTCCCATGACCTCTGGGTGATCCCGTGTGTTTGCCCTGTAGCCAAGCAAGCAGTTGGGCTAGGGTCTGGCTTCTGCGGGGAGGGGTGCTCAGCCACCCTCCTCTGCTTCCAGAGCATCCATCAGCTTCTCCCACTTCTTTGGTACATTTAACTGGCATTTCCTGTACTTGAACTCAGAGCTGGGCCAACTTGACTTCAGGCCTTGAACCCCTCATGGCTCCAGGGCAGGGAGGAGACACCTTGAAGCAGCATCAGTGATGCTGAATTGCCTGGAGTCATACCCCGGGGACTTCTGCAGTTCCCTGGGAAGACGGGGTAGTCTGGGGGGCAAAGGGGTGATCCCCGAGGCTCAGGAGGATTGTTTCAGACACTCCCCATTGCTGAGCAGCAGGAAAGAGGAGAGGATTTTCAGGTGGTGTAGTGGTAAAGAACCCACCTGCCAATGCAGGAGACAAGAGACATGGGTTCGATCCCTGGATCGGAAGATCCACTGAAGTAGGAAATGGTAATCCACTCCGGTATTCTTGCCTGGGAAACTCCATGAACAGAGGAGCCTGGTGGGCTAGGATCTATAGGGTCACAAATAGTTGGACATGATTGAGTACACATATACTCTCCGGACTGGCTGGCACATGCAAGGAGGGGTGGGAAGACGTGGGGATGGGAGCCTCAGGGCACACACAGGGGCAGCAGAGGGAACAGAGATCACAGACCTGGCTGTCACATCCACGTTTATGCTTCTTTCTGCATTCTGGCTTTCCTCGGATGATAGGGAGACAGTCATGGAATGGGACCTGCGGCCAGAGCACCCCCGCTGCCCGACCATCCCCTCCCCGCCCACCTCCTCCAGAGAAAAGCCCCCTCTCAGTCTTCCTTGCCCTGCACCTGGTTTTCCTACCTTTCCAGACCCTGCAGTGGCCTCTACCCCATGGTTCCTGCCATCTCTGGGTCTCTGGGTGACAGTCTGGCTCCCTCAGCAGGCAGGCAGGTAGCAGGGCTCAGAGGTGGGAAAGAGAGGTGTGTTCCTGTTCTGTGTCTGCCAGGCCTTTCTCAGGGGCCCAGGGAAGGCGATGAGCCCACCACGTCAGGGGACAGAGGGCCACAAAGAGCAAGGCCTCTGGTGGGTTACATGGCTGCTCCTCCAGACCCAGGCGAGCACGTTCCCCAAAGAAATGAGAGTGCTACGACTGAAAAAGGGGGAGACAGGGTGGCAGATTAAAACAGCAGAAGTCACTGTAGGTGGGGCTAGAGGAGGCTCCTGGGTGGGGGATGCCAGGCTGGAAAACTTGAGCTGCACAGGGCATCTGGCTGGAGAAGGAAAGTCAAGGACAAAGGCCTTCAGGGAATTCCTTGGCGGTCCAGTGGTTAGGACTCCAAGCTTTCACTGTCAGGGGGGTTCAAGTTCGATCTCAGGTCTGAGGACTAAGGTACAAGGCTTGACCAAAAAAAGAAAAAGGACGAAAGCCTTCAAATATCTGAAGCCTGGGAGGACAGTGAGGCTCAGTCTCAGGCTTCAGCAGCAGAGGAAAGACCCAGAGGCAGATGTAATAATACACATGGAGAGAGATGCCTGCCCTGGGCAGGAGAGAGCGCCACCCTACAGGAAGCACTGCAGTGGCAGTACGGAGGGGAAGGGGTCCTCCCTGTTCCAAGGACTGCCCTGGGGGAAGGGGTGTTGAGGGGGCTTCATAGAAAGAAGGACAGATGGGGGAGGGTGGTTACAAGTGGCCCCCACAATTCCTGCTAAATCACACTGGCTTAGTGTAGCAGCCGGTGACTGTCTGATAGGAGGGAAGCAGAGGCTGAAGCTAGACAGAACAGAGATGGAGTAAGATGCTGAAAAGGAGGGGAAGAGATGGCGAGGCAGAGGGGACAGTGCAGACAAAGCGTCCCCAAGGCCCTGGAGACAGAGGCGGGCAGGCTGCGGGCACGCGTCCCTTGGCTGCGCCCAAGGTCGCCTGCCGGGGCTGTGGGTGCAGCGGTGCCCCTCCCGGGGCCCAGGTCCCTCCCACGCCCAGAGCCTCCACTCAGTCCAGCAGCGGCATTAATTAGGGGCCTAGCTAATGGCTCGGAAGATTGGCCCGTTCCAGGGACGCTGCTGAATAGAGACCTCGGTGAGATTTATTCCTAATTATCTCATTTGTCTCCCCCCATTACTCTTTATGGCTGGGATTTATGGGGCCATTAATGGGGCCTGGCCAGGCCAGGACGAGTGTGAGCCTTGAGATGCTTCATAATAATAACAATAACAACACTCACCCTGGGCAGATTAATAGGTTCTTGCCCTCCCCGCCCCCTGTCCTTGGGACCCTAGCTACCTACTGCCCCGTGTGTCCCTCTCGCTTCTGGGACCCCTGGAGCTCAGCTCCAGGTCCTCGCCACCTGTGGAGTTCAAGCCCTCCTCCACCCCACTCCACCCCAAGCCTGTCTTTTAGCTCTTCTCTGGTACCACTGACCAGGAGCTTCAGGGTGGTTGCTGGAACGGCAGTCCAGTCCAACGGCAACGCCTCCAGCTCAAGGCCTGTATCAGTAATCGATGAGCTTGGCTGCAAGCAGCAGCAAAGCCAGCAAAAGCTGGCCTAACCTGTAAGGACACGCCCTGCCTCCTTAACAAAGGTGCAGAGTCGGTCATCCCGAGTTGATCTGGAGACTCGGAGATGCTCTCAAGGAGCCTGGCTTCCATCCTTTGGCTCTGTTATCCTCAGCATGCGGTCCAGGTCTCCCCTCCTCATCACAAAGTGGCTACTGCAGCCCCAGGCAGCAAGCTCACACCGCATCCACACAGAACAAAAAGAAGCAGAGAGGGGGAGAGAGACCTTCTCCCCTGAAACGTTTCACCAGAGGGGCAAAAGCATCTCCAGAAGCTTGCGACAGGCCTACTTACATCTTTGTCCAGATTGGGTTACATGTGGTCTAAGGTTGACTTCTCCAGAAACAAGCCCTAGACAAAGCTTCGAGTGCAAGTAGGTTTGTTCAGGAGGGGATTCCAGCAACCATCAGAAGAGGAGTGAGACTTGGTGGGGGGTCGGGAGGGGGGAGCGGCCAATAAAGGGTTTGTTATCAAATCGGTTACCACTGCGTGTCGCTGGTGCTCAATCCTGCCTCTGAGGAAGCTGAGGTATTTATACACCAAACCCACCATCACTGGTTGAAGGCTGTTCCCAAAGAAGCATCAGTTTTCTGGCGCTTGCTGCCTGCTTGGGCTGCTGGAGGAAACCCTCGGGCAAAGGGGTGGAGATGCTAAGAGGCAGGGGTTGGCCAGAGAGCCCTTCACTGGTGAAGCCTGAGGGGACGGGCAGTCCCATCACCATCAGTGGGTGTGCAGGGCCTGGCGGACATGCCCCCCTGGTCCACGGCTGGGCAGGGAGGAGGGACCCACTGATGGGGAGGCCACCACAGGGTCTGCTGCAGCCTTCCCCCTGCTCTCCAGGGGTGAGACTCTATCACCAGGGCCTGATCACAGGCGCTGAGCAATTTCTACGTCAGTCTAAAGGAACGTGAGGACAATTCACAGAGAGAGAAGGCGAATTTCAGGCCGAGTGCTGTTGGCGTCACCTCAGCCTCCTCTACCTGCTTAGCTCGGGAAGAGAGCAAAAGAAGGCCTTCCAGCTCTTCCTGTGGCCACCCTCCCTACACACTCCTCCTCCATCCCCACTCCTGGGTGTGACTGCCCTTGCCTTCCCGCCACCATCCACCCTTGAGATGGAGAAGTCCAGCTTTTTCCATCCAGGCGTCAGCTCCCCCACCCCCCATTTTGCTGTAGGTAGAGACTGTCTACCTCACATTTCAGAATCTAGAACCCTTGTACACCACCACTGGGAGTATAAATCAGCGCCTCTTCTTTGGCAAAATGGCCATATGTCAACCATTGTTGTTCTGTTGCTAAGTCGTGTCTGACTCTTTTGTGACCTCATGGACTGTAGCCTGCCAGGCTCCTCTGTCCATGGGATTTCCCAGACAAGAATACTGGAGTAGACTGCCAATTTCTTCTCCAGGGGATCTTCCTGACCCAGGGATCAAACCCGCGTCTCCTGCATTGGCAGGAGGATTCTTTACCATTGAGCCACGAGGGAAGCCCTATATCAATCATACAACCCAGCAATTCCCTTCTGTTGTATATGAAACACATCTAGGTACAGACATCCTCCCAAAGGCAAGGACTAGAATGTGAGCTTTTGTGTTTTGTTCATTTGTTTTAGATTTAAGTCATTTTAAAAAGATTTGTTTATTTGACTGCCTTGGGTCTTAGTTGTGGCATGCAGGATCTTTAGTTGAGGAATGTGACCTCTTAGTTGCAGTATGTGGGGTCTTGTTCAATGACCAGGGATCAAACCCAGGCCCCCTTCATTGGAAACGCAGAGTCTTAGCCACTGGAACACCAGAGAAGTCCCAAGGACTAGAGTGTTTGCTGAAATACTATATTCATAATGGTCGCCAAGAGGGAACTCAATTGTCCACTCATGGTGGAATGGAGAAATAGGTTGCGGTGTAGTCACTCGATGGAATTCTACACAGCAGTGAGACTGAACCAACCCAGCAGTGAGAAGCAAGCCAGACACACAAGAGCAGACTATGGATTCTTTTCACATAAAGTACAGAGACGACAGAATCGATCTATGGTACTGGAAGTCAATTACCCTTTCCCAGTTTCTTCCTTCTCTGTTTACTGTATCTATATGAGATACAGTAATTAAGATACACCGATGGATGCTAACTGAACATATTATGATAATCATTTCACAATATATATAAATCAAACCATAATGCTGTACATGTTAAACTTATACAGTGATGTATGTCAATGATTTCTTGATAAAACTGGAAAAGAATAAGAAAACATATTGGCTGATTTACTTCCCTTTTCATGACATTAGTTGCTCTGCAAGAGGAATGAAGAGTTTGCCCCCAAAGTCTCACGTTCCTGGAGAGGAATCCGGAGAGCTCTGTGTTTACCATGCTGGTGACAGAAATCCTATGCAAATTGACTTAAACAGAAAAAAAAAAAAAGGAATTTATTGGCTCTCATAGCTGGAAGGAACACTCTGGTATTTGAAAAATTAAAGAAAGATCTTCAGCCATCAGTGGGAGCTGGGGACCCATGTCTCCAGGATTCTGTCTCTCCTTTCTGTCTCAGCTCTGCAACAACCTGTGTGTTGGCCTCAGTGTCTCCCATCGCAGATACATCTCCATTCTGATGGATGGGGAGAGAGCAGGGCAGATCGAAGCCAGAGGCGGCAACCCCAGTGGGGGAAAGGAATCTCATCCTTGGGGTGGCTCTCTGGGATCCCGTGTCCATCCTCTGGATGGATCACTGCTGCCAGAAGTGTTTGAATCTTTGAATCAATCAAGCTAACACGACCATTAAAAGTGAAAGTGCTAGTTGATCAATCGTGTCCTGCTCTTTGCAGCCGCATGGACTGTGGCTGCGCTAATTGGTGGGTCTGGATCATCCGTTTACTCCCGTTGGGGAGGGGGCTTTGGTAGTTAAGAGCCTCATCAGAACCACATGGAGAGGAAGAGGAGCAGTTCCCCAAAGCAGAGACATTGTTTTAGAAGGAGGGAAAAAGTTGCTGGGAAGACAAAAGAAAAACAAATGCTTAAGACACATCCCCACTTCCCCAAGGAAAGACCCCATCCCCTCACCCCCGGCTTTAAGTGGTTCTTTCTATTAAAAGCTGGCATGCATCTTGCTGGTATATTGAGTGAAGCCCACTGGTCAGAGAACTGCTTCCCATTGAAAGACACCAGAGGCCACTGTTCATACTGACTCTGTGAATGGTGCCTCTTGAAGCAGGACAGTGTGTGGCAGTCCTGAACTTGATCATGCCCGGCTGGACCAGGGATGGGTGGCTGGGCCATGAAGGAAGCATTGATAACTATGAAATACTCAGTGATAAATCTGACCAAAAATGTATAAGACTGGTACACTGAAGAATTAAAACACATTGTTGAGAGAAATAGAAGGAATGGAAGATAGATTACGTACATGGATCAGAAAACTCAATATTGTTAAAATATCAATCCCCCCCACCAACTGATCCATAGATTCAGTGCAATCTCAATCAAAATTGCAGTAGATTTTTAAAAACATTTATTTATTTGGCTGCATCAGGTCTTTCTGGCATCACATAGGAGCCTTCCCTGTGGTACATGGACTCTCTAGTTGGGGTGTGTCGGCTTAGTCGCTGTGCAGCATGTGGGATCTTAGTCCCCAACCAGGGATGGAACGCACATCTCCTGCATTGCAAGGAGGATTCTTAACCACTGGACCACCAGCGAAGTCCCTCCAGTAAGCTTTTAAGTGGAAATTGACAAGTTGATTCTCAAATTCATAAAAGAGACAAATGGCATAGGATGGTCAAAACAACTTTTTAAAAGAGCAAGAATTTGAAGAACTTATGCTCTTGATTTTACACATCTACACGAATCAGGTCAAATTGATGGCATTGACAGATGGACAAATAAATTGATGGAATAGAACAGAAAGTCCAGAAATAGACACATGTATATATGATCAATTTATTTTCAACAAAGATGTCAAGGCACTTCAAATTTCAAAGGTGTCCCCTTCCTAGTTCCTGACATACAGTAATTCACTGTCACCAGAAGCTGGTTGGAGGCAAAGGCAACAATACACATGACCCCATATCTTTGTGGCGTTGGCTGATGCTTTTCAACTCGGTTGCCAGCTCCTGGAGCTCAGGCAGCAGGAAAGGGACACAGACCAGTGGGAGGAATTCAGAGGACCAGGCCTCCAGGAGAGACGGAGGGATGCGGGGTTAGAGGCAGAAGAGAGAGCGCGGATCATCCAGCTTGTTTCCTGGGCAAAGCCACCAGGACAAAGAAAACCAAGATGTTGTGATAGCATATTTCTTCTCCAAATTTCATCCTGGTAGAATTACTGGCCAGTAATTACCTAGCAAATTAAAGAATCTACCAGGACCCTAGTTAGGTACCTGAGGACATAAATGGTCCCTAATTAGAAAAAGTTGTCAATTGGGAACAATTATCTCTGTTCTGTTTCATTTCCTCCCCTCCTGGAGCCGGATCTCTCTTCTTCACCTCCTCCACTGGGGCTTCTGTCTACTCTTGCTGTTTGGGGGTAGGGAGACGGGGTGGAGGAGGCAAAAGCTCCCATCTATCACGACCACTAGTGCCAGCTCAGGAGGTGGTACCAGAGGCCTGCCCTGTGTCCCCAGGAGCCCCATGCCCTCACCACCTTGCTTTCTAATGGCCTGTTCACTGGTTTCTTCTCCCACTAAAATATAGGCTCCCTGCAGGCATGGGTTTCTTTTAACTACCTCCCCATCTCCAGATCTAGCCCAGGGCCTGGCTTCCAGAGAAGACACAGAAAAGGTAGTTGAAATGAAATGAAGACTCTGGGCCCCAGGGTGGTAGTGCTGAGCATCACCATCTGAGCACAGAGGAGGAGGCTGATTGCACAACCTCACTTGCCCAGCCATAGCCTAGAAACACCCTCCCACCCACATTTTGCAGAGGAAGCCTGGCCGGAGGTGTGTGATGTCATCTCCTGCCTCCTGTGTTGCTCTGCAGTTGGAGACATCACTTCAGGTTGAGGGATTAGAGAAAGCTTCATGGAGCATCTAGTGTTTAGTTTGGGGAAATTTGGAGTTAAGAGGAAAAGCCAACGGAAGCAGCACACAGGTGAGGAGCTTGGTCTGGCTGAATCATGGGAAGTTTGCAAGAGGAAGGAAGGGAGGAAGGGGGAGAGAGAGAAAGGAAGGTGGCTGGGGTTGCAAGAAACCTTGAAAGACCACGAGGGAGTGTGGGCTTCAACCCATAAGCCTTGGGAAAGGATCCAACAATGACATTCCCAGAAGTTGAGTCCAGAGTCATGCTCACGAGGAAACCAAAAGGAGAAAGATGAAGGGGAGACCTGAGGTGGTGCAGGGGGATGGTACAGACACGAGAGGAAGGTGACTGTCCTGGGCAAGGATGACCCCAACAACTCCGATCAGTGAAGGCAAGAGGGAGTGGGGAGTCGATCAAACTAAATGCCTCAACTTGTGTCCTAGCAATTTTCCTTCTAGGAATTTACCCTAAAGAAATTATTCAGCATATACATGAAGATCTTGTGCTTCATGATATCTATCACAGTATTATTTAAAATAGTAAAAACAAGAGAAGGGGAAACATTATGCTAAATAAGAGAAGCCAGTTGCAGAAGACCATGTCTTGTCTGGCCTCATTTGTAAGAAATGTCCAAGCTGGCGTATCTGGAGAGACAGAAAGCAGATTAGTGGTTGCCTAGGGCTGGGTTTGGGGATGGAGGGTGGATTAGGGGGTGACCACTAATGGGTACAGGGCTCTGTTTTGGGGAGATATAAATATTCTAAAATTACATTATAGTGATGATCAGAAAACTCTGGTCATCTGTACTGAAAGCCAGTGCATTGTACATTTAAAATGAATGAACTTTATGGTTTATACATTGACCTCGCTAAAGCTGATCAAATTCTTAAACAGGGCAGGGGGCTGCTGTGTACTATAAGGAAAGCGGCTTCTGCCTGCAGCCATGGTCAGCCCTGGACCCCACAGAAAATAAGGCTGCCTACCTTAGGAGTGGTACCCCTCTGGAAGAGAGTAGGATGAGGTGGCAGGGGATGGGGGAGACTCAGGGAAACAGCTGGCTGGGAGCTGAGGGTAAGAAGACGACTCGCTGAATGTGAGGCTCCGAAGACAACTGTGGTCTCAAGTCCATCCCTTGTGGACAGCCAAGCAGCTGGGCCCCCGCCACCATGCTCTACCTACAGCCTCTGCCTGCCTGCAGGAGGGGACCCAGGATTGCTCTGCACACAGCCACCAGGCCAGGTCCTGGCTGAGAAACAGAGGAAGGTGGGATGTTCAGGAAGAGGGCAGAGGAGAGAAAAGCAAGGAGAAAAGAACCTGACAGTCCTGGGGTTGAATCCCAGATCCTCCACTTAATTGACTGTGTGACCTTGAGCAAGTGTCTTCACCTCTCTGGGTCCAGTTTCTTCACCTTTCTCAAGGGAGAGCAGCTGACGTTACCGGCTTTAGCAGGTGTGGAGAATGGGGTTCCATGCCTTAAGGAGCTGTGCAGGGGCATCATCACTCACTGGGGGGAAAAAGTCCTGGTGATGGGGGAGCCTCTTGGAGCCCCCATATCTCCATGACAGAGCCAGCGAAGGTGGGGCCAGGGGTTGATAAAATCACTGATCCCAGAACTTGAGGAAGAACAACAAGAGGAAGAGGGGCTCAACCTGAGGTCTCTCCTTGCATCCATTCCCCCACCCCTACTCCCACCTTCCATTCCAAAAGCTTCCAGCATGAGCGTCTTATGAGCTTCTCTGAAGAAGGGACTAATTAAACCTTAATTGACACAGCACTAATTAGCTTCTTAATTACACGGAACCACATGATTAGCCACTCAGCAGACACTAATTGTTCATTAGGAAGCAGCCTCCCTCTCTCTCCCCCTTCCCTTTTCTAGAACCTACCAGCTAAGGCACCTGACGGGCTCATAGTAGGCGGTGCCCCTCGACCCCAGCCCAGCTCAGCCTCTGAGCCCATCTTGATGGTGGCGGGGTGGGCAGGGGGCGCAGCTGGACGAGTTCATGCTGCCCTGACCTGAAGTCAAGTGCCCTCTCATGATAATAATCTAAATATAACAACTTGTATCATTTTGAGCATCTCAGATTCAGGAGCCTGCAGTCTTCCTCTTTCAAACCCCTATCCTGAATCAGGATAGAACTGTGGGCTCTGGAGCCCTGAATTTCAGCCTTCTTGGGGTGAAGGGAGCCCAGGGCAGGCCCAGCTTGAAGGGCAAGAGGACAGGGAGCCAGTCTCTGACACCCAACAGGACAAGTATTTTCCAGACGGGGAGACTGAGGCGCCACGAGAGTGAGAAATGTACCAGGGGTTCACACAGCAAGTAAGTGACAGAACCAGACTCAAACCCGGGTCTGCCTCCAGAGCCAAGCTTCTTTCTACTAGTCCAGCTGCCTCCTGCAGAATTTTCAAATTTCATGACATGCAGAATCGGGACCTGGAAGGAAGGGCACTTGCCCCTCCCCAGGAAGCCATCTGCCTCCAGTGACACAGCTTAACTTCTGTGTAAGCCAGGAGCAGGGCCTAGGAGGACAGGGAGGGGCCGCCTGGCTTCAGATCCCAGCTCTTCCTAAGTTGTGTGGCTTTGGGTGAGTTACCCTTGACCTCTCTGTGTCTCAGCTTTCTCCTCCATAAAACAGGGATAACAGTACCACCCCCAACCCCCAAGGCTTCCTAGAGGATTAGGTGAGCTAGTGCCTGAAAAGTGCCCAGAGGAGTATCTGCCTTGCAAACCAGTGCTTTATAAGGGCGACAGTCACTCCTCTGTAATGGAGGTTGGTGGTACCTCTAGGAGAGGATTTGGGATTTAGGGTCCACTACCCCTCCTTCCTACCTCTCAGATTTCCTCTCTACTGCTGAGCCTCAGAAACCACTCCCAATAGCTGGGAAGTCACCTCTCCCTCCTGAGAGTCTGCCCCAACCCGGTACCCTCTCGGTATGTCTCCTCTGCCCCAGACTATGCTGGCTCCTGAGGGCCCAGAGGTGGTCAGGCCTGCGGGCTGCTGGGTGCACACAGATGTCCTGGCACATCCCAGCAGAGGTGTGTGCAGGAAGGGGACCAACATCACCTGCAGATCCAGTGACCACACATCCTGCTTCTCCCAAGACAGGCCTACTTTTCTCTGATGGCACCGATATCGTTACTCACAGGACCCCCTTCCACTCTCTGTCTGTTTGTTTGGGTTGCTCTGGGTCTTCACCGCTGCACGTGGGCTTTCTCCAGTTGTGGTGCACAGGCATGTGGGATCTTCCCAGATCAGGGATCAAACCCGTGTCCCCTGCATTGGTAGACAGATTCTTAACCACTGTGCCAACAGGGAAGTCCCCCCCTGCCCCCCGCACTCTTAAATGGTGCTGATTTGGACAATAGAAGACATGATCCCACAATGTACACACCCTTCTCTGCCTACCTTGGGCCAGGTGCTGTCCACCCCAGTGGGTGGGAGACAGTGCTCACCCACCCCAGGGCATCCCCAAACTAGGGGGTTGGACTGTGACCATCCTCTCCTCTGACACAAGGGAAAAAATGATATAGGGGGAGGGCTTCCCCAAATTCTTACCACCGGAAGGGGAGGAGTTGAGGTGCTAACCCACAGCTAGGGGGCCACTTCTGCCATGCTCCTTCCCGGCATTGGCAAGGGGGTACCATGAAAGACGGTGATGTGGAGGGCCAGGGGTTCACATGGGAGTGTGGCTGGGCATGCTGGGATTTAGGGAAAGGGGTGAAAGCAACTCCCTGTCTGGAGTAAAGGCATTGGAGGGCAGCGGGCAGGTGGCTGAGTGGATTGGGATCAGGGGAGACGGAGGACCCTGCAGAGGGCAGGGGACAGGGGCTTAGTTCAACTATCCAGAGAGCTGCCCCAGTGGATGAGGTGTATCCCCTTATTCATGTTCTGCCATTGGCCTGAGGACTTGAGACAAAGATACAGGGTAGATGAGCCCCAAAGTGCCTGAATTGAGATCTTTGTGGAGGACGGAGCACTTGCGTTGGCTGGGTATCAAAAAAGGTACCGCAAATGGCAAGAGCTGTGCAAACACTGTAAAATACATCTCTGGTCTCTTCAAGAATGATGAGTGGACCAGCCTGCCAGGCCCTGGGATGCTTTTATAGACATGAGACCAAAAGGGATATTGTGGCCCATCTAGGGAGAACCTTGGGGGCCTTGGTGAACATTTTTCTTTTAATGTGTGTGCTCAGTTGTGTCTGACTCTTTGCAGCCCCATGGACTATAGCCTTCTAGGCTCCTCTGTCCATGGAATTTTGCAGGCAAGAATACTGGAGTGGTTGCTACTTCCTACTCCAGGGGATCTTCCCGAACCAGGGATCAAACCTATGTCTCTTGTGTCTCCTGCATTGCCAAGAGAGTTCTTTTCCACTAGCACCACCTGGAAAGCACCCCCTCCCTTTTTTTTTTATACAGCATACTTTATTTCTTTTTAACTTTTTTAAAGGTCTTTTTTTTTTTTTTAATGTGGACCATTTTTTAGGTCCTTATTGAATTTGTTAAAATATTGTGTTTTTTTTTTGGGGGGGGGGGCGTTGTTTTGTTTTTGTCTGCTAGGCATGGGGAATCTTAGCTCCCCTGCCAGGGATCAAACCGGCATCCCCTGCATTGGAAGGCAAAGTTTTAACCACTGGACAGCCAGGGAAGTCCCCCTGGTGAGCCTCCTTATGGAGGAGTCCAAGGGAACCAGCCCCTGGGGTGCGGCTGTGCTGGCTTCAGGACTAGGGATAGAGATTTGCTCACTGCCCCTCACGGCCTCTTCCTGCACCTTCTTGCCCTCCTTGGTCCCCTTCTGGTCCCTTTCCAGGGAGGCAGGCCTGGTCTCCAGGGAGGGGATTCTCAGGATGACCCACCCCTTCCCTATCTGGTCCTTGGTGGGGGGAGGAGGAAAAGGTGAAGATGCTCCAGCATCTTTGGGCAGTGCCAGTCACCCCACCCCCACCAGGTCCCTGGTGTGCCCGCAAGAGGCAAGAGACGCAGCAATTAGGTCAGAAACCCCTCCAGATGCTTCTCCCCTCCCTCATTATCTGGAAACTGTTACACTGTGTCGAGGAAAGCCCCCAGGGTGTTTTCCCATCTGTTGCTCTATTTCTGACACATGCTGCTCCCCACCTGGAATTCCCAGGCCCTCCTCTCCTCTTGCCTCACGGCTTCCTGACCTTGGACAAGTTACCTAGTCTCTCTGGGCCCTTTTCTCCTCATTCGTAATGTGGACATGACTGTACCCACCTCCTGGGGGTCACAGAAGACTCAAGGGGTTAAATCATACCAAGGTTTAGTGCGGGACCCAGCACAGAGTAGGTGCTCAATAAATGGTGGCTACAGTTCTTCTCAAGGGCCAGTTCAAAGCTCTGTTCCTCCAGCCAGCCCTCCCCGACCACCTCAGGCTTAAGGGGGGACTGTTTTCTGCCTTGCACTGCCCACCCCTCGGTACCTCTCACATCCTGATCTGCATCCTTTGTTGCTGATACACACCTTGTTCCCACATTTATTGGGGTCTTTCATGTGCCAGTCGTGGTGGAGAGGTCTGACAGAATGTGCCACTGGAGAAGGGAATGGCAAACCACTGCAGTATTCTTGCCTCGAGAACCCCATGAACAGTATGAGAAGGCAAAAAGATAGGACACTGAAAGATGAACTCCCCAGGTCAGTAGGTGCCCAATATGCTACTGGAGATCAGTGGAGAAATAACTCCAGAAAGAATGAAGGGATGGAGCCAAAGCAAAAACAACACCCAGTTGTGGATGGGACTGGTGATAGAAGCAAGATTCGATGCTGTAAACAGCAATACTGCATAGGAACCTGGAATATTAGGTCCATGAATTAAGGCAAATTGGAAGTGGTCAAACAGGAGATGACAAGAGTGAACATCGACATTCTAGGAATCAGCGAACTAAGATGGACTGGAATGGGTGAATTTAACTCAGATGACCATTATATCTATTACTGTGGGCAGGAATCCCTTAGAAGAAATGGAGTAGCCATCATAGTCAACAGAAGAGTCTGAAATGCAGTACTTGGATACAATCTCAAAAATGACAGAATGATCTCTCTTCATTTCCAAGGCAAACCATTCAATATCACGGTAATCCAAGTCTGTACCCCGACCAGTAATGCTGAAGAAGCTGAAGTTGAATGGTTCTATGAAGACCTATAAGACCTGCTAGAACTAACACCCAAAAAAGGTGTCCTTTTCATTATAGGAGACTGGAGTGAAAAAGTAGGAAGTCAAGAAACACCTGGAGTAACAGGCAAATTTGGCCTTGGAGTACAGAATGAAGCAGGGCAAAGGCTAACAGAATTCTGCCAAGAGAACACACTGGTCATAGCAAACACCCTCTTCCAACAACACAAGAGAAGACTCTACACATGGACATCACCAGATGGTCAGCACCGAAATCAGATTGATTATATCCTTTGCAGCCAAAGATGGAGAGAGGCTCTATACAATCAGCAAAAACAAGACTGGGAGCAGACTGTGCAGATCATGAACTCTTTATTGCCAAATTCAGACTTAAATTGAAGAAAGTGGGGAAAACCACTAGACCATTCAGGTATGACCTAAATCAAATCCCTTATGATTGTACAGTGGAAGTGAGAAATAGATTTTAGGAACTAGATCTAACAGAGTGCCTGATGAACTATGGGTGGAGGTTCATGACATTGTACAGGAGACAGGGATCAAGACCATCCCCAAGGAAAAGAAATGCAAAAAAGCAAAATGGCTGTCTGAGGAGGCCTTACAAATAGCTGTGAAAAGAAGAGAAGCAAAAAGCAAAGGAGAAAAGGAAAGATATACCATTTGAATGCAGGATTCCAAAGAATAGCAAGGAGAGATGAGAAAGCCTTCCTCAGCGATCAATGCAAAGAAATAGAGGAAAACAATAGAATGGGAAAGACTAGAGATCTCTTCAAGAAAATTAGAGATACCAAGGGAACATTTCATGCAAAGATGGGCTCAATAAAGGACAGAAATGGTATGGACCTGACAGAAGCAGAAGATATTAAGAAGAGGTGGCAAGAATGCACAGAAGAACTGTACAAAAAAAATCTTCACGACCCAGATAATCATGAAGGTGTGATCACTCCCACTCACCTAGAGCCAGACATCCTGGAATGTGAAGTCAGGTGGGCCTTAGGAAGCATCACTACGAACAAAGCTAGTGGAGGCGATGGAATTCCAGTTGAGCTATTTCAAATCCTGAAAGATGATGCTGTGAAAGTGCTGCACTCAATATGCCAGCAAATTTGGAAAACTCAGCAGTGGCCACAGGACTGGAAAAGGTCAGTTTTCATTCCAATCCAAAAGAAAGGTAATGCCAAAGAATGCTCAAACTACCACACAATTGTACTCATCTCACACGCTAGTAAAGTAATGCTCAAAATTCTCCAAGCCAGACTTCAGCAATATGTGAACTGTGAACTTCCAGATGTTCAAACTGGTTTTAGAAAAGGCAGAGGAAATGGAGATCAAATTGCCAACATCTGCTGGATCATCGAAAAAGCAAGAGAGTTCCAGAAAAACATCTATTTCTGCTTTATTGACTATGCCAAAGCCTTTGACTATGTGGACCACAATAAACTGTGGAAAATTCTGAAAGAGATGGGAATACCAGACCACCTGACCTGCCTCTTGAGAAACCTGTATACAGGTCAGGAAGCAACAGTTAGAACTGGACATGGAACAACAGACTGGTTCCAAATCAGCAAAGGAGTACATCAAGGCTGTATGTTGTCACCCTGCTTATTTAACTTACATGCAGAGTACATCATGAGAAACGCTGGGCTGGAAGAAGCACAGACTGGAATCAAGATTGCCGGGAGAAATATCAATAGCCTCAGATATGCAGATGACACCACCCTTATGGCAGAAAGTGAAGAAGAATTAAAGAGCTTTTTGATGAAAGTGAAAGAGAAGAATGAAAAAGTTGGCTTAAAGTTCAACATTCAGAAAACTAAGATCATGGCATCTGGTCCTATCACTTCATGGCAAATAGATGGGGAAACAGTGGCTGATTTTATTTTTCTGGGCTCCAAAATCACTGCGGATGGTGATTGCAGTCATGAAATTAAAAGACACTTGCTCCTTGGAAAGAAAGTTATGACCAACCTAGACAGCATATTAAAAAGCAGAGACATTACTTTGCCAACGAAGGTCCATCTAGTCAAGGCTATGGTTTCTCCAGCAGTCAAGTATGGATGCGAGAGTTGGACTATAAAGAAAGCTGAACACAGAAGGATTGATGCTTTTGAACTGTGGTGTTGGAGAAGACTCTTGAGAGTCCCTTGGACTGCAAGGAGATCCAACCAGTCCATCCTAAAGGAGATCAGTCCTGGGTGTTCATTGGAGGGACTGATGTTGAAGCTGAAACTCCAACACTTTGGCCACCTGATGCGAAGAGCTGACATTTGAAAAGACCCTGATGCTGGGAAAGATTGAGGGCAGGAGGAGAAAGGGACGACAGAGGATGAGATGGTTGGATGGCATCACCAACACAATGGACATGGGTTTGGGTGGACTCTGGGAGTTGGTGATGGACAGGGAGGCCTGGCGTACTGGGGTTCATGGGGTTGCAAAGAATCGGACACTACTTAGCAACTGAACTGAACTGAACTAAGAGTTTACTGCTGCTACTGCTGCTACGTCGCTTCAGTCGTGTCCGACTCTGTGCAACCCCATAGACGGCAGCCCACCAGGCTCCCCCGTCCCTGGGATTCTCCAGGCAAGAATACTGGAGTGGGGTGCTAGTTCCTTCTCCGATGAAGTAAAGTGAAAAATGAAAGTGAAGTCGCTCAGTCATGTCTGACTCTTCACAACCCCATGGACTGCACCCTACCAGGCTCCTCCATCCATGGGATTTTCCAGGCAAGAGTACTGGAGTGGGGTGCCATCACCTTCTCTGAAGAGTTTACTAGTCAATGGTAAAAATATACCACCTTTAAGAAATAAGCGGTTGATGGGAATGTGAATGGAATGTCCATGTGCCAGGCACTAAGAGCTTTACATCTGTTAACTCATTTAGCCCTCATAACACCCCCATCCCATTTTACAGAGGCAGAAAACAAGACACAGAGAGGTGAAGTAACTTACCCAACCTCACACATCAACGAAAGTGATGGACCCAGACCAAGAACCCAGGCAGTCAAAGTCCAAAGGCCATGCTTTCACCCTCTACCATAAGCAGGTTGATAGACATTTGCCCAGGGTGGGGTGTGGGGGGCTAGGATATACACATGACACGAAACCACAGGCTCTGTGGGGTTTCCAGTTTCACTGCTGCGTACCTGTGGTCTACCCCAGGGCTGTGCCGGTGTGATCACTGCATGTGGATCATGTCTGTGCAGAAGTGTGTCTAAAGGCCGCATGTCACACGCTCGAAGAGCTCAGGTACCATGTGTTCAGAATGTGTGTGCCTGTGTACAATGTCTGTGTGCACCCAGCGTGTATTTCTGCAGCGGTGTTGTAGGAGCACACATCACACACCTTTGTGTAGCTGTCATTACGCCTTGACAAAAGCTAACTATTCCGGAGGGACGTAGGACTTATTTCCCCTTTATTAGAAAGTGAGGTGCCAGATCTGGAGCAGCTGCATGACTGGCAGCCTACAGGCCCGAGGAGTGTGAACAGTATATGATGCAAGCACATACGCACATGTGTGTAACTGTGTGTGTGTGCTAGGTACACCCACACGCCTGTGTGTCAACAGTACCCGGGTGAAGGCCCACACAGGGCATTGGTAGCTGTATTTGGGTGCATGGAGGTTACATGTGACCTGTGTGTGATAAACACACGTGCACGTACAGGCGTGTATGTGTCCGTAGGCGGAGAACTATATAGGCAGGCACACTCAAGGGGACACGTGGTGGGTGCCAGGACCGCACAGTGAGACCTGACCTCCACTCCTGCCTCTGCCTCGGTCTGCTGTGCCACCTTGGACGCGCTGCCTCCTCTCCGGAGGCTCAGAGTGAGCATCATAAACTGGGGCGAGTGCGGAGGATGAGAGAATAGAGCCGCGGCACCCTAGGCGCCCAGCACATGCGCACTACTTGAGGAGACACTATTCGTGTGCACACACACGTGTGGACCACGAGGGTGTGTACATGGAGCCGTGTGGGCTCCCAGGGTGTGGCGTGTCGGGGGTGGGAGTGGGTGAACACGGGTGTGTGTGCAGGTGCTGTTCACACTGCGGGTGTGTTCCCAGGCTGCAGGGGACACAGTCGTGGAAGTGTGTGCGCGCCCTGTTGCACAGTGCGTGCGTGGGGCTGGAGGGGTGACTGGGCCCCAGGCCCCTGGTTTGGGGAGAGGATGGAGTTGGGGGCTCTGGCGGGGAGGAGGCGGGTATCTCCGGCTGTCAGGCCCGCGGTGGGTGGGGGCACCCGGGGCGGCGGTGATGGAGCCCCCGCTCTCCCGCCAGGCCTGCCAAAATACAGCGAGACAGGGTGTAATTAGCGGCACTTACCGCGGCCATTACCCTCCTCGCCGCCGCGCGTGACACACGACCCGTCAGCTCGGCGTTTGCACCATTAAGGGGCCTCATTAGCATCCCGGCTCAGAAGCAAAATTACCCTCACTGCTCATTTCAAGATGTCATCAATTTTAATTTAGGGCCCAAAGATAGTACAATGGGAAGGCCCTCCCGGCCAGCCGCGCACGGAAAGTGGGGGGAGGGTGGGGGAGGGGCGGGGGCAGCCAGGGCCGAGGTGGGGAGGGCCGAGGGGGCGCGGGGCGCAGCGAGGCGGGAAGGGAGGCGCTGGTCTCCCCCGGCCCGGCCCGAGAGGTCCCCAGGCGCCCCCCTGGGCAGGAAACAGGATTGCGGGCACAACCAGGGCCCACCCACCCCCCAAGGGCCGCCTGGAAGTTAAGTCTGGAGCCAGACGGTAGCGAGATGCTGTGCCTGGCGTTTCCCTTCGGTTATTCCTTTAAAGAACGTGGGAAAACTCTGGGGTGGGCTGCAGTCCGTGGGTTCGCAGAGTCGGACACGACTGGGCCACTGAATGACAATTCCTTTAATTCCCACAACAACCTTGGGTGGTAGCGACGGCAGTCTCTTAACTGAAGGGAGGAGACTGAGAAAGTCCCCCCCAAGTCACCTGGCGACCTCCACCTGCCTTAACCCAGCAAGCGGTGGCAGAGACCGCATTTCAACATGGGCCCATTTGGTTCCGAGGCGATCTGCCCCTGGACCCAGAACCTGCGCTCGTGGAACGGCCTTCCGGTCAGTGCCTGGGCCCCCCAGCCCGCCTGGTCTGCAAGTGGCCTTCTCCATTCGTGCCCGGAATACCCCCTCCTTCTCCTTGTCGGCCAAGTCCCTCGTGATTCAGGTTAATGTCACCCTTGTCTTCCTGCCGCCCCCTCGCTGAATCATCCTGGCTGTTCACCTGTCTGTCTCCTCGCCCCCACCTGTTTGGGGATTGGCTACCAAGGAGTAGGGACTGTCCCTTATCCCCCTGGGGCATCCCCGGTACCCCGCACAGAGCCAGCTGTGAGAAGTGCTTGGGGTTTGCTGAGGGAATGGACAATTACTGTCTCCCAGTCGTCCTGCCCTCCGGTGGAGTCTGGAGGCGAGAACTGTCATCTAGGTGGAAGGGGACCACGGAGGTCTCCCCAGCCCACCCTCCATCGGTCAGATGAGCACCTGGGGCTCAAGATGGGGTAGGCATGGCCTGGAGAAGGACTATTTCAGTCTGTCCATGATGGCTCAAAGTGGATATGCCCCCAAAAATGATAGGGGAAAAAAAAAGAGTGGGTATGCCCCAAATGTTTGTCGAGTGACTGAATGATTGAACACATGGATAAATGCACAAGTGGGTGAGGAGCTGCTCTCCCTGGGGCGCTTTTGGGTCCCTCCAGGGACAGAAATCTTAGTTATTTCCTCTGCGGGCCTCACAGTCACTTGACTTATCAGCACCCCTGGGATATTTACATTGTATAAACAGAGCCTGGGCACATGTGATGCCCTGAAAGTGCCTCTTTCTTCTAAAAGGGGAACTACCCAGGCCAGGGGAGATTTTCCAGAAGGCCTGGTGTGGGAGGTGGGGGAATCTTCTTATTTCCAGCTGGCTCCACCACCCCAGTCTGTCTTAACCCATGGTGAGGTTTAGGCCCAGTCTCTGAACCCACTGGGCCTTGGTTTCTCCCAAGTGTAAAGAAGGAGGCTGTAACCCATGCCTCGGCTTCTCAGGTCATGGCGTGAGGCTCAGCAGCAAGCAGCAGGAATATGGCCGGGCTGAGAGCACAGGGCACCGCCAATCACCCCACGTGCCCTGGTCAGACCCAGTCCTGCCTGCCTCCCCTGCTGCCTTCAACCCCCCAGCTCCCTGAAGAGAGCCGGAGCGAGAGGAGAGGGAAGGGCCCCCGTCCTGAGCCCGGAGACTGGGTCCTTGCTGGCGGCAGGCTCCGCTCCCCAGCCTCACAGAAGACGGATCGCTCCCTTAATCACTCTGGAAAAGAACCCCAAGCCGATATAATATTATAATTAATTAATTCACTAAAAAGGTATTAAATTTCTCTCCCCCCTGTGGATATTATCTGAATTCATTGACCTTTAGAAAAATCACCCTCTAATTGTAACCAGGTCCAAAAGCATTTGCAGCCCGTCCCTTTTACATTAATAATATCTTCCCGGACTCAGCTCTAGCTGCTTAAATATTGTATAAATTCCACTGCCCCCCTCGGAAAAGAGAGAGCAAAGAAAAAAGATGAGGCTGGAGGAGCGCAAGAGGTGGATGGGGGCTGGACCCCGAGAGGCTAAGGTCTCAGGAAGTGAGGGGCAAGGGGTGAATTGAAGGGGCTCTTTCTAGCTGCTTCAGGTGGCATGGAAGGAGCCTTTGAGATGGGGAGGAAGGCATGGGTTGGGAACAGGAGGGTTGAATTCAGGGTTCGTTTTTTAGGAGGCTGGGGCAGGGAAGATCCATAGTGTATATCAGACTCTCATCCAAGCCAGTGGCTCCAAACAGTGAAGAACCTCTGATTTAAAGGACCAGTGGGTGATGGAAAGAGAAATTCCAAAGAACATTCTGAGCTCCATCTTCTTCCCCCGCTCAGGATCCCCCCTTCCACCTACCGCAGGCTTCACTCCACTTCTGACTCCCCAGACAGCCCTGTTCTACAGATGATAGGCCAGGCCTCGAAGGAGAGATGCTGTGGGATGTCCAAGACTTCCTCATGCTGAGGAGGTGGGGACTAAGGAGCTGAGAGCCAGCACCAGCCCTCGCCCATTCTCAGCAGGGCCCGGAGTCCACTCTTGGCTTCCCGTCTGAATGGGTAGGGAGATGCTCCACGGATGGCAGGGGTGGAAAGCCACCTTCCTGTGTGTACAGCGTGATGCGTATGTCTGTCCTGCTCCTTGTCCTCAGATCCCAGCTCCCTCCCGGTACAGGAGATGGGAAGCCGGCAGCTGGCAGGGAAGGCCGGGCAGATGGAGGGAGTGGAGCGGAGGATGGCAGGACCCTCGCCCGGTGCACCTGCTTGGCTTTGGGGCTCCACGGAGGACCCATGGGAGCTGCAGCTGCTCATCCTCCCCTGACCTGGCTTGGAGCCCTACCCAGACACCACTGCCTTTTCACATTTTTGTTTGCTCTCCGGTCGCTGGGGGCTTCCTCTGTGAAATGAGGGGGTTCAATGGGTCCATCTCTGCTTTCACACCAGTCCTCACCTCCTCCACCTGTTTACAGTTTCCCCCCTCGTGGACCTGATGTCTGGAAAGGTGTTGTGTACCACGTAAAGAGTGTGGATGAAGACAGCATTCTCTTCTTAGTTAATCAGAGATGTTCATAACCAACTGTTGGCCGACTCCATTCCAGCTACTAGCTAAGGGTCGCACAGACCAGTCTCAGATACGTGAACACTTTCTGGTGGCTTGCTGAAATTCTGGAGGTACTCTGTGTCTGCTGAAATCAAAGGTAGGATTGTAGCTTGAAAAGCACAAGCAAGCGGACACCGCTCACCTTCTGGCCGCTGCCCACGCTTGGCTCTGAGCGCCCTCTTGTGGGCAGAACCCACACCCAAACCCTCAGTACTGCCCGTTGGGCCGTCCAGACCCTGCTTCCCAAGCTGCAGGTGGTGGCCAGGCTGAAGGAACCTGGGGGCAGGAAGCCAGCAGGCAGGTGAAGATACCATGGTCTCGAGGGGCTGCTTGAAGAAGTGGGAGGGCAGCTCTCTACTCCCGAGTCAGTCCCCAGGGTGAAAAGAGAGAACAGACTGGGGGAGGAGAGAGCCTCAGTGGCCTGAAGGAGGGCCTTGGAAGATTTCCACAGCCCCCACGCCTCCCCCAGCCAGAGCTCAGGACCTGCCTCAGAAGAAAGGCTCCCAGGCCATGGGCAGGTCCCGGCTGTGGGGTGGGGCCTGGAACGGGAAGGAGGTGCCGGCGCTTGTGCGGGCTCCAACTCACAAAGTCATCCACAGCTCCATCTGACCTTGAGATTAATCCCCGGCCTGGCCGTCATCAGCACCCACACGCCTGGCCCCCTTTCCACCTCTCCCTCACACGTTAATTGCTCCAACGTTGATTTGATCTCCCATTCTGCAAGGAGGAAATTGCCCTCTTAGCCATTTTCAACCCGGCATGTTTTTTTTTTTTTTAATTAGGCCCCGTTGTCCTCACAGGGCCCCAAGAGGGGGAAGCCATTTTGGTCTTTGCCTGAAGAGACTGTGGGAAGTCAAGAGAGAGAGACGGGCAAAGCCTGGCAAAGACACTCTCCTCCCTCCCCGTAGACACCCTGGGCTCAAGAGGCACACCTCCTCACCCCTCTCTGCCCCAAGCCCATTTTCCCCACCCTGAGTGAGGTCATAAAGTCCCAGGATCTTGGAGCAGAGGCCACCCGGGAACTATTGTGGGGTGAGGGAGCCTTTAGCCCAGAGGAAACGGTTTGGGGGGTCTCACTGCCTGCGGGTGCCGGAGCAGAACCTTCGCCCTGGTTCCACCCGGCCTCCTGTGGTCCCACCTCCTCCCAAACTGTAGTTCACACGGGTCCCTCTTTCCCTTAACCCACAGGGCAGAGCCCCTTATAACCTAGGGAGCTTGTCCTGGGCCTTGCCCCCACAGAGCAGGCAGCCCACCTATGGAGAGGAGAGAACTGGGGGTGGGGACAGGAGAAACATGCCCACCGTCCTCGGCCCACAGTGCCCAGGAGCAGTAGACTTGGTTTCCAAGCAACGGGGTCTCCCAGTCACCGGCTAGGCCAACTCAGGCCTCAGCTGCAGGTGTGAGACCGGCGGGGCGGCAGCGCCACCTTGTGGCCGCGGGGAGGGACACAGCCCCCAGCAGCACCCAAGACCCCTAAGTGAGGTTCCATCTCTAGCTTCCGAGGGGGCCCTGCTAGGGAGATGGGGGGTTCCAGGCGATGGACTCAGTCCCTTCTGTCTGTATCTCCCATCGCGGATCCCCTTCAGGGGCATTGGAACTGTGAGCCCATTGGGTTGATTCCTCCCCGGTGTCTGCTGGCCCCCAGACCCCCCCCTCAAAGAGACAGGACAAGCCAGTACAAAGCACAGTGTTTACTAAAGGCACAAAGTGGGGAGCCTCGAGGGGAGCTGCTCATCCAGCAGTGACCCCACATTCTAGCTTGAACCCAGCGCCCCCTCTTCTGGCCACCCCCGCCCTCACACCACCAGGAGGAGAGCTGTTAGCACCAAAGGGGGGTGGGGGAGTGCCAGAAAGGCAGGCCTGGGCACCCCTGGACCAGTCCGTGCCTCCGAGAAGGAACTTCTGGACCCCTGGCTCCAACGAGTCCTCCTTCACTGGTGGGGGGACCAGGCGCGAAGGTAAGATGTCTTCTTACCCCCAGCACACCCTGTCCCCCTCTGCGGCACCCCCTCACCTTGCCCTCGCGATTTCATCTCTGGGAGGGGCCGGGCTGCAGGCCTATTCCTGCCCGGCCAGGTGAAGAGGGCTGCCCCCGGGCGGGGGGCTTCCAATCCACGGGCTGCCAAGCGGGCTCTATGTCCACACGGGGTGGGGGGGCCAACAGGAGGAGTGAGGCCGGGCAGGGGCTCCTTCACACACAAGTGCCGCCTGAAGGGTGGGGGGGCGGTGGTCCTGGCCCTCCCAGCCCCCAGGCCCGCCCCTGTCGCCCAGGTCACAGCACGTCGCCCTCCTCCATGCTGAAGCTGCTCCTGCGGCTGCTGGCCTTGGAGGCCTCAGGGGACATGGTGGAGAAGAGGGGGTCGGAGGCCAGTGGGAGCAGGGAGTCGTCTAGGAGCATGAGGTCCAGATCTTTCTTGGACAGATCGGGGAATGGGGAGGCATGCTCTGGCCCCAGAGGTTCGGGGTAGCCCGGGGGCCCTTCGTTGCCCCCGCCCCCAAAGCTCAGGTTGTGGCTGAAGTCCAGGTGATGGAATGGGGACGGTGGCTGGGGCGGCTGGGCTGGAGGGGGCAGCGGGGCCTGGGGGGGCAGGGCCGGCAGTGGCTCGGGGTCGGGGACCTCGGCCCCCAATAGCAGGGCCTCCCCCGGGCCCTCCTCACTGGGCAGCTCCTGCTTCACCACCTGCTGGGCCAGCTCGGCCATGTTCATGCCGGAGGGCGAGGTGGTGGGCAGGCCGTGCACCCGAGCCTGCATCTCCAGCTCCTGCGGGCAGGACAGACAGAGGCTGGAGGCGCCCACCCCTGGGAACTTGCTGCCGCCCACCCCAGCCCCCGCTGCTGCCCTTGACCCTCCCTTTGTGACACCCAAGACCACAAAATATCTCAGCTGGGAGCAAGTATAGGGCAGCTCTAGAGTCTTCACCAGCGTGTTTTCCAGCTACAAGTCGCAACTCATTAGTGGGTTGGGAAACCACTACAGTTGAGTCTTGACCAGCTCTCTATTTTTTTTTTTTAATTGAAATAGACTTGCCTAGACTAGACTAGACTAGAAATTATCAGAATGCATTGCATCTATTAAGGATGAGGGTTCTTTCATGAAACTTTGATTTTTTTTTCACTTTGAGCTGACTATGTGTGCTGGATTGCAATGTGAATTGTATTATCTACCATAAGAAATAGAAAATCTTTGAAGCTGCAGTCCAATCGCCCTTCATATAGGTGACCAGTGTCAGGCCCAAAGAAGACAAAAGGCCTTCAACAACAGAGCCAGGACTAGGTGGCTCTAGGTGGTAGCATAGACTTTCCCAAGCCTTTGTTCTTTCTCTTGCTCACTGTGGGTACTCCCTGCCAAGTAATTCCAGCTCTCTGCCTCCCACAGAGGTACATTTACCCTTTCCTGCCCCCCTTGTGGGGGCAAGCACATGCATCAATGCAAGCACATGCATTGATCAAGGAAATGTGAGCAGAAGGGACCCTAAGAGTGACACGGGACAGCTCTAGATGTGCCTGTCCACCAGCCTGAATCCTAAAATGAGAGTCTCGCAGAGCAGACCCTCCAGCTGACATCTGCTGCTTAAAGTTGCTGGGGATTGTTACCCAACAGTAACATCCTGACTGATACGTCCTCCCTCCCCATGGGGATCATCCCTCCATCTCCAACTGCAGAAGTGTAAGCACTGCCCCTGGGGTCAGGACTCAGGCCAGAGGTCAGGAGTCAGAGCTACCCAAGAGGACCAGGTGCAAGGCCCAGACCTGGATACGGAGCCAGAGCTGCTTGTTGGTCATCTCCAGGCGCCGAGAATGGTTCTCCAGCTCCCGGGACTTCTGCAAGTCCTTCTGCATCCTCCGGATGTAGTCAACAGAGGCCTTGAGGATGGTGCCCTTATTCCAGCGCACGTCCCTGCAGGCCAGGCAGAATCAGAGGCTCATGCTCAGAGGAGGGGGCAAGGATTTGCCAGGAGCTTTGTGAGTGGATGTAAAACCCTGCTGTGGTTTCAGAGTTGATGTTGCCTGTCCCAACTTTGCCCCATACCCCAGACCTGACCAACCCCTATTTATGGAGGAGGCCAATCTCCATCTGCAAATGGGCCCTCCCAAGTGACTGTGGGGCCACCACCCACCTCGTTAATCCCAAGTGAAAGGGTTAGTGTGTGACCCCGTGGACTGGAGCCCGCCAGGCATCTCTGTCCATGGGATTTCCCAGGGAAGAACACTGTTCCCTTCTCCAGGTGATCTTCCTGACCCAGGGAGGGAACCCATTCTCCTGCATTGCAATCCCAGGAACCAGTCAATTCAGAGCAGCCTCCTTCCCCAGGCCTCCCATTTCTGCCACCAAAACCCACACCTGTTCTCAGCCCTCATGACTCCTGCCCCCAGACCACCTCTGCACCAGTCTGGTGGCCTCAGCAAACTTTCCTAGCGTGACTCCTCCTCCAGGAAGCCCCCCTGACCCCACCCTCACTTCTGGGACCTGGACTCCTCCTTCCTGTCTTGAGCCTTTCTTAGTTGGGAGATGGAAGGTTCTTCTTTTCCCAAACATGATAAGATCTTTAAGAAGCAAAGGGGGATTTTCTTCCCATCCCTCCCCCCTGGCAACCAGCAGATAATACCTGTGAGCTGCTGCCCTCCCCTCCCCTTCCTCTAGGAAATCCACTCACAAGTCATTGGCCTTGGGGATCAGCATGCCCAGCTCCTTGATGCGGTCATTGATGTTGAACCTCCGTCGCCTCTCAACTAGAAGTAACAAATTTCAGGGGAAACAATTAGGGAGATGAGGACCCCACCTGGGGAGAAGGGTCCAGCCCAAGGAGGGATGCCTTAGTCCTTCTGGGAAGGAACGGGTGACCACTACATGGGCGAAGAGCCAACTCATTGCAAAGACCCTGGGAAAGACTGAGGGCAGGAGGAGAAGGGGACGACAGAGGACAAGATGGTTGGATGGCATCTCTGACTCAATGGACATGAGTTTGAGCAAGCTCTGGGTGATGGTGAAGGACAGGGAAGCCTGGCGTGCTGCAGGCCATGGGGTCTCAAAGAGTCGGACATGACTGAGCAACTGAATCACCATCCCCACAGCCAAATAGGGTGGCTGTGGGGGTGGGGGGTTGGGGGCAGGCCAGACATGATTAAGGGGGGACAAAGCTGCCTGGAGAGGCCTCTCTCCACTGCTCAGAATGCTCCACGCCCTAAAGAAAACAGTCTGATAAACTCATTCCCTCTGAAGTTCTGGGAATTTCATGAATATCTCTTCCCTGGAGCGCCTCTCTCCCCTACCTCCTAGCAAGGACTGGTGGGAAGAGGCTGAATCCAGTCACGCCAATGCCAGGATTTTAAGGCCTCATGTAAGGAATCCTTCCTAGAAGCTGCAGATCAGAGGGTAGCTTTGGAGCCAGCCCAGGTGAGAGGAGGAAGAGGGGCAGGGGAGACTCACTGAGGTTGTGATTGTCTTTCTTCTGCCGCTCCTTGGCCAGGGCTCGGCTCTCAGCATCTGGAGAACAGGAGAGGAGAGCTGGGAGGTGAGGCGCTGGGGAGACCCAGCCGGGATGGGGGGCATGCCGCCAGGAGGCAGCGGGGCGGTACCTGTGAGTTCACGCTTCTGCGTCAGGTCGGCTGGGCAGGAGCTGCTGGTGACGCCCATCAGGGAGGCGGTGACCTGGGGGTCCCCACTGTACACATTCAGGTGACTGCTGGACAGGGGCAGCTGCAGGAAGAGGCGAGGAAGAAGACTCGGTGAGTGGCCCCCGTTCTGTGGGGGGGTGTCCCCAGGGCCCATCGCCCCAGCAATAGTGATTTCCCAGGACAGCGGCCGCGCTGGGGTCAGAGCCCGGGCAGAGTCCAGAGCTGAAGAAGAGGCAGCCCCTGCCCTCAGCGAGCAGCCAGCCAGTGCTGCTGGAATCGGCGGGAGGGGAGATATGGCCTGTGGAAGCCCGGGGGAGGGGCACCTAATCTGGAGTTTCTGGAAGGTTTCCAGAGGGCGTGGTGAGGAAGGGCACTGCAGGCTGAGGGTGGCTGAGCAGAGAAGCTGGCCAGGAGGAGCTGCCGGAGTGCAGAGCGTGAGGTGGGCGATGCTGGGGGACCTGGGAGGGCAGCTTCCACTTGCAGAGACCCTGGCGCTTGGCGACAGGCAGCCATTGAGGGGTTAAACGGGGGCCCCACAGGAACAGATCTGAGCTCTGGAAAGATCTCCCACCACATGTGCACAAAAAGCAAGATCACAGGCCGAGAACCCTGCAGGGTACAGGGGGAACCACTGACAGAGCCAGACGCTGTGCCCTGCCCTCTCTCCTCCCAGCCCTCCACGGCCCTGCTGGCAGCAGCAGGCTTCCCATCCCGCTGAGCCACTGGGCACTGGTCCCAGGGCGGCGGTCGTGGAGGACTGACTCCCTGACTTCCCACAGTGTCGAGAGCCGGGGCCCCGAGGGCGGGAGTGAGCAGCTAAGGTTCATGGAACTCCAAAAAAAGGGGAGAGATGCCCCAGTTTCACCTGCTCAGTGTAAATACCTGCCCCCCATTGCACAGAACTCGCCCCCAGTGTCTGGCCCTATCTAATTTGCCCACCATCCTGTGGGTAGAAGGCACCATCCCCAGGGGTTCAGAACAGTTAAGGGACTTCCCAGGTCACAGCCAAAGACAGGCGTCTAGATTCTAAGCCTGGCCCCTTCCCACCCACCCCGGGACCTGTGGGGGAAACCTGGACCGTGAATGCGGCTAAGAGGCTGCTGGAGGCAGGGGACCAAGCAGGCCGGATAGCACTTCCCCCTCAGAGGGAGGGGCGCAGGCCTGTGCTCAGCCGGCCCCAGGCTTTGGGAACCCATGGATTGTGGCCCACCAGGCTCCTCTGTCCATGGGATTCTCCAGGCAAGAATACTGGAGTGGGTAGCCATTCCCTTCTCCAGGGCGTTTTCACAACCCAGGGATGGAACCCAGGTCTTCTGCATCTCAGGCATATTCTTTACCGTCTGAGCCGCCAGCGAAGCCCTTGGTAGAGGAGTGAAAGTCACTCAGTTGTGTCTGATTCTTTGCAATCCCATGGGCTATACAGTCCATGGAATTCTCCAGGCCAGAATACTGGAGTGGGTAGCTAGCTTTTCCCTTCTCCAGGGGATCTCCCCAGCCCAGGAATCGAACGCAGGTCTCCTGCGTTGCAGGCGGATTCTTTACCAGGTAGAGGAGAGGAGCCCCATATCCCAAAGGAACTTATCTGCTCCAGGCCTTCCTAGAGCCACACTGCTCCCCTCAGCACCAGTGCCTGCCCCCCTGCCCCCATCCTAACTCGGGCAGCCTTCCCCAGACACCCCTCCCCACTGAAGCCCCACCACGCACACAGGCTAAGGGACATGTCTCTGGATGCACAATTCTGCCGAGTCTGGCCCTCGTCACATGGTTGGGTGGAGGTGACTCTCATCTCTGCAGCGAGACACCATCTCCGCCCAGGTGAGGACCCTGTCTCTAGTTCTCCCCTGGGTCACGGCTCTTGGGGGGCCTCTGCCCCTCCCCCTAACACACCGGCCCCGCCCCGGCCAGCAGTACCGTGTTGGGCATCTGAGTTTCAGGATTGATGAAGCCCAGGACATCGTCCAGACACATAATGTTGTCAATGACATCAAACTGAAACAGGAAGAAAAAAAAAGTCTCTTTGTGGGAGAAGGCACTTGGAGAAAGGCAGAGGGGAAGGGGTACTGGACAGCCACTGACCTGAGGGACCCTGGAGCCCACACCCCACCCGCTCATCTGGGGATAAGGGAACAGGCCCAGAGAGACGATGAGCTGTCCGGGTTCCCCAGGCCCCAAGGCCCAGGTTAGGGCTCTTCCTAGGGAGCCAAGTTGCCCAGGGAGATTGCTTTATACCTTCTGTCAGGACATGGCTTTGCAGGTGTGCTGGGCATTCCGGTATGAGTCTCTTGTTTCTTCCTAGCAGAGCTTTCCGAACTAGGGATGATGTTTCTCCTGGGAGACTGGGGCTCCCTGAGGGCAGGGCTGTGTCTCCCCTCAGACCGGGGCTCCCTGAGGGCAGTGCCTTGCCTCTGCCGTTAGACTGGGAGCCTCAGGAGCACAGCACGGGGCCCCAGCTCCGCGGGTGGCAGGCACGGGCCAGCTCCTCACTCACCTCCCGCTCGGGGTTGGAGCCGATGTGCAGCATGGCCATGGGGCTGTTGGGAGCACTGTTGCCGGCTGAGGACGACAACACGTGTGCGGACCGCACGCCTGGGGAGGCGGCTGGCAGGGGCTTTGGGGAGCCCTGGGCGGGGCTGATGTGGGCGGCAAACTTGTTCCCGTAGGTCTCAGACAAGTACTCCCGCACCTTCTGGTCCCGGGACTGCTGCAGGTGGTAGGAGGTGGGGTTCTCCAGGTAGGACTGCACCTGGGAGAGGCGGGAGGAGGCGAAAGGCTGGAGCTCCGAGGGACTGGGGCAGGGGGTGGAGGGGACGGGCCGAGCCCCAGGCCTCACCTTCAGCACCTCCCCGGGCACTGGCGGCGGAGACTGGAAGTGGACGGGGGTGTTGATGGCCGGGGTGGGCGGCGCCCCCAGCTGCTGCTGCTGCTGCATGTAATGCACGACGGCCTGCTGCTGCATGCGCTCCCGCTGCTCCTCCTGCTGCGCCTGCTCCCTCATGAGCTGCATGCGGAGCCCGATCCGCGACGCCATGGCGGCTGCCGGCTCCCTGCGGACGGGGGCGGGCCGGGCAGTGAGGCGGCGGGCCTGCGGCTGGCGCGGGGTCTCGGGACTTCCCTGGAAGTCCGGGGCTGAGGACTCCGAGCTTCCGCTGCAGGGGGCCTGGGTTCAGTCCCTGGTCTGGGAACTGTGTTCAGTCGTCTCAGTCGTGTCCGACTCCATGCGACCCCCCATGGGCTGTAGCCCACCAGGCTCCTCTGTCCATGGGGATTCTCCAGGCAAGCATACTGGAGTGGGTTGCCATGCCCTCCTCCAGGGGATCTTTCCGACCCAGGGATGGAACCCATGTCTCTAACATCTCCTGTGACTTCCCTGGTAGTCCGGTGCTTAGGACTACACGCTTCCACTGCAGGGGTCCCGGGTTCAATCCCTGGTCTGGGAACTATGATCCCGCAAACCGCACGTGTGGCCAAACACAAACACAAAACAACAACAAAAACAAGCCAAACAGACTGCAGGGGCTCTTGGGGAAGAGACCAGGACAAAGGTGACCGCATTTCACAGGAGCAGGAAGGGGGCGCGAGAGATTTGCTCAAGGTCACTGAGCAAGTGGATGGCAAAGCCGAGACTTAAATCCAAGTCTGCTGGTTTCTTGGGCCAGAGATTCGTCCATGCTCCCCTCATTTGTTCTAGTAGGTCAGCCCCCCAAACTTGGAGTCAGTCTTGACCCCTTTCTCTCTCTCATGCCACCTGGTAAGCCTGCCAGATATGACCTCAGATACATCCTCCTCTGCTCCCGCCTCGCTGCCCCCAGGGCGGACCCAGGCTCTGCCATGCCTTACCTGGCTTCCTGACGGCGCCTCCTAACCTCCTGCTGGCCCCACGACATTCTACTTGCAACTCGATAATTAGAGGGATCCTGTTACAACCTGAGTTAGAGACTGTCTCTGTTTCGGCTCAGAACTCTCCTTGGTTCCCATTTCTCTCCGTGTAAAAGCCAAAGTCCTTCCCATAAAAAGCCCTCTCTGATCTGTCCCCACCTGATGGTCTCTGGTGACCCCATCAACCTCCTACGCTCCTTCCTGTCCCACCTGTTCCAGCCACACCTAATGCCGCAAACACACCAGGCATGCTTCCTGCCTCAGGGCCTTTGCACCTGCGCTTCCCGCTGCCTGGGGTGCCCATCCCCCGGATGCCACCATGGCTCCTCCTTCACCCCCACCGCTCAAGCGTGTCACCTCCTACCCTACTTAACATTGCAAAACCAGCACCCCCACCCCCGACTCTATGCCCCTTCCCTGTTGTATGTTTCTCCATGGCACTTATCACCATCTTAAATATTACGCATTTTTGCTTAGTTATTTCAATTCATCCTCTATCTCTCTCTCAGCAGGAATGCAAACTCCCCCCAGGGCAGGCATTTTGTCTGTCTTGTTCAGTGCTGTGCCTCAGGCCTCTACAAATGTATACAGGGAATGTTTACTATTTATGAACCAGCACTGGCCATCCAGCACTGAGCCAGCTGTAGGCCCTGAGATCATGGCATCTACAGTCCAGCAAGTGAGAAAGGCAAGTCCCTGGGTCCCTGTAACCCTGCACAGAGAAGGGCGCTTCGGGGCACCTAGTCCTCCCTGGGCGCAGCGAGGGCACTTGGTAAACGGAGTAGGTAAGTGGTGGATCAGCACACGGCTGGCGGGTCAGCCGCAGTGTAGACCAGAGGCCAGAGCCGCACCCCAAGGTCCTCAGAATGAGACCCAGGCCTCAGGGGGTGACAAAGGAAAGCAGTACAGGCTGACATGTTCTGCCAAGTGCCAGACATCAGACTACATTGGCATTAGAGGAAGGTCCTGGTAAATACAGGCTTCCCAGGTGGCGCTAGTGGTAAAGAACCCACCTGCCAATGCAGGAGACATGGGTTCGATCCCTGTGTTGGGAAGATCCCCTGGAGAAGGAAATGGCACCCCACTCTGGTATTCTTGCCTGGAAAATTCTGTATGCAGCGGAGCCTGGCGGGCTGCAACCCATGGGGCTGCAAGGAGTCAGAGACAACGGAGCGACTGAGCACACACTGGGAAATATTCAGTGAAAATCACCAGATCAGGGAACTAATAATAATCTGCATCCTATCTGAGCATTCACTGTGTGCTGGGCAGGGTTCCAGACCCTTTCACCTCAAACAGCCCCCTCTGGTAGCTCTGGTTATTATTCTGCTCCTACAGATGAGGAGAGACAGTGGCACAGGGAGGCTAAGTATGCTGCAGCGGGGACGGAGCCGGGACCCAATGCCAGTCTGGCCCCCCAGCCCGTTGTGGGTGCGGGTGGGGGTTCTGCAGACTATCATGTCTCCGTGTAGAGCTGGGAAGCTGTTTGTCCCAGGTTGCACGTCTGGTTGATCCAGGGCCAGGAATGGGGCCCCAGCCACCTGACCCCAGGCCAGGGCTCCATCTCACCGCCCTGCAGCCTGCCCCGTAAAGTGGAGAGGCTCCGTCCACCTTGAGGGCTGAGTAGTCAGTGGCCATTACCTCATCTCCCTTCCTTGATTTTCTGCCCCCTTAGGCTAGGAATTCCTGAAGAGGCTGCCTCAGCCCCAGGGGTCTCTGGCCAGCTCCCAACAGGACAGTCGCCATGGAGAAAGGGGCAGACGCCCCCCTTCTCCGCCCTCCTCCGTCCCTTGGCAGGGACACAGCCGTCCTGTGGTTCCACAGAGGGGTGGCCTGTCTTTGGGCCGCCTCCCCAACTACAGCCTTGCAGACCTCATGGGCTCCGACCCCGGCCCACTCCCCTCACAGCTGCACCCCCTGCCTGCTCACACAAGCAGTGAGCAGGAACAATCTGACTTCAGTTGGCCCCAGCGGGCGGCGAGGCGATGCAGACACTGGGCCTGGCAGTGCCAGCCGGCCCTGGGGGGACTTGGGGAGAACGAGCCCCTTGTTTCTCTGACAAAGGGCTGGGTGAGAACCTGGGCTCGGGCCCCAGCTAAGCCTCTCACTGGCTGTGCCAGCCTCAGTTTGCTCATTTGTAAAATGGACGCAGGAAACCCTGCCCGCTCCCCTCCACCCCAACTCACGTGGGGTCTAAGAGAGCCTCAGGGAGAGGATGCTGAATTGCAAACCGCAAGGTGTCTGCACATCAGAGGGTGTCCAACGCCATAGCCTGTTCCCTGTCCTCGGACAGAGGGTGGCTCCCCCACCTCCACCCCCACTGCCAAAGCTGTCACCCCCCCACAGAGCTGCTGCCACTCTCTGAGTCCCAGCCCCATCCTCTGCTCACTCCACCTCCCCGCCTGGGTTGCTCTGGGTGTGGTGTGGCTCGGTGGGATGGGTGTTGAGCTTAGGGTGGGACTTGAGGGGTGAGGGAATCCAAGGGCAGATGGGGTGGTCCCGGAGAGGGCACAGATGGTAGTGGCTCTCATTGCCTCCAGGCTCCCCTCCCCAGCAAGCTCCAAAGCACACGTGCTCACTCAGCGCCTAAGGGCCACTCACAGCCTCCCTGGTGCCCAGTCTGGTCAGGAGGGGCTGAGAGGAGGGACACGGGAAGTCCAAAATGCCCCAGACCCTCCCCAACATCTGACCACAGACCTACCAGGCCTGGCAAGGCTCCACCGTGCGTAACCCAGTAACACCAGGAGCCTGCCGCTGAGCTGTGTCCAGGTTCTAGTTTAGGTGTGACCAAAATGGGCTTCTCCATCCAACGGAGGCAGCCAAAGTGCCTGCTCTGCCTGTACTGGCTGGGTGATGTCGGGAAAGCCACTCAACCTTGGTTTCTTCCTTGGGGAAAATGGAGCCAGTGATGGCAGCTGCCTCATGGGCTTGTTGTGAGGATTCTAGGAGACACGGCGAGTGTACAGAGCTCACCTCACAGCCCTGTGTGTGTCAGTCGCTCAGTCGTGTCTGACTCTTTGCAACCCCATGGACTGCAGCCCACCAGGCTCCTCCGTCCATGGGATTCTCCAGGCAAGAATCCCGTGGATTGCCATTTCCTTCTTCAGGCTAACAGCCCTTAGGCATTCGATAGTGGGTGGATCCTGGCTCCTCTCTGAAGCACGCCCTTCTCTGGTCAGGGGCCAGAGGTGGTTTCACACCAGCCTGTGTAGGGCCTCGCTTGTCAGTCATTTACACCTTAGTATGAACAGCTGGTCAGAACCTTTCCCAAGGAAAGATGTGGACAGAGGGAGGGGAAAGATGGGGAGAGATCAGTGAGGAGAGGCAAGTAGAAAGAGGGTCCCAAGACAGGAAGGTCTCGGGTATCAGGAAGAAGATCTCAGAGACACAGCATTGAGTGGACAAATCGAACTGCAGAATAAAATGTACAGCCAGAGCCCACTGAGGCAGGAAATAAATAAATGTATAGAAAAGACTGGAAGAATCAGGATGCTTCCTGAATGCCTACTAACGGTCAGGGCTATGCTAGGGGCTTTTCAAATATTAACTCATCTGTTCTTCACAACAACCCGAGTCAGTGACTACTAGTATTGCCCTCAATTTCCAGGGAGAAACTGAGGCGCAGAAAGGTGAAGTCACTGGTCCAAAGTCACATATCTGATAAGTAGCAAGATGGCGGTTTGAACCAGGCAGCCTGATTCACAGTCGCTACTCTTTATGCACTCATCTGGGCCCCCAACATCCAAAACTGTTCGCTGTGGTTACCTCCGGGGAAGAGCAGTGGGGTGGGGGTGGGGGGCAAACAGGGGTTCTTAGAGTTTTTCATCCCACTTTCGAAGCAGTTAACTTTTAGGATTATGAAGACGTGCTACTTGTACGATTCTTGTGTGTGTGTGTGTGTGTTCGCACCACGAGGCATGCAGGATCCCAAGTCCCTGACCAGGGGTCAAACTCACACCCTTAGCCATGGAAGCACAGATTTCTAACCACTGGACCACCAAGGAAGTCTCTGTTGTGATTCTTTAAAAACAAGGGGAAAGGGAGTAAGGCAGCGTCTAGGGGTTTGTGAGGAGCCCCACCGGCTTCCAATCATGTCCAAAGGTGGGATTCCCCAGGCCCACCTGGAATCTGGGCCAAGCCCTGCCTTGCTCAACGAGGTGGTCATTAGGCCAGGTGAGCACCCTGGGTGAGGACACTGAGTGGCCTCCGGAAGCACAGGCCAGGGTCAGAAGCCACATGCCAGCACCCAGGGCCCAACTCAGGTGCCCCTACAGCCCCCAACACCAGCCTTCGGAGGGGACGTGACCTTCATGAGGGGCCCCCCAAACAGCCCTGAGCTGAGGTACGTCCCTTCAATTGAGTGCGGGGCCTGAACGGCCTTGGGGACTCTTCCTCCTTCCAGGCGATCTTTTAAAAAATATGAGCAGGAAGCAGAAAACACATAGAGCCTCAAGAGCCAGCAACTCCATTCCTAAGTGTCTGCCCAGCAGAAAAGCATCCCAGTGGCCGCCAGAGGACACAGACTAGAATGTTCACAGCAGCGCTATAGATAGTGGCCAAAACTGGACGCCACTCAAATGTCCATCAACAGGAAGATGGATAAAGAGGTGATATCTCCATGCCCTGGAATGCAGCTTAGCGATGGGAGTGAACCAACTATTGCTAAACACAACTCAGATGACTCCCACAGACGTAACGGTGAACAAAAGAAGCCAAACAGGCACATACAGTGATTGATATACACACGGGTCAGAAACGGGTAAAACAAATCTTTTATGTTAGAATTCAGGATCCTGGTTACCCCTGGGGGGAGTGATGGGGAGGTGACACAGGACAGCTTGGGGTGGGGGCTGGGAGGACTAGGAATGTTCTGTAATTTGATGCGGGTATTGGTGACATGGGAGGATTGAGTTTATGAAAATGCATCCAGATGCTCACTCAACAATTTGTACACTTTTCTCTAAGTGTGTCATACTTTCACTAAAATTTTACAGAAGAATGAGGGCAGACCTTAAAGAATGTAAAAGAAGTGTTGAACAAATTACCCTTCCCCTCCCCCACCCAAGTGTGACTATGACTTTAAAATGCCTTTGGTACCAGGCAGCTTCAACACCACTGCCCAAGGGTAGCTTGGTATCAAAGCCTTTAAAAATATCAAAGCCTTTAAAAATATCCACTAGCTCGAAGAAGAAGTCTCAAATACAGAAAAGGCTTTTATGCATAAAGATGTCCATCACATTCTATAGAGAAAAATCAAAAATAATCTCAATGTCCAGCAATAGGATGGTTCAATTATGTTGCGTTCTGGAATTCTCTGGGGGTCCCACTCTGGGTTAGGACTCTGCACTTTCACTGCTAAGAACCCAGGTTCCCCGGTTCAATCCCTGGTTGGGGAACTAATATCCCACAAGACACAGGAGGATCAAAAAAAAAAAGGTTGTGATCCTCCTCGTGGAATGTTGTGTTTATAATAAGTAACACAGGGATATGTCAAGTGATAAAAAGTAGTATGCAAAGTTATATATAAAATCTGATCATCATTGTGTAAAATATGTGTAAAGAAACGTCTTGGGAGGAAATAAAATATTACTGACTTCTTTGGATGATGAAATCACAAACAATTTTTTCTTTCTTTCTACATTTTGGAATGTTGTTCTTTTTCTATAATGAACATGTATATCTTTCTAACGAGGAAAAATAAACTGATGCTTATGGACCACGTATGGACCTGCTTATGCACCAGGTATGCTTAAATGCATCTTATTTATTAATAATTATCACAATTACTTTATGATATGAGGACCAGTACTATCCTTCCCCCGCCCCCCTTTATAGATGAGGCAAGTTTGCCACTTGCCAAAGGTCGCAGAGCTAATGAGCGGCTAGGCTGGATGCTGGCAGTCTGACTCCACCACCCTAATCCTGGGGCTTAGAGTTTGGCCCCAGTCCCGCACTTGGGGCAAGGTGGTCACATTTTATTTTAGGGATTCCCACTGAAGAAGCCCCCCTCCAATCAAAGGGTTTCAGCAGCTGATCTCTTTCATCTAGCTCAGGGGCCAGAGGGTGCCTGGGACAAGGGAATGGTCTGGAATTCTCAAACACAAGCAGAAAAAATTCTGCCCTTCCTCAAAGGGTAGAGATAATTTCCTGTATTCCTAGGAAAAAACATTATGTCTGGCGGCTGAAACAACAAAGTGTGGACGCTCAGAGGCCAGGGTGCCTGGTTAAGCCATTTATTACGTTCTATGCCTCTGCGGTCGGAAGAAGTTTTCTTCTGATCCAGTCTGTTGCAAACCACCAGTCGTGTGGGAACTGCCCAGTTGTGGCGGAGGGGAAATCAAACCAATCACTAAAGGAAGGCCTCCTGAACAGGTGCTGCGGCTCCCGGAGGCAGGGGGACGGACCCCGCGACCTCCTGGGTAACCTTTCAGCCTTGGGAAGGGAAGACAGGGGAAGATTCCAGGACTGGGGGTTGTTTTATCTTCTCGGAGCCCCCTCTGGCAGAGGACTGGCAAAGGAAGGCCTGATGAACTAGGAAATGGAACAAGAGTGTCCACAGAACCCCCACGCCTTAGGACAAGGCCGTTCCTAATTATCAAGATGGTCACGGATCCCCAGGGGGCCTGGTGGGGGCAACAGGGTGCCCCCTGATGGGTGCACCCATTTGGGTGGCACCCAAAGAGAGCTAAGGGTAGGGAGGTGTCATAAGATCGGTCCCCAGGAGCCAGCATACCTGCCCATAAGATGATGTGGGAACTTGGCAGCAGGATGCCTGGGGATGAATTCCAGACATGGGCCTGACTCAGTGTCCAAGCCTAGCCTCAGTCTTTCCATCAGCCAAGTGGGACTTACCAGCTGGGGAACCTCTCCCACAGAGCTGCTGTGACCCAAGCTGGGATGCTGTGTGGAGGCCTCTGCAAGTGTGAAATCACGGGTGGCGGGGCGAGGGGATGTCACCACTGGGTCACTGTTCACCGTCGCTTCATCCATGCCCACCGGGGGCATCCCTGGGCCAGTCTCCTCTTTCTGTTCTTTAGTTTCTTTTGAGGAAAGGGTTCCCTCCATTTCTCCGTCAATTTACATGTTAGGGCCCCAGGTAGGGGGAGTCCTGCCTAGTGGCCACCCAGCTTCTATTTCTTCTTACAGACTGGCCAGAAGAAAGGCTTTGGCCAGCTTTTCCCAGGACCGGACACCCTCTTTGTTTCCTGTCCAGAAGCCTTGGGTTTTAAAAGATTTTCTTTCCAAAGAAAATGTCTACGTGTCTATGATACGTAATTCACTGCAGTACTCGGAGAGGCAGGTGGGGAGCAAGGAAGCCTACCTCTCTGGGTTCTAAAGAGATCAAGAGCTGGCAGAGTACCCGAGCACATCGTCTGTGCTGGAGACACTTGGTTGAGTGGGTTGTTATCATCTTAGCTGACCCAAGGTCTCTTGGGGGTCATGAAAAGCAACAGTGGGGCCTCTGGCTGCCTCCAACATTGAAAAGCAACTGGGAGTCGCACTTGCTCTGGTAGGTGTGACCCGCAGGACACTGCAGGGCTGGGGGCGGGGAGAGTACAGTCAGGGGCTTGTTTATTTTTGGGGGCGTGCCATTCCATGCGACATGCAGGATCTTAGTTCCCCACCCAGAGATCGAACCCGCACGCCCTGCACTGGAAGTGTGGAGTCTTAACCACTCGACCACCAGGGAAGTCCCAGGGGCTTGTTTTAGATAACCTGACCAACCTAGACAGCATATTAAAAAGCAGAGACATTACTTTGCCAGCAAAGGTCCGTCTAGTCAAGGCTATGGTTTTTCCAGTGGTCGTGTATGGATGTGAGAGTTGGACTATAAAGAAAGTTGGGCACCGAAGAATTGATGCTTTTGAACTGTGGTGTTAGAGAAAACTCTTGAGAGTCCCTTGGACTGCAAGGAGATCCAACCAGTCCATTCTAAAGGAGATCAGTCCTGGGTGTTCATTGGAAGGACTGATGTTGAAGCTGAAGCTCCAATACTTTGGCCACCTGATGTGAAGAGCTGACTCATTGGAAAAGACCCTGATGCTGGGAAAGATTGAAGGCAGGAGGAGAAGGGGACAGAAGATGAGATGGTTGGATGGTATCACTGACTCAATGGGCATGAGATTGAGTAAACTCCGGGAGTTGGTGATGGACAGGGAGGCCTGGTGTGCTGCAGTCCATGGGGTCGCAAAGAGTTGGACACGACTGAGTGACTGAACTGACTGACTGACTGACTGAACGCAGGCAGGAGGTGGAGAGGAGGGAGAGGAAGGAGAGTGGACGTGAAGGGCAGACACCAGAGCTCCCCGGCCACTGAGTGGCCTCCAGGCCCCACGGCTCAGGCCATCAGCCCCACATCCCGGCGGCTCACATCCCGCAGGAAAGGGTGGGAGCTGGCGCCTCCTGGCTGGCCCCGGGGCAGGGCAAGGGGGGCAGCTTCAAAGGCAATCCCAGACCAGAGAGGCGCCCATCTTGTCTCCGAGGGATCAGCTGGTCCCTGGTGGGAGGCCGGCCCCAGGAGCACTATCACTGTGCTTTGAAGGATGGGGGCCTCGGGTGGGCAGGGGGACACGTGGCTGAAAGAAGCAGGCAGAGGAGAAACCAGAACAGTCCCGGGAGGTGTCTGCTTTTGTGATATGCATAGACTCAGGCGGGCCACACACACAAACACTCTGCCGTCTGTCTCTCTCACACCCAGACACACACAGTGCAGAACCCCCCACCCTGCCGCTTGGCGGGGAGCCGCCCCTCTCCTGGGTTGGAGCAGGTGAGGGGGCTGAAACCCCCGTCTTCCCCTTCTCCCCTGCAGCCCGTGCCGGCCACCCCATCCCCTTGAACAGCCTGCCTGTGGCCACACAGTCTTGTTCCCCAGTTGTTCCTGGTCACCGCCAGTCTCCCCAGCTACAAGGAAGCTCCCAGAGAAATCAGCTTTCTTCCTCAGAACCTCCGCCCCATCCCAGCCGGCAGACTTCCCAGAAGGAGACTCGGGGCCCCGGGAGGCTGCTCGTCCAACCACCCATCACGTGCTCAGTTACCACCTGTTCACTCATTCAGCAAACAGCCCGAGTCCCCTCCGTGGACCAGGCAGAGTGCTGAGCACATGACCGAGATCAGATCTCACCCGTCCCCACAGACACTTCACAGGACAGAGCTTCTGCAGATGAGAGAACCAAGACTTGCAGAGGGGTTCCGGGCCCTGGGCAAGGTCACACTACAAGGACACAGTGAAGCGGGGAGGCCAGCCCAGGTCTCCGGCTGGTGTGTGGCCACCACCAGCTCCAGCATCAGAAGGAAACCCGGGGTGCAGAGGGAAGAACCGTAGAGATGGATTATTGTCCCCGTAAACTCCCAGCCCCACCTCACCCCTTGTTGTCCTCAGTGAATCCTACGGAGGGTCCCAGAGGCCTGCACACCCCTCAGCCCTCCCAGAGGCCCCAGGACACAGGCCAGGCCCGGCCCACCTGCAGGCTCTCTGCTGCTACACGGCCAAGACAGATCCAGGCCCAGGGCTCAGGAGACCAACCATACATTGGGATCTCACTGAGGCAGTTAACGTGCACCACACAAGGGCCTCAGGGGGAAATCATATCAAACAGGCTAGACAGACATGCGATTGCATGAACCGGAGTCCTGACATTGGATGGCAGGGGTGTGTGTGTGCATCCAGAGGGGTCGCTGGGAGGGAAGGACAGCCCACAGATGGTGCCCCAGACAGGAACGGGGCCTGAAGAGCAGAGGTTTCAAGGCTGGGTCTCCAAAGGCTTCAAGCCCTGTGTGACCGCCCCCCCGCCGCCGCCCACCCCAGCCCATCCGATCCCCTCCCCCTGCTAAGTTCTGTGGGTGGTAGGTCAGCCTGAAAGGTCATCAATGCCCCCACCAGGGAAGCTGAGGCCCAAGACTCCACCTAGTGGGTCACTGTGTGCCATCATGGGTTTGGGGCCCAAGAGTTTGGAGCCTCTGGAATGAGTCCGCTCCCAAAGGGCCGAGTAGGGTTGAAAAGCTGCGTTTAGCTGTCCCACCGCCCAGCTGTGTGAGCCCACCTGGGGTCCTTCTCCCAGCTGGACCCCTGGTTGGTCACGTGACGGGGCAGGTGCAGGGCTCAGGCCGTATGGATGGTCTGGGGCTGGATGCCCGCCGAGCCACCCTGCAGGCGGGGGACAGGGAGAGCCGTCTCGGGAACTCTCTCTCCAGAGCTGCGGCAGCCTCAGGGGACCCGGCCTTCTCTTGTCTGTCTCCTTAGGAGAGAGCAACCACTCCCCAGCCCCAGTACCGGCCTCTTGGGCAGGGCAGGCCCGCTGACCCGGGTGTGAGAGGACACAGCCTGCGGCAGTGAGGAGCACAGCCTGCACATGGAGGGGCCTCTGGCTCCAGACCTGGGGCCTCGCTCCAAACCCAGCCTTCTCTGCCCGAGGCCAGGGCGCCTGGCTCCTGCCCCTGCCCTTAGGGGCTTCCTCCGCTTCCTCCCAGCTGCAGCCGCCTCTCCGGTCTCCAGCCTCCCTGCCCACCATCCACTGCAATGAACTCCTACTGTTTGGCTTCCTTTTTCAGACTTTAATCTGCCTCTGAGGACGCGGAAGACAACCTGTTTAAAACTGAAGCATCCAGGCTTTGCCTAATAAAAGAAGACTTTGGAAGAGAGGAGGGGCAAAGAAGGGAGAAAGACACTTATGAGCCCTGACAACTGCGTTAAATTCGCAGAAGGTGGCCCATGGCGTCCGGGAACAAACCGCCAGGCATTCATTACTATTTGCCCTGATTCCTTTGTGCAGTTCTAAGCTGATACATGGTACTGATGTCATCCTCAAAGTATACACCACTGGGGACGCAGAAAATATACCCCCCATTTCACAGAGGGAGCAACTGAGGCAAAGAGGCTGACAGCTCGCTCCAGGTTTCATGACAGTAGGCAGTAGAGCTGGGGCGCCTGGTCAGCACACCCAACCTCCGCCTGCAGAGGCTCATGAGTGCCCGGAGCCTGGCCGCATGCTGGGATTCAGCCTTGAAAGGGCCTGAGGAGGCAGGGAGGGAGTCATAAGGCTCTGGGCTAGGCAGGTGGGGCTGGATGCTGCTCCCTGCGGTCCAAGCCCTCTGCCATCCCCTCAGCTGCATCTCTGCCTTCTGAGTCCGCTCCCTGGAAGATGGCTGGGTTCAGTAAAATGCTCATATGCTGTGGACCCAACAGACCAGAGCTCGTCTGGCTTTGCCAATCTTCAGTTGTGTGACCCAGAACAGGTACTTAACCTCTCAGAGCCTCAGTTTCCCCATCTGTAAAATAGGATAGCAGTCATGCCACCTCTCTCAGAGGAGGCGAGGGGAATCAAAGGAGCTGGCGTGTGTGAGGTGCCTGGCACCTACGGGGGCGGCCCATGAAAGTCAGTTCCCTGGCCGGGTGAGCAGTGTCCATCTGGCTGGAGTTTGGAGGGCCTTTTAAGACTTCACCACTGAAAGCATGACCCACAGGCATCATATCCCCAAGAGCTGGTTAGAAATGCAGATTTTCAGGCCCCAGCCCAGACCTATGGATGTTAGCACTTTAACACGGCATCCTAGGAGATTGGTGGGCACGTTAAAGTCACTTCACTTGCAGCTTGCTGGGGCTTGGTCACTTGCTGGTTTCAAGTGGGACAGGTGGGAGAGGGAGCCACGAGGTGGAAAGAGATGCTTAAAGAGGCAGGCACAGGCCTTCGGAGCCCCACAGTGAACCTGAGCAAACTGCCCAGACTTTCAGGCCCCGAGGTCAAGGTGGAGGCAGGAATGAGGGCTCCAGGCTGGCTCTGGACTCCCGATTACTTGGTGCCGGGCCTCTGGCCGGGGCAGGAGGGGAAACAGCCTGCAGGAACCAAAGGGAAGCTGATAAGGTTCCCTGTGGTGGGAGCGCAACCCAGACAGGCCTACTCACACACATACACAGCATCTCCTACACAAACCATTGCGCGCACACACACACACCCTGCCCCAGGACTTGGCTGCCCAGAGAACAGCCCCAGCAGAGAGCAGACAACTCTGAGAACAGGCTGTGGCTGAGCCGTGCATGAGGCGTGCAGGCTGCTGGGGCCCCTATAGCCGGCCTGGATGACCACTCTACCCACCCCCACTGCTCGGCCCCTCCCCTTCACCTGCCTGAGCCCAAACCCAGCTGAGCAACAAGAGACCCAAGATCGGCTCCCCTGAGCTTCAAAGGGACTCACATTCTAATTGGTCCTCTTGCAACGTGCCCGCTGATGGGCCCACGTCCCAGGTTGCTGGATGGTAGATGGCAGGATGGAGCACTGACCTCAGGGTTCCTCCCCAGGAGGCAGCAACACCCAGTGGACGGAGCCCATGCCCATCTCCCACACATACACGAGCAACAGCAAAGCCCATCCTCTCCCCGGCCACACAGCTTCGGGAGCGGCAGGGACCCCCGCCCCCAGACCCAGGCTCTCACCCATACACCCTCAACTTCAGCTGAAAAACACACACCCACTGACCTTTCACCTCCGCGGACTGGACGGCCAGGGGCCCCCAGGCTCACAGGGCTCCAAAAAATCCTAAAATGTGGGCCCTCAAGCAGGCCTGGGATGCCCAAGAGAGAACCATCGACTAGGGGGTCACTGGGGCTGCTGCAAGGTGCACGATGTCATGGGTTCTGGAAAGCCCCTTGGCCCCACAATATCCCTCCACCGCGTCCGGAAATCCCTTCCAAACTTCTAAGAGTCACTGCCGGGAGAGGCTCCCACCTGAAGCCCGGTCAGCTCACAGCCCCAGTGAGAGGCGGCAGACAGCTGGCCTGAGTGGCAGAGGAGGGGCAGGGGGAGGGTGCGTGCCAGGCCGGCAGCGCCAGCTCCCACCGGGAGGGGGCACCCCCTGACACCCCAGAAGGCCGGTTCCAGAGAAGACAGCACCTCTCAGCCATGGAGAAGGAGGGGTCCCTCAAACGGAGGAGCTTTAAGCAACCCCACCTCCACGCACGCCAGGGGACATCGGGTCCTGCCCCCGGCAGTCTCTACAGGGAAGGCAAAGAGCTGGACCAGGAACCCAGGAACAGGGCAGGGTGGGGGGGGGTGCCCTGAGTGATGAGCGCTGGGGGACAGGAGGGGGAATTAACCAGGTTCCAAAATAGCACTGCTGGTTCTGCCTCACTTCACCCTGTGCAATGTCTGGCAGCTTCTGCTTTCGGTCTGACTCATGCCTGGCGGGGGCAGGACAGGGAGGCTGGAGCAGGCAGGGGCCGCCGGATGACCACAGGCTGTTCTCCCCTCGCTACTGCCCCCCACCCGGTGGCTGGGCCTTCTCCCTGGCCCCGCCCCAGCGTGAGCTGCGCTTCTGGGAACTGGGAACATTCAATCGGGCCACAAAATCCAGGGGTCCCCTGCCCGGGTCCTTTCCCAGCCAGCCCACACTCGGCCCAAGGCTTCCTGAATGGCAGCTGCCCCAGACCCAGAGCACAGAGTGGCTTCTCTGCTGCCCGGCCCAGGTGCCCGGCTGGCATCTCTAACCCCATCCGTCTGGAAGCCAGAGAACTCTCTCCCCAACACTTGAAATGACCTTGTACCGCAGTGTTCCCCTTCCCAGCCAAGGGAGCGGAGGGAGGCAGCCACCTTCACCTGTCCCTCCCCCGCCCGCCACCACTACACAGGTATGAGATGCACTCTGCAGAGATCTCATGCTCAACGCGCACACAGCAGGCCCCCCACCCCATTTTCTGTCCTGAAATGCCACAAGGAACACTTGCCCTTTGCCAGGCAGAGGGAGGAACCCAGTGCCCTGGCTTTTGAGCTCTTGGGTCAGGGCGGAGCCTTGCTCACTCTGCGCTCCCCATCCACCCCTCCCCCCACCTGTGCCCCCGACCCGCGCCCCCACCCCCCGCTTCCCCCACGGGGGTGAGACTTCTCCCGATCTCCTGATCAAAGATGCTTAAGCTCCCACCTGAGACAAACCAAAAGCTGCGTCGTAAGTTCCCAGTGCTAATCTCTCCCACGTCCTCACAGCACTCACACCGACACAAGCCTGCCCCGAATAAGCACAGCCACCTTTCTATCCAAGTGGGGCAGGTACAACTTCAAGGCCAAGTTCACTCTGCCAAAGCCGGCCCTGCCCTCGGGGTGGGAAATAGATGCCACCGGTAAGTAGGGGGAGAATGTCAGAGGGCATGGGGCTGGCCAGCCCAGGCCAACATGCTCCTGCCCCCCCCCACCCCCGCCGCCCTGGCACACACACGCTGATCAAACCTGGTTTGGAAGTGAAAACATCAAGGGGAAAGTCTGTGGGTGGCAGCCGGAGAGATGAGTCAAAAGGGACCGGGGCTTGGCAGACCTGCCAGTGGCCCGTATGGAGTCTGGAGCGTGTGCTCTGTGTGTGCCCGCCAGGCTGGCACCTGCCTCTGCCCGGTCCCCTGCTGTCCCTGCCCCCACACCAGGTGGCCTTACCTACACGCCCCCTCCCTCCCTTAACTCTGCTCCTTCCCCGGGCCCCCCAAGATAGGAGAGTCTAGTGTGAGTCTGAGGGATGGGGGCAGGAGTCTAGAAGAAGCAGGCCCCTCTCCAGGGAGCAGGTAAAGGCAGGGCTTTCTCCACGGACAAAGAAGGGCACCCACGAATAAACTGACCCCCCACCCTTATTGCACCGTGAATTGCATCCTGTTCCCCATAGAGACTCAGCGAGAGGGCTCTGGAAGGCTCGGTTCCCCACTGACGAAAAGGCAGCCACGTGGCAGCCGTGGGTCTGGCGGCCTCAGGAGGGGAAGAGGCAGGGGTGCGAGAGAAAGGAAAAGGAAGTCAGAAAAACCGCTACAATCACGGCCTCTGCAGAGCTCTGCCGGAAGGGGACTCAGAGCGGCTCAGGCTCTGTGGCCACCCATCGCGTCAGCCCCACCCTCTAGGAGCCGACGTCAAGCTCAGAGAAAGAGAGAAAGGGCCAGAAAGGGCTGCCGCGTGTGGCCTCTCGTAAGGACCTCCTGCACGCTGAATCCCTTCCCTCTGCTCGGAGCGTCTAGAGGGGCCCTGGCAGCTTCTCCTCTTACTGTGACACCCGGCACGGAGCAGGTGCTCCTTAAGCATCTGCTGAATGCAGTGAATGTGGTACCCATGACTGGTCCCAGTGGGAAGGGTCTGCCCAGAGGCAGCGGGAGAGGGTGGTAGCAGCTTCGTGGGCCTGGAGAGAAGAGAGGGGGGGCAAGGGGACTTGGCAGGAGGCACACTCTGAGGATCTGGCTGGCCACCATGCCTGTGGTCAGTGAGAGCAGCAGAGGCTGTCAGGGCCCCGGCCACAGCCCCCGGCCACTCCTAGTCCCGACCTGCCCACCTGAGCACCTCCATCAGCCAGCACCTGCACACACCTGCACCAGAGCCAACAGAGGTAGCACCCACCTTGCCCCAGCCAAAGACAGAGGGGAACTAGTAACAAACCCCCAATTCCCTCCCCTTGTCCCGAGTGAAGTGAAAGTTGCTTGGTTGTGTACGACTCTTTGCGACCCTATGGACTATACAGTCCATGGAATTCTCCAGGCCAGAATACTGGAGTGGGGAGCCTTTCCCTTCTCCAGGGGATCTTCCCAACCCAGGGATCGAACCCAGGTCTCCCACATTGCTGGCAGACTTTCTATCAGTTGAGCCACAAGGGGTCCTGAGGCTGGGAATCTAAAGCATATTCTCCAAAGTCCACAGTGGTCACCTGCTCTGAACACACATCTCAGTGGCTCCCTTCCCCTCCCCACCTCATTCCACCTACTCCACTAAGGCGGCTTCCTGGGGTCATCACCCAAGTAAACTGTCTGCACTCACAGCCCCATCTCAACCAAAGGGGCCCCAGGAGGGTGCCTGAAATTGACCTGAAATTGTGCAGCTAACTCTACTGCTTAGAAAGTTACCATTAAAAGTGCCAGATTAAAATGCAGGCTGGGTGTCCTAGGGAGAAGCAGAGAGGCAGGCGTGCAAGAGCCCAGTTGCTGCAGAGAAACTGGTGGGGTTGGATACAGTGGTCAAACATGTACCTAGAACTTTCCCACCTGTGGCAGACAAGAGTGCCCTCAGAAGCAGAGTTGGCCTGATGAAGAGAAGAAACAAGGATGTGCTAGGCTGCAAGTTATATGATCAAGAAGCCTCCACTGCAGGTGTGGGGCTGGTGACGTTGTTACCGGTAGCAAATGCCAATAGGACTGGAAGTCCAGCATGACTTCTGGCCCCCAGGGCTGCTCCTCAGATAGCACGATGGAACTCCGGCATTCCAGAATCTGAGCATGCCTGTCCATTCCTCCAGTAGCAAAGCTGTCATGTTCCACGTTCAGAAAGAGGCACCTGGGACACTCAGGGAGGCCATCTGAGCCCATACTACGAGCATGAGTTTTGAAGCAGAGAGAGCTGAACTCCAGATCTGTTGCTTATTGGCTGCATGACCTCCAGCAACTTCACTTCACAGGATCCTGGTGTCCTCATGTGCAAAAGGAGGATAATGTCTATCTTAAAGAGTTTCTGTAAGGATTAAATGTAAAGCAACTAATTTGGCACTCAGGAAGTATTTGGTAGATGCATGGATAGATGTACAGATGTAATAGATGCTTGGATGGACATAATGGATTAAGGGACGGATGGATGGAAATAATGGGTGGATACATATGATGGACAGATGGATGAATGGATGGATGCATGGATGGATACAATGCATGAAGTGATGGATGAATATTGTGGATAGATAAATGACTGGATGTTTAAAAGGAGACAGAAGAGAGTAGTTTTCTGCAGTCTGGTCCCCACCTGGTTCAATATCCTTTTAGGCTAAATTTAATAGCAAGAAAATGAAGGCCTATCACTCTAATTTTTCTGTTAGAGAAATCTATTTCCATTTATCAGGTTGACAAATGCAAAGTAAGATCCTCCTAATGGGCCTTAGCCACATCACCGGGGGGTCATTCCCTGAAGAGGGTAGCGGGCTAGGTCAGAAGAGAGGGTGTCCTCCTGGCTCGGTCACCAGCACCCACGTTCTCACTGTGTGGTCACACCATGCTCATATCCCACTCCCCTCAAGTTCAAGTCCAGCCAACCCCAATCCCAGGGAACGTGGGTCTGGGCCAGGGAGAGGAAGCAGATGCTGAACAAGAGAAGGTTGGGGGAACGGGCCAGTGCAGCTGAGCAGAAGACCAAGAGCAGAGCATGGATACGTGGGCTGGGAGTGAGCAGGGATCGGAGAAAAGTGACCAAAGAGCAGAGAGAGGGTTTCCTGTCTTTGGAGAAGTGGAGAAAGGAATCAGCCCTAACAGAACAAGGGAGCAGAAACAAAATGGACTGAGCAACAAAGAGGTCATCTCCCTGCTCCATCACCCCCACTGTCCACCAGATAAAGTCCAAACTCCCTGGGCGGACATTCAAGGGACTCAGGATCCCCCTGTCCTAACCAAGTCCTGGGCTCAGTAAAGGCGGTCTCATCACTTTCTCCCTGACACAATCCAGACCTCCAGATGTTCCTCCTGCCCCATCCTCCTTCCACAGATTGTCTAATAATGCCTGTGTGTCTCTGGAAGGCCTGCTCCAGAGCCACCTCTTCCAGGCAGCCTACCCTGACTCCACCCTCCTCTGATCACCATTTGGAAACAATTGCTTAATTGGCTCCATGCCAGGCTCCGTGCCTGACACCAAGATCCAGATATAAGTAAGATAGTCCCTGTCCTCACAGGGATCTATTTTGAAAAAATGACATTACTTGATAACATATATTGTACTGGACTTCCATTTAGAATGACTGCCTTACTATGACTGTGCTGTGCTTAGTCACTCAGTCGTGTCCGATTCTTTGCAACCCCATGGACTGCAGCCAGCCAGGCTCCTCTGTCCACGGGGATTCTCTAGGCGAGAATACTGGAGTGGGTTGCCATGCCCTCCTCCAAGGGATCTTCCCGACCCAGGGATCAAACCCCAGTCTCCCGCGTTGCAGGCAGATACTTTACCATCTGAGCCACCAGGGAAGCCCTTACTACCAATAAACCTACTACCAATAAACCTGAACTGAGCTCTTCCCATTTGTCAGGAACTCTTCCTAAGGGCTTTACCGTGTCTTAATTCATTTGCCCTCCTCAACAACACTGGGAAGTAGGAAATATCAGTGTACCCATTTTATAAATGAGAAGCTAAGGCACAGAGGAGTTACTCGGTCTAGTTTGCTCGGCTGTAGCAGAAGCTCCCCGAGGGCTGTCTCCAGGTTTTCTCTTTCTCGGCTTCTCCCAGGGAGAAGGCACTCAAACCTGGCCCGTCTGGGCTTGAGGTGCCTTCCTGTGGCCTGAGATGAAGGGGTTCTGGCTTTGTAGGGGGACAGTGTAATCAGAGAAAGCTGAGTCCGAGCAGGCTGGGCATGACAGGTCTCCCAGGTGGGGTGAGAGGGGAGCCAGCCTCGGTGTTCCCTTCCAGCCTCCCTCTTACCCACCTGCCCCGGCGGCCCAGTCTTGGCATTGTGCGACCCTGCGGTCTCCGCAGACTGCCCTGTCCATGTGGCAAGAGGGTTGGGGTGGCACCAAAGGGGAGCCAGGCCTCATGCCCGGGATGGACAGGAACAAGGAGGTTGGGCCGGGAGAAGGGAGAAGCGTTAGCTCTGCCAGATCCCATGGGGGGGTCAGGGCTCGTGAGCAGATACGTTGAGCCCCATAGGCGTTGGTTCCAGGCACCCTCCAGGCTGGCCTGAGGGCCCAGGTGCTGGGCAGAGATGGGACCCCTCAAAGCTGAGAGCTGGGCTGCCCCCTTGGCAGGCTCTCCGGCCTCAGAGGCCCCTTCAGGCTGGGAAACCTGAGGAGATGGGGCAGCTCAGGACGGGTTCTCAGAATAGAAGCAACAGGAGGCCTTGCTCTAGGCAGGGGATGGGGAGCCTCCTGGCCAGCCTATGGAGCACAGGAAGATGGGGTGAGGCTCCAAGCCAGCCCTGGCCACACCCCTCCTCCACATTCCTGTGTCCTCCCGAGAAACCCGGGGGACATTCAGTGCCACCACAGCAGGGGAACTGAGGCACGGAGTGGCCTTCCAATCCTGGGGACTTGTTCTGCCTGCCCAGCCACCAATACCATCCTTGAAATTTAACCTCCACGCTTCTCACAAGCACATGGGGACTCCAGACCCTACTGTTCTAGGATCCCCTTCCACCGCGGGGACTTGTACTTTCTAGAAAGTAGCCTACCTGGCTCCTCTAAGTTGGGCTGGGGAAAGAAGGAGCCAGGCCTTCCCCTGAGCCCTGACCCAAGGCTGGGTGTGCAGCATAGTAAGTGGTACTGAGAGGCTGTGGACCAAGGCTGCCTGAGCTTGAACCCCAGCTCCATCGCTTGCTAGCTGTGTGCCCTTGGGCGAGTTACTGCAGCCTCTCGGGGTCTCGACACCTCGATTTCCTCATGTGAAAGGGAGACAGTGCTCCCTACCCTGGATCCACAGTTGATGAGAAACAACCGCTTGCACTTGGCTCCTCGAGCATCTGCATGGTCCCCGCTCCCCCGCTCAGGGCACCCCCACTCACAGCCTCACCACCAGCCCTCCCTCCTCCTCCTCACCAGGGGCCCAGTGGCTCGGGCCCTGGCAGGGGCTGCTGAGGAGCTGATGGAGCCACTGCTATGGACGGAGCTGGTGCCAGGCCCACGGCGGGCACAGGGCCCAGGCATACAATGGGGCTGTGTGTGCACCCAGTGTTACCCCGGAGCAGAGCTGGGCAGGCCAACATCTGGGGTCCAGCCAAGAATTCATTTCCCTGGAGAGGGCCTCCCCACCCCCTCCCAGGCTGCCCAGTCACCTCCCTCCCCCCGGGGTGGGGACAGGCACCACCCACGCCCCCACCGAGCCCAGGCACTGGAATGGGGACGTGCCTGGTGACAGGCGCTGGGGAAGAGGGACTCCTGAGTCCAGCTGCCAGACGGGGCTGCCTGCTCGTGAGGCATCCGGGACCCATGATGGTGATCTGGGGCTGCGGCTACTAGGAAGGTGGAGTCTGCGGGGGCCGGAGGACAGGAGAGCGGTCAGCTGGGACCCCTCCCCATCATATGGAAGGAGGGCCTCCCTGCTCCCCCCTGGCTCGTGGAGCTCAGGGCCCAGAGCCTCAGGAGAGGAGCCGGCTAGTTCCCCAGGGGAATGAGTCACCGGCAGTGGCTGCGGCCAAGGCTGCCGGAGCCGGGAGATGGCGAGCAGGTGGAGCCTCTCCTCACCCCTCCCCGTGGGTCTCCTCCGGCTGGAAAGCCACTCCGCTGGTGCGGGGTGCTGACCACAGCGTCCCAGGCTGGGCCTCCGGAGGACACTTCCTCTGGCTCAGAGGATTAGCTGTCCTAGGCCTGGGGGTGCACCGACTCCTAGAGCTTCAGGCATGTACCACTCGCCTGCCCCCCACACGAGATGCCATGGAGAGAAGGCAGATCAGGCAGCTCCCCCAAAACCCTTAGTGAGACACAGGGTCTGAGGTGAAGGAGAGGGGGACATGGGCCTCTGGTAAGTGGGGATGAGGAGGGGAAAGCCAGGCCACCCTCTACCTCAGGCTGTGCCGAAAGTGGGGAGCTGGGGAGGGGCGCCCTTGCATGAAGTCACTTTACATTCTAGGCAGAGCGCAGGAAGCTCCCAGCAACAGGAGATAACCGCCCCAGCCCGAGGCCGGCCGGACCCACACACCCTCTCATGTCCAGTCATAACGACACAAATGTGTCCCTGCGGGCTGCCGCCCACGCCTGCAGAGGGTCACACACAAAAGTCACTGTGCGGCCCCAGCCCAGCGGATACACTCGGATGCCCACCCTTCCTCTCACACCCACAGGTCCCTGCCTCCCCGCCCAAGCTCCCGCCCAGGCCCATCACACCCTGAAGGCCCCGTCAGAGCACTGCGGCAGCCCTATCCTCACCTCAGACCCTGAGGACCACCCTCTCCCCTCTGCCACTGGTGAGGGGGGCTGGACCTTCTGGGCATGTGTGACCTGCCCTGAGAACAGAGGCTGAGACCCTGGAAGGGGCCTCCCAAGCTGAGCCCACCATTCTCATTTCACTCGTGAGCAAACTGGGGCTCAGTTGGGGAAGTGTCTTTGTCCAAGGTTATGGACAGGGCTGGGGGAGCTTAAGGCTGGTTGAATGAAGCAGAGAACAGGGAAGGCAGAGTGAAGGGCGAAAAGAAGAGGAAGGGGGTGGACTTCCCTAGTGGCATAGTGGATAAGAGTCCGCCTGCCAATGCAGGGTACACAGGTTCGATCCCTGGTCCGGGAAGATCCCACACATGCCACAGAGCAATTAAGCCCGTGGGCCAGAACTGCTGAGCCCATGCGCCTAGAAACTCATGCTCTGCAACCAGCAAAGCCACCACAATGAGAAGCCTCCGCAGGGCAACGAAGAACAGCCCCCGCTCACCACAGCTAGAGAAAGTCCGTGTGCAGCAGCCAAGACCCAGCACAGCCAAAAATAAATTAAATAAATAATAATTAATTTAAAAAAAAAAGAAGAGGAAGGGGGGATCCGCCACCTTCTCAGAGGTGCAGCTGTCCGGGGACGCTGTGGTGCCACTTCATTCATTCCTTTCAGATATTCTCGAGTGTTTACTAGGAACATGACTGCACGGTGGCCAGGGCCCTTCTGTCCAGTCTCAGCCCGCGCTCCCCCCTGGGAGAGTTTGCTGGTGAGGCTGAGTATTGTCTTCAGGGCCCCACGTCACACAGACAGCGAGGCCGGGCAGCACTCAAACCTCTCCCCCCAGGCACAGCCTGGCAGCCCCCGCCCTGCCCCCACGCCTCACGGGGAATGCCAGCATCCTCTGGACATCAGGGCCCACAGCCCAGGTCACCTCCAGAGTCAGTGCCAAGTCACACAACAAGGAGCCTAGGAGGTCACCCCTCTCAGAGACTCCCAGGCTGATTTCAACAGCAGAATCCCCTTTGCAGACAAAATTTACCTGGAACTTTGATAGCTAAACAGGAGAATGAAGCAGCTCTGTGGGGAGGGGGAAGGGCCAGACTACCTGGCCTCCAACCGGGGGCCTCCCCCTCCCCAACACCCCTCCTTCTAGTCCTTCCCCAAGGCACCCCCAGCGATTCTGAGAAAGAGTCTAAAACTCAGAGTTTTCTCCGGCCACTGTGTTACAGAAACCCAGAAGTTTCTGGGGAGAAGTTATGTGTGTGGATCACCTAGGCTCACGGAGAGCTAGGGCCCCAGCCCGCACACTCTAAACCTCCAGGCCAAGCTCTCTTCCACGACCCTCAGGGCACCCCATCCCTCACATGGAAAAGGGACACAGCAAAAAAAAGAAGAAGAGAAGTCTCATGGATTCAGATCCTCCCGTGTGCCCAGCACTGGGCAAAATGCCCCCACAAACATCAAGTGCTTTATTTTTCATAATAACTCTATAGCCTACATAGTATCATCTTTGCCCTGTAGGTTAAAAAAAAAATGGACATTCAGAAAAGTTAAGTGACTCACCCAACCTGTGAAGGGCAAAGCCCATATTCCAACTTACCTGTGTGCCCTTGATCCCTCGGGGCAGCCTGGCAGAAACCACCCCATCATGATGCCCAGGTACGACCACTCCCTCTGAGCCCCATCCCAAGCTACACCTCACTCAGCTGACACGCCTCCTTCCCCAGCTCAAGGCACAGGCAGAGCTTCTCACGAGTAACAGTAACATTAGCAATAATGACAAAACCACAAGCTGCCTACACCCTAGCGCTCATTAGGTAGGCTCCTCATTGGTTATTTTACTTTGTCCTTACACTTTACTCCCACTCCCATCTCACAGAGGAGGAAACTGAGGCACAGAGAGGTTGATGACTTGCCCAAGGTCACACAGCTAGGGAAGAAGCAGAGCCAAGCCTTGAGCCCAGGCAGTCTGGCCCCCGAGCCTGCACACCTCAACCCTGGGCATCATCGTTCCCTACAATGTCTGCGGTTCCTCCGCAGTGGTCGCTGTAACAAGTGCCCCAGCTGGGGGCTAGCCCTCCTCCCCCAAGGCCCTTTTCTTCAGGGGTCAGAGGCCAACTAGCACCCCTGAGGGATGGACAGGGGAATGCCTACCTGAGGAGCACCCGCTCTCCGGCTGGATGGTAACCCTCATTCCACCGCCCAACCCCCACACCCGACAGGCGCTGGAAGGATGAGTCGTGGGCATGCCAGCAACATTCAAGCATGATTAGGACGCCTACTGCATGCCCAGTTTCAAGCAATGGGCAGGTGCAGAAAGCAGTGTCCTTGCTGTCTGGCCAGAGGCTCGGGTCCCCAGCCATGCCCAAAGGGGTCGCCCCTGCCACCCCCAACCCCCTTCAGCCCTAGCTGCACCAGATGTTGGCAACACTTAGAAACAGGGCTAAAAATAGTCTCTCTAATGAGTCAGTGCTAAGAATAACCCGGGCAAACAGCCCTCTGGGTGAGGACATGCTGCCAGGGAGGCACCACCTCTTCCCACCTCCCCAGCCAGTCTGGTCCACCCACCAGCCTTTCCCTCGGCGCCCACCGCAGCCAGCAGAGAGCCCTGGGATGTTCACACCCCCTCTGCTGAGTGGACAGAGATGCGGGCATGTGCACACACGCTCCCTGCTTGAAGGGGAAGGGGTATCAAATGAGTAGGTGGACTCCAGAGACCCACCCTCTCAAGGTGGAACTGGGCCGGGGCCCAGAGACACTTGAGTGTCTTTCCCAATTCTAACAACAACCCCACACAGGACACTAGGAGACCATGCTCCCAACTCCCCTCCCCTCCCCTCATGCCTCCTCTGTGAAACGGGTCTCTAGCATCACTCAGACCGGCCCACTTCCTAGGTGACCAGGGGAACTGGGACCAGAGAGGACCAGCATTATCCTAACGGGCAGATGTCAAACGTGGGAGATGAATTGGACCTGAGGAGTCAGAACCACATCATATCCCATGACCAGGGGCCCCCTCATTTCTTCCCTGTTCTTCCCCAAAGTGATCGGAATTGCTAGATTCATGGACATCTGGACATGAATCACAGGTGAGAGACAAGGTGACAAGCATCACTCTACAGTCGAGGAGACCGAGGCTCAGAAAACAGAATTAACTTGCGAGGAGCTGCTCCGCTGGGATGATGCCTCACTGCCATCTGCCAGCCCGGAAGCATCACCCAGGAGGCTGGATGCTGGGCACAGTCCCATCATCCAGCAAGGCCCAGAAGGAACAGGATACCCTCTAATGCTGCTGGGAGAGAGAGGGAAGGGGCCAGAAAAAGGTGAGGCACCTTCAGGAAGAACAGAGGAAGGAGGGAAAGAAACGGGTGTCCTGGCTGTGGAGTCAGGAGCCCTGGCATCTAGTCACACAGCTCAGTTACAGATAACTGGGAAAACGGAATGATAACATGAGAAATTTCCCATGATCTGGGAAAACCATTTCCTAGCCTTCCCTCCAGGACTCAGTTTCTCCATCTGGAAAATGGAGCTTTGAACAGCAGGTCATTGAGATATCCTGAAGTATATCATGACCACACATGGGGGTTGCATAATGAATATTAGCATATCGAAGGCTCTAACAAGTCCTATAGTGAAGAAATCCATTACCCACCTCACCTTTTTTTTAACTCACACTCTCCCAAACCTGCTTGATCACCAAACCCTTCCACAGAACACATCTTGAGAAACTCTGGAGTTAGATCTGGGGTCATTACTTCAAAGGTCTGCATGGGCCAGCAGGAAACAAAAGCTTGAAGCCAGCCCAGACAAAATACATCAGGATCTGCAGGTAGCCCCAAGCCCTAAAAAATTCCTGGTAGCTCTGGGGGCTCAGGAGTCTAGGATTTCTGTTCTCTGGACACTTCCCTCAGGACCCATCTAGGGTCTTTATTCCACCTGATCCTCAGCAATCCTGTTGAGAAGGGTAGGGAAGGGGTTAGCGCTCCATGTCACACAACTGGGACCCAAGAGACCAGAGAACCCGCCCAGGGCCACACAGTGGGTCCTTGGTGCAGACAGGAGAAACGGTGTCCTAAGTCCTAAGGATTTGACCTCCATGGTCTCACGTAATTCTCCCAACAACCCTTTGAGGAGGGCACCGGGGTTCTGCCCATTTCATCGAGCAAGAAATGAATGGGCAAAGAGGTTCAGGCTCACATCTGAGGAAGGTCGCACAGCTTGCAAGTGCTACTGCCTGGGTTTCAACCCTGGCAGCCTGAATCCAGAACTCAAGCCCTCAGCCCAGCCCTGCCACTCACTAGTTAGCAAGAGAGATTTCACCATTCTGAGCCTCTGTTTCCTCACCTATAAAACGGGATGTATAAAAAGACTTGGGCGTTAGGTTATTGTCAGGATGAAATCTGCAAATATACAAAAGAGCTTAGCACGGTGCCTGGCATACAGTAGGTGCTCAATATGCATGACCTCTCATTAAATACCACATCCTCCTATGGGAGCACATGCCTGAACCTCGGGGCTCTGGGCTCCGCAGGCTCGAAGCCACCCACAGCTTCCTGGAAATTGACTTCTGCCAACAAGTCCCAGGGCGCACCCCTCCACGTGGCCTCACAGGCTCCAAGCTGGGATTCCTTGGGTACCCCATGTAGGTGGGGGCTCTAGAGGCTGGGTTTCCCAGCCTGGGTCTCATCCTCTGGGGCCACTAACGGGCCACCTCCCCCTCAGATCCGGGGATATCCCCAGTTCACCATGGGTCACAGGCCTCTCCCCACCCTTGCCCCAGGTCACGGGATGGGAAGGTAGGGGCTCTCCAGCCAGGCAGCTGATACCCTCATGACCTGCCCGAGCCTTCCCAGCCTTAGAGACAAGAGTCACAACCCACCCAGAGTTCACCACGCTTCCTGTAGCTGCTCATCCCCATGAGGTCACAAGATGGGCATCACCACCCAGTCGGTGGCTGCTCGGGGATTCATATGCCCACTTTACAGACAAAGAAACGGAGGCCCCCACTTACCCTGGGCAGAGATCTAAATCACAGAAAGGCTTCTGGCTCCTGGACCAGGACTCAGGGCTGAGTCAGGTCTCAGGCCAGGCAGGCCCACCAGAGCCAGTGAGGGCAGCAAAATGGAGAAGAAGAAGGCTCAGAAGGCTCCCAGGGGGCCAAGGGGAAGAGGGAGAGGATCTGAGCTCTGAGTCCCATCCATCACTGCAGACCCTGCAAGTCCTGGGATCTGGGGAGCATCCGTAAACCTGAGTCCTCCTCTGCCCCCCCGCCAGCCAGGAAAAACGTGCCCAGCCCTCACCCAGTGACCTGAGACAACCCTCACCCTCACCTCTGGCGAAGTCTGGCTCTGTGCCCTCCACTGACAGGGAGCCTCCATTGGGGGGGGGGGGCGGTGCTCTCTATCTCCAGACCCCAAGTCAACCACTCACCCCAGGCACTGCTTCCCCTCACTGTCCCCACAAGCACATGTCATCACCCAGGAAGCCTGACCTGACCACCCCCAGCCCTCCATCTCTGCTGACCCCACAGCGCCGGCTCACCCAGCCACTGTGCTAAGAACCAGGCCCTGAACCCCCCTACCCCCATTCTGGCTCCCACATGCAGAACTTGGTCTCACACTGAGTAGGTGCTCCATAAACATCACTACGTGGAGGGAGACCATCTCTCAGGCAGGGACTCCAAATATTTTGACCATGACTCACAGAAAAGTATATTTTATTTGACCCAGTACACACACACACACACACACACACACACACAGCCCGGAATGCGTATTCACACGCACATGAAAACCCCAAAATTTGTACAAAACAACACTCACCAGCACTGTGCATTACACTTGGACGTTTCCGATCATTCTTTTTCATTTAATTTATTACTTCCTTTCCATTTCATTTTCATTGAGACCCACTAAGCTGATTTCATGACCTGATTAGGGTCCAAACAGTGGCCCTGATCCACAGTTCAGAAAACAGCCCTCCAAGGATACCCACATAGCCCCGCTCCCAGGCTGGCACATCACCCTCTATGCAACAGGTGCCTAAGAGAGGCATCCATTTGGCAGACGCTGTCTCTGGCCAGGCCTGTGCTAAGCATTTAATTATGGTATCTCATTTCATCCTCCCCCATCATCTTAGGAGGAAGGGACTGTAAGGAATTTTACATGTGAGGAAACTGAGGCCAAGGTCACAGGCTCAGGCAGGAGTCAAAACCAGGGCCGCCTGAATCTGGAGCCAAGTGCATAACCTTCCTGCCCCATCCTGCCCCCCGGGGTGAGTGGCCTTTAAACCCAGAGAGCTCCACCTAAGGAAGTCTACTCCCTCCAACTATAAAAAAGCCATTTCCTATATCAATATCATTCTTTATATTTGTTGACTGTGAGATTGGAGATGGTACAGACAGAAGACACAGGTCCCAGCTGGAGCTGACGGGCAGCAAGGCCAGCCCCGCATCTTCCTCTCAGTACACCCTGTTCCTTGGAAGAAAAGCAATGACAAACCTAGACAGCGTATGAAAAAAGCAGAGACCTTTTGCCTACAGGGGTCCATACAGTCAAAGCCATGCTGTCATGTACAGATGTGAGAGCTGGACCATAAGGAAGGTTGAGGGCCAAAGAATTGATGCTTTCTAATTGTGGTGCTGGAGAAGACTCTTGAGAGTCCCTTGGACTGCAAGGAGATCAAACCAGTCAATCTTAATGGAAATCAACTCTGAATATTCATTGGAAGGACTGATGGTGAAGCTGAAGCTTCAATACCTTGGCCCTGATGCCAAGGGCTGACTCATTGGAAAAGATCCTGATGCTGGGAAAGATTGAAGGCAGGAGGAGAAAGGGACAACAGAGGATGAGATGGTTAGAAAGCATCACCAACTCAGTGGACATGAGTTTGAGGAAATTCTGAAAGATAGTGAAGGACAGGGAAGCCTGGCATGCTGCAGTTCACAGGGTCTCAAAGAGTTGGATATGACTTAGCTACTAAACAACAACAGCTGACATGGAGAGAGTCCTGGAAACAGGATCTCTTATTATTATCCACAGTCCACATGCCAATCCTTGCCATCAGAAAGAATCACCGTGAATCTGGTGTTTTGCTGTTTGCACACAAACATGCTCACATACGGGTACGATGTAAACCCGTGTCAGGTGCTGTTCTAAGCACTATTTGTGAATTAAGTCTTTTAACCCTCAGAATGAACACACACGCTGGGCCCTGTAACTCTCATCTCCACTTGACAGAAGAGGAAACTGAGGCGCCAGCATCACACAGCTGCAAAAGCGGCAAGGACAGGAATTGAACCCAGATTGATGGACAGTGTCTGCTCCCAATTCTGACGTCAGCAAGGCGCTCCTGCAGCCTGGCTCCAGCCCGCTAAGCACATCACACCCATTCCCTTCTCACCCAAGCCTCGCACGCATCTGGGAGACAGCAGAGGAGGCCAGGAGCAGCTCCTCAGAAGTGGGGCTGGCAGTCAGCTCTGGGGACTCCTGATTCCACAGGCCCCCCTCCCGCCCCTCCCGTGCATCACCTGCTTCTCTGACCCTGCTCGAAAGATAGCCCCAGGCCAGCGCAGCCTGCGGGATCTCAGCCCCACTCACCCAACTCCCGAGAGACACCCCCCAACAACACACACACACACATGCCCACGTACCTGGGCGAGGGCAGCCCCCTGGAAGGAGGCCCCCAGGAATGCTCAGCTCCTCCAGGGGCCAGAGCCCAGGGCCAGGCCCCTGCCCCAGCGCCAGCCCCAGTTTCCTCATTTTCCCCAGGGCTATTTCTCACCCAGCCCCCTGCACCTTGGCCTGAGAGGAAGTTGCACAATCCCCTGGGAGCTGCAAACTTGGCTGAGGGCTACTCACAGCGTAGGGGGAACCACACGCCCGGAAGGCCTCATCCACCCACAACCCCGTCGGAGGCGGACGGGCTCCCAGCTCCCGTCTCACTGACCCGGGGCTCCAGACCACCGACCGGGCCCCTCCCTGCTCCCAGACTGAGTCTCTCACAGCTCCACCCCTCACACAGCCTGGCCTCACCAGGCCCTAGGCCAAGCTGCCCCTGCCCCTAAACAGAGAGGCACAGAGGGGCAAGAGTTTGCAGGACTCCTGTTGGGTCCCAAATGGGCCAAACCCTAACCCACACGGCCGCCCTGCCCCTCCTTAGTCAGAAGCCCCGCAGTTCACCTCCTTCCTGACTGACCACGTCTGTGACCTCAGGCACGGGCCTTCCCAGGGTCTCCATACACCCAGTTCACAGCCTCACTCTGGCCCACCTCGAAATGGACCCTGAGACCCAGCATGGTCCTGTGAAGCTCTGAGCCACCACACGAGCTTGTGGGAAAAGGCTCTCGCTGCATGAGATTTCTGAGGTTCCTCAGTCCCCAACACACTTCTCTAAGAGCCCAAGACACTTGACGTTTCGCTACTGTTTCCTTCTCGGGGCTAAGGGATTCTCAACATGGGTAGGTAGATACCAGCTTGTCAAGAAAGGCTGGAAGTCGCTGAGCTGTTATTAGTTGTCTGCACCTCAGGGTGGATGAGTTTACTAGGCCCCTTCACAGGATGTCTCGGGAAGGGACAACATAGCAGAGGGGAGACCAGGCAGGCCAAGGAGGGGCCCTGAGAGCGCTGACCCAGACTCTGGCCCAATCCTGGGCTCTCCCTGGAGAGTGCACTCCAGAAGGACGCAGAGCCTGGCCTGGGTGTACAAAGCCCCTTAGGATGACCTCTGGCTCCCACCCTTCACAGCTGGACTTGCAACAGAGCCCCAGATAAGGAATACGATAAAGCACCGCTTATCATCCCACACAACCTTGGACTCCCACCCAGCTGAAGACAAAGTCAGGAATGGTTTTCCTGGGGCCCCAGGGCTCTCCTGAGTGCCCCTCGTTTCTGCAGCCCTCATCAAAAGGCAGGGGCCCTCAGGGCCGTTCTCCCACAGCCCGCTGAGGCCTGGAGTGGCAGGAACCAGGGCCAGGCTCAGGCGCCTCCAGCTCTGTGGACAGACAAGGGGAAGGGCTGGTTCTAGAAACCCCTCACCCCCTGGAAACAATGGCCAAGGGCCCCTTTGCAGGGACGTGTCCCAAGACGCCCACACAGCCAGCCCCCTCTCCCCAGTCCCAATGACAACCCATGATGGGGAGGGGCAGCCACACTGGCCACCCTCCTTTTCGATGAGAAGCCCGAGACTCACAGCACTCAGGGACGCCCCGAAGGCCACGCAGCGAGTTCACGGCAAAGCTCGGGTTCCTGGCTCCCTTCCTAGGTCACAGTTTCTCAACTTCAACACGACTAACACTTGGGGCCAGAGTAACTCTTCCTTGAGGGGCTGTTTGAGCACTTTAGAACTTTGAGCAGCATCTCTGGCCTCTACCTGCTAGATGCCAGTAGCATTCCCTGAGTTGTGATGACCAAAAATGTCATCAGACATCACCAAATGTCCCCTGGGAGACAAAGAGAACTGCTGCCCTAAAAGGACCTGAAAGCCAAGCGCCTGCCAATTCTAACTTGAAGGGCATCTGCTGCGAGAGCTGTCAATGTGCCAGGCAGGAGGGCCTGGAGGTGCTGGTGAGTACCCCGTGGGCTCAGTACCCTCCGGGCAGAGCTGCCCCTTGGCAGGTGGTACCACTTGGGAATCTCATCCCGAGACCACCTCCCCAACCCCAACCTACAAACCAACCTAGTCCCTGGCATTCAACATTTCAGTGGTCTTTCAATTATTTTGATCACACACCCCTGTGAGTAACAAATTTTGAGCACCCCCAATATAAGCTTCTTTTCTTAGGAACTGTTAATAAACGCCAGTGTATGAATATGTCATGCATATGAGCAAACATACACAAAAATAGATCTATAAAAAAGATGAGGAGGGAAATATAAATTACACTTAGGATGAGATACTGTTACAGTTTCAACAGCTCACCAGGACAGAAACAAAACAGTCTACTGATACCAAGTGTCAGCAAAGATACAGAGCAATAGGAACTCTTAGGGGTCACCAGTGAGGAGCAAATTGGTGTAACCACTTCACACAGAATTTACTAAAATTGAAATATGCATCATATACCCTGTAGCAACACTCGAGCAGTTCCGCTCTATATGGACTCTGAAGAAGGGTCACACCAACACACCAGGAGCACATTCCAGGATGTTCTTCCAGCATTGTTCACAGCAGCCAAAAAAGGCAAGCAACCCAAATGTCCATGAGTGGTGGGATGGATACAAATACGGTATCAAGTTCATACAGTGGATGCTCATGCATGAACGCAGCTACTCACAACAGCATAGACAGACCTCTCCACTGGCCAAGGAACGTGTTCAGTGTTACTCCAGCTGCATAAATTTAAAATCGGGCGAAGCTAAGCTCTATTGCTAAAGGCCGCAGGTAGAGGCGGTAACGTGATCAAGGCAAGCAAGGAACTGATCATCTTAAAAGTCAGGAGAGAGACTTCCCTGCTGGTCCAACAGTTGGGACTCCAGGCCACCAAGGCAGGAGGCAAGGGTTCAATCCCTGTTTAGGGAACGAGGCTACTGCATGCCCACACTGAGGCAAAAAAAAAAAAAAAAGTCAGGATAGTGGTTCACTTTGGGAAGGGGCTTATGACCAAGGTGAAGCACACAAGTTGATTTCAGAATGCAGGTTGCATTCTGTTTCTTCATTGGGGTGGTGGTAACCTGGGTGTTCACTTTTATAATTATTATATTATCCGTATAGGTTTACGCTCTTTTTGGCAATTAGGCTATATTTCACAATAAAAGGGGGGAGAAAAGGATGAGATATAAATACATCAAAATAGAAGTTCTAATAGTTTCTTCCCCACCTGGCTTTGCACACCATTATGATTAGGCCAAAGTGGATGAGAACCTATAGCTGGTCACTGGTCTGGAGGAGCCAGTGACACCCAGGGGTGTTTGTAGAGCACCTGGGCACCACAGCCCTTTTCATCTCCCCCTGACTCTGGGGCATCCCAGCCACCATCTGGCCCTGGTGGCCATGGGGAGAGAGTTACATGAAGCTAGACTCTCTCATACCCACCTCACCCTGCCCTGGTCTGCTCCTCTGGGTCCCTGACAGCAGAGTCCAGAGGCCCATGCTGGGAAGGCTCCGGAGGAACACGGCAGGCCTCACTCACCCTATAAATACACCAAAAGAAGGAGGGAGGCAGAAAAATGGAGAAGATGGAGAGAAGGGGGACAGAGAGCAGGGCAGGGAGACACACCCGCATCGAGGGCTGAAGTTCCAGTGGCTGTGGAACCAGAGAGAGAGTCAGAAGGATGGCGGTGTGAGGGGCAAAGGAAAGAGGGAAAGGAGAAGAGTGCTCAGGGCAGGGGAGCAGATGCCCTGCACGCAGTTCCAAGCCCAGGTCCCAGCGCTCAGCACAGTCCAAAGAGGCCTGAGTTGTTAGGCCGGGTTAGCACCATGTGCCCCAGGGCCCAGGGCCTCAGTGAGAGGCGGGTGGCTCAGGGGCCAAGAGCCTCCCCGTGGCCTCACCTGGCACTCAGCAGACTCCAGGTCTCCTGGAAGGGACGACCCGGTCCAGGGGGAAATGCTCCTGGGCCTGCAGAGGTGACCCCCCCTCCAGGTGGGAGGACCCCGGGATTGAGAGAGCGGCCCTTCCTGGAGCCTTCTCAGCGGGTGAGAAGCGCTGAGCCAAGTTCTAGGCACTGGCCTGAGCCCTTTTGTAAAAACTTTCTCTCGGCCAGGAAAGAAGGCTCTTCGAAGGTGAGCAGGGAGAATAAATTGGGAGCCTGGGATTAACATATATACACCACTATATATTAACATATGTAACATGGATAACCAATAAGAACCTACTGCAGTAGGTTACTGTATAGCCTTGGGAACGCTAATCAATACTCTGTAATGACCTCTATGGGAATGTGTGTGTGCTCAATCACTCAGCCGTGTCCGACTCTTTGCGACCCTGTGGATTGTAGCCCACCAGGCTCCTCTGTCTGTGGGATTTTCCAGGCAAGAATACTAGGGTGGGTTGCCATTTCCTCCTCCAGAGGATCTTCCCAACCCAAGGATGGAACCTGAGTCTCTTGTGTCTCTAGCACTAGTGGTGGATTCTTTAACACTGAGCCACCTGGGAAGCCCCATAGAATCTAAGAAAGAATGGACATACAGCCTGGCAGGTTACAGTTCATAATGTCTCAAGGAGTCGAACACGACTGAAGCGACTTAGCACACACGCGTGCGTAACTGATGCTTTACTGTACATCTGAAACTAACACAACATTGTAAAGCAACTATACTCCAATAACAATTCCTTTTTTAAAAAAAGGAAGATATGTTTTTCAGGCCAAAGGGCCAGGTACTGACACATTTATTGGTCATTTAGTCCACGGCTCTGTACGATCACACATCGCTCTGCCTTTCTCTGTCCTCTGCAGTTACTGAAACTCCCCCCCTCCCTGCTCCCAGGCCATCAGCTTTGAGAGAGGAGCTGTGTCTTTATTCCCACCCACCCTGCTTGGTTCGCATAGTGCTAGGCACCCAGTCAGTCCATGACTGCTGACCCTGGTGGATGCTGGAGTGGGACCCCCAAGCTCCCTGGGTCCCAGTGCCCTCCTCTCGAAAACACGGGGGTAGTACCAGCTGGCTTCTGAGGCCCACAGCCCTGCAGCCCCAGTCAGCTGGCCCCACGCTGGCAGGGGCAGCTGAGAGAGAGAACACCTGGCCAGGGCGGGGGGGACAGAGGCGGCGGGGGGGTGGATGGGATAGAGTGTCACCTCCTGGCCACCCTGCACCCCTCAGGGACTGTAGGGGCTGGGGCAGCTGCTGTCCCCAAACCAGTTATAAACAAGGCCGAGGACAGGCTGTGACTTCCCCAGGCAAACATGGGAAAACAAACCAGAGCCCCACCCCACAGACCCACTGGTGGAACGGGGGGGCGGTGGGGGGCAGGCAATGGGCAGGGCTGCTGCAAACTGTGTGTGGGGAGAGACAGGCTGTGAGCCCATCAGAGTGGGCTGGGCCTGGATCACCGTGGGTGGATGGAGGCAGGGAGTTCCTCCTTGTTCACGTCCCTGGGTACCATCCCTGGGTCTTACATGGTGATGCTCTTGCAGGGCAGAGACCATGGGTAAAGCATTTGTATGTCCTCGGGTCTGGGCCCATTTCACACTCACCTACTCCCTCCATGAAGCTGTGCTGAGCACCCGTTACATAGCTAGCTTCCCCTGGTTTCCAAGGAAGACTCCACTACTACAGGCCTTGGGGCGAGCCCACAGGGTCACCCCAACTATCTGCTGCCCTCAAAGCCCAGGACCCCCTAGAAGATGATGGAGACATCTCAACCCCCAACAATGACCCCCCGATCTGCCAGCCCAATGTCTCCAGGGTGAGGAAAGGAGAAGGGAATGGCTGTTTCTTGTGTGTGTTTTATCATTTTTATTATTCACCAAAAATGCAGTTCAAACAGTGATCAAATACCCTCTATGGGATGGGAAAGTCAAAAAACATGATGGATCTTTCGACAGCCTTACTTAGGCAGAGTGAGGGGCTGTTCTGGATACCCACCCCCTGAAGCCAGAAATGCTATTCTGGCTCCAAGGACTTGCCCCCAGTACTGATGACTCTCGGGGCTGGTGCTGTCCACCTCACCTTGCCTGAAGCAGTCACTATTTCCTGAGCACCTGTCCCCAAGGGTGGGGCCAAGACTGGACACTGGTCAGTTTAATGGGAGGTAGGGGCAGAGAATCAGGATGGAGGAGGGAAGGATGGCCATACCAGAGACTAACGGTCACCAAATGGTCTCACAGTGGTCCCTGCCCCTGGGGACCTGGCTTTGAAAAGCAGATGGGCCTAAGAGACCCCAGGCAATCAGAGACCCAGGAAACAGAAAGCTCTGGCCTGGGTAGCCACAAAAGAGTAGGTTATCAAAATGGGGTCCCAGGACCAGAAGCATTAGCATCACCTGAAAATGTGCCAGAATTGTAAATTCTAGACCTATAGGAATTTGAAGACCCACTCAATGAGAAACCCTGGGCAGGGGTGGGGGACAGTAAACTGTTCTAACAATCCTGATTCCGACGCCCACCTGACTTAAGAACCCCTGTCTGAGAGACAGGGCATCAAAATCATCATACATTTAAAAAATATATATTGATGCCTAAGCCTCTCCCCAAAGACTCAGGTGCAATGGTATTTTTTAAGAGCTCCCCAGGTCATCCTAATACCCAGCCAGAAGTGCAGTCAGATGGAGCAATTCCCTGGAAGGGTATGCCTACAGGGACAGAGGATTTGCCTACAGGGAGGGAAGCAGAGGAGAGACTGTCAAGAGAAGGGACCAGCATGAACAAGGCCTAGGAGGAGGGAATATGGTCCTTGGGTTTCCAGAGAGCCTGTTGGAATTCCTGGATTAATCTCATGGCATCCCATTTGACTGTGGGACCCCACTGTGTAGACAGGAGCCTAGAAGGCGGCCTGGCCCCCAGGAAGAAGGACAAGGGTGGGGATGGCCGGAGCTCACTTTTCTTCCTCCTTAAGAGACAGTAAAGAAAGCTGATGATGACTCTGCCTCTTGCTTCTGCCCCCTTGGTTGCCACCTGCTCTCACCCATTGCTCCATAGGCAACAAAGCACTTCCTGTGGGCATGATGATAAGTCCCAGATTCAGCCTTACGGCCGAGATCTTATCTCTGCCTTGGTGACACTGCAGACAAGACCCGTATGTATCTCTGGTGCAGAGTGCAGGAGGGCCAGGCAACACAAGGGCAAGGGAGGGCCTCTGGTCAGGAGTCAGTAATAAGTGACCGGGCCCAATGCACTCCAAGAAGTCCCAAGGGGCAGGGCAGGGCAGAGGTGGTCGAGATGCTGCAGGCCTGATCAGATCTGCCATGCTGTCGGCTGTGGCGACCAGGCTGGGTGTGGTACCACAGGGAGTGCCGGGGACTGTGGCCACGGAGTCTGCAAAGCCCCACTAAAGGCATTTTGCTTGAGGATCTTAGACCCACGAGGGAGGCCTGTTTGCAACCCACAGGTCTTTATTTCTCCCCTAGAGCTCTCTATGACTACCTCCTCACCTGGAAATGAGAAATAAAGAAGTTAAAGGAGTTAATTATGATAACGTGTTTTTGAGCACAGCAGGGCTCTAGGTGCGGTAAAGGCAGCGAGCACCAACACACTCAGCCCTCCTGGCAGCAGTGTGTGTGGGCACTACCATACTCCCCGCTTTCTAGGTGTGGAAACAGAGCACAGTGCGGGGGAGCGGCTGGCCCAGGGCCACACAGCTAGCCAGTGGCAGAGCTGAGATTCCACACCAGGCGGCCTGGCCCTGGAGCCCATGCTCTCGACCACCACCCGACTCGGCGACACTTAGCCCCGCGCTCAGTACCTGGTGGCAATGGCTCTGTCCCAAGAAAAACTGGCTGATGGCTCCACGGGAGCCAGCTTATAGTGAAAGCGCTACGGGGTGGACTTGGGCAGCCCCCCACCTGCCCCGCACCTCACACCCCACCCTTTCTGAAGCACCTCCTGTCTGGGTGCTTTGGCCAAAGATGGGCAGAGGTTCATGCTGGAGGGGACCCCACCGGTGATAGAGGCTCACAGATATGGAAACAGAGGCTAAGGGAGATGGACTGGCCGCAGCCACATGGCCTGTCAACACGGGGTCTCCTGGGTTCTTCTCAGGACTTTTGCTGCCGTCGGTTCTCATCCAAGAGATGAGATGAGCCGGCTGTTTCTCCTCACCTGATTAAACAAGTGCCTACTGAGGGCTGCACCATAAGGGCATGTTTGAGGTAGCCAAGGAGACCCAGGAAGCCTTGTCTGAACCCATCTCCTCCCCCAGCCAGGCCCGAGAGTTCTCTCCAGGGGCCCTTCAGTCACCTGGGTCAGCAGCTCAGAAGAGCAGCCAGGAGACAGGTGTGCCCTGGAGAAGGGGCTTCAGCAAGTCCCATCACTGCTGAGAGCAGGAGACCCCGATGGGGAAAAGAAGGTTCCTGTCACACCTCATTAAGGGAGAACTGCTGGGAGCCCTGAAGTGGTCTTCTGCAGGGACTGAGAACATGGATTTGGGACTCGGTTGGGCCTGGGTTAGAATCCCTACCATTTCCAGGCTGTGTGACTTCAGGCAACCTGCTTAACTTCTCTGAATCAGCATAACGAAAATAATAATTCCTACCTCATTCTGAAGAGTAAATACACAATAAATGTTGGCAACTGTAGTTTATGACTAAATTTTCTTACAATACTGCTCTAGCATAGAGTAGATGCATATTCTATTAATATTACTTTTACATGCTCATAGACATGCATGTACACAATTCATTCACATACATGTATCTAGATGCCCATGATCTCATAACCACACACACAAACTCCCATCAATCACACACACCCCACACTGAGATACCGAGCAGCATCTGGACTCACCATGTACCAGGCACCTCACTCCTCACAGCTGCCTGTGACGTGTGTGCATTTTTACCTCTCTTTTCAGACATGGATACATACATCATATGCAAAAACACCCACTGTGTCCTGGGATGTGGACACTGCTGGCAGCTGTGGGAACCCTGAACCCCCCTCCCCCTCTGTATCAGAGGAGGCCAACCCAATTTCCACGGTCATCTCCAGGGCAGCCCCAAGCTGGGCCCCAAGTGCTGACTGCCCTCCATCCCTAGGACAAAGGCTCAACCTGGCTTGCATGCCAGCTGCGGTTGGGGAAACCCCAGTTGCCGGCAGAAACCAAGTCGACTTTGAAAAGGAAGAGACAGAAGCCAGGGGGTGGCGAGGCCACTCCCTGTGGGGGCAGGTGCTAAGTAACTCTATAAACTCCGGCTAATGATGCAATTACAACCATAAACAGAGGCCGGGGAGGGATGGGGCCAGAAACCAGACCCTCAAAGGGCAGCCAGGCTTGAGGGGTGGGAAGCCCCTCCCACCTGCTTTCCAGCTGAGGCGGAAGGGAGGCCTCACTGGCCCTGGGGTGAGTGCTGGGGACCCCCATCATCCCTGAGCACTGGATGGGCTCCTGCGTGCCCTGGCCCAACCTCCTACCCACCTCCGACTGTGAGTTACCAGGCCATCAGCCCTCAGAAGCCCAGGGGCTCTCCCGGGATTGAGTGCTCACCAGAGGAGATGCCCCCAACCATTGCACCCTTTCCACAGAACACAGAATCAGGGGACCTGGGCTCCCATTGGGCTGCACCTCAGAGAGCTGAGCTGAGGGCAAAATAGCACTGCTGCTGTAACAGGCCCCGTAAACTGTAAGCAACGTTGGCTGCGCTCCCAGACAAGCAGAGCACACAGTCACCCTAAACAGCTCTTCGTTTCCATTGCCTGGTTCCCGACTCTTCTGCCCCAGAAGCCAGGAGGCAGGCAGAATGAAGGGGCCTGTGTGAGTTGCCATTTTCCCCATGGCTGGGGAAACTGAGGCAAGATCCAGGCACACCTCAAGACTACCAGGTAGGGCTCTGGAGGCAGCCAGCCCTTCCCCCCTGCCTGCCTCTTCTGGCCTGCCTTTAACTCTTGCCGGCTGTCTCTCTCCCAGACTGTGATCTCCCTGAGGGCAGGGCCTGGGGGCCTGTCTCTCAGGCTGGGCATAGAGAAGGCCTCAGAGGGAGCAAGTCTACGAACCAAGAACTGCGTTCTGCGTTGAGGACACCCACACGAAACCAGCCCCCCACCTTCCCCTCCACCCCCAGTTGCCCAAGAGTGCCAGGTCTTGGGCGGGTGGAATCTCAGCCATCAGGGTTCTGAATCCACATCCCAGAGGCGTCACTGGGGACCTACACCAGCCTTGTCCCAATCGGGCTCAACTAAGCAGCCCCTCCCCACTCAAGGGTTAACGATCACAATCACAAGGATTAACTAGCACTTCCCCGGAGAACGCTAAGCCAAAGCGCTCAAGTTTGGTCCAGGAACTGTTTGCGCATAACCACCCCCAGAACACACGCGCGTGAGGTCGACGACAGGGGTGGGCGCGGCATCGGAGAAGGACTCAGCGGTGAGGGGTTGGCCCGATGAGGAGGGGTGGCGGAGCCCAGGGCGGATGAGCCCCGCCTTCGGCGCCCTCCCTCCCCCTGCGAGCCGGGCCGGGGAGCGCCGGGCGGCTGCGGCGCGAACCTGCTCGCGCAACCCTGAGCAGCTCTGGGCAACCGTGCGTGAAGCCAGAACTCCGGGCGGGAGGGAGCCGAGGGGCGGGGATCCGAGCTGGCATCAGCCCGCTCCCTCCGAGAAGGCGAGCGCACTCGCCGCTTCGGCCGAATAGCTGATCGGGGTACCGGGGGGCGGGCGGGGACGGCAGAGAAGTGCTGACTTAGGGGTGGGACAGCCTGGGGTTGGGAGGTGCAGACTCACGGAATCGGGGGAAGGGGGCGTGTTTTCCGGGATTCGGGACCGGGAAGGAGGGGGGATACTCTGGGGGCGGGTAGATGGCTGGGAGCTGCAGGGAAGGCAGAAGGAGTGGTGTGCTCTGGGGTTGGAGTTCCCTAACGTCGTGGAATAATGCAAGGGGGAGAAAAAGACTGCTCTCGGGCACGCCGGGGGACGCGGGTTGGAGCGGCTTCTTCAAGAGACCGAGGGGGAGGAAGGGGCGGGAAGGGAGGGAAGGATGGTACTTCCACCCGCCCCCCACCCAGCAGCCCGGCCCCCGGGGCGTGGCGCCGCTCCGGCCCGCCCACTCCCCGGGACCATCCAGGCAGGGCCTGGCCCCGCCGGACTCGGCCCCCGCACACTCCCTACCTCCCGCGCCCTCCCCCGTGCCACCCGCCGCCCCAGCCGCGTCCGGTGGAGAAGAAGCGGGCGCAGGGCCCACACGCCCTCAAAACTTCTTGCAAGTTCACTCCCACTCCTCCCGCCCCTTCGACTTCCAGCTCCCGGGCCGGGAAGGCCCATGCCCGCCACGGCCCCTCCCGCCTGGTTACATAAGGTCGCGGAGAAGCCGCCCCCCGGCCCGAGCCTGAAGGGAGGGGCTGGAGGGGCTCCCAAGCTCCGCGGGCAGCGCCGCCCCGGCCACGCGCCGGACAAGCCGGGCCGGCTAGACGGACGGCGGGGCGGGCGGCAGTGCGGCGCACACGATCTCGCTCCCCTTTCCAGTCAACACCCCCACCCAGCCACCCACCTGTCTCGCGGACCCACGGGATCGGAGCAGCGGAGCCTGGGTCGGGAGTCCCCGGCCCTCCGCGCACCCCTTGCCCCCCGGTCCCGCTCACCTAGCTATGAAGGTCAATCCGTCCGCCGCCCGCGCCCCGCGACTCCGGCAACTTGTCCCAAGTTCAGGTGTCGGGCCCGAGAGCTGCGCCGGCCGCCCCCTCCCGGGCTCCTCCGGCTCCGCGCCACCGGGGAGGCCCGCCCCCGTCCGCCCTGCCCTCTGCCGTCGGCGCCGCCGCCGCTCCCTACGTCCAGCCCGCGGCCGCCGCCGCCGCTGTCACCGAGCCCCGCGCCCGGCGCCGGGGCTCCTGCTGTCACTCGGCACTCACTTCCCGCCGCGCCCGGCAGAGGGCAGCACCCTACCCCGCGGCCCCGCCCCTCCCGGCTCCGCCCCGCCCCGCCCTACCGTCTGTCTGCCTGCTGCAGAGCCCGCTGGGAAACGTAGTCCTCCCTTCTGGGCGACGGCTCTGCTAGGCACGTCGGGATTTGTAGTCCCACCCTGTGGGCTCAGGCCTGTGCTGGGACTTGGCGTTTAATTTGCTCCATTTGGTTTCTACCCCTTTTGCAAGTTTTCTGTGTTCAGGAAGTAATGTCACGAACCACAGATCATCACAATATACCATGTGGCCTATTTGACCCCAATGAGAGGCGTGCAGTGTGCTGGGTTTCCTGGAGTCTAGGAAAGAGTTAGGGTCCCAGATGGTGTGCTGTTGCCATAGAAACCCCTCTGTGTCAAACGTCATCCTCCTGATTTGGAATGGGGTACCAGACCTGGATCTTGAGCATAAGGGACAAGGTTGATCAGCATGGTGAAGGAAATATGATTATAAAATGGAGCCTACCTCCTCTCCCATCATGAGTTCTCCATTTAGCCCTCCCCACCTAGACCTTATTAGCTGGAGCTTGCAGGTACACCACCACCATGTTGCTGAACAGAGAAACTTCCTGACCTTTTCATGTCACCCTCCCCTGCTGGACGTCACAAGATGCTCTGGTGGCATCCTGTGATGTCTCCCTAAAGGACCCACATCTGTTACAGTGTGCACTGTCCTCCAGCCTTCTTCTGAAAGCTCCTAGTGCAAACTTGATCACTGATAAGGAGGAAGAAACCTAGATTTAAGACACATGGGACCCCTAGTCACACTGCTAGTAATATGTGTGGGGTAACTCTGGTGGTAGTTTGGTAAATTAAGTCAGCAGAGCATTTTGGATTGTCCCTTACAAAGGAATGCCCTGCCTGCATGCAAACTACTGGAGAGGTAGTTTTCCCTCTCCAGAGAGAAGCTGTGAAGAGACTCCAAGCTTTGAGGGGTACAGGGCCCACCCCCAAGCCTACCTCGTGCCCTATTTCTCTTAGAATCTCAGTGACCCACCACGAACCTCCTAGAAACTCAGGGACAACATGGTCCAGTAGAGGCAAAGTTGCCTCTGACTCTTATTGTCCCATTCCTTGAGCCTTACAAGGCTACGACTGCCCTCTAAAAACAACAGGATGGCCGATGTGGAGAAGAGCTGTTTATTGTTAGAGAAAGTCCAGAGTCCAGAGAAGGGAGGCTAAATGCAGACAGGAAGTGCAGAGAGAACCCCCTGTAGGGTGGAGTGTCCAGAGGGAGAAGGAAGCCCGGGAGTCCAGGCGCTGAGTCTAGGCAGCCGTGGCGAAGCCCACCCTGTTGTTGCCCAGGTCGTAGACGGAATAGTATGACCTGAGAAAGACATCCCCGAGGATCCACAGGGGCTGGCCATTCTGGGAGGGTAGGTAGGTGACCTCCACCCCCAGGATGCAGTAGTTGTCGTCATTCTGCACAACACACAAGGGCAACACTCATTCATCAGCTCACAGGTAGATGGGGCACTGCTGAGCCCAGAGCCCCAGGCCAGCAGCACAGATACAGAAAAGGATGAGCCAGAGTTTCTACCCTTGAGGCCTCACAGGCCAACTGAGCTGCCAGAGCCGGGCTGGTTGGGGATTCTAGTGTGGCTGAGGGCAGGTTGCAAGGGCCCTCCCTCTGCAGGATCTCCTCAACTCCTGGTAGTAAAGCCTTGGAGCCAGATCAACTTAGGTTCAAACCTTAGCTTCACCCTGACTAACTATGTAGCCAATGAGTTAACCTCTCGGAACCTCCAAGTTTTTACTTGTAAAATAAAAATTCATATCTCCCTCATTAAATGTTATGACGAGTCATCAGGAAAATGTAGACAAAGTGCTTCACTTGGTGGCTGACTCTTGTAAGTGCTCAACAGAGAGCCAGTGACTCTCCCCCTTAATTAATAATAATTATTAATAATAGATGATTGCTCTGCTCTTTCATAGCCTGGTTCCAGAGAAGGGGGTTTAAAATCCATGAGAGGGGAAGAGAAATCAATGCTTCAGGAAATGGCACAGTTAAGGGGACCGAGTGCTTCTGGCTCCTCACAGCTTCCTCCCATCCATCACCCACCTCCATCCCTGATCTTGTGCCCACTGGCTCAGCCTGCAGGAACCAGGACTTACATTGAGGATGTAGGAGGCAGGTGGCAGAGGGAACTGCACGCCATTGATGACAAAGGTGAGGGTGGGCAGGTTCTGGATGTTGTTACAGTCCACAGGAAACTGCAGAGAGGAACAGCGCCCGGGTTGCCTCATCTCCCCTCTGAGAGGACCTGCCAACCCCATCACTGCAGCCCCTGGGGTCCTGGGCCCGAGCCCCAAGCCTGCTCTTGGACTGGAGGCTGCAACATCAATACTGCTGGTGTTACCCATGAGGACTTGCATACAGAAGCTCGAAGTTTTAGAAGCTGCTGTACAGAGGGTAGGTTGTGGGGGGACCTGAGTCACCTTTCTCAAAACATGCCTCTTTCTTTAATATCCCCCGTGAAAGTTTAAATCTACGCCCCTTCTCTGCAAGTGTCCTTTTAAAACAGGTCTGATACACTGCTATGTGTAAAATAGATGGCTGACGGGAAGCTGCTATATAGCACAAGGTGTTCGGCTGGGTGTTCTGTGATGACTAGGGGGTGGAATGGCGGTGGCCGGGTGGGAGGTCAAAGAGGGAGGGGATGGATGTATGTATGCCTCTAACTGATTCTCTTCGTTGGACAGCTTTACACAGCATTGTAAAGCAACTATATCCCAGTAAAAATTAAAATAATAAATAAATAAAATACACAGTTCTGTAGAAAGTATAGCTCATCAGCCCACCAAAGTTAGTGAGAATACCTTAATTATGCAAACCCTTTGGTAGGCTCAGGAGGGGGTAAGGATGGGGGCATGGCCTTGCCCATCCACCTCCCAAGGTGGAGGTGAGGGAGCTCTGGATTCAAGAGTTATTCCTTGTCACTGTCGGGCTGGGTCCCACATTCTAATTATTTAGCTCTTACTGCAAAGCCAAGCAGGTGTTTAACCTGTTTCCTCTAAGTGGTTGAAGCTCAAAGGAAATTCTGCCTATTTGGGAGCACTTCCCATACCAGCACAGGCATCTGGACCCCCTGAATCAGCCTTCCAACCCCCAGCCAGCCCCTGCCCCAGCCATCCGGGGCCCCCACCTCCAGTGCCGGGAGGCAGCGAGAAGCACCGAGGCCAAGAATCAGGCTATTCCTGTGCTCCCAGGAAAAACCATAAATGCCTCCTGGTCTCTCCCCGGGAAGGGGCACGCCTCCGCTGCATGCACCTGTCCATACTGGTCCTCCTGGGCTCCCGTGGCCTGCAGAAGGGCACTTAGGAACTGCTGGGGCACCGTGAGCAGAGATGTACCGGTGTCCACGATGGCCTGGCAGCCTGCGGAGCACCAGCCTGTGGCCTGGTCACCAATGAGGAACCTGAATAGTGAGAAGATGGGCAGTCTCAGCACCTCCCAGCTCAGGGCAGCGAAGGGATGGGCCGCAGTTACCTAACCAAGGTGCGCCTCAGGAAGATAAGGATTCTACAGAGGTCAATCCAACCATCCCCCAGCCTCATAACAGAGTCTGTCCAAGTCCGCCTGAATGGCCATGTTTTCTGTTTCTATAAAGTTCCACAGATAGTTCTAGAAAGACTGATGGCCAGGGCTATTGATTCGTTGTAAATACTTTGAGTAACTTAGTCCCTCCCCCCACACACCCCAGTTTCTAATCTCTAAGCCCCTAGGGTTGGATGACAGGGTCTGAAATGTCTGGGATTCCAGACCCTGCCTCTTCCTGTGTTGCCTCTACCGCACCCACCTTCTCCAGACCGACCAGGGTCTTGAAACCCCAAGACCTGGATGTGTGTGTGCGACATCCTGCCCGAATGAAGTGCCCACACCCCTGGGGCCCACTGCAGACTCACTCCTCAACGCCAATCTGCCAGTACAGCTCCTGAGTGACAGGGGCCCAGGAGATCTGCCCCGTGTACAGGCTGCTGTCCACACCCCCAAAGATGACTGCTCCTCCATCCTGAGAGCCCTGTTGGCTGCAGAATGTAAAGTGAAAGGCGAGTCAGGAAGTGGCTGTAGGAAAGGCAGGAAAGTAGAAGTCCTGCCCTGGCCCCAGACTCGGGCTCCCTGAGGATAGGACTGCGTCTCCCCTCAGACTGGGGCTCCCTGAGGGCAGGGCTGTGTCCCCTCAGACTGGGGCTCCCTGAGGCGAGGCTGTGTCTCCCCTCAGACTGGGGCTCCCTGAGGATAGGACTGTGTCTCCCCTCAGACTGGGGCTCCCTGAGGCGGGGCTGTGTCTCCCCTCAGACTGGGGCTCCCTGAGGCAGGGCTGTGTCCCCTCAGACTGGGGTTCCCTAAGGGCAGACGTTGTATCTCCCACCTCTGACCAAGGCTGGGAATTCCCAGTGCCTCCGGCTCTCAAATGAAGCAGCTCCACCAAGTGCTTCCTCTGGGAAAGCCTCTGGTCATCTGGCCTGCAGCCCTGTCCCATCTCTCTCCTCTGCCTTTCACTTCATGCTGCTGGTGGAGCGTGTCGGCAGGAGCCGACACAGGGCCCAGTTTGTTGTTTTTCTGCTGGAATCGGAGGGAGGAGGGGCCCAGGGGGAGTGGAGGGCACAACCTCCCTGTTAGACGGTAGACGAGCAGGAGTGTGGCACTGGGCAGCGATCCTCCGGGCTAAACTCAGAGCACTTGTAAACAGAGGTCAGCAACCTTAGTAACCGGATAATATTGTTGAAAGTCAAGTTCAAATGACTAAGCCCCGGGGAGTAGATGTTGACTATCTCTAGAAGGTAGTTGTCTAATTCTACAGAGAAAAGATGGAAAGTCCCCTCCAGGCCACCCACCACTTGACTCCAGGGCCTGTCCACGTAAATAACCACGTTTGCTCGTGTTTGTGGTAAGAACAACAATTTGTTCGAGCTCATGGTGGACTGGGGCCAGAAGACCTGGCTAGAACAATAGATCAAAGGAGATGAAGCAATAGATTATTACACAAAAGAGGTGTCCAGGTAGAAAACATTTGGTCAGAAGGAAGTGAGTTCACTGCAGCTCCGGGCAGGCAGTCAGCCCTAGAGGTAGGGGAAAAGTGAAAGTGTTAGCCACTCAGTCGTGTCTGACTCATGGCGACCCCGTGGACTGTAGCCCACCAGGCTCCTCTGTCCATGGGATTCTCCAGGCAAGAATACTGGAGTGGGTTGCCATTCCCTTCTCCAGGGGATCTTACCCACCCAGGGACAGAACCCGGATCTCCCTCACTTCGGGCAGATTCTTTACCATCTGAGCCACCAGGGAAGCCCCCTAGACGTAGGAGGAGCTGCAACAATGCTCCAAGCAGAGTTCTGCCGGAGGAAGGGGAGATTCTGTCTTGGCCTAGAAACACAAAGAAGAGACCGAGTGGGCTGGGGACAGATGCAGGAGCGCGGGAGAGGAAGTGTCAGAAGCCCAGGAGGAAAGGTCTTGCCGAATGCCTGCTGGGAATGCCTGCCTCCAAACTCCAAAGTGTTTGAACCTCAGCCGTCCAGGCCCGTGGAAGCGAGTGGGCTGGGAGCTGGGGACTGCCAGGTAGTTCCTTACCTGCTGAGGTAGAAGCTGAAGATCGGGCTGGTGAGGGCACCCTCCTGCACCATGCCCTGGAGGACGATGGTGGCCCCATCCACGGACAGGGAGGGGTAGGCCATGCCCATGATGCCATCGAACTTCGCATAGAGGAAACTGGTGCCCGGCTCGGTCTTACTCAAGCCGAACTCCTGGTTGGGGACCTGGATGCCTTGGACCTGGAGGGGACACAGAGGATGGGAAGTGATGAATATAACTCCACACACCTCCCTCTGGATCCCCCTCCTGACGCCCATCTGTCTGTTCTTCATCCCTCCCTCACTTCTGCCACCTCTCTTCTTGACAGGTTTGAGAAAGCCCCTTTCTCTTCCAAGGAGCCATCCTCACCTGCGGCAGCACCGCCCACCCCAACCTGCTCCTCCCTGAGGCTTTAAGCTCCTTAAGGAAAAGGAGCAGGTCATCCCAATCACTCTCTGTCCTTGGTACCTGGCACATGGTGGCCCACAGTGAGGGGTCAGTGAGTGAATGGATGGTTTTTTTGGCTGCACCTCATAGCATGCAGGATCTTAGTTCCCCAACCAGGGATCAAACCCACGCCCACTGCATTGGAAGCTCAGAGTCTTAACCACTGAACCACCAAGGAAGTTCCTGGATAAGTCTCTAGTGTTATGATTTTCTGGCCTGTATGGTAGAGCATGGGCTTCCCTGGTGGCTCAGTGGTAAAGAATCTGCTTGCCAATGCAGGAGACATGGGTTCAATCCCTGGCTCAGGAAGACCCCCTGGAGAAGGAAATGGCAACCCAACCCAGTATTCTTGCCTGAGAAAGCCCATGAACAGAGGAGCCTGGTGGGCTATACAGTCCATGGGGTTGCAAGAGAGGTAGACACAACTGAGCAACTAAACAGTAACAGACAATGGTAGAGCACTGAGTGTTTCCCATATTTTTCAAAGGCATCCGTCTAAGTCTCCCCATCAGACTTTGAGAACTATGAGGTTAGTATCGAGTTCACAGCCCCAAACTACCTTCCCCATATCCTGGGAAGAGGTGAGGGCTCAGCCAGCAGCATCACTCACCGTCAGGGTATCATAGCCTAAGATGCCAGTGAGGCTGCCGCTGCCATACTGCAGGGAGAAGGTCTGCTCATTGGTGTAGTAGGTGGAGGACAGGCTGGGGTTGAAGCGGGTGTGGCTGGCTGCAGGGAAGAGAAAATTCGGGAAGTCATGCTGGCCCCCTCTAAGGTCTGCAAGGCTGCCCACTTGTCTCCCAGCCTGTACTCACATCCTAGAGCCTCTGCACACACACACACACACACACACACACCTCCCCCTGCCGGCCAAGGAGTCAGGTGGGAGCCAACTGACATTCCTGGCATCGGAAGGCCCTTGAGAACTGGGCAGCCTTGACCCTAGAGCACCCACCCCCCAACCTAACATAATCACAGAATCTTCAGATGCCCTAGGATGATGACCTCCCTAGGATTGTAGTGTGGGCAAGTTGTATAGTATCTGTCTCTGTCTTCCTGGCCCCCAGCAGATCTCCTGATACATGGCGAGTGTCGAGAAATTACTCAACAGATGAAGGAGTGAATGGACCTCCAGGGTACTCCCTGACCTTCGCCTCACCCCGAGGAGAAGCTGGCCACACCAGGATCCTGAGACAGCCTAGGATGGAGCCAGAGAGGGGCCTTCTGGACTAGAGGTGTCAAGACCCAAACCCCAAGGCTTTGGCAGCGGCCAGGGCTGCCCTAGGAAGTGAACATCTCCAAAGACAGTGACAGGAGGAGGACCACGTCTATGTCCTTCTCCCGTGTCCCTGGGAGAGTTCAGTAAGAACTTAGTAAATCGTGGTGGGGGAGTAGCATAGAAAGAGTGTTGTAGAGTGGAGTGGGCTGGAATGGCATTGCCCAGAGTGAACAGAACGGAGTGGAGTGAGCTGGGCTAGGCTGGAGTAGGTGAGGGAATATGTCCTGGTAATCAGAGAGGGACCACCCAGGCTCATGGCCAGTTCCTTCCCTCTGGCTTGGACATGGGCCGTGTGATGCTGGACAAATCCCTGGACCTTTCCAGGACTGGAGCTCCCTGCCCACCCCACACCCCCGCCCCCCAGCGATCTTTACGAAAGTGCGGCCCTTCCCCAGCGGGTGTCACTGCCCTCCCCTGCCCAGCCTGGCACTCACTGCAGGCCTGGCTCTGGCAGTAGACAGAGGGCACCCACAGGTTGGAGGAGCCGGTATCAAAAAGGACCAGGAAGTTCTGTGGTGGCGTCCCAATGCTGATCTCGCCAAAGTAAGCAGCCTGGGTGGGGAGGAAGGGACATGGGACAGGCTCTTAGCTCTGGGTGGGGGTTGGGGGGGTGGGTCCTGCTTGTGGTGGGGGCATTGGAGCCCGTCACTCTGCCGCTCGGCCCATCAGGCCCAGCCTTCTCCATGGCCAGAGCGGCAGAGTGGCCAGCCCCACAGCCCACACCACAAGCAGGGGCCTGAGCCTGCCCTCCACACTTGCCCAGAATCCACAGGCCCTCGTCTGAGCCCGCCTGGGCCAGCAGCAAAAGTCTACGTGGACTCAGCTGCCGGGTCATCAGGGGTCCCTCTATGCTTTCTCCGCAATGAAGTCTCCGGGCTGGCAGGCAGGTCTGAGAGACAGGGGGCAGCCTCCAGGGGGCGAGTGGGAGGGTGCAGAGAGGGGGAGTGCAGCTCACAGCCCAGGCCTGGCCCTCAGCCTCTGGCAGCAGGAAGAGGGGGAGCCCCAGGGGAGGGTCAAGACTCACGTCCATGTAGTCCATGGGCTCGGTGGCCACGCTGAAGTCACCAAAGTGGTACTTCTGGGCCGGGTCATACTTGTAGGTCCTCAGGAAGTCCTCCAGGAGGCCCTTCTCCTTCATGGTCTCACGGATGGACTTAAATTTCTTCAAGGGGATTCTGCAGAAGGGCTGGGATCAGGGCAGGGCCTCCCTCTTTCCCGCTGCACCTCTAACATCCCAATCTCTCTCAGGCTCCCTGACTGTTTGCCTCAGGCTCCCTGTCGCTCTGTCCCTGGTGTCTGTCGCTTATATGCGTCTGTCTCCCTCTTTCTCCATTTCTGTCTCAGTCTCTGGCTCTCTCTGGCTCTTTCTCCCTCTGCCTCTCTTTTTCTTCCTCTCTCTTTCTCTTTCTTGGAAAACTCTTCTCAGGACTTGCTCCAAGATTCAGAAGACAGCTACCTTCACCTAGGCCTGCCCTGACCTCATCCCATGGGTCCATCCCACCCTGGTCCTCCACTCTCAAATACCCCATAAACTCTTTCCCAGGAAGGGGAGAGGAACTTTAGACATTACCCTTTGCAGGATTTGTGTAGTTTGTTTGTTTTGACCGTGCTGCATGGCTTGCTGGATCTTTGTTCCCTGACCAGGGATTGAACCCACGCTCTCGCAGTGAAAGCACAGAGCCCTTAACCACTGGACCACAAGGGAATTCCCAATTTGTGCATTTTTAAAAAAAGTTTTCAGAGGGACTTCCTTGGTGATTCAGTGGTTAAGACTCCATGCTCCCAATGCAGAGGGCATGGGTTCAATCTCTGGTCGGGGAACTAAGATCCCACATGCTACACAACACAGCAAAATAATAATAAATTAAAAAGCAATACATCATTCAAAAAATAAAAAGTCTTCAGAGATGGCAAAGTTAACCCCAAAGAGTCCCCGGTATGGTGGCCCTGGCAGTTTTCACTGGCTGGATGTGACAGAGCGCGGGCCCAGGGGAACAGCACTAGACTGGGGACTCAGAAGACAGGGTCCTGGTTCTTCTGCTCCGTGTCTGGCCTGGATCAGTCCTGCTCCTCGCAGGAGGCAGGGACCATGGGGAGGTTGGCTTGAGTGGTCCAGAGCCCAGATCAACCTCTGGAACTGGATCTCCTGAATTATGGGCTTCTGCCCATGTCCTCCCAGACCTGCCTGCCTCCGCTGCCCAGGGGTCTCTGCCAGTGTCCCCAGGCCTGGCTCCAGGCCTCAGAATTCCTGCTTCTTTCCCCATCTCTTCCCCCTTCCCTCAAGACCCTGCATTCTCCAGAAGCTCTCTGCTAAACCCATTCACCCTGATATACGAAGGCTGATGATTGCTTCACACCACCACGACTCCAGAATTGGCATATTCAAAGAAGTTTCTGAGAGAAGCCAACTTTCCACCAAAAAAAGTGCCCCTTTAATGGTGCAGTCGCCAGTAGTGTGGCAGGCTGGGCGCCCTCTTGATGTCCTATGAGCCCAGCCGCCTCATCCCCTTTCCCCTGACACCTCAGCAAATAGAGATTACATGACTGGTGTTTCTGCTTAGATGATTTGGCATCTGTCAAATAAATTGGGGGGCCTTAAAGAAACTTCTAGCAAATGTCTCCCTATCTAGAAATAATTATACCAGCCTTTCAAGGTCGTTTTTTTTTTTTTAGGCAGTAGTCACCCCTACTCTCTCTTTTTCTGGTCTATCCTTTATCATCAGTGGGGGAAGGGATGGTGTTTCTCCCTCCGACTGAAAGCTTCCTGAAGGCAGAGGCCATATCTCTTCCCATCCTGAGATCTGTTCAGTGCCGACTCAGGGACTGAGTCACCCAGAGAGCTTTCGTGTCTCTTCCAACACATGAGGACAGCAGAATGATGGGGGGTATGTATACGAACTAGGAAGCAGATTCTCCGCCAGACATCAAATCTACTGACACCTTGATCTTGGACTTCCCAGCCTCCAAAACTTTGAGAAATAAATTTCTGTTATTTATAAGTCATCCAGTCTATAGTAGTTTTTTTTTTTTTTTTACTTGTTATTTTCTATTTGGGTATAGCCGATTAGGGCTTCATGGGTAGCTCAGCTGGTAAAGAATCCACCTGCAAGGCAGGAGATCCCGGTTCAATTTCTGGGTGGGGAAGATCCCCTGGAGAAGGGATAGGCTACCCACTCCAGTATTCTTGAGTTTCCCTGGTGGCTCAGACGGTAAAGAATCCACCTGCAATATGGGAGACCTGGGTTCGATTTCTGGGTTAGGAAGATCCCCTGGAGGAGGGCATGACAACCCACTCTAGTATTCTTGCCTGGAGAGTCTTACGGACAGAGGAGCCTGGCAGGCTGCGGTCCATGGGATCACCAAGAGTCAGACATGACTGAGCAGCTAAGCCCAGCACAGCACATAGCTGGTTAACAATTTGTGAGAGTTTCAGGGGGACAGCAAAGGGCCTCAGCCAAGCATGTACATGTATCCATTCCCTCCCAAACTCCCCTCCCATCCAGGCTGACACATAATATTGAGCAGAGTTCCCTGTGCTATAAGGTTATAACCCTGTTGGCTATCCATTTTAATTGTAGCAGAGTGTACCCATAGATCCCAAACTCCTTAACTATCTCTTCCCCTAGTCCTTCCCTCCTGGCAACCATAAGTTTGTTCTCTAAGTCTGTGAATCTGTATCTGCTTTGTAAATAAGTTTATTCAAAAAAAAAAGCTGCCAGGGTTCCTGTCCCAGCATTCAGGCCCCAGACTCACTTGACCAATGCCGCTGCCTCCAAGGCCTGGAGGGAGACCAAGGCCACTACCATCCACTTCATGACGCTGACTTCCAGCTGGCTGCAGTGGAGAGGCAACTCGGAGTTGTGCTGTTGCAGTGGAGTGAAAGCCTGAACCCTCCTTCCTCCTTTATACCTCCGGGACCCAGCCCAGTCCCTGCCTCCCTGCCCTGGACAAGCATGGTCTCAACCCTGGGTGTAGCCTGGGCTCCCTGTATCAGTCATTTCCGGGTGTTTTCCTTTGTGAGGGTGGCCTCAAAGGACTTTTCATCCTATCGACTTTTCAGAACAAGCAGTGGAGGCCAGGAGGTGTGAGCGATAAGAGATCAAACTTGCCGAAAGATGGGGTGGCAAAGATGACTTCTTTACCCAGGAACCAGAGGTGTGAGCTGGGCATTTTGGGGTGAGGGCCAGAGGAGGGCAGAATGAGGGCTATAGGGTCTATAGGCAGGTCTACAGACAAGTCTGTAATTCCAAAACTTCGGAACAAAAAAATTCTTTGTTGAGGGGCTGTCCTGGGCATTGTAGGATGTTTAGCAACATCCTTGACCTCTGCTGACTAGATGCCAGTAGCTGTCCCCCAGTCGTGACAACCAACGATGTCTGCAGGCATAGCCCAGCGTCCCTTTCGGGAGCAAAATAGTTGAGTATCACTGGTCTAGAGGTGATACATTCAAAGATTCTGACTTGAGTCCTGGTTCAAGTACTCCCAAGCCCTTGAGGGATGCAGTTAGGGTGTCTGGGGGATGATGGGGTCAGTAGCCAGGATAAAGGTAATGATGATGGTGGTTAGTGTGGTGCTGATGGTGGTAACGATGGCGGCATTATTAGCATGGATCAGGTGATGGAGCTGGGTCCCCAGTGACTGAAGTCCGAGCTACCAGAGGTAGCTTTAGAGGACTTCCTGGTCAAACAGGGCATTTGGGGAAGTTCTCATCATAGTTCAGCAAGTGCTCAGGACACCCACATGTAAGCCACACTGGCTTCTGGTTGTGCCTCTGACACTGGTCTGCAGCAGCAGGAGGCCTGGGCAGGGGCATGGGGACAGGGGGACCTCCCAGCCCCTGCTTCTGTTCTTCGTTGTCTCTCTTCTGTCCCGTTGCAACTCTGCCCATGTCTTTAGTTCTCCTGAAACACCTGGGTCCCCCATGACCCTCTTCCCCAGCCCTCATCTGTCCTCCTTCTTGCTCTGAGCCCGATCTCCCGTGTCCTCTTCTGTCCCTCATCTCCAGGTCCTGCTGGCTTCCCGGCAACAGGCTTCTCATCGCCTGAAGTGACCTGGAGCTGGCCCAGTGCCCACCAACCTGGCACTAGAGAACTCTCCATTTTAGAGCGAGTGGAAAAAGTCCCCACCCTGTACCCCCTCTGCCACCTCATACCCCTCACTCAGTGCTCCAAACAGATTGTCAGGCCCTTGAGCCCCAGGAGGGAGGCCAAAACCAGGCCTGCCAAACACCAATAAAATCTAGCCCGTGGGGACTTTCCACTCTGGCCACTGCCACCCACTGCCCTGCCAGAGCCCTGGAGTCTCCCCTGGCCCTGGATGGAGGAGGGGCAGAAGGGCTCTTAGAGGTCTGCCCAGGCCTGGCAAAGAGAGGGAGGTCCCTGCCGGACTGTGTCTCAAGGCCAGGTCAGCTCCCATTCCTGCCCACAGTCTCCAGGGACACGCTGGACTCTAGGGTGGAAGGCAAGGTAAGGAGGCAGTGCCTTCCCTGGGGTCCGCTTTGGGAGAGCAGACAAAGGAAAGTAATAGGAGGGACTTCCCTGGCAGTCCAGTGGGTAAAATTCTGAGCTTCCACTGAAGGGAAATGGGTTTAATCCCTGGTCAGGGAAGTTCTGAATGAATATATAGCAACCAGGATGCAAAAACGCAGGGCTGACTACAATAATGAGGCATGGAACTTACTCTCAATTATCAGAAATAAATGTTTTTAAATTTTATTTATTTATTTTTATGTTTGGCCGAGCTGGTCTTCGTTGCTGCCTGGACTTTTCTCTAGTTTCGGCAAACGGGGGCTACTCTCTAGTTGTGGGGCACAGGCTTCTCATTGCAGTGTCTTTTCTTATTGCAGAGCATGGGATCTAGGCAAATGGGCTCAGTAGTTGCAACCTCTGGGCTCTAGAGCACAGGCTCAATAGCTGTGGTGTATGGGCTTAGTTACTCTGAGGCATGTGGGATCTTCCCAGATCAGGGATTGAACCTGTGTCTCTTGCATTGGCAGGCGGAGTCTTTACCACTGAGCGACCAGGGGAGCCCAGAATTAAATATTGTTTTTTAAAAAGAAGTTATAAAATCCTTAGAATCTTGTCACATCCTGTGAATACAGCAGAATCCATGGGCCCCTAAGTCTTGTGAGGCCAACCACACTCCCCAATATGGGCCTCCTGGGACCCTTTCCTTATCTGGCAGATCTCAAGGAGCCTGACAACAGTGGGCTAGCTGTCCCCGAACCCCGATCACCCCACATCCCTTCTAAGAATCCTTGGTCAAATGCATGGAGCCGGGGCACCTGCTTGGTTGCCAGACCCTGGGGTTCTGCTGCCTCAGCCTGCCCAACCTGACCTGATAAAACTCAGTCAGTCCCCTCGGTGTCCCCATACGTCCTGAGTCCTTGTCTGCCCTGGCTTCCCCCCACCACCCAGCTCCCCATTCCTGGAAAGCCCATTTCTCTTCCTTCTCCATGTCCAAGTTCTGCCCATCCTTCAGGACAGCTCCTCCTAGACTCAGGGATGTGCAGAGTTGGAGGACCCCTTAGAAGTCATCCAGGCTGCCTCCCCCCAAGGACAGGAGCCCGGGGAATCCCCACCAAGTTCATCTTCTACTCCTAAACACTGACCTCAGCAGGTGTCCCCCCTGCCCAGGGGCACACCGTCTAAGACTGGCCTCCAGTTGTTTCATGTGGTATGCTGCCTCCCTCCACAGACTAGAAACTCCTAGAAAGTGGAGGCTGTGGCTTCCACCTCCCCGTGCTCGGCCCAGAGCTCAGGAAATCCCAAACAGTGGATGGAGCCCGTGGGGTGGTTCTCAGTGGGCTTTGGTTTTACCTCCCACACCTCGCTATCCCAGTGCTCTGATTTCCACCCCACACTCCAAAGGGATCGTGTCAAAATACAGGGCCTGGGGTCCTCTCACAGTGATGGGCTCCCAGGAAAGAGGCATTTCTTGTCATCCTCTGGTCTCCTCTCTTTCTAAGCACGACCTGCCTCAAAACTCACCAAAGCCTCCCTGTGGCTGACTAATAAAATCCAGACTCATTACCCTAGCCTTCAGGACATACTCTGGCTGGCTCCTGCCTCCGTTTCCGTCTTCACCTTCCACTGCTAACCTACACATGCTCTGTGCTCCAGTTATAGTGATCTTCTTGCTTGCTCCTCAGGAGGCCTGTTATTTTCCAACCTCCGTGCTTTATCCATGCTGTCGCCTCCGTGCAATACCCTTTACAGGCATCTGCACCTACAAAATCTCCTCATCCTTCAAGACCCAGTACAAAGGCCATAAAGCCTTCCCTGCTGTGTCTGCTGCTGCCGCTGCTGCTAAGTCACTTCAGTCGTGTCCGACTCTGTGCAACCCCATAGATGGCAGCCCACTAGCTCCGCTGTCCCTGGGATTCTCCAGGCAAAAATACTGGAGTGGGTTGCCATTTCTTTCTCCACTGCTGTGTCTACCTACCCTTAAATTGGCCTCTATTGTGGAGGACTTTGCTTTTCCTACCCTTATGGTGTTTATTTCATACCACCTTTTTCCCTTTTTTAATATTTATTTATTTATTTGGCTGTGCTGGATCTTAGCTGTGGCATGTGGGATTTTTTTTTTCAGTTGCAGTATGTGGGATCTTTAGTTACGGCATACGAACTCTTAGTTGCAGCATGTGGGATCTACTTTCTTGACTAGGGATTGAACCCAGGTCACCAACATTGGGAGTGCAGAGTCTTAACCACTGAACAACCAGGGAAATCCCTATTGCATATCATCTTGTATCCCAGTGACTTGCCCCAAATCCTGCAACTAAAAGAAGAGGTTATTTCTCTCACCTGGCTCCTTAAACAGCTCATTCACCTTTCAGAGTGACCACAAGTGAAACTGGTTGCTGGGAGTGTCTCAAGAAGAGAAAGCAGGTACTAGCCTGCATACTGCCACTGCTAATCCTTCACCCATGGCAGACATCACCAATCAAACAGATCACACACTTTGATGGGGCTGAGACATGACCTCAGGATCCTTCCCAATCCAGTGCTCATGCAGCCATTCTCAATTTTGAAACAATAACCCCCAAGTCCTTTAATGGAGGATTTAAGAAAAAATTCTGTGTACTAAATTTCATTTAAATTCTATACATAAACCACTTTAAAAAAAATCAAAGCAGCATGAAACAGCAATTATTTGCACCATTCTAAATTACTAAATTATCTCTAGCTCTTAATGTACACAGCGAGATTTTAACATAGCTGTAATCAGTGTGTAAATGCTATTTTTGTTCTGTTCTTCTTCCTGAAGATTGTTATATGCACACTCCCATGAATTGAGATAAGCCATGTTCTTATCACTCTTGGTGGCTATACAGTGCCCTCTCATTTGGGGGGCTGGCACTATTTAGCCCTATGATTTGGGTTGATTCTAATTTCTCATTCCCATCAATAGCACTTGGGCACAAATCGAACATCAACCAAAGGAAGAGAGTTGTGAACTTCTCATTATCAGAGTCACCCACGTGCTCACGCTCAGTCGCTTCAGTCGTGTCCAACTCTTTGCGACCCCATGGACTGTCGTCCACCAGGCTCCTCCGTCCATGGGATTTTCCAGGCAAAGACACTGGAGTGGGTTGCCATTTCCTCCTCCAGAGGATCTTCCCCACCCAGGGATCAAATGTGTAAGAGCAGGCAGGGCTAATATTTGTTGAATGACCCAATGAGTGAATACGCAAAGGACCTAAACCAGGCGTGGTGTATCATTGACACTCAGTACAGGTTCTGACTGGATCCCATAGGTTCTTCCTCCAAAAGGCATTCTTGGTCTGTTTGTGTTTCTCCATCTTCACCAACTTTGCCTCATCCAAGCCTCCATCACCTCGGGCCTGAGCAACTAACCAGTTCCCAACTGGCTTCCCAGAGTCACCCACACAGAGGCTAAAGGAGCACCTTTTGAGGAATCCTGGAAGAGAGGTCTCTTGCAGTGGGTGTGAGACTGGACCAGGGAATCTGTGTCTCTGTGTGTGTTCTTACTCCTGAAATAAACTCACAGAGCTAAGAGACCTCACCTCAACTCCAGGGACAGCTACTATATAAACCTCACATCTTTGGCATCAGTCTATATGAATTTTAGTTACAGCTTTGGCTGTTTACTTTGGTTTTATAGTTTTTTCCTTAAGTTTTGTGCATTTTATACTTACACCATTATATTGATTTAATAAAACTTATTGGGGACAAACTGGAAAAGGAGGGCTTCTTTTTTCAAGTTCAAGGAGTCATGTTTTTTCCTCCTTTTTCTTTTGATATAATTTTTGAATTAAAGAAAAGTTATAGAGTACAGAGAGTACCTGTATACCTTTCATCCGGAATCTCTTAAAGTTAACATCTGACACCATAACCACAGTACAATGATCAAAGCCAGGAAATTAGCCCTGACCTAATACTATTAGCTGATTTATAGACCTTAGTTGAATTTCACCAGTTTTCCCACTAACCTCCTTTTTCTGATTCGCATTCCAGTCTAGGTTCCCACATCACATTTAGTTTTTCATATCTTAGTCTTCTGCAATCTGTGAAAGTGCCTTGGTTTTTCTTTGTCTTTCATGACCTTGCTACTTCTAAAAGTGCTGAGCAGTTATTTCAAAGACTGTCCCCCAGTTTGGGTTATTCTGATGTTTTCTCATGAAATTGAAGGCATGCATTTGGCTGCAGAAACCACAGATGTGATATACCCTTCTCAGTGCATGATATCAGGAGGTACCTGATATGGAAAGGTCTCATTACTGGTGGTTTCACCTTAGTAACTAGGGTAAGGTGAGGTCTACCAGATGTCTCTACTGAACAGTAACTATCTTTCCCTTGAAGATTAATAAGTATCTTCTGGGGAGATATTTTGAGGCTACGCAAGTCTCCTGTTTTTCATCGTTCTTCTGCCCATCAATTTTTTAAAATTTTAATTTAATTTAAAAAATTTTTGTTGGGGTACAGTAGATTTACAATGTTGTGTTAGTTTCAGGTATATAGAAAAGTGATTCAGTTATATATATTTTTTCAGATTATTTTCCATTATAGATTATAAAATATTGAATATAGTTTGATGTGCTCTACAGTAATTCCTGTGTTGATTATCTATACTGTATATAGAAGTTTGTTCTGTTAATCCCAAACTCCAAATTTATCCCTCCACTCCCTTTCCACTTTGGTAACCATAAATTTGTTTTCTCTGTCTGTTTCTATTTTGTAAATAAGTTAATTTGTATTACTTTTTAAGATTCCACATATAAGTGATATCATATAATATTTGTCTTTCTCTATCTGATTTACTTTACTTAGTGTGATAATCTCTAGGTCCATTTGCCTTGCTGCAAATGGCGTTATTTCATTCTTTTTTATAGTTGAGCTATATTCTGTTTTGTGGGTATATATACACACATATATATATGTCACACTGCCCACCAATTTTAACATCTGTTATTGGTCCTTACCTACAACAGTCATTATGGTGGTACTTTTTAATGTCCATCATCCCTTCTGTGTTTATTAATTAGAACTCTGACATAAGGAAGAGCTAGGTTCAAGATTTTTAAATGGATTCTTCCTCCCCTACAACAATATCCCATCATTGAAGTTGTGCCAAGCACGATACTTTATATTTGTTTAATCAAGCAACCTCACAACAACCGCATAAAGTAGGTTACCTTATCCCCATTCAATAATGGAGTCCATTTTATCCATTTATATCTCAAACAACTAGAAATTGATCTCTGTGTGTATAATGGATAAATAGACTGGTTGTTTTTTCTCTGGTCCATTGATCAATGTAACCGTGCTCAGAGATAATAGCTAGCTTGTCTGGCTTAGGTGGAAATGGGAATGCACTGGATGGATGTTGAGCCATATATATTGCAACCCAGCTGCAGGAAGAGAAAGGATGGGGCAGAGCCTCGGGGTCAACTGAAATCTGAGATCCAAACGCTATCAGGACATTTGCTTTTCATTCCTGCTTTCCCCATCCTCTTTCCCTCCCTCTCTCACTGCAGGCTGCCTTTCTTCAAATAACTGAGCACCATCACATGAGTTTTTCATCTCCAGAGAAAGAATGAAACCAAAATTCCCAGAGAAGCTCTCTGATTAGCCTATCTTGGGTCAGGTATCCACTCTTGGAGCAACCAATTGTGGTCAGCAGCAGAGCCCTAAAAGAAGTTGGGGGCTCCCTCAGGAAGCCTTTTAAAGAGTGTAGACAGTAGTCCCCAGAATGAGTAAGGGCAGATTGATGTCTGAGCAGACAGATGTCCATGCAGATTATTTCTTATGACCTATAGACCCTACTTTGAACTCTTCATTCACCTCTCTTTGCACATTTTTAAGAATGTGATGCTCTGCTATATTTAAAATGGATAACCAACAAAGTCCTACTGTACAGCATAGGGAACTCTGCTCAATGTTATGTGGTAACCTGGATGGCAGGGAAGTTTGGGGGAAAATGGATACATGTATATGTATGGCTGAATCCCTCTGCTGAACACCTGAGCTTATCACAGGATTGTTAATAGACTATACTCCAACATAAAATAAAAAGTTAAAAAAAATATGACACCAGTGTGTGATATGGATTCACTTGGGAGACCAGTCTTCACCACTCGTTGACCACTTGACCCTGACAACTCATTCACCCTTTCAACCCTGAATTTCCCTGATTGTAAAACAGGGATAATCATCTGCCCCTCAGGGTTGCTGGAATTATCCAATAAAATCCAGTTATTAAAGTGGCAGCACAGAGCAAGCCCTCAATAACTGTCAACCGAGTCAGAATCTTTTTCTTTACATTGGGCCAGAGCTGAAGAGGCAAAGAAACATCTGGAGAGGGCTGATGATGTTCTGCTTCTGGACGTGTGTTTGGGTCATGTGGGTCTTTGAGACGTCAAAGCTGGATACTCATGGTATGTGCACCTTTCTGTATGTATGTATATTAAACATCAACTATAATCTTATAAAGTCACATTTTAAAAAGAAGAAGGAAGGGAATTCCCTGGTGGTCCAGTGGTTAAGACCTAGCTTTCACTGCTGAGGGTGCAGGTTTAACCCCTAGTTGGGGAACTAAGACCCTGCAAGCCATGTGGTATGGCCAAAAAAGGAGGAAAAGGAGGAATAAAGAGACAGAACACCCTGGAGAAGGAAATGGCAACCCACTCCAGTATTCTTGCCTAGGAAATCCATGGACAGAGGAGCCTGGCAGGCTATAGTCCATAGTGTCCCAAAGAGTCAGATACAACTTAGCGACTAAACAGCAACCACATATGACAACATACACACATACATATATATATATAAAATAAAATGTTGCCATTTGAGGCAACATTGATGGAACTTGATAGCATTATGCTAATAAAATAATTCAGAGAAAGATAAATACTAAATCTAAACAACAAAAAAAGAAAAAGCTCATAGGTACAGAGAACAGATTTGTTATTGCCAGAGGCAAAGCATGAGAGTTGGGCAAAATGGGTGAAGAGGATTAAAAGATGCAAATTTCTAGTTATAAATACTAATAAGTAACGGGTTTGTAATGTATAGCATGTTGCCTATAGTTAATAATATTGTGTTATACATTTGAAAATCTGTAAGAGAGTAAATCTTAAAAGTTCATCATGAAAAAAATGTGTAACTGTGTATGAAGATGGATGTTAATTAGAATGATTGTGATGATAATTTTGCAATATATAAAAATATTGAATCATTATATTATATACTTGAAACTAAAAAAGAGAGAGAGAGAGAGACAGAACACCTGTCATCAGAGACCCATCACCACCCCGCCCCAGCCAAAGATGAAGCAGGGAGGTAGCCCCTGTCCAGGGAGTCCTGAACTGGTGGGAAAAGCATGCATTCACCTGGGCTGACACTGTCCACAAGAAATGAGAAGAAGAAATGACTTTAGGTGCAATGAGGATGAGCATGTCTTTTATATGTAGCTGTGTTTATTGTTGTATATTTTAGCACACATATCAGACTCATCTCACCCATGATTTCATGGACTATGGGAGTTCGGGACACACTTTTAACTGAGGAATGCCAGGAAACAGCAGAATTGCAGCCTGAAATCCTTGTCACCAAGGAATGACAAGGCCAGCCACCTCGCAGAGGGGCAGAGCCGAGGGCCTGGGGGCCCCAGCCCTGGAATCTAGGTGTTCGATTTCTCTTCTCCCCCTACTCCAGCCCTGGGCCCCATGGGGAGGGACAGACAGCCTCCTACATGTGAAATCCAGCCAGGAACTCCCAGAGCTTGTCGCCCGCCGCCAAGGCACTGCCGGGAGGTGGCCCTGTCCATTTGACAGGCAGGACAACTGTGAGCGTCTCAGGGTCAGCCGTCCTGCCAAATTGGAGACTCCGTGTCTGTGCGTCTGTCCACACCACCGGCTCAGCTTCCTCCCCAACTACTGTCCCACATCTCCAGAAACGGCACCTTACACAAGCCAGAGAACTGGTGGGGAAACTTGACCTGGCGTCCCCCCCCATTCCCACATCAGCAGATTCTAACCAGCAGCCACACACAGCTAGGGCAGAGATCATGAGGGTGGTATTTGAATGACAGATTTGGGACCCACTAACCTATATTGAGTGGGCATGAGAATGGAACTGATCTCAACCTCCTATTTAACTCCCCAGCCACCCACCTTGTTCCCCAAAGCCAGGCCTACCGCTGCTTTATTTGGGGTCTCCCAGCTCTCAGCCCTGAGAAGGAGAGTTTGGCTGGAGTGAGTGAAAGTGGACGCTTCTCAGCTTCCATGAGACCCAGACGGAATGCCTCTGCAGGAAACAGGCAGAAAACAGAAAACAGACCAGGAAACAGTCAGTACAACAGCAGCCACACCCACCTTGCTGTTGCCTGCATGAGGATGGAGTAGCAGGTCCTTAAGAAGACATCTTCAGGGAGCCCTGGGGGCTGGCGGCTCTTCAAGAGCAAGAGTGTGGGCTAAAACCCGAGGAGGCCGTTACTGCGCTGACCTGGAGGAAAAGGAGTTGAAGCTGTCCGCAGGCAGGTCTCATGGGTTAAGGAAAGAACCTGAGCTCTGAAATCAGAGAAGCCTGTATTCAAATCCCAGCCCACCTCTGCCTGGCTGCGTGACCTTGCGCAAGTCACTTAATCTCTCTGAGTTTCAGCTTCTCCATCAATTGAGAGATGGGGGTAATATGACCCATTGCTCTGTTCTGCGTGACAAACACAAGTCAGGTAGGTGAAGGGAGTGAGGAAAGAACATTTCTGTCAGCAAAATAGCATGTGCAAAGGGCCTGAGGTAGGAAAGAGGAAGTGATGAGGCCAGCGAGGCTGGAGTGTAGCAAGAAGAGGGGTCCCCTGAAGGAGACAAAGGCCCAATCACTGAACTGAGGCCTTTGGGGTTTTTTTCAACCACAACTCACAATTAGAAATATATTTCACACCATGACCTTATGTACACATACATACAAAGTCTAATTAAAACAAAAGCTTCACCCTCCCCCTCATAAAATTCTAGTCCATAATACATGGGATGCACTCTAGTTTTTCTCTTCTATTTAATTGTTTCTTAAGTGCTGGTTCCAGTCAACTGAATTGACTTCTAATGTGTTGTTTGTGAGCTGTGATGCTTTTTTTTAATGTATGTATCTATATGTTTATTCATTTTTGGCTGTGTTAGGTCATCTTTGCTGTGCATGGGCTTTCTCTAGTTGTAACAAGCCGGGACTACTCTCTAATTGTGGTGCTTGGGCTTCTCATTGTGGTGGCTCCTCTTGTTGTGGAGTACAGGCTATAGGGTGCACAGGGTCAGTAGTTGTGGTACACAAGCTTAGCTGCCCCGCCGCATGTGGAACCTTCCTGGACCAGAGATGGAGTGCATATCCTCAGCATTGGCAGGTGGATTCTTAACCGTTCGAGCACCAGGAAAGTCCATGAGCTTCGATTTGAAAAACACTCATCTCTATGACATTGAGCCCATGTGTGCGCATGCACACACACATTCTTGCACTCTTAGCTGTCATTTGTCACATGAACTATTAATCACAAGTGTTCAGAGAACAGGATAGTGTCTCCTCCTTCCTTTGTTACCCTGCAGGAGTAGCACAGAGGGTATTCAATGCATATTTGTTAGTCAGGAGCAGGGTGGAAGGCTGGGAGAGAAGGGGGGCCCAGCCCATTGCAATTGAATATTTGGAGAGGACCCTGTGACCATCATCCCTCTTGGGCAAATGGAATGGGGACTGCCTAAATGTGGTAAAGGCCATGTCTCAGGTTTAAGAGGAGGTTGAGAGATCCCCCTGTCGGGGAGGGGGTGATGGTGGTACCCACTTCTGGAATTATCTGGAGGATTTTAAGAGCAAACATACACAGAACCCTCAGCTCAGCATCTGAACCAGGAAGTACCACCAGCGCTTATGGGGTGTTCAGCATGTGCCCGACCCCCCTCTAATCACTCTACATCTGCCAGTCTAGTAAATCTCACCAGGACCTTATAAGGGAAACACTGTCTTGTCCCTATTTTACAGATAAGGAAATAGAGGCTCAGAGAAGTTCAGTGACTTGCCCAAGGTTACAAGGCCCAGAAGCAGCAGAACAAGGATCCTAGTGCAGACGGATGGAACCTCAACCACTGCACATACAGCATCTCAGGAAGCTCTGGATAAATGGCAGTTCCTGGTATTATGCTTGTGGAAGAAGTCAATAAGATGACCCTTAAAGTCTTATGCAAATCAGACACCCCAGAGCTCTATGAGCTTCTTTCCCACCCAGCTTCCAGGGCTTCCCAGTGCCCAGGTATGAAAGAGAAAGGGGAGAGAGATGTGGAGAATCACAGGGAGGAGGTGCTGAGCACTCAGCAGAGAAAGTGGATGCCACTGATGGTGAAGGGAATGGTAGGTGGGCTCTGGCAACTACTGCAGCTGGTGACAAGCTGGAGAAATGAAAAGGGAGGAGGAGACAGGTAGCTGATGCTGGGAAAGATTGAAGGCAGGAGGAGAAGGGGACGACAGAGGATGAGATGGTTGGATGGCATCACCGACTCAACGGACATGAGTTTCAGTAAACTCCGGGAGCTGGCGATGGACAAGAAAGCCTGGCATGCTGCAGTCCTTCGGGTTGCAAAGAGTCGGACACGACTGAGCAACTGAACTGAACTGAGACAGGGAGTCAGAACCTGTTCCCTCAGGGCTCCAGGGGACAGAGGTGGCTGGTCTCACAACTTGGAAATCCATCCTGCGCCCAAATCCTTCCCCCTGGTCCCTCAACCTCCCAACCTTCCTCTCCCGGCTCCACTGCAGATAAGTCCCCACCCCAGATCGAATGCCCCAGTGAAGACACCAAGATGGAGTCCAAGCTGGTAGGAGTGAAATATGAGCAAAGGGCTGTTTCTGGGGAAGTCTTTGAGGAAGAGGGGGTTGGGGGGAAGGGCAGGGAGATCCCAGTGTACCTGGCACAAGACACCTGACAGGGAAATGGCATGCAAATCCTCAGGAGGAGCCCCTCCGGTCAGTATCCTTTGACTTCCCAGGGACAGTGGATTGGGGTGCCTCCTTTTCCTCAGTTGCTCCCTGGGACCCCGATAAGCTGACCACAAATCTGTTCAAGGATAATGATGAGGGAGGTACCTGTGTCCATGACAGCCAGGCAGCCCTGGGGGCACCAGTCAGTGGTTCGGTCCCCTATGGATAACTTGCAGGAGCCATTAGAGGTCAGAGGTCATTCCAGTCTTCCTCCAGCCTCCATGCAGGCTCTCCTTCAGAGCAATCCGCAGGTCTGCCCCGGGCTGGGAAAAGCCCTATATTTTTCCCAAAGGAAGCCCCCCAGGCCTCCTCCCTTAGCAGGGTATGGGATTTGAATCTCCCCACCCCTGGAAGGTGATCTGCCAGTAACCTAGGCAACCACAGGGCTCCAGGAGACCTCGCCTGTGTACAGCTGGCTATTCTTGCCCCCAAAGGTGACTTCTCCCATGATGATGTCATCTTGTCAACCAGGGACCAGAGACATAGTCAGACTGTGGAGGAGGCAGCTGCAGGGTGACTGGACCCCTATTTCTGGAGCCTACTCTCTGAGTCAGCCCAGTGGGCCTGATCCCCGGTACCACCCTCCTGCTCCTCTTGCACCACCCACCCGCCCCCCCCAGCCCCTGGCTCGGGGCAAAGTTTCCAGCCAGGCCTCCAAAAGGCCCTGTCTAGTCATGGGTTGACCATTTGCAGCGCAGAGGGAGCTCCCAGGCGTGGGGTCCTCTGTCGTGGTGAGATAGAAACTGACCACGGGCTCTGGTGTCAGGCTCCAAAAGCCACGCAGGCCCATGGAAAAAGCCAGCCAGCCCCAAGGCAGACACGGAAGAGGAAGCCAGGTCCATTATGCCATCAAAGTGGGTGCTTTTGAAGGTGGTGCCCAGCTCCATCTGGTTCAGGCCAAACCCCTGGTTGGTGATGGGCAAACCCTGAATCTGCCTGGTGACAGGAGAGAAAGCCCCTGGGAGTGGTCCTCTGGAGGCTGGAGTCCAGCAGCCTCCCTCAGCAAGAAGGAGGTTCAACTCCCACCCTAGGACTTGGTGAGAACCTGGGTCCCGTGTGGCAAAGGAGCAGTGGGCTCCGCGAGGAGTTAGTCCACAAAGGACTCTCCAGGCTGGAGGTGTGTGTGCATCTGGAGCAAGGAATGGAGAGCAGGGCCCTTTGCTCCTTCCCTCTCTCCTCACTTCTGTCACCCCCTCTGCAGTGACCTAGACCCCACCTGGTCACAGGGACCTCCTGTGACCTCCCTGTGATATTCACAGCAGGCTGGACTTTCACAGGAAATTGGACACCCGCAGATTGGCGGAGCCTGTGTCAGAGATCGTGAAATTCTGAGGAGGGGTCCTCACACTGATATCTCCATAGTAGTACATCCAAGAGGGAAATTCTGTCATTGAGGATGTTGGACCTCAGGCCCCCAGGGACCTATAGCCTCTGGCTTCCAACAGCTCCCTGAAGGTCTGACTTGGACTCTTATACATGACTGCCCAATCAACCTGACTCTGCAGTGTCTCCTCAGACTGGGGCTCCGTGAGGGCTGGTCTGTGTCTCCCCTCAGACCGGGGCTCCCTGAGGTGGGGCTGTGTCTCCCCTCAGACTGGGGCTCCCTGAGGGCTGGTCTGTGTCTCCCCTCAGACCGGGGCTCCCTGAGGCGGGGCTGTGTCTCCCCTCAGACTGGGGCTCCCTGAGGTGGGGCTGTGTCTCCCCTCAGACTGGGGCTCCCTGAGGCAGGGCTGTGTCTCCCCTCAGACTGGGGCTCCCTGTGCAAGGCTGTGTCTCCTCTCAGACTGGGGCTCCCTGAGGCGGGGCTGTGTCTCCCCTCAGACTGGGGCTCCCTGAGGCAGGGCTGTGTCTCCCCTCAGACCGGGGCTCCCTGAGGCGGGGCTGTGTCTCCCCTCAGACTGGGGCTCCCTGTGCAAGGCTGTGTCTCCCCTCAGACTGGGGCTCCCTGAGGCAGGGCTGTGTCTCCCCTCACACTGGGGCTCCCTGAGGCAAGGCTGTGTCTCCCCTCACACTGGGGCTCCCTGAGGCAGGGCTGTGTCTCCTCTCAGACTGGGGCTCCCTGAGGCGGGGCTGTGTCTCCCCTCAGACTGGGGCTCCCTGAGGCAGGGCTGTGTCTCCCCTCAGACTGGGGCTCCCTGAGGCGGGGCTGTGTCTCCCCTCAGACTGGGGCTCCCTGAGGCGGGGCTGTGTCTCCCCTCAGACTGGGGCTCCCTGTGCAAGGCTGTGTCTCCCCTCAGACTGGGGCTCCCTGAGGGCAGGGCTGTGTGAAGTCCTAAAAAGGGCTCTTTTTCAAATTGGAACAGAATAAATCAGAGTGCCCTGTTCAGATAAGTGTTCTGTGTGTGTGTCTATGCGTGTCCTGGCTCATGATGCAAAATGCTGAAAAGGCCCCACGCTCACTCGGTGCAGGATGTCCACGCACAAACACACAGTCACACGCAGGGACACGCTTGCCCATCTACATGCTCATGCCCAGCCCCAGGCTGCGCACGAGCTCCTGCTCCCCAAGAGGCAGCTGTGTGTATCTCCGCCTGTGCCCAGACACACCTTTCTCTAAGCTGGGCAGCAAGGAAGGCCTCCTCCATCCTGTCCCTGTCCTCCTCTCCTTTCCCCGCCCTTCCTTCTCTTACTCCATATGACCCTCCACTCTCCTCTTCTCCCTCCTCCTTCCCACCCTTCTCCGCACCTCGCCTCCACAGTGGCCATGTTCCCCCTGACCTCTTGCTGAAAGGTAAGCCCAAGACCTCCTCTCAGTGCAGCATCCAGACCGGAGAAAGCCCCTCTGTGTGACTGCATCTCCCAAGGAGGGAATGAGGACAAGGGGTCTGGCTTTAGCACGAGGCAGTCAACCTCGGGCCAGTCCATGGTTCACCCCATGGGTCCGCACCATTGTCTTCAATTCCTCCCCCAGAGAGAGTGGCCCACTTGGCAGTGGGGGCTGGAAACTTCCAGAGACTCCCTCCTGTTCTTGACCAGTCTCGCCTGTAAGTCCCTAGACCTGTCCAGGGGGGCCAGGAACCCATGCTCCTGTGCCCCGTGTCCTCTTGAGACTCTGCGGGGGCTGGGCAGGTCAGACAGGCCACGGGGAGGGGTTTGATTTGGATGGAGCTGGCCTTGACCACAGACCAGTCTCTGTGGGTGGTGAATGCTGGGGCTGGGTGGCAGGGCTGAGAGTCCCGTGTCCCAGACTGAGGCATATCAAAGGCCAGAGACTCTAATTATCAGGGCCTGGATAAGGAGCAGGAACTGAACCTGTTCCGAAAGTCCCAAACCAAACACTGATAATGCATCCAGGAAGCTCCGTCACCTCTCTCACTCAGGGCCCCTAATTGGGCCTCAGAGAGATGTGGTTATGGTCCCAGGACCGAGGAGCCAGAGCTGGCCCCAGCCCAGGTCCCAGCCCATCGAGTTTGAGTTCCGGAGGGGTGGACCTGTGAGTTACAGCATGGAGCCTGCCAGGGCTTTCCCTCTGCTCAGCGCTCCTTGTGTGGGACACCTGGGGGCAAAGTGGGGACCGGGGGTTCTGGGCAGGCAGCTGGGGACAGGCAGCCTCGGGAGGGACCCCTCCTGGAACATATCGTCAGCCTCCCCAGCTCTCCTCACATTCTGGTGTCTGGAGGGCTGGCTCTGCCCACTGTAGAGAAACCCACAACATCAGGGGGTCCTCACTCACCCAGCAGAGATGGAGGAGAAGAGGCATCCAGATGCCTGGACACTCCCCAAAGCCACCCCTATTGCTTTCCAGATTCTGAGCTTGTCTGGAAGGAGTCTAGCTGACCTTGGCCCTGCTTCCTGCCAAGTCCAGGCACACCCCCCATAGCTGGCCCAGATTCTAGGAAGCTGAGACCATGATCCCGAGGCTCCAGGAGGATTTCTGAGGGTCTCACCTTTGTCCCTTTGTAGGAGAAGGTGTCACCGCTGCTCCGTGTCGGGGCCAGCCTCCAATGGCTCATCCTCCGGGCACTTTCAGCCTACATGGGCCACCCTCTGTGTGCCAAGCTCCCCCAGGCCTGCTCTGGACAGCAGTGCTCCCTCCCACTGCATCACTGCAGCCTCACCTCCCAAAGTCCCGGGGGCAGGGTGGGGGCTCAGCATCCAGGTCTCCCCTGGTTGCAGGTCCGGCAGAGAACAGACACAGAATCGCAGGGGAAGGAACAGCAAGGTGGGCCTCGGCCAGGCCTGGCCTGGCCCAGGAGTGTGTGGTGGAGCCCTCAGCTCTGAGTCATGGTGTCTGAGGACCCCGCTCTTTAACCTCTGGTCCCAGGCATGGGTCACTGTCAGGGGGCATTCTCCCAGGCCTCCCAGTGAAATCTGCCCATCCTCCCCCCACATTCCTTTTCCATTCAGTAGAAGGCATCCCTCCACACAGGCCTAGATAAGGAGCAGACCCCAGACCTCATTTCCTTTGCCAATCTTCCGTTGGATCTACTTCAGAATAGATCCCAAATATGTCCTCTTCTCTCCTTTCTCATGGCCACCAATGAGCTCCCCAGCACGTCTCCCTAGATTCCAGCAGTAGCCTCCTCATACGTCTCCCCACTTCTGCCCTTTCTATCCAACTGCCCCACCCCCGCCCCAGACCGCAGCCAGAGCCACTCTATTAGAACTCAAGTCAGGTCTCTGCTCCCAACCCGCCAGCAGCTAGTCCAGTTGCCTCCCCCGGACCACAGGACTCCCTGTGGATCCTGCCCCCGCTCTCTCCACTCCTTAACCCCTTTCCAGCTACACAGGCCTCCTTGGACCCTGTCACTTTTCCTGCAGGTCCTTTGCACATGCTGTCCCCATCATCTGGACCTTCCTTCCCTTGGCTGTTCACTCAGCCTTCTTCATGCCTCCGCCCCGAGGTCACCTCCCCAGCAAGACCTTCCTTGACATGCGGCCCCTTCCTGCCCTTCAATCACATTGCTCCTTCTGCAGTTTCTTCAAAGGAATGTTCGTCCCTGAACTTAACTTGTTCATTGTAATTAATTAGGTGGTTAATTCTCTCACCGTCAGGAAAAGGTAAGCTCAGGAGGGCAGTGCCCTATTTGTCCTGATGGCTGCCTTGTCCCCACCCGTCACCGTGCCTGGCACCTAACTAGCACTCACTAAATATTTGTTGAGTGACTGGACAGGTGAATGCCCACACCTGATCTGGTCTGAGCCCCATAGCTGCCCCCTCCAATCATGGGCACATGGCCTATCAAGTATAGTCACCTCCTTCTCCTTCCTCCCCAACCATCAGGCTCCCACCCCACTGGCTCCTCTCTTCCCATGCCCCCAGCTTAACTGCTAGGCCCACACTTCCAATTCCTTCCCCTGATCTTTCCCACCATTCATGATCCACCTTCAGCCAGCTTCCTCATTTCACCTGCTGTTGCTGTGACAACCATAGCATAGGAAAGCTTCAGCTCTGTGCCAAGGGCCCACTGAGCACTTTATGTGCATTTTCTTATTTAAGACATAACAACATTGGAAGGTTGTTATTAGCTTCCCTTAATAAATGAGGAAACAGGTTCAGAGAGGTTGGGAGATCTGTCTGAGGTCACACAGCTCTCCATGTGCAGAGGCACATGGTCCATAATCCTATCTTGTGTGAGCCTCATGTCTCCAACTTGACAGTGAGTTCCGGGGAGGTGGGGTTTTGTCAGGACTTAGCCCCCATGACCCAGATTTTGAATCTTGGACCCACTGTGTCTAACCGTGGCTTGAGAAATCAAGGCTTCCCAGGTGGCACTAGTGGTAAAGAACCTACCCACCAATGCAAGAGACATAAGAGATGCAGGTTTGATCCCTGGGTCAGGAAGATCCCCTGGAGGAGGGCATGGCAACCCACTCCAGTATTCTTGCCTGGAGAATCCCATGGAGAGGAGCCTTGTGGGCTACAGTCCCTGGGGCCACAAAGAGATGGACACGACTGAAGCGGCTTAGCACAGCTCAGCACACACCTGTACGACTGTACACAAGTCATAGGTTCGTAGGGTCCCCCACCCCCTCTCTGATATAGCAATACACTGAGAGATTCCCCAAGCCCTTTCATCCCAAGAGGAAAGGCGCTTAAAAGGAAAGATTTTGGCCAGCACCAGCTCATCCGGGCCAGAGAGGCAAGGTGCCTCAAAGAACACCTGGAAACTTCCTCACTCCCACCCTGATGTCCCTCACCCTTTCTTCCATGGCTGCTCCCATCTCCCCTCAAGCCCTCCTCAGACTCAGCTGCCTGGCTTTCCCCAGCCCAGGCAGCATGCAGTCAAGATCAGAGGTTTCATTGCTTTTACGTTCCCTTCCCCAGAGCCAGAGTCCCCAGTCCCTCATCTCTCACCCCCACATCTTGTCCCTGCCACACCCTTTCTGAGATCTTCTCACCCAGAGGGGAACCAGGTCAGGCTAAAGGAGAGGTAAGTGGAGGGAGGCGATGGGGCCCCCAAGGGGCCAGGTCTCCCCAGCTAAAGGAGCTGAAGAGATGGCTGAGGAGACAACCCCATCAATCAGCAGGCACCGGGCGGGATTAAAGTGTCCCCTCCCCACCCCCACAGTGCTCATTAGCTCAGTCATCATACTAATAACCCCTTAAGAATGAGCATAATGACAGCACCCACCTGGAGCACGAGTGATGCTGTTACTCTCCTGACCTCCCCAGCCCCTGTCCACAAGCATCCACGGGGCCCTGGGGTGGGAATATCCATCCCCAGAGAAGCCAGGAGAGGGGTCCACCTGCGAGCAAGGCAAGTGGGGGCAAGGCTTCCTACCAACCACTGGCAGGCAGAGTGAAGCTTCCAGAAGAGTTAGGCTGAGAACCCCAGATGCTGTGGAGACCCCTCGTGATCCATCACCCATGGAGAGCCCCTCCCACTCCCCACCTCTGGTTTCCCATCACCTCCAGGTCCATTGCCAGGGCTGGTGCCTCTGGCCAGATGCCAGGACAGACACAGGCGAACAACAAGAGATGTCAGCTAAATAAGCAGGAGGGTCTGGACTTTGATTTAACAAACCAAGGACTCCACATCAGGTAGCTACTGATGTTTGTGTGGAAAGACCCGGTGTCAGGCCAGCTCTGAGGTCCTAAGAACAAGAAGGACCCATGGAGTGAGTGCAAACTCAGGCAGAGGTGTAACACCTGGAACAACAATGACATTGGGCTGAAGGAAGGTGCAGGTCAGTCCTGAGCCCTGCATTCAGTAGGTTTGGGTCAAACTAGGGCACGAAGGGCTGGACAGAGCAGAAGACACCTTTCTGGTTATGCCAGAAAGAATCATGTTCAGATGAAAACATCTGCCATTTACTGAGCCCTTACGATGGGGCAGTGCCACAGCTCATGCTGGGAAGACAGTCTCCTGTTTGAGCCTCACAATTTCTTTCCTTCTTTCTTTTTGGCCGTACCACATGCCTTGCAGGATCTTGGTTCCCTAACTAGGGATTGAACCCACACCTCTGACAGTGAAAGGGTGGAGTCCTAACCACTGGACCACCAGGGAATTCGCTGATCCTCACAGTTTCAAGACGGAAGAACTGTTATAATCCCCGTGTCACAGATGAGGAAACCGAAGCCTGAAGACGTCAAATTGTTAGTAATCAATGAGGCCAGGTTTCAAAATTCAGGCTCCCGCAGCAGAGAGACTAGCCTTAACTGTGTGTGGGTCTGTGAGCAGAATTAGGGCCCAGCGATGGATGGTTTAGGGACATCCTAAGACCCCCCTGGAGAGAGCACTTGTGAAGCAGTGAGCTCCGCATTCGGGGAGTGTGTCAGCAGAAACCTGATAAGCATCCTGAGGAATCCTGTCGAAGGGACTACTGGATGGGTCCCAGCCTAGCCAACCTACAAGATTCCATCTTAACTTTGTGATTCTGTAGACATGGCACCCTGAGGGGTACACCCAGGCCCTCTCAACCCGGCCTCAGCCGCCCATGGCCTTCCTGGAGTCTCGGGGATCCCTCATTATAAACCCTCCTTCACCTGGGAGTATGACTCCTCTTTAAGGTGTTGGTCAGAGAACCCCCCAGAGCCCAGGGGAGTCCTGGCCTGACCTGACAAGCCTCTTGTGGGGTTGAGATGCCTGGAGGAGAGGGTGGTGGGGGTGAGAGAGTTCAAGCCCCTTCTGCACACTCACCTACAGAATGGGAGCCATTCTAAGGCACTGAAAGAGTTGAGGGGCATTAAGGCTTCCCTGGTGGTCCAGTGGTTAAGACTCTGCATTGCCACTGGAGGGAGCATAGGTTTGATCCCTGTTCGGGGAGTTTCACATGCCTCAAGGTATAACCAGAAAAATAAATTTAAAAAAAATTTTTTTAATTTAAATATATAAAAGAATAGAGAGGCAGGATCTGTGGGTGGGCGTCAGGCCAACCCGAGGGGAAAGCAGGTTCACCTTGCTGTCAGCCAGGCAAAGCCCTGGCTTGGAATTCAGGATTCCTGAGTGAGAACACTGGAATGTGGCCCCCACCACCACCTGGCCTGCTTCTGTCTGGGGCAGCACCCAACACGCTCGCCCCCAGCCCACCTGAGGAAACTCAGCACCTGCAGGCCAGGTTGGGAGAAGGGCTTGGAAAAGACACACGACTGGCAGGCAGCCCCCGCTCAAGCCACTAATTAACTCCACGGCCCCAGGCAAGTCACTTCACCTCTTGACCTGTTTCCTCCTCTGCACTGCGTTGATAACAATCCGGCCCAGTGAGCTCAAAGAGATAAATCGTCTATAAGCCGCCCATGTTTATACCGTTGTCAAGTGCTATTATTACCCAGGGGTGGGCTCCGGGAGGGCCCCTCCTGGTCTGACCTGAAATGTCACTCCTGGACAGGATGCTGGCTCCTGTTCTTTCCTGAGGGCAGTCTGGAGGGTGGGTAGGGCCTGATTCTAAAGAAGAGAATTGAGCAGTCAGCAAACATTCACCATGTTGGTGGAGATGGTTGGATGATGATGGCAATGGAAACGGATTCGGTCCGCACACCACGCCTTGAACGCTGGCAGGGTAGGCTCAGACACAGGAGCTGCAGTTGCCCTCCTGAGCATCACTCCATCCCCAGCCTTCCCCTCCCCACCAGGAAAGCTGTCCACTCATAGCCCACCCGCCACACCAGAGGAAAATTCCTGCCGCAGGCTCATGGGTCACAGGCAGTGACCTGGGGAGGGAACAGGGAAGCTTGGTGGCCACACTGGGCTGGGAGCCAGTTCCTGGGATGTGCCCTGGACCCCCACCCAATGCTCCACAAATATGTAGACTAGAGTGATTACAGCTTACTCTGGGGGAAGCTCTGGGCCTGACCAAGACCTGGCCACCCCTGAGAGTGAGTTGTTCAGCAAAGGAGCAGCAGCAAGCCTGAGGTTGGTCTCTGAGGCTGAAGAGTTATGACGGCCAGTGGTTTTTATTCCCTGGGGAGTGGCTGGGGCAAGAGCCTGCCCAGGTGGCTCTGCTTGCCAAAGCGGTGCTATTTTCATCATCTCATTAGCTACTTCTCACAATTAGCTCTGTGTTTTCCAAGGGCAAATCCAAGGCCTACTTGGGGTGACCAAATGCTCAAAAGAGCGGAGATGACAGCGGAGGAGTCAGCACTAGAACGCAGCCTCGACTCAAGCCAGGCTCCTGACTCCCCCATGACAGAGTTCACGAGTAAGGAGGGGCCTGAGCACCCTCATGAGTCACTAGCACAGCCAGGGGCCCTAGGCCTGGTCCTGGCACGGCCATGTCTGCCCCCCAATCTTGGTGATCCTGTTTGAAGGGTCCACTGCTCCTGACTGTGGAGGCCAAAAGGAGGAGCAGGGGTCATGTGTGAGGACACAGAGAAAGCAGAATTGAGCTGCCTCCCTGGGTGAGCAGCAGAGAGAGGACAGCACTGCCCTACTGCAGTGTGGGAAAAGTGCATGAAACCCAGCCTGCCGTGGGTGAGCCCTCCGGTCCAGAGATCAAAAGGGTGTAAAGAAGTGTTCAGAGCCAGGCGCACCCTGGGATCCTACTGGGCCCCAGGTGAAGGGCCTCTCACGCCTTCTGTGGCCAGTTCTCTTTGTCCATTTCTTGCACAGAGAGGGACACCCAAGGTCAGAGGGTTCTGGAAGCTGGTTGGTCTAATTCCTGCTCAGGAAAAGGGCACATCTAGAACTGAGGCCCCGGGCAGTGGTTGAACAGCAGCAGGGGAGGGAGGCGGGCGGGCCCTGCCCTGGCCTGTTTCCTTGGTGTGGAGGACAGGTCTGCTCACTCCACAGGGCAGGGAGCTGGGGCACAAACAGTGACCAGAGACAAGAAGGCTTGTCCCCAAGGCTTGGACAAACCCTGCTCCCTCTCCTCCGCAGGGCCCTGAGTGCCTCATTAGAGACACTGGATTTTCTGGAGATTAACCACTCAGGGGTTTGAAACAGAAAGGGAAATTTTGAGGCAGGGAGGCTGGTGGGAGGAGGAAGAGGAAAGAGGCAGCCTCCGGATATGGAAAGGGAATTTCCGCAACCACAGCCTCGGGCAGGGGGAGCGTGCAGCCCCGGGCAGAGGGGCCCAGGCAGGAGTTTGGATGTGCTGGCTCTGTGAGGGCCCCATCCCTGCAGTCGGTCAGAAATTCCCCAAAGAGCTCATTCCTAGGGAGGACTTCCCTGGGAAAGTCACACTTTGTAAGTCCGACTATTTAGTTCTATATTACTGTTTTTCCCTTTTTAATTTTGCTTTTCCTGGGTTTTTAGTCAAGTCCTGTTTAAAGGTTCTAGTCTTGACCCTGCCAAGCGGATGGCGCTGAAGGAAGATCCCGGGTCCCCCTTGGGGCCAAGGTGGGAAAGGAGGGCAGTACCCAATCGGATCCACCTGGGGGCAGAAGGGGGACTCAGTGAGGGAGTCCAGAGAAGGTGAATATGGTGCAGCACCCCACCCCTCAATTCCACTCTCACCGACTACAACCTCAGAGGGTCAGGGTAGTTTTTCTTACAGATCCCCCTTGGGTATCAAGGACCCCAGCTGTCCTGTCACTTTACTTTGATGGAGCAGCCGTCCCTGGAAAACTTTCAGTCCCAGGCCAGGGCTTCTCAGAGGAGAAAAAGAAATGATTGTTACTTATCACAAAACCCACGATCACCCTAGAGTGAAGACCCTACCTCTGTGAGGCCTCCTGGACTCCCACCCCAGCACCATGCCAGAAAAAAAAACTCCCTAAAAAGGTGACGTCATCCACCACGTCAGAATTTAAAAATAATTATATTAATAATAAATATGTTAAATTACATTTAAAACAATAAATAGAAAAATAAACTGATAAATAAAATCAACAGGTACAAAATGTTTCCAAATTTCAACCAAAAAAACACACAGACGACAGACGCGACAGATGACAGAACGGGAGGGTGCTAATTGCCGTCGGGGGGCCCTTCACAGTTTACACCGCGGCTCCCTCCTCGCCTGGTCACCCTCTCCTCTCCCCAGCTCGGACACCGGGGGACTCTGCGGCTGATATCTTTGGGGACTCTGGCCAGTGCGAGAAAGCATCTGGTCCACCTCAGTGCCCTTCTGCGAAGCAGCCCGGAACCCCGGAGTGGGGGTTCGGGGCACGGGAGCGGGAGGCGGAGGCTGGGCAGGGCGGAGGAGGGGCGCCCCTACAGAGGCAGGTCGGTGCTGTTGTGCCGGGTTTTCCTGGCGGTCCCGTCGTCGCGGGGCAGCGCCCTCTGCAGGTTGGACATGGCCACGGTCTTTTTGAGGTCGATCACGGCGTAGGAGTCTGAGCTGCGGGTCGGGTGAGTGGTGGGCACAGGGGCTCGGGGGGCGGAGGGGTTCGGGGGCCCCTTGGGGCGGTCTCCACCCCAGCCCTTCAGCTCCACCTGGATGTAGTTGAGCTGCCTTGGAGGCTCCGGGCCCGGCCGGCGGAAATCAAAGTTGAAGACCCTCGGGGAGCCTCGGCGCCGGGTCAGCGGCACGGGGAAGCTGCCGTGACTGCGGAGGGCCGCCCGGGTGCTGGTGGGCTTCTGCAGTGGGGTCTCGTCCTCCTCGCCTTCTGGGAAGCCGTTGGAGGAAGGGGTGAGCCCGTCCCTGGAGTCTCCGTCATCCCCGGCCTCCTCCCCTGGCTGCGGGGCCTGGCTCTCCCACACAGGGGGCAGGGAGGGCAGGTTTTCATAGTGCAGCAGTGCAGCCCTGCGCTGGGCCAGGCCGTTCCAGCCCGGCTCCTCCGGGCTCAGTCTCCAGCCCGCCCCCGGCCGCAACCCCCCGCTGACGTTCTCGTAGGTGCACTTGGGCTGGGCTTGGCACTCCGAAGGGCCCTCGTTGTTATTGTTGTGGTGGGGGGCGTCCTGCAGGCTCGGGCAGAGGCCTTGGCACTTGGTCATGTGCCGCCGAGCCGGGGTGGGGCCCAACACGAACTTCACCTGGCCCGGCTGCAGGAACACCTGTGGGTCCCGCTGGTCGGGGCCCCGGGCCTGCGGCGCGAAGGGCGCCCGGCCCTCAGGCAGGGGCTGCAGGCAGTGCCGGCTTCGGCGCTGCTCCTCCTCGCTGGCTGGCGTGTTGACGTAGGTGTGGGACTGGGCGTTACAGTCCAGGGCGGGAGAATCCAAGGGCAAGGAGGAAGCAGAGAACAGGGGACAGGATGAGAGAAGGACGCGGGAAAAGGGCTGCAGTCTCCTCCTCTTCCTTGTCCTCCAAACCTTTCAGGGAACCGGCCTCCCTTTTCTTGGGACAGAAAGGGGTCCTATCCACTTTCTTCCCTCCCATGAGCCTCACCGGAAGGAAGTGCTGTATTTTCCCATCCTCCACCCCCACCAGACCAACAGGAAGACCCTGGGCAGCCACTTGCTCACCTGCTCATCCGGGGCAATGAGGGCATGGGTGGATTCTTCACCAAGCGAGGGGTGTCGGAGGCTGCTCGTTGAGGGGCGCCGGGGTGCTGAGAATCGGGGACCCTCTCCTGGGCAGCCAGGGAAGCCGTTGGAGAAGCTGGAGACGGTATAGCCTAGAGCTGGGCACACAGGAGACAAGCGGTCCTTAAACCACCTGGCAGCTACCTGCAGCCGTGTGTGTGGCAGCCTGGGACTCTCACAGGGAAGCAGTACCAGGGTCCCCACGGGTCCACCCCACTGAACTGGCAGTCCCCACTGTCTTCACCTTGTGTCTGATCTTCAACTTCTGCCGTTCTTCTGAAAGCTCAGCTTAAACGCCACTTCCCCCATCACAGCCTTATCTGAAACACTTAAGGCACACCTTGCTGTCACTGAACTGACTCTACACTTCATTCCAGCTCTGCCAGTGAGCTTCAGGGAAGTTCCTCAAAATCAAGGACCGTGTGTCTATTTCTTCTGTCCCTCACAGGCCAGCCAATGGAGGGCAGGACACCGAGCAGGTGTTCGGTGTGATTCAGTGAATGAACAAGCAGAAACTGTGGGAACCTCTCCAGACAGCCGTGGGCAGAGATGCTGCACCAGCTGTCAGGAAAGGTATATGGGTATGACCCAGGAGACAGAAGGAAGGAAGCAAAACGGCTCCAGACTGCCGTTTCCATGGAAACCCAATGTCTTCCTGTCTGCTCCCCGACCATCCGTCAATACAAGGCTCTGGACTTCCCAGCCTCAGCTTGAGTCACCTGATTGGTCCAGGCCAGGACTTCTCCATCCCTGGGAGTTGTCTAATGATGAATGATGGTCCTGGAAGCCTGGCTCACCCAGCCACCCTCCACCTGCCTGCCTGACTCGTGCCTCCAAGACCAGCGCTCCCTGCACCTATGCTTGTATGTGCGTTGGGGTGCTGAGGAGAGGGGTCTCTCACCATTGGGAGGCTGGGGGGCCCGAGGGAGGTCAAGCTCAGCCGGGTGACTGTTGCGGGTGATGATGACTGGCTCTTCCATCACATTGATGCTGTTGCACTGCATCAGATCCTGGAGGAGGTTGAAGATTTCCTCAGCCCTGGAGCACTTAAATGCAAATATCCCTGAAGAAGGAGAAGAAGAAATGAGGCTCCTCTGACCCTGCATCCTATAGGGGAGGACCAGAGAGGCTTAAAGGATGCACAGAGTTCAGGAAATGTCCCTGAACTTCAGTCCCAGGCCTGAGGGGTTAGGGTTAGCAGACCAACTGTCCTTCGCACACTCTCCAACCTCCAAGAGCCATGGGAGGAGCCGGCCCAAGGCCTTCACTCCCCTCCCCCAACACACACTATCCATTACCATCATCTTAAGATCTAGTGTGCTGTGCTTAGTCGCTCAATTGTGTCCAACTCTGTGACTCCAGGGACTGTAGCCCCCCAGGCCTGTCTGTCCATGGGATTCTCCAGGCAAGAATACTGGAGTGGGTTGCCATACCCTCCTCCAGGGTATCTTCCCAACCCAGGGATCGAACCCAGGCTTCCCACATTGCAAGCAGATTCTTTACTGTCTGAGCCATAAGATCTGGTACTTCAACTATATTCCTCTGAGGTTAAATCATTTTCATAAGGATGTGTGTCCACAGGGGTGAAGGAAAGTGAAGTAAAAAATCAAAGTGGAAAGAATGGTGTCAGATGAGTGACCCTCCACCTCACCTGCTACCCCTTGCTCCCCAGAAAAAAAGAGCTCTGCCAGGGCCCCAGCCCTCAGCTCTATGCCCAACAGTCTCTAAGCTCTTTGAGGGTGGGAGGGTCTGTCCTGTTCACTGTCTGTTCACTGTATACTTAGCCCAGTGCCTGGCCAGAGAGTGACTACTGTGTACGGGCTTCACGGAGCTTGAACTCTGGTATAGAAAGGAAGGATGGGCCATCTAGCTAAAGGACAACTATGGCATGGCAACAATTGTGGCTCCTCCATGCGGGTACCTTACAGCCCCTCAGACTCCAAGGCAGCAACGCATGGTCCTCAGCAGGATTGGGCTGAGGATGCATGACTCAAGGAATCCAAAGATGTCCTTGGGGTGTTGGGCCAGCCTGGGATTCTGCATCCTCCTTTGTAACAATGGGGACCAGGACTCAGGGAAGCTACTTGGGATGTGCATGTGGGTATCCACACAAAGACAAACTAAGCTGGGGTGTCAGGTCTGCAGGAATGGAATGAAAAGGGTAGAAGGGAGGAGAAGAAACAGGACTATTCTTTCCTCATTCTATTCTATTACATCTCATTCCAAGATATGTCAAGGGCTTAGAAAAGGCTGAGAACGACTGGAGTTTTAGAAGAACCCTGTGTTGGGATTTATGGTGCTCCTCTGGGATCCCCAGTTTGGATTAAACCCTACCAGGAGCAGAGAGGCCCCTTCCTCCCCTCTCGCTGCTCAGCCAGCGTTATCTGCCTCTGCCTCTTGAGTTCTACAATAAGGTGCGTGGAGGGGAGGGCTGCCCCGCCCACTGCAGCCACAGAGACGCACTGCTGTGCTTGCGGCCTCATCGGAGGAGCTCGCTAGTTCCATCACTGCCATCACAGCCCCACAGTGCACTGAACACAATCCTGTGGGGGATTCCTTCTGGCAGCTCAGCTCGAAGACAAGCCCAGACCATGCCCGCCCTTCAAAGAGCAATGGCTGGCCCCAGACTTAACATCATGGAACAACCCACTCCTCCCTGACCTCCAGCTGCAGGGAGAAAGGGGGGGAAGGCTGAATATATCACACTCCATTGCCCACAGGTGACGGGAGACAAAGATTAACCTTGTGAGGGTTACTCCGTACACTGTGGACCTCTCCGAATTTATCATTCTCACCCCGCGCAGGCCCAAGGCAGCAAGTATTCCTGCCTGAACTTTCATTATACACAGGGACCTGGGCATATGATGTGGGGCTGTTTGCTCTTACTGAGGGGGCAACAGGGACCCTGAAACTAGAGTAATAAAAGGAGGAGCTTGCTTTCCCACGCAGGCACTGCCTGGGACCACTGCCTGCTTCCCATGGGTTGTGCAACAAATGCCCCCACAAAGCCACCCAGGCTGGAGCTGCAGTGACTGAAGAAGCACCGGCCTGGGAGTCCACTTAGTTCTGTGCGCTCTTGGCCATGACCCTTCCCTTCTTTGGGCAACACCTGCCAAGTCAACAGACTTCCCTACTGACCTTCCAGCTGCGACTTCCGGCCACAGAACCTGATCCCTGTGGACAAGTCCCTATCCCAGCGTGGGGCAGGGGCTGGTACTCACCCTGGCCAGTCTGACACCGGCGGCCACTCTCAAAAGAGAAGAGGTTGGAGTCGTAGCCATAGCGCCGCAGGCAGAGGTAAGGCCAGCGGACAGCCTCGCGCCGATGCAGGTGCAGCACCAGCTCGCTCTGGGTCAGCTCCATCACTCCGGAGCCCAGCTCCACGCCCTCATCATCCACGTTCGTCACCTGGCAGGGGCAAGGGACAGAGGGGTCAATGACTGAGCCCCTCAAGTGTGTGTCTGGGTCCACGAGCCACTAAGAACGCCACACGATTACTGGGACACGGATGAGGCAGTGTCTGTGACCCAAGACAATTCTCTAGGCTTTAGTTGTGTCATTTGGGCAGTGCAGGGAGGGGTAGTGAGTTGACCCCTAAGGTCAGATAGTTAGACATCCAAGGTTAGATGACCCCAAATGGTCCATGGCTAGTATACAAGGACCAGATGTTAATGCAAGAAAAGGTTTCATTGTGAATTAAACATCGTAAGACCCAGGGAGAGTCAAATCCAGGCAGAACAAATATAAAGGCCTCCACCCTCTCCCCCAACTGAAGGACCTTACTGAGGGCTCCCTCTTCTGGTGAGCGAGAGAAACCTGGGCTTCAAGATGGGGTGAGGAGGAGGCGCCCCCTACAGAAGTGGAAGGAGTGGGGGGTGCACACAGGTCCATTGGGCCTGGCCTCAGCCTCCTAAAGCAAGCAGCAAACTTAACATTGCAGACTTTTGTTGTTTAAAGATACACTGACAGGAGTGAACATCGTGCTGAAAGCACAATCTTTACTACTCTCAGCATTTCTTCATTCTTAGTAAGACTAAGAGCTGCAAAAACAGCAATGGACTGAGCCTGTTTTCCTTGGGCCTGCTCAGAGATCCTGAGCTTGGGAATTCTTAATAAGTCTTAAAAAGCCCACAGCCTCAGGAGGTCATTCCACCTTCTCTAGGCAGGCAACTTGACAGCTTGGGCAGAACCCAGGAGGCCATTCTGGGTATGTGGGAAAGGAGGGGGCTGTGGGTACCTTGAACTTGGTGGGGTGGTTGTCTGAGACGCTGTCTCGGTTCAGGCAGCTGCAGCAGCTCCCCATGGTGTCAGAGCAGCCTGCCTGCCCTAGGGAAAAACAAAGGACAGTAAAATCATCACAGCCAGCTCCCAAAGCCCTGCTCTGGAGAACTCTGGCAGAACCAACCCGCTGTGATCACCTACTCTGTCCAAGACTCACAGTCCCTTCCTCAAGGAATTCACACTCTCAATCCAGGGCCAGACACACACTGGATAAACATTAACTCAAGTTAAGATGTGTTAAGGATTAATGCTGATGGGGGGATGGAGAGAGCTTCTCAGGGGTAACATTTGACCTGGACCTTGAGAAGTATGTAGGATTCTGACTGACGTATGATAAGGAAGGGCAGCCTGGGCAGCATAAAAAACATGGCTAAAAGGAGGGACCTAGAGGAACGGATCTGCATCAGGAGCTGGGTGCCAGCTGGGGGCCTCATCCAGATTCAGCAAAGAAACTGTAGGTGGGGAGTCCCAGACACTTTGGCCTGGAACTTTCTCCTGTTCCTCCTGTCCCACCTCACTCAGATCCTCTGTTTTCCTTTCTTACCACCACCCCAACATCTCATTCAGTTGCTCAGTCGTGTCTGACTCTTTGCGACCCCATGGACTGCAGCATGCCAGGCTTTCTTGTCCATCACCAACTCCCAGAGCTTGCTCAAACTCATGTCCGTTAAGTCAGTGATAGCATCCAACCATCTTATCTTCTGTCATCCCCTTCTCCTCCTGCCTTCAATCTTTCCCAGCATCAGGGTCTTTTCCAATGAGTCAGTTCTTTGCATCAGATGGCCAAAGTACTGGAGCTTCAGCTTCAGTCCTTTCAATGAATATTCAGGGTTGATATCCTTTAGGATTGACTGATTTGATCTCCTTGCAGTCCAAGGGACTCTCAAGAGTCTTCTCCAACGCCACAGTTCAAAAGCATCAATTTTTCGGTGCTCAGCTTTCTTTACGATCCAACTCTCACATCCATACATGACTACTGGAAAAAGCACAGCTTTGACTAGATGGACCTTTGTCGGCAAAGTAATGTCTCTGCTTTTTAATATGCTGTCTAGGTTGGTCAAGGCTTTTCTTCCAAGGAGCAAGCGTCTTTTAATTTCATGGCTGCAGTCTCCATCTGCAGTGATTTTGGAGCCCAAGAAAATAAAGTCTGTCACTGTTTTTACTGTTTCCCCATCTATTTGCCATGAAATGATGGGACTGGATGCCATGATCTTCGTTTTGTGAATGTTGAATTTTAAGCCAACTTTTTCACTCTCCTGTTGCACTTTCATCAAGAGGCTCTTTAGTTCCTCTTCACTTTCTGCCATAAGGGTGGCATCATCTGCATATCTGAGGTTATAACATCTATCTCAAATTTATTTTTGATGTTCTCTTCAAATGAGATGTTATGTTATGGTTAAGAGATACACTCAGATGATAGAAATTGAAAACAGACCATTATTTTCATAACCTTGAGTAGGCATTTCTTCATTAAAAAAACAAACACTCGGTTTGCTCCCCTTTGTCCAAACGGGAGACCAGAGGCCTTACTATCTGGCTTTTCCCTCTCGGATTACGGCACTCAAATTAGACGTAACAACATTTGGGCCTGTGGCTAGAATGGAGATGACACCACCAGGCTACAGTGACCTAAGGGAGCAAGCAAACCCATGGACCAATCCCAACCAGAAATTATGGGTTTGCAACTTGCTGCAAGAAATGAATCAGTAGGACTAGATACCTTCTAGAACTCCCATTGAAAGTGTAAAGTCTTGAACAATCCTGACCTGCACCCTCAATTCCTCCCAACTTGGGAAATTCTAGAAAAGTGGCTCCTATACACAGGTCTCACCTCACCCAGGCCATCGGAGAGCTGACCATGGGAGGGGCATGGGGAAGGACCCCCACTTTATTCCCCCTGTTCTTGGTGGGGTGGCATGGCAAGCAGTCTGCAGAGAAGTCACTTGGATCTCCCTGGGATACACCTGGGGCTCACCTAGCATAGGAGACAGAGACCACAGGTTAGTGGAAAATTTCTAGCCTCACCCCTCAATTGTTAATGAAACTGACTTGCTGTCAGTCCATCCCACCGGGATATCCATTCCAGGCTCTAATGGGATATAAATGCCAGTGAAGAAAGATCAAGGCCAAAGGGACCATAAATTCTAAGCCCCATAGTCCCTGAGAGGGAAAGACTCCCCTGGAAACAGTGACTTTGCAGTCCGAGAGAGGCCAGAACATTTTAAGTCACTTCTAGACCCTCTCTGAATCCTGTTACAACCAATACCAAGATCATCACCTTACCTTTGCAGAGAACTTGAACTCTACAGAGAGCTCTCTCAAGAAGACACGAAGATGTATTGGAAAGAGCAATGGCTTAAGATTCAGGAAACCAATATTCTAGTTTTTATGTTCCTGCTAAGTATCAGAGAGAGTCTGCCAAGCAGATCCTCCATCGCCACCCACAACTCCCACCCCAACATCTTTAAGGGAAACAGCTTTCCAGTTTTTGCGGGAAACAGCTGTAAACTATGGAGCTTCACCTCTAGAAGTAAGTACATAGGACAAACACAACTAAAATCAACATTTTCCTCTTCTAGGACAAGCTCCTTCAGTCTCACATTTGGAACCTTGATAGACTTTCTGTTCTCCAAGCTCCAAAAGGCCTATAATTTAACACAAATGCTATCACCCAAAATTTCAGTAATGTGAGCCCTAGGTGGACAAGTCAACAAGCCAGGACCCTGGAGATCCTTGAAATCCCACCCTCCTGCTCTGGAAAAACAAGGTCATTTCCCAGGGCCCCAGGTGCTCTGCATCTTTGGGTACTTTCCAGGTAAAAGGACCCCTGCCCTCTGTCTGGCCTACTCTCTGGAAGGGGCAGCGGGCTGAGGAAGATGTGCACAGCTGGGTAAAGACGGGCAGCTGGGTAAATACCGGGGCTTGAGCCACCAACAGGGAGTCTGGGGGTGAAGCCAAGAACGGCAGGGTGCAAGATGAGGGAGGATGCTGCATCTTTTCCTATTTCCTTCACTGCTCTTAAAGATACCAGGACATATGACAGCCCAGCTAAAGGGGTGACATCAGGTGACAGGAGGAGAAGGCTCTGCTCTGAGACAGGTGTGGACTGGGAGTAGGAGTTTGAGGTTATGGCAGCTCAAAACGTGTGAGATGGATTGGGGAAAGGTGGATAAATGCTTTGGATTTGAGCACGGTGCCAGGAGAATGGAGGAGCATGAAGACTCAGAGGAATTTCAGGACGGTGGAAGCATCTGGATTCATCCCAGAGAGAATGGTGGTTCTGGGGGCGTAGCAGGGGAATTTGCAGGAGACAGGGGTTCTCGGGACTCCAGGACACGCGAAGGTGTGTCGGGGGTGGGGATAGGGTGGTTCTGGGAGGTTAGAGGCAGATTTAGGTAACAGAGTTGACGGGAATTTCTAGATGCCGGGAAGGAATAGGGGAGGTCAGGGCCGCGCGTAGTCCCTAGATCCCCGCCCCCAGCCCCGGGGCTCCACCGCCCGCCCTCCCGGTACTTCCTCGGGAGGGAGCGGCGACTGCGGCGAGGCGCGGTGCGGCCTCGGTGGAGCCGCCTCGTCCCAGCCCCGCCGCACCCCGACTCACATCGCCCCGCGGCCCGGGCGGCGCCGGGCCCCGCTCCCGGGTCCCGCTGCAGCAGCCGCCGCCCGCCCGGAGCTAAGGCCTCCCCGCCCCGCGGCGGCGGGGTCGGAGGTCACCGGCTGCACCAACGAGACGCTGCGGGCAGGCGGACCCGATCGGGGGCGACCGGCGCGCAGCCTAGAAGGTCCCTTTGGAGGACTTTGCAGTACCGAGCAGGGAGCATGCGCAGACGCCAGAGGGCGCTCCGGGCCAGCGGCAGAGCTGGCCTAGCGGGGGCGGGGCGGAGCCGGGGGCGGGGGCGGGGCTCAGGTCGGGGCTGAGGGGACGAGAGGTGGGACCAAAGGTTTCCACTCCCAGGATCAGAAGAAGGACCGGAGCCGGGGGCGGGACCGGGGAGAAACACGAAGGATGGGGGAGGGACTTGAAGGGATGGAACAAGGGACCCCAGAAAAGGGCTGGGGACAAGGGGGAGGGAACTAGGTAGGGGTGGGGACACACAGACAAGGGCGGGCCTAGGAGACCAGCAGGAAGGTCTGGGGGGACCTGCAGGCTTCGAAAGGTGTTCTGTTCAGCGAGTGCTTGAGGACCCGGCATAATGATGGCTCCTGGGTGTCTGCTCAGCGCCCGCAGAGATGCGGTTCCAGGACTAAGCCCACGGGCGTGGGGGCAGTGGAGCCTGCACCGTTTTCACCCGAGATCCCTCAAATGCCTTCCTTCACGTAGCAGCTCTAGGCCCTTCCCCGAGCCGTCGGGCCCTACCAGCCCGGGGGAGGTGGACGGGGCCCGCGGGGCGGGGAGGGGGTTGCTGGGAGAGGAAGGGCCGCGCTCCCGGGGGCGGGCAGAGGCGGGCGCCTAGATCTGGAGGTGGAGACTGGGTGAGGGGCCCGACCGCGGCGTCTGTCCAGAACCGCCCAGACACCAGCGCTCAGCAAGGGTGAGACCCCAGCGGAGTCCCGTCCCCTCTCCTAAACTTCAGCAGCCGGACTGGGAACCCCAACTGACGGGAACCACACCGCGTCCCGCTTCGGAGGTGGGCCCCGAGAAACCCAAGAAAAAACCTGGGGATCTGTCAAGAGTGCATTTGGCAGGACCAGAAACTTCTCGAACCTTTCTTCCTCTCACTGTCCGGGGAAATCTTTCATCCCTTACACCCCACCCCCCAACTTCCCAATCCCTAGCCTCTGCCCTCCAGGAAAGTAGAACTCCTGAGCCCGTTTACACCTGCGCCCGACGGGGAGGGGGTTCAGTCTTGTCTTATTTGTAAGGGGGGGAGGAGAATTCTGGAAGGAATCCAGCATGTTAGTAAGATGGAGTCCAGTGCTAAGTGAACGTGGAGTTATGCAGTCCTGGGGTGGGGACTGAGGGTGAGGTGTGAAGACTGATTTCTGAGCGTTGGTCCTGTGTGAGACGATTTCATGCAAACTAGAACCTGGAAAAGAGGGTCTCAGTCCCCTCCTGGCCCTGCTTTCCACAGGAAAGCTGACCTGGGGGAAAGAACAGGAAGGGAGCAGATGGGTGTGGGGCCAGGAAGCTGGGAAGGGTGGCAGACAGGAGGGCTCGGGGCTGGGAAGCCATAGAATTTTTATGGTCCAAACCCTGTACCCAGCCCTAAAGCTGGGTCTTACGGAGGCTAGGGATTTGATGATCCCTTCTGGTGCCCTGCTGCCATCCCAGCTCTCAAAGGCAACTTCCTCCTCTAAAGCTTCCCTTAGCCTTCTCATGTGACTAATTTCTAATGTAACTAACTTCTCAGGCAAGTTAGTTAACCTCAGTTTGTTTCAACTGCAAAATGGGATAATGGAAACTACTTCACAGGATTGTTGTGAGGATGGATTATGTAAGATGCTAGAAAAGTCTCTGCATGCAGTGGGTGCTAAATCGCTTCAGTGGGTTGCCATGCCCTCCTCCAGGGGATCTTCCCCACCCAGGGATTGGACCTGAGTCTCCTCTGACTCCTGCATTGGCAAGGGGCTTCTTTACCACTAGCACCACCCTGGAAGCCCCAGAAAAGTATCTGGCACAGAGTAAATATTCTAGAAAAGTTTTTTGTTTTTTTTTTTTTCTTCCTAGGATGCTGTGTCTATCTGCTCAGAATCCTGGCCCCTTGCTGGCTGGTTTCATCGATGCCTGACCCAGTAGACGATGAGCTTGTTGTGGGCAGGGCTCATCCCTTTACCACTTCAGTAGTCACCTCCCATCTCCAAGATAATGTAGCCATAGCAGGGCTCACCCAGAGGAGGGCTGAAGAATTGCACTTAGAATTATCCAGTGAAGTTGCTACTAGAGATGGACGTTAGAAGCATAGGATTTTCATCTGTCCTGGAAGAGCTGATAGACCAGATGAGGAGCTGAGAGAGGCACAGCGGGCAAAGAGGAACATTAGGTGAGAAATCTGGGGACACTCACTGTACCTATTTCTGGAGCATAGGGGAAGGTGAGCTGGTATGGGCTGGAGAGACTAAGAAGGGTCTCCTGGTGAAGTGGTTCTTTCACCTGGCTGAAGCCTACAGCAGGAGAAGTGGGGAGAGATGAGGAAGCAGGCTTCCTGGGTGCTGAGTGCCCAGTGAGGAACAGTGGGAGTTATGACTGGGGAGGTGGGGAACAGGGGCCAGTCTACCCAAAGGCTCACGGAGAAAGCGGCTTGTCTCCCTCTTCCATTACAGGCCTCTGCTTTCCTCCATCCCAATGCTGGGAGACCTAGAGTTGGAGCTTCAGAAACTCTGGAGCTGAAAGCTTTGGCCTCAAGATCTGACTCTGCCATTTACTAGCTTTGTGACCTTGAGCAGACCACTTACACTTACTGAGCCTCAGTTGGGCCATCTGTAAAATGGTGACCAGAATACTACCTAACTCATGTAGTTGATGGGAGGACTGAAGGAGATAACGCCTGTAAAGCACTTAGCCAGCCTAGCGCATTGTAATGGTCAGATAAATGGGAGGCCTCTTGCTGTTTTCTGTGCAGACTTTACCACCAATGTCACTGCTGAATTCTGGCTGGCCCCACCAAGTAAAGAGGCTGGCCTCTCCGGAGCTGAATCCACCAGTCAACTCAGACAGCAACCCAGACCACATGCCCAAGGAGGATCCTGAGGAGACTTCTGCTCAGGTGGGAGGAGTCCTGCCCTTCCCTCTGAGATTGACATCCACTTCATCCTTTGGACCTCTTCCCATTTCCACCCAGTGGGAGGTAGTTGGCCTTTGTGCCCAGCTTCTTGCAGCCCTTTTCCTTTGCAGGAATCCCTGTTCCTATAGCCCCCTCAGAACACAGGGGTTCAACTTCTCTGTCTTATTTTTTTTTCCAATTTGGTTCTGCTGTACAGCTTGTAGAATCTTAGTTCCCCCACCAGGGATTGAACCTGGGACCTTGGCAATGAAAGCACAGAGTCCTAACCACTGGACCACAAGGAAATTCTTCAACTTCCTTAAACTTATTCACACATATACATGAATTCTTTCCTACGGGGCTTATGTTGCCAAAGCAGAACCTAGGGGGTTTGGCCCTAAGGAGTGAAGGGGGTGATTTCAAGCATAAGAAGGGAAGATGTTTTGGGGTGTGTCCTGCTAACTTGCCTCAGTGAGACCACAAACACGAGAATGGATCAAATGTCTCTGTGATCTTGAAGGAAGATTCTCCAAATTCAGGAGAGGGTGGACATTGTTCCAGATTGATGAAGAGGTGGCAATGTAGGAGGGAGGGCGGAAGGGGAGGGAAGGACAAACCAAGCTCTGCCCTTCTCCCTTTGCTGTGTTTCCTCAGGATCCTGAAGTTCTGAGCTGGGGGCACCCTGGCCTGGATACCACCCCAGCCCCCAGTTGGCCTGGGCTCCGGAGCCTCCTGCAGCAGCTCCCTCCACAGGACAGCGATGTGGGCCTCCCTTTCCCCAGCTTTCCTCTCTCTTGCCTTCCTCTCTTTACTTACTGTGGGAAGAAGCAAGGTACAGAAGGGAGGGAGGCACAAATTTACGGCCAAGATATGCCACTAATTGGGGGAAGTCATCCCCCCACCCCTGGCCTAAGCTTTCAGGTCTACACAATGTGGGCAGTGACATCCGCTCTGCCCACCACCATGCTTAGCTGAAGAGCAAATGAGAAAATGAACATGACCAGCTTTTGAACCTGATAATGGAATGTACAAATGTAGAGCGTATGGTGGTTAAGTATTTATTGAGGCCCCTGTGTGCCCAGCCTAAAGGCTTACAATTCAGTTGGGGAGGCCAGGCAGGAGAATATGGAATAGGGGAAATCCAGTGGGAAGTGATATTGAGCTAAAGCTCATTGGGAGCCAGGATCTAAATACTGGGTTGGCCAAAAAGTCCATTTGGGTTCTTCCATTCGATGTTACGGAAAATCCTGAATGAACATTTTGGCCAACCCAGTACAGGAAGATGGGCTAAGTGCAGGGGCCGTCAGGACCTGAGCGATCACCATTCCTTTGGGAAATGGGGAAATGAGAGGTAGATGTATTCCGCCTCTCTGCCATCTCCTCAGTGCTCATCTGAGCTGTTATTTCCTGCAGCTCATTGAGGTTTTACAGTCTTTCTTTGACCAAACAACTAAACCTCCTCTCTCCAGTCAAACTTCAATCTTGCCTGCTGGGGCTCTCCCAGTTACGTGGACACCTATTTCTGCAGGAGCGCTACTGCCTGGCCCTTGGGGAGGAGGAGCTGGCCGAGCTGCGGCTCTTCTGTGCCCAACAGAGGCGGGAGGCCCTGGGACAGGGGGTGGCCCGCCTGGTACCTCTCAAGCTTGAAGAATGCACCTGTGAAAATGTATGTAACACCTGACCTGGCTACCATATTCCCCTTCCTCCTCTCTTTGCCCTCTCACTGCTGCAGAAGGGGATGGTTTTGGGGACTTTGGAGAGGAAAAGGGGTTTGGGGATTGACAGTTTGGCAACATTCAGGAAAAAGGGAAACCAAATGTAGGGCTTCTCGGTGGAGCCTGCAGTGGAGGTGGGTTTGCTGGAGGTGTGGGAAGAACAGTTAGTTTTGGGGTTGGGATGGAAGAGCTTGGAGGTTGGCATATGCAGCCTGTGACCAGCCCAGCACCCACGCCCTGCAGTGCAGGCAGCGGCTGAGGCCAGGGGAGTACGGAGTGTTTGCAGCTCGGGCAGGAGAGCGGCGCTGCTGGCACCAGGCTTGCTTTGCCTGCCAGGCCTGTGGCCAGGCCCTGATCAACCTCATCTACTTCTACCACAATGGGCGTCTTTACTGTGGCCGTCATCACGCAGAGCTGTTGCGGCCTCGCTGCCCGGCTTGTGACCAGGTACAACCTTGAAGGGAGGGGCTGGAGGGGGTCTGCCCAGGGTTAAGAATGGCAGGGTGCAAGGGGACGCCTCTTTCAGTACCACGGACTCGGGAACAGAGAACTGGAAACCAGCCTGGGACTTCTGTATTTGCCCTGCTCTGACTTTTGAGCTCTGGGCACCTGGGACCCGTTGCCTTTGTGCCCTCCCCCACCACAAGCAGAGTCCCCCCAATTTTCTTGGGCTGAATCCCTCCAGAGCAGGGACTCTAGGATAGACGATCATCTCAGTACGCTAGTGCTGTGCCTGCTCCAGCGAGGAACTCGTTCAGTGTCTGCACAAGAGGCAGTATGGAAACCTGGGTTGGGCGTCCAGGCAACCCGGGTCGCACTTCTTCAGGATGTGCCACCTGCTAGCTGGGGGATCCTGGCTAAGCCAATCAGCCCTCCCCGCGTCCGAGAGTGTTTGAGTAGATCAAATGGGAATGTCTGTAGACGTGCTTTAGCGTCACCTGGGTATAAGGCGTGGTTATTGGATGAATGAATGAGTGAATGAATGAATGAACCGTTCCCCTCTCCCTCTCTCAGCTGATTTTCTCCCGGCGCTGCACCGAGGCCGAGGGACGGCACTGGCACGAAAACCACTTCTGCTGCCAGGACTGCGCCGGGCCCTTGGGCGGGGGACGTTATGCCCTGCCGGGGGGCGGCCCCTGCTGCCCCAGCTGCTTTGAGCGTCGCTATTCGGATGCGGGTTCGAGTCCGGCCCCGACACTGGAAAGCAGGGCGTCCCCGGGTAAGGGAGGAGAAGGTGAAGATCAAAGGGGAAGGGGGCAGCGGCTTGGGCTGGGCTGAGCGGGGTGGTTCTCCCCGGCTGGGACCCTCACCCCGGTCCCACGCCGTCCCGCCCCTCCAGCAGCGCCCCCGTGCCCCCCACCGCACCCCCAGACCCGAGCTTCGGGGCCCGCAGCTCTCACCGCGCGTCCCTGGCCGGCGCGCTCCGAGGGCCTCCAGAACCCACCCCGCGCCGCCGTTGGGGCTGCGGCACGGGACTCGCTCCTGGGCTGGGGCCGCGGCCGCCCTCTGCTGGGCGGAGGCGGGGAGGGGCGGGAGCCGGGAGCGGACCCACAGCGGCGGCGCGCACGGCTCGGGGCGGGGCGGGAGGCTGGGCCCTGACTGGGACTGGCTTCTGACCACTGCCCCGCCCGAATCTGGGAGAAGGAGACTCGCGGCTCTGAGATGGGCGTTTCTGACCCCGCCCGGAACAGGAGAGGAGGGGCTCTGCAGAGTTGGAGATCCGGACTGCGCCCAGCCGAACACCGCGATCATCTCCCGGGCAACCCTGCTCGCCACTGCCGCCAGCTCCAGTCTGGAAACACGGAGCAGGATGCTTGGATCCAGCGCAGAGCAGGAGTATCGAGCTGGGGACCACACGGAGGCACGCCAAGGGCAAGCGCAGGGCCGCCTAGAGACGCCCCTTGATCCCAAGGAGGATGCTCCATGTCCCACCTGCTCCTCTTCCTCTGAATCGGAACCCGAAGGCTTTTTCTTAGGCCAGCGCCTTCCCCGGCCTTGGGAGACCCCGGCCCCTTTCCGAACTGAGGACAGCGACACCTCCAGGAGGCACTGTACCATTTGCTAGTGGCGCAGCCTGGAGAAAGGGGGGCTTGGGGGGGGGGGGGTGGGATCTGTAAGGCGAGAGAGCGAGGCTCTCCTACCCCTCTAAGTCCTAGACTGAATGCCATCAGGACCAAGTCTGGGGAGGGTCGGCGAGATGACAGGTTTGAGTGCTTCCTCTCAGCCCGCGCACTTTATGACTCTTCATGGAGACTCTCGGAGAAGCCCATTCCTCAAAGCTACGCATCCCCAGCTGAGTGCCCCTGCCCCACCCCCACAGGCTGGGAGGCCCCATCCCCAGCGTCCTCCTCCCGAACCAATGAAGTGATCACTTGGAGAACACCTGGACTGTGAGCGGGTGCGCCAGCCGAAGGCCAGGAGGGAGCTGGAGGTGGAACCCGACCAGGGAGACTGGAGCGGGGCGGCGCTCCATCCCTGGCCGAGGTGGCAGACGCGCACCCGGGAAGTTCTGCAGGCGCCTGTGGGAGCGCGAGCCGCGGCGCCCTCTGTCGGCCGGTAGCCGGCGGAAGTGTGAGGCCGGAAGTTGCGTAATCTGTCGGCGCCCGCCCGGTGCGTGGTGAGCGTTCCTACGGAGCGCGGAGCTGCTGCCATGGCTTCCAGTGGGACAGGCGTGACCGCTGCGGGCTCAGCAAATGAAGCTCCCGAAATTCCAGACAACGTGGGGGACTGGCTTCGGGGCGTCTACCGCTTCGCCACCGACAGGAATGACTTCCGGAGGTAACCGAGGCCCGGGGGTCGGTCCCTCTCCTGCCCTTCGCGCGCGTTATGCGTACCCCTGGATTTCCCTTCCTCCGGGCTGGTAAATCCGATTTTTTTTTTACACCACCCACATCTTGGCCTCTTTGTGGCTCTGGCTGTGCTTTGCTGAGGTCTTTGATGGAGGATGTCCGTGCTGCCGAAGCACTCTTTTCAGTCACCGGGCTCTGTTTAGAGAATCTGCTCACGGGGACCCTGGGGGAGGGGGCGCCAACAAACAGGCTTTTTGCCCCTGGACAAGTGTTCAATTGGCCTTTGCATTTGACCCTGCTCTTATTAGACGTAGAAACGAACCTTAAATAACCATGTGGTCTTGGCAGCCTATTATGTACCGATCAGTGCTCCTAAGATTCTGAAGTGCTTTTGCCTCAGGAGGGGACGGTTTCTTTCTTGTGTGGTGATGGGAACCACCCCCACCCCCCAAGTCTGTTGTTAACCAAAGACACGTGACTCGGTGACCACAGGGTTAATGGGATGCGTTCTTTTTCTAGGAACTTGATTCTCAATTTGGGACTCTTTGCTGCTGGAGTTTGGTTGGCCAGAAATTTGAGTGACATTGACCTAATGGCACCTCAGCCTGGGGTCTAGCCTGTGAAGGTAAGCACTGACCACTGTTCTTTCAGAAGTCCTAGAGGCTGGGAGAAGAAATAACTTAGATCAACTGTTCACAGACTGATAGGAAAGAGACCTGACAAAAGACCCTTGGCTGTTCCTAGTTAGATATGTTTCCAGATGTTGCAAGGGCTTTGAGTCTCTTAGCAATTTTTACTCCAGTAATATTACGTTTCTAATGCCACCTGTTGTCTGATTGCAGACACATGGAACCCCTGTGCTGTACTCGACCCCTTCAAAAACAGCCTCCAATCTGTGACCATCACAAGACTTGCCCTGCTGGCGGCTGAAGTTTGATCCAGAGGGCACCTTCCCTTCCCTGCCTTCCTTCTCTTTGCTGAGTCCACTCAGGACACCCTTCTCTGGTCAGCAGGCAGCCTTCAGCTAAAGTGTTGTCTTCTGTTCTGTAAAATGCTGTACATAGTTACTAAGTTTCTGCAGGGGATTATCTTTGCTCTTGTCCTGAGGAATAATCTAATAGTATTTTAACAAATAAAGCGTGTACACAAAGACATTTTATTCTTTTAATAAGAAAACTTCAGCTTACAAAAACAAGATGTAAAAAGTCAAGATTTACAAAAATCATAAAAACATGATTTATATTTCACACTCAAAAGAGACAGGAACAAGTCCCAAACATGGATTTTAACAGATGGTTTGCTTCATAGTAAAAGAAAAAAAGAAATGGAAACTAGCCACCATACAGTGATGTTAGCATAGGTAATAGCTTATTCTTGAGGAATTTCCATTTTTGAGCAGGACTATGGGAAGAAGCCATTTGGTGTTGCATAGCATTTCAGTGCACCAGGTGGGTTTTCCAGGCACCAGGGAGGCATTGTAGCTATAATACAGTGGGATTTGAGGGCAGTAATGTGCAGGTGGAGGCAAGGTGTGAGTAAGCCTGGGCAGTGGGCTCTGAAGCAACACTGCTTGAGAAAGCTTCCTTCACAAGTAAAGAGATATTTTCTGACCCTAAAATTCAGGGTAGTGCCACTGTCCAGGAGTTTGGGGTTCTTTGGAAATGGAGTATGTAAGAAACTGGCATGGAAAGAATGATGTAGGCTTAGAAAGGTGTGGACATAGAGACAGGCTCCCCTTGGCAATTTTTTCTAGTTGATTTGCTCTACTAGGTGTTTAAAAAATATACATACTACTTTTTTGTGCCAAGTCTCCTCTGGAACTAGTATGGGATTAAAGGACAAGAATTGGGAAGGAGGGTCAGTATAAATGTACCACAGTGGCCTAACTGTAAGTTGACAGGTGTTATCTCTAGCAGTCTGTTCACTAAAGGTAAATAGAATAAAATGGTCCTTCTTGACCCTGCTGGCGTAAATCTGGTTAAGAAAGCTGTTAAGAGAATTAGGTTTTTTATATGTTAAAGAAAAGCACCATTTTCTTATGAGCTCTAATCAGGGAGGTCCTGTCTGTTAGGAGAAAGGAGTTTGAGCCTGTATGAATTGAGGCCTGTGGCTGGCTTAACATGAGGTCAGGATCCTTTAAGAATCTACATAGGGATCACGGATGCTCTGACAAGTTTATATCTTACTAGGCTGTTAAGATGAGGAAAAGTAACATACATTAAGTAAGGCTTGGGTTTGAAGCCATTGCCCCCCAAATGGTGACCAGGAAGGAAACTTTTAAGCCCTGTCAGCCTGCATCAGACCACTGCTAAGCCTAGAAATACCAGCACCTGTTGTTCTTTATAGGAGTGAAACTTACATCCTTGAAGTCCGCTACCTGAGCTACTCATAATTGTGAAAAGTTCTATTTGATAGCAATTTCCAAAGGTAAAATTCAAAGCATGGCCAACATTAAACACATGGCAGCTTCCAAAAGCATAATTCAAGTTTCACTTAAAATGTAATGTTTTAGCTTCAAGTAACAAACAGTGTTGCTATTGGTTTATAAAGCCATAAGCTGATAAGGTAAAGTTTCATTTCAACTGGCTTAATTCCTGAAAATGATAAGAATTTAGCAGGTTAAAGCTACCAAATCTACACCAAATTTTGATGGATAATTATGAATTCTGTAAATGAAAATCCTGGCTTTCACCATTTCAACACAACATTTTTCCTCAAGGGAAGTCAGTTTTACATCCTGTCATGAGCTGTTTAGCCCAGGCTAGTTAACACTACTATGAAGATCTCCTACACTACCTAGTTAGATCTGAAATAGAAACACGCCAGCAGTAGCAATGGAAACAGTCCGCAAAAATGACCATTCACTTCAGTGCTCTGGTGACGGAGGTGTGCTTAGAGCAGTGTTTGGGTTGAATACACAGTGGTTAAAGTCAAAGTCTTAGACCAAGAAAATGGTTATTTAAACATGGAAGATAAAAACTAAACTCACAGTCATATTTAGAAGGCGCTTTTCAAAAAAGAATCAACCACCAGGGAGATGCATACTTACCTGGTAAGGAAACTAAGTGGCCATGGGAGGTTTTATTCCAAAGATACAACCTCCTCACCTAATTAGGCCAGTCCTTAGGCTGAGGGACCCAATTATCAAATGTGCTTTGAGTAAGCTTTTTGAACACCCTTTGGTGAAGACTCAGGAGCTCAGTGGAAACCTTAAAGGTCGGAGTAAAAGGAACACGCTGTTTACAGCCCTGCAGGTGAGTAGGCTGGGTCTTCTCTTCCACAGCTACTCAGTACCATCCCCGTCAGTGGGACTGGGTTGCTGGGACAGGTTCTTTGAGCCTTCGTTTTTGCATATTACACAGTGCACTGGCTTGCCTTACAATCTAAAGGTTCACATATAGGGGATTGTGTTTTACACTGCTTCCTGAAACTTTGTGCAAAAGAACTTCAGAACTAATGAAGGTACCACTTCAGGAGGAACGGTTTTTGTTTGACTTGTACCATACGTTGCCTAGCATTAGAAAAACTAAAATACCTTTTTCTGAACATTTGTGCTCTCCCAACCAGCTGGAAAAGTAACCCTTCCACTTAAAAGAAAACCTCAGATAGGGATATGTTTAGGAAGGGGAAGCCCTCCCAGCCTGATTTTAAAAAGGCCTGAGTTAATGTTTGGAACATAAAAGGGGTGGTATAAAAGGATAGGGTAGATAGTTTGCCTTGAAAAGGAGACACTGATGAATAATCAAACACAAAGGTTTTGGACATTACAGTAGAATTTTCAGAACTTGCTGGTAATAATTTGCTTTCACACACACAAGATACGAAATGTTTTTAAAAAGTGATACCAAATGTCCTTTACACTATACAGACCCATTTGCCACTTGAAATGACAAGAAAGAATCCTTTCCCTTAATCTTTTCAATCCCATGCAAACCATAATTAGGTACAAGGCACCAAATTTTATGAATTGTATAAAATTAGTTCACAAAGCTTTATCAGTACGTAAAACAAACTCCATTTCTCCCCCCCTGCCCACCCATATCCCACCCCACCCCCCACACACCCAACCAAGTCATTCTGTACTACTGTCAACCTCTCACGTTTATGCTGGGACCTGGCTAGGGCTGTGCCCCACTGCCTGCCAACCCACCTCATTAGTTCTTACACTTGGATGGAACTGGAATCACAGCCAGAGTGGAAAACGCACAATCATTGACTCTAGAAACCTTGACATTAAAAACAAAAATAAACTCTGCTATTGAGTCCATAGGACACATTAACACTTCTATAGTTCCCAATTTTATTCATGACATTTTAAGAGACATCTGGAAATTCTTTACAGTGTGGCACTGTCCCCGTCAGCCTGAGAGGGACTGGATCAAAGCAGGCAAGAGGTCTGCCATCTTGAATAAGAGCTTCAGTTCCTAGCCATTGAGGGCATTCCTAATTTTTTTTTTTTTTTTTTAACACTAGCATGAATGCTTATCTCCGAGGCAACCACAAGTATGAGAGTCAAGCTAGATTGAGGTAAAAATTTGAGGGCCAGGGTGCATTCATCTTGGCTGGCTACAGCAGAAAGTAAACACACCAGCCAACTACAAAGGGTTCCTAGAACAGGGCTGTAACTACTTGTCTGGGAGAGGAGCAGGCCCGTAAGGTTCAGTTAGGAGATCTTGGATTTGATTTGGCAGCATCTAGTCAACTTCCACCTGGTTCTTATTTTCTTTACAATGTTTTGACTTAAAGTAAGATGCAACTAAGAAATTCATCTACTTCCAGTATGTAAATAAATTAAAGGCAAAGGGACATTTCCCTCACAACAGCCATTGGCTTATGCAGCAGGAAACTTTTTCTTTAATAAAAATCTCCATAAATACTAACTTCTCAACAGCGTCTATTGCTGCTGCCTCTGGGTACCTGAGGTGTCTGACTGCAGGGGCACCTTCAAGTGTGTGCAGCTCTTTGAGGACTCTGGTATTGGTTTCTGTTCCAACTCACTTCAAATGATTTTATTAATTTGAAGCACTTACCCTATTAATACAAAGTCCTTAGTCTGCTTAATTCTTAACTTTTGGTATAAAACTTTTTAAAAATTAAATTGGAAGATGTTTTAATTTTCCATGAGATGTTTTTCTCATTCCCCACCCCCCAGACAGCCTGAGGGATTTAGTAGATGCTGTATAGTATTTCTCCATTTGTCAGTTCTCTTTTTCTAGAATAATAAAGATAGCATTCATTGAAAGATGAGGCACAATTTATATTTTCCTTCCCTTTTTACTTTTTTTTTTTTAAAGTCAGTGAGCTTTTCTCTTGCCACAAAAGGTCATCACCAATCATGCCAACTTAAAAATGTGGATCTAGAGACTATAGCCTCATATCAGAGCCTCTGGCAGCATGGGCGGCTGTGACACTTTAAAACAGTGTCCAAGTGAGGGTAAGCCCGGGCCAAGCTTGTACAAAGAAGCCTGCAGTAGACAATATAAACCAAATAGCATAAAAAATGCCATACGCTATCGCTTCCAAATAAAAGCTAAATATTACAGAAACCTCACAGTGTTGGAAAAAGCAAGTTTAATTTAAAGTATAGTCACTCCCTTTCCTTATCACGGTGAGCCATTTTCTGTCTGATTTCCTCCAAATCTCAGTGCTGTCTGGCAGGTCCTATGGGAGAATTCATCTCAAAAGAGGTCAACAGCAAATGCTATACAGATCTGCTTGGGAAATGTGGTCCTTCAACATTGCTAAAGCCACGCCCCTCATTCTTTAGCCTCTCGCTTCCCAACTTCCCACCCCTCCCCAAACTTCCTTCACATCTACTCCCTTCAGGTGACAGCTGTACTTCTACCTGAACGTTAATATGACCTACTCAGTCAAAAGACGAGCATTCCGAGTGGCAGGCTGAGGCGCTGTGGCACTCCCCAGTGAGAGTTATGGTCGCATTCACTTTTACTAGTGAGTCAAAGTGAAGGACCGAGGAGGGAAATTCAGTGGTGCCCGACAGCGCAGAGGGCTTCTATCTGGGCAATTTCATACCACTTAGAAACTGATCCAGTTTAAAAAAGAAAGTCATATCTTACTAGCACTGAAGTGAAGGACAGGGCACTTGCTTTTTTTCTCTGATGGACTGAGGGTGTGTGGGTAAAGAAACATTAGGGATTAGCAGATTTTGGAGGAAACCAGCCAGGGGTGTCAGCAATAAACTGTTCAGACATACAGGAGGAAGAGTCCTCAGCCTTCGAAAAGCAAAAGCTCCCACACCTTGTGAACAGGAAATAAGCTGCAGGTTAAGAAAAGCTGCATGCTGCACCAAGGTGAGAACGGGGGACAGGCATTTCGATAAGCCCTGGACCACTGGCTCCCCACCCCCACCCTCTGAGTTCTGAGAAAGCCTCAGAAACCTGACCTAAAAAGACCAATTTAAACCAAACTGCATGCTTGCCCTAGACCCGAACCAAGAGTCTGCTACAGAATTGGGTATCCAGGAGTGCACTTAGGCTCAGAGTGCCACAAAGAGCATGTCATGTGCCAGTTTCTTGCTTCCCCATATGAACTGCTCCTTCGTTAGAATGAAGGGATGTTCGTGCCATCTCAGAAGATGTGGAATGATTAAATGACAGCAGCAGCCAGGCAGAATACGACATGTGAAAAACCTCCATTTTGCATGGAGAACTTTGCTCCATGCACCTCCTTCCATTCTTCAGCTGCTATCTCCTAAAAAAGGAAGTCTCTAAATTTTCAACCCTTGAGGACTACTTCCTCTGTAGGAAAAAGTCCTGACTTCACCTCCCGCCTTGGAGCCAATCCCGTCCAGCAAGCTGCCAGCCCAGGGCCCCTCTGTGCTCTCCCCAGTGCTCTGCTGAAGGCTGCTCGCGTCAGGAGGCTCTTCCGGTGCTGCAAGGGGTCCTGATTAGCAGGGGAATCACATAATAGGAAGAAAACACAGCTGGATATGACCAACTCACTCCCTCTTTCCTCCACCCAGATCCCTCTATATTCAGAAGCAACTGTTGAAAGAGTCTTCATAGAAGTTACTCCTTTTGATTTGCTTTAACAAAGGAGGGAATTTTATAAACCCATTTAAAAGAAAGTGACTACAGATTTTGTGATAGGACACCAGACACCCGGCACCTTCTGCTCTAGACCCAGTGAGGCAAACCTAGTAATCTGTTCCTGCAGTAAACCTTATTTCCTGTAAGAGGAAAGATGTACCAATACCAAGAGTTTAAAAGCAAGTCAGTCCTTGATAATGTGCCTCCCATTCAGGGGAAGGTCCGTGGTCTGCCCTCATCGTTGTTGCTGGAATGCACCTGAGTTTGGAGTTGGGTTTCTGAGATTCTTGCATTGCCCTGAACTGTTCTCTGAGTGTAAAAAAGGATGTAGGCTTGAGTTTTGCACACTTCCTCGACACTGCATACATTCAGCTTTGAGTCATTGCAGTGGACCCAAAAACCTAGGAAACCAAATGAAAGAAAGAGAAAATATGACTACCCAACTTAAATTTCAATCAGCAGGCACAAGAGGAGATGAAAAAAGGGACAGAGAAGTTCTGAATAGAGCCAACCTTTGATTGGTGGTGATGGAGGAAGAGATAAGTAAATGAAACCAACAGACTTCCCTGAAACCATTGGTTTTAGCCCCACAAGCCCCACCACAATACTGCTTACAGTATTGACTAATTTTTGTCCTCATTTCATTCAGGCTTTTTCACTGCCCATTAGGGACTTATACAAAGACAGACTGGGGGCTAAGAGATATGAAAAGAAGGGGGAGGGGAGGGGAAATGTACATAGATATAGGTATGGAAGGAAAGGAAAACTTAGAAGGAATAAAGTTATTTTTCACAGGCTCACTCTGGTAGCCACCCCAAGGGCTGAGGGGTTCAAGATGGGTCAACTATTAAAAACACATCCACAACCCACCTGCCTTAGCACAGTAGCTGGGAGGCTCTGCTCTGAGGGACAAGGACTGAAAGAAAGCTCCTTGGGAAGGGCCCTTGGATCCTCACACCTCCCATGTTAAAGAAGGTAATCAGGACATATACTATGTCTGTTACAATACTTGTAAATGCTCAGAAAGTGTCCTCAGCTTTACTATGGGCTGATGCTAGTGAGACTCATAGACTATGAATATGACCACGGAGTAGCTAGGTCATACTATTTATGCAAAACCAAGAAGGAAACAGGTCTGCAGCAGAAGTATTAATAACAGCTATAACCTCTAGCATTAATTGACCATTATGTGCTAGGCAGCATGCTCAGCACTTTTACATGTTAGTTCCCGTCAATTCTTAGAAGAGTTATATGTTGTCACTTAGTGATATATTCAAAATTTGAATCCATCTTTCATAATTCTTTCCACCGTATTTTAATGTATGTAATATCCCCCTACAGATTAAATAAAAGGAGAGGAATGAAATGTGGACAAACCAACCCTTTTTGGTGTCCCCCACCCCACAGAGTAAAGCGCACGCACCTCCCTCTGTGTTGTAGCAATAGGCTGTGTAGTGTCCTGAGCCAAACCCTTTCCCGTGATGCATGACCACTGCGGAGAGATCATAGGCAAAGGTCTCTTTGTCAAGAGAGGAGAGCATGTCCCTGCAGCAGTAAGGTTCCATGGTTAATACCTGGTCAAAGACGACATGGACCCCAATCTTCTCTCGGTGATTACGGCCAGACCACCTGTAACATGGATATAAACTTCTTACCAGTAAGAAATGGCATGTGTGATCATAGGCAGAGGTAGGTAAAACAGAAGTGGAGAAAACTTAACCTGGATTTGGTTTTCACAGCAAGGTAGGGGTACTCAGTGTTCACATATATTTCCTGTGAACATTCAGATGTTCTCTGAAACTAGAAATCCCTAAGCAAGCAATCCAGGCAATACTCTTTGTAGTTTACTTCCTACCCTTCTTTTCACAGATTATCTCATACTTTATTCTGAAGATGGCTCTATATATGCCCACGTGAGGCTATTAAATCTTCAAGCACAGACACCCACTGCAGCCTAGCTGATGTAATAGGGCCGTGAGAGCAGAAGCCCCGTCCCGGCCCCCAGCATCCACTTGCCTCCCCGGGCAGGAACCATACACTCCATGGAAAGCCTAAGGACTCCAGGGAGCAGGCTTCTCCCCCCAGCACCAAAGGCGACATCTGCCCTCACCAAAGCCTCTGAAGGAGCTATTGCCACAGCTCACAGCCACCTGGGATGCCCCAGAGCAAGCTCACCTGAATCTTTTAAGATGCAGCCGGAGGACCTGAGGTAGTCTGTAGATCATTAACTGCTTTCTAGCTTCACTCAGAACAAGGGGTTTTGGATTGGATTTTCGTCGTTTGCCTAGATGGTTTGGGAAGGTATAAGACATGGATCGTGAGGAGACTCATTCTTCCCGAGCTGTGCAGAGACAGTGACTTGCCACCCAATATGCATTCTCCTAGTTTCTCAGCACTTCAACCTCAGTTTTATTTGGGCAGCAAAGTGATTCTCTCTAAGACTGCATTTCCCAGCCTCTCATGCCCACGTGGCATGGCCACGGAAGTTCTGGCTGAGATGAAAGAAATGACTGTGTGGCACTCTGGGGATGGCTGCTTAAAGAAGGCTGATGAAGTTGTAAGGGGCATCCTTTGTCCTTCCCACCGTTTGAAAGGAATCTCAGTTTCCTTTCCTGTGAAATGGGGGATAATGCATGTATTTCAGGTTTAGGGAAAAGGTAAGAGGACACAGGGGCTTTCCCAGTGCTAAACAATCCGCCTGCCAAGGCAGGAGATGCAGGTTCAATCCCTGGGTTGGGAAGATACCCTGGAAGAGGAAATGGCAACCCACTCCAGTATTTCTGCCTGGGAAATCCCATGGACAGAGGAGCCTGGTGGGCTACAGTCCATGGGGTCACAAAGAGTCAGATACAACTTAGCGTTTGAGCATGCACGCATGCAAGAGGCACAGAATTACCAAAGGACAGTGTATTTAAAGAGATTTTTTCCCCACATGACTTGCTTGTGGCCTATACAAATATTTAGAAAATAAACTTCACTGGTTTTATATTTTTATGCCATACTTATTTTCTGAAACATGTTTCTTGGTAACAGCACTGCTAGACATGCAGAACAAGGCTGACAATTGACTAAATATACCCCATTCAAAACAAAACCAATGCTCAGGACTCCAATTTTGTTTCTAAAGATACTGAATTGTGGGTGAAATGCATTTCTAAATTACAGCATGGAAACGGAAATGAAGTTCTCTTAATTTCCATCAGAAGCCTTCTCTATAACCATTTACTGATGACTGCTCTTTTATATTAATTCAGTCAGTGAATGGATAGGAATATAAAATTCATGGTCCACTGTAGTGTCTGCGAATTGTCTCTGAGCTGTTGATACCATGGTCTCAGTGTCTGAGGAGCCTGGCATCTGATTCGAAGTCCTGTCTGTACCGCTTGTGAAAAGTAGCAAATCACAGGCAGATGACGTATCAAGGAGCTTTCTCTGACAATGGAGCTGTTGCTTCTGATGATAGATTGCAGCAACTAGATTGCAGCTTTTACTAGGGCTGGCAGTCATGATATGTGAGGGCATGAGCAGAAAGAGAATTCAAAGAGGGGCCTGGCCTTATTTTACATTCCTGTTCACCAGCAGATTTTTGAAAATTACTGCAGCTCTCTGCCTGGGAATCCTGGCAGTGACTGCTGCTCTCAGCAGAGGGAGTATGTGAGCTAAAATGAAGACAATATAGAATCTGGCTTTGTTTCTCTAAAATGAAGTTCACGAAGAAAAATCACTGATTCAGTTGAGATTGATCAGTTCTGTCTCCCATTTGATTAAGCTGGCTACACAGAAAGGTGAAAGACTGATAGTTTCAAAACTTTCACAAGCAACAGATCAGTGCATCTCATCCCTTCACTATAGCTTTCCTTCCTTGCTATTTGAACCTGTCTACAGAAATACTGATAAATGGGCACATCTGGCAACCAGAAAAACAATCCTTTCTTGGAAAAATAAATAAAAGTGTTTCTTGCCTAATCTATCAGGTCTGAGAATGATAGACTAAGGCTGTTAACATCTTTCTGTTCCCTACAAGTATAAAACTTCATGATTCACTATTTTAAAAAGAAAAAAAATACATATTGTTCTAATAAGATAATTTAAATCACTGCCTTTATATATCTCTATGTAACAGGATAGGTGAGTTTATGCTTAACCAAGTACAGGATTTCACATTTTGTTTTAAAATGGCAAAATGGTATCAGGTGTGACTTTTGATTTTTGACTTGATTCTTCAGAGAGAACAGGTTTTCCACAATTCACTACTTTAAAAAACCATATGCAAAAATATTAAAGGGCTACCATAAAATTGTTATTCCCAAACCAAAACTTGAAGTCTGAACTATAACATGGCTGCACATTGTTCTCAGATCTCTGCACAATCCATTTATCTTAGTTTCCAAATCACTATATGCCAAAACCCCCAAACATCAGCTTCAAAGTATTTGCTCTGCATTTCCTGTGTACATGCTGGGTTAGCAAAAGCATTGTTAATGTGGCAAGACACAGGGTTGGGGGATACATAAGGTGCTCTCAGAACCATACGGAAAAAATTCCACTTTACAATTAAAGCCATGATAGAGAAATACTTCCTTCTGCCCCTTCTGAGATGTGAATCTTTCAGGCATGTGAAAATAATGATGAAGTTGCCATGGAGCAATGTACCATATGACTTCCTCTCTTGGTCTCATTGTACCCTTAGCATCACTTCTGACAGACTTTAATTCAGGATAAAAGCACACTTTTCTAATACATAGCACTCAAACAGGCTATGCCACCTGAATTTAGACTAAATAAGAACTGTCAAACTCTATTCATGAATTTAAGCAGGACCCCCATAACCTATAAAGCTAAATACTCCCATTCTTGGAGTCCCCATTTCAAGGTCCATACTTTCAAATGCCCCTCAAGATAACAACTAACTTCAATCACAGCAGGAATCCAAGGAGGTCCAACTCCTAGGCTTGGTTTTATTTTTTTAATATATAATGTCCATATGCTTTTTCTCAGGAAAATAGGAGGAAAAAAATCTTTAAAATATGCTTTAGAACCACTCAATATTACAGTGTTATTTTTGACTAAAAGGGCAAATGAAATACCTTAAACTGATATTCTAGTTACCCACAGCCTCCCCCAGCACTCACTGTTACACTGGTCACAGGCGTAGATTCTGCCTTCCAGGGCCTCCGTCTCCGTGAACTTGGCCAGCATCTCGGTGAGCAGGCACTCGGTCTGGTTCAAAGGGACAAAGCCCTTTTCTGCGCAGTGATAGCGCTCAGGGAACTCCAGCGACAGATCCCAGAAAGGCTCGACGGTGTTGGATTTGTAACCGCACGACACGCAAGTGACCTAGGACGGAAGGTTAGTTCACGGGCTGTGCAACTTCCATGCTTCCACATTCATGTTTGCTAGCGCATAACAACCAAAGCTAAGTGTATCGTTTTCAAAAAATATTTAGCATTTAAATGATAGATGTAACTTTTAAGAGAATTAGAGCATATTACTTCTGGTATGTATCTCTATGATGCTAGCTGGAACTGGAAAACCACACAGCACAGACAGTATTACCTACTCCCCTTTCTCTCTTCTTCAGTGCCACAGTATTACAGATAGAAGCTATCATGGAGTCATCAAGGCACAGTCTGAGATGGAGAATTTGCCGATTCCTGTCTGCTTCTCTCATCCTCATATTCTTATCCTCCTCTAGACTCTGCTCCTTCCATCCAATCCAGCTTTCCTCTACTTTTGCCCTTGTTTCCAGCAGCATCCCTACACTGATGCCAGTGCTCCAAGAGCCTCGAAGTAGCTTGTGATTTGACCTCCTCCCCCACTATAACCTTCCCAGAGGCACCTTTCTTCCTACAGACTCTCAGGGAGGTTGAGGAAGTGCCGAAAAAACTCCCTTTTCACATGCTGAAAAACAAAAGCCAAAATAAACTTTTCTTCCGAAACATTCTTCTGAAATAAACTTTTCTACTCATCATTCTTTTAAAATCCTAACTACCTCAGTAGCATAGTGTAGAGGTTTTACCTGAATCTCTCCAGTTGCCCACTTTTTAAACTCTATCAATTCTTTCTGCATGCTCTCACAAAGCCTTACCTGAGTCTTCCCTCATATCCTTACATGGCTAAGGAAACGAAAGGTAGTGGGGAACCAGAGGGAGGGTTGCTTAGGCCTTTGGCATCTTCCTAGCCACCTCCCTCCCTTGTAGGTTGAAGAAAGGCTTTAGGAGGAGTGATGCCCTTTCAAACAACCATGGAACCAAGATTATAGGCAAACTCTTCAATTTCCTAAAGCTGATCAAATGGGATGGGATGCCAGCAATGGGTACTTAATTGTAACAATGATAATATTACATTACCGTATCATCATTATAGGTTAAAAGACATTTCCTGAAAGTGAAGTGATAAACTAAAAATCTGCCTGGAAAGACAGGAGGCAAGTTCACCAACGAAGCCCCCACACAGTACTGTGAAAGGCACCGCGGCCGCCCTCCACTGTGCATAGTTACAGCAAACGTACCCTCGTTAGGCCAACAACTTGGGGAAGGCACTCACGGAAGCCTAATACTATACCAGCCCCACTCAAAGCGTGGTGGGCAGTCAAGGCTGTGCCGAGCACACCTACCTGGCTAAGTAGCTGTCCGTGAAATATGGTGTTCACCACCTTTAAGACTTGCTTGGTGAGCTTCCTCTGGGAGAAGGGGATGAGGATTCGGCGCGTCGTGCCCTCAGACTCGAGTTCCTGCTGCACTTTGTGCAAAAGCTCGCAGAGAAACTCCTGCGCGTCCTGCTGGTCGTAGCCGCGGAAGGCGGGGATCAGGCTCCACACTGAGTGAAGCATGGCGAAGGGCGACACCAGGGCCCACTTCCCCGACCACATGACGCGAAAGAGGGTGTGCAGTTCGTGGCAGAGGGAGATGTGCTTCGAGCTGGGCTCCTTGTTCTGAATGAGTTCTAGGCTCCTGCTGAGGGAGGTCCCACCGTTCAAGCAGAGGCCCTCGCGCTCGCAGGCCTCGGCCCCGTCGCTCCCAAGCGACGACAGCTCGGGGGCTGAGCTGCTGGCCGGCCTGCCTGAGAGCGGGGCCTTGCCGTTGGCGGCCCTGGGGAACAGCTGCTCCGTCTTGGACGGGTCGAGGTTCAGAAAGCACTCGCGGAACTTGCGCAGGTGGCTGAGCACCTGTAGGATGGAGTTCATGTAGCAGGTGTTGCCCAGGTTGCGCAGGCCCGTGACGCCGGGCGCCATGGCGGGCGCGCGGCGCGGCGGGGGACGGGGCCCGGCGGGCGCGCGCGCTGCGGGCACGCGCGGCGCGGCGGCGCGGGGCGCGTGCAGCAGCAGGCGCGCGCTCTTGCGCGGAGGGGCGCTGGCCAGCTCCTCCAGCAGCCGTCGCTTCACCTCGAGCCGCCGCTGCCGCGCCGCCTCCTTCTTGCGCTCCAGCGCCTCTTCCCGCCGCCGCTGCTCCAGCTTGGCCTGGCCCCGCGAGGTCTTCTCGAACCAGAGCCGCAGCGTCCTGGCCAGCAGGCGCTGGCGCCGGTACCACAGAGCCGTGAGCATCTGCGGCTGTCCCTGAGGAGCGCGCTGCGGCTGGACGGCGTCCTCGCCCGCCGCCATGGACCGCAGCGTCCGCCCGCGCCTCAGCGGCGGGTCCTGCGTCTGGCCCCTGACCGCCAGGAGGGAGCTTCTCAGCAGCTTCAGGTCCCCCTCCGGGTTGTCGTTGAGCACGTAGTCCTTGCACAGGTAGCAGAACACGTAGAGATCCCGGACCTCCATGGCTAGCGGGTGTCCGGTCTCTTCGAAGTGTTTGAGGGCGTGATCTTCGATGTAGCGGCCGCAGGCCACGTGCGAACACTTGAGACAAGCCCACACCGACTCGGTGGTGGCGCACTCTCGGCAGTACCACTTCTGCGGGTTCAGGATGGAGTGGTCCTGGGCGAGCCGCAACCGCCCTACATGTTTGCATCTATCCATGTCTTAGGGAAGGCTCCACTCTTTCAGCCTGGCACGATAAGGGCCCCCAAAGAGAGAGAGAGAAAAAGAAAAAACTTTCAGCAAAATATTTTTCTAGAAAAAGGCTTGCAACCGGCATCTTCCACTTAGTATTCATTAGTTTTCAGTTCAAAATTGGTTCCTTTGGAAGGAAGTTTTATAAAAGGAAAAAGCAATTTCGGCATAGCCCGGGAATTATAGAAAGACAGTTAAATTCCTTAAAAAAAGGAACAATCATAAAATACTAAATGACAGACCTTACCACTAATGTGTAATTTTACATTTTCTAAGGCTGTTTTAGTTCTTGAGTATCAGCTAAGTAAGGCTGATTTAGAAATGTCATTACCCTCATTTCACATTTCACCCAACTGGCCACTAGGGGAAAGCAGCCCGTATTCTGAGCCATCTCTGAATTGATGATGTCCTGGAAGTGAAAGCCTCTCTGATTCATGGTGACAAGGTCCTCGCTGTATGCAAAAAGGGACTGGGCAGAGGAAAGGCGACGAGAGACAGAGAGCTCACAAACCAGTGATGCCAGATGATGACGCTGGGACCTCATCACAAACCCCAAGAGATGAAGACACTCAAATAAAAAGGTCAATTTCACTGTATTTCAAAGTAAAGATAACAAAATATGGTTAAAGAGAACAAGAGAAATGGTAAGAAAGAGAAAGTCCTTTGCAGTACAACGTAATTTTATTTTCTTGTGTCCAAAGATCCTGGCTAAGTAGGTAGACTGAGCCTCAATCTAACATTTTATTTGTTCTCTGTGGTCTGTAAGTTTGTGCTTCATTTCATATGCTAAAATCTTAAACCCCCTTCCCCCAGGTGATGGTATTAGGAGGTGAGGCCTTTGGAAGATGCTTAAGTCATGAGTGGGTTGACCCTCATGGGATGAGCCTTCAAGAATGGGATTAGTGCTTCTAAAAAGAGCTCCCTCACTCCTTCCTCCATGTGAGAACACAAGTGAAAAGCCAGCCATATGTCTGTGAACCAATTAGTCTTTACCAGATATGGAATCTGGTGCCATGATCTTGGCCTTCCCAGCCTTCAGAACTGTTATGTATAAGCCACCCAGTCTATGGCATTTTTGTTACAGTAACTCTGAGGGACTAAGCCAAAGTGTCTATTTGTAAACAACATTTACATCTTGTAAAAAGGATGGGAAAACATTTACCTTCCTTACTGAAAGACTAAGTAACTACAGAACTAGACAAATCTGACTTAGTGGTATAGTGGCTACTGGTTATTACAGTATTTAACCAAACTATGAGACCAAAAAAAAAAAAGCAAACTTTCCAGATAATGTATGCAAAAATGCTTTCTATTTTTAAAACAGTGGTAACTCACTAAGCATTTTTTTTTTTTTTTGGTCTTTCTAACATTGCTTCTTCAATATGGTTCATCAGAGAAGGCTAATAAGCAATTTCTTCAAGGGAAAGAGGCTATTTTAAAAGAAAACCTTTTATTCTTTGGAAAGCTGACCTCCCTGCAATACCAGCATTTAAAATTGCCTGAAGGGAGTTCCTCTTATAAAGTAGACTTCCTTCACCTCCTTTCTTGTCCACTCTCATTTCTGGGAGCAAATACAGTTCTATCATGATGGGGTCACCCAAGAGAAGTTCTAAATCCAAAGCACTAAGTAGTTCCTTCAGTTGGTTTTTCTTTCTGGCTTGGCTCTATGGCTGAAACTCACAAATAGACCACAGGACCAACCACAGACCTTTCTCATTTTTAAATTGCCCATTCCAGCCCATTCCTATATAAGAAATCCTTAAGTCATCAAACAAAGGAAACTAACTGAGATTATCTTCCATCAAATCAGATCATCCTTTGAGTACTGTAAGGATTTAGTTTCTACTATATTATTTTTCTAACTATTGACTTTTTGCTAAGTGCCCTTTAAGTCGTGTCTGTGGATGTATTTCTCCATATAACTAGATATAACCTCCTTCAGAAAGGAGATCAAATGTTGTATTTCTTTTTTTCTTTAACCTTTATAATTGCAAGACTTGTGGGTGTGCTCACCTCTTTAGTGGTCAAAGGTATTCTGTCAGAATTACTTCTCCACATAGCCCAGAACAGTACTGAAATAACCATTTGTTTACTTTTTGTAGGGCATAGTCAAATTAAAAAAGACATATTAGAAAGATAAGATGGTCAATAAATGAATTTTCTTTTTGCTACTTATTACCAATCAAGAGTTTAAGTTGAATACACATGATGCTTACAACCAATTACTGGGACACAAAAGAAAAAGAATGAAAAGGGGAAGTCAAAAGATTGGTAACCCCCAAGTTTGTCATTAACTTGATATTTTTCAAAACTTGGTAGGTAGTTGCTGAACCACCTACCAGCAACAAAATTCCTTAGGATACTTGTCATATGTACAGATTTCTGGTGATGACCCCAAACTTGATGATTTGGGGGAGGGGTCTAAAATCTCCATTTTTCACAAGCTCTACTCATTTTTACATTAAAACCTTAGAATGTAATCCAGGAAATTATTTGGCGATGAAGAACACCTCATAGAAATCAAAGAAAGAATTTTATTTCCCAAGATCTTTCACTTAGACAAACGTCCAATAGAACTTTCTGCGATGATGGAAACATTCTTTATCTGCATCGCCCAATACTGCACTACTGTCACATGTGTCTCCTGAGCACCTGAAATGTGGCCAGTGAGACAGAGGGGCTTACTTTTAATTAATTTTAATTTAAACAGCCACATGTATTAGATAGCAAAACTTTAAATACACCAGGACATACTATATTTAGCTCACTTGGCTTTTCTTTTTGTTTTCTCCCTCCAGAAGATTCTGTACTCACTGAATCATGTCTGAATAGCTTCTTCTTCTTTTTTGTTTTTTTGAATGGCCTCTTCTTATAACTCAAAACCTGGCAAATTCCCACTTTAGCCAAGAGGAACCTTGATGTGTCTTTAGAAATTTAATTGCTACTGAGATCTTATCACATGAAATAGCACAGCTTCAAATTCTATAAAAAGAGAGTATATCTGTGAATGGGAATACAGCAACACAACACCCAGAACACTGATACCTTATAAAATCAGCTTCTGTCTAGAAAGACAAAAAACAAAACATGTTGGAACAACAACAACAGGAAAAAAAAAAAATAGAAAAACACTAAAAAACCATTCCACACCCTCTGCATGGAATGCTGTCAAATGGAAAGGGCACTCTGGAAATTCTTTCTTCCGATTTCATTTTCTGATCCATAAATCTGCTGAGCACGCACATCCTTTCCTGCACAGCCTCTTTCCCGTTACAAATCTGTCGTGGCGATTCACTAACCTGCCATATGGCAGAGTAAATCCATTCAGGAAGACACGAGGCTACTCCGTACCTCACTACACTGATTTAACCTAGGCAGACTAGCTTCTCTAGAGGAAAGACATATCTGAGGCATGAAATGGAAATCATTCAAAAGTGACACAAAAGCCAATACACAATACAGAATAAAGAGAACACAATCTTGGGTATACTCAGTTCAAAAAATTTTGGTTGTATTTTCTTTGTATATTATAAACATTTATTTAATTTGTTGCAGCTTAAAATAAAAAAAATTTCCAAAATGTATGCTCAACAATAATCATTAAAATGTTTGCAGCATACAAAAAACAAAAAAAACACCAAAAGGAAGACCATGTGCTTCACTCACCCCTCATACAACCTCCGACCACTTTAGGAACAAGGCCTCATGCTCATAGGCACAAAGAGGAAATCTCTTTTACATTTTTCTGACATGTACCCCTTTTCCTTCATAATCACTGAAGGTCATAAAAGTCCTGACATTTCCAATTGAAAAACATATCATCCAGTGTGCAGGCACCCAGTTTCCCAGTGTAACTGGGAATTAACAAGATGTGCCTCAATAGTTCTCCATCATTAAGTAGATCAGTAACTGTAAATAAATGTCCAGGACACCTTGGATTGATCTGCATACAGGGAAAGCAAACCTGACAAAATACTGGGTTTTGCTTCTTCAAGTACTATATAGCTTTATATTTAAAAATCTGAATCAGCTCGAGCTAAAAACCATAATTAATATTTAAAGGATTCTACTATAGTTAATGTCACCAAATAGTGAAAGAAGCTAATGAAATCTATTCAGTGTGAGCCTTTTGTTCTTATGAGAAACTTCTCGATTATTTTAAAAGGTCCCCGTTTGAGAGAGATGACTGAATGTTACAAAATCTTTCAAAAATTTATAGCTTGAAAATACAATTTTTTAATTGGAACATTCCTGTTCTCAATTAGCAGATTTCTTAGCCAATCTGAAATGGATAACAGCATCTCATCACCAGAAAGAAAATTTCTGGGGAGAAAATCAACAAAAATAAAATAGGAAAAATTTAAAAGAATCCACTTTAGGGAGATTTCCATTTCTTCTCTCTCATTGTTTTGATTTCTTCTCAGTTCTTAACTATGGATAGTGGAAAAATCCTGCCTGGTCTTGGTGAGACCAAGTGGCATAAATTCCAGCTTCAGAGAGAGTAGACACTATGGTAACATGCTGACAGCCTTCATTTACATAAAAGAATACTAATTACGTGGTATCATCAACATCTGCGATTCTGCTCACTGCCATATGCGACAGTGCAGCGTATTTTAACCCTTCAAATTACTACACATACCCTACATGACATGTCCCACAAAACCTGCAAAGGGTGCTTGAAAACACAGTGAACATGTTTTTACAAATAACTAGCGTTAAAAATGAATTTTATTTTCAGCTAACAGTTTATTTCTGAGAGATATTGGAAAATGTAATTTAATATCAATATACAATTAAGAAAAAGATTTTTTTTTAAAACAAAGTAGACATCACATTAAGATACAGTTAATTGGAATTCCCTGATGGTCTAGTGGTTAAGACTCTGTGCTTACAGTGTAGGGGGCTAGGGTTTGATTCCTGGTCAGGGAACTAAGATCCCATATACTGTGTGGCACAGCCAAAAAATAAAAATAAATAAAATAACTAAGACACAGTGAATAACCCAAAAGGGAAGAATGCTACATTTTAGAGTATTATGTGGGGCTTTAAAAGGTTGTATTTTAAGTACAACGAAACTAGCCTTTTGAATTTGTGAATTATGGCTAAAATAAAAATAAAGAAATAGATACAAAATAACAAAAACAAGAACTAGGGACAAAGACTGAGAAGGGTGAGGTTAGCCTCTGGCTAAGTGCAGTGTTGGCTTGAGACTCAACATTAAAAAATCTAAGATCGTGGTATCCAGTCCCATCACTTCATAGCAAATAGACGGGAAAAAAGTGGAAGCAGTGACAGATTTTATTTTCTTGGGCTGCAAAATCATAGTGGACGGTGACTGTAGCAGGAAATTAAAAGACGTTTGCTCTTTGGAAGGACAACTATAACAAACCTAGTGAAGTGAAGTCGCTCAGTTGTGTCTGACTCTTTGCAACCCCATGGACTGTAGCCTACCAGGCTCCTCTGTCCATGGGATTTCCCAGGGAAGAATACTGGAGTGGGTTGCCATTTCCTTCTCCTGGAGATCTTCCCAACCCAGGGATTGAACTGGGGTCTCCCGCATTGTAGACAGACGCTTTACCGTCTGAGCCACAGGGAAATCCTAACAAACCTAGATAGTGTATTAAAAAGCAGAGACATCACTTTGCCAACAAAGGTCCCTACAGTCAAAGCTATGGTTTTTCTCCAGTAGTCATATTCGGATGTGAGAGGTTGGACCATAAAGAAGGCTGAGTGCTAAAAACCTATACTTCTGAATTGTGGTGCTGGAGAAGATTCTTGAGAGTCCCTTGGGCTGCAAGGAGATCAAACCCGTCAACCCTAAAGGAAATCAACCCTGAATACTCATTGGAAGGATCGTTGCTGAAGCTGAAGCTGAAGCTCCAATACTTTGGCCACTTGATGTGAAGAGCTGACTCATTGGAAAAGACAAAGGCAAAAGGAGAAAGGGGCGGCAGAGGATGAGATGGTTAGATAGCATCACTAAGGCAGTGGACATGGATTTGAGCAAAGTCCAGAAGATACTGGAAGACAGAGGAGCCTGGGCTGCTGCAGTCCATGGTGTCGCAGAGAGTTGGATATGAGTTAGTGACTGAACAACGACAAAGTGCAGTGTGGAGACTGGCGGGGTGCTGGGGGAATGATGGCTAAAGGGGTGCAGAGTCCTCACAGCCGCTGCACTTTCCCTTGTCCCCTCCATTACCATTCTTCCTGAATGTGGGTGCTGGTGGGTGGATGGGTAAGAGATAACCTGTAGGTCAGGGTGTCCCTCAGAGACTCCCCCAGAGACTGAATTCTCTGAGATGGGTTTGGAAGCTCTAAGTCAATGTGTTCTTGAGCTCTTAGACCTGAAAGTAGACCGGCCACTTGAGCAGTGGCTCTTGGCCACAGGTGATGGTATGCTGATGTGCTGGGTGTGTGGGAGGCTTGCAAGGTGGGCCATCACTCATCAGTAACCGAGTGCTGATGTCCAAGAATGAGTCTGTCTAATCACGCGTTATAGCAGATTCAAGGTTATGTCCATGTGATGATGTCTCACTTGCATTAGGATCTGCTCTCTTCGATGATGAAGGAGGAGAGTTCATCTGGAGAGCCGGCCAGCACACAAGCCTGACTTGCCACAGCGCCAGGAGATGACACAGACAGAACCTCCAGCACTGTAGATGCTCCGCTCTGTGCCAAGTGCCAACTGATCTGACTGTCTGAAGAGCCAGCACTGGGGGAAGCCCTCTGTACCTTCAGTCTCTGCTCTCTGTTCGCCTCCGTCCTCTCCAGGTTCAAACGTGCCCAAGTCTCTCCCGTCTAAAAGACACACAGGCCCAAGTCTGCCCTGCTTCTGGACCCTCCTTGATGCTATTTTTCGGCTCTTTCTCCTTCTGTCCGCTTTATTTCTGGCAAGAGGAATGTGCAGCTTCATGTTTCTCACAACTCACTCCTTCACTCCTTTATTTCATAGAAACTATTTCCTCAAAGGCCTTTGCACTTTCCTCAGAGCTGAGTCCATCGGCTTTTTCTGTCCCCATCCACATCTATTTTGCCCAACACTGAACACACACTCACTTCTGCATTTTAGGCGACTGCTCTCTTCTGGGTTTCTTCCTGCATCTGTAAACACACCTTTTTTGTTTTCATGTGTGTCTCTTTTCCTTGAAATGTGAACTCTCCTTAAGATTCTGTCCTCAGCTGTCTTCTTGACAATTTCATCTGTTCCCAGAACATCAAGTATCATTTCTATTAATTTATTTTAATCTCACACTTTAGAAAAAGCCATTTTATTGAGATTATAGTTGACATACTATAAAATTCACTCATTTAGAGCACACAACTCAATAATTTTTAGTACATTCACAGAGCCCCACAAATACTCTTGCATATAACATCTGTCCATTTCCTTGCAGAGGCTTGGTCTCAGGTTGCATCTTCACATTCTGATACCCACATTATGGTACACTACTGTTAATGCTATTTGCAGGATGGAGCTTCTGAACATTTGGTAGCAGGGATAATCATACATTGAGCTATACACACTGTATTATCCAAGTCTCCTGATGATCAGGACATATAAGATGACAGACAGGGGGTTAAGGAGATGCCATCTGTGGAACAAAGCTAAGTAGCTGCCCTTGAAGGGATCTATTTTTTTGATTCATTAACCTAATACTCTTGCCAAAGAGATCTGTGCCTAGAACTGAACCCAGGAGGATAGTAGACTGGGCACAAGGAAGACTGTACATACAAAATTCAGAGAAATTCTGAATACAGTGGGAGCACACACATACCCACCCACCCACCCACACGCATTGAAATGTTATCTGTGACTCTATGCGAAGTGGCACACCAGAGAGGAGGAGTAACTAAACTGGCTGTAAGGACTAAACACGTCTGTTTCCGGGCTTAGTCGTTTATGCTGCTTCCAGATCAAACCTGATGATGCTTTCAGTTTGATCTCCCTGACAAGCTAGTGTTCAAGCAAGGTCCAAACTAAAGGCTTCCTCTTCTGCTCCATGTGCTGTGAGTCTCAGTTGTGTCCAACTGTTCACAACCTTAAGACTGTAGCCTGCCAGGTTCCTCTGTCTATGGGATTCTCTAGATAAGAATACTAGAGTGGGTTGCCATGCCCTTATCCAGGGTATCTTTCCAACCCAGGGGTCGAACCCGAGTTTCTTGCATTGCAGGTGGATTCTTTACCGCTGAGCCACCGGGGAAGCCCTTCTACTCCACAGCCACATGGAAAAAGTCTATTGCTACTGCTGAAAGAATGAATTTACCCCTTAAATATCTGACCACCAGGAATTATGGTTTGTCCCTACGGTGTGCCTCTAAAGCACTATGTCTCTAGAGCAGCTGGGCAGTCATCAAAAATGTATACATATGTTAGACTTCCTGAACTGTGCCCTTTAAATACATGCAGTTTATTGTACGTAAATTACATCTCAATACATTTGTTAAAAATTGCATAGACACCCACGCACAGACACACATACATGCACATACCTCTAATGAAATAATAGATCTAGCCAGTAGCTATGTCAACTACTAGGTGAAAGATGACAGGAAACTTTACAATGGATGCATAAGGCTGACAGCACCTGACTCCACTGACCAATTTTACATTGAAAATAGGACAACCAGACATTATATGCTTTCCTGATAGAATGCAATAAGAAGTCCACAGGAATATCACCTATTACTGTACTCTTGCTAAAATAACTGAACCTGAGTCCACCAAAGCCTTTGGATCTGGCACCAGATCATAAGCAGTGTGAGACAGTAACATGCTGCAAGGGTGGAGTTAGCCAAAGAACCAAGTCAGAGTGTAGCAAATGCTACAGGATCAATGGTCTGGAGTCTTTAACAAATAGACAACATGAGGAAAAAAGCGGGTGGGTAGATCTGCTACTGGAGAAGGCAATGGCACCCCACTCCAGTCCTCTTGCCTGGAAAATCCCATGGACGGAGGAGCCTGGTGGGCTGCAGTCCATGGGGTCGCTACTAGTCAGACACGACTGAGCGACTTCACTTTCACTTTCACACATTGGAGAAGGAAATGGTAACCCACTCCAGTGTTCTTACCTGGAGAATCCCAGGGATGGGGGAGCCTGGTGGGCTGCCGTCTATGGTGTCGCACAGAGTCAGACAAGACTGAAGCGACTTAGCAGCAGCAGCAGCAGCAGCAGATCTGCTACAGGTCATAAGAAACCTAGAAACATATCACCCAAATGCAATGTGTGGTTCTTCTTTAGAGCCTAATTTCAACAAGCCAAATATAAAAATGTATTTTTGAGAAAACTGGGGGAAATGTTTAAAATACTGTTTGTCTCTAACTGTACCACTCTATTTTTTTTTTTAAACAATTTCGTTGAAGTAGAACTGACATACAATGAACTGCACATATTTAAAAGGTACAACTTGATAAATTTTGACATATGGTATGTACTTGTGAAATCACCACAACCAAAATAATGAACATGTCCATCAGCCCCAGAAGTTTCATGCCCCTTTGCAGTCCTTTCCCCCAGCTTCCCTCCCCTAAACCCTAAGTCCAAAATTGGAGAAATTTAAATACAGACTAACGCCCTCCCCTAAACCCTAAATCCAAAATGGAGAAATTTAAATACAGACTAAGTATTAGATAATACTAAGTAGTTATTAGTTTGATGTGACAATAGCATGATGGCTGTATTTTTAAGTCTTTATATGTTAGAGATATCTCTGAAGTATTTAAAGGTGAAATATGATGATGTATGGAATTTGCTTTAAAATACTCTAGGGGAAAAATGTGGCAGGAAGATAAATGAAACACAATTGTCAAAATGTTCATAATTGTTGAAGCTGATTGATGGGGACATAGAGTTCATTATAAATAGTCCCTTTATTTTTGCATATGCCTGAAAAGTTCCATGAAAAAAAAATTTAAAGACAAAAAAGCAAATTATATACTCTCTGATAGCAAAGAAGACCTTGAGATATGAACCGTCCACAAAATAGACAAGTTATGAGACACCTTTCCTCTCTGCCATTTACCATCATATCTAGTTTCACCCTGTAGGGTACCCTCCCGCCCCCTACGATACACCCAACAAAGCGGAGGAGTTTTTTGAGGCAGTGTTAGTCACAGACATGGCTTGCATAGTCCTTTGGTCTGGGCCTCAAGAAAATAGCCTTTAGACTCAGGTGGCAAACTCTAGCTTCCCCATAAAACTTCATCAGAATTCTGCTCACAAAAGTTTTCAGAGGATATTTGTCTTTAGGGGGCACAAGGCCACTTTAGTGGATCTGTTGAAGTGTTCTTGCTTAGTCTAATGTTTTCTCTCTTTATGAAACTTCTTTATTGGGAAAGAAAAATTTTTTCTTTTCTTTTTTTTGAAATTCTGCTTCTCCCTCACTAACTCTGATTTATCCAGGTGGCAAGGAGCTCACCTTATGCTTTCTGAGTTTCACTGCAGTCACAGGAAAAAACAGTAGCGCAAGACATATTTCTGTTCCTCTGACCTCCGTCAGATGAAGGTTACTCCCAGTCCATGTGATGTTTGAGGAAGCAAAATGTGGCCACACAGAATTAATTCAATATTCACAAACGTACTGCTTTGTATTTGACCCCTTATCTTTGGACATTTGTCTTCTTTGCTCTTGAAATAAAATGCTCAAAAGTTGTGTTTTCATTCATGCAAAATAGGATGGACCTCTGTCCTGACAGATGTGCTCTGGCATATCGTTGAGCCCATCATGAATCCTTGGTATCATACCAGAATACCAGTGATACCACTATGGAAGTTAACTCTCAAATGCATTATTCTGAGAAAATTTATTCAAAGTTTCAACTTGAAATGCCAAGAACTGCCTTCCCAGCTGCAGCCCAGGCAGTGAAATTGGGAATCTCCCTCCTCCCACTTTCCCCACATGGCTGAGGCGGGCTTTCCACACGTGGCCATTTGTATGGGAGACACATATATACATTAGGAACTGCCTGCAGAGGAAGAAAAAGGAACAATTTCTGTGAATAGAAAATAAATCTGACTAGAATTTAGACATGGATCATCCGGATGAGATGGTAATTTCAGTGGCTGCTCTAAGGAAAGGAAACCCCATCTTGTTGATGTCTTGTTTCTTAAAAAAGGATGGTAGTATATTTAATCCGGTGCTTTCCCGATGATATGCCAGGGCACATCCGTCAGGATGGAGGCCCTTCATATTTTGCATGAATGGAGAGACAGCTTTTGAGCACTTTATTTCAAGAGCAAAGAAGACAAATGTCCAAAGAGAAGGGCCAAATACAAAGTGGTGTTTGTTACATACACACAAAAGGAGAAGACTGGAAGCTACAAAGAAAACACTCAGGCACTTTAATTGAGAATAAGTTATAAATTATAAACCGGCCATAACTGAAACTACCAGTCGTTTTTCATTTTGTTTTGTTTTTTAAAGAGGCAGGCCTAGGTATACAACACTTTAAAATACAGTATGTGAAAGAGAAAAGGGGTAGAAGAGTGCATATAATATGCCATCAAGACTGAAAAAAGCTACACAAGCACAATCTCCCTCTCTTTTATCACATGCCCTGTAGCGGCAAACTGGGGTGGAGGGGAGTAAAGCTGGGGAAAAAAAGAGAGTCACTAACATGTGTACTTTTTGGGGAAAAAAAAAAATCATGTGTTATCTATTTTCCAAAAGGATACAGCACTGAGGAAACTGTTTCAATAATCTTAAAAAGTCAGGCATCAGCAAGATGGCAGAAGATAAGCACAGAGTATATATGATTTATTCTATCTTTATTAGAAAATAGGATTTGGGGACAGAGTCTGATGGTATTTATGGCATATGGAGAACCTAAGGAATTATATTCTAGTAGCACTAAACATTACAAAAGGAACCCCCTCACACACTTCTTTTCTACAAGCTTATGACCAGCAAAATGCAGACCTCTTTGGCTTATTGCAGAAGCCTCAAGTCAGTCATGTCAATCATTTGAAATTTCATATCAGCCAAGGTACCAAGGTAATTTCTACTCTGCTTCCCCAGAGGCCACTACCGAAAATTATCAATAGAAGGGAATTCTGTGAGCAGACTCTTCCAACTCTCAAGAGAGCTTCATTTCCTTCATGGGCAGCTCCTAACATTATTCCAGTTTACTGGGCAGCAAAGTAATTCTCTCAACACCCAACCCACTTCTCTGACGGAGCATGAGTGTGACAGTGTGGGTGTGTGTCGGAATGGGGAAGGTAATCGGCTGGATGATGGAGGCCTCCTCCCTCTGTATCACTCCAAGTACATAAGGTACATTATAAGCCTCAGTTTCTTAAGTCTGTAAAACTGAGGAGCAATAATACCTACTTCAAAGAGTTGTTCTGAGGGAGATGCAAATGAGATGGCCATGTGACTGCATTCTGAAAGTGGCTGACTCTAAACAAAGTACTGGCTGACTTGGCTACCTTGTCACTCATTCCCCAAAAGTTATTTTTGCTTCCACAGGGCTTAGAGTTGGGCTGGCATTAGCAGCTTACAGTAACAAACTATCTGGCCTTGACTTTACCAATAGTTTCATCCAATAAGCCCGTCATACTAAAATATTATTAAATAAGAAAATAGAGGATACTTTCATATTAAAAATAAGAAAAATCAGTACCTTTCCAAAACAAATGAAGGAGTTTTATTACTTATTATCTCTTTTTCTTAGGTTTTTGAAAAATTGTGTTTAATAGTAACATAGAGCAAGGATAGTAAAAGTCCAATTAAGATGTTAAAAACAAACGCAGAGCACCATAAAATGCCATTGAATTAAAGAAGCAGAATCGGTCTCAGCTAACACTCTCCAACTGGGGTATGCCCAATGAATACTTACAGGTCCAACAGAATGTGCTGCGTGGCAAAAATATAAAGGGGGCCTTCTTTCAAATAAGGCATAGAAGGCATTTCAAAGACATGAACTGTGCATGAACCCTCATCTCTCGTTAAGAATAAAGCAGAAGTACTTCTGGGAACTCAACTATAGTGAGCTGGCACAAGAGAACAGAAGGCCAGTGCACACCCAGGCAACCAACTTCACGTAGTTTAAATCTCACAAGTCTCAGCCACTTCTTCTCCTATTTTAAATATATCCTGGCCTGCCAGTGGGTCCCACCATTTAGATTAAGGCACTGACACTCCCATTAATGGCAAATAGAGAATCTTATAAGGGAAACACATAAAGCCAACCAACTGCTTTTAATTAAGTGTAGATTAATTTACCACAGCAGGAAGTGGAAAGCTGGTGCTAAGGGGCAAGATACTGCACAACTGAAATGCAAGGAGGAAGAAACTAGAGAGTGAAAGAAAAGCATGGATCACTGCGTGAGACCCTGGAGAAGGAGGACTGGAGCCTTAAGGGGTATTTGACAGCAAGGAGGGAGGTCCCTAAAAACAATAAGAGAACCGAAAATAAGCTTTACTGACTTCATCATTTTTTTCCCCTGTATCCTTCCCATTTTGCCTATGGTAACTGTGCTGAACATTGTCCATACCCATCAAGTTATAATCTCAGTGAGGCATAACAAAACAAGATTCTGGCAGGCCAGAATTAGTTATTCATATGTATTAAAAGCTACTCATTACCTGTAGCTTTTAATACATATGAATAACTAGAATGGTAATTTTTCTCAAGTTAAACCTTTCATTTCTGAATATGTGCTTTCTGAGTCTGACATCTCAGAAAACTTCAGTGTGTTATTTTTAAGTTACTGGTCACTAACAGCCTATAGTCAAAGGTAAAGTCCCCATCAAACAACCCAATTCCACTACAGCCAATTTACCAAAACATATACATTATCACTACACCTATCACTCACATAAGAACTTATCAGAATTAATAACTAAACCACTTTGAAGGAACTGTCAGTAAAAAAAAAATCTTATCTAATATCGGCAGAAGCTAAATAACAGATATTACATATTCCAAGAGACCGATTAACAGTCTTCTGAGGGACCATTTAATGCATTATTTATTCTAAGAGGCCAACCTGAGTCTTCCAGTAAAGAAAATATCTCATAGAATTTAGTGGGAAGTATGGCAGGACACATTAAGGTATTGATGTCATTAAACAGCTTTAAGAAATAAGGAATCCTCACTTTGTGTTCATACATGAAGATGATGCAGAATGTCTCTAAAACTGCAGATAAGGCTTTATCTTCTAAGGCTGAAGTTTGAAAGAAGAAAAATGTTGTGGACACAATAATCCATCTGTTAAAAACAATAAAATCCTGAGGTCTGGATGACTGCAGAGTTCTGGGGCCCCCCAAACCCATTTATGAAAAGCCCAGGCAGGGCTAACAACATACTCAGTGATGAAAATAAAAAAAAAATTACCTCTGTTCATAGATGACATGATCTTATATGTAGAAAACTCTAGAGATAGCACACAAACATACAGTTAAAACTGATAAATTCAGCCAAGTTGCAGTACACAAGATCAACATATAAACTTCAGTGTGTTCCTATATACTAACAATGAAATATGAGAAGGAAACTAAGAAAACAATTTCATTTACAGTAGAATAAAATAAAAAAGAATACATACTTGGGAATAAACCTCACCAAGGAAGTAAAAGACTTATATACTGAAAATTACAAAACACCACTGAAAGAAATCACAAATACATGAAAAGACATCTCATGTCCACAGACTGGAAAACTTAATATGTTAAGATGTCAATATTACCCAAAACAATCTACTGATTCAATGAAATCCCTATTAAAATTCCAATGGCATTTTTGTTTTGCAGAAATAGAAAATACATCCTAAAATTCATATAGGATCTCAAGGGACTCCAAAGAGTCAAAACAATTTTGAAAAAGAACACCACTGGAAGAACACACTCATGTTCTCATTTCTAAACCTACCACAAAGCTACAGTAATCAAACAGTATGGTACTGGCATAAAGACAAATACACCAATGGAATAGAACAGAAAAACCCGAAATAAATTCTTGTGTATACGGTGAGATGAACTTCAGCAAGCGTGCCAAGACCACTCAATGAAGAAAGAACTGTCTCTTCAACAAATTGTGTTAGAAAATTAATATCCACATGTAAAGGAATGATTTGACCCTTACACCATATACAAAAATTAACCCAAAATGGATTAAAGATCTAACCATAAATCCTAAAACTATACAAGCCCTAGAAGAAAACATAGGGGGAAAAAATCTTCATTACATTGGACTTGGCAACAATTTCTTACATATATACCAAAAACACAGGCAACAAAAGCAAGAATAGAGAAGACTACATCAAACTTAAAAACCTTTGTGCATCAAAGGATACAATCACAGAGTGAAAGGCAGCCTATAGAATAGGAAAGATACTTCTAAATAATTAATAACCAAAATGTATAAAGAACTTCTACAACTCAACGCGAAAAAAAAAAAATCAAATAACCCAATTAAACAAGTAAATATAAATCAAATAACCAAAGGACTTGAATAGGCATTTCTCCAAAGATGACATACATGGCCAACACATATGACAAAATGGCCAACATGCACTGAAAAGATGCTCAACATCAGTAATCATCAGAGAAATGCCCATCAATGGATGAATAGATAAACTGATACATGTACAATGGCATAGACTCAGTCTTAAAAAGGAATTCTGACACATACTACAACATGGATGAAACTTAAAAACATCATGCTAAATGAAATATGCCAGTCACCAAAAGACAAATACAGTGTGATTCCACTTACATGAGGTATGGAAAATATTCAGAGTCAAATTCCTCAAAACAGAAAGTATGATGGTGGTTACCAGGGACTGAGGAGAGGAGGAAAAGGGTATGTATGGGGTTTTAGATGTGCAGGATGAAAAAGTTCTGTTTCACAACGAGGTGAATATCCTTAACACTACTGAAATGGCTAAAAGAGTAGTTTTTAAAAACATTTCGTTATTTAGCTGCCCTGGCTCTGAGTTGTGGGGCACAGGATCTTTTAGTTACGGCCTGTGGGATCTAGTTCCCTTACAAGGGATTGAACCCAGGCCCTCTGCACTGAGAGCAAGGAGTCTTAGCCACTGGACCACCAGTGAAATCTCAGTAGTTTTTTTGCCATTTTTTTTTTTAACCACATTTTAACCAAACTGGTTAAGATAATACTTTTATATGTTTCTTCCTTTTTGAAGAAAAACCATTAAGATATTTGTTCAGCACAAATGAGACCTGTGAACTCAAGAGTCCCCAATCTCACATGGAAGATGAGAAATAGAGCCTGACTAGGTAAGGGCCCCTTATTAGGATGCCAAAGCAAACAGTAAAAGTTTTACTAAGAAGCAAGGTAAACTACACTTCAACTGGTATTTTCCTGAGTGTGCTTCCAACTGATATGACTGATGCAATCGCCTGGGAGTTCACTCTACCCCAAGGTAATTTTTACCCCTACAAATGGATCTAAACCTACCAGTCCAGATGAAGACATTCCCCAACTGCTCTCCAGACCAATAATTCCACTGGCTAAGGTAAGATTCCTATCTGTTTTGTTCTTGGGAAATACTGTTCTTTGTTAAGAAACTACATCTCTCCAATGTTCTTGGTGTTAAGTCCCCTTCTTTACAGTGATAACAGATTGATAGTTTGGGTTGGCATACACGTGCGCATGCAAGTGTGTATTTTATAGATCCATGAAATGAAAAAAAAATCTGGGAACTACTGTTTTAGATAAAGTCCTCTTAGACCAAAACCTTGGAGAGCCTTCTAACCTTCTAAGCCTATGATTCTAAATGGCACAGAGAAAGGCTTCTCATGGCAATTGCCAACATTGGTTTTGGGCTCTTGACTATGTTTTCTTTTGCAAAGGACTATTTCCTTATTAAAAGTACTTTTATTTCATCTTCAGCTTCCTACCCTATAAAATATTTATGGCACATATTTTTAATGTGTAATTTACAAATAAACTAGAGGCAATATGTGTGTGCATATTAGTAAAGTCATTTTAGTCAAGTCCAACTCTTTGCAGCGCTATGGACTACAGCCTGCCAGGCTCCTCTGTCCAAGGGATTCTCCAGGCAAGAATACTAGAGTGGCTTGCTGTGCCTTCCTCCAGAGGATCTTCCCAACCCAGGTATCAAACCCACATCTATGTTTCCTGCATTGGCAGGTGGGTTCTTTACAACTAGCAGCACCTGGGAAGCCCCCAGAGGCAGTATAGCATAGCACTTAAATGTTCAAAGCCAAACTGCCGGGGTTGGAGTTCTAGCTCTATCATTATTAGTTATACATGACCTTGGGAAAATAATCTTTCTGGGCCTCAGTTTCCTTCTCTGTAACATGGAGACAATAACAGTTTATACTTCATAGGGTTGTTGTGAGAATTAAATGAGTTAACATCTGTAAAATGCTTACAGCAATGTCCGGCACACAGTCAGAGCTCAAGAAATGACTGTCAGTATATAAAACGACCCTGTAACTTGCTCCACATCATAAACTGGCACTGCCAGCGAAGGGAGGATTATGACTAGGATTATGCTGTCTGCTGAAATCCTTCCACTACCCACACAAACTCCTCTTCCCATTGGTCCAATAATACAAAGGTAATGTACAGGTATCTGGGGGCAAATTCTTACTCCGGGCTCTTCTCAGTCAGCTTACATTAGGTTCCTAGACTCAGTTCAAGGGTGTGTGTGTCTGTGTGTGTCTGTGTGGTGTGTGTAGGCTTCCCCACACCAACAAGCAATTAATTCCTGGACGCCATCAGCGTGTCTGAGAATTCATCTGAATTCTGACACTATCTGCCCAGAGATGGAATCAGATTCCACAGGTAAAGGGTTCAGTCCTACAAAACCATCTCTGCTTCAGACACCAATTGAAACCCCAATTTGTGACCTGTTGTTCTGACCAACTGGCTATTAATTAGAGGTTCCCATGACTCCCTCTTTGGGTTTGATGAATTTGCTAGAACGGCTCACAGAAGTTAGGAATCTCTGTTTACTTACTGTATTACCAGTTTATCATAAAGGATATGAATCAACAACTAGATGAAGAGATACAAAGGGCGAAGTCCTAAAGGGACTTCTGTTCTCATGGAACTCAGGGCTCAGCACAGTGGCACATGGAAACATTCTGGTTTCCCAGCATGGAAGCTCTTTGAACCCAAACCTTTTAGGTTTTTATGGTGGCTTTATTACATAGGCATGATTTCTTAAAACACTGAGCACTGGGGACTGATTCAATCTCCACCCCTCTCCCCACTGCAGAGGTCAGGTGGTGAAATGAAAAGTTCCCACTCTCTAATCACACAGGTGGTTCTGTGGGCAACCAGACCCTGTCCTTAAGTGCTTTTCAAAAGTCATTTCATTAACATAGCAAAATACACCTCCATCACTCAACACTTAGGAAATCCCATGGGGATTTGGAGCTGTGAGCCAGGAACTATGCACAAAGACCAAATATACATGAGAAACATACTTTGGTCATATGCATGGTCAATATATATATATATTATAAATCACATTACTGCACACCTCTTCAAGTAGAATCCAACTTAGTCCCTCACAATCTGACCCTGCCAATTTAATGAGGCAGGTTTGTTTACAATTTAAAACTACCTTCTCCTAGATATTTTTCAGATGAAAAACGCTTGCCCAATTCGAAATCTGACACATTTAAGGCTTTAAGAATATGTAATATTAATCAACTTCACCACTTTCAGGAGCCTCTCTCTCAAGTATGCTCTCTGAGATGCTCTGCTTTGCATTCTCAAGTAGCTGCTGTGTGATGAGCTGCACAGATAACTCAAGCAGAATACGGAAAGGAAACACTTTGAAGACACACTAAAGCAAAACTTCAAATGATATAGCACCACTGGGGACTCAAGAGAAATCACAGCGGCTGATAAACCTAGGGAGCATCGACGAGCACCTGGAGTATTTCTTTCTGAAGAGATGATGGCAGGTGCACACTACGCCAAACTCCGCACAGCTGCAAATCACGGACCAGCCTGGGAAGCTGGTGGGGACCCGCTGGCTAGGTGGTAATTATTGGTCAGTCATCTTCAGCTACAAAGGCTAAGGTGTAGCTCATTACATCTGTATTCTTCAACTGGTTATTTACCTCACAGCTAAAGTGATGGTTAGCCTCGAGGCATGTTCACCCATCTGCTAAAAAATAAAAATAGAATCATACACAAAGGGAAAACTATATAAAGGGCTTAATAAAATTTGTAATTAGTCCTATGATAGATCATCTCTTCTTACTCCTCTCTGTACCTTATTATAGAAAAGTCCCTTAAAATCTGAGAAGGAAGTTTGATAAGCTCTAATGAAGTCTAAAAGTAGGAGTTGGTCTTTGTTTGCTTGCACCTGGAGTAGCCACTCTTCCTCCACAGGGCCATGTGCTTCAGCAGAAGCTGACTTCAGCACTAGCTCCAGGGATGGGTCCTGGCTGAGGCCAGTTTGTGCACGGGCAGTGGTCACAAGTCTAGCAGTGGGCATGTGGCCTAGCTTTGTCAATCAAACTGAAGGGGAAGGGCATAATCCACATGCAGGTTGAATAATTTTGTATTGTATCTTGGACATTTTGAATATTGAGATTGAGTCTTGCTTAAATCCTAAGGAAAATGTTGATATTTGCTTTAGTAAGTAATCAACCTGGTTGGATTCAGATCACAAGTCCCAATCAACCCTTCTGTGAGGTATGGTCTAAATATCAGTTCTTCTATTGAGCCTGTGCGCCAGAGGATGGGAGCCGCAACTACAGAAGCCCGCACGTCCCAGAGCCTGTGCTCTGCAACAAGAGAAGCCACAGCAATGAGAAGAAGCCTCGCAGCAACAAGACCCAGCACAGCCATATATAAATAAATAAAATTATTTTTTTAATTATAAATAAATAGTTAAATATCAGTTCCTCATTGAAAGCCTACGCAGAGATATTAGGATCGTCTGGCATGAGTGCTAGCCAGTGGCCAGCCTAGGCTCTGGGCAGATATTTATCACATAATCAATTCTAATAGTTTTTGTGTGCTCTTCAGGACCAGATTCATGCAATGTGCTGTTGAGGAGGGGACCCGGGAGTTCACAGATAACTCTACAGGCTTGGTTTCCTGAGCTCCTCCTTCTCCACTGTCTTCCCAGGTATCTTTCAGTTCCTTTCTGTCTTCCAGCCAGAAAGCCAAGGCCTTTGTTATCTTGTTCTGTCACATATTTTGAGGGCTAGGGAGCAGGAAGACAAAGAGAAAGAAAAAAAACTGAGGGGTCCTTTTTAGGACTATCGCTTCTCTAACTGGAGGGGACTCAAGGAGATAGTGAAGGAGGGAGGCCTGGCGTGCTGCAGCTCATGGGGTCTCAAAGTGTCAGACACAACTTGGTGACTGAATAGCAACAGTGACTGGAGGGGAAGGCTCCCCTCCCTTAAGACTCCCAGGCCGCTGTGGGCCCTGCTGCTGTCACTGCCAGCATGGACGCCACAGGACTGCCTGGCGGCCGGGGCCTGGGAGAAGGGCGGGAGGCTTTCTTAAAGGAGGACGTGTCTACACCTCTTTCTCTGAGTGTCAGAGGCCTCCTTCCCCATCAAGTCAAGATCGGAGGGCTTCTCCTGGAGCTCTCTTTCCACGCCTGATGCCCACTTCCAGGTGTGGGCTGCACTCTGTCCAGGCCAGGGCATATTCACGGCTGTACTTCAAATCCTGGTCTTTTCTAACCCACCTGCTACTACTGACTTCTCAGAGTCCTTAAATCGCTGGTCCATGAGTTCTATCCAGGATTTTAGCTGCATTCAGCAGGAGACACTAGGCAGAGTGTGCTTACTTTGTCTTATTCAGAAATGGAACTCCCCAGAGGCAAGTATTTTTAAATGCAGTAGTCAAATATGGTTATGTGTCTTATAAAATAATAGAAAATCCATAACTCCGTAGGTATCTTTTTTAGGGTGAGGAAGTAGGCTTTTAGGTTTAAAAAAAAAAAGTAATCTGGTTTACAGAAAAACATTAAGTTAACTCAACAGATGTTACCGGACTGTGGTAAAAATCATGCAGTGGTATACACATGTCATAAGTTTGAGAAATGCTGATCTACAGAACAGAAGCCACTTGCTTTTTAGAGCTACTTATACAGTTCTATTTTACTATATATGAACCTGTTTATATTGTTTGTTTCATTAACTGACCTTGTGGTTGTTCCCTTCTGGCTATTATAGTCTATAGAATACTGGGGAAGAACAAGCATGGTCATTCAGGGGCCTGTAAACAAAGCTTTCCTCGGCAAGATGGGTCTGAGGGACTTCCAAAGGAAAGAAAGTAGAAGGGAGCGTTACACACAGATCAGGCAGTAAGTGAAGAAGGCATGGATTCAGAAGTTACCTTCTTCTTTTAGAAGGTTGCCAAGGGAGGCGGTGGAGGCCAGTGTCGGGTGTTGCTCCTGGCCTGGCTTTGGGCCACAGGCCTCGCAGCCTGGATCTTTGCATCTGAGCCCACTTAGCCAATGCCACAGCAGACAGGATGTCTAGGCAATTCACGGGCATGATCAAGGGTTCCCAGGACAGATGATGGCAAGGAGCCATGCAATCTACCATAACTCCTTCATGGCTTGATTATACATTAGTTCAACTCCCCCTAACAAACAGTCTTCCAGAATATGAATGGACTCTCCTGAGACCACAGTCTCTTTCAGTAGTGCTTCACTTGGCAAGGTCCTGCTACCCAGGAAAATCTACCCAGCTTCACCATTACTGTGGCATCTGAGGCCAAAGAAAGTGATGAAACTGTCCAGACTATCCTCAAGTCTATATACACTGAGAAGTACCCGGATGAAGTGCCCCTCTGGGGAATACTCTCCCAGGTAAACCTAGAAGATAATGGTGTCACAGACATTAAATTATCTGCATTGCAGGCAAGAAGAAAGCGCTGGTATGGTGATGCTCTTTACTTTAGTGACAGCTATGCAGGAAAAATTAAGTGAAAGGGCAGGTCAAATTAAAACTATAAGAGAAGAAAAGCAACAAAAAGAAGCAGAAGCAGCTGGAAAGCAATTATTTCATGGCATTCCTGATATAATTGAGAATTTCTTAAGTTGGAAGGCCAAGTTTGATGCAGAACTCCTGGAAATTAAAAAGGTTAAAATAATCTTTAGAGATGACTTTTGGCCATTCACATTTTGCATGTCAGCTTCTTTTTCCATTAATATTCTAATAGTATTCCCAGTCGTGTGCGTTCAGAAATGGCTGAAGTTGTGAGTGATACAAGAGACATCCAAATGCTGAGCAGGAGTCTGATGGCCACATTAGTTAACCTTACAGTCATTATTAAGTGATTCCATCTAATGAGCCAAGTAGTCTCCTTCTGTATAAAAGTCTATTAAACAAATTATAGGGTCTTGGGAGCAACTCACCAGGCAATGAAAATCTCACACATATCTGAACATTTTTTCTTCAACAAATAAAAAACAATTAGAATAAATTTAACATCAGTTGGTACTGAATTTTTTAAAAAGTTACACTTCTTGACAAAAGTGGTGCTAACTTTGAAAACAAGATAAGATTAAAACAACCACAATACGGGTGACTGGATAGGCCCACTTTTATTGTTATATTGGGGTTCTAGATAAGAATTGAAAAATCCCAAACCGTTTGGTGCCTTAAAAAAAAAAAATTTCAAAATGTCAAGCAGCTCCCACTTTATTCTCAGTTCTTAGCCAGAGAGAAACAGCAGTGTTCAAGATCCACAGTAGCTACACTGCCATGAACCCAGACTGCCCTGAAGAGGGAGCTGTCACTACAGCAAAAGACTCAAAGGCTGAGATGGAAGCCCCATGAGGGTAGAGGGGTTTTTTTGCTGTTGTTGTTCACTGACATTTCCAGCCCTAGAACAAGACTGAGACATCACAGATGCTCAATTAATACTGAAAAATAAAAGGCTGTCCAGGAAGGCCTTCTGGTCCTCCCAAAGTTGGGAACAACAAATAAAATAACATTCGGAATCTGGGATATATCAGTGGGGTCATTGGCAAGGTTGGATGGTGTGCTTTCTTAAAACCAAACCCTCCTTTTTCCTTTAAGTGCAGGTTTCCACAGATCCTGATAATCTCAATCATACCCTCTAGCACAATTACGAAAAAGGAACAGAACTTTAACTTTTCTAACCTGGGGGACACAGCTGCACTCAATTGGAATGTCACTAGAATCTGCATAGGGGTGCTGTGGGCAGGCACAGTCCGCCCAGTCACTGGAGAGAGCGCCATGACTTTCTTGCCTATGTTGGGGTCATTGTAATATGCTAATGTAGAAATAAACCTCAGTAATTATCATTATATATCTAGTGAGAAAAGTGGTTGTATGTTACATTTTTACAAATCTTTTAAATGCCTGGAATAAGTAAGACAGCTGGATTCCGCTATTTCTTTTTTTCTTTCTTTCTTTCCGAGAAGAGGAAATGTGTTTATTTATTTTTAAACTTTCTGTTTTATATTGGAGTACAGCCAGTTAACAGTGTCATAGTAGTTTTAGGTACACAGCAAAGGGACTCAGCCACACACATACATGTATCCATTCTCCCCTAAACTCCCCTCCCATCCAGGCTGCCACATAACGCTGAGCAGAGTTCCCTGTGTGGTACAGTAGGTCCTTGCTGGCTATCCATTTTAAATATAGCAGAGTGTTCATGTAGGTCCCACACTCCCTCTCTCTTCCCTCCATTCTTTGTACAGCATGTTGTCTTTGGGAAACTCCACTGCACTCCTATGCAAGTATGTTTTAATACTGTTATGAAAATAGCTTTGACTCCCAAAAGAGTTTCAGGGGCTCCTGGGCCACCCTTTAAGACACTGTGGTAAAGAGTATCTAAGTGTGGTAAAGAGTACGCTAAGAGCCGGCACTGTGATGAACATTCAGAAGAGACTCTCAAACAAGGAAAGAGAGTTCAAAAAGATGGAGGGGGAAAGCATCACTGCTTGTAGCCACACTTTACAGGAAAGCCGAAATATTTCAAGTGTGCTTGTGTTACTTTAAATGTTGCTTACTCTTTGTACTTTATCATATTTCAACAGGAAATGAAATTGTTATTTGAAGAAAAGAAAAGCCAGTATTTCTCTCTGACAAAACAAAACAAAACCCAAAAACCACGGACTCTAACTCCTTCCAGTTCCTATATAAATGTCAACTGCCCATGTACATTTACTTTTTAGACCATCACTTATAAGTGACACTCTAATTATGAGACCCATAAGTTGCTTTTTCTCCTGCCTTTTCTTCTCTTCAACAACTTCCTGATGACTGTCAGTCAAATATTATTTAACAGGACAAAAGAACAATTTCTAATTACCAATCAGTTCCAAACTGCTGCACAGTTCAATCTTTCTGTCTGCATGTTTCCATGAACAGCAATTAAATAGTAATCTACAAATCAACTCACTTCTTAACATGTACCATTCCTTAGCTAGATTCAGGTGATTTCTATCTACTACAAACAATTCATGAAGAAGTAAAAGAGTTGTATTCATTTAAGTATGGTCAAGAAAAAAGTAATTATTTATGAATCTCACATCATCTCACACCATTATTTTTCCCAAACTTTAAGAAGAAGCATGATTTTAAATTTTCTTCCCCACAAGCAAGCAGAAACAGATTGGTTATGGTATTATGGTTATTGGTCAGGTGGTATTTGACTTTATTATCTTATTTAAATCCACGTGCACCTTAGTAAACCTTCTAAGTTGATTAAAAACTAGGCCAGTACCCCAATGGTCAACAGCACAGGCTCCAGAGTGGAGGACCTGGGTTTGAATCCTGAAGCTGCCACTTGTGATGTGACTTTAAGCAAGTTAATCGATGCCTCATTTTTCTCAGCTTTTAAAATGAAGATAATAACAGCATCTGCCTCATAAGTGGATGACAGGATTAAATTCACTAATGAATAAATGAGCAAAGCACTTAAAATGGTGCCTGACACAGAATAAATACTCAGTGAATGTCAACCTCTGTTTTTATATATTTGTCTTCTAAAATAGTCACAAGAGAAAAAAATTGTCCATTATAATCTAATAGAGCCCTGGAACAATACAAAAGGGAAATATTAAAAAGAAATGACTGTTTTGGTGTCCTTCTCTCTTAAAATAAGTAGCTGCCTGAATCACCTAAGGAAGTGCTGACTAGCCATGGAAAAGATACCAGACATTTTCAAAACTATTGTGATTCTGTGAAACAAGGAGAAAAGAAAACTCAAGAAGACTTGTCCTTCAAAATAGATTAAAGGAATCTTAACAGAAAATGTAACACAGCTATCTAGAAACAAGAGAACTGTGCATCCTTTTTGACACAGATACTTTTATGGGCAAGATAAAACTATCACAGTCCGAAGATGCTTGTCAGTTCATACATACCTGTAAGCACTATTTACACCACCTGACATGTAGTAAGAGATGAGGGTGTATAACTGTTCTCACACACAGTCTTGTGGCCCACTCTGAGAAAAATGAAGCTTGAAGCCAAAAGAGACAACATTCATGAAAAAATTTAAAAATCCTTGACATCAGGGTTGACTTTATCCAAGAAGGTTTACCTCTCACAGTGTATCAGAAGATTCATCTATGGAAGGCTGGTACATAAAAATGCTAACTAGGATACATAAGAAAACTATAACTAACATTTACTGAACACTCACTATGTTTTGGGCATTATTCCAAGTTTTTTTTATATAGATTAACTAATTAATCTTCAACATCACTATGAGATAGGCATTTTATTGTTCCCACTTATAACCAAGGAACTGAGGCACAGAGAAATTAACCTGCCTAAATGTCAAGCTAATAATGGCTAGTCAAAAACGGTCTGGTTCCTAAGCCCAAGTTTTTAACCAGTAGGCAAAGAAAAAGACATATCATGCACTTACATATCTGGGGCAGGGTGGGGGGAGTGGCTAAGATTCTGACAGAATGTTTTTGTTATTTGTAGTGTTTGAATTATTGACAATAAGCATGTATGGACTTGTATAATTTAAAATTTTGATATCATAAATTTAGTAACACCTTTTTATTGGATTTTCCGTGGAATTCTATTTGATTACCACCTGACACACAATCTGCACTTGGCTAAAGAACGGATCCCCAGGGTGAACCTAACATCACGGCAGCTGGCAGTATTTGGAGCGCGGAAGGGGCTGCTAACACTCTTGACAGGTCATGACAGATACAGTCTCTATCCCACCAACAGTAAGCTTCACGACCTACCCGAGGACTGTTTTACCATGGGGGCTGGTCTCCAGGTCCTGCGTTCATTTTCAAACATAGCTGTGTCTCCTCTTAAGTTAATTCATAGCATTTAGAAAGTCACAAGGGTAAGAAGAAAGAGGTGACGAAAGAAAGGAGGTGATAAGACAAAGACAGTGACTGAGCAGTCACCCCAACAGGACACCAGTCCTGGCCACCTACGGAAGCCTAGTATTACAGAATGCTATTGTGAACAGTTTTCATGAACAACTTTTTATTACCGCTTTGTTTCTTACCCATTAAACAAGTTTTTCCCATCTTCTTCCATATTACTCCACAGTCATTGGTTAGGTTTCCTCGTCTCTATTACCTACAGGGGGGAAAAATCTGTAAGGTCAGGCTGCTATATAGCAAGAGAAAAGCAATTTCATGAATTTTATTTATAAATTCAAAAACAGGATCAGTATATTACAATACAGTTTAGTGAACTCCCCATAAGTCCTCAAAATCAAGGTAAAAGAGTGGGGGAAAAAGCTGTAATTTTTTTTTCAGCTAAGAGCAATCAAACATTAAGTCATCTATGAATAGACTGATGGAAGTATGAAAGGTTTACTTCCTGAAAAGACGCACTTCTGTGTTTATTTTAGGTTTTAAAGATTACACACTGCCTTGGCATATAACTTGAAACTGTCAGAAAAACCAAAACAAATTCATGGCAACAAAAATAATTGTGTTTCAAAAACCCAAATTCTTTTTGTGTAAGTGAAACAGGTAATGATGCCAGATGCCAAGAGGTGACGTCTTTGTGCTAGGTGGGTTCATGACTTTTAGGGAAGCAGCATACATTCTATGCACAAGAACACTGTATTAGTCTAAGTCGTCTAGAATTTGGACACATTACGTGCACAAACACTTTTTAGGTTTCTGACACTGTATTCAGGACACAGGATTCAATAAGCTTGAGATTAAATCACTGTCTGCCACCATGTAACAAGATGAAAAGTTCTCTATTTTGCCATCCTAATAGCTAACACAAGAATTCCTCTTAGAAGACACTCTCAAAAAAAAAAAAAGAAATGAGAGGAAAAAAAAAAAGACACTCTCTTTGTGAAAATATGTTCCCTCCATAGGGTCTCCCACCACTCAGGTCCAGTCCCCTTGGGGTTGATGGTTCCCTGCAGAATGGCTGTCAAGATCCCAGAATGATGGTCAAGAAAGGGGAACTGCTTTACATTAGATGAGGAGAACTTGTTGTTTTATCTCTGAAAGGAACAAACAGAAGGATGATGAGAGGGACAGGAAGATTAGAAAAGAATAGTATAGCAGAATGAAGCTGGGATAGAGGGGGAAGTGAAGTTCTCTAGTCAAGGGAGGTCTGGAACATTTTCAGAACAAGGATGCCTTAATGGGAAGTTGCATGAATGCAATATAGGGCTCACCCACCTCTGTTTTACCTCCTTTCTTCAGTTAGGTGTACTAAAAACACAAATGCCCTGTATGGACAGGGCCTTTCTGAGAATCAGAGAAGGAGCCCAGTATCGCATCTGAGGACATCATGCTGTGTGTCAGAGGCACAAGACAAGAAAAACAGGGGCCCAGGAGGCAGAAGCAATTGCATGATGGTAAAATCCAGGAAATGCACAAATATTTTTAGGAAGAGAAGAGCTTACAATTTGCACACATTCTAGGTTGGGGGTTTGAGGCAATCTTACTCAGGAAGCTAAGCTGACACTGTATGGATGGGGGTTTTACAACTATACACTTTCCCTTGTTGCTTTAGCTGGGGGGAGGGACACACCGTGCCACTTGTGGGATCTTAGTTTCCCAACCAGAGACTGAACCCACACCCTTGGTGGTGAAAGCACAGGGTCCTAACCACTGGACCACCAGGGAATTCCTCATAAAATTTCCCTCTTTCATGTCCAAATTTTCAACCCTACTTTTAATATAAAAACAGCAAATGATTAAAACTTAACTTAATTACTCTTAAATCCAAGTTATGGAAATAGCTATTAATTTGTCGAGCAGTGACTTCAATACTTATGATGGTGATCTTGAAAAGTGTTAGGTCCTATTGCAGTGATTTGTTCTATATATCTGAATTTCCACCCCCCCCATTCAAAACTATATTACAGTAGTATAAACAATATAAATGGGACCTAGATGGAAAATATTTGAATGAGGGTAGTCTTATTAATAGTTTGAAGTTAATTCTTCAATTCCATTATAATTTTCCAGTTTTCAAGTCTCTGTTATTAGAGATAAACTCCCAAACAAGCAAATTCCAATTGTACCTATTATAAGTGAAACCTGCTGAACTCTCAGGCTTTGTGGCATGTGCAAGGCAAGAAGAGTATAGGATGCAGAGTAACAGAGACCAGTTATCATCACAGTGGCCGTGCCAGACCTTACGCAAGCAATTTAATTTCTCTAAGCTTGTTTTCTCATCTGTGTCAGAGCACCGGCATAAGGATTAAACAAAAATGCAGGTAAAATCCTAGCAAGCTGCCTGGCACATTGTTGTTGCTTAGTCGCTACGTCGAGTCCGACTCTTTGTGACCCCACGGACTGTAGCCCACCAGGCTCCTCTGTTCGTGGGATTCTCCAGGCAAGAACACCAGAGTGGGTTGCCATTTCCTTCTTCAGGGGATCTTCCCAACCCAGAGATGTGAACCCACATCTCCTGCATTGACAGACAGATTCTTTACAACTAAGCCACCTGGGAAGCCCAGCCTACCACATAGCTGATGACTAAGAAAAGTTTAGTTTCCTTCCTTTATCTTGCTACATTTACAGTAATTTTCAGGGGTTGAGGAGAAAATCCTTTCTTGAGAACTTTACTCAACTTACTTTTATCCTGCCAAACAATAACAATAATGATGATGATGATAGCTGCCGAGGATCCTTCTTCTATAGCCTTTAAAGTGTACCAGACACTCAACTAAGCACTCTAACATAGTGGGTTGGCCAAAAGTTTTGTTCGGGCTTTTCTATAAAATGTTATGTAAAAATCCAAGTGAGCTTTTTGGCCAACCCAATATTAACTCAGTCAGTCCTCACAATAACTGTGAGGTAGGTATTATCTTTATTCACATTTCACAGACATTGAAACTGAGATTCAGAACTTTCCTGGTGGTCCAGTGGTTAAGAATCTGCCTGCCAATGCAGAGGGCATGGGTTCGATCCCTGGTCTGGGAAGATTCCATATGCAATGGAGCCACTAAGCCCATGTGCCACAACTACTGAGCCTGTGCTTGAGAGTCCAGGAACTACAACTCCTAAGCCCGTGTGCCGCAACTACTGAAGCCTGTGAGCCCTAGAGCCCATGCTCTGCAACAAGAGAAGCCACCACAAAGAGAAGCCTGCGTACCACAACTAGAAAGTAGCCCTTGCTTGCTGCAACTAGAGAAAGCCCGTGCACAGCAATGAAGACCCAGTATAACCAAAAATAAATAAATAAATAATAAAAATGCAATGAAAAAAATTTTCAAGAAAGAAACCAAGGTACAAATAAGTTCAACTGTTAAAAAGTGGCAGAGCTAGGATTCCAACCCAGGTTTCTACTATTAAGAGATACCGGGTACCAGGGACTAACATCAAGGTGACAACAGCAATGTGTCTTCTTTAAGGGCGCTCTAATATTAATGTAGGGGATGTTCAGATGGTTTACCAAGTAGAACAGATTCATATTTTAGGTAATTAAAGTTATCTAAACTATATAATTTATACATAATTAAAATACAGTTTTACATTTATATGCCTCAAAATGTTTTATTACATATTTCATAGTTTTACATTTATTAACCTCCTGGAGGACAGCAGTAGCATCTTATTTTACTAATTGTGGACATCAGTGGTGTCCTAGTGCTCATTAGGTGCTCAGTAAATACTGATGAAAGAATGAAGAGACTGGTTATTAAACTGAGAAAAAATTTTCAAGTTCATCTGTTATTTCCATGGTGGCTTATTTCCCACCACCCATTCACTCCTTATCTGCAAGACTTTGCTGGATTTAAGTGTTTTCCCAGTCTATTCCATTTTTGGTCTATTCCAACTTATGAGCTCAGGTAGCAAAATGTCTTATGACAAAAAGTCTCAAGTATACAATTAATCAGAAGACTCATGCATGAATGCAAGCATGTAACATATTGTTATGGTTTTCAAATGCTTCCACACACACGTCTGAGATGCCTCAAGACAATCCTGAGAGTACAAAGAAGGTATGATAATCCAGGAAGCTACATCAATGCTGATTGCTTTGGAATGAAAACGCAGTCTCATGTCTGAGCCAAAGAACCAATGGCTCAGAACCTGAGTTTGATGTTTTCTCTGTAATTGGGTACAAAGTCTATGAATGACATATTTTTAAGTCATAATGTCATAAATACATTTTTAAGTCATGAATGTTCAGTCATATCCAATTAAAGTAAAAAGAGGCCAAAAGACTTGGAAGATACAAAGGCAGAGGAAACTCACACAACTAGATAAGGAAAAGTTTTACATGCATCTACAACTAAATAAGGGCTTCTCTGGTAGCTCAGACAGTAAATCATCTGCCTTTATGCGGGAGACCCAGGTTCGATTCCTGGGTCGGGAAGATCCCCTGGAGAAGGAAATGGCAACCCACTCCAGTATTCTTGCCTGGAAAATCCCATGGACTGAGGATCCTGGTAAGCTACAGTCCATGGGGTCGCAAAGAGTCAGAGACGACTGAGCGACTTCACTTTCACTTTTCATAACTAAATAAAGAGACCTCATATAAAATTTAAGAACTGCACAATTAAATCTCTCTTGGCTGCTAAGTTAGGAAGCCCAGTACAGACTGTTGGGAAGAGACAGAGAGATTAGGTATCAGGGAGCCTGGGCTTCAGTTCACACTCTGCCACTGAAGAGCTATGTGATTCCCAGTTTCATTCAAAGAAACATAAAACATTGCACAGTATGGATCGCATGAACAAGGGCTCAAGATCTGCTGACTTTACTGTTCTAAGTTATTAGTTTGCCATGGATTTTACCCATTGGGCTTCCCTGATAGCTCAGTTGGTAAAGAATCCGCCTGCAATGCAGGAGACACAGTTCGATTCCTGGGTTGGGAATATCCCCTGGAGAAGGGAAAGGTTACCCACTCCAGTATTCTGGCCTGGAGAATTCCATGGACTACATAGTCCATGGGGTCACAAAGAGTCTGACACAACTGAGCGATATTAACTTTCACTTTCACTTTACCCATTAATGGCCCTGCATGATAATTTAAGTTCAAATTCAGAATCTCTGAACAGAAACGCAAAACAGACAGATTTATGATTTTATGTGAAATGCAAAGGGTGCTGGGAGCACATTTACACTCTTTGACCTTAATGTAGAATAATCTGGGTGGTAAAATCTAAGTTCATTTACAAAATGAATCTTATATACAGAATTCCCCCCCGCCCCACACTGCTGCCCCGTTTTAAAATGAAGGTTTATCTCAAATTTTACTTCTTACTCAGTACTTTTCTTTAAGATTTTTTTTTTAATGTGGACCATTTTCAAAGTCCCTGTTCAATTTGTTAAAGCATTGTTTCTGTTCTATGTTTTGGTCCATTGGCCACAAGGCATGTGGGATCCTCGAACCCTGACCAGAGATGGAACCTGCACCCCTGGCATTGAAAAGCAAAGTCCCATCACTGGACCACCAGGGACATCTTGGCAATACCTTGTTAATATTAATAAAGTATTCATACTTTCAATTAAAATTTTCACATGGTATTTACCACTGCAAACTTTATCATCTTTCCATGGATACATTTCTGTGTTAGAACAAAACATTTCATGTTGTTTCACCCTTCTTAAATAAAAACAATTTGGGATCAATATGGTGTACAAGAGATTCAGAGTCTCAGATTGAAAGATTAGCAAGCGCCACATTAAAATTTTTCTTCCCTAAATGCCTGTGTGGTGGTTAGAATCAAAAAGGTTTTAGAAATCCACCTGCCTTATTGATTGACATTCATATCTGATAAGATACTAAATGGATCTGTTAATTTATAATAGGAATAAGAACATGGGAGAGTGAGAAAGCCTTAGATTTAGAATCAGAAGACTTGGGTTTAAGCCTCATGTTATCCACTTATTAGCAATGTGAGCTTGGGCAACTCACGAACATCTTGGGACCCCTATGTCCTCACTTGTTAATGGATATAATATCAGCTCTGCTCCTTTCCAAGACTGCTGTGAAGATCAAATAAGGAAATGCATGTGTAAGTGCACGGTAAACTGATGAGAGCTGCCCATGAGTGGGCTTCTCTTCCCCTCCCACCAAGGAAAGCAGAGGCTTTAGATCACTACTCTGGTGAGAGGAGGCACAGATATTCAAATGTTCCAGGGACTTGGGGGCATGCTAGGATAAAAGAGTTTGGTCACTCATGCAGAGCTCAAGAATTTTAAAGTGTATTTGGTATCCAGGTCTTCATTTTAGTTAAATGACATTCTGGCCTTAATTAAGTATTTGATAAGAAATAAAAAACATACAACCTTAGCCAGATTGGGAAATCCTTTTCACCAAAAAATAAAATGACTTAAGCAACAGCATAATGTGCATCCTCAATTATGTAAGATACATATATGAAAACAAAAGCAATACCAAAACCCACTTAGTTTGTAGAGCAGCAGCGTCAGCCACAAAAGACACCTTCTACACAGCATATGCCGGAGTTGCTATTTCATCACTGTACTTAAATATAACCCTGTTTTTTTAATAATCCCCACATAGGATAGATATTATTAATTGGTAGAGTTCAGTCAGCCAGCATTAATAGAAGCCATTTTTAAAGCATTAGTTTGGTCATTACCAAGCACATTTCATAAATACTATACAACAATTTTGTCAGCATAGAACAGCAATGTATAATGGGAAGAGAACACTTGTAAAAACATCATACTTTTACTAGATACCATGCTGTGTGTGTGTGTCGGGGGGGACCACATTATTTGCTTAGTTAATTCTCACAATGAGGTAGGTGTCAGTGGCATTTTACAGATGAGAAATGGATACTCAAATTGGTGATTAGATGACTAGTCCAATATCTTATAGCAAGAAAAGAGCAGCGCTTCGCAGGGAAGCTCAGTTGGTAAAGAATTCGTCTGCAAAGCAGGAGACCCCACTTTGACTCCTGGGTCGGAAGTTCCCCGGGAGAAGGGACAGGCTACCCACTCCAGTATTCTTGGGCTTCCCTGGCGGCTCAGACAGTAAAGAATCCGCCTGCAATGCAGGAGACCTGGGTTCGATCCCTGAGTTGGGAAGATCCCCTGGAGGAGGGCAGGGCAACCCACTTCGGTATTCTTGCCTGGAAAATCCCATGGACAGAGGAGCCTGGTGGGCTACAGTCCATGGGGTTGCAAAGAGTCAGCTAAGCTACTAAGCACAGGCCCATGATAATTGCTTAAAGTTGCCAGTAATTCCACATGAGTGGCAAAGAACATGAGGTTTAGGTGAAATTTTGTCCCTGCTTTCATTGTTTCCCCATCTATTTGCCATGATGGGATGGGACCAGACGCCATGATCTTAGTTCTCAAACTATCACTATTCACTACACTACAAATGTGAGATTATGGGTTTTCCCTGGAAATTTCCATAAAAAATAATATTTATAAAATAAACATTTTAGAAGTGCTCTGAAATGGACAATGTAAAGATATAATATGGTTAAATAAATTGATGGACTATATATCTGTGTCAAGCAATGAGAAGTTAAGACACTGGGATAAGATTAAAGCCTACAGAGCTTTCCAACTCCTTTGTTTTAGCAGAAACAGCACAGAACTTGATGGTTACTCTGTGGTCTGCTTAGAGTATTCAAAGACACAAAAGACATAGATGCAGGTGTTAAAAATATAAAATTGCATCAAATTATAAGACAATACCTTGATTAGGTATAGTGGCTAGGAGAGCAGATTTAGGAGTCAGACTGGCCAGATTAGAATCCCAGTGGGACCCAGTTCCTAGCTCCAAGACTCAATTTTCTCATCTATCTCATACAATTATTGGGGAGTTACAATGTGTACAGAGTTCAGAAAAATCAATGGCAAGAGGCTAAGTGATCAATAAATGTTACCTGTTATTTCTCTAGTATTACCTCGTGTAAAAAATAAAATATACCTGTAAAAGCACTGAAGGCCTTTCATTATGGAGCTATTTTTCAAATGTAGAAATTTTAAACATAATGAAGAGAATCAAACTACTAAATTTCTTGATAGTAGGATACTGGTTAACCTGGAGTAGGGCATAAGGAATAATCACAAAGGGAATTTTACACTTGTAGGATGTTACCCCAGCTTTTGTTACATTAGTCTTTAATAAAACACACCTATGTTTAAGTGTATTTCATGTTTCACAATTTTTAAAAAATTGAAAAAAGTAAAAGTTATATATATATTTCCAAAGCATAATAATGAAAGAGCATTATTTAACTTTAGAAGAGGATGACAGGAAAAGAAAAAACAACAAGAAAACTATGCTTTATCATTCTAAGTGTTCTAGGTTACCTCAGATTATGTATGTAACAGCTTAGCTCAGTCATGGAACAATGTTCACCCAATTCCACTCAATCCTAAGAGACATCATTTTTCGTTGTGGGTCATTTGTTTTAAAGGGTGTCACTGATTCACTGGGAGCACCTCTTTATGATCCTGATATCTGGAGGTTGTAAGGAAGCTCAGAGGGCTTCTAGTTCAGTGTGGTCACTTTCCAGTTGAGGAAACATTTGACTCCTTAAGCTTCCAGCAACAGGCTGTCCCTGCTCTACTCCCAGCTATTACTGTTAGTCACCAATGTGACATGTAACTTCTCAGGTGGCACTAGTGGGTAAAGAACCCACCTGCCAATGCAGGAAACATAAGAGACGTGGGTTCAAGACATGGGTTCGATCCCTCGGTCAGGGTGATCCCCTGGAGGAGGAAATGGCAACCCACTCCAGTATGCTTGCCTGGAGACATGGGTTCGAGCTATGGGTTAGATCCCTGGGTCAGGATGATCATCTGGAGGTGGGCATGGCAACTCACTCCAGTGTTCTTGCCAGGAAAATCCTATGGACAGAGGAGCCTGGAGGACTATAGTCTATGGGGTCGCAGAGTCAGAGATGACTGAAGCAACCAAGCAAGCATATACGCTCTCATAGCAAGCTATAGGTTAGGCATTAATTCATTAGGGTAGCAAAAGACCAAATTAATTTATATCCTGTACAATTCTGTTACTGTAGCAAAATTTTGCAATGGTTATAAACCATAAGCCTATTAAGTTTTGTGTTGAAACAGGGCATCAGAGAAATAAATTTGGATCTTCACTGAAACACAATCCGTTGAACACCTTTATTTACCTCCCAAACTCCACTAAAATGGCATTAAAAACATAAAATTGCTAAGGACAAAGACTAGGAAAGGAAATGACCACAACAAAGTTTTTGGAAGCTAAAAAGAAGATTAGTAAGTTTCTTGATGTAGCACAGCAAAGAAACCAAAATGAACAGCATCTTAAGGGGAAGCCCAGAGCAAAGCGAACTTGCTTTATATACCAGAGAAGCTCAGACTGATCTGAAAGTGGGGACACCAGGCAGGGCTGAATAACGGAAAACAAGGTGAAAGTTCTACCAAAGGTCCCCACCCTGACTCCAAGCATCCACTGGTCAGAGGAAAGGAATTTACTCTCTGCAAAATAAAGAGCCTCTGGACCTAGGCACAACTAGACACAGGCCTATCAGTCTAAAAAGACAGGGATTAAAAGAAGACTGAGTTCCTTAAGGCAGATAACCCCAGCTCTTTTCCCACTCAGCTCCCCAAATGTTGTAGGCAGGAATGTATGCCAATGATTGAAGCATTCTGTCTGGGGAAAAACCTGGCTAAGAGAAAAGAAAAACACCTACAAACATGGATTGCTAGAGGTGACCCGCTGCTCCACACAACCCCCCCACCTCCACCAACACACACACACAAATGGTTCCGGGTTAATCACCTTATAATGAAGACCACCAGTTAACTTTTAGAAGCCCCCACTCAGGCAAATTCAGTTTTCAGTTTTTCAGCATCTCATTCTGGAATATGAGTAAGACAGCCAGGTCCATACATTTAAGGAAATTCCCTAAAAGAAAGACCAAAACAAATGATAAAGTAAGGTACTTTAAGGAAAACAGAGATGTACTGGAAACTGCAGAAAACTTTAAAAACTGTAATTAATATAGAGAAGAGCTATTCCATCCATGAAACAAAAATAGAAAACTATTAAAAAGCAACACTGAGAAAAAAAATCTTGAAAATTAAAAATATGACAGAACATATAAAACTAATTAGAAGAATCTGAAGTTCAAGACATCTCCCAGAAAGTAAAACAGAGACCAAAAAATAAAATAAGAAATAGATAAGATGGTAAAATTAAAGGACTCATCAGTCCACAAGTTCCAAACACAAATAATAAGAGTTTTAGAGAGAAAGAATAAGAAAACTGGGGGAGGGGTGGGGGGGGGGAAGGGAGGATTTGGATAGAACTTAAGAATTAAAGAAAATCTCCCAAAACTGAAAAAAAAATCCTTATTTCTAAATTGAAAAGGCTCTCAGTGTACCCAGTACAACAGAGAAAACAAGGCCTTGGTGACAAAGATTATCATAATATTTCAGAACATCAGGGACAAAGATCAGACCCTGAAAGTAACCAAGGAGGGGGGAAAAATCAACAATCAGAATACCACAGGGTTTCTCACAGCAATAATAGAAGCTAGAAATCAACACAGCAATGCTTCTTAAGTTCAGAGAAAATATCCTCCAATCTAGAATTCTAGAACTAGATAAACAATAAATTAAGTGTGAGAGAAAATGAAGACATTTTCATACATGCAGATTTACATCTCAGGCACCCTTTTCTTAGGAACCTTCTGGAAGAATTGCTTAATTGAGGTATAAACAATGAAGGGGGAAGATATGGGGTCCAGGAAACACGGAGTTCCAACATAGGAAGTGAAGAAAATACCTAGGCTCTTCAGGAAGGTAAATCCCAGGATGAGAGCTGTTCGGATCTACAGAAAGCCCATACGGATTTTTAAACATAGCAGCCTAATATCTGGAAAAGACCTTGATGCTGGGAAAGATTGAGGGCAGGAAAAGAAGGGAGCAGCAGAGGATAAGATGGTTAGATAGCATCATCGACTCAATGGATATGAGTCTGAGCAAACTTCAGGAGATGGGGAAGGACAGGAAAGCCTAGTGTGCTGCAGTTCATGGGGTCACAAAGAATAGGACACGACTTAGTGACTGAACAATAAAGGCTACTGTTTAGAAAAAAATAGCATTAAATTCCAAAAGAACAGCTGGAGGAGTAGAAAATGGAGGTCTCTGGGAGAGGCAGAATGTTGGGGAGAAGAAAAGCAGGTAGGATATTTTTTATGCTCTATTCATACTTAGCACTGATAAATATTAAATTTTAAAAGATTCTTGAAAAGGTTAAAAAGAGTATTTTAAAATCACATCTAAAAATCTAATTTTCCAAACAAGATTTCTCAGTGAAAAAATAGTGAAAGAAAAACAGTCATCTTCAAGGAAGAACAAAATCAAAGCCCTTGGAAAACTCTATATCTTAGCATAGAGTGTAGCTTAGTTTGAAAAAAATTAAGAGCAGAAAATAATGTTTTGCTGATAGAAATTTACTCAAGAGGCATAACCACAAAAATCAGCAAAAACAGAACAAGGAGAAAAAAAAAAATTTTTTTTATCATATTATGGTGTTATTGGGAAAAGTTCACAGTTTATGGCTTTGTCAATCACATCACAAATTAAAATTCCTTTTCCACTCAGTCAGGCAGATGCTAAACCAAAGTCAACATAACGATTTGATTGCATCACATCTTGGTCAGAAATGAAAACACTTAAAAAACTGTACTGCTTCCTCAGAAAGGCAAGCACAAATACTGGAAACCTGTTGGAACAAGGAAAGAGCATTTTGAATCAGAGTCACTCCTTTTCTGAGACCTGAAATGAATAAGAATAAGATCATGTGCAAACCTGAAACTGCTGCTTAACTTTCTCTAAGACCCTAAGAAGTGGCATCTCAATTAGGAAATATGCTTTTCTCCATCCATACCACTTTAAAAATCAAAACGTTCATACTTTCTATTGGGCTTCCCAGGTGGTGCTGCTGCTGCTAAGTCACTTCAGTCATGTCTGACTCTGCGAGACCGCATAGACTGCAGCCCACCAGGCTCCCCTGTCCTTGGTATTCTCCAGGCAAGAACACTGGAGTGGGTTGCCATTTCCTTCTCCAGTGAGTGAAAGTGAAAAGTGAAAGTGAAGTCGCTCAGTCGTGTCCGACTCTTAGCGACCCCGTGACTGCAGCCCACCAGGCTCCTCCGTCCATGGGATTCTCCAGGTAAGAGAACTGGAATGGGGTGCCATTGCCTTCTCTGCCCAGGTGGTACTAGTGGTTAAGAACTCGCCTTGCCAATGCAGGAGACATAAGAGACTCAGGTTTGATCCCTGGGTCGGGAAGATCCCCTAGAGGACGGCACAACACCCACTCCACTATTCTTGCCTCAGTTCAGTTCAGTAGGGTGTGACCCCATGGACTGCTGCACGCCAGGCTTCCATGTCCATTACCAACTCCTGAACTTGTTCAAACTCATGTCCATCGAGTAGGTGATCCCATGGACAGAGGAGCCTGGTAGTCTACAGGGTCAAAAAGGTCAGACACGACTGAAGTGACTAAGCACACATACATACTTTCTATACCGTTTCACAGAAAAATGAGAAGTATAATATGGTACTTTTCTTCTTTTTTTAATGTTATCTGCTTACATACATGGAGAAGGCAATGGCACCCCACTCCAGTTCTCTTACCTGGAGAATCCCATGGATGGAGGAGCCTGGTGGGCTGCAGTCATGGGGTCGCTAAGAGTCAGACACGACTGAGCGACTTCACTTTCACTTTTCACTTTCACTCACTGGAGAAGGAAATGGCAACCCACTCCAGTGTTCTTGCCTGGAGAATACCAAGGACAGGGGAGCCTGGTGGGCTGCAGTCTATGCGGTCTCGCAGAGTCAGACATGACTGAAGTGACTTAGCAGCAGCAGCAGCAGCTTATATTCAATGAGTGCTAAGAAGTACTTCTCAATCAAGTGTTGAGCTCTTCAGAGACAGGCAAGTTAGAGAAGATGTGTCATGTACTCAGTTGTGTCTGACTCAGGGCTTCCCTGGTAGTTCAGCTGTCAAAGAATCTGCCTGCGATTAGGAAGACCTGGGTTCGATACCAGAGGAGGGCATGGCAACCCACTCCAGTATTCTTGTCTGGAGAATCCCATAGACAGAGGAGCCTGGCGGGGGCTACAGTTCATGGGGTCGCAAAGAGTCAGACATGACTGAGCAACTAAGCACCATGCACTATAGCCTGCCCGGCTCCTCTGTCCAGGGAATTTTCCAGGCAAAGAGATGATGCTTCCTGCTCAGCTTTCTGACATCTAGGGAGATTGTAAAGGGAGAAGCAGCTGGATCTAATTTTTTTTTTATAATCATCCACTGATTTCTGACCAGGGGTGATTTTCTTTAACTAACACAATGAAGCGCTTTTCCACCAAATCTGTTCTGGCAAAAACACTTGCTGTCAGTGTTCAGTATACATGAAGACAATGAGAACAGATTAGCAAGATGCTTTAATTGTAGCATACTTTATGGCTTTTCAAGTTGAATACTTAGAAAAAGGTTTGTTTCATCATCTCTTGGAACCAGGAAGAAAAACAATAAGATTCAGCATAAGGAAGACACTCTTCCCTTTTTGAAGTTTAAGAAAATATATTAACATCTTGCAAAATACAATGTGTAACCAAAAGTTCCTCCAGCTTAAAAACATTAATAAAATACTAAGTTCAATCTATTATGCTCATTTCACAGAAAGGAAACAGCTAATTAGAATATGAAGAAACACGCAAATTTACTAGTAAGTAGAAAATACAAATTAAAATGAGACATTATTAAATGGCAAAAATTAGAAATGTGGACAATACCACATGTTGGGGAGGTTGGGAACACAGTGTCTGTGGGGTGTAGAGTGATACAACCGTTCAGCAGCCTGACATTACGCATGCCACACCACCACTCCTGAGTCTGCGTCCTGAAGAAATTCTCAAATGTGTCCATAATGGACATGGACAAGACTGTTTATTGGTAGCACTGTTTGTGGTAGCCTAGGCATCTATCACTATGGAAATGATGCACACCACAGAACACTATGCTGCAGTTAGGAGCAATTAGCTAAATGTACAGCCCAACACACACACACACACACACACACACACACACCCCCCTTAAATTAGGAGCAATTAGCTAAATGTACAGCCCAACACACACACACACACACACACACACACACACACACACACACACACACACACACCCCTTAAAACAGTGCTAACCAAAAAAGTCAAGACTAGAGTAAAATCTACAGTATTTTTACTGGGAGAATTCTCTAGCCAAGTTCTACAGCAGTGTGGTATGATGAACAATTTCAGAATTAAATATACACACACAAAACACATCACTAAGTATTTTATACAGATGTATATAGAATCAAGGACCAATATCAAACACTCAGAAAGGGTGTTTGTGGGGCAGGAGAGGAACATGGGCATGGAGACGGGAGCTGAACAGACAGCCTTTATACAGCAACACTAGGCTGTGCCCAAATCACAGAGTATGAAGTCCAAATTCAGAATAATATTTTTCATTCATGCGTGTATTAATTTATTCAATAAAAACTTACAGAACACCTCTTAAGTGCGAAGTGCTGTGCTTAAATATAAATTTTTCTTGTTATTTCTGCTGACTTTTTGAACCTCAAAAAGATAAGTGCTTTAAGATACATTTTAACTGGAAGTGGAAAATAACTTACATTAGAATATATAGTATAAAATGAGAAATCCACCATTCTTAGAAATTTTATAAATATTTTTCATGAAATAGAAATATACCTTGAAGTTCTTTAAGTGACAAACTTCAGTGAAAAATCAAAATGCAAAAAGAATTCACTTTACAGCCCTAAAAAATTACACTGTCACATCTTTAGCCCACAGGTAGGACATCTTTTTCATGGCTCTCAGTGGTGAAACAATTGCTTTTTGGTAGATAATTTTTTTCTACTTTATCTGTTCTTTGTAATCCCCCTCCCCGCCACCATCACAAAGATATTTCAATTGCTCAGGAATACTTCTCACCAGATTTCTGTTTCCTAAAAGATTTCACAAGCGGACTGCTGGCTGCCAAGGAAGGTGTTGTAGCTAATACACTCATTACATTGCACTGCTAACAAAAACTGATTAACACTTTCGGTGCAAAGTGACATATCTATTCCACATCCCATGGGCATAGAAAATGATGTTTTTCTCCCCAAATTATCTGTTCCCATCTTTTTACAGGCCCCAAATGTTAGGTAGTATACATGATAATACTGGTAAACAAACACAAGAGCAACTTGTAGGACATCATATGTCTAAAGCTCTAGAATTGTATTCAGATTTCAGATTTTGATTCTAAGTGTTAGCAGGTGGGAGGACCAAAGGTGAAGAATAGGAATGGTTAGGCCAACCATCAATACTACTGGGAAAAAAATCCAAACTACATGTCTGTCAATGAGCAGAATTATCACCACACACGACACATAAATTTATTCAGGCTTACAAAAGATGAGGTATTTTCATTCAATAATAATAGCTAACATTGAGCACTTACTACGTGTCAGTCACTGTTTTAAGTACTTTATACAGGACTTCCCTGGTGGTTCAGTGGGTTAAAAATCAGACTACCAATGCAGGGGACACAGGTTCGATTCCTGGTCTGGGAAGATTCCACATCCTGCAGGGCAATTAAGCCCATGTGCCATAGCTACCGAGTCCTCATGTTCTAGAACCCATGCTCTGCAACACGAGAAGCCACTGTAGTAAGAACCATGTACACCACACCTGGAGCGTAGCCCCTGCTTGCTGCAACTAGAGAAAGTCCGTGCAGTAACGAAGACCCAGCAGAGCCAAAGACAAAAATTGATTAATTAATTAAAACAAATATTTTATATGCATTATTTACTTCAATCCCGACAACAACTCAATAGGACTAGGTACTATCCTCATCTCCATTTTATAGATTGTTTTTCAAATCAAATGCAAGCTCTTTATCATTGCCTTTCAAATCTCCACCAAATGTTCTCTACTTCCACTATATCCCCTCTTCCTGCCATCCAGTCCTCATTTCTTACTTAAAAGCTTGACTGACATACCTGATATATCTCTTATGAACAGAGCAGTTCTCTTCTCTGGCCAGCCTCTCACTCCTCCCTTACTACCATGGAAATTTCCTTCATGAAAATGCTCTTAATTAACCCCTTCCTCACCTGCTTATAAAAAGCAACCACTACAGAAGTACATAGAGGAAAAAGTCAATTTGTTGTTTAGTTTCTAAGTCATGTCTGACTCTTTTGCGACCCCTATGGACTGTAGTCCGCCAGGCTCCTCTGTCCATGGGATCTCCTAGGCAAGAATACTTAAGTGGGTTGTCATTTCCTTCTCCAGGCAATCTTCCCTACTCAGGGATTAAACCTGCGGCTCCTGCATTGGCAGGTGGATTCTTTACCACTGAGCCACCAGGGAAGTGCAAAAAGTAAATACTTTCCCTCCTAAACACCAACACCTCAATAGCACTTCTTAACATCTTACAAAAATAGGAATATCCTATATTGTCCTATATCGTGACTTAAAAAAAAAAAACTTAAAAATGGACATCTTTCTACTTCAGCAAATAAGAGATTCACTGCATTCCTTAATAGCTTAATAGTATTCCATTGTATGGACTCAGTACACATTATTTAGCCAGTTCCTAGCTGATGGACATCACTCTTTTTGCAGGGACAAACAATGCTATAAAGAAAAATTTTATACTCATTTTTTCATGCAAGTGTATAAATATATTTACAGGACAAATTTCTAGACGTGAAATCTCTGGGTCACAGGATACGCACATTCAGAATTCCAACAGGGCTTCCCTGGTGGCTCAGTAGTAAAGAACCCACCTGCCAGTGCAGGAGACCTAAGAGACGTGGGTTCAGTCACCGGGTTAGGAAGATCCCCTGAAGAAGGAAATGGCAACCCACTCCGGTATTCTTGCCTGGAGAATCCCATGGACAGAGGAGCCTGGAGGTGTACAGTCCATAGGGTGGCAGAGAGGGGGACATGACTGAGAACACATACTGCGGGGTATGTACATGTACGGCTGATTCACTCTGCTGAGCAGTGGAGGCTAACACTGCGTTATAAAGCTACTATACTCCATTTAAAAATTTCAACAGACACTGCCAAATTTATCTTCAGAGAAACTTACATTCCCATCAAAAGCAAGACTTCCAATTTCCCCACATCCTCATCTACTACTGGCTACAACAACTTGTTTAATCTCTTAATCTAACAGGTAAAAAAGTAGTAATTGTGTTTTATGTTATATTTATTTAAAGGAATAGAATTAGAATTTATAGCTTAAATAGGTTTTGAACTTGTTAGCTATAGGCAAAGCTGAATGTCCTATGAAGAAAAAAGAATTCAAGAAGTATATTAACAGTATAACTAGGAACAATGTTAATGTTTAACCATTTTGGGAGTAGACAGTGATGCCACCACAAATGAGTTTGATCTCTTCACTACGGCACAATTATTTACCTTTCACTTGAAACATACGGTTATCAGTTCTTCACACTATGCCATATATTGTAGAAATGTTTCTTTTAAAAGAATATATTCAATTCCACAGTCATACATTCACGTTCTCACTTTTAACTCACAATACCCATGTGATCAAGCCACTTTGATATCTTATTTTTTCATGTTATTAATCTGACCTTTGACCTCTTTTAGAGGTGAAAGCACAAAAGTGTAATCAATATCCAGCCATGAACATCTAATATAAATAAGACAATGGTTATAGGTGGTTATACTAGAACACAGAAAAAGGAGAGTAAAGAAAGTAAATGTTAGCAATGGCCAACCACAAAAACATTCAAAACACTAACATAGCCCCACATACTCAGTGAATGCTAACATAAATGAGATGTCCTCTGTTCACGAAAACTGATTCACTGTCAAAAGCTAGACATCGATGATTACAATGCTATTAGCAACGATGGCTGAACTGAGCTATTCACACATTTTCTTACCTGATTTTCTTTGTGGTCACCTCCAGGTAACAATTTTTGTCAGGGAGACTCTAATTAGCTTTAACAGGGATTGTGACCTTATTACCCTGATAAATGAGGATTCCTAACTGCAAAAATAAGTACCACAAATTATCGAGCATTCTAGAAAGGTTTTGACTCAAAACCGATACATCAGTAAACCCCTCTCTACCCTTCCTTTAATTCTCAATTTAAATTTCTATTCCTCACAGAACAAACTGATCCTTAAGACTTTTATTTTAAAGTCAAAAGCTCCTGCTGCATTACCATGCTCACATCACATGACCTATCTGAGTGAACACAGGACAGACACTACACATCCATGTCAGACTCCCATGTCAGAGACTGAAAGAGACAGCATGGGGCCAGGAAAGAGCGGAACACCAATGTGACAAAGTGCTAAAGCCAAGCTCTAAATGGTCTCCTGGTCATTCGCGGCTGCATTTTGAAAACACTGATGGAAAGGTAGGGCCTGTCTTTGCTTTGGAGAGAATCAAGTGTCATATAAAAGCATGTTCCTAACTCCCTAGCAGCAGTGCTGTCCTCCCACCCCTCGCACAAGTTGCCCGGCCAGAGAGGCACTGCTGGCTCCTAGAGACAATGACAAGGAGTTCTGTATTCTGTCCAAGGGACGGAGCAGTGAAGACCAGCTTCCTGGGCTCTAAACTATGCCAGACTGCCCTGCTAATCCCCCCTAAATCCTACAGCGTGGGGGTGGGGGTGGGGCGGGGTGGGGGTGAGGGTGGGAGACAGAATAGAAAACAATCCAAAGTTGAAGTAAGGGCAGTAGCTCTGGACTGTAAGTCATAACATTTCTATTTGAATGGGGGAGGGGCGGGGGCAGCATGGCAGGGGACCGGCAGATACAAAAAGCCTGTATGTTTATAAAAACACAATACAAAAATAAATTTTATCCGTGATCCTTCTGATGTGCTAACCAACATCTGCCCCCCATCATTTGCCAGCCCGGGTTGCATGGAAGGCGCAGAATAGCAGGCATTTTCACACGCTGAAAATGCGAGGCTGAAAGAGATGTTACTAGAGTGTAAATTACTAATTAGCTCAATAGAAGACAAAGGGAGAAAATACCTGTCACAGAATGCTGTTTACAACTTGACACATAATAAAAACAACCCTGGAAATTTCAGAAGAGTGTCTTACTTTTCAGACTTCTATTAACATGTAAATGGCAAAGGAACAGTAGTATAGTCTTTAAAACTGCCCATGACTCAGAAACAATAACACATGACTGGAAAGAAAGCTTTTCCAATAATTTGTAATTTTCTCATCCTTGTAAAAGCAAAGTGTTTTTCATTATTATCACCAGCTTTAGTAAGAGCTATATTTTATAGCTTTGATGATCACTTAACAGGGATGGGGGGGTGGGAGCTGGCTACAAGTGCTATATTTTACATTGGTTAGAATTCAGTTCATAATCCTTTCCGCTGAAATCAGACAGGCCTCATTCTGCAGGTCACGCCTTTATCAAATGGACAGGCTACCATTTTCATAAAGATGAAGGATGAGCTGGACGGCGGCAATGGGGAGAGGGTCAGTGAAATCCCTTCATATCACAACAACTGAAAAGACTCCCCAGATTTAGGTTTATTTGGGGGGAGGTAATAGAATGTTAAGATATTTATATTCATCTCCTTACCATAAGGCAAACCTACTTGTATTAACTGCAAGCAATGTTTCTCAGGCAGTCTATTTTACACTTAGATCTTTTCCAGTTCCTCGAAGCAACAGAAGGGTCTTTAGGTAAAATATGTATTTCACTTAAATATGTCTCAGTCAAGGTATTGAACGGTACTATGGCTCCTGTTTTTACACAGTAATCACCCACACATCATCCAGAGCTGGTGTATGCTGAGGACCACCTTGTGTGAGCAGACCGTCCAATGTACTAAGGGGGGCCCCTACAAAAGGGCAGACCGGGACAGCTTTTGCTGATGAAGAATGTTTTTCAAAATATCATGAGGACAACAAACCATGAAACCACAAAATCCACTCAAAGTCCAATCTTGAGATTCTTTTGCTTCACATGCTTGACTGAAATCAAACACATACCAACTTGCTGATATACTGAAACCATTCTTCCCTTTTCTTTTTAAGATTAAGGCCTTCATATCCATTTTTCTTTCAAACTTACTTCTTTAAAAATACACAAGTGAGGATATGTGTGGCTGAGTCCCTCTTACTGTTCACCTGAACCTATCACAACACTGTTAATCGGCTAGACCCCAACATAAAACAAAAAATACGCAAGTGAGAGAAAATGATAAAACAAACAGGGCAAGATAAAACAATTCCTGGATTTGAAGAAAGGTGTACATAAACTTCTTGTATCATTTTTGCAACTTTTCTATAAAATTTGAAAACTGTAAAAAAATCCAGTCACAAAAAAAATTGAGTAAAATCCCCACAAAGAAGCTTTCTCCTAATGCTGTTTTGAGTTTCAAACAATTCACATACTTAACTCATGCTGGGTACTTAGAAAACACTAATAATAAAAAATTATTACTTATTTTTTTAAATGTCAATTGTAAGAAACCACTTTGGTGAGGGATATTAATGGGGCGAGGTTATGCAGGTGTAGGGGCAGGGAAATCTCTGTACTTTCCCTTCAATTTTACTGTGAACCTAAAACTGTTCTAAAAAAACAAACAAAAAAAAAGAGGGGATCAATTATTCAAGCAAATTAAAGCACACATTGGAGTAGGAAATGGCAACCCACTCCAGTATTCTTGCTTAGAAAATCCGATGGACAGGGGAGCCTGGTGGGCTACAGTCCATGGGGTCGCAGAGTCGGACACAACTTAGTGACTAAACAACAACAAAAAGCATGCATAAATGTATTTAGCATGTTGCTTTGCATAGGCACATACAAAGAGAATGTGGGGAAAAAAATCGGCAAGAATCTGAACAGATTTTATTTATGGATAGATATCCACACTGAAACCTGAATTCCATTGTTTCCTCAGTGGGCAAACAATCTCTCATCTACAAACCTGTGTGAACTTGTTATATAGCATACAGGTCTGCAGATGAGAGACTGCTACCCACTGAGGAAACGCCAAGGGCCTCTTTCTAGCTAAAAAAGCTGACAACAATCAATCTAATCTAAATACAATTAGGCATCTTATTGATTTGGATTTGTTTTGTTTTAAAAATACAATTTTGTAGGGAAAAATATACAACCATGTAAGAACCCTGATGCAATCTTTGCATCAAACACAGCCCTTATGGTGTCTGTCCCAAGTTCCCCATCTAGGAAGGAACTGAGAAATGGTTAATAACAGAATCATAGGGCTAATTTAAGGACTGGCAAACAAGACTGGTCAGGGATAAAATAATCTGACGAGCATGGTTGGATCACTTCACAACAGTCAAGCAGAGGTAATACTAAGGTAGACTGCCCATAAAATGCCAAGGTTCAAACCCTATTCCACCTCACCCTACCTTATAAACTAAATGATTAAATCTTTCCTTTAGTTATTACCTGATTAAAAAAAAAACAGTATAATTTGTACTACAAGATTATCAACTATCAAACAAGTAGCTGTAGAAATGTCTGAATATAACCTTGGGCAAGTCATTTAATCTCAAGAACCTTGTATTTCATCACATGTAAAATGGGAACAGTAGCAGTGCCGCCCTCATAGGACTACTGGAAGGAGTAAATGAGTTACAGTCTGCAAAGAGCTTACAACAGTGCCTGGCACGAAAGCACTATACATGGGGAGCTACTATTACTGAGTTTACGAAGAACTAAGGTCATCTTGATTTTCGAGTATAAATATCTGCTTACTATAGTATTAAGAATGGGGCAAGAGAGAACAAGCACAAATACTGTAATTTTGTTCTGCATTTGTTCTGTATTCTGCATAGATTACAGACTGTTCTATTAGAGAAAATAATTAAATGCTGGAAACTATTACCTACAAAGGTTGCCACATTACCTCTGAAGATTTACACAAAGAGGATAAATTTTTATCTACCTGGGATGATTTAAGTGGGATATTGACTGAAGTTGCAGGATAAACTAGAGGTCCTTTCAAGGTCTCTTCCCATCCAAAGAATCTACGATTAACCAGAAAAACATTTAATTATATACAACCTACTGGTTGAATAAATAAACTTTAAAGTTTTCGGCTTAGCAAATAAGATTGTAGCCAAAATAAACTGAGTAGAATTCTGCTTGATGAAAAAATGGAAATAAAACTTAAATTTATCACTGAATTCCTTACTGACAAATAGTATTATTTGTACTAAAAGAGAAATATCAACTGAGAAATAACCATTTACAGTGAGAAGTGGAGATTTAACACACTACAGCAGCATACAGAAACAACAGCTAAGGCCCAAATGGACTTTCCTTTGGTTTATCTTGTGGTTTATATTTTCTTCTTCCTCATTACCGAGTAAGTCTAAAGTAATTTATATTAAGACATCAAGTACAAAACAATTATATTATAAAAATGGCAATACCACACACAAAATACAACCTACTAGCACTGCCAAACACATCTAGAAAGGAAGGGAACACACACACACATTTCATAGAAACAGGTGCCTCATACCAAAGTTACTCTGCAGTTTGAAAGTTAACATTTCAGACTAATCCTCTTCAAACTTAGCAGGAAAAATAGTAATTTTTAAAAATCCTGTTAAACTGCTAAACCAATCTAGTCACCTTGAACACCTGCTCCACAGAATCTGGAATCCATGAACACAACAGCTGAATCCAGAAATTTAATTTAATATTCTAAATTACTCACCTGCATTAACAACCAATGTTTCTGATGTCCACTAATCAAAATCTAATCTTTGCTAACTATCACAGATGCCATAAAGGTGATCTTTGCTATTTATCCAAATACCCAGAAAACAGTGGCAATCCAAAATTTACACAACTTTGAAAAAGCATCTTTGTGTATCTGAATGTACACCAATGAAATAACCCCATATAAGAGTCTCAAGAACAGTTTGTGGTTTTTTTCTTAAGTAAATTATATGCTATCCTTTGGTACCATCAAATGCAAAGTAATAATAGTTCATATTCTTAGCTAAATGTAAAAGCTTCAGGATTAAAAATCATCAAAACAAAATACTTGGTTAAGAATAACCTAAATTTTGTCCCAAATTTCTTGTCTTCCTTTAAATTCCCAAAAGTGTCTTAAATATCAAAAACTTATTCTAGAAAAATAGTAATTTTTTTATTCACAACTACAAAACAGGAGAGGCGGTGGAGCTGTCCAAGGCTCCAGCACGCATCATCTTAGATGTCATGATAAAAATTACTCATAAACCCATTATCTAACTGAAAGATAAACCCCACTGTAAAATCCTCTACTATTCTAAATCTCCCTTTCTTTCTTCCATTTTTGTCAAATGGGTGAGTTCTCTACTACAGTATAAAAAGTCACACACAAAGCTAAAGGCAGCTAAAACCCTCAGCACCCTGATTTAAATCTCTTCCCCTACAAACTCCCCTGGTTGGCTATTTGCCTTTCTCTGAAATGATTTCAATATTCTCCAGCCATCAAAAACAAGTAGGCAGAAATTTGGGTGATTAAACAAAACAAAAAGATTTTCATCTTTATCCATCTCAACAACAGGGTGCTCTCCACTGAAAATAAAAATGCTGTCGAGAAAGCACTGCCTAGCACTTGTCAGGTACCACACTGCTATAGCACAACACGGTCACACCATACAGGCACAACCACACTGGAAATACAACCCAGTTTCCTAAGATCACAACACCAGTAAAAGGCAGAGCTTCTCAGCACCCAGTTGACACCTCATCATTCATACAAGAACAAAATCAAAATGGGTCTCATCCTTTCAAAGTGGACATGAAAAGTCGATTTAAAAAACCATGAAAGGTGGAAGCAGATTCAAGATTCCTTGAAGAGAGAAAGAGGTTTCTGGAATTTCCTACTTTCATGGACAAAAGGACTCACACTTTCAATACACTAACAGTTCTCTTCTCAACAAAGAATTCCTTTCCTGCACCCCCCACCTCCACTGTTACTTTTTAGTTTTTGCCCCTATCTCTAGGTCTCTTTTCACTCACCATGGTTCCTCCTCTTCTGCACCAAAGGCTCCCTACTCTTGATCCTTCACTACAGTGTCTGTGCCCTGACCCATGCAGACCTTCTGGAGCCTCTCCCCCAACTGCACACTTGATCCCCACCCCTGTGCAGTCTCCCCCAGGCTGAAATCCATCAGGCTTCCCCAAGCTTCCCTTAACCCTGTTCTCTTCCCTCACTCGCCACCTCCTCCTTTAAATCCTGGGGTCCATTTCTTCTTTGCTCCTCTCACCCTCTGCTTTCAGCCTTGTCTCTTTGCCTCCCCGTCTGGACCTCGGATCTTGCTGAACCTAGGCGATTAACGCAATTCCCCAGTTACCCTGTCCCAGACCGCCATCACTTCTCACACCCTCACTCTCTCCTCCTTTCAGCTTTTCTGGCCCCCGAATTGTTCTACAAACGTCCCATCTCTCATGTCCATTGCTTTTCACCCTTCCAATTCGGCCACACTTATTCCTGACTCCACCTGGTTACTAGTCCAGTGTTTAATTCCCCTCTTCCTCACTTTCAAGAATTCACACCCACTGCCCATCCACTAACCCATACCTTTCTCAGAACCTCGCAGTTCCCACCCATCGCCGGTCCTACTCGTTCAGCTCATCTCGCTCTGCACTAGTTCACACCCTTGTCACGTCTGGCTCTTAATCACTCTCTCCCCTCTACTCCCAACTACTCCCCCAGCTCTGCCCCTCCTTGCCTTCCACTTCCAACTCTTACCCCTGTAACCCTCGGCCCACTACCATCCCCTACCAAGCTTTCCCCTCCAGAACCCTGCTCTCACACCTAACCCGGGGAGCCCTCTTCCCGGGCTCGGTCCTCCTAACCTCATTCCCGGCCCGGATTCCTTATCACCCAGCCTGGGCTTTGCCTCCTTCCCACCTCCTTGGCTGGCTTTTCCTCACTCCTTCTCTCCCTGACTTCTACCCCCTTCTCCCCTTAATCCTCCTCATCTCATTCTCAGATCCGTTCCCCCGAAACGCCCCCCAAGCCTGCCTTCCCTTCTCCCCTCCAGGCTTTTACCCCAAACCTAGCGGTCGCCCACCCCGCCAAAATAAAGGGCCGGCGCGCCAGGACAGCCGGCTCTCGCCTCCCGCGGGCCCCCGCCCCGGGCGCCCCCTGCCCGCCGGCGCCGCGGTCCCGCCCCCTGCCGCCACTCCTCCCGCCCGCTAGCCGCGCGCCGCCTTTGTCGCCCCTCACCCGGTGTGTGAGGATTTTGCTTCTTTAAAGGGGAGGGCCAGTGTGCCGGAGACTCCTGTCCCCGCCTCCGAGTCTCCGAATGGGATCCCTGGCCGTCGCGTCCTCCCCGGTTCCCGTCCCCCCACCCCCTGGAGCTACCCCCTTTGCGGCCGCCCCACCTCCTCCGCCCCCTCCCCCGACCCCCCTCTATTTACCGCCATCATCAGCACGCGCGAGCTGTCACCAGGGCGCGAGACAACCGAACACGGCCCCGCCCCCTTCCCGCCCATTGGCCCGCCCGCCGGAGCCCCGCCCCCCGGGCCCCGCATTGCGCCAACGGCGCAGCGCAGGGCCCCGACCCGGCACAGACATCCTGTCCGGGGGTTCGCGCGGCGGCCGCCAAGTTTAGGGTTAGCCACCTACGCGCGGGCGACTTGAGCCTGGCGTAAGGGGCGGCGGCGTAGAGGGGCGTTGTGAATCGCGGGTCGAAGTTTGGTTGAAGCACAGGAGGGTAAATAAGGAGGTTTCCAGACAAAGACTCTTAAAGGTACAGGGTCTCACGGCCGTCCCTCCTCCTTAAAGGACCAGAGACTCACAAGAGCCCATCTCCACCCCCTTCTCCGCAGCCCATCAGCCTGCGGAACAGTAAAGGAATCTTGCGGGAGTTCCCCGCACTCCTTTTGGATGGAGCGTCTTTAACATCTCTTCCCACTGCCAAGCGGGAAAGCCTTCCTCATTATACCGTCTAGGTTTTTGTTTTGTTCTGTTAAAAATAAGACTATCAGTTTTTACGGTGTCCGAAAGAAGTAGCTTCCGAACTGTGGGGTTTCCGGAGGCAGCTTTTGAAGAAGTTACTATTGGTTCCCAGGCGAGTGAGCAAGTGTCTGACTTTTGCCACTGATGACCCAGTCGGGATTCCGCCTTTTTATGGAAATTCCCCTAAGGAAGGGGTTCGCTGCTGCTGTAAACTGAAGTTCAGCAGAAGGTGGGGGTGGAGACCCCAGGGAAACAGAACTGCAGCTATTTCTACAAATCTCAGCCTCAGAAAGTTTCCTTCCCGAGTAGCCTCTTGGGTGCATTGTCCCGACATAGTCTGGGGGGAGGGGGGGGAGTTCCTCCAAATAAGACCAACACTGTTACATCACCCAACTGCAAGGCTGAAACAGATAAAGGCTTACGTTTAAATACAAGGGCAAGGAAAAGAAACGTATTTCTTACTACGTACACTGGCTCAAAGCTACACACATGTAAATATGAAATAGAGAAGCAACAGAAGCCAAAGAACAATAAACAAAATAAGAAGGGGGAAGGGCATGTGCATGTGTAAGCAGGAATCTACAACGCCTGGAGTCAACTCTGAAATTTCCAAAGGTAACTAACTTAAACACTTAAAAAACTTCTGATGAAAAAGACCTAGTGATTGATTAATTGATTTGATGAGGATTTGCCATGTGGTTCAAGAGCTCAGTGTTCCTGTTCAGTGTGTGACTCTTGGCCACCCCATGGACTGTAACCTTCCAGGCTCCTCTGTCTATGGGATTTTTCAGGCAAGAATACTGGAGTGGGTTGCCATTTCCTCCTCCAGGGGATCTTCTTCACCCAGGGATCAAACCTCCATCTCCTGCACCTAATCACCTGGGAAGCCCGCAAATTAAGACCTAAAATTTAGCACTCCCCTTGCTAACACCTTTAACATAATTTTAAGGAATTCGTATCTTACATTTTAACTCCTCAATTATCTATTTTCTCCTCCTGCTCCCCAGCCCCTCAAGAAAATTTCTGGAGAATAAAGATCGTATTTTATTCTATGTTATTTCTCTAACAAAGTTCCTGACACATTTATAGGTGCTTTTTTGAGTGAAGGATTTTGGAGTCACTTAAGACTTCTGAAGTAACAAGTGCTTGCAAAAAAGCAGTTCTCAGTACTGTATGTATCAGACCAGTGGTTCTCAAAGTGTGGCCTGTGGAGCCCTGGTGACCCAGAGACTTTCAGGAGGATCCCTGAAATCAAAACTGTTTTCATAGTAGTAAGATACTACTTGCCTTTGTCACTGTGATGACATTTGCACTAATGATACAAAAATAACAATGGGTAAAATTGCTGCTTCCATAACACAGTATCGAGGAACTGGCACTAAATTGTACTAGCAGTCAACGTAGTCTTCACTGCCATCCAGTCACAGGAAAAAAGAATTATACCTGTGTCACTTTAAGGAAGTGCTTGATGAAACACTAAAATAAAAACTTTGTTTTATATAAGAACATGTTTTTTCAATAATATTGTTGTATGTGATTAAGTAGATAGAGACATAAAGCACTTTGGTGCCTTATAATGTTTCTCTTGAGGAAAAGCACTTGTTCAACTTCTCTGAATTTTGAGCTGAATTAGCAATTCATGCAATATCATTTTCACTTGGAAAAACAGCTAACAGTCATTCAGCCTTGGGTATCTGACAGATATTTCCTCAGAAATAAATAAATTGAGCCCAACAGCATTTGTTAGTAATGATCAAACTCAAGCTCTCAAGCAAAACTTAGGATTTTTGAAAATATATCCACCACTGTGAGCTTAATAGCTTCCCAAGACTTTTCTGTTGAGACTGATGGTGATATTAACAAATATGACTTTTTGATATTGTATAATGAAATGTGTCAACATTTAAAAGATCTGCTGTATTTTCCAAATGACCAGTGCATGCTACAAAATCATGTATGGTTAAAAGAGCCCTTCACAGTGCAAAATAAACTAATCAATGTAATATAACAGAGTACAGAAAACTCACTGATAGAATTTGAGATTCCACATTTCAACTAACCTTTAGCAGAGTTGTGATGGAGCATCAAAGAACATCCCCAATTATTGGAAGACAGTATCACTGTGGTGGTGGTGGTTTAGTCGCTCAGTCATGTCTGACTTTTTGTGACCCCATGGACTGTAGCCCTCCAGCTCCCTCTGTCCATGAGATTTCTCAGGCAAAAATACTGGAGCAGGTTGCCATTTCCTTCTCCAGGGGATCCTCCTGACCCACGGCTTGAACCTGTAGCTCCTGCATCTCCCGCTTGGCAGGTGGACTCTTTATCCCTGAGCCACCTGGGAAGCCCCAGAATGTGTGAGGTTGGATTTCTTCACATTCTTCAACACTGAATAACAAATTTCAACAGACTGACTAAAGAAGCAGACACTAGGATCCATTGTCTTCTACTATGCCAGATATTCAAGAGATTTGCAAAAATATAAATGCCATTCTTCTAAATTTTTTTGGAAAAAAGTTGCTTTTCATTAAAATATTTTATGTTAACATGTGATGGGTTTATTGTTACCTTTAAATGAATTAATACTTTTTCATTATAAATAAGTTTTAATTAATCATTTAATTAATCATTTTTTTCATTATAAATAAGTTTTAATTAAGTATCAAGGATACAACCCACACTAAGGCTCTTTGGGGTACTCAGTTAATTTTTAAGAGCATCAAGGAATCCTGATACCAACAAGTTTGAGAATTGTGCATCAGATGGAAGCAGAAAGAATAAAAAGACTATTTTAGATAATTAAAATAGGAAAAGCTTATGTAGGATAGCTAACAAAAAGGTTTTATTATAGCTTCAGAGTTAACGGCTTAGATGGTTCATCAATGAGGAATGGAAAACACAATCAGGAACACTGAACTTAGACACCATTGGCTGCAAGTAAAGCCACCACATACATCCGTATCAAAGACAGTTCAGAAGCAGGCACAACTAAGACTTGGGAACTGAGGAGAAACAGGGATGGATGTGTTGCATAAAGAAGATACAGTAATTTCTACCCCCCGCCTTTTTTTGGTGTCAGTTCAGCTTCTTTTCCTTTAGGTTGCAGGAGAACAAGTAAACATCTCAACCCTATGAGTATAAATCACAGTCCCTACAAATATGCTCACTGATCTGGTTACAAAAACACACCTGTATGATGGACGCTTTCTCCAGACCCTCTCCCCACATCGCTCGTTCTCTATTACTATTTCCTTTGCATTGGAGCAGAATTTTAATCTGCCACCAAAGAGTAATGACCCCGTAGCTTCCCGTCTTCAACATCCTAACCACACACAGTCCCTTTAGTGCCATTAAAAAGACGCAAGAGCAGAGGCAGCATCACTTGCCTACAAGGCACTCTCACACCTCTCCCCTGAGCCTCTCAACAAGCCTATGAAATACAAAGGGCATCATCACTCCCACTACAGATGAGACCCAGAAAGGCCAACGTGACTGAAGTTACCTGGCAGGTTAGGGACGGTACTGTGGCAAGCACGCAGCCATCTGTCTCCTAAAGCCATGTTCTCTTCCCTTTAGGAGGCTGCTCGGAATATCTGTCCTGTCACCTCCGCATTCCTAGCCTTGCCTTTCCCACATGACAGAAGATGTTCAATACTGAATTCTGCCTTTATACAATCTAGAATATACAAATGCAGTCCCTAAATTCTTTTTTAAAGCCTCCAAAGAAAACTCAGTAGAATTCATATTAACCTTGAAAAACAGGTCTGTGCCATCTGACGGAGCAGGGCTATATTGGTAAATAAAACAGAGACCACAAGAGAATTAGGGATTTTTGCCCTGAGAGTTCCAAGAAACTTTTCAACTCACTAATTTCATTTCAGAGGCGATGAACTATTTCTCGCCTCATTGATCATACCACCCTGAAAAATGAAAATACGCTCATGAAGCCAGATGCCATTACAACAGGGTAATCTTCAGACCCCATGGGCTGAGTCACATGAAGAGTAACTCCTGGGCCACAAAGTGGGCTATAAAGATGCTCCTGACATAATTCCTCCTACTCAATTCTAAGGTCATGTGTACATAGAGAAAAGAGAAGTAGGAACCTACAGGTGAGAAAAGAGCAGGGACACAGTGCAACTTCCCAGAAACCGACTGAAAGGCGTGAAGGACTATAAAAAATGGAGGGAAAACCCTGAAGGGGATGGACCCGAGACGAAGGTCCGAAAGGCAGGGGAAGGTCTTGTGTGGTAAGTCAGCTGAATGTATCTCACACCTGCTTTATCTTCACCTTCCTGTTCTTTTCTTTCAGGATGTTCTCCCTTCAGAGATTCTTTTTTTTTTTTTTTTTTTTTGATCACAGCTCTTTGAGATACTCTAATGAACCCTATAAATCCTATTCCCAGAGAACTGCACTTCTCCACAAAGCTGTGTCCACTTTCAAGGCATCTTAGGCTTTCTGAGGCTCCCTCAGGGGTTGAGAACCTGCAGTAGAGTTAGAACCACAGTCCGCTCATACTCCAGCACCAACTAATGATCAGTTCCCTCATTAAGTACCAGACGGTGTCCACAACCTGGGAGGGAAAGATCGGGTAGGTTTTGATTTTTGTTTCAGAGGTAGTGACAAAAGCGAAATACACAGGGAAGAGACTTCCCTAGATGAGGTCAAGTCAAGGCTTCATGATTGCTGGGAGGGATGGTATAAAGTTACAGGTACTGAATGACGGTCAAACTGTGTGACCTCAAGGGTCCCTTGTAACCCAAGAGACTGATTTTGGATTGCTCCACACAATGGCAGAAACTCACCTTGATGGGGAGTTTTAAGTCTTAACTTTGGGAGAAGGAAATGGTAACCCACTCCAGTATTCTTGCCTGAAGAATCCCATGGACGGAGCAACCTGGTAGGCTACAGTCTACGGGGTTGCAAAGAGTCGGACACGACTGAGCGACTTCACTTTGACACCTAGAGGACACACTTAGGTGGGAATTTCTAACCACTCCCCTCACCTTCTGGGATTTGGGGAGAAAATTTCTCACTACCCCTCTCATCCTGAAGCCTCAGGAATGAACACTGGATACAGCGGGCTAGGGCAGACCTGGCGGTGGGAAGGAGTGATCAATCCCTGGGTATTCCTTCAGTGACGCAGTGACACTCATACACAGTGGGGGGCATGGGATGACTTGGTCTTTCAAGACCAAAGAAAAGCAAGCAGGCAGGAGGCAGCATGGCAACAGGGGGACAGAGAATCAGAAGAGCACAGGAGAGACAGGAGGCCAGCGCAGCACAGGAGCGAAGGGCAGGAACCATCAAGGGACACAAGCGGACGGCACACAGGAGAACACAGCGTTTCCCCAAATTCGAGCATCCACCTTCCTCCTCCAGATTCTGCCACTTGTAGGTATCACCCGTAGTATAACTTAACAGTGCCCTTTAAGAAGCCTCTTCTTAAAATACTTATTTATCCTCATCATATAAGGCAAAAGTGCCAGTTATATTTCTAATATATATTAAAATAAAAATGTATCCCATATTCCACTTAAAATCACCTGGCCCCACAGAGGTCCAGCTGCCAGTCTTTGACACATGCTGGGAGCCGTGAGTCCTGAGTTTGGTCCTGACTCCAGCCTCACCTCTTAGCATGATCCCCCGCTCTTACAGTGAAGGAGAGCCAGGTAAATCTTAATGCTGCCTTGCATGGCTCCAGCAGGTTAGTGGATTTCTCTGTGACTGGCAAAGGTACCCACCGAGGTGACATGTTAGCAGGATCCTAGAAACGTCCTGGTTTCTGTTCTTTTGGGGTTAGCTTGGACTTCCCTGGTGGCTCAGACAGTAAAGAGTCTGACTACAATGCGGGAGACCCAGGTTCAGTCCCTGGGTTGGGAAGATCTCTTGGAGAAGGAAAAGGCAACCCACTCCAGTATTCTTGCCTGGAAAATCCCATGGACGAAAGAGCCTGGTAGACTACAGTCCATGGGGTTGCAAAGAGTCAGACACGACTGAGCAACTTCACTCCCTCACTCACAGATGATGAGGGGGTAAGACATCTGGGAAAAAAGGAGGGAGGGACAAGGCGGCAGCCTAGTGTAGAAGGAGGAATGTCAGCCTTGAACCCAAAATACTGCATGCCCACTTTCTAGCTGAGTGTAAGTTTTTTTTATTTTTAAAATAAGACTAACCATGCCCCCTTTCCCTTTATACAAAAGCTCCTCAACTTTCACTCAACCTCATCTTTCAAAAATTATACGCCAATGATACTAAACTAACTCTTGAAAGTCCCATTCAGACCTACATACAGAAGGTGGATGACATTTGGGCCTTTCCCAGTTCAGTCTTGGCAACTTTGCTAGTGGAGTTAGATTAAGAAATGTACTGCATTACTAACCTTTTTTTTTTTTTTAGTAATAAGCTTTAACTGACACAAAGGACAAAGATGGACAAAAGTATGTGAGGTGGCAACTCTTACAGATTGATCTGGTGTTCACTGGACTTAAATCTGGTCAAATTTGTGCTCAAAATAAGGGAAAAGAACAAAAGTGAAGACTTTCTGGAAATTTATGAGCCAAGATTGTATCTAAAAGCACAGTTAGGGAGTCAGTAATAGGAATCCCTCCTTATAATGCATAAATGTAGAGTCATATTTACCACATTCGATTTCTGTTTATTTTCAGGAACACATTATGCTCAAAATGCTATCTTATCTCATAGAATATTTAAAACAGTCTACAGCAAAATACAAACAGGTAAGTCTGGACAAGAGCCAACATAAATCAGAAGGCCAAAAACATTTAAAAAATCTATGTATTTTATTATGTATAAATTAATATCTAAAACATATCTCCATTTTAAAATGTAAAAAAAAAAAACAAACACAAAGAAACAAACGAAGCCAGAGGAAGGTGAGAACAAAAACACGGATGACAGAGTCTACAGTTAGAAAGTTGAACTGAGCTTCCTGCCAGGCAAAGTTAAAAGGGAAACATGACCACTACCTTGTTACAGAGGCTTAGATCTGAGTTACAGATTCTTGTTACAGAGACTTAGATCTGAAAACGATTTCTCTTTATGTGTTTTCGATGAGAGACAGATCCTAGGACAACCCACAGTACATACATGAACTCGTTTCCTAAGACCAGCTCTGACTGTGACCTCAGTGTTAGCTGGACTCAACATCTCTGTAGCAGGAGGGCAGTGGGCAGGCGATGGAGGTCAAATGAGCAGCTTGGAGGCTCACAGGAGACGAGGAGTAAGAGTTCAGGACACCATGAAGTGCAATGTGAGCTTCAGGTCAACCGTTTAACCCCGAGCTCTAGGCACACGAGAACTGGAGAGGTCTTGATGCTGAGACTGACTCAAGGGGTGCAGAAGTGACATCCCCATGTGAATAATCCAGCTAAGGTGGCTCTGACATCAGCCCCATCCCAATACAACTCAGAAACAAATGGCTTACTTACAGGGGTGCTCTTTGCAAAATAGCAAGAATAATCTTGGGCACATCCACTGAGCTCCCTGGAGCAGAGGCTACTAACTGGGCCCCCACAGCCATTTTCTCCTTCACCTTTCAGTCACAGAACCCCCGGCATTTTAACTGGGCACATGACCACCCAAATAAGAGGCTCTCCGTCCCAGAGCTCCTCTCAGCCAGGTGTAGCCAGAGTGACTGGAGCAACTCCAGGTCATGGCCTTTATAAAAGAAAACTGTTCTCTCTCTCTTATCCCAGGGGAACCGGACATGTAGCTGATGATGCGCTGAACCGCCCAAGGGCAACACCCCAGGGGTGGCTGAACAGCAGGCTCAAAGGAAACCAAGTTCCTGATGACCCTGTGGAGTTAAGTCTGCCCTGGACTATCTAATTCCCTCTGTACTATTACAGAAGAGAAAAATAAACTCCTAAGAGCCTCTGTACTTTAGGTTCTCCTTATAGCCGCTTAGCCTGTGCTTTAGTATCATTCACTACAGAAGGGAAAGATGGCCAGACTGGAGACTTCAGAGGACTCAGGCAACACCCTAGAAAACTGAACTCACGATTTACCTCAGCAAACAGGTCAGAAAATGACAGCCATCAAATAAGCTTGGCCTCCTGCTCCTTCCCCAGGAAAGGCCCAACCACATCTTCTGAGCGCAGCCCAAACGCAACACAGTCCACTGTGGACCTGGACCAAATCCTCAGGAGCTGGTGACACAGACTGCCTTCCCACCGATACTCAGCAGGACCCCCATCCGACCTTTTCCCCTAAAGCAGGAGAGCTCCAGACGTCTCCGCCCTGGATAATCACTGTTCCTGAGGATAGGCCAAGCCCAGCAAGGCGGGGGCCGAAACAGCTGTGGTGGGGGAGGCGCAGGAGGGACTGTGTGTGAGGGTCAGTGGAGGGGAGTCCAGCGCCCCAGAACAAAAGCCACAGCTGGGAACTAGACAGGGAGGGACACCTTGCCGTCTGCCCAGGATTTCCAGGGTCCTGAGGCCTGAGGGTGCAGCTCCTGCTCCTTCTGTGACACTCCCGCCCTCCCCCCCGCCCCCCGGTGACAGAGCTCAGCCCAGCAGCTGCCAGTCGCTAACGAATCCCCGCCACCGGCACCTGCTGCTGCTTGCGGATCTTGTTGAAGAGCTCCATGTACTGGACCATGGTGTCCGCTGGGCTGTAGACCGCATCGTGTCTGTTCCCAAACACGGAGGGTGCCCCTGGGGTGTGGCTGCCTAGAAAGCTCTGCAGGAACTCCAGCAACAGGCTCCAGCAGTCGCTAGCTACCACACAGGGGCCATACTCCACCTGGGGACCAAGAGAAGGGAGATGGAGGGTGAGTGAGGGCAAGGACAGGTCGTCCGCCCTCTGCATCCATCTTCCCCAACCCGGAGACCACGACACACACCTTCCAACCCACAACTGCCCCGCAGGAAATATCCAGCTCAAACACCAGGAATTTGAAACCCTCAGCACTGTACCCTTTAAGCTCAAACATTCTCAGCTTGGGATTATCAACACACAGCCCTACGCACAAGACCCAGAAGCACAGCTCGGTCCCTTCAAATTATCTCTGAACTTTATAGTCCCAGCTATGATGGGTGTAGATTCATGGACAGCTCGGGAAAATTTATGAGAGAAAATGAAGAGCAGGAGAGTCTGTGAGTGTGTGTGATTTGGGGGAATTGACAAGAGGGCAAAGTAGCCACATAGGCCCATAAGTGACTTCAAGACCAACCGTTACTCCCAAGGTAGATACAACCTGGGCTCTGACCCTAAGAAATAATTTCCCAACTCATGTGACAGGGGCTGAAGGATACAGATCTTAGGCTTGCTCATTCTCCTCTCCCAGTTTTTCACTGGAGAGATGGCAGGGGAAATTACCGGCAACTACAAGGAGAAATAAAGAAACTGCCGGGTGCGTTTGTGTTACAAAGTAGAAAACGTGGAGGACAAACAAACACTGGGTTCCCCGTGGGTCTTGGCAAATTCTCTGTGTGTTATGAATGAAAAGAGTCAGGACATCTTAGCTCTAGAGGTCCCTGGAGTTTCTCAGTAGTCATGACCACTAATGCCCTTTTCTCCACCTGTGCTGCTTTTGAGGACTTACCTATCCCCAGGTCTCCACATTTTAAATCCCTCCTTAAAGGCTACTCCTGCAGGAGGTATCACAGTCCTCTGAGTCAGCAGTGCTCTCTGCCCTGAACTCCCAGAGCAATCTGTGCTGCCTTTATGGCATTTCTTACAGACTAACTTCAAAAACAGCTCGCATGTTTGGGCCTGGCTCTCTTACTAAGTCATAAATGTTCAAAAGGAAGGCCCTGTAGTTTCTTCTTTTTTTTTTAATCTCACACAGTGCTGGGACTGTGGTAGATGGTGCAGACTCTCACTGGTCCCAAAGCCAGCTACTGTCACACTCCGTCTTTGTCATTTTCAAAATATGTCATAGATGAAATCATCACACATACCATGAAAGAAGGTAGACAGCATGTCAAAGGGAAGGGCACATCTTTGTTTCAAAACTTTGAGTGGTCCCTCTGTGTAATAGTTTACCTGCCCCTCCTTGACCATCCCTCCTCTTCTCCAGCAAGCCAGCCTTCCTAAGCTTTCTACCTGCTGTGAATCCAGATCCCCATTCCCATCCTGGCCTAGAGCATCCCTAAGTGATTAAAGAAAGGATAAAAAATGCAGGGTAAGGAAGCGCAGCTGCTCTGCAGACAGGAATCAGGGAGGCAGACTCCTCTGCCTGCATTCAGGGTCGTGGGAATCTGCAGAGCCAGGCCCTTCACCACATCTGCTCTAGTTCACCGAGGTCTTACCTCCACGGAGATGCCTCGGGCACTGGGCCCCATTGTGACCGTGCCCACCTTCACTAGGAAGTCACAGTACTGGTAACGGGTGCCCCGGGTCTCGATCTTGCTGGCCTTGGCACTCTGGAAAAAGCCCTTGAGTTTCACCATGAGCACGTCAAAGTTGGTGTCGGCAACCAGGCAAGGGCCATTCTCAAAGAGGGCGAAGCAGCTCAGAGGGTACTCGGAATTGTGCATCACATACATCAGCTTCCCGGCCTGACCTGCAAGGGATGGAGATCCTGCTCAGCGACAAGACCTTCCTCAGCACATGCCGGAGTAGAGGCCAAAGTGCTGAACGGGGCCAGAAGACAATCCAGCATCGCCCCAGCAGTCCTGGAGGGTGGAGGAGGGAAGGCCCTCACCAACAGCCTTTTCCAGAGAGGACCAGAAGCCAGGCAGCATGTGGCAGAACCCACCCGATCTACAGAAAAAGGTGATGGGCACACTGGAACTTTTGACGGTCCGGATAATGGTTTAATTCACTTTTTTTTTCCAGCTTTTATATTTATTTCTGATAGTTGGGAGTAAGTTTTGCACTTATTTGTAGTGAACCCTGCATTTTTGCATCCTGGTTGTTATGCATTTTGGTTTTTAGTTTCTATTTTCTTCTCTCTTGCTCTTTTTTCTTTTAGCCACACCGTACAGCATGTGGAATTTCCCTGGCCAGGGATCTAACCTGCACCCCCTGCAGTTGAAGCACAGAATCTTAACCACTGGACCACTAGGGAAGTCCCTGGTTTAACTCTTAAGTTGAGTGATGCACAGATGGATGATTAACGATGATGATTAATAACTCACACAAGATTTACATATGGTCTTCTGTATAGTCTTATATTACATAACAAGGAAAATAAAAGTAACAGCATTTGAGCACACCACACAAAGCAGCTGCTCTCTTCTTTGCCTATCACTCCCTTCCTTGGCCTCCTCCCTCTTTGAAACAGAGGAAATGGCCACACAGAAGCAGCACAGGGGAGAATCTGAACACGAGGCTGGACGGGAGGCCAGAGCCTTGTCTTCTGTGCCCAAGTTTAGACTTCATCCTAAAGACAACAGGGGGCCTTTGGAGAATTTTAAGACATCTAGCCGACTTAGGAAGCAAGCAGTACAACTGTAGCAGAAAGAACTTGGAATCTAGATCAGAAGATCCAGTTTTAAATCCCAGCTCACCGGTTCCAGTCCCTGGGAAGTGAGTTTTCCAAGTCCTTAAACTAGCCCTGACACTCTGCTAGGGCTGAAGAGGCATGTAAGTAGAGGACTTAGCCCCTGGCCTCAAGCAGCTGACAATCTCACTGAAGACTGTCATTGTCCTTCCCTGATAGCTCAGTTGGTAAAGAATCCGCCTGCAGTTCAGGAGACCCCTGTTCAATTCCTGGATCGGGAAGATCCGCTAGAGAAGGGATAGGCTACCCACTCCAGTATTCTTGGACTTCCCTTGTGGCTCAGCTGGTGAAGAATCTGCCTGCAATGCAGGAGACCTGGGTTCAATTCCTGGGCTGGGAAGATCACCTGGAGAAAGGAACAACTCCCCACTCCAGTATTCCAGCCTGGAGAATTCCATGAACTATATAGTCCATGGGGTTACAAAGAGTCAGACATGACTGACTGACTTTCACTTTCATTGAAGATAGGTGGAAAACTTTTTAAAAGACCATGAAACCAAAGTGTTTGCCTGATGATAGACCAGAAGTCTTTGGAGGGAAGGAAAGACTTCAGGGAAGGAAGTGGTCAAAGCGGCAAGAGTCAGTTGGAAGAACCTTCATGGAAAAAACAGGACCTGAAGTAAGATACAAAGAGAGGGTAAGATTCAGGCAGGGATGAGGGTGCAGCAATGGAATGAGTGCAGAGACAGGTGGTGGGCGATGTGGCCTCTATGCAGGCCTCCACTGTGCTACCACTGCCTGAATGCAATCGGCTCCGCACCAACCTCGCCCCACATCCTCCCAACTGCCCGCTACATATTCACACCTTTTACCTGGGAAGCCTAGTTCCAAACATTTTAATCCACCAATAAAGATATCCAAAGCCAATCTGTCATTCTGTTCTTGTGCAGACTCACTGTGATTACATACTTAATTCATATTACAGGAGTCTGGAAGTGTTTTCACTCTCTTGAAAAAATTCTGAAAAGCTTTTGGCCCCCAACCAGCCAGCACCCACATCACTACCTGGGAATCTGTTAGAAATGTATATTCTCCACCCCACCCCACACCCACTGGGTCAGAAACTCTGCGGGGGTGGGGAGGAGAGGGGAACCCATCCATCTGTGTGATAACAAGCCTTCCCTCTAGGTGATGCTAAAGATAGACAGTGTGAGAACTTCTGATTTAAAGGCACAGAGCTGGTAAGCGACAGAACTGGAACTCTAATCCAGGTGTCCTGACCTCCTTCCATCCTACCCCACTGCCCACTGAGAACCTGCTGTTTCTCCAACTAGACTGTAGCTCCTTGAAAGCAAAGGTCTGATCAGGAAAACAGAGCCCAAGCCAGGGAGTGTCACAGAAGTAGCATGTCACCTTATATCTGTATACTAGTGTTCTGTTTTCCAGATGCTTTCATAACTGTTCTCTCTTTTGATTCTTATATTCCGCCTTTTGCAGCCAAAACAAATGTTAACATTGCAATTGCACTGATCATGAAATTCAGTACAGCTCTTAACCTACCGTTTATTAGCTATTTATTCCATGACAACCTTGGTTCGAAGGGCTTTGTGTGTACTACCTTATTTAACTAGGAGATAAATACTGGAATTATCTTCGTTTTGCAGACAACTGTACTGGGAAGGGTGAAAAAACAGAGCCCACACAGTTAAGTTTCTTTAGAAGGAGTTTAATACAGGGAATGACGTATAGGAGTTGGTAGAACTGAAAAATCCAATGGAATGGTGAGGTCACCCAAAGATTAGTAACACAGGGAGCCGCTACCATCCCTAGGGCTGGAAGGAAAAAGGGCAGATTCGCTCTTCTGAGAGCCAGGAACAAGGGTTGCCTAACAGGAGGAAGAAACACAGTCACAGCCAGAGACACAGCCCAAAGCAGAGGGACAGGGAGAGAGGCTGTCTCTCTTTTTGCTCCTCCCTCCAATTTTTGCCAGTGCCTTTCACTGGCCAAAGGGAACTAAATGGGGGCTGGGCAAATGTAGTTCATAGGAGCAGGGCAGGGAATAAATCCCTGGGGAATAGGCAACTGACCTACACAGGAACAGTCACAGACTGCAGAATTACCTAAAGATGCAGTTAGTTGTGGCAGGCAGGACTCCGTTACCTGGTTCCATGGTTTAGGCTTATTCACTGTGCTATGGAACCATCCAAAGTCAAGTTACCAAAGAGCCAAGACTAAAAGAACCCAGGTTCCCTAACTCCTATTCAGAGATCCTCTTTACCTCCCTACCACGACCACCACCACCACCACCAGCCACAACGCATCTCAATTCGAAATACATTTAAAACAAAAGTTAATTCATCTATCAAGGTTATGCAAAGGTGGTAGCCAAGGCCACTGGCTAGGTGGGGGAAACAGGAAGTTTTTCTACAGAAAGTTCCCCAAACTCTAAAGCTCCAACAGAATCATATACAAAGGCTTCTGAGCTTAAAAGGAGACTTTTTCGAACTTTGGAGTGCATAAAGATCATCTGTGAAACTTACTATAATATAGACTATGACTGATTACCAGTGAGTCTGTAAGCTGGGCCAGGAATCTGCACCTCTAACAAGCAACCCAGATGATTCTGAGAAAATTAGTGATCAACACTTTGAGAAATGAAAAGTGCTTTAAAAGTGCAAAAAGACTACAACACAGGCCCAGACTAAGAGATGAAGAGAAAAATTAATGAATTCAGAAACACATATACCACATATCCAAGAACGCCACCCTCAGCAGAAGAGCAGAAAGATTCCAATGAACATGAACGTCTATTAACTCCAAAACAGGTTCCAGCCATCCCACAGGCCCAAAGCTCACTGACCTTGGCTGCCCAGGGTAGAGGCAGCTGTGTGGTAGGTCTCACAGTCCACACAAAATGTTCCTTGCTTCTCTGCTCCAAGCATCTCCAATTTCCGGGTGAGGAGCTCCACAGTCTGCTGGACACTCTTGCCCTCAGCCACGGGCATCTGGGACACACTGGACGGAAAAGGACCAAAATCATCAATGAGTCATTCATGAGCCTGCAAAATCATAGCTCATCAGGGCCTGAATGTGCATAGACACCACTAACCCAAACCTTCTCATTTTAAAAAGAAGGAAACAGAGGCCCACAGTCTCTGAGAACTCCACTAAGAACCAGAGCAGGTCTCAGGACGCATACCAGTGCTTTGAACTTCCTGTCCAGAGCACCTCCGTTTACCGAGTGTGGCAAGCACGCCAACGTTCCAGAGAAGATTTTAGGTGGCACACAGGCTGAGCGTTCAGTAACACAGTCACACGATGAGAAAGGGATTTCTTCCACGTTTCTTTCAGTTTTGACTACATCAAGAAGAAAGCCTCAACTTGGAATTATTATTCCAACTATTAATACTCTCTTTAACACTTTGCATGCAAGCTGTCCAGCACAGTAGCCACAAGCCACATGCGACTATTTACACTTAAATGAATAAAACAAATTAAAACCTCAACTCCTCAGCTGCAAAACCCATATTTCAAGGCTTGGCAGCTGCAAGTGGCTGGGAGCAGTGCTAATACAGAACATTTCCATCAAGGCAGAAAGTTTTAAGGATCCTGGGAGCAAAGAGAAAGCAAGCCTCAAGTTTCTAATCCTTGGAAGTGAAAGGCAACAGCATGTACATGAATTTAACCAAAACAACAAAACAAAAAGTCATTTCCAAGATTTCCTTCTATGGTGAGGGAAACTGGCTCCCCCTTTACAGAGTGGCAGGTAACAATCACCAAGGACCAACTATGTGCCAGGTAGTACCTAAAGACCTTTCAATGAACTAACTCTTTGAATCCTCACATCAGCCCCATAAGATATACAATTATCTCTTTGTTACCAATGAGGAAAGTGAAGTACACAGGGGTTGAATAACTCGCACAAGGTCACAAAGCTTGGTGTGGTGTGGCCAAGAGTCAAAGCCAGACAAGCTGGCTCCACGTCTGTGCTCTTAACTCTACCAGAATGCTTCCCCAGGAATACAGTTGTCTGTTAAAATACTTTTATGGAGAAGAAAGAGGAATAAAACGAGACATTAATAAATAATAGTTTAAGTGCGACTGGCTTTTTAAAAATCTTAAGTACAATCATATGTGGCTGAATGTTGGGGGACACTGCATTACTTTATGATCAACCAAAATAAACTAAATGAAGCAATAGAGTCCTACTGTTGCTAAAACTGTCTCTAATCTCCATCAGAAAAAGCACTAACAAGTAATGATGATGATGTGCCTTATTCTGAAATATAAGAGAATCCCTAAGGTGATGCTACTGTGGTCAGAAGTCCTAGAAGCCTGAAAAAGTTGAGAAGCATCCCAACATAGAACCCTTTCCCCGCTTGCCTTCTGCCCTGAAAGAACAGGTACTTCCAGGGTTTCATGCCTCTTTGCAGCAAAATTTTTTTTTTTTTTTTTTTTTGGTTGTGCCACAAGCCCTGCAGGATCTAATTCCCCAATCAGGGATTGAACCCGTGCCCACTGAAGCAGAAGGTGCCTCCCGCAGTGGAAGCGTGGAGTGTTAACCACTGGACTGCCATGAAAGACCCTAGCAAACTTTTCATTCCCATTCTTCCCATCCCTCTTACAGTACAGGACTTTGAAAGAGGCTCATGATGTCAACTTCAGGAAGCAAATGTGCAGACACTGACAAATCTGCAAGACCTGGGCTACCAGGAGATCCCACAGGGTCTTAAATGAGAATCCTAGAGCCACTGTCTTCAGATAACCTGGCCTCTAAGCCCTCTCTGGGAGAGATGCTCAAGACATATATATTTTAAAGCCCTGAAATCTAGCATTTTGGAACTAATGACTCCAAGAGAATTAAGCCCATACCTTTCCCTGCCACAATGACTTATAACATGTTAGAAATAAGTCCACAGAAACTAAACCAACCGTGTAATTAAACAGAATAGGAAACAGGCCCTGAAGAGGTGATGTGCTTGGAATTCCTATCTCCTAATTCCCAACAGCTCCTTTTTTCCCTCCAGACTCAAGATCTTACAAGGGCCAAACTAGAACCGGACACATGCTGATCTAACTGCATTTAGTGGCTGTAGGGAGGGGCAGGCAAAAACCTAAAAAAGATAACTATCTCCTTGTTCCCTATCCCCTACCCATCCAAGCCCTGCCTGCAGACGGGTCCGAGTCCCGACATCCTATTTTCAACCCTAAAGTTCTACCCCGGGCTTCAACGTCAAGAAATTGTACCAAGAAAAAAGGAAGGAGGTACACGACCATTAAACGGGTTCTTAAACCCTTTTACCTGCCGCCTTCCAGGAAGAAGGGGCGAATCTCCGAGGAAAAGGGTCTGCAGATTCTGCAGCCCTCACGGTGGCCCCCTCACCCACACAATCCGAGGATATTTTGCTCATCTTCCGGGGGACTGCGGACCCCGGTCGGGATCCTCCTCCCGGGTATATTCGAGGCTCCAGGGGCCTTCAAGCCCCCAAACCCCGCCCCACAAAGTCCTTTGAAGTCCTACCAAGTCACTCCCATGGTGTCGGGCCAGGAGGATGGGAGGATCAAACAAGTGAAATGCAGTGTGCTCCAGCAGCCCACACGAGGCGAAACCACCTCGCTAAAGCGAGCTCCGACGGAGGGAGGCGCTCCGGAACTTACGTAAAAACACAGCGCCCAGTCGACGCGCTCAGGCGGAATGAGGGCGTGTCTAGGTCCTTCGGTGACGTCACTGTCCGACTCCGCCCCCACCCCACCCAGATCCAGGAAACTAGGAAAGTGTAGCTCGGACTACAACCACTTAGAGAAGCCAACGTTAAATTCGGGAGGATCCAGCTCCGGGACCCGTGAGCTCTTTTTGGGGGATGGGATGGGACTTCTGGCACACCCGGCCTCCAGACGCGAGGGGGCGCTGTGAGCTCCGGTGGGCTCTTGGATGCTGGGTGTTTACTGCGCAAGCGCACTCAGGACTTTCTTTTTTTTTTTTTCCTCCTCCATACCCACGTGGGAAACTTTACGGCCCGGTTTTCGCAAAAAATGCCCAAATTCAAGGCGGCCCGCGGGGCCGGGGGTCAGGAAAAGCATGCGCCGCTGGCCGAGCAGATCCTGGCTGGGGAGGCGGTGCGGGCAGGAGCCCGAGAAAAACGGCGGGGTCGCGGAACCGGAGACGAAGAGGAAGAGTACGTCGGGCCCCGGCTGACCCGACGGATTTTGCAGCAAGCGCGGCAACAGCAAGAGGAGCTCGAGGCTGAGCATGGGAGCGGGGACAGGCCCGCGCCGCCGCGGGAGCGCACCACGCGGCTGGGTGAGTGGCGGGGATGGGGTACGAGGAGAAGGGTGGGTAGCTGGGGTGGACGGCTGAAAGGTGTCCGGCAGGGGACTAACTTGGAATTAAAAAAAAAAAAAAATGAGGACCTTGGCAAAGGTAATGGGGTGGGAGACCCAGCTCTAGGGCAGATTGAGGGTTGCCGGAGCCCTCCACGCCCACTCCTTAGAGTGGCACTCTTTTAGGCATCCCCGAGGTTAGGCCAACAGGAAGTGGTTACTCAGGCCGCTAAGTTCTCCTAGCATTTATTTATGTTTTGTAAGTAATCATGGAATGTCTACTACGCACATCCCACCGTGCTAGGAGTTTAGATAGTTTAGGTAAAAAAATGTAAATAGGATAAAGGTATACTTGACTACAGGATCTTACAATGTAGCCCAAGAGAGGGGGAATTAAATAAGCAATTAGAATAATGCACTCGTGATAAAGTATAGTTTCTCTGATAACGATAGCATTCGTCTTGGGAGTCAGGCTTCCTAGATTGCATGATCTTTGTGCTGAGAACTGAAAAGTGGGGAGTGCTCTGAGCACAAAGAACAATATTGTTTAAGGAATAGAAAGGGAGAGAGATTAATTAAAAGATGGTCATTTTGTTTGTTTGTTTTTATGCTGAGAGTGTTGACCTCCAAGTTGCTTAATCTGTTTGTCAACTCTCATCTTTCATTTGTCTGTGAGCAGTGTTCACAAACACTAGCCTCTTTGCTACAGTATCTGTTCTCAGCTTCTAAAACATCACATCCCTGTTTTACTAGTTTTTCACCTCTCAGTGGGCTTCCCACGTAGTGCAGTAGTGAAGAACCCACCTGCCAATGCAAGAGCTGCTGGTTTGATCCCTGGGTCAGGAAGATCCCCTGGAGAAGGAAATGGCAACGCACCTGAAGAATCCCATGGACAGGGGAGCCTGGCGAACTACAGTCAGGAAAAGTCCACAGGGTCGCAAAGAGTCAGACACGACTGAGTACACTCACGCACCTCTCAGTATTCTTTGCTGGCTCCTATTCTCCGCCTCCCAACGCCTGGCTGGTGAGATCTCGGTTCCCCCACCAGGGATTGAACCCTGAGCCCCAGCAGTGAAAGCCCAGAATCCTTATACTAGGCCACCAGGGAACTCCCTCTGCTGACTCCTCTTTTGTCACCAACCTCTTATTGTAGCGCCATAGGGTTCCATCCTTGGAGCTATTCTCTTCGCCTCTGATGACTTCTCTGGTGCTGTTATCAGGTTCAAGGTTTAAATCCTATCTATTTGTTAACTGCTTCCAAGTTGAAATTCCAGCCTAGATCTCTTCCATGAAACCCAAATTCTTGTATTTCAGCTCTCTTCAGCTTCTCTGATTTGAAGTCTAAGAAACATCTCAGATTTAGCATGTCCAGAACAGAAATCCTGACCATCTTGCCAAACCTGCTCCACTCCCAATCCACTTCACCGCAATTAATGGCATGATGTCCTTCCATTTGCTCCAGACAGAAAACTCAGACTTGTCTCTTTCTCGCTCCATATCTAATCAATTAGGAAGTCCTGTTGACTCTACCTTTAAAATATATCCAGAATCCGAGCACTTGGCACCATCTTGGAACACCATCCTGTTCAAACCACAGTGCTCTCTCACCTGGATGATTGCAGTAGCCTCTTACCGAGTATCCCGTATCGACCACAGTGTACTCTCAGCTCAGCAACTCGAGGATTACCTCATCTACAGAGACCTCTATGATCTGCACCTGTTGTCAGTCTGACCTCTCCTACTCCTTTTCCCCACCGCCCTCTTCTCTCCATCCATATCAAACCAGTCAATTCTAAAGGAAATCAGTCCTGAATATTCATTGGAAGGACTGATGCTGAAGCTGCAATACTTTGGCCACCTGATGCGAAAAGCTGACTCACTGGAAAAGACTGATGCTGCAAAAGATTGAGGGCAGGAAGAGAAAGGGACGACAGAGGATGAGATGGTTGGATGGTATCATCAACTCAAGTCCATCCACATAGGCTTCATTGTTCCTTAAACATGGCAAGTTAGGGCCTTCACCCTGGCAGGTCCTTCTGTCCTCATACACCTATTGGTTTCCTCCCTTAATTTCTTCACCTGCTCAGAGAGGCCTATCCTGACCATTCCATTAAAAATTGCAACACATCACCCCTGTCTCCACACTCACAACTTCTCTACTCTGCTGTATTTCTTGGTCGTGGCATTTGTTTTTTTTAACATAACGTATATCGTATTAGTTCATTGTCTGTGTCCACCATGAGAACGTAAGTTCTGTAAGGGCAAAATGTTTTCCTCTTGTTTACTGGCACCCACAACAGTGCCTCACATATGGTAGACACTCTCAGTGTTTGCTGAATGATGGTGAGGTAGATAAGAGCAAAAGCTACAGAAGTCTCAGTGGCTGCCCTGAAGAGTGGGAAACAATAGAGACTAAGGAGACCAGTTTGGGGACTGTGGAATTAATCTAGACAAGAGGTGATACTGACCTAGGCTTTGACAGGGCTGTGAAAGCTTCAAGAGAGATTGTGTGAGGTTCAGTGGAAAAGGACTTGGTAGTTGACTGGGTGTTGGGAGTCGGGGGCAGTGGACAAGGCAGGTCTGCTGCCTAGGTTCTGGCTTAGTGTTGACTGGATGGTGGTCCCGTTTACTCAGATGTGGAACACGGTGAGTAGTGTAGACCCAGGAGGGAAAGGGAGTGATTGAAGATTGAAGTGCCTGCGGGTCATCCATGAACAAGCTGTACAAGAGACAGCTGGCGTTAGGGTCTGGAGCAAAGAGAGATCGTAACCCTACAGGTACAGATCTGGGAGTTGTTAGCATGTGAGACAGAACATCTGGTACGTGTAACCCTCCCCCCTTATTTAGCTTTTATCACACCGTATCTCCGGGGGTTGTGTGTGTGTGTGTGTGCTGCACCCCAGGCCGTGTGGGATCTTGGTTCCCCAACCATGGCATGGATTGTATTTCTCGCTTCCTGCAGTGAAAGCATGGAGTCCAAACCACTAGACCACCAGAGAATTCCTAGCAGACACTCTTGGGCTTCCCAACAAGCCCTCCTGCCAGTGGTACCCAGGTCTAGAACACACTCCTCCAGCTCCCATACTGCCCATCCAGAGCCTAGGCATCCTTAGCATCCATCGTCTCTTCTGAGTGCCTGTGTTATACATCGTCTCTGCATTGTGATACACATGTCACAATGATATACATGGTGACACTAATCAAGCCCCACCATGGGTGTGAGAGAGAGGTGGTGAATGTATAATCTAGACCCAGACTGCCTGCGGTAGGCAAGTCAGTCAACTTTCCTGTGCTTCAGCATCCCCATCTGAAACTGGGTGTAATAATAGTAGCAACTCCTTACGGTTATGGTGGTTATGTATGTTATGTAACAGTTTCGTGTGTTCACTCTCGTTTCCTACTGTCACTGTCTCATTGGTTCATACATGTATATTTTGGTTCTCAAGCAGGATTGCACACCCATGGGGACTGGAAGGTAGTGTGCATTTATTACAAGCATGTGTGAGGCCCAGACCATAATCCATAATGGTTAAAGTTGAGTTGACCTCTGAATTCCTCACCCACTGCTTGGCCATGCTCACCCATTTCATCTCCCTCTTCCAGGTCCAGGAGTGCCGCAGGATGGATCAGATGACGAAGAGTGGCCCACCCTGGAGAAGGCTGCCACGATGGCAGGGCCGGGCTACCAGGCAGAGGTGGTCGTGGACCCCGAGGATGAGCGTGCCATTGAGATGTTCATGAACAAGAACCCTCCTGCCAGGTAGAACTGGCACGGCCCGGGATTTGGGAGAGCAGCTCCTGGTAGCAGCTATGTAGGAAAGAAACTTCAGATGCAGAGAAGCGTGTATTCTGGCAGAGTTTTGAGTCTCCATATCTGGGAAGGGCCTGAGCATTGCCAGTTTGGGGAGCCACCTTGACAAAAGTGGCGCATCCTCTGAGGACTGCTCTGAATGAGAATGATGCAGACTCAAAATAGCTCCTCCCCCTCTGTCCACCTGTCTTTGAACTGCCTGGATTACTTGGTGACGTCGCTGCAAGGCCTTATTCTGTCTCTGGGCAATCTGTCCCATTGCATTTGGTCTTGATGTGCTCAGTTTTCTTAGCAATAAGTTCGGTTTCTTTGGCCACATCTCTTTCATACCCTAGCTGTCATTTTATCCAGGGTTTTCCAGCCCTTACGCCACTGGCATTTGGGGCTGGATAGTTCTCTTCTGTGGAGGCTGTCCTGTGCAGTGTAGGCTATTAACAACATTCCTGACCTGTACCCACTGGATACCAGTAGTGATCCCCTCCCCGACACTGTGATAACCAGAAATGTCACCAGACGTTGTCAGATGTCCCCTAAAGGACAAAATCATCCCCCAGATAATAAATTAGAAAAAAATTTATTCTTATCTTCAGTAAGTGCTGGGTCAAAAACATGCAGGTTTTTAAGCTCCTATGGTCAGGCTCCAGAGGCCATGGGTTTTGGCCCAGGAGAGAGGCATCTCTGATAAGGGCCCTCAACCACTTTATTCTGATGCTGTTCTTGGTTCTTCAGGCTGTTTGTGGATTCACGCATGCTAGTATCATTAGTATATTAGTATCGTTGCTATCATTGCTATGAAAAGACAGGAGGGGCTGGACAGCAAGTTCCGCAGCTGTGTATTTGAGGGCACAGCGCAGGCCTGAGCCCCTTTCCCAGCCCTGCGCCCAGGATCTGAGCGGGATATCACGGCGCGTGTGCGGGTCTCTCCAGAGAGGCGCTCAGGCTGTCACTCAGCGCCTTAACTCTGCTTTGGCAGCTCATTCTGACAAGCTTGCCAGGGTGGTTTTCAACAGAAGAGTAAAACTGCTAGGAACAGGGGCTCCTGGCAGTCTTGAGGGGTGACAGCCGGCTAGACCCACATGGACTCAGCAGTCAGAGGCCGCTGAGCTTGGGGGCACGTGTATACTGTAAGGTACCTGACCTTCAGACCTTGAAAGACAGGCTTTGACTATTTCCCCCACTCAAGAGCTGAGAGACCATGGGTGGGTTACTGACCCCTCTGCCTATCGGTTACCATGTCTGTTGCACAGATGGTACAAGGGTATGTCTGGTTTCTGCCATACATTGCTTTATAGTGCTGTGGTGGAAGGGGACATCTGGAAGGAAGTCCTGCCCTCCAAAGAGTGGTTTTTAAATAGACTTCAGCAGCCCCTGAAGATGCCTTTATCGTACCGAAGCCCAATGTAATGATAATTGTGACTCATCACAGTCAGATTGTGTGTAAGGAGGCTGGAATAAACAGATCATCATCTTGGACCTCTCCCCATCAATTTTAATAAATTGAAACAGGGGAAAGGGTATGCCGTGCTCTCTCCCTAATGATCCCAGGCTCCCAGAAATATATCACAGGTATATCACTGAGGTGTGTCTGGCACTCTGAAGAGGTCAGAGCAGGGTTTTACTCCATGTGTTACCTTTATGCGGGTAGGTATGTTATCATCCCTGTTTTATAGGGGAGGGAGCTAAGGCTTAGAGAGGCAGAGTAGCCTGCCCAAGGTCACGCAGGGAGCAGAGGAGCCACGACCTGAACCCAGCAGTCACCTTCAGAGCCCAGATTCCTCCCCTCCATGCAGTTCCATCCTCAGCTGAATGACTGCCGGGTCCTTTGTGCTCTGTAGGGATTCTCTGCTGGGGGGGTAGGCCCAGCGGAGTAGACCTCAGTCACGCATCCCAGCAAGGTTGCAGGTTTATGAGGGCTCTCGATAGACGGCGTGGGGTGTCCAGAGCTCCCTAGACTGAGAACACGGCCCTGCCACCCCCTCCCTCCCTCCTGTTCCCCCAGGCGCACCCTGGCTGACATCATCATGGAGAAGTTAACTGAGAAGCAGACAGAAGTCGAAACGGTCATGTCCGAGGTGTCAGGCTTCCCTGTGCCCCAGCTGGACCCCCGCGTCCTAGAGGTCTACAGAGGGGTTCGGGAGGTAAGTAAGGACTGAGGAGAGCCATGACTGGATACCCCCACCAGGGCTCTTGGGGCCCACATCTCTTGTAGACTGCGAGCAGGCTTAGGGGTCCTGCACCCCAGCTTATGACTTTAGTCTCAATTCCCCACTGAAAAATGAGGATGATACTAGAACCTCGTCACAAGATGGTTGTGAGGATTAAGTGAGTTAATGGACGCGAGGACCTCAGATGGGGCCCTGACAAGCAGTGTGTACGTCAGTGAAGATGAGGGTTCTGTTCTCTCCTGCCCAGGTATTGTCTAAGTACCGCAGTGGGAAACTGCCCAAGGCCTTTAAGATCATCCCTGCACTCTCCAACTGGGAGCAGATCCTCTACATCACAGAGCCTGAGGCCTGGACCGCTGCTGCCATGTACCAGGCCACGAGGTAGGGCTGATGGGGGTCGGGGCAGCCTTGGGTCTGTAGGAGGGGCCAGGTGCGGGAAGAACAGGCTTTCCCTCCCTCTGTCTTTACATTCCCTCCCAGAGCTCTCTCTTGTGCTTCTTTATGGCATCACTTCCCCAGCTTTTCCTGTTTCCTGTTCTGGGGCCAAGATCCTGTTAAGAACGTCCTGTGATGAGTTTCTAGGGGAGAGGCGCCTAACTACAGGGATACAACCCTGCGGTGTCAGGGTGGCCTCAAAAGTCTGTGGCTCCCCAGGCGTGTGCAGGTCCCTAGTCACAGCAGGGTACAGGGGACCCCTGATAGAGAGGGGAAGGTGAACAGCTGGTTCCTGTCTGTCTGCAGAGCTCTGGCTCGCCCGAAGACGGACAGCATTCACCCCATTCAGGTACATCTTACAGCCCCTCCTGTTCCCTCTCTAATCTGACCTGGAAGCAACACGCACCCACCCCGGACCATCCGATCTCTTGCATGCAAATACCATCCACAGTGATATTTGAAGGGCCATCTCTGTCAAGTAACCTGGGATTGTCCCCCTTCCTTCCAAAACCACTAGGATTTTCGCCTCTAACCTAAAGGAACGGATGGCCCAGCGCTTCTATAACCTGGTTCTGCTCCCCCGGGTACGAGATGACATTGCTGAGTACAAACGACTCAACTTCCACCTCTACATGGCCCTGAAGAAGGCCCTGTTCAAGCCTGGAGCCTGGTTTAAAGGTGGGGACCCAGGAGGTGATTAAGAAAGGGCGGGGCTGGAGCTCCTGCATTACCTCCTTTCTCTCACTCTGGACTGCGAGTGACCGTGCCTCTGTGCCCCTCCCCAGGCATCCTGATCCCGTTGTGCGAGTCGGGCACCTGTACCCTCCGGGAAGCCATCATCGTGGGCAGCATCATCACCAAGTGCTCCATCCCCGTGCTGCATTCCAGGTAGTCTTGGGGGGTGCAAAGCCACAGATCGGCCCATCTTCAGACAGCAGAGTCCCAGGACTTGGGGTGGGATGGGGGCACAGTGGAGGGAAGGAGTCATACATAAGCTCTTGGGTTTGCAGTTCAGTTAAGTTGATGGGTATATGATAACTCCACAGGAGTGTCAGTCCCGTGGGAACAAGGTCCCAGAGCCTGGCACATTCTCCGTAAAGAGTTGAATGAATGAGAGAATGGGGAACATGGGAAGAAAGCAGGTTGGGGTGGAGACATTTGGATACACTCTGAGACAGAAGCAGCCTGAGCCAGAGGTGGGGATTTGGCATGAGTCAGCGTAGCCCTGGTAACAGGTCGAGGGAGTTAGGGGAGGGGAGAAGAATGCAGAGATTTCCCCTGAGGGACAGCAGAGTTTAGGGGCACAGGCTGGGGGTAAGGAGGAGCTTTCCCCCAGCATTTCCCTGCCTCCCTTCCCAACTAGTGCGGCCATGCTGAAAATCGCCGAGATGGAGTACAGCGGGGCCAACAGCATCTTCCTGCGGCTGCTGCTGGACAAGAAGTATGCGCTGCCCTACCGAGTGCTGGACGCCCTGGTCTTCCACTTCCTGGGCTTCCGGACGGAGAAGCGGGAGCTGCCCGTGCTGTGGCACCAGTGCCTCCTGACCCTGGTCCAGCGCTACAAGGCCGACCTGGCCGCGGAGCAGAAGGAGGCCCTACTGGAACTGCTCCGGCTGCAGCCCCACCCGCAGCTGTCCCCAGAGATCAGGCGTGAGTTGCAGAGTGCCGTCCCCCGAGATGTTGAAGATGTTCCCGTCACCATGGAGTGAGGACGCAGCGCTTGTCCGGGTCTGCGGAGCGTGGAAGGACTCCAGGATCCCTGCTGGTGACTGGAGGTGACTCCGAGCCTTGACAGCTGAAGACCCGGATCAGGGCCAAGACAGGTCGCGGGCCTCTGACTCCCCAGTTCTCGACAGGGGGCCCTGAGGAGGGCTGGTTCCCTCTTGCGTACTAGGCCTGCATCCCTGCTCAGTTCTGGGACCTGACTTGAGGTCCCACAGCCAGCAATCCCAGGTCCCAGCGAGGGTCGGAATGGGTCCTTCCTCTCCAGCTATTGTGGCAGGTCGCTGGGAGGTGGATAAAGACAAAAGGCAGGTGTTTATTGAAGCTCAGTGTTTTGATGTGATGGATGGAGATCTTTGCTTTCCTTGTTTCGCTGGAGGTAGGCACTGCTTCCCTCTCATGCATAGCAGTGGATTCTTACCTATTTACACGGGAGCCACACACCTCCCCCACCTTATTCTACGAGTCTTCTCTAGGCTCTACCCACCCTGCCAGCCTCTAGAGGGCACAGCCTTTGCCTTCCCCTGACACAAGCTACTTGGGGAGAATGCCAGCAACCAGGAGGTTGTTCAAACACGAGAAGGTCTCAGATTGGTTGGAAGAGCTAGAAGAAAGCACCTAGAGGGAGGTGGAAATTCAGGATGAGAAAGGTCAGACCCTGGGTCACCACCAGACCAGCTCCCTTTCTAACTTTCTTAGCCAGTGAAAGCTTTCAACCAGGGGTTGGCAAACCAGGGTTGTGTATGCCTGTTTTCTTATAGTCCATGAGAGAAATGTGATTTTTACATCTTAAATGGTTGTCGGGGGAGGCAGAGAAGAAACAACAGTATTTTGTGATAGGGGAAGATTATTTGAAATTTAAATTTCAGTGTCCCTAAATAAAGTTTTATTGGGACACAGCCATACCCATCCACTTCCATGTTCTCTGCTTTCATTGCCACTGCAGCAGAGACCAGGGCCGTCTGGCTAGAACCCTGTTACTTGCTTTTGCAAATGAGTTTGTTCCAACCTAATTACTCTATTTGGTCATAAAGCAAATTTGATTTATATGCAATTTTGTCTTGAGACGCTAGATGAAAGCAAAAAACTACCCCCACTGAGCCAAGCCAGATGATACACAAAATGCACATCCCTCAGACCTGTGCCAGTGCCCCCAGCTCACCTTGTGGGTTGGCGCCACACCCTCATCTGGTGGCACAACCTGCCTTCCACATCCTTCCGACCTCCGCTTCCACAGCCAACTTCAGGTGTGTATTTTTCAAGATAAAGGGCCATATTTATTGCAGTGTGTGTTTCTTAGCCATTTAATGTGTAAAAACACTATCTTTAAAAAAAAAAAGTGTCCTTCATTAAGTATTTGAGTATTGTGTCTCAAGCCCCATTTTCCCATAAGCCATGTGGCTTTAATTGTGCAATTTTGCATGGTGCAGTGATTTTTAGAAATGCGCACATCAGGTTCTACAGCAGAACTTAGGATATCACAGGCAGAGACCATATGGCTCACAAAGCCTGAAGTATCTACTCTGGCCTAAGACAGAAAAGGTGTGACGACCTCTGCTCCAGACATTGATTTTTATCCTCTTTTACCCCATGCAGTCTAGAAATAGGCTTTCCCACAGACTGCCCTGTAATCCAAGAAGCCAAAGTCAGTTTTATTCCAGAATCTTTATTATAAAGGTAGCATGATGGTCCTCAGCCACCAGCCTGGACCTTGTGGCCTCAGGAAAGACCTGTGTTAACAGGGCCTGCCTCCCTCTCTGGACAAGGGGCTTGGTCATGGCCAGGTCATCCCCTGCTTCATTCCACAACGCCCCCCACTCCTGGGGGATGGGGCAGAGGGCCAAAGGGAGAGGAGGGCATGGCCCCACCCCAGGCATAGCAGCTCCTTGGCCACGAGATCCTCTAGCGAGTAGCAGAGGGGAGGAATACAGCAACCACCAGGGTTACCACCCCTGCGGCGGGGGGAGAAGGGCCCCACCGCACCCTCATACAGTTGTACTCAAAGTAATTAATAAATTAAAACAACTTCCTTCCGCACTGACACCCCCCTCCCCCCAATCACACAGGAGAAGCTGAGCAGAAAGCAAAGCGAGGAGGTTGGTTCCTGCCCCTGGACGGTGGCGGGGCCCCTCCCTAGGAGCAGCTAGGATTATGCAGGGCCTCCAAGTGCTCGGAGAGGGGATATCCATTCTTGCCCCTCACGCGTGTCTAGGACATCTGAGTCGTCTTCAGAAAGACCCCAATCCAAATGCAGTAATTAGGGAATCCCCTGGCGGTCCAGTGGTTAGGACTCCGAGCTTTCTCTGCCAGGGGCTCAGGTTCAATTTTGGCAGTTGAGAGCCCCAGAGATAAGGGAGCCCCTGGAAAGGAATGCTGGTACATGTGTTACACTTCAATGTCATCTCTGGCCAGCCCGGCCCGCCCCCAGGAGAGCTGAGCTGGCTGGGTGCAGGCAGGAGGAGGAGCCGGACTGGCCCCAGCCGTGGCCGGCCAGGCCCGTTAGTGCACACTGCAGGGATAGGTAGGACCTGACCCCTGTGGCTGGCGAGGGGCAAGGGGAAGGAGCCCCCTCAGGCTTCAGCTGTGGCATGATACCATTCCTGCAGCCAGGGAGGCGGGTGGCAGGGTCCCCTCCAGCTGTCCGCAGCCACTCGAGGGGGCCTCTCCAGGGCTACAGGTGGATGGCTGTGACGTCTGTGGGAGTGCTGGTCTGGCTGGGCCCCTGGCTGCTGGAGCCTCTGGGGGCTTTGGGTGCTGGGCTGGGAGAGGTCTGGGCGGCTTCCCTGAGGCTCTCCCTGAGGGCAGCTTCAATCTGCTCCTGACAGGCCCGCAGGCAGTCCTGGGGACAAGGGGGAATGGTGAGGAAGATCCGCTTCCCACCCCCGCCTCCCCCGCTCCCCCAGTATCTGGCAGCAGGTACAGGAGGACAGCTCCCAGCACACAGGGAAGTCTAGGGAGGTTAGGCCACAGCCCAACCCCAGGAATCAGCCTTCAGTTCTCAGAAACTGGCAAGAGGATGTGGCAAGAGGGTGTGAGAGCAGCCCAACATCTGACACTGAACCCCCCACCCCCACTCCTGCATACTGCTTAGCAAGAAAAGGGTACTCGGGGGCAGTGCCTTTCGGCCCACCCGCAACACTTGCTCTTCTCCAGACCAAGGCAGGAGATAAAAGACCACAGAAGCCGCAAAGGTGGGGCACTTGAAACCTGGAGTGGAGACCAGGTTGGGGGTGGCCCACAGCACCCTCTGCTGGAAGCTCAGGGGAAAGTGCTACCTTGTGAGCAGAGGCCGTTCGCCCAGCTGCCCAGCACTCACCACCTCAGTGCCTGTGATCCCTGCCAGCAGCTCCGTGAGCTCGTCCCCAGACGTGGAGCAAGCACCCAGGCCTTGCACTGCAGCGCCGATGCTGCCCGTGGCAATCATGGATGGCGGGTACATGGCAAAGGTGTAGTCTAGGAAAGAGAAGGGACTGTGAGGCAAGGATGAATACCAGCGTGCACCTTCTAATTCCTAGAAAGTGCCAGGCTGTCTGAATAGAGCATGGGTATACTGGGACACCCCGGCAGTGAGTGGTGTGAGACAGCAGCCGGGGAGAGGGTCAGGGTAGTAAGTGATCCAGGCCAGGAACCAGAGAGGGAATGGGTCTCTTCCTGGTATGGACACAAGGTTAAGAGACCTGGGTTCTATTCCCAGCTTAGTCACTAAGAGAGCCTGGGCAAGTCACTTCTCTCTAAGCCCTTGGTGTCCCCGAGATCCCAGACAACTCTGCTGCTTTTCCGTATTGATACTGGGGGCTCAGGGAGGATAGGATTTTCGCAAATTTTGAGGTTATAAACCAAATCTTCTAGTTCCCTCTCACCTTCCCAAGTCTTCTGATTTCCCTGGCTTGGCACATGTGTGTGTGGGACTCTTACCTGTAGCACAGAGGGCCAAAAAGGTCTGGGCGTGCTTCTTGACCAAGGCCTGTCGGTCGCGGGGCAGAGAAAGCCGGTGCAGAATCAGGGCCAGGAAATCATGGGCAATCACTGCGGCCAGGTCCCACTTGAGCTTCCCCAAGACCAGCACCTCCCAATCCTGGAGGAAGAGGGCGGGGTCAGTGGCTGAAGAAGGGAAGGGGAGGAAGTAAAGTGGAAGTCTCACAGGGAGCCAAGCCCATCACACTTGAAGGTCAAGACTCCAGGTCTGCTTCTGAACTTCAAGACTGGCACTGTGGAATGGGGAATCCAGGGCAGCGAATAGCTAAGGGCACTTGCCTTGAGCATCCATTGATCAACTTCCTAGATGCCAGAACTACATGCCTTACATAAATTGCCTCTTTTAATCCTGCTGGGTTATCTTTTTGGGGTACAACAGTCCAGGCCTTCTCTCGACTTCCTGCAAGACTGAGCAGGCCTCCAGTTGTGGTTCAAAGAAAAGTCTGCAGACCACCATCACCAGGAACTGGAGGCTCTTCTGGTGTGAAGCAGAAAGACTCCATAATCCCAAGGATTTGTGAAAGGGGAGATTGCTAGCCTCTGCCCCAACTCAGCATGCCCGCCAAGTCCACACCTCTTGAAGAAACTGGGGTGAGCATGAGGCCCTTCCTCCTCTGACACAGCCCCTGGGCCAGCCCCGAGGTTCCTCAAAGTGGAGGTTGCCCAACCCAACCCACATCCCCTTGGGGGGACACTGGGGTGGGGGGCTGAAATAGAGCAACCCATTCCACCTCTCTGGCTGAAACCCATAGGGCCTAGTGTCATTTGAGTCTCAGGGGGAGTCTCAAGTGGAGGTCAAGGCAGACAGGATGGGTCCAGGTGATCCCTGAGGGGCCAAACCATCTCTCCATTGGTCCCAGCCTCCCTACAACTGCTGGGTCCTGGAAGGAGACTGGGAGCCCCACCCAATCCACTCCTCTGGGGTTCCCAGCCCTGGCCCCATTTCTGAGTTGCACACAGGAGGATTTCTTCATTGTTTTATCTCAGGAAGGAACTCATGGGTTTGACCCCTTAGTGGAGTAGAAATGGCAACCCCACCCAATCTCTTTTCAGCCCCCTGTCACAGCTGCCCCTCTCCTGGCCCCCACCTAAGTGTCATGATCTTCAGCATCTGGCAAAGCCTCACAGAAATCAGCCTGGCCTGGAGCCAGAAGAAGTTGGGCAGAGAAGTTAGCATTCTACTCCCCATGCTTGTCCCAGGGGTCAAACTCCTAACTCAGAAGGCAAAGAAAAGCATCCAGCATCCAAGGAAACCATCTGAAAGGCAGCTCGGAGTCGGGAGGCATAGGGTCCTGCGTGGGGGGAGAGTGGCCACCCTACCCTCTTATCTGGGCAGCCCCTGAGAACCTCAGTCCTCACTTGACAGAGAACACACCCCTGGCAGCTTCCATCCCATCCCTAACTTCTTAGGCCACCTGAGCCCTAGAACACTTCATCACCCTCAGTGCAACACTGAGCCACGACCCTTCCTTCCTCCTCTGGGCCCCCACCTTCTCTGTGGCACAGGATTATTTGGACTGACTGGTCTCTGATGTCCCTTCCAACTCTGACCTAGGAAGTCATCGATCGGCGCGCTCCACCCCCAGCTCAGGCAGGGGGAGTGGGAGGAGAGGACTTTTGGCCTGTTCTGAAAAACTGCCCTCACATAAAGGCACACATCCCATGCTAATCTTTTCGCAAAAAGGACGTCCCCTTCCACCAGCCCAAACCCCTCCAGAAACATCTTGCTCTCTAGCCCTGGAAACCAGCTCCACCTTCAGACTTGCCCAAAACTACCAGATTCATCACAAAGAGCTGTGGAGCCTCCCAGATTCCCAACTCTGGCCTCCTACTCCCATCTCCGAGAGCTACTTGGCAGGAAGAGGAATCCCGTTCCCCGACAAGCAGCACTCAGGGGCCCCAGTACCCTGGCTTTCCTGGCCAGCCAATCACAGCAGCCAGCACGCTGCCCTCCTCCCCGGGAGATGGGGCCCAGAGACGCCTCTCGGGTCAAGAGAAGACTCGACCGCTGTAGAGCAAGGTGGAGGAAGGTGCCAGCTCACCCCTCTCCCCTGGGTCCCCCAGGAGATGATCTGCACGCCCCCAAATAACCTCTTCCAGATCCAAGCAACTCCCCACCTCCTCTCCAGGCTCAGTGGGGAAAGAGAACCATGACTCCCCTGCCCTGCCTCGGGAAGAACCCAGCCCAAGTTCCCAGCAAGAGGCCCAGGGAGCCACTTCCCAAACCACAGGAGTGACAGCAGCTCCCCACAGGGTTATGAAAGACCTTGGTCAGGGTGGGTGGGCCGGGGAGAGGGCATCATTATCACATCGGAAGCAGCTGCAGTTCAGCCCCAGTCTGTGCCTCAGCACTGGCCTTTGGCTAAAGGGGAAAAGATGATTCCACCAGGCCTGAAGCAGCTGCTTCTGAGAGCAGAGTTTCTCAGGGTGAGACTAGGGAATGGAGGATGAGGGAAGGAGCTGGTTCTCCTGGGATATAAAAGGAAGGAAGGAAGCAAAGTGGGATTGAACTCCTCAGCCCTTCCTTACAGCAGCTGGGGCCTGGCTTTAATCGGCTCTGGGAGGCTTTTTGATCACAAAGTCCACACACTGGGAGACAAGACTCAACCAGGGCGGCCCCTTCCCCCACATGAAGCACATTCCACTCCCCCACTCCAGTGGGGGTGCACAGGCATGTCCTGCTGCTGCCAATAAATAACTCATGCTGGCTGTGTAAACCCAGAGGCAAAGTACTAGTGAGTGTAGACATGCAGTTTGACTTGTTGCTATCTGGGGGAGAGACCAGGAAGGAGTGGCACCCCCTGGAGGTCAAGACAAGGGGATCTGGTTCATGCTGGCAGGGCAAGCCTGAACTGGGGCTACCCTGACCATCACACCACACTGCCCCATCTTTTGCAAAAGAAAAAAAAAAAAAGCTGCTACCCTGCCCAGGAGCAGGAAGCCTCCGGAGGTCTTAGCTTTGCTCTTCCTGGTAAGGGAGGAAGGAGGCAGGGGGTGCTGGGGGGTGGGGAGGGTATGCACGCACCCGCAGCTGGCGGGGAGAGACAGAGTGGTCGGTGTAGATGCACAGTTTTTCGATGGTCAGGGGCGTCGTCTCGCGCAGCTTGGAGGCCAGTAGCATGCAGACCGCACCCAGGAGCTGCAACTGCGCCTTTCGGGTGGGGACGCAGGACAGGTAGCGATCCAGGTAGTTCATGGCCAGGGGGAAGACTTCCTCTTCACAGCGCTGCTCCTCACACACCTGAGGGAGGGCGCACAGTCACTTCGGGGGCAGAAGCTTAGGAAACGCAGCAGCAACTAAAGGCGGTGGGGGGGGGGGGCGGTGCGGTGCGCTGAAGGGAAGTGGAATGGGGAGCAAGACACGGGAGGGGGTAGGTGTACTCGCAGTGACAAGGACTAACACGCAGGATGCGCCTTCCCCAAGGTGACACCCTCCCACTTCCTCTGCGGGGCCTCCTTTCCCCGGGGGGGGGGGGGGGGGGGCGGGGAGCGGGATACGCCAGAGGCTCCCTTCCTTCAGGAATCCAAACTGAGGCTGATCCCCACCTCCGGATACCGAGGGTGAGGGGTTCGGAAAAGTCACCCATAGGAGCCAGAGAACTGGGACCTTACCCCCATTACTGCCACCCAGCGCACACACCCAAAAGGAAGGGAGGAGACTCCAGCGGCTGCCTCCCGCACTTTTCATTTCCCTGACGGCCGGAACAGCGCGCCACCCCCACCGGCTTCCCCGCCAGAACCCCCGCGACACACACGAGGAGCCGGCTCTGCGGCGGGGGCGGCCGGGCCCAGGGTTTTCCAGTCTCGCTCTCCCGAGAAGACCGGGCGTGTAATGGGGGGAGATTTTTGAGAGAAGTCAGAGGCGAGAGGGTGGCCCTCGCCCCGCTTTCCCGGCCCGAAGACAGGGTTATTTGGGGGTGCCAAACGTCTGGCGGTCAGGGTCAGGGTCAGAGAAGGGCAAGAAAAAGACAGCACGGAGGCAGCCGGCTAAGGGCGCGCGAGTGAAAAGTCCAGGCCCCGGCGATCTGCGCCACAGAAACATCTTGCTGATTGTTGCTGAGGACCAGGATGTCCCGACAGGGCGGCCCCGGGATGTCCGGAGCTCGGGACGCGGGGGTGACGGGGGAGGGGAGACCCGCCCGGGCGGTACCTCCAGCATCCAGTACGCCAGCATCTTCCGCATGTGCGGCTTGATCTCCCTCTGCACACACTGGAAGTAAGAGGCGCGGGGCACGTAGCGCTCCTCCAGGCGGAGCAAGCTCTGCAGGACACGCTGGTCCCCTAGCAGCCGCGGGTCCGGCCCGGCCCGGGGCGCGTGCCGAGTGCCCTCGCAGCACAGCAGCTCCATCCTCCGGCAGCGCGCGGGCAGGGCGGGAGTGCGGGCTCGGGAGCCAGAACGCAGGCGGCGGGCCGGAGAGCGCGGGGCGCGGGACTGTGGCGCTGGCGCTGGCGCTGGCGCTGGCACTGAGCGGCCGAGCCTCAGCCCGCCCCCGCCGCCGCGCGCGCGCCGCTCCCCTGACAGGCGCCCCGCCCCTCGCGACCGAGTAGCAACCGTGGAATGCTCAGACGTCGCGACGCTCCGGGGGCGGGGCCTCCGGCGCCCGGACGGAAAGGGCTGGCGGGCGCTCCCCCTCCCCCGGGGCGACCGCATTGGTCGGCTGGGCGCGGGCCGCCGGCTTCCGGGCGCTCCGGATCCTTCTGACCACCCGGTGGTAGAGGAGTGTGCTTTGGGGGTGGGCCTCTCCCCGCTCCCCCCCACCTCCGAGCCCTTCCATTTTTGCTTCTCCCGACTCCAGTCGCCCCCAAAGGTTATTCATTCATTCGTCAAACCCTACTTCACCCGCTGCTTGCTCTAGGGAATGTAAATAATAACAAAATGGCTAGATCTTAGGTGAGACTGGTCTGAGCACTTATGAAAATCTTAATGAAGAAGCTGTGGGTTAGGTCTTATACTGATTTTGCAGTTGAGAGAACTGAAGCAGTAACTATAATAATAGTTCGTCTGCGGCAGAGCTAGGATTGTGAAGCCGACGGTCCGCCTCCAGAATCTCTGCTCTACCCCGTGGCTACTTAAACTAATCCCCGAACCAGCAACATCTGCATCGCCTGAGAGCCGGTCAGAAAAGCAGAACCTCAGGCCCATCCCATGACCTACTTGATCAAAATCTGCCTTTAACAAGATCCCTGGTGATTGCTGTACATATTAAAGTGTGAGAAGACACAGTCCTAAATCCGCAAGCTTGAGAACTTCAACAGGGCAGGGCAGAAGGGGCAAGGATTCAAGGCCTCACCTTGTCTGTCATTAAGTCAGCTGTGTGGCCTTGGACAAACCCTGACGTTGGCCTTAGTTTCCGTGTGAGGAAATGATGGGCGGAGAAATTAGCTCCTTTCTGGAGGAGTTTCTTGCTCAGATTTTATCAAATCTTCCAGGGGCCACTTTTACCTCCCAAGCTTTGGGACTTTGCAGTGTCTCCAAAGCTGGATTCTGCGTGACCCAGGAGGCAAACACACCACAAGCCTCCAGGAATGCTCCAAACGGCAGGAGGCCATGGGGATCCCTGCCACTCCTGGGGTCCTCCAAGGAGGCGAGACACTTAGGAAGTGAGTTACTAGAGAAATGACACTCTATAGAAAGAGATCAGTCCTGCGCTAAGCATTGTCCCAATGAATTGTTCTTTTTTATACATTTTTTGTTGTTTGCATACCATGGAAATATTCAATGCATTGTAGAAGACAGAAAATACCAACGTCACGCAAGAAAGTAAACAGTAAGTACAGGCAGTTTCACCATCCAGATTGTTGTTGTCCTTCAATCACTAAGTCGTGTCCAACTCTTTGGGACCCCATGGACTGCAGCATGCCAGGCTTCCCTGTGCTTCACTATCTCCCAGAGTTTGCTCAAATTCATGTCCATTGAATCAGTGATGCCATCCAACCATCTCATCCTCTGTTGTCCCCTTCTCCTCCAGCCCTCAATCTTTCCAGCATTAGGGTCTTTTCCAGTGAGTCGGCTCCTTGCATCAGCTGGCCAGATAACTCTTTAAAATGACACTGTTTATTTTTCTAAAATTGTTCTATAAATAAATGTATTTTTAAGAATGACATTATTGCAAACTATTTTGTAAGCTGTTTTTTTTCCCATGAAAAAGTATACTGTCAGCACTTTTCCATCTCATTAAATATTCTATAACTTTTTAAAATAACTACCTAGTAAACCATTAAGTGAATATAGCATAATGTATTTCACCAAAGCTGTATTATTGGAAATTTAGGTAGTTTCTAGTTCCTCCCTATTAGAAATAATACTGTAAAATATTTTTGTGGTAGTATTTTTGTGCACACTCATGATTATTTCTAGAAGTGAATTAATTTCTAGAAGTGAAATTTCTCAATCTGAAGTTATGAAACATTCTAAGGCTTTTGATACAGTTCTTATTACCAAATTTCCCTGCTGAAAGGCTGAACCAAACTAATGAACAAACATTAGATTAAAAAAAAAAAAAAAAAACTACCAACTGGCAAGATGAAAAGTGACTTATTAGTAATGTGTATAAATTTTTAAATTCAAGAGTTCTTGTTGTATCAGTGTGAATGTGGGCTGTGTACCTTCTCTGATCTTGTAAGTCGTCTACTCCTGTCTTCAAAAATACAAGCAAGAAGTTTCTTGAGCTAACTAATCATTGCATTGCACTCTTTTGTTAAAGAGAACAGTGTATTTAAAATTATGAAAATTAGATATGAAGTTAAGGGGAGGCAAACATGTTGAAGCGTACAGGGCTTTTAGGGTGCAGAGGACTAAAAACATAGCTTTTGAAGTTAGTACATAACCAAAAACCAGTTCTGTCCTGGATGTTTCTTTACTTTCAGAATTATTGAGTAGGACTGTTCTGTTAAGAAGATGGTGCATCTTTGATGAGGGAGTAAATCATTTTTTCCCCCATAAGTATACTATTATTTCCCCCCATTTTATAGAAAGGGAAACCAGTACTTTAAAGAGGCTAAATAATTTGCCCAAGGTCACAAAGCTTATGTGGTCAAGCCTAGATACAATCTAGTGAGTCTGGCTGGAGAATCCATGCTCTTAACTACTTTATTCTACTGCCTCTTGTGCTGATCTATAAAGGCAAATTGATTTATTAGTTGTTGATTTAGTGAGGAAGGGGCACAGAAACTATCCAGTCCTGGAAGCTTGGGAGTGAGCCTGCACCCTGGGGAAGGGGGCTCCTGGTGAGCTGGGCATTTTGAAGGATACCTCTGCCTCGCCCTTGACTGGGATTGACATGCCCAGAGCAGAGTCATCTGGGACCTCAGGCCGAGATCAGATATAAGCCAGCTGGCTGTCCCCCATGGAGGCAGGTGAGCTCAGTGCCAGGCCAGGGCAGAGGAGTTCCTGGAGGGTTGGCTTATCTGCCTGGGAACTTCACCAAGCACCTCCATCTTAAAGGAACAGGGGCTCCCCTCATTTTTTATAAAAGAAGGGGGAAAAAAAAGACAAAGCACTGACCAGGGCCAATATGGGGAGGAGTTTCTGCCCAGGTGCATTCAATTAGAACAAGTTGCTCAATGAAATGGCAAATGAGAGGAGGGGTGGGAATGGAATGTCACAAGCCAGATGAAAAGCCCCAAGGAGGAAGGAAACAATGCTTTCTTCCTCTTCTTCCTTCTCCCACTCCTCCTCCTCTTCAGCATTGAAATGTCCCCCTCCTAGAACTAAGGGGGTGAACAAGGTGATGGGTGAGGCCCATCACCCCACGGGCTACATTCTATGGGACTCAGTTACCTTCGGACCCATTCAGATGACAGGTAGAGAGGCGAGGCCGCCTGGGTGGGGCCTGGGGCAAGTCTGCTTGCCTTCAAAGCTGGGGCTTACCTTTTCTTTCTTTTTTTTTTTTTATTATTTTTTATTTTTTTACCTTTTCTTTTTTTGTTCAATGAGAATAAGAATAGTTTCAGCCGCAAAGGGGTTCTGAGGACTAAACAGGCAGAAAGCATCTTGCCTGTGCCTGGCCCATTGAATGCCTATGAGCCTTCAAAGATGGTAGTTTGTTGTTGCCATTAATATCTTTCCCTCTCTTAAGGAGTACCCTTTACTCTATGAACATACGCCCAGAACTCCTCAGAGAAAAGTAAAAGTTTGAGCAGCAGAAGCCATCCTTCTAGAATGGCAGCTCCATTACATTTCACAGTGTAAATAAAGTGAGTGGTCAAGGGGACGGTGACGAACACTGGAGGGCTTGAGGCCACATCACTCTGTCCCTCCACCGACCCTGGCTGTGTGACTTTGGGCAAACTGTACCACCTTTCTGTGCCTTAGTTTCCTTTTCTGAAAACAATAATGACAGTAATGAAATTGTGCTTCTGTTGCATGGTTCTGTTGCTAAGCAAGCCTGCTGGGTTTTGTAGTTAAGCAAACCTGCTTTCTTGAGTGATCATTAACTTACAGGGGTCTCCTATACTTTTTTCTCTACTTACAATCCCCTAGTGGGATTAACTTTTTTAATTACTTGCTTTGTCCCTTGACTCTGTCTCTATGAGTAATACCTCCCCTTTGAGTGGCTAGAAGGATGGAATGCACTTATTCGTGTGAAACACATAAAACAGTGCCTGGCATGTGGTGAGCCATTTTTAAAAAGTTCATTGTGATTGTGGTACTTAGAGACACAAACTTCTTTATGTGTACAGACTATTTGTGATAATAAATGTAACACAATAGATGTGGAGGCACATGGAAAATAAAAATGCCAGGGATTACTGCAGTGGTGGTGAAGATATGGCAAATTCTAACATATGAAAACTGGTCTGATGGGCTATTATCAGATATCCTAGTTTTCGGAGAACTGGAGACACTTATGTGAATGCTATTCACACTATCCCCTCCCCCCCAACTTTTGACTTGGAAATATTTCAAAATGACAGGAAAGCTGCAAGGATAGCAGTGACCACTAACACACCTTTCACCTAAATTCTGTATATTCTGCTGAACTATCTGAGACCTAATTACAGACATCATGATTTCTCATCTCTACATGTTTCAGTCTGGGTCTCCTAAGAATGCAAGTCTCCCACGTAACCATGAAACAATGATCCCAATTAGAAATGTATACTAATACAATACCACAATCTGCATACCAAGGTCCCCAGCTGTTCCGGTAATAACCCTTCATAGCTTTTCGCTTTCTCAACCCAAGATCCATTCAAGGATTGTGTTTGCAATGTAACCTCTTTAATTTCCTTTACTCTAGAACAGTTTCTGATCCTTTTTAAAAAGCTTTTGCTGTACTTCCTCAGTGGTCCAATGATTAGAACTGTGCTTCTGCTCCAGGGGGCACAGGTTTGATACCTGGTCAGGGAACTAATATCCCACATGCCTTGCGCTGTGACCGAGGGGTGGAAAAATCTGATAACACTGGTATTTTGGAAAGCGAGTTGTTTTACACAGTATGTTCCAATTTGGATGCATCTGATTGTTTTCTCTTGACTAAATGAAGATTAATAAATATATTTTTGGTAGAAATATTGCCTAATGATGTTGTGTTCTGAATGTATATTTTTGAGTGGAAAAATCAAGCACTAAACCAAACTGGGGGCTTCCTGGGTGGCTCCGTGGTAAAGAATCCTCCTGCCAATGAAGGAGACATGGGTTTGATCCCTGGTCTGGGAGGATCCCACATGCCGCAGAGTAATTAAGCCCATATACCACAACTACTAAGCCTGTGCTCTAGAGTCTGGGAGCCAAAGCTATTGAGCCCACATGCGGCAACTACAGACGCCTGAGAGCCCTGGAGCACATGCTCCGCAACAAGAGACGCCACCATAATGAGAAGCCTGTGCACCGCAACTAGAGAGTAGCCCGAGCAGCGAGGAAGACCCAGCACAGTCAAAAATAAATAAATAAATTATTTTACAAATTAAAAAAAAAAAAACCCAAACATAATTTTTTTTGAGGACTCAGGAGACACTTCAGAGCTTACAGTGATCAAGGTCACTATTTTCAGCATCTGCTGTACAATATTTTAGATCTGTACTCTTCAAAAGTTCTTGTTCATCCATTCCTCAGTAAAAACTGAGCATACTCTTCCAGTAGATATAGAAGACTTAATTTAGAAACTATGTCCAAACCTGCTGCTCTAACATATTATGTCCATTATACAACACACGAAAAAATATGAAGAATAAGACAAAAATACATAGATCAGAATTTTTCACATTTTCTTCCCACCCTACAGTGGAACATCTTACAACCAGTGTTCACCATGATTTGTTTACTCAGTTCCCGAGACAGGCTTCACTATTGATCAAAACACTCCCAGTGAGCCCGGACGGACCTTAAAAATGTCAACACAGCACTCTGCGCAGTGCTACCAAATGAGAATGGGCACAGGAGCTGACCTGTTTGCTGTTTCTGTTTTACTCAGGAGGCTGCCTTCTTGACAACTTCACACGGATGTCCAGAAGGCACCTCTAGACCCAACTTCTCCAAAACGGAGATCCTCAGCTTTCCTCCAACAAACCTGCTTCTCCCACCAGCTTCCCCCATGTCAGCACGTGGCAACTCCATCCTTCCAGCTGCTCAGGCCGGAACACTTGGGTGTCATTCTTGACTACCCTCTTTCAACTCCCACATCCACCCATCGGCAGACCATGGAAGAGTCTACTTTCAAAATATCTGTAAAATTCCACCCTCTTTTCTTCTCTTCCTCTCCTACCTCCCTGGTCCAAATTCAGTAGTTCTTCCTTGTCCTGACTGGTCTCCCACATCCAAAACATTACTCATTTCTGGTTGGTTCTATGTTCAAAATACATCTCCAGTTCTTGCCTTTTCTCTATTTCTGCTTCTCCCACCCTGGTCTAAGCGGCATCATCTGTTGCCTGGATTGGGATGGTGGCTCCTAACGGGCATCCCTGGTCCACCCTTGCCCCCTCTGGTCTAATCTCAACCCCCAGGGCTCTCCATTCACTCACATAATTGTCTCTCACTCACCCTGCTCTGGCTACACTGGTCTCCTTATTGCTCCTGGACCATACCAGGCATACATGTTCCCTTGGTATTTGCTGTTCCATCTGCGTGGCATGTTCTGCCCCCCGGGCCCCCATGGCCCTGCCTTTGGGCTTTGACTAAAGTCACATTTCTCCTACAGCCTTTCCTGGCCATCCTACTCCAACCCTGATTGCCCCTGGGCCCCTTCACTGCTCGATTTTTCTGCTTACCACTAATCACTGACATAGACTACACCTCACCTCCATGCTCTGTTTGCAGTTTGTCTACTCCACCCCACCGAAACAGAATGGTGCCTGGTTCATAGTAAGTGTTTAAACTTTTTTCTTTTTGCCTGAATAAATGAATGCATGAATGAGACAAACTGGATGTGAGAAAAACACTAGCAAAATAATCACATGGTTGAAGGCTGCTGCGCGTGGAGGCAGGTCTGGAATTAAGCACCAGAACTTCCAGCTTTCCTGGACGGCAGTGGGCACAGTGGGTCCTGACAATGGAAAGAGCCATCAGGCAAAGTCACAAGGCTGGAGGCTTGGACCAGGGGGACTGCTGTACCCTAAACTGTGAGGTCCACAGGCATCGAGGTGGAAAGCAGCTGCATGTGCTACCTCATCAGAGTGGGGATTCGAAAGCAGTCGGGCACCAGAGCACGCGTTATAATCCTGAGTAAATGTATTTGTAACAGCTCTGTGCTCATTCAAAAGTTGTGTGTGCACCAGAACATCAAAGCTGGGCCTTTATCAAGCTTCCTTTTAAGATAAATTTATTTGATGAAAAACTATTAATTTTGAAAATGTGAAGTAGGATATGGCGGTTGTGAGGGCACCATGTGAATGACAGACAACTGGGAATTCATGGAAGAGGAAGAAAACAGCAGATTTTGGTAATTCCCTGGTGGTCCAGTGGTTAGGACTCTTCGCTTTCACTGCAGGAGGCATGGGTTTGATCCCTGGTTGAAGGAAATAAGATCCCACATGCCCCGTGGTCTGGCAAAAAAAAAAAAAAAAGGCAGATTTTTGAACCCAAAGACCTCAATTTAAGTCCCAAGACCTGGTTCTGTGCCAGCTATAAACCCAGAACCAAGCAAGTGCTTTAACTCTGGGAGCTTAGTTTCCCCATCTATAAAAGGGGATAACAAGAGCTCAAACTGCTTAGGGGATGGTTCTGAGACCAGATGAAATAAAGCACTGGTTAAAAACACTTAAGTTGGGACTTCCCTGGTGGTCCAGTGGCTAAGGCTTTGAGTTCCCAATGCAGGGGACCCGGGTTTGATCCCTGGTTAGGGAACTAGATCCCACATGCCCCAACTAAAAATTCTGCATGCCACAACTAAGACCTGGCACATCCAAATAAATATTAAAAACAAAAACAAAAAAAACCTACTAAGTAAAACAAACAAACAAACAAACAAAAAACCTACTAAGTAAACTGAATTGCTAGGCAAATCTAAGGGGTGATTTGAAGGAATATCATGGAGAACCAGCAGGGATGGAATCTTACCTTGCCCTTCTTTGTGTGACCCCCAAAACCCCCACTATCACCACCCCAACTTCAACCTTGCAAACAGAACCCAGATTTTGTTGTGATATCAGATGACTATTTCAGGAGAGGGTGGACACTCCTCTGTCTCAGAGGCTAAACATAAATTATTCTAAACCAAACCAAGACAATTCCATAGCTGGTTTAGGAATGGGTAGTTGTTGTCATATTCTGGCCATAAGGTGTGAAATAAGTGCTAAGGGGCTTCAATAAATGTAGTGCAAAAGAAAAAGACTCATTTCTGCCTTATGTGAGAATGGAGTAAAGCATGCTAAAATTTATTGGGTGCTTACTATGATTCGAAGTGCATGATTCTAAGAGTTTAAAAAACTAATTCATTTAATCCATATAATATTAAACTTCTGAGGTAACGGACTATTACCATCCCATATGACAGAGAGGTTAAGCAATTTACCCAATATCAGATACCTATGGGATCTGAAACCAGGTTTGGCTACAGAACCCACACACTTAGCCATGTTGCTGTGATGTCCAGAGCAGCTGCAGCCATCTTGCAACAATGAGGGAAGAAGCTGACACCTGAGAATGACATCTGAAAGATCAGAATGAATTTCTCCCCCTAATGTTGTTGAGGTACTGATTTAACCAATCTTGGAACCACCTACCACTGGGCTTTTTGTGATGTGTGAGACAGTAAATTTTCCTCATTGTTTAAGCTACTTTCACTCCCAAAATAAAAGTTCCTTTCTCTACTCTCATGCACACAATAGGACACCCTTCAATAGCAAATAGGCAAAGAGCTCCACCAAACATTCAAGAAAACAGTAATTTCAATACAAACTTTTTCAGAGAATATAAGAAGAGGGTTCACATCTCAACTCATTTTTAGTATAATTTTGATTCCAACAAGTGCAATATGAGAAAAGACAACCACACTTATGAACATGAATGTAAAATCCTAAGCAAGATATTAGCAAACTGACTCCAGCAATATATAAAAAAGTGATATGCTATTGACTTTATACAAAAAATGCATAGTTTATTTTTAATAGAATCACTATATTTTATTACACTAAAAGATTAAAGGGGGAAAAACCATATGATCATATCAACAGATGCCAAAAAAGTTTTTTATAAAATTCAACATCCATTTACAATAAGAAAAAACTCTTGTCAAAGTAGGGATAGATGGAAACTTTTCTAGTCTGATATAGGGCATCTATAAAATCCTACAGTGAACATCTTATTTAGTAGTGATGCACTGAAAGTAAATTAGGCAAAGTGCCAAGGATGCCAAGCCACTGGACAGAACTCTGAAGGCTTTAGCAGAGGCTGAAAAAGACCAAAGGTTACTGGTTCCCTTTCCGTGGCCATCCTGTGTTCTCAAGGCCACCTGCACCCAATGTTCTCAAGGTAGATCATCATATTCCCACCCCTGTCTTGTATATTTTTTTAAAGGTATTAATTATCTCTTTTAATTAATTAATTAATTAATTTAGGCCACACGGTGTGGCATGTGGGATCTCAGTTCCCTAATCAGGAATCAAATTTGCACCCCCTCCACTGGCCATGCAGAATCTTAACCACTGGACTGCCAGGGAAGTCCCCTTAACTTGTACATTTTTTAAATGAATAGCATCATCTTTCTTCAGAGTCCTCAGACTTTAAGCTCTAGTGCCATCTTAGATTTCTTCCTTTATTGAGTTTCCTATACCCAATTAGTTACCTGGTCCAATAAAACCATTCCCTGGAGCTCACTTAGATCCTACTATTCCTATTCCTCTGGTAGGCTTTTGGCAAATTTCTCAAAATTTGCCACTAGTAGTCCAGTGGTTAAGAATCTGCCTGCCAATGCAGGGGACATGGCTTCGATCCCAGGGTCAGGAAGATCCCACAGGCCTCGAGGCAGCTATGCCCTGCGCCAACTACTGAGCCTAACAGTGTTCTAGTGCCTAACAGCCGCAACTGTGGAGCCCAGGCACCACACCTACAGAGGCTCGAGTGCCCTAGAATTTGTGCTCCTCCGAAACAAGAGGTCACCACTACAGTGAGATGTCTGTGCATCACAGCTAGAGAGCAGCTCCTGCTCTCTTCAACTACAGAAAGCCCCCTCCCAGCAACAAAGACCCAGCACAGCCAACAAATTAATTAATTAATAATAAAAAACAAGACTTCACCTTCCATTGTAGGGGGTGCTGGTTTGATTCCTGGTTGGGGAGCTAAGATGCCATATGCCTCAGGGCCAAAAGTCCAAAACCTAAAACAGAAGCAGTACTGTAACAAATTCCATAAAGACTTTAAAATAGGTCCACATCCAAAAAAAAAAAAAAAACCAAAGCAAACCCCCTTCACAGCAGAGAGAATTCATCTCTCTGAAGAATCTGTTTGCATAATCTAAAACTGCTTTCTGCAAACCTGGAAGTCTAATGCATGCATGCTCAGTTGCTCAATCATGTCTGATTCTTTGCCACCCCATGGACTGTAGCCTGTCAGGCTCCTCTATGCATGCGATTGTCCAGGCAAGACGACTGGAGCAGGTTGCCATTTCCTCCTCCAGAGGACCTTCCTGACCTAGGGATCGAACCCGAGTCTCAAGTCTCCTGCATTGGCAGGTGGATTCTTTACCACTGAGCCACTAGGGAAGCCCAAAGTCTAATACTCTGTCTTTAAAATGTATGTACAGTTGGCATGAGCTCCATAATACAGTCCTAATTGCTAAAATATAAAAATAATGGCTTAAATTATTAATGGTTAAGGAAAATGAAACTCCATGGAAGCCATATATATCATAAGACTGACCCCGAAGGAATTTCAAACCCTTCTTCTGAAAGGCCAGGGCTACATTACAATTACAGAAGCCTCCCTCAGAGGCTTGAGGTCTTTACCCTGCTTCCAGATAGATTCAGGATCCATGGCCCAGAGCCATCAGATTAATCTCTCACAGACACGCCTTTCATCTCCAGTCCAAGGACCTGCTTATCAGTCAAATTTAAAAGTCAACCAGCCTGCCTTTTAAAGTTCTTCGAGAGAGCCAAGGCACCCTGTCCCATTTTATCTCAGTTGGAACACTCCAGCCCACCTCAGAGCCTTATCACCCAACACTGGCATCTTGCTCCTTCCTTCAAATCTACCTCTTTCCTTTAAGGCCTAGCTCCTGGCCCACCAATTCCAGAAACTTCCAAGGTCGTAAGATTGAAAGATTCACAGAAATTTTGAGCCAAAAAGGTTGATGACACCCAGAGAGGGAATGGACTTATCCAAAGGCATACAACCAGTAAAAGGGTGTTACAACTGCAGCCATGAAATTAAAAGATGCTTGTTCCTTGGAGGAAAAGCTATGACAAATCTGGACAGCATATGAAAAAGCGGAGACATCATTTTGCTGACAAAGTCAAAGCTATGGTTTTTCCAGTAGTCATGTATGGATATGAGAGTTGGAACATAAAGAAAGCCAAGCACTGAAGAATTGATACTTTTGAACTGTGGTGCAGGAGAAGACTCTTGAGAGTCCCTTGGGCAACAAGGAGATCAGACCAATCAATCCTAAAGGAAATCAGTCCGGAATATTCATTGGAAGGACTGATGCTGAAGTTGAAGCTCCAATACAAGAACTGACTCATTGGGAAAGACCCTCATGCTGGGTAAGATTGAAGGCAGGAGGAGATGGGGACAGCAGAGGACAAAATGGTTGGATGGCATCACCGACTTGATGAACTTGAGTTTGAGCAAGCTCCGGGAGCTGGTGATTAACAGGGAAGCCTGGTGTGCTGCAGTCCATGAGGTTGCAAAAGAGTCAGACATGACTGAGCTACTGAACTGAACAAACTGTGCTCATTGCATTCCCCAAAGATCGGAAACTCCTGGGAGAAGGTATCACATTTATTCCTAAAGTTTGTTAACCTCCTGTAGGATAAAGACATGGCTGTGGTTCCAGACTTCCTGCTCAGGCAACTCCCCTGCGTGGAAGGCCTTTCCTTCACCTCTTGTCAGTCATTCACACTGGCAAAATCCAGTTTAAGATTCCAAAATCAATAACCTCAGATATGCAGATAACACCACCATTGTGGCAGAAAGAGAAGAGGAACTGAGGAGCCTCTTGATGAAGGTGAAAGAGGAAAGTGAAAAGGCTGGCTTAAAACTCAACATTCAAAAAACTAAGATCATGGCATCCAGTCCCATCACTTCAAGACAAACAGATGGGGAAACAATGGAAACAGTGAGAGACTTTATTTTCTTGGGCTCCAAAATCACTGCAGATGGTGACCGCAGCCATGAAATAAAAGATGCTTGCTCCCTGGAAGAAGAGCTATGTTAGACAGCATATTAAAAAGCAGAGACTACTTTGCCGACAAAGGTCCATCTAGTCAAAGCTATGGTTTTTCCAGTAGTCATGTATGGATGTGACAGTTGGACTATAAAGAAGGCTGAACGCCAAAGAATTGATGCTTTTGAACTGTGGTGTTGGAGACTTTTGAGAGTCCCTTGGACTGCAAGGAGATCAAACCAGTCCATCCTAAAGGAAATCAGTCCTGAATGTTCATTGGAAGAACTGATGCTGAAGCTGAAGCTCCAATACTTTGGCCACCTGATGCAAAGAGCCAACTCATTGGAAAAGACTGATGCTAGGAAAGACTGAGGGCGGGAGGAGAAGGGGACGACAGAGGATGAGATGCTTGGATGGCATTACCTACTCATGGGACATGAGTTTGAGCAAACTCCGGGAGATAATGAAGGACAGGGAAGCCTGGCGTGCCGCAGTTCACGGGGTCACAAAGAGTTGGATATGTCTGAGGGACTAAACAAGTGCTGTTAATGAGCAGAAAAGATCCACACTTCCCCCAAACACACAAATCCAAGCCAGGTGACTTTTCTTTTTTAAAAATATTATTTGTTTATTCGACTGTGTCGAATTTTAGTTGTGGCATGCAGGATCTAGTTTTCTAACAAGGTATGGAACCCGGGTACCCTGAATTGGGAGCTCGTAGTCTCAGCCACTGGATCGTCAGGGAAGTCCCCAGATGACCTTTTCTTCCTTTTTTTTTTTTTTCCTAAACATTTCCTCCAAGAGTGTTTGTATCATTTATTCTCTTATTCATTCATTTATTCCACAGATCTTCACTGACACCCGATCAAATGCCAAGAACCTCCTGAGGCCATGACCAATACAAGAACAAATAAAAGACAGCTCTTTTCTCTTAAAGGGAACACAATCTTCTGGGGGAAACAAAATGTACTTTGCTTTCCTTCTTAATAATTTACCTTTACTTGATTCTTTAATTGACTCAAGTATGTGGCTTTGGGGGCTTTGACTCATCATGTGGCCAGAAAGTTCTCTGAAATCAGGAATTGAATCTTCTAAATTTTTTTGTATCTAAGTAGACTATGTTCCAGTTAGTAGCATTTGTCCTAGTATAACTATAAATGGTGCACCCTTTCACTCTCAAAAGTGTCCCAGATTGGAATAACAAGTGTTGCTGAGGATATGGAGAAAGTGGAGCCCCCCTACACTGCCATGGGAATATAAACTGGTGTAGCCACTTTGGAAAACAACTTGGCAGTTCCACAAAATGTTAAACAGACTGTTACCATATAACTTAGCGATTTCACTCCTAGGTAGATACCCAAGAAAAAATAAAAACATACATCTACACAAAAACTTAAATGTCAGAGCATTATTATTATTCATGATAGCCAAAAAATGGAAGCAATCAAATGTCCATCAACATATGAACAGATATAATGAATCATATTCAAGAATGGTCTAATGAGTGGTATTCAGACAATGGAAGATCACTGAGACATTCATAAAAAGGAATGAAGAGACCTCCTTGGTGGGCCAGTGATTAAGAATCCAGATTCCACTGCAGGGGGTGAGGGATGGAGAACTAACTTCTTGCATGCCCTGCAGCATGGCCAAAAAATAAATTAATTAATTAAATCAAATAACATACAAAGGAATGAAGCACTGATGCATAGTACAACATGAATGAACTCTGAAAGCATTATGGTAAGAGAAGGAAGCCAACCAAAAACCCCACGCATCGTATGATTCCATTTATATGAATTGTTTAGAATAGGCAAATCTATGGAGGCAGAAAATAGATCAGTGGTCAGCCTAGGTCTGGGGTGGTGGTGCTGATGAGGACTGACTGCTAATGGGTACTGCATTTCTTTTGGGGATGATGAAAATGTTCTAAAATTAGATTATAGTGATGATTGCACAAGTTTATAAATATCCTAAAAACCACTGACGTGTGCACTTTATATAGGTGAATTCTATGATATGAAAATTATATCTCAATAAAACTTTTTAAAAAGCATTCTAGACTTGGGACTTCCCTGGTGGTCCACTAGCTAAGACTCTGCGCTCCCAGTGCAAGGGGACTGGGTTTGATTCCTGGTCAGGGAATTAGATCCCACATGCTGCAACTAAGAGTTTGCATTCTGCAAGATCCCACATACTGTAATGAAGACTGAAGATCCCGCATGCTGCAACTAAGCCCTGCAACAGCCCCCCAAAATAAATAGATACGAAAAAAAGGTGTTTCCGATTGGATAATAAATTATATGGTCACCTTTTACCTAGGGAGGCCTTAGCATGAATGATTGAGAGCAAAAGGTCTTTTGAGTTAGACCTGGGCCTGAAACCCACCTCTGCCACTTAACTTGTTATGTGTCCTGGGAGAAAGCCTCGGAGACTTGTTGTAATGTAAATAAGGTTATGCATGAAGAGGGCTGGAAGCCTCCCAGTCCCATGTTCAAAGTCCTAAACTTCTAGTGGCTATTTACACGGGGAAATCTGATCTAGAATGGATGGAGGAACCGAAGGGAGGAGCAAGCCTGAAGCAACTCAAAATTCAGGAGACTCATCCCACAAATGGTATGTTTTTCTTAAAAAGGAACTCAAGGAGAATCAGCAGACTGGGTTCCCCGCTGCCACCCGTTCTGCTTGGTCATTCTGCATGCACATCTGGTGCTCTGTAGGGTGAAAAGCCCTGGGCTGAGCTTCCTGGAGAATAATGGGGGAGAGGTCAGGATCCCCACTTTCAGGAGTTTCTCCCCCCCACCCCCCCACTCCCCCCACTTACCCCCCACCCCCACCCCCAGCAGTGGGAAGCTGGGTGTGTTCAGAGGAAGAGGCAGCCTGCACAGAGGCCATGGAAATAACCCCAGGCTGACCGGAAGCACCACTGGCTGGTCTGAGTGCCTCTAAGCAGATAACCCAGACTTGGTCCATGTGCCGTCCCTGAAATGTGTCTTCTATCACCTACCATTGGACACTGAGGTGTGTCAAACAGTTCCAGGGATGCAGTCCCCCACCCCCGGCTCCTCCGTTCACCAGCCTCTGGAAGTACAAACATCTTCCAGGGCTTATGACCTGGTACTGGTTGGCTCTGAGGCTCCACAACAACCTACCAGCCGATCCTGTTACCTCTTCTTCCAACCGTCTCTGGAATCTGGTCCCTCCACTCTAGCCTCCAGCCCGCTTGCCAAAGCTGCGCACTCCCGCAGTGCTCTCTTCCCACGGTCCTCCACCTCCATTCACCCTCTCAGCCTGAGTTCCCAGGATTGCCCAAGCACTCTTTCAAAATGTCAGGAATGCACACACACTTCCTTTGCTTCTTTAAACCTTAAAATCTCTAAGTCTACAGGGCAAAATCCAGATCTCTTATCTGAAATGGACAGGCAAAGTCAGCCATTAAAAAAAAAAAAAGCTTGCCATGCTATACCCTAAATTCTCTCTCCAGTCTTATCTCCCCTTCAACAACACTCACCCACGTTCCACCCACCCCCACTTATACTCCTGGGCCACTGAAGGGTCTAACATGGATGCTTCTGCTTAGCTCACACACTTCTTTTAGTCTAAAACCCCATCTCCCCACTGCTCCTAAAATGCTCCATGTCCTTCGAGGCCAGCTCGTACACCACCTCTGCAGAGATACCTGCCTCAGTTCTTCTGCTGAAGTCGGAAAGGAGCTGTGGGATGAGATACAGAGACACAGAGGCCACTCTGACTACTGACCACCCAGGGGGAGTTTGCTTTTGCCAAGTTACCATAATCCAGGGTCTGGTCCTCACCTTTGCAGGAAAAAGCGTTGTTATTATTATTATTTACTTGGCTGTGCCAGGTCTTCATTTCAATTTATTAGATTCAGTGCAGGATCTTTTAGCTGGGGCAGATGGGATTTAGTTCCCTGACCAGGGATTGAACCCAGGCCTCCTGTGTTGGAAGTTTGGTGTCTCAGCCACTGGACCACCAGGGAAATGTCCGAGAAAGTGTGCTTTTTGAAGCTGCCGGGGGAGGAGACACAACTGCACTGTCTCCAGTAAATACCAGGGAAAGAAACGGATGGACAAAACAGAGAAACAGAGCCGCAGATGAGCCGATGCCGATCTGCCCAAGCCGTACTTGACGTGGGAAGTCAGACTCCAGCCGGGGTGTGGCACAGTGAACGGAGCAGCCCGCCCTCAGCCAAGGCGCCCACTGTCCCCCCAAAAGACCATGTAGAGTAATGGCCCAGAGTGAGAGTCAGGAGTTACTGAATTGGGGTTTAAGACCCAGCTCAGCCAGTTACTCTGTGATTCTGGATGACTTAACCTAGACTCTTGGCTTCCTCATCCGTCCAAAGGGGCTAGGGATCCCTTTGTCCTGGCTATTCCATCTGCCTGGACCACCTTTCCCCTAGATTCCCACACAGCTCCCTTCCCCACTTGTCTCACTGTTCACCTTCTCAGAGACATTTCCTGACCTTTCTAGATAAATAGGAACCCCTTCTCTCACCCCGGGCATTCCTACCTCCTAACCCTGCCACATGCAGGCACCAGGGCTGGACCAGGGGAAAGTGCTCAACAAATTTAACAGAATGGATAAAAGAAGCATACAGACCTCAGGGAGGCATGAGGATGTGAGGTGTACAGACCTGAGCGTGGCCCACGGCAAGCGGTGTCACACTTTATGAGGAGAGCCTCCAACTGCCATGTGCCAGGTACCCAGAGATGCTGAAGGGGAATTGGGGGTTCACAGTCTTGTTGGAAAAACAGACAGAAACCTCAGGAGAAGCGTACCTGCTCCAGCCTCTGTGTGTGTGTGTGTGTGTGTGTGTGTGTGTGTCTATGTGCGGTCTTCTAGCAAAGACTTAGTGATGCTTAGTGAAACTGGAATATTTGGTATGTGGTTCAGCATAGCCAGCAGGTAGAGCCCAAGAAAGGATGGCGGCAGGAACAGAGGCTAGACAGAAAGCAGGGCTGACCATGAAGGGCCTTCGGGCTGCAGCAGTATCTGACTTGTGCTCCAAAGGCAATGGAGAGCTATTAAAGGGTTTTCATCTGGACTGGAGCCTGAGTACAGAAGCATTCGCAGTTTAGGAAGGAGCAAGCTGAGTGAGCAGTTAAGAGGTCTTGTAATAACTTAGTGAGAAATTGCAAGGACAGCTTATGATAACAGGAGACATACAGGAGACAGAAACACTAAAAGTCCGTAGCCATTTGGATGGTGGCCGGGGAAATAGTCCAGGCTGACCATCTGGAATCTGGCTTTGACAATTTGATGAAAGGTGTTTCTATTTCTTCAGATTAGGAATCTATGTGGAAGAACAGATTTAGAGGGAAAGACCCTTTGAAGTCTCCATATTCACATAAATTCCCACAATGACTGGACATAATAAATAGATGCCCTTTACAGAGTTCTTACTGTGTGCCTGGAATACCAAGTCTATTTTCATTCTCACAACAATCATTTAAGATAGGTGTTACTATCCCATTTCACAGGTAAAGAGACTGAGACTAAAAAAAATAAAATAACTTCTAAGGTCCACAGCCAAGATGCAGCCAGCTGGACTGTGAACTCTGGTCCTAGCTGATGATGCCGTCCTCTCTCCTCGACCTTGACCTTGATGTCTTGAGTCTGGACGTCAGGGATACAAAACTCTGAAGTCCTTAGCACAGGCAGCCCAACTTCGGACTGGAAGCTGCCACCTAGGAAACCTGGTGCAGTGGAATGCAGAGATATGCCACATTTCAAGGGTAAGTAGAGAAATAGGAGATTCTGAAGGAAATAACAGCCAGAGAGGTGGGATGAGAAGGAAGAAAGCAGAAGCGAAGAGCTGATGCCAGGGACTTCCCTGGTGGTCCAATGGCTAAGATTCCCAGTGCAGGGGGCTCAGGTTCGATCCTTGGTCTTGGAACTAGATCCCACATGCCACAGCTAAAGATTCCACGTGCTACAACTAAGACCAGGTGCAAATAAATAAACACGTTTTTCTTTTTTTAAAGAAAGCTGAGGCCAGATCAGGATGCTCCCAAAGATCAGCAGGGGTGGGTCCTCTCCCTCAGCCTAAGCACCATCCCCACCAGTTCCAGTGACGCATTCTTTCTGTAGATATGTTAATAGAGGCCAAGGGTTAAGGGCAAGACTTCCTTGGCTCCCTAAGCCTCTGGATCTCTTTAAATCAGTTTAAACCTCTGTTCTGACCGTTATTATGGATTTTATAGTTTACATCAGAGCAGAGGATCTTAATGTCAATTTCTGGGAAGTTTCTCCCAGGCTGACCTTCTGCAGAGTGGAGTGGGGAGCTGCTGCATATCGCAGGGAGCTCAGCTCCATGCTCTGTGATGATCTAGAGGGGTGGGATGGGGTGGGATGGGGTGGGGGGAGGTTCAAAAGGGAGGGGATATATGTACATGTATGTATACATAACTGATTCATTTGGCTGGACAGCAGAAACTAACACAATACTATAAAGCAACTATACCTCAATTTATAATATATATAAATATTTATATTAGGCCTTTCAACTCAGACCTAGATTTAAATAGAAGCTCTTCTGTATGACCTTGACCCTCAGTATTCTTACCTATAAAATGGGGATGGTATAAAGTGCTCGCAGGGGTGGTTCTGAGACAGGGCAGTGCACCTCTGATGTCCAGTTTATAGTATATGCGGTCATTATTACATTGTCTCTGTTTACTGCTTGGCCTCACACATGATCACCTGGTGAGCTTGAGAAGAATTCTTTCTTTTTTTTTTTGGCCACTCTGCACAGCTTGTTGGGATCTCAGTTCCCTGACCGGAGGCTGAACCCAGGCCACAGGAGTCAAAGTGCCGAACCCCAACCACTCACTGGACTGCCAGGGAAGTCCCAGGCTTGTGAAGAACTCTGATACCCCTGCTCCACTCCAAGACCTGGAGACCCGAATCTCTAGGCCTGGGGCCCAGGTTTGTATGTTTATCCCCAGGTGGCTATAAAACACCTCCCAGGCTGAGAGCCACAAGTCCCCCTTCACCCGGGAATTATTCTCTTCCTCCCCTGATGCCAATATACCTCCGCACTGAATTTCTCAGTCGATCCGGGAACTATCCCTTAGAAAGTAGGTCTGTCTCCTAAGATTGGACATTCTCAGAAGAGGGCCACCCCCTCCTAGGATGAATGTGGTTATTCCCAAACCAACAATCCACTGAGTCATGCCTCTTATCCGTTTACAAGAAGCTCATTTTCAGAGGTCACCTTGGAGCTTTCTAATGTATTCACGTGTTCCCTCATTTACTGTCGCCCCCTTTAGCTCTCTGCCTTAGTCGCTCAGTCGTGTCTGACTCTTTGTGACCCCATGGACTGTAACCCGCCAGGCTCCTCTGTCCATGGAATTCTCCAGGCAAGAATACTGGAATGGGTTGCCATTCCCTTCTCCAGGGGATCTTCCTGACCCAGGGATCGAACAGAGTTCACACACATCTGGGGTGAGATTAGAACCAATGCAAAGAAAAGACGTTTAGCAGGACTTCATCCATGTCTCCTCCGGGTATTAATATCTGCTTTGTAATTCATGATAACAACATTTACATAACAATAGTTATATATACTGTATGTCAACTGTGGTTCTAGATGTTTTACATAAATTAATTATCTTAATTCTCAAATTTATTGTTATCCTCACTTTACAGAGGAGGAAACTGAGGCACTGAGAAGTGAAATGACTTGCCCAAGGTCACACAGCTAGTAAGAGGAGGCCAAATTTGAACCCAGGGAATCTGCGCCTAGGATCTAGATTTAACGATTCAAGGACAAGCTAAGGAGACTTGGACTGGACAAGACCCCTGCAGCCTCAAACCAGAGACCACAGAAGAAGAAGAACTGACCTTGTCCCCAGGCCTGGGGAGAAGGCGGGAGGAGGAGGGGTGAGTCCAAGGAAATCAGACGGGGGGAGGGGGGTGGTCACAGCTGACCACAGGCCAAAGGCTTCCTGGATTCCCTGGCAGAGGAATGAGCAACATGAAAAAGACATTCCTCCAGGAAAAGACAACATTTTTGAGGGTTTTTCGGCCTCATCTCTGATTTCAGACCCATGGTTTCTTTGCTGAGTCATGGAGGACATTGAAAGGGGTGGGGCGGTGGTGGAGTAGCATGTCCCCTCTCCCAAGGCTGGACTGGCTGGGGGCCTCCTGGGCAGCCCAACTCCCTGCCCCTGGAAGGCTGACACCACCCAGCACCTGTTCTAAAAATAGTTCACCAGGAGGAAGTAGCTTCTATGCTCTTCTTCTTTGTCTTCCCCTGAGTCTCTTCAGTGAATAAATTAAAACACGTATGAATGCTTGAATGGATAATCAAGTCAGTAAGTAACATTTACTGATCCCCTACTGAAAGCCTTGGAATCAGACACTCCTTGGTTTCCAGCTCTGCCACTCATGACCCTAGACAGGTGATGGGGCCTCAATTTCTTCATGCATAAAATAGGGGTATTTGGGGACTTCCCTGGTGGTCCACTGGTGACCTGGAGCTCCCAATGCACAGGTCCTGGGTTCGATCCCTGGTGGGGAAACTAGATCCCACAGGCTGCAACTAAGATCCAATGCAGCCAAATAAATAACTAAAAAAGTATTTTAAATGGGGAGGAGGTATTTGTTTCAGCCTACAAGCTTGAGAAGAGCACCACGGGAGGTAAGACAGGCAAAGTTCTTGGCACCCAGTGGACATCCCATAATGGTAACTCTTGTGTGCCAGGCACTGAGAGAGGCTGGAAATCAAAGAGGGATACCCCCACAGCCCTCTAGTTGGCGGCCTGTGGGAAAGGAAGTAGAAATACAGTGAATCAACACAACGGATGGGTACCAGAAGACAGGCCAGGTCCCGAGGTGAAGGACACAGAGAGGAAAAAGACCAGCTGCAAAGTTGGGATGGGGGTAAATCTGGGAGATTCTGCTAAAGTCTCTGGTGCAGGGTTTCTCAGACAATCCCCTGCACAGAATCACCCAGGACTTGGTGAAGATGCAGACTAAGATTCAGCAGTTCTGGGTGGAGCTTGAGAGTCTGCATTTCTTTTATTTTAATTTTTATTTATTTATTGGCTGTTCTGGGTCTTTGTTGCTGCATGCAGGCTTTCTCTAGTTGTAGCAAGCAGGGGATACTCTCTAGTTGCAGTGTGGGGACTTCTCATTGCAGTGGCTTCTGTTGAAGAACACAGGCTCTAAGCGCAGGGGCTTCAGTAGTTGTGGCACACGGGCTTAACTGCCCTGCGCCAAGTGGAATCTTCCCAGACCAGGAATGGAACCTGTGTCCCCTGCACTGGCAGGCAGATTCTTATCCACTGGACCACCAGGGCAGTCCAGATTCTGCATTTCTATCCAGCAACCCCAGCAATTGGGGACCATGGGTCAAACTTTGAGTCCACAACAAGGCAGCTGACAGCTGTCCACACATTCGCAGATTCCTCTGCTACTCTCTGTATCCATTTTAGGACACCTGCTCAAAGTGCCTTCAGAATGTGTGAACCTGAGCCCCTCCCCAGATCCCAGAATCAAATTCTCAGACACACTCTGCTAACTCTTGTCCATTAAGGTTCATATCCTTGAAGGTGGTTATTTATTTGCTTCCTCCAGCCTTCCCCCTTTCTAGGCCAGATCATCCAAATGCTTCAGATGTTTTCACATCCGGTATTTTGTAATGAATTCCCTTTAAAAGGTCATAGATTTAGGAGAAAGAAGTTTAATTATGAGCCTTTTTTTTTTTTTTATTAATGTAAACAATTTTCATTCCATCTCAAGGAGTAGGAAAGGGGAAGCTATTGAAAAAGATTAGAATATTTTTTTGCTGATTTGTCATAAACAGTGATTATCGACGAAGATAACATTTAGCTGACAGCAAAGAGCATAAGACATATCACTAATTTGAAGATTATTTTCGATAAATCACTGCATCAGAAAACACAAATTGCCCTAAAATCATATGGTTCACATACGGCAGGAATTCTGACGGAGACTTTCCCAAATGTGACAACTACAGGGAAGCCTGGTTGCTGCAGTCCATGGGGTCACAGAGTCAGACACGACTGAGGGAATGAACTGAATTGAACTGAATCCTAATATTTATATGACATTACCAGTCACTTGTAATGCCGAAATAAACTTCTAAACTATTGATAATTTTAAAAAAACTTCCAATCAACTGTGCTAGATAACACTGGGTTATCTTTTTTATTTTCTCTCTGGAGACTGTCATAAGAAGACACAAAAAAAGGAAGATGCAGCCAAAAGACGTAAGGAAAAGTAACACAGAGGAGAATCAAGTAGTTAACACAAATGTTCTGTTATTTTTCTGGATTTTGTGATGTTTGTGACATTTTTGAGCCTTCACATTTTTTTCTAGTATGTCAAGATTTCATTTTAAAATCTAAATAAATATTCACTCTTGTACCGTTTATATTTGTGATATTTGTACTGTTCTTAAAGCGGGCCCCCCAAATTATATAAGCTTTAGGCCGAACAAAATCTGAATCTAGGGACTTCCCTGATGGTCCAACAGCTAAGACCCGTGCTCCCAATGCAGGGGGCACAGGTTCAATCTCTTGTCATGGAACCAGATGTCCCACGTGCCACAACTGAGATCCAGAGAAGCCAAATAAATGAGTAATAAATAAGATAAACATTAAAAAAAAAATCCAAATCTACCCTGGGCAGAAAGTACATGGGCTTTGGTGTCAGTCCTGGGCTTAAATCACAGACCCACCCCTTGCTGGTTGTGTGCGGTAAGGCCTTAGACAAATTAGTTAACTCTCCCTGAACCACAGTTTTCTCCTTTATCTAAAATGGGATGGTAACATCTATCTCACAGGCTGGTCTTAAGGATTAAATAAGATGCTGCATGTAAACTGGCTATTATGTGGCCATTTCCATGACCTTGTGGTAAAGAGAGAATTGAGACCATGAGAGGTTCACTTGAGGTCACACAGCTGAGGACATGTACTTTACAAAAAAAAAAAATCTGATTTCAAGTTTATATTACCAATCCTCCTTCCTCTCCATCTCCCTCACCCCTTTCAAGACAGCAAGTAAAAAGCAATCCTGTGTTATCCCTGAGCCCAGGAAACTCACCCATCCCTCTTCACCAAAGAGAGGTCAGAGTTGTTTCCCACCACCAGCACCACCCGCCTCCATGTGGGGAACATGAATGAGCACCCCCCTGACACTGCCTGTGAAAAATCGTGAATCAGATGAAATTAAGAAATACTCGACCTTTTGTTGAAATCATATAGCTGGTTACCAGTTTTATGTTCTCTTTTTTCCACCAACTCAGACAACCCCAAGATTCTTCTCTTTTTTCCACAAACTTGTGCCAGTTTCTTTACCAGCATTATCTCATTTCTCACAGTGGCCCCATACGCTAAATACTTATTACTCCCATTTTGTGGAAAAAGAAACTGAGGCTCCGAGAGGTGAAGCACGTTGCCTGGATATGGATCCTGGTCTGTCTAACGTCGGAGCTCAGGCTCTTCATCATCAGGCCACGTTGTCTTCCTGCCAGCTGTCCCCTCCTGTATTTCTCAGGCGGCTGGCTTTCCTGGTGACTCAGTGGTAAAGAATCAGCCTGCAATGCAGGAGCTGCAGGAGATGCAGGTTTGATCCCTGGGTCATCAGGAAGATCCCCTGGAGGAAGGCAAGGCGACCTACTCCAGTATTCTTGCCTGGAAAATCCCATGGACAGAGGAGCCTGGTGGGCGGGCTACAGTCCAGAGGTTCGCAGAGTTGAACACAACTGAAGCAACTTAGCACGCACAGGGACATATTTCTCAGGACAAGGGAACTGAAACTCAGATGTGTCCTGGAGGCAGGAGTGGACAATTAGAGAATTTTAATCCCCGTGCCTCCATCGGGCCCCCGAAACCCAGCCTCGCCCAGTGATGCCAAACTACTTCCTCCTCCCTCAACCTGCCTCCTGACTCATCCTTTCGCTCCAATCCTCCCCACAGAGTAGAGCCAAGAGCTGCCTGCCTCTTGAGGAGCTATGGGGTAGGCATCAGAAGACTCTAGTTCTAATCTGGTTGGGCTACCATCTCGCCCTTAGGAAAGTCAGTGGACCTCTGGACCTCCTTTGCTACAATTTTAAAATAAGGTAGGAAGAGACTCCCAAGATCCTCTGCAATTCCAACATTCTCCAAGTGAGCCCACCTGATGTACATGTATGCAGGTAACTGAACCTGTTCTTGCTGATTTACTGAAGATTCCTCCCTCCCAGAGCTAGAGTGTCCTCTGTTTACAGTGCCTCATGAAGGTTACAAAGTAGATATGGTATTTAGCACGATGTGGCTGCAGAGTTAGATTAGTTCTGGCTGCCCCCGGCCCTGGCCACATGGTCTTGGGCAAGCCCTTAACCTCTTGAAGTCTCCTTTTCCTCCTCTACAAAATGGTGGTCTCAGGATTTCCCCAGCGGTCCAGTGGTTAAGACATTGCCTTCCAATGCTGGAGGGATGGGTTCCATTCCCGGTCAGTGAAATAAGGTCCCACATGTTGAAGGGTGTGGCTAACGTTTTTTAAAAAACAAACAAAATGGTGGTATTACAGAGATTCCATCCCATAAAGTTGATGTGAGTATAAAAGCGATGGAGCCTGGAAAGCACTCAGTGCCAGAAGGAGGACTCAACCAATAAAGGCCATTACAATAATTACCGTGAGTGATGTCCTCAAGCTTCCTTATCTGTTTTTGACCTGGGATATATGGCTCTCAGGTGGCACAGTAATATAGAATCTGCCTGCCAATGCAAGAGATGCGAGAGACACGAGTTCCATCCCTAGGCCAGTAAGATTCCCCTGGAAATGGAAATGGCAACCCACTCCAGTATTCTTGCCTGGGGAAATCCCATGGACAGAGGAGCCTGCCAGGCTATAGTCCAGGGGGTCGCAAGAGTTGGACACAACTTATCAGTTGAGCACGCACATAGACACTGAACGGAGTACCCCAGAAAGGAGACTGAATTGTTGGAGAGGGGCAGAAGGAGCAAGGGATATGGGATGGACAGATGGTGAGACTCCGGATGGCTGCACCTGGCGGATCTGGGGGAAAGAAGGGCCTCACCCTCTGCCAGCCCCACCCACGGGTGTCTGCACAACATCAACGAGATGTTGGGCTGGAAAATGCTAGAGAACGTGAAAATATCCAAAGTGGGAATGACAGATATTTCTGAAATGCATTCCAAATTTTCTATCTCAGGAGGCAATGCCAAGTCCCTGGCCTCAAGCACAGAGCCTGTTCTTTCCTTCTCTCCACACTGGCACCATTCCTAATCAGAATTTCATTCTCCATTCAAGCAGTCATCTCAAAGTCTCCAACTCTTCAGCCTCAGGGAGCTCAGCCCATCTGCTCTAAATCCTTTAAAACAAACAAATAAACTGGCAAAACAAACAACATTCCTCCCATTTCTCTCTCAAAAAAAAAACAACTTGGCATTTATTTAAAATGCTAAAACATGGAAACAACCTAAATGTCCAACGATAGGGGACTCATTAAATAAGTTATAACCTTACAATAAAATACTATACCATAATAGGATATCGTGCTATACATTATGGTTGAATATTATAATATCAACCGTGGATGTAGAATAGACTGGTATTTAGCAGTGTGACCCCTGGCCGTGGACTGACCCCAGGTCTGCCACCTAAGTTGTGTGGCCTGGACAAGTCTCCCTCTGCCTTAGGTGTGTGCTGACACCTAATAAACGGACAATAATAATAAAAAAGAGCTCCAACTCGACAGTTGGACTTCCTGCCTGGTTTAAATCCCAGTTCTGCCATATTCTAACAGCTGTACTATCTTGGACAGGCAAATTAAGCCTTCTGTGCCTCAGTTTCCTCAACTGTAAATGAAATCTACCACCAGGATTTGGGGAGGTGCAAATTAAAGAAAAGATGTAAAACCCTGAGAACAGTACTCAGCACAGCTAATCAGATACCGTCTTTTCCCACCCCCACCCCTCCTCTAAGCCCCTCCAAGTGATTTCTAAATATAAATGCACATCCAAGTCGTTTAGAAGGTGCCACCTCAAAAAGGCACACCTGAGGCTCTCCCGTTGGGCAGCATCAGCGTGCACCCAGCTCAGAGGGGAGCCTTGGCAGGGGCCTCCGTCATCCGTCCGCGCTGGCTGAGCAGGCCCCAACCCTCGCCCCTTCCCCTCTGACAGTAGCAGCTGGGGGTTGCTGGGGTTCAGTCCGGAAAATCAACAGCCTGAGCTCAGGGTCTGGTGGGCCACGTGATGGGGCGCACGGCCCTTGAGCTTAACTGGAAGCTCGCCGGCTGGCTGCAGCGGGCTCCTGATGAAGGGTCCCAAGCGCCCTCGTTACCCTCAACAACAGCCCAACTCGGCCGGGGTCACAGGGGGGCAGCCACCTGCTGAACCACAGCACGGTTCAGTTCCCACCTTAGCTCTTCCTCTGGGTAAACCCAGGCCCTGTCATCAATGCAACCCTGAAAAGGGGGCAGGGAGGTGGCGGGATGGGGGGGCAATCTGCTATTGCTCTTGAGCTTAACTGTCAGTTTCCCACTGTTCTTGGCTTCCAGCAGAACATGGTAATTCATATGGCACATTACACTTTTCATTGTACGCACACATGATCCCATTTTAAAGTGACGATCGTCATGTACGTGTGTACAATGCTGAAGCACGTTAGAAAGGGCTTTCTCCTCCACTCACTGGTTTCATCTTCACAAGAACACTGGGAGCAGAACTGGAGAAACTGGAGCAAGGGGAACGGAGCGGGTGTTGCCTGGGGAGGCAGCTTCAAGGCCACATGGGCAGCGTGACCTCAGCGAGGGCACTTCATGCCTGGACCTGCCTCCTCAGTCTCTAAAACATGCCCAGCCAGCATGTCCAGGGGGGCCTCCACTCCTGGGGGCACACCAAGGAACCAGCACTCCAAGACAGTGGTGCACCCCACACAGCCAAGTATTAACTGACAGTGGGAGACACAGTGTGCTGAGTGAACAAGACAGAAGCACCCAGGGGCCCCCAGTCAGCACGTTCGCTCCCAGGAGGCTCTTCCCCAGGGGCAGGCAGAGGGGAATCTGAAGGAACTTGGCAGGTGAGGGGCTGAACTAAGGGAAGGGGTTTCAGTGTTGGGGACACAGCCTGAGTGGTGACTCTTATCCACAGTAGGGAATAATCACCAGGCTTGGCCAGGCCACCTGTGTCCTCAGTGACCCCTTGCCGCTTTGAAAAAGTATCCAGGGCTGGGAATTCCCTGGCAGCCCAGTCGTTAGGACTCAGCACTTTTCACCACTGTCCTGGGCTCCATCCCTGCTCAGGGAACTAAGATCCCATAAGCCATGCAGCATAGCCAATAGGAAAAAAAAAAAAAAAAAACTCCCCAGGGCTAACAGACCTTTCTCAGAAAGTAGGTAGATATGTTAGTTTTCTGGTCCCATGACAATTAGGCCTTATTTGTCTGGAAGTTGTTCTGTCTCTTTAAGGTAATTCTGTACACCTCTGCTCCATCCATTATCTTTTGACCCATGTCTACGTCTCAGAGTCTGATTCTGTTTTCCAGCTCTGGATGCAGGTGAGGGAAGTAGAAAGGGATGCGTCTCTGAAGCTGTTAGATTGTATGTATATATATATATATATATATATATATATATAGCCACACTGCATGTGGGATCTCAGTCCCCTGACCAGGGATCGAACCCACAACCCTTGCACTGAAAGCTTAGAGTCTTAACCACTGGACAACCCGACTGGAGAAGTTCCCTAGATTGTATTATTATCACTTTTACTCTCATTTTATATATGAGGAAACTGAGGCTCTGAAAAGTAGGGAAAACAAAACTGTCTTTTGTACATGAAAGGTATCATGTTATCAGCTCCTTGGAGTGGACAGCCTGTTGGACTGACCTGGCCCCACAACACATACAGAGTCTCCCCACCAGGAGCCTTCCTCTTCCACTTGATAGTTCAAATATGAGGCTGTCGGAGGCTATTATTTACTCAAGGGCCACATGGTACCTGTCCCCAAAACAGTCTCTGCCAGGGGGGTGTATCTGAAGAACTAGAACTCAGCTGTAGTGGCAGAGCTGAGTGGATCCAATCACATCTTTACCCAATCCTCCCAGCTCAAAGCTCACATTTGCAGAATGACTCATTGGATGAGGGGTCCAGCCTGGACCTTGAAATGAGAGAATCTCAGGGTCAGAAGGGGAGTCAGGGGCACCTCAGTGAGCCTAACCAAATTATTCACTTTCCCCACAACTCTAGTTCCCAGAAATTTACATTTCAGAGACCAATAAAATTTCCCCCAAAATTTTGGAGACCAAAAAGTAAGACAGTTGTCAAGGTTATCAGGGGAAAAACCTAGTCTATATATACCATATTTCATAAAATAAAGATTATCTGAACACTAAACCCTTAGTGAGGGCTCAGAATAAAGGACAGTACCTTTAATGGAATGAATCTAGTTATATACATATATAAAAAACAAAAACCCAGTACCTCCTCTGATGAAAACTAATTTGCAGTCACAGTCCTGTCCCTGCCCCCTATTATCTATGTAGTACTTATGGGAACTTCTTCAATGATGGGAACTCACAATTTCTGAGATGGCCCAACCTATTTTCAAAAAAACTTTACTAAGATTTTTAAAAGACTGTATAATGTAGGGCTTCCCTGGTGGTTCATTGGTAAAGAATTTGGCAGCCAAATGCAGGAGACACACGTTCGATCCCTGGTCCGGGAAGATCTCACATGCAGAGGAGCAGCTAAGCCTGCGTGTCACAAATACAGAGCCTGTTCTCTAGAGCCTGGGAACGTCTGGGAACCACACCTTCTGAAGCCTGCCTGCCCGAGAGCCCGTGCTCCACAAGAGAAGCCACAGCAATGAGAAGCCAGCGCACCACAACGAAGAGCAGACCCGGATCACCGCAATTAGAGAAGAGCCTTTGTAGCAACAAAGACCTAGCACAGCCAAAAATAAAAATAAATAATGTATAATGTACAAATGTATTCTTATAAAAATTAAGCTGTTAGGAATAATGCTTCAATAACCTTTGTCCATCCACTCCACTCCAATACACACTCTGCATCCACCTTCAGCACCAATCCTACTAAGGTTGGAGGTAACAGCCTTAGCTACCCTGGGAGTAACAAGAAGAGAGCTAACATATTGAGCGCCTACTATGAGCTGAACACCGCTCTAGGTGGCTAATACGTATTCACTCAGTTACTTCCTAGAACAGTCTTATGTAGTAGATACAATTATTATTCCGATTTATAGATTGTAAACAAGCAGAGAGTGATATGCCCAAGTAAATGACCCAAGTTCAGACTCAAACCCCAGCAGCCTGGCCCCAGGGCCCATTCTCTTAACCACTATACTTGTCTCAGGTAAGGCTTCCATATGTATCCATTCGATGGCAAAATACATTTTCCCCTTTCCTCCTCCTGGGGTCCCTGCCCCAGTTCATCCTCCCCTTCCCTTTCTATTGGACTCCTGCAATGAACCTAACCCACATCCCCACCTTCAATCTCCCCATTCAAAATACTCCTCCAGTCCTGGACACATTTGTTAGTTTAAACTTATTCTCACTATAAAATTAGTTATATATTGAGCACTATAAAAATAGCGCTCAATTAAAGTTATACAGGCCAATTTAAAAAACTGGAAAATATAGAGAAGTAGAAGGAAAAAAAACCAATCTATTCATAGTCTTACCAACCACTGAAACCATCTGTATTAAACATTTTGATAAAGTTCCTTCCAGTTTCCTTTTTTATATGAGTCTTTTTATTCATACATGAGATTTAAAAAAAAGATACTGGGCTCTAATCAGCCTAAATCTAAAATTTTAGTGAAAATTATCTCATGGGCATTTTTCATGTTATTAAACATAGAATTGTCATTGGAAAGTTATTTTTTTATAATTTTATTTTCATTTTAATGTTAAGTTCTGATCATATTAGTTATTGCTCAGAAATTTCCAATAGCTCCCTCCTTGCCTATCAAATAAATTTCAAGTTCCTTAGTCTGGCATTCAAGGCCCACTATAATCTATGGCAGTGAGTTTTATCTCCTGTTTTTTCTATACCTGCTCCAATACATACATAGTCTTGCTTTCAGGATCTCCATTGTTGGAACACGTCCTGCATTTTTCCATACCCCTGGGTCTTTGCTGACATATTTGTTCTAGATTTTAGAGGACCCATCCAATGTTCACTGGTCTATGCTTAAATTTAACTCTTATTTTCCTCCTAAACCCAATTCCACCCCCTACCCCAAATCTAGCTCCACATCATTTGCTCATGACGAAACTCGGAGTCATCTTTGACTATTCTCTTCCTCATGTGTGACGCACCCAGTCTATCAGCAGCTCCAACGGGCTATGCATTGGAATATCTACTGGGCAATTCTAAAGGAAATCAACCCCAAATATTCACTGGAAGGACTGATACTGAAGCTGAAGCTCCAATACTCTGGCCACCTGATGTGCAGAGCCTACTCGTTGGAAAAGACCTTGATGCTGGAAAAGTTTGAAGGTAAAAGGCGACAGAGGTGGCAGAAGATAAGATGGTTAGATAGCATCACCAACTTAAAGGTCAAGAATTTGAGCAAATTGCGAGAGATAGTGGAGGACAGATGAGACTGGGGTGCTGCAGTCCATGGAGTCGCAAAAAGTCAGACATGACTTAGCAACTGAACAACAACATCAACAACAAATCTACTGGGGATCCAGACACTTTTCAGGACCTGCCCCAAGACCTCTTAAATCCCTGCTGCCTTATATCTGTCACCCAAGTCAATGTAATAGCCTATATCTGAGCCTTTCTGCTGCACTTTGGCCTCCACGCAGACTGTTTCAAATGCAGCAAAGAGTCTTTTAAAGAAGTAAATTACAGCAAACCATGTCTTGCCTTAAAAGTGACCAATGGCTTTTCACCACATTTAGAAATAAAATCCAAAACGCCATGCCCTGACTCTGTTACCACCCTCACCCTCCTTTACTCCCCTTCAGCTCACTTGCCTCCTAGTTGTACCTAAAACTCAAGAATCTGTCTCGATCTTTTGCTCAGAAAACTCTTCCTCTGTACTGGTCGATACAGTGGCCACAAGCTTCTATCGAGCACTTGCAATGTGGTTCATCTGAACTGAGACGCACTTTTCTGGTTGTTTTTTTTTTTAAATTATTCATTTATTTTTGGCTGTTCTGGGTCTTCGCTGTTGTGAGTAGCCTTCTTCTAGTTTTGGTGCACGGGTTTCTCATTGCTCTAGTTGTGGAGCACGCGCCCTAGGGCGTGCAGGCTTTAGCAGTTGTGGTGCACAGGCTTAGCTGCTCCATGGCATGTGGGCTCTTTCCAGACCAGGGACTGAACCCACCTCCCGTACACCGGCAGGCAGATTCTTAACCACTGGATCACCAGGGAAGTCCTGAGATGCACTTCTGAATGTAAAATACATACTGAGTCTCAGAGACTTAGTACAAAAGATGTAAAACATCACACAAATCAATTTTGATATTGGTTACCTGGCGAAATAATATTTTCAATGTATTAGGTAAATTAAAATGTTATTACAATTAATGTCCTTGTTGTTTAGTCGCTAAGTCGTGTCTGACTCTTTGTGATCCCATGGAATGTAGCCTGCCAGGCTCCTCTGTCCATGGGATTTCCCAGGCAAGGATACTGGAGGGGTTGCCATTTCCTTCTCTAGGGATCTTCCTGACCTAGAAATCAATTCCATGTCTCCTGTATTGGCAGGTGATTCCTTACCCATGAGCAATTAGGGAAGCCCACAATTAATGTCACCTGTTCCCTTTTCCTCCCTAAACAAGGCTACTAGATTGTTTAAAACTATACATGTGGGACTTCCTTGGTGGTGCAGTATATAAAAATCTACCTCCCAGGCTTGCCTGGTGATTCAGTGGTAAAGAATCTGCCTGCCTGCCAAGGGGGTATAGCTCAGGGGTAGAGCATTTGACTGAAGAATCTGCCTGCCAATGCAGGAGACACAGATTCGATCCTTGGTCTGGGAAGATTCGACATGCCACAGGGCAGCCAAGCCCATAAGCCACAACTATTGAGCCTATACTCTGGAGCCCAGGAGCTGCAACTACTGAGCCCACACGCCCTAGAGCCCGTGCTCCATAACAAGAGATGTCACTGCCGTGAGAAGCCTACGCAACACAACTAGAGAGGAGCCCGTGCATAGCAATAAAGACCTGCACAGCCAAAAAACTCCACTGCCAATGCAGGGGACATGGTTTCAATGCCTGGGCCAGGAAGATTGCACATGCCATGGAAAAACTAATAAGCCACAACTAGTGAGCCCAAACTCTAGAGCCTGCAAGTTACAACTGAAGCCCTCGCGCCTAGAGGCTGCGCGCCACAGTAAGAGAAGCACCACAACGAGAAGCCGGCACACCAAAGCAGAGTCCCCACCCGCTGCAACTAGAGAAAGCCCGAGCACCGCAACGAAGAACCAGTGCAGTCCAAAAAAATGCGTGAATTAAAAAAATTATACATGTGGTTTGAATTGCATTTTTATTGGACAGAGCTGCCCTATGCCACTGGTTCTCCACTCTGGCTACACATCAGAATCATTCAGGGAACTTAAAAAAAACACAGGTGCCCGTGCTCCAGAGGTTCATGTTCAGAGGGCCTGGTGCCTGATATATTTCTCTGCGGGGAGAGGAGGGAACGCCTTGCAGCATGCAGGATCTTAATTCCCTGACCAGGGATTGAACCCTCCTCCATAGCGTACACACACTGGACAACCAGGGAACTCCCCAAAGCTCCCCCAGGTGGTTCTCATGTCCAGCCGGAACTGAGATTCAGCACAGCTCTAAATTTTCCTATGGTTCCTCACTCAGGTCTCAGCTTTAATGCTACCGCCCTCCCTGCCCAGTCCAATTCAAATGGCATCAACATGCCCAGGCAGTCGTTCTCCATGCCCAGACCCAGCTTTCCTTTTCTTAACTCTTTCACTGTCAGACATATTACACATTCATTTGTTTAGATGCTTATGTTCTGACTGACTCATCAGAAAGTCAGCTATCCAAAGGCAAGAAGTTTGCCTTCTCCTTGCAGCATGTTCAGCACCTAGAACGATGCACAGCAAGCAGACAGTGCTCAGTAATATTGGTTAAATGAATAAATGAATGTTTAAGCCACGGACCCACGAAGCTGAGGGCCCTGGTCTGCTGGAAGCAGCCACCAGCCATCAAGCTAGCTATGTTTCAGTGAAGTCACCATGAATAATGACCATATGTTAGCCATCCCCTACCTCCTCCCACCACTTCCTCCACATTAAAATATTATCTCTAGAGTATAAATCTGATATGCTTCTGGAAGATAAATGGACGATAAGTAAACATTTGGGGGGCATGCCACATAACGTGAAATTTTAGTTCCCTGACCAGAGATTGAACCCAGGTCCTAGGCAGGAAGAGTAAGGTGTCCTAACACCACTGGACCAGCAGGGAATTCCTAGTACCAAACATTTTAAAAGCATTCATATTCTTCCAGGAATCTGGTCAAAAGAAGCCACAGAAGGATACAAATATTTACATATAATAGGATAATCATCCCAAGATTCTACAGAATTTTTGAAGATAGGGAAAAATATTCACTATACTAACTCAGGGGGAAAAATTGAGTTGAGAAAGAAGATTAAGATGGTTAAAAACAAAAACAAATAAACAAACTTGGCTAGAGAAGATGATTCTGACTATACTAAAGTATCAGTGCACAATTTGGGGTGGGGGACACTGATGGGTTCTATCTCCTGATCTGGTGCATTGTGCTTGTCACAAGACAACCTGTGATTTGTGCTCCTGTTCTATGCCCAGAGAGGAATATTCTAAGACATTACTATGTCATTTCTACATACCAGAATTATGGGTGATCTGAGTTTTTTCTTTAAAAATGTTCTTTATTGTCTATAATAATATGCTATATTTCGATACTTACGGAAAAGCGGGGGGAAATGTAAACCTCACTCCTGTTAGAAAAAATCATGCAAAGGACTTCCCTGGTGGTCCACTGGTTGAGACTCTGTGCTCCCAGTGCAGGGTGGCCAAGTTTGATCCCTACTCAGGGAACTAAATTCCACATGCCACAATTAAGGGTTCGCAAGCCACCTCTGGAAGATTTTGTATGCCACAGCTATGATCCAGCACAGCCAAGTAAATAAATGATTAAATATTTTGAAAAATGGTCACACCTTATTACAGGTCTTTTAGAAAGCAATTTATCAATAGGTAGGGCTTCCCTGGTGGCTCGGAGGTTAAAGCGTCTGCCTGCAAGGCAGGAGACCTGGGTTCAATCTCTGGATCAGGAAGATCCCCTGGAGAAGGAAATGGCAACCCACTCCAGTATTCTTGGCTGGAAGAATCCCATGGACGGAGGAGCCTGGTGGGCTACGGTCCACGGGGTCACAAAGAGTCAGACACGATTGAGCGACTTCACTTGCACTTTCACTTTTCATCAAAGATTTTTTAAAATATTCAAACCAGGCAGAGAAAATATTTGGAAAGGGAATTCCCTGGTGGCAGACTGTTAGGATACCATATTTTCACTTGCATGGCCCAGGTTCAATCTCTCGTCAGGGACCTGGAGATCCCACAGGCCATGCGGTATGGCCAAAGAGGAGAAACAAAGTCTGGAAAAATCCACAGCAAACCATTAATAGTGATCACTTCGGTGGAGTCTGTCTGCTGAAGGGAGTTGTTGGGAAACTTTTACTTCTTTACTCGGTATATTTCTATCCAGTTTATTTATTTAACAATGGGCATGTACTACTTTCAGAGTCACACACGCACAGTAAATTCTTGACAAGAAATCCCACCTCTAGAAATATATCCTAAAAAAATTACTAAAGGACAATTTAATAGCCCTATATCTAAATCTACACTGATTCAATACTTAAAAACCTTCCAAATCAGAAAGCACCAAGCCCAGATGTGTTCACTGGTAAATTCTACCAAATATTCAAAGAAGAAATTAAATTCTCTACAATCTCTTTCAGAAGATAGATACAGAATAAATATATCCTAACTTATTCAATTACATTAGTATTATCTTAACATCAAAACAAGACAAGAACATTACAAAACAAAACCGTAAATCAGAGAATTCCCTGGCAGTCCAGTGGTTAAGACTCTGCGTTCCCACTGCCCAGGGCCTGGTTCAATCCCTGGTTAATAAACTAAAATCTCATTAGCCAGGCAGCATAACCGAAAAAGAAAGAAAGAAAGAAACCCACAGACCAAATCTCTCATGAATATAGATGCAAAAATCCTCAACAAAATATTAGCAGATTGAATCCACTAATACAGAATTGTACAAAAATTATATACCATGACCAAGTGAGATTCACTCCAGGTGTGCAAGGCTGGTTCAACATTCAAAATCAACTAATATAATCCATCAAATTGTCACTCGAGTGTATGCTTCTTGGTTCTTTGTCTCGACACAACAAAAATTTGGAGTGACGGACATTAAAGCCCCTTGGCCGGTCACAGCTCTCGGAGGACAGACCGTGTTATAGCTCTCAGGTCTCGAAGGGACCGTGTTATAGCTCTTAAATAAATCAGTGTTACAGCTCAGTGTTACAGCTCTATTTATTTAGATAATAGCAGGAAAATCCATCTTTGAGGCCTGAGGGCACGTCGATCCAAAGATGCGAAGAGAAGATCGCCCCATCGCGCGGGAGAGAGAGGGAGCAAAAAGGGGAGAAGAGGGCTTTGGCTCCTCTTTTTATATGTTTCTCTGTCCCTGGGCCTGTCTTACGTAAATTGGGCTTAGGTAGGAGCATTGTTTGTTTTACCTGAGGTTCTCACTCCAGTCCTCGGACCTTCCTTTGTTCTATTTTCGCAGGCTTTCCCTTTCAGGTCTTTTAGCCACCGCCATTTTGGACTCTTTTTCCCTATTCTAACTACCTAACAAAATCAACAGGCTAAAGAAGAAAACTAACATAAGGACAATAGGTATGGAAAAAGCATTTAACGAAACCTAAAACCCATTCATGATTAAAAAAAAAATAATTATGACTCTCAGCAAACTGGGAATAGAGGGGAACTTGATAAAGAGCATCTACCAAAGTCAATTCTGACACTATCTAATCTACCTGGAGACAGTGTCGGATCCCACAGGTTCAGGACTCAGTCCCCCGAGACTGCCACATGGAGATGCCAACTGCAAGTAGCAGGTCTCTATATTACCCACAACTTCTGTCCCACTTGGCTACAAATCAGAGGTTCCCATGACCTCCTTGGATTCAATTCATTCACTAGAGCAACTCACAGAATTCAGGGAAAAAGTTTACCAGTTTATTAAAAGATATGATAAGGGATACAAAGGGGCAGCCAGATGAAGAGATACATAGGGTGAGGTCTGGGAGGGTCCCGAGCAGAGCTGGTGTTCATCATCCTCCTGGTATGAGAAGTTGTTCATCCTCCTGGAAGCTCCTCCAACCCCATGCTATTGGAATTTTTAATGGAGGCTTCCTGATGTAGGCATGATCAATTATTAACTCCATTTCCAGTCACTCTCTCCTCTCCAGAGACCGGGATAGAAAATTCCAAGCTCCTAATCATGGTGTAGTCTTTCTGGTGGCCCACTCCTATCCTGAGGTCATCCAGGAGCCCACTCAGAGCTACCTTATTAGAACAAAAGACTGCTATCACCTAGGAAATTCCAAGGGATTTAGAAGAACTGCATCAGGAATGGGGGGGTTCAAAGACCAAATATTGGAACAAAAGATGCTCCTAGTGCTCTTATCACTTAAGAAATTACAAGGGTTTCCTCTGTGCCAGGAACCCGGGGCAGACATCAGTGTACATTTGTTCTTTATTTCACATCACTATACACTATGAGTTAATTCAGAACACCGACAACACCAGATGCTGGCAAGGATGTGAAGCAACATGAACTCTCATTCAACGCTGTTGGAAATGCAAAATGGTACCACCACACAGAAGACAATTTGGTGGTTTCTTTTTTAAAATTAATCAATTTATTTTAATTGGAGGATAATTACTTTACAATATTGTGATAGTTTTTGCCACACATCAACATGAATCACCCATGGGTACACATGTGTCCCCCCCATCCTGAACCCCCCCACCTCCCTCCCCACACCATCCCTCTGGTTTGTCCCAGAGCACCAGCTTTGGGTGCCCTGCTTCATGCATCACACTTGCACTGGTCATCTGTTTTACACATGGTAATATACATGTTTCAATGATTTTCTCGCAAATCATCCCACCCTCACCTTCTCCCACAGAGTCAGTTTGGTGGTTTCTTACAAAACTCAACATACTCTCGCTATACGATCCAGCAGTTGTACTCCTTGGTATTTACCCAAATGAACTGAAAACTTATGTCCGCATAAAAGTCTGCACATGGATGTGTACAGTAGCTTTATTCATAATTGCCCAAACTCAGAACAAACCAAGATGTCCCTCAGTAGGTGGATGGATAAATAAACTGTGGTACAGGCAGACAATGCAACATTCAGTGCAAAAAAAATGGAATTATCAAGTCATGGAAAAACAAAGGAATCTTAGATGCATATTACTAAATGAAAGAAGCCAATCTGAAAAAGCTACACATACTATGTAATCCCACCTATATGACATTTTGAAAAATGCAAAACTACAGAGACAGTAAAGAATCTGCCTGCAATGCACGAGACCGGGGTTCGCTCCCAGGGTTGGGAAGATTGCCTGGAGAAGGGAATGGCAACCCACTCCAGTATTCATGCCTGGAAAATTCCAGGTTACAGTCTACGGGGTGGCAAGCGACTAACACACATATACATAGAGACAGTAAAAAGATCAGTGGTTGCCAGGGTTCAGCAGGAAGAAAGGGATGAACAGGCAGAGTACAGAGAAATTTCAGGACAGTGAAACTATTCTGTATGATACTACAGTGGTGGACACATGTCAAAACCTATAGAATATATGACCCCAAGAAGGAACCCTAATGTAAACTGTGAACTTTGAGTGACAATGATGCAATACTGTAGGTTCATCAATGATCACAAATGTACCCTCTGGTGGGGGATGTCAAGAAGGGGGTTGGGGGCTTCCCCCATGGCTCAGTGGTAAAGAATCCACCTGCCAATGCAGGACACACAGTTTGATTCCTGATCCAGGAAGATCCCCCATGCCCTGGAGCAACTAAGCCCATGGGCCACAACTACCGAGCCAGTGCTCTAGAGCTTAGGAGCCGGCTCCAGAGCCCTAGAGCCTGGCTCGTCAACAAGAGAAGCCACCGCAGTGAAAGAAGCCTGCGCACCGCAGCTGCAGAGTAACCCATGCAGCAACAAAGACCCAACACAGCCACAAAATAAATAAAACTGTTGAAAAAAAAGGATGGGTTGGTAGTGGAGGAGGTTGTATATGTGTGGGGACTGAAAATATATGAGAACTCTATGAATTTTCCATTCAGTTTTGCTGTCAACCTAAATAAGAAAGTTTATTAATTTAAAAAAAGGACTTATGCACAGGAAAGGCTATTCAGAACAGCAAAAAAATTTATAAACAAGCTTACAGCTCAACAGAAGGAAGTGACCATAGGAATTCCATCCACAACCATGTAGTTATATTTACGAAGCATTTATAACAGCAGGGCAAATGCTGAGATGTTGAAAAGAGCAGGGATGTATAATTATATGAATGGAATGAAAAATTTGTACATTGAAAAACAACTATGAGGATAACACACTGAAAGGTTAGCCTGAGTTGTCTTTGGGTTTTTAATTTTTCTGCTTGTTTTTATAAGTGTCTACCTTTAAATTGCAAAACTCATGATAGAAAACTTAAAAATACAGAAATGTAAACAAAAATCACATATAACCCCATTATCTGGAGATAACAGAGCTCACCTTGAACTGTGAGACCATGGGTGATTTTCCTTTCTTCCTGTGCCCTAGCATTTACAGATTTTCTAGTACTCAACATATAAAACTTACTGGCAAAAAGTTAAATATACTTTAAAAAAGTCCTCTTTGGGACTCAGTTTCAAGGCTACCATTGGACTTTTCATGGAATCATCAGGAACCTCCAGTTTGAATGGATCTCTCACCTTGGTCTATACGCGGATTTGTATCTGTGTTACCATGTGACATAGTTTACTCTGTAGGCTTATTAAATGGGTACTCGCATTTCCCTCTCTCCTGGAAGGCAGGGACAAGTATGAGCCATTTCCATATCCTGCCCTACCCACTCCTGCACCAAGCTCTGTCTAGAAATCCACTGATTAAAGGTCCCGGTCATGTGCACCTGCCATGTCTCTGCCAACATCCTCATCTACTCCCGCCCCAGCCAACAGGAAGGAAGCTCAGAGAGGAACTGTCTTCTTTCAGGGAATGTTGATGGCCTTCAATCTTTCCAACTTCCCAGCTGGAACACTGTTCCATCTCTCCCTCCCACAGACCAGGACACAAAGGGTGGGGCATTTGCTCCAGAAGGGCCCCAGTCATAATGCACCTTTGTATGAAGCAGCAACCTTTGCACCATTTCTAATTAGCACTTTCAGAGCAATCCTTTTATCAGATTAACTAGTTGGCACTGATGTGCAGAACGTGATCCCTGCCCAGAGACCTAGCAGAACATAAGGTGGGGTGGTGATGGGGCGGCAGAGTGAAGATCTGGGTGGTGGGGAACAGTGTTCCAGGGCAGGAAAGGCAGACTGGGGGCAAAACAGGCAAAGGGTGGGGACAGGGATTGGGCTGGGGCAGCCTGGACTTAGGAAGCCATTAAAATAAATTTCACCTATTGTACCCAAGAGCTTAGAGCTATGGTGTGAGCTGAAAACCAGAGGCAGCACAAGAATCCAACTAGAACCAAAAACAGCCCATGGAGCTGGGGACTAAATCAAGTCCCTTCTAATAGTCCTTCCAGTCTATCATTTTAGGATTTCTTATGACCACTTCTTTTCTGTCCCTGACAGAATGATGACAATGATGTCAATAACGATGACAATATCTATCATTACAGAGCACTTAATTGGACCAGTCACTGATCTATGCTTTTTATTATATTGACCTGCTTAATCTAAAAACCAAGGGAGGGAGGTATTATTACCTTTATGGTACAGATGAGGAAACTGGCACAAAAAAATTAAGTGACTTGTCCAAGTTTCCACAGTGGACAAGGTAGACTGTAACCCATCAGAGTCTGCGCTTGGCGCTTGGCCACGCTCTGAGGGCTCCCTTCAGAGCCAAGTGCCAAGAGGGCACAGTGAGAGCTTCTCTTCCACTCCCAGTCCCTTGGGGCCTCTGCTCTGCCCTGTAGAATCCTTTCAGATTCTACAGTAGGAAGCAGCCAGGCTGGAAAGCCTCTAGCACTGAAGTGTTTTCATTTGCCTTCAGGGGCAGCCCAGCTGTGACCAATAAACAAGCTTTTTTTTAAAAAAAGAGGTCCTTCCAGCCCTGATTATGCAGCTTTCAAAAGCTCTCCTCCCTCCCCCTGCACCTCCCCATCACCCCCTCTCCATTTCTCGCTCTCTCTTACCCCACCCCAGTGCTCAGTTTAATTTACACTTATAAGTAATCTCTAAGCAATTCCTAGAGCTGAGAAAATTCACTCATTTCAAAAATACTTCTTGCATACCTACTGGGTGCCAAACACTGGTCCAGGTGCCAAAATGACTTTTCCTTGGCTAGAAGGATTATGAGAGTAGAAAAAAAATTTTTTTTGGTCTTATCCAGCTGGGATTAAACACAGGGATTACCAAGGTGATGGCCCTCTGCTCTGCGGCCAGGGTTTTGACAAGCATAGCAAAGGGTGCAAGTCAGGACTCAGTTCAGGTCAGTTCAGTCACTCAGTCGTGTCCAACTCTTTGCGACCCTATGGACTGCAGCACGCCCGGCTTCCCTGTCCATCACCAACTCCCAGAGCTTGCTCAAACTCATGTCCATTGAGTCGGTGATGCCGTCCAACCTCTCATCTTCTGTGGTCCCTTTCTCCTCCTGCCTTCAATCTTTTCCAGCATCAGGGTCTTTTCCAATGAATTAGTTCTTCACATCAGGTGGCTAAAGTATTGGAGCTTCAGTTTCAGCATCAGTCCTTCCAATAAGTCAGGAGTGGCTGCTGTCAAATCTGTCTCTGAGACAGCTATGGCTAAGATTGATTAGAAGTCCACCAATCCCTTTTCCTCTTCCCGGGTACACAAAGAAACTACAATTCCCAGTATCCCTTGCGGTCAGGCCGCAGCCAGCCACTGCGTCCGACCAGTGAGTGAATGTGGGCAGCAATGATGTTGCCTCTTCAGGCACATACACACCTGGCACCGTCCTCACTGTTGCTCAGTTGAGCAGAGTAGGATGCAGAAGAGCTAATCAAGGACTTCCAGAACATGGACACTGTGTCACCACAGAAGTAAGAAGCCTGGATCTCTGACCTGGGATAACTGCTTGGGAGTTATGAAGGGAGAAGAGATATTTAATTTTATGAATCCCAGTCTGTTATGTTGGGAGATTGACAGACAGAAGATTTATACAGAGATGTTCATCAGTGCTTTATTCACAACAGCCCAAAACTGGGAACAATCCAAACATCAATCAATAGAAAATGGGTAAACAATAGTGTATAGCCTCCCGTATAGTGGAATAAACTCAGATGATGTTTCTGGTATGCTTGTTGGAAATGGGGAAATGAGTTTCCCCTGGTCCTGGAAGCTTTCCCAGACTTGGCCACCCTCATCCCCTCGGGGCTCATCTCTTCTGTAGAGTCTCCTGAAGCACCTGGTATGAATTTCTACAATGGCACTTCTAGCAGATGCTTTAGGGTCAGTCTTCTCTTATGGTGAGCTCCTTAAGGGTGGAGGTTGGCATAAGCCCATCACTCTGGTGTTCAAGAAGCTGAGATGATTTGGTGGGGAGAAAGGATAAAGAATTTAGCTTTAGACAGAAGGCTTTAAACTGATGGTAAGATATTCAAGTGGACCTACTCTGCTAGCATTTTAAAGAAGGGCTTCAAGCTCAAGTAAGAGGTTAGAGATAATTTGAGATGTTAGGAAAGTGCCAACATTTAAAAGAACTCTAGAGACTTCCCTGTTGATCCAGTGACTAAGACTCTGAGCTCCCAATGGGGGGTGTGGAGTGGTCCCAGGTTCAATCCCTGGTCAGGGAACTAGATCCCACATGCCTCAAATAAGAGTTTGCATGCTGCAACTAAAGATCCTGCATGCCGAAACGAAGATCAAAGATCCCACGTTCTGCAACTAAGACCTGGCACAGACAAATTAATTTAAATAAATATTAAAACAATAAAAAGACTTCTAATAGTAGAAGAAATCATCAAGATAAAGATCATGGTAACTCAGGATGGTGCCAAGTTCTTTTCATCATCATTTTACATCATTCTCAGAACAACACTATGAAGTAGTTATTATTATTCTGGCTTCAAAGATGAGGAAGCTGAGGCTTAGAGAGGTTCAAGAATTTGCCTATGGTCATACACTGGTAAGTTAAGGAGCTAGAATTCAGGTAATAGCAAAAACAACATAATAATCGTAATCATAAAAATACCGACTTACTATTTATTGAACACTTATTATGCTCCAGATACTTTAGTACTTTTAATACATTTAATCTTGCAACCACTCTATGAAATAGTATTTGCAAGTGCAAAAGCATGACTCTGTTAACCAGCTAAGTTCTTAACCACTATGGCTTTAGGCAAGCTTCTGAGGACACTCACTGTTAGGTGGCTAGGACAATAATTTGCAAAATACTTTAAAGTTTGCAAAGTGATTTCACATACTTTATCTCATTTGAATCTCATAACACTGGTGAAGAGGAGCATGAAAGGTAAGTAGTTTTTTTTTCTTAATTTTTTTTTTTTGGCTGTACCACATAGCATGTAGGATCTTAGTTTCCCAACTAGGGATTGAACCCGTGCCCCTTGCAGTATAATTTTGAGTGTTAACCACTGGACCACCAGGTAAGTCCAAGGCAAGTATTCCTACACCCAACTGAACAATGAAACTAGAAGGGAGGTCTTCTGACTTCCAACCTAGGCCTCATTAAAAGCATTGGTAGACAAGAAATAATATACAAAGAGGCTGAAAGTTAAATGATGGTAAAAATATACTGAATAAAAACTAACTGAAAGAAAGCTGATGCCAAATAATAATGTGAGATAAAATGGGCTCTAAGGCAAAATATGTTATAAGAGATAGTCACCATAGAATGACTTAAAAATTTGCTACAATAATAATTTTTTATTTGCTAGAATGATATATGATAATTCTAAACCTATACATCCCCAATAACAAAGGTTCAAAATATATAAAGCCAAATTTGACAAAACAATAAAGAGAAATTGATAAATTCACCATTTATCAGTCAGGTAGGAGATTTTAATATATCTTTTTTTAGTAATTGACAAATCAAATAGACAAAAATCAAAAAGCATTTGGAATATTTGAATAATGCCAATAACAAGCTTATGTCCACAGAAGATTTATACAGAGATGTTCATCAGTACTTTATTCACAACAATCAAAAACTGGAAACAATCCAAACATCAATCAATAGAAAATGGGTAAACAATAGTGTATAGCCTCCCATATAATAGAATAAACTCAGCAGTAAAAAGGAACAAATTAACTAATACACACAACATATGCTGAGTGAAAGAAATTGGACACAAAAGAGGATATATGGTATGATTCCATGAAGATAAACTTCTAGCCAAGTACAGTTCTAATGCTGATTAACTCTGGTGGTGAAAAGGAGATGGATCTGAAATGGGCCCCACTTGGATGGAGCTTTCTTAGATAAGGCAAATAGCCTAGATCTTGATTTGGATGATTTTAACATGAAGTTTACATGTGCCAAAACTCACAAAACTGTATAATTAAGATATGTGCATTTTACGATAGGTATGTCTGCCAATGCAGGAGATGCAACAGATGTGGGTTTAACCCCTGGGTTGGGAATATCCCCTGGAAGAGGGCATGGCACCCCATTCCGGTATTCTTGCCTGGAGAATTCTATGGACAGTGGAGCCTAGCAGGCTACGAACCATAAGGTTGCAAAGAGTCAGACATGACTGAAGTGACTTAGCATGCATGCATGTATGGTTAATAAAGAAAAAAACACTTACAGGATACAACCTAAATAACACTTATTGGGATAAATATATAGCCTTAAGTGCATATATTAGAAAAGAGAAAAAGGATTCAAAATTGATAAATCAAGGATAGAAATTAGGAAGTTAAAGAGTAGCAGAATAAACCCTAAGAGAAGAAAAATGAAAACAACAAGATGAGGGTAGGATAAATTAGCATCACAGAATTAACAGTTACCCACTACTATATAAAAAACAGATAAATAACAAGGATTTAATGTATAGCTCAGGGAACTATATTCAATATATTGTAATAACCTATGATGGAAAAAAATTTGAAAAACATTACACATATATACAAGAACATGGGCTTCCCTAGTGGCTCAGACGGTAAAGAATCCGCCTGCAACATGGAAGACCTGGGTTTGATCCCTGGCTTGGGAAGATCCCCTGGAGGAGGGCATGGCAATCCACTCCAGTATTTTTGCCTGGAGAATCCCATGGACAGAGGAGCCTGGCGGGGGCTACAGTCCATGGGGTCACAAAGAGTCAGACACGACTGAGCGACTAAGCACATCATATACAAGAATATAAATATATAGGAATATATACATATATATATATCAAAATCACTTTGCAGTACACATGAGACTAACACAACATTGTAAATCAACTACAGAGAAAAAAAAATAAAGTAGAAAAACAAAAACTGAATAAAGGCAAAATGAAATAGAAAATAAACAGAAAATCAATGAGGTCAAAAGTTGCACATCATAAAGACTAGTAAGAGAGACAAAACTTGGGTAATATTGATCAAGAAAAAAGATGCAAATAAATAACATGTGAGATTTTAAACACTGCATCAGAGTTTTAAAAATGAAAAAACTGTGAACAACTTTGGGCTTCCAGGTAGCACTAGTGGTAAAGAATCAGTCTGCCAATGCAGAAGTCATAAGAGATGCAGGTTTGATCCCTGGATCAGGAAGATCCCCTGGAGTAGGGCATGGCAACCCATTCCAGTATTTTTGCTTGGAGAATCCCTGGACAGAGGAGCCTGGCGGGCTACAGTCCACAGAGTTGGACACGACTGAATCGACTTAGCACTCGTGCATGAACATGCCAATAAGTTTGAAGCAAACTAGACAACATTACAGAAAAATATGATCTACCTAAACTAACTCAAGTAGAAAAAGCAAAACCTACATAGTCCTAAACATAGAATACTCACATATTTTATTATGTGAACAAAGATATCTTTGAAAGTGAAAGGGAGCATTATTAATAAATATGCCAGGGAATAGGTGTAACCTGATACTAGCCCAGAAAAACCAGGATGCATATGGTTATTTTTTTGGCCACGCCCTGTGGCATGCAGAATCTTAGGTCCCTAACCAGGGATCAAACCCACATACCCTACAGGGGAGGAACTGTGGCGTCTCAACCACTGGACCGTCAGGGAAGTCCCTGCATATGGTCATCTACTTTATATATAATGTAATGTTAGTAGCTCAGTTGTGTCTGACTCTTTGCAACCCCCAGGACTGTAGCCGGCCAGGCTGCTCTGTCCATGGAATTCTCCAGGCAAGAATACTGGACTAGGTGGCCATTTCCTTCTCCAACTTTACATATAACCATAAACAAAATTTAAATCAGTACTTTAAGATCTTCCTACAACTCAGCCACATATGAAAAAGATATTATGTCCCAAATGAATTTATCCTAGAAATGCAAAAAAGTTTAACATAAAAAGATTAATGCAATTTACAGCATTTGCAGATGAAAAAAGAAAACCCATAAGATCATTTCAATTAAAAAAAAGATCATTTCAATAGAAGTAAAAAAAGCACTTCATAAAATTTAACAATAGACTAGAGATAAAAAGAAACTTCCTTAACCGGTTAAACAGCATCTACCAAAAATGTAGAGCAATCCTTATCATTAGTGGGAAAACATTAGAAGCATTTCCTTTCAATTCAGGAACAAGTCAAGGATGTCTGCTATTCCTGCTTCTGGTTGACAGTGAATTGGAGATCCTAGCAAAAGCAGAAACCAACGGAAAATAAAGGGATAGAATTGGAAAGAAACAATATCATTATGGGTAGATGATAGGTTTTTCTAGCTAGAACCCCTTCAAATTTACAACTTCTTAAAATTAATTAGGAGAAGGATAAAATAAACAAAGTTTTGGAGTGTTTCAGTGGAATATTATCAGTTTTTAGATGAATGATCCAGAAAGGGGGACACAGGAATCTTCCATGGAACTGGTTATGTATTTCTGCTTCACAGTTTATATATATATATGGGCTTCCCTGGTGGCTCAGCTGGTAAAGAATGTGTCTGCAATGTGGGAGACCTGGGTTCGATTCCTGGCTTGGGAAGAATGGGAGACGGGAACGGCTACCCCCAACTCCAGTATTCAGGCCTGGAGAATTCCATGGACTGTATGGTCCATGGGGTCGAAAAGAGTCAGACACGACTGATCGACTTTCACTTTTCATATATATATTTAAATATATAAATATAATTCATAATTCAACCAAGAAATGTAAAATAAATGTATTTTTTTTCCCACAGTATCCATTCACTAATGTTGTTTTTTTTTAATAATGAAAATGTAAAAATGTCTGTATTTAAAAGAAAATAAGATTAAAGAAAGAAAAAAAAAAAAGCCAATGAAGGGAGACTGGAATTTCAGGAAGGGTTTGATGGATGGGCTGGTGGGTGGCAGTGAGGATGGTTAACAAGGCCAAGTCCAATTAAAATTAGGACAAGGGCTCAGTCAAGGACTGAGAAGAAGCTGGTAGATATGGAGGGAAGACCGAAAGCAGTGACCTTTAAGAGGGCAGTTTTTATAGGCTGGCAGGAGGCGGGGCCCAAAAGAAGGGGGTGAAATCATGAATGAATAAATAGCAAAAAACTGGAAACCACCCAAAGGCCTAACAATCAAGGCCTGGTGAAATAACCATAGTTCCATTCAGAGAAGAAATGATGCTGTGTCCATACACAGACAGGCTTACAAAATTAGGTGACGTAAAAACATTTCAGGACACAAAATAGTACTTGTGCAGATTACAATGATGAAAGAGCATGAGGGTGCAGTGAGAAGCAGATAGGACTGGACCGGATCGAGTCCAGTTTGTGGATGCTGTTTGAAGGCAATGGGATTTTTCTTTTTTTCTTTTTTGGAATGCTGGTCATCGGCAAACAAAAACATGTGATGTTTCTTTAAAATCAAGAGAATTGCTGTGGAAGAAATGGAGGCAACAAGTGAAGGCCACTCAGTGGAGAAATCTGACGGCGACAGGAAGGAATGAGATGGCCCAGCAGCTGGAGGAGTGTGGAGGGCTTGGGGGCAGCAGCTGGTGTGGGTGAGCCAAGGGCTGCCAGGGAAAGGATGAGGGAGCCGGGGAGGCCATCTATTTCCTTTAAGGCCTATATTTCCTTTTTTTTTTTAATTAAGGGACAGAAAACTAAATAATCCCCCTTTTAACAAATTCAAACAGTCCAGTGTGTGTTTGTGTGTGCGGTGACAGACCCCACAGTCCTACTTCCTACTCCCTACTGTTAATAGTTCAGTACAGCTTTCCAGAGCTGTACCATTTTTTATTATTGCAGTCCACTGGTTTTTTTTCTTTCAATTGAAGGATAAGTGCTTTACATTATTGCATTGGTTTCTGCCCAACACCAACATGAATCAGCCATAGGTTTACCCATGTCCCCCTCCCACCTGAACGTCCCTCCCACCTCCTTCCCCATTCCACCCCTCTAGGTTCAGTCCAATGGCTTTTAATTAGCATGAGATGGGCTTGTTAAAATATAGGATTAGAGAAAGTAAACGGTGAAATTTCACATCTTCCTGAGCTGTTTTCTATAATTTTATTATTTTTTTAATGTTTATTTATTTATCTGCATCGGGTCTTAGTCACCCCACAACATGTGGGATCTTAGTTCCCCAACCAAGGATGGAACCCAAATTCCTTTGCATTGGAAGGTGGATTCTTAGCCACTGGGCCACCAAAGAAGTCCCTGAGCTAACTTCTGGTGGTGATCTGCAAAGAGTCCTTCCAGATTTTTTTTTTCTGGTCTGCGTGTATGTAAGTAAGTATGTATATGTTCATTTATAACTTTATAAATTGGCTGTTTTTTTTTTACAAAATCAGGAATATTTTCTGCCTATAGTTGAGCAGTTTCTACTCTACAATATGTCATGGTAGATCACTCCAAAGTCACCATATAAGAGATTAAATTCATGATTGGAAGAGCTGTCTAATATTCCATAGCAGATAGCTGAAGGGTAAGCGTCAGAGAATATAGGGGCATCTCTTTCCCTACAACTGGCAGGGAAGAAGATATAGAAACAAAAGATTCAAGATGGCAGGAGGCATCGCTTGGAGAGGGTCTGGCCATGGGAGTGAGGAGAAGGCACACAGGGAGGGTCTTCTTTCTGTACTCTTAAGCCGAAATCCCACCCAAACTGAGCTAAATCACACAGAACTGCACGGGGGAAGGGCTGGGATTTGAGCCTGAGTGATAAGGCCACCGCTGGGGACCCAGCTTCCTTGAGTGACCCGTTCTCCCAGGGGTGTCTCTGCAGAGCCCATTTATCAGAAATCTTAAGGGGAGCTCTAGAACAGTAGTTCTAGAGTGGTGTGGCCCCTGAGCCAGCAGGAGCACCATCAACTGGGAAGCAAATCAGAAATGCAAATTGTCCGGTCCCACCTCAGTCCTGAGTCAGAATCTCAGTAGAACAAGCCCTCCAGGAGACGTGAACGTACACTCAACTTCGAGTACCTTTGTTCTAGTGAATGTGAGTACGGATCCGATTCCCCATCACTACCACGCTCATTCTTTTAGGAGACAGGGAGGAGTCTGTCCAAAGGAGACAGGTGGGCCAACTTCAAAACCAAGGCTTCTGGGTGCCTGAGAGGCCACAGGTAAAGTCAGCGACCCAGGCCCCGCAACTGCCCTCCCCTCCTTCCCCTGGTTCCTAAGACACCATTTCCCTCTCTCCACCTTCCTGAAAAACAAAACAAAACCCACCAGAACAGAAAGGGAGGTGGCAGTGCAAACCAACCGCTTCCCATTTTCCCTTGATCATGAACCGCCCCCAGCTTAAAGCAAGCCCTCCCCTTCACACACACACACACACACACACACACACACACATGGTGGGGGGAGGGTGTCTGCCCTTTGATGAATGAAGGATGGTGGGGTAGCGGGAGAAATGCTTTTGAATGTTGGGGAGGAAATGGGATGTTGTGGCCTCAGGGTGGCTGGGTTGGAGGAGGGGGCTGGAGGGAGAGGAGAAAGGAAAGGAGAGGAAGGCTGTCCTCATTTCACCCAGCTGCTTCTGCCTGCACCTGTTCAGCTGAGGCGGGAGGAAAGACGCCCATAAATGAAACGCGGCCCCACCCGGTCTAGAGGGGCCCCTTCCCACAGTGCCCCGCGGCCGGGTTAACTGACAGGAAAACTGTGAATGGGTTCAGGTGGCTGAACCGAGGGGCTCGGAAACAGCTGGGCTCCTCTGGGGGGTGCAGCAACTGTCTCCTGTCACCCCCAGGCTCTTCGAGTTTCTGGCAAGGGGTGAGGAGAGGGTGGTGAGACCAGGGCAGGGGCCTGCTGATTTCCCTCTGATTCTGAAGGGGGCCATGCTGCAGAGAGGTTTTAAGTAGAAATCGTCCCTGCCAGCCATACCCCCATGTTTTTTTCAGTTCTACAACATCCCACGACATTCTTTACTCACTCTATGGGCAATGACCTTCATTTAAAAGAAAAAGAGTAGGCTTTATTTTGGGGGGCAGTTTTAGGTGCAGAGAAAAACTTTAAACTTTCCTCTCGGTCTGTCCCCCATAGACGCACACCGCTGAGGTTCATCTAAGCAGTCAATGGGTCATTCAGGCAAAACATCATTTTGTAAACATCCCATGAGGGTTTTCAACAGCAATTCTCAAACTTGTAAGAATTACTGGGAAGTCTCTTAGAAAGGCAGGCTATGGGTCTCCCCACCAAAGATTTGGTTCAGAAGGTCTGGAGTGGGGTCCCGGCTTGTATATTTTTGACACAACCCACAAAAGATGTTGATAAATTTGGCACAATTTGACACGCTGGACCCCACTCTGAGGAGCTTGGGCTTGATTTAAGGTGCAAGGGTCCAGGGGCTCCAGTGGGAAGGGAGAATAGAGTGAACATAAAAGACCCAAATCCCATGCCTCATCCCCACCCGAGAACTGAGGACACACAGTATGGATCAATGTTAACTGAGGCCCTGACCATCTCAGAGGGGTAGGCCACCAACCAGAAGGCTCACCAGCGCTGAGATCTTTTTTCTCCAGCAACCAGCAAAGACTCAAAAATAAGAGGGAAATACGCTAGGAAAATGTCAGAATCTTCTTGCTGAGAGACCTTGAGCAAGTTAACATTTCTGTGCCTCCATTTTCTCATCTGTAAAATGGGCTCATGATGGTCTTCACCAGGTAGGGTTGAACGTGTACCCTGAGTAAAGAGTTCAGAACACTGCCCGGCACAGGATAAGTGCTAGGCAAATGAAAGCTGTCATCACTAGGAAAAAGTGGAGGTCCAATTGGCAGAGATGAGCAGAGAAGGCCGGAAGAAAGCCTTGAGTCTGGGAGAAAGGAGGTGTCAGAAATGTCCCCTGAGGATGAGGAGTGTGGCTGCAGCAGAGGGACCATGTATGAGGAAATGCAGGATTAGGCTGGAAAGTTGAGGGGGGTAAGTGTTACAGCTTGAACTGTGTCCCCCAAAACAGTATGTTGACATTTCTGACTCTCAGTACCTCAGAGTGTGACCTTATTTGGAAACACGGTGGTTGCAAATTTAATTAAGATGATGTCATATCACAGTAGAGTAGCCTTTAAATCTGATATGACTGGTGTCTTTATAAGAAGAGAAGGAAGATGGCCATGTGAAGACAGAGGAAGACCGGGGTGATACAGATACAAGCCAAGGAACAGCTAGGGTTACCAGAGGATGGAAGAAATAAGGAATCTCTCCTACAGCCTTCGGAGGGAGCATGGCCCTGCTGACACCTTGATTTCAGACTTCTGGCTTACAGAACTGTGAGAAAAATATATTTCTGTTGTTTTAAGACACCCAGTGTGTGGACCTTTGTTATGTCAGCCCTAGGAAATGAATACTGGGGGCATGTGGATTCTTGGTGGTGAGCAACATGGAACCTCTGTGGCATCTTGAACAGGGAAGTCATTCTTGATGAATAAACCAAAGAAGCTTAAGGATCCACATCCAAACCTTCTCCTAGTCTCAGCTCATTTTTTAAAAAGGCTGCTTAAGTCTTTTGCCTACCCATCAAAAACGAAGTCATGAAGGACAAAGAAAAATCAAGGAACCACTTCAGGTTAAAAGAAACCTTAAGAGACACGACAACTAAATACAACCTGTGATACGGGACTTCTTTCTTTTTCGGCTACAAGCTTATCATTGAGACTATTGTGACATTTGAATAAGGTCTGTAGATTAGATACTAGCATTGTATCAGTATTACTTTCCTGGTTTTTATCATTCCATTGGGGTTATGTAAGAGAAGACCTTGTTTTAAGAATATACACTAGTGTTTAGGAGTAAAGGGACATTGTTATGTCTTCAATTTACATTCAAACAATATGTGTATGTGTGTGTGTGTGTATATATATATGAGAGTTAGAATGACAAAACAAATGTGATAAAACGTTAACTTTTGGGGAATCTGGGTAGACTATATGAGGATTTTCTGTACAATTCTTGCAACTTTTCCTTATCTGAAATTATCAAACTAAAAAGGTAAAGGGGGAAAAGTCCACTTACCATGCTATTCCATGGACTTCCTGTTTAACTTTTTAAAGAAATCCTCTGAAGTTTCTGGAGCCCAGACCTGGACACCAAACTAAAGTGGTGAGTGAAAGAGTTCTTGAAACTTTGGATTTCTACATGTTGAGAATCTACTGTTGGCTATTATGGAAATAATATGTGGCTGATGTTGGAATTATCTATGTTACAAGTTATATGCAGAAAATCCTTCCTTCTTCTCATGCACATTAAGACCTGGAACTTCCTACCGGACTCATTATATCCTTATTTATATCCTGAGATGGGTGAATCCAGGCTTTTTAAAAACATATTTGGAAAATGGACTCTGATCCTCTCACACAGCCCATTCCATTACTGGTCAGTTCTGACCACTAGAAAATTCTTCAGCTTGCTGAGTTGAAACCTACCTTCTGGAACCTCTACCCACTGATCCTGATCCTGTTTTCTGGATGGTGTTACAACATCTGCACCCCCATGATCTTAGTTATTCTACCCTAAATTCAGGTTTGTCAGTGTCCTTCTAGAATATAAATGCAACACTCCAGGTCCAGCTTGACCATCAGAAGCAGGACAAACATGACCTTTCTAGTTCTGAGCATTCTGTTTGCCCAGCTTCAGATAGAATTCGACTTTTTGGCAACTGCATCACACAGTTGACTCAATGAATTTAGAGTCAAACCACAGTTCTCTTGTGAACCATGGTTCACTGCTCTTGGTTTCAGCAGTTATCACCACCCAGCATCACCTTGCGTCTCTCTGAGTTTGCTCAGCATCAGTTTCTACCCACTAGAATGTTAAGATTCATGAAAGCAGAGGCTTTGTCTTGTTCTGAATCCCCAACACCTAGGACAGGTCCAGACCCATAGAGGATATTCAATAAATACACGCCAAAGAAATGAATATATATATTTATAACATATAAGCCATATCTCACTTTTTCTATACTTGTGAAATTTATTTATCATTCACACCCAGTCTACTAACAAGAGGGATTTGAGATGACTTGCTTTGCATGACTTTTTAACTTCAGAGCAAATTTGTTCTTTTTTAAAAAAAATCAACTAATTTAACTGCACTGGGTCATAGTTGCAGCGCCTAGGATCTCCGATCTTTGTTATAGCATGTGGAATCTTTCACTGTGGCATGTGAACTCTTGGTTGCAGCATGTGGGATCTAGATCCCTGACCAGGGAACAAACCTGTGCCCCCAGCATTGGGAGCTCAGAGTCTTAGCCACTGTACCACCAGGGACATTCCACAAACTTTGTTCTTGTTTATATTTTATTAGATTTGTATCATTAGTTACAGCCTGTTGAGATCTAATTCCTGGCTCTCAACCAGCATACTGGCTACCTCTCTGAGTAGCCAGTCATTCATTCCACTGCGGCCACACTGGTCTTGCTATTCCTCAAACACTCTAAGACGCTCAAACACACTCCCAAGATCTTTGCTTTGACTCTACCCTCTGCTGGGGAACCCCTTCCCCACTCCTACCCACCCCCCATATAGTTATATCACCAGTTCCTTAATGTCACTGTTCAAATGTTTCCTTCTCGGGAAGGCTGACACTGGTCATCCTACTTAAAACTGCAAAATGTAGCCCCTCTCCATAGTTTTGTGTTGTCCCTAATGCTTATCACCTTTTGATGAGCTTTATGGGACTTAGGAAGTATCGCTACGAACAAAGTTAGTGGAGGTGATGGAATTCCAGTTGAGCTATTTCAAATCCTAAAAGATGATGCTGTGAAAGTGCTGCACTCAATATGCCAGCAAATCTGGAAAACTCAGCAGTGGCCACAGGACTGGAAAAGGTCAGTTTTCATTCCAATCCCAAAGAAGAGCAATGCCAAAGAATGTTCAAACTACCACACAATTGCACTCATCTCACATGCCAGCAAAGTAATGCTCAAAATTCTCCACGCCATTCTCCACACACAAAATTCTCCACACACTCAACAGTATGTGAACCGTGAACTTCCAGATGTTCAAGCTGGATTTAGAAAAGGTAGAGGAACCAGAGATCAAATTGCCAACATCCATTGGATCATCGAAAAAGCAAGAGAATTCCAGAAAAACATCTACTTCTGCTTTATTGACTACACCAAAGCCTTTGACTGTGTGTATCACAACAAACTGTGGAAAATATTTAAAGAGCTGGAAATACCAGACCACCTGGCCTGCCTCCTGAGAAATCTGTATGCAGGTCAAGAAGCAACAGTTAGAACTGGACATGGAACAACAGACTGGTTCCAAATCAGGAAAGGAGCACGTCAAGGCTGTATACTGTCACCTTGCTTATTTAACTTATATGTAGAGTACATCATGAGAAATGCTGGGCTGGAAGAAGCACAGACTGGAATCAAGATTGCCGGGAGAAATATCAATAACCTCAGACATGCAGATGACACCATCCTTATGGCAGAAAGCGAAAAGGAACTAAAGAGCCTCTTGATGAAAGTGAAAGAAGAGAGTGAAAAAGCTGGCTTAAAATTCAACATTCAGAAATGGCATCTGGTCCCATCACTTCATGGCAAATAGATGAGGAAACAATGGAAACAGTGAGAGACTTTATTTTCTTGGGCTCCAAAATCACTGAAGATGGTGACTGCAGCCATGAAATTATAAGATGCTTGCTCCTTGGAAGAAAAGTTATGACCAAGCTAGACAGCATATCAAAAAGCAGAGATATTACTTTGCCGACAAAGGTCCGTCTAGTCAAAGCTATGATTTTTCCAGTAGTCATTTATGGATGTGAGAGTTGGACTATAAAGAAAGCTGAGTGCCCAAGAATTGATGCTTTTGAACTGTGGTGTTGGAGAAGACTTTTGAGAATCCCTTGGACTGCAAGGAGATTCAACGAGTCCATCCTAAAGGAAATCAGTCCTGAATATTCATTGGAAGGACTGATGCTGAAGCTGAAATTCCAATACTTTGGCCACCTGATTCGAAGAACTGACTCATTGGAAAAGACCCTGATGCTGGGAAAGATTGAAGGCGGGAGGAGAGGGGATGACAGAGGATGAGATGGTTGGATGGCATCACCGACTCGATGGACTTGAGTTTGAGTAAGCTCCGGGAGTTGGTGATGGACAGGGAGGCCTGGCGTGCTGCAGTTCGTGGGGTCACAAAGAGTCGGACAGGACTGAACAACTGAACTGACTGGCTGATGGGACTTCCCTGGCAGTCAAGGGGTTAAGACTCTGCATTCCCAATGAAAGAGGCCCGGTTTCCATTGCTGGTTGGGGAACTAGATCCTGCACACCACCAACCAAGACTCGGAGCAGCCAAACAAGGCCTTACCTCCAAATAGAGTCACACTGGGGATCAGGGCTTCAACAACAACAAAAACAAAGAGCTCTGTAAGCTAGCTTATTTCTTGTGTGTAGTGTTTGCTCTCTGGCCTACCAATCCTGCCCCTTGCTATACAAGGGAAGGAATTTTTGCCCGTTTTGTTCATTGATGTATCCCAAAGTACACAGAACAATGCCTGGCACATAATGGATACGAAATAAATATTTCCAGAATGAATGAAAGAACAACTGCTCAGGACCCAGGAATGTATGTGACATCAAGACGAATAAGACACCAAGAGGCCAGCTGATCACATGCCACTCATGTTATCTCCCAAGTCACTGGTGAAAAAATGTGATGGAACAGACCTCCCTTCCTCCAGAACAGTATCCATTTATTCATCAACTCCCTCAGTGTATTGTCTTTGGATCAGTAAAACAAAATAAAATGAAATACCATTAATACTATTTCAAAAAATATTTTGATGGCATTCGAAAAGGCTCATTTGATATACAACCATGTCAGTGGGAGACAGAATATAGCACATGGTCAGTAAGATAGCCAACAGTTCCAATTATAGGAAGACAGCTACCTACACAGAAATAAGACTGAGAAGAAATATACCAAAATGTTAACAGTGATTATGTGGTCCAGTAGTTAAGACTCCACCTTCCAATGCAGGGGATGTGGGTTTGATCCCTGGTTGGGGAACTAAGATCCCACATGCCATGGGGAAACTAAGCTTACAACTAGGAAAGCCCACATGCCACAACAAACACTCAGCGCAGCAAAAAACAAAACAAACAAAAAAAGACAGTGATTATTTGTGAGAAGTGGGATCGTGGTTTATTTTTTCTTTTTATTTTTCAAAGTGTCTACAATGAGCAAGTATTTCTCCTATAGGGAGAGGAAGATCAACATATAGCTACTTGTTATTTTTGTTGTCATACCATTATCTGGACTACTCCCCCACACATATCATCAAGGCAGTGAGAACTCAGATGATATCTTACTGGCCCTCAGGAAGTTTCCAGCCTAGTCAACGTCAGCACAGACATATACACAGAGTACCATTATCATTACTGTATTATAGATGAAGAAATTGGAGCTCAAAGACGTTAAAGTAATTTGGTCAAGGTCATTTACGGGATGGAGTTCGGTCATGGAGCTGAGCCTAGATTTTTTTTCTTTAATTTAATTTATTTATTTGGCTGCATCAGGTCTTAGTTGTGGCTCGAGGGCTCCAGAGCATGCAGGCTTAGTAATCGTGGTATGTGGGTTTAGTCATCCCATGGCATGTGGCAATCTTAGTTCCCCGACCAGGGATTGAACCCAAGTCCCCTGCACTGCAAGATGGATTCTTTTTTTTTTTTTTTTTTAAAGATGGATTCTTAACTACTGGACCACCAGGGAAGTCCCCCTGAGCCTCAATTTTGAACCCAAGCAGCCCAAATCCAGAATGGATATTCTTAAGCCCTCTACCAGGTTAAATAAACTCAAACTAGCCCCAACCAAAGAATGATGATCCAGAATGATAGTGGTAAAAGCTAGAAGGAGGAGGGTGAGAGACCCCATTTATTGGGTGTACCAGGTGCTTGATATGTATTAACTCATTTAGGTCTTAAAACTGTCCTGGGGAAAAGGTACTATTTTCCTTTCTGTGTTATAAATGAGGAAACCGAGACTCATACAGGGGTGTGAATCTCTGTTATATTTCACACTTACTAACCCCTTTGGCCTCCAGTTTCCTCTTCTACTCCATGGGATCATAATTCCCACCACACTGACTGTTGCAAAATATTAAATGAGAAAATAGATTCAAAACACTCTCATCACATGGGACTTCCCTGGTGGTCCAGTGGTTGAGAATCTGCCTTCCAGTACAGGGGACTCGGGTTGCATCCCTAGTAGGGAACTAAGGCCCAACTGTCTCAGGGCAACTAAGCCTGTTCACCACAGCTAGAGAACTAGAGAAGCCCATGTGTTGCAGCAAAGACCCAGCACAGTCAAAAAATAAAGAAGAAGAAAAAACCCTCACCACAGTGTCCAACCTATGTGAAACATTTCATACATGTGAGCTACTCCAGCTATGACTCTTGATTCCAAAGTTCACACTCGTTAATGGGAACAAGCTGACATGCTCAGTGAGCACAAGAGAGGAATCAGTTCTGATCGACGCCATCGGGACGCGTGTGATGAAAGAATGGAGTCGAAGAGGAGGTGTGAAAGGAAGGGGCCTTGATGGGGGAGGGTCTACCAGGTGGAGGAAGGCAGGGACCCACCCCAGAAGCACAGAGGGGCACGGTTTGCTGGTTCCTGTCCTTCGCCCCGGCTCTCCAGCGCCCTTCCTTCCGGTTCTCCCTCCCCCTCTGCCCTGAGTCCTGTGCCTCAGCTGTTTCCTTAATCAGGGCCCCACAGCCTCTGCAGCAGGGAGTGGGAGCCCCTGGCCCTGGGATGGCCCCAGATAAACAGCTGGAGCCCTTGTTTGCAGAATCTGTCATTTCCAAGGGAAAAGTAGAAAGAAACCTCTAGGGTCGGGAGGATGGCTGATAATAAGTCACATCACTACTGGGGCCCCTGCACTGCCCTCCAGCACAGTGGGACCTCCCACTCATCGTCAAGACCCAGTGTAGCAAAATCATCTCTCCACAAAGCCTTCCTTGATGGCACCCCGACCCCCACCTCTTGCAAGCTTCCGTTGCAAGCAGCACAGAAGCCACTTCCAGCCATGTATTCATTAAGTGGAAACTGCTCAGGTGCTGGCGTCTCACAACCAGCCTGGGAGCTCCAGAGAGCAGAGTTTGTCTCAGGGGCCTAGCACAGAGCCTAGGAAATGTCTGTGAGAATTCTGAATAAAATATGGGTGGACAGTTATAGAAGTATTCAAAAATCTGCATGTTCACATAGAAAAAGCTGTTTCTTAAAATGGTATGGGCCTCTTGCCTTCTGAGATGGCCCACACTCTGTGAAGTGTGTTTCTCTCTAAATAAATCTACTTCTTACCTAAAAAAAAAAATCAGGACTTCCATAGTGGTACAGAGGTTAAGGCTCCAAGCTTCTACTGCAGGGAGCATGGGTTTGATCCCAGTGGGGGAACTAAGATCCCACAAGCAGAGTGGCACAGCCAAAAAAACAGAAACAAAAATAAAATAATTTTGATTAATCAATGGGCTATTTCAATCAAGTTCTGAAATGCACAAAGTAGATATTTTTGGGTTTTCAAGCAAATTATTCCATATTTTCAAACAGTGTTGTAAATTACAACCTATATAACTGTATCATATGTAATGCATTAACAGTATGGATTCATTTTGTATAATGTCAGATACTTATTTAAATTTATGTGGCATAAAAAATGTTTTTTTAAAAAAGGATATGCAACATTGAGTGCAAAATGATCTTAACTTTGTAAAAAGAAAAATAAGTGCGTATGAACAGTATCCTATAATATTATTTTGAAAAAATAAAACTGAGTGTATATACACAGAGAAAAAGGTTCAGAAGGACACATACTAGCCCTTAACACTGGTTTTCCCCAGGGGATGGAAGTTGAAGGGTGGGGCACCTCTATTTTCTTCCTGTCTATAAGGTGTTTTTAAAATGAGGGAGTTTTACTTTCACAATTACCTTTCTTACTATTCAAGTTAATGAATTTTTCCTTAAAAATTAAATACAAAAATTAACAATTATTTAAATAGCTGCTTAAATAATTGCAGGGCAATTTAAATAATTGACCTGTAATTATTTAAATAATAGAGAGAACGCTTACAAAATGGAAACTAAGGCTGTCTTTGGGTGGTAATACGATTTTTCTAGTTTTTTCCTATTTTTGTATATTGTCCAAATTTCCTATACTAAGTATTCATTTTATAAATTTTTAAACCTTAAAAATAAAGGCTGAATGAGTGAATGCATGACTTTCCCAAGCCCTGCTCTGTGCCTAAATCTGACCCAACATGCAAGAGATCCATGGCTGTCTTTCTGTCCTCCCTTGCTTCACCATATGGATCAGGTCTTCAGAAGGACTCTGTCCACAGATGTGCATGGTTCAAGCCTCCTTCCTCAGTGCTCTCCCCAGATCTGGACACCGGCATGGTCGTGAGAGCTGGGATCAAGAATCCTGGGCTCTGGTCAGGATGCGCAGGGCTCCTGCCCTGTCCTTGTCTCCATGTCCCAACCCTCCAGACTCCACCTGTCCACTCCAGAGACTGCTCAGCTCTCCCAGAAGCCCTCCCCTCAACCCCGCCTTCCTTGCTTTCCCTTGCCTTGGAGTGCCCACAGCATAGAGACTTGCACCCCAAGACTTTGACTTGCAGCATCATCTGTTGGACCAGCATTGATCAAGAGGATATCATATGCAGTGATGGGTACATTAGAGAAACAAGGACAGGAGCCCAGAAACAAGGACAGGAGTCAACACGCACAGTCACTCTTCATATGGGCTAAATGAATGAAAGAAAGAAGGAGGGACTTCCCTGGCAGTCCGGTGGTTAAGGCTCTGCCAATGCAGAGAGTACAGGTTCAATCCTTGGTCAGGGAACTAAGATTCTGCACGCTGTGCGGTGCAGTTTAAAAAAAAAAAAAAGAAGGTGGAAGCTAACTAAGACGCAGACCCTGTTCTCAAGGAATTCACGGTCTAGTAAGGACAAGGAGCTGCACCCACACTCAACGTACATGAGGATATGCTATCCAAAAGCTGGGATGTGTCGGGGGAGCAGCCAGGTAGATTTAAACCAGGACGTGAAGAACAGCCAAGTTGGGACAGACAGGAGTGGATGAGAGGAAGACAAGGTGCATCCCAAGAAGGGGGGACAGTGTGAGATGAGGGACGGAAATGGGGGCTCCCCAGGATGTCTCAGCATACCTGCTGGGCAGAAGTAAGGTGTGCTGTGCTTAGCCACTCAGTCATGTCCGACTTTTTGTGACCCCCACGGACTGTACCCCGCCAGGCTCCTCTGTCCATGGGGATTCTCCATGCAAGAATACTGGAGTGGGTTGCCAGGCCCTCCTCCTGGGGATCTTCCCAACCCAGGGATCGAAACCCAGGTCTCCTGCATTGCAGGAGGATTCTTTACCATCTGAGCCACCAGCGAAGCCCAAGAATACTGGAGTGGGTAGCCTATCCCTTCTCCAGGAGAACTTCCCAACCAAGGAATTGAACCGGGAGTCTCCTGCATTGCAGGCAGATTCTTTACCAGCTGAGCTACCTAGGAAGCCCAGGAATAAGGTGATGGAGGTTGACTGTCGGTAAAAGGGCTGGAAAGGTGGGTTGAGCCCAGATGCAAGGAGACCCAGAGCACCATGACAAGTCGAATTTAATTTCACAGGCCCAGAGAAGGAAGTCTCTGATGGTCTTTGAGCAGCAATGCTATGGAAACACACAGTAATCCAGGCAAGTGCTCACGGAGGCCTGGGGTGGGCAGGCAGCCACAGGAGCAGAGAAGAGCCACAGTGGGGAATACCACAACCCTTGCTTCCCAAGTGCAGAGTGTGTCCTTAAAGGAAGAAGTCACACCCCCAGGCCAAAACGTCCTTTCCCCACCCCACCTTCTATACATTCTATATATCTGTCTTTTACATTCTCCAGCATCTGGCACTATGTTGCTTCAGAGGACACCAGGATGAGTGAATGAAGAAATGGATGAACAGGGACTTCCCCAGTGGTCCAGTGGCTAAGACTCCCATGCACCAATGCAGGGGGCCAGGTCTGATACCTGGTCAGAAAACTAGATCCCACATGTCGCAACTAAGAGTTCGCGTGCCACATGCAATCTGCATTCCTGCATTCCACAACGAAGACTGAAGACCCCGAGTGCTGCAACTAAGACCGGCGCAGCCAAATAAATAAATATTTTTAAAAAATAAACAAATAAAGCAGAAGGTCTTAAAAAAAAATGGATGAACAAATGATTGGATCCTGGACTGGCAAAGAGTGTCTCTAGGTGTACATTAAAAGGGTGGAGGTGGGGAGGGATAGGAGGGTAAATGGAAAATAAACAATTGTTCTGTTACCACTTCCTCTGGGGCCAGGCCATGGTTTTTAACGGTGTGCAGCAGGCACACACACAGTCTGGCACACGCACATCCACACAGACACACAAAGAGCTATTTATTTACTTCCTTTGTGAGGGGTAAATAAAGATCGGGTCAAAACAGGCTCCCCCAAACCGCCAGGGGGTCTTCCCCAGGTGTTGGTGCAACACTGGGCTTGGAGAAGTCACAGGTGGCTGCCTGCTCGTGTCAGCCCACCTCCTTTTATGCACGTGTGGGTCTGGTTCACAGGGAGGCCTCATGTGCAGTGAGAAAGTAGGGGAAGGGGGAAGGGTGGCAGAGCAGGGCTTCTTCACCCCCCCTCCAGTGCAGGCCAGGCCAGTGAAATCCACCCACCCCCCCCAAGAGAGGCCGCGGTGGTGCAGTATGGGTGAGGGAGGGCCATGCTGGGCAAGGCAGCCCATCCTTAGATGCTGAATGCTGGGGGGAGGGCTGGGGCAGAGGGCATCAGGTATCTACCAACCCCCGTGGAGGTACAGTCATCCTCTGTATTCACGGATTCTCCATTTGTGAATCTGCCTACTCGCTAACATTTTTCTGAAACTCCCAAATCAATGCTCCTGCTGCTTTTGTGGTCATCCGAGGACAGTCACAGAGATGTGAAAAATTCAAGTCACCTGAGGCGCATGTTCTCAGCTGAGGCTGAACAGGGTGACGTTCTGCCTCCTTGCCGCATCTCTCGTGCGGTAAACAAGTGTCCTTTTCAGTCTACTCAGGGCCACCTTTCCAGCATCTTTGCCCTTTTTGTTGATTTCACTGTTTAAAATGGTTCCCAAGCATGGCTACACGGCTAACTATAAAAAGGCTGGGGTGTGCGTGAGCTAAGCTTCGTTCAGGCCTGACTTACAGTGACTTACAGAACTAGGCCCTGAGTTCAGTGTTAATGAATCGACAAATCAAAAACAGTGTCTTAAAACAGAAACTCACATAAAACAAGCATGTTGATTGGTTGATGAAAAATGTTGGGACCACAGGCTCAAAGGAAGTCAGCCTTGTATTTCCCTCGGAACAACGGCTATGGATTCACTTAATTCAGAGTTCATGGTGACTTTATTTTTTAATAATTTTATTTATTTATTTGTGGCTGTGCTGGGTCTTCATTGCTACCTGGGCTCTTCTCTAGTTGCAGAGAGCGGGGTTACTTTCCAGTTGCAGGTTTCCCTTTGCAGTAGCATCTTCTGCTGCAGAGCACAGGCTCTAGGGAAAGCAGGCTTCAGGAGTTGCAGCTCCTGGGCTCTAGAGCACAGGCTGAACAGCTGTGGCACACGGACTAAGCTCCTGCAAGGCAGGTAGGATCTTTCAGGATCAGGGATCAAATCTGTGTCTCCTGCATCGGCAGGCGGATTCTCCACCAGGGAAGACCCCACGGCAACATTATAGAACATAAGTATTGTGAATAATGACAATGGACTGTATTTCATTGTTACAATAATGGGGCAGCCCTATCTTTGGCTTCCAGTGAATGCCAGCCTGCATCTACTCATCCATACACTATCCAGCACCTACTGAACACCTGTGAAGTGCAAATCCTACTAAAAGCCAAAAATATGTAATGCAAACAGGACCCTTGCCCTCCTATCGACCATCTTAACTGCAGAGATGGGGGCACGTGACTCTGAAGGTTTTCTTTCTTTCTTTGGCCTGAATCCCTGGGTTTACATTCCAGCTGGGGCCTCAAACTTTTGCCAGGTAGTAAGAAGAGCGCATGAAGTGACACTGAGAGGCCACTCAGGGTCCAGAGCAAGGCTGTGCTTCAAGGAATAAAGTGAGACGCCAGCATGAGAAGGCGGACGGCAGGTCTGGGTGTGGGCCTGGCACTCAGAGGAAGCAGGAAGCCAGTGAGCCCTCTGTGGAGGCCAGGGTGTAGAGCCTCTCTTCCTGGACTAGCTGGGAGGACTGCAGGGCAAGAGGGGCCCAGAGAGGAGCTCAGAAACCAAAGGGCCCACAGAGGAAGTGTCCCCACACAGATTTCCACTCCCCATACTGTGCTCTTTCCTGGGGTCACAGGTAATAGGAGGAAGGATCCCACCCGGACCAGGGCGCTGGAGGAGGGGCTGGGAGGGGACGTGTCCCTCCGGAGCAGAAGAGAAGTCACTAATCTCACCAACTGAGAAAAAGCAGATTCCACGCCTAGTAAGTGAGGGGGAAGTGAAACACCCACTCCAATGCCTGCTCCTCCCCCCACGCACCCCCACCCAGTCCCACCCAGCCGCCCCAGGACAGCGCCCAGGTGAAATCTGCCCTGTGCTTTCAGGAGCTACCTGAGGGCCTTTCATGCTCTGAGCCACAAGGGTGGCTCTCAGAGCTGCGATGGCTTGGTCTGTCCTCCGTGGGGAGGCAGCAAGGGGACACCGAGGGCTTGTAAGATCCATGAGGTCAGGGGCTGTGCCTGTCATGTTCTTTTCTCTTTCACCTGAAATGAACACAGCATCTGTGCAGTAGGTGCTCAATACACAGATAACGATGAATGAATGAATGAATGAACAAATGAATGGATGAATGGATTAGCAAACAAACAATGGGCCCAGAAGACTGCATCCAGAAATTCACAACCGCAGAGGAAGAGAACCATTTCCCTCCTTTGGACAAAGCTGGACCTCCTGCCTCAACTCCATGGACTTTGTCTCTGAGACTGAGACTTGGCCCTGAGAGCCCCGGAACTCTCCATCTCCTGATGCTGAGATGATTCCACCTGCTCACTAAGGTGAGGGAACATGACATTTCCCTACCCTATCTGAGGACAGCAGAGCCTCCCAAAGGGGCAAGAGTGGTGCCCTTCACTGAGCCTCCTCCCCACAACCTATGGTGCTCCTGAGACGGGGGCTCTGGTCAAAGCAAGTGGAGTCAAATCCTCTACCTGTGATCAGGACTGAGGTATCCAGGGGAGAGGGCAGTAGCCAGGTGGGTGCTGGCCCTGCTGCCCTAGGCCTCCCCAAGAGAGAAGCCTATCTGGGAACCCTGTGCTCAGAGGTTCCACGTAGAAAAACCATCCTCACGCACGTGACACAGGCTCTCCTGGTCCCTGCCTGTCGAGATCCTGGGACAAAGGTTCCTAACTACCCCCACGGCATCCATTTCCCCTTCTTACACCTTTCATACTAGAAGCTCTGCTCAGTATGATTCCCAAGACCCTCTGTAGCTCAATATGGTGGGTGACCAACTTTTGGCTAATGGGATAAGGGATGTGGCTACTTGGAGTCATGTCCTGAAAAGGAAGAGCTGTGCCCCCTCCTACCCTTCTCTCCCTTCCCACTGGCTGGGTCATGGACCCAGGGGATGGGGTGGTGTGCTGTCTTCAACATCTGAGGGCCTGGACGAACAACAGCCTGGGAGAAGCGTGGGTCCCCAACCCTGTCAAGGGGTCAGATTGCCCACCTGGACTTGTACGCGAGAAATTTCCATTTTGTTTAGACACCTGATATGGGGGTCTCTATTCCAGCAGTCTAGGCTTGCCAGATGGGGCTAATGGTAAAGAACTGGTTGCCAATGCAGAAGACACAGGAGACGTGGGTTAATGCCTGGGTCAGGAAGATCCGCTGGAGGAGGGCATGACTATCCACTCCAGTATTCTTGTCTGGAGAATCCCATGGACAGAGGAGCCTGGCGGGCTACAATCCATAGGGTCACAAAGAGTTGGACACGACTGAAGTGACTTAGTGCGCACGCATGCATTCTAATAATCTAACCTCTCCCAGTGCCTACCGTAGTCCATTCTCTGGTGCCAATGGGTAAAATGTCTGAGAGGGACCTTCCTCTTCATCCGTGTCCTCAGCCCTTCAGCTCCCTGTCACCTCAAGCCATCAGGTCTGCTTTCCCAAGCGTCACAGCGGGTCCTCCAGGTAGAGAGTAGAATCAAATCCTCGCCACGCCACCCCAGCCAACGCAAAGGAGGCGACCATCTCCCTCACTCACAATACATAATTCACTCCTCCCTCAAACTGACCATTTCTCAAACTCCCTCCTCGCTGAGAAAAGACTCCTCCATGCTCCGGGACCACCTCACCTTATCAGGCCAACACGGTCCTGTGGGATAGGCAGTGAGGAAGGGCAGAACACCTACGTAACCCTGGACAAATCTCTGAGCCCCTCTGAGCCTCGGTTTCTTCCTTTACAAAATGTGGATGATAAACCTTGTTTATAGGTTGGCGGAGAGAAGTCAAGTTTATCTATAAAGTACCTAGGGGACTTTCTTGGTGGTCCAGCCAGTGGGCAAGAATCTGAGCTCGAAATGGAGGGGGCCCGGGTTTGACCCCTAGCCAGGGAACTAGATTCCACCTGTCCCAACTAAGAAGTCCACATGCCCCAACAGAGATCCCAAGAGCCACAACTAAGACCCACTGCAGCCAAAATAAATAAATAAATGTTTCTTTAATGAAAATAAAAAAAAATTAAGTGCCTAGCAGTGCAGCTGGCATGCAGTAGGTGCTCACTAAACCGCAGTTGTTGCTGCTATGGAGATACTGAGGACAGGGCTGGAGGAGAGTCCTGAGTGGTGCTCGCCCCAAAACCCCCAGTGAAGGCTGGCTGGAAAGGGCGTGAAGGAGAGAGCTGGGGAGCAGAGACCACGGGGGGAAAGAGGAAGAGAGACAGGCAGAGCTGGAGGTGCCATCAGGGGAGAGGTGGGGGAAAGGCTCAGCGATGCCCACCCTGGGCGAGAGGGTGGAGGGCACAGCTGTGGTGTCTATCAGCCGCCTCCAGCTCACACAGTCCCCGGGCCCATCTCACACCGTCTCCACCCAGCACTTCTGTCTGGGTTGGCTACCCTCCCCGCCACTGCCGCTGTTGCCACACCGTCAGCTGCTGTTGCTTGCCTCATCTTCCTTCCTGGCCCTGACAGGACAGAAGAAGGGGACGGGAAGCAGCTGCCTTGCCCAGCAACCACCCCAACCCTGTGGGCTGCAGCAGCTCCTGGGTGGTTAAGAGCCCAGGCTCTGTAGACAGACAGGCTGGGTTCTTTCCCCCTCCCTGCTCGAGCCCTTAAGAGCTGATGACCTCAGCAAGTTATGCGGCTTGTCTAATCCTTCAATTTCCTCGTCTGCACAATAGGGAGAAAAGGGCTGCTCAGAGGAAGGAATGAGATCATGCGTGGTGAGCACCCAGCACCGGGTCTGGCATCACCGAGTGTTCAGTGAAGGGTAGCGACCCCAGGGCCGGCTTCACAGCCGTGTGATTCATGCAGGCACACAGAGCCCTCACTTAGAAGGGCTCCACCCCTGGTTCGATGCTCTGTTGCTACCATCTTGAAATTCTTAATAATTTTTTAACAAGGGCCTCTGCAAAGTATGTCGTTGGTCCTGGCTAGTATCCCCATGCATACACTGAGTCTGCTGGCTGGGGGGACTAGACCTGGGGTGGGGCGGGGCAGTTGCCCAACAATCTGCTGGAGACGTGGGACATTAGAGGGCCTTGGGGAATTCAAGGGAGTCATTTAAGTAGAGGGATGTGCGACTCTGCAAGGTTGCCTGCAGTTAGGGACTGAGAGGGTGGTGAGAACCCTATGCACACCCTCCCTAGGCCTTGGGGTGTGTGGAAGTGTTCCCTGCCCCACCCCCAGTCGAGATCTTTCGTTGTGGCACAAGACTAGCCGTGTTGCGTGGGCTCAGTAGGAACAGCGTGTGGCACAGTCTCCAGAGCAGGCAGGCTCGGTAGCTCCAGCGCTGGGGCTTAGTTGCAGCATGTGCGATCTTAGTGCCCCAACCAGGGCTCGAACCTGTGTCCCCTGCATCGCAAGGCAGATTCTTAACCACTGGATGACCTGGAAAGCCCATGTCTCCTTGATTTTAAATCCCACGTTAGCACATCTAGAAAGTGGCCTGGGGTAGTGACTTGAACCCTCAGGAGTCAGGGAGCCTTGGAGGGGGTTCCAGAGGGCTGGGGTTGCCCCTGGCACTACAGGGAGGAATGACCACCTCGGAGGTACATCTTGGACCTGCTGCCTCCCCTGACTGGACTGTGAGCTCCCGGAGGGCCGGGGCCGGGGCCGGGCCCACCCACAGCGAGGACCAGATGTTTGCAGAGCTGGCCATCAGGACCCCTGCACACCCCTCCTCCCAGCCACCCTACGCCGGCCTTGGCTTCCCAAGACTGGCCACCACCACCATCACCACCACCCTCTTCTGTTCCCGGGCCTTTCTGGGGTAGCCCCCGTGTGAGTCTGAGGGTGGCCCAGTCTGGCAGGTAGAGTCCGGCCCTGGATGAGGTCCCTCTCCATCTGCCTCCGGCCACCTGTCCGGAGCACTCACTCCCTTCCCGACAGCTGGAGAGCGGCCCTGGAACCTCTGGTTAAGGGGTGGGGGGTAGTGTGGGAAGGTTCTGAGGGATCTGAGCCAAGGCTGAGGGGAGGCCCTTCTGGCTGATGGGGGTGCTGAGTGTGCATGTGGTGGGGGGAAGGAGAGAGAGCGAAGTGGGAATCGGGGGTGGGGCCAGAGAATGGAATGTGGAGTTCATTCTCCTGGGGGTGCAGCTGTTTATTTTGATCTTCGCAGTCAGCTGCAGCCTATTCCTTATCTCCGGGCTCAATCCAGACTCCACCTCCTTCCCTGTTGCTGAGCTGCGGAAGGCAGATATTGTGGGACACAGCCCCGCACCCAGCTCTCACTGCCTTAGTCCTCTCCGGCTCCAAGCTGCTAAAAGGGAGAAGAAAGAGCAGCACCCCCCACCCCCCACAACCAAAAATGCTTGCTCCATACTTCAGACCACACTGTGACCGACCATCGGTAATTGGCTCTTGAAAGTGAGTCAGCTCACGTCAAGGCGCACCCCCCAACTGCCAGGACAACCTGAGCTGTCACCCTAGGTTTGCCAGGGTATTTCAGCTTTATAGGTGGTGGCCTTGGACTTGAAGGGTCTGGAGGATAGTACTGGCTGAGTTGGGGACTTGAGGCAAAGGCAGCTGTCACCTCCCAGCCACACCAGGCTATCCCCTGGGCTGTCACACTTACTACTCCTGCCAACTTTTTTTTTTTTTTAAACATTTTTTCCTTTTTTGGCTGTGCCACCCAGCAAGTGGGGATCTTAGTTCCCTGACCCGGGATCGAATTCACACCCACTGCATTGGATGAGTGGAGTCCTAACCACTGGACGGCTGGGAAAGTTGCATTGTGCCAACTTTTTTAAAAAATTAATTTTTGCTTGTGCTGAGTCTGCATTGCTGGGCGGGCTTTCTCGAGTTGTGGTCCATGTGCTTCTCACTGCGGTGGCTTTTCTCATTGCAGAGCATGGGCTCAAGGGCACGCAGGCTTCAAGAGTTCCACCTCCCAGGCTCTAGAGTTGTGGCGCATGGGCTTAGTTGCCCTGCAGCATGTGGGATCAGGGATCGAACCCGCGTCCCCTGTACTGGCAGGCAGATTCTTAACCACTGGACCAGCAGAGAAGTCCCGTTGTGCCAACTTTTTACTTGGCACCTTATGTCTCCAATGCAATGATGTGAAAACAATAAGACTGATTTTCTACATACTTATGGAAACACAACTCATGACTTGTTTTGCATTTCTCTTGTTATTACAGAACTGGAACATTTAGAAAAAGGGGAAAAAGTAAAAAAGAAATCACCCATAGTTCTACTGCTTCCCCCAAACAACTGCTGTTAACATTCTGGTATAGTTTCTTCCAGTCTTTTCTCTATGTGTGTGTATATCTCTATGTGTGTACAACAAACAGTTGTCAATGTTTTTTTAATGCTACACATTTATTTAAAAGGTCCAAAGTTTAAAAGGACTAAACATATTGGCAAGGATATGGAATAACTGAAAGCCCCAAACTCTTCCGGTAGGAATACAAAAGGAAACAACCATTTTAGATCACAGCTTTTGCTAATGTGCTCAGCCTCTCAGTCTGGCTGACTTTGAGACCCCATAGCCTGTAGCCCGCCAGGTTCCTCTGTTCATGGAATTTTCCAAGCAAGAATTCTGGAGTGGGTTGTCATTCCCTTCTCCAGTAAACGTATTGTATGAACACTTTTGCATCCTAATTTTCTCCTTAACATTACTATATAGGTAATTTTTGTGATATCACCGGTTTTTGCAATTGCCATTTTTAATGACTACCTAATATTCCATGTACTAGATATAGTACATCTTGCTTAACCATACTCTACTGGGAGACGTTTCAGTTGTTCCAGTTTTGCGTCACTATATGCCTATCATCACGGACAAAATTTTTCCCTACATTTAGGACAGAGCCTGGAAAAGTGGGATGACCAAAGCAGAGGGTCAGAATATTCTGGAGCCATTTCATTTGACACCTTTAGCCAAGATGCTTTCTGAAGGGAGAATTTATCACATGGCAAGGTCATCAACAGGCAAGAACACACCCATTTAGATCCACTACTACCATGTAGGGACACCACTCTCTCTTATTTTTTCTTGGCTGCACCACACGGCATGCAGGATCTTAGTTCCCTGACTAGGGATCAAACATCATCCCCTGCAGTGGAAGTGGAGTCTTAACCACTGGACCACAATGAAGTCCCTGTTAGGTATCTTTTTACATGTCTAGGTCATGTTACTTTTTGCAGACTGTTCTGGCTGCTGGTCCCCTTTCCAACAGCACTGTCACTTCCTTTTGGGAGGTTACCTCTCCCCTAGTGCAAATCCAGGAGCCAACCTGACTGACTTGCATCATGGAAACCAGAGAGTCTGGCCTGACCATTCCAACCATGCCGTCCGTCCTTCTGCTCAGCCCTGAGGCACTTTGTCAGTTTCTGCTCATTTCCAAAACTAGTTTTCCAGCCTTTCTGATGAGTCTAAGGGTTCCCAACCTTCTTCCAATAAATTCCTTTTGCCTTATATTGGACAATCTGTTTCTGTTGCTAACAGAACCTTGAATATATTGATACCTCGCCAACTTACTGTTTTTCTTTTTTTTTTTTTTTGGTATCTTACTGTTTTTCAAATTGCAAGTCAGGACACTTTACTGGGTCATGAAGTCATGAAGCTAATCTTGACCAGCGTTTTTAAAAAATGAAACAACAGAATAAAAAAGATAAGTAAAGGGAAGTATTGTCTAGTTAATGAAACTTGTTTGTTTTATGTATACATATATGTGTGTGTATGTGTGCATAAGAAATAGGTTAAAATGAAGACACTTCTAATTTTGAAAAACACTGCCCTTATTGAACTTGAGTAGCTTGAGAATAAAGAATCATCAAAAGCAATCTCTCCTAGATATATTATCTATTTCTCCCCAAACCTTTAGTACTTAGGAAAATGTACTTCCTTTCCAAGAGAATAGTATATTTCAAGGTCCACCCACTATTTTCTCTCTATTAATAGCTTGACATCTCCACCCACCCTTTACTTTTTGATACTTAATGATAATGGACATCTTTTCCTCTTGGTCTTTAAATTTCTGTTAATGGCACCAATATTCTGCCACCCACCTAGGCTGAAATATCTCGCAGTAGTCTAGTCCTTGAACCCTCCTCCATTCATTTACTGACTACCTAGTGTACCCCAGAAGGACAGAAGACGAGAGAGCAGCAAACGGTAACACATGGCCACATACTTCATCTTTAAAGTACACGTGGTACCTAACAGGGAAGAGCAGAGCGATTTCACAGAGCCAGTGACTCTTCATGCCTTCCTACCAAGTAACTACTAAGTTCTGTTGCTTCTACCTTCAAAATATTTTGCCAAATCGCCCCCTTGTTTCCATTCCTACTGCGTCACCCTAGTTTCAATCCTTTTTATTTTGTGTAGGCTCTCTCTTGCCTACTGCCCTACCGAAATCTATTCTGATCATGTCACTTCTTTGCTCACAAGTTTTCAATGATGGACTTTCCTGGTGGTCCAGTGGTTAAGAATCCACCTGCCAATGCAGGGGACACGGGTTTGGTCCCTGGTCCGGGAAGATTTCACATGCCACGAGGCAACGAAGCCCATGCACCACTAGTGAACCCTTGTACCGAGAGCCTGTACTCCACAACAAGAGAAGACGTCACAATGAGAAGCCCATGCACCATAATAAAGAGAAGCTCCTACTCGCCACAACTACAGAAAGCCCGTGAGCAGCAATAAAACCCCAGCACAGCCTAAGTCTTCAGTGGCTTCCCATTACCTCCTTGCCAAGTCGCTTCAGTCGTGTCCGACCCTGTGCGACCCCATAGACAGCCTCCTAAACGAGTCCAAACTCCCCAACCCAACATTGTTGATTTGGCTTCTCCACCACTGCCCCAGTGTTTCTTTCTAGCTGCATGTCCACTAATCCACAGTCCATCAGGTCCTCTCTTCCCAACCACGTATCTGTGTGAGGCCTGATTTTCTTCATACAAATCAATCAAAACAACATACTGAAACAGATTGAAGCAGCAGCAGATATGAGAACCCAGCTGTCCTCTATTAAGCTGGGCATTAAAAAGATTTTTGAAAAATATAAAACAAGGCCACACTGCAAATTTTTTGTTTTGGAAAATACAGTTGTTATCTTATAAAAAATATGATGCTATGTTAACATGCAATGATTTTTATTGTTACTTTAAAGGAATTAATAAATATTTTTAAAATTTTGCACTTGACACTTTTTATTAGAAGTCAAACGTCGGTAGCTACCACTTTGAAAAGCAAAAACTCTTTGGGATTCTAAACCATTTTTAAGGGTGTAAAGTGATCCTGAGATCAGAAAGCTTGAGGACTGCTGCCTGAGATCTAACAAGTCAGTTAAAGCAGACCTGGGGTCTCTGAAATGCCCCACCCTTCCCCCTCACTCATGTTTTTTAACTCCCTGCCCCAGTCTGTTGCTGGAGTTTTTAAACCATTAAAAAAATAAGTAGTGGTAAAAGCAGAGACATTGTTTTGCCAACAAAGGTCCGTATAGTCAAAGCTAGGGTTTTTCCAATAGTCATGTATGGATGTGAGAGTTGGACTATAAAGAAAGCTGAGCACCGAAGAATTGATGCTTTTGAACTGTGGTGTTGGAGAAGACTCTTGAGAGTCCCTTGGATGGCAAGGAGATCAAACCAGTCAATCCTAAGGAAATCAGCCCTGAATATTCATTGGAAATACTGATGCTGAAACTGAAGCTCCAATACTTTGGCCACCTGATTTGAAGAGCCAACTCATTAGAAAAGACCTGATGTTGGGAAAGATAGAAGGGAGGAGGAGAAAGGGACGACAGAGGATGAGATGGTTGGATGGCATCATCAGTGACTCGATGGACATGAGTTTGAGCAGGCTCCGGGAGCTGGTGAAGAACAGGGAAGCCTGGCGTGCTGCAGTCCATGAGGTCACAAAGAATCAGACATGACTGAACAACCTGTGAAGAATAATTATTATTACAGAAATAATAGTGACTATAGAAACAATCATTAGCTGTACTAGAATCAATAATAATATAAAGAATAAAAAAAAAAGAATAAATAAGCCTGGGGACTTCCCTGGGGGTCCAGTGTTGAGATCTCTGCACTTCCACAGCAGGGGGCATGAGTTCCAACCTTGGTTGGGGAACTAAGATCCCGTAAGTCATGCAGGGTGGTCAAATACAACAGCAACAAACAGAATGGGGACTTTACTGGTGGTCCGGTGGCTAAGACACAGGGGGCCCCAGGTTCGATCCCTGAGCAGGGAATTAGATCCCACACACTGCCACTAAGAGTTCGCTTGCCTCAACTAAAGATCTGTGTGTTCAGAAAGATGGTAACAACGACCCTGTATGCAAGACAGCAAAAGAGACACAGATGTAAAGAACAGACTTTTGGACTCTGTGGGAGAAGGTGAGGGTGTGATGATTTGAGAGAACAACATTGAAACATGTATATTACCATATGTGAAATAGATAGCCAGTCCAAGTTTGATACATGAAACAGGGCGCTCAAAGCCAGTATGCTGGGACAACCCAGATGGATGGGATGGGAGGGATGTGGGAGGGGGATTCCGGACAGGGGGACACATGTACACCCGTGGCTGACTCATGTCAATGCATGGCAAAAAACACCACAATATTGTAATTAGTCTTCAATTAAAATAAATTAACTTTTTAAGAAAAGATCCTGTGTGCCGCAACTAAGACTTGGTGCAGCCAAATAAATAAATATATATATATATATATATAAAGAATAAATAAGCCTAATAATTGCCATAGGCTTTCAGTTAAAAAAGAAAAAAAAACCTCAGATATTCAGAGAAGAAAAAGATACAGAAACAACCATCATTTAAAACTGCTCCTGAGTATCTTCCCACCAAGTCCACGCCTCTTTCATTCTTCTCAAATGGCACCTATGCAGAGACATTCCCGGTAAATCCATACACAAGAAACTGTTCCTTCCTCCAGATTCCCACAGCACTGTCACTCCAACCTTTCCTGCCAGCCAGGAAACCAGTAAGAGTCTGTAAGTGAATGCACACTGAATTGCTAAATACGCACATTGAACTACCACAAATTCAGTGCTGTCCACTGGAGGAGGTCCCAAACAGCCTCAGAAAATCACATACATGGATTTCATACAATGTGAGCCCTTCCCCAAACTCAGCATAATGTTCCACCAAAGACGCGGCCATCTGTCTCAATGAAAACAGCTATGCTGGAGATCCCTAGACAATGTCCAAGCCATGCACACTGTGTTTTATGAGCAGTTTAAGGTGACCTTAATAGTAATGTTGGTGTGTTTTGCTTTTACACTGACTGTGAACCCAACACAGCACAAAACGTGGCTCCAGGGCTGCTCCGGTGGCTCAGGAGTAGAAGAATCCACCTGCCAAATACCGGAGACGGGTTCCACCCCTGGGTCAGGCAGATCCCACATGCCGCCGCCACGGAGGAGCTAAGGCCATGCGCCGCAGCTCTTGAGTCTGAGCTCTAGATCCTGGGGATGTAACTACTGAGCCCTCACATCACAACTCCTGAAAAACCTGTGCCCTGCAGCCCATGCTCCACGACAGGAGAAGCCACCACAATGAACAGCCCCTGCACCACAACGAGAGAGCAGCCCTCGCTCTCCACAGCTGGAGAAAATCCTGAGCAACCGTGAAGACCCAGGACAACCAAAGATGAAATCAACAATAAAAATATATAAAATGTGGTTCTACTGTAAATGAGGAATGGACAAGCCCTCTGAGGCTCATAGATATTGTTGGAGGGACATGCCAGGTGGCTGTGTCGTGAGTCCTACATCTACCCAGTCCTGTCCTCTGGGCAGGGTACGTGGCCGCCACCCTGGGCTGGGGCTGCTGCCCATCCTGGGGTGGAGCATCTGGAAGGTGAAGGCTGCAGGCCCAGCACTAGGACCCAGCTTCACCACCAACTCCAGAGGTGTGCCAGCAGCCACTGCTCTGGTGCCACACCCCTGCCAAGGACAGAAAGGAAAATGGGGGGGGGGGGGGAGGGAGCTGGAAGAAAAGCTTGTTTGCACCATGTTGCAGTTAGGGCGGCTGTGGTCGGGCTGATTCATCCAGGGCTCCCCAGAAAGGTCAGGGCCCCAGCCCCACCTAGCAGAGCTCACATCGCCACCACCCACCCCTGCTTCCTGGGTAGCTGCAACACCTGACCTGCCTGCTGGGGCAGGGCGGGGTCCTCCTGGTTCCTTCCCTGCCATCTTGCTTGGCTTAGGGGACAAGCCTGCAGCTCTAGCCAGGAGCACCAAAGGACAGGGGAGGCTTTGGGACACACAGGCAGCTCAGGGGCCAATCTGCCTGTTCTCCCCCGTCCTAATGCTGTGTTCAGGACATCTCGACAGGGAACCTGGGATCCACTCACACTCCTTGGTGGGAGTGCCCTCCAAAGTGCACATTCACACACACACACACACACACAGTGTGCATGAAAGGTCCGACTCCAGTATGGCTGAGTTCCTTCGCTGCTCACCTGAAACTATCACAACATGTTTAATCAGCTATACCCCAATATCAAATTTTTAAAATTTTTTTAGTTAAAAAATATAAAAAGAAGTCTGACTCCAGTCAGAGTTCTTTCAGCCACTGGGCTCTCAACACTGACTGGCTGTATGATCTTGGGCAAGTTATTTAACCTCTGTGCCTCAGTTTCTCTTATCTGCAAAATAAGGAAACCTCAGAAGATTCTTGTGAGGAATACGTAAGAAACAAGTTAGTAAATATCCACATTTATTATCAATTTACATGAGCTTCCCAGGTGGCACAGTGGTAAAGAATCCACCTGCCAATGCAGGAGATGTAAGAGATGCAGGTTCAATCCCTGGATTGGGAAGATCCCTTGGAGGAGGAAATGGCAACCCACTCCTGTATTCTTGCCTGGAGAGTCCCATGGACAAAGAAGCCTGGTGAGCTATACAGTCCATGAGGTTGCAAATAGTTGGATATTACTGAGCATACACACATACAGCACATTAGAAATTTATTTACACATGGTACATATTATACATAGGCACTTCCCACAGGCCCCAGCACATGGAAGTATTGTGCAAACATGTGCTCTATTATCCCAACATCTTCACTGCCACCTGTCTGCAAAGAAATGAGGGTTCAGAGAAAATCCACACGATAGATTCCTACAAGAAATACCCAACTCCTAGGAGCTGCAAGTGAGGTGAAGCAGGCCACGTGCAAGACTTCTGAGGACCACCCAGGAGGCTATGTCCAGCAGCTATAAGGAGAGTTTTGAGTTAGAACCCAAGAGGTTGGGCCCTGGGCAGAAAAAAACTGTTGTTTCCTTGGAGACCAAGAGACTGTTCCAACAGGAAGAACTCTGCCTGGTCCTAGAGGCAGAATTCTAAGAAAAGAGGGTGGCCACCCCTAAGACCAGCAGGTAACAGCTGACTGGAAAGAAAAAGACTGGAAACCATTTGAATGTTCTATACTCTGGCCTACGCTCAGCCACCCAGTACATCTGAGAGTGCGTAACCCTAAGATCCCTGCTCACTGTGATGAAAATAGATTCCACCTCTGAACAGTCTCCGGGTCTGTGGTTCAGATCCTGCTTAGAGAAAAGGGAACAGGGCTGGAAGGAAAGCAAAAAGCAGTCCTGACCCACTGGGGCCGTGTGCGGGGAGGAAACACTCTCCCCTCCATAATCGAAAGACAGCTTGTGATATCCACTTGCCAGAGAGGAGTAAATCCTCCCTGGGGTCTTATTCCAGGCTGTTTCCTCAGCACCCAGCAGAGTCAGCTTAATAAACAGGAGCTTAGGAAGAAGCGTCTGTGAAGAGCAGAGAGATGCCTTCCAGGGGACATGCGGCCTGGGTGGGAGTGCCCTCTGTACCCCATCCTCCCTGCCCCTGGCCCGTCCTCTCCTCCTCCCACAGCCTCTAACACCCCCAGCTGGAGTCCAAGCTCTGCATCTGTCTGAGGCCCTGCTCCTGGCTTCCTTTCCCAGAACTCGGGGCCCCCAGGGGAGGGGCTGGGAGGTGCAGCCTGGAGGGGAGAGGACAGAGAAGAGGAGGCAGGACGAGCTGGAGCCGACAGTGCGGGGGCCAGAACTGGGAGTTTCTGGGACAGTCCCAATTTCAAGTATTCTGTCCAACGGTCTGACCACAGGCCAGAACTGTGGGCCGATTTTGATTCTAGAAAAGAGGATGAGATGAAGTCATCGGTGGGATGGTGAGGCAAGATACCAGGGCTGCCCTCTCATTGCTAGATGGCCCCCACGCCCAGTCCCTGGAGCTCAGGCTGGGGGATGATCATGAGGATGATATGATAGTGACAGAAGTATCGCATGTAAGGGTGTATGACCTGCTTGGTAGTTGGCAGGGCTTTGAGCATATTATCTCCTAAACCTGGTGCAGAGCGTGGGCCCGGAAGCCTCGGCCCCTTGACTCTGGGTAACCACTTTGTGCCCCGGCTTCCTCGTCTACAAAAAGGCATCACGGGGGACTTCCTTGGTGGTTAAGAATGCCCCTGCCAATGCAGGGGATACAGGTTCCATCCCTGGTCCGGGAAAACTCCACGGGCCACAGGGCAACTTAGCTTGTATGCCACAAATACTGAAGCCTGGGCACCAAAAAGCCCACGTTCCGCAACAAGAGAAGCCACAACAAGAGGCTCGCGCACCGCAACTAGAGAGTAGCCCCCAGCTCACCACCTGCGCCCCTTACCCCCTCCGCAACCAGACCCAGGGGCAGCAGCGAATACCCAGTGCAGCCAAAAGAACAAAAAAGGCATCATGATAGCATGTCCCTCACAAAGCTGCTACGAGGACACAAAAAGATCCAATCTGGATATTATAAAGCACTCAGGAGTGTCAGGACAACGAATCCACACGATGACTCGGTGAGGAAGGGGCTACCTTTACGGCCACTTGACAGGTAAGGAAAGTTTCACACAGCCAGGAAGGGGCCAAGCGAGGACTCAAACCAGGGTGGTTTCTGTCTTGAGCCCAGGCTCTCTGAGCCACTCCAGGAGAGAAAGCACGGGTTAGGTGGTCATGTGCACAAATCAGACAGGCACAGGGCCACGACAGACTTCCAGCTCCGAAACTGTCCTCCTGCTGAACCTCCGCGCCTCGCCTCGCTCCTTCCATACAATGGACCTCCCGCCTCACAGGGTGGTGGCCAGCGGTGGGGAGTGCTTGCAACAGGCCGGTTAAGGCCCCTCTCTCTGGGCGTGGCCTCCATGGCGCCCCCTGGCCCCAAGGTTTGTAACTGCACGCTCTGCCCTGGCACATGCGGAGCCGGCCTGCCCTGAGGGGGCGGGGAACCCCGGTGCTTCTGGGCCTTTCTAAAGGCCCAGAGAGGCTAGAACGCAGATCTGGGCCAACAAACGAGGCACCAGGCAACCTCTCTGCTGCTCCCTGCTTCCTAGGGACAACGCCTGGGCCCCGGCTGGCTCTCCTTAGGAATGTCTGTTCTAGGGTGGTTCTCAGCAGGGTGGGAGAACTGGGCAGGTTGCTGAGGGCAAACAGTTTCTGAGAGGTGCGGTTTTGGAGGACCTTAAAAAAAGATGACATGATCCGGGTATCATGCCCTTGAAGGCTATGAAAGGCCACGCTCACAAGGGCTGCTGGACTTGCCCTCGGCTCCTAACGCGGGTCTTTCTATCTTCAGGACAAAGGAAGACCAGGGAGAGGAAATAGAAGGAGGGGAGGGAGGGCACCCCGGACCTGGGAAGGGAGTCTGCCCTAGCCGGGAAGGGAGTCTATCCCAGGAGCGCAGGCCCGCACGTTCTGGCCCGAGCCACGAGACCTGCCAGCACATTTCACGGGGACAGTGCTGGGTCAAAAGTGGTTCTCTGGGCCCTGGTGTGTTCACAGCTGGGGATGGGATCGGGGAAAGGCCCCAGGAAACCAAGCCGGTAGCTGAAGAACCAGGTGGCGCTCTTCAGCCCATCCAGCAGCCTTGGAGCCACGCACTGGGCAACAGCGCCACCTGGTGGACACATGGGGAGGTAAGTGAAGTGCAAGTCGCTCAGTCGTCGGACTCTGCAACCCCAGGGACTGTAGCCCGCCAGGCTCCTCTGTCCATGGGATTCTCCAGACAAGAATACTGGAGTGGGGAGCCGTTCCCTTCTCCAGGGGATCTTCCCAACCCAGGGATCGAACCTAGGTGTCCCGCATTGCAGGCGGATTCTTCACCATCTCAGCCACCAGGGAAGCCCAAGAATACTGGAGTGGGTAGCCTATCCATTCTCCGGGGCATTTCCCGACCCAGGAATCGAGCCGGGGTCTCCTGCATTGCAGGCGGATTCTTTACCAGCTGAGCTACCAGGGAAGCCCTGGGGAGATCAGCCAGTCAATAATCGCATGGGAGGCTTAGAGGCTTAGAGGGGGTTTGAGGGCTTCCCCTGGCAGAAGCCTCAACTGAGCATGTGCTCTAGATGCCCCTAGATGAGGAAATCACTTCTGGAGAAAGAGATTAGGCAATTATTTGTTAGAAAGTGTTTATGCTTTGTGGAAATCTGCCTCTACCAGTCCCCTACCTGGGGGCTTCCAAAGGCAACCTTGCAAATGTCTGAACACAGCTACAATAACCCTCCTAAATCTTCTCCCCATTTGCCTCAAAATTCCAGAGTTGTTTAGCATCCATTTAATCTTCCTTTCCTTTCCCTCAGTTATACAGTTGTCTTTTTTTCTTCTTGGCTGCACAGAGGCCTGTGAGATCTTAGTTGTTCCTCGGACCAAGGATTGAATCTGGGCCCTTGGCAGTGAGAGAGCCGAGTCCTAACCACTGGACCACCAGGGAATTCCATCCTTTTTAATATTAACTTCCAGAGAATCCCTTTTCCAACTCTATATGCAGGCCACCTCCCTCCCCACACTAGCAGAACCATTTTAAAACATTTTTGGATTGGGACTTCCCTGGTGGTCCGGCGGTTAAGACACCCAAGTTCCACAGCAGGGGGAACAGGTTCAATTCCTTGTCAGGAACTAAGATCTCTGCATGCCATGCAGCTCAGCAAACAACAACAAAAAAACCTTGGGATCACAACCTCCTACTGTGCAGGGTCTGTGTTCAGGAAGTTGATGCTCTGATCTGAGGATTAAACAGACATCTAGAGCACAGGCTCTGAAATCAGACCAGGGTTCACATCTGGGCTCTGCCACCTACTAGCTCAGGTAAGCTTCTAAGCCTTTCTGAGATTCAGTTTCTTCATCTGTAAGTTGGGACTAAAAGCATTTACTAGTTGGCATTATGGTGAATGTGAAATGAGATAAGGCAGGTAGAACAGCTCCTGGCAACATCATTCAGCTCCTAAGTGGCCACTATAACCACTTTTCTAGTATTTGGGGCTGTAGGGAGTGCTGTGGGCAAGAGTAAGGTAAAAGGGCAGAGGAGAAAAGAAGACTTTGTGGAGTTAGCTAGCCAACCAACACAAATCCCAGCACAAAATCCAACAAATGAGTACCGTGTTGCAACCCCATTTCCAGGGGTGTCTCTGACTACCTCCACATTCCCCCCACCCACCTACACACACACACACACACGCACAAATGTCTCTGACTACCTCCACATTCCCCCCACCCACCTACACACACACACACACACACAAATGTCTCTGACTACCTCCACATTCCCCCCACCCACCTACACACACACACACACACACACACAGAGTACAGGAGCAGGCCTTGACAGCTCTTTGAAACTCAGAGGGTTTAAAATTTAAATGTCTTTGAGGGCAAGAGAAACACACCAAAACAAACACACCTCCGCGCCGCCGAGAAAGGGAAACTTGGCAGGGGCCCCAGAACTTTCCTCACCCCCAGCCCTCCCTAAACTTCCTCTTGTGGTTTCTCAAGAGTACAACCTGTTCTCAAGCAAAAGAACGGCGCCTGGAGCAGTGGGCTGGGGCATGCCAAGGCTTCCATCACACCCCACCCTACAGGAGGAGGAGGGGGTGTGTGCGCAGAGGAGCGGCCTGGAGGTCCACACAGTTCTGATCTTCACATCCTGCTTACCTGTGATGGAGGTGTGACCACCCTCTACCCTCAACTCCCAGCATCAACACCGCCCCCCCCGGCCCCAGATACTAGAGCTAGTCTGACTGCAGGCAGAGAGGGACAGCCTCTGGGCCTCCCCAGATCTGTGTAGAGGCCTCATGTGAGAAATCTAGTTTCAGAAAGATAACGGAAAAACAGCAGGAATCCATGGACCCTCTGCCCTGTGGCCTGGCTGGCATCATAGGCAAGTCCCAGTCTGCCTAGAGGGATGCATCTCAGATGTGCAGATGCAGTTTTGGGACACAGCTTTGGGATGCAGCAGCTGTGAGGAAGAAAGGTGCACATCTTAAGATTGCCTAAGGTCACTCCCTGACCATCTTCCTGACTCAGCTACCAAGTTGGGGTCCAGAACATGAAGGTTTCTGCTCTTCTTAAAGATTCCCAACAAAAGAAGTGTCTTGGTTTCCCATCTCCCTAGATTCTGGCACATCACCTCCATGCATCTTTCCTGCATCAAACTTTGGTTTATTCCTCTTTGTGAGTGAGGCTTACTCAGGAGAACACACACACACACACAGGGTCATCAGGAAGGGATACAAGCACTGTGTAGTCCCCACAACTCTGACCCAGGCCTGCTGGGGCTCCCTGTAAACGGCACCTGCACCCACACTCAGCTAACAAAGTGCTCTCCTCTGCATCATTTGAGATACAGGAGCACAGACACCCTTTTGGAAATTCCTAAGCCCCTGGCTTAAGGGCACATTCCATGTGGTCAGTCAAGGAGGTGGGCTAGCCCAGTGGTTAAGAACAGGGTCTCCCAAGTCAAGTAACTTGGGTTTAAATCCCAACCCTGTCCTCTTTGGAAAAATTATCTCCTCCTTGCCTGAATTTCCTCATCTGTAAGATGGGATATCCCATGAACAGAGGCACCTGGCGGGCTACAGTCCTTGGGATCGCAAAAAAGTTGGATATGACTTAGTAAGTAAACAACAAAGATGGAGATAATACTAGTATTCACTTTACAGGACTGTTGGGAGGATTAAAGGAGACATTACACCTAAAACATCTAGAAGAGTACCTGGCATGCTATATAAGCCTTAGCTAGTATTCTGAACCCTTGAGGGAAGGAAATGGGAAAGAGAAGGCACTTGGGACCGTGGAGGTCATGGTCTCAAATACTGGGCAGAGACTGGGATCTTGGTGGAATCCTCAGAGATGCTTCTGATCCTAAATTCCAGGGGAGTAGAAGTTCTGATTTGTTTGCCATTATGTCCCCACTATTTAGCCCGTGCAGATAGTGTGGGCTCAGCAGATAGCTGAATGAATTCATAAATTGTTGAGTCAGCCATCTCTCAAGTGAGCCTGGGAATTGAAAATGCAGAAGCAGCGGCAGGAGAACAATGGCAGATCCACTTCTTTTCACTTACATCTAGTGCCAAGGAGAACTGAGCTGGGGGCTTAGATTTGTTACAGGAAACAGTCTTAGCATCCAGGCATGGGGGGTGGGTACCCCAGCATTGTGTGGACTCTTATATCACCCCTGGGGTGGACTCCCTGCTGCACCTACTTGGGAATTTCTGGGGTCCTGGGAACCAGCCCAGAAACATGCCTTTCCCAGAACCCATCCTGTTCATTCCTATCACTTCTTTGTATCTAGACAGCAGGGTTAAAGAGAGCAGCAACTGTTTCTGTGTCCCCATTGTTTCCCAATGCCCAACACCTCAGTCAGGGTTCAGTCCAGCTCTGTAGAATGAGTTGCCCACAAAGACCCCACCACTTTTCTGCCTGCTGACTTTCCATCATTGAGAACCCAACTTAAATGTCCTCTTCGCTCTGAAACCTTCCCAGCCACCCCAACTTGGCACCTTGTCTCTGCTGTTCTATGACTCAGGCGAGACAATAACCCCATTGTACCCTCAGCATCCCAGCCAAATCCCAGACACACAGTAGGTGCTCAATCAATCGTTTGCAGATGAATACATTAAGGCTCCCTCAGTAACAGCAACCAGTGTCTTCAGTTATTCCTCTTGTTGACACATTAAAAGACACAGAAGAAGCTAGAGCCATCTCTTGTGGGTAGATGCCATCTACCCATCAGACACCAGAGAGACCACCACTGCGAGACCCCTCTTTCTGGTCTGTCCTCCAGCCTGCTCCCCCGGCCCTGGATGGCAGGAGGATCCCCAAGGCTCCCTGCCCACCCTAGTTCTGCCCTCCCTCCGCCTCCCAGCCCATCTCTGAGGTATGCAAAACGACGACAGACAGCCCAGTGAGGTCACTGGGCTTCCAGTTCAGCTTGGAGGGGGATTGTGCGGACACAGAGAAAGCGGAGAGCTTTGGGGGGCTTCTCTGTCCTTCAGCCACGTGCAACTCAGACAGAAAGTGAGTTGAGCTTTGAGAGACAACCGGGAGGTGATGAGACGCGGTGACCTCTTTAACCACCACCCCCCAACCCCGATCCCCCGCCAGTCTCAGCTTGGAGGTTCCAGGAAAGCGGGGTGTCGCTGACACCCATCTATCTTGGTTTCTCCAGCCCTCAAGCCTACCTTCTCCGCAGGTGAGCCCCCCGGAGCACGGACCGTGGCCGCACACACTCTCTGCCGCCGCCTCTGGCTTCTGTCTCTGGGGAGGTGTGTGTGTGTTTGTCGGGGGGGGTCGCCACCTCCAGCCTCGGGGAGGGGCGTGCACCCCTCCCCCAGGCGCCCAAACAGAACCAGCCTCCGCCGCCGCAGACGCGGCGTGTTTACAAAGTCGGCGCCTCGCCGCCAATCCCGAGTTTAAAGCTGGGCAGGAAGTGGGGAAGAGGGGGCGGGGGAGACAAAGGGGCTGGGTGCTCCGCTCAGCGAAGGTTTGGGCCCCGACTCCTCCCGGCGGTCGCCCGGCGCCGCGACCCTGGCCCGCAGACCCCGCCCCACGCGCCCCAGGTGAGGGGGTGATGGGGGTGCCCCCCAGGCACAGGTGCTCCCTGCGGGCAGGCGCGGCGCAGGTTTCCAGACATCAGCCTCTGAGCATTTGCCACTCATCCGTTCGCCACGCAGGAAATAAACATTAGGCGCTGCTGCTTGACCTCTTATTCTACGTCTGCACAGTCATAGACCATTCGTCTGTATTAGCTCACCCCCCACGCCGCCATCCATCTCATCCTATCCTAGTTTTACAAGAGAGGAAACAGGCACAGTGAAGTCAGGCAATGTATCCGAAGCCCCAGAGCTGGCGAGTTCTGGGGTTCAAATCCAGCCTCTGCGTCCTGCCAAACACCCACAAACGGGGCGGTGCACGGAAGACCTCCACCCCCGCCACCCGGAGGGGGCTGACCCTCGAGCGAACCACAGAAAACCACAGGCACCGCGTGGACACAACGGCCTGGGAGGTAGACGGGCAAGCAACAGCCTCCAGCCAGCGGCGCCTTCGGGCTCGCCCGCAAACACCTGCAGATTCACACAGGGCGAGAGGGCAGCGTGATGCACCGGAACACCGGGATTGGGTCTGTGAAGTTCTAGTTCCAAGTGGGGCTGCGGGGACGCCAGCACAAAACAGGGTTTCCTGCTCAGGAGAATCACCTGGAGACTTAAGAATACAGATTCCCAGGCCCCTCTCCTAGAAAGCAAATCATGGGGACCCAGCGGGACCCCACACAACCATCCAGGCAAGTTTGGAGCGTCCCAGGGATGTGCTTTTCATGAAAAAGCAATTTCACTTCAAAACAGGTGTGAAACCGTGGGCTTATTTTCCGGGGCAAACTTCCGGGGCTCACTGAACCCACCGCTCACAAAAGGTCACGTGAACCGGGGTGGGGGTGGGGGGGGTCACCCTGCGGACCTCGCAGAGCCTCGGAAAGCTCCTCGGAAAGCTCCGCGGGGCGCGCGCCGCCCCGCCCCCTGGCTCCCGCCCCGCCCCTCCCCTTGACTACAAGTCCCGTCGTGCCCCGCACTCGCGCACATTACGGCAGGGCAAGATGGCCGATGCGGCGGCCACTGCCGGGGCTGCGGGCTCCGGAACGGTAAGGGCGGGAGGCAGGCGCGGGGCCGGAGCCGAGACAGTCGGGGCATTCGGCAACTTTCCCTCTACCGGGCTATGAGCCCATACCCAGAAATCCAGCCCCACCCTGAGCCCTGCGTGGAGGAGGGTCTTTCAACACGTACATGACTAACCCCCCCCCCCCGCCCCCGCCATTCTCGAGACTTGGCGGCGGCCTCCGGAGTCGGTGGACCTGTGTACTGATTGGCCTATTCTTTGTTGGGTGGGGAGGGTTGGGAACCCGGAACAGCTCCTGATTGGTCCAGCGAGGCCGCTTTCGCCTTCTTATTGGCCCGCTAAAGTTGGGAGGGATTCCCATTTCAAAATAATTTAGGTTTCCTACTTTTTCCTGTCCTCTTCTCAGCATCATGTGTTGTTTGTTGCTTTGACTCTCCTCGTTAGTGCAATGGTGTGGAGATGGGAAGAACGAGAGAGAGAGAGATCACTTTTTTCCTGGGTGATGGACACGAGTTCCAATCCCATCATGCATGTTTCTTCAGCTATATATTCTGAAAATCGTCTAAAATAGAAAAAACAGCCGCTTTGTGTTACTGGAATTGTTAAGTGTTAGGTAGGCAGAAAGGCTGTCTCCGAATTTAGAACCCCTAGGATGCTCAGTTACTGTTCGTTTGGCCAAGAGCTATAAATCCAAAGTACCTATAAGTATTTAGCAAAAGAACCTTTGATTGCCAGTGACAGTATGTGAGCTCTGTAATTGCACCACTGTCCAGTGAATAAAAATGTTCTCTCTTTCTGGGCTGCTGATTCACAGAGATCAGGAAGTAAACAGTCCACTAACCCTGCTGATAACTACCATCTGGCCCGGAGGCGAACCCTGCAAGTGGTTGTGAGCTCCCTGCTGACAGAGGCAGGGTTTGAGAGTGCTGAGAAAGCATCTGTGGAAACACTGACAGAGATGCTGCAGAGCTGTAAGTACCTGGAAACAATAGGAAACAGTAGGCCCTCTTCCAGTCAAACAAACATCTGTTCTGTGTTCGGCATCATGATAGTGTTGAAAATGTTTAAGAAAAGGAAGGACATTATTAAGTAACCTACAGGCTTTAGAACAAGATAGACCTTATTAGGTCTAGGTGTAAGGATGAAGTTCTCACTCTGCCACTTAATAGCTTGGGTCAACCACTAAACTTCCTGAATCTCAATTTCCTTATTTGTGAAAAGGGGTAAAAATTTGCACATTTTGGAGTTTTGAGTATAAGTGAGATATGTATGTAAAACAGTCAAAGCTGAAAATGTAAGCCCTTAATGACTTGTAGGTGGTGTTATTATTACTGTTTGTTCTCTATGCTCAAAGAATTTACACTTTTATTGAAGAGTCAGGATTAAGTCCCATGAAATAGATGCCACATGTTATATAGTCAAATGCTATATTATATGATTGAAAGAGTGAGGGTGAATAAGTTTTAGAAAATGGGAGGGGGGGAACCACCACTGCTTTTATTTATTTATTTATTTTTTACCACCACTGCTTTTAAAAGGAAGTATCTTGAGATTTTGGAGCCTGGAATGGTCTCACATAGGCTTGTGCATAGTCAATGTATTTCCCTCTTTGGGCCTTGGTTAGGGAAGGGAAGGATGAGATGAGGGATGAGGCATTAAGGTGTTTTGGGAGGAATCAGCCCTATGAATGGAAGTGAGAGAAAGGTTTAGGCAGAGAGGGAAAAGTTCAAACAAAGAATTGGCCAGCTCAGCAGGGAGCCCTGGAGCGATTATTGCCCGTCAGAGTATCTGACATCAGGCCCCCAAAGCCCTGCCTTTGTAGTCTTGATCAGTCATGGATGTGGGCTGCCCCAGGAAGCGTGTGATCTGGGGTGAGATGCAGCTGATGTTTGGGACTTCAAAATACCAAATGTTTTCCTAAAGCAGCTATCTCAAACACCTCCAGATTCTTAAATATTGAGGGTCCTAGGGAATTTTGTATACATGGGCTTTTTTTTTTTTTCCTTAATATTCTCCTTTTTTTAAAAAAGTTAAACATTTTGGGGGGAACTGCTCTAGGTCTTTGTTGCTGTGTGCAGGCTTCCTCCAGATGCAGCGAGCAGGGACTACTCCAGTTGCAGCGCACAGGCTTCTCGTTGCAGTGGCTTCCCTTGTTGCAGAGCACAGGCCCTAGGGTGCATGGGCTTCAGTAGTTGCAGAGTGTGGACTCGGGGGCTGTGGTATGTGGACTTACTTGCCCTGCGGCATTTGAAATCTTCCTAGACCAGGGATTGAACTTGTATCCCCTGCATTGGCAGGTGGATTCTTAACCACTGGACCACCAAGGAAATCTCAACATGGGCTTTATATGGAGAGATTTTTGCCACAATAGAAAATGAAATTGAGAACATCTTAAAACATAAGGATGCACACGGACACATTCCATTAGCCAGCAGAGCCATGATGTCATCACAGGTGACATAGCTTCTGGAAACCATGACAGAGAATAAGAGTAAAAAAAAGTCAAAGAACGTCTCATTTTATTATGGAAATGCTTTTGACCTTTGAACTTGTCCACAGACTTTTTGTGTTTGTGTAAAATGGAGCACAGTTTCAGAATTTTCCTGAAACTGCTCATCCACCTCTGAAGCCCATTCATGGAGCCTAGCTTCCTGTTTCCCCTTTCCCCTGAGGGACTTCAGAGTGACTGAAAAGAGATTCAGCTTCAGGTAGAAGAAAAAATACTTGACACCCAAATAATAAGACTTTTTTTTTGGTGGCACAATATACATAACATAAAATTACCATTTTAATTATTTTCAAGTGTTAAATTCAGTAGTGTTAAATATAGTCACAGTGGTGTCAACCATCAGCATTATCCGTTTTCAGAACTTTACTTTTTCATCGTTCTGAACAGTAACTCTGTATCCATCAACAGTAGCCCCGCATCCCTCCTTCCTCCCAGCTCCTGGTAACCTCTAATCTAATTTTTGTCTCTATGGATTTTCTTTTTTTCTATATACCTCACGTAAGTGGAATTTTAAAATGTTTGACGGGTTGGCTTATTTCACTTAGTGTGATGTTTTCAGAGTTCATTCATGGTGGTCCAGTGGTTAAGAATCTGCCTTGCAATGCAGGGGACACGGGTACAATCCCTGGTTCAAGAAGATGCCACATACCGTGGGGCAGCTAAGGCCGTGAGCTCTAGAGCACGCGCTCCCCAATAAGAGCAGCCCCCACTCCCCGCAACTAGAGAAAGCCTACGCATAGCAACCAAGACCAGCGCGGCCAAAAATTTAAAAATTAGTATGTAAATATTTTATAAAAACACAGGAAACCTAGATGGGAGGGAGTTTGGAGGAGAATAGATACATGTATATTATGACCGAGTCCCTTTGCTGTCTACCTGAAACTATCAGAATATCGTTAATTGTTTTGGCTATACTCTAATATAAAGTTAAGAAAAAAAACAAAACGTCCATTGTTGTATCTTATATCAGAATGTCATTCCTTTTGAAGGCTGGGTAATATTCCATTATAGGTGTAGACCACATTTTCTGGATCCATTCCTCTGTGGGTGGACGTTGGGTTGTTTCTACCTTTTGGCGACTGTGAATAGTGCATCTGTGAGCATGCACACACCAGTATCTGTTTGAGTCCCTGTTTTCCTTTCACTTGGGTGTACACCTAGGAGTGGAATTGCTGGCTCAGGTGATCATTCTGTGTTTAACTGTTTGGGAACTGAGAACACGACTTTCTGCTCTCGATCCTTTCTTAGACATTTCAGAAATTGGAAGGAGTGCCAAGTCTTACTGTGAGCACACAGCCAGGACCCAGCCCACACTGTCAGATATTGTGGTCACCCTTGTCGAGATGGGTGAGTACGTCTCCAGTTTCCATTTCTTCAGAGCGGCTGAGTTGGGAACATGAGAGAGAGAGGCGTCCGCAGGAGGCAGCCCGGTCTGCTGAATGTCCTTGACTCTCCTCTTGAGTCTCCTGCTTTGCTTTCAACTTGACAGTTATCAAAAGAGGGTTCCTCTGAAGCCCTGTAAGAGACCTCTTAACTCCTTTGGGGGACTCTGTTGGAGCTTCCTTTGAGTGGCAGCAAAGTCTGGAGTTTAAACTATTTCACCACAGCATGACTTGCCCTTCCGTGTTTAGGGGCCTAGGCAGTGATTTTTGTTTTCCTGTTTCTTAGGTTTCAATGTGGACACTCTCCCTGCATATGCAAAACGGTCTCAGAGGATGGTCATCACCGCCCGTAAGTGACTGTGAACTGAGGTATCCAGTAGTGCTCAATTAATGCTGGTGGAGTGAATTGATTGAATAGGGCAGGGACTGGTATGTAGCTACTGCCTCACTGCAGGCTCCTTTCCGTTATTTGGGGCTACCTACAGTGTAATCTTTATTTGGGCCAATTGAATTAGGTTGTGAAATTCACTCACCACAAAGGCAAACCATCTCGATGCTACTTGAAAAATATGAGAGTTCTTATTCCTGCTTAGATCAAGAGTCAGTAAACTATGGGTACTGTGGCCCACCACCTATTTTTGCAAATAAACCTTTGTTGGTACACAGCCACATTTACGTATTACCTATGGTTGCTTTCTTGCTATAATGGCAGGGTTCGGTAGTTGTGACAGACTGCATGGCTTGTGAAACCTAAAATATTTACTTTTTGTCCCTTTATACAAAAAGTTTGATGATCTCTGCCTTAGATACACTGAGTACCATAACCTGAGTTGGAGAAACTCGTTTGGGCTTATGGAACCTGGCAAGAGTTCACTAGTTTTTTTTTTCATCACTCTCTTCAGGCTGGCATCTTCTTAGGAATACCTCTCAAGGCAGCAGTGGAAGGTGCCGTTTTTAATCCCCTCCTCACTTAACTTTCCCTGGCTCAATGTTTGTCTTTGTTACCTGGGTTCTTGAAAAGAACGAGCAGCCCACCTAACTTGCTTAGTTCCTCAGTCCTCTCTTTTGCCTAGTTAACTGGTCACAGCCACCAACTCACCTAGCTGAGAGGCATGCAGGCAGATTATTGGACATGGGAATGTCACCCCAGGTTATGCAGAGGTTGGGGGCAGGGGTACCCTTTCAGGTCCTCAAGCCATTGAACGCCTTTTATTGGTAGAAGTACAAAGTGCCTGTTGCATAGAACACTGAGGTCCAGCGTTTATTTTGAGAAAAGGAGGGTTGGGTTAGAGACACAAGACCTCGGGTGGAAGACTGACCAGTCGTGACTCTGTTGCAGCTCCGGTGACCAATCAGCCAGTGACCCCCAAGGCCCTCACTGCAGGACAGAACCGACCCCACCCGCCACACATCCCCAGCCATTTCCCTGAGTTTCCCGACCCCCACACCTACATCAAAACGCCGGTGAGTGACAAGGCCACGCTAGAGGCTGTGACTGATGCAAAAGCAGACTCAGTTCTACCTGGCTGTCAGACTGGAGTCCAGAAGTTTGTTGGTAACAGGGTAGTTCAGAACTCAGAATGTCTCTCCTCCAAAATGTCTCCAATTTGGCAAAGGAGAATTATCTTCTGCACTTTGCTGGCAAAAATAGAGTTAATGAAGAAATTGAAGCTGGCACAATTTTGCCTGTCCCATCCAGACACAAAAGTCAGTTCAGTTGCTCAGTCATGTCTGACTCTTCGCGACCCCATGGACTGCAGCACGCCAGGCTTCCCTGTCCATCACCAGCTCCCAGAGCTTGCTCAAACTCGCGTCCATCAAGTTGGTGATGCCATCCAGCCATCTCAACCTCTGTCGTTCCTTTCTCCCTCTGGCTTCAATCTTTCCCAACATCAGGGTCTTTTCCAGTGAGTCAGTTCTTCGCATCAGGTGGCCAAAGTATTGGAGCTTCAGCTTCAGCATCAGTCCTTCCAATGAACATCCAGGACTGATCTCCTTTAGGATGGACTGGTTGTATCTCCTTGCAGTCCAAGGGACTCTCAAGAGTCTTCTCCAACACCGTAGTTCGAAAGCATCAATTCTTTGGCACTCAGCTTTCTTCATAGTCCAACTGTCACATCCATACATGACTATTGGAGAAACCATAGCTTTGACTAGACGGACCTTTGTTGACAAAGTAATGTCTCTGCTTTTTAATATGCTGTCTAGGTTGCTCCTAGCTTTTCTTCCAAGGAGCAACCGTCTTTTAATTTCATGGCTGTAATCACCATCTGCAGTGATTTTGGAGCCCCCCCAAAGTAAAAGTCTGCCACTGTTTCCACTGTTTCCCCATCTATTTGCCATGAAGTGGTGGGACCAGATGCCATGATCTTAGTTTTCTGAATGTTGAGTTTTAAGCCAACTTTTTCATTCTCCTCTTTCACTTTCATTAAGAGGCTCTTTAGTTCCTCTTTGCTCTCTGCCATAAGGGTGGTGTCATCTGCATATCTGAGGTTATTGCTATTTCTCCCGGCAATCTTGATTCCAGCTGTGCTTCATCCAGCCTGGCGTTTCACATGATGTACTCTGCATATAATTTAAATAAACAGGGTGGCAGTATACAGCCTTAACATGCTCCTTTCCCAATTTGGAACCAGTTTTTTGTTTCATGTCTGGTTCTAACTGTTGCTTCTTGACCTGCATACAGATTTCTCAGGAGGCAGGTCAGGTGGTCTGCTATTCCCATCTCTTGAAGAATTTTCCACAGTTCATTGTGATCCACACAGCCAAAGGCTTTGTCATAGTCGATAAAGCAGAAGTAGGTGTTTTTTTGGAACTCTCTTACATTTTCAATGACCCAACAGATGTTGGCAATTTGATCTCTGGTTCCTCTGCCTTTTCATAATCCAGCTTGAATATCTGGAAGGTCATGGTTCACATACTGTTGAAGCCTGGCTTGGAGAATTTTGAGCATTACTTTGCTAGCATGTGAGATAGTGCAGTTGTGCAGTAGTTTGAGCATCTTTGGCATTGCCTTTCTTTGGGACTGGAATGAAAACTGACCTTTTCCAGGCCTGTGTCCACTGCCAAGTTTTCCACATTTGCTGGCATATTGAGTATAGTACTTTCACAGCCTCATCTTTTAGGATTTGAAATAGCTCAACTGGAGTTCCATCATCTCCACTAGCTTTGTTCATAGCGATGCTTGCTAAGGCACACCTGACTTCCCATTCCAGGATGTCTGGCTCTAGGTGAGTGATCACACCATCATGATTATCTGGGTCATGGAGATCTTTTTTGTATAGCTCTTCTGTGTATTCTTGCCATCACTTCTTAATATTTTCTAGATACAAAAGTACCTAGCCATGTAAAGAAAAGACCTATTCCACAAAACTCTGGTAGTAATTCTTGGTTAGAGTGTAGCTAACTGTTGTTTTGTGTATGCTTTTCTGGGTTTTCCAAATTTTCCATAATAGGTAAGAGTTATTTTTGAAATCAGGGTAAAAGTTACTTAAAACATACTTGGTGGGACTTCCTTGGTGGTCCAGTGGTTAAGACCATTCTTCCACTGCAGGGGCATGAATTCAATCCCAGGTCGGGGAACTAAGATCCTGCATGCCATGTGGCACAGCCAAAAAAAACTTGGTAATATGAAATGTAACTTATCGTAGGAGAAGGCAATGGCAACCCACTCCAGTACTCTTGCCTGGAAAATCCCATGGACGGAGGAGCCTCGTAGGCTGCAGTCCATGGGGTCGCTAAGAGTCAGACACGACTGAGTGACTTCACTTTCACTTTTCACTTTCATGCCTTGGAGAAGGAAATGGCAACCCACTCTAGTGTTCTTGCCTGGAGAATCCCAGGGATGGCAGAGCATGGTAAGGCTGCCCTCTATGGGGTCGCACCAAGTCGGACACGACTGAAGCTTCTTAGCAGCAGCAGCAGCAACTTACCATAACTGTGAGCTTTGGGTCTATATGGGACAAGTATAGTTTTCCTCTGTGGTTTGATATGTCCTAATTTGCCTTCTAGCAATTTCTCCTTCCCTTAGAAGGCACATGGTGGCCAGGAGTCTCCAGAGGCTGTTCTGCTCATTTCCTGTGTCCCCGTGTCCTGGTGCAAATATGGCCGCAATGCGGGGTTAGAGCAAGTCATCCGGGAGATTTTCCACACCTCAAGATATGAGGGCAAAAGAGCAAGTAGTCACCCACCACTGCAGCACAGACATTGCCCTTGACCAGTGGTTTCTGTATGAGTGTCCTAGGGCTGCTGTAACAAAGTGCCACAAACTAGGTGCCTCAAAACAACAGAAATGCATTGTCTTACAGTCCAGAGGCCAGAAGTTCAAAATCGAGGTGTCAGCAGGCTCCCTCTGAAATCTCTTCTCAGCCTCTGGTGGCTTCAGGCAGTTCATGGGGTCCTTCGGCTTGTAGATGCATTACTCCAATCTTCCATGCTCACATGGCCCTCTCTCTGTATCTCCGCCTTCACGTGACCGTTTCTGTTAAGGACACCAGTCATGTGGCTTTGTACTGCCCTACTGCATGACACCTCATGTTCACTGAGTGCATCTTGCCCTGGAAGTATCCAAATACTGTAAGATCATATTCTGAGGCCCTTGAGGTTGGGACTTCGACACATCTTTCTTTAGAGAGCTACAGTCAACCCACAGCAATCTCTCTCTCTTTTTTTTTTTTTAATATTTATTTATTTGGCTGCACCAAGTCCTAGGGATCTTTAGTTGTGGCATTTGAACTCTTAGCTGCAACATGAAGGATCTAGTTCCCTAACCAGGGATCAAACCCAGGCCTCCTGCATTGGGAGCGCAGTCTTAGTCCCAGGACTACTAGGGAAGTCCCTGTCTTAACTTCTGTAGTGCGTCTCTGTCAGTAAAAGTATTAAACGCTCCGTTATTTGTTTGCTCATTTACGTGCATGGTATAATGTAATTCCATATAAAAACAATGTACATTGGAAGAACATCTGACCCTTATTCAAGGTTCGGGAAACCTGTTGTTTCCTTTTTAGTGGCAACTACATGATAGCCTGTACTCTTACGTTTTTTGAAATCTTGGTTTAAATCTTGGTGGAATACGAAGTCACAGGTCTGATTCTAGGTTCTGTTTATTTTGAAACTTTGACAGCTCTCATAGTTGAAAAAGATACATTACAAAGATAGGTGATATCTTAAACTGTCCTTAATAAACCATAAAAGTAATTTTTTTTCATTCTCACCTACCAATTATTTGAAGAATTTTGTTAATTAAATTTCTAACTTTTATAATAAATGTCAAGCAGTTGTCTTAAAAATAATCATAAGATCTTGCTTTTTAATGTTTTTAACCAGAGTGTTCAGAATTTCATCAAATTCTTCATTTGGGGAAGATTTCAAACATGTCAGAAAATCTTGTCATCACATTACATCGAGGGTCCCGGGTGGTCCCATCAGGGCTTGCAGGGGGTTGGAGGGTGAGGATTCCCCGCTCTCCCTTGAGGATACATTTCTTACGCCTGAGTCCAGCTGTCACAGGAGCTAAATGAAGGCCTAGGATCAATCACTGTATAAATATTTGTACATTTCTTAATTTTTAAGATTCAAAGTAAATGTTAATGATAGTCTTATTGTTTTCTTTCGGCCCTTCCACTGCCCTTGGAGATCTCTGCTTTGGGTGATGTTAGAGGGTCATTTAAAGGGTGGGAGGACAGAGCAACAGCAAGGCAGGGACCCGAGGAGAACAGTGCAATCATGGGTATTTCTCTAGCGTCTTTGCTGCTTTCCCTTTAGACGTACCGCGAGCCCGTGTCAGACTACCAGGTCCTGCGGGAGAAGGCTGCGTCCCAGAGACGCGACGTGGAGCGGGCGCTCACCCGTTTCATGGCCAAGACAGGCGAGACCCAGAGTCTTTTCAAAGATGACGTCAGCACGTTTCCATGTGAGTCTCTCCCCTCTGTGGACCCTGCCTTGTCCTTGAGGCCATCATCCCCTCTTCCCTCCCTCATTGTGGTTGGAAGAAACAAGTAAGCTTTGTCCTTATCTTGGGTGGAACTTGTTCTTCAGATTTCTGGCTCTTTTTCCCAGATCTTCAGGGCCTGTCCCTAACTGATGACTGCAAAATAGTCATGACCTGTGTTGGAGGTGGGCGCTTGAGGTTCGTGGAATTGAGGTCACCTCGAGGGTGACTGAGCCCTGGGCATCAGAGAGGCTCATCCAGTGAGAGGGCAGCCCTGGTGGTAGAAGGACCTGGCGTCAGGGGCCAGGCAGTTACAGAGCCTCTGCCAGGCTTCACCTTCGTGGTGTCCTCTCACAGGGCCCACCACTGAATTTCTTATCTCAGCACTACCATTTCGCTGGTCACATAACCCCTCCATTCCTCAAGACCAAGTTCCTTCCTATCCATCAGCCTCAGGGTTTCCCTAGGGGAGCGAGGGTGATGGGCTTGGATGGTTCAGCAGACTCCTGGCGGATCCTCACTGTGTTCCTGGCCCTAGATCTACAGCAGCTCGGTTACTAAGTCCAGAAACTGTGCTGATCACTTCCCTTCTGTTACCTCATGAGCTCCTTGAGTGAGCCTCCGAGTCAGGAACTGTTTCCACTGCCCTTCCGGGAAGCCAAGGCTTCTAGAGAAAAGCAACAGAGTAATTTGCCGAAGGTCACATGGCGAGTAGATGGTATTCAGACCTAGTTCTCTCTGTGTGCGGGACCCACAACTGAGCCATGCTGAAAATAATCTTCCAAGTGTCTGTTGTTAATGACATTCTATCATGGAAATATACACAGACACTGTCTTTCAATTTTTTTTTTTTAAACAATAATTTCTCCTCCTCAGCCTCATTGCTTTTTAGAGGAGTTGGATCACTCTTTTACCTGAACTGCCTTCTAGCTCCAAAGATATACTTCCAGGCTGAGAGTTCTCAGTTCTACCGTCAGGACTTGAGTCCTTGCCTTGGGTATAAGATCACTAAGCTGATGCTTCGCTTGAATTCAGCCCCAGTCCTCTCTGATGCTTGGTAAAAGAGGCTCTGAAGTCATATTGCCTGGGTTCATTCCCACTCTGCCACTTCCTGTGTGTTTGAGGGGGTCGCATAACCCCTCCATTCCTCAGGTTCCCTGTCTGTAAGATGAGGCTGGTAACTGTAGTTGTTTAATATGGTGGAGACGAGGATTAAAGGTAACACGTAAGTGTTACCTGGCCCATGGTGAGTGCCCGAGCATGTTAGCTATCCCTGCCGCTCGGTGCTGCTCGCTGATCTGTCGTAAGGCTCCCAGTCTCTCTTCCAACCCCCCAGTGATCGCTGCCAGGCCTTTCACCATCCCCTACCTGACGGCTCTTCTTCCGTCCGAGCTGGAGATGCAGCAGATGGAGGAGACGGATTCCTCGGAGCAGGACGAGCAGACGGACACAGAGAACCTCCCTCTTCACATCAGCCCGGTGGGTCCAGCCTTCTGTCCGCTTCAGCGCACCCCCCACCCCCACCCGCCGCAGTAGCCTGTGCTGCTCACTGCCTGTCTCCCCGGGGGTTGGACAGGACCCCGTCAGTCTCTGGCCTCTTGTGAGGGATTTGCATGATGGGCCGGTGGTGATGGGATCTCTTGTTCCCTGGGGATTCGTTCAGTCATCCAGCAAATACTGAATGAGCTCCTGCCAGAGTCAGGCATGTGTTGGGTGCTGGGAAATTAGCAGAAGGCAAAATAGACAAAATGTCCTGTCCTCACGGAACTAAGGAAAAAGGAGATGTTAGGGGACAGGGGTAGGTATGGGCCTGGGGGGTGTGGAATTAGACAGGGTGAGTAAGAAGGTGACAGGTGAGCAAAGGTCTGAGGGAATGAGGCTGCACATACCTGGGAGGGGAGCCTTCCCCGCAGGGGGAGCGGCAGATGCGAAGGCCCCCAGGTGGGAGCCGCTGTGTTGAAGAAGGGCAGAGGCCATGGGGGTGACCAGGGGGATGCAAGTAAGAGGGCAGCAGCAGGGGCCGGAGTCAGGGAGCTCCCGGGGCTCAGGTCCTCACTGGACACCAGCACTTGGGCTTTTTGTCAGTGAGATGGGAGCCGCGGGACCCGCTAAGCAGCGGTGGGTCTCAGGATCGGTGACGTGGTGAGGTTGTCCAGGTGGACTGCACAGGGTGAGGGCCGAGCAGAGAGACCGGTCGGGAGGCTGGTGCAGGAAACAGAGATGGTGGTAGAGGGAAAGACATGGTCAGGTAGATGATTTGGTCAAATACTAGATAATTTTCAGAAAAGAACCAACTGATGGAGTGGATGTGAGATGTGAGAGAAAGAGAGTCAAAGACAAACGCAAGGTTTTTTGCCTGAACAGTAGGAAAGAAGGAGTTGCCTCCAGCCAAGAAAGAGGAGGTTTTTGGGTGGAACGGGGGTAGGGGGAGACCAGGAGTTGAGGTGTACTGAGGTAAGTGTGAGATGCTTGTTAGATATCCGGGTGGTGAAATCAGGTAGGGCCTCCCTAGTGGCTCCGTGGTAAAGAATCCTCCTGCCAGTGTAGGAGCTGCGAGAGACACAGATTTGATCCCTGGGTTGGGAAGATCCCCTGGAGAAGGAAATGGCAACCTACTCCAGTATTCTTGCCCGGATAATCCATGAACAGAGGAGCCTGGTGGGCTACAGTCTGTGGGGTCACAAAGAGTCGTGGTGATGTCAGGTAGGAAGGTGGATAGGCAAGTTGGGGTTCAGGGAGCTGTTTGGGCTCAAAGTGCAAGTCTGGGAATCCTCAGCATGTAGATAGTGTTGAAAACCACGAGAGATCAGGTGAGCACCTAGGGAGCATTGAGGATAAAAAAGAGAAATACCAGGAGTGAGCCCGGGGCTCTGCATTGTTCAGCAGGTAAGGAGACAGGGAACCGGCCCGGATGTGAAGAAGGCACAGCAGGAAAGGTGGCGCGTCCTGGAGGCCAAGGGAAGAAAGTGTCAGGAAAAGGAGAGTGATCCGCTTGGTCTGCTCTCTGCAGCTGGTTCCAGCCTTGTGAGGACCGAGACTTTGTCCCTTAGATCTGGCAACAGCCATTTCAGGAAGAATGAGAGCAAGTGAATTCAAAGAGAATGGGAGGAGAGAAACTGGAGTTAGTGAGTACAGACTTGTGTTGTCCTTCACAGTGGCCAGTAGTCCACAGGCAACTAAGTCTAAATTGATGTAAATTAAATATAACAAAAAGTTCAGTTCCTCAGTCACACCAGCTACATTCTGTAGCCGCCTATGACTCCTGCTAGCCTGCTGGGCAGTGCAGATATGAACAGTTAAAGCATCACAGAAAGTTCCATTAAATGTAGACCGTGGTTTCAAGGAATTTTGCTGTGACGGGAAGTTGAGAAATGGAGTGGTAACTAAAGGGAAAGAATTAAGGAGGTCAGAGAGGTGTAACAAGATGCCTGTGCTGATGGGAGTGATCTGGTAAAGTTGATTCAGGAGAGAAAAACATTTTGGAATGATGATCTTTGGTAGGGCAGGGAATCCAGTACCCAAAAGGAGGGGTTAGCCTGATTGTGGGCTTTTCCAAGCCAGGATAGGAGACAGAGTGTGGACAGAGACAAAGGTTGAGGAGGGGAGTATGCTTATGGGAACTTGTGGGTGTTCCTTTCTGGTTATGATGTATTGTCCTCGGCAAGTAAGAGGGTAAGACCCACTCTTATTTATTTATCAGGGGAGAAAGTTCCAAGTAGAGGCCCAGACCTGCCAGAAGCTCTTAATGCCTTTAAGGCTTATTGGACCCTTAGAGTGAGGTTGCCATATTCATCCATCCTTTAAAGCTGGCCTTGGCTTTTAAGCAAGGGATGGCTTAGTGGTCATAACTAGACTGAGGGCTCTCAGGTGTGAGGCCCCAGGTGGCAGCCCGAAGCCCCGGGATGCAGGTGGAGAGTGCCAGTTCTGACTCTAGTATTTACTGACTGTCTCCCTGATCACATACCTCTTTAATGTTGAATTATTCCTTTCAGAATTAGGGCTGGCAGCCCATGGCTTTACGTAAAGCAGAGGAGCTTGTTATCCTACGCTTCTGTTTTGGACTCTGTTAAGTCGGTCTGAGATATGGTGATTGGGTCATGGACTAAGATGAGGTTCACCTTATGAGAAGGAGGAATCTTCTAAACAGACATCACAATCCCTTTGTAAGTAAGCTCAAGGGCTTGCAGTTGAGTTACCTAACACTCTGGGGAGTGACATAGGTGAGGCCATGGCGGTGAGTGCAGCAAGGCGGACTGGATGCCAGGAGCTGCCTGAGGACTCCGGGATCCCTGGAGGCCAAGCCAGACAGCAAAGAGTGAAAAGACCTGAGCCTTGAGAGTCAGACTGGCCTGGCTGCCAATCCAGACCGGGCTGCTTTCCCGCCAAGTGACGTTGGTTGCCTGACCCAGTATCTGAGTCTGTTTCCTCACAAATGGGAACACCTACTTCCAGGGGAAGTGAGGAGCCTGAGATAAAATCAACTCATCTACGTTGGGTGCTTGGCATACGGCAGCCCATGGCACCCCTGCCCACCCCCTCCCCGCCCCTATTGTATGGCCATGTGCTCTTCTGTACAGAATAGAGAAATAAAAAAACTTCAAGAGAAGGATTCCAGCAACAATTTATGGACAGTCAATTGGGCTTGTTATTTTGTTGGACTGGCCACAATCACACATTTGAAATCCGGAATGTACAAAAAGATGTGTGGTGACCGTCTTTCACTCTCCCTTTCCTGCCTACAGAGCAGCCAGTGTCCCCACTCTCTTGTGAATCCTTCTAGAGACTTTGTTTGAATTTATTTTTTGGCCACACCGTGCAGCATGTGGGAACTTAGTTCTCCGAACAGGGAGCAAACTTGTACTCCCTGCATTGGAAATGTGGAATCTTAACCATTGGACTGCCGGGGAAGTCCTTAGAGATGCTTTTTTAATTGTTGTTTTGAACGTACACAGCAAATCACAGTTTTTACCCCTTGCTTCCTTCCCTTGTGGAGCTACTTGGCGGTCATTCCACATCCTTGTGTGCAGAGCTGTTCGCCCCTCCCCACAGTGCCCCCCTCGTGTGGACTTTACAAGCCAGTCCCCTGTGGACTCAGATTGTTTCCTGTCTTTCGTGTTTACAGACGTTGTTAACAGTGAGTTCACTAACTGGTGTGTTAAAGTGTTCTTTTATCTCTGGAGGACGAAGCTGTCACGGACTGTTGCTAGGTAGTTAACTTTGTTGAGCTTGGTTCTGGTTTCTCTGTCCACGAACATGAAGGGGCTATTCATTTTAAATTGGTGTGTCAGATGATTATTTTCTCTTATATTTGAGCCAGCTGCCATCTGCAGGCAATCCCGGTGCCTCACCCTTTACTCTTTTCTGAACAATGTACCATTCACTAATTCAACAAGTATTTATTTAATACCTGGTAGGTGCCAGACATTGTTCTGGGTGCTGGGGGCACATCAGTGACCAGCACAAAGACGACAGCTGCCTCTTGGCAGCCCGTGTGTTGGCAGTGGGGGCTTGACCATGAAGCATAGTATATAAATCCGTCACTGTATAGTATGTTAAAGATGAAAAGTGCTCTGGGTGGAGGTGGGGGGCCCTGAGTAGGGAAAGATCCAGGGTAAAACGGGGAGGTTTCAGTTTTAAATAGGGTGCTCAGGGTCCACATCACAGGGAAGGTGACATCCGAGCCGTCCTGAAGGAGATGAAGGATTGAGCCTTGGGCTCTCTGGGGCAGTGTCCTGGAAAGGGAGCAGTAGGGAGGCGAGTGGGGCTGTGACTGAGGAAGGTGGGATGGGCGTGGGGGAGAGGGAGAGGTCAGGTCAGGAAGGGCCTTATGAGCAGTTTGAAGAGCTGTCTTCCCATGGGGTGAAGTGGGAGTCATGAGAGGATGTGGGGAGGAGGAGGGGCAGGTCTGAGCTTCTCCAGGGGCACTGGCCGAGCTGGTGACCACAGGGCCGGCAGAGGATGGACTGTGACGGGATGGCCATTAGGAGGCGGCTGTCCATCCAGGTGGGAGACAGCAAGGGGTCCTACCAGGGGGTTCCACTAGAGATAACAGAAGTAGATTCTGCCTGTATTCTGAAAGTAAGGCCAAGAAGTTTTCCTAACAGATTGGCTGGGGGACATATCAGAGAAAGAAAAAAGGCAGGCGTGACTGCGGATTTTGGGGCTTGGACCAATGGGAGGATGGAGTTGCCGTCACCAATGTCAGTGGGAGGAGCTGTTTGTGCTTGGGGTTCAGTTTCAGGCACATTGAATTTGAGATGCCCAGAGATGGCAGGTGGTCGAGTGACAGCAGCCGTGCAGGAGAGGTGACAATCGGGAAGGTTCAAGTGGGAGATGTTGCTGTGGAAATGGTGTTGGAACCTGTGAGGCTGGAGGCAGCACACTTGGGTGCCCGGGGTTCACACACAGCATACGCGTTGCCTGAGTCTGGCTTTTCTGGACCCAAGTCATTCCTGACACACCTTTTTACTCCCACCTCTTCTTTACAAATCTGTCAGTTTAGTACTTCTTCCATCTACTCCTCCTATTGCTAATGACAGCATCCTCTGCTCTGCTGTCTTCTGACAGCGCCACCGCCTGCTTGAGGTCAGATCCTCTTTTGCCTCAAGTTGCACAACAGCTGACCTGGTGGCTCAAATGGTAAAAAATCTGTCTGCAATGCCGGAGACCCCGGTTTCATCTCTGGATCAGACAGATCCCTTAGAGAAGGAAACAGCAACCCACTCCAGTATTCTTGGCTGGAGAATCCCATGGACGGAGGAGCCTGGCAGGCTACAGTCCATGGGGTCGCAGAGTTGGACACAACTGAGCGACTAAAACACATTAAAAGTACAGAACAGGAACCTCAGTGATGGAGCCTTCAGCCTGTCACCAGGGTTGCAGCCCAGCCAGCAACTTCTGGTCACTTACTGCCACCTGGGCCTGAGCCCTTCGTGTGATTCCCCCTAACACCTCTCCTGCAGCTTCTGCTCATTTTAAAGAACTTGGAAAATAGAAGAGAGTGTAAAAAAGAAAAGGAAAATCAGTCACCCATATTTCCAGAAGCAGTTTGTAAAACTTCAGTATCACTAATGTTTTCTATGTCTATATCCAATTGTGATTTTTAAAAAAATCTTCAAGATCATATTGACTATATCAAACTTAGAAACTTTTCTCCAAAAATCACTTTTCTCAGAAAATGAACAGTGAGAGGCCTGATCCACGGGCCACTCGTGGGGGTGGTGGATGACGTTCCCGTGTTGGTGCCTTCGTGGGAGCTCTCGGGGCTCCAGCAGTTTCTGGCCTCTGCCGGGATATGACCATTGGCACCATGTTGCAAGTACCAGATGCTTAAGAATTTGTGGGAAAGTAGATTATGATTTACGTGAGATTAGCTCCAGGAGGAGCTCTGTGCACACCATCTGTTCTGGTCCTGTCCCTCTCAGTCCTGCAGGGGATTGAGGGCCTCTTCTCTCTCTCTCTTTAAGTTTTAAAAAGTATTATTTATTTATTTGATTGCGCTGGGCTTCTTTGTGACACTCCGAATCTCTGACCTTTGTTGTGGCATGTGGATTCTAGTTCCCTGACCAGGGATTGAACCTGAGCCCCTGCCTTGGGAGCAAGAAGTCTTAGCCACCAGGCCACCAGGGAAGTCCCACTTCTCTTTTACTTCATCTCCCCACGGGCTGAAGCATGCCTCCCTGAAGCATCTGACTTGTGGTCCCTGACTCCCTGCCCTCCAGGTCTCTGTTCCCTTCCGACTCCTGTCCCTGCCTTCTCAGGGTCTTGTGTTCTGTGCTCCACTGTGTCACCGCTGGTGCTCCCGCCTTCCTCTGATCGCAGCCGCTGCCTGGCCTCCTCTGGGGCAGAGAGAGGCACATTAGCCCGGCTTCTGATTTCTCAATGAGAGGCGTACTTGTAGTAGTTCTTAACCACAGGCATGATCTCTTTCCTCACGCTGCTGGTTGTTTTGCTTTATTTCGGCTTTTGCTCAAAGGATGATTCTGGAGCCGAGAAGGAGAACACCTCTGTTCTGCAGCAGAATCCCTCCTTGTCGGGGAGCCGAAACGGGGAGGAGAGTATCATCGATAACCCCTATCTGCGGCCTGTGAAGAAACCCAAGATCCGCAGGAAGAAGTGAGTTGGAGGCTGGGGTGCAGAGAGGCCTCCCCGGCCGACTGAGGTGGTCTTCTCTGCTCCTGGGCAGAAAAGAGAGGCTCACGGTGGGTCTGAGCCTTGGGCAGAGCTACTTGGTGAGAGGAAATGCTTCCCCCCCCTTCCTCTCCAGCCTCGTCTCCTGCATGTACCTCTTTCTTGTTGCATGGACGTTGAGCATCCTGCAGCCCAGGGACCAGCCCGCACAGCCCAGCAGTTTGTTCCCCTCACCAGAAGGAGAGCTAGTGGAGCCCCCACCAGCTGGGCTCCAAGGATTCCTCTTCTTTCTAGGTCCCTCTCCTGAGCCGAGAAGGAAGCCTGCCTTGTACAGAGATGTGGATGCCACCCTGCTTGGCGAGTTAAAACCCCTCAAGGGAAGAGGAAGGTGGTCGTCTCCAGGTCGGGCTGAGGCTGTGGGGTGTGAACCAGGCATGATTTTAATAGCCAACTCTCTATTATGATTACCTATTTTCACTGAATTTTGGGGTTAATGAAGAAATGAAATGATGAGACTTTTAATCAGCTGGCCATACCGTGGGGTACAGGAATGGTGAATTCATTTATAATCATGGAACTTGATTCTTTGAAACCTGGGAGACCAGAGAAGGTGGCAGAGAGAGAGGGCTCTCTGCCTGCTGTGCCCATTGCCAGAAAGACCGTGTGCTTAAAGTGTTTCAGGATATCTGGACCCTTTCATTGGCCGACAATTTGTGGCACCAATTTATCATCCTAGAAACTCCTTATTTCTCTGCTCACGTGGGCTGCAAGTGCCCTGTTGATTTGGTTGAAGGTGACTTGCTCTTCTTCAACATGTTGGAAGCAGGAGACTCACCCATTGCAGCCTCATTGTGGGGCCAGCAGGAGTCAGGAGGCGTGAGCAGATGCCTTCATGGGGAGGAGAATGGAAGACATCACTGACTCTCATCAGCATCTGATGAAATCTCCCTGAGGCAGGGCAGTGCCCTCTCCTGAGAGATTTATCATTTACTGTCCCATCATGGAGCATGTGCTTGGGAATGACCAAGTTCTGCACCATCCTGGGAGAAGAGATTTTTCTTTGGCAAGAGCCTACATCAGTGGATGAATTATGCTATGATTTGATAGCAGAATCATTGATTTTATGCAATAGGAAAAGGATCGATGGGACTGGGAGGTGGCGGGGATGAGATTTTGAAAGCCGGGCTTGGCCGTATGGTCCAAAGGCTGAGAAACCTCGCGGGTCTGCTGGAGGCTGGCACGGATAGAAGGCCATGTGCCCACCTACGGCAGAAGTGGGCCAAGAAGAACCTGCACGTCTGAATCTACCCAGGCTCTTTGCTTCTTCATCCTTGATGTGCCTACAAATCAAGAAAGGAGGATGCTGGGCAAGCTGATACCTTTTTGGCTGGTCTCCATAGGAAGAGGTTTTCAAGCTAAGAGGAAGAGAAATGCCAGTGAAACCTGGAAGTTAATACACGGAAAACATGAGACCCTGGGTAAAGTCCTTAGTCCATCCTGAGCTCTCCTGATACTCGGCCTCCACAGTCATCTCTTAGTCCTCCATCCTCTTGGTTGAACTTGAAAACTCAAAAAACCTGGTGACAGCAGGCAGCAGGCTCCATGTGCAGGCCTCGCTGTTCTCTAAACACTTCATCCCACTGGCTGGAAGGAAAGTGCTGCTATCAGTAACTGAACAAGGGAAGCGGAATGAGAAAATCTGATTCCCCAGCTCTGGACCAAATAAGAGTTTCCCCCATCTGTAGTGATCTGAGACCCTTCCAGTTATAGTCGTCAGATCGGGCCTGTGCTGACCCCTTCCAAGCTTGTCATTTGGCTCTTTGTTAAGTCTAAATACAGTCCCAGGGTCGAGCCATGGCAGGTACAGGGCTAAAATTCTACTTCCTGAAGTGGTCATCCTAGCAGTTTCTCCTGATACTTCCCAGACAAGCACCTGTTGATCCTGTAATGCTGAGTGATGAGGTGAACTTTGGAAAAGAATTGCCCTTCTACTGTTGAGACTTCAGAGGCCAAGCTGCTCTGATTCTGCCCTTAACGAGACACTGGGAGATGCTCGGACAACCTGAAACATTGACCCAACTCTTACTGTGTAAAAACTGCATGATCCTCACTGTATATTTATAAATGTTTATTTTTTATAACTTAGGGAGAATGCGTGGAGGTAGTCAATGAAATTGGATTAAGCATGTGATTTATGAGCTCTTAATAAAAGGTCATAATAAACTTTGTGAATGAAACAGTTACAAGCATTGAACTCAAATTTGTGTGCAAAAGTTACAGCATCGAGTAAGACTGTGTAAGTTAGGCTTAGTCCTTCTAAGCTGTTTAAAACTTTTTATTTGGGAAGTCTGCAAACACAAAACTAGTGTTTTCCCTGTGTATTCACCCAGCTTCAACATTTAGCAACAGCTTTTCAATTTCGTTTCATCTATGTATTCTACTGTTTTATTTTTTTAATTCCTAGAATATGTTTTAAAACAAACCTAAGAGCTGTATCATGTAATCTGTAAATATGTTGTTATGTATCTCTGATAGACTTTTTAAAGTTTTTTTTAAGGTAATTACAGATTGAGAGGATTTTACCTCCCCCCAAGGGAGGTGCCACTAGTAGCATCTCAAATAACCAGTATAATATCAAACCCAAGAAAATGACATTGGTATAATCCACAGAGCTTATCCAGATTTCACCTTTGTGTGTGTGTGTAATTCTATGTAATCATGTTGTGTAAATTCACAGTCAAGATGTCGAACATTGGGGAGCAGGCAGGGATAAACTGGGAGGTTGGAACTGACATACACACTACTACAGATAAAAAAGATAGGACTTCCCTGGTGGTATAGTGGATAAGAATCCACCTGCCCATGCAGAGGACATGGGTTTGGTCCCTGGTCTGGGAAGCATCCACAGGCAGAGGAATAACTAAGCCCATGTCTCAGAACAAGAGTAGCCTGAGCTCTGGAGCGTGCAAAAGCCACAACTACTGAGCCCAAGTGCTGCAACTACTGAACCCCGTGCGCCTAGAGCCTGTGCTCCACAACGAGAAGCCGCTGCAATGAGAAGCTCGTGCACAACGATGAAGATAGCCCCCTGTACGCAGTAACTAGAGAAATCCTGCATGCAGCAATGGAGACCCAGTGTAACAACAACAACAAAAAAATCACCATAAAAGTTATAAAATAGATAACTAATAAGGACCTACTCTATAGCACAGGGAACTCTACTCAATACTCTATAGTGACCTATATGAGAAAAGAATCTAAAAAAGTGGATATATGTATATGTATAACCAATTCACTTTGTTGTATGGCAGAAACTAACACGACATTGTAAATCAACTTGCCCCAATAAAATTTTTTTTAAAAATATAGAACATTCTCATAACCATGAAGTTCCTTCATGTTGTCTCCTTATAACCATATCCACCTCTCACATCTTCCCCATCCCTCCCCTCTGGCAACCACTGCTCTACTTTCTCCATTTCTTTAATTTTATTTTTAAAATATCATATAAGTGGAATTTTAAGGTTTGTAACCTTTTGAAATTGGCTTTTCACTCAGCATAAGCAGTGAGAGCCATCCAGGTGGTGTGTGTCAGTAGCTCCTTTATTGCTGAGCAGTCTCCTGGGTGTGGATGTACCATGTTTGTTTAACCATTCGGCTGTTTCCAGTTTGGGGCTGTTATGGCTGAAGCAGCTGTGAACAGCTGTGTATAGGTTTTTATGTAAACATAAATTTTCACTTCTCTGCAATAAACGCCCAGTAATGCAACCACTGGGTCCTATGGTAACTGTATGTTTCATTAAAAAAAAAAAAAACTATTCCAGAGTGGCCTGTATCATTTTGCCTTCCTACTGGCAATGTATGAATAAGCCAGTTTCTCCACATCCTCACTGGTATTTGATGTTATCATTTAAACAGTTTTTTTTTAGCCATTCTGATAGGCATGTGATAAAACTCATTGTGATCTTAATTTGCATCTCCCTGATGGCTAGATGTTGAACATGTTTCATGTGTTTTTTTACTGTCTGTATATCTTCTTTGGTTAGTTATCCATTTAAATCTTTTGTCCATTTTCTAACTGGATTGCTTCTTTGTTTTTAGATTTCTTTATCTATTCTGGATACAAGAACTTTGTCAGATATGTGGTTTGCAAATACTTTCCCCCACTCTAGCTGGTCTTATCATTTGCTTCACAGGGATCTTTTGGAGAGCAAAAGTTTTTAATTTTCATGAAATCCAATTTATTTTTTCTTTTATAGATTGTTTCTGTTGACAGGCCTAAAACCTCTTTATTGAGTCCTAGGTCCTGAAGATCTTTTTCCATATTTTTTCTAATATTTTAATAAATACATGTTTTATGTTTTAGGCCTTGATCTGTTTTTTCTTTTCATTTTTTTATTGAAGCATAATTGCTTTACAGACTTTTGTTTTTTTCTGTCAAACCTCAACATGAATTAGTCATAGGTATACATATATCCCCTCTGTTTTGAACCTCCCTCCCATCTCTCACCCCATCCCACCCCTCTAGGTTGATACAGAGTCCCTGTTTGAGTTTCCTGAGCCGTATTTTACATATGGTGATGTAAGTTTCCATGTTACTCTTTTCATACATCCCACCCTCTCCTCCCCTCTCTCCATGTCCATAAGTCTATTCTCCATGTCTGTTTCTCCCTTGTTGCCCTGTAAATAAATTCTTTTTTTTTTTTTTTGTCTTTAGATTCAACTTTATTTTTTTTTCCATTTATTTTTATTAGTTGGAGGCTAATTACTTTACAATATTGTAGTGGTTTTTACCATACATTGACATGAATCAGCCTTGGATTTACATGTGTTCCCCATCCCGATTCCCCCTCCCACCTCCCTCCCCATCCCATCCCTCTGGGTCTTCCCAGTGCACCAGCCCCAAGCGCTTGTCTCATGCATCCAACCTGGGCTGGTGATCTGTTTCACCCTTGATAGTATACTTGTTTCAATGCTATTCTCTCAACATCCCACCCTCGCCTTCTCCCACAGAGTCCAAAAGTCTGTTCTGTACATTCTGTGTCTCTTTTTCTGTTTTGCATATTGGGTTATCATTACCATCTTTTTAAATTCCATATATATGCATTAGTATACTATATTGGTCTTTATCTTTCTGGCTTACTTCACTCTGTATAATGGGCTCCAGTTTCATCCATCTCATTAGAACTGATTCAAATGAATTCTTTTTCATGGCTGAGTAATATTCCATGGTGTATATGTACCACAGCTTCCTTATCCATTCGTCTGCTGATGGGCATCTAGGTTGCTTCCATGTCCTAGCAATTATAAACAGTGCTGCGATGAACATTGGGGTGCACGTGTCTCTTTCAGATCTGGTTTCCTCGGTGTGTATGCCCAGGAGTGGGATTGCTGGGTCACATGGCAGTTCTATTTCCAGTTTTTTAAGGAATCTCCACACTGTTCTCCATAGTGGCTGTACTAGTTTGCATTCCCACCAACAGTGTAAGAGGGTTCCCTTTTCTCCACACCCTCTCCAGCATTTATTGCTTGTAGACTTTTGGATAGCAGCCATCCTGACTGGCGTGTAATGGTACCTCATTGTGGTTTTGATTTGCATTTCTCTGATAATGAGTGATGTTGAGCATCTTTTCATGTGTTTGTTAGCCATCTGTATGTCTTCTTTGGAGAAATGTCTGTTTAGTTCTTTGGCCCATTTTTTGATTGGGTCATTTATTTTTCTGGAATTGAGCTGCAGGAGCTGCTTGTATTCTTTTTGAGATTAATCCTTTGTCTTGTTTGGTTTGCTATTATTTTCTCCCAATCTGAGGGCTGTCTTTTCACCTTGCTTATAGTTTCCTTTGTTGTGCAAAAGCTTTTAAGTTTAATTAGGTCCCATTTGTTTATTTTTGCTTTTATTTCCAATATTCTGGGAGGTGGGTCATAGAGGATCCTGCTGTGATTTATGTTGGAGAGTGTTTTGCCTATGTTCTCCTCTAGGAGTTTTATAGTTTCTGGTCTTACATTTAGATCTTTAATCCATTTTGAGTTTATTTTTGTATATGGTGTTAGAAGGTGTTCTAGTTTCATTCTTTTACAAGTGGTTGACCAGTTTTCCCAGCACCACTTGTTAAAGAGGTTGTCTTTTTTCCATTGTATATCCTTGCCTCCTTTGTTGAAGATAAGGTGTCCATAGGTACATGGATTTATCTCTGGGCTTTCTATTCTGTTCCATTGATCTATATTTCTGTCTTTGTGCCAGTACCATACTGTCTTGATGACTGTGGCTTTGTAGTAGAGCCTGAAGTCAGGCAGGTTGATTCCTCCAGTTCCATTCTTCTTTCTCAAGATTACTGTGGCTATTCGAGGTTTTTTGTATTTCCATACAAATTGTGAAATTATTTGTTCTAGTTCTGTGAAAAATACCGTTGGTAGCTTGATAGGGATTGCATTGAATCTACAGATTGCTTTGTGTAGTATAGCCATTTTCACAATATTGAGTCTTCCAATCCATGAACACGGTATATTTCTCCATCTATTTATGTCCTCTTTGATTTCTTTCATCAGTGTTTTATAGTTTTCTATATATAGGTCTTTCATTTCTTTTTTTTTTTTAATTAGTTGGAGGCTAATTACGTCACAACATTTCAAGGTCTTTCATTTCTTTAGGTAGATATACTCCTAAGTATTTTATTCTTTTTGTTGCAATGGTGAATGGTATTGTTTCCTTAATTTCTCTTTCTGTTTTCTCATTGTTAGCATATAGGAATGCAAGGGATTTCTGTGTGTTAATTTTATATCCTGCAACATTACTGTATTCATTGATTAGCTGTAGTAATTTTCTGGTAGAGTCTTTAGGGTTTTCTATGTAGAGGATCACGTCGTCTGCAAACAGTGAGAGTTTTACTTCTTCTTTTCCTATCTGGATTCCTTTTATTTCTTTTATTTCCTATCTGGATTCCTTTTATTTCTTATATTTCTTTTTCTGCTCTGATTGCTGTGGCCAACACTTCCAAAACTATGTTGAATAGTAGTGGGGAGAGTGGACACCCTTGTCTTGTTCCTGACTTTAAGGGAAATGCTTTCAATTTTTCACCATTGAGGATAATGTTTACTGTGGGTTTGTCATATATAGCTTTTATTATGTTGAGGTATGTTCCTTCTATGTCTGCTTTCTGGAGAGTTTTTATCATAAATGGATGTTGAATTTTGTCAAAGGCTTTTTCTGCATCTATTGAGATAATCATATGGTTTTTATCTTTCAATTTGTTAATGTGATGTATTACATTGATTGATTTGCAGATATTAAAGAGTCCTTGCATTCCTGGGATAAAGCCCACTTGGTCATGATGTATGATCTTTTTAATATGTTGTTGGATTCTGTTTGCTAGCATTTTGTTAAGGATTTTTGCATCTATATTCATCAGTGATATTGGCCTGTAGTTTTCTTTTTTTGTGGCATCCTTATCTGGTTTTGGTTTAGGGTGATGGTGGCCTCATAGAATGAGTTTGGAAGTTTGCCTTCTTTTGCAATTTTCTGGAAGAGTTTGAGTAAGATAGGTGTTAGCTCTTCTCTAAATTTTTGGTAGAATTCAGCTGTGCAGCCATCTGGTCCTGGGCTTTTGTTTGCTGGAAGATTTCTGATTACAGTTTCGATTTCCATGCTTGTGATGGGTCTGTTAAGATCTTCTATTTCTTCCTGGTTCAGTTTTGGAAAGTTATACTTTTCTAAGAATTTGTCCATTTCTTCCAAGTTGTCCATTTTATTGTCATAGAGCTGCTGGTAGTAAATAAATTCTTAAGTACCATTTTTCTAGATTCTGTATATATGCATTAGAATAAGATATTTGTCTTTCTGACTCACTTCACTCTGTGTAATAGGTTCTAGATTCATCTGCCTCATCAGAACTGACTCAGATGCATCCCTTTTTACTCAGTGGCTGAGTAATATTTACTCAGTATTACTTAGTGGCTGAATAATATTCCACTATGCACCACAACTTTATCCATTCATCTGTCGATGGACATGTAGGTTGCTTCCATGTTCTAGCTATTGTACATAGTGCTGCAGTGAACAATGGGATACATGTGCCTTTTTCAATTTTGGTTTCCTCAGGGTATATGCCTAGGAGTGGAATTGCTAGTCATATGGTGGTTTTATTCCTTGTTGTTTAAGGCATCTCCATACTGTCTTCCATAGTGGCTGTATCAATTTACATTCCCACCAACAGTGCAAAAACATTCCTTTTTCCCCACACCCTCTCCAGCATTTACTGTTTGTAGACTTTTTGATGATAGGCCTTGATCTATTTTGATATACTTTTTATGAGGTTGAGGTTTAGGTTGAGTTCACTATTTTGCCTGAGGATGTCAGGTAACTGATTCAGTTACCCTTTGTGGAAAAGTTACCTTTCTTCCACTGAATGATGTTTGTGTCTTTGTCAAAAATTAGGTTTTTGTATGAGAGTGGTGGCTCAGATGGTAAAGAATCTGCTTGCAATGCAGGAGACCCTGGGTCAGGAAGATCCCCTGGAGGAGGGCAGGGCTGCACACTCCAGTATGCTTGCCCGGAGAATCCCATGGACAGAGGAGCCTGGGGGCTAGTCCATGGGATCGCAGAGTCAGACACAGCTGCGCAACTAGCACTTTCACTTTCACCAGGGAAGTACCCTGAGCAGTGATTTTATAATATCCTCTCATATCCAGTTCGTACTCAAATTTTTCCTATTATCTCAAAGATGTTTTTATTTTATTTTTTAATAGTTGGCTGGTTTGAATCAGGACCAAAATAAGATCCACACATTGCCCTGGGTTTTCACATCTCGAAAGTATATGACAGTCCCTCCCAGCTCTGGCCTGGGGGTGAGATGCTGGGCAGGTCCTTTTCTTCTTTTCTGGTCATGAGGCAGTTAAATAAGGTGATCAGTGGAGTTAATTGAGAAACTAATACAAAGTGGCCTGGTTTGGGGGCTGGGTGGGACAACCCTAAATGGAACTAGCCTTCCTGAACTTTGATTTTCTGGAATCCTTAAGTTGCTCAACTTAATGGTGATGGTTCTATAAAACAAGACTCAGTGACATTTATTTGTATCTATGGCTCTACCACAACCTACCAACTGTATGTGCGTGCGTGCTCAGCCGCTTCAGTCATGTCCGACTCTTTGCAACCCTATAGACTTGTAGCCCGCCAGGCTCCTCTGTCTATGGGATTTTCCAGGCAAGAATACTGGAGTGGATTGCCGTGCCCTCCTCCAGAGGATGTTCCCGACCCAGAGATCGAACCCAGGTCTCCTGCATTGCAGGCGGGTTCTTTACCCACCGTGCCACCTGGAAATTAGCTGTGAGATGGACGGCAACTCCCTAAATGTCCAAATCGGTTTCCATAAAATGGATAATGATGATACCTCATCAAGAAGATTTAATGAGAACATCTGTACCTATGCTTTGTAAGTGACAATGTTACTCGGTTGCCAGACTTTTTTCTTCTCTGTTGCTTTAAAAATGACATACAAGCGAATACTAATTGAGAACTTAATGCTGGTCAGTCACTGTTATAGGTGTTTTCCACATATGGACTCATTTAATCCTCACAGTCACCTCAAGTGTAGATGCCCTTACTGTCCCCACTTGCAGTGGAGGGTCTGGAGGCCCCAGAACTCAGAAACACCTCAGTCTGCTTGGCTATAAGGAGCAGAGCTGTGGTCCTGCCCACAGGGATCCCGTTCAAGTCCACGCTTGTTCACCTTTCATGCTCTTGCTTGACGGCCACACGATTCTGTTCCTCAAAGGCATTGCCACTACTGTGTGCCTCGTGGGTCCACCCGCACACATACCCACACTGTCCCTGGGAGCTGGAAGTGAAATCAGTTGCAGAGAGTGTTGGTGAGGCTTCTAGTCACTGTTATTCGTTCCTTGATGAAGTAGATGGCAGGTTTACTATCAAGGATTTTGAGTGGTTTCTGAGTAATGGCTCTGTAACAGATCGGTAAGGAGACTTACAATTCCTGGTATGTGGAGAGCGTGAGTCTTGTCAAGGGACATGCCTGTGGCCCCCTGTCACTCCCCTTGGGGCCCCTGGCAGAGATGGGCTGGAATGACTTTTGGTCTGATCCAAAGTGGTATTTCTGCTGGATTAAATGGTATGTTCCAAACCTGAGTTAGGCTGCTCTCACAAAAAGTCCCCCAGATGGAGTCACTTAAGAGACTACGTGCCTCCTGTGAAAGCCGAGGTGGGTGTTCCAGGCCGGCTTGGTGGCCTGATGATGTCAAGGCTCCGTCAGTCTCATGGCTCCCCCGTCACCTCAGGTGACGCTCACATCTGTGCTGCCGCCCCTTCTTCTGGGTCCACGCTCCAGTGGGGAGGAGGGGAGGGGTGGACGCGTGTGTGTGAAGGAAGCCCGGGGCCCAGAAGCTGCCCCCTTCCCAGGCCCTGCCGAGTTGCCCAGCAACTGAGGAAATCGGGCTCTGTGCCTAGGACAAACGTGGGGGGCTTGTCAGCAAGGAAAGAATGGATTTGGCAGACAGCCGGCTATCTGACACAGTGAGGGTTAGGACACGTGCCCAGGAAGGCTTTGGTGGGACAGGCAGCAAACTCTTCTCCAGCACTGGCCGCACCTGGCTTGGCACCGTCGGTGCCCCCAGCCAGTCCAGAGGCGGCAGAAAGGTGCTCCTCGAGGATGCAGCCCTCAGTGAGCTCCAGCCCGGCCTCACTTCTGATGAGTGGCCTGCTGACTGCCCCTTCCTTCTTCAGAGTCGTCCCTTTGGCTCCAGGACATTGCCCCCGTCTCCTGATTGTTCTCCCTCTTGGCCTCCATTTTCTTTGCTGGCTCTTATTCCCCTCCCCAACCCAACCAGCTGGGTGTGATCCCAGACCACCCTCTGCTTACATAGAACGTGGCTCATCTGCCCTTCCACCCCCGGCTGTCACCACCCTGTGAGTCCTCAACGTCTGTCTGTTGCTCTCCACTGAGTTATCTGGTTATACCCTCAAAGCAACAAGGTAGATTGGATTTTATTCACTCACCACCACCCCCTGCCCCACAAACCACTTCCTCTCCCCAGCTTTCCCACTTGATGCAGAAGTTATAGAATCAGTGAGGCTAGTAGCAGCTGGGCCCAGAGTACTTACCTTGGGCCAGGACCACCGGCTTTGCAGCATCATCTCATCCTCCAGACGGTCTGGACTCTTCATCCTTCATCTGCATCTGATCACTCACCAGTTTCTGCCACCTCTTTCTTCCCTGCCCACTGGAGGCTGCAGCAGCCTCCCTGCTCATCCCCAGCCTGCATCCCCCACCAGGCTTTCTGTAAGTTCCTTCTTTCTGTAAGCTTTGTAAGTCTTTCTGTAAGCTCCACCTTTGTCATCCCCACCCCCACTCCTGCATTAGACTTGTAAGTTCATCCCTACCACTCTGCATGCAACTTCCAAACTACCCAACCAGGCTTTCCAGGTCCTCTGCCAACTCACTGTTTCTTTTGGATAACTCATGTATCTTTCATTTATCTGACAAGTGTGGATCTAGAGCCTTTTATGTATGTCAGGCACAGCGCCAGGCTCTAAGGATACCAGAGTAAACAAGACAGACATGGACACTGCCCCCGGGGAATCCATTCTAGTGGGAAGACATACAAAGGAAACAAAACTATGATCACCGCTGATGGTGAAGTGCTAAGAAGGACATACACAGAGGTCTTTATGCTGGCGGGGAGGCGACATCCTCATCATTGCTGCTCTTCTTCCCCATCTCCTCCTAAAATCTCGGCCTGTCCTTCCCTCCTCCATAGCCCTTCTCCAGATGACAGGGATCCTTCCCTTCATTCACTTATTCGACAGATACTGAGCTACTATGCGCAGGCACTGACTCAGACGTTGGGATACCGCAGAGGATAACTACGCTGCTACATTCTCTGACCTTCTGGTCTAGTTGGGGGCCAGCTGGGGTTTGTGAGACAGCTCACAAACCATAGACATGCAACGGGTGGTAAATCGAGGTCCTGAAAGAAAAGACACAGTATACTCGGGCTGGGGAATTTGAGGAAGGTTTAATAAAGGGACTACCTCCTAAGGTGTGGATGAGGTAACAGGGGAGCGCAACACAGGTAGCCGGACCTGGGTGAGAACAGGGAAGGGAGGGCGCAGTTACCAGACCTGGAGAGAGGCTTTTGTGAGACCCTCCTGCCAGGAGCTGGGGCCAAAGCCATTGAGGGGGGCCAGTGGGCAGCGGCCACCCTGCCTGATCCAGGGATTAACACCCTGGCCTCCTGTCCCCTCCCTTCCTGTATCCTGCCCGTTCTCTGCTGAATGGAAGCCAGAGGGCATGGAGCCTATCCATGCAGGCAGAGCGGCCAGCCTCCCGGGGCCCATGCAGGGTGGAGAGGTGGAGAGTGAGCAGATCAGATCAGGAGGGGCAAATGAAAAGGGCTAGGTCAGGGTGGGGAAGGAGAGCTGTCAGAGCAGGGCCCTGCCTGCATTAATGGGGCCAGCTGCCTGGAAAAGCATTCCGAGGAGAGGGAAGAGCAAGCACAGGAGCTCTGAGGCAGGATGTGGGCCCCTAGACCCTGGAGAGCAGTGGGAGAGGGTGCTGGGGAGGATCAGGGGGCCAGGGGGCAGCAGAGCCCACACAGCACACAGCCTGAGTCAGGGCTTTCGGTGCTATTCAGAGATGGATCACCAGGCAGTGACAGCCGTTGACTTAACTTGTCAAAGGGTCATTCTGGCTCCTGGGTGGCCTTCTGGCTGGAAGGACATGAGAGCTGCCATTTCTCTTCAGTTACTTTCCCGTGGTCTGACACTTAACAAGCTGGGGGGAAGTGAGTCCTGGCCCCAGGACAGCCAACAAGGCCGAGGGGGACTGCTCCCTGCATCCTGAGTCCTGGACCTAGGGGAGAGGCGGAAACACAAACACACTCAGACAACTCCCTCCTCTGGGCTGTTGCAGAGTTGTCAGGGAGACAGATAAACACCAGAACCTGCTTACCACCACTCACCAAGACAGAGGAGCCAGGGTCAATAGAGGGCCGGACTTAAGGGATAAAGGGGCGCTGAGATCTGAATGGGCAGGGAGGATGTGAGCAAGTAAAGCTTCCGGAAGAGGTGAGAAAGGCTTGAGGAGGGCAGAGAGAGCTTGAGGGAAGGCAGGTGACCCAGCCTTGGGGACTCAACTGCCCTAGCGCTGCCCTCCCGTGGTCTTCTCCCGTGAGGTTACTTTGCTGTTAGCGGGAACCAGATTTCTCCTGGTAGAGCTGGCGGAAGTCCTCCCACCCCCGCCGGAGCACTGGCCCTCAGATTGTACCCCCGTGGGGCAGGTTGGGTTTTGGAGCATGTCTGCCGGCTCCGTACCAGCCTTGCCCCAGGAAAGGGGTCACCTGATCTGGCGGGGTCCAGAGCTGGAAGGGGCCCTGGCCCAGCCCCTTTACTCAGATGAATTGCTGATGATCCGGGAGGCTTTTAAATAGAAGGGCCAGGATCCTCGGAGGCTCTTAGAAGTGCTTGTGTTGTGAGCAGAGGGATGACCTGGGCCTTGTCAGTTATTTGCCATCACGAAAAAGCCCTGGGGCCCCAAATTCTAGTGGTGTTTCTTTGGATTTTTAGGCATTCGTGTATGCATTTTCTTCAACTACTGATAGTGGGTCTCCCCTGCTTCTGTTTAACTCAGGCTCCTACTGAAACAAGTCTTTAACTCTCTGATGTCTGACAGTGCACAGGTACAGGTGGGGAGCAGCTGGCCTGAGGGTACAGATTTCCCGTGGACACTCGCACTCCTGGAACTGGGTTCAAGGTGTTTTCCCTTCCTGTTGGAGCAGGGGGCTCACCGTCATCTCTATTTTATTATGGTGGTGGTGTTTTTTTCTTAGTTTACTAAAAAGTTATTTAATCTTGAATAGATAATAAATATATGTCTACGATATAACATTTAAAAGACAGAAAAAGATATAAGTAATAACTCAGCATCCCCCTTCTGCCCTCTCTCCCAGACGCCCAGTTCTCTTCCCTGGAGGCCTCCAATATGTCAGTGTCAATATCACCTGATGTATTTTTCAAGAAATAGTCTATGCATCAAACACAAATGCCTATATATACTTTCTTCCCTTTTTATATAATGGGAGATGCTGTATAAACTACCCACGTTCCCCCCCACCCCCGACTTCCCAGTGTGTATTTGGTGGTGGTTCCATGCTAATAATAAAAGGCTACTTCTGTCTGTCTTATGGTCGCACCATTCCCATTGTATGGCTCTACCATGGCTTACTTATTTAACGCATTCCAAGGGGAGGGACACATAGGTAGTTTCCAACTTCCTCCTGCTATTTCAAGCATTAATGTGATAAGTGGCTTTGTGCCTCTGGGATTTCATTGCATGTGACTACTAGCTAGATGGATGTGCAGGTAGGAGGTTTGCCTTCCCAACCTTCTCTCCACCCCCATGCTCAATCATCTCTGACCACCTCCACCAAAGCCTGCTCTCTAGTGGTCATCAAACTGGGAGTCCTTGAGGGTAAAAGCAGCTGGGAGACTGGGCTTTAAAGCCAGATTACGGAGTTTCTCAATCTCAGTCTGGGCTTCCCTGATAGCTCAGCAGTAAAGAATCTGTCTGCAATGCGGAGACACGGGTTCGATCCTTGGGTCAGGAAGATCCCCTCAAGGAGGAAATGGTAACCCACTCCAGTAATTCTTTCCTGGGAAATCCCATGGACAGAAACACACACACACACAATTGTAGTCTACTGATATTTGGGGCTAGATTGCATTGTAGCACATTTAATAGTAACTGTGACTTCCACCTGCTAAATGCCCTTAGGATCTCGCTGGTCTTTTTTGTTGTTGTTGTTTATTTATTTGGTTGCCCCAGGTCTTAGTTGCGGCATGTGGGATCTTTAGTTGTGGCATTCAAACTCTTCGTTGCGGCATGTGGGATCTACTAATAGTTCCCTGACCAGGGATTGAACCCAGGCCCCCTGCACTGGGAACATGGAGTCTTGGCCACTAGACCAAGACTGGAAGAAGTCCCTTCTCCCAGATCTGGCAACAACAACAACAATAAATATCTCCAGATATTGCCAAAGTTCCCTAGGGAGCAACCCCCCTCCTCGCCATAAGAACCGCTGAACTAAAATTAGGCACCAGGGCTGCATATTCAGACACCGGAGAGAGCTGTCTGAAAAGAACTGGGAGCAGTCAAGACTTTTTTTTCCCTCTCAAATCAGAATAAATCTCCTTTGGCTGATTCCTTTAATTTCTTTGAAGTTAGACCACAGAAATGTTCTAGAAGACAGTGTGTGTAACACTTCAGAGCTTGCATAGAATCCGGGCTGTGCAGAGTGCTGGCTCTGTGACCTTAGGCAAGTTACTTTCCCTCTCTTTTCTCATCTGTAAACCGGAGATGATAAAACTACCTACGTCCTGGGGTCATTGGGAGGATTCTTTGAAATAACATGTGTAAATGCTCAGAATAGTGCGTGGTGTGTGACAAGTTGTGGCAGGACAGGTTCCTGGGACACCCTGATTTGTGTACAGGACGTGTTTGGGGAGAGCCTTTAGGATGCATGCCTGTCAAGTAGGGAGGGGTGAGGGAGGGCAGGGAGAGAAGGCCAGCCTCCCCGGGGGGCGCCCAGGAGTTGTGAGGAGTCTTCAGAGTTGTCCTGACTTGGAAGGAGGGGCCATCAGCGAACGTGGGCTGCCGCCAGGGAGCCGACATGACCTTGGGTGAGGTGGCTGTCTCATGGAAAGGGCAGTCAGTCAGTCACATGGAAAGGACCACGGGGAGGGACCCAGCTGAGCACGAACAGATGCAGCATCTCTGCCAGCAGGGGGAGCCAGAGCTTCAGTCCTGAAAAGGGAGGGGTTCAGGGTGGCCACACAGGGCCCGCGATGTGAGTGCTCATTGGCCAGTATTATGAGGCTATATATATATTTTTTCCTCTCTTTCTTCTTTAAGATATTTATTTATTTGACTGTACCAGGTCTTAGTTGTGGCATGGAGGATCTAGTTTCCTGGCCAGGAATTGAACCCAGCATTGAGAGTGTGGAGTGTTAACCACTGGAGTACCAGATAAGTCCCCCAGACTATATTTCAATAGAAGTAAAGTGCTTTTAAAACACTCTGGACCCCCAGGAATGCCTGCCAGCCTAACAGCGCCTCATGCCTCCTTTCAGCACCCTGCTTATCCTTCCCTTGTTCTCTCTTCCTACTGCCCTACGGGAATCAGGAGGGGTGATGTCATGGCCACCCCAGCCACAGCGCCTGAGGCAGAGAGCGGGGCCCCGGGTGGTTGGATCTTCCCTGTCCTCCACCATGTGGCTTAGGCCATGTCTCTTGGCCTGTTGGGAATTTAGTTTCTTCACTGATAACTGGATACTGCCTTCCCAGAGAGGAGTGGGATGATTAAATAAGATACGGCACTGCAGCAGTTCTCAAAGTGTGGTCCTTGGGTCATCAGGACTGGCAGCCCCACCTGGGAACTTTGTTGTTCATTTGTTAAGTTGTGTCTGAATCTTTACGACCCCATGAACTGCAGCACCCAGGCATCCCTGTCCTTCACTATCTCCTGGAGTTTGCTCCAACTCATGTCTGTTGAGTCAGTGATACCATCCAACCACCTCATCCTCTGTCATCCTCTTCTACTCCTGCCCTCAATCCCAGCATCAGGGTTTTTCCAATGAGTTGACTCTGTATCAGGTGGCCAAAGTATTGGAGCTTCAGCATCAGTCCTTCTAAAGAATATTCAGGGTTGATTTCCTTTAGGATTGACTGGTTTGATCTCTTTGCTGCCCAAGGGACTCTCAAGAGTCTTCTCCTGCACCACAGTTCAAAAACATCAATTCTTTGGCACTCAGCCTTGTTTATGGTCCAACTCTCACATCCGTACATGACTAGAAACGTGAATTCTCAGGACCCACAGCAAACTCACTGAATCAGGAGTGCTGGGAATGAGACCCAGGGATCTGTGTTTTCACAAATCCTCCAATATATCTAATGCAGCTCGAGTTTGGGAAATACTGGCAGATGGGGCAGCACTTAGCTCTGTGCCTGGATTCTAAGGGGACCCCTGTCAACCTCAGCAGGAACATCCTTTTCTGGGCTTGAGGTCAGGTACCTGTGAGCAGAGCGCCACCTGCTGGTTACATGCGCAGCCAACCTCACATGTAAAATGAGGTTCACACAGAGGGACTCAGCCTAGACCTCTGGGGCAAGGACAGCAGTGCTATGACACAAACTTCCTCTCTTCGCTCCCCTCCACTCTCCCTGGAGAAATCAGGTTAAAGTGAATGTCAAGGGCAGCCTTAAATGGCCAGGAGAGGTCATCGAAGATGACAGCAGTGTGTATGTTTGCATCAGCAATAACTGATACCCTTTCCCAAGGGTTTGAGTGTCAGAATCTGTAGAGGAAGCAGGTAAAGAGATGCCTGCCCTCCTTCCTCTGCCCAGTCATGCATGAACTCCCACTGGGGTCACAGGGCTGAGGGCGGCCTTGATGACCCAGTCACAGGCCAGCAAAGGGGACCACCCGTGGTGCCAGGCCAGCAGTGTGACCCGTGTGGCCACCTGCTCTACTTGGCCACCCGGCTCCCCTGGGTGGGAGAGCTTTGAAATGTCTTGCTTTATATCCTAGTTATGTGTGTGTGTGTATGTATGTGTGTCCTGCACTCGACTGTGAGCCTCTTGCCTGACTCCTTGCCTTTGTTTGTTTTCTGGCTGTACTGGGTGACTTGTGGATCTCAGTTCCCTACCCAGGGATCGTACCCAGGCCCTTGGCAGTGAAAGGATGGAGTCCTAACCACAGGACCGCCAGGGAATTCCTGTTGGCTCCTTGCCTTGTACTTTGCAGCCCGCTAGCACTGTGGGAGGGAATTGCCTCAGGTTTGTGCCGCCTCGGGCATTTGGAACAAATGCTGGAAAGTTTTGAACCAAAAGGCAGGAAGCTCACAGATATGGTAAGAGAGAGAAAGAGAGGAAGCAGGTGCCCACCAAACCCTCTTTGAGTGGCTCAGAACACAAATGACAGTGACAAGAAGTCAGGAGACAGACTTCTCCTGGGAGGAAGTCTTAAAGGAGACCGGAGGCTCGGTCTGGGGAAGACAGATTGAAGAAATACAGTTTTCAGGGATGAGAAGGGAATGCCCCACAGACGGGCTTCCAGCGGCATCCTGCCTCAGCGGCACACTGCGGCGGGAGAAGGGAAGACGGCAGTGTCTCTGGGTCCGCATTCTGTGTGTGGGTCCCTCCTAAGGCCGAGGACCTTGTGCAGGGAGCTCGCTGTTTAACGGGGGGGGGGGGGCGGGGGGGGCGGGGTGTGTGTGTGTGAAGCAAAAACAAACCCAAACCCCTTGAGCTGTCAGGCTCCCTCCTGAGGGAGGGCTCTGTAGGAGGGGCGGGGGGGACAGTGAACAGGCTGATCCTCTCTGGCTTCTGCCACCCTGGCCCTCGGAGGTGCTGCTGCTTCTCACTGTCCGGCCCACGTTTGACAGAAGCATTCCCAGTGACCCTGGTAGCACAGGGACAGGCTGGAGACCGATCACGGCGCTGAGGATGGGAGGTCCGCAGGGGAGTGAACGTGCAGTGCAGGTCGTTGGGCTGCTTGGCGCTGGCAGCTCCAGGGGGCAGCAGCTCTGACCTGATACGAGGGTCATCTGAGGACCAGGTGGACCACACCTGCTAGTACCCAGCTCCTTCTGCCTCCACTTAGAGGGCATCAGGTCTCAGGGCACCAGGCAGGAGCCTCTTCAAGGCATCTCGACGCCTTTATGATGAAACCCACGAGGTCTGTCCCTAAAACCATTACTTTACATCCTGCAGGAACCTCAGCATTAGATCAGGTCACAGACATCTAGAAATAAGAGGGTTGGGATTTCCCTGGTGGTCCAGCGGTTGAGAATCCGCCTTGCAATGCAAGGGAGGCGGGTTCGATCGCTGGTCCGGAAAGATCCCACATGTCGTGGAGCAACTAAGCCCAGGTGTCACAACTAGAGAGTCCGTGTGCTGTAACAAAAGAGCCCCAGTGATACAACGGAGATCCTGCATGCTGCAGCGAAGACCCAGTGCAGCCAAAAAAAAAATACCAGAGGGTTGTGTGATCACGAGTCCATAGGAGACGCCTTTGCCCCCAAGGAACTTATAGTGCGTGATAGCATCTGATTACATACTAACAGGTAGCCATTCAACAAATGCATATTAGTACCTGGTGCACCCAGGAGCAGCCCGAGATGCTGGGGATACTGTGATGAATGAGACAGGCATCCTTGTGGAGAAAACAGGCTGCTGGGGAGGGAGATGTGTGAGGGGAACTGGGGAGCTTTAACAGGAGCTGAGATGGCTGAGGGCGTGAGGGATGTTTGGAGGGCGTGAGGGATGTTTGGGGGGCTCAAAGGATGAGCCAGCCAAGGGAAGTGGGTGCCGCGGTGTGGAGGAGGGAGGGGTCTCCAAGCGGCGCAGGGCTGTCTGGGCCTTGAAGAGCAAGTCAGCCTTGAGGAAGCTGAGGGGGCGGATAGTGAGGCCATCGGTCTGGCTGCTCCGGCCTCACGATTGTGTGAGAAGGAAGGAAGAGGAGAGGAGAGGCCGAATCTGAGTGGCCGGCAGGATCCACAGGGAAATGGCTGGGAGCAGAGTACTTTCAAGTTAGAAATGGGGACCTTGGGGGCAGGCCAGACAGGGATGCCATTGAGTCTCCTGACAAGGACGCTATGGAGAAGGAAGACTGGCTGGCGGAGGAAGGAAGGAGACAGGTCTCCTGAAGGACAGGAAATCTCAGAGAACCATCTGTAGGAATTCCGAGGGCAGTTCTCAAGGACGGGAGCGGGGAGGGGCTCCCCTGTGCCAAGTGTTGACAACGGTTCTAGAGCTCTGAGAACTGGGCCAGAGCACAGGACCGTCCAGGTAAAGATGGCGCATCCGCAAGGCGCTGCCTGGGTCTCCGCCCCCTCCCAGAAGCGCACCTTCCTTCTCTCACCTTCTTGGCCAAAAGCGCCCCCAGAGGCCCCAGCAGCGGGTCCGCAGCGGCCGGCCGGCCCTGGGCCTTCGGGAGGAGGAGGCCCAGCTTCTCTGCCTGGACTCAGCAGCCGCCCATTGTGGGCGGCTGACTGACTCACAGTGGGAAACCAGCACTGCCCTCGAGCTTCAGAGATGAAAGTGGCCACAGAGGGGAGGCAGAGGGGAGGCAGGTGGGGGGTGAGCAGGCGGGGGCAGGCCCGGCTGACGCCTGGCATGGAGGGAGCGCCTCCCTCAGTGGAAGGCATCTCTCTCTCCTGCAGCCTCCCGCAGGGGTGGGAGGAGGCCTCTCTGCTTCCAGGAAACCCCACCCTGGAGAAAGCCGAGCTTTCTCCTTTGGGAGAAGAGGGCCCTTCAGACATCACTGCAGGCCCCAGGACCTGACCCGCTGCTGCTTTGGGCCAGACCTCAAAGGGAGATGGGGATGGTGGTTCTGGGTACCGGGACTTGGGCCACGTCCAGGAAGCAGTGAGGAGGCTCCAGAAACCAAGGTGCGACCACCCCGATCCAGGAACACCTATGCCACCTACACCCATTAACTTTGCCTATTAGCTTTCCCCTCCTCAGGCCCTCCCCATCCCTGCTCCGACAGGTACACAGTTTGGGGGAGGCGTGATGTGACTGGGAGAGGGATGAAACGTGGGAATGGTGGGAGGCAGGCAGCGGTGATGAGCAGAGGCTGGAGGCAGGTGGGCTATTCTGAACAATTCACTCTTCTTCTTGGAGCTCTAATTTTCTCATGGAAGCCCTAATTTCTCAACATGGAAGTAGGTGTATTACAAGGCCAGCACACCTTAGACAACTGTCGGGAGTAAACGAGCAAAGGAATGAATTTTCCAAACTGTCAAAATTAAGTACACTGTTGGTGGTTACCATGACCACGATTTCATCAGGAGTTCTCACGGTGAAGTCCATGGAGTCCAGTCTGGGGGGATCTGTGGAGTGCCTGAAATAACCTGTAAAAATGCATGTGGGGGCATCTTTCTGGGGTGAGGATGCATAGCTCTCAACAGCTATTTAAAGAAGTCTGGGACTAAGTTTAAGACCCCCACACAGGGTGGTACAGCGGTTAAGACTGTGTTGCCAGTGCAGGGGGCACAGCTTCAATCCCTGGTTGGGGAACTAAGATCCCACATGCCATGCAGCAGGGTCAAAAGATTTCCCCCCCCCCCCGCCCCCCAAAAAACCCACACAGCACGCATCCATCCCGGTCACTTTCAAGATGAGTTAGAGATGACTCAAGGTGATCCCTTGATCCTCCCCTCCTGCAGAGCAGCCAGAGGCAGGGCCCCATCCTTGCTCACAGTTCAGGGTGGGGACGGTGAGAGACAAGAGAACCAGGGAGCCCCAGGATGGGAGAGGGGAGGCCCTTCCAAGTTGCCAGACAAGTGAGTCACCCTCCCAGCCTCCCTTTCCCAGAAACCCCCCCCCCCCACAAAAGGCTCAGCCACAGGAAACACCCCAAGCACACTCTCTCTCACTGTCCTGAAATGACCTCTGGTTCTCAGTTTCCTCTTCTGGGAAAGCTAAAGATGCTTTATGGAAAACCATGCAGGGCCACACACAAGATGCAGTTTATTGAGCAATTACTGAGTACCAGATATATGTTGGATGCTTGACTTGGATCACATAAACGGCACCCTTTCAAGAGGCCTCCCCCTGACCAGGCAGTCAAAGTCAATCCACTCCTCTCCCCCACCCTCCAGTTATTCTCATAGTCCCTGTTTTTTCCCCTCCCTACCATTCTTTATAATAGAGGCTGTTTCTATGCGTTCCTTCCATTCTCTCTCCTCCACGAGACTAGTCTTGCCATGGGTAGGAGGCGTGTGAATGTTGATGGCTGTGTATCGGTGCTAAGCACAGTGCCTGCTATCTCGTGGCCACTCAGATCCCTGTTAAATGACTGTCTCTAGTCGTCACAACAGCCTCATGAGGTAGGTTATCATATCCATTGTACGGAAGAAACTGAGGTTCAGAGACTCAGAGATTTGCTTTGGGGCACAGTCTGTTATCACCAGACTTCAGCTCTACTCCCTCCCCTTGAAAGGACTTGGAGAATGAGAAAACCTAAGGGTCAGAAGAGAGAGTTAGGCCCAGCATGATGGCTCCAGTTCAGCCACCACCCTGTGCTCGGCCTTTCCCGGCTCAGTTCACTTCCCCAACCTCTCATCACAGCCCAGTACGTCCCAGTCATCAATCCGCAGCCACAGGACTGGAGGCCATCCAGACTGGCCTGTGTATTTCCAAGCCAAGAGAGAATCAGTCCTTCCCTGCCAACCCCAGAGCAAGATACAGCTAGGAGTCCACAGCCCACCCCTCAAGCCTTAACACAGCAGATAAATTAGTGAAATCTTGTAAAAAACATTGTACAGGGGGAAATACATACATATATATAGAGCCAGTGCTGGCACTGGGATGCGGCTGGCTTTTTAGACACCGTAACCAGATCCTGCCCCATCAGAGCACCTGCCCACCCCAGCACTCTTTCCCTGAAGTGGTCCTCTGCTACCCCCCACCCTGGTATACTGTCAGTGGTTAGCACACATCACAGAGGTCCAACATCGTGCCCCCAAAGGGAAATGCTTCCTGGGTGCCCCCGCCAGCCTGCTCCTCTGAGGCGGGCACCCCCTGCCCTATTCCCTCACCCAGGTAGCCTGCCTTGGCCTGGCCCCAGGAGTTCAATCCACCAAGACCTGAAGACAAGATGGACCAAGGAATACTGTTCTCTGATATGTCTGATGGCCAGACATCATCTACACCAGGGCTGTTTTTTGAAAGTGGAAGGGGTTCTAATTAACTGGAAAGCAGGCCTAAACCCAGACTTCCCACCGAAGAACAAATGGTCACCCTACTGATCAGGTTTCTCTGCTCTGAACGGGCCTGGTCCTGCACTCTTGACTTTCCAAATCACGGTCCCTACTCGCAGCAAACTCTTCTTAGACCTCTATTCCCATCTCTGTCACTTTCTACTCTCCAAGGCCTTCTGGCATCTTGGTTACACATCCCAAGGCCTCGATAATATTGGGGACCTGTAGTACTGGGGCTGGGAGGGGTGGTTGGGATGATGCCCCTCCAAATCCCATACAGGACCTGACCATCACTCAAGGCCTTTGGTGTCAAGCCCCAGGCTCTCTAGCTCCTTGGCCCCAACCCCCTAAATCATGGCTACCTGGGTCTGAGTAGAAAAGCAAGCCTCCACCCTGTGTCTTCCATCCCAAACTTGCCAAGTCTTCCCTCTCTAGGCCCTTCTGTAGCTCAAGGCCAGGGAGAAATGAACCTCCAATTCCCCCATCCCCACTCATGGTCAGTGCAAAGCACTTTGTTCTGGTACCTCCCCCACTTGTGCCTGCATATTCCTGGTCCCACCTCAATGTGGCTTTCATACCAGCAACTCTAGGTATCACCTCTGGATTGGCAACTGGTGGGCAGGTGGAAGCTGAGATCAACCTGTAGCACCCTGCACCCCCACCCAGATAGGGCTGGTCCCCAGCCCCTCATGAGAACCTGACCAACAACCACAGCCATTCTGATGGGTTCCCATTGGGTTCCCATTCAGAGCCAATGCCCCTGCCCTTGCTTTTAGAACCTGCTCAGCAGGGCTGCTTGGAAAACTGCTTTCAGTAAGCCCTGCTAAGGCAAATAGTCCCAGACAGTGAAAACTCAGGCTCCGGGTCCTTAAAAGTTCCTTCTCTTCTCCCTCCTCCTCCCTCCCACCCTCCTCTGCAGACAGCCCACAGCCACACCAAGGCTTTGGGAAACAGAAGTCCAATCCTGATCTTCCTGGGGCCACTGTTTCACTCGTTGTCCGTCTGTCTGTCTTTGGGAAACAAAGACTCTTCTGTGTCTGAGTGAGGCTACCTAACACCAGTTGCATCCCTCCCAACCCCACCAAAACAAGCGCCCGGATCCGACCCCTTGGAGGACAGCTGAGAAAACCCTGAGCTCAGGACGGGGCCTTCCAATGGGCCCCTGAGTAGGCATAGGAGATGGGATGGCGGGTCCCAGGCCTCACAGTGAATGTGTTGATGGAGATTCCGTAGTGCGTGTTGTTGTGGGGAGACCTGGTGGGGAGCAGGAGAGAGATGAGGTTAGTATCTGCAGCTGGTTAACCATCACCCCGAGAATCTCCCCAGGGCCATCAGAGGAAGGATGGAGCTGCCCCTCAAGCCCAGCGCTTATCCTCTCCAGTGGGACCCCAGTATTGACCCATCAGCCACAGGGTTCCCTCCTGTCCAGGCCGTGTTGCCAGAGTACATGCGCAATACCCTCCTTCTCAGAACCCTTCCCTCCTAGCCTGGCTCTGGATGCATCTCGGTGATGGGAAATCTCAGCACTCAAGGACCACTCAGCTCTCCCCCACCCCACACGGGGACTCTAGGAAGAGAGAGACAGGAGAGAAGACAAAGGAGAGTGGGTGTTAGGGAAGCGCGCCTCCTTGCCCCTTTTCTCTGCCCTGAGAGCCAGGATGGAGAAAACCAAATATCCGGGGGGATGGCCGCAGCCTGGCCAGCTCCGGGTGGTCTGGGGGCGAGCCTCCGTCTCCCCTGCCTTCCCAGCCCAGCCCCCCTCTCCCCTGCTTTCCCTGCCCAGCCCCCATCTCCCCTGCCTTCTCTGCCCAGCACCCCCTTCCCCTGCCTTCCCAGCCCAGCCCCCATCTCCCCTGCTTTCTCAGCCCACCATCACCCTGGCCACCCTGGCCCGCCGCTCACCTGCCGGTAGCGGTAGCCGGGGCGCAGCCGTAGTCGCCGCCGCCGCCGCCGCCGCCGAGAGCTTTGTACTTGGTCTCTCCGCGAGGGGCGCCCTCCAGGGACATCTTCCGCGAGTGCAGGCCGCCGGGGGGCCCGCGGCCCGCCGAGTTGACGCGCCGCATCTCGGGGCCGCTGGGCGCTGCAAAGGGGCCCCCGGGCTGCGGCCCGAAGCAGTTGGGGGAGCTCAGGCTGCGGCCGGTGGCGCCGCGGGGCGGCCCGGGGTAGCGGTGGGGCTCCCCGACGTAAAGGCGCTTCTTGATGAGCGAGCGACCCCCGCCCCCGCCCGAGAAGCGCTCCAGGCCCCGGGCCGGACCTGGATCGGCGGAGAAGTGAGAGAAGCTGCGAGGTGGGCCCGCGTTGGCGAGCTGCCCCAAGTCTGAGAAATTGTTCCGGGGAGGGGAACTCCGGCGCCCCAGATACTGAAAGGGGGCGGTCGGGGGCTCGGGGTCATTGCTGAATTCTGGCGGTGGTGGGATGACCTCAAAGTTTAACTCCTCCTCCTTGTCTTCCTCCGGTTTGTGGGAAGGAGAAGGAGGGGAAGAGAAAGACTTGGGCAGGAGGCGGCCCTGGAGGAGGCTGGAGGGCTCTGGTCTCTCCCAGGCCGCCGAGGCCCGGGGCTCCACCTTTGTCCAGCTGGGCCCGCGGCCCGACTCCGTGCCCTCTGGGTCCCTGCGGGGCTGGGGTTCCCACTGACGGAGTCCTTTGGGCTGTCCTGGCGAGGTTAGCTGGGGGACATTCCCAGTCTCCTTGGACACCTTAGGGACCACAGTGAAGGAGTTGGGCTGGCCCTCGTTGTACAAGATGGTATCAGAGCCTGCTTCGGGCTGGCTGGGGCCTCGGACACTCCCTGGCAGGGAGGACTGGCCCAGGGCAGCCCCCCTGGGCCTCCCCTTCTGGGCCCTCTGCTTGGCTGCAAGGAGCAGGGCCATCGGGGAGCCCCGCTCCACCACCTCCCCCGTCACCGGGTGCCTGAGGAGCTCGTCAGCAGCCTGGGGTGAGGCTGGGGGCTTGGGCGGCAGCTCCTGGGGCTCCTTCCCCTCCACAGGCTTGCCTGACCCTGCAGCCTCTCCTCTGGACAGGGTGGGCGTCACCACAGCCACCTCTCTGCTGGGGCTGTTCTGGCTGCGATGAGGCTTGTAGAAACACGGCGCCTCTTCTCGCCCAGGTGATATCTTTGAGGGGAAGGCTGGAGATGAGCGGGCTCCCTGTGTAGGAGGCTTACTGGCCTCTGAGGAGTGCCCCTCTACCTCTGGCTTGGAGGGCACTGCAAGTTCTTCATGTTCTGGCTTCTCCCACTGCCCAGCTGCGACCAGGTTCTTTTCTGCTATCAGTTGGGAAGATGTGATGGGTAGAGGTGTGGCCTTGGGTGGTGTGGTTGGTCCAGGTGTGGCCTTGGGTGGTGTGGCTGGCCCGGGCGTGGCCTTGGGTGGTGTGGCTGGTCCGGGCGTGGCCTTGGGTGGTGTGGCTGGTCCGGGCGTGGCCTTGGGTGGTGTGGCTGGTCCGGGCGTGGCCTTGGGTGGGGTGGCTGGCCCAGGCGTGGCCTTGGATGGGGTGGCTGGTCCGGGTGTGACCTTGGACTGGAGTGGTGTGTTTGGCAGAGGGGTGGTGGATAGAGGTGGGAGATTCTTGGCCACAGGCTTGGAGAATTTGCCGTTATCAACTCTGTTTCCAAAGATTCTTCCCCCTTCTGGCTGAGGTTTGGGAGGCAGAGAGCCTCTGCTGGGCCTGGCCTCCTTCTCAGCTGATGAGGAAAGCTGGGCCTCCAGCTTCTTCCGGATCTCCCAGACACTAGGAGTTGGTGCGTCTTGGGGGAGGTAATCCACAGGAGGGAGGGTCAGGCTGGTAGCATCCTTCTTTGGCCGGCTGCAGGGACTCTCCTCAGGAATGCTTGAAGGGGCCTCCTTCTCTGGCAGGCTTGGGGGCGCCTCCTTCTGTAACAGACTCGGGGGCGCCTCTTTCGCTGGCAGGCTGGGACACTTGTGGTCCTCCCTTCCCTGAGAGGCTGCCGCTGGACCTGGTCTGTGACTGGCGAGCCGGTCCTCTCTCCTGGAGCCGCAAAGATAGGCTGACAGCTCGTCCCGCAGCTTTGCCATCTGGCTGGGATCCCGCCAGTCCATGGGCTCCGAAGAGGCTGTCTCCTCCGGGCTCGGGGGGTCAGGTTTGGGTTTGGGAGCAGGAGAGCTAGCCTTGGGTCTTTTCATCAACCCAGCAGGTGGAGGGGCTGCCTTCTCGGCAGATGGCAGAGGAGGGGCGGCTGGGGGCAGCGGGGGTGCTGGCGGAGGGAGCGGGGGTGCAGGAGGGGGCAGGGGAGGGGCTGGAGGTGGCGTCTCGGCTTGTTCACTGCTCTGGACCTGAGGCTGGCCCGGCCTCGGGCCAGCCGGTGCCACAGCGCCGGGCTCCTCGGGGTGCACTAGCTCAGAAGCCCTGTCTGGGTAGGCCTGGCACGCGGAGCGGATCTGGAAGCTGGGAGGCAGTGAGGGTCGACTGGGGCCCTTCTTGGTGGGCTCTTCGTCCTCAGGAGGAGCCCCTTGTACCTCTGGAATGGAGATGGACGAAGTCCTGACTGGCGTTGGGGGAGGCACCTTGAATGACCGGGGGAAGGTGAGGTGGGACTCCGGACCCAGGAGGCCCCCCTTGGGCTCAGCAGGGCTCCTGGGGGGGCTGCTTCTGGGGGCGTCAGGCTGCCTGCCATTCAGCGTTACTTCCGATTTCCACTTGGTGACACCCCCAGCGGGGAAGAGGCGGGTCCCCACGGCATGGGGAGACCCTGGGGCTGGGGGTGTCGGGGTTGGCACGAGGGGTGGAGGTGGGGCTTGAACGGCCTGGGGTGGGGCGGGCGGAATGAAGTCAGGAGGCGTGGGTGTGGATGGGGAGGAAACGGTGGGGGCGGGGGAAAGGGCCCCCATTCCTGGGGGCAGAGCTGGGGCTGTGCTGGGTGGGGGTGGGTGCAGTGATTCCAGCAGGGGGGGAGGCGGGGGAGCTGTGGAGGGTGGAGGTGGCGGTGAGAGCTCCTCTGGAGGCTGCAGGGTGCCCAGGGGCGGCGCCGGCGCCGGGCCCGGGGGAGGTGGGGGGATGAGTAAGTCCTGGCCATACTGTCCAGGCCTTAGGTCCCCCACAGAGCTGTATAGTCGGAGGTTGCCATTGACGAGCGTGCTGGTGCCTGGAAGGAGGGAGAGGCAGAGATGAGGAGGGTGAGCAGGCAGCGCGGGCTTGCTACCTCCTGAGAGAGCAGCTGGCTGGTTTCGCGAACACCAAGCGAGGAGCAGCCATGTCTCCAGTCTCCTGACCTCTCCTGAGAGGGACCCTCTTCTTTCCAGGGAGGGACCCCTGTGCCCCTGGCACAGCCTCTGGAGCCTGTGCTGAATTTTCTCCACTGGCTTCCGAGGCTCAGGCTCCACGCTTCTGCCCTGCTCACAGTCCTATATATCATCCCTTTACTAAACTCGCTTTGGCCAGAAACGCCAGGGTTCAAATCCAGGCTCTTCTGCTTACTAAATGTGTGACCTTGGACACACTGGTTAAACTTGCGGAGCCTCAGTTTCATTATCTGTAAAATGGGAATAACGTCAGCAATTGCCTCATAAATCTGTTTGAGGATTAAGAGAATTTATATAAAAGAATGGAAAGAGCCTATCAGGTGCTAGGTCCAGAGAATGGTAATCACTTTGACTACTACCGCCTGTGCTTAACTTTCCATTCTGCGTAAGACAGGGAAGCTGGGAGACATAGGAAGTCGTGGATGGGGGTAGGGGCCTGGACACGTCGGTGAGGAAGTTTGGGTGAAAGTTTGGGAGGAAGAAATCTGCATGAGCAACTCCTGCTTTCTAAAGATCCTGAGTCTACCAAGAATCCAGAGAACCTCGCAGAGAACTGGAACAGACTCTGGACTGCCAGATGGATGGAGTGGAAATGAATTGACTTGGTTGACTCAGGCACTAGAGAGATACTGAGTCCTGCCCCCCCCCCCCCCCCCCCCGGCCCCAGAGGCTCAAATCCCTACCCCCTGGCCCCAGTCCCTACCCCCTCCCTAGTGTCTGCAGACCACCAGGATGCCCTAGTTACTCCTCTCTGAGGGGCACATATCCTTTGCCTCCCCCACCTCTTAATTTCTGGCACAGAGTGAAACAAACCCAGGAATGTGCAGCTCTGAAGGGCTCCTCCCAGTTTCCTGACTTCAAAATAAAGACCACATCCATTGAGCACCCAAGTGTTAGGAGCTGGGACACAGCAGTAAAAGACAAACCAAAACATAGTCAAAATACTGGCCCTCTTGCAGCTTGTGTTTTAACGGGACAATGAGATAGACAATGAACACATCAGTAAATTTCCACCACATCGAGGTGATGAGTGATATGGGGGGAAAACTGAGGAGGGGTGCTGGGGGTGCAATGTGAATAGAGAGGTCTGGGAAGACCTGGCTGAGAAGGTGACATTGGAGGAAAGACGGAATGAGAGAGGGAGAGAGGGCTGTGCACACGTGCAAGGGAAGAACAGACTGGACCGCAGGGAGTGCAAAGGCCCAGGGGTGGAAACGAGCCTGGATACTGAAGGAGCAGCAAGGAGAGTGGGATGAGACGAGAAAGCCAGCAGATTAGGCCACGTGGGGCCGGATTCTGGCCGTCCTGGCAAGAACCCTTCTGTTAGGTGACAAGGGAAGTCACTGGCGGGTTTTGAGCAAGCGATATGACAAGAAGTGACTCACATCCTATCCAGTACTTTGTTTGTGCCTTCAGAACTGGAACTGTCTTGCCCGGAGATACGTAGGGGCAAGGGGTTAAGTGACTTGCCCCAGGGAACGAGGCTAATATGCAGGGGAGCTGGGATTCAAGGCCAGGGCTGCCTGACTCCAGGGTTCTTTCTATCACTCACGCTGCCCTTGTTCCTGCTCTGGCCCCAGCCCTCACCATCCTTCCTCCCCTGGGCCTTAGCTCTGGCTCTCCTCATCTCCCACCCACAGCAGCTAGCAGCCAAGAGGCCTGGGGACTCCAGCTTTATCACCAGCTGGGGAGGGAGGTCCAGATGCTTGGGCTTAAGGAGGAAAAAAAGAAAGATAGACAAGCCTCAAGCCTGGGGTCCTCTTACCTGTCACTTGTTTGTCTGCAAAGTTGTCTGGCACACAGGGGGTGGGTACAGCCAGTCCATGGTTCTCCTGGGCATCCTGAAAGAGAGCAGAACCGTCAGGGGACAGGGAAAGACAGTTCTTAACTTGCTGCTCTGTGAGGCCGTTATAATTGCTGGAAAATTCACAGGAATAACCAGTGAGTATACTGAAATATGGGCTTAGTTAAAAGGGTGAATTTTATGATATAGTCAACTCTTGTTATTCGCAGTACTTAGGGTCTGTGAAATTGCTGCAAACACTGAATTAGTAAAAACTGGATCCATGCCCTGAGGGAAATACAGGGTTCAGTTCAGTTCAGTCGCTCAGTCGTGTCCAACTCTTTGAGACCCCATGAACCACAGCACGCTAGGCCTCCCTGTCCATCACCAACTCCCTGAGTCCACCCAAACCCAAGTCCATTGAGTCGGTGATGCCATCCAACCATCTCATCCTCTGTCGTCCCCTTCTCCTCCTGCCCCCAATCCTTCCCAGCATCAGGGTCTTTTCAAATGAGTCAGCTCTTCGCATCAGGTGGCCAAAGTACTGGAGTTTCAGCTTCAACATCAGTCTTTCCAATGAACACTTGGGACTGATCTCCTTTAGGATGGACTGGTTGGATCTCCTTGCAGTCCAAGGGACTCTCAACAGTCTTCTCCAACACCACAGTTCAAAAGCATCAATTCTTTAGTGCTCAGCTTTCTTCACAGTCCAACTCTCACATCCATATATGTGTGTGTGTGTGTGTGTGTGTGTGAGTGGGGTGTGTGTGTGTGTGTGTGTGTGTGTGTGTGAGTCACTCAGTCATGTCCGACTCTTTGCAACCCCATGGACTGTAGCCCACCAGGCTTCTCCAACACCACAGTTCAAAAGCATCAATTCTTTGGTGCTCAGCTTTCTTCACAGTCCAACTCTCACATCCATATAGGGGTGTGTGTGTGTGTGTGTGACTCAGTCATGTCCAACTCTTTGCAACCCCATGGACTGTAGCCCACCAGGCTCCTTTGTCGCCCATCAGGCTCCTTTGTCCGTGGGATTCTCCAGGCAAGAATACTGGAGTGGGTTACCATTTCCTTCTCCATCCATACCGGGTTAGGATCCTGTAAATCTTGGTCAAGTCACTTTCATCAGATGATCAATATACAACTTTGTCTTTATGCATGTTTCTCTTTAAAGACACCTTGTTTAATGTCTGTTGTTAACACACTGACATTGAACTCATGGCCAGCAGCACCGTAACTCGCGCCTTCGAAGCTTACCTAACACACGTATTTTCTCTGTAAGGCACCTCGTAGCTTCCTTGCACGTAGGAATGTTAGACAGCACATCAGCCCTGTGCTTAGGGGGCATTTTATTTAATTTTTAAAATTAAAAAAAATGTTTTTCTAGCCATTCCATGAAACATGTGGGATCTTGGTTGCCCAACCAAGGGATTGGGACCAAGGGTTGCAGACCAGGGATAAAACCCATGCCTTTCTGCCCTGGAAACACAGAGTCTTAACCATTGGACTGCCAGGGAAGTCCTTGAGGGCCATTTTTAAATAGCAAAATCACCAACAAAAAGCAAAGAAATATGAAAAGCATGGCACTAAACAGAAAAGGATGCTTATTTCCAGTACAAGGGCTGAAACAAGGAAGCAGAATGTCTTGTTCGACCTCAGCTGGTTCCCCGTGCAGCAGGTGACAAACTTTTCATTGCTCCGCTCGTGCCAAAGTGTCTTGAGTAGATTTGGGGGGTTACAAATAAATTTTAGTGAGTAGGCAAATTACAGATACCGAATCTGCAAATAATGAGAATCAACTGTATATAAATTGTATCTCAATTGAAACAGATCAAAAAACAAAAACAAAAAACTGTGCCTAACTCCCCAGGGATGTCCACAAGCTCAAAAGCCAACCCCCCTTGGCCTGGCTTCCTGTTCACTCTTAGTTCTCATTAGGTAGTTACAGAAAAGTAAATAAGAAAAGACCAGTGACCTGGAGTATTGACAGCACTGCAGATGCCTTTCTGATCTCTAGGCTTGCAGACCATAATGCGTTTACACAGCTGTTGGTCTGTACATACTATTTTGCATTCTATTTTTTTTCCCCCTCCAAACACACATTTCCATATGTCAACAACATCCACACACCTGTCCTTTGGAGGAGCTGTGGGGCGTTTTATGGTAGCTTTCAAGGTCCTCAACACCCTGGCTGTATCCTTCAGGATAGTGTTTATTTCCACTCACCTGTTACAGCCAATCCGACATCTAACTGAACCAGCTCCCTCTCTAGGATCCTTCCAACATACCCCTCTGGTTCATGTTCATCCCTGATCCTGGGTGTTGGTCAGGCTGTGCCCCTCTTCCCACCCTCCATTTCTAACAGTAACACCCCTTGCTCTGTGCTCTAAACACATGCTCACCATCACACTGCCCTGTGACGAAGAAGTTGTCCCCATGAGCCAGAGAATGCGGAGCTTTAGAAGTTTGATAAGTTGTTTACAGTCTCACGACCAGTGGTGCTAAGCCCAGGTCTGTGGAGCTCCCACCCCTGAGAATTTTGCTTCACTAAAGTCCAAGTCTCTAATCCTAAAAGGATCCACAGAGCCCCTCTAGAAAGATGGTAGAGGGAATAGGAAAGTTCTGGAGCCAGACTGCTTGAATTTGAATTCTAGCTCTGCCTCCTACTGGCTATATGACTCAGCCAGTGACTTAAGTTCTCTGTGCCTCAGTTTCCTTGACTATGAAATTGATTTAAAAATAGAATTTACTGGGACTTCCCTGGCAGTCCAGTGGTTAAGACTCCACACTCCCAATGGCAGCGGGCACAGGTTCGATCTCTGGTTGGGGAATTAGGTTCTCATGTGCCACACAGCATGGTCACAAAAGAAAAAATAGAATGTACCTATTCTAGGGAAGTTGTGAGGATTAAGTGGTGCAATACACAAGAAGCACTTAGCTCCTGGCATGCAGTGAAGACCCAATAAACGTTAGCTCTTGTTATTCCTACAGGGCCATCCCTTGTCTGCACCAGGCCATGCTGACTGACTGTTGTTCAGAGCAACCTACAGCCAAGTCCCAGAAGGGAGGACTCCTGTTCGCTCTCTAGATACTCCCCCAGTTCCTCCAATGAGATCTGGTTGCTCCTTGGAGCCCAGGGACATGTCTTATATGAATCCCACAAACATGGACACATAGTAAGCCAAGCTGTTACTCACTGATGGGCTGATGGCACCAACTCTCTAGACTTAACGGTTTAATATATAAGAAGGGGGATTCAAGGCAGATGTTTCATAAACATCCACAAGATCTCGGGGTACCAAGGGCAGTCTCAGAATTACTCTCTGGTTCTATGAGGGCAGCAAACAACCCATTTTGTTCTTAAAAGAAGTCTGAAGAACTGGAATGGCCTTGCCCCATCATCTACTTTTTTTCTGCCTCTGTTTGAGTCACATGGGCACATACGTGTTCTCAACGTCTCTCAACCCTGCATTCTGAGATGCGGTACATACTGCAGTACACAAGACTGTCTAGTTGTTCAGGCGCTAAGTCCTGTCTGATTCTTTGCGGTATACCCGTGGCTGATTGTCTAATAACCCTCATGGAGTGTGTATACTCTGATTTTGATGGGATGGAGGCCAGGCCTTTAAAAGCCAGGGTTGAGCTCTCATTATTTGCACATAACTGGAAAGGAGAAAGACCTAGGGACTTATCATCAAGAGTTTTCAGATTCCAGTCGTGCTCTGGATTTTGCCTGTGCATGTGTGATGTTGCCAGTGGAGTGACCTTGGATGAGCCGTAGCAGCCATGATGTTAATCTATCACTTATGTATCTACTATGTGCCAGCATTATGTTATCTCAAATCCCTTAAGAGACAGGGGGCAAACCTAGGCCTCCCAACTTCCCTTTTCTACAAATCAGAGACTCATTTTCTCCTTGTATAAAATGGAGATACTTCCTGCTTTGTGGGGCCATTATGATGACCAAACGAGATAATGCTCCTAACCCAGGAATCTGTGTTCTAAATCTTCTCCCCACAAAGGTGAAAATATTGTGAACAATCAAAGCAAGCTGCCTGGAATCCTAGAAGCACCTTCTGGATCATCCTATAATTATGTGTGAATAAGGAACACGGACGGACTTTATGGGCTGGAGGTAATACTGCCCACCCCACCTTTGATCTTAACTCTGAAAACGCATTAGACCCCAAAGACCACAGGATGGAAGTCTGTCTCCTGAGTGGCCTTGGAACGAACACACCCATACACACACACGAGTCCAGGACACACCTACCACATCCCCACAGTGCTTGAGGTGCTGTGGTACTCTATTACCCGTGGGGTAAGTCCCAACGTCCAGACTCACCCCTTCAGGAGCCCCCAGTACTGAACTTAACGCAGCCCCAAGCCCCAGCTGACCCTGCTTCTTTCCTTCCCACCTGCCTGGGCTAGCTGTCCCTTCTACCGGTGTGGATTGGGGAAGGCAAATAAAAAACTCTTTTCAATGCAAATGCTTCTAAAACAGACCTGGAAGGTCTTGTTTGAGGACCTTGTTGAGAGGTCACTCCCCTCTCAACACGGGGACCCAGGGAGCTGGCATCCAGTGCCCTGGCTGGGGGGTGACAGAGTTCAGTGTACAAATGCACAGATGTGAACAGCATCCATCTCCACGGGGAGTGAACTTCCTCACCTGCCTCCCTTAGCCAAGACGACTGAGGTGAAGCCTCTGGAAGAGGGGCTGGAAGTAACATCTCAATGCGATGTGTGATCCTGCAACGGGGGAAGGGTATGCTGTAAAAGGGTCTCAATGGACAATCAACGATGACTGAATGTAAAAGGTATATCAGAAAATGGTGTCGTATCAATATTAAATTCCTGAATTTGCTAGTTGTGCAGAGAATATCTCTGTGCTTACATAGCACACACACAGTATGTAAGATTTTTTCTTTTTATTTTGAAGAGGGGAAGGTTTTTGTTTTTTTTTCTAATTGCATTATAGTTGAGTTACAATGTTGTGAATAGGTAAGTATTTAGGAAAAAGGGATCCGATGTCTCAAATTACTCTTTAGAAACAAGTGTGTAAATAACAAGAGAGAGCAAATAAAGCAAATGGAGCACAATGCGGTGAATCTAGGTGGCGGTTCTAGGGAGTTCTTTGTACTATTCCTGCAATTGCTCTGCACATTAGGGTTGGCTAAAAAGAAAAAGTTACTTAATACCCTTGAATGGTCCATTTTAAAATGGTTAAAATGGTAAACTGTATGTTATGTATCTTACAATTTAAGAAGTGAAAACATAGCAAACAAAAGACCAAGGGCTCCCCAGGTGGCGCTAGTGGTAAAGAACCCGCCTGCCGATGCCAGAGACGTAAGACAGGAGCGCGCGATCCCCGGGGCAGGAAGATCCCCCGGAGGAGGGCTCGGCAGCCACTCCAGCATCCTCGCCCGAAGAATCTCAGGGACAGAAGAACCTGATGAGCTACAGTCCACAGGGTCACAAAGAGTCGGACAGGACTGAAGCGACTTGGCACACACACCCACAAACAAAAGAAGGAGACCGTCAAGAGAGAAAGTGTTGCGGGAGACTTAGAGCTTACCATCCACTGGACAGACATCAGCATCTCACTTCTTTCTCCCATTTCTAATATTCCCGGCCTCAACCATAACCTTAACAGCTGCTGCTTAGCACTCACTCTGTACCAGGTGCTCTGTCTTCCATCTCTTAACTCATTCACTTTTCACAACATGAGATGCGATCAACGTTATTACTACCTCCCCTTTACAGATGAGCAAACTCAGGCAGAGAGGTTAGGTGCCTAAGAACTCACAGCTAGTTAGGTATCACTGTCTTTCCAGGCATCCACCCGTCACCCACACCCCCAGCTTTTCACCTGCTCTGCCAGGCACATCCTGTGTCCCTCCCTTCCTGCTACCCCGAAAGCTCGGCCCTCCTTCAGTCCTCACTGTCTATTACCCAGACAGACAGACAGACTACTGCCATCATCTCCCTGACTTCTGCCTCACCCCATTCTTTAAGCCTGATGCCAGGATGTTCTTTCTAAAATGCATCTCAGGGAATTCCCTGGTGGTCCGGTGGTTAAGACTCTGCCTCCCAACGCAGGGGACACAGATTCAATCCCTGGCTGGGGAACTAAGATCCCACCTGATTCGCAGCAACTAAGTCCGTGGGCCACAACCGCTGAGCCCGCACGTCTCAACTAGAGAAGCCCAGGTGTCATGACTAAGACCCAATGCAACCAAAAATAAATATTTTTTTAAAAAGAAAGAAATAAAATGCATCCCAGAGCAGGTCCCTTCCCTGTTCAGCATCCTTCCATCGGTCCAGAGGTTGACACTCAAACGCCTTCGCATGGCGTTCTAGACTTTTCATAAGCTGTCCTGTCCGCAGCTCCTGCCACCTTTTCCCACCCACTCCACAAACTCTGGGCTCCGGTTAGTGGTTCTTGTATTTTTCCACCAGTATCCCTGGAGACCTGCCTCACTCAAGAGCAAATGGGCTCCCTGCAGCAGGGATCTTCAGTACAGCAGAGAGACCACTCCTTGGAGGGAGTATTTGGAGGTTCTGGGGGTGAATCAATAGCTTGAAAAAGCCCCTAGGTGATTTGGCTCTGCTCCCTTCCCCTCACTGCAGCTGCTTGAGATTCACTCCCACATCCTCTCAGACCTCCCAAATCTTGCTTTGCTCTTTTTTTTAAATTAGAGTTTAGTAGATTTAAAATGTGTTAGTTTCTGCTGTCCAATAAAATCAATCAGTTATGCATATACCTATAGCCACTCTTTTTAAAATTCTATTCCCATATGGGTCATTACAGAGTATTGAGAAGAGTTCCCTGTGCTGTAAAGTAGATCCTTATTCATTATCTACTTTAACTTTGGCTCTTATTCTCTCTTGGATGCCCTTCTTTGTCCAGCAAACTCCTACCTATCCTTTAAACCCTAGATTAAGTACCCCTCCTCCATGCAGCCCTCCTTGGCAACCTCAGCCCGAGTTCATCTCTCTTCTCAGTGTGTTCCTCACCCTGTGTGTGCGTTCTGCTAGCTGATGATTATTAGGTGCCTGCTATGTGCTAGGCACTGTTCTGAGTACTTCACACATAGCAACCTAGTTAATCCTCATAGTAACCCTAAGAGGTAGGTTGTTGTTTTTATTGTATAGAAGATGAAACTGAGGCACAGAGAGGCTAAGTACATTGCCCAAGGTCATACAGCTAATAAACAGCAGAGTCGAGACTGGAACTCAGAGCCTGCCCTCTTTACCACGACAGTATTCATCCTCACACTTTTCCTCCAGCATAAACGAAGCCTGTTGCAGGTGACTGTGGTCTCTGCTGGCCCAGCCCAGTCTATCTGTGGGTAGGGGGACGGCTGAGTCTTTTTGCCCCGCCTGGCACAAATGGGGCAATTCAGTGAGAGTTGGATGAGTGAAGAAACTCCTGGATGAATGAATGAGAGGTAGAAAGAACACAGGACAGGGAGGTGTAAAGTCTGTGTTCTGGCGCCAGACCCACCACCAATTAACTGGGAACAAAGGGCCTCCTTCCCTCCCTCTCCTGTGAACGCTCTTTAGGATCATCTCCAGCCTGGTTCTGTGAGTCCCGGCCTGTAAGGCGTCCCGTCTGTGCCTTGTGGGTAGCGGCCTGAACACCGGAGGCCACCCTTCCACGACCAGGTGTTGGGACAGACCTCCGCCCTTGTCTCGGGAGCATTCTCGGGGGGAGGGGGGCGGCGGAACAAGTGGGGGCAGGGGAGGAGGGAGGGGGAGGGGGGGGAGGAGGGGGGAGGGAGGAGTTTGTGAAGCTGCTTTTCCAGGAGTCACAGGGCGAGGCCAAGCAGGCAGGACTGGGCCTGAGGTCACCGCTGGCTCCGACGTGGGCCCGAGACCGCCGCAGTCAGCCGAGGGCTGCCCCACCCTCAGCACGCTTGCCCTGGGAAAATCACAGACCCCACACCCCAGGGGGCTGCCTGCAGGGGCTGGCGTGCCCCTCAAGTAGACTCAGGAGGGAGACGTGTCTGGTCCTTGAAGGACAGCGGCCCCGCATCGAGGGACGGGGTGTGCCACCCGGTGGGCAAGGGAAATGACCAAGAACATGCAAATGAGCATCGAGCCCCTCTGCTGGGGCAGCCCCCTGGCGCCTCCGTCCTCAGCCAGGCCACCCCCACTCCGCAACAGCAGCCCTTGCTCAACGCCTGGGGCAGAGTCCAGGTGGGGCATTCCCCGTGAAGCTGGGCCTCAGCCCTTCCCGAACCCACACCCAGACAACACCCAGAAGCTCGATCCCCGTCACCTTGCCCATTTCACAGGGGTGCAAGCTCCAGCTTCCCAGCTCAATCAAGCAGCCCCAACACAGCCTCATATACCGAGAAGTCACCCGGCAATGATTAGCTGGCAGGGAGCCCAGGGACGGAAGCGCCATTCTGAGAATATTTATATATATTTCCTTCCTTATATTTGTCTCTATTTTCAGTTCTTAACAATGAACTTCTGTTTCCTTCACAATTAAAAAATACACACACACACACACACACAATACATAGTTGTTTTTTTTTTTTAAGTTCTTGTAATCAAGAAGAGCATGGGGACTGACTTCCCTGGTGCTCCAGTGGGTCAAAATCCACCGTGCAATTCAAGGGACGTGGGTTCGAAACCTGGTCAGGGAATTAAGATCCCACAGGCTGCATAACAACTAAGCCTGCGAACCATAACTAGAGAGTCCAGGTGTTGCCACACAAGATCCTGCGTGATGCAGTGAAGATCCTGTGTGCTGCCACTAAGACCCAGGGCAGCCAAATAAATGAATACTTAAAAAAAGAAGAAAAGCATGGATTTTGTAGGCAGGCAGACCACACTGGCAATTTTAAATCCATCATCTCAAAGACAGAATCTGACACACACTCAGTGGTTGGGAAGTGTGCCCCCTTCTTGCCTTTTGAGGTTCAGTTTTCTCATCTGTAAGACGGGGTTGATCCCACCTCCATGGGTCTGCTGTGACATCAGAGGCCTCCCCACACCTAAAGAGATCCCGCAGAGAAGCATTCAAGGAGGGGGCATCCCCCCGGGCCCCCCCCCCCCCCCCCGCCTCGGGTCCTAACAAGGCTCAGTGGGTGAGCAGTGGCCCGAGTCCATGGATACTCTGCTCTGGGAAGGGCTCCTGGGATGTGTCTGCCTGGTTGGGTCTGAAGAGATAGATGGGTGCTTCCCCAGAGTCAGGGCCAGGTCACCGGGAATCCCCTACTGCCCTTTTGACCACAAATATTTCAGAGTTAAAGAGAAGGAGGAAAGAAAGCAGAAAAGAGGAGGGGAGGAAAGCATTCACTATCTGAGGATTGAGGTTGTCTCCCCCTTAAAGTGATAGGGAGTCAGCCCACCACTAGCCCCCTGCTGCACCACCAAGGATCTGGGGGACAGCCTCTCCCCACCGACGGCCCCAGCCCAGTCCCCTTGGCCTCCCTGGGCCGGGACACACATCCTCATACCTGGGGTTCCTCAGAACGCAGGCAAACCCCAAGGGTGGGTCACAGGGGTTGGGCCAACGGGCTACACACAGTTGATCTTGAGTAAGAGCCAGCTCAGAGCCTCAGTGATACACTGTGGAATGCAAACTTCCTCACAGGCTCCTCCAGGAGCCTGGCTGGGGCACCTCAGGGTGGGGTGCAGCGCTCAGGGGGTGAGGGAGGTGACCCTGAGTCAGAGTCAGAGCCGGGAATGGCTGGGAACACTGCTGTAGGCTGGGGAACAGGGGGATGGGCCCCCACGTGAAGGCCACAGGGAAACCCCTCCAGGCACCCAGAGTCCCCAGCTGGGTGAAGCCCGGCCAGCTGTTTCCTGGCTTTCGGGGGCAGTGTGAGGGTCGGCAGCGTGCCACCCACACAACAGCTTCTCTGAAGCTGGGAACCACTGAGCATTTACAATCAAGAGCTCCAGGACCTTCCTGGTGGTCCAGTGGTCAAGACTTCACCTTCCGGTGCAGGGAGTGTGGGTTTGATCCCTGGTTGGGGAGCTAAGACCCCACATGCCGTGTCAAAACCCCAAAACACAGAACAGAAGCAATACTGTAACAAATTCAATACAGACTTTTTAAAAAATGGTCCATGTTAAAAAAAAATAACCTTAGGAAAAAAAAATTTCTTTTTTAATATAAAAAGAGCTCCAGGACTTCCTTGCCCCAGCCTCTGCCCTCTGCCAAGGCTCATGCCCCCTTCCTGGGGGATGGAGAATTCCACCAACAATGCCGTCTTACTCTGGACCGACCTGACACCCCAGGATCTCTCAGACGGGCTACAGGGCCTGGCCCTGGCCCCTCATCTATAGAGGGCTATACTCTTGTCTCCCTGCAGGGCAAGGAGTCCACGGGCTCAAGGAGACAAGCCCTAAGAGCCCACCGCCCCCTTCCTGCCCTTGCTCCAGACACCAAGGTCCCTAGAATCCTCCATTTAAATAGGCCCTTAGGCCTCTTCTGGTGCCTCAGTGGTAAAGAACTGCAATGCAGGAGATCCAGTTTCAATTCCTGGGGTGGGAAAATCCCCTGCAGAAGAAAATGGCAAGCCACTGCAGTATTCTTGCCTAGAGAAGCCCCACGGACAGAGGAGCCCGGCAGGCTGCAGTCCACGGGGTCAGAAAGAGCTGGACACAACCGAAGCAACTAACGCTTTCACACTTTAGGTCACTTCTAGAGCTTCTCCCCCAACCAGTCCTTCCGAAGGCAGCCTGAGCGGGGGGCACACATCCCTGAACCCACAGGGTGGGCACGTGTGTGTGCTAAGTCACTTCAGTCGTGTCCGACTCTACAACCCTATGGACTGTAGCCTGCCAGGCTCTTTGGTCCATAGGATTTTCCAGGAGAGAATACTGGAATGGGTTGCTATTTCTTCCTGCAGGGGATCTTCCCGACACAGGAATATAGAACCCGCATCTCTTACATCTCCTGCGTTGGCAGGTGAGTTCTTTACCACTAGCACCACCTGGGAAGCCCCTTAGGGTGGCCAAGGGGCGGTCATATGTGGTTAGGATGAGGGTGTGTGTTGGGCTTTGGGGGTTCAGGCTGAGGCCCTCCCTGTGGAAGGTGGGCAGAGGCAGGGTGGCTTCGGCGGGGAAGGGGTGTTCCATCTGCGCACTGGCTGCAGGCTTCTGACACCCACTCCCACAGGAACACACAAAGCTCCCCTATCCCAGAGCCCTGGCAGCTAACTTCAGCCAGGGGAATCACTCAAAAGCCAATCATGACCGACTGCCCTTCCCAGTTCACCCAAGGAGCGCCCACGCCAAAGGGAGCCTGGCCCTTGGCTTCCGAGACAGCTCCCGGGGCCGGAGGATGGAGAGGAAGAGTAGAAAGGAGAAATCCAGCTGACTAGGGCTGCATCTCTGCTGAGTAGAGGGTGGGGCCCAAAACAGTCAGGCTTCCTGCCCGGAGCCCAGCTTGACATCTCCCCAGGCCCTCAGCCCTGCCTGACTCAGAGGGTGGGGTGACCCAGGGAGCTCTCACCACTGGAGGCACCCCGGGAGACCTGTCTGGCCAGTTTCCCCATATTTGCCTCATTGGCATTTCTTTGTTAATTCCTCATATGCATTGCCCTGGAGATGGTCGGGTTCAGACTGGGGTAGGGCCACAGGCAGCCCCAGAGACAAGTTTGCCCTTCCCACCACCAGCCGTCCTACCATCCTACCGTCTCAGCTCTCAGAAGCTAGGGACAGGCTCTGGCTTGAGTTCTGGGCTGAGCTTCCCCTTGGAGGGAGAAGGAAGTGGGGAGAAAGGACACTTCCCCCACTCAGCCCAGGCCCATCCATGGTGGTGTAGACGGGAATTGGGAGGAGAAGACCTGGGCTTGGGGTCTGTCTCTGCCTCCATGGAGCTGAGGGAGTTGCATGCATCCCTCCTCCCTGGGCTTCAGTTTTCTTATTCTGACGCTAACCAAGTTCCAAGCCACTCCCCCAACCCCCAGTTTTGAAGTTTGCCATGCTAATCTAGCTCCTTGGAGCTATCAGAGCAGGAAGTCGGGGCGGGGTTGGGGGGGAGCCCTGGAGGCTAAAGGGCCTGGCACCTCTGGGGGCCTCCAGGGAGCTGCCCCACCCCCTGCCCCTCTGTTAGTGAGTTATTTGAACACAGAAAGTCACAGCTGAGGAGACCCTAGCAGACCATCCCATGTAACCCTGCTGATGGGTGAGGAGCCAGAGGCCCCAGGAGAGGAAGGGCCTCATGACCCAGAGGCAGAGCCAGGACTGGTGCCCGTCACAGACACCGAGAGGCCCCAGGGTCCTTCTCGTAACTGGCCTTTGGTGGCCAGCTGCCTGGGGAAGTATGCAGTTGGCCAAGATATTTCTCCATCCTCTGCACTTTCACCTCAGTAGGCAAGGAAGGTCTAGGAAGGAAGCAGAAGCACCAGCCGTGCCCTTCCCCTCCTCATCTTGCCCTCCCCTCTCACACCGTCCCACGGCGGGGCTCGTGAGGGGTCATGAGAGCAACCGTGAGCACAGAAGACGGCCCGGCCTGGAAGGCACTCAGGGAAGAACATGGGCCTGTCGTGGGCACTGCAGCCTGCCCCCTCCCCTGCCCCAGGGTCAGGCCTGGGAGGAGCCCCCTGAGTGTGGGAAGGCAGGACAGGGGGGGCGAGGCCCAGCTGTGAGGCAGTGTCATAGCCCAGCTCCCCACCCCACCTGGCTGGGCAGGGGGGGCGGGGCTGGGGGGCAGGGTGTGCATGTGCACGTCTGTGTGTGAACCCGCACCACCCGCAGTTCTGTCCTCCTGCCTCTCATTCTCTAGGCCTTCCGCCCCGGCGAGAAGAAAGCAGAGGCCCCAGTCCAGAGCCTAAGGCAGAGGAGATGGATTCCCCGTAACCCAGGAGTGGGTGATGAAGGATGCTGAGGCTGCTTCGTATCTTAGGACCTGAGTCAGGAGCAAAACACGTCCCAGGTCACAGGCGGTCAGGCTCAGGGCTCCTAATCTCAAGGTGCATCATAGGTGGATGTCTGGGGCCTGAGATCCCTGTGCTGGAATTGTAAGCAAGATCATGTGGATGTGGCCCACAGCCTCAGCATGGTCTCAGAGGGGTCTGTGATCCCCAAAAGGCCAGACAGGAGTTGAGAGAGGCAGACACAGGAGATGCAGGTGGTTCTGCAGGCTGATGCTGGCAGGGAAGAAGGAAAAGCTTCTAGGTTGTAGATGGAGGGGCAGGTAGGATGGCCCAATAGAACTTGGACCCTGGAGCCTGGCTACAAACCCCAGCTCTGCCATTTATGAGCTGCCTGTCCTTGAGCACGTTACTTCCCCATCCTGAGCTTCAGTTTCTCTATCAGTTCAGTTAACACACGCTAGGCACTTGGGATGGTGCCTGAGACATAGAAGGCACGTGTCGGCCACGATCTCATGGCCCTGCTCTGGCTAGGACCACGCCAGCTGCACGGTTGGCACTGAAGGCATGGAATGACCTTCCCTTTCTGGGTTCAGTTCCTGCCAGTGCGAAGGGAGGCTGGTGTGGACCCCACGAGGTCCCTTTCAGTCGTGGATTCATGGTGTGTTCATTCCCTCGTCCTCACCAATGAGGGGCTGTGAGTTTGCTGGGGAGAAGCCCCCATCTCCTGGGACTGGGTCTGAGGCTTGCCCTGAAGGACTGTTCCCAAGCCAGTACCAGCCAGCAGACCCTAACCCTGGGCAGCGCTCCCAGTCAGGCCCTGGTTGGCCCAGATCAGATCCAAACCAGAGGACCCAAACCAGAAGGGAGGAGGGCAGAAAGGCATGGACCTGTGCTGTTACTCAAGTGGTCCAAAGTGGATGGGTGGGTAGAGGCAGGGATATAGGATGCTGACCAATCAGAACAAACTCAGTTATGCCGCATTAACCCTTTACTCGCTGGTGCAGACCTCAGAGAGGAGCTAAGAGAGAAAGAGCCACTCAAGGGGCGACAGCCATTTATTTCAATATTTTATCAACCACAGTGGGCACGGGTGTGTCAGCCCTGGGTGCCCACCGCTGCAATTCTGAGTATGCGGAGGTGGTTGTCCCAGGCGGTGCCGGGCAGAACTTGTGGGTGCAGGGACCAAGGTGTTGGGTGCTGTGAGGTCTAAAGGGCTCCTGAAAACTCAGATCAGGATTTGGTGCCTTCTGAGTTGAATCAGAACAGAGCCTCATGGAGGTATGAGATGCTGTGACCCCTGTGACGGTATTGTCCCACCCGGGACCCAGGTCTCACGGATGGTAACGAACCTAGAATTTATGAGGCTGACTGTTTAGGTCTAAATCTGGGCTCTTGTATGTGGTAGCCCCTGACCACAAGTGGCTATTGAGCCCTTGAAATGTCCCTGCTCAGAAGCAGGATGTGTGCTCAAAGTGCGACACACTAGACTTTGACGACTTAGCGTGAAAGAAAGAATGTAAAACATCTCAGTCGTACCTTCTACGTTGGTTAGAGTTGGAATGATCATCTCAGGGCTAATTTTACCTATTTCTTATTCATGTTGCTACTAGAAATGATAAAGTTATACACGAGGCTCGCACTGTATTTCTATTGGACAGCACAGGCTTAGGCTGTCTTGGAAAAGCCAGAGCTCTCGTCACAGTAAATAGAACCAGTCACAGAGAGGTTGTTTTGAGTCTCCTTCCCTTGTCAGAGAACAAAAGCCCAACCACAGGCTCCAGAAGGGAGTGTTTGGTTTCTGGCAGTTTCAGACTCACAAATAAAGCAGTCCACATGCCCTTCTCCCAAGGGTCACTGCTATTTGACCTTTGAGACAGTTGAGGTGTCGCCTCTTCCAGGAAGCCTTCCTTGACCAACCCCTGTGGCTAGGTCGGCTGCTCCTGCTCTGGCCTATGTATTAACAGTCTCTTTACCAATTCATCCCCTATACTGGGCAGGGGGTTCCTTGAGCAAAGCTGGCTCAATCATCTCTGAATCCCAGCATTCTATGCAAGGCCTGGCATGGAGCAGGCAGCCCCTGGTGAGTGTAGAATAGGAGTCCCATTGAGCTGGAGGTACCCACCGCTGCATTACTTCTGCACCCAAGTTCCCCATAACCCCTCCTGAGGTTTCGACTCAAAGGAGCTGACACCGTTAATCTCAGCCTTCCTGTCGTGAACCACGCCTCCTCCCAGTAGCCGCCCTCAGTTGGCATCAGGAAGGAAGGGGATGGACAGAGGGTGAGGCTGATGACCACTCGGACCAGGGCAGGTGGGGCTGCCTCCTCTGTGGCAGCCCAGATGGCCCGCCCAGAGAATACCCTCTGACCTCAGGGCAGAACATACTCACCAGCGGAAGAAAAGTGAGCAGGGGCCGGACCCTTGGCCGAGCTTTCAGCGTGGCGGTTCCCGACTCACTCACGGTGTCAAACCGGTTGTCTCCATAATAGATCCCATCTAGAGGAGACAAGAAGGGGAAGACCATGACTAGGGATCAAGGGCATGGGGGCCGACTGAGTTTAGTCTGCCCTGCAGTTCCCAGTAAGGAAAACCAAGCCCCTTGGTGGCCCCTGCTTGGCTCTGCCTGGCGCCTCTTCATGACAAGATCCTATAGGTGGGTGTGTGCTGGAAACAGCACTGCAAGGGACTCCAGCGGTGGTTTCTCGGGGTCTCCTGGGGCTTTCGGCCCCCAGCAGCCATCTGTCTTCTGATCCACCCACTGCAGGATCTGAGCCTTCACTCCCACAACAAGACCCTCCTTTGGGGGTGCTGAGAGCTTGGCCAAGGCCCCGACTAAAGCTTATCTCTGAGAGAGGGAAGAAAACAAGCTGTTTTCTCTCGAGTGTTTGAATTTCTAATCTGAAACAAGCAGATGAGGCCACCCAGTGACTCAACACCCACCTTTTTTTACTCTGCTAACCTGAGATCTCGTTTATTTATTTGTTTGTTTATTATTTATTTGGCTGTGCCAGGTCTTAGTTGCAGCATGTGGGATCTTTAGTTGCAGCATGTGGGATCTAGTTCCCTGGCCAGGAACTGAACCCAGGCCCCCTGCACTGGGAGTGCAGAGTCTTAGCCACTGGACCGCCAGGGAAGTCCTTAACCCAAGATTTCTTTAGCCCCCAAACCATCAATGATTGGGGGTCATGGTTCCATTTGAGGTGCCCTTGAGGATAGAGCAGAAAGAATAGGATAGTAGGGTCCACCTGATTTAATACAAATCCCAGCTCCACCATGGACTTGCCATGTCACATAACCTGTCTGAACCTCAGTTTTCCCATCTGTACAATGGAAGCGATGATGGGGCCAGCAAATGTGGTTCTGTTCCTTGTAGAAAGATGATACAGAATATTTCTCTTCCTCTAGTTGCTGGACCTGTGCCCTGGGTTGTTTCTACAGGAGTGGGAGGGAGTGAGATGTTAGTCACATTTTCTCAACCAATCACCCTCATGACTCTTAGCACACTTTGATGGGAATTTCCCATCCTGCCCCCAGATTCACACTGTCACCTCCGAGAGGCAGGAGTCACTGCAGACCTCCTACTACATGGGCCGTGAGCAAGGAGGACTTTCTCCATTTATGGGATGTGGGGGACTTCCTCTTTAGCCAGAGAGGACAGAGGAGAAAAGTCAAAATTCCAACGAACTAGTATCCTACTAACTGAAACATTGGATGAATGGTGATTACTTTTCCTCTTGTACGTGACTTTAGGGAGAAATTGCAAGAGTTTACAGATCTGACATAGAGGGCCTTGGATATGACATGGAGGCTCCAGGGGGCACCCTAAAAATGGGGCCCAGAAACCTTTGTGTGTTGCCCTACCAGGGAGAGAGTTGGGTGGCACATTCCAGATTCTCCACCTTTCTGAGGGAGCAACATGGCAAGCTTTTCCCTCGTCCCTGGAAATTCCAGTTCCCAGCACTGCCCCATCCCATAAACTCTGGGCAAACCCGATTTCCCAGTGTGGCTGCCAGGCTCCACGCCTGGGCCTGGAGACCAAGATGCCAGGGGGTGGGTGGGGAGGGAGAAGGTTGTAAGAGTGTAGATTTGGCCTAATCAGAAACAAGAAAAGTAGAGATAACCACAGCTCCAACAGCTAACACTAAAGCCCACCCAGTTCTCGCTGGCTCTAATGTCTCATCAGCGCGTTGACACCAGGGTTTCCTGGGACATTCTCTAGACAGGGCTGTTTTGAAACCAAGGACCTAGATCTGACCTGGCAGCCAGATCCATGGCTGCCTGGCCCCTTAGTAGGACCGGGGGTGGGGTGGGGACTAACCCAGGCATGCTCCCCTCTCTCTCACTATTTCATTTAAATCTGCACCAGTGTTGGGGTTAAGGAAGCATCCTCTCTGCAGTTGAGTTACCATAATACTAATAGTTACTATTGTGTACCAAGGAGTTTTAGGGGTTTCCTGGTAGCTCAGCTGGTAAAGAATCCACCCGCGATGCAGAAGACCCTGGTTCAATTCCTGGGTTGGGAAGATCCCCTGGAGAAGGGATAGGCTGGCTAGTATTTTGGGGCTTCCTTGGTGACTCAAAGAGTGAAGAATCTGCTTGCAATGAGGGAGACTTGGGTTCAATCCCTGGGTTGGGAAGATCCCCTGGAGGAGGGCATGGCAACCCACTCTAGTATTCTTGCCTGGAGAATCCCCATGGACAGAGGAGCCTGGCGGACTACAGTCCATGGGGTTGCAAAGAGTCAGACACGACTGAGCTGACTAAGCACAGGAGTTTCAGAAGCAAGCAACCTGGCAAGCTGATCACTATAATAGCAGTAATAATATAATACCAGGTAGAATTTATTGGACACTTGTAATGGGTCAGGCACGCTTCTAAGCATCTTTCATGCATGCTCAGTCACTCAGTTGTATCTCACTGTTTTCAACATCAGGGACTCCCCTGTCCAAGAATGCTGGAGTGGGTTGCCATTTCCTCCTCCAGGGGATCTTCCCAACCCAGGAACCGAACCTGCATCTCTTGCATCTCCAGCATTGGCAGCAGGATTCTTTACCTCTGAGCCACCTGGGAAGCCCACAGATTCCATGACTCAGCCCATCTTCTGAGGCACTGTTGTCTTAGTCGGTTTGTGGTTGTTTTGAACTGGGGATCCCTTTCTAAGAACATGATTGTTCTCTGGAATACCTGTGGGAAAGGAGCAGCTCTGGTAGAGACAGGCGTGGAAGGCCCAAGTGGCTCCCTTCCACGGGAGCACCTCTTGGAAATACAAGTTGCTTTCCCAGCTCTAAGAGGTGTGACTGGGATTCAGGGAAGGAAATATGATGAGGGAAGCAGAGGCAAAGTGGTGTGATGTGTGAAAGACTCAGCTGGCCGTTGCCAGCTCTGAAGATGGAAGGGGCCATGAGCCACGGAATACAGGCAGAAGGTGGAAAAGGAGAGAAAACATTCTCTCCTAGAACCTCCAGAAAAGAACAAAGTGTTGCCGACACTTTAATTTTACCCCAGTGAGATCAGACTTCTGATCTACAGAACTATGAAATATTAAATGTATGTTATTTCAAGGGGAAAAAAAAAAGAAAAAGAGGTGTGTCTAGAACCTGACACACTTTCCTGGGCCCTCATACCCGGGCTCAGTTCCCAGCTGGTCAAGTCACACCAGCAAGTGGGATAAGTGTGACTGCTACTGTATGCTGGGATGCCCGAGAGTTCAAGGTCAGGGCTGGGGCTTTCTGAGTCTCAAGGTCAAGGTCTAAAATAAAGAGAAAGTCAACAGAGTCAAACTTTGGGGATTTTCCTGCAGAAGTAAATGAACTCTGCTGGGATCAGTGTCAGGGACACTAGAATAACTTTCTGGGAAGCCCCCTCCTCAATGGAGGAGATAAAGGAGGACTTCTTGAGGGAGATGAAGTCAGGAGATGAAGCTGGTGACATAGAGGAAGCTGGATGACTCTACCCATGGGGGCAGAGCCACCAGGAGGCGGGTGGCCCTTTGCTCCCTTGTCAGGGAGAATTCTAGAGTGTGGACCCTTGGGGCTGCCCTCTGTGCTGATGGGGAGACTGAGGCACAGAATGGCTGGGGGGCAGGTGGCGCTGACCCAAGGTCTCAGAGCAGCAGTGGTGCCAGGGCCCAAATGGGGTCCCCCCTTGCAGTGTTGGGCTCCAGGCACAAATAAGGGGGTGCCCTACACATGGCACGTGGCTTATTGCCTCTCCCCAAATAGGCTGACCTAGTTTTCTCAGTTTGGAGCAGGGTGTGTGTGTGTGTGTGCGTGTGTGCCCGTGTGTGTGTGTGTGTGTGTGTGTATTATGTGGAGGGGGGAACCGCCAGCTCTGGGGGAGCTGAGGACTGGGTACCCATGGCTGCCTCACTCCTGGCCCTTCCTTTCTGCTTCTCCCCAAAAGGAGGAACCTCTCACTGGGCTTTCTTTCCTCACAGAGCTTAGGGGTGAAAGCCTGACAAAATGCTCTTCCTGCCCCAGCCCCAAAGCTGCCCATGGGTCTCCACGGAGGCTGAGGTTCAGGACAGTTATTTAGCTCCTTCCTCAAATCCTAGATAGGTCCAAACTAGAGAGGAAATGAAGGATAAAAATGTAACTGTCTGGGACTTGCCTGGTGGCCCAGTGGCCAAGACTCCAGGCAGCCAATGCAGGGGGCCTGGGTTCGATCTCTGGTCTGGAAACTAGATCCCATATGCTGCAACTAAGAGTGTGCCGCAACCAAGCCCTGGCGCAGCCAAATAAAATAATTGTTTTTTTTAAATGTAACTGTGTGATACCTGATACGCATGTCATGAGCTAGCACCATTCTAAGCTCTCTTTACATCCCTCTTCACACACCTGTGTGGGAGGCACTCTTACTATCCTCATCTGCCAGATGAGGAAACTGAGGCTCAGAGAGTTTAAGTCCCCGGCCCAGGGTCCCACAGCTGGTGAGTAAAAAAGGCCAGGATTCAAGTCCAGGCAACCTGACTCTAGAATCCAATTTCCTCTGGCTACAGCCAGCACAGCAGGGAATCAGCGCAGGAATTTGAGATCTCTTTGCTCAGTCTCCAGCGAGCCTGAAGAGTTGGTGAGGCCTGGAGGAGACAAACGCATCCAGGAGTCAGATCTGAGGTCGTGGCCCAGCTCCTCTGCGTAGCACCTGAGGACTCTGAGCACTTGCTCAGGCTGGGTTGCCCCACCGTCAAATGGGGGTCCTTTTGGGAGAAGCCTCCCAAAATCAAGGGAGAGAAAAAAGCTAGCAGAGCTGAGAGGAAGGCTGGGGTGACAGTGCGGGGTCCCAAATTGCCAGGAGCCCCCAAATGACCCCACGAGCACTGGCCACAGGTCTCATCAAATTCCAGGTGCTTGGGGCTTCTCTGGTGGCTCAGTGGTAAAGAATCTGCCTGCAGATGCAGAGGCAGGGGTTCGATCCCTGATCTGGGAAGATCCCACATGCCATGGAGCAGCTAAGCCTGTGCTCTAGAGCTGGGCAGCCGCAACTACTGAGCCCTCATACTGCGACCACTGAAGCCTGCATGCCCTAGAGTCTGTGCTCCGGAACAAGAGAAGCCACCGCAACGAGAAACCCGTGCGCTGCAACTAGAGAAAAGTCAGCAACGAAGACCCAGCACAGCCAAAAATAAATAAATAAATATTATGTTCTTTAATAAAAAATTCCAGGTGCTTAAAAAGGGTGGTGTTTCTAGCTGGGAGAGTTTGTTACCTTGACCAGAGTAACCCAGAACTCCAAAACAGGCCCCAACCTCCACCCCACCGAGGTAGGGCATCTGATCCTTGTCCCTTGGCTGGAGCCCCAGCCTTTCAGGGACGCAGCTAGGGGGCCCCATGTGAATGTAACCCACAAGCGGCTGATGAGGCCCTTCCTTGCTAATTAACAGGGCCACATGACAGGAACCTGAAAAGGCTGGTCTGTCCCAGCAAGTCTCAGCAGGTCTGACCCAGGGTGCCAGAGAGAAGCCTTTGTCCAAGGGCAGAGGGGACGCTGAAGGTGGAGCTGGGCTGGGCTGGGAGAGCCACGGAATAGGGGAGGGGGGACCACTGCGGGGAGGAGCCTCGGGGTTGGGGACTGGAGGAGGAGGAGCGGAGCAAACAGGCCACCCCCCCCACACCCCCGCCGGCTTCCAGGCTAGGACACGCTCCCCAAAGGATGGCCTACAGCCCTGGTGAACTTCACCTGAGAACTTGTCTGAAGTGCATCAGAATCTGATCTTAACAAGGTCCCGGGTGACTGGATGCGCTAATTTTTGAGCTGCCTGGAGTCAGACTGACGGAGCCTCTGAGTGTTTCCTCAATTGAGAAAACACAGCTTTTAGTATAGTGCCCGTTTCAGTAGATAAGCGCCTGCTAATGCAGGAGACTCTAGAGACATGGGTTCCATCTCTGGGTGGGGAAGATCCCCTGGAGTAGGAAATGGCAACCTACTCCAGTATTCTTGCCTGGAAAATCCCATGGACAGAAAAGCCTGGTGGGCTACAATCCATGAGGTCGAAAAAGAGTCGGATATGACTGAGCATGAGGGGAGAAAATAATAATGATTATGATGGTATTATTATCATTAATTTATTGGCTGGGAGAGAAGGGGCATGCTGTAGCCTGTAGTGGTCAAGGAAGGGCCTGGCTTTCTAAGTTGAACTACAGGAACAAGAGGAGATTATATAATGGGACAGCAGAGACGGGCATGTGTGTGTGTGTGTGTGTGTGTGTGTGTGTGTGTGTGTGTGTACTGAGCTGCCAGCAAACCACAGCACACCTCCAGGGGACGGAGTAAACAGAAATCTCCTTCACACTCCTGCCACGCACAGGTCAGCTTTCCTTTCAGGAGGCTGGTGCCAGCCTGTCCCGGGCCAGAAATATGTGCTCAGCGCCTGGAGTTCATGGCTTTCTACCCGTTAGCTTGGCCTTAGACACAAGGTCCCCAGGAGCATGACTACTAGAACCTGCAGCCACCTTAGGGAGAACGCCCAGGGGTTCTCATGGATAAGGAACTGGGATAGGCCCTATACATTTATGTAGAACTGCAGGAAGTCCTCAGTGGGGGAGAGAATGCCCAGCTCTATCTGGGGAAGGATTCTCAAATTTTGCCATACAAAAGAATCACCTAGGGGACTTCCCTGGCAGTCCAGAGGCTGACTCTGTGCTCCCAATGCAGGGGGCCTGGCTTCGATCCCTGGTCAGGGAGTTAGATCCCATATGCTGAAACTAAGAGTTCATATGCCGCAACTAAAGATCCCACACAGACAAATTAATTAATTAATTAAAAAAAAATCACCTGGGAGTTGGTGAAAAGTCCAGAACCTGGGTCTTAGCCCAGAGGTTCTGACTTCCTATACCTCAGGGGGGCCCCCTGCTGCAGGAATCTGCATCTTAAATAAGCATCCTACGTGAGGAAGGTGACTTACATTTCGGAGGAAGGGCCCCCAGCAAGCAGGGCGTCCCACTGGTGGGGTGGGGTGGAGTGAGAGTAGATAAGGAAACTTGGCTCAACTAATCCAAGAGCCAAGGGAGGAGTCCAGAGTCACTGGCAGCCTGGTCTCCGGCTGCAGCAAGTCCCTTATCATGAGATTTGGAAAGATCCACATCTCTGTTTTCTCACGTACTTTAAAAACAATTGTGTGGCCTTTTAAGACCCTTGCGTGGCCCTGGTGAGGAGGCCTAGGCTTCATTAGGAATGCAGCTGCATTAAGTGAAGCGCTTCTAATAGTTATTGGATAAATACCAGGGAAATCCTGTAAGGAAAAATCTACCCATCACCACACTCACATGACTGTTTGCATTTTACCTGCTGCACCCAGCCTACCCTTGTGCAAACAGATTTTTACATGCCTGTAGCCAAAGAGCAAGTGCGTACTCCTTAATTCCCTTACATACTCCCCATTGATTTTCTTCCCCCTCCGTCCTACCAGCTGTTCTCCAAGGGTATGAATACTGCCAGCATCTCAGAGAATGTCACAGACTCAGGGACCCTATGAAACTCTAATCCCAACCCCTTTGAGACCTCTTCACAGATCAGTTTCCTCTGGTCTACAGCAATGTTAGGAGGAGGAACTGAAGCAGGAAGTGCTCAGAGCTGGACATGCCCTGATAATAATAAACCACACAGGAGTTGACAGATTTGTTCTGTAAAGGGCCAGCTAGTAAATACTTTTGGCTTTGTGAGCCACACTGTCTCTGCTGCAGTCACTCAATTCTGCCCTTTGTAGCAGGAAAGTAACCAGAGATGATATGCAAATGATGGGTGTGACTGGCCATGTTCTAATAAAACTTTATTTACAAAATCAGGCCATGGGCCATAATTTGCCAATCCTTGTTTTAGTGTTTTTCCTTTCAATGCTCTTCAAAACACTGCCATATACAAAATTCAAGCAATCATTCTGTAAGGAGCCTGGACACCAGACTGCTGGACCCACTTAACAGAAGCAAAAAAACCTGAAGCCTAGAGAGTGGTTAGGCCCCCAATTATTGACAGAGGTGGACTCCAAAATAGGTCCAAGGTCTCCATCACATCCTAGAATCCTCAACACTAGTCCTTCCTGTCCCCAACTCCAACACATGTCCTCCTTAGCAGGAAGACTTCTGCTACACCCAGTGGTGCCCTGGGAAATACCCTCAAAACACTGGACAGGCTATTCTGCTGGCTGCACATTGCTTCCCACCTCTCCACGTGGTGCAAGCAGGCTGAGTCAGCTGGAGACCCACCTGTGCCCTGGGGAATGGGAGGCTCCCTGGGCTCCAGCTCTGCTGGTGGAGGCAGCAGCTGGCTGGAGGTGACAGGGCACCATGCCCACATCTCTTTACTAACCCCACTAACTGTTCAGCATAGGCAAAAGTGTTGGGGAAGTTATCTATGGCAAAAATGTAGAGAAGTACGTAAAGCAAAAATGTAGGAAGTGTGCAAGGAAGGCATTCCCCTTGGGGAAGGAGTGTGGAGGGGAGGTATTCTCACGTAGATGCCTCTCCATCCAAATTCTCCCTTGATTACCTTCCACTTGCAAGGCTTCCCTGGTGGCTCAGATGGTAAAAAATCCGCCTGCAATGCAGGAGACCTAGGGTTCGACCCCTGGGTCAGGAAGACCCCCTAGAGAAGGAAATGGCTACCCATTCCAGTAGTCTTGCCTGGAGAGTTCCAAGAGAAGTCTGGTGGGCTACAGTCCACGGGGTCTCAATGAGTCGGACACGACTGAGCGACTTTCATTCATTCATACCTTCCAGAAAGTCACCTCTGCAAGCTGGAGTGTGGTCTCTGGAGCCCCACAACCTGGGTTTAAATATTGGCTCTGCCTCATGAGGGAAATTTGAGGGCAATGAAAATGTTTTAAAACTGAATTGTGTTGACAATTACACAACTTGATAAGTCTATGAAAAAAAAGAAAAAACTGAGTGAACTGTACACTTAAGAAAATCCTGGCTCTGGCTTCCCTGGCTCAGTGGTGATTCGATCCCTGATCTGGGAAGATCCTACATGCGCAGAACAACTAAACCCGGGCACCAAAACTACTGAACCTGTGCTCTAGAGCCTGGGAGCCGAAACTACCAAACCCCACGCGCCTTAGAGCGATGCTCAGCAACAGGAGAAGCCACCACAGTAAGAAGCCCGCGCACCGCCAACTAGAGAGTAGTCCCCACTTGCCCCAAGCCCGTGCAGCAATGAATGCCTAGCACAGCTATAAATAAATATTAAAAAACAGAAAAAAAGAAAATCCTGGCTCGATCATTTAAAGCGGTGTGCTCTTGGGCATGTTACGTAGCCTCTCTGTGCCTCCGTTTCCCCATCTGTCCAACAGGAATAACAGTCCCTACATCACAGGCTAGATGAGGATTAAACAAGTCAACAACAGGAGGACTTTAGAATGGTACCTTGCACCTAAGAAGGGGTCAATAAATGTTTGGGATTCAGGTGAGGAGAGGTGTTTAGGCCTTACAGAGTTGTACTTGGCAGGACACATGTATTTGCTAAGTTCCTAAGCCCTGCCTCTGAGCTGCCCTGGCCCTCCTACCTTTGCTCCTGCTGTTTGCTCTGGAAATGGTGGGTGCCCTTCTCTCTCAGCTCACATGCTAGTTCCAATCAGAGGTCACCTCTCTGTTCCTTTTGCACTTACTCTTTTATAACAAAGGCTCAGAAAGGGCTAAATGGCATTTGCTCATCTCTGTTCACCAGCCAGCTGAGATCCTTGGGTCAGAGAGAGGCGATGTCTCATTTGCCCTCTCCTGTCCGGGTGTCTTGTGTCCTGATCCTGATAAGCTGGGGGCTAAACTGAATCCAAGAGCAGGGGCTGAGGCTGTGACATCCTCTGGGGGTCCCCACACTGGCCAGAAAGATCAGTGAAGGTAACAGGGTGACAATGAAGGCAGGTGAGCTAAAGCAGTGATGGGTGACCCTCCTCGGGCCCAGAACCTCTGATCAGACACAAGAAGTGAATTTCTGGCCTCACCCGACTAGATTCCCTCTCAGTTATAGAAGGTACAAATTGCAGAAAGATGCAGTGATCAGATGACCCACAGGCAGAGCCCAAAGGCAGGGCAGGTATGATATTTTCAAACACCTGCAGACACATCAACCCGACTCAGGGGCCAAGGGCAGCTGGCAGTCAGGAGGGGCTTCATTCATAGGCACCCGAGGTTGACCTGACAAGGGCCTGTGACCCCAGAAAGAGACTGGGTGACTGGCACAGCCTGCTATCCTGCTTCCTCAGGGTAGAGGCGGGTGTGTGGGCACCCAGATAGCAGCTCCTTCTCTGCCTGCAACGCCAGGCCAGGCGAGGCCCGGCTGGGAACTGGGAGAGGGGGAACGGTGGAAGCAGAAAGAGTAGGAGTTGAAGGGACCATCCCCAAGTCCTCAGATCCAGGCAAGGCTTCAGACTCAATAGAACTGCTGCGGGAAGGGTGAGGGAGGGCACCGCAAACCCCGGGAAGCCTTTCTGGCAACAATAAAGCAAACATAACTTCCTCCGAGGAGGGAAAACAAACACCTCGGGAGAGGGACAAGGATCAGATGCGTCCTCCCCCTCAAAGATCTCTGAGCTTGCGGTGGGGAGGGGCCCCTCCTTCCCTTTCCCAGAGACCTCCCTTTGCCGAAGGCTCCTGCCCGGCCAACGCACAGGTTCAAACGCGTTGCTTCCCCTCCGCGCTGGCGCGTCTCCCGCCCTCGCGGCCGCGGATCACCCAGAGCCCGAGGAGAGGGCCGCCCTCGGGGTGGGGGACCAAGCGGAGGCCCCCGCGCGCTCCCGCTCCCGGGCGCACTCACCGAAGCCCCGGGTCCCCTCCTCCGGAGCCTCCTGGGTGAAGATCCAGGGGGGGTTGGTGGCGTAGAGGGAGGTGGCGGGCGGGTTGGCATGCTTCTTGCCGAAGAGTTTGCTGAAAGTGCCCTGCACCGTCGGGTTCTTTTTCATGCTGCCGCCGGCCGCGCGGGCGCCGGGGGAGGACCGTCCCTCCCTCGCCTGCCCTGCTCGGGACTGGACTCCGGGCCGTCTCCCCGGGGGCCTCTACCAGGCCATGCCCCGCGCCGTCCTCCCCGCCCGCGCACCGGGCGACAGGTGCTGGGGGCGCCGCCGCTCGCCGAGAAATGCGAACTACCTGGACAGGTAAGACGCTGCCGCTGCGCCCCGGCCCCGCCCCCCGGCCGCAGCCCCCGCCCCGCCGCCCGACTCCCCCGGCTGCATTCCTGCCGCCTCCTTCCACAACTGGCCATTGTCGGCGGGTCCCGGTGGGCCGGGGAACCTCGCCCAGCCCACGCCCAGCGCGGAGACGACCCACCCTCTCCCCGCGGTGGCCTCCCGGCCCTCCTCCTCCGCCCCCTTCCCCCGAGGAAGGGAGGGGGCAGGCAGGGTCCCCGCTTCCTAGGCGGTTTGCGACCGGGACAGTCCGGAACTTGGGGAACAACTCGTGCGTGCAGCATTGGGGCGGCGGCTGGCCGCAGCGCGCACGCCGATGGCTCCTAGAGGCCCTGGAAGAGTGGGCCGGGAATCATCCATGCCTGTAAGGAAATGCCTATAGGAAAAGAAGGGAAAAGCGATAAATAAAAGCAATAAACTAGTGTCCCAACCTGGTGACTAGGGTGGAAAATATCCTCGTTGACAAGCGCCAAAGAGAATGCAGGATGACTGAATCTTGGCGCGGTTTTGTTTTTACATCAAATTCTTTTTTTTTCTGTGAAGTTGTGAATATATATATATTGATTGAAATACAGTTGAATCACAACATTCTATTATTTTCAGGTGTACAACATAGTGATTTAATATTTTTATAGATTATATACCATTTAAAGTTATAAAATATCAGCTATATTCCCTGTGCTGTACAATAGGTCCTTGTAGCTTATTTATTTTATCCATAGTAGTTTGTGCCTCTTAATTCTCTACCCCTATTTTGTCCTTCCCTCCTTCTTTCTCTACTATTCCCCATGCCAACTATTAATAGTTTTGTTCTCTATGTCTGTGGGTCTGTTTGTTTTGTTACATTCATTCGCTTTACTTTTTAGATTCCACGAATAAGTGAAAACATTTAGTATTTGCTTTCTGTCTGACTTTTTAAATTTTTTTTATTTTTTTTCATTTATTTTTATTAGTTGGAGGCTAATTTCTTTACAGTATTGTAGTGGTTTTTGTCATATACTGACATGAATCAGCCATGGATTTACATGTATTTCTGTCTGACTTTATATGCGTAATACTCTCTAGGTCCTTCTATGTTGTGGCAAATGGTAAGTTTTCATTCTCTTTATGGCTGAGTGGTGGCTCAGTGGTGAAGAATTTGCCTACAATGCAGGAGAAGCAGGTTCAATCCCTGGGTCAGGGAAGATCCCCTAGAGAAGGAAATGGCAACCCACTCCAGTAGTCTTGCCTGGAAAAATCCCATGGACAGAGGAGCCTGATGGGTGACACTCTATGGGGTCGCACAAGAGTCAGACACAGCTAAGCAACTAAACAACAACAAAAGTATTCCACTGTGTGTGTAATGTATACATACTTATGTGTATACTTATAAATAAAATGTCTTCTTTATCCATTCATCAGTCGATAGACACTTAGGCTGTCTCCATATCTTGCCTATTGTAAATAATGCTTCTGTGAACATTGGGGTGCATATATCTTTGGAACTGTTTTTTTTTTTTTTTCATTTTTTTCAGACATATACCTAAGAGTGGAATTGCTGAATCACATAGTAGTTCTATTTTTATTTTTTTGAGAACCTCCATACTGTTTTCCATAGTGGCTTCACCAGTTTACACTCCCACCAACAGTGTCAAGGGTTCCCTTTCATCCTCTAAGTGAATGCAATTTTTAAAAACTTCTGGTGGTTCAAGCCCACCGAGGTTCAGTTCATTCCCCAGGGGGACGAGCTGTGCTCCTTTAAGATGCTTCAGATACTATTCTAGCTTGGCCAGGGGGTGGCCTTCCACCAGGGGAGGTCCCATCAGATGAGGACCTGAGACTCTGCGTGGAAGATTGAGAGAGTCAGGCCATGGGGGCGGGGGGGGTTACATTTGAATGCTTTCTGGGCACCAGGGGTGGAAGGCTAGTGTGTGTGTGTGTGTGTGTGTGTGTGGCGGGGGACAGTAATCGAGTCACAGAGTTGAAGTGCTTCCCCTGAGCTATTCCATCAGAACCCCCGGCTACATTTCCCCTCCTCTTTCTCCCAGACAGTTGGAATGGCACCCCTCTTTTACCACAGACCTTTCCCCTCCAAACTTTTCATTTTGAAAACATTGAAACAGTAAAATGACCACCTGCGCACACACACACACAGTTCATTTTCATTTTGCTGATGGTTCATAAGTGCGGGTATGGCACATCTCCCTACCCTGACCACTACTTCAGTATCCATTGCCTAAGATTAAGGACATTCTCCTAATGACCACAATGCAGTTATCACACACCATAAATTTAACATTGATCGATACACTATTAATATCTAAAATATACTCCCCATTAAGAATTTCCCATTTATCCCCCAAGGTGTCATTTCAGTTTTTTATTTTTTTCCAACCCACAGTTCAATCAGGACTCACACATTGTGGGACTTCCTTGGTGGTCCAGTGGCTAAGACTTCCTGCTCCCGGTGCAGGGGACCCAGGTTCAATTCCTGGTCAGGGAACTTAATCCCACAAAACTGCAACTAAGAGTTTGCATGCCACAACTTAAAGGTCCCACATTCCGAAATGAAGATCCCTCATGCTGCAACTAAGACCTAGCACAGCCAAATAAATAATTTTTAAAAAAAAAAAGACTCACCCATTGCATTTGCTGGTCATACTCCTTTAATCTCATAATTTAAGACAATCCTCTGCTTTTGTTTTTCATGACAGTGGCATTCTTGAAAAGTCCACTCCAGTGTCAAGGGACAGGATGAGAAGGGCCCTCAGGGCTTGTGGCTGGGAGGTCATCGTTTTCCCACCAGGAGGGGAGGGATTGAGGAACGAATCGGGGGACAGAGCATCTTTAAAGACACTGTGTTCCCCTAAATGTTTTTGACTGGTGACACATCCGTGGTCAACCTTGTCCTACCCCACCCACTCCCAGGGCACTCGGGTTCAGAATATGTGTGGAGGCTTCCCATGCCTGTTGCCGTGCTGAAGGTTTAAGGTAACTGGAGCTAAAAGACAATTATAGAAGTCTTATTTCTACCTTGCAGGGTCTTGGGGTCTCATCAGGGAACTGGGTTTACATGATTCAAGGTGGCAGACCACGATGACTAAGTACAGATCAGTGACTGCTGCCAGTGATACATACACAGCAGGAATTCAGAGGAGGGAAGAATAGCCTGGGCTTCCTGGAGAGGTCCAGGAAGGCTTCTTGGAAGAACTGAGGCTTGAGCTGGCCTCTGAAGGATGACAAGGATGTTGACAGAGACAGGAAGGGCATCCACACATACCCCCAGGATCCGCCCCTCCACCCCCTACCTCTACATCATGGCTCCTCCCACTGTCCACACGGGAAGGGCATAAGGGGACTCCTGATGCCGCCTCGTGCCCTGGACATGATCACAACCCAGTCAAGTGCTCTAGAACCTCAGGCACAAGATAGGGGCTTCCTTCTTGGAGACCTCCCACCTTGGGTAGCTCCTGGGCTCTTACACCCTGAACCATCCCCGGGAGAGTCACCATCCAGTAATTCCATTCATACACAACTTCCACCATGTAAATAATATTCTTGTTTTTAAATATTTATTTATTTGGCTGCACCAGATCTCAGCTGTGGCATGTGAAATCTCATTCCCTGACCAAGGATCAAACCTGAGCCCTCTGCATTGGGAGCTCAGAGTCTTAGCCACTGAACCACCAGGGAAGTTCCTATAAATAATATTCTTGTGAAGGATCCAGAGAAATCAGAGGCATGGTTCCTGAGTTCAAGTTGCTTTAGTCTATTTGGGGAGACAGGGAGAGACACATGGAGAGGTGAAGGGTGAAGAGGTAAGTGAAGAGGAGGAGACTAACAATGGGATTAACAGGGATTCAGAGAAGGAGAAAACAGGGTGGGCTGGAGGATCTGAGGAGGGCAGGCAGGAAGAGCAAAGACCTCTGCAAGGGCTCAGGGTGGTGACACTAGGAACTGGGAGATGGAAGAGAGGTCATAGCAAGGTCAGCCAGGGTGTGACGCGCTTAAAAAGGCAGAAACAACCCAGATTGTCCAGTTAAAGATGACTGGTTAAATAAATGATGGCATCATCACACAATGGAATAATCATGCAACTCTAAAAATGAATGAGTCAGCCGGCTGTGTCCAGTTTTCTACCAGATAAACTGATAAACTGTTGACAAAACCGTGTGTGTGTGTGTGTGTGTGTGTGTGTGTGTGTGTGTGTGTGTATGTGTGTGTGTGTTTTACCATTTGGGGCAGGATAGGTGGCTCAGATGGTAAAGCGTCTGTCTGCAACGCAGGAGATCCGGGTTCGATCCCTGGGTTGGGAAGATCCCTTGGAGAAGGAAATGGCAGCCCACTCCAGCGTTCTTGTCTGGAAAATCCCATGGATGGCGGAGCCTGGTAGGCTAGCGTCCATGGGGTCTCAAAGAGTCGGACACGACTGAGCAACTTCACTTTTACTATGTATAATCTTATTTGCTTGTATTGGCACAGAGACATTAAGGAAAGACAACCGAAGAAACTAGTAAAAGTGGTTACTAGTGGGACGTGGTGGGAACTGGGAAAAAAGAGTGGGAGGGAGAATTCTCACTGAATGCTGTTTTACACTTTATAATTTTCAAACCATGGGAAATATATTTGCTGTTAAAAAATTTAAAAATAACTCGGCAGGAGAGTTTAGTCTAGAAGCACCATGGGGCTTCCCTGGTGGCTCAGTGGTAAAGAATCTGCCCACAAATCAGGAGACTCAGGTTTGATCCCTGGGTTGGAAAGATCCCCTGGAGAAGGAAATGGCAACCCACTCCAGTATTCTTGCCTGGGAAATCCCCCGGACAGAGGGGCCAGGCAGGCTACAGTCCATGGGGTCGCAAAAGAGTCAAACATGACTTAGTAACTGAACAATAACAAATGGACCCACCACAAACCAGCCTCTGCATCACCTGGGATCTTACTAGAAATATAGGATCTCTAGCTCCATTCCAGATGTTGAGCAACCTCTTGAGACGTCCATTTGTTCATCTGTAAAATAAGCTGTTAATTTAAACTCATCATGAGATTCAGTGAGCTGTTGCATTAAGGTACCCAGCAGAAGATCTGCAATATATATTTTTTGAGAGTGTAATTTAAGCAGTTTAAAAAAAAAATTTATTGCAGTATAGTTGATTTAAAATGTTGTTAGTTTCTGCTGTACTGCAAAATGGGTCAGTTATATATCAAGACCCCTGGGTAATTCAGGAGCATGTTATAGTTTGAGAAGTTCAGGCCTAGAGTTGGTGATTACCAGGTGACGGAGCAGGCAAGGGTAACTGGTGGCTAACAGCTGTTTGTAAGGATCTTTAGCAGCTGGATGAAAGACCAGGAGAAGGAGAAAGAGTAGGCTGAGGGACTGTGGGAGGCTGTATAATTGATCGGTTAATTGCTTAATCATTTGGTTAATTGACATAAGCAGGAGGGACAGGTGTGCTGGTGGCAGAAAAAGAAAAAGTTGTTAGTTTGTGGAACACTTCTTAGGAAGGAGAAAAGGGCGTGGTAAACAGCTTGCATATAAGGAAATAAAAACAACTCTGAGCTCCTTTCCTCATCTGTAACATGGGAGTAATAACAGTATCCTCTCTGAGGGTCATTAGGAAGATTAAATAAAATAATAGATGTGAAGTGCCAGCACAGGGCCTGGCACCCAGGGGCCATTCCTCAAGTGTTTGCTCATTTCTTCCCCTTCTGGTTTCTTTGCCTTAGGGGTTAGCCTTGGGTGGGGGTGGTGGAAAGGGGGGAGCCAGGGTGACGCATGAACATCCAGAAGGGCTTGAGGCTGCAGAGACAGCAGGGCTCTCCCTGCCCTCTACCCCCATTTCACCCAGATTCCTTTTCCAAGTTGGTGCGTGGAGAGGTGGGGGGCTGTTTCAGACAACTTTGGAGGCAGGCTCGGGGCTTGATTCTCTGTCCAGCTCAGCCCCTTGCTGTAGCCCCACTTCATCTAATGACGACATCTCACACCTGGTCCCCCAGGAAAAGAAGCAGCCAAATAACAGACTCCCCTCCAAACAGCCAAAAGCCCAATCCTGTAATTAAATCTTGGCTTGGCAGTTACTTAGTCACCTCCAAGAGCCGACTTTCCTGGCCCGTACTAGAACGTGGGGTGGGATGGGGGCCCGGCAGGTGCAGTCTCCCCAGGGACCCAGCCGGGCCTTTGTCAAAGTGGTGGTCTCCCCTCCGACAAAGGCAAACGCTCCTGGCTGGGGAAGTGCACTCTGCGTGCGGGAAGGGCAGGCTGAGAGACACCGAGAGTCACCGCATCCCCACCCCAGGTCTCTGTGGCGAGCTCTGCAAGGGCAAGAGTCAAAACTCCCATCATGGCAACTCCCATATCCACTGAGCTGCGGATCACCTCGTCCCACCGCGTGCTCCAGGTGGGAGATGCCTTCTCCCAGACCAGCTCCTGACACTCTTCCCTTCAGCCTGCAGGGTGGAGTGGGCTTCAGTCTCCACCCACCCCCTCTGCCAACCCCAGCCTTCCTCTGGGCTGGGCAGGTGCCAGGAAATGTGGTCAGGCTAAGAGGAAGCCTGGCTAACGTGGACTCCTATGTCCTGGTCCTGGTGCCTGAGAGTATGAGGATCCAAGATCCAGCCCTGAGTGGGGAGTGGTGTGTTTGAGGGTGCTGGGGAGGGACGCATGCATTTCCCTTCGTAACCATGGGCTCCGTGGGTGGTACCATGGCAGAATGGGAAAGATCCTTGCTAGGGAATAGGTTTGAATCCTGACTCTGTTGTTTAGCAAGGGTGTGAACTTGGCTGAGATACCACCACTCTGAGCCTCAGTTTGTTCATCTGTGAAACAAGGGCTATTAATGTAGGTGGTTATGAGATTCAGTGAGATAGAGAGTTAAAATACCCAGCAGAGAGTCTGACTCACGGTGGGTACTTAGTACCTCTGTGCCCTCACCCCAGTTCCCTGCCTTGACTTTGGGCATGGATGGGCTGAACAGAACAACAGACAGAACGGAGCCCCTGAGAGGCTGCACAAAAGCAGTACCCATTCAACAAAGAAGGAAAATTCATTTCCTCAAGAAGGAAAATTCCACGGGGGCCCAGGAGATGGGGTGGGGTAGGTGTTTACAAGGTTAGGCTCAAAAGCCTGGCAAAAATATTCCATTGTAAAACACATCTTACCCTCTGAAATCATGTGTACATGTTAAAAAAAGATTGTTTAGTACAAAAACAAGAACCCAAATCTCATGTATATTGTGACTCTAGGTAGATAAGGTGTATTTGTGAATGGACAGCCAGGGGTTCAAAGGGACCAAGACCGTGGAGCTGACTGGGAGTGTGGGGGTAGTGGGGCTGGGGAGCAGGCGGGGAATGCTAGGATGACAGGTGGGGCTTTTACTTTTCAGTAATGTGCTTTGTTGGTAGGTCATTTGTCTTAACTTAAAATTCTACAAATAATAAAGAACATTATTTATTTTTTAATATTGGCCATAAGGGTTCTTTGTTAGGTAAGAGAGCTTTCTCTAGTTGTGGCTCACAGGTGCTCTAGTTGTGGTACATGAGTTTAGATGCCCCACAGCATGTGGGATCTTAGTTCCCCGACCAGGGATCGAATCTGCATTGGAAGGCAGATTTTTTTAAACCACTGGACCACCAGAGAAGTCCCAAAGAACATAATTTAGCATGGAATATATTTTTCCTTTTTTAAAAAAGGAACACTGGATGGGGGCCAGCATGGAGATGTGGATTTCAGTGCCACTAACCTCCAGTGAGATCATGCAGGCTTCCTGAGCCTCAGTCTCTCCATCTGTAAAGTGGGATGCTCATGCTCATGTCCAACTCTGAGACCCCATGGACTATAGCCCACCAGTCTGCTCTGTCCACGGGATTATCCCGACAAAAATACTGCAGTGGGTTGCCATGCCCTTCTCCAGGGGATCTTCGTGACCCAGGGATGGAAACTGCTTCTCCGGTGGCCCCTGTATTGGCAGGCGGATTCTTTACCGCTGGGTCACCTGGGAAGCCCTGTGAAGTCACATGGTGCGCTCCAACACTCAGGTGTGGTTTCCCATCTGAGTAACGTGTTCGTTGGCTGGCAGAGCGGAGGCAGAACAGCAGACGAGGATCTCTGGTGTCTCCTGTGCAGGGGGCGCCCCGGGGAAGGAGAGGTGGGCACTGAACGCAGGGAGTATTTCCCCAGGGCATGGCCGTCTCCTCCGCACCAGCTCTGTGCTCTGCTTCTAGCCTTCAGGATCGGTCCCTACCCTCTAGGAATCAGCACAGCCCTGCACACTTCTCACGTGTTCTGAAGACCAACACTTGAATGGGGACTTTGAGCCCTGAGTGTGTTTCCATGCACCCTCTCGTGGGTCCATCTTGTCTCGCCCTCTCTTCCTGAGACCTGAAAGTAATAGCAGCTGCATCTACCATTCACTGAGCATCTTTGCTGTGTGAGGCACAGGGCCGAGTGGACTATGTGCATTAACCCAATATCATCTTCTAAAAGTGTTTTTTTTTTCATTTATTTTTTGGCCACACCACATGGCACGTGGGAGTTTAGTTTCCTGACCAGGGATCAACCCGTGCCCCCTGCAGTGGAAGTGTGGAATCCTCCTAATCACTGGACCACCAGGGAAGTCCCAACCTACTACCAGCAAGTCAGCTCTACCAAGGAAGAGGACAATACATCCATGTTGTGGATGGAGGGAAAAAGACTTCGAATGACATCTATTGTTTAGTCGCTAGGTCGTGTCCAACTCTTTTATGACCCCATGGACTGTGGCTCGCCAGGCTGCTCTGTCCATGGTATTCTCCAGACAAGAGTATTGAAACGGGTTGCCATTTCCTTCTCCAGGGGATCTTCCCTGACCCAAGGGTCGAACCCGAGTCTCCTGCATTGGCAGGCAGATTCTTTACCAGTGAGTCTTCAGGGAAGCCCCAAGTGACATCTACTCATACCCTGTGACCAGTCAATCCTCTCTTAGGAGTAGGCCCCAAAGAAACCTTCACCTTGGTCCATAAGGGCCTGTGGATGTGATGTCATTGCAGTGCTGTTTGTGGAGATGGGGAGTTGGAGATAACTGGGAGGAAAAACATACAGAGCCTTTTGGAAGCAAGGAATGAGGCTCAAGCAGCAACACGGATGGATCTTAAAAACAGAAGATAGCGATCAAAGTAAACAACAGAATGAGATCTGGAACACACAAAACCACTTATGTATATGAACACTACCTGCACACAAAACAACAAGATGTATTTTGAAAACACATTTGAACAAGAAGATACTTATTAAGAACATTAGAATAGCTGCCTCTGGTGGGCGTGGGTGGAAAGTGTGGTTGAAGATTAGAGATAAAGAGGGAAAATTAATATAACAAGAGAGGAGGCCTTCATGGACCAATGGTGATAAGGCACCCTGATGTGAGCTGTAGGAATAGCTCAGTCGTTTGTACTTGAAGTCCAACAAAGGAAACTCAAGTAAGGATCAGAGAGGTTAAGTAATTTGTCCAAATCACACAGCAGACAAGGAGGAGTAGAAAGAGGATGTTCAAATAAGTAGGCTACTTGAAGCAAGACGGTAGCAGGACCCTGAAAGCCACATGTTTGTACCGTTAACAGCAAAGAGGGCAGGAGGGACAGTGGGACAGAGGACAGGTGTGTGTGGCAAGGGGTGGGGATCTTCTTGGGCTCCACAAGTCAGCCCGGCGTGTCACCAGCTCTCCCCATCCTTCCCAAACACCCACTGAGTGCCGTGGGGTACAGATCACCCTCCTTACCTTCCAGGAATTATGATGAGGAATAAAATGAGCTCATGCTGGGGGTGTGGCAGAGAAGTCAGAAAGGGTGGGCTTCCAGGAGGCAGGACTGATTCAGTGCTGTCTGGGGCTTAGAAATGATAATAACTATATAACTCAGGCCCTCCTCCCCACCCTCTCCCAAGCAAGATAACATCTGCCCAGAGCCTTGGAGATCCCAGATCAGCGGCTCCACCAGGGCTGCCCTTCTTCCCCCCTCCTCCCTGCCTGCCTCCCCTCCTGGACCCTCCCATCTTCTCCAGAAATTAGGGGTCATTACCATTAGGGTGTGAGATCTGAGCACAGCGTACAAGTCATTAACACCCCAACTCCCAGTCCGCCTGGGGGCCCCAAAGTCTACACCATACTCAACAGGCAGTGCTGACGGTGCCAGGAAGGAAACAGTCCTGCACCCAGCCCTGGCCAGTGGGCGGAGGGCAGGAAGTCACCAGCTGTTCTGCCTCCCTCACCCTGGGCCTCCTCCTTTCCTCCCTCACTGACCCAGGGAGAAGCACAGGGCAGTCCAACATGGGGCATTTCTGACACGTTCCTGGAAGTCTGATGTTGGGGAAATCGGGCCCGAAGGAGGTGTGTTGGGAGGAGACATCTGGTTTTGAAGATGGCAAGAGGGCAGCCCATTCAGCCACCTACCCCTCAATAGAGTTACCCACCCACACATAATAATGGCCAGTTTTATTATTTTTTTTTTATGTTTTGGTCACATTGTGTGTAATGTGGATCTTAGATCCCGAACCAGGGATCGAACTCATGCCCCCTGCATTGGAAGCACAGAGTTTTAACCACTAGACCAGGGAAGTCCAATAATAGCTAATATTTATTGAGTGCTTCCTCTGTGCCAGGCACTGTCCTAACTGCGTTGCCCTACTCTATTATTAGTAGTTAGGGACCTTTAGTCCAACCATTTTACAGATGAGTAAACAGAAGTATAGACAGGTCAGTTATTTATACTCGCCCAAGGTCACACAACTAGTAAAATGGTAGAGCCAGGATTCAAGCTCATAAAGTTTGGCTTTGAGCCTGAAGTCCCATCCTCTATACAACAACCCACCATCTATCCGCATGGACCATCTTCCCACCCACTCACCCGTGGCCACCCCACCTAACCACCTGTCTACTCACTCATCCATCCATCCCTTCATCTTCTAACCCCTTATTTGAAGAGGTTTAGGAAAGGGAACAGCAAATTCAAAGACTTAGAAGGGAGAGAGCAGGGCATGTTAAGAAAGTAGCTGCTACACAGAGTGAGGGAAAAGATAGCAAGAGATGAGACTAAGAAGGTGACCAGGGCTCAAATCAGGAGGGTCTGCTCATCCACCATCTGTCGACCTACTCACATCCATCCACCTCCCTCTGTCCATCCATGTGTCCATCCATGAGTTCATGTGTCCATCCATCCATCTGTCCATCCATCCATCCATCCGTCCATTCATCCATCATCCTTCATTCCTATACTTGAGAAGGCAGACAGAGAGGAAGAAAGCGAATAGAGAGTTAGCCGGCTACATTTCTTCCATGCCAGTGATTTCTTGTGACCTTTTGGGGAGTTCGGGGACATTAGGACTCCCCAAGCTACCTGGATAAACAGAATGATTTCTCGCACTCTCCACTCACCCCACTGCCCATAGCTCACCAGTCCTGGGCACCATGGGAAGAAGGAATTGCAGAGTGACTAGGTATTAAGGTTCAAAGAACCATTCAGACCTTGTAACTTCTGCCCCCAGCCCTGCCCCTGTATCTCCTCAGGAAGATAGAAGGAATTATGTTGTCAAAGAGGTGTCACAATGCCCCCAGCCCCATTCAAGTTCTCCCTAACTTGGTGTCCCAGTGCCCTCCCAAGAGTCCCTGAATACCTCTGGAGCCCTTGGCCGCCACAAGTTCCATCTCACCACCAAGGAAGGCGCTGGTCAAGGATGTTCCAGGTGGGATGACATCATGGTGTGGGGTCAGGGCAGCCCAAAGTGGCAAGAAGTTTGATTGGCAGAAAGGAGGGTGAAGGCCCCTGCCCAGCCCACCTGGGAGCTGAGGGACTTTTACCAAAGGTTTAGGTGCCAATGACACTGCCCAGCTCCTGTTCCCCAGCTGTGGAGCTGTCCTAGTCTCCCCGGGTTGGGGGTGGGGTGGGGGGAGGGCAGGTGACCACCATTCAGCTCCTTTGGTCTCTGCCCCTTCACTTCCCCGAGAGGCTTCCTGGACCGTTAGTTTGCATGGCCCCACCTCCTCGGCACACTTGTGATAAGTAATAATGCTGGTCAACGTTTACTGAGGGCTAAAGACGTCCAGGCGGCTTAAGGAGAGTATCTCATTAACTCATAGTAACCCTATGAGATAGAGTCTCTGTTATCCTTCGTAGATGGGAAAACAGGCAGAGTGTATTATAAATGACCAGAGAGACTCCCCTGGGGTCCGGTGGTTAGGACTCTGAGCTGCCACTGCAGGGTACAAGAGTTCGATCCCTGGCTGGGGGACTAAGATTCCGCACACAGCGTGGTGTGGCCAAAAATAAATAAATAAATAAAGTACCGGAAGAGCAGGTACCCAGTGGGTGGTACAGGCTTCCTGAGGAACCCGAGGCCCACCCCCCCCAACTTGGCCTCCTCACTGACTCCCTTCAGAGTCCCCGTCCGCTCACTGAAGGCAAATAAGTGCTCATAAAGCTTCGGGGGAGCATGTGTGACACCTCCGTGTAACTTCTGGATGGGGCTGATGATAATTACCAACTTTCTTTTACAGCTCCCACGATTCATGGCGCCCCCACCACAAGCTGTGCAGTACATAGCCTTATTAGCCCCATTTTGCAGATGAGGCAAGTCAGGCTCAAAGAGGTTCAGTGACTTGCCTGAGGATGCCCGACCTGTAAGGGCAGAGTCAGGTCCGGAGCTTAGACCTTCAAACTCCAAAGCCCGGGCACATTTCCAGCATCAGGTGCCCTGGGAGGCTTCACCAGCTGCCTCACCCAGTGCTATTTGCATTTTGACAGGGCACAAGGCCTTCCACGAAAAAGGGAGGTGCTAATGGTGGCATGTCAGGCGCATAGGCCAGCAGATAGGCAGGGGGCCGGAAGAGGGGCCTGAAGTATTGGACCTCATCCCACATATGAAGTCTTCTTGCCCTACTCAGAAAGTGCCACCCTGAAGTCTCCCTCTTCCCCATTCTTGGTCTGGGTATAAGGGACAAATGTATACATGATATATCTAAAAAGCCTGGGTGGGTCTGCCTGTGGCTGTGGGGGTTATGGAAAGAGGGCGTCAGATTCCTTCTTTTGGCTCTTAACTCAAAACCCAAGTGAAAACGGGAGTGTGATTCAGCAAGGAGCGAAAGGGCTGGTGGGACCTTCTCCTTGCCCTTTAAACTTCATTGCCCCCTGTGGAATGGGAGGAGTGGGAGGCTTAAGGCAGCAGAAAGCAGATAGTGGAGATGGGGGCCTTCCTTCCACCTCTAAACTCGTTTTCTTGACCTCAGCATTGTGCGATGATGGTTCTTTGCCATGGGCGGGGCAGGGGAGGCTGGTGTCCTATGGGATGTTTGGTGGCATCCCTGGCCTCTGGACACCAGTAGCACCTCCCAGTTGTGACCACCAAAAATGTCTCCCCGCATTGCCACATGTCCCCCGGGGGTGGGGTGGGAGAGGAAACACCGCCCCCCCCCCCCCCCCCGTGTGAACCACTTCTCTAAATGCACACACGCTGTGCATTTGACAGGGAGGACCTGAGAGGGGAGGAGACGGTTAAATGAAACCAGATGTTAACCTGGAAGGTATGCAGTCGGGCCCCACCCTCCCTCCAGAGCTGGCCGTGCTGGGCTGAGCTTGAGATGGGGTGTTCTCAGCTCTCGGAGCTTAGTCACCTGGAACCTGGCTGGGTCCCCGGAAGGGGCGGGACGAGGCTGGGGCTGCCCGGCTTCCTCCTCCTCTTCCCATCCGCCGCCTCCTTTCTCTCTTCCTCCTCCCTCGCTCCTTCCCGGGACTGTCCTTCTGCCCCAGTTCCTGTGTGAGCCTCATCCTTGGATGTGCTGGGGGTCCTGGGTCGCCCAAGCAGGGTCCCAAGTATAGCGGCAGCAGCAGCTGGGGCATAGCTGACGGGAGACTCAGGGTCTGGGCTGGGACGGAGCAGAAGAGGAGGATTCAAACCCTGGCTCCTGCACTAACTGGTCATTAGTTGTGCAACTTCTGCAAGGTTCTTACACGCCACTCACTAGCCATGTGCACTTAGACCAAGCTTAGCTTCCTCTGAGCCTCAGTTTCTGCATTAGAAAGACAGGAGGCTCCTTTGTCCATGGGGATTCTCCAGACAAGAATACTGGAGTGGGTTGCCACGCCCTCCTCCAGGGGATCTTTCCAACCCAGGGATTGAACCCACGTCTCCTGCATTGCAGGTGGATTCTTTATCATCTGAGCCACCAGGGAAACCAGAAAGATGGGAATAACATCTCACAATGGCTCTTTGGGGCTTTTGCAGAGGTCAGTGGTTAGTCCCTGGCAGATGGTAGATTCTCGATCCTATTAGGAAAGAGTGTTGCAAGCCCTTCCCCTTGCAGGAGGAACCCCCCACAACAATTCTGAAAGTACCTGCCTCTGTCACCTCCCACACCAGCTCCGGAGCCTGAGGGGCAAGGCCCAGGAGGCCTAGAGCTGCTGGGGAGCAGGGGCTGGTGGGGGCGGGGCCTCTGCTGTTCCCTGTCTCCGCAGGCACAGGCTGAGCCTCCCTGCCGTGTCAGGAGGACCAGAAGCCCGCATCCTTGGATTCAGGCTTAACACGAAAAACCCGAGCCACTTGTGTGGCCCAGGAAAGGAAAATTCTACACCTCCAGGCTATCAGCCTCAATGCTGAGGAAAAAGAAACTGTCATGGACTATGTAGCACTGATTCTCACCACCCTCGGAAGGAGCTGGCAATACCGAGAGACGCTCTCGGCTGACACAATTGGCGGGGGGTGCTAGTGGGCAGAGGCCAGGGCTGATGCTAAGCATCCCTTGACGCACAGGACAGCCCCACAACAAAGACGTATCCAGCCCAAAGTGTCAACGGGGCCGAGACTGAGAAGCACTATCCCCAGGGCTTCGTATTTGTGTTCATATGTGTAGTGTCTCTGCTACTTGTACACCCAGAGCCGGGTGCGTAAGAGGAGCACGAATGGATAGAACAACTGATGTCACATCCTCAGCTGCGCTGAGAGATAATTCATAGAATAAACCTCAGACTCCTGGGGTGTCATCCTGTCTGTGCCAGGTCCAAGGACCCAGAACCAAAATCCAGCATTCAAAACCCCACAGTGTCCCCGCCACACCCGGGACATCAGGCCACCCTGTCTCACCAGTGAGCCTGGGGCCTGGGGAGGGGTCGCCCTAGCTGCTCACCTGCCTCCCAGCACATCTAGCAAGGGCCAGCAAGATGATGAAATGAGAACAGAAATGAATTGGCAGGCCCCATCCCCCCAGTGCTGTGGACACAGCATGTATTGTGGGGTACAGGGTGTGGCCCCTGGAGTCAACCAGGCCTGGGTCCCCATCACAGCCTAGCTCCTCACCAGTCACATGGCCCTAAACTTGGGAATACCCTCCTGATTTCTGTTTTCTCAATCATAAACGGGGCTCATAACGATACCTTCCTTAAAGGGTTAATGTGAGGACTCTCAGAGGAAATCCACTGAAAGGGCTCGGCGCTGTGCTCATGGGTGGTGGTGAAAAACGACCACGGATTGTGACTATTCATCGCTCATTCCCAGTGTGAGCCCCAAGCCGAGCCTGGACGGGTCTGGGAAGGCTGCTGACTGCTCGTGCGCCCCTCTCACCAGCTTGGCTGTGTGCCAGCACTGGGTTGAGCCCCGGGGACCCAGGTGAATAGGGTGTGGTGCTGACCTCTGAGAGCAGCGTACAGGCTGCTGGGACTTTAGCCAGAGCCTGGAAGGACCACTATTTGGGATGAAGATGAGGCAAGCACAGGACCTAGGGCGCAAAATATTTGAAAGGAAACACTCACTGTGCCCTTGCATGAGTCTGAATATGAGCCCCTCCTGAAAATGCATAGCCTTGCCTCATCCTAATCCCAGCCCAGCTAAGGACCACATCCCGGGAGGAGGGCCTAAGGGCACGGAGGATGGTGAGATGGGTGCAGAGGCCACAGCATCTGAGGCTTCCTGGAGGAGGTGTCATGAGAGCTGCTGGCATGGGAGGATAAGGGAGAATTTTGAAGGGCAAGGCTGAGGGTCATATATTGCTAGGTGGGAACCTATGGGAGCAGAGACTGCCTTGGAGGAAAGCCTGGGCAAGTGTGAGTTGGGCAAATAGTTTATAAATTAAACACAACAGAACGTACATTATGATTTGAGTATTGGGGGTTTCTTTTGTCAGATGGCAGGGGTTCAACTTCCAATAGCTCTACAGCTGGGGTTTCCCTGGGGCCTCTGCAAACAGGACATGGGTCTTCTTGAGAGTTGCAGCCTGGGGGAGTGCAACAGAGCTGCCTGACACTCAGGGATCTCAGACTTTGGGTTGTTCCATCACAGCTATGAAGATTCCTAGTGAGAGGGCACCCAGGATCTGGGTGATGGTATGGGGGCTCAAAGGTGAGGAAGATGTTTCAGTCACAGGATGGTCAAGGAGGGTAGCAACAGAGGGCCAAATAAATGTCAGTACCATGGGATAAAGGCTGCAACAGGGAACTCCTAGGAGGGTGGACCTCCATACCCAATCACCCAAGAGTGGTTATAAAGGGCAGACATTGTTGGGTGGGAGATACAGTCTGTAACAATGAGAAGTGTTCTAAATTAGAACGGGGCTGGCTGGTTGGAAGGCCAACGACCCTTACTAGAATCCAGTTCTGTTGAACCAATAGTTATTGAGCGTTTGCTCAATGTCTTGGTCTGGAGTAAGAGAAGGAGTAGGATTTTGGAGGCTATTATGTTAAGGGTAAGGGTAAGAGAGTGCTGCTCTTAAGGGGCACAGGGATGAACAGGAAAGAGTATCCCTGATGGGTGGGAGGGAGGGCAGACTAGTTTGGGGGGACAGCCTGAGCTAAGGTAAGACTGCCTGAAAGGATCAGGTGTGACCAGGAAGTGACAGGCAGACTGGATAGCTGGAACTCAGGGTTTGGGGGAGCCCTGTCCTTCCAGGCTGGGGACTTGGCCTTTATTTTCTGGGCAGCAAAAGATGCTTTGAGGACAAGCCATACATTCTGGTCACTAATATATTGGGTTGGTCCAAAAGTTCATTCAGGGTTTTCCGTAGGATGTTATGGACTTTGGGGCCAACCCAATAGAGAGACTAATTCAGAGTGTGAAGCACAGGCTGGGAACACAAGAGAGAAAGAAACAGGAAGAGTTGGTAGAAAGCTGGAGTCGCCTTGTAGGAGAGAGGATGGAGGCCTGATGTACGGTGGCAGAGGCCAGGGAGAGAAGGATGTGGGCGACATTGATGGACAGACCGGATGCAGGGGAAGGGGCAGGGGTGGGGTTGGAGATGACCCCTGGGTTCCCAGCCTCTGAGCTGGTCGAGGTCTCCAAGAAGCAAACCCAGGTTTGTAGAAGCAGGTCAGGTGGTGGAGCTTGAAGGCTTTCTCCTGCCTGCAAGTGTCTAGCTCCAGGGCCAGCAGAGCTGGGCTCCAGGGGTAGCTCTGTGGGCCTCTCAGCAGTGCCCCTGCCCCCTCCCTCCTGCCCTTGGCCCTCGCGAAGTCCCCAGCTCTCCCCTTCTTTCCTTCCTCCCAGGACTCACAGAAATCCTCAGTACCCAGTCATGGCCCAAAGACGCCATCAGGCCAAAAGGTGAAGGCTCCACACCGTCCCCTGTCCTTGTCGTGGAAGCAGGACCGTGAGCAGACTCTGGCAGCAGCCTATGTGCCGGTGGTGGTGGACCCCAGAGGGCAGAATCCAGACAAGCTCAGGTTCAATTTCTACACCTCCCAGTACTCCAACTCCCTGAACCCCTTCTACACCTTGCAGAAGCCCACCTGTGGCTACCTATACCGCCGGGACACCGACCACACCCGCAAGCGCTTCGACGTGCCTCCCGCCAACCTGGTCTTGTGGCGCTCGTAGGCCTGTGCCAGTCAGAAGCCCCCGACCCTGCACCCTCACCCCCACGATGCTGGGTCCCCAAGGGGAAGGGCTGCTCCCTCCCGGAGGAGCAGAAAGTCCCCGGGCTAGGACGGCTGTGCCCTGCCCACTGTCAACAATGGCAAAGGGAGGTCTCGCTTTTCAGCAGCAATTAAAGTTTCTTCTTCCTTTCCCTGGCATCTGAATGGGTGGCTATGGGTGGATAAACTGAGGCCACAGGGGTGCTGTAAGCAGGGTTACGGCCAGAGGTGCCTGAAGACTTGGAAGGACCTAATTCTCATCAGCTCACCCCAAGAGTAACCCCAACTCCCCTGCAGAGCCTGAGTCCCAAGCAAAGCCCATGCTGGCCACACCCTGCCTGTGGTCCCAGTTTGGCAACCTCTCCAATAATAAGAAAGAGCTACATCAATCGACCATGATCTGGGGTTGGAGCAACCACTGGGGAAGGGGGAACGTCCTGCAGGGAGTGAACCTGATCTCCAGGGAGCCTCCTCTCTAGCTCCTAGTTTTACATAAAACTGCCTTTTCTGACTGGTAGTTTTTTTGGTGAGGGATGGACTTCCCATCTCAAGTCTCCCTTCTGGTCCAGCAGAGCTGATGCTGACGTTAGTTAGGCTCATGGGCCGAGGTTCACGGAGAAGGAGAGTAAAAGCACAGTGTGCTTGACTCCGAGCCGGAGTGAGTCCTTGGTCACTGCTGCCCAAGGCTGGATCCAATGGCCTGCTGGCGCCAGCTTCAACTGGCCTGTGAGAGCTGGCAGTGGGCAGCTCCCGACTCCACAATCAGTGACTTCACGCTGGTAGCTTGAAACCAGCACAGTGGAAGTATTTACACCCTGGAAACCAGCAAACATCTATAAAACAGGATTTCTTTTTTTCCATAGAGCCAGTAGTTAAATATTTACCAGCAGACAACTGAGTGATTCCAACTGGTTTCATTTCTAGGAATCACGTCTTATTGCAGATAGAATGGTGGATTCAGTGGTGCATACTTCTAGGGCACAGGAGACAAGGGGGCTGGTGTGGGATGAAGAGACAGGATGCTGGGGACCCAGACAAGCAACCAACGCACTGGCCAGATTTCCCTGGACACCGTTCTCTGAAAAGAAGATGGCAAGCCAGAGAAAAAGGATGAGAGGGTGTCCTAAATATCACCTAACAGCAAAGGACCCAGGTTTTTCTATGTATTATATTTGAAGTAGGCTGTCTGTCAAATTAGAGGCTTTCCTTGAATGTCTAGTGATCCTTGGCTGGAAGCAGGCCATTTGGCATCTGTATCAAGTCTCTCCTTCCTGGTTGCCATTGTTCATGGAGCCAGTGTGGGAAGGAGCTGGGCAGGGGTCTCACTTTTCATAGGCAGACTTTGCCATAACTTCCTGGTTTCCAGAGCAGCCCTTCTCTCCTCCCGAGCTGTCTCTCGAGGCTGGAGCTTGTCCAGTTCAAGTCTCAGAATAACCTTCACCCAGGGCCAGGAGGAGAGAGATGACACCTTAAGATGTCCGTTCTGCTGCCTTGAGGAGGGCCTCTGGGGAACGAGTTGCTTCTGACACAAACTTCCCACCAGTACCCCTACTTCTGCCCCACCTGTCCTGCACCCCAGCCCCCACGGCACCTTCTGTGCCTATCTCCTGAGCTTCCAGAGTCCTGTGGTGGGAATTTAAGATTTTATTTATTTTTAATTTATGTGGCTGCACTGGGTCTCAGTTGCTGCACCGGGGATCTCTGTGGCAGCATGCGAACTCTTAGTCGTGGCCGGTGGGATCCGGTTCCCTGACCAAGGATTGAACCCAGGCCGCCTGCACTAGGAGCATGGACTCTTAGCTACTGGACCACCAGGGAAGTCCCCTCTCCTGCTCTCTAGCACTCAGGTTTCAACTTTCCACACTCTGGTAAGGCACCACTCGCCCATCTGTTTCTCTCGTCCAAAATTTTTATTAGAACCTGTCATCTGTCTTCTTCCTCTTGGTCTCTCTGGATCTGCAGCTTTTAGAAATGAATTGCCATCTCAGTGTGCTTTTCAAAAGAGGCAGAGATAAATGCAAGTGTTCAGTCTACACACAACCCAAAGCTGTACCTCCCAACAACCATCCCACAGACACTGGGTGAACACCTAGCGCATGCTGGGCCCTTGGGCTACAAAGATGAACAAGAACCATCTCTGCTCCCCCAGACCCGACAGCCTCGAGGAGTGGGGGCGGGGCCCGTATCTGCACGCTCTCAACTGACGCCTCCCCCTCGCTCCTGGAGAACGTCGCCCCCTAGAGGTTCACCTTGGTAAAGCAGCCTCCACTGACGCTTGCAGTACACCTTGACAGAAGCCAGCCAAGGTGCCAGGTCGGTCTGGGCGGGACAGTCTCTGGAGGCCCAGAACCTGTGTTCCGGGCTCTGTTGTGTTTCTGTGGAGGTGGCCAGTGGGCACACGGGCACGTTGGAGCGATTAGTCGAGACTGGGATTGCCACCCCTCCCATCCCTTCCGGGCATGTCTTCTGCCTCTACACCCCTGCCCGCCATGCTCCCGCTCCTTGGCATCATTCAGCCTCGTGGGTCCTCTCACTCTGGTGTGGCATCTGTCCTGGGAAGGAGTCCTGCAGACAGCAGCCAGGGGAGGCCACGGTCCTCTCTCACGCGGCCACAGCATGAGCCGTCCCCTCAGACCCTCGGTACTCCTCCCACGGGTCCGTCTCTTCCTCCTCCCGCGGGTCCGTCTCTTCCTCCTCTCATGTATTCATCTTTTCCTGGATGCCTCGCTATGGAGCCCCGTCTCCCTGACTTGGCATCTGTGTGTCTGGGGGAGGAATGGGGAGCAGGACTGCTAGAGCCCCTGCGGAGGGAGAGGCTGGCCTCTGGGGCTGGGTGGCCATGGATTCCATTCGCACCTTGGGCTGGAGTGAGGGATGGGCCCCATAGCCAGCGGGAGCGAGCTCCCTGTTGGGGTATTGCTCAGACAGAGGGGCCACAGGGAAGGCGCTAGACTCAGAGGCTTATAGATCCCCTAGGTTCATCCAGCCTTTCCCCCCCGGGACTTATTTTCGCCCCCAGCTCTGTGGCTTGTGGGAATCTTAGTTTCCTGACCAGGGGAAAGGCTGGCGTGCTGCAGTCCATGGGGTCACAAAGAGTCGGAAAGGACTGAGCGACTGAACTGAACTGACCAGAGGTTGAACCCTGGGCCTTTGGCAGTGAAAGTGTGGAGTCCTAACCACTGGACTGCCAGGAAGTTCCCTTCCCAGCGATTTGACGACTTAGCCTAAAAGCAAGAATTTAACATGGAAAAACTTTGGTGCATCACCACTTAAAAATTTTGTGAACCTGAGAATGTGATTTTTCTGCCCCCAATTCCTCCCGTCTCACATGGAAATAATAGCATCCATCCCACAGGACTGTCTTGAGCCTGTTCATCAAGCTTAACCTGGTGTTTTAGACATAAAAGCTCTAGTCTGTGTTAGCTCTCTTGAATCTTTTCTTATCATCTTATCATCCGTTCATTCAATAATGTTTTATTGAGCCCCTCCCAGTCAAATGTTACTTTCTGAAAGATAATTGAGGGGGGGTGTAATGAAGGAACTGTTCACAGATAAGTGGGCATGGTTAAGGGACGGATGATATGCCCAGAGGGTAGCAACAGAGGGAAGCCCTTCTTACCCCTAAGCCTGAGGGGTAGAGGGATGAGGCTTTGTCATAGGAGCCTGGAGAGGGTTCTAGCAGGAGCTGTAGCTGAAGGTCAAAGAAAACAACCAGGACCCAAACTGTGGCCCAGCAGGAGGGAGGGGAACAGGTACCCGGCCTTGGTCTCTTTCCGTCCTCTAATCTCCTAGCAGTGTTTCTCAAAGGATGAACCTAGCTTGAAGCCAGAGGGTCAGGGAGCCCAGGTGATCCAGTCCACAGGTTTCAGCCTCCTGGGGCTCAGAGCAGACCAACAAAGGTAGAGAAGGAGTGAGGGAGGGGCCCACAGCATAGCCAGCACATGACTGTGTGGGATCCATGCTACTGGGTGCTGGAGTGTTGTAAAAAAAAATGAGGAAGACAGAAGAGCTTGCTCTGGAGAGCTTGCTGGATTCCTGAGGACAGGCTGGTAATAACCAGCTGCTTATAATTCCAGAAAGAAATGAGTGTTTTGTCTGTTATTGTAAAAGTGTGACTATCATAGACTTTAAAGTGAGCTGTCATGATTTCCACCTGTTGTTCCTGCCTTTGTACAGGCCCCTCCCTCTGAGTGTGGGTGAGACCCGTGACTTGCTTCTACTCCACAGACTATGGCAAAGGTGATGGGTGTCACTTCCTTGATGAGGTTCCATTATATGAGATTCCACTTTAGCAGATTACAGAGAGGATCTCCTCGCTGACCTGATAAAATAAGCAGCCATGTCGAGGAGTCAATGTAACAAGGAACCGTGGGCAGCTTCTAGAAACTTGGGGCAACTTCTTGGACCTGAGAGTGTCCTCCAGACAATATCTAGCAGAGAGCTGTGGCTTCCATCCTACAGTCACAGGAAATGAGTTCTACCAAAGACCTGGATGAGGTAGAAGTGAATGCTTCCCCAGTCAAGCCTTCAGATGAAAACATAGCCCAGATGGTCCCTTGATTCCAGCCTTGTGAAATCCTGGGCAGAGGACCCCGTTGAGCCATGCCTAGACTCCTGGTCCACAGAAGCTGTGAGATAATAAATGTGCATAGTTTGAAGCTGATGACTTTGTGGGTAATTTGTTATGCAATGTAGAAAACTAATAGAACACATAAGCAAGATGTCAGAGTGCTGAGGCAGGGAAGGTGAAGTCTGCAGAGATTCAGAAGGCTTCACAGAGGAGGTAGCTTTTGTGCTCACACATGAAGAGTGAGGAGGATATAAGCAGAGATGGAAAGATGAGCTGTCACCTCCTCTTTGACCTCTTCATTTCAAACCCTGGGCCTGAGAGGACTCTGCAAGGGCATGAATCCTAGCCTGGGTCCCAAGCAAAATAAAGGGAGGAGCCCTCTCTGCCCTCTCATCCCCGGAAAAAACCATGCTCCAGAGAACCTGATCAAAACAGACAGATTGCAGTGTCGATCTTAAGTCGATCGTTTTAGGTGAAAGAGAAGTAAAACAGTCCCATTTGATTCTTTTTTCAAAAATGGTTATCTTCTGTTTATGTGAGCAACATATGTACATTATGAACTGTTATTTTTAATTTTTTTATTTATTTTGGCTGTGCAGCATGGCTTGCAGGATCTTAGTTCCCCAACCAGGAATTGAACCTTGGCCCTAGGCAATGAAAACACTGCGTTCTAACCATTGAACTGCTGGGGAATTCCCATGAACCATTTTTTGAGATGCAGATTTTTTTTTTTTTTTTAAGCAAAGATGAAAAATCACTGGTGATCTCATAACTTAGAGACGACCCTGTTAACATTTTGGTGGTTTCCTTCTCATCATAGGTATCATGTTCACAAGTGACAAGGACAACAGTATTGACATCACTCTCGTCTCAGTCTTTCTCTCTCTCTCTGGTCTTCTAAAGGGGCATTCTTAACTCAGGTCCTTTGGATGAACTTTCTCAGGATAATGGGCAAAAAGAGCTGTAGAACTGGAAAGGAGACCATCTTGTGGATAATGGAAAGGAAGAAAACTGATCCCTGGGGGAAAACCAGATCTGAGATGGCAGACATACCTGGTCCAGAGCACATAGCCCCCCACCCCATCCCATCCTCAGTTATAGCTGGCAGATGCCTGTAGAGCAGGGCCAGAGAAACAGCCCCCAGAGGCTCCTCTGTTCCCAGGGAGCTTTGTCTCATTCCATCTGAAGCATCTTGGTCAAGGAGGGAAATCTCTCCCTAGGTGCCCAGGGTTCTGCTTCAGGTGCTTCCTCTGTGCCCTGAGCTGTTGGAAGGGGATGTCCCCCTGAGAGAGGGCCTCTAGGGCTGAGCAGTATTCAGGGGCACAGACCCCATCACTCCAGGCTCCTCCCTCCACCCAGCCAGTGCTCAGAGCCCCTGGATACCCAGGACTGGGCCCTGATGGCTGGAAGGCTGTGACCGCCCTTTGTTGAGCTGGGCCACCTCTCTGAGCTGACCTCTCCAGGCCCAGTTCCTCTGTCCAGTTCTTAGGGAGTAATCTTAGGATGACAGCCTGACATTTTCCCCACAAAACTGTATAAGAACTACCGACTTCCTGGTGCCTCCATCCTCAAACTGCCTCTGAGGGTTCTAGTTTGCTTTTTTTTTAAATATGTTTTTGATGTGGACCATTTTAAAAGTCTTCACTGAATTTGTTACAATATCACTTCTGTTTGATGTTTTGATTTTTTGGCCGTGAGGCATGTGGGATCTTAGCTCTCCAACCAGGAATCAAACCCAGCGATCTAACCTGCACCCCCTTTATTGGAAGGCATAGTCTTAACCACTGGACCGTCAGGGAAGCCTCCTCTAGTTTACTTTTTTATTTAAATGCAGAGAGGGTGGTCCACATAGCAGATAAGGGAGGCAGACAGGGAAGGGACAGGACAGAGCTAGGGCTTAAGTGCACTTGAACGTTGGCCGGAGACTTCTCTGGTGGTCTAGTGGCTAAGAGTCCACGCTTCCCACGTGCCACCAACCGAGTTCGCATGACCCAACTAAAGATCCTGAGTGCTGCAACTCAGACCTGGCAGTGCAGCCAAATAAATATTTAAAATAAATATTTAAAAAATTATATATATATATATATATAAAATAGTCTATGGCCAGAGAGTGTCCCACTAGAGATCAGAGAAAGATGTCGCTGCATAGATGGGCTTCTATTCTCAGCCAGGGACGCTTCCAGGACCAGCGGGTAGCAGCACACTCACAAACACACATACACACACCCACACATGCCCCAGGCCACTAGGCACACACTCAGTGTCCCCTCCCCCCGCCCCTGAGTGGTGATGGTGTCAGGTTCAGAGTGAGATGGAGGGCTGAATTCTAGCCTCCCACAATGGGAAAGATGCAGCTTCCAGGAATGTAAGTGTGGTCAAAACAGGACCAGTGTGTGTGTGTGTGAGGCTATGTGTATTTGTGCGGCTTTATGTAAAAGGGGTTTTCCTCTGACTTCTCTGGTCTCGTCTGGGGAGCCCGTAAACTCCGCATCGCCCAGACCCTCATATGTTAACTATCCGTGATGTTAATGGAACCCCTCTGTCATGACAGCCAGGGGCAGTGCACAGCCTGGGTAACTGTCCACAGCAGTCCTCCCAAGGGCCCTCAGCTGGCCCACCTCTGGAAGAGAAACCAGATCTTTCTCATTGGTACCTCAATTCCGTGTCTGAGGACAGGAGCCAGAAACACTGAGCACCCATTCAAACCAGGAGAAGGGAGTGGAGGTGACAGGATCAGAACAGCTGTTGGCTGGCCACCCACTTTGTCCCCATAAGAAGGGATCAGGAGATTGCAAATTGGGTAAGAAAATCCTCTCACCTCCAGCTCAAGACTGTAATCCTGGGCCTCTGGTCCCCTAAGCTTTGTTCTATTTTCGCTCCTCTTCTCAGAGTGAGCGGGTCTCCATTGGCTGCAAGGATTTAGTGGGGACTTTTAACACGCGTTCTCTGGCAGCCCTTGGATCTGGTGTAGGCTTGCACAGCCCCCGTGGCCTCCTCTCTTCTGCTTACCTCCTCTAGTCATTTCCCTGCACTTTGGGATTCGTCAGGCCCTTCCGCGCTCAGATCTGGGGAACTCAGGCTTGTGAGCGAGGAGGGCCCAGTGTTAGGAAGCCCAGCCGCGCTGGTGTGGGGACCAGCGGTGACCAGCGGTGACAAGAACCAGTGGCCCTTGGGCATCAGCCTCCCACGGGCCTGAGCGATGGGGAACATTATGGACGGTAAGTCGGTGGAGGAGCTGAGCAGCACCGAGTGCCACCAATGGTACAAGAAGTTCATGACAGAGTGCCCCTCCGGCCAGCTCACCCTCTACGAGTTCCGCCAGTTCTTCGGCCTCAAGAATCTGAGCCCGTGGGCCAGCCAGTACGTGGAGCAGATGTTTGAGACCTTTGACTTCAACAAAGTGAGCCGGGCTCTGGGTGGGGAGCGCTGCAGGGATGCCCCGGGGGCTAGTGAGGGGGTCGGAGGGGTAGGTGTGAGGACTGCTGGAGGAATGAATGTTTATCTGGGAGACTGAATGTCTACGTCAGGGACTGCAGTTTTCAACGTCCATTGAGCACCTACTGTGTGTCAGGCGCTGGAGGTTTAGAAATGAATCAGCCCTTGTCCCCGGGGAAGAGACAGACCCCGGTCAGTGCCCTCGGAGGCTAGATGTTGGTTTCCTCTGCCTCTTCCACATGCGCAATTTACCCCAGAACAAGCGTGAACACTTAACAAGACGGTCGTCGAGCACCTACTAAAAATGCTTGATGCTGCTCCTGGTGTCTCTGCAGAGGCCCCTAGATGCTCCCAGGATGCAGAAGGCAGAGGGGCGGAGGGCAGAAAGCAGGGTGATGAGCTTCAGACCTGCTGGTCTGGGGTGAGCAGGTCCACGTTGTTTGGGTCACCCATCCCATGATGATCTGTGGACCCTAGAACTGGGGACAGTCAGGGTTGCCTGGTCACCAGGGTACTCCAGGCTACTCCAGGCTACTCCAGCTCCCAAGTCCCCGGTGACCTCAGTTCATCCTAAGAGGACCTAATTATAGACGTTTCCCCAAGGGATCACCTGGACACACCAGGAGAGGGCTTCCTGAGAAGATAGAGGGGGCACTGTGAGTTTCCATCCCTCGTTTTTCATCAGCCAGGTGGCCTTGGAGCCCATTTCTTCCCTGCTCTGCCTCGGCTTATTCACCGTCAACTGTCATGGACATCAGGAGCATCAGTTAAGATGTTTCTTGGTATTTCAGAGCAAACCTTCCATTTATTTGGAGCAATTCAGTCAAGATGTGGTGGTAGAAGAACATAAATCCACACATCTATCTCTGCCTCCCTGCTGGCCCCGACCTGGGCTGCTGCCTCCTCCAAGGTGAGGACAGGAAGCTGCCAAGTGTCCACTGCACGCTGGGGAGACATTGCCCAGAGCTTTTCCGGCTCCCCTCACTGCCCAGAGGGTCCCAACATCATTGTAGGTGGGGCTTCTAGGGAAAGCTGAGGCTCAGAGGCTATTTAAAAACTCACTAATGTTTAGGATCAAGGGGCCAAAGCAGCTTATGGGCTTTGAGTCCCAGCCTCAAGGGCAGCATTGTGGTGCCTGAGAGCTTTCCTAAAAGGGGTGCAGGGTCAGAGTACTGGAGCCCAAGGTACAGAGACCAAGAAGGGATGGCATCCTCACGCTAGACCCCTGAAATACTCCAGAAGAAAGGATCTTTCCTGAAAAGGTGTCAGAGTCCATGGTTGAGCCTCAACTCATTATACCCACAAGCACTGAAGGAGCTCAGCTTCTTGCCTGTTAAGGAAACCCTTTGGATCAAGATAACCCTTTGGATCTCAGATCTAAGATGACACTTACGACACCGGGACGGGGCAGCCCCTCAACCCTGTATTTGGCTAACCGAGTCATCCAAATGCTAGCTCTTCAATTTCTGTCAAAGTAAGCACCACTCACTGGTGACTCAGACAGTAGAATTCACCTGCAGTGCTGGAGACCCGGCTTCTATCCGTGGGTCAGAAAGATCCCCTGAAGAAGGGAATGGCAATGCACTCCAGTATTTCTGCCTGGAGAATTCTATGGACAGAGGAGCCAGGCAGGCTACAGTCCATGGAGTCACAAACAGTAGGACACAACTGAGCGACTAATGCTTTCACTTTTTTTCAAAAGCACCACTTGTATTGTCCCAAACCCGACCTCTTTAATTCTACTCACACCCCCGCCTTAGGGCCTGGGTTCCACCAGGCACTCTTGTTCCAGAATTCCGCTCAGCTCACAGCTTCCCCAGCTGCAAGGCTCTGGTCAAATGTCTCCTTTTCACTGATACCTGCCCTGACGTCCTGGTTTCAGCCCTATTTAACTGGGACTAGTCCCCACCCAGGCATTTCCTCGACCTTCCATTTTCCCTTAGAGCATGTCTCGTCTTCGTATTAGAAGATGATGTTGAATAACATTTAGCTGCTATGATTATGGTCAATCTCCCTGATGGAATGTGAGCTCCACAAAGGCAGGGATTTTTGTCTTTCTTTTTCATTGCTGTATCCTTTGCACCTAGAACAGTGCCTAGAACACAGTAGGAGCTCAATCAGTATTTTTACTTGAGTGAATGACTATATGAGGAATTACGAGTTTTATGGACTACTTATATATAATATATATTAATTTACATTCATACTTGCTAAACTGAAGAGCATCTTTGTAACATTTGAAGTGTCTTGTACACTGAAGGCATAAATCACACTTTGGACACTACTTCCACCCACTGCCACCAGCAAAAGGCAGTGGGGCAGGTTGGCTACAAGATGGGACCCAGGACTAGGAAGTTTTGATACAGAAGACTGGAAGTTTTGGGGAGGGCCAACAATAGCCCTTGGGCCTATTTTTGTCAAAGTTTTGTTAAAACACACCACATGCATTCTTTTACAGATCATCAAAACTGAAACATGTGCTATGTGGCCCTTTGTAGAAAAAGCTTGCCAGCCCTTGAACTAGAAGAGAGTTGTATCCTAGGGAACTGCACCAGGTGGGCAGGGTTTGGGGGTATGGCCAAGAGTAGGGAATGTGACCAGGGCAACTCGCATATGCTTTGCTTACTTCAGAGTTTTGCCTGAACTTGATTGTGCCTGGCAATCACACAGGTGCACACAAATCAATGTAAATCTCCCATCCCTGCATCTGAGCACTGGGTGGCAATTAGGAGACTCAGTTTATTAATATTTATTTATTTATTTTTTGGCTGCGCCACGAGGCTTGTGGGATCTTAGTTCCCTGACTAGGGATTGAACCCACACTCTCCCGGCAGTGAAAGTGGCCGAGTCCTAACCACGGGACAACCAGGGAATTCTCAAGGAGACTCGGTTTCTAGGCAAGGCTTTGTCATTCACTAGCATGTGGCCTAACCTCTCTCACCTTCAACTTTTCATCTGAAAATCGAGATAGAAATACCCAGAGGTGGTTGTGAGATTAAATGAGTACAGTGAGTGAAACACAAATCACCCGAAGCACACAAAACAAGTTAGTATTGTCGTAGTCTTATTACCGATCTAACCCAGACCACAATCCTGAAAGGCACACACTGTCCTTCTGTTTCAGAACTCAGACCCTGAGGCTATCTGACTTGTCCAAGGCCACACCTCTCCCAAGACAGGGTTTAGGTCTTTCTGGCACAAACGCACGTGCCTTTCCATTGCCCCATTCTGGCCATTTTTATTACAAAAAACTATAAAATTAAAAATTTTAATTACCAAGAAATGACAGCTCATTGTAAAAGTTTCCAACAATACAGAAAGACAAAAAATGAAAAGCAAAGTGTCCTTACCCTGCGTCCCCTTGCCGGGGGCGGGGAATCTCCACAGTGGTAAGAAAGCAAACATCTTGCTTCTCTGAACATGGCTGCAGGGGGGGCCTGGCTCTACCATGACAAAGACCCTGAGAGGAGGGTTGGTCAAGAAGTGATTGAGGGACTTCCCTGGTGGTCCAGTGCTTAAGATTCCGCACTTTCACTACAGGGGCATGGATTTGATCCCTGGTTGGGGAACTAAGATCCTGCATGCCCCATGGCACAGCCATGTGTAGGAAAGCCCTTGAACATGAGGAAACACCCTGAAAATATTCGCTATGATTTTGACTTCCATCGTGGAGCTCAGAATGGTCGAGGCCTCACCTAAGGCCAGCACACGATTGGGAGCTCTTAGAGGCCTTCCTGTTCCATCTCTGCCACGTCCCTAATAACAGTACCCCAGCCTCTGCTTGCACACTTTCAGGGACAGGGAGCTCATTACTGCACGAGTCTGTCCCTTCCACTGTGGGCAATTCTGTCAAAGAGTTCTTCATACGGACCCCAAACCTGCCACTCAGTAACTTGTAACACTCTGGTTCCAGAGTGAGGGTTGTAAGTGGAGCAATAGGGGCTGAACTCCGGGTTCACAGGCTCTGAGTCCAGTACCCCTTTCCTTTCAGCACTCAGCCTCTCTGCAAGACACAGTCTTCCCTTTCCCGGCTTCTCTTGGCTTGGGCAGAAGGTGGGCAGAGGTAGGCCTGTGTTTCCTGCTTCCCTGACCTTATTGGTAGGGCTGGCAGGGCCAGGCGGAGAGTCAGCTGCTGAACATATGGGGAGTCCTGGGGAAATATCCTGCAGCAATATCTTGTACCACCTTCCCCCATGGCCAATCCCTCCAAGACTCAATGAGGGTACCGCCTCCCCCAGGAAGCCTTTCTGCTGCCTTTGCCTGGCCGCTCTCCTGTCTGTGAGTCCATAATGTCCCGTCCAGATGTGCTGTCCCCGAATATATGTCATGATGGCACCATGATTTCCCTATAGTGATGGTAGTAACAATGTGTGTGTTAGTTGTTCAGTCGTGTCCGACTCTTTGTGACCCCATGGGGTGTAGCGCATCAGGTTCATGTGATTTTCTAGGCAAGAATACTGGAGTGGGTTGCCATTTCCTTCTCCAGGGGATCTTCCTGACCCAGGGATCAAACCTGTGTCTCCTGCATTGCAGGCAGACTCTTTACCATCTGAGCTACCAGGGAAGCCTTGGTAATAATAATAATAGTAATAATAGCTGGCATTTACTGAGTGCTTACTATATGCCAGGCAGTGTTGAGTGCCTTACATACCTGCATTTATTTAAGTCCACATCAATTCCATGGAGGTGGGAGCTATTATAACTCCTACGGATCAAGGGTCATGTTGAATCCTTCCTCCCAGATCCTACATATTTGAGACGGTGGGGCAGGATTCCAGCCTGTGTCCTCAACGGTGCGCTCCCATCAGGACGGGCTTCTCTCTTACTGAGTTCTGAATCCTCGGTCTATCACAGCACCTAGTCGGTGCTCAGTAAGCTTCCAAGAATAAAGGGAAGGAGAAAGGCACTCGATGCCTCCAAATCTACCTCTATTCCTTATCTAGGAGCCTTAAAGCTCATTCAAATTACGCCCCTGTTCCTAGGGGGTTGTGTCTCAACTACACACATCTTGTAACCTCACACACCAAACTGGAAAAGGGCTGAAGTTTGAGGATCACAGTGACGGCTGGAACCAAAGTACCTGTGAAGTGATAGCAATAAGCCATTTACACTCCAGTGGGGGGTTGCTTTATCGGATTTGGTAAACCAGTGGGGAAGGTAGGCTGGACTATGAAGGACTATGAAGGACGTCCAGGAGACACAAGCAGGTGGGCGCCGAGGGGGCGGGGCTCAGCGTCTCCCGGGCCCCTGGGGGCTCCGGGGGCGGGGCCGGGGCGGGGCCTAGACAAACGAGCTCAGGCGGCCACGCCCCCCCGCCTAGGACGGCTACATCGACTTCATGGAGTACGTGGCGGCGCTGAGCCTGGTCCTCAAGGGGAAGGTGGAACAGAAGCTGCGCTGGTACTTCAAGCTCTATGACGTGGACGGCAACGGATGCATCGACCGCGACGAGCTGCTCACCATCATCCGGGTAACTCCAGGTGCCGAGGGCCGGGCAGGGGCGGGGCCGAGCCGAGAGCCGGGGCTGGGTCTTCAGCCGGCTGGGGTCTGTCCGCGCGCTCGGAAGGGGATGGGATTGAGACATAGGGTTCCCGCGGCGGTTCGGGCCTTCACCAGCTGCGTGACCTGGGTCAGGTTCCCCTGGGCCTCAGTTTCCTCTTCTGCACCAAGAGCTGTAGATGCGCATCCCCAGCTCCGTCTGAGGCCCCGGGACACCTTGACTTCTACTCCCCTCGCTCCCCGACTATCCCGTCGGGAGCTTGCCGAGCTCTCTCTGCCCCATCCACCGCTGAGACGAGTTAGGACCGGTCCTCTCACTTCTCCTTCTTCCCTCCCAGGCCATCCGAGCCATTAACCCCTGCAGCGACTCGACCATGACCGCCGAGGAGTTCACGGATACAGTGTTCTCCAAGATTGACGTCAATGGGGATGGTGAGGCCGCGCTGGGGTTCCCCAGGGGAGGGTCACTGGGGGTGTCACCAGGCTCAGAGGGGGAGAGGGCAGGAGGCGAGAGGGAGGCACAAAGGGGCCGCTGCTGGCCACCTCCTCCGCCTGCCTCCGCCCTGGCCTCGGAGCTGGCTTTTGGGGATGTCTGCGCCAGACTTTGGTCTCTGGCTCCTTGGCCGGCTCTGTTCACAGCCACTTCCTCCAGCCTTGGTTCTCTCCCCCTTACAAGACTGCAGCTCTGGGCCGGGTCAGCAGACGTGAACGCCTCCTGCCCATGATGCCCTTTCTTTCTACCCCAGGGGAACTCTCCCTAGAGGAGTTCATGGAGGGCGTCCAGAAGGACCAGATGCTCTTGGACACGCTGACCCGAAGCCTGGACCTTACCCGCATTGTGCGCAGGCTCCAGAATGGAGAGCAGGATGAGGAGGGGGCTAGCGGCAGGGAAACTGAGGCCGCGGAGGCTGACGGCTGAGCTCACTGCTCTTTCTGTACCGGGGAGGGTGTGTACGGTGGTGCCTGGTGTTTCATTGTTGTTTTAATGCTAGATAGAGTCTACTGAAATTAAAGGCCCAGCTCACTTCTTAGGGGTCCATGGTAGCAGCACAGGGGCAGGAGTCCAGAAAGGGGCTGGGGGGGGAGGGGTGCATTCTGGAACTCTCTGTGTGACTCAGCTGGTGGTGACTGCTTCTTGCAGCCTTCAGCATCCGTCAGGCTCCTCCCTACCCCCTTCCTGCACCTCCCCCAGCTTTTACCAGCTTTTCCACTGAGCTTCTCTGGTTCCATGCTGTTTTAGACACAGAAGCTCTGAGGCATTCCGAGGACTCCAATGGGACCATGCAGATCTGGTGGCTGCAGCCTTCATCTGAGTACTGTCACATGCCCGTCCTGCCCCCAGCATCCCAGAGCCTACTAGAGTGGTCTGTGTTGATTCATTCCTCCCTTCAACAAGCATTTCTCGAACAGCTCCTTATATTAATGCTAGATGTTAACACGTGCAAAGAAGAGGACAGTTTGCATTCTCAAGAAACTCACAGCATCCTTATCAAACAATATGCCAAGAGAACTTATGATACTATAGACAGTCCTCCTTAATCCATCGGGAACCTGTATTTATTCAGAAGTGACTGCACAACACCCTCATTCTTCCCCTGCTGGCCCTCAGTGCCATGTGGTACCACATGGTACCCCATAGGATGGCGACTCATTGTTAATGGCAAGGGTCCCGACCATCCCTGATCTAGCCTAAATCCCTCTTACCACACTGAGACCTGACACCCGCTGGGAAGTGGAACAGTCTCTTACAGGGGGCCCTCTCCCCATTCTTTGCACACTCCAGCTTTAGGAACACCTGACCAAGACCCTGGGGAGAGACACAGGCTGGACTAGTTGTGATCACTTTTTTCAGAGATGCTCTTTCCTTCTGAACTTTGAGTCTTCACTTCAGCTGGGTGTAGGGGAGGTTCTGGGAGCAAACGAAAATCCAAGGGGGTGGGAGGGCGCAAACAAGGGGAAAGTAGGGGGTGGAGCCCCAGCCTGTAGAGAGCCCCCTGGGATGGAAGAGAGGGGGCATTTCGTTCACACCTGTCCTGTCCATCATGCGGACCACTCTAGACTGGAAGTCAGCCAGTGCCGGAGGACAGACATGGAGCGAAAGTGGAGCTCAATGCCAGGGGCAAAAGGGAGTTGACATTTCTGCTGCTTCTCTTGGTGGCTGCCTCTTGGGAAATGCTGGAGGTCAGAGCTGGGAGGGTATCTGGATAGAATTGGGACATTTCCCCAACCTCATTCACATACCATCTTCATGATTTGGAGCCTATCTGTGTCCTAGCTGGATTACTATTACTTTTTAATTGACTATTTTTTTAATCTTACATTTATTTTTACAGTTAACTTTATGTGGATATCATGCCCATGAAATCACAGGATCTACAAATTAGTTTTATTCTTCATACTTCAACACAAAAACATATCTATTCATATGGATTTCTTTTTTGAGTTCCTCAGTATAGCCCCCTGCAACCAGAGTGACTGCCTTTTTTTTTCTTTATTTTTTGGCTGCACTGCATGGCTTATAGGATCTTAGTTCCTGACCAGGGATTGAATCCAAGCCCTCAGCAGTGAAAGTGCAGAGTCCTAACCCCATGGATTGCCAGAGTGACTGCCTTTTAATCTAGTTTCTGTATGGAGGTTGCACATAGAGTTTGTATAACAAAAAGAATCCCATATCTAAAAAAGTAATAATCTGAAAACCGCTTGTCAAGCACCATGAGCAGGCTGCATGGTGCAGACAAAACACCTAGGTCAGGGAAAAGAAATGCCTGCCATGGGTCACACAGGAGTTGGAGGCAGAGCCTATCCTAGAACCCAGGCTGGCAGGCCCCAGTTCTCCCCAGAGATAGAAGAAAGGCTCCTCCATCCTTTAAGGAGACATACTTGGCTTGTGGACTTGTGATGGTGAATTGTGGAGGGTCCATTCTGGGGGTCAGGGTTGGAGACCTGAGTGTGAGGGATGATGGGTAGGGAGGATTGGAAGGGGCTGGCGGAGCAGCACCAGGGCAGAGCTGAAACAGCCCCTTTAAGTACAGTCTACCCCCTCCAAGGGCAGGAAGAACAGTCCTCGGGATCCTGGGGGGATGTAATTGTTATCCATCCCTTCTCCCCAATTCCTACCTTTCCTTCAGAGTCAACAGCACCTGCCAGCCCCACCCTTCTACTAGTCAGTTTCACACTATGTGAGCATTCTCATTGCTAATTTCATCTACGGAACCCCTACCCCTAGATCTCCCTGCTTCCAACTAAGAACCAGGTAGGAATCTGTGAGAACCCCACAGTCACCTAGCAAGGCATAGCTTTCCCAGAAGCAGCTGAAGAGGGAGAGGAAGCCAAGTCCCTTCAGTACCCAATGAATCCTCCCAATGGAACAGCCCTATTGGCCATTTCAGACTAATGACCCCTGCCCTCCCCAGTTAGCTCCACTCCCTGCAAGGGGATGCCAGGAAGTTCAAGCCAGGATAAGAGTGGGCATAAGCAGGTTGAACCAGGGACCCTCCCACTGCTCTGGAAACCTGGTGAGTCTGGAGTCTTGGAGGGCTCCCAGGACCCCGGAGCCCTCAGAACATGGCACTTTTCCGCCTCTGCTGAGAGATCCAGCTAGCGGGGTTCAGATCCATCTGCAGCATCTTCATCACCCACTTGTCACGACGGGCACCTTCAACGAACTCATTCAGGGATAGCTGGCCTGAGCAAGGAGTAGGAGAGACAGTCATGCCAGGTCGCGGTGGGGATGTACACAGACGAGCCTGCGGTCTCAGGGCCTGAGCTTGGGCTTTCCTCCAGGAGTCTCCTGGAACCTCCAAGGGTTTCTTCAAGGGACTTGCTTTGCAAATGAATTCAAGTTTTACTTTTGCACGTGGGACCCTTAAAATGTTTTTGAGGGCTCTTCTGGGTGTGTTCCCAGCCAATTGCCTCTTTGCACAGCCTGGGGCTGGGGCGCTGAGCTACAGCGATGAGAGTCCAAGTGCATGACCCCATTTACTCCTTTCAGTTATTCTTATTCCCATTTTCCAGGTGAGGAAACTAAGATCAGGCTGGAAGGGTAAATGAAGCATCCTGGTCTGCCTGACTCCAAAGCTCCTCTTCTTCCACGGCACTTGCCTGGCAACTCCAGTAGGAGTTTTAATCCCTCTTACAAGCCTCACGGGGCTTCCCCAGTGGCTCAGCGGTAAATAGTCCACCTGCAATGCAGGAGACACAGGAGATACTGGTTTAGCCCCTGGGTCGTGAAGATCCCCTGGAGGAGGGCATGGTAAGTCACTCCAGTATTCTTGCCTGGAGAATCCCCATGGACAGAGGAGCCTGGCGGGCTACAGTCCATAGGGTCGCAAAGAGTTGGACATGACTGAAGCGACTTAGCACGCACGCACAAGCCTCACATGCTAGTGACAGCCTTGTTATTTTATATTCTCTTCTCCACACCCATCTCACTGCCGGGAAGTGAAGGGCCTAGTCTAAGGTGACGTGGAGAAAGTGGGGTGACTCAGGATGGGGAGCCCCCTGCCCCTGCCCCACCATCATCTCTACTCCAGTTACCATCTCCATTTTCATCCACCAGAAGGAAGATCCTGTCCACGACCTCCTCCGGCGTGAGCAGCTTGCCTTGCTGCTCAGCCTCCATCTCCACACTGCAGGCTTTCTTCAGCTTGTAGATGGACTGTGGGAGGGAAGCCAGTGATATCCCAGAGACCCTGCACACTCTGGACCCCCCCACACGACCCACGTCCCTCGGCACCTCGTCCTCAGCACTGCCCCCCAGTCTGTACATCTGAGGATCACGGGATCCAGGTCCAGACTAAAAGTGACCTGTGCTAAGGCTGTTTCCTCAGGGTTTCACGGCCTAATTCCCACCGAGGAGTTCCTGGCTTCACCCACTGCCCCATTCCCACGCCATTGGTGTTTCCACTGTGAGCGTCAGAGCTGACACCCAAAACCTCTAACGAAGGCACAGTGATGGCCTAACCTCCACTTTACAGGGAAGACATGGAGACTTCAGTAGATCTGTGGGTGTGTGTGAAGTATATGTGTGTGAGATAGGATGATGGGAGACACAGGTGTTTGGGCTGCAGGGATAAAGTACAGGTGTCTCCCTCACCCTGTTTCCGCAATGAGGCAACATTCAGAAGTGAAAAGGGACAGAGACAGACCGACGTGAGGAGTATCCTCAGTCCTTGGCTGGGGCTCTCCTAGGACAGAGGTGTGAACTAGGGGTCCCCACGGCCTCACTGCCCAGCAAGCACGTGGCACAAAGCAGGCACCACTACAGGCAGCCCAGCATCTCCTGGTGGATGAACTTGAGAGAACCACACGACCTCCACGGGCCGATTTCCTTTTCTATAAGATGGGCCAGCATCTCCCTCCTTAGAGTGAAGTTCTGGAGAATAAGAGTCTAATGAGGCTTTCGTGCAGAGTCTGAGCCAGAGCACTTTTTCCCCTTGCTCATCCTTGCTAATAGTCAATCAGCTTTGTTGATCTTTCCAGAGAACCTACTTTTGCTTTCAGTGACTTGAGCGTTTGTGTTCTGTTTTGTTAATTTCCATTCTTTATTAATTCTTTTCTTTTGCTTTCTTTGGCCTTACTTTTCTTTTTTTTTTAATTTGTTGAGATGACTTCTTGGATTGTTGATTTTCATTTCAGTCTCTCTTATTTTCTAGTATATACATTTTAAGGCTACAGATGTTTCTGCAAGCTCAGCTTTAACTGCATTCCAAAGTTTTGTTATGTTAGTATCATTACTCAGTTCATGATATTTTGTGTGTGTGTGTGATACTGTTTTTTTTGATTCACGGAATATTAGGAAGTAGTGTAATTTTCAAACAGATGGGGATTTTCTCATTCTCCTTTTGTAATTGATATCCAGCTTGATTTCTTGGTAGTTGGAAAGCACACTCTGAATGATCCCAATGCCCCTTCCCACCCCCAGGCCCAGGGGCCCCACTTCAGCATCCAGCATGCCCAGGTGCCCCCACCCCTCGGCAGACACTGACCTCCACGATGTCCAGCAGCTCCTGGCGGTCGATGCTGCCGTTGCGGTCCTTGTCGTAGATCTTGAAGGTCCACTTGAGCTTGTGCTCCAGCGTGCCCCTCAGCACAAGGTTCAGGGCTGCCACGTACTCCAGGAAGTCGATGGTGTTGTCCTGCATTGGGGGTGGGAGCTGTGAGGCTCCCTTCAGCCCCCCCACCCCATCTCTGGGAGCACTGGTGGGAACTTATTCCAGGCCACCCTCCCTGAAACTTAGGGCTGGGCCTCCCTGGTGCATGCATGTGCCTCTGCATCTGTGCTCGTGGTGTTTTCTGCCCCGGGATTCATTCTCAGTCTCCATGATCACCCAGTCCCACCTGTCCTTCAAGGCTCAGCTCAATGGTCCCCTCCTCCAGGAAGCCTTCCGTCTCACACCACTTCAGCCACAGTGACCGCCCTCTCCCTCTTCCGACACTCCCAGCTGTTGTTTTAGTAGCTAAAACAGTCAATCCTAAAGGAAATCAACCCTGAATATTCATTGGAAGGACTGATGCTGAAGCTGAAGCTCCAAGACTTCGGCCACCTAATGTGAAGAGCCGACTCACTGGAAAAGACCCTGATGCCTGAAAGATTGAAGGCAAGAGGAGAAAGGGGTGACAGAGGATAAGATGGTTGGATAGCATCGCTGACTCAATGGACATGAGTTTGAGCAAACTCTGGGAGACAGTGAGGGATAGGGAATCCTGATGGGCTACAGTCCATGGGGTTGCAAAGAGTCGGACCTGACTTAGTGACTGAACAACAACAAGATGGACTGTAGCCCACCAGGCTCCTCTGTCCATGGGATTTCCCAGGCAAGAATACTAGAATGGGTTGCCATTTCCTTCTCCAGGGGATCTTTCCGGCCCAGGGATCCAACCCACGTCTTTACCACTGAGCCACAAGGAAAGCCAAGCACCTACCGTCTCTTCTACCCTCAACTGCTCTGTACGTGTGTCTCACTCTCCAGCAACAGTCTATCCTCCAGGAGAAAGGAGAGGGGTTTACATTGCTTCTGTTTCTCCTCCACGCCTAGTACAGTGCAACTTCTGCCCAGAGTCTCATAACTATTTACAAATTTATAAAGAAATGATTGACTTAAGTCTGACTATAAGATTAACATAGTTTTGAAAGGAGATTAGAAAGCAGGACCTCACATATTTCAAGGTTGGGATCTCAGCTCTCAAATCCCAAATCAAAAATGGGAATCATCAGCTCCCCCAGGAGCATCCGTCATTCCCATGACTTTGTAATCAGAATGGCATCACTAGCCCAGAGCCCCTCTGTCCCACTGGGTCAGGCTGAGTGGGAGCCTCAACCCCTGTTCAAGGGGTGCCTGGGTGGGCAAGGTATAGACAACAGGAGAATACAGGCCCACATGAGGGAAATAGCAAAAGCTTAAGGAAAAACCAAGAAAATAAAATGAGCCTACTTCAACACCTCCAGAGTTTAAATCAACATCCTTTATATAATTCCTCTGGTCCTCCATACTCCTCACTGTGTAAATATTTACCTAATTGAGGTCAGGCTGTAGCTATAGTTTTAGTTACTGGGTTTTTATTTTAAAATTTCCCATGCCTTCAAAATTATTTAAAATAATACCTTTTTCTTTTTTTGAGGAGTACTGGGCATGGTTTTGATATTTTACATTACACAATGAACATCTTGTGCATACATATTTTTTCTTATGTTTCTGGTAATTCCTGTAGGGCAGATTCTTAGCAGTTGCTATTTGTTCTGTTTTTCCCCCACTAGTCTTTAATGCACTATTTTTGTAGGTATGTAAGTTCTATGAATTTTTAAATTGATGTGTAGTTGATGTACCATGTAAGTTCTAGGTATACAATATTGTTGTTTAGTCGTTAAGTTGTATCAGACTCGGACTCTTTTTCGACTCCATGGACTCTAGCCCACCAGGCTCCTCTGTCCATGGGATTTCCCAGGGGAGAATACGGGCTAGGGTTGCCATTTCCTTCTCCCAGGGGATCTTCCCAACCCAGGAATAGAACCTGAGTCTCCTGCATTGATAGGCGGATACTTTACCACCCAGCCACAAGGGAAGCTCCTAGATAGTTTTAAAGATTATACTCTATTTGCTGTTCTTATAAAATATTGGCTATATTCCCTGTGTTATACAATATATCCTTGTAGCTTATTTATGTAATAGTTTGTATCTCCTAATCTACACCTGAATTGCCCCTACCTCCTTGTTCTACAAAATTGTATCACATGTGTAGACACATGCAGATACGTAGATACCAGTAACTCTCAACACAAAGAACCTCTCTTGTGTTACCTCTCAAAGGTCACATCTTTCTCTCAACCATAACACTTGGCAACTGCTGTTTTGTTCTCCATCAATAATATTTTCACTCTGAAAAGAGTATAAAAATAGAATCATATAGTGTGTAGTTTTCTTTCACTCAGCACAGTGCCCTGTAGATTCATCTCAGTCACTGTCAGCATCAACAGTTCCTTTTTTTTAAACTGGTGAATGGTGCCCCATTGTATGTATGGTCCCTAGTTTGCTTTCTGTTTGCCCATTGAAGGTTATTTGGCTTGTTTCCTGTTTTTTTTTCCCCCCCAACTTTATTGAGGTATAATTGCACAATAGCCTTTTAAAAAACACTGTGTAAGTTGAAGGCATACAGTGTGGTAATTGGTTGTCCTTTAAAAGACTATTTTCATTAGTAATTATTATTTGTTAGGCTTTCTAAAAACAGATCTTAGGTTTCTTTTTATTGGCCATGCCCTGGGGCGTATGGGATCAAACCTGCACCTCCTGCATTGGGAGCATGGAGTCTTGACCACTGGATCACCAGGGAAGTCCCTTAGGTTTCTTTTTAAATAAGAATTAAGTTAGGAAATCATGCAAAATGGTGGGAGGGGGGTTCAGGATGGGGAACACATGTAAATCCATGGCTGATTCATGTCAATGTATGGCAAAAACCACTACAATACTGTAAAGTAATTAGCCTCCAACTAATAAAAATAATTGGGAAAAAAAGAAAATTATGCAAAATGGACCATTTGTTTTACATACATCATCCTCAGGTCTGCTATACCCATTTCATGGATGAGGAAACTGAGACTCAGAGGTTTAATAAGTTGCCTAAGAAATCCCCACCCAGCAAGTGGCAGAGTCCTTCAGGCTACATGCCTTCTCCAGTTCATCGGGTTGGGGGAAATTTCTTACTCCACGCAAGGTCTATTACTGTCTAAAAAATGAACCTGGTGGCTAGCACCAAGGGGAGTAAAACACACAAACAAACCCCAAATCACCAGCAAATTTCTACTCTTCAGATCTCTAGATTTCCCCTCATTCTCTGTCTAGAACTTTCTGTTCTCACAACATCCTGTCTCAACATGATGTGGTTTCCACCGTGACCCCTCACCTCACATGCGTCTCCATGTGGAGCAGCCCTTTCCTGACAAGCGGTCTCACATGTGAGTTTACTGCAAACCCCAGGACCAGTTCTGGGATGCTCCCAGCAGGGGCTCCGCTCATCCAGTGCGCATGCGCTCTCGTCAGCTTCAGTTACCCACGGAGGCTGAAGATGAGGGAAACGCCTGTCTACTCAAGAGCTGGAGCAGAAGTGACAAGCGTGTGATTTGCTCTGTGGGATTACCTGCCTCGTCTCTCCCTGAATTGGCTGCATTTGTGAACCAGCCCTGACCTCCCCCCAGCACTTGTTACATAAGGACCCTGAAGGACATTTGACCTTTATCCTTCCTTTTCCTCCATCCAGAGCATTACAGGCAAGCACCAGAGATGGTGTTACTACCTCCAGCAGGAGGGAGCATAGCAGCAGAGACCAGGTGCCCCTACCTCCTTGCCACCACAAGACTGTTCTCACCACCACAGATCTTGATGTGTGAGCTAAATCTAAGAGCTCTTTTGACTTTATCTGCCCCAGATATCTCAGATCAGTTGCTCAGAAATGAGACTTGCTGATTGTAAAGGTTGTTCTGAGGTGGGAAGTGGAGTTTGGAGACAAAGACTAAGTGGGAAAAGAAAAGGAAGAAAGCTTAGCTTCTGACAGAGGAGCTGAAAACACCTGCTAGGAGAGCTCTTCCTTACAGCAGGAGGCCAACTAATAAATAGAGAAGGGACAGTGGAGATAGAAAATGATCAATGGATGCCAAACCTAGGGGCTGATCACTTGATGAGCAATAGGAAGTTTACTTAGTCTCGAAGTATGAATACCTCCCTATAAGATGCTTATTAATTACAAAGAAGAAATAGTCACTTAACAGTGAAATCCAGCAGACATCATATAGCTAAATGATGGAAGGGATAAACCAACATCATGTGCCCTCTGATGTCACATGCTCAGAAGCACACAGCATCTCTTCTGGGGCATTAATTTCTGCCAGAAGTGTAACCTGTATCTCATCACAAGGCAACATAGGGTAAACCCAGGTCACGGACTTGCAGTCTTTGAAAATGTCAGAGTCAAATAAGATAAAGAAAAGCTGAGACTAAAGGATCCATAGGGCATCAGGTCGGGAGGCGGAGGGAAGGGATGGACAAATTGGGAGATTAGGATTGACATATATACAATACCATGTGTAAAAGAGATAGCTGGTGGGAACCGCTATAAAGCATAGGAGGCTCAGCTTGGTGCTCTGTGATGACCTAGCGGGGTGGGATGGGGGTGGAGTGCAAGAGAGCGTCAAGAGGGAGGGGATATATGTATAAATATGGCTGATTCACTTCATTGTACAGCAGAAACTAATGTAACATTGTAAAGCAATTATACTCCAATTTTTTAAAAAAGGCTAAGCGGGAGATAGGACATTAAATGCAATGTGTGATAAAACTTAAAAAAAAAAAAGGTTGTAATAGGCGTCATCAGGACAGTAAACCAAACATGAATATGGATTGTCAATTAGATAACAGAACTTATTAATGTTGAATTTCCTGAGTTTGATCATTTATTAGGTTAAGAGAATGCCCTTGGTTTTAGAAAATACAAATTAGAATACTTGGGGTAAAAGGGTGTGATGTCTATATAATTTTCTCTAAAAAATATATATTTATATGCATAATATACACATATATTGTGTACATGTATGTATACATGTATATATATATAATACATCACACAGAAAGAATAGTAAAGCAAATGAGTCAACTGTAAACAATTGGGGAATTTTGATAAATTGTAAATGGGAATTACTTGCACTATCCTTATAATTTTTCTGTAAAGTTAAATTGATAAATTCATGGGTGTGAACCTTGCCACATACTACCTGATATATTTGTTTAATTTTCTTCTGACATTCAACACTTCAAAAAAATCATTTCCTCTCTTAAACAGCACAACAGACTGCCTTCTAGGTAGGGGCGCTTGCCTGGGATGCAGGTCCCCTGAGTTTAAGATCTCGGGCAAATCAATTCACTGAATTTGGAGTAACAACCTTGGCCTGCTCCCTTCCAGGGCTGCTGCTGACTCAGAGACGTCTGTGGAAGGAGCTTTGGGAAGGCTGAAACTCAGTTGAGATCTGGAGAGTGGTCACCTCCAAGGTTTTTGTTGCCGCGATGATGCTGACCCCGCCCTACCGCCCCCTACAGGCGCAGAGGAGATGTGCACTGACAGTACCAGGGGCAGAAAGAAGAAAAGCGTTAGTCGCTCAGTCGTGTCTGACTCTGCGACCCCGTGGACTGCAGCCCGCCAGGCTCCTCTGTCAGTGGAGTTCTCCAGGCAAGAATACTGGAGTGGGTAGCCATTCCCTTCTCCTGGGGCATGGTGGGACCTAAGAAGTGTTCCTAGTGACTCACTCTGAAAAGTAAAGCTCTCCTACACAGAAGTGGGGTATCCACTGCTTTTTCCAGATTATCTAGGTCCAACCCACTGGCCCCTCAATCTGAAGGAGTGAAACAGGGGTTTGAGGCAAACTTAATGGTTTAAAGGACTGTGGAGGCACTGGACTGGGTGGCCTTAAATAATGACGGGGTTTCAATGTTTAAGGGCTTTCCTGGTGGCTCGCATAGTAAAGAATCTGCCTGTAAAGCAGGAGACCTGGGCTGGATCCCTGGGTCGGGAAGATCCGCTGGAAAAGGGAACGGTAACCCACTCCAGTAGTCTTGCCTCAAGAATTCCATGGACAGAAGAGCCTAGTGGGCTACAGTCCATGGGGCCACAAAGAGTTGGACACGACTGAGCGACTTTCACTTTTACTTTTTTCTATGTTTAAATTCAATTCCCAGGTGTACATTTATAAAATATATTATCTTCTTAGCTCCTGGTGCCAACCATGGACTTGCAGAAACTCTGTGGATGGATGATTTCATGGAATCTTCCATGGCTTGAAGAACAGAAAGAGACTTCTGCAATAATCCTCCATCCTCAAAGTCCAGGAAGGAGCCTCCTCCAGCGTTCTGGGCAGGAAGAGCTGATCTGTCTCAATTAGAAGGACCCTCAGCAAGGGGGCACTCATGGGCTGTGCCAAGATAGCTCCATCCATTAAACCCCTTACCTTTAGAGCAAGGGGAGCCCTGATGGATGTGGAAAACCACGTCCTGTCCATAAATACACGTAGAGAGGACCCTGGGTCTTTCTGCAGAGCCTCGCTTCAGCTCTCAGGAAGAGGAAAAGTCAGATGAAACCGGAGAAATGGAAAGAAAAGATGGGAAGGAAGAATGATGGGAGAGGGAGAAGAGTTTGGAGGAAGAGTGAGACAGAAAAGGTGAGAAAGGATGGAGAGGAAAGAAGAGCTGAGGCCGAGCAGGAGGACTGGCCAACGGAGCTCCCACCGAGGGTGCTCCTTTAGTCAAGGATGAGCCCTGGTCATCCTCAAGGATGAGTCAAGGATCCTCCCCCTCGGGGCACCTTACCCCGTTCTTGTCGAAGGCTCGGAACATGCCCTCCACGTATTGGGTGGCCTCCTCGTTGTCTGTGACCTTGAAGAAGCGCTTAAACTCGTGCATGAAGAGCGTGCCGCTGGGACACTCCTCCAGGAACTTCTTGTACCACTCCTGCAGCGACGCCACGTCCACCGCGCCGTTCTCCTCCGCCTCCTCCCAGCTGAACTGCTGCCCCATCCTGGCCCCAGGACGGCAGGGAGCAGGGTCTCTGCCTCCTGCTGAGACGCGGCCGATCGATTCCTTTGGCTAGGGCCCTCTTCCTACCTCTTCTCTGCTCTGCCAGCCTCTTCATCATCTCCTGGCCAACCGAACGGGACGGGCAGTGGGGGTGGGGGTGGGGGCTGGCAGCGAGGGGGCGGGACCAGGCCAGCTAAGTGCCTTAAGATTAGAAGATTCCCCTGGAAGGTCTGACCTCCAGTCGGCTAAGCTCCCCCAGCCTCACCCCTCCCTTCAGTGTGGTCAACCACTCAAGTAAGCTGCCCAGTAGATTCTGAAAAGGGAGAAGGGGCGGAAACAGAGGTAGGCAGACGGAGGGGGAATTGGGAAGGCAGGCTGAGACCCTCCCATCGTACACATGGGCCCTGTCACTTTCGGTAGGGCACCATGCAGCTCCAGGGAGGCCCACCTTGGAGACACAGGAGACTCTGATATCCAGGGAAGATGCACGTACAACTCCTAGCCCATAAAACAGAACTGCTAGTGAGCTGGGGCTGGCCCTCCACTTGGTCTAGTGAGAAGCAGCAGGATCTACGATGTGAAGGGCTCTGGGTGAGCAGCTCTGTCCCCCCCGTTGTCGGTCCCCAGCACCAGGGGTCCCCAACGTCCGGGATCTAATGCCCAATGATCTGAGGTGGAGCTGATGCAATAATAATAGAAATAAAGTGCACAATAAATGTAATGCGCTTGAATCATCCCCAAACCATCCCCTATTCCCAGTCTGTGGAAGAATTGCCTCCTATGAAAACAGTCCCTGGTGCCAAGAAGGCTGGAGACCACTGTCCAGCACGATACCTGAAGCTCCTTTACGGGCCAGACCCTTGAGTCTTCACCCATGACCCAGGGGAAGCTTGGAGTCTTAACCACCGGACTACCAGGGAAGTCCCTTCTCTCTCCCAGAGATGACTGTTCCACCACCCTTCCAACCCTTGAAACTTCCTCTGGCTCGCACATTCAGCTGATGACCTTGTCACATCCTTCACTTCACGGAGAAGATGCATCAGACACACCTCTCTGCACCTGTGCTCACATACCCGGCCTCTCTTCCTGGTTCGATGGACGCAGTCCCTTTCCCACTTCTCCACCTGTCAGCTCCTCCACTTGTTTCTAGCTGTCACCTCCCTTTGCCCAACCCAGCACTCCAAGTCCACAGCCATCCCTTTCTCTTCTGCACCCTCCACGTGTCCTGCGCTAACGGATCATTCCCATCTGCAGACGTGCCTCAACATTACCCCTATTAAAACAAAATAAGACAAAAATTCCTCCTTGACCCCACAGTCAGAGGCCACCTGTGACTTTCTGGGGCCTACTTTTGCCTTCATGGGTTATAAGATAAAGATTGATAATTAAACAGTAAATAATGATACATTATAAGTGCTATTTTGGGACTTCCCCAGTGGTCCAGTGGTTGGGAGTCCGCCTGCCAATGCAGAGGACGCGGGTTTGATCCCTGGTCCAGGAACTAATATCCCACATGTCACGGAGCAACTAAGCCTGTGCACACAACTCCTGAGACCATGCGCCCTGCAGCCTGTGCTCTTCAAGAAGAGAAGCCACCACAGTGAGAGGCCCGTGAACCACAAACGGAGAGCAGGCCCTGCTCGCCACAACTAGAAAATGCCTGTGTGGAGCAACGAAGACCCAGCACAGCCATAAATAGAAATTTAAAACATGAAAGTGCTATTTTATCATTCACTGGTAAAAAGAGGAATATAATCCAGTTCCAGTCCAGACTGCATTATATTATTTTTGAAAGAAATTAAAACATTTAAATTAAAAAATATTGTGGGCCCTAGACACTGTGCCCACTAGATCCAACAGTCCTGCCAGTTACTGCTTCCCTCCAGCCGCTGTCCTCACCTTGGCCCCCTCTTACAACAAAACCCCTGATGGAAGATGTTATTTTCTGAAAATGGCACTGCAGTGGGTCTGGTCTCACATGTTCTTTGCACCATGGGGAAGAGCCGATTTCTCCCTCTCTTCAACCTGGATGGGACTTTGCAGTACTCAACGAAGAGAATGGGCTATGTGATGCCTAAGGCTGGGTCATCAAAGGCAGTAGGGTCCATGCCTGGCTCTCCCCCAGGACTTGCCCTCGGAATGCAGCCATCATGGTGAGGGGAGGCCCAGGGCTTCTGAGTGACAGCCAGGGTCAGCCACCGGACATGTGGGCGAAGGGGGCCAGTGAACCTCCTGATGCCTCCAGCCCTGGCCTTCCAGCCACCCCAGCTGATACCACACAGGGCAGACCGTGTCCCCACAGAACACTGACCGAACTGTCATGGAGCTGTGATGTGTTGGGCATTTTTGAAGGTAGCAACAGATAACTGAACCTGTTTCATATCCCCTTCTTTTATAATTTTGGCTGCACTGGTCTTAGTTGCAGCACATGGGCTCTTTAGCTGTAGCATGTGAAATCTAGTTCCCTGACCAGGGATTGAATCTGGGCCCCCTGCATTGGGAGCTCAGAGACTTAGCCACTGGACCACCAGGGAAGTCCCTCCTCTTCATTTCTTCCTCTCTCCTCAACTTACTCCAACTGGATGCTCATCCCCGTCACTCCACGGAGAAGGCTTTATGATGACCAACTTTTCTTGCAGATTCAGCACCGCCTCCCGAGTTCTTTCTTCAAACACTTTAGGGTTCAAGGACTCACGTGGAGCCTGGTTCCACTCCGACCTCACTGATTGCTCATCTCTTTCGCCGGCACCTCCTCCTTTTAAACAAATCTCTCTGCTTGGGCTTCCCAGGCTTGTCCTCAGGACTGTGCTCCTCTCTACTCATATGTGCTCCCCAGATGAGTGCATTCACCCTGGACATTACACACCATTTGTAGCTTCCAGATTCAGGACCCCAGCTACCTACCAAACATTTCCACTCAAATTGCAGACTTACCAAGGCCAAAACCAACATACTGATAGCCTTCCTAAATCCCTGCTCAACCCTTCTCCACCTCAGTCATGGAATCACCATTTATCCAGTTGCTTAGGCTAAAATCAAGGAGTCATGCTGGAGTCCTTTCTCTTAGATCTCCTTTCAGCCTACTAGGAGGTCCTTCTGTCAGCTCCACCTCCAAACTTATTCTTAATACAACAATTTCCCATCCCCTCCATCCCTGCAGCTCTGTCCAGGCTACATCCTCTCACTGGTCCACTGCAGCAGGTTCTGCCCCACCCTTCCCATCACCCTTTCCTTTCAGTCCATACCAAGCAGCCAGAGTGTATTCTAAAGGGTAAATCAGATCCTATCATTGTCCTGCTTCAAACTCTCCCACGGCTTCCCACTGACACTTAGGATAAAAGCCACACTCCTTCCCATGGCCATGATCTGGTCCCACCCACTTCATCTTCACGTTGTTCTGCCCTTGTCCTCAGACGCGTCACACTCACTGGCCCTTAGCATTGACTGGTCCTGCTGCTTGGACTGCCCTTCTGCAGACTCTCATTCAGCTGCCTCCTTCCTGATGGTCTCCTCTCCTCAGAGAGAACTTTCCCAATCTTGTCTCAAGTAACAGTGAAAATATCAGTCACTCAGTCATGTCTGCCTCTTCGCGACCCTATGGACTGTAGCCCACCAGGCTCCTCCGTCCATGTAATTCACCAGGCAAGAATACTGGACTGAGGGATCTTCCCAACCCAGGGATGGAACCCAGGTCTCCTGCATTGCAGGCAGATTCTTTACCGTCTGAGCCACTATTAGTGGCTTTCATCTCAGTAACCACTCAAGTAATTTTGTCGTTATCCTACTTTAGTTGCTGCCTAGTGCTTAACTGCATATCTATGAAATGATCTTATTATTTTTTCCCCCATATCATGTCTTCTCCACTAGAGTCTAAGATCCCAGACAAGAGGGGCTTCACCATACACGGTGCAGAATTTCCTAAGCCTAGAACAGTACGTGGCATGAACAAGGAATTCTTGGCACAAACAAGACTTGTTGAGTAACTGAGCAAAGTGCTTGGCACATGGTCAGAGTTGAATTCATGTGAGATATTACTTCATACTTTTACAAGACAACTGCCTTTGATTCCTTGGAGTGTCTGGGTTAGCAGATGTATGTTGATGCGAAGAGACAAGGTGATTTTGGCACTGGGAGAGGCCTCCAGTTATTTTCAGCCCTGTCCCCATCTCAGAACACCTGAAGACAACATATGCTGTCACTGCGGCTGTGTGAAGATGGTGTCACCCCTATCTACCTCTTCACATTTGTCGGTATTTGGCCTGAGAGACTTCACTTTCACTTTTCACTTTTATGCACTGGAGAAGGAAATGGCAACCCACTCCAGTGTTCTTGCCTGGGGAATCCCAGGGACGGGGGAGCCTGGTGGGCTGCCGTCTATGGGGTCGCACAGAGTCGGACACGACTGAAGTGACTTAGCAGCAGCAGCAGCAGGCAATGTTGAGGAGTAAAGGATGATACATGTGCTCAAGAGACCATATGAATGAAATAGAACTGCATTTAGCCTCTGGCTGAGGAATCTAAAATTCAATGGGCTTTTCATGTGGGTCAGTTGCCCATGACCTGCCCTTAACTACCGCTGAGCTGTTGGGATATAAATATATCGTTTTAAAGAGGCTTAGGACTCCACAGACAATGATAGCTCACAGTGAGTAACAACAGTAAGGCTTTAAGGAGGGCAAGGTTAGGATTTGAGCAGGGATTTGGAAAGGGAACTCTGGGGATCCCAGGCACTTAGCCCTAAGCCTGGCTCCAGGGGTATGGAAATGCATGTGAGCAACAAACCAGTCTACAGAGCCCAAGACAGGCCTGGCCTGCAGCCCCCCAGTTGTCACTGCACCAGGCTCCCTGTGACCCAGGAGGCTCCCCCTGACTGGCGCTTACCCTCTCCTGTGGCCACCGGAGACAGTCAGGACCAATGTCAGCCTTGAGACCACAGGGATCCAGCTGTGGGTTATGCTTCTGGCCTTTATTCATGCACATTTACATCTTTTATTCCTTATTCCCCCCCATCTCTTTATTTCTAACCCTTAGGGGAAATGAGGAGTATACTTTGCTAATGTGCAAGGGGACATAAATCTGGATTTTAGGTTTGAATAGTCTGCCTTTAATATGTGGGCATTCCAGTACATATTTCCACTTTTTTAAACATCTTTAAAAAAAAAAAGTATTTCTGGCTGCACTGAGTCTTGCTCACTGCGTGCGGGATTCTCAGTGCCCTGGAGCATGGACTCTAAGGCATGTGTACTTAATAGCTGTGGTGTGTGGGGCTTAATTGTTCTGTGGCACGTGGAATCTTACTGGACCAGGGAACGAACTCATGTCTCCTGCATTGGCAGGTGGATTCTCAACCACTGGACCACCAGGGAAGTCCCATCCTAGCCTTTAAAAATTAGGTTCTAAGGCGGCTGTCTCTGTCGTTACTAACTGGAACTCATCAGTTTCACCTTTTTCGTCTGTTTTATCTGTAAACTGAAAGGCAATTGAGTGGGCAAGCCAAACTTGATTTTCTCTTCCATAAAATGGGGATAATAAGAGTAACTACTTTATTGAGTTGTTACAAAGATTACACAGATAGTATGTGTAAAAAAGATGGTATCTATAAATGCTTGGTAGAATGTATGGGGGTTATTATAATGAGCATGCTACATGTTTTCTCTTCTAAATTAAACTTTGCAAAAACTTGGGAGATACTCTGAAGTCCATTCCTGCTGGTTTTTAAACTGTACAGCACAGGAGCATCGGAGTTCATTGTTTGCTCTGCCATCTGGTAATAACTGTCAACTGAAAGAAACGCACAATCTACAAGTGAGAATTATGTTTTATTTGCTGAACGAAACTGAGGACTTAGGCTCAGGACACAGCATCTCAGATAACTCTGAGAGGCTGCTCCGAAGAGGCAAGGGGGGAGGGCCAGGATATATAGGGGTTTTTGCAACAAAGACTAGGTATTCAGAACATTACTGTAAAAGAAAAACCAGGTATTTAGAGTTAACGAATTTAGTGTTTTTCTAAGCATGGGAAGTTGCAAGAGTCTGGGCTCACTGAAATCCTTTCTTTGCTATCTGGAGTCAGTATCCTGTGCTTCTCATCCTGCGTCTCCTCAGCGTGCACAGTCAGGGCGGCTGTAATGTGATGGCTTGATGGCTGTGACATTCTTTGTTTACTGATATGGTAGGCAGTATTTCTCATTTACACACCTGATACTTATTGAATGTCTTATTATCTGCCTGGTACTGTGGTACTGTGTGAGGGGCTTTGTAAGTTATCTGATTTAATGCTCCAACCTTCCTAAGTAGATTTCCTATATTTTTCTGAGTAAATTGAGACTCTGACAGGGTTAAATGTCTTGCCTAACTTTATAACAGTTAGTGGGTTTCAACTCTTATCTGCCTCAGGCCTTTTAGGCTCCAGAGTCCATGTTTTCTTTACTTCAGTTCAGTTCAGTCGCGTCCAACTCTTTGTGACCCCATGAATCGCAGCACGCCAGGCCTTCTTGTCCATCACCAACTCCCGGAGTTTACCCAAACTCATGTCCATCAAGTTGGTGATGCCATCCAGCCATCTCATCCTCTGTCATCCCCTTCTCCTCCTGCCCCCAATCCCTCCCAGCATCAGGGTCTTTTCCAATGAGTCAACTCTTTGCATGAGGTGGCCAAAGTACTGGAGTTTCAGCTTCAGCATCAGTCCTTCCAATGAACACACAGGACTGATCTCCTTTAGGATGGACTGGTTGGATCTCCTTGCAGTCCAAGGGACTCTTAAGAGTCTTCTCCAACACCACAGTTCAAAAGCATCAATTCTTCGGCGCTCAGCTTTCTTCACAGTCCAACTCTCACATCCATACATGACCACTGGAAAAACCATAGCCTTGACTAGACGGACCTTTGCTGGCAAAGTAATGTCTCTGCTTTTTAATATGCTATCTAGGTTGGTCATAACTTTCCTTCCAAGGAGTAAGCGTCTTTTAATGTCATGGCTGCAATCACCATCTGCAGTGATTTTGGAGCCCAAAGAAATAAAGTCTCACGCTACTTCCACATCTATTTCCCATGAAGTGATGGGACCAGATGCCATGATCTTAGTTTTCTGAATGTTGAGCTTTAAGCCAACTTTTCCACTCTCCTCTTTCACTTTCATCAAGAGGCTTTTTAGTTCCTCTTCACTTTCTGCCATAAGGGTGGTGTCATCTGCATATCTGAGATTATTGATATTTCTCCTGGCAATCTTGATTCCAGCTTGTACTTCTTCCAGCCCAGCATTTCTTTACTTGGCTACTCATAAATGTTGTAGTAAAGCTAATTTAATAATACAGTTTAAGGAACAAGGAATGGTAGCTGACAAACAGAAATGTTAAGAAAATAGACTGACTTAAAATCATTGCTTTATGTGTTTACTGTGGCATATCTAAGTGGCCCAAGGACATATTAAGTAATTCTCTTTGAAATCAAAACTACTAGGTGCTGAACAAGTTTAACCTGTAGAGTCTACCAATAGTTTAAGATAGACCTGAACACTATTTTATATAATATAAAAAGAAACTATACTTCAGATCAGAGAAAGCAACAATGAATTCAGGGCTTCACTTCAATAAGACCATCTTGACTCACACCTGCCTTCTGGTTCATCCTGACATCAGGTCTACTCTTCTCACTACCTCTCATCACCACTACGAACAGACAGTGAGACTTGGGCATTAATTCTCATTTTCAGAATGCGCATTTTACTCAGGAGACCCAATTTAAAAGAACAAACAAAACTTTCTCAGTCTGAGGATAAAGAAGTTACCTAGTTTATATGAAGTAGGCTTCAAATATGCCAATTACTTATGTCAAGGAAATACCACTAGTTTTAGTGTGTAGTTTATCTCTGTATTTATCTTAAAGTGAGATTTTAATATATAATGTGAAGAGCTAAGTAATCTGGTTTACAGGCTACTTTAGTCTGAAAACAGGTGGAAGTGGAAGTATACCTTTAAAGGAGAGCCACCAGAGGTGAGTGTGCACAAGTCATCCTATAATTATGTGACTGATACCGTCTGTAATAAAAGCACAAAAACAGTTAGATGTGGGTCTGTATTTACTTTTAAAGAATCTTTTTATAGTGAAAATGAGCCACAATGGCTGCTCTGTTATGTATATTTACTATTATATTGCTTCTGTTTAATTGATTAGCTCTTAATCCTGGGGCTTATACCTGGGCTAGTCATGCTTTATACATTTGTGAATGACAGTCCACAACTGAGCTGAAAACAGAATGAGGTCTTGGTGGACAAGGCTGTAATTCTTTTCAAGTTAATGACAGTAACGTAAGTCTGATACATAAGCAGAGTGCATTCAGAACACTCATACCTGATAGCAGGTCAGGAAAAGAGAACAGGGACTCCAGACTAAGGGGGGGAAAACTGAGAAGTCATAACTACCCCAAAGATGAGAAGGACACCACAAGACAAGCACCTGATTCTTCTGTAAAAAGGAAACGAATCAGTCCCTTGGGGTTGATACACCAACAGCCTCAGCCCATTGTCATCCTGCCTCTTTCAGAGCTTTTTACTACTATCTAATTTCATGAAAAGTAGACATCTCCAAACAAAAAGAGTGCTATTCACCAAAAGAAAGAGGTCTTATCAGCATGGAACTTAATAAGGAAAAGTATTTATTTGTGCCTTGCACAATTTTTGAAAGCCATTATTGCTATTCTATTTTTGGTATTTACTACAGTACTGGGTGCAAAGCTAACAAAAGAAAAGCTTACTGAAAAAACGAATTACAGGATGAATGCACCAATAGTGATTTCTCGAGAGCTCAAATTCCATTACAGTGACCCTTCTAGGCAGCCCCAGAGGGGTTCAGTGCAAGTCACAAACATGCTTGATCTGCCGCAAAGTACATCCATTTTTAAGAATGTAATGCTTACATGGGGCAAAACTTGGAGCTCACCATCCCAAACTCTCATATGCCAGCCTACACTAATAAGGTAGGTATCAAAAACTCGAACTGCTCAGTGTTTAATTAACCAAAGGTTCCTTCTAGGTCCCTCAAAAGAAAAAAATGTGTGTGATGAGTATGTGGAACACTCACTTTTAGATGAATGAAAAGACAGAAATCACAATCAGTACAAACTAATAACTAAACAATAGTGGAATAACAAAATGTAAATCTGACTGTTTTGGCACAGAGTAGACCAAATGGTTTGCTCATATTTTTAAAAATCAGAACTGAAATATATGAGTCTTATAAAAGAACAGATAAAGTGGTTCTTGTAAAACAGTCCAGGGTATCATAAAGTTCTGATCCCTGCGTTCCACTGATCAGGCCTTGTGGCCTCAGGAGAGCAGTCGGGTAGACATGAAATAGTCCTCACTGGAGGGTCCCTCCACTTGACAGGTTCACTCCACATCCTGGCACAAGTGGTCACTGTGGGACTTTATGACTTGCTGTCTCCTTTTTCCTCTGGTGTTGTTTCCCAAACTGGCTTCTTGATGTGTTCTGGTAACTGTTCTAATCTTGTCTAGAGAGAAAAACAAAATTATAGTATAACAGACTTAACTGAACTTTTTAGCCACAAACTGAATGTGTGCATTCTCTTCCCTCAAGGCCTCTGACCTTTTTCTTTTACCCCCTCATCTTGCTGCAGGACTTTGAAACAAAGAGAAGGAAACTCAGTGGCAGATAAACTCTCACATATATAATCTGCTGTTCCTCAGTGATCTCCAGGGACCACCAATCAATGTGGAACCTGTGTTGAGACAACTGCTAAGAGGAAGAAAGGCATCAGAAGTTGCTCTGGGAGGATGTGGGCTGCATTCTGTTGAGCTGCCCCCACTGCTCTGGGGGCCGGGGGTCAGGGGGCAGACAGCCCAACCACTGGGGCAAGTCTGCCTCCAGGTCCTCCCCTCCACTGCGGCGGCTGGATCAGGCAGCAATGTATCAACACAATGATATAATAGACCTCCCTGCAACTGAGGTAGAAATTCAAGCCATACCTTTGTAACTTCCATGGCAACTCCTTCAGGTAAGTTTCGCTGAATATATTCCAAGTAGACATCTGCTGTACTTCCAGTGAGATGTTCTAACTAAAATTTCAGACATGAAATTGGTTCATGCTATGCTGTAGAAATTTTAAGACTTTTTTGGGGGGTGGGGTAAAATCAGCAGTCATTTCTTCATCAGTGGAATCTTCAGAATCCCAATAGGAAAAAAATGTAGTTCCTCTGGTTGAACTGGAGAAATATTACTCCCAAATGCCTTAAAGTCAGGGCTCCATGAAACCCAGATGGCAAACATGGTATCAGAACAGCACGAGAATTTCACAAAATAACTCAAAAGCAAACAAAAAATTAAATCATAAGACAGTTAGTATAAGATTTCCTGTATGCTCTATGGTGAGGTGAATAAAATTAAGGATTTTTCTTTTTCATTTAAGGGTAGGGCAATGTCTTAATACAATGCCTAGTACAGCGCTTCTCATATAAAAGATGCACAAGCAATTGTTTTAATAACATTTACCCATCATTTATTGTGTGACAAAATAGTCTAAGTGCTTTAGATAAATACTCATTTAATCCTCATATTAACCTTGAGAGATGAGTCCCGTTATTATTTCCAATTTAAAGATGAAGGACTTAAGTAAGGCACAGGTCACACAGCCAGCAAATGCTAGTGCTTGGACCTGGCTGGCTGACCCCAGATCCCATGCTTTTCTCAACTACAAGACTGTGCTGGCCTGGGTGGCTGCACAAATGAATGATAATCAATGAATGAAAAACCTTAATGTTGGCTATCATGGATGTGGAGAATTCAGTGAGGATGAGAAAAGAATTATTAGAGTTGTGTGAAAACTTAGCTAGAGTTTCTGAAATATAAGCAAAATTATTCCAACGCTAGCTTAGTGTATAAAAATCAGTCAACATAGGGACTTCACTGGCTCTCCAGTGGTTAAGAATCTGCCTTCCAACACAGGGGATGTGGGTCCTGGGCACCAAGGTCCCATATGCCACAGGGCAACTAAGACCATGCTGCAACTAGGGAGAAGCCTGTGCACCACAATGAAAGATCCTGCATGCTGCAATTAAGACCTGTCACAGCCAAATTAAAAAAAAAACTGCCTGCCGTTTCTTATTAAAAATACTAGTCAACATAATGTGCACTCCTGAGTTAAAGTCTGAACTACTCCAAAAAGGGTTTCCTTGGTGGCTCAGACAATAAAGAATCCACCTGCAATGCAGGAGACCTGGGTTCAATCCCTCGGATGGGAAGATCCCCTGCAGGAGGGCATGGCAACCCACTCTAGTATTCTTGCCTGGAGAAATGCATGGACAGAGGAGCCTGGCAGGCTACAGTCCATGGGGTCACAAAGAGTTGGACACAACTGAGCGACTAGGCAAACACTCTGAAAGATGGCTTTACTTGAATATTTTTCTATCATGCTTCTTCCATAAACACAAAAACCACTCATCTTCTTTACAACTGTTGGACATGGACTGACCGAAAGGAAGCCCACAGGCAAAGTTAAAGGAAAGTTATGACGCACTCGTGTGAAATTTGGGGCATTAAAAAAAAAAGCCTGAATATCTGAAATAAACTCACCTCTAAACATCTGTAAAGTGTTCTCATTTCATACTGAACTCTGTGCTTCTTGAAAATATGCACTGATTTGAGAAGAGTAAATCGCTCTATTTTCCTTGGAGGTTCATGTCTAGAAAATTAATGGGCAAAGCAAGACACTTAAGTGATGTTAAAACCTGAGTCACTGATATCAAAGCATGATTCCACAATTTTGTAGGTCAGGCTCACGCTCAATTATAGGCATTAACTATCACTTACAGACTTCCATTTGTTAAGAATGTCATCTCTAACAACTGTTGCCATAAAGCTCAGGCAAAATAAACGCGCAGACAGCAACAGGAACATTTGCCAGAGACCCAAAAAACAAGCCTTGTCATCCAAGTGCTCAGGCGCACACACACACACGCCTCTGGCTTTCACACCGCTGGGTCCTGCATAGACCAAATGTATGAACTGGGGGAGCAGCACCGTGTGTTGGACACAGCTGTGGTATCTGCTGTGTGCATTACAGATACATTGGTAAGCACAAACTACAGTCTGTTATGGGAAACGTGTGAGTTCCCTCAGTTCAGTTAGAAGGCAAGACTGGCAAAGCTCCAAATGAGTCTTGTTCAGCATCAGAGAGCAGAAGGCAAGACAAAGGAGGTGGTTATACTTGACCCTGCAGAGACTTCAAGGCCGTGTGAAGTCACTCTACTCATGCATCAAAGTATTGGGTTGAGTGATGTTTCTTAAGGCAGTTTTAAAACAATGGATATAATAGCAAAGATCATCAAATCCAACAGGTCTGAAAAACTGCGTGTTCACCTAATCCACCTCCCTGCCCCATGGAGATTTCAGACACACAGGCTTCTTCGGACTCCTATGTCTGTGCCATTTCTAGAGAAAGGATTCCTTCATTTTCCTTGTTCATTCTAGTATTTTAAAATTCTGGTAGACAGGAAGGAATGATTCTGCTTAGAATAACAAACCTCAACTCTCTCCATCATGAGTTTCTGTCCCATTTTAAGGGATCAGACCTAGCTGGGACTGGCACCATTTTCCTGACTGTGTTATAGCAGCTAACAGGTCAGAATAAGAAATATCATACTTACACTTTAATAGAGATACCAAGTTCTTTAGCAGCAAGCACTGCAAAATATTCGTAACTGTCCAATACAGCCTTATCATGGCCTTTTACTAAAACTGACAGGCGCTTATATAATGTGTCTGGTTCATCAGAAATGGTTATCTGCAATTTTAAAATCAAGAAGAAAAGCTTCAGTCGTGATTCCTCTAATATTTATACTGGAAAATTTAAAATATTATCCTCAACTGAACAACTTCACAGTTTACTAGTAAGTGGGGAGAAAAACACAGAGTAACATCTTTAAATATCTAAATACAACTACATTCAGACTCCAGAATGACCCTTAAGAATCAGTTATAACACAGTTTGAATCAAAAGGATTTTCAAGCAACCTACAAAATCACCAATGGAACCCTTTAGCTTAAGTTACTGAACCCCAAATACACAACAGGAAAAGATTTAGGGGTTTGTTAATAAAACTAGCTTGGTCAGAAGAACTGGACTGAGAATTAAACTCTCCCACTTCAAGCTAAATGACAACAGGCAAGTCATATACTAATCTCATTGCACTTTAGTCCTCTCATATATAAACAGGACAATACCTGTGCTACAGTTCATGGCATTTCTGCTGGGAACAAATAAGAGAGCACAGATTTAAGTGCTTATAAATTATAAACATCATTAAACAAAAGCGAGCTGTTGCTACTCATATTCTTTTTATTAGGTTTGTCCATGTTTATTTTGCCTGCCCTAATAGAAAAATGACTCATTTCTAGTTAAAATGTTATGACACTGATCATACAACTAACTTCTACCTCTTCCACCCTAATACTTAAGGATCTTAGAAATAATGGGTTTGACATTTCTGACTTTCTTCCAAGACGTGAATTACCCTCGCTTCATTCATCCATCAAACCAACAATTTATATTACTAATCCGATGTTTCAGAGTTAAATCACTTTGTCCCTGAAAGCAGATCTACTTATTCACCAGGAAACTAGATATTCACTCGCAAGTACCCCCAAATATGGTTGTTGGAAGAACAGAAAATACTTGTATACTACTCTTAAGTGAAGGGACAACAGAGGGGGAATATGGCCCTAAGATGTGTAATGACTGGTCTCTATAGGGTTTTAAAGATATTTTGAATGTTACAAATACTAAAAATCGAAAGATTTCACATAAATATTGGAATTTCATGTGGAAAATGTATACAATATGACATCCCTAGGTCTGATTTTCCACATAACACAGGGGCTATAGCAAGGAGCAGCTGTTTGCTCAGAAAGGGCACAGCCTGCCCCTGTGGTCATCCTGTCACTTCCTTACAGGCCTGGCTCAGGCAGGCACCTGGAGACCCGGCATTCACACATGCTATAAAGTGACAACACTGAACCAGCAGTCCATTAGATATATCACAGTTCCATTTTGGTGTGTGTGGTGTGCGTAGACGATTACATACAAAGGTATAGAGGATTCATACCAAACTGTTAAAGGGGCTTATTTTTGAGGGGTGGGACTGCAAGCATTTGGTTTGGAACTTGTAAGGATTTTATAAAAACTACAAATAACCCAAAAACTGGGTTGATGGAACCATGACTTTCACGTAAAGGAAACAAGGTTACACACTGCTCCTGGATTTTGCTTGTGATAATGCTCACTGTGAACAATAAAGCATTGTCCAGGCCCAGACTCACTGTCTTAAAATGAAAATAAAGACCTGAAGGCCCCACCCCCACTCCCCACCACACAAACCGCTTCTATAATACCAAGTATTCAGCATCACTAATTATGACAACTCTGCACACTGTACTGAGCTAAAAGCAAAAAGCTCATTCCCACAGTTATCTGGGGTAAGTAATTTATTCAATTAGCTCTCACCTTGACAGCCTGAAAGCGACCCTGAGCACTCAGGGATATCAGAGAATACTTTCCTCAGGCTCACTGTGGGTCTGCCAGTATTCTAGAACACATTTGTTTTATTCATAAAGTGTTTGGGAAACAGCCTCAAATGAAATAAGGAGGAAAATTTATCGATAATGTACCTTCTTATGCCAAGAAATAGGGAGTGCATACCGTAGGCTTGGTCAAATCCTTGGGGACATCAACGTGTAGGTTTGAAAACTGTACCCACTTCATACTGGTGCTGCTATGCGTGGAAACAAACAGAAATCTAAGTAAAACAACATAAGAGTCTATTTTCTTATCAATTTAGCAAATCCAATTATATACTTACAGAAGAAAGCCATCGTTTTTGGCTATACTGCTCCTAGAACTGCTTACAGAAAAATTCCTTGAACCCTTAAAAAAAAGGGGGATGTGTATCAGAATTGAAGTCAATTTCCAAACCAGTCATTGTTTCCATTAAAACCCAAAAGGATGCTTCAAACAACAGGTTTTCTCTTTATTTTAGATGAAGATATGGGGGTAACTGGGGCTTCCCAAATAGTGTAATGACAAAGAGTCCACCTCCCAATGCAGGAGATCCTTGGGTAGGGAAAATCCCCTGGAGAAGGAAATAACAACCCACTCAAATATTCTTTCCTGGAAAATCCCACGGACAGAGGAGTCTGGCGGGCTACAGTTCATGAGGTGACAAAAGAGACACAACATAGGAACTGAACAAACAAAACAAACAACTAGGGTAACTAAATGCCAAATTAGGCTTCATTAGGAAAAAAAATAAGACAATGGTAGAGTTGATAATCAAAAAGGACTCTCAAAATACCACAGACTGTATCTTTTAAAGCTCAGGAGCAAGAATTTTTTAAAAGCAAGCAATTCTCACATGAATAGCTATGAATTAAATATGTGGACATTAAGGAAGAAAACATTTGACTTCATTTGACCATTATTTTTTACAGACTAAATGTATTTCAATATAATACATACTTTACTTAAATATTTTTGAGCATTAAAAAAAAGTGCCTTTATAATTTATTAGGCTGGGATAAGAATTCCAAAGTACTCTTGAAGTTTTCATCCTTTTCCAGCATATTTATTTCTTGCTTTGGCTGGGACAACTAGCTTATAAGTAACTAGCTATAACAACTAGCTTGTAAGTAAACTGAAATACACATTGGAATTTACACCCATTTACTATCACTACTGTGCCTCACTCATACTGCAACAATCCAGCATTCCCAAATCCTTTATTATCAGCTCCCCCTGGTGGAACAAAACTTCCAGTTGTAGGAAATCTATCCTACTATATGTAACACATAATCTGCCACTTGCTTTTTCTTTTTTCTTAAGCTTTCCTGAGATTTAAAAGTGCAACCTGAGAAACTGGAAGCTTAACAGATCCTTAAAAACACTTCAAAGGTGAGAATACCAGTTTAGTACAAACAAAATTAAAATAACAGAGGGTCACCTAAGTTGTTAAGAATGTCTATTCATAGCTTATTATCCTTTTCCCTCTCTTTGCCGAAGGAGGAGGCAAATCAAAACTTTCATAGTCTCCCTTGGATCAAGGGGGAAAAACAAAAAGAAGAAAGGAAATCAAGCACAATACCACAAGGTGGTAAGAGGTACAGGCCTTTCTCCACACATATTCACAGAGAAAACTGCCTCCCATGTTTGTGGGCCAGTGAGCCCACAATCCAGTTGTGCTGAAGAACCACAGGTCTAAGGAATATGACACTTCCCAAGTATCTTCCCCTGCTTTTAAAATCTCAAACCCCACCCTTATGGCAGAAAGTGAAGAGGAACTAAAGAGCCTCTTGATGAAAGTGAAAGAGGAGACTGAAAACGTTGGCTTAAAGCTCAACATTCAGAAAACTGAGATCATGGCATCTGGTCCCATCACTTCATGGGAAATAAGATGGGGAGACAGTGGAAACAGTGTCAGACTTTATTTTTTTGGGCTCCAAAATCACCGCAGATGGTGATTGCAGCCATGACATTAAAAGACGCTTACTCCTTGGAAGGAAAGTTATGACCAACCTAGATAGCATATTAAAAAGCAGAGACATTACTTTGCCAACAAAGGTCCTTCTAGCCAAGGCTATGGTTTTTCCAGTGGTCATGTATGGATGTGAGAGTTGGACTGTGAAGAAAGCTGAGCACCGAAAAATTGATGCTTTTGAACTATGATGCTGGAGAAGACTCTTGAGAGTCCCTTGGACAGCAAGGAGATCCAACCAGTCCATCCTAAAGGAGATCAGTCCCGGATGTTCATTGGAGGGACTGATGCTGAAGCTGAAACTCCAATACTTTGGCCACCTCATGCGAAGAGTTGACTCATTGGAAAAGACCCTGATGCTGGGAGGGATTGGGGGCAGGAGGAGAAGGGGATGACAGAGGATGAGATGGCTGGATGGCGTCACTGACTCAATGGGCATGAATTTGAGTAAACTCCGGGAGTTCGTGATGGACAGGGAGGCCTGGCGTGCTGCGAATCATGGGGTCGCAAAGAGTTGGACGTGACTGAACTGAACTGAAAGTGCTGTTACATCCACAAATGAACCTTAAGAAGTTCTTACCTTTGCTTTCCTTTCTTTTTTTGAGGGAGTGGAGCCTCTGCTCTGGGTAAATATGTCTTAAAAATAATTCAAAATTTCAACCTTTAATGCTACCTGACTTAAGACAGTGGTTCTCAAAGTGTGGTCTAAGGACCTCTGAGGGACTTCTGAGACACTTTCAGAGGCGGCTCCCGAGGCTAAACTTACATTTTTTTTTATAATAACAGTAAGATGCTACTTTCAACTTTCCCACTCAAAGTCTCTCACCAGAGTACAGTGAAGTGTTCCAGAGACTGTATGGCCTCTGAGGTAGTAAGAGACTGCAGAAGCAGCTAGAGAAGCTGTCTTCTATTTAGCCAGACATTAAAGAGGTTTGCAAAAACATAAAACATGCCACTCCTCTCTCTCAATTTGTTGTGGAAAATCTACTTGCTTCCCATAAAACCGCTAATTATGTTAACATGTAATGAGTTTATTAGTGTTATTTTTAATTAAGTATTTTTAAGATTCTCGGTTGTATTTTCTAATAAGCTAAAAAATCGATAGCTTAAACACCACAAAACCCAAAGCTCCTTGGAGTCCTCAACATTAAAAAACAAAACAAAACAAAACACTTTTTCTATGGTATGGAGTATAGCGGATTAACAATGTTGTGACAGTTCAGGTAACAGCGAAGGGACGCAGCTATACATATACATGTATCCAGTCTCCTAAAGAGTAGAGGAGTGCTGAAGCCAAATAAGAACGGCTGCTTGAATTTTTTTATTTTTTCTCCAAAAAACACAGCAGTGAATATTTAACCCACTTCTCTGATTTCAGAGACTGTCATCTGAGTCTCAGAAACCTGGTTATCAGGAAGGTATCTCAATCTGATTCCGTGAGAAGCGTCTAAACTCTCAAGCCACCGAATTTTCGCGAGGTGTAGCTTCCTGACTTCTCTGAGCCTATTCCGCAAACGTGAAAGGCGAGGTCTGCAACATTCGCTCCAATATCCTCTCCACTTATCATAGTCTACTCTTCTTCTCGTTCCTGTCTTTGCCCTGAATCATTAACTTCTGTTTTATCCTGAGAGAATTCGAGATAAAATCAGCCCTTTTCTCGCCACCTTCTTCCAAACAACGGGTCAAAGTGCGGAATAAATATCGCGGAAGATGGGAAAAATGACAAGTGGCAATTAGACGTAATGGTACCTGTCCCTGTTCGGCCGCCTAATCCACGTAGCACGCTCCTTACCTGCCAGAGACGCCGGCCCAGGGACCCAAACACCGCTCGCGCCGCCATCTTGCCGTTCCCTCTCCCCCGGATCGCTTCCGGGATCACAGAGGCGTCCTTTGACCATAGAGTTCCGCAGAAGGAGAGAGTGTATCCTTGTGTTCCGGCGGAGGAATAACCACAGAGACGTGATTCCACGCTCTCGGGATGAACACAGCCGGCTTCCTTCAGGTCTTAACCTGGCCCATCCGCCTTCTTGTTATAGCTTCAGCTTGTTTCTAGGTAGTTACTGAGTTCCGTTAGTCGTTTGTTCTTTGCAGTTCCTGTCTTGTTGGACGTAAACATAACCACACGCTTGGAACAAATATGACTAATGTATTGACAGTGGTTATCTCTGAGTTGATGGTTGATTGATAGTTGATTTTCCTGTTATAACGGAGCAAAGCGCTTGTGTGCCTGTGGCTCGCAAAAAAACCCAGACTGACAGTGGGGGTTTGCAGAGAGTAAGGATTTATTGCAGGGCGCCAGGCAAGGGAGTATGAGTCAAGCCTCAGATCCACTCCATGTTTATCTTTGGGTTAAGGTATTCTTGTCTGTTTTTTTTTTTTTTTTTTTTTTTAAGGGGAATAACCAAGAGGCTGGGTTTAGTGGTCTTGTGACATTTTCGAATCATAGTTTTGAGAGTCAGAATGTCTCTGGTTTAGGATTCCCTGGTCATGTGGTCCACGATTTGGTGTCCGATACTCACCTTGCCTTGGAGAAACAATCTGCGTTTATAACTTAGAGGTGAGAGCTGTAACCGCAATAGCCTTGGCAGAAGCCAGTGTCCTTTTCAGAATCAAGCTCCCTCTTTCAGTTGTGACATTCGCAGTTGGCTGGTCCCTCTTAGCCAGTGGAGTTTTCCTAGAGCTCTCCAACTCTGTTGCTGCTTCTAAAGCATCAGTCTCTCTTCTGGGATGGCTCCTCAGCCTGCCTCTGCTGCCCTGAACAAGCTGAGTGAGGGTTCTGCAGCAGCCAATGATGGTGACATTACAGCTTGCAAACAACATTTCCCTGTGTTACCTAATCGGATCCTCACAAGATGACGTACAGTTTATCCGAATTTAATAAGTGAGGAGACTGAGACTCAGAGATGAAATGACTCAAAGTCATGTGGTGAATTAGTTACAGCTGAACCAATAACCAGCTTCAACATCCTAGTTCAATGCCTTTTCCACCCCTGCAACACCCCTGAAGTTGACTCTGTGATAAGGTCCAGTTCTACTTAAGTCTCTAGGATGTGAAGCATAGAGATCCCTGCTTCCCTATGCTCCTGCAAGAAAGGAGTTTATTTTTAAAGACAGAGATGGCCTTACCTACTCCTGAAACTGGAAAAGTGGGCTCAAAACAGCCTTCGGAACTGGAGGCCCTCTCCACCCCTCTGGCCAAATATGGTCTCTTTATGGATGGCCTTTCTCTGCTTGTAAATTGTGTCTGCTCCCTCAGATTCCCACCTTGCACGTGACCACTGCTTGCTGCTTTTGGTTCACCAAGTTTCTCCATTCATACTCTAAAATGCAGGAATTGGATTTGGTCCCCTTGTTTTCCAGGACTAAACTGTGTCATCGAAAAGACTGTGGGCCTAATAGCTTTTGGTCAGGTGCCAGCCCTGGACCAATTAGCTGGGGGCAAACTGGGAATCATTGTGAGGGGCCAATTGGGGTTTCGCCAGCAGTGGGGTTGTGGACAGGGTCTTTTGGTATGGTGTGTAGGCATAGTGCGGGTTTTTTGTTTTGACACATTAAAGTTATTAGTTTATTAGCATGGACGGTGTTCTGAAGCTTGGCCAGTCCATTATGGGTCTCTTCCCTGTGAACTAACCCTTTAAACCTCTGAATTAGTGTAAATGAACAGGAGATCAAGTGATTCTAGATGGTTGGTGCAAGTCTACCTTGCTTTATATCCAGGAAAAATAAGTGTGTGCATCAAATATTTCTAAGTTAAATCATACTTTGATTGCACTGGTTGTTCTGTTTTAAAAGACACCCCTTCTCCCTTGATTGTGCTGGTTTCATGGTTATACACTTATCTCCAAACTCATCAAGTTGTACACAATAAATATCTATAGAGTTTATGTGTCAAACATACCTTTAAATAAAGTGGTTGGGAAAAGAAGAAATATCAAGATCATTGAAAATAAAATTATAGAAGCAGAGGAAGTAATGATCCCAAACAGCCAAAAGAGAGATCCATGTTGTATGTTAAGGATGTGTGTGCTGCAGTGTAAATCAAGCATATATGACTGCTTGGCCTTTACACTCAAACAGAAGCATTAAACACATCTCTTGAGGGATAGCTGGAGGATAGCTTTTTTCAAAAGGTTCTCTCTCATATAAAGAAATAATCAGTCCTTTGGCTCTTTTATACAGGGATATCTGAGACTCAAAAATCTATTATCTAAATAAGATAATGTATTAATTAATATTAGATAAATATTAATAATAATGTTCAGTTTCTTAACATGACTTCCTAATTATGTTTTGCTTATGTCAACATTAAAACGCAGCCTCAGTCCCCAGCTGGCTGGCTGTGACCAAGGGAGGTAGACTGGAGGTCTGTGGAACTAAGAGTTGACTTTAGGTAAACTCAAAAGAGGTTTTATTTACGCATACACACATGCAGATAAACTTCCCTGGAAGATTAGAGATAACCACTTTAACAAATAGTTGCTGAGAACCTATTGCAAATTGCTGTGAATATGTGGGTGATGGTGAGATGGTTCAGTAATAGTAATAAACCATGAGCTTTGCTCTTCCCACTGGTGGACTTGGATCTGTTCCCAGGACCCTGTATGTTTTTTCTAAGTATTAAATTCCTTGGCATGCAGGCAGGAATGATGTCACAGTCCTCTTTATCCACTTAACTCCCCCATGTGTAATAACAGTGTAGAATAGTGCCTGGTAGATGAGTAATGAATGCAAAAATTAAAATCTTCAGATTGGACACCTGAGCCTCTGGAAGCAGAATTTAAATTTCCAACACTGGCTAAATGCACAGTGTTTGTAAAGGAAGAGCTGTTTCCTTTGGTACAGGACCAGAATTGCCCAAATTAAAAGTATAAAACCCCCCAAGCATGTAGAAGATCAAGGTCTCAGACAGCTATGCCCCACTTAAATCAAGTTCTGTATAAAATCCAGAATTTCAGATTTCTCCTGAACTTTGCTGTTGAGCATTAAATTCAGAATTTGGAAATCGAGATTAGCCATGCCTATAAATCAGGGTGGGCTGGATTTTGTTGGCAGTTCCCTGTGAGGCACCTTGTATATTACTGAACTCCCTGAAACTGCATTGATTACTGAGAGTTAGAAACCCTCAACCCTTCAAGTGCCTCATCCACTGCCTGGAGAAGCAGAAATATTCAGCTTGGCCTCCAGAGTGGGGGTGGGGGCACTTATATGAGCATTAAACCTGATAATACCCCTCTAAACAGGTCTCTAGAAACCAACTAATGGTAAATTAGCATTGAGAAGTCACTTTAGCGGCTAAAAAGAAGGAATGTTAAGCCAAATGAAACTCAAAAAGATAACATTTTATTTTCAGAGCAGCTGATGCAATATTGAATCAGGTTTTCACAAATAAATATGACAGTGTCTATTTGGTTACATCTCTGATGAATGCCTATCTATAAGAACTGTAATAAATTTCTAAGAAGACTAATGACTGGAAACTTTTAAGTAAAATTCTCCTGGCTTTCTGAAAAATAGTATTGTGGCAGTTAAAAAAAAATGCTCATCACTCAGGGGGAAACCAACCTAGAATGCCCTAGTTGTTTTTGTTTTTTAAGGAATGCAACTTTTGAGGACAAGTCTATAAAACATCTTTATTTGTTACATATGATGTTTAAATATAACTTTGCTTTCAAGCTTCAAACTTTTTTTTTAAACCCCTGGGAAAATAAGACTTTTGGTTCACCTTAACAAAAACTGACCTAGGAAGAAACATTTTTAGCAAAATGTATTATAAAATTCACTAGAAAATACTGTCCTCTTTTTTTGCCAAAATGTTACATAAAATCCTTATTAAAAATACACACGATACAAAAGAAAAAAGTATGAATATGCTATACATACTGCTTTTGATATGGACCAAGGGACCTGCATTCCAGGGGAAAATACAGTGAAGCACATTAGATATTATGATGTCAACTGAAAATAGTGCAAACCGGAATAAATTACATCCTAACATGGCAAGGCATGCAAGACATTTCCTGTGAAGAGAACACAACGAAGCCAGAACAGGAAGCAATCACAACCACCATTTAAAAATGTTTTAGTTTTTATTACATTAATTTTTTTCAAAAATACTTTTCTTTACAATAGAACTCCTAGAAAATATTTACAACCTTCCTCTAATAAAATAGAACAGCAGTTAAATATATTTGAAAATAAGATGGGTTTTTCCATAAAATATATCTTTTAACTTTTTATATACAAGCTTTCTCAAAGAGGTCTAAATTCACTAATGAAAAACTATCTGATAGTAAACAGTAACCTGTTGAAGACATAAACCATCGGGAAGAAAAGTTCTTCGGGGTGAGGAGAGATGGGGGTGGGGAACTAGAACACAGCACATACATGCAGGCAGAATCATTTTCAGGAAAAAAATAAGTGCAATATTTTACTGTGAAGTCAATCCTCTAAGCTGATACTGTGAAGAAAAATACTAATTCAGCAAAGTGAACTGTCTCATCAAGGAGGAGTTCTTTGGTTATTTTAAGTCAAAAATGCTTATGGTATACCGCGTGGAAAGTCAAAACTGAATTGTGCATTATATTTTTGCCTTGGCAACTCAGTTTATTTTAATGTTTTAAACTGGAACAGCCGGGCAAATCTCCAAACAGAATGCATACATTTGCTTTATAAACATTTTTCCTGGGTGTCTGCTCCTTTGCCAGATAAACTTTCAGAGATCCAATAGCAGAACCCTTCCAGAACCCTCTCATATACCCACATGTGGAGGGAAGTAGTCACTGGGGCAGATGGGATCAGCCGGTATTACACTTGGTATGGTTCTCAAATAGATCTGCCACAAAGCTGATGCCCTGCCCAGGCAGTCCTGAACTCAAAACATAGAATAACTTGTCAGAAATGGCGACAAATGACACATTATTTCCCTTAAAAAAAAGAAAAGAAAAAGGAAACTTTCAAGACCTCTTTTTTTCTGAGAACAGAAATGATGGCATGAAAGGAACCGTTGTATCGATCTTCTGTCCACGGCTTTCCTGAGATTCAGAGGACACTGCCCGCGTGGGGCCACTGTGGGTCGTGACTGCCCGCTAAACGCTTCTGCAAACGACGTAAAGGATGCTTTTTTCCTATCCTCATCCTTCCACTGACATCCTCTTTCACGTCAAGCTAGTTACTGTGTCACGAAGTGCCCTGGCAGGGTTGCCACGCCTGCAGGAGCTGGGGCATCAGCCTACCTGGGGCGGGGGAAGGCGGGAAAGCCCCCTGCTCGGAAGTCACCAGCCAGACGCGTCAGCTCTGAGCTGGGACCGCATTCCAGTCTGAAGGCGCGCACTCGTTTGCCCTGACGGAGGCCGCAGAGCAGTCTGACTCAGCTCAAAAGCCTGAGCTGAAAGCCATTTTTGACGGATTACAAGTTTAATACCTTCAAGTACAAACAGCAGCCCTGCCGGCAGGGACAGGAGGCAGAGCAGAGTTATGTCGCTTGGAGAATTCTAGAAGAGCTTTGGTAAATGACTTTATGAATAAATTCAGTTTGAATGCAAACAATGGAGCTGAAGGGGCATCTGAAACCGTTTTTGTTGGCCTTTAATGCTATTTCCCTTGTATTCGCCATCAGATTTGCTAGAAAACCCTTTTCCTCAGAGTTAGCGTCACAGTAAACTTCGGTCCAGCACAGATGCGTGACAACAGAATCGCAGTGAATCAGGTTTCATGGTACTTCCAAGTGGCACAGAGTAATTTTGGAACCCCACAGACCATTAACGGTGTGGCAAAAAGGAATAAGCTCTTCTGAGCTAGTTTTTGGGCAAAAGAAGGCTTCTTGGCATTCTAGATACTTTGATCTGTGCTCCTTGACTATCTTCCCTAAAAACAACCCTAGCAACTTAATAGTTGGGGTTATTTTCCTCCGGACGGACTTGCAGTCAGTCAGCTCAGGCTGAAGTACGCCTCTGCCAACCAGTGAATTGGAGTCAACCAGTCCCCAGGGCACGGGGAAGAGGACAGGCTTGCTCTATGAACCACCTTCTCAGTAAACCACTGCCTGAAATGGTGTGGTTTGAAAGTCTGAAATACAGTACTCAGTTTTTAGAGCCAGGCTGAGTGATGGGCAGGGCAGGGAGAAAAATTATTTTCACATCTGGTCAACTCTTCAAATGACGTGTATGCTGGAAGAAAGCTGTGGAACACAAGGCTGACTTTGCTCACTGGAAAGCTACTTCCTAGCAGGGTCTCTCAGCAAAGATGCCAAGTTCACTGCAAACTGTGGAATGAGGTCAACACAAAAATGACTGTTGGTGGGGAAGGATGGTCCAGACCCCAGCACAAAGAAAGCAGCCTGCTTTACACACACACACACACACACACACACACACACGCAAACACTCGCTCACTCATGCAAGCTTTGGGATAAAAGGCAACCAGGATGGTTGGCATCTAAAAAGCAAAAGAACATGAATGTCAAATTCATTCCCAGCCAGGAATGAGTTCGTGGGAATGTAGCCTAGCCCAGATGAAACACATCTTAAAGTAGAATTGTGCCAATTATTTATTCCCCCCAACCTCCCATAAAAACAATTGTTTTTAAATAAAAGGAAAAGAAAAAACCGATTTGTTTCTAAACCTGGAAAAAAAAAAAACGAGCACTTTTTAAACAGGTAGTTTAAAATGATTACAAAACAAGCAGGCAGTCCCAGTTTCCTGATGAGAGGCTGGAGGCTGTGGGTTTTCGCTGTCTTGAAGCGACACGCGGGACCTTCAGAGTTCCGTGTCACCCTGAAGCAAAACTGAAGCCTGATCATCCAGGAGGAGACCGGTGTCCACGACCTCGGCCTCTGCCATGACGCCTCCTAACTGCTGGACGACGTCGTCATCGAGGAGGTCCACGTCCTTGATGGGTTTGATCAGACTCAGCTGGTCCAGGGGCAGCAGCCCCTGCGGCCCCACCGGCCCCGTAGTCCTCTCAATTGTGGCTGCCATCTCGGCCGCAAACGCCGCCTTCTGCGCTTTCTGCCTCTGCTGTTCCTCCTGCTGTCTGTGAGTTTTCATGTGTGCGTTTCGGCTTTTGATCTTGAAGAAGACTCTATAAAAATGAGGAAAAAGAAGCATGAGACATTTAGAGCATCGGAGTTCTTGGAAATCCAAGGGGTCCTAGAGGGAACTGTGGGTGTGCGGTCTGATGCTTGGTTTGGGGTGGTGATGACAGTGTTCTGGTCTCCTTAGCTCCCAAGGCCTCCTCCCCTGATGACCTGTCACCTCTCTTCTCTCCAAGGGAAGAAGATGGGGACGGGAAAACATTTGTGTGTGTTGGGCTTTCTCCCTGTGACAGTGGAGGATGGATTCTCAAAGCTGTCCTGTCTACCTGTGGCCTGGGGCCCATGCCCCTTTCCCTCCTTCTCCTCCCTCTCTCTATCTCCATCGCTAGGTAAGCCCGCTCAACCAACTGAGAATTCCCAAATCATGCGGCCCAGCTCCACTGGTTCCCACCATAAAACAACCCCTCCTCTGCCTCTGGCCTCCCATCCCTGTTCTTCCCGTCAAAATTCCAGAGGGTCTCTGCAGACACGGACTGCTCCTCTATCCTCCACACTCTCCAAGTGGAGCACCGTCCCCTGTACTCAGCCCGAGTGCTTGAGATCACTTGTTAGTAATTGTGTGGGCCAATCCAACAGCCCCACCTCAGTCTTCACTGTACTTGACTTCTGCACCAAGCAGTCCTCTTCACCCAAGATCCCTTCTTATTTTGGCCATCATATAGCATAGTTGGCTCCTGTTTGCTTTCGAATGAAACAGTGGTTCTCAGCTGAGGGTGGGTCTGCCTCCTGGGGAGTAACGTCTGGAGATATTTCTGATGGTCACAATTGGGTGGTGGTGGTACTTCTGGCTTTGAGTGGGGTAGAGGCCAGGGATGTCACTAAACATTCTACGATACTGAGGGCAGGTCCTCTACCCCAAACAAGGAATCTTCAGACCCCAAATATCAGTGCTGAGGTTGAGAAATCCTGAGATGAGGGGTCTGCCAACTATTGTCAGGGGGCCAAATTCCATACGCTGCCTGCTTTTGTAAATAAGCTTTTCCGGGAATACAGCCATGTCTCTCTGTTTATGTATCGTCTATGGCTGCTTCTGCACTAAAATGGCAGAGCTGAGTAGCTGTGACAGAGACAGAATGGCCTGCAAAGCCTGAAATATTTTTCTCTGGACCTTTTTCAGAGAACATTTGTCCAGAGGTGAGGCTGCCTGTTTTAGGGGACGGTGGGTAGCATAAATATCCATTCCTGGGCTCATAAAGGAAAAAAACACCCTGATTTGTAAGACCTGTGTCTTAGAAGAGAGTTGATGAATCACCACATGACATTGAAAACTGCCTAATGTGATGAACATAATTTCAGCAGCTAAAAGAAGCATTCAGCAAACATTTGCCTGATGTTATTCTTAGTGTGGAAAACCATAGAAAATATTTTTATTTTCCATAAAATCTTAACTGGAGTTAGGCTTGAAAAAGGTCCCAAGCAACATAAAAACAGGACAAGAAAAACAGTGAATGTCACTGAAAGACAGAGCTGAAAATACTCAGCTCTGGTTGTTAAAATGTCCTTTGCTGCCACCTAGTGGAGTAAGGAGTTGTTGCCTGTCTGGGGGAAGTGAGCAGAAGGTGCTGGTTCCCCTCAGCAGACGGTGTGACCCTCTTCCCTGCCTCTCTCTTCCACCCCAGGGCAAGTAGATGGAAGTCAGACTAAGGAGGTTTCATTGTTTCAAGTAAATAAGCCCGATAGTCAATCCAGGGGCTCCCTATTTCTTGGTGACATGAAGATGACATCATGTCCTGGCTCTGAGAGCCCCAAGGAGGGGGCCCATCTTAAGTGTGTCTCCCTATCTCTGCAGGAAGAGAGCTGCTGGTTCCAACTCACCTCGGCAGGTGCCACCGACCTAAGGCTACTAGTATAAATTCACTGGGCTAAGGAATAAATTAATACATGTAAACATCCTTTAAAACAGTGCCAGGCAAGCACTGAGTAACTGATAAATGGAAGCAAAATGCCTGAAATATTCCATGAGGATGAACATTATAAACAGAGGTCCTGGGTGGCCTCACTCATACAACCAACGAGGTTCCCTTGGTAGAGTTTTGGCAGCTACCTGGTGGGCATCTCTCCAGGTAACCCTGCGTGTTTGCAGCATTGCAGGTTACAGGAAGAGCAACTTGGTAAGCCTCCTAAAGGAAGTCACTCGTGACAGCCCCTCTTAGTACAGACTCACTGAGAAATAAACTGGAATTCTATACCGGATGCTGTGGGAGGGGACTGTGTGTGTCTTACCAGTGATAAATAAGCAAACAAAGCAAACCAATGGGAAGGAACAGTGGTCAGACACCCAGGCTCTGTATCTGAACACTGATGGCTTCAAATCTCAGTTCTGCTCTTTCTGGGGGCGTGACCTGAGGCACATCAATTTACTTAATGTTCAGTTCTTATTTGTAAAACAAGCATAAAATAATATCTGCATCACATGGAGTTTTTGTGTTGCGATTAAAAGAGCTCAGGCACATAAAGTATGTAACAAAATCAAGTTCTCAGTAAACGTTAGCTGTTGTTACTACCCACCGTCAGTTTCTCCCTTTTCTCTGACAAATAGGTTTTCTCTCGTGGGTCAAGTCTGATCAACTGGTTGTGCCTGCTTGAAGCATGAGGATTTAATGGATTGAAAAGCATTGGAGTCTTATCTTAATATGGTACCAAAGAGTGTAGCAATTGGTTAGTGATATCTGCCCTGGGTGCAGGAATCATCAGTGGTGTTAGAAAAGCCATTTCTGCTACAGCGAGTTCCTGACTAGATGTTTTAGAGCCATTCTCAAATCACTGGGCAGGGATGCAAAGAGAGCAGTACTGGCGAATATGGTTTGGGTGTGAAGGGAAGAGGAGGGAATCAGTCCTATCCGTCATTTCTGGAAAAGAGTGAAGTTCTGTCACTAGAGATCTGCTCTCTGATGATGTCCATCCTCATTAGGGTTTAGGACATCAGAATGACCATATTCTGAGTCAGAGACAAGGTCCACCTGCCACGAGGTACCATGCCAACCCAGAGGATGGTACGAGGAAAAGCTGGAGAGTCTGGGTTCTTTTTCTACCTGGAGGCATCTCAGACCACCCTGGCCCAGACCCCACAGGGGCCTTATTCATCACACACTTAGATCCAGTCCCTGGCCCAAGTCTACCTACTTGCCGCACTCTTTGCAGGGGAAGATGGTGGTGGGGTCTGTCTCGCCGCTGGTGGTGCTGTGGGCGGGTGAGCTCTTCACAGAGCAGTACCCGCTCTGGCCACTGCCAGCCTTCTGCTTCCCAGAGGGAACAGCGCCCCGAGCTTTGGTCACCTGGTTGGTGCCACCATGGATGCGGGCATGGCCGTTCAGTGCCTGCCGGGAGCTGAACACCTGGGGAAGAAAGGGAGTGACATGACATCTACAGTCCTGAAAAGGAAATTAGGGTTATTAGTTACTCATCGGTAGAACATGGGATACTTGAAACAGAGTCTAATGACAAGGCACAGGGGTTTTACATAAACAAACTCTGGGCAAATGCCACCGAAAGCAGAGATCAAATACCACAAACACAAATGCTGTGCCAACAACAACAACAAATCATTGTTATGACCAAAAACTGGGGGCTCAACCCAGAGCCTCCAACACTCATGGAGGTCATTGGGCCATCTCCCCTCTGAACGCCTTATTTTTTCCATCTGTAGAATGAGGGGGTTTGGATCAGCTTTCCAACATTTTTTTCAGCCAGAAACTTCCTTCCACTTTTTTCCCTTTATTTTTCCTTCCTCTTTCCTTTTTTTTGTTTACTTAAAAAATCTTATTCAAAAGCTCAAAGCTAAAAGCAGAGGTGCTCTGGCTGAAAGAGACAGCATCCCAGAACTGGGTCTATTTGCTCAGCTCTGTCTATCTCCCCTAGGAATCCCTAGAACCCTAAGAGACACAGCTCTGAAAACACTGATTAGCTGCTCTGCTCTGTTCTATGTTACATCTAAGCCCCAGTTAGTAGCGCAGTGCTGAAGCCACATTTCAGACCCCCAGATTTCACTGCAGGATGATAAAAAGGGGAATGACCCAGTCTTTTGAAGCTTGCCGTAGAGCATGGTTTCCCAACCTCAGTATTGCTGACATTTTGGGCTGGATGACTGTTTGTTGTGGGGCTGTCCTGTGCATTATGGGGTGTTTAGCAGCATCCCGGGCCTCCACCCACCAGATGTTAGGAGCACCTCCACAGATGTGACAAAAAAGTCTCCCTCTGGACATTGCCAAATGTTCATGGGTAACAAGATCATTCTCCAGTGAGATTCACTGCTGTAAAGGGAAGTGATCCACCCCCTGAATTCCTAGAGCCCTGACTTCCAGATCACTAAATGCACTAGCTAATGCAAGTACTCACTGAACCACCCAGCCACAGACGGTTGCTGTGTTAAGTTCATGAGTTCTATTTATAGTCTTGCAGGGAAAAAAATCTTTGGTTGATTTAGCAACCAAAACTTCCATGGTTAGGTAATGAATAAAACCAACACACTTTTTTTTTCCCTGTTGTTTTTTTGAAGTCACGAAAAAAACATTCATCCTGCTGAGCATTTTTGATTGGGTAAAGTAAAAGATGATTCCCCTCACAGGAAGAATTTACTGTAGACCCAAACTGTGAACAGAGGAAGCAACCAATTTCTAAACAAATTCACCAAAAATACCGTCATTTAAAGTCACTTTTTGAACAGAAGTGTTCTATACAGTATGGTAATGATGGAGTGAAGCATATAGGTCTTTAAACATCAAAGACAGAAACAAGCTAGCAGTTTATGTTCTCTTCAAAGGTAATGCAAGATGTATATATCATTTTTTTTTACTTCTTCATTTTTTTCTTAGATGTGAATCAAGTGAATTTCAGCTTTAGAGTCTAAAATATTTGAAAGACTGCTGCTATCTTCATCTAAGTGACAGACTCAATAAACAGCATTCAATACACTCTGGAAAAGAGTGTTATCCTATGTAACACACAAGCGGAGATAAGCATTAACTTGGGGGAAACAGGGCTTCATATGAAAGGAACAATATTCTAATTTTTTTGCACAATACCTCTAGAACTTGCCTGTACAGTTGTGTACAGCTTTAAGAAACCTGATTTGTGAAAAGCTCAACAACTCAGATGAGTAGGAGACCAGTGGCCTGGAGTAGGAAATGGCAACCCACTTCAGTATTCTTGCCTGGAAAATTTCATGGACAGAGCTATGGGGGTCACACGAGTCGGACACAATTGAGTGACTTTCACTTCACAGGAGACCAGTGGAGGATTGAGAGTCCAAAGTTAACAATTTAAAAAATCTATTCTTTAAAATACACAGTGAGCCTTATATCAGCCAGTACAGATTCTGTAAGGCTTTAGCACTACAAATGATCAAATGGTGAATTGGTTTTATTTTAGCAAGATGATGCTTCTAACATACTTATTAATAAAAAGTACTAGGTTAAGTAATTAAACAGACATGCTTTCAGCCTGTTTACATGATTAATTTGCTTAGTAAATCTTTTTTTTGCTTCCCTCAAAGAGTACGAAGATAAACTTCAGCCAGATCTTTGTAATTATGCCATAAAAGGAGACTCCTTCTCTGGGGGCTCTCCAATGGCATTTGAATGCATGTTTCCAGGGCAAGCCTGGTGTGATAGCTCAGAGGAGTGGGGAGGCACCAAGAAACGGGCAGTGTGAGTTCTGGTGGCCAAGGCCACTGCAGAGCCGGAATCAACTGCTTCCTGAGGCCAGGAAAGGACTTGTATCCTCTGAGCATGTGGCACAGTGTTTGACTCTGCTTGACTCCAGAAATATCTGTGGGCCAAACAAGTAAATGGACGAAAGAAAGCAAAGTATGGCCACGTGGACTTCTCTCTGCCCAGCTTTCACTGCTGGAAGAGCACCCTCCTTTGTAAAATGCATCATCTCTTTAAGCCAACTATACGCACGGCTCTCACCGGTCCCAGCTCCTTGGAGGACGCAGAGACACTTACCGCCCCGCAGTTGGGCATTTCACAGATGAAGGAGCCCGAGGGCTGGCCCAGGGCCTGCAGCGGTGGCCCCTCTGCGGGAGCCAGGACCGGGCCCGGCGGCGGCTCCGGAGACTTGGGCAATTCACTCTCCTCTTCTCTTGTGGATTTCCTGTCTTCTTCCGGATCCTCCTCCTCCTCTACCTCTTCATCTTCTTCACTTGTCTGGTGTTAAGGGAACACAAGAGAAAGGGGGGAACCCCCCAAATGACATTGTTAGTGATGAACAGAACCCAGGGGCCAGGGAAGGAGAGGGGCCAGGATGCTGGGGCTGTGGCAGCATCTTTGTGCATGAGAGAGTGGCTGGCAGAGGCCTCTCAGGAGGGACAAGGTTGGCCACCGGACACCTGGAATTCTGAGAGCAACCAAGTCCCAAGGCCCACTCTGGGTCCCCTCATCACTTATTAAAAAAATATGCTAAGGCAGACAGGAGAGATTTTTCTACGTAGAGTTTCTCCCCCTTGTTGGAGACCAGCAGAACATGACATCGACCAAAACCCAGGCAGGCTGCCCCACTTGTAGCTGCTCTGCCTTCCCAGGGGAGTGAGAAGGATTTTCAAGCAGAAATGACACTGTGGAACTCCGTTGGGCAGAGACCAAAGCCATATCATTATATTTTTTAAACTTCTACTTATTTTGGCTGCACTGGGTCTTCATTGTGGCTCGAGAGTTCTCTACTTGCAGGCTTGATCCCCGACCATGGATCAAACCTGGGCCCCTGCATTGGGAGCATGGAGTCTTAGCCATTGGATCACAAGGGAAGTCCCCATGTTTGTTTGTTATTTTAATTATTTTGTTTTTAATGGAAGGATAAATGCTTTTCACTATTGTGTTGGTTTCTGCCATACATCAACATGAATCAGCCATAGGTATACATATGTCCCCTCCCCCCATGATTTGTTTTTAAAGGCTTTCTATCACACTTCCTTGCAAGATGCCCAAGATATTGATTTGACCTTCAGCAGGCACATGACCCACAGCATTCTGATGTGCTCCTGCTCTGTTCTTGTCAGAATATAGGATCAAAGAGTGAACCACAATGACTCTGAAAAGGGGCAGAAATGTAAGGGGACTGGATATTTCCTTTTACTTATCATTTTTTTTTGTTTGTTTGTTTCTGGTCATAGGCTCTTGAAGAAATGCCTTTCAGAGGCACTCTATAAAAAAGAACAAGAAAAATATTTCTATGAATAATTATCCTCTCTGCAACTGTGTCCCTTCTGTCTACTTCAAAGTAGCAACAGATGAATTAGGTAGAAGATCCTGACCATCCTTTAAGTTAACAAGACATTTAAAGGAGCAGCCTGGAGGAGGTACTGGGTGGGCTGGGAGGGAGAGCAGGAATCTAGGTGGCCCTTTTATTGAACTGAGTGCCCTATTTTGCAATCTCCATCCGCATGAGGAGGCGGGCTGAGGAGGGCTTGCTCCTAGGGCCTAGAAGGACTGAGGACCAAGGATGGGAACTCTGTTCCAGCAACCTCATTTCAGCTTCTGTTTTACAGCACTTCATGGTGTATGAAGTGTTTTCACATTTGCTATGTCACTGGATAGACTGTAAACAGTCCACCTGTTTAACAAATGAGGAAACAAGATGGGGGTGGCCAGCTGCCTCCCACCCTGATGGGTCACTGGTCTCTGCTGGGCTCTCTGCACACGCACTGCTTGAAGCATGGGGGCTCCAGTTTGGTTAACCCTGGACAGCGATGCAATGCTGGTTGAGCCTATGAGTCTTAGAACCCGGAAGCCAGAACTCCTGGGATCCAGAAACCACCAGCTTTGTTTTTCCAGTTTGGATTGGAGATGGGAGTGAAAGACAATCCCAGTAATATGGGCATTTAGCACACTCTTCACTCATTCAGTTTTAGCCTTATTTAATATGGTATATGGGGCTTCCCTGGTGGCTCAGATGGTAAAGAATCTGCCTGCAGGGTGAGAGACCCTGGTTCAATCCCTGAGTCGGGAAGATCCCCTGAAGAGAATGGCTACCGACTCCAGTATTCTTGCCTGGAGAATTCCATGGACAGAGGAGCCTGGCAGGCTACAGTCCATGGGGTTGCAAAAAGTTGGACACGACTGAGCAACTAATACTCACTCACTCACAATATGGTATATATGCCTATTTGAGACCATGTATTAATAGGGTATACTTAAGAAATTATGCCAGTTTCCAGTGGGTTAATTAGGATTACTCAGTAATGATTACATTTGCTGAAAGACTTCAATAAATACAGATATAGGCTTAATTTATTTTACAGAGTGATTTATGATATAAACTTATAATCTCTTACTAGTTTAGAACAGACAGGTTGATTTCACTTAAATGGCCTTAGTCTAGTATGAATCCACCACCTTCCAATCTCAAAGAATTTCAGGTAAAACCATGTTATGTCAAACCCCTCGGGTTCACTCCGTTCCTTTACAGAACTGGAACTTTCTGGTGTCAAGTATCAGCTTATTAAGCAGACCAGGGCCTACAGCTCACCATTTAAAGTAAATTACACAGTAACTTTCAATGACAATGGCATTTATTTCATGGCAGTTGTTATAATTACAATTTTCTCACCATGCCATTGTTTGGGCTTAAAAGCTCTTAGAAAAAAAGTTCCAGGGAGCCATTAAATTACAGATTAAATTATACTGTCCTGTGATTATATATGTCTCAGGAATGCAGACAGCTTTTAATTCAAATGACAATCTATGCATGTTCACAAAATGATTTATCATCAAGCCAAAGGGCTCATTAAGGTGACTAATAGATGCAAAGACAGGGGACGAAACCCTAACATGCAGGACTCTGTATCAACAAGTTGGCCATTTTGTGATGTATTGTGAAAAGGAAACACTTGGTAATATTCCAAACCTGGTAGAAAGGTAGGCAAATACAGGGCCGCCAGACGGTTACATATTACACAAGGTGCTCAAAAACTTTGACAGTCCAAGTAAGAATTTGTTGAGGAGGAGGAGATTTTTATTTCTCAGGCCTGCAAATGGCATTTGTATTATGAGAAATTTACAAGTTAAAACACAGATGCTCAACAATCCAAATTTCTTCAATGACACACATTTGAGTGTTACAGTCACCAATGAAAGATGTTGGTGATGACAACACACTGAAGGCCTGCTTTGGATCAGGGACTACACACAGACACACAGACACACACACTGCTAGTTCTCACAAAATCTCTGCATATTTTTTTTTCTTCTTGTTTATTTTTTTTTTTTTTGGCAATGACATGCAGCTTGCAGGATCTTAGTTCTCTGACCAGGGACTGAACCTGGGCCCTCAGCATTCTGGCAGTGAAAGCATGGAGTCTTAACCACTGGACAACCAGGGAATCCCCTACAAGTTTTTGTTTTTTAAACAAATAAGAAATTTGGCAGAGAACCGATTTTCCCAAGAGCACACAGCTGGTAAAGAAGCTGAATTGAGATTTAAATCCTGCACCGTCTGATTGTAAAACCTCAGCCTCCACTCCTTGCCTGCCTGCACATGTCCATAGACGCACATCTGTCCATCTGGGCATGGCTTAGATTTTCAGCTCAAACATAGAGCTTTTAAACCTCTCAAAACCATTAGAACCAGCTGCTTTTCTGTGTCAAAGGGAAGAGGGATGTTTCCCAGGCCCCTTGTCAGCAGACCCTGCTGCAGGTAACTCAGGCCAAGGACCTGGGGAAGCTGTCCTCTTGGTGCCCTGACTGCTGTCTTCCGAAGTCAGTTATATTTCTCAGCTGGTTTCTTGAATTGCGCTGAATTTTGCTCCTAGTCAGACCCACGGATTTATCCTGAGTGGGGGCAGGAGCCTGGGCAGGAGACAGGACGGTGTGGTCAGCACTTCCCTCCCACCTCCTCAGCAGAGCACACCTTGGCCCCCTCTTCTGCCCAAAAGGGTGGGAGAGGAAGGCCAGAAGTCAAGTCACCTGCGAGGTGAGCGATGTGCTATGCTGACCTCCTGGCCCCTCAAGAGCAGTCACTCCCCATCCTCTTTCATCACCCTTCTCCCCGGAAAAGTCCCTGAGCTGCGGACTGTGTTCCATCCAGGGGGAATAGTCACCTGTCCCTTTAATAAATTAGTGAGCACACACGGTCAGGAGAGCTACCCAGGTAGACCCTCAGGACCAAGAGCAGGGCCCCTTCCCGGGACGGTGCCTCCTACACCCTCTCTGTCCTTGCCTGTTCCTAGTTTTCATCTCCACTTGGCAACTGGTCCTCAGAAGGTGGACTGTGGGACTTCCCTGGTGGTCCAGTGGCTAAGAATCTGCCTGCCAATGCAGGGTACACGGGTTCGAGCCCTGATCTGGGATGATTCCACAGGCTGCAGAGCAACTAAGTCTATGTGCCGTAACTACTGAGACCACACGCTCTAGGGCCCATGTTCTGCAACAAGAGAAGCCACTGCAATGAGAAGCCTGGGCATCACAACTAGAGAGTAGGCCCGCTTGCCGCAACCAGAGAAAGCCTGAGTGCAGCAACAAAGACCCAGCGCAGATGAAACCCAAACAGGCGCTGAGTCATCTCTGCACATGGCTTTTTCTTCTCTCGAAGCTCACAGGTCCGGCACACCTGACCCAGCTTAATGCCAGCCCCTGGCAAATAATCCCAAGAAGGTGGGGTGCCTGGAGTGCCATCTTAACCCTTCCTCCTGGGTCTGAGGCTACACGCTGGCTCAGGCTTTTCCATCCACCCGCAAAGGCCTGCTGGCCCCAGATGGCACCTCTGCCTCCGGTAGTGACACCGTCTTCAGCAGCCCTCCTCTGCTCAGAACCCCCTGGTTCACCCCATCTCCTCCTGGGGAGCTCATGGAGGGATTGCTGCCATGACCCAGAGTGACTCCTAGCTGGGAAACATTTTCACTCATTCACTCAACAAACATTTACTGAGTGCCGATATTATGCCAGGCACAGTCCTGGGCACTTGGTAACACCCAAGCCAAAGGTCTGCCTTAGGAAACCATAGCTTCTGATTTTGCTCTCCTCCAAAACATGACTCTGAACATTCCAGAACTGGAAGGGACCGTCCAGATCATCTAAACCATCGGCCCCATTTTACAGGTCAGTAAGCTTAGGGGCCAGGTCTTAGGTCTCCCAGGCTGGGACTCTTTGTGCTTCCTCATCTACTGTCTACCCCCTCAGAAAGCAATGCTCTGTGTGACCGTGGGCAAGCCCCTTCTCCTCTCTGGGCCTCAACCTGCTGCCTGACGACTGGAAGAGCTGGGTAAGAGAGAGTTCCTGAAGGTCATATCTAATACTTTCTGGTTCTCACCTCCCAGTGTTTTTAAAGACTTGAAGTTCACAGTAAGCTTTCTCTTCGGGTATGCCACGTCTTCCAAACGGTAACATATGCCCTGGGGCAGGGGCCGAGGCCAGCCAGCAGCCCTGGCTCACCCACAGCACTACAGACACAGCGAGGACTCAGTTTCTTTTAGCGGACTGAACCAGAAGAGATCACACTGCTTTTTTAAAAACATTAGCCACAGATGAGAAAAAGGCTATTCAGATATAAGGCATCACTACTTAAGCCAGTCAAACAACAGTCCTGATCACAAGAATACTGCCATCTCTCATCAAATGAATGGCAATACCATTCTATTCTACAGATGTCTAATTATTTTTTTTTTTTATATTTGGGTCCACATATAACTTTAAATATGTGTTTATATTTTGTAGCCAGGATCAAATTCTTAGGAACTCAGGCTTCAAAACCCTAATGACTCCAGGTGTTTTTACTTTCCAGAAGGCGCAATGGTAAAGAATCCACCTGCCAGTGCAGGAGACGCAAGAGATATGAATTTGATCCCTGGAATGGGAAGAACCCCTAGAGTAGGAAATGGCAACTCACTCTAGTATTCTTGCCTGGAGATTTCCATGGACAGAGGAGCCTGACAGGCTACAGTCAGGGGGTCGCAAAGAGCTCAACATGGCTGAGCACACACACATGCATGCATGTTTTTACCCTTCTGTAAGAGGATTAGCATTTGCTTGCTCCTGAGTCTTACACAGGGGAGTTAGTCCCAGACAACACACTCACCAGCCTTTGCCCATGGCTAAGTTACCTAGGCTCTGTGCCTCAGTTTCCTACCTCACAGAATTGGTACGAGAAGTAAATGAATCATTACGTGTCAAGTCCCTCCTAGTACAATGCCTGGAACGTATGAAGTGCTATGTGTAAGTGTCTGTGAAAGAAATTAACCTGCATATGTGCTAAGAACATTTGTGCATGGATACAATTAGGAATAAAAGTATAATTGTAAAATTCATGATATTTACGAATTTGAAACCATTTCGCTAATGGCTGCAGACTGGAGTTTAGTAATCTGTTGTAAGACGTAATTTCTACATACACGTATGTGTTTTCCACAACATGCAAGATTTTCCTTGGCTATGGATGCAGAGAAGAGAGTTAACCACAAGGACAAAAGCAGTAGCCATTTCCAAAGCCACAAATAAGGGGTTTGGAGAAAATTTCAGTCTTGTGATGCCTTTAGTAGGTTCTTCATCTTAATCTTCAGACAAGTTTGGATTTGTCTGCTAATGAAGGAAATATATCAAGGATAAATGGTGATGTGAGGACCAGAATAATCCACGCACTGCTAATCAGCTCGCCAATGACAGAGGGTTCCTGGCGCCATCTAGAGGTCAAAGCTGCTCCTTGCGCATGCTTCATAGAAGCTGTGTAAAATCCCCAACCTTTCTGGCACCGGGGACCAGTTTCATGGAAGTTTTTCCACAGACTGGGGGTGGGGTAGGGGGATGGTTTGGGGATGATTTTAGCACATTACATTTATTGTGCACTTTATTTCTACTATCATTACATCAACTCCACCTCAGATCACCAGGCACTAAGATTCCGGAGGTTGGGGACCCCTGTTCTAAGGCATGTTAGTTCTCTGTGAGGAGAACTATTGTGGAAGGATCAGGAAGGCCTATGCCAGGACACCAGGGTGCCTCTTAAAAACCACACACGCCAAGCCTGGGACCCACCACAGTTTAACTCCCCTGGCACCTACCTGCCAGAAAGCAAGCCAGCCCTCACCTCCTTCACCGATCACTGGGCTGCAGGTCAAACTGGAAGCTGCCCTTCCCTTGCCTAGTTATCCCAGGAAGTCAAGGCCTGAATCCTGACTGGGAACTGGCCCATCACCCACTCACCGCAGCTGCCTGGCAGCAAAGCCAAGCCAAACACCAGCCACTCATGAGCCTGGGCGTGGGGTGGGGTGGGGCCCCTGAAGCAGCACCCGGGCGCCTTCACTCACCACACAGTCGTCGATGATTTCTGAGAGCCGTGTCCGGTGTTTCCTCCCCAACCTCATGATTTTTTTCCACGTGTAATAGTACTCTACACACTGAGCCACCGTCTTGGACTTCACCTGTCGGGAAAACCATCTCAAGATCAGCTCTAGCAGTGGGCAGGGTGCAAGGCAGCCAGTTTTCATGCAATTTTAAGTTTGGAATAGGTAGGAAGTTTACGCAGTTAAATAAAAACATGTACATGGTGGAAAATCTCCTCCCTAGACCTGTTCTCCAGTCATCCATTCATCCGTTCCCTCCCCACCCATGCAATTCAGCTAGCCTCTCTTGTTCACATCTTGGGGGATGTTCCAGAATTTCTCTACATGTATACCAACAACACAAAGATATATTCCTCCCCACCATTTTGCCTCACACAAGGCAGTACACTATATGTACTGTTCTGCATCTTGACTTTTTCACAAGAGGGCTTGGAGATTTTTTTTCACAACCATCCATAGCAAGCTCCCTCCCTTTTTTAACCCACCAGGGCAGCATGCTTTTTCAAATGCTTGAATGAGTCTGGCTCTCCAAGTTGCTGACCTTCAAAATCTATTTATGAAAAATGTTCCTTAGTAATCGAACAGGAATATAAGGCAAAAGTTATGATGACAAGAGCTTAGTGTTCACAGAAAACAAGTCTTGTCCTGCTCTCCCCCAAAGGGGCAAAGGTAAATGTGTTTTAAAGAGAAAAAAACTCCTTTGTTTAGTTCACAGTTCTCTAAGCTCAAAGTGGGGTTCAATAATGTGAGTTTTCTGGAGGCAGACTGGCTGTCCACCCACACAGTAAAGAGTGAAAAGGGCACCTTCCAGATATCTGGTCTCCTCAAAGTTGTCCCCTTCACACAGACCTGATATAGTGAATTTCTACATTAGAGTCGCCCAGGGAGGGAAGATAGTGTCCCAGAGAATTCTGGTTTAAAATCCTGAATTGCCTGGTGAGCATGTCATGTGAATCCGTCATCACTCAAAAAGGTGTGGGACCTTTAAGAAACAATAAAACCTAGGACAGGAGGGGGTGATTTAGGACAGATGGGAGCTGCTGGAACACAGGGCAGCAGAGTGCAGTGGCCTCCAAGACAGAGTAAGGTGGGTGCGAATTCAGATCTGAAGATGGAGGCAAGTCGGAGAAAAACTCCACCTATTTCCGATTCTCACTCACTCAAGGCCCAGGGTTAAGGACAGGAGACAGGAACCCAGGACAACACTGAGGCCCAGCCCAGAGCCAGCGGTAGTTGTCCTCTGAGACCCTGTTCTATTTGGACCTGAGCATTTTCGTGACCTTAATAACTCAGTATGGTTCCACCATTCATTGGTTGGCTAAAACACTCTGAATCATTGTAACTTCTAGCCTAAACCACCTCTCAGCCAATTAAGGCCTATTACATTTATTATATGCTGGGCAAAATGCTATTTCATCTTGGTGACAGAACTCTCTTTTGCTGCCAGATGCTGTATATGTAACATTTTATTGCTATTATTACTGTCCTTATGATCAGGGGACCCACAGCAGAAACTCTGCTACCAGCTAGGGGCAGGGCTCATATTCTCGCTTCACTGGATCCCCCCTCCTCCCACCATATTCTGTCAGAAACATGATAGATCTGTCAAACACACATGAAATAAATTATGTAAACTGAACCAGCAGCCCCAAGCTTATTTTATTCTGATAGAAATTATAAATCACATATCTTTATTAAGATAAAAATACCCCTCCCCACCACTGCCACATCCAAATAATCTATGCCCTCCTCCCCCCACCTCCTCAACACCTGGGCCCCGCCATCCATAACAAATACCATCCTTTACCAACAAAAGAGGGAAGACATTGTTTTGGTGACAGTCTTAAACCATCAATAAAATAATTCTATATGTATCTTTAGGTGCGCAACTTCCCAAATTTGGTTTCAAGAGAGCAGTGGGAAAAAGCATGCTTACCATCTTCTGTACAAAAATAAAGTCTTTGCTGTAAGTGGCTAGTGCTTTATTAAACAGTTTTCTTTCTAGGGAGGTCCACTTGTCCGAACCTACAACAAAACACAAACTTCATAAAAAAACAACCCAGTTCTTCCCACTTGTAGTTGCTGGTTCACTTAGTGAAGTTACAAACTACAACTGTTCAGTGTGTGACATGTAAATACCCGCTCTACACTTCTTTCTGAACAAAAAGCCAGTGCAGTGTAATGGTTAACAACCCTGCCACCTGGGTTCAAATCTTAGCCATGGCTCTGACCTTGGCAAGTTACTGAACCTAAGACTTGGTTTCTTTACCTATGAATGGGAATAATTCTGAGTGTCTCCACCTCTTAGAGGACTTTTGTGAAGGTTAAAGAAGGTAACTCCCTAAAACTGTCTCTTAGTAACTGGAAAATCGTGAGCACTCGGCAGATTTTAGCTAGTTTTAATATAATTAGGGAGGGCAAGCATTCATGTAGTAAGTGCTCCTTGTGCGTGCTGGACTCAACAGTCTAGTGGGGAGAAAATCAGGAGGCAGTGCATTCAAGGGGATGACTGCAAGGATGAGGGCAGGGGTTGGGTGCCAGTGGGGCACAAAGGAGGAACACCAGACTCAGAGAAGCTGGGAAGGCTTCCAGGAAGAGAAAACACCTGAGTAGGGTTTAAAAAGGCACAGAAGCAAGTCAGGCAAGGAGATGGAAGGACTTCTCTGGTCACCCAGTGGCTACGGCTCTGCGCTCCACAATCAGGGAGCCTGGGTTCAATCTCTGGTCGGGGAACTAGATCCCGCATACCACAGCTAAAGATCCCACATGCCACAACTAAGATTTGGTGCAGCCAAATAAAAAATAAAATAAATAAATGTTTAAAAAGGAGGAGATGGATGGGAATTCTGGGGAGAGGGAGTGGCGAGTGCACGCTCAGAGCCAAGTAGTGAGAGGATAGATTTCATTCACTTATTCGGCAGATATTTATTAGATATTTAGATCGCTGGGTGGAGAGGACCTCCCGGAGTAGGAAATGTCAACCCACTCCAGTATTCTTGCCTGGAAAATTCCACGGTCAGAGAAGCCTGGTGGGCTACAGTACAGGGTCGCAAAGAACAGGAACACAGCTAAGCAACTGAGCACACACACATGCAAGACACTAGCGGGGAAAAAAAGCTAATACTTATAAATGCTTACTATATGCCAGGTTCTAAGATCCTGAAAGACACTAGTCATTTGCTTCTACAGACAGCCCTTTAAGATTGATATTACTCCTACCCATTTTACAGATGAGGAAATGGAGGTGTTCAAGGAATAAGCAGTAATCTGGTATGGCTCAGCTACAGGGTTCCAGCAGAGGGAAGGCAGATGAGGCTGGGAGGTAAGAGGGACTGGTTCCTGACAAACCTGCAGACCAATGAGGAAGAGGCCCAGATGTGTCAGGCTGGCGCACCTGCCTCATGGCTGAGCTTGACATTCATGTCAAAGTAGGATATGCAGATAATCACAGAGAATGGTCCTGGTCTGTTTCCAAGCCAAGTCCTATTTCTGTGGGTTGCAGAGAAGGCTCAATTTCTGTGGCTGGTTAGCAGAAAACTCGGCCTCATTCTAATTTTTTGAATTCCCCATATCTCTGATTCTTTCGATGGTATATGCCTGGGCCTTTGACAGGCTTCTACTTTCAAAGCTGTAATCTCCAAACCATAGTATTTTTCCTTCCAACTAGGACAAGCCCAGATTTCCATTTTGCTATGGTTCACTGAGGGGCTGAAGTACGGAAAACCTGAACTGCTTCTTCCCTCAAAAGATTTGGTCTGAATCAGTTGATTAGATGAAACCATGCCTGGCAGGCAAGCAGGAGGTGAAGATCCTAGGATCCCTGAGAAAATATGATGATGATGTCATCATAGATGACATCGGTGATGTCAGCTCAGATTTCTGAAATAAACACCTTCTCCGTGGGACCCCCTGAGGGGTCCTTAAGCCAAGAGCTCTGGCTCCAGTATAGAATACGCTCTCCACATCGGAGCTGGTCCAGGTCTCTAAAAATCACCACCTGACTCCTGTGGTTTGCAAATTTCTCTGAAAGAAAAAGCAGCTTTCTGATTAATCCTCAGCAGAAGGAAGCATCTCCCACTGGTTCTAGAGACCAGGACATCTCTGGTTGTGCAAACCATCGTGACAGAGAGGAGAAGTAGGGCCAGGGCTCTGGTGAAATTCTGCTAGAGTGGATGTGAGCAGAGGAGGTCGGTGGGATTTCAGGCTCTGGGGTATTTTCATCACCATTCCTCAAAATTCTTCCAACATTCAAGAACTTGGGCTCCTGGCTCCCATCTGCTCCCCTTGTCCAGAGGCAGAGACAGAAAGAGTGAAACAGAAAGAATGGAGCAACAATTGAACGACCACAGAGTCATGGTCCCTTTTAGGTATCCATCAGAACAGTAAAGAGAGATCAGAGAGGCAATGGTGTAAATGAAACAAGACAGGGACGTCACACCAGTCGAGTCCTCCCACAGGCGTATAAGGATAGTTTTGTTCTGCCCTGATGCAGGTCCAGTCTGTGCAGCTCCAGGTTGCATCTCAGTTAGGAAGTTAGGGAACACTTTTTTTTTTTTGCTGTGCTGAGTCTGTTGCTGCGCATAGACTTTCTCTAGTTTCGGTGTATAGGCTTCTCATTACAGTAGCTTCTTCTTGTTGTGGAATGCGGGCTCTAGGGCTTGCAGGCTCAGTAGCTGTGCACAGGCTTAGTTGCCCCGAGGCAAGTGGAATCTTCCTGGACCAGGGATCAAACCCATGTCCCCTGTATTGGCAGGCGGATTCTTAACAACTGGGCCACCAAGGATGTTGGTTAGGGGACATTTTGCTGATGATACCCCTCCCAATGAGATGAGGAAGAATCCTTTCCACCCTCAGCAGGACCCTATGTTTCCCTAGTCAAAGTGCAGCTTTAAACCCTCATGAGACACTCAAGGGCCATGTGGCCTTCTCAGGTCAGCACCCAGCCTCAACGGTGGGTACACTTGCTCCCACCCCACACCAAGCTCATCACTGGATTACTGCCCAAACCACAGTGTGAAGTCCCCAGGTCTGTCTACTTGTAAGATGTCCCTTCATGTTCCCAGATGGCTTGCCAGTTGTAACCCCACAAAGAGAAGTCACTTCCTGGACCATCTGTTATGGGGGATCCTCAAGCTTCATAGGGGAAGGAGGTCTGCTCCCCATCCATTCTCTGGTGGTTTGAGTTTTTTAAAAAAAATTTCTCTAGTTGCAATGAGCAGAGGCTACTTTCTAGTTGCGGTGTGTGGGCTTCTCATTGCGGAGTACAGCCTCTAGGGCTAGCAGTCTTCAGTACTTGTGGCTTGCAGGCTCCAGAGCACAGGCTCAGGAGTTGAGGTGCATGTGCTTAGCTACTCCTCACCATGTGTAATCTTCCCGGACCAGGGATCGAACTCATGTCTCCTGCATCTTCACCACTGAGCCAGCAAGGAAGCCCTTCTCTGTTGGCTTTTAGGGCTGCTGCTCTGTGATGGGGTCTCCAGTCTTCCTGATCCTGGGGTGTGCACTCCATACCACCAGTGTCTGATTGAAGTGGGCTGCACCCTCTAGCTTTCCTCTCTGTGCTGGCCCGAACCCTGATGGCCAGGGCGGGAAGCATGTGCTCAGACGGTGAGAGATGGCTCTACTCAGCCCTAGGGTCCATGGTTTAGCACACATGACTGTGCTGTGTGTGCGTGTCTGTCCGACAGGGGTGTCCATGAACTGAGAGACAGAGGCGGGGCCAGACAAGCCCATCCATTCTCACACTCACAGTAGCAGGTTCTTTACCGCACCCTGATCACGGATCACCCATGGGGCCAAGACTCTACTCCAGGTCTCTTGGGTGGAATTCTCAGGCCAAAGCCTTGTGTATAGACATAACATCTGAATGTGCTCATCCCAAATAATGAGGTCACTGTGCTGTGATTAAAAAGGGGCAACTTTAATCAGGAGACAGTATGCTGTGAACCTGGTTCTGCCACTTAACTCCTGTAAATTTACTTCTTTGAGCCTCAGTTTCCTCTCTTGTGATTTGGGGATCGTGACAGTCATGCAGTGCCTAACAGCATCTGGTCCTAAGGAGGGGCACAGTGAACGTCTCAGATCTGGCCACTTGGACAGAAGATTCCAAATAAGTTTGCCGCGGTGGAAAACATGCTGTCCATGCTGACGTCCATGTTAGTGGCACTCGTGAAGCCCACTGGTCCCTGCCAGTGTTCCCTGTTGCGTGTGTACACTCACAGTGTTACTCCAGGCCGCTTGGCACGTGCACAGTCTTCCTTTCCCTGCCTCGAAATCCTCCTGTAATTAAGGTACAGCATCTCTCCTCCTGGAGACTGTACGGCAGGAGCGTTCTCCCCATTCCAGGACAAGGTGGTTTTTTTTGTTTTAAGCCAGCTCTTCTTGGATTCTGTTTCTTGGACAAAGTCCAGGATAAAAATGCAAAAACCAAGGCAGGGGGTTGCCCCAACTTCTCGCTTGGCCACCCTCTCTGAGATCATTGCTGTCCACTCATCACGTCCCTAGGGTCAGTGGGCTGACACCCTCCCCCTCCCCATCCCACACTCATTCATTCTCCCTGGGGATTCCTGGCTAGTGGGCTATTATCAGCAGGGGTCCCTAATAAGATGATTAAGCCTAATTACAAAGAGCCTAATTAACAGGAGGAAACTGGTGCTGGAACAGAATCCAGAGGAGAAATGTTCTGAGCTTCGGTTGCTGGGAAACAGGCTCTGGATGGTGGTGAAATTTGGGGCAATCTATAGCGAACGCAGGCAATTAAAGAGAGACCTGGAGGGGTGAGAGAAAGTTTGGGCACAGTGTCTTTTAAAGAGGGCCTTTCTGTCTTCCTTTCAATCTTTAAAAAACTGTTATTGATGCTGTCACAGAGATTACATAAGAAAGACATGTTCATTGCAGAAAAAGGAGGACTTGTTTTTATACCAGATCTTCATTTTGTGAAAGATTTTCCATGATGGGTAAAGGCTTAGTAATTTTTTTAGGGGTGCATGTGAACTGAGTGATACCAAAGTTCCCTCCAGAGGCAAAAGGCAGGGAGGCCTTGGTCTGAATCCAGAACCTGAGCTTGTCCACTAACCTTCTCTCCAAGCAGCAAAGTGCATAGTAACTTGGTTCCTGCCCTTTGCGGGGGTCAGTCTCCAGCTAGCAACACGGGCTAAGAATGCCCTCGAGGTGACTTCACAGCTGTGCTTCTTTCAAAGTATTCTCTGGAGAATGTAATTCTGTCTCCCCACCAAACTGGGGCAACTTCCAATACATAGATCAGCCTCCCTCGACTGAATGGGTATTTCCTCCAGGTCTCTCCCATTTCTGGAGTCAGGTCAAGGTTCAGGACCCCGTGAGCGCCTGGGCTGTGGGGGAGCCCATACGAGCCTCTGCTGAACTCTTGCCAAGAGTCCCAGGGCCAGCTCTGACTCCCCTCCACTCTGCGCCCATCTGCAGGAATGACCGGCTCAGCGGAAAAACCAAGGATGCTGGAAGTCCTCTAATCACAGCCAGGCATCCTCGCCCCCTTGACACCCCCATGCGCAAGCCTTCTCCACCCAATTCAGCTGCTGACTGGGAGCCACTGCAAACAACAGCTGCCCACACATGGGTGGAGGGTGCGGAGAGAAAGCTGGATCAGGCGCTTTGGTGTCAGTTTGAGAGCCCTGAAGGCCACGGCAACAGCACCACCCTCTGAGGATCTTAACAGAGCTCCTCCAGGTTTGCCGAGCAGCCCCAAATCTGTGTGAGCTGCCCACCCACACGGGCGTCTCTTCTGGGCCCCAGAACTGGCCGTTCTTCCCTCTTCTTTCTGAACTGCTTGGGGTGGGATGGGGTGGAAGGGCAGTCAGGAGTAAAGTCAGGGAAGTGATTTTCAAGGGCCCCTGTCTCTGTCTCCCCCAAAATTTAGTCTCCCCCCAAAGTCTTTCTACCTTCCCTCCAGGGCACAAGCCAGGGAGGTCTGACCTCTCTCTCTAGACAACTGGGAGTCTGGAGTTCAACCCTTCCAGTCTTGTCCGACTCTCTGTGACCCCATGGACTGTATAGCCTCCAGGCAAGAATACTGGAGTGGGTTGCCATTTCCTCCTCCAGGGGATCTTCCCAATCCAGGGATTGAACTCGCGTCTCCTGTGTCTCCTGCTTGGCAGGCAGATTCTTTACCACTGAGTCACCTGGGAATCAAAGTTTTTAGTCCTGTTTCAATGTTTTTGTTTTGTTGAGGGTAGGGGTAGTTTCCAGCCCATAGTTTTCCCATCTTTTTCACGTCATGACACACATTAAAAAAAAAACAACAAAAAACCACAATTGTTGCTTGGCATGCTGGAAAGAACCGGAGGGGATTTAGGTTCCAGACAAGGTTGCTCATTGTTGGAGCTGACCTGCCCCAAGGTGCCGGCCACCCCAGTCACCCCAGGGGCTAAGGGCAGTCGCGGCAGATGGTTGGGAAGTCTCACCCACTAAGCAAAGAAGCTTGACACAGGCTCCAGGAGGCTGGATGGCCTGTCAGGGTTTAATGGGCAGCAGATGACGCTGGGAATTAAGAGAGGATTGAATTGTTTCCACAGCAGATTAGGGAGAACTCCCACATCTTCTAGCCACACTCAGGAAAGACACGGAGCAGGAAATGATGGAGACGATATTAAGAAACTGGCTCCTTGAGGCAGACAGTAGAGGTGGGGACAGGGAGCCCTCTGAGAACACCGTGGTACCTGCAGAACAGCACTCCACGGAGGCCACATCTGGCCACCTGGACCGAGGCCTGGAAAAGGCACCACTGGGTCCCCAGGGCCACTGACGTAGCACCTACCGCACAGGGTCCCCCCAGGCACCAGAGACACCTTCAAACGAATACCACCAAGGGGCACTGGAGGATCCAGCCCTCTCTGAAACAGAGAACTCGGGCGGGCTCGCGGAGATGCCAGAATAGACTGGGCTACCGGTTAATGGAAATACAGACACTGACTTCAACTTCACTTGTCACCACAGGCTCCCCCACCTGTTTCCTTGTCTTTTCACCATTCTCACCACACTCAACTCTATCTAAAGTGTGTTCTCCTTTCCTCTTATTGGTGATGCCATCAGTAATCCACCCGCTTCTAAGACACTGTACATGCATGTGTATGTGTGTATCTATGCGTATATGTATATGTAAGTGTATATGTTCGTGTGTGTGCTCAATCGTGTTCGACTCTTTGCAACCCCATGGACGGTAGCCCACCAGGCCCCTCTGTCCATGGAATTCTCCAGGAAAAAACACTGGAGGGGGCTGCCATTTCCTATTCCAGGCGATCTTCCTGACCTAGGGATCGAACCCAAGTCTCTTGTGCCTGCATTGGCAGGTGGGTTCTTTACCACTGGCACTACCTGGGAAGCCCCATGTGTATACGTATAGGTACGTGTATACGTGTGCATGTACATGTCCTTCTCCTGCCATTCATGTGACCTGTTTAATAACTGCCTCCTCCTCAGGCTCCAAACTGCACAGGGCAGGACTGTGTCAAAATCCGTCACTGTCACTTCCTCATCTTAAATTGTTCAATAAATGAATAATAATGGCTACTAGAATGTGCCAGGCATGAGGCTCCATGTGCTGTCTCTAGTCTTCACAAAATGCCATAAGGGATGGAATATGAGCCCCACTTTATAGGTGAGGAAACCAAAGCCGCAGAGGGCAACGGGGAGCAGGCAAGATTGGATTCCAAAGCCGAGGGGCTGCTGTGAGTTGTTGCCTCTGTGCTCCACCCTCTGGGGCTCTCTCCCGCTGCCACACGCGGGGCCCCTGTCCGCTGCTGCCCAGCTCTTAGCACACCCAGGATGGGAGGAGACAGACAGACAAATGCCCAACAGCGACCAGTCGGTGGACACAGCTGCCCCGCTGGCTATGCCCCAGAGGCCCCAGGAAAACAAGTGGCACTGAGGACAGAACAGGTGCTCTCTGTTAGTAAAAGGGGACACAAGCAACATGCAAACAGTGAGCCCCGGCAGGGCTCCTGGCACCTACCGGCATAGTGGTAATTTGCTAAAGGATGACATTTTAACCTGACTGGTTTCCGCAACAGCAGCATTTCCAGAGCAGCCTGCAGACCCACGGGAGAGAAAAGGCAAGAGTCATTCATGGGGCTGTGTATCCTTGGAAGACCAACTATCCCACAAGGAAGATGAGCCAGCATGGCAGGGCCCGAGGTGGGGGTGCTGGAAGGAAAACAAGGGGAGACTCCCCTATTCGGGGTCCCCCTTCCAGTCAGCACCCAACAGGACTCATCATTCTAATACCTCCCCTGCCCGTGCCTGCAGCCAGCTAGTCATGTCACAGAAACACAGGTGGCAGCCCAAACACCACTCCTTCCTTGGTGATGGCCCCGGCTTCAGAGATATGGTGGGGCCTCCTATGAATGGAGGCTGAGTCTCTGGGGAAGGGTTCTGAGGAAATGAGTGGGTGACTTGGAACTGTTTTAGCAGAAAAAAAAAATTACATGTTTCATTACGACTGAACACAAACAGCTGTATTAGTAATAACTGTACTGCACTCTGTCCTTCCAGGGAGCCTCGCAAAATAGCCTATTCAAATCTGCCTCCTTCAGCCTTGTTGGGGTTCTTTAAAAATGGCACAAATGAAGCTGAGGAGTGGATGGTTTTGGGGCAGAGCAAGGCCTGGAATCTTGCTACTCCAAGTGTGGTCCATGGGCCAGCAGCCCGAGCATCCTCTGGGAGCAGGTTAGAAATGTAGCACCTTGGACCCCAACCTTCTGAACTGCTGCATTTTAACAAGCCTCTCCAGGGGATTCGTGTGCATGTTAGAAGTTTGAGAAGCACCGCTCTGCAGCACTGATCTTAAAAGGTCAAGGGGAGTTTTCCAGTGTTCTAGAGAATCTCTGAAGGGTATCAATAATCTTGTGAGAAGGTAGTACTGGGACATTTGTTTGCTTATGCATTTTCATAAACTTACAAAGCAAGAGGCTAGCTCTGGTATAAGAATCATGTATTTACTGAAGGGAAAGCTGAGGCTAGTGATGTAGTGCTCCAGCCATGGGTCCCGGTTGAGCAGGCAAATGATCAGCTCTGATTCTGGGAGAAGAGTCCCAACATCCTGGCCTGGGGATGCCAGAAACTGTGTCAAAAACGGAAGAATGACACGAGATGGTGTGCAGCAAACATCTCCCTTTGGTTAGGGCAGCAAATGGTTCTATGGACATCAAACTCTGATTTCCATGGTGGGGAAGAATGAAGAGCAGAGAATGACAGGCTCTTTTAGGCCAAGTTTTGCTTCGGGAAGGCCTTCTACCTCCACCATTGCAAACCTGTTTCCTGATGTGAATTACGATTGCTAAAAAGAAATTCGAATTTCCCAAGACAGATGTTCAAATCATTATCACTGAGGAACAGATGTGTACACAGAAGTCCAACTGGAGGTTTTCTTGTAGGCTTTCAAATCCTGACCTACTCACTGAGATAAGGAATGTGGGAGGATACACTGACTGGTCGTCATCTTATGAGTTGGTTACATGGGACATGAGACAATACAGGAACTTGGGGAAATATTTTTCAGAATTTCCATATGAAGCGTATGAACTGGGAAGCCTCCTTTTCATGGTTCCTTACCATCACATCACCTTTGGCCTCGAAGAGAGAGTGCAAAGCAAATTCAGAATTGGTCCCTCCACCTGGCAACGCACTTGAACAGCATAAATTCAGGAGATTCTCCACTGTTGGGAACAAAGACAAGGCACTGCATCAGAGAAAGCTCAGTGTCACAAAATGATCCTAGAGCCAGAGGCCCCTGGGAGAAATCCAGCCCTTCCTGCCCAGTTCTTCCCAGGCTGTCAATACCTCTTTGCTGGAGGTCGTGGTTTTCCAGCTCTGGCCAGGGCTTCCATACTAGTGTGGCCCTGTGTGTGTCCTTGGCCAGGGCAGAGACATCCTGGAGTTCTGGGATCTCCGCTTGGAATCGCAAGCCAATGTTGATGCGTCTTTAAATCACAAGAAGAAAAACAGGAGTGTGGTCTTCAATTAGAGACCAAAGGTAACTGTCAGGGACTCAAAAACGAAGGAAATCAGTTCCTTCTGCAAGAAGAATGCAGGGGCATTTCCTCACAGTGTGATCTGAAGATTCCAGGCATGACTTTTTCACTTGGATAAAGAACAGCTTGAAGATTGGGGAGAGATGCCACAGGAAGCAAGGGAGAAGCCTGGCTGGGGATTCTTATCTCCCTAGAGCTAGGGAGGGGCTTCCCTGTGGCTCAGCTAGTAAAGAATCCACCTGCAATGCAGGAGACCTGGGTTCGATCCCTGGGTTGGGAAGATCCCCTGGAGAAGGGAAAGGCTACCCACTCCAGTATTCTGGCCTGGAGAATTCCATGGACTATACAGTCCATGAGGTCACAAAGAGTCAGACACCACTGAGTGACTTTCACTTTCCCAGCTGGGAGAGGGAGGGTGCTAATGCCAAGGGGACAGCTGCCCAGAGCATGGCCAAAGGTACCACTTGACCCAATGGAACAAATACAAAGTACTTATTTTATTTTTATCCTTTCAGGCCACTTTCACATAAATGATCCCATCTGAACCCCACAAAGGCCTGTGAGGTAAGCAAAGCAGTGATAAGTATTCCTACTTAATAGATGAGTTAACTCAACTCTACAAATGTTAACTTGATCAAGATCAAATAATAAAATGGTGCTGGAACCAGGTTTCCTGATTCCTGACTCAATCTACTCACCACTCTACCATCTGGCCTCTTTTGCATTTATCCATGAAGAGAAAAAAAAAAATTTTTTTTTCTCTTCAATTATACCCCCCAATTCAAGTATTTAACAAGCCCATTTGGAGGCCCAGCCAAGAATCTTAGGGAGGGGGTAAAGGAACAGGGTGGTGGGTGGAGCCTCCTAGGGAGCTAGGTACCCTGAGAGAGATGTCACTGCAGATGTGAAGGTCTGTGGCCCCTAACTAAACTGGCTCATGGAGCTGGAGATGGGGACACTAAGGTTCTCCAAATACGAGGCTCCACATTTTTAAGGCCTTGAAATACTGGAAATGATAGGGTAACCATCATACTTGAGAAATACCACGATCCTATAATTTCTACAACTTCTTGCCCAGTGGCCACTTGGTCCCCAGAAACACTAGCTATACTTCTTAAAGCTCCCCCTCCCTTTTCTAGGTTGAGGCTTCTGTTCTAAAGAATAATTGGCTCTTGCTTACGGTTCGACATCAACGGTCTGCTCTCCAGGCCCCGGGGTGACCGTCAGGTTGCTGCCATCAATGCTGTCTGAAGCACAAAAATCAGAGGTCACTGGTCAGTAGAGAAGGTACAGAAGAAACTAAACGAAACAAGCAGTTACCCGAACAGTCATGGTGGGGCCCCTCTCCTACCCAAACCATGCAGGAGTTACCCCAGCAGTCTCTGAGGAGCTGGATTGTGGCAACGTGGCTTAGGGTTTCCCCATTTCTTAACACCTGGCTTCCCCGGTGGCTCACAGGGTAAAGAATCTGCCTGCAACGCAGGAGGCCTGGGTTTGATCCCTGGGTTGGACGATCCCCTGGAGAAGGGAATGGATACCCACTCCAGTATTCTTGCCTGGAGAATCTCATGGATAGAAGAGCCTGGCAGACCACAGTCCATGAGGTCACGGCAGAGTCAGACACAACTGAAGCAACTTAGCAGGCACACACACACACTTCTCAGAGTAAGGGGAGGCCAGCTATCTCTCTGGTCTACTACTCTTAAGTTTTTTTTTTTTTTGTCTGCACTGTGCAACTTTCAGGATCCCAGTCCCCGGGCCAGGAGTCACACTTGGGCCCTTGGCAAGTGAAAGCCCCGGGAGTCCCAACCAATGGACCGCCAGGGAATTCCCCTGTTAAGCTTTCTTATTCTATGACATTCCTCTTGCTCTAGAAAGAGATTCTGCTGCAGGCCTTGATCTTTACACCGCGTGCTAAAATGTGGAGGTGTGGTCTTGCAGCTAATCCTATTTGTACGTGTACTTAGCACAGTTACTTTGGGTGTCTTAACACGATTCTCCACGGTGCACTTCGACTGTATTTTTTTTCCTCTCTCATCCCAGAGAAACCCTAATGAGCTTTATGCGTTGGTCTTCGTGGCATGACTGTGATTCCCTTGAGGGTAAGTATTCTAAGAATTCCTAGCACGCAGCACACGGTCTGAGGCACCTCAGAGGTCTGTGGGCCACCTCAAAGGTCTGTGAGGTGAATGAGACAAGGACAGAACGGGAGGCTTCTCAGGGCAGCAGCACCCACAGCCGGGGTGCCCCCCCACCCCCCGACCCCCGGGGTGGCGGCGGCGGGGTTGGGGGGCGACTCACTGGAGCGGCAGAGCAGCACGCGCGGCGTGGGCGTCAGGGGCGTGAGGGGCAGCTGCGGGTGGGCGCCGGGGCCGTGGCCGGCGATGAGCACGTTGCTGAAGAGCCCCGAGCCCTGGCGCACCGGGCTGAGCATGGGCGGGGGCGTGTAGGGGGGCAGCTCGTGGGCGGGGTCCAGGAGCAGGTGGTCGCCCAGCACCCGCGGGGAGCGCAGCTGGCTCTGGTACAGGGTGGCGCCCGAGTGCGAGGCGGCGAGGTTGGGCGTGTAGGAGGGCGGTGGCGGGATGAAGAGCGGCTCCGGCCGGTGCCGGAACTTCTTCTTCTCCGATGGCGCGCTCCTGAGGGCTTCCTCGGCTTTGGCCGCGCCTGGCTGGTGCTTCTTGGGAATTTCCTACGACGGGAAGAACGATCCGATTCAAATACTGGGGCTTTTCCCTCAGGCCCTTGCCACAGGTTGAGGGGAGGGGGAAATCTGCGTTCTAACGGGAACACGCCCCCCCCCCCCCCCCCCCCCGCCCCGGTCTGACCCCAGCGTCCTCTGCCTTGAGAAACGGTCACAGCCATCTCCGACAAGGCGAGATCTGGTGGCTTGGTTAAGGGAGCCGACTTTGGTTTGAGAGGAAATCCCTCATGTCTGGAGACGATTGCGGGGGTGTGGGGGTGGTAGGAACAGTGGGTGGGCAAGAAAGAATAAATTCACATTCTTTACTGCTTATCACCGCATTCCCATCTGCTGAGTGGACTCCAGCTGAGTGGGCCCTTTAATTCCCCACGGGCTCCCCAGGGACGGACCTCGGGGACAGATAACACATGTTCTAAGAAGGGGACAGAATCGTCTATTCAGGGAAGCTGGCAGAGGCTGTGGGGCAGGAAGACGGGGGGTCAGGCCTCAGCCAAGGCTCCCAGGGCCAGTGACCCACACAATGGGCTCCCCCTTGCAGGTAACTGTCAGGGTGGAGGAGAGCCGCCAGCTGGGATCTCTGAGGCCCCCCTCTCATGTGCTCTCCTAGAAGTGGATCTGGTGACCCTTCCCCCTCACCACCCTTCACTGCTGCCCCCAGCACTGGTGGCTCTCCTCTGTGGCAAACCCTTCTCCTAGGTTGGTTTCCTGTCAGCGGGGTTAGTTTATTTTATTCCAGCAGAACCAAGCATCTTCTGGAAGGAAGATATGCCACATGGAAACAGATATACTAATAAGTAAACATATGCATGGAAGGAGATAAAGCAGGGCATGCCAAAGCCAAACACAAACAGACTTGGTGTGTGCCAGCATCAGCTCAGAAAACCCAGAGCTGGGTGAGGTCGGAGAGACAGTGGTGTGGTTGGAGGGGTGGGGGCGGGGGTGCAGAGGGGATACCTGCAGGGAAGTTCTGGGCAGTCTGTGGTCCCCTCCCAGGCCCTGCAGGCCAGTGCCTGCCACAGCTGTGGTCCCTGGCAATCCTGGTATCCACCTTGGTGCCTCAGCAGGAGGCAGCAGGGGGTGATGGGAAGGGTTGGCCATGGTCATGTGACCTGCCCCAGTCACCCCTCAGCTCTGGGCTCCTCTCCCTCTAACTAACCCTGCTGAAGACAGTTCTGCTGCCTTCAGCACTTCAGGCTGCCCCTCCTTGATTCCCCCTTAGTTTCTGGGGTGCCATCCCAGCCCCTAGCAGGGGAGTTTAGGGAAGCAGAGAGGTGGGAAAAGAAGGGGCAGAGAGGTTCATCCCCAGGGCCACAGAGCCTGCTTCCTTTCCCCACCAGAGGGCTCCTTGCTGCCTGAGGCTGAGATGGAGAGAGGGCTGAGGAATGGGAGAAAGGATGCCTGTGCCCCCCAACTAGGGGAGCAATCCTGATGCTTTACACCCAGTTCCTGGGTGACTGATGAGGTCAACTGAGGACCCTGCATGTCTTCAACACTGCACCGAAATCCAGACCTCTGACCACAGACAGGGCCAGAGGTCCCTTTGGGGCCCTCTCTCCTTGAGCCTCTGGTTCAGTGACAACAGCTCTGAATCGGAACTTTCCAATCCTCCAGGCAAGGCTCTGAGACTGTGGGCCAGGGAAGGCCCCCAGAAGGTCAGACCTGGATATCACCTGGGAGGAAGCATTTACAGAGTTCCAGACAAGCAGGGCCAAGCACTGAGAGGTTTTAAAAGCTCCCCAGAGAGGTGACAGCCACTGAGGAGGCCTGCTCCCTTTCCCCTGAAGTCATGGGAGAAACCATGGTTCTGAGAAGGGAAGGGTCTCAGTTGTCTGCACCCCAAGTGGCTAGGAGCATAGTGGGAATTAAAACCCAGGGCTCCTCCCTGCACATTTTCATCTCTTAATATATTAAGTGTCAGGACCTTGCTCACATGTACTCAGTCCTACTTCATGCTTCCCTCCTCACAGTATCTTTCTCACCCTTCCCACAAAACCAAGTTCATCTGTGCCTTCAAAACTTTGTCTAGAACTCTCCTCATGATGGTCTTCTAACACCAAATGTCCCTTGCCTCATCTTAGTCCCTAACGACCTTAGTTCCTGGGGTATATTCCCCACCAGCCCCAAGCAGGGCAGTGCTGAGGGCCTTGGTGTCTCTGTTTTAAGTTGGGGCAGACCTGCTGCCTGGAGCTCTGACCCGTGTGTCACTAGAAACCTGACTTTTTCCAGCTTCAGGCTGAAAGTTTCCAAAGGGTAGAAACAGTGTCTCTCCCACCAAATCAGGCACTTCCCTGGGCAAAGAGGGGGCCTGGCTGTGTGGTTTCATCTCTCTGCCTGTTGTTGGCCCCCAGGACCTGCCAACTGATGGGAATCCTCACCTCCAGAAGTTCTCCACCTGTCTTTCCTCTTCTGAGCTTTGATATTATGGAGAGAACCAAAAAGGCTCTTTCTGGACTTTTCTAGTTCTCTTCATTATTCTCCCTATCCTTCTCCTGGCCAAGCCCCACCTTTATACCTCCTGGAATTCCTGTGGCCACTTATTCTGTGAGAACAAGTATGACCCAGCACAGCACTTTGTGGGGAGGGGACAAGTCTGATGTAATGAACCATAGGGGTTCCATACTCCACAGGGGCTGGGGGCAGACGGGGGGAGGGAAGGAAGGGAAGAGGGAAGGAGACAGAGAGAGATCTCTGTCCCAGAGCCAGGCTAAGCGGCTTGGGTGAAGCACTTGGAAGCTGAGAAAGAGAAGGACAGTAAGAAACACGAATCTCTTTGCTTTCTTGAGATTGGGGGTGGGTGTCTCAGTGGAATTACTTTGGGAACCTCAATGAATCAGGTCCTCTGAGAGTATTTAATTATGCAGAGGTGATATTGAAAATATTAAGCATCTGCTAAGGCTGACAATAAGCTTGGATGCCTGGAGGACCTGCCGTGCCAGGGGGTTACACCTCTGGTGGATGGATCCAGGGAGGTCTGAAGATCCTGGGGGAGGGACCAGGGAGGTCCCTGGGCAGTAGCTCTTTGTGATCCGGAACAGTACGTCCATATTTTAATCACTGTGATCATCAGCTGAGTTATCACCTCTGTTTTTAATCCAGGAACATTTTCGGGTCTCTCAGAATTTAATCTGGAACGTGAGCCTGGTAGAATACTAGGCGTTTACTGGGTAGCAGGTAGATTGGACACAGATGGGAATTCCCAGGGTGGCCACAGGGGCTCAGCCCCAAGGGGCCATGCCACGTCTGAGCTCCAGCCGGTGGCCCAGGGGGATCTGTCCCCATCTCCAAGAAAGCAAAGGGATGTCCCCACCCCAGGCAGGTGGGGCGGAGCAGCAACTCACAGCAGGCGGGTTGGGGGTAGCCCCGTGGGGCGAGTGTGGGGGAGAGAGGGTCATCCTCACGAGCACGGGCATCTCGTCGTCCGACATCGAGCTGGCTGGCTTGTCTCTGGCCGAGGGGGCGGCAGCGACGCTGTTGGCGAAGCCCTGAGAGCTGGGCTTGGGCGGGAGAAGCTTGACAGGGACAGACACGGGCATGACCATAGGCGTGAGGCTTTCCGCCTCGGGAGGGAGCTGAGGTGGCGGCGGCGGAGGCGGAGGCGGCAGTGGCGGCTGGGGCTGAGGCGGAGGTGCCGGGGCCTTCTCTCCTTCCTCCTACACAGACAATAAAGGCTTTGATCCTGGGCTCAGAGCAGCTCCCACAGTGGGGCATGCAACTTCGCTCTTCCTGCAAGGCTCCTGGACATCACGCGTGGGTGACAGAGAACCGCCTCAGGGTGGCTTCCTTCCTGCCATCCTGAGTCCCTCGGCTCCAGTGACGCCCATGGGCAGTGGACAAGGCACTCTATTTTCTACATTTAAAAATCATGACCACTTATATATTCAAACAGACAGTGAAGAAAAATTTTTGTGTGGTTGTCATTGCTTTTCATGAAAAGGATCTGGAGTTTAGAATCAGGCAAAAAAAAAAAAAAAGAAGGAAAAACCCCACATAAGCTCTCATGTAGGACCTTTTAATTCTCTGGGCTGCAGTTGACTCATCTGTCAAATGGAAGACAAAGATCTTTTAACTGGCACCGTCAAGACAGTCAAGAGAGTGACCTGGATCACATCAAAGTTTTTGGCGAACAGCGAGTTAATCTCATAGACTTAAATCAAGATGCACAATATTCAAAGAATCAAGAAAATTCTTTTGAGTTTTAACCTAACTCTAAAACTGCGTGGATAGTCTACCACAAGCATATCTTGCCTGCATAATCCTGAGAGCATTTAAAGGTCTCTAGATGCCAGAGTCTAACACTGGTGCCCCAGTGAGTAGAAAATGCTGGCTGGGAGCCTGGTGGTCACACTAGCTCTCCCTGGCCACTGACTACTGATTTGGAAGGCCTAAGGGACCCTGGTCTTGAGTGCGTCATGCAGCAGAAGTTAAAAACAATATTGCATCTCCATGTTTTCTTTGCTGTCTTCTCCAGGACGTAGAGAAGCTGGGATCCCCTAAAAGGACTTCTGCCACCTCAGTTCTAGATTTTTGTCCATGGTGCCAGTGGAAGTGGGGACTGTGTGACCTGGCTGGCTCCCAGCGTCAAAGCTTGAGCACTTCCGTTGGGGAAGGACTACGCCTCTCCAGGTCCTCCGGGTGGGGCTCATATTACTCCATCTGCCGGCAGCAAAGCAAAGCAAGCAGCACATGGCCTGGGAAGCATAGGGGGTGCATTCCTGCTCACCTGTTTGAGGCTGGGGGAGGCCCTCATCCCCCCATGGGACCGCATGTGGCCATTCAGGGCGGGCAGGCTCTTGAACTCCTTCAGGCAGATGGAGCATGTCAGCTTGTTCTTGGCATCAAACTGCTCCCCAAACACTCCTTTGGGTTGGCCGCTGCTCAAGGGTAGGGCCAAGTGGAGAGGACACGCACATCAACAAAGGGAAACAATGACTCATCACAAGGCCACACAACCCACGATGAACCCGTTTCATTCACCCAAAGCTCCCACGGCCATGGCCCCTAGCCAATTTCCCTTCGGAGAACTGAGCCCAATTTGCAGATGGAAAACAGAGGCTCAAAAGTAGGAAAGGGTATGCTTAAGATCATGCAAAAGGTGAACCAAACATCTTTCTTCATTTCAGGCCTTCACGTGCTGTTTTTTCCCCCACCTCTGGCTTACTACCCTTCTAGAAACAGGGTGCTTGGGTCCTCCTCTTCTAGAAGCCTTCCCTTAGAGATATGAGTCTCAGTCCTCTGATTAAGTCTTCAGATTACACATCTTAGTTTGTTAGGTTCTGGCTAACTCTGGCTTTAATCATTTACCACACCCATGAGGGGAGGAAGCAAGACTGTACTATTTCACTATGGCATCCTCAAAGCTTAGCTCTATGTCTGGCACACAGTAGGTACTCAATAAACACTCACCGAATGGATAAGAGGGCAGAACATGGGCTTTGGAGTCTATGCCAGCACCCCTACTTTCTCGATGTGCAAATTTAAGCTCTCTGAGACTCAGCTTTCTCATTTGTAAAATAATAATGATAATAACAGTTAATAGTGGTTGAGTGCTTACTATATGCTAGGCACATGGTAATCATACCAACCCTCACTGAGTTACTTTTATTAGACATGATATGGAGTAATAGTAAGTGGCTCAACCACAACAGCTATTATTATTCTTATAAATTTCTTTGAGGAACTGACTTTGAATTTGGAAATGAATCATGAGACAATCCAGGAAAACCTCCCAGTTTCCCCGCATGCCAACAAGCATCCATCCTACCTTGACTCAGGAGACCCTGGCTGGGCTCGGCCATCAGGTAGGTGCATCTAATTTTGAGCAGGACACCAGAAGAAAGAAGGAAAAAAAAAAAAAAAAGCATGTTTCTGACGGGAGGGGTCCTTGAGCAGTGGGAACACCAGGGCCTGCCCTTCTAGGATTCTTCCCTCTCTCTGCCTCATGCTGACCAGGCTCATAGCTACTCATGCCCTTGGCCTTCCACACCTGAAACTTCCAGTCTTCTTTCCCCTGAGGCTCATGGGCTTGGGGCCACACCCCTGAGGATGCCCCGCCAGCCACAAGACCAATGGGACTCAATCCCTCACCTCCCTTCCTGTTCTCCCCATCTACCCCTCTGCGCATGGACAGACTCCATTCCCAAGAGTGACACAGAATGGAGAGCTGGATGATACAGCCTCACACAAGGAGACCTCCTGCTGGAATTCTTTTTAGCCTGGGCCATGTCATCTTATTCGTGTATTCACAAAGGCTCTCAGTTACTACTGGCCTGAGTCCTAAACAAAACAGGGTCAAAGAGAATTCATCTCTGGCCTTCAACCTTCATCAGAGCCCTCTCTTCATCTACCCTGGTCTTATTCAAGGTACTCTCCTCCCCTGAATCTGTTGACACCTGAGTGTAGCACTTGGAACACGCCAAAACATGAACGGTGCTCAGCATATATTAGGCAGTTTTATGATCAAATATATTTGGGAAACAATTAAGAGTTAATACCTGTCACCCACAGGCTGAATCTGACCTGCAGACATGGTCTGCTTGGCTGGACTGTTTTTAAAAACCCTGACTATGGATATCATTAGTTGGGGCATAGGCCCTCTAGTCCACACCATCCATACCAGGCCATTCTGCTTATTGACTTTACCTGCCTGGATCCTGTGGGCAGCTAAGGTTTTCACCAGTGCAATTACATGAGGTATCCCCTGATATTGATTTCTCCCATGAACCCACTCCCCTCCCCCGAGCAATGTCCACTAAACATTCTATGGAACTCCTATTCTGAGCAATAGACTTTGAGAAATGCTGTCATAATATGGTCTCCCTCCCCAGAAGGGAACAATTTCATAGGAAGTCCCCTAAGGATACAGACCTAAGGGGTACAAGACATCCCCACTGTGTGGTCCCTGGGCACCTGATGAGGCCTTGACCATGACATGCATCACTGGGGACCTGATATATATTTTGGCCACCTCTTTAGTGAGATTATAAGTTCTACGGGAAAAAGACTGAGTCACAATTGATTTCGTATTCCACAGTGTCTGGTTAATGTTTGTGGAATAAAGAAAAGAACGAAAGTGTCGGAGGGGGTTGGAGGATGGGACTAGGCACTGCACTGGACTCAGCTCTGGCTGGCGCACGCGCACCCTGTGATCCCGGGATTAACGTCCACTCTGAGGATACCTGGGGCCACACGGCACTGGGAGACAGCTGCTGGTGCTGAGACCCCATGTTGTTGAGGTGGATGCTGCCGGGGGACAGGAGCGGCCGGTGCGGGAGGGCACTGCTGGCCCGGTTCAGGTCGGAGCTGGCCGCGTCTCCCATTCCTGTATCTGGAGGCCCCAGGTCCCCGTGGGAGCTCAGCATGGCCTGGGCCTGCCTGTCGCCTGGATAAGTCTTGGGCTGACCGTCCTCAGGCTGCTGGTGCTGAGGCAGGTGGCTCTGCTGGTACATGGGGTGGCCGTAGGGCTGCTGGGGCTCCTGGTAGTAGTACTGGGGCACGGAGCCCAGCTGAATTAGCTGGACTGCGTGCGCCTGCTCCGGGGTGTATTGGTGGGGGTCCCTGTGATACGAAGGGGGCTGCAGGTGCATCTGGGGCTGCTGCGGCTCTGGCAAAGGCTGTATCATGGGTGGGGACTGGTAATACTGAGGTATCTGCATTGAACCCTGCCGCGCCTGCGGCTGGGGCTGGGGCTGTGGCGGGCGAATCTGCTGTTGCGGCGGTGGCTGCATTTCTTGCATGGACACCCGCTGCTGCCCAGCGTGTGGCTGTTGCTGCGGCGGGTAATACTGATGCGGCTGCAGCTGCTGCATCTGCTGGGATAGCATCTGGGGGGCCTGCAGTGACTGTCCTCCCTGCACCGGCATCTGGGCCAGTGGCTGCTGGTAGTCATAATACAGGTGCCCTTGGCTCGGGTGCTGCCCGACCTGGAGAGCCGGTTTGGATAGCCCACCGGTGAAACCAGGGTGAGGCTGCTGGGACGCCTGCTGGTAGCGGGACGGGAGGGCCGGTGCTGGGGCCTCCATGGGCTTCTGGGACAGCAACTGGCGGAGGGCGCTGTCAGGCGCTCCATCCATCACCGCCGACTGGGTGTGCAGCACCTGGGCCATATTGTTGACCTGAATTCGCAGGTTTTGGTTGGCAAACACCTGGGTGAAAGAGTCTAGCTTGTGCAGGACACCGCTGGTGAGCTTCTGGGTCCGGATCTCGCTGGCCTGCGAGTAGGTGTACTGGTAGCCATCAGTGGGCTCCGCCTGGGTCGGCGCCCCCCACATCATGTTCGAGTTGGTGAGGTTGCCACGTAGCTGGACGTGGTTTCCAGGCCCTGTGTGGCCTCCCCACCCTCCCTGCCTCGAGGTATCCACTTGGCCAAGGTTTTTGGAGCCAACAGCCAAGCCTAGACCATCCCGAGTGTCTTGAGGGAAGTGGGGGGAGATGGGTGATGCTTGAGGGGCATCCATTCCAGCCCCAGGCACTGTATTCCCATAGTTGTGGTTCAGCCCGCCGTGGACGCCAAGTGGTGGCTGTTGGTAGAAAAGGTTCTCACCACCGTGGGCCACGTGGTTGGTCTTGTACAGCTGCTGGTCCCCCATGGTGCCTGCCCTGGTTGTGAACGTCCAGCCACAAAACCATACAAAAAGGTCAATGACACAAACCCGAAAGGACTGAAACCCTGAGAAGCAGAGAGAAAGCGTCCACACTACTCCACGGCTGACATGTCCGTGACCGTGGCTGCAGCCAGGTGTTCCCGTTGGCCTCTACCACGCATGTGCAGAGCGAGGGGTTTTACATCCTCACCCGGGCTAAGGGACGGACCAAATGCCACCGTGGTGAAGAGATGCTGCTCACACCTGCAAGACAAGTTGCAAAGGACAGGACAGGACTTACTTGGATGTTTTGCAATGAGCAACTGTATCTACCACGACTCTTAGAGAAATAAACACAAAACGGGAGCCTGGATTACAAATAGCCAGTTTCATACACGCCACACCTTTACACTGATTCCGCAGATCTTGACCCTCACGTGAGATGTAAACTCTCTTAATTTCAAGCCATTGCTAAACGGCTCATTAGCTCATCGATTCGTTAATTCATTGTTTTGCTCACTGATTAATTCATCCGTTCTTCTGGGACCCTACTATTGAAAGCCCAGCAATACTGTAGGGCCTAAAAGGATATGAAGAAGTTTAAGACACTCATAAATCAATTCATCTGGTCAACAAACACTTATTAGACACAGACATTTACTAAGTGGAAGACACAATGCTTAAGGGAATGATTAAGACATGGGCCAGATCTCGAGGAGCTTACAGTGGAAAAAGGAGTTGGTCCATGAATAATTACAGTATGAGGAGGAAAGAGACGCATGTAACAGAAAGGGAAAAATAACAGATATGGAACTCATAGGCTGGAGGGTATATTTCTAGCAGAAGAACAGTTTCAAAGAAGAGCAGTGCATGTCAGTACACAGCCACTTGATCCTTTGGTATCCCTGCTCAAAGAAACATTCGTGCACAGTGCCGATCACCTGGCCAGAAGTCTATGATGTGCCTGGGCTCAATAAATAAATAAATAAGTAGATAAACAAATAGGCTGAGCCAATCAAGTTCCCTCTCTTAGAAACATGAACTAGGGGATTTCTTCGGTGGTCCAGTGGTTAAGAATCTGCCTGCCAATGCAGGGGACACGAGTTCAATCCCTGATCCAGGAAGAACCCACATGCCACAGAGCAACTGGGCCCCTGTGCCACAACCACTGAGGCCACACTCAGAACCCTGAAAGTGAGACACTCTAATAAATAAGTAGTAAATCTTATTTGCAAGCTGGGTGGTTTCCAATTCTTGTTTTTCATTAGGAAGGCCCAGTAGAAGTAATTAAAATACAATTGTCAGTGATAGATCACTATGTGATTTTTGGTACATAACTCAGAAGCAGATCAAGAACCCTGAGCTGACACCACTTTAATAAAACTCCTATTTTTTATCTATTAGTTTATACGAATGAGGCTTTTCCGTGTTTACATCTATATAAATGAAAAATAGAAATATAATAGATGCCAGCCTGTGTCTCATATCTTATGCAACAAACTGTATTCTTCCATGGACAGATTAAAAAAAAAACACACACACACAAAAAAGAAGAAATAACCCAGCACCAGCAAGAGTCTACCTCTGGACCTGGGTGACAGCTGCATGGGTGGTGGTGCGCTTACTCTGTGATAACCTGAGTTGCTCACTCGGACTTCATCACATGTGTATATGTTGTACGTCAATAAAAAATGACTTAGCCAAAGCATGGAAACAACCTAAATGCTCATTGACAGCTGAAAGGATAAAGAAGATGTGGTGCGCGTGCACACACACACACACACACACACACACACACACACACACACACACACACACAGGAATGCTACTCATCCACAGAAAAGAACAAACTAATGCCATTTGCAGCAACATGGGTGCAACTCTAGATAGTCATGCCGAGCGAAGTAAGTCAGAGGAGAAAAACAAATATCATGTAACATCACTTATATGTGGAATCTAAAATGTAGCACAAATGAGCCTAACTACAAAAAAGAAACAGACTCACAGACATAGAGCTCAGACTTGTGTTTGCCAGGGGAGGCGGGTGGGGGAGGGATGCACTGGGAGTTTGGGGCTGGTAGATGTAAACTACCACACTGAGAATGGATAAACAACAAGGTCCTACTGTTTAGCACAGGGAACTATGTCCAGTCTCCTGGGATAAACCACGATGGAAGAGAATGTTTAAAAAAGAATGTGTAAAACTGAGCCACTGTGCTATACGGGAGAGATTAACACAACTCTGTAAATTAATTATACTTCAGACAAAAAAACCCCCCAACACCGCAAACAAAAAAGTGTGTTTACATGAAAAACAATCAAATGTTACTCTCTTTAAAAAGTCTCCAGCATCACCATCTAAGGTATATTTTCAATATAATTTTAATTTTTATGTGTATTATTTATCCAAATTAGAATATCCTTTATGCTATCTTGATAACTGCACACTTTTAATAATCATTATAATGATAACTCAAACAGGAAGAAAATTTTAGAACTTAGAACTTTATGATTTCAGGAAATTTTAAAAGTTTTAACTTCATATAAAATTGTTACAAAAAATTAGGATAGGGAAACAAATCACAGAGTTTTAGGGACAAAAAACATATTACATTAGGATAAAATTCCACAGGGGAAGTGAAACAGAAATAAAATTTCAGGACAAAAAGGAATACTGACTATTAATGAAGAACATGTTCATACATTTTTAAAATGGATGATGTGGGTATCAAATTCCATGGTGTTTAGATTCCACTGGATAAATTTAAAAGAGTGATATCATAGTTTTACTTAAAAATATCAGTGTTTACAATGTACTGGAAATTGCATCTTCTGTAGACATATGATAAAAAATGTAGATGTAAACTTAAAAATGTGTGAGGGGGTAAATGGTTTTACAATATCCTTTTATGGGGGATTTTAAGCAGGAAGTTTTTGAAGATCCCCCCACCTCCAACTGGGAGCAAATCTAAGTTGGTCTCTGTCCCTTTCTGAATGAGAAGAGATGGAGATGGACAAATTCAGGGTGAGGCATTTGGTTTGGTGGAATGAAGGGTGGAACAAGGAAAGCAGTGGGGTGGGACAAAGGCTGGCTAAACATGGCTGGAGCAGACCCTGAAGATGAAGCCTTGAGGACTCCCAGCGACCACTCCCTAAGAGGGTCTGACCTCCTGATCAGCTGCCTACTCCACACCCCCATTTCTAAATTCAAAGCAAACTCAACATCATCTCCCCCAAAATGGATGCTCCTTCAAAGCCCTTAGGACTTCCCTGATGGTCCAGTGGTTAAGACTCCACGCACCCAGTGAAGGGGGCTCGGGTTTGATCTCTGGTCAGGGAACTAGATCCCACATTAAAAAAAAAAAAAAAAAAAAAGATCCTGCAGGCCACAACTAAGACCCTTGAGTGTGTGCAGGCTAAGTAGCTCAGTCATGTCTGACTCTGTGACCCTATGGATTCTAGCCTGCTAGAATCCTCTGTCCATGGGATTTTCCCAGCAAGAACACAAGAATCCTCTGTCCATAGCTAGCTCCTCTGTCTATGGGATTTTCCCAGCAAGAACACTGGAGTGGCTTGCCGTGCCCTCTTCCAGGGCATCTTCCCGACCCAGGGATTGAACTTGTGTTTCTTATGTCTCCCGCATTAGCAGGTGGGTTCTTTACCACTAGTGCCACCTAGGAAGCCTAACTAAGACCCAGCACTGCCTAAATAAATAAATATTTTAAGAAAACAAACCAAAACAAAGTCTCACCCTTGACTCTTGCTTCCCCCTTAACCAACCACCACGACCCATTAATTTACCACCTAGTATTTTCTGAACTCGACCCACTTTCCTCTGGTTCCACTACTAGCACCCTAGTCCAGGGCACTGTATTTATCTTCTGCACTATCCCCAAAGCATTCTGATTGGTCATCTCCCTGCTTTCAGTCATGTCCATTCTCCGCACAGCAGCAGCAGAATAAACTTTCCGAAATGTACTGTGATAACATCATCCCACTGTTTAAAACCTTTCCATGACATCTTTAGTACCATTCAGTTTAAAATAAAAATCATAATGGGGCTGACAGGGTTCCCCATGGTTTGTTCCCAGCCTCAGGATATAACCCTTTTCTCCTTGTTCTCCCCACCAACGCCCTGTCCACATTCCCAGTCACTCTGGTCTCCCAGAGTGACCAGGTTCCATGAATCTGCCAAGCTGTCTCTTACAACTGGACCTTTGCACATACTGCCCCTCCCCAATTTGGAGAGCTTTCCCCTTCCCTTCTTCACCTCTTCATCCAGCCAAGTCCTGGGCATCCTTCAGTTCTCAGCCCAAACTATACTTTCTTAGAAAGTCTATCCTAACCTCAACTCCCAAGGCTACATCAGGGTCATTTCTTTTATGTTCTCATAAAACCATATCCTTTTCCTTCAGACCACTCTTCTCAGCCTGTAACTGTATTTCCACCAGTGTAATTATTTGATTCATGGATCTTTCTCTTACCAGGGCAGGGACCATGCCTTTTTTTTTTTTTCCTTGCCTATGATTCCATTCCCTAAATCTACCATAATTCCCAGTATATGGTAGGCCCTCTGATAAGAATTTCTTGATAGAGGGGTAATATTATTGAACGCGTGAATCAATAAATGGAAAAAAAATTAAGAGAACAATGATCAAGTGTCCTAGTGAACTGATAAACAGGAAAAGTTATTCGGTGTAGGCTGAGCGAGTATTAAATCCTCATAAAGAACAATTATATTTTACCTGGTCCTGATGGACAAATAGGGTTTACAGAGCTGAGAGGACCAGCAGGGGAATTCCACCTGTGGGAACATGCACAAAGGCAAAGAATCAGGTGCAGGGGTCCATGCTGAGGCTTCACATCCTTGTGAGGAACTCACTGATGATCAGGCTAAATTTGTATGGTCAGGGGTAAATTGTGGGGGTCTTAAAATGATCTTCAGGGATGTCCCTGGTGGCCCCTGGGACACCAAGCTCCCAATGCAGGGGGCCCAGGTTTGATCCCTGGTTGGGGAACTGGATCCCACATGCCACAACTAAAGATTCTGCATGCACAATTAAGGATCCTGCATGCTGCAACTGGGACCCCACACAGCCAAATAAATGGAAAAAAAAAAATATGTCCAGCAGTGTTATCCAGTGGGCATTAGCCCTGGTGATATCAGAATGTCCTGCCTGGCTTAAACCTCACCACGTAACCTTCCTCGAAAGCCTTGCACCACCGCACCTCCCCCAGGAAGAATTACTTATTGAAACTCACCAGCCTCTGACCATGATCTGACTCCGTGTCTCTACATTATACACTGTGGGTGGAAGGGAAGCTAGATAATTTTATGTCTATTGACCTGTCTGCTCTGTTGTGTTCCCAGACTGCTGTGCAAGAGGGATTACTTGGTGTTCTGAGCTACTGTATCCGTTATTTGTGGATAATTTCAGAACTGGGAACGTAGTTTATTTATAAAGAACCCTAGAAAGCAGAAAACGCTAGAAAGTCAAGAGGCGGGGCTCCCACAGTGTTTTTTCCCAGGCCAGCAGCATCAGCATCACTTGGGAACTGATTCTTTTTTTTTTCCCTTTAAATTTGTTTTTTATTGACATATAGTTGAATTATAATGTTGCACTAATTACTACTATACATCAAAGTGACTCAGTTACATATATATATATATATATATAAAAACATATATACACATTCTTTTTTCATATTCTTTTTCATTTTGGTTTATCACAGGGATTATAGATTATAGTTCCTACTGTGCCTTACAGTAGGACCTTGTCGTTTCTCCATTGTATATACACGAGTTTGGGTAAATGCTGATTCTTGAGCTTCACCCGGACCCAATGAATGTGGGGGGTGGGGTGGGGCCCAGCAGTCTGTGCTTTTTTTAAAAAAACATTTCTTTTTGGCTATGTCGTGCAGCATGCAGGATCCCAGTTTCCCGACCAGGGATCAAACCTGAGCCCCTCCACCCCCGACATTGGGAGCACAGATTACCAGCCACTGGGCTGCCAGGGAAGTCCTGGCAGTCCGTGTTTTAATAAGCCCTCCTGTTCAATCTGATGCCCTCTCAAGTTGAAGGTTGTCTGTAACTTCCAGACCTAGAAGACTACATGTCTCACAGTATAGGCAATCAAAAATCATAGACTCTGTATAATGGCTCTAGGTTCATCCACCGCAGTTCAACTGATTCACATTTGTTCCTTCCTATGGCTTAGTAATATTCCATCATACATATGTACCAAAACTTCTTCATCCATTCATCTGTTGATCGACATCTAGGTTGCTTCCTTGTCCTGGCTATTGGTGGGAGGGAAGCTCTAGAGGGAGGGGATATATTTATATATATGCGTATGTGTGTATATACACACATATATACAGTTATGACTGATTCACATTTTTGTACAGCAGAAACCAACACAACATTGTAAAGCAGTTGTTCAGTTGCTAAGTCATGTCCGACTCTTCTGCAACCCCATGGACTGTAGAATGCCAGGCTCCTCTGTCCATGGGATTTTCCAGGCAAGAATACTGGAGTGGGTTACCATTTCCTTATCCTCTAGTTAAAAAATTAACTTAAAAAAGTGAATACAGATATCACAAAATGGAAAAAAAAAAAAAGAATCATATACTGAATGGAAGAGAGGAAAAATGACTTCCCTAGGGAGATGTACTGAGGTAACAGCAAAACCATATGCTACTTATTTCATTAAGTTTATATATTTTTGAATAGATACTAAATTCACATGGTTCAAAATTCAAAAGGTATAAAAGAGCATACAAAAGAGTGAAAACAATCTCAAATAAATGCTTGAAAATGACAAGTTAGAGCAAAATTTTTATAAAGGGTACTTCAGACAGTCAGTACCCCTCCAGACAATCACTCAGGTTTGTATATTCTAGAGACACTTTTGCTCATACAAGAATGCTTGTACACACCCCCACCCCTACCCCCATTTACACAGGCAGCAGCACACCAGGCCCACAGTTTAGCATCTGGTCAAATGTTTTTAAATAAAACACTTAAAACCTGGAAACCGTTCTTCTTGGTGGGCTACTCAATCCCACAGGACTGTTACAATACTAACACAAGATTCAAGTCTTTATTATTTTGCTAATAAGGTAACTGCTTTTCTCATTATGTATAACACTTCTTATTGGGTAACTGGCACCTGGAACTTTTTCATTCATGAATGAATTAACAGAACAACTGCTTTCACATTTCTTTGGTCAAGTCCTTCCTTAGAACAAGACTCCAGGATTTTGGATTCAGCTCAACAAAAACACTGCGTGCTCAGAACCTGAGATGCTCGCTCTGATTTCTCTGAAGCATTAGAGTCAAACGACCTGCTTTGGTGTTATGCCCGCATTGGCTGTCCAGTCCTTCTAAGGCAGGGACAGCATCCTCTCCATTTGGATCCCCAGAGACTGGGACACAGCTGATGCTCAATAGACACTCCATGAGCTGCAATGCCAAGTCAGGCAAATGAGGCCTAAAGCACTTCACCCCCAGATTCCTATGCCTCTGACATGGACCGAGGGCCAGAATTTACTATTTTCCCAGGGTGCTACAGTGCCAGAGTCATGGAATGCTGCACATAGTAAGAAGGCTCTCCGGAGATGTTTTAGCACAGGGCTTTTCTGTACAGGGCCAGAGAGTAAATATTTTCAGCTTTGTGGGCCATACAATGTCTGTCACAGCTCTGCGGCTGCAGTGCGAAAGCAGCCATAAACCATATATAAATGTGTGGTTGTGTTCTAACGCAATTTTATTTATGGACACTGAATTTTATATAATTTCCACATGTCAAGAAACAGTGTTCTTTTTTGGATTTTTCTTCAACGTGAAAAACCCTTCTGGGCCCACAGGCTGTTCAAGGACAGGCGGGGGCTGGATTTGGTCCCAGCCCCGGCATGTTGACCTCTTGCTCTAGTGCATCAGAGTCCCTCTCCCCTCCCCTTAAGCCCCCCGGGGGTACAGGAGACAGGACGCAGTCTGCAAAGAAGGATGGAAAGGACCATCCTCTGAATCAGAGAGAGACAGAGGAAGTTGACTTTGGCCAACGGTTCAGCAAGACTCGTTTGCTTACAATTCAGGGTAACACCCGGCTCCCGCCAGACCACCACTGCTTGTTTGAGGAAGAAAAACCAAAAAGATTTTCCTTTTTCTGACACCAGGCTATCCTTCAGGGACTATACACACAATTCCCCTAGTGACTTGGCTTCGGTCTTAGACAAGACTTCCTCTCAGGTCTGTCAAAGGAGCTTAACTTGGATCCTCCTGGAATCCTGTTCCCCGAAGGAGGCAGAAGCCAAGGGCAGTTCTCCAAGACATGGACTCGTGGCTCATGGTCTCCTTTCTAGCAACGCTGTTGTTCTAAATGCTTTCTGATTAGTCTTCTAAATAAAGCCAGTGGGTGTTTTATAATCCAGTAACCCAATTACTGCAGACCAGTTCTGCCAATGCCAGCGATTAGAGCTGAGTCTTCCTCCACGCAGAGTGCCTGGCCCGTCCTTGCTCCCTCCCGCCCCCACTGCTCATGCTGACTCTCAGCCCTGGGCAGATGCACAAGGCTTCCTTTGGACACCAAGAGACATTTATTTCTCCATCTTTCAGGCTCACCCTGTAACATCAATTGCTTCCTCCCAAGCCCCAGGAACCAGGAAGAAGCCTGACTCCCAGCCTGGAGAGTCTGCACTTTGCTTTCTGGGGCCGGCTCTCCACCAGGGCATGGAGATGGGAGCTATTTCACTTTCTGGGATGCAGTTCTCACTGTCTGTGCTCTCTCTGGGCCAACAGGAGTTCTACCAGAGAGTTAATTAACACCGCCACCCCCAGCCCTCGTGACTGCCACATGCCGCTTCCTTCTCACCCTAGCTGGCATGAAGCAGTGTGGATGCTGAGGACACAGGGAGAAAAGGGGGGGCCTCAGGAGTCTAGGGGGGCTTCCTGGAGGAGGCAGACATGGTCTGAGGGGACCCTGTTGATACATTCCTGGATACAGTTTTTCAAATCACCCCTCCTTGACAAATGGCTGGGACTAGGTGGGGAGATTAGGAATAAAAACTAGTCGGACTTCCCTTTATGGTTCAGTGGCTAAGACTCTGCGCTCCCAATGCAAGGGGCTGGGGTTCGATTCCTGGTCAGGGAACTAGATCCCGCATGACACAACTAAGACCTGAGACGGCCAAGTAAACAAACAAATATTTTTAAAAAGGGATAAGGGCTAGTTGGAAGTTGACAAGAGATGTGCAGAGAGAAGGCAGAATGGGGAGACACCTGAACCATTCACACGTGAGTCCCTGGGCAATCTGAACACTGATTATTTCCTCCCAAGGAGCTGCTGCTGGGAGAATTTCAGGAGCCATGTGACCATATTTTGAAGACCTACTTTGCACCAGGAGATATGACTTGGTCATGACCACTGGCCTCCCAGCCCGGAGACTGGCATCTGTGCCTGGCCTCATCTTCTGTATTCCTTCCTGCAAACTTACATGGAGGACCTACTGTGCCAGCGCCCTGCTAAGGGAGACAAAGCCCTGCAAACCTGTGTCTTGAAGCCCACAGCCTTGGTGGGGGGTGGGGGTGGGGTGGTGCAGGTGCCAGGCTTCCTAAAGAGCCAAAAAATTTCACAAGGAGGAGGTGGAGGGGGCAGAGGAAAGCCTGGCAGGGGGCTAGGATCACTCCAGCCAGAACCCAGGAGGTGCTGTGGGCCTGTCCCCTGCTGCTGGGGATTCAGGGAGGGGCTCGGCAGGGTGACCAGATGGAAGGGTCTGGGCCAGGGTTGCAGGGAGGAGCCTCCACTCCTGCCCCTGAGGACCTGAGGCTCAGGCCTCGTGAATCAGCACTGGGGGTGTGCAGCCAGAGAAGGAGCCCCATTCCCACAGCTGTCCCAGGCAGGGAAGGGAAGGGCTGGGAGGCTGGGAGGCTTCCCTCTGATGCAGCCCCAGGGAGCATGGGGTGAAGATGGAGGGAAGGAGGGGTGGCTGGCAGGTAGATGTAGATTCACTGGTCCCACTCCCAGCAACAAGAAACCTAAGAAGACACAAGTCAAGCACCTGAGGACTCTGTTCCTATCACTCAAGCCCCACACCCAGCACCCCGGGCTGAGCTGCTGGGAGGGACTCCAGCAGTTCAAGCAGCACAGACTGACTTCCTCTGCAGGGGAAGGGAGGGGGGGCCAGCACTGGCCCCTGGGTTGCACCAGCCCCCATCCCCAATGTCGCCCAGGATTCCAGGTAGGCTGCATGGTTAGGGGCTCAATTCACAAATGGAGCAGTTGGCTTGGCTTTGGTCCGTGATGTTGAAGATGTTAGATTGTTCAAAAAACAAATGCCCCTGGACACCCAAGGCCTGGAGAAGGAGCTGGTGTATCAGGGGAAACCACCTCCCTTCTTTCTGGTAAGCAGCCCACAGTTCACTGGGTCACAAAGCCTGGGATGCTCCCTTGTGTGGAAATAAATGCATGAAGCTTCTAACGCTCTCTTGGTCCTTCTGTCTGTGTTCCAGGCTTCTCTGGTGGCTTGGACGGTAAAGAATCCGCCTAGAGTACAGGAGACCTGGGTTCGATCCCTGGGTTAGGAAAACCCTCTGCAGAAGGGAATGGCAACCCACTCCAGTATTCTTGCCTGGAGAATCCTATAGACAGAGGAGCCTGACGGGCTACAGTCCATGGGGTTGCAAAGAGTTGGACACGACTGAGCGACTAACATGTACACTTGGCCCTTCTGTCTGCGTTTCGGACGGGAGGTACCCCGGGTTATGACGTCAGTGCCACTCTGGGCCGTCCTGTCAACACACGGCCCCAGCCTGGGGCAATGCCACGGCCCTTCTGGCCCAGAGTTCTAAGACTTTGGGGGGAATTCTGGGAATCAGGAAACAAGCCAGAAGGACCTCTGGTGTCTGGGGCTGGAGGCCTTCCCAGCGGCATTTCCTGAGTCCGTCCCTCCTCCGGGCCCCTGTGAACCGGGTTCTGGCGGATCATCCTCAGTCCGCCTCCACCTTCCCAGCGGGGGTGAACTCATCGAGGGCAGCTGGAGGCCCCTTCTTGCTCGTCTCCAGGACCCAGCCTGGGCCCCACACCTGGCACTGTGCTAAGCAGCCGTTCGCTCAGTGGAGCCAGACACAGGGCCTCAGCATCCCCTCTCATTTCCCACCGCCCCGGAGCCCCTGGACTGAAGTCTGACTCAGTGGCTTGGCTGCCCCTGGCGATGCCTCCTTAGTCCTCGTGCTGAGCGAGGGAGGCCAGCCTTCCTCATCAGAGGAGAGGGCACCCTGACCAGGCTCCTACAGCCTGTGGGAAGCTGTTGAGGGAGGGGAAGCATAGGGTGGACAGACCCAGGGATGGAATAGGGAAGACACCCTGCAGGAGATGAACCGATGCGTGCTGTCGCGACCACTTTTGAGACCACTTTTGGGAGGGTCTTGTCCCAAATGACAGCACACACCAAGACTGAGGAAAAACTATATGCTTTAAGTTACAGACGCTTCTAGGAATTCCAGTATTACGGAAAAAAGTTGGAAGTGAATATTCACCTTTGAGTCCCGCTGTTGACATTCTGTGTGCAATAGTGAGACCACAGAGCCTGGCTTCCGTCTACCCAACAGCTTTTGAGAGGGCTCAGGAGATCAAGAGGCGGTCCTGCCCTTTGTGAGGTTTGCCCCCTCCTCTGGTAACCCTTCCATCCCTCCTGGGAAGCTCCCAAGCCTGTCTGGACTCACTCAAGACCGATGTCCCCTTGGTCACTGGCTCTCATTACCTCACTGCCTCCATTTCCCGCCAAAATAACTTTCCTTGGGACTTCTCTGGTGATCCAGGGGTTAAGAACCTGCCCTGCAATGTAGGGGACACAGGTTTGATCCCTGGTCAGGGAACTAAGATTGTGGATGCTGCAGGGCAACTAAGCCCAAGTGCTACAACTAGAGAGCTTGCGAGCCACAATGAAAGATCCCGCATGATGCAACAAAGAACCGATGCAGCTGAATCAATAAACAAACAGTAAAAAAATAACTTCCCTTGACTGCTCTAAGATCAGAGGGCTGAAGTGATGCACCCACCAGGGGCCCCAGCAGCTGAAGCAAGAAGGCAGGCATGGGGTTCCCAGAGCCCCAGCCTCGGGGAAAGTCAGGACCAAGCCCTGGGCAAAGATCTGTAGGTCCAGACACAAGTCATTCCTCCGGGTCGGTTCTCAGACGAGAACCAGACCAGAACCTTGGGTGTTCTATTTCTCCACCATTGCTAGACTTTAAGTTCTATAGAGGCAGAACTGTCTTAATACCTCTGCTTTTACATCTCTCCCTTACTTCTCCATGATGGCGTGAGCAGTGTTTGACCCAAAGCCGACCCACTCAGTGTTTAGGGAAAGCAGTCAACAAGACTGTCAAACTTCCCTTCTCTTTTGCATCCACAGGTCGTCGACTTACGTCACACTGAATTAACTGATGCGCCTACAGGAACAAGGACCCCAGGCACAAGAAGGTTTGGGAACATGGTTGGTGCTTGCTCGGCCCCCGACCTCATTTGGGGGAGTGGGTGCTATGTGTGTGGGTGTCTGGGGAGCTGTGGATGAAGGTCGTGAGGTAGGAGTTGGTTAAAGACCCCTTTGCCTGCGTGTAAAAGTGTCTTGGGAGCTTTAATACGCTACAAAAACACATGATGTTGCTGAATGACACCTTCCTGCAGTATTCTCTCTGCATTTCTTCTTCTTCTTCTGCAGGCCACATTGAACAGCTTGTGAGATCTCAGTTCCGCAATCAGGGATTGAACCCGGGCCCACAGCACTGAAAGTGCTGAGTCCAAACCACTGGACCGCCGGGGAGTCCTGTCTCTGTGCATTTCATGTGTCAGTTACATGTCTTCAGGTTGGGTGCAGATCCTCTGGGGGCCAAGAGCTGGGTTCCCAGTGGTGCTTAGAGCAGAGATGGGTAGGGCAGGGCCTTGGTGAACATTTTCAGAGATGAGCGCAGCTCTTTTTTCCAAAGGTTTTCATGGTAGAATTTCTGACAAAGCTGACATCTAGACATCATGTTTCAGGAAACAGGTGAGGAAAGACAGGTCTCTTAAGATCTCCTTGAGTTCCTGTTTAACCCCCTAAGGAGCTGTTTGGGATAGAAATCCCCAGCCTGAACTCCCAGGTGCTCCTGGCTGAGTTGAACCCCCCAACAGTTTAGAGGGGACACGGCACCCTCTGCTTGCAAAACAGAGAAGAGGCCAAAGCCTATGACCTGAACCTCAAAAGCTTATTGTCTCAGCAGATGACCCTAACTCCACTTCACAGAGAACAGGGGGGCTGTAGGTATTCACCCCCTCCACTTCCTGACCCCCACACAGATGTCCACCCTCCACCTGCACCCCAACAACTCTCTCTCCGCTCATCTTAAATACTGGAGGGGCCTGGATCGGAAACATGGGACCCCAAGAGCTCACCTCCCCCACTTCCAATCGGCTATCAATTCTGGTTGGCCTCTCCTCCATAACATTCCCTGACCACCTTCTTCTCTTATCCCCACTGTCCCAATCCACAGAACAGTCCTTTATAGCCGGCCTCACCCGCTCTAGCCTTACCCCCTCTAGCCCACTGTCCACAACACCTCTCTGCTTCAAACCACCAATGCACCCTCTGTCCACAGGAGAAGCATCCATAGAGCTCAGCCTAGCAGAGGGCCCCACACAATTTGGCCTCACCTCCTCTTTCAATGATTTGCCCCACCATTCACCCATACACGTCTCGAACCCCCTACATGGAGCCACACAGAGTCTCCAGAATACTGGTCCCTCTGCCTGAAATCCCCTTTTCCCCTTTCTCCTCCTTCTCAACCTACAAGCTCCTGTTCAAACCTATCTTTTATGACACCTTCCTTGACTCTCAGACATTCAATGAAATGAAGTTTTTACTGAGGGCCCGCTATGTCCCAGGCACAGCAGACACAGTGAGAGGGGTGCCAGATGTGGTGTCAGGGGCCTGCTATCGAGGGACGGGGGAGGGTCAGTGACAGATCCAAGTCTGTGCCTGTGATGAGGGGTTTCAGCAGGGGCTGTGACCCCAGCAGAAGGTCGGGGAGAATCCTCTGTGTAACTTGGTGATACAGCCACCTGCAGGATGAGAAGGATGTAACAGGAAAAACAGTGTGGAAAGCTGCCTCCCAGACAAAGTCAAGGACAGCACGGGCAAAGGCCCTGTGGCAGGTGGGAACGCGGTGGACACAAGAGCAGAAAGAAGGCCAGAATGGCCAGAACAGGAGCATAGCAGTGAAACTGGAGAGGGGGCAGTGGCTAGACCACCCCAGGTTATCAAAGGTTAGGAGTTTTATCTTTACATCAAGAGCAACTGAGGAACAAGCAAAGGGTTTTGAGCAGTGTGTATGTGTTTGTGTGTGTGTGTGTGTGTATACAAACATGTGTCACTGATCAGATTTCCATTAAGCAAAGGCCACAGGATGGAAGACAGATCAGCAAACCTTTCTTGTAAAGGGTTGGATAATATATATTTTAGGCTTCACAGCCAGGAGGCAAAATTGAGGTTATGATGTAGACATATATATATATATATATATAATATATATATTAATATATATAATAAGAGGAAAAACAAATTTCTACAAACTTCTTGAGGAAACTCAAAATATAAGAGTAATTGAGTATGATTTTCTATAATGTAGATCTAATAAGAATGGAGTTATTTTTTGGAGGGATAACATTTTGTTTAATTGGGTTCAAAGTCAGTGTCCCATATCATCAAATCACCATATGGACAAAACATTTCTAGCTCGTGGGCTGTACACAGTCAGGCAGCGCCTGGATTGGCCCACGGGCCATAATCTGTGGACCCCTGGTCAGAACAACTGGCTGCAGGAGGGTGAGTGATGATACTGGATGGATGCAGGGGAAGCTTAGTGACGGTCCAAGCCAGGCAGTTCGGATGTGGGTGGTGATGGAGGGGCATCTGGGGGTGAATCTGACGGGACTTAGTGATGAAATGGGCACAGGGGTGTGGGAGAAGTGAGTGTCAAGATGACGCCTAGATCTGCATCTGTGAAGACGGAGCACCGCGAAAGCACTTTCATTCTGAGACCTATGACAGGAGCTGTCACAGAGGCAGCTGGACCAAGGGCTCCAAGGCTCAGAGAGGCTGGCGAATCCCCTGACAAGCGGGTAAGTGAAGATGGAGACAGGAGGAAGAACGCCTGGAGGGCAACTGAGAATGGCAAGACTCAGGCTGTGCATCTTGATTACACCACTGAGTGCCCCAGTTCCACCTGTTTTATCTGCCTCCAGCATCAGACGGGGACCTCTTCTAAGGAGTACCTACAGGGGTCAGCACAATACAGGGCACCCACTGGGAGCTAAGGACACAAGACACGGAAGGAGAGAGAGAGGAAGGGGGGACATTTCACTTCTGCAGGCTCATACAGAGAAGAGCTCCCTCCATTCACAATGGAAGCCCACTTCCCACGTCCACCCTCAGAGCCCACCACCTCCCTGGCTAACCTTCCACGGGAGCTGCTTTCCATAAGGGTCATGGGACCTTCCCTGATCACTTAAAATCATTCAAGTGTGTGCGTGCAAACACACGCACACCCAAATCTCCCACTCACCAACCCTGGCCACATGATTTGTGGTGATGTATTGACAACATGCCCATCAGCTGTCAGTTCAACATGTCTAAATATTATGTTCCATCACCCAGAACATCTTTTAAAAAAAAGTGGCAGTCCCAGTCACAGCAAGGAGGGGAGAAAAGGGAAAAAGCCACAGGTCAACGAAAATCAATTTTCCTTTCTTCCTCCCTTTCTTTTCTTTCTCTTGCCTTTTTCTGAACAGAAGAGTGACAAGCTTGTGGCTCCATCTCTCCAACAGCCCTGGGAAGAGGAGGTCAGGGCTGACATGGAGACTGACCCGCCCTGGCGGCCGTGGGTGTGTCTGCCTGCGGTCAGTGGAGCTCAGAGCAGACCCGTCCCCTGAGGCCACAGCCACGAATCCTCTGGCCCACGTGGAGTCTCTGGTAAGGACAGTGAGGAGTTCATGGGAGGGCGTGCTTGTCCTCACGGCCAACAGTAGCCTTCTGGAAAGCACTGGACAAAGCTCCGACATCCACTATTTTGTCCCCACCGCAGGCCCGTGAGTTCAGAATTGCTTTCTCCATTTCAGAGATGAGGAAACTCACATGCAAGTGATGATGTACCCATGGCCACACACATGCGACAGGGGGTTAAACCTCCAGCCCTCTGATGCCAGGAGGAAGTGTCCTCTGATACCGTGCGGTGTCCTTCGTTCATCTATCACAGATCGCAGTAGAATAAAATTACTTCCCCTAGCTGGACCCCTGCAGCGCCCCCCAGTTCTGACGGGTCAAGGAGAGCTGGTTTATACCCTGGTGTAGACACGCCCTGGCCATCAGCTCCAGGCAGCCTTCAACCATCCAGCATACAGCTATGGAAGTATGAGAAAGAATCTGATGCAACTTACACCCCAAGATCTTTCTCTTGTTAAGTTTAAAAGGCTAGCTTCAGTTCTCTGAAACCTTTTTTTTTTTTTTTTAACTCATCAGGAATTTTTCTCACTGGAGAGAAACAAAATGGATTATGTGGCAGGCGTTTCCCTTACAGAGGCACCCAAAGCACCAGACTCTGGAGTCAGAAGACCAGAGTTCAAATCATTAACATTCCATGGTAAAGTGAGAACTGGGCAGGCCTATCTAATCTCTTTTTTGAGTTTTTCTGGGGCCTCAGTTTTGACATCTGTCAAAGGGGCGTAACAACACCTAGTTGCTCCAGGTTGTGGGTGAAGGTTAAACAGGAGAAGGTTTGGAACGTGCGTGGTGCCCAGGGAGGACTCAAAGAGTCTCACCGCCTGGGTGGGGTTTCTGCTGTTTGGTTTTGACTTGGGTACAGTTTAGATCAGGCTCAGTGACTCAGGGATGATTGAATATGTTTAGTTATTTGTTTCCTGGGCAACCTTCAGCCTTCCCTTTTGTTTCAGTGAGCAGCACAGCACTCAGGGGCAGAAATGGCTAGACGTGGATGCGGCAAGGAAGAGAGAAAAACCACAGCCGTGTGGGCCCCTCTGGTGTAGTGACAGGTAACCTCTCTTCCCCTAACACCCCCCTGAAAGCACCACCACATCTGAGAACATGCACCTTTATCCCCAGGGAAGATCCAGAGTGGCCGTGGAAAGGTTAATGTCCATTTAGTACACTGTTCACCAGGCAGAGGAAGAAGCAAGGGGCGCACAGGCCCACATGACTTGCTCATTGATGAAGGATGCTTCTGGGGCAGGTGGGTCCCTGCAAGAGAGGCCTGCAGATCTCCACGGGTCAGTGTGACTCGGCAGTGCCTGAGAGGGACTCCGTGTGGCCGTGGGTCAGGCCGAGCTCTGCAGCAAAGCTACCGGTAACTGAGAAGGTGTTCTGCTCTCTGGCTGTCTGGCTCACAGACTGCTCAGACTCCAGGAGAAAGAAAGAGAGGTAATCCTTGAGTGGCCACCTCAAGCTGAGGGATATTAATGGCTATCATTAAAGCAAGAAGTTGAAAGGGGTGCCGCCCCAGTTACCCGGAAAGAGACATTTCATTCCCTCCACCATGCCTAATAAGGAGATAATCTACTTCCTTTCCTGTTTCAAGGAGGGCTCCAGCTCTCAGATTCCAGGAAATTGGCAGTAACTGTGTCCATATCTGATATTTCCTTACTTGCAGTTATAGCCTCCTGGCCTCTCAAACAACGGCCCCCTTTAAGGGACGTGGGACACGCTGTCTGGCAGGGCTGGCCCAGGCAAGCAGGCCTTGGTGCCCACATCTGCCACCTCACGTGATGGGTGAACAAGACCCTTTCTAGTGGAAGCTCCAAGTCCCTCAGAGTCCATGCCAGCCTCCCAGAAGTTAGGGGGAAAAGGAGGCCAACCCTTGACATTTGGAGAACAGTCCTAGACCTGTTGTTTTTCTGTGAGTTTTGAGCTAAACTATGGAAGCTCCAAAGGAGGAAGAGAGTTCCAAAAGATCACACATGCCAGGAAGACGCCAACCTGAGGGAGAAAGAGCGGAGGCCCCTGGTCATCGGCCAAAGAAGCCCTCGGAACCACACACGACCAACAAGAGCCTCCATATGACTTGAGTGTTCCCAAAACATAAAGAAGAAGGCATCATGGAAGTGCAGAGGAACAAACCCCCGTTTATTTCTACTCCACCGATGACAGCAGCACAGGCTCTCTGTCTCTCCCACTAGTCCTCCTCCTTCTCCCTCCACTCTCCGACTTCTGGACCAGAACCAAGCCTCCCTCCTCCTCTGGATCATGTGCACACAGATTATCTGCTTCTTCATGGGACACTCACAGGAAATTTAAACATTCTCAGAAGGGGTTCTTCTAAGCCCACTTCCCCTGCCCTCCGCCCCCACCCCCCACCCAGTTGCTGCGTATTCAGGAAATGCAAACCCAATATAAAGATAACCCGGGCCAAACAGAAAAGGAGACTGGCCCTGTGACCTTGTTGGGCAAATGACTTCCCCTCCCTGCATCTCAGACTCAGCTTCTGCAGAATGAAGAGGCTGGACCTGATGGGCTGCAAGAAGCTCCCACTGCCTGCGACCAGCAAGGGCTCAGCTGGGAGGACCTTCCAGACCCTGCCTGTATAGGGGACACCCAGCAACCTTGAGGCAGAATATTGAAGCAGTAGGGTTTTCTACCACTGACACCTGATGCTTAAAAACTCTGGCTCCCTGGGTGGGCGGGGAGCGCTAGGAGTCAGGACACCTGGATGCCTGTCTCAGTTCTGCTGTATTTTGGAAAAGGAAAGTGAGTGAGTGGGGGAGGTTATCGGAGCAGACTGAAGCTCCAGCTGGAGTGTTTTAATTTTTTTTAAATAGAATAATCTAGGGACTTCCCTGGTGGTCCAGTGGTTAAGACTCTGTGTTTCCACTGTAGGGGGCATGGGTTTAATCCCTGGTTGGGGAACTAAGATCCCACATGCCATGAGGCACTGCCAAAAGAGGAAAAATACAATAACATAAGTATTAAGAAATAGAATAATCTATATGACTAGTATAATACAGATTATTAAAATAGTTTTAGAACCAAAGCCACCCAACAGAGGAGAGGATGGTCAGCCTCCACAGAGGCACTTACAGACTCAACCGAGAACCCATTTCCATTGGCTTCTATGAGGCCATGGCAGCATATGCGTCCTGTGCCCGGAGCGCCTCCTGCGTCTCTACCATCATAACCCCAGCCCCCAAACTCCTCACATACTCCCATACGTGATGTGTCACGACTTCCTGGTTCTGGAAAGGGTTTCCACATCTGCGTCTAGGAAAAACCCTGGTATGACTGTATGGGCTCTGCTGGCAAGGTGAAGTCAACCAATGAAGAGTATTTAATCTACCAGTTGAGCTCCCCATGGGCAAGGCCAGCTGGATGGTGTAAGTAATCAATCTTGGCTCACAGCCCTGAGTAACTAAAACAGAGGAGGGACAGGAAGCATGAATCATTATCTGGAGAGAGGCTGTTAATAAACTTTGAGGTTTGTAGGCTGGGTGGAGGTGGGGCGGGGTTGGCCTGGCCCCTCAGCTAGGTCAAGAACGTCGGTGGACATCTTGGGAGCCAGCCCCCGTCCCGAGTGCAGCAACATCAATGCTCAGGCACCTAGAAACCCCCATTGTCCTAGATATTTGAGCCATACTCAGAGAAAGAAGATAAGTAGTTGACTCCAAATAATGTTTTGATCCTCAGAGACTGAATATTTAAAGTCACCAATCCCTGCTTTACAAAAGTGAGTTGGCAGCCTTTATAGACAGGCAAAAAGGCAAATGCATATCCATTCAAGACCATCATGTTCACTGGCCATGAGTGATTAAACACAGGAAACCTGGTGAAACACAGTCAAACATTAATTCCAGGACTTGTCAGGGAGCTTGGTATGCTAATGGACGTGGCTTTCTAAGATGGGTCACGGAGGCCATCTGTGGGGCTAGAAGCACAGCATTGGGTCTCACTGGTTCCAGAGAATGCCCATCTCTAAACCTCAGTTCACACTACTTCTACATCGACCGTGTACCGGGTTTCTTTTCTAGCCACCTCACCCTACCTTTCCCCAGGGGCCAGCTCCAATCTTTTCCCTAGCCTTCCCCAGAAAGCCTTCCCTGCCCAGTCGAGGACACAAGGCTGTCCCCCTTGAAAACCTACTCTGAATACCTGGCACTTAATCTTTGGAAGGCGTTTTTCCCTTTATGCATTTTTTTGGTCATAAAGTCTTTTAAATGAATAGACTATTTCTCAGAAGAGTTTTTGCGTCTCAAGCAACTCTGCATTTTTCATAACATTTGCCCACTGTACAAACCCCAGAGTTACTACAAATAGCAGGTGCTAAAACACTGTTGCTTGATAGATACCGAATCAGGAAGTGACACAAATCTAAGCATAATACAAAGTCACTGACTTATGTAAAGGGAGTGTGAAATAAAAAGTAGTCATGTAAGCTGTAAGGATGGACGTAAAATGAACAATGAAGACTACCCATCCTGCCCCTTCTGGACAGATGTCTAGCAGAGTGGGTGTGCCGTCCACTGACTGAGGGACTGGGGCTCCACAAGGGAAAAATTCCCCAGTAAGTGGGGTCACGAGACTCCAGCCCCTTCATGGTTCCATGACAGAGAAAACAACCTGGAGGGAGGGCCAAGATGCTGAAGCGTTCCATTTCTAGAAATGACCATTTCTAGAACTCATGGTTTATAGCTGATGCACACTGGCTAGACCGATGTGTTTTGTTTTCCCTCAGATTATTATTATTATTATTATTATTTTAAAAAACGTACCCCAGTGAGGCTGGGAATATTACATTGACCCTAGATTTCTGCCTCCACTGAACAAAAGCGTGAGCCCGGAAGGGGTCTCTTCTCAGTCACAATGATACTGACTACCATGGGCTGAGTGCCTGTGATAGACTGTAAGCTCTTGTTACGAGCTCTGTATACACACGTCATCTCATTTAGTCTTTGAACCGCTCTGTCTGTGGTCCCCATGTTGCAGATGAAGAAACTGAAGCGCTGAGAGGTGAAGCTAGGACGTGGCAGAGCTGGGTTCAAGCCCATAAAGTCTAAGCACCCTACTCTGTGGTCTCCCCTCTGATGAAAGGCTCACCAAGAGAAGACAGGAAAACTAAGAGCAGGAAGGATGGGGATGCGGGTGTGTGGAAAAGAGGCTCAGGGGAGGGAAGACGCTAGAAGGAGAGAGGGCACGCAGATGAGAGGAAGTTGGGGTCTAGACGAGGTGCACACGGGATCTGGCTGTGGGTCTAGGAGGCCTTTGCCAAGTGGGATCGAAGCAGGAAGGTTGCTGGTGACCACGGGAGAAACAAGCCACCAAAAATGCAGAAGCCATTTCCTCTCTCGAGGAAGATAAACAATAGATTCATAAACAAATTTTACAAAGCTGCTCAGCTATTTAAAGCATTCTGGTAGGAACTTGTATCCTTTGAGAGCATAAAGTTACTCCTGAAAAATGGTCAACAGTTATTTTGGGGAGAGAAAAGGTAGGGAAGGGGGGTGGGGAGGGATATACTCCTTCCGAGTCCCTCACCAGCTAGCCCTATGTGCCTGCAGCCCGTTACATGTCCTTTCTGAGCCTTCTGTGAACAAGGAATAGCAATTCTTGCCCCACAGGCTATAGTGGAGAAGAAAGAAGACAGACCTTCTGGCAATATGGCCCACCAGATACCCTACTTGACCTTCTCAACTGAAACAACTAATGTCCTATTTAAAATATAAAATATAAAAACTGTAAACACACTACTGAACTGGTAAAAATGGAAGGATTCTTCAAAGACCAAAAGCAGGAACCTTGGGATGTAAGAGAACAGCAAAGCTGGCTTTTGCCCTATGGGTTCCTGCCACATCTTATGTATTCTAAGTTTCCCATGAGAACTGCACATGGCTCAGCAAACAGGAGAAATATCTCAGGTCCTACATACAACTGGGACTCCAAAAGGCTCCCACCTTCAATGAACAAGAAATAGCCCCACAACCCAAAAGGAGACCACAAGGAAACCTGACCTTGGGCTGGGTAGAAATCTGAACTCATAAGCTGGACCTCACACAGGTTTGCAGTCTGAATTCAAGTTCTGGGTAGAATATGAATTTAAAGTGATTTTTTATTTGAGAGTGCCCCAAGACAACCAGCAGCAGTTAATGCAAAACCTCTCTGGAAAAATCAACTTCAACCCATCCCTCAAATACTTCTCAAAGGAAAGTATCTAAGGAAAATGAAGAGCTCAGAGAAACTAACAACAACAAGGAAACATGGCACTAACAGTCCTGGCCAGCAGAAGCAACAGACAGCAGAACCAGACCTGCAAAGAGGTCAGATTCTGCAATTACCAGACGTGAAATTCTACAATGTCTAAACAGGAACTTCAGTGTAATAAAGAAAGAAGTTTGTAAATATAAGCAAGAAATGAGAGGTCATAAACTCACCAAGCAGATTTAAAAAAGAATGGACCAGGTGACTTCCCTGGTGGTCCACTGGTTAAGAACCTGCCTTCCAATGCAGGGGACATGAGTTTGATCCCTGGTCAGGGAATTAAGATCCCACATGTTTTAGAACAACTAAGACCCTGAGTCACAACTACTGGACCTGTGCACCACCACTGGGGAGAAGCCCATGTGCCACAACTAAGACCTGATACGGCCAGATAAATAAATACTTAAAAAATAATGGACCAGAACTAATAGAAATGATAAATAAAAAAGCTGAATGGAAAAATTTCAATGTATAGATTAAAGAGCATTTGAGACACAGAATAAATTAAATGGAAGACACGTTTGAAGACATTATTCAGAGTTCAGCACAGAAGGACAAAGAAGTAAAAAGCATGGAATAGAGGCTGAGAGATGCAGTGAACAGAATGAGAAAGTCCACCACATGCCTAACTGGAGTTCCAAAGAGAAGTATCAGAGAGAATGGAAAAGAGGCAATATTCAAAGAATGAAGAGTGAGAAATTTCCAGAATTGTGGAAAGTCACCCATGTTTAGCAGTAGGAATCCCAATGAAACCCAGAATAAAGACAGAGAAACTGACACCTAAATATATAAAAAAGAAGTAGCAGAACACCAAAAACAACAGCAACATCTTCAACGTTAACTAGAGAGAAATGCCAGGTCACTTATAAAGGAACAGTAACTAGACTGACAGCCAACTTCTCAGTAACACTGAGAGCCAGAGGCAGTGGAATAAGGGTTTCAGTGACAGAAGAGAATATATTCCAATAAAGTTACCTCTCAAAACTGAGAGCAAAATAAAGACAGCTTCATGTCAACAAAAACCAAGGGGAAACAAAACAAAAACAACTTGAAAGTTTACTACCAATAGATTCTCACTAAAAGATAATTCAAATGGATTTATTTTAGGCAGAAGGAAAATGATCTCATGAAAGAATGGTGAGAAAAGAATATGAATACATCTATACATACACGTATAAAAACAATGATGTCTAACTTGCAGGGGGTAAAATAGAATAGAAAGAAAACATAGGATAATAATTGTACCTAAGTCGGAAGAAGCAGTGGTTAGAATTAAACCAGTTTATGATTCTTGAATTTTGGGGCAGGAAGGTAAAGACATTTTATACTTTGTTAAGTATGCCTATTAAAATAGATGGGCTAAACACTGAAAGAACAGACACAGAGCACATAAGTTCCAAATAAGAAGACAGAAGATGGAATGAGGAAGGAAAAAATCTCAATTGAAAAGAAACAGTGGAAAAAACTGAAAGTATATAAAGATGATAGAAATGAATCCCTATTTATCAGTTAGATATACCTGTTCTAAGTATCTGTGTGTCAAACAGCACTGCCCTAAAATATACAAAGCAAATTTTTTGGCAGTACAAGGAGAAATGGACAAATCCAACAGGAGATTTTTAACAGGTCTCTCAATAATTGAAAGACAGATAAAAACAGAAAAGGACATAATATACATAATTTGAATAGCACAGTGAACTATATTATTTTGATGATCATATATAGAAAACTACTAAATAGCTAATAATTGGAGAGTACATACTTTTTCAAGCACTCAACGAAACATTTAAGAAAAAATTTGAAAACATAAAATATTTAAAAGGAGCATGCAGAAATGGTTCAGGGCTTATTTCAAAATCTTTCCAAGGATCTACACCTGTTTTGTCTTAAAAGAGACAAAGACTCTGTCTTTTTTGCTCACTGATATATCTCCAGGGTCTAGTACAGTGACTGTCACAAAGGAGGAACTTAATATGTCCTGAAGAATGAATGGTGAATGGAGTCTGTGTTGAGGAAGGTACAGGTCAGGTGGGCAACTGGCAGGACCAAACTGGAGGTGATGAAGCCCCTTCTAACATGGAGGGGACAAGAGAACAAGGTGAGTGGCATCAGTCTCCAGAGAGAATTTTCTCTTCAAGAAAAGCAGAGTCATGACAGTCATCATCAAATTCAAAGAGGGTCATGTGGAAGAGACTTTGAAAGCCCAGTCTTTCGGGCTCCACATGGCAGAGCAGAGGAGAAAAGACAGAAATTGCAGAGAGGAAGTATTTGTCCCAATATTAGTAGGAATTTTCTAACAATTCACTGTTCAACACTGGCCAAGAATTGGCCCCTTCTAAGGCCCCTTTTGACCCTGCGTGGGAAAGGAGACTCCATGTAGGGCATTCTGCGAGTGCCAGGCCATCCACCCAGTTCTACCCTATTCCAGAGATCCCTTCACCCCCAGAGTCCTGGATGCGGTTGTTGTTTAGTCACTCAGTCATATCCGACTCCTGTGATTCCATAGGCTGTAGCCGCCAGGCGCCTCTGTCCATGGGATTTCCCAGGCAAGAATACTAGAGTGGGTTGCCAAGCTTCCCTCCAGGGGGTCTTCCTGACCCAGGGATCAAACTTGAGTCTCCTCCATTAGCAGGCAGATTCTTTACCACAGAGCCACCAGGGAAGCCCAAAACACCTGATCCCTAAAAGACCTGTCCAAGGTCCCAGATTCAGAAGGTAGTGGAGGAGTAATGACAGCTTCAGTCCCCAGAAACTCAATTCTGTGTCCTTTCTGCTTCATCACTGGCTTCTCCATTAACCGAAACAAAGACATTTTGCCCCAATAGGCTGACATGCACCTTTTCAGTCTACCCACATCCCAGTAAACACTATTTTTCCAGTACATGGCAAGTGATTACAAAATCATAGCAAATTAGTTCAAATGAAAAACGCATACACCTTCCAGGAGAAGGGGAGCAAACTCACCTTGACTTCTGCAGCAGATGGTTGAGATGGGGGCCTGGCTCTGGAGGCTTCTCCTGCGGCCGGCTAGTCATGCTGCTCTCATGCTGCTGGGCAGGTGGGGAGAGGAGGCCTGGTTCTGTGGGAAAAAGAGAAGAGAGAGTCACTCCATCGCTTGTTCCCAGCTCTCCATCACCAGCGTGCCGAGGACACTATCCAGAAGCCGAGGGAGCTCACCCACTTTCATGTCACTAGGGAGCAGACATGCACGGGATGGATGTTTCCCACGCCCTCCACTGTGCCAGCCAGGGATCTAAGGAGCGAGGCTACAAAGATGAATTAGACGCAGCCCCTGCTCTCAAGCAACAACAGCCTAGCAAGACAGAGAAGAGACGTACATGTGTTTCATTACAAGATAATTTGGTAAGTGCTGCAATTTCCCCAAATTCATTCAACAGCCTACCTGTCCCACAGGGGGCGGAGACAACTTACAAAAAAGCACCACAGTACAGGGCTTCTCAACCTATATGTGATGAAGGACCAGTTCTTTAATTTCCAATCCATCACAGATGAATACTTTTATAAAATATAAGATAAAGGAAGGGGTAGAAAAATGAAGTGACAAAGATATTCATACAAAGTACAAGCCTTCTTCTAATGATTCAACAGCTGACTTGCTCAAATCGGCATGGAAGCATCTCAGGGCTTACTCTCAATTTCTGTACTGATCTGGTCAACAGTTTGCAGACCAGTACCATTCCACACACCACGGCTGAGAAACACCACTACAGGAAACGTTTACACAAGCTGTGACTTTCCTAAGACGGCTGGCTGAGCTCTTGGTTGAGAGAGAGTCGCTAGAAATAAAATGATGTCAAACTCACCCTCTAGACTACAGTTCAGATTGCTCAGAGAATCTCTCTCCAAGAAGCAAGAGTTATGACATAGATGTTGGGAAAGTGCGGCGTTGGGGTGTCTGTTCAGAGGTGGTGGCACCAATTCACTGGGTTCATGGGAACCTAGTCAGAAGTTGTGCCTGGAGCCCTGTCCTGCTCTACCTTGAACGTCTAACCGTAACTATGGCAACCCCAGCCAAAACGACCACCCAGAATTGAAGAACAAAGTGTCATCTATTAAAATGGACTGAGACGTTTCAGAAAATAAATCATTTCCAAAATGTCAAGAGGGCTGCTGCTGCTCATTCCTACTATTTAACGCTATAAAAATGATTTTTTTTTTTAAATTGAGAAATCTTTTGTCTGTGACAGCCAGCTCCCAAAAAAGCCTTTAAATGCCTATTGCCTTAATACTTGAGGGAGAGATTACAAGTCATTTTCCCCCATTTGAATGCTTAAGAGAAAGTGCTCATTCCTCTAAACTTGCAGCTTTTAAGTAGTTCTTATTTTAAACTTTAGAAGAAGATATCTCTGCAGAAGAAAAACTTCCCTTTTTAAAGTCTTTTTTTTTTTTAATGCATATACATATATGCTCTCACTCCCTGCTTCAAATGCTAAATCATCTGCAATTTGGGAGTTTGTTGTTCATGAAATTCTAGCGATAAGCACATCATAAACATTCCTATAGCAAGAGAATGCTTTTGAAGTGACGTCTGTGATGCTATAAAGATTGTCTATCATTATCTCTGAACGTTGGCGAAGAGAAGGTTATGGGAATAACTATTTGTGTATAAATAAGTCAATAGAGTAACTGGCAACTTCCACAGCAGACCTTACCAAGAAGCTAAACCAGAGAATAAGCTGGGAAGCAGGGATGGACACCCCTCAGGTTTCATGAAGAAGTGTGCCATCCTTACTTTCAACATGGGAAAAAACTCTCCAAGCTCCCCCACAGGAGCAGAAGCCCTTGGATCCAGTCTCAAAGGCAAGATTAGCTTAAACAACCACACCACCAACTTTTATATATCAGGTGCTGGGTTACATTCTAATGTTCTCAAAATGGGTTCTTCTTCAAAGAGACACAAGGGAGACATATAAACAGACGATCCCAATCTCCCTTGCCTGTAAGAGGAGTATATTGGCTGGAATTAAGGGAAAGGAAATGAAGTTAACTAGTTCCATCCACCTATCCAACCATCCAGTGGTCTATCCATTGTTGACTGAGTGCCTGGTACAGAGCAGGCAAGTTAAAGCACTAGGCATACAACAGTGGAGACTGATGTCATCCCTAGCTTCATGGAACTTATCCTCTAGTGGGGGAACCAACATCAAATATCAGGAAGAACTATAATAGCAGTGTGCTCTGAAGAAAGCATGATGACTGTCATAACAGTATATATCAGAGGCAGATCTAGCACAGGAAAGGGTCAGTGGTGCATTCGCAAAGAATTGATCTTTAATCTGAGCCCTAAGAATAAATTAGTGAAGCAAAATAGGGAAAGCAGGAGGGAAAAGACAGAAAGAAAAGGTGCTGTAGGCAGGATGAACAGCCTGTGCCAAGATCCTGTGACAGAAAGAACATGGCATGTTCTAGCTATGAAAGGAGGCTCTTAATGGGGATCGAATCGGTTCTTGACCTCACTCCACGCTTCCACTGCTGTGGTTTTCAGGGCATGCAGGTTTTTCCAAAAGTGCCCAAGAAGTTACCTAGGGCAAGCCTGGAAAGAAAGACAGATGCGTGTCTGCTAATTTTCTTTCTTCCTAAGTTGGCACAAGGCATCCAACACAGGGGCCACAGTGCCCACCCTCTCAGTTTACAGCAAGTTTTGGGATTCACCTATTTTTCTCTTCAACAGTGGTAACTTGGCCAAATCCAGTTTGACCACTGGTGAAAATCAGTTGATCAATGCTGACACAGGCAGATAGTGGGTGTGGGTTTTGGGATATGAATGAGCATTCTAAGCTGCGTGGTGAATGCTACTGTATGGAAGGTCACTATCATGCAGAGAGCATGAGCTTTGGGGCCAAGCAGTGCAGTTCAGTTGTTCAGTTGTGTCCGACTCTTTGCAACCCCACGGACTGTAGTCCATGGAATTCTCCAGGTCAGAATACTGGAGTGGCTACCCTTTCCCTTTTCCAGGGGATCTTCCCAGCCCAGGGATCGAACCCAGGTCTCCTGCATTGCAGGCAGATGCTTTACCAGCTGAGCCACCAGGGAAGCCCAAGAATACTGGAGTGGGTAGCCTATCCCTTCTCCAGTGGATCTTCCTGACCCAAGAATCAAACTGGGGTCTTCTGCATTGAAGGAGGATTCTTAACCAGCTGAGATACCCGGGAAGACTGGGGCCAAGCAGACCTGGGTTCAAATCTGGACCCGCCCCTCACTGGCTTGAACCTTCCACAAAATGGAGTTAGCAGTGCCTTCTTTGCTGGGATATCAGCAAGAGCGTAGGTCTTGAGCACATTTCCCAGTTCCCAACTGGCCCTGGATAAGTGGAACGTTACTATCATACACCAGTGAGTGAAGACAGTTCCAGCTCCTCTCTCAGCATGGAAATCAACAGGAAGCCATGACACCATTTCCCAGGTGGTATGGGGGCTATAAAGCAGAGACATCATTTTGCCAACAAAGGTCCGTATAGTCACTGGTTTTTCCAGTAGTCATGTATGGATGTGAGTAGTAGATCAATCCCAGTCGTGTCCAACTCTTTGTGACCCGATGGACTATAGCACACCAGGCCTCCCTGTCCATCACCAACTCCCAGAGCTTGCTCAAGCTCATGTTCATCAAGTCGGTGATGCCATCCAACCATCTCATCCTCTGTCGTCCTCTTCTCCTCCTGCCTTCAATCTTTCCCAGCATTGGGGTCTTTTCCAATGAGTTACTTCTTCATATCAGGTGGCCAAAGTACTGGAGCTTCAGCTTCAGCATCGGTTCTTCCAATGAATATTCAGGACTGATTTCCTTTAGGACTTGACTAGTTTGATCTCCTTGCAGTCCAAGGGACTCTCAAGTCTTTTCCAACATCACAGTTCAAAAGTATCAGTTCTTCAGTGCTCAGCTTTCTTTATGGTCCAACTCTCACATCCATACATGACTACAGGAAAACCCACAGCTTTGACTATATGGACCTTTGTCGGCAAAGTAATGTCTCTGCTTTTTAATACGCTGTCTAGGTTGGTCATAACTTCTCTTCCAAAAAGCAAGCATCTTTTAATTTCATGTCTGCAGTCACCAATCTGCAGTGATTTTGGAGTTGGACCATAAAGAAGACTGAGCACCAGAGAACTGATGCTTTCAAATTGTGGTACTGGAGAAGATGCTTGGGAGTCCCTTGGACTGCAAAGAGATCAAACCAGTCAATCCTAAAGCAAATCAATTCTGAATATTCATAGAAGCATTGTTGCTGAAGTGGAAGCTCCAATACTTTGGCCACCTGATGTGAAGAGCTGACTCACTGGAAAAGATCCTGATGCTGAGAAAGACTGAAGGCAAAAGGAAAAGAGGGTGGAAGAGGACGAGATGGTTAGATAGCATCACCGACTCAATGGACGTGAATCTGAGCAAACTCTGGAAGACAGTGAAGGACAGGGAGACCTGGCAGGCTGCAGTCCATGGCGTCGCAAAGACTCAGACACAGGACTTAGCGACTCAACAACAATAACAATAACAACAATGGGGGCTTCAGGGCAGCTTTGCAAGAGCGCAGGCTTCCCAATGACTCAGTTTCCTGCACCCTCACAGGTTCCCATCGCTATGCTCAGAGTTCCCAGAGGGCAGTCCCACCACACCAGGGCTGACCGTCACTGAGTCACAGCTCGTTGAACCCAGGTCCACCCTCTCTGGATGGGACTTACAGAGGGCTCCACCCAAGGGGCTGTGGGCCGGCAGCCAGCGGACTCAGATTCCAGTTCCAGCTCCACCACTCACGGCTGGGGCTCTCTGACAAACAGCCGAGTTCCAGAAGGTAGAGGAGCTGAAACAACTACCACATCCTGAAGGACACAGGAAATGCCTTGGTGCTGGGCCTTCCTGGACGTGCCCGAATATTGAAAACACTCCTGCAGGGTCACTGCTGTACCACCGGGTCACAGGTGAGGAGACAGAGGCCTGCTGGTTCATCCCAGACTTGTCCCAGACCTGAGCGTTGGAGCCAGAATGGGAAGCTGGGAAGCCCTTCCTCTTTAGCACTGCACCACCTTCAGTTCAGTTCAGTCACTCAGTCGTGTCCGACTCTTTGCGACCATGAACCGCAGCACGCCAGGCCTCCCTGTCCATCACCAACTCCCGGAGCCCACCCAAACTCATGTCCATAGAGTTGGTGATGCCATCCAACCATTTCATCCTCTGTCGTCCCCTCTCCTCCTGCCCTCAATCTTTCCCAACATCAGGAATGGAAATCTTAGCTCTTTTCCACACAACCAATGAGAATGCAGCCCAGGAAGGCTCTGTGACTTTCCAGGGACCAACAGGCACCCAGCCATCAAGCAAGGCCAGACTATTCCCCTTGCCCTCACACGGCTCTCAGGGCTTCAACTTCCCTTCTGCATACAGTGGTGACTAATGTTGCCTTACTGACCACTCTGTTGTTAGAGTGATGGAGAGAATGAAGATTTAAGAGCCTTGGGAGGGAAAAATCTAATACGAGACATGAACACTTTAAATGGCTATCGAGAGGCTCAAACCAAAGAGGAAGGGTCCCCATCGGCCACAAAGCAGTTGAAAAGAACCGCTCCCATCCCTCTGGGCCAGGAGCAGGGTGCAGCCGGGAGAGGGGAGAGGACAGAGGAGATAACTGTGGAGCTTCTGAAATGGGAAGCAGGGCCCAATGAAGTGTAAAGAATGCCCTCCAGGCCACCCACAAGAAATCAGAAATTGGCACAGATTTTTACAAGAGGAAACCAGGATGGGGGAGGAGAAAGAAATTGAGGAGGAAGAGGAGGAATTCAATCTGTAAATTTAATATGAGAACATCTAAGAAACAGGGTGGAGCGTAATCAATGCAGTGAGAAATCTCAGGCTCCAGTCGCTTAAGGGCCACCCATCCTGTCAATGAGTTCTCTAGCATAGAGACGATGGTGACATTGTAGAAGATCTAATTTTCAAGTGAGACACATCCCATCCACAGCCAGGGAGGCCTAGAAGCTTCTCTGATGCAGTGAAAATTCCCATTCTCTCTCCAGACAGCTCTCATCCTCTGTTGATGCCTCACTCCTACCTCCATGGAGGCTGAGGAAAGAATAATTCACAGGACTAGGAGAGGGGGTTCCTTCCCAGACCATTATGAGAGACATGTGGCCACTTTATCAGGCCCTGATGCTCTTAGTTATTCCAGAACACAGAAGCTTGACCATATAGCAGCTCAAACACTGAGAGTGTATCAGAGGACTCATAGTAGATCGACAGTGGATGGCAGGCCTCCATCCACTCTCCAACCTTCTCAGGACTCCTATCTCTTTGCACACAACTCCATCCAGTTTGTCTTTCAGGTTTTCATACACTCCAAGCTCTTTCCTACCCCAGGGCCTTTGCACATGCTGGTCCATTTCAATAGGATGCTCTTCTCCTAGCTCCCCGCTCATTAATGTCTAGTTAGCTTTCAGAGTACAGCTTCAGTCAGACTTCTTTGACTCTCCAGAAAAGCAAGTGTTGTAACAGTACTTATCACAATTGCAATTAATTATGTGATTAAGGAATGGGCCTCCCCAATCAAGACAGTAATCTCTCCGAGGGCAAGGGCAAGCGTCTGCTTTTTGCACCATCATGCCCCATGCGTGAGTTCTCAGTTCTGTCTGTCAGCAGTTCTCAGTCCTGTCTGCACATCAAAACCACCTGAGGGAGCTTTAAATAACACAAATACTTGGGTTTCACCAAAACCTATTAGACAACAGTGCTTCAAGTTTGCCAGAAGGTGGAAACACGTGACCGAGGCTGAGAACCGCTGACCTAAGGAGGCCGTGAGTGCTGGACTGCTGCCCTAGAGCTGTCTTGAAGTGGCCCAGGGAGTAACAGTAGGACCTTGCTCCATTTCCTTGTGGATAAATGTATCGTTTAAAAGTTGTTTTCCACCGCAGAGATTAAATTTGAGGAAATTCCGGAAGAGGGAAACAAAATCCTCATTGTTACAGAGGAATACTATTCCTTTCATAAAGCACTCCTGCTGCAGCCCCCACCCTGACACGCCTCTGCACACTAACCCCAGTTTATCATCTTCATCCTCAGAGCCACGGGATTAACCTGACATGTTCCTGAGATACACTTAACTATCTGGGGTCAGTCAGTCAGTCAGTGAAGTCGCTCAGTTGTGTCCAACTCTTTGCAACCCCATGGACTGTAGCCTACCAGGATCCTCAGTCCATGGGATTTTCCAGGCAAGAATACTGGAGTGGGTTGCCATTTCCTTCTCCAGGGGATCTTCCTAACCCAGGGATCAAACCCAGGTCTCCCGCGTTGTAGGCAGATGTTTTACCATCTGAGCTACCAGGGAAGCCCACTATCTGGGGTAATACCCCCTAATTCAAAAAATCAAGTCAGGTCCAGCTATGCTATGCAGTACAGTGCAACACTTCACAGGACATTTTATTAAAACAGAAGAATTCAAAGCCAGTTCGTGCCAGGACAGGCCCTCCAGGCGAAGCCCCAAGCTGCAGGTTGAGGTGCTTTGCTGAAACTCGCCCATGGGGCACAGGGGTGGGGGACCTCACCCGGGGTGCAGGCGGGCCATCTGCACTGATCTGGCCTTTCCAGGGCAAGCTGAGAGCAAGCCACCCCTATTCACTCAGCTCCCTTTACTAAAGAGGAAAGAGTAAGTGCTACATGCTAAATGTTCTATACTTGCCCCATTCCCAAATACTTATGTTGAAATCTTAACCCCCAAATTGGTTAAGATTGGTAGGCAGGGGCTGTGGGAGGTGTTTAGGTCATGAGGGTGGGTGGGGATCTCGGGAACGTGATTAGTGCCCTTATCAAAGAGGTCCCACAAGCCCCTCATTCCTCCTGCCATGTGAGGACACGACGAGAAGGCACTAGCAATGCACGAGGCAGTGGGCCCTCACAGAAGGTGGCCATGCTGGCACCTTGCTATTGGACTTCCAGCCTCCAGAATCGTGTGACATAAACCTCTGTTGTTTACAAGCCACTCTCTGTTGTATTTCGTGGCAGCCCAAATGGACTAAGACAGTAAGATGAGTGAAAAAAAAAAATCCAACCTCTTAATAATACACACAGGAACAACGCCAATTCTCTGCTAGGTTTCACCAGCCCAACAAAAGCACTGTTTGACCAAGTCCCAAATCCCATGGCCCTTGAGAACTGGACCATCACTTAACCCACTGTAGAATGAGCTCTCCAGCATATGGCTCGAGCGCCCAGAGGGACCACCTGGAGAAGTTTAGAACAAAGCTTCACTTTGTATTCACTAGGTTGGCAATAACAACAACAAGTGTCAGTGAGGATGTGGAGAAACTGGAACCCTTCTGCATTTCTGGCAGGAATGGTGCAAGCTGCCCTAGAAAATAGTGGAGCAGTTCCTTAAAACCTTAAACACAGAGTTACCAATGACCCAGTAATTCTGCTCCTAGGTATAAACCCCAAAGAGCTGAAAACAAGTACTCAAACAAAAACTCATTCACAAATGTTCAAAGCAGCTCTGTTCTGTTCAGAACAGCCACAAATATGGAAATGACCCAAACGCTCCATCAACTGACTAACAGATAAATCTGGTACCTACATACAATGGAATATTATCCAGCCATCAAAAGAACGAAGTTCTGATACCTGCTCCAACATGAATGACTCCTGAAAACATTAAGTGAAAAGAGACACAAAAGATCACATATTGATTGGTTCATTTCATCCAAAATACCCACTGGTGAGTCCATAGAGACAGAAAGCAGACCAGTGGTTTCCGGGGACTGGGGTTGCAGGGAGAATGAGGAGGGGTGGCTGCTTAAGGGGTATGGGGTTACCTTGTGGGCTGATGAAAATGTTCTGGAACCAGACAGAGGTGATGGCTGCACAACACTGAGAATGCACGAAACGCCACTGACCTCTATACTCCAAAGGGTCAATGGTTAATTTTATGCTATGTGAATTTTACCTCGATGAACCATGAGAGGCTCTGACTCAGCAGCTGTGGGCTGGGCCCAGGGACCTGCTTTTCCAAAGAACATCTGAGTGTTTGTGATGGGGGTGGGGGTGGGGGTTGTCTCAGGCATGGCCTGAATATCAGGGCTGATGTGTGTAAATTGTGCCTTTTTTAAAAAAAAATGTTTTAAATTTTATACTGGAGTATAGCCAATTAACAATGTTGTGATAGTTTCAGGCCGACAACAAAGGGACTCAGCCATACATATATATGTATCCATTCTTCCCCAAACTCCGCCCCCATCTAGGCTGCCACATAACATTGAGCACAGTTCTCTGTGCTATATAGTAAGTCCTTGTAAGTTACCCATTTTAAATATAGCAGTGTGTCCATGTCCATCCCAAATTCCCTAACCATGCCTTACTCCCATCCTTCCCACCTGGCAAGAGTAAGTTCTTCTCTAGGATCCTGAGTCTGTTTCTATTCTGTAAATAAGTTCATTTGTATCGTTTCTTTTTAGATTCCACACATAAGGGATGTCATTGAATATTTCTCTTTCTCTGTCTGACTACCTTCACTGGGTATGACACTCTCTAGGTCCAATTGATGTCTTTTCTTTAGATGGATCAGCAGTACCTGCTGTTATTTCCCAAGAGCCCAGTATGGACCAGGCAGACATTGGGCTTGGTACTTTCGAGTATTTCAGAATCACACTGCAAGGTGGGAATGGTCACTGTTTCATTTTATAGATGAGGAAACAGAGGCTCAGAGAAGTTAAGTAAGTTGTCCAGGGCTCACAGCTGAGTAACAGCAGATTCACACCAATATCTGTCTGACAGACTATATTTTTCCCATCACTTAAACTACACCACTGTGTCTTTCTTTTAACAACCCCTTCCAGGTGGCAGACATGCATTTCTGTGTTTATATACTCTTCAGGTTAGAGACTTAGTTCATCCTACTAAAACTGTGGTTGGCATCTCCTGGGAATTTACTAGACATGCAGACTCTCAGTCCTCACCCCAGCTTTGCTGAATCAGACTCTGCTCTCCCCAGATGACTCGTGTGACACTAAAGTGTGAGCCACACACGTCCTGCTATCCAGGATGGTAGCCACTAGCCTACTGAAGTGGTTACTGAAATGAAAATTAACTCAAATGAAATAAACTTTAAAAACTCAGTCCTTTGGTCATGCCAGCCACATTTGAAGTGCTCTGTGGCCGCATGTGGCCAGTGGTTACCTCTGGGCAGCCCAAAATAGAACATCTCCATCAGCGCTACACTGGGCATGTATCCTGAACCTGGCACCATTGACATCCGGGCTGGATAATTCCTTCTTGGGAGGGGGGCTTCCAGAACATGGTAGAGTAGCAGTTTGCAACCTGGGAAGATTTTGCCCCTCAAGGGAATGGCAACGCCTGCAGACATTAATCGGTTGTCACAGCTGGCGGTTCTACTGGCAACATATGGCTAGAGGCCAGGGATGCTCTTAAACTTCCTACATCCTACAAGGCACAGAACAGCACAACAAAGAATCATCTGGTCCAGAGTGTCAGGAGTGTCAAGGTGAGAAACCTCACTCTAGAGTAATCAAAAATATGTGCTCGGCACTTCCTGGTGGGCCATTGGTTAAGAATCCGCCTGCCAATGCAGGGGACGCAGGTTTGGTCCCCAGTCCCGGAAGACGCCACATGCCTTGGGGCAACCAAGCCCACGCACCAACTATGGTACCTGGGCTCTAGAGCTTGGGCACAGCAACAAAGCACCAGCACAACCAAAAATAAATAAATAAATAATTTTTTTTTAAAAAAAGCATGGCCATTCTCAGTAAAACTGGAGGCAGGAGACTCACGACACCAAAGTGTTCGCCCCCCTCCTTTGCCAAATTCAGAACCCGAGAAGAGTATCTATTTTCTCCAAGAATGCAGAGTAAGGAGTCCTACTTTCCAGAATAATCGACGAACTTGTTACTAAAACGAAATCCCTACACTTCAAATCCCAAGGGCTGGGAAAGGAAGACACTCATCTTTGATGTTTGGAATGCCTGATAAATTCCACAAGAAAGCGCAATCTATTTGCCAGATGTAGACATAGCATTTGTTCATTTATGCACTTATTTACATAAAGATATTTTCTGATCACCCATCAAGTGTCAGGTACTTTTCTAGTGCTAGAAGCAGAGCAGCCAATAAAATGAACCAGGTCCTTGCCCTTCCAGAGCTGGCCTTCTAGTGGAGGAGCCCGACAGGACCCAAGGAAACAAATACACCAGCAATGAGATGGATGTGATCAGTGCTTCGAAGGAGAGGCGGGCAGAGGAGTGATGGGGATGTGTATCTAAGGTCATCTATCTGAAGTGCCCGGGGCACCTGAAAAGGTGACATCTGACAGAGATCTGAGTGAACTGAGACTGTAGCCGGTAATTTGAGGCGGGACGAGAGATCCAGGCACAGGGATCAGCGGCTCCTGAGTCCCTTGGTGAAATGAACTGGCTGGAAAAGTTTGGCGGGTGAGGTCGGCGAGGCAGGCAGGAGCCAGGACGTGAGGCTAGGAGCCCGCTGGACCTCTCTGAGCACAGGCAAGGTGGGACTGGATTAGTTTTTCACATAGGGAATACACTATAGGAGAATAAGAGTGGAAGAGACCAGACCTGTGACAAGGCTGCTACAGTCTTCCAGGCAAGAGATGGTGATGACTTATTATTAGTTAATTGATTAATGAAAGGTGGCACTAGAGGTAAAGAACCTGCCTGCCAATGCAGGAGACACAAGAGACTCGGGTTTGATCCTTGGGTCGAGAAGATCCCCTGGAGTAGGAAATGATAACCCATTTCAGTGTTCTTGCCTAGAAAACTTCATGGACGGAGGAGCCTGGCGGGCTACAGTCCACGGGGTTGCAGAGTCAGACGCAACGGAGCAACTGAGCACACACAATTAATGAAATCATTAATATTAACGCTAGCTCTCTACTTGGCCGATGCTATTAATACTCCTTCTCAGATATGACAGCATCATGTTTAAACTACATCTGTGGGGAAATGCATTCTGAGTCCCAAATGATCAACTAGAAACCTTTTCTATTCAGTTGGGTTTTCAGTTGGGGATTGTGTGACCTTGGAGAAGACAGTAAGAAAGGGACTTGGGGGCTAGGGCATATTAGAAGGAGGAAAACAGGGTGTATTCCCCAATCAGTCCCTTTCTCCAGAACCGTCAGAGCAGAGGTGACTGAGAGGGGCCTTCATATCCTAATTCTTCCAAGGGTTGTTGGGTAGCAGGTGGTTGAGAATTTGCCTTTCCACTACAGGCAGAACAGAAGGGAGAGGACCAGCTCTCCTGAAGGAGGGCATTGCAGCTGTGATGGAAGGAGAGTATGGAGTGTTTCTCGAAAGCAGGGGAGCCTCTATTTCTGGGGTTTCCGAAGTTCCACGGCATCACAGGGTCAGGGAAGAAGCCACAGAGTGGGCAGGCTTAGGGCAGAGGAATGCAGCTGTGCTGGTTACTAACTGCACAGCGCTGGGCGTGCCATCCACCTCCCTGATCCTCTGAAAAAGGAAACGACACCCCTGCCCCTCGGAGTGGTTACGAGGGGTCGAGTCAGATGATGCCCGAGCCAAGAGCGACGACAGCTTCTGGTCCATGTGCCGAGGTCTGGGCACACGCACCCTCCGGGGCAGGGGCACAATCCACCATCCTCCATAGTACGCGGTTCTGGGCTGGACACATGCTCAGGTGGTTCAGCTTCACATGTGAAAAGGTGCTTCCCTTTCATTGGTTTCTTTATTCAACACACATTCCCTGGGTCTTGGTGCCAGGGGTGGTTGCAGACGTGACAACAGTTGTTCTCCTTTTCCCTTGGGGCCTTGTGGCCGCTTTCCAGGTGGTTTGCATGCCTTTAGGCTAGAGCCACCAGCCTGCTGGGGCCTGGCCTACCTGCAGCCTGCAGTGCCAACCATGGGGCGGGGCAGTGCCCTCTCTCCTCTCCAGACTGGCAGGCTGTCCTGGTCATTTCTGCTGGAGCAAAAAAGGATGGTGAGAAAAAGGCAGGGCTGGCCTTGGCAGAAGGAAACCGGAAAAAGCAGTGGTTCAGCAAGGCCTTCCTTCCAGCCCCCACGGACATGGCTCCAGAGGGGTCAGGGGGCCAGGGCACCCTCTCTGGCCCCCTGCTCGTCTAGGGCACAGCATCTCCCTGGCATTTCCCAAGGAACGTGTTCAAGAGAAGGCCCCAGCTCTGAGTCATCTGCAGCAGAGAGAAGACCTTGTAAAAATAACTCTAAGGATGAGGCTCCTCCTGCAGTCACATTATTCACCGTACAAAGAACAAAAAAGCTGAGCAGGAAGCAGAGGAGGAAAAGTGTCGTTCACATCAGTTTTCTTCACATGACAAGCAGCCAGGGACTTGCTTGCTGAGCCCCACCGCACTCTCTCCCCGCAGAGTGATTACATAAGCCAGAGAGAGGGGCTTCTTTGCAACCTTCTGACTCTGCCACCCACCCCTCTTCATCTCTCCCCTCCAAATCGGAGGCTGTGTGCCTCAGAGAGTCCTCAAGGAAATATGACGGAGCAACACGGCTGCGCTCAAGAAAGGCCCTGGGGAGGTGTCAGTTGAGCTGAGGCCCGGATAATCGACCAGTGAAGATCTGAGTGGAGGACGCTGAGCATCCAACGGGGACAACTGAAGCAAGGCCCCTTGGCAGGGACCCGTGTGCACACAGCAGGACAGAGCAGAGAAGGGGTGTGGGAGGGGAGGTCCCGTCATGTAGGGTAGGGGTCCTCAACCCACAGCCCTTTCGTCCTCTAGAGGAGATCTGACAATGTCCGGAGACATATGTGGTTGTCACAACTAGGGCAGTGCTATCGGCCTCTGGTGAGTAGAGGCCAGGGGGGCGGCTAAGTACTTTTGAACACATAGGACCGCCCCTCTGAACACAGAATTACTAGGCTCAAATGTCAGTAGTGCTGGAGCTGAGAAGCCCAGTACAGGGTCTCGCAAGGCACCGTAAGGATTTCTTGTGCACACAGACACACATGCATGCCTGTGACTGCCCGAGTGTGATCCTTACACATGCCCGTCCATCACAGGCATGTCCGGGGTATGTGTGTGGAGATAAAAACAGCAGAGGCCAAGCTCAGTTCTCAGAGCACAGGAGCCAGGGTGGAGGCAAAGAGCTGGGATAAGGTTCCTCCAACCTCATCTGGAGGGAAAACGCAAGAAACAAAGACAGAGGCGGTGGATCACAGGGAGGCATGGAGGCTACGGGCAAGCAAACGCAGGCCATGGGAGCTGTGTTCAAGCGGCTGATGTCTCTGGAGACTAGAGACAGGGCCCTGGGCAAGGGGAGAGGGCCACCCTGTCCTAGTGAAGGGGCTAAGGGCTGCAGAATGTGACGCGTCTGATGAGTGCAGAGGGCACAGGCTGAGCCAGTGTGTAGACAGCCCAGGACCCAAGAACAACATCCCCAGGAAAAACAGCCAACGGCTGAAGAAAAGAAACTCAGATGGGTGTGAAACAGGAGGAGGGAGGGTCCCCGGACCCAACCACTTGATACCTGGAAGAGGCAAATGAGGAACCAAGAGGGACCCAGACAATCAGGGGTGTTTCAGTACGACCTTGAATTTGGTTAGGAGGGTGGAATGGGCTGTTCTCTCTGCTCTGTTGGGTGCGGGGGCACCTGGAAGTCAGGCCACCGTAGCTGGTGGTCAACACAGACAGCACTTTGGGGCGCAAGTGATTTCATTTCTCCTCAAAGTCAAGCAAGCCCACAGGGGAGTGGCCGAGATGACCGATGCCTGTGACACGCAGTTAACCCCAGGCACACCCCTCCTCCTCACCCTATTGATAAATCTCGATGATTCATCCAGAGAGGCTGGTCCCGCCTCAGCGGAAAAAGAATTGAGATGAGGCTCTCATCACTTAGAAATGAGAAGAATTTCTCAGCAGAGAAGCAGGCTGGAACCCTTCCACAGTCACTATGTAAAGAAGGCTTTCTCCTCTGAGGGAGGGTGAGCGGCACGGGCCGCCTCAGAGGGACTTGTTCGGACAGAGTTGCCAACGGCTTCCTTGGGCCCATGCGCGTGCACACGAGCGGGCAGACGCCGTCACCGCTGGGTTCTGACTCTCTGCCTCTCTAGTTTTAAAACAACATTTATTCTTCTCCGCCTAGAAAGCATGCTCACTGTAAAAGTTGTAAACATATACAAAAGAGAAAGAAAAGCCACTCATCATCCTTGTGAGAATATTTACCCCCCCTTTTTTTTTCCACTAAATTTTTAAGACATGATGGTTGAGATCATATTCTATATGTAATTTTATATCCTGTTTCTAACATAAATATATGGCCATGTTATTATTTGCCTTCATCACTGAAATAACCCATTGAAAATATGGTGTATTCTCTCATGTTATGAGAAGCAGAGGCCCAGATCCTCTGAGGGCTTAATTCACCTCCTGCAGGTACTTTAAAGGGTTGAGCATTGAATATAGAAACTGTCCCCATATTCTGAGCACTTACGACATGTGCCATGGCTGGTGACTGTGGAGATTAGGTGTGGGGATGGCTTAATATCATATTGTCACAAGCAAAATGCATTCCCTTTCTCCAGACTTGGGACCTCTGCACTTCACTGGGCTGGGGTGAGTCATACCACTTCTCACAGAAAAACCAGGGGCTCACCCTCCTCACTCAGGTGAGGGCAGCTGCAGGTCCCATCTAGGCTCAGGGAATGGAGAAAACGTGGGTTAGGTCCTGAGACACAAGGAAAAGCGGGCAATGGAAAAGCTCTGGAATGGTCACCAGGTGGAGGGATCAGCAAGGGTTGCCCACAGCCTGCAGGCCAGTCAACCACCTGTTTACGTAAATAAAGCTTTATTGAAACACAGCCACACCCATTCATTCCAACAGTGTCCGTGGCTGCTTCTGGCCACCAGAGGCAGAGCTGGGCAGCTGTGATGGAGACCACTTGGCTCTTTAAGACAAAGTTTGCCAGCCCCTGTGTTTGCAGGCCAGCCATACTCCAAAATGTGTGTTTCCCCCTTACTTAGTAGGAGTTGTCTCTGAAAGGCTGCTCAGCCCAGAACTACACCTCCCAGCTCCTCTTGTGTCAAGATGGGCCCCATGACTAGTTCTCACCGATGGAATGTGGGCTAAGAGATCTCGGTCATTCTGGGGCCAAGATGGTTAAGAAGTGAGTGAGCCTTCACCACCTTCTTTTTTCCCTTTTACCTGAACACAGGTGCTCCTCAGCCCTGTAGCAGTGTCTCTCAACCTTTTTTCATCACTGTTGCCCCTGTAAGGGGTCTTTTCAGGCACTTTTTTTGTAGTTTCTTCCTCTGGAACTTTAATACACTGTGTATCCGTTTATGGACCATAGGTATGTCTGTGATTTATGTATCAAAATGTAGGATTTTTTGTTTTTTAGCCCCAAGAACTAATTTTGACCCAGTTGAGAATACATCTCCTTAATTCAGCAGTCCGCAACCTTTTTGGCACCAGGAACAGGTTTTGTGGAAGTCAATTTTTCCATGGATTAGGGTGGGGGGTGGTTTTGGGGATGATCCACCTGCATTACTCCATTTATTGTGCACTTTATTTCTATGATTACCTCACCTCCATCTCAGATCATCAGACGTCAGATCCTGGAGGTTAGGGATCCCTGCTCTAAAGTATAGCAGAGTCATAAGACGGAAGATGCCTGGGTCCCTGCATTACTTTGTGGAAGAAGGCCAGTCGTGTCAGAACACCACCATTTGACTGTTGGAGCTGTGAGAAACAACGTTAATCATGGTAAGCCCCTGAAAATTAGGAGATGATTATGGCTAACATCGCCTTAATAATGTTAGTACAAGATCTAAACTTGATAGTTAAAACAAAGTAAGAATTGGACAGACATTTATAATACAAAGAACTCATAAATCCTAAAAGAGGTAAATTTAGGATTGAAAACGCCTAATTTAGATGGTGGACGACAAATTAACTGTATTCATTTATAGTCTCTCCATCTATACACATCATCACCAAGATGACAGTGAAATAATTTTAAACAACAAAGGAAACATGTAAGGGCTACTGGAAAAGAGACTGGGAAAAAAGATAAGAGTATGCAAGACTAGAAACTGATATTGCAGCCACAGGGAGCCTGACGCTGGAGTGGGCTCAGATACTATGAGAGTCCATCAGCCTGGCAGAATGGCCAAGGTGCTCATGACTCAAAGATGCCAGGGCAATGGAGGGCAGGAATCAAGTGTGAGGCTGAAAAGTGGGGGGATTATATAAAACCTGAAGTCAGAACAGTTGAGCCACTGGTACCCATGGGGCAGACAGATATCTACTCCCCAAGCACAAAAATTAAAAAAAAAAAAAAAAAAGGAAGGAATTTCCTTCTCTAAAGAAACTAAATGGACACAAAGAAGAGATGAGATCCAGGAAGCAGTAGAACTAACCTAGGATAATAGTACAGGAAAGTCCCAAATGTCAATTGTGTAGCAGGCCTAGACAGCAACAAGGTCAAACTTGAGGAAGATGGAGAACTCTGGGAGGAAGGGAGAACATATAAAATACCCAACTGGCTAGAGAGTCTGAGGGGGAGAAAAAAAATGAGGATATGATAATAGCAAATGGTGGGGAGGAAAAAAGGAAGGCAATGACATAATTGGGAAAATATAAAGCTATATACATATGTGTGTGTGTGTGTGTGTGTGTGTATATATGAAGGAAATTCATAATATTGACTCCAAAGAGAGTAACAGATCAGGCATCAGGGTCACACACTTGAATGCTGTCAAGGTCAGGCAAATAAGTAAATGGACACAGCAGGCTAGGAGTCTTGCCTACACTGCCTGAGTGGCAGGGACTGCAGCAAGCTGAAGGAAGCAAGCTTATTCTAAAGGAAACAGAGTGCTGCCATATGGGAAGTCAGACCAGATATTACAACCTTTAAAACAGTATCCCGAAGTCTAAATCTTTTACAGAAACTCTCTCTACTTTTAGAATGTTGGCTGAATTTTTTTTTTGTTTGAAATCACTAGGCAAATCAAACATGTATGTCGGAGAGTAAACTGTCACAACTTGTTTCCACATCCACAATAACATAAGCTCCATCCATTGATTGTTCAGTCTTTAGAGTCAACCTACAGACAGAGCACATTTTTTTTACTGGCAGTTAGAAAATAAAGATGTAAATGTTATCACCCTTAACAATGTCAAAGCAAAAACAGAGATGACAGAAATTAGGAAGTTGGAAGGCAGTTAGGGTAAGGACACTAATATCTTCATCTTACTGCTCAAGGGAGTCAAGAGTTACTGCTGTTAATAAGCAAGAAATATGATAGTGAAAATATTACTTATAAAGCTAACCAAATAGAGGAACTATAAATAACGATGCAGCTATGCTGTGAGGATGTGGGGAGGGGAGGTAGAAGCGTGGTATAAGTGAGTGGAGTCGTCATCATAACAGGAAGTAAGCAGATAATTTCTAAAATAGGAGTAAAACAAAAGCACATTATTTTTAAACATGGAGGTAAATGTCAGAAAAAAATAAATGAAAGAGTTAAAAGAAGTTGCCCCAAGGGAGAGGTACAAGTTAAGAAGGAAAGAGGCCAGGAGACTTTTCATTTTTATTATAGAATCTTTCCCACTGCCTCAAACCCCCAAAACCCTTGGTAAGAAAATGAAACAGATCAATTCACAAGTTGATAACTGGACCAGACAACTAAGCCTGCAAGGTTGACTCTCAGTAATACAATGAAAAGTGAAAGTGAAAGTCATTCTTTCCTGTCTAACTGTGACCCCATGGACTACAGACCACCAGGCTCCTCCGCGGAATTTTTCAGGCAAGAATACTGGAGTGGGATGCCATTCCCTTTTCCAGGGGATCTTCCCCATCCAGGTATCAAACCCAGGTCTCCTACAATGCAGGCAGATTCTTTACCATCTGAGCCACCCGGGAAGCTCAGACAGCACAGTGGAGGGACCCAAAGGCCACCCTCAGAAGCTGGAACTTTACCTGTGGAACAGGACGTGGCCCAAAATTTCAGAACAGGTGACAGGCCTGAAGCAGTAAGGGAGTGACGTGGGTGGGAAATGAACCAATGTCAAAGCAAGAGGAGGTGGGGATGCATACAAGCAAGGGACTTGGTCCTAGTAGGTGTCAGTATCTGTGGAAGGATGAGATGTCGGGAGGGACTGAGTGATACACGTAAGCACGTATGTCTTTTTAAGACTCGACTACCCAGCCATCTCTTTTGTAAAAATTTTCTTAACCAAACTCTGCCTTTTCTTGGTAGTGGGAATATTAAGCCCCCAACTAACTAAGCATGGAACACTTCATTGAACTCAGGTTTCCTATTATTACTGTATGAATCCCTTGAATGCAAGGATGGTGACCTACTCATCTCTGTATCTTCAGGTCTTTACTCTGGGTCTGATTCATAATAAGTGCTCAAAAATAAGTGCTCCACTGGATAGATAGGTGACTGTATGTATGTATGTATGTATGTATGGGCTTCCCTGGTGGTTCAGACCGTAAAGAATCCTCCTGCAACACAAGGGACCTGAGTTTGATCCCTGGGTTGGGAAGATCCCCTGGAGGAGGTCATGGCAACCTACTCCAGTATTCTTGCCTGGAGAATCCCCACGGACAGAGGAGCCTGGCAGGCTACAGTCCACAGGGTCACAAAGAGTCAGACACAACTGAGCGACTAAGCACCGCACAATATGTATGAATGTATGGATAGATGGATGGATGGGGTGACAGGCGTCTACAGTAGGATGGCAACAGTACAGAGGAATGAAAGAACAGAATCAATGGGCTCTGTTACCTGGATGCTTCCCAGAATGTGCTGGGCTTGATGCCTCTTTAGGAAAGTAGAATACTATAATATTATTGCTTTATCACTCTGCAACTATTCCCCAGCTTGCAAGGGCATGTTTGGTTAATAACAGATCGTGCAACAAATTAGACACAGGAAACAAACCAGGATGACGGAAAGGCGGGTGGGGCCCAGGGCAAGAACCAGCGACCAAAGCACCCTCTCACATTCTGTTTAGGAGGAAGGGGTCAGACATGTTGGCCTGCTTTACTTAAAAGGTTTGGTCCCTCCACTCTCCAAAGTCCATCTCAAGAGGATGACAAGGAGCAAGAATCCCTCTTCACAGGGCTGTTTCCCCATCACACAGCAACATCCCATCTATTACCACAGCTTGCTTCTAACTCATGGCCTTGGCAAAAACCACAGAAAGCAAAACACTGCTCTTGCCTTAGATTCCAGAATAACACCAGCTGTTGGAATTAAAGTCAGGCTAGTAGCCTAATGACGAATAAAAAGAACTTCCTTCAAAAAGTACCATCAGTAGGTACGGGATTTTTGGGTCCCTGGACGATAAAACACCATTTCTGGTTAGATGGGATGGCTGCCCTAAGTATCATAATCCTATTGACCAGTTCTAAAAGTACAGCATCTCTTATATCAGGTGCTTCAGTCCTGTCTGACTCTTTTCAACCCTATGGACCTGTAGCTCGCCAGGCTCCTCTATCCATGCCCTCCTCTAGGTGATGCTCCCAACTCAGGGATCGAACACGCATCTCATCCATCTCCTGCATTGGCAGGCAGGTTCTTTACCACGGGCACCATCTGGGAAGCCCAGGACAGAGATGAGTGTCCTCTACCTCTCCCTCCAGCAGGTAGGAAAGCAGAATATGTCTGCTGTCTCCTAGTCTCGGAGTGAGGAATGGCCAACGACTCCCTGCATCTGTACCACCCCATGCACACCCCAAAGTGATTTCACCAACAAATCCTCCAGGAAGCCAGAGGAGCACCTGGGGCAAGTGCCTTTATCTCTATTTTTAAAAATCATTAGTTTTATTTTTGGTTGCACTGGGTCTTCGTTGCTGCTCCTGGGCTTTCTCCAGTTGTGGCAAGTGGGGGCTACTCTTCGTTGTGGTGCATGGGCTTACTGTGGTGGCTTCTCTTGGTGCGGGGCACAGGCTATAGGCCTGTGGGCTTCGGTCGTTACGGCTCGTGGGCTCCAGAGCGCAGGCTCAGCAGTTGTGGCACCTGGACTCGCTGGCCCCGAGGCGTGTGGAATCTTTTCAGACAAGAGATCGAACCAGAGTCCCCTGCACTGGCAGGTGGATTTTTATCCACTGGACTACCAGGGAAGTCCCCTTTATTTCTATTTTACGGATGGGAAAATTAAAGCACATATATCTGTGTAAGCAACCTGCTCCAGGCTCTCAGAGAGGAGTCACAGGCCCAGACTGGTCTAGAACACTGGTCTCCTGGTGACTTGAATGCAAGGACAGGGACCTTCTCATCTTTGGACCCCCTGATCCTAGCACAGAGCCTGGACCTGGTCCACAGTAACTGTTTAATAAATGTTTACTGAACAGAAGACTCCCAGTGCCAAACTATTACATGAACCTCTGTCTGGGCTCGATTTCTTTATCTGTAAAACAAGAATACTAATATTCTTCTCATATGGTTAATGGGAGGATCAAATGTACTCACACAAGTAAAGGTTTTTTGTAACACTTCCTGGCACATGGTTGGTACTCTTTAATAATAGCTATCATTATTATTGTTGATATTGTGTCTGCTATGAAGAAAAGAGAATGAGGCGATATGAGAGAGGACAGCACAATGAGGGATGTGCTACCTTAACTAGGGTGGTGGGGAGGGGGGACACTGGAGAAAGACCTAAATGAAGAGTCAGGATCTGGGGGAGGGCAGGGTAAAGGCGGGGAGATGCGAGTAGATTAGGTATGTCAGAGGAGCAGAAGGAAGTGGCAGTTTTGTAATGATCACAATCCAGCTTGGTTTTTACATTCTAATGAACATCCTTAACTTTCAGGAGGAAACGTCGAATTCTCCATCTGAACAGACAGCCCACGGTAGACACTCCTAAAGGCCACTCTGAAGGTTTGATCACAGTATCTCAAATAGGTCTGAAGATCTCACTTTGCTGAAAGTTTAAGAAAAATCTCTTCAACACTGTTCACACATTTCTGAAACACATCTAATTTCTAGCTGTTGAACCAATGGCTGAGGGGGAACTGAGGCTCCAAGTCCCGCCCCCACCCCCCAACCTGGAAGTCCCCAGCTGAAGCTCTGAATGCAGTTTCTCAGCATCCACCCCCGTGGCCCCGCTCCCCAAGCACGTCTCACCAAGAGCAAATCTGGGAACTGCAGAGAAAGCAGGCAAGTCAGTTCAGAAAGCACTGCAGAGAAACACAAACTGCAAGTAAAGCCATGGAGGCAACCCTGTCCTGCGTCATTGGAGGCTGCTCTGTGCTATTATTCCCTGCTGGCTCCAATGGTAATGAATCTGTCTGCAATGCAGGAGACTCAGGTGCGATCCCTGGGTTGGGAAGATGCCCTGGAGAAGGGAACGGAATGACTACCCACTCCAGTATTCTTGCCTGGAGAATTCCCTGGACAGAGGAGCCTGGTGGGCTACAGTCCATGGGGTCACTAAGGGTCGGACACGACTGAGCAACTAACACTTACGCTATTATCACAGGAAGCCTGAGTTGAACCAAGTCTTGCGGGTCCTTTAAAGTCCTGGTCCCACTTGTCTTGTTCAGACTTCTGAGACTCGATGGTAAAAGATTTGGACAGGAAGAGCCCCTCCTCTCATTCACTGGCGCTAGTGGGGAACACTGCTGTCTCGAGGCCAGCTATTAGTGGCAATGATCAGCAGCCATGCCTGTCCACATCACGTTCATACCCCCCATGACATCCACCCTCTGGCTCCGGATCACCCCAACGGCCAGCTGCATTCCAGGTCAGTAACTCTGGGTCTCGGGCGGGGCTGCCTCTTCACCAGCACCAACCTCGAACCCCCCACTGTGGGTGAGCAGCCCCTGGAGGACTGTCCATGGTGACCTTGCCCTACATCTGAAGGACCTGGGGACCATGCCTGGAACTGAAGCAGAGGCCCATCATCCAGGCAAATAAAGACATAAAGGATACCCTAGAAGCCCAAAGTTCAGGTAATTCTTGAAGCATACCATAAAGACAAAAGGGTGATAAACGTTACCGTTTAAAACATTAGCTGGGACTTCCCTGGTGGCCCAGTGGTTAAGAATCCGACTGCCAATGCAGGGGACACGGATTAAAGATTCCACATGCCATGGGGCAACTAAGCCTGAGTGCTGCAACTACCAATCCCATGCTCTAGAGCCCCTGCTCTGCAACAAGAGAAGCCACTGCAATGAGAAGCCTGTGCACTGCAACTAGAGAATAACCCCTGCTCCCCACAACCAGAGAAAGCTAGGGGGCAGCAGCAAAGACCCAACACAGCAGCCCCCGCAACCAAAAACTTATCAGCTAGATATATAAACAGACAAAAAGGGCAAACAAAATGAAATGTCAACAAAATTTAAAAAACAATTTGTTATATGCATATTTGTTTCCTTAATATATAAAGACAGCTTAAAAATCAAGAAAAGGATAAACACACAAGGGAAAAAAATGGGTTACAGGCAATCCATGAAAGAAAAATACAAAAGGCATAATATATGAAGACCTGTCAAACTCTGGAGAAATCAATAAAATCAACCTACTAAACTGGAAGATTTTCATATCCTGCTGCGGTGTTGGCAAGAAAGCAGAGGAAACAGGCATGTTCATACACTGATGGTAAGCTGAGTAATATCCATCCAAACTTTGATGTGCAAGCGTTTGAGTCAGTGATCTATCCCACAGGATGTTCACATTATATACCCAAATAAATATGCTGAAAGACACCTAGCATCAATAAGAGGGTGGAGCACACTCATGTATGGCTAGTGGGGATGCAAATCAGTGTCATATTTATGAAGAGAAATTGAGCAATATGCAGCAAAAACACCTTCAAGTTTTACATATCCTTTGACCCAGAAAGTCTACTTAACAGAAATTCACTCTTAGGAGGTCATCATAATATGACTAAAGGTTTAGCTATAAAGATGCTTATATGTTATTTTTAATGCACAGGTGAAGGGGGGCAAAATATAAACATGTAAAATGCTAAGACTGGATAAACAGATGACATAGACACAGTGGAATTCTAGGAAGTGATTCCAAATTGTGCCACCGGTCTTCTGGTTTTTAAAAAATTGTAGATGGAAAACATGTGTTGATCTCCTTTTCCTTCTAAGACGCCACTAAAATGATAGTAAAGGAATTGCTTTAATTGTATAAACTTAAAACATTGAAAAGAACGGGAAAGAGGCAATCACATGGACAGTCCCTTCTGACCTCAGCCTCCCCCTTCCCCTGAGCACTGCCACAGGGTTAGGAATGGAGAATTTGTTCCCAAAGAAGGAAAATGTGTCACTAACCACTCTCTTCCTGAACAGTCAAGGGATGGTCAAAACCAGGTGTGTCCTCTTTACAAAGAAGAGGCCCAGTGAAGCATGGGGTGGGATGAGGTGTGGGCGCTGAGCCCAAGGAAGCTCGGTCTACTCTGAATTTCCCTCAGATCTCCACACCGAGAGAACAACAGCTCAGAAAACAGACAATCCAGGACTGGATTCTCTTGGCCGGTCAAGGGGAAGTTCACGGCAGAGGCCCCTGACCTCCTCAGGCTACAGATAATACTGAAAGTGAGCAAGACCTCATGGGGAAGGGGGTGTCAAGCAGGAGCATCCCTTCCTGGGCCTTGCAGGCAGGGGACAGTCCCAACTCCCCGACGGGTGGGGTGGTCATGGCTAAAGGCAAGCAGACAGCTCTTGTTCCCTTTCTAGGTCTCCCTCTCCATCACCAAGAATGTGACCCCTGTAAATGTGCTCAAACGGCCCTCACTGTACCTGGGGCCTGTCTGAGGAAGACTCTTCCACCAGCTTTTCTAACACAGACAATATTTATTTTCTTGTCGCAGTGTCTACTTTCTAAGAATTCCAGAAGGCTGTGTTCTGGCCTTTAAGATCCAGGTCAGGAAGGGAAAACGGTTGCAGTGGGATAAGAAGAGGCTCTTCCACGGAGCCCCTGGCTCAGGGATCCTACATCTTTGTGCCACGCTGAGAGCAAAGGACAGGAAACAGGTCTGCTTTTATGGATCTGTTGTGTTTCCAGTTAAAAATGTATAGATAACCAACACAATATTGTAAAGCAATTATCCTTCAGTTAAAAATAAATGAATTAAAAATATATATATACGTACAGTGACTTCTCTGGTGGTCAGTGGCTAAGACTCTGTGCTCCCAATTCAGGGGGCATGGGTTCAATTATCCTACATACCATGCGGTACAGCCAATAACAAATAAATTAATTAAAGAGTGTGTGTGTGTGTGTGTGTGTGTGTGTGTGTGTGTTAGTCGCTCAGTCGTGTCCGACTCTTTCCAACCCCATGAACTGTAGCCCGCCAGGCCCCTCCGTCCATGGAATTCTCCAGGCAAGATTACTGGATAGAGTATTTACTACCATTAAATAGTGGTGGAGATATCTGAGGGGATGTGTGCGGAGACCTCTATGTGCTCATCAAACCTATTTTCTCCTCCTGGACAGGAAGGTAGGAAGAATATTCCTTCCTAGTTCCTTCAAAGTTATAAGCAGTCAAATGGAATGTAAACATAAGTGACTCTCTGGCAAGATTACTTGCCTAGAATCTCTAGGCAAGATTACTTGCCATTTCCTCCTCCAGGGGATCTTCCCAACCCAGGGATTGAACCCAGGTCTCCTGCATTGCAGGCCGACTCTTTACCATCTGAGTCACTAGGGAAGCCCCAATGAAAAGAGTATGCAATTCTAAAAATTAAAAAATAGACCTTACAAATATACATACATAGAGAGAAAGAAAGCACCCCTGATGTTCCAGGGACTACTGGAAAGCAAACAAATCGGTCCTTGCCCCCAAGGAGATCCTAGTAAGAAATGGGGTTGGAGGTTCATATAAAAGTCAGGTGAGGGAGCACCAGAATGAATTAATCTCTCACAGCCCAGCACAGAAGCATTCACTCATCACCTCAGGGCTTGCTCGCTCATAATGACCAGTCCTACCACTGGCTGGTGTTAACTCAGATGGGTCCTGATTCAAACCGTCAGTAAAGGAAAATGTATCATAATTTTCACAAGCTTATTTCACGTTCTGCTTTTATCATCCTTGGGGTCCCCATAAACTGGGGAGCTAGGTTCAGGCAATATTTTGGGGGTGCTCATGACGGCTGTCAGTGTTTAAGGACATATGTAAGTTACCACCCTCCTCATGAGACGTGAATGGGGCACTGGAGGGGATGTTTTCAGGTTCTTGGCACGCAGTTCTGTCAGGTCCCGGACTGCTCTGCTGCTGCTCACCTGGCTGGATGGGGACCTGCAGCCTCCACCCTGTGAAAACACTTCTTCCCGCCAGACGGCAGACCTGGGTCCCTGAGCAAAGACGCAGGGTTCTTACCACCGTTAAGTAAAAGGACGCCTCAATCCAACTGGCACAAGGGGCGGAAAAAACCAAGATCCAAAGGCGGCCCCCCGCCCGCTACTGACTTCAGCCTCCAGGGGAGGAAAATACAGGAGTCTCCAAGGGCCACACAGGCCCCTCCAGGGCTTACTTAACGTGAAGAGGAAATTGCCCCACAGACATCCACCAACGGATGCAGAGAACGGAGGCCAAGGGCGGTGACGAATCCCAACGGCCAGATCCGACCACCTCCTGGCCACAAGGAAATGGAAAATTTCAGGGATACAGCAAATTCATTTTTTCTTTTAGGTTGGCAGTCCTAGATGGGCTTTCAGTTGGGGCCACTAAAAAGACAAATAAAACAACTATACAGACACACGTAGCTCACAGGGATGTGTAAGTGGGTGTGTGTGCGTGCGCGCGTGCACGTACTCAGAGGGGCACATACACATGCATACATGTGAACAGGTGTGTGATACACAAGCCAAGGAGCCCCAAGGGCATAAATATGGAAATCTAAAAGTAAAACAAAGAAAACTTGGAAAGGCGAGTGGGACCCAACGATTTCAAGGTGGTTGATTCGTGAGGGGTTATGGCAAGCCTCAGAGAGCCCAGGAGACCTGCCGGCAGCAACCACTGGACCCACGCATTCCTTCCAGAACAGTGATCTCAGCAATCTCCACCATTACTACCCCCTTTCAAATTTTAAAGCTACTCAAGTCCCAACTCTAATATTCTCAACAATTATATTATCTAACGCTATTACACAGGCCCATCTCATGCATCAAATCTCATTATAAGAAGAATTGCTTGGATGGGCCAAGTCATGGTGATGTCTAGATCTGGCTAGAAAAAAAATCTCTCTGGGAATGAATCCTGGGCAGCAAGTTCTTTATCTAGGCCCGATTGTGTAGAGTGGTCCCTCTCTGTGCTGAGAATTGCTGGCTCTGCACTGGCAGCAGGAAAGACCTGAAATGGGTGAGTGGAGAAGGTCAGGACTCTGCCGATGACCTCAACTCCCTCATGGGGAAAAGGGATTAAACCTTGAGACCCCGCCCAGGTAAGGCCACCACACACCACAGGCCCAGGGGCACCAGAAGTGGAAAGGTAAAGGGGGGATCCCTCTGTTATTTCCAAGCTGCGAGTGATCCATCTGGCCGTGGCAGCTGCAGGACATTAAGAGGCCACGTGGGAACCTGCGGGACACGTCGTGGGGGACAGGAAAGGGCACTGGGGTTCCAATCAGATGGAACTTAGTGAGATGCTTCCACCTCTGGACTCTTAACACCCAAAATGACGTGAATCTGACACTTTAGTGTAGGACTTGCTGGATTGTTTTTAGGCTCCATGGCTCACAGGCCATGGAAATGAATATAACTGCTGCGACTTCTGTATAGCCAAATTAAGCACTGATGGGGTCAGCTGGGAGGATTAAAAGCAGAGAGGACAGGGGCTTCCCTGGTGGCTCAGTGGTAGAATCCGTCTGCCAATGCAGACACGGATTTGATCCCTAATCCAAGAAGATCCCATATGCCTCAGAGCAACTTAAATCCATGCACCACAGCTACTGAAGCCTGAGTACCCTAGAGCCTGTGCTCTGAAACAAGAGAAGTCACGGCAGTGAAAAGCCTGAGCACCGCAACGAGAGAGTAGCCCCTGCTCGCCACAACTAGAGAAAAGCCTGTGTAGCAACAAAGACCAGCACAGTCAAAAATAAACAAACATATAGAATTATTTTTTTAAAAAAAGAGAGCGGAGGGGACAGGGTTGGGCAGGGTGGGGAAAGGGTACCAGGATCCAGAACTCTTGGTTCACCGGCAGTGAGAACTCGGAGCCCAGAAGCTCTGCCCCCAAGTACTTAGGGGCCAGCACCAGGCAGGGACCCCTTGATCATAGCAGGAGCTCGAGGTAGGACAGGCCCCTGCTAACAAGTCACTGGTGTGGGTAAAAATGGTAATAACAGCTAACAACGCAGCAGCACGTACAGTGGGCCAGCTCTCCTAGCTGCTTTACACGTACTGACTCAATTCTCAACCACAGCTCTATTGCATACGTATTATTTTGCCCATTTTACAGATGAGGAAACCGAGGCACTAGGAGTTTAAACAAGCAGATTTGAACACAGGAAATGTGGATTCAGAGCCTGTGCTCACTAGGGATAGCAGTCCATGCTTCTGCACAGTTCTGGATTACACAGTCAACAAGAGCATGCATGGGGAACACCGTTTATCGAATGCCAGCGAGCAAGATCTCCAGGCACTTTCACATGCTTTAACTCTGTAATTCTCTCTTCTCCACTCTTCCCCAAATTCCCTGCCAGCAACTACCTGATCCAACTCCAACTCAACCTTCACTTTCTCAAGGAAACTGGTCCCTCTCCACTAGGTTATTCCTGACAAGGCTCCCTCTACTTAATCTCTTATCACTGTCCATGGCTCTATATTATTTGGTTGGACAGTAAAGAATCTGCCTGCAATGCAGGAGACCCTCATTCTATCCCTGAGTTGGGAAGATCCTCTGAAGAGGGGAACGGCTACCCACTCCAGTATTCTTGCCTGGAAAATTCCATGGACAGAGAAGAGTCGGACACGATGGAGCGACTAACACTTTCACTTAACAAAGGCTTCTCTCCCTGGCTCGACTCTAGGCCCAGCATTGTTCAGTAGAATTCTCTGCTATAGTGGAGAACATAAGCATCTTCTATTTGTGCTGTCCAATGTGGTAGCTATAGCCACGCATGGCTGCTGAGCACCTGAAATCTGGTTAAGGGCTGAGATCTTACTTCCTGAACCAGAGGCATCACTATCACCTCGCAGCTAAAAAGTACAGTCTCAGGCCCCACCCCAGACCTCCTAAATCAGAATCTGCCTTTTAATAAGATTCCCACGTGATTCACATGCACGTGAAAGTTTGAGAGACCCTGCTCTTAGAGTATGACAGGGAGAACAAGGAACTGCATTTAAATCAGCTGGTTTCCATTTTTTGGATCAAAGGCATCTGACTCACTGTTGCGAGTAAGTGGCAGGGCCCTATACAATATCCAAATGACTCAAAGCAGCAAGAGCCATGGATCTACTGAGCATCTACTAGAGAGCCGCCTCTACTGAGCATCGTGGGGAAAGGAGAGTCCATAAAGCACAGAAACAGGAAAGAGGGGAGAAGCTGAGGGTCAGGGGAACCAGTGTTCTTAGGCTGGGATTCTCTGAGGCCATGAGAAGAAAAACTGTTCTGGGCCACAGGGGTGTGAACAGAGGGTGTGTCCATGCACAAACACAGAGGCATGGAATTAAAAATGGTGCTAAAGGGGTATCAACCTCTGAGCTACTATCAGAAGCTCAGTGTCCTAAATTAAATGCATCTGTTCATTGAAATGGAGTTTACAAAGAAATTAACAAGCTCTACTATTAAGTCCTGACAACCAGCTGTCTTGCTTCTGAGAATCACGGGCTGGAAATGAGAGCAAAGGTGGCTCCACAATGATGCTACTTTGCCTCCCATCTTCCTGTGCACCCTTCCTGCCTAGCCGGCTCTCAGCTGGCTTTCCCTGAATCCCGCCTGCACACTGACTTCGGTGGTGATCAGCCATGGGGCTGGAATGGGACTTAAAAGATGTCCTTCCATACTATAATGTGCAGGTACCCAAACTCCATTCACACACTGGAAACTACCTAGGAGCATCTGTTTTTTTTGTCGTGATGATTCAGCATATATTTGTTTTTATTTTTTTCTTTTCTCACCACTATTCTATGCCCAATGGCTGGCTGGATAAGCCTCCAACCATTCCTCACCCTTCTTGTCCACTTCCGCTATCAAGGCTGGAAAAGCTTACTCATCCCCTCACCAGCCTCCTTTGCAGCTCCAGGCGACCACATCACACTCCTGGAAGTGACAAGACTAAGAAGCCAAAACACTACGGAGGGCAAAGCAGAGAAACTGAAAAAAGTCCTATCCTTGACGTCACTGTTGAACTGCGAGATCAACACCAGACAACCACTGTATTCGCCCCAGATTCTTTTTTTATGAGAAGATGTGTTACTCAGGCCACTATTCGTTTGCTTTTTTTCTACTTACAGCCAAAAGCATGCCTGTGGTCATTTCCTATCCCCAACTCCCCTCACCTGACTTGCTTTGCCTCTTTGCTCACTTACTATTTCCATCTAGCTCCTGCAGCAGCCCCCAGACTGCTCCAGTTTCCCTTATTCTTTTCCTATTCACATCCTCCTCTAACAGCTCATGATATAACAGTAGGCTCGGATGCCCAACTCCCATTTTCTTTTTTTTTTTTTTAATATTTATTTATTTTTGGCTGCATCAGGTTTTTGTTGCTGCATGCAAGATCTTTACTGTGGCTTGAGGGTTCACTAGCTGTGGCACACAGGCTTAGTTGCCCCAAGGCATGGGGATCTAAGTTCCCAGACCAGGGATCGAACCTGTGTCCCCTGCCCTGAAAGGTGGATCCTGAACCACTGGACCACCAGGCAAGTCCCCAACCCCTATTTTTGAAAGGTCAAGTCCAAATATCCAATCGTTGGTCCTCATGGAACAACCCCTTCTGATCCCTGGAAACGAGCCTAGCTACAAATTTTACCCAAAGCTGTAAGAACAATGAGCAAATTCCATTATTATGTTTCTTTACTTCTTGGATTACGGTTATGAGCTAATAAAATTGTGTAAAGATATTTTTCAAATGCATTTAAATTGAGCAAATCTCAAATTTCATAGCAGGTATGCAAACTCGGCCAGCCCATCTAGGCTGACACAACAACCAAGAGAGAAGGCTTGAATAAGAAACTACTCTTGAGAGCAGATGTGTACACAGAAACGCTCAGTGCTCTTTCTAGCGCAGACTGATGTAAGCTACCTGGCTGGGCTCTGCAGCCTCCCTCTGGCATTTAATTGGATCTGTGATTAGGAAAAATATATTTTAATCTTGATTAAGCTTAAGATTTCCATCTTTCAGTTTACCACTTAATATATGTTCAAACCGACATGTTTTCTGCAACTATGGACATGCCTTGGCCTCCTTCAGGTGGTGAAGTGCTGAAAGGCAGGAACCAAGTCCAAATGGCACTGTGTCCTTCACACAGCACCCACCCCAGGGCCAGGTCTGATCCCATCCCCAAAAACAACAGCAACCAAGTCAAAATTGGAAATTATATGGCAGTTGCCAGTCACAACCAAACAGCCATTTCTTACCTGTACATGCTACAGAAATGAGTCACATTTTCAGGGCTCCTTCATCTCAAGAATGATTCACAACTTTTTTGTGACTCAGACACACCACCCCATTCCTGCTCCATCTCAGAAGGAGAGTGGAGTGAAAACATCAAGGCATGGACACATACTTCAAGAGGACCTTAGGGGGCAGGCAGGCAGACCAGAGAGGGATGGGGGTTCACCGGGACCATCACACAAGATGGAGCACGTTTTCCAATGACAATGCTCGATTTGCCCAAGCAGGAAACTGGCCGTCATGCTCAAGCTCTATTCATCGGCACCCAGACTGATCTATTTGTTCTTTTATAAGTGGTATTCCCCCCACCCTCGGCTTTGTTTCTGCTTCATATATTGCATATAAATTTCAGATGGGTCACCTTTCCCCAATCACAAAAATGAGCAAAAAAGAAAACTCTCTTATCAGATCACATTAAATGAACATTCTGAAGAATCTCCTGAAATGATAGATTTCTTTCTGGAACGTTCTCTGACCAGTACCTCATTCCTTCGTAACACGGCCGGCTGACTGCTTTTATGCACGGAGCACTTGGGTGTGGGTGCTGGGAAATCGTTCAGAACCAATTGCCCCGAGGCCCCTGTGGGTTCTGAGGTGCTGAGGGCCCAGCAGCAGTGACCGGCTCCGAAGCAGTGCCCCGCTTGTGGGCAGGAGTGAGCCCAGCCCAGAGGCTTCCCCTCACAACCTTCCGGATTTGGGCATGGGACTTTTATGACCCCAAATCATTTACCAGCAGAGCAAGAGGGTGGAAAGAACAAAAGGCTTTATAGATACAGAGCTCTGGGTATTAACACAGCTTTGGGTAACCCCAGGCACCTTACTTAATTTCTCTAAGCCTCGTTTTCTCATCTCTAAGTTAACACCTGCCATGCAGGGCTGTTTTGAGAATTACAGCAAGTGCGGGAAGTTTCTGGCCCAGAGGGGATGGGCAATACTTATCAATTACCGATAATTGTCATCCTCATCACCAAAGTGAGAACACTCCAGAAACTCACCTATGTGATGCACAATCAGGTTAGTGCAGACCCTGCCTGGTCTGTGAGTGCAGCCAGTCAGGGTTTTCATTCTCCGGCATGTCTGTGGGTCTGTTTAGATTCTAAGGCCCTAGGGATGGAACAGGGGTGAGGATGGGGCAAGGTCTGGACAACACAGCAGAAGAAGGCACGTTTCCTTTGGAGATGAGACACCTGTTATTTTTCTGGGACATGTGGCTTATCATCACAATTCAGCGGGTTAACCAGCTCTCTGAACTGTGCAGAGGTCCCAAGTGTAACCCTGACTTGGCTCCTTCCGAAGCCACGGAGCCCACACCCCTTCTACATCTTGACCTGGCCAGATGTTTGATGAAGGAAACGGTCACCAGCCACAAACAGTAAGTTAGCATAACCTGCTGGCACCCCCAGAAGAAAATTAAAAATCTGTTTCTCAATCCATCTTGGGGACAGGAACTTCAACTTTAGTTGTAGGAAGAAGGCCATTGAAGTGTTCAATATCAATTCATATGCCAACACCCCTCCTTCCTGCAACCCCAGGCTTTGGTAATTATTAGTGGAGCCATCTGCTCAGCCTAATGAAATGTGCAATCTCCTGTACATATAATTAGTGAAGCTATTTTAATTAATTGAACAAATTAATTAATTGCAAGGATAGTGCAACGATTTCCCAGGGACTGCATCCAACTCATTTATGCTGTATGTGTCTACAGGACTCCTCCAGAGGGCAGAGCCCCACACTCACACTCTGAGAAGATGAAGATGTTCCTGGCATCTTCTCCATCAGCAGAAACGGAACCCAATACACACAGTCACTGGTGACCACCCGTCCTACTTGGGGTGGCCAGTTCATCCTGGTTTTCCTGAGACTGTCTTGGAGTCAAAGTCCAGGTAGGGAAGGCTGCCATGATCCCAAGCAAAGCAGGATGGTGGGTCATCCCGCTTATATTTGACCTGAGTCCAAGATTACCACCACCACTGGAAACGCGATGGCTAGGCTGGGTATCCTGTAACAGCCTCCTGCCATGGCAAATATTACTAATCGATTGAGGAGCTCCTACTTGCTTAGCTGAGACTGAGCCAGGTCCAAAGCGTTCTCATCTTTGCTCTAGGCAGCCACTGTTAAACACACTGAACAGGAGGGTCAGAAAATTAATTTTCCATCCGTGTCCTTGAATCATAGAAGCTCTAGGCTAGCAAAGCCTTTCAAAGTCTAGTCTAATCACTCATTCAGGGCTTAAATCCCTCTACAGTATTCTTCACAAGTGACCAGCCAGGCTCTGCTTACATACATCTAAAGATGGTGAACTATTTCTTAAAGCAACTCGTCCTATCACCAATAGTTTTGGCTGTCAAACTCCTTCCTTAGATTACTGAAATGTCTCTCTTATCAGTCTCTTTTGGGGGACTATATCATGGTGCTTCAAATAATGACACTCAGTTATTAAATTCCTCCCAAGTTGTCTCTTTTCTAGGCCCAATTTCTGCATATGTTACTATATGACTTGGTTTAAAGTTGGAGTGTTGTCCCCGTCTTACAACATGCCATCTAAGCCTCTCTTGAGGTGTGGTACCCAGGTATGTCCCCCACACCAGTTACTCTGCTCCTGGTGGATTCTCCACCAGCATCTGGCAGCTCCATCAGGCATTGATCCTGTTTCTAAACATGCTACTGTTAAGCCACAGCTCCATTCATCTGCCACAGGACTGCCCCGGAGCTTACGCTTCATCTGGGGTCCCGGGATAGGAGAAGCCCCATGAGATGGTTAAGAAATATCATATAAATTACTGGCTGCCAATTTCCTTGTTACAAATAACTTGCTCTAAAGGCTTGCTTAAAAGTAACAGTTCAGAATCTTAACAGAACGTAGCCACAGAAACCATATTTTAAATGATGGTTGGACTCCCAGGCTAGCCCATGAAAGCCTTCTGAACTCACAACGTACTTGCAGCATAAAACTCACAGTGCTATTTTAACTACATGCAGCCACCATTTATATTATGGTTTCCATGGTAACACACGCTCACACTCCATTTCAGAGAACCAGACATGAGGTAGACCTGGTGCTGCATTTACTCTAGGTGTCCTCGTGGGAGGCGGGGTGGGTAGACCTAGACACTAGCCCCCGCCAATCCAGCTCCGTTCAGACCCACCGGTCTTTTCAAGTGTGCTGTCCTAAATGTACAATGGCCTCACACATGAGGGCCTGTAGGGACCAGGGGAGCCAGGAGACCCTTGGGAAAGAGGCCAGTCATCATGGCTATGAGGTGTGGCTGTGTTTGTGATCGTATTGCTTGTCAGCAAGTTCCTGCAGATGCAAGAACAGGGACCATTCTCAAAGTTAGAAATGTAAACCTAAAAACGCCACTGATTATCGTGTCCTTCTCTAAGTCCTTAAGAGAGATGGTTACAAGCTGGTGTCTGTGGCGACGGGAGGGGAGGGAGAAGATGCACTGATGGCAAGTGGACCACAGTGGGGACGCCGAGCAGAGCTGCTGAGTCTCCGTTTTCCCTTATCTTTGCTTCTTTCCACCTTGACCAACCATGCCCCCCTTCCTACTGCCCTCGGTCACTTCTGAGAGCCACTTCTCTTCTGAGGAGACAATCAGGAAGGTCGTGGCCCGTGTCTCTGGGGCATCCACCTGAAACAGGAGCAGCTGCCCCCACCTGGAGGAGGGCAGTGCCTGCATGGACTGAGCTAAGACCCCAGCACCCACAGAGCCCTCAACTTGTAACTAGAGAGGCCGACCTCCTCCAGCCTCAACTTCCACATCTCGAAACTGAGCACCATGTCCTCGCTGGGCGGTTGTGAGTAATAAATGAAAGGCAATAATGATGATGATGATGATGATAACAGCTGAACTTTTTGGTAATGGGTCTTACCAGCACTGTTCTCTATGCATTTGCATGAACTCGCTTAAACTGTATGAGAGCCCTATTATTTCACAAGGAAGGAAACCAAGGCCCACAGAGGGTGGGTTATTTGCCCAAAACTGTGCAGCTAATAAGCAGCCGGGCCAGGAGTAACAGATAAAAAGCTGCTTTGGAAATTATCATGTTACCAAAACGGTGGTCACTTTTATGAGGGCCCTGCCTGAATGCTCTAGTCTGGATTTTCTTTTTTTTCCTTTTATGATTTTTTTTTTTTTGATGTGGACCATTTTTAATATCTTTATTGAATTTGTTACATTATTGTTTCAGTCTTATGTTTTTGTGTTTTGGCTGCAAAGCCTGTGAGATCTTAACTCCCAATCAGGGATGGAACCCCTCACCCTTCCCCATCTCCCTGCATCGGAAGGCAAAGTCTTAACCACTGGACCACCAGGGAAGTTCCCTGGATTTTCTACCACAGGGGGACCTAAGTGGGTCCTGTCCCAAGCTGCCAAGGCTCAGCTGGTGTGTCTCCTCCAGCCCAGCCCTGGACCCTGTGCAGAATCTCAGCAGCGCACACTGTTTGCTAAGCATCATCACCACCAGGGCTTCCCTCTCACATGACCACCCTGCTCAAAACTGTGAAATGCACTTTACCTCCCTCTCTCCCTCTCACCTTCCTTATCTCATTTTTTTCCCTATAGCACTTACCACTTTCTAACCTACTACATATCATTTTTATTTATTGCCGGTCTCCCCAAGGAGACCACAGGTTCCATGAGGGCAAGGAATTTGATCTCTTTTGTTCAGTGCCTTACCTCCAGCACCCAGGACAGTGCTAGACACGTGGCAGGCATTTGGTAAGTATCGGCTGAATGAAGGACAAATCCAATTTTATTGACATAGGGAAAATGTCCGTAACATAGTGTTCAGCAAAAGAAAGGTTCCTAAATTTTATATAAAATGATCCCACCTGTGTAAATACATTATGTGTGTGTCTGAACACAGAAAGAAAATCTAGAAAGATGCCCAGGAAAATGTTCATTGTGGTTGTTTCTAAGGAGTAGGAGTAAATTAACTTCCTTCCAAGTGTTTTACAAAGATCATGCATTATTTCTATACTTTCCTAAAGCTATTTATAGTTGAAAACAAACACACTTGTGTATGCTCGTGGGCAGACACACAGCAGAAGCACACAGCTGGTTATCAGTGACCAGAGCAGGAAGTCAGGATGGTGACAGCCCCACGCACCCACCTCCCGCATCATCAGCAACGCCAAGAGAAATTACAGGATGACATCTACAGGGTCTGGGACTCAGCAGGGCCTTCTTCGGAACTCCCCCCAGAAGGAAATGAATCAAAAAAGGAAAACTCTCTAAGATTCAACCCCTTTCTCCCACCTCTCTAGAGCCCTCTCAAGAATTGTTTAATCCTATGATTATCTGTAAATTACATTGGAATGTTCCAGAAAATGTAAAGTGAATCCAAGACATCAAGTGAGGCATTTTGGAACTAAAAACTCACTCTGCAATTAAAAAAAAAAAAAAAAAATCCTCTTTCTCTCATGCCTATGTTAAAGAGGAAGTCAGAAAGACAGAATTCCACCCGAAACCCTTGGCTTGGGCCTGGCTTGGGTGCCAGCCTCCGTCAAGCTCTTCTCCTCCACACTGTCCACCGATGTGTTTTGCATACAGGTGCTCACAAGGAACCTACCCACTGACTCACACATCCTTAAATCGCATGAACAGCAATGACATGCCAAGTGAGGGCCAGCTGTGAGTCCAGCACAAGGTCAGGTGCTGTGAGGGGGAAGGAAAGGAGACCTAAGATGAGACGTGTGCCTTCAAGGAAGGGCTGCCACATGAGATAGATGGAAGAAAACAGTCATACTTAACGGGGCAGCACTTACTAGCCAAGTAGTAAGAGTTCTTCCCTGATAGTTCAGTTGGTAAAGAATCCTCCTGCGATGCGGGAGACCTGGGTTCGATCCCTGGGTTTGGAAGACCCCCTGGAGAAGGGAAAGGCTACCCACTCTAGTATTCTGGCCTAGAGAATCCCATGGACTACAGTCCATGGGGTCACAAAGAGTCGGACACAGCTGAGCGACTTTCACTTTCAGTAAGAGTTCTGAGAACCAACAGGTGACTGTGGGCAAGGAGGCGTCAGGGAAGCGGGCAGGGTAGGCCCAGGCCTTGCTGAGAGCCATGGCCGAGGTGCCCACGAGAGAGGGGCTGAGGGCTGAGGCCCGGCCCAGGAAGGTGGGCCTTGATGCCCACCACTAGCCCTGCCACCTTCCTGCCCTACCTCCGGGGCACGGCCAGCGACTCTGAGCACTGCGTGTGCGCAGAGAGCCGCCCCCAGAGAAGACACTCGCTTCCCAAACCAGGGTAGTTTCACCTCTAAGTGACAGAAATTCTCACAGCTCAGCTGATTTCTGGAGCCGAATGGAGCTGGAGAGGAGGACAAGGTAGCACCTGCAGTTCTGTCCAGATCTGGGACTGCTGCTCAACCCACAGTGATTCGGAAACAGTCCGAAAGGCCTCTGAGCATGGAGATGCAGGCAAGGCACGTGGCTTGGCTTGAAAGAGCTAGCTAGGCAGAGGGGGACAGATATAAAAAGAGGAGGGGAAGAGGCCAGATGAAGGACTTCGTAATGGGAAAAGAAATCAAGACAGCCGGCCAGGTCAGGGATGGGAGCCAGTGGCATCCAAAGAGACCATGTGTCCTGGTTTTCCAGGGACGGACAAGTGGCCCAGGACTCAGGACTTCCAGGACTAACACCAGGATCGCCCCAGGCAAACTGGGACGAGTGGATCAGCCCAGCGGTAGCAAGCCACTCAGGGATGCTAAGGGGTTTGCTCATCCCTGGGAGCTCTCCCCTCCTTCTCAAGGACCTGTCGCTGCCCACCCACACCTGCAGGGCGATGGGAAGGACAAGGTCAGCATACAGGGGCGACCACGTGCCCCTCCTTCTGGCCTAAGTCCTCTCGTCTCAACCATGCAGATGTTTGAACAGGCTCAGGAAGCAGAGAAAATTCTTTATTGCATTGTTAAAATACAACCTAGAATCGCAGCCACTCTCCTTTCCTCAATGGTTCCTCAGGCACTGGGCTCCCCAGCTGCCCAGCCAGGAGTGGACGCAGCACCCCACCCTCGGGGAAGTGCTGCTTCTTGTGCTTGGACATCATAAGCAGCAGACGGGGGACTTCCCTGGTGCTCCAGTGGTTAAGACTCTGTGCTCCCCAGGCAAGAGGCCGGGGATCCATCCCTGGCCAGGGAACTAGATTTCACACACTTCAACTAAGAGCCCACAGGCTGCAATGAAGATTGAAGATCCCGCGTGCTTCAACTTAGACCCGGTGCAGCCAAATAAATAAGCTAATAAATAATTAAAAAAAAAAAAAAGCAGCAGCAGAGGGGTTGACACACCCAGATCCTCAGCCCAGCCCCATCCAGTCTCCACCTCCTCTGCCCTTTCAGAGCTTCACTTCCCATCTGCCTCTCCCCAAAGCAGATCCCAGGAGGGTAAAATCCACTCACTCAGCAAGGTCTTACTGGGCACTTACTGTGTGGCAGAGACTGTAAGGGACCGTGGAGTTATGGTTCAGTGGTGGGGGGTGGAGAGGGGTGGCAAGGCGGGGCTGGTTTAGAGAAGGGGAGAAAGATTCAATTAGTCAACACTTAATCACACAGCACTTAATATAACAGATGCCAAGAACTGCTCTGGAGAAAGACAGAGAAGTTACCAGACAACTACAAAACCACTGTAAGGACAATGATGGTGATGCAGGGGCACCTCCTTCAGTTACTGAACCAAATACCAGAGCACCTCACTTTAGCCTGGAGGTAAGTGCTATGGAGGAGGAAGGAAGGGAAGGAGGGAAGGAGAAGGAAAAGAAAGAAAGAAAACAGGAAGGACAGAAGGGAAAAAGGAAGGGAGAAGGAAGACCAAGCACTGACCTGAAAGAGCTAACGACCTCTACTACACAGGAAACAATTAGTGCACTGCATGATACAGGGTGAAGTGCTAACCTGGAAATCGGACCTTCAGCACACAGAGATGCAGAGCTGGAGAAAGTCCATCACTTCCCAGAGGAAGTACAAGCAAAACCTGAGATGAAATCCTGATGGAGGAGGGTCTTCCAGGCAGGGAGAAGAAAATGGGCGCTGGCAATTTTTCCCAAAATGAAAAAGCAAGTGTATAGTCGTTACTCAAAATATTTCAAAATAGCACACCTATCACAGGTCCTTGGTTTGAGTATCTTGCCAATGGTGACTTTCACAAATGTAAGTTACATTTAAGTGGAAAGGCAGGCATGAAATCTAATTCAGTCGTCCAGACTAAGGCGGCAGGGAATCAAAACATAATTTTCTAACACAGATCCGTATGCATGCTCCTACACACACACCCCCACACCCCTTAGCCCTTCTCTGAGTGTCTATCCTCAAGTGATCCAAACCCCATCTCTCTGTTAGAAGAACTCTGTAATTCAGGGAAAGGGAAACTGAATTACTAGGGACAATCTACCAATTAATAACTGGGAATCGACCGCATTGGTGGTTTGCTATAACAACATTCACAGATTATATGAGCAGAAAAGGCCACGTGTGGTCTGACGGTATACTGGTCGGTCAATAGAAGTTAACAACTATTGACTCACTGTCTGTTTAATGAAGAATCCTGGGCTGGTGCTGGGGGAGTGGGCAGGAGGAGCCCCTGGGCAGGACTGGTAGCAAGAAGGAAGGATACAGTGAAAGCAAGCGGAAGACACAAGACACTTAGCCTGATAAGGCCTTGGGCATGTTGATCCCAGATGAACTTCCCTTCCTCATCTATGCACATGTCCCACCTACTTCTCAGGGCCATTTACTGAAGTGAGAAAATCTAAGCCTGAGTGCTGGGCAAGCAGAAGGATCTGTTTAGAGTGTCATGGGGCTTGGAGGTGCCCCCCAGCTTCGCTTTCTTCAGTGGCCACCATAAAAGAGAATAAGAAAACGTCTGGAGGAAACCTGCAAAAATAGAACTGACACAAAAACTCTGATTCTTCAGCTTATCATGGAGGGTTTTGCCTCCTGCCATCTCTGCCATCACTAGGACTCTCCCTGGTCTTGAAGGACAGGAAGCAGATGAAGGCAGGCCGGGCAATCACTGAAGACTTACCCCCTTTCTCAGCAGTCCCCTGAGTCCCCCAGGTGGTCAATTCATCCCATCCCATCCATACAGTTCTGGTTCAGAAAAGCAGAGGCTCCAAGTTGAGCTGACCAGGGGCAACTAGACTCAATTACAAGCCTTTGGCCAGCCCAACAGGAAAGTCATCGTCGTCTTCTCCCACTGACAGAAAACAAAGAAAGAGAAGCCTGGGCGGCCATCTTGGGGGCAGAAGGGGAAGCTTTGCCTGAAAAAGGAGCCCACAATAAAGGAGAGAAACTGGGTCTCAGGCACCTCACAGGAAGCTCGATAAAGCCTCACCTGATGCCAGGATCTACTCCTGGACTTCTCCATCACATACGCCAACATGTTTCCTATTTTTCCTTAAGCCAGTCCAGGTTGGTTTTTAGTTCATCTGTCACCTAACTGACATAAAAGGAGAGAAAACATGGCTCATCACTGCTATAAACCTCTCTAGTCTCTCAGCAAATCCACATTCTACCCAATCACTTCCTACCTATGGCCCTCCTGGGGGGGGTGGTCATTCAAGGAACAAACAAACAAAAAAAGGCAATAAGTAAGCAGTAAGTCTTCAGTGATTGCTTGGGCCTGCCTTTATCTGCTTCCTGTCCTTCAAGACCAGGGAGAGTCCTAGTGATGGAAGAGATGGCAGGGGGCAAAACCCTCCCTGATAAGCTGAAGAATCAGAGTTTTTGTCTCGGTTCTATTTTTGCAGGTTTCCTCCAGACATTTTCTTATTCTCTTTTATGGTCACCACTGAAGAGCCCAGAGGAACAATACGGGTATCCCACTGATTTATTTTATATCTTAAAAGATTACGTAGGGCCTGCAGTACTGAGCTCATGTTCAAATCAAGTTTGCTGGAAATCTAATTTGGGATGAGTAATTTAATTTGGCTACTACAATTAAAAGTGGCACGGTATTTGTGTTTTAGAGGAAAACCACATTAGATTCATCTAATCTTATTAGGTGAATATCACATTTAGATCACATTATATCTGGGACAGATATATACTGGATTGATTTCTTTCATAAATCACTCAGGGGACCAAAAGATAGTAATCTTCTCCCAGCTTCCCACCCACTCACCTAACACAGGTCAGAGTAGGTAGTGAATGTGGAAGAGGACATGTGGGGAAGTCTGCAGCATAGCCCTGGAATTCGTGTGCCCAACACACCACTTAAAGACAATCCCTTGGGAACTTCCCTGGTGGTCTAGTGGTTAAGAAGCTGCCTCGCAATGCAGGGGACAGAGGTTCAGTCCCTCATGGGGGCACTAGGATCCCACATGCCACAGAGCAACTAAGCCCAAGAGCCGCAACCAGAGAGTCCGTGCTCCACAATGCAAGATGCAGCATGATGCAACGAAGATGCTGTGTGCCACAACCAAGACTCGATGCAGCCAAATAAATGAATGAATGAATGAATACTTAAAGAAACACCCCCCCCCCAAAAAAAAAGAAACAACCCCAAGCATTATGCAGAGGAGTAAACTGAGGCATTGGTCGGACAAGAAACTTGCATGGGGTCGCAGTGAGTGAGTGGCAGAGCTGGGACTACAACTCAGCTCCCTGATCCCTGGTTTGGTCCCTGCCATGCTACTACATGTGTTTTTAATAAGATCTAACAAGAAAAATAGCCAGAGGGCCTCTGCTGCTACTCACTCAGCTAAAACCATGGGGTCGTTAGATATCACCTATCTTCCTGCCTCTCCTAAGTATCCTGGGAAGATAAAGAAGGTCTTACCATCTGCAGCACCCCAAATCCTTCTGGGGAAGTCCATTTTCTTGATGAAACCCCCTCACTCCCAGATAACTAAAGTTCACATTAAAAACATTCAAACCATATGATGGATTAGAAAAAAAGAATCTGCTTTGCTTTTTTAAATGGTTTTAACCTCAGGAGTACTGCTAACTGGGAAGATTCAGCGGGTGTGATATCACACTGTTTTACTAAACTGTTGAGTTTAATCTAAAAAAATTAGGTTGCAAAGGAAAATCAAGGCAAGGAGAAGTTAGATAAAAAATATTTGTAACATGGGCTTCTCAGGTGGCTCAGCAGTAAAGAATCTGCCTGCCAAGCAGGAGACGAGTTTGATCGCTGGGTCGGGAAGATCCCCGGAGGAGGAAATGGCAACCCACTCTAGTATTCTTACCTTGGAAATCCCATGGACAAAGGAGCCTGGCGGGCTACAGTTCACGGGGTCACAAAGAGTCATACACAACGGAAGCAACTTAGCATGCATACATGCATTTGTAACATATGACAAGTCAATACACACACTGCATAAAAATCTCTTATCAGTGGTTGAAAAAAGATGGAACACTGCACAATAAAAATGAGAAAGGATGCAAAGAGGCAATTCACACACACACAGATTATCAATGACCACACAAAAAAATGTTCAAACCCATTACTAAGCAAAGCTTTGAAATTCAACAATGCAAAACTGTTTTCAACAAATTGACAAAAACCAAAACAACTATAATGCCCAGAACAGTCAAGGGTGCTCTGAAATAAGAATCCTTAAACACCACTGATGACAGCGTAAATTAGTCCAATTTCTGAAGGGCCATCTGGTAATATGTATCACCAGCCTTAATACTAAGCAAGAATTTTCCCCGAGGAAATGATCAGAGGAATGCTCAAAAATTTATGCACAAGGACAGCTATGGCAGCACTAATCACAATAATAAAAATCTAGAAAAACCTAACTGTACTATAATAGAAAAATGGTAAAATGAAATACAAGGAACACCATGTAGATATTAAAACTCATGCTTTTGAAAAAGATTTAAAGACACAGGGAAATGCCCACAAAATGATGCTAAAATTCAACACTTAGTAGGAAAATTCCATTTTGTAAAGAAAATATATATCATACACTTTATATGCATTATAAATGTAATACATATTTATATCTATACAGTCTTCCCAGTGGCACTAGCGGTAAAGAAGCTGCCTGCCAATGCAGGACACGTAAGAGACGCAGGTTCGATCCCTTGGTTGGGGAGATCCCCTGGAGAAGGAAATGGCAACCTGCTCCAGCAAGAAAATTCCATGGACAGAGAATCCTGGCGGGCTACAGGCAGAGTCAGACACGATTGAGCACACCTACTTATAGAGTATATATTTATATGCATTATAAATGCAATATGCATTGCATTATAAATGCAATAAATGGTGGCAGATTCAGCTAAAAGTCCAACAAATATTCATATTCCTCTTTCCAGACTGTAAGGTTTTCACTGGAAAACCGCTGCCCAGCCAGGGACTTCATTTCCCAGCATCCCTTGTATCTAGATGGCCCCAAGTGACTACTCCCACTAATGGAAAAGCAGCAGCAGTGAGGCCAGGTGGCTCACTTCCAGGCCAAGGGGGCGAGTTTTCTTTCATCTGCCAACTATACAAGATGTTACAGGAAACCCAGATGAACTTTTTGGCTAACTCAATAGAGGCAGAGACCCCAAAGCCCTAGCAAATGAAAGAGTCATAAGATGGAAGTAGTCTGGACCTCCCAACTGGTCATTGGAGGGCTGACCACCAATCAAAAGTGTCTATGCTGGACTGAGTAAGAAACCTCTACTGTGTGAAGTTATAATTGGGGTTTTGTGTCTTCAGCAAGTGTTACTCTAACTAATACACACATATAGAAAAACTACTGAGAGGTAAATTACCAAATTTTATCTGATGCACTTTATCATAAAGTATAAGGTAAATTTTCAAGTGTATTCTTTCCACCACAAATATGTCTTATTTGATAACCAATAAGGATATTAAAATAAAAAAGCAAACTTTAGAGGGCATGCTATGTAATGAAATCTCTTAATAAAGTACTTATTAAGGTAATAAAAATTAAAACTTAGAAAGTTACAAAGACTCAAAAAAAAAACCCCAGATGTATAACATTTAAAAATCAACTAAAGCAATTCCAGACAAATGATTGTTCAAAAATGACCCAAAGTTAAATGACAACAAACTAGAAAATATTTCAATTTATATAATATATGAAATATTTGTAACTATTAATATGTAAAGACCACTTGGGAAACAATAAGTAGGGACAAATACAATCATTGGGGGAAAAGATATAAACACCTAGTCACAAAATAGAAAATACTAACATACCTTATGAAAATTCATTAATAATAAAATAAATGCAAATTAAAATAAGATAATCTTTATCCTTTTATCAGATTGGCAAACATTTACAAAATTGTGAATATAGCACCTAATGTGGCTGAGGTTATGATAAAATGGAGGGAGTTCAAAATAGTATCATATCTTCAATAGTTTGGCATGATAGGAAAGAAAAGCTTTTAAAAATGTCTTTGACCTATGTAGTTGTCAAAAGAAATACGCAAGTATGCAGAATTGTTCGAATAGTGAAAAAAAATGAAACAGCTTAGATACTCATCTGTACAGTACTTGTTAGACATATAAACTATGGCATGTGTGTGTGTATTCACATATTGGAATAATAAATAGCCATAATTTTAAATTATGATGAAGACCTAAATGTGCACAACAGTGACCACAATATAAAAAAGCAGAATACAAAACAATACATTTAGTATACTTTCTAAATTGTTTAAAAGTGTATATGCATAGAAACTTATAAGTGCATACAGAAAAACTACAGCGAGATTTTTATCAAAATGTAGTTCTCTCCCGGGGTAGGATTATGGGTAACCTTCACTTCCTTCTCTATACTTAACTATGTTTATTTTTATGTTTTATTATAGAAAATAATAAACATACACAAAAGTAGCAAGAATATATTTACCCAAGGCCCAGCTCCTATTATTATACATAGCTGAAAAAGCAAGAGAGTTCCAGAAAAACATCTATTTTGGCTTTATTGACTATGCCAAAGCCTTTGACTGTGTGGATCACAATAAACTGTGGAAAATTCTTAAAGAGATGGGAATACCAGCCCACCTGACCTGCCTCTTGAGAAACCTGTATGCAGGTCAGGAAGCAACAGTTAGAGCTGGACATGGACAACAGACTGGTTCCAAATAGGAAAAGGAGTACATCAAGGCTGTATATTGTCACCCTGCTTATTTAACTTACATGCAGAGTACCTCATGAGAAACGCTGGGCTGGAAGAAGCACAAGCTGGAATCAAGATTGCCGGGAGAAATATCAATAACCTCAGATATGCAGATGACACCACCCTTATGGCAGAAAGTGAAGAGGAACTAAAAAGCCTCTTGATGAAAGTGAAAGAGGAGAGTGAAAAAGTTGGCTTAAAGCTCAACATTCAGAAAACTAAGATCATGGCATCCGGTCCCATCACTTCATGGCAAATAGATGGGGAAATAGTGGAAACAGTGTCAGACTTTATTTTTTGGGACTCCAAAATCACTGCAGATGGTGATTGCAGCCATGAAGTTAAAAGACTCCTTGGAAGGAAAGTTATGACCAACCTAGACAGCATATTAAAAAGCAGAGACATTTCTTTGCCAACAAAAGTCAAGGCTATGGTTTTTCCAGTGGTCACGTATGGATGTGAGAGTTGGACTGTGAAGAAAGCTGAGCGCCGAAAAATTGATGCTTTTGAACTATGGTGTTGGAGAAGACTCTTGAGAGTCCCTTGGACTGCAAGGAGATCCAACCAGTCCATCCTAAAGGAGATCAGTCCTGGGTGTTCATTGGAAGGACTGATGCTGAAGCTGAAACTCCAGTACTTTGGCCACCTCATGCGAAGAGTTGACTCACTGGAAAAGACCCTGATGCTGGGAGGGACTGGGGGCAGGAGGAGAAGGGGACGACAGAGGATGAGATGGCTGGATGGCATCACCGACTCGATGGACATGAGTTTGAGTAAACTCCGGGAGTTGATGATGGACAGGGAGGCCTGGCGTGCTGCGATTCATGGGGTCGCAAAGAGTCAGACACGACTGAGCGATTGAACTGAACTGAACTGAATAATACTTCATCCATACCTCTAGATGTCCCCTGTCGCTGGATGATTTTAAGGTACATCCTGGATGAATATACATGAGACATAAGGACTTTTTATAGTTAACATACTCAAACTCTCCACTGTATTATTTTAAGGTAAATATCCAATATTTCATTTGTCAAAAACTTTACCATGTATTTTTAAAATATAATAACAATATCACACCTAAAAATTAATAATTTCTTATATCAAATATCCAGTCAGTGTCCCAATTTCTTCAGTTATCTCATAAATGCTTTTTTACAGTTGGTTTATTTAAATCAAGATCCAAACAAGATTAACCTTTGTATCTGGGTGATGTCTTTTGACTCTTTTAAAATTTATTACATAGTGCCGCCCATCCTTTTCCATGCCATTCTATTTACTGAGAAAATATGGGTCTTAGCTCCTAAGAATTTCCTGATCAAATCCCTGTGGTGTCTTTTAACAGGTTTCTCTATTTCCTGTATTTCATTTCAACTGAGATATAGTTTTAATGTCTAATCTACTTCAGGTTCTATTATATTTTTTGTAAGACTATTTAAAATCAACTGCATTATTTTTATAACCAGACAAAACAATGAAGCTAAAAAAAATTTTTTTTAAGGAATTCAAAGAAACACCAGCCTTTCTAATTCACCCATTTCAGCAATTCATCAAAACTCAGTGTCCAAAATTTTTTTGGAAGGCAGGCAAAGCCAATGCTGTCTTACAGGAAAGATGCTCAGTAACTATTGATGGACTGATCTATGTTCAAACACTTTCCTTTTACAGTTGAAATCCATCTCCCCTTCTGCCTCAGAGCTATGAGTTAGTCCATCACCCTCTGAGCAATGGTACACCCTCCAATGGAGGAAGCTTACGTCATCCTACAACTGCATTTGTCTTCAATTTTCCTTTCTTTTTTTAAAAATAATGTAAGCACACAATTGAAAATGCGAAAATGAGAGAAAATGAATGAAGGAAACACTCACTGTTACCTATACACTCCATACCACCTTTATTGTTGTTTAGTCACTAAGTTGTGACCAACTGTTTTGCCACCCCTTGGACTGCAGGCCGCCAGGCTCCTCTGTCCATGGGATTTCCCAGGCAAGAATACTGGAGTGGGTTGCCATTTCTTTCTCCAGGGGATCTTCCCGACCCAGGGATAGAACCCAAGTCTCCTGCTTGGCAGGTGGATTCTTTACCACTAAGCTGCCTGGGAAGCCCACCATCATTATTAGGGATACACATTTTGTACCTAATTGTAATCAGTGAATACTGGTTTTAATATTCCTTTAGTTAACATTAAATGCATTTAAAATATCTGCAGTTTATACTAAGGGTATAAAAAATAGGAATAATAAATGCAGGTGTGTCCACAGACCAGCATGAGGAAGAGAATTTTACTACGCCCCTAGCTCACCTCTATGGGCTGCTCCTTCATCCTAGCCTTGCCCCCCATCACTATCCTAAATCTCTGTTTACACTCACTTGGTCTTACAGGTCTTGTCACATGCATGTGGATGTCTAAGTACTATATCATTGGTTTTGCGTGCATCTAAACCTTCTGTAATTGGAATCACATTGCAGCTATTGTGCAACTTGCTTTTTTATTTAATGTTATATTCCTGAGATCCTTCTGTGTTGTCATAGCAGCTACGGTTCATTCATTTTAACAGCACAGCTGATATAGCTATATTCCACGGCAAGACTATGCCACAGTTTATACTGCAATTTCTGCACATAAAATTATATTGTAAATATCTTGTCACAATGCTATATATCCTGAAAATAATTATTCATTATAGTAGAGTATTATGCTGAGAGAAGAACTATTTAATTTTATAGTTACCCAACTGTTGGACATTAATTGTGTGAATGTCTGTGTTTGCTTTGTAAATAATGCATCAGGGAAGCATCACTGTCTAAACAGCATATTAAATATTTTGTATTATCTTTTTTGGAGGGGGATGTGGAAAGATAGTCCACAGAAGTGGTATTACTGGATCAAATGTATGAATGAATAATATAGTTCTTTAACACATTGTAAAATGGCTTCATAATAATGTAATAACATCAGAATTGGGGTTATCATTAAAAATTGGGTTGTTTTGCTAATTTGTTAAAATAGTACTTTACTGTTGCTTTAATCTACATATCTCTTATTGCAAAATTGAACATTTTCCATATATTTGCTTAGTGTTCTATTTAGTTTTTCAAGTCCTCTACCAAGGTTTCAGTGTCTTCCTTTTTAATTTGTTGAGCAAAATAATAAAGAGTAATTTCTGTTAGTTATTTTTCCCGGGCTATTGTTTCCTCGTTGGCTTTTTACATGAAGAAAACTTTGATTATCCTGTAGCTTGATGGACTATTCTTTTCCCTTTTTAGTGTTTTTCTTTTGTTTCTAAGCAATATTCAATTCTATTGATTTCCTGTGCATCTACATTTTGCACTTAATTGTTTAATCCATCTGTAATTCATTTGGATGAAGTCAAACCATTTTTTCCAAATTGCTAACTAGGCATCAAAATTATTTATTGAATAATTTTCCCTTTCCCACTGATTTGTGATGACTTCTTTATAATTTATTAAATTATATCTGTGAGAGTCTATTTTTGAACTCTCCTAGTTCACTTACCTGCCTCCCCCTTTTCTTCCAGCACCAGAGTATTTTAATTACAAAAGCTTCATAATGCATTTTAATATCTGGGAGTGCTATATATTTTAATATCCAGTAGATCTAACTCCCTTCCTCCAAAACCATTTTCATAATTCTCCTGGAGATTCTCATCTACGTATTTTTCCAAATAGACTTAGAACCATCTGGTGAAATTTTTGAAAATCCTGATGAGACTTTTGAAAGGAATGGCATTAGACTCATGAACCAATTCCACAAGTATCCAAATCCTTAATTTTATTTTTTTTTCCTTTTTTATTTTATTTTTTTTTCATTTATTTTTATTAGTTGGAGGCTGATTACTTTACAATATTGTAGTGGTTTTTGCCATACATTGACATGAATCAGCCATGGATTTAATCTCACCATTTAGAAATAAGGTTTTTAGTAAACCTCTTTAACTCTTAAAGAGTTAACTATTAATCATTAATCTGTAGTTAATGATTATTTTATTTTCTTTACAGTATTTATTCTCTAAATTTACTATTTTTATAACTTTCTGCATTGGCTTTTTGCTTCGATCTCAGTTCATATCCAGTGATACCTTTCTGGGGCCCCAATAAAGTATAAAGCCAGTGGACTCTATGAACTCAATTTTCCTTATCAGATTAAGAAATGGTCATCTTACATAGTGCATTCCTCTTTTTAAGTGGTTTGCTGAAATTAGAAGTTGAATTGATTGAATGTACTTTTGATATTAATGAGATTATTACATATTTTTACTTAAACCATTCGGTGAATCAAATGAAACTATAATGTATATGAAGCCATTCCTACATTCCAGGGCTACAACTGACTTGGGTATGGTAGAACACTGACATGCTCTAGAGTTGAAATCTACTCACTAGAGTTTTATCTCATATCTTCACATTCCTAAGCAAGACTGGTATAGAGCCTCCCTTTGGGGACTTGCCAGATCTGTTATCAGGGTCATGTTTGCTTGAAAATAGGATCTGGAAGTTTTCCATCTTTCTTCTAAACCCTGGAACATTTTATACAACACAGAAATTATTGGTTCTTTGAAAGTTTAAAAGAATTTTCAAAGGATAGGCTAAAAGGTGGGAGGGTGATGGGAGGTTTGGGAAGGAGGGGACATGGGTGTACCTATGGCTGATTCTTGTTGATGTACGACAGAAAACCACAAAATTCTGTAAAGCAATTATCCTTCAATAAAAAAATTTAGAAAACAAGAAAAAATATTCCACCTGACATGTGTGCTCCTGTGTGCACATCTATGTCCATGTGGACATTACCACGTTTGCATACATTTAAAATGACACTGTAAGATACTGATCTCTCATGAAACAGGGAGTAGTTTTATTTTAATTTACTGCCTTTTCTTCCTCCCATGAAACAGGAAGAAATGCCCAAAATGATTAAGTGCTAAGAAATAACCCATTTTCCCAGGCTTTGGTTCCAAGAGCCTCTTTTTCAGAGGCCCACCAAGTTATAGAATACTTCATGGGAATACTGAATGCTAAATCATCCAGATTTCATTGAGGCTGACCAAGTTTGGCAACCACAACTTTACCACTGACATATGAAACTAAGAAATCTCAGCTCTGAAAAGACAAGGAAATCACCAGGCTCCTGAAGGTTCCCTCCAGCTCTGTGGTAAATGTCGTCCAACGTTTTTGTCCACAGAACCACCTGCTCTAGCTTGGGAACACTGCACCTCTCCCACCGCAAGGAAAGCTTGTAACTAAGGCTTCCTCTGCTTACTGCAGGGCTCCTGGACCTTCCAGGAGCATTGCTATGGGCTGTTTGTCCCCACGCCCCCAAATTCTTATGTTAAAGCCCTACCCCCCAGTCTGATGGGATCAGGAGATGGGGCCTTCAGGAGTCAGTTAAGTTAAAATGAGCCACAAGGGTGGAGCCCCCATGATAGGAAAAGTGTCCTTATAAGAAGAGGGGCTTCTTTTGTAGTTCTGTGGTAAAGACTTCACCTTTCAATGCAGGGGGTGCAGGTTTGGTCCCTAGTCAGGGACCAAAAGATTCCACACGCCTAGTGGCCAAAAACAGCAACACTTAAAACAAGCCATATTGTAACATATTCAGTAAAGACTTTTAAAAATGGCCCACATCAAACAAAAAAATTTTCTTTTAAAAAAAGCCAAGGAAGAAGAGGAAGAGACACAGAGCTTCCTCTCTCCACAAAGAAGAGGTCATGTGAGCACGCAAGGCGGCGGCCACCTAGAAGTCAAGAGAAGAGGTCTCAGAATGAAACCTACCTTGCCAGCACCTTGATCTTGGACTTCCTAGCCTCCACACTGTGAGAAAGAAATTTATATTATTTAAGCCACCCAATCTATGATATTTTGGTACCATGGCAGCCCAGGCCAACTACGACAAGAGGGTTGTGGCCATGTCGGCCCAGAAGCACAGCCAGCTGCAGCTCTGCAGACGGCATGGCCTGCTGGACAGATTCACCTTAGGGGAAACAAGCGGCACGGAGTCTGAACCAGTTAAGACCGAGCGTCTACTAGACCACGCAAGGACGGTGCCATATGAGCATATAGGACAGTACAAATAGGACTCCAGTGACACTGTACCCAGGAGTGAGGCAGTGAACAGGGCAATCACTGCAGACCTGAGTGTCTGCTCAGAATGGTCTGCTTTGATCCCAACCCAGGGACCAAACTAGCATCTTTTAAGTCTCCTGCATCAGCAGGAGGGTACTTTTACCACTGGGCTTCCCACGTGGCTCAGCTGTAAAGAATCCACCTGCAATGCAGGAGCCCCAAGATACATGGGTTCGACCCCTTGGTCGGGAAGATCCCCTGGTGGAGGACATGGCAACCCACTCCAGTATTCTTGCCTGGAGAACCCCCATGGGCAGAGGAGCCTGGTGGACTACAGTCCATAGCGTCGCAAAGAGTGGGACACGACTGAAGTGGTTTAGCACACGTGCATGCACTTTTACCACTAGTGCCACCCCGGCAGCCCTGCTTTTTCTTGAGGAAGACACATTTTAATTTTACAGAGGATCCACGAAACATTAGAGATCCACGAAACGGTAGGATTAGGTGCCCTTTTGTCAGTCAAGGTGATGAGTGTCAGGATAGCCTGGCAGGATGGCAGAAACCTCACAACCCTTTTTGGCGCTAAGATTCCATGATTGCATTCAGGGTTTCACACAGACACAGCGAGCAATCTTTTTCTCCCCTCGTACCAGTCATGGCCCCACACAGAAGCTTAATCCTGGGCTAGAAGGCAAAACATATTTGTGGCAAAGTCATGCAGGCAAAGCAGAATGAGAAACGTTTTATTGCTGTTTTGGATGCTAGGGGCGGTTGGGTGCATGTTTGGTGTTTTTTACTTTTTACAGCCTGAGCTACCAGGGAAGTCTTGTTTTTTACTTTTTAATGACTTCAAAGGCATCTTAAAAAGTCACCCTCTTTTGATAGCTCCAAGATGTAATTGCTGATACAAGTACTAACACTTACTAGCAACTGACTGGTGGGCACACTGCTTTTCTCAAAAGTACCCTTTCCTTTCTGGGGCCTTCCAGACCAAGCTAAGTTTTGTGTGTGTGTGTGTGTGTGTGTGCGTGTGTGTGTGTGTGTGAGCCAGGGCCTACACACACACAGAAACACAGCACACCACTGAAAGCCAAAGGAAACTGAACAAATTTGCCATTTTCAGGGATAAATGGTGGAAAGGGAGAAAACTACTGACATGCCTTTTCATTTGAACTATTTATTTATTGCAAGATCTTCTTCCTATCAGTGGAAAATTAAACTAACAATTCTAAGTTAATGACTTGAGAGTAAACAGTTCCTCTTCTTTTAGAAAATGAGTTGGGCTTATCAAGACTTGTGTTTAAGTGAATTTCTCCTGTCCCTTTAAATCAAATAAAGACACGACGTCAGCGAATGCCTAGGCTCCATGAGAAGCTTCCTAAAACTATGATTTTTCTCTGTACAGTTGCATAGTAACTCCATATATCCCCAACACCTGTTAGTCACAGTTGCAAGGAAGCAGCCACCTTTAACACTGTTTGCACAGGTGTTGCCAGAAAAATAAGAAGAGTGCAATAATCATTCCCAAAGCTGAATGTTTTCAATATAAAGATTCTACTCCTTAAACTATCTCTTTCCTACTATTTTAGCGACAAGATGGTCCTTTCTTTTATGAAATTGTCCTTCCTTGGTGAAATTAAAAAAAAAAAGGTAGCTTTAAGCTAATCCCCTCAATTCTTTTTTGTAGTTTCTTGGTCCAGGTGATCTATTGTACATTTGAGGATCACTTCTCTACAGCATCCTCCAAACCAAGGAATTTAAGGTCAGTCGTTCAGTTATCACTAGTTCTCATCTACTTTATCACCATGGTGACCAGCCAGTCTTGGGGGCAACAAACAACCTACAGAAAATTTAAGTCAGTATTCAGTGGGGAGGGGAATGAAATTTTTATGGTTTATAAATTTGTGGTCTGTTAAGTTCCTGGTCGCTCTGGAACTTTTCCCTCCATCCACAAGCCCCTCACTGCACCCTATCCATCCTGCATCCTCACAGTTATCACCTCCCATTTCAGAAACCAATTTCAGGGTGCTGTGCCAACTTGTGTTCTTCCCACCACTGATCTGGGAACCCCAAACCAAGACCCTTCAGCTCCTAGAATTCTGAGGTCAGCCTGACGGCACCCAAGGCTCTCAAGAACAATCCACAGCATTCTATTAGATAAAATTCCACTGAAATAAAAGCCCAAGGCTAGCTTCTGTCTACTGCAGCATCTCACCCAATCCAGACGATCCTAAAGTCCATCCTATCCACCCAGAAAAGCTCAACTATGTGAAGTCAAAGCTGAGGAGGGTCACCTGCCCCTCCAGAACCTCCAAACAGAGAACGGTGGCAAGAAAATCATAACAGGTCATAACAGGCTCTCAGCTACTTAAAAGATTTTTTTTCAGCCAAGAATACATTAATATGTAAAGTTAAAATTTCCTATTTTCCAGGGATTATGAAAGTGAAAGTGAAGGTCACTCAGTCATGTCCAACTCCTTGTGACCCCATGGACTATACAGTCCATGGAATCCTCCAGGCCAGAATATTGGAGTAGGTAGCCTTTTCCTTCTCCAGGGGATCTTCCCAACCCAGGGATTGAAACCAGAGCTCCCACATTGCAGACGGATTCTTTACCAACTGAGCCACAAGGGAAGCCCAGAGATACTGGAGTGGGTAGCCTATCCTTTCTCCGGCGGGTCATCCCGACCTAGAAATCGAAGTGAGGTCTCCTGCATTGCAGGTGGATTCTTTACCAACTGAGCTACCTTTAATTTAACCATGTGCTACTTAAATTTTTCTTTATTTAATTCTTCCGCCCAAAATTAATTCTAAAAAAAAGTTAAAAAAATCCATAAACACTAAATATTTTAATACCTTCACTTATCTTGTTTCTAACTGAGCTAATCAGTGACATATATTTGTTGTAAACAGTTAGTTTCCTAGCTTAAACATGCATATAAACAAGTAAATATGACAATATTTTGAGTTATATGAAGCTAATAGAGATAACATTTATTGGGCTAGCCACTGGGCACTTTGCTTGGATTACCTGTTAATCCTAATAACAAACCTACAAAGAAGGTGCTTTTCTTAGTCCCATCTTATAGATGAGGTTATAGAAGAGCAACTTCATTACTGTAACTTAATCTCCACTAACTCAGAATTTGAGGGGAGTGTTTATTCTGGCTATAAAAAGGTTGAATAAGCATATTAGAAATAAAACAGCATTGTACAAGGCATAGTTAACCTCCTAGAAGGTCTTATGTTCTAATACATACAGAAAAGCAGATGCTAATTGCAAGACTTCCAACAGGAACTGTTTGGGAAGGTTCTGTCTGAAACTATGCTATGTTAAACACTTTAAAAATTCAGTCTTCCATTATCTAAGAGTGGGTTTCCTCTCTCTGTTACCCCAACAATTAGTAGCTAATTAGTTAGATTATACAATATAATAGATGTCATTGTCACTCTCCCCATGTCCATTTCCCTCCTCCCCCAACAATATCCAGACCTGTACTTTCCCCAACCCAGGTGCTTTGAGGAAAGTTGACATATCACCCAGGGTAGGGATAGGCCAATTAGGAAATATCTCCCATCCCTGTCAATCAACAGGCGGTGCTCACCTAGCCACTGTGATTGGCTAAGGAATGAACATATGACTCAGTTCAGGCCAATGAAATGCCAAGGCTGGCTTTCTGGGGAGGGACTTCTAGAAAAGATACTTTTGAGTTACTGGAAAGGATGCTTCTTTCCTTCTGGCTGGAGGGGAATGCAACAATAAGCTCAGAAACTTCTGTGGCCATTTTGCCTCCAGGAGAAAAGCAAGCCCTAGGACAGACTGACACCATGGAAGAGCAGCAGAGAGAAGGGAAGAAACTGGACTGCTGATGACAAGCTGAGCTGCTATCAAACATGTACCCTGTAGTCGATCCCATCTCTGCATTTTGCTGGTACAAGTCACTTAATTAATTCCCTGTGCCATGGGAGCCCTTTGAGTTCCGTTTTATGACATTCACAACCCCAAGGAATCCAAACTGAGAAATGGAAAATAAGCACTCATCCACAGCTTTTTCCTAGCACTTGCTCAGATTCCTAGCACTTTTCCCTGTTTCCAGTGCCTTTGTGTTGCTTTTCTTGAGAAAATATCACGGACTTAGAAGAAACACTTTCATGAACTAATGAGTGGCCATGAGCAAGTCACTTGATCTCCCAGTGTCTTTTCAACTCTAAAAGGGGTAGAGTTTGACTCGAGGGTTTCTGGGCTCCTTCCAGCCCCCACAGCCAACAATCAGTTCCATGTAGCTGACCCAATAATGCAAAGTTTCACTCACTCAAATCAACAAAAAGCCCTATTTGGGTTCTAAAGTAGAAACATCCCTTTTAATATATTCCAAATGAGAATATATTAAGAGCGATCAGGTATTTTCCATTTGTGCCTGGATATCCACCCCCGAGGGGGCTTCCCTAGTGGCGCAGGAGGTAAAGAATCTGCCTGGAATGCACACACACACGTGGGTGTCCAGGCCCAGTGCAGCTGACCTCCCCTCCGTGGGGCATTGTCCACACCACAAGCATCAGAGAAACGAGCATTCAAACACCCAGGATGTCAGAGAAGCTACCTTTCTCACGATTAAGAGGCTTAATCTCTCAGGGTCGTCCTGCTTCTGTGTCTTCCTCCTTCAGCATCCTCCAGAGCCAGGGCCTGTAGGGGTGACCCAGAAAGCACATTCAGGATATCTGGCTTCACCATGGGGACAGATCATATCAACCAGGAGGGACTGAAGAAGCAGCTAAGGATGGAGCCCTGAAGAACCCAGCAGTGGAAGGACTGCCCAGTAAGAGGCCCTTCTAGGGTTCCTGGGGGTAGAGAGGATTTAAGAAAGGAAGACACTCAACTCTAAACTTCTAGTCACTCAGGTCCCAAACCCAGGAGTCACTGTGACTCCCCGCTTTCCCTTACACTCTATGTCCAACCCGTCAGCAAATGATGTCAGCTTTGTCTGCAAAATACATGCAGACTCTCACCACCTCCACAGCTACCACTTTGGTCCAAAAAGCTTCTCTTATTAGCATATCGCTCTAACCTCCTAGCTGGTCTCCATACTTCCACCCTTGCCCGTCTATAATCCATATATTGTGGGTTGAATTGTGTTACGGGTTGAGCTGTGTCTCCCCACAATTCTTACATGAAAGCCCTAAGTCCAGGACCTCAGGACGTGACCTTATCTGGAATAGGGTTGAAGCCAAATGTCATAAGCTGTTAAGCTGAGGTCATCCATCATACACTGAGCAATGTGCTAGGTGCTCAGTCGTGCCTGACTCTCTGCGACCCCATGGACTGCAGGCTCCTCTGTCCATGAGATTCTCCAGGCAAGGACACTGGAGTGGGTTGCTTTTTCCTCCTCCAACCCTGAGCAGGGTGAGTCCCTCATCCAATATGACTGTTGTCTTTACAAAAAGGGGAAACTTGGACACAGACACCTACACAGTGACCGCACCATGTGAAGACTGGAGTCACTGCCACGAACCAGGAAATTACCAGAAGCTAGGAGAGAGGCCTGGAACATGTCCTTCCCTAGAGACCTTCGAGGCAGCGCTGCCCTGCAGACGTCTTGTTCTCGGACTTCTGGCCTCAGAACAATGAGACTATAAATTCCTGCTGTTTAAGCCACCCAGTTTGTGGTACTCTTGTTATTGGAATACTAGCAGACTAATACACTAGGCTCCCCACAACCTCCTAAGTGATCATTTAAAAGTCACTCTTCTGCTCAAAACATTCCCGTGTGTGTGCTGAGTCACTTCAGTCGTGTCCGACTCTTTGCGACCCCATGGACTGTAGCCTGCTAGCCTCCTCTGTCCTTGTGATTCTCCAGGGAAGAATACTGGAGTGGGTTGTCATGCCCTCCTCCGGAGGATCTTTCCGACCCAGGGATGGAACCCACGTCTCTTATGTCTCCTGTATTAGCAAGCGGGTTCTTTGCCACTAGCACCAGCTGGGAAGCCCCAAACATTCCTGGAGTGTCTCATCTCTCTCAAAGTAAAAGGCAAAGTCTTTGAAATGTCCCACAGGACTCACATGAGCTGACCCAGCCTCTTCCCTGAACCCTTCTACACTGCCCTTCTTCAGTTTCATCCAAACACAATGGCCTCCTCTAACATCCCAAGCAGGCTCCCACCCCAGGGCCTTTGCATGTGCTTGTCCCCTGCCTGGAACACTCTTCCTCCAGGCATCCTTCACTTCCTTCAGGTTTCCACGATAATGTCACCTTCTCAGACCCTCCTAACAACCCCAGCACCCATCCCCCTTCCCTGTTGTATTCTTCCTTGTTACGCTCATCACCATCTGACTTTTATTTATATTTTTATCCATCTCCCCTCACACTAGATTAGAAACTCCCTGAAAGCAGGGACATGGTATTATGGTATGCCCCAGAGACCAGCACATAGGATATGCTCAAGAAATAGTGGCTGAGAGATTTATTTGCAGAATAAAAGAAGCCAAGAGAAATGAGAGTTGCAAGAAGGAGGAAGTTGTCCACAGTATCAGAAGTAGCAAAGGCTCCAGAAAGATAAGGACCGAAGCGTCTGTTGGGTGTGGTAACATGGAGACCACAGGTGACGTGGGGAGAGCAGTTCATGTGGAAGCAGGAGCCCCGTGCAGCAAACCCACCGCATCCTCCCTTGCCAAGGGCAGAAGCCGGCCTGAGCGGGCTGCCTCAGTATAGGACCAAAACCCAAGGGCAGGTTCTCTCCGTCTGGGAAAGCACAGGAAGGAAGGAGGGAGGGAAGGAGACAAAGAGGGGGGTGAAGGTTTGAGGAAAGACTCCAGCAGCATGACTGGAGGGGGTGAGGTCCCAGGAACTGCAGGAGTGAGTCCCCGGGTGCAGGAAGAAGGTTCTCTCTGGCCAGGAGGAAGAGGGGCGTGTCCTCCTCTGAGTGGAAGGGATGAGCCCAGATGGAGATCATGGCACCACGGGGAAGGTGAGAACCTGAGTGGGCTTGCTGCTGGGCGAGGGGTTGAAATCACCGAAGGCCGGTTGTCTCCTGAGCGACCAAGGACAGACAGGAGGGGACTGGAGGGAGTGGGGACGGCGGGGAATGTCTCTCAGGACAGCCCTGAAACCCAGCACCCCCACAGGTCTCCCTCACATCACCCAGTGCCGACCCTGACGGGAGAGAGAGCAGGTCACAGGCCAGCATCACTGAGGGTGCAGCTGAAACGAGAGGCCGTGGGCTCAGACACACACAGTCCATGTGGCTGTGGGTTTCTGGGACAGGCCCGTGGCGACCTGGGTTTAGGAGAAGGGCCTTCTTCCAACTGAAGAATGCTGGGACCCCACACAGCGCCACCCCTTTCTGTCTGGTCTGCATCACTCTCCCAGACCCCCGCATTCAACCCTTTCAGTCCTCATTCTCCGCTCCCCTGATCCCTCCCTGTCAGTCACCAGTCCTGCTGGGTGCGACCCAAGTTAAAACCCTCACACACTAGTCCCATGCAGTGTTCTGAACGTCTGCTCATACATGATGAAACTGAGCTTCAAGAAATGAAGTCACCTGCTCAAGGTCTCACAGGCAGCAAGTCAAATCCCAGTTGGGGTCTGAAATCTTCCATCTCTCTTTCTCCTTGTCTATATTCATGCCACCACCCTGGTCCAAGGCCTCAACATTTCATCCCTTAAATTTAATATAATAAACGTCTTCTAACTGACCTCCCAGCATCCCCCCTGGTTCAGGGGACACATCCAGATGAACCTTCCCACACCATTGTCTTGTTTGGTTTTTCTGTTCCAATAAGACTTTATATACAAAAATAGGCTCCAGGCCATAGTTGGCCTGCAAGTCATAGTTTTCCAATCATTGAATTATAGTCTTCACGGAATTATGAAAATTTTTCTCCATTATTTGTTCAAGTATTTTTCCCTCTCCCACTGAGACTTCACTTACAGATGTGTTAGACCACTTAATGTCCCACAAGTCAATGCTATGCTTTTGTTTTAAATATCTCTGTGCTTCTTCTTGGACAGTTTCTATTGCCATGACTTCAAGTTGGTGTCTAATCTACTTTAATCTCATCCAGTATGTTTTTTGTTTCCAATGCTGTATCTTTCAGCTCTAAAAGTTCCACTGGAATCTTTTTTACGTCTTCTATTTCTCTTCTCTTTTCTGATTTTGTTTTCTCTCCTTGTTGAGTATGTGGAGAGTATTTATCATAGCTCACAGCAATGTTTTTACCCATTGCTGTCCTATATAATTGGAAGGAGCCTTCTTCAATCTTGTTTCCCACATGCATGCTCCACCCCATGCGCCCCTCAAGGTCCCAGTGTCCCCTCTGAGCTCCACCCCTCTGAGCACCCTATTTGAGTCCCAACTTGCTGAGCAATCCGTGTTCTTGTGAGTTCACTGCATTTAGCTTCTCTTGGCAAGTGTTCCATCTGCTGAGTTTCCAAGCAGACAGCACATCCCTTGAGGGTAATTAATATATGTGTTGAATGCTTGGAACTGCCCACTGCTCAACACAGAGTCTACAACGGTAGATGTTACTTGATCTACAGAACAATTCTGATGGAGTGCAGACAATATACTTCTAGAAGTATAAATATAAGAAAATACAAGAGAACTGGGACAGGTAAGGGAAGGGACACAGGGCATTCCTGAAGTTTTGGAAGGGTAACTATTCTTCCTTTGTAGGAGCCCCCAGAGTCTGACACCCTGTAACAGCCACCATGATAATAATGAGGATGGCTTGATGGAGCTCTCTGTCCGCCTCCTGCGTATTCAAGGTCTTGGAACCCCTGCTTAGCTATCTGCTTGCCCTCACACAGATATCCTATCTTCCTCCCTCCTTCATGGGAAGAGCTTAAAATGTGAGCAATCCAAATCTGGCTGAATGGAGTTCACGGTGACCAGCAGGCTGGTAAACGTAGGGAAGAGGATCCTCCACTTCTGGGAAATAGGGAGTTGGCCTTAACCCATTTCAACTATCAGCTGGGGACCATGCAAAAAAAAAAAAATTAAGAGTCCCTCTAGAAAAATGGTACAGATGAACCTATTTGTAAAGCCGAAATAGAGACACAGATGTAGAAAACAAATGTATGGACACCAAGGGGAGAAAGGGGTGGAGGGTGAGATGAATGGGAAGACAGGGATCGGCATATATACATTACTATGTATAAAATAGAGAACTATCAAGAACCTTCTGTATAGTACAGGGAACTCTACTCAATGCTCTGCGGTGACCTAAATGGGAAGGAAATCCAAAAGAGAGGGGATATATTATATATATATAGCTGAATCACTTTGCTGCATAGCAGAAATTGTTGTAAAGTAACTACACTCCAATAAATTTTTTTTTTTTTAATTCTAAGAATTCCGGGGCCAAAGCAGGAGGATGGTTGGGAAAAGTGAAAGTCAACAGGGCACTCATGGGCCATCAGATCACACACTATGCAGACAGAATGGACAGCACCTGAATAACAAGGCTCTGGGAGGCTTGGGGACACAGCAGGGGACGGAGAGCGTGGGACAAATTGACAGAGTAGCACTGAAACATACACATTACCACATGTAGAACAGAGAGCTAGTGGGAGACTGCCCTGTAACACTGGAAGCTCAACCTGGTGTTCCGTGACAACCGAGAGGAGTGGGATGGGCTGCAGGGCGGAGGGAGGGTCAGGGAGGAGGGGACGTGTGTATACTTGTGGCTGATTCACGCCGACGTACAGTGGAAACCAACACAACACCGTAAAGCAATTACGTGCTGTGCTCAGTCGTGCCCGACTCTTTGCAGCCCCATGGACTATAGCCCACCAGGCTCCTCTGTCTATGGGGATTCTCCAGGCAAGAACACCGGAGTGAGTTGCCATGCCCTCCTCCAGGGGATCTTCCCAATCCAGGGATCGAACCAGGGTCTCCTGCATTGCAGGCGGATTCTTTACTAGCTGAGTTACCAGGGAAGCCCTCAAAGCCAATTATACTCCAAACTAAAAACAAACCAACAAGGTCCAGGAGGAACCGATGGAGGGGAAGGCAATCCTATTCACCAAGATGCCCACTAAGAAATCAAGATCTCGCCAAACCCATGGAACCAAAGGCACAGTGGAAATACCAGGAGCTCTGGAATCAAGCCTGGGATCAAATCCTAACCCTGTCACACAGTGGCTGTCCAACTTACGCTGGTCACTTCCCCTCTCTGAGTCTGGTTCTGCATGAGCTAATGTGAAGCCTAAATAAAACAAGAAATGTAGGAAAACATCTAGCACAGTGCCTGGCATTATATAAGGGGCCCAATAAGTGTGCTGCCCTCCCTTCTTCCAACCTTCAGATCTCACAGCTCTCAACCCTCCCTAAGAGGAGCAAGTGCAGAAGCTAGAGAGCATTTCCCAGGGGGAAGGTTTGCAAAGAAGGATGGCCAAAATCAGCAAAAGGCAGGAGGACAAAAGGGGCTCTTCATGACTATGAAGAGAGAAGCGCTGGACTTCTGTCAGTGCCAGGGTTTCGAAACACACAAAGCCCCAGATCAGACCTAAACAGGAAGTTTGTGACAAGCTTAGAAAACATGCTAGCCCAACTGCAGGACGTTGACAGCACTCAGAAAAGATGAAAATGAGCACTCCTGGGAGGCAGGGGTAGGTATGGAATTAAAGGAGCGTGCCCGGCCAACATCCCACAGACACGCAACTCCTCCCAGTGCCCAGAGCACCTGCCCTGTGCTCCTCTCTCACCCCAAACACGGGGACCAATCCCACGCAGCTGCCCTGGTTTTCTGGTTTCCACGTGGGGCCTGTCGACACCTCCCCACTCTCTGTCCCTCTCCTCCCTCCCCAGGCAACAGGAGCAGTGGACACTTTGATCAGCAATCAGGGATCTGGGGGACTCAGGTGTGTGAGATCATTTTTCAGGTGGGAGAAATTAGCACAGAAAGAGGAAGTGACGTGTGGAGGTCCCACAGGGTTCTCCACCAACATCTGGTTGACTCCACTGTATGTTTCATCACACCCCCTGGCCCTCCACCATGGGGTCTCCAGGATGCCACATTTCCTCCTCTGAAATCCTGCCTGGGACTAACATTTTCACTTCTACCGTTCACACTGGTATGGGACACTGTAACTTCAGGTTGCTTACTTGTAAAGGCAGGAAATACAGACATGCCTGACCTTCATGATTTGTGTCCCCAGATGAAGTGAAAAACTAGAAAGCTCCTTCCCCTTTGTTCTTAATTTCCTAGCACATGTGGATTGAGCCTTGATACCAGGTCCTATGTCTGTTGGGTGTGTTCCAGAAAATACTTAGTAAATTAATAAACAACATCATTACCATTTCATCCCAACTTCCCCACCCACTCCCCGCATCACTACCACCAAACTGTCCCACTGGTCCTGATATGCCCTCTGCAGACAGGTTCCTGGTTCCGCCCCTCCTGGGTCAACCACCCAATTGTGAACTCAGTACCCTGACTGTCAGCCTCAGTGCCCACCCCCTCCTTGGCACCTCCCAGCAGTGGTTTCCCCACCTCCCCAAGTTAGGTTCCTTTTTAAAAAATGACTCATTTAGGAAGAGACAAAACCAAAAACTTCAATGGTGAAGATAAAACAGCACCGACTCTCTTTAAACACCTCCTACTCCATGTAAAACTTAGATCCGATAAAGACACCCCAGACTGGACCTCCTCTTTAAACACCTCCTACTCCATGTAGAACCTAGATTCAATAAAGATACCTGAGACTGGACCTCCTCGTTTGGAACTTACGGTATACACAATTCTTCTAGCAAAACACATTTCCAGTAATGTCTTCTCTCTGAACTCTTCAGGGTCTTCTTTACAAATGGAGGTGTCAGTACCTTTTTTAAAATGTGGGAATGAGAAGTGAAAGTCCATGCTTTCAACTCCTGGGTCAACAATTATTTGATGTTTTACTACGTTTATGATTTTGACTTACTGGACAAAGGAAATTGACATTAAACCATTGGCCTGATGAGAATTATGGGGAGTTGTTTTTTTAAAAAAATTAAAAGTAAGACTTCTTCATATGTAAGAAGCTTATAACATTTTGTGCATAGTATTAAAAGAAACAACATTGTAGGATATAGTAAATAGAATCATAACATTTTAGGACAAAAATGTGCAATTAGGATGATCCTAATCCTGAGGTTCTCAATGTTGGCTGCATTAAAAAATTCCCAAACTGGAAGAAAATTTAACAAAAAATTCCCAGGCCCTACTCGCAAAGATTTGGATACACCTGGACCGTACAGGGGCTCTGACATTGGTTTTTTCTCTTCTGTTAAGTTTCCTGGTGATTTTAATGTGCAGCCAGGGTTGAGGACTCCTGATTTATGGCAGGTAAGGAAACAGAGATCTAAAAAAATTAAGGTGCAGCCCCAGGTTGCATAGCCGGATACAAAACCTGAACCAAGTATGATATTTACAAACCCCCATCCAGTTCTGCTGTCTCGCTCAGATTTTCAGTATTCATCAATTGTTAAAACTTTTTTTTTTTTTTAACTTAGGGTACTAACACAGACGTGCCAACTTTTCATTTTGTCAAACAAGGGTATTTTTATAAATATCTATCAGTGACGGTCACTGCTTCCTGACATGTCTCATGCTTATTTGCATGCCTGCCATCTCTCCACCCCAAACCATCTCTCCACGCCCAGGAGGTAAAATCGGACACCATAGCTGGCCCTGTCCACAGTCTTACTCACCTCTACGCACCCTCCCCCTCACCAGCATCCACAGGACAAATCCAGACACAGCCCAGGCCTCAAAAATTCTCCATCTTCCCCTTTCCTGACCTCCACAACACTGATTTCTGAAAGCCCCTTCCTTGACCACAATCTTAAATAAGTTACAAGTGTGCAATGTAGTGATTCATAATTTTTAAAGGTTATATTGCATGTACAGTTATAATAAAACATTGCCCATATTCCCTGTGTTGTACAATATATCCTTGTAGCTTATTTCATAGCTAATAGTTTATACCTCTTACTCCCCATCCCTATTTTGCCCCTCCCACCTTCTTCTCCTCAATGGCAACCACCTGTTTGTGTCTGCCTCTTTTTTTTTATTATATTCACTAGCTTGTTTTATTTTTTAGATTTCACATATAAGTGATATCATACAGTTTCATGTCTTTGTCTGACTTCTTTCACTGAGCACAATGTCTTCCAAGATGCACTGGAAACTTTTAAAGAGGTGACCTCTGAGGAGTAGAATTAGGGGCTAAAGTGGGAAGGTGGGCAGGGGGTTTCTCTTTATACCCTTCAGTCTGAGTTTGAGGCAAGCATGTAGTTTTTAAGTGGGATAAAAATTACACATACATACACACACAGAATAAAACACCTACAGTTTGCTTCCACCTTGTAAATACACAAGTGTTGGGGCAGTCTCCACACCCAAGTTTTCAATGTAAATGATATTTCAGTTCAGTTCAGTTCAATCACTCAGTCGTGTCCGACTCTTTGCGACCCTATGGGACTGCAGCACGCCAGGCTTCCCTATCCATCACTAACTCCCGGAGTTTGCTCAAACTCATGTCCATCGAGTCAGTAATGCCATCCAACCATCTCATCCTCTGTCGTCCTCTTCTCCTCTTGCCTTCAATCTTTCCCAGCATGGGGGTTTTTTCTAATGAGTTGGCTCTTCGCATCAGGTCACCAAAGTATTTTGGCCACCAGATTTCATTGTGTACCACGTTCATTCTCTCAAAGTTATATTATGGTTTCCATATTTTTATGGCGGGATGATGGGTAACACTAATTTCACTTCCTTTTCCTCTTTGCTTATCGTTATTATGTTTTATTTACGTAATAAAGAATAATGAAAGTTTAAAACCTGAACCAAAGCATTATCTGATCTCTGAAACCTACACAGTATCAAGACGCCACAGCACCAGAGAGTGATCCAGTCTGATATGCAGAAATGTCTCCTTTTTTGAAAAATGCAAAATTTCTCCCCAGTCAGGTCTTAGCTTCTGCAGCCTGCCCAGAGGTCAAATCTACCACTACAACTGACCCCAGCCACACCCAAGCCCTGGCGCTTCCCAAGAACTGATGTAGAAAACAGGCCCAAGCACAGCGGTCAAGTCCCTTCTGGGGCCCAGCTGGCCTTTTCAGCTTCATCTCCCCCTTCTTCCCAAGCTTCAGCCACACGGAACAGTTGTTCCTCTCCGGAGTGTCTCCACTGGTTCCTGCCTCTAAGTTTTCACCCAGGCTGTGTTACCCACCCCTACTAGTTTCCTTCCTGAGTCTCTGCCAAGCCAAGCAGCCACACCTACTCCAAGTAACATTCAAACCTGCAACTTGAAGATCGCGAGCCCAGAAACTCTCGTGATGGAGGGTAAGCCGCGGAATTCTCCACAGACCCCACTGCTCCCTAGCGTCTAACAAGGCAATGCAGAGGGCGAGCGCGTTTTTCCAGGTAGCAAGAACCATTAGCTCTAGGGCCTGGAGCTCAGAGGGTGGGCGATGAGCTCTGGGGAAGAAGAGGCATTTAGAATGTCTGAAGCACCTCCTGGCCCATCCAAGGCTCAGCAGAAAGAAAAATCCACAGACACTTAGCACAGAGAGGCCCAAGAGAAAGGCTCTCTGCCTTCCATTTGCTTCTCCTCCTCCCAACAGCTTCCCTGAAACGCACTCTGCCCTTCCAGTGTCGATGGGCTGAGGCTAACAGGAGTGGGTGGAAAAAATAGGAATAGAGAAAAATGAGATTAAGCAACACCACGCTGAGAGCGGCTGAGGTTCTTCCTGCGCAACACCAGGGAGCCTCGGGTGATGCTTGGGGCGGGCTGGGGAGCGGGGGTGGGGGGGGGGGACATGGTGCTTAGCCCCCTCCTCGGTGTCAGCCCCAGAGGTGAAGGATGTCTGCAATTACACAAAGTTCCAAGAACCTTCAGAGACATTTCAAAAGAACCGTGAGGCTTTAAAACTGCTGAGACGCAGACTGGCTATGCTCCACCCCACTGCCTCTGTGGCCTGTGGGAGGTCTTTGGGGAAATCCTCCCGGGGGCCATGGGACTACCCTCACCACTGCCTGTCCTGTAAGAAGGGGATCTGCGACAATTCCAGCTCCTCACATGTCCACCTCCATTGGGCGTGGCCACCGGGCTGATACACCGGGGGAGACACTTTGTGTCTGTCATCTCTCCTGGAAACACTCAATGAGACCATAAGCTTCTGTGACCTCATCTCTCGCTGATTCTCTTTCCTTTTAAAGACCCCCTCCCTGCTGGCTCTCAGCGGGCATTTACTAACCAAGGAGAAAACCAACCCTCTGATCCATCACCGCCTGCCACGCGGCCCCTCTCCCAGGGCTCCGGCCCTCCCTGGGCTCTGGGGCAGTTCCCTCTGAAGAAGTTTCCCCAGGCTTTGCAGGGGTGATGGCATCTCCCCTATGTCGTTGGTCCATGGGCACCATCACTGTTGGTCCCCTGAACCCTGGAATAATTACTCTAGCCTCTTCAATTAAAACTTTGGAGCAAGGGAAGGGTTCCAAGAACACTCAGGACCTAACATCTGTACTGAAGAAAGCTGGAGCCTTCTTGGAGATTGAAGAGATGGACACACTCAAAGTGGCCGGAGGGGAGAGTGGGCAGTACCCTGCCGCTGCCTGAGCGGGGGAGGCGTGGGGGCTGGGATGGCTGGAGAAGGGCTCGCAGAGGAAGTGAGATCTGAGTTGGGTCCCAAAAGTGGGTTCAATTGGGTCAAGTGGAGAGGAAGTGGGAAGACCATCCCAGCACAAGCTCAGTACTGACCACAGCGAGGGTAGGGCCCCACGGCGGGGGAAGGGGACCCGGGGAGGCAGTGGCGGGTGCACGTATGCATGCAGCAGTCAGACACATCGCTCTGACAAAATCAGAGTGACTGACAAAGACAGAATCAACTTTGCCTCTTGTAGCTGTTGCAACGGGGCAACTCACTAACTCCCTCAGTCCCACTCTGAAGATGAGGATTAGAACAGTACCTGCCTGCTTGGAGTTATTGCAAAGACTGAATAAGAGGATGCCGAGAAAATGCTTAGGATGCTGAGTGCCTGCTGCCAATGAATGTCATGTTATTCCTGCTACAGTCAAATACCCAGTGCCCATCCTGCTGATGTCGACAGCGTACTTACTTTCTTCTTTACAAGCCATGATGTTGGGAGGAAGGAAACACTGGCTGACCGGTCACATCCTGAATAACCTGAGAAATGTATAAGAGCCAGCTGGGCACTGGAATGCCCCAGCAGCCAGGGGGTGGTGGGTATTCTCAACCACACACACACACAGAAGCACACATGGTTCTCTGCTTTACTGGACCACCTACTGCAGCAATTGGGCTCCCTAAGCTTCCAGCTGAACTGGGCAAAGGCAAAGCACTTATTCCCCTCTTCTTTCTGTTTCCCTGGTGGCTCAGATGATAAAGAATCTGCCTGCAATGTAGGAGACCCGGGTTTGATCCTTGAGTCGGGAGGATCCCCTGGAGAAGGAAATGGCAACCTACTCCAGTATTCTTGCCTACAGAAACCCATGGACAGAGGAGCCTGGCTACACAGTCCATAGGGTCACGCAGAGTCACACACGACTGAGCAACTAACACTTACACTTTCCTTCTGTTTCACCACAATTTGGCAGTGGCTGTATCCCTTCAGCGTCACAGCTATTGTCAGGGGCCCCATCTTCCCAACTCCGGAGCTCTGTCCTCTTGGCCCGGGGGGAGACAGCAGCTTCCCACTGCTGCCAACCCCAGGGGTGCCTGCCTACCCTTTGGCTTCCCTAACCCTGACCAGCCTTCTCTAAATACTCCCCTTCACTAAAGTCTCCCCAGTAAACCCTTTGCCGGTCATCTCATCCTGGGACTCTGACGGACACAGCCAGGGCCGCATTCATCCACCAGATAAATGTGGTGGAACACACAGCCCTGTCTTACTCTCAAGTCCATCCCTCCCCTCAGAGGCAGGGTGTGAACAGCAGTGTTTAAGACAGAAGCACCAATGCACTTTTCCCATGAGCCATCACTCAAGACTTTAACATCCCCAGGAATCTGGAGAAAACTCAAGAGGCTCAAGGAAAAGCAACTCTTCCAGGCCAGGCAGGACATATTCAGAGGCGCTGTGGTCCTCCACCACCCAAAAGAGCTCCAATCAAGTGGGAGAATCTAGATCAGTGCATGGCAGTACACACAATAAATATTTGTTCATGCAGGTCCTTCTGGCTAAGGAAGAAGCCTGAAATTCAAGACATCTTTCAGGAAAGGATACTCCACAGAAGCAGCTCCTCCACGGGGAAGCTCCAGAGATGCCCTGAGCTCATGACATGAAGCTCTGAGGTGTCCCCAGTCTCCCACCCTTCATACCACACAAGCTATGTCCTTGTCTCTTATCAAGTCATTCCTGAGGCTTACAATGTCCTCGGCACCTCCCTCGCTGAGTCCATTTTTCTCATAGGGTCAAACACCATCTTGGTTCAGTGTAATCCAAAAGCATTTATTAAGGGCTTACTGTGTACAAATACCATGTTAGGCATTGAAGATCCAAACATGATTAAGATAAAGGTCTTGGGATCCAAGAGCTGCAGAAAATATGAAGGAAGAGGGCTTAACAGTGACTAAAGGGGAATCTCAGAGAGACCAAGGTTGGGCCACATCAGATCTTGGAGGATGGGGCTGTGACAGCGAGGAAGGTGGCAGGAGATGTGAAGAGGGAAGTGGGGGGGGGTGGGGGTGGTGAAGGAGCCCCGGGGAAGGGCAGCAGCACTGAACTGACAGGAACAAGAGCAGAGAAGAGCCAGGGAAGGGCTCTCTCCCAAACAGGGCCCACCTGACTCAAAAACCAAGTGCAGCCACAGAGCAAAAACGAACCTGACCAGAAGGGCTATTTCTTCCCAACAGCCCCCCAAAATCAAAATGGCAACCTCTTTGGAAAATGTCAAACGAAGCCTGGGTGGGTCTGCGCAAAGATGCTCCTCCCGAAAGGGTGTTTCTTGGCCTGCTACTGGTCACCAGACTGGCCCTGCCTCGGGGTCGGCCAGATCCATGGGCGGAAAGGAGACCTGCCGCCCCGGAGCCTTAGAGGCGCTGAGAGTACTCCACCCCGTGAAAAAGAATAACCTTCCACACAAGCTTTCTTGCTCTTACTTGGAATTCTAAAATTAAACGTTCCTTCTTCTCACCTAAAAGCTTTCTCCCTTTAGAAGCTAATATGCAAATGCCTCGGGAGAGGCTGCGTCTTAGCAGCCACAGATCCACTGAGCATGAAGACTTCCAATAGATCTTTCCTGGAAAACAGGCTTTGCAGGAGGGCTGCTTGAGAGAGGATCTGTGACCGAGGGTGAGGCAGGAAGAAGAGGGAAGGGGTTCAGGGAAGGGAAGAACGGCCACTCCTGCAAGGAACCAGCCACATCCATCAAGGGCAGAGGGGTAAGAGAGTTAAATGCCAAGCCCTCAAAAGACCTTAGATCTTTTTTTTTTTTCCTTCTAGTTTAAAAAAAATTGAGATATAGTTCCCAAACCATAAAACTGACCCTTTTAAACTGCCCTATTCGGGAACTTCCCTAGCGGACCAGTGGTTAAGACTCCACTCCCAATGCAGGGGGCATGGGTTCCCTCCCTAGTCAGAGAACTAGATCCTGCCCACGGTGCATAGCCTGACCTAAGACATAAAATAAAGAGATAAATGAAGATTAAAGTTTCTTTTTTTAAAAAAAATCCTATCCAATTTGGTGGTTTTTAGCATACTCACAAAACACAAAGTTGTATAACTATCATGACCACCTCATTTCAGAATATTTTCATCACCTTCCCCTTCAAGAAAAAAACATATCCATCAGTGGTCACTCCTCCTTTTCCTCGTCCCTTGGCCACCAATTTCTATCTTATGGACTTGCCCATTCCGGACATTTCACATAAACAGAACTATACAGTATGTGGCCTTTTGTGTCTGGCTTCTTTCATTTAATGTTTTCAAAATTCATCCATGTTGTAGCATGCATCATTACTTCATACCTTTTTATGACTGAATAATATTCCACTGTATAGATAATTCATCCAAAGATTTTCTAAAAGGCAAAACAAATGATGTTCCTGCAAGAAAGGACCCCCCAGTATCCTTAGGGCTGCTTGGGCAACACAACCCCTTGTATACCATCCTTCTCTGCACCTCGCATCAGCACCCATGAACACCATCCAAACCCTGTCCACAGGGCTGGAGTGATTTTCCAAACACACAGATGCTCAGGACAGCTGCCCTGAATCACACAGGCCATGACAGAAACAACTCAAATTCCTTCTGAGGGAATTTATAATGACTCTTGAAATGTGTTTATAGATCTCCATGGTCCTGGTATTGGAAGATAGGAGAGCAGAGTCCAGCTTCACAAGCTTACAAGGCCCCCCACTTGGTTTAATGCTGTGTTGTCCCTGTCTTGAAATCCTTAGTCATTCTTAAACAAGAGGCCCCGCATTTCCATTGCACTGGGCCCAGTAAATGTCTGGTCCTGGGCAAGAGGTAAGGATTTGGGAAATGGTTGGAATTTAGACACTCTTCCTGAGTAGACCACTGCATAACAAACAGCTCACTTGAGTCAGGTTGGGGAGGGGTGTGGTGGTTTGCAGAAAAGAGGCAAAGAGGGGCCAGGTCTATAGCAACACTGAAAATCCAGCTTCCAAACTGCCCAAAACCACGTCTTCCTACCCTGAGGCCTGAACACTGCAGCTGATAGGGCCTCCCTAAGAACAGCCAGACTAGCTGAAAGTAAATGTGATAAGTCAATGTGATATAGGTTCAGACTGTAAAGCAGGGAGGACTCAAACTGAAACTCGTTTGATCTTGTAATCGCTTACAGGTTAAGACCAAGAAAAAGAAAGAAAAAAATCCCACACTTACTAAAGTAACTGGCACTGAGAAAACTTTTTAAACATTTATTTTTTTTTTAAACTGTCACCTTTATTTCCAGCATATCAAGGAAGCCATGATTTCACCAAACGTCTGATATTTGATCCAAAGAGAGCAGTGAATTTAAATGCAGCTGATGTTAGGGATGTTAAATTAGAAGGGACTTTGAGGAGCAAATCCACATGGATCCCCAGGAGCCTTAACCCCAACCCCCACCGAGGGGTGGCCCAAAGCTCACTTTATAGATGAGGAAGCTAGGCTGTGAGAGGGGAAGTAACCCACCAAGGCCACCCACAAAAGGGGCAGGACAAGAACCCAGGAGCTAGCAGCTTCCCGTTCCTACCTCCCAATTTCATGAGTCCATACAAAATTCATATGCTGAGTGTATGCACCCCCACACCCAATCTTCTCCTGAATCCTCAACTCAAATCTTCTAGTGCCTGTCTTTGTCCCTCAGGAGGAGTCTGGTCATGCAGATTAAGATTTGAAAACCGTAGGGAAGATGCCACTTCCTTCCACCAGTGCAATCCCCAGTCCGTCATCTGGCAAAGGGCCAGGGCACTCCAATGCAGTTTTCAGAGCCTCTCTATATCCAGGGTGTTCATAAAACACTCTCTTTCTGGGGAGAGTGAAGTGTAACCTAGTTTTTTTGCAGTTATAAGTATAAGGATCATGCAAGGTAGATGGAACTCAGGGGCAGACTGGAAATGCTGCCAGCCTACCACCGTACCAAAGAGAAAGGTCCAGACGGCCACTGGAAAGTGATGGAGCTCTGCCACCCCAATATGTTTAATCCTTTTTCTAAATCACAAACTAACCCAGTCAAACCATTCTTAACACCACATGCCTGGATTTCAATGCCCGCCTTTATTCTTCTCTTCTTCCCTTGAACAAACAGATTCTGAGCACTTACTATGTGCCAGGCACATTCTGGTTGCCTAGGATACAGCAGCAAACAAAACAGATCATGTTTTGGTATTTATGTTCTAAAGGCAGGAAATGAGGAAGAGTTAATAAATAAATGAATATATACCCTTTAAGATGGTGACAAAGGCTCTGGCGAAAAGATAAAACAGGGTAATAAAAGGGATAGAGAAGGGCAAAGAGGGAGAGCATTGTATCTAGAATGTCCAGGTAAGGATTCTCTGACAGAGGTGAAGGAGTGAGCCATACAGATTATCTGGGGGAAGATATTCCAGGCAAAAGGATCAGCAAGTGCAAAGGCCCTGAGATGGGAATGTCCTAGTACATTCAAGGAACAACCAGAAGCACAGCATGAATAAGAAAGAAAGTGGCAGGTCAGAGAGGCAGCAGGTGGGAAGTCAGATCAGGCCGGCCCCGAAGCCATGATAAGGCTTTTGGCTTTTTGGTTTTTTAAATTAATTAATTAATTAATTATTCTTGGCTGTGCTGGGTCTTCATCGCTGTGCAGTCTTTTATCTAGTTGCAGTGAGTGGGGGCTACTCTCTAGCTGCAGTTTCTCATTTTGGTAAATTCCCTTGTTCCAGAGCATGAGCTCTAGGGCCTGTGTAGTTCAGGCTCAGTAGTTGTGGGCACACAACACGGGCTTAGTTGCTCCGAGGCACGCGGGATGCTCCCAGATCAGGGATTGAACTCCTGGTCTCCTGCATCGGCAGGTAGATTCTTCACCACTAAGCCACCAGGGAAGCCCAGGCCTTTGGCTTTTAACTCAAAGTGGGATGAGAGCATACAGCACAGTGAGCAGGGGACTCACTGACCTGACATAGCGTTTACCAGGAGCTCCTGAAACTACTGTTACCAGGCCTGTGCTGGGGACAAGATACAGGTCACAGATCCAGCATAGCTACTGAGCAGCTTTGAGAAATACACTTCCCTTCTCCTGGCCTCCGCATTCTCCTCTGTGAAGTGGGAAGATAAGACTAGGTGATGCCTAGTGATATTTCTTTCTCCAATATTCTTATTTTCTGACTCTAAGACAATTGTTCAAAGGGTCTAAAAGTCTCACTCTCTGATTTGGGAGAAGGCAAAAAATAGCAGCCGGGTTTTAGAAGTCTCCAGACATTCCCCACGGCCTCCCCTGCCCCAAAACAAATTCTCACCCTGCAAAAGGCCCCAGCTCTCTAGGGAGAAAGGTCCAGCCCAGGAAGCAGCCACGTCAGCAACGTCCTCTAAAGATTACGAAGGGTGACCACTAAAGATAGCACAGCCCCCACACAGTGTTTCAGGGTGGGGCTCGGCCAGCAGAGGCCAGTGAAAGCGGCTGCTGCAGCCAAATCAAAAGCCACTCCTGAATCTGCTTCTTTGCTGGGTGGCCAAAGCTTCTCCTATCTCCCCTGCTTCCATCATGTCACCAGAAAGAAAGTTTGGGTTGAGAACTGCCCGCTCCTATCTATTTCCTTGAGGACTCTGTCTGTGTCTCATACAATCAGTCTTGAAAGCAAGACTCAGGTCTCCTCCATCAGGCTAAATTAGCAGACTTTGTCCCTCCCCCATCAGACCAAGAGCTCCCCGAGAATATGAACAATCTCACCCATCAGACTGTGAATTAACCCTATGCCTCCTCCATCAGACTGGGGGTTCCATGAGGGCTGAGGCTGTATCTCCCCCAACAGACTGCGAGCCCCTGATGTTATCAGGGGATGTGCCATGCCACCCCCATTGGAGGGCAGCTCCTTGAGACTGGGCTTATCTACTCCTTTCCCTCACTGCATCCCATGAGCCTTCTGCGTATTCAGTGATGTCTTCAAGTGCTGATGAAAGCTTTCAGGTTAACCCATCCCCCAGGCATGAGACCCTTATGATCCCCAGCCATTAAATGATCCATGAAAACTATCTGAATACAAACCTCCAAGGTAAATGCAAAGAAAACAAAATTAAAAGTTGGCTTCACCCAACAACTTTTGGGTAGACTGTTTACAGGCTCTGGACAAAAACTGTCCGCATTTTATAAATAACCCTTTCTGGTGACAGTGGTGGAGGCCAAGCTAAAATGGACCTAGAGGGCCGTGGGCAGGGAGCCCTCCAGCCCAAGCCTAACTAAAGCTGAGTCCTATGTGGGCGGGTGGCCCATGGTCCAGAAATGACCGTCTTCTCTTCTTCCAACTAGAGCTTTTCCAAGGCAGACACATCAAATGATGTGGTGAGAAGTGGGAAACCAGAATCAGGAGAGTGGGATGAGGAGGAGACCCTCTCAGAGAGGCAGGCCCAGGGGACACGCAGGAAGCCACCGTGGGCAGGTGGAGCTGGTGACAGAGAGCTAAGGGCTGGTGCCTCCTGGAGGAAGCAGCGCCCAGCCCAGACTCTAGCAGGGGCGCTTATCTACACGAAAGCCACCCCAGCCCCCTGGAATCTAGGAAGCTGGCTCATCTCAGCAAAGGGTTTTCCCCCCAAAACGCAGAGAAGGGGCAAGAAGGCTGGAACTTCCAAGAGCTGAAACTAGTAATAATAATAGCTAGCACTTCCAGGCACTGTGCTAAGTACTTTCCATCTGCTAACTCAGTTCATCTTCCTAATAATGCTACTGCTACCCCTCTTATAAGGACGAGACGACTGAGGTCTGCCCGAAGTTAAGCAAAATAAAGATTTTTTTTATTCTTTATTTCAGGAATAAAGAGGAATAAAGATTTCAGCTCGGTGGTCTGGCTCTCCACCCTGCACTCTCACCCACCTCCCTCTCTGAAAACAAAAAAAGGGGAAAATCCGAGGGTATTTCTGCTGGTTCCTCTGAACCCCTGGAGTTGAAGGCCACCCGCGCAGGCATCCTGCTTGGGAGATTGGGGTGCTGGAGACTCAGACAGAGCCCAGCAGGGCCCCAGCATCACCTGGGTTCAGAGCCTGGATACCCAGATAATGCCACTCTGCTGGGGTACTGCTGACTCTCGCCTTTCAGGAGTCTCAGGTTGAGAAATTCCTACCCGTTCTGTATCTGGAGTGAGCACAGGGCAAAGAGTGAAGGCCGTGAGGCAGGGCAGGGGCAGTGACAGCCCGGTTCCCACCAGAAGCCCACGGCGGGGGGGGGGGGGGGGGGGAGTCCCCCCAGACTCAGCAAACATAGATTAGACTTCTTTCAAAACAGTGTGCTAGTTACATTTCCAAATAAAATTCTCAGTATGTTTTCCTTCAACCACCATACCTTTTCAGGTTAAGTTCCTCTAGATGTAATAAATCAGTGAGTTCAACCGTGACACCACAGAGTGTCCAGAATATCTGAAAACTGAAGGAAATGGTGGATCTATTGGGTTGTCTTTTTTTTTCTTCCAGATTAACAGCTCGACCTCATTGCCTTATATGTATTTCTATGTATTGACACTATTGACATTTGGGGCTGAAAACTCTGTTGTGGGGTTGTCCTGGGTGTTGCAGGATATTCAGCAGCATGCCTGACCTCTAACCACTAGATGCCAACGGCATTCTCCTTCCCTCTCCCCTGTGAATATGACAACAAAAATGTCTCCAGGCATTGCCAAATGCCCCAGGGCTAAGGGTGGGGGGCAGGCAGAGGGGGAGGGCTCACTCTCAGTTAAGAACCAATACGAGGGGGGTTCAGGATGGGGAACACATGTATACCCATGGCGGATTCAAGTCAATGTATGGCAAAACCAATACAATGTTGTAAAGTAAAATAAATAAATTAATTAATAAAAATAAATAAATAATGTTAGACTAAAAAAAAAAAAAGAACCAATACGTTATGTTTGGAGAAACTTCAAGTGAAAAGGTGTCTAAAAGCTGAAAAAATAAACATACCAAGCATCATACTGAAAATGGAACTGACGTATTACTTAAAAATAAGTGTACCCTATTTGCCTGACTTCCCAGACACCATGTTTTTGAACTTTTTCTGTGTGGCTACCGTCTTTCTTTCCTGAGAATCTGCTAAATGCAAATACACAGTGCCCAGATCCCCATGCCCCATGGCTTCCTCAGTCTCATTCATGTCCACCCCGCAAACCAATCCACACTCACGTGTTTAACACACCAATAGGCACTCACTGTCTGCCTGAGTAAGACCGCTGTCAGCTCTGAAGCAGCACAGATGGGGTGAGACCAGAAACCACTCAAGGACTCCAGCTGCCTCAGAGGCTACAATGGCCACACCCAAGAAAATGGACCCATTTCATCATTCATTTCACTCTCCAGAGCCTCATTTGAATGCAAGTTCTGCCTCAGCCCCCCAGGAGAGAACTATGCCAAATACAGAAATGAGCCAAAGAGATAACAAAATTAAAAGACTTGTGAGCGACCCGACAACCTGGTTGAAAAATGGGCAAAGACTATGAATTGCAAGAAAAGGAAATACAGATGGATCTTCACCTTGTGAAAAAATGCTCAACCGCACTCATAAAAGAAATGCAAATTGAAACGAACTGAGATACCAATTTTCATCTATCAGACTGGCAGAGATCAAAAAGTCTGATAACTCACTGTGCCGGCGAGGATGTCTCATTCATTAAGGGTGTAAATTGCTATAACCTCCTTGAAAGGATACTCGCAACGTCTACCAATACCACTGACGTGTATGTGCTTTTACCAGCAATTCCACTTCTAAGAATTCATCCGCAGACATACTCCTACATATGCAAAATGGTATGTACATGAGGATACTCACTGCAGTGTGATCTGTAATGACAAAAGACTGGAAAGCCTCAATATCCACTGTCAAGGGGTTGCTTTAATAAATTATGGCTTATCCGTAAAATGGAACGCTATACAGATGTTAAAAAAAACAATGAGGGCATTCTGTATGTCATGATATGGGATAATCTTCCATGTATACTGTTAGCTAAGACACTAAAGCACACAACTGTATGCCAGTAGTTGTTCAAAAATACTACGGGTTTATATATGTATTTAGATGCATAGATTACCTCTGAAAAAGATAACCCAAAAGTTCTGGACAGGGCAACTGGGGGACTGGAGAAGGAAGGAGAAGAATTACTATACACCACTTCAGACTCCTTGTAACCTCCAATTTTTATACCCTGTGCACACACTATTCAGTAAACAGACAAATAAATAGGAAGAGATCGTAACTGATCTGGCTCTACCATCATGATACGTATATACAGGCAACAGATGTGACAGGTCAGTTTCAACTATAAATTCTCTTCTATGTATTCATGTGTGTCAGTCCAAATGTCTCAGGGTTTTTTGTTGTTGTTGTTATTATTCAAAAGTAGGATGATCAGAAGCAGACTCATAGACACAAAAAGCAAACTTATGGTTACCATAAGGGAAAGGTTGGGTGGGGGGGTTATTAGGCTTTGGGAATAACACTACTACATACAAAAGAAAACCACAAGGACCTACTGTATGACACAGGGAACTACACTCAGTATTTTGTAATAACCTGTATGGGAATAGAATCTGAAAAAGAATATATATATATATATACATATATATGTATAACGGAATCACTTTGTTGTGTACCTGAAACTAGCATAACATTGCAAATCAACTGGGCTTCAATTTTAAAAATCATTTTTTAAAAAACAAAACAAAGAAGTCCTGTCACGTTTCAACGGTGTTTAACCAGGTGTATCCACTGATTGACTCTGGCTGGCTGGAATCTTGGACAACCCATTTCAGATGGTCTGAACCCAGATTTCCCAGCATGACCCATTTCAGATGGTCTGAACCCAGATTTCCCAGCTCATGTGTCTCAAAAACTAAAAGACAACTAGTTCCAGAGAAGCATTGACAATTTGCCTCCCGAGCCACCCAGAGAACTGAACTTGCTGTCCGATGAGCTGGCCACAGATAACTCTTGAGCATTTGAAATGGGCCAGGTCAAACTGAGATGGTTCCAAGTATAAGACGCACAGTGGAAGATAGAGATGTAGTACACAAGAAAGGGAAGATATCTCATTAATAATTTTTATATTGATTACGTGTTGAAATAGTGATGCTTTCTATATAATGAATTAAAATATATTACTAACATTTAAATAAATTTTTTTTTTAAAGAAATGATTTGAGAAAAAAAAAAAAGTAGGCTGATCACCAGGTCCAGAATATGAAACTGGCTTTCTTCCTCAGTTGAGTTTGGTGAGCATTCATCCTCAAAGCTACCTTCTTTATCTGAAAAATGGACCGTCATTGACCCATATTACCTTGAAATTCCATATGCAGGCAAGTGAACTCCTCCAGAAGATGCACTGTGGCATCAACTTCTAGGGACCTGGGGGCACCCACACTTTTAATAGGCCTTCCAAGTACCATCAGCTGGGACTGTGTATCACAAAGTGATGTGGACCCTGATACCTACTGGGAGAGGCAGGCACCCCCAGAATCCACTGAGGATCCTCCTAGCAGCTCTGCCTGCAGCAATGTTTTAATGGCATATTACTCAAAGGTGCCACGGCCGTCACTTCAACCCTACCCCACCACCACCGCCACTTCATCATACAACAACCCTTATATATTTTAAGCTGTAAATCAGCATTTGTCAAGTTCTAAATTGGGCTACAGCAATATTTATTCATCGAAGGATAAATCTTCCCTGCACAGTCATAAAACTGCCTAATAATTTAACATGCTATCATTCTTACCTGAGACTTGTCAAAAAGTGGCCTGAAAGAAGCATTTGTTTTACAGTTGACTGGTGCTAAGTCCATAGTTTTTTAAATAGTTCGTATTTTTGATTCTCTATTGGAGGGGGGAAAGAAAATGGCACATGGGACCCATCTTATGCAGAAAAGCTATTTGGAGACTCATTAACCTGTTTTAGGATAGAGAAAATCAGATTCCCCAAAGAGGACCAAGGACTTATCCAATACAGCTTTAAGATGAGTGGTAGAGATTTAAAAAAGCATGAAAAATTCAAATTAGAGTATTTTGTATGGGGTAGGGGCAAAATACACTAAGTTAGAGAACTCATGTTGGGGGAACAGGTTCTTGGGGCACCAAGATAAGATGGAGAACTGTTAGAAGAAAAGGGTGAAAAAAAATGACTCGAAGCTGCAAAATTATTGCAACTGAACCAAGATGCCAATTCCTGGGGCCCTTTCAGATCTTTGGAGCAGCAAGCCTTCCGGACCTGGCAGTTCCACTTCAGTAGAAGTGTATAACTTAACACAGCCCGGTGCCAAATCACTGCTCTGTTGAAAGATGACCGGATAGCAACCTAGCCCTGAGACGGAGGTTTCTCCATCTCAGCCTTGTCGTCACTTGGGGTGGATCAAAAAGTGGCCTGAAAGAGGCATGTGTTTTACCGTTGACTGGTGCTAAGACTATAGATTCTTAAATAGTTGATATTTTTAATTGTCTATTGGAGAGGGGGAGAAAATGGCCCATGGGACACGTCAAATCATTTTTTTAATCGTGAGGGCTCTCCTAGGCAGAGTGGAATATTTAGCAGTATCCCATTAACTGCTAGTAACAGACCCCTGGCCCAAACGGTCGTGAGAACCAAAGATGTCTCCATTTTCTTTTCCTTTTTTTTTTTCAGCCACGCTGAAAAAAGCCCGCACGCTGCGGGGCTTGCGGGCTTTTAGTTCCCAGACCAGGAATTGAACCCTCCCAGACCATAGCAGCAAGAGCACTGAATCCTAACCACTAGACCAACAGGGAACTTCCAGACATTTTCAAATGTCTCCCGAAGACAACATCATCCCCAGCTGAGAACCAGTCTCCTAGATGAATTAAGTCTAACTTGACAGAGGTGGGCTGGTGGAGATAAAACCACTTCACTCCAACAAACATAAACTGTGTCCTCCACGCTGCTTGCTCTGTGAAGTTTTAACATACAAATCTAGGTGATCCAGGGGTTAAGAATCCATCTTGCAGTCCAAGGGACATGGGTTTGATCCCTGATCACGGAACTAAGATTCCACATGCCTCGGGGCAACTAAGCCCACGTGTCACAACTAGAAAGTCCCGTACTGCGACGAAGGTCCTGAGTGCCACAACTAAGACCCAATGCAGCCAAACAAATAAATATTACAAATCTTGCAACCAGCAAAACTATAAAAAAAAATAAAATACAAATCTAAGGAAATGCAGAAAGGAGAACATCAATGCTTAGTTCACACACTGTGAACCTTCTCTCTAGCAAAGTCCAAGCCTGCCAAAGGCCAAGGATCTCACCAGCCTGCATTCCCTTCTCCTCCTTCTATTCTGCAGCCCCCACCCACAAGCAGCCTTCACGTTTTACTATGAACTTACCCCCCATTTCCTTTACGTTTTTCCACAACCTTGCGGTTTACTCTGGCACAAGAAGAGGTTTCAGGCTGGCATTCACCAGTGGTTAATGACAGAAAAGGTGGGTTTCTAAACCACAAACACTATTAATTCTAAACTGTTCAAATTTGTTCTCTCTGTTCATGGTGAGCGGGGGAGGCATTCCCTCCCCACTGCTGAACACTGAACTCCTTACAGAGCTTAAACAAATAATCAAAGATAGAGAACCACTTTTTAATTAAAAAAAAAAAAAAGTCCAGTTCCCATGTTCACATTCCGGGCCACATTTCCCACAAGAATTTTACAATCAACAGACCAAGATGCTACATTTAATTTGCAAGATTCCACTGGGGAGCTATATGGCTCTTAGGGTATTAAAACCAACTGGGAGATAACAGAACATGAGCTGTACTCCAATAAATCTGTGGTAAGATTCTTCTTTGATTTTATCGTGGAGTTTTTTTTTTTTTTTAAGTTAACTTTATGAAGGTAGTGTTGGAAGAGGATGGGAAACATTGAAATGAAGCTGGACAGGAAGCTGAGAATGATTTTTCATCTGTTTATACTGTTCTATCAGTTAGATGGTGCCAACCCCCAGCAACAGAAGAACCAGAAAGACATGAGCTGGGCCCACCTACATGGTCCTCCACTGACCACAGCCAAGCGATACAGCTCCCAATTGTGCAAGCCAACCTCTCTGCCTATTTGATTCATAGAGCACTGAAAACCAGACTGCCACGAGAGCCCTGCCGTCCCACTTCAAGTCTCATCCACTTGAGAAAACACCAGCTATCGCCATGTGCCTGGCACACCTCTGTATAGCTTGGTAGCATCAGCAGAGTGAGAGACACCAGAGGCTTGGATTGGTCAGACGGTGACCTCCACCAGCAAGCTGTTTAGGACTCCCCAAATGAGCCTGTGAATGCCACGTTTCTGCTGGAGGCGAAACTGCTCAGGGTTTTAAAAAACTGTTACAGCCCCATGTCCTATTCATCCCACTCACTGTATACAAGTTCTCTGAATTAGCTGATCGTTCAACTCCCTATGCCTTCCACACCGCTACTCCAAGATTGAAAAGCAAACAAAACTGAAATGAAGCCACAAGAAAGTAGGAAGGCGCCCAAAATCATGTGAAAAGAGCTCACACCACACAGCCCTTCCACCGAGCCTTGATTTAGGCACTCAGAGCAGGCCTTACTACAATCTGATTGTGGCAAAGACAAAACGCCATAGACACAGAATAAAACTGTTGTTGTTTAGTCCCTAAGTCCCTAAGTTGTGACCCCATGGACTGTAGCCCACCAGATTCCTCTGTCCCTGGAATTTCTCAGGCAGGAATACTGGAGTGGGTTGTCATTTCCTTCTCCAGGGTATCTTTCAGACCCAGGGATTGAACTTGCATCTCCTGCATTGGCAGGTGGATTTTTTACCACTGAGCCACTTGGGATGCCCAGAAATGGGGACAGAGGTACCTTAAAGAAATTCAACTTTTCTTTGGAATAATCCTCGCTCTGGTGCCTTTGCAATGGAATGCAGCTGACACATGAATCTACAAGGCTGCAAAGGGTATCAAGTTGCACCTGTATCCATGGCAAGGCTGCCTAACCATCAGTAAAGCTAGTGGAATCAGGGTGAGGGCATCCCCTGGACCCGCAGAGTTCCCCCAAAGAGACATTCTAGGGCCAGGCCACGCCCTAAGCCCAACCATCTCAGAAACCAATGCCAGTGACCACAGAGGGCAATATGGGAGACCCAAGCTGCGACCCAAGTGAACTTCAGGACAGGACACCCGCTTCATCTCAGGTTACTGGACTCACTGCTCCCTGGCAGGGAGCAGTGGCCTCCACTGGCTATCTGTACAATGGAGCTCCTTCAGAAATAAATAAGATGATGCCTCGGACCTAGTATTCCCAAATGTGCCTAGTAAGTGCTGACTTACCATTGCTATCTCATTATTTCATTATTATTACTATCCAGCCATCACTGAGCACCAATAATAACTTCCCTCCCAACTTCCCAAGCTTGGGAGGAGATTAATTTGTGAAAAGGCAGGTGAAGCTTCGACAAACACATGGCTCTTATCACACAGCACCAATATTGCTGGCTGCACCCCACTCACTGCCCTGACCTAGCTAAGTGACCCTGAGTTAACTGGGCTCCGATATCCAAAGAGGGAGCATCCATAGGGTAACTTCCATTCTCAGGACTGTATCTGCTCTTCAAATGAAAAGCAGTTAATAACTAACATTCCCTCTCTCGGTGCGGCCAGCCAGCGATGCGTCCCCGAGTCTCCCCCAAGTGCGAAGTGTGTCCTCTCCAGGGGGAGGCACCTCAGGGTGACCGCCTAACAGGGTCCTGTTCCAGTCAACAGATGGGCCGCTCCGGATACCGGAAACAGATGACTGAATTTGCTCTCTCTCCTTTTTCAGTCATTGGCAGAAAATAAGAAACTGAGAGAGAGGCAGAAAAAGAAAAACCCTGGGGGCAGAATGCCACTTTCCCCACTGTCTTCAGTCAGGGTCAAGAAGAATCTTACGAGGGAAGGTCTAAAAGAAAAGCTAATTTAAATAACTTTCCCCAGCCCTCAGTACAGAGAAGTGGAGTGATAGGATGAAAGGGCCTGAGAACACCAACCTGACATGAAATTTGCATACCTTTTGCCAAGCACGGGGGTGTGTGTGTGTTGGGGGGGGAGGTTTCGGGGGGGGGGGGGCAGTTTGCATCTTCCCGTTGTTTTACTCCACCACGTACTCTCTCCTCGGGCCTCTCCAGAGGCTGAACTTTTAAAATAAACAAGAACTTCTATCTCAACCATTTAGGAGAACTCTTATGATTTTTAAAAGGGGAGGAAAAAAAAAAAAAGGTCGACATTCTGAGCACACATCGCAAGCTTTGTTCTGCTCCCTTCCCCACTTCCTGTTGCTGCCTCACCTCGTCACATTTCAGTTCTGAAGCCTGTTGTGTTTGCTCTGGTATCACTGTAAAGTTTCGGTGGGAGGCCGCCGGCGGGACCAGGATGAGGACAGTACAGTTCTGAGACACGAAATCCCAACCGCCTGGCCGTGAGGAAAGTACACCCAACCTCTCATCCGCCCGGCCGCCAGCAGCGCACCCACTGCTAGGAAAGCGTTTGTGGGCGAGTTTTACTTTGTGGGGAACGTTCTGTGTGGGCAAGGGCCACCTAACCACCACCCAATACCAGGTGGCTTAAAACTGGGAACCACGGGGGGAAAATACTGGGCACCCACAGACCAAGAAATGCCCCGGAGGCGCCCCAGTCCCCCCAAACCTGCGCTCCAGGGAGCCGTCGCCACCTGGGACAGGAACTGAGAGACTGAAATGCTTTGGAAGCGGGTCCCTGTTTAATCTCCGGCTTAGAATAAAGGTTAGAGCGGAAAAAGAGACGTTAAACCGTTTGGCCAGGCCCCTCCGGTTACAGGGAAGGAAACCAGACCAAGACCTGCCTCACACAGCTGACTTCCTAACCACAGAGTGGACACTGGATCCCAGCTCTCCATCTCCCAGGGCGGGGATTTTCAGGATCTTATCAAATGAACTTGGAGCCGATGCTGAATAAATGTTGGCTCAGCCACTCTGGACACTGGCTAGTCTATAACGCAAAGGGGTGTAGGTGGGAAGGGCAGCCTAAAATACTTTTTGCTTCTTACACACCAGGAGGCCCCATCTTCTAGCAGCATGTCTTGTGGGTAAGAGTAGCCTGTCCTCGTAACTTACTCCAGCTCCTGGGTGCCTGGGGTTAGGGTTGCCTTTAAACTTAAACTAGCTCACTGCAGCCTTAACTGTCCTTCAACTAGCTTACTGCAGCCATGTGCCATTATTCCCCAGCCAGAAAATAAAAAAAATTAAAGCTGGGAGATAGTGGTGTTGCACAGGCTCAGGACTGGGAATGCAACACCGGGCTTTACCCGTCGGTGAACACAAGGGTGGACTTGGGGGAGCTATCCTGCCCTCCTCACCTTCCTGGGTCCACGTGGACCATGAGAACATTGGCCTCCAAGAAGCTGCCAACCCCATGGGTCTCGGATTCTAAATCTTCACATCCTCTCCCAGGCCCTGAGCCCCACGGAGCTTGCTCTCCTCCTCCTGCGTTCACTGCTCAGCCCTCCGGCTCACGCCACCTGCCCGGCACATCCTGGGAGTCCTCACTGGGGTACAGTGAGGGGTACAGTGCCCTGTGCGCCTGACTCAGCTTACCATGAGCTCTCCACCTGCCTTCCTGTATCATCACCGCGGAGGAAAACCTAATTGGTTTTCTTCATAGCCTCCGACTGACATCGCAGTACTGTTTGCATGTGCATTTACTGTCTGGCTGGCTCACTAGAAGGATTGTTCCATGAAGGCAGGAGCTGGCACTTCATCCTGGCAGCCAGGAGGCATTCAGCATGTGGCAGGGGTTAGGTGTCTGCTGAATGAATGGAGGATCTCCCTCAATTGTGCCCAAGTCTCTAAGTTACACATGTTCCTCATTTATACAACAAGGATCATATTAAAGTACTTTTTAGATGACTGGAATGAGGATTAAACAAGAAAATGATTGTAAAAGCATTAAAGATGTACCTAGCACACAGCAAACAATCAGTAAATGTTAGCTATGACTTTCGAGCCATTATTATCACAGTCACTGATGGAAACGCAGGGAGATAAAGCCTCTTTATTATACCCTGGGCAGTTTTAAGGCTAAATAACTAAAAATCTGTGTAAGATCCACCTATAAGAGGTCATTAAGAGAGGACTGGGCCATGGGCCCGTGTAGTTACTAAGAATCCCACAGAGTGTAAGTCTTAGCATAAAATCTTCTCACGTAGTTTACAGTCATGAGCTCATTTGTGGAAATGCTGCTTTATAGGTCCCGATCATTAAAGTCTTAAAATATCTAATTCTTGCTCCAAAGAGTTTATAGTCCAGCTGGGGAAGACGAGACAATAATACATGAACTACAGACTCAAAACAATGTATGTCAAACCAGCACAGGGGACACTGGGGCTGTGAAGTGCTGGTAAATGTTTAACAATCAGCTCTCAAAAAAAAAAGCTCGATTGTAGTTTTTGTCAATTTCCAGGGTGTAAATACTCTCAGTATGGCCCACCTCAAGCTACCAACGGGAGGGCCAGCAGTCCTGGAGTCAGGAAGAGATGGGAGAATCAACTCTCAAGAGCCGGTGCAAGCCAGCTGCAGCACCCCTGGACCAGGTCCTGTGATCATTCCTCAAGGACAAAGGTCAAGTCATCATCACTAACAACCAGCATCTTTATGGTACTTCAGGTTACACGGCACATCTGAGGCCAGGACTGTATTTCACCCTCATCCTCTGGTCAGAAACGTATTATCACTCTCACTGTGTGTGTAGATGAAGAAACAGAGGATTAAAAAGTATCCACATTTCTGGAAACTTCCTCAGTGGTCTCGTGGTTGACACCCCGCACTTCCATTGCAGGGGGGCAAGGTTTGATCCTGGTGGGGGAACTAAGATCCCACATGCCGCGAGGCACAGCCAAAAAGAAAGAAATAAAATAAAGGATCTTAACAACAATTAAAAATAAATAAATATCTTTTTAAAGTACCCACATTTTTCAGGGGTGCTCTGCAAGTGAATGACATAGAGCTTGAATTAGGATCTCCTGGGGAAACTCTGATCTCTCGTTGTTTTCTGTCCCCCTGATGACTAGAGGAGAAGTAGTTGAAGGGTGAGCGGTGTATGGAGCACACCGTGGAAATGCAGAAGAAGTACAGAGCTCACCCAGATGGTGAATTCACTACAAAGCCCAAAGATCTAAGGAACATGTAAGGCATGAAAATAAACTCAAAACTAATGAACCCGTTCCGTTCAGCGTGCTTCGCCCGAGAATTGCTTTCCTGAAACAGTGATCCAGTTATGAAAGCCTGCATCCCCCAATCCACTGCAGCATGAGGGGAAGGAGCAAAAGGAACGGAAAGCAATTTAAATGACGGAACAATAGGGGGGCTGGTTGAATAAGTTCTGGAATATCCGCATAGCGGAATGCTGTGCCCCCACCCAAAGCCGTGTTTTAAAAGAACAGTTTACAACTAGGAAACGCTCACAGAATATTGTTTTAAGAGCATGTTACATAACAATATGTGCAAGATGATTCCAGTTTTGTGGAAATGAACCAGAAGGAAACACACCCTATGTATGAAGGCACAGAAAAGAAACCGGAGGCACGGACTTCAGAATCCTCATGCTGGTTTCTCCCAGAGGAGTGAGATTATGGATCGTTTTTATTTCCTTCTCTATGATTTTCTGTCTGCTCCCACTTTGCTCTAACATGTTGCTTTTATAACCAGAAACACAGTATTTTTTAACTTGGATTTTCAAACACTGAGAAGACTTAAGAGCGACAAATCAGTGAGGTTAAAGCCCAGGAAGATAGTTCTAGATGCTCAGATCTCTTAATATTCCCACAAGGAGACAAGACAAGTTCCCCTTTAACTCCAGTTCCCCTACACACACACATACACACACACACACACACATCCTCTCTCTCTCTCTCTCTCTCTCTCTCCAGGACGTGCCTCCCCACCACCCTCCTCCCCTCCTCCAGGAGGCCATCCTCTCAACCTCATCCCCAGATCCAGTCCCACCTTACTGGGAGGCGAGGCAGGGAAAGCATGATGGAGGATGGACAACCAAGAAAAATTCCCAAGTACCCTCCGTGTGGCACGCGGCACTCCAGGAGCTTCCAACACGTGGATTCAGATGCAAGGTAATTCTAAAACCTAGGTATTGCTACCAACATTACCAAGAGGAAAGTCAAGTTTGGAAATATAATCCAGGGTCATGCAGCCAGTGAGTGCCCAGAATTGGGAATGAAACCCAAGTCCAATCACAGTTCAGGTTAACAGGCCTGCCCAACAACTGTACCCCAGCCTCGCAAATTGCAAAATAATAATATTTTCGTTCAACCTACTTTAATCTCGTTCAGCCTGAAAGCAAAATGCACCACCAGTCCCGATTCGAGAATATAGAGGTTTAATAATTTCAAAAAGAAAGAAAAGGAAAGGGGGAGAAAAAACCCACAGCTCTGTGCTCATCCCTCATTCAGTGAAGTAAAAATAAAAATCGAACCTTCCCCCAACACATTGTGCTTTAATGAAAGCACCAAGCCAATCTTCTTCACTACCACCCACCCCAGCCCACTTCGTTTAAATTTAGGCAACCACCAGGCAAACTGTACCCAACTAACTGCATTATCTGAAATGAAGTCATAAAGTCCTCATCTGAAACACCAGCCCTCATTCCAAGGAAAACAGGGCAGGGCACACAGGGCCAGCATCTCAGGGGAGTCTTAGGCTGGGCCTTGGAAGACCTTTTTTTGCAAAGCTCCCGGGCTGTCTGAGGGGCGCTGTGGGGCCTTGCAGCAGCAGCTTCCCCTCTCTGGGTCTCGGCCACCCCTCCATAAAGTCAGGGGTGGAATGACAAAAGGGATCGCGAAGGCCCATCTCAAGGCACAGCGTCTATCGTTCCTGGGATCCCGACGTGCAGCCCGCTATGTAAAGGCCCAGACACCCCACCCCACAGACTGAATAAACAGCAACCCAAGGTGTGGCTGATCAGGGTGACATGAGCTGGCCCTGCCCGGAGCTGCGGTAGTTCTTAGGCTCCAGCTTTGGAGTATTCAGTTCTCAGTAAATATGTAGCAACAAGAGGGAGAGAGAGGACTGAACCTCCAGGAAGGCTCTGGGGCTGGTCACCCTCTGTCCTGTCCAGGCAACACGGGCCCACTGGGACTCAACAAACCCGGAGTCACTGATCCCCCTTCTCCCCACACTTAACTTTTTAAACGTGACTGCACGGGAGAAAGAAGGGGGGTGTTCACTAGCTAATGAAAAATGCTACTTGCTTTTCTGGATGAATCTGAGGCTCTGGGAGCCTATGAGCTAGCTGGATGTTTCTTCCAGCAACCAAGTCCTTGGATTTCTTTTCCAAGCTTCCCTCTTGTGTTTCAGGAGTGTGTCTAAGCCCTATGGTAGGACTATACCCCTCCCTCAAGTGGAGGTATGGGGCACCCTGGAAAGGGGAGCAAAGTTAATAATCACAATTTGAAGAGAAGCCTGGCTGTAACAACAGCAGATAGCTCCACACTGGAGACACCATTAAACACTCTGCCCTAGGGCACCCATGACTGGCTGCACTGTCTCATCAACCAGGGGCTCTAATTTCTGCCATTGGTGGAACAGCAACCTGGAACTGATCAAAGGTCTCCCACACACTCAATTCCAGTCTTCCTCAAGCCGTGCCCCCATTCACACACTTCCAAGCAGGTTGTTCCCAGTTCCTCATCTGCTGAGCCAAGCTCTGAAGACTCTATGGGAAATCCAGGGGAAGACCAAAAAGCATCAGAGAAAGATTTAGAGAACGAGGAAGGCAACCAGTGGCCTCAGGGCTCTGAAGCTCCCAGATGCTGGCTTTAATATCCAGCTTCAGGAACTGGGAGGTCAGCCTTCCAGACCTCTCCCCCGACTCTGACTTTGACAGAACCGAAGATACTAAGCATGGGCTCCCCAATTTCCCATCTCACTCAGACATCCAAAATAGGACTTCCAAGGTAAATAAAACTGAGATAAACATAGCTTTTGAACTATGGTGCTGTAGAAGACTCTTGAGAGTCACTTGGACGGCAAGGAGATCAAACCAGTCAATCCTAAAGGAAATCAACCCTGAATATTCATTGGAAGGACTGGGGCTGAGGCTCCAATACTCTGGCCACCTGATGCGAAAAGCCAACTCATTGGAAAAGACCCTGATGCTGGAAAAGACTGAAGGCAGAAGGAGAAGGGGATGACAGAGGACAGGATGGCTGGCTGGCATCACTGAATCTGAGCAAACTCCAGGAGACACTGAAGGACCAGGAAGCCTTCAGTCCATGGGGTCGCAAAGAGTCTGACGCAACTGAGTGAGTGAAGAACAACTACGGTACACAGTGCTAAATTTACCCATCCCACCTCTCCAAGAGGGGTAAATGATAGAGTAATAAACAGTTTTGATTGTAGGTAAAAGTGTGATTGATGCACGTACAGTAGTAAAAATATTGAATTTCAAATCAGATCTGGATTCAAACTTAGACCAATTCACTTATAAACTGCATGACCTCAAGCAAATTAATCAACCCCTCTGAGCTTCCTAGTCTGGGACATGAGTATTACAGAAGAGAGCATATATAATTTGGGACTTACTCACTGACCCACAACTTGTTTTCCTCAGCAGAGTGGGACGAAAGGAGGAGAATTATGAGTCCCTGAAGAACTAGAAGCAGAGTAAGAGCAACAGGACAGACACATCGATCCCCACCTCCCACTGCCAACCCCCACAATACTCACAGCAGGAGGTGGAGTCCTCACTCACAAACCCCTTGGGTCACCCTTGAAGACTGTGAACACTGCAGAAATGCTTTAGACATCTGGTTTTCAAACTTTTTTAGCAGCAGAATCCCAGAGCCCCCCAGTACAGAGAACAGAGATAAAAAGCAGGATGCTCTTGGAGAAGTGGATTCTAAGATTAACTGCTCGGCAGCCCTGCAAGAATCTAAAATTGCACTGTAATGGAGAAGGAGCTGGGAGAGGAAGAAAGCAGAGGGAGTCATCAGAGGAGAGCAGTGACAAGAAATTATCTGTGGAACAGGACTGGTATCACATAGGGACGGCACCTCCCTCCTATGACAAAACTGGCAGCCTCGGGCACCTTCCGCAGACAGCACTCACTGAACAAACTCCTAGCTAGAGGGATCAAGACAGAGGACCATTGAGATATAGTCTAGGACTACAACATTTTTTCACAATTGCCAAATATTTACTAAGATTCAAGCACCCACCCTACCCCTTGATGACCACCATCTACCTTATACCCCTAGCCATGTCTCAAGACATCCCTTGGAAACTGGGTCCAAATGAGTCCAACATGCAGCCTACTGCCTCTATCCCAGGAAGTCCACCCTGTACTAAGTTGCTGCTCATCAACCCACCCACTCTCCTTGTTTCTCTTAGATTTTTTTCATGGGACAGCACTGTCTGTCCAATAAAAACATCACCCCACCAAACAGAAGGATATGGGGCCAATTTTGCCAACTCAAATGCCTGTACCCTTAGGAAGGCATCAACAACCCATTTATGCACAGAACGTGACTTGTCAGCGTGGGCAGGTCAGAGGTCAAAAGACACCTGCTCCCAGAAAGTAATATACCTGGCAACTGTCAGAAAAGTCAGCCAAACAGCAGCATCACAAAAGAATGGCACCACAGAGGGTCATCCAGAAAGCATAACGGAGGCAGAAATACCCCCTCCACTAACCACAGGAAGCCTGAATGATGTGAGCTAAGACGACAAAATATTTTCACAAGCATTCCCACCAGGCCACACTACTTTGCCACCTGAATCCTGAGACCTGAGACGTGGGAATGACTGTTTAGCATCAGTGACTTCCCAGGAGAAGGTGATAAGGCAGGCATGTGGGAAGAACAGGGGCCCTGGGAGCAGAAAGCTCTGAGTTCAAATCTCAGCTCAAGGGCTTGCTAGCTATGTGTCCCACATTAGATGATGTAGGTAAACTGGATATATGTAAGTAAAACACTCAGTAAATACTAGCTAGCCCTCTCTGAAGGCCAACCCTCTACCTCTAACCCTAACTTCAAAGTGAAGGAGGTCCAAGCAATTCTGCAAAACTATTAATAGCCACGTACCACTTAAACCCAGGCTTTCCAGGTGGTTCAGTGGTAAACAATCTGCCTGCCAATGCAGGAGACACAGGGGAAGAGAATTGGATCCCTGGGTCAGGAAGATCTCCTGGAGGAGGAAATGGCAACCCACTCCAGTATTCTTGCCTGGGAAATCCCATGGACAGAGGAGCCTGGCGGGCCATAGTCCATGGGATCTCAAAGAGTCAGACATGACTGAGCAACTGAGCATGCACGATGCACGCACCACTTAAATGCAGGCCAGGATCACCTCTGCGTTTGTGCAGTGTGACATGAAGGAAGCGAGAGAGGCCATAGCATCATGCCTTTGGTCCTTCTTTCCCCAAGTCTGTCCCTCATCTATTCATCCTTCAAAATTCAGCTTCAATGCCATCTTTGCAGCTCTGAGAAAAAAGGAACCCCTCTTTCACGACTGCATTTGGCTTGATGCTTATCACAGTACTTAACTTTGTTCTGTTTGGTATTATAGTTGTGTTATAGTTCTGTGCCCCAACTCCAAAGAAAAGACTCTTCAGAAGTGGAGTTTTGACTCTCTCATCCCTCCAACCTTCTGGCACATTGCCTCATGCAGAGCAGGTCAAGAAATACCGTGGTTGGCTGGCTGGATGGGTAAGGAATTCATTCAAGATTGTCCAGACACCACATAAATGCATGATCCTAAGAATTGTTTGGTGAGAGCGCACATTCAAGAAGCCAGTGAAACCACAAGGATGAAGGGCTGAGGCTACACCCAATAGGAGACTATCCCGCATCTAACAGCAGAGCTCTGGGCAGAAGCAGAAACACTGGCCTGGAACCGAAGGAGTACAGCCCCACTCCGGTGTAGTCTTCAAGCCACTCCCATCCCCTGCATAGGCCTCAGCTTCTCCATGTCAACACCGACCTGCTCCCCCATCAGACCCATGGAGAGGCTCAGCCAGAGTGGGAAGAAGGCACCGTGGAGGGGAAAGTGTTCTGTATTCCCCAGGGTCTGATTTTATTTTCTAAATGGTTTTGGTTTGTATAGTACGTTGTTTGTGACTTTTCTAAAAGAAAAGTCCAGAGGAAGAGAAATGAAACAGCATGTACAGAATTTTTAAAAATAAAACAAAAATCAAGAGGAAGTGGGTCCCTCTCACAGGTTTCTCATTAAACCAATAGTCAAATTTTAGTAATCAGCTTGTGTTATGGTTTCCATTACAGAGGAGAGCGTATTAAACCTAAAACGATCAAAGAGAAAGTACAGGCCCCACTGCAACTAGATTCCACCCCCAGAGCTCCCCTGACAAGAGGTCTGATCTGCCCCAATTACCAACTGGGGGGCCCTGGGTACCTCAGTACCTGCCTGCATGAAAAGAAGAAAAGCAGCTCTGCTGAATGGAAGCTGATCCCCAAATGTCAGTACTTAATCAGAAAAGGACCCACACCTTCCAAGTGGCTGCAAGTGCTGGGTGCCCAGGAAGTGCGAACCTGATGTAATTATTCTAAAAACCCTGGGACAAGAGAGTTCTTCCAGACAGAAAGCTTTAGAAAAGCAATGTACATGGCTGTAGACAGTACCAGGCCTAATGCTGATCGGAAGTACCCAGAAACTGACAATGGGGTCGGAGTGGGGGACGGTGGGGGGAGAGCTCCAGAGGTGCTGAGACCAGGACCACGGAGTTCCAAACACGTCAAGTGGAACAGAGGGCTCTGGGAGCAGCGGCCAGCTCCAGTGTTCTGATTTCTGACTCCCATTCCTCCTGGTCAGATCCTCTACAGTGTGGCAATGAGTGGAGAAAGCCACTGTTGGTGACCATCATTTATCACACTCTCTCAATTTTCCAAGCAGGTCCCACAGGACCCAGGATGGATGGAAATTCCAGGGTTAGAACCTTCTAGTATTTCAGAGGTCAGGGTGATGCTGCAAAAGGAACACTGTCTTTGGACTCAGAGTGGCATTCGAATCCTGATTATTACATACAAGACGTCGCTAAACCTCTCTGGCCCACTCAACATGAATAGGTTTCCTTTCTCCCGTTGGATCCAGTTATGACAAATCCAGTGGGAGAAAGGAAAGAGAAAGGTCATCAGATCAGCATCTTTTGTGCAGAGAAAAATACTCCTGGTCCTAGCCAAGGCTGTCCCCTTGATCCCAGACAACCACCCCAGAGATGTCACATCATTACTACACCAGGGACAACCCAGCAAAAGGGTCTATAGATCAACGTGGCTCACCTCCAATGACAACTACACAACTCAGCACACAAACGCACACACAGAAGAAAGAACAACAAGTTATAACCACCCTCTTCCTGTAGGGGTGGGGACCGCACTCTCACCCTGTCTAAATTTTTTCCCATTGTGAGAAGCTGTCATCTGGCCCTTCATTCATTCACTCCCTCTCTCAGAACTGGCTTATTGAGGGCATGTCTTGGGGAGGCAGCTGCAAACAAGACACAAAGCTCCCCCCGCCCCACTGCAAGGACTGCACCCTGGGAGAGGGCAGTAGAGGCAACCAGACCACGCTGAGGCTGGCAAATTCAAGCAGGAAGCATGCTCTGCCCTTCACCTCCAGAAGCTGGGGATAAAGAAGAGGGCAGACTCATGAGACACTGCCCATGAGGAAGGAGACAAAAACCAAGCCCAGCCCCTTCATCTTTCACTGGAGACTCTGTCCAGCTACAGCTGGCATCATCCTGAATGTCCCCAAGTTCCAACTTCAAATATTCTGTCGCCACTGTCTCCAAAACCCTCGGCCATTCCCAGAGAGCCCTGAATTTCAGAGTTCCAAACAGATGTCTTTGACAGTCTCTTGTTCCCAGGGGAGGCATAAAGATGTCTGGGAAACCCCGGGATCTGACTGGGGCCTTGGGACCACCTCCTCTAGAGCAAAGGGGAGGGTGTGAACTATATGGCACGGGCTTGTGGCCATCCTCTATATACACCAGGAAAGCATGGACTGGCCAATCATAGAAGACGTTCAAGAGGAAGGGATAGACCCTGGATGACAGGAAAGGGGGTATTTCATAAGGGCCAGCACCAAACCCCAGGCGGAGAGGCAGAAACGAGGCAAATGAACATGGAGGACAACTTAAGATACTGAATTAATTACCACCAAGATCCAGGGAGGTGACCACCTAAAAAGAATATCTTAACTTCCCTCTTCTCACCGAAAGGCTCCCTCCACCATCCATACTCGGAAAACAAAGAGATTCACAGGACTTCTTGTAATTACCATGACCATTTTTTTGAACCCTTCTATGTACCAGGCCTATAGTTGGTGCCTTAAAATATCTCATCAAATCCTTAAAGCCACCCAATTGAGAAAAGTGTCAGTATGCCCATTTTACAGAGGAGGAAACTGAGGCTGAAAGGTCCCATAACTTACCCAAGGCCCCATGGCATAGATGTGCACACAGACATGCACAATGAGGGTTGTATGTGTTCAATCAGATTTGAAATGCCATGAGAGCCCCAGACCCTGCCACACAGCCCGCTTGCAGGGAAGCTGGGCCCTGGCACAGAGTCAGGCACGTGCTGGGCACTCTGAGAGTGCCTCTCCAGCCACTCAGCATTCCCCACGCCCAGCCCCACCCAGTCCCACCTGCAAGGGAGAACACGCCGTGCCTGTCAGTCTTTTCGGTCCTCTACAACCAAGTTCATCCGCAAAAACTGAAATGCCCCAAGCCCTGCCTACCGTTCGAGACCAAATGGAATTTCACAGGTTCATCTCTTGAAAGGAAAAGAAAACCATCACGTGCAGGCAAAGAAGACCCAAAGACAGTTCTACTTAAAAGGATTTTTAAAAAAGTCTCAGACTTTGAAGTACTGCTGTCAGTGACCAATAATCGAGAAATGGGAGTAGGTCCCTTTAAAAAAATTAATATTCCACGTAAAACCAAAACCAGACAGAAGCATAAACCTCTAACTTAGTAGCAAGCAGACACAAATTTGCACAGACTTATTTAAGTGACTTCAAAATATGCCTACAGATCAAAGTAAAACTCCAACAGGAAATCTGGGAAGGAGGAAGCTAAGATGGCTATGGACCCTCACCTAAGACCTTCCTACCACTTGCAACCACAACAAGTAGTTTCTCTCCCTTGTTATATGCTCATGGCTGGGGTGCCTGATCGCAGAAGGCCCTCTCACTCCTGACTGGTATATGTCTGCCGGGCATCTGAAAGCTTTACAGTAAATGGTGACTCATCTATTACAGCCACCATAGGTACCGCGAATGTAAAAAGCCAGAGTTTGTTCCATCCACATGAAAGAGAAACAGCAGGTATGGAGCTGAGCCTGACTCAAACTGCGACCCCCGTTCACCGCCACTTGTCATCATTTAGCTGAAACTCAAAATGCAATTACCCAGCTCTCGGGGACCGAGGGCAGGAGGAAGCGGGGCTTCTAAGGGGGTCCCATCCATAAACACAGCAGTGTTCCTTCTCATCAAGCCAAGTCTCCCCACACGATCACTTATTCAACAAATATTTTATACAGCACGTAACACACCAGACACTGGACCAAGCGCTAGAAACACAACGTGAATAAAAAAACATGGCAGGACCTCCCTGGTGGTCCAGCGGTTTAGACTCCACACTTCCAATGCAAGGGGCGTGAGTTTGATCCCTGGAACTAAGATCCCACATGCCATGTGGCATGGCAAAAACAAAAATCAACAAAACAAAACAACAAAAAAACACGGCAACCACCCTCAAGGAGACCCTAAGCCCCCCACTAGGCTGTTTTACATACTTTTTCTCATTGAATTTGTTAAATTCTCATATAATAGTTCCATCTGACAGATGGGGAAACTGAGGCTGGAGGGTTAGAGCGGGGTCACATAGTTGATTGAGTGGAGAGACAGGATTCAAATCCATTTCTCTGGCATTCTGAGGCTGGGCTCTCAAACACCAACTTACTCTGCAGTGAGGAGGGACGGGTTAAGTCCGGTCCCCATCCCAAGGAGACCAAGCCTGGCAGAGGACATGTGCCATTGAGGAGATGTTGGGGTGCTCACAGATGGGGAAGCTGACAAAACAGAGACAGTGAACCTGAGCTAGGGTCAGCTCTAGGCATCTTCCCCGAAGGATGTCATGGTTGGGGGAGGCGTGAATGAGGCCAGAAAGGCAGGAAGAGGTGAGGCCCATACTGCGTTGAACGGTACCCCCCTCAAAATTCAGAACCACTGAGAACATCAGAATAGGCTCTGATTAGGAAAAAGGGTCTCAGCAGATGTAACTGTTAAGATGAGGTCATAGTCATCTCAAACCCACCCGAATCCAACGACTGGTGCCCTTACAAGGAGAGAAAAGAGACACAGACACATATGGGGCCGTGTGATGACGGAGGCAGCGATGCAGTTACAGGTCAGGGAACGCCAAGGGCTGCCGGGAGTCACCGTAAGCTGGGACACAGGCATGAACAGACTTGCCCTCCAGGCCTCTGGAGGAGCCCAGCTCTGCCCGCACCTTGACAGTGAACTTCTGGCCTCCAGAACGCCAGAGAATACATCTCTGTTGTTTCAAATCCCCCAGCTTGCTGGTACGTCATCCCAGCAGTCCCGGGAGGCTAATACAAGGCCTGCTCTGGACAGGCCCGACACATCAGGTGGAGGAGTTTGGCCTCCCCACTACAGGCCGTGGGCAAGCTTTAAGCAGCAGAGTACAGGTAGGTGCGGGGTGGCGGGGGCGGGGGGTTCTAAAAACCAATCTGGACGGGACTTCCCTGGTAGTCCAGTGGTTAAGACTCTACATTCCCCAATGCAGGAGGCCTAGGGGTCAGGGAACTAGATCCCTCATGCAGCAACGAAGACCCACGTGCTGCAACTTAAGAGCTGGCACAGCCCCCTCAAAAAGCAAGAAAAAAAAAAAAACCAATCTGGAGCTTACGTCTTTCCAATTGGCGGCCTCCAGCCCGACCCCCTGAGGGTCCACCAGCACTCCACCACCACCAAGCCCACCCTCTGGTGCTGGACTCACCCACAGCTGGGGGCTTCCAGGACCAGGATCTGTTTGCAGATGGCATTGGCCTTCAGCCGGGACACTGTTCTTGACCAGATGTCCCCACCTGCCATTCTCACAGGTTCTCAACCCCTACACACCCATGTCAGTTCTGCAGCTTTCCCTTCCGCCCTGCTTCTGATGGGTTCCTCTCAGTCATCGCCCTAAAACTGGGGCTCCCCTTAGACTCCTCTTTTCTCCTCCACCTCCAGAGAGTCACCAACTGGCTGTCCACCCCATGACCTGGAGTATACGCCCACCTCCTCTCCCTCCTGGATGTCTCAGTGGCTGCATCATGGGTTTCCATCCCTCTAGGGGGACTCCCCTTTCCTCTCTTCTCTCTACCCCAATCCAGCTGGCCTGGACACCATGACCAAGGCCAACTCCAAGAAGCCCGGTTATCAGAACACCTGACCTCTGGCCCCTTTTGCACCCAGCCTGGAGGCCTCTGGCTGATCCACACGCCTCTACTGGGTCAGGGACCCCACCCAGTCTCATTTCCCAACCCTCCCAGCCTAGCAATTCACTCTCCTCCCTCCTCTCAATCCTGCCCTCTAACTGCTCTTCCTGCCAGCTCCTCCTTCCTGCCTCAGCTAAGCAACTGCAGAATCAAAGGCCCCAAGAAGTCAAGACCTTAGCTTTCTCGTACTAGGGAACACCCACACTGAGTCTGCTTTGGATTCATCCAAAGTGGAAATAAGTTCACACTGCAATGCTCGGTAAACTCCTCCTAAGGTCCCCTAAAACATCTACATATTTAGTCAAAGCTATGATACCCACTGGGCTTTCTGGATGGCTCAAGCAGTAAAGAATCTGCCTGCAATGCAGGAGACACAGCAGACGCGGGTTCAATCCTTGGGTCGGGAAAATCCCCTGGAGGAGGAGATGGCAAGTCACTCTAGTATTCTTGCCTGGAAAATCCCACGGACAGAGGAGCCTGGTGGGCTACAGTCCACAAGGTTGCAAAGAGTCGGACATGACTCAGCACTTATGGACTCACACGTAATACCCATTCTCCAGGCTAAAGCTGACAAACAGGGCCCTTTCCCAGGGGGCTGGAGAGAGTCTGAGGCTGGAGACAGGGGCGATGGCAGCCACCACTTACAGCTGGGCTCCAAAGCTTTGGGTATTATCTTGTTTAATCTCTACAATAACCTCCCAATTAATTGCTGTTATCACTACCATGTAACCACAGAAGAGTAAGCCCTGGGGTTAAATACCTTGACTCAAAGCTGCAATTATGAGGGGAAAATGAAATGAGAGCCCCGTGCCCCTACCAGCTTGGTCCCAGGTCACTGACTAGGAAGGGGCAGGGCCCGGGGCTCACCCAGGCCCTGCACCCAGTACCCACCAGAAGTTGGCTCAGAGAGTCAGAGTTTGGATCCCCTCTTGTTGACTCTCTAAGACTCCATTTCCCTATCTTACAAACAAGAATACTGGGACCTCCCTGATGGTCTAGCGGTTGGGCTTTGGCCTTCCAATGCCGGGGGTGTGGGTTTGATCCCTGGTCAGGGAGCTAAGATGCCACACGCCTCAGGGACAAGAAACCTTAAAACATAAAACAGAAGCAATATTATAACAAATTCAATAAACACTTTAAAATGGTCCATATCAAAAAAAATGTTTAAAAAAAATGTTTTTAAAGAATAAGAATACTTAAACCCCTCCTCCCAAAGAATTAACAGGAGGATTTAAATGAGACAATATATGTAAAATTACAGAAGAAAATGTCTGATACACAGACGGTCCTTAATAAAGGTTAGTTGCTTTAAATCGAAAATAAATTAGGGCAGAGAGAGAGAAGCAGTTACTTGCCACATGAAGCAAAACGTGTTACTGATCCACCAGGCAGCAAAGCCAACTATTCATTTCTAAGAGGCGCCAATCTTTCATAATTACAAAAAACAAAGTAAAATAATAACAACAATCATCATCATCATCGTGGCAGCTATCGTGTACGGAAGCCTTAGAAAGTGCCAAATACTTTCCACACATAACTCTAAATGAGTTAGTCCTCCCAGTCTCCGGGAGGTTAGCTGGATGGCCCCATTTTACAGAGGGAGGAACTGAGGCTCAGAAAGGTTGATTTATTTGGTCACAGTTGCAGCATCTCTAAAGCTGGGACTCACCCCAGTGACTGACTCCAGGTCCCACGTTCTATCACCGCCTCTTGAAAATCAGTCTGAGCCCCTCACGACCTCCACCTTCTTCTCCACCTCCGAAACTTCCTGCCCTTCATCTCCTTCTCCGCAGCCCCTCTCCTCAGAGCGAGAAGGGTCCGGGCCTGCTCTTCCTGAGAGGGTGTGTGGTTCACAGGGGCAGCACAGCAGGCGAGAGGCCTCTCCTGGGCCCAGTCAGCCCGGGGGGCAGCTCGGGTCCCTCAGTCCCCGCGAACCTCAGAGCCCTCACCTGGCAGGTGGGTTGCCCTGAGGCCCACAAGGTAACAGCCACAGATGTGTTCAAAACACCCTGCAGGGCTCTTACATCCACCTCAGGCCTTCTGGCACCTTCCCCCACCAAATACCACTCTTTCTCTCTCAGGCATCCCCACACTCTGCCTCCTAATGAGCTCCTCACTCTTTGCCCTGAATGGCCCAATTTCCTTCATCCTAAAAACACCACCCCGACCTTGCTACCTTCTCATGACATACTTTTGCAGGGGTTCATGCATGCAATCACCCTGCTCCCTCCCGGCTATACACACTCCCCAAAGGCCCGAATGATCACTCAGACTGCTCTGTACTCCCTACGGGACTCAGCGTCATGCCATTTTTTTTTGGCAGGCATCCAGGAAAACCTTGACAAAGAGTAACTGAAAGCATAGGGAACACTTAGGCACAACATCCCACCAAGTTCTTTTCACGACAGACTCGGAAGAGGTTATCCTCATTTTTCACAATGAGGAAACCGGGGCTCGGGTTATGAAGTTCAAGGTCATCCAGCTTCCAATTAAGAGTTCAACACTAGAATTCATTAGTTAGGCCCCAGAGTGTCCCAAACACACCAGTTAAGTGGCTGGCATCCTTCCCTTCTTGCCTTGTCCACAAGTACATCTTCTAAAAGAAATTCAACAGCCTGGTCAATCTGCATTTGCTCACCAGAATGTTCTCTTTTAAGGCTCTGTCTTTTTCTCTTGGGCCACATCGCTGGTTCTGAAACAGAAGGGGTCCCTATTGCTTTGTTTAATGCCTCCAGGGGGCTGCAGTACCTTCTCGGGGCTATTTGCAACGGCTCTGCTGCCGGTCTAGTTCTAGGATGTGTTTGCCTGCCCCCCATCTCTGCTGTCACCCTAGAAGTGGAGCTGCCCAGAACTAAAAACATCCTGTAGAGATGGGCACAGCACGAAAGAGACCAGTCAGGGCCTCCCAGAACTCTGCAAAGCTGGTTAATGAAAGAGGGTTTGCTCAGAAGGCAAGAACTCCTGGGATCGCATTGGTGGCTGTCCCCATTACCTCGTTTTGGGGAGGAGACAAGGGAAGCTGGAGAAGATGTGTGACTTGCCCCAAACCGCATGGCAACGCAGTGACTCAAATCCAGCCCACGTGGACGCCCTGCCCAGGCTGTCTCTCCACCATACCCTGCCCACGTTTCCCCTTTTTACTATCAGAATTTCCTCCCCTCCTTTCTTCTTTGAAAAACCTGCATTACATATTAACAATTTTACCGGGGTGGGGGGGGAAACTTGATCAAAAGCACATCAAATAAACTCTGCCCTTATCCAGATTCTTTTCAGCGTCCGTGTGTAGATGTTCAGCGGCTTGCCCTGAGCAAAGGTGAGCCTCCCCATGCCATTCCAGGCACCTGTAACCAGCTCTCAGCCTCAATGTGGCCATGGATTCCTCAGCACTGCCATCACAGACCTTATGCAACCTTTCCTGGGTTATCTACATCTGGATGATTTCCAATTCTTTCCCATCTTTGGAAGAGTTGGTTTTCTGCCCTTCTGGGATTATTTCTGTGGGACTTACTTTCAGAAGTAAAAATACTGGTCAAAAGGTATAAGCAGTGTTGGGACTTCCCTGGCAATCCAGGGCTTAAGAATCCGAGCTTCCACTGGCAGAAGGCACGGATTCAATCCCTGGCCAGGGAACTAAGAACCCACACACTGTGCAGCAGGGTCAAAAAAATTTTTTTTTTTAATTTAAAAAAAAAAGATATAAGCAGTGTCACCAAAGTCACCATGCTCCCTAGAAAAACAGCTCCCCTTTCCGATAATGCCAATGGTACCCTGTTTTCCTTCCCACAATCCTCAATAGTGAGTTTTATAAATTTGATCTATTTGTCACTAATAAGATAGGCCAACTAACTCAGATCTGTTCTAACTTAATTATCTTGTGTGTTTAGGAAGTTGAACTGTTCTCCACATCTCACTTTATTAACTGGGCCTTGTATGAAACGATTTGTTCCTATGTTTTGGTTATTTTAGCAATACAATCTGAATATTTACCCTGAAGAGCCTGATCAGTTCTGTGCATGCTTTTGACAACATGTTTTATAGCTATCAGTTTGTCACAACTGGTTCCCTCTTCTATACCTTCCCCTTTAGCACACTTTAATTACTAGGGGGTTCTGGGGGGAAAAAAATCCACTTTACTGAGTCACCCCAGCTGTAAACATGTCCCGTGAGGGCCCCACCCCAGCCCCAGGCCGACACAGTCCACCTGAGACAACTGGGTGTATGGTTATTATTTTTGCTTTATAGATTTTATTCCTTCACAGCATATCCCATTTCCTCAATGATCATTTTTATGGAATTTTCACAAATACATCTGCTCTCCACAGCGAGGATAAAGACTCTATCTACTTTTCCTGAGTTTTAAAGAGGTTTTAAAACTGAGTTTTAAACACATCTAGAGTTTATAACTATAAGACATATCTGAGTTCATTTTCTCTATACTGTTATTTAGTTCTTCCCAAGAGTCATTTACTGTATTTTATTTTATTTTTTTTTTAATTTTATTTTTTTGCCACACCATGAGGATTTCAGTTCCCCAACCAGGTACTGAACCCAGGTCTTCAGCAATGAGAATGCACAGCCCTAATCTTAACACTGGATGGCCAGGGAATTCCCAGGAGCCATTTACCTTAAAGTAATGTCTTTCACTATTGTCTGCCTTTCCAAATTCACCAATAGCAATGCCTTCCATTTATTTAGATTATTTTATTGTATCCATCTCTCCTTTTTCTGTCTGATCCTAATACAGTATAGTTTTAATAACTACTGCTTACCTGCTTCGTTTGCTGAGAGGACCCCACTGCTAAAAGATTTTCAAGACATCCTTCAGCACGCTTGCCCACCAATTTTTCCTGATTATTAGGATGATTATTACGCATGCCTTCTGAAGTATTTCACTGGAATTTTAACTGCCTAAGCATGAAATCTAGGCAAAAACCTGGGATACTGACCCTTCAATACTATAACTTCTGATCAGAAGCAGTCACATAGGATTTTGTAATTTTCTTTGAATAGAAATTGTGTCATTTGCAAACAGCGATGTTTTTATCTCTTCCTTCCCTATACCAATCCCTCTAAGTTTCTTTTTGTTCCTATATTGGTATGACAAGCATCTGTTAAACTATGCTAAATAAGAGTAGCGATAAGGGACATTTTGGTTTAGTTCCTGTTTTTCAGAGCACACTTCTAGAATTTCTCCACTCAGAACCTGCAGCCCCCATGGAAGGCTTGGTACATGATTATACACAGCAGGTTCTTTATCATACTTAGGAGTAAATCCTCTAAGACACTTAGTTTTAGTTTTATGATACTTTCTAAAGCACATATAATTATTTCCAGTATATTTCTGCATCTACTGAGACTACATTCACTCATTAGATATTTGTTGAGCATTGATTATATTCTAGGCGCTATTCTAAATATTGGGGGTTCTAATTTTTATGGTTTATTTCTATTAATATTAGTCTCTTTGACTGAACCAGGCACATATTACTGTCATGAGCCATGTTTGATAATTTTTCAAAACTCATCTTTCAAGACCATGGTACATGACTATAAAATTTATCTGAAAAAAATTAAGAGACAAAGATATAGAGATATCGACCTCCAGGGACCTATTCTAATGTTACCTACTCTGTGAAGCCTTCCAATCCTTACTATATGAAAACAGAGCTACTGGCTCATTCCTCTGGGCTCCCACAGTCCTCTCTTCCTCCACTATCACATTTGTCACAGGGACTGCAATGTAATCAAATGTCCACATGTCTGTTCCACCCCTCCCCGCAACCCCCAGAGGCCTCAGGACTCCATCATGGCCCCAAGGACAGAAGAATCACCAGTGCTAAGGACCATGACTAGTGGATGGGAGTTACACAATAAATATTTCCCAAAGTACTGAGGCCATTAGTTTATTCCACTGATGATTTTTGCAGCTGTATTTTTAAGTGAAATTGATCTGCAGTTTCCTTCTTGGGATCAGCAGGGAGTAGACAAGCCAGTCCAATCCCATGCACAGATTAACTGTGGTTCATTGGGCAGGCCTCCTGTCCAAGGAGATACTAGAGAAGTCAAGCTAGAGTTTGAGCTTACAGTGACTTTGGGGAAGGCAGCAGTGGAAGATGAGACTTTGAACTGTCCCAACAAGTAGGCAAAGCCCTGTGATGGGGGTGGGGGAGGGGCACAGGTGAGCCTCAGCAACACAGGTATTGAGACATCTGTAAAGGTTACCAAGGCCCCAGCTGGCTGGATCCAGCAGATCCAACCCCTAGGAGTAGGACTAGTCATGCCAGTTACTGGTTAGCAACACACACTAACACACACTTATCCTTCCCTCTGTAGAGGTATATTCTATAGTTCCCATCACCCATATAGGGAAACCGAGGCCAGTTGGGTTACATAATATACCAGAGTCACATGGCCAGTAAGCGAATGGGTTGGGATCCCACCGCACCCTGCTGTCTGAAGCAAAGCCCACGACAGGGTCTTGGCCCCAGCCCAGGACTGGATACCAGGCACGTCAGCAGAACAGGAAACAACACAGAAGCCTCCGAGAAGAACCGAGACTGAGAGAAGGAAACAGGACACGGGAACAAGGCGGGAGGTTCTGCCATGTCAAAGCCAGAAGAGCATCTGAGCCCAGAATCCTGGCCGGAAGGCATCTGAGTCTCCGCTTCCTCAGGCCAGGGGAGACTCTCGGAGCTGAGGGCAAGGCTGAGCTGCAGGAGGTAACATGTGAGGCTGCCCTCCCCCGAGACGATGCAGGCCCAGCCTGGGTGGGTCTGCCTACTCGGCTCAAGAGACCACATCTAGGGGAACCAGTGTCCAGCCAGGCAGGTCCCCGGTGGCCACAGGGAGCCCGGGCATGGTCGATCATGTTCCTCTTCTTGGGATTCTTCCCCTTAAATAAGGTGTCAGTTGAATGGTTTATAGATTGGCTTTTGGGTGCCTAAAGCCCAAACAAGTAAAAGAAAAACTGGAATTTCAGTATGCACAAATGGAGGTGGTGTATTTCTGGAGAGGAAGTCCACAGCTTGCATCATGTTCCCACTAATAGGTCCATGGACTTTCAAAGAGGCTCAGAACAGCCGACTCAAAATGTTCTTAAAAAGTCAGCTAAATCAGCAGAGCCCAGACAGCTGTGCTGAGCAAAGGTGGTCAGCTTAACCAACCGAATATGCCCTAAGAAATTCTGCAGCCATGAACCCTTCTGTCCTTTAGGATTACCTGGAAAGTGTGTGGTGGTCAGCCCCGCCTGGAGCCAGAGGGTGAGGCAGGACATCCCATCTTCACTACATTAAAGGAGATGAGTATGAGTTCTTTGGACATACTTGGGGCATCATATTTATATAGTTGGTGGGTTCACTGGCTATTACACACTTGAATACTTGGTGCCCTAAGGTCAGAGGAGAAGCAGGGGCCACTGCCTCCACTTTCTGGCTCCTTGGAGGTCAGCCCCAATTGGAGTGGGTTTGAAATGCAGAATCTGCGGTCTTACCACCAGCCTACTAGATCCACATTTAACTGGGGCTCCAGGTCCCATGTGATTCATGGGCACCCTAAAATTTGAGAAGCACTGCTGTTGAAGGAAATTTGTGGAAGGCAAAAAGGAAGGAGAAAAAGGAAATGTGAAAACCAAAGTAACAAACAAGAATACAAACAAATGTCAGAGGAGAGGATGAAAGTTGAAGTTGGCTCTTAGAAAAAATATCTGAGATGACTAAACCAGGGGCCCAATTAATTTCCAAAGAATAAGCTGGAAAACTTAGAAAAGACATATAAAGATCCAATAAATGAGCCACTGATAACACTGTTTAAAGAATTTTATGTACAATCTTAAACTAATAGCTGAAAAACAAAGTTAACAAGCTGATAAGAATTTATAAGATACTCAATTTAAAGCTAAAGGAAAGACACTTAAATGGATCAGTAAAAGAAAATGAGTTAGAAAAACGCAAATCAACAGAGGGAAAAGCATGGGAACTTAATGGACTTGTTGCAAAGTCCTTCTATAATGTGTAAACATTTTTTGCTCACTTATATACACAAGTAAAACACTCATACTTTCTTTTTAACAAATTAAAGCATGTGATTTAAAGCCAAGGCCCCTCTCAATACCACGCCAGAAGGCCTCTCTGATATGAGCCTGGTGCACATATTTCAGGCCTGTTTTGTATGAATACATGATTCCACCAAAAATATATATTTTCAAAAATGGCATACCATTGTACATACCATTATGCAACTTGCTTCTTTTTTTTTTTTTTACTCCACATTACATTTCTCAGACCTATTCTTGTCATAAGCCATCAACCTGATATATTCCTTTCTACTCTTCTGGCAGTGTTTTTCCAACTTTGCTGACTGAGGCCCACAGTAAGAAATATGTGACCCAGTTCACACTTGTGAATATGCAAAACTGAAACAAAAATCTCACTAAATATTTACCCACTCCGTGCAATGCACTCTGTTATTTTCTATTCTTTGTTTCACACTGTGTCACAACCCACTAAGTTGATTTATTGACTCACTAATGGTCTGAACCACCTGTTTTATTTTGCCCTTACTCAATAAATAAATATTTATTTCTCCATCCAACAGATATTTACATTACTGTGGCTAATTTTCCACTATTACAACAACGTTCAGTGAATACTGTGCATGTACATGAATGCATCTATAGAGAGATACCTAGGAAAGAGAACCGCTGGGCCCTAAGATACGAGCACCTAACAATTTAAATAAAAAATCACAAATTGCTTTCCAAACCAGTGTATCCATTTATTCTCACCAGCAATGTACAAAAGCATGTTTTCTTACATCCTCACCAACTTAGGTTTTGATCTTCCTAATCTGACGGATTACAAGTGCCATTTTACTGTAGTTCTGCTTTGCATGTTTTATTATAAGAGAGTTTGTGCATCTTGTCTTTTAAAGATTCATTTACCCTTCTTTTCTTATGATTTTCTGTTCCTGTCCTTTGCTCATTCTTCAGTTAAGTTAATGCTCCTCCTTGATTTCTAAGAGCTCTTTGCATATTGAGAGAATTAGCTCTTTTTATCACATATGCAGCAAATATTTCTCCGTCAGGGTATCGTATATCTTTTGATTTTGTTGATGCTGTCTTTCTCATTATAGAAGTTCTCATTTCTATGTTGTCAAAGATATCAATCTTTTATTTTATGTCTTCCAGGATTTGTGTCAAACTTGGAAATGTCTCTCTATTCCAAGACCGTAGAAAAATTCTTCTAGTACTCTACTACTTTCATTCTTCATTTACATCTTTGATAGACTTATTTTGACCTAAGACAGAAAGTAGAGCACCTGCTAAATGTATTCCCCCAAGGTGGTAATATTGTACGAAGTTACTATCTTTCCCCACAAATCTGAAAAACTGCCTTTATCACAAATTACACACACAAATATGCATCACCACTATTTATTTCAGGTCTCTCTATTCTGTCTCATCTGTTCAATCTATTCAGTACCAAGTTATCCTAATCACTATAGCTTTTAAAATACTTAATATCTGTTAGAATTATCCCCTCCTCTTTATGTATTTTCATGTAAGCTAATTTTCCCATATGAACTTAGAATCAGTCTTCTACTACCAAAATAATCCTATTGGTAATTTTATTGTGATCACATCTTAAATGAATAGGACTTTTATAACACTGACCCCTTCTAGCCAGGGTTATACTATCTTCTTGTTTAAGCTTTTTATGCCCCTTAGTAGCATTGAAGTTACACATAAGTATATTTTTTATTGAGCTTATAACTAGTTTTTTTTTTCTCTCTTTTGCTGCTTACATAAGTGAAATTTTTTTTTCTTCCATCATGTTTTCTAGTTGAATATCATTTCTGTGGGAGAATTACTGATTTCTGTGCATTAATTATACACTCAATGACCTTACTGAATTCTCTTATTGTTTTTAGTAGTTTTTATACCTCTTAATTCTTTCTCTTATCTAATTATACCAGCTTATCTCTCCAAAATAAGGTTATATAATTATGGTACTTAATAATTTTAGCATAATGATTTGGTTTACATATATCATGAAGCAATTACTGCAGTAAGTTTAGTAAACCTGAATTTTTAAATTGGAATGTATCTACTATCTACCACTTCAGTACTAAGCAAAATCTGGCTACCACCCTGATAAAGATATATTTTCTCACGATGAGGAGGTATCTAATTATTCCTATGAGTTTTTATTAGAAAGAGATGCTTAATTTCTCATAAACCTTTTCAGCATCTTATTTTCTCCTTGAATCCTTTAATATGGGGAGCTTATTAATAGAAACCCTAAAATTAACCTATCCTTGCACTCCTGTTCTGAAATCCACCTGCCCATGGAGTTCTTCCTGTGGGCTGCTGGATTCTATTTGCTAGTTATGTTATTAGGATTCTGCACCAATATTCAAAGCCAAGATCACTGTGTAGTTCTGTGTGCCCATAGTGCTCTTCTGTTATGTTTTGTTACACCAGCTTCATAAAGAGAATTTAAGCATTCCTTATTTCTTTGCTCTAGAATGATTTAAATAGCAATAGAATTCCCTGCACCTTCAATATTTGAAAAAATTTACCTGTGAAACCGTCTGGTCCTACACTATTTTAAGGAAAAGCTCTTTGATAAGTTTCTCAATTTCTTCTATGGTAACTGGTCTGTTTAAGTTTTATTCTAGTTTCAGGTTTTTTGTTTTTTTTTAAAGAATACATACTCTCATATTACATAAACTATTTCTAAACATAGAAAAAGATTCTACCAGCATCACTGTAAGAAGTAAATATAGCCTTTACCCCAAACTTTACCAGGACAACATCCAAACAGCCTGATTCCTCATTTCTGCACCCCTTCTTCCTCATCCCTTTTCATCCCCCTTCTCTCACCACCAAGCTTTACTCACTGAGCCATCTGGGAAGCCCCTACACTCTTCCTCATCCTTCCTCGCCCCTCTTCTCTCATCTCCAGATTCACATAAAATGAAAACGGACAGGTTTGCAATTAATCAGAAACAGCTTGGCACTCCTCCGCCACTTCTGGTACCATCAGGGAAGGACTGGAAGTGAACAACCCAGTTCCCCCCACCTCCCCTCAGTGGAGTCCCCTCCAATCTCCCCTGGGCTTCTCTTCAAAGCCCTCACCAGCCCCAACCTATCTGTGAAACCAGTAGCCACCTCACCCTACTTACACCAAATCCTCGGCCTCCTGATGACTGGTACCAAGAAATCCACAGGTGTTCAATCATCAGACACCTGCCAGATGCCTGGGGTCCCTGACATACAAGGGTATTCCTACCTTCTAAAAGCATGGATCCCAAGAGTTCTTATCACAAGAGGGAAAAAAAAAAATTTCTTTTATTATCTATATGAGATGATGGAGGTTCACTAAAACTTAACTGCAGTGATTGCTTCATGATGCATGCAAGCCAAATCATCATGTTTAATAAATAAAGTTCATTGAGAGTCTATGTAATCTGTTTAAAAAAATCATTGAGCTGTACACCTTAAACTTACACAGTGCTATATGTGAATTATATCTCAATACAACTGGAAGAAAAGAAATAAAAGCGTGTTATCTGACTGAGGGGTTAAGACCTGCCCGCAAGTAACCACAAGGCCTCAACAAGCATCCCAGAACAACCAGGGACTCCATAGTACAGCAGAGCAAATCAGAAGGGCAGAGAACAGAGAAACCACTGACCACCAGGAAGATGGTGGGAAAAACACTTTAAGCAAGGGACCCAAAGCCAGGCTGCAGGGAAGATCAGCCCAATATGCCAGTGGTATAGAAAGCGGGGCAGATAAGCCTGGGAACCCCAGCGAGAGGTTTGGACGTGACACAGCAGACAGCGGGAGTCACCGTGGGCTTCTGTGCAGGGGAGTAACAGGAAGAAAGTGGTGTTTTGGTCACACTCCCCACATTCTAGGATGCCAGACTTGCATTCAAAGAAATGACTAGCTGTGCCAAGAACTCGGCGAGCTGTGGGGAGGACTGTAAACCACAAGCCTATGCTGATGCCACAAGTGACAATGGACACACACACACACACACACACACACACACACACACACACACACACACACACACAGAGTCCAGGCTCTAATTGAAGACACAAGACTGGGAATTATACCTCTGCACTAGGGTTTAAATAGTTTATTACACTACACAATAAAAACCACATTGCCACAAATCTCTAACCTCAGGGGGCACAGGTGCTAGCCCAAGCACTTTTCAGACCTAAAGGGCACCCAGATCACTTGAGGATCTTAACACAGATCCTGATTCTGCAACCTTCGGTTCTGGGTAATGCCGGATGCTACTGGTCCAGGGGCGACGCTCTGAGTAACAGAGGACTAAATGATAAGGAGAGCGCTCCCAGGCAGTAGATTAAGGGCATGAACCACAGGCAGAGAAAAAACTGAGGGCTGTCTGGAGTTAACAGCAGAGCACCCAAACCAACTCATTTTCTCAAAAAATTCACCATGGGGGTTCAGTAACTGGCAGGGCTCCCTGCAAAGCCGTTGGTAAACAGAAACCACCCCTGCATTTCACAACTACCACTTAATTACTCTCCCCATAACTTTTAACAGCAGCCCTAAGCCAGCTCTTTCAAATGCTGATGCCACTAATCAAGTCATAAAGCCTTAAGGTGTCATATTAATAGCTTTGATAACAGAGTGTAAAACAAACCCCAACAACAATCACATCTGCCTACCCTCTCAGCTGAGGCCATCAGGCAGGGTAACATTTGTGTTGCATCCCAGGTCAAAGGAATGACGACTTCAACCAGTGAGAATCTCGTATCCAAGATAGGTCACCCAAGAAAAATTTATCAGCTCTTTTATGATCCATCTGAGATGAGTCTGGAGGCCAATCACAATGCCACAATCCTAGTAACTTCCTTACTGTGCTCAGCTCCTTGGGTAACTTCGAAGCCTAGAAGAAGCTTCTGCCTCTCCCCACTCCCCTTCTCCTGACCCTCCTCCCCTGGGTTGCCTACTCAGGCACAGAGTGACCCACTTCAAGTCAACCTCATCACAAACCACAGAGCTCCTCGACACAACTTGATTTTGAAGTCAGACAGCCTATGTTTAAGTTTCACGCAGACAGTCCATCAACAGAGCAAAAATCAAGACTATCTGAATGTAGACCTGGATCCCATTTCCATGTGACCCACAAACTACTTACACAATACACACATACACACCATCAATTCAGTAAATCAGGCATCTACGTATGCAGAACCTCAGCACTCTACCATGCACAGTGAGGACTCATAAAACACAATCTCTGAATTTGAGTTGATCAAAGAATTGAGCTCATACCTCATACTCATGTAACAACCATACTCAATGGCTGGCACCTACCAATCTGGAGAATCTCCTCTACTGCGGCCTGAAGTTCTAGAGAATACCACTAATGGCAACTCCTCTGTGAAGATTAGGCCATTGGCTCTGGAAGGAAATAAGCCTGAGGACATCCTCTGCTGGGGATGAGTATGCCTGCAGTGTGTTGACTAAGCAATACATGAGGAACAAGAATTAATCTGTCCTCCAACAGTGAGTAAGTGATTCAACCAAGTTTACACAGGGAGTTTTAAAGCTGGGAGCTGAACTCAGGTCAACTCCCAGCCTGAGATTCTTCCAACTAGACCACATTCCCCTCACCCACATTTTGGAACTCTCCTATGAAATTAAAATCAGAAGGTTTGCCACTTCTTTGCTCTTTATTCCCCCCACAAACTCAACCAACTTTCTGGACCCTCTTTCTTTTGGGGGAAGCAACATAATCTAACCCATCTGAGAGGTGATCCCAATTCTCCTCTTCATGCAATAGGTCAAGAACAAAGCTAAGTCACATCCCTTCTTTAGGATTTAAGTTTTCTCTTATCTAAAACAAAGAGGTTAGTGGGGATGACTTCTAAGATCCTTCCCAGCTTTAAAGAAGATCAATGGGGGACTTCCCTGTTGGTCCAGTGGTTAAGACTGAGCTCCCACTGTAGGGGGCACAGGTTCGATCCCTGGTTGGGGAACTAATGATCCCATATGCTGTGTGGTACGGCCCAAAACACAAAAACAAAAAGAGAGAATCACTGGAAGCTTCACTTCACAGCTGAGAGGGAAAAGGGGCTCCCCTAAGCCACAACCCCTGCCTCATCCTGCTCTGTGCAGGGAGGGTGGGCTGGTCCAGGCAACTGATGAGAAGCTGCAGTCCATGGCCTCCTGTGGTTCACGCACAGCTTCCCCAGCCCACACAAAAGGGGGAGCAGCAACTGCCAGCTGTCTTCAGAAACTTGCCAGCAAGAATTCTTAATTAAAGTCTTTTGTTGCAATGCAGCATTATTCTTTTCAGTGACTTTTGTAAATTATAAAATTGATTTGTGTTCACTCCAGAAAACCAGAAGACATTTCATTTTTAATGACTTTTTGCAATCATAAAATAAATGTACATTCATTACAGAAAAATGAGAAAACTTGTTTAAAAAATCCCACCTAAACAAATCTAAATCTATGTGTTAATTAAACCATATTCCAACTGATAATCAAAGAAACTCCAGAGTTGGAACTGATGTAAAAGAGGGACATCCTAGGCTATGCCACAGGATGTTGGAGGGCGATCATTATGCCAGCACAGTCCCCCTGTCTCCACAGTCCCTGACAGGTGGCCACCCAGCCTCTGCTCCAACAATTCTCACTTTTCCAGGCAACCTGTGCCACGTGATGGACACTCCGATGGTTCTTCTTGCATTGGAGAGTGGTCATAATTATATGCATAGGAGTTTGTTTGTTTTTTTTAATTAGGTAGGGTTTTATTTCACAGACTTTTTATTTATTTGATTGAAGTATAGTTGATTTACAACGTTGTGTTAGTTTCTGGTGTATGGTAAAGCAATTCAGTTATACATGTTCCCTTTCATATTCTTTTCCATTATTGTTTACTATAGGATATTGAATATAGCTCCCTGTGCTATAAAGTAGGACCCATTGTTCACCCATTGCATATACATTAGTTTGCAATTACCACACCCAATCCATCCTTCACCCACCCCACCCTGGCAACCACAAGTCTGCTCTCTGTTTTCCATGTTTCATAGATAAGTCTGTTTCTGTTTCATAGATAAGCTCATTTGTGTCATATTTTAGATTCCACATACAAGTGAATATTGCATGGTATTTATCTTTCTCTTTCTGGCATATGCACAGGCTTTTAAGAGACTTGGACTTGAGTTCAAGTCCAAGCTCAGCCTTTTACAAGCTCCTTAACACGGGAAAGTGAACTTGAACTTGCTCATCTCTCAGATGGGAACAATAATACCTGCTTACAAGGGTTGTTGTAAAATTGAAATGAGAAAATGTATATAAAGCACCTAGCAAAGTGCCTGCACAGTGGAAAGTGAAAGTGAAAGTGTTGGTTGCTCAGTCATGTCCAATGACTCTGCGACCCCATGGACTGTAGCCTGCCAGGCTCCTCTGTCTAGGGAATTTTCCAGGCAAGAATACTGGAATGGATTGCCAGTCCCTTCTCCAGGGGATCTTCCCAACCCAGGGATCAAACCCAGGTCTCCTGCACTGCAGGCAGATTCTTTACCATCTGAGCCACCAGCTCAATAAACGGTAAGTATTGTTATTAAATGCTCATAACAGGTAGCTCATAACAATGGCCTTCAAACTTTTCCACCTTACCCCAATAAGATATTATACCATGATTCGGTACATAAAATATCAACATATACATATAAATACATAAAACTGAACAAATATTTCATAAATAAAACTGACCCATACACATCTGACCCACTCAAGTCTTTTTTTCCAATTCTTTTCAACCTTTCTATTCTATTTCATTTTTTTTAAACTGCTGGTTTAGTCACTAGATTGATTGCACAACCCACTAATGGAATGCCAACTACAGCTTGAGAAACACTGATGTATATACTAAAACCAAATACCTCCTCCTGTAGCTTCCACCTTTCCATTCTAACTTTACCTTCTGGAACCACATGGAACCACTCTGCTCTTCACATGCTTGTTAAATGTCCAAGCACGTGAAACATTTCCCATTCTCTCGAGCAGCCAGTGTGTGTGATCTGGCTTCCCAATCCCTCTTGGTCCCCATCTCCTCCTCCTCTGGACTCCTTCCTCCCTCTGCAAGTTTTCCTCCTTTAGTTACTGCTGCCCAGGATGCCCTGCTCATTTAGCAGCCATTCTGCTCTTCTGGTGACTTCTAGGTTGCCTCAGGTCAAGCAGCCTGATAAGAGCATCTTTTTGAACCTTCCCAACAGATGCGCCATTCATCCCAGAGGAACTCAGCTCTCCTTCAGCCCATCCCCAACTCCTCTCCATAAGCTGGTTCTTTCATACAAAGGTGTTCCCTCCACCTCCTCTTCTGTCCTTCTACAAATGAGATAAGGATGCCTCAAGGCCCATCAACCAGAAGAGGGAAAGTGAGGAAGAGTTTCAATATGCACATTTGAGCTTGAATCTACAACCAGAAAGTGCCCCCTTCTTACTCATCTCTGAACTAGCTCTGCCTGCAAACTCTGGCACCAAACCCGAGAAGGCCTCATCACCCAGTCACATCTGTCCCTTCACGGTGACAGCAGCCTTGCGACAAGGAATCTCACACCTGGCTGCAAACACAGCCCTTCATCGCTGACATCTCCCAGCACCACCTTGCATATGCAGGAAATGATACATATCAGATACAGCCAGTTTCCCATATCCTATCTGCATTTGTAGTCATCAAAAACATACACTCCTGATGATAAAAAAAAAAAAAAAAGAAATGCACACCCTTGCACCTAATGTCACTACTTTGATGGGTAACATTTCATAATTTGGTCTTTAAAAAGTTTCCAAAGCAAAACCTAAAAAAAGCCTACTATGCCTTCAAACTGAGAGCTAGCTTCTCCTGGCTCCCATATCTATCCTGCATGTGGGGATCTCATCACAAAAACATCCACAAGTTTTTCCCACAGAAGGGAACCCATGAACCCACCAACTCATATTTATGGGTTTATTATTTAAGTTTGGGCTTCCCTAATGGCTCAGACAGTAAAGAATCTGCTTGCAATGCAGAAGACCCGGGTTGGATCCCTGGGTTGGGAAGATCGCCTGGAGGAGAGCATGGCAACCCACTCCAGTATTCTTGCCTGGAGAATCCCATGGACAGAGGAGCCTGGCGGGCTACAGTTCATGGGGTCACAAAGAGTCGGACATGACTGAACGACTATCACTTGTATATATCCGTACCCCTAAATAATGTATTTTAAATATTTGTTGATTTTAAAATATATTCCAAAAGTATCATATGGTATGGAATACTCAGGGTCTTGCCTTTTTTTAAGTTAATTTAATTTTTCTTTTTTTTTTAAGTTTTGGCCACACCCTATGGTATGCAGGGTCTTAGTTCCCCGACCAGGGGTTGAACCCGTGTGCCCTGCAGTAGAAGAGAGAGTCTTCACTATTGGACTGCCAGGGAAGTTCCCAGGGTTTTGCTTATTTAAATCCAACCTTAGATGACTAAGATTCACTCAGATCATTGCAGGGAAATGGTTGTGCATTCATATTGCTGCCAGATAACAGCCCATCGTGTGACCAGAATGTTTTGACCCATCCTCTGGCTGATGAGCATCTGGGTTTCCAGTTTTTCACTAGTATCAACAGTGCCATAAGGAACATTCTCAGTATACCTCGCCTTGCCCACGAGAATGAGCTTCTCAAGGCAATTTTACACTCAGAAGTAGAAATGCCAGGTTACGCCATAGGTGCACATACAGCTTCACGAGATAACACCAAATTGTTTTCCACAGGGGTTTTCACCTATTTACACGCCGACCAGCAGCACATAAATGCAGCACACAGTGATCTGTGTTCTTTCCAATGCTTGCTACTGCACAGCTTCTCAATGCTTGACAATCAAACGGGGATATGGAATCTCACTGTGATTTGTACTCACTGATTACTAATGAAATTAAGTGTCTCATAAAAAGAGAGAGAGAGATCCTCCCCCAACCTAAAGGCCCTGTACTTTTCTTTCACAGCTCTTATCACGGTCTGTAAGTACACATTTGTGGGGTGATTTGATTAAAGTCCATCACCATGCCTGTTTTCTTCGCCACTGCATACTGGACCAACGCACAAAGTTGGGCTTCTGTGTGTGTGGAGGATAAATGAATGAATGCAAAAAGAGCTGAGTAGGGACTTCCCAGGTGGCTCAGATGGTAAAGAATCCACCTGCCAATACAGGAGACGCTGGATTGATCCCTGGGTCAGGAAGATCCCCTGGAGAATGAAATGGCAACCCACTTAAGAATTCTTGCCTGGAGAATCCCATGGACAGAGGAGCCTGGCAGGCTATAGTCCATGGGATCACAAGGAGTCAGACACAACTGAGCCACTGAGCACATACACACGCACGATAACAATAATAATAAAACAACATCTACTGTTGTAAGCTGCAGCCCTGACAGGGACCGCACACTTCACCCCAAATAATAAAAACTATCATATACATAGCATGCTTATTAGACTCCAGGCACTGTATTACATGCTTACGAGATTATTCTGATCCTCCCAACATCTCCATGGAAAGGATATGATAAACCCCATCTTACAGCACAGAAAACTGATGTACACAGAGACCAAGAATGTACCCAGTCGCAGCACATGAGTCAGAGTCGAATCAAGGTCAGCCTGGCTCTGGAACCCGGGCCCTTCCCGCATACCTGTTGCCAATCCCTCCCTCTGGGCTTTCCACGTCCTCCACGCGGGCTGCTTTTCTTTCCCATCTGCCCCTGCAACGACCCTCTGACTCCCAAGTTTTGCTTCACGGCCCACAAATGCTTTCCCTGCACTTGGGGAATAGTCCTCTAGTAAAAGATCACCCCACTATCTGTCACTTAAATGTCTGCACTGAATACACACTTACCTAGCAGGTCGGCTACAGAGGCTGGTGTCACCTGGCAGGCAGGTAGCAGGACATCAGGCAAGCCAGGCTCTCCCAGAGCCTCCCATAGCCACAGTTCCCACCAGCAGAGCCTCTGCAGAAAACAGCTCCTTTTCAACTCTGGGTTTCACTGAACCTGGAAACAAACATCTCACAAGTGCCTGCTACACCCCAGCACATGACATGCCTTAATTCAGCAAGAAACACTACGTAGCCACTAAAATTATACAATCTAGACCAACACATAGAAATACGCATGCAAAATCATGTTAAGTGGGGAAAAGAGCAGCTCAAAAATAGTGTCTACCAAATTAAGTACACACAGTACCCCCCACCCCCCCCACCCCTGCCCAGACCCCACACACACACCCGTAGATAATATAAATAGAACTGAGTGTTCACTGGAAACTTTCTTCAGTAAAGTTACTTAGGCTTCCAATGCTCCCCCCAAAGCTACTTGTCAACTATTTATAACAGGTGTGTTTCCAAAGTAATGCTATTAACAATAGCAAAGAATTATTCCCAAGGGAGTGAAAACGCCAAAAGGGTCATGATGATGTCGGGTTTGTTCATAGCTGTGTCTCCAACAAAGGGGTCAAAAGGGTCAGACCAGGGGTCAGCAACTGTGGTCTGCTGCTAAGTCCCACCACCTGGTCCTGCAAGTACAGTCTGCAGGGAGCAGAGTCACTCACCCATCTTTGCGTTGTCTCTGGCTGCTTTTATGCTACAGTGCGGAGTAGAGAACTCGGGACAGAGGCATGGCCCACCGAGCCGAAATATTAACTCTCTGGCTTTTTATAGAAAAACTGCCAATTCTTGATCTAATGCTTTGCCTAGTATTCTGCATATAGTGAGGATTCAATCATTTTTATTGAATTCATCATTTCCAATAAGACTAAGTCAAGCTAATACATAAGAATGAAGATCTTATTGACCCAGGGCACACGATAACCAATGCCTGAATGCTAAGTCACTTCAGTCCTGTCAGTTCAGACTCTTTGCGACCCCATGGACGGCAGCCCGCTAGTCTCCTCTGACCGTGGGATTCTCCAGGCAAGTATACTGGAGTGGGTAGCCTTGCCCCCTCCAAAGTATCTTCTTGACCCAAGAATCAAACCCCTCTTGTGGCTCCTGCATTGCAGGCAGATTCTTTAGCACTGAGCCACAGGGGGAAATAGCCACCAATGTCTAGCAAATGCGAGAGATATGTTCTTTTTGTTTTGGAAATATCTCCTTCTACATTACAAAAAAGGAGGGGAGGGACCCCTGACATCCTCAGTAGGAGATGTGCCTTGAAGACGGATCACACCAAGTCACCCATAGAGCTACAGTGAGAGACAGCTGGCAAGGGCCTGGCAGGTCATCTAAGGTCAGAAGTAGGACAACCAGTCAAGATGCTGTCATAATCCCCACATGGGCTCAAAGCAGGATTCTGGCCTCCGGAGCCTTCATTCTAAATAAGTCAGCTACATGCCCAGGACCTACTAGGGTGAAATCATTTATTTCCTATGTAACTTCTGGTTGGGACAATATATCAGCAAACAACTGTAGACTCAACTATTTCCCCCTTAATTTATCAGTACATCTGCATTATAATGCAACCCTGTATTTTTAGTTCTGTAGGGTTGATTATTCAGGGCTGATCATTTGGCTAGTGGCTTTTTGAAGCTTATTATGGCCCCAGAACCAGAAGACAGGAGAGAGGAAATGAAAGGCGGTGAGACTCAAATCAGTTGGTGTTGCTACTTTATTAGCTGATGAGATGCTAAGATTGGGGCAGAGAGGGTGGCAGAGGGTGAAACCCCTGGTCTGGAGGGCAGAGGCTCCCCGCAGGCATGCATCACCATATCTCCACACCTCACATCCCTGCGTGCTGAGAGTCTATCAATAACTTCGTATAACTGGCCTGTCCCTATCGGAGAACTTACTCCCTAAGCTCTCTTCCTTTTTTCATATAGAAAAACCAAAAGTCACAAGGAGATTCAGAGCTGAATGAAGCTCTAAGACCTAGAGCAAACCCTTGGCCTCCTGAAGTCAGAGGACAGGCCTGCCCTGACTCTGAAAAACCTGAAGATGGCTTCATTTAGGAAAATGTTTAGAAAAGAATGCTGGGAGGAGTCGAAGCCACTTCCTCATCGACCGCGAAGTCCTCCTCCCTCCCATCCACACACATGAATTATTGCCAGCGGGCCTTCCTACTTCCCAAAGACCCACAGATCCAGGAGAAGTTCAACGTGCTAGCTCTGAGCCACTGGGTTCACCCAAGGTCCCCAGGGACCATCCAACCCGCGGCCTCTGAGTGGTGATGGGACAGCTGACTCCAGCCCAGGCCCACAGACCCTTCTTTCTTCTAGCCCATCTGTATCCTAGCGGCCTCTCCATGACTATGGATGAGCAAATGAATGCCATCTGCCCATCACTTGAAGTGAAAACTTAACAGTCGAGTGAGGACCACACTCCTCATTTCTCCTTACATCATCACTCCTCCAACCGAACCGAACAAAAAACCACACCTCACTGTCCCTTCTCACTCTTCTCCTCTCCAGCCTGCCTCCTTCTTCCTTCTGCCCTCGGTACTGACTGGCAAAAAGCCTTCACTGCAGGAAGGCAGGCGTCCCCTCTAGCTGACCACACACTCTCCCTCGGATGCATCCTGGGAGGTCTGGAAGCCCTGCTCCCCTCGACCATGTGGGCTTTGGGACATCCTAAGTGAACCAACCACCCAGAGAAAACCAAGGAGAGGGGGCAGGCGGGGAGCTGCCGCCGCCTCCTCTCACTTTCCTCAGGGCCTGAGCTCCGTCAGGTTTTGAAGCATAATGAGTTTTGTTTCATAACAGTCTTAAATGAACTGGAAGGGGGAAGGGGATGACAATGATAAAAATCTTAATTAAAAAAAGTTCCTACAGGCAAAGAGACTTTCCAGATCCTAAGATGTGATGAAAATCTCTTAAGTTGGGGGCTCTACAGAGGAACCCCCCCCCCAACGACCCAGCATTCAACATACACCTCTGAGGACCTACTATGTGCCCGGCATGATTCGGGGTGCGTAGGATACTGCAGAGAACACACACACAAAGATCCTTGGCTTCCTGGGGGCTCATATTGTAGGAGGGAGGAGAGGGGCAATAAAGATATTTAGCAGATAAACAATACAGAGGGCTTCCTGGGTGGCTCAGTGGTGAAGAATCCGCCTGCAAAGTAGGAGACGGTCAGGAAGATCTCCGCCCCCCGAGGAGGAAATGGCAACCCACTCCAGTATTCATGTCTGGGGAATTCCAACAACAGAGGAGCCAGGGCGGTGGGGGGAAGGGGATGGAGGGGGGAAGGGAAGGGGGGAAGGCAGGAAAATGGGGGGAGGGGAGGGAAATGGGGGAGGGGGAGAGGGGCCCTACAGTCCATGCATGGGGTTGCAAAGAGTAGGGCTGGACTGATTGACTACACAACAACAACAAACTATATGGAATGCTAGAAGGTGAGCCTGGGGATAAAAGAAAAAGTCAAGGAGATAAAGAAGATGGAGACGTCAGGGTGTGGTGTTAAATGCAGAGGTAAGGAAAGCCTCAGTAAAGAGAGACATCTGAGTGAAGACTGGAGGAGGAGACAGTGAGCAACGCAGACGGGTATCCAGGTTTTGAAAGAGCCATCCAAGCAGCGAGGACCACCTGGGTAAAGGCCCTGAGGCAGGAACATGGAAGGTGCATCCAAGGAACAGTCAGAGAGTCATTGTGGCTGGAGTGAGTGGGCAGGTAGAGAACAGTAGAACATCCTATCACAAAAGCGAGCGGGGGCGGGGCAGGGTGTCACCAGACCATCGAGAGGACTTTGGCTTTCACTGACTGAGGTGGGAGCCACTGAAGGTTATGAGCAGGGGAGGGACAGAGCCCCTTCAGTTCTCTGTTACTCCGTCATTCCTTCCTGGTGACCTGCTTGGATATATTTAATAAACGCATCTCTCCTGCAAAGCCCTCTCTGATTAATCACTGCAAGTTATAAACTCAAACCACCCTAAAAAAACCCAGCAAACCCCACCCCTACCTCTCCCTCAAATCAATATCAGACCCAAAGGGAAGGAGAGGCGGAAGGCGAGGGAGGGGAATGGGACCAGGAGAACACAATGACAAAGAGCGAAACAAGGAGAAAGAAGATATACATGGGAATGAACACGAAGTTCCAAAGACAGGCTTAAAGACAAAGGAAGAGTCCAGCTGCTCCTAAGGTCCCTTATTCTTCACCTACTCCATCCAGTTTATTAGGCCCACAGCACTGGTGCTTAAGCTTTCCAGTCCCTGCTGCCCTGTGGCCGCCCTGACATTCCCATGCGTCGGGAGCCCACTCTTTATACATCGTTACTCCATATCCTGATGTTCAGGGAAGGGAGAGACAGAGTCCTTTATTCTTACTCTTTAAACTGCAAAGGCCCAGCAAACCCTAGCCCATCAGGTAGAAGCAGAAACCTCCTTGTAGGGACTTCCCTGGAGGCTCAATGGTTAAGAATCCACCTGCCATTGCAGGGTCCACTGCGTTTGGACTGCATTCAGTCCCTGACCTGGGAAGATCCCACATGCCACGGAGCAACAAACCTGTGCGCCACACCCGAGAACCCGTGCTCTGCAACAAGAAAAGCCACCACAGGAGGAGTCCGCACATCGCGACTAAAGAGTAGCCCACGCTTGCAACAACTAGAGAAAGCTCATGCACAGCAACGAAGACCCAGCACAGCCAAAAGTAAAACAATAAATTAATTAACTAAAGAAAAGAGACTCCCTTGTCATTGAATCCGCACCAGATCCCCAACAGATTCACTACAAGCCACTAGACAACCTCAACCGGCCGATCTACAAAGTGAGTGGCCACCACAAAGCCCCAGTTCCAGGAGTCACTTCTGTCCATGGCATCTCCTTCCCCAAACAGTCCCCACATTCACACTCATCCCCCAGCTAACACACGGGAGAAAAAAATAAATGCCTAATTAAGAAAAGGCTGGGGAAGCCCTGGAAAAAGCCAATGTTGGTAGAAAGGAAATAATAAATCACAACAATTAGCTCAAGGTGGTACAGTGTGGGGGTTAAAAGCACCAGCTCTAGAGCCAGAATGCACGGTCCAACTCTGCCACTGAAGAGTGTGTGGCCTTGGAAGAGTCATCTTGTGAACTTGGGTGAGCTATCTATCCTCTCTTGCCCCAGATTCCTCATCATTATTAGTTCCATTATGGTCCCAGGGCTATTAGGAAAATTTAAGTTAGTATTATGTTAAAGCATGTAAAAGAATGTTGACACATGGTACCCATTACAGGAATATTTTTAAAGAAGGGACTTCCCTGGCTATCCAGTGGTTAGGACTCTGCACTTTCACTGCCAAGGGCCTGGGTTCAATCCCGGGTAGGGGAACTAAAATCCCACAAGTAGTGCAGCCCGGTCAAAAAAAAGAAGGAAGGAAAAACACTTTTTTCAAAAAGGACAGCTTTCTTCTAAAACATCTGAGAGAGAAAGACTACAGCTTTATTTCCGTACCTGACATATGCATGAAAACAATCAATACTGATAAATATTTTCAACTCTGATCATTCCCATTCCATACTTTTAAAGTAGTATTTTTAAAATAATACAGTACTATGGCACAAAGATTGCACCATTACTTATATAAGAGTTTAATGGGAAATGACCTAAGTATCTAACAATAGAATGGTCAAGCAGATTATAAAAGCTGTAAGAAGGAGTTCTGGGCAGATATTAAAAATCACCTAATGAAGATTTTTTTAAAAGACATGGAAAATACTCCCAGTGTCAAATAATAAAGGATACAAAAATTAGCCTTCACTTTCAGCTATTATGACACGCGTCTGTGTGCATGCTCAGCCACTCAGTCGTGTTTGACTCTACGACCCCATGGACTGTAGCCCACCGGCTCCTCTGTCCGTGGGATTTCCAAACAAGAATACTGGAGTGGGTTGCCATTTCCTCCTCCTGGAGATCTTCCTGACACAGCGATGGAACCTGCGTCTGCTTTTCTCCTGCCTTAGCAGGCGGATTCTTTACCACTGAGCCACCTGAGAAGCCTCCATTATGACATAACTGCCAGGAAACTCACCATCCTGTATAGAACAACCATGAAAGGTAAATAAAATACAAAACAATAACAATAATAATAACTGTTTGCTGGTGTGACACAGGAGTACAACGAGGCAGCTAGGACTTAAGCCAAGCTCTTAGAGGAAAGGGAAGCTTCTGAGATGTATGCTAGTACTAATGCTTCCCCTTAGGACATTTGCCGATTTGGTAGAAGGAACATTAAGGTGAAACAGAAGGCAGCAAATTAAAGCTTGCAGCGGCTTCCTCCCTGGACTGAGAAGGCAGAAACTGGAGTTCAGGGCCATGACAACAGCCAGGATTTGAGAGGCCAAGATCCCAGACAAAAAGAACACACATAATTGAGCCCAACATTCGACAGCAGTTTCCCCTCAACGCATTGGCTGACACCTAACCCAAAGTGTGTACAAGGCTAGACTCTGGGAACCTAGCAACAATAAGCTATTAAAAGGGGTCCGATGGTTAAGAATTCACCTTGCAATTCAGAGGGCACAGGTCCAAACCCTGGTCTGGGAACTAAGATCCCACATGCCACGGAGCAAGTAAGCTCTGAGCCACAATTACTGGGCCTCGGGGGCAGGTCGGGGGGTGGTTTCAGCTACATGTCATAACTAGAAAGCCCACATGCCACAGCTAGAGAGTCCACGCATCGGAAAGAAAGATCCCGCATGACGCAATAAGACCTGACGTAGCCTAATTAATTAAAAAAAGAGAAGTAGCTATTAAAAGACTTAAAAGGTAAGTAGAGATTTTAGTAGTTTCACAGGGGCAAGGAGACAAAATCTGGAGATCAGGGCCTATGAAGAAAAAGGGACCCTAATAAACACCCACCTTACAAGTAAGGGCAAATCAGAAATACCAAGCGTAAATGAATCAAGGTGATAGAGCCTGAGCCTCTATATTTTCCAAGTAAAATGCCCAACATTCAGACAAAAATGACCAAGCACGTCAGGAAAAGGCCCAAACCAAGAGAAAAACATAATCATTAAAAATAAAGATATATTTTATCATAAATCAAATATTTCCAACAATAAAAACAAACTTAAGAAGTAAATAGATGAGTTTTATAGCAAAAAGGAAACAATAGAAGAGATAGTAGGTGAATTAGAAGATAGAACAGTAGGAAAAAATATTCACATTATAGCACAGAAAAACAAAAACAAGCTCACGGGACATGCAGGATACCATGAAATGGTCTAACACACATACAGAGGTCTAAGGAGATGAGAGAAATAGTGGGGCAAAGTAATATTTGAAGAACTGCCCAAGACTTTTCTAAAACTGACCCAAAAAACACCAGCCCATGAATTCTAGAAGCTCTCCAAACTCCACAGGGCTCACATACAAAGAGTACCACACTTTTATGCACATCATAGTAAAACTGCTAAAAACAGTGCCAAAGGGCGGGGGGGGGGGGGGAAATATGTTCATTTCAAAGTGATCACAGTGAAACTGACAGATGACTTTTTAACAGAAATGAAGAAAGGCAGAAGACAATGGAATGATATCTTAAAAGGACTAATTCTACACCTGGTAAAAATATCCTCCAAATATAAAGGCAAAAATGACACTTTCAGACAAGCAAAAACTGAGAGAATTGTGACACCAGCATACACATACATACACACACAACAAGGGGGAGTTCTCCAAATAAAAGAAAATTAATCTGTGAAGAAAGCATGTATATGTTTTTACAGGGAGAAATGAAGAACATCAAATAGAGGAAATATGTGAATTAATCTAAAAGACTGCTGACTTTTAAAAACAATGTCTTACGGGATTAAAGTCTTATGATAATTTTATGTTATTTTATAAATAAAATATTTATATATTTAATTTAAATATATATTAAAATATATCTATTTGACCTAAATTTATATTTTAAAATAAATATAGTTATTTTATATTTAAAATATAAATGCATTTATTTTATATTTAAAATATATATGTATTTATTTTATATTTTAATTATCTTTTATATTATATTACAATAACTTTATAGGATAGAATTCTTAGGAGAATTAAAATCACAGCAAGACTTCAAAAGGAATATAAAGAAGGTATAAGAGTCAAAGTGTTCTAAAGAGCTTGCATTGCCCAGAAAATGGTGAAATGATCACTTCAGGGTAGATTCTTAAAAAAAAAAATACAAAATCACAGTCAAAGCATTCAACTGTGCAAAGGTATATCTACTGAAAAAAAAAAAAAAAAACTAGGAAAAAAGCACTTTTTAAAACAGAGGTTCTACCTAGATGATGGAATGAGGTTCAACCTAGATGATGGAATGAAGACTGGTTTTCATTTTCTTCAAATTTTGTGGCATTTTCGGTAGAACAACTTTTTTCTTCAATATCTGTTTCATATAGCACTAGACAGTATTTTCTTATACTTGAAGGGGGTGAAAGTGGCCTTCATTTTCTTATAAAGATTTAAAAAGAACAAATTCCTAGAAAATTGGACCAAGATCCTGTATTTCTGCAGTCAATTATTAGCAACATTTATTCTAAGAATGCTGCTTGTCTACTGACCAACTATCTGACATATCCTGTGTCCTGAGCACAGAATGACTACTCACTCATGTAGGTTTGGTGAGAGAGAGAGAACACCTAAGTCCTTCTCGATAAGTATGAGGAAATTCTCACTTCACTTCTGAGAATAATTCGGGTCATCTGGTCTTCCATAACAGAAATCCAAAGAGCTTGCTAAATTAACAAGTAACAGTCATCAAGCAAGAGGCAGTTGTACTCCACTTTGCAGCAAGGACAAAGCTGAGCCCCAGAGAGAATGCATATTGTTTACAGAATAATTCATGTTACACAAGAATGACCATTTTTTGAAAACCAGTAATATTAGGGTGGAGGGGATGCAGCATACTCTCTTATGCTGGTAGTATGAATGAAAATTAATTTTATAACTGTGTGAAAAACAATTAGGAAATATTATCAAGAACCTTAAAAAACACCCACTCTCTTTAACACAGTAATTCTACTTTCCAGGAATTTAGCCAAAGAAAACAATCCAAGATGTGATCAAAGATCTATGTATATCTATGTTCCATGATCTATGTTCATCAAAGCACTATTTATTGTATAGTAAACAATAAATAAATAATATAGTAAACAATATTAATAATACATAATAACAAATGAGAAGTAAGCTAAATCTCTAATAAAAATGACTAGTTAAGTCAGGGGGCCCAATGCCTGGTACACAGTATGTGCTACATAAATATATATCGAATACAGAATCCAAATAAGAGGATACTAAACAAGTATTTCAGAATAAAAATGCTTCCCAAGAATATTTAATGAGCTAGATATTAAAGCATATGCAAAATAACCCCAATACTATTTTTAAAGCACAATATCAGAGCTAACGCTTCTTGAGAATTTACTCTCTGCCAGGCACAGCCCCAAATGTTTTACAGGTATCATCTCATCCCAACCAGTCCTAACAAGTTGTTATTATTTTCAGTAACTGAAGGATCCAGGATTCAAACCCAGGCAGTCTGGGTTTGAACTTATATTAAGAACTTATACTCTTAATACACTCTTAGTCACTAGACTACACTCAAAAAAAAAAAATACTGGATGGAAATTACTAAAATGTTAATAAGAACAAATTAAAGAGAACTTAAAGACAATTTTTATTTTCTTCCTTAGACCTGCCGACATTTTCTGAATTCCCTATGATCACTATGTACTATTTACAGCCTCCTTCTCTAAAACAAAGTCTTAGGAACTCTTTTCATTTACCATTTACACAATTTCAGTGAAAAAGTCTTAGCTCTAACAAAGCTTTGAATCATCTTTTTTTTTTTTATTTTGGCCCTTGCAGGGTGCTGGATCTTAGTTCCCCAACTAGGGATCGAACACACATCCCCTGCAAAAGAAGTTTGGAGTCTTAACCACTGGACCACCAGAGAAATCCCTGAATCATGTCTTCTCCAGGCCTCACAATCAGGAGCACATTTGTAATCTGACATGACATTCTGATCAGAGAAGAGGGACAAGCCTAGACTGTGGACTTCTATTCCACAAATACAGGTTACCCTCCGGCTGCTGAGGTGCTGATTTTTACATATATTCTGCCGTTCATCTTCCCAATGGCCCTACCAAGTAGATGTGACTATCTCAGGAAATGGAGGTTAAGGAAGGTGAAGTGACTTTCCCAAGGTCATGAACACCACTCCAGTCTGGTCAAAGGTCTGTCCACCAACCACCCCCCAAAATCATGTAGAACAATTGGGGCAGAGCTGAGCGCATGTTCAGGCCCAATCACTACATCCCTTGGTACCTCCATTCCTTCACTTGTATGATAGGGATCATAATGCCTTTCTCATAGAGTTGCTTTGAGGCTTAAATGAGGTAATATATGTAAACTGGTGATGTGTATTTGCACTTATTAGGGGGCTGTTACACTTTGAAATGCATCCTGCCCCCAAACGTGCACAACGTGAGGTCACCACGGCCAGAGTACACAGCCTCATCTACTGAAAGAAAAGAATCCTCGTATGCTTCTCTAAAGCCCACCGTCCTGGTTCCCTCTTAACTATCTCAGAGACTGGATTGATCTCAGTTACATCCCAGGCTCCTTTTCAAAACTCTCTACACAGCCTTCTTCAATTTAAGCCTCCAAAAGTGTCCTCAGAGAAGAACCTGGCACGAGTTGGCAGAAACAGGAGGCTGAAATCCCAGCCTGTGAGCCCTGCACTTCTACTCGGATGTGATCACAAACTGAGGCTTGTGATGACCCAGAGTGAGATGTTCCCTGGAGGGACACAAATAGGCAGGCATAGGGCAGCAGAGGAGAGGGAAAGAGGACAGTCACCAACCAAGTAGACAGTGGATGGGGTGGGGGGTCCCAGTACATGGCAGGGGGCCTCAAAAGCAAAAGGGGTACAAGGACCCAGAAGAAGAATTCTTGCGGTTTCCCTTAGAAATGGAAAAGAGCATCTAAAATGGAGAGAGATCCACTTCTCTAGTGGTCCAGGGGTTAAGACTTTGCCTTTCAATGCAGGGGGTATGTGTTCAATCCCTGGTCAGAGAGCTAAGATCCCATAAGCCTCCATGGCCAAAAAAAACAAAACATAAAACAGAAACAACACTGTAACAAATTCAATAAAGACTTTAAAAATCATCCACATTCAAAAATTTAAAAAAAAAAACCCTTTAAAAATAAATAAAATGGAGAAAGAAATGGCAGAAGGCCCTGACTTGGCAAGATGGCAATGCTACTCTTTCAACATCACTGCCACAGCCCAGAAGTCCTGACCCCTTAGCCCTCTTACCTCTGCGCTTCCAACATTTTCCTAACTGCTCTCTCTCAGCCTGCGGGCTCAGCAGAGCCAGCCTGTCCTCCACACCTCTTAGGGTAATTTTTCTAATACATAAATCTGATGTGGCCCCATTCCACCCACACCCCAAGCCATTCAGTGACTCCTCCACTGCCGACAGGGTCAAGATCAAGCTCCACACCACGGCACCAGGGCAGGAGAGCCCCCCCCCACATCCCCACCGCCCAATCCTTTGCTTATTCCTCCAGCCTCTTCACCTGCAATGTCATTAACTTCCTATGTGCCAGGCCCCAGCTGGGGGCTAGGTATACAGTGATAAGCAAGACATGACACAGATGAACAAAAGACCCAGTTCATGCGTTTAAAAAGCTGAAAGTCATGCTGGGGAGACAGATACACGAGGGGAGTGCTGCAATCCAGATGGACAGGGAGATGGAAGTCCTGCCTGTCCTGGGTGTTTAGGGAATGCCTCTAGAGGAAGTGGGAGTGAACCAGGTGAGGGGCAATGGAAAGGACATTCCATGCTAGAAAAACCCTTAGAACACAGTTTGACAGCACTCTCTTGACAGAACTTCTCCACTAGTGGAAATGTCCTACATCGATGCTTTCCAATATGGCAGCCACTAGCTGTGGGTGGCCACTGAGCACTTGACATATGGCTAGTGCAACTGGGGAACTGAATTTTAAATTTTATTTATTTTTAAATTAATTTAAATTTAACTGGACACAAATAGCTAATGGCGACCATGCTGGACGGCACAGTTCTAGAGCATTCAACTAAGGGTGATGTAAAATGAAGTTAGATGGGTAAGCCTTGAAATAGAAGTGGTACTGCAATGAAGCCAGACTGTATGTGGTTTCCTATACTAATCAGACTATCAGCTGTCCCCTCCCCTTTGTCTAGCTGTAAACACCCCCTGAACCCACACAACCCACCCACATACCACCTCTCTCTGAAGACTTCCCTCCTACTTACTATTTCTGAAGTTTTGTCTTTTCCTAGGGAGGCATCACTGTGTATCATCATACTTCTTCTATGTTCTATATATGTTCTTCTAACAGTCCTCCACTAGACTTTGAGCACCTTCTCTTACTTGTTCTAGTACATCAAGCCACTGGAACAATCCCAGCACATGGGAGCTAATCAATAAATGCCTGATGAACAAGTGAGTTATCAGCAAAGGGACCACAGCCTGGCAGGTAATGGGGCGGGGGGGGGCATTCACCTCTTCTAACAAAGACATGAGCCCCTAACTTGACCTATCTTAGAATGCCAGCTCTGTCCAGGAGGGCACCAGCTCTCATGATCGCCATGAGCACTTTACCCTTACTGATCATCAGCATGCCTCGTGGTGGCTCTATTTTCCCCAAATTCCTAGAACCTAGAGGCCTGTACAAGGACGGTGATGAGCCAATTTTTAAAGGCAGCATGGCCTAGCGATCAGGAGCCAGTCTTTGGAGTCAGTCCTGGCTCTGGAGACCAGCTGGGCAACGTAGCCCCTGAATATCCTTAAATGAGTTCCTGAGACTGAGGCATCATGTCTGCCTCTTACAACTGTGCGGATGAGATGCCTGACACTCTACATGGTCAGCTCTCTATAAGCACAGGGTACGCTATAAACCAGACACACAGTAAGCTCTCTATAAGCAATAGCTACCACTCCTAAAGCGATGTGGAATCCTCACTTGGGTTCCCCACAGCATATGCAAACTCCTGAGCCTCTCAATCGGCTCTTTACGATGCCCCCCCAGATGCAAGGGATATAATCCAACCTCTGACTCACAACACAGTTGCCAAAAATCTCCTCAAGTTCCCAGGAGAAAATTTATTTTAATTCCCTCTAACTTTAAAAATTAAACAGTCCTCATAGCATTTTGGGGTGGCAGGGGTGAGGACGGAGACCGTGAAATCCAACAAGCCGCTTGGAAAAGGTTACAGACTGATTGGAGAAAGAAAAGGAGAAAGCAGCTGGAGGGGGTGGGGGGGGGGATGGGGACAATCCCCTGAGTTTCTGCTATTATTGAATACCCCAACTCTCAAAGCAGCCCCGCATCCCCCTCCTCCACGTGGGCTAAGCTCCGTTAATGAGAAAGCGGAGCTCTGCCTACATTACCACAATAATGATTTCCCCGTTGCATTTTTACATGCCTGCTGCTTTATCATAGCAGAAGTAGACATATATTTTCAATAAATCCCTTCTCTCTCCTTCCTCCTCCCCAACTCCAGCTCTCCCAGTAAATGTCGCTCCCTCCGCGCCCTCCCCCACCGCAATCCCAACCCCGGAGCACAATGAGTTCCACTAATCAAAACAGAAAGAAAAAGAAAAATGGAAAAATCACAGCTGCTGAAAAACAGCATTCGCTACAAGTCAAAGCCCTCCACATTTTTTCTGCAGGCAGCGTTTACTTCTTCAAGGACACAGCACCCCTCCCCTATCAGAAATCTTACGTAGAGTTGCTCCAAGGGGAAGGGGGGGCGGGCGGTGAAGAAATCTAATATTCACTCTTTCCTATTTTGACTAAGCCAGCACAGACAGAAATATAGATAAGGCCTTGAATAACTGATTTAACAAAATGTCACTTATTAAAAGAGATGGGGGGATGGGGCCACATTTGCATTTGAGAGCTCAGTTAAACCATCCCAGCTAAAGCCTGCCAGGCCAGAAAGGCAAGGGGGCAGCAAACATTTCTCTGGTCTGGTCTCCTTCAGCGGCTCTAAGAGCTGATCTTGGTGGCATAGAGGCCAGGATTTCTCCCTCCACCAAGAACTGATGGGGAGAGAACCAGAGAGGCAAAACCAAAGCAACAAAGCATCTGGAAGCATTTACACTGTACTGTACTAACCAGCGCCAGGCTCTGTGCTAGGTGCTGGGGGTGCAGAATTGAGTGGTGACCCAGTTCTGGCCTCCCCAGGGCAGTCTAGAAGGAGTGAAAGACACGCCCAGTGGTCAAGATAACAACAGTCCTGCAAGCCAAGGGCTGCAGGGGCCCAAGGGTATTCCCCCCCCCCCAACCCCCGCAGCCCACCCCACAGTTTGGCCCAGGCCCAGGCCCATGGAGCCCTCAAGAAAGACTTCAGGAATGAGAAGCTGCACCGTGAAATTGTCTGAATTCCATGCTGGTCTCTAAAAAAGCTCAGACCCTTCAAAAGGAAAGAGGCCACCGAATGTCCTTACCTACCCTGGCTCCCCTTGAAAACCCCTCAGCTCACGTGTGTTCCCCCAATTAAAACACAGAAGTGGACAGGTCCCAGCACTTGAGAATCAGCTCATTACGGGTAGCCTTCAGTTGAATTTTAAGGGAGTTGGGTATCTCCCATTGTGATGACAACAGAGAGGACTCAAACAACCCTCCTATTAAAACTCCTTGGGTATTGACTCCATTATTTTTTCCTTTTCCTTTTTTAAAAAGCTTTCAAAGAAGTGGGACTGGAGGTGGTTTCCCAAAGACGAGGACAGGCTCTCAGGGCAGCCTCTGTTACAGCCTCTGATAAAACAAAGAAACCCTAGGGGCCCTCAGGAAGCCTCCCCAGGTAGCAACCTGCTCTAGGCCCAGTTGTTCAAAGGCAGAGCCTGCAGACTGAAGGCCAAGATCTCTATTATAGAAATGACCACGGAGGGGCCCATAGAGGGGCCAGGGCTGAAAGTAGCAGGCGGATGAAGAATAGCCACTAGATCTGTTAAAGTCAAGTTTTTTGGTTTTCATCACAAAGCAGGCTTAAAGCTGTGTGCTACAGCATGAGCCAGACAATTGAATTTTTTGAAAAATGTAATGCCCAAAACATGCTTAAGTCATCTGAATATTTCCTTGGAGTTCTAAGGTCCTTGGAGTTCTAACCCCCAAATTCCCAGAGGATCTTCTTGGTTTCCAGGATCCTTAGCATTTATTCTGTACCACAACTCTTATTGAATACTATATAACATTATCTGTTTGAGGGTACACAAAATTTGGAGGCCATTCAAATTCTGGCATTAAACTAGGGCTTTGGATGCTGGCTGGACATGTGACTCTGGGTTAATCACTTATTTATATTTTTTTCAATTCTACTTCTTCAGCCTCACTTTCCTCAGCTGTAAAATTAAAGTAAAAGCTACCTCCTATGGTTGCTGCAAGACAGTTAAAAATAAGACATGCCTAAGAGGCTCTGGACCTATAACATGCTAGGTAAACACTAGTTATTACAATGACATCATCCATTTCCTCTCTCTCTCTCTTTCTCTGATTTCTCGTTGATTATTTTCCCTCTCTATGAAACCAAACTGATATCGGTTCTACTGATCTCTCATAACTGACAACTCGTGTTTATTTTACAAATACAGGAAGAAGTCCCCTTATCCACAGGTGTGCAAAATCTCACTAACTTCTGAATCTAGGAGATGGGTATAGTGGAGTTCATTATACTAGTCTGTCTACTTTTGTGTGCGTTAAAGCGTTTTCATAGTAAAAATTAATTCTGAAATAAATAAATAAAGCCTCAACCTCTGAGGCAGAGGCCAGGGGTCCGATTAGTAAGAAGCACCAGTTACTTTTTAAAACTAGAAATGGCTTTCCAGCATACACAGTAAGACTGAGTGCTAAGGACTGTTTTCAGGTAGACTCAGCTTTATGCAACAGTCCTCATTTGCAAAACAAATTCAGAAGGTGAATGAATCACTGCTAAGACCACTGGACCACTGTTGGTGTTCTTCCGTGGGTTCAAGGTTCCCCTGTACCAAGTTCACAGAACAAGTTCATTTGGCCCTTTGAGTGGGCAGGTCTCAAATTCTATATATGGAATCAGACCGTGAACCTACAAAGACTGGCATTTTACAGCCAGCCCTGCTGATGCCAGCTTTCCGGCAGTAGGCGCAGTTTCACCGAAAGAAATCACAGAGGACTTGAAAACCCCAAACAGAAAGCGGCTCCCAGCAGGAAGCAAGAGTGAGAGTGGACACAGGACACCGGGAGGGGGGGTTTCAGCAGAAGCTTTGGGGAACCGAGGGAAGTTGTTCATTGGTTGCCAGGTTTCACAACTAAAAAGAGATCCGGCTGAAGATCACCGCACCTCGCTGCCGCCCATGTGCCACACCGCTTACAGTTTACATCGCACTTTGCGTACATTATCTGATTCCATCCTCACAACTCTCACAGAAGAGGCGGCAGATGGTATCACCTTCTTTTTACAGATGCGGAGGCAGACTCGGAGGCTGACTTGTCTAGAGCCACACGACGGGGCTGGACCCCCAACCCAGATCTGCTGACTCTCTCCTCGCGCACTCACCTGCCAGACAGTCCCCATCAATGGGGCCACCGGCGCAGGCTACAGCAAATTTTTGTTAAAGGCCGCCTGAAGAAGAAACAGCCCTTCCGCCTTTTATTTTTTCTCGCTCCAAACGTATGACACCAGTGCCCACCAACTTTTGAATAGGGCTGCAAAGCTCAGATGTCTTTTCCCAATCATAGTTTTCAAATCAGTCTAACGCGAAGCTCAAATTACTCTAACTGAAGACTCTTTTCCCCAAGCGAAAGAATCCTGTCTTGCCTCTGTACTGCTCCATAATGCAGTCAAATGTTCAAAGAAAACGCAGTACAATTTTCTGATGCAGTCTTAACCCTTGTCGTCTCTGGCTGGTGTCAGAGCCCGACCCCAAAACCCCTGCCCAAGGGGAATGGGACCTCAGCCTGGAGAGACAGAGCAGGTAGCTGCCCCAGCAGCTCCTCAGCTTTCCCTCACGGCCACCTTCACTCCATCTGGGGCTCTTCGCTCCCCGTCATCATGAAGGAAGTGTCCCTCCCTCCTCCCACCAAGGCCAGATCTTCCCTACAGACTTTCTCAAGGACTTTTGCTCAGGCTGACCCCACCCATTGCTCATGATCAATCCCTCCCTCTCCCCGGATCTTTCCCATCATCACACACATAGACCAGTAGCACGTGCAAACCCTTCCCTCTACATGCACATCCTCCCAACTCCCTCTCCATTTCTCTGCCCCTCTTTCACAGTCAAACTTTGCCCCAAAGTTGTCTACACATGCTATTCCGGGGTTCTTCACCTCCTATTGCCCTCCCAACCTCCTCCAATTTTGCTCCCACCTAAACCATTGCTCCACTCAAACTGTTCTTTGCAAAGTCGCCAATGGCTTCCATTTTGCCAAATCTAGTGGTGACGTTTCTGGCCTTAAACTCGTGAAACATTTAATACACTCAAGCACACACACACACACACACACACACACACACACACACACACACACACACACACACACACACACACACACACACACACACACACAGCCTTTTCTTCTCTCTCAACAGATTCCTTAGAGCACCTCATCCAGTCTCCTGGATTTAAATACCACCCTTTGGCTGATGGTTCACACATTTTGATCTCCTGCCTGGCCATTCCTCTGGGGCTGGATGCTGTAACAGACTGCAAGCTTAACATCTCCATCTTGAATCTAACAGGCATCTCACACTTGGCAGTGCCCAAAGTGAAATCGCTTGAGTCTCCTCCCTGGACTCTCCCTTACCCCCGTCTCAGCAAAGAGCACCACCTGTGTCTATGCAACTGCCCCCATCAGAAACCTCCTCGTTGCATTTCTCCTCCTCACCCTCCACCAGATCCATCAGCAAACCCTGCCCATTCTACCTTTCATATGTGTCTCACACCCACCTGCTCCCCTGGATTCAACTCCTGTCACCTCCCCAACGTGGCCTGCTCCAAGTACCTTTTACTGCACTCCTTAATTCCACACCTGCCCTCTCGACCAATACCATACCCTTGAAACATAAGTTAGGGGATGTCACTTCCCATTACAAACCTTCGGTGACTTCCCACTGCCCTTCAATGAAACCCAAACCTTTCCGAGGCCTGGAATTCTGTAGGATCATCTCAAACGCCCTGTCTCCCTCCCCCTTGTCCACCTTGCCTCTTTTTAGTACCCCCCCCACTCCCACACCAAGTTCTTCCACATAGACTTCCTTGCTCTGCCTGATACTCCCTGTTTTCCTCCACTCCCAATCCCCAGAGAGGCTTTTTGAGGCTACTTTAAGTAAGTCCAGGTCACTGCTCCCTGTGGTTTCATCTGAGCATTTATCGCATTTTGCAAGATATATTTCTTTACGTGTCTGCCTCCCCTCTGGACTGTAGAATAAGTGGTAGAGTAGGGGATGCATAGAGGAAGATGATAATGTCTCTTTTAATTATCAATATATACCCAGAGCAGTAACACAGTGCTTAGGAAACAGTAGGTGCTCAATAAGTAGCTGCCAAATGTACACATGAATAAACCAGATCCGGTTACAGCATGAAAATAACTTAACCTCCAGCCATTTAAGCGCACAGGTTCTTTTCCCCCCCTCCTATCAAAAAAAAATTTTTTTAAGTGTTACTAAACCAACAGCTCAGTATATCCCACTCATCCCCAGCTTGTCTTCCATGAGGAAAAAGCAAAAATCATGTTTCTTCAGTAAACTCAAATTTACCAGAAGTCCCTACAAGCAGCTGCCTTGAGAACTTAAAACATTTTTCGACAAAATCCCAGAAGTTTTTTGTGGTGTATTTTCTTTAACCCAGAGGAAAAGTTTATTAAGAGAGCCATGGAATCAAACTTACATAACCAGGACTATATTATTATTTAATATGCCACAGCACCCTAGATGAAAAACATGACAATATTTCCAGTTGCTCTAGTCTCCCCCTCCCCACAAAAATCAACTAAGTTTTAGACTCCCCTTTATTTCATTGGTTCCCCTCTGACATGCAAATTCAGAAATATTATTAATCCATGAGATTTCAGCTGATTCTCCTCCCTAAATCACAGTTTCATGAGGTCAGAAATAAAATGAGCTGAATTCAACCGTTTTTAGAGTAGGACAGTCAGCACCCATCTCTACTGCCTGAGGTCTGAACCACTTGTCTGGATCCTTACTTCTCATGTCAATGCTCAAAGTCAATAAAAACAAGAGCTTTTCCCCCAAAAGTGCCTGTGGTAAAATATACATTATAGAAGTGACAGTAATACAATATCATTATTATGAACCTTATCACAAATACATGACCAAATCCCAATTACCCACTTGTGAATTCTCCACAGAAAGTGGGTAAAGCCACTCTGGGTGTTCTGGTTCTCCCACTCCTCCCAGGACTAACTCCCCTTGCTGCCTGGGAATAACAGCTCAATTAACCTTAGATTTGACCAGGCATAATTAGGCAGGTGAACCAGTTGGCTGGAGGGGAAAAACTTCCAAGATGAACTGAAATTATTTTCGGTGCCTGGGATTATATGCCCCACTCTTTATTAGCACATATAATTGGGACTCAACCATGCACTTTCCCCCCCCACCGCCCCCAGCACTTTTTTCCCCCTAAGACGTAGTATTTCCTTGCATTTGACAGTCAAGATTACCAGGCCACTCAAGAGTCCTTTTTGGAATGCCAAGGTATAAATCCACTCTCTCCAGGAGAAGACAAAAAGAGAAGTTAATCAACTCGCCCAAGTCCATGAGGCAATCTGGCCGTTGGCCCAGGAAGAGACATACTGTGGAGATCTCTTGAGACTTCTCTCCACAAGACCGAGTCACAGAATTTCAGAGACGGATGCAACTCACGGATCAAACCATGCATTTTTGAGATAAAAATTCTGAAGCCCAGAAATGATTAGATGCTGATAACCTCCCCACTTTTCTTTCCAATGACCCTGTCCTCCTGCCCTAAGAATCAAACCACCTTAAAAGTTCTTGTCATTTTACAAATACTGTAAACTGAGCCAATGGCTGAACACAAGACAATTTTACCATTTCCTGATAGCTTTATAGAGAATTCTCATACTTCCCCCAAAAAACCGATGCTTTTGATTCTTAGGACCAAGCCACCCATCAGAGCAGGAGAAAAAGAATTTTAAGTAAGTCTTGTTTCTGTGACCACATATTTTATTATATAAGCAGCAAAGAACACTACAGACTATCGCCTCTTTTACAATGAAAGCTCCTACCTCAACAAAAACCACAGGCCCAAGTGGGTTAAAAGAGGCAAAACTGAGTACTTTCCACACAGTTCATAGAACAACTGTTTTCACAGTAAGCTCACATAAACGCTATGTGATATTAACACATGCCTGCTATGTGGAAGCCTGCTTACCAAGCTGTGAAAAGACCCATGCTTACTATGGAACCCACAAAATTAATCTTCTCAGTGCTCATAAAGCAGAAGGGAAACGCTCTTTTTTGAGATGTCAAGCAGGCCTTTTAAACAATTCTTTGGCGAAAATGGACATGCCTAAAAGGGCGGAGTCCAAAGAGGTGTGTCACTGCCTGTATCAATTCCTATAAATCAAATCCTGACAATATTTTTAAAAGAATGAATTATGATTCATGGGCCTTCAAACCTTTATTACCACAAGAACATTCTCAGCAGAAGAGGGAAAAAAAGCTCCTGTGACTTGATTAATGGCCAAAGCAAGACAATAAAATAAATCTCATAAATTAAAAAAAAAACGGAATGACTGCTCTTGGCTTGAGGGTAGACATGTAAATAATTCCCTTTCCCTGGGATAAACACACATAAAGATTTTGTTTACCTTCCCAGCATATACATCAACCAGTCTCAGATTTTCAGCAGGGGAAAAATAATAGCTAATTTGTTTAACGAATGCCTAGTTAGGAACACTTGATAAGTGGCAATAATATTTAATTCCCAACTAACTCATCTCTCAAGCTGCCAAATATCAAATTCTCAATCTGGAAATCTGATGACAGGAAGGAAAGAAAAAAAAAAAACTCTCCATCACTAACATGTACAGAGCTCATTTTTTTAATACATATTTTTTTCCCCTGCTAGTACTGAGCTTGTCTATAGAACTGCAGAAAGCTTAACCAACTTTAGTTAACCACATGCCTACTGTTTACTCCCTGACTCTACTAAACATGTCTTGGTTTGAATCCCTGATGCTAAAATTATCCTAACTAAGTTAAAATTCCTAGCATATTTATGGTGGTGATCATTTCATAATGTATAAAAATACTGAATTGCTATGTTATACAACTAAACTAATGCAATGCTGTAAGTCAATTATACTTCAGTTAAAGGAAAATAAGGAAATAAATAAAGCTTCCAGCATAATAAAGGTACCTGACCGCCAAAGACCTACAACTCTGCAGAAACCAGTAGGCTGAGGATCAGGAAAAGAGGCACAGAGAAGCAAAGAGGGCAGGTTAACTAGTTAAGCACTGACTACTCCTCCTTGTTATCCTTCCACTGAGCACCAAAACCACATTTTCCATCACCAGACTGCTTTCCTGAGACAGTAAGTGATGCAGGAGGTTGGTACCAGTTGGGACAATGTAAAACTCCTTTCTTAAAGCTCTGCTCCATGGCCTGCTAAAAAGTGCAAACAGCCGGCATTTTTTAAAGAACTCTTCAGCCATCCCTGGATCCGTCATTCGTAAGCATCACTTCCAGGCACTTCACAAGACAGCCGGGGCCATGCTGTTAGCAACCCGCTTCAACACGTTCACTTGCCAAAGCCGTATCTAGCGTGGGGAAGAGTTTCCACAAAGCTGGCTCTAACGGGCCACTCGAAGGCACACGGAGAAACCAGAAGTCATTTTCTTTTAACCTAAGGATGGCAGGCGCACATGCCCCAGCCCAGTGCCGGCCAGAGGCTGCCCGCCAGGTGTTCTTGGCCTCTGCCAGTGAATGGGTGGTTTTGTGCTGTTTTTTAAACATCTATTTCTTTAGACCACCAGCAGTAACTTCCCAGCCTCCCCGAACTGAAGTTGGGGCGTGGAGGGGTAGGTTTACTCCCTTATACCTTTCTCCCATCTGGGTGGCCACTTTAACTTCTGGGGAGTACCCAGCCCCCGAAGAGCCCACAGGAGCGTATCATACACATATGCATCATGTCAAAAACCCCAAAAGGCACATCCCTAGAGTCCTGCGGTTTCTTGGCTGGAAGAATGAAGGCCTTATAACAGCACAACCTTCAATTGCAAGCTTCACCACCACCATCACCCTTTAAGCTGGGGCTGCCAATTACAGCGCCCACCTCACCCCTCCCCCTTTGCTGGGATGCTTTGCAGCGCAGAGAGGGGAGAGGGAAGAAGGGAAGCAGAGAGAAGGCCCTGCGAACATACTGAAAGTAAAAAAGTGGGGGGAGACGTCTCCTAATCCGTCCCCCCACTTTTTCCTTCCCCTCCCCTGTCTTCTCACGGAGCATCCCCCAACTAATTTTTTTTTAAAAATGTAACTTAATAAGCTGCTTGCCTACCTTGGCTGTTTCTGCAACAAGTGCATGGGCAATCCGACAAGAAGACCAGTCTTCGCCTGGGGGGTGAGATGAGGGGCGAGCAGAGCTGATGGAGTAATTTCAATATTAATTTATGTCAGAGCCGTCTTCTCGAAGCGCTACTCACTTACAGTACTGCCCTCAGCCTGTAAACAAATATCGCTCCGCCAGGAAACATACTCCCCAGATGCAAGCCCCTCTCCCCAACAAGGAACCTGGCCCTTCGCTCCCCCCACCCCACCCCCCGCGACCCAACAGCGTGCTTTCCCACCCCGGGTAGGAAGCGCTGGGTTTCCAAAGCACCAACCCCAGCAGCTCCGCCACCACCCCAGCAAGAAACTTACTCGGTCCGTCTACGCCTCCACCCTCCCTTCAGGAAATCTACTCTCCATATGCATTCAGCCTCCCCGCAGGAAATCTGCTCCCCCCCTCCCCCCTTCTGTATACATGCACCCCTCCCTCTCCTCCGCCCCACGCGCCCTCCCCGGCCAGAAACTTACTAGCGAGCAAGCGTGCAGGCTCTCCCGATCCTGGAAACTTACTCCCAGATATAGCGCCCGCCAGCCCCCTTTCCCGGCCCTGCTCCCCTTCCTGCCCTCCGCTGCAAGCAACTCCAAACTCTCCGCATCCAGCCACTCTCCCTCCCCGGTGGAAATTTGCAGCGCGGGGCCGCGCGCGTGCATCCACCCTCCCCTTCAGGAAACTTACTCCCCATCTGCATGCACCGCCTCTCAGCCATCGCTTAGAGGGAAGGGGGTGTGCTAGGGAGACAGAAATACATATGTATCTCTCGCCCCTCCCCCGGCCGCAGCCCACTCGGGGCCGAGCCGCGGTAACCTGGCCTTACCTTTTGCATTGCTCCCCACCCTCGCCCCCTCCCTTAACCCTCCTTATCCGCTCCCCGGCGCCCCCCTTTTTTCACCCATTACCCACCCCTAGCAACCGTTCCCAAGCTCCTCTCGGCCTTTTTTTTTTTTTTTTTTTTAATCCAGGATGCAAATTCCTCCCCTGTCAGCAAATCGACTGTCAAATTATTTTCTTGCAAAAGGAGAAAGGCGGGGTGGGGTGGGGGGGGGGAGCAGAAGCAAAAAGGAGGGGGGGCGGGGGAAGGGAGAGAGAGGGCCAGAGGAGGGGAGAGATATCCCTCCGCAGAGCTGGGTCTGGCCGCGGGCGGGGAAGCAGGAAGTAAGGTGTCCAGCGCCGCGGCCGGCGGGTCCTCCGCCGCGGCCCCCGCCCGCGCCCCCTGTCCCCCGGGGCGCCGCGCTCTGGCGGGCGCGGGCCGCCCGGCGCATTGTTCGCAGCCTCCCCGGCGATGCGCTGTCGACCTTATTATGTGTGCTCTGCTTGTGCGTGAGGCTGCACCTTTTGTAGGCTAGCGAGACTCTGGGCGAGGATGGGGCAGGGGGTGCGGACCAAGTTGCTGCCCCGCGCGGGACCTGTCAGCCCCGGGGCGTGGCAGAGTCTCCGGCGAGGCCGGAAAATCCAGGCCCGGAGAAGACGGCGTGGCCGGGGAGCTGCCGCTCGAGACCCGGACCAGTGCAGGATTGTTTCATACGTAGCCATCCCGGTTATTGTAACGCGCTTTGCAATCTAACGACTGGGGTTTGGGTTTTCTGTTTATTTTTTAAGGCGTTGCAAAAATGCCAAGGTCTGGGTGGGCTGCGATGAGACGGTCTGCGCCTACCCACCACTGCACCCGGCCTCGATGGGGCTGGGAGAGGGGCTGAGGCTCCCGGGAAGGGGCTGGAGGTTCGCGAAGCGCGCGGCTCCCATCCCTCCGCCCCTATGGGGGCGGGGAGCGGGTGCTGCAGTCGGCGCTGGAACGGCAGCCCTCTGGGGAGGGGTCTCCATCTCCGCGGCGCAGCAGGCCGGGGAGGGAGGTTGCCTAGGAGAGGGGCCGGAACCGGGCGGCGGAGGGGAGGGGGCGCGGGTGCCGCCGCGGCGCGCGCTCGCCCCTCCTCGTGCGCCATGACTGTGGAACGTGGTGCCGGGGAGGAGGGCCGGCCGCCGGGGGCCGCCCGGGGCTGCTCGGCATTGGTGCGGAAACCCGAGCCGGGAGCCGCTCCTCGCTCAGTCTCCTCCTCCTCCTCTGCGGGGGAAACCGCTGCACCCGAGCCGAGAGCAGCTGCGAGCAGGGGGCAGGGCGCGGGCTGAAAGGCGAGCCAAGGGTTCAAACCTCAGCGGCGCCAGGGGGGCGCGAGCCGGACAGCCCCCTGGTCCCTCGAAGGCGCAGCCGGCCTTTCGGTCCATCCCGGGACGCCAGCCTTTCCAGGCGGCTTCACGGGTTCAAGGAAACGTGAACCAAAGATGGTTGGGTGGTATAGACCACCTCGAGCCGGGTACGGGGCATCTCTCTGGTTGAAGTCCCACAAGACAGCGAGTGCTTTTTGCTCCGGAGAAAGTTAAACCATGGGTTTTTCACTATGGGAAGATCGTTGCGCCCGTCCCCCCAAATCTTCGGGCAGTATAAATAAGGTGCTCCCGCTCCCCGGACCTTCGCCACTGTCCCCCACCCCCACTCGGGCGCCGGGTGTGGACAGGGCGGGGGAAGGCTATATGGGAGCTTAAAGCATGAGGTCATGGGCGGAGGAGGCTGCTGCCAAAAGCGGCCGAGGTTTTTCTGTATTTTGAGGGGTAACGGTTCTCCATCTTCAGCAGTGTTGAGTTCTCCCGCATAACCTTCTCAATTCTAGGGCACCTGGACCAGAGAGCCCCCGAAAGAAGAGGGGGCTCTGCGCTCTTTTCGCTCTATGAGCCTTTGGCCGGTGCCCTACCCTCTTAGGGAGCCCTTCCACAGAAGCAAAGAAAATCGAGGGACAGCGCACAGTGTCGTGGGGTTTGAGAAAGATTCTGATTCCTCAGTCGGAGGTCATCTTCCAACCCGACTGCTTTCTGCGATGGCCTCCTGCCCCCCTCCGACCCATTCTTCCTAAGTGTCTAGAAGAGTCTTCCTACAACTCCGGACTACACTCCTTCAAACCCCTCCCAGCTGCTCTTAGAATAAAGCTCCGAAGCCCCCGCGCGATCTCGTGCCTACAGCCCTCCACTCTCACGGCTCCTCCTCTACTGTAAGCCGGGTAGTGCTTCTTTGTTCTGTGGCTGGGGGCGGGGGTAACCCTTCCCCCTCCACCTCCTCTTACTAACTCCTGCTAGACCTTCAGGCTCGACTCAATGTCACTACCTCCAAGAAGCCTACCTAAGGATACAGTCTCAGCTGTAACTCCCTCAGAGAGCAAAGACCCACCCTCGACCTCGCGGCAGCCGGGCTGTGGCCGAAGCTGGCCGCAGTGGCAGCCCTTTTCCAAGTGGAGGAGGAATAGCCAAGCTTGAGCGCCATCACTGCCTGGGGACCGGACCTCCTGGGTGGGAGTTGACTAGGACAAAACCTCAAAACACTCTGTTTCCTCAAGAGACCTAGGAAAGGCTGTACCGCCCAGAAACCTCAGCCCCACCACCTCCCACCCCCAGCACACACCCACACTTGTAATGCAGGGAGGGGTCTTTTAATCTAAAACTCCTCCCTGGGGCAGATAAGGAAGCTGAGACTTGAAGGGAGTAAGTAACCTGCCTACGGTCAATGAGGAAATTGATACCCTGGTCTTTCTTGCTCCTAAGCTAAAAGGAAGGATTGGGGACCTAAAGTATTGCTGCTTTACAGCCTAGGATACCCGTGTTGCCTTCCAAGGACCCCCCCTACATGCTTAGCCCACTGCCAACAGAGAGGTAGTAAGCCCAATGGTTAGCCGGGCAGGCTCTGACCTTATTAGGCAAGTTACTTAACCCCACTTTGTTCAGTTTTTTGCCTGTAACATCAGAATAATGGTACCTGCAGTGTAGCGTTTTGTGAAATTTTAATGAGTTTGTACATGTAAAGGCCTTAGAACAGAGTCTAGGCAAGTTCTTGGTTACTTGTGAGTGGGGTTTTTTACCCTCCCTTCCAAAGGACTCTAGAAACTCAGGGCCTCAGAGTCTTACCATCAAAAACTGCCTAGGGCCTAGTAAACTTTGACAGCACCCATAAATGCACAAACAATACACATTACAAAGGATTTTAGTTAGCCAACAGATTCAGCCCTCAACAACCCCAAATATGGGAGCACTGGTTCTGGACTCTCAGAATGAGTATCAGAGGGAGGATGACTAAGGTTAAAATATTACCTTGGATCTTTTAAATCGGTGTCAAGTTGAAATAGTCCCATCCTGGTGGGAAACCTGCCTGAGATGACAGAAGCCCTCTTAGGACTGCAAAAAATGTAAGGGGACAGGAAAGGGGTGTAGCTCACGGGTAGAGCACATGCTTTGCATGTATGAGGCCTGGGGTTTGATCCCTGCCACCTCCAGGCATTGATTCTGTTTGGGGGCTTCACTGGTGACTCAAATGGTAAAGAATCCGCCTGCCAATACAGGAGACACAGGAGATGGGGGTTCAATCCCTGGGTTAGGAAGATCCCCTGGAGACGGAAATGGCAACCCAATCCAGTATTCTTGCCTGGAGAATCCCATGGACAGAAGAGCCTGGTGGGCCCCAGTCCATGGGGTTGCAAAGAGTTGGTCACCACTGAGTCACTAACACTTTCACTTTCATTATTATTATTATTACTATTATTATTGTCATTAGATCTCAGTTTTCCCATTCTCAGCATTTACCCCACGTTAAGAGAGAGCTGTTTTTTTTCAATGCAATTCATTTTCTTAGAATTTGTTTGACGCATTTATAGTGGTTCCAAATTTGAATAAACATTGAGATGTCTCCCTCCTACCATCTCTACTCCCCACCAGTTTTCCCTCTGTGGAAGGTCAGAAGACATGTTCAACTGTTTTCCAGCTGAGGTCTCTGGAGAACTCTTCTGATGCCTATTTAAATTTTTATGTCCAGGGCTTTCTTCTCCAATTCAGGCAGAACCAACCCCCTACTCCCAACCTCTCTAACCCCTTCAGACTCAATCCTAAAGTGATGAACCACCTCTCCTGGGCTACTGACAAAAACAGAAAACACCTTGTGATTCTTTCTCCTCCTCTACACTAAAAATAATAACGAAGGTTTACTGAGTACTTTCTGTGTGCCTAGTACTATGCTAAATTCTATATGTGCATTCTCCTATTTTATCAGCCCCAAACCAGCATCATTAACCTTATTTTACAGATGCAGAAGTGGAGGATCAGAGAGATTATGTAACTTGCTCCAGTTTGCATCCAGGCCAAACTGAGCCCAAACACTCCCTTAACCACTAGGCCTTTTGCCTCTCTGCAATGCAGGAAAAACCTTGGTAGCCTGAAGGGGAAGGAATAAAAAGGAGTTTGGGGACTTAAATTGTGGTTAGTCACTCAGTCGTCACTCGTTAGTCACTCTTTGCAACCCCATGGACTGTAGCCCACCAGGCTCCTCTGTCCATGGAATTCTCCAGGCAAGGATACTGGAGTGGGTTGCCATTTCCTTCTCCAGGGGATCTTCCCGACGCAGAGATTGAACCCAGGTCTCCTGCATTGCAGGCTGATTCTTTACCACCTGAGCCACCAGGGAAGCCTAAGGCAGATCTTAATTCAAATTCTGGGTCATGCCCCAAGCAATGAGAACCTGGAAAGATTTAACCTTTCTGAGCCCCAGTTCACCCACCTTTGAACTGGGACCATACAATTTTTCCTTGGTCAAATGAAGTGAAAGTCAAATGCCTGTGAATAACGACTTTTAAAAGGCATAGTAAACCAAATGCAATGTTTAGATCTTGTGTGACTCTGATTAGAATAAACCAATTGTTTAAAAGACATTGTTGAGACAATCAGGGAAATAAAATGTCGACTTGATATAGATGTCAAGAAATTATTAATTTATTAGACTTGATGATGGTACTGTGTTTATGTTTTTTCTTGAGTTCTTATCTTTTCATGCATAATGAAGAATTTAGGATGAAAGTATGTTTTGGATTTATTTTCAAATACCCCAGGCCTCTCTCCCAAACCTAAAAGTTAAATACAATAAGATTAGCAAAGTTTGGATAATTGGTGGAACTGTCTATAATACTGTTTATCCTACTTCTGCTGAATGTTTCAAATAAGTCTGAAATAAATTTTAAAATAAAATATATTTTTTAATTTTTTTTCCATTTATTCTTATTATTTGGAGGCTAGAATAAAATAACTATATTTTAAAGCACTGAAATTTAAAATGATCAGGCTTATTTAATTACTATGAAAGGTTATCAGTAACTATGAACTTTTTTTTAATTGTTGAAATAATACAGTACTGGCTGATAGGAGATGGGTAAAGATGGCAGTTTTGTTACTATAAGACATTTGGAGCACCACCTGTGTCTGGCAGGTAAACCAGGGAAGGGGCAGAAATGAACATCACAGAGAGGAAAGCAGACAGGTAATTATTAAGCACCCTCCCCCACTTCACCACCCAGAGAACAATGTACAGGAAAGAAAACGGCAGGACTGGGTGATGCAGGAGCAGGCACATTAAAATGGGGGGCCAATTTTCCCCCAAAATGTGTGTCTTCATAGAGCCACTTCCAAAATGCTTGGATTAGGAATCTGATACCTTGGGCAAAACTCTCCACTCCGTGCATCAGTTCTGTCACCCAGTCCAGAAATGTTGTTCTGAGTTTCCTCATCTGTAGTTTGGGTATATAAGACCTCTCAGGCCCTTCCAGCCATCCAGACGAAAAATCTAAGCACTTCTGTTGTTGGCTCTCACAAGAGAAGGCTCATGTCTGTGGCCACACTGGTTATTTGCCTATCTCAAGAACAGACCCCAAATGAATAGAGATGTAGCCGATTCACAAACAAATGAAATGTTTTAGGCCCAATGAACATTCTGTGTATTGTTCTAGGAGTAATTTTTCTGTGCTCTGGATTTGAACAGTTGGAATTTTTTTTATATGACCCCCTTTTGAAATGAAAGTTTGTTCTTGAGAGAAAATTTGCATTTCAGAGAAAAGATGAGACAATATATTTGGTAAATCTTCAAAGAAGTGAACTTTTCTGTATAATGCTTTATATTAAAGCTGACTGTTCAGGAGACTTTCTTAAAAACTGAGACTTCCCTGGCGGTTCAGTGGTTAGGGCTCTATGCTTCCAATGCATGAGGCTTGGGTTTGATCCCTTGTTGGGAGCTGAGATCCCACATGCGGGGTGCATGGCCAAAAAATTTTTTTAAAGAATAAAAACTAAAAAAAAAAAAAAAACCAAAAAAAAATTATAAAAGAATAAAAACTGGGAAAATTGGAGGTGTGGAGAAACGGGGAGAAAAACACGGAAATCCCACTTCTGCTTCCTGCTCTATCCAAGGCTCTGAGATGCAATATGACCAAATCAATGGACTGTGTGTGTAGAACACATCAGTGTGGCTTTAGAAATGAGTGATGCTGCTATATTTAAAATGGATAACTAACAAAGACCTACTGTATAGCACAAGGATCTCTGCTCGGTGTTACGTGGCAGCCTGGATAGGAGGGAGTTTGAAGGAGAATAGATACATGTATATGTACGGCTGAGTCCCTTCCCTCTTCACCTGAAACTATCACAACATTGTTAATTGGCTATACCCCAATACAAATTTAAAAGTTAAAAAAAAAGAAAAGAAACGAGTGATGGATTTAACTACCACAGTTGTTGAAGAAGGCTCAGTGGTCAAGGGCAAAAAAGCCTGTGGCAAGTTCAAGCAGTGAAACACAAGAGTTGTAGAGTATTTCTCAAACTCCTGTTTGTTTGCCACCAAAGCAACGAAAGCAAAAAGTCCTGGCACAAGAGGGCTTATGGGACTCCCATTTTGAAACTAATAAGATAGCATGATATGTTGACTGTCATCTTAACCCCCAAGTCTGTTAAGGACAGTGTTGAGAGAGCAGACCTTACTCAAGACAGGAGGCCTAACTGGTGTTTATTTAGTAATACTAAGAGATCGCTATCTTAGGCGAGTTTCTAGCCAGAGAGAGAAAATAGGTTCCAGGCTATGAGAAGGTTCTCAGTTTAAGTCTTATTTCTAAGAGAGAGGAGAAAAAGGTAGGATATTTGGTAGATTCTGTATCTGGTACTAAAAAAAACACAACAACAAAAGAACACAAAAGCAACACATTGGTTGAAATTCCTGCACCTGCCTAGAAGGCATGCTTGGGAGTCACACATTTCAGCTAGGGTACCAGCCCACGGTGAGTCAGACTCAAGGATTATGGTGGTGGCCCCCGCTGGTTCGCAAATGAGTGGCTTTTTTCGGTATAACGTTGAAGAAGAAAAAATAAGTGAATTTCCTATGAAAATGCAAATCTACTAAAAAGTTTTAAATTGCACAGTGTTTAAGTATAGATCACAACACTTTTCCGGAACCCCTAATGGAGTCACAATTTTTTTTTTTTTTTTTCAATGAGAAAGAGAACCCTTAAGACCTCATATTAGAAAATAATCTGGCCAGCACACTTCAACAGATAACAGAGGAGCATTTCAGGTAAGAACTGTTTAAAATAATGTGCAGTCAGGGCGGGCTTCGTGTATATGCAGCTTGTGTGGTCACACAGGACCCCGCATTTACAAGGTCCCGGCACTGTTCAATCAAGATGGCGATGGTGGTCGCCATCTTGAAATTCATTGTGGTTTTTGAACGAAAAGTCCTGCGTTTTCATTTTGCTCTGGACCCGGTGGCTCAGATGGTAAAATCCTCTGCTTGCAATGCTGGAAACCCGGGTTCAATCCCTGGGTCGGGAAGATCCCCTGGAGAAGGAAACGGCAACCCATTCCAGTATTCTTGCCTGGAAAATTCCATGGATGGCGGAACCTCGTAGGCTACAGTCCAAGGGGTAGCAAGAGTCGGACACGACTGAGTGGCTTCGCTTGTGCAGGGCTGAGGGAAACCAGCAATAGAGAGCATAGCACCAGAGGACTAAAAGCAGTGTGGAACCTTAAACAAACCCGTAAGTCAGAAAGGGCGAGAAAGAGAAATATCTGGAATACAGGGAAGGCTGTTGCTGAAGTCATGTAGGAGAGGGTTACACAACATTAGTGACTGTCTTCTGTAAGAACACAACACGGAAGAACACACCCATAGTCAACCGGCAACCTGCAAAGAGCACTTACCGCGGCTTCTCTCTGCCCCTGCCCTCTGACCTCCAGCATGTGCCTCCCATTGGCTGAACCCTACAGGAAGTCAGAGGCTCTGAAGCCTGTTGATGAAATCAGTAGAGGTCAGCCTTCCCCGGGCATAGGATATGCTGGGAAAAGGTAAGAGTGAGTTTTGAGAGTGCAGAGAAGAGGCAGCTCAGGACTTCTGTCTGAAATTTTCAGGATCATGGTTAAGAGTAAATAACATAGAAATGGAAAATTCAAACTGAGTTTCAGTAAATGACTTTGTGTTGATTTTTTTAAAGGATAGTCATTGGCTGTGCATCGTGAAGAGGGTCTTATGTACTTTCAAAGGAAAAATGAGGTAGTCGAAGAATTTTTTTAAACAATCAGATGTTTGAAAGAACCATCGTTAAATGAAGAGAGAAGCCTAAGGTTTCAAAATTTTTAGAAACATTCCAGGCCCCAAAGTCGAATTTTGTAGGTAACACCTCACCTTTACTTCTCTCACGCTTAAACCAACATCAAGACAGAAAGGTACCTTTGACAGGCACTGGATCCCAAGAATTGCAAGGACCATTAGGGTTCCAGAGGTTCTTTTCATACATGAATAGCTTGTACAAAGGGAGTTCATTATGATGATTTGTAACCATTCCGACTACTCAATTCCTCTGAACATTTTTAGACTATTCAGATCACTTTCAAAAAAGTGCATATCACTGATTAATTCTCATGCCACTCAGAGTTCTTAACTATTCAGATATGGGCTAAACTAAATTTATCCTTTATAATTTCCTTGAAAAACAAAGATTTTTGCTGCAAATGTGAATAAGACTGCGGGGACACACTTCATCTCTTTTTTAAAAATTGAGGTAAGAGTCACAGAACACAGAATTAAGCATTTTAAAGAACATAATTCAGTGACACTTAATGCATTCACAGAGTTGTATTATCATGACATCTATCTAGTTCCAAACATTTTTATCACCCCAAAGGGAAACACCATACACTAAGCAGTCACTCCCCATCCTTCCCTTCCTCTAGGGCCTTGCAACCATTTATCTGCCTTCTGTCTTTAGGTTTACCTATTTTGGATATTTTATATAAATGGAATAATACAAAACGTGACCTTTTCTGTCTGGCTGCTTTCACATAGCAATGTTTTCAAGGTGAATTCATGATGTAGCATGTATCAATACTTCATTCATTCTTTCTTATGGTTGGATAATATCCCCTTGAAGTGAAGTAAAGCCACTCAGTCGCGTCCAACTCTTTGCGACCCTGTGGACTGTAGCCTACCAGGCTCCTCTGTCCATGGGATTTTCCAGGCAAGAATACTCGAGTGGGTTGCCAATTCCTTCTCCAGGGGATCTCCCCGACCCAGGGATCGAACCCGGGTCTCCCGCATTGCAGGCAGACACTTTACCGTCTGAACCACTAGGGAAAATCAATATCCCCTTATGTAGGTATTAATATTTTTTAATCAGTTCATCAGTTGATGACATGTGAGTTGTTTCCAGCATTTGGCAATTGTAAACAATGCTGTTGTGAATGTGAGTGTATATGTATTTATTTGAACCCAGGTCTCCCGCATTGCAGACGGATTCTTTACCAGCTGAGCCACAAGGGAAGTCCAAGAATACGGAGTGGGTAGCCTATCCCTTCTCCAGGGGATCTTCCCAACCCAGGAATCAAACCGGGGTCTCTTGCGCTGCAGGCGGATTCTTTACCAACTGAGCTACCAGGGAAGCCCTACTTATTTGAACACCTATTTTCAGTTCTTTTGGGTATACACATAGGAGTGGAATTGCTGGATCATATGGTAATTCTGTTTAACTTTTTGAGGAACTATCAAATTGTTTACACAACCTTTTAAGGGAACTCTGAAACCCTTTTAGAAGCACGCATTTTACAACCACTAGATATCATACATACCTAGAGTAACTAAGCCCATTCTTGCCTATAAATTAAAACATGGTCCAGAAATTTTTCTATGTGGGAGATACTCCAGTTAGCAGTTGACTTCGGTTCTTATAATTTATTTAGGTTATTGGTTTATAAAGTAATACATGTTCATTACAGAATTTTTAAAAAACAATAGGATGCAAAAAGAAAACATCATTTGTAACCCACTGTGAACTCTTAACACACACTTTTTTTTTTTACAAAAATAGCTTCAGAGTGCTTATAAATAAATCCAGCCTGAAACAGAAAATGAAATTAAGTCCAAGAAGAAAAACAATACAGTAAACCTCTGAATGGTAACAATTTCACATCAGAAATCACCCCTATCTAGTTTTTTCAGTTCAACCTGTTGCTCTAATAACCTGAAGCATGATTGTATGGTTGTGTAGGATAATTCAATTCAGTTCAGTTGCTCAGTCGTGTCCGACTCTTTGCGATCCCATGGACTGCAGCACACCAGGCTTCCCTGTCCATCATCAACTCCCAGAGCTTGCTCAAACCCGTGTCTATCAAGGCAGTGATGCCATCCAACCATTTCATCCTCTGTCATCCCCTTCTCCTCCTGCCTTCAATCTTTCCCAGCATCGGGGTCTTTTCCAATGAGTCAGTTCTTCGCATCACGTGGCCAAAGTATTGGAGCTTCAGCTTCAGCATCAGTCCTTTCAATGAATATTCAGGACTGACTTCCTTTAGGATGGACTGGTTGGATATCCTTGCAGTCCAAGGGACTCTTAAGAGTCTTCTCCAACACAGCAATTCAAAAGCATCAATTCTTCAGCGCTCAGCTTTTTTTATAGTCTAACTCTCACATCCATATGTGACTACTGGAAAAACCATAGCTTTGACTAGATGGACCTTTGTTGGCAAAGTAATGTCTCTGATTTTTAATATGCTGTCTAGGTTGGTCATAGCTTTTCTTCCAAGGAGCAAGAATCTTTTAATTTCATGGCTGCAGTCACTATCTGCAGTGATTTTGGAGCCCAAGAAAATAAAGTCTCTCACTGTTTCCCCACCTATTTGCCATGAAGTGATGGGACTGGATGCCATGATCTTAGCTTTTTGAATGTTGAGTTTTAAACCAACAATAAATAGGGTAATTACCTAGTAAATTAACTCTGACTTTGAGTTCCTGAGCCTGCATATAGAAGGTGTGGTTTGGGTTTAGTTTTGGGTTTTTTCTTGCTATTGTTCTTTTAATCTATTTATTGACTTAATATTTATTTTTTCCTTCGGAATTGAGTTGAGAAGCACAGAATTTTGGCAAACTGTCTCTTTTAGATGAAGTCAGAGGTCCTATCTAGGAATAGACTTTTCTTTCTTTTTTTAAATCAACATCTAATAAGTATAATTGATATGTGTGTGTGTGTGTATTCTATGTGTAAACATCATCACAATCAAGATAAAGATGGTTCTATCCCCTTCACACTAAAAAATCCATTTAGAGTTCCACTCTCCCCTCACTATAACCCCTGGAAAGTACTGGTCTGTTCTCCAAGACTCCTTCACTTGGCCTTTTTCCTAAATGTCATAGAAATGGAATCAAACATATACAGTCTTTTGAAACTGGCTTTGACTCCACATAATGTCTTTAAGACTCATTCATATTACTACATGTAATAATAATAGTTCATTCCTTTTCGTTGCTCGGTAGTATTCATACTCTACTAGCAATAATATTTATTGCTAGATAGTCTCTTAATGCTAAAGAATATGAATATACTCACTTTATTCACCCATTGGAGGATTTTTGTGGTTGCCTTCACGATTTGGGGATGATTAGAATAAAGCAGATATAAACATCCATGTGCAGGTTTTAGGGTGGATATAAAATTCATTTCTCTAAGGTACATACTTAAGAGTGGGATCATACCATATCACATGATAAGTATGTGTTTCACAGGCAAATTGTATTCCTGAGAATCGTCTTATATTCCATATTTAGAGTTCCAGTTGCTCCACAGCCATCAGTAGATACTGCCAGGCGTTTGTCGCTACTGATGTTTTTTTCATCCTAAGAGCTATATAATAGGATCTCAGTGAAAAGTGAAAGTGAAAGTCGCTCAGTCATGTCCAACTCTTTGCAACCCCATGGACTATACAATCCATGGAGTTCTCCAGGCCAGAATACTGGAGTAAGCAGACTTTCCCTTCTCCAGGGTATCTTCCCAGCCCAGGGATCAAACCCAGGTCTCCTGTTTCACAGGCGGGTTCTTTACCAGCTGAGCCACAAGGGAAACCCAATAGTTTCTCAATAAGGTTTTAATTTGCATTTTCCTAATGGCTGATCATACTGACATCTTTTCATGTGCTTATTTCCTCTAAGGTGAAGTACATAGATATTTGTCTTTTGCCCTTTTTTTTTTTTTTGTCATCTAACAAACTACATATTTCACCTATTTATTTTACTTATTGTTTGTCTCTCCTATTGAAATGTAAATCCCATTAGGGTGGGGATTTTGGTCTCTGCTGTTTTTCCTTTAACAGTTATGATCTAAAATGCATGTGATTTACCCATCAACTGTAACAGTGCTTCATACATTGTAGTTTTCTAACTAATATCTTTTGAATAAATGAACATTTATTGAGGACTTACTATGCATCAGGGACCATTCTAAAAGCATGGTAATATTATTAGAATTTTTGGTTGTTGCCATTTAATTATTTCATCACTAATTTTACTTTTTCTTTACAAGTCTTTAATTATTCAACAAACACACTGAGTGGTTACTACCTGCCAGTTATTATGCTAGGGCTTGGAAATAAAGTGAAAGCTGCCCTCAGGAGATAGGTTAATACTGTAAAATAAGAAATGTACTGGGATAAAGATATGCACAAGAACCTGGCAAAGCACAGTGGAAGGAATATGGAATTTGTATTTAAGGCTCAAGGAAAGTTTTCTAGAAGAGCTGATCATTTAAATCAAACTGAAGTGAATAAAATGCTTACTTATACTTTTCCTGTAACATTAATATTAAACAGAATTTTAAACCTCAATTATTTTTGTTCCCACCTGCAGTAATGTAAATTATCCAGAATGCACTATATTTTAAAATGGCATTGAAAACAAACGAAAGGCATTGGTCATCATTTCCTATCAAGATAGGTATCTTTGGGGGCTTTCCTGGTGGTCCAGTGGTTAAGAATCTGCCTTGCAATGCAGGGGACACTGGTTTGATCCCTGTTCCAGGAAGATCCCATATGCTGTCGAGCAGCTAAGCCCATGTGGCTACTTCGTCTGTGCTCTAGAGCCCTCAAGCCACAACCACTGAAGCCCATGCGCCTAAAGCCCATGCTCCACAACAAGAGAAGCCACGACAACGGAAGCCGAACCACCGCAACTGGAGAGTAGCCCCAGCTCACCACAACTAGACAAAGCCGGCACACAGCAACGAAGATCCAGAACAACCAAAAATAGGTACATAAATGACAGGTATGGAGGAGGCTGGCAGGCTACAGTCCGTGCAGTAGCAAAGAGTCAGACATAACTTAGCAACTAAACAACAACTTTTGTTTTAAGGATTATAAGAATTAAACTGTGACAAGATGGTCTCCTCATTTTTAATTGGGTTGTTTGCTTTCCTACTATTGAGTTTTGAGAGTTTTTCTAGATACAAGTCCTTTGTTGGGTATGTGATTTGAAAATATGTTCCCTCACATCTATAGCTTTCCATTCTCTTGACGTCTTTCACAAAGCAAAAGGTTTTCATTTTAATAAAGTCCAGCTTGTCCATTTTTTTCTTTTCTGGGTTGTGCTTTTGATATCAAGTCTAAGAAAATTCCCTGATCCCAAGTCATGAACATTCTACTCTTATTTTCTTGTGAAAGTTTTACAGTTTTACATTTTACATCTATGATCTATTTTTCAATGAAGTGTGAGATTGAGGTCAAGATTTTTTTGTCTTTAGCTTCTCATGGCATACTTTTGCATATGGATGTTCAGTTATTCCAACATCATATATTGAATAGACTATCTTTTAACCATTGAATTGCTTTTTTACCTTTGTCAGTAATTGACATTTTCTGACTCAATTGTTTGATATAGACTGATCCATTGGTCTCTGCCTCTATCCCTCCACCAGCACCACTGTGTCTTGATTATTCTTCCATTATAGTAAGTTTTAAAATTGGGTAGACTGATTTCTCCCACTTGATCCTTCTTTTTCAAAATTGTGTTGGCTATTCTGCTCCCTTCCCCTTTCCAAATAAATGTAAGAACCATGCTTGTAATGTAATGCAAGACAAACCAAGCTTGTCTATATCTGTAGAAATCTTACTTTTGATTAGACTTCTGATTGGAATTGTATTAAATCTATTGATTTCTTTGGAGAAAATTGGCATGGTCAACTAAATTGGATCTTCCAATCCATAAATACAGTATGTTTCTCCATTTATTCATATCCTTTGATATCTTTCTTTAGTGTTTATAGTTGTCAGCATGCAGATCCTGCACAAGTTTTGTTAAATTTATACTTAAGTATTTCTCTTTTAAAATTTTTAAATGAAAAAACAAAAACAAAAAAAAATTTTTTAATGAAGTATATTTAAAATTTTGATTTCTGAATTAAGTATATAGAATTTGTGAGTTAACTTTATCTTTTATAGTTGTGCTAACTTCAGTTTTTAAAAATATTTATTTTTATTTATTTATTTGGCTGTGCAGGGTCCTTTGTGGCATGTGGGATCTAGTTCCCCCACCAGGGATCAAACCAAGGGCCCCAGCATTGAGAGCTCAGAGTCTTAGCCACTGGACCACCAGGGGAGTCCGTTCATTTGTTAATCTAAGAGTTTTTGGTAAATTACTTGGGATTTTCTATGTAGAAAATCATGTCATCTACAAATAGACAATATTCTTTCTTTTATTTTTTTCTGTATTCAAAATGTGTTTATTGGGATGGTTTCCCATTCATCCTGATACAGGGTACTTTAAGTGCTGCTTCCATCTGCAGAAGCATCCTTGTGTAAGCCTTGCTTTTCCTCCTATAGGCTGGCAGAGGACAATAGAGCAGCCAAACTATGATTTGTGCATGACTAAAGATGGTGGTCGCAAAGAGTCGGACACGACTGAGCAACTGAACTGAACTGAACTGAAAGATGGTGGTGATTTTATAGCATGCTGGGCATTTCACATCCATGAAATGTGAAGCTCTGCACCAGGTGCTTCTTCTTGTGTTTCCTCTTCTTCACTTCTGGAGAGGGATGAAGGAGATCCTTTGTGAAAGACATGTTCTCATGGGGAGGTCGTCACTGCCAAAAAGGCTGTCTTTTCTTTCATATGCTTTTGTATGCCTTTTATTGCTACTTTCTTTCTCTGACTTACTGCCCTGACTAGGACTTCCTGTGTTATATTGTATAGGAGTGATGAGAGGACATCTTTGCTTTGTTCCTGATATTCGGGGAAAGCATTCAGTATTTCACCATTAAACATTACATTAACTGTAGGTATTTTGTAGATGGCCTTTATCAAATTAAGGAAATTTCCTTCTATTTCTATATCACTGAGAGTTTCTATCATGAATGGATGCTGGATGACTTCAAATGCCTTTTCTGCATTGTTGGATATACTCATGTCATTTTTCCTCTTTAGTTTTTTAATATGGTGAATTACACTGATTGATTTTTGTATTTGGAGCCAGTCATGCATGTCTAGGATAAATCCCACTTGGTCGTGGAGTACTAGTCTTTTTATATATTGCTAGATTTGATTTTCGAGTTGTTTTTTGTTGTTGTTGCTGTTTCAAGATTTTTGTGTACTGTTCATGAGGGATAGTGGTCTATAATTTTCCCTCCTTGTACTGTCTTTAGTTTTTTTGGTATCAAGGCAATTCTAACCTCATAAAATGGGTTGGGAAGGGTTCCTTTCCCTTTCCTTCTGTTTGCTGGAAGAGATTGTATAGAAACAGTGCTATTTGTTTTTTAAAAGTTTGATAGAATTTACCAGTGAAGCCATTGGGCCTGGAAGTTTGTTTGTTTTTAAGGTTTTTACCTGTGGATTCCATTTCTTTAATACATATGTTACCTATTTCTTCTTTGGGTGAGTTTTGGAATTTTGTGGCTTTTAAGGAATTGGTCCATTTCATCTAAGTTATTGAATTTATGTGCATAGGGTTGTTTAGAGTACTTTTTAAAAAATATCTCTGAGGTCTCTAATGACATCGGTAATTTGCATCTTCTCTATTTTTTAATTGTTATTAATAGTATTTTTATTTCATTGATCTTTTCAAAGAAACAGCTTTTGATTTTACTGATTTTCTTTATCATTTTTCAGTTTTAAGTGGCTTTTTTTCTCTTTATTATTTTCTTCCTTCCACCTTGATCTGGCTTATTTTGCTTTTCCTGGTTTCTTAAGATGGATGCTTAGTCTGTTGATTTAAGACCTTTCTTCTTTTCTAATATAAGCTAATTTATAATGCTATAAATTTCCCTTTAAGAACTGATTTAACTTCATCCCACAAAATTTTATGTGTTGTGCTTCATTTTTGTTAAAAAATATTTTATAAGATGCATGCATCCCAATGTTCATTGCAGCATTATTTACAATAGTCAAGACACAGAAATACCTAGATAACCATTGACAGATTAATGAATAAAGAAGATGTGGAATACTCAGTCATAAGAAAGAATGAAATAATGTCATTTGCAGCAACAAGGATGAACCTAGAGATTATCATAATAAGTGAACTAAGTAAGGCAGAGAAAGACAAATATCATATGGTATTGCTTATATGTGGCATCTTAACAAAAAAAGATGGAAATAAACATATTTATAAAACAGAAAGAGACTCACAGACATAGAAAACAAATTTATGGCTACCAAAAGAAAAGGGAGGAGGGATGAATTAGGAGGTTGACATTAACATATATACACTACTATACATAAAATAGATAACCAACAAGGACCTACTCAATAACACAGGGAACTATATTCAGTATCTTGTAATAACCTATAAGGGAAAAGAATCTGAAAAAGAATATAGTTGCTACCTCCCCGAGTCGCCTTCCATTAGACTGCTATTACCTCAACTTCTCCTTCAGGAAACAGCAAACCTTCCTTTAATTTTGTGACTAAAGAGTTAATATTTGGCCCATTAGGAAACCTACCAGACTGAGCTCTAGTGCTGTGATTGAAGACTGTTCTGATTGGTAAAGGCTAGTGCCTACCGGTCATTAAATATTTGAAACATCATTTGTGCCAGTACCTTATGTTTGTATAGCATTTTTAAGCTTATGAAAAATATTTACATATATTATCTTAGTTAAGTTTCATGCCAACTGCGAGCCATCAGTAGGAGTTATTATAGACATCATAAAATATTTTAATTATAAAATTAACACATATGAGTGTGGAAAACAAATTATTATTTGGGGACTAGCTCGGAAAAATGATCACTTACTTACCCAAGATCACGTGGTTGTAGGAGTTGGGGTCTAAGCTCCTAGAAGCTTCGAGAACAGTCATATCCTACGTGCTCCGGTTGAGGGAAGACGATTTCACTCAGCACTAGATAGGCAATTCCAGCACCAAAGGCAATTCCAGGAAGAAGGCACCAAGCTTGTACTGAGGGAGAAATGGGGTGTGGTTCACAGAGAGGAAGAGCAGGGATATTTTACTAAGGAACAGTGTGAAATGTGGCCCAAAATGTAGTAAAAGATCCTATTTCCCTGATCATTTCAGGACACCCACTCTGAAGGAGTTGGAACTGAAATTCTCCAATGCAGATTCACAAAGAGCACCCAAGGCAAAGCCTACTTAGCTTGCTCAATTTTGGAGTGCTGTTGAAGGTGGCAGGAAACCCATTCTGAAGCTGCTGAAGCCGAATTACATTTATTGGGTCATTTTTTCTCCGTCACACTTGGGTCCCTCCAGATCAAGCTGTTGATGAGAAAGCAAGTGAAGAAGTCTGAAATATTATTCACAGCTCCTCAACGGCTGTTACCAAATTCACAGAGGCTTATCCCAGGAGAGAATGGTGCTCTAGACCACCATAGTCCTAAAGTTCTTTGCATGTTTGTGTTCTGTCTGCAATAGCAATGGGAACAATTTCCTCATATCACACTCCTTAGATCATTTAACAGCAGCATTGGGCCATTCCTTAAGATGGCGCTGGGTGGCAAGATGGCAGTGCCAGTGTCCAAGAGGTCTCTGATGGCGTCCTCAAGGCTGAACTGAACAAGCCTCTCACTTGGGTACTGGCAAAAGATGACGCCTCCATTGAAGTCCGCCTTCAACCAACCAGGACAGAAATCATTACCTTGGTCCCCTGGACACAGAATGTGATTGGTGAGAAGGGCCTGCGGATTCAGGAATTAACTGCTGTGCTTCAGAAGAGATTTCGCTTTCCTGAGGGCGATGTAGAACTTTACGGAGGAAGGCAGACGGGAGAGTTCAGTGAGTCATTGCCCGGCGGAGTCTGCAGCACACACTTCTAGGAGGACTTGTTGGGGTCTGCTGTGGGTCATCATGGACAGTGGGGAAAAGGCTGCTAGGTTGTAGTGCCTGGGAAACTCTGGGGACAGAGGGTCAAACCCATGAAGTCACAGATGGCCTGATGATCCACAGTGGAGACCCTGTTAACTCCTATGCAGACACCACCTGGCGCCATATACTGCTAAGACAGGGTGTGCTGGGCATCAAAGTGAAGATCATGCTGCCTTGAGACCCAAGTGGTAAGAGGGACCCTTAAGAAGCCCCTGCCTGACTGCTGAGCATTGTGGAACCTATAGATGAGACACTGTCCACCATTACCATCCCCACCCCAAAGAAAAGGGAGGGAAGCCATGGATTCCTACTGTCCCCACAAGTACCCACAGCATAACATGGTCATAACATGGTCTCTTTGGCAGCTGGATCTGGAGTCTGGATGTTGCTCTATAATAAAATCTTTTTTCTTTTTTTAAAAGTAAGGTTGGGGAATTCCCTGTCTGCCCAGTGGTTAGGACTCCATGCTTTCACTGCCCAGGGGCAGATTCAGTCCCCGGTGCAGGAACTAAGACCCCACAAGCTACATAGTGTGGGGAAAAAAAAAAAGTAGAGTTGCCTCCAGGTTTCATGGAGCCTGAATCTTATATTATACAATACAATTTGGGACCTCTTAAGAAAAGAAAACACAATTACAAACAGAAATTTAGCTATAGAACTTTGGAAAGAACTCTACAAGTGAAGATCTAGGAGTTTTAACTTTATTAGCATCCCAGTGCTTAGCAGATCTTATAAAAAGAGGGGAGATTATTCAATTAAATAGCATAGGAGTATTTTTCACCTCTGCTTAACAGTAATTTTTAAAATTTGCTAAAAGAAAGGGAAACTACCCAAGGAATAGCATAGGAGGTTTTATTGTTTTGTTTGTCTTATGGACCTGTGCTTCCAGGCTGATTTTCTTTTCTTTTCAGTACTTTTTAAACAGTTTTATTTAGATAAAATTGACATAAACTCGTATTTGAAATATACAATCTAAGTTTTGTAAAAGATCAGTATAATCAAGATAGTGAATATATTCATCACCCTCAAGAGTTTCCTCATGTACCTCCTCCGTCCAGGCCCTCCTTGCACCCCAGCACCTATTTTTTCATATATTTTAATCTGCTTTTGTGGTTGTTGAAGGCAGAAGGATAAATTTGGATCCTGTTGTTTTATCTTGGCCAAAAGTAGATGCCTTCAGGCTTTTTTGTTTGGTTTGTTTTTACTTTTTGTTTGTGTGTGTGTGCTCAGTTGTGTCCGACTCTGTGCAACCCCTTGGATGGTAGCTCACTAGGCTCCAATGTCCATGGGATTTCCTAGGCAAGAATACTGGAGTGGGTTGCAGTTTCCCACTCCCAGGGGATCTTTCCCACCCAGGGATCAAACCTGCGTCTCCTGTGCCTCCTATATTGTCAGGTGGCCTCTTTACCACTGTACCACCCGGGAAGACTTTATTTTTATTGGAGTATGATTGTTTTACAATGTTGGGTTAGTTTATCTTGTACAACGGAGTGATATTTGTGTCATGATATATATATGAAATCCATACATCCCTTCTCTCTTGGACCTTCTCCCCACTCCCATGCTCTAGGTCATCACAGAGCACCGAAGTGAGTTCCCTGTACTACACAGCAGACTCCCAGTAGCTATCTATTTGCCCCCCAGTTGCCACTGCAGCACTGTTTACAATAGCCAGGACACAGAAACAACCCACATGTCCAACAACTGATGAGCGGATAAAGTAGATGTGGTACAGGCTTTTTTAACACAGAGAAAAATATAAACAACCCAAATATAAAGGAGTGAAGAGACACAGAGAAACTAGAAGAACAACAATCCACGAAGAACTCCTCAATCTTAATTAAGAGCAAAAGGGGAGGAGAACACACCCAGGAAGAGATGTGTCCAGTCCATGTGGGTCTTTCTTTACAAACTCACAAATGCACTTTAGGGATGTAGTCATCAACGCAGAAATCATGTAAAAGAAGAAAAAGACATTTTCTCCCCTACCTGACTTGTCATAAACCCACAATGAAATTAATTTGGTTTCAATTTTTGTGTCTTGGGTATGAGCCACTATCATGTGGCTGAATGTGTACTCATGCCAGAGTGCAGTTTCTGTATGAATTCAGTATGTGTTCAATTCTTCATAGTGTTCCCTGAGCACCTGTACATACCCTGGGGATTTGCAAAGACCCTTGACTCCTTCCTTGCCCTCTGCGTAGGCTCTGGCCCGTGTATCATTCAAGGCTGGGCCCAAATGCTCCTTCTAGCTTCACTCAACCTAGTCATTTTTTCCTTCCAAAGTACTTGCCAACTGTACTTTTAGTTCTCAGTGAACACTGTTTCCTGAATACCTTGTCTTATTATGAAATGTTTTTCCAATGTATGTATGAACAAGATCATAAATCTCTCGAAGGCAAGTCTATATCCGTATTACTTCTTAGCAGCTCCGCCCACATCACAGAGCCTAACACAATTTGATATATATTTATTTTACTTTAATATCCTTATTATGTAATTAATACTTGATGGAAATGTTCATTATGGAAATGTTAGATGATGCAGACAAGCAAAAAGATTAAAAAATTAACCATAATTCTAATATTGGAGAGTAACTACTACTGATATTTTGTATAAGGTGTATACCAAATAGGATGTATAGAGGAGCTAAAGTTTTAATGGAATCAATTGAAATATACACAGCCACAAGTAAGATGGGGTTATAAGGATGCAGTGACATTTCTTGAGAAGCCAGGAAGATGATGTGTCACTTGTGACCCAGGGCTGGTAGCATAACTGTGCCTTTAGAGACTTGGTCGAGCATCCAGAAAATACTTCTCCCATCACTTCTTGGAATTCTTATAGCTAGAATAAAGTCCTCTTGCGACAGTATTCAAACAATGTCAGGAGACATGAGGTCCCCGAACACGCAACATCATCTGGGAACTTGCTAGAAATGCAAATTCTCAAGGTCCATCCTAGACCAATTGAATCAGAAACCCCGGGGGTGGGCCCAGCAGTGTGTGTTTTAACAAGCCTTCCAGGTGATTCTGATGCACAATAAAGTCAGAGAACCACAATCTAAGATAGTGGGGGGGTGGTGGTGGTGGTGGTGTATCTTGTTCATTATTGAGTTCTCTGTCTCAGAAGGTTGGAAAGAATTTGCTAAGTCAAGAATACAAACACCCCTAGAGATGCATAACTTTTAAACATTATTTTTATTATGGTATATTTCTCATCAAAATATGTAAAAGATATAATGAGTACCCAGTATATCCAGCACTATCTATAGCAAATTAAATCTTAACAGTTGGCCACATTTCCTTCAGATATTTTTTTGAAGAACAAAAGCATTGCAGATTCAACTGAAAGCTTTCTGCATGTCCTCTTTCCAATCTCATTCTTCTTTCTCCTTCTTCAGAAATAACCAAGATCATGAATCATTAATCATTCTTGTACATGTTTTTTTTTTCTTGTATATGTTTTATGCTTTAACTGCATATTCATGTATCTGTAAACAATATATGGCACTATTTTGCAGGTTTTTAAAGTATTTAAATGGTGTCACACTCTACATACCCTGCAATTAGCTTTTCTGAATTGTTTTTAAGATTTATCACTGTGCAGACCCAAAGCTGTGATTCATCATTGTAATTGCTATATAATATTCCCTTCTATGAATACATGATGATATATGAATCTGATCTTCTATTAATGACATTTAAATGTCTCCAGTTGATTTAGTTTTTCACTATTAAAAGTAATGCTGCTACAAACATATATATCTTCTGGTGCAATCAAATTGTGTTTCTCTAAGGTACAGACCAAAGAATCAATTTCGTGGGATGTAGGAATCAGAGCATTTCCAATCTTAATAAATAAAATCAAATTGCTCCCCAAAGTGGCTATACCAATTTCGATACCCTTTTCCAACATTTGAAATTGTTGAAATTTTAGATTTTTGCCAACCTGATGAGTATGAAATAGTACTTCATTTTTATTATAAATTTCTCACTACCTTAATTTCTAGCAAGGTTCAGTACCTTTTCATATTCTCATAAGCCATTTGGATTTGAGAGACATACAATTAACACATATTTACATGAAAGATATAAATCCCTAACATCATCTGTACTTTTTTAAAAAATTAATTATTTTTGGCTGCACTGGGTCTTAGTTGCTTCTTGCAGGCTTTCTCTAGTTGTGGCGAGCAGGGGCTATTCTTTGTTGCAGTGCACAGGCTTCTCTTTGCAGTGAGTTCTCTTATTGCAGAGGACGAGCTCTAGGGCCCACGGTCTTCAGTGGTTGCAGCACGTGAGCTCAGTAATTGTGGCACTTGGGCTTAGTTGCCCGGTGGCATGTAGGATCTTCCCAGACTAGGTAGGGATCAAACCCATGTCCCCTACCTTGGTAAACAGATTCTTAACGACAAGGGAAGTCCTCATCTATACTTCTGAAAGAGTATACTATACTTGCTTGAAAGGGAAGAGAAAGTGGAAAATCCCTGCCAGATGGGAGAAGATGGAGTGAGAAGGTAGAGGTATCATTTGCCATCCTCAAGGTCCTTTCCAGGGCTAGTCCTGGCTAATTGTCACATCAGCTGTGTTTCCTTCCCCCTAGAGCTGGAGTCCCTAGGAGAGGCTGAGGGAAAGTGGATTTATAATTATCCTCTTCATCAAGGAAGGACTTTTCTGGTCCTGAGTTTTTTCAGCCTTCTTGGATTCAAGACTAGTTAACCGAGTGATTGTCAATGAGAGAAGAAAATCCCTAGTCAGGTGTGTTGTGGAAATCTGGGGGGATTTTTTATTTTCACAATGATTAGGGGACTGGTATTACTGGCATTAGTAGATTAGGACCAGGGGTGCTATACCTCCTTCCACATATGACACAGTCCCACCCAACAAACAATTTCCATGGACACTCCAAACCACTTTCAAAAGCCCATTTATATGGGTGGAAACCCTGTTCAAAATGATCAAACCTAGCACCTAACTCTGTTTTCCACATAATCACAAAGTGTACTATCATGGGTTTACACTGATTTTTCCAGGAATGTAGACTACAGTTTAAACTGAGAGAAGATTCTAACTTTGTTTTATTCAGCATCTGACAACTTTATTATGTTTTGTATTATAGTTAAGCCTACGCATTTTATATAGCTTTATGATAAACAGCTCTTCTTTTCTTTCTCCTTTATATGTGGGCATTATAATTATTTAAAACTTCTCAGTGTAGAATGATCATATTACCTATGAATTTCATTTTAGTATTGAAAAAGGACCTTCTGAAATGTTCATTGAGAACCAGTGAACCAATAGTTCCTTGATAAGGAAAGTTAGGCTAAGAGAGTAAAAAAATATCCTAACTTACCCCAAGATGCCACGGTTGGTAACTGAGAGAACTACAAGACCCCTGTAGGATGATGAATCTAAAATACTTCCAAAACCAGTGGAAAAAAAAAAAACATTGGTCCAAATCTTTAAATGGGAAATTCTATCAGAGAGGATCTTATAACTAAAAAGGAAGCATATAGTGAGGTCTATCCCAGAGTAGACTTAAGGAAAATAATTTCAGAGGATCACCTTATAAGTAGGTCTTAAAAGAACAATCTTGTGCCACTAGGACCTCTGCAGGGGTTTGTTTAGCTGTGCCCTAGCTGAGGGGGCAAATGGAGGTGAATTCCAGCCAGCATTCTTCTCACCAAGCTGTGTGCCTGCGTGAAGGGTCTACTTTTGATTTGTCTATTTATGACCATGACTCAGGGCATGCGGGACCTTAGATCCCCGATCAGAGATCCATCCCATGCCCGCTACATTGGAAGGGCTGAGTGTTAACCACTGGGCCACCAGGGAAGTCCCAACGGTATACCTTTTAAAAATTTGCACAAAGGAGATTATTCACACAGTTCCGTGTGCAACCACCACCATCTCTGCTGGTTCACACTATAAAAATCAGCTAGGTTTCCTCCTTAGATCTAAACTATCATCGCTAGCAATATATTCTTCATAACAATATTCCACTGATCTAGAACAAAAGCAATTTAAAAGCCTCGGGCTGTTTGTTATAATGGAATTTTCCTGATGTGAAAAAGTAAGCATTACTGTTGTATTATTAATGGAGTTTTATTCTCTTTTCCACCAAGTTGACAGTTTTAGGATCATGTTGGTACGATTTACTCTACTAAATGATTGGAATACTTCTGTGTCACATTTCTATCTTCCTTTTCTAAATTGGAAATATTTGTATTCTTGCTGCAAAGTCCAACATTTAATGAGATTTGAAGTTGTTTGCTTTGCGTTGAATGGGATTAACCCCCTGCCAGAGCCTACTCTCAAGTCTTTGTGTTGGGGAGGCCTTGGTTATGCGGGCAAATGGATGGTTATTCTCAGCAATAAAAATGAGCAAATAACATGAAAGCGCCCATACCTCAAAAAGCAGAAGAGTGACCTCTGATTGACCTTGAGGTCTGTGCGCTGAAGAGAAAAGTTCCTTAACAGACAAAACAAGCTTCGAGCCAGAGAGAAAGAAGAAGATTGCTTACTTTCTGATTACTTTTGTTTAAACCATCCTCCTTCTAGTTTATAATCCTTTATGGGAGCATATTAAGAAGAGGCGGTTTAAGGTCTGTTTGGAGTAGAGGAGAATCGTGAAATAAACAATTAATATTTAGGAAAGAGACACAGAACCTTCTCTTTGTCGGGTTTTTTTCCTTCCCCTATTTAATGAATATTAGCCTCTGGCTATAGTCTCAGGCATCCTATGTGTTTATTTTGATTGCTGCTGTCATATATTCATTCACTGGGTACACTCTATGTGTTATTTTGGACAATCCAAAAACTAGGGGAACTCATTGGAGTAAATAACGCGATCGTTTCTGCTGGCATGAGTTGTTTATGGCATATAGGATTGTCAATTCCAGTAATAGGGAAGCAAATTCAGTAGTCATGTTTTGTCCTGGCTAAGTGGTCTTGGAACTTTTGCCTTAGGGAATTTTTAAAAAATCAGTCCTATTCCTTCCTTTTTCAGCCAAAGACTCCATTACATCGAAGTTTAACATTTGGTCTCTGTTGCTCCTGTCCCGAGGCTGATCTGCATTGTCCAGCTTCTAGGCTTCTGCTCAGGTCAATGCCTCCTGCTGGGGTGCCCTCCCAAACTTTTGTGCCTATTGAATCCTTCTTATCTTCAAAGGGGAGTTCAAATCTCAGTTCTTCCAAGAAGCCTTGACACCTATTCTTCCTCCTCCAAATTTTGGCAACCCATGGCTTGGTCCTTCCCAATAGACTATTCATTGTCTTTTCAAGCCTACAGGTTCTTATTTCCCCAAATAGATTTTAACTTCCTACAGCAGAAATTGTCAATTGCCACCCAATATCCATTCAATACCCCACTTTTCAGTAATAGAGGTACATTGCCACCCTCTATTAGAGTAGAACTTTCTAATAGAAATTGGTCTCTCCGGGGCTTTCCTGGCAGTCCAGTGGTTAAGAATCCGCCTGGCAATGCAGGGGACACAGGTTCCACTCCTGATCCGGGAAGACATACCACAGGGCAACTAAGCCTGTGAGCCACAGCTACTGAAGCCCATGCACTCTAGGGCCTGTGCTCCTCAGCAAGAGAAGCCCCCGCAATGAGAAGCCCATGTACCAGAACTAGAGAATAGCCCCTTCTCTCCACAACTAGAGAAAGCCCTCACGCAGCAATGAAAATCTAGCACATCCAAAAAATAAAAATAAATATAATTTTTTTTAAAGAAATTACCCTCTCCAGTCTCCCTTTACAAGTATGGTCATGTGACTAAATTCTGATTAATGAGATATAAAGAGAAAAGTTTTTTGGAACTTACAGGAAGACAGATAAAGGAGGACAAATTCAGATGGGGGCTAAACATTTTGTCCTTTCCTCCTTCCACCTTCCTGCTGCCTGGGGTGAAGAGGGGACGGCTACAGCTAAGAAAGCCATCTTGAATAATGTGATTTGCAGCAATATGGAATGACCTAGAGATTGTCGTACTGAGTGAAGTAAGTCAGACAGAGAAGGAGAAATATTGTATGATATCCCTTATATGTGGAATCTAAAAAGAAATGATACAAATGAACTTATTTACAAAACAAAAGCAGACTCCCAGACCAGAGAAGGAACTTATGGTTGCTGGGAGATGGGATAGTTAGGGAGTTTGGGATGGACATGTACACACTGTTATGTTTAAAATGGACAACCAACAAGAACCTACTGTATAACACAGGGAACTCTGCTAAATGTTATGTGGCAGTATGGATGGGAAGGGAGTTTGGGGGAGAATGGATACATGTATATGTATGGCTGAATCCCTTTGCTGTCCACCTGAAACTATCACAACATTGTTAATCGGCTATACTCCAATATAAAGTTAAAAAAAAGAGAAAGCTATCTTGGGTTATGCAGTGACCTTCATTATGGACCTTCAGTTAAGGATGATGAAATAGATAGAAGGAGGCCAGAGTCCAAAGACTATGAAACCACTAGTCCAACCCTGGCTTATCTCCCCTAGACTTCTTTTCTGGAAAAGGATCAGTCTTTTTATGTTTCAGTCATTGTTGTTCACTACAGTAAAATTTACTTCTTCTCTCATCTAGCTTCTTACAAGCAGATCAGTTTTTTAATCATTGCATCACCAGTAGTGCCTGATACAGTACATGATAAATTCTGAACAGTTCAATTCAGTTTAGTCACTCAGTCATGTCCAACTCTTTGCGATCCCATGGACTGCAGAATGCCAGGCCTCCCTGTCCATGACCAGCTCCCAGAGTCTACCCAAACTCATGTCCGTTGAGTCGGTGATGCCATCCAACCATCTCATCCTCTGTCATCCCCTTCTCCTCCTGCCTTCAATCTTTCCCAGCATCAGGGTCTTTTCAAATGAGTCAGTTCTTCACATCAGGTAGCCAAAGTTTTGGAGTTTCAGTTTCAACATCAGTCTTTCCAATGAACACCCAGGACTGATCTCCTTGAGGATGGATTGGTTTGATTTCCTTGTAGTCCAAGGGACTCTCAAGAGTTTTCTCCAACATCACAGTTCAAAAGCATCAATTCTTTGGCGCTCAGCTTTCTTTACAGTCCAACTCTCACATCCATACATGATTACTGGAAAAACCATAGCCTTGACTAGATGGACCTTTGTTGGCAAATGATGTCTCTGCTTTTTTTTTTTTTGTCTCTGCTTTTTAATATGCTGTCTAGGTTGGTCATAACTTTCCTCCCAAGGAGTAAGCATCTTTTAATTTCATGGCTGCAATCACCATCTGCAGTGATTTTGGAGCCCAAAAAAATAAAGTCTACACTGTTTGTACTGTTTCCCCATCTATTTGCCGTGAAGTGATGGGACCAGATGCCATGATCTTAGTTTTCTGAATGTTGAGCTTTAAGCCAACGTTTTCACTCTCCTCTTTCACTTTCATCAAGAGGCTCTTTAGTTCTTCTTCAGTTTCTGCCATAAGGGTGGTGTCATCTGCATATCTGAGGTTATTGATATTTCTCCCAGCAATCTTGATTCCAGCTTGTGCTTCTTCCAGCCCAGCGTTTCTCATGATGTACTCTGCATATAAGTTAAATAAGCAGGGTGACAATATACAGCCTTGACGTACACCTTTTCCTATTTGAAACCAGTTTGTTGGTCCAACAGTTCTAACTGTTGCTTCCTGACCTGCATACAGGTTTCTGAAGAGGCAGGTCAGGTGGTCTGGTATTCCCATCTCTTTAAGAACTTTCCATAGTTTATTGTGATCCACACAGTCAAAGGCTTTAGCATAGTCAATAAAACAGAAATAGATGTTTTTCTGGAACTCTCTTGCTTTTTAGATGATCCAGCAGATGTTGGCAATTTGGTCTCTGGTTCCTCTGCCTTTTCTAAAACCAGCATCTGGAAGTTCATGGTTCACGTATTGCTGAAGCCTGGCTTGGAGAATTTTGAGCATTACTTTGCTAGTGTGTGAGAAGAGTACAATTGTGAGGTAGTTTGAGCATTCTTTGGCATTGCCTTTCTTTGGGATTGGAATGAAAACTGACTTTTTCTGTGGCCACTGCTGAGTTTTCCATATTTGCTGACATACTGAGTGCAGCACTTTTACAGCATCATCTTTTAGGATTTGAAATAGCTCAACTTGAATTCCATCACCTCCACTAACTTTGTCTGTAGCGATGCTTCCTAAGGCTCACTAGACTTCACATTCCAGGATGTCTGGCTGCAGGTGAGTGATCACACCTTCTTGATTATCTGGGTCGTGAAGATCTTTTTTGTATAGTTCTTCTGTGTATTCTTGCCACCTCTTCTTAATATCTTCTGCTTCTGTTAGGTCCATACCATTTCTGTCCTTTATTGTGCTCATCTTTGCATCTCTAATTTTCTTGAAGAGATCTCTAGTCTTTCCCATTCTATTATTTTCCCCTATTTTTTTGCACTGATCACTGAGGAAGCCTTTTTTACCTCTCCTTACTATTCTTTGGAACTCTGCATTCAAATGGGTATATCTTTCCTTTTCTCTTTTGCTTTTCACTTCTCTTCTTTTCACAGCTATTTTTAAGGCCTCTTCAGACGCTATTTTCTTCCTGACTCATTTTAACAGTTTTTCATCATCATTAATATTACAATTTCTGTTTTTCAAATCATGCCCATTAATCTTATGCTCCAATTTCAAAAGTTGATATTGTTTCCACTGTATAGTTTTTTATCCTTACAGATGAAGTCATTTAAGAAATAGAAGAGATAGCAAGGGGGAATAGGAGAAGGCCATTATTAGATAACAGAGAGAAGGAGGCAAGTTCACCCTATGACCCAGAGGAGCCCATATAAAAGATGTTTTCATGGGTTTAATTTCATCTGGTTAGTTTTGCTCCATTTCAGGCAAAGGAGAAACAAGGCATTTATATGCCTGTACAATTCTCTGAAGCCCCATCTTCTTTCATTTATTTGACCTTCTGGTAATGAGGTCATCTGTGATCTATGATATGGACCCCAGTCACTTAGCAGGAAGAAGTACTCTAGAAGTTTTGAACCATGTTATCCAATCATGTTATCCAGTCAGTCAGAACTTGGTCAAGAAATAAAAGTCATTCCAGGTATTACAAGATGCTCAATATCGCTCATTATCAGAGAAATGCAAATCAAAACCACAATGAAGTATCATTTCACATTGGTCAGAATGGCCATCATCAAAGAATAAATGCTGGAGAGGGTGTGGAGAAAAGGGAGCCCACTTACACTGTTGGCGGGAATGCAAACTGATAGAACCACTATGGACAACAGTACGCCTTTTGCTTCTCTTCTTTCCACAGCTATTTGTAAGGCCTACTCAGACAACCATTTTGCCTTTTTGCATTTCTTTTCCTTGGGGATGGTCTTGATCCCTGCCTCCTGTACAATGTCACGAACCTCTGTCCATAGTTCTTCAGGCACTCTGTCTATCAGATCTAATCCCTTGAATCTATTTGTCATTTCCACTGTATAATCGTTAAGGGGATGATTTGGGTCATACCTGAATGGTTTTCCCTACTTTCTTCAATTTAAATCTGAATTTGGCAATAAGGAGTTATTGCCCTATTATTATTTCCTCGAACATGAATGGCTGCCAACCCTCTTTTTTAAAATTGGAGGATAGTTGCTTTACAATGTTGTATTAATTTGTGCTGTACATCAAAAAGCCAATCAGACTTCCGGGTCTTGTCTGCCCTGGTGGACTGGCTGTAGTTATGCGCTCCCGGTTACTTTGGAATGTTTTTCGGGGCTTTTGGGCCCGTCGGGATGTTGTCCCGGCCCGCCAACACCTGAGCTGCGGTAACCTACCCCTGGAGGAGCTGTTTGCCCACGGCGGACCTCTGCGGACCTTCCTCGAGTGCCAGATGAAAATGAGGACTTAAGGAAACTTGCCGAAAATGAAATAACTTCATGTGAAAAAGAAATAGCTCAATTAAAGCATCAGATTATCTTACTTTGGTTCCCTCAGAAGAAACAGATAAAAATGATTTGATCCTGGAGGTAACTGCAGGAGTTGGGGGTCAGGAGGCAATGTTGTTTACCTCAGAGATATTTGATATGTATCAGCAGTATGCTGCATTTAAAAGATGGCATTTTGAAACCCTGGAATATTTTCCAAGTGAAATAGGTGGCCTTAGACATGCGTCCGCCAGCATTGCGGGTTCAGAAGCCTATAAGCACATGAAGTTTGAAGGAGGTGTGCACAGAGTCCAGAGAGTGCCCAGGACAGAGAAGCAAGGCCGCACCCACACCAGCACCGTGACTGTAACCATCTTACCCCAGCCCACCGAGATTAACCTGGTGATTAATCCTAAGGATTTGAGGATTGATACTAAGCGAGCCAGTGGAGCCGGGGGGCAGCATGTGAACACCACGGACAGTGCTGTCTGGATCGTTCATCTCCCAACGGGTATTGTTTCCGAATGCCAACAAGAAAGATCTCAACTGAAAAATAAAGAGATGGCTATGAAAAAGTTACGTGCAAAACTGTACAGCCTGCAGCTAGAAGAAGAAACAAGTAAACAATACAATGCTAGGAAGATTCAGATTGGCACAAAAGGAAGGTCAGAGAAAATAAGAACATATAATTTTCCACAGAACTGGGTCACAGATCACAGAATAAACAAGTCATTTCATGATCTTGAAACTTTTATGCAAGGAGAGTACCTACTGGATGAACTTGTACAGTCATTGAAGGACTGTGCTAATTACGAATCTTTAGTAGAAATTATTTCCAAAAAAGTTTAAGTTGATTTGTAACTAAAGATTTGTATAGCTTCTGAAAATTCTGTTATAGCAAATCAGGTTGTGTATATACAGTATTCTCTTGAAACACATGAAGTTAACATAGTTGAGAGTAACATTTTTAATAAATAGCTAATTTATATAAGTCTCTGAATGTATTAAGTAAAAAAACATACAATATAAAAAAAAAAAAGCCAATCAGCCACACGTATGCATACATCCCCTCTTTTAGATTTCCTTTCCATTTAGGTCACTACAGAGCACTGAGTCAAGTTCCCTGTGCTATATAGCCAGTTCTCATTTGTTATCTATTTACAATGGCTGCCAATCTTGAATAAAATTTTATTTATAAAAACTCTTCCCCATGTCTTTCTCCTGAATATAATAATTCTTAGGAATAAATGGGGGACGGATTCTCTTCCAAAGCTGTACAGAGTATATGGCAAATCATAGCTTTGTTATTTTAAGGAAAAAGAAGTTTAAACTCAAGTTTATAATTTTTCTTTCCATTTACCATTCCCATGCTCTATTTATGTGCCTTAGGGGCAAAATAAAATGGAAAGCTTAAAATTTATTTGTGCTCTTGAATTTTAAATATGTAAAAACCCAGAACTAGAAAAGGATCTTGAAAGAGTATCTGATTTTGTACTCTCCTTCACACAGATGAATAACTAAACCATAAAAAACATATTTCAGTCCATTCCATTCATAAAGTCCCTAGGAATCAAGAAATACATTGCTATCTCAGAAAGTTATCCAGAATTTAAAAGTTCTCTTTCATATTTGACCAGAGTATCTATACCTCCAGCCCATAACTGCCCTAGAAAGGTCCCTTAGAAGAACATCACCAATACATGAATCTTTTTATTAGAAGCCCAATTACATGTAGTGAAATGGCAGGCACTATGGAAGGAGAATTTCTGTCTCTGTGTTGCTATAATTTTTCATTGAAAATGAACAGGCACAACTGCATACAAATGGTGGAGGGTTTTTTTTTTTTTTTTTTTTTAAATCAAATCAATACCTAAGTGGACAAGGAGACTGTCTTACATAAGAAGCCTTCCTCCCACTGGCCAGATAATGAATTCTGTCCAGGAAATTCATTTACAGAACATAGTGACTTTTCTGTAAAATAAGGAATAAATTTTTCTAGGAAAATATTCCCCAAAAGGGAGAAGGATTGGTGAAAAATTGGGTTGAAAGCCAATCTATTTGAAACCCATATTTAAAATTTGTCATTCATCCTCTTTATACCCAAACAATTATACCCATAATTATGATTCAAGCCCCTAGCAAACTCCTTGCTATAAATAACCACACACATCCCTCAACATGTATGTCCTCTATAGTCCACATCATGATTCACCTTTCTCCTGGATCCAGCTTCCTTCTGCTGACTGATATTTCCGTCTTCATTGAGAGATTAGGGATTCCACTTTTCCTTCTAATTCTTTGCTCCAAGCCTGGGCACCAAATCTTTACTAATTTCTCCCAGCAGCATTGAGACCAAGATAATAACATTAATAACACCTACTGGAGGCAATTCCCTGGAGGTCCAGTGGTTAGGATTCCATGCTTCCATTGCAGGGGGCACAGGTTCAATAACTATAGATAATACCCTAACACCTTGAGGCTTAGTTTCATCAACCATCTTTTTATGTTTTTTAAATAGAATTAAGATATTAACTCCACAACCAATCCATTCAACAATTCCACACTTCAGTTAAAAAATTTCATTATCAAGGTTATTACTAGGTCGCCAAAGCATGACCCAAAGTTTGGTTATGGACAACTAAAAATCAATTAAAACTCTCCTGTTGGCAATAAATGCATCATGATTATAGAATCAAATACTGTTCAATATAACATTGTCTTACCTCCTCTCATTTTAACTCCTTACATAAGAAGTCTCTAAAAACTTGACTTGCAAAATAAATAAATAAATAAAATAAAAGAATTTAAAAAAAACTTGACTTGCTATGTAGCTGAGAAATATATAGATATATTGGGGAGAGACAGAGGCAAAGAGAGACAGATGAACAGAGATGAGCAAGGATAGAAAGGATATGATCTGCTTGGGAGTTATGTTTTATACATATGAACAACATATTACTATGGCATGAAGGGCATAAAATCCTTGCAAAAATTAAATACTCACATATGTAACATATATACATCATTCACACACACCTGTGTAGAGTGAGAGAAAGAGAGCAAAAAAAAAATCCCTCTTTACATTATTGTTATTGTGAAAATACTGTTCATTGCAGAAGCTATAATCATTAGATTTCCTTTCTTAGTGCTTTTGTTTTTTCCTGGAGTTTCTAGCTGCATTTATTTTTATTCTATACCATTTCTAAATTGTTATGAATAATGTATGAAGATTTCCCACATTATTATTTACATATTTCCAATAGCTATCTTTTTCAAAACTTTCTCTATGCATATGTGTGTACTTGGGTATATGTGTATGTATGTGTAAAGAGGGTTTTATTTTGTAGGTTTGTTTTATGTCTTATAACACAGTATACATGGTTCTTTGACTTGCCTTTTTAACTTCCTTTAACTCTCACCTAAGTACTGGTATGGTTATATCAGAGTTTGTTCATTTGTTTGTTTCTTTTGTTTTTCTAAAATTGTTTGTTTTTCTAAAATTGTGTTAGAACTCAGCTAAAAAAATGTATTGACATGATTTGATTATTCATACACCTTAGTTATGGCCAATTTTGACTTTCATTCCCTTATTCCCATTCTTCCCCCTTCACCATAGACATCTACTCTCAGATATTTCATGTGTATCTTTTTAATTCACCTGTTACATTTTTCTTTGATAACATACAGCATTATTTTGTGAGCTTAAAAATTATTACAGAAATGGTTTCTTTTTTTTTTTTAATTTTTTTTCAGAAATGGCTGCTTTCTATATGACTCTACAACTTGCTTTTATCATGAAATTTCATTTGATATCCATCCACATTGATAAATATGTTTGTTTATTCCTATTAACTGCTACATATCATATAGTAAGATCATATATACTATCATATAGTAAGATCACGCTTTATCTATCCATTCCTCCATTATTGTCATTTGTTTTTACCATTTTCTACTACAAATAGTGATGCAGCTAACATTATTGTACATGTCTTCTTGTGCACATGTACAATCCATAGATCATTTAGTTCACCTTAAGTTTTTATTATTAATGCAATCTCTTTGTCACATGTGCATATAGTCTCACTGTATATGCTGTGTAAGTAGTGTGCTTACATAAAAGGGTATGCATTTTTAAAATTCTGATATTGCTAAACTATCCTCCAAAAAGACCGTATCATTTCAAATTCCCAACAACTGAAATTAGGGTATCAATTTTTTCCCTATTTGCCTGTGCTTAATATAACCAGTGTGAAATTCTTGACTATATCATAGTTAACAAAATAGCTTCTCATTGTTAAGATTTGGATGTCCTTGATAAACTATACAAGGGATATATCTTTTAATATCTTTATGGGGTTTTTATTTTGCTTCTTTATAGTGTTTTACAATTTTTCTGTTTAATTTCATTTTTTCTTGTTGACTGGCTAACATATTTGTGATGGTAATTTTTTGTTACTCTATACAATGAAAATCTTTTCTTTTAGCCTCTTGCTTTTTCTTTCGTTTTGGTTTTGATGTTGAAGTAATCAAATTTATCAAATTTTTCTATAAGGCTTTTTGTGCAAGCATGAGTATGTCTTGCTTTAGAGAATTTTATCTACCCCATGGGTTATAAATATTTGCCTGTATTTTCTTGTATGAGTGTATGTGTGTTTGATTTAGAGGATCATTCCTTTTCTGTAGTTAAATATATACATTTGTCTGTATTTTTATCTGACACTTTCATAACTTTTTTTTTTAAGTTTAGCCCTTTAATCCATCTGGAATTTAATTTTGAAAATGCTATGTCATAAGGATATATACTAAGTTCTTAGATAGAGATAGATCTATTTCTACAGTCTCCATTCTGCCTCATTAATCTAGTTACGTATTTCTATGCCATAACTACACAATTTTAATTGCTTTAGTATTATAAAATATATTTGATATGGCAGGTCCTAATTTCTGTTTATAGCAGTATAGTAGACCAGATAGTCTTCACAACTTCTTTCTGCAAGACAAGTGAAAATTTTGGACAAAATAGATTTGCTTTCAGTTTTAAGAATAAGTTAGCAAGAGAGTTAGATGAGACAGGTAGCATCACCAACTCAATGGACATGAATTTGAGCAAACTCCCAGAGATAGTAAAGGACAGAGGAGCCTGGCAAGCGGCAGTCCATGGGGTCACAAAGAGACATGTTAGAAACTGAGCAACAATAACAAGGACAGCAAGAGAGTCACAAAAATTTACATAGGTCACATGAGTGAAAGGAGCAATCTAAGTGGAATGCAGGTGTCTTAAAGTCATCTTTTATGACCTCAGGTTTCTATCTTGACATCCTCTCAAGGTCTAGAGATCGAAAGGCCTTCCAAAGTTAGGGAAATGGAAGGAGACCCATGCACAAAGCCAAAATACCCAAAGATGAGCTTGGAAAATCCAGCATACAGAAAAGCACAGTAAGAAAACTTATCTGCTTCAGTCTTAATGGTGGGTGGGAGGGAGAAAAAAAATATCCTCAGAAAATATGGAATCACAGCTAGGCTTCACATAGGTGCATGACTTAAATTCACATGGCCCATGTTTTCTGAGAAATCTCTATCTGATCACTGATTTGTAAATAGTTTCAGACCAAACACAACATTGATATCAAAACCTGACAAAGACTGCCCAAAGAAAGAAAATTACAGACCAGTCTCACTTATAAATATCAACATAAAAACATTAAATAAAACATTGTTGTTGTGGTTCAGACGCTAAGTCATGTCTGACTCTTTGCGACCCCAAGGACTACAGCATGCCAGGTTTCCCTGTCTTTCACTATCTCCCAGAGTTTGCTCAAACTCATGTCCATTGAGTCAGTGATGCCATCCAACCATCTCATCTTCTGTCAGCCCCTTCTCCTGCCCTCAATCTTTCCTGGCATCAGGTCTTTTCCGATGGGTTGACTCTTTGCATCAGGTGGCCAAAGTATTGGAGCTTCAGCTTTAGCATCAGTCCTCTCAATGGATATTCAGGGTTGATTTCCTTTAGGATTGACTGGTTTGATCTCCTTGCAGTCTAAAGGAGTCTCAAGAGCCTTCTCCAGCACCACAATTTGAAAGCAACAATTCTTCAGCGCTCGGCCTTCTTTATGGTTGAACTCTCACAACCATACATGACTCCTTGGAAAACCATAGCTTTGACTATAGGGATCTTTGTTGGCAAAGTGAAGTCTCTGCTTTTTCATATGCTATCTAGGTTTGTCATAGCTTCTCTTCCAAGGAGTAAGCGTCTTTTAATTAGATGGCAGCAGTCACCATCTGCAGTGATTTTGGAGCCCAAGAAAATAAAATCTGTCACTGTTTCCACTTTCCCCCCATCTATTTGCCATGAAGTGATGGGATCGGATACCATGATCTTAGTTTTTTGACTGCTGATTTTAAGCCAGCTTTTTCATTCTCTTCTATCCTCATCAAAAGGCTCTTTAGTTCCTCTTCACTTTCTGCCATTAGAGTGGTATCATCTGCATTTTGAGGTTGTTGATATTTCTCCCAGCAATCTTACTTCCAGCTTGCAAATAAAATATTAGCAAGCAGAATCAAGGGGTACATTTAAAATAATAATCAAGTGTTATTTATTCCATGAATGAAAAGATGGCTTAATATCAGTGATAGTTCTATATTAATATAAACAAGGAGAAAAATTATCTCAATGATAATAAGGATTTGGGAAAAAGTAAAAACCCATTCTGGATTTTTAAAAACACACCATGGGAGTTTAGGGGAGAATGGATACATGTGTGGCTGAGTGTCTTTGCTGTTCACCTGTCACAACATTATTAATCAGTTATACTTTAGTAGAAAATAAAATTTAAAAATAAAAATAAAAAACATCCCATGAAATATTAATGGATGATTTATTTAACATGATTAACATAATTTATTAATCCAGAAACCAGAAACAATCTTAATGGAAAACAATGGAAGAACACATGCTAAGGTAGGAAATAAGCTGAATATGCCTCCTGTCAATACTGCTATTTAATATTGTCCTGAAGATATTAAGAAGTACAATCAGACAAGAGAAAGTATAAGAATTGTAAGAGATGGCAAAATTGTCACAGTTTTCAAGAGATACAATTTTATATTTAAGAGAATCAGCCAAAAAAACTACTACAAATATTAAAAGAATGCAATAAACTACAAGGTATAAAGTTAATATACACCAATGAATAGTTTTCTTACGTAAAACAATACCAGTTTTAAAAGTATAAGGAAACCACATTAGCAAGAACAACAACAAAAAGATAAAACACTTAAGAATCAACTTAACAAGAAATATACATCTTGGGACTTCCATGTTGGTCCAGTGGCTAAGAATCTGCCTGCAATGAAGGGACACGGGTTCAATCCCTGGTCCAGAAAGATCCCACATGCCCAAAGAGTAATTAAGCCCATGTGCCACAAGTGCTGAGCCCACTCGCCCTAGATCCTGTGCGCTACAAAAAAAGAAGCTGTTGCGATGAGAAGCCCAAGCACCGGAACGAAGAGTAGCCCCCACTCACGCAACTAGAGAGAGCCGAACATGCGGCAACAGAGACCCAGTGCAGCTAAAAATAAATAAGCAAATATTTTAAAGATTGATTAAAAAAAAAGAAATATATAACTTTATGAGGAAATTTTCAAAACCCTACTATGGGAATTAAAGTAGAACGAAACAATAGAAATATTTGTTTTATTCTTTGGTAAAAAAAATTCAACATGATAAAGTCTGTTCTCTCTGATTCAGTTTATAAATTTAACCTGATCTTTAAGAAATTGCTAATAGATTTTTTCTAAGAAATAGATAAGTTGTTTCTAAATTCATTCCAGAAAATAAATAAGCAAAAGTAACCAGAAAAACCTGAAAAATGAAGAATAATGTGGTGAAGCTATCCCAAAGAAATATTAAAATATGTTAATAGGTCCCAATAATTAAAACAGTATAATTTTGCTTGACTAGACAGGCTAAAGGAGTAGAATTTAAGTGCAGAAATAGAGCCAAATACATACAAAAACTTAGTATATGAAAAAATGGCAACTCAAATTAGCATGGCAAGAAAACAGTTTCAAATAAATGTTGTTGAATCAACCGAGTAACCACCTGGAAAAAATAAAGTTGGATCCATCTCTCATCATGTACCAGGAAAAACAACTATCTTTAAAATCTTGATATTTAAAATTAAACTATAAAACTCTCAGAAGAAAACATGTAACTTCTTTATGAGCTTATTATAATTCAAAATGCATACACAAAAATAGTAATTTTTATTTCACAAAAATTGTAAGTACATGGAAAAATATGCCATAAGAAATGTTGAAAGACAAATGATAAATTGGGAAAATACATTTTTAACTTGCATCTTTAGACAAAGTGCTAATTATCCAAATACATGCAGAACTACAATACATCAATACAAAGAGAGCAAAAATGATCAGTCTTTTTAAAGAAAAATGAGCAAAGTACACAAACTGAAAAGTTTATAGAAAAAGACAAACGGCCCTTACGCATGCAAAAAGAAACTTTCTTCAACTCATAAGTAAAAAGCAAATTGAAACTAAACTGAGATAACTATTAAATTAGGAAAACCCCCCAAAACTGAGCAGCAGTTTCTGTCAGTAAGGCTGTGGGGGATCAGGTAATCTTAACCATGGTCAGTAGGCGTGAAAAGCGACACAATCATGGGGTTTCTCTGGTGGTCCAGTGGTTAGAATCCGCCTGCCACTGCATGCAACACAGGTTCAATCCCTGGTCCAGAAAGATACACATGTCCTGGGGCAACTAAGCCCGTAGGCCACATCGACTGAACCCACGCTCTGGAATCTGTGAGCTGCAACTACTGAAGCCCAAACTCTCTGGAGCCCATGCTCCTCAACACAAGAAGCCATCACAGTGAGAAGCTTGCACACCACAACCAGAAAAAGCCCGCACACAGCAACAAAGACCCAGCACGGCCAAAAATTAAAAAAAAATTTTTTTTTTAAAGTGACGTAACCATAATAAAAACCAATTGACAATATTTCCGAAATTTATAATACATTTACCCTTTGACCTGACATTTCCACTTCTGGAGATTCTATGTTTCCCTCCACAATGACAACATGATATAGAGGATAATTCATCATTGCATCATTGTCCACATAGAAAAAGATCGGAAGCAACCATATGCCCATCAATAAGGAATAGATTAAATAAACTATGCTATGTTCACACATGAGAACACAATACGACTAAGGTCCTAACACTTCTTTTGCAACACCATTAAAATTCAGCAGTCTGTGCTTGCTTCAGCAGCACATATATTAAAATTGGAACAATACAGAGAAGATTAGCATGGCACCTGCGCAAGGATGACACGCAAATTCGTGAAGCGTTCCATATTAAAAAAAATAAAATAAAATAAAATTCAGTGGTCCAACGTCACATGGGTTAGACATACATTTAAATTTCCACACATTCTGATTTTGGAAGTAGTTGCACCTATTGCGAAATCAACTTGGTTTTTCCAGTAATCATGTATGGATGTGACAGTTGGACTATAAAGAAAGCTGAGCACCAAAGAATTGATGCTTTTTAACTGTGCTGTTGGAGAACACTCTTGAGAGTCCCTTGGACTACAAGAAGATCAAACCAGTCAATCCTCAAGGAAATCAGTCCTGAATATTCATTGGAAGGACTGATGCTGAAGTTGAAACTTCAATACTTTGGCCACCCGATGCAAAGAACTAACTCATTGGAACAGACCCTGATTCTAGGAAAGACTGAAGGCGGGAGGAGAAGAGGATGACAGAGGATGAGATGGTTGAATGGCATCACTGATTTGATGGACATAAGTTTGAGCAAATTCTGGGAGTTGGTGATGGACAGGGAAGCCTGGTGTGCTACAGTCCATGGGGTTGCATAGAGTCAGACATGACTGAGCGACTGAACTGAACTGATCTTTCAACTTTCACTTTCTCTAGTAACGATATGAGTCGCCTTCACACATATTAAGGGTAGTCCCTTCTGGCCCCCTCAAAGAAGTCTAATAACTGCCTTATATATATATTCTATATAGCTCATACCCCAGGAATTCTGAATTCATGTGCTATGAAAATTAAACGAGAAAGCACGTGTGAAAGTATTCCTTGGCACTTAGTAGGCTCATGGCAAGTAGATGTTGTGAGTTAGAAACATCTCCAGTCTCTACAGATGGGTGGCATCTAAGGTTGGTTTTTTTTAAATGCAAATTAAACTCTCAAATGCAGTTGTTTCCAAAGGCATATATATATGTATATATATATATTTGTCTATATATCTATATAGATAACTGGCCTGCCCGATTGTGAGTCTGTGTTTTCATTTCTCAGGTGAAACTATGTAAGCTCTAAGAAGCCAGCAGTGACTTATACTCTATACTCTTGAGTCCTACACTACCAGAGGGTCTTATGTTCCATATGGCTTCTTTCTATACACATGATGATGTTCATAGCTGGCCTTGGTGTATGGGAGTGAACCTCCAGGCACCTTGGGGAAAATGAAGTTGTTCCCCACCCTTCTCCCATGTTACATATCACAGTTAGGCTCACTCAGCTCCATTCCAACTCCCTTGAACTATGCTTCACTAAATACTTCAGACTAAAAAAAGACAGACTAGGGGCTTCCCTGGTGGTCCAGTGGTTTAGAATCCATCTTGCAATGCAAGAGACTGCAAGGGATAAGGGTTTGATCCCTGGTCAGGGAACTGAGATCCCTCATGGCACAGGGCAACTAAGCCCACATGTGCCACAACTACTGAGCCAACATGCCCCAATGAAAGATCCCACATGACATACGAATATCCCAAGTGCTGCAACTAAGACCCAATGCAGTCAAATAAATGTCTTTTTTTTTCAATATTCTTCAACTTAAAAAAAAAAAAGACTACGTATTTCCTAGACTCCTTGACAGCAAGAGTTCTGAGTCCATCAAGGAAACACATCTGGGGATTTGGAAGGCAGAAATAAGGTGCAGGCCAGGCTTCTGATGTTTTCTGTTATTTCTGCTGGCACACATGCAAATAGAGGTGGGTTGGGTTCTCCTGAGACATCAGTGGCAAGAGTCCCAGGGTCTGTTTCTCAGCTCTGTGGTATCAGGAGTGACGTGGTCCTAGTATTTCCTGATCCTCCAGCTTACTAGTATTGATAGAAGTCAGAGCTCCCTTTGTGGGCCACTTATACCATCCTGTTCTAGGCATCCTTCTTGGAAGCTCAACCTAGGGCTTTTCTGACAATCCTTCAAACAATTTTGTAAGCACATAATTCCCTTATTTAAAGGGTTGTTGAAATCAGCCAAAGCGGCTTCTGCTCTTTGCAAATAGACCCCGATTGAGAGGCCCTATAAATACCACCTTTCTCTCACTACCCCATATTCCCTCAAGGCTGTGGGTGGAAAATGTATTCCATTTATTCAAGCCTCTGAATCCTATAAGCTTACCAAACATGGGAATATATAACCCATTGTAGGATATTCTCAATCAATTATAGGTCAGAATAAAAAATATAGAAAGTTTCTCCACGTGAAAGATTTTGAATGTGTAGAGAAAAAGAAAGAAAGAGAGAGAAAGGAAGGAAGAAGGAGGGAGTGAGGGACAGGGAAGGAAGAAAGGAAGAGGAAAGAATACAAGTATACAGCCATTCCCCTTGTGGTCCAATGGTTAAGACTCTGCACATCCAATGCAAGGGCACAGGTTTGATCCCTGGTCAGGGAACAATATCCCACATGTCACAACTAAGACCTGGTGTAGCCAAATAAATAAATAAATTTTTAAAAATACAGGTATCTAAGGCAGCTTTGGAGAGTTGATACTGAGCAGGGAGAACCAGATGCTGAACTAGAAAACAAATTTTGCCACTCTTACACTTTTACCCCACAGCTTCCCCTGATGATGTTTGGTTTTGGGCAGAGCTGACCATTAGGAAAACCAAATAACTGAGAAAGTGGCTGAGGAATCAACCATCTCAACTGGCCTACTTGCCTGGGTCTGTATTCGTGATGCAAATTTTCCAAAATGCTCTGTTTAGCAAATAAAGAGCTGGCTGTGGGATCTAAAGAAAAATCCCTGATACTATGTTTGTACCCATCCCAAGTACTCTTTCAGGAGGAGTTTTTTTTTTTTTAATTTAAAAGTAAAATGTAGTTATTTTTATTTAAGGCAGTTCCCCATCTTGAACACATTTACATTTTTCTTCCCCCATTTACAGCCTATTTCCTGAAAAATGTTGAGAAGATTTAAGTGTCTAATATTTTCCAAAGCCATCTCATGATTCATCAGTTTATTGTTTGTTAAAATATCAGCCTCAAGAAACTGGCTTAAATGGGAATGTTCATCTGGATTTTCTCTGCTGATTTACTTCATGGATGACATGAGAATGAATTAAAAGATTAAAAAGTCAACATTGTGCTGAGGCCCCTGAATAACAAGGAGGTCCTGTAAGAAGCAAGTGAGGCTACAACAGGCACCCCTCGTTCTATAATCTAGAATCATATATTAATAGAATTTGTAATTGGGAGGGGCCTGAGACCTGTCACCTTCTTTCACAGAGGAAGAAGCCAGGCCCTAGAGAAAGAAAATGACTAACTCAAGATCACACCCTCAGCTAGTGGCATAGCTGGGACTAGAGTTCATATCTCCTGAGAGTCACCCTCCAGTGCTCGCTCTCTTGCTTATTTTCAACTATATCCTTTTCGATCGCTCTTCTCTTTCCTGCTCTGCAGCTGTTTCTACTTTAGTAGGAGTCAGACACATTTCTGAGTCCCTACTTATGAGAAATAAGAGATCATTTAAATAGCTGAGAATTTCCTTCTCATCTAGAGGTCCATAGAAGTCAGGACCCCCGGTCCCATGGTGCAGAGAGAAGGTTAAGAGATGAAGTTGACTTGCCAGAGGCCGCACAACTAAGGCTCAAATTCAGGCCTCCTAACAACCAAGCCAAAGTGCTTCCCAGCCCATTATAATAGGTGGCCTGGTACATTCCATGTGCTTTTAAGATGTAGATAGCAAGCAGAATTTGGTCTAATAAAAGGTCATTCAGGGGCTTCCCTAGAGGTCCAGTGGTTAAGACTTTCCCTTCCAAGTTGGGGGGTGGGACGGGATGCAGGTTCTATCTCCAGTTGGGGAACTAATATCCCACATACCTTGGAGCAAAAACAATAACAACAAAAAACCCAAAACATAAAACAGAAGCAATATTGTAACAAATTCAAAAAATACTTTAAAAATGGTCCACATCAATAAATCTTTTTTAAAAAATGTCATTCAACTAATGAAGTACAAAAAGGACCTCATTAAAAGGATCTGTCCTCTATAAGGCAAGACAATGGCAGTTATCTTTCCAAAATGAACATTAGAAAGCAGTTCCTGTGTAATTTTCCAATCATTTAACTTCAAGATTTCTATTTATAGAGCACATGTGGGTTTGCATGTCCTTTTATGATGGCCTGAATCAAGGCTGACTTAGAGGAAAGCTGCTAAAGGTCAGTGATCATGAGCTATTACCTTTATTCACGTATAATTGTTTAATAATAAAAGTAATATAAGCACATTACAGAGCTTTGGAAAATTCAGGAAAGAAAAATATATACCCATAATTCTACCATTCCTCATGTTATTGTTATTTTGCATATTTCCTTTCTTTTTCCTAAAAGTGTTTTTACATAGTTTTAAGTGGTCTTCCTCACATTTCCGTAGCATACTTATAATTTTGAGTCCTGCTTTCCCCTCTGGCATTAGATCATAAATATTTTTCTTGTAATACATTGTCTTCATAAGCATGTTTAATGGCTACAATACATTCTCCCTCATAAGAATCTCATAAAGTGTCTGTTATCCTTTGCAAGGTCCATGAACATTATTTCAGGGAATTCCTCAGAATGTGGAATGTTATTCCACATTCAAAGTTGGCAAGTGCATTTGTTTGAATTTCAAAAAGTAGCTCAATTAGTTACTTAAAACATTTCTCCTGGACTTCCCTGGTGGTCCAGTGGCTAAGACTCCATGCTCCCAAGTGCAGGAGGCCTGGGTTCGATCCCTGCCTGGGGAACTAGATCCCACATGTCACAACTAAAGATCCCATGGTGCACCAACTGAGACCTGGTGCGATCAAATAAATAAAGAAAATAGTAAAATAATAATAATACTAAAACATTTCTCCTTTAAAGACCAGCATAAGAGAACTCTGGGCATGTTTTGAGTGAGTCACACAGACAGAATCTGAGGAAGTCAAGAACTGGTCCCTCAATTCTTACCCAGGTTGATACAACACCATGGGCATTAACACTTAAGAAATCTATTACACAATTATAATCTTTATTCCTTATTGCATTCTTTAGTCTACACTCACAATGATTAAAGACTGACTAAAGAAAGAATAAGGAATTGTTATTAAAATATAGGTAAGTGAATGAAAGCATTAAAATGATAATTCTATACCAATACATACGTAACATGGACAAACCTTAAAATCATCACACTAGATGTAGAAGACAAGGCACAGAAGGCCATATATTATATGCTTTCATATATCTGAGATGTCCAGAATAGACAATTCCATAGAGACAGAGAGATTATTGGTTGCCAGGGACTGGGAGGTGGAGCAATGGGGAATGACTGCTTATAGTTATGGGGTTTCCTCTTAGGGTGATAAAAATATGAGGTTTCCTTTTGGGGTGATAAAAATGTCCTGGAATTAGATAGTAGAGATGGTTACATAACACTGAATTTGAATGTGCTATATGGTGTTAATGGTAAATTTTATGTTCTGTGTATTTTACCATAATAAAAGATTATAATTCTGAAAATTTTCCTTGAGATACTCTTTATCAGATATGTAAGTTGGTTTTATTTTATAATAATATGAATTCAAACTTCAAAATATGTCTTATACTTTCAAATCTGTTTTAAAAGTGGGGAAAAGCAATCTAGCAATTGATACATACTAGACTTCTAATTTATATTCACTCAAAACTTTGATATAGTTTCACATATTTTGTATCTAGTATTACTGCTAAAAATAAAGAAAGTTTATTATCTTAGTGATTTTTTTTTAAAATTTGAATGAGGCTTGAAACTTCTAATCCAATTCTGAGAATATAAAGAAATACTATGTCGTTAAAAAAAAAAACAGGAAATTAACATGATACAGTATTAGTAACTAAAGTACAGATTTTGTTCAAATTTCACAAAATTTTATGCTAGTGTCCATTATTTGTTTTCACACCTTATTCAAGATTTTATATTGTATTTAGTTGCATTGAGCAGCTTCAACTACCTGTAACAGATTCTAGTAAATTCTCGTTTCATTTTATTCTGTTACAAATATTTCTAATTTTCCTTGTATGGCTTCTTAGATATACCTATCATTTAAAAGTGGACATTTAATTACCAAATACACATTTGATATTAATTTCTCATTTTGATACTAACTTCTCATTTAAATGCTTTCGACTTTGCAATCACCCTCTGTGTTTTTTTCAATCTTCTAACTTTACTGAGGCTTTCAGTGGCTAAGTCAAAGATCTCTCTTGGTAAATGTCACACTGCACTTGAAAATACATGGATTACTTTCAATTATCTTTTGATATTATCTTCTAACCTAATTCTGCAGTGATAAGAGAACAGTCTCTGTATGATTTCAATACCTTTAAACCATGAAATTTTTGTACCTTGTTTTATGTCCCTGGGTATGTTCCAATGTCTACTAGTTTGTAGGATACGGGAACTTGAACAGAGTTTGTATCCTGCTGTTGTGTGAAAATTGTATAAATCTTAACTATGTAGAATTGGTTCATGATGCCTTTCAGGTCTACTACATCCTTCTACTTTTTGTATATTCATTCTATTAATTTTTGAGAGTTTTGTATTGAAACTTCAACTAAAAATCTTCATTTATCTACTTAAAAAATAACTGCAATATATAGTGGAACTATATGTAATTTTGTTTTCCAAGTCTCTTGCAAATGTGATCATACTTTCATAATTTAAATATTTTTTAAAAGAAAGAGTGAAAAAAAAAAAGAATTGCCCACTATCATTATGGTTCCTTAGGCCATGTCAATAAGCACACAAAAAATAAAGCAGATTTATGCACATCAAGTAAATAAAAACTAGAGAGAAGCAATCCGCTTACTGGAATACTAATCAGCCACACCAAAATCACACCCCCAAATATATTTGTAGAGAAGTATCTGTTAATTGCAGTCTGAAATCTGTCTCATCTTTTCACTTGGAAATAAAATTTGAAAATTATAAAAATAAAACATTGATATTTTAAGTTAAAATATAAGAACTCTAAGCATTAGGCAATGAAAACAATTTTCGCCCATTTTAATATCAGAGAATGTAGTTTCTTTCAATCTATATTAAAAATAAATTTTGTCCCTAAACTAAGCACAATAAACTATTCTATTTAAAAGGCATATCACAGATTATTTTCTCATGCATTTTAAAGTGTTTTTCATGTATTAACAAGAAGTTAAATTTTGTCTTAGTAACATGGATATTAATGAATGAAGTGAATGCAGTGAATCAATCTTTATCAAACAGCTGTAATACTATTTTGTTAAAAGTAAAATATTTTACAAAACATTTAAAATATGTATCAATGATTTAAAACTTATAATATTTTTAAGTTTTTAAAATAATGCCTGGTACTTATTAGGCATCATATATGATTGTTAAATAAAAATAATGAAATGATTTTTAAAATACTATGAATTTTATGAGACTATTATGTGTTGACAAGGGAGACTTGCAAAGTAAAAAAAAAAAATCTATATATTTACATATATTATATATATGCAGGGAAAGGCAGATTTATATAATGATTCCCCCATTGTTAGCTATTTGGGTTACTGCCCATGTCTTTTTTCAAAAAAATTGAAATATAATTGACATACAATATTATATTAATCTCAGGAGACAACACAGTGATTCAATATACACTATAAAAAAGATCACCACAGTAAGTCTAGTAACATCTGTCACCATACAGAGTTATTACAATATTAGTAACTATATCCCCTATGCCGTACTTATTTATTTTATAGCTGGAAGTTTGTACCTCTCAATCCCCTTCCCCTGTTTCACCTGTTTCCCAACACCTCCCTCTGTGTAGCTTTTATAAGGATTACTATACCAAACAGTTTTCAAGCATAAAAATAGCTCTGTAGGTGGCTGTTCTTTTGAGGTATATTAAGAGAATTAGGCTTATTGGTCCAAACGTTAGAATAACATATATTACTTTTGATATGTGTCATTATTGCTAATCTTATCTATGTGGAACTTAGCATAAGGAAAATATAATGTCTCGATTCATACAACCTGTTGTATCAACCTTATCATTTTGATCTTCATAACGACTCTATACAGTAGGAGGTATTAAAATTCTGTTTTCTAGATGAGCAAACTGAGACTTGCAGAGCTGATTCATTATGACTTGATAGGTAGCTAGGAGGGAACCATGAGTTTCAACTTCAGGGACACCAAGCAGAAAGACTAGGTGATAAATTTCTTTTTCTTGGTAAGGGGGCCAACTTACTGTCAAATTGGATGTAGGCCCCACCTTAATCCAGCATGGCTTCATCTTTTCTTGACTACATCTGTAAGGACCCTATTTCCAAATATGGTCATACTGACAGGTTCTAGGTGAACGTGAATTTGGGGAGACACTTCTCAACCCAGTACACTTGGGTAGGAGGACGCTGATAGTCTGCCCCTCCCACTTCCTACAGGTATGTGCTCCTAATCAGTGAAGGGAGATCCTTGGGCCCAAGAGGCAAGTCAGCACCCTGGGAGACTCCCCATGCCCAAAAGGCCAGATAATGGGCCCATCCTCATCTCCCTCCCCATCAGTGGCAGGAAGCAAGTTTCAACAAGCAGTTCCTCCCATAGTCAGAATAATAGAGACTCTCAGAGGAAAAGATGTGTACAGAGCCAAGAATTACTAGTGCTTCATAAAAGAGAAGCATAAAGAGCAACACAGGACACATATCTAAGAAACAGTTACTAGAATTCACAGAAGGTGATTTTAAGGAAAATATAATTGAAATCTTCACCGAGATAATAGAGATAATTGAATCCACAAGACAAAAAGGAAGTTATGAAAAAGAACCAAGTAGAGCTCTTGGAAAATAAAAATATTCAGAAGAAGGGGAAATAGCAGAATGAGCTGGAAATAGCTGAGAGATTCTCCCAGAATGTGGTACAAAACAGAATGTATGAAGAAATGTTTAGAAACATGGAGAAGAGAGCCAGAGTCTCCCAACCTATTTATACATATTCCAGAAGAAAATAAAAGACATAAATGATAAAGGGGAGGAAAAATTCACGAATCTCCAGGTTGGGAATAGAGTCAGATGAATGAGAGATGACTACACATGAATAAATAGAGAGATAGCTAGGTAAGTAAATATATATTTTTTTTTTAAAGAAGAAAGGACTATGCCTAGTGTATATGAGTGAAATTTTAGATCAATGGGCAATAAAAGAGAATTTCTTCAAATCATGCAAGATTTTACAAAACATTTCTACAAAGACTGACATCAGAATTCTCAGTGAAAACATGTTGGACACAAGAAAACAGAAGAAATATATCTCCAAATTTTTGAGATAAAAATGATTACAAATTTAGAATTCTATATACTCAGCTATTATTCAAATGTGAATGTAAAATAAATATATTTGTAGATATTTAAGGATGCAGAACGTTTGCCAGCCACAAAGAATTAATAGAGAATGTACATAGAAAAAAGGAAAAATAGTAATCCTAGAAATATCTTATTAAAGAAATCAGTGAAACTTGTAAAATCCATATGTTAGGGTAACCACTAAAAGAAACAGCAGACACAAGTTCCAATTTTAAAGGATAAAATAGGACAAGGAAAATTCAATCTTACAAACGACAAAAGGAAACAACAAAAATCCAGGTGAGTAGAAAAGGCAAAATATGTTGGGAGTTCAGATGTATCAATATTACTTGGAATGTGAATAGACTTAGTTCATGGACAAAAAGCGAATCTTATACTGGATCTTTAAAAATCTAGCTATTACAAGACACACATCAAGTTAGGAACTTTGGGAAGGTCATATATATACTGCTAAATTTAAAATGGATAACCAACAAAGACCTACGGTATAGCACATGGAACTCTGCTCAGTGTTATGTGCCAGCCTGGATGGGAGGGCGGTTTGGGGGAGAATGAATACATGTGTATGAATGACTGAGTCTTTTTGCTGTTCACCTGAAACTACCACAACATTGTTAATCGGCTGTACCCCAATACAAAATGTTTTTGGTGTTTAAAAAAATTAAAATGAAAATATAAATACATAAAATCTATTATATCAAAAAGAAATAAATAAAAGTCATCTAGGGGATTCCCTGGTGGTCCAGTGATCAGGACTCCATGCTTTCACTGCTGAGAGTCCAGCCCAAGTTTGATCTCAACATTCAGAAAACTAAGATCATGGCATCCAGTCCCATCACTTCATGGTAAATAGATGGGGAAACAGTGGAACAGTGGCTGATTTTATTTTGTGGGGCTCCAAAATCACTGCAGATGGTGATTGCAGCCATGAAATTAAAAGACACTTACTCCTTGGAAGGAAAGTTATGACCAACCTAGACAGCATATTAAAAAGCAGAGACATTACTTTGTCAACAATGGATGTGAGAGTTGGACTGTGAAGAAAGCTGAGCACAGAAGAATTGATGCTTTTGAACTATGGTGTTGGAGAAGACTCTTGAGAGTCCCTTGGACTGCATGGAGATCCAACCAGTCCATCCTAAAGGAGATCAGTCCTGGGTGTTCATTTGAGGGACTGTTGCTGAAGCTGAAACTCCAATATTTTGGCCACCTCATGCGAAGAGTTGACTCATTGGAAAAGACGCTGATGCTGGGAAAGATTGAGGGCAGGAGGAGAAGGGGACGACAGAGGATGAGATGGTTGGATGGCATCACTGACTCAATGGACATGGGTTTGGGTGGACTCCGGGAGTTGGTGATAGACAGGAAGGCCTGGCGTGCTGCGGTTCATGGGGTCACAAAGAGTCGGACACGACTGAGCAACTGAACCGAACTGAACTAAACTAGGGAACTAAGATCCCACAAACCACATGGGGAAAAAAATTATAAAGATCACCTAAAAAAGTTGAAAATAAAGTGATGAAAAAAGATATTCAAATAAAAAATGAATAAAGAGAAACTACGTGTGACTATATTTGAAGAAAATAAAATTGAAGGAAGATCTGGAAAATGGATCCACCTAGTAGCAGTGAGCACCCCAATATCTAAAGAGTGGTCTCTAAATATCATTTTCCACTGAAAGGAATTAGAATTCACTTGAGAAAAGGCTGATTTCAGGCCTGGGGCAAGAAAGGTATAAGATGAGTATGGAACAAATTGTCATATCAGAGACAACAAAGCCAAAGGCCACGGAGACTATCAAAACCACTTAGGAATCCTCATACAATTTAATAACAAAACAAGCCAGTCAAAAAATAGGCAGAAGACATAAACAGACGTTTCTCTTAAGAAGATACACATATGATCAACATCCACATGAAAAGATGCTCAACATCACTAATTACTAGGTTCATCAAAAAATCTAAAAATAGAGTTGCCATAAGATCCAGCATTCAAAAAGATATATGCATCTGTATTTTCATTGCAGCTCTATTCACAATAGCCAAGACATGGAAACACCGTAAATGTCATCGACAGATGAATGGATAAAGAAGACATGGTATATATATACAATGGAATCCTACTCAGCCATAGAAAAGAACGAAATAATGCCATTTGTAGCAACATGAAGGGACCTAGAGATTATCAGTGAAGTAGGTCAGAAAGACAAATACCACATGATATTCCTTCTATGTGGAATCTAAAATATGACACAAATGAACTTATCTACAAAACAGACTCACAGACATAGACAACAGACTTGAGGTTGCCAAGGGGGAAGGAGGGTGGAGGAGGGATAGACTGGGAGTTTGGGAGTAGCAGATGCAAACTACTATATTTAGAATGGATAGGGACTTCTCTGGTGGTCCAGTGGCTGGGACTCTGTGCTCCAAATGCAGGAGGCCCAGGTACAATCCCTGGTCAGGGAACTAGGCTGCACATGCCACAACTAAGACCCAGCACAGCCAAATAAATAAGTAAGATATACATAAATATACATAAAAATATACATATTTTTTAAATGGGTAAACAACAAGATCTTACTGTATAGCACAGGGAACTATAGTCAATATCTTATGATAAATCACAATGGAAAAGAATATGAAAAAGAATGTATATATATGTATCTGCTGCTGCTGCTAAGTCGCTTCAGTCGTGTCTGACTTTGTGTGACCCCATAGACGGCAGCCCACCAGGCTCCCCCGTCCCTGGGATTCTCCAGGCAAGAACACTGGAGTGGGTTACCATTTCCTTCTCCAATGCATGAAAGTGAAAAGTGAAAGTGAAGTCATTCAGTCGTGCCCAATTCTTAGCGACCCCATGGACTGCAGCCCAACAGACTCTCCCGTCCACGGGATTCTCCAAGCAAGAGTACTGGAGTGGGATGCCATTCTCTTCTCTATATATATGTATAACTGAATCATTTTGCTATATAGCAGAAATTAACACAACCTTTTAAATCCACTATAGTCAAAATAAATAAATTTTTTAAAAAACCACTTAGGAGTCAACTTGAAGAGGCTCCTGTTGGCAAAAGATGTGACAGTTTTGCATTAATAAAAAAAATAATAACTGTACTGGATTAAAACACTTTAAGTTTATGATATGGAATAATTTTTAAAAATCAGTATTGGCTGCTTTCTATAAGGAACACAGTAAACAACACCAGAGAAATATAATCAGCAAAATCCAGACTGTAGGAAATTCTACAGAACAAGTGATCCAGTTCCTTCAACAAATAAATTCCAAAGAAAAAGAAAGATGTGTGTGGTGTAGTGGATGGGGGAGATCTATAGATTAGAAGAGACCTAAAAGACACATCACCCAACTGCATGTATGGCCCTTAACTGGATCTTGATACAAAGATTGTCAAAATATTGATGAGACACAAAAGGAAATTTGAGCACCGACGGGATGTTTTATGATATATTGTGGTAGGTTTTAAAAAGTTTTTATATTTCAGAGATATGTGCTGAAATATTTATAAACTGTAATGTCAGGGACTTGTTTCAAGATGATAATGGCTGTGTATTGATCATTTGGGGCTATGAGTTAGTAAATAGGTGTTTATTATATTATTTTCTGCATTTTTTAAGTTTCATGGTTTTTTCCTTGCCCATTGCTACACAGCTAGCAGGGACCTTAGTTTCCCCACCAGGAATCCAACCAGTGCCCCCTGCAATGGAAGCATAGGGTCCTAATCACTGGACTGCTGAATTCCCATAGTGTCTTTTTTTTTCCCCCCACTGGCATTCAATTGCTTTACAATGTTGTGTTATTTTCTGCTGTAGAATATTGTGAATCAGCCATATATATACAGATATCCCCTCCTTCATGAGGCTCTCTCCTACCATCCCCTTTACTGTCTTCTTTTTAAGTTTTATAAACTTCGTAAGGGAATTCTGTGGAGGTCCAGGGGTTAGGACTCCACACTTGCACTGCCTGGGTTTAATCCCTGGTTAGGGAACTAAGATCCCTCAAGCCAGCCGGCACAGCCAGGAAAGAAAAAAAGACACTAAGCCTAAGAAGTTTAATGGATAAGTACTAGGAAACTTTCCAAAAAGAGATAAATTTCTATGTTATATACATTATTCTGGGCTTCCCTGGTGGCTCAGATGGTAAAGAATCCACCTGCAATGCGGGAGACCTGGGTTTGATCCCTAGGTTGGGAAGATCCCCTGGAGGAGAGCATGGCATGGCAACCCACTCCAGTATTCTTGCCTGGAGAATCCCCCTGGACAGAGGAGCCTGGCAGGCTACAGTCCATGGGGTTGCAAAGAGTCAGACACAACTGAACGACTAAGCACAGAGCAATACATTATTCTACTGTTGGAAAAGTATCTAATTCATTTTGTGCATTCAGCAAAGCACTGAGGCCAAAACGCAGCAAGATTCACCTCACTTGGAACAGAGATGCAAAAATTCTATTTAAATTTCAGCAAGGCAAATACAACACTGTATCAAGGAAATATATTATGACAAAGAGGTTAATTACAGAAGTCCAAGGATCTAATTTTAACTTAGAAAGTTATGTAAGTCACTACATTTACAGATTAAGGCATCTGATTATATCAACAAATGCTAAAAAATAATTGGCAAAATTTAAATCTATTATTGATTTAAAAAAAAACCCACAAACTTCTAAGCAGCTAGCTCTAGAAGAGAAATTTCTTATCTTAATAAAAGGACTTACCAAAACCTACAGTCATTATAATATTTAGGGGTAATTTTAGAGGTAATCCTATTAAATCTGGAATAAGACAAAGATGGCTGCTTTCATGCTCTATACAACATTACAGTGGGAGAGCTAGTCAGTAAAATAAAATAAGAAAAATGAATGAGAAACCTATAAATGAGGATGTTTTCATCTACTAATAAGAGAAAATCTAATTTGAAATAGCTTATACAATAAATAAATTTTATTATCTCACATAATAAGAAATCCTGAGGTAGGAAGTCTCCAGAGTTGGTTAATTCAGTGGTTTGCTGACCTCATTAAGTATCCAGGTTCTTTCTATTTTCTAACTCTACCATCCCCTGGAGGTCAGATTTGTAAATCTCCCAAGCTTGCCTCTCCCCAGTTAACAAGATGGCTCCCGTATTACCAAGCATCCTTTGTAAATCTGGCATGTGTGAGGGATATCTATTCCTGTTTGTTTCTTTTCAAGAGGGGGAACATTTCCCTGAAGCACTCCAGGATATTTTGTCACGTCATTGGCCAGAACTAGGTTATATACCCATTCCAGAACTATGTAATAGAACTCCCAGTCTGTTATAAGGGACATTTAGCAGGAGAAAGAAAAAGACCACTGAGACTTTGGTGTGATTGTAACTACCACATAACCAAGCCTATCCTGATTTTTTGTAACATTTATTTATTCGGCTGCACTGGGTCTTAATTGTGGCACATAGGATCTTTGATCTTCATTGTAGAATGCAGAATGTTTAGCTGCAGATTGTGGGATGTTTAGTTGAGGCATGTGAAATCTAGTTCCCTAACCAGGGATTGAACCTGGGCCTCCTGCTCTGGGAGCAAGGAATCTTAGCCACTGTACCACCAGGGAAGTCCCAAGTTTATCCCAACTTGATTAACAAAACGTCAAGTTAATCAACATCTTTACCCTCCTCTTTCAACAGTAAATCTAGTCACTCTCTTTCTTGATATGCTACTCCCACTCCCTTCTCTCTGTAGCCAAGCACTTTTATAAATTTCTTTTAAATACTTCCAATATTTTTCTATCCAGGTACAAATTCTTGCATAAAAGACAGAAAATTATATATTACTATTCTGCACCTTCCTTTTGTGGCTTAAAATAGATCTTGAAACTCTTTCCATATCAGTGCATAAAAGGTTCCTAATTCTTTTACCGCTATACAGTAAATCCCCATGAAGCAGCCACTATTACTTTCTGCATTTTACAGATGAGATGTTAGGAAATTGCCCATGGTCACACAGCTATTAGAGTAGCAGAGCTGGGATTTCAACCCAAGCAGTCTAGTTCTAGAGCACACGCTATTCATCACTAAAAATCAGAAGCAAAAGGACACTATTCAATAAGAACACACAGATTTTTCAAGTCAAATTTCTAGAAACAAAAAATAGTCACTCTTTCATTCATTCACCAATTATTTATTGAGTTCATAGTACATGCTGGACATAGTTCAAGGCTCTGGGATCATGGCAGTTAACAAAATAGATTTTTTAAAAAGCCTAGTCTAATAAACTTTACATTTTAATAATGAAGATAGATAATAAATATAATGTGGCTTCTCTGGTGGCTCAGACAGTGAAGAATTTGTGCTTGCATTGTGGGAGACCTGGGTTCAATCACTGGGTCAGGAAGATCTCCTGGAGAAGGGAATGGCTGCCCACTCCAGTATTCTTGCCTGGAGAATTCCAGGGACAAATATATAGCATATGAGATGGGGGTAAGTAAAAAAGGTTAAGGAAAAAAATAACATAGGGAAAGGGGTATGGAATGTCAAGAGGGAGGGGTTAAAGTTTTAGATAAATTACCTGAGAAAGCTTCACTGAGCAAGTGATGTTTATTCAAGATCTGAAGAAGTAAGAGAGCAAATCACAGGGATGTGTGGGGAAGAACTTTCCAGGCAGAGGAAACAGCCAGAGCAAAGGTCCTGATTGGGAACCATGCCTGGTATTTTTAAATTACAGCAAGGAACAGGGTATGTGGGGGAGTGGAGTGAGAAAGAGAGAGCAGCAGTGGGAGATGAGTCTCGGAGGTAACAGGGAGCTGGATCATGCAGGAATCCTTGCAAATCACAGTGAGGACTTTGCTTTCACTGTGAGTGATAAGTGAACAGTTACTCTGGTGGGTTCTGAGCAGGAGACAAGGATTTGACTAACACTTTAATGGGGTCACTCTGCCACGTTGAGAATTGGCTGAAAGCCTACCAGTCATGAGGCTGCTGCAATAATCCAGGCAAGAAGTGATGGTGACTTGGACCGGGGACAGCAGTGAGGATTATAAGAAGTGGTCCAAGTCTGGGTTCATTTTTAGGTAAACTGCATAGAATTTGCAGTATCAGACAAAAAGAGGACATAAAGATGACTCTAAGGATTTTACCCTGAATATTTGTAACAACAGTTATCATTAACTGAGATAAGAGAGAACTTTGGGGTTTGGGGATGAAGACCAGGAGTTCAGTTTTTTTTCAAGCCTCATATGATCTTTAATAAGTATAAACTACAATACATTGGTTGCTATATTTCAGATTAACTTGTTTTGGAATTTTTTTCTTCCTCAATACATAAAGACAGCTTTCTTTAAAAAATCAATATGCTGACTTGGTGCCAACATGATGGATCAGAATCTGTAGAACCAATGGTCTTAACACACGTACTTGAGAACATCGAGCCTTTTATTTAATATATATCATATTTCCATGCCATCATTTATGCAGTTGCCTTGTTCTTTGTATCAAGAGTGTAAAAAAAAAAAAAAAAAAAGAGTGTAATGCTGTAAAATGTTCTTAATTCCCTGTTGATGGGTAGTTTCCAATTCAATTTGAATTAAAATAATGCATATTTTTGTTGCTAAACAAATAAGGCCATGTTCCCCAACAATTCCTAATCCCTAGAACCTGTAAATATGTCAGGATGAGTTGATTATCCTACTAAAGGGAGTGCTGATGCTAAGAAGGACCTCTAGAATCATCCCCCATTGAGACAAGAGGGCTGGCTCTTTGTATCCCTGCATCGACCAATCCCAGTCATTGGATGCAAGCTTCCCTTCCCTGATGGCTTGGTTGGTAAAGAATCTGCCCGCAGTGCAGGAGACCTGAATTTGATCCCTGGGTCAGGAAGATCCCCTGGAGAAGGAAAAGGCAACCCCCTCCAGTATTCTTGCCTGGGAAATCCCATGGACAGAGGAGACTAGCGGGCTACATGGGGTCCTGAGAGTTGGACACAGCTTAGCAACTAAACCCACCCTTAGGAAGGGGTGTAACCCTGTGAGCAAAGCAGCACTATTCAGCTGCGAGTACTTCCTGGAGAAGGCTGATATATAAGCATTGTCTTCTGGAAGCACCCCCAGCTCCTAGCACCTAGGGGATTTGATCCCTCAGTCCTGAGGAGGGTACAGGACAGTGTTGAACATAATGTGTCTTTCTAACTGAAGTAGTAAATTGTCTCGAACAGAATAAATAATGCAAATCTACACCTAAACATATCATCACACCTGCAGAACAACACAGACAAAGAGATAAATCTGGCCAAATTAGAAAGACAGACTGTCTACGAAAGAACAACAATTACGGAGAACAGACTGCTCATCAAATAACAAATGCCAGAAGAAAATGAAACAATATCTTCAATATATTAAGGGAAAGTAATTTTAAACCTGGAATTCTATATTCAGCAAAATCATGTTTCTACACTGAGCATAGAATAAAATAAAGACATTTTCAGACAAACAAAAGACTCAGAGTTCACATCTCACTGACTCTTCAGGGAAAGAATTCCTGAAGCACATTCATCAGTAAGATGGCTGTGGAAGGAGTGTGATGCAAGAAGCAGTGGGGAGCAAATGGGTAATCTAAACCTAATAAACATCAACTATTCAAAATTACTTATTTGTGTGGGGATGCTTAAAAACAAGATGGAATACATTTTAGCTCACAGTATTATGGAACGTGGAAAACAGAGAAAGGAATTAAATCATTATAAGACCTTGTATTTTTCTTCAGGAGGATAACAGTACCAATTAGCTTTGTACTTTATTATGTTAAGAATGCATATTAAAATTCTGAGTATAACTCTTAAAAAAACAAAATAGAATACATAACTTTCAAATTTGTAGAAATAAAAAAGGGGAGCATAAAAAAAACTCTTTTAATATAATAAAAAGCAATAAAAGGAAAAAAGAAAAAGCATCATAAAAGAAAAGCACAAAAAAAGGAACTGGAGGGGCTTCCTTGAGGGTCCAGGGGTTAAGAATCTGCCTTGTAGCAATTCCGGGGACACCAGTTCAATCCCCTGTCTGGGAAGATCCCACATACTGTGGGACAACGAAGTGCATGTGCCACAACTACTGAGCCCATACTCTAGAGCCCGAGAACCATGACTACTGAGCCCGTGTGCTGCAACTACTGAAGCCTGAGAACTCTAGGGCCCATGCTTCACAAGAGAAGCCACTGCAATGAGAAGCCTGAGCGCCACAACTAGAGAAAGGCTTCATGCAGCAATGAAGACCCACACAGCCAAAAATAAAAAATAAAAACAAATGAATAAAAATAAATAAATAAATAATGTAATAAGTACTTGTTTAAAAAATGTAAATAGAAATAAATCCAAATAGATTACTAATGTCTATAAATTCAAACAATTAAACCCAGTTGCTAAAGGACAAACATTCTCAGACTAGGAGATAAAGCCCAATTGTGACATTCTTTTTAAAGAGACAAACCTGAGACATAATGATATAAGAAGGCTCAAAGTAGAGAGCTGGAAGTATAAACACCAGGCAAATATTTGTGGAAGGAAAGCTGGTGTGGCAATCGAAGACAAAAATAGATATTAAGGCAAAAGCATGACTAAAAATTAAGTAGACCTCAGCTTCTGGCCAAGATGGAGTAACAGGAAGTGGATCTACCCTCTTTTGCCCAAAACAACTAAAAAACTGGACAGAATACTAGAAACAAAGGTTTTTCAGGCTTTGGACATCGCACAGCACCCTGATCCCTGAGAGGTGAAACACATTAGCTTACTCTATGCTTGCTCCAGTTAAGTGCTAGAGAGTTTCTAGGCCAGAGCTAGGCAGGGAGAACCTGAGCAGACCCACAGGGTCTCCAAGTAGAAGAGATAAATCTAAGAGTCTGAGAAAGTCAAAGCTGTTGGAATTTTCAGGCACAGAGGGGGAGGAGAAACTGCTCACAGAGAAAGCCCATTTCAGAGATGTGCCCAGGATCCCCATTGAGTCTTCAGCTGAGTGTTCATCAGCCTGTGAGTGTGAAACACCCACCCATGGCCAGAGAACGAATGACCCAAAAGGAGCAGAGATAGCAATCCAGGGAGAAGACACAGGGCTGAGAAGAACTGGACTCCCATCAGACAGAGTGGAAAACCTTGTCATTCATACAGCCTTGAGTGACCAGAAGGGTACTGCCTCAGTCGTGGGGAAATAGCCTCAGACTAAAGTCTAGTTGGGTCCTGCCTAACAAAGCTTAAAAATAAAAAAGCCTTAAGATGATCAAACTCATTCCAAATAATTTGACTGTATCTCAGAACAAAGCTCAAGAATATTTTCAGGCATACAAAGCATCCAGCATTTAACAAGATAAAATACACAATGTCTGGCAACCAATCAAAACTTACCAGGCATGTGAAGGAGCAGGAAACACTGACCCACAATGAGGAGAAAAATAATCTATCAATAGAAACACATCCAGAAACAGCACAGATGACAGAATTAAAAGATAAAAGCATTAAAAGTTATTGTAACTATATTTTATAAACTCAAGAAGGCAAAGATTGAGTATGTTAAGTGGAGACACAGACGATAGAAAGGAGACCCAAGTTGAACCTCTGGAGATGAAAATGAATTTTACTGAATGGTGTGAAGATTAGACACTGCAGGAGATAAAAGAAACAATTCATCAGGAAGTTGGGCTTCCCAGGTGGCTCAGCAGTAAACAATTCGCCTGCCAACAATGCAGGAGACACATGTTCGATCCCTGGGTTGGGAAGATCCCTGGAGAAGGAAATGGCAAGCCACCCCAGGATTCTTGCCTGGAGAACCTCAGGGACAGAGAAGACTGGTAGGTTACAGTACACAGGGTCACAAAAGAGTTGGACACGACTTAGCGACAAAAAAACAACAATATCATCAGGAAGTTATAAAAATCCTGAACTGGGGCACCTAACAAAGGATCCTCAGAGTATAAGCAAAAATGAACAGTTCTAAAGGAGAATTTGATAACTTCATGACCGCAGATTTTAACATTTCTTTGTCAAAAATAATAGATAAAATAATAATATATTAATAATATTAAATACTAATATTAAAATAATCCATTAAACATACATATAAAGTATACATTCAAAGTAAATAGAGATTGGCATTGCAGGTCTTATATATTCATTCATTGAGACATTTGTCATCTACTATGAGCTCCGTGAGGACAGAAACTGTGTACTGATCAGGAATGAATCCTCAGAGCCTGGCAGGGGGCCTGGCATATTTTAGTTTATCAATAAGTTAATATTATATTTATAATTTTAAATGAAATACCTAAAATATTGTAATGCTATAGAGGACATAAATGCACAATTAACAAGCTTAAATTAATGAGTATGTTTAAAACTGCACCTCAAAACAAATAGAGCATACAACATTTTTTTCAAAAACATCTAAGACATCTATAAAAGTCAACCTTTCAGTAGCCATTAGAAAAATGTGCTATTATGCTGTTGCAGGATAATCTAACTGGAACTTATGCTTTCTGATTATGTAAGTAATGAATTCAGATACTTTTGACAGTTCTTGTGAATAGAGTTATGAACATTGTTTTGTTTTCTGGGAAATTGAGGAGGGGGCCATACTGCCCTCTTCCCTTTCTTCATGCTGACAAGCTACTATCACATCAAAAATTAGAACACAGCAGGTCCCTAGAGGTGACTTAACAAACCCCAATCAGAGAATTTAAGGATTCAGACCAAATCTTTGTATTGATCTTCACCTTATTGATAAGAGGAAGCTAAGAATATTAACTGTAATAATACATTATATTAACTGTATAATAAACTGACATTCAACTCTCATCTCATGCTGTTTTGATAAACTACCCCATCAAAAAGCCCATTCAAGTGCTGTTAGCTCTCTGAGTTGATTTAGCCTTATCTGATGACAGGCAAGAATCTAGTGCCCAAAGCAGGCAAAATAAAATAGATACCAGTCTTATAGGAGATTGCCTTTCTTGTTTTTTAGTAACACCTTTATTGAGCTGCAATTCACATATCATACAATTCACCCATTCAAAATGGGCGATTAAATGTTTCCAGTATATTCACAAAGGTTGAAATCATCAATCTGTTCAATTTTAGAATATTTGACCATTATATCAAAAAGAAGATCTGTACCCATTAACAGTCTCTCTCCATTGCTTCCCAGTCTCATATAAACAGGATTCTACAGTATGTGGTTGTTGTGACTGACTTCTTTCACTTCATTCATTTTCAAGGTTCATTCATGCTGTAGCATGTATCCATGCTTCATGTATGTATCCTTTGTATTCCTTTTTATCTATACAATTCCCTTGTATAGATTATACCACATACTATTTATCCATTCATCAGCTAATGGATATTTGAGTTGTTTCCACTTTTCAGCAATCATGAATAATGCTGCTATGAAAATTCCGGTACAAGTTTTTATGGGAACATATGTTTTTGTTTCTCTTGCATATATCCTTAGTAGTGGAGTTTCTGGGTCGAGTGCCAGCTCTATGATTAACATTTTGAGGAACTGCCAGGCTGCTTTCCAAAGCAACTGCACCATTTTATATTCCCATCAGCAGTGTATGAGGGTTCCAATTTCTCCACATCCCTGCCAGTACTTGTTATTATCTGTCTTTCTGATTGTAGTCATCCCAGTGGTTATAAAGTGCTTTCTCACTGTGGTTAGAATACTGCTTTAATGAGGCTTGTTTTTTTATGATTTTTTTCTAATGTGGACCACTTTTAAAGCCTTTATTGAGTTTGTTACAATATTGCTTTTGTTTTATGTTTTGGTTTTTTGGCCAAAAGGCATGTGGGATCTTAGCTCCCCGACCAGGGATTGAACTTGCACCCCACCCACCCACCCCCCGCATTGGAAAGTGAAATCTTAACCACTGAACCCCCAGGCAAGTCCCTAATGAGGCTTGGTTTTTTTTTTATTGGGTGTTTTAAGTGAATGTTTTTCATCACTTTACTATAGTATACATTTTTATCAACACTTAAGTTCAGCTCAGTTCCGTCATTCAATCGTGTCCGACTCTTTGCGATCCCATGGACTTCAGCACGCCAGGCTTCCCTGTCCATCACCAACTCCCAGAGCCTGCTCAAATTCATGTCCATCAAGTCGGTGATGCCATCCAACCATCTCATCCTCTGTTGTCCCCTTCTCCTCCTCCCTTCAATTTTTCCCAGCATTGGGGTCTTTTCCAATGAGTCAGTTCTTCGCATCAGGTGGACAAAGTATTGGAGTTTCAGCTTCAGCATCAGTCCTTCCAATGAATATTCAGAACTTATTTCCTTTAGGATGGACTGGTTGGATCTCCTTGCAGTCCAAGAGACTCTCAAGAGTCTTCTCCAACACCATAGTTCAAAAGCATCAATTCTTCGGTGCTCAGCTTTCCTTATAGTCCACATCTCACATCCGTACATGACTACTTGAAAAACCATAGCTTTGACTAGACAGACCTTTGCTGGCAAAGTAATGTCTCTGCTTTTTAATATGCTGTCTAGGTTGGTCATAGCTTTTCTTCCAAGGAGCAAGCGTCTTTTAATTTCATGACGGCAGTCACCATCTGCAGTGATTTTGGAAACAAAGAAAATAAAGTCTGCCACTGTTTCCACTGTTTCCCCATCTATTTGCCAAGAAGTGATGGGACTGGATGCCATGATCTTAGTTTTCTGAATGTTGAATTTTAAGCCAACTTTTTCACTCTCCTCTTTCACTTTCATCACGAGGTTCTTTAGTTCCTCTTAACTTTCTGTCATAAGGGTGGTATCATCTGCATATCTGAGGTTATTGATATTTCTCCTGGCAATCTTGATTCCAGCTTGTGCTTCATCCAGTCCAGCATTTCTCATTATGTACTCTGCATATAAGTTAAATAAGCAGGGTGACAATATACAGCCTTGACATACTCCTTTCCTGATTTGGAACCAGTCTATTGTTCCATGTCCAGTTCTAACTGTTGCTTCTTGACCTACCTACAGATTTCTCAGGAAGAAGGTCAGGTGGTCTGGTATTCCCATCTCTTTAAGAATTTTCCACAGTGTGTTGTGATCCACACAGTCAAAGGCTTTGGCATAGTCAATAAAGCAGATGCTTTTCTGGATCTCTCTTGCTTTTTCGATTATGCAATGGATGTTGACAATTTGATCTCTGGTTCTTCTGCCTTTTCTAAATCCAGCTTGAACATCTGGAAGCTCATGGTTCATGTACTGTTGAAGACTGGCTTGGAGAATTTTGAGCATTACTTTGCTAGCGTGTGAGATGAGTGCAATTGTACAGTAGTTTGAACATTCTTTGACCTAGTTTTCTTTGGGATTGGAATCAACACTTGTTTACCCATAATCAATTTTGCTATATGAATATGAAATGTGTTTCATTATCTATTACTATGTAACAAACCATTCCACACTTAGGAGATTTTAATAACAAGCATTTTATTACTTCTCATGATTCTATAGGTTGGTTAGGCTCCGCTGGTTGGTTCTTTTGCTCTGTGTGATATCAGCTAGGACTGCAGTCACCTAGAAGTTCAACTACACAGAACATCCAAGATAGCTCAGATACATGTCTGGTGCCTTCACAGGGATGGCTGCAAGGCTGGCCTAATGAAATACTTGAACAGTTGGGACTCTCTCTTTCCACATCATCCTGGAACATCTCTCTCTCTCTCTCCATGGTCTCTCCAGCATGAGATTAGTTGGATTCATACACGGCAGTACAAAGTTTCCAAAAGTACACAAGTAGAAACTTCAAGAATTTTTCTAAGGTTGAGGCCTGGAACTGGCACAGCGTCACTCCCACCACATTACATTTGGGCCAGTCTAGATTCCGAGGCATGAGTCCCAGGAGGCATGAACCCTTAGTGACCATCTATGGAGATTAGCTACCTCAAAAAGAATAGTTAATTCAGGCATCAATAACAAAGTTTCTACTTTACTAGCATTACTGTTAAATGCTCTCCATTTTTGAAGCATTTAAGTCATCTATCATTGAGGATGTTTTGAGAGGCAGGAAAGAATGTGAGCTCAAAAGAAACCACCAGCACTCTAAGAAAGCATCCTCCCCCACCTTCCATATTTCTTGTTCACTAAAGCATAAGGGAGATACACAAAGGGTCATTTTTACAAAAGAAGCTAGAGGGGGGAAAAAGGCCTCCAAAGTCAGCTAATAAAGATTTTGCTGTATATGGAAACTGTCAGGTCATTCCCATTTTCAAAGCACACATCCTTCTGATGTTTTTGGATGGTTGCCTTGTCCATCGTTCCACATGTTAGATTCTTTCTTGATGTTCATGCTTGGATTTGCCAACACAGGCTACCTTCTGTCGTGTGCCCCACTTTGAAAAGGGAGAGAAGCAGAAGTCTTCATGCTGCAGAATTTCAGACTCCAGTCCTGGATAGCATACCTAAAAACATTCTGTATTTCACATTTGAAACCACTTTGCTAGCATACAGTCATAAAGTAAATTGAGGTTTAATATTTGAAAAGTACTCATTAATTTCAACAGTGGAGCTTACCCCTGGTGAGGGATGAAGCTCTCATCCCCAGAAGAGGTCAGGCAGAGCTGGGTCACCTGTCAGGGATGTTACTGTAAAGATTTGGGAAAGCTGGAAGAGACCTAACAAATTCCAGATTTTATTCTTTTGAGCCTATTAAATGTAGACAAAGCATTGCCCACTAATGAGAGACTCAGCTTCTGAAGTCAGATCTGGATTTATAATCTGGCTTCACCATTTACCAGCTGTGTGACTTCAACACGTTTTTTCAACTCTGTCAGCCCATTTCCTCATCTGTAAGGCGGGTTTAAGAACATTACCTATATTTCAGGTGTGGGGCTGCTGCTGAATCAGAAAGCATACAGATGCTCCAGCCTTGGAAAAGCCTTGGAACCCTCTTCCATATGAGGCCATGGACTTTTCCGAGAATCTGAGAGTTCTGGCTCCTCCACATTGCCCCAGTCAATATATGTATAATGAAAACTGCTTCAAGTTCATGGGGCTCACATATCCCTAGTTGTCCATCCATGGTCCTCGTAGAGAATTATAAACCGTGACTCTAGACTAAACACAGCAGCCACAAGCCCACAAAGAGAAGGCAGTGACTCCTCATGAAAGCTGCAGCAGCTCTGAAGGCGAACACACCTCTTGTCTTTTGAGAGTCTCAGTCTGCCTCTGAAGTCTGGAAATGTAATCTTCTGAGACTGAGCAGACCCTACAGAAATTTCCCTTATTTTGTGGTGTAAAGAAATATCTTGGGAGGAATAAGGCTGAATACACAACCCATGACCATCTTATCTTTAATGTTTTATATATACATCTTTCATAATCTAACATTTTCATTGCTTTGAGTTCTCTGAGGAAAACCTAATTTTTATTTATTTTTTTCCAGAATTATCTCTGGATCTTTTCTCTTGGTTCTTCCACATAAAGACTTGACCTGGGGAGATTGATAAAGGGACCTTTAAGGCTATGTCTGTGATTAAAAAGGAGGAAGGGGAAATTTGTTCATTTTCGGTATCTCTCTCAAGTCCTGCCCTAGAGTACTACCCAGGAGCTTACGAACCCTACAAGGGTCCAGTGGTTATCAGTTTTAAACTCTGATGCTCTCTGGGTAAGAAGATCTGGTCCACTGGTAGATAAAGAGAAATAACAGGTTAACCCATCTCAGGACCAGAGTTATTTTTCTAAGTCTTTACCCTCTGAGAGGTGGGTTGGTAGGGTCTCTTCATAAATGAAGAGACATTATGATACCTTTTGAGTGTATTATTGTTAATCATTGATTTTTATCAAGAACAAATGGAGAATATCTCTTGTGTTTCAAGAAGGAATTTTTATGTCCCTTACATTATTATATGCATCTCCTCTTAGGCTGTTTTAAGCCAGAGCTTAATTTTTAATAATTCAATAATGAATCTTGTTTAATCTCTCTTAATCCTCTTGCCTAATTCGCTTTTACATTAAGGGATTAAACACAGAAAAGACGACGTGGCCAAACGATGAGTCACTCCTCTTTCAGTGCTGATCCCCAAAGGCAGATAGACGAGAAGAAACGTCCCAGAAGTGAATGAAACACACAAGTCTAAACTGAGAAATAAATCATCTGATTCTCAGGCTATTTACTCTTAACTTCCCCTTTCTTCCATGACACAAAAATTAGTCTTAAAAGGTTTGCAAATGCTATTTATTGCTGCACCTTCCACAAAATATTCTCTAATGAAACTGACATTACTGAATCATCATCACAGACTATTTGCTTTGAGCTGTTTCTCTAATAATGGGGATGGGCCACAGTGAGTCATCCACACTCTTGCCCAGTCCCCTGAGAACCCAGGAGATTCACTAATTTGACAGTTGGCCAGGATTAGCAATGCAGGGACTGTGGCTGTGAACTGCAGCCTAGGGCTGGTGGACTGTGGACTTTTGGAGCCCTTAGGCTGAGGAGGCTGACTTCTCAAACTGCTTGGAGAGAGCCTCATCAGGTCAACTGACTCTCCAGAACCCAGAAATGGTGCCCTGGTCACATTCACGGGGCTCTGTGTTGCCATCACCTCCTTCCTGTTTCTGCCCAAGCTGGTGAAGTGTATTGTGATGGGGTAAGGCTGGAAGGGTCCCTGCTCTGGGGCCACCTGTGCTTTGCTCCTTCTGAATTCAACCTGGAAAATTCCCTTTTCCACCGCATTCTTAGCATCTTACAATAGCCTTGTGCAATGGAGAATAAAGTGGAAGCTTCCTATATGCCCTGATTCAGGGGTGTCAGATCAAGCCCCCTCCCTGAAGAGACCTGGCTCATGGCTTACCATGCCTACAGGACACTCTTTTTTTAGGCAGTACATTAAAAGTGGCTGCTAAAAGGCAAATGAGGTTTGGGTGGTGGTCTAAAATAGAAACCTATTCTTCCCCATTAATGCCTTTCAAGCTGGCTTATCAGATTTGCCACTGGGATATCTGAACTATGAAAATAGCACTCTGGGCTGGTTACTTTTATGCAACCTGGAGCCCAAACTCTCAAATTCAGAATCCTGAGTATTTCTGCCAATGATCTGTCCAGCCGTCATATTAAGATTTGTGGAGAAAGTATCCAATACCATGATATCAAACATGGAAACAGTCCACATTCTGCAATCCACATTCCTCAGCTGGTTCAGAGGCTGCTGCTGTGTTCAGTCCTGTCCAACTCTTTGTGACCCCAGGGACTGTAGCCCACCAGGCTCCTCTATCTGTGGGATTTTTCAGGCAAGAATACTGGAGTTGCCATTTCCTCCTCCAGAGGATCCTCTCAACCCAGGGATCGAACCCTCATCTCCAGTTTCTCCTGTATTGGCAGGTGGATTCTTTACCACTGAGCCACCTGGGTAGCCCCGATTCACAGGCTACATTCTTCATGTTATAAAAAAGCAAAAACTAAACTAAGGTTTGGAGAAATATTTAATACTGTGACCTCTCAATAATCCAAACCAGGAGAGGAAAGTGAAAAAGATTTTAGAGAATGCACAGTACCAGTTCTCCATTGTAGAAGCTCGTGTCTTTGTACATACTCCCCCAGTAGGCCTAGCTTTCTGAATTCACTTTTGTTTGGGAACCTGCCATGTGGAGTACAGGTATATTCTGGTCTGTTCCCCCAGTCACGTGGCAGGCCAAACAGGACAGTTTCTTCTCAACAAGGGTAGAGGATGGCATTTTGGATGATAATTTTGAAATAGGAGGGTATTAGCAGACTCACTTGACAACCAAGCTACATCCTCCACTCTAACTTTATAATGAAACCAAATTTTTATCTCCAAAAATATTAATATTTTTATAAAAAATAATATCTAAAAAGGATCCTAAGAATCCAAACGGGAGAAGAGACATACTCTTTTTTTTTAATTGGAATATAGTTGCTTTACACTGCTGTGCCAGTTTCTGCTGGGCAGCACAGTGAATCAGCCATATGTATACACGTATCCCCTCTTTTTTGGATTTCCTTCCCATTTGGGTCACCACAGAGCGCTGAGTAGAATTCCCTGTGCTCCACAGTAAGATCTCATTAGCTATCTATTTTTTACACAAAAGTGTTAGTCACTCAGTTGTTTCTGTTTGTGACCCCATGGACTGTAGCCCACCAGGCTCCTCTGACCATGGAATTCTCTAGGCAAGAACACTGGAGTGGGTTCCCATTTCCTTCTCCAGGGGATCTTCCCGACCTAGAGATCAAACCCAGGTCTGCACTGTAGGCAGATTCTTTACCGTCTGAACCACCAGTGTATATATGAGACACACTCTTCTGAATTGCCCCACCCTGCCTAGGATGGCTTTTGGTTCTGTCTCCCAGTTTTCAGGAGTGCACTGTCGGGGGCTCAGGGCGGGGAGCTCTCTAGAGTATTTCTGACTCAGCCTTTCCCGACAGGCTCCCCCGGGTATATATATGGGCTGTTCACCACTTTCCCACACTCTCAAGAGACAGCGCCCTCCACGCCTCCCAGAACAGTGAAATAGGAAGTCCTGACACCTACTCAAGAAATGTTTCTGTGTTATATACCAAGAGAGATACTGAGGTTACAAAAATGAAAGAAAATCCATGAATTCTTTGGATGATCTCACAAACAAGTCATACCAATGATTATGAAACTCTATGTTAAATTCTAAAATGGAAGTACAGACACAGGGGTTGTGGGCACACAGAGGAAGGGATGTTTAACTCTGTCTTGGGAGGGGGGGACTTCAAAGAGAATGCACATAATTTTTGGCTTTTAAGTAAGAGAATGCAGTAGCCTAAGTGGTAATAATATCAATGTGCGTGCTAAGTCACTTCAGTCGTGTCTGACTCTTTGCAACCTCACAGCCCAAGGCTCAAATCTGCATCTCTTACATCTCCTGCATCAGCATGTGGGTTCTTTATCAGTAGTGCCACCTGGGAAGCCCAATAATATTAATAAGATATTAATGTTATAAGATATTATAATACCTTAATATTATAATAAGATATTAATATCAATGAAGTTTATATTAACAAATAATGTTGCTGCTATTAATATCTCATATAACAAGAAATGCAGTGGCAGGAAGTACCTGAATGATTCATTTTATCCTCCTGGGCCTGGGGAGAGAAGATTTCATTTTACTCTAAATCTTCTCCACTGTGGATTTAATTAAGAATATTCCACTCTTATATTCATCATTTCTGATTCAGCAGTTCTGAATTTCTCCACTAAATAAAACATATTAGAGGATTTTAAAAAATTTTAGCAACTCACTCAGGCCAAACAAGTCTCTTGTATTTATGCTACACACATGAAGCAATACCTTTCAGTTCTGCAATGGTGACTGTATAACCTGGATTGCCCCCAAGCACTGGTGAGTGCTCCTTATAACAACTGTCCCAGAGCATAGTCAGCCCTCTGTACCCACAGATTCCACATCTGCAGAGTCAACCAACGAACAGATCAAAAACAATCGGAGGAAAAAATTTTCAGAAAGTTCCACAAAGCAAAATTTGAACTTGCTGCACACTATTTACATAGCATTTACATAGGGATTAGGTATTATAAGTAATCTGCTGCTGCTGCTAAGTCACTTCAGTCATGTCTGACTCTGCGACCCCAAAGATGGCAGCCCACCAGGCTCCCCTGTCCCTGGGATTCTCCAGGCAAGAACACTGGAGTGGGTTGCCATTTCCTTCTCCAGTGCATGAAAGTGAAAAGTGAAAGTGAAGTCACTCAGCTGTGTCTGACTCTTAGCGACCCCGTGGACCACAGCCCACCAGGCTCCTCCATCCATGGGATTTTCCAGGCAAGAGGACTGGAGTGGGGTGCCATTGCCTTCTCCGTATAAGTAGTCTAGAGATGATTTAAACTGTACAGGAGGATTGTGTAGGTTATATGCAACTACTACACTATTTTAGACAAGAAACTTGAACATCTGTGAAATTTAATATCCACGAGGGTCCTGGTACCATTGCCCCAGAATCCCAAAGGACAACTATACTGTGATAATTTATTTGTCACTCTAATGAAAATGCCAAGCTAGGTCAGTTTCTGTTGTCATTGAAAAGTTTTAGAGAGAAAAAGCAAGGCTGCAATTTTTACTGCTTTTATTTGATTACACAAGAGTAATACATGTGTGTTTTAGAATCTATGGGCAATAAAGGAAGTTGCATAAGCCAAAGGTGCACAGAGAGACAAACGGGGCCTCTGGAGTTGTGGAGTGCACAACTTATGAGATTGTATATGGCAGCCTATTTCTGAACACAAAACACAGAAAGGGGAAAAATTCCCAATGATTCTACCTCCCAGCAACAACATTATTATTTTGCTAAGTTTCCTTGCAGTCTTTCTTCTAGGTAAATTGGATTTTAAAATTGTATTATCATGTGTACCTGCTCTATAATCTCTTTCACTTAACAATTAATGATAAACAGCTTAAATATTTAAATATTCTTGAAAACATCCGTCTCAATAGCACCATATTTTATTATTTCATTTAACAAACATTTATATAGTATTTTTCCCATGCCAGTCACTATCCTAAACTCATTAAAAATATCAACTCATGTAATCCTACACAGATATCTTTGTTTGCCTCTCTATACATCTCTACCCTATTCCGCCCTGCTCTGTGCCCCGGACAGGACCTGTACAGAGAACATCACCCAGCTTCTGTGCCCCTTGGATATGGCCAGTGATAAGCTGTCACTGGATTATCATTCCCAACTCCACTCTCTGCCTCTCTGCCTGTGTTAGGATTTGCCATGGGAGTTTGCCTTCTACTAGAGTGTATGGAATATAAATATCTCTACTCTATTTACTTTAGCCTCAGTCATGGGACACGCTTTGGCCAATGGAATGTTTGTACACTTGGGGTGAGCAGAGGACTGAAAGGGACTTGCCTGTTTGGTTTGGCCTCTTGGCGGCTGGTCCTAAAATAAGGGGGCTAGGAAGCTGACCTGAACCCAAACAACCCAAAGCCTTAAGGAGCACTGCCTCAGTCAACCTGGGAGTGAGAAAAACAAATGTCTGCAGTTTGTAGCCGGTGAGATTTGGGATTATTTATATGCACCATCATTGCAGCAGTAGCAGACTAATTACAGATGTCCCAGAAGAAGCCTGAAGGGTGAGGCTAAGGTATGAAGGGTCACTGAGCTTTTAACAAAGACCACAGCTCCTCCTAGGAACTCTTTCTTGCTCCAGGTTCCAATACCTGCCTAGCTGCTCCCTATGACTTCCTACTATTACTAGCCAAGAGTACTACACTATCCCTGGGGGTTTCACGACATCCTGTCCACAGCTCTGCACAGAGTCCCTTTATTAAACTCTCTTCAAATTATCCAATTTGAATGTGTCATCTGTTTCCCGCATGGGCTGTGATTTAAAAATCCTCATAACCATCCTATGATGTAGTACTATTGCTATCCTCATTTTATGGGAGGAAATTGAAACACAGAGGCTAAGTAACTTGTGCAAAGTCACACAGCAAGTAAGTGGCAGAGCTGAGATTGAATCCAGGCAGGCTGGATTCATGCTGACTTCACTATGTTACTGTAGGTTCATCTAAGGGGCCTGTCTCATAATTCATCTAGCTTCATATTATTTAAATGGTGTTTCTATGTCTGTTATCAGGTTTTTCCTATTATAAACACTTATGATGAATCTCTGTATAAGTAAATATTTGCTCATATTCAGCATTAAGAACATTTCTAAAAGTTGGAATAAAGAGTATGAACTTCTTTGTTCCCCAGCCCTTTCTGTATTTTTTAAAATTGTTTCCTTTTGACTATAAAAATGATAAAATTCAATAAAAAAATTCTAGCATTACTAAAGTATATATCATAGCACACAAACATCCCTGTAATTCCATATGTTTGATAAAAACATTGACCCAGGTTCTAAGTTCTCTTTAACAATAATTAATAGTAATTATTAGTCTTATTAAAAAATCAATAAATGTATACTGTAGAAATGTAGAAAAATAAAAAAGAAAAAGAACAAATCATGAGTAATCCACGTCATGCTCTGTGTGTATGTGTATATATGTGTATAAACAAACACAGGATCATGCTATGAATACAGCCTAGTAACATGCTTTTTTCACTTAGCAATATACACGTCATGGATGTTTTTCATGTAATTAAATATTCGTCTACAACATTAACTGCAGAGTATATTTGTTTGATTGCTTCTCATTCCCCTAGAACAATAGTCTGTCATTTATGCAACCAGTTCCTTAGAACTAGATATTGTTTCTTCCTTTTAACATCAATAAATAAAATTTCTACACACAAGATTATAAAGAGATATTTGCACATATTTCCAATTATTACTTTAAAATATAGACAGACATGGAATTGCTGGATCAAAATTAAGGCAGGTTAATAAGGTTTTAATTCCTATTACAACTGGCCTTACAAAAAGACTACTGATTTATTCTCCCATCAACAAAAGATATTATGGTTTAAAATTTTTTTCCAATATCATTAGGTAGGATAAAAAATGGAGAGAGAATCTTTTTGGTTTGTATTTACTTTCATTTGCTTATTAAGGAGATAGAAATTTAAATAATTTATACTTCTGTGACAAATTGGGTACTTTGCCATTTTTCTATTAGTATGTTTATTTTTTTCTTATTTGCAGTAATTCTTTCAAATCATCATATGCATAGCAAATGTTCATCCTACACTGTCATTTATATTAAACCTTTTAAAAATTTATTTTTCATGTAGTCAAATTTAATCTGTTTTCACCCTTATTATATCTGCCTTCTGTGTTAAAATTTAAAAGGTTTTCTTCTCCCAAAGATCCATAAACATTCACTGGTTCTTCTTCTAATTCTTTTGTAGCTTTATTTGTTTACATTAAAAGTTTATTTATTTTGGAGTTTTGGGAGAGATACAGCCCTACTTTTATTTACATCTAAATGATCAGTCTATTTGCCCAATATCATTTATTAAATAAACAATCATTCCCATTGACCTGAATCAGCTTTAGCATATACCAAATTTCTAATATGCTTTGGGTTCTCTTTCTGGGCTTTTTATTTCATTCCACTGATTAATCAATTCTGTGCCAACCTCACTGCTTAAAACACTGTAGTTTAATAACTTTGAAAACCTAGAAGGACAGTTACCCTCCTTCACAACTGTTCCTTTTCAAATTTTTCTTGAACTTTTCTTCAATGGGTATTCTAGCAGATGAACTTAAGAATAATTTTGTTACATTCTAAGAAATATCTTGTTGGAATTTTTGTTAAAACTTCATTCAATTTAATGAAATTTAGGGAAATTATTATATTGAAGTGTTCCAGTTAGAAATATGATGATATTCCATGTTTCATTCGTGCAAGCCCTTTGGATCTCAAACTACAATTTGGGTTTTTCTTCACAAAAGTCTTGCACAGTTATTTAAAGTGATAGAAGCTCCATGGTGGGTATTTTCAAATTCCAGGGAGCCCTGATTAGGAATCAAAAGACCTAATTCATAATTTTGGCTACTCACTTAATAGCTGGAAAAATTTACAAAACTCTTCTCAGCCTCACTTTTTCTCAAGTGGAATAATAACCCCTGACTTTACCTGCTGTCAAAGTTTTCCTGATGATTATACAAACACAGCAGTAGAGAGAGCCATTTTAATATAGGGGTTATTATTTCACTAATGTAGTGCTAAAAATGGGAATGTGCTTAGTAGGGATTTTGCCATATAAAACAATCCAACCAATCAAGTTATAATTATCCAATCAAGTAAGGACCAATCAAGTAAGGACCCAAGAAGTGCCCAGCTGACTTGTTAGGACTAAGTGGGTTTTCTGGAGGTGGGACCTTCAGTGCTAAAACCAGGAAAGTCCCAGGCAAACCAGGAGGCACTGGGCATCCCAGCTGTTGAGCATCTCCTTCAAATTCTAAAATGCTATCATTCCAGGGTTCTATACATAAGAGAAAATAGGCCTATGTTCCCAGGTTGCTTCTGGTCTAACAGTGGAGACACGGTGAATGTTTATGAAAAGATGAAGGAATGGGTATGTATATAATCATCTCCTGAGGACTGCGGTGCAACAGCCGTCTCAAAAGCAGAAGACTGGCTTGGACTGGAGGCTCTAGTGGAGGTGCTGGAACTAGACTTAAGAACCAGAGCATTTGTATGGGATGGGATTCCAGGTGGGGGATAAACAGGAGGTACAAATCAGTGTTCTGTTGCAAGGAAAAGATGACTGAGCATTCAGTCCCCAGACTGGTACTTGGGAGGGACTCAAGTATCGTGTTGGCCAAAAAGTTCTTCTGAGTTTTCCCATAAGACGGTATGGAAAAACTCAAATGAACTTTTTGGCCAACCTAATATTTGATTGAACACAAGTTGGTAACACAGAATTGGGATAGGTGTGCAGCATCTATTTAGGGTTGCACACCCTGAAGTTCACAAGAGTAAACAATCTGAAACGCAGAAAACCACCTAAGAGGCTCTCTCATAAAACACTAAATGAAATACTATGAAATTTATACAACCAACATGTTTCTTTTTTTACTTTGGCTGCCAGAGTTCTAGTGCTAAATTTAGTGCCCAAAATGACCTCAAAGACTAGTTCCCACTTACTCCTTCCACTTCCTTTAAGCAGGCATTGTTCTTTCATATCCTGAAATATCTTCGTTTGCATTGCTCTAGAAAAATCACTACATAAAGACATTATGAAAAAGATCAGAATATAAGGAAAAAATGTAAAGAGGAAAGTTAAAACTTCTGATATTCCTTCTAAAAATAGCCACTGTTAATGTTTTAGTGCTCCCGCCTCCACACGTACCCGCTGGCTCTTTCTTCCTGGATATGGTACTGAATATGTTTTCTAAATTGCTTTCTTAACTTAATAATACTTCAAGAAGATTTTTTCCATTTCAGTACATCACTTCTATATCAGGACTCTTAGCTGTTACATATTTTTTCATTTTATGGTGATATTCTAATCTGTTTAAACTAGTCTACTATGAGAATAGGGACACTGAGATTTTTCTAGGTCTAGTTGTGTTCTTCATTATGCAACTGTCTGATCATTTCCTTGAATGAAATCCTAGGGCTAAAACCATGGGACAAAGTTCATTTTATATGATATCATTTAGAGGTCAAGAGACAGATTCTGGGACAGACTGCTTGAGTTCAAATCCTCTATTTTCCAACTCTTGTGGCCATGGGGTCTGTTCTCTAATCCCTCCAGCCCTTGTTTTGTTTTTAATCTGAAATTAAGATAGTTATTGAACCTGCTGCATCAGATTGTTGCGAGGATTTTTTTTTAATTGTTATTATTATTATTTTAAAATTTTGGCTGCATCCTGCAGCATGTGATTCCTTAGATCCTGATCAGGGATCAAATTTGCACCCCTTGCATTGGAAGGTGGAGTTTTAATCACTGGACCATGAGGAAAGCCCCTGTTATGAGAACTTAATGTGTAGGTGAAGCACTCAGAACAGTGTCTGGCATTGAGTGAGCACTCCATAAATATTTTCTGCTATTATATTGCAAAAGGGATCTCCAGAAGAATATAGCACTTTTTGCTGACACAAAGGTCAAGCCCTTTGAGTTATAGGACTGAAATGAAAGTTTAAAAGTAGCAATACAAGCTGCTCCTCTGCCCACCAGGATGACAGTGCCAATTTACCTCCACTCTGAGGAGTTTCTCAAAGGGACAAAGGCTTTTATCCTTCTGCAAGTGTTTTCATTCAATCCCCCTAGTGGCCGAAGAATGAGTTTTCAAGATAATTAAATAACCCTGTTCTTTCAGGACTGATTCACGCAACAGAAACAAAGCTACCTCAATTTTTTTTTTAAATTTTCAAGAAAATATATAATGACCCAAATAACACCCTCCAAGATCATCTAAGATGTCTGCTTTCTAAAAGTTGCTAGCCTACTTTCCCAGACAGCTTGCATTTGTTCCTGGGAGGAAAGATTAAAACATCTGGCTAAAGCAGTGGTTTTCAATCTTGGCTGAACCTCCTCGGTACCTTGAAAAATAGAAATTCTCTAGAGATTTTGATTTGATCAGACAGTAGTGTGGCAGGATTTTAAAAAGTTCTCCAGGAAATTCAAAGCTGAGAACCACCGGGCTAAAGAAAGTTGGCAGGGATGCTCTCATACTCACTCTTTTCCGACCAGTTCTCAATCAAACGGAGAGAAGCTGCTTCCTCTCTCATCCTTTCCTCTGCCCTTAGAAGGGTTCCAAAGAGAATAAACAGCAAACCGAAATAATCCCCCTGGGCCTAACTTCTAGTTGCCTCTGCCTGGCTAGAAATAAAGTATGAACCAAAAAGGCAAGCCACATAAGTAATTTTTAAATTTCTAGTAGCCACATTTAAAAAGTGAAAAAGAAATAGCTTAAGTAAAGTTTAATAATATAACTTATTTATTCCAAATACATCCAAAACAATATCACTTCAATATTTAATTAATATGAAACATTATTAATGAGTTATTCTACAGTTTTTTTTTCATGCTAAGTCTTTGGAATCTGGTGTTTATGTTATGCTCACAGCACACAGCAATTCAGACCAGCCATATTTTAAGTGCTCAACAGCCATATGTGGCCAGTGGCTGCCATATTGGACAGCATGGGGCTAGGGGTTAAATGCAAATTAAATAACCTCTGTAGGGCTCAGTCTCCTTTAAAATGCAGACATGGTAATGCTGCTCCTTGGCATTATTACAAGGGTAATGAAACCTCCTATAACAATGCTGGCAGTTAGCGAGCTCTCAGCAATGTTTAGTTTCTTTTGTCTTAAGGGAAAGAGATGCACCAGGTCAGGTGGTAAATGGAAATGACTCCTCTTTTTCCTCCAAAACAGGGTTTGTCAGCATTTAACTCATGTTCCCTTTTGCTAAACATTAAAAGCTCATGATTTCTTTCTGTGATAGTTTTTAATCTCAAAATACAATTTTCAGGTTTCCCTGGTGGCTCAGTGGTAAAGAATCTGACTGACAATGCAGAAGACACAGATTTGATCCCAGATCTGGGAAGATCCTACGTGCTGAGGACCTCCTAAGTCTACATGCCACAACTATTGAGCCCGCACTCTAGAACCTAGGAACCACAGCTACTGAAGCCCCTAAGCCCTAGAGCCCTGCTCCACAACAAAGAGAGCCACCCCAATAAGAAGCCCACGCACCACATCTAAAGAGTAGCCCCCGCTCACGGCAACTAGAGAAGTGCCTGCCCAGCGACAAACATGCAGCACAGCCAAAAATAACTAAATAAATAAAATTATTTTTTAAATACAACTTTAAAAATTTACCATCATGACTAGAAATAAAAGAAACACCACAACATATTGCTTTGTTTCACTCTCCCTCCCCCAACCTGGGAACATGGACTTGACACTCTGCTTTCTATGGTGAATCCTGCTCTGAAAAGGATTTCAAGGCTAAACCTCAGATGAGTCTTGCGTCCATTTAGAGCTTTTTAAGTTTAAATAACGTTTTAAAATCATTAACAAAACAATGTGTGCACGCTAAGTCGCTTCAGTCGTGTCGGACTCTTTGTGACCCTATGGACCATAGCCCACCAGGCTATTTTGTGGGTTGCATGCCCTCCTCCAGGGGATCTTCCCAACCCAGGAATCAAACCCACATATCTTATGTCTCCTATATTGGCAGGAGGATTCTTTACTACTAGAGCCAGCTGGGAAGCCCAATAAAATAATACACATTCCCTAAATAAAAATCAGAAAATATACAAAAGCAGAAAGAAAAAAATTAGAAGCTCCAGGTTTGCACCAGCCACAGAATAAGAACAGCTTGAGTGAAGGCACTCAGCAGGTATTTCCAATCCTGGCTGCTCCTGGGCACCAGTTGACAGTTCCAAGATATACGATGCCCAGCCTGACCCCAAAAAGGCGATTCAGTTGGTCGAGGTGCTACGAGGGCATCAGGATTTATTTTTTACTGCTCCCAGATGAATTCTGATGAGCAGCGAAGACAAGAACCAGTGTTCTAGAGTAGTGAGTCTCAGACTTTACTCTGTGCATCAACAAGGCAGTGATCATGTCAAAAAACATATTCCGATGGAGCGGGTCAGGAAAGAGGCCCCAGATTCTACATTTCTGTGAAGCTCCCAGGTAATGCTGATGCCATGGGTCTGCCAAGCATGCTTATTTTCTAAGATTTGCTTATTTATTTTTGGCTGTGGTGGGTCTTCATTGCAGTATGTGGGCTTTCTCTAGTTGCTGTAAGCCGCAGCACTCTCTAGTTGCGGTGTGCGGGCTTCTCTTGCTGCGGAACACAGGCTCGAGGTGCTTGGGCTCAGCAGTCATAGTGTATGGGTTTAGCTGCTCCATGGTACGTGGGATCTTCCTGGACCAAGGATCAAACTGGCGTCCCCTGCATTGCATGGTGGATTCTTAACCACTGGACCAGAAGGAAAGCCCAAACATACCTTTAATACTCCTTATCCTTCATTATTCATAGATACCTATATATTTTTTTTCCTCTAAAAATCCCTACCATAGCAACTATATGCCAATAAAAGTTAATTTAAAAAATAAAAATTCCTACTATAGTCTTGTCTTATAATCTGCTTTATTCAATGATCCATCATGATTTCCTTTGCATGTTAAAAAACATACACACCTGCAGAGATCATTTTGATTGGCTACATGAGACCCCATTTTAAGGACATATTCAACTTCCCTGGCAGTCCAGTGGTTTAGAGTTGCCCTTCCAATGCAGGGGATGTGGGTTCAATCCCTGGTCGGATCTCACATGCCTCACAGCCAAAAAAACAAAACATAAAACAGAAGCAGGATTGTAACAAATTCAAACAAAACTTTAAAAATGGTCCACACCAAAAAAAAACCTTAAAAAATAAAAAGGATATATTATTGTAGGTCATTTAGAGCAGTGCTTTTGAGGGTGGGAGTTGCAACTCGTATATAATCTGGAAAGTTCAACCCCTGCCTCCATTATGGTGACACAGATCAGGGATGAGCTTCTCCAAGCAATTCTGATATACTCTTCCTTTCTCTCCTCCTAGACTTTGAAAACCACTGATTTGACAAGTTCCTATTTAGGCGGCATTAGATTGCAACTGTTTTTCATAGCAAACATAGCACACACAAAAATATGAAAATAAGAATAATCACCATCAATCTAATAAGTGTTATCACTGTCTCCATTTTACAGATGAGTGGCTCCTAGAAATTTGCATATGTAAAAATTTGCCCATGAGACGCTGCTATTTATTCACTTGGTTTGGGAATCATCAGGATTCCAATTTAGCCCTTTTGTGCTTGTAGGAAGGATAACCATGTTTTCTGGATAAAGCCCAGTTCAGAGTGCTGAGCACAGCCATGACCCTGCCACATCCCTGTGCGGAGGAGCAAAAACCCCAGACAGAAACACAAGTCTTCCATGGCCACAGATGGCTGGACCAGAGGTAGTGGATCAAGGTCAACCAGTGAGTGGCCCAGCCAGCAGCTTACAAGGAGCTATACTATGAAAACTCGTGCTCATTAGATGGGAGGCAGTACCATGGGGTAGTAGATGCCACAGAGGCCCAGAACGCTCGATAAGAAGCAGTTTGGAGAGAACACAAACCATGAGGCAGAGAAAAGAAGAGTGCAAGTTAGGCTTGCAGGGACAGAAGTGTGAGAAGCAGAGGCAGAAGGGGGCTGTGTCGCTGTCATGCTGAGGGGTGGGCAGTCTCCTGCCCAGGTGGCGACACATCAATGTCCTTAGGGCTCTGGGTCCTGAACCCCCTTCTGGTCTCCGAGCTGTGTTCTACATCCAAAGAAGCCCAGATAGGAATCTACTGTAGGTGCCTGCAGAGCCCTGATCAATTACCATGTGGACTCTGCAATAATTGTGTACCCAACCCTCCCACTGGGGGAAGGGAATTATTTGAGGAAAACCAAGGAAGATCCTGTTTATTACCAGCAAGAGAGTCTAACACACTCCCAGTAATTTGATTCACTTATTAAATGTGATGAATAGAAGATATAAAATCTGATTTTAATGGGAAGAAAAGTGTAAACACAGGGTAACTGAGGGAGGAGGAGACTGGGGGACCCGCGGGGAGGCAGGAGAAAAAGCGAGGAGAGGACACTGCAGGGGTGGATAGAGGAGGGGAAGAAGAAAATGAACCTCATCAGTGGCCAGTCTCTTCCTGGGAACCTGGCTGACCAGTCAGAAAGTGAACCCAGCAGGTGGCTGGAGTAAAAGGGAAAGGCAGCTGAACTGCATGGTGATATCCAGAAAGTGCGAGGGGCACAGTGATGACCAGAGAAGGCTTAGCTGGTGCAGAAAGCAGTGACTCCCCGGAGGTGACCTTTGCCCTTTTGATGACCAATCAGAAGTAGCAACCAGATTTGCCCATCTGGAATCCAGTCTCTAGCCATAAGCAGAATAAAGAGTCTGGTCAAGGGACTTCCCTGGTGGTCCAGTGGCCAAGACTCCACGCTCCCAGTGTAGGGAGCCTGGGTTCCCAGTCTCCTGGTCTTGAATTAGACAGCCAAGTCAAGCTGGTAAAATGTATCAAACACCATCCTTCAGTGGAGAAAGGGATCATGGACCCTTTCTATTTGTTAGTACATGGCAACTCCAGACCTGTTCCAGTACACATTTCCCCTGGGGAAGCTTCTACAAAGGTGACTGGGGAGACCACAGAATTGTGGAGCCAAGTCTCCACAATTGTGGAGAAAGGAGAAGTAGAAATTCCTTTTACTTTGTCCTATGTTATCAGGCCTGCTGAAGAGAAACAGGGTCTGTTGAACTAAATTCTAGTCCAAACAATACAATTAACTTCCTCCTCCTCCTTTTCCTTTTCCTTCTCCTCCTTTTCCGGCTCCCTGAAGCTTCCAGAAAGTAAATTTTACATTTTTCATTCAATATTACTTCTGTCATGCCTGATGACACTAAAGCGTATAATATGCATCTACTTAGAGGTAGGCGTCACCCTACAAACTGTAATTCAATTTGAAGGATGGTGGAGAGCCAATCTATCTAAGTACTGGACACTATTATTTAAAAAATTTACTCATCAGTTCATTCCAATGCTTTAAAATAGTTCCAATGCTGTTAAAGGAAGTTTTCGGACTGTTTTACAAAGCCAATATTACATTGATACCAAACCCTGGAAAATACAGCAGCCAAAAGAAACCTATATACAAATATCACTCATGAATACAGATGTTTTACAGCTGAAAGATTCAACACTAATTTCTGATAAAAATCTCTTAAAAGAAACAAGGAGTATTTCCTTAATATAATAAATGTATGCAGTCAAACAGAAACCAGTGTCAGGCTTAATGGTGAAATTCTAAAAGGACACCCAGTAAATCTAGAAAAAGACAAAGACCCCCACATTACTACTACCATTTCACGTTGTTCAGAAGGTATAAGGCAATGCAATTACAGAAGCCCCTGTATCCTAAAACATCTTGGCACAAATAAAACCTAACTGCTTTTTATGAATATATTTAGTCTCTATAAAGGGAAAACCTGGAGGGGAGTGGGACTCTTCTGGTCTGGAGGAATCAGGCACACCTTAGGGCAGGGGCACACTGGCCGACAGAAAACGGGATGAGGTATCAAGTACTGGGTGCGAAACGTGGGTTCAATCCCTGGGTCAGGAAGATCCCCCGGAGAAGGGAATGGCAACCCACTCCAGTATTCTTGCCTGGGAATTTCCGTGAACAGAGGAGCCTGGCAGGCTACAGTCCACGGGGTCCCAGAGAGTTGGACATGACTAAGCATGCATACACACGCACATTGGATGCTAAAAACTCTGGCCTCATCTGATTCTGCTCCTAGAAGATGTCAGCCTGCCTTGCACTATTCTACAAGGAGACTGAAGAAGACTTATCTGGGGAATCTGACCAGCTCACAAGGAAAGACATGAAGATATATCAAGGGTTCCCTTAATGAAACCAACCAGCCAGAGCACTCAACAAATCCTTCCCTACTCCATCAAAGATTCCAATCAGGTTAAACAGGAACAAATGATGACCAAAGATCATCAGGCATCTAGGAAAACTTATAACATGAAGCATAGAAACCAAAATGTGCAAACAGAAAAAGGAACTTGGAGGAAATGGATTATGGCCATCAGGCAAGGAGAAGAAAAAAAAAAAGCAAAAACTATCATTAACATCCTTAGATGGGACTTGCCTGGCAGTCCCATGTAACACCAATCTCTGGCATGGTTAACACTTTGCCTTCCAATGCAGGGGGTTTGGGTTCCATCCCTGGTCAGGGAGCTAAGACCCCACATGTCTCATGGCCAAAAACCAAAGCATAAAACAGAAGCAATGTTGTAACAAATTAAATAAAGACTTTAAAAATGGTCCACATCAAAAAAATATTTTTAAAAATCCTTAGAAAAATGAAAAGCCATTGTGATACTGCATTCCATAAAATAAGAATAGACTGCTATAAGGAAAACATATTCAGAGAAAAAGAGTGAGAAAGAGCTCTTGAAATTTAAAGACATGATATCAGAGATTTGTTTTTAATCTACAGAAGGTCTGGAAGATGATATTGAGAAAATCTCCCAGAGTACAGGGCATAAAAACAAAGAGATGGAAAATAGGAAAGAAAAGATAAGAAAAGTGGAAGCCTGATCCAGGAGGTCCAAGACCAGAACAATACGAGTCCCAGAAAGAATAAACAGTGAACATAAAAGGGAGGAGACCATTATAGAATAATGCAAGAAAATTTCCCAGAACTGAAGAGCATGAATTTCCAAATTAAAAGGGTTCCACACAAAGAATTAAAACAGACCTGTACTAAGGCATATCATTGTGAAATCTCAGAGTAAAGGGGACAAAGAAAAAAAAATCCTCCAAATTTCTAGAAAGGAAAACAAAAGACTCATATAAAAGATGAGGAGGGACTTCCCTCGTGGCCCAGTTGTTAAGAATCCGCTTCCCACTGAGGAGGGCACGGGTTTAGTCCCTGGTCAGGAAACCCCCGGGCAGCAAGGCAAGAAAACCCGCACACCACAGCTAGAGAGAAGCCCATGCACCAAAGGAAAAGATTCCCGCATGCCAAAATGAAGATTCCCACGAGCCGCAAGGAAGACCCGATGCAGTCGAAGAAATAAATATATTTTTAAAAGATTAGCAAAGATAAAGAAGCACCACAATCCTCAGTGTTGTCAAGAAAATGGGGAAACAGTTATTCACACAAGCTTTTAGTGGGCATGTAAATTAATACATTATCATAAGAGAGGAAATTGGCTATATTTATCAATACTTGTGGTATACATACCATTTGAACCAGCAACTCTTTATACTGTAGATATATTCTTATATGTTTATGAAACCATGTGAAGATTTGTTGTGTTAGATCCCTTCAGCAGTGACTCCTGTCGTGTTAACAGTACTCAAGATAACAGATTTTAATGAGGAAAAGTCAGGACCAGCAAGAGAAGGCCTGTGATCCCCAACCAACCCATTTGCCCCTGGAGATGTATATTAGGACCAGGCAGTCTACTGCATATGCAGTGTGGGTTTGTGTGCCATAGAAGGGGCCGCCATGCCCTAAGGCGCTCCCCTCTTTTAGGGCACACAAGAGAACCATCTTATCAATGAAGCACAAGCTTAGACATTGTGCCACCTGGATATGGTGCCAGCCAGAGTCTAGACATTAGAGTGAGGCAAGTAAAGCACTGATCTCTGGTGCAAAATTTAAGAGAGCACCAGAAAATTCAGTAATCCAAATAAATCATATTTTAATAAAACATTTTAAAGTAAAAATTAATGTATAATCCAAAAAGGACTTGGCACCACACTGTTACTGAACCTATATTCATTTAAAATTCTGATATTTTGCTCATCATGGATTTTTTTTTGCAATTAATATTAAAAAAAAATATTGCATTAAATATTATTTTCCTTGATTACTGGGATTTGAGTGCCTTCTTAATTTTGTATCCAAGCATGTTAGTCTCAGCTCTTTTGCTATTGTTTACTGTGTTCTCTTGGAAAGCCAACTGCCAGGACCTGGATGGCCCATCCAGGTTCCTGGCAACAAGTTCAGTTGTAGCCCTGCCCACTGGGAGAAGGGTGGAGGGAAACACCAAGTTTTGATCAGCTCACTGTCCAGACTACCCAGAGGAAACACTTTTGGACAATCCCTGCAGCACAAAGATGTTCACTGAAACAGTAGTCAGGTAGAAAAGGGTTGAAAATAACCTAAATGACCATCAATAGCAATCAATTAATTGGTTGGTTTGGTCCCACTACATGGCATGCAGGATCTTAGTACCCCAACCAGGGATCAAACTCATGCCCTCTGCAGCAGAAGCACGGATTCTTAACCACCGGACCACGAGGGAAGTCCCCAATAGCAACTAATTAATTTTAACCTTTGCACTGTATTAACTAATACAATTTTACTTTGTATTGGGATATAGCCGATTAACAAAACAATGTTATGACAGTCTCAGGTGAACAGCTAAGGGACTCAGCCATACATATTCATACGTTCATTCTTCCCCAAACTCCCCTCCCAACCAGGCTGCCACATAACACTGAGCAAAGTTCCAGGTGCTCTACAGTAGGTCTTTGTTGGTTATCAACTTTAAATACAGCAATGTGTACATGTCCATCCCAAACTCCTTAGCTATCTCTTCCCCTATTCATCCCCCCAGGGAACTGTAAGTTTGCTCTCTAAGTCTGTGAGTCTCTTTCTATTTTGTAAATAAGTCGTTTCTATCATTTCTTTTTAGATTCCATATATAAGGGATGTCATACGATACTTCTCTTTCTCTACCTGACCTACTTCACTCAGTTTGACAATATCTAGGTCCATCCACGGGCAACTAATTAATTTTTAGAAAGGAATTCTACGCATCTTCGAAAAAGAATGAGATATAAAAAGTGAACAAAAGCAAGGTATGGAACAATTCATATAACACATCTCCATTTGCAGTTTTAAGAATGATACATGATATTCAGTTCAGTTCAGTTCAGTCGCTCAGTCGTGTCTGACTCTTTGCGACCCCATGAACTGCAGCACGCCAGGCCTCCCTGTCCATCACGAACTCCCGGAGTCCACCCAAACCCATGTCCATTGAGTCAGTGATGTCATATAACCACCTCATCCTCTGTCGTCCCCTTCTCCTCCTGCCCTCAATCTTTCCCAGCATCAGGGTCTTTTCCAATGAGACAGCTCTTCTCATCAGGTGGCCAAAGTATTAGTGATTAATAATTATCATTCAGTGCTTTCTATGCGCCAGGCTCCTTTAACCTCCATTAACACTCTGTGAGACTAATACTATTATTATCCCCATTTTACAGACAAGGAAATGAAAATCCAGGAAAATTAGATGACTCTTTCAAGGTCACCCAGCTAGCAACTGGAGGAGCCAGGGTTTGGACACAAAGATAGTATATTCACGAATAGTTTATGGAAAGACATAACCAAAATCTCTGCCCAGTGAGACTGAGAATCTACGTTCTTTTAGATTGTTTGAACTTTCTTTTTACAGTTAGGGTGTCCAGATAAAATATAGGACACCTATTAAATATCTGAATCTGAGAAAAAAAATTTAGTGTAAGTGTATCCTATACAGCATTTGGGACATAGTTATGCAAAAAAAATAATCTGTTGCTTTTCTGAAAGTCAAATGTGACTGGGTGTTCTATATATTTTTTATTTGCTATATCTGACAACCTTCTTATGATGACCTTTTCTTTGGCAAAGCCAGAAGTTCCCTTGGTACTGCCATCATGAAATATCGGTTCTCCATCAGGGTGCCACCTTTAATAAAGCAGGATTTCAACAGGTGGCCTAATTGAGATATTGAAGTTACTTGATTAACTTATGACATTAATTAGGGATGATTCAGAAACAACTATGCCTGAAGCTCTGTCTTCCCTTGATTTTTGATGAAATGTGATGCATCATCCACCAGGAGAAAATTCAGGGGCCCTTAAAGATACAGTTTGGTTCTACCTCTAGACCGTAGAGACATTCACGCTGGTCCAGGGAGAGGCTTTTGTTCTTTAGCGCCCTGTCACCAAACAGCAGGCGTAGATTTTAATGCGCATGTTGGACCCTGGGGACCGACGTCCCACATTTGGGTACTGTATCAGAATTTGTATAGGGTCGGAACCACAGACTGCCTCGGCGGAAGTTTATAAACAGCTGTACTTGCCCGCCCTTCCTCTGGGTCCCTATCAGCAACGAGCGTAGGAGGTATGTCTCCGTGGTTGATGGAGGTTAGAGCCTTTTGGGGATTCCTGAGCGAGAGCAAAGAATTGGCCTCAGGATTCTCCTCCTGAGGATGCTGAAGCCCAGGCTCCTTTTGAATGTCAGTTATATCAGCTGCTTATTGAATCCAAAACAACAATTGGACATCAGGTATTTCTGCGTCCCAAGCTGTGCAACGGGAATTGGTCATGTTCAGACAAACGCAAGCTCCCTTGTTAAAGAAGAGGAACCCCAGTCATAGGAAAGCCCAGCCTCACCAATGTTCGCCTCTCCTCCCGGCGCTGCTGAAGCCAGCCCTGGGCAAGAGCGCCCCCTGCAGACACCCGGCATCACTGCAGAGGAAGCGCCGTCTTAGAGCTGAGGCTTTTTCACCTTCCTTTAAAACCGCCTTCAGCAGCAAACATCCTACACCTAGCCTGGGGTGGGGGCTATTTTGAGAGGAGCATGAGGGGTCTCATCCCTGTGCAAGATTAAAGGCAGTCCCCATGACATGAACCTGGGCTCTAGAGATAAAAACGGGACATTCTCTCAGTTATTCAAGTTCTTGGGCTGTGATTAAATGTTTACACCATTGGCTTGGCTGCTTGATTCAACTGACTGGCAGTTCTCACAAAATTAAGCTCCTGGTTCCTCTTGTGGATGCCACTAAATCCCTGGTAAGGAATCCTGTTGGAACAAAGCCGGAGATGCTTTGACAAGATGAGGGAGGCAGGCAAGCTGACACAAGAACAGAGTGATCACAAGGGAAAACGAATGCTGCCTTGGCAAGGGTCTGACGTATTTAACAACCAACATGCTACATTCAACGGCCCCATGAGGTTGGCCTTCCCCTACCTACTTCTGTGCCTGGAGGTAATGCCCTGCCCACTGCTGAAAGGTATGTAAGTTTCCCTGCTGCCCAGCCCATCAAGGCCAAAAGTATGTTCTCAGAACAATTAATGCTTAATTAGTAAAAGCTGCCATTAAGGAATCAACTCTTAAGGAGCTTACTAAGGAAGTTGTGCCGAAATATGATATTCCTGATTCCTTATATCTGGTGATGACAGCTGTAAAAGGACCTGGTAAATACAAATAAGCAGTTTTTTAATTTTTTTGATTAATTCATTAATTTGGCTGCCTTGTCATAGTTATGGTGTGTGGGCATCCCCAAATAAGTCTTAAACTTAGCTTTGATAAAGCACAAGTGCCTTAAGGATTGCAAAAGAGTGGGGAAAGAATTATGAACTGGGAAAAATAACAGCTAAACATATGAGTCTAAAATGAAATTTCCCTCTGCCTTTTGGGTTTTACACAATGTGGGCAACCAGCCTGATGATAATTCACTGAGTAATCTGGGACAGGAACTTATTTCACAATTTACCAGAAATATTAACGTAAAAATGAAAACACCTTTTAACCAAATGGTAGGTAAATTATAAACTTACTAGCTGGTAATCAATCAGGAAAGTGAGAAGGAGGGAGGCCCAGGAAATGCTGAATATGATCATAATCACAAATTTAGTATCCAAATCATGTGAGGAGTCTGATTGAATTTCCTCTGCTAATATAGCTCATCTGATCTTATTTCTTTTAATCATGGCTCCTGCTGGTCAAACACCAATCCTTGATGTATGTGGCATTATTCCCTCCATTGCAAAGCAGTATAACCTACAGCATGACTCCTCATGCATTAGTTGTAAACTAACTGAACACATAAGAATCTCCCAAGCCAGGGTGAGATGCATAATAGAGAATAGCCAGGTACTCTAATTAATAACACTGGATTCCCTGGTGGCTCAGACGGTAAAGAGTCTGTCTGCAATGAGGGAGACTGGAGTTCTATCCCTGAGTCGGGAAGATCCCATGGAGAAGAAAATGGCAACCCACTCCAGTATTCTTGCCTGGTAAATCCCATGGACAGAGGACCCTGGTGAGTTATAGTCCATAGGGTCACAAAGAGTCAGACATGACTGAGTGACTTCACTTTCACTTTCATACAGTCTTTGCAGATAGAAGATTATGTCAGTGTAAACTCAACTACGGAAGGATTCAACATTCCATTGGTAACAATAAGTAATGGATCAAAACAAATACCAATAGTAATTGGTGTCTACAGGCCCTAGATCATTGGGTATGACTTTTTAAAAGTATACTAGTGCCCTTTTAGAAATACAAAGTGAATACATCCATCCCTTCTAGTCTACAATGAGTTTGTTTAACTGACTCAACCTGGGAGGCTGGGAATTCTATTCCAGCAGGTTCTGACTCTGGGTGCCATATTGCACTAGTCCCTTGACAGTTGGGAAAGATAGGACCATTTACATTTCATGCAAGAGAGTAAGTGTGTTCTATGAGAAATCTGACTAGAATAAGGGGAAAGACCTAGACATACTGACATCAGAGATTTCCCAGTGAAATGTCCCAGGCAGATCATCCTATAGCAAAGTCCACAATTGATATACCCTACCCTATACAAGATGCATTCAGGGCATCTTGTCAGATTTTTAGTCTCCCACTCTTAAAAACACCCAACTACCACAGATTACAGCCTTTAACATAAGAAACAACAAAACTAACAGAAAAGAAGAAACCTGGATAAAACTGAAGCTATATAGGAGGGAAGAAAACTCCAACAACAACAAAACAAACCCACAACCACACCTATAATTTATATCCTCAGAGACACACTATTGAAACCATAAAATAACAAGATATTACTTAAAGGAGTCAATGAATGAAATTGAAATCCGAGAAATCAAAAATGGAAAGAAGAAATGAATAACTGATCAAAAGAGGAGAGGGAAGCTCAAGAGGGAGGTGATGTATGTATATAACTGTGACTGTATAACCAATACAACATTGTAATCTTCTTCCAATTAAAAAATAAAGTAAAAAAAATAGAAAAATTGATTAAATGGAAATCGCCCAGAAAGAAAATCAGAGAGAGGGAATTCCCTGGTGGTTCAGTGGTTAGGAGTCTGCACTTTCACTGCTGGGGCCCAGGTTCAATCTGTGGTTGGTAAACTTTGATCCTAAAAGCTGTGTGGTGCAGCCAAAAAAAAAAGAAAAGAAAAGCAGAAAGGCAAAGAGACTGAAATATGAGAAAAGATATGAGAGATAGAAGACTAGCCCAGGAATTATAGGAGGGAAAAAAAATAGAAGAGAATATTATCTTTAAAAACTAATTCTTTAAAACTTCCTGGATTGTAAGGACATGAGTTTTCACACTGAAAGGGCCCTCTGAGTGTTCAGCATCAGTGAATAGAAATTGACCCACATTGAGTCATATCATTGTGAAATTTCTAAGGATAAAAAGATCCTTTAGACTTACAGAGATAGAAAAACTGATCATAAATAAAGAATTAGAAATCAGAATGACAAGATTTCTCAATAGATATATTAAAAGTTAGAAGACAACTAGGAGCTGCCTTCAAAATTCTGGAGGGAAATTATTTCCAACCTCTAACTCTATACTCAGGCAAACTATCAGTCAAGTGGCAGAATAGAATAAAAATAATTTGACAATCGCAAGGTACGCAAAATGTATTTCTCATGCAACCTTTCTTTGGAAACTACTGGAATATCTGGTTCATCAAAATGAAGGTGAATCAAAGAATGAAGAAGATAAGAAGACATAGAATCCAGGACACAGTAACTGCAACACCGGGAGGATGAAGGGAATCTTAAAGACAATGGAAATTGGAGAGTCCAAAGAGAATGTGCAAAGAGATTTCAGAATGTTGGCTATGTACCAGGCAGGGGTGGATCCAGGCTTTATGGAGCCTGAAGCTTATATAATTCGGGGATCCTCTTTAAGAAAGTAAGATACAAAATTACAAATACAAATGTTGGTATGAAAATGAATATTTATGTATTGATAGAATGAGAAAGCATGACAAACTACAAATTTAAAAGAGCTGACAAATACCACAAACATCACAAAAACCCAGAAAAACAGAATATTATTTTATGAGTTAACTACTTGATTCAAGTTTCTATTACCTTTACTCTATATTTTTCAGCTGCATAATTTTTCTCCCAATAATTTATTATGAAAAATTTAAAACCTATAGAAAAAGTTACAAAACCTTTACAATAAATACCAATACCTATCACCTAAATTCTACAGTTACCATTTTACTATACTTAATTTATCAAAGATCTATCAATCTATACAATTCTCCAACTGTCCATTAATTCATCTTATTTTTTGATGCATATCACATGGAACAATTTGCAGGTGTTTCCTGCCATCTACCTCAGCATGCATGCCCTTAATAGGATTTCATTTTTGGTTTTTTTTTTACAATTCTTGCCCTTTTTGCATTTGAGGTAAAATTTACATACAATGAAATGTAAAACTCTTAAGTGTATGCTGTATACTTTTTGGTCATCTCTACATATGACAAAGATTTTGTCATATTTTCTCTAGAGAGAATATGGAGATAATTCAGTCTTTTCTCCAGCATGATTAATCAAAATTTGTTTTTATTATCAATAGCTGAGATGTATATAAAACAAGCAACTTTTACATATACATAGTGCTATTTATAATACTGCTACAGGCTTAAACAGAATTCTGATAAATTCTATTTAGATGTTTCACACCAAAAAAGAAAAATTGTACAGTGCATTTATGATTCTATGTGTTGCATTAGTCAGTATATTCTTGATAGGAGAAAACTAAATTGTTAGAAACTGAATCCATTACTTATAATTTCCTACAGCTGATACATGGAAAAAATGTTTCCACAGACTATCTTCCAGCTCCCTACATTCAGACCTTGTTTTTCTGCCCCTAGTCACCTACTTCTGCCATCAGGCACCATAGGACATGTTCACATCTTGTTATAACCTCTGCCTCTGCACTTTCATGTTACAACCCAGGGTGAGTTAGCATAGTATTAATAGAAGGTAGGAATATTCCTGAGTTGGCGCAGTGGTGAAGAATCCACCTGCCAATGCAGGTAAACATAAGAGATGCGGGTTCCATCCCTGGGTGGGGAAGATCCCCAGAGGAGGAAATGGAATCCCACTCCAGTATTCTTGCCTGGAAAATCCCATTAACAGAGGAGCCTGGTGGGCTACAGTCTATGGGTTGTAAAGACACAATTGAGTGACTGAGCACACACACACACACAAAAATATTCCTATAGCAATTCCTACTAGGATGACTGACAATAACTGAACATTATACAGATGTGACTACAAACTACATATAATCCAACTAAATACAAGCTGAATGGATCTCCAACCTAATTCCCTTTGCTTGGATCCCAAAACTGTAATGTGAGAGAAAATGTGACAGAGGGAAAGAGGAATGGGAAAGAGACAATGTAGTTAACCACAGTTAAAATGTCTCGCTTTTCAAATTATACAAAATTCGTGTATCATGTGGATATATTGCTAAGGCAAATCAAGGCTCTTGAAGCTTAAACTTCACAGTGTCATGGAAAATCTACTGCTGGCTCTGGGCTAACAGGAGAGCCAGTCCATTCAGGGTTTCTTTTATTTTTATTTTTTGGGCCACAAGGCATATGGGATCTTAGCTCTCTGACCAGGTGTCAAACCTGCCGCCCACCCCACCCCTCTGCATTGGAAGGCAAAGTCTTAACCATTGGACCACCAGGGAAGTCCCATGCCATTACCACTTTGGAGGAGGTCAGAAAACTCCAGTAGAGATTTCTACAAGATATAATTTAAAGGTAACTGGATGTGTCTTGGTATAATGAGAGACTTAGACAGTTGGTAGAGAACTGGAGCTTGAACATCTTGGTGTGCTCATAGAAAATGACGAAAATGAAAAATAAGACAATTATTAACTCCATGGAAAATAAAAAGTTGTTCAGGAAAAGAAAAGTCATCCTAATTTACTGGTTGGCTCAGCTATAAAAAACTTTTATCAGCATAATAATGTAAACTCTGAAAGTTTGTCTATCTAAATGACAAATATACCTACATTAGGAGGGTAGAGGAATATGAAGGTGGGGGCAGGGGATGAAAGAGAGTGAAATCTTCTTTCCTAACAGGAAGTGCATAGATGATGCCTAAAATGGAAAAAAATCAAGAAGTAATACAAGGAAGCTGTTTTGAAATATGGCAGCAGCTAAAATAATTCAAAGTGATTGCCTCTGAGAAGACAGATTGGGGGGAAAGGGACTAGGGACTGCTCTGCTTTTTTTCATTGTTTTTAAACAAACTCTGTAGAACTGTAAAATTCCTGACATTTGCACATGTATAATTTTGACAAAAATTAAAAACACTCATCCCCTGTAGTCTAGGGATTCTAACTCTAAAGACCTTATCTGTCTCACAGACACACTTACATGTGCATAATAACATTTTTACAAGGTCATTTATTGCCGTATGGTCTGTAAGAACAAAAGACTGGAAATGATTTAAACATCATTAATAAGGGATTGTTAAATAAATGAAACATATATTCACTGGAATACTACATAGCCTATGGAGGAATCTCCTAAATGAAAAAGTGAAATGCAGAAAATATGCATATATGCTACCACTGGCATAAAAACAAAAATTTACCAGCAATATACAGAAACTCTCTAGAAGGACACACAAGAAGTGGAAAACAGTAGTTGTCTCCAGGAGAGGGAACTTACTGGCTAAGTTCAAGTGGCAATATTATCTATTAGAAAATAAAATTTTAATTAAAAAGCTTTCATACAAGATGGAAAAACACAGAATTAATTAAACGAACCCAACAACAAGGCAAATGGATATTTGCTAATAGTAACCGTATCAGTCAGGGTTCTGCAGAGAAACAAAGCCAACAGATACACATCTCCAGGACCAAGCTTGATGTCAGTAACAGCCAGGAACAAGATAGTCTCCAATGCACTTGCAACTTCTAAATCTCACCAGAGCACATACAATTGATGGAGTCTAATTCGTTTCCAGGACTCTAGTTGCAAAGGAGTGTAGACAATGTGGTGTTTAGCTGACCACACTTTAGAGGGCATGAAAGCATATCTGGAGATGACACTGTCTGGGGAAGCCAACCCACAGAGTTTGCCGCAGTAATTGAACTTGTGAATGGTGGTTTCTGAGAGGCTGATATAACAGAACCCATGCCCGGGGCAGCTGTACGCCCTTGTCCTTTTTGGGCTTGGTGTCACTGGTTTTCTAATGTCTTTCTAGAGCCAGAAAGACATTATTTTGCCTTCTTTCATTTGGCCTCCCATAATGACCAAGTACAATAATTTACATGCCTTAAAGAATACATTGCACCTGTCAAAGAAAAAAAATTATTCCTGAGACTTGTTATAGATGGTAAGGGAAGGACTTCTCTGATAGTTCAGTATCTAAGACTCCAAGTTCCCAATGCAGGGGGCCTGGGTTAAATCCCTGGTCAAGGAACTAGATCCCACATGATGCAACTAAGAGTTTGCATGCTGCAAGTAAGATGGAAGATCCCACATGCCACCACTAATACCTGGCACACCCAAATAAATATTTATTTATACATAAAATAAGAGCCATAAAACATTCAATCTACCACAGTGACTTTGGGCAAGTTACCTTATCTTCATGAAGCTCAGTTTCATCATATCGTAACTAAAAATAGTAACATCTATCTTGAAAAGGTTTTAGTAAAGAATAGGAAAAATAGAATGGTTCTATTACTAGTGAGCATGTGTGCATGCTAAGTCATTTCAGTCGTGTCCGACTCTGTGCGACCCTATAGACTGCAGCCCATCAGGCTCCTCTGTTCATGGAATTCTCCAAGCAAGAATACTGGAGTGGGTTGCTATTTCCTTCTTCAGGGGAACTTCCTGACCCAGGGATCAAACCTGGTCTCTTATGTCTACCTGCACTGGAGGCAGATTCTTTATCACTAGCGCCACTTGAAAAGCCTAGTATTTATTAGTTTATCTGAAAACTTTTTGCCAAAAAGCCACAGCTTTCTTAATGTTCTTGATTCATTCCAAGTCTGGTTTAGCCTCAGGGCCTTTGCACTTGCTGTTTGCTTTGTTTACAATGCTCTTGTGACTACCTCTTTCTTTTCACTCAGGGCTCAGCACAGTTCTCCTTTCCCAGATATGTTTCATTAACCAACCTATATAACAGCTACCCTCCCACTGGGAAGAGACACCAGAGACCTCTTTTTCTCCACACACACAGAGGAAAGGCTGTGGCAGGATGCAATGAGAGGGTAACCATCTGTAAGCCAAGGAGAAACCTCACCAGAAACCAACACAGCTAGTTCTTTGATCTTAGACTTCTGGACTCCGAACTTTGATAAAATGAGCTTTAAGTCACCCAGTCTGTAGTATTCTGGTATGGCAGCCCAAGCAGTCTAATATAGAGTTTCACACCTCTGACAGATTTTCTTTTAGGCTGTTTTGTCTCTGTGGAGAAGAGTCTCTCAAACTTCTGCCTGAGACGTATAAGCCAGCCACTGGTATGCTTAGAGCCAAGGAGATGAAATGCATTTGGGGTGAACCTATTCAGTGTATCAACTTTGAATTCAGTTCAGTTCAGTTGCTCAGTCATGTCTGACTCTTTGCGACCCCATGAATCGCAACACACCAGGCCTCCCTGTCCATCACCAACTCCCGGAGTTTACTCAAACTCATGTCCGTAGAGTCGGTGATGCCATCCAGCCATCTCATCCTCTGTCGTCCCCTTCTCCTCCTGCCCCCAATCCCTCCCAGCATCAGGGTCTTTTCCAGTGAGTCAACTCTTGCTGCTGCTGCTGCTGCTCAGTCGCTTCAGTCGTGTCCAACTCTGTGCGACCCCATAGACGGCAGCCCACCAGGCTCCCCCATCCCTGGGATTTTCCAGGCAAGAACACTGAAGTGGGTTGCTATTTCCTTCTCCAATGCATGAAAGTGAAAAGGGAAAATGAAGTCGCTCAGTCGTGTCCGACTCTCAGCAACCCCATGGACTGCAGCCCACCAGGCTCCTCCATCCATGGGGTTTTCCAGGCAGGCCCTAGTATTCAGTAGTGTTCCTGCTCTTAGTTCTGCCTTAAGTCTCTCAGTCCAAAGACCCTCAAGTGCAACCTCTCTAGAGGATAAACCTCTAGTCTTCTTCCAGGGTGGGAGATGAGGTGATTTAACTTCTTGTTATACAGACTTTCAAACAATATTCTTGTTTTTAGCATCATCTTCACTCACCTTCACAGTAACGTGGTGCTTTATTTTTCTAAATCTTTCAGAGTTCTGGATATGAATTAGCATGAGTCTGTACTGCTTTATTGCTGGCTTGAAAGTGACAGTCGCTCAGAAGTGTTCAACTCTTTGCAACCCCATGGACTATACAGTCCATGGAATTCTCCAGGCCAGACTCCTGGGATGGATAGCCTATTCCCTTCTCCAGGAGATCTTCCCAACCTAGGGATCGAACCCAGGTCTCCCGCATTGCAGGCGGATTCTTTACCAGCTGAGCCACCAGGAAAACCCAAGGATACTGGAGTGGGTAGCCAATTCCTTCTCCAGCAGATCTTCCTGACCCAGGAATCGAACTGGGGTCTCCTATATTGCAGGCGGATTCTTTACCAGCTGAGCCACCAGGAAAACCCAAGAATACTGGAGTGGGTAGCCAATTCCTTCTCCAGCAGATCTTCCTGACCCAGGAATCGAACTGGGGTCACCTATATTGCAGGCGGATTCTTTACCAGCTGAGCTACCAGGGAAGCCCAGGTTTCAGCGTTCACTGATTGCAAAGTCAGTTACTTCTCATCCATTTGCTTTCCACCTTCCAAAAGTTTGGTGCTATCATCTCCACGCCTAGCCTATCTTTCTCCCTGCCCCCCCCCCTTTACTGTCATGAAGTATTCAATATGCCATGTGTAACTGAAAATTGGAGTTTAGTGTTTAATGACCAACTGGGAACAAAAGATAAGACTCTGGGCTAAGGAACATAAATTGAAACTGAGATTCCCACATAAAGCCTGAGCTTTCAAAGGAATGGAATATCAGTGAAAGGATAGATTAGGAAAAAACTCATTGACTGGCAGAGGAAAATAACAAAGAAGCCTTTAAACTAGACTCTGAGTAGGGAAAAGAACTCTCCCTTAAGAATTTATAAACAGGGACAATGTCACACAATTGAATTAATACTATTAGGGAATCCCCAAGCCAAGAGACTGACATAAAAATTGATCCTGGGTATATGATCCTCCTAGTGCGCCTGGTTCTGAGTATATGATGTTCCTAGAAAATTTGGCCTTATAAAAGCAAATGGAAAACTGTTTTGAAGGTCATGCTCTAAATATAGGCCTGTTGCGATTCCCATAGCCAATGCTAAGTGGAAATGATCTCAAATTTGCACAAAGGAGCAATCATTTAAATGAGGATCTGCACAGACACACAAACTAAGATTCAGCTCCCAAGTTCTCTATAAGTACAACAACTACAGAACACTACAGAATAAGCATTTTCATAAGTATTAAAGATATAAAAGAAAGATTTAGTGCCATAAGTAAATAAAGCATTATAAAAGAACAGGACTTTTTGAAAGTGTATTAAATGTAATTTCTAGAAATGAGAAATGAAGTCATTGAAAATGAAAACTAAATAGATAGTTAATATCAGATTAGACACAGATGAAGAGAGAATTTGTATGCTAGAAGATATATAACCAGAATGGAACAAAGTTAAAAATATGGGAAAATGAAAAAGAGATTGAAAGTCCTAGAAAATATAAAAGGAAGTCAAACAAAAGTTCCACAAAGAGGAAATAGAGAGAATGCAATAAAGCATTCAAATCTTATCAAATTCAAATCAATAAAGCAATAAATCTTCAAATAATGATTTGAAGATTCTTGACCATATACCCTAGTCCACAAGGCAAACGTCATCAAATACCAAAGATCTATATCATATAAACCATGTTCTCTGCCCACAATACAGTACAATGAGAATTCAATAACAAAGGATAACAACGCCAGAAGTGGCCGAGATGGCAGAGGAGGAAAAATCTAGTTCACCTCCTCCCACAGGCACACCAAAATTTGAAAAAAAAAAAGCATCTATTGATGAAAAAGACCAGAAGACTAATGGAAAAAATCTTCTTTAACTAAAGATATAAGGAAAGAACCACAAGAAGACAGGTAGAAGGGGTGTTAAATAGTCAACACCCATCCCCCGAGTGGGTGACCCACAAATGGGAGGATAACAACACGGCAGAGGTTTTCCCCAAAAAGCAAGAGTTCCAAGACCTACATTGCTCCCCCAGTGGTCCTGCACCAGGAAGATGAGTTCCTAGAACACTATCCTTTGAAGGCAAGCAGGGCTTACTTTCAGGAGAACTAGAGGTCTATGGGAAATAGAAACTCCACTCCTAAAGGGTGTACACAGAATTTCACATGCTCCGGGCCCCAGAGCAGAAGCAGTAATTTGAAAGAAGCCTGGGTCAGATCCACCTGCTGATCTTGGAGAATGTCCTAGAGAGGCAGGAAGCAACTGGCGCTCACCCTGGGTACACAGACACGGGTGGCAGCCATTTGGGTGCCCATGCTATGAGGACCCTGGTGCTGGCGAGGGCCATTTCAGAATTCTCCCTCTAACTTATCAGAACTGGAACATGGCCCCTGTTGGCATTAGCACTGGGACATCTCAAGCTGAGCAGCTAGCTGGGGAATGGGGAACACGAGCCTACCCACCAGCAGGCTGATACCAGCCCTGGGATGCCCCCGAGTCCCAGCCCCACCAATCAGCAGGCTAATACAAGATCCAGGACCCTCTGCCCCATAACTACTCACCACTGTGCCAGTACTAGGCCTGGAAAGCCCCGGGCTTCCACAGCCAGCTGCCTCATGAGCCAGCCCCACCCTCTAGCAGCTGTCAGCGTCCACACAATGCAGTTTGGCAGCCAACTAGGCAAGCGGACAGCCATACCCATCAGACCACGCACACTGATCAGTCTCACACAACAGAAGGACCCCTGCAGCCCACATAGGGGGCACTCCTAAGGCATAAAGCTCTAGTGGCCAGAGGGAGAGCATACTGCTGGGATACATAGGACGCCTGCTACAAAAGGCCACTTCTCCAAGGTCAGGAAATGTAAATACTTACCAAATACATGGAAATAAAAATAGCAAATTAGGCAAAATGAGGTAATAGAGGAATATGTTCCAATCTAAGAACAAGATAAAACCCCAGAAGAACTAAGTGGAGATAAGCAATCTACTCAATAAAGAGTATAAGGTAGTGATCACAAAGACGTTCAAATAACTCAGGAGGAAAATTAGATAAACAGAGTGAGAAGTTAGACGTTATTAACAAAAAATTAGAAAAATATAAAGAAGAACTAGATATAAAGAATACCATAACTGAAATGAAAAATATACTAGAAGGCTATTTTTAGTAGATTAGATGATACACAAGAACAGATTAGTGAGCTGGATGACAGAGTAGTAGAAATCACAACAACAACAAAAAGAATACAAAGAAATGAAGACAGTTTAAGAGACCTCTGGGACAACATCAAGCATACTAACATTCAAATTACAAGGGTCCCAGAAGAAGAGGAGAAAAAGAAAGGGTATGAGAAAATATTTGAGAAGATGCATAGTCGAAAACCTCCCTAACATGGAAAAGGAAGTAGTCACCCAAGTTCAGGAAGCTCAGAAAGTGCCATGCAGGATACACCCAAGGAGAAACATGCCAAGACACATATTAATCAAACTAACAAAAGTTAAACACAAAGAACAAACATGAAAAACAGCAAAGGAAAAACAACAAACAACATACAAGGGAATCCCCAAAAGGCTAATAGCCAATCTTCCAACAGAAACTCTGCAGGTCAGATGGGAGTGGCAGAATATATTTAAAGTGATGAAAGGAAAAAACCCTACAACCAAGGTTACTTTATCCATCAAGGATCTCATTCAGATTCAAAGGAGAAATCAAAAGCTTTACAGACAAACAAAAGTTAATTCAGCACCACCAAACTAGCTTTACAACAAATGCTAAAGGAACTTCTCTAGACAGGAAACACTAGAGAAAGAAAAAGCCTACAAAAACAAACCCAAATCAATAAAGTAAATGGTAATGGGATCATTTATATCAATAATTACCTTAAATGTAAACTGACGAAATACTCAAGCCAAAAGACACAGATTGCTGAATGGATATGAAAACAAGACCCCTATACATGCTGCCTAAAAGAGACTCACCTCAGACCCAGTGACACATACAAACTGAAAGTGAGGGGCTGGAAAAAGATATTCCATGCAAATGGAAATCAAAAGAAAGCAGGAGTAGCAATACTCATATCAGATGAAATAGACTTTAAAATAAAGACCATTACAAGTGACAATGATGGACACTGCATAATGATCAAAGGATCAATCCAAGAAGATATAACAATTATAATATATATGCACCAAATATAGGAGAACCTCAATACAAAAAGAATACAAAGAAATGAGGACAGTTTCAGAGACCTCTGGGACAGCATCAAGGATACTAACATTTGTATTATAAGGGTTCCAAAATGAAAACAGAATAAAGGACAGAGAGCATATTTGAAGACATAATACCTGAAAACTTACATAACCTGGGAATGAAAAAAGACATCCAGGTCCAGGAATCACAGAGAGTCCCAAAGGCTATCAGCTGACTTTTCAGCAGAAACTCTGAAGGCCAAAAGAGAGTGACATGATATATTTTAAGTGATTAAAGAGGGAAAACCTACAACCAGTAACACTCTATGCAGCAAGATTCATTCGAATTGGATGGAGAGATCAAAAGTTTTAGAGACAAACAAAAGCTAAGAGTTCAGCACCACTAAACTAGCTTTATAAGAAATGTTAAAGGGACTTCTCAAAGTGAAAAAGGAAAGGCTACAACTAGAAATATGAAAATCACAAAAGGAGAAATTTCATTAGTAAAGGCGAACATACAGTACAGATAGAAAATCAACCATGTATAAAGCTAGTAGTAATGTTAAAAGATAAAAGTAGTAAAATCATCTATATCCATACTAAGTAGTAAAAGGACACAGAAAACAAAAAGATATAAAATATGATGTCAAAACAGTAAACATAGTAGGGAAGAGTAATTAGCAGGATTCTTAAAAATGCACTTGAACTTTATAGATCAGCAACTTAAAATAATCACATATAGATTTCTATATGTAAATCTCATGGTAAACACCAACCAAAAATTTATAATACATACACAGATGAAAAAGAGAAAATCACAAGGGAAGAGACCAAAAGAGGAAGAAAAGAACAACCAAAAAAACAAAGCAAAACTACACAATAACCCCACAATAAGTACATACCTATCAATAATTACTTTAAACGTAAATAGACTATGTTCCAACCAAAAGACACAGAATGGCTGAATGGATATGTAAATAAGACCCATTTATATGCTGCTGACAAGAGACTCACTTCAGACCTAAAGAGGCACACAGACTGAAAATGAAACAATGGAAAAAGTTATTCCATGCAAATGGAAATCAAAAGAAAGCTAGGGTAGCAATACTTACACCAGACAAAATAGACTTTAAAATAAAGATTGTTATAAGAGACAAAGAAGGACATTAAATAGTGATCAAGGGATCAATCCAAGAGAAAGATACAACAACTATAAATATATATGTACCCAACAAAGGAGCACATAAATACATCAAGTAAATATTAATAGGTATAAAGGGAGAAACTGACAGTAACAACTTAACAGTAGGGGACTTTAACACCCCACTTACATGAATAAGATAATCCAGACAGAAAATCTATAAGGTAACACTAGCCTTAAATGACACATTACACCAAATAGACTTCACTATGTGATGGGACTTCCCTGGTAGTTTAGTGGCTAACACTCCATGTCCCCAGTGCAGGGGACCCACGTTCAATCCCTGGTCAGGGAACTATGTCCCACATATCACAACTAAAGATCTCACATGCTGCAACTAAGACCCAATGCAGCCAAATACATAAATATTTTTTAAAACTTACAAGAAAATTATGTGATGCAGCAAAAGCAAATTTTAAAAGGAAAGTTTATAGTGATACAAGCTTACCTCAACAAGAAAAATATTGAATAAACAACCTAACCTTATACCTAAAGAAACTATAGAAAGAAGAATAAACCAAAGCCAAAGTTAGTAGAAGGAAGGAAATCATTAAGACCACAGCAGAAATAAACGAAATAGAGACTTTAAAAGCCCAATAGAAAAGATCAATGAAGCTAAAGGTTGGTACTTTGAAAAGATAACCAAAATTAGCTAGACTCATTAAAAAAAAAAGGGAGAGGGACCAAAGTATAAAATCAGAAATGAAAAAGAAGCTAAACCAAACACCATAGAAATACAAAGGACCATAAGAAACTGTATGAAAAACTATATGCCAATAAAATGGACAATCTAGAAGAAATGGACAAATTACTAGAAATGTACAACGTCCCAAAACTGAAACAGGAAGAAACAGAAAATCTGAACAGTAATGAAATTGAATCTAATAAAACAAACTCCCAACGAAAAGAATTTGAAAAAGAATAGATATATGTATATGTTTAAGTGAAATACTCTACTGTACACCTAAAACTAACAAAACATTGTTAATCAACTATACTCCAATATAAAATAAAATTTTTTTAAAACTCCCAATAAACAAAGGCCTAGAACTAGATGGCTTTACAGGTGAATTATATAAAAATTTATAAAAGAGTTAGCACCTATCCTTCTCAAACTATTCCAAAAAATTGCAGAGGAATGAGGGCTTCTGAACTCATTCTATGAGGCCAGCATCACCCTGATACCGAAAGCAGACAAAGCTATCACACACACAAAAATTACAGGCCAACATCACTGAACACAGATGCAAAAATACTCAACAGAATATTAACAAACCAAATTAAACAATACATTAAAAGGACCATGATCAAGTGGGATTTATCCCAGTGATACAAGGATGGTTCAACACCTGCAAATCAATGTGATACACCACATTAACCAATTGAAGAATAAAAACCATATGATGAAAAAAAAAACCATATGATGATCTCAATAGTTGCAGAAGAACTTTGTCAAAGTTCAACATCCTTTTATGGTAAAAACTATCCAGAAAGTGGGTATAGAGAGAATATACCTCAACATAATAAAGCTCAAATAGTTCAAGCCCTTAGCTAACATCATACTCAATGGTGAAAAGCTGAAGGAATTTCCTCTAAGATCAGGAACAAGACAAGATTGCCTACTTTCACCATTTTTATTCAACATAGTATTAGAAGTCCTAGCCACAGCAATCAGACAAGAAAAAGAAATAAGAGGAAGACAAACTAGAAAGGAAGAAGTAAAACTGTCACTGTTTGCAGATGGCATGATACATATAAAATCTTAAAGATGCCACCAAAAAACATAAAACTAATCAATGAATTCAGAAAAGCTGCATGATACAAAATATACAGAAATCTGTTGCATTTCTATACACTAGCAGTGAATTATCAGAAAAGAAATTAAGAAACAATCCCAGTTATAATCCTGCCAAAAAGAATAAAATATCTAGGAATGAATCTAACTAAGGAGGTAAAAGACCTGTACTTAGAAAACTGTGAAACACATGAAAGAAATTAAAGATGACACAGATGGAAAGATATACTGTGTTCACGGATTGAAAGAATTAATTTTGTTAAATGACCATACCCAAGCCAATCGACAGATTCAATGCAATCCCTATTAAAATACCAGTGATATTTTTCACAAAACTAGAATGCATAATTCTAAATTTGTACGGAAATAGAAGCTTTTTCCATAGACACATAGACAAAACAACCTTGAGAGAGAACAAAGCTGGAGTTATCATGCTTCCTGATTTCAAACTTAATTAACAAACCAGTATGGTACTGGCACAAAAACTGACACATAGATCAATGGAACAGAACAGAGAGCCCAAAAATGAACCCACATTATATGGGCAGTTAATCTGTTGACAAAGGATGCAACAATATACAATAAGGAAAAGACAGACTCTTAAATAAATGGTGTTGGGAAAACTGGACAGCTACATAAAAAAGAATCAGACTGGACTACCCTCTCACACCATGTACAAAAATAAACTCAAAATGGATTAAAGATGTAAATATAACAGTTGAAACCATAAAACTTCTGGAAGAAAACAGGCAGTAAGCTCTCTGACACTGATTTCAGTAATATTTTTTGGTTAGGTCCCCTTAGGCAAGACAAACAAAAACAAAAATAAACAAGTTGGACTGTGCACTGTGCTTAGTTGCTTAGTCATGTCCAACTCTTTGCGACCCCATGAATTGTGGCCCGCCAGACTCCTGGGTCCATGGGGATTCTCCAGGCAAGAATTCTAGAGTGGGTTGCCATGCTACATCAAACTGAAAAGCTTTTGATCAGCAAAAGACACTATCAACAAATGAAAAGACCACCTACTAAATGGGAGAAAATATTTGCAAATGATATATCTGATAACGGTTTAATATCTAAAATATTGATAAAGAACTTATACAACTCAATATTTAAAAAACAAACAACCTGGACTTTCCTCACAGTCCAGTGGTTATGTCTCCATGCTTTCACTGCAGAGGGTACAGGTTCGATTCCCTGGTTGGGGAACTAGGACCCCACATGTTGCATGGTGCAGACCTAAAGAAAAAAAAAATTTTTTTTTTAATTTAAAAATAAAAAAAAATAAAGTAAAAAAAAGCAAACAACCTGATTTTAAAATGAGCAGAGGATCTCCACAGACGTTTTTCCAAAGAAGACATGCAGATGGCTGACAGGGACATGAAAGATGCTGAGCATCACTATGCAAAGGTCCCCAGCCTTTTTGGCACCAGGGACCGATTTCATAGGAGACAATTTTCCCACAGACCTGCAGGGAGGGGTGTGGAATGGTATCAGGATGATTCAAGAGCATTATGCTTCTTTACATTTTATTTATTTTTATTATTACCTCAGTTCCACCTCAGATCATTAGGCATTAGATCCCAGAGGTTGGGAACACCTGCATCAGGGAAATGCAAATCAAAAGCACAAGTATCATCTTTCACCTGTTAGAACGGCAATTATCAGAAAGACAGTAAATAGCGGGATGTGCAGAAAGGGAACCCTCATGCACTCTTGGTGAGAATGTAAATTGGTGCAGTCACTGTGGAAAATAGTGTAGAGATTCCCCAAAAAGTTAAAAATAGAACTACTATGTGATCCAGAAATTCCACTCCTCCATATTTATCTGCAGAAAATAAAAACACTAATTAGAAAATATATATGAACTCCTATGTTTGTTGTAGTATTGTTTACAATAGCCAAGATACGGAAGCAACCTAGGCACCCATCACAAGATGAATGGATAAAGACTGTTTGGTACATACATACAATAGAATATTACTCAGCCACAAAAAAGAATGGAATCTTGTCATTTGTGACAAAATGGGTGGATCTAGAAGGTATTATGCTAAGAAAAATATATTAGACAATAAAACAAATACTGTATGATTTCACTTACATGTGGAATCTAAAATTCAAAACAAATGAACAAATATAACAAAACAGAAACAGTGCTACATGTACAGAAAACAAACAGGTGGTTGCCAGAGGGCAGCAGGTGGAGGGAAGAAAGAAAAAAGAGAGAAATTAAGATGTATAAACTTTCAGTTACAAAATAAGTGAGTCATGGATATGAAAAAGAAAAAAGATCACAAGGTCATACACACTAGAAAATTTTAAATCATACTAATAAATGATAATAGAATATTATATACCAAAATTTATGTAATGTAATTAAAGCAGTATATAATGGAAATGCATTGCATTCTTGAAGTTAGTCCCCAAGCCCACAGATTGACCCAGGAACCTGACGGAAATAGAGTTTTCAGTCTCCATCCAAAACCTATTGAATCAGAAATTCTGAAAGTGGGATCCAGAAGTCTGTATTTTATCAAGACCTCTAGGTAATTCTGATGCACACTCAGTTTGAAAACCACAGCTTTAGATGTACATTTTGAAAAAGAATGGTTAATAGAAATATCCAACTCAAGAATTTAGGGGAAAAGAATACAAAATTAATCCAAAAATTAAAAATAATAAAGATTCTTTAAAATGCATTTTAATGGCTTTAATTCTACATTAGGACTCTTAAAGAGGCATTATCTTTGCTTCTGGGTTCTAACAATCCCAGGCTTCCTCCAGGTTGTCTCTGGTTAGGGAGCCCATCAGGGCAAGGAGGTTGGGCAAAGAAGAAATATATATATATATATTTAAATATATATTTATATAAATATATTTATATTTTTATATATACATAATTTTATATATACATAATATATACAAAATTATATAAATATGTTTATATATATTTATATAAATATATATATATATATAAAACCCTTTCAAGATCTCTCATTCTAGGTATTTATGTATATATGCATACTTTTTTTTCTGGCTAGAATCATAAGAAAGTATTAAAAATGCTTTTTTTGCATAGAAGGACTTTGGGTAAGAGGCATAGTTATCATTTTTCCCTTTAAAAATATTTTCATTAAAAAAATATTTTCATTGAGTTTGAAGTTCTAAATTATACAGATATTAGTTTAATTTTTTGAAGCGATAACAAAGCTTATTTGGACTGTGGGATTATGGGTAATTTTTATTTCCTTAAAAGAAAAAACTTGGGTAATATTATAGTTTTGTTAACAACAATAACACCCAGCAAAAAAAATTTCCCAAACCTGGATTCCATCAGAACTTTTTTTGCCTAATATAATTCACAATTTCTTTGTAGGAATAAAGCTCATACCTAATACAACGTATAAGTAATTTTCTGATAAACTCTAAAGGAACTGAAGACTTGTTCTAAGAAACCCACACACCTGTCAGTCAAGAGTCTAATTACCTCTACCGAAACATAATTTCCTTTTGTGTCCAACCTAACAATGATTATCTATTTCTATAAAACGTCCCGATCAACAGTAAATCTTTGAATTGGCTCAGTAGACTCCTCCTTTGCAACAAGATTTGTAATAAATTTTAATAAACGGTCATAACTAAATCACTTGGAAACGTTTCCTTTCACACCAGTTTAACATGTTTTAAAAACCTTCGAAATCCTGGGGGATGTACACCTTCGTTACCAGTGTTGATGGATGACAGGGCCATAAACACTATAGAAATGTAACTGTAGGAATGTTTATTCATTCGACAAGAATTTGAGTTCATACCCACTTCAGGCTTTGAAAAGCACTCGAGTTCTACCACGTGCCAGTCACCGTTCTAAGCTATGGGATACAAAAATGAACAAACGGCGTTGAGGGATAAAACTACGGTACCACACAGTATTTCGCGCTTCTGCCTCTTCCCTGGTGGGCGCCTCTCGCCACGGGTCTCTTCCCACGATTCTAGCTGTGCAGAAAAGCCCCGCCCGCTCATCTGCCATTTCTCCAAGCTCTTAGGAGACGGACGGACTACAACTCCCACAATGCCATCCCGGGGCGGGCTCCTTGTAAGGGTTCCACCTTTTTCCTGGCCTTGCGAAGGACGACTACAACTCCCAGAGTGCTCTGCTTCCTCTTTGGAGTGTTATTGCCCCTTTCACGGTGCCGGACGCAGTAGAAGCGGGCAAGAGTGCCAGGTTCGATGTTTTCTGTGTCCTTCCCCGGGGCAGGGACCAGGCGGTGACTTGACCCTTGGGCGCAGAGCCCGGGAGGGAGCGCAGGAGACGCTGTCCCTTCTGCCCGCCTCACCTCGCGCTACTCTTCGTCTTCTCCACCCGCGGCCACCTGAACTCCTGCTCAAGACCGACCGCCCCAGGCAGGGTGGTGGCTTTGCCGCGCCCCCGCCCCCCTCCCCCTCCCCCGGGCCGTGGTGAGGCCGCTGCCCTCGGGGCGGCAGTAGCGGCGTCAGCGCTGGGGAGGCGAAGGAGGGAAGATGGCGTCGGAGCTGGAGCCTGAGGTGCAGGCCCTCGACCGGAGTTTGCTGGAATGTTCAGCTGAGGAGACCGCGGGGGTGAGTGCCTGGACTGGGGCTCGGATGTCCGGCCGTGGCAGGCCGCGCCCCGGGGGAGGAACCGACTCCTGGGAATCCCCGGGCGGCGGGCCCTGACTTGGGGTGACGACCCCGCGCGCGGCGCCTCGCCGTGTAGGTGATGGCCCGGGGAGGCCCCGGATCCTGCTCCTCTCCTTCCCTCTTTATCCACAAGTAGCCGGCAGCGCTGTGGGTGCACCAGCCACCTCGCGTTCCTTTTCGCTCTTCCATTATTCCTCCTTTTCCCCACACTCCCAGTGAGTCTCGCAGCACAGGGCCTTTGCCCTCTATGCCAACTCTGCTTCCTGGTTTTTGGGGGTACTTTGTCTTCCTGATTACTTTTCCGGAGATAAGCGGAGCCTTGCCTCCTCGTTTGAAACCTGCCGCCTTTACTTTGTTTCTGGGACCGGCGGATGCCAAGGACACTGTCCTCCGTCTTTTTCTTTTCAGTGCGTTTTTGCCCTGGTTTGGTCAGTCGACGTTAGTGAATGTACGAAGAGTTAGTGTCTTGACAGGTTTATGGAGTGTGAGAAAGTGGTCGTTGAGACTGGGAGATTAAAACAATAATTCGTCTAGGAGTTGGGGGTAGTTGGACGGAGAACAAACGTTATATAACTTTGAGAGAGCGGCTGTCAATAAATGGAAGCTAGTAATGTGGCCACAGCGTGGTGAGAGCAGTTAATGCCCCAAACTTAAAGCATTCAAAGCCGGTCTTGTACTGAACCTATAATATGAATATGCTCATATAAGTAACAGAGTTATAAAACAATTAATAAAACTCGATGGTATCTTTCCTCCAGAAGGACAGGGAACACCCGTTAGAACAGATTGCCCAGAATGATTATAAGTGGACCAACACAGCTTAGGCCCCACCTTTAGGGCCTCCGATTTAAAAACTAGTAGGAAGGAAGTGACCTTTGAGCACAAGTCAACAATCTGAATGTTAGGAACAAAATTGTAATGGGGCACTTTGAGCCTGTTGGTTAGTGAGGAGTTATTTTGAGCGAATTGATGAGGACACTAGAGTCATAGGGGAAGAAAATGTCAGGAGTAGAGGTGAAAAGTTTCAAGAAACACGTTGTTGACTGATGCATCTTTGTTTTTAGACCAACTTCTTTAGTTCCATTTTCATTTACTTTCTGCTTAACATTGCAACAACCAAGGATTTTCCCCATCTGCCTTTCATTTATCGAGAGATTTGAAAAGAAAATGAAAGCTGTGTTCGAAGTAAATTGTAAAATGATGATAATAGCTGTTCCCTATCTACATCATCCTGTCAGTATCCATGTTGATATCTGACCTTTTATTTACCTGATTTTTTTTTTTTTACTCCTGCCATATTTTGCCTGTAACCCAGTGGTACAGGCTATGTACTCTGTTTTCCCAGTTCTAAAAGTGCAAGCTGCTATACACCTGAAACTAACACAACATTGGTAATCAACTATACTCCAATATGAAATAAAATTTTAAATAAAAGTGCAAGCTGTCAAGTGAGAGCTTCTCAAATTTGTTGAGATTTCCTGAGTAAACAGTTATAAAACTAATGCTAGAGACCAGTGCTCCTAGTCCTTGTGTAGTGAAATTCTCAGTCAGATGTAGTGGGGGATATTAAGGGAAATGTAATCAAAATTTAGTACTCTGGACTTGGAGTTTGTAAAGATCAGAGTCTGAGCTACATTTTAGTTTTGCTCTGTTTTCCTTTTAAATGGATTTCTGAATAAGATGGAAAAAAATTTAGTCTGAAGACCAATAAAATTTTTTAAAGAAGATTCAGGCTAGTATTAAAATACAGGATTCTTCAAGCAGTATAATTTGCTTTTACTTTGTGAGGCGTTTATTGTCTGTATTTGGTTAAAACAGCATAACGCTTTAGTATTCTTCCAGCTTCGGCTCCAGCCCAGCCTTTATCACAAATTAAAATGAATAAAGTTTTCTCAGGTTAAAATAAACTTGAGAGAATAAACAAGTAAAGCAGTTACTGCAGCTTTTAGACCTCTGTGACTAGTAATTGGTTGGGATCACATCCGTCTAAAATTACTTAATAAGCACTGGTGTCATCTTTCCCACACTGTATTTACACACTGGCTTTTCTTATTTGTAGAGGAGGAAGGACTTTTTGTGATCCCATCTATTCTTTACTAGAATGCCTCACAAAAGTATTTAAGTACTCCAGTACTTTTAAGTTTAGGATAGTAAAATGACTGGCCCTATGTTCTAGTGTTCTCTTCCCTTTGGTAGAGTTGATCCTGCAAGTATGTTCAGTTTAGTTTGGTCGCTCAATCGTGTCCGACTCTTTGCGACCCTGTGGACTGCAGCATGCCAGGCTCCCCTGTCTATCACCAACTCCCGGTTGTGCAAGTATGACTCCCCTGACACTTCTTGAGTCTATCTACATCTTATGCTCCACAGATTCAATTATATGTTTCAGTGGATGATTATGATTTAAAAAAAGTGGATATATTGTTTCTCCCCAAGTCTGAAAGAACTATGTATTCCTTACAGCAGTTTTATATAGAGTATTATATCTATATTGGTTACTTTTTACCTTAAAATTTTCAGCAGTTTTATATATTGCAATATAATTCACATATCTTACAGTTCAGTTCAGTGGTTTTTAGCATATACAGAGTTGTACAGCCATCACCACGATCAGTTTTAGAACATTTTCATCACCCTTCCAAAAGAAATCCTATATCCATTATCTGTACACTCCTTCTAACCTCCCAGACTCTAGGCCACTGCTAACCTGTTTCTTTGTTTCGATAGATTTGTCTATTCTGGAAATTTCATATAAATGGAGTTATGTAATATGTTGTCTTTTGTGACTGGTTTTTTTCGCTTAGCGTAAGTATTAAAGTTTTGTCCTTATTGTAGCATATATCCTCAATACTTCATTCCTTTTTACTGCCAAATGATAGTCCATTATGTGGACATACCATATTTTATTTATCCATTCATCAGTTGATGGCTATTTGGGTTGTTTCAACTTTTGAGAGATTATGAATTGTGCTACTGTGAACATTTGTGTACAGTTTTTTTGTGGGAATATATGTTTTCATTTTTCTTGGGCATACACCCTGGAGTGGAATTGCTGGGTCAGGATTTGCTAGGCCGAAATGACTGCATCGTTTTACCTTCCTATCAGCAGATGTGAAGTTTTCAGTGGGTTTCACATCCTTGCCAACACTTGTTAATTGTCTCTTTTTCCAATTATAGCCGTTCTGTTGGGTGTAAAGTTGGAGCTCTTTATAGTTTTGATTTGTATTTCCCTCGTGACTCATGATGTTGAACATCTTTTCATAAGCTTTTTGGGTTGTTTTTTTTTTTAAGTGTCAATTTGGGTCTTTTGCCTATTTTTAAGTTACATTTTTTCTAGTTCTAATTTTTTCTTAATATAGTCCCGAAAGCTCCATTTCAGCATTAGTGATTGTAGCTTTAGATTGTTTTTTTTATAGTTAACTTACATGTTGATTATCCTTGTTCAAAAGCAAAACCAAATGTGGTTAAAGAATGCAGTTTTAATTTGGCAAAGAATTATAATTAGATCCTGTGATACAAGCTTCCCTTGTGGCTCAGCTGGTAAAGAATCTGCCTGCAATGTGGGAAACCTGGGTTCAATCCTTGGGTTGGGAAGATCCCCTGGAGAAGGGACCCAGTACTCTGGCCCGGAAAATTCTGGGCCAGTACAGACTGGCCCCCTGTACAGTCCATGGGGTCCCAAAGAGTCAGACATGACTGAGCAACTTTCACTTTTCACTGTGATAAAAGAACTAACCCCAAGGGATTCTTTCATTTTTGTGTTTATTATACTTGCTCTCCATCCCAAGGCTGAAAATTAGCTTTCAAAATAGGAGAGAGCCTAGAAACATTGTCATAACATGTTTACTATAGTGGAATGAGTTGACAGTTTCCCCACTTCCCTTATGGAGGACTTCTAATAAGGTAGTGCTTATTACTGTGATGTGCACATTACATGACAGCCGCAAGTGTATGAAATAAGGACAGATTAACATGCAACCAAGTTGGGAATCTGGTAATTTTTCCTGTTGAAGAAATAGTTACAATTAGCTTATGTTACTGAGAGCTAATATGAAAAGCTATAGATTTTTTCTTTTGAGAAATATGTAAACCATTATTCTGAAATGCAGCCAGAAATTTTCTCCACCTGCTCATTTTCTCTTCACAGCTTTTTTTTTCTAATCTATACTGTTGCTGGTCACTAATTGTATACCTCAGGTATATAATTCCCATGTAAAGGTACTTTGCTTTGTTTATAAGTGTTTTAAATAAGGTGACTGATTTTTTTTTTTTTCTTAATCAGAAGCTGATATTAGTTTCTGAATTTTTTGTTTAAGAAATCTGAACATATTTGGCCCATCAGTGTTGTTGGAGACACAAGACAACATAATTTCTTTTACAAAGCACCATCCTTTATCCTCCCTGGATCAAAATTCTGCAAAAGTAAACTTTTAAGAGAAATGGCAACATAAAACAAAAAATTGGTGTTAAACAAAACCTTTAAATATGTTGTAAATTAAAAGTGAAGCATAGTTTTCTAGGATCCTGGGGGTGAATTCTTGAATCTTAATGATTGTCTCCCTGGAAGTACTGTTTTAAGAGGAATTTAGTCTCTTTCCTACTTGATAAAAGGAAACAGAGCAAAACTAGTTACATTTGGAAAGGATTGTTTCACTTCAGGGGTAAAGACTTTTTCGCTGTTTTCAATTATAAACTTCCATCCAGCCCTTAACTTATGAACAAGAATTTTACATGTTTAGGAAAAGTTCTCTAAAGTGTGAAATTAACTTGAAAGTTAGTATATACCACCTCATGAATATTTAAAATCTCTCTGTAGAGTTATTTAAAAAAAAAAAGAAGTGGACTGAAGATTATGCAAGTAATAGTTAAAAAGACCTTACACTCTTTTTTTTTAAATGTGTTATTTTATATTGGAGTATAGCCATTAGACGACCTTATACTCTTGTCTTATGGTGTTAGACATCACTTGAATGCACTCTTTGTTAACAAGGATGTAATTTGAGACTTAAACGTTGTAATCTGTAGGTAAACATGAGACCTATGAGTTAACAGTTAACTGCATTTTTATAGAAGTGAGTTGTTCCATGTTTTCTGATTTCAAATTTTTACTTGGTTTAGAGCCAGAAAAAGTTGGTTGTAATTAATGCAAGGAAATATGAAGGACAAATAAACATAGATGGAATTGGTATGGAAGGCAGGAATAAATAAATGACAATGGTATGAAGAAAAATCTTAAGACTTAAGGAAATAGAAAGGGAAAAGAATGGAGGTAGTTTGATGGATGCCTTATTATAGGCCTTATTTGGTTTGGTTTTTAGCGCCTGCACCTGGATTGGCTTTATTTCTGCTTCCATAAAAGCCACATGGAGTATCTTTCTGTAATATCAGTGTTAAGTGACAGTCAGTAGTACAGATACATTTATAGTCTTTAGGTTAACGGATTTTACTAAATGCCCACTGGGGCTTGGTTCTGTTTTAGAACTTGGTTGGGGTGGGGAGTTAGAGGAACAGGAGACTACGGTAAGGAATGGGCTGAGGAGGCATCTTAGAGAACGTGAAACATAAACTGAGATCTGAAGAATGAGTAGAAAATAGCCCTGGGAAGCAGAGAGAGGAGCAGTACCACTCAGGAGGAGGAGACTAGGAAGTATAATACAAGACAGAGGGCTTTGTAAACCATGTCAGTGGACTTGTCTTAATCCTAAATAGAAGGGGAAACAGTGACATGATCAGATTGGCATTTTGCAAGAAACACTCTGGTAGTGAGATTGGAAAAATGAACTGTAGAGGGGCCAAACTAGTGGGGATTACCAGTTAGAATATGGTTGCACTAATCTGATGGTTCTGGGCAGTTTGGGGGCAGTGCCAGTAGAGATGGAGAGAAAGAAATGGATGGATTCAACAGATGTTGAGGAGCCCTAATAGACAAGACATGATGATTAATTGACTGTTGGGGTAAGGAAGAAAGATTTCTGCTTTTTTTCTGGTTTGAATACCTGGTAGATGCTGGTGTTTAAAACAGGGAGATGGAGAAAATAGCAGGGGGTTTTGTGTTGTGGGAGATCATGAGTTCAATTTTGGACATATTGAGTTGGTGTCTGAAAGGAAAAACTATTTCTTCTGTTTCTCTTTACATTCACACTAACATTTCCAGCCACCAAATGTAGGGGGGTGGTTTTCCCACATCAAGCAGTTCTCTCCTCAGCAGAGACCGATTGGGTGCCCTACAAGTTGGTCAATTCTGACACTATACACCTGGAGTTAGCATCAGATCCCAAAGATTAAGGGCTCAGTCCCACAAAGCTGCCCCCAGTACTGCTTCAGATGCCACTCACAAGCAGGGGGTCCTCAGGTTACCCACAATTTATGTTGCAAATGAGGGGGGTTCCTGTGACCCCCTCTTTCGGTTCAATAATTTGCTCAGTGGCTGACAGAACTCAAGGAAGCAGTTTATTTACTAGGTTACTTTTTTTATTATAAAATGATACAACTCAGGAATAACCAAATGAAATAGAGGAAGGTGTGTGGAACTTCCATGCCCTCTCTGGGCACGTTAGCTCCTCTGCCTGTTCACCAAGCAAGAAGGTGTCTGAACCTCGACATTTTGGAATTTTTATGGAGGCTTCATGCCTCCGTAGGCATGATGATCAAATCATTGGTCATTAGTGATTAACTTCACCTCCAGCACCTCTCCCTTCCCTGAAGTTGGTTGGGATGGAGGCTGTAAGTTCCCACCTATTAATCATGTTCCCCTGGCAACCAGCTCCCCATCCTTAGGGGCTTTCCAAAAGTCACCTCAGTAACTGCAACTCCTGTCTGATTGAAAGGGGTTTGCTCTGAATAACAAAAGACACTCCTTTTATCTTTATCTCACTTACACTTAGGAAACTTCAGGAGTTTTAGGAGCTCTGTGCTAAGAATGAGAACACCAAAAGTGTATGTCTTATTGTAAATTACAATATCTCAGTATCTGTTAGATATCTAAGTAGAATTACCACAGGTAGTAGGACATGAAAGTTTGGGTACAGGAAACGGTGGCTTTTTAAGATGTTTTTAGTGTGGAGAGTGAAGGAGAAAGGGTTTAAGCAGAGGTCGATCGGGGGAAAAGAGCATAATCATTAAATCAAAGTTGTGGCATGTCATTTATTAATCATTGAGAAATAGAATTAGTACATTGGCTGTTCATGTTTACTGTATGCTCTTCCTATCAGCAAACTGAAAAGAGAATCCAGATCACAATTAGAGTATCATTTGAGCAAAACAGTTGAAACTAGAAAGGAAGTCAGATGGGCTCAATGGCTAGCGTCTTTGAGATGATTTATTGTGGTTATTTTCCTGGACTGCCTATAGAAGTTTGCTTCAGAAGTCATTTTGAGCAGATGGGCTCATTTCACTGTTGATTTTGCTTTCACTTTAAGTAGAATTCTAAGATACTGGCTATTGTAGTTAAGTTCTGATTGTTTCACCCTTTTTGAAAAGGCATACAGTGATGAATGTTGTCAATAAAACAATTTATAAGATTCTTTTGTCATTATTTTTTGTGTCTAGGAGAAAATAGATTTATTCAAATTTGCAGTTTATTGACTGTTTAAAAGTATTTTTTCTTTTTTTGAAGAAATGGCTGCAAGCAACTGACCTTACTAAAGAAGTATACCAGCATTTGGCCCACTATGTACCCAAAATCTACTGCAGGGGTCCCAACCCTTTTCCGCAGAAAGAAGACACGTTGGCACACCAAGTTTTGTTGGGACCAATGGAATGGTACCTTTGTGGTGAAGATCCTGAGTTGGGATTTTCCAAACTTGAACAAACAAACAAACCTTCTCATCTTTGTGGTCGTGTTTTTAAAGTGGGAGAACCTACATACTCTTGCAGGTAAGATATTGCCGTTTTCTTTCTTTCTTTCTTGTTTTTATGTGACTTATTTTTTTCTTGAAACCTTACATTTTAATTTTTAAATTATGAAATATTACATATGTATGTATGTGTGTGTGTAAGTCTATACAACAAATATGTATGGTTTAATAACTTATCATAAACAAACATTATTTTCCAGGTCAAGAAATAGAGCATCACCAGGATTTCAGAAACCCATAGTGTTCTTTCTTCCTCCCCCATAGTTAACCCCTGCCTTGACTCTTGTAATGATCACTTTCTTGCTTTTCTTGATAGGGTGATTCTTTTCGATGTTTGAATTATCCCTTGTTTGGCCTTTGAGTGCCCCATCACACTAGCTTCTTGGTCCTTTTCACATGCCTTTCATAGTCTTTGGGTGCTTCTTTGCTTTCTGGCACAAGATGTCCACACCTCACTTTGTACTTACTCTGACCCATATGTGCAATCAGCCACTTATGCAGGGAGTTTCCTTTTAGTTGGGAATGTTAGAAACCATGGTCTGGGTGCTATATGTACTTACTGCTACCAGGTTGACTTTAAATTTCTTTGTTGAGAATTGCGTGTACAAGGGTAGAAGATGGAGAGGAAAGTGCTCTGTTTCCCTTCAGGACTATCTTCTATTTCTCAGAACTAATCATTATTGACAAACTCTTATGTATCCTTCCAGAAATTTTCTGTGCGTATACATGCCCATAAATGGGGCTATCTTAAACATACATATATGCAGACATACATAGAAAAGGGACTATGTTAGATATACTGGGCTAAGTTTTCCTTTCTCTACAAAATCTTGCCATTGACATCTGTCCATATCAGCTCATATAGCTAGATAATATTCCATTGTGTGGATACAGTATTGATTGTATAATATTTTTTTCTTTAAGACTTTTTCCCATACAACTTAATTTTGGTACAACTTCTGGGTGTCTGTGGCAATCTTTCTTTATAGTTAGAATACCGATCGAGAGCTTTTTATATATTGAAGGACTGTTAGATCTAGTGTTTTGTCTATACAGAAACCTAAGTCCCTTATTGATATTTTGAGCAGTAGATCTAGTTTAATCTCATGATTTATAGATGAAGAAACTGAGATCCAATTGTTGCAATAACATCCTTTGTATCAAAAATATCCAGTTCCAAAACATGCATTTGTACGTCATGTCTTTCAGTCTTCAGTTTGGAATGTTGCATTGGTTTTTCTTTGATTTCCATGATCTGGACACTTGACAAGTACAGGCCATTTATTTTGTAAATGCCTGTCAATTTGGGTTTGTCTGTACGCTTCATGGTTAGAGTCAGGTTGTCTCTTTCACAGAAATATTACAGAAATCACTTGTTCTCAGTGTTCCAGTAGCGTATGATTTTGGTTTGGTTCAATAGCTCTGTAACTTTGATCTCTTGATAAGGGGATTTCTGCAAGGCTTCTCTACTGTGGAGTTACCCTTTTTCCCTCTCTAATCATTAAGTATTTGGTGATGAGATACTTTGAGACTATTAAATATCCTATTTCTTACCAAATGTTTAGTTTTTTATTTGTATCAGTATGTATTCATGGAGTCCCATTATTCTGGTGGTCAGAATTGTCCTAGATTTGACCAGTGGGAGGCCCTTCAAGTGGTTTCCCTGGTGGCTCAGATGGTAAAGAATCTGCCTGCAATGTGGGAGACCTGGATTCGATCCCTAGGTTGGGAAGATCCCCTGGAGAAGGGAAAGGCTACCCACTCCAGTATTCTTGCCTAGAGAATCCCCATGGACGCAGGAGCCTGGCGGGCTACAGTCCATGGGGTCACAAAGAGTCAGGCACAACTGAGTGACTAAGCACGCACATACAGGCCCTTCAAGCTGTCTTTGTTCTTTTTTATGTCCCCATCGTTCTTTGAGCACTTCCTTTTTCTGACACAAGATGTTTTGGACACATCTTGGACTTTTCCCTGCCTCAGTTCTGAAATCAACCATTTCTCCAAGGAGCCTGTTCCTTTTTAGTAGAGATCAGTGTTCAGAAATAAAATACTAAGTCAACTTGTTGCCGTTGGTATGTCACTAATCCCAAACCCTGTCAATGGATCTGTGTATCTGTATGTAGGTCTCTCTAGTTCCAGTCCAGCACCACAGGATTCTTTCTTGTTTTCGTCCTTTGCTTATTTTATCTCTTCTCTAATGATGCCGTGTGTGTCTGTGTATGGGGCCATCCCAGGGGAGAACAGGTTGGGTGCTGGTTTGAATGCTTTGTAGGGAGGGCTTGATTAAATTGACAGTTCTGAGAGCTTCCATGACTAGAAGAAAAAGAAGTAGAAAGAATCTTGTTTTCAGCAGTGATCATGGAATCGGCTTTTGGGGGTTTGGAGGAGTGGAGGTGGGATGACAGGAGGAGGAATGTATTTACTCCCTCAGTGACAGTGGTGCACGGAAAAGCTGGCTGCCTGTGTTTGAAGATTAAGTGTGCCTGTAGGATTTGTGGGTGAAACCAAGTCAGGGATGATCTCAGAAGAGTTTTCCTGTATGTGTGTGGTGGAGGCTGGAGTGGGTAGCCTATCCCTTCTCTAGCAGATCTTCTCGACCTAGGAATCAGACTGGGGTCTCCTGCATTGTCGGTGAATTCTTAACCAGCTGAGCCACCAGGGGCGTTTATTCCCTGAGTGACTGAAGAGAGAGAGCAGGCTGCAGTGACCTGCACTCGGACAGACAGGTAGCCTGGAGTGGGGAGAGGGACATAACTATGGTGGCCCCCCAGCACTCAAGCTTGAACCAGACTCTTAGAGGGTGTTTCTAAACTTTGTTGTTACTTAAAGTTGGCCGACTCCAGGTTAAGGGCCCAGACTTCTACAAGATTGTATAAAATGCAACTGAAAGTTGGGGACCTCTTGAGCCACACTCAATTCTGATCTGCTGGTTACAAATTTCAGGCATCTCCATAGATTAACTTAGGTTGGATAATTCACTGGAACAATTCACAGAACTCAGGGAAATGTTGTAGTTACGATTAAAGTTGTATCATAGCAAAAACACACAAATCTGAACCAGTCAAAAGGCAGGATTTCCAAGTGCAATGTTTTCTTGTTCTCAGGGACATATTATTATCTTCCTAACACATTTACTGCATGACAACAAAGTAATGCCAACCAGGGAACCTCACCCAAGCTTAGGTGTCCAGAGTTTTTATTGGGATTTCTTATATTGAATAATGATTAATTGAATCATTGCCCACATAATTCAGTTTCCAATTCCACTACCCTTCCCAGTGTCAGAGCTGTGCCTGAAAGCCCCAGCCCTCTGATCACATGATATTAGCCCTCTAATCACTTGGTTGGTTTTCTGGTATGGCCAGTCTCCAGTCTGAGTTACTTAATTCTGCCGGTGCTCTGTGACAGCCTAGAGGGGTCGCACGGGGACGGAGGTGGTAGGGAGGTTCAAGAGGGAGGGGATATGTATGCCCTTGGCTGATTCTTGATGTGTGGCAGAAACCATCACATTATTGTAAAGTAATTCAGTTCAGTTCAGTCACTCAGTCATGTCCAACTCTTTGCGTCCCCATGGACTTCAGCACATCAGGCTTCCCTGTCCATCACCAAGTCCCAGAGCTTGCTCAAACTCATGCCCATTGAGTCAGTGATGCCATACAACCATCTTATCCTCTGTTGTCCCCTTCTCCTCCTGCCTTCACTCTTGCCCAGTATCAGGGTCTTCTTCAGTGAGTCTGTTCTTCACATCAGGTGGCTAAAGTACTGGAGTTTCAGCTTCAGCATCAGTCCTTCCAATGAATATTCAGGACTGATTTCCTTTAAGATTGACTGGTTTGATCGCCTCACAGTCTGAGGGACTCTCAGAGTCTTCTCCAAACCACAATTCAAAAGCATCAATTCTTTGGTGCTCAGCTTTCTTTATGGTCCAATTCTCACATCTATACATGACTGCTGGAAAAACTATTGCTTTGACTAGAGGGACCTTTGTTGGCAAAGTAATGTCTCTGCTTTTTAATATGCTGTATAGATTGGTCATAGCTTTTCTTCCAAGGAGCAAGCATCTTTTAATTTCATGGCTGCAGTCACCATCTGCAGTGATTTTGGAGCCCCGCAAAATAAAGTCTGTCACTGTTTCCATTGTTTCCCCGTCTGTTTGCCATGAAGTGATGGGACCAGATGCCATGATCTTAGTTTTCTGAATGTTGAGTTTTAAGCCAACTTTTTCACTCTCTTCTTTCACTTTCATCAAGAGGTTCCTTAGTTCCTCTTTGCTTTCTGCCATGAGGGTGTTATCATCCTCATATTTGAGGTTATTGATATTTCTCCCAGCAATCTTGATTCCAGCTTGTGCCTCATCCAGATGGCATTTCACATGATATACTCTGCATATAAGTTAAATAAGCAGGGTGACAGTATACTCCTTTCCTGATTTGGAACCAGTCTGTTGTTCCATGTCCAGTTCTAACTGTTGCCTCTTGACCTGCATACCGATTTCTTAGGAGGCAGATCAGGTGGTCTGGTATTCCCATCTCTTTAAGAATTTTCCACAGTTTGTTGTGATCCACACAGTCAAAGGCTTTGGTGTAGTCAGTAAAGCGGAAGTAAATGTTTTTCTGGAACTCTGTTGCTTTTTCGGTGATGCAGTGGATGTTGGCAATTTGATTTCTAAATCCAGCTTGAACATCTGGATTTCACAGTTCATGTACTGTTGAAGCCTGACTTGGAGAGTTTTGAGCATTACTTTGCTAGTGTGTGAGATGAGGGCAACTGTGCAGTAGTTTGAGCATTCTTTGGCATTGCCTTTCTTTGGGATTGGGATGAAGACTGAACTTTTCCAGTCTTGTGCCCACTGCTGGCACAAATTTGCTGGCATATTGAGTGCAGCACTTTCACAGCATCATCTCTTGGGATTTGAAATAGCTCAACTGGAGTTCCATCACCTCCACTAGCTTTGTTCGTAGTGATGCTTCCTAAGGCCCACTTGACTTCACATTCCAGGATGTCTAGCTCTAGGTGAGTGATCACACCATCGTGGTTATCTGGGTCATGAAGATCTTTTTTGTATAGTTCTTCTGTGTCTTCTTGCTACCTCTTCTTAATATCTTTTGCTTCTGTTAGGTCCATACCGTTTCTGTCCTTTATTGTGCCCATCTTTGCATGAAATGTTCCCTTGGTATCTCAAATTTTCTTGAAGAGAGTAAAGTAATTATCTGCCAATTAAAAATAAAATTTAAAAATAACAAGTTACTTCATTAGTATAAACTATCAGATATGTGGGTGGGGTGGAAGTGTAAATAACAAAGACACTCCTATATATGGGAAATTTCAAGGATTTAAAGTTACTTCCTAGGAACCCCAGACAAAGGTGAGCCAAACTCTTTATCACACAGTTGTTAAGAAAGTAAATGAGGTCCTTTGTGTAGTGCTTTCCGCAATATTTGAGACATAATAAACTCTTGGTAAATGGCCATGCTGGGGTCTGAGGATCAATGTCTTATGTTTAAAGTAGTACATGAAACTCAGTACCTTGATAAGATGACATGGAGTCTGTTATTTGGAAAGATGAAATATGGTTATTGGAATTCTGGAAGAGTTTCTAAACTAGACCCTTTAGGAAAAAGGTGACTTATGTCTGTAGGTTGGAGATTTTCTTTAACCAGAAAAAATGATACTCAGGAGTCTTTAAAATGAATCTATGAAGGAAATTAAGTTAATTTTTCTGTTACTTGTTCATCATTTCTAAAATCGTATAGATCTCAGATCATCTCGCTGAAGCCTCTGTGATGTCAGAAAAAGCTATCTGTTTTCAGACAGTAGGCTAATTTTTATATTTGTCTATGCTTAGTTGGGCTTCCCTGGTGGCTCAGATGGTAAAGAATCTGCCTACAATGTGGGAGACCTGGGTTGGGAAGATCCCCTGGAGAAGGGAAAGGCTACCCACTTCAGTATTCTTGCCTGGAGAATCCCCATGGGCAGATGAGCCTGGCAGGCTACTATCCATGGGGTCCCAAGGAATGGGACACGACTGAGCTACTTTCACTTTCGCTTTTTCATACTTGGTTCACTATTAGGAAAAATGGAATCAAACCTGGCACTTGTTATTTCTTTCTAAATAGAGATGGTTGTTATTAGGGACAACCATGTTAGTGTGATGTTGATCATAAGTACTTATATTTTGACATCTCATAACCATTAAGAAAAATAAAATAGTAAAATATGAAATCATACTTTGATTATGAGTTTAACATTAAGTTAGTTCCATTGTTTTTTGTTGCAAAGTTAAATTAAAAACATTCTTATTTAACATTTAAAAGCTTACTGCTTGAATATTACAGATAACCAGAATTTGGAGTCGGGCGTTATGCTGCCATCGGTTAGGAATATTCTTTTTTTTTTTTTAACATTCACAATCAATATTTATTTAGCTTGACACTAAAAATATAGGTGTGTAAGTTACATATATATATAGGGAGAGAGAGAGAGAGAGAAATAGATATCGATATATAATTGACAAGACCCACAAGGCAAGGATTGTTACAAATATCTTATTAGTAGGGGCTTCCCTGGTAAATAATCTGCCTGCAATGCAGGAGGCCAAAGTTCAATCCCTGGGTCGAGAAGATCCCCTGGAGAAGGGCATGGGTACTCACTCCACTGTTCTTGCCTGGATAATCCCATGGACAGAGAAGCCTGGTGGGCTACAGTCCATGGGGTTGCAAGGCAGAGATTATTACAAATAGTATATTAGTAAAAACTGAATATATTACTGCTAAGGAAACTGAGGCACAGAGATTAAAACCTAATAAATTATGGGAATAGTTTAAAGCCTAATAAATTATGGGAATGTTTATTTAAATGTCAAAAAATAATTTGTACTACCGTGTCCTTTAATTCATGTTCAATTAGTTTTAATGTACTATATTAATTTTAATTTAATCTTGTAGAGATGCTCATATCAATCTCTACCTGAAAGCCCTTTCATTTCTACTATCAATTCTGCTCACATTCCCCCCAGTGAGTTATTTCCATACACTTATCTTTAGGAATATTCTTAGCACATGTTTCCAGATAGTACTTTATGATTCTTTGTTATGAACAATTTTGCTTCTTTAATTTTTTTAAACATTGAGTCTATCAGTAATGATAGATGAGGTTATGCTAAAAATAAGCAACAAACCTGCCATCTCAGAAACTTTAAATACCCAAAATACATTTATTACTCAGACTGTGTGACCAGATTGGTGGGGGTGATGAGTGGAGGGCTCTTCTCTAAGTAGTTATTTTATACCGTGTGGCATCACAGTCAACTTCATATGTTTTTAAGGGTCACAGAGCAAGGAAAGAGGAGGATCTTACACAGCAGATAAATTGCTCTGGCTCAAAAGTGACGACCATGCCTATATCCCTTTAGCTAGAATTAGTTAGAAGGCCTCTGTCTGACTGCAAAACAGGGCAAGGAAGTGTAATTTTCCTGTGTCTGGTAGAGATGCAGACTTGAAAGTGGGTGAACATTAGAAGTGTTTTCAGTGATCTTTAGAGTTTGGGTGTTATATTTCCTTCCTCACAGGGTTGTTAGGATAGAAAGAGGTATAGTATAGAAAAGCACTTAGGGAACTATAAGGAATTTTTATATGTAAGATTTTTTAAGCCGAATACTCAGTCTTAAAATTTATTATTAAAAAAAAAATTCATTATTGAGCCATGAGTAATAAATATGTTAGGCAGAGGGAAAGAGGTGGTTTCATTCCTTTTCTCTCTGGAAGTATAGAACTCTAATATGGAAGAAACACTTATTTTCAGTAAGAATAGTTTGTTCAATTTTTTGCTTTTTAAAAAACTTGAGGAGAAGGAAATGGCAACCCACTCCAGTGTTCTTGCCTGGAGAATCCCAGGGACGACGGAGCCTGGTGGGCTGCCGTCTACGGGATCGCACAGAGTTGGACACGACTGAAGCGACGCAGCAGCAGCGGCGGCAATGTGCTTGAATACCGAGAGAAGGTTACACAGCCGGGAGAAGGGTTTGGTTACAGGCTAGCAATAAAATATACAAAATCAATGTCCCCACAGCCCTGTGCAGAAAAGACAAATTTGAAATGCACGAAAATACATTTTATACAGAAAGTCATCACAGTACACAATGTGATAAAGCTGTGAGTAGCAGTTACAGTCATAATACCAAACAATGAATACTGATGCAACCAAATTGAAAGAATATTGGGAGGATGGAGAGATGGTAGTGTGTGCAGAGGAGAGGGAGGTGAAAGAAAGCCCTTCCATGATGGAAATTCAAAAGAAAATACCTAAAACTGAAACACTATTGAGGAACATGTGATTTGGAGACAAATACAAAGTAAATCGGCAAAAAAAAAAGAAAAAACTTGAACACTTGATCTTTTTTTAGTACTATTTTAAGACTTTTTTAAAAAACATGAATGGTATAGAGATTGAAATCATTGCTGTGTTACTTTAAAAAAATATTTGTTACCCCTAATTATGGATGTGATACATGAATGAAATTATACTGTGTGTATTTGTAAATGTGGCTTTTTTTCATGAAACAGTTTGTCTTAGAGCTCTTTCTCAGTCAATTTATATAAATCTACTTCATTCTTTTAACTGCTGTATTTCCACAGTAAGGCCAGGCCATGATTTATTTGTTTGCCCTGTTAATGAAATGAGAATGGAAATTTTCTAGGAATTTTTTTTGTCCTGTAGCAAACCATGCTGCAGGGAACATTCTGTACCTATTTGTATACATCTCTTTTTATACACATTTTAGTATTTTCCAAGATAGATGCCTATTAATAGAAACAGAATTTCATTGCCGTGTGTTATCACTGTGGTCTTCATTGTATTGGAATTTCCCTTGTCTAGTTTGCTCTCTCCAACCTGGGAAAGTAACAGAAAGTGGGTAGTTGGTATCTCCTAGATAGGTTGAATTTCTGGGGTTGTCTAAAATGAATCTTGTATTCTTGGTTTGGATATTTATGGTCATTTTTATTTACTTTTTTTTAATGCACCAATTTGGTGTAAGATCGAACATAGCCATACATGGGGTATAATACCAACTTTACATGTATGCCTTTTATCCAGTTATTAGGGAATAGTAGATGTATGAATAGGTTACTGTGGGGTAATCCTTTTAGATAAGGAAATTTGGGTTTACATCACCAAAATTTTCCTAATGACACCCTATTTGAGTTCTTTATTTCTTAGAGGAAAATTTATGTATTTCAAAAGGCGCAAATCTTAATTGTACATTTTTGACAATAGTTAACCTCATGTAACTCACATCCTGTCAAACAGAACATTTCTGTCTGACTGGAAATTTCCTTGTTAAGGACTCCAAGCCCTAGGTAACCACTATTCTGATATTTTCACCTTAGATTAATTTTGTCCATTCTAAAACTTCGTCAAAATGAAATCATACTCCTTTGTGCCTGGCTTCTTTTACTCAGCGTAATGTATATCTGATTCATCTAGAATCCTATAATTATTAGAAATTGTTTCCACTTGTATTGCTGAGTAGTTGTCCATTGTATGACTGTACTGTCATTGCCCATAATCCATTGTTCTACTGATGAACATTTGAGTTGTTTCAGTTTGAGGTTATCATAAGTCTTCTATGGCTTTTTTTTAATCAGCTCATTCTGTTTTTTGGTAGAAATTTAAAATATTTAAAGGAAAGGAAAATGGTAGTTTGTTTCATAAATCATATCAGCTTATGCCAACATTATTTTAAATGCAACATAGTCAAGTATTAAACAGTATTATTTTATCCTTAACTTTAAATCTGTGTATTTAAAATGCCAATAAAGGAATTCCCTGGTGATCCAATGGTTGGAATTCAGCTTCCACTGCAAGGGGCATAGGTTCGGTCCTGGTTGGGGAACTAAGATCGAGCATGCTGCATGGCATAGCCAAGCAATTTTTTAAAATAAAAGAACAAATAATAAGTCTTACACTATTAAAAATCTTCAGCTTTTTATGACACACTTAAGGAATATTAAGACACCATTGGTTGTTGGTTGTTTATTCCCAAGTCGTGTCCAACTCTTCTGCCCACGCTCCTCTGTCCACGGGATTTCCCAGGCAAGAAATGGGAGTGGGTTGCCGTTTCCTTCTCCAGGGGATCTTTACAACCCAGAGATTGAACCCACGTCTCCTACATTGCAGGCAGATTCTTTACCACTGAGCCACCAGGAAAGACACCAGTAAGATAAGCTTTTCTATACTGTTATTATTCTGATAGAGTGAACACTCTTAGCTGATCCATTAGTTGCTGGCCATGACTATTTGCAAACAAGTCTTTGTGTGGACGTATGTTTAATTATGGGCTTCCCTGCTGGCTCAGTGGTAAAGAATCTGCTTGCAGTGCAAGAGATGCAGGAGACGCGGATTTGATTCCTAGGTTGGAAAGATTCCCTGAAGGAGGAAATGGCAACCCGCTCCAGTATTCTTGCCTGGGAAATTCCATGGACAGAGGAATCTGGTGGGCTACAGTCCATGGGGTCACAAAGAGTCTGACACGACTGAGCAATTGTGTGCACATGCACAGGCGCGTGTGCACACACACATATAATTGTTAGTGGATTCTACCCCAGGAGTAGAATTGCTGCATCAAAGGACAAGTATGTTTGAACTTAATAAGAAACTGGCAAAATTTTTTCTAAAAAAAAAATTTTTTTCCCAGCCATAGTGTTCCACTTGCTCCATATTCTCACCAACATTTGATTTTGTCAGTCTTTTAAACTTCAGCTATCCTATATAGTGATATCTCAATATGGTTTTAATTTTCTTTGATAACTAATGATGTTGGTGCAATTTTACATGTGTTCATTGCCCACTGAACTAATGAGGTTTTTGTTCAAGTCTTTTTTTTTTTATTGGCTTCATTATCTTTTTATTACTGAGTTTTGGAGTTGTTTATGAATTCTGGATACAAGCCCTTTGTGAGATAGATTTTATGAGTGTCTCCTCTAAGTCTGTGACTTGCCTGGATGGTATCTTATGATGGCGGAAGTTTTAAATTTTAATGGTTTAACTTTCCAACTTTTAAATTTTATGAGAATTGTTTCTTGTGTTAAAGAAATGTCTGCCTTCTCCAAGGTGACAAAAATATTCTCTCAGTTTTCTCCTGTAAACTTTGAAGTTTTAGATTTTATATCTGGGTCTGTGATCTGTCTCAAAACTGATTTTTTTAATAAAGTTTAAGGTATAAGGGTTGAGCTTCACTTCCTTATTACTTGTGGGGATCCAGTTGTTCTAGCACCATTTTTTTACTTTTCACATTAAATTGCTTTGGTACCGAAGACTCTTGACCATATGAGTGTGGGTCTATTTCAAAATACTGATCAATTCCATTCATTGATACGGCTATTCTAATGCCAATAACAACATTAACTGGATTACTGTAACTTTGTAGTAAACTTCGTATTGATTTCATTTTTGCTTCTTTAAAGTTTCTTTTCTCTATTTCAGATCCTTTACATTTTATGAATTTTAGAATTAGCTTGTCAGTGTCTTTTTTAAGTCTCTTGTTAAGTCTTTCTAAGAAAGACTGCTGAGATTAAGATTAGTACTGCATTGGTTTGAGGAGAATTGACATTTTAACAATACTGAGTTTTCCAGTCCATGAACATCTTCTATCTCTCCATTTATTGAGGTCTTCTTTAATCTCTTTTAACTGTCTTATAGTTTTTATATAAAAGCTATACATACCTTTTGTTACATATTTATTCCTGAGTATTTTATGATGGTATTTTTTTCTTAGTTTTAATTTCATTTTTCTTTTGTGAGTATAAAGAAATAGAATTGGTTTCTGATATTGAACTTGTATCTGTGAGCTTGTAAAACTCATTTAGTAGTTCTAGTAGTTTCTGTTTTCTTCTAGTTTTAGTTCTTTAGGATTTTTGCATAATTGTGTCCTCTCTGAATGGGGACAATTGTATTTGTTCTCGCTCAACCTTTCTGTCTTGTATTTTTTTGTGCCTTACTACACTGGTGAAAGAGGACATCCTTGCCTTGGATGGAAGGCATTCAGTCTGTTACCATAAAGTATGTTGTTATCGTTTTCTCATATACATCCTTTATCTCATTAAGGACATTTCCTTCTGTTCCTAGTTTGCTGAGTTTTTTTATTATTATAATAAATGACTGAATGTTATCCAGTGCTTTAATTATATCTTCTAAGATTACTATAATTTTCCTTTTTTATTCTATAAATAGTTGCATTGATTGATTTTTTTTCCCAAATGGTTTTCATTACTAAGATAAACTCTACTTGATCATCATGTATTATAAGCTTTATATATTGCTGGATTCAATTTGCTAGTATTTTATTAAGGTTTTTTTATGTCTGTAATCCATGAAATATACCATCTGTCACTTTCTTGTAATGTCTTTATCTGGTTTTGGTAACAGAGTTATGCTAGCCTTATGAAATGAGTTGAGAAATATAGAAAAAAAGGAATATCTTTGAAGAGTTTGTATAAAATTGGTATGAGTTCTTCCTTCAGTGTTTTTGGGGGTTTTTTTCAGTTTTGAAAAGTTTTATTAAAAATTTTTTTAAATTTATTTTTTTATTGAAGGATACTTGCTTTATAGAATTTTGTTGTTTTTCTTTCAAACCTCAACTTGAATCAGCCATATATCCCCTCCCTTTTGAACTTCCCTCCCATTTCCCTCACCATCCCACCCCTCCGTCAGTGTTTTCTTCAGAGGAAAATTTTGATAACAAGTTAAATTTCTTTGATCCTTGATTAGTTATTTAGAACTTTATTTCATCTTGTGTCATGTTTGGTACATTGTGATTTTCGAGAAATATGTTTCATTGTATTATGCCAAATTTATTGGCATTAAGTTCTTAGGTCGTTGATATCTACGGTATCTATTGTGAAGTCTCTTTCTTTGTAAAATTAGTAATTTGTATTTTCTCTTTGAAAAGATTCATAAAACTGTTTAAAGAATCACTTCGGGGCTTTATTAATTTTCTTTTTTATCTGTTTTGTTTGTTTGGTTTCTACTCTTCTTTCTACTTATTTTTGACCTAATGTGCTCATATTTTATTCTTTAGAAGTGCGCTACTTAATTTTCATATATTTGAGGCTTTCCAGGGTATCATATTGTGACTGGTTTGTAACACAATTAAAGTTCTGTAAGGCTGCAGTCTTTGAATTTATTGAGGTTTGTTTTATGACTTAGCAACACAGTCTTGTACATTCTGTATGCACCTGAAAAGAAAGATGTATTTTGCAGTTACTGGATATAATAATCTATGACTCTTAATTAGAATGAAGTGGTTGATTGTGCAATTCACTTCTATACTTACTGATTTTTATGACTAGTTCTTTCAGTTACTGAGGAAGGGGTATGAAAATATCCATATATGATTATCATTTATTTACTTCTTTTAGTTCTATCAGTTTATATTTCATTTGTCTAAAAGTTCTTTTATTAACCTGATACATAGATATTTATAATTGATATTACTTCTGATATATTGACCCTTTTATCATTTATTAATTCTTGTAAGAGTCCACTTTACCTGATAAAATTTTTCTTTCTCTTTCACTTTCACTTTTGAAGGATAATTTTGCAGGTACAGAATTCCAGGTTGGTAGGCATCTTTTCTTTCAACTTCAAATATTTCACTCTACTTTTCTGTTGTTTTCATGGTTTCTGAGAAGTCAGATATGATTCTTACCTTTGTTCTGCTACATGTAAGATTTTTTTTCTCCTCTTGCTTCTTTGACTTCCTGTATTTTGAAAATGATATGCCTAGGTACAGAGTTTTTTGGTGTTAATCCCACTTGATGTTCTTTGAACTTCTTGGATCTGTGGTTTGGTGTCTGACAGTCATTTAAGGAAATTTTCTCAGTAAATGTCTTCTCTTTACTTTTTTATTTATATTCTTTTCTTTTCTTTTCTTTTCTTTTGTTGCACTGCATCTTAGTTGCTGTATGTGGGCTTTTCTTTAGTTGTGAGGAGCAGGGACTACTCTTCGTTGCAGTGCACGGGCTTCTCATTGTGGTGGCTTCTCTTGTTGCGGAGCACAGGCTCTAGGCGTACAGGCTTCAGTACTTGCAGCACACGGGCTCAGTAGTTGTGGCTCATGGCCCTGGAGCATGCAGGCTCAGTAGTTGTGGCCCACGGGCTTAGTTGCTCTGGGGCATGTGGAATCTTCCCAGACCTGGGATTGAACCCATGTCCCCTGCATTGGCAGGTGGATTCTTATTTACTGTACCACCAGGGAAGTCCTACATATTGTTTTCAATATTCTGTTCCTTTCTCTCTTTCCTCTCTTTCTTGTATTTCCATTACATATGTGTTAAACCTTTTATAGTTGTTGCACAGTTCATGGATATTCTGTTCTGTTTTCTTTCCAGTCTTTTTTCTCTTTGCTTTTCAGTCTTAGTGCTTTCTATTGAGATATCCTCAAGCTCAGATATTCTTACATCAGCTATATCCAGTCTGCTAATAAATCCATCATTCTTCATTTCTGTTTCGGTGTCTTTGATCGCTGGCATTTCTTTTCGGTTTTTTCTTAGGATTTCCATCTCTGTTTATATTGTCCGTCTGTTCCTAAACGCTATCTACTATATCTATTAGAGCCCTTAGCATGTTAATCATTATTGTTTTTAAATCTGTGCCTAGTAATTCCAATATCTGAGTCTGATTTTGATCCTAGCTGTCTCCAAACTGTATTTTTTGACCTTTTAGTATGTCTTAAATTTTTTCTTGGTCATTAGTCATACAATATACTTGGTGAAGGGGACTCTCGTAATTAGGCCTTTAGTAATGTGATGGTACAGGCATAGAGAACAGACTTGTGGTTGCCACGGGAGAAGGGGTGTGTGTGGGGGGGAACTGTTGGGAGTTTGGGATTAGCAGATACAAACTGTTACATATAGGATGGATAAACAGCAGGGTCCTGTATTGTAGCACAGGGAGCTATATTCAGTATCCTGTGATAAGCCATAATGGAGAAGAATATGAAAAAGAGTCTATAACTGAGTTACTTTGCTATACAACAGAAATTAACACAATTCAATAAATTAACCATACTTCAATAAAATTTTAAAAAGCAAAAACATCTGCTAGAAAATGTATAACAACAACAACAAAATAACATGGTGGTAATGGGTCAGGGAGAGAGCATTCTGTAGTCTTATGATTAGGTCTCAGTCTTTTAATGAGCCTGTATCTCTGGGCTGTGAACCTCACATGTGTTTCTTGATGTCCCCCATAGCCCTAATTTAGTTGGGACAGGATGGCTAGAGCAGGCTAGAATTGGGTATTTCCCTTTTTCCAGTCAGTTTGATAAAACCCCAGCAGGTTAGGCTCTGATTAAGGAAAGCTATGACAAACCTAGACAGAGTGTTTTTAAAAAGCAGAGACATCTCTTTGTTGTCAAAGGCTGTATAGTCAAAGCTATAGTTTTTCCAGTAGTCTTCACATATGGATGTGAGAGTTGGACGATATAGAAGGCTGAGCACTGAAGAATTGATGTTTTTGAATTGTGGTGCTGGAGAAGACTCGCGAATCCTTTGGACTACATGGAGATCAAATCAGTCGATCCTAAAGGAAGGCAACCCTGAATATTCTTCGGAAGGATTGAAGCTGAAGCTCCAGTACTTTGGCCAGTAGATGCTACAAGTCAGCTCATTGGAAAAGACCCTGATGCTGGGAAAGATTGAGGGCAGGAGGAAGAGGGAATGGCAGAGGATGACATGGTTGGATGACATCACAGATTCAATAGACATGAATCTGAGCAAACTCCAGAAGATAGTGGAAGACAAAGGATCCTGGAGTGCTACAGTCCATGAGGTTGCCAAGAGTCAGATATAACTTAGGGACTGAACAACAACAAAATACAAAGACAGCGATTCTCAGAATTTTAAAACTCCAAAAACGTTATCTATCAGAGGCATAGTAAAACAGAAAGTCACTAAAAATAGAAATATAAACAGTGGAGAAAAATATACCAGGCATAAAGTATGATACAGAAGAAAGTTAAAGTAGCAGTTTTCCTTGTATTCCTGCTTTTCTAATTAGAATCACACTGGATACTGCTACCCTCATTTCTTATTCCTTTCTTTTTATTTCCTTTCTTCTTTTTCCTTTGGGTGTGCTCAGCTGTTCTTTTTCTATTAAGGATCCAACACAGACTCCCACATTACATTAGGTGTCATTTTTTCCTTAATCACCTCAATCTCCAAAAGATTGACGGGTCCTGTATGGAACCTAGAAGAGAAGTAAAGCACCTTAGTGGGAAAACTGATGATATTTAAATTAAGTGTATAATTAATAATATTATACCAGTGTTAGTTTCCTTGTACTTTGGTTAACATTAAGGAAAGCTTTTAAGGAAAAGTAAGGGTGTAAAGGAACTCTGTATTTTTGCAACTGTTCTATAAATATATTTTAAAGATAGAAAAAGAAGGTTAAACACTGAGTTCAAGAAGCCAGTAGAGATAGAACAATTGAGCACACTCAAGAGAAAGAAATGAAAAGATCAGAAAATGAAATATAAGTAAAAAGTTGGGATACTTACTCTTTGGAATTATTAAGGCAATTTTCTGAGAAGACTGAGTAAAAAAAAAAGAAGGTGAACATATATAAAATTCAGAATGAAGATTGATACACTCACTGCATTCCTTTTGGTGGTATCATTTCTTGCAAAGCTGAGTCTTCTCTGCTGCTGATTTTTAAAAAGCAGAAACCTGTGAAATAAGAAATGAGGGTGGCAGTATCCAATTTGATTCTAAAATTTGAGAAATTGTGCAGTGCCCACCAGGTGCTAAATGCCCACCAGGTGCTAAATTTGAGTCTAAGTGTGTGATAAACAGAATTGTTAGGTGTTTCATTTGGTGAAATGGTGCCTTGAAGGAAACTGTTGAGACACTAAAGATGCCATTAACCAAGAAAGTCTGACAACCTCTGAAATGCAAGAATTATGAACAAGTAAATGCAAACAAAAAAAAAAATTGAAAATGTAGATGAAATGGATAAATTTGTAGAATAGTGATAGGCAACTTGAATATATTATGTGAAATAGTATGAAACATGGAAGGGTAATCAAAGATCTTCCCTCCCTAAAATCCCATACCTGGATGACTATATACGGGTGAATTCTATCAAATTTTGAAGGAACAGTTAATTCTTTTCTTAAACAAGTTACTACAGAAAATGGGAAAGTAATGAAAACTGCCTCTTTATGAGGCTACTTACCAGCTTGATTTCAAGCCCTGATAAATTCAAGGAGACGTTATAAAGCCATTTCTCTCATTCATATAGATGAAAGAATCCTAAATAAAATATTAAATATCTGAATCTAAAAATATACTAAAAGAGTGATGCATCATGATCAAACAGAATTTAGTTCAGGAATCCAAAGATAGTTCATCTTTAAAATAATTATTAATGTAATTCACCATTTTAATAGTTGAGAAAAGAAAAATGTTTTACTGATTTGAATCAGAAAAGCATTTTATAAATTTCATTTATTGTTTGTGATTTAATTCTTAGCAAACAAAGAATATATAAGGGAACATATTGAGTATTTGTATGTTAGATTTCTCTAAGTTTTTTTGTTATGGACATTTTCAAGCATAAAGATAGAGTGAGTGGTCTAATATACTTGAGAGTACTCATTGCTGAGCTTCAGTTATTACTGGTATATGGCAACTCTTTAATCTGTGCACACATACAGGCTTATACACTTTTTCCTGCCCTGCCAGATTATTTTGAAGAACATTCCAGATAGCATACTCTTTAAAAAAATCAATACTCACTATGTGCCTTTTTTCTTTATAACCATTAATGTTTTAAAATAATTAACACTAATTCCTTAGTATCTACTGTCTAACAGGGTTGAACTTGTCTTAACTGACTCATAAATGTGGCTTCAGATTTCACACATAGCATTTGGCTCTTAATCATTTTTTCTTTTAAACTATAATAGCTCCTTTACCTCTTTTTTTCATTTTTCTATTTATGTTACTAAGAAACCAGGTCATTTGTCCTATGGAATTTTCCACATTCGAGGTTTGGCTGATTCTGGCCACATGATATTGCTTAACATTTTTCTTTTTTCCCTGTCTTTCTTCTAACATGTAGTTAGGCTTGGTTAACCTCTGTTATTAGGGAAGGAAGTGGATAATAATTTTATAATTATTGATGCATAGCTTCTTTTAATAAACTTTTTATATCTTAACTGACCTGCTTGTTTATTTATTATTTATTTTTGACTGCCCTGGGTCTTTGTTACTGCATGGATTTTCTCTAGTTGCAGTGAGGAGAGGCTGCTCTTCATTGTGGCGCACAGGCTTCTTTCTCATTGCGGTGGCTCCTCTTTCTGGAGGCCGTGGGCTCTAGTGGAAAGGGCTTCAGTAGTCGCAGCGCAGAAGCCGACTGGTCGCAGCATGTGGTCTCAAGGGTGCGGGTTCAGTAGTTGTGACACGTGGGCTTAGTTGCTCTGCGGCCTGTGGAATATCCCCGACCAGGGATCAAACCCATGTCCCCTGCCTGGGCTGGTGGATTCTTACCCACTGTGCCACTCCAGGAAGTCAGATGCATAACTTTTTATTTCTTCATATCAGAAGGCACGTAATGCTTGGCTGCTTTTAAGATTGACCAGTGGATTTAGGCAGAGAAGGCAATGGCACCCCACTCCAGTACTCTTGCCTGGAGAATCCCATGGACGGAGGAGCCTGGTGGGCTGCACTCCATGGGGTCGCTAAGAGTTGGACACAACTGAGCGACTTCACTTTCACTGTTTACTTTCATGCACTGGAGAAGGAAATGGCAACCCACTCCAGTGTTCTTGCCTGGGGAATCCCAGGGACGGGGGAGCCTGGTGGGCTGCTGTCTGTGGGGTCGCACAGAGTCGGACACGACTGAAGCGACTTAGCAGCAGCAGCAGCAGCAGTGGATTTAGCTACCTGGCAGATGCAATCATTGTAAAGGTCTCCATCAGCCTTTTATTTATTTCTTTATTTTGCCACATTATGCGGCATGTGGGATCTTATTTCTCCAGCGAAGGACTGAACTCATGCTCTCTGCATTGAAAGCGTGGCGTCTTACCGACCAGACTGCCAGGGAACGCCCTCTACAGCCTTTTTGCCTGATGTTTTAGCAGTCAGTGATGGCTTGCTGCCTGGATCTTTATTTTGTTAGGTGGTTGCAAAATGGTGCTATTTGACTTTATTATCTTTTCTTTGTTTATTAGCTAGTCTTCTATAAAGAAGAAATACGATCCTTCTTCAATCCTTTGATTACCCTGAGGCACAGTTTGTATAGGAAAGGCAAGATAAATGCTTGATTCTTTTTTTTTTTTTTAAATGCTTGATTCTTTTTAGAAGAGCACTTTCTTACTATACTTCCAGTGAACATAATACTTAATGAGTGATATCACTAAGTTTGTCACTTTCTTAGTAAACTAACAGTGAATGTAATACTTAAGAATACTAAAGAACCTTTAGGTGTGTTTAATACCCAAAACCAAGACAAGGATGCCTGCTATTACTGTTGCTGTTTACCATTTTACCTGAAGTCCTTGTCAACAGTGTGAGGGAAGAAAAATAAAAGATGTAAATATTGTAAGGAAGAAAATTAAATTGTCGTTGTGTACATACTATATACTCAGTTTACTTCAGGGAAAAAAGAATCAGCAAACTATTAGAAACTGCTTAAGTTTATCAAGGATATTAAAAATCAATAGTTTCTTTTCCTCATCCTTAACTAACTAGAAAATGAAAAAAAAATTAAATGTGTGTCATTAAAACAACAAAACCTAGAAAGTACCTAGATAATTTACTCTTGAAAGGATGCTATTACTCCTGAAGTTTATCAATAAATTCCAGGTAATCTATGTCAAAATTTTAGCTGAGTATTTTTGAGGAACTCTGTAAACTTACGTGATTAAGCCTTTAAAAAAGGAGAATAAAGGGGAGTTTATCCTACTAGATATTAAGATATTCTACAAAAAGCCATAGTAATACAGTGTAGTTTTGTATAAGAACAAATAGGTCACTCAAATATATTACAGAACCTAGATATAGACCTGCTAATGGAACTTAACATATTTAAAGGTGACACCACAATCAATAGATAAAAATTAGATTGTTTACTAGATGGTTTCAGACAAAGAAAGCAGCTCATTGTCTATGAAGAAATAAATGTTATCTCTGTTCTATATTATATGCAAAAGTAGATTCCAAATGGATTAAGCACCTAAATGTGGAAAATACCAAAAGATTTCATTGACGAAAATTATCTTCTTTAAAAGCATATATTTTTGTGACCTAGGATTGGGAAAAGAACTTCTATAAATCTCAAAGCACAAACCAATTTGTGTGTAAATTTAATTGCATCAAAATAGGGAGTTCTGTTTAACAAAGGACCCCATGGGCAAAACTAATACACACGTGACACATGGGAGACAATATTTGCAATGTCTAAATGGCCAAGTGATTAATGTCCACTAGACTAAATTATACAGGAACTCCTGCAAATAAAGAAGATGAAGCAATCCCAGCAGAAAAATGGGCGTAGGATATAACCAGGCAGTTTATAGAAAAGGAAATCCTCAAAGCTGTAAGTATATGAAGAGTTGCTCAAGTGTATTAGAAAAATGCAAATTAAAACAATAAAGTATCGTTTCATAGGGCTTCCCTTGTAGCTCAGTCAGTAAAGAATCTGCTTGCAGTATAGGAGACCCGGGTTCGATCCTTGGGTTGGGAAGATCCTCTGGAGGAGGGCATGGCAACCCACTCCAGTATCCTTGCCTGGAAAATCTCATGGACAGAGGAGCCTGGTGGGCTGCAGTCCATGGGGTCACAAAGAGTTGGGCACGACTGAGCGACTAACACTTACTTACTTATCATTTCATATATGTTAGGCTGGTCGTTGTATAGTTGCTAAGTCGTGTCCAGCTCTTCTGTGACCCCATGAACTGTAACCCACCAAGTTCTTCTGTCCATGGGATTTCCCAGGCAAGAATACTGGAGTGGGTTACCATTTCCTTCTCCAGGGGATCTTCCCCACCCAGGGATTGAACCTGTATCTCCTGCATTGGCTCGTGGATCCTTTACCACTAAGCCACCAGGGAAGCCCCTGTTAGAGAAGAACTTAATGCTAGTGAAGATGCAGGGCTATGAAAACCCTTACACACTGCTGGGAAACATGCAGCCACTCTGGCCAGTAGCATGGCACTCAGAATAAAAACTTGATGTACATGACCCAGCAGTTCTGCTCTAGAGTTGATTTACCAAAGAAAATCTCAATCAGATCTATAGAGAACATTTACAGGGATGTTAACTGCAGCAGCATTTGTGGTAGAAAGGCATTGGAGGTAATCCAGGTATCCGGTGCAGGGATAGTATAGAGAAAAAATGTTTTGGAACACACCATGACATATTATATAGCAATTAGAAGCAGCACATCAAATGTACACATACAGAATGAATGGATTGTGTTACAGAATTGAAAAAGTAAAGAACAGAATGAGACAGAATAATACATAACAGTAAGATTTGCACACATCAAAAATACATGCACTTAGTAAACAAATATTTACTGTATAGCACAGGAAACTACGTTCAGTATCTTTTAATAACCTATACTGGGAAAGAATCTGAAATATATATGTGTATATGTGTATCTGAATCACTGCTGTATACCTGAAACTAATAAAATATTGTAAAAACAACTATTTTAAAAAGAATTAAAAAAATACATGTACTCAAAAACATTTTGCAAGAACACAAACAAATAAAGAACTTCTGTGGTGGGTCAGCAGGTAAAGAATCTGCCTGCAGTGCAGGAGACCCGGGTTCAATCTCACGGTCGGGAAGATCCCCTGGAGAAGGGAATGGCTAGCCTGGAGAATTCCATGGACAGAGGAGCCTGGCGGGCTACCAGTCCATGGGGTCACAAAGAGTTGGACACGACTGAGCCACTAACATATACAAATAAAAGTCAATAATAAGGATAGTAGGGTGGTTGCCTATGAGAAACAGGATAAGGGGAAATGTAAAGATTTTCATGACTCCCATATCATTTCATAGAATCATAGAGATTCTCTTATTTAAGGTATGATATGTAGTATATCTAACTGACAGTATGTTAAAAGCAAATGAAGTGACTGAGGCTACCATTGTCAACCCGTGCACCTTGTGGAATCTTACTCTCCCAACAGGATGTTTTATGAACCATAAATGTTGTGCGACCATCAGATATACAAGTGTAGAGACCCATATCAGCCTCTATATTGAATGCTTAGTATATGATTGCCTTTTAAATTAGTGAAAATTTAAATAGACCTTTGCTTTAATATTGTCTTCTTGCATCTTGCCTTTGGGGAATGTGCATAGAAACCACTTTGATGACCTTTGGTCTGAATTATCTGTTTGGATAAAGTTACTTGAAATCTCAGGATATATCTTAAGACTGTATAATATGTAAAATCTATTCCATATACATCTGTGTGTTTTAATATAAAATATGATTTCCCCAAATCTTTAGGGAAAATTCCCATTCTGGTAATGTGTGCTCTCTAAGACCCGCTAATATACATCCAATATGAGAAACAGTTTCTTAAGCTGACTTCATTGATCAGAGATCTGACAGATCTTTCGGAGCAATAATTTTTTTTTCTTACAGCAAGGCTTTTCACTATTCTGGCTCTTCTAAGATAGATTCTAGTTTGAAATACTACATTGTAAAACATACACTTATTGTATACATTATGATTTTTTTTTCTTTAACTTTTCAGAGACTGTGCAGTTGATCCAACTTGTGTTTTATGCATGGAGTGCTTTTTGGGAAGTATTCACAGAGACCACCGATATAGGGTTAGTAATACCCAGATGATAACCACACCTAGTATTGAAATTTATACTCAATACATTTTCTTCCTTTTTAAAATTCCAATATTTAACACTGAAACTGGGGAGAGCAGTTAAGAAACGTGTTATTGAAATACCATTAAACATGTGATGGCAGTGTAGAGACAAATTATGAATCCAGATTTCATGGAATACATGGTTTAAGAAAGGCAAGACAGATAGCAGCTCTTCCAGTATTGGTTTTCAGCTAGTTAGCTTTGCTGTTTATTTTTAATGTTTATTATCTTTCTAGTTCTAGGTTTATAAAGCAGGTTATCAAAAATTAGAGAATGAAGGTGAGAGTTAAAATGTGAGAGGGAGACTCTGAAGGAAGAATGAGTGAGCAAAATAAGGAGAAGTGACAAGATTATACCTTTAAGAAATATTTTTTGGTGAACCTCTACAGAATATTTGCTGTTTTTTAATGTTAAAGAGGCACCTACTATTATACAGTGTAAAAGAGAGCCAACTCCAAAACATAAGGCTAACCAGGTTTTGTTTGTTTATTTTACTGCTATAATACAAACAATACTTTTCCAAAAATCAAGTGTGTTTGCTTTTAAATTAGGGCCACAGAATACATTAGGCAGATTATTGCTAAGCCTGTCCTGGTTCCTGTACTGGAAATTGAAGCCAGAGCTGTGAACATTCAAAAATTTAGGGAACTGGAACTTCTCACACTAATCTCAAGTAAAACGATAGAGAAGAAATATTGCAGTCATCTTATTAATTCAAGAGCTTTATTAGTTCAGGATTTTTTCTCCTGTTTGTTTTTATTTACTCTGCCTGAGTATTGATAATAATCAACTAAAACAGCTGCAAAATTGAATTCGTATTTTTGTATATTTTTTTTATTTTCATTGAGCAAGAGAATCCTAGTTTCCTTTAGTCTGTTCTGCCTACCTATCTTTGGTAACCAGAACACGCATAAGAGCTATAGGGTGAAGTTATCATTTTCCATATGCCTGCCTGCTTATGTTTCTTGGTATCTTTGCAGCCCTTAAGAGTAACCATCATTTGTGAGTTTACATTAATTACCTTGTGATATGTAACATATAAATACTTTTCTTGAGCAAAATATGAAAGGCTTTTTCTAAAACTTGCACCTATACCCATTCGTAAACTCACAGCATGTTTTCAGAAGCAGAATTTCCGATCTACTAATTATTAAATAATAAGTTTTATCTTGCCAGATTCCTTGAATTATTGCTGCATTTTAAGGAAGCAGGAATAATTCTTGACCCCCACAAGTGGTAAAAAGTTTTGTGGCCAGATGGTATTTCCAGAGTTTACTTCCTTTTCAAAGAATGCTATTTAGAGAGTTTTAGAAAAGAAAAAATAAATGATTTCCGTAGTTTTCGTTGATCACTTTTCTGATAATACATGCAGCACTCTTATTAGACTTTTGTAGAAGATAGCAGTTAAAGGAATCTTTGTAACTCTTGAATCTGTTATAGTATGTTATAGCCTAGTAGCACAGATACCAGCAGTATATCAGTTTAGCCAAAACCTAGCAAGAAAACCCTTGTGATTTTTACTAATTAGAAACTCATGCAAGTGGACATATTTTACCTCTTTAAAATAGATGTAGCCTTGTTTGGTAGAAACCAGTGCAATACTGCAAAACCAGAAGCAATTATTCTTCAATTAAAAATAAATAAAAAATAGATGTTGCTTACTAAACACTATAAAGTAGCTTATTTTATTTTGAAATCACTTAAACTAGCCTATAGGCTTATTTAAAATAAGTTTTAAAACATTGAGAGATTTGGCATTTTGATTTTATCCTCCAAAGAAATTAAACATTTTAGCAATGTTATTTCCTTAGCACTTGATATTCCTATTTATAAGCTGATAGTCCTCAGTAAATACTTATTGACAAGATACTTTACAATTTCTTTTCAAGATGACAACATCAGGAGGTGGAGGTTTCTGTGACTGTGGTGATACTGAAGCTTGGAAAGAGGGTCCTTACTGTCAGAAACATGAGCTTAACACCTATGAAACTGAGGAAGAAGAGGTAAAAACATTTTCACAAAATTGTTTTAAGGAAATACTATTTTAACTATGCTTTTGAAATATTTTCAGACCTAGAATTAGGTTGTAATATAGAATTGTGTAAGTAAAATAGCCCTGGCACAATAAACAGTATCCAACTATACTTGAAAAGCTTTTTTGCATTTTGTGGATGCCATACAATTACTAATAGAACACACTTGAAATCCTAGAAATTTAATTTAATTTGAACTTTTGCATTGGTTTTATTTTAAGCATATATGAGCTTTTTTAAGTCTTCATTTTTTATTAAAAGGATTGTTTGTGGTTACATGTGGACCAGTTAACTTAGTTGATTTTTATTTGTGTTGTGACCAAGACTTTGTAGACTGGATACCTTTCTTTTCTATAGTCAATAGCAGCCAGTCCTACTCATCATCTCCCAGTAAATCAGTGTCATTGGATATGTGATGGGACCAAACATTGGGATGATAGCTCAGTACAAATTATACTTATTCCAGTAAATAATGTGCTTTCTAAAATTATCGTTGATCCTTCATTGTTTTTCTCTAAATATTTGGAATGATTCAGTGGATTCTCACTAAATAAATAACTTTAAACTCTGCTGTTTGTGGCAGTTGATATTTGATTTAGGATCTTATTTCAGATTTTAATTTTAAATGGCAGAGAGGTGGGTATATTTGAAGTACTTATTGCATTGTTAGTAAGTAGATCTCATATAGATTTGGGGCAAGTGGACATTGCTAGTCCTTCCTCATGCATGTATCTTCGTGGTCTCAAGTATTTTAACAGAATGACCAAAGAATTTATGGTGTAGGACAGTGTCTTTTAAACTGTGTTCTACTGTGTTTTGGATGGATGAAGTTTGTGCAAAATGATTCAGTGCTATAGAAGACATATATTTGTTTGTGTTTCATTTGCTTTGTGCATGTGTTCTGGGATTATTTGCTAGAGAGAGATGCCAAGTGATCAGGGTTTCAGATTTCTCCACTGGCAGTTGAAACAGCTCCATTTTTATCTCTTACATATTGGATTGGGATTCTGTATATAAAAATACAAGCAAGGCAAACAAAGACAAATTTGGAAAGGGGGGTTTTAACTTTTGGAAAAAATTTGAGAACTAGTATAAAACTTTAAGATTCTGGGAGAAAATATTTACAAATCATATCTAATAAGTGTCTGGTATCTAGAGTATATATCTTATAACTCAGCAACAAAAAGACAACACAATTAAAAATGGGCAGAGGACCTGAATAGACATTTCTCCAAAGAAGATATAATACAAATGACCAACAAACACATGAAAACATGCTCAAGATTATTAGTCATTAGTTCAGTTGCTCAGTCGTGTCCAACTCTTTGTGACCCCATGAACCGTAGCACGCCAGGTCTCCCTGTCCATCGCCAACTCCCAGAGTCCACCCAAACCCATGTCCATTGAGTCGGTGATGCCATCCAACCATCTTATCCTCTGTCGTCCCCTTCTCCTGCCCTCAATCTTTCCGAGCATCAGGGTCTTTTCCAATGAGTCAGCTCTTCGCATCAGGTGGCCAAAGTATTGGAGTTTCAGCTTCAACATCACTCCTTCCAATGAACACCCATAGGAATTGTAAATCAAATCAGTGAGATACCACTTCACACCCAATAGGATGGACATAATCAAAAAAGTGATAAGCGGATTGGAAAGGATATAGAGAAATTGGAACTCTACAGTGCTAGTGGGGTTACAAAATGATTCAACACTGTGGAAAACAGTTTAGCTATTCCTCAAACTGTAAACATTGCCATATAAGCCTGTAATTTCATTTCTAGGTATATATGCAAAAGAATTAAAAACAAATATTATGATATGTACACGCACAAACATGTTAGTAGCAGCATTATTCATAATAGCCAAGAGGTGGAAATAGCCAAAATGTCTCTCAGTGTGTGAATGGATAAACATACAGTGTAATTTTTTTTTAATTTAATTTTATTTATTTATTTATTTTTTCATTTATTTTTATTAGTTGGAGGCTAATTACCTCACAGTATTGTAGTGGTTTTTGTCATACATTGACATGAATCAGCCATGGATTTACATGTATTCCCCATCCTGATCCCCCCTCCCACCTCCCTCTCTACCCGATCCCTCTGGGTCTTCCCAGTGCACCAGGCCCGAGCACTTGTCTCATGCATCTAGCCTGGGCTGGTGATCTGTTTCACCCTAGATAATATACATGTTTCGATGCTGTTCTCTCGAAACATCCCACCCTCACCTTCTCCCACAGAGTCCCAAAGTCTGTACATCTATGTCTCCTTTTCTGTTTTGCATATAGGGTTATAGTTACCATCTTTCTAAATTCCATATATATGCATTAGTATACTGTATTGGTGTTTATCTTTCTGGCTTACTTCACTCTGTATAATGGGCTCCAGTTTCATCCATCTCATTAGAACTGATTCAAATGAATTCTTTTTAATGGCTGAGTAATATTCCATGGTGTATATGTAGCACAGCTTCCTTATCCATTCGTCTGCTGATGGGCATCTAGGTTGCTTCCATGTCCTGGCTATTATAAACAGTGCTGCGATGAACATTGGGGTGCATGTGTCTCTTTCAGATCTGGTTTCCTCAGCGTGTATACCCAGAAGTGGTATTGCTGGGTCATATGGCAGTTCTATTTCCAGTTTTTTAAGAAATCTCTCCACACTGTTCTCCATAGCGGCTGTACTAATTTGCATTCCCACCAACAGTGTAAGAGGGTTCCCTTTTCTCCACACCCTCTCCAGCATTTATTGCTTGTAGACTTTTGGATAGCAGCCATCCTGACTGGCATGTAATGGTACCTCATTGTGGTTTTGATTTGCATTTCTCTGATAATGAGTGATGTTGAGCATCTTTTCATGTGTTTGTTAGCCATCTGTATGTCTTCTTTGGAGAGATGTCTGTTTAGTTCTTTGGCCCATTTTTTGATTGGGTCATTTATTTTTCTGGGATTGAGCTGCAGGAGTTGCTTGTATATTTTTCATACAGTGTAATATTACTCAGTTATAAAAAGAAATGAAGTAATGAACTTTCAAAACATCATGAAAGAAGCCAGACACAGAGGGTCATATATTGTATGATTCCATTTATATGAAATATCCAGAAGAGAAATCTGTTTCGAACACAGACTGGTGGTTGCCAGGGGATAGGGAAGAGAAGAATGGAGAAAAACTGCTTAATGGGTAAGGGCTTTTACTCTGAAGTGATAGAAATGTTTTAGAACTAGATACAGGTGATTGTGGCTTAATATGAGGTGCTAGATACCAGCAGACTGTTCACTTTAAGTTTTCTAAGAAAAATTATGAATCTGCTTGCAGTTACTCTGTTGGCTTTATCCTCATACATTAGTGGGGTAGCTATGAAGTAGTGAAGACAAGTTAATTTCCTAAATTTTAAGAAGATTCTGGGACTTCAGGTGGTCTAGTGGTTAAGACTGTGCCTGCCAATGCAGGAGACACACGTTCAATTCATATGCTGTGGAGCAGCTAAGCCGGTTAACTGCGACCACTGAGCCCAAGTAGCTGCGTGCTGCAGCTACTGAAGCCCGAGCGCCCAGAGCCCGTGCTCTGCAAGAAAAGCCACTGCAATGGGAAGCCCACGCGCACCGCAGCTAGACAAAGCCTGTGCACCGCAGTGAAGACCCAGTGCAGTAAACATAAAATAAATATGTTTTTAAAGTTCAATACTGTTGGAAAAAAGTGAAAATGCCAGCAAGATACATGCTTGAGTGAAATTATATGGTCCTGCCTGGAGAATATATATTCCAGCAATCTGATAGAGAATCAAATCTCCAGGCTCTGCCATTTAATTCCTACTTAAGAATTCAGTTAAGAGAATGAAGTCTTTGAGGAAAGACTAGAAGATGTTAAAAGATAGCATTCTGTTTAGCATACCTGGTCCCCACTCACTAAATTTATACATTATCTCAGTTTTCTATATTTTGTGCTTGAAATGGAAGAAAACTATGTAATATTTGGAACGTGACTTTTTAGTCTGTCATAGAATTGTTTTTATTGAACATAATTTTATTTTTGTTTTACATTCAGCCTACATCTTAAGAAAAAGTTGGAAAAATTGGATTATATACTTCTGTTGGGATAGTGTTTAGAACAGCTGTGTAAGATAAATACTACTGTTACCCATATTTTGTAGCTGTGGAAGCTTGAATCTTATTTTAAGAAAGTTGTCTGCAGTACCGCACCCAGTTAAGTGCTGGTACTGGGCTTTAAACCTAGGTATTTCAGACAACTCTGATAGTACATTGCACTGATTTTTGGAAACGTTTTTTGGCAGTGGAATTTTTTAAAATAAAATTTTAATGAAATCCCAATAGTAAAACACAAAAGTGGTATTATTAATGAATTTATTTTTTATAAGTTGGAATGTATATTATTTACTTGTTAGAAAGGCATTCATGATTATTTTGTTTCTAGTTAATTTCTAGTTTTAGTTGGGCAGTGTGGAGAAAGCTCTCATTCATACCTTATTTGCATAAGACAGCAGTTAAACTCTTTTATATTATATGGTTACTTTTTTTCCCCTTCTTTTTTTTCTGTTTGGCTGTGTCACTTGGCTTGCAGGATCTTAGTTCCCCAACCAGGGACTGAACACATGCCCTCAGCAGTAAAAGCTCAGAGTCTTAACTGGACTGTGGACCACCAGGGAATTCTCTCTGTTTTTTTCTTTTGACAGTCTAAAAATTCAAACATTATAGAGGTATAGAAGTGATCACATAAAAGATTAAAGTTCTCCGTAATTCCCATGGTTTTCTAAGATAACGGTAGCCTTTTTAGCCTTTTTAACTCACTGACAAAGGCTTGCATTCTCTAATATAAATGTCATCAAAAACCATTATTAATCATAATAGGTAATACAACATGGGATAAAAACGGTCATTTATTTTCTCATTCTGACTGACTTATGCTGTGATAAGAGCAAAGGAACAGAAGTCTCTTCAAATAGCATTTGATTTCCCATTGTACACATGAATAGACTTGCACAGCCTAGCATCTCTTCACTGTAGAAATGTTTCTTAATCCGTAACCATTTTCAAGAAGTTAACATGTGCATATAAAGATGGCAGAAGAATCTTTATCTGGAGACTGTTTAAAAATATAGATAATCATATATTTTTAAACAGATGTGTATTTCAAATATGAAACATCTCTGACAGGCCCTGGGATGTTGTAGAACAGAGTTTGAACACTACTGGCTTGGATTCTCAAGAGGTGGCAGTTGTTTCTATCACAACACCATTTCATTCCTATAAATCCTGTTTATCATAATTCTTCAGTCCTCTAAAATGTCTTGTATTATGGGACATAATAATGTAAGAAACAGAATGACCGTATAGTGAGATACTATAACCTAGAAAACTGAGTTTTGGTTCTACTTTTTATTTTAGTTCTGTGTGAGGTTCATTTTATGATTTCTAGCCACTCTTCTATGAATCCCCAAAAGGTTCCAGTTCTGGTACCTTCTTTATAATAGGTGATTTTACCATGTTAACTTCTAAAGTCTCCATAAGAAATGGTAGCAAACCTGGTAGCAGTATAAAAAAAATTTTTTTTTTTGATGGAACATATAAAGCATAGGTAGAAAGTTCTGTAAGACTTTGGAAAATCTTCTTCTTACTTTACTTTTTCTTGCACTCTTTAAGCCCTACACCCATCTTCTTTAGGAATCTGTCCTTTTTTCTTCATTCTTGTTATTACTCTCTTCCATTTGATTTATATCAGTTCCATTAAGCTGGTCCTTGGTGAGGATGTACAAAAATGTTTCTGTGTCCTTATGTATATTTGCAAGAATGTGCTGGTTCCCTTTCCATCATGTTGGAATATATTGATTTTCTTATTGAGAGATGAATATAACACTTTTAGCCATTAAGCTGAATAACATGTTTATCTTAAATCTAAACATAAGATAAAGCATTAAGATTAAAGATTGTGTAAAACATTTTGCCAGCCTGACTGAAAGATACCATGATAAACTTACTGTATGTTTATAGTAATACTTTTTTACATTAGCGTTGAAATTTAGTGACTTATTCACTGTTAAGTCTAATGTGCGAACTTCCGTGTTACATGCATACACAACTTGTCTCACTGAAAGTGAGTGACTCTTAACTGCATCAAGGAGCAGTTTTCTGATCTTGTTGACTTCTCCCCTTTAGAATCCTCAAAATTAGGCTTTCCTTCATACCTGTAAAACTAAATATTGCTTGCCTGTCCTTAGATAACTTTTCTTTGTTTATCCTGGAATTTGGGGATTAGAGGGATATGAAGCTGTAAACATGCTTTTAAGATCCCATAATGCCATTCCAAAATTTTTAGATGTGTTAGGCATTGGAGAGCCTTGGAATATTTTGATTCAGAAGATTCAGTAATAGGGATTATTGTGGACAAAATGTTTTAGAAGTTTGATTTGCTGAAATACAACATATAGGATCAAATTGAAGAGAAATTGACGCTGGAGGATCAGTCAGCCTTTTACAGTAGTATTTTGAGGAGGAAGGCAGAATGGGAAAAAGGAGAATTAATGTGCGTTTAACATGGTTGCTTTTTTCTTCTTTCAGGATCCTCTTGTCCATTTATCAGAAGATGTGATAGCAAGAACTTATAACATTTTTGCTATTATGTTTCGATATGCAGTAGAGATACTAACCTGGGAAAAAGAAAGTGAATTACCACCAGATTTAGAGATGATGTAAGTACAACCCATTTATTCTTTGTATTTGCTTATACTTAGTTTTAAACATTTTGATTCTAATTCCTCAAATTAATGTAGCTAGGATTGAACATAATCTTTTTTAATTACTAGTTTTCAGCAAAATAATAACCTTGATTTTATAGTTTTAAAATATATGTGAGCCATTTAATTAGTAGAGGTTTTTTCCTGTTGGTTGCTTTGGCTGATTTATAGCCATATTTTAGCTAAAGCTGTACCACTGGTTGCAAGCACGGGCACTTTTCTCTTCTTTTTGTGTTAAAGCTGTTAACTCGATAATTCTTTTTGTTTCATCTGTCAGATTTGATTAGGGAATGAGCACTGTGACCTAAGTGAGTTTTTTGGTTTGACTAAATGCACAAATTCAGTTTTAATCATTTTGATTCTGAATTTTTTTTTTAATTTATTCTACACTTTGTGCTTCTTTTGGTGTACATCTAACTTTTTTTTTTTTTTAACCATTTGTTCTTAAATTATTGAGGAGATTGTAAATTTGCAACCAGAGAGCTGGATTCTGCTATAGCTGTATTACAGCTAAGGACTTAACTTTTTTGCATGAATGTGCTTGCCTCGAGCAGCCTTCTCTTTTACATTTAATTCTAACCAATCTTGTTGGAATCATACTCATACTCAAGGTTGAATACAAGTGAGAGTCTAAAGGACATTGGTGCTGTATCTTTTTTGCTTTCTCAACAGTGTTCCAAATAATCAGGTTATAGTTTATGTTTCTTAATGAAATGAGATGTTAGCATTCCTTTTTGGAACTGTTGAAAGTGACTTAGTTAACCTCATAACTTTATCTTTGTGTATTTTGAGTTAGGAACCAACTAAGATCTAAATCTAAAATCCAGATTTAGACCCTAGAGAATAGAAAAGTTGTGTTTTTATTTTTCTATTCCATTTTCAGTTTGGGACTACCAGCACAGAAGGGAAAACAATCTAACTTACTTGTAATGTTTTCTCATCTTAGTAAATGACGTTTGATCTACCCAGAAACCTGAATCACCCATGTATCCACTTAGATTTCGGGTCCAGCAGGTTACCCCTGTATCAAGTTGTTCTACTTTTGTTCATCTGTGTTACTACTGTGGTAGTCCAAATTATATTAATTTCATCCTTGGACAGCATGATACCCTTAACCAGACTGCCATATCCACTCTTGTCTCCCTGCAGTTCATTCTCCGCACTGTAGCCACAGTGAATTTTAAGGCAAATCTGACTATAGCTCCTATTTCACCATTTCAAATCCTGGATTGCTCTTAGGATGGAAAAGTCCAAATCTGTTTCAGGGTCTTTAAGATTTCTGCCTCTCTCCAGACTAATCTCCTCCTTCCTCCCTGTGCTCCACCACCCAGTTTCCCTTTACCACCTCAGGGTACCACCCAGGGTACCACCTTTCACTTTTTACTAGACTATAGTTTCTCAGCCTTGGCACTGTTGACTTTGGGGGTCAGATATTATGGGCATGACTTGTGCATTGTAGAATTTTTAACTGCATCATTGGCTTTTACCCACTGGACACCAGTAGCACTCCTATCCCAGTCATGACGACCAAAAATGTTTCCAGACATTGCCAAGTGGTCATCTCTGAAGGGTTGAGGAGAATTCCCCCTAGTTGAGCACCACTGATAGCCAGTTCTGACTTCAGCTCTCAAGTTACTTCTTTGGCAGTTCCCTGAACTCCCAGACTGGTTTTATCCCACTCTGGCATCCTGTTCTTGATAAAAACTAATTCACACAGATTATATGTATGTATCTTTTGCACCAGCTTGATAACATCATAGAGTGTGGGGACCACAGATGACTTCGTTACAGATATGTGCCTAGTGCCTAGCACATTCCCTAGGACAAAGTGTCTGAAGTGAAAGTGTTAGGTGCTCAGTCATGTCCAGCTCTTTACAACCCCATGGACTGTAGCCCTCTAGCCTCCTCTGTCCATGGAATTCTCCAGGCAAGAGTACTGGAGTGGGTTGCCATGCTCTTCTCCAGGGAATCTTTCCAACCCAGGGATTGGACCCTGGTCTCCTGCACTGTAGGCAGATTCTTCACCATCTGAGATACTAGAGAATCCCAGGACAAAGTGTTCTCTTAATAAATCATCCTGGAGCAGGGTGATATGCAAATAGATGATGTGTAATTAATGTTTTATCCCACAGCGAGAAGAGTGACACCTACTATTGCATGCTGTTTAATGATGAGGTTCATACCTATGAACAAGTTATTTATACTCTTCAGAAAGCTGTTAACTGTACACAAAAAGAAGCCATTGGCTTTGCAACTACAGTAGATCGAGATGTAAGTAATTTCATTACATTGATGTTGTGTAATTACACTTTTAATACAGATAAGGTATCCTAGAAAATTAAGTTAAAAGTGTTTGTCTAGGTTTTTTTTTTTTAATTTCATATGAATATTGTCCCAAATATATATTGGATATAACTGTAGGCTGTTGTCAGAAAGTTTAGGTGAAAACATAAATTGCCTTCATTCTACACAGAAGAACAAATGTAGTATTGTTCAAAGGTATATACTTACTGATGGCTTGAAAATGTTAGGATTGCTTTGAAGGAAAATATTTTAATTTACTTTCTAATTAATGAATAAAATAAACATTGTAAATATTTAAACTTTGACCAGAGTTGTTATATGCTCATATAACACTGTTTACTGATTCAAAAATGATTAATACTGAATATAAATATTTTTGCAAGTTAATCTCAAATGTCTTTATTTACAGGGACGTAGGTCTGTTCGATACGGAGAATTCCAGTATTGTGAACAAGCAAAATCAATAATTGTGGTAAGTAATGTAAAAACATGTGTACACTTGTATTTTTTATTAGTATAAAACTAGTCCCACATTTTGGTGTTTATGAACACATTTTTCTGCCTTCTTGAATGTAAAGCCAACATCAGCTAAAAATCACGTTTAAAGATACGTTAGTATAACATTGCTTGTTGCTTTACCTAGTTTTTTTTAAGCTGTAAGATAGATATAAAAAAATGAATGTTTAGATGCAATACATATATATTTTTTCTCTCTTCCTATTTCTTCATCAAAGATGTCTTAGAAAGTTTTTTGCTTTTTGTTTTGTTTTTGATAGGGTTTCATGTTACCTTTTTAGGAATTAAATTGGCCTTTAGCACCAAGACTAGAATTCAAGGGAAGTTGTTTCTTGGTCACTTATAGCAAGGTATGCTGTATAGCATTTAGTGTATAATACATCTGAAAGAAAACTATTCCCCACATTTAGATTTATTTTTAAAAGTTAGAATTTATTGTTTTTAACTATTCCCTGTAACTGCACTTTATGTAAATATCCTTTTAAAGTATAATTTTATATATTGTAAAATATTTTAAATATATAGATAAAATATGGAGATAGCACAGTAAATGCCTGTGTGCTACATTATATCTTATTTTCTTCATGCTTATTTTAAATAAATAAAATAGTACAGAGGCACTTGTATTATCTCTTCTAAATCCCATTCCCCTTCCTCTTTCACTAGAGTTAACTACTTTTGTTAATTAATTTTTCATTTCCATACATGCCTTTTACTTTATCTGCTAAATACCTATCAATATTATATGCATTGATTTGGAGGTCTTTAAACATTATATAACAAGATTCATACTGAATGTATTATATTGTAACTTGGCTTTTCATTTCAGCATTGTTTCTAGATTTATCTGTGTTGATACATGTATGGTATAAAGTATTCCATTGATGACTATACCATCAATGGTGACTTGTCTTTTCATGTCAGTGTTGTTTCTAGATTTATCTGTTTCGATATATGTATCTGTAAAGTATTCCATTGATGACTATACTGTAATTTTACATTCTCCTGTTGATGAAGAGTTTGGATATTTCCAATTTTTTCTATGACAGTCAGTCCTGCTATGGACGTTTTTTGGTCCTCTTGTTGCATAAAAGCAAAAGTTTCTCTAGTATATATACCAAGAAATGGCATTGTCGAGTTGTTAAGTTATAAGCATTTTCAGTCATACTAGATTTTGCCAAGGTAATCCCCGAAATAGTGGTACCCAGTATACATTCCAACCAGCAGTGAAGTACAGTTCCCGTGTCTCTACTGCTTTGTCAGAACTATATATTGTCAAATTAAAAAATTTTTGCCAACCTTCTGTGTATGTATGGTATCGCATCTGTTAGATTTGCACTGCCTTGATTACTGAGTATCTTATTTCATATTTATTGTATTGGTCATTTAAGTTTTCTGTAAGTTTCTTGTTCATATACTTACCCATTTTTTTTTAAGTTATTTGTCTTTTTCTTACTCATTCGTAGGGGTTCTTTACATATAATCTGAATCCTGATCTTTTGTTGCAGTATCTTTTCCTGACATATGACTTTATGTCTTATTTGTGATGCCTCTCCTTGAGCAAAAACTTTTAATTTTAATGTAGCAAACTATATTTTTCTGTTTATGAGTTTGTGTCTTATTTTTTAAATTATTGATATCTGGACATACTCAATTTAATAATGCATTAGAAACAATACTGTGGTAGAACATCTGCATTCTTAGGAACTATATACTGAACTTTTTAGGAATAAGAGGACATGATCCATGTAAGTTACCTTCTGTGATTATTTTTTGTCTGTGTGTGGAAAAAGAAAGATAAAGTGTAAATGATAAAGCAATTAGGATAGAATTTTACAGGTAATTTTACAGAATCCAGGTAAAGGAGATGATATTTTTTCCCTTTAATTTGTTGTTTAATAGTGTTATTTCAGTTTTTCCCTAAAAAACAAGTCTCTGGTAATGTCTGCATAGATATAGCAATACTATTTTCATAATATAGAATAGAAAGTTCAGAGATAGATACTAGTATGAGGAAAATCTAGGACAAAGATATATTCTAGAGGGGAGGAAGAGAGCTTCTTAACCAAGACTAGAACCCCAGGAGTTAAAAAGAAGACATTTTTTTGGCTACATAAAAAATTTGCATAGCAGAATATTATTAAAAATGTAGTAAATTTAGAAAAATTATTTCTAACACAAAGGATAGACATTTAATGTTTATGATAAACAGAGCACTCATAGATTATCAAGTAGGGAGCAAACAACAGAATAGAAAAATGGACATGGGGTATGGAAAGACAACCACAGCAGAGGTAATCTCAATGGTATAAATATATGTAAAAAAAGACTCAAGCTCACTAGTAATTAGCAAAATGACAGGAAGATTTCATACCCAACAGATGGAGAAATTAGAGTGATAAAGTACCTTGCTGGCAGAGATGCATAAATTACTACCATGTATTTGGAAAACAATCTACTAGCATATATTAAAATTTTGCCTCTCCTAGAAATTTATCCCATAAAAATATAAGCACCAGTTAGTGTGTGTACAAAGATGTTCACTACTACCTTTGTTGTAGTCATAGAAGATTGAAACAGAGAATATGAATACCCTTCTCTAGAGAATGTTTAAATAAATCCACACCACAGAATATGATGAGTCATTAAGCTCACCCCCCCAAAAAAATCTGTTAACACAAAGATGCAAAAGAGTATGGTAATATTCCATTTTTTTGGAAATCAAACCAAAGTCTTTATAACTGTGTGCATATATGATACATATAAGGTGGATAAAATATTCAAAGGTATACTGTGCTAAAGTGGGTTATGGAGATGGGATGAGATAGGTAGAAAGATGATTCAAAAAGAAAAGGAAAAGGGGGAAATCATGTTAAATGAAAAGTTTTGATAGACTTAAATACATTTCTCCAAAGAAGGTGTGCAGATTGGCAAAGAACAGGGAAGCATGCTCAATATTATTAATCATTAGGGGAATGCAAGTAAAAGCCACAATAAGATAGCACCTCATATGCATTAAGATGGCTGTTATAAACAACAATAATAACAAAATCACAGGTATTGTCAAGGATATGGGAAATGGAACCCTCGTGTGGGAATGTAAAATGGTGCAACCACTATGGAAAACGGTATGGTGCTTCCTCTAAAAATTAAAAATAGAATTACCATATGATCCAACAGTTTTGCTTCTGATTATGTACACAGAAGAATTGAAAGCAGAGTCTCATGTTCATAACAGCATTGTTCAGTTGACAAAAGGTGTCTATCAATTCATCCACTGATAGACACTTAAGGAGCTATTTAACTGGATGAATGGTTAAACAGAATTTATATACATACAGTAGAATTTTATTCAGCCTTAAAAAGGAAGAAAATTCTGGTACACACTACTGTGTAGATGAACCTTGAGGACATTATGCTAAGTGAAATAAGCTAGTCACAAGAAGGTTCTGTTTGTATGAGGTACCAGCGTATTTGGGTACAGAGTTTCAGTTTTGCAGGATGAAGAGTTCTGGAAATCAGTTGCACACCAGTGTGTACTTTGCACCACAGAACTGCACACTTAAAAATGGTTAAGCTGGAAAGTGTTGTGTGTTTACTATAATTTTTTTTTTAAGTACTGATAACATCACATTTGTGCAGTGAAGTAAATTATTCAAATTAGTGTATAATTACATTAAGAAATTAGTTTAAAAACGTACAGTCAGTTTAACACTTAAATAATTTATAATTGATGGGGCACATTTTCAGATATAAGACCAAGAATTCAGGTTAAAACTGTAACTTCTTACTTTTTTGTAAGAATCCTAGGATTCCTTCTAGAAAATCAGAATCTGAATAAAGCAACCCAAGTGGTGTTTTTCTTACACACATACATGAATAACTCACCTATAATGATGAGAGTGTAGTTATATTTAATAAAAATTTGACTTACTTTATAGAAAATAAAAAAACCTTTTTAAGTTTTGGTTTTTTTCATCCTGTCATTTCTTTTTAAGAGAAATACCAGTAGACAAACAAAGCCACTCAAAGTTCAAGTTATGCATTCGTCTATTGTCGCACATCAGAATTTTGGTTTGAAACTTTTGTCTTGGCTGGGAAGTATTATTGGATATTCAGGTAGGTCCATAAAACCTTCTGCAAATTGACTTAAAAATGAGCTCATATGCCCTAGTAAAACTATTTTGGAAAAGTAACAAATGGAATCAGGTGTTCTGATTTTTCCTTTCTTTTCTTTTCTTTTTTTTTTTTTGCTTTAGTTTCATGTTTTAAAATACCATCTAAGAATATCTTTATATACACAAAAAAATACTTCCCAAATTTTGATCTATGGGATCTTTTTCATATGCATACATTTATGTATTTTCATACATAAATAAAAGGTATTTATTTATCTTCAAATAAAGGAAACAGTAGATTAAACAATTGTAAATGATTTTAATATGCTAATAAATCTAAATCTTACCAGCTTGATAAAAGAACCTATTTTTAATGGAGCATCCTGTGGAATTCTTTTCCACAAAGCAAGCTGGAAAATGCTACTGTAAATAAAACCTAAATGGTTGACCGTTTAAAGGATATCTTTGTTTTGATTTCTACAGTTTGTGTTTACCGATAATTTGCAACCCTGAAAATATGCAAATTTGAAGTTACTATGTTTTTGAATTTTTGTTTTTCCATAGTCTACAGATCAGATAATCTTTTAAAAGTAGTGGTAACAATTAAGAGCCTTCATGTCCAATGCCAAAAATACAAGTTTGTTGTGTAACACTGAAGAGTAAACTAGGAATACATCTAAGCTGTCTGTCCTACATTTCTTCAGGCAAGGGATGTGGTTTGGATGCATGATATTCCAGTGTTTGCTATAAAGAAAATTTCTAAAACATTTGTATTGAAAAGCTATTAGAATACTGCCAACTGTGAACTGACAAGTGAAAATCGGGAAATGTGGAAATTTAGGAGAATATGTTTGCTTGCCTTTTAAATGTCTTTCCAGTTAGTTTTCTTAACCTTTTTTAACTTTGCTGTTTTCCATTGGGTATCTATCTGTATGCCAAGTACTGTGCTACAGGATTAATAAATAGTATCATGGAAACAGTTTTCTGCTAAAAATTTTTCTTTGAGAAAATTTATCATCAACAATTTAAAGACCTTATCATCTATTATTTAATATATATAAAGTTTTCTCTGTAGCCTTCTAAAAAATTTCTATTTGGTGGCTCTTATAATTAAATTAAAAAAGTTTCAGATTATTTTGCATGATTGTAGATGACTAAAAACAGTGGTTTTAAATATAAAATACAAAACCGGAGGTTACTAAAGTTCTAATTTTGTTAATGCTTACATTAATATTTGAAGGTTTTTTTTTAAGTTTAGCATTTAGAATATGTAGGAATTTGTCTTCCAAAGCCTCTCATATAGTGGGTATACATAAGTACATATTTTTGTATTTTTGTTTAATAAAGAACATTTTGCATAATAACAATAAAATGGACTGGTATATATTAAAGTACAGAGCATGTATTCTTTTAAATGGTAGCATAATTTCGTATTATACCTATCTTTTGTTACCATAGGATATATAACAATTTTCTAATACCTGGTTTAATTAGCATAGATGCTTAGAAAACCATGTGTACGTCAGTGGCTTTTGGATTGATTGTTGTTTAAATTGTTTAAGCATAAAAGGTCATTGCCATTCTGATAAACAAATATTTTGGTATTCTGGAATAAAAATTGGTATATAATGCAAGATTTGGAATTTTTCTCCATTTTGTGAAAATGTTAATAAAATAGTTAATATAGTTACTTTTTCTGAATAAATTTGACCTTTTAAAAAAGCAAGTAAAAACTCTATAGTAAGTCCATTTGAACATTTTTACTAATACGTTATTTTATTTTAATATTTGAAGTTAACTATTTCTTGACTATTTTTCTTCCTGTTTTAAGATGGCCTTCGCCGAATTTTATGTCAGGTTGGTTTACAAGAAGGGCCAGATGGTGAAAACTCTTCTCTAGTGGATAGATTGATGCTTAGTGATTCCAAATTGTGGAAAGGTAAGTATCTTAACTACTGTAAGGTATAGGGGAACTTTCATAGGTAATTGGGATGTTAAAGTTTCTTTTTCATTTGAGGAAATATTTAATAAATATATTTATGGTTTTTAGAATTAGCTCATGCAGTCTTATTCTTTGGAAAAAAAACAGATTTGAGGATCCATTTCTCAAATAACCTTTATGTTTTGTTGGAAGAATACACTTAGAAAAACTGATTTTTAAAGAAACAGGTTTCACATGTTTTAAGGAATACATGTAGAGTTTCGCTCTTAAGATTTAAAAATACGATTGATCATATGAAAACTTTGGAAATGTAATTTTTGGCTTGTTTGGTATATCTTCATGTTATATCTGCTCTTTTTGTAAAAGGTGCTAGGAGTGTGTATCATCAGTTGTTCATGAGCAGTCTACTTATGGATTTGAAATACAAGAAACTGTTTGCTGTTCGATTTGCAAAGGTAAGTAGTTTCTCACTTTTGAAGAGTAATAAAATAGGTTATATACAGAATAGCTGTAGTCCATGATTATATCCAGCATTTGTAAAATTAGTAGCTGATAGTAATGTGTCATTATGTTGATTTTTACATTCTAAGAAACTTCATAAAGTATCTTTTTATCTTTTATCAATAGAATAAAAGTCTAGCAGTGAGGTTTTTCACGTTTATAACCTGCCATGATAATATAAATATCCATCTATGCAGTGTATATGAAATGAAGTGATAAATGGAAACTTTAAACCTACGCCATTCTGAATTACGATATTCCTATTAAATTTTGTGTAGGAAAAGATAATCTTAGTTGAAATGACATGTGTATATGGATGTGATTTAAAAATCATGAACTATAGGTTGTTGATACCATTGAATTTTGCTCTTTTTCCTTAAGCTAACTGCTTGGTTATTTTTATTCACCTGAGTTAGGGATTATTAACAAAGGAAACATATGAGAATCATTTGAGGAGCTCTTTCAAAATATACATGTTTGTATTTTCCATTCTCAAACCTGCTGAAGCAGATTCACCAAGAATAGGGTCCAAGCATGTGTACTTTGAAAGAGCCACCAGGTGACTGTGATAGCCATCCAGAAGTAATGGAAGTCTGATTTCATCAGAGACAATGTAAAGCTACTGTGATTGAGCTCATCTGTGCACAATAACAGCCCAGGATTTTAATAGCTGTTACTCCTGTTTGAGCTCATAAACTGCCATGGTGCTCAAGAAGATTGCATAGTGAATCAGTGTGTTTACAGATTAGTATATTGGTTGTTGGTAGAAATCATTCCAGTTGTTCTCATAGCACATCTTATTGACTCCTCCAGCACTGATTTTTCATTATAATCCTTAAACATTTGGTCATTGTGGATTAGAGGTGAATCTCCCCCTTGTTGTTTAGAATTACCAGCAGTTGCAGAGAGATTTTATGGAGGATGATCACGAGCGAGCAGTGTCCGTGACTGCTCTGTCTGTCCAGTTCTTCACCGCACCTACTCTGGTGAGTAGTGCTTGCCTCTTCTTTGTCACTGATAGCTGGCACTCCTTGCCTTTTTTTGCCTTCTTAATAGAACTATGAGCGTTTGCAGAGTGATTATGTGACAGATGACCACGACAGAGAGTTTTCAATCGCAGACTTCTCGGTTCAGATTTTCACAGTCCCTTCACTTGTAAGTACTAAAAGACTAAGAAGAACTTTCTTGTTTTCCACTAGAAGGAGTAAAGCCTTAAAATAATAGTGAACTGAGATCTGTATATTTCTGAATAGAAAAATATTTTATTAATGGGTGATACGACTTTGGATGCCTTCTATACCAGAAGATATAACTTTGAATATGTAATCTGGAGGGGGAAAGTTAATTTGAACTTAATCTGTACTTTCTCATAGTACTTCCTTGAGATTTTGAACTGACAAGTTAATTAAACTCATTAGTTAAACAACATTTTGTGTGAATTCCTAGACTGTCCAGTGGTCAGAACTCGGTGCTTTCACTGCCGGCTCCTGGGTTCAATCCCTGGTTGGGGAACTAGGATCCCACAAAGGACGCAGTGTGGCCAAAAAAAGAAAGACAGGAAGGAAGAAACAGCCTATTGTATATAATCTCACATTTTGGAGAAGCCTCCTTTTCCACCCTAAGGCAAGGGATTACTAAGGGAATTGAATCATGATGATTCCATGATCTTGTACTAAGTTTCACTAGTTGTTCCAGCAGGCGTCCTTATGTTTTTGTAATATTGAATAATTAATATTTGATTCATTTAACAAAACTTTGAGCACCTATTGTTTATTTAGTTCTGTGTTTTGGGAATGAAATGGTGAACAAAAACAGACATAGTCTTTGCCTTCATGAAACTTACTGTAGAGGGAAAGACTCACATAAATGGTTAATTAAAGCTATAGTAAAAACTCTGAAGAATTTGGTTGTTCTGAGAGAATAGTAAAAAGGTCTGACCTTTTCCCACAGTTTGGAAGAGGATTCTGTGTAGCTTTATGCAGGCTCATGAAGGAAAACCCATTCAGAGGAACCAGCACTTGAGAAAACCCTGAAGTAGGGACGTTCCTATAAGGGGAATAGAAGGAAAGAAGTGCAGTCGAACATCCTTGAACATGGAATAAAATGAGACCAGAAACATAGGCAAGGGCCTAACTGTATGGAGCTATGAGTATTCTACACTTATTTTATTAATAAGGTGTCTGTTCCAGCTTCTTTTTTTAATGACTGTTTTATCCTCAGATACTTTTATATTCAAGGGTGTATTCTAGCACAGTTGAAGCTATCTGAAGTCTATTTACCCACTAATGAGATATTTTGGTCCAAATGAAGGATTTTGATTTTCATCTTAAGAGCATTGGAAGGCATTGAAGAGTTTGAAGTGGCACTTACATCATCACATTTGTGATTTTTAAAGATGAAGCTTTTTGTAATTTGGAGAACAAATTTGCTGCGGTAGTAGTGGTTGTGGGGAGCCTGTTAGGGATTGTGGCAGAGGGTATAAAAGTTGTGAGAGAGATGTAAGTAGTGAAATCTGCTAAACAACCACACTTTGGGTTTCAGGAATATTGGGTTTGGTGAGTCATTGGTTATTGGGTTTGAGGGGAAAATGTAAAGGTGATTCCTGGGTTTCTGGTTGTAACCAAGTAGATTTCTCTGCCACTTGCATAGGAAGTTTTGGAGAATGAGTAGAACTTGTAAAGAGGGAAAGTGTTGCTTTCAATTTAGTAAGCGATGAGTTTGAGAAGCCTCTGAGATGATCCCATGTGTAATCAAATCTGCATTTCTCCTGCATTGATCCTTTTGTTCATTTCCATGCCAGTACTCAGTTCTAATAATTTTAGCTTAATATTCCATTTTAGTATTTTATAGAGCTCTAGATCTCCTTTTATTATTCTTGCCAAGAAATTTCTTGGGACTTGCCTGTGGTTCAGTTGCAAAGACTTTTGTGTGTCCCCCCCCCGCCGCCCCTTGCAGGGTGCCCGGGTTCAATCTCTGCTCAGGGAACTAGATCCCACATGCAGCAACTAAAGATCCCATGTGCTACAACTGAAAAACCCGATGCAAGTAAATAAATAAGAACTGAACTGAAAAAAAGGAAAAAAATTATTTTCTTAATTATTTTAGACCTTTTTTTTTAAAGGACTAAAATCATTTTGTCAATTTCAAAAAACAACCGAGAAACAAACACATTAGGGTTTTTGACTGAAAACCTACTGGCTCAGTGGTAAAGAATCCTCTTGGCAGTGCAGGAGATGTGAGCTCAGTCCCTGGGTCGGGCAGATCCCCTGGAGGAGGAGATGGTGACCCACTCCAGTGTTCTTGTCTGGGAAATCCTATGGACAGGAGAACCTGGTGGGCTGCAGCCCACGGGGCCTTGAAAGAGTCAGACATGACTTGATGACTAAACAACAACAAACAAAAGTAAATTTGTCAGTTTCAAAAACAGGTTAGAGTTTTTGACTGAAAAAATATGTATAGATAATTTGGGAAGAACTGATATTTTTGCAATATTGAATATCCCCATCTAGGAACATAATTTGTCCTAAAAGCGTTTTATGTTTTATATTTTTGACACTATTATAAATTACTCACAATTTTAATCTCATTATGGCTAATATATTAAGAACTACTGATTTTTATATATCCATCTTGTATCTATCTGGTTTTCTTACTAACATTTTCTCTAATATTTTGTGTTAATTCCTTAGAATTTCTAGTAATCTGCAAATAATTTTTGGTTTTTTCTAATATTTCAATTTTTTATGTTTGCTTCTTACCTGACTCCTTTAGCTAGAAGCACTAGGAAAATAACAAGTATTTGTAATTCAGAGCATATTTATTTAGAATTTTTATTAACTAGGCATTGTTTGAGACTCTGGAGATAAGTAGAGCAGTAAACAAAAAAGACAAAAGACCTTGTTCCCATGGAATTTATAATCTTAACTAGGAGGAGATACATGTATGTAATACTGCTTACAAATCAAAGGCCGTTGAGAAGTGCTATAAAGTAGGAAAGCAGATTAAAAGGTTAGAGAGTGGCAGTGAAAGGGTAATATTTTATACAGGGTTTTTCCAAAAAACCTCTCGGAGAGATGGTGTTTGAACAGAGATGTGACGGAGTAAGTGATGTGCCCAGCTGGTGGAAGAGTCTCCTCAGCAGAGAAAGATAGCAAGTGCAAAGTTCTGAGGTGAATGTGCACTTGATATTTTAGAAGAAAAAACCCGAATCAGGCCAGTGTTGCTAGAGTGACTGAGAAGGAGAATGATCTGTGAGGTCATTGAGTTTGGGGATGGGGTGTGATGGGGGTGGATAATGCCAGATCTTGAAGGCCATTGTAGTACAACTACTTCTGTCTTTTATCTAAAGAAAGAAGAAAAAGGGAAATAGTAAAGAACACAAATTAACAAAACAAATTGTACAAAAAATTTTTCTTTGAGAAAAGCAAAACTGGTGGGAGATAGATCTCTAGAAAGTCTAATAAGAAAAATAGAAAAAATTTTAATTTAAAAAGGATTGCAAAAGCTACAGATCTTACAGATTTCAAATACAAAATAGCCAATATTAGGATCCAGTTAATATAATTGGAAATCTAGATGAGATGAACAGATCCCTAAGAAAAAACACCAGTTATTACAAGAGAAACAAGAAATAGGAATTTTAATTAATATAAAAATCTGCTCACAAGGAAGTCCCAGGCCCAAAGGCTACACGGGGAAATTCTTCCAAATATTTAAGAAAAAAATAATACCTGTCTTATATAACTTTTTCTAGAAAACAGAGAGAGAATATACTTGACAATTTAATGATGTCCTCTGTAATCTTATTACCAAAACTCAGATTGAATTGCAGACAGAATCAAGCAACATGGGAAAAGGATAATGTATCATAACCAAGTTTGTTTTATATCTTTAAGGCAAGAGTAGTATACCATTTGAAAACAAAATCAGCTTGCATAAAAGAGCTTATTAACAGACAAAAAGGAGGAAAATTGATCATATCAAATGCTTATCCTGAATTCATGATTTAAAACAAATTAATAAAACCTCATTGCAAATGAAATAGGAATAAAAGAATTTCTTTAATCTGATAAAGTACCTTATAGCAAAACAAAAGGTAAAAACTGAAAGCAAACAATGTGCTTGATGGCAAAATGGTAAAAGCTTGTCCCCTGAGACTAGAAGTTTTTCTTAAGTCAGTGAAATTGCATATACTCATTTAATTGTCTCAAAATTGACTAATACAGCAAACAAGAAGGAAAATCATTTTACTTGTCAATTCCTCCCCTCCTTCAAACTTGAACTATAGTCTTTACTGTCTAGGAAAATTAACATACATTAATCCTGTTGACTTTGAGCTTCTTGGAGCCTAAGTCCTGGCAATGAGATGGTGATTTAACAGTTTTTCAAAGGGATGTTTAACTATACATTAATAGGTTTTCTCCTTATCTGATGACTTTACCACTTAACCTCTACATTAGGCATCTTTTCTTCTTTGACATCTTTGTCTTCTTTCAGGAGACAATTTGGAGTTTGGTGATATCAGTCAAAATTTATAATGTATATTACCTTAACACAGTAATTCACTTCCAGGAAATTATTTTATGAATCTCCTTGCAGCTGTACACAGTAGATAATTGTTACAGTATCTTTTGTGATAAATAGCGTAAGATTGGGAAAAACCTAAATGCTCACCAGTAAAGGGCCTGGCTAATAAAGTTTGATAGAAGAGAATAGTTGGGATAGTTAAAAAGAATGAGAGAATTTATGTTAACTGGTATGGGATAATCTCCAAAATATATCAGGTGAAAAACCCAAGTGCAGAACAGTGTTTGTAATATGCTATCCTTTGGGCAGGAGGCAGGGGGCAGAGATCATTTTACATAGCCATACTTATATCTACTTAATAACACTTATTCATGTATACTATAAATGTGTATATATATGTGTATGTATGCATACATGTATATGTTATACACGTACCACCTCTGGAAGTATATGTAAGAAAATGGCTAACAAACATTGCCTTTGAAAGGGGAACTTTGGGAGCTAAGAGACTTACCTTTTTACTTCTTTTTTGCATCATTTAAGTGTATTTGCTTATTCAAAAATACATGGATATGTATATCTATACATAGAAAGAAACAAAAAATAAATCTCAACTAAGTTTAAAAGAAATATGGTTTCATATTTCATACTGAATTCTACAGAATCTGTGATATAAGCCTGTGGATCCTAGAATAATTATACCATACCATTATAGGTGTCTAAAAGTCTCAGTTAAGGAAAATTTGCAGCCTGGTTCAGATCCCCCACCCTGAATTGTCTTTGAATAATGAGCCTTGGATCTGTCTCCTTACATTCTGGCATCTTTCTCCGTGATATAATTGTTGCTTCATACACGTGGCAATTGGAGTAAGTAATTGTTATTTAGAAATACACAATAATGCATTTATGATATTATGATATTATATAGTTGTATTGAAAAAGGTCTAAACTGAAAGAGCTAACCAGTGTTGGTGACTTTTTTTTTTTTTTTTAGCTTTCTGGTAGTTTTTTATTACCCTGTACTCTGATATACTTTGTCTTAGGCTCGGATGCTTATCACAGAAGAAAACCTGATGACCATTATCATTAAGACTTTCATGGATCATTTGAGACATCGAGATGTCCAAGGCAGATTTCAGTTTGAACGATATACTGCTTTACAAGCCTTTAAGTTTAGGAGGGTTCAGAGTCTTATTTTAGATCTCAAGTAAGTTTTTGTTCAGTTATTAAACAAGTTGCAACTTGTAAAAGGTCATTGTTTATTCATATACTCATTGCTGTTTTTATGTTGTTCAGGTATGTGTTAATTAGCAAACCAACTGAATGGTCAGATGGTCTGAGGCAGAAGTTCCTGGAAGGATTTGATGCCTTTTTGGAATTACTCAAATGTATGCAGGTATGTATAAATAGATACATTTCAAAAGGGAAACGTTTACTTTTTTCCTTTTTGGCTCACTGATCTAAATATCTTTCTGTTTGCATTTTTTTCCTTCTGGGCACATGTTTAAAAGAATAATTTGGATAGCTACAATTTGGACCAAGAAGCTCCTCTTAATTGGAAACTCTTAGAAAGGTGTAGAATGCATGAGATCCCAGCACAGGTTCTGACATCTGCTGTTCTTTTGTATTTGGTTATTTTTTTGTTTACCATTAATGTTCTTTCTTTGGGGGCTTCAAGTTATTTTGTTTTGAATATGCTTAAATGGAAGTATTGTCAACTCAGTTAAGAAGCTATGTTTGTGTGTTTTTTTAATGTTTCCATATTTCTTTCTTATTTCATGGATGTCATATTTATATTGATAGAGTATAGAACGCTCCTCACCAGCTGCCCATTTAATTTTCTTCTTGGAAACCTCTGTATACAAAACAAAATCTAGAAACTAATTAACTGGTATAGTTAACCAGTTTTTTTGGTTGTTGTTTTGTTTGTTTTTAGCCGCAACTTGAGGCTTATGGGATTTTAGTCCCCAGCCAGGGATCAAACCTCAGCAATGAGAGCACAAGTCCTAGCCACTGGACAGCCAGGGAATTCCCCTGGCTGTAAAAAGATAGATAACATTTCAGAGAATATGAGCAATATCATATGCTTCCTTTAGTACCTGTCCTTTTTAGGATATATTCTAGTTCCATGTTATGTGGTAGTTTAATGGATGTTTAATTTAGTATAGTACTTCTGTTTTTTGCTTTGTGCCTATAGAAACAGTAGCTACCTTGGTTAATTTGAATACTCATAATGTCCTATATTTTCCATCATTTAATCAGTTCTGTTATACCAGGGTAGTTAGGCTAGTTTCTAAAGAGGTATACTCTTTTGTATTAAAAGCTGTTTATCTTTTTCTGGTTTTGCTTCCCTTCAAACTCTGAAAACTTGCAGTTGCAAATTACAAATAAATATAAAATTTTTATTTTAGTATTTTATAGAACATATTTATAAATTCAATAGCATTTTAAAAGCCTGTCAAATTTCTTCTGACAGTTTTTTCTATAGATGATAGAACTGAAAAGGAATTTGAAGGATTGTTGCAATGAAGTACAAATTTATTGTCTAAAACATGTAGAAGATTGCCTTTAAAGTAATTCATTCTGTATCTTACTGGGATTTTTTTCTTTATAAAAGTTTAGGGAATGTTATATAAACATGTAATTTAAGAAGTTGGACTTCTTATACTGCTTGAAACTTCCTGTTAAAATTGTTGTATGTTTTTGTAATCAGTATATATTTCTTCTACATTATTTCTTAAGTTTCTATGTAGAAGAACAAATGTAATTTTAATTCATTTAAAATCTTCTCACTTCTTTTAAGGGAATGGATCCAATTACACGTCAAGTAGGACAGCATATTGAAATGGAACCGGAGTGGGAAGCAGCCTTCACACTACAAATGAAATTAACACATGTCATTTCAATGATACAAGACTGGTGTGCTTTAGATGTGAGTCTGTTCTGGGGTCAGGGATAGGAGATAAATGGAGGAGGGGCAGAGAAACAATTTCCTAAGTAAAATATGAGGTGGTTTGGAGGGGATAATAATGATATGCTCATAAAATAGCATATTTTCCTCTTTCACCTATACATTCCATAAAAGTTACAACCCTAAAGCCTTAGATAAATGAGAAAATAGAGGGAGATATAATCCACACTCTTTTCTCTTATGTTGCTATCTTCCTTTTTTCCCCCCATAATCCTATCAAGATTTTGAGTGTATAAAAAGTTTATAAATTTACCCCAAAATGAAATTTTACTATTAGTACATTTGTCCTGTGTCTTTAAACTATGTTGGCCTCCTTTGGCTATAAAATCTAGAGGAGAGGTGTAAGTTGGGAGATCAGAGAAGGCTTCCATGAGATCTAAACTATGTGTCAGAGTTAACTGATCAGAGTAAAGAATATTCCTGACTGAGCAAAAGCTGTATCATGCTCTCTGATGAAGAGGAGTATGGTTGTTCCAGAAGCTGTGAGAGGCTGTAGTTGGAGCAGAGGTCAAAGACATAACTTTGCAGGGCCATATTCAAAAGTTTGAATTTTATTCTGACTGAAGTGGATGCCATTTGAGACTCCCAAGCAGAAAAGTGACAGACATGATCCAGTTTACATGTTTTTGAAAGTTACTCTGTGTGGATAACGGATGGAGGAGGGCAAGAGTAGAAGCAGGAAGTTCAGTGGAGGCACATTGGCTTTCCTTTAAGTGACTGGAGATATCAGTGGTCAAGTTTGAGAGCATTTTAGATGCAGTTGCTAGCTTGGTAATAGATTGCACAATGGGGAATGAGGAAAATAGAGCCCAGAAATAAACCCACACAATTATGGTCAATTAATCCACAACAAAGGAGACAATATGCCGTGGAAAGAAGGTGATCTTTTTCAGTAAGTAATGCTGGGAAAACTGGACGGCTGCATGTAAAAGAATGAAATTAGAACATTTCCTCACACCATATAAAAGAATAAACTCAAATTGGATTAAGACCTAAATGTAGGACTGGAAACCATAAAGCTCCTAGAAGAAAGCATAGAACACTCTTTGACATAAATCTTAGTAATAATTTTTTGGATGTATTTCCTAAGGCAAAGGAAACAAAAGAATAAACAAATGGAACCTAATTAAACTTAAAAGCTTCCACACAGCAAAGCAAACCATCAACAAAACAGAGAGACAACCTACTGAGGAGGAGAAAATATTTGCCAATGAGATGACCAATATGGGATTATTATCCAAAATACATAAACATCCCATACAGCTCAATATTAAAAAAACAGCCCAATTAAAAAATGGGCAGAAGACCTGAATGGACATTTTTCCAAAGTAGACATACAGATGACCAGTAGGCACATGAAAAGATGCTGAACACTGCTAATCATAAGAGAAATGCAAATCAAATCACAGTGAGCTGTCACTTCACATCTGTCAGAATAGTTGTCATCACAGAGCCCACATATAACACATGTTAGCGAGGATGTGGAGAAAAGGAAACCTGTACACCTGTTAGTGTGAATATGAATTGTTGTAGCCCCAGTGGAAAACAATATGGAGGTTCTTCAAAAAACTAAAAGTAGAGCCACCATAAAATCCAGCAATCCCGCTCCTGGGTATTTACCTAAGAATAAAGAAACGCTAATTTGAAGAAATACATGCTCGCCAATGAGCCTGGGAGGCTACAATCCACTCACAAAGAGTTGGACTTGACTGAGTGACTAAGACTTACAGTGTTCACAGCAGCATTATTTGTTCATAGCAGCACAATTGCCAGGATACAGTGTCCAATAGATGAGTGGCTAAAGAATATGTAGATGGATGGGTAGGTGTAATGGAATATTACTCAGCCATGAAAAGAATGAAATTTTGCATTAGCAACAACATTGATGGACCCTGGAGGGTATTATGCTTAGTGAAATAAGTCAGAAAGACAAATCCTATAATCACTTACGTGTGGAATCTAAAAAATAAAACAGAAACAGACTCAAAGGTATAGAGTGATTACCAATGGAAAGAAAGAAGACCAGGAGGGACAAAATAGGAGAGATTAAGAGGTACAAACCACTGTGTGTAAAATAAATAAGCTATAAGAATATATTGTACAACACAAAGAATATAGTCAATATTTTATAATAACTAAATGGAATATAATTTATAAAAATTTTGAATCACTATATTGTACACTTCTAACTAATGTACATCAACTATGCCTCAATTTAAAGAAAAAAATGGGGAATGAGGGAAAGGAGTATATTAGAATGACTTCTAGATTTCTACAGCTCTATAGAGATGTTCCCTGAGACAGGGCGTTGGATAGAGGGAGCAAGTTGCGAGGGGAAGATTGAGTTTGCCCATATTGATATTTGAGGTAAATATTCATCATTGAATTTGAGATTCTTGTTTAATATTGTAGAAACTTAACATAAAATCCTTTTTTATAGGAAAAAGTATTAATAGAAGCTTACAAGAAATGCCTTGCTGTATTGACGCAGTGTCATGGTGGTTTTACGGATGGTGAACAGCCAGTTACATTAAGCATTTGTGGACATTCAGTGGAAACTATCAGATACTGTGTTTCCAAAGAAAAAGTTAGCATTCACCTCCCAGTTTCTCGCTTACTTGCAGGTAAAACATTTTTCCCTAAAAAGAGAACCCTGAAATTGTCTTTTGAATCTTTGCTTGTGGTTAGTATTTACTGAATACCTACAATGCTTTATTTTGAAAGTGTTCTTGTTCGGTCTATCACTTAAGTGATTGTTAATAAATTAAAAACACCCAAAAAAAAAAATTGAAAACACCCTAGACTTCCTCTCTCTCTAAGCAGTTTCTTATTGATAAATTTTTTAATCATCAGGTTGAAATGAGTTCGAAATTGGGTTGATAGTTTTTTTTAATTGTAAGTAGCTGATTTACACACTGTTTATACATGCTCGACTATTTGAAGCTGCTACCTCACGGCAGCCAGAAACTCTGCATATGCATTCAACTGTCTCTGTAGACATCGTAAGTTCCTTCCACATTTCTTGAGTGCATAGTTCTTAACCTGTTCACATACTGTTCCCTTTAGTTCGATTTTTAACTCAGTAGAAAAGTAAAGTTATCAAGGTAAATATTTTCATTCATTGCAGAACTTGCAATGTAGATTAAGTATGTGGCTCAGTAACTTAATAATATGAAAGTAGTTTGTGTGTGTGTGTAAGTGTAAGAAACTGGAGAATTGGCATCTTTTCTTCCTTAAATGTTCGGTATAATTCACCAGTAAAATCGTATGGAGCTGATACTTTCCCTTTTTTGGTAGGTAATTAATCATTGATTCAGTTTCTTTAGCAGTTCCTATTATCTGTATCTCCTTGTGTGAGTTTTGGTGGTTTGTGTTTTTCAAGAAATTGGTCCATTTCATCTGAGTTATCAAATATGTGGACATGGAGTTGTTCATAAAATTCCTTTATTATCCTTTTAATGTCTATGGGATAAATAGTAACAATCCCTCTGTCATTTCTGAAGCCTTTTTTTTTTTTTTTTTTTTTTCATTTTTCTGTGCATTACCACATTATCTTGCCAATAGATGTTAGCATTCCAACAATTTTTTTAGATTCTTATTGAAATTGTGGTGATTTAAGATTGAACTTAGACATGTGAATTTAAATAGTACAAGTAGAACAATAAAAAGTACCTGGAATGAAATTGTGATTGTAGGCAGAAATCTCTTTTTCCTATAACTTGTTCATGCCCAGTTTTGTTTTCATAAGTATTGATACTTGCATGCTGAACTATTGATCTTCAGTACAGGCAAGTGATGGCATGGTGGTGTGGCATAGTGTTCAACTAGAATGCAGGAAAGTGGGTCTCCAACTCAGCTACTGATCTTTTCTGCCCTTTGAAAATCTGAGTGGAAGCTAATGCTGATAATTATCCACAGGGAAAACAGTCAGTACTCTAAAAATGTACTAATTTTGCCGAGGTATTTACCCCCCTCAGTCTTCTAATATTTTGAGCATTTTATCTTCCTGTGTTTGGCAAACCTTGGCCTGAACGCTTATAATCTAACTGGAGAGCCAAGCAAGCATACACAGAGCAGCTCAGGAACAACTTGGAGGCTGAGTGCACATTGTTAGAACGGGATTCTCAGTACAGGTGTTCTTGGATAAGGAAAGCTTCAGACCAGGCTTGACCAGGCGGCCTACATCTGTCAATGAGACTGTAAAAAGCATTCTCTGTTTAGACAGCAACATAAATAGGACAATTCTTAGCTAGCAGAATTAACTAAAGTTGAGCTATGAAAGGCCCTTTGCAATTAGGGACGAAAGAGGCTTTGATCCTAAACTGGAAGTTCTGAGGAACTGAATTCTGAGGTCAGAATCAGTGCAGACCTTGAATTCCATGGCCAGTGTCTCTGTTCAGTTGCCAGGAGGATCTCTTGGTATTGTACTTTAAATGGAACAAACTTCATGATCCAGTCGATTATGACCCTTAAAATTGGTTTAACACAGAAATTGCTTTGATAGTTCATAGCTGCATTTGCTATGTTTGCACTTTTAACATTTACTTTTGTAAAATTTAATCAGTGTATGTTGGTACATGTAATTAAGACTCTGGTTCTAAGCATGGCTTTAATACAGAGGTTCATGAAAATAACAGTTGTAAAGCTTCTTTTATGGATGCAATTCATTTTGTATCTTAATGTGTAATATGATAGGTTTCCAAAGAAACACAGAAAGGGAATTAGATATAAAGTTGAGCAAATACTTAGGGTATTTTTATTTTTAAATCTAAATGACTTTCACCTATAGAAATACTTTTATCTTTGTTTTCCATGCAGGTTTGCATGCGTTGTTAAGTAAAAGTGAAGTGGCATATAAATTTCCAGAGCTCCTACCTCTAGTAAGTAGTGCGAACATTTAAAAGTAAATATCTATTACAGACCTCCAGTTAGATAATAAGTTATGAGAATATAATATCCAGCATAAGGAATATGCTGAGTAATATTGTAATAACTTTGTATGGGGACAGATGGTTACTAGACTTACCATGGTGATCATTTCATAATTACGAAAAAGTGAAAGTCGCTCAGTCATATCTGACTCTTTGCGACCCCACGGACTATACAGTCCATGGAATTCTCCAGGCTAGAATACTGGAGTGGGTATAGCCTTTCCCTTCTCCAGGGGCTCATCCCAACTGAGGGATTGATCCCAGGTCTCCTGCATTGCAGGCGGATTCTTTACCAGCTGAGCCACAAGGGAAGCACAAGAATACTGAAGTGGGTAGCCTGTCCCTTCTCTAGCGGATCTTCCGACCCAGGAATCAAACCGCAAATATCAAATCATTACATAGTATACCTGAGTGTGTGTTTGTATATGTGTGTGTATACAGGAAAAGACAGATTAATTTCTTGTAGGGATTTGGCTCACATAGTCAAGGGATTTGGCAAGTCTGAAATAAACCTGGCAACCTGGTGGATTAAGAGTTGATCTTATAGTCTGAAATCCAAAGGCAGGCTGGAAGCAGAATTTCTTCATCCTTGGGGAAACCTCAGTCTTTTCTTTTAAGGCCTTCTAGCTTATTGGAAAAGGCCCACCAATATCATGGAGAGTAATGTGCTTTACTCATAAAGTGTACTGATTTAAATACTAGTCACATCTAAAAAATGCCTTCACAGCGACATCTAGACTGGTGGTAATCAAAAATTGGGTACCATGGTCCAGCCAAGTTGACGCATAAAATTAACTAGCACACAGACATACCTTAAAATAATTTTGATTTGTACTTTATATAAAGTCTCCATCTCTAAACCAGTCTTCTTTATAGAGTTGAGATTTTTGTGGTTTTTTTGTATACACAGAGTGAACTTAGCCCACCCATGTTGATAGAACACCCTCTTAGATGTCTTGTTTTATGTGCCCAAGTACATGCAGGAATGTGGAGAAGAAATGGTTTCTCCCTCGTAAACCAGGTGAGTGGTTTTTAATTCTGTGAAGAGTTTTCAGTCCATTCTTTAGTTTCTGTGGAGGTTATAATAGTCATCGAAAGTCATCTATATTGAAACTATTGAATGGCCACTGGAAATGAACCTTAAAAATGTTTTATTAAAAACTGTTTGACAAGATAGATGTAATGTTAAACCAAAAGTTTCTTAGAGCTTTTATTCATATTTTATTAAGAAACAATATCAAAAGTAGAAATGAACTTAATTTTCACTTGAAGTCATTTTTAGAACAAAGTTTGCTGTTTTTTAAAATGTAATGAAAAAATCAAGATTTCACCTGCTTTAATTATAAAATTGGGTTAAAAGATAAAAGTGCTGTTAGTATAGCTCTGAAATTGAGGTTTTAATTTTTAAACCTCCCCAAGACATGGTATAGGATTTTTCTCTACTTTTGATAGCTATAAATCTCATTGAAAGAACTTTATTAGGAGACCCAGAAAGTTGGCTGCAAAATGTGAACCATAAAGTTCCATAGAGTTTCCATACTATAATCTGGAAATTTCTAATTAATTAATCTCTATTAAGATAGCATTCACTGCTGGGGAAACCACATTGTATGTGCGTGTTTGCATGTTCACATACTCACATGCACAAAAGCCATGTGCTCTTTTGGTGAGTGGGGAGAGGAGAAAACTGCACAAATAAAAACCTGTTTACCCAATATAATTACTTGTGTTTTTTTTTTTTTTAGATTTATTACTACCACAATGTGAAATGTAGACGTGAAATGTTTGATAAGGATATAGTAATGCTTCAGGTAATGAATTAAAAGCATTAAATTTAAAGGTTTGGGGGAGTTTTTCTTTTTATTATTTTCACCGGACCCAGACACTTAGGACCACTCTCAAATCTGTAACTTCAATCTACCCCTTATCTGTTTTTGTTTAGTCGCTAAGTTGCATCCGACTCTTTTGCGACCCCATGGTCTGTAGCCCGCCAGGCTCCTCTGTTCATGGTATTTCTCAGGCAAGAACACTGGAGTGGGCTGTTGTTTCCTTCTCCAGAGATCTTCCCAGCCCAGGGATCAAACCTGCATCTCCTGCATTACAGGCAGATTCTTTACCACTGAGCTACCAAAGAAGCCACCTAGCCCTTATCTACTAAGCTCCAAATTCATATGGCTAAAATAACTGATTGAACATTTCCATCTGGTTTCCTGAACACATCTCGTATTTCACATATTCAAAATAAATCCTGTGTCCTCCATACCTTCTTCCTATCTTCAGTGTTTCTTTACCTTGGTGAATTGTTCAACAATTTATACAGTTATTAGGGTTAGAAATCTGAAAGCCATACTTGCTTCACTGTCCTCTGATTATAAAGCCCCAAATGCCTCAAGCTGATTTTCAAGGCCTTCAGTACTTAACTATGTTAAAAACTCCCTGAACTTGTGATATAGTCCATTAAGTCTTAAAATTTGTACATTTATGTCTTTCCTTACCTAGGTTGTACCCCCCACCCTCTTCCTTTTCTGTTTGCTACCTGTCTTGTCTTCCTGCATATCTTCATGTTTAGTTTAGTATCACTTTCTCCAGAAAGCTGGCATACTAAAACGTGGCTGTGTGTCCTTTTGGGGAGGGCCCATAGCATGCTACTTATCCCCACCAGAGCATTCATAACTCTGGATTGTGCTTGCCTGTTTGCTTTCCTTCCTCTGCACTAAACTGTGACAACTCTCTTGGTCCTTTTTATGTCCATTTACCTAGCACGGTGCCTGTCACAAAGTAGTGTTTCCATATTATTGCTGAGTGGATTTAGAAATTACAGAATAAGTTACAAAATGTAAATTTCAAAAAATTATTGGTTCAAAAAAATTAAAATTCAAGTTGATTGAGAATCTGTACAAATGGAATTATAGGAGAATTAAAACTAATATTTACAAGCCAGCGTTTCACTTAGTATAGCATTTATTACTAAAAATTAGTTTGAGTTCTTGATAAGAGTTTAATATGATAGGCATTTAAAAAAAAATACTGAAAGTTTTATTGCTATACCACATTTCTCTCAGAGTCTTACCCCTGAGAGTGACAACACTGACATAAAACCTTGAACTGAATTTATTGGGATACAACTAATGCAAAGCATTTAAAGTGAAGAGAACATATAGTCCATGTTATTATGATATGTGGGTTCAGGGCATGTTTTGTTTTGTTTTGCCAGCACAGATTCCTGTCCACACTTGTAGCTATCACAAGTAAGGACTGGGGCTAAATGAGTCCTCATCTTTTATTGGAATTGATGAACGAGTAAGCTGCTTTCTCTTGTGCAAACCAAAATATGTCTCACTAATTGCTTAGTAGCCCTTTTGACCTTCCTTTTTTCCTTTCTTTCATACATTTTAAAAAAAGACAGGTGTCTCCATGATGGATCCAAATCATTTCCTGATGATAATGCTTAGCCGCTTTGAACTTTATCAGATTTTCAGTACCCCAGATTATGGGAAGAAAATTGGTTCTGAGACTGCCCATAAGGTAAGAGCATGCCTTATGAGACCACAACACAATCGTTAGAGATGCGCCTTTCATTCTTTTTGGTTATTTTAATCATCTGAGGTAATACAGATGATTCTTATTCTTATCTCTGAACTTGCTCTCTTCCATTGCCCCCGATGGTTTCAGGATTTAGTTCAGCAGAACAACACTCTAATAGAAGAAATGCTATACCTCATTATAATGCTTGTTGGTAAGTTTGGATATTTTGAAACATTTATGTATTGTATTGACTTTAAAATTTTTTTTTATGTATTTTTGACTATGCTGGGTCTTTGTTGCTGTGCATGGGCTTTCTCTAGTTGAGGTGCACGGGCTTCTTATTGCAGTGGCTTCTCTTGTTGCAGAGCACAGTGGTTGTAGCACACGGGCTTAGTTGCCCCACAACACGTGGAATCTTCCCAGGCTAGGAATTGAACCCACGTCCCCTGCGTTAGCAGGTGGATTCTTAACCACTGGATCACCAGGGAAGTCCTGTATTGACTTTTGTGGTAGCAAATAGTTTAGAATCTAAACTGTTTCTTCTGTTTGAGCAGTTACTCAGTTTTAGGGGAAGGAGATTAGAGTATATATTTTTATTTTCCCCTCTGGTTACTGTAATGATGAGTAACAGCACTCCAGTGCTTTGGAAGAAGGGGAGAGGACAACTGCTAACGCAGGATAAACTGGAAGATTGTGAGTTAGGAATAAAGCAGGGGACAGGAGAATTTAGCAAACAAGAATAGGATATTTAGGAGCTATTTACTGTTACTTTATATCTTAGCTGTGTTTCTCTCCATGGCTTTGTGGTGTGTGAGTGTTCTCACTGTCTATATTTTCGGTCCTGTCACCTCCATCTTTCCTACTGTGTGCTTTACTTTCTCCCTCCTCCCATACTGTTTCAGACTCTCAACAGCCCTGGAGCAGAGAATCCTGGCTACTGTCAGGATGTAATACCAAAGAAGGAGATCTCAGAAGGTGATACCTTATTTGCCACTAGATCAAAGTGCAAAGGAGGACTGTCCCTTCCTCCTACCACATGGCAGATGACTTGAAAGCAGTTTCGTAGGCTGCTGGTACAGCTGCTGTTTCTAGTCTCTTCCCACCTGCTGATCTCATTCTTTGAAAACAGCAACCAGAATTCTCTCTCTGTGGCTGAAGACTACACTCCCCTGTTGTGTCAGAGGCTCAGAAAAAATGATTGAGAGCTATTCTCATCCTGCTTTATTGCCTGACCAGTCATTGCTTTCCCATTGTAAAGAAAGAAAAATATATTGTGTTGCATGAATTATAAATATGTATTGCTTATAAATATTATGATTGTTAAGTGTGTGTATATGTACTTATTCATTGTTGACAGGAGAGAGATTTAGTCCTGGAGTTGGACAGGTTAATGCTACAGATGAGATTAAACGAGAGATTATCCATCAGTTGAGCATCAAACCTATGGCTCATAGTGAATTGGTTAAGTCTTTACCTGAAGATGTAAGTACCTACATTTTAAAAAACATATGGAAATCCTTCCATAAACCCTTCCATAAATATATGGAAATATTTAAACCTTTAACTGTCCGTCTAGTATACCTTTTCCACAATTGTAAAAACTATGGTGCTAGCACATGTATAACTCTAGTCACTCTTGTTAGAAGTAAACAGAAAAAGAAAATACTAGGTACTAGGAGTGGAAAGCAGCAAAGAAATAGAATCCTTTATAGTGAAGCCTTGAAGGAGATAAGGCTACTGAATAAAACAAAACGTGTTCCTTAGAACTGAATTTACATATCCATTAAAGAAGGATTGTTGATAGGGTGTTTAGTACAAAGTTGTGATGGGTAGAGATAACACTTTATAACCTAGAAATACCTACTCAACTATGTTGAATAAACTAAAGTTTGCTAGAGTTTTTTCCTTCTAAAGCATCCAAAGACCCTCCTAAGCCATTCCTCTCATTTTAGTGAATGTAAATTAACATTCATGTGGGCATTCGTAGATCAGTTGTAGCTATTTTTCCTGCTAGAATCTTAAGGTCCTCTACCACCTATTTTTCAGCCCTGGGCTTTTTAGAAACCCCGATTACAGTTGGGAAAGATTTTTCAAAATGTTTTCCCATGTTTGAACCATAGATTAGAACTCTGAACCTTAATTTTCATTCTTCGAGGATTTAAACCTTTACTTGTGGCGTTGTAATACTTAAACATTGTCTTATTTCAAACTTAAAAAACTTCAAACATTTATAGGAATGGAGAACATAGTATAATGAACCCATCACCAGTTTCACCAGATGACCAGTCTTATTTCTACTCTAACCACTAATCCCTACACCCTCACTGGGTTATTTTGTGGAGAATACCAGATTTACCATTTCATCTATAAATAGAATTGTATATATCTAAAATAGTGGTTCTCAACCAGGGATAATTTTGGCACCTCCCGCCCCGGGAGGGGACCATTTGACAGTGTCACTACTCAGGCCTGAGTGTGTGTGTTCCTGGCGTCCATTCAACAGAGGCCAGGATACTGTAAACATCCTACAGTACAGGATAGGCTCCCACAATAAAGACCTATCTAGTCCAAATGTCAGGAGTGCCAAGGTTGATCCAAAAGATACAAGCTTTTAGAAAAAACCTGTGCATTTGCCAGTTATCACACCTAAAAAAATAATAATTTTTAATATCACTAAATATCTATTAAGAATAAAAATTACATGTACTTTTTTTTTAGGTCTCTGTTAATGGGCTGCTTTTGCCATTTCCATTTCTAGTTATGTATGCAGGTACTTTTTAATGCAGAAAATGAGGGAACAGTTATAGTTTCACTTAGATGTTAGAATAGAAAGAAATAAAATTTAAAAAGCATTTTAAAATGCAAATACCCTGTACAGAGTGATGGCATCTATATCTACCAAACATTTTTGACCAGAGAATTCTTTTTTTCCACACAATTCCTGTTAACATCTTGTCACAAATAAGATATGATTTGGAAAATGGTGTTTTAATGAAGATAGATAAGAAATTAGTGTAGCTATTTCAGAAAATATTACAAAGATATAAATTTTGTTTAAATGTTATGTATACTTTGTGTTTTTATTTCATTCCTTTTGAAAGCTGTCACCTTGATTTCATATGATGACTTGTTTTTAATTGTATCAGTCTGAATGAATGTTAGCTTACCAAGTAAATTTCCCCAACTGCATATTAATCGTGTTTCCTATGGAAATCCTATGGAATCTGTAGAAACTGAGATAGTAGTGTATTCACTTTATACAGTTGCTCTATGAAGCTTAATGAGATAAAAGCACAGTGCTCAGACTGCTAGCAGATACTGTTATTAACATGAAACACATTTATTTCCTGTACCTTTAGGAGAACAAAGAGACTGGCATGGAGAGTGTGATTGAAGCAGTTGCACATTTCAAGTGAGTTTATTTTCTATTTTTTCACATTTGATTTTATTTTATGCATTAATTTTTCTTAGAGTATTTCCTTTGGTGAAAGTAAGAATAAAATTGTTGTTTTCAGAGAGTGACAGCCATTTTCAGACATGTAATTCTGAACTAGATTTCTCACTGACATTTCCCTTTTATGATCTAGCCCTGTGCTTAGCAGCTTAAAGTAGATATATGAGAATTTTCATTGTATTCAAAATAGGTGTTCATAGCTGATAGTTTCAAATAGCTGAAATTAACCTGGTCTTAAGTAAATGCGTTACTCTTCCTTTGTTTCCATTTGAATGTGCCGCCTGAGCTGTGATCAGCCTCTAAATAATGCTTTCTTTGGTGTCCTGTGTGTCACCCAATCAATAAACTAGTTTATCCCCTTAAGGTTGTTGAGGCAGTTTCTTAATCCTGCTTTTTCTTTGCTCCTCACTTCAATGACAGTGTCTTTATTTCTGTTGATTTTAAAACAATACATGTTTTTAGGGGAAGTATCAAAATAACTATAAAAGAGATTCTCAGGGGCTTCCCAGGTGACTCAGTGGTAAAGAATCCACCTACCAATGCAGGAGACCTGGGTTCAATCCCTAATCAAAGAAGATCCCACATGCCATGGAACAGCTAAGCCTGTGTGCCACAACTACTGAGCCTGTGATCTAGAGCCCAAGTGCAGCAGCTGCTGAAGCCCATGCACCTAGAGCCGCTGTTCTGCAACAAGAGAAACCTCTGCAGTAAGCCTGCACACCGCAACTAAGAGTAGCCCCCGCTGTCTGCAAATGGAGAAAGCCCATGTAACAATAAAGACCCAGCACAGCCAAAATAAATATAAATAAAGTAAATGATTTTTAAAAAATTCTCTCAACCCAGATTACACTTGCTTTTTTCACGTGGTAGAACTTTTCATAGACATGTTTACATGTCAAAATATAGAAGTTAGCATCACTTTTAATAGTTTTCAATTGTCTGAAGATAGCATAATGTGTGTTACCTGTCCCTTATTGTTAGACCTCAAATTGTTGTCACTACAGTGATCATCATGTTCCCGTGTCCAGTTAGAATAAATCCATAGTGGACATGCTAGATAAAATGGATGCACATAAAGCTTTGGATATAGATTACCAAATTAATCCACAGAAAGTAGTTCCAGCTTATACTCATTAGCAGTGTATGAGATTTTGTAATTAATTAATTGTTTATTTATTTTTGGCTGCCCTGGGTCTTCATTGCTATGCATGGGCTCTCTCTAGGTATACAGGCTTCTCACTGTGGTAGCTTTTCTTGTGAAGCACAGGCTCTAGGACGTGGCTTCAGTAGTAACAGCACACAAACTTAGTTGCCCAGATCAGGGATCAAACCCATGTCCCATGCATTGGCAGGCGGATTCTTAACCACTGGACCACAAGGGAAGTCCAGAATATGAGATTTAAGAATTTTTTCTTCCCCAAAGGAAACCTGGATTAACAGGACGAGGCATGTATGAACTGAAACCAGAGTGTGCCAAAGAGTTCAATTTGTATTTCTATCACTTTTCAAGGGCAGAGCAGTCCAAGGTAATTGGGAAAATTAAAAAGTATATTGGGAAGGGGTTGCTTGGAATTTTTTTGTTTTTGTTTTTTCCTAAACAACTTGTACTGCTTTTCACACAGATTGAAAAAGGACACATTTTTATTGTAGAAAATTTGGAAAATATGGAAAGGTATAAAGAAGAAAGTACAGATGACCTATAATACCACCATTTAACATATGGGGTTTTCCCCTTAGTATTTTGTGTGTACATAAAAGAGATCTATATAATTATACACGTACCGACACATATCTAATTGTATGTATTTTATTGGCTTTTGGTGACAGATCATCAACCTGTATGGTAATCAGTTAACTTGTTTCACTCTCATTTCAGAATTGCTAGTGCTAACATTGTGCTTTCCCATGGTGACTTATGGAATTTAACTAGTTAAATTTTGCCTTTTAGCAGTTTACTCTTAAAAATAAGTTTTGAATAAATGGCATTAAACAAAACTTAAACATGAAGCTTTTGTTTACTAGTTTATTTTTTTTTTGAAGTATAGTCGATTTACAATGTTATGTTAGTTTCAGGTATACAATACAGTGATTCAATCTTTATATATATATGTGTAGTTTTTATATATATATAGTTTATATATATAGAGAGAGAGAGCTTATATATATATATAGTTTTCCAGATACTTTTCCCTTATAGGTTATTATAAAATATTGAATATAGTTCCCTGTGCTATGTAGTAGGTCCTTGTTGGTTATCTGTTTTATATATAGCAGTGTTTATTCATTTTTGATGCATGAGATAGAGCTCAAACCTAAATAATTTTTTTACTTTGGTTGATACATGTTTCCCCTGCATTTTAAACCAAGAAAGAATCCACTTGGGGAATTCTCTTAGTGTAAGGGGAAATTAACCTGGAAATCAATTTCAGAGTGATGACAAAATTAAGGATAGAAATTTCCTAAAATCAGAAGTTAGTATGACAAAGATTAACTTATATCAGTAGTTTTGGATATTAAATTGTTTCATATTACTTATTCTCTGTCCAAATTACTTCATTTTCATTAGGCAGAGGAAGCTCAACGGAAATTGAAAAGACAAAATAAAGAAGATACAGGTATTTTTAATCTTTCCCAAAATTTCATGTCAGTCTCTTAATTGTTAAAGGTTGTTTTCTATAGACTATGATAATAATCCCTAGTGAAGTGAAAGATGTAAATGTAAGCTTTCTGAATGAATGAACATTTAAAGGGCTAATATATAGGCTAATATAAACATATTCTTGTACTGAGTCACCTCTGAGTTAATGGTTTTATCTCAGATCTTCAGACATTTCTAGGGAAAAGAAAGACCTTCTTTTGTACTACTGCTATTTATGGAGCTACTTTTATTCATTTAACTGACCCGAGAAGGTAAAATATAGCTTTAGGATGAAAATATTCTTTGAAGGCTATCATAGGTTGTTTGGTTTGGTTTGATTTAAAGTGTGTTCTACAAAAGGAGCCAATAATATCTTTATTTTCAGCACTTCCACCTCCAGTTTTGCCCCCATTCTGTCCTCTGTTTGCAAGTCTGGTTAACATTTTGCAGTCAGATGTCATGTTGTTAATCATGAGGACAGTACTGCAGTGGACTGTAGAACATAGTGGACACATCTGGTCTGAGTCCATGCTGCAAAGGGTAAGTTTGAAGACATGTATTATTTATATTTCAGTGGTTTTGTAGTAAAAACCAAAGTACAAAATACTCTTTCAATATCTGTACATGGGACACTTAGGTTAAAATGTAGTGTTATCTTACTTTGAAATGAAGTATTTTGTTTGTGTTTTTGTGTCTGAGGATAAAAAGGAGAGCTTGGCAGATGTTTTTACACCACGTGGTTGTGATTACCCGGCTCTTGTTGGCAGATCTGCCTCTCACTGACTGGTCCTGATCTGTCTTTGTTTATGCAGTAGTCTGATATTTGTATAATGTGTTATCTGTGCATTTGTTTTTTACTTAATTCTCTTTAAAAACTTGTGAGTTCATTAATACTTATATTTTGCAATTGAAGAAATTGAAAGTCAGGGACTTACGGTCCTATAGCTAATTAGTGGCAAGTTCAGAACCTTTGTATTTTACTTTATAGCTTTAATCTAAGTCATTCATAAATTATCATCTCATTAAATTCACATAGTACTCCTATGTAGATAGTAGATAGTTTTTCTTCTGTATAGATGAAGAAGGCAAGTTTCAGTGAGAGTCAATTAACTGGTCCATGTTACTCAACTAGAAAGTAAGATAATACTAATACTCAGTTAATAGAATTAGCCTATTCTTGCCAGGCACTTTTATGTACTGTACTGGTAACCCTCAAAACTCTAGAGGAAAGCTAATGTTTTTTCCCATTTTAAAAATGATGAAGTTAGGCTCAGAGGAACTCCCTAAAGGCATGTAGCTTCAAAGCAGTGAAGCCAGAATTCAGATGAAGGTGAGCCTTCCTTCAAAGCTATTTCCCGTTGTCTCAGCAGCTTCAAGTATCTCACTGGCTAAGATATTTGTATATGTATACTTCCCTCATGGCTGGATGGGAGGGCATTTTGGGGGAGAATGGATACGTGTGTGTATGGCTGGGTCCCTTCACTGTTCACCTGAAACTGTCACAGTATTAATTGGCTATACCCCAATAATAAAAAGTTTAAACTAAAAAATAAAATGAGATTACAAAAATTAAAAATAATAAAATGTAAAAGCATGGAGTTGTGGTATACTGGAGACGATCAGTATTATATGAGCAAAAGAGTTGTGGGAAAATGGAGAAGAGGAATGAACATGATTTATCATCTGTATACCTTGGCTTTGTGTCGTTCACGCTAATGTTCTTCCAAGTGTTTTGACAATCACAGCAGCCCTATGTATAGGGAAAGATACGGAGACACCACACACGTATCTCCCTCAAAAACTGGGGAGCAGGGTAAAGAACAATAAAGATGAGACAGATTCAGTGTCATTATATTCTTAGAAGTCTAGCAATGAATTTTTCATCAGGTATGCTGAACATCTTTATAAATGATGTGGCATTAGAGATAAAAGTATGTCTCTTTCTGAGATGATTTTTAGTCCTTAGAAAAACTAAACTAGTATTATAGATTAGATAATTACATGATTGATGCTTTCAAGTCTAATTATTTGACCACTGATCCTTAGAATCAGTGGTTTTTAAGACTGTAGTGTAGGGATGGAATAAAACTGAAAATTATATGACTCGCTAGTCACAGCTGTTAGTAATTTTAACTTACCTTAAGAATTTGCAATTGAATTTTCTTCCTAGCTGAAATAGAAATTTTTGTTTCCTTGCTGGGAATTCTTTATTAGAAAATGAACTTTAGAGTTGGATTTAATAAAAATTAGTACTTTGAATTATTTTTTACTATACTTAAGCTTTAATAGTTTGATTTCTCTTTTTTCAGTAGTTGATTCTTTTTTGTTATTTCTTACAAAATTATGTACTTGTATTTTAGGTATTACATTTAATTGGAATGGCACTACAAGAAGAAAAACAGCATTTAGAGAATGTCATGGAGGAGCATGTCATAACATTTACCTTCACGCAGAAGATATCGAGTATGTATACAACTTTTATTAAACTAACTCAGCATATCAGTCATTTTTTAAGTGTAATATAACCTGTTTTATTTGATTATACAGGTTTTAAGTAGATTATATTGAATCCAGATTTCTGACATTATCTGTATTTACCTGTGTATTTTATCAGAGCCTGTGTACTTATCAGATCTAATTCATTTTCCTAGACTTGTAAAATCTCAGGTAGACCTTTCAGCTGGGTTTTTATTGAATTTTGCTAGAGGCTATCTTAAAATAATCATATGGTATAAGACGTCAGTTTTTGAATGATGAAAGTGTTCTAGTTGTTAACAGCTTGTTTGTGAAACACAAATATGTCACCTTTTGAGAAGTATTGAAAATTTCTAAAAGAGCTGTAATCGAATGATGGGCCAGTATTATAAGCAATTTCATTTTATCTTCTTGTGCCTGGTAGTAAGCACTATGAAGTCTTAACTGATGCTCACATGCCCGTTTTTTCTTCTACCTTAGAACCTGGTGAGGCTCCAAACAACTCACCTAGTATACTAGCTATGCTGGAAACACTGCAGAATGCTCCCTACCTCGAAGTCCACAAAGATATGATTAGGTGGATATTAAAGGTAAAGTTTCCTACATCACTCTGCTTTTTGTGAAAAATATTAAATGTTTATCTTTAAATTTTAGAATGTTTCGTAGCTTCAGAGTAACTGATACTTTTTTTCATAGACTTTTAATGCTATTAAGAAGTTAAGGGAGAGTTCATCCACCAGTCCTGTGGCAGAGACAGAAGGAACCATAATGGAAGAGGTATAAGATGTAAAATGTGGTAATACTGAAAAGATGTGGCAAGCTCACTTTAAGCAATTAAATTTATCTGCAGTAAGTTGGTAGTTGATATTATTCACAAACATGTAAATGCAAAGAAATTGTGGCACTATTTGTTTATTTTTGTAGCAATCTTTTGGACTGCCTTTTTTTTTTTTCTTTAGCATGTTAAGTTGATTAAAAATCTAGTATTTACAATAAAAATATTTCTCCTTTGGGGGAAAAATGTGCCTTTAGCCTCTAGTGGTCTAATTAAATGAAGTGTAATTTCAGAGTTCGAGAGACAAAGACAAAGCTGAGAGGAAGAGAAAAGCCGAGATTGCCAGATTGCGCAGAGAAAAGATCATGGCTCAGATGTCTGAGATGCAGCGGCACTTTATTGATGAGAACAAAGAACTCTTTCAGCAGACATCAGAACTGGATTCTTCTGTCTCTGCTGTACTTGATAATGGGTAAAAATTAAGCACAAGTTTTGAAACGCTTGACCAGTGGTTCTCAATTGAGGAAGATGTTTGGTTTGGTTTTTTTTTTCTTTTTGCATGCATGTGTGTGTGCTAAGTCGCTTCAGTTGTGTCTGACTCTGTGACTCCATGGACTGTAGCCCGCCAGACTCCTCTCTCCATGGGATTCTCCAGGCAAGAATACTGGAGTGGGTCGCCATTTCCTTCTCCAGGGAATCTTCCCAACCTAGGGATCAAACCCACATCTCCTGTGTCTCTTGCAAGGCAGGGAGATTCTTTACTGCTGAGTCACCAGGGAAGCCCCTTTTTTTCTTTATAAGTACACTTAGTCCTAGAGTAGTTTAGAAGAGTTGATAGAAAAATTGTGTGGCCTTGTAGTTGGAGGATTTAATCTTAGAAATCTGAGCTAATTAGCATATAATTATGAGCATGTCTCTATTGATAGGATAATTCCTGTGTATGCTTAAAATGTAAGTTATTGAAAAGGCCCTTGACACTCATAAATGAATGAGTACACTCGGCCCATCTAACTTAGCATCTGGCTTCTGTGTTACATATTGGATTGCTGTGAGGATTGAAGGAGATAATTTTGATATATATGAAGACTTTGTCTCTCAAATCAAGTCATCAAAACTGTGTTAAATATGTACATACCTAAAATCTACTGTTCTCTGGTTCTGTAGAAACTTCTCAGGCTCGTTAATTACTCTCATAACCGTGTCTTTGCAGCCCTGTGGTTTCAGATACGACCCTTACAGCGCTGGGCCCAGCACAGACCCGGGTCCCTGCACAGAGACAGTGTGTCACCTGTATACTGTGTCAGGAAGAGCAAGAGGTGAGCGCAGAAAGCAAGGCAATGGTCCTGGCCGCGTTTGTGCAGAGATCAACCGTGTTATCAAAAGACAGAAGTAAATTCATTCAGGATCCAGGTGAGTCATAGCTGTGTCCTCATCTGCCCTGTTAATAGTGACTGCCACTTAGTATGGTTAAGTGACATACAGAATTTATTAATCTGCTGATAACTCTGTAGGCTTGCTGGTACCTTGGGCAGGTAACTTGGGTGGGAATTCCTCACTTGGCAAAAGCAGAAACGTTCCAGTGGATTAAGTATCATGCCTGAAGTACACAGCTGATAAATAGCAGGGATTCAAAGGAAAGCTGTCCTTTGTGATAAAACATTAACATACTTTGGTACTTAACAGTCTTTCCCATTCTTCACGCTTTAAAGTTCCGATAATTAGTCGACACACTGAAATGACAATAGTTATTTTCTCTCATGGGTGGTCCCAGGGTGAAGTCCTGGTGAGCCAGCCCTGTGAGAAGCAGTCCTTGAGCCAGGTTCTCATTTAGATTATTGAGATAGAGACTGCCATGTAGTGCAGGACATCATTCAGGAGTCTTGGAATCAGTGTCTATGGAATGGAGGGGAAGGAAGCAGGTTTGGCCAGAGGGAGAATTTTAGCTATGGTACAGTCCCCAGAAGTCCTTAGCCAACCCCATAGGCGCTCTGGAGCTAGATAGAGCTCAAAGCTGTCCTAGGTTGGGCTAAGGGGGTGGGTTTTTTATACCCTGACACTGATAACAAACTGGTTGTGGGCTGCCTCTGGAAAGAGATGTGACCTTGAGCAAAGCAGTGTGACCCTGAGCAAAGTCTTTTAAAGAGGGATAACAGTTGAGTGCCCTCTTCTAACAGCTGATGGAGTAAGTCATTCATTCCTGCAGGGGCATCTGGGCTATACCTTGTTGTGTCCACCATAGATACTTTTGTGTTTCTGCTCTTCTCTTTGTTTATATGTGCATGTGCCTCAGGGATAACAGTAAACTTCGTGAGAGCAAGAACTGTGTCTTAATTTCCAAGGTACTTGTGTAGCCAGTGCCTTTCACATTGTATGACTAGAAGGAAGTTTGTGAGCCCACTGGTAAAATTGCCTTTTCTCTACATGGAAAGTCTTCAGAATATGGCTCTCAAGCCCCCTAGTTAAGAAAGATTGGTCTGCTTCATCTTAAGAAATGACCATTTGTACTAGATGGTTTACAGATTTCATTCTAGGCTGAAGATAAAGTTATCACCTGTATTTAGTTTGTTACCTGCTTGGAAAAACTGACTGGCTGTAAGTGGATTTTTTTTAAGGCTTTCACAGTTTAGATCATTAAAGATTTTCTTTATGCTGTGAAATTTGCACTATTCTATTATATAAAGCAAATTGAAACAAGTAATTTTACTGTTAGAGAATTTCTAAAATTATGCTAATTTATGTAGAGAATTCCGAGAATTCCCAAAGAAGCCAGCTAGCCACTTGATGTTTGTCTTCATTTTTCATCTCCTTTGAATATAAAAATTAGTGCCAGAGCAGAAGACTGTGTGAATTGCCCCCTTTTCCCTACTCCGGTCTGGGCTGCTGTCCTGGTATTTTGCTGCACCTTGACTCCTATAGTAATTGTGGCTCTTCTCTGCATGAGTGTCCTTAAGAAGAATCTCCTCTAGGGAGCGCCCCACTACTGCCAGGACATCTTTTTTGTTTGAGATCATTGTGACCCAGCTGCCCTAAAGGCATTTAAAGACAGATCCATCATTTGTGGGAAATAGGAGTCTCTTGGTGCCCTAAAAATGTGATGTGTTCAAAAAATTAGATGTACTTAAATACAGAATTCCCTGGAGAAGGAAATGACAACCCACTCCAGTATTCTTGCCTGGAAAATGCTATGGACAGAGAAGCCTACAGGGGGCTACAGTCCATAGGGTTGCAAAGAGTCAGACACAGGTGAGAGTCAGACACAGCTGAGCGATTAAACAACAACAACAGGATTCCAGTTTCAGTTCACAGTTCAAGGAAGTTTCATTAATTTGCTCAGGGTAATGAAAATTAGAGAGTCCTGTATTCTAAATAATCCAGGGTCTTGCATAAATTATTGGTATCTCAAAGGAATAAACTAGCATTTCATTTGAAGTTTACAAGCTCTTAGTAAGGATTTCACAATTTAACGTTGTACATTTGTATAGGAATATTAAATGCTTGAGTTTTCTCTCATGTTTTTTGTTTGTTTTATAATGCAGAAAATTATGATCCATTATTCATGCACCCTGATCTGTCTTGTGGAATACATACTGGTAGCTGTGGGCACATTATGCATGCACACTGTTGGCAAAGGTAATTTATATTCTTAATATTAGTCAAGAGAAGCTTAACCAAAGACTCAAAATTTAATTTTTTAATAAAGGAAATTACATTCTAGAAAAAGGGGAGAGAACTAAACTTATCAGAAGAAAAAAAGACTTCATTATTACTGCCTAACAAATAACAATTAAAATTAATTTACTTTGTCAGTACATTTAAAGGAGTGACTTAGAAACTTCATAGTATATCAAATTAATTTTTAATTTAGGGGTCTGTATTTTTTAATATGGGAAATCTAACAGACTAGATGAAGAAAAGGATTTTTACAGTAATACAAACCCGAGAAGAATGTCTTTCTTCGGGTCCAGGGTGAAGAGCTCTTGATTCTGAAGATGCTAGCACTTGCCTAGTTACCTCTCAAGAATGTCATGACTCCCTGAGCTAATAAGGAATAACTTCAATACTCTGTTTTGGTGCTTTCTGTGTTCTCTAGCAGCAGAAGTGCCGTTATTCTAGTACTCTGCTCATTGAGTTGTCCTGAACCACCCCTAGTAAGCAGCTCTAGTCCTGGGGGAGTAACCACAGAGCACTAGGACCAAGAAATATGCTACTTGGTGAATGACTGGTTTGCAAGGCAATCTTTTTTTAATTCTCCTGTTTTAGAACTCTTAGCCCTTTTTGCTATTTACTACAACTTAAAATTAAAGTATCACTTTTAAAAATAATTGAGGTCATTTTATTTTTTTTTTTTTTGAGGTCATTTTAAAATTTTAATTTTTAGATGTTTTGTGGAAACAAAATGTTGAAGCTTGTGGCTCTCATTAAAAAAAAAATTGCCATTGTTTTTGATACCTCATGTTTTCTAATTGTGAAGGTATTTTGATTCCGTTCAAGCTAAAGAACAGCGAAGGCAACAGAGATTACGCTTACATACAAGCTATGATGTAGAAAATGGAGAATTCCTTTGTCCCCTTTGTGAATGCTTGAGTAATACTGTTATTCCTCTGCTGCTTCCTCCAAGAAATGTTTTTCATAGGTAAGTTTTGGCTCATAAAACCTTTATATTAAAGAAGTTTCCTTTAGAAGGTAATGAAATGATAAACCACAGCTGGGTGAGGATATCACTCTAGGTAAATGCATGTTTTCCAGGTACTTTGCAAACTTTTTATTTAGTCATTTCTTCCAGCTGACCTATTAGATACAATTTTAGTTTTTAGAAAGGAACAGACCAAAATTTTAAGTTTCTTGGTCACCCGTAAATACTATAAAGGATATAAAATTCCCATGGGTTCATGAAAACTGTCTCCTTTATTTTTAAGACCCTGCTTTAAATATCTCCTTCATACTTTTTTGAGACACTCAATAAATCAGTGAGGGGAGGGACAGCTCAAACTGACCTTATTGAGCATACTAACAGTCAAATATTATTTTTTGAAATTTACTGGCCAATTGAAGAATTGGGCCAAAAAGTGAATATTTTTGTATTTAAAATGTAAAAATTTTGTTATTTCATGATGTCTAGTGCGCTTTTTAGTTATTCATGATCATATTCCTTTCAAATATGAATTTGATGGTATCTCCTATTCAAACCTGACCTTTGTATACATTAAGTTTTATGAATGTGAGTCATCTGTTTATTTGTATGCTACTATTTGGGTTTAAATTAAAGCAGAGTCAGTTTTTTTCTCTTCAATTTTAAGAGTTCAAACTATGGTGTCTTAGTCTATGCTACCACAAAATGCTCTTAAAATACCATTAGATATGATGTAAGCCCATGCTTTTTTAATCAGAAAAGAAATATCATGGTGCTGACTTATATCTGCATTTGAACTGATAAAGAAATTAGTCACTGTAAGATTAAGAATAGAATTCTCAAAAAAAAAAAAAAAAAAATAAGAATAGAATTCTCTTGCGTGTAAAGAGAAAAAAATCACTTCTGTGGTTCAGGTTTTGCTTTTTTTCCCAGGAGAGTCAGTTATGGCACATTTGTTAAGAACACAAGCTACAGTGTCTGATGTAGCTGGGTTTGAATGCCACATCTGTCCCATATACAGCCTTAGTCAAGTTACATAGCTCAAAACCTCAGTTTCCTCATCTGTAAAATGGGGACAATAATATAACCTATTTTATTAAGAAAATTTTGAGGATTAAATCTAATACTGTGAAATGCTTGCAACATAACTAGATGCTTGCCGCATAATAAGCACTCAATAAATAGTATCCATGATGTGTTGGTTGTGATATTCAAGAAATACTGGCAAATTCTGGTACTAAAAAAGTGAAATTTTTGACAAATAACTCAATTTTATGCTAATAATTAGTAGCATCATATTGACAAGTAATACATTTTCATTTCCATTGACAAATAAATACCTATTCTAACTTTTAAAAGTAACAAATTTTCCCCAAGTTTTTTTGGTTGTTTTAGTATTTTAATGTTTGAAGTATGTTTAAAATATACCCGTGATGATTTAAGGAGTCTTTTTGTATCTTAAACTAAGCAACAGCAGAATACTAAACACTCTCTATAATCTTTTCTAGCAGGTTAAATTTTTCAGACCAACCAAATCTGACTCAGTGGATTAGAACAATATCTCAGCAAATAAAAGCATTACAGGTTCTTAGGAAAGAAGAAAGTACTCCTAGTAAGTTCTGATAACCTGCTTTCATTTTTCCCTAATATCTGAGACCATTGGAAAATACAGTTCCAGAATAAATTGTTCTAAAATATTTTAAAAGTGAAACCTCACATTTTAAAATTTGACTTACTCAAATCTTCTTTATCTTAATGAACTAAATTTGAAACTGCTACATTACTCCTTATTCCTTGAACACACAAGCTCATGTGTAGTTTATGATAGATACTTCTCACTTATTTCCCCCATTTTATTGAAGAGCTTCTGGGGGTGGGGGAGATGTAACTGAGTATCAAAGAGCTGGCTTTATTCTCCATGGGCTGACTCACTTTATTGTTGGCATTACCAAAACCTTCCCAAGTTTGATAGGTATGCACTGCACTTCTGACCTTGAGGGAAAGTGAGCTGAGCAGAATTTATACCATTGGTTTTAAGGAAACAAAACAGCGTACAGCGTACTCTTCCAGTGGTTGCACTATCAGGAGAAGCACAATGATTGAGGAAGGTGTCTAGCTCATCCAGAGCAGTAGTACTTTTCATGCTTTGAATGTATATTACACCAGTTTTCATTATGGGAATTTTTCCTGTTTTAATTTAGAATGAAATTTATGGCTGAAATTTATAGAAATATTGTGGACTGAAGAATAATAGTATAAAATGCTTGTTTCTGTAGTTACTGCCTCATCAAAGAATTTAGAAAATATGGATGAATTGCACCTTCCTGAAGGATTTAGGCCTGATTTTCATCCTAAGTGAGTATATTATCCCTTTTACATTTGGCCCACTTGAAATGAAAAATCAAATTAGCCATTAGTAAGAATATAAACTTGTCAAGTAGGGGAGCGGAATGTTACAGGACATTGATCTTAATAAATCCTGAGACTTAATGCAGGAATACTGATAAACACCTAAGACTTACATGTCATGTTTAATTCTCACAAACTTCTAGGTGTTGCTGACTGTCTACTGCACCCCTTTATCTGGCTCTCCTTGATAGCACCTCATCAGTACATCTAAATCCAAGCTGCTCAGCCTCCTCACCAAAGTCCATGCTTCCTGCTGACTTCTGTATTTCTATTTACAGACCCACCAACCTCTTAGTAACTCTGGGTCAAAACCAGAGTGTTTTCAGCCTTATTTTACCCCATCAGTTCAGTTCAGTCTCTCAGTTGTGTCCATCTCTTTGCAACCCCATGGACTGCAGCACGCTAGTCTTCCCTGTCCATCACCAACTCCCGGAGCTTGCTCAAACTCAGGTCCATTGAGTTGGTGATGCCATCCAATCATCTCGTCCTCTGTCATCTCCTCTTCCTGCCTTCAATCTTTCCCAGCGTCAGGGTCTTTTCCAGTGAGTCAGTTCTTCGCATCAGGTGGCCAAAGTATTGGAGTTTCAGCTTCAGCAGCAGTCCTTCTAATGAATATTCAGGACTGATTTCCTTTAGGATCGACTGGTTGGATCTCCTTGCAGTGCAAGGGACTCTAAAGATCTTCTCCAACACCGTAGTTGGCCGCATTTTACCCCATAGCCAGTAAGTTACAAAGTATAGCCCAGATTCTTGAACTAGACTGCATTTGTTCGGTTCCAGCACCACTGTTTATTAGCTGTGCCACTTTGTGCAAATCACTTAACCTAACTCAATTTCCTCATCTGTAAAGGGAAGAAAATAGTATCTACCTCATATGTGTGATAAAGTGACATGATGCCCTTAAAGTTACCTGGCAGCTGTGCCTGGCACATACTAAATATCTCAGCAAAAGTAGTGCATATATGCATGCTCAGTCACATCCAGCTCTTTACAACCCCGTGGGCTGTAGCCCACCTGACTCCTCTGTCCATGGGATTTCCCAGGCTGCTGCTGATATGGGTTGCCATTTCCTGCTCCAGGGGATCTTCCTGACTCAGGGATCAAACCTGTGTCTCCTGCATTGGCAGGCGGATTCTTTACCACTGTGCCACCTGGGAAGCTGGCAAAAATAGTGCTAAAAGGTTTAAATAGAATAAACATCAATCATGTGCCTCCCACATTCCCCCTTCCCATCCCCAGTCCTGTCATTTTGTTCTTTCTACTGTTTACTTCCTTATTTCTAATTAAGATGCTTAATCAACTGTGTCTTGATTCATCTTTTTTTTTTTTAAGTATCTTTACAGAGACTAGTAATGTAGGATTCAGCTTTTACCTCTACCCTATTCACTTACTCCTCACCAATCTTCCTGTAGAGTTATTCTACAATTTTTGGTTAAATCATTTGTCAATTTTTACGTTATAATTGTTAATACTGATAAGTTATGTGATAAATCTTTCTTCTACAGTTTTGTTTTCCTGTGATTAATAATTACCTTTTTTTTTTCATGTACTGGGTTTTCTGTGTATATAATACTTTTTTCCCTAAATGCTGTTGTAGGTCTGTCAGATGCCTAGCAGTGGCTGTTAGTGCTTGGATCCATCTGATGACCTTCTTCCCTGAAGCCCTCCTCCCACAGCCTCTGTCCTCTCGCACCAGTCAGGACAGGGCACAGCTCTTACCCTAACACTCGCCCTGGCCATGCTCCTCTTGTTGCTGGATCTTGTATCCTTCTCTTTCTTCATTTACTCCCTCACATTGCATCCCTCAGCAGATTTCTGAAAAAAGGTGCCTGGATGTTAAATTTTCCATGTCTGAAAATACATTTGTTGTATCCACATGCTTGATGGATGGTTTGGGTATAGAATTATAGGTTAGAAGTTACTTCACATCTAAATGTTGAACACATTATTTTACTAACTTGTAGCACCCATTGAGAAATTAACACCTGATTCCTATTCCTTTCTAATTTTATTACTTCTCGAAACTGTTGTGGACATCTTATTAATTCCCAGTGTTCTGGAATTTCTCTGTGATATTCCTTGGTGTGTGAATCTTCATTCATTTCGCTATGTGTGTTTTCAACAGGCTCTTTAAAGACTCATATCCTACAGTTCTGGGAATTTTTTCTGGTTTTTCCTTAGATAATTTTCTCTTCTTGGATTTCTGTTCTTTGAGCTAGCCCTACTGTTAGCTCATTGTTGGCCCTCTTGGACTGATCCCCTAATTTTTTCTTAATTAATTTGCTGTTTTCTGCACTGTCTCTCCTTCCCTGAGTTCCTTTTTCTGCTTCTCTGTTTTGATGTTTCTCTCTTTGATGTGTGATTCTTTCCTTAAGTTTATTGGTCCTTGGGTGACTGTTCAAGAATAAATCACTAGGAAGCTCAGTGGATACCTGGTGGGCAGGTTGGAGCTTCCTGACAGATGAGCCTCACTGTGAGGAGATCAAACCCCTACCAGTCTTTTTTTCTTGGGACCCTGAAAATGTCATTGTGTAAAGCTGGCTTTTCCATGAGGATTCATCACTGGAGAAGCTAAAATCTATGGCAGTGGGTATACATTGCGATGTTCTTGAGATGGAGGAAGAGGTCAAGGGTCCTGTAGTTCAATATGTAGACCTTCAGCCTAATACCTTGTTTTTGGGCCTGTGCCTCATCACCACCAACCCAAGATGAACGTAACTACTCTCAGGCAGGGGCTGTCTGCATGTCTTTAATTCCCCCTTTTCATACAACTGTCTTTAGATAGTTTAAGGGGTTCAATTCCAACATAGAAGATAGCTATTAAGAAACTGAGCCATTTGATTGATGTGAGCACATTGTTTTGAGCTAATGCTGTGCATGTTCACTTCAGGAACCCTTATTCTGAAAGCATAAAAGAAATGCTAGCAACATTTGGAACTGCTACTTATAAGGTGGGATTAAAAGTTCATCCCAATGAAGAGGATCCCCGTGTGCCCATAATGTGTTGGGGTAGTTGTGCATATACCATCCAAAGCATAGGTAAGAGATTTAGAATTGTGTCTTTAAATCTAAAGTATACATTGACATGAGTTGTGTGCAGATTTAAAGTGGGCAACATTCTTAAGCAATAATATAAAAACTTTGAAGCAGGAAATGTAGTATACTGACAAAATATTAGATTGACAGTTTATAAATTAACCACAGCCACAAAAGCACTCATTTCAGTGGTGGTTATAGCTTCTAGTCAGTTAAAATAATGTGTTTTCACTTTTACTTCTCACGCACAGTTAATTCTTGTGAAATGACTTAAAGATTTCAAAACCTGACAATATTATGCTTTCTTCAGAAAGAATGTTTTTTTACTTTTTTAAAAACTTATAATATACAAAGCATAAAATTTATCATCTTTACTATTTTTAACCGCAGAAAGAATTTTAAGTGATGAAGATAAACCATTGTTTGGTCCTTTGCCCTGTAGACTGGTAAGTTATCAGTTTACTCAATCCATGGAATGGGAAAGTAGAAATTAGGTTGTTCTGCTCTTTTTAATCCAAAAAACCTATAATGGTTATTTAAGCATAGATTCATTCCTTTTGTGGTAGAACCCATTTTCTATAACAGTATTGAAGCAGTAATGTTTGTAATTTAATTTTTCATGATTTTTCGTTTAAATAGACTTCATCTCTTTTGGTTAAACCCGTAAAAAGATGGGTGGAAAAGCTAAAAACAAAGTGCTTATTCTTGAATTTTTAGTTCTATAGTTGGAAATACTGAACAGAACCTATCCTCTACCACATTTGACTACCTGTTGTAAGTAGCGTGTAAATAAATACAGATTAATGTCAGAACAGAGTATTTAATGTCTAGGAGAGTGAAGGAATATACCGCTAAAGCTTGCTCATTTTTACCGTGTAGCTAGTATCAGCTTCATCTGCTGCTTACTGTTCAAACTTACAGTTGTAAAAGTGCATGTAATTTTATTCGTGTAACATCACCTGAGGAGCTTTTAAAAATGCCTAGGCCCTACTTCAGGTCAGTTAAATCAGAGTATCTGAAGATGGGCCCCAGGCATTAATATTTTTTAAAAGCTTTGCCCGAGGCCAGGATTGAGAACCACTGATATAAGAGCGATCTTTGGAGTTTTTTAAAAATACAGACACCTGGGTCACTTTGACTTATTAAGTTGGAATATCTAGGAGTATGCCCTGGTATTAAAACTGCCCTGAATTGTATTTTATAGTAAGTCAGTAGAATAGCAGTTGACTGTAGTCTTAGCTATGGTATGTGATGGATAGGACGTGACCACCAGTGTTGACTGTGACATTTTTTTGCTGCAGTAAATAAAGAGTTGATAAATATGCTGATAAGGCAGTCACAAATGTATAGAATAGAGGTTATTTTGTCTGGTTTTTAAGGCAGTTCTTACATTTTCTAGATTCTATATACTTCACACTACCTCTTTGGCACTCTGTCTATTTCTCTGCTAATATGATTGTGTGTAATCTGTTTATATTGATTGTTATACCAGTCAGTCTTGCATTCCTGAAATAATCCCAACTTGGTCATGTAGAGCAGGGGTCCCCAACCTCCGGCTGCGAACTGTTCTGGTCCTGTTAGGAACTGGGCAGCAGAGCAGGAGGTGAATACAGGCAAGCGAGCGAAGCTTCATCTGCTGTTTGCCATCACTTGCATTACCACAGGAACCATCCATCCCCTCCCTCACCCTGCCAGCCCTGTCTGTGGAAAAACTATCCACAAAACCAATCCCTGGTGCCAGAAAGGCTGGCAACCACTGATGTAGAGTAGCATTTTAATATAACATTATATTTGATTTGCTAATATTTTATCTAAGTTTATTTTTCTATGAGAAATTTCTACGAAAAATTTAATTTTTTGAAGTATATAGTATATAGCCATTAGGGACAAACTTCTATTTTTTGACTTCCACTTTTCATCTTCATTGATCTTTGTCTCCCATATCAGATGATAAAGGACCTCCGTAAGGTGGTTTATCTCCCCCCCCCCCACCTCTTGATTTCTATGACATTCCTGGTTTTCTCCCTATCTTTCTGGCAGCTTCTTCTCCATCTTCTTTCCCTCCTTTGTCCTATAAATATTATTTTAAACCCCCAGAATTTGGCCCATGACTCAGTCATGATATTCTTCCCTGGTCAACCCTGTCTATGACTCTGATTTCAGTTACTTCCAAATGATTCCCACCTGTATATCTCCAAGCCCGATCTGTTACCATATTGCCTGCTTTATTTTTCTCACCTGGATCTCCTAACGGCACCTCAAATTGAACATTCCAGCTTAATTTTTCTTCCTGTATTCAGTGTCTTAGTTAATGTCACCACTGTCCATCCAGGTGACCAGGCCAGAATCTTGGAGGTACTTTTGGATGCATCATTTGGTCCGGATGTTCATGTCCAGTTGATCAGCAGAGATTGTTGAATTCCTCTCCTGCTTATTTGTCCTATTTTTTCTATTCAATTTATTTGGTTCAGCCCTGTATCTTTTCTTGCCTAGATTGTTATAATAATAATAACCATAATAATAAGATTATTATAATCATAATGATAAGATTATTAAACAATATATAATATAATAAATTATTTATAATTATATAATATATTATTATTAATTTAATTGGTAATGTTATTGGTTAATATTGTAATTGTATAATAATGATAATAAGATTCTCTACCCTGAATCTCACTTTCTCCTAACATACTCTCAGAGGGGTTCTTCAAAACGTAACGCCAATCATACGTCTTAAATGTTACTTCTCCATTATCACTCACCTCGTGCCAGTCTCCATATCCATTGTCCAGGATAGCAGAATCATTACTGGTCCCCAGATGCTAGTTCCAGGCTTTTGCCTCTGCTCAAGTGCCCAAAGCAGACAGCTCCTCTTTAAGAAGCTCTTCAAGCTTTGTCTTCCCTGGAAAACTTCTGAGCCATGAGTGGGATATCACTCATCTGGGATCCTGCCTCCTTTAGTTGTCCCCACCCGCCCCTTTTCTTTCCCTTCCCACCCTCAAGGCTGTGAGCTCCTTGACAGAAGCGGTTGGGAGGGCTGAGTTTTCATTTTAAGATCTTCAAAATCAAGACTAGCCTATGGTAGTTCCTCAATATCTACTGAACCAAACAACATTATAGAAAATTTAGAAAACAGAGAAGTAGGAAGAAAACTTAAGTCAGTCACCCATTTGTCTTTTTTCATTAGCATGTTTATACTTTTATTATAATAGATATTTACATGTAGTTTTGTTCCTACTATATTCTTCACTTTAAAGTTTTCTCATTGTTGCTACATAGTCCCCATAATAGTTTTTGATGTCTACTGACACCCTGATTTTATACAGCCATCTTCCATGAAGTTTCCCCAGTATTGGGAGTATTTCCCACATTTTAGTGTATTTCTTTAGACTAAATACAAAGAAATGCTGCTTCGCATTCCTGAGAGTCTCTTCTCTGTTGTTTACTGACTGTCTTGACACGTGTATCCTTCTTAACTTTTCCATACAGAACTAGCAGCATGGTGATAGGAGATAACTTTGTTTTATTCAGCATACAATTAGATATTTTCTACTCCATTCATTTCACGTTAGAGACATGTCAGTAAAGATGTCATAGGATTCAGTACCATACCATCTAGAGATTTCATTATGCTTCCAACTGTACTTCAACTAGCTGTGCGTTGATCGAGCATTCCTAGAAGAGAACTACTTCATATGCTGGCTTCTTTGTTAACTGTGTCAGCCTCTATTTCAGGATGACTGTCTCAGGTCACTAACAAGATTTGCCGGAGCACATTGGACAGTGGTGTCACTTTCAGTGGTCCAAGGACACTTTTGTAAACTTTTTGCATGTGAGTATTAATACATGTACTATATGTGTTACGGTAATTTCTCATTTTCTGTAATTTTGTTTTTAGTAATGAAACTTCCCTCCACTATGAAAAAATATTTTGGTAATACTGTTTGTCTTGTATGCAGGTTCTAGCTATGAATTCATATGTAGCTTGCAAAAAATAAATTCAAGCTAGGTTATGTGCATGTTAAAAATAATTTAATACTTACATTGATATATAAAATATGATCTTGTATTTTTCTTTAAATATCAGCATTGGTGCCTGGTGACAACCACAGAGACCTTCCATGCATATTAGATATCGACATGTTTCATTTATTGGTGGGTATTTTATAATTTGTGTTTGAAATTCTTCTGTCATACTCCGTAGCTTTATCTTAAACTTGATGAGTAATGTAAAGGCAGACAAGGAGTTATCATCTATTATTATTAACTACTTCTGAGTATAATTCTTTTCTGAAGATACTTTAAAAAAAAATATTAAGGAATCTAGTTGAGAGAGTTGACTTGAGTGTCTAATCCAGTCTCTTCCATTTTTGCCTTGTGGCTGAGGTCAGTACCGTAACCTCTCTATGCTTTTTACAATAAAGAAGTAAAAATAACAGTGGTAATGTAAGGGCTGCTGCCAACCCATACAGTGGTTTGGGGCAGATACAGCCTTTTGGTTCCACTACTTAGCAACAGACAGTCCCTTTGTGTGATTTAGGGCAAGTCACGTCTTCTGAGCAAGTGCAGTCTGGTGCTAGATCAGCACTGGCAAGCAGTGCATGGTTGAAGTTCAGCCCCACCTCAACCAGGCTCCCTCTCACAGGGCACTGAGTGTACCACCACACACAGCAGCCTCAGGTGCTGCCCCCTTAATCACGTTTGGGCATCAGATTCTATGCCTTTAAGTTAGTTAACACCTACCTGATATGATTGTGTCAAAACTCAGTGGGATAATCAATGCAGAGCTCTTAGAGCAATGTGTCCCTAGTAAATATTAGCCATTGTTATTGTTCCCATCTCCCCTTTGAAAACCCCCACCACTGACACCATCATACAGGCGGCAGGAGACTCACAGTGGGGCTAGTTTAGGGGGCACCTGACTGCTTTCACAGTCATCTTCATTTAGTCTCTACGTCCTCACTGCAAAGGTGTTTAATCCTAAGGTATTAAAAACACACATACTATCTCCAGTTTACCAACAGGGAAACTAAGACTCAGAAGAATTATCTAAAAGGCTCCTAAGAGAATCTGGGCTTCATACCTGGATCTTTGTGGGTCCAAAATTCATGCTTTTTCCACTGCTTACTACCTAGAAAGATTTCAGGCTTTATTTTTGTTATTATTAACAATAAATGCATATAGGGGAGTTGCTGAATAAATGAGATAATAATGTTCTAAATAGTTGTCTTTAGTCAGTCCTAGTGGAATTTCTAACATGTGTACCCTTTAAGAACAAAAGATTTCTTAAGGGAGGAACTGAGTTCGCAAAGGGCTCTCATTAAGGAAATGGAACTGTGTTCGGCAGTGAAAGGAGAGGCGCTGAGTCTGACGCTGTGTTTGCTGTCCAGGTGGGCTTGGTCCTCGCCTTCCCTTCGCTGCAGTGTCAGGATTTTTCAGGGATCAGCCTTGGCACTGGGGACCTTCACATTTTCCATCTGGTTACCATGGCACACATTGTTCAGATCTTACTTACCTCGTGTACAGGTAACTCCTTTTTGTCCGATTCTTGAAGGAAATAATTGAATTTTCTCGGCTTAAAAAAAAAAAAGTACTGAAGGAAAAGGCGCTTGGATGAGAATAATACATAAATTTATAATAAGGCTACTTGTAGTGGTAAACAGTAAAATAAACAGTAAAAACCTGTTTATCCTCTTGTGAAAATTTTTGAAACATTTTCCCTTCTGTTAAAAATTCCTTAGTGATGTGAATGTGTGAATGTTTTTACTTATTTTTTTTTACTTCACATGTTTAGTAATATCTGAGTACCACAGACTGTATATGTAGCAGGTTTTACTCACCACTTGCTGCCCGGCACCCTGGGGCACATTCACATCCTCTGCCTAAGAGTTTCCTTATTATGATAGTAAACTGTGCTCAGACCTGAGGGATTTAAGTTCTGTGTGTTTCATGGGAGTATTTTCATATTACATGTGACTGTGTGAATATATTTGAGTGCTTAAATGATGTGGTCAGCAATCCACTTAATAAGGCAAATGCAGGGCATTAATATTGCCTTGTCCTTCAGAAAAGAGTGGCATGGATCAAGAAAATGCTGCTGGCGAAGAAGAAGAATTAGCAGTTCTTGCTTTGTATAAAATGATTCAGCAGTATACAGGAAGGTGAGATCATACGTACTCTTTATATGATAGGCAGTTCCCCAAATATTAGGAGGTGATAGCATGAAAAAGGGATTAATTTGGGGCTTCCATGGTGGCGCAGTGGATAGGAATCCACCTGCCAATGCAGGGGACCAGGGTTCCCAGATGATCCCTGGTCTGGGAGGACTCTACAAGCTGCAAAGCAGCTAAGCCCCTGCGCCACAACTCCTGAATCCTGCACCCCTACAGCCTGTGCTCCACAACAAGGGAAGTCACCGCAGTGAGGAGCCCAGGCACCACAACTAGAGTAACCCCCACTCACCACAGCTAGAGAAAGCCACGTGCAGCACAGCCAAAATAAATATGGCAATGTGGACATGTCAGAAAAAGGGGGGGGAAAAGTGGAGTTTGTTTGTTAAATAAAGGAAATTGCTGTCTGTTGATACATTTGAAAAAGAAGATGGGGGATCTGCAGGACTCCCAGACTTTTACTATACTAACATGATTGGGAATCTCTGCAAGAAGGGTAATAGACAGTTCTTCCCACACATTTTTAAGATAATACCCAGGGCTGGTAGAAGTTCTCGGAACCTCATATGTTATTGGGGCCTTTGTGATTTGGTTACAACAGTTTCATTTGGCTTTCTGACAGTAGATCTCAGGAACCAAGCTATTTGTTCTTTGACTAAGTTATCCCATTTCTGAGAATCCATACTAAATAATCTGCATACAGAAAAACCTGTAGACGTAACAGTGTACACTGATATTATTTATATTAGCAAAGAGTTTAAAGCATTCTAAGAGTTTGCTTGCAGGGAGTAATTTAGTGTAGGTTATGATAGGTATTATCCAGAGTATCAAAACTCTGATAAAAATTATGGTTTATGGTATTCTGAAAAATGTGGGAGTTTTTTATGTTAATTTTAAATTTCATGTTACACTTATAACTGTGTTAGACTGATTAGTATGAAAGTAGTTTGCCAGAAGAATACCTGCTAATATAAAAGTTACAGAATAATGGATAGTTTTTATTTTGCAGATTTTCTCTTTATGTAGCTATATTACTTTTATAAATTTTAATAACAGTGTGGAGGGTATATCAGCAGTTACACCTGACACCCTGGATAGTCAGGGCTTCCCTCACCTTTGACAATCAGATAGCAGTTGTCTGTTTTCACACTGTGCTGTAACGAGAATGAATCATTTTTAAATTTAAGTTTCCCACTTATCATTTTTCTCTTTTTTAGTGCCTTGAAAGAAATGCCGTCTGGTTGGCATCTGTGGAGGAATGTCAGAGCTGGAATCATGCCTTTTCTGAGGTGTTCTGCTTTGTTTTTCCATTACTTAAATGGAGTTCCTTCCCCACCTGAAATTCAAGGTAATTCTAATTTCTTTCAAAATGTAGGAAATGTGTGTTGTCTTTCACTCCAGCAACTTAAGAATTAAAGTGCATTGCAAAAATTAAAACTTACTAAATCTTTAGGTCGTAGCTAGTTGAGTGGTGATGTATAAAATTACAGAATTAAATGCATATTTATGTAAATATCTGATTTTATTTGAATCTCAGTAAATGTACTGATTTTGTACATGTATGAAAATATAGTTTTGCTGTCAGATGTTAAAATGTTCAAGTATATATTATTTATATATAATGGGTTCTTCAGATTTTAAAAAGGGAAAACTGAAATTCAGGTGGTTTTTAACACGAAACGTGGCATTGAGGTTCAGAATACTCATAATTGCACATAAATCTGATTTTAATATAGGAGTTAATTTGCTATTTCACAGTTGTTCTCTATGTTCTGCTTCAATTCATTTCTTGAAAGTAATGTAAAGGTAGACTTACAGTTAACTGTATCTCGTAGTGCCTGGCCCCAGGGCCTGGGGTACCTGCATATAATGTCACTCTCTACAAGTTTGTTGAATAGCATCTCCATTTAGCTAGTTGTCCAGGCACCACTGAGAGAACAGTTTAGACTTCCTAATCATTTGCAGTGATGATTAAGTGAATGTTTAAGTCCATCTCTCAGTAATAAAATTGTCTTATATTTCTGTACTTCTTTATACTTCTCTGGAGCTCCCCATATGTTATTTTTGTCATTTAATGTTCACAAATAACCCTATAAAGCATATCACACAGGACAGGTGTCCCATTTTGCTTATGATAATACTGAAACATCAAGAAATTGTGGCCAGTTTAGTAAAGGAGTCGCCTGACTCTGTGGATTCCTTCCTTTGCCATCTTATTTACTTCCTGCAGGTTATGTACCTAGCAAAATTGAACTCTTCTGTCTTGTGCTTTTTTTTTGTTTTAAACTCTGCTGTTGCCTACTCTAATATAGAATCTGCTCTTAATTGTTATATCTGTATCTCTTCCTTCTTTGTTTGCAGCTTCTGGAACAAGCCATTTTGAACATCTATGTAACTATCTTTCCCTGCCAAACAACCTCATTTGTCTTTTTCAAGAAAATAAGGAGATAATGAAATTACTGATTGAAAGGTAATGACGATACAATTTTCTTCTTTATATTGCAATAAATATATATATATATATTTGGAAACAAACTTGCGTTTATTGCATATTTTACAAAATTCTCAGATAGTGAGCCTGGCAAAATTCAATCCTTGTGATTCATCAGGCCTTCTTAGTTAAGGGTTTACCTTTGTGGTAAGATTTTTGCCAGGCCTAGTGAATAGCATAAGTAGATTGGCCTGGACAGAGAAGAGTAGTGGAGATGTTTATTTCCTTGTACATTTAGTTCTAGCCCTTCAAAAGTAAAAATGTTGTGTTTTATTTTTCCCTCCATTTACATTAAAGTTGGTGTCATAACATCGAAGTTAAAAGATACCTGGAAGGTGAAAGAGACGCTATAAGGTAGGTTAAAGATTGTCAAACCTCTTGGTGGCGGGGAGGAGGTAGGGAGAAAGCAAGATACAAGTGTACAGTACTGTCTGTTGTCCTGATAATTTTTATGCTGAGTTCTTCAAGTAAAGTGTGAATCCTAAGGCCCTGTGTTATTTAAGAGTGCAGTGCATTTTGAATTTCTTGCTATAGCTTCTTGCTGCTGTGGTAGCACCCAGTTTTCCTTTATTTGACTAAGTCAAAAGTTACTTTGTTATTGTTAAACAATATGTCCTCCTATTAACTGAGTTTTTGTGTGGCTTTTGTTTTTCTAGTTATCCAAGAGAATCTAATAAATTAATAGACCTTCCAGAGGATTACAGCAGCCTCATTAATCAAGCATCTAATTTCTCGTAAGTTTTGATATTAGCTTATTGAGTGTTTCCTGCCACTGTAAACACTTATTCTCTACACAGAATGTGAAAGATTTCACTGTTCTTTTCTGTTTGGGTAAGGAAATCGTAACATCAGAAGGACTTTACACTATTTAACTCATAAAAGGATGATCCCACCATCTTACAGAATAAAATATGAGAAACAGGATGCTGAGGAACAAGTTCGATTCATTACAGTTTATCTAAACCTTTTGCACTTTAAGTAACACATTAACTACAGATAGTTATATTCCTAAGCAGTATATATTATTTTGCATATATAATTATTTTAAGCTTTAAAATAACATTGTACCTATTCCTGTGGCTTTTGACATACATAATTTTTAATTCATCACTTTTCACTGTTGTATAGCGTTTCATTATCTGAGAGTAGCAGCATTTACCTATTTTTTCCTCCTGTTGATAATTTTATTTCTCCTTTCTCCTATTGATTATTTCCAGTACCTGATGTTGGTGTATATGTGTGAGATGTTATCTATTCCAGAAATGAATTTGCCTGGGCTATAGTTCGTATGGATCTTCAGCTCTACTTGATATTGCAGATTTTTTTCCCAGGACGGTTTTACCACCATCAGCTCTTTAGTCTTCACTTGTATTTTTTTTATTCCATGGAGGTGCCCCAAATCAGGTGGTGACAAGAGCAGAGCCCCAACTATGTGCCTTGTATGCGGAACCCTGCTGTGCTCCCAGAGCTACTGCTGCCAGACGGAGTTGGAAGGGGAGGACGTGGGGGCGTGCACTGCTCACACCTACTCCTGTGGTTCCGGGGTGGGCATCTTCCTGAGGTAAGGCCCTGGAAAGAGCTTTCTAGCTTTAGATCTGCCACAGTAGATCCTGTTGAGGAATGGACACAAGAAACTGCTACATGGCAGAGGATTAGGGGCCACCGTTTTCATTCATTTGAGGAAAACGGGGAACCTTGTCTCCACACCTCATATTTGGCTCATGCTAACTCTGTGCTGATTCTTCCATTGTCATTTCCATCCCCGTGACAGTTCTGTTTTTCTTTCTTTGCACCTCGTTCTAATGTGAAACCGCTAGCTGTCTTTGATTTTCTACCCAGGCACAGTCAGAACTAATTGCTTCTTTTGTTATAATGGTAGGATTCACACATAGCACAGACCGATGCAGGTAGTTGTGTGTATTCAACAGTGTACAGTAGATACTTATTAGTGACTGTGTACGAGGCATTGAGAATGCAGTGGTCAACACAACAGACAAAAATCTCTGTTTTCATGGAGCTCATTTTCTCATGAGGGAGATAGAAAATAAGAATTTAGAAGGTGATCCATGCAGAAGAGAAAAAATAAGGCAGGGAGGGGAATGTGAAATGGCAGCTGAGGTGGATTTTATAGATAGGAAACCAGAAAAGGTCCCTGGGAAGCTGTCTTGAATAAAAAAACCTAAAGAAGAGGGGAGAACATTTTAGGGTGCAATGAGCAGCAAGTGCAAAATTACTGGGGGGGGTGCCTGCCATGTTCAAGAAACAGAAAGGACGAAATTCATCAAACTGTGTTCTAAAAACGGATACATTTTATTTTAAAAATTACACCTCAGTAAAATTTATTTAAGAAAAGAGGGAATTCCCTGGCAGTCCAGTGGTTGGGACTCCAAGCTGTCACTGCCGAGGGCATGGGTTCGATCCCTGGTCCAGGAACTAAGATCCCACAAACTATACAGCGTGGCCAAAAGAAAAGAAACAGCGTGGAGGCTGCCGCCACTGGAGTGGCGAGTACAGTGGGGAGAGGCGTGGGCCTGGTGTGTCCCCTTGGCATCTCTGAGTGAGATGGAAGCCATTGCAGGGTCTGAAGGGAAGAAGTGACGTGAGTTTGAACTCCACTGGGGCATAGATTTTAGGCACATCTTGCTACCTCCAGTGTACTACAGGTTCTCAGTAAATGTTAAATTGAGCTGAATTACTAACACCAGAAAAAGTTAAGCAAACCTCTCAACAGAATCAGGAAAATTTTTTTTAAAACCCTTAGGAGAAATACGAAAGTAGCATTGTACTTTGTTCAGCATATTTCAGAATGCTTCTGGTCGAGGAGGGGTTGCTTTGTGTTTCAGGTCTACATAATTTATAATGTCTGTGTACCATGTTTTAATGAATAATTTTCTCATAAGAGTGGTTGATACATCAGTAACTGCTTTTAGAAGTTAACTTTCTCATATTTAATTTTTTCAATGCCAGTTTTATATGAGTTGTTGAAATCTAATCCTAAATGTCCCTCTTCCTCCTTATATTGATAACAATACAGTCCTTTTAATTTTTTTTAATACTTAGGCATGTGTTGAGAGGGGAGTTAGGGAGAGAATGGATACACACATATACATAAATGGCTAAGTCCCTTCACTCTCCACCTGAAACTATCAAGTGTCTCTGCTGTAAATACCGCTGCTTGCCTTCCAGCACCAGTTTTGTTTGTTTGCATTTATTTATGATGTATAGTTGACTTATATTGCAGTAGTTTCAGGTGTACATCACAGTGATGTAGGGGTTTTTTGTTTTGTTTTTTTGCAGATTATATTTCATTATAGGTTATTACAAGTTACTGGGTATAATTCCCTGTGCTGTACAGTAAATCCTTATTGTTCATCTATTTTATGTATAATAGTTTATATCTGTTAACCCCATACTTCTAGTGGTTTTGTTGATTTCTCTAGGACTTCAGTCCATTTGTAACTGAATTCAAATCTTGGTCCTTAATGTATAAATTGGTCTCTCTACAGAGTACGAGAATGTCAAGTACTATTTTTAGCTGGCAAAACCAAAGGCTGTTTTTATTCTCCTCCTTACCTTGATGACTATGGGGAGACTGACCAGGGACTCAGGTAAGGCCCATCCTGGGGAACTGCGTTGGCTGGCCCTGGGCCTCGAGGACCTTTAGCATGAGGTGATCCCCATGAACCCTGTGGTCCAGAGGCCTGCCTGCTACCCGCCCAGGGCGTCAGCACAAGTGGCTGTTGTCTGTGGCCTCTCCCAAGGCAGCTCCCCTTGCTGTGTGGTTTGCCATTCCCATTGCTCGCCCTCAGAATGCCATGAGGGCCATCATGGTACATAAGGGGGAGAAAATGGGACAGAGTGCAGCTTTTTTCCATGTCTCACTCCAGAGAACTGCTTGAGGGGTCCTGCAGCATCCACAGCATCAAGCGTTGCAGGGAGAGCGCACTGTGACTTGTGCAGTTTTGTGTGGGAGACCCAGTATTCTTCAAGTGATGAAAAAAGAGCAAATCTTAACTGATAAGAGATGTACTTATCTTACTACATAAGACTCTGGGGGACAAAGACTTAGAACATATAGAGCAGTAAACAGTATTTGAGGCAGTGTTCTGCTCTGGTAGCACCTATTTCATCAAAAGCAATATATGAACAGTAGTTCCTTTAAGCACTATTAAAGAATTTTCAGACTGCTTATTTTTGCCAAAATGGGGTAAAAACCTTAACCTAGATGTAGCTTCCCAGGCTTGGGGAGCAGAAGTTGAAGGCCTGGAAACCAAGGCAAGATACATAGTTGGGCTCCCCAGGCAGTTGACTGACTGCAAGGATACACTTGTGCCACCAGCTGATGATTCAACCTGGTGCCCTGAGAAATGTGAGCTCTTAAAGCCCTTAACTTTGGGGTGATTTGTTATATAACCACTGGTAACTGAGAGCTTTGTTTTTGTCTCTTCTGACTTCTGGGTAGTCCTTGCATATTCCAGATGAGTTCCTGGTGTATTTCTTATGACTCTGTACCACCCTTTCCATCCCCCTTCCTCCCGTACCTCCATAAGCACATGGCTGACTCCTGCTGGTCTCAGTCCAGTGCCGCCACCTCAGAGAAGTCCTCCCTGATCACCCTGGCTAACGTAGCCTCTGAGTAGGTTTGTCACATTGGCCAGTTTCATTTTCTTCTTAGCCCACGTTATGACCCCGAGTCACTGTGTTTACCTGCCTACTGCCTGTCTCCTGGGCTAAATTTTATGTGACCAGGGACAGTGAACTAGCATATAACAGGTTCTAAATAAATACTGTTGGATGAATAAATGGAAGAATAAATGAAAAAAGAAATGAGCCAAACAGGAAAAAAAAAGAAAGAAAAAAAAAAAAAGAAATGTGGCCTCTTAGGAGGAGGAGCCCTGGATGGAGAGTTGAGAGGACTGGTGCTCTGAGTCGGGAGCCAAGGCCTCAGACGTGAACTCACCAACACCTGTTCTCTGGTTAAGTTGGGCACCAGAGTTATTCATATTTGGCTGCTTTGCTTAAACATTGGATCTAAAAGACGTCCTTGGAAGAACATTTTTACCTGTGTAATGTTTTCATCCTCCCCCCTGCCACTCCCTATTTCACATTTTACCAACAAAATGGACAATGAATGCCTAGTTTTAGCCTCTCAACGTTAACCCTCCTGCTCAACCCCACCCTCCTGTTCCTCACCCCAGCCTGAGTCAGTGTAGTTTGTTTTCCTCTTCTTTTCTGCACTTTCTCCCCTTTAGCTGCTCCTAGCAAATGGTCAGAGCTAACATATTAATAGCCACAGACACCTGCCAAAGAGAAATTTTGCAGAGGATCTAAAACCAGTAACCTGTTAACTTTTCCTAAATGAGGAAAGGTTGGAGTAGAATAGATGAATATACCACCAAATGCCTCCTGAGTGACGTGTGTCTTCTTTCTAGACGGGGAAATCCTTTACATTTGTGCAGAGAACGATTCAAGAAGATTCAGAAGCTCTGGCACCAGCACAGTATCACAGAGGAAATTGGACATGCACAGGAAGCAAACCAGACACTGGTTGGCATTGACTGGCAACACCTATAGCTACTTCACTACCAAATACATGAACTTGGATTTTTGTAACCCAGCTGGCTTTTCGAGAAAGAAAATAGAAAATAGCTTCTTCTGAATTTGGAATTATTTAAGCTTTTTTCCCCCCCGGTTTTTATTTTTATAGCTTCTGGCTCCAGGAACTGATGAAAATCATTTTCTGCCAGCAGATTTTCTTGCATCCCTTCCTGTGTCCTTCAGACATAACTTCTTGAATTTTCGAATCCAGGAAGGAGCTTCTCTTCCTGGGCTGGACTCAGCCCATTTGCGGGCATCTGACTGCGTTTGACTGTTCCCCAGTCATCTGAGCCATGTCACATTACTGAGAGCAGGGAACTCCAGGCCGGAAGCTGATTCAGCAGCAGCAGGAAGCAGAGTGTCTGGTCTTTTGGGGGTCACACTTCCTGGGCCCGCTCAGTGACTCTCAACCTGGGGGCTGGGTCAGTGTCCCCACAGCTGATGGCACCCTACCTCTAAGCAAAGCAGTGTGTTTCGAAAGTGGCATTCCCTGTTTCCACTGGCTGTGAGGGGGTTGGGGGGACACTTGCTGGAGCAGCCTGTGGGAATCCGAAGGGGAGATGGTGGTGTCTTTATGTACCAGCTGATTTTCAGGGCTGTACGGCTGTACAAGGTTGGATTCCCCCCTCATTTTTTTTTTTTTTCCCTTTTTGCAAGACTTTTGGCTTTGAGGAAAAAAAACTCATTTTAAAGGGCTTTTTGAGAACTTAGAGTATCCTAATTTTTCAGATAGTATATTCTGTTATTTCTAAGACTAAGTTGAAAGAGTGTGTTCATCTAGAATCAAGCACTTGCAAAAAAAAATGAGAATTCAGTGTTTTGAAATTCCCTTACCCCACCCTTCCAGCATTTTCTGGAATAGATGAATTGCTGTTTACCTGCTAGCTCACTTAGTACATTCCTGGGACAGCCTGTGTGCCCAGGCTTTTTATTATTTTTGAACCTTATTCTTACTAAGAGGTGCCTTCCTAGAATGATAGCCGCTTAGTAAAATAGTTTATAACCACGCCATGCCACACACCACTCTCGCGTGATCATGTATGCTAAGAGCTTGGGTACGCGGAGAGTGTTGGCAGATTTGGTGGAGGAATCAGTTTGGAGTCTCTCTGAGGAGGGACTAAGGGATGAATGAATAATAAGAGGCTCTTGGACTTTTTTAGCCAATACAGATAACCGTTTCACTCAGTTTTCTTTGAACTGCGTCTGAAAGTTGCATCCTGCTCAGCTTCGCACCCTCCACAGTACACCCAGGAGGAAGGCCAGAAATCCAGATATTCAGCTAAAGTCAGTGGGGATACAGAAGCCACACTTGCTGCTTCACCCGGGGTGGTGTGTGAAGAACCCCTTCCTCTGAAAGGATGAACTTGACCCTTCTTGCCTGGGACTGACTCACCCATCTGAGAGGGCGCTTCTTGCCCAACAGGAAGAAAATCCACGTTAGAGCCCAGTGCTCATCCCCTCTCCTGGCCTTTCTCCCTCTCTGGTGGTGTGGTCTGTGGATGGCATCATGATTTTAATGTTTATTTTGGCCTTGGTCACATCCCCACTCCTTTAGCTTTTAAGGCCAACTTCTTTTGGCTTTTCTTCAGTTGTTAACCAAGCTTAAACTCCAAATAAAACCAGGTTTCTCCCTCTGTAGTAGGATTATAAACTTCTTCACCAAATCATAACAATACTTCAACTTTTAAAACTGACTTCATATAAGCCTGCTGTTAGCAGAGGGTGTCCCTAGATTCCATTTTCTGAGAAGGTCAGGGAGTCTGAGAGAAAATGAATTTACATCAAGTAGCAACACACACCCTTTTATCTTCTGGTGTGTGTATCATTAAGCTAATTGTCTTCCCCAACTAAGGAATCATCTTAGTCATGATTTGTTCCGCATGTATTATGTTTATTGTAGAAATGTTTATATAAACATGCTTTCCATATCAGGGAAAAATCATATCTGTTTAATAAATTGGCTATAACTTTATTATCTGTGGACAACTTGTAAAATTGGGAATGTATCATATGTAAAAAGTTTAAAGATATCCAAATAAATGCTTTAGGTGTTGACATTACTTTGGGTCTGCCTACATTTCCTTTGTTTTGTTTCACACAGTAAAATGCAGTGGAATTGTCCCCGATGTCACCTTGCTACAAATAAAGTGGGACATCAGTATTAGCTTGAAATTTAAGATGCTTATATTATTAGTGTCAATAATTATGGCTGTTAGCCAAACTATCTTGACCTTCTGAAGAAAGCTTGCTCATCATTTCAGCTGATTAAGTCTCATATTGATTGACTATGACAGCTTGTGACCTTTCTGAACCATCTTGGACCTCAAATCACTGGGAAAACAGGGCCCTCAAAGCCTCTCCCAGCTGGAAGTTGTTTGCAGGTTTAAACTCTTCTTGCCTGTTCTTACCTAGTGATCGCCAGGTCCTCCTTACACACTCCCCAGACACAAAGGAAGCTGCATCCTGCATTTGCAAGGGAGTCATTGCCTACAACGAGGTGCTCTTGAAAATCCTCTTAAAAGGAAAGCATCAAATAGTTTCCATTGTGCTTTCTCTGTCTCCTGGTCATTATGCTGCTCCCAGCTTACTCCCTTCCCTGATCCTTACATCGTAAGTTCCAGGATTCATTAAGTCCCTCTGACATGCTCCCTTCTTTTGTCCCTTCTTTTGTTTGAGTCTGGCTTATTGAAGTTTATTTTCCAAATAGTGAAATTCACCCTTTCTAGTGGATAATTTCATACATTTTAACAAATGCATACAGGTGTTTTTTTAACAAACCACACTTGGTTTGGTTCCATTGCATCACCCCAAGAAGTTCTCTTGTGCCCCTTTTTGGGCACCTTCCCCAATCACGACCCCAAACAACCAGTAATTTTTTCTGTCCCTTTGTCTTGCCTCTTCCAGAGTGTTATATAAATATATCACCTGTAGCATTTTGAGTCTGGCTTCCCTCTAAGAAGACTGATGCATTTGAGAGCCATCTGTGTTCCTTCTGATTGCTGAGTCGAGTTGCATTGTGCAGATGTTTACACTGTCATCAGGTAAAAGACATTTGGGCGATTTTTCGTGATTAGGAACACAGCCACGACAGACATTGCTGTTCAGGTTTTTGTGTGGACCACCTGTTTCCATTTCCCTCAGGTGAAGAACTCAAGAGTTGTTGCATGTCTTAATCTTCTTTATACCAGGCTCACATGACCTTCCCCTTCACTTTGCCACTTACACGCATCCTCTGATTTAGAGGACAAGATACAACACCCTCAGGAATCAAGGTCTAATATTTCCTCTCTTCCAGCCAATCTCAAGTCCTCTTAAGACCAGGAGGACATCCTCCCCCTGAACTTGCATGTTATTCCCACACATTCTTAGCCCTTCACACACAATGCTGCTGGCTGCCTGCACTGCCTTTGGATCTGGTAGCAGGTCAGAGGCCCTGATTGTCCTGCACCACTCCACGCCTGCCCCTGGCTAAGCTGCAAACCTGCTGGCCTAGCATTACAGGTGCCTGGAGAAGGAGAGAAGAGGCGGGGGAGTGTGCGGAGCAAGTGCCTAATCTTATTAACCTGAATTGAGGTTACTCAAGGTTTATTGACTGGTGGCTCAGTCCTGGGCTTGAAAATGCTGCAGGAGGCTATGTGGTCTTGAGCTGAGGCCACAGATACTAGGACACCTATTAAATGTTCAGAACAAGTAGCTGTTACTGCTCCTTCACTGTGGAGTAGTTGTTTTAAAAATAGAAATCCTAAGATGCTGTCTTTACCTCTCACTTTTCCCCAGGGTTAGGCTGGCAAGACTTGAAAAGCTGAGTCCCTTGGGAGAAATGAACTTACACACTGGCCCAAAGAAAGAGTGAGGTTAGACATAAAGAAAAACCTGATCCCAGTCTTGCTGGGCACTTGTAGAGGACCAAGCAAGATGGGCAGTTTCCTCTGGGAGCGACCTGAGAAGACTGAGGATGCAGCCCACCTCAGTCAGAGATGCAGTCTGTGTGATGAGAAAGCAGCTATTGGGAGTTGCTGCCTAAGCATTTTGCCGTGTGACAGCCCAGCTCAAGACATTTAGACAAACCCGAGCTAAGGTTTCCCTCCCCCAGTATTCCTAGTTTGCTTTTCCCGAGGGCCCTTTTAAAATAAACACTCGAGATGGAGCTTAGCCCAACTACCTCTTACGTAATAGGTGCTCACTGCCCTGTTCTCTGTCTCCTGACCTGGGATGAAGGACCGCCCTTCCACTGGCTCAGTCCACAGCCCCAACCCCACCCCACCCCTTTCCATTCTGGGACCTGTAAGTCATAGACTGTGAATTTACTCCCTTTGTATGAGCGCATTGAAACCGCCTCCAGTGGTTTCATTTCCCCGAAGTGGGAGGTGGGATGCTGAGGGAGCTTCCTGCATTGTGGCTCATGCCTCCTCGTCCAGCAGATTGTCGTCTTCATGTTCTTAATTCAGTACACCAGCTCCGGGCTCCCTACACAGTCTGCTCTGAATCAACTGATATTTATTGTAGAGTCTGTTCACCCTTGATCCTCTCAACAGCACTCAAATTCTGACCAGAGCAGGGGAAGGAAAAAAAAAGATTTGGAATTTTTGCTTAAATCACTAAATTGAGATTCCACATACTAAAATACTAATTTGGGTTCTGGTCCAAATACTAGGAAATGTTGAGATTATGTGGATAACCTGATGGTCCCTGTTCTTGCAGATCAGAGGTGAGGTGACACCCAGGCTGTTGAGACAGCTCCCTGATCATGAGCAGTGCCTCCGTTCAGTGTCAGGATTCATTTGGTTTTGTTAGCAAGTATCAGCAAGAATCAGGGATCCTGTGCTAGACACATACATTTAAGACAAGCATTTAACAAAGGTAATTTTTGTATAATATAATTTTTAATGTCTATTGTACAGCTGTCAACAGCATCGTCAAGTGCGCGGGCCTAGAGTGGCATTTTCTTGATGGTTCTCAGCACCCCTGGGAGGGGAGAGCTCCGGGACCCTCATCCGAGGGCTTGACTCCCTCAGTGTTGTCCACATGGATTGTTCCTTGGTCTCCACACTCAGAAGTCTAATTGAATTCAACCTGGGACCAAAGTCTGACAGGCTATTCAAACATCTTTGATCTGGTCTGGGAGAGTTTGAGCCCCAGCACACAGCCCAGGCAGCACCAGAAGTCTTACTATCTCCACACTGAAGACTCAGGACAGCAATGAAATCATTCCCTCCTTCCCCTGAAAGCTTCTTTTCTCTCTTTTTCTGGAGGGAAGTGAAAACTTTCGCAGTTACTAGCGTGGGAAGAGGAGAAATCACAAAGAATCTTCAATGCAGAGGTGTTCGGGAAGTACCCTTTGCAGGATGGATATTTGGGGGAAGAAGCAGGACAGAGCTTGCAGAGGACTCCACCCTCCACTGTGGACAGCTCGTGTTGTCTGGGGCTGTCACAGCACCTTTTGGGCCTCCCTGGGCCCACCGGAGGTGAGGCCCGGTCTCCAAACGGTGGGCTGTTGCCTCATTGTTGCTCCTCTGCCACAGAGCCAGCGCTTCCATGGACAAGCCCAAGGAGGTCAGCCGCCACGTTCTCTGGAACCTGCCAGCAGCCCCACTCCCTCAGCCCGTGGCTCACTCCTGGCCAAGGGCTGAGGGCTTGTGAAGGTGACACCAAAGCTGTGTTTCTGCAGGGGGATATAACCCCCTCTCTTTAAATTCTCTTGCCTCGTGATTGAGAATTCCTCTTTGGAGCCCTCAGTGCTTTGGAGAGACCATTACTCAAAAAAATATAATTGTCCCTCACCGTCTATAATTACATAAAATGGCTGACCTCTCAGTCTTTGCATTTGAAAAACCTGACAGCATGTCCAGTACATTTTTCAAATTCCTAGGCTTAAAGTGACCCTTGGGATCTAGAATGAAGCAACTTGGAACTCACCAGAATGGCCAACTTGTGAAAGGAAAGCAGCCCTCAGGTGTGGCCAGTAGCCTCCGGGTGGAACTGAATTCCTGTGACTGAAGACTCATCTGCTGAGAGGCCCTCCATGAGTCCACCGTGAGGGTGCGTCCTAGGGCAGTGGGGCTGAGCAGGACTCATGCACTCACAGTTTGAGACGTTCATTCAACTGAGGTTTTTAGGGGCCCTGAATATTAAATCCCACCATCCAGAAGAGCCTCTGTGAGACGGCCGCCCTCTTTGGGAGAGTCTGACGGGATCGGGGGTATCCGAGGTTCCTGGAGTCCACTACTTCTCAGTGTTGAGAGGGGAGGGGGCCGAAGGGCCGTCAGCCTGCTGCCGGGGCCTGGCCTGCGTCCTCGCCCTCGGCTTCCACCTGGTTACCCTGGCCCAGCTTCTTCACGCTCTCCAGAAAGGCCTTCCAGGTCTCCGGCACGCTCTTCTCCAGAAGCCAGCCCTCACTCTCGCACTCAGGGTCCTCGGGGTTGGCCATGCCTTCCAGCGCCGTGTGCAGGTAGCGCAGCCCAACGGTGACGGTCGCCTGGTGTGGGGAGAGGAGACTTACAGGAGCAGGGAAGTGGCCGGGGCAGGGGTGACCTAGAAGCCATAGGGGCCCTGCAGACAAGGCTCTGCTGGGTTTGAGCTGATGAGGGCCTGCCCCAGCCATGCCTGAGTGCTCGAAACACCTGCTGCCCCCGCCTCACCTCTGGCCCTCTTCTCCTCCCTTCCCGGTCACTCCAGGTTGCTTTGGATCCTGCCCACCCGGCCTTTCTCCTTGCCAGTTTTACCATGTGCTTCTCTGCCTGGAGTATTAGGGGTGTCCCTCCCCTTAGGTCTCCCCTGTCCTGGGGGGCATTAATCCTGGGCTCCTTCTCCATGCCTACCCCCACCTCATTCCTAGCACATCGCTTGGTACATATTGGGTGCTCGGCAACTATTTGCTGGACAGAATAAAAAGTCATCTTTTTTCCTGCAAACAAGGTGATAGATGGTTTCCCTCTACTTCTGTTATTTCTGATTAGTATGGGGATGAGTGGGTGATTGGTTTGGATTTGTTCCCTGGCAGTCACTGCTACAGACTCTGGTGCCAGAATGCCTGGATTCAAGCCTCAGCCCTGGCACCTAGCCAGCCATGTGACCAGGAAGCCTCAGTTTACTTGTCTGGTTTGCAGATTTTCAGATGAAGTACCGCCTGTTCCACGGGCATGCTGTGACACTCCATTGTGTGTGGAGCGTGGCACCTCGTGCAAAGCAAGGATGAATAGGAGTGTCAGCTGTAGTTGGTTATTAGGCAGCATGGTAAGTATTCTTTCTACTTTTCTAACCCTGTATTGTGTTGGCCACTTGCTTCTACACAAATTCCTGCTTCGCTTGCCCTCTTCCTTTGATGGTATAGCAAACTCCATGAGAGGCCTAGGCCCACTAACAGAGAACATCCACCCCCCCGAGGGCAGGAGTGGCCTTGATACATCTTGTTCACCTGCTGTCCCAGCCCTAGAAGGGCACCCCATGGTGGTAGGGCCTCAGTAGACATCTGTTAATGAAAGCTCTGGGAGTATTTAATGATTATGGTAGTGCATGATATTAGTAGCTAGTAGTTTTAGGGTTTTGTTATAATTATTGTTGACTGAAAGTTTAATAAGATATTTTTACAGTGAAAAAATCCCTCCTCCAGGAAGTCCTCCTGGTATCCATGTGCCCATTCTGATTCTTTCCTTCTTTCCTCAAGAAGGCCTCCTGCCACAGTATGAATTTTGCAGTAGTAGTAGTATTGAGGTGTCATATCCTCACTGGATTGTGAAACCCAGGAGGGCAAGACTGAGGCCAGAATCTTATCAGCTCAGCCACCCTTGTGTGCATCGCAGAGTCTGCCCACTAAAAGCCTCAAGCAAAAGTCAGGGGCATGCAAACTCCCTGTTCCCAGTGAACTGTTCCTCTTCTTAAGCAGTCACTAGATTTCTGGAAAAGTGGGTAAGCAGAGAGGTAGCCAGTGGAACTCAATTTTCCCACTGACTTCAGTTATACTTTCAGTCTTCTTTTAATGGCTTTTCAAGGGATGTGATCTTCTAACCTTCTATCCTCATTCTACCTTCTAACCTTTTCTCCTCATTGTACCCACTCATTCCTAAGACTCATTCCTAAGATTCTGCCTCAAGGAGCCAGGGACCAATAAATCTCCGTGAATATGCTTGCCTCTGCTTCAGTGTGAGAAGAAGGCCTCCCTCCCCATCTCATCCCCCATCAACAGGCAGTTCAGTCCCTCTGGTGTGACGTGGTGTGTTAGAAGTGGTGTGTATCAGATGAGAGCACACCTACCTGTGAATTTCCATAGCACTAAAGATAGACTTACTTAAAGGAAACTTTCAGTGAATCTTCTTTGATGGGCAGTTTCCTCACCTAATATTTCTGGTTTTGTAAATTTAGCTTTCGTAGGCTGGGTTTCCTGCCGTCAGCTCAAAGCAGGAGCCCATGAGTCACCCTCTGTACTACCTCAGTTTACCCCTCCTTGGGCTCTTGTTCAGCACCCAGGACAGCGCCCAGCACTCATAGGTGTTTGAGCTTATTTCTTCAATGAATGAATGAGGGCTTGCTACATCCGAAGCCCTGCAGCTACAGAGAGGAACTAAACCTAACAGATGATGGAAAATGAACCTAGAGATAATCAGAATACCAGGTAAACTGCTACCAGAATTTCAAGAGAAGCACAAATCAATGTGCCTGTAACTGCTGTTGCCTCCCAGTAGCCCCAGAGCTAACTGCTGTCAGCCCCCTGTAACAGAGAGGTTCAATAAGTTTCTGAGACCTCAGGTGCAAAAAGTGGAGACACAGGATGAACCTCAAAAACATTCAAAGTAAAAGAAGTGAGACATAAAAGGTCATATATTACATAATTCTATTTATATGAAATGTCCAGAATAGATAAAGCCACAAGGACAGAACAAAAATGGGTGGTTCCGGGGCTTAGCGGGAGGCCTGGAGGGGTCTGACTGCATAATGAATATGAGTTTTTTTGAGGGGGTGGTGGGGGTATTTTGGAACAAGATAGAGGTGGTAGTCGCACAACACGTGAATGTACCAAATGCCTCCAACTTGTTCACTTTAAAAAGACTGATTTTATGTGCTATGAATTTCAACTCTTCTTTAAGTGGTAGGACAGAAACAAAAAGTGGAAGTGCCAGTGTTCAAGCCTGGGCCTGCCTGCATGCCAGCAGAGGGCTGGTTCCCAGGAGGGAGCCCAGGGCCCAGCTCCACCCCATGAATCCCAGTGGGGCAGGTGAGTCCCTCGTCTTGCCCCCTCGTTGACCAGGGCCTACCTCAAAGAGCCAGACAAGGAGGGTCACAGCGCCTATGGTGTTCATGAGGTTGCTGTAGTAGCTCAGCAGGGCGGCCCTGCAGCCACGCAGCCACAGGTTGAGCTCTTCCGTCTGGTGGTCATAGCTGTAGTGCGCAGAGTTGTTGGTGAGCTGGTACTGGATGCAGGGCCGCGGTGAGTTGGGGTTGCAGCAGCTGAAGGGGACGCCGTCCACCAGGTACCGCCCATCCACGTTGCTCTTGATGCGACTGCAGAAGAAACAGATAGATGGCTTGAGACCGGCCTCCTGGACTTCTCAGCAGGTGCCAGTTTCTCCCATCCCTCATCTCTGAAAATCTGGGATGTTCATTCACTCATTCTTCTAGAGAAATAATTTGCTGTTAGTCAGCTACGTGCCAGCCAGCTGCTATTCCATCTTCAGCTGCTATTCCAGCTGCTGAAGATGGAGGAGTGGCCCAGAAAGCCAAGGCCCCAGCTTCCTGGAGCTTATGTTTACAGGGTTGAGACAGATGATAAACCAAGAAGCAAGTAAGTAAGGAACATATGTATTCTAGCCCTTGTATAGCAATGGAGATTCAACAGAATCTTACAAGACATTTCAAAGACTCTATGGACTTGCTGATCCTGAAATACCCTGGAAGCCTGTGAGCAACCTTTGATAAAACTGAGATCCAGAGTGCTGTTCACTCGAACTGCCCGAGGGTAGCCTATTAGAGGTTCAGTGTTTCTTCAAGATCCTGGGGTAACTATCAGTGTAGATACAAAGGAAGTCACAGGAGGGGGCATTTAGACAAGAGCGAATCACATACCTGAAGAGTGTGTTCATTCTTTTATTGCCTGTTGTTTTCACCCAACTGAACACAAGATCAACACAAGCACTGTTCTCCTGGAACCTGTCATGTGTGTCAGAACATGGATGTTGCCCTGTGGACAACATTTGACCCCAGTCTATGGAGCACCACATCAGTTTTTATAAAGTCCAAAATAAAGATTTATGCAAAATATCACCCAACAACTCTATGTGCTACCAGGGCCTGGCATGCAGTGATTTCTTGGAGCCGTGCCAGGCTGGTAGGATGAGAGCCACAGGAAAGGTAGTAAGTGTGAGACAAGGCTCTGCCTGGCATTCGTGACCATCAACATTAGCGCCCAGCCCCTTCTCTAACCTCATCTCCTCCTTACAGCTCTGGGGACAACCAACGCCCCCTCTGGCCAGATCAGTTCTGTCCAGCAGATGTTTCCAGAAGGCCTGCTCTGGCCCTGGGCCTTTGCAGCAGGGGCAAGGAATGAGTCTTTGCCCATGGCTTGCTCTGTATCCACACTGAGCTCTGCCCCACCCTTCCCCGCTGGGTGGAAGAGCCTTATTCACCTGAAGGATGCAGCTTGCACAACTTTCACATTTCTCTATTTATATTTGGTTAGAGCACACCATGCATTCATGGTAGGTTCAAAATTCAAAAGGGGCAGGGACTTCCCTGGTGATCCCATGATTAAAACTCTGCACTTTCACCGCAGGGGGCACAGATTCAATCCCTAATCAAGAAACCGTTATTCAAAAAAAAAAAAAAAGAAACCGTTATTCTACAAGCTTCATGATGCAGACAAAAATTTAAAAAAAAAAATTATGTAGCTGCACACTTAAGATTTGCACACTTATGTGCACATTATCTTGAGTAAAAAAATGGGTTTTTTTAAGTTAATTTTTTTTAATTGCAAGGCATTATTACATAATAACAGCAGACTTGTATGACATAATAATAGGGAGCATGTAGTTCATAATAGAAATTATTTCCAATGTTCATTGAAATGGTAATTAATTATACTCTTAAAAAGATGTTCAAGAACTTCCCTGATGGTCCAGTGGTTAAGACTGTACTACCAATGCAGTGGGCCTGGATTCAATCCCTGGTCAAGGAACTAGATCCCGTGTGCCACAACAGAGGTTGACAACCCTGAGTGCCACAGCTAAGACCTGGCACAGCCAAATAAATAAATAAATGTTTTTTTTTAATTTTTTAAAAAATTAAAAGATGTTCAGGGACTTCCCTGGTGGTCCAGTGATTAAAACAGTTTCAATCCCTAGTCAGGGAACTGTGATTCCACAAGGCTCATGATGCAACCAAAAAAAAAAAAAATTCATATAGCTGCACACTTAAGATTTGCACGCTTGATTATGTGCACGTTATCTTGAATAAAAAAAGATTTTTTTAAGTTTAATTTTTTTTTAATTGCAAGGCATTACATAGTAACAGCAGACTTACAGCATAAGAATAGGGAGCATGTAATTGTTCATAATAGAAATTATTTCCAACAATATTCATTAAAATGGTAACTAATCATACTCTTAAAAAGATGTTCAAGGGCTTCCCTGGTGGTCCAGTGGTTAAGACTGTGCTCCCAATGCAGTGGGCCTGGGTTCAATCCCTGGTCAAGGAACTAGATCCCACATGTCACAGCTAACACCTGGCAGGGCCAGATAAATAAATATTTTTTAAAAAAATTAAAAGATGTTCAGGGACTTCCCTGGAAGTCCAGTGGTTAAGACTCCACTCTTCCCCAGCAGGGGGCATGAGTTCTGTCCCTGGTCAGAGAACTAAGTTTCTGCATGCCACTCCGCCAGAAAAAAAGAAAAGAAAAAAGATGTTAATGTTTAGCTTCTAAGTAAAATCCCCTCGATTCAAAAAATTCTCCCACTCATTCTTGTCTCTTGGCCTCCAGGTGCCCTCACTGTGGCCAGCCCTGTCTGTCCTTCTACAGAGGCCTCACACGTGGACAAGCAAATTCAGATTTTGCAAAAATTCTTCCTGTTTGTTTTGTTTTTACCCAAATGTTCACATTATATTGACACTGCCTTAAACCATTATTTTTCCCTTAACAATACCTTGGAGATCTTTTGTATCCGCCAGGGAGGAGTGTTCTCCAGGTTTTAATGAGGTGCGTGGTGTCCCCAATGTGCAGATAGCCCATGGGGTACTATCGAGTTCCCTACTGATGGACATCGGGGATTCTCACAGTTTCGTGTTAATACAAGCATGGACTGGGTCAGTTCACATACTGGGACTGTATCTAGAGCATCAGCTGCTAGGAGAGGAGTCTCTGCCTCGGGCCCATCCGTGGTTGCACCCGAGCTCTGCTGTCTCTCTTCTGGGGGATTGTACAGTGACATCTCCACTGGCCACACCCACACAAGTCCTGTTTTTGATCTTTGCCAAAACCTGATAGATGAAAAGTAATATCTCCAAAGTTGTTCTAAATTTCTTTTTTTTTTTCTCATTATAAGTGAAATTGGGAATCTTTTGATATGTTTTTTTGTTTTGGGGTGTTTTTTTTTTATATGTTTTAAGATCCACTTGTGGTTTCTTTTCAGTGAACTGTCTGCTGATCGGTTTGGTTAAGACCATACCATACTGCACAGTGTGGCCTCTGGTTCCAGAACAGTCCTCACCTGGGTCATGGCGACCATATTTCCACCTGCCCTGCAGTCCCTGGCCTCTGCTTCATGGACAGGACCCACAGCACAGCTGGCCCTGGATGCACAGGTGGTCTAGGACTAGGACCATGATAAGAGCAGGACAGCCTTAGTTTATTCCAGATCCATCCCTCTGGACCAGTTCCTTACCCTTGTGGGTCTCAGCTTACTTATCTGTAAAATGGACTTGACATGAGGATTGTGTGAAGGGATCCATGTAAAAAGGCTTAGAAGAGTGCCTGGTACATATTAACTGTGCAGGAAATGTGGACTCCTGGGCTGGGGCTGGGCCGGGCGACAGAACAAGAGCTTTCACAGGAGCCTGTGTGTTCTCGGGGAGCAGCTGTGAGGTGGAATAGACCACTCTACTCCGCTGGGGAGCAGTCACGCATGAACAGGTGGCGTGGGCCCTGCCGGCTGTGGAGCAGAGGGGGTGCCCCTGCTGTGACCCAGACCTCAAGGGCAGAGCTCCCCACTGGCCCTCGGCTGGGGCTGGGCGGCATTTGTCCAAGGACAGGAGGGGTCGCTGCCGAAGCTCACCCGCACCAAGCGTCTGGGAGCAGCTGTCTGAACAGCCTCGTGAGGCACCAGGCTCCGCTGGCTGAGGTGGTCCCAGTGGGGGGACAGGAGCAGAGACCTTCACCTTGGGGCTCCCAGCCCTGTCCTGAGGGGCCAGCTGCCCCCACAGCCCTAGTCCCCAAATGCAGATGCTGTTCATCCCTCTTTCTGACCTGCAGGCAGCCTCTGGAACCCACTCCCACCTGGGCCGGCCCCAGGGTCCCCATGGAGCGCAGTGGGTGAGAGCACAGAGAGCTGGCCTTTGAGTCCCAAGTCTGCCTGTGTGAGCTGCGGACTGTGTGAGGTGGGCCGATCAGGGACTGTGCGGAGGGTGAGATGAGGCAGTCAGCAGATGCCCAGGACACAGGCTCTGAGAGAATGCTGGCTCCTCCCCACTCTTGGCCATCTGGGGGGACCCTGCAGCCCACCGGACTGTTCTACCAAGGAAGAAATGGGGCCCAGAGCAGGGCAAGCCCTCACCCAAGTTACACAGGAAGTGGAAGACCAGCCCACAGCAGTTTCCCACCTCTCCCCTCAGAGTTTCCTCAGAGTCTCCAGGGCCTTTCGGCCTGTTGGCTTTTTCTAGCTAGAGAAGTGAAAGTCGCTCAGTCATGGCCAACTCTTTGCGACCCCATGGACTATACAGTTCTCCAGGCCCGAATACTGGAGTGGGTAGCCTTTCCCTTCTCCAGGGCATCTTCCCGACTCAGGGATCAAACCCAGGTCTCCCGCATTGCAGGCAGATTTTTTACCAGCTGAGCTACCAGGGAAGCCCTTTTCTAGCTAAATTTCCTAGAAAGGTGTGAGTTCTCCCCAGTGTTCCCTGTCCCAGGAGCCCTTCCTTGTCGACCATCACCTCTCCAGCACACTCTCCAGGTTTCCCTCAACTGGGGTAAGGCCTGCAGACCTGCCTCATCCTCCCTGGGGCAGGGCTGTGTCTCCTCAGATTGGGGCCTAAGGAACGGCAGCTCTGGCCTGATTGGCATTGGGGTTCCCCCAGCCTCGGACCTCTTGAGGTCCCATATCTCTGGAACTGGCCCTCCCTCTCCCTCAGGAGTACTGTCTTGTTTACTTCGCACTTGCCCTGGTTCCAACCACAGATTAAGGCTCCACTCACCCTCTTAAGACAAAGTCAGGCAGAGGAGAGCTCCTTAGTTGGTGAGCTGGCTATTTATATCAGAGTATTTCCCAGGCTACAAATCTCTGCTCAGGGCTCACCAAGGGTTGTAGGGGTCTTGATTAAGGTAAGGCTTTGTTCTAGCTCACTGTCTCACAGCCAAGATACAATTTGGGAAAGTCATCACATTGGAATTTTCCTGGAAAAAAACAATATAATTTAGTAGGTGAATTAATAAACCAATAAGGAACACCAAATGGAAACAAGCAGGGGAGGGGAGAGGAGGGATCCAGGAGTGTAAACTGATAATGAGTCAGTTCCCAGCCCGTGTGCCAGCTGAGTGACATCTGTGGAACCTTGGCAAATCACTTGACCTCTGAGAGCCTCAGTTTTCTCACCTGAGAGATGACAATAAAGTCTCTGACAGTGGTGTGGTGGAGATTAATTGGGTTAATACACATAGAGAACCTGGTATACAGCAAATGCAGTATTAGTATTTCTTTGAAAGGCAGGGGGAGAGGAGGGGCCCAGCCTTTACCAAGGAAGCCCCAGTCTGAGAGGAGACACTGCGCTGCTTTCAGGGAGAACTGATCTGATGAGAGATCTAGACCAGCACCAGAGAGTCCAGTCTCAGCGGGAGAAACAGACCTGTACTTGGGGAGCCCCTGTCTGAGGGGAGACACAGTCCTGCCCTCAGGGAGCCCCAGTCTGAGGGGAGACACAGCCCCGCCTCAGGGAGCCCCAGTCTGAGGGGAGACACAGCCCTGCCCTCAGGGAGCCCCAGTCTGAGAGAGACACAGCCCCGCCTCAGGGAGCCCCAGTCTGAGGGGAGACACAGCCCTGCCCTCAGGGAGCCCCAGTCTGAGAGAGACACAGCCCTGCCCTCAGGGAGCCCCAGTCTGAGAGGAGACACAGACCAGCTCTCAGGGAGCCGCAGTCTGAGGGGAGACACAGCCCTGTCCTCAGGGAGCCCCAGTCTGAGGGGAGACACAGCCCTGCCCTCAGGGAGCCCCAGTCTGAGGGGAGACACAGCCCCGCCTCAGGGATCTCCTAGCCAAGGTCCAGAATTTTCGAGATATCTCTTAATTGTTTAGGAAGAGTTTACCGTCCTGTGGGTTCTGTGGAAAGGACAGTAAAGTGCGAGAGCTCGGTGCCAGCTTCTCCCTCAGACCGAGGGCCCCAGGCCAGGCCTTCCTGGCTTACAGTTCCCTCAGGCTGATGGTGCCAAGGCCTCTGAGCATCTTCATGCTCTGCCTCTCACCCCTTGACCCTGAAGCTCATCTCGTCATGAAAACAGGAAGAAACCTTAAAGGAATGATTATAGGGACTTCTCTGGTGGCTCAATGGTTAAGACTCCATGCTTCCCCTGCAGAGGGCACAGTTCCATCCCTGGTCGGGGAACTAAGACCCCACGTGCCAGTGGTGTGAACGAAAAAAAATTATTATTATAAACTGGTTGAAGACCTCATGTCCCACCTGGTGCTACAGCAGCACCCTAGTGGGTGTTCTTGCCAAAACTGAACCTGAATCCAGCCACACCTTAGCCCCACTACTTGTTTACACAGGAACACAGAAGACAGAAGAACACGTTAGATGACAGCTCTTGGTTGTAACGACCCCAGCCCAGAATGTGAGGAATTCTGCAGGACAAGTGGCTGACTTCCTCCAAGACGCACATGGCATGAAAAAGGTAACTGTAAAGAGTAAGAAAGGTTGTTAGGTCTCCTAACAACCAAATGCAAAGTGTGATTTAGATCCTGATTTGAACAAGCCAACTGTAAAAGGCATCTTGAGACAATCAGAGAATACTGAACACAGATAGGGTATTAGATGATAGTAGTGTTAGTGGGCATGATTACTATTATGCATCTGTTAAACAAAAACAAAAAGACAGAAAAAACAAACCCTCTTTATCTCTTAGCAATTCTTCCCAAAGTTTTTACAGAGAGGAGGATACAATGCCCTGGATTTGCTTCTTAATACTCAGACCAGGGAAAATGTGTGTTTTGGAGGAGCGAGGGCAGTACTGATGGAATGAGAAAGGGAGAATGTTTACATTTATCAAAGTAAGGTGATAGGTACATGGGGATTTCTTATAATCTCTCTACTTCTGTGAATGCTTGCAATTTTCCCTAATGAAAGTTGAAATGCAAAAAAAAAAAATATAATAAAAGCAGTTCTGGTTAAGAACTACAAATCTATATCCCAATTCCTTGCTCTGAAGACTCAAGAGTCTCTGAGGGAGGTGGCATTCCTGGATTCCTCTGAGGACACCACCACCCACCCACCCCAGTTGTAACAGCCCCCTCCCCGGCTCAGGACCTCTGAGCCAGGGAGGGAGAGAGAAAGTAAACACAGGAGAATGGAACACAGTCCTGTCCCGGGTGCCACTGGGGGGCCTCATGATGATCTGAGATCCGGGCACAGAAGGATAGGAATCCCACCACGATCCACAGGTGTTTGTTGAGCCTGTATCATGTCTGCCTACACCTTCCACTGTGCCTCTGGAGAAGGAAGGAAAGAACAAGACAGAGACAGGAGAAGGGACGACCTGAGGCAAACCAGCCCCCTCCAGAGGTTTCAGTCATCGGGGAACAAGCACTCATCTAACGCCTGCGAGGTGGAGTGGAAACGGCAGAGTGGAAAGAGCAGACTCAAGAGCTGGCCCTCCCCATAGCAGGACAGCGTCCCAGCAGAAGAAGGAGCAAGCGCTGACACCTGCTGCGACATGGATGAAATCTGAAAACGGTGCGCTGACAGAAGAAGCCAGACCTCAAAGGGCAAATCCCACATGATTCCATTCAAAATGAAGTGGCCAGAACAGGGAAGCCTACAGAGGCAGAAAGTGGAGTAGTGGATATTTGGACTTCGGGGCAGGGGAGGTCGGAGTGAACACTGAAGGGTGCAGAGTTTCTCTGCAAGATGATGAACACGTTCTAAAATCAACCTCAGTACTGGCGGCACAGCTCTGTCAATATATTAAAACCCATTGAATTGCTCACTTTAGATGGGTGAGTTATGTGGTGTGTGGAGTATACTGTCCATAAAGCTGGTTTGTTTGTTTTCCAAAACTCTGTCCTACCCCACCCCCAGTCCCATCTTGCTACTTCCTGCTGTGAGATTTTAGGAACATCCCTTAACCTCCCTGAGGCTCAAATTTCTACAAAATAGAGACAACAACAACTAAAAATAATACAAATCCCCCAGGAGAGGTTTTGTGCCCACCAAATAAGGATACTTTTCCTCCCAAAAGCCCCAGCAACATAGCAACAGGACAGGTTCAGGTGAGGGGCCGGGGGTGGGTCAAAGGCTTGTAAACTCTTGTAAAACATCTTGCATTAGTCCACTTGATCTCCATGATCAGGAGCCTTCAGGAACCAGCCATTGACCTTAAAGATTTCTGTGAGAAATCTCCCAAAACCAACCATCTGTCCATGCTTGGCTGAGCCCACAAGTGCCAGGCTCAGTTAAGGATGTTCAGTTCCTCTTAATGTTGTGACCAAGTGTGTGTGTGTGCAGCAGAGAAAATTTTTCCCAAGTCAGTGGAGTTAGGATAGTTTCACACCAATAAGTTGGTATGGGGCACTGAGGTGATTTTGATCAAGTTTAATGCTGGCCTGACCAGTTGGATATGCTGACCACTGGGAGTGGAGCGGCCTGGGACATTGCTCTACCCTGGGACAGAAGGGGATTTGGGGATTACAGAGAGATCCTGTAAGTCTTGTCAAGGACTGACCCTGCAGAAGACATTCAAGGAAAATGACAGAGAGGATGAGAAACCCCTTGCTGCCCATCACAAAAGCTGGTTCTACCATCAACTCCCACTCTCCCCACTCTCCCCAGCCCCTAGAACTCTGCTTGTCCCTCTGGCTTCACACCCTTCTGGGGTGACATATATAAATCATGCCACTTTGTGCCATCTCTGCAGACCTGTCCCCTAGGAAGGGCAGAGTGGTTTACAAGCCTCCTTGATGAGGGATTTATAGAAGTAATCCCCTCCCACAGAGAAAATACAGTCCCAAGCAGTGACCTTCATTCTGACTTCCCTTCCATCTGGGGTTCACCAGTGTTGTCTGGGCTTCACCCACATCCTGCAGCCAGTGTGCCCGTGTCGCGGGTGCATAGCCCCCTAACTCACCAGCCTCACTCAGAGGATAAATCACCTGGGGGATCAACTGAACCCCTAGCCTCAGCCAGGGAATGGGGAGCGTCGGACAGAAAGAAGAGGTGGGGGAGAGTCACTGACTCTGGGCTGGCCAACCTTTCCCCAGAAAATGACTCAAGGCTCAAATGGTGGGTCTCTGGGAAGAGGGATATGCCAGGGTCAACACAAAGGGTGAGAGTCTCCTCTTGAACATTTCCTTACATCCCCCCCAGGATTTTACTTTTACACAAGCCAAGAACACTTCAGAAACACTTTATCAAGTTGCATTATTATTACTTAAGTAGTAAACACCAGCAGATATTTACTGAGCACCCATAGTTTACCAGGCTCTAGACAGAGCTAGGAGGTAATCACCAAGGTTGTGTATTTTGGTGCCTTCATTTAAAAGATGGGCAAATAGGACTTCCTGGTGGTCCAGTGGTTAAGAACCCTCCTGCCAATGCAGGGGACACAGGTTCAATCCCTAGTCGGGGAAGATTCCATATGCCGCGGGGCCACCAAGCCCATGCGCCACAACTACTGAAGCCTGTGCACTCCAGAGCCTGTGCTCCACACAGAAGCCACCCAGTGAAAAGGCTGCACACCTCAACTAGAGAGTAGACAGTAGACCCTTCTTGCCGCAACTAGAGAAAGCCCATGCACAGCAACGAAGACCCAGCATAGCAATAAGTAATTTTAAAAAGAGAGAGATGGTCAAGCAGGGGGCCCAAGGTATCAAAGGCCTTGTCCAAGGTCACCATCTAATGAGCAATAGAGATAAAGCTAACAGCTTAGACCCCCTGACTGCCCCCATCCTCTGCTTTTCCCACCATATCCAGGGATAAACACTTTGAGAATGGATGCTCAAGGTTGAAAAGTTGGAAAACATGGGAACAGCCCAGAAATTTATGCTTGTAGAACTGAATCCATTCAGTTTGAGTGAATGAGACAAGCAGCCAGATACTGTCTCAGTATATGTGACCCATCCCTCCTGTATGAAGCAGACACAGTCCTGGCTGGGTCTCCCCTGGCTGTCTGCATTCAAGCTGCTTCTGTAACTTGACACTGTCCTCCCATCTTAGCCTAACATTAGGTTGAACCGTACATTGCTGCTAATTTTATAGGTAAAAAATGATAGAATATTGACAATTCCGTATGTCTAATCAAGTACACCCTCACACACACACCAGTAATAAGTTGTATACCCAGAGCACCCAATGGGGAGGAAAAGGTACTGGACAGGGGGAGTCAGAGGCTGGGGTCTCTGTGCCCTCTATCGCTCTGACCCCAGGACTGGAGGCCACTCACTCTTTGACTTCTTTGGAGGAAAAATCCAGATAGCGGTTGCTGATCCACTGAATCTCAAACCAGTCCCGAAAGCCGTTGTTGCCACAGCACTTGAACTCAATCTGCAGCATGTCGATGGTCTTCTTCATGAAACACCGGCCCGGGGTGTCCGTGTCCCGGTAGAACTTCATGCCATTCTTGAGCCCATGGGCCAGCGTGCTCTCCAGCGAGCCCCGCAGGAGGAAGCAGCAGAGGGCCACCAGGAAGAGGGTCACGTTGAAGAGGACACACACGGCCAGGTACGGCTTCAGCCAGGGCTTCCACTTGGCGTACTTGGCAGGGTCCAGGGCATCATAACAGATCTTGCCAGCCAGAGAATTGAAGACACAGGATAGCACCCCCACCCCGATCAACGAATTGGGCACAAAATGGCTCTCAGAATTGTTCATCACATCGCTTCTCTTCCGGAGTTCAATCTTTAGGAACAGCCCTAAGCCGAAGATGATGATGCCAGCCAACACGGAGAACCAGTTCATGAGCCAGAGCCCTTGGGCCAACTTGACCCGCTTCTTCTGGTCAAACTTGACTTTCAGCAGCGCCATACTTGCAGGCTGCAGTCCAGGTAGCCTCCCACAGCACAGCTCTCACTCCTGACCTCAATAAGCCTGGAGGCTGAAGACTCAGGGCCTTGGGAAAGGTGCAGACGGTCCAAGCTGCAGGGAGCTGCTCTGGGGGCTGCCCATGTTGTGCCCCCTAGCCCGGGACCCCTGTTAACCCGCGAGTGGGAGCAGGGACCTCAGAGTCACAGTTCATGAAGGGGCCAGTCCTCCCCGTCGTCGCTGTAGCTCCCTTCCCAACCAAAGAGGGACAGCCTGAAGGCTGCAGATTAAAAGTGGGATCCACAAGACATCTTGCTAATCTCTTTAGCCAGGTTCATCCCATTAGATAAAGCCTTGCCAGTTTCAGAACATGCTCAAGAAGAGCCTCCATGGACACCCTGGAGCAGAGAGCTCTGGGTTCAGCTTGGAGCATCAGGAGCAAAAAAGACAAGACTGGCCAGAGGAATGGGCTTCATCTGCAAGTCTGCCTCAGATCAGATCATGTGTCTCCAAACTCCTTGAAAATTTGAAACATTCTAATGGGTGGCAAAGAGTTGGACAGGACTTAGTAACTAAACAACAACAAATGGGACAAAAGAGATCATTATCCAAGTTGAAAAACAAATGACAGATTGTGAGAAAACATTTGCAACATGTTAAAAAAAAAAAAAAAAAGAATGAATAAGCATTAAAAAAAAATAGCTGCCACAGTTCCACATCTTAAAAAAATCAACAATCAACTGAAAAAACAGGCAAAGGAAATGAGCAGGTGATTTATAACAAGTGAATCTGGAAAGTCCAAGGATCTGGAAAACATGTCAATCTAAGTAGAACGAATGGACATTGTAGTTAAAACAACAATAAAAGACCAGACTTGACCCATCAAATTGAACATCTGTCAAAATTCTGTTACCAGTATAAACAAAGATAACAGAAATGAGATGTACATCTTTGATGAATCTGTAAATTTATTAGTATTTTTAAGTAATAGATTTTATTTCCTAGAGCAGTTTTAGGTTTACAAAAGAATGAACAAAAAATACAGGGTTTCTAAATACTCCTTTCCCCCAACCAGTTTCCCTATATTTATTTAACATCTTACACTTGTGTGATACATTTATTACAACTGATGAGTCAGTTTCTGTATGTTATTAACTAAAGTCCAGAGTTTACATTAGGGTTAACTGTTTGTGTTGCACGGTTCTATGGGTTTTGCTAAATGCATAATGGCATATTTCCACCATTATATCATATTAGTGTTAGTGTTACTCACTCAGTCGTGTCAGACTCTTTGCGATCCCATGGACTATAGCCCGCCAGGCTCCTCCATCCATGGGATTCTTCAGGCAAGAATAGTGGAGTGGGTTGCCAGTCCCTTCTCCAGCAGATATTCCCGAACCAGGGATTGAACCCTGGGCTCCTGCATTGTGGGCAGAGTCTTTACCATCTGAGCCAGGAGGGAAGTCCATCATATAACATCATATAATATTTTATCATTATTATGTCATATAGTATTGTACAGAATATTCTCACTGCTCTAGATAGCCTCTTCATTCTTACTCCCCTCCCTGCCCAATCCCAGGCAGCTATTGTCTCTATAGTTTTACCTTTTCCATGTCATATTGTTAGAATCATACAGCATGTAACTTTTTCAGACAGGTTTCTTTCCCTTCACAATATGCACTTAATGTTTCACCATCTTTTTGTGGTTTGATGTTGTTGTTCATTCACTAAGTTGTGTCTGACTCTTTGTGACCCCATAGACTGCAGCATGCCAGGCTTTTCTGTCCTTCACTGTCTCCGAGAGTCTGCTCAAATTCATGTCCATTGAGTTGGTGATGCCATGTAACCATCTCATCCTCTGCTGTCCCCTTCTCATTTGCCTTCAATCTCTCCCAGCATCAGAGTTTTTTTCTGGTGAGTCGGCTCTTCACATCAGATGGCTAGAGTACTGAAGCTTCAGCTTCATCATCAGTCCTTCCAATGAATACTCAGGGGTAATAGCTCATTTCTATTTATCATTGGATAATATTCCATTAATATGAATGTGCCATGGCATGTTCACCATGCCCTTTAATAAAAGGGCAACTTGATTGCTTCCAGTTTGGGGCAATTATAAATAAAGTTGATACCAAAACTCTGCTCTGCAAGTTTTTGTGTGGACATAAGTTTTCTACTCATTTGGGTAGATACCTAGGAGTGCAATTGCTGGATCATACGGTGAGACTATGTTTAGCTTTGTAAAAACCTGCCAAATTATCTCCTGAAGTAGCTGTACTATTTTGCATCCCCACCAGCAATGAACAAGAGTTCCTATTGCTCCACACCCTAGCTGCATTTGGTGTTGTTAGTGTTCTGGATGGATTTTAGCCATTTTAATAGGTGTGTTGTGGCATCTCGCTAGTTTTCATTTGCATTTCCCAATGGCATACGATGCAAAGCATCTTTTCATATGCTTATGCGTTATCTGTATATCTTCTTTGGTGAGTGTCTGTCCAGTACTTTTGCCCGCTTTTTTTTTTTCTTTTGCCCACTTTTTAATTGGAATATTTACTTTAGATTGTAAGTTTCTGCAGCCATTTGAGAGAGTAATTTATCTATCTGTATTAAAATTTTAAGTGCACATTCCCAATGATAATGCAATTCGACTTCTCAAAACAGTCTATGCATAAGGACAAGGAGTTTTAAGAACAAAACCATCTTGTCCTCAAATTCCTGTCCACTGAATACTAAGGAAGTTTCCATGATTAGAATAAGAGGCGCATGAGCCCAAGGCAGTAAGAGGGTCGACTCTCCAACCGGGAATCTCCTTTGCTTCCTTCTGTGTTGATTCTGCTAGATTCACCACCTACACATTCTTTAAGATCTCCTCTTTAAGTCACTAAGTAAAAATCAAAGGAGTATTTCTCTACACATAGAGGAGGTGTGAGAACAAAGCAATGGGGCATGATTTTTATTTTACCTTCCAATGTAGTCACCTCAGCAAGCAAAACATTTATTCCATTGCTAGACCCAACTTTGAACTCCAATTTGGGACTGATCTCTGAGACCAGGTTCTGAGCCTTATGGGGAAATCAGCCTTGTTATTTTATTGTCAAACCACTTCTCACAGCTAAGATTCACCTTCTAAATAGCTTTGGACTCTCAAAGGATTTCAACTCTTCATCATTGGAGACACTGAATAGAATGTGCTGCAAAGTTCTCCCTCCGCCTAAGAGGACATTTGGACAACCAGAAATATGACCATACTCATACCTCATATGCACAAAATCTGAGGACAATTGTTCCCAGAGAAAAGGGACCTGGATGATTGTGAAGCTATCAGAGAATCTATTAGGAGCACATATGCATATGAGAAAATCAAAGGGAAGGAGAAGGAAGATTTGACACTGAAAACAGAAACAAAAGTTAAAAATAGCTCTGCAGGGATAAACCAATTAGTCAAGGACCTTTTTCTCCTCAGATGACCCCAAGGTGTACACCCTGAGGAGGGGCACTGTGGAGTAGCGGCAAGTCTGTGGTTGCCCCCTAGTGGCCCAAAAGAGAATGACCTCAGTGAATCGAAGAGAGAGATTTCGGCTCTCAGGCTAGAATCACTCAGGATGTTAAATTATGTAGAAAGGCAAGACAGAAAGGACACATCGGACATGTTCCTGGCCATACTGTTCAGGTAGGAAGCAAGGCAGGATGTGATGAGGAATGAGCCAAGAAAAGCAGACTGCAGAAGAAAGATGCATCTCTGGAGGAGGACAGGGAAAGCTGGCTATCTCCCCCAGTGGACCAATGGGTGTAAGTCTAGACTCTGTAAATCTATTATAAAGAGAATAGCATAAGTTAATTGAATTAGGAGTGATTAGTTTTCCTTCCTTACTGTTTTCTTTAATGGAATGAAAATAATGAATTTATACAATTAAAGGAAAAAAAAAAAGAACCCAAGAGATCTTCTCCCTACATTTCCTACCCAAGGAAGAATGAAGCACACCTTGGCTCTTTGAAGAATTAGCTGATTCTTGTTTTCTTAACCTATCTCCCTTATCATTCTGACTCTTTACTCAGTGCTCTTTTTCCTTTTCCCTTCCTTTTTCTTATCTTTCTCCTTGTTAAATATATCATACATAAAGAGCATAAAGAATAATGTTCATTTACTACATAAAGGATGGAACTGCAAGGCAACAAAAATCTTTTCTCATGAATCTTTGCCCTCCCTCTTTCAGAGATAGTCCTGGTTACTCCTCACAATGAAGATCAAACAGGGGACTTTCCTGGTGGCACAGTGGATAAAAGTCTGCCTGCCAATGTAGGGGACAGGGGTTTGATACCTGGTCCGGGTAAGATTCTACATGCCTCAGATCAGCTTAGCCCGTGCCCCACTTACTCCTGAGTTCCTGCTCTAGGACCCACAAGCCGAAATTACGGAGCCCGAGTGCTGCAACTAGTGAAGCCCAAGTGCCTAGAGCCTGTGCTCCACAAGAGAAGCCACTGCCTGTGCACCCCAACGAAGAGCACCCTCCGCTCACTGCAACTGGAGAAAGCCTGCGGGAAAGCAACAAAGACCCAGCACAGCCAAAAATAAATTAAATTAAAAAAAAAATACCAAGCAGGACCATTGGAACCATTTAAACTTGAAAACTCCATAATGAACACAAGCTCTGACTTGATAAGAATGAACAAAGCAAGACCATAAGAACTATTACGAAAGAATATTTTTAGGAAGAGTTAAATAGCAAGAAAATGTCCCTCTGCATGTCCCTCTGTGACAGCCAGCTTCTGCCTCTGTAGTGTGAAAGCAGCCACAGGCCATAAGTAAACTAATGAGCATGGTTCTTTTCCAATAAAACTTTATTCACAAAAACAGATGACAGGCCAGGCTTCACACACCAGCAGTAATGCCTGCTCTACAGCAGCATTGTTCAATAGAAATATAAAGCAAGCCACATTTTAGATGCTCTTGTACCCAGTTAAAAAAAAAAGGCAGAATTAATTTGAATGTCATTTTCAAAATATCATTTCAACATGTTATTAATAAAATATATTAATAAGTTACTTTACATTTTTTCATATTCAGTCTTCCAGAGCTGCTGTTTGCTTTATACCCATGGCACATCTCAGCTGGGACTAGTCCATTTCAAGTGCTCTGTAGTCACACTCAACTAGTGGCTACTGTACTGGACAGTACAGCTCTTTATTTCTGAAACTCTGATCAAACATAGGTATGATCTTGATAAAAACACTCAGCAAGCCAGGAATAGAAGGAAGCTACCTCACCAAAGGCTATGGTTTTTCCAGCGGTCATGTATGGGTGTGAAAGTTGAACTGTGAAGAAAGCTGAGTGCCAAAGAATTGATGCTTTTGAACTGTGGTGTTGGAGAAGACTCTTGAGAGTCCCTTGGACTGCAAGGAGATCCAACCAGTCCATCCTAAAGGAGATCAGTCCTGGGTGTTCACTGGAAGGACTGATGTTGAAGCTGAAACTCCAATACTTTGGCCACCTCATGTGAAGAGTTGACTCATTGGAAAAGACCCTCATGCTAGGAGGGATTGAGGGCAGGAGGAGAAGGGGACGACAGTGGATGACATCACTGACTCGATGGACATGAGTTTGAGTAAACTCCAGGAGTTTGTGATGGACAGGGAGGCCTGGCGTGCTGCGATTCATGGGGTCACAAAGTCAGACACGACTGAGCAACTGAACAGAACTGAACTGAACCTCACCATAATAAAAGCCATATATGAAAACCACAGTGAAGTTCAGATAACGCCAATAGGGAGGTGAGGAAGTGATACAGGAAGGAAGGCTAATAAGGAGTGTGCTATGAAGCTGGCTTCCACCTTGAGGAACTCCCCCAGGAAAAACACCTCAGGATTATTCCCTTGACGGACTCCTGACCACCATTTAATTGGTCCCAGAGAGCAGTGCTTTAGCTCTTCTGGCCTGCCACACCAGGACAGCAACTTGGCTTCCAACAGCTCTGGGAACCAGAACCCTAGGGACCAAATCCTGGCAGTTGAAAGTCTACTGGGGCACCAAGGAATGAAAAGTCCAAGGAATATGAGCGGTCAGTGGTCCCTTCTGTTACCCTGATATTACTTGAAATAATAGAAAGTGCTCTTAGAAGAAAATTTCTGATAAGAGAAATCATAAGCAGCACTTTTTACTTACTTGTTTTTTTTAAAGATTTTACTCCATTTATAGTCATTTTTAAACTTTTGCTACATTCCCCATTTTGTACAGTATATCCTTGTTGCTTGGGCTGTGCTTAGTCGCTCAGTTGTGTCTGACTCTGTGACCCCATGGACCATATAGCCCACCAGGACCCTCTGTCCATGGAGATTCTCCAGGCAAGAATACTGGGGTGCGTTGCCATGCCCTCCTCCAGGGGATCTTCCCAACCCAGGGACTGAACCCAAGTCTCCTGCATTGCAGGTGGATTCTTTACCGTCTGAGCTACTAGGGAAGCCCTGAGTTTATATTTTATCGTGTGTACCTCTTAATTCCCTATCCCCTTGCCTTTTCCCAATGGTAACCACTAGTTTGTTCTCTGTATCTGTGAGTTACAAGCAACACTTTTAAATATTTATTGATTTATTTAGCTGCATGAAGTCTTAGTTGCAACATGCAGGATCTTCCTTGTGTCCTGTGAGACCTTTCATTGCAGCTCACAAACTCCCCAGTTGTGGTGTGCAGGTTCAGTAGTTGCAGGCAGGGGCTTAGTTGCTCTGCAGCATGTGGAATCTTAGTTTCCCAACCAGGGATCGAACCTGAGTTCCTTGCACTTCAAGGTGGATTCTTAACCACTGGACCATCAGGAAGTCCCAGCACTTTTTATTAAGCCCCCTGGGGACACATCCCAGTCATAGGAGCTACTGGACTGAACAGATTGAATAGTTCCTTACTGTCAGTCACAAGTCAGGCTGCTTCAGGTCACTCATATTTCCAGTGCAGGAAACACGTTTCCTACCATAAAAATGCCAAAACTGAAGGTGAAAAGAAATGAATATATACAAGGAACATAAAGCAAGTAGGTATTATAGAAGTTGTTGATATTCTTTTTGAGGAAGTTTTATGTACAAGCTGGGTTTGCTAATGTTTCTTAAACTATAGCTTCAATGTAATGTTCTTGGTGAATGTCTACAAGCTTTCTAATTGCTCAAGGACCTTAAAAATCTTTCAACATTCCAGGCTTCCTTCTTGGAAATTTCCATAACCAATGAGGTGTGTGTGAATGGCCCTCCCCTTTTCCTCCCTCCTCCACTTCCTTCTCAAAGATTACAGCTAACTTCAGTGTAAGTCTTGGGACTTTTGTATTGGCACTGGAAGCTTCACTTGTTCTTTTCCTCTGGAGGTCATTCTTTGGTCTTTCTGAGAATTTTTCCTTTAATATCTTTTCTCAGACTTCTTAAAAGAGACAGTGACTGCTGAAATTATTGCTGGACCTAAACCTCTGTATCTGATCATGCTCCCAGGCCTTCTAAAGTTCTGTTATCACAGGAATTGGCCTACACTTGTCCCTTTCTTGACATCTTTTTCTTTCCCTCAAAAATTGCCCCTACTGGAGAATGCAACTTGGCCTCAGAGACTGACTCATTTATTTTTTTTTTCCTTGCTCTTATTGTCTCAAAATATCATTCTTTGTTCTCAAAGAGACTGAAGGAAATCCTAGAAGACTTCCCAGAGGAGGTGGCAATTGGTTTGTGCAAAATTTTGGCAAGTACTCATGGACTCAAGCTGTGTGGGAACTACTTGAGAAAAGGCCAGGAAGAATGGCAGAACTGTGTTTGTACCAAATATATTCCGCTTGTTCCTCCAAATCTAACCTTCACTTTCCTACACCCTGGAGCTCTGTGTTCTGGGAGTTGACCCATAGGGACTGCATCAACCGACCTCCTTGCCCTAAAATTTTAATTGGGCTCAGCCGGTGGAAGGCATCATGGAGGAGAGTTTGGAAATTCATGTTGCTCTCCCATCTATAGGTCACAGCAGATTGGCTGCATCCGTCTAGTGAAGGCCACAGCTCTGTCCAGTAGCACACTCTCTTTCTGGGTTCAGGGAAAAGTTTAGTCCCTTCAGCCCTAAGAGTGATAACAGGTGTTGTACTATCTCTCATTACTTTTCCTAAACTCTGCCCGTGGCTTCATAAATAGCTCCTGTGTTAGGCTCTTCTCAAATTATCCAAGTGTGCCATCTGTTTCCTGCCAGGCCCCTCACTGATACCGTGTGTTTGATTAATGGGTATTAGTTCAGACTAGTTGGAGCATGAAGTGTGTGTGATGAAACAGTAAAACATCATGTAGGAACAGTAGGCTAAAAGCTGGTGGTGAAGGTACTTGCCTTCCAGGCCAGAGAGCCTAGCAGGCTCTGGGAATCTCAGAAGGTTTTAGACCAGAAGTGACATGCTTTAAGAAAATGAATTTGGCAGCTGCATGCAGAATGGTTTAGAAACTAGAACTGGGGAGACAAATTAGGAGACAATTAACTATTACAGGAAGATAACATTTTGTAACTTTCAGATTGGCAAAGATCCAAAAATTCGATAGAACAGTGTGTCGGTAAAGATGCGAAGAAATAGCACTCGATCTTTGATAGTGAGTGTGTAAACTGATAAATCTTTTCAGAAGGCAATTTGATAATATCTGTCAACAGAGAAGTGGGTGGCAGAGGAAGAAATGGTTAAATAGCATCACGGCCTCAATGGACATGAATTTGAGCAAACTCCAGGAGGCAGTAAAGGACAGGGGAGCCTGGCATGCTGCAGTCCATGGGGTCGAAAAGAGTCAGACACGACTTAGTAACTCAACAACAAATCAACATAATAAATGTTTTATAACCTATTGATCCAGCAATTCCATTTGGAGGTACTTAGCCTATTCCTTAATACCCACTGCACACACGCTAAATAATTCATGTATGAGGATACTCATTGTAGCATTTTTCTACTGGGTAAAGATTGCAAACAACCTAAATGTTCTTCAGTTGGAGACTGGTTAAATAAGTATGACACACTCCACATAACAGAACACTATATAGCTGTTAAAGAGAATGAGATGGCTACATACTTATGTGGGAAGATCTCCAATATAATGTTAAAGACAAAGGCAAAGTGCCCAAGTGTACACATAGTGTGCTTCTACTGGGGTGGGAGGATAGAAAAGTATATTGCACATAAATTTGTAACTGCACAGACCAAAGAAATACAAAGGAAACAGGTTAAGGGTGGTTGCCCCCTGAAGAAAACTGAATCACTGGGATCAAAAGAAAGAAGGAAATTTTAATTTTTGATGCCTGTACATGAATGACCTGTTTTGAAAATCCATTGCTCTATCATCTCAGAATCAAACATCTACCTTGTTATCAGTTCCAAAAATTATGTATAGCTTTCTTGGTGAAATAAACACAACTAAAAGATATTCAACTAAAAAATATTTTGTAATAAAGTACTTAAATGCTTGCACAGAATACTGAATTTGGTTACCAGGTGAGGAAATGGCTTCAAATTATTTGCTTGTTCTTGTCCATCCTCAAGGTTCAGAGTGTACAGTATCTGAAAATTTGGAAGGCAGGCCTTTGAAGAGTAAATACTTCCTTCTGTGACTGCTGCAGATCTGAGTAGGTAGTGGGCAGTGTTGTCATCCAGGGAACTCAGACCCTGGGTTGGTGGTTAATATAGAAGACTTACTTAAGTTCCTTCTGACTAGGAGAAGTTATAGTAATAGGGCACGACCCTACCGGAGCTCTCAGGATTTCTCTCTCATGATTGTTCTTTCATTTATCTGATCTTCAACTAGGCTGTAACCTCCATCAAGGAAGAGCACACACTTACCTTGCTTACCTTTGTGCTCTTAGCACCTAACGTGGAGAAGGTGTGTAGTGGATGCTCAAATATTTATTCAGCTGAATCAAACATGGCTTTTGTGTCGTACTGTCCACGCCCTTCCTTTTCTATGTATTTCTTTCTTTCTTTTTGGCTGCGCTGGGTCTTCGCTGCTGCCTGGGGGCTTTCTCTAGTTGCAGGGCACCAGCTTCTCACTGTGGTGGCCTCTCCCGTTCTGGAGCATGGGCTCTAGGCACGTGGGCTCAGTAGTTGTGGCGGACCAGCTTAGTTGCTCTTTGGCATGTGGAATCTTCCCAGTCCAGGGATCGAACCCATTTCCCCTGAATTGGCAGGTGGATTCCTATCCACTGTACCACCAGGGAAGTCCATCCCTGTCCTTCTTTGAAACTTAAAGATGGCAAACAATGGACCATTCATCTAATTGTAATGGCCAATTTACTTTCTCTATAAGCAAAGAAAATAGTCAAATAGCGTGAGTGGGTAGTAAAACTTTTGAATTAAATGTAATTTACCTGTGCAGTTTCTGTGGTGCTATAGTAATTCCATGATGTCTCTAAACCACTGTATTACTAAGAAGTAATATTAGCCATAGGAAGTTGAATCTTTACATCTTACTGTTTTTGTTCATTTCTGCCTGATTAACACAACTATTTTTGTTGTTGTTGTTAAATAATGACTCTTGCATGGCAGTCAGAACTTGAGTATCAAAACTTTTAAGTAAATTGACCATTTTCTCCTGTTCTTATGCAGTTGAGACTCTGGAGTGACACTTTTATAATTATACAATACTCACATAATATCGTGGGAGCTTCCCAGGTGGCTTAGTGGTAAAGAATCTGCCTGCCAATGCAGGAGCCACAGGTTGGATTCCTGGGTCGGGAAGATCCCCTGGAGAAGAAAATGGCGATCCACTCCAGTATTCTTTTTTAAATTAATTTATTTTTTTTTCATTGAAGGATAATTGCTTCACAGAATTTTGTTGTTTTCTGTCAACCACTCCAGTATTCTTGCCTGGAAGATTCCATGGACAGAGGAGCCTGGCAGGCTACAGGCCATGGGGTTGCAAAGAGTCAGACACAACTGGGGGACTGAGCACTCACACATGCATCTAATACTGTACTGTTGTATTTAACATAACTGATCATAAATGAAATTTAATAAATCTGATTGCTTGACTGATATGCAATTTTATTGCTTTTCCAGAGTTGATCTTAGTGAAAATATATGGTCATTACACTAATTGGTCAATATGCCCTCACTGCAATGATGATTGTCATTAGATTTAATAAAAACTTAACTAAAGTGACTTTAAGTCAATGATTTTAATATAGGGGTATGACTTTAACATAGATTTGTTTTCTTTTTGTCTTTGTAAAAAAAAAAAAATCCATCCAAGTTTAAGCATAAGGGAAAGAGATAGGGTCTATCTTCCTGAAATAGCAGAAAGACTTGAGAGGACAGGATGAATAGGTGAGACCTTCTGGGAATGGAACTGACATGATTTGGGCATCACTCATCACTGGCCAACTTGGGGACCAGATGCAGAGTGCAAAAAACATTGTGCTTGTCTTGTCCAATGTTTTTTAAATACCTGAATTTGTCTGCCGAGTCATCTGGTCCCCCACTCCCTAGTGACTTTCTCTCAGCAGCCTTGCTCATGGACTTCACCAGCTTCAGTTCAGTTCAGTTCAGCCACTCAGTCGTATCTAACTCTGCAACCCCATGGACTGCAGCACCCCAGGCCTCCCTGTCCATCGCCAACTCCCGGAGCTTGCTCAAACTCATGTCCATTGAGTCGGTGATGCCATCCAACTATCTCATCCTCTGTCATCCCCTTCTCCCACCTTCAATCTTTCCCAGCGTCAGGATCTTTTCCAATGAGTCAGTTCTTCACATCAGGTGGCTAAAGTATTAGAGTTTCAGCTTGAGCATCAGTCCTTCCAATGAATATTCAGGACTGATTTCTTTTAGGATAAACTGGTTGGATCTCCTTGCAGTCCAAGGGGCTCTTAAGAGTCTTCTCAAACACCACAGTTCAAAAGCATCAATTCTTCTGCGCTCAGCTTTCTTTATAGTCCAACTCTCACATCCATACAAGACTACTGGAAAAACTATATCTTTGACTAGATGGACCTTTGTTAGCAAAGTAATGTCTCCGCTTTTTTTTTTTTAAGTCTTTATTGAATTTATTACAATATTGCTTTTGTTTTTTTGGCCGCAAGGTATGTGGAATCTTAGCTCCCTGATCAGGGATTGAACTCGTGCCCCTTGCAATGGAAGGCAAATTCTTAACCACTGGACCACCAGGGAAGTCCCTGTCTCTGCTTTTTAATATACTATCTAGGTTGGTCATGACTTTTCTTCCAAGGAGTAGGCGTCTTTTCATTTCATGGCTGCAATCACCATCTGCAGTCATTTTGGAGCCCCCAAAAATAAAGTCTGTCACTAGACCTGGTAAGCATTGGGTGCCTGGAGAAGAGTGACATCCTTGAACATGGAACTTGGGTGAGAAAAAAGTGAAAAATGGAGATTTTAACAATATATGGAATTTGAAGGAATTTCCTGATGGTCCACTGGCTAGGATGTGGCACTTTCACTGCTATAGGCCCAGCTTCTATCCCTAGCTAGGGAACTAAGATCACAGCCAAAGGAAAACAACAGAGAAAAATAAAAATAAAAATTTGGAATCTGAAAGGCAGGTAAGCCCAATAAGGGTCGAGGCTAGGGGCACAAACCCAAGACTGTGCACATAGGTTGAGAGTTGAGGCTCTGAGAGAATGAATACAAAAAGAAGCTAAAGGGGACTTCCCTGGTGGTCCAGTGGTTAAGACTCTGTGCTCCCAATGTGGGGGTCTGGGTTCAATCCCTGGTCAGGGAACTAGATCCCGCATGCTGAAACTAAAGATCCTGCATACTGTAATGAAGATCTCCCATGCAGCAACGAAAGTCCTGTGTGCTACAACTAAGACCCAACACAGCCAAATAAGTAAATTTTCTTTTTTTAAAAAAGCTAAGTTTTGATGCTCAAAACTTTGGGCATCACTTATATTTAAAGGCTATAAATCACCAGAATCCCAATGAAGGGAAGCCATCCTACCGGAAACAGGTTAGAGAAAGCTTATGGTCAAGGAGAGAACTTCAAGGGTAAGTATAAACTGTACCTCAAACACAAACAGTACACTGTACCTAGAGTAAAAAGGCTAAGTTGAGGGGAGGGGAAGGAGCCAGTAGATTTGGTGATCAAGCCACTAATATCCCCACTCCAGTATTCATGCCTGGAAAAATCCCAATCCATGAGGTCACAAAACTGGGTGACTAAACAACAAAGATCATCAAAGCACACTTTCAGCAGAGAAGAGTTAAAATTACAAAGACTCAAAAAGAGTGTAGATATATAGAGTAAGTGGACACAGCTGTGTTAAGATGTCAGACACACAAGAAAGGAGCTGGAGCATCATTCATGACATGTAGGGTGGATGATCTCAGGATGGGATGTCTTAAAAGATAAAGGCCTGTGGAAAGGGAGTGAGAGCCATGGGAGGCTGGTTCCATGAGTGGAACCAGCAAGAGACATGCCTCTAGTGAGGAAGAAGATCAGCAAAGATGGAAATGTTTTCAAATACTGAGGGACATTGGGGGAGCTAGTTGGATAGCCTGTAACTGGTTGGGTTGTCGGCAGAGTTACAGGTACATAATTGTGAACCTAAGAAGAAAGGGGTTGGGACTTCCCTGGTGGTCTAATGGTTAGGATTCCACTGCAGGGGGCCCGATTTCAATCCCTGGTCCAGGAACTAAGGTACCCTCAACAAGCTGGGAGGCATGGCTGAAAAAAAGTAGGAAAGGGTCTGGGCAACTCGGCATCATTCAGGAAGGCAGGACAGGCTTTTTGAGCAGCAGAGAAAGCTCGGCTCAGATTAGCAAGCATTACTATGGTTCATACTGCCATGAGGTTTGCAAGAGATTCAAGGTATTTTATTTTTTAGATTTAATTAGCAAAGTAAACTTTCCTATAAAAATGATCAGTCCACAGAAATGAATTGCAAGCCCATTAGTGTCACAGCATGGTTTATTCTTGGGTAATTTCCTGACAGTCCAGTGGTTAGGACTCCAAGCTTTCACTGCCAAGGCCCGGGTTCAGTCCCTGGTCAGGGAACTAAGATCCCAAATGCCAGGCTGTGTGGCCAAAAAAGAAAAACAAGCATGGTTTATTCTTTTTTTTTAAACCTTTTTTATTTAAGCATGGTTTATCCTTAAGTGCACTTGTGTTAAACTATCCATCTCAAGGGGTATAGCTTTAGGATACACAAGTTTCTAATGTAAAGATATGGTTGAGGATCTCATTCTATGTTGTCTCTTTTTATTATTAGAATTAATTCTCCCAAGCAAATGATATTTTCCCCTCTTGTTTGTAGATGATGCAAATTGTGCAACTGATTAGGATACCTTTTCAAGTTAGTTAATGGTTGAGGAAAAAAATAATCTGCATTCTCATCCAGCTAAGGAACCGAGTTTGGCAGCTACATGTGTTTATTGGCGTCACTTCTGCCTGCAGTTTGTCACTCTACCCTGGTTCCTCCTTGTCATTTATCATTTTGTTTTATTTCACATATCCTAGAAGCCACTATAAATCCTTTTTTGGAACAAAAGAGAACATGTAATATTAAACTTACAAAGACTTGACATATTTAAGCACCTTAATACTTGTAGCAGTTATTAAATAAAAAGCACATCCACAGTTACAAAGCCACTAGACCCAAAACAGCTTTTTGAAAATCATACAACTTTCCATTTAGTAATGAGTCGTAGAGAGCAGAAAGCCAAATTTGTAACAGCAGTGAATTACAGCAAAATGAGTCGAAAAATTAAGACTGAGCCATGTTTGCCTCAGTTCTTTTAGTATATGAGAATAATTAGCACATTATGCCAAAAGCTATTTGCCCTTCTTAATTTTGGAAGCTTTCTTCCCAACTCAATTATCAGTATCTAGTAGAGATTAAGAAGCTGGGCTCTGGAGTCAGAGTACCTGGTTTCCATCCAGCCCACCACTCCAGCTGTGTGGCCTTTGGGCAACTTTCTTATCTGTTTCCTTATTTGAAAAATGGTGTTAACAGAATCTACCTCATAAGATTTTGAGGACTTAGTAAGTTTACACCAGTAAGGTGCTTACAATGGTGTCAATAAAATTTTAAGTGCACAAAAATTGGTAGCTATAACTACTGTGGCTTTGTGTGTGGTTAAGACTCATGAGGCTCTTGGAGCCCACTGCCAAAACTTTGGATCCAAGTCAGTCAATGAGTAGCTGGATGCCAAAAACCCCAGCCAACATGTAGCTGAAGACCAGAGAGAAGTCCTTCCATCGATCCACTAAAAAATACTTATGAAGTTAAACCTGCAAGTCAAAAAAGCTCTTGGTTAATGGCAGTTTAAACAGGTCTAATACCTTAGTTACAGACTAACCGGCTCCTACTAGAGCCCTACTGAATTCGTTTATTAAACAAATATTTATTAAAGGCCTACTTTATCAAGCAATAAGTTTTAAACACCACAAATCATTAAAAACCAACATACAATCACACTTTTTCCCCTTATGGCTTCAAAGTATCACCGTCTAACAATAGGTCCTAGGCAGTACCAAAATAGCAAAATTTCTTTAAAGTGCTACACCTGCCACAAATTTAATGGAAATCAAAAGTAGAAGCCTATCACAACCTCAAAGTCTTAAAATAATGAAAACAAAACATGACGACAGTAAACTTTGGGGTCCCATGAGTCGGAATCAGTCCCACAGGGAAGTATTTGGTGGAAGTGAAGAGTGACAAATGTTCAGTCCCATTGGATCCTTCGCTCTTCTTCAGGAAGAACACTCCAGTTCGGGGAGGCCACATCCCGGGCCAACCAGTTGAAATCGTCAACGTCGTTCCAGTTATTTTTGTTCTTGTCTAAACCAGAGCCCTCGAAGTCCTTGTCGATGCCCGGGTAGCTCCAGGTGTAGGGGGCGAACTGGATCCCGGTGCAGTCCTCCATGATGGCCCTGCTGGTCACCTGCAAGAAGATGCGGGTGTCTTTTGTGGTGTGTACGCGGAGCTGCTGGCAGGCCACGGCCAGCACGCAGTCACTGCAGTCCTCCAGGAACACGGAGGTGGACACCGGGCCGCAGAGCAGCGTGCAGCCTTGGGCCTTGGTCAGCCGCAGGGTGTTGGGATTGCCGTAGAGTTTGATCGTGCAGTTTCTCAGTTGGGTCAAAAGGACGTCCTGCTGGTGCAGTTCCTCAGCTCTCTTCTCCAAAACTTGGGACTGCAGATTGGAGAAGCCACAGACCCAGCTGGAGTCGAAATCTCCCTCCTTCTTCAAGGGCGGCGGGGAGGTCAGGATGCCTTCCGCCGCCGGGGCGTCGGGAGCCGAATCTACTTGCGTGGCTGAAGCAGTATCCTTCTTGCGGGTCTTGAAAGCGAAACGCTTCTTAGGCTGAAGCTCCTGGCGCCGCTTGGCCAGGGCCGCCTGCAGCCGCGCCAGCACCTCTTGCGCTTGCCGCAAATCGTAGGCGGCCAGGAACAAAACCGAGTCGTTGATAAGTTTCTGAAGCCCCTGCAACCGAGCGGCCGCCTCCTCCAGCCGCTCGACGGACTCTCCGCTTTCCAGAAGCTCTTCCACGGCCGATCGCTCCCGAGTGAAGGCGGCGGCGAAAAAGTCGCTCTTCTCCCCTTCTACCTCCTGGTCCTGCCGCTTTTGCTTCCTCCTTTCTACCTCCAGTTGCCGCTCATGTTCTCGCTTCTGAAGCCGCTCGGGCACCAGGGTCCGCTCTCGCTGGGATCCCAAGTCCCCGTTCGCTAGGGCAGCTGCGGACAAACCACCAGTCTCCATCTTGACTTCAAGCTTCCTTTCTCCTGCCTTCCTTCCTCCGGGCGCGCCCTTCGCGAGGCCTCTCACCAACGCGCCCTGTGATTGGCCGGGCATGCTTACGTCATACCCCGGCCTTATTTTCCTCGCCCATTGGTTCCTCTGCGTTGGAGGGGGCGGGGATGTGGGGCGGGGCCGACTGACAGAGGGGGTGGGGAGACAAAGGTCCTTGTGGATGGGTGGGGTGGGAGCAGGCGGGGGAAGCTTTTTTTTCTTCTTAAAGGGGCAGGACTTATATCCGGGATTGTGGGGTGAGTTGCAGCAGCGGCAGCTGCACATGTGGGTTTGTTTATAAGAACAAGGTTAGAAACTCGCAGGACTCCCCCTCCCCCCAGCTCCTCCCTACTACCCCCTTACAGGCCGGAGATCCGCAACTGGTGGGGGGAATGTGTGCGTGTGGTGGGTGGATGGGGGGGACAGGTAGTGGTGAGAAAGATGGAGGGGGGGGGGAATATTACACCGCCCGGCCGGCGCGGGTGGAAGCGGCAGCTGGAACAGCTGGCTAGGGAGCCGCTTGCATGTCTCTTGTTTTTTTTTTTTCCTTTTTCCTTCCACCACCCCTTCCCCCAACCCATTCTTGCCGCCCCTAAACCCTCCTACCCACCCCCGCGCTGCTGCAGTTCCGCGTGGCCTGGGGCTCCTGATTCCCGAAGACAGTTACCCGGGCGGGAGAAGGGAAGGGCACGTACGGGAGAGACTGAGGTCCTCGCTGCAGCCGGGTCCAGGGGGCCCCGGAGGAGTCTAAAAACGGATTACTATTTGTTTTTTTGCCAATTGCTGCAGTCGAAGGGGTGGGGGGTGAGCGCGGGGGGAGGGTGAAACTCCACACCCCCTCCCTCTTCCTCCCACGCCCTAAACCCCCTGGGCCGTCACTCCGTACGCAGCTGGCCGCTGCTCGCCGCGCGGGGGGCGAAACCCCAGCCCAGGACTCGGCGGCAGTCTGTGGGGCCGTCCGTGGTTAGGAAAGTGATGGGGGAAATGTTACATTATTTTTAGAGGTGGTGGGAGGGATTTATCACCGGAAGTAAATGAGCCTCCCCTAAAGTCTGGACCAGCCAGAGGTGTGAGTGGGCAGCCTGGACGGCGCAATCGCTGGCGAAACCCAGAACAGCGGGCTGGGCGAGAACCCGGGCGCGGCCGGCAGCCGGCGCGGGGCACCTCACGTGCTCGGCTGAGCGCGGGGGCCTCTGACCCTGCTCGTCCTTACAGTCGCCGGTTCCACCCTTATCTCCACCCCTGGTTTCCAACCTCCGTCGGGGTAGTTAACTGCCCGAGAAACTGTCACTTGAAATGGTACTGATACACCTGCATTTTGATGCAGAAAAAAAAATGGGAGGAAATGAGAGGATTAAGATTACTCTCCCACTTTTTCAAGACCCACTCTCCTTCTTTCCTTCTCATTTAAAACGAAAACCAAACATAAACTCCCGATTTTCTCTGCTGAAAGTCAGCGCAGGTCACATTGTTTGGCAAATTCCACTCGGGGATGGAATTATTGTGTGTTTGTAGATATGCACCTGATGGAAACGACGTTGCTGAAAACATCTTGTGCTTGCGCTTGTAGTATATATGATAAATTTTAATTTGCTTTGTTTCATGGACAAGATAGATGGAGACTTTTGTGTGTGTGAAGTATGTTTCCAAGGCTGGTGAACGAAATATAACTGGTTATCTTGTCTTTGGGTCATATGGGGGAATGCAATAACTGATTTATTTTGTGGATAATTGATTTAACCAGGGAAGGTTTAGAGAAGGTTTATTTTGCTAGGGAAAAAAAATCTGACCTGCCTCCCCTAAGTATTTCAGCAATACAGTCTGTCCCAGCTCCAATTAAGAAAGTTTGTAGCAAACAAGGTTTATTGGGCTTGGGAGTTGCAACAGGAGTGAGACAACCTTTTGGAATTAGCTACAGTGACCCTGGGGGTAGGGGATAGTGTTGTCTGTATCTGAAGTGGAATGGAAGGCCACTAAACCCTTTGAAGAACTTCACTTCTGCCCAGTGAGCAGTTTGGGCATAAAGTCCAGTAGATTTTGGAAGTCTCCAAGTATTTTAAGTTGGCTAGTTCAGACTTTAATGAGAAAGGGGCAGTAAAGGGCACCTGAACGGGTGAGAATGAATGGGTCACCCTGCAAACCCAGGGTGTGGGAAAGAAAGAGAGCGAAGTTGCTCAGTCTTGTCCTACTCTTTGCGACCTCATGGACCGTAGCCTACCAGGCTCCTCCATCCATGGGATTTTCCAGGCAAGAGTACTGGAGTGGGATGCCATCAGTGTGTGGGAGGCGCCTTCAAAGACTGATGTGAGGCCCCAGTGGGAATGGACAGGGGTCAGAAGTCTGGTCATTGTGAAGCACTGGCTTGACTGTTTTTTTTTTTTATAATATATAATATATAATGTATTTATCACTTATTATATATATCATTTTATAATCTATAGTGTATTTATCGTTTATTTTTTATTGTGCTGGGTCTTCGTTGCTGCACTCGGGCTTTCTCTACTTGCCATGAGTGGGAGCTACCCTTCGTTGTGGTGTGAGGGCTTCTCGTGGCTTCTGTTGTTGAGCACAGGCTGGAGGTGTGCCCAGGCTTCAGGAGTTGCAGCCCTCAGGCTCTAAAGCGCAGGCTCAGTAGTTGTGGCACACAGACTTCGTGCTTCATGGTACGTGGGATCTTCCCAGACCAAGGAATGAACCTGTGTCCCAGGTAGATTCTCAACCACTGTACCATGAAGGCGGTCCGGCTTCATAGTTCTTGACAAACCCCAGCACAGCTGCAAGCCAGGGTAGGTGATCAAGACATAGGTTTAAAGCTACATTTCAAAAGCAGTAGGAAAGCATTGCCAAGCTGTGTGTGCGCCTTCACTATGATGTTTGAGGGCAGTTGATTCAGTTTGCATCCTTGAAAGGGCCCCAGCTCCTCAGAAGGACATGCCTGTTCTGATGGAAGGAAGCCGGGTAATACTTTACAGTGGAAATGTGGCAGAAGGCAAGCTGCCCATAAGTTCTGGATCTCGCTTTCAAGGATACTTTACAAAGCTTGTGAATCGAAGAACTGCTGTCCATTAGACATCTTGGAAAGTGAAAGAATTCTAATGTGTTCCAGACTTTAAAAATTATTTAACAAAAATTTAGATGCTTTAATGGTTCTATTTGTTAGATACATTTTTTAACTTTCTGAAAATTTAAAAAGTGGAGAGGAAAGGGTTTACATGTACCTATCACCCAACTTCAGCAATTCACAACTGGCAGTCTTGTTCCTTCTAAAACCCTAGCCACTTTCCCACCCCATCTCACTCTGATTTGTTGTTGTTGTTCAGTTGCTAAGTCGTGTCTGATTCTCTGTGACCTCATGGACTGCAGCATGCCAGACTCCTCTGACGTCCACTATTACCCAGGGTTTGCTCAAATCCATGTCTACTGAGATAGTGATGCTATCTTATCACTTCATCCTCTGTCATCTCTTTCTCCTTTTGCCTTCAGTCTTTCCCAGCATCAGGATCTTTTCCAGTGAGTCAACTCTTCACATCAGGTGGACAAAGTATTAGAGCTTCAGCTTTAGCAGTAGTCCTTCCAATGAATATTCAGGGGCATATTTTCTTTTAGGATCAATATTCAGGATTGATCTCCTTTCTGTCCAAGGGACTCTCAAGAGTCTTCTCCAGCACCACAGTTCAAAAGCATCAATTCTTTGGCTCTCTACCTTCTTTATGATCTCACATCTGTACATGACCACTGGAAAAACCACAGCTTTGACTATATGGACCTTTGTCAGCAAAGTGATGTCTCTGCTTTTTAATATGCTGTCTAGGTTTGTCATAGCTCTCCTTCCAAGGAGCAAGCATCTTTTAATTTTGTGGCTGCAGTCACCATTTGCAGTGATTTTGCAGCCCAAGAAAATAAAATCTGTCATTGCTTCCACTTTTTCCCTTTCTATTTGCCATGAAGTGATGGGACTGGATGCCATGATCTTAGTTTTTTTAATGTTGAGTTTCAGGCCAGCTTTTTCACTTTCCTCTTTCACCTTCATCAAGAGGCTTTTTAGTTCCTCTTCACTTTCTGCCATTAGAGTCGCATCATCTGCATATCTAAGGTTGTTGATATTTCTCCTGGCAGTCTTGATTACAGCTTGTGATTCATCCAGCCAAGCATCTCTCATGATGTATCTGCATATAAATTAAATAAGCAGGGTGACAATATACAGCCTTGTCATACTCTTTTCCCAATTTTAAACCAATCAGTTGTTCCATTTCTGGTTCTAACTCGCTTGTTTTAAAATAATCCCAAACTTTATATTATTTCATATTTTACAATCCACGAATATTTCAATATGTATCTCAGAAAGATTAAGGCTGTCTTTTTAAAAACAACTACAATACCATTTCTTGTTGTGTAGTCACTCAGTCGTGTTCAACTCTTTCCAACCCCATGGACTGTAGCCCGCCAGGCTCCTCTGTCCTTTGGATTTTCCAGACAAGAATGCTGGAGTGGGTTGCCATTTCCTCCTCCAAGGGATCTTCCCAACCCAGGGATCGAACTTTCATCTCCTGCCAGTCTCCTGCATTGTAGGCAGATTCTTTTACTGCTGAGCCACAGTCCAAAAAAAGTGGCGACTGTTTCTCCATTATGATCTGAGTTTCAGGCTGTTAGGGGAACCACTGATCCAAACCAATATTCACATTTCTCTGACTATAATTTCCTTTTTAAAATTACTTTATTTGAATAAGGATCCAAACAAGTTCTATACAGTGTGCCTAGTTAATATGTCTCTTTAATCACTTTTAAATCCTTCCCCTCTCTCTCTCAAGTGTTTTGTTGAGAAAAATGATCATTTGTTTAATAGAGTTTCCCACAGTTTTGAAGTTTCTGGTTGCATCTGCATTCTTTGTTTGTAATTTTAAATATTTGTATTTATTTGATCTTTTAACATCCTTCAGAGAATATTTGTGTAGTGATATGCCACAGGAAATCAGTAAGTGAGGAATGAAAGCAGGTAAACACACAAATAAACACAATATAACTGTCTGGGTGTGGTCAGATAGCAAAGAATGAGGCCTTTTGTGTCCTCTGGTGTTTATCAGGGACCCTGTGCAGGCCATTCCTGGGCAAATAAACAAATCCAGGCTCTGTTTTCTAGTAGCTGGATTCCAGAAGTAGGTGTCACCTATTCATCTTTCAGCAAATATTGAATGTGTAGTGGATTAAAAGGATTCACTACGAGTTCTGCGTGTCAGGTATGAAATATATAGCCAATTTTCCAGTCTGGGTGGCTCACTTTTCTGACACAAAGCCAGTGAGGGGTGTCAGCAGTGCAGGCACGTGCTATTCTGGAAAAGGCTCCACATTAGTCTGGGAAGCAGAATGGAAGCAGCTTCTGCCTTCCTCCTCTGCCCCTGGCTTTCTTACCTCCTCAGCTCCCGTGACTTTCTGGGGTATTCCTTCCTCACTGTACCCCTCAGACCCAGCACAGGGGCTGCTGCTGGCTATGATGCGCAGCACTGAGCTAGGGAGGTTCTCCGGCTGCCAAGTGCGTCAAGATAGGCAGAGTCCCTTTCCTCCTTGAGGAGGCCTAATCTGGGCAGATAATTACACAAATGTGAAATTGTAACAGTGACAATTGACAACTGTTAGGAAGGACAGAGGAACAGTGGGTGCCCCTCATGGGAGGTGTGACCTTGTTGGGAGGTCAGCGAAGTCTTCCGGAGGGGACAGGGTTGAGCTCTCGCTGGAAGGAGGAACAGGAATGAACGCGGAGTCAGTGAACCCTGGAAGGTGTCCTCTAGGTATGTGGGCTCAGGGGCCGCTGGTCACTTTGTGGAGAACTGTGTCCAGGAGCGCTGGGGGCAGGAGGCTGCAGGGGTTAGGTGACAGGGAGGGGCGGGAGCAGATGCTGAATTCATATAACTCTTTGGAGAAGTTTGTGAGGAGGAGGGAATAAATAGGGGGTGCAAGGAGGCCAGTGAGGTATTTCTGTTTTTTACAGGAAAAAAAAAAAAAGACATAACCTAAGGGCCCTGAAATTACTGGAGGAGATGGGATGCAAAACACGGGTGCGAGGATTAGCCATGGATAAAGGGAAGGACAGCTTTCTCTATGGCAGTGCTGTTGTCTTAACTTTTTGTTGTGAGTTTTCAAACATACACAAACCTTTTGCTCTCAACTCATAGTAACAGATGCATCATAATTGAAACACAAGCTTTAAGAAACAGCAAATACTCTTGAGATATATAGTAGATGCTATTTTCTGTTCTTTTTATTGTATTTTAAAATGTTGTCCAAGACCTAATTAAACAGCAGTTTTAAGTTGATGCATCAGTCAGAGAGGGTGCAGCTGTAGGTAAACTTGCATGTTTGATGAGTCTGACGGTGTCTGTGCTCTCTATGAGTGGGCAGTGGGGTCCTCTGCTGGGTGTGAAAGGAAAGAGGTGTGGGGTATCTGAAAAGTAGGGGGAAGGTTTGAAAGCCTTGTGGGAAGAGAGCGTGTTGCCCAGAGAGGGGGGCTGGTGGTGTGGATGGTCAGGAAATACTTGAGAATGAAGGAGCAACCTTCCAGGGGGCCATCTAGGCCAGAGACTGACTCAGGGGATGGAGCAGGACTGGGGGCAGGGTAGAGGAGAGAAGCTGGTATGGAGAGCCTGAGCCTCAGAAGGCAGGAATTCCTGTGGCGTGGCTTCTCTGGAAAGGTCTGGAAGCTTGACTCCTGTGGCCCCTCCTGCATTCCCTCCAAAATCTTCAGAAACTTATATCAGTCTTCCAAGACCCACGCTGCCTGTCAGCAGATGACCTTAACCTACTCTTCTCAGGGGCTTCCCGAGTAGCTCAGCTGGTAAAGAATCCACCTGCAATGCAGGAGACCCTGGTTTGATTCCTGGGTCACAAGTTCCCCTGGAGAAGGGATAGGCTACCCACTCCAGTATTCTTGGGCTTTCCTGGTGGCTTAGACAATAAAGAATCTGCCCACAATGCTGGAAACCTGGGTTGGGAAGATCCCCTGGAAAAGGGCATGGCAGCCTACTCCAGTATTCTTGCCTGGAGAATCCCATGGACAGCAAGGCCCCCAGAGAGGAACTTCACCTTGCCTCGCTCCTAAAACCTCTCTGTGAAGATCCACTCCTTTGCCTCTTGCCCTTCTTCTTCAAGGCCAATGCCTCCACCTGAACTGCGTCCCTCCCATTTCCTGGAACCTTGAGCCACCCCCATCCTCTCTTTCTTCAGGATCTTTAATGCTGCTTCTTTGGCTTCTCTTCTCAACAAGCAAGTTCTCTCCACTTAAAACATTTTTTTTTTTTGTCCTTTCATGCACCCAAGGAAATACTTTTTTCCCTCTTTTGTCAATAGACTTTTTAAAAAATATGTATTTTTAAAATATTTATTTAAAAATATGTATTTATTTACTTACTAGGCTGCCTCGGGTCTTAATTGTGTTGTTTGGGCTCTTTGTTGCGGAGCGTAGGCACAGGCTTAGTTGCCCTGCAGCACGTGGGATCCTGGCTCCCCGACCAGGGATCGAACCTGTATCCCCTGCATTGGAAGGCAGATTCTTAACCACCGGACCACCAGGGAAGTCCCTATTAATAGACTTTTTATTTTATTCAACTTTTTGAAAAAAATGTTGTGGGAGAGGTAATCGGATTTATTTTTTTCCTGGCTTTGTTGAGATATATTGTGTGAGTTTAGGGTACTCATTGTGATGATTTGACGTGTGTGTGTGTGTGTGTGTGTGTGTTTATATTTGTTGTTGTTGTTCAGTTGCTAAGTCATGTCCAACTCTTTGCAACCCCAGGGACTGCAGCATGCCAGGCTCCCCTGTCCTTCACTCTCCTCGAGTTAGCTCAAGTTCATGTCCCCTGAGCCGGTGAGGCCATCCAACCATCTCATCCTGTCGTCCCTTTCTTCTCTTGCCCTCAATCTCTCCCAGCATCAGAGTCTTTTCCAATGAGTCAGCTTTTTGCATCAGGTAGCCAGAATATTGGAGCTTCAGCTTCAGCATCAGACCTTGTAATGATGGAAGGATCAGTCCTTCTTTTACTGTATGTATGACTGAGCCACTGGGGACTCGTGCATTGTTAACTGTGGGGCTTCCCTGGTGGCTCAGTTGTAAAGAACCCGCTTGCCAATGCAGGGGACTTGGCCTGGCGGGCTACAGTCCGTGGATCGCAAAAGAGTCTGAGCTGACTTAGGGACTCAACAACAACATTGTTAACTGTAATCAATATGCTATATGTTACATCTCCAGAACTTACTCATCTTGTAACTGGAAGTTTGTAGCTTTCTGTTTATTTCTGGCTGCCTTGGGTCTTCATTGCTGCACTTTCTCTAGTTGCAGTGAACGGAGGCTACTCATCCTTTCAGTGCACGGGCTTCTCACCGCGGTGGCTTCTCTTGTTGAGGAACACAGGCCCTAGGTGCATAGTTGTGGCCCATGGGCTTAGTTGCCCCGCAGCATGTGGAATCTTTCCAGACCAGGGATCCAACCTGTGTCTCCTGCATCAGCAGGTAGACTCCTATCCACTTCACCACCAGGGAAGTGCCTGGAAGTTTGTATTGTTATAGCCACACTTTCTGGGAAACAAACTCACTCAGGACAATGCAGATAGTGGAGTGCAGTTTATTACACCAGCGGGCCCCAGGCAGAGTCTCCTCTTAGCCAAGGACCCCGACCAGCATTTGTGAAAATCTTTTATACCCCATGTGTATGTGTCTAAACCCACCACCCCAAATCCCTTGAGGCTTACAAAGGAAGGGTAAATATAATCACAATAACCCCATCATTCACGTGTTATGTGTTCAAACAGTTAATAATCAATAAGCCCGCAGTTACATTCCAACCAGTTAATAACCGATAAGCCTGTAGTTACTTTCCGATAGATACTGTCCGGAGGCAGGGGGGATTAGTGTCTGTTTTCTCTTAGGTGATGAGTAACCTGGATATGATCTTCAAGGTTCCCCTGTCTGGAGGGGGTCTTATCCTTCCATTGTTGTTCCCACAGGCACTAAGCAGAGAGTTCAGAGTCCACTGGAGAGGTGGCTGAGCACGATCAGCATGGACAGGCCTCAGATGGAGTCAAGGCCCTATGAATTCCTTCTTCAGTATCTTTTGACCACCTTTGTCCATCTCCCATCCCACCCCTGGAAGCTGCCAATCTAGTCTCTGTTTCTCTGGGTTCAACTGTAACAACAGACTTTTAAGAACAGTCATCTATGTTTGCTGTGTTCAGATTCTCAATCTCATTCCCTCCTTAGTCTCTCATCACCTGGTTTCTGCCTCTGCTACTTCACTGGGAAGTCCCCATTCCCTCCTAATGTTCAAGTCCATTGTTCTTGGTAGCTCTCAGCACTGGATAACCCCTTCTCAGAGGACGGCTCCCTGGTTCTGTGTGTTCTCTCTCCACCCCTGATCACTATTCTTCGTCTTCTCTACTAGCTTCTCTCCACCTGCCCTCTAAGGATCCACGGGGCCAGATTCCGTCCTGGGACCCAGTTTCCAGTTCCTCACGCCTCCCCTGGTGAGGTCCTTCTCCCGGGGCACCGAGTCCTGTCCTTATGCTGATTGATTCTGGAATCCCTGCCTCCTCCTGCTTGAGCCCAAACTTGGACTTCCAACACCCTTCTTGATATTTCTATGTCTCCATATTTCTCCTGTCCAAAATACCTATTTTAAGATGGCTTCAAATGAAGTCCTTATTGGCCCAGTGATGTCCTTTTTCTTCTGTACATAAGTTTCAGTTTATTGTTGTGTAGCAAACGAACCCACAACTTACTGGTTTGAAATAGCAGTAACTTATTTCTCACAATTCTGTGGGCTGACCTGGATCTGGAGCCTCCAAGACCGCCTCTCTCGTGTGTCTGTGGCCTTGGTACTGCCGTCGGCCTGTGCACCTCGTCCCCTCCCCCCAGCCTGTCTCCTGCCTCAGTCTCCTAACATTGTTATTGGGCTCCAGCTTTGCACGGTGGCTGGCTTCCAAAGGGCCAAAAGTGGGTGCCACCAGGCGTGAGCCGGAATTGGTGCAATGTCACTTCATTTGGTCAAAGCGAATCACAAAGCTGCCCAGATTCAAGACAAGGAGAAACAGACTCCATCTCTTGACAGGTGGAGCACAGGTCTTCAGAGGGAGGGAAGGAATTGTTGGCAGATCGTAACTCTTAGCAGATAATACGGCACCTTGTATATAAATAATTTTGTGAACTCTCATGTGGCATTTACGTGTGCCAGGCAGTGGCTGAGCATGTACACGTATTACTCCTTTCAGCCTTTGCAACATCCCTGTGATGTAGGTACTACTTGTGACCCGCATTGAGCAGATGAAATGAGGAGCTGAAGGTGACTTCCTTAGGATGGAGAGCGAGTAAGAGGTGATGCTAAGACTTGAATCGAGGTGGAACTTCCCTGGCGGTCCAGAGGTTGGGGCTTTGCCTTCCAGTGCCAGGGGTGTGGATTCCATCCCTGGTCAGGGAGCTATGATCCCATATGCCTCTTGGCCAAGAAACCAAAACATAAAACAGAAGCAATATTTTAACAAATTCAGTAAAGACTTTTAAAAGATGGTCCATATCAAACCAAACCAAAAAAAAAAAAAAAATCGAGAAAAAAAGACTTGAATGGAGGCCGTCAGGTTCTTTTCCTGCCCCCTGTCTGGTTATGATACTGCATCTGGTCACAATCCTCACACCACAGTTGTAGTCTTCTGAGCAGGAAATCAGTCATCCACAGAGCCTCGTTCCTCCTCACTGGGCCACCAAGCCTCCAAACACTCTCATTCCCCTCCCTCTCTCTCTGTGTCCTTGTCTCCGCCAGCTCCCTGTCTTCAGGCCTGAGCCCCCTCCTCATCTTCTTCCGGGTGGGCTATTGCTCTAGATCCCCATCTGGTCCCTGGCCACTGTGCCTCCCTAACTTCCCCCGGCGCTCCATGCCTCAGCTACTCACTGCCCTAAAATTCAAGCTGATTGTGTAGCTTTACCTGAAATTTGCCTTGGCTCTGTTGTCTGATGCCGTTGAGTCTTCGGTGAGGACGCCGGCCCTTCACGACCGGTCCCCAGTGTCCCGCTCATCTCCCATTGCCATCACCCCAGTCACACCATCCTCTGCCGTTACACCCACACGTGAGCCCCTTCACTTCCATTTATTCCTGCCACACTTCTTAAATCAGCACTGACTCTGCTAGACACTTCTGGAGGATGGAGGTGCTATACTGATGAACATACAGGCCGGTCACCCTCAGAGCTTACAGACTAACTGTGGGATGCGGACAATCACCAGGTGGTGTGATATATGCTCTAATGGGAGAAATCTAGGTCTGAGCTCACACAGGATCACCTAACCCCAGAACAGGGGCATCGAGGGAGGGAGTGTCTGTTAGGAAGTCCAAGCTGGATCTTAAAGAATGAGTGTCATCGGACCAGGTGAAGGGAGAAAGCAGAATTGCTCAGGTACTGTTCTGGGTCTGGAAAACACTGCAGTGAATGAAACAGAAAGCCACTGGCTTCAAGCCAGGATAGCTCCAGGGCCTCTGATGGCAGAGACTGGGCATGTGCCGCAAACCTGTCAGATGTGTTGGGCTAGAGCAGTGTTCTCAGCCATGGCTGCGCGTTAATATCACAGGGGGAGCTTTACAATCCCCGGATGCCCCGGGTCTTCCCCTGAGTAATTCAGTCACAGCGTCTGGGAGTGGGACTGTGATATTGGGTTTTTTTTTAAAGCTCCCCAGGTGGTGGTGCTGGGTAACCAGGCTCATAAGCCACAGTTTATGAGGAACTAAAGATCAGAGATGAGGTTAGGAAGGTGAGCAGAGGCCAGACCACCAAGGGTCTTGTAAATCCTGTTAGGAGGTTTTGTCTTAATCATGAAGGCACTAGGATCTAGTGAAGGACTTAAGCAGGATAATGACAGGATCAGATGGTTCCCACCAACCTGCTGCTACCCTCCCCCACCTGCCCCCGCCTTAGAGATTCAGTCTAGATGCTCTGTGCTGAGTGAATTTAATGGAGCGAAAGTAAAGTGATGTCCATTTGGAGGCTGTTGCAGGAACCAAGGAGAAATGGTGGTGCTGGGCTACCGTGAGGGGAGTAAGGATAGAGAAGGAAGGGGAGATGTCTGAGAGACTTAGAAGGAGACTAGACAGGACTCAGGGATTCAGTGGAGGTAAAGGCTATAAGAGAGAGAGCAAGGAGTGTGGAAGGTTCTGGCTTGGGGAGCTGGGTCTGTAATGGTCTTGGTGCCAGGACGAATGGGTTTGGAGAGAGAGCTGGTGGGTCCACGTGGGACCTGCTTCCTGCTCCCTTGTTCCACTGCCTGCAGTCTTGTACCTTTTCTTTTCTGTGTGACAGGGCACTTGTCTCCCACAAAAGCTGTTTTACACGTCTCCTCCTCCAGGAAGCCTGCCTGGATCCTGCCCTCCTTTGGCTTTGGGCGAGTGTCCAGTTGTAAAGTCAGTATCCTGCCTGTATTTATAGGTATCTACTCTATAGCTTGGGCTCCTTCAAGGAGGGATGTGTTTTATTCTGTGCCTAACACAACACCTGATACATGTTAATAAATGCTTGTTAAATTGATGAGGGATGGATGGAGAGTTGGGCCAGAAGCAAAGCTTCTCCTAGGAGTGTGAATGGAAGTGGGTCGGGGGCTTGCTGTTCTCGTTCCTAGGGTAAAGAATAGAAGGAGTCCAGAGGCAGAAAAGAGGATGTTTGCTGAGCTGATCAGAAAAGAGACCTAGTTAAAGAGGTGCCAACCTGCTGACTCTGACATAGAGTATTGTATTTAGTAAGCTATCTGAATTGTCTTTTTTTTCTTATCAAGGTATAGTACTGTATAATATATAGATTTCAGGTGTACAACATAGTGATTCACAGTTTTTAAAGATTATATTCCATTTATAGTTATTATAAAATATTGGCTGTATTTTCTGTGCTGTATAATATATCCTGTAGCTTATTTTATACATAGTAGTTTGTGTCTCTTAACCTCCTACCATATCTTGCCCCTCCCTACTTCCTTCTCCCCATTGGTAACTACTAGTTTGTTCTCTAGATACATGAGTCTGTTCTATTATATTCACTAGTTTATTTTTTTAGATTTCATATATAAGTGATGCCATGCACTATTTGTCTTTCTCTGTCTGACTTATTTCACTAAGCATAATACCCTCCAAGTTCTTTCATGTTGTTGCAAATGGCAAAATTTTATTCTTTTTTATGGCTGAGTAGTATTTCATTGTATGTGCATGCACCCACATGTGTAGGAGTGTTTATCACATCTTCTTTATCCATTCATCTGTTGACAGACACTTAGATTACTTCCACATCTTGGTTATTATAAATAATGCTGTTATAAACATCATTTGAGTGCACTTATCTTTATAAATTAATGATCTCTTTTTTTCAGACATATCCCTAGGAGTAGAATTGCTGGGTCATATAGTAGTTGTAGTTTTAGTTTTTTGAGGCACCTCTATTCTGTTTTCCATGGTGACTGCGCCAATTTACACTCCCACCAAAGGTTTGAATTTTTGAACGTGATTTCAAATTTCTTTCATGTCAAAAGTCACGTAAATCTCTTAAAGCCTTTCTGCATTCGTTCTGTTTTTGATGTCTCTTCCTGCCAATGAGGTCTGATTGTGGCAATAAGTAGATCTGAGTTTAAATTCTGATTACTTGCTATGTGACATTGGGCATGAGACTTAATTTCTCTGAACTCAGTTTCCTCCTGCTGAAAAGTAGAGATAAAGAAGAAGATATATATCTCCTGGAATGGCTGTGATGTTGAAGTGGTGGGTGGGAAAGTGCCAAGTATTGGGCTAGACCTGAGGTGGCTCCTCAACAATTGTTCGTTTCTGCCCTCCGGTCACCAGAGCTTGGTCCCTTTGCATTTTTCAGCACCCAGGGTCAAGGGTGGAGCCAGAATATGTTGTGTGTACTAAGATTTTCTCATCAAGGACCCTGTAATGATTTTCCTAGGGACAGGTCTCTGGCCTTTTCGCAATTCTGGGGTATATATGGGTAGAACTTACATGTAAGTAGAACTTCCCTAGTGGCTCAGCTGGTAAAGAATCTGCCTGCAGCGCAGAAGGCCCAAGTTCAATCCCTGGGTTGGGAAGATCCTCTGGAGAAGCAAATGGCAACTCACTCCAGTATTCTTGCCTGGGAAATCCCATGGACAGAGGAGCTTGACAGTTCATGGAGTTGGAAGGGGTCAGACACGACTGAGTGACTAACCCTTTCACTTTTCACTTTACATGTAAGTAGTTGCTGCAAAAAAAAACCAAAGAATTCTACAAAGTCAGAGCTGGGCAAGTCCTGAGGGATCCTCAAATTCCAGGACAAAAACTGGCTTATATAGTAAAAGGGGGGAAATGAGGCTATATAATTTTTTTTTAAGTGATGATTCATTCAGATTAAAGAATTGTGAGATCATTTGCTTTTTTTTTTTTCAGTTTCTTTTATGAAAGCCTTTTTTATCTGTGAAATCTTCAGTTTTGAGAACCACTGATCTAATCTTACTTCACTTTACAGATAAGGGAACAGGCTATGTAACATTAATGGAACGTGAAGTATTTTCACAAACGCTAAGCCCTTATTTGACTGCAGGCGCCATGAGGGCTGCAGTTGTGTCTCCTGTTTTTTTTATACCCCATAGCCTCTGCACATGGGCAGATCATGCCTGGTGTGGAAAGCTCACAGTAGTTATCTGTTGGAGGAATAAGTGAAATACTCAACCCAGACACTCCAGAATCCTAGTTTGTAATGCTATTTATTCTAACTGATGGAACCAGTAAACGCCTTGTGGGATCCTCTGTCCTCTGTCGCCCAGCAGGGCAGGTGTTCAGTGAGTGAGCCCCCAGGTCACACAGAGTTCAGGCACGTCCAGGAAAAGATAACCCAAGAACCTGAAGGACAGCAGGAGCTACCAGGCGCTTCCCTCATATGATCTCATTTAGTCTTCACGGTCACCTTGCCGGGAGGGTAATAATTTCAAGCAGCACAACTTCAAAATTCCTTACAAGATACAACCAAATTTTATTTTATTTTTAAAATTTATGTATTTATTTGTTGTTGGCTGGGCTGGGCTGCCTTGCTGTGCACAGGCTCTCTCTAGTTGTGGTCAGCAGGGGCTACTCTTTGTTGCAGTATATGCAGTATGTTGCACGTGGATGTTCTTATTGTGGTGGCTTCTCTTGTTGCAGAGCTCAGGCTTAGGGCGTGAGGTTCAGTAGTTGTGGCACATGGGCTCTCTCAGTTGCTCTTGACCATGTGGGATCTTCCCAGACCAAGGATCCAACCTGTGTCCCCTGTATTGGCAGGCGGATTCTTATCCACTGTACCACCAGGGAAGTCCCAGAAGATATAGCCAAATTTTAATTCCCAAACAGATGTGCATTTTTAAATACTACACATGGAAGGTGGGTGGGTGGGGGCGATACCTTTCAACCTCCATTTTTTTCTTCTTCGGTATAAGGGGAATAATGACCCACAATGTTTTGAGATGGGTTTTTGTAGAAATGCTCATTTGCTGAGATAAAATGCTTTTAAAATGTCCTGGCAATTGAAAGCTAAAGAAGCAAAAATATTATTCCTTTTCCACTTTTCTGCCTAGAAGTTGAAAGTTTCTCTTCTTTGGATAGAATTTTATTATTTTCTACAAAGCAGCACTTTTATGTGAAATATCATATGCTTTCAAATTGCAGGTTTCAACACAATAAGGTCATGAAATCCGTTTGGTGGATAGAGGTCTGCATTAAAAAAAGACAAAAGAAATAGAATGGAAAATATCACAGTTCATTGTATTGCATAAGTAGGCTTATAGTACACATATATAGTTTACATATACATATGTGTTACTTGCAGGATAAAATGTATGTCTTTTTAGAGTTTATGGTCAAAAAAGTTTGGAAAAAAGGGTTTGGTGATGATGCTTTGCACATTATGGTTCTCAGATGTGCTCACTGACATGGATAAAGTGATGTCTTGTGTCATTAGGATGTGGCAGCCGTCAGAAAATGTGGCTGCACAGTGGGAATCCTTCTGTGCTGCAGATACTTCCTCCTCCTTCATTTGTCAGGATAATGCACGTTTGCTTACAGAATGTGAAAGATGCCAACTTGGACATGGGGACAATGGCACATACTGTTGAGGACCATGGGTGTGTGATGGGAGCTACCAGATAAGGCACGTGTGTTTGACAAGTGTGAGTTCTGCTCTCCGGGAGGGATCCAGTGGTCCCTGACCTGTGGTAATTTGAAATTTGTTTTTACTGTTGTTCAGTCGCTAAATCGTCTCTGACTTTACAACCCCCTGAACTCCAGCACGCCAGGCTTCCTTGTCCTTTATTATCTCCTGGAGTTTGCCCAAACTCATGTCCACTGAGTCAGTGATGCCATCCAACCATCTCATCCTCCCTCATCCCCTTCTCCTTCTGCCCTCAGTCTTTCCCAACATCAGAGTCTTTTCCAGTGAATCAGTTCTTCACATAATGTGGCCAAAGTATTGGAGCTTCAGCTTTAGCATTGGTTTGTCCAGTGGATATTCAGGGTTAATTTCCTTTAGAATTGACTGGTTTGATCTCCTTACAGTCCAAGGGACTCTCGAGAGTCTTCTCTAGCACCACAATTCAACATCCATACATGACTACTGGAAAAGCCTTAGCTTTGACTATATGGATCTTTGTCAGCAAATTAATGTCTCTGCTCTTTAATATGCTGTCTATGTTTGTCATAACTTTTCTTCCAAGGATTGTCTTTTAATTTCGTGGCTGCAATCACCGTCCACAGTGATTTTGGAGCCCAAGAAAATAAAATCTGTCACTGTTTCCACTTTTTCCCCATCTACCATGAAGTGATGGGACTAGATGCCATGATCTTAGTTTTTTGAATGTTGAGTTTTATGCCAGCTTTTTCACTCTGCTCTTTCACCCTCATCAAGAGACTCTTTAGTTCCTTTTTGCTTTCTGCCATAAAGGCGGTGTCATCTGCATATCTGAGCTTATTGATGTTTCTCCCGGCAATCTTGACTTCAGCCTGTGCTTTATCCAGCCTGGTATTTTGCATGATATACTCTGCATATAAGTTAAGTAAGCAGGGTAACAATGTACAGCCTTGATGTACTCCTTTCCCAATTAATTTGCTGAGGCACTGATCTGAGCACATCCCAGGCCTGTGGGTGGAGAGAGACAGTGATTTAGCTTCTGAGGGAGCCACGCCCCCTGCCCTCCCTCTGCTTTCGACAGAGCTTGTGAGGTTTTCTAATCTTTGTCTTTTTTTTTTTTTGGCGGGGTGGGGCGGGGGTAGGGATGGAGTATAATTGCTTTACAATTGTTGTGTTAGTTTCTGCTGTACAGTGAAGTGAATCAGCTATATGTATACACATATCCCTTCCCTTTTGAACCTCCCTTCCACCCTACCCCCCCATCCCACCCCTCTAGGTCATCACCAAACCCTGAACTGAGCTCCCAGTGCTTTATAGCGTGCCTGCACGCTCAATCGTGTCCGACTCTGTGACCCCCATGGACTGTAGCCCCCCAAGCTCCTCTGTACATGGGATTTCCCAGGCAGGAATACTGGAGCAGGTTGCCATTTCTTACTCCAGGGGATCTCCTCAGCCCAGGGATTGAACCAGAGTCTCCTGCTTTGGCAGGTAGCTTCTTTACCCCTGAGCCACCAGGGAAGCCCTATTCTTTATCCTGTTGTCGTTGTTCAGTTGCTGAGTTGTGTCCAACTCTTTGCGACCCTATGGACTATAGCACACCAGGCTTCCCTGCTCTCCACTATCTTTGTCTTAAGAGCACAATTCTCTTAAAGTAACAAAAAGTTGGTTTTTGTGTGAAGAATGACCACAAAGTGAGAGGTGAAGTTTGAGTAAAGTTGTGAAGATAAGCCAAGAAAGATGACCTCTTGACAAAGTTGCGATTTTCCCAGAAAACAAACTCCACCGTGAGAGTTCCCAGGTTCTGCGGGTTGGTGATTCCTGGCACTCTAGAGACTGTCAAGAGCAGGGATACCCTGGTGGCTCAGACAGTGAAGAATCTGCCCGCAATGAGTGAGATGGTCAAGGGTCTGTGGAATATGCTTGATGCCTTTTTAGAACCTGTGGGGTAAGCCTTGATTTGAGGCAACATTCATTTAGCATATAACCTCTGGAAGATAGAAATTTAGAGGGTAGAAATCTTCACTTTTGTTTAAAAAGAGGACAAAACATGCACTTTGTGTGTGTCTTTTTCTTATTAATTCCGGATACTTTTTGATCAATTGCATTAGGAATGACTGTGTTACATTCTCTGCTATGATCTTTAGGATCTTTAGGATAGACCTGTCCATCTCAAGTCTGCCCAGAGCTGAGTCCTTTTCACAACTCTGGGAGGGAGAGGGAGAGTTTGGGACAGGAGACAGATTATCAGTGGACAAATCAGGACCAAATTCTGCTCCTTCCTTTGCATGCAGATGCTGACTCTTTTGAAAGAAGGACACTAAAGTCACTGGTGGGTTAACCCATGTGCCCTTCTTCTAAACCATATAAACTTGGTAACTGGAGGGTCATCCCCATCCCCATTCTCCAGTAGTCGTTAACCTAAAGCTTGCATTCCGTAAGGTACCTGTGAGTCATGATTGCAACTGTAGAAAGAGAGAGAAAGAGAAGAAAGGGAAGTGGCATGTTAGTTTATCAGGATATGAGAAATTACACTTCGATTTTTATTTAAAAGAAAAAAAAGGCTGAGATTCATTCATTCATTCATTCATTCATTGCTGCATGATGGACGTCACCAGGAGTCTGACTCTGCTCTTTCAGCTCTGCACCTGCAGAGGCTAAGTGGACACCTCTCCTGACCATCATCAGATCCAGGGGAAACTTGTTCCTGCCACCTAACTGACTGTCATTGATTTGGTGGCCATTTGTTGAATGCCTGCTACCTCTAACATCAGCCAGGTGCCTGGATACAGAAAACATGCAATGAATGTTAAAGTGTTGATGCAAGATGCTTTATTCGGCCTTGAAATGAGGGGAAGAGAAAATGAACAAAGCCTAGTCTCCTTGAGGCTCACGATCCAGAGATAGACAAGAAGACAATTAATTATAACCCAGTGTGGGTTATAAAGGAGAGAGAGGAATTCCGTGGAAGTACAAAGAGGAGAGAGAGGAGGGCACAGAGAGGAGTGGAGTGAGAGAAAGTGGGCAGAGGAGGGGCCCAGGGGAAAGGGTGCCAGCAAGGGCAGAACCGGAGCCGAGCAGGGTGGGCACCAGTTGCGCTTGAGGAACTTGGGGTAATGCCAGGCAGCAAGAAGGAGTCAGGAGGTCAGGAGAAGTGTCGAGGTGTGTGGTGGAAGATGGGGCTGGAGCCTGCAGTCATTCCCAAGGCACCAGGAACCATCAGAGGTTTTGAGCAGGGAGCGAGGCATCAGGTGCTTTGTGTTTCAGGGAGAGAAGTTGAAGAGGATGGATTGAAGCAGGGTGAAGCCTTGGGGAGGCTCCTGCAGTGGGTCACTGGATAAATGACAGGGCTTGACCGAGGGCAGTGGAAATGAAATGGAGGTTACGCCGGAATGATTTGTACTCGAAAGCCAATCTCTGAATTTATAATGGGCATGAACCTACCCAACCACTTGAATGATTAGGTCAGCTGGCCAGAACACAGCTTTTTAAATTGAAGTACATTAATAATCAAAGGATTATTCGGTGAAAGTGGAGTTAAGGCAAAAGGAGTTTAATGTTCTGAACAGACCTTCCACTCGATCTATTGCTGTCTTTGCATAGCGGTAGTTACACAGCTGAAGTCTCTGGTGAGTTATTACTCTTCTCTAGAAAGACCCTTGGCCTGCAGGAGGAACCGCTCCCCTGGCCAGCACCGGAGAAAGGCCGTACTCGAGGATCTTTTGGTTTCAAGAAAAGGAACTCACTCATCAATGAGCAAGTAAAATGGGAAATAATTATAAGGAAGGGGAATCTTTCACCCCAAATACTAGAAAGGCGGCCAGACTTTCTGGGGCTTAGAATATCCCAGCTCCTTTCTCCTTCCCACTTCCTTCCCTCCACGTCCACTGAGAATCTGCTTTCTTCTGGACACATTGGCCTTTCTGTTCCCATTCACTTGCATGGACCCCATTATAATTGCCCCCAAATGGTGGTCTTGACCCCTAGTCAGACTTATAGTCTGCTCCTCACACCTGACCCAGTTTCTCAAGTACTAAAACTTGAAGAGAGGATCCCATTGTTCCAGCTTGGGTCAGGGGCCTTTCTCTTATCTAGTCAGGCTGGAAATGTGACATGATAGATTCTTAGAGGAAAAAAAAAAAAGCAGTCAACCCTGGATAACTCTAGTATACTGATATTATTGTTCAGCTCTGTTCACTGATTCAGTATATTGGTTGTCTTTTGCTGTATAACAGAGTACTCCAAAACCTAGCAGCTTAAATAATAAGTGTTTATTATATTATGTACCCAGTTCTGTGAGTCTAGAATCCAGGGACAGCTTACCTGGGTGTTTCTGCCTGAGTCTCTCATGAGGTTGTTGTCACACTGTTCCGTGAGGCTGTCACCATCTGAAAGGCGGGCTGGGGGCTGACCTGCTTCCATGACAGGGAGGAAGCCTCCTTTCCTCACTGGCTGCTGGCTGGTGACCTCAGTTCCTTGCCATGGCTATGTGTCCTTAGGACGTGGCAGCTGGCTTCCCCAAGAGCGACTGTTCCAGAAGGAGCACCTAAAATGGAAGCCGCAGCCTTTTATAATGTAACCTCAGAAGTGACGATCACTAGCGCCCTGTTCTGTTGGTCACACAGACCAACCCTGGTACAGGGTGGGCGGGGGATACACAGAGGTGGGGATACCAGGAGCTGAGGCTCATTGGGAATCACCTTGAAGATCCGTTACCACACTGTCAGCAGACAGTGATTTAGTGCCTACGTGTGTGCCAGGAGCTATAAACTGAGAACTTGTCACACAGAGTTTCCGTCCCTGAGGAGCTCACTGTCTGGTGGGGGGACACCTTATAAAAACACCACCGTGTGTCCCTTGAGCCACCACACTTATCCTCATGAGATTCACATCTGTTCACAGCAGTCTCTTATTTAACCGTCCTCAAGTAGATCCCTTGTTTGCCCAGATGGAGTTTTGGTTTGCTTTTTTTAAGTCACCGCCACAATAAGAGATAGATTTTATATCACAAACCAGTACATACATAGACACATTTATATCGGAAACAAACTTCACAAAAGAGTTTACACCCTCACTGCCCGCAACATATTCAAATATTTCCTACTCTAGGCAATTTCATTTTTTTGCGAAAGTTGGTCACAATCTCATGGATTTCACAGCCTGTCACGTTGTGACCTGCCAAGTGGAAATCAGTAGTCTAAAGAAGTCCAAACTCTCTGCCACGCACAACAAAGCCCCTCACCATCTACCTGTCTGCAGCTCCCCCCTCATTCATATTTAATAATGACACCCCACAAAAGGCTCCTCTACCTGGAGCTGTCCTCTCCTTCCCCACATGGTTTGGAAAACTCTTATTCATCCTTTAAAGCCCAGCTTTAAAGTGAGACTCCTCTTCCTGCTCCATCCTCTGGGCCCCAGAGCATTTTCCGGATACTTGGTCCCTCCTCCACTTCCAGCCTCTCCTAGGGCCAGCTACTCCGAGCCCACCTTGTGTTTTCACTGAATCTCTCTCGGTACGTTTAGGACTTTGAGCAAATTAGCATCACACAAATGACGGCGCTGCAAATGAGCGGTGTGCAGAGCTGGGGGTGTTGCAGGCAGGTTTCCTGTCGATGGGGCCACGTGCTGCAGAAAAGGATCCCTCCCCCACGGCCGGCCGTGTCCCCGCTCATCCATCACAGGTATAATTCGCACCGGAACTGGCTGCCTGGGTTCATTACTGCGGTTCATTTTAGCTGATTTGGTTTCTTTTTCTTTCTCCTTACTTTTTTCTTGTGCTTGTACCGATGGGGACAGCCTAGTGAGAGAGGGAGCTTTAGGAAGCAAGATAGAAAGGCCTCTGTATCTGCACCCGCCCTGCAGGAGGGGGGTTTCCTTTCTGAAGTGGTACGGAAGGAGGGTTTTGAGGTTTTTGAATATTTGCTTCTGAGTATCTTAAGTAAGAGATTTGTTTGCCCACATTTGTACTATCTTGGCAAGCTAGCAACCTGACAAAATATTTTCTGGTTGGTTTTGCCTGTGCCGTGGTTTTTATTTTTGAGGGGAAGAAAAATTTACACCTTGGTTAAATTGTTCTGAAATACAACGGCTGTTGTTTTAAATTGCTGTTAACTTCAAGGGTTGAAGCTAATATGATTTCCAGGCTCATGGGACTTGCTGATAGACTATGCTGTGAACCATAACCAGAAATGAAAAAAAAATTAGACACGTGCAAAAGCAATTAAATTATTCCTTCTCCAATATTCTCATTTCTGCATTTATCAACGGATGGGTAACTAACTACCCAAGGATATGCTGACTTCCTTGTGGTGTGTGCCTGTTAGGGGGAGGGAAGTGGGGGTGGGAGACAGACTGTAAACAGATCATTACTGTAGAGTGTGATAAATAGTCTATAATAGAGTACATATTACATGCATAGAGAGGGGAGTTATTTATTCACTTTCAGCGGTATTCTTCAAAGGTAGGTTGCCTCCCTTAGTGAATCATGAAATCCATTATAAGGTGGCAAACAGCATTTTTAAAAATGGGATAATAGAATGAAATAGATCAAGTTGCATCCTCCATAGGAAGTTTAGATACTGTTTTCGGAAAACTTTGTTTCAGTTAGGCATCTACTGCGTTGCAATGTGAAGTCTGTTTCTTGAGATTGAGTCTCAGGCAGAGATATTTGAAAGCCACTGAGGGGTGGAAGGAAGGCTTCCCAGAGGAGGTGGCATTTGAACTGGGCCTTGGAGAATGGTGGACTTGCCCCAAAAGAAGGACATTCCAGGCAGAGGAAAAAAAAAAAGTGAAAAGTGAAAGTGAAGTCGCCCAGTCGTGTCTGACTCTTTGTGACCCCATGGACTGTAGCCTACCAGGAACCTCAGTCCATGGGATTTTCCAGGCAAGAATACTGGAGTGGGTTGCCATTTCCTTCTCCAGGGGATCTTCCTGACCCAGGGATCGAACCCGGGTCTCCCGCATAGGAAAACCTCTCCGGGTTTCCCGCAGAGGAAAAAGGATATGGCCAAGTGGGGGAGGAGTTTGTTCTTGTCCAGGGGTGGGTGTTCTCCATGACTGGACGGTAGGGTGGGGAGAGGAGTAGCTGCAGGTGCACCTGGGAGGCGGGTGGAGCCAGGGAACCACTTGCAAGTACAAGTATCAGGGCCTCAGTTCTTCCAGAAACTCCATTTTTCTGCGGATGGGCTTGGCCATGAGAATCTGTGTTTCTAATAAGCTTCCCTGGGCAGTGAGGTGCTAGTAGAGGTGTGACACCAACAACTCTGGGTTTTTGAAAGGTGATTTGGGGTCGTAATTTAGATAGAAGATTGACTGGAGGGAAGGGAAATCGAGAGACCAAACAAGAGATGAGGGCCTGAATTTAGGTGAGACAGTTAGTGGAGAAAAGGGACTAGGTTTGAGGGAGATTTTGGAGGTGGGTTGCCTGGGTTAAGGGAGATAAGAGAATAAGAAGTCACAGATGATTCTAAAATGTGTAGGGAGTACACGTCCTTTGCTCTGATTGCCCATCTGTGAACAACCTCCTGGTTGTAAGACCTGACTCAGGTTAATCTAACTCTACAAGGGACTGATCAGTATACCTACACTGCTAGTGAACTGGTTCGATTTACAGTGACGGAGGTGCCTTAACCTTTTTGGGTACAAAAGTACTTGTACCTTTGCTGAGCAGTATCAGAGGACCTGGGAAATGGCACCAGAAATTAGAAGATTTAGAGAAGAGAGAATTGTATGGTCTGGGAGGTATTTCATGGAGGTTCTGAAATTGCCTGACCGACTTTACCCTGCTCAGGTTAGAATGTGATGAGAATACTTGTGGAGGTGATACAGTGTCTCTGCTCCCTCAGTTTTTTTCTTCCATGTTGAAGACGTATCTTGTGTGCTTTGCATTTACTTATTTCTTTGTATTCAACTTGTAGGTACAAGTCATCTTTTAGGGGTAGTTTCTTCTTCGTATATCTTCCCTCTTGGTTTCATTTTCAGAAAGGACACTTTCATTTATTTACTGAGCAAGCCCCTTTGCATGGGTAGCCTATCTTCACGGTTGGCTTTCTCTCCAAATTCTGAGCTTGTGAGACCTCTCTGCTACTGTCTCCATGACCCACGATCCTGCTGGGCATGGTGGAGTGGAAGGGACACTCTGCTGAGGACATGTCCAGAGTCCCGGCTCCACAGGGGCCTGGGAGCCGGTGAATGACGCTTCCCGCGTGTGTGATGCCTCCTCCAAACCTAATGACTGTCCTCCCCCTCACATAGTCAGTGGGGAAACAGGCTGGATGTGTAAAACAGCAAGGCCAGTGGGAGTGACTGTGCCTCTGTTTTCTTAAACAGTTCTATATTCCTCATCCTTGTACTAGAAGCTTGTAGGAGTTCAGATTTTTTTTTTTTAAGTCTGTCAAGAAAAATAACCAGCTTGAAATATGTCAGGACTAGAATAGCCTTAGTCTCTACAAAGATGATTTAAAATGCTTATACTTATGTATCAAATAAAGTAATAATGTAGGCAAGGTATTGAAAACATTTGTAATCACTCCAGCAATTTGCCTACTTACCACTGCTTTGAAAACAATTCCACATTACTTCTAATAATAGTATTAGCAACCACAACAGTAATGGCCAACTACTATTGAGTATTTATTGTATACCAGGCACTAAAGCAAGGGTTTTACATCCCTAATATCATTAAACTCTTCCCCTACTGACCCAAGATACAGATACTGTCACCTTCATTTTACATATAAGTAAACTGAGGTGAGAGAAGTTAAAAAAATAGGCCATGGTCACATGGCTAAAATGCAGCAATGATAAAGCTCTAATTGATGAGAAAGGAAGTGAAAGAGAATGAGGAAGAACTTATAAACCATTAGGCAATACTGCCTGGGATCAACTGGGCAGTGGCTTTATGTGATTCAGGGAGACTGACTCTATTATTCACTTAATATGTAGCTGTCTAGGTAGAAATATGATGATTTCTTGCATTCTAACACATCTTGTGGATTGGGTTGTTTTTCTTTTATCCTACAAGTACTGGTTGCAAGCTTAGTATATACAAAGTACTCTGCTCGGCCCTTAGAAAATAAAAAGCCTTTGAGGAGCTCCTTATCCTGGACAGAACAGAAGAGAGATACATTTGGTGGAATCATGTGAGATTGCCATTGGAAATTTACATGGGAAGGTTTCACACGATTTAACCTGACACATAACTAAAACGAGGTGATAGAATATCAGCCGAACATACTGACCTCTCATTATGTTTCAGGCACCATGCTAAACATTTTACATGCACTAGTTCCTGAATCCTTAAAATAACTCTCAGACGTGAGTACTATAATTATCCCTGTTTTATAGATGAGGAAGTTGACGCTCTGAAGGGTGAAGTGACTTGCCCAGAGCCACACACCTGGTGTGTGACAGAGATGGAATTTGAACCCCGGTCAGTCTGAGTACATAGCCAGTGCACTTAAGCCTCAGATTATAAGTAACTCAAGAGGTTCAAATAAAAGTACCGAGCTTATTTATGCACATTCAGAACTTTTAAGTTTTTTATACCACAAACATTCATTGGGTATATCTCAGATTTCTGTGATCTGGACACATCTGGTCATGCATATCACCACTTAATCTCCTGTATTTGCATTCTCCCCGCTCTGAGAACAGCTAACGAACTGAGGGGAACACGTGGAGGAAGAAGGCAAAAAACAGCAACATTTCCACTTTTACTTGTTATGTTGGTTTTGAACCTGTTTATTTAGAGGTACAAACCCATGCTAGAGCATTTCAATTTTATCTTTTTTTACCACCTGTGTCCAGTTGCCCTTCTTACTAGGTCACATATACAGATGAGCATCATAGGAGGGAACTTATACATAACTGTACACAAAGTTTTTGGCATTATGGTCAAGCCATTTAAAGAACTTTCTTTTTTAAAAGTTTTCTAATCTTATATTCGATACCAAAATCCTGTCTATATAAACCATCACTTAAAATTTTATGTACAAAGGCATATCCCTTATTTTAAATGTTACATTTTTTTATTTGCATGTGGGAAATTTTAAGAAGTTGTTTTTATTGTTAAATGATTCCAATTTGGTGTTATACCTGGTGAGTCTGAGATTCTCCCCACTGCTGTCCCAGTATTTTGTGACCCACTCCCACCCCCCAAATATTCTAAATTAGCTTTGACAACTGGCAAACTAAATCTTCCCCAATGAGAAAGGATGGTCCCGTCTGCCTATGAGCCCCTCTGCCAATGAGAGAGGGTGGTCCCCCTAACCACCACTGAACTTGGTTTTTATTGAAATAGCACAGACTGTTTGTTCCCAGGATCCTTTCTGGGACTTGAAGAGAGGGTGTGTTGAGGAGTCAACCAGGCCTGGGTTCCCCCCAGCTCTTCTTAGACTGATGACCTCAGGCAAATTATGAGAAACATTGGGAGACTCATTGGTGAAAATCTGGATAATTAAACATTATTCTGTGGGTTTGTGTGAAGGTTCAGGCAATAATATATACTATAAGAATAAAGTATCTAGAATAATACCTGGCAGGACTTAGTAGGTCCTTAATAAATGTCAGCTCTGATATTTGGGCATTTGTGAGAAAGCCCCCAGTGCTCTATCTTCTTCTGGAGCTCACCTCTTTGTTGAGTGATTTTAAAGTCAGATTTGTATTTTTTTAGGGGTTTTGGCCTACTAGGGAGAACAGCTTTCTGAAATCCATTAATATTTCATTGGAACTGTGAAGCAACAGCTGTAAAACTTGCTTGGTGGGCCCTAATTGCAATGAATAATCCATGGACTCCTTTGAAATGTAATTCTTCAAAATGTGTATTATAATTAAATTCCAGCCAATCCAAAGGCACTTTAAAACAGGTTTTAAAATTTCCCAAGCCAATTAGAAAACTGGTTGGTTCAACTGTCAAGTGTAGAGAAATAATGCTAATTTATGCAAAGACTTCAGTTCCAGGAAGACCTTGGCTGAATGTGAACACAACACGTATCTTCTGAGAAAACACCTCCATGATACTATGTGATACTAAATCACTGACTGTATTTATTAAGGCCGGTGGAAATACAAAGCACACATTGTGAATGACAGAGTGGCAGTTACTTTAACAAGATATGGTTTGTTTTTTGAAGAGATCTATCTTGAATATGACAACATTGTATACCAACCTTGACATTATTTATTTTGTACAATAAAATAGCATAGTTACAGTATCCTTATAAAAGCAAACATGGTATGCTACCACTATGGTTGGTTTTTAATGCTCAGGGGATTTGTATTAGAAACTAACCAATTTCACTTAAATAATTTAAATCTAAGGATAATTTTAGAACTCAGTATCTGGGGGATATGAGTTTGAGTTTTCTATCAGCAGAACCCCATTGCTATATGTATTATAAACTAATTTAAAATAATTTTAAAGTATTTCTGGGGCCTACATATGTATTTTTAAAACTCTGAATCACATTTTTGTACAATCCATCTTTTACTTTGATATTTATTTAAAATAAAAGACAACAACCCCCCCCCCCCCGACTTTATTTTTGTGGGCATTTACAGGAAAAGTAAATGTAATTAACCTAAACCACAGAGGCACCTACTCCCAATCCACACTGTCATAATTAACATTTCTTTAAGTGCTCTGGATGCTGGATGGTTTATGGAGACGTCTTAATTTGAGATTAAATATGGGTGGTAATCGTACTTGGACTACAATGTTAAAAGGCTAGGTAGCTCTCTTTCTCTTTTTTTAACCTATTCTATTTCAATGGATGTTTGGGTAGCTCTCTTTTTTTAAGACTAGGGATCACATGGTGAAAATTCCACAAATGTGACGATACAGGTATCTGCATAAAGAGTAAGCACTGGGAACTGGATGTTTTAAGAGTGACTTACTTCCCTCCTCACCTTCATCTTGGCTGCTAAAGTGTTGTGTGTGTGTGTGTGTGTTTTAAATGTTGACATACAGGTTTACAGATAAGGTTTCACTACACTTCGGAATGGAAAGAGGGTGTTGCAAAGGAAAGCTTAGTAGAATTAAAAGTTGGAATGAATTGCCAAATAAGTTAAAAGTGATGTTTTCGCTTTTGTTTTTTTAAAGCATAAGCAAAAAACGATTTACTGGCACATATTCTAATTAGAGTTTAAACAAATATTGTCTTTTGTTTTTAAACTACCTCCCTCTTGGCGCTCCCCCCGCACCCCCACAGCTAAAACTGGCGTGTGTGTGTGTGTGTGTGTGTGTGTGTGTGTGTGTGTGTGTGTGTGTGTGTGTGTGTGTGTGTGTGTGTGTGTGTGTGTGTGTGTGTGTGTGTGTGTGTAGGGCGCCTGCTGAGACTAGCACGCATCTCGTAGATCTTTAAAAAAAACAACAAAAAAACCAAAAAACCCTGTTTCTTGAATAAACCACTACGTTTCTTGAGGTTAAAAAGAATCCCAAAGGAAGCAGGAATTATCAGCTTTGGAGTTTGATTTTTCTAAAAAAAAAACAAAAAAAAATTTTTTTAATTAAAAAAAAATCCTAATCTCCGCATTTTTTGCTAGGCGAGAACCGAAGTTTGGAGGTAGACGAGCAGGCGAGCGGTTTGCCCGGGCGCAGAGCATGAAGGCCGGGCGGGCGCGGGGAGCGGGCGCCCGCCGCCCGGCGCGGGGGTGAGCGAGAGAGAGAGCGGAGCGCGTGTGGCCGGCGCCGCTCGGCCGGGAGCTCCCGCGCCCGCGCCCCGCGCCCCGCGCCCGCCGCCGCCGCCGCCGCCGCCCCTGGTGCGATGGCGCAGAAACCCCGTTGACAAGGCACTGCTTTTTCATGACGGTGAGTTTCCCTTTGAGTGTATTATAATTTTGTGATAAAAATTTCAAGGAGAAAAAAAAAAAACACACACAACCTCCTTCCTCTGCCTCTTTCCTTCGGGGAGGGGAAAAGCGAGGGCGGGGGGGCTGGAGATCTATCTCCAGACAGACAGAAAAGAAAGAGGAGCAAATTAAACACCGAGTTGCCAAAACCAGGATATTAGGTTTCAGCCCAGAGAGCTATTGGCTAAGGCTGTGTTTTTTTTTTTTTGGGGGGGGGGGGGGGGTTTGTGGGGGGGTGATGGTGGTGGTGGGTGGATGTTTAATGGACACGGAGAAAAGGGGAATCGAGTGTTTATGCCTTTCCCAGCGCTGCCCGGGCCCCGGGAAGACCAAGTTCAGTGTCGCGGGCGGGGGCGCGGGCGGGCAGGGGGCGGCGGGGCCGGGCTGGGGGCGCCTCAGCGGGGTGGGGGCCCTGGCGCCTTTTTTTTTTTTTCTTTTCCGCGGATGCAAATTTCTGGAGCGGGGAGAGGGAGAAGCCTGGGAAGGGGGGTGGCGTGGCGGTTGGTGGTGGGGAGGAGAGGGGAGGGAAGCCTTTTAATGACTCATTGATTGAGCCGGTTTAAAATTAGTTGTGTGCGCGAGTGCGAGTGTGTTTTCCGCCCCCCCGGAGCCGCCGGGAGCCGGGAAGGAGGGAGCGGGGCTCGGCGAGGGGAGGACGGGCGCGGCGGGGCCGCGAGCAGGGGGCAGGGAGGGCCAGGAGTGACGGCGGGCGAGGAAGAAAAATAAGCTTTTCCAATCTCCTCCCCTCGGTTCCCCCCGCCTCGTTTCTTTTCTCTCTCGGAAGCTCTTGGGTGTGAATCGCATTTTCTTTCTTCTCGGCAAAATGGACCCCGCGTCTCGAGAGGGGGAGGGGAGCGGGTGGGAGGGAGGCGGCGGGGACGGGGTTTATTTTTCATCCTGGCTTCCTCCTTCCCGGCGCTTGTGCCGCCGGCCGCGGCGGGGAGAGCTCGGGGCCAGCCGGCCGCTCCGGCCTGGTTCCCGGCGCGCGCGCCGGGGCCGGCCGGCCTGGCCCTTCCCCGGTCGCCTCGCCGCCTGGGTCCGATGCACCGCCGACGACCCGCGGCCGGGCCCGGACGAGCCCTCGCGCCGCGCGGAGGACCGGCGGCCCAGCCGGGCTCCTCCTGCGGGCCCCGCGCGGCCGGTCCGAAGAGACGAGAGGCTCGGTGGCACTCTCTTTGGGCTGAGAGTGCGCGGGCCCAACGCGCTTCGTGCCCCCCGACCGGCCAGGACGCAGGCTCTTGCGGGGGTTGTGCGGGGCGGGGTGGAGGGGGCGGTTGGAAGGCGCTAAGATGGCGCTGGGCCTGGCCCTTCGCCAGTGCTGGTGGCGCAGTTGCTCTGCGGGCGCCATCTTCCCCGGCGGCACGGGCAGCGCCCTTCTTGGACGGTTCGCCGGCCTGAGCGCTGGGAGGCCCGGGACGTGGGGGCCACGCTTCGCTGGCCGAAGTCTGTACTTGGGCCTTGGGTGGAGTAGTCTGGTCCTTCCCGGTGCCCCCAGACCCGAAAGAGTAGGCCGCCGGCTCAGAGCGGGAAGGGGTTGGGGACCGCGGCGTCTTGTTCCTTTTACCACTTGCCTTTGAGGGAAAACTGAGAATCGGGCCTTGCAGCCGAGGGCTCTCGCCTTAAACCCGCATCCCACCCCCAACCCCAGTCAAGACTGGAGATGAAGGCTTCCCCATGTCCTCCTAGGGCTTGAACCTGGAAGACTTTGCTTTCCCTGGCCTGGCTGGGGGCAGATCACGGAGGCTTTTCCTTCGCCCTCTTCCACGTCATTTTGAGAGGAGAGTCAAACCCAGCTGCAGAATTGCAGGAAAAAAGTCGAGGAGAGTGTCTGTCTGCCTTCCAGTATTGTGGTTCTGTATGGGTCCCCTGCTAGTTTTCTTGGTTGTATTTTCACAATCCTGGACAACCTTTTCTCTGGTTGTTACATTTGTGGGAAGGTAATGGGTTCCAGTGATTTGAAACGTCCTTTTGGCTTTCATAGTCCCTGTTACAAATGGTAGTAAATGACGATAGTTTCTTAGACCTCTGATCTGAAAAATTAAACTCGCTTTGAAACACCCCGGATACTTTTTCCTTTCAAAAAAAGGGGGGGGGGGTTTACTGTTTTGGTTCATCTCTTTCTAATCAGTATAAGACTTCTCAGTTCCCCCACTTTTTATTTAAAATGTTTCCTAGAAGCATTCATAAAAATACTTAGCTGTCTTGTAGTAGCAGTATAACAATGGGTGTGTGGGTTTTTAACTTTGTTTTTGTTACTGAAAAGATTGTTGGGAGGAGTCTGTAAAGCTCCGATCTCTCTAGGGGTCTAGATGGAAAGTAAATAGTTAATTTCTAGTGGATAAAAGTAACATAGTGGCGCCCTTAGGTATGTCCTTGTGTTTACAGTCACTGTGGTGGATGCTTTTAGGCCCTTTAAGACCTATCCTGTGCTGAACACTGTCGTATGCCAGGAACTGTGCTTGGTGTTTTTTAATTCCTATTTATTATATCAGCCCTGCAGTATTGGTTTTTATTATCTACTTACCAGGGAAGGAACTAATGTTTGCCAAGATAGTTGAATTGTTCACAGGCTCAAAGTTTTAAGTGATAGAATTGACAGTGGGTCCCAGAAGCCCTGTTCTTGGCTCTGTATCTAATTTCCAAATCTGAGCATCAGAATCAACTGGTGAGATGTTTTTAAAATGCGGATTTGTAATATCCATTATTGGTTAGGGACAGTTGGGGTTTTTCAAAAGGTCTGATGTATCAGACACTCTCAGTTTTAAGTTTCTGACTTTCAATTTCTTGATGCTTGTAACTCCCTCCAAAAATTTTGAAATTCTTGCTCATCTAGGATCGCCTGGATCTAAATATGTAGGACTCTGTGTTATTCCAAGCTCTCCAGGCGACTTCATTGTGACCCAGAGACGTATTCAGAACATCCCTGTGTTAAACTATGCGCTGGCTGCTGGCTATCTTTTGAATTGGAGCATGAGACTTGAGGTTCATATCATTTTGAGTTTCAGCATAATTTTATTGCTTAACGTTATTTTTATTTTTTGCCTCTGCCATTTATCAAAATGTTGAAATGATTTCCTTACAGAAAGAAATCTTAGGTATCCCAAGACTTTTAAGTCTTAGTACATTTTAAAATACATATATAGCTTCATTCTCCTGAGAAGTTATATAACATACTGGCTTCACGTCTAGCCAGGCCATCTAATTTAGTCACGATAGCTCTGGAGCAAAAATAAAATTGAATCTAGGAAATACAGAAGTTAGAAGTAGGGTAGAAGATATCCTGAAATCAAAACCTAGAGATAAACCTTGAAAGAACGAGTTCTTTTCTGAATTTTAAATTAAGAAGATATTTCTTGCATTTTGGAAAGTAGGATGGGGAACTTATTCTAAACATGAGACTTAGTAGGAACAGAATATGCGTTAAAGACACAGTAGGTTAGGAAGAAACATCCAGAGCAGATAATGACTAGCCAGCCAGACCAAAATGAGAGAACCAAGTCAGGAAATAATTAACTTCTCTGGAGCAAAGATCACATATTTGAGTTGTTTTGTGCTTTTCTTTCTTCTGAAATCACTGTTGTGTTTAGCGATTGCTAGGGGGAAAGGTTGAAACCTTTGATGCAGGTGTCAGAGTTATATTATTTTTGCCTATATCCATGTTTCTCTGTCCTACATTTTGAAAAGCTTCGTGAGGGACCACTGTGGATACCTATGTGCAGTCCGTTGTCTAGGCTAGTGAGTGGGTGGAGTTCTAGTATTTGACTGTCCCATGTGGTTTTTCTCCGCTTATTTTTCATGGAGTAAATGCCACAGCAATTATTTTGACTAAAATCCAGTAAAGCTTGAAGGGGCGGGGGGGGGGGCGTGAATCTAAAATCAGCCTGCTCAGAGGGAAAGAGTAGCTTCTTTATTTTCAAGTAGCCTTCAGTAGAATTCAAAACAGACAAGATCTCTGCCCTCATGAAATTTGTAGTATAGTGTGAAAAACAGGAAATAAGGAAACACAAATAATCAAGGTAATTAAGGATTAAGAAAAAACTTATAAGAAGTTAATAAGCTGGTGGGTCCAAAAGAGTGTGTTATGGGGGAAAGAGTGTATTGTTTTGGCTCGGAAGAGTCAAGGAGTGTCCCTGTGAAAAGGTGACATTTGAGCTAACACTTGACACATGAACTTGTGTTGGCCTTGTGCAAAGCTGGGGAGACATTCCTGGCCTGGAAACAAGTACAAAGCCCTGAAAGGTCCAGAAGGACAGGGATGTTGGAACAGAAGGAAGCAGGAGGAGAATGCAGTGAAATGGAGTTAGAGAAGTTGTGCAGGGCCTCTTAAGACATACAGGGGCTTGGAGATTTTATTTTAAAGAAAAAGAGAAGCTATTTTAGGGCTTTAATTAGGGGAGTGATATGTTTTTGTTTTTAAACATCACTGGCTGCTCTGTGGAAAAGAGGAAGCAGAGAGGGCAGTTAGGGAACTACTGCAATGGTCAGCTCAAGTTTGATAGTATCTTAGGCAAGTGCCGTGGAGATGGAGCAGAGCAGATGGTGGGTTTCAGAGAGATTTTGGAGGTTGAATCAAGAGTATTTGCTTCATGGGTTGTTTGTGGAGGGACAGGAGGAGGAATCAAGGATTCCTTCAGATTCCTGGCTTACGGCCTGGTGGCTGGTGGTGCCAGTTGCTTGTAGAGGAGACTGGGAGGGGTGGGTAACTAGAGTTCTGTGTGGAACCCGTTGGATGTCTCACAAGTGTTTCAAAAACCTAAGTGGAAGTCAAGCAGGTGGTGAATGTTCAAGTTGAGCTGAGGGGAGTGGACATAAATTTTGAGAGTCACCAGCATAGAGATGGTATGTCATGGAACTGGTTGAGGTCATATGTGAGCATAGAAGACTTAACGATCATGCCTGAAACTTTCCCGTGAGTGAAGGGGGTACAAAGGAGACCGAGGAGGCTCAGCACTAAAGCAGGAGAGTGAATTTATTTATTTCAAGAAAAGGGAGTGGTCTGCTGTGCCAAATACTACTGAGAAGTTAAATCCTGAGGAGAGAAAACTTCCACTTGGATTTGGCAGTCTTGACAAGTAGTTTTAGTGGCACATGGAATGAAGGCCAAATTGGAATGTACTGAGAGAGTGAGCCTCTTGATGAAAGTGAAAGAGGAGAGTGAAAAAGTTGGCTTAAAACTCAACATTCAGAAAACTAAGATCATGGCATCACATAGTGATGATCACTATCATCACTTAGTGGCAAATAGATGGGGAAACAATGGAAACAGAGACTGTTTTTGGGGGGCTCCAAAATCACTGCAGGTGGTGACTGCAGCCATGAAATTAAAAGGTGCTTGTTCCTTGGAACAAAAGTTGTGACCATTTTAGACAGCATATTAAAAAGCACAGACATTACTTTGCCAACAAAGGTTTGACTGGTCAAAGCTATTGTCTTTTCAGTAGTCATGTATGGATGTGAGAGTTGGACTATAAGGAAAGCTGAGCGCAGAAGAATTGATGCTTTTGAACTGTTGTATTTGAGAAGACTCTTGAGAGTCCCTTGGACAGCAAAGAGATCCAACCAGTCCATGCTAAAGGAAATCAATCCTGAATATTCATTGGAAGGTGAATATTCATTGGAAGCTGAACTGCCAATTCTTTAGCCACCTGATGTGAAGAACTGACTAATTTGAAAGGACCCTGATGCTGGGAAAGATTGAAGGTGGGAGGAGAAGGGGACGACAGGATGAGATGGTTGAATGGCATCACCGACTCAATGGACATGAGTTTGAGTAAACTCTGGGAGGTCGTGATGGACAGGGAGGCTTGGCGTGCTGGAGTCCATGGGGTCGTAAAGAGTCAGACACGACTGAGCGACTGAACTGAGAGAATGGGAGTGAAGCAAATGTGACCCACTTGTTGGGAAAATTTTGCCATAAAGCAAGGACAGAAATGGCACAGCAGTAGTTAGAGAGGTGGGGTCAAGGAAGCACATTTTAAAAACTGATGGGAAATAGAAGAGCATTTTCAATAAGCTACCGAGACTGTCTAGTAGGGGGAGACTAACGCAGAAGAGAGATAAGACTACCAAAGGAGCAGAATTCTTTCTCTTTATTTCTCTCTCTCCCTCCTTCCTTCGCTGCACTTTCGGGATCTTAGTTCCCCAACTAGGAATTGCATCCGGGCCAGGGTAGTGAAAGCAGCATGGCCTAACCACTGGATCACTAGGGAATTCCTGCCAAAGGAACAACATTCTTCAGTAGGAGAAGAGTCAGAATACAAGAGGGTTTGCCTTTGGGGGGAGCAGGATGACTTGCAGTGTAGCAGGAGAGAAGGCAGAGAGGTTTAGGAATTGGAGGTGGAATCCAGGGCTTTTTGTTTCATGGTTTCTGTTTTCTCAGCGGAGTCTGAGGCAGGGCCAGCACCTTAAAGGAGGAAGGGGTGTGGGTGGTGTGAGAGAAGGAGGACACCTTGCTTTGGACAGCAGGACTGTGAACTCATTGGGATACTCGATAGGGTGGCTGGGCATTGCTGAATGCCTGGGTGCACGTTGGGGGGCGGGGATCAGCATTTAAGGTGAAACCAATCAGTCCAGTTAGTTGTGTGATTTTCTGCCACAAGCTAACCACCACCGTTCATTACAAGCGAAGTAAAGCAGCCAGGTGATCAGTTCAACCAAGATTGGCATTTTTGCCCCCAGATGTGATAGGAAGAGAGATGCCAGGGACTTGAGGGTGGTTGCAAGGGGGTAACAGTGGTGAACCAAGATAATGGGAGTGGGGGCCAAGAATTTAACGATGAAGATAACTTTTGGTTAATAAAAAGTGACGTAATGGTAGAGAATTTCAGCTGGGGATAATGAAAAGTTCTGGAGCTGGATTGTGACAGTAGGTTTATTGGTTTGGCCCAAAAGTTCGTTTGGTTTTAAGTAAAAAAAAAACAAACATGTTTTTCATTTTCACTGAGAACTTTATTGAACAACATATTCAGAATGAACTTTTTGGCCAACCCAATACAATAGTGTATGTGTACTTAAAGCCAATGAAGTGTACACTTAAGTGGTAAATCTTGCGTGTTTTACCACAATTAAATGAATTCAAGAGTTCCCTGGTGGTCCAGTGGTTAGGACTCTGTGCTCTCAATGCCGAGGACTCAGGTTCTATGGAAGAAAGGCTTAGAAATCATATCTCAAATTATTGAGAGTTAAGAGACAGCAACTCCTCTTATCATGGTCCCAAACTTGAGTAGGCGAAACAGTCATCTATAGACACAGAGCTTCTGTAGTAGGACTGGGAAATCCCTGTTCACTGACTTTTTCTAAGCCTTTAGCATAGCATTTAAAACAAGCTGGGCACTCAGTAAACATTTGCTGGCTAACTACTTAGACAACCAGGTAGAACAGAATGATGGGAACTAAATAAAAATTGTTTTTGGAGATAGAAATCAGCAAGGACTTGTAGTACATTCTGATGGCTGTGGGTGAGAGGAAAGTCAGGTTAAAGGGAGAGGGAGAGAAATAAGGGAAGGTCATTTTTTAGAAATTCAGATAATACCAAGTGGAACTTTGTAGCACCCTCCTTAACCTCATTTTTTTCTATTCTTTCCTCACACTGCTGTTACTTGCTTTTTCATAAGGTTCCTCTGTTCCCCAAATTGCCTACAAAAAAAGTAACTGTAACATAAGAGGAGAGCAGGGTGGATGATAGGATTCAGAATAGAGGTCTTTCCTAAGAAGATCGCAAGGTCATTTGTCAGGGGCAGAGGCAAAAGGTTTTGAGTTTGAAGGGAAGAAATTTGCAAAATGTGTGAGATGTGGGGGAAGATGGAGGAAAGGAATGGTACTTGGTTGCAGGGAGGCAATGTGAATGAAACAATACACCAAATCCACCTGCATCACATGGTTCTCTCATGACAGTAGTGTTCTAGAGTAAAAGTGAAAAATACAGTGGGGAAGGGGGTGGTTAAATGAAGGTGAAGCGGGAATGTGGACAGAGAAGAAAGGAGGTGTTGACTTTAAAGGAAAGCCCTAAAAGGGAAACTTTGTAAGTGGTCCCTCGCTGAATGGAAATGGGCCCGGAAGGCCGCTCTGCTGCGGCGGTTGTACATGCGTGGTGTAGCTCAGGAGCCCTCAGAACTGGCAGCGAAAATGGGATGGGGACGTGGAAGAAAGAGGTCTTGGGGAGAGGCAGCTAGGGGCCTGATCTTTCCTCCCCCTTAGCTCGTATGTTCTTCCATTCAGGAAGAAACCTGAAACCTCACTGCACCGGATGTTTGACCCAGATTCCCCTTCCCTGTACTCCTAATCAACTCTGATTTATGTAGTTGTGTTTAATTATACATTTCTTTTTAATAAAGTTGGAAAATTGAACATTTTCTGTTTTTGTGGGTTCTTTGGCTTATCTTGCAAACACACTGAACATTCATTTTGCCTGAAATAAAAATCCTGAATGTGAGGGAATGAGATATGAAAAGTATTGCCTTTCTATGCGTGCTCAGTTGCTTCAGTCATGTTCAACTCTGTGACCCCATGGGCTGTAGCCTGCCAGGCTCCTCTGTCCACGGGATTCTCCAGGCAAGAATTTTGGAGTAGATTGCCATACCCTTCTCCAGGGGATCTTCCCAACCCAGGGATCAAACCCTCTTCTCTTAGCATCTCTTGCATTGGCAGGCAGGTTCTTTACCACTAGCGCCACCTGGGAAACCCCCATGGTGGGCTTTCTAGGAAAGGCTTAGGCTTATTTCAGTTTTCAACTGAAATCCATGGTGCTTCCTAGTATCATCAGAAATTAAACATGGAGTCCCAACCTGTGATTGAAACATTTTCATAAGAGAGAAAATAGGGGAAAGAGAAAGAATGTTGTTAAACCTTAATATTACTTCAGGCCCTGATGGGTCATACAATTCTAAAGAACTCCCTGTAGATAGTTTGTCTCCATTTTATAGATAATGAAACTGAGGTTTAGAAATGATAAACAGCTTACCCGAGGTTACGTTACTAAGGGGCAGAGGTGGGGTTTGAATATATACTGCATGTCCATACCTCATACAGTTTGCCATTGGTATTAAAACCATGTTGAAATTTTATTTACAAATGACTGCCTACAAGTTCAAATATTTTGAGGTCCTAAAATTAAACTTGGATGACCTTTGTTTCAGTAGGAGAAATAGGAAAAGGTAGTGTTTTGTTGATAATTAAAAATGGTGACCAAAAAAAAAAAAAAAAGGTGACCAAAAAACCCAGAATCTTGTGTCAGTGGTCAGATTTTAGGTCAGAGCTCCTTCTGCAGATAATTCAGTTTCAATTTGCATAGCATGGTGAATCAAACATAGGGCCCATTTTAGCTCTATACTTGGAAGCAATCAGAGATTATGAATCATATCTTTCACTAAACAAAAATCCTGATTGGAAGTGAGAACACCCAGAACCTTAATTAAACATGATATGGTGCTGCTCAAGTTGTTCCCTTGCTGGGAATGCTGTCAGTGTAATCATAGTACAGATTTGGGGGGAAGGATTTAAAATGTACAAAGTATGACTCACTCTATAAAGAAACATTCTTTTAAAGAGGCCATGCTGTAGGTTGAATTTAAGGCCAGTGAGATACTGCGTCAGAAGGATTTTTTCCTTTTCTTTTTGACTGTGAGAAAGCTGAGCCCTGATGGACAACAATAGTAAAAGATGATGAAACACTCTTACTGTGGATGTTTTAGTTCGCCCCGCCTGACTTACGGCTCTTGGGCTTTAAGTGGCTCCGTGTACAGTCTGAGATAGTACCTGAGTTCTTCATGGAAGGCTAGAACTAACCTGAATTTTCCCTCTCCCTCATTGAGAACCAGCCCTTTCACTACTTACTAGTGGTAAGCTTAATTTGGGGAGATGAAGAATTTCAAAATCTTGTGGTAAGTGTAATATGGGAGAGACTGTCAAAATTTTGTTATGTAGACTAAATATTTCAAACATAACTAAGGAATATTAAGACTGCTATTATATGTATTAAAATCACCTACCTTCAAAAGTTGTTTGCAGTGTATTTCAGATTTTTATTGTATTTTTTTAAAAAAGATAATCAGTTTACTTAGTTTCTTGTTTTTTATTTTAGAATTGGTATTCAACTCTCCTTAGAATAACATTTTAAAGTGTTATAACAATATAGGTGGTCTCTTGCATTGCAGACAGATTCTTTACATTCCATGTGTAGAGACTTACCCACACACACACACACAAAATCAGGTTTTTTTCCCTCCTGATTCTTGAGTAAAGGTTGTTTTGATGGTGTGCTTTTAACTTGGAAGTATTTCTCCTTGGATTTAAAATAAAAATGCTTCTATAATTAGATTTCTTTTAACTCTGATATTTCCTAGAAATGCAAAGAAATATATTTAGAAATTAAAAATAAGAATAAACTGACCTATTTGTATTCTGATTATTCAGATTTGTGAGAATCTTAGGATTGGAGAGATCCATGAGAGGCCAGCCCCTTTTCTCCAGGTGTGATCACACTTAATGGATGAATATTTTCACCTTGAGATGTTTGGAATTGTTTCTATCCATAAGCCTCGAGATGGCTTGCTTATCTATTTATTTTAGGTATTTCTTTTCACTTTACTGGTCTAGTTTAAGAGGTAAACAATAACTGATTTTTTTTTTTTTTGAGTTCACTTCTCCCTCCAGCTACTGCTCTAATTCTTTGCTCCTCTAGGGTTCCCCCCCACACATTTTGAAAAGTATTTTACTTGTTTCTCTTTTTTATGTCACGTGATATACTTAGAATAATTTTCTGTTACAGCATATATTATGTAGGTAAAACAATCTGAAAGTAAATTTCCAAAGAGAGTAATCAAAGAAAAATAAAATTTGGGGAACTATGTTTGAAAAAGAGGGGTGGGGAGGGCCTTAACTTATCTAGAAATGTAAAATGGACATTGTGCTATGTGAAATGCCTGTGCATACCAGAGAAGATTTATCTTTTAGTAGATTTTATGAGTACTAGATTATTACTGTACATTCTTTTTTCATTTGCACTGTTAAAAGTCTAAGCTTAAATCAGCTATATAATCAATTAAGAAATTACCAAAAGTCTTGCAGGGGTCTGTTTACTTATCTTCCTCACCAATATTCACAAAATGAATTGTGCATATGCTACAGTCAAGATGACTGAAAAGATAGGGACTTCCCTGATGGTCCAGTTGTTAAGACTCTGCTCCCAATTTGGGGACCTCGGGTTCAATCCCTGGTCAGGGAACTAGATCCCACATGCCACAACTAAAGATCCCTTGTGCTGCAACCAAGACCTGGCGCAGCCAAATAAATAAAAGTAAATAAATATTTGGATTTCCCTTGTGGTGCAGTGGTTAAGAATCCACCTGCCAATGCAGGGAACATGGGTTCGATCCCTGGTCCAGGAAGATCCCACATGCCACCCGGCAGCTAAGCCCGTGAGCCACAACTGCTGACCCTGTGCTCTAGAGCCAGTGAGCCTCAGGACGGGAAGGAAGCCACCTCAGCGAAAAGCCTGTGTCACAACTAGAGAAATCCCATGCACAGCGGACACCTAGGCAGGCAAAACTAAAAATAATTTTTAAAAAATGACTGAAAAGATCCTAAAGTTGGCTAAACTGTTTTTTAACAATATGCATATTGGATATGCAGTGCAAAATGAACAATGTAGAGAGAGATGTTACAGTTTTCATGTAAATGAAGACTTTAGTTCTATATAATAAATTGTTTTATAGGACACGTTATCATTATAATTTAGATGTTTCCCAACTAGAACTGATACTAGATCAAAAAATGTGCCATAAAACCTATTTGACATTAACCTTTTAATTTTGTGATATATTACATAAATTCTTGACTCATTATTTAAAATATGTTCTGTGTTCCAAATTACTTTACTATCCATTTAAGGCCTACATTTTCTTATTGATTTTTCTGTCTGGATGATCTGTCCATTGATGACAGTGGGGTATTAAAGTCCCCAGCTATTACTGGGTTACTGTTGATTTCTCCCTTTATGTTTGTGAATATTTGTCTCTCATATTGAGGTTCTCCTATGTTAGGTGCATATATCATCTTCTTCTTGGATTGAATTGTTGATCATTATGTAGTGTCTTCTTTGTCTCTTATAACAGTCTTTGTTTTAAAGTCTATTTTGTCTGATATGAGTGTTGCTATTCCAGCTTTCTTACGAGTTTCATTTGCAAGGAATACCTTCTCCCATCCCCTTACTTCAGTCTGTAAAGTCTGTGTCTTTTGGTTGGTGCATTTAACCAATTTACATTTAAGGTAATTATCGATACGTGTGATCCTATTACCATTTTCTTAACTGTTTTGGGTTTATTTTTTTGTAGGTCTTTTCCTTCTCTGTGTTTTCTGCAAATTACCCTCCTATCCAAATGTGACCTTAAGCTTGACTCTCAGGAATGTCTTCAGTATATAATATACATGGAGGTCACAAAGCAAATAATTTGTTTTCAGAGCATGACACAGATTTGGTATGTGTATATGCATTATCTGTACATACCTTTAAAATATTTTATACCCTTTTAAGAGTAATCTAAAATATTCTCGGAATTTTCTGGCGGTCCAGAGGTTATGACTCGGTGCTCTCACTGCCAAGGGCCATGGTTCAACCATGGTTCAATCCCTGGCTGGGGAACTAAAATCTCACAAGCTACCTGGTGCAGCCAAAGAAAAAAAAATTAAAAATATTCTTTTTTTTCCCCTTTGCTTTCCAGGATGTCTCTTTTCTAAATGGAATGTCATGTTTTGAAAGGTTATTACTATAACTATCTATCCCAGGAGAAGAAGGCACTGTACTGATAATTCATCAGCAAGTATTTATTAAATGCTGATTTTGTACAGGGCACTTGGAGGGGATGGGAACACATGATCTAGGTGAGTGGCTAATAGATACATGCAGAGAAGAAGGAAATGACATTCCACTCCAGTATTCTTGCCTGGAGAATCCCCTGGACAGAGGAGCCTGGCAGGCTATAGTCCATGAGGTTGCAAGAGTCAGACACAACTTAACGACTAAACCACCACCACCACACAGCAGTATATGATAAATCCCAAACGCCTGATACAAGTGAGAGCAAAGGAGAGACAGCCTTTGACTAAAGTGTATGAGCAAGTCCATCCATTCACTTGTTCAGCAAATATTATTGAGCAGCTAATATATTCCAGGTGCCATTCTAGGCTCCAGGATGCCTCAATGAGCAGGGCTCTCTTGAGAAGACAAACTATACACCTAGATAAACTTTGTAGTGAGTCATAGTGGGGAAAAGAAAGCAAGAAAAGAAAAATGTGGAATGCTGGGGGGATGGAAAGAAGTAAGGCCTTATCTGAAGGAATGACATTCCAGGCAGAGAGCAGCCAGTGCAAAGGGCCTGGGGCATGAGGCATGAGCAGGCCTGGTGAGTTCAAGGCATGGCAAGGCAGCAAGGGCTAGAGTCAGGAAGCGTTCAGAGATTTGGGGGTAGTGAGAACAGTTATATAGGGTGCTACAGGCATTCACAGTTGAGCACAGAAAAGGATTTTGGTTTTTACAATGAGAAAAATGGGAATGCATTGAACAGTTTTGATTTATGTTTTAAAGGGATTACTCAGGAAGTTGGAATGAGAATAGATTGTAGCAGGGAAAGCAGAGAGGCCAGGTGAGAGATTACAAGGGCTCAGACCAGGGGGGCGGCAGTGGAGGTGGTGTGTGGCTGGGTTCTGGATCTCTTTGGAAGTATAGCTGATGAGATTTCTTGACAGATGGGATGTGGGGCATGAGAGAATGAGCAGTGAAAGATTACACATACAAAACGGCATTTGAACTGGAGCCTAAGAAATGTGTTGACCAGGAGAAGATGGCAAAGCAGAGGAATTTAGGTGGGAAAGAAAGAAATTGAGAAGTGTATGAAAATGATGAGACAGTGGGGAAACTTATTTAGATGAAGAGAGAAGTTTTTAGAAGAGGAGAGAGAGAAAAGGAAGGAAGGCTGGGGTATGGGTGGGCGGACACTGGAGTAACATTTGTGAAATACACTCAGTGCAAGGCCACAGTGTTTGAATTTTTCTTTATGTATAAAAAAATAAAAATTTGTCAAGCAAGGCAGTTATTTAACTAAGAAAGAAAGAAACATTGTAGTTATTAATAGCTTTGGAACCAGACAGATGTGTGTTCCAATCCTGGCTCTTTTCCTTCCTCTGTGCTGACTCCAGTAAATTATGTAACCTCTCTGGGGGCCTGTGCCTTTGTTTCTCCCTCTGGATTGAGGATTTACTTTGCAGAGGAAATTCACCAGAATTAATTGTGAGGTCATGCGTGCAAAGGGTTAACGGTGCCTCACCCATTTGGAGCTTAGCTATCCTGCTTTTTAAAATTACTGTTATTAAAAAAATATAATGTTAAAGCAGTGTTTAATTAGACTAGTCTGCTAACAGTGAATCAGTGGGTGAATGGCTCCTTTAGAAAATTACTTTTTATCTTAAGTGAATTATCCCTGTCAGCCAGTATTGCCTTCCAAGACCTAGACATTGCCCCTTGAAATTCCTGTTAGTTGTCTAGTAGTATATTTTTAGCAGAGCAGCAGGGCATGTTTTCCTCCCAAGCATTTAGAGATCAAATATAACAAATTCCCCTCTTGACATTTTCAGTTCAGTTTAGTACAGAAAAGACTGAGAAATTTAGTAGTAGAAACCTGACGTCACTTTAAAATCCACTTTGCAAAACTCAGTGTCCTGCAGAACACTGGTCTGCAGAATGCAGGTTTAAAAAATTCTGGGAAAGTTAAAAAAAAAAAGGCATATACTATTAGTTCAGGCTGCCATAGCAAAATACAGTTAACCTTTGAACAATGTGGGCTTGAACTGCATGGGTCCACTTATCTGTGGAATTTTTTTTTCCCCCTGAATACATACTGCAATATTCATGATCCACAGTTGACTGAATCTGCGGGTGCAGAGGAACTGTCTATGTAGGGGACCCAACTATAAAGTTATATGTGAATTTTCAACTGTGCAGGTGGTCAGTGCCCCAGACCTTGGGTTTGAGGGTCAACTATATCATAGGCTGGATGTCTTAAACAGCAGAAGCTTATTTTCTCCTATTTCTGTAGGCTGTGCAATCCAAGATCCAGGGTGCCAGCCAATTCGCTTGCTGGGGAAGGATGCCTTCTTGATGTCCTCACATGAGCCCTGGACTCTCTTCTTACAAGAGCACCAGCCCTATTGGATTAGGGCTCTCCTCTCGTGAACTCGTCTAATCTTAATTACTTCCTAAAGACTCTCTCTATTCAGTCACTTCAGAGCTTAGGGTTTCAACATGAGTTTTGGGAGGGACACAACTCAGTCCATGGCAGTCACTGCTAGGCAGTGGGAATCATAAGTGATCTTCATTTTCTTTATACATTTCAGTATTTTGCAGACTTTCTGCAGTTGAGGATGTTTGGGTGAAACTGGGTTCTACTTCTAGATTCCACTTATATGAGTTACCTAGAGTGGTCAAACTCACAGGGACAGAAAGTAGAATGGTGGTTGCCAAGGTCTAGGGGGAAGGGAAAGGGAGAGGTAGAGTTTCAGTTTTTACAAAATGAAAAAAGGCTCTGGAGATGGATGGTGGTGATGGTTGCCCAACAATGTGAATGTTCTTACCACCACTGAACTGGACAGTTACAAATGGTTAAGATGGTGAATTGTATGTTATGTTATTTTACCACACATACACACAAAAATTCTCAGCCCCTTCTCCAGAAGAAAGGACCAAAAAAAAAAAGGTAAAGAGAACCCCGGCCCCAAACTTCTGAAAAATATTTGTAGCTTTTGGAGTTAAACAGACTGGGTTTACATGCTATTTCTGTGTTGACCTAGTGGTGCTCAGACATGGGTGTGCGTCAGGACTACCTCGATGGCTTGGTTAACACCCTGAGTTCCTGATCCAGTGGGCCTGGAATGGGCCTGAGAATCTGGATTTTTAACACACTCCCGTGGGATTGAGAAGCCTACAGCAAGTCTTGGTTTTCCCTGTTCAAATGGGTCTGAGAGCCAGTTATGAGGCTTATCTGAGAGTACCTGATTCAGGAACTCTCAACATCAGTTTTAATTTCTTTTTAGCAAATTTTTTTGTTTGTTTTTTCCTTGAATAATTTATTTTTTTCTCATGTATTTAAGATCATTTTGCACAAACATGAAGAAATAACTTGTTTTTAGAAATTTATGTTAAAGCCTTCACATATATGAGAAGCATGTAAAATTAACTTTGCTTCTTAGAAGATTGGGATTATTTCAGTCCAATGGCTAGATTAGGGTTGTCTTTGGAACTGATACTTAATATTCAACTTTTTCATTTTTTAAATTATGTCTTTATGTATGTGTGTGTGTACGTGCATGTGTGATACTCTGGTGAAAGCAAGTGTTAATGGCAACTGACCATTCCCTTCATCCCCCCTTCCCATAAAAAAAATCCCATCAACAAAACCTTTTGGAAGCCATATGTAAATAATTATTCATACCTTGTCAGCTGTTCTTAACTCTTATGATTTCCACTTTGTGACTGTCCATAAAGACTAACAAGGGGCAAATGAGCCTGTAGGCCAGTGTTTTTCCTAAACTAAGTTCTATAAAAGAAAGTCTCTAGATGATAACTGTCCAATATGATGGCCACAAGCCATGTATTATGGCCATTAGTGCTTGAAATGCATCAGTAGTGATGTACTGTAATTGTAAAGTCCACACCAGATTTTGAAGACTTTGTATGAAAAAAAGAATGTAAAATATCTAGTTGAAATGATTATCTTAAGTTCTAAATAAAATCTTTAAAAATTTTGTCCAAATATTTTTTGAGTGTTCTGGACAAAATAAACACAGTTGACCCTTGAATAATGTGAGGGTTAGGAGCACCAGCCTCCTAGCAGTCAAAAATCCATGTACAACTTTTTATCCCTCCAAACTTAAAATAACTTATAGCCTACTGTTGAATAGAAGCCTCACTGGTTAACATATAATTGGTATATTTCTTATATGCTGAATTCTTGTAAAGAGCAAGCAAGAAAAAAAATTATTAAGAAAACCATACAGAAGAGAAAACACTTTTAGAGTACTTTACTCTATATATCCATATCATAAGTTTACAATATCTGTTCACAGATGAACTTTCTTGTCTGTCAATACGTGTGTCAGTATTGTCTCATAAAATATAAAACGCTGTAGATGTTACATGTCTTTCTAATCAGTTCAGTTCAGTTTCCCCATGAACCACAGCACGCCAGACCTCCCTGTCCATCACCAACTCCCGGAGATTACCCAAACCCATGTCCATTGAGTCAGTGATGCCATCCAACCATCTCATCCTCTGTCATCCCCTTCTCTTCCTGCCCTCAATCTTTCCCAGCATCAGGATTTTTTCAAATGAGTCAGCTCTTCTCATCAGGTGGCCAAAGTATTGGAGTTTCAGCTTCAACATCAGTCCTTCCAATGAACACCCAGGACTGATCTCCTTTAGGATGGACTGGTTGAATCTCCTTGCAGTCCAAGGGACTCTCAAGAGTCTTCTCCAACACCACAGTTCAAAAGCATCAGTTCTGCGCTCAGCTTTCTTTATAGTCCAACTATCACATCCATACATGACTACTGGAAAATCTATTCTTTCTAATATTAGACATCAAAAATGAAAAGAAAATATGGAAAAGATTTATGTATTTATCTGTAGGTATAGTGATTCATGCATTGGTAATGAAGAAGCAGCTATGTGATTGCTTTATGTGGCCTAATGTCATTGGTATGATGACTTCACAGTAGCCTAGCCTCTATGCTAATGAGTGAATCATTATCAGATGTTGATGGCATATGGTAACAGTCATATTCATAATACAGTATTGGAAACATTGTTATATTTTTCTTTAAAAAAACCCCACGATGATAGGCAGATATGAAGGTTCTCCCATTGCAAGAGAGAGAGGCATATTTTATGGTAATGTAATTGTTTGAAAGCAAAGTTATAAAACAGTAAGAAAACAAACACCATTAACTTTGCATTAAATACCACTCACCTATGCCTGTGTAAGGATAGGCTATCCATATACAAGTCTTACATATGATGTTCTACATGTATATATTTGTAAATGTATCAGAAAAAACCTGTGTATAAGTGGACCTTCGCAGTTCAAACCCATATTGTTCAAGGATCAACTGTGTATTAAATTACACTTAAAAAAAACTTTACTGCTAGAAAATTTTGAATCTCAAAATGTGTGCCTCTCACTCGGGCTTGTGGTGTTTCTAGTGGACAGCTCTGCTGCTCTCGACCCTTGGGAGTTCATGGTTGTTGGGAGTGAACTTGGGAGAGAACGGAGGGATCTGGGGCAAAGTCATGGGGGAAACAGTGACTTTGAAAAAGCAGGTGATCTGATGTGCACATACGAGAAGGGTATGTGATGTGTAGCGTCTCCCAAAGTTACTGCATTATGGAACCTCTTCCAGCCTTTTCTATTGAAAAGACTCCTCTCCCCCAAGTCTTACATGGAAAAAAAGACTGTAAAATGTCAGCCACAGTGTTCCCACAGCTCCTTTATCCAAGCCAGTTCTAATGTATTTCTCCCTACTTTTCATAGTGATAGACTTACAATAATGTGCTTCACTTTTCTCAGCAAAAATTCCAAGTTGATTGAAAATTTTAGAATTTTAATTGATGGAATAGTGAGGGTTTTTGCTGTGGGAGAAAATGTTTTTTAAGATTTTCACCAAATCTCACCAGGCCAAATGACATGGGAAACGTTGACAGAAATCAGACCTTCCAAGAATCACGTTTCCACTCACAGAGATGAGAAGCAGCATGGGCTTGGGAGTTAGAGATTTGAGTTCAAACCTCTTGTCCTGCTGCTTGTAAACTACAATGTTGGGCCAGTGTCTTACATTCTCTCTAAAAACAGGGATAAGGATTCATACCTCTCAAGACTATGTTAGAAGGATTAGCACTATGTAAAGTACATGGCAGGGGGAAATGTTAGCTGCTACTACAGGTTTTATTTCTACTATAGTTTTTATCACATCACGTCCCTTCATATATTAATAGTCATTAATATTAAATTAATTTATATTTTTATAATAGTAATAATAATTAATTATAAAAAAAGCTTGTTATTATTGTAAATGTCCATGCTAGTATATGTTTACTTTTATGCACATTGATAATGCTTTCTACAGTTTGGAAAATTATTTCAGAGGTCTTGCCTTTCCAATAAGATTATCAGTTACTTGAGAGCTGGGACATATATACTTGTGTGGGGTCTTTTATGTTTCTTTAATCCTGTACCCTCCCCTTCCAGCACATGCTTATTTAATAAATAAATAATCATTGAATCAAGTCATCATTACCATTAGTACTGTAAATTATGGTACTGCTTAACATATCATGCTATTTTAATGTACTTTCTTAAAGAAAAATTGTGATATTAATGATGTGAGAATCATTAACAAAATCTGCAAGCTTTCGTTAGAATTTTAAGGAACAGTTAAATAATGACAGACCTTCATAGAAAAGTGATTTTTACTAAGTGAGGCAAAGTCGAAGAACTTAAAATATTTTAAGAGGTAAATAAGGTCTTCTACAGACAAGACTGTTAAGACCCAATGAAGCAAGAAAACTTCTAATTTGTCCAAAAGAGCAATATTGAATAATGGCAGTAATAGAGCTATGAGTCTGTAGTATTTCAGAGTCTGTCCTATTTCAAATGACCCAGAAAAGTCTTTACTTCTTTCCTAAGGAAAAGGGTTGTGTTGTAGCCACAAGTCTCTCAGAAGAAGGGACTGTGTTCTAAGCCGGTCATAGAGTTTTCCCAACACCATTTACTTCTTTTGTTTTTTAGACTTTTTATTTTGTGTTGGAGTATAGCCGATTAGCAACATTGTAGTTGTTTCAGGCTAACAGTGAAGGGTGGCAGCCACACATAGACACATATCCATTCTCCCCAGACTGCCTCCCATCCAGGCTGCCACATAACCCTGAGCAGAATTCCACATGCTCTACAGTGGGTCCTGGATGGTTTATTTATTTATTTATTTTTTTGGTCTGGCACAAATGAGGTGTTTATTTATTTATTTATTTATTATTTTTTTAATGGGATTTTTTTTTTCATTTATTTTTGGAGGCTAATTACTTTACAATATTGTAGTGGTTTTTGTCATACATTGACATGAATCAGCCATGGATTTACATGTATTCCCCATCCCGATCCCCCCTCCCACCTCCCTCTCCACCCAATTCCTCTGGGTCTTCCCAGTGCCCCAGGCCCGAGCACTTGTCTTATGCATCCAGCCTGGGCTGGTGATCTGTTTCACCCTAGATAGTATACATGTTTCGATGCTGTTCTCTCGAAACATCCCACCCTCACCTTCTCCCACAGAGTCCAAAATTCTGTTCTGTACATCTGTGTCTCTTTTTCTGCTTTGCATATAGGGTTATCGTTACCATCTTTCTAAATTCCATATATATGCGTTAGTATACTGTATTGGTCTTTATCTTTCTGGCTTACTTCACTCTGTATAATGGGCTCCAGTTTCATCCATCTCATTAGAACTGATTCAAATGAATTCTTTTTCATGGCTGAGTAATATTCCATGGTGTATATGTAGCACAGCTTCCTTATCCATTCGTCTGCTGATGGGCATCTAGGTTGCTTCCATGTCCTGGCTATTATAAATAGTGCAAAGAAGACATACAGATGGCTAACAAACACATGAAAAGATGCTCAACATCACTCATTATCAGAGAAATGCAAATCAAAACCACAGTGATGTACCATTACACGCCAGTCAGGATGGCTGCTATCCAAAAGTCTACAAGCAATAAATGCTGGAGTATAAACACTGTTGGTGGGAATGCAAACTAGTACAGCCGCTATGGAGAACAGTGTGGAGATTTCTTAAAAAACTGGAATTAGAACTGCCATATGGTCCTTGATGGTTTAACTCGTCCATCCCAAGCTCCCTGTTTCTTCCCTGGCAGCCGTAAGTTTCTGTGTGAGTCTTTGTGTTTTGTAAATTCATTTGTATCATTTCTTTTTAGATTTCACATATAAGGGATGTCATATGATATTTCTTCTTTTCTGTCTGACTTGCTTCACTCAGTATACGATCTCTAGGTCCATCCATGTTGCTGCAAATGACCTTATTTTATTCTTTTTTTATGGCTGAGTAATATTCCATTGTATATATGTATTAATACTACATCTCTTTACCCGTTCCTCTGTCGATGAACATTAAGGTCCATCTTCCATGTCTTGGCTATTGTAAACATTGCCCCAGCACTATTTACTTCCAGCACATATGACTGCCACCTTCAGGATGATGTGGTTTTAATTTCTAAAATCTTTTAATTACACTGAGTTGGCCTTAAAAAAGAAATGTAGTATTTTCATTCTTAGATCTCCAGAGGCTGTTTCTAAATTACTTGACTCTCTCATGTGAAGGTTCAATAATCTATAGTGGGATAGCCCAGAAGTGAGTATAGACAAAGGTGTTAATTTAGATATGTGTTCAATTCCAAATATTCATGTAAAAACTGGAAAAGTTAATGATTATGTGACTATTTTCTGCATTGGACATTTGGGAGAATGAAGATACAAATTTTGACTAAGCTTTCCAGAAAAAAAAAAAAAAACTTGCGAGTTATCAAATGGAACTTGTAACTCACTCTGGTCCAAGGCTGAGAATGTTGATGGTCTTTTCCACTGCAGTGTCAGGCTTTTTAAACTGTAAAATGCATTTCTGTTGCTCTCTGCTAAGCTTGCAGAAAACTAGGTTACTTGACCGTCCTCCCTCAGAGAATTCTTTGATAACTTTGGTGATAGTGAAGTGTCCTTTCTATTTTGTGAAAATTGACAGCTTGCTGCTTCTCTCGTGTGTATCTGGCAGCACCTTCAGCATCTTGATGTTGCAAAAAAGTACAGTGTGTAGAAATGGCCACTGTGTGCTTAGCAAGTATAAAAATATCTTGTGAATTATATTCAGATGTTCAGAATCCCATTGTGTTTGTTACTGGATTGAGTTTATTTGTTTCACATGTTGAACAAACTGTCTTGGACCCCTGCAATGCAAGGGCTCCATGGAGTGACCCCTAAAGCATCTATGTAGAATTGGGAAGAGAGAGGCCCATGAATTTGGATATGAAAAAAGTCACATTTTAATTGGTCACACGGGTCCTCTCCATCCCCCAAAGGAAGATGAGGTAATCTGCCGCACAGACCCCTTCTGTCCCCTATAGGTGGGTTACCTAAGCCTGAAATAATCCTTTTTGTTCATGACTTTCTTGTCTTGCCTTTAAAAATCTTCGCTTTCTGTAGCCCTGCTCACTGGAGGGGATGTTGCATGATTCATGAATCATTCAATAGAGCCAGTTAGATCTTTTAAAGGAAAAAAAAAAAATTGCCTGTTATTTTCACTAGACTCCAATTGAAATCTATTATTTCCTAAATCTATAAATAAAGGCCACTTGCCGCAGTATTATTGATATTAACAGTGCCTGGAAATATTACTTTTAGAAATATTATCTATCATATTACATTTGCTGATATCTTGAAAGATCACTCTCTCCTAAATGATAGTAGTTACTAGACTCACCACTGTGTGTGTGCATTAAGTCGTTTCATCATGTCTGACTCTGTGACCCTGTGGATTCTAGCCCGCCAATCTCCTCTATCCATGGGATTTCCCAGGCAAGAATACTGGAGTGGGTTGCTATGCCCTCCTCCAGGAGACTCACCACGATATCTAGTATATTAATACACTGATGAAAAACCATGTATACAACTCTCATACAATATTTTTAGAACCCTATTTCAAAAAATCTTCCATATATTATGCATTTTGAAATATTACTGAGGAGGGATCCATAGGTTTCACCAGAAAGCCAAAAGGCACACCAGAGGTTAAGAACCCTCCTTCCTTCGTGTGATGATTTCTTTCTATTAATACATCTGTGCCCATCGGTAGTTGTGGGGTGATCTGCCTCAGCTTCTTCCACCCTACTGATTGTTGGGGTTAATTTTAACTGATGAATCACAGGTCCCTCATTTCCCCTCATTGAGCATCTGCCCTAATGCTGCCAGCTTGAGGGAGAGGATACTTTTCCAGAAATAGGAAGATTTTTGACCATAGATGTACAGCTAGTTATTTTCAAGCAAACCCTTTTGGGTATTTTTTAAAGTAGGAATATTCATATATGATTTTTTTATGTGTGGTAAAATATACATGACACAAAACCTACCATTTTAGCCATTTGAAGTACAGTTCTGTGACATTAAGTACATTCACATTGTCGTGTATTCATCACTACTATTTTTCCCAGAACTTTTTCATCTTCCTCAACTGAAACTTTGTATCTTATGGTATTTTGATTGAAATAACTATCCATTTAAATTCCAGTTCACATGGCATTTCTTAAAGTTTGTAAAAAATTTCACACTAGAGGGAAGTTTGTTTCTTAAATGGAGTTAGCAGAGTGAGATTAATTCAACTTCTTTATACAGTTTTTATAGAAACTGGGAAATCTTTATTGGCATAATATGCCACGTGTATATTTGCCGATATTCTTTCTGAAATGGTTTTTAAGCTTTAAAAATTTCCTTATATTTTCTTCTCCTTAAAAAGTGGACTTTATGCACACATCTTCCTTTTGAGCCTACTTTTGTAAAAGGGAATTTCAGCATGTCTTCCTTGGTAACATTGTTGACTTTGTAAAATGGAATTTTGTTTGTTAATATTGTTAGTAGTTTTTATAGAGCTTGTTTTTCTTGGAACATACCATAAAACCAAAATATTTTGAATGTTACTCATTGACCAACAGCAACAAGAGTCAAGAGTTTGCATAATAACTTTAACTGGATTGCTAATACTAAAGCTCAATAAAATAAAAATATTTTTTGTTTATAATTACTGCCATTTCAAAGTATTTTTAAAAGTAGTTCCGTAGAGACAATAACATGTACAAACTATGCTAACACAGAGCAATGGTGTCCTATTATATTTGAGGAAATATAGAGAAAGATCCGGCTTCCCTGGTGGCTCAGATCATAAAGCGTCTGCCTGCAATGCGGGAGACCTGGATTCAATCTCTGGGCTGGGAAAATCCCCTGGAGAAGGAAATGGCAACCCACTCCAGTATTCTTGCCTGGAGAATCCCATAGACAGAGGAGCCTGGTGGGCTCCAGTCCATGGGGTTGCAAAGAGGCACACAAGACTGCCTTTCATTTTTTTAATAGCTTATTACCATATTGTACTCTAGTGAATTTTGTGACTGTGGGATGGAAATGCAGATGGCAGTCCTTTCTCTCTATTTATGACTGGTATCGTGCACTCATATCCATTGTTTTTCAAAGTAGAAAAAAATTGCATTGGATTTTTCTTTTACTTCATTTAAAAGAAATGTTCTCTAAAAGAACTCCTTTTCTGTTAGAAAAAACACAAATGACTCAGTAAATCTTCATTTAATAAAATATATATTTTTCTGAATGAAACTAGAAATTTAAAAAGTGTCAAGGGCAGTTCGTGTTTAATATCCAGGTAGTTTGTTTTTATGGAGAGGATGCAAGTAAGACTTACTTTTGGCTTTCTTGTTTTTAATTCCTGTTCCTAAAATTTTGGCTAATGCTTTTTTGGTTGATGCGTAACCAGGTTTGTCTTCATGAGTGTTTATTTCAGCGTTGGCATTGCTTCCTTTTGCTAAGTCAGATTCTCACTGGAGTCGATTCTCTGAATGACTGATTATTTTTAGTGGAAGAACGTAGTAAATATGGCAATCAGTGATCAAAACAAATTCACCTTTTATTTGGAAGTATAATAGGAGAGTTCTTTGAAATGTAGTGTAACTGAAGAGAACTGACTCATTTTTTTTAGTATTTATTATTCTATGTAGTGATACATTGTGAATTATCACAAGGGTAGTTTCAACTTAATTTTACTTACTTGCATTTAGTAGCAATTAGTACAGAAACATTTCTTGGTCATTTCTCAGTCATTTCCTGGATATTGTTTTCCATAGTCATTAAAATCTTGTCAATTATAAAGCACAGTAAAGAAATTATGAAAACATTTTTGGCAGAGCATCTGTTTTTCCTATATTGTAGAGTTTGGATTTTTTTTTTTTCTATAAAATCTAGTGTTGATGCCCTCAGAAACCCTACATGGCTATGCCAGAGACTCTTCTTCATCTTTTACTTCTGAGTCTTAATGAACACAACTATTATTAGTATAATAAATTAACTGCTCAAAATTTGGGGACTCTAGGATTTATTTTATGTTCAGTGCATAAATCCCCATTTTAAGAAGGTTTATTAAATACTATGAGCTTTGCAGGTGGCACTAGTGATAAAGAACCTGCCTACCAGTGCAGGAGACTTAAAGAGGCAAGGGTTTGATCCCTGGGTCGGGAAGATCCCCTGGAGGAGGGCATGGCAGCCCACTCCCATATTCTTGCCTGGAGAATCCCATTGACAGAGGAGCCTGGTAGGCTACAGTCCATGGGGTCACAAAGAGCTCGACATGACTTAAGTGAATTACACACACAGACATTAAATATTAACAGGGTTATCATGAAAGGATAAACAATTTTTTTTTATCATATGGATCTTAAAAAATGACATTTCCTTATGCGACAGAGGGTTGAACCATCTGATCTGAAGCAGAGATGGGGAAGTCAGTCAACCTCGCAAGGCTTTTTCTCCCCGGCAGGAATGCCTGGCTCGATAGATCAGGATCCAGCATAAGCCAGGGGCTGACCAACCCTGCGTTCAGATCCCGTGCTTTGTGGTTGTGCTAAGGTGCCCCTGTGTAGCCTAGCTGCATGTTCTTGGAAACCAAATGATAAGAAACTGATATCACCCCTGAAAAAGTTAAGACTAAAATTTTAAGTAATTCAACTGACAGAACATGTTTATTGGGCACATTTGTATCAGGTATTGCACTAAAAACTCTGGTGACAGGAAGATGGAAAGAATTGACCCAGCTTTCATGGAACTTGTAAGCTACTAAAGGAATCAGAAAAGCAAGGTTTTGTGATACACATGTCAGATCTAGTAAAATGTCAGACGTGCTGTAAGGATACAAATAACTAAGGAATTTTGCTTCAGTAATTTTTTTTTTTTTTTTTAAGAAAAGCATGGGCTTCCCTGATGGCTCAGTGGTAAAGAAATTGCTTACTAGTGCAGGAGACACCGGTTCAATCTGTGGTCCAGGAAGACCCCACGTGCCTCGGAGCACCACAACTATTGAACCTGCGTGCCCTAGAGCCTTTGCTCCACAACGGGAAGTCCATGCATCGCAACTAGAGAGTGCCCCCACACTTGCTGCAACTAGAGAAAAGCCCACACAGCAACGAAGACCCCATACAGTCATAAATAAATTTATATTAAGAAAAAGAAAGGCAAAATCATCTTACTCAAAACCTTAAAAGATAAGGAGATATTGTCAGTTGACCACTTGGAGATTGGTAGAAAGGTCTTTTATCTTCTAAGTAAAGAGAAAAGTGCAAAGCCAAAGAATTTGAAAAAGTAACATGTTAAATTTAGGGGACATTAAATGGTCAAGATGGCAAGGAAGCAAGGAGGCCAGAGCCTGTTGTAATGGGCCAGGGTTTTCAGTTCACTGATGCCAAAAAAACCATGCAGTCTAAAAGTTGCTTGCATTTAGGATGGGAGAATTCATTGTACTCTTGTAGCATTTTATACTTTTTTGTTTACATTTGGGTTCTGCTTTTAGTTGGGTATAAAGTCTTCTTTCAGTTGGGTATAAAGCATAGACATAATGAAGTTAATCAGCCAGAACAGTGTCTGATCAACGTGGAAAGACATGGTTGTCGCTTTTAGAATTCTGGGTAAAAGGACTTCCCTGGTGGCTCAGTGGATAAGAATCTGCCTGCCAGTGCAGGAGACATGGATTCAATCCCTGGTCCGGGAAGATTCCACATGGTGAGGAGCAGCTAAGCCCGTGGGCCACAACTGCTGAGCCCATGTGCTGCCGCTACTGACGTCTGCATGCCTAGAGCCTGTGCTCTGCAATGAGAGGAGCCGCTGCAATGAGAAGCCCAGGCACTGCAACGAAGAGCAGAGCCCGCCCGCTGCAACTAGGGAAAGCCCTCAGACAAAGCAACAAAGACCCAGTGCAGCCAAAAATAGATAAATTTCTAGAATTCTGGGTAGGAAATCCAAGAGACAGCCTAAGGTTGTCAGAGAGAGACCCACAAAGGTAGAGTCAAACTAAGTTTTGAATAATGGATGGAATTTCAGTAGATGCAGAAGAGAAAGAACATTTCAGGTAAAAAAATTGTCACCTGGACAAGGGCAGATGCTGGGAAAGTGTGCGTTGTATTTGGGGGCTAGAAGAGTGGCAGTTTGACCAGAAATAGAGTGCAGGGGAATAGTGGGACGTAACTTAGCCCCACTGTACATTCTAGATTTAAATATAATTCTTTGTTTTCCACTTTAGATTGCTCTCCCATAGAAATAACCTGGTGTCCAAAATAAGCATGCTTTCTTGGAAAACTGGTGTGTCTGATCCTGTTGAAGGTTTTTCCATTATGTGGCTGATGTACTGGAAAGGGTGATAAGTTCAATTCAAAAACTGTTCATTGATCCCAACGAGATATCACCCCACGCCTGTTAGAATGGTTGCTATCAGACAAGTGATGACAAGTGTTGGCATGGATAAAGACAAAGGGAACCCTCCTGCACTGTTGGTAGGAATGTACATTGGTGCAGCCGCTATGGAAAACAGTATGGAAGGTCCTAAAAAAATTAAAAATAGAGCCACCATATGGTCCAGCAGCCCCACTTCTAGCTGTGTATTTTGACAGAAATGAAATCACTATCTTGAAGAGATAGCTGCACCTTCATTTTCATTGCAGCATTATTCACAGTAGCCAAGATATGGAGACAACCCAAGGGTCCGCTGATGGATGAATGGATAAAGAGACTGTTACATGTAAACATAAACATATGGATAGTTGGGATGTATACATACATACACACAATGGAATATTAGTCAAACATAAAAAGAAGGAAATCCTGCCATTTTGTAACAAAATGGATGAAACATAAACGAAGTGAAGTAAGTCAGACAAAGATATCTCATTTATAGGTAGAATCTTCAAAAGTTGAACTTGTAGAAGCAGAGTAGATTGGTGGTTGCCAGGGACTGGGGTGAGGGGTGGAAATGGGATGTTGGTCAAAGAGTGCAGACTTTCAGTTAAAGATGAATGAGTTCTGGGGATCTAATATATAACATGGTGACTATAGTTACTAAAATATTTTAGACCTGAAATTTCTTGAGACAGTAGACTTTAAATGTACTCACTATACCAATAAATAAATAAATAAATAGCTATATGAGGTGATGGATGTGTGTGTAGTAATCATTTCACATTAATAGACATATGTTAAATCATCAGATTGTACACCTTAAACTTACATGGTCTTATTTATCAATTATATCTCAATAAAGCTAAGGGTGTTCATTGAGCTCCTGACATGTGACAGGCGCTGTTCTGAGGTTCATTGGTGATCAGATAAACCTCTGCCCTGGTGGAGCTGATGTCCTAATGCAAATATAAGTCAATACAGTAAAGAGGGAAAGGGAGAAATAAATTATTTGAGAGGGAGGAGTAGAAAGGGACTGGTACTGAGGGTGGTCGAGAGTGATGCATCCTCAAATGAAATTTCACCCACCCACAGCATTTCCTTCAGTCAGATCACCAAGAAGCAACCCTTCACCTGAGTCTGGAGAGTTAGAGGAGACTGGAAAAGTTGGCTTGAAACTCAGCATGCAGAAAACTAAGATGATGGCATCTGGTCCCATTGCTTCATGGCAAATAGATGGAGAAATAATGGAAACAGTGACAGATTTTATTTCTGGGGGCTCCAGTATCACTGCAGATGGTGACTGCAGCCATGAAATTAAAAGACGCTTGCTCCTTGGAAGAAAAGTTATGACCAACTTAGAATATTAAAAAGCAGAGACATTACTTTGCCAGCAAAGGTCTGTCTAGTCAAAGCTGTGGTTTTTCCAGTAGTCATGTATGGATGTGAGATTTGGACTATAAAGAAAACTGAGCACCAAAGAATTGATGCTTTTGAACTGTTGTGTTGGAGAAGACTCTTGAGAATCCCCTGGACTGCAAGGGGATCCAACCAGTCCATGCTAAAGGAAATCAGTCCTGAATATTCATTGGAAGGACTGATGCTGAAGCTGAAACTCCAATACTTTAGCCACCTGATGCAAAGAACTGACTCAATGGAAAAATTGAAGGCAGGAGGAGAAGGGGACGATGGAGGATGAGATGGTTGGATGGCATCAACAACTCAAGGGACATGAGTTTGAGTAAACTCCAGGATTTGGTGATGGACAGGGAGGCTTGGCATGCTGCAGTCCGTGGGGTCGCAAAGAGTCAGGCACGACTGAGCGACTGAACTGAACTGGACTGCCTACTGTGGGGGACAGATTCCCCAGTTTTCCTGAAATGTGCCCAAGTATGTGCTGTGACAGGGAAAAAGAGTGACCAACCTCAGGGGCCAGGGAAAAAGCCCCCTACAACCCCAGATTCCTGGTGGACCAGAATCTCTGGAGTGGGAAGGGGAGACAGGATTCCATGTTTTTAATAACTGACTCCAGTCCATGTTGTTGTGAAGCACATCCCAGACATCTTAAAAGTTAGTTCATTTGTGCCTATTTCAGTGTGACCTCTCTAAAAGATATGAGTTCTTTTAAAAAATGTGACCCAAATGTCATTATTACACCTAAAAAATTTTAATGGGATGTACTATATTTAATAAGTCACTAGTAATTGCAAATTTTCAATGCTGGTGGACCTTGGGAAATTTTACATTTGTCAGGATTAAACTAGGATTATGTGAGTTTTTAAGACAATACCTTTGGGAACACAATCTTTACACAAATCACAGCTGCCCTACATTTAAACCCCAAATATTTATTCAGTATTTATTAAATCTGTTTATGTGCTATTTGCTGGGGATGTGAAGATGAATATGACAAGATTCCTGATTTTGAGGGTTCAGTTCAGTTCAGTCGCTCAGTCGTGTCTGACTCTTTGCGACCTCATGGACTGCAGCATGCAAGGTCTCCCTGTCCATCACCAACACCTGGAACTTGCTCAAACTCATGTCCATCGAGTCGGTAATGCCATCCACCCATCTCATCCTCTGTCATCCCCTTCTCTTCCTGCCTTCAATCTTTCCCAGCATCAGGGTCTTTTCTAATGAGTCAGTTCTTCACATAAGGTGGCTAAAGTATTGGAGCTTCAGTTTCAGCATCAGTCCTTCCAATTAATATTCAGGACTGATTTCCTTTACGATTGACTGGTTTGATCTTCTTGCAATCCAAGGGACTCTCAAGAGTCCTCTCAAACACCACAGTTCAAAAGCATCAATTCTTCAATGCTCAGCCTTCTTTATGGTCCAACTTTCACATCCATACATGACTACTGGAAAAACCATAGCTTTGACTATGTGGATCTTTGTCAGCAAAGGACTATCGCTGCTTTTTAATATGCTGTCTAGGTTTGTCAGGGCTTCCTTGGTAGCTCAGTTGATAAAGAATCCACCTGCAATGCAGAAGACCCTGGTTCGATTTCCTGGGTTGGGAAGATCCTCTGAGGAAGGAATGGGCTACCTACTCCAGTATTGTTGGGCTTCTCTTATGGGTCAGCTGGTAAAGAATCCGCCTGCAATACGGGAGACCTGGGTTCAATCCCTGGGTTGGGAAGATTCCCTAAAGAAGGGAAAGGCTACCAGTCCAGTATTCTGGCCTGGAGAATTCCATGGACTGTATAGTCCACGGGGTCGCAAAGAGTTGATGACAGTGACTTTCACTTTCACTAGGTTTCTCATAGCTTTTGTTCCAAGGAGCAAGCATCTTTTAATTTCATGACTGCAGTCACCATCTGCAGTGATTTTGGAGTCCAAGAAAAGAAAGTCTGTCACTGTTTCCATTGTTTCCCCATCTATTTGCCATGAAGTGATGGGACCAGATGCCATGATCTTAGTTTTTTGAATGTTGAGTTTTAAGCCACCTTTTTCGCTCTCCTCTTTCACTTTCATCAAGAGGCCCATTAGTTCTTCTTTGCTTTCTTCCATAAGGGTGGTGTCATCTGCATATCTGAGGTTATTGATATTTCTCCTGGCAATCTTGATTCCAGCTTGTGCTTCATCCAGCCTGGCGTTTCGCGTGATGTACTCTGCATATAAGTTAAATAAGCAGGATGACAGTATACAGCCTTGACGTACTCCTTTCACAATTTGGAACCAGTTCATTTTTCCATGTCCAGTTCTAACTGTTGCTTCTTGACCTGTGTACAGATTTCTCAGGAGGCAGGTAAGATGATTTGGTATTCCCATCTCTTTAAGAATTTTCCACAGTTTGTTGTGACCCACACAGTCAAAGGCTTTACCATATAGTCAATGAAGCAGATGTTTTTCTGGAATTCTCTTGCTTTTCCTATAATCCAACGGATGTTGGCAATTTGATCTCTGGTTCCTATGCCTTTTCTAAATCCAGTTTGAACATTGGAAGTTCTCGGTTCACGTACTGTTGAAGCCTAACTTGGAGACTTTTGAGCATTACTTTGCTAGTGTGTGAGATGAGTGCAATTGTGCGGCAGTTTGAACATTCTTTGGCATTGCCTTTCTTTGGGATTGGAATGAAAACTGACCTTTTCCAGTCTTGTAGCCATTGCTGAGTTTTCCAAATTTGCTGATATATTAAGTGCAGCACTTTAACAGCATCGTCTTTTAGGGTTTGAAATAGCTCAGCTGGAATTCCATCATCATCAGTGAGGGTAGCACTGTAACATTGTCTTATATATAAATCTGTTAGTAACATTTAGATTTGAGGTGAGTCTTTTGGTCCACTGTACTTATTGTTGTTGTTCAGTTGCTAAGTCGTGTCCAACTCTCTGTAACCCTGTGGACTGTAGCACGCCAGGCTTTCCTGTCCTTCACCATCTCCCAGAGTTTGTTCAAACTCATGTCCATTGAATCAGTGATGCCATCCAACCATCTTATCCTCTGGTGCCCCCTTCTCTTCCCACCTTCAGTCTCCCCCAGCATCAGGATCTTTTCCAATGAGTCAGCTCTTTGCATCAAGTGGCCAAAGTATTGGAGCTTTAGCTTCAGCATCAGTCCCTGGACAGAGGAACCTGATGGGGAACAATCTGTGGGGTCACAAAAAGTCAGACACAACTGAACAACTAACACTTTCACTCCACTGTACCCGAGCCGTAACTTAATACCCAGAGCTCTTTCCCACCACTAGCTGTGCAACAGGAGAGCAGACAGTTAAGAGCATCCTCACATGCCACGTTACTCTCCTTCGAGTTTGGTTTCTCTTGAACCACCTCAAAGACTTTCAGGACTCAACCCCCAACCTCTTTTGATGTCCTCCTTTGTTTTAGACCCTCCCATCTACCCAGGCTGGCACCACATGGGAGTTGATATTAAAGGATGATGAAGAGAGTTGTTTTCCCCAGGACCATCTTCACATCAGTCTGACAATGCATACACAGGTCTTCCATCAGTGGATTCCCATTAGATCTCAAAAATTTGAGAGGCCCTTAGCAAACATGTTAAGAAGAATTTTCATCAGCCCTGAAATATTTCAGCATGTATATTTCTGGCTGGTTTTAGAATCAGTTGATGTTTCTCAAACGTGAGAACTCAGACCAGCCAAGATTATTTCTAAAGATACCAGTTTGAGAAACACTGGTCTGTATATGGTTAAATGGATCTATAGCCAGTAAACGTAGGTCATTATCGCTGTGTTGGAATTTTGCGCCTGGACCCCTCAGAGAATCCAAGGTCTCTAGGGATCAAAGATTTAAAATCACTATCCTGGCTATTAACTTCATTAAGGATTAAAAAAAAAGCCCTGAAACATTGGAATGTGTCAGTAGTTGTCAATGTCAGTGTCCAGAACAAGCCCCTTGACTTCCAGATTCAGTGACCCCCCCCCATCCACAGCCCCTGTAATGTCCCTCTTTCTCCCCATGTTATAGTATGTTGTGTAGTGAGCTTGATTGCTTAATTTATTAGGTTTATGTCTACCCCACCTCATTCCAAGTTGAAAAGTAAGGCAACTTTAAGGCTTTCAAAGTCTTTTTTTTTTCTTTCCTTTTCTTCTTTTGGCTGCACAGCAGGATCTTAGTTCCCTGACCAGGGATCGAACCATGTTCCCTGCAGTGGAAGTCCAGAGTCCTAACCACTAGACCACCCGGGAATTCCCAAATTTTGCATTTCATGAGTTGAACCATGAATACTGGTAATTGCCTACATTAATAATGGTCATCTTTTCTGACTTCAAGGAATTCTTTGGTTCCTAACTTTTTCTCCTAATAATGTTTGAGTTTTTTCCACCTTACTCCCTTGCTGCTAGTGGGCTCTAGCTGGTGACAAAATAAATGAAGTTCTTGGTTCAATAACAACAGAAAAACTCAGAAGCCATCATGCTGAGTTTGACAGTTTCCTTTTATTACATATGGGTATAACTGTGAAGATATAGTCATTTTTTTTCTAGGAAAGTGTCATATTATTTCACAAAAAGCAACCAGTGACTTCACCTGAAGAAGCTTGGGAACCCCCTGCAAAAGCTCTAGCACTTCTTACATTGCGTTGTGGTGAATTATTGCATCTGTCTTCCAAAAGAGAGTGAGTTCCTTACAATCAGGAACTGTGCCAGAAAGTCTGATACAGCCTTACAATTACAAAATTTAACAGTCCATAACAATATAATAAAAGAAATAAGATGAGAATACTTTATATCCTAGGTGACATAGACAGTTACTTTCCTTGGGTAAGTGGCTGTTTTATGGTGTGACTTGTTGATCATGACACTTATTAGGATATTGTTTGCTTAAATAAACACAGTAACTTACATTTTGGCCTTGCTTTTATAGTCCTGCAAAAATGCTAAGGGTATTTATATTTACCCTTGCATTTTATGTCATACTCATTTGAAATTCCCAGTCCTTAACACAAGAACTGGCACATAGTGGGCGCTGAGTATTGGTTAAATATTTACTCTCTTCACCCACCGAGCAACATCATTAAATGTAGTGATTAAAGAAGTGGGTTTCCCCGTACCCTAAGCTTTTTTTCAGGGTAGAAAACAAAAGAAGGCAGGACTAAAGCAATTTACTGTCCTCCTTTTCTCCTTCCCTCCTCCTTTTAGGATCTCTGATCCCACAATTCATGCTAATGAACTCATATAAGCTGTTCTTAGCTCCTAAAGTAATTTCTTCCGAAGATGGAATAATAGGGACTGGATTGACTTTCTTTCATAAAAGTTAAAAATTAGATAAAACATGATTATTAGACATTGACTATCAGGCAGCCCAGGACAGTGACTCATGAGAAAGAGAAAATGGGTAAGATGAGTCCTGTAACTTCCCCAGTGTCCTGTCTGGGGAGGGTTTCCAGGCCACGGCACTGGGTAAAGGAACCCAGGTGGCATCTGGTAGTCTTCCTGAACTGAGCTGATGTTGCTGGGATGTAAAAGTAGCTACACTCGTGGGGGCAGAGCCAGAGAAGAGAGCCGTGCTGAGATAAATGCAAAACCCTGGAGAGTGTCTCCCTTGGCTCTTCAGCTGATACCCAGTCACTTCATGCGATAGGGAAGCTACCCACGTCCTGGGAGAGAACCAACCAAAAGGATTAGAGCTCACACAGGGCAGAGACTAGTTTGTGTTTCCACTTGTAAGAGTGCAAAAATCTTTACAATTCTGCAATATCAAGTGAAGTACTCAGGTGGGCATTGGGCAAAACTGACCCTAGACTAAAGACTGACAAAGCTTAAAATCAGACCTCAAGAGAATCAAACTATTAAACTATTCCTACAAGCAACCTAATTGTGTCCTAGACAGAGTTCAAAAATACAAAATATCCAGTACTCAATAATGTAAAGTTAGCAATGTCTGGAATCCAATCCAAAAGATTACTAGGCATACAAAGAAGAAGAAAAACACTACCCATTATAAGGACAAAAAAAAATCAATCAGTAGAAACAGACCCAGAAATGATACAAATGATAGAATTAGTAGAGAGGGATATTAAAAAGTTGTCACTATTCTGCATAATTTCAAGAAGGTAGAAGAAAGATTGAACATACTAAAGACAAGGAAGATATTTTTAAAAAATACCCAACTACTAGAGATGAAAGCTACAATGGTTGAAAATTTAAAAATACATTGGATAGGATTAATAAGTGATTAGACACTGCAGAAGGAAAGATTAGTGTGCTTGAAGACATAGCAATAGAAACTATCCTAAATAAAAACCAGAGATATCAAAGGACACTTAAAAAGTTTTGAAACAGCACCAATGAGCTGTGGAACCACTTAAAAGCAGCATATTCATAGGTAATTGGAGTCCCTGAAGGACGGGTAGGACATAGAGAATATGAAGTAATAGCTGCAATTATTCAAGATCAGCTTACCTACCTCCTGAGAAACCTGTATGCAGGTCAAGAAGAAGCGGTTAGAACCGGATATAGAAAAACAGACTGGTTCAAAATTGGGAAAAGAGTACTTCCAGGCTGTGTATTGTCACCCTGCTTTTTTAATTCATATGCAGAGTACATCATGTGAAATGCTGGGCTGGGTGACTCACAGCCAGAATCAGGATTGCTGGAAGAAATATCAACAGCCTCAAATATGCAAATGAGATCATTCTAATGACAGAAAGCAAAGATGAACTAAAGAGCCTCTTGATGAAGGTGAGAGAGGAGAGTGAAAAAGCTGGCTTAAAACTCATCATTCAAAAAACTAAGATCATGGCATCTGGTCCCATTACTTCATGGCGAATAGATGGGGGAAAAGTGGGAACAATGGCAGATTTTCTTATCTTGGGCTCCAAAATCACTGCGGATGGTGACTGAAGCCATGAAATTAAAAGATACTTGAAGAAGAAGAAAAACTTCTTCTTAGAAGAAAAACTATGACAAACCTAGACAACCTATTAAAAATCAGAGACATCGCTTTGCCGACAAGGGTCTGTTACAGTCAAAGCTATGATTTTTCCTTAGAAAAAGACTCCTTAGAAGGAAAACTATGACAAACCTAGACAACCTATTAAAAATCAGAGACATAGCTTTGCCAACAAGGGTCCGTTTACAGTCAAAGCTATGATTTTTCCAGTAGTCATGTACGGATGTGAGAGTTGGATCATAAGAATGTTGAACACCAAAGAATTGACACTTTCAAACTGTGGTGCTGGAGAAGACTCTTGAGAGTCCCTTGGACAGCAAGGAGATCAAATCAGTCGATCCTAAAGGAAGTCAACCCTGAATATTCATTGGGAGGACTGATGCTGAAGCTCCAATATTTTGGCCACCTGATGGGAAGAGCTGACTCATTGAAAAAGACCCTGCTGCTGGGGAAAATTGAGGGCAGGAAGAGAAGGGGGCGAAAGAGCATGAGATGGCTAGATGGCATCACTAGCTCAATGGACATGCGTTTGAGCAAGCTCCGGGAGAAAGTGAAGAACAGGGAAGCCTGCTGTGCTGCAGTCCACAAGGTCACAAAGAGTCTGCCACCACTTAGCAACTGGACAACAAACAACAACAACAATGGCTGCAATTATTCTAAGTTGGAGGAAGATTATAAACTTACAGATCATGGAAATTTAATGAATCCCAAGCACAATAAGCATGAAGAAAATATTGCCAAGGCACATCATAATCAAAGGGCTTAAAACCAGTGATAAGGAGAAAAATCTTTGTATTGGGGGTGGGGGATGAGGGTGGGGAGGGGAGACCTGTTACGTACAAAAGGACAAAAGTAAGAACCACAGCAGAATTCTATTTAGAAACAGGGCAAGCAAGAAGCAGTACAGCAGTATCTTTGAAGAACCAAAAGAAAACAGGCTCATTGAAGAGGATTTTGAGCAAACTCCAGGAGAGAGTGACAGACGGGCAGTCTGGGACGCTGCCGTCCATGGTGTGGCAAGGCATTGGACACGACCTAGTGGCTGAATGACAGAACTATATATATCCAGTGAAATACATTTCAAAAATTCAGGCAAAATAAACATTTAAAGACATATGAAAGAATTCATCACCAGATCTGTACTTCAGAATATTCAAGGAGATCCTTCAGGAGCGGGGGAAATGATACCAGATGAAAATCTGAATTCAGTCAAAGGATTGAAGAGCACTGGAACTGGTAAATATATGGGTAAAAATAAAAGTGCCTACAGCTCATTATACCTTCAGAAATCACCTGAGAAGACTGCCCATGCCATAGCTCAGGACTGCTTAAATAAAGTTTCCTACTGATCCCTGTGCTAGCTCAGCACCTTTTAAAGGCAAATTTGTGAATGATTGGGAAATTATGACATATACTGATACTATACCAAATCAACACAAATAAAGCAAATGTCAGTAATTTTTTTTGTATGTTGGTAAGATAACCTGTTTTATTGATTCTTGATGATCTTTTAAAGTTTTAGCTTACTAGTCATCATTTTCACTAGATAATGTTTTTGGAAGAAGAGAAAACAGAAAAGCATATAAGGGAGAGAAGAGAATCATTTGTGATAGCAGTCACATATCAGATTTCATTTGGTGAATTATTTGAAATTCTGTGTTATGACTTTTAACGTTTTCTTCTGCTCCTAGGTTATAATGTCTTAAATCAGTAGAATTGATTTGCTTAGCTAGCTTTCCTGAAATTTGTTCTTGAAACCAACAGATTTCTTGATATAAGAGCTCAGATTTTTTTCCTCCAATGTAAAAAAAAATATATATATATATAGCCTACCATCTTCCTCTTTTATCTCTGGCTTGGCAGTCTTTAAAATCTTTCTGTATTCTTAATGAATATCAAACTGTCTGTAAGATATTTCTTCTGAGATAGCTGATGTAGGTTATTCTTGAGGCCACTGGACTGCTTGAAAATTTTCCAAGTATTTGATGTCCAGTATGTTTACGTAGAGTGAGCCTGACTTGAGCGTCTTGTGTTTCATGGATCGTCCCATCCTCTTTGTTTTATTAATTATATTGGGGTGGGGGCCGCTGCTCAGCTTGTTGGATCTTAGTTCCCTAACCTGGAATCAAACCCTGGCCCCAAACAGGGAAAGCCCAAAATCCAGCCACCCAATTTCCCTCCCAGAAGCAGCTGGTATTGCTGGTTATTTGTGCCTTATTTCAGGGTCTGGATACGTATACACACATTTTTATATATTTTCCCTCTACCCAACACTTCTGGTATCAATTATATTCACCCACACAATGGAGTGTTACACAGCCATTGAAAATAATGAGGCAGATGTGTAGAAACTGACTTGGAAAGGTATATGATCAAAGGAACAAGAAAGGTGTATACCTCTTTCGTTTCATTTTTTTTAATGCTTTAAATATAATTTCAGTACCATAAGATTCACCCTTTAAAGTGTACAGTTTTAGTGATTTGATTCCACAACATTTCCATCACCTTAAGAAGAAATCCCTGCTGTGTTGTGGGTGTGTTGGATCTTAGTTCCCCAATCAGGATCAAACTCATGCCCCCTGCGTGGTAAGTGTGGAGACTTAGCCCCTAACCGCTAGGGACGTCCCCTGCACTGGATAGTCTTATACACATACCATTTCACACTTGTGCAAGAATATTTATAGGACAAGCACATGCTAGGTGACATGATTCGTGCATTTAAAAATTTTAAAGTAGTTGTCCTCTCCAGGGATTATGCTCTCACTAAGTCAAGTCGCTCAGTCGTGTCCCACTCTTTGCAACTACATGGACTGTAGCCTACCAGACTCCTCTGTCCATGGGATTTTCCAGGCAAGAGTACTGGAGTGGGTTGCCATATGCTCTCACTACCTAGGTGTAAAAGTCCCTCTTTTCCATTTCCTGACTAGCATAGTCCTTAACCAAACTTTATCTTTGCCAATCTGACAAATAATCTTATCTCATTGTAATTTTCATTTGCATTCTGTTATCCTAAGTGAGGGTGATTACTTTTACATGTTTAGGGGTTACTTGTCTTTCCTTTTTTTGGACTGATTTTTCATACCCTTTGATTTTCTGCAGGGTAGCTGACCTTTTTAAAAATATGAGCTCTTTATGTATTAGGGAGAAAAGCTGCTTGTGATACGAACTGAATTTGTTTTCCCCACTTTTTGTTTTTTTATTTTTATTCATTTTTTTTCTTTTATCATGCAGAATTTTTAAAAATTTTTGTCATCAAATTTGGCAGACTTCTGTGTCTTGTGACATACTTAGCCTTTTCCTACTCCAAGATTATAAAACAAAATTCTCCCATATGTTTTTCTTAAACAGTAAATCTCTTCTCATCCCTCACCTGCCCCACCACGTTTAACTCTTAGATCCATCTGGAGTTTATTTTTGTGTAAGATAGGAGGTATGGCTCCACCTTCTTTTCTCTAGAGGGCTAACGTTTTCTCCCACTGATTTGAAATGTCACTTTTACATTGTCTTCTTGATTAAGAACAGTGTGAGCAATTTTAAATATTAGCTTTCTTTCTTTAGGAGTGGTAGTCAGGGATTTCCCTGGTGGTCCGTGCTTAAAACGTTGCACTTCTAATGCATGGGGCGCTGATTCAATCTTGGATCAGGGAACCAAGAGCCCACGTGTGGCCAGGAAATAAAAATAAATTAATTTTTTTTAAAAAAAGTGGTAGTCAGGTGTCTGGGCAGTGCATTCTGATCTCTTGGGGCACCTATAAGAACTGCAGTCCCCTTCTCTCCCTGCCAGATCCTACTGCTGCAAACTGCTATCACCCAGGGGATGTGTCTTACTCTAGTGTGTGAAACCAAGAAGTAGTTTGTAACCTTTGATCTAGGGACTTCCTCTTGGAAGAGGGGTGGCCAGAGGCCCATCTCGTGAATCCAGAGTCATTACTTTAATGAGGGCTTCAACAAGAGCCCAGAAGTAATGGGGGAATCTTTCCAAAGAAAACTCAGCTCTTCACTTTGGAGTCATTAGTTTCTATCCTCAGGTTGTCTTTCTGCTTTAGAATCCTAGTCAGTTTCTACACATTCACTGTGGTAGATTTACTCTGATGGGGCCATCTGTCCTCCTGGGGAAAGAAATACTGGCTCGGGCTGCGTTGTGACTGTGTTGTGGCACCATGTGGAGCTGGGTGTGTAGAGGTAAGAGTCATCTCTTCTAATCTGAAAGTGTTTAGTCAGAAAAGAGTGTGGCCCTTTAAAAGGTAGAATTCTCAGAGTTGCCCTGACTATAAAGGCTCGTGGCATTCTACCCAAGGGGCGCTGGAGGAGAAGGTCTGTCTGGCAGGACTGATGCCGCGAGTAGGGTGGATGTCGCCAACAAGTGTTCTGTCGAGTGTCTGGGCAGCCCACTTGGTAGGGGAGGGTGTGCAGTGGCCTTTAACTTCATCCCTCTTGTACAGTTGTTCTTTTACTGGGTCTACTCAGGGAGCAGCTTGTCCCCGAGCTGTGGGGTGGCAGAGGCTGTCTGTGCTTGAAAGTCTTGGTGGCGGTGACACTCGGGAGGAGCCACTGGTGCCTCCTTCCTCTCGGGGTGTGTGTTACCCTGGGGCATCTCGTGCGCTGGAGGAGCTGATACAGGTGTTAGGGGAACCAGGGAGAGGTGTGAAAGGGTTCTGCCCTGATGCAGGCTGTTTTTCACATACATTTAGTTCGTTCTGAAAACTGTTAGACACTTAAAAAATGAATTTACAGAGGATACAGCGGAGCTCCATTTAAATAGTCATGTTGAAGTAAAGAAATAATATGCATTTTATAGGCTTAATTGTACATCATAATTGGCTAATGTAGTCCATGTGATTGTGATGTCTGGGAGACCAGCCCAGGGAACAGTAATGAGCAACAGCTAATGTGGCTCCCCATGTTAAATGTCAGGATTTAAGGGCGGACCTTCACACAAGTTTCTAGCATATCTACTTGATGATAGTTTTCCAGTTTCTCCTTCCTGTCCCTTTTCACCCCTCAAAAGCCATGTGAGTAAAGTCATCCTAGCATGCCCCTGGGTGACTCAACCTCTGAGTCCTAGACACAGATTTCACTTGGCCCGTGCTCCTCCCACAGTTGTGGCCATGGCTGTTAGCGTTGGATAAGCTGTCTGCACTGACCTCCTCCTGTCCCCCATCAGCTCTCCTCTCCACCAATGATCCACTCAGAGGATCCACCAGCAGCTGAACCCTGTCACCCACACCAACGCGGAGGTCCCACATGGGGGGATACTTACCCCTTCCAGACCCTTCCTGAGGAAAGCAAGTTTCCTTCCATGTGGCAGGAGTAATTTTTATATTTGTTTGGCCTTGTGACCGATGGGATGGGAAGTTGGGGGGGAAGTGGAGAGGAGATGGCAGTTTTAACCAAGAAAAAAAAACCTTAGTAGAAACTCTGCCTTCTTCGGGCGTGTCCCTCTTCTGGGCATCTCTTCAGGATTTCATTCCTCCGTCCAACTGCCGTTCACAACTGCCCTTTCCAACGGCTCCAGAACTCTTGGCCTGGGCATTCTGTGATGTAAATTATTCCACGCATGGCTCGAAATGGGTGCGAAGCAATGTTGCCAGGTGTCGGATCACTAGTGTAAGTTTCCTGGATCTCGGGGGAGGGAGGAGAAAGAAAAGGGGGAGAACCGCTCTTGGAATTTGTACAGTTGTTATTGTTTCAGCCAGAACACAGCGATTGTGCTGGCTGAGCTGGATGCTCTCGATGGCTGGGGAGAGAGGGAGCTCTGGGCTTAGAGCTGGGGTGAACTGGGAGTTGAGAGTTTCTACTTTAAAGATTCTAGTGTTAGGATGTACACTGTTTACAACTGAACAGTTGGCATTGCTTCTGGGAGGGAGGAACTTGGGACCTTCAGTGCCAAGCCTGTCACAGTACTGCCTGGGGCAGTGGTGCCTCTTCTGTCTCCAAAAGTAGGGAGAATTGACTTTTCTGTTTTCCTAAAGATAGCGAAAATATGGCTAGAAATCTGGATTGCTCACCAGGTTTGGAAACATCTAGTCACAAAATTCAAAGACCTCTGTATGCACGGATTTTTTTAAAAACAAAACTGTGATTGCTCCTCTTGTTCACTATACTTTTTGAGGAAGTTACTGTTCCTGGTTTACTGGCCCTTTGGGGAATTGCATGTGAAGGGTTGCTGCCAACCCCCTTAGATTTGTCTGGATTCCTTTTTGACTTGTCAGTTAAGGATTTGTGTTCAATAAAAACAATTTAAATTGAATACTTGATCTCTTGAATGACCACAAAAATTTAAAAATCACATTCATAATAAGCAATTAGAGGGAAGTGCACATGAATTACAGTTATTTACCTAGGAAAGTATAAGGTATATTTTTGTGTTGCGTTGATGCTGGTGGCTTTAATCTGCTGTGTTGAAACAGTGCTTTCTCATTCCTTCTCTTTATAGTTGTCATGGATGATGATGACGACTCGTGTCTCCTTGATCTTATTGGGTAAGACGCTCATTCCAGGACTGGGGTGAATTGAGTGTGTGAGGTCTGCTGTACTGAAACAACCTAATAAGCACCTTGAAACCAAGTGGGTTTTTAAAATAAAAATTAAATAATCATCAGAGGTATAGTAGAAATATATAGGTATAGTAGGAAAGTATAATATACCTACCTATAGGTATTTATAGGTATAGTAGGAAGACAGAGTGACATGGATTAACATAGGAGTCATCATTAGGTAATCCGTTATTAAATTCATTTTCTAAGAAATCCTAGGAGGCCGAAATGAGTGATAGTAGGAAATGAAATGACAGCAAAACAAAACAGACAAAAACTACTAATAGTTTTAAAACAAGGAGAGGATTTTACTTGAGCTAATATGTCATTTTCTTTTTACCCTAGTAAAAGTGAACTCTAAATATAAGTAATGTATTTATTTGCTGTTGTCTCTGTTTGGTGGTTGTTTTCTAGAGACCCACAAGCATTGAACTATTTTCTACATGGACCTAGTAATAAATCGGTGAGTAATACTCAGGCTGTCACAGTCATACATTTTGTTTCTTCTTTTACAGTCCAAGTGATCATTTTTTTGAATTTGTACCTTTGCAGAGCAATGAGGACTTGACTAATGCAGGATATTCTGCAGCCAATTCAAATTCGATTTTCGCCAACTCTAGTGTGAGTATTGGAAACTGCAGTGATCAGGTGTTTCTGTCTCATTGATGCCTGGTGACTGGAAGCTATAATTGCTTTTGGATCATGATGGGAATCCTCACTTCATCTTTTGCAGTTGCCACAAGAGGAAAAATCTATTGAATTATGTTGACAGTTTCTACTTTTAACTTAGCCTATTAAGATTTTTACTTTACTATTTTCCTAAGCTTTCAATTTTCTTTCTAAAATGCCATGGACACATAACCTGAGAAACTTAGAGTCTTTTGAACACTGTTACATAAGCTTTAAGAAAAAATCCTTCTGAATTATGGTTATGTTCTCATCCTTTTCATCTTAAACAAGGAAAAAGATCATAGTAACTGATACCTATTAAGCACTCAGTATGTTCTTGGCACTGAGAGCTTAACAAATATCAACCTCACTAACCGTTACAATAATTCCGTGAAGTATATAGTAGGTTCTATTAGTATCCATAATTGAAGATGAGGGAACTGAAGATTGGTACTTACTGAGTATTACACAGCCAGGAGTTGCAGAGCTTGGAATTGAACCCAGGCCACCAGGTTCCTTAAACCCTAGGAGCATCTAGACAAGAAATCTGACCTCCAGGACAGGTGAGTCCTGCCTGGAAACTGTATCCAGATGGCTGTGTTTAAGCCCGTGTTACTTTAATCTCTTAACTGCTTTGTTCTCCATGGATGATAGTCTAGAGTCCCAAGTTTGAATCCTTGCTCTGCCACTTTCTAGCTCTGTAACCTTGCTTATATCACTAAATCTCTATGAGGCTCAGGTTCTTTATTTGTAAATCCAGGAGAATGATAGATCTACCTCATAGGCTGGTTAAGATGAATGGAACTAGTCCATGGGCACACTGTTCAGTTAATGTCAACTTATCATCATCATCATCAGGATCTTTATTTTCTTCATCCATAATATGGAGTACCATTGGAGTAACATTTAGAAAGTTCTTGGGAATGTACAATTCTTTAACGTATTTGAGTGTATACAAAGTATGTCAGATCATAACATGTAAGACTCCTCCACATGCTAGGGGTGGCTTTAAAGTCACAACACTATCTCCTGTAAGGCTTGTGAATCAGTAGCAATTTTGAAATTCATTCTGAGTGGGCAATAACTGCATGCATGCCTGTAACCCATAAAGGAGGTATTTAGCCTGTTTCCCAACACTAATGATTTTTACTCACCAGCTCTCCCACTTCCATGTGAGTATTAATTCTAACTCTTCAGGCTGCTTCATTCAGGGTGTATTTTTGGGGAACTTGGATTGTGTCATGGCAGTAGAAATATTTTAAAAGCTTTGAAAAATATGAAATTTTAAACCCATGGTCTGTTAATTTGTGCACTGTGAAAACATCACCACTCAGGAGATAATCCACTGTTGCCTTGACCTTTCTCTGCAGAAACAAGCAAACAAACCTCCTTGGTTTCAGTGGCTTTTCCCCACTTCGTTTCAAATGACTTCAAGTTCTAATTGGGTGTCAGGTGAACTAGTCTTGCTTTTCTACCTGGTTCTTCCCGTCTTTTAGCCCCCAGAACACCATACCTTACTAACCTACGTCTGAGAATTTCTAGGGTTTTGAAAACTGGACTGTTCATTCTTCTTCTTCTTTTTTTTTTTTTTCCAGTCACACTGTGTGGCTTGCAGGATCTTAGTTCCCCAATCAGGGATTGAACCCAGGTCCTGGCAGTGAAAATACCAAGTCCTAACTGCTGGACCACCAAGGAATCCCTGGATTGTTTATTCTTGACTGATCTATTTTTAAATGTTTTTCTTCACCTTTTAACATTTTTAATTATGTTACAATATATATAACAACAAGTTTACCATCCTAACCATTTTTAAGTATACAGCTTGGTAGTGTTAAGTATATTCACATTGCCTTCACCCTGTGTTAAATAACTACTGATTTCATTTTTCTTTCTTTTATAATCTTGTCATATCCCATGATAAACTTCTGGCCCAGTGGAGTGTCTCTGATTTATCAGTAACCGTGTTCAGTTCTCTACATATGCCTGTTTTGTTGTCTCTAACTGGAATGCCCAGACCTTAAGGACTCATTACGGACAGACACTAATGCACAAGGGAGCACTTGACAGGTGGTGACCAACTTTTACTCTTGAATAGGACACTGATACAGTTTTTAAAGCATCATAATGAGCTGATTACTTCTAAGAAATCAAATGCCCATTCGCTCATTTCACATGGGAAGCTTCTTTTCATCCAGACTGATCTTGCCTGGACTGGGACAGGTTAGCACTAGGGGAGTTCTGAGAAACCTTGAAAGTCAAGGCTGAATCTGAGACACCTTCGGGACATCTAGTAGAACCACACTCAGAACTCCCAAAATTCACGTCTCCTCCTGTGGTACAATGAACTAGACACTGCTGTCTTCTGGATACACACATACCCTAGGCTGAGTCCCATTCAAGCTTTGGACTTGGGAGCAATCCTGAAAAAATAATGCCTGTGCCACTGTCTCAAAGAATAAAGCTACTCAGGTAGCCATGAGTATGTTTGCATTATTGATCTGTTCCCTATAAAATAATTTACCAGAGCAATGAATGCTTATACTTACCAAAAAAGAAAAAACAAACTTAAACATCATCACTAAGGAAATCAAGTATCAGAATAAGATAAGCAGTTTGGAGAGTTGAGTCTAAAAAGCAGACTGTTATGCTTTATTCATATTCAAAAGTGAGATTCATTTTTTGTTTAAGAATCTCTTTCAGAGGTGAGATATGCCGTGTAACCTCCCGCTTATTTTTTTAGAATGCTGATCCTAAGTCAGCCCTCAAAGCTGTAAGCAGCCAGCTTGGAGAAGGGCCCAGTGATGGACTGCCACTTTCAAGTAGCCTTCAGTTTCTCGAAGATGAACTTGAGTCTTCTCCTCTTCCTGATCTCAGTGAGGACCAACCTTTCGACATTCTTCAGAAATCCTTGCAGGAGGCCAATATCACCGAACAGACATTGGCAGAAGAGGCATATCTGGACGCCAGTATAGGTTCGAGCCAACAGTTTGCACAAGCTCAGCTTCATCCCTCTTCATCAGCATCCTTTACTCAGGCTTCTAATGTTTCTAATTACTCAGGTCAGACACTGCAGCCTATCGGGGTGACTCATGTGCCTGTTGGCACGTCGTTTGCAAGCAATACGGTGGGTGTGCACCATGGCTTTATGCACCACGTGGGGATCAGTGTGCCCAGCCAGCATTTGTCTAATAGCAGCCAGATTAGTGGTTCTGGTCAAATACAGTTAATTGGGTCATTTGGTAATCAACCTTCCATGATGACTATTAATAACCTAGATGGATCACAAATAATACTAAAGGGTAGTGGGCAGCAAGCCCCCTCAAATGTGAGTGGAGGGCTTCTCGTTCACAGACAGACTCCTAATGGCAACTCCTTGTTTGGGAACTCCAGTTCCAGCCCAGTAGCACAGCCTGTTACTGTTCCGTTTAACAGCACAAATTTCCAAACATCTTTACCTGTGCATAACATCATCATACAAAGGGGTCTTGCACCAAATTCAAATAAAGTCCCAGTTAATATCCAGCCAAAGCCTATCCAGATGGGTCAGCAAAACACATACAATGTGAACAACTTGGGAATACAACAGCACCATGTTCAGCAAGGGATCTCGTTTGCCTCTGCAAGCTCACCCCAGGGCTCAGTGGTTGGTCCGCACATGTCCGTGAACATCGTAAACCAACAGAACACGAGGAAGCCCGTCACCTCGCAGGCTGTGAGCAGCGCCGGGGGCAGTATCGTTATTCATTCTCCCATGGGCCAGCCTCACACACCCCAGAGTCAGTTCCTCATACCTACAAGCCTTTCTGTCAGTTCCAACTCGGTACACCACGTCCAGACCATCAATGGGCAGCTTCTTCAGACTCAGCCCTCTCAGCTCATTTCCGGCCAGGTGGCCTCAGAGCATGTCATGTTGAACAGAAACTCTTCCAACATGCTCAGGACCAATCAACCATATTCTGGACAGATGCTGAACAACCAGAGTGCCGCCGTCCAGTTAGTGTCTGGGCAGACATTCGCCGCCTCTGGAAGCCCGGTGATTGTCAACCACGCCTCTCCTCAGATCGTCGGCGGACAGGTGCCTTTGCAGCAGGCATCACCCACCGTCTTGCACCTGTCCCCTGGGCAGAGCAGCGTCTCCCAAGGAAGACCTGGCTTCACCACCATGCCCTCGGTGACAAGCATGGCAGGACCTAGTCGGTTCCCTGTTGTCAGTTCGTCCAGCACTGCCCATCCTAGTCTTGGGTCTGCGGTTCAGTCTGGTGCATCAGGATCAAACTTTACGGGAGATCAGCTGCCCCAGCCCAACAGGACTCCAGGACCGGTCAGTGTATCCCATCGTCTTCCAGTTCCTTCTTCCAAGTCTACCAGCACCTTCAGTAACACACCTGGAGTAGGAAGCCAGCAACAGTTCTTCTGTCAGGTAACGTTCCCTTTATCAAACAAATGCTTGGGTGATTACGGAATGGAAGAATGGAATATGTATTTGTAAGAATATAATTTTCATCCTAGGTTCCCAATTTATTATCTTAAGATGTTCAACTTATGATTGATTGCCTTTTTTCTTCTTAGTTAAAATGTTCTATCCTGCATAGCCTTGTGGTTTAGGGTGGAGACTTCATGGATTTCAATCTAGGCTGTATGACTGGGAACAAGTCTTACCTTACCTAACCTCTCTAGACTTAAGTTTTTCCATCAGTATAATGGAGTTTATATTAATAATACTACCATCCCACATAGTCATTGAGAAAGTTAAGTGAAATAATCTGTATAAAGCGCTTAGCATGGTCCCTGGCAAGTGGCAAACACTCAGCTCAGACGTGCTTAGCTCATCATGTCCAACTCTTTGCAACCTGGACTGTTAGCCGGCCTCTGTCCATGGGATTTTTCAAGCCAGAATACTGGAGTGGGTTGTCATTTTCCTCCTCCAGGGGATCAAAGAGCCAATATTAATACATATACTTGGTGGAATGTGTTATAGGCATTTACAAGGAAAGATTATTTCAGATTATTTACTTACATCATGGGGCTCAGACAGTAAAGAATCTTCCTGCAGTGTGGGAGACCTGGGTTCAATCCCTGGGTTGGGAAGATCCGCTGGAGAAGGGAATGGCAACCCACTCCAGTATTCTTGCCTGGAGAATGCTATGGGCAGAGGAGCCTGTCAGGTTACAGTCCATGGGGTCGCAAAGAGTCGGACACGAATGAGTGACTAACACTTTGGCTTCCCTCTCACTTGCATCATATAGAAGCCACTAGGTCCTATGACTATGGACTGGGTAGAGAAGTCGTGGCTGTTTCTTGGATGCCAACTGGAAAGGCTCAGGGACCCACTGAGACTCAGCAGTGGGTAACTGGCCTGCACAGAGGGATGCATACAGAGGGAAGGATACAGGGCAGTGGACTGGACCAAGTACTTGAGCCTGTTCTTACCAGGCTGCTTGCAGATGAATGACCAGGCAGTCAGTTACACCATGTGAAGATGATATTCCTGAAAAGCATTTCAAACATTTGTCAGCTGTAGTCCCTCACCCCATCTGCCAATCTTTGAACTCCTACGGCTTTTGGCTCTCGCTCATTCTGAGAATGTTCTGTAGCTCCAGTTCCATACCCTACCTTCCCGCTGTGGTCTACCCTCTCAACACCTCCATTTTCCCAGCCTTTCTTCTCCACATTTAGAAGAACTCAAAAACTTCTCTCTACCACGTAGGTCAGTATTTTTTAAACTGTATACCTTTGACTTAGTAATTCCATTAAGAATCCTAAGGAAACAGATTATTTATGATTAAGGATGTTCAGTGTACTCTTTTGGTATCAAAACTGTTTGTGTGTTTTGTTTGTTAAATTTTATTTATATTTATTTGGCTGTCCCACGTCTTAATTGTGGCATGCCAGATCTTCAATCTTAGTTCTGACATGTGGGATCTAGTTCCCTGAACAAGGATCAAACCCAGGACCCCTGCATTGGGAGCGAGGAATATTAGCCACTGAACCAGGGAAGTCCCTCTCTGTGTTTTGAAATAATAGACTTATAGAAAAATTAAAGTTGTGAGAATAGTGTAAAGAATTCTCATGTACCCTTCACCAAAATTCTCCAAATGTTAACTTTTTACCCCATTTGTTTTATTCTTCTCTCTCTCTCTGTTTCACACAAACACATACACAAACACACACACAGAGTTTTGAAGAGTAAATTGCAGGCGTGATGCCTCTTGACCCCTACATACTTCAGTCTTAACAGGTTTATTTCTTGAAGTCAGGGGCATTCCCCTACATAACCACAGTACTGTTATCAAAACCGAGAAGTCAGCATTATTACAATATTACTATTAAATCTACAGACTTTTTTCTGTGTAGTTCATTTTCCCAATAATGTCCCTTACGGCAAGAGAGAATAAAATTTGTTTTGTTTTGTTTTTATGGTCCAGGATCCAACCTAGGATCACTGCCTAATTCTGTTGTCATGTCTTTAAATCTGAAACAGTTTCCTCATCTTTTATGACCTTGACTTTTTGAAGAGTACAAATCAGTTATTTTATTGAGTGTCCCTCAATTTGAGTTTCTCTAATGTTTCCTCATGATGAAATTCAGGTTATACATTTTTGGTGGCCTTCCCTGGTGGCAAAGAATCTGCCTACCAATGCAGTAGATGTGGGTTTGATCCCTGGTTCAGGAAGATCCCCTGGAGAAGGAAACAGCAACCCACTCTGGTATACTTGCCTGGGAAATCTCATGGACAGAGGTTATAATATATGGGGTCTCAAAGAGTCAGACTCAACTGAACAACTAAACAGCAACACAGTTTTGATAGGATTCCACAGAAGTGGTGTGTGTGTCCTCATGGGGTGGACTTGTCCCATTGCTGGTGGTGTTCACGTTCAGCACTTGCTTAAGATGGGGTCTGCTTCATGTGGTGTCTGATGTATCATTAGTAAGCTTCTTTGGGCAGCTACATTGAGATTATGTAGATATCGTTTCTTGTCAAACTTGAACAAACTAGTTTAAGCTTTCATTGATAATTCCTGACCGAATCAGTTGTTACTCAGTCAGCTGTTACTGTGATGGTCACCACATAGAGACTTTCTAATTCTATCAAGTTTATTCTACCTTAATTGTTAGCATTCTTCTCTAAGGAAGAATTTTCCTGTTTCTCCCTTTTACTTCTATCAGTATAGATGCATAGATTCTCATTTAATGAGTTAAAATTGTTGCAATAAAAAAAAATTGTTGCAATCATTTATTTTGATGCTCAAATTGGTTTTTTTAAATTATTTTTTACAATGAAACTTGAGATTATATGCTCTTTTTTTTTTTTTTCACTTTGATGCTTAGGTTTCTTTGGGTTTATATGTTTATTTAATTTTTTGGTTGCATGGCATGTGGGATCTTAGTTCCCTGACAAGGGGTTAAACCCACATCCCCTGCTTTGGCAGCACAGAGTCCTAACTACTGGGCCACCAGGGAAGTTCCACTTAAGTTGATTTGATGGCCATTGAGCGCCCCTCCACACTGGCTGCTGGTCCCTCTGACATGTTTACATTTTGCTTTGAGCACTGCCTTTTAATTTCTGGGAAAACATGATGTTCCATGTTTGCCTTTCACTTTCCTGCCCGTGCCTTGGAATTCAACCATTCAGCAAAGGCCTTGTTCCTTCTAGTGGAGAACAGTACTTAGAAGCCAAGATCTGAGCACTACATATTCATTGCTACTGACGTTGTCTCAACTGGGACTTATATATATTTACACATACACAACATCTGTAGCTATCTATTATCTGTTTATCTATATATCTATATTTAAAACAGTAGGTTCATATTGATACTTCAATTCTAATCCAGGACCACCAGATTCGTTATTCAAGTCTCCTTTTCCATATTTATCACTCCCTTTTCTAATAGTGAAAAAGCCTACCCCATAATATATTTATTTGCCCAATCCTAGAATACATAGAAAATAGTTTTAGAATCACTAATTCATGGGCTTCCCTGGTGGCTCAGAGGGTAAAGCATCTGCCTGCAATGCAGGAGACCTGGGTTTGATCCCTGGGTTGGGAAGATCCCCTGGAGAAATGGCAACCCACTCCAGTATTCTTGCCTGGAGAATCCCATGGACGGAGGAGCCTGGTAGGCTAGACTCCACGGGGTCACAGAGTCAGACACGACTCCACTGTTGAAAACAAACCTACTTCAGATTTGATTGCTGATTTACAGTTCCGTCTTTACCCTAAAGGTATATAGTCAAAACACTGTTCCAAAGTTACTAGGGTTAGTACTTATTTTTCCTTCCTTGGTGTGGCTGTGCTATTCTTTTGAACTATGCTTTTGCTTATTTGTTTCTGTTTGTATTTCGTTCTAGAATTCTTTACCCGCTACTTTTGTTGATTTTATCTATTTAGTTTCTTTTGGACGAGTGAACCATTAGCGCAGTCCCAAACGTCAGGGCTGTGCAGAGTGTGTGGGGCAGTCTCCCTCCTCCCTGGCCCCTCTCCTGCTCACAACCGCTCCATCCTTTCCTGCCAGTTCTCCTCCATCACCTCTATTTGCCAGTCTCAGTAGTCTCTCCTTTATTTATCGTCTGTTTATTTTCACACAAGTAAGCAGATACATGTGTATTTTCTTATTTCCCCTCTTTTCTTACTCAAATATAGCATACTATAGATATTCTCCTATACTTCAGCTGCCAAAAAGTTTTCTAAACCCAGTATAGTAATTCTCCTACTATAGGATTTATATATATATAAATTACTGAATATAATGAAGTATTATATAACTGTTTAAAATGTTTTTGAAAAATAATTAAAGATTTGAGGGAAGGCTTATAAAATCATTTTGGGCTTCCCTGGTGGCTCAGCTGGTAAAGAATCTGCCTGCAATGCGAGAGACCTGGGTTCAATCCCAGGGTTGGGAAGATCCCTGGAGAAGGGAAAGACTACCCACTCCTGTATTCCGGCCTGGAGAATTCCATGGACTGTATAGTCCATGGGGTCACACAGAGTCAGACACAACTGAGCAACTTTCACTTATAAAATCATTTTAAGTGCACATTTAAACATGAAATATTTAAAATGTACATTTAACTGCAAAATAGTTAATAAGCAATTTGCTTTCTCTTTTAGAAAAATGATGAAAGACAGTATGATGAACTAGAAAGTAGAAAACCCTCTTGCTTACCAAACACTCAGAAACTTGATTAAAAGGAAATGTACTACTCCATTAACAGCAGTTCCTTGGATGGTGGAATTACAGATACTCTGTTTTCTTCTAATTTAAAAAATTTACCCACGTAGAGGAGGTGATACCTGGAAAGCATTTATCAACATATTGATGCATTTTTTTAAAAAGTAAAACTTCCCATTGGTAACAACTAGAAACAGTTCCAAAATAGCTTAGAATGAAAAGTAAGCCCTCTTCTTCCAGGTTTCCCAACCACAGGCCACCAGTGTTTCTGTGTTCTTTCTCTTTCTCTTCCCCCAGAGACATCCTTTGCATACCCAGCACACGTCACATATGCACTTAACTCTACAACACACCGTACTTATTACCATACTCATTTTTACTTAATTAGATAACTTGAGGATCTCATGATATCTGTATATATTGGTCTACTTTATGTTTATTATAATTGATTATACATAATCAGCCACAGCATGGTCATTTCCTTTCTTTTTCATTTTTTTCAATAATGCTTCAATGAAGGGGGGAAAAAATCTCTCTCTCTAACTCCCCGAAGTTTCAATTATCCAAAGGTAACAAGAAGCATATTCCGGCAGCTCCAAAGTAATTTTTTGTGACTTTTAATGTCAAAGAATATTGGGAACTCAATCTTGCATTATACTCCATGTGTTCTGCTGTAGGTTTTCCAGAACAATTAAAGCATCAGGTATTTTGGAATAAGGAGGGCATAACCTTGGAGGCTGCACAAACTGGAAAAGTAGTCTTGAGGTGCCATCTAACATTTACACTCCCAGGAAATCCAGAAGCACAGTGACTCTTTTACTTTATAATCTCTGTATAAATTACCTTATAGAACATTGTAAGGAACAAAAATATCATCATCAAGGGCTTTCAAGGTTTATCTACTTGGGGAAATTTCATTTAGCAAGTTTTGATACTATAAAGTGTTAATATTAAATGGGTTTTAAATATAAACTGTATTTATTTTTGCCATCGAAATACACTTATTTGGTTCAGAATTCAAAAGGTACAGAAAGTTGTGTACTACAGTGAAAAACTTCCTTCCTCCTGTCGCCAGCCACCCAGTTGCCTTTAGTTTTACCAGCTTCTTAACGAGTGAACTTAAGTCCCCGCCCCACCTTTTCTTTTATGAAAACTTTCAAAACTACAGAAAAGTTGGGAGAGTACAGTGAACCTCCTCAGCGAGATTCACTACTTGTTTATGCTTTGGAGCATTTGTTTTGTTTGTGTCTGGATGTCTTTCTCTCTTTCCAAACAGACACACACAGACACACACACACACACACCCTTTCCTCTGAACTATTTTGAAAGTAAGTTGCAAAATGGCATGAGCCTGCTAAATTCTTTAGCAAGTATCTCCCAAAAACAAAGACTGTCTTCAACACAACCTCAGTATCACTATCATGCCCAGGAAATTTAACGTTTGTATAATAACATTATATCAGATTTCTTCCTGTTGAGCCAGTAACGCCCTTTATGACAATGCCCTTTATGACAATGCCTCGCTCTGATCACTTACTGTCACGTCTCTTTAGGCTACAGCAGCCTGGATCAGTTGTTTCAAGGGTGGCCCTCAGTGCATTGACTGATTGTCTCCTCATGAGTAGATTCTGGCCAAGTGGCTGGCTTATAACGTTTGTTTGTCCCCTTTATGGGTGATCACTTGGTTCCCATGCCGCCCCTGGCCAGGTTTCTCCTCGAGGTATTCAAAAGTATCTTATTCCAGTACAAGGAAGACATCATCTCTGGGACGGTGTTTTGGGACTATGTGACCTGCTTGTTTCTCAGCCCTTCACCATTGACTTCGCTGATATATATTACATTAGTGGTTGCAAAATGATTTTCTAATTATCCTATCTACTGTTAGTGATTGAGATTTTTCCAAAAAAGAGAGCTTTTTCTTCTTCTCACATTGTGTATATATGTGTGCTGCTGCTGCTGCTAAGTCACTTCAGTCATGTCCAACTCTGTGCAACTCCATAGACGACAGCCCACCAGGCTCCCCCGCCCCTGGGATTCTCCAGGCAAGAACACTGGAGTGGGTTGCCATTTCCTTGTCCAATGCGTGAAAGTGAAGTCATTCAGTCGTGTCCGACTCCTAGCAACCCCATGGACTGCAGCCCATCAGGCTCCTCCGTCCATTGGATTTTCCAGGCAAGAGTGCTGGAGTGGGGTGCCATTGCCTTCTCCGGTATATATGTGTATGTGTGTGTATAACACTATGAAATCATAGTTGTTTTTTTTTCTTTTTAATTTATTTAATCAGCTATGCCAGGTCTTAGTTGCAGCATGTGGGACCTAGTTCCCTGACCAGGGATTGAACCCAGGCGCCCCTACATTGGCAGTGTGGAGTCTTAGCCACTGGACGAAGTCCTGACATCATAGTTGGTTTTTTCATTCATTTTAAAACTACTTATGGGGGATTTTATTTTATTTATATACTTACTTATTTACTCTATTTGGCTGCATCAGGTCTTCATTGTGGCAAGCAGGATCTTCATCTCATCATGGGGGATCTATCGTTGCATGCACTGACTTAGTTGTGGTGTGCAGGCTCAGTAGTTGTGGCGCGTGGGCTTGGTTGTTCCACGGTGTATGGGATCTTAGTTTCCCAACCAGGGATGAACCTATGTCCCCTGCATTGCAAGGCGGATTCTTTTTTTTTTTTTTTTAATTAATTTATTTATTTTTTCAGTGGGTTTTGTCATACATTGACATGGATCAGCAATAGATTTACACGTATTCCCCATCCCGATCCCCCCTCCCCCCTCCCTCTCCACCTGATTCCTCTGGGTCTTCCCAGTGCACCAGGCCCGAGCACTTGTCTCATGCATCCCACCTGGGCTGGTGATCTGTTTCACCATAGATAGTATACATGCTGTTCTTTCGCAACATCCCACCCTCACCTTCTCCCACAGAGTTCAAAAGTCTGTTCTGTACTTCTGTGTCTCTTTTTCTGCTTTGCATATAGGGTTGTCGTTACCATCTTTCTAAATTCCATATATATGTGTTAGTATGCTGTAATGTTCTTTATCTTTCTGGCTTACTTCACTCTGTATAATGGGCTCCAGTTTCATCCATCTCATTAGAACTGGTTCAAATGAATTCTTTTTAACGGCTGAGTAATATTCCATGGTGTATATGTACCACAGCTTCTTTATCCATTCATCTGCTGATGGGCATCTAGGTTGCTTCCATGTCCTGGCTATTATAAACAGTGCTGCGATGAACATTGGGGTGCACGTGTCTCTTTCAGATCTGGTTTCCTCAGTGTGTATGCCCAGGATTCTTAACCACTGGGCCACCAGGGGAGTCCCTGTGAGGAACTTGAAACATGAACAAAAGTAGACAAGATAGTGTATTGAACCCTCATGCTCAATCAGCTTCAGGGCTCACCCACTCACGGTTGCTTCTGTGTTAATCCATACCTGACTCAGGCTTCCCTGCCCAGTATTATTCTGAAGCTAATCGAGACATATAAGTTCATCTCCTAATTTTTTAGTGTATTTCCCTAAAATATTGTGTATTTTCTTTCATAGTTAATGTTGCAATCTATTGCTTTCTTTATTCTTTTGATGCTTAAATTGTCCCCAGTTTGGTCAGTGGAGGCGAGGCCTACTTAAGATGGCTTCTGTACTTCTGTCACCCCACTTTGAGCATTAACCTCCTTTGAGCACTCTATGGGACGAGACATTGTAAGCATGTCTTCTGATTTCCTTGCCTCACACCTAGAATCAGTCATCTCTCTAAGGAGCCCTGTGAATTTAAATCTCTTCATGCAAAGAGTCATTTACAGGACTTAGGCTTTCTCATGAATGGATTAATATTTCACAAGTCACTGATGAAAGAGGTGCAGTTTGCAAGAGTTTAACCTGTCAAACAAAAGTAAACAAATTAAGTCTAACTCTCTTTAGATCACTAATAGATTTAGTAGATCTTAAATTCCCTGACAGCTTTGTGTGAGAGATTTCCAGGAGTGGTCACCACTGAAGTCTCCAACCTTCCCTGCCCCTTTCTAATTCCTTCCCCATCCAGCTCAGCCTGCCTACCTTACCATGGAACCACCGAATCCTCAGACACTCATACTTCATAATCTAGATGTTCTTGCTTTTTTCTTTTCCTTCTGTACTTTTAATAGGTTACTGAATCCTACAAATTCTTCTCTGAGTGTCTCATATCCATTCTTCCCAATAACAATGAAAGTAATAATATTATTAACAACTGGTACATGCAGGGGTTATCTGTATTATTTCTAATCCTTACTTTGGGACCATAGGTAGCATTATTGTTCCCATTTTGCAATAAGGAGTTGGAGGTTCAGAGCATGGGCGAATTGCTCTAAAGGCAGACTTCACCTGCTAACTGTCTTACCACGCTGTCTCCCATTGCTCTCCTTTCTGCATCGTACTTGGGGCTAGACTTTAAGAGGGGCAGCGATATAATGGGGAAAACAAGAGTTGGAATAGCAATCAGAGCTCACTTGCAGGTCCTCCTCTGCCACTGACTGGTTTTGTGATCTAAGTTCATATCTTTAATTCTAAGCCCTTGTTTTCTCTTGAAAATGAGGAAACTCTAGCCAAGCCATAGAATCATCTGGGGAGCTTTGTAAAAATATGGATACCCCCATAAATTCTGACTTAAATGGTCTGGATTAAAGGCTCTAGGCATTAGCATTTTTCAAAAGCTCCCCAAGTGATTCTAAAGTGCAAACAGGAAGAAGGGCCAATAGGTAGACGGTTCCCAAGGCCCATTTGTATTATCATTAGGGGGCTGTCACCATTGTCTGAGTGATTAATCTGCCTTCAGCCTCTTCTCAAAGTGTGGTTTCCATCACATTCATCTTCCCAAAACATTTGTTCGGTGACCTAAACCACATGATCTGGGAGCTTCTCATTGCACAGGAGAAAAGTACAAACCCCCAGCCCAGCCCTTAAGCTGAACTCAAGCTGAATTCTTCAGGTTAGCCAGGCACGACCCCTCATGGTTCCCCAAACAGGCCAGACTCATCATGAGCCCCAAGCCTCTGCTGATGGGTATCCACTGAATGTCCTTTCCTGTCTGGCCTGACGGCTTCCCCTCCATCAGGGTATCCAGGCTTCTAAAAGAGTGAAGCCTTTCTCACACCATCCATTGATCTCCTCTCTGCACTTTTTGTTTACACTGCCCACGAGGTACATAATCACTCGCTGTACTGTTTCCTTCATTGATTCATTCATTCAGCAGTGTATCAGCACCCACGTGGCCAGCCCTGGGCCATGTCCCAGGGCTACGACAGGCTGTTGCGGGGCAGAAGGCGCGGACAAGCTGACCAGCATTCTCAGTGCTCTGGTGGGAGCAGCCTGGAGCTCCGGGCTCCAGAAAGGAGCCTGTCACCCAGATGGGGCAGGTTTCCATGAAATAGTGGTTTCTGACTGAGCCCTCCTAAAGGAAAAGCAAGTTATCCAGCACAAGAGGGTCTGAGTTGAGAATGTTCAGGCAGTGGGATAAACAAGTGCAAGGCCTTGGGGAGGGAAGAGAATGTGGTTCTGCAGGGGAAGGAGAGCAGGTTCAAGTGAGGCATGAAGATTTAGGTGGGAAAGGTAAGCAGACACTAAATCGCACGGGACCTTGATGCTGTGTCACAGAGCCATCGTGGTATCACAACCTAAGCGTGACAGTGAAAACCGACTCCACCCGGGTGGCAGTAGAAGTGGCGAGGCGTGAACTGGATTTGAAGCAGGTCAGATAGAATTTCTGGTTGATTGGCTGGAGTGGCGGAATAAGGGTGATGCAAATTCCCGACTTTTTTAAGCCAAAAAGTTGGCTTAAAACTCAACATGCAGAAAACTAAGACCATGGCATCTGTTCCCATCACTTCATGCAAATAGATGGGGAAACCATGGAAACAGTGAGAGACTTTATTTTTGGGGGCTCTAAAATCACTGCAGATGGTGATTGCAGCCATGAAATTAAAAGATGCTTGCTCCTTGAAAGAAAAGCTATATGACCAACCTAGACAACTTATTAAAAAGCAGAGACATTTCTTTGCCAACAAAGGTCTGTCTAGTCAAAGCTATGGTTTTTCCAGTAGTCATGTATGGATGTGAGAGTTGGACTGTAAAGAAAGCTGAGCGCCAAAGAATTGATGCTTTTGAACTGTGGTGTTGGAGAAGACTCTTGAGAGTCCCTTGGACTGCAAGGAGATCCAACCAGTCCATCCTAAAGGAAACCAGTCCTGAATACTCATTGGAAGGACTGATGCTAAAACTCCAATACTTTGGCCACCTGATATGAAGAACTGACTCATTTGAAAAGACTCTGATGCTGGGGAAAACTGAAGGTGGGAGAAGGGGACAACAGAGGATGAGATGGTTGGATGGCATCACTGACTTGATGGACATGAGTTTGAGAAAGCTCTGGGAGATGGACAGGGAAGCCTGGCATGCTGCAGTCCATGGGGTCACAAAGAGTCAGAAACGACTGAGCAACTGAACTGAACTGAGATTTCCGACTGTGACACCCAGGTTCACTGAAATAGAGAACAGGGGAAGACGTCATGGTTTGAAGGGAAATTCTGAGTTTAGTTTAGGATGTTTGTCAAGGGTGAGGTACTTGTGTGACAACATAGTTGTATGGGAAATGGCTCCATATGCTGAAGCAGAGGGCAAAATGCAAGCTGAAGTGGGACTGACTGGCGTGTATATCACGATGGAAGCGGCCAGAGTGGAGGAAATGCATCAGGAAGAGTGTGTCAGTAGAGAGGAAGAGTGACCAGAAGAGAACCCTAACGCACTTCAACACTTTGAGGGTGGACACAGAAAGACAAGTCCGCAGGCGAGACTCAGAATATTCCAAAAAACCAAAAGGTCTTGGCAGTTTGGAAGATAAGAAAGGAAAATGAGGCAGGCAGGGATAGCTGGGGTCCATAAAGTTGAGTGTCACTGAGGGGCTGGCGGAAGTCAGGATGGGAACGTTTCTGACATATTTAGCAACAGGGAGGCAGTTGTTGGCCTTGGTAACATTTGTTTCCATGGAGTGATTTGTGCAGAAGCCAGATTATAGATGAGGGGAGATGAGGAGTGTGGTGATGAGCATGGACAACTTCCAGAAAAATGACAGTAACCGACCCTGCAGTAGTTCCACAGATGTGTGGAGTCTGGTGGGTGATTTTTATAAGATACAGGAAAGCCTTGACCTTTTTTCCAAAGCTCTTGGGAAGGAGGAGGACATGAATTCCAGGACATCAGTGGGATTCTTTGTAGAAAAAAAGGGGGAGATGCTTCTTCCACTGTAACAGGGAAGGGGGGAAGGGATGACTGGGGATCAGGTGAGGTCAGATCTTTGATGGTAGAAGGTGGAATGAATTCTCACCTGGCTTACAGGTTTGAAGACAATGAAATAGCCTTTGTGGAAAATGAGCGGGGAGCTAGCCAGAGAAATAAAGGGTTACTGGTCAGGCCTAAGGACCTGGGATCGGCCACCATAACTGTGGTGCTCTGGTGGGCTGTGTTTGGGCCCTCCTGAGTGTTCTCTGGCTGATAAATGTTCAGAAGGCAAGGCCTCTAGCAGTATCCTTCAGCCCCTGTCTTTGATTACCGTAGTATAGTATATACAGTGAATGCCTAAACGTCTTAGTCAAGGTACTTTGGGTTGCAACTATCAGAAGCTCACTCTAACTTGTTTAGCAAAAAAAGAAGAACATCTCGTGGAGTGCAGCTCCTTTATAAGGGTCAGAACTAGGCTCTCTGCTGTTTCCTTGGCCTCTCCAAGATGGCATGTGCCTGCCTCTCTCCTTCATGGCCCCCTCTCACCCTTCTGGCCCCAAATGGCCACCCCAGGCCAACGTCACAATATTTGCCAACCATGTAACAGAGACTGGAAAAAGAGAAAAAAGAAAAACGGAGACTGGCAAGTGCAGTGGTTTCCCCAACTTGAGAATACATCAGAATCTCCTGGAGAGCTCTTCTAAATAATAGATTCCTAAACACCACATTGGATTTCTGAATCCATCTGTGCATATGACCCCAAAACTTTGTCTTGCAGAAACGCCCCCAGGCGATCATGGTACAATTAGGCTATAAACCTGCACTTGAGAACTACTGCTCTTAGGTACCCCTCCCGCTCCCCCCATTCTCAGTTCCAAGGAGCATCTGATTGGCGCCCCTGTGGTTCAGTCATCCCTGACCAGAGGAGCCCGTCATGGGTGACCTGAGGAAGCAGCCACACGGGGCCTCTGCTGCTATTATGTACAGAGTCTTTGTTCAAATTAGGAAGACGTGCCCCCTTTAGGGAAGTAGAAATAAAGAAAGGCACCCCTAGGAGGGAGAAGCTGCTCACTGGCAGGGTTGGCACTTTTCCACAGGAAGAAGAGGTTCCTCTGCCCTGGATTCTAGCTCTTCACATCCTTTGTGTGCCCACCACACCGGCTCCACCCCATTTCTGTGGCGGGGGACAATTCCCAGAGGAGGGTGTGGGCTGGGAAGATTTCCAGTGGCCTCCCTGATTCAGCAGATGCCTGGTGACTATCATCTTGCTAGTTTGTTGTGGGCTTCTTACAAAGTGTACCACAGAGCTGGATAGGGCTAGATTCGGTATTCTGATTCATTGGGGGATTTCTCTGTATTCACATGGTATCAAGATAATGCAGGATCTAAAGAGTTAAAATCATACACTGATGTGATCTGAGTTCTTGGAGCCAAGTTCTCAAGAAAATAGCCTTCAATAGTTTATTGTAAAGAAAATATATTTCAAGAGGAAGTTTTCTCCTTAGAGCTCAGGAAAAAAAGACCAGAATGATAAATTTTATTTCTGGAAAAGATGGACAGTTAGGGGCAACCTAAATTGGAGGGGAATGGCAGAAAGCTGCAGGCTGCTGAGGAGGGCATTGGACTAGGAGGAAGTACAGGCCCCTATAACTTACGCTGCTGTGGAATTCACTCCCTTGTGTTCATCTAACAGCGATTCACCCTGTGCTCGCTGTGGTATCAGGCCCTCTTCCGGTGCTGGGGATTCAGCAGTGAACCAGACAGACAAAAATCCTGCCCTGAAAAGCAGGGGACTGGGAGCGACCAGTAACATCTGAAAATGGAGCGGGCCTGTCGGGCAGCAGAGCTTTCCAAACATACAGACCTGGTGAATGGAGGTGTAGCCCACATTCCCGGTGGATTGCCATTCCCCCACCACCCTGGCCCTACCTGGCCCACCCAACCTCCATGTTACCCCCCAGTGTACCAGCTGGGGAGATCATTCCAGTCCCCAGCGGAGGGACACAGTGAGGGACACCAGCAGTAGCTGGAGGATGAAAATGCACTGATGCAAGGGTTGAACCCCCACTCGGGTGGGCAGGAGGCCTGAAAACACTCATACCAGAACCTGCTCAAACAAGAGGAATCCTGCAGATAGAAGCCTTACTATCAGACACAGCGGCAATTTATTCCCTTTGCTATTATTGTCATTCAGTTGCTAAGTCATGTCCCACTCTTTGCGACCCCATGGACTGCAACACATCAGGCCTCTCTGTTCCTCACTATCTCGTGGAATTTGCCCAAGTTCATGTCCATTGGGTCGGTGATGCCATCCAACCATCTCATCCTCTGTCACCCTCTTCTCCTTTTGTCTTCACTCTTTCCCAGCATCAGGGTCTTTTCCAGTGAGCTGGCTGTTCGCATCATGTGGCCAAGATATTGGAGCTTTGGCTTCAGCATCAGTCCTTCCAATGAGTATTCAGGACTGATTTCCTTTAGGATTGACTGGTTTGATTTCCTTGCTGTCCAAGGGATTCTCAAGAGTCTCCTCCAGCATCACAATTGGAAAGCAGCTTTGACATTAGATTAGATTGTTCAGGGTATTTTTTTTTCCTTGTTACTCTTCTATGTTATGAAAACACACACACACACATTTAGGAAAATAAAGAAAACATAAACGTACAGTAACCAAATAATTATAAACAAATACCTGTGTGAGGAACCACTCAAGAAATAGAATGTTATCAGTACTCCCACAAACCACCTCCTCCTTCTGTGTGCCTTCCTAACCCCAGGCCTTCTCCTGACTTTTATGATGATTTCTTCCTTCCTTTTCTTACGTACTTTTTTACTTTCTTTTTGTTGTTGTTTTGGCTGTGCTGGACGTCTTGTGGGGTCTTAGTTCCCAACCAGGGATCAAACCCGAGCCCTCGGCAGTGAAAGCTCAGAGTCCTAGCCGCTGAACTACTGGAGAGTTCCCTAGTTTTACTACTTATGTATGCATGGATTTTGTTTTATTTGTCTGTTTAATAGCTAAGAGTCATTCAGGGTCCTGACTGATAAGTAAGTTGGGAGATCAGGCTGTGTAGTGCCATTTATTTTTTCAGTTTTTCAAAGTTGTATGCTCTTAAGCAATAAGGATAAAATTCTTCTGTTTCATGTGAACTAGGCATATTGAAGAAAATTCCAAAAATGTTGTGTCCTGCCAGCACTGCTATGAGGACTTTGGTCATTTGAACATATTCCTTCTGGTTCATCTGTTCATCTATTGATCTCGTTATTTCAGAGTCCCATCTAGAATATAGCCTTACCCTGTTAGACCACATTTTTCCAACTTTTATCTGTATTTTTATCCAAAGTGGCACCTTTCTTTTTTTTTTTTTTGCCCACACATCACAGCTTGTAGGGACTCAGTTCCCCAACCGGGGGGTTGAACCTGGGCCACAGCAATGAAAGTCCAGAGTCCTAACCACTAGATCCAGGTGGCCCTTAGTGTCTGTCTGCTGGAGATATTTGTGAGGAGAGCTTCAGGCCTCCCTACAACATGGATATCCTCCTTGTGGCTTCTCTGCGATAGGAGAGTGTGGAGTTATGTTCCAGGGGAAGCTGTGAGGACTGGGAGGTTCTCCCCTGTGGTGTTCTGACTAAGAACTATGAATATTGCCTGTAGACTTAAGAGATGTAGGTCCAAGCTTCCCTGCTAATGGAAAGATGAGCAAGGTGACCATTTCCATCTTTGTAATGACCTCCTCCAGTCTCTCTTGGAAAATATCAAATCCCTCTCCATTTTTGTATTAGAAAAAGGAGCCAAATAGATCATTGTTTAGCATAATTAACTGTTTAGAACAGAAATATTAACATATCTAGTTCACTGGTTTAGTTGGCTAGTGACCAGGCATCACCCAGTTCTGTGCGAGCAGCCACACGTGAACAGTTGGTGGGAAACTTTTTCTTAGGCCAGAGTCACATGTCATCACCCATGGAAATGGTTACACTCATCTGCTGGTGTACAAAATATAAAAGTGAAGGAAAAACTGAAAACTTACTGCACTGTGAAATAGTCATGACATAAAGGATTAAAAATTGAGGGTGGTTGAGAAACCCACCGTTTATTGTGCTCAGTCGCTTTAGTCGTGTCCAACTCTCTGCGAACCTATGGACTCTAGCCTGCCAGGCTCCTCTGTCCATGGGATTCTCCAAGCAAGAATACTGGAGTGGGTTGCCATGCCTTCCTCCAGGGGATCTTCCCATCCCAGAGATTGAACTTGTGTCTGCTACATTGCAGGCAGATTCTCTACCGCTGAGCCACCAAGGAAGCCCAGAAACTGTTTATCACTTTAAATGCTTATAGAGATAACAGATTTTTTAGAGCTAGAAAGACCTTGTTAGCCCTTAAACATCACCCAGTTCCTCTTCCTTATTTACAGAAAAGCACATAACAGTTTAAACATCAGATTAATTTTTCTAGTGATATTTTGCTCTAATATTCAGCTGAATTTACATTTCCCAGTTACCTGCCACCTGAGGCTGTCATTTCACGAACCAAAGACCTCCCAGACAGCAGGGGGAGAGGTGCTTCAGATCATCTACACAGCAAATAGCAAGCGTTGACAGTAGACTGGGGTTGGCACTTAGGTCCTGACTGGGTGGTCAGTATTCCTGCAGACCCCGCATAGTCAAGGTCATAATCCTTGCAGGTGTGATAAAGCAGTCCTGAAGCTAGAAACTGTTGAGGGGTAGAAACTGAGTTCCAGGCTCAGCTTTGCATCTGAGCACCATGAACACAGGAGTTCCAGGAGCAAGAAAGCAGCTGGTGTCAATGAACTCTGCATCCCTGACTGGTGTCAAGAAGACTCAGCCTGCAAGGGGATACTCTTTGCAGTTCTCCCAGTGTGACAGGGACAGTTGTTTTATAATCTAACCTGAAGGTGATGCAGGAGACTCATTAACTGACTTGGTTGACATTTTAAGTGATCTTTTAAAGCTTTTATCGTGGATTTAATTTTTCCATCTCGGCCATGTTTTTCACAGGCTCAGAAAAAAAGCTTGAATCAGACTTCCCCCATTTCTGCTTCCAAGACCACAGATGGCCTGAGGCCAGCGCCCATGCCAGGCCTCTTGAGCACCGCACTGCCAGGTCAGGAGCCCCGCCGTGAGCTCTCCTCAATCCGTGCCTGTCTTCCCAGGGGACACCCTCTGCACACCCGTCATCCTGCATCTCTTCCACTCCACCTCACCTCCACTCTGATCCTCCCTGCTTTCTGTATCCCTTCCACCTGAGTTATATACCGTGTTGCATCTGTGCCATCATTTTATATAAAAAATGAGAAATTAAAACATCTCTATTAAATTATGTTCAAAAAGTGTGCTGCTTAGAAAGAGTGAAACCTAGTATTTTGAAAATAGTAAAATGAAAATAGTATTATATGGCACATGTGACTTTGCAGCTATCCTCACATTGCTTTGTATAGGTATATTTAGAATTCACCCATCTGAGACAGAAAGTATCATGGGTCATGTCTCCCATTTCTTCTAAAGCTTTGAACACCCACACTACTCAATAAGTACTAGAAAAGATGACACTATGAACACTAGTAGCCAGTCCTCTGTTTGGGCCTCCCTTTCCTTAAGTTGTGAGTATTTGGAGGTTCGGTGGTACTGACAGATCACTGGCTTGAGGCCTATTCCGTAGACCTTAGATGATTTGAAACTGTAGCATTTGACAGCTTTTGTTTATTACCATTTATGTATGTGTTTATTTCTATGTATTACCTAAATAATCTTTCATAACCCTTACCTCTGCTTTTTGCGCTTTGGTAGATAAATGTACTTCCTGCTTTCCTTTCTCATAGCCAACATCCATGATAAATCTATTTCAACAAGTTCAGTAATGTGTGTATATTGGACTCTAGGGGTTACCTGCCGGGCCTGATTTACTGTTTCTGTTGAACGTTGTCTCATGTGTTCATTCTAATAGGGCAGGATTCTGGAAGCAAAGTTATACCAGCGTCCTTAGGAACCACACAGCCCCAACAGGAAAAAGTCGTTGGATCACCTCCTGGCCAGCCAGCGGTGCAGGTAGAAGACAGTTTGCCTGGCTTCTTCTTAATAATCAGTGTGATTGAAAGAAAATGTCACATCCCCTTCTGCTTACTAGAGGCTCTCTGGCATCGTCTGCACAGTCAACCCTGATGCCCACAAAAGTACTCATTGAAGACCTTCCCCAAGGGCCAGGTCTTGTAATGTCGATGTTTCTAGGATGAATGCATCTATTCCTTACATACTTTCGGTGCTATCATTTCCTTATGAATCAATAATATACCAGCAGTTGTCCACCTGAAACTATCACAACATTATTAATCAGCTATACTCCAAAACAGAAAGTTTAATTAAAAATAAAAAATTAATCCTCAAGAGAAAAAGTAAATAGAATGTGTCCCAAAATAAATTATAGTAATACATTAATACATTTGTTTAAAGAAACAATAATTTAAAGCCTTTGAATTACATTTTAGTTGAAAAATTCCATTCTGATTTTTCTTGGAAAATGTATTCATGTGAAAATATTAAGTACTTATTAAATAAAACAGTGCAAAAATTTATCTTTTAAAAATAAAAATGATTCTGAATATAAAAAATAATATACCAGCAGCCAGCACATCATAGGCACTCAAAAAATGTAGTTTACTGTTGAATGATAATGACCATTATCTTATCAAAAGTGGATCTGTTCCTCTTAGTTATCCTAGAGATTTTTTTCCCCTGTCGGAGTATATGAAGTAGTCAAACCCTGTGGTCTTTTAACTCATCCACTGGTCTAAAAAAGAAGAAACAAATTTTTTTGTCTTCCATTTTTTAAGGCCTTAGTTTCTTTTCCATCAGTTTTACCAGTTAATAGCTTAATGAAATTTGTGATCGTCTGGGCCTGCCTGGAATACTCAGTGAAGGATCTGGCTCAGTTCTCAGGTTCTGACATTAGGAGTATTTGTTCTTTACTATGATCTAAGAAATACCCTGATAGATCACACATCTGGACTGGATGTAACAAGAGCTCAGATATGTTTGCTCCCTTATTTACCACTGAGAAGATGAGCTAAAGACTCTCTACTGAATTTTCAGTTGTTTATGAAGTTGGCACTTAAAATATTATTTTTTTCAAAAATATAACGAAAGGACTTCCCTGGTCATCCAATGGCTAAGATTCTGTGCTTCCGATGCAGGGGTCCCGAGATCGATCCCTGGTCAGGGAACTAGATTTCACATGCTGCAACTAAGAACCAGTGCAGCCAAATTAAAAATAATAATAATAATCAGCATTTAAGGGCTTCCCTGGTTGTCCAGTGGCTAAGATTCTGTTTCTACTGCAGTGGGGCATGAGTTTGATCCCTCGTCAGGAAAGTTCCATGTGTCACGAGGTGGCCAAAGGAAAAAACAAAAATATAATGAAGCGTTTGTAGAGGGAGCTAGGAATTCAGGCTTTAAGGTACAAGTGAATCCCTTCAAGGAGCTGATAGCACAGCTTTCTATAATCTTGACACTGCAGCTTTGCTGCATGGATCTATGGGACTTCCTTGTTTTGTTTTCCAACATGGCAAATTCTACATTCTTAGAGTGTGCTATTGATAGAGAGTTGAGAAGACTGCAGCCACAGTGACCTTTATGAACTGTGTTCTGCTTATGTTTTCTACAGAAGGGACTAAGAAGAGGTGTGTTTTGTCCTCAGGTGGATGGTCATCCGGGAGGACAGAAGAGGCCTGCTGCCAAACAGCTGACTAAAGGAGCTTTGTGAGTCCCCTTCGGAAATGATCCATTTTGAATGTTTTTCTAGGTTCCTAACCTTCAACAAATAGACAACAGCAGTCGGGTCATTATACTATATATTTTTTAAAGTATACTTTGGAAGTCTTTCCCTTTAGTTTGTTAGCACCTGTATATATATCAAATGTAGTTTGAGCCTACTGCTTACCCTTTTGTTCTTAAGAATAGTTCTTTGCCTTCTTAGCAGCCACATACCCTTTGACTGGCCTCAGGGTCTCTGAGAAGAATGGTTTGATAAATCCCTATGTTCAGAACAGAAATGGTAACCATAAGCTTAGCTGGCCAGTGGTGAGGCATTGCCAGGGTCTGTGTGAGCACCCGCTTGAATGGTTGGTGGAAACATGGTGCTTTAGAGGCCAGGGTCATAGTTTGAGACTAAACTCAGGGTCAGACTAAACTAAACCCACCATGATGTACAAAGTATAAAACTATACCATATTTGATAACATCCCTGGGCGTCTCATTGTCTTTGCATGCGAATTGTTGTGATTAGATTTCTTGACATGACTCAACACAGCCATCGGCAATTTCTCTGTGACAGCATTCTCCAGCAGTTACAGAGGGACCAAGCCCTTGCGGTGACGCCTGACAAAAGCCAGTTCCGGTCGCTCGGTGACGCGGTGCAGAGGCTGCTGTCCTATCACGTGTGCCAGGGCTCCATGCCCACGGAGGAGGACCTGAAGAAAGGTGAGCAGGCTGGAGCCCCAGAGTGCCACCTTGACCCCAGACCGCCTGCCGGGGACACGCCCCACAGGAGAACCCGAGCCACGGCGCCCCAGGTGGTCGCTGGGTTACTCTTTTTCATCGCAGACCTGCCATCTTCCCAATGTACTTGGTTTCCCAGTCCATGTTGAGAATTGTGACTTATTTTTCTCAGCATTCTGTGAAGGGGTACCCAAATGTCTGGACATTTTATGGGCAAGTTTGAGGGCAGTGAATGCAGAACATTGTCGGGACTCTGGCTGCAGGTGGGACAGCCTGGGCTAGGTGCTCTGCATGGTGATTCAGGCACAGTCCTTGCATTTAGGCTGAGTGCACCCATACCCTGAGCTGTTAGCATCACCTTTATGAATTCGATAGATACTGTAGCCCTCCAAAAGCTTTGAGGTTCCAAAGGCAGTCCAAGGCACTGCTCCACATCCAGAAACTGGCAAAACATTTAGAAGTAATGTCCTCTTATCCCACCTCGAGCTCAGCCCGTTTCGATGCCTGGCCCTGCTGCCTCTCCCAGCCATGCTACCCAGTTCTACTCTCCTTCCCACCACCGTTCCCAGCCTGGACCCCGTTAGGCCCCCTCCGCTGCTTGAATCAGTCCCCCAGCTGCCCGCAGACTTGTCCCTCCGGCCAGGGTCTCTAATGGGAGCGCAGCCATCAGCCCACTGAGAGCTTCCCTGGGAGGGCCAGGGTGCTCTTCATCCTCATGCAGCATAAAATAGGGATTTGGAGGCTCTGAGAAGAGTGGAGTGGGAACTGTGAGACCTTTGGAGACAGAGGACAGACCCACAAGACCATGACCTGCGAGATGCCGTGGACTAGCTGGTGTGGTTTCGGGAAGCTGGTCTGCCCAGCCCAGACAGCAGGACCTCATTGTCTCAATGGTTTCGGGTTTTCCTGCTTTGGAAGGGAGTGGAGGCTTCGGTGCCCTGAGCTAGTAGGTGATTCTCTGTTCGTGGGTACTTGCTGCTGTTCTGGGTTTCGTGGTTTTCTTTTACAGATGGTCTTAAGGGAGTTATGTTGTTGGTTTCCTAATCAGAGTTAAAATAAGCTAGTATTAAAATGGGTTTCTGAGAGCACATGCCAGTGAACAGTAAGGGAACGCCGCACAGAAGCATCATGTCTAACCAAGGAAGAGCTAAACTCAGAGAGAAAATGGAGAAATGAAGGACCTAGTGGTTGATGTGCACTCTCTCACTATTTTTTTCTCTCTCTCTTTTTAAAGTTGACAATGAATTTGAAACAGTTGCCACTCAGCTCCTGAAAAGGACCCAAGCTATGCTTAACAAGTACAGATGCCTGCTCTTGGAGGATGCCATGGTAAAGTTCCACTGAGCACAGTCTGTTTCTTAAACTCCACAGGTCACAGCTACTAATTCAGAGACAAAAACTTCAAGGAATTACATTTTCCCACCATAGTTGAAAAGGAACAGATAGTTAAAATTGTAGAAAAACTTGCTTTCGCCTATACCTACTACTAACAGCAGCTGTGGGTTGGCCAAAAAGTTTGTTCAGGTTTTCTGTACATTTTCCGTACAAACTTATTGGCCGACCCAAATATAAGCACTGTGCTTTCCATGACTGATCACTCTCAATCTCTGCCATTGTTTTCCTGGTTCCAAGTGAGGAATTGGGGCTTGGTTACGTGATTTGCCCAACGCCACACAGCCAGTAAGTTAGCTCTGCAATTAGCAGAGCTGGGATTCAGACCAGGACCACCTGACCCACCTCCATACTCCGATGCTGTCCACTGCCTCTCATCAACCGGAAGAGGCAGGAGCGGACCGGTGGCACTTCTGCTGAAGGTTGTTCAGAATAATATCTGAAGAGATGAGGTGACAGACATTAAAATTAGTTTTGTCTTGTTTTCAGTTGAGAGATCACTAAAGTCATAAAAATCATGCTTCATTTCAAAATGTACCACCTGATGGATTTTAATATGTTCACAGACTATGCAGCCATCAGCACTCCCTAATTTCAGAGCATTTTCAGCCCTCCAGATAGAAACTAAAATTGATTTTAAAGCACAGTGAATTAGAGAAAGGAATAAGATAGCTCTGAAAATGATGGAAAGCCCAAGTCTATCTGAGATTTTAGAAGCAGTTCTAAAATCATACAGACTAATAAATTGGTCTCTTACAAGTGGCTTTTTTTGTTGTTGTTGCGCTGAGTCTTTGTTGCTATGTACTGGCTTCTCTCTAGTTGCAGCAAGCAGGGGCTGCTCTCTCGTTGTGGTGCGCAGATGTCTCATTGCAGTGGCTTCTCGTGTCTCGGGTTCATGGGCTTCAGTAGTTTCAGTTCCCGGCCTCTAGAGCACAGGCTTAGTAGTTAACAGCATGTGGGCTTAGTTCCCCAAGGCATGTGGGACTCTTCCCAGACCACGGATTGAACCCATGTTCCCTGCATTGGCAGGTGGATTCTTATCCACGGTACCACCAGGGAGTCCACAGCTGGCTTTTAATTTGAAATCAGCTTTGAAAATTTATCTTGGAAGAATAGGTGGACTACATTATGTGTGTATACAGGATAGTGTAAATATGTATGTATGTATGTGTTTATATGTGTGTGTGTGTGTGTGTGTGTGTGTATAAAAATAGGCATACCTCAGAGATATTGAGGGTTTAGTTCCAGACCACCTCAATAAAGTGACTATCACAGTAAAGTTATTCACATGAACTTTTTGGTTTCCTAGTACATATAAAAGTTATGTTTACACTATACTACAGTCTGTTAAGTATGCAATAGCATTGTGTCCAGAACAAAAATATGTATATCTTCATTTAAATATACTTTATTGCTTAAAAATGCTAACCGTCATCTGAGCCTTCAGTGAATTGTAATCTTTTTGCTGCCAGAGGATTTGAAATATTGGGAGAATTACCAAAACATGACACAGAGACATGAAGTGAGCAAACGTTGTTGGGAAAATGGTGCCAATAGACTTTCTCAATGCAGGGGTGCCACAAACCTTCAATTTGTTTAAAAAAAAGTGCAATATCTACAAAGCACAATGAAACGAGATATGCCTATAACCTATATATATTTATTTTAAATTGTGCCACCAAAGTCTGAAACAGTTGTTCTTACTTTGACAATCATTTCTGCAATACAACTGAGATATCAAAAAGACTAACTCTGTCATTCATGAGAAAAGGATCATTTGGACAGATTTGGACAAAGGGACTAATTATTTGGAGAAACTATGTCTGCCATGATTTTTATGTTAAATAAGAATAAATAAGATTTGACTCTGTACAGCAAGAAATAATTCTAAGGAAAGCGTTAATACAAAACACGATCATAGGGAATTCCCCGGCGTCCAGTGGTTAGGACTCTGCACTTTCACTACCATGGCCCAGGTTCAATCCCTGCTCAGGAGACTAAGATCCCACAAGCTGTGCTGCAAGGCCAAAAGAAAACACAGTAATAGCATAGCAAAATATAAAGTAAAAGAGTATCTGAACAATAAGATTTCCAACATATTATTAAGCAGAGGAGGAAATAAGCAAAGAATAGTGCATATAGTTGCTTGTAATTTCTATGCAAAAAATAGAGAATGAATAATGTAAATGTGTGCGTGTGCATAAAATATCTCTGGAAGAGTTTGTTAAACTGCTTGGCAGAGGGTACCTCCAGAGAGGGCCCTGGGTGGGTGGGCAAGGCATTGCACAGGTCAGGTAAAGAAGGAAGGCTTACTTTCCACATCCCCTTTTAGTACCTTTTGAAGTTTGTACCAATGTTGTAAATAACCTTTTCCCAAAAAATATGATTTTAAAAAATATGTCAATGATAAACACATTTTCTTCTCTGATTGCTTCCTCTGTCCCCCAAATGCAGCAAGATGTTCGCAGTTGTTAAAAGGCATCTGAAATGACTAGACTCTCTCATTTTTAGCGGATCAACCCCTCCGCTGAGATGGTGATGATCGACAGAATGTTCAACCAGGAGGAAAGAGCTTCTCTGTCCCGGGACAAGCGTCTGGCACTCGTAGACCCCGGTAAGAAATGTCAAGTGAAAGCCGAGGAGAGCTCCTGCCAGGGTTCCGGGGCTGTGGCTTTGGGGAGACTTTCTGAACTGACCTTGCGGTATGAGACCTGAAGGTAGATCCTGGATTCCAGGGTGAAAAGATCTGGAGTTGAGAGCAGGATATGAATCCTCTGAGAAGGTATATGTTCTGCAAAATCCAAACCGGAATTTTACATTCTGTTAACTGAATCTTCTTCTCTCCTGTAAACTCACACTTCTCAATCTTTCTCTAGTTTTTGAGAACTAAAGTAAGTCAGAAGCCTTCCCAGAGGCAACTAAACCTCAGCCAATTATTGAGTTGTCTTACTGTGTGCCAGGCCTTGTTAGGGGGAGTCAGTGAGGCCCAGTCCCTGCCCATAAGCTAATGGATGGTAGTGCTCCTTGTGGGTACTCTTTGAACACCCCATCAGCTTCCTGCCGTTTGCATCATGCTAGAGTCAACCCACATCCCGTCTTTTAGAAATGGATTCTCAGGACTGCCCTGGTGGTCCAGTGGTTAAGAATCTGCCTGCCAATGGAGGCGGCATGGGTCCTATTCCTGATTGGGAAACTAAAATCCTGCATGCCACACGGTATGGCTGAAAAATAGAAAAAAAAGTATTCTCCATACTATTTTCCAGCCTCTGAAATTTTTAAATCCAATAACATTATAAAAATTTGTGGAGTATGGATTTTCACCCATATTTTCACCATCCTATAAATGTTTTTATTCCTACAAGTTTTCTTCCCGTTCTGGTTCCCACTTCCATATATCATTTACAGGTTGCTTTTATAGGACACCCTCCAACTGTGCTTCTGCACGTTCCTGGACGTGAACGACTGACTTAGAGGGTGAGGTGGGGCAGTTTGCACCTGACCCACTGAGGGGCTGCTGTCTCGTCCTCACTGTCTCCTTCTTTCATTAACGTGCTTTTCGTTCCTAATTGCAGAGGGTTTTCAGGCTGATTTCTGTTGTTCCTTCAAACTCGATAAAGCTGCCCATGAGACGCAGTTCGGCCGGAGTGACCAGCATGGCGGTAAAACAACAAGTTCTGTGCATCTGACGGCCAAGGCCCAGGGCAGAGACCGAGGCAAAGCAGTCCTGGCAGAACCAACGAATCATGACCAGTTTCATCTAGTGCCTAATCACATCGTGGTCTCTGCAGAAGGAAACATTTCTAAAAAAACCGACTGCCTCGGCAGAGCACTGAAATTTGACAAAGTGGGCTCCGCTCAGTACCGGAGTGCGTCTGAAGAGAAAACCAGCCGGAGAGACTCCACAAAAGGCAGCGAGTGCTCGCCCGGCCCTGAAGGCCACCGGAAAAACTTATCCAGAGCAGATCACGGTCCTGACAGCAAACTCTCAAGCCTCCTCGTAGATTCGCACCTGGAGATGACCTGTAATAGCTCCTTCCAGGACAAGACACTGCGGAATTCTCCAAAGAATGAAGTTTTACACACAGACATCATGAAAGGGTCAGGCGAGCCCCAGCCCGATCTCCAGCTCACTAAGAGTTTAGAAACGACATTTAAGAACATTTTGGAACTCAAAAAGGCTGGGCGGCAGTCCCAGAGTGACCCCACGGTTAGCGGCTCTGTCGAGTTAGATTTCCCCAACTTTTCTCCAATGGCTTCGCAGGAAAACTGCCTGGAAAAGTTCATCCCGGACCACAGTGAAGGCGTCGTAGAAACTGACTCTATTTTAGAAGCAGCTGTAAATAGTATCCTAGAGTGTTAATAGCGCAGTCCTCCCCGCACCCGCCCCGAGACCCCGCCCCGGACAAGTTACATTCTTTCCTGGCAAAAGCAATGGAAACGGTCTCCTGTCTCCAGCCTGCTTGATCTCTCATCACAGGTTATTCTTTCTAATTTCAATCCCATTCTTTGTTTAAGAGCAATACTCGTGGTTACAGGGAGATCTTTCAGTAAAGCTGATCATTATTAGAAAGCAGTCTGATAGGCCCTATACATTTCAAGTGTTTTCAAAGTGCTTATTGTCATTTTTTTGTTTGTTTATTTTTTTTCCCAAACACTGTAATTCAATGAGATCACAGTACACTTGGCCCTAGGTAAAATTCTGACAATCATAAGTCATTTGAAAAGAACAGACTTTATTACAGAAAATCAAACAGGACTGTTAGAAGATACTTTTTAAAGAATATCCCCACTGTATCTCCAAATTTGGGCTTTGAGGGGGGTGGGTCTCGGGGTTGTCGTGGGCCAGGAGACCGCACGGCTCTCCCCCCGGCCATCTGTGAGCAGTTAGCCCCGGCTGCTCCGCTGGGACCCACAGCCCTGGCCTGAGCACCTGGAGCGCACAGCAGGGCTTCCTGTTCGTTCAAGTGCTTTTCTGATGCTCCCTGAGCAAAGCCTCACCTCTTCAGCATATCCACGTTGAATTTCATCTAGGGAAAACTTTGTTTTGAGTTGCGACAGCATGACTTGAGATAATCTCACCAGGCAAAATAAAGGAAAAATGGAAACTAGATAAGTGGCACAGTGTACGGGGGAGGCCAGGATCGAGCCTTGAGGAATATAATATGTATATATGTAAAAGCATATATATGATGTTCACTGTTGAGAAAAAAACAAGCGTTTTGCATTCTACAATTGGATCTAGTCAACATACAATGTATGTTTCTGTTGGTTGCTGGGTTTTGTTTCATTCAATCTCTCTTTGCACCCCCTCCCACAACAAATAGCCAAGCGTCAAAAGCACTTTCATTTGAAAACTGTGTTAGAATTTTTCAGTTTAAATGTTAAGGGGACTTTGGCCTTGTTTCTGCTTCTTGTTGTCTGAGAACAGTAGTCACACCCCCCCGCAGCAATCATTACCAAAACATAGACAAACCAAAGGTAACCAGCCAGCCCACCACTGAAAGGAAAGATCTGAGCCCCGGATGCCCACTGGAGAGCCAAAGGACACGCCCCGTCACGGTTTCTGTTTGGCCCATGTTCATGTTCATCGATGTGACTTATTGCTTTATTTATTTATATTTCTTTTCAGGGAGCTTTCCCCATTTTCCTTTCTTGTACGCCTGCCCCAGGTCCTCCCATTTCTGTTGTCCCTTTCATTCTCAAGGTCACTGCAACCGTCAGTGTCCCCTAGCACTGGGACCGCTACACGTGGCGCTCCGTGTGTGCTGTCTGACATACGTGTGTGCGTGTGTCTGGGCTGTTCAGGTACAGAGGTTATTTTGGCTACAGCATGTACACAGTCACCCTCCCTCTTATGTGGACAGGCTCTCATCTCTTCTGTCCATCTCTCTGGCTTTAGAGGAACTCCCACTTGTCTTCACTCGAACACGTTGCCAAGATCTACTTCTGGCCTTCCCCAAAATGAGGACAACCCCCTGTCATCATGTTGGGCATTTCTTTTCTGAATTGGCCTGCAACGGAAAGGAGGGCTTCTGATTCTTAGAAAACACAACAGAAGACCTAGACTCTCCCTGCCCCTGAGTGCCCGTCCCCCCCACCAACACACAGAGAAATCCTGGGAGACCGCCAGGATTCACAAAAGCAAAATACCTTCTCCCCCCTTCTACCCCTGAGCCAATAGAAACCGGAAAATCTGGGCCATTTCACGGTTGCCATGTTTTCCTTATTTGTGCCAATGTCCAAGTTGCAGACTTCCCCTTTTTTCCCGTATTGTAACATATTAGAAAGATAAGTTGGTATTGCCAGTTGGAACTTTGTGTTTGGGCAGCCCTGGGATAACACCCGCTCTGAACCCCTTGATGTCACAGGCTCTTCTCCTAGGGCTCATGCTCCCCTAATTGCTAGCAAGACTTAAAGGTGGTTCCTCCTGATCAGATTCTTCTCATTGTGGAAATTTATACCCGGAAGCCTTCTTGGAGGCTACTAATGAGTTACATTAATTACCGAATCAGTGGAATTCTTAAGAGACAAGATAGATTCATGTGTATTTGTCACCTCTCTTCTTCCCTACCCTGCCCTGCTACCCCAGTCCCAGCTTTTCAATATGCCATCTTAAAGGGATTTTTAAAGACTTGACCCTTGTCTAGAAAGCGGAGAGCCTAATTTACCAAAATGAAACTTGTAAATTTTTGTGTCCTTGTATGTAAGTTTACTTTTAACGGAGGAAAGATTCTAGATAATGACAAATGACGATTACGAAATGTATTTTATTCCTGTGATTAGGTCATAACTCGCATGTCGAGGCCCCTCTGGTGGAGGGTGAGGGCTCAGCCTCGGATGGCCAGCATTCAGTTGTTAAGGTTCATTAGTCAAAGTTAAGTTTTAGAGCTACTCGTACTCAGTAACAAAAATCATTTTCTTTTCTTTTTATTTTTTTTTCTTTCTGTTGTTGTTGTGGAAGAGTGTGAATTTGTTATTAAGCATTTGATTTTCTGTGTCCTTAAGTACTGCCTAAAGATAAAGCAAATTTTAAACTGGCAATTACGAAAAAGAACTATTTTAGTGCTGAAGAATTTAGTAGACTTTGTTAGATTAGGGAGGCCTTACAGACTGACTTGACTTAAAGAGGACGCGTCACTCACTGTCAGTGTGGTGTGGGCTTTATTTGCTTAAATACCTTCATTTGTATAGTATGTCTCACTTGAAATTGCTTTGTATACATTTTGTAAAAATATTTATAAAATGTTTTGTAAAAAAAAGTATAACAAATTGCAGTTTATTTTGTTATGTTGGATAAATACTGTTAAAAGAAACCAGTCAGTAACTATATTGTTAATCCATGGTTAGGAAATGTTTAGTTGGAGATTACAAAATGAAACAACCATTGCAATACAGCCAAAGATTTGGGAAAATGTGCAACTGTGATTGTCTTGATTTTGCAAAGAAGAATGGCTGCTTTTCCCAGAAGAAAAGGGTAAGTAAGTGTCCAGCGGGCATTCTGTTATTAAATCCTGTTACCCAAAACTAGCTCTGCCAGTGAAGGGGTAGGATTTTAATTGATCAGCCTATCCAAACAGTTGCCAATTAAAGTTGGTCAGTGAGAAAGTTTAGTCATGTACATGCCAGGCCTCCCTCCCAGGGCTCCTGCCACATGGGCCCTTCACTAAAGAAGGAAAAATGAGGTCATTTGAAGGTTAGATAAATGGGTCTCAATCTGCAAGAAGTTTCCTTTAGTCGTTATATTTCTTTTGTTTCTTCAGGGACAAGAAGGCTAAGGGATAGGTAAAAAATGAAAAAAAATTTTTAAAAAAATGAAAAAGATTAACAACTGTTTGACATGAGACTTGTTCCAGAATGAACACGTTTCCCTTTGGATTCACACATTTGACCAAATTATATTGAGAAATAACCCCTGTTATATCTATAAAGTCAGCCCCAGGGGCACTTCTGATTCCTGGCCTCCCTCCCAAGTGTAACTTTACCAAAATGGTCAGGAAAACTACCAGAGTGGAAACTTCATGGAGTAAGGGTCTAAGACTGCTTACCTTTTTCTTTGGGGCCTAGAATTTATATGTAGCCTCCTTATTATGGTTTAATGGCTCCCTTCCCCACCCCCACCATTAGGTGGTAGCAGTTGGGATATCAAGATTCCTCAGTAATCAATATATAAAGAGGAAGTCATTCTCCTCTGTCTTAACAGTAGTTAGAATAATGACATCAGTGAATGGATCCCTTAATGTCTTCTGCAGTGGTGTCCTGCTGTCGAGCTTCTCCCCTTGCTAAGGACAGATGTGTGCCTAACATGACACGCTTGCCCCTCCTCTTCCCATTTGCAGTGGGTGTGCCCCGTGAATAAAGAGAAGGATCATCTGGCTACTTGGTTAGGATTGAAATCTGTGTGTTGCACAGGAGCACGCACAGAGGAAAAACCTCTTAGGATGGTTAGAGCCCTGAGCCCTGTGTACGAGAGGCCCTGTCCCAGGAAAGGGGCCCTAGCACTACCTGATGTGGGAGAGTAGCCAGGGAGTTACTGGGGGAATGGGAGGGGAAAGGAAAGAAACTCTACCATCTTGGGGCACAGAAGCAGCATCATTCAGGCAGGATATCTGTGGCACTGGATCTGAGCTCTGGCTCTGCTTCATAGACAGAGGGAGGACTCCCAGGCATCTGGCATTAAGTATCAAACTATCGAGCAGTTTGCAGGCAATGTACTAAACCCTGGGGGTCTACAGATCACTCGGGTGTGATGTCTGTACTCAAGGAGCTCAGTCTAGAGAGGAAACAAGTCCATAAATAGCTGCATTCCAAGAGAAAAGAAACTCGGGGCTAAAATTTTTCCAGATCTCCACTTGGTAGAGAGCCACGATCTATATTCCCATGCCCCCTCTTAATTCTATGGTTCTTAGTGTAATTTCGAGGTACGTTTAAGAAAAAATAAGTATGATACTTTTTGTATGAATGAAGATAGAGGAATTTTATAGTGTTAACTATATGGAGAAATCTGGTTCAGCAGACACACAAACTGTAGGAGCACCTTTACAGTATCAGGTAGATTCTAAAGAATACATTCATGTGAAGTAATTAGCCTCCAACTAATAAAAAATTTGAAAAAAAAAAAAGAATACATTCAGGCTAAAGTGAATAGCCTGTGTGTATCTACACTACTGCAGGTTAAAAGGCCTTCATGAGTCCCTGATCTGTATTCCTTGTAGGCATGTGCTGGAGCAAATCATGTGTGAAGGTCAAGGAAAGCGGTACAATGGGAGGTGGGAGCGGGTGGACACGGCAAGTGTCTTTAGCAGCAGAACCTGGGAACAGGCCCCAGGACTTCACCTAAACTGTCATCAGACAGCTTCATGCAAGTTACTGTCATCCTTTGCTTTCTTGCCTGTCAACTGGGAAGACTTGTCCTGATCCTCCACTTTTTAAGGTGTAAAGTGAAGTCTTCAGTGAATGTGGAAGGGAAAAGCTCCTTTATCCCCAAAATAATTCACAAGCGGTCTGGGTGGTTCTGTTTTGCATTTGGTCTTACCTATAGCACACTCTCTGCCCACCCCCTCAGCTCTCCTGTGTCTCCCGTCGACCTCAGGAGGCTGCCGCCCTCCACCAGTTCTCTCCTTTTCCCCTTTCACTTTTGGTCCCTTTGCTCATTGTTTATCGGGACCTAAAGCTGTTGTCCATGTTGTCTTTCCCAACTCCAGGCTCACCTGGTTGCTCTCTCCCACCTGCCGCCTGGGGGCCTCATGGCACTCTCTGAGGAGGCAAGCAGGAAATCCTGAAACAAAGTCGACTGCAAGGAGGGTCCTAATCCAAGAAAGAGGTCTGGGGTGGATGGGAAATTGCAAGTTGGGCCCACTTTTGGGTGTGTGGGGTGTGATGCTTTTGCTTTGTTGAGAAGGCATGATTCAAAATAATCCCAAAATGCAGATATAAGGAAAGGAATCCCAGAGCCAATTCAGAGAACCACAGAATGCTGGCTCTGAATTTTTCATTATGGATCCTAGTTCCCCCATCGGGGATCTAATCGGTGCCCCTGCATTGGTGTCTTAACCACTGGACTGCCAGGGAAGTCCCTTGCAAGGAGTCCTAAAAAACAAACATATAGTCAAGTGGTTTCTAAAACAGGCAAATCACAAGAATCTAATTACCCGGAGGGTGCTTTCTTAAACTAATAGGTAAGTAATAAACAAAGGGCACACCACAAAGTGTAAGTCTTTCCACTATTCCAGGCCCTACTCCCATTTCCCCAAGATAACCTCCGTCAACACTTTCCTATGTGTGTGTTAGCTGCTCAGTCGTGTCCAACTCTGGGACCCCATGGACTGTAGCCCGCCAGGCTCCTCTGTCCATGGGGATTCTCCAGGCAAGAATACTGGAACAGGTTGCCATGTCCTGCTCCAGGGGATCTTCCCAACCCAGGGATTGAACCCAGGTCTCCCGCATCGCAGGCAGATTCTTTACCTTCTGAGCCACCGGGGCAGCTCACACTTTCCTGTGTATCCTTCTTACTCTATTCTGTATCTTATTTTTCAAATGTAGCCAAATGTCTGGGAGTTTTATAGTTAGGATTCTTTGGTTTTACATAACAGAAACCCTTCTGGTCAGTTAACAGCATAAAGAAGTTTTATAGGAAGGATAAAGATTAAAGGGAAGATTGAAGAGCTTGAAGATTTAAGGGAATTTTCTGCTAATACAGTAGTTAGTACCCTGTGCTTCCATTGCAGGGGCCAAGGGGTTTGATCCCTAGTCAGGGAACTAAAATATCTCAAACCAAACAGCATGGAGAAAAATAAATAAAAATTAAAATTCTCACTTTAACCAGAAAAAAATAAAGTATTTGGGGGTCAAATTCCAAAAACAAAAGAACTTGAAGACTTGAGAAAGACAGGAATAAGAAAACTCCAGGAGGCCTTAGGAGATAGAAATCCTTAGAAGTCTTGCCCTGGACTAATTCTGTTTCTTCCATCATCACTCTGTTGAAGATTCAAAATCTGGAGAAGAGAAGGTTAGGGTCTTATGGGCAGGTGGGAGTTGAAAAGATGTTCCAGAGACCCCTTCAACGGATGTATTGGGAGGTCAAGTGTGTTTGGATTTGACGCCCCACCCTCCAAAGACTGTACACGATAAAGGAGAGCTCACTCAGCCCACAAGAGAAAAGGGGATGGAGGTCAGTAGGCCAAAAAAGAAAAAATACCACTGAGATTTCAGGACATAAAGACCTACCTCTCTGCATATATCAATAATTGCATAGTCTTCCATAAATTGTTCTAACCATTCCCTAATGATGGACAACTGAAATGGTCAAGAAAAAAAGAAAACAGGCCTATGAGGTCTGGCTATAAAGAATCGATTCTAAAGGCTGTATATGGCTATGCCCCATTCTCATTCAGGAACCTGTTTCAAGTAAAAAATCTATCTTGCCCAGAGCTCAGGGCATATACTCAATTTACTATAAACATGCAGTCAGTAAACATTTTAGGCTTGAGAAGTAGGCCATCTCTTTTTCACTGGATCAGTCTGGTGGAATGATGGCTTTGGGTCTGAGAATAAGTGTTCTGCTAGCACCATCTGCTGGCCCTGGAAAGCCTCTCCTGACTCCTGGCCTCCAAGTCTCAGCTAGAGGTGTTATATATTACTAACACCTCTGAAAGAACCTTTAGGACCACAGAACCTATCTTTTATGTGTAGAGGGGAACTCACAAAACATTTACTTTGTTTCTTGTTTACTATGTAATAGATGTTTCATAGTTTTCTGGCCTTTCTGTTTCTGCCTTTCCACAAAGTAAGACATATGGTGAGGTGCTGAAAGAGCAAGTAAAAATGAGCCTCACACCACAGTCTGTGATTCTGAAGACCATGTTGTCCTTTGACATTTATTCATCAGGTACTGAGCTCTGTGCATGGCACTTTATGGTTGAACTATTAATAGTTACATAGCACTTACCAAAATGATGTTTTGAGCTTAGATGGTTAATAAGTCCCTGCAGGTGTCCATTGTTTTGAGAGGTGCTGTAGAAGATTCAGAGAAGTATGTGACAAGTTCTCAGCCTTCAGAGAACCCAATCTACTCAGGGAAACAATAAGGCAAACAAGACAGGATAATATCTGTGGATATGCCTGCAAGTGTGTGCCTGCATGCCTGTTAAGTCACTTCAGTCCTGTCCAGCTCTGTACAACCCTATGGACTTCAGCCCCCAGGTGCCTGTCCATAAGGATTCTCCAGGCAAGAATACTGGAATGGGTTGCCATGCCTTCCTTCAGGGGATCTTCCCAGCCCAGGGATCAAACCCGTGTCTCTTATGTCTCCTGCACTGGCAGGCCGGTTCTTTACCACTAGTGCTACCTGGGAAGCCCCCATACCTGTAAGTGCTAACTGTCAAATAATGACATTGCTTTAGACCTTAAGATAAATATATATACATATATTTAAAAGATAAATATATATACTATGCTAGACATGTGGCAGAGAAGGAAATGGCAACCCACTCCAGTGTTCTTGCCTTGAGAATCCCAGGGATGGGGGAGCCTGGTGGGCTGCCGTGCAGACATGTGGCAGTGCCTGGAGCATTTTTTTTTTCTTTTTTGTCACAAATATATATATATATATATATATATATATATATATAATATATAATTAAATATATATATATATACATATTTGAAAGATAAATATATGTACTATGCTAGACATGTGGCAACGCCTGGAGCATTTTTTTTTTTTTGTCACAACTGAGGATGCTAAACATCCTATAATGCACAGGACAGCTGTCCCTGTCCTGTCAAAGAATTTCCTGGCCCCAAATGCCAGTAGTGCTGAGACTGAAAAACCTGTGCTTACGACCCTTGGATCAGCGATGAGCAAAGCAGGCATGATCTGTTCTCCTAGTATCATGAGGAAAAGATGTTAAAAATATAATAGCTTCCTGATAGAATTCAAGACAGAGACTACTCAAGAACCTTGCTTGTCAAAGTGTAGTTTTCAGGCCTGAAGCACCCGTATCACTTTGAAGCATGTTTAAAATGTAGAGTCTTGATTCCCGCCCCTTCCTGAATAAAAAACATGCATTTTAACATCCTCGGATAACTCCTATGCACATTAATGTCTGAGACACGCTGCTCGTAAGGTTTCCAGAAAAGACAAGACGTGAGTTTTCATTGTTTTATGAAGACCAGGAAAGAAGGAAGCATATTCCAGGCGGTAAAAGCTGTATGAGGGAAGGTCCTGAGATAGTAAGTTGGAATTTCTAGTTTTCAGTTCAGCACCAGTAACAATTAAACACAGTGTTAAAGTTCGCTTAGCGCCAGACTTTGTGCTGAGTTTTAGATGGAGTAGTTTCATGTAACTCGCCTGAGGCTAGTAATAAGGCAAGATCCATTATGTCTATCTATGGGTAAAAGAAACTCAGGGACAGGGACACAGGGGTCAAAGGATTTGCTCAGAGATCCACTGATGGAGCCAGGCCGACGTAATCACAGCGGCGTTTTTCCACCATCCTAAACGGTTCTTATTCATCTTTACCCACACGAGAGCGCCAAAGCTCTCCCCACCCAGCCACGCAGACGCGTAGCGCAACGAACGGAAACCGGAGGCCCAGCGCCCACACTCCACCGGAAGTCAGTGCATTGTGGGAAGCGTCTCGTTGTTTATTTACATCCCGGCCTCCAGCACTAAGCGAGTTCACCTGGAATGGAAAGGACTGGATTCTGAAGATGACACGGCTCCGAAAAGCTTCCAAGAAGTGCGAAGGAAGCTTTGTGTAACTTTTGGCGGGAATCAAGGCTAGCAAAACCTCAGCGGTTTACTACTGCTAAAACGGCCCGGGCCGTCCCGCCTGCCCCGCCTTGAGCTAGAGGAGACGTCTCTATGATCAAGTAAACATAGAGATGCCTCTCTCTTCACTACGGGGTGGAACTGCGCATGAGTAGTAGCTGCCGCGTTGGAAAGATGGCGGAGGAAGAGTAAGTGTTTGGGGAGTTGTATTTCTGGCGTGGCTTCTTGAGCATCCGGTGCCATCCAAAGTGTTTATTTCTCGCTGGCGGAAAATAGGGGTATTTGTGGACTGAAAGAAGAGACTAGGAAAGGCTCCAGATTACAGAGGGAGGAGTGAGGCGCCGTAGGGGTTGGTGTGGGTGGGCGGAGGGGGCCGCCGCGGAGCTCGGGTCATCTCAAGAGGGCAGCGGGCTGAGAGCAGGCTGGATTTTCCCAGCTGTGCTTAAGTGTTACCTCTGTAGCTGGGTCTGCACGCGACCCAACTCCACGGGGCGGAATCTCATCGCTGATAGTGTCTTTAAAGCCGTGTTAGTAGAAGCTCCGTTGACGTACATGAGGACCAGTGGCTGTAGGGTTCGTGACTTATTAAGGCTTTGCTGCTGCTGCTGCTGCTAAATTACTTCAGTCGTGTCCGACTCTGTGTGATCCCATAGACGGCAGCCCACCAGGCTCCCCCGTCCCTGGGATTCTCCAGGCAAGAACACTGGAGTGGGTTGCCACTTCCTTCTCCAGTGTGTGAAAGTGAAAAGTCAAAGTAAAGTCACTCAGTCGTGGCCGACTCTTAGCGACCCCATGGACTGCAGCCTACCAGGCTCCTCCATCCATGGGATTTTCCAGGCAAGAGTACTGGAGTGGGGTGCCATTGCCTTCTCCGTATTAAGGCTTTGGGTCCTAGGAAATGTGAGGGGTCCATTTTGAGGGCTAGCGTTAGAAACCACAGATTTCGGAAGGGCCATAGCCCTTACAAATTTGAAGATAGTGTTCCCCTAGGCCCGGGATATCTTTTGGAAATCCGGTGCATATTTTGTTTCTTAAGTACTATCGCTGGTCTCCATTTTCTGTATCAGACCAAGAAGAAAGATCCCTTTGGTTCCAGAGAATCTCCTGAAAAAGAGGAAGGCTTATCAGGCCCTCAAAGCCACCCAGGCAAAACAGGCGCTTTTGCAAAGGAAGGAGGTAATGGTGGGGAATCAGGTGGAGGGAATTAGAGTTTGAGTTGTATCCAGCACGTGTTGAAGTAGACTTGGTACCGATGGCCCCTTCCCCCGTCGGTTGGGTTATGCAAGGTATAATGTACCAATTTTGTACAATTTTTGCTATTTGCTACATGATTTTGGAGAAATACATTTTGGAGGCAGTTTATGATGCCTAACACAGTGTTAGGGTCCCTAAACACTTGATGGTAAACATTGACAGCATGTAAATTGCTTTTTTTTGTTTATCAGGGACTTTTCCCAATAGTTCCCAAGTTTTCTCCACTTCTTTCTTGTCGATCTTTTTTCATTATATAAGAATAGAGGGGGCGTCCGTAGCATTCCAGTGGCTAAGAATCCTCCCTTCTATTGCAGGGGGCACGGGTTCAATCCCTGGTCAGGGAACTAAGATCCTGCATGCTGAGATGTAGCCAGAAAATAAGTTAAAGTAAATTTAAAAAAATAAAAACCGAGGATGTTTGTTTGTGCCCCTTTCCAGAGCATAGGGGAAATAAGCTCTATGAATAGTGACTAGTGAATTACCGTTGTGAAAGAAAAAGATGACTATAGAGGCAAAAAAATGGTGATGATGGTCTACCTTCTCTGTAGCAGAGGAAAGGAAAACAAGTCAAGTTTAAGCGACTAGAATGGTTTGTACATGATTCCTGGCGGCAACTTCGGGACAGAGTGCGACTCAGACGGCTAGAAGTGAAACCTCATGCCTTGGAAGTGCCAGACAAACATTCCTTGGCCTTTGTTGTACGCATTGAAAGGTAGGGAACTTGGTGGATTCCATGAGGCTGGGGAAATTATTGGTTCAGCTTTAGAGCCTTTTTAGGGAGATGAGATTTAAGCCCTTAAGGCAAGTTGTGCTAGGAATTCTGAGCTAAGCAAAACAGATTTTGTCTTCAAAATTAGGGAGACTGGAGGACTTCCCCTGAGGTCCAGTGGTTAAGACTTCACCTTCCAATGCAGGGGGTGTGGGTTTGATCAGTGGAACTAAGATTCCACCTCCCTTGTACCCAAAAAACCAAAACATACAACAGAAGCAATATTGTAACAAATTCAATAAAGACTTCTACTAAAGTTATCCAGGTTAAAAAAAAAAAAACAGATTTGGGAGATTGGGACTTGCCTTGTGGTCCAGTGGTTAAGACTCTGCTTCCATCGCAGGAGGGTAGGTTTGATCCCTGGTGGGGGAACCAAGAATCCCACATGCCACACGGCGCAGCCAAAAAACACATAAATATATTGGGGAGACTGCCATTAAGCAGACAGACATGAAAATACACTAACTGCTGTGAAGGCAAAGGGCTGGATGTTCGGACACGGGGGCCACAGTGTGATCTGTGGTGGTTTAGGACACTCTCCCCGTACAAGTCCAGGGGCATTTCTGTTCCTGTGGCACCTCAGGCAGTGCCCACATAGCATGGTGGATGGCCTGTTTGCCCAGCTGTTGCCCACTCAGTTGAACTCTGTAAGTCACACTCTGTGTCCTGCCCTCTGGGTGCCCATTAGTGGCACACACTTCATGGTGCTTGCTGGGCAGAGCCTGACTTTGCTGTTCATTTCAGGATTAATGGGGTGAGTTCAGTGGTGCAAAGGACCATTGCCAGACTTCGCCTGAATAAGATTTTCAGTGGTGTCTTTGTGAAAGTGACCCCTAAAACCATAAAGACGCTTCGTATCGTGGAGCCTTATGTGACCTGGGGGTGAGTATGGTTTTTTGTGTGAATTCACATTACATTATACTGGAGAACGTTGGGACGCACAGGGTACTGTTCTCCAGCACTTAGGTTGCTGGTCAGGGGAATGTTGTGCCGCGGCCACAGCCATCAGGGGTCAAGTGCTGGCGTTAAGAATCTTGGAACATGGAGCAGGTAGAGCGGGGGTTCCTGGTACAGCTCATAACTGTTTGAACAGGGCTATGGTAGGGCTTGGTCAGCTGTAGGTTAAGGCCGAGTAAGATAAGAGATTAGTTCTTGGAATCTTGAAGCAGAGCTAGGGTAGTATTCCTTCAAACATCAAAACCCCCAAAAAGACTTGGATTTCATTTCAGACTTTTTCAAACTCTTGAATAGGGGTCACATAAGGCCAAAGTCCTAGATTATAAACCAAGACTTTTATTTTTGCTGGGAAATAAACATCTTTACCTGGCGAGCGTTTGTATCTGTAAATTTCTAATTACATAGTCGGGGCTGCGTGGGTTTTATTCACCTCCTTTGGGTGTGTGCTTCCCAAGTGTCCCAGCCGCAGTGTGTTGGGGACAGTCCTGGGGAAGGGGTTGGGAGACTCCTTAGCCAGGCTACAGGGCTGCGCTGCCAGCATACTGCAGCCTGCCAGGGGCGGGGTGGCGCTGTGATCGAGCTTCCTTCTGCTCTCGTAGATTTCCAAATCTGAAGTCTGTTCGGGAACTCATCTTGAAACGTGGACAAGCGAAGGTCAAGAACAAAGTCATCCCTCTGACAGACAACACAGTTATTGAGGAGCACCTGGGTGAGTGAGCGTCTGAGGAGTCAGCAGAAAGGGTCCCCAGAATTTGCCAGAGTGCTGCGCTCTGGCATATCAGAGCCTCGCAGTATGTTTCTGGGCAAGTGCTAAATACAGGAATCTGAATCTTATGTTTCTTAGGGAAGTTTGATGTCATTTGCTTGGAAGACCTCATTCATGAAATTGCCTTCCCGGGGAAGAATTTCCAGGCAATCTCAAGGTTCCTGCGCCCTTTCCAACTCTCAGTGGCCCGTCACGCTACAAAGAACAGAGTGGGCTTCCTCAAGGAAGTGGGCTCGCCGGGCTATCGAGGTGAACGCATCAATCAGCTCATCCGGCAGCTGAACTGAACCCAGGTAGGTGGGGCTGAAACTGCCCCTTGGTGGGCTCTCGGTGGGCCGGGTCTTGCCCCCTAAAAGATCACCTTGCATTTACAAGTGTATGAGAATAACTTCGGGTGGGAGGTGGCTGGTGCTCACAAATTAAATGGATGGAGATATTGAAACAGTGAATGCCTGGTTAGGACATGGGGCTGTGAGAGGTACAGGATAGAAAACACTTGAATGACCACAAAGCCTTCTGTGTTGCTGTGTTCGTTTAGCTGGAGATGGAGAGAATAAAAACTGATTTCAAAAAGGATATGAAGGTGTAAACCATCACCTCTGTTGAAGGCATCTTAATCCTTCAAAACTGACTTTTATTGTTGTGGTTAACGCTTAGGTTAGGGTTACAGTACATTCGTATTAACCAAGTGGTTTTTTCTTCCTCAGCGTACCTGAAAACAGTGCACTGGAAGCATGTGTTTTTGTTTTATGGAATTGTTGCTCAGTATCTTCAAGGAAGATTGTTTTCTGCTAGAATATATCTTCAGAAACTGGAGGAAAGGGTCAGGGGAAACATGGTGATGTTCACAGCAGGCACTTCCACCTCAGTTCCAAGGAAAAGTTCCTGTGTGTTTTCTGTGATGACCACCGTCCACCTCTGAAACCAGCAAAGGACTGATGCCATGAAGGAGAAGTCCTCTTTTATCACGTCTATCCTGGGCTTTACTGTTGGTGAATGGACACTTACCTATGAATATAAGACAGCAGTGGACCAAGCCCAGGAGCATGTTGAACCTGGGGTTTCCTGGGGCCTTGTTTTTGGAAGAACTTGAAGTTAGAATTAAATTAAATTAGAACTTGAAATTAAAATGTAAAAGCACATAAAAACAGTACCTGGTTGTCTGTCCCGTGAGTTCATGTTCTAACTTCAGCGACAGCTTGGCAAGCTCTCAGGCTGGCTCTAGGTATATCCAGTGCCGCCTTATCATTGCAGCTGGCTTAGTGCTTTTCTCTAGCTCAGGATTTTAACCTACTCTTGGATCTGTGAGAGGGGCCCTTTGCCAGAAAAACATACACTCCAGTTTTTTCTTTGAAGTTTAGGATATTTGTAGGTCCTTCTCAGGGATCCAGGTACCTTATGTGAAGAAGTCCTGCACTATCAGGATTGGTCACACAGGCTCTGATCTTGCAGCCACCTCTGGTTCTGTGCCCTGTGGGAAGACCAAAGCTTACCAAGGGGTTCTTTCCCCTTTCAAGCCAGGTGGATGTTCCCTACAATATGGTAGAATGCTGAGCCCCTGTGCCATGAATCAGTCAATCTAAAAAGAAGTGGAAAACTTTATTCAAGTGAAATTTAAGAATCATAACTCAGAGCATCTCAGAAAGCTCTAAGAACTGTTTTGCCTATTAGAAGTGAAGACACAGTTACATAAGCTTTAAAGGCTTGTCTTAGGAGAATATTGCTCTTTATGGTTGAGTGGAAATTTCTGCCAATGAGGAAAGTTTGGTCAGTGCATAATGCAGCTAGACAGACAATGCACAGTGGCAGGAGAGAGAAGGCCAAAGGGAAGATTTCTTGTTTTGGAGATTTCCTTAGTCCAGTGGCTAAAACTCCGTGCTTTCAATGCAGGGGGCCAGGGTTCAATCCCTAGTCAGGGAACTAGATCCCAAATGTCTTCAGTTTGCTTGCATGCTGCAAAGATGGACGATCGCATGTAGAAGACCTGGCTCAGCCAAATAAAACACTTAAAAGTCTTGCCATAAGGTAGGTACTTCACAGTTTCCCCCTGTCAATCTTTAATCTTTTGACAGTGTTAGGTGACCAAGTGTTTGGTCCCTCAAAGCACGGGTGGCTGCTTGCCTGCTTCAGTGCCATCGGGCCCCTTGATGCCAAGTCCTCATAGCCCGGTTCTCTCTTGGAGGGTTATGCTAGCAAGAGTGTTCGTCAGGGACTGACAGCCAATTCTAGATTGTCCAATAAGGGACTTGAGCTAAATTTCTTTGCATGTACATTGTGTATGTCCATTATTTTATAGAAAACTATAGATGTGGCCTAGTTTCAAGTCAAACATCTGAACTTCAGAGCAGGAATTTGCCTCTTCATGGGTCTTAGGATGAGGGAACAAATAACCATGGTCACATGGTCCTATCACTGGAAAACAGAAACCAGTGTGCCTGTGCTGAAGGCAGACATAATGGCAGGGACTATTTCCCGGGCTGCCTGTAAGTATCCTTGAGCCCGGGGGAAACTTCATTGTGCATCCCCCTAACCATCCTGGGGAGAGCTAAGGTCATAAACTTGTACCAAAATTACTGGGTCCTAGTAGGAACTACCAGCCACTAATGTAAAGGATTATATATTGCAGAAAGAATCCACCTGCCAATGCAGGAGACGGAGTCAATCCCTGGTCTGGGAAGATCCCACATGCCATGGGGCAACTAAGCCTATGTGCCACAACCATTAGGGCTTCCTTGGTGGCTCAGCAGTAAAGAATCCCTGCCAATGCATCCCCCCGGAGAAGAAAATGGCAACCCACTCCAGTATTCTTGCCTGAAAAATCCCCTGGACAGAGGAGCCTGGCGCGCTACAGTCCACGTGGTCGCAGAGTTGGACACAACCTAGTGACTACACAACAACAACATGGCAGAAGAGGCGTTGTTAACCGGCTGGTTAAGGGTCTCCGACACTGGCAGTGTGACAGCGTGCACAGTGTTGGACTGTCTTAAGATAATTGGTTTTTGAAACTTGCACGTGTTTAAGCCCAAGAAATACACTTGGTTCCTAAGCAAAACCAAGAGCAATTGTCAAAATAGTATACAAGTCTGGTCCAGAATCTTGGGTCATCTGTCTTAGTTCGGATGTCTTATCATGGTCTGGTAGTGCTGGTCTTAGTTAAAGTCAGGTGTCAAAAACAGGAGTTTCAGTTCATTCAGGAAAGGTCTTCTAACATGGCTTTAAGGAATCCTTTATCCCCATGTCTTTTCCAGTATGAATAGTGTCCTGGTTGCACGTGATGGTGAATCCAATCTCATCCAAGGTTGGATTACTGTTGTAAAGCAACTATACCCCAAATAAACACGCACACAAACACAAAAAAACCCCAAAGTTAGATTACTGTGATAGACTTCAAAAACTGTCCTTTTAATAACTAAACTTAAAAGGAGCTATCTGAGTCTTAGTAAATACTTCAATTAACAAAACTAGAATGTTCACTGAAACAATCTTTTTTTAAAATTACCCTCATTTCTACCATATAAGTGGTTAACTGACCATATAGTTGGCTATACATGACAAAAACTTTAAAAGTCAAGGTTAAAGACTGATTACATTGCAATTGAAAAGCAACTTGATTACTGACTGCTGTGACATACACTAAATCTATGATATCACCAGGTCATACCAGAATTTTAGGAGTTCCTTATAATTTCTAGCATATATCTATTAAAAATGTTTACCCATATGACAACCTAAGAAGTTTTATCACCACTTGTTTAACAATGCTTCTTATTTAACATACCAAATAAGTCTAATCAGTTTAATATTCCTCTTTCTGAGATGGGGAGAAAAGTATTTTGAGGTGCTCCAGGGACAATTTAGAAAAACCTCAAAAAACCTCAAAGTTAGCTAGAGAGGTCAAACAAACTTCACTTAGAATTTGATCCTTGGAAAAAAAAAAAAAAAAGAATTTGATCCTTGGAAAGGCTGTCAAAAGTATCAAAAAGTTTTAAAACACTTGGTCAAACAGAATCACAGGTCACTGTGAAACAATTCCCACTCACTTAACCAAAGTGACAATGAAAGATCTCAAGGGCAAGTTCAGGTCACTCAAATACAAACTCATAATCTAGTAACAAAAGCAGTTCAATATTTTAAGAAAAATTTGTCCTCTTAGAAGGCCAAATTCAGGTTTTGTACCACTTTAAAACTTTTTCTTAATTAAGTTCAGTCTTAGCCAGTCTTGACCTTGCACAAAACTCTCACAGTGTCGTTTTCCACAAACCTCCACAACTTTCTCTACCTATAAAGAAACAACCAGCTCTAGGATACCACCTTTTTTTTCCCTTTAACAAAATGCATTTTCATTCCTTATACTTTTCTTTGTTGAAAACACACATCCTACCTTCCTTGCATCCTGAAATGTCTCCCTTATAATTCTTAACCTTAAAACCTTAAATCTCGGGATTTCCCTGGTTGTCCAGTGGTTAAGACTCTGAGCTTCCACTGCAGGGGGCACAGGTTTGATTATTAGTCAAAGAACTAAGATCCACCTGACATGCATAGTATGGCCACCAAAAAAAAAAAAAAAATCTCTAGTGAAAACCAAGAAGCAAGTAATTGTAAACTGCTGTGAAATTGGCATTTCCTGATTGACAAACTGTGTTAATTTTCCTCTCTTAAAAACTTAGACCTCCCCAACAGTTAATGTTCTGGGATTTCATCCTATTTGAAATGACCTGGATAGCAAATGAATTCTCGTAATTTGACTTGGTTTAACTTCTAGTTACCAAGATCTGGAGATATTATTACTATTATTATTATTTTTGCCCCACCACACAGTTTGCTGGAACTTAGTGAAAGCACCAAGTCCTAACCACTGGACCATCCGGAAATTCCCTGGTTTGAGTTCTTTTAGGTGGCTCAGTTTCTCTCAATGACACCATCATGAGTGCTTGAAGCACTAGGCAATCAGCCTCTGTCATGCCCCCAGATAAGCAGTACTTACTTAATGATCATGGTGGGTTTTCCTTATGGGATTGCTACAGGTCATGAAAACTGATCTTCAACACTTCCGGAAGATCTGTCATCTAAGAGTATCTTGTAATTCGAAGGAGCAAAATGTCCCTTTATTCTTTGGAGATGAAAAATTCGGCCTCTGATTTCACTAGTAAAATTTTGTTCAGACCGTGTATCAACTCATTGTTTTTTTTTTTTTAATTTAAGCCAAATTTGACAAAACCCAGGCACACATTTCCCTGGTCCTCTTGCCCAGACCCCCTAGGTGCCTAGGAAATGCACCAGTGCCCCAAAGACAGCAAGTCTTAAAACCAGCTGAAATAAAAATTTTAGGATCAACACCCAAACAATGAGATCTGAGTATCAGGAGAACTTACCAAGAACTGAGGAGTGTTGAGAAGCTGGTGGGGCTCAACGGGCCCATGCCAGGACCAAGCGCTGGTTCTGAGTAGACCCCAGGTAGCCTCTGGCAGGAATCTCTTGACAGCCTGTCGACTATACCAAGCATATATTAATGAAATGAAAAATAAATCTAATAGAGAAACTTAAGCTTTTATTTGAGCCAAATTTGAGAATTATAACCCAGGAAGAACATCTCAGAAAGCTCTGAGAACTATTATGCCCATAAGAAGTCAAGTTATATAAGTTTTTTGAGACACAGGGCTGTACATTAAATGACATATTGTTGACAACTTACATAATCCAGATCTGAGCACCAAATGACCTCTTATCAAGAAGGAATATTACCTTTAAGGAGTTGTTTTAGGAGAATGTTGCTCTTTACTGTTGAGTGGCAGTTTTGACTGATGGGGAAGGTTTTCAACCGGTAGGGAAGGTTTCAATTGATGCAAAATGCAGATACACAATGCACAGTAGAGGGAGAGAGAAGGTGAAAGGGCAGAGATTTTTTTTGTTAAAATTTTTCTTCTCTTGCCATAAAATATGAATTTTATTTCACAGTTAATTGGCTCAAGAGTTAACCTGCCAGAAATAAATGTTAATCTTATACTATAAAGCACTGTGAAGTCAGATTTATTTAAAATAATGTATCAAAGTCATGAGAAAAGAGCAGTTGTGAGTGTGGAAGCCCAGGGTTTATATCCCAGATCTTATACTAAATATGGGAATGTTCCTACTCTTGCCTATAAAATGGAACTAATATAGTCTTGCCCGTCTGCCTCTCATAGTTGAGTAGTATTATAAAGGAGGTTTTAAAAATTATGCTCCTCTTTTAAAAGCTCCTTTTAAAATGATCCTTTTAAAAATTATATCCCGCCCTTTCCAGTGCCCTTTTAAGGCTGACACAGTGCCTTAAGAGGCTAACACAGGAGGGTAAAGAAAGTCTCCATAAAACCCAGAGAAGAGATTTTAGAACTCCTCTCTGGATCCTGTCTGGAGTCACAACTGAACCGGAAGATTTTAAGTCTTAGCACTTACTAGTATGTGTATAGTTAATACCAAAGTCATTAAATTTAAACTTGACCTTTGGTTTGGAAAAAAAAAATACTGCATAGAATTGCAAGTTGCTTTGAATGGATATAGAAACAACGATAATGTAAAAGAAGGAGTAGCTAACATTTATGTAACCCTTATTTATATACATGCCACTAATTAAGATTTTCTGACATAATACATGTAATTCTAACAACCCCGAGGTTGACACTGGTATTATCCCGCTTGAGGAAACTAAGGCACAGACTGGTTACATTGTAACTGCCATGGCCACCTGGCTAAGAAGTGACAGAGCTGAGATTTAAACCTGGCCCCAGACACCTTGTGTTTCACCATAGAGCTGAGACCCCATCCAGAGAAGGGCTGCTGGGGGGCTTCTTAAGGAAGAGATTCTTGACCTGAAATCTGAAAATTGACATTAAGCAGGAGAAGACATGCCAAACACTTGGGTAGGAAAGAACACGACTCGTTAGAGGAACAGAGAGGAAGGCAGATAGCCACAGATGAAAGAGCGGGGGAAGAGATCCCACTGGGAAACAGGCAAGGCCACGTGAGGACTCGGGTTTGGATTTGTCCTAGGAGGCATTGGAGCTACAAACATACCTGAGATGGGAATGGCGTGATGAGCCCCTCGCTTTAGATGCCCAGAGGCTGCTGGGAGGATTGTCATTCAGATGGTTGAAGACTGTGCCCACCAGTTCCCCAGGGTGGAGCCTCCCAGTTCCCTCACCCTTCCTCACATGATTTGGTTCCCAGACCTTGGTGCGCCTCATCATTGGAACTGTGTATAGAACTTTGAATAATGTGGAGTGTATTTATTTAACAATCACTTCCCCCCAAGAAAAAGAAAAAAAAAAAAAAATTATATCCACCATAATATACACCATTCCTTGAACAAATTGTGGGACTATCCTTATTTCTGAGAAAAGTTAGTCCTTTTAATGAATGTGTGCTAATATAGGTTCATGAGTCATGAACCAGATATGTTCTAGGTGTAGGTAGAACAAAAAAACCTAGTTTCAGGAAGCAAGAGTAGGTATAGTGAGCCAAGTAGCTGATTTAAACAGACTGACATTAAAAGGTAGTTAGAGCTTTTCCTCAGCTCTAGACCCTTGAGCCCCTTTGCCTGACCCACCTGGTTCTCAGAGCTTAGGGTTCTAGGGGTTGTTGTTGACTGGCTCTTTTTATGCTTTGAGATTTCATTCATTGTCATTCGAGGGCCAAGTTTTCTCATCAGACCTTTTTTTTTTACACTGCCTATCTGGAGAATGGTTATCTGAAATCAAAATGCCACTTGGATCCCAAATTCACTTCCACAACGACCATGTATAAACTAAACCAGGAAATAAACACTGACATCTAAACTCCTAAGAAATCATTCCCTGTGGGCCAGAACCATTTAGTGTTTCCTAAGTAGCATTAAAAAATGAAAACATATCTATGCACTACAAGTAGTAAAGTTATGAGATTTGTTTCAATTTATATAAGGACTGAAACAGAGTCTAAAAAGATAATTTTTTAAACTGAGGCTCCCAGTCCAAAGATACAAATGCAAAACCACTGCAGTGATGCTCCCAGGAGGCTTAAGTCCAGCTGATAGGTAGGGGTGAAAGCACAAAGGAAGAAGAGCAGAGTGGTCAGTACCCAAGGTCTGAGTCTATGTGGGACACGGTCATTTCCTCCAGATCTCAGAAAAACACACAACTTTAAATTGGAGAATTATGTTTTATTTGGTGAATGTTCTGAGCAATCAAGCCTGGGAAGCAGCCTCTCAGACAGGTCCGAGAGACTGCTCCAAAGAGGAAAGGAAGAAGCCAGAATATTCAGGAGTTTTGCAATAAAAATCAGATAGTCAGAACATCAAAAGGTTACCGTTAAAGAAAATCCAAACATCTCAATTTACGAATTTAATACTTTTCTATGTATGGGAAGATGCAAGAGTTTGGGCTTACTGAAACCATTCCTTTGATGTGCACCTTAGCTATCCAGGACCAGCATCCTGTTCTTTCCCATCCTGAGTTCCCTCAGGGTGCACCCAGGTGGGGCCTGGCAGCAGACAGCCCACCTGTCTCTCCTGAGTTCCCTCAGGGGCTCACCATCAGGGGCAGTTATAGAAACTGATGGTTTGATGGCCACAGCCCCTTTTGTTTGTTGATATGGCAGGCAACATTTTTCGTCTACAGTGCTTCCCCTTAGTAATAAAATTCGACCAACATTTGGGAGACATTTCACGACCAACATGGTCCCATGGTGCTAGGAAGGCTCATTCCTAGATCAGGCCAAGATTCTGTTGATAAGCTACTCAATGTGTTGAAAAGTTTTCTTGGAGCAGGCCCTGTTGACAATCTAAAATTCTCTGGATCCCTTGTCTTACTAGTCTATCATGATCGAGGAAAGGTTTTTCATTGTTGCTTCTTCCCGTATCTAGAATCACACTATTACGATCATTGATCTATTTCCTCAAGATGTTTAGCCATCATTAATTTTGTTAGAGACCTGGTTACACATTGAGTAATGCAAGGGGCAGTCTTATAAACTAGCTGGGATAAGTAATAGAGCTATTAACATTAATAAGATCATAGTACAACAGAGAGAGACACAAACCATAAACAATCTGAAAACAAAGAACAAATTAAAACAATGATTAGTATGAAAGTGAACATGTTAGTCACTCAGTCATGTCTGACTTATTGTGACCCATGAAATGTTGTCCACCAGCCTCCTTTGTCCATGGAACTGTCCAGGCAAGAATACTGGAATGGGTAGCCATTTCTTTCTCCAGGGGATCTTCCTGACCCAGAGATTGAACCCAGGTCTCCTGTGTTGCAAGCAGATCCTTTACCATCTGAGCCACCAGGGAAGCCTATAACTACTTGTAATTTGGTTTTAATAAGCCATCAAGTCCACAGGAGACCTAGCTGGATAAGCCAAATTCTGAGAGCATTAGGTAGAGAAAAAGATAAATGTTTCATCTTTATAAAGATATACTTAATCAACATCAGAGGAAAGGTTTTTCTGGAAAATAAAGATTTAAAGCCCGTATTTTGCAGAAAAAGTCATAAAATTATAAATAATATTTATTTACCAGTTCATTCAGTCCTACGTAATTAATTTCTGATGATCTGGATGAAGTACTCAGGTTTTCCATTAGAGTTTTATAATTTCTTACCCAGTTCAGTGGTATGATCTAAAAGTTATCAGAACTTACATTTGTCAAAATTCCTTTTTATGAATTTTTTAAAAGATTTTCATTTTATAGAAGCGTAAAACTATGACTGTCAACAAATGATAACTTAAATGGCATGGTTAAAGATCTGATTGCAATGCAACTGGCAAGAAACTTGGATATTTCTGTGACATATAACATTTTAAGATAATAGCTAGAATTATAATGACTAATAACATTATACCAAAGCATATCAGAATTTTAGAAAATTCATATAAAACTTGGAATATAACATTTATCCATATAATATAACCTTGGGTTCATCTCCAATCATTTGACAACATTTTTTAAGTAATGGAACATATCAAATAAGCCTAATTAGCCTAGTAGGCTAATTAAGATGCCTTACGGTTCATTTGAAACATCCCAGACTTAACCAGAGGAAAATGAACCTTTAAAGTTTGATATTTGGGAAATTTGTCAAAAATATTAACACTTGGTCAAATAGGATCCCAGGCTTCCCTGGTGGCTCAGATAGTAAAGAATCTGCCTGTCAATGCAGGAGACCCAGGTTCAATCCCTTGATTAGGAATCCCCTGGAGAAGAGAATGTCTACCCCGCCAGTATTCTGGCCTGGAGAATCCCATGGACAGAGGAGCCCCGAGGGCTACAGTCCACGGGGTCACAAAGAAGCAGACACGACTGAGCAACTAACCGTTTCAAATAGGATCATAGGTCACTGTAAAATAATACTCGCTTAACCAAAGTAACAAAATTTTTTTTTAAAAAGCAACAAAAAATGGAACACTTAAAAAAACTTCACACAATCGGTTACCAAAAGCAGTATATCAAGAAAACTTCATTCTCTTAACAGACAAAATCAAATCCAAGCTTGCACCAGCCTACTTTTAATAACATTATACATTTACCTAATTTATCTAATCTGAGCCTGCCCATGTACAAAACTTTTTCATGGCTGCTTTTTTTTTTTTTTTCCAACAAATCTTCTACAACTTTTTGTATTTGTATTAATTTGTCCATTTTTTTAATCCAAAGATAACCAGCTGTAGAGAATCATTCTTTCCCCTTAATAAAATGTATTTCCATTCCTCATACCTTCTTTTGCTGAAAACACACATCCTACTTCCCTTGCATACTGAAATAGTTCCCTTATTATCTTTAGTAGTTCTAATTACATACTACAACTTTAACCATTATAAATCTTAATCTCAGGATTTCCCTGGTGGGCCGGTGGCTAAGACTGCACTCACCAGAGTTCGATCCCTGGTCAGGGAATAGATCCCACATGCCCCAGTGAAGACCTGGGGCATCCAAATACATAATAAATAAATATGTTTTTTAAAAAACCCTTAATCACTAGCAAAAACCAACAAGCAGCAAGTAATTATAAATTGTCACATTAGCCTTCCCTGATTGGAATATTCCAAAACCTTTAGAAACATATACCATGACTTCTTTCCTCAATGTGGTACAAGATGTGTTTCTAATAAACCCTTAGTTTTCTTCTCCTAAGAAAAGTGGTAGACCTGTTTAGCAATTAATGTATCAGCATTTTCTTATTTGAAATAATGTGGAAGTTCAGTACATTCTCCTCAGTTAACTTAGCAAAACTCAAGTTACCAAAACTCTGGAGAAACTTTTAGATAGACATAGCCAAGATATAATCACTTCTAAAAGAGTTCACCTGAAACTCTCATCATAGTTACCTTTATTTTGCAACTTATAAAAAATACTGCCATACCAAGTAAATGTGTTGTTGACAAACCATAACAGAAACATGAATCTATTGACCTTTAGTAAACCTAGGTACAATAAAGTAAGACATGTCTATATTGATTAAGCCAGCAAGCTTAAGCTACTTTTAATATCAGATTTTATACTATATATAAAATAGATAACCAAAAAGGACCTATTGTATAGCACAGAAAACTATACTCAATATTTTCTTTTCCCTTATCGGAAAAGAGTCTGAGAAAGAAAAAATATATATATCTATTTGTATGTGTATATATATGTATATAAACTGAACCACTGTGCTGCACTAACACCTGAAACTAACACTTCATAAGTAATGATATGTCAATAAAACATTTTTTAGTGAGACATTAATATTGAATATTTCTTAGATCATGTAAACCTGAAATTCATTCTGGCCAGTTTTTTTCAAATTTAGAAATATTTAGTTTATAACATCTTACTTTTTAAGTCAATTACATAGAGCTCTTTTTAAAATTTAATTTTAATATTTCCTAGAGGTAGAGACATCTCATAATAATGTCTCTTACTAATGTACACATGGACACATAAACAAACTAGAGGTCTCACAGCTTCACTTTAAAACTTAGTTATGAATCAGTTATTACAATATAAGCTTACTAGTTCATAAATAAGTTGGGAGTAAATTAAATTTGCTTGCTAAGATGACAAAGGCTTTATTATTTGTGGAAAAGACTTTTAAGATTTGCATTTGATCTTGATAAACCCTTAAGAAGGCTATGAATTAGATTTTGGTGGAGGGTGCCTTTGCAACTGTTTAAGTTTAAAAAAGGCCACCTTTTCCTTTTTTCCTCCTTGGTTTCAGGTTCTCTCTGAGTCAATTAGGCTCAGTTTCAGAGTTTCAAGTTCTTGTGGGGTTTTTTTTTTTTTTTCTCTTGTGGGTTGTATTTACATTTCTGATTTATCAAGACTTGTGAGCAAAAACTTTTAAATTTCCAAGAACTGACTAGTCACCTAAATAATATTAAAAGATTGATTTGAAAAGATTTCTAAATTTCAGAGTCCTGTGTTCTAGAAGTTTAGGGTTTAATTTATCATGCCTTCAAAAACTTTTCTGGTGGCTCAGAGAATCTGCCTGCAAACACAGAGACATGGGTTCCATCCCTGGATGGGGAAGAGCCCCTGGAGAAGGAAATGGCAATCCACTGCCTGGTAAATCCCATGGACAGAAGAGCCTAGCAGGCTACAGCCCATGGGGTTGCAGAGTTGGACTTAACTTAGCAACTAAAATAACAAAATCTTGCAAAAGACATTCAAGAAAGGCTTTCTTTTTGAGTGCATAGTTTAGGCCCAGAGCAAAATCTCTTATTAGCTCCTGAATATGATTTCTCAGGTTCTTTCTTTATATGGCATGGGCTCAGATAATCCTCAGATTCCCTTTAGCATGTTTAACATTTCCTGAGGGGTAGATATATATGCCCCTTTTTATAATATCAAGCAAGGGAAGCATTCCCCAGCAAAACATGTCTATTCCACAATATAGTTAAGCAAAAGAGATGTAACTATCAAATATAAAGCCTATGTAAATAAAACAGCTTTTATTAACTTTCATCTCAATTCTATCAACCTTTATACCTTTAACTTTAGTTTTCATTAGGACCCAATCAACAAGTTTTGGTCTTACAAGAATTCTAGAACTCTTCATTTCCCCCGACTATTTTACCTACTTTGTATTTTTATACTGGGGCTCTGGAGTCCCCAGACAAGCCAAGGGATTCAGGCCCTTTTGTCAATCTTTTAACTTAATTAATTAGCCTGTCACCCCAAATAATTGTTGGTCAGGCAGCTCAGTGTATTTTTTTTCAGCCGTTTAAATATATGTTTTAACTGGGGTAAATAGAGTGGATTTGTTTGGTACCCTTTAAAGTTGAAGACCACTAGTGAGTCCCTTTGGCCCATCCAACCTTAGGTAGTGTTTTATCAAACCTTTGATTTAATCCTGTTAACATCTGTTTTATTTATCCCACTTTCAAGTAACCATCTAAAGATTTCTTTATCCATTTGGGACCAGTCACCTTAAAATCTTCACCTTTTTGGGGGGTAGTCTGTAGACTTTCCCTTCAGTTTTTTGTTTTCCTGTTAGTCAACCTAATTAATTATTCCAATGTTTTTATTATCATCTATAAGACCCACTGAGGGAAGAAGAGGCCACAAGAAGGCTTCCCAAACCTTGTTTGTTTTAAACTAAGGGAGTTCTTAGGTTAACCATCCTATTTTTTCCCACTTTCCTTTCTCCTCACAGATACCAATAAAACAGTGTTTATAATGAAAGCTCTCTAAAATTTCACCAATTTAGAGTTTCTCCAATTTAAAGGGTCCATCATCTGGCCATTAATGAGAGGTATCTTAATAGTGACTCAAACCAGTAAGATGCAAAAGGCATTCCCTACAAGAGTGTGTGAAGATGCCACCTAAACAAGACCCAGAAAGTGTATTCCCCAAAAATTGTCTAGGAAAGGAAAGGCCTTTGTGGTACCAGCTGCCATCACAAAAGTTAAGATGACAAAAAGCCTTAGAGGAAAACATAGGAGGTATACTCTTTGACATACATCACAGCAAGATCCTCTTTGACTCACCTCCTAGAGTAGTGAAAATAAAAACAAAAGTAAAGAAACACAACTTAAAAGAAAAAGTTTCTGCACAGCAAAGGAAACAATAAAGAAGACTGAAAGACAACCCTCAGAATGGGAGAAAATAATTGCAAAAAAAAAACAACTGACAAAGGGTCAGTTTCCAAAATATACAAGCAGCTCATGCAGCTCAATGCCAGAAAAACAAACAAAAAAATGGGCGCAAGACCTAAATAGACATTTCTCCAAAGGACACATAAAGATGGCCAACAAACACATGAAAAGATGCTCAACATTGCTCATTATTAGAGAAATGCAAATCAAAGCTACAATGAGGTTATCACCCCACATCGGTAAGAATGGCCATCATTAAAAAATCCACAAACAGCAAATGCTGGCGAGGATGTAGAGAAAAGGGAACCCTCTTGTACTGTTGTTGGGAATGAAAACTGACATAGTCACTATGGAGAACAGTATGAAGATTTCTTAAAAAAACTAGAAATAGAACTACCATTTGACCCAACAACTCCACTACTGGGCATATACCCTGAGAAAACCATAATTGAGACACCTATACCCCAATATTTCATGGTAGCACTTTTTACAATAGCTAGGACATGGAAGCAACTGAAAGTCCATCGACACATGAATGGATACAGAAATTGTGGTACATATATACAATGGAATATTAGTCAGCTATAAAAAAGAACACATTCAAGTCAGTCCTAATGAGGTGGGTGAACCTAGATCATACTATACAGAGTGAAGTAAGTCAGAAGGAGAAAGACAAATACTGTGTATTAACACATGCATACAGACTCTAGAAAGATGGTACTGAAAACCTATTTACAGGGCAGCAATGGAGCAGCAGACAGAGACAGCAGACACGTGGACACAGTAAAGGAGAGGGTGGGATGAATTGAAAGAACAGCATGGAAACATATACAGTACCGTATGGAAAACAGATACCGAGTGGGAATCTCGTGTGACACAGGGAGATCAACCCAGCGCTCTGTGACAGCCTAGATGGGTGGGAGAAGGGAGGCAGGCTCCGGAGGGAGGGGACATATGTATACCCATGGCTGATTCACGTTGATGTATGGCAGAAACCAACACAATATTGTAAAGCAGCTACTCCCCAATTAAAAAATACATATATATGGCAAAGAGCCCATCAGAGTTGGTAGTCAGACAAAAGACTGCTCAGAATCCCAGTCTATATGACTGGTCTGCCAAGTGTACACCATATGTGCACCTTCTGGATGGCAAAGACCAAGTTCTCAAAACACAAAAGGCCTAACACAAAAGGCCTGAAAAAGATGAGGTAGAATATTTACATCTCAAAGACAGAGAGAAATGCAAGTTCCCCCTACAAGGGCTTTTGTTTAAGGTCAGAATTCAGATTTTTTTAATCAAGCTGGCTTTTTCTAACTTAACTGCATGGTCAATAGAAGAGCCCCAACTTAAGTCATTTTCAGGGTGGGATTTCCTTTAATTGCCAGTTAAGTAGGTACTGGCAAGTATGAACTCTGTACATCCACAAATCTGGCTGGAGTGTTAGTCTGAGGTGGGTTTTCTGATGTCCCTCATTTTTGTTTGAGAGAATCTATTTCCCCTTTTTTTTTTTTTTTTCTATTTCCCATTTTAAAGGTGAATTTCTCGGGGATAAGATTTACTTTTAAATCTTTTATCCCAAAGAATTCTTTTTAAGGTATGCAATTTGAGGAAGGCCTCAGGTCAGCCTCTTACTGAAACATTCAGCCCAGACTCCTCCTTATCTTTTCTACGGGGCAAATCCCAGTGTCTTTCAACCAGGCTTCCTCTGTATCTTTCAGCTGGAGCGTACTTTCTTCCAGTGTGTTTCAACAGAGCTCCTCTAGTATCTTTCAACTAGGGAGGTCACTCCCCAATATCTCTCAATTGCGGAGCCAGGTACCTGTTAGACATTGCCAGTCAAAGCTCGGGATAATCCATCAAAAATCAGGAGATCCGAGAACAAGGAGAGACTCACCCAAATTCGTCTGAACTCTAGGAGGAGGTGGATGGGCACAAGAAGACTCTGCTAGTACCAAGGCTCCATTTCCCCGTAGAGTTCAGGCGAAGGAAAGAAGTCTTCTCTGGGTTCTCTCAGTGGTCATCAAAACTGTGGACTGGAAGAAAAAAAAAAAAGCAAAACCTAAAAGTGGAAAATAGTTTTATTTGGCAGACTGAGAACTCAAACCCAGGAGGCAGCCTCACATAGCTCTGAGGGACTGCTGTGTAGGATATACAAGAGTTTTGCAACAAAACCGGGTAGTCAAACCATCAAAAGATTACCGTTAAAGCAAACCAGACGGCTCACGTTAAAGAGTTTAGCTTTTCTCATGCATAGGAAGTCTTAAGAGTCCGGCCTCACTAAAATCATTCCTTTGCTATGAACCTTAGCTATCCAAGGCCAGTATCTTATTCTTTCCTATCCGCAGGCACCTCGAGGTGCACGGTTGGGAGTGTCTGCAGTGGCTGAGGGCTCAATAGTAGTCAGGCCAATTTCCTTCATTCTGGGGATTGTCCCTTGGGGCTGCAGTACTGGCGGATGGGTGGCTGCAGCGTCCTTTGTCGACAGGGCAGTAAAACTTTTCATTCACTGCTGCAAAGGACCTCGAGCCTCAGAAACGGCCGAGCCAGGGTCCTCCAGGCGGCTCCTCTGCCCACCGTCCCCGGTTTGGAACTGTGGCGCTGGGTGCTCCACGGAGCGCGCGGCCTCCCAGGGCTTAGGTCTCCGCGGGAGTCGGGACGCTGTGGGTTCGTCAAGGGTCGCCGCGACCTGGCGCCTCTCCAGGCCGGGGAGCTCCTGGCCCTCCTGGACCAGCTGCAGGAGCTGCGCAAGTGTCACCGAGGCCGGCGTTGACTCCGCGGGCGAGGGAGCTGGGCCGGACTCGCTCCGACAGCCAGGAGGCTCCATGGCGGGCGCGGAGCCTGGGCGCTTCCGGGTTGGGTGGGCGCAACCACCGCCGGAGGAAGTGAAGGGGGGCTCAGACCGTACCAAGTGGCCCAGAGAGCGGGGGGCAAGCTCCGCGCCGAAACGCTTTACTCACACATAGAGCCCTTAGCTCGACCCAGAGCCCCTGACAAAGAATTAAGCCGGGAAGGCTTGCACAGAACGGAATTGTATGCGCACACGCCGATACAAGCAAAAAGACCCTAGTTTGCACAGATGCCCTGGCCATGGCAACTCACCTGCTTTCACGCACAGGCTGAGATTACTGCGTAGACACGTGGCGCGTGGTGGGGTGCAGGGATAACTTCCATCCCGGGCCCAGCAGTGCCAGACAGAAAATGACGGAGGCGATGTCTCCGCTGGCCTCAGGATAACTGGGAACAAGCGACGCCCCGGCAGGGCCTCGCGACTCTCCCCCCACGTCCTGCGGTGGAGACTGTTCCTGGCGTTCAGAGTGGAGGAGTGAAGATGAAGGCAGGCTAGGAGGGCTACATTCCCTTCAGCTGCTTGGGAAGTCAATGCCAATAAAACCCAGGTTTCTGTGTTTATCGAAAGCTAGCCTGATCTGGCGTACACCGCCTTAATCAAGCGAGCAAAGCTTAATTACTACTAATTGGACAAGCTAGCTTCATCTGTCTCCTGAAGTGATGGAAGCACACTACAGGTTTAGAAACACCATCTCTGTAGCGTTCCTGCCAAGAACGTTCGCTCTGAATCTAAACTGGAGGAAATGAATAGACACAGTAGGAAACATTCTAAAAAATGACTGACCTGGACGCTTTATAGATGTTGAGGTCATAAAACACAAAGACAGAAAGAAAAAGGCAAGACTGAAGGTCTATGTCAGACTAAAGGGGATGTGAAAAATGCAAAGTGTGCATCCTGGATTGGAGGAAGATAAGAGAGAAATCAGTTACACAGGACATTTTATCTTTGGGAAATTTTGAATATGTGCTATATATTAGATGACAATGTTATATCCGTGTTTAATTAAGTGTAGTAATTGTGCTTTCCTTATGTGGGGAATAGGAGATACATGCTGAGGTACTTATGGGTGAATGTCATGATAAGAGAGAAAAGGTTTATGTGGCAAAACTGCTAAGAATTGGTGAATCTAAACAGTTTGAAATTTGTCAAAAAGTTGGAAAGGGTGAGCTATAGAAACCAGTCTGGAGGAAACTGACCACACTAGTGTCGTATAATAAAGAATTTGGCCTTTGTCCCTAGTTCCTCACAAGGAGACTAAATTCTGGAAATTTCCCAAGTATTACAAGTGATATTCATGGTGGTCCCTGATTGTTTATGCCAAGAAAGTGACTCGTTTAGGGGTTTCAGGACTGGGAATGGCCAGTCATATGATTAGAGAGTTGGGGCTTTGAGCCATGGGGGGTCCAGGAAGTGGGACTGAGTTCAGCCTCCAGCCAATGATTTAATCAGCAGTGCCTGTGGAATGAACCCTCTATAATAACCCTGGACACGAAGCTCAGTGGAGCTTCCGGATTGGTGAACTCATCAGTGTGTCGGGAGGGTGGCATGCCCTGGCTCCACGAGATGACACAGAAGCCCTGAATGCAGGCCATTCTCAGACCTTGCCCTAGGTGCCTCTTCATCTGACTGGTCCTTCTGATTCCCTGTGGCTCAGAAGGTAAAAATTCCACCAAAATGCAGGAGACCTGGGTTCGATCTCTGGTCTGGGAAGATCCCCTGGAGCCAGAAATTGCAACCCACTCCAGTATTCTTGCCTGGAGAATTCCAAGGACAGAGGAGCCTGGCAGGCTACTGGCCGGCTACTGTCCCTGGGGTCAAAAAGAGTTGGACACAAGAGTGACTAATACACACACTTTCACTGGTTGATATCCTCTCTAACAAAAGGTGGCTCAACTGGTAAAGAACCCACTTGCAAATGCAGGAGATACAAGAGATGTGGGTTTGATCCCTGGGTTGGGAAGATCCCCTGGAGAAGGACATGGTAACCCACTCCAGTATTCTTGCCTGGAGAATCCCATGGAACAGAGGAGCCTGGCGGGCTACAGTCCATGCGGTAGCAAAGAGTCAGACACGACTGAGAAGGTGTGTGTGCACATGCACACACACACTCACACATACTAACAAAACCATAATTTTAAAATAGAACTTTCCTGAATTCTGTGAGTTGTCTAGCGAATTATTGAACTCGAGGGGTTGCGGCATCTCACAAATTTGTACCCAGTGAGTCAAAAGGGCCTGTGGCCCAGGACTCTGAATTTGCAGTTGGCATCTGAACTAAGCACAATCTTGTTGGGGACTGCGCTCTTGAACTTGTGGGATCTGTGCTAACTACAGGCACTGAGCCCTAGACTACACAGTACTCCAGTTAGGGTTTTTAACCGAACACTGGATGAAGGGAGAACTCACCTTCTCTCTGTGGCCTGTGTCAGTTTCAGTCCTCAGGGTGACCTTCTGATGGCCATGGGGAACACTTGCAGGGGAAAGGAGATCTGGGAGTTACCAGTGCCTGATGAGGAAAGTGAGTGAGCAATGTGGACTCCTTGATGGAACCTTGAAGGAGTCCCTCACCTTTTACAGATAGAGTTCATTGTTGTTGTTTAATCACTAAGTCATGTCCAGCTCTTTGTTACCCTATGGACTGTAGCCTGCCAGCCTCCTCTGTCCATGGAATTCTCTAGCCAAGAATACTGGAGTGGGTTGCCATTTCCTTCTCCAGGTGATCTTCTTGCGAGGGATTGAACCTGCATCTCCAAGAGAGGGCTTATATAGCTTATTAAATACTCAGCCCTCTAGGGAATTCCCTGGCGGTTCAGTGATTGTAACTCTGAGCTTTAACTGACAATTGGGAACCTAAGATCCAGCAAGCCATAGCCAAAAAAAAATTCACCCCTCTAGGTCTCTTATGCTAAGATGAGGGCATTGATGGGAAAGGGTGGGACCTTGAGATGGGGACATTTGGGCAGACATGGACAAGACTAAGAACTTGAATTCCCGGATTCTCTTGAAGTGTCTTGTCTGTAGAGACAACCTCCTCTTGTCGTGATCCTGTCTTCTAGGAGGCCAGTCTCAGAACCCCTCACCCTCCATCTCTTCTGACCCCAGGCCCTTCATGAATTAAATCTCAGCACAGTCTGGGTGTAGGAGCACAAGGCCCACGCTGAGAAAAGAAAGCCCAGACAGAGTCACAGGCCCTGCCAAACTGCCTTGGCAGGAGCCATGGGAGCATGTGTGGGAGAAGTTCTAAGGGAAATAGACCCAGGAGGGTGGAATATAAGATACAGTTTGGCCAAACTCATGGCCATGGATGCTCATACAGGATTTGGGATTTTATGTGTTGGCTCAAGCACCTGGGAGAGGAATTAATAGTCTGCTAAGATGCTTAATTAAAGCCTGGACTTAATGGTAGCCTAGAGTTAATAAACTTGAAATGCCAGAATTTCCCTGGCATACTATAGAGGAAGGAATCCAAAATCTCAGAGATGGGAATGCTGGATTGAATTTATTATGTGCAATCTGCTTAACTACTCCTAGACATGTATTTTAAGGCAGTCTGGAAAATACTCCCTTTTACCAAAGGATTAAGAAATGCATTGGTGGACTTCCCTCGTGGTCTAGTGGTTAAGAATCCCCTGTCAGTGTAGGGGACATGGGTTTGATCCATGGTCTGGGAAGATTCTACACGCTGCAAGGCAGCCTGTGCGGCAAAACTGCTGAGCTGGTGCTCTGGAGTCGTTGAGCTGTGAGCTCACTCTAGAGCCCATGTGCCACAACTACTGAATCCCTCATGCCCTAGAGCCTGTGGTTTGCAACAGTAAGAAGCCCTCACACCACAACTAGGGAGTAGCCGCTGCTCGCCACAACTAGAGAAAGCCCACACTCAGCAACAAAGACCCAGCATAGCCAAAAATAAGTAAATAAATAAAATCTAAAAATAAAAAAAAAGACTTGGTGAGGGCCACCAGCTCCTAGACTAGCTCTGATGGCCATCCTCTGTAGGCTGGAGATGCTAATGAGGGATACCAGATAGTGAAACTTAATTCCCTGAGCTTTGATGAGAATAATGGTATCCTAGTGGGATAAACAGCAGGTTTAACAACCAAAGAATGCTTAACAACCAAAGAATGACCCAGAATAAAGCATGGGAAAGAATGGTCAGCAAGTGGGCAAAAATGACAGGCTATGGACCACGGTCAGCCTTTTCCCCAGGCACTCCAGGGCTTGTTCAGTGGACCCATGGTAGCAGGCATGGCAGCTAAGCTTTGGCTTAATAACATGGTCTCCCCTGAGGACTTCCCATGGTCCCTGAGGCTAGTCTGGCTGTGGCCAGTGCTGAGTGACCATCCTACCTACAGCCTGATAGAGCACCTTTCTCATCCTGACTTGATTGGGCCCCCCTAGAATGGATGGGCTGTGCTTTATCTTCAAGAGGACACATGTTCCAGATATGAATTCACTGCTGCCTCCAGTGCTTCTGTCATCACCGCTATTTATGGACTTACAGAATACCTTATCCATCACCATAGCATGCCACATAACATCGCCTTCAACATGGGCACATGTATTATTGCCAAGAAAGCATACAGATGAGCTCACACCCAAGGCATTCACCAGTCTTACCAGGTGCCCCATGACCCAGGAGCAGCTGGCTTGATAGAATGGAGGACGGGCCAGCTCTAGGCTCAGTTAGAGCAGAGAAACTGCAGCCTACAAGGTGGACGTTCTATCCTGTAGGATACAGTGTATTCTTTAAGCCAAAACCAGAATTGTGTGTCTGTATGTGTGTGTATGTGTGTGTGTGTGTATACATATATACACACAATACACTGGGACTTCCCTGGTGGCTCAGTGAGTAAAGAATCTGCCTGCAATGCAGGAGATGCAGCAGACGTGAGTTCGATTCCTGGGTTGGGAAGATCCCATGGAGAAAGGAATGACAACCCACTCCAGTATTCTGGCCTGGAGAATCCCATGGACAGTGGAGTCTGCGGGCTACAGTCCATAGGGTTGCAAAGAGTCGGACACAACCAAAGCGACTGAGCACACACACATATATATAACCAAGAGGTGGGGCTAGCTGCTGGCTTTTCCCTATTATAGCTAAAGTTTAGGATCTACTGGAAGAACTTTTGCTACCCATCCCCATAACCTTGACCTCAGGGAGCTTGACAATCCTAGCATTCAAGGGAGAAACACTTGCACTGTGGAATGATCCTAGTACTAATGATTTAGAAAAGCTGAGATGACCCCTGGCCATTTTGGTTTCTCATGCTACTGAACCAGCAGGCAGAGAAAGAGGTTAGTGTAATATCTGGGTTGACTAATCTCAATTACCAGAGAAAATTTTGCTTGCTACCACACTGTAGAAGTAGGCACTAGATCTGGAACCCTGGGGATTCACTAAGTGCCTCTTAATTCACTGCTCCACGCCACAACTAAGACCCAGCGCAGTCAAATAAATGTTTTTTTTTAAAAAGAGTCAGTTGCCTAAAAAAGAATTCTCTGCTCAGTTGTCCTGGTTAACAGAAAACTTCAGCAACCCACTATGTCAAGATTCTCAAGGACTCAGACCCCATAGGAATAAAGGTTTGAGTCACCACCAGGTAAAGAACCCAAGGTGCTGGCAAAGGATAAAAAGAATACATCATTGGAGGGAAAAGGAGGCAGCTGTGAATATGAACTTAGTTCTCATAACCCCCATTGTCCCCTGCTACCTTATGTGAAAAACACTGATGGGAGCTAATATTTTAGGTTTCAGTTGACATACGACATCACTTCCCAATGATACAATAGTTGATGGGTCCCTGAGTGTTCTCTGTGCTGGGGACATGGATTTTTCATCTGCACAAACATTAAGAGGAGCTTCTCTGTGACATTCCAGATTCTCCCTCCCCCTTCCCATCCCACCAGCCCTGTGCCCTGGAAAGTCTCAGAGGACTCCCACACCCCCTACTTGGATTCAGTCAGTGGGGGACCAGCCAGAGGTCTAAGGATGGGAGGATGGCAAAGTCAGGCCCTTTATTCTCCTGCTTCCCTCCCTGCCAGATCAGCAGCACCTCCATTATTGGGAGGTCACAGCTGTTGTCAAGGACCCTCTCCACACAGCTCTCTCTGGCTCTGGGTTCCTGTAGCTGCTCCCCTCTCCTCTTCTGGCCTCAGGGGCTACCCCACTATTACTAGCCATGAGGTGCTGCAGCAGCCTCAGCAATTTCTTTATACCCTGCCCACACCTTTACAAATAATCCCTTTATTAAAATCTCTTCGGGTATCGGGTGGAGAGGGAGGTGGGAGGGGGGATCAGGATGGGGAATACATGTAACTCCATGGCTGATTCATGTCAATGTATGACAAAACCCACTGCAATGTTGTGAAGTAATTAGCCTCCAACTAATAAAAATAAATGAAAAAAAAAAAAAAACTCTCATCGAATTACCCATCAGTGTTTCTGCTAGGACCCTGGCACATACAAGGTGTATTTTAATTAGGATTAGTTTGGCAATGAGCAACAGAACCCCTAAAATAACAATAGTGTACACAGAATAAAATTTACATCTTTCTTATGTAAATTAAACTTGGTATTAAGCAACGCAAGCTGGTGTGGTGTCTCCATGAACATCAGACCATACTACATATTCTTTTTTTTAATGCTTTAACATCATAATAAAAATTTTCCATGGCATCTGTCATTGTTCAGTTGCCCAGTCATGTCTGACTCTTGGCAACCCCATGGGCTGCAGCATGCCAATCCACTCTGTCCCTTACCATCTCCCAAAGTTTGCCCAAGTTCACATCCGTGACATTACAAACTTTTTAGAAAGAATCAAGACTTGGATCAAGCATCATCTTCTAAAGAATTTTCCTGATTTTCACTCCAACTCTAGAATAATCTCCCTCTTCTAGTACCCGTTCTCTACCCCTAAACATACACACACACACAGACATGCTTCAGTCACGGCCTCTGTCATACTCCAAGTCCCTGATCTGCTTATGAGTCAGTCTCCTTCCATGACCACAAGGAGTTTCTCTTTTTGTCTTATTATGTCCAGCCCCAATCTTTGGCATAAAACAGACCAATAAATGGGTCTGAATGAAAGGACATGTTAAGGTCTGCATAATATTTCATCATGTAGACTCATCCTAGTTTATTCAATTATTACCTTAACATTGAACATTTAGGTGATTTTAATTTTTCATTCTAAATATTATTGTAGAGGGGATATCCTTGGTGGTCCAGTGGTTAAGACTCCCCCTTCTACTGTGGGGTGTGTGGGTTTGATCCCTGGTGGGGGAACTAAGATCCCGAATGTTGCCGGGTGTGGCCAAAAAATAAGTAAATAAATAAAAATTATTGTAGGATTTTAAGTTGATCAATGGAACAGGTATCCATGTTAGTACTTTTTTAAGGCTGCACTGGGTCTTGGTTTGCAGGATGTGGGGTCTAGTTTCCTGACCAGGGATGGGACTGGGGCCCCTTGCATCGGGAGCTCAGAGTCCTAGCCACTGGACCATCACGGAAGTCTCCCATCCGTATTACTGAAAGAAACTTCTACTCACTTTTTCAGTAGACACACACATGCTGACTCCCTGTTTGCCCCTCTGGTTACAGTTGAATCAGATAGGTCAGATTTACACTCAGTAATTACTTGGTAGCATCAGCAATTTTCTCTAGTAAGCACTGCTACTTTTCCTAAATTTTCTTTTTCACATTCTATGTGGCTCGTCCCAGTTTAACAACAGCCTTTGGTTTTCTACCTGTGCCTGTGAAAACAGAGGGGAGAAGGATAATCCGCTGTGTGCCCAGCAGTCAGGTGGGTCCTCGTATTAAATTGAATTCTCCCCACAACCTTGTGAAAACAGCTTTGGAGAGAGACAGACCTATGAACACATGCCTGGAATGAATGCCCAACTTCACGTGCCTACCAGAGAATCCTCTGCGACGCAACTGCATTTTTCAGAGCCTCAGTTTCCTCGACTGCAAAATTGGGATGATAACCTGTGATGAGCGGTTGAACTGAGGATTAAATGAGATGTCTGTGAACACCATCTGGCTCTAAGTTGAGGATCTACAAATGGCAGGTTCTGTCCCAAGTGAGGAGCTCAGAGCAGGGATTCAGTTCTGCAATCTAAAATCAGGATTCTCATCATCCTAAGGGGAGGGCATCTTTAGGATCTGCCAGGCTGTGGGGTCAGGGTTGGGGGAGATTCCTGGGGCTACTGGAAGGAAGGAACCAATTTAAAAGCAGGCAAAGAAATCTTCCAGGCCAACCTGTGTCAGGGGGCTGGGAATGGGCTAGTAGAAGGGTAGCTGTCCCAACTCGAGGTGGCCCAAGCAGACAGCAGGTGAGGCAGGCTGCTGATGGCACTGATGGGGGTGGGGGTCTTCAGCCTTCTTATTCTGAGAAGATCTTGAAACTCAAAAACAAACAAAGCAAGCCAAAGGGCTCTTCCCCATCTGTATTGTGGTAACTGAGCCCAAGCTAGCACCTCCACCGGCTGGAAGGCAGGAGAGTCGTTAAGGACACCTGCCTCTCTCCCTCCCCCTCCCGGCGGGAACCCACTGAGACTGCAAGACTGCAAGCACCTGGGCCCGGGTGGCGCCTGGGAACACGTGGCGCCCGAGGCCGCCAGGCTGCCCCGCGGGAAAGGGGTGGGAGCTCAACCTGGGCTTCAGGGGGTCCCTCAGGACACCGGAGAGTGCCATCGACAAGATTATTAAAATAACCATTCAGGTGGAAATGGAGTGAAGATGGTAACAGGATAAAGAAATCAGGAAGCCAGGAAGAAATAAACCCGCCGATGTAAAAGATATTAACAAGTAATAAAGAACGTTTCGCAAATAGGACAGGAAGGATTATCTATGAATAATCTTGGGATAATTGATTTGTTCTTTGGGGGGAAAAAATGAAATTTAGAGGTACATCTTCTACAACATACCAAAATTAATTCAGTTCCCGATGGTGTTAAATTGGAGGTGGGGGATTAAACAACACTTGCACAAAAAGACAAGTGGGAATGTATCCATCCTTTAGAGGGGAGAGGATTTTCTAGGCTTTAAAGGTATGAGATAAATCCCAATAGGGAAGATGGATATGTTGGTTCATACAAAACAAACAAATGCAGGTTTTTTTTAAAAAGTGAAATTAAAAGTAGTCAGTGAATTGGGAAAAGGCTCCAATCAAGGGCATTCTAGAGCTTCCCAGGTGGCTAAGTGCTAAAGAGTCCGCCTGCAATGAGGAGACTCGGATTTCATCCCTGGGTCAGGAAGATTCCCTGGAGAAGGAAATGGCAACCTTCTCCAGTATTCTTGTCTGGGAAATCCCATGGACAAAGGAGCCTGGCAGGTTACAGTCCATGGGGTCACAAAGAATCAGACACAACTTATCGACTGAAGCAACAATGACGAAAGTGCATCATACAAAGAGTTGATACCTTTAATATGCTAAAGCCCTTACAAAATTCATTAGACACTAGGACTAAAAGAGGACTGTAGACAGTACAGTAAAGGAAACAACCAAAATGGGAAAATAATGTCATCAGAGAAATGAGATACCATTAACTGATTAAAGTAGGATTTTTTTAATTTTTTACTTTATTTTTTAACGAAATGCCAAAGATTGAACGCAGGAGGAGAAGGGGACAACAGGATGGCATCACCGACTCAATGGACATGAGTTTGAGCAAGCTCTGGGAGATGGTGAAGGGCACAGAAGTCTGGAGTGCTGTCGTCCATGGGGTTGCAAAGAGTCGGACACAACTGAGCAACTGAACAACAACAAAGCTCTGGTAGGGATGATGTGGGCCTTTCACACATTGTGGTGGTTTTATACGAACATAAATCATAAGGGGCTTCCCAGGTGGTGCAGCAGTAAAGCATTTGCCTGCCAGTGCAGGAGACACAAGAGACAGGAGTTTGATCCCTTGGTTGGGAAGATCCCCTGGAGAAGGAAATGGCAACCTGCTCCATTATTCTTGCCTGGAAAATTCCATGGACAGAGGAGCCTGCAGGGCTACAGTTCATGGGATGGAGAAGAGTCGGGCATGACTGAGGGACTGACCACAAGCACAAAATTAGTATAACAGGTGTATCAGGGAGACTTAAAACACAGAGGCCTCAGATGCTCAACATCACTAATCATTAGGGAAATACAAATTGAAACCACAACACTTCACACCCATTACAATGGCCACTGTCAAAATTAAAGTTAGAATTAAATTACTGTATGATCCAGCAATTCCACTTCTGGAATACACACAAAAGAACTAAAAGTAAGATCTCGAAGAGAGATTTGTATACCCATGTTCACAATAGTTATAACAGAGAAGCAACCATTGAGGGATATCCACTGAGAGATGTACAATAATGTGAATGTATTTAATATCACTGATCTTAAAATGGTAAATTTTATGTTATGTGTACTTTACTGTGTGGTAAAGAATTCACCTTCAATGCAGGAGACCTGGGATCGATCCCTGGGTTGGGAAGATCCCTAGAGAATGAAATGGCAACTCATTTCAGTATTCTTGCCTGGGAAATCCCATGGACAGAGGGGCCTGGTGGACTACAGTCCATGGGATCGCAAGAGTCGGAAACTACTTAACGACTAAACCACCCCCCCCACCACTTTACTACAATTTTTAAAAATTTTAAGTTAAACAAAACCACTCAAAATTATTGAGGCCTTTGACCTAATTTTAAGGAAGTAAGTATGAATTTGGAAAATACTTTATGAATAAAGATAACTGTTGCCCCAAACTGGAAAACCCAAATATCTACAAGTAAAGGAATGGCTAAATAAGCTCTAATATGTCTGTAGTTTTATGTTTTAATAATGTTTATTATCCTGATTTTTAATGTAATACAGGTTTATCATAGAAAATTGAAGAAATAAACAATTATAAACATGAAAAGAAAAACTATCCAATATCCTCACATGCAGAGTAGCCATTGTTAACATTTTGTCTGCTTCCTTCTAGGAATAATCGTATATTTCTTATGCAAAATTGGGTGTATATTTTCCATTTAAATTTGAATCCTGTTTGTTTCAGTTTTCTGTGTATGTAATTTAGTATACACATATATAAAGAAAGAGAACATTTATTGACTTCTTACTATATAGAGAGAATAATGCTAGACCCACTTCATGGGTAATCTGTTTAAGTTGAGGTATTATCATTCCCATTGTACAGATGAGGAAGTTGAGATTTAGGGAAGTAAGTAATTTGGTGAAAATCACACAATTCCTGAATGATATAGTCAGGATTGAAAGTCAGCTGTTCTGGCTTCACAGCCCACACACTGAACCAAACTCTAGTCTATATCCCGTGTCATTAAATATTCTTTTATATTTATTTATTTAAAATATTCTTTTAAAAACATGATTTTAAAAGGTACTGCATACGGGAATTCCCTGGTTGTCCAGTGGTTAGGACTCATCACTTTCTCATCACTCATCACTGCCATGACCTGGGTTCAATCCCTGATCAGGAACTAAGATTCCCCCAAGCGGCCAGGCATGGCCAAAAAAAAGCTGCTGCATAATATTTACTAACATAAGTACACCAAGAATTAGTTCATTTAACTCTTCTCCAAGCATTGACATTAGGTAGTTATTTCTCTTGGTTTGACTTTGTTGTAGTTGTGTTTTTTTGTTTTTTTTTAGGTGCACATTGCGGCTTGCAGGATCTTAATTCCCCCACCAGGGATTGAATGTCAGCCCTTGGCAGTATGAAGTCCTAACCACAGGACCACCAGGGAATTCCCTCTCTTGGTTTCTAATATAATACTTGAAAGAACATTTTTGTGCACAAATCTTTGTCTTACAATGATTGAATCTCTTCTTCCATCAGGATATATACCTGGATGTAAAGTTTCAGGGTCAAAATGATAGCTACAGCTAAAATTTAAAGGAGTCACTGAAAATGGCATTTAAAAAAGGAGACTTGAGGACTTCCCTAGTGGTATGGTGGATAAGAATCTGCCTGCCAATGCAGGAGACATAGGTTTCACCTCTGGTCAGGGATGACTCCACATGCTACAGAGCAACTAAGCCCGTGCATCACAATTACTGAGCCCATGAGCCAAGATTACTGAGCCTATATGCTGCAACTACTGAAGACTACTCGCTCTAGAGCCTGTGCTTTACAACAGTAAGACACTGCAATGAGAAGCCCAAGCACCAGCCAAGAGTAGCCCCTGCTTGCCACAACTACCCGCACACAGCAACACAGACCCAGCACAGCCAAAAATAATTTTTTTTAAAGGCAGGGGAGGTGGCTTGATGCGATGGATCAGGGAGTATATGGGAAATCACTTTTGCTATTGACCTGAAACTGATCTAGAAAACAAATTCTATTTAAAAGGGTTATATTTAACTACATGGAAATGAGCTCATTGGGCTTTTTGGCTATAGTGAGGCTAGCCATCAGAAAACAGTTCAAGCCCTGGCTCTGTCACTGGCCAGATGGGTGGCCTTGGGCAGGTCACTCAATCTCTCTGAGCCTCAGCTGCCTCGCCTGTGAAATGAAACTCACAGTAGTTGGGTGATGGAATGAAGTGCTGGATGTTAAGCCCCTGATACACCGTCGAGTGCTCTAGATCCTGTAGGTGACAGGGGCAGTGACTGGGAAAAGGCCTTGCACACTGTGGAGTGTTCTTCAGATGGGAGGGGGTGTGGTGCTCTGAGTGCCTTGGACTGGTGAGAGAAGGCTGTGTTTGGGGGCCAGGGTGGGGGTGGGAGGCTCCTCACCCGGGGAAACGGCTCCGTGGTGGAGCAGCTGAGATGCAGCTGCGCCTGTGGCCTGCGAGGCCGTCTTGTGGCTGCCTCCTCCCCCAGCCCAGGTCTGCAGCTGGGTCCTGCCTCCTCTCAGGTGGGCCATGGCCGAGTCTTGGTTGCTGCTTTTCCTGGCCCTCGGGTGTCCAGCCCTGCCCACAGGTGAGCACCCCCCTGCACCCTTCTCTGTGCCCCCCTAGTGGGCCCAAGCCCACGTCCTCACTCTGGGTGTCCCTGGTGTGGGAGGGATGCAGGGAGGCAGGACAGAGGTATTTGCGGTCCCCTGAGGAGGGTCTTGCCAGAAGCCCATTATCCCCTTCCCCATTGTACCCTACCTCCCAGCTACCTTGCTCCGGGGCCCCCAAGTCCTGCTCCCCTGGAGTCCACCATGTTGGGAGGGAGGGTGCTCACCTCTTGGAGCGAGCGGGACAGGTGTGCATGATGGGTGGGGTGGGGTAGCCTGGCTGTGCTGCGCTATATGGGGCCATAGGACACGGCAACACAGTGAGTTCCCCGCTCCTTCCTGTCCAGTCTCCTGCCCTCAGGGCTCAGGGTATCTCACGTTCGCTCCCACCTCCCCCTACCAATAGGTGCTTAGAAGTTTCAAGGCCTCAGTGACTTTCCAGGTGTATTGACCCCTGAGCCCGCCCCTACAAAGATCAGGGCTGGAGACGAAGGACTAAACTTTTGAGAATTCCAGGTTCATCTAGTAGCATGTGAATGTTCATATGTTTGTGGTGGGGAAAGGTCCTTGACTTTTTTTTTTTTAGTTCTACCACTTATTGCTACCAACCCATCTCCCTCCACCCTCGTGCACACAGGCTCAGTCATGTAATCCCATGGACTTCGGCCCGCCAGGCTCCTCTGTCCATGGACTTTTCCAGGCAAGAATACTGGAGTGGGTTGCCATTTCCTCCTCCAGGTCCTTGACTTTTGAATCAGGACATCTCCTTGTTCTAAAGCTGGCCCCCAGTATGTCACCAGCACTCCTTTGCTAGGGACAGAAATCACACCCACATGGAGCAGGGAGAGCCCGCGGTGGGAGACCTGAGCTCTGAGAAGGAAGCAGCCAGGGTGAGAAGGAGCAATTCTGGGAGGCTTCGTGGAGGAGGCAGATGCTAGACTCTGGAAAGGCTGAGGAGGCTGAGGCTCCTGCAACTCATTCGCAGCCTTTTCTCCTCCCTTTGTTCATGATGCCTTATTAATACTAGTATTGATGACACTAATCCTTCTCTGCCAGGTGTTTTATGTTCATGATCTTTATTATCCACCACAGTTTCCCTGGGTTGGTGTTATTAACCCCATTGTATTGATGGGACAATTAAGACTCAGTAAATTAAGTGGATGAGTGAAAAGTCAAACCAACCCTGAGGCCATGTCCCAGGCTTCGTCCTCTGCGACATGTAGGAAAATCTTGGTCATCTTTCCAAGCGGGATGGTCTGTGAGACTGGGAGTCACAGAGGTCTGAATCCAAACCCTGAGTGGACTACTTACCATCTGCCTGCTTCTAGGTCAGTTATTTGACCTTCAAGCAGTCTTTTGTGGACTTCCCTGGAGGTCCAATGGTTGAAAATGCACACCTCCACTGTAGGGGGGCACGGGTTTGATCCCTGGTCAGAGCACCACATGCTGCATGGTACAGCCAAAAAAAAAAAAAAAAGAAAACTTTTGTGAGCACCCCCTACCTCTAGATCCCCACAAGTTTCTCTAGTGCCTTCCCTGAACCCTGAGGCATTTCTTTAGCTTGGCTGCACTTAACTTATGCTGGGAATTTATTTGTAGGTTTTAACTTTTGAGATTCTGTTTATATGAAAAGACAGCCACCCATTCAAAAATAGCATTTTTGTTATATATTAAATGAGTCATCTTTACTGCAACAAATAAGTCTGTGGAAAATCAGGACTATTCTGAAAAATACAGGACAAATGTTTGCAGTACTCACATGACTTATTTTTGCTTTTTTTAAATTATAAAATAATACAGACATACACTTTAAATGGGCGAATTGTATGGTACATGAATTATGTCTAAACAAAGCTGTTAAAAATGCTACAGACTTAACAGAAAAGAAAAAAACCCCAAAACTGAAAGGAATACAACAAGCACTCCAGCATAGGCCACTCAGATTAGCAAATGGTTAAAATGTTGCCACATTTGAATCAAATATCTTTTAAAAGAAACAAAAAGGTGCAGAGCATTTGAGGTCCCTTTGATCTCATTCCATATCCTACCTCCTTCCTTCCCTCCCCAGAGGGAACCTCTCTCCTGAGGCGGCACAACAAGGTACTATAAGTATTTGTTTTCATCTGTGGTCTTTCTCATGGGATTGAAATCATCGAGAGCAAGGACAATATTTTAATTGATTGTTGTGTCCCTAGTGCTTGGCACAGAGATTCAGATGTGACAGATAGGTGATGGAAGGATGCATAGATGAACGGAAGGAAGGGAAGATGGATCAATGGATGGATGGATGGATACATAGAGATTGAAAGCAGAAAGAAGAGATGTAGGAAGACGGATGATGGTAGAAAGGATGGAGGGAAGGAAGGTGGTTAGGTAGGTAAATACAAGGAGAGAAGGATGGATGGGTGGGTAGGATAGATTGATGGTTGGTGGAAGGACTGATGGAAGAGAACCCCAGATGGAAGGATATGAGATGAGGACCTGGGAGGGTATGGACAGTTCTAGGCCCCCTACAAGTGTGTGCTCTCTTGCAGGCGTGGGCAGCACACCCTTCCCCTCTCTGGCCCCACCAATCACACTGCTGGTGGATGGGAAGCAGCAGACGCTGGTGGTCTGCCTGGTCCTCGACATTGCACCCCCTGGCTTTGAGTGTCCCATCTGGTTCTCAGCTGGCAATGGCAGCTCACTGGATGCCTTCACCTATGGCCCTTCCCCGGCGGAGGATGGCACCTGGACTCGCTTGGCTCAGCTCTCCCTGCACTCGGAGGAGCTGGCAGCCTGGGACACCTTGGTCTGCCACACGGGGCCTGGAGCTGGGGACCACAGCCAGAGCACACAGCCCCTACGGCTGTCAGGTGGGGACGGGGCCTGGGCCCCCGGGGCTGCTCCCCGCCCCCTCTCACACACTCTGGAATCAGGATGTGGTGGGAGGGAGCATAGGCTCCAAACCAAACATCTAGGTGAGCTGATGCCTGGGTTCAGAGCAGGGTGGGCTCAGAGCTCCCGGGATTTGCAACTGTGATATCTCATTCAGATCCAAGATCTGATGTATGACTTCTGAGAGGTAATAATGGCTCCTCCATCCTGAGGTCAATACCTTTCTGTGTATGCTATGCTGTGCTGAGTCATTCAGCTGTGTCTGACTCTTTGTGACCCCATGGACTGTAACCTGCCACGCTCCTCTGTCCATGGGATTCTCCAGGCAAGAATACTGGAGTAGGTTGCCATGCCCTCCTCCAGGGGATCTTCCAAACCCAGGGATCGAACCCAGGTCTCCCACATTGTAGGCAGATTTTTCTTTACCATCTGAGCCACCAGGGAAGCCCCTCTCTATGTATACTCAGGGTTAATATCTATATCACCCTAACTATGACACCCTACATATAGAACAAAACAATAATTAAATAGTCAATTGCTACCACTTATTTATCATTTGCTCTGTGTCAGGCACTGTTGTAAATACTTTACGTTTAGGTCATATTACAAGTAGGTCATGTTATTCTTCTCATTTTATAGGCACAGAGAGGTCAAGTAACATGTCCAAAGGCAGCTGTTATTATTACTGACTAGATGACTTACTTCCTTTTTTAGGATTATGTTAGTTTTCTCATCCTCCAGATGGGAACATTTGTTGAATAAAGGTCCTGCCTTCCAAAGAAGACTGCTAAGAAAACTGATTCCTTGTCTAAACGTGCTGAGGCATCTCTTGGGGCAGAGAACAGGGAACAGCTAGGAGACAAGGAAATCTGGGCCCCTGACAGGACTTGCCACAGATGGGCTCAGGGTTCCCACTGCTGGTTCATCTGTCCATTTATCCAGAAGAGCTGCCCTGAGCAGGGCTGGGGCATAGCACTGGGGTGGAGAGCACAACCCATCCCAAAGACTCACTCCCTTTTCCTTGGCTGCCAGGAGACGCTTCCTCGGCCAGGACCTGCCTCTGGGAGCCTCTCGGGGGTGAGTACCGGGAACCAGGACCTCAGCCCCCGCTGGGCTCTGGGCTGATGTGCCCCCTTGGGGGAGCGGTGCAGGTTGGTGGGTATCCCCTGAACAGGTTGCCTCCCTGGTTGGGGCACTGGCTAACCTGGGCCTCTGTCTACTCCTGGGTCAGAAGGAGGTAGATCCTCTGACCCCAGCATCCTTTCTGGACACCAGGTTGAGAAGCGCCAGTGAGAGCTGGCAAAAGGGTCCTTGGGCAGCCCAGAGGGTTGGCCTCAGTATGAGGGTCTTGGGACACTCTTGGGAGTCCAGGGAGCCTCAGGAGACTGGACACCTGCTGGACATAGAGTGGTGTTCACAGCCAGGCTCTGCTTCCTGCCTGGCCTACATCCCCGTGGTTGTCGGGGGATGAAATAACATGAAGGCTCGGAAGGTGTCTATTATTATTACCAGCAGTCAGAGCTGAGGTTAGACACCAGGAAGGCCGTCCCCTGGTTCCCCTCCTCTGGGGAACGTTCTGTCGCAGGTGGGGCCGCGCCAGCCTCCAGGCAGCTCACCGGCTCCTCCTCTCCCGCAGGGACGCCGGCCCTGGTGCTGCGACTCGGGGCGCTGCGGCTGCTGCTCTTCAAGCTGCTGCTGTTGGACGTGCTGCTGACCTGCAGCCGCTTCCGCGCCCCTCCCGCCGCGCGGGAGGACCCGGCCGGGGCGTCTGGCCCTGGGGCCCCCGGTCTCCCCGCGCCCTCCGAGGTCCCCCAGGCGGATAGCCGCCTCCTCTCGCAGCCTCCGCCGCCCCAAGGATCGTCCGCAGGCCCCGCCGACCGGATTCGCCGCAGTCATGGGGGGACCACAGGCCGAGGTCTCAGCGTGTCCGCCTCGCCGGCGCTGGAGCCCCGGGACCGCCGCCGCTGCCGCCGGGTTTACACCCGCCGTCCGGGTCGGGATCCCAGGAACCCAGTCTGGGAGGAGGGGCCGCCGGTTCTCAGGGCCTGGAGCTCAGGACCCGCCTTCAGTCTTCCCACCTCAAGCCTTGGAGCATTTCTCTATACTCTGCCTCCTCCAGCTGACCCGAGCTTCCCCGGGGGTTAGGCTCCGTCTCCTCCTCAGACTGAGGTTCTTTCTCAGCTAAAAAAAAGCTTTGTCTCTCCCATTAGATTGGAAGCCCCTTGAGGGTGGTAATCCACCCAGGCACCAGGACATCTGAGGTGCAGATAGTTGACAACAATTAAAGGAGAACTTATATAACACAAGCAAACAAAAAGTCTTTTAATTAATGTCTGCTCTGGGAGAAGGGTATTTGGCACATTTAGAGGAGGCAGAAATCTGGGAAGGCTGCCTGAGGGTGACAGCCTGGAAGGTGGGGCTGGGGGTTGGGGAGGATGCGGTCCCACCTCTGTCTCCTTTCCCCATCATTGGGCACTGGGCAGGCCCCCTCTGTGTCCTCACAGTTGCCCAAACTTTCTGAGAGGTCAGGGGGAGGGGCCCGGGAACCCAGGAAGAGGGTGTGCTGGGCCTGATGTGAAGGCTTGTATAGACTCGAGGGAAACGATCAGGGCCAGGATTCCAGAGTAATAGGATCATATCCAAGGGCAAGAGCACAGACAGTAATTCCAAGGGTATACATCATTAATCAATTAAGATCATTATTCACTTGACAAATATTCACTGAGCATCAACTCTGAGCCAGGCACTAGAGAGGTTTTTGTTTTGTTTCTTCAACAGGGTTCTTGCACTGATAGAATGAGGCTCCCACAATGGAGTGTAACCTGTGTGTCCCCTGTTTATCCAGTGCTGGCAGGAAACCCAGGGTTTTCTTTCCAGTCATCACCCCAAGAATCTGGATGCTTACAAGTGAATCCAGATGTCCCCCAGGGCAGCACAGGACAATTACCTGGATTAATGGCCCTACTGTAGTTTTCCTTCTCCCAAAGAGGCAGTGGCGAACTCCATTCTAACACTGCCCCACCACCCCCCACCCCCACACAAGGTGTCAATGACACTCCCAGCTTCCCAGAGCCTCTAAGCCCTCTCAGCTGCTGTACCATGAAAACCCTCACCTCTCCTCCACTGGTTGTCTCTCACCAGCCTGTAAGGAGGTTCTCCCACCTCTGTTTTGGATTCTCCAAGAAAGAGGACACAGCTTCTGGAGGTCAATCTGTCCACCAGCCCCACAGGGTCTGCTCCTTCCCTAACACACAGAGGAAGGGGTCTGCTGGGTGGGGGCAGGGGCAAACGCAGACTTTCTACAGTCACTGTCCCTTCCCAGCTCTCAGCCCACGTGTTGAACCCAGATCTCCCACCAAACTAATTTATGTCTCAGTGTGCTCTCAGAGGCCCTTTTGTTTATTCTGGAAGCAAACCTCCCTGAGCTTCAGTGCTTCTCCCCGTCTTGCCCGCCTTCCCCCAATCCTTCCCTGCCCCAGACTCTGAATCCCCACTGTGGCTGGCTTACCATCATTTCCCAGGAGGGCTCCTGGCCAGACTTTGAGCCTCCCCAAGTCTTCTGAAGCCTAGAGAGCATGGAGGACCTCAGGACAGTGATCTGATCCTCTACATTGTGGAATTCTACACACCACAGCTCCTGCTATCCAAGAGTGCCCTGTCAGCCACGGAATTGTTAGGAGCAAGAAGCTAAGATCAGAAAATGACAAGTCAATAGACTTGAGCATCTGTCCTTTAAAGTCTTTATAAAATGCCATAAATATCCAACCTCCAGGAAGGAAACAGGAGGCACTGGAAACAGGGATTTATGGGCAAAAATGGAATTGGCAGGCAACCTCTCAGAGAAGCAGCCTTGCTCTGTGTGTGTCCATAGACCATTGGGCTCAGGGGCAGCATGAAGCCATCCCCCAAAACCCAGAGAGTCCTCTTCCCGATGACACAGCATAAGGAGGCTTCACCCAGCAACTCCTTGTGCCAAGCGCCCTGGTGCCGGGGATGTGGCCGGGAAATCAATCGCTTGTTAGTCAAGTCCCTGCCTGTGGGAGCTCAGAATCCAAAGAAATAAATAATAGGCCAGAAAAGGAAGCGAGATCACACACTAATATGAAAGTTAATGCATGAACTTTTTACAATCCTCTCGATAAGCTTTAATTCCATTAACCTGTTCGAGCTTCCCAGGAACAGGTAAGTCTTGAAGGGCAGCTAGGAGGATCACTTTGTTGTCAGATAAAAACTGAGGCTCAGAGAGGAAATGATTTATTCTAGTTACCACCAGGATAAACTTGGGGTTTTATGAGACAGGCGTGTGCATACTCAGTTGTGTCCGCGACCCTACGGCGTTTAGCCTGCCAGGTCCCTCTGTTCAAGGGATTCTGCAGGAAAGAGTAGTGGAGTGGGCTGCCATTTCCTCCTCCTCAAGGGTATCTTCCCCACCCAGGGATCGAATCTGTGTCTCCTGCGCCTCCTGCATTGCAGGCGGATTCTTTACCGTTTGAGCTGTCGTGGAAGCCCAGGGTTACTGGGCACAAAGAAAGCTGCTTGAAGGCAGGGGACTCGGAATCGTCCAGGTCTCATCCACAGCACCTACTAGAGTGACAGTAACAACAAAAGCAATAATAATAACAAGACATAGGGCTGGCTGCCTTATGATCCTAGGGGTAAGTAGCGTGCAAGAAGGCGGAGAAGGCAGTGAAAACTGTCTCTCTCAAACCTTTCAGGACCAGAGCGTTGCTCCCTCTCCCCTAATCCTGGTCCCCGAGTCCCTCCCAGAGCCTTCGTTAGGAGGTGGGAAAAGATGTTGCCATAGGTCACCGAGGACACCATCCGTTCCCTCATTGGCCGAGGCCGAAAAAAGATCGTCCTCCCATTCGCTAGAAGGCAAACCCCGAAAAACCCATTGGCTGCCGAGTCCGCGGGCCTCCGTCGTTCTGGGGGCGGGCCGAGGTAGCTGGACTGGGAGCGGGTGTGTTGGGGGGTGGGGGGGGGCTCGCCGTTGCCCCGGTTACGCCGAGGCACGTGTGCAGTCCCGGAAGCGGCTCCGGGAAGCTGCCCAGCGCGCGCAGCCGGAGGAAGCGCAGCCCCGGTCCGGTCGGGTCGGGTCCGGCTGGGCCATGGAGCCGTTACCTGAGCCCGCGTCCGGGCCCCGACCCAGGCCCCACCGTCTTCTGCTTCTTTCCCTGCTATTGCTGCTGCTGCTGCTACTGCCGGCCCCGGAGCTGGGCCCCAGGCAGGCCCGAGCCGAGGACACCGACTGGGTTCGACTGCCCAGCAAATGCGAAGGTGAGGGGGCGGGGCCCGTGGGGAGTATCCTGCTGCGGGGCGGGGCTTGCGGAGAAGGGTTGGGGGAGGGACCGTCCCGGGCTCTGAGCGGGTCTCCACTCCTGGAGCCTCCTCTGTGCCTGGCACTGTGCTGGACGCTGGGAACGCAGGGGCGACCGAGAGATCAGGTCTCGGTGCACCTGGAGCTCAGAAATCGGTGAAAACAAGCAGTCATAGTGGGGGTGGTAGGTGCCATGAGAGAGGAGGCGCCGGGCTTTGGGGGCTGGGTGAGGAGCATCTAAATCTAGACCCTAGATGCGGGGAAAGACTTCCTCCTGGAAGCCCTGAGTGGTTAGGAGTTAGTCGAGTGAAGAGAAGCGAAGTCACAGATGCAGAGGCCTACAGGCAAAGGACAAATTTGAGGAACTGAAAAGATTCACATGACCGGTCTTGGGGGAAGAACTTGAGACGCTCCCCTTGTGCCCTGACCACAGCCGGCTGTGTGTCACCGGCCGTCTCCTCCACTAGCCGTGAGCTCCTCCAGGGCAAGGGACCTTGTCTCAGGTAGCTGTTCACACACAGGCATGAGTGAACGTGGGTGAAGCTGGGGGTGCTGTGGGTGTGTGTGGAGGAAGGAAGAGGGTCTGAGACCTAAGGGGTCACTTTAGGAGAAAAAGAACCTGGGGGAACTTGGTGAGAGAGGGAGATTTTAGGGATATGGGAAGAGAGTGAATCCCAAAGACAGAGAGGTGGAAGTGTGGCACTTGTGTGTGTGAGAGAGAAACAGAGATACGGAGGGAGAGAGATGGGGAGAGAGAGAAGCGTGCCAGCACACACACCAGCCAAGGGCCTGCCTTTTTTTTTCTCCTCTCCTTTTCTCAGTTTTGTCCTCAGACCGTTACACGCACTCCTACGTTCTGTCCTCACCTCTCTTAACCCCAGCCCCTCACCCCTGAAAGCTGGCTATAAACCAGTTGCATCCTAATTCAAAGCCTGTAGCCAGCCAGATATTTCCTGAGTGCTGGGAAGTGTGGGTGGTTTGGGAGGCATAATCCTTCCATTTGAGAGATTAAAGGTGATCTTCAGAGATGAGCTGACCTCACTGGTCAGCCTTCCAGTATGGGTTCTAGCCTGTACTTTCTCCCTCACTCTCTGGAACAGACAGTCACAGGGTTATAATGCCTTCCTTTCACTCTTCTGGCCACAGCTAAGATCTTTTGGGGATTTCACTTCCCCTTCTCATTTTCTATCTTATTCTGATGCCGAAGAGCCCTTATCGTTTCTCTTATTGTTCTCACAGCCTAAGAAGCTCACACTTCTTTTCCATAGGAGACTCATAAAAGCATAGAGCTGGCAAAAATCTTTAGATCATTCTAATCCAACCTGATTTTGTAGGTAATTGATAAAGAATAAAAGGGATGGCTTTTCAGTCACGGGATGGCTTAACCTAAGTGTATTTTTACTTTTATTTATCACTGTGACACCTTAGTTGTTAAGTGCTGACTGGCCCACAAAACCTGCCTTTGGCTTAGTAGCCTGAGTGGAAGAGGCCTTGGCAGAGGAACTGCCCAGAAAGAAGTGGGTGGATGTTCATGGGGATCTGGGGTCTATGCCATGAGTCTCCTCTAAGTCTGGTTTTGGGTGGGATCCCCAGAGGGGGTCTTGAAGAGGTAAGGTTTGGAAGAGTTGAGAAGCAAGGTTGTACTTGATGGATATAAGAGAAATGGATTGATGGGTTCCAACCCCCCGGGCCTGGCATACTACATATTGAGCACCTGGGAGAGGTGGAGCACTGGAGTCAGAAAAATGATGAGCTCGCACAGAATGCAGGACAGAAGAGGCTGGGAGCCAGGGAGGTGAGACACCCTTAGTTCATCCCAGACTCTGAGATCAATGGCTGACATTTTGGAATCTTTGTGTGTTCCAAGTTCTCCAAGCCATCTATTAATGCATATGTTATAAAATTTCACCAAGCAGGCCTGCAGGGGATTTGTTTGTTTCAGTGGTAAATTGGTTTTCTATCCAACTCTGCTGTTGTTGTTAAAACAATGCTGTTGACATTTAGCCTACAGATCATATTCCGTTCGGAGACATCAGAAGCTGCTCGATCACAAGCAGTCTCTCCGGGCAGTATTTATCAAGTATCCAGCACATACCAAGTCCCAAAATAGAGGAATAAGGAAGAAATCCAGCCCATGATCCTCACTTTGAGTGCCCTTGTAGTCTAATTGGAGAGTCACATGAGATGATCAAGGCCCTTGGTGAGAGCATGGTCCTACAGAGTCTCAGGATGAAATCAAGAGCAGGTGGGACTCATCCAGAAGGGCTTCCTGGGGGAGCAGGCTTTTAAGATGAGGTGGAGAGAAAGGACAGACAAGCCCTAAAGCCCTAGAGGGCAGCAGGCACTTCCCTAAGGCCCCAAGCAGTGCACACTTTCCGTGGTAGCACTCCTTATGCAACGGTAATTATTTGTTTACACTTCTTTCTGCTCCATTAGACTGAGTATCTGGGAGGGAGGGACCTTGTTTTCCTCTCTGTATCCCCAGGCAGTGCCTGACACAAAGGAGTTGCTTAATAACTATTTGAAGAAGAGTAAGAGGAAATGAGAAAATAAATGTACAAAAACAGTAGAAACAGGCCTGTGGGGGGAAATGGAGCAAATTAACTTGGTAGGACTAGAGAACTGGTGTTGAAATAACATATGAAATCAAGAAATAAAACAGCCATAAAAGACATCCTGGGAACAATTGGGGAATTTGAACATGAAGTGAGTATTAGATGAGATAGGAATTGTTAAATTTTCCAAGAATGGTGATTGTTTTATGATTAGTAGGGGAAGGTCCTTGTTTTCAGGAAGTGCTCGATGACTTGTTTAGGAGCAAAGATCATGATGTCTTGCAGCTTATTTTCAAAATGGTTTATCAAAAACTGTGTTTATCAAAAAAACTGTGTTTATCAAAAACTGTTGACATCTATTATTATCACATTGCTTTATATTATAAATCGGAAATAGTGGTAAATCACTGTTTGTTTTTTTTTTTTACTAATAGCTCTTTTTGTTCTCTTTTTCTTTTTAAATTTATTTTTATTCTTTTTGACTAACAACTCTTGACTGTGAGTGTAAGGTATATGGTTATTCATTGTACTCTTTCAGCTTTTCTATATATTTGAAATTCTTTTCAGTGACATAAATGATTGTGGGGGTGGGGGGCAGGAAGGGGCTGGGAGAAATGGAGGCAGTAGGATAAGGGCCCAGAGATGACAGGGGGCAGTGGATCTTGGAGCCTCCTTTCACCCACTGAACTCTACTGCTGGTCTGCCCACTGAACTCTACTGCTGGTCTGGTGCTGACTCCTTTCTCTGCCCCAAGCATCAACTCAACCCTGGAGAGGTGTCCGCTTGGGTCTGTTTTGCTGGGAGCCAGCTCCCTGCAAAGACTCAGATGCATTCAGTAGGTGGTGCTGTGTCTTCTTCCCCCAGTGTGTAAATACGTCGCTGTGGAGCTGAAGTCAGCCTTTGAGGAAACTGGCAAGACCAAGGAGGTGATCGACACAGGCTATGGCATCCTGGACCGGAAGGCCTCAGGCGTCAAATATACCAAGTCGTAAGTAGAGGAGAGGGCAAGGGGCAGCAGCCTGCTCTGCTTTGTTCCTTGAGGCATCAGCATCTTGAAGGTCCCTCTCCCTTCCCGCTAGGCAGACCCACCAAAAGGAGGCGGCTCTAACTGAGACCCAGGTTTGCCTACTGCTTCTCCCCTGAACTGATTGTATGGCCTTCCTAAATCCCCAAGTGCCTCTGGGCTTCACATTCTTCATCTGTAAAAGCAAGACTATTGGACTTCATCAGTGACTCCCAGTGATTGGAATTTATGGACCAGTCTTTAAAAATATAGGATTGCTGGGAAATTCCCTGGTGGTCCAGTGGTTAGGGCTGGACATTTTTTTACTGCCATGGCCCAGGTTCAATCCCTGGTCAGGGAACTAAGATCCTGCAAGCCGCTCAGTGCAGCCAGAAAAAACAGGCTTACCAACTTTTAATCTTGCTAGGTATAAATACTAAAAACAAACCAAAAAGCTTTTCCATCAACTATGATCATCCTTTCAAAATGAAACAATATCTCGACATCAAATATCCATACATTTTGCTTTATTTTTTTTTTTAATCTAGCTAATCATTTAACTTTATATTTAAAACAACAACAACAACTTTCTTCTCCTAGAGCTGTTAAAATTGTGTCTCTCTGGTCTGTGTTCCAGCATTTCAGAGCCCCCCCGATGACCTATCTCCCTCCCAGCTCTGCCTTCCCGTTGATGAGCCGTGCAGGTGCCGGGGTAGCAGGGCTGGAGGGCTGGACCCCTAACCCGCAGGGTGGAGGAGGGGAGCTCAGGCAGGGACTGTGTTGTGCTGCTGTCTCGGCAGGGACTTAAGGTTAATCGAAGTCACGGAGACCATTTGCAAGCGGCTCCTGGACTACAGCCTGCACAAGGAGAGGACCGGCAGCAACCGATTCGCTAAGGTTGGCTTTGTATACGCCCTTCCTCCCCGCTGGGCCCGGGCTTCAGGGCTCAGTGTGTCCCCTGGTCTGGGTGCCATCGGAAGATCATGCCCTGGGAGCTTCCCTTCTCAGCAGCTCCCTGTTCTTTATCCACTGCTGTTTTCATCCCTCCAATCCTGAGCAGCCTAACTTTTCAGTGCGGGTGGGCACATATTTGATGTCTGGGCCTGCCCCCTGGGGTCCTGCCTCAGCCTAGGACAGAAACGCTCCCAGGTGGCAGCCCCCTGGGGGCCAGAGCACTTTGTGCGGGGAGAACTCAGGATGCGCAGAACTGTGGGAGTTTAGAGGAGATGTCAGAAAACTCTTGGGGAGGGGGTGATGACTGCCATGTCCCTTCTCTGGGTCCACGGGGGCCCTACCTGGACCTCTATCATGATGCCTTTATGACATTTATTGCACTCACCATGTACATGAATGCTTCTTTCACTGGAGATGAGCTTCCTTGCAGCAAGGCCCATGTTTCCTTTTTTTTTTTTTTTCCCTTGTGCCATTTACTTTTCTATCCGCAAAAGAAAGGTGCATGAAAAAGGTGTGAAAAAATAAAGTGACTCAGTTTAAGTTCTGATCCAAAATGAGATGTGCGATGGGAAAACAGGTCCGTACAACAGCAATCATGCCCTGGCCCAGGGTTTTAAAGTCCCATCAAAAACTGGATGTCTTCCCTTTCCTCTTCTTTCCCTCTTGCCTCATCTCACACATTCTGCCTGAAGACTGTGTCACATGGATGCAGCGGCTCAGAAGTCAATACACCTGTGTGAGCTCACCACTCATACACAGAATCTACCAGCCACACAATTCCCAGGGTGTGGCTTGACAATAAACTGACAATAAGCTCTCTTCTGTGGCTGAATGATGCCAGGGCTCCTGGACATTGATAAAATGTCATCCTACCCACCTATCTCCACACCCCTCCCTGTATACCTGTTGCCATGTGTCTTTCCAAAAGGATCCAGAGGGGGCTGTGGGGGGTCTGGAGGCTCATATGTCTCTTGTCACTCCTGTAAGAGCACATGTTTCTTTATCTCTGCATCTTCTATGTCTGGTAGAAGAGCTGTCTCCCACATTTCTCCACCTAAGTACCCTTCTAGCAAAGGAGATCCTTCAGAAACCCTTGGGAAACCTAGAGGAATACTTCTAAGCCACACAAGTCCTAGGTTTTACCTTTATAATTTATATTAACATTGTACTTGGTAATATACCCATGTTTAATGTAACAATGTTTAAATTTACTTTCTAGAGCGAAAAAATTAGAAGCAGCCTGACCATGCGCTAGTAGGGGAGTGGTTAAGTAAGTTGGCCATTCAGTGGACTCTTAGGCAAACTGTACAATGAAGAATGAGGTAGTTCTTTATGAGTTGAACTAAAATCACCTCCAAAGTATAGTTGTTTAGTCACTAAGTTGTGTCCCACTCTTTTGCAACCCTATGGACTATAGCCCTCCAGGCTCCTCTGTCCATGAGATTTCCCAGGCAAGAATAGTGGAGTGTGTAGCCGTTTCCTTCTCCAGGGGATCTTCCTGACCCAGGGATGGAACCTGAGTTTCCTGCATTGGCAGGCAGATTCTTTACCACTGAGCCACCCGGGAAGCCCTCTCCAAAGGATATTATTAAGTAAAAAAATGCATGGTGCAGAATAGTGTGTATGATACATACATACAGCTGCTTGTATGGGGGTGGAGGAGAAGCTATTTTTGTGTGCGTAGTGGCTTATATCCGCATGTGTGGTCTCTGGGAGACAGAAGAAACAGGTAGTGTGTTGTCTCTGTGGAGAAGACCTAGGTGGCTGGCAGAAATAATTTCATACAGAACCAAGAGTCTTCCCTGCCTTGCCGGTGCTTCTTTCCAGCAAGGAAGGATACAAGTGGGAAGAACCAGAAGCAGGGAGAGGCCTGGACACGGGGGAGGCCACAGTGAGGGGAAAGAGACAAGGCCAGTTTATTATCCTGGAAAGGAGTATTTGCTCAAAGGGTCCCGAGAGCAACCTTTCCAAAAGGAGGAGGTGTGGGGAGGCAGGACAGGCTGTGTGTGTTGAGGGGTTGTGGGACACAGGCCTCAAAGAGGGGAGGGGAAGGTGAGGATGAGCGCGAGAAGCCAGAAAGGATCCTGACCTTGAGCGGGGTTCCCTGGGTCTCCAGCCCCACCAGGAGAGGCGCAGGGCAGGGAGGGGAAGGGTCTCTCCCTCTCACATCCCATCGCGTCTTCCAGGGCATGTCAGAGACCTTCGAGACACTACACAACCTGGTGCACAAAGGGGTCAAGGTGGTGATGGACATCCCCTACGAGCTGTGGAACGAGACCTCGGCAGAGGTGGCTGACCTCAAGAAGCAGGTAGGGGCCCCACCGCCCCCAGGGTTCGGTGGGGGCGGGTCCTCGGTTGACGAGGGCCACCGGGAGCCGGGGGACTGTGGTCAAGCCATCTCACCCCGCCTCTGGCTGCAGCCTCCTCGCCGGAGTCACAGCCACTAGCCCCGTGGGTGGCGAGACGAGGCTCAGGCTCTCCCGGGTCCTCCGGGAGGGGTCAGGGCCGGGCTTTGCCGACATGAGGCCTTGCGGTTAACAGTGCGACGTCCTGGTAGAAGAGTTTGAGGAGGTGATCGAGGACTGGTACAGGAACCACCAGGAGGAAGACCTGACTCAGTTCCTCTGCGCCAACCACGTGCTGAAGGGCAAGGACGCCAGTGAGTCCGAGGGCCCTCCCTTCCCCGCTATTGTTCGCTCCCCTTCTGGGGAGGTGGGTGAGGAGAGGATGGAAAAGAAATAAGAAATGGGGGCGTTGTAGCCTCCGTCCTCAGGGAACTGGATAGTACAGGGCGGGGTCAGGGCCTGGTGCCTCAGATGCCCCCTAGATGGGCCGGGGGGCCCACAGTGAGGCAGAGCTGGGGCCAGATCCCATCACCGCCCCCAGGGGCTCTGCAGCCCCAGCTCCTCACCCAGCCAGCCAGCCTGTTGAGGGTGTCTCTCCTCCTCCCCACAGGCTGCCTGGCAGAGCAGTGGTCTGGCAAGAAGGGGGACACAGCTGCCCTGGGAGGCAAGAAATCCAAGAAGAAGAGCAGCCGGGCCAAGGCCCTGGGCGGCGGCGGCAGCAAACAGAGGAAGGAGCTGGGCGGCCTCGAGGGAGACCCCAGCCCCGAGGAGGACGAGGGCATCCAGAAGGCTTCCCCGCTCACACACAGCGCCCCAGATGAGCTCTGAGCCTAACCTAGCGGCTCCTGCTGACCGAGAGCCTGAGCTGGGAGCCGAAGGGTCTGGGGCCCCTGGCTCCCGCAGACGGAGCAGCGCGGGGCCTCAGCGGTGCCTGCCTGGCGGGTGCCGCCTCCTGCCGTGGAAACTCCAGCCCCAGGAGAACTTGGATCAGCTGCGGGCAGCCAGGCCGGCCTCTTCCCTCTGCCCAGCGTTCCTCTCCCGACCCAGACTCCAGGCGGGCCCCGTGATCTCAGGACTGCCGAGGACTCCGGTGTGAACTCCGGTGGGCAGGTGTCGAGCTGGACCCGGGACTGGGGCTCCAGAGCCCCCCACCCCCTCGCTCCTCCAGCACCAGCTCCTCCTCTCCGCATCCCCTCTTCCTGTGGACACCTTGTGCTCTGCCCGGCCCTCCCCTGGGGCTCACAGAGTAAAAACCTTTCAGCCTTTTTCATTCAGATTTCTGAGTCCCCTTCAGCTGCTCAGAGGGGCCGGAGCCCCCTGCCACTCTTTCCTGCCCCCTGCTCCCACCTTGGGCTGAGGATGGGAGGCTGTTCCTGAAACCTGCCAGCCGTGGGGAAAGCAGGCGCAGGGAGGGCCCCGGGGCTGTGGCTGGGGTGAGGGCCGGGCCTCGGGTGTGGGGTGGGCATCGTGCCCCGGCCCTGGCCCTCAGCTGCCTGTGGTCTCCCTGAGCTGCTCAGGCCTGGAGTGCCGCCCTCTCTCCTTCCCGGCCTCCCGCCTCCCCTCTCCCCTCCTAGGCCTTCCCGTTGGTTGTGTAAAGTGAGCCCACTGACCCCACCAGCCCCAGCCCCTCCTCTCCACCTGCCTCTTGGCTTCTGGCCTCTTGGTCTTGACTCTTGTTCCCTGATGACCACACCTGACCACTCTGCGCTCCCTAGCCCTTGTGCTAGGAACCCACAGGGAAGGACGGCCAAGCCCCCAACAACACCGGTTACACCATGTTCTCTGGGAGCAGGGGACGAACAGCAAGGCTGGCCTCTGAGGAGAAGGGGTGGGAGGCACCTCCCGGTCTGTCCTGAGGGCAGAGATCGGTGGTGGCGTCAGAAGCAATAGTGGTGACGGCTGCGGGTAGTCCGTGCTTTAACCCTACAGGTTCCCCAGACTCCAGCTTCTGGCAAAAACGCTCTGGGGTCCCCTCCCCAGGGCTGGGGACAGCCAGGCCACAGAGAGTGGAGCAGACTGGAAGCTGCTGCTGCGCTGAGTCATGAGGCTTGGAACAGGCCCTGATAGGATGATTCTTTGTGGTCTAGTGACCCCCCGCCCCCAACTGCGGTGCGGAGACTGTCCCCATGTTGGAGGGGCTGTGGGCAGAGAAGCCACTCTAGACTCTGGTCCCATCCTGGACTCTGTTCTGAGTGTAGATGACTGGGGAGGGGTCAGGCATTGGAACTCAGGGCTAGGGAACCATTTGTAACCCCCTGGACTGTCTACAATTTGGTGGCCGTCTCTATTCCGCAGCTCCAGTGCTTGGCTTAATTTTGTCCCCAGAGCTTCATTGTCCTGTGAATAGGATGAGACAAAGACCAGGAGCCCAATCCCAGGCCTAGGCCGGGACTGGAGGGAGGGCAGCATGGTGACTGCTCTGCTCTTTGACCTGTGGCTGCTGGAGGATGAGTGCCCTCACCCACACCCCGCACCCCCCCACCCCCCTGTCCCCACAAGGCCAGGCATGTTGCACACTCTAGTTCTCCACCCACCCACCCACCCACCCTCCCCAGCAGGCAGCGTCTCCCTGGCTCAGCCTAGGAAAGAAAGAGCAGGATCCACTTCCCAGGTTTTCCTTTCCCTCTCCCCACCACACATACCAGCCTTTCTGAGCTTAACTATAGCCTCCCACTTTCCCACACCCCTTCTCTCCATAAGGTGAGGGGTCTGGCTGAGCTTGAGTGAACCTGATCTCAGTCCCCTTAGTAGAAACCCAATCAGAATGGTTTCTACCCTCACGTGGACCTAAAAGTCACTTGGATGCTTGTCAGACAGATGTCTGGGTGCCGCTCAGACTTGCCAGTCTGGGGATCTAGGAGTCGGCATGGCTCTTAGGAGGAGATCGGCTGGAACTCACTTCACCAGAAGGAATTTGGATGTTGTGTTAAGAGGGGCCGGGACCTCAGTGAAGCCACACTGGAAGGAAGTCTTGTCCTCAGAAACATGAATTGTCAGCACCTCAGAGAGGATGTCCGTCATCCAGAACCTCAAAGGCTAATGGACTAGCCACAAGTCCAGTTTGTTCAAGTTCAACGACAGTCAAGTCTCAGGGGATGGGGCTCTATAGGCTCAGAAGTGGCTGCATCAGGGCCCCTGTGTATTTGTTTGAAGGCACAGCTCCTAGGAGGCAGGCTCCTCTTTATTTCCAAGTCCCTGGGTGGTGTTTCCCTGCAACATCTTTTTGCAACTTAGTGGTGCTTTTCACACCTTTGACTCCCCTCTGTTAGACAGTTGTTTTAATAAAAGTTTTGTTAGAATAAGACACTTGACTGCCAGAATTCCTGCCAGAAAATGATAAATAGACAAGCCCCTGAGGTTTGGAGTTTTGAGTGGAAAGCCCTTAAATGCAGAAACTTTGTGCAGTTCACAGCTTGTCCACATGTCAGAGCAGCCCTAAATCACTTTAGTTCACAAGTACAAGCAAAATTCCTCTTCTTAGTCTTTGATCCTGAAAGAAAAGCACATTTTTTTTTCTTGAAAGATGCACAGTCCATGCCTAACTGGTTTAAGGATGGACTCTATGTACTAATCCTAGCGGCAGAGCCAGCAGAATCCCTCTTGACCATCCCCTGATGGCCTGGTTTGTACTATTAAGGAATTTCACTGGAACAATAATAATATAGTAGCCACTGTTTTTTTGAATGCATATTATAAGCACCACTCTACATGCTTTTACATAATTAACTCATTTAATGCAGCTGTGATCTACACAAGGCCATGGAGTTTTAAACACATTATTGAAGAATAATAAAATATACAAAGTACATATATCAAAATGTAGAGTTCAATGAGTTTTTATGAACTGAATACCAAAATCAACCAGCAGGAAGATCACAAAACACTATTACCAGCATCCCCACACATTCTACAAAAAGAAGAGGGATTTTGGTCTACTTTGTTCACTGCTCGATCCCCAGTGGTTAATACAGCCCCAGGCACGAGTAGCTGCTTCCCCCCAGCTCCCTGCCACCCTGCAGGGCTCATGGGATCTTAGTTCCTCCACCAGGGATGGAACCCAAGCCCTCGGCAATGAAAGCTCAGAGTCCTAACCACTGGACTGCTGGGGAATTCCCAGAGTAGCTATTTAATAAAATATCTGTTGAATGAGTGGAGCACAGAAAGTTCAAATAACTTGCCCAGACCACACATTTAGGAAGTGAGCCAACCAGGTTATGAACCCAGAAAGAATGGCTTCAGTGTCCTGTGGTACAGCCTCTGACAGAGCTTTGCAGCCACAGCTGGTTGGCTCATCCACCCTCCTGCCCTTCACCTGGCTCTCCAGAAGGCAGACCGGTTGCTGTCCAGTGGTCTATTTATGTCTTCAGAGTTTAAGGCTGGACATGCAGTTAAAAGTGAATTAACCTTCAAGTCTTTCTCCCTGTTCAAAATTTACAGTTGTGTGTATAGCTTAAAGGCAGCTCAGGGGGCTTCCCTGGTGGCTCAGTGGTAAAGAATCCGCCTGCATGTGCAGGGGAGACAGGTTCGATTCCTGATCTGGGAAGATCCCACATGCTGTGGAGCAACTAAGCCCCTGCACCACAGCTACTGAGCCTGTGCTCTGGAGCTCAGGAGCCGCAACTACTGAGCCCTCGTAATAAAGTGCTGAAGCCTGAGTCCCCTAGAGGCAGTGCTCCAGAACAAGAGAAACCACCACGGTGAGAAGGCCCTGCACTGCAACTGGAGAAAAGCCAGCAATGAAGACCCAGCGCAGCCAAAAATAAATATTATGTCTTTAAAAAGGCAGCTTGACCCTTATTGCTGCCCTCAAGGGCTGACTTCTTACAATTTCTTTAAAAGGAATCCAATTTTACTCATTCTTTCTTTAAAAGTGTATTCTTCACCTATTAAACTTCCACTAAAATGGCTGTGATTCTCTACTGGGAGCTGTAACTGCACCCGAAGATGGGAGTAGTTGACCAACTGCATCACCAGCTCCAGGGGTGGTAACATCTCCTAACATCATCACTTTTCTAAAGTAGAAAAGGTTCTCTGTCTGAAAAAAAAAAAGCAAGACACTCAAAAGCCTGGTGTTATTTTTTAATTTATATGTATTTATTTATTTGTTTTTGGCTGCATCGGGTCTTTGTTGCTGTATGTGGGCTTTCTCTAGTTGCAGGGCTCAGGCTTCTCACTGTGGTGGTTTCTCGTTTCAGAGCATGGGCTCTAAGGTGTGTAGGTTTCAGTAGCTGTGGTTCACTGGCTTAGCTGCCCAGCAGCACGTGGAATATTCCTGGACCAGGGATTGAACCCACATCCCATGAGTTGGCAGGCAGATTCTCAACCACTGGGCCAGCAGAGAAGTCCCCAGGTGTTATTTTGTTAGAACTGCTCACCAAAGTGGTCTTGGTATTTTATTATTCCTTTCATCAACATGTGACAGCACGTGCCCAGTCACCTGTTTCTGGGAGCAGTATGTTACCAGGGCTCAAACGTATGTCATTTTCACATGGGAGAGCAGCTCAGTGAGTTTCCTGGTGGTCCATAGGTAGGACTCTGAACTGCCACTGCCAAGGGCCCGGGTTCAATCCCTGGTTAGGGAACTAAGATCCCACAAGCTGCAAAAAACTAAACAACAAAACAAACAAACAGAAAATAATAATTTTAAAAAATCAAAAAAAAAAAAAAATCCAGATCAGTGAGATCAATATATTCATAAGAGATTTTACTGGAGGTTAGCACATTGATGAAATACTCATAGATGCACTAAGCTTAACAGTAATGTAGCCACCATCAATTAGTGTTACCACCCACCAATATAGGGACCAATTTTACACTTACCTGATGGGACTTTATTAAAGCAGATTGAGTCTTACATCATATATTGAAAAGGCTAAGAAAGGATCCACTGTGATAAAAATCCATTAGCAGACTTCATGTGGGCATCACAGTGGTCAATCTGGGTTGTCAACAGAGAAGATTTCTTTTCAGCAGCTTGAACTAGAGTTTGGAAATTGATATCCCTCCTCTGAACAATGAATTTCTACCTGTTCTAAATCAAAACAAAGACATCCAGAATGTCTTCCATTTGTAGTTACTGTATATAATTCCAACCCTAAGATTTTAATGTGTCCTTAAATAGGTATAGTCTTAGAGTTTGTTCCATTACAGCCATATTCCCAACCTAGAATCTCTTTTTAAACATATTATACATTTGGGGGGGATTCCCAGGTGGCTCAGTGGTAAAGAATTCACCTGTCAATGCAGGAGCCTCAAGAGGCGCAGGTTTGATCCCTGGGTCAGGAAGATCTCTGGAGGAGGAAATGGCAACCCACTCCAGTATTCTTGCCTAGAGAATCCCATTCTTATTTTCAGCTGAGTCAAACTATAAATTGGTTTATATTCTATGACTTTCCCTTCCTCGGCCCAGGGCCTCAGATTTGGGTTATCTAAAATTCACAGTGACTAACCAAGTAAAATAAAAGGCAGTTTTGATATATTTCAGTGGGCAGAGGACATGGACAAATAATTTAGCAATGAAGGACTGCAATTACTTGGTACATTTTGGTGGTAATTAAAGAAGATTACAACAATTAGGTATAATTTTCTACCCAGTGAGATATCCATGAATAATATCTTCATGTAGAGAAGCATTGAAACAAATATTTGTTTTGGGTGACAGTATCAATTAATAGAAAAATTCCATTTGGAAAATGATTCCATCATAACCATCTACATGTTCACTCTTTTGAAAAATTATGAGCGCATTTTAAATGTTCATAACATGGGGAATGATTAAACAAGTCACAGCACATCCTCTCAGTGTAGCCAAAAATGATGCTTAAGGCTCAGTAATTTATGGTCAAGAGAGGAAAGTATGCTTTTGACAGTTAAAAGTAAAAAGAAAGAAAGCAAAAAGGTCCATGAAATTTTACATGTACTCTGATCTTGACTTTTTAAAAAATGCCTCTGAATGAGAAAAAAATCAAATAATTACTAACTTCAGGACAAAAATCTTATCTTTGAAATGAAAAGTATATTTAGAAGCTATAATTTTTAATAAAGAAACTATATATTTAAAAAACCCCAAATTTACTATCAGCATCCATATTATATTTTTAAAAATTCTATTATAAACTCCCCAGTACAATGTCTTTCTAAGCATGTGGCCAAAGATCTATTTGTAGCGTGGTGTGAGCACAAGACTCCACTACCTGCAAATGGGCAGGCTCATTTGAGGTCCTTTGTGTGCTGATATTTCCTGTTGAAAGGTAAGAATGATTACATATCTTTGGGGTTCCTCCAGCTGCAGGATTATATAGATGGTAGAAGTGGGAGGGGAGTGGAGGGTCTTTCGGCTCTTTATTTCCTTGCTGTGTGCTGGCCGCTCTCTAGCTGCAGCATGTGAGCTTCTCATTGTGGCAGCTCCCCTTACTGCGGGGCACAGGCTCTGGGTGAGTGGGCTCTGGTTGTGGCTGAAGGAGGAAACAGAACAGGCTCTATCTTGAAAGCTGGACTTCATTTGGGGCCGGACTGTGGACTTTGAGCTATATGCCCAGTATCTATGGAAATGACATACCAACAGGAAAACTAGGCCCCCATCGCCTAAAAGAACACCCTAATTATCTGTGTAACCGAATAGAATCATACATTCTATTATGCTTAATGGGGTATGACCACAGGCCTATTGATAATTGTCCATTGTTAACTACCTAGGCTTAAGGCTTCTGTATCAAGGGTTAACTTTGACTGTATCTTTCTTTTTCCTTTGTTCAGACTAGTTTCAGGAAATTTGGGGGAGGTGGGTTTGGGCATGTACGCTTAGGGTATACAAGGTTTTCACAAAAACTGGTCAGGGTCCTTGGCTAAGAGGAGACTCTGCCTTGGGCCCGCTGGTGTCATAAACTGCACTCCACTGTCTGCATTGTCCTTCTGAGTGAATTTGTTTCCAGGAATGACTACAACATGGCCCAGGGGCTTAGTTGCCCTGAGGCATGTGCGGTCTTCCCAGATCAGAGATTGAACCAGTGTCCCTTGCATTGCTAGGTGGACTCTTTTCAGTATATGTGCTGCCGAAGCGAGCACTGCAAGGTGCATTCTTAATCATTAGAAGCCCCATCCTGGCTCTTTCTGAAGCCAGAAGAACAAACCCAGGTGGGGAAGGCTGTTCTTGCAGTCTTGAGGTTCCCTGGGTAGCATCATTTTTCTGGGCACCATCCATCTCAGTGCAGGGTCTTGTCCCAGGAAGAGACCTTCTGCTTTGGGAAGGAAGGGTGAATGTACACTAATCAAGGCAAAAGATCAATTTATGAAATGCCAATGAACAATGTGATAGCAAGAGCCCTGGACACTCCCAGCCCTGACCCTGGACTTCCCACTCTGTAGGCACCTCCATAGAAAGCAGTTGGTCTTTAGAAGGGCGCGTGGTGGGAGAGGAATTTTAATCAGAATGCATCTCAGGCGTTTAGAAAAGGCTTGATGCCTCACCTGCAGGATAGAGGAGCGCCTGGCCCCAGCCGGGTGGAATTGAGCCAGAACCTCTCCTGGACTCGAATGGCCGACCCAGCATTATCCCCCTTCCTTCCTTCCCTAGCTGACCAGGCCCTCCTTCAGCTGGACAGTCCTTGTTTAGATATGCTAATACCTTTTTTTCTCCCCCTGCAACGAACGGTTCAGCCCTGGGCGCTCAACTCCGCGGACTCAAGTTTCTTTCCAGCCTGGGGCGAGGGTGGAGCGGGCTTTCTCACTGCTACCCTTCTCCTGCCCCGCCTCCCCGGCCCTCCAGCGACCCGGGTTGAGTGGGCCGGGGCCTTGGGAGGGTCCTTTACCGCCGAGGGATGGTCCGGAGGGCCGGATCTTCAGGCAGGCGGGTAGGGCTCATCCAGGATTGCCAGGCCGCGCCCTCCCCGCGGCCCCGGGCCGGGAGCCCAGCAGGGGCGTGTCCGCGCGCTCACCTGCCATTGGGCAGGTGGGGCGGCCGGCGCTCCGGCAGGGGCCGCGTTATAAATGCGGCCCCTGCCGGAGCCGGTGGCGGCGGCGGCGGAGCCAGACGTGTCGAAGGATGGTGGACAGCGTGTACCGGACCCGCTCCCTGGGGGTGGCGGCTGAAGGGCTCCCGGACCAGTACGCGGACGGAGAGGCGGCGCGCGTGTGGCAGCTCTACATCGGGGACACCCGCAGCCGCACCGCGGAGTACAAGGCCTGGCTGCTCCAGCTACTGCGCCAGCACGGCTGCCAGCGGGTGCTCGACGTGGCCTGCGGCACCGGGTGAGCGCGGCGGGGCCCCGGGGCCGCAGTGAACGCGAGCGGGGCGCGGGCAGGGGACCCGGGAGAGCGGGTACCCGGGGCACCGAGCGGATGGGGTCGGCTTGGCCGGGGCAGCCGGGCCGCAGGACCACGGGCGGGCACGTCGGGGCAGCCTCCTCCGCCGTCCCGGGAGCCGGGGCTGGGGCGCGACGCCAGGGCGGGGAATGAGTGTTTGCCCAGGCAGAACGGGCAGGACGGGGCCGAGGAGACCCAAGATGAGAGCGAGGGTGTGGGCACAGCGGATGGGGAAGGCGGGTCCGCCAGGGCGGCGGCCCAAGGACCGGGCTTTGGGGCCAGCCTCACATAAGGTCGAATCTGGCTCCAGCGGCAGCGTTCACACTTAACACTTGTTCAACGGGATGTGTTTCTGCCACATCAGTTTTTAAAATCCTTACAAAACCCCGTTTGGTAAGTAGTGATAGCTATTTACAGTTGCAGAAATTTGGCCTCAGAGAGGTAAAGGTGGAACAAAGATGTGGACCCAGGTTGGCTAAGGTCTGGCTTGTGCTCTGAACCACCATCTGGCAGTTCCCTGGTGGCCTAATGGTTAGGACTCTGAGGTTTCACTGGCCAGGGCCTGGGTTCAATAGCTGGTGGGGGAACTGAGATCCTGCAAGCCTCATGGGACTGCCAAAAACAAAAAGAAAAAGACCCACCATGCTACACTACCTCCTGTGCTCCAGTTACTTAACTTGCAGGAGCTTCAGTTTCCCCATCTCTCAAATAGGGATAACACCACCTACCTTACTGGATTGCCATGAGGATTTTTTTTTTTTTAATTACTTATTTTTGCTGTACTGAGTCTTCACTGTGGGGCACAGACTTCTCTCGCTGCAGTATGTGGGATCTTAGTTTCCCTACCAGGGATCCAGCCTGGGACCCCTGCATTGGGAGTGCAGAGTCTTATCCACCGAACCATCAGGGAAGTCCCTGGATTGCCATAAGGATTAACGCACATTTGTACAATACCTGACTTGGTGCTGAGAAACAAAAAAGAAAAGTAACCACCGGGTGATAAGAAACAGATTTGCCAGGTCACTTGAGGTCAGTGGAGAGAGCCTGGGGATAGGAAACAGAGGAGTGGACTCTGAAGAGTGGAGGGGACAAGAGTGTCCAGCACAGGGCCTCCTCTTTGCCTTTCCAGGCCCCCCTGACTGCCCCTCTCTGACTGTCATTCCTGGTCCTGCCCAGAGTGGACTCCATCATGCTGGTGGAAGAGGGCTTCAATGTGACAAGTGTGGATGCCAGTGACAAGATGCTGAAGTATGCTCTCAAGGAGCGCTGGAACCGGAGGCACGATCCTGCCTTTGACAAGTGGGGTACGTGGGTCCAGCCAGGTGTCCTCAGTTCTCCCTACCCTGGGTTCCTTTATCAATTGTGGTGGGGAGCTGTTTTCCTCAAAGGAAGAAATCACTGTCATTTCCCTGAAAAGGGAGCCTTACACACCATAATGAGGGACTAGTTTTAATTATGTTTAGAGTGTCCTGTGAAAGTCGCTCAGTTCGTGTTCGACTGTTTGTGACCCCATGGACTATACAGTCCATGGAATTCTCCAGGCCAGAATACTAGAGTGGGTAGCCATTCCCTTCTCCAGGGGATCTTCCCAGCCCTGGGATTGAACCTAGGTCTCGCACATTGCAGGCAGGTTTTTTTTTTTTTTTTTATCAACTGAGCCACCAGGAAAGCCCATCTTGGACAGTGGGCAGTGTGCTGTCCGCCCAAATAAAAACCCATGAACACAGAGCCCTCCTTCCCAACCATGGCTTCCTCTCCCCTGGGCCCCTCGTCCCCTTCACCCTCCATGTCCATAATGATCTCCTCCCCCTGACTGGATGGGGAGTCCCTATGTGTGTCTTGAAGGGGAAACTGAGGCACGACTGCCCTTGGTGGAGGTGGGTGCCTCCCTGATCCCTCTTCCCCTCCCTGGCCCCCAGTCATTGAAGAAGCTAACTGGATGACTCTAGACAAAGACGTGCCCCAGCCACCAGGGGGTGGCTTCGATGCTGTCATTTGCCTTGGAAACAGTTTTGCCCACTTGCCAGACTGCAAAGGTGAGAGAGAGGGTGGCCTGGGAGTGGAACCTGCTTTGAACTATACCCTTTCCAGACCCCTGGGGAGGAGAAAGACGGGAGGGATACTGGGACTGGGGGCCCTGAGCAGACGCAGCCTCTCTGTTCCCGCCTGGTTCAGGGGACCAGAGTGAGCACCGGCTGGCCCTGAGTAACATCGCGAGCATGGTGCGGTCAGGGGGCGTGCTGGTCATTGATCACCGCAACTACGACCACATCCTCAGCACAGGTTGCGCACCTCCGGGAAAAAACATCTACTATAAGGTGGGGCCCCCTGGGCAGGGCAGGCCCGGGGCGGGAGGTGTGGTCCTGGGGTCCCGGCCTCGTGGTAGTTGCAGAGGTTGACACAGCTGCCAACACTGCCTGCAGAGTGACTTGACCAAGGACATCACGACGTCAGTGCTGACCGTGAACAACAAGGCCCACATGGTGACCCTGGATTACACGGTGCAGGTGCCGGGGACTGGCCAGAGCGGTTCTCCTGGCTTGAGGTACTGACTTGGCGAAGTGGGGGTGGGGGGCGGGGTGGGGCTGGGGGAGGGTGCCAAGACCACCAGTCCTCACGGCGGGTCCGGGGCTCTGTTGCAGTAAGTTCCGGCTCTCCTACTACCCTCACTGCCTGGCGTCCTTTACCGAGTTGCTTCGAACAGCCTTCGGGGGCAAGTGCCAGCACAGCGTCCTGGGTGACTTCAAACCTTACAAGCCGGGCCAGGCCTACATTCCCTGCTATTTCATCCACGTGCTCAAGAAGATGGCCTGAGCGAGGCCTTGGCTCCCACACTCAGCCCCAGAGCTGCCAGGCTCTGTCTGGGGAGGAGGGGACCGGTGGCTCCACTCCGAGTGCGGCCCCTTCAGTGCGGATCCTGGGGGTGTGGGGAGGGGCAGACTGCCGCTGGGCTCAGGAGGATGGAAGGCTGAACAATACAGTCTGTGCCTGTTCAGGTCCTGTTCCCCTTGTGTTCACGTCGGAAGGATGAGGCTCTGGGGTTTTGCGCCTCCACAGCCCTGCTCGTCCCCACACCGACCTTTCAGACTGCAACTCCAGCAGGGGGCAGCACACACTTTATTTTCAGGCCCAAATGGGGCTTCCCTGGTGGCTCAGATGGTGAAGAACCCGCCTGCAATGCGGGAGATTTGGGTTTTGATCCCTGGGTTGGGAAGACATCCCTGGAGAAGGGAACGGCTACCCGCTCCAGTATTCTGGCCTGGAGAATTCCGTGGACAGAGGAGTCTGGCAGGCTCCTGTGTCCAATGGGTCACAAAGAATCGGACACAACTGAGAGATTTCCACAGTTCCCACCGGGGCTTCCCTCAGGGCCTGACCCCTCCTCCTGAGCAAAGGGGCCTGAGGGTTGGAGCTGGCCCGGAGGGCGGACAGGTCCGAAGAGGGTGCGTCCTGAGCTCTCCTGGGGCTCCCGATGGCACTTAGCACCCAGGGGGTTGCCCGGAGGTAGGCAGCATTCAGGTGGGCGGGTGGTGGCGTTTGGTCTCTCAGGGCTCCGTGAGCCCCTGTGGGCAGGTCCCAGGCAGCAGGGGGCTCCTAGCAGGCGGCAAACTTGCGTTGGATGCGCTTGTACCGGAGCAGCTCGTGCTCGCTGACCGAGGGCTGCAGCCGGGCTGCGGCCTGCAGCAGGTCCTCCATGGTGAGCAGCAGGGCTGAGCTCCCGGGCTCCAGGCCTGGGGTTGACAAGGGGAGGTGAGGACAGCTGGGGCACGGATGCTGTGGTCTCTGCCCGAGCAGGGGAGCACCCTGGGTAGGCACCTTCTTGCCCGGAGTCCCCCAGGGGTCAATAGACCCTCCTCTGAAATCCAGAAGCAGGCCTCATGCCCACTAGGTTTCTGGTTGACCTCTGGGCCGGGGGAGCGGCTCACCTTCCTCCAGGTCCCGAACTCGGCGTTTGAGGGCAGCTGTCATGGCGTCGGAGCATAAGGAGTAGAGGTCGGCGCCCGTCAGCTGGGGCGGGCAGTGGTCGAGGACGTCCACCAGGCTCACAGAGGGCTCCAGCCTGAACCTGTTGTAGGGATACAGGAGAGAAAGAGTCCTACTTGGCTTCCCCGACTCCATCAGAAGGCATCTCTGACCAGCTTATTGAGGGCTTTGCACTCATATTCTATCCATCCCATGGCCCAAGCCCCTGGGGGCGGGGGAGGTCTCCCTCTAATGGGGCATACTTGCGTGTGATGGCGCTCAGAACACGGAGCTGGGAGGCGCGGTCCTCGTTCACCCCCACAAACACCAGCTTGTCAAACCTTTAGGGAGATAGGTGGGTGTCAGGGAGCCTGGCGTGAGGGTGGAGAGGCACAGACAGGGGTCGCGGGACAAGCCCAGAGGGGCCTGGTGGAAGTGAGAGGGACGGGGTGCACACCTGCCGGGCCGCAGGAGGGCGGGGTCCAGCAGGTCTGGTCTGTTGGTGGCTCCGATCACGAACACATCCTGGGTGCTGTGAAGCCCGTCCAGCTCGGCCAGGAGCTGTGACACCACCCTGTGAAGGAGGGAGTGAGAACGAGAGTGCTCGGGGCATCCTCACCCTCTCCCCTCCACCGGGTGCCCCTCTGTCTGATCGTGCCCTGTGGACCCTGCCACCCTGGCCCCCATCTCCTCAAAACCCCACACCCAACTCCACGGCCCCTTTTAGCTTCTGCTACATGATCACAGAACCAGAAGGGCAGGAACTCTTTGGGCGGCAAAGACCAGTGCAACCTGTCTCACATCCCTCCGTCTTGGACCCTAGAATCCTGGCTCAGACCCCCACCTGTCCATCACACCTCCAGAGTCTCCACTTCGCCCCCGATTTGGGGCCAAGGAGTCCAGTTCATCAAAGAAGATGATGCAGGGAGCTGCGGCCCTGGCCCGGGCAAACACTGAGGAGAGAGGGGCCCATAGGACGGGGTGGGGGTTAGATGTCAGGAGATGGGGAGGGCAACCCAGGTTGACAGCTGATCACTAGCACTTCAGGTGGAGGCCCCTCCAGGCAGGAACCTGACCTGGAGAGAGGAGGACTAGCCAGCAGCCTGAGGGCTCTTCCTCCGCCCCCACCCACTCACCTTCCCGTACATTCTCCTCGCTTTGGCCCACGTACATGTTGATGAGCTCGGGCCCTTTCACGCTGTGGGAGGTGATAGGAGAGGGTGAGACTCCTCAAGACGCAGAAACACACAACTGACCTCCTGGCCACACCTCCTACTCCCCAGCCAGTCGCAGACCCCAGTCCACCCACCCTCCTGGCCAGGCCCAGTTGCCACCTGAGGAAGGTGAGGCTGCACTCCGTGGCCACCGCCTTGGCCAGGAGGGTCTTGCCCGTGCCAGGGGGTCCGTGGAGCAGAAGGCCGGAGCGCCTTAGGCCCAGGCTGAGCAGCTCAGGGTGCTCCAGAGGAAGCTGAATCGTCTCTAGAATCTCCTTCTTCACCTCCTGTAGCCCGCCCACGTCGTGCCAGGACACCGAGGGGATCTAGGAGACGGGAAGGGCGTGGCTGGGCACCAGCTGGTGGAGGGCGCTCCGGTCCCACCCCCATGGGCCTCGAGTGTCTACCCTGGGGGCTCCGATGGCCTGGGAGTGAGCGGCCTGCAGCTGCTCCAGCGCCTGCCCGAAGTCCTCAGCCAGGAGAGGGAAGCCCGCCGCACACAGCTCCCCCTCATCCTCCTCACTCAAACCGCCGGCCCAGCTGCAAAGAGAAACCCAGGGAGGCCTGTGGAGGACCAGCCCTGAGGCCTCCTTCCCACCGCGGGCCTCACTTTCCTCCCTCCCTTTCCACCCCCCTGCCTGCGCCTCTTGCCCCTCCTGCGCCCAGCTTCTTTACCCTGAGTTCTTGATCCTGCTGCAGGCTGCCCGGCTGCTGTGGGTCAAAAGGGCATAGAGATCCCCCACCACAAAGCCCTGGGGACGCACAGGAGAGCACACGTCAGCAGGGCACAGTAGGCCGGCACCCTCGGGGGGAGGGAGGGGAGGTCCCCTGGCTGGTGCCAAGGCCCAGCGCTGAGGCCTCGGGTTTTCTACCCTCACCTGCGTGGCAGCAGGACTGCCCCCCAACAGAGAGCGCAGGGAGGCCGGCGCCCTGTCGGGGGTACTCACCGCACACCGCCGCGCCAGCTGCGCCAAGTTCACCTCTTGGCCCAGGGGGAGGTGGGCGGTGAGGGCCCGGAGGATGCTGAGCCGCTGCGCCTCCGCTAGCACGGGCACCTCCAGCTCATGGGGAAACGCCGTCTGCACGTCCGCGGGCAGGTCCTGGGCCCGGCTGGTGGTGGCCACGACCAGCAGGGGAGGGCAGCTGTGGACAGGGAGCGGGTCCTGAGGGTGGGAAGGTGGCCGGCAGCCCCTGAGTGCAGCCTCGTCCCGAGGCTGGTGCAGGAGGGTGGCTGGGGGGCAGGGATGGGAGAGGGAGATGGGAGCCCCAAAGCTTCCCAGATGGGGCATCCCCCTACACACAGGGAGCTCAATGAGGGCAGAGGCTGTGCTTCAGCGTTCCCCAAGAAACAGCCCATGGCTCAGTCAGTAAAGAATCTGCCTACAATGCAAGAGAATGCGGGTGCAATCCCTGGGTTGGGAAGATCCCCTGGAAAAGGGAATGGCAACCCACTCCAGTATTCTTGCCTGGAGAATCCCATGGACAGAGGAGCCTGGTGGGCTACAGTCCATGGGGTCGCAGAGTTGGACATGATCGAGCAACTAAGCACATATAAGAAGTAACAGGGCCCGCACCCTCCTCCCTCTGGGCACCCCATCCCCTCAGCTCAGGGCTGCCTGGAGAGCCGCCAGGTGGCTGTCTGAGAAGCCACTGAGGGAGTGGGGGAGAGTGCTGGACCCCCCTCCTTTCTCCGCTCAGCGCTGGATGCTACCTGGAGAGCGGGTCTTCATCCAGCAGGAGGTGACGCAGCGTGGCCACCACCCGGGCGTCCTCGCCTAGTCCATCACGGTCCCGGCCCAGCAGGTCCACGGCTGTCAGCAAAAGAACCACTGGCCGGCAACACCGGGCCCGGGAGAAAGTGGCCTGCAGTTTTGTCTCCACAGCACCGCTACTGTCTGCACAGAGGCTGGAGCAGGGCACCTGGGGAGGGGGTCCCGATGGGCCTGTGAGCAAGGCAAGGGGCAGGCCTGACCGGGGCAGGAGAATGGGGGGAGGGGTCAGAAGGTACAAGCCGTCTTTTAGGAGGGTGGGGACGGGGGCAGAAGGTAACACTGGCCAAGCCCTAACTCTTTTCCCTAACCACATTCCCTGGACTGCCCACCAAAACCTTGGTGTGTCCTCTTTTTAAAATTATTAATTTTATTTTTGGCTGCACTGGGTCTTCCTTGCTGTGCATGGGCTTTCTTTGCAGCGAGTGGGGGCTACTCTCTAGTTGCAGCATGCAGGTTTCTCATTGCGGTGGCTTCTCTTGTTGCAGAGCTCGGGCTCCAGGGCACGTGGGTTTCAGTAGTTGTGGTGCAGGGGCTTAGCTGCTCTGCAGCATGTGGAGTCTTCCTGGATCAGGGATCAAACTTGTGCCCCCTTCACTGGCAGACAGATTCTTAACCACCGGACCACCAAGGAAGTCCCAGAGTGTCCTTCTTGAGAGCATCTCTTGGTAGCTCAGCATCACAGCACTATGCCTGATCCACTGGCCCAATGGGCTGAAGTGGTAGAGCCTAGCTAGTGGTCAGAGGGGAGAGGGAGACTACGGGCTGCAGAGGAGATGGAGTTGGGGGTCTACTCTCTAGGACCCTCACCTTCAATAAGTGGAGCCCAAGGCGGCTGCAGGCGGCAGTGACTGCAGTGGTCTTCCCACTGCCTGGGGGGCCCCGTAGAAGGACACTGCCAGTCCCTGTCAGCAGGGCACCCCTGCAACCGGAGAACAGACGTTTGCTTCCTCCATCCTGCCCAGAAGGGAGTCCCCAGTGACACAGGCATCCTTGGGTCCAGAAAGCAGACACTCTCCTTGAGGCACCCCTCCCCGCCAGGGCCACCACTACATGGTGAGGCCGTATTTCCCATACCATCAGTGGAATTCTGGCAGGGACCTGGGGCATATTCAGCAGACTAAATTCTTTTTGTCATCAGTGAAGCCTTGGCTGTTCTGTTTGGTCTGGATTGTATGGAGGGAATTAGGGAGGGGTCTGTGACTACACGTGGGCCAGTGGCATAAGGACCTTGTCTTTCAGGGCCCAGGTGGTGAAGGTTGGGATGACTAGCGGGCTCCCCAAGGGAAGGGCAGCCTCAGAGACAAATGACCATGGGGGAAAGCCTCCCTCCACAGCTGACCTTGGAGGGCAGAGGTTACTCCAGAAAAGAAGTCTGGGAATTTGCTTATGGGCGGGACATGGGCTAGTGGCCTGGGCCCGATGGTTGGAGGGAGGCCCACCCAATCCCACCATGGCCAGGGCATCAGGCACTGCTTGTCTGGCCTGCTGCTCCTCTGGGGATGCTCCAGGCAGGCTTCTCTCACACCGAGGCTGCAGCCTCCTCACTCACCCTGGCTGGAGGCGAGGCTTCAGGGCAGCACAGAGCTCGGTCACCAAGGCCTCCAGGCCTGGAGGAGACAAGCTGCTCCAGGGAGTGGAGTCCCCTGAAGGAAGCCTTGGAACGAGGCTCAGGGTAGAACCCACCTGTGAAAGGTGGGAGGAAGCTTTAGTTTCTAGAAGTTCTTTTTGATTTACTTTATTGAAGTATGGTTGATTTACAATGTGGTGTTATTTTCTACCATACGGCACAGTGATTCAGTTATACACGTACATAAAAGTTTGCATCTACTAATCCCGAACTCCCACTCCATGCCTTCCCCAACTCCTTCCCCCTTGGCAGCCACAAGTTTGTTCTCTGGAAGTTCTTTCTGCTCCTTTCCCCAGGTCAACCCCCACCGCCAGGGCCTCACCAAGTACAAGGAGGTATGGGTGGTGTCGGCTAAGTAGGCTCTGTCTTGCCCATCTGGAGCCTCCCCAACTGTTTTCTTCACTTTAAAAAACATCTCTTGCCACCTGCAGGGAAAGAGGCCCAGTGAACCCCAGATCCAGAGCCCCCATCCACCCCTCCTTAAGGGCAAGGCGCTGCCTCAATCAGAGGTCTGCTGCAGGGACAAATGGAAGAGCAGCACAAAGAAATGCCCCCCAGATGTGGCAGAGGTGGGGAGGAAGCGGGGGATGTGGTGGTAAAGGAAAGCAGGTGGTCTTCTTTATCTCTCTGACGGGATCATACACATTTTGAGAGCAGGAGCTGTGCCTGTCCTTGGCTTCCCTCATACCAACATCACCTTGACGGTGTGTTTCTCCTGCCTACTCACCCCAACGGGAGAAGCCACTGCCGCACCAAGCAGTGACCATCTGACCGTGTTCACTAGCTTGAGAACACAGACTCTCCCTCAAATATGCACCCACCAAAAAAAAAAAAAAAAAAAGTACCACCAAGGCCACCCAAAACCTAAGAAAGAGTCCTCAGCTCTTACTCAGTCACCCACAAGATCTAATTGCAAGCAGATTCCTTCATAATGACATTTAGTGATTAATGATTCTCTATGTGGGCTGTACATTAGAATTATCTGTGAAACTTAAAAAAAAAACAAAAACCCAACATCTCTCACATACTGTGATTCTATTCAGTAGAGGAGTGGTTGCCAGAAGCAGAGGGAAGGAGGGAATGGGGAGTGACTGCTGGTGGGTGGGGGTTTCTTTCTGGGGTGAGGAAAATGTTTTGGAATTAGTGATGTTGATGGCACAACCCTGTGAATATACTAAAAGCCGCTGAATTATATACCTTAAAAGTGTGAATTTTATGGTATGTGAACTATATCTGAATTTTACAATGAACATTTTCCTTTCTTTGGGGAAAAAAAAAAAAAAAAGACTGCACAGGCTCTAGCCTCACCCTGATTCTGCTCTAATAGGTCTGGGGTGGGGCTCAGGCATTTTTATTTTTCAAAAGCTCCCAGCCATAACCAGGGCTGTGTAGTCACTGGGTAGTGTTAGAGTGAGTTAGGCTTACTTAACCTACTAAGGGGGCGAGGGTAGCAGACAGCAATTACTGGTCCAGTTTTCCAGATAGAGAGAGGAACTACTCCCATCTTTAAGCCTCAGGCAGCACGGCGATGGCAGAGCCTGGGCCTCTTTCAGGTCTAACTGGGGTACAAATTCCTTTGCTGTGTCCCACAGTCACACAGCTGCTCCCTCTGGCAGAAGAGAAGGGTGGGGGTGGGAACGCCTTCACGTGGAAGAGGAGGCATATTAGGTTAGGAACTACCACCAGAGGCGCTGACTGTGATAACTGGAACATAAGGAAAGCTGTCCCACTGGTTTTTTCTGTTTGTTTGGTTGGCTGCACTGTGTGGTTGGTGGCGTCTTAGTTCCCCAACCGAGGACTGAGCCCAGCCCTGGCAATGAAAACAGTGAGTCCTTACCACTGGACCCCCAGGGAATTCCCTGTCTTACTGCTCTTCATTATAAATAAGTGTTGTTAGCTGCTCAGGCATGTCCGACTCAGTGGGACCCCAAGGACTGTAGCTCGCCAGGCTCCTCTGTCCATGGGATTCTCCAGGCAGCAATACTGGAGTGGGCTGCCATTCCCATCTCCAAGGGAATCGAACCCATCTTCCCAACCCAGGAATCGAACCCAGATCTCCCGCATTGCAGGCAGATTCTTTCCTGTCTGAGCCACCAGGGAAGCCCATAAATAAGTGATGGGTGGGCCTACAACCTAGACTCTCAATCAAGCTGAACCACCTCAGATGCATCTGGCAGCCAGTGGAATCCAAGGAGGAAGAGCACTGGGGCAGGGAGGGGGGAGGGAGACACGCCCACCTCTCCCCCAACAATCCCCCATCCCCACCGCCCCACTCTCCGTCCATGGAGCGTGGATGGGCCACCTCAGCGAGGTGAGCCAGACCTCTGGAACATATCTGGACACTGCTGGGGGACACGGGGTTGCATTCCTGAGAGCCAGACAGCAGACAGTGGTGCTTGATCCCCGTGCCCGGCCTGGTGTGGGAGGTGGCGCAGAGGGGAGTAGGATAGGTTGCACCACCCCCAGTGGACTTCCGTGCCAGGGATCAGGGGAGCCTCCGTCCAGGGAGCCTCTTATCAAGTCCAGGCAGTTAGGGGGTACAGCACTCATCTCTGTCCTTGGACCCATCTGCCCACCCGGCCCTGCCTTTCCAAACCCACCCAGAGGTAAGAACTACGTGCTCAGCACCCAGAGGAGGGAGGCAGGTCTCCAAGGGGCCGATATGGTGGAGGTCCAGGAACAGAACTGGCTTGCTAGTCTATTTCAGGAGGGTTGAGTGCCTGTTTTCCTTTCAAAGTACAAAGGGTGGGCATTCTGCAGCTTTCCTACAGAGAGCTAGCTCATAGACAGTTGCTCTATTTAAGATGGACTTCCCAGGTGGCAGAGTGGTAAAGAATTTGCCTGCCAATGCAGGAGATGCAAGAGACATGGGTTCAATCCATGGGTCAGGAAATCCCCTGGAGCAGGAAATGGCAACCTATTCCAGTATTCTTGCCTGGAAAAGTTCATGGACAGAAGAGTCTGGTGGGCTACAGTCCAGGGGGTCACCAAGAGCCAGACACGACTGAGCACACACACGCACAAGATGTAAAACAGAAGTGGGAAGGACAGAGAGCAGCTGGGCATTCTCCACCAGGCTCCAGTTGTAAATTTGATGGGAAAGCTCAAAGAAGCACCCTGGAGCACCAAATGGAATTACACATGGCACCACCAGGCCCCTCCTCTGGGTACCACAGCCCTGAAATTGGAGAGACTGAGCACTGGCCAGAACCAAGCTCTGAATGTTGACCAAAGCTAAATTAGGTACTCCAAACAAGGCACTGCTCTCTTAGCAGAGGACCCTGGCTGGCTTGGCCTGAGACCCCGGGCATGATGGCTCTTGTGCCCAAGTTTCTGCAGAGTGGTCCCACCACCTCACTGGAAATTTCCTGGAAAGTTGGGTTAGTGTCTTCTTCCTCTAATAAATCCTTATAGGAAATCCATCTGGGGGTAGGAAGCTACACATTTTCCCCCTTCACATAAAGCCAAGCAGTCTCTGAATTCTGAATTTTTTTTGGTTGCATCATGTGGTATCTTAGTTCCCCCATCAGGGATCGAACCTGCTCACCCTGCATTGGGAGTGCAGTCTTAACCACGGGAAGTCTTTGCCTTACCATTTCATATGCAGTCTCTGCAGTCAGAATCAACAGGAGGAGGAGAAAGGTTGGCCTCCTTGTTTTGGGTCCCTGGCTCAGTTACACTCTCTTTCTCACTCTCTGTTGAGGATATGGAAAGACAGCAGGCCTCTCAAGGGCAAATCCCTTCCTCTCCTGTCTTGGGAGACAAGACTGAAAAGCATGTGCACATTCTATCCATTACAGCAGAAACCATGATGGTACTGGGGCTCCTCCGGCTCAGTGTACGGGAGGTGTGGCCCAAACAACACTGGTTGAGAATGGAAAGCAGGGCTTCCCTGATGGCTCAGTGGTAAACAATCCACCTGCCAATGCAAGAGACACGCATCTGATCCCTGGTGAGGGAAAATCCCATATGCCGTGGAGCAACTAAGCCCATGTGCTACAACTATTGAGCCCGTGCTCCAGAGCTGGGGAGCCACAACTACTGAAGTCTACATGCCCCAGAACGTGTGCTCTGCAACAAGAGAAGCCGCTGCAATGAGAAGTTAGTGCACCTTGAGAGTAGCCCCCACTTTCTCCAACTCGACAAAAGTCCACACAGTAATGAAGTCCCAGCACAGCCAAAATATAAAATAAATAAATAAACAAATAAAACTATTTTAAAAAGAATGGAAAGCAGGGGGGACTTCCCTGGAGATTCAGTGGTTAAAACGCTGAGCTTCCACTGCAAGGGCTGTGAGTTCAATCCCTGGTTGGGGGAGTTCCCCATGCCACGAGGTGCAGCCAAAAAAAAAAAAAAGAAAGTGAGGAATCCCACCTTGGACTAGGCCATTAAACCATTCTTAGTGCTTTACTATACCTAGGACCACCGATCAATTTGAGGATAAACAGCTCCCAAAGCCAGCAGGCAGTGGCTCTTAATTCTCTTTTCAGTCACACGCCTATTTGAGAACATGAAGAGAGTAGGTACCTTCTCTCCCGAAAAACATGCATGACAACAACAAAATGTTCTTATGCACAGAATTATTCCATTCAACTTGAGGACTCCTTGCACGCAGATTAAGAACCCCAGCTGCTGGAGAGTAGCCAGCTCCATACCTGGGCAGTTTCTCTGGGCTTCCTTCCAGGATCTCTACTTGCCCAACTGTTGGCACACACAGGACATCCCCTTCCTGGACTGCCCTGTAACACAGCGGTAGGCCTGGTCAGCTCACAATGGGGGTTAATGGCAGGCGCCTGACATATCCCCACATGCCCCACCCTCTCAACCGGCAGACTGTTTCTCGGGGGCCTACTGCCCACCCAGAGATCCCAAGCAGTTGTCCAGAGAACAAGCCTGACCTAGAAAGAGCTTTGGAATACGGCAGAGAGGGGATCAGAGACCAGAGAGAGGGGCAAAGCAGGATCCTGGCTTTTTGGGGGCCTCCTCAAATCAAAGTGGTTTCTCAATCTAGAATGTCTGGATTTACCCTCCTGGCCCAGATTTCTCTTGTCTGACACACCAGGAGGCTTCTAGCCACCATACTGCCTTAAACCGCGGCTTTTTAAAATCAGAGGCTTTCTGGTATCTGAATCTCAGGCCTGGGATAGGAGGAGTTCATTGAGGGTGGTGTGCTACCCTCCTGTAAGGGGGAAGCGGCTAACCTGGGTGTCTGAAAGTGCCGGTAAAGGACATGGTCATAGTTCCCATTAGTGCTGTAGTGAGGAGACGACACAATTTCGATGTGTAACTCTTTGGCAAACGGAGGCCCAGGCAGCACTGAGCAGCTTCCTTTGTCTTCAGGGGTGCTGGAGCCCTCCAAATACCTCTATGAGAGAAATAACCACCGCCTTAGAACCTTCTCCCAAGGACTCAGGCTCTGCCCAGTCTCTTAGCAACCAACACTTCTACTTCCATCCTTTATCCTTCCCATAACCACAAGGGTTGTGGGACAGAAGACCTAAGAGAGTAGAGCTGAAGACCTTTATCTTCCTTAGAAAACAGAAACCTCTCCTAATGGGCACCTGGAAGAGACTTCTGACTCTGACTTTCCTGACTCTAGCTCCAAAAAGTTCAGTGATGATAACCCTTCTGTGACACCTTTATACTGGCCCAGAGCCAGTGAAATGGTAAAGACATTTAATTCCCACCAGCCATTTGAGTGACACCAGGCAACTACTGGGAATATTAATTGGACATTAGCGAGGACACTGAATTCAGGCTCCAGTTAGAGGACATGATCTCACTGAAGCTGAAAGGGCTGGGTCAGGTGAATGAGCTCCTGTCTGAGAGCTCCAGTATTTTTCCTCCATTTAGAAGGAAAGCCACACCTGACTCCCATTCATGCATATCTTTTATCTCTTCTTGATGTCCCACAGCACTAACTAGCTATGCCAGCATTACCTAATATAACTTTCTACAGTGATAGAAATGTTCTATACTTACATGTGGCTACTCAACACTCAACATGTAACGAAAGCAATCAAACAACTGAATTTTTTACTTTACTTACTTTCAGTTGATTTAAAGAACCACCCAGGGGCTAGCAGCTTTCGTACTGGTCAGTGTAGGCCTAAATCATACATCCAGGTGCTTAATTAAATAGTAGACTATATTTGTCCCCCTGAACACAATTATCTTTTATTTTTCCCCCCACAATTATGTTCTTGAAGTAAGTTCCTTAAAGGTAGAAAGCAAAAACTCCTCTTGGATGTATTTAATCTAATATTAAAATTAAACACAAAGCACTAAGGGTAATAAAAAGCCCTTCCCTTCAAGGACAATATACAATTGAGAATTAGAGTATGTGATCATAACAAAACTATAAAATAAAAGCTTTCTGAAAGGTACAAAATGCTATAGGAAGAAGCAATGTTAAATTTGTGTGAGATTTTGCAAGGCTTTAAGAAGCAGGTGGTATCTGTAGAAGGGCCTTGAAGGAGGAGGAGGTTAACGCAATAGGAAGGAACTTGAAGTCAAGGACAGCATGAGCAAAAGATGGAGGTATGATCTTCCATACTACCCAATACAATACTGGAGGTGTGTGCATGCATTCTCAGTCATGTCCAACTTCCACCAGGCTCCTCTGTCCATTGGATTTTACAAGCAAGAATAGGAGTGGGTAGCCATTTCCTCCTCCAAGGGATCTTCCTGATCCAGGGATCAAACCCAGGCCTCCTGCATTGGCAGGTGGATTTGCTGCTACTTGGGAAGCCCAGAATGTTTGTTGGATACATTGCAACAATTTAACAAATAACTGATTAGATTTCGTAGATTACTACACATGATAATTTGGTTGTAATTCTCACCTTTCACCTGAATAGTGAAAGCCTTTCCCTTGCACCAACATGTTTTAATTGTGGAGAATGGATAAATAAGGCTAAGAGGTGTTAAGGGAAAACTCCAAGCTCTAAGGAGTAAAGGATCCAAATTTTACAGCTCTCATCTTCCAATTCAGTTAAGGCAAAGAAGAGATAAAGAGAAGGAAGCATTCCTGATCTCAGTCCTGTATCCTACCTGGATTTTGAGCTCTCCCACGTCCAGGGGATCACAGCCGAGATTAAAAGCCAGAGTGGCAGGCACGAGGGCCAGTCCGTCAGCGAGAGGCTCTCCCGGCTGCCCAGATCCGGCTCCCAGTCTTTCAGAGAGGTCCCAGCGAGGCTCTAGGACTTGGACTGTGGCCAAATGTGGCTGGGAAGTGTTCGATGACTCTCCAGCCCGGGTCACCCACACCCATTCACCCTGGAAGAGGCCGAGGCTGCGGAGACAGCTCCGGCTAACCCCCAGTGCATCTCCAGTCCCTCCCAGAACGCCCCGTAGTCGCCGGACTGTGCCAGAGGCCGCGAAGGAAGACACCACCGGCGGGAGAGGGAGCCGGCTGCTGTTCTCAGCCTCTGGACCCAGTTTGGCCCGCCCACGGAGCTCAGTCACAGCTAGCCGCGTCCCTGGACCCAGCAACCCTTGCAACGCCGGCCGCGTCTCCAGCACCCGCGGTCCGGGCACAGGCAGGGTCTCTCCGCGCCTCACTAGCAACGGCCCGACTCTCGGTCCGAGTCCGGGCCCAGATGAAGTGCCAAGCAGCGCCCAGCCCAGCGACGGGGGCCGCCGCACCGGCCGCGCCCGCACCCACGCCCCGGATCCCAGAGCCAGGAGCTGCAGCAGCGCGCGGCTAACCAGCAGCTGCGGGGGCCCCGGGCCCTGCTCTTCGGTGCCCGCGCCGGGTCCCTCCAGGGCGGCCACCAGCAGCGCCGGACCCGCCGGGCTCTCCCCTGCAGGCCTCAGCGCCAGTACTAGGCCCAGCCCTGCTGCAGGCCACGGGCCCCCGGGCGGCAGCAGCACCGTCAACGGGGGTGTCTCGGTCGGGAAGGGCTCCAGGACTCGCAAGACTGCCAGCGCCATGGTGACAGGAGACCAAAGAGCACAGAGAAGCAGGGCGCCTTCCTGAGCGTGAGAGAAAGACGTCCAGGCGACTCACACGCCGCTTCCGCTTCCGGCAGGGGCGGCCCTAGGGAAGTGGGCGGGGCGTCGGGTGCAAGGGCGTGCTCCAGGAGGGTGAGCTGCGCCTTCGATCGATCCGAAAGGTGTGCCTCGGTGGCAGTAACACAGTCACTGTGGCCGGGTAGTCTACGCACACTGCTTGTGAGACGCGTGTACAGGGATTTACCTTCCGCGCCTGCCTGGGGAGAAACGTCCGTCAACTAACCTCCCCGCCGGCATGTCCTCAACAGTTTACTGAATGATCAGTGAACGATCCTTGTGCCCTGGACCAAACTTGGCCCGCTGCTGGGAGCTGTGGGTGGAGTGTTTAGGAAGGTGTCCACTCGTGGAACTGTAGGCATTGAGGTTTGGAGGTTTGCGGGAAGGTGGCAGGAGGGAGTGGTAGGGTTATGTGTCTCAGACAGGCTTTTGGATGTGGAGCGGCTGCTGGCTAAATTACTGCAAGTGATTCATGTAGCCCTTTAGGGCTTTGGTGCTGCCACACCTGTTCCAACACATCCTACACAAAACCCACGTTCCAGTGTTTCTTGTCCTGCTTATTGTCCTGTTCATTCTGCTCCCACCAAGCTCGAAAGAAAGACAAAGCAGCTTCCCTTTCTCATCTCTCCAAAACTAGATGCTCTCTCCCCCCAATCCTTGTAGACTGGAGATCCATTCCTATTTCCACCCTAGGGAGGAGCAGACAGCAGAGCAGGCAGAAGAGAGAGATTCAAGGCTTCAGTCATGAGTACCAGACCAACAGCTTGTTTCTCATCTGGGCTGTTACTTAACAGTCCTGCCTTGTCCCCACCTCCACTGCTCTGTATAGACACCTGGACACTAGTTGGCCACACTTCCAGTTATTAACAGTATACTTGCATTTAGATTCAATGGATTGGGGGATTCCCTGGCAGTCCAGGGGTTAGGACTGAGTGCTTCCATTGCAGGGGTCACAGGTTTGATCCCTGGCCAGGAAACTAAGATCACACATGCTGCTCAGTGTGACCGAAAACTAAAAAGAATCAATGGATTGGTTGGTGGCAATCTCCTCTTTCTGGACCTTGCATTCTCTTCCTTGCCTTCTCTGCCCAACTTTCTGCTTTCCTTCATCTTGAGGCAGTCTTCTACTTTGTACATTTTACATTCCTGAAAATTTCCTGAAAATCTGAGAGGTGAATATAAGATGTACATATTGTAAGTTATTTCTATCCCTAGAAAGACAAGAAAAAATATATATATTTAATGTTTGATTATAGTTCCTGGAGGTACCTCTAGTCCTAAACCTGAAATTGCCTAGTTGTACATCTTTAAAACAGCATGCTTTCCTGATAGCTCAGTTGGTAAAGAATCCACCTGCAGTGCAGGAGACCCCGGTTTGATTCCTGGGTCGGGAAGATCCACTGGAGAAGGGATAGGCTACCCAATAAGTATTCTTGGGCTTCCCTTCTGGCTCAGCCAGTAAAGAATCCACCTGCAATGTGGGAGACCTGGATTTGATCCCTGAGTTGGGAAGATCCCCTGGAGAAGGGAGAGGCTGCCCACTCCAGTATTCTAGCCTGGAGAATTCCATGGACTGTATAGTCTGTGGGGTCCCAAAGATTTGGACTCAACTAAGTGACTTTCACTTTCAAGAATGTACTAGGTACCTGAATTCACAAGGATGAGTGTTCCCATTTCACGGAGAGAGGAGCCTGGCAGGCTACAGTTCATGGGGTCTCATAGAGTTGGACATGACTGAGTGACTAACACTTTCACACTTTCTTAGGGGTTTTCCTGGTAGCTCAGAGAGTAAAGAGTCTGCCTGTAATGTAGGAGACCCAGGTTTGATCCCTGGATCAGGAAGATCCCCTGGAGAAAGGAAATGGCAACCCACTCTAGTATTCTTGCCTGGAAAATCCCATGGAGGTTAAAAAAAAAAGAAAGAAAGAAAATCCCATGGACCAGTGGAGCCTGGCAGGCTACAGTCCATGGGGTCGCAAAGAGAAGGACACAATTGAGCAACTTCACTTTGAAACTGTTACGTGTCTCTGTCCCCTGTCTCTCAGAAGACCCAAGGACTGAGAGGATGGTGGAGTGATTCCAAAGAGAATATGTCTCCTTTACACAGTATCAGACAAGCTATGGTGTTCTTTGAGGTCTTGTGAATGGGTAAATATATCTGGTATCCTGCCTGGGTTGGCATCCACATAGATGCAAATATCCATTTACAGATAAACGTGCTTTTCTCTCAGGTTTTTCCCTGAGCAAATAATGGTTAGCATGTCGTCCACTCTGCATTACCTTGATATCATCATTAGTCAATGAAAGTCAAATAATTGCTTCTGTAAGACAGCTAGCAGCCTAGATTTGTTGCCTTTACTTCCATACCTCTTGCTCACTCTTTAACCCACTATAATCTTCCTTCCATTCTTCTGAAACTTTCCTGCAAAGATCATCTGTACCCTTTTTAAAAATAATTTTATTTGTTTATTTTTGTCTGTGCTGGGTTGTTGCTGCGTGGGTTTTCTCTAGTTGTGGCAAATAGGGGCTACTCGCTGGTTGAGAGTGCAGGCTCATTGAGGTGGCTTCTCTTGCTGCGGAGCTGTGGAGCATGGGCTCTAGGGTGTGGGTTTCAGTGGTCGCAGCTCACCGGCGTTAGTGTGGGCTCAGTAGTTGTGGGCTTAGTTGGCCCGTGGCATGTGGAATCTTCTCAGACCAGGGATTGCACTTGTGTCCCCTGCATTGGCTGGTGGATTTTTAACCACAGAGAAGCCCTGATGCTGTTCGATCTTTTTTTTTTTGCTGTTCGATCTTGATCAACCTTTCTCTGGAATTTGACATTACTGACCAATCCTCTAATACTTCCTTTGTCATTATGACACACAGTTTCCTCTCACGTCTCTGATGGCTTTCAGAAGTCATCCTGAGCTCCTCCTTTTACCACTCTCTTTGCAATCGGATTACCCACCAAATCCTGTTAGTTCTACACGTTTCCCAATGTTGTCATTTCTTCTCCATGCCTATACTGCCTTATAACACCGCTCTCCTGGGCAAGGACCATAGGCTTATTCTCGAGCCTTCCTCAGGTTCTTCATGTAGTCAACCCGCTGCTGGAGTTGACTTTCTGAAACGTTCCTCCAGCCACCTCTAGTTTGGTGTAATTTATTACATTGTATCTTAATCATAGGTTTATACAGGGCTGTGAACTTTACCAGACTGTGAACTCCTTTAGGACACTGGCTTAGGGGGAGTAAGGGATATATTTCTCGAGACGCTCAGGAATGAGGTAGCATGTCCACTGCGTTCCCAAGTGCTCGTGTCTAGCTGGTTCCCCAACCCTAGGACAGCTGCAGTAGGAACGGGGATGCCATTCTCAAAGCTGGAACAAATCCTGGATTCTCATCTCATTTCACCCCGGTCCCTTCCTGCCAGGCTTCCCCTTTGATCCTCCTCAAGCCTCCTCTAGGAAACAGGCCCTCGAGGACTCCTGGGAGCTCTCTCCAATTTTGCGTAGGCAATCAGTGTCACGTTACCCTGATGAAGAAAGGTACCCTTCATTTTAGGGCTTCTTTCCTTCAATTCGGACTGGGCGGAGTCGCAGTGGGGAAAGAGTGAGACCACTTTAGAGCGGAATGAGCTGCGAAGAATGGCCGAATCCAACGCACACCAGACGCCGAAGTGCGGCACTCGGTGCAAAGCCCGGGCTTCCCTTGACCCCCGCCTCTCACGCTAAGCTCGACCCCCTTTAGGGCGGGACCTCCCACTCCAGCCAATTCTGGGAGTCGAACCCTGGCGGTTTGTACTCTTCCTTTCCAATGAGAAAAAAAAGAAGCCGCTTGCTTCCAGCCACCAATCGGGAGAGGCGGCGCCTGGTTGTCAGGCAGGTTTGTAAGAGTTCGGGCCAATTGGAACACAGACACCGCTCGACCCGGGCGCAGCGCGCAGGCGGTGGCGAAGAGACGCCGAGCGGGCCGAGTGCGGCCGAGCAAAGCCGGAGCCGGAGCGGGGCCGCAGGAGCCGGGCAGGGTCCGGACGGGCCGAGATGCCCTATAAACTGAAGAAGGAGAAGGTGAGCGTGGTCCTTTTCCCCGCGCCTCCGCCTCGGGGGCCTGCGTGGAACTCTGGGAGGGGCCCGAGCCAGGCCCGGGACAGCCCCAGACCGACCCTCCCGTCCGGCCCCCGCAGGACTCCCGGGGGCCAGCCCTCCATCCCCGCTGCTCGTCGCACCCCCAGCCTTTGCCGCAGCTGAGAAAGCTCCCACCCTTGTCCGGGATAGAGTCCGCCCCACATGCACCTCCCTTCCTCTCTCCACCGACCCCCGGCCCAGGGTAACCTCCTCCCTCCAGATCCTGCCTCGCTCCCAGGTCACTCTCCTGCTTTTTCTCCCCCCATCACTTCCCCATCCCCCACCCGTTTGCCGTTTGGGACAGCCGCTTATTTGAGACAGCACCTCCCTCCAGAACTAGCCCCCCCTCTTCAGCTCCGCGCAGCCCCTTCTCGACCCTCCTCTTCTCACCCGTCTGGGCCTGGGCCTGGGCCTGCCTTCTCCACCGTCCCTTACAGCCACCTTCTCCCTGCCCGCCAAGCTCCTTGACCTAGAACAGCTCTGCTTTTCTCTCTCCTCCACCGAATCTGGCCTAGGCCCCTCCCTCTAGTTCTTCCTTCACACACAAACTTGTAAACCAGGACCGAGCCCTTCCTTCTGCTGATGGGACCTTGGAAGTCAGGGTGTCTGAGCTCCTTCAGTGCAGTCCCTCATGATACAGATGAGGAGACTGAGGCCTCGACCCCGGGGGCAGGGGAAGGGACTGGGCCAAGGTCACACAGCCTCCTGGAGGCCCATCTGTAGTATCAGGTCTCCTGACTTAAAGGCCTCCTCTGTACCAAAGCCTTGCTAACAGACATCAGCCCACTCCCAGGTTCATCCTGAACCAGTCACCTCTCATCATCTGGGCAGGCCCCTCCCCTTATTCCTAATTGAGGATAACCTTTGCATTTTTCCTTTTTTGGACCAGTGCTGGGTTTCTGTCTTTCCAGGACCATACTATCCTCAAATTGGGATTCTGCCCTCACAGACAGATTAGCTTTTCTTCTTACCCCACAGGCGAGCCACCCCCGGACACCCTTGCTTTTTGTCTGGTGTCCTGACACAGGCCATTTCTTGATGTTGCCTTCTTTCACCTTCCTCCTCTACCTCCGAACTGCCTTCCCATCTTCTTTATTCCTGTCTTTCTGTACCCTCTATTTCCTGCTGTTGCTGAGGTCTGACTCAGAGGTGTGGTTCCTTTGAGGTACAGACTCACACAGAGGATGCTAGGATACCAGTTCCAGCCTCCCCCAGCTTCTTCTGTTCCCCGGGGCTGGCCCCTTGTGGTGGGCGCCAGCTCTGGCCTGGTGTTCTCTTCACCCACTTTATGACCCCAGAGGTGTCTTGCTTTCCTTTGCCCTCTGATTGGCTGGATTGCTGCTTGTGCCATCTCTGACCTTATCAATTAAACTCCTTATCCTGGGGCCGATGGAGATTTGCTAGGCGGCTCTGATTCTGGATTGTCCCCGTAACCTCTCAGGGCCTGAGATTCTGACTGTTGGGTTATTAATGGTATAGAAGGCACTGTACCTCCTAGGGAGCTGAGCTGGGCAGGTTTGGGTGCCCCACCCAGGCCCCATGCCCTTGGGAAGTGTGCATGCTGAGGTGGTTTGGGCAGCTTAGCTGTAGGTGATACACACACAAGTCAGCCACACCAGGGGCTGAAGGGCTTCTACGAGAAATGTGGAGAGGGATGAAATTCAGAGGAAGCTGATGAGTTCCTTGCCAAGCTGTAGTTTGTTTTTTTGTTTTTTTAATTTTTACTTTTTGGTCATTCTGCCCAGCGTGTGGGATCTTAGTTATCCTACCAGGGATCAAACCTGAGCCTTTTGCACTGGAAGCACAGAGTGTTAACCATTGGACTGCAAGGCACGTCCCTGATCTGTAATTTTTAGTCTAATGGAACAGATATTGTCCCATCCACAGAAAGCCTTTATCTACTAGAGGACTGAGAAGAAAATTTCTTAAGACTTTCTAGGACCACAGGTGTAAGTGTTTGGTTGGGAAAGAGTATGAGAAGGATCGGGGTGCATGGGGCCAGGCACCTCTGATCCCCTTTAAGGTGTAACTTTCTACTTTTGGTTTCCAATTGCATTTGGCCTCCTTCTATGGTTGACAAGTCCTGACAATGTGGCTGGGGTTTGCCTAAGTGGGGTGGGGACAGAGAGGAGAGGGGGATGGAGGATCTGTATTGCTCATCTGTCGTTTCTTCCCTTTCTCCTTTATCTCTGCTGGTCCCATTCTTGGCCAAACCTCATGGCCTCTTTCCTGAAGCCCATTGCAAACCCTTAGTTGGGGGTGAGCCCTCCCTTCTCCCTTGGATTTGCAGAACACTTGGTAGGTTACTTATGGCCTTTTTGTGTTCCCTTGGACTGGAACTATGGACATGTCTTTTCTTCCCCCTGTGACAATAACTCAGCTCCATTTTGGTTTGGCATCTCCCTTGTATACCTTAGGCACTCAATGTATGAGTGCTGATTCAACCCTTGGGGAGATTTGCATCCCTCCTCTTCCCTCACATTCTGATCTAGGACTTCTGTCTTTTTGGTTGCTGGGTGGAGGTGTCCCCACTCCCTCCCACTTTCTTGTTCATAATAATAGTAATAACATTGACTAACATTTCATTTTTCATGTGCCAGACACTGTGCTAAAGGGAACTAGGGGGACTTCCCTGGTGGTCCGGTGGTTAAGACTGCAGGCTTCCACTGCAGGGGGTGTGGGTTCAATCCCTGGTCCGGGAACTAAGATCCTGCATGCCGTGCTGTGCAGTCAAAAAATTAAAAAATAAAAGCATTTAATAAGCAGAGGGAATCAGGTACTTTGATTGTTGGCACTTAATAGATGAGGAAACAGGCTTGGCGAGGCTAGGTAACTAGCCCATGATTGTGTAGCTAGAAAGAGCTGGGCTGGGAACACATGGTTGGCTGTAAACCACAGCGCCGTGTGGCACTGGACGGCTGGGCTGGGCTGAAGCATGTGCACTTTGCCTATTGTCCTGCAGGAGCCAGGAGCAAGGGTGGAGGCCTGGTTCCCACTGCCCACCACCCTTCAGCACACCCCCCCAAGCAGCCGGGGTCTCTCTTTGGCACATTCCCTGAGAAAGATGTCTGAGCGCTGCAGGGTGGGTGGAGGGGTACAAAAAGGAACGAGGAGCCCATGGTCAAGGAGAGAAGTGAGATGTGTGTGCACATGGGTCAGCTGTGTCCGAGAAGCCTATGACTGGGGTGTGTGCAGACGGTCGCCCCAGTGTTGCATCCTGCAGGTACCCCCCTCATCCTTTTCCTCTACACCCCTCCCTGGCCCCTTGGTGAGGGGTGAGGGTGCCCAGCCTGGTCAGGGGTCACGGAGAGGGTGCTCAGCCGCCTAGAGCACATGCATGGCTCCTTCATGACTGGAGCTGCTCCACGGCTAGGAACAGCTCCCTGCCTCCCCACCCCCAGGAAGCCTTCCCCCTGCTCCAGCCCACGCAGCGCTCGCTTCTCCCTGAAATCCTTTAGCCCCCATCGGCATAATCACTGGGTTTAACACTTCTCACTGAAGGGGCTCAGGTGCTCAGGAGTCGCAGGATCTCAGAGCTCGAAGTGGTTTCTGAGGTCCCCCAGTCCCATCTGCCTTTAAGGCTCGGGTTCCTCTTGCATCGTGCCTGGGAGGAGGCCTCAGCGCACCCCTGCTTGAGTGCTGTCAGGTGGGGAGCTGCCGCCTCCCTAGGCAGCAGGTTTCTGCAGATGCTCCAGGAGAAAAATCTTCCTCGTTTGTAGTCTCAGCCTGTCTTCCTGACACCTTAGCCGGTGCTCTTAGGGCTTCTGGATCCACGTAGAACAAGTTGCATCTTTAGTCCTCATGGCAGGCCCTTCATTTATTTGTGAGGATCACTCTAGCTCCCCCACCCACCAGGACTCCTCCCTCCCATTGTTAACTCTCCCAGTTCCTGCAGCTGTCGCTCTCAGGACATGCTTTTGAATGTACTCCCAGTATGGGTTGTATTTCCCTCCTGAACAAAACCTAGCATTTGTCTTTGTCCCTCCCAAAGTCTGAGGCTCCCGACTGAACTAGAGCCTCCAGGATGGCTCCGTCAGTGCCAAGGACAGGCACTCTGCACGGGTCTGCTAACCGGACGGCAGGTCATATGAGCTGCCATGGCAGCCACAGCACATGGATGATTTGTGTTGAGCTTGCAGTCGAACCGAAATCCCCAGGTCTTTTTCCCATTTTCCCTATCCTGTTCTCTGGGCACTTGCTTTTTTTGGCCTGGAGCATAGGAAGAGATGCTGGGCAGGCCAGGGCTCTGAGCCGGCAGCCAGGTTCCCAAGGGAGACTTCAGACTAGTGCATGCTCTTCATAGCCCTTCAGGGCCTTACCCCCATCCCTGTCCTTGTGCTTGTCCACCAAGGCCTTCTTGGGACGATCCCCAAACCTGTGTGCATCCTTGGGCCCCACTGATTATGCCAGTAGCAGTTACTAGTCTGGGTACTGTTTGTGATATCCAGAAAATGCTTCCTGGTCTTCCCAGATAGCCTCGGGGGTAGAGTGATGACCAGTCCCTCTAGCCTGAGAGCCTTAGGCCCGCTCTGCCCACTTTAGCCAGAAGCGTCTGAGCAGCTTGTTCCAGGATGCGTTTCCCTTGAGCCTCCTCGCCCTGGTTCTTACTTGACAGAGGCCCTGACTCATACACCAGTCCTGTGAGGTGAAGAAGCATGATCATGCTGTATTATTGTGTGTTGGAGTTATCTTTCTAACCAGATTCTAAACTCATTGGTGCCCTTGAGGGACTGGTCCCTCTTGGTGTACCCCAAACCCCACCCTACTCCCCCAGGTTTAAGGTATGTGCTCAGGGGTCCTGACTCATTGATTCAGTTGGATAATTGGATAAGACTGAAGGGATGTGGATAGGGCCTCCCCCTGCCTCATCAACTACTAACTCTCCATCTCCTCCTCTCAGGAGCCCCCCAAGCTTGCCAAAGGCGCAGCCAAGCCCAGCAGCTCGAGCAAGGATGGTGGAGGCGAGAGCACGGAGGAGGTAATGAACGTGGGCACTGCCCTAGTTATGCTGCAGGCAGCAGCTCCAGCTGCGTGATGGCCAGTGGGATGAGGGGTCCCTGGGGGGGGCCGGAGGTTATCGGGCAGAAGGGAAGGAGGGGCTGGCCAGACCACCCTCAGGCAGCATTTTGCTTTGGCTGCTGTGGACCAAAGACGCCCTCCAGTTTTCCTGACTCCCCAGGCATTTTTATGAAAGTCAGTTCTCTGTCTACCAAAGGGTCGAGAAATCCTTTTCTTTTAGGGCAAAAAGCTGGGGGGATACTGAGTTCTGGGGAGGAGGGGGAAGTGCACAGATGCTCAGTGGGGCGGCGAGTGACTTCAGCGTGGCTCTGGATGAGACCGGGGGTGGGGAGTGGCTAGTGTCCCTGAGTCAGGCAGGGCTGGGCCTGCTGCCCTTGGTGCTGATCAGATGGGAGCTGCCGAAGGATAGTCATGAGCAGAGGTCAGCGCAGCCTGGCAATCTAGGGCCATAAAGTAATAAATGGCAAGCTGTGCGCGCACAGGATGGGGGAGGGACTTAAGGAAGTCTGGAGTGTGTCCGTGGAAGTTTGGGAAGTGTGCTCAGTGGGATGCTTAGATGCTGAACGGCCCTGGGAGGACACCCTGGGTGTCCGTGAAACCCAGAAGCCAGCGATCCTTGTTACTGTGCTTCCCGCCTCCTGTGCTAAGCTGTTCAGAGGGATGGAGATGAACAGGAAATGGAGCTCCCTAATTCCAGGCAGGTCTTAGGGGTTGGGGTGGCAGGTGGAGAGGAGATGGACTAAAAAGTGTTTGGTTGGGCTTAACTGTGGCCCTTGATTCTTCTGGATACTCCTGGTCCCTGTCACTTCCCAAAGAGGGCCAAGCACTTTTTACACCTGCGACCATCATTTTTCGCTTCACTGGAGTGGCGGGAGGCAGCTGGGAAGGTTTGCCCCACCTTACAGAGGTGGGAGTTGAGGACCACAGAGGAGGAATTCTCCTTCCTCTGCACTTACCCTGGCATCCGGACACGTCTCTCGGCTTGTCCTTGTCACCCGGTGCTGGACAAGCAGTGGCTTGTCCCCAGATGTGTTTCCCCTACCACACTATGAAAGCAGCTGGCTTCCTCCTCTGTGTGCTGGGGCCCTTGGTTCACAGGAGGTCACCTGGAGATGCTTTTGTTGGGGGGGGGGGGGCGCCTTCTCTAGGCTCAGTTTCCCCTTCAGGAGCCATGACACATGGGACCTGCAGGGAATGTGGTCAGAGCCTGCAACTGACTCCAAAATGGTGTGAGAGACTTAGAAAAGGATTAAAATACATATTTATTTGGCTGCACGGGGTCTTAGTTGCAGCATGCAGGATCTAATTCCCTGACCAGGAATGGAACCCAAGGCCCCCTGCTTTGGGAGCAAGGAGTCTTAGTCACTGGACCACAGGGAAGTCCCAGAAACAGGATTTAAAGGAACAGAATGGAGTAGCACGGGGGCAGCTCCCACCTTCTGCCTGACCCACTCCTGCTCGTTCAGTTACTGGACAGACTGGCCATCGTTTTCTGGAAGCAGCCCTCCTGGACCACCCATCCCCATCCCCGTGCCCAGGGCATCAGGGCTTCATTTTTTTTTTTTTTTTTTGTTTGCATCAGGGCTTCTATGTCACCCCACGGCAGCGCTTAACCACAGCGGTAATGAAACAGTTCCTGGGAATTCTTTGTGTATCAGTTGTCTCCTGTGCTAGCCTGTGAGCTCCAAGAGGCTGTTGTTCACGCCAAAGGGCCTGGCATACGAGAGGCACCAGCATTTGAATGCATTCATGAGTGCGTGAGCAAGCACATCAGCTTCAAGTTAGACCTGGAAGGAGCCTGAGAGGCTAACCATCTTCTTTCATAGGTAGGGAAATGAAGGTCCAAGCAAGTTAAGAAAGAGCTGAGACTAGCTGCTGTGATTCCTCTGCTGCCCTCTGGAAAAGGAGAGTGTTGCCTTCACCTCGGCCTCTGTTTTGTGAAACGGAGCCTCACCTGTCTGAGGCAGCTGCAGGAATTCTGCTTTGTGAATCTGCAGAAATGCACGAGGGTGGTCTTAGGCAGAGGGATGGTGGAATGGTTGGGGACCAGGCCTTGAGGCCCAGGACATTAGACGCTGTTTGACATAGTCCTTCTCTTTCTCTCTCTTTTTTGGCCATGCTGCCTGGCTTATGAGATTTTAGTTCCCCAACCAGGGATTGAACCCAGGCCCTCAGCAGTGAGAGAGCAGAATCCTAACCACTGGACCACCAGGGGAGTTCCCAGGCACAGTCCTTCTCTTGCCCGTTTTTTAATCCTGAACTTTGGGCTCTTACAGTCAAACTTACCCTGTGTCAAACAGTTGCCAGTCTTTCCAGTTAATCCTAATAATAGTTCTAGCAGCCAATGTGTATTGCGTTGAGCAGGTACTTGTGTATAGTTTCCTAGGGCAGCCATAACTAGTTACCGCCAACTGGGTGGCTTAAAATAACAGACATTTACTGTCTCAGCTCTGGAGGCCGGAAGTCTGGAATCAGGTGTCAGCAGGCCACGCTCCTCTGAGGGTCTAGGGAAGACTCTCTTCCGTGCTTTTCTCTTAGCTTCTGGTGGTTTTTTTCTGTCCGTGGTGTTCCTCAGCTCATGTACTCAGTTGGGTCTGACTCTTTGCTCTCCCATGAGCTATAGCCCATTGGGTTCTTCTGTCCATGGGATTTCCCAGGCAAGAATACTAGGGTGGGTTGCCATTTCGTCCTCCAGGGGATCTTCCCGACCCAGGGATCAAACCTGCATCTCTTGCATCTCCTGCGCTGGAGGCAGATTCATTACCACTGAGGCACCTGGGAAGCCCTTGGCTTGCAGGTGCATCGATCTCTGACTCCGCCTTCACTCAGCATTCTCCCCTGTGCCTCTGTTGTTATCATTGAGTCACTCAGTCACGTCTGACTCTTTGCGACCCGTGGACTGTAGCCTACCAGGCTCCTCTGTCCATGGGATTTCCCGGGCAGGAATACTGAAGTGGATTGCCATTTCCTTCTCCAGGGGATCTTCCCAGCCCAGGGATTGAGCCCGCGTCTCCTGCGTTGGCAGGCAGATTATTACCACTGAACCTCCAGGGAAGGTGCCACTATGTCTGTGTCCAAATTTCCCTTTTAATAGGATACCAGTCATGTTGGATTTAAGGCCCACCCTAATCCAATGTGACCTCATTTTAACTTGATTACATCTGCAAAGATCCTGTTGCCAAATAAGGTCACATTCACAGATGTTGATGTGAATTTTGGGGGGACCCAGCACACTTTGACCTAGGCAGGGTGCTAATTACTTTGCATGCACTTGATCTTATAATCTTCTCATTTAATCTTTACAGCACTCCCCTGAGGGCATCTGTTATCATCCTAAGCTCCATTTTACAGACAAAACTGAGGCTGAGTGATGTTAAGTAGCTTGTACTTAGCAATAAAACAGCAGAGCTGGAATTCAACCCAGGTCTGTGTGGCTTGGGAGCCAGTCCGCCTGTGTTCTTAATGACCATCTGATAGGCTGGTGAAGAATCTTAGAATGGAAAGTAGTCTTGAGAGATCAGGTCAGACCTGCTGCAAGCCAGGGGTCTTTCCTGGTCTGTCTTTGGAGAGAGAGTTCAGTGCTGTGGACTCTTCTATGCGCTGTGCCCTGTCTTGAGTTTTGGGAGCAGGGACAAAGGGAGGCGGAAATAATCTGAGTCTCCTCCACTTCAGCCTGACACCCCTATAGACAGAGTGGCCTAAAAACATTTTTGGTCCTATCAGGCCTTTTACTGAAAAACTCCTATTGTCATCTCATTGCTCACAATTTCAAATTCCCACCCTCAGCCCTCGTGGGCTGGCCCTGCCCTCTTCGTCCAACCCCCCTAGACTTCCCACCTTCCAATGTTATGAGCCTTTAATGGCTTGTGGCCCTTATTGATGTCATCCCATTAGTCTGGGGGCTTCCCTGGTGGCTCAGATGGTAAGGAATCTGCCTGCAATGCAATGCTGGAGACCTGGGTTCAATCCCTGGGTGGGGAAGATCCCCTGGAGGAGGGCATGGTTGCCCACTCTAGTATTCTTACCTAGAGAATTCCATGGACAGAGGCAGCTGGTGGGCTACAGTCCATGGGGTTGCCAAGAGTTGGACATGACTGAGCAACTAACACGCACATTAGCCTGGACTGCTTTTTTCCCTCTCCTTTCATTCTTTTTATTTTTAAAATTTTTATTTTATTTATTTGACTGCACCGGGTCTTAATTGTGGCTTGCAGGATCTAGTTCCCTGATCAGGGATCAAACCTAGACACCCTCGTTGGGAGTGTGGAGCCTTAGCCACTGGACCACCAGGAAAGTCCCCTCTCCTTTCATTCTCTGCCTGAACCTGTGTTTATCCCTAAGAGCCAAAGCAAAAGTCACCTCTTCAGGGATGGCTTCCCTAATTCTTTAGGCCGCCTTTGTCACTCAGCCCTCTGTGTTCCCAAATCTTTTGCCGCTCTCTGGTTCTGCATTGCCCATGTGCTAATGATTGCTTCCTTGTCTGTCTTGCCAACTGAACTGTGAGCGCTTTGAGGGCAAGGGCCCTACTTTATTCCCCTTTTCATCTCTAATGCGTAGCGTGACTCGTGAATAAATGAAGGAAGGACTGCATTAAGCACAGGTGGGTAGAGCTAGCTCTTGGTGTCAGTACAGGAGAGAATACCTCTCTGATTTCCAGGGTTTTAAACTACAGTGATCTTCATTCAGCCAGTTAATTCACCGTGCAAAAGCTATAACATTAATCTTTCATTTTTCACTGATAATTTTATCTTTCATCTTTCTCCTATAATACCTTCTATAGTACTTAAATTATATTTCTATGTGCCAGTTTATGTTTAAATATATGGGTTTAATGATTACCGGTGCCTGCGTTAGGATCAGCTTGAAATGGGATTGGTTCAGAGTGGGCAAGTATGGTTGCAGTCTCCTGAGTTGTGGGTATGATGTTTCAATTCACGGCCCCATTGGATTTCTGGAGGCCTGCATCCAGGAAGGCTTCCTGAAGCTTGAATCCTGTTGTGAGTTTAGAAGTGGGAGGAGGGGACGTCCCTGGTGGTCTACAGATCAGTGAAGTTGCTCAGTCATGTCCAATTTCTTTACGACCCCATGGACTATAGCCTACCAGGCTCCTCCATCCATAGAATTTTCCAGGCAAGAGTACTGGAGTGGGTTGCCATTTCCTTCTCCAGGGGATCTTTCCAACCCAGGGATTGAACCCAGGTCTCCCACATTATAGGCAGACACTTTACTGTCTGAGCCACCAGGTGGTCTACTGGTTATGAATCTGCCTTGCGATGCAGGGGCCGCAGGTTGGATCCCTGGTAGGGGAAGTAAGATCCCACATGGCCATGGGACAATTAAGCCTGCTCCCCGCCCATGTGCCACAACGAGAGTCCGTGTCCTGCAACAAGATCCGGCACTGTGAAATAAATAAATATTAAAAAAAGGAAAAGAAATGGAAAGGAAGGCTCTTCAGGCAGAGGTGACAGCCACTGCAGAGCCTCAGGAGTGGGAGCGGGCAGGTCACCAGTGTGCCGTTGGGCAGTGTCCACCCATACTTTGACAGCTGCAGAAGGTTCTCCTGGAGACGCCCCTGCCTCTCATCTCCGGCCCAGGTCAGTGAAGGAGACATCGGATGCTAGAGCCTTTAGGAGAAAGGGTTGAGCATTAATGAGTTCCTGGCACACACCCATACTCCCTCTGACAAGTATGTTTCCTAGACCAGGACTTTGCTGGCCAGACCAGCTGTCTCTCAGTTGCTCCTTGTATCTGGGGCCTGGGAGCCAATGGTCTTTATAAAACCAGGGTGGCCCATTGGGGTGGGGACAGGGAAGGGCAGGCCAAGCTGGCTCAGCGGCTCTCTGGCCACCCCAGCCTTCAGTCCCTGAAGGAAGGGACCTCAGGCATCAACTCATTGGGTGGTTTTTTTAAAACTATGATTTTCAGCCATGCAACGTCTGTTTTCTCAAAACCTTACTTGGAGAATGTTTGGCAAACTGCTGATCTAGTCCAACCCTCTGCTCGTTAGCAGAGAAAATTGAGGTCTTGCTTTTCCCTTTTTGGGAAGAATGCCTCCTTTCTCTGGATGTCCCCTCAGTCAGAGGTTCATGCAGATGTGGGTTTCTGCATCTTATCTGGGCGGATGGAGAGAGATGTCTTATTCCTGAGTCTCACTCCTCAGCTGCCGCCGAGCCCATCACTGTCATCTCCTCAATGTTTCTCCTTCCTGCTCTGCAGGGCTTTGTTGGGAGGGTCCCCGGTGGGCACAGGAGGGGCCTGTGGGGATGGGCCTGGGCTTGGCCCCCCCATCTATCAAACAACCAGTCGTCTGCTGAATCCCTGCTAGGTGCCAGTGCTGAGGAGACCCAGAGGCATACAAACCAGCGTCCTGGCTTTAAAGGGGCTTGCTTTCTAGTGAGGGGATGACACGTACACAGCGAGCAAGAGCTGTCACTGGGCATGATCACAGAGCCAGTGGAACAGGCAAGCAGTGTCAGGAGGTCGGGGGCAGAGGGGGGACAAGCACGGCCTGGAGTGATTGGAGAAGGCTTTTTGGAAGAAGGTGGGTCTTTTCAAATATTTATTTGGCTGTGCCAGGACTTAGTTGCAGCTCTCGGGATCTTTAGTTGTGGCACGTGGAATCTAGTCCCTTGGCCAAGGATTGAACCGTGGCCCCGTGCGTTGAGAGCATAGAGTCTTAACCACTGGACCACCAGGGAAGTCCCTCTAAGGAACGTTTGAAGTGCTCGTTTCAGGGATTTCCAAGGATGGGAAATGATAAAAGTATTAATAGAGAAGATACTACTTATAGGACACTTCCATGTGCCTTATACTGTTCATTACAGCCCTGTAAGGTCAGTCCTGTCGCTATCCCCACTTTACAAATGAGGCACAGAGAGGCTGTGACCTCCTGGAGGTGGTGTTGTTGTTCAGTGGCTAAATTGTGTTCAACTCTCTGAGACCCCCTGAACTGCAGCACGCTAGGCTTCCCTGTCCTTCACCACCTCCTAGAGTTTGCTCAAATTCATGTCCATTGAGTCAGTGATGCCATCCAACCATCTCATCCTCTGTCATCCCCTTCTCCTCCTGCCCTCAATCTTTCCCAGCATCAGGGTCTTTTCCAGTGAGTCAGCTCTTTGCATCAGGTGGCCAAAATATTAGAGCTTCAGCTTCAGCATCAGTCCTTCCAATGGATATTCAGGGTTGATTTCCTTTAGGATGGACTGGTTTGATCTCCTTGCAGTCCAAGGGACTCTCAAGAATCTTCTCCAGCACAACAGTTTGAAAGCATGAGTTCATCGGTGCTCAGCCTTCTTTATGATCCAACTCTCACATCCATACATGACTACTGGAAAAACCATAGCTTTGACTAGATGGACCTTTGTCAGCAAAATGATGTCTCTGCTTTTTAATGGGCTGTCTAGATTTGTCATAGCTTTTCTTCCAAGGAGTAACCGTCTTTTAATTTCATGGCTGCAGTCCATCTGTAGTGGACTTTCTTGGAGCCCAAGAAAATAAAATCTGTCACTGTTTCCACTGTTTCCTCATCTATTTGCCATGAAGTGGTGGGACCAGATGCCATGAAATTAGTTTTTTGAATGTTGAGTTTTAAACCAGCTTTTTCACTTTCATCTTTCACCCACATCGAGAGGTTCTTTAGTTCCTCCTTGCTTTCTATCATTAGAGTGGTATCATCTGCATGTCTGAGATTGTTGATATTTCTCCTGGCAGTCTTGATTCCAGCTTGTGAGTCAATTAGCCAGGCATTTCACATGCTGTACTCTGCATATAAGTTAAATAAGTAGGGTGACAATATAGAGACCTGATGTACTCCTTTCCCAATTTGGAACCAGTCCATTGTTCCATGTCCAGTTCTAACTGTTGCTTCTTGACCTGCATACAGGTTTCTCAGGATGCAGGAAAGGCAGTCTGGTATTCCCATCTCTTGAAGAGTTTTCCATAGTTGGTTGTGATCCACACAGTCAAAGGGCTTCCTTGGTGACTCAGTTGGTAAGGAATCCACCTGCAATACTGAAGACATGGATTTGATCCCTGGGTCAGAAAGATCCCCTGGAAAAGGGCATGGCAACCCAAACTAGTATTCTTGCCTGGAGAATCCCGTGGATTGAGGAGGCTGGTGAGCTACAATCCATCGGGTCTTAAAGAGTCAGACGTGACTGAAGCAACTGAACATGTATGCATGCACACAGTCAAAGGCTTTAGTGTAGTCAGTGAAGCAGAAGTAGATATTTTGTTTTGAATTCCCTTGCTTTTTATATGAGCCAACAAATGTTGGCAATTTGATCCCTGGTTCCTCTGCCTTTTCTAAATCCAGTTTGAACATCTGGATGTTCTCGGTTCATGTATTGTTGAATCCCGGCTTGAAGTATTTTGAGCATTAACCTTCCTAGCATGTGAAATGAGCGTAATTGTATGGTAGTTTGAAGATTCTTTGACATTGCCTTTCTTTGAGATTGGAATGAAAACTGACTTTTTCCAGTCCTGTGGCCACTGCTGAGTTTTCCAAATTTACTGGCATATTGACTGTAGTACTTTCACAGCATCATCTTTTAAGATTTGAAATACATCAGCTGGAATTCCATCACCTCCACTTGCTTTGTTTGTACTAATGCTTCCTAAGGCCCACTTGACTTCACTGGACTTCGAGGATGTCCAGCTCTAGGTGAGTGGCCACACCATCGTGGTTATCTGGGTCATTAAGACCTTTTTTGTCCAGTTCTTCTGTGTATTCTTGCCACCTCTTAAGCTCTTCTGATTCAAGCTCTTCTGATTCTGTTCAGTCCTTACAGTTCTGTCCTTTATTGTGCTCATCTTTGCATGAAATGTTCCCTTGGTATCTCCAGTTTTCTTGGAGAGATCTCTAGTCTTTCCCATTCTCTTGTTTTCCTCTGTTTCTTTGCGTTACTCACTCAAGAAGGCTTTCTTATTTCTCCTTGCTGTTCTCTGGAACTCTGCACTCAGTTGGGTGTATCTTTCCCTTTCTCCTTTGCGTTTGGCTTCTCTTCTTTTCTCAGCTATTTGTAAGGCCTCCTCAGACAGCCACTTTGCCTGCTTGCATTTCTTTTTCTTGAGATGGTTTGGTCACCACCTCCTGTACGATGTTACAAACCTCCATCCATAGTTTTTCAGGCAATCTGTCTACCAGATATAATCCATTGAGTCTGTTCCTCACCTCCACTGTATAATTGTAAGGGATTTGATTTAGGTCATATCTGAATGGTCTAGTTGTTTCCCCTACTTTCTTCAACTTAAGCCTGAATTTTGCAATACGGAGTTCATGATCTGAGCCACAGTCAGCTGCAGGTCTTGTTTTTGCTGACTGTATAGAGCTTCTCCACCTACAGCTGCAAAGAATATAATCAGTCTGATTTCGGTATTGACCGTCTGTTTTTGATGGTCCTGTATTGACCGTCTGTATTGATGGTCCTGAAGGTTACCGAGCTAATAAACAGTACAGTCAGGGGTCAGACCCACGTCTTTGCTCTTGACCATCAAGCTCCGCAGATAAGGATTTGGCTGTTCCTGCAACAAAGAAACGGAGGTCTGAAGTGGGGAAAGTCCGAGGCACATCAGGCTCTGGCCCTGCTGGCCTTCTGCCTCTCTCCCCCATCCTCCACCGAGGTGTGATCCGTCCTCCACGTACAGGAAGAGAGACCCCAGACTCCGAGGAGCCTTGCACTCTCTAACCAGAATCATGCTGGCTCGGTGTAGTTCTGGCAAGTGCGGTATTTGGTGGCCGCTCTTGCCCCACTTCTTTGGGTCCCCTGGTCAGATTGGTGTCTGGGGTTCGTTTCAGGAGGAGGAGAGGGCCAGGTGGCTGAAGCGGCCGTGAGCTGCACTGGACTCACCGCCTGCCCCGGGCTGGGCCCCGCACTCGCCTCCTGCCTCTGATCCCGAGATAGGTCACAAGCTCGAGATAATTGTTTTTATAAAAAATTCAAGAGCACACAAAGCATAACGTTTGTCTTCCTCCTTGCCCCTTATTGCAGAGAATTTCATATTCTCCTGTTCTTTAAGTATAATTTAAAAAAGTTTTTTTTTTGTTTGTTTGTTTTTTGGCTATGCTACATGTGGGATCTTAGTTCCCCAACCAGGGATTGAACCCGTGGCCCCTGCAGTGGAAGGGCAGGAAGCTTGGAGTCCTGACCACTGGACCACCAGGGAATTCCGCCCATTCTTATTTTATGAAGTGCGAGTTTGTGGAGGGGGCTGCAGAGGAGGCGGGGATGGCGGTGTGAGGACAGGAGCACAGCTTTCCTGTGGAGTGGATCCCCAACCGGACGTGACCTCACTCCCATGGTCCCCCCCCAGTCTCTTCTCTGGTGGGGGCAGGGGCTGTCCTGTGGCTGAGTCTCCCCTCTCCCAGCAGGGGGTGCACTTGTGGGTGAACAGCCCTGCAGACCATGTGGGTGCGTGCTTCTGAAGATGGGCTTCATGGGGCTCTGACTCTCGTGTTCAGGAGGAAATAAAGAAATAGCTTTAGGAAATTAGCTGTCTTATAAAAGCAGTGTCAGCCTATAAAAAAAAAATTAGAAGAGTAGGAAAAAGTCATCTCTAAATCTGCCATCACAGGAGATAGTCATGAACACAGTACGCTTGGTCTTTCTCTTTCTTAACTGGGTTTTGGGTTCTGTGCATGTGTTCTAATGTAGGTGAGCTCATTTTGTATATACAGGTTTGCATTCTGCTTATTTAACTCAGCATAGGGAGCAATAGGGAGCAGTTTTCTCTCATTCTATAGTTTTAGGCTTTTTGTTTTACTTTTAATTTTTATCAATATGGTAATAGTTCAGAAAGTCAGATAGTATACTCTTTATATATGTATGTATATTTTTAATTAAAAAAAATTATCTGGCCACGTTGCATGGCATGTGGGGTCTTAGTTCCCTAACCAGGGTTTGAACCTGCGCCCCCTGCACTGGAAGCACAGTGTCTTAACCACTGGACTGCCAGGAAGTCCCAGATAGCGCTCTTGGGCTTATAATGAGCAGGGAAGCCCTGTCCCTGGTCCTTCTTGTCCTGTTGTGGCAGCCACATTCAACTCCTAACTTTTTCCTTGGAGGTTGACTTTTCTACTCCAAATAACTTTTTTACTGCTCTTTAAAAAAAGTTTTCGAGATTCAGGTATCTCTTGACTTCCTAATGTGGAAAATTAAGGCCCCAGTGTCTTACACCTCTGTGCACAATTTTCCCCTCCTCTCAAAATACTTACCATCCATTTTGGGTAAATTACTATGACTGTGTAAATATTTTTCACAGCTGAACCACGTATGATTACATTGAGTACGTAGTTTTCATAAACATAATTTTAACTCTATGATTTCCATGTATTCATTTATGTATTTGCCATTATATGACCATAAAAAGTATGTTCCTACTAAACCTTTTTTTATATTTAAGATTTTTCATTTTTAAAATTTCCACTCCCTTAAAAATTTTTTTTATTTATATGGCTGTGCTTAGTTGTGGCTTGTGGGATCTAGTTCCCTGACCAGGGATAGAACCCGGGCCCTCTGCATTAGGAGTGTGGAGTCTTAGGCACTAGACCACCAGGGAAGTCCCTATTTAGAATTTTTCTTAAACTGCATTTCTAGAAGTTAAACTGCTGAGACATGAGAAGGAATTTATTTCTTTTAACTTTTAACTAGAGAATGTCACAGATTCGGTAAATGATAAAATACCGTAATCTCCAATGTACTGCTTGATGAATTTTTACCTATATTTGTGCTATGAACCACCTCCCCGATCCAGTCAAGATACAGAATGTTTCCATTAGTCGAAAGGTTCCTCATGCACCTTCTCAGTCACTTCCCGCATCTCCCTCCCCTCCCCGACACGCACACACCACTGGCATCTCCACCCAGGCAGGCAAGCCACGGGTCTCACTTCTGTCACCATCAGTCCGTCAGTTAGCTTTGCCTCTTGAAGAACACAGGTGAGTGTTCTGAAGGCTCTTCGTGCATAGGCAGTGGGCATCACTTTGGATGACATGGCTTCTAGGCCACTCACTCCCCTCCAGGGCCACATGCCGAAGTTCCCTGTGACTCTGGCCTTGACCCCTTCAGGGCAGGAGGCAGCTGTTTGCTGCTCAGGCCTGTAGAGGCATAAATGGACTCGAGGCAGGGGGATGCTGTGGGGGGCGTGGTGGATGTGGGGCAATGGACCGGGCCGGGGGTGGGAAGCAGAGCTGGGTGAGTGGACTTCAGTGAAACGCTCCTTTGACCAGGCCCAGCCCCAGCCGCAGCCCCAGCCCCAGCCACAACCCCAGCCACCGTCATCCAACAAGCGTCCCAGCAACAGCACGCCGCCCCCCACGCAGCTCAGCAAGATCAAGTACTCGGGGGGCCCCCAGATTGTCAAGAAGGAGCGACGACAGAGCTCCTCCCGCTTCAACCTCAGCAAGAACCGGGAGCTGCAGAAGCTTCCTGCCCTGAAAGGTAGTCGGGGAAGGTCGGGGGGGCTGGGGATCAGGCCGAGGGGACAGTGGGCGTCGGCAGAATGGAAGTTTGGGGGTATTTGGGGGGGTGGATGTTTTAGAGGATGGGAGGGGGTCGCGCTGGGGTGCCAGGGGGGCGGGATGGCAGCAGGAAGGGGGAGGGGCAGGCCCTGCGGGGCGAGCGGGGCAGGGCAGTGCAGGACCACGGAGGAGGCCTGACCGTGGCCCCCTCGCCGCCCCAGACTCGCCCACCCAGGAGCGGGAGGAGCTGTTCATCCAGAAGCTGCGCCAGTGCTGCGTCCTCTTCGACTTTGTGTCAGACCCACTCAGTGACCTCAAGTTCAAGGAGGTGAAGCGGGCGGGACTCAACGAGATGGTGGAGTACATCACCCACAGCCGTGATGTCGTCACCGAGGCCATTTACCCCGAGGCCGTCACCATGGTGGGCGCTGGGGAAGGGGAAGGCGGGCGGGGCGGGGGCCCTGGAGAAGCGCAGACGGAGCCCTCACCCGGGCCCTCCCTACCCGTCAGTTTTCAGTGAACCTCTTTCGGACGCTGCCACCTTCATCGAATCCCACCGGGGCCGAGTTTGACCCCGAGGAAGATGAGCCCACCCTGGAGGCCGCCTGGCCGCATCTCCAGGTACCAGGGCAAGGGGGTCCGGGGCCTCGCTGTGGGCATTGGGGTGCTCTGAGCCCCGCAGCAAGGGGGCGCTCCCAGTCCTGGGGGAATGCCCCTAAGTGATATTCCTTTTCCCCCCCGCAGCTCGTCTATGAGTTTTTCTTACGTTTTCTCGAGTCTCCTGATTTCCAGCCAAACATAGCCAAGAAGTACATTGACCAAAAGTTTGTCCTTGCTGTGAGTCCCTGAGGTTCCTGCCTTCCCCTCCCTCCAGTCCATGAACTCTAGCCCCTCATCCCGACTCATCCCAGCTGCTTCTGCTGAATATCGGTACTGTATTGGGTTTCAGCTGTGTCTACTGCAAACTGACTCGGGGGGTGTTCAAAGAAGCTTCCAGCATAATGGCAGAAAACACAAAAGCAGCAGAGTTACTGTTCACCGCCCCGCGCCCCTCCGCGATGGGGCATGCAGGGTGCATACCCAGACATGACCTGGGGACAGCAGTAGCATAGAATCACTGTTCCCAGGGGCCTGGCCCCACGCACCCTCTTTGACCTCAGAGAACCTCTGGGCTTCCCCTGGCCAGGACCTGGGCCACCTAGCCCCGGCCTTCCCCCCCGCTGCAGCCTCACTGCCCCCTCTCCTCCTGCCTGCTCCCAGCTCCTGGACCTGTTTGACAGTGAGGACCCTAGAGAGCGGGACTTCCTCAAGACCATCTTGCATCGCATCTATGGCAAGTTTTTGGGGCTCCGGGCTTATATCCGTAGGCAGATCAACCACATCTTCTACAGGTGAGGCCAGGAGCTGGGGCTCAGGAGCAAAGCAAGCCCCCCACTAAGGTGGAGGTGGGAGAAGGGTGGTAGGCGGGACTTGCAGAAGGGCGGAGGGGTATGAGGTTATCAAGAGAGCCTCTGTTCCTCCCTCAGGTTCATCTATGAGACGGAGCATCACAATGGGATTGCTGAGCTCCTGGAGATCCTGGGCAGGTGAGAGGCAGGGCGGGGGCCCACAGGTCTGGACAAGGTCGGGCAGGGGAAACAGGTGCATTGAGCTTGGCCATGGCCCTTTGGTCCTAACAACCCTCCTTTCCCTCCCAGCATCATCAACGGCTTTGCCTTGCCCCTGAAGGAAGAGCACAAAATGTTCCTCATCCGGGTTCTTCTTCCCCTTCACAAGGTCAAGTCCCTAAGTGTCTACCACCCTCAGGTGAGCTGCCTTCCTCCTGGTGTTCACTGGCCCTGGGGGCAGAGACAAGAGGGAGGGGGAAGCATTCTGGCTGCGATGCAGCGGCAGAGGGAACAAGGGCGGCATTCCTGTCTGCCTCCCCTTCTGTTCTGAGGCCTAGGCTGTTACCGACCTCTGTGACCTTCTGAACCCTCACATCACCTCCTTTCTTCCTCAACCTCCCACAGCTGGCATACTGCGTGGTGCAGTTCCTGGAGAAGGAGAGCAGCCTCACTGAGCCGGTAACTATCCCCCTGGGCCCGGGGTCCACCTCTCCCTGTCATCAGTCCTTGCCAGTGGGTAGCTTTTGAGCAGCGCCGGAAGCAGGTGCTGAGGAGGGATGTAACCCAACAGGTGACATGGTTTCCTCTCTAAAGGAGCAGGAAAAACCTTTGTACACCCAGATCCAAGCTGGAGAAACAGCAGCACTTAGCCAAGGCCACCCAAGCTGTGCCCACCAGGGTCGGCGGGGAGAGGGCAGGAAGGCTTCCTGGAGAAGCAGGCAGGGGTTAAGGGTGAGTTTTAGTCCGGGTCCTCCTCTCCTCGCAGGTGATTGTAGGCCTCCTCAAGTTCTGGCCCAAGACCCACAGCCCCAAGGAAGTGATGTTTCTGAATGAGCTAGAGGAGATCCTGGATGTCATTGAGCCTTCAGAGTTCAGCAAAGTGATGGAGCCTCTGTTCCGCCAGCTTGCCAAGTGTGTCTCCAGCCCCCATTTCCAGGTGAGACCCAGGCCCAGAAAATCCCAGCCCCGGCCTCCAAGAAGACCGGGGCAGGGCTTCAACCTAGTGAACCATGTCCCCACTAAGTCCCGCCGGTCCCCACCAGGTGGCGGAGCGTGCCCTCTATTACTGGAACAACGAGTACATCATGAGCCTGATAAGTGACAACGCCGCCCGAGTCCTCCCCATCATGTTCCCCGCGCTCTACAGGAACTCCAAGAGCCACTGGAACAAGTAGGGAGCTGGGGTGGCACTGGGCAGTGAGGATCTGGTTTTGGAATGTGGGAGGGTGGGGGTGGACTCAAGAGCCAGTGGTCTCACCTGGTCCCTCAGTGAGCCGGGGGACTGCTCACTGCATATTAACAGGGCCGTGAGGGACTGACTGGGGAGAAAAGATACCCACGTGGGAGATCTGTGCCACCCAGCAGCAGATTAGTGGCCTCTATCGCATCTCTTCTTGAGGTCAGATATTCTGCAGCTTTGGAGAGTTAATTCCATGTTGTGAGAAGCTGATGTGATCCTCTTAGAATGTATTAAATCCCAGCATCGTAAAAAAGCTTTCCTGCTAAAAGCAAGTGCGCTGGGAGGCCATTAGTGCTGGGTGGAAGAGTGGGAAGTAATGGGGAAGAGTGGGCTCTTGGAGTGTGGGATTCAGGCAAGGATGGACAGGCAGACCCGTATTTGTAAAGGGCCTGAAATGCCAGTCTCAAGTCACATGATCTGTCCAGAGCAATGAGCTTATAGCATGCAGAGGCTGGTGGGATGGGAGGAGTCCACTGGAAAGCTCTCAGCAGAGAGTGAGTTGGGGCCCTGGCACAATAAGGGGAGTGCCTCCCTTATCTACCTTTCTTCCTGGCCACAGGACAATCCACGGGCTGATCTACAATGCCCTGAAGCTGTTTATGGAGATGAATCAGAAGCTGTTTGATGACTGCACGCAACAGTACAAGGCTGAAAAGCAGAAGTGAGCGTCTCCTGGGGGGTGTTCATCTTCCACACCCAGCCCCCCTGCTTCTCTCTCAAGCCCATCCAAATCCTGTCTTTGCTCCCACCCCAGGGGCCGGTTTCGAATGAAGGAGAGAGAAGAGATGTGGCAAAAGATTGAGGAGCTGGCCCGACTTAATCCCCAGGTGAGCTGGTTCTGCCATCGCCCTGCACCAAGAGGTCCCCGACTGGGGGGTGGGGGAGGGACGTTTGAGGAGGGCGGGGAAGCGGACAGGGTCACATACCACCCAGGTGGCTCTGGCCACTTGCCTGGCTCCTTTCCTCCCAGTATCCCATGTTCCGAGCGCCTCCCCCTCTGCCTCCCGTGTACTCGATGGAGACTGAGACCCCCACGGCAGAGGACATCCAGCTTCTGAAGAGGACGGTGGAGACAGAGGCCGTGCAGGTAGGAGCACAAAGACAAGACAGCCCTGGGAGGGAGAGGAGGCCGGAGCTGCAGAGCTGAGGACTAAGGGGAGGAAAAAGGTGGGGTTACATGGTTGTCATGCCCTGCCCTCTGCACATCCACACACAGATGCTGAAGGACATCAAGAAGGAGAAAGTGCTGCTCCGGCGGAAGTCCGAGCTGCCCCAGGACGTGTACACCATCAAGGCGCTGGAGGCGCACAAGCGGGCAGAAGAGTTCCTAACTGCCAGCCAGGAGACCCTCTGACCTCCTCGCCTCCCGCTGCAGGGCCATGGCCCACTCGGCCCTGGGACGCTGCCCCAGCCCTCCTCCACCCTCTGCTCCCCACTGGCTGACTTGGGGCAAGGCAGGGCCTCTCTGCTGTGGGAAGGGGGTGGGACGCGGCCCTGGAAGCAGGGGCACCGAGTGGCCCCTCTTCTCCCCCAAAGGTGTTCATGCCTCCCTGCGCCTAGTACAGACAGGCTGGGCACGGCGGTGCTTGGCGCTCAGATGACATGGGGATGCCTGGCCCCCTCCTGCTCCTCACCCCACAGCTACCTGAGGCTGCTCTGAGAAATACACATGGGAATAATGTGCTCCTCTTCCCCTCAGGCCCAGGTGCCCCCTCGTCGTCTCCCTCCCCGTCAAGCCTGTAGGGGGCAGCAGGAGACGATTCTCACCAAAGTTATGTCAAGCCCCACTGGCCCCTGGAATGAATTAGCCAGAGGGGAGCCAACCCCCAACAGCCCAAATAGGCCCCCAGCCCCAGAGGCGTGCAGGCTGATGGGGCTGCATTATTTCCTCTTACCCCCTGCCTGACCGAGACAGCGTGGGAGGGCAAAAGGAGAAAAGCATATAGGCTCTGGACCACAGCTGATGAATAGAGGGCCCAAAGGGACCGAGAGAAGGGGATGAACAGACACCCGACCCTATGCCCCTCTCCGATGAGCAGCAACCCTGGGATCACTGACATGGAAGGGACCACCCCGGGGCTGACTGCTTTCCTGTGCTGTTGGTCCCCAAAGCTAAGAAGAAGGAAGCAGGGAGCAGTGCTCCAAGCATGGCTCCCCCCAACACCTATTTATTTCCTTGTTTGTGTTGATGCTGGGCAGGTCCTCATTTGTCCCTTTAAGGTACCTTTGAGGGGTGAGGGGCTGGGGAGGGCCAGACCCAGGTTCCAAGGGCACAGGCAGTGCAGCTTTTGGCTGTGTACATAGGGTGCTTTATTCTCCACAGAGTGATACATGCTAAGGTGGGTTGGGCTTGGGCCGATGTCCCCATATGTACAGAACTGAATAAAGTGGGTCTCTGAGAAGAAGTCTGATTTGCCTTGATGTGGAGGGGAGCCGGGGAGGATGGAGATGGAGTGACAACCAGGGTATGTTCAGTCCTGTGCTGGTTCTGGCCTGGAATGCAGGGAGTTACGGCAGCTCTCAGGGTGGTCACTTCCAGGCAGGGGCAGCCTGCCGGGCTTGGAGGGCCTTCTGTACCACATCTTCCCACTGGGCATCTGATATCTCACGAGCCCAGGCAGGAACCCCTGGTGCAGGCAGGCTTATGCCAGCCATCGTCCTTTTCACCAGCTCTACATGTTCTGAAATCACAGGCAGAGACCAGTTAGTGGGTAGGAACGATGGGACCAGCTCCCCTCTCCATTCGTTGAATTAACTCAGAGATTCTGGACTAGTAAGGTCACTGAATTTGTCCGGTTATTCCTAAGGAAGCCTGCACATCCTCCAAGTCTAAAAGAATAGCATTTCACCTGGATTCTGAAGTCCACAGAATCTTAGATTACAAACTATTCATTTAGGAGCAGGATGTTCCTCTGAGACGTCCCTCTGTTGGCATTAGCCAGTCCCCTTCTTCCATAATTATGCCAGAGTAAAAGAATGATCTCTTTTACCTGGGTCCATGGGAATAGAGCTGTGGTTGTTCAATGCTGTAGCTCCCTGCTCATCTTCGTCCTCACTTTCTAGCGGTGGGTCCGGCAAATGAAGCCCCAGGGCCTGCATAACCAGAGAAGACAGTTCAGGGTCAGTTCTTCAGGGACTTCAGCTCCACCTGCTCAGGAACAATGCCTCCTCCACATACCTGGATCCGATCCTGGATATCAGCAACTACATCTTCTCCATCCCCCACTGGTGCTAGTTCCACCTCCTCTTGTTCAGGATCTTGGTTCAGAGGCTGGTAGGAGTAGCCAGCTGGTCCTGCCCCTGTTTCCTCTTGTTCTTCCTCTGGTTCCTCACTGCTCCAATCCCCAGTGCCTTCCGTGGGGCCCTGATGTGGCCCGAGTTCCTCAGTCTGATTGGGGAAGATACGTTCAGGACCCATGGTGTCTCCCCCTAGAACTACTGCTGCCATCGGGCAGGGGCTGCAAGAACAGGGAGGCAGGAGAACACGGATTGGATGAAATTAAATCCACCTTCAGCCTCTCAACCAGCTCCTGGTGGCCTCCTGCTAAAGTCCACAAACATTTAAACGCCTCGAGTTTCCTGCACTACATACCACCCAGCCTGTCCTGGCCCCTCACCTCTTAAACCCACTCTTATCCCTAACCGAGGCCCACCCGCCTTTCTCTGCCAATTCTTTTTTTTTTCTCTGCCAATTCTTAAATAGCAGCCCAACCGGAGGCCATGCCACCTCCCAAAAGACACCCCTTCGAGAACGTCCCCTCCCCCCAATCCACTTAGGAACTCCGGGTCGCCAAACAAGATACCTCGGACTAGGCATACCCGCCCCCTTCTCTCCCCTCCAAGGGCGTCCCCTCTGTACCGCCTGACAAACGCCCTTCGGGCCCCTGAGGCTCCCTTCAAATGGCCCGAGTTGCGGCGTTCCCCACCCGCCCCACCGATTCTCCGCACTGGTGTTTCCGCGCGCCTTACCCGCTCAGAGCCCGCGACCGAACCCGCACCTTCACTTCCGGCGAGGCAGGACGTGCGGGGGAGGGGGGGGGCGGGTGCCCAGACTTCCAGCCCCGCCCCACGCTCGTGATTGACGGGAGCTTGGACGAAGAGCCCGCCCCTTGCCCCGCCTCCACCACCTTCTCCCAGACCCAGGACTACATTACCCAGTAAAGCCCGGGATCTTTGACACGTATCTGCACATCACCTCCTCTGGCCACTGCCCACTCTTCGGCAGCTCCGGGCCCACCGGAATCCCGTGGACTACAAGTCCCGGTACGCTTCGAGCAGTCAGCTCGGACTGCACGTGCGCATCCAGCTGCCCGCCGGAAGGACACAGCCTGGCTGTGTTTATCTCGTTGGGGACGGAGTCGTCGGTTGGCGCGCAACGGGTTCTAGGCTGCAGGCAGCGCGAGGACCCGCGGCCCCGCCCCGGCCCGGCCTGGCAGGTAGCCCGGGGTGGGCTGAGGGACAAAGAAAATTGTAGGGGCTGGGGACGCCCCTGCCTAGCGCTGGGGTCTTGGGGGAGGGGCCTGAGAGTGATGCGGTGGGGGCTGGGAGGGAGCTGGGGGATGATGGGAAAGGAAAGTGTTAATTGGGAGAGAAAGGCCAGGGGAGGGTGGTGAGGGAACCGGTGGGGGACACCTGGTAGCTGCAGGAGGCCCTGAAGGAAACTGGGAAGAAGATCGAGTTATGAAGGGAACAGGGAGGCTGAGGATAATGGAAGAGAAGGGCGGGGGTGTCTGGCGTTGTGGGGGAGGGGAGGTTGGGATGACTGGAAGGCGATAGGGAGAGCGTCATATACAGGGAGGAATATCTCAGGCGGAAAGGGGTCAATGAATATTAGCTTTTTATTCCCCCTTAGTGGAAGAGCAAAAATGAAGGGCTGTCACGGTGAAGCTTGGAGTTGTAGGGGAAGGAAGAAGAAAAAAAAAAAAATGCAGAGCTCTCAGGAGATCAAGAAGGGCCAGAAACTGGGAGTGAAAATTGCACGAGAATAGGAGGGGAGGGCAGGTTCGTGAGGGGGATTGAAGATGCTTGAGAATGCGGCAGTGATGGAGGACGGGAGAGACCGGGAATTAGAGGAGCCTCTGAGACCCTGGGGGCTTGTTCTCCCTGAGCTTTTGTCTTTTTGGAGGAGAAGCCATGGGGTTTTTCCTCCACCTCTGCACTGAATCGCTTCTCTCTTGCCCTCTGAATGCTCTAACTTGATCTAGCTGAAGGGGAAGGTGGAGTCTATGAGGGAAGATGAAGGTCTCCCATTCTTAAGCCCGTCAACCTCCTTCCTATCTGTTCCCCTAAGCTCAGATCCAAGAGCTTTTGGATTGAGAACAGGAGTAAGGAGAGTGGTTTCCTGCTGGGGCTATTTCAGGTTTGGCAGAGTAGCTATTTAAAGCGTGGGGTTGGGGGTTGAGGGAGGTTGGGTAAGGGTGGAGGACTGGCAAGCCAGCTGAAGCCCATATGTCTTTCTTGCGAGGGGCCGCCATACTTGAGCTTTTTGGGTGCCTGAGGTTCTGCCTGGCGCTTCCCTCTCCAGGACTTCTTGAACAGGGAGCAGATGATCCACCCAAACCTATCAGGTGCCGTAGGAGACCTGCCTGATAGAGCCTTCAAATGTACCCATTATCACTAGGTTGGCGGGTTGTCTTTAAGAGACCATGACTTCTCATGCCTGGATCTTTTTCTTGTCCTGGCCAAGAGCATTTTTGCTTTCCTTTTCCTTTCCATTGCACACCCCTACCCCTCTCCTGTTTCAGGGACCCAAATAGGAGAAGAACTGCTAGAAACAGCTTGTTCTCTGTCACAGTGGGCAAGTTGGGCAAATGGCAAGAGGAGAGAACGCCTCCACCCCACCCCCACGCCTCAGTCCCCAGCAGACACATACCTTTCTGGCTTAAGTTCTTGGCAGGATACCAGGTACAGCTGTCAAAGGGACTCCTCGTGCCCGTGAGGGGCCCTAGATGACCCCGATGACAACTGCTCAGCTTGACAAGCGCCCCCGAAGAGGGGCTAGCCATCCATGGAGGTCCCTGTCCTGGATCAATCCCACCCCATCCTGGATCGAGGGACCGTTCCACTCTAAAAGCCTAAAAGCTTTTCTGCGTGGAGGCACTCGTGCCAGCTTTCAATGGACAGTCTGGGGCTGGCTGGGCTATTAATAGCTCTGAGTATTTTGAGATCCCTCTCCCCACCTCAGAGCACAGAGATTCTTAGAGAGGTGGCAGTAAGCAGAGCAGGGCCAGGGAGACAGGAGAACTCACTGACCTGGGAAGAGGGCTCGGAGCTCGGGCCAGGCCAGGGAACAGCATACAGCCTCCGTGGGGAGGGGCGACCATGCTGAGCCCTAGTTCAGCAGTCTGAGCTGGTAGGCAGGTCAGAGTGGCCCCACCCTTCGCTGTTGGAGAACACAGGGCCAGGGCTAGCTCCCTGACCTCGGCGGCTCCCCTGGGGCAGAGCCAGCCACCTGAGCTGCGGAGGGGTGGTGTGGGAGGGCCACCAGGGTGACGCTTACGGGCAAGGGCTAGTCCGGGCAGAGTCACGGTGAGCCAGGCAAAGGCCCCGCCTGAGGAGCCCGTGGCCCCAACTTGTGTGCAGGTAGCGGAGGCAGCAGGCCGTGCCGGGGGGGCATGTTGCTGTAACCAGAGGCCCAGGGGATGTTACGGTGGACGGTGCACCTAGAGGGCGGGCCCCGCAGGGTGAACCATGCCGCTGTGGCCGTGGGGCACCGGGTATACTCCTTCGGGGGTTACTGCTCAGGCGAAGACTATGAGACGCTGCGCCAGATTGATGTGCACATCTTCAACGCCGGTAAGCAAACTCGGGGACCGCCCCTGGGTGCCCGCATCGGGGAGGGCAGTGGGCGGTGGGTGCCCCACATCAGGGAGCGCAGGGGGTGGCTGAGTGAGGTTCGATGGTGGTTCCCCATGGCCAAAGAGGGTGGGGGAAGCCAACGTGGTTGGGGAACAGGTGGACGGCCTGAAGGGAGGCTCCCAGGGCTGAGCAGAGCTGTGCCCGCAGTGTCCTTGCGTTGGACAAAGCTGCCCCCGGTGAGGCCCGCCGCCCGCGGGCAGGCTCCCGTGGTACCCTACATGCGATATGGACACTCAACCGTCCTCATCGATGACACAGTCTTCCTTTGGGGCGGGCGGAATGACACCGAAGGGGCCTGCAATGTGCTCTATGCCTTTGACGTCAGTGAGTATGGGTCTCAAGAGTGGTTGTGTTCTGCCAGATGGTGCCTCAGGGGGCCTGGGAAGGGTGTGTGCTGAGGGGGCTGGGAGTGAGGTGCCCCCGAGTCTAGGAGGGAGGGTTAGCTTACTTACCGGGCCCACTCTCTGCCCTCTTCAGATACTCACAAGTGGTCAACACCCCGAGTGTCAGGAGCGGTTCCTGGGGCCCGGGATGGACATTCGGCTTGTGTCCTGGGCAAGACCATGTACATTTTTGGGGGCTATGAGCAGCTGGTAGGTCTGGAAGCAACCAGAGGTTTAGGGTGGGGATGAGGAGGAGGAAGGGGAATTGAAGGTGGTGGAATGGGAGGCTTTGGTTTGCTTGCAGGTTCTGAGGTGAGGGGCTTGGAGGGTGGGGGAGTGACCCCTGCCCCTCTCTTTTATTCCTTCCTTCACTTCCTTTCTCATCCCTACCAGGCTGACTGCTTTTCCAATGACATCCACAAGCTGGATACCAGCACCATGACGTGGACCCTGATCTGTACAAAGGTCTGCCCTTTTTCCTCTCTTCCAGACACCTATCCTCAATTTAAGAAACCATAGGGAGCTCAAACTGAAAGCTGACCCCTTCTCCGTGCCATCTTTGCTCCTGCCCAGGGCAACCCTGCACGCTGGAGGGACTTCCACTCGGCCACAATGCTGGGCAGTCACATGTATGTCTTTGGGGGCCGGGCCGACCGTTTTGGGCCATTCCATTCCAACAATGAGATTTACTGCAACCGCATCCGTGTCTTTGACACGAGGACTGAGGCCTGGCTGGACTGTCCACCCACCCCAGTGCTACCCGAGGGGCGCCGGAGCCACTCAGCCTGTGAGTGTCTGTTAGGTCCCCGTGAGTCCCTGTCCCCCCGAATTGCTCCCACACTATTGACACACCTCTCTCCTCCCAGTTGGCTACAACGGGGAGCTGTACATTTTTGGTGGCTATAACGCAAGGCTGAACCGGCACTTCCATGACCTCTGGAAGTTTAATCCTGGTAAAGAGCACTGCCTTTAAGGGGGAAGGAACAGGGTGCCATGGAGGTGGGGTGTAAAAGAAAAGAATAATCCTGAGTAGGTGAGGGGTGGAGTGGGGAGGATATCTGGACCAGCAAGCACTGAACCTCCATTTAAACTCCTCTTCAGTGTCGTTTACTTGGAAGAAGATTGAACCGAAGGGCAAGGGGCCATGTCCCCGCCGGCGCCAGTGCTGCTGTATTGTTGGTGACAAGATTGTCCTCTTTGGGGGCACCAGGTCAGGAGGAGAGAAGGGAGGGCTCCAGGAAGGGCCAGAGCCCTTGGGAGTCAAACGACTCCCATGGGAGATATTTGAGCAAGAGAGTCTCGTGGGTAGCCTTTGCTCCGTCCTTCATTTCTCTTTTTGATCCTACAGTCCGTCTCCAGAGGAAGGTCTGGGGGATGAATTCGACCTCATAGATCATTCTGACTTACACATTTTGGACTTCAGTAAGTACACTTATTCCCAAAGTGCTTCTGCCATCAGGGTCCCTGTCTTTGGATGGTGATATCCAGGACTGGACCCTTTCCTTGGCTTTGACCATCTCCCTCTCCCATAATTCCTCCTTTAAAGGCCCTAGTCTGAAGACTCTGTGCAAACTGGCTGTGATTCAGTACAACCTGGACCAGTCCTGTTTGCCCCATGACATCAGGTACAGTGAATGGTTGGAAGGGAGGGATTAGTTGAGGGTGAGTGGGCAGCACAGGCATGACCTGATTGACTCAGTCTAAGTGTGGAGGAGAGAGATTTTGTTCTGTAGTCTACTTGTGCAGAGGGTGCTGGACGAAAATAAAACAAAACTGTCAGCTGAATAAATTATAGCGAAAAACAATCCAGTTTTCAAACCAAGCTCAGAAGCATCACTTCCTGAGACCTGAGCTTACACAATTATTTCTGTTAACGTGCTGAAGAAGTTTGATTAAATCTTAGAACCTGAGAAAAAAGACAAGTTTAGGAGTCTCTGGATCACATCAATTCCAGAAATAAGGGCGGTTTTTTCTAGCCACTTTGAATTCTATTCTTAGGTCTAAATCAAGCACTGGAAGCTACTTTGTATATAATTGTACTCTTCTGGATCATTCTGTGACACTTTCCTCTCCTTGTATCAGTTCAGCTTAACTCCTCTTGCTGAGGTTCTGTGTGTTCAGTATTCAGTATTGATACTCAGGTGATAGAGGATACAAGGCTGAACAGGTGGGTCCCAGGTTGGCCCAGGATTGACACATGTCTTAAGTGCCTAATACCAAGTAGACTGCAGCCTTGGTATAAGGAGGTACTTGGTGAAATTTTGTAGAATGACCATTGTCAAAAAGAGAGGAACTGAATCTTAATATGGTGGGATGGGTGGGTGGGGGCTTTATGAGGATGGGAGTTGAGAACAAAACCCCGCATTCCTGGTGGGAGGAGGGGCTTCCTGGTTGGATCTGAGCAGAGGAGGAAAGGTAGGTTGGGAAGTTTCATTGAGACGTATACATAGATGGTTTTCTCCAGGTGTTGGGCGTAAGACTATCGATAGATAAACAAAAACAGGAAGTCCACAGGAGCTTGCAGGTGGATGAGTGGGTGGTAGTGGATTTGGTGGTGGGTGGGACCTGATTGTTAAACCTAACAGGGCTGTAAGGAAGAGGTGGCTGTGGGTGGCTGAACTTTAGAAAGTTGAAGGGACTGGTGTGTTCATTGCTCTGTTTGAGCAATTCTGGATTTGGGGACGGAGGCTCCCGCTTCTCTACTTTCTGCCTGTCAACTTTGGCCTTCCAGGTGGGAGCTGAATGCCATGACCACCAACAGCAATATCAGTCGCCCCATCGTCTCCTCCCATGGGTAGGAGGATGTCTCTGCCACCTTCCTTCCTGAGCCTGCTGTTGTCTTCACTGCCCCTGCCCATCTCTGCCCCTGCCCATCTCTTCCCCCGCCTGCCCCTTTGAACCTTGGACTTGGTATACCTCCGCGTGGAGTTGTTGGACTAGAGGTGTTTTCTGTGCTGTGAACTTAGTGGGGAGCTGTAGCAGGAAGGGCTAGGTCCCTTCCTCCTTGGGCCGAGGGCCCCTTCCCCTTGGTGCTCTGTCCGGTTCACCTCCCTCCAACTGCTCCTGGGTTCTGCTCTGCCCCAGGTCAGCCACAGGCTGCTGGGAAGTGACGGGAATGGGAAGGAGGGAGAAGCAAGCAGTGTGTGAGCCTCAGGAGCTTCCCCTCCCCACTCCCTTTTCCACCTGTTCCCCCCTGCTTGAGCCATGGGCATTGATTGCGAGCTGAAAGGATTTGCAGCTGTTGGCATGAAATCTCCTTCTCCCTGACCTGGGGAGGCGAGGACCAGCAGATAATCCCATCCTTCCTTGAGCTGTTGCTGTACCCTGACACTCTCAGCCAGCTCAAATTTTATACAAATGAATTAAAAATCTCCAAACGTGTGATCTCTTTTTTGTGGAATACGACAGGGATGGCAGGAGTTTACAGTGGGGGCAGGGTGCTGAGGCTCTGGCTTCTCAGCCAAGAGCATTAGGAAACCAAATACCACCACGACCTGGCCGGAGTTTCTCCGGTGTGGAGTGTAGCGCGACGTTATGTCGGTGGGTCGCCCTTTTCCGCGTAGGGAGGGTACCCCGGCCGCCCATCAGCAGCCCGCTCGGCCCCGCCCAGTGGTGGGCGGGATCTGCGCTGCTGACACCAAGCCTTCCGGAAGGGGCAGGCCGGGAGCCTCCGTGGCGGAAGTAACGACATTAGTCTTCGATACGCCGCTCAAGCCATGCCAAGAGCAAGGTCCCGTGACGGGGCGGCTGCAGGATCTCCCAGCAGGGCTCAGGATGGCGGAGAGGACGACGGGGGCCTGCAGAATGGTGAGGGCACGGTGCCGGGACGAGGGGCAGCGCTGAGGGCCGGGAGAGGGGCTCCGCGTCTGGTGCGGGCTCACCCTGAGACTGCCAAGTTGTCTGAAAGACGCAGACACCGGGAGCGCCCCCCAACGCACTAGAAAGTGGGAAGTAAGGATACTTACTGAGTAGTTTTTTAAACTTCACAGAGGGTTTTTCGCAGGGAGAAAACTTATGTTCCAAAGCAGAGTCAGAAGGGCATTGATTATTGGGGAACGCTTAGTAGGTGAAGATTCAACAAATTTCGCCGACATTATTGAACATCTGTTGTACGCTGGTATAGTTCTAGATGTTGGAGATACAACAGTGAATAAAGCAGCCCAAAACTCCTCTCATGAAGCTTACTTTTTGGGGGGTTAAAAAAAAAGCACGGAGACATAAGAAATTGCATATTTTTAAAGGATAAATTTTATGGTATGTGAATTTAGTATACTACAGTTTTTGAGAAAGGTGATTAGAGCTTTGAAGAGAAAACGGGAGGTGTTATGGTTTTAAGTAATCACAGAAGACCTCACTGAATAGATGGCATTTGAGAAACCCTGCGAAGAAGGTGAGGGAGCAAGCAATATAGCTGGTGAAAGTGTTACAGGCAGAGGCAAAGTCAGGTGCAGAGGAACTGAGATGCGAGTATACCTTCTTGCTTAGGAACTGCTTGGAGGCCAGTTGACTGGAGAGGAGTAGGAAAGATAGTAGAAGAGATCAGGGACAAAATGGAATAGGTCACATGGGATCTTCAGGCCATTACAAAGCCTGGAGCTTTTAGTCTTGAGTAAGATGGAAGCCATTGGGGAGTACTGAGTCTGTAGTAAGTGATCTAAAAATTATATATGTGGAAATGAGGTGGGAGTGATAAGATCAATTTGCCTCTTTTTTGGAAAGAAAACTATTTTATTATTTAAAGAACTTAAAGTGAAAACTTCCTGTGTCTAGGAGTTTCCTTTTTAAAAAAAACAGTTTTTATTGGAGTATAGTTGATTTACGATACTGTGTTAGTTTTAGGGGTACAGCAAAGTGAATCAGTTATACATATATCGACTTTTTTGAATTCTTTTCTGTATGGGTCATTACAGAGTATTGACTAGCGTTCCCTGTGCTATACAGTTGGTTCTTATTAGTTATCTCTTTTCTATATAATAGTTACATGTCAATCGCAGTCTGCCAATTTACCCCCTATCCCAGGTTTGCCTTTTAGGCACCTCTCCCATGGTCAGTGAACATGAACTTGGGCAAACTCAGAGAAACAGAGACAGGGAGGCCTGGCGTGCTGCAATCCATGGGGTTGTAAAGAGTCAGACACGACTTAGCGGCTGAACACCAACAACTGAGGCCGAAGTTGAGAGATAGCTTTGAAAGCAGTGAGACTGGTGGTTGGGCGAGCAGTAAGGAGGCTAGAGCACTAAGTGAGGTGAGATGTTGAGCATAAACTGAACCAGAATAAGGGTAGCTGAGCAACGAATGGAGACAAAGGTCTTTGTGGGAAAACCTGTGAAAGAGAAATTTAAAAGAGAAGGGGAGCGCTGCGGCGGCGCGCCCGGGTCCGCCGGCCAGTCCGAGTGCGCGCCCTGAGTCGCGCGCCGCTAAAAAAAAAAAAAAAGAGAAGGGGAAAAAGAAGAGACTGTGGGTTAGTCCATCTCCAGCCTTATGTGTACACCTTCCTTAGCAAGGTGAGGCTCCAGATAGCTGGGACAGTTGGGGTGTTAGGTGTCAGTGGAGCACCATTACAACCTGTGTGGCCTGGAGCCTGCAGCAATTGGTCTGAAGGGGATATTGGAAAGGGTCACTTACCTAAGGAAAGAGGATGGGGCGATGTCTCTGCAGCAGTGGCGGATGCTGAGCTGAGTTGCAGTCCCCCCTCCCCCCAACCCGCACTTTCCTTTCACAGACACGTCTCACATGTCATTTGAGGAGCTGTTGGAATTGCAGAGTCAAGTGGGGACTAAAGCCTACAAACAATTGGTAACAGGAAGCAGGACTAAGAAGCAGAGTTCTAGACCACCTGTCCCAAAAGCATGTGTTGCAGATAAGCACAGGTGAGGAGCAAGGCCTTTGCCGGGAGTTGGAGGGAAAGACACCTACTTGAGTAGGTGTCTGCTTTCTCGGGTGGCAGGTGGGAGGCCTTTAATGAGACTGGAGTTCCCTTGAGCTGTCCTTCACTCTCTCCACAGGCCTCTGGAGATGTCAGCCAAGGTCCGGGTGCCATTTTTGCGACAGGTTGTCCCCGTCAGTAAGAAGGTGAGGAGGAGGCAGTGAGCATTTTCTCAGTGAAAGGAGATGGAACTGTTGTCTTACATTCTCTGTTCTCTGCAAAGGTAGCCCGGGACCCCCGCTTTGATGATCTGTCAGGGGAGTATAATCCTGAGGTGTTCGATAAAACATATCAATTCCTAGATGACATCCGAGCCAGAGAGAAAGAGGTGAGCAGCATGGTTTGGAGAAAGAAATGGCAACCCACTCTAGTATTCTTGCCTGGAGAATCCCAGGGACGGGGGAGCCTGGTGGGCTACAGTCCACAGGGTCGCAAAGAGTCGGACACAACTGAGCAACTTCTCTCACTCACTCAGAAATAATAGTAGTAGGGAGTTGTTTATAACCATTCTCATATCCTTAATGAGACTGTGGGGTCTATGGGGTCACACAGAGTCGGACACGACTGAAGTGACTTAGCGGCAGCATGGTTTGTGGGGATTCCAGGAGGGACTGGAGCACAGGTTAGAGAGGCAGAGGGGAGCAGGGCGAATCAGTTTACTAGTTGTGTGATCACTGGCAAGATACTTAACCTCTTCACTTCAGTTGCCTTATCACAAAAAGCTAATAGTTCCATTTCATAGTGTTAATGTGAGTTAACGTATGTGAACCTCTTAGAATGATGCTTGGCACAAAGTTTCAGCTAACATGTACAGAATGCTAACCGTCATACTCATTTTCCAATGTGGAGCTGGTGAAAAAGCAGCTGAAGAAGCGCCGTTCAGGGGAGGAGCATGAGAAACTACAGCAGCTGCTTCAGCGAATGGTGAGAAGGTCAGAATATGGGGTGGGAGGTGATTCACAGTCCCTCTATTCACCTGTCTCACCCCTCTCATCTCGGCTCCTCAGGAGCAGCAAGAAATGGCACAGAAGGAGCGAAAGCGGCAGCAGGAGCTACACCTGGCCTTGAAGCAGGAGCGGCGGGCTCAGGCCCAGCAAGGCCATCGGCCATACTTCCTAAAGAAATGTGAGTGGGGCACAGCTATGACCCGCGAGTCACAGGGACAGAGGTTGGGCGGCCATAGTGACCGGATACTGTGTTGGGGTCCTGGAGCTGCCTAAGGGAGGCATGAAGGCTGGATCCCATGGTAATTTAGAGGAAAGTACACCTGGAGAAGGAAATGGCAACCCACTCCAGTATTCTTGCCTGGAGAATCCCATAGACAGAGGAGCCTGGTGGGCTACAGTCCACGGGGTCGCAAAGAGTCGGACACGACTGAGCAACTTCACTCACTCACTCAGAAATAATAGTAGTAGGGAGTTGTTTATAACCATTCTCATATCCCTAATGAGACTGTGGGCAGGGAGTGTCACTTATCTTTGCCACACCCCCTCATATGTTGGGTTGGGCACCAAGGAGGAGCTCATGGTTGAATTGAGCAAGAGTGGAGTTGTGGAAGTCAGCTTGCTTTTACACGCCAGTGAACTCCTGACGAGTCACATATCCCTGCATAGTGGTTGAGAGTTACTGACCTGGGGCAAGGGGAGGCAGGGAGACTTCATCCTTTGCTTACTGACTTTCTTTCTCCTTGTCCTCTAGCTGAGCAGCGCCAGTTGGTCCTGGCTGAGAAGTTTAAGGAGCTGAAACGAAGCAAGAAGCTAGAGAGCTTCTTGAGTCGAAAGAGGCGCCGAAATGCAGGCAAGGACAGACGGCATCTCCCTTTGAGCAAAGAGTAGTAAGGAGCCGTGCTCAGCTCTGCTGCTGCCCCAGTGAGAAGTGCATCTGTGGGGACACCTGTGGGCTTGGCCTGTTCTGGTTCTTTCCCATTCAAGGGCGAGTGTCACAGCTGCCTTGGAACTCGACTAGCTCAGAGATGACTCAAAGCCTCTTGGACTGCCTGAGGGCTGAAAAGGAAGAGCAGCTGAGCCTTCTGCCATGCCACACTTCCTCTGCTTGCATCTGGGTCATCGTCCTTGTGTCCTTCTCCCATCCTTGCCTTAATGATTCTGATATAGAAGGAAAAGGACCTTGAGGCTGGTTGAAGGCCATAGAGTCTGTGAGTGGCTCCCAGGACTGGGACTTCATGCAGGAGCCAGTTCATAAACACTTCTGTGTCTCATCTTTTTATCCTGCTGCTTTTGTGGGTGGCCTAGAACTACTGTTTCAGGGGCCACATGTGGGTGGGCAGTAAACCTAAGGGTCCTACAAAGTGGGAAGTCAGATCAAAGCCCCTTCCTCCTTCAGCCCGACAGATGACACCATCATTCAAAGAGGGACCCAATCCCACAGCTCATCTTCTTAGCTTTGGTTTTGGATGCAAGGGGAGGTAGGAGGTGGGGACAGAAAGTGTCCCTGGTGATAGGTAAGTGCAGCTGGCTCTCAGTATTGTTTGGGTGGAGAATTCATACTGCCTGTGGACTGGGATATTTTCACGCTACAAGTCAGTTTAAAGTGGTCTCTGGTTGGGAGTGCCTCCAGGTACCTGGCAGAAGCAAATGCATTCCTCTCTCTTTTTAAAATACTTACTTTGGTTGTGTTGGGTCTTAGTTGCTGTTCACAGGGTCTTTGTTTCAGCACGCAGATTCTTAGTTGCAGTATGCAGAATCTTGTTTCCTGGCCAGGTCGAACTTGGGAGAGGGGAGTCTTAGCCCCTGGATCACCAGGGAATTCCCAAAATGCATTTCTTTCTTGAGGATTGTACTTTAAACCCAGACTTCAAGGAATTCCTCCAGATAAAATTTCAAGGAATATGAGCTTACAGTGAAAACAAGGTACAAAAGGAAAAAACAAGGCATAAGTAAGAGTCATTAGGAATAACAGGCAACAGAACCAGACCAGCAAAGTCTGAGAGTTTGGAAATGTAAAATACAAAAATATAAAATGTCTTATTTATGTTCAAAGAAGAGCTATGACTGATGAAAAAATGTATCAAGACAAAATTGGTTTGATTTAAAAATTTTTTTTAATGAAAAATACACTATTTGACATTAGAAACTTCATGGTTTAGCAGCAGATCAGGCACACCTAGAGGGAAGATGAAATGGAAGTAGATGTGAGGAAGCTACATAGATGGAGCCTCAGGGACAGAGAAGTGGAAACTAAGGAAAGAGGTTAAAGAAGTTGGAGGATAGAGTGAGGAGATGTGACCCAAATCAAGAGTTCCAGAAGGAGAGAGGGTAATTTTCTATAGTTGATAATTTATAAATCCTAAGAATCAGGAAGATCAGTTAATCACAGACAGTGGAAGTTGGGAACCTAGATAAATAACAGAAACTACAGGACATGAGAAAGATTGACATCTAAGCAGCAGCTGTAGGAACTTTCTGATGGTCCAGTGTTTAGGGACACAGTCACTCCAATTCAGGGGGCATGGGTTCCATCCCTGTTCTGGGAACTAGGATCCCACGTGCTACTGGTGGGGGGAGGGGGGCAAAAAAGTAGCAAAAGGCAGCCTGAAAGGAAGAGGTGGAGTTAGAGACTAAGACTTATTGCTTGACTGCGGGGGAGAGGATGCAGTTCTGAGGGAAGAAATGCATAAAACGTGCTTCTCCAGTGGTGGTTAGATGAAGGCTGTAGCTACCAGGATGGTTGGCCTGGCCCAGAGGGAGTGAGGGAGCACTGCAGAGTCCCAGTTGTCATGTGAATCAATCCTAGTTTAATGCCAAAACCATGATTCTGGCTGATAAGAGAAAAAGACTATTGAACTACTTGGCTCACAGGAACACTAAGAAGGCTGGAGAGAAGCTCCAAAAAGGAGTGAGGGGTAAAGTCAAAGCAGTGAGAAGCACTCCAGGTCCTACTTTGGAACCAGAATCACTGAAGATGTCAGCACGGCCACCAAAGGTTCACTCCACTTCCCTCTGCTCTAGGCTGAGACATTTCCAGCTGGGGCCTCTAGTCACCTGCCTGTGAGGGGGATGCTGGGAAAGCAAGTGTCTGGTCTTTGATGTGGTGGGAGGTGAGTTCTGCCCTCTTTCTAGGTTTGTGGTGGGGTGTTTCCAAGCATGAGAAGGGGGTTCAGGTGAAGACTGGTTGAAAACTGATACATGTCCACCACAAGGCGGTATTGGCCCCCAAACCTCCAAACTGCTACATTCCCCCTTCAAGGAGGAGGCAGAGGAGATGTAGGAAAGCTCTGAGCTTCAGTTTGGGTTGGTTTGGTTGGTTTTGGGTTTTTTTTTTTTTTTTTTGGGTTTTGGTTTTTATTTAACAGCTTTGTTGAGATACAATTCACATACCATATACTTGATCCATTTAAAGTGTTAACAGTTCAGTGATTTTTAATATATTCACAGAATTGAGTGACCATCACAATTTTTTTTTAACATTTTCAACACCCCCAAAAGAAATGCCATACTTTGTAGCAGTTACTCCTCAGTTTTTCCCAATCCCCCCAACTATAGGCAACCACTAAACCACATTCTGTTTCTAGACTGGCCGACTAGGGGACAGGACTATAAATGGGATCATTATGTGGTCCTTGGTGTGCAAACCAGCTCAAGGGCTGTAAGGGTCAGGGAAGCAAAAGTCACAGCCTGGGAGTGTTTGCCCTACAGAGACGTAAAGTCCTGAGGGCAGGGAAGGCTACTGGTGCGTGGGAGTGGACAGGGGCAAGGATGAGCCACGGGAGCTGCAATTCCTTCTAACCCAGATCCTAGAGCTTCCAGGTGGAACATGTTAAGGTCCTGGGGGCCTGCAGTGGCCACAAGGGCCCTTTATCTCACCTTCCCCCATCAGCCTTAGCTCCGGAAGGCACAGTGTCCAATCAGTTCTACAAATGAGGAAAATAGATCCCTGCTTGATGATCTGCTGAAGTTGCAAGCCATCCAGCTCGTAGCGAGATGGGCTTGACTCTCCAGCCTGCCAGGTGAAAGCTCTTCTGACCACATAACCTTCCGAGAAGGCCCACCCCTGGAGTCCACTTAATTCCCTCGGCTGAGAGGGGGTGCTCAGTCCCACACAGCCTGCCATCCTCACCCAAAGGCCCCCGGCATGGCATGATTCAGCCTCAGAGCTGAGGGCTCCTGTCTCCTTTCAGCCAGGAAAGTCCCCACCCTTGGCAGACCCCTGGCAGTTAGCACACAGGCCAAGTCATCGAACTCCTGCATTTTATTCTGTGGAAAGCCCCGGCCCTACCTAGCCCTGACCCTGTCTCCAGGGCTACCGGAAGGTAGAGAAGCTCTGGGTGCTTGTGCAGGAGGCGTAGGGCACGCCCCGGGAGCGAATCTGCAGGGTGTGGAAGGTGAGGGGTGGGTTGGGGCCCAAGGAGCCTGGGTTCAGGGACTCGGTGCGAGGCTCCATGACAGTCACGGGAACCGCGTAGGACAGCATCTGGGGCCGGTCGTCCTGGCGTCTCAGCGTGCCCTTGCCCAGCAGGTGCAGGATGCAGGAGAGGACGTCAGCACTGCCGCAGGTGGACCCCCTGCCAAGGCTGCTGACCAGGCCTCTGGGAGGACACGGGCCCTTCTGCCAAGCCTCCAGCACCTGGTATGGAGGGCCGAAGGGAAAAAGGTCAGGGACGCCCAGCTTACCCCACCTCTAGCCCCCAGTCCAAGGGCAGCGAGGCCCAACCTCACTCACCTACAGGGTCCACAGTGAGCCCGACTTCACATGGGGATCCATCTCCTCCTGGAGACTGCCCCCCACCCTGCAGGGCCCCCAACTCCTCCTGGAGACTGCCCCCCAGCCAGCAAAGCCCCCTCACCCACCACCCACCCCCACCTACCAGGCAGACAAGCTGGTCAATGTGCAGCCCCTCGTCCCCGTGGGCTTTGAGGATTCGGACAATGAGGCAGTTGAGAAGGTTCCGTCTCTTCTCCAAGTTCCGGCCCTCTTCGTCCTCAGCTTTCAGGTATGTCTGAGCTGGGATGAGCCACACGTTGCCCCTCCGAGGCCTGGGTTCCTCGCTGCCATCTCGAATCTTGAGCAACCCTGAAATAAGCGCTGGTCACTTGACAGGGGTCCCCCGAGGACACTGGCCCCAGCTCAGGACACAGGCCCCAGTGCCCTAAGTACAGACCTGCTGGGGTGTCCTTTGTCTCATCAAGGTCCAGGGGGCCCCTTGAGGAAGTCAGAGGCCCAATTGCCTGATTCAGCACATCTGGAGGGAGCCCTGAGAGTGCCAGCAGACTCTCCACAGAGACCGCCTTGGGAAGAAGAGGGAAGCATCAGGGCCTCCCAGGGTGAGGGGGCAGGGAAGAGAGAGGGTGGAGAGAAGAAAAAGGACGGATAGGTCGCGAGAGCAGGGAGGTGCGGGGGAGCTGGGCCACCTTCAGCTCGTTGAAATGCAGCAGCAGCCACATCTGCAAGGTGGACACATGCAGCGTCTGGTCCCCAAACTGCAGCTCTGCCCGGCCCAGCCACGTCCACTGCAGTCGCCTTTGCGGGGCCCGCTCCAGGGCAGGGTAGCTCTGACCTGAGGAGTGTCAGGGAGGCGGCAGGAGTCGGGGGGCTGGTGAGGATGCACCATCGCTGGAGTTTTGTCCCCACTAACCTCTGCAGAGCCTGGGGTCCAGCGTGTCTGGACACTGGCTCTTGGTCTGAGCTTCCAGAGCTTGGCCTTCCTTGAGTCTGCCTCCTGGGTCAGCCTCAGGTATCTGGGAGCCCAGCCTGTGCCAGGCAGCCTGTGATCAGTGCCTCTGAGGGGTTCTCCATTTTTTTAAGGGAGACAGAGCCAGGAAGTGAGAAAGGACTGGGGCTCTCATCAAACTGGAAACAATGTCTTGAAGCTGGAGGAGGAGCTCCCTGAAGGCAAGGTCTCAGTATCACCCACCTCCTTTGCTGCTGCCCAGCCCAGATCAGCCCCCAGTGGGAAGCTGAGGTTACGATGACTGACAGGAGCCAGACAATCATCACCTTCTGGGGACCTCAGGTGCCTCTGCCTCCATCCTCCCCACCATAAAGGGAGTCCCAGGTCTTTATTTGAAGACTAGAAACAGCAACAGTCCCGGGATCTGGTGCCTTTCGCCCTACCCCTACTCCAAACCTAAGCTCCAGTCTTTTCTTCTCGAATCTACAGGCTGCCAGGCCCAGGGGCTACCGCCAAGCCCAGGCTCTTTCCCAGCATCCCATCCTCTTCCAGGTCCCCAGTTCCCTCGGCCCAGTTGCTCACGCTTGTTGTAGAAGTTGGAGTATCGGTTCAAGGTGCCCCTCAGGTAGGCAGGCAGGCAGGTTCTGGGGTTGAGTGTGTGGCAGATGGAGGCGGTGGGCCAGCAGCGTGGTGACAGGACGAGCACAGACACTTCTGGCATCGCCCCTTCGTAGTAGAGATCCTCGCTCTCGTCCTCCTCCTCCTCCTCCTCCCCTGCCACGCCAGCTGCTGCTGCCGCCGCCACGGCCCCAGCTTCCAGCTCAGCTTCCTCCCCGGTCCCTCTTTCACGCCCCCTGCCACTGGCGCTGGCATCACGGCTCACCTGAAGATGGAACACGGGGTGCCTCTAAGCCAGTCGGCTCCTTGGGTCGGTCCCAAGCCTCTCTCTGCCTTCCTCTCTGCTACTTGCTAGTTTAGTTCCCTTCCCCGCTCCCACCTGTATCTTCTTCTCTGTGTCCTCCAGCTTCAGGAGTTCCTGATCGAGCCGCTGGAGCTGGTATACGTGGAACTGGCGCTGCAGTTCCTCGGAGGTGCTCAGGCTCCGCAACATCTGCTGGGGGAGGCGGTTGGGGAAGCAGGGGCCAATCTGCTCCAGCACGGCCCCCTCCAGCCAGCTGGAGCCCACGCCCAGGAGACGGTCCGCCATGTAGTGCCTGCAACGTGCACAGCCCAGGCCGAGCCTTGGTGAGGCTGCCTGGCAGGGCCTCCCACTCAAGACTCCAGCCTGCCCAGACCCCAGCCCCCCAGGCCCCGAGGGCTTGCCTTGCCCATCATCCTGCCTCTCCCCACCTCCCGCTTCCTCAGTCCACACTCACTGGTAGTAATGCTCGAAAGTGGTGGCTATCTCCAGGCCAGAGAAGATTAGGACGGTTTCCAGGCATCGCTGCAGTTGGGCCAGCATCTCCATTCCCCGGGCCCCACCGATCCGGCTGCCCTGGATCCGCTGGTCGATGTGCCGGGCAAACTGCTCGCTCACCTGGGCAGTGGGGAGAGCACAGGAAAACTGTGAAGGAGGCGAGATCAGGTGTGTTCAGGGTGGTGTCATCGTAGTCAGAAACTGAAGGAGAGAATGGAGCTGGTGAGCGGGAGCACAGGAGGAGGGCCTGAGCAAGGAACTATGAATGGCCAGCAGCTTTCTCAACTGGTCAGCAATTTTATAAAACTCATAAAATCATTAACAACTGTGTACAAACATTAACAATACTGGGACTTCCCTGATGGTCCAATGGTTAAGACTCCCATGCTACCAATGCTGGGTTTGTCCCGCGTGCCACAACTAAGATGTAACACCCCCAAATAAATTCAACAAAATAAAGAACATTAGAAAAAATACTAACAATGATAAAAACAATTTTCATATCTAGCATGTCTAAAATCCAACAATAATTTAACACAAGACGACAAGCACACAAGGCCGCTGAGATAAAGTGAGTCACACAAATGTTCCGATTTGTGAACTTAGAGGGAAGGGACTTCATTTCTCTTCAGCTCTTATCACAGTGCCTGACACATATTAAGTGTTAGAAATGTTAGTCGGTCAGTCATGTCCAAGTCTTTGTGACCCCATGAACTGTAGCCCATAAGATTCCTCTGTCCATGGGATTCGGCAGGCAGTAACACTGCAGTGGGTTAAACACTTGTTGAATATTTTCGGAATAATAGGAATGGTGGAGGAAATTATAGTACATTCATTTGATGGACTCTATGCAAAAATCTGAGGACAAACAGCAACATGAAAATGACTTTTAATGTAAGGATCAAAAGAAAACAGAATAAAGCATTTAGCTACTCATGGGTAAAACTATGTGAAATAAAAAAAAACTATGTGAAATCAAGCACGCAAGCAGAAGCAAGTATGCAGAGATGTATTAGGATGGCACAAAGCGGGTCATTTTTTTCTTCTATCTTTGTGTGTGTGTGTGTATGAGATCTTAGTTCCTTGCCCAGGGATCAAACTTTGGCCCACAGCAGTGAAAGTACAGGGTCCTAACCATTGGGCCACCAGGGAATTCCCTTTTGTTTTTAGATTTTTGATAGCATGGTCTATACCAATACATGCCTCCTGCTAAGTGGGAATGTAGGGGGTGGGCAACTTTGAGGAGAGGAAGAGAGAGTTTGAGGGGAGAGGTCTCAGGGGAGGGGACACAGGAGGCTTACGTGGGCAGCTCTGAGGAAAGGCAGCTTCAGCAGGGCCCCAGCACAGCCATTCTGCAGGGCCAGCAAAAAGGCTGCCCGTGGCCCAAACAGCTCGGAGCTCGACTTCTGCAGATTACTGAAGTGCTCACAGTAGCGGGGCACAAAGTCATCGTCCCGCCAGCGTGAGGTCAGAAAGCTGTGAACCTGGAGGGTGGGAGGCGGCAGCGTGAAGGTGACCCAACACACCAGGGGCACAGCCCCGCCCGCCCTCCGCACGGCCCACCTGCTCCTCCACCACCGCCCGCCAGCAGCGCGTCAGGTTTCTCATGATGCTGCTGGGGAGCCCCCGGGTGGCCAGGGAGCTCCAGTCGTGGCTTCTGTTTCTGCCCTCTGTGGACACAGGGGAAGGGGCAGAGGAAGGGCAGGGTCAGCCCCTCAGCTCCTGGGTCCCCATTCAGGGCTGAGCCCAGGGGATCTTTCCGGACATGCTGCCCACAGCAACGATGCTCCCAGGTACGGGTGACACAAACCAGGAGACGAGCAGCAGGCTGGGCGTGCAGGGAGGGGACAATGAGGAAGGACAGACGCCTCCCCAACCCAGCTCCCAGCACTCACTGGGCCGAGGCGTGGCCACCGCCGCGGGGGGCGCCTCGCAGGGCTCCACGTGCACCAGCAGGTGGGTGAGGCGGCGCACCCGGGAGGAGAACGCCGCCGCGCGGCTCTGCGGGTTGTGGGCAGCCTCCCGACACTCCAGGTACTGGTCCAACAGCCAGCCCAGGGGGCTGACGCCTTCTTCATCTGGAGGCGCGGAAGAACAAGCTAAGGCAGGTTGTGTGCGCAGAGCCTGCGGGGGAGGCTGGCCTGGATGGGCGTGCAGAGGAAGAGCAGTGGACCACCGCGGGAGGGGAGGGAGCAAGGCCCCTCCTGACTGTGTGTGTGGGGTCAGCTGACACCTGGGACACATGGGAAAGGAGGCGCCCCTGGGCTGTGAGAAGCGGGGGACCTGGGGAGACTGAATAAATGCAGGTGCCAAATGGGCCAAAGGCATCACCCAGGGAAGAGCAAGAAGGGGCTGGTGAGTGGGGCTGAGCATCGGGATGGTGAATGGGCCGGGGCAGGGGAGGTTACCAGGGCAGGTGATGTTCTGCACCAGGGGGCTGACCAGGGCCTCCCAGCAGGTCTTGCCCAGCGCCTGGGCAGCCTCTTCGTCAGGGAGGAAGCGACTGGCAAAATTCTGCTCGTGGCGTAAGGCCCCGTTGAGTCTGGGGAGGGGAGGGTGTAGGAAGGTGCTGGGGCTGCAGGCCTAAGTCCGCCAGCCTGAGACTGCAGGCTACCCCTCAGGCACCCACGTGCTCGCACACCTGGAGCTCAGGTGCAGGAGCCCCCTGCGGTCCTCCGAGATGTCCTGGCTCCAAGCCTGCGCCCGGACCATGTAGAAGAGGCGCGTGTGGCGGCACAGCTGCTCCCGGAACACCGGCCAGAACGTGGGCTTGGGGCCCAGGACCTCCAACCCCCGAATGCGCGTGTCAATGCCGCCCTGCAATGCACAGAGGCCCGTTTCCACCGGCTCCACACCCTCAGGATGGGCTGGAGTGCTGGTCCAAGAACTGCAAATCACAGGGCGCAGAGCGTGGGGCCGACGCCCCCCCACCCTGTGTCTCCCAGCCCCACCTGCTGGCAGCGCTTTATGCGGATCTGGATGACGGGCCAGACGCGGCTCAGGTTCTCCAGGAGGACCACCCGGCTTGCGGAGGGCATCACATTCACCTGGTGGGGTGGAGGGCAGGTAAAGAGCACGGTCACTCTCCGGTGTGTGGATGGGAATGCGGAAGGCACCCTAGTCTGCTTCTGTCCCCTGCTGTCCCTCCTTCCCCCAGCCCTGGGATGCATGGGGTTCTGATGGAGGGGGTCCCAATGCCACCCTCACTGCTCAGGGCCTGATGCCATCACAGGGGCGCAAGATGGAGGAAACGGGGCTTTAGGGATCTGGGCAGGAGGGCGGATCCCATGAGGGGTGGCCAAACGGCACAAGGGGCCCTACCGAGTTGAGTTCCGTGTTAAGGGAGGTGGCGCTGTCGCCCCCGAACACCACCACCCTAGCCGGCATGTAGCTCAAGTCCTCGCTAGCCACCAGCAGAGCCAGCTGCCTGGGAGGGAGGAGGGCAGAGGAACCAGTCAGCACCAGATCCAGTCGTGTCCCCGCAGACACAGCCGGGGGGATCTTTTGGTCACGTTCGGGGGATGGGGGGCCCTCCCAAGACCAACAATGGGGAAGTCACAGGAAGGTGTGGGTGTGTGCTGGGCATAGGCCTGGGGCCCGCTACCTGATGAGGACGCCCTGCTGCATGTGCAGGGTGATACGGTGGGAGCCGGCGCTGCCGTTGGACTCCCAGTAGGTCTTGGGGTTGCGGTCCGTCAGCTTGCTGGCCCGGTGCGGGTTGGACGACACCTCCACCTTCTCCCAGCACTTGTCCTCCTTCATCTCCATGCTGGAGCCTGCAGGCACGCGGGAAGGGGTGATGGTCACAGCCTGGCAGGTGTGGGGGGAAAACACACGGAGGTGTGGAGACTCAGGGTGGTGAGGGCACGCGCACGAACCCTGGCACAGGTATCTGAGGAACACGTCGAAGAAGGGGATGTTGATGGGGCGGTGGGTTCGTCTGTGGTCTTCGATCTGGCCCAGCACCATCTGCAGCCGGGACACGGAGAGAAAGGGTGCAGGGAGCAGGCAGGGACATGGAGTCACATGTGGAGGAAAAACCCAGCAGCCCTGGGACGTCCTCCATGACACTGGCAGAGCAGGGTCAGCGAGCCGAGAGAGGCCGAGAACCAAAGCCCCCCAGGTTCACTAGACTCACCTGCCTTCCAACTTCAGGAACACACCCCCTTCCCCTGCCACCGCTTGGGTTTCATACTCTCACCCAGCTGTGAACCCACCAGCATCCCCTGACCTTCCCCCTGACCTGGATACAGCCTCCCAGGATGTTGGTGGTGAGCTTCCGGTAGAGGTGGGCATGCTTCTCACACTTGAACACCATGTCCCGCAGCTCCTGAGCCAGCTCCAGCTTTCCCAGGTGCTTTTCCAGGGCCTTGGAGATGGCATCCCGGGCTCCCAGCTGATTGAGCACCACGGCATAGTCCCTGCTCACGGAGGCCAGGCGGTGCAGGAAGAGGATCAGCTCCTGGAGCACCTGGGATGGGTGCGGGGGAGGTGAATAAAGGGGATGGACCACAAGGCATCTTCAGCAGTACTGACTACACCTACTGTGTGCTGGGTGCTAGGGCTACTGCAGAGAACAAAGAGTGAGGAAGTGAAGAGAGAGGGATGGGGCTTCCCAAAGAATCCACCTGTCAATGCAGGGGACAACCCCTGGTCCAGGAAGATCCCACAAGCCTGGGGACAGCTAAGCCCATGCGCCACAACTACTGAGGCCAAGCTCTAGAGCATGTGAGCTGCAACTACTGAAGTCCACACACCTACAGCTTGTGTTGCACAACAAAAGTCACCACAGTGAGAACCCCATGCACCACAACGAAGAGCAGCTCTCGCTCACCACAACTAGAGAAAGCCCATGCGCAGCAACAAAGACCCAGTGTGGTCATAAATAATACGTGGATTAATAAAAAGAAAATAAGCAGCTTGAAAACTCAGCATTAAAAAAAGACAGAGACAGGGATGGGGAGGCGTGAGGGCTGGGTGAAATTAGAGAACCCAACAAACTGCAACGGGAAAGCCAAGAGGTGCCCTGGACCTGGGGCTGTGCACCACTGACTACGCTGGCAACAGGTGCCGGGGGCATCTCTGGTTGTTTCTTCTCAGGCCCAGCTGTCCCAAGAACCAGCTGTGGCGCTGGGTTTTGAGATGCTCAGGCCCCAAGCAGAGACACCTGAGGACAAGGAGGGGGCCAAGAGGGAGCAGATGTGTGTAAGGAAGCCCACCATAGAGCTAAGACCTGGGGAGCAGCCAAAAGTGTGTGCTGCAAACATGCACTGCCTCCACGACTCTAGTTCTCTGGCCCCTTTCCAAGCCTTCAGTACCCAGGGGCGCTCCAGGGCAGAGGGCTGCCATGGTTCCCCCCCCCTCCCCCGCCTCCTTCACTCCCCTTTCCTCCACAGGCTCAGCCAAACAGGAGCCACTGAGGCTCTTCTTTGCTGTTGGACTTTTGGGGGCACCCATTTTTATTTTTTCATTTTTGGCCACGCCCCAGCATAGGGGTTCTTAGTTCCCTAACCAGAGATCTAACCGGTGCCCCTTGCAGAGAAAGCACCACAGAATTTTAACCACTAGACCACTAGGGAAGGCTCCACTGAGGCTCTTAATGTAACATAAATATAACCTTTTATGTAACAAAAGAGATGGCAAGTAAGATCACATCTGGGCTTATTTATCTAAGGAAACACAGGAAAGATACATAAATGAATACAAGTGGTTATCAAAAAGGGGCACGTGGGGGACACTGGGAAAACAGGGGACTCAGGTGGGAGTGAGAATTCTCAGTTTATACCTTGTTACACTGTTCTCATTAGTGAACTCTGTGAACAGTATGACTTTTTCTTTTTTTTTTTCAGTATGACCTTTTAAAAAAATACATATAATTCAGCTTGAAACACAAAACCCAAACCAAGAGCACAAGGCTCCATGGTGGCCTTCTGAGCCCCGCCCAGGGTGGGGTGGAGTGGAGTGGGGTGGGGCGGGGTGTCTGCCTTGCCAGAAGCTGCCTGGTCTCCCCGCTCAGCATCTCCCGGGGGCAGGGTAGGGGTACCTCTCGGTCAGTGTTTGGGGACCGCAGGCAGGCCATGCAGGCATCCATGGCTTCGTGCCAGGGGAGCAGCAGTGCCTCAGGGAAGTCCACCAGCTGCATCAGGATTCTGGGGCGTGTTGGGGGGACAGGAGGAGAGAGATGTGCAGTCAGGCTCAGAGACCCCTCTGCCCCGCCCCGCCCCGCCGCACCCCCTCACCTCAGAACGGCCAGGTGCAGGGGCTTGTTGGCAGCAGGAGTGTCGAGGCTCCGCATGAGCACAAGGAAGGGCTGGGGCTGCCGCTGCAGCTGCAGAAGAAGGGGCTTGGCCTCTCCCTGCCGGGGCCCCTCTGAGCGGAACGCTCCCTCCAGATCCAGAAAGATTTTCCCAGCTGGACCGAAACCCTCTGCCAGACGCTGCAGTGGTGTGTTGGAGCCCTGAGTTGGGGCTTCCTTTGCTACAGGAGAGGGGAAATCACAGGAGTTGGCCACTGTTAGTGACGGGAAGGGTCAGAAAAGGAGAGACACATTCATAACTCTCGTTGTCTCCTCTCTTCTCCTAAAAATGTTTTTGATTTTTTTCCCCCTAAAAGTTAGGTTTTGGGGATCTCAGAGCTCTTAATGTACTTGTAAGACAGCTTCATGACAAACTTTTTATTTTGTTTTCTTAAAAGAGCAAGGGAGGGACTTCCCTGGCAGTCTAGTTCTGTGTTTCCACTATAGAAGGCTGGGTTTGGTCTCTGGACGGGGAAATAAGATCTCAAATGTTGCGAGCTGAGGACCACCCTCCCCCCCCAAATAAAGCAGAAGAGCTTCCTATGAGCAAACAGGAGAGCATTTTCCAGAAGCATGCAATAAACTGTTTTTCCCTCCAGCAGAAAACATTCAGTGTGAGGGCTTTCAGGGCTTCAAATCTCTTGTGCTGTTTGGTCTGCCTCTCACCTTGCAGGATCTTAGCTCCCCGACCAGGGATTAAACCTAGGCCGCTGTATTGAAAGCGCCAAGTCTTAACCACTGGACCGCCAGGGAACTCCTGCAACGTTCTAACCTTACATCCTCCTTCATTCTTTGGAGGGAGCACAACCGCTGCTTCTCCATTCACTGCTAATCTCAACATTTCAGACTCTTCCTAAGGTGCCACTGGTCTCAAGATAGGATTGCACAAAACCCGGTACAGACGTCTCTCCTGGGCTAATGCCCTCAGAGAGGCCAGTATGCAGAGCTGCTGTCCGTGTGGCACCCCACCTTCCACTCTGGCTGCGTCAGCTGATTCCTGAGGCTGGGCCCAGGCTTCCAGCAGGGACGGCTGGACCGGCTGCCCTGCCAGGGCCTCGGGCCCGTACTTCCTGTAGACGCGGCAGTTGAGCAGGTCCCTGAGGGCGCTGTCGTCGAGTCGCTGCGGCAGAGCCAGTAGCAGGTCTTGGGCCAACTCTGTGGGCACAGCCAGTTCAGCCAGGATCTCGTCATCCAGAACCTGCCATCGGGGGGAGACGCTCTCGCTGCAGGCGCCTCTACCTGCCTGCAGAGGCGCTTGCCAGGGGAAGGGTTCTCTGCATGCGCCTTCTCCACCCCGAACCTCTCATGGCAGGCTCCTCCCAAACAGCTCATCAACGCCCCCCAAACATCTTAGACCCCTCCCCGGAAGCCCCTTACGCTGTCGGCCTCTGCTTCCCATCCCAAGCCTTCCACACCCCCTAACACAGTCCGACTCTACCTCCCCATCCAGGTTCTCCTGAAGGATCTGGAGAACCTCCTGACGGTCGGGGCCATCCAGCTTCTTGATGAAGAAGAGGAGCTCCCACCACTCAGCCTGGGTCAGGTGTTCACTCTCCTCAGCGTCCTCATCCTCAGGCAACACGTAGGGCACAGCATAGAGCTCGGTCATGGGCTTCCAGCGCCAGGACGGCAGGGCTGTGGAAATGGGTCACGGGGCACAGAGATGTTGCTGCCCGCCCCCTGCCGGACCACTGCTCCGAGCTGACCCCTGGCTTCCTCTCTGGGCTCACCTATACCCACGGCTCCACTGACCGCTGCCCCCTGGTACTCATCAGCAGCCTCAACCACATCCTCGATGTCTTCCTCAAAGCCCAGAATCTCCAGCATGTGCCAGTGTACCCAATAGGTGCGGCCTGTTGACTCCCACAGCACCTGGGGGAAATGGGGAAAATCGAGAGGGAAGGGGCCAAGAGCTTACCTAGTGACTGGCTATGTCATGATGAATGTGAACACACAGCCTTCAGGGTGACACCTGCCCAGGTTTGGAAAAACCTCCGAAGAGCAAAACACATGGTATACGGAGAACCCACATGAGCACGTAAAGGATGCTTTCTCTAAACGGGAACATCTTTCTTCTCTCTTATCCTTGGTGGCTTTTATTTTTTTTTTAAGTATTTATTTATTTATTTGGCTGTCTTAGTTTCAGCATGTGAGATCTTCTATCTTCACTGCGGCATGTGGCATCTTAGTTGCAGAGTGTGGGATCTAATTCCCAGACCTGGGATCAAATTGGGGCCCCCTGCATTGTGAATGTGGACTCTCAGCCACTGGGAAGTCCCTATTCTTGGTGGCTTATGCCCCTATACTTCCTCCTGGCTTTAACCACACTGTCTTATTACCAGGTTCTTTGTGGGAGTGAGTCTCCCTGACCTCAGGGTCTTCTACAAACAAATTTTCTCAGCCTTCCAAATGGCTCCTCTCTCAGTCGCTGACCCCCTTTTACCATCCCAAGCTTACTGAGGGTTTTCGCTTTGAGTAGCATGCCGGAGCCCCCAGCATGAAGCATGATGCCCCAGCTCTGCCCCACGCAGACAGACCCCCGGCGGTGGCCCTGCTCACCTGCACAGGGGGCACACCATTGTTGCTCTGCCGGAACTCGCCCTCGTCCCCCGCGCTGATCTCTTCGTAGTCATCCAGCATCCGCACTCGCATGCCCGGCTGCAGCGCATCCCGCACGTACAAGGCATAGGTGTTGCCACTTGCGAACTCAGAGCGAGGTCGAAACCTCCTTGACCTCCTGCGGGAAGGCAAGGCCTGGGCAGGTGGGAGCCCTGGGCCCTCATCCACCAGCTGGGGCTGGAAGATGGAACCGGAGGGCTGTCCCGAGGGCCCCTGTCTGCTCCAGGCCTGGTCCCAGCGCATGGCCTGCACCAGCTCTGAGATCAGCGTGCCCATGGCCATGCTGAATTCCAGCTCCAGGCGACCCCTCTCCCTACTCAGCTCCTCAGGAGTGGAGTTCGGGGCTCCTGGTTCCGCAGCAGTGTCATTCAACTGATCCAGGAGGAAGGTGACATGCAAATAGTGCTTCACCAGGGAGAAGAGCAGCCTTCCTGGGACCTGCAGGACACAAACTTTGGTCTACATTTGCCTTGTTCCAGCTTTCTCTCCACACTGTCCTCTGAGGACAGGTGCAAAGGCCTGGCCCCCAGGTTTTGTCCACAGCTCCCTCCCAACACTCCCCACAGAATACCTGTGGCAGCTGAATGCCCTCAAAAGACATCGGGTGTTCAGAGAGCGTGGCCTGTGCAAACAGTGCCAGCAGAGCACAGCGGCTGTCAAAATCCAGGTGTTTCTCAATGGCCTCTTGCTGGCTTAGTGAGAAAAGGATCTGGGTCCGGGTCCCTGGAACCCACATTCCAATCAGTAACAGCTCCTAACCTCGTCCTTCCCAGACCCCTCTTGTGGACCCTCCACTCTTAGTTCACTCCTTTTGCTGTCATGCAGCAGAATGACATGATTTGCTGATTTGCTTCAAAAGCCAAAGCTTACTTTATTATTCTACCTTATTACTACCTCATCTGCAAAAGTTTAAGTCTAAACTCTTCCTCTGCCTAGGAAAACAGTTAATAGGAGGTTCTTGAAGATTCAGTCGTCCCTTTCTGCAGAGATGCCCACACTCACCTTCCCACCTCCCTTTCTCCAATGCAAAGGGAAGGGTCACAGAATCATTTACATACTGATGAGATCAGAGGTGCCTATCATAGGGCCCTGTGAGGTGTTAAGCTGACCCAGCCCCTCTCCAGCTCCCCTTTCCTTCCCATGCTGCCCCTCACCAGCATCATGGGAGGCCAGGGCTTGAATCATCCGGCCTGCACTCCAGCGAATCTGATAATCGGGACTGCTGAGCATGTGCATGAGCAAGTCCAGGACCCTTGGGTCTTTGAAGACCCCAGTGAGGGGCTCAATGCTGGCGTAGGCACTGAGCACGTGGACAGTGTGAAGCAGAGGAGCGGGAGGAACGGTGCCCACACATTCCTCCAGCTGCCGAAGGGCCCTCTGAATCAGAGACTTCACGTCAGTTTCCATCTCCCCCAGCACGGATTTGTCCAGCGCTCCAGCCTCCCCTGCTGTCTCCTGGGAGGGCCCGATGACCTGGCCATCCTCGCCCAGCATCTTGTGGCAATTGGCATAGATTTCATCATTGGACATCCATAGCAGGATGTGCTCAGCCTTGCAGTCCACATGGTTGGAGCCCCCTTCCCCGTCATCCCCACGCCGGAGGATGAGCCAGCGAATCTGGTACTCAGGATGCCCATCATGGCCCACTCGCTGGCGGATCAGCTCGTCCGGATAAGCGTGCAAGCCGGGCCCCAGGGGCACCCTGAATTCCCGGTAACGGAGTTCCCCTACCATCTTGGCACCTGGCAACACAGGGAAAGAGAACAGGCAAGCTAGAGTAAGGGGTCAGAAAATCAAGGACATCCAGGAGTTGGGACAGCAAATGTGGCAACAGCTGTCAGGCTGTTGGGTGGGGTGAAACAGGGTCCAGGAGTTGCCTGCTCTAGCTGGGTGGGGCCAGGCCTAAGCAGAGGAATACCAGGAAGTTTGTTCTGAAAGAACTCAAAATTGGCGGGTTAAAAGGCAAGTCCAAGGCCCGGCATGCAGCATGGAGGCATGCAACATGGAGGGAGCTCGTTTGGAGCAGTGGGGAGGGGACAGTGGGGGCAGGGAAGCCTTGGAATTAAAGTGAATCCCAGGGCCCTGGACAGGCTGCAGCGGACCTGGGGAGGGGGTATGTGATGCCCAGAGGGATGTGTGTTTTGGGGTGTTGAGGATCGAGAACAAAGTGTGTATGCAAAGGGGTGGTAGTAGCTCTAATGGTTGAAGCACGAGAGAGTCTGCAGGAACAAGAGACCCCGAGATCTGGTGATGGAGCGAAAGCGCAGGGCCCGACGGGCTGGGAGGAGGGGCTGGTGGGCTGAAAGCACCCAAGGCTGGAGGCATTGGAGCATCAAGGTCGGTGGGGGCGACGTGAGGACCCGAAAAGTGTGCACATGAGACCTGGTGGGTGAGGGGCACGCGGTTTGGGGGACCAGGATGGAAGGCCGAAGCAGCCAGGGGCGCGCGGCAAGGTATGGGGAGGGAGGGGGGAGGGGGCCAGGCCAGAGAAACCAGAATCCCGAGGCGCGGCGGGATAGGGGACTCGAAGCCCGGGGGTGGGGGGCTGGGGGGCTGGGGGTGAGTGGGCGGAAGAAAACCCTGGCTCGGGGCGGGGGGCCGCGGCGGGGCTCGGGCCACCTCAGAAGTCGATGGGGGTCCCAGTGCGTGGCCTGTCCTTCGCCGAGCTAGGAACGCGGCACAGACGATGGCGGCGGCGCCGGCGGAGATTTGGGCTCCGCCTGGGCCCCCCGAAGGGGTCGAGGCGGAGAGGCGGGAGGGGGCGTGTCTTCGCAGGTCTGGAGGCCGCAGGGGGCGTGGCGCGCGGGCCCGAGCGCCCGGGCGGCCGTCAGCGCCCCGCCCGCGCGCAGGTCCGCGGCCTCCCGGGCCCGGCAGGGCGGGGCCCGTCCCCCACCCGCGGCTCTGCCCGCCCGCCTCTGGGAGCCCCGCCGCCCGCCCGCTCCGAGCCGCCGCTCATTTCCGCCCAGCCCGGCGGAACACTGGGGGCCCCAGGGGAGCGCCGGGGCGGAGCCGCCAGTGCCACCTCGGCGACGCACGGCGCCTCCTCTCCGGCGCCGCCCTTTCCTCTTCCTTTTGGCCCCCCTCCTCCTGCCACCGGAAGTACCTGCCCCTCTAACCAAAGTCAGACCTGGAGACAACTTTGGAGGTCATTTACTCCCCCTCCGTGACGTATAGAGGGATCGAGGCCAGGGGGCGGCGGGAAGTGAGGGGGGGGAACGGCCCCAGTTGTCGCCCCATATTTTCCTTTCTCCTCCCCCAACGGTTGTTTACTTCCGTCCCCTCCAACACTTGTCCAGTAATGTACTATCCTCCCCAGAAAAACCAGAAATAGATTTAAAAAAGAATGGGGGCCATTTTATTAGAGTCCAGGAATATCAGCTTTGGGCAGCAGCTGAGGGAAGCTTCACGTAACTCTTCATGGGGGGCAGCGGCCGGATCTTTCGGCCTGCCCAGCCCCCCTTGCGGTGCCATAGCCCACTGTTCGGCCTCTTTCCCAGCCAGCGGTTCCGCCCAGCCTTGCCGATGACCCGTTTGTTGTGATCAACGTTGGAGACTCGGCCCACTGTGGCTGTGCACGTCTCCAGCACCTGATGGAGAGAGCAAATGGAAGGGAAAGCACCATGCGGGGAAACAGCCTGACACGTTGAGGGCAGGGGCCCTGGGGAACTTCTCAAACCCAAAGAAAAAAGGGGAGAAGATACGGGAAAAGTACAACATAACTGAACCCGAATGCAGGTCCTACAGTAGTTGAGAATGAAAGGCACTGTTCCCTACTGCCAGCCTGACAAGGCACACCTGGTCACATGGCAGAAAAGGACAGACCTAGCTCCAGGCACTTCCCAACATAAAACACCTGGGAGCTATCCTGGACAGGTAAGGTACATTCCAAAGATTCCTCCTGTACTGACTCCTCCCACCTGCACTCCCCCCCAACCCACCACGCACCTGCATCTGCCTCTTAGAGGGTAGCTGGATAATGGCTGTCCCGTTCACCTTCCGTAGCAGCACACCACAGGTCCCTGGGGAAGGGAAGAAACAGTTGCGACCCTCCACAGAGCAGGAGGTGGGGGCAGATTTTCCAGGGCCACCACCCCACACACTGCCCTTGCTTTCCCTTTGAGGGGCAGAAACACTGAAGCAGGAGGCATGTGTGGTTTTAGGTCAAAAACACAACCACCTCTTCAGCCTTGTTTTTCCCTCTTTTTTCTCTGCCACTGGACAAGATGTGGGCTCATGGGTTCAGAAAGCTGCAACCTCAAGTACCGCCTGGCCTTTCAAACTGTAAGATCTCAACGAGTTCCTTTCTTCCTACCTGCGGCTCGGATATACTGGGCCCCGCGGCCTGGCTCACTCTCCACGTTGTTGATGAGGGTCCCCACTGGCAAGGCCCCAAGAGGATGGGCGTCCCCTTCCCGAGCAGCAACTAAAAGACAGAATTTCGTCAGCACCAGCACCCTTGAGCCTCTCAGCCCACGCACACCTGGTGGCCATCACTCACCTGCCATTCGGCCTATGTGGTCCGAGTTCAAGATGGTATCTCCAGCCTTCATGTTTTCTGTGGCAATGATCCAGCGTTTCCGGTTGCCCCCAGCAACCAGAGCTATGTCTGCTGACCTGTGCAGAGTGAGGGACAGGTAAGCAAACCACCTAGGCAGCCTCACATCTCCTGAAAAGCCACAGACCACTCAGCCACCCACACCACCACTTCACATCCCAAACTTGCCTACAGGGATCATAGCGGACAGAGATGACCTTCTCCTCAAAGGGTCCTGGCTTGGATTCCTGCTCTGGCCGGAACCGCAGAAAGTCAATCATTCGATAACGCTGCTTGTGGCCCCCGCCAATACCATGCACCTGGATACGGCCTGTGGTCAGGATAGCACAGGATCATGAGTGGGTCAGATGAGTCAGTTCCCAGCACTGGGAACAGACACATCCTAGGCAGAGGGCAGTGCTTTCCCAACATTAGGACACAAGCAGAAAATGATGAAAATTTGCATAGCACAATGGGGTACGTGGGAGTGAACACCCACGTGGAACTTCGTAAAAACACAATTACAGGGGGTGCTTCCCTGCTGGCTCAGTGGTAAAGAAGCTGCCTGCCAATGCAGGAGACAGAGGTTTGAACCCTGGTCTGGGAAGATGCCACATGCTATGGGGCAACTAAGCCTGTATGCCACAACTTGAGCCTGTGCTCTAGTGCCTGGGAGCTGCAAGTGCTGAGCCCACATGCTTCAACTACTGACACTTGAGCGCCCTAGAGCCGGTGCTCCACAAGAGAAGCCAAGTAGCCCCAGCTTGCCACAAGCAGACAGAAATCCTGAGCAGCAACAAAGAGCCAGTACAGCCAAAAATAATTTTTGAAGGGTGTGCAGGAAAATGTCATGGAACTTCCTGAGTATGTCCAGTTTTCTTCCATTACCTATCTTTAGGAGCACAGGCTATTTATGTTGTTTTACATTCTATTCTCTCACTCTTACACACATACTACATGCGTAAGAGGAGTCCAACAAATGCTTTCTAATTACATTCCTCTGCCTGTATCAAAATACAGGCCAAGGGTCCTACCATGTTTTTGCTCTTTACTGCTGAAATCTTCTTGCCGTTGTTCTTACCTGTGTGGTTTCGGCCCCCAGACTTCCTCATCTTTACTGGCATAGTGGTATACTTTGTACGACTCTTCCAGGACACAAACTTAGCGCTAAGGGCCACAGAGGTAAGGACTGGGCGGCAGGGAAGCAACATCGACGCAGAGGGCAGCTGAAGGAGGACATTGTTTGTCACCTAGAAATAAACAGAAATTTTTTTCACTTGAAAGCTAATTGAAGGAGAAGCCTCAGAGAACCAAGGGAGAAGGGACAAAGTTTAGCTTGTGGCTTCCTTCCTCCTGGAAGCGTCCCAGACCAGCTACCCCCAAACTCCACCCTTCACAGCCTGCACAAATACCAGTTCAGAATGCTTATCTAGGTGCATGTGTGTTGATCATCTCTCCTCATCTGATCCTCTCACCTCTGAAGTATTTCTTCAATGGAATTTTCTCCCCTTGGTGCATCTTCTTCCAAATTTGCCTCAAAACTCTCCTCTAAGAAACTTTTCCTTCCTTAAACAACTACCTTCTTCAGTGCTGGTTAATTCCTATATATCTGTGTACCACCATCAGCACCAATGCCTTCTACCCCTTTTGCTGCATGTTTCTGAGAATTTTCCAAACATGAATGGAAGGGAGAGATCACTTATGTCTTGTTCCCTGCTGTTTTCTCAGCATTTCACACAGTAGGTTGGTTTGGTTTTGAATTTGAAGTACACAGCTGCCAAACTCTACCATCAGTCTGAAAGGTCCAGAGAGCGTAAGGCTAACTTTCCTGTAATCACTAGTTACCCATGTCAACAAACTGGCACTTGCCATCTATCTCTACAAGGATTAAATCATGTGCTGCTGTAGCTGCTGACCTCCAACACCTCCTGATGGAGCTCAGGATGGAGAGCAGAAGTGAGGCACCTGGGTTCCCAAACACCTGGCACGACAGATTTTCAGATAGTTAGATATTCTCGGGAGCTGATTTTTATGAGTCCAATTCTTTTATCTCCTCTTATCGAGAAAAACACTAAAATTCTTCATGGTGACAACTGTTTCTCGTGACTAGTAGAAGCTTCACGAAACCAGCAGAAACATTTAAAAAAATGTGCTTGATTGCAGCCCACTCACCCTTTACCAAAATCACATACATACTGTCCTTCCCTTCTACCTCTCTGGAGCAGTTTCTCAGAGCTATCTGAGGTGCTATCTCCTGGGCTGCAGTCCTCATATTTCCCCAAATAAAACAACTTTCATACCATGCATTTTTTAAGTCGACACCCACTAGGAACTTCGTGATATCTTTATGTTAGTCTCCAATTCTCGGTTATCTTGACCTTAATTTCATAATTTCAGTAGTAACTCATTCTTAATGGTTATAATAATGGTTAAGGGTCCGGGCTTTGAAGCCAGACTGCCTAGCTCCAGTGGTTGGTGTATCACCTTGGACTACTGATGTATTCTCACATATAAACTGGGACTGAAAATAACTGTAACTGGTTGAAAGGAATTCACTTATTTAAAACATCTATTATGCTTGGCTTATAAGAAAACAATAAATGTAAGTTACTGAAACTTGTTCTTTTGTCTACAAAATCACTTTCACCTTCAATATCTCGTTTAAGGACTCCAGTGACCCTGTGAGATAGCAACACTTAGAAAGGAGAAAGCTGAGACTGAGTGACTTATTAAGGGTCACGGGCCGATGTGACTCCTAATCAGACTCTCATCTCCCACCTCGATTCTCCTGGAGACCCCTCTCCGACAGCCGGAGTGGGAACAACTACCTTCCCGGGTAAGATGGATTACCTGGGCGGCCGGGAGCACGCTTGGGCCGGGGATGGCGGCAATCCGGGGGGTCAGGCTCAGTGAGCCAAGAGCGCGGGTCACTGCCCGCAGGGCCATGAGTTTGGCCAGACTCGGGCGTGCTCAGCACGCCACCATCACCTTTAGCCTGGCGCCTGGCGCTGCTGGATGACGCTAACAGGTCCCCGTGCCGTCGCTCCAACATGACGTAAAAAGAGGCGGGCCGAGAACCCGACAAAAAGCTAGACACACATCTCCTTTCTTCCCTGAACATAGTATAACCAATGCCGGAGCGACTCTTGGGTCGCGTGACTAGGGGACAGGTCCCGCCCCTCGGAGCCGTCAAAACAATTGCCTCGAGCGGCAGCCATGATAGATTTAAAGGGGCAGTACCGGCAGAAGCGGCAGCCAGACCAAGAAGCTGCGGGTGAGTCTTTGAGGGTACCTCTGGGGCTGAGAGTTGAGGTCCCGCTAACTCTTTGCTGCACTCCCGGAAATATGAACAAATAAGCCCCTCCGACTGAACTCACAGAACTCCAGACTCAAAAACTCCGCCCCCCGCGATTCTTCCCGCCCCTCGGCATCCGGACAGACGGACAGACGGCCTGCCCCGCCCCCTGCGCTACCGACTGACTCTGTAACCTCGGGATTGTCAGGCCCCAGGTCTTTGCCCGCGACGTGGACCTCGGTCGCCCACCCGCATCTTCTGCCGTCACCTCGGCCCATTTCTCTCTATCCACACCCTGGGCCTCGGGGCAGGTCGACAGCCTGGGACACTTCTCCACCGCAGTCCCAGGCCCGGGAGATCAACTCCCAGCGCCGCGTTTCCCTGCGATCCCGCAGCCGCTCAGCGGACCTGCCATTCTTCCCAGCATCATCGGGCTTCTGGGAGGCACTCTAAGGTGACTCCTCTCAGAGTCTGTTAGTGTGTGGTCATGATAGACACAAAGCCATAGAAGTGACTGGGCGAGGAGTGACCAGGTCTTCCTTCTCCCCCGTTCCCAGACACGCCCCTTGCCGCAGGTCTCAAGATTCAATCTCACTCCCTTCTTGGGAGAAAATAGCTCCCCAGGCTTGGCCTGGGAGGTTGGCTTGGGGAAGGAGGAGGGACGTTGGTCGTCTTTGAAGACCTGTAGGCAACGGAGGGAGGGCGTTTGTCCTGGGTGGGGCTCCATGCCAGGTCCTCTGGGTGGCTGTGAAGTGGTGAGGGAAGGGGTGGGAACGCTGGACTTCTGGACTTTGGGCAGGGCAGATCCTTCTGAGTCCCTGGCTGCTTGAACAGAGTTTCTTCCGGGCTCCTGCCTGAACGCCACAACCAAGGGCTCTATACAGGTAAGAAGACTTCAAAGATGAGAAGCAAGGCCCTTTTGAGGAAGTAGGAAGACAGCCTGGAAGAAACATAGCTGACCAGGCATGGAGATGCTGGGCTTAGCCCCGCGAGTGACTCAGCCTGAACACCTTGAGCCTCTAGGCCCCTCTCATCTATGATGAAAGCCCACTCTTTTTTGTCTCCCTCGCTTTCTTGATTTAACTTTGAAACTTATTCCTTCCCCTCTTTGCACTGCAGTATTTTCTGCATAGCTTCTGCCTGCTTTAACTCCATTCCCTTTGCAGCTCTGTCGGATACCCTCTGTGTTCTCTGTGGTGCTCTCTTTCCTTTCGTGATTCCTTTTCCTAACCCAAACTCTCTCTTCTCCAGCTCCTTTTTTAAAATTGTGTTGATTCTAAATCCTGCTGCTACTTCTCTGCACCTTTGTTCTTTCTACAGTTTTTCTTCTTTCAAGTCAATTCCTCTCCTCTGTCTTTCCCACAACCTTGGCTTTGTGTCTAGAGTCATTACAGGCTGTCTGCTCACTGGTCACTCTCCCTCCAATTAAACTTCAGGGTCCCCCCACCCCCACCCCTGCAATGGTCTCTTGTCCCTTCACTTGGATCCCTACTGCCCTCTAATCAAGGCGCACAGCCACTCTTTCCTAATCTTTACCCCAGCCGAACTCTGTTGTTTCTCTGTAGCCCAGGCAAGGTCCCCCGGCCAGGATGTCGGGCCTGGTGTTGGGACAGCGGGATGAGCCTGCAGGGCACCGGCTCAGCCAGGAGGAGATCCTGGGGAGCACTCGTCTGGTGAGCCAGGGGCTGGAAGCCCTCCACAGTGAACACCAGGCTGTGCTGCAAAGCCTCTCCCAGACCATTGAGTGTCTGCAGCAGGGCGGCCATGAAGAAGGCCTGGTGCATGAGAAGGCGCGGCAGCTGCGCCGTTCCATGGAAAACATCGAGCTGGGGCTGAGTGAAGCCCAGGTGAGCGGGAGGAGGTGGTGCCAAGTGGCCCTGGGTAGATGGAGGAGCAGTTGTCTCATGGGAGCTTTGGGGTCATTTGGGATCCATTTGTCCTAGCAGCTTGGCTTCATTCACCCGATAAATATGTATTAAGTCTCTACCACGTGCCAGACACTACTCTCCAGACACATCACTGAACAAGAACAACCATAAGTCTTGGCCATCTTGCAGCTTACATTCTAGCTGGGAGAGGCAGGCTTTAGACAAATAAATAAATGACTCAGTATGCCAGAGTGATAATCATTAAGGGCAAAAGGATAAAAATCAAGCAAGGAAGGGGGTTGGGGTGTATGGGGAGAGGATGCAGTTTTAGATAGGGTGGCCAATAGGAGCCTCACTGAAAAGGTGTCATTTGAGCAAAGATTTGAAGACGAGGGAATGAGTCACACAATTAATGGGGGAAGAACATCCGAAGTACTGTGCGAAGGCCCCGACCTGGAGCCTTTCCGATGAGTTCAGTGAAAGGCCCGAGTGGCTGCTGGACTGTGAATATGGGGAAGCAAAATAGAAAATGAAGTTGAAGAGCCAGCTGGGGTGGGAGCAGATCACGTGGAACTGTAGGCCATCATAAGGACTCGGCTTTTACTTTGAGTGAGATGGAAGCTATTGGAAGTGTTGACCGGAGGAGTGATGTGGTCTAACATTTTGACAAGATTGTCATTTGGCTGCAGGGTTGAGAACAGACCCTAGGGGAACAGGGGCAGAAAGGAGACCAGTGAGGAGGCAATTACCGTAATCCCGGTGGGAATTGATAGTGGCTTGGCCCAGGCTGGCCCTGGAAGTGGTGAGAAATTCGATTTCAGGGTATATTTGGAAGGTAGACTCACTACCCCACCCTCCCTCCGGGTCTTGCCGGCTCCCCTCCCGCCTACCCTTCAACTCTCCTAGCCGGAGCCCAGCGCTCACAGGATGTGCCCACCTAGGTGATGCTGGCTTTGGCCAACCACCTGAGCACAGTGGAGTCGGAGAAACAGAAGCTGCGGGCGCAGGTCCGGCGGCTCTGCCAGGAGAACCAGTGGCTCCGGGACGAGCTGGCCGGCACCCAGCAGCGGCTGCAGCGCAGCGAACAGGCCGTGGCTCAGCTGGAGGAGGAGAAGAAGCACCTGGAGTTCCTGGGGCAGCTGCGGCAGTACGACGAGGATGGGCACTCTGCGGTGAGCACGCGCGGGCAAGCTGGGCTCGCCACGCGCACAGGCAGTGGCTGCTGCATCCTCTGGAGGACCAGCAGCCCTGCCCGACTGGCCCCCACCTGGCAGAATTCAGGTCCTGACCCCAACTCCAGAGGACAGCAAGGGAGAAGCCAGTCACTCGTTCAGTCAACATTTGATTAAATGACTGCTATGTGACAGGCGCACTCTGCTGGGGGTGCAACAGTGAACAGGACAAAGTTCCTGCTCCCATAATAATAGATTTTTGGCATTTGGACAATTCCAATTTAGAATCCTAAGCGCTGTAGGTAGGGAAAACCCAGCCCAGTCGAGCAAGTCCTGAAATTTTCTGTCGAAATGTGTGGAATTTAACCTTCACGCAGCAGGCAGTTATATTTCTCTGTGCCTTAGGCAAGGCAAGATGTGTGTCAGATAGATCTAAGAAGCTACAAAACAGAGTTCCTGCCTTCTCGAGCTTATAATGTAGCTGTAGGAACAAGGCTTACATGTGAGAACACGTATGAGACAAGACAAATCAGCCAGTGCCCAGTGCTGAAGGAGAGGTTCAGGCAGCATGGGAGGAATCCCAAGGAGATAGGTTTGTAGGGGCTGGGATGGACTGAAAGATTCACAGTGGAGGCAGGGTACAGGGATGGGTAAGATTTAGGTTGGATTATTTTATTTAACTGGATTAGGAATTGGGGTGGATTTTGATGGTCTATGAGGGAGAAGGGGGAGCTCTCTAGACCAGATGTGTGTGTGTGTGTGTGTGTGTGTGTGAGAGAGAGAGAGAGAGAGAGATAAGGCACCAGGGCTGGAAAGGTGGCCTGACCCAGGGACAGTGGGATGATTTGACAGTGGGTCACCCTGGTGAAGCTGGGCAGGAGGGTTGGGAGTGTTTGTATAAGGCTCCAGTGCTTGTTGGGGCGAAGCGTTTTTGCCTAGTGTGAAAGTACGTTGACAGTGAGAACTGGGCATCATGTCCAGAGCAAGCGGTGGCAGATGATGGACACCAGGCAGAGCTAGACACTCCAGGTACGTGTCAATAAGATAGGACACACCCCTGCCCGCAGGAGAGACCGGACAGACATGTAATCAGTGTAAACACATGGGGATCAATGCAGGACTATAATTACCAGAGTCGAGGGAGAAAGAGATGGCGGTGAAGGTACTGAGGATGGAAACTCTCTGGATATGAAGGAATGGAAAGTCATGAGATTTTTGGCTGAAGCATCTCTTGTTTGTTTGGGTTTTTTTTGTTGTTGTTGTTTTGGTTTTGGCTGCACTGCATGGCTTGGAGGATTTTAGTTCCCCAACCAGGGATCAACCTGCGCCCCCCTCCAGCGGAAGCTCAGAGTCTTAACCACTGGACTACCAGAGAAACCCCCATCTTTGTTTTTTTTATGAACAAGAGAGACCTAGGCTTGGCAGGACAGATGCTGGCCTTCCCAGGGGCAGGGACAGCGACAGGGGATTTGTCCTAGACCTCACCTATCAATGATGTCACGGTTTAGAGGTGGCTTGAAGAGGCTGCCAGGGCTATCTCATCTCAGACATGCTGCTGCTTCCCTTCCAGGAGGAGAAGGAAGGTGATGCCTCCAAGGATTCCCTGGATGACCTCTTCCCCAACGAGGAGGAAGAGGACCCCAGCAATGGCTGTGAGTCTGCCTCTGGAGTTGGAGGGTGAAGTGGGGGCAGCAGGGGTCTGGTGAACAAGGATGGTCACCGTCCAGGAATGGGTTCTCCACTGCCTCAGGAGATGGGCTAGGGACCAGCACTTTGATTCCCTCAGCTTTCCCCTTATTCATCAACATTTATTAAGCACGTAGCCCATGCTAGGCACTGTGCTGGGCACCAGGGAGTCCAAGATGAGAATGACATGGGTCTTGCTGGTAAGGAGCTCGCTCAAGACTGGGAGAGTGCCCCTGGAGTGAAGAGCATGAGCTCCTCAAGGGAAAGGACCAGGTCTTTCTTACCTTTGTATCCCTGGTGCAGACCCTTCCTCAGGATTTCTGAGTAGTTTTTTTTTTTAATTGTGCTGGGTCTTTGTCGTTGTGTGCCGGCTTTCCCTAGTTGTGGCCAGTCAGGGCTACTCTTCGTTGTGGTGCTTGGACTTCTCATTGCAGTGGCGTCTCTCGGTGCTGAGCACAGGCTTTAGGCACATGGTCTTCAGTGCTTGCAGCACTCAGGCTTTAGAGTGAGGGCTCAGTTGTTGTGGGGCATGGACTTAGTTGCCCTGTGGCATGTGGAATCTTCTCAGACCAGGGATTGAACACGTGTCCCCTGCACTGGCAGCCAGACTGTCATCCAGTGTACCACCAGGGAAGTCCATTGAGTAGTTTGTTGAATGAATGCATGACTGAGTGAACAAATGGGATTGTGATGGGCAAAGAGGCGAGCAGAGGAGTAGCAGTTGAGGGACTTCCCTGGCGGTCCAGTGCCTAGGACTCTGAGCTTTCACTGCTGTGGGCCTAGGTTTGATCCCTGGCTGGGGAACTAAGATCCTGCAAGCTGTGGTGCAGCCAATAAAAATTTAAGAAAAGAGTAGCAGTGAGGCAGGTCTCTCGGCAGGCAGGGAGCCTGGTGGGGATTGGTCACAGGCAGGGAGAGAGACTTGAGTGGGGAGGGGCGGGCGAACAGCGGAGGGAGAACTGGCGTCATCTGAGGGAGTCTCTGTCATCTTCTGCAACGGGGGTAGTGTCCCGTGGCCAGGGCGCCCAGCACAGCGGCTATGAGATCCCGGCGAGGCTGCGGACACTACATAACCTGGTGATCCAGTACGCAGCCCAGGGTCGCTACGAGGTGGCCGTGCCGCTCTGCAAGCAGGCGCTGGAGGACCTGGAGCGCACGTCTGGCCGCGGCCACCCCGACGTGGCCACCATGCTCAACATCCTGGCTCTGGTGTATCGGTGAGTGCTACGTCCTCTCAGGAGCCTGCCTCCAGGTGTGGTCCCACCTTGATCCGCCTCTGGCTCTCATTCCTCCTCTCCACAGGGTACCTCTTCTCCCCCGCACCAGGGGGCTTCCTTGTCTCATGTTTTTCCACCTGAGCCCTTGACCTCAGAATCCTCACCCCTCAGGCTTTTGGCTGCTCCCGTGTCTCCTCTGGGGAGGGTCTTTTTCTCTGTTTCTGTCTCCTGTGTCCTGTGCCTTTGGCCTGCTCCGGGCATGGCCACTCTCTGGGGGTGGCGGTGAGCCCCTCTCATTGCTCCCACCAGGCTTCCTGTCTCCTCATGGCGGGGCCCAGTCCCTAAATGTACCTTAGCTATCCTGAAGGGAAGGAAGTAAGGAGATGGCTCAGGGGCAGAGTTTGAGCTAACCCCTTGTCGCTTTTGTCCTCTTACAGGGACCAGAATAAGTACAAGGAAGCGGCCCTCCTGCTCAATGACGCCCTCAGCATCCGGGAGAGCACCCTGGGCCGGGACCACCCTGCCGTCAGTATTCCTTGCCCTCCTTGCCCTGTCTTCCTCTGCTTGTCCGTCTGCTGCCCTCAGCCCACTCCCAGGGGTTCTCAGGAGGGAGGCGTGAGGACTCCTTTCTCCTACTGTCCACCCATCCCAGTGGTTCTCAGCTCTCTCAGACCCAATATCTTATTTTTTAAACAAATTTTAGTTGCAGTATAGTTGCTTTACAGTGTCGTGTTAGTTTCTGCTGTACAAAGGCATGAATCAGCCATATGTATACATATGTCCCCCTCCCTCTTGAGGCTCCTCCCCACCCCTTTAGGTCATTACAGAATATACAGCCGAGTTCCCTGTGATGACTCCTTCTTATAATGAATATTTTCCTGAAATTTAATTCATATAATGTAATCTACCTACCTGTATAATTTCCTCAAAAGTTGGATGATACTCTATTAATATAAGAGAGAAACAAGGAAAGTAACTTATAATAAGATAGATAATACTTTACAGTAAAGCGAAAATACAGTAACAGTTGAGTACAGCAATGTTAGAAGACATAGTAGTCTGATATACAATGAATGAAAAAATTTAGATGTGAAAGTCGCTCAGTCGTGTCTGACTCTTTGTGATCCCATGGCCTATGCAGTCCATGGAATTCTCCAGGCCAGAATACTGGAGTGGGTAGCCTTTCCCTTCTCCAGGGGATCTTCCCAACCCAGGGATCGAACCCAGGTCTCCCGCATTGCAGGCGGATTCTTTACCAGCTGAGCCACAAGAGAAGCCCTTTAGATGTAGAAGAAGTAAAACTAGTAAGTCTTTTTATGTAAAAGTATGTACTAGGAATGTGAAGTCAAGTGGGCCTTAGAAAGCATCACTGTGAACAAAGCTAGTGGAGGTGATGGAATTCCAGTTGAGCTATTTCAAATCCTAAGAGATGATGCTGTTAAAATGCTGCACTCAATATGCCAGCAAATTTGGAAAACTCAGCAGTGGCCGCAGGACTGGAAAAGGTCAGTTTTCATTCCAATCCCAAAGAAAGGCAATGTCAAAGAATGTTCAGAGTACTGCATAAGTGCTCTCATCTCACACGCTAGCAAATAATGCTCAAAATTCTCTAAGCCTGGCTTCAACAGTACGTAAACCGAGAACTTCTAGATGTTCAAGCTGGATTTAGAAAAGGCAGAGGAACCAGAAATCAAATCACAACATCCATTGGATCATAGAAAAAGCAAGAGAGTTCCAGAAAAACATCTACTTCTGCTTTAGTAACCATGCCAAAGCTTTTGACTGTGTGGATCACAACAAACTATGGAAAATTCTTTAAGAGATGGGAAAACCAGACCACCTTACCTGCCTCCTGAGAAATCTGTATGCAGGTCAAGAAGCAATAGTTAGAACCAGACATGGAACAACGGACTGGTTCCAGATTGGGAAAGGAGTACATCAAGGCTGTATATTGTCACCCTGCTTATTTAACTTCTATGCAGAGTACATCATGCAAAATGCTGGGCTGGATGAAGCACAAGCTGGAATCAAAAGACTGCCGGGAGAAATATCAATAACCTCAGATATGCAGATGACACCACCCTTATGGCAGAAAGTGAAGAAGAACTAAAGAGCCTCTTGATGAAAGTGAAAGAGGAGAGTGAAAAAACTGGCTTAAAACTCAACATTCAAAAAACGAAGATCATGGCATCTGGTCCCATCACTTCATGGCAAATAGATGGGGAAACAATGGGAAAAGTGAGAGACTTTATTTTCTTGGACTGCAAAATCACTGAAGATGGTGACTGGAGCCATGAAATTAAAAGATGCTTGCTCCTTGGAAGAAAAACTATGACCAACCTAGACAGCATATTTAAAAATAGAGACATTACTTTGCCAACAAAGGTCTGTCTAGTCAAAGCTATGGTTTTTCCAGGAGTCATACATGGATGTGAGAGTTGGAATGTAAAGAAAACTGAGTCCGGAGGAATTGATGCTTTTTTTGGAATTGATGCTTTTGAACTGTTGTGTTGAAGACTCTTGAGAGTCCCTTGGACTGCAAGGAGATCCAACCAGTCAATCCTAAAGGAAATTAGTCCTGAATATTCATTGGAAGGACTTATGCTAAAGCTGAAACTCCAATACTTTGGCCACCTGATGAGAAGAATCATTGGAAAAGACCCTGATGCTGGGAAAGATTGATGGCAGGAGGAGAAGGGAATGACAGAGGATGAGACGGTTGGATGGCATCACCGACTCGATGGACATGAGTTTGAGCAAGCTCTGGGAGTTGGTGATGGACAAGGAAGTCTGGTATGCTGCAGTCCATGGTGTCACAAAGAATCAGACATGACTGAGTGACTGAACTGAACTGAACTGATGTACTAGGAAAAGGACAGAGCAGGAGTTCCCTGGTGGTCCAGTGGTTAGGATTCCATGCTTTCACTGCCAAGGGCCTGGGTTCAATCCTTGTTCAGGGAACTAAGACCGCACAAACTGCATGGTACACCCAAGGTAATAATAATAGTAATATCGACAATAATAATAAATAAATTTTTAAAGTTTAAAATGACAGAGCAGAAATATTGGCATATATAAGATTAAAATCCAGTGTTAGATTAAGTAATAATAGACCAGATTTCTTTGTGATAAGAGAAAGAGAAATAACTTTAAGTAGGGTCAACATGTAAAACAAATGGTAGATGTGTCAAAGGGGAGAAGACGAGAAATAAGGTATTTTTGAAAATGAGCTGGCTGGAAAAGAATTCCCTGTGTTATGACATGTGATAGGCAAGGATGATGTGTCTCAGGAAACATAACTCCTGACTTGATATCCCACCAAGTGTCAAAGCTTATATTTCGTGTTTGAGTGTCTGGCAGAACAATCAAAAGTTGCCTGAGCTGTCCCATACAGATACCACATCTGTAGCATACCTGCTTCCCCAAAGGTATTACTGCCCATAGTCTTTATGGCAACCAAAGGAAACCCCGCCTCCAGAAATGTCTAAAACTCTCCTTAGAGGGTGAGACTACCCCTGTGGAGAGCCTCAGAGCCTTGGGGGGGTCAGCACTTTCCTCTCCCCGAAAGCACCTGTGGCTCGGGTGGCAGAGTCCATTTGTCTGGGAGTTGGGCAGCATGGGGCCCTGCTGGTCCAGGCCCTTTGTCTGATGGGGACAGGTCTGTCTTCCTAGGTGGCGGCCACACTCAACAACCTGGCTGTGCTCTATGGGAAGAGGGGCAAATACAAGGAGGCAGAGCCGCTGTGCCAGCGGGCGCTGGAGATTCGAGAAAAGGTGCCTCTGCCCTCCGCCCGTTCTTCCCTGTTGTGATGACCCCTCCTACCCCATCTCTCTTCTGATCTACCCTTTTCCCTTCACTTCTTTTTGACTCACCCTCCGTCTCTCCGTTCCCTGTTCCTTCATTCCCTTCCCCTGCTCCCTGCATGGGTGCATGAGCGCGCGCGCGCACACACACACACACACATAGTCACAGCCATCTGTCTCTCCTTTGCACCACTCCAGGTCCTGGGTACCAACCACCCGGATGTGGCAAAGCAGCTGAACAACCTGGCCCTGTTGTGCCAAAACCAGGGCAAGTATGAGGCTGTGGAACGCTATTACCGGCGGGCACTGGCCATTTATGAGGGGCAGCTGGGGCCGGACAACCCTAACGTAGCCCGGACCAAGAACAACCTGGTAAGGGAGGGAGGGGCAGAGGCAGTGGGAGGAGGGCAGGGAGTGCACCGTAGTCTGGTACACGGGCCTCATCGCCTTTGTGCCCAGCCCGGGGGCTGCCTGTGGGTACTGAGGGGTCTGCTCCCTTCCGTGGGAAGGCAGAAGTTCCGTAGCCTCTCTGGAGTGGAGTGGGAACACCCTGGACCCTGCAGCTGGACAAGGAGTGGGTGAGGAAGATCTCTGGGGAGAGTCCTAAAGAGACCAAGAAGTAGAAATGCCAGTCCTGGCTGAGAGTTGGTCTCCACCTCTTGCTCCCGTGTTTTTGCCTTCCCCCAGGCTTCCTGTTACCTGAAACAAGGCAAGTATGCTGAAGCAGAGACTCTCTACAAGGAGATCCTGACGCGTGCCCATGTGCAGGAGTTTGGCTCTGTGGATGGTGAGTGGTGAGGGCCTGGGTGGGGCGCTGCAGGGAAGAAAGGAAATGCAGACCAAAGACTGGTGAGGGGAGGGTTGGCCACAGTGGTTCCAGGGGGAGCCAGACCCCTTTAGTCCAGCGCTACTGGCCTCTGGGTCCTGGCTCCCCCTTAGTTCCAGCTCTGTTCTCTAACCTCGCCACCCCATCCCGTGTATCACCCCTAGATGACCATAAGCCCATCTGGATGCATGCAGAGGAGCGGGAAGAAATGAGCAAAGTGAGTTAGGGGCCCAGCCTGAGGAGCCGGGGACTCTCGGGGCCTCTGACTTTTCCTGCACCAGCCCTAGCTGCACGGCGCCTTCCCACACCCAGCCTGCACCCCAGCCCTCTGCCAGCTTGTACCCCAGCATCTCTGTACCTTCACCTCTGGCTTTCCCTCCCCCTCTGTCCTCCTGCAGAGCCGGCACCGTGAGGGCAGCACACCCTACGCCGAGTATGGAGGCTGGTACAAGGCCTGCAAAGTGAGCAGGTGAGAGAGAAGCCGGCATGGGCGTGTGGGCTCCGACGCCCTCCATCGACCCCAGATCCCCACTCCTGGCCCTTCCCCTGCTTCCCGGGGACCTCCCCTCAGCCTTGGCTCTGCTTCCTCTCTCTCCTGCTTGCTTCCTGAGTCCATCTTCTCTTCCTTCCCTGGTCGTCCCCTACTGCAGCCCCACAGTGAACACGACCTTGAGGAACCTCGGAGCTCTGTACAGGCGCCAGGGAAAGCTGGAGGCAGCTGAGACCCTGGAGGAATGTGCCCTGCGCTCCCGGAAACAGGTCAGGAACCAGGAGGGGAAGGAGGTCTGGAGGCAGGGCCCGGGGGGCAGGAGTGGGGCCACTGAGGCTGCTTGTGAGTCGCTGAAGAGTAAACGGAGAGGCTGAGGAGGAAGACGGGAGAGGCTGGTGAGACACTCTTGTGGTTGTGGCTGTTTTTAAGTGTGTTCTTACCCCTCACCTGCCCTTTGTGGTTAGGACTCCAAGTTCAAGGTTCACTTCACTAAATGGAACTATTAACAGGGAAAGACCGCCTTTTGACAATGTGAAGAATCTTGTGAGGAGAGGCATGGGCACTGTGGGTGAACAGGCTGCAGTTGAGAGAAGCTCTGAATCAAGAGTTTCTCAAATCACGAGTCTTGACTCACTGGGTCCTAAAATCAATTCATTGTGGGCCTTGGCTAAAGATAGATGTGTATCTCTGACACATTGAAAATAGAAAAGGTGAGTGTCTCCTTTCCAGTATGTGTGTAGTCAGAAATCACAAGGAAAACTCTTTCTTTTGTTGTGGCTGGTAGGGAGAAAAAGTTTATTAAAGTCCCACCCTGAAGAGTTCAGAAAGGGAAGTCCCGGTTCCTTCTTTTCCTTCCAGGGCACTGACCCGATCAGCCAGACCAAGGTGGCCGAGCTGCTTGGGGAGGGTGACAGTGGAAGGGCCCCCCACGAGGGCCTGGGGGGCAGCGTGAAGTTTGAGGGAGGTGACGATGCCTCGGTGGCTGTGGAGTGGTCAGGGGTAAGTCTGATTATCGCCCCTTGAACTCTCCTGCTTCTCCTTCTGGTGGTGACGAGAGGCTCTGAGCCCACAGGATAGGAGCGCACCTTGTCCTTATCTGAATCCAGCTAGCCCATCCCTCTCGGGAGCCTCTCTGCAAGCCAGCTGTTGACCAGGCTGGGCTTCTGGGGAAGGGGGAGGTGTCCAGAATCAATGGCAGGAATAGGCTCAGAGCTCAATCTCCCTGGGATCCCCTTAGCCTCTGTTCCCCATCCCTCTCTGCCAGGATGGCAGTGGGGCACTGCAGAGGAGCGGCTCTCTGGGCAAGATCCGAGATGTGCTTCGTAGAAGCAGCGAACTCCTGGTGAGGAAGCTCCAGGGGTCTGAGCCCCGGCCTTCCAGGTACACACTGAGATTGAGATCTGGCAAAGTAGGCAGGGCCCTGGAGAAGTGTCTTGGGAGAGAAACATGGAGGACGTCAGTAGGATGGCCATGGAGAGAGGGTGGGAAAAATAGTGCCCTGGTGCGGGGACAATAGCTAAGCAGATGCTGGGGACTGAGGAAGACGAGTGTGTGTGTGTGGTGGGGAGGTCAGATGGTGAGGAGGCAGTGATATGAGTATGTGTGGTGGTACCCAAGTGTCCCAAGCTTCAGGGCCACCCATGGGAAGAGAAGAGGCCTCAGTTCTTTCTTTTCCATCGTAGCAGCAACATGAAGCGGGCAGCCTCCTTGAACTATCTGAACCAGCCCAGTGCAGCGCCGCTCCAGGTGAGAGCAGTGCTCGTTCAGAGTACGTGGGTGAGAAAGGACAGACAAACCCAGTGGGAAGAGGGGGGTCACCTGGGATGAAGACCCTCTCAGGGAATTGGAGGTGGGCAGATAGGAATCAGGCCGACAACTTGTTGGGGGTGGTGACCCCAAGGGACACTTTTGGGCCAGAGATACCAGAAATAAATTAATCAGGAGGGGAACAGGAATTGATGTTCTCTTAATGGGTACTTTAGAATTATGAATAATTAAGGAATGATTTGGGGCTTCAGTGGTAAAGAATCCACCTGCAATGCCCGAGCCACAGGAAATGTGGGTTCGATCCCTGGGTCAGGAAGATCCCCTGGAGGAGGAAATAGCAACCCACTCCAGTATTCTTGCCTGGAAAATTCCATGGACAGAGGAGCCCTGGTAGGCTACAGTCCAGGGGGTTGCAAAGAGTCAGACACAACTGAACGACTGAGCATGCACGCACACAGGGAATGATTCGGCAATAGTAATTGCTCTCCCCCTATAGCCACCACACTCCTCACCTTGCAGAGTCAGCAGTAGATGAGAAGGAAAAAGGGGGGGGGGAAAGTATTACCTCATCTCCATTTGAGAAAACACAGCAATGATATTTTAATGAGAAGTGACCACATTCAAAGTATATCCGCATATTCATGTGGTTCTTCCAGGTATATTCTCCACCAGATCTTGGCCTTCTGGGAAGTCCTAGCAGAGGTAGCACAAGCCCTAGAGCTTGAGGTTGAGATTCCAGACTCCGTCCTAGGTCCTGAGAGAGACCGTAGCCATGAGATGGACAGACTCCAAGGGACAGTCTTCGGGAAGCTGGGGCCTATGGGCTGATGGCTGGGTGTTGTCTGTTTCAGGTCTCCCGGGGTCTCAGTGCCAGCAGCATGGACCTCTCTTCAAGCAGCTGACATTCAGCTCACGCCCCACGTCTGCTGGGTCCCCCCACAGCCCTCACAGCATTCCCTGTTGCTCCTGGCTCTTCCAGCCCCAAGGTGGGACAGTGAAGGGGGAGCAGTTAACCCGAAGATTGCTGCTGCCCTTAGGGTCTCAGCCCCCTCCTCAGGAATCCCCTTCAGGAAGGACCCTTAGGACATCCTCCCCCCACCCTGTGGTCCTCTAGAGTAGCTAGCTCTACTACTAGGGCCCCCAAAGTGGGTAAGAAGCAGGTACGCACCTCAGAGATGCAGCCTGCTGCTGGCTTTTCTGTCAGAGGGCTTGGGGCTGGCCAGCCAACCTGCCTTGCCCTGGGCTGTCTTGTTCCCTCTGCTGCCTCACTTCAGGTCCATGTATTTCACTTTTCTTAAATAAAAGAATCAGGTAACCATTGAGCCACTTGAGTTCTGATGGAGAGGGCAGGAAGCAAGGATTGCGTCGGGGCCCTTCACAGAAGGGTGCAGGGTAGTGATGGATGGGGCAGCAGGAGGAATGTTGCTTCTTGGGTCTCTCCTCTCTTCCTTTCCCTGTTTGTATCCTCTCCAGCAGGGCCTACAGGAAGGCATCTGGGGGAAGGGGGAGGCCCACAACCCAAGGAGAAGGTGCTGTGGACTGGCTTGTCAGGGACATGTGGCGGCCATGTGGCAGGACCCTGGAGTCCTGGCGCCACTGCTCCCGGCCTGTGAGGCCCTCTGTGGCGGCCCCTCCTCCTCCCAGCTGCTTGGGGGAAGGGAGGTCTAAGAAGGCCTGGGGGGCTCTCCTGAGCCAGAGGGGGATGAGGCACTTACTATCCATCCCCTCTCAGCAGATCCTGGAGGCCCAGCAGCAGCTGGGGCCCATCTTCTAAAGCTTGACTCCTCCTGACCCGCCTCCTACACCCCTTGCTGCTTTCACAACAAAGAAAGAATGTGGGGGTGGTGGCGCTGGGGGGTGGGGGTGCCTGGAACAAGGGCGGTACTGGGCCTCCCCACAGCTGGAGACTTGGCCATGCCCTGACACGGCCCAGACCGCTGGAGATGGACTTGGGATGAATTTGTCAGTTTAACAGCCTTCAGTCCGCGGTTCAGAGAGCCCCGTCTCTCTCTACCTTTGGGTTCCGATTGGTCCAGAGCCAAACCAGACACTCACCATGCACTGGACCCCAGGCTACCTCTCTCCTGGGGCTCCACGGTAGCTCTGGGTTACCTTGCCTGGGGACACCAAGGACACCATTCTGTTCTAGATCTTCCTCCAGATATCAGGTTGCTGCAAAGTGAGCCAGAGCCCACCCATTCCCCTCCCACCAGAGAATTTGGGGGAACTATTGGCCAGAGCCCTCAGGAAAGCCTAGAACCAACCGTCTTCCCCAGGAGCCACGGAATCACGAAAGTCCCTTTAGGTCCCGAGTCCCTGCACACGAGGTGGTAGGCGCAGCATCCGCTCCCCGACCTCGCTCAGGTCCCCACACTCCCCCGGGCCTCCTCCACACCATCCACTCTCCATCTCCAGACCCCTCCCCCAACTACGAGCTCCTCCCCACCACGGCGGGGAGGGGGCGTCGAGGGGGCGGGGCGCCGCGCGGCGCCCAGGAGAGGAGGGGGCGTCGCGGGGCGGGGCTTGACGGCGGCGGCGGCGCGTTAGGACTCTGAGATACGGGGCGCGCGCAGCTCTAGCTCGGGACGCCTCCGGCTCGGGCTCGGGCTCGGGCTCCGGCTGCGGCTGCTGCAGCTGCGCCCGCGCTCCGGTGCGCTCGGCCTCCTGGGCCCGCCGGGGATCGCTGACCGCGAGCCCGCCGTGCGCCCGCGCGCTCCCTTCCCCGAGCCCGCCGCGATGGGAGCCGCGCGCGGAGCCCCGAGCAGCCCCTGCCGGCTGCCTCTGCTCAGCGTCCTGCTGCTGCCGCTGCTGGGCGGTGAGTCCCGGCGAGCTGGGGGAGCGCGGGAGCCCCGAGGGCCGAAGAGGGCACCGGGGAGGTGGGCTAGGGCGGAGGAGACACCGTGCGTGGGTCAGGGGCTCGCTGGGGTTGGGGGGGCGAGGTCCTGGCCGCCGGGAGGTGGCGAAGCCCCCGCGCAGTCGGCCGGGGCCCCTCTCGCCCCGCGCCCGCGAGGACGCGTTTCCAGCCTCCCCAGAGTTTTCCCGGCCTGAGCCGAGAGTTTGCTCGGGAACTGCCGGGAGTTGCCGACTCCCGGGCTCCAGTGTCGCGTTTCTCTGCGGGGGAGAAACGACTACCTCCCACTTAGGGGGTGCAGCGCGGTGGCTGGCGGTGGGGGAGACGGGGTCTCCCCGGCAGGCTGAGACTAGGTGAGGGAGGCCGGCCCGGGGCTGGATGCGGGACCGACCTGCGGTGCGCCGAGCGCACGGAGCTTTGTTACCTACGCCGGCCCGACGCTCCCGGCTTCCCTCCTCTAAGTTCCTGGGCCAGGCTGGATCCCGGACCGCCCCGATGGTGAGGGCGGAAGAAGGGAAGAGTGAGGGGCCGTCCCATCTCCAGCTCGTGGGCCCGAGCCCTGAGCCCACTCCCGGCAGGAGTCGGATCTGGGAGCTAAGAGTCCCGGGCTGTCTCGGTGACTAATGTGTGAAGGCCGCTGCCAAAATCGGGCATGGCCGGCCTGCAAAGGTGCGGACGGGGTTGGTTCTGTCTCCTTCCTCAATTCTCATTCTCTCTCTCCCCAGCAAGGAAAGAAACTCTTTCTTTCTACAGGCAGAAAGGCCAAAAAAATAGTTCATTCTGGCTTCTTGGAGGGCCTCAGGCTTTTGATGAGGGTGTGGCCCCTATCTCTAGGGCCGACTGGACCCGACCCGCTTCTCCCCCGTCCCCACCCCCGCCTTTATTTCCTGACTTGGTCACACCTGAGAGTCATCACTGAGGTGTTGAAGTGCTTCGGAGGAAAGCGCCAAGCTGCCCGCACACCCCCAAACGCTCTGGACTGGAAGTATGCCTCCCTGCCCCGTCCGGTCCCCCACCCTTACAAAACCCAAAATCCTTGGCGATGATCCTCGCAGCAGCCCTCTCTGGGGAGACTGTGCCCAGGAGACCTGGTCTCAGCTTATCACTTTCCTGGGAGGCTGGAGCTGGGGGTGGGCGGGTAGAGAATTGCCTTTGCTGAGGTCTCCCTGGCCTGCCAGCTGTTGAGGGGGTTTAGTGATGATGGAATTAACATCTCCCCCACCCCGGGTTGTAAAAGGAGAGGTAAGAACAAGTTCCCTGAGTTAGTAGGAGGTGTTCCTTGAGCTGCCCTGTGTTCTTCTGCTGCCCTATGTTCCTTCTGCCCTGTGGAGTGGTCATGCTCATGGCAGAACCCACATCTGCTCCCAGAGGAAGTAGGGAAGTTTTTTGCACAGCCAGGATGGGAGTGGGGGGGTGGGGTGGGGTGCCCAGCCATATGGGCTGGCAGCCGGAGCTCACAAGCTTCCTAGGTCTTCCTAGGCTGTTGGGGTTTTGGTGTGTGGGGTGCCGGATAGGGCTGCCTCCACTGCTGAAGTTTCTAGAGTTCTGGGGGAGATTCTGGTGGAGACAGGGCTCACATTCAACAAATGCTAAATTCCTTCCGTGAGAAGACAACCCTGATGTTAATCAATGTTAATCCGGTGACGGGTGTTTAGCGGAGGGAGGGGTCCTGGTGGGGGGAGTTAGGGCAGGCTGCCGGCTGGGGACTGGAGGTCTGGAATCTCCTCTGGGGGTGGGGAGATGTCTTGTGCTCAACAAAGGAACATTTTAATGAGAGCCTTAAATCAGTTCCACCAAATGTGTCTTGGTGTGGAACCTGCCCGTGTGCTGTAAACAGTTTCGGCCGAGGCTGAGGCGCCTGCTGTCTGTCTTCTGGTGAAACCCAGGGGGCTCAATCTACCCCTGGACAGCATGACTTCAGGGGGCAATGATTTTTTTTTTTTTAAATAGATTACAGTAGGTTTTTCCATCTCATTGTTAAATTGTGTAATTAGCTGGAGAGGTAGTGAGACCCCACTGTTAATAAAGTAAGAATAAGGGACCTAGGTTGGCTAGGTTTGTGGATTAGGCCATTTTGAAGTTTGGGTAATTATGCTGTAAAGGCTGAGGAACTTTGCAAACTTTGAGATCCCCATTGTGATAAATATGGTGGAGGAGGAGGAGGAAAGGACTTGATGTTTGAAACCTGGGAATCTTCTCCCCACCATCGGAATGGTCGGTTGCGGTCATTACCCATCCCTGTTCCCACCCTGGTCTCTGGGTTCTTTCTTCCAGGCTCTTGTTTCTTTGGAGAGATTGAGTTGTTACGTCCTGAGATTATGCAGCCTGTAATTCAGGCCATTTGTCAGTGACGGGCTTTTCTCAGATGTTGGGATGTATGGCGGGCGGGCACGGGTAATCTCTGCCCATCGATTGCCAAAGGATCTAGTCAGACTCCTGGCATTCAGAGCAGGGTTGAGTGGTAGAGAGGGCCTACGCCGTGGGGATGAAGTGTTTGGCAGAACGGCAACTCGGATCCTTTGACAGGCCCTGTGGCCCTGGCAGGCTTCTTGACCTCACAGTTTGCCTCCTCTCTGAAGGAACTTACTTCCTGGAGTTGTGCTGAGGATTAAATGTAATGAAGTATATAAAGGGCCCCTTTCTTGTGCTTCCCTCTCCTGTGGTGTGCTGCCAGCATACCTTTCCAGCTTTACAGTCACCCCCAACAATAAACATTTTCCACTCACCGGAGCCCTCTGTTCCAGCCCAGCTAGTCTCTTTCCCATCCCCAAAAACACCCGGGGGTTTGCAGACCTTGCTCTCCTCTCTGGCCCATCTGGTATGTGCCCATCCCCACCTCCACTTCCTCCCCGAAGCTGTCCCCCCATCTCTCCTGCTAGAAGGTGGATGCTTGGAGAACCTCTGGACCCTTAGTCCATCTTCCATATTTTTGCCCCCCTTGGGTTTTTAACTTACTGAAGGAATTTACTTACTGTAGAATTCATTGCCATATCTTATTTATAATAGATCCTTATCTAGGTTTATTAAAAAGTGGGTGAAGCTCTTGGGTACAGGACGGAGTGACCATTGGCGGAGGTAAGCAGCCCCTTTTCCTGCTGGGCTGTGTGCTGGGGGGCGGTGTTTGTGTCCTTTCCCCTCTTCCCTGGGTTGGGGTTGCTTGCCCTACTGTGACCCAGCTAAGACACCTGATAGATCTTCCTTCCCTGTCTCTGGGCTCTCTGTTCTTTGTGGCAGTTTTCTAAGTTTTGATGGCAGGGTTTTTCTCCATGAGTTCTGGGTTTGGGCATCCACCTCTACGTAGGAAACTGACCTGCCTGGAAAGGCCACAGCTCAACCCCTGTGAGCTCTGTGGGGGCTTAGGTTATCTACAACTTTGCCACTCAAAACAAAGTCCACACAGAAGTGGCATTAGCATTCTCTGGGGGCATGAATCAGAGTCCCAATGTGCATTTTTAAAAAATTTTATTTATTTTATATTGATCTGGACCAAGGTCTCAGTTGTGGCCACTCCTCAACCGTCATTGTGGTGTGTGGGGCCTTTCATTTGCAGCAAGCGAACCCTTAGTTGCAGCATGTGGGATCTCGTTCCCTGCCCAGGGATGGAACCCGGGCCCCCTGCGTTGGGAGCACGGAGTCTTAGCCATGGACCACAGGGAAGCCCCTCAGTCTGCATTTTAACAAGCTCCCAGGGGACCGCACCGAAGGTTCTAGGAGTCTACCCTCAGCATCCCTCCTTGCATAGAAACTCAAGCGACAGAGCCTTCCTATTGCAACAGTACAAAGCATGGGCCCAGATCTTGCACAGTATTTAAAGACTGACCTTAAGTAACTTTTAGTTCATGTGAACACTCTCCAGCATGGTGTGTACACTTAAGAATGACCTCCCTTCGGGTTGAATTTGAATTAGGTTTTGCCAGGACATTTGTCCATTAAAGGTGTGACTCCGGAGGGTTTGCAACACTAAGTGTGAAGTTCAGTTCCTCGGGGAGCCTCAGCGCCTCAGCTTTTCCTAGAGGAGCATGTGTAATGTTTTACAAGAGCCGGTGGAGAAATCGGATTTGTTCATCAGGAGTTTGGTCCGTAGAGGACTTTTCAGGAACGCGTATGGTTCACAAAGGGAGGCAGTGTCTCTGCTAGGCTGTAACAGTCATAGTTGTTAAAAGTTTTGGAGGATTTCATATTTTGGAGTGAGGCGGGTTGCGTGTGTGTGTTTAAGCCAGGGGCAGCTTCTGTGAAGGAGAGTGGCCAGTTCAGACTCTAATATTTGAGCCAAGAGCAGTGTGGGGACAGGGCTTCAGTCTCTGGTGAGTCCCTGATGGAAGAAAGGGTCATTAAACGGGATTGGGTATCCTTGGCCTGCGTCCCTGAGCCTCCCTCGGCTCTCCCCAACCTCAGTACATACCTCTCTGCTCTGTGGCCCTGGCGGAGCCACGTGGTGGGGCCATGGGCAAGGGCGCTGGCCTTGCCCACAAGCTGCCGGTTCATCTCTCTCCCTCTCTCGTTGAGTCCTGTGCTGCCCCCCTCCCCCAACTGTCTGGCCCTTTGTCCCGAGGGTGTGGGGGTTCTGCCATGGTGGCTGAGGGCGAGTCCTGCCTTGGGGTTCTCTGAGTTCACTGCTCAGCACGCTGTCAGCCCTGCCGAGCCCCCTGGCACTTTGGTGGAGCTGGCTGGCGCAGGAGCTGCTCCAGCTAATCAGTGGTTTGAGGAAGCCCTCTGTAATATGTCACTTTTTCCATCCTCTTTTCTTCTCGGAGTTCAGGCCATTTCCCTCCCAGTAATGCTACACTGTGGGGCAGCTGTGGGGCAGGGAGGAAGCCGCGTGGAAAGGGCTGACCTATGCGGGCGCCTTCCCCCTTCTTGCAGCTCGGTTTGGAGTCCCCGAGCTCTTGTGTTCCTGCGTGCCTTAACTCCGAGTGAACGCACAGGTGAGTTGCACGCAGTCTGCCAGGTCCCAGGTCTGCAACCTGCAGACTCCAGGTCCCCTGCGAGAAGCTTAGACCCTGATGCACCAGACTTGCACCTGCTGGCTTAGGTGTGTAGGTAACTTCTGCTAACTGGGTCCTGAGTCATGGGGGTGGGGATTGGGAATCACATGTTAAGAAGATGGGTATTTGTGTGTGTTTCTCCAAAATGCAGTCCAGAGACCATTGGGGAATATAGTGGGAGGGCAGGTAACCAGAGGTACTGGTTAAAATTTAGTTGACTGAACCTTACTGCAGGTCTGTCCATCAGAATCGTTGGGGGAGGAGCCAGAACATGTAGTTTATTTTCTCATTTGTTAGATTACATTAAAAAAAAAAAAAAAATCTTTCGGCAACACTGAGCAGCAGATGGGATCCTAATTCCCTGACCAGGGATCAAACCCTTGCCCCCCTGCAATGGAAGCCCAGGGTCTTAACCACTGGACCTTCAGGGAACAGGGATGTCTCCTACGTTGTGTTTTTTGAGTAACCAGTCCAGTCCCATAGCTCAAGTCTCAGAAGGAAATTGCATTTTAAAAGAGCTTTCCAGGAGATTCTTACCTAAACTCAAGTTTGAGAACCAGTGCATAGCCACAAGGAGAATTTGTCAGTCTAAAGTGGAGGGGGGGGACTTCCCTGGTGGTGGTCCAGTGGCTAAGACTCTGCACTCCCAATGCTGGGGGCCCTGGTTACGAGATCCCACATGCTGCAACTAAGAGTTTGAACGCCACAACTAAAGATCCTGCAACTAAGACCTGGCGCATCCAAATAAATAAATATTAAAAACAAAATAAAGTGGAAGTGTGGTGATAAAAAAGAGGTTGGTATTAATGCTGAGGGACTTAGGATGGGCTCAGTTCAGTTTCGGGGTGTCTTCTATGGAGCTGTCTCAGGTGGGGTAGGAGGCAGGAAGGAGACAAGATGATGAAAATCAGATGAAGTATGAGAGACTACACTTGGTCAAGTGCTCAATAGATGGAATAACGTTCCAGAGTGTGTAGGAAGGTGAGTTCACCATGCAGAAGCAAATGGGGGAGTGGGAGGGCTTCAGAGAGGAGAGAGGATTGACTTTGCTGGTAGCTGTAGTCTGCGGTGACCGATCAGAGTGATGGAAAGACATTGATTGGATCAGGCGTCTGAAAACGTGGGTGATTCTCTGCTAATATCACACGTGGTTAAAGGAAGAGAAGTGATACCCATGGCCCATTGCTGCCTGCCAGTGCAGGAGACATAAGAGGTGCAGGTGCGATCCCTGGGTTGGGAAGATCCCCTGGAGAAGGAAATGGCAACCCACTCCAGTATTCTTGCCTGGAGGATTCCATGGACAGAGGAGCCTGGCGGGCTACAGTCCATGGGGTCTCACAGAGTCAGAAACAACTACTGAGTGACTGAACACACAGCACACACATGACCGTGGTGAGCTGGTTATTTAACCTTTCCAAGCTTTAGTTACGCATGTGCAAAATGCAAATGATGCTGACGCCTGCCTTGCCTGCCTGGAAGTTAGGGGGTAGCGCTCCTGGCTGTGATGGTGGTTGACTTGGGGAAGCAGCCCCTCTGGTCATCCCTGCTGTCTCTTCCCAGAGACGGTCCTAACCTTTTGTCTCCCTTTAAGGTGTCGGCCTTTCTTTCCAGTCCCCATCTCTAGAGTGGCCTGAGAGGGCTCAACCTAGTCACTCTTGAACAACAGCTGTAGAAATAGTTTTTTCATTCTTGGGCAGATTTTCTAAATGGGTCTCCATATTCCAGCAGCAGGTCAGAGATGTGGGCACAGCCCCTTTGCGTTCCCTAGTGGGAACTCTTCCTCCCCATATTCCAGTAGTGGATTCTCTCCAGGGTGGCCAGAGCTGGTCTACTTTAGACTGCACCATCTCCCTTGGCCTGCTGAATTCCTTCCAGGGAGTAAACTGCACTGCTTGTGGACAAGGCAGACTTTTATAATACCCAGGGGAGGGCTTTTATCATCGCAGGATGGTGTCGGGGTTTCCCCAGGCAGTTACTCTGTCTAACTTGTGGGAACTTCTATGAGAACCATGCGGGAGGTTCCTGAGGGGTTGTGTGGTCTCCCTGTGGGGGGAGGTTACGGTGGCCACAGTGGGCACTGCCTCTGCTCCCGGAGACACACTGGCTCTCTTTTGTCCCCTCCTTGGGTTGGTGGTGGTTTGGGGGGGCAATGAAGAGAATGCTTGTCTGCTCTTGGGACTGCTGGGGTGTCCTAGCAGCTAGCTCATAAGGTGCCTTTGTGCAGATTAGAAATAGATGCCCTTCCTCCAAGTGACTGCAGCCCGGCACCAGGATGCAGGGCTTTGGCTAGTGGAGCACAGGCAGTGTTTCGGTATTAACCCCCTTGACTGCGCCTTTGAGCAGTGCACAACCTGTAACGTCGTACATGCCTGTCCCATTGAAGAAAGAGTCTTGCAACAAGTCCTTCTTTGCTTCCCAGTTGGTGGGCCAAGCTGATTTTGGTGACTTCTGTTTTAACAATATGTTTCAGATGAGCCCTTTTCACTACAGTTCTCCCGCCTCCTGTGGTGGTGGGGTGGGGCACTGCTACTCAGAACATACAATAGGAGAAGCCCGGGAGGCTGAGCCCGCAACACTGTGCCCACTCCACAGTATATGTTTGCGGCTGCTGCGGTCTCAGCCTGTTTCTGGGATCCTTTCTCCGCTGGAGGATTTTGCTGCCTTGCAGCCTTCTAGCCTGATGTGATAGTTGATGTAAAAGGCTGGCTGTCTTTGGGGAAGAAATGCTGCTGAGTTGATTTCTCATTTCATTAAGGAGCTCCATGCTTATCTTTCTTTTTATGTCCTCTGTCCCGGGGGATCCCGGGGCCTCCCACAGCCCCAGGTAAAGTATGTGGGCATTTCTGATTGAGAAGAATTCCTGCAGTCGAAGTGGTATCACTTTATTTGCAAAGATGGACCCTCGGTCTTGCTGGGCTTAAGTTCTGGGTCCCTGGGGGTGTTCCCCCTCCTAGGCTGAGACAGTTGTTAGGAGCACCAGGGTGGCACCTAGCAGGTGTGGACCCTGTTCCACATTTGCCCCAGATTGCTCGTGTGACCTTGGGCACATCCCACCTACCTCTCTGGCCTCAACTTGACAAGCCCTTGCCAGACCTTGCCGTGGTGACCTTTGAAGCCAGCACAGCCTTGCCATCCACCACCCGCCTTGTGCTTCTGCCGCACAGCATAGAATTGTCCTCCTTGCCCTTGGTGTTGGGAGAGCGCTTTCATCCGAGGGTTGCGTTTTATTCAGGAGTGTCTAGTGCGTGGGCACCGATGCGTCTAGACTCGATCGACTGGAATTAGGGTGTAATTGCCTGGGTGCCAAAGGGAATGAGAGGTTTGGGGAGGGAGTTCTTATGAGAAAAAAAAAAAAAGCGAGAGTTTTTAATCTGAGTATGGGAAGGCAGCAGTCCTTACCCTGGTTGTCTCAGTATTTGAGGAATAAGTGTCTGGGTGGGGGGCCGCTTTTCTTTTGCCGACGGGGAGGACAACTGGAAGGAGGCTTGGAGCTGGGGAGAGGGGTGGGGTATGCTTTCAGAGAGCCCCCGTGTGTGATAACCAATGGCTGTACCCAGTTCTGCAGTTTACAGAATGCTTTCACCCACGCTGACAGTCCATCCTATCAAGAAGGCTCAGAGCCAGGATGAGGGTTATTGGGTTTTTGTTTGTTTCTGAAAGAGTGGAGGTGGGAGGCATTTGACAAGTAAAGAAACTGAGGCACAAAACATGATCCGCTCAGGACTGCAGAGCTGATAAGTAATAGAGCTGTTTCCAGGCTCTCATATGTCCTCGTGTGAACCTCATCACTGGAGGCTATGAAATGCTGCGCATGTGCCTTGGAACCAGGTAAATATTGGGGAGTGGATTTTGCAGCCAGGATAACTCTCTGGGTAGGTTTAGAGGCAGTTCTGCTAGAATCAGAGGGAGTGTGTCAATAACATAAACCTAGTTCTGGGTACCTGGGGGTGTCCCCCCCTCAAGGCTGAGACACTTGCTAGGAACACCAGGGTGGCACCTGGGAGGTGTGGACCCTGCTCCACATTTGCCCCAGATTGTTCGTGTGACCTCAGGCACGTCCCACCTACCTCTCTGGCCTCAACTTGAGAAGCCCTTGCCAAACAGTGAGAGCTGTTGGGTCACAGCATTCAGGATTGCTGGTGTCCCCCCCGCCCCTTTTTGACTACAAAACAGCCAGGTTAAAGTGTTCTTTTAAAAAAAAAAATATTTAGTTTTGGCTGCACTAGGTCTTTGTTGCTGCATGCAGGCTTTCTCTAGTTACAGAGATCCGGGACTACTCTCTAGTTTCCGTGCATAGGCTTCTCGTCGCAATGACTTCTCTTGTGGAGCCTAGGCTCTGGGGAGCGCAGGCTTCAATAGTTGCAGTGTGTGTGCTCAGTAGTTGTGGCTCTAGGACTCGAGAGCGCAGGCTCAGTAGTCATGGTACATGGGCTTAGTTGCCCCATGGCATGTGGGATTTTCCTGGACCAGGGATCGAACTGGTGTACCCTGCATTGCAGGGCGGATTCTTAACCACTGGACCACCAGGGAAGCCCCAGGTTAAAGTTTTCAATGACCCATTCAGAGATTTGTATACACCTTAAAGTTTTGAGAGTCATGATCAGACTGTATGTATTCTGGAAGTCCAAAACGGTGTGCCTGCCTCCCCAGGATTTGAGCTTTTCTCATGAACCCAGGAGTCCTGAGTTGCTTCCTCCTGGTGCTTCTGGAAGGTCACGGGCAGTTACAGGCCCTGGCTTGCAGCTGTGCTGCCACATTCCAGACTGGCATGCCTGCTGAGAGCTGCATACTGGGTTATGCTGCGGCGGAGACCACGTAGGTGGTAACAATCATCTCTGCTCTGAGTTTACCGCCTCTAACGTCTTTAGTATGGAAAGATGTGCCTGTGCCCCGCACGTGGTAGGGAAATGATGGATGTAGATTTCCCTTTTGTTTCTGACTTTGGATGCAAGTCTTTGAATTCTTGAGAGGTTTCAGAAGAGGTTGGACAATGACCTCTGACACCCTGGGAGACGGAAGTCCTTTGGAGCCAGGTGTATCTTGCTTTGACCGCGCTTGGCCATCTTGCTGAGTTTGTTCTTCTGCTTCTGAAGCCCTCAACTTACGTGCTGTCACGGAGGGTGCAAAGGACACTTCGGTGTTCTGATTCTGTTATAGCTCATCTATTTAAAAAAAGCAAAAAACCCACAAGGCTGAGCTGTCTCCTGGCTAGGAGAAGAAAGAGTCTCCTTCAAGCTGGCGGTTCCATAGAGAGGTAATGAGCCTGGATGGCATTTGTGATCCCAAGTTCACTTCCAGCCACCTGAATGACAAAACACATCACAGACAAAGAAAACAGTTGTCTTACAGTCTTGGGGGTCCGCGGGTGGGGTGGGGGGGTCAGGAAATGCTGTTGGTCTTGGAGCTCCAGCTACAAAGAGCAAAATCATTCTATCTGGTTAATTTAGCAGGTTAAACCGATTGTTAAAGTGACCAATTTAAAAAATGCCCAACTTGCCAGCAGCTTTGCCTTCTGTAATCTGGGCTCCTCCTCCACCCTCCGGGTTCGGGCCTGGTGCTGGAGGAGCTTGGGAAGGAGAGGGGAATGTTGTGCCCTGGAACAGCCCTGGGGGACTGGAGGGAGGATCTCTTGTCTTCTCTTTACCGCCACCCCCTTTCTGAAAACGCCTTAAAACAAAAGGCTTTTATTTAGTAAACACGCACACTGCACCCAGCCCCCGATGTAGTGTCCTGAGTGGCTTGGTGTCACGGGGGATGGATGGGGAGTTCGCCCCTTTATTTCTGTGTGAGAGGCTGGGGTGCTTCTCAGCCTCCGTACTTTTTACCTTTGTTTCGAAGGCCTTTTGAAGATGGGCTCCGAGGTCCTGCTGAGCCAGCCTGCTCTGTCTCCTTAGAGTCTCTACTTGAGCCTCCCCCTGAGACTCACTTTCCCACCCGCACCTCCCCCCGCCCCTCAAGTCTGCCAGTGGCGACCCAGAAAGGCGGCAGGAGAGCCTGGGCCCAGCCCGGCCTAGGCTAGGATGGCACCTCCCTCCGTCCCCTTCCCACCCGGCTGGGATCAAAGCCGCCTCCTTGGGGAGCGGGGAAATGCCTCTCCCAATAGCCCCACCAGTGAGTAAACAGCCAGGGCCTCTTGCAGCTTTTGAAGCGCAGGGCTTCGGGCCGGGAGGAATGCAGAACATTTCATTTTAGGAGTGGACTTAGGTTTCCAGCGCTCTGGGTATTTGCAAATTTGAAACAAATGCCCTCATTTAGCAGCAGGCAGGCTGGGCAGTAAACGGGGGTTGTTGAACGGCGTTTATGACGGTCACAGGTATTTGTGGGAAGAGGGACCCCAGCAGGTTTGGGAGAGGACAGAGAGTTTATGGTTAGGTGGGTTGTCCAGAGGCCCCAGCCAGGTCTCGGCTGGAGGGTTGTTGTTAGGTGGGCTTCACCATAAAAAGCATTGCTGCCTCCTGCCCCCCAGGAAGTATCTCCTTCTGGCAGACAAAGGGGCTGGGGATAGTGTTTATCCCCCAGGGCTGATGCGCAGGGCCTTGCCCCTCTCACTTGGCTGCCAAAGTATCAGATTTCCAATGAACCTCTCCTTCTCCTACTCCCAGAGCTTGAAAGGCTCATTAAATGTGCTTTATGTATAACAAGTTGGCTGAGGGCTCCCCTGCCGCCCCCCCCTCCATTTCCAGCCAGTTTTGTGAGGAAGGAGCTAGGGAAACCTGTTTTCCTTTTGTTGTTTCCGGAAGTAGGATCTGCGAAGATGAAATTGCAAAAAACCCTGATTTTAGGAGTCAGCCGAGAAAGTGTTGTTTGCCCTTGATGGGCAGCTTCACCAAGGCTGGTTTGTCTGAGGCCTGGCTGTCCCCCCCAACCCCCTCCAACCGCACGCCCCAACTCCCAGGGAAATTCAGAAATGTGTCCAGGCACCAAGTTCTGGCTTCATAGCTTGCTCCCTGAGAGACCTTAGAGAGTTCACGTCGCCTCTCTGAGCCTCAATTTCTTCTTTTGTAAGATGGGGATGGTAATACCGATGCCATTTGAGTTCTCCTGAGAGTTAAGTGAGATAGTACTGAATTTCATGAACTCTGAGATGCTCTCTCTCCCTCTCCCCAATTTCACTTCTTTCAGATTGGGTGGTAAGATAATTAGGTAATGTTCCCTTTTGGTAGAACTTAAATAATGGTGCGTCTCAAAATCAGTGACATCTTTGAAGTTCAGTGTATGGGAAGGACTTTGTCCCGTAGTAGATACTTGATAAAAGGTAGTTAGAATGGGATAGGGGTGATTTAGTTATAGACCTGCTTTTGCTTCCTGACTATTAGTAACTTTAAATAGAAACTGTTTTCTTTTTAGCCTGGTGCATAAAACTAAGACTGCTTAAGGCAGAAAGCCTAGTGGTAGGTAATGTGGGAGGGAGTGGTTGGGGGACTTCTAAATCCTTTAAAAAGCAAAAGAGATCTTGAAGAGGAGGTAGCCATCCCTAAGAGGGCAGTCTATTGTGGAAAGAAAATACCTCTCTGATGGTTGAGTCTCCATTTACTTACTTAGCCGCATGACATGGCAAACAGAGATCCCAGTTCCCTAACCAGGGATCAAACCCGGCCCCAGGGAAGTGAAAGCATAGAGTCCCAACCCCTGGACCACCAGATAATTTCCTTAGAGTCTCCATTGAAAAAGGCTGAGTTGGGAATTCCCTAGCTGTCCAGTGGTTGGGACTCTGCTGTCACAGCTAGAGCCTGGGTTCGATCTCAGGTCAGGGAACTAAGATCCCACAAATTGAGTGGTCCAAAAAAAAAAAAGACATAAAAATGCTGAGCTATTACCTGGGTGGAGACTCACTCCAGGAATGGATTGTCTGGTAGGCAAACCAAGATAGAGCGAGAAGAGGGTAATGAACAAGCCCAGGATGTGGAGAAGCACCAGAGAGGAGGGACTCAGTAAATACCAGGTGCTCAGAGGATGGTGGGCGGGGGGGGGGGGGGGGGCTTCCCTGGTGGCTTAGATGGTAAAGAATCTGCCTGCAACGTGGGAGACCCGGGTTCAGTCCCTGGGTGGGGAAGATCCCCTGGAGGAGGGCACGGCAACCCCACTCCAGTATTCTGGCCTGGAGAATCCCAGGGACAGAGGAGCCTGGCGGGCTGCAGTCCATGGGGACGCCCAGGGTCAGACACGACTGAGCAACCAGCACAGAGATGGGACCTGAGTGGGGCAGGCGAGGGACCCGCGGGGGTGGTAGCGTGGGCTTCCCCGCCCCGCAGCACAGCTCCAGGGGGTTGATCGAAGCTGTGTGGAGACAGCTGGCACTCATCATTCTGCTTTGTGCTACCCAAGCGTGGAGGGTGTGTGTGCGCGCGCGCCAGTCCCGCTCAGGACACACGTGGCCTGAAGGCTGGGGAGTTCTTTCTTTGCCGGATCCTGCTTCATCTGATGGTGGGGTGGATTGGCTGTCGAGTTGGGGTTTGGATGGCACAGGACAAGAGCAAGATAGGTACCTTTGGTATGTGTTAGTGGATGTCTAGAGCAAAGCCTTTTCTCTTTCTTTTTTTAAAAAAATAGATTGCTGCGTAGATATATGTTTTAGACACTCCACCTTATAGGGGTTTCAGAACGTGTTCTTTCTGTGTGGTTGCCTAGAATTTTAACCCTTGGTGGGTGTGCCCAGTTGGGAAAGGGGCTGATTAAAGGCTCGCCTGGAAGAGGAGAACTCAAAAAGTTCCAGGGTCTAGGGACCCAGCGTCTCCATGGAGTAAGGGCTCTTCTTCTTTGGGAAGTGTTCTTTATTTTTTGGCTGTGCTGTCTTCGTTGTTGGGAGCGGCGGCTACTCTAGCTGTGGTTTGCGGGCTTCTCACTGCCATGGCTCCTCTTGTTGTGGTCCCCGGGAGCTAGGCATGCTTCAGCACACGGGCTTAGTTGCTCCCCGGCATGTGGGATCTTCCCAGACTGGGGATCCAGTCCCCTGCATTGGCAGGCAGATTCTTAACCACTGGACCACCTGGGAAGTCTGTTTGGGGAATTATTCAAGGCACATCATCTGTGCCTTGAATTATCAAAAGGGCATTGAGGTTAAGATAATTTCAGTGCTCTCTGTCAGGGCATTTTTAATGATAAAAAAGCATGTTTTTATAAAACTCTGAAATTCAACATGACTTTTCTTCTGGGGAGGCTGATCTCCCCATCTTCTGTCCTGGGAGGGGTGGTTCTTTTCAAACCAGGTCAGCAGATTCTTTGAAACCCTTTTTGAGTCTCAGTCACCCAGACCAATACCTGTAACCAGTTGTCCAGTTTGAGAAGCCTCGAGAGGACTTGCGTAGACCTCCATGGGGCTCCTGCCAGCTGCTGGCCTTGGGGGTGATGGCTGTGGCAGCTGATTTAACAAGCTGCCTGTTCTGGGCCAGGCCACTGCCTCAGCCATGGAGAGAGGTGTTGATCAGGCTGACGGGGCAGCAAATCCCCCTGAGCCCCAGGTTGGAAGTAAATTAGTTAAACGTTGCTCTTAGGCTCCGGACAAATTGCTTTCAGTTTTTGCTGCCAAAAGAGAACTCTGAAAACAGGGTGTAAATTGGGTTATTTACACTGTCTCTGTTTTTGTTGCTTCCATGAAGTCCGAGGAGGAGGGCGCTGGTCCAAGGGAGCTTTTCAGGTTCTTCTGGTACCTGGCATCAGGTGAAAAGGGGGTGGGCGTGTGTGTGGGGGTGAAGTGCCCTTGAATGCAGGAAGTGTGGTGACCGGACAGGCCTTTGAGGTGCCTGGGACCAGCCCCTTTCGTTAGATCAAAGAAATACCTTTTGTTTTTCCGCTCACACTTTCCTCTGCCCTGGAGCCAGAGTCGTAAAGAGGTGGAGTTGTGAGGGTCTGCATCTGGTGGTTTGGATGGTGGGTGAGGTGCGGGGTGGGGGTGGGGGGCAGGCGGTGGGGAGGGGGGTCTTCCCTCCGGCTGAACACTTCCTGGATCCTGCTCCCAGACCTGGCGTGTGCAGGGATCTGCCTGGTCTAGCCTGGGCACCCCGGGGTCTTGTAGGGCCCTGTCTGAGCTGGGCTCTAAGCTGGAGAAACCAGCCGCACAAAGGTGGATTTCACTCCAGGCTAAGTGTTTTGTGCTGAATCATTTGCATTCATTAAATGTAGTGAAGGGTGAGTGATATTTAAGGCAACGGGTGATGGGTTTGCTGGAGGCTGCTGCCTTCGAGGCTCATTAAGAATTCTTGGGGCCAGGGAGAGGATGGGTGCTGCTCATTCAAAGCTTACTTAACTTCTGACTGCCTTGGGCAGAGGCCAGCAGCTAAAATATGAAAAATGTTTGCCCAGGAGCCCCCAGAGCCTGGCCAGACTGCCCTGGCCAAAGACAACACACACTTACAATTCATTATTTAGCCTCCTGTGAGTTTGCTCTTGTCTCTTCCTCCCCTGGGACCTGGCTTAGTTGGGGGCACAAGCAGGGCCAGGAAGGCTCCTATAAATTTTCGGGGGAAGCCTGGCCTAAAGCAAGTGCTGTCTGCATTTACCCCACCTGCCCCTGTCCCCTGCTGATGGACTGTAAGCTGTCTCTGAGGGTTTGCTCTGGTAAACCAGGCCACCATAAATATCCTTGTATCTATGCCCTTATGCTCATATACTTGAAGGATAACTTCCCAGAAGTGGAGTTGCTCTGTCAAAAGATTAGAACTATATCAAAGTTAGGTACACCATTCTTTATGTATGTTATTTTTCTGGGGAGGAAGTTTATAGCTCTCATCAAACTTCTGAATCACTGGCTGGGTAAAATCACACAGGTTAACATGTGAAAACTGGCAAGCATGATTCAAAAGTGAGGCATTGCTAGGGTGACTGAGAATTTATCATCCAACCTGGGGCATTATTCGTGATTATGCCCAGACAACCCTCAGAAGCCAGGGTTGTTCCAGGTAACTTGGGAGGGTGGCAGCCCAGTGCCCCCACGATCTTTTTCCCTTATCTCTGGGATGACCTCTCTTCTACACTGTGGTGGTCTGAATGACCTGCTCCTTTTTATTTTCCATTCTATCAGCTGTGTTCTTTTTGTTTCTCCCAAACAAAATGCTGAGCTTGGTAGGATAGGTCCAGTCCCTGACCTTTGTTTTCCCAGATGCTCAGTGGTTGTTCAAGTTATTCTTGGATTCCCAAAACCAGAATCTGAGCCCTGGAAGCAGTGTTCCTAGTCTGCAGGATGAAAGTGATAATATCCACCTCATAGAGACATGCATGCTAAGTTGCTTCAGTTGCGTCCAGCTCTTTGCAACCCCGTGGACCGTAGCCCGTCAGGCTCCTCTGTCCATGGGTTTCTCCAGGCAAGAACATTGGAGTGGGTTGCCTTGCCCTCCTCCAGGGGATCTTCCCGATCCAGAGATTGAACCCATGTCTCTTCTGTCCCCTGCATTGTCGGGCAGGTTCTTTACCACTAGCATCACCTGGGAAGCTATGACAAGGGGTTAATGAAGGAAAGTTTGTTTAGGGGCATTGCAATGTAGCCTTTATTCCTGGGAGGCAAGCTTCAGGGGCAGGCATGTTTTCATATGTTGTCACTCTTTATTGACGTATACTTTATTGATGTATTGAGCACTGCCAGCTGTCTAGATTGGTTTTTTCCCCCATTTCTCCAATTATTACCATCGCCTTAATTGCCCTTGTATCTGTTCCCTCCCCTTATATCTCATTGTCCATGACTTTGTTATTAAGGTCTTGCCATTCCTCCCTTGGAATACTGCTGGAAAAGTGAGTTTTCGATGGCAGGATCCTTTTTTTTTCCTTCTCAAAAATATCAAAAAGACATGCACTTTATGAACCTTGAGATGGAAACATCCGATGAGAAGCGCCAGACTAAGATAAAAAGGAAGCTGAATGAGAAGGGGGAAGAAGTAAAAAGAAGACTGGCTGAGGTAATGCAGGAGTATGAGGAGGCAAAGCATGTGATAGCATGTACACCATCATGTGTAAAATACAGAGCGAGATGGAAGCTGCTAAATAGCACAGGGAGCCCAGCTCAGTGCTCTGTGATGACCTAGAGGGCGGGAGGGGTCGGGGGGGAGGCTCATGAGGGAGGGAATATATATATGCATATAACTGATTCCCACTGTTGTACAGGAGAAAGTAACGCAACATTGTAAGGCAGTTATATTCCAATAATTAAAAAATGAATTAAAAAAAAAAACCCCTCAGGTCACTGAAAAAAAAAATGCAATGGCAGAATGCAGTTTCCAGTATACCCTTTAAGGAGCTGAATCAGCAATAGTTAATCTAATCAATATCATGCAGTTGAGATGCTCTCAGAATCAGAGGAAAATGGACAGTGAGATGAAAATGATGAAAAAAATGTGATAATTAGGTAAACAGACTCAAGATTTTAAAAAGTAGTAAAGGATAAAAGTGCTGCTCAGTCGTGTCTGACTCTTTGTGACCGCATGGACTGTAGCCCACCAGGCTCCTCTGTCCGTGGGATTTCCCAGGCAAGAGTATTGGAGCGGGTTGCCCTTGCCTTCTCCAGGGGATCTTCCTGACCCAGGGATCAAACCTGTGTCTTCTGCATTGACAGGTGGATTCTTTACCACTGAGTTACCTGGGAAGCCCCAAACAAAGGAGATACAAGTAGAATTAAAAAGCATATTCTAAGAGGTAAATAAGACACAGTAAATACAACAAAGGAAGAATTCTAGTATTAAAACATAAACCAGACTAAAGCAAAGACAAATATATCAGTTAGTATGATAAATTTCAGTGAAATATGTCTCCCACGGAGATAAGACAAGATTGAGTTAGGAAGGTTTCATGTTCTTTACATGAGACAAACCTAAAATGTGGACAGAGTTCATTTCATTATAACTTGAGGCCAGTAGCTTAATTTATTTCATTTATTATTTAGGAAATAATTTAAGGCTATTTCTTCTGAGTACAGCTTTGAAATGAATAAATTTGGAATGAAAAAAATATAGAATTGGTAAGTTCCATTGCTTTAGAAAAAAACAAAGAAACAAAACTTAGGCAAATCCAGTCAAGAAAAGGTCAATAGCAAAGCAAGAAAAGAAAAAGAAGCCTTAACCTCATCCTTAGCCTCAAACAATTTCTTGAGTACATACCAGGTACCTGGTAGATTTTGGAGACTTAGAGCAGGTAATGAGATGGAGCTTACTGTTCAGTGGGGAGAACTCACTAAAACGTGTACTGATAATTCCAGTTGGAATAATTGCCATGGAAAAGATTTTTTTAAGTTGTCAAGGGTTACCACGTTCAGTGCAATGCTGAGAAATCGATGCTGGGAAAATAAAAGTTATTGAAATGTATTCAGGAGCCAATAGGGTGATTGACTAGACAGTAACTATTAAAAACAGCTGACACTATTTATAAAATAGATAACTAATAAGGACCTAGTGTATAGCACAGGGAACTCATACTCCGTAATGGCCTATATGGGAAAAGAATCTAAAAAAAAGAGTGGATATATGCGTAAGTGATCCACTTTGCTGTATAACAGAAACTAACAACATTGTAAATCAATTACACTCCAATAAGAATTTTTAAAAAATAATCGAAAGATAGAAAACAAAAACCTTCCACCAAGATGTTGTATCAGACAGCCTTGAGGGGAAATTTCAAAAGACACAGAGGAAAATAGAGCCTTGTAGTGCTTTGCAGGCTGTCACAGAGCCAGGGAACAGATGGACAGCTATTCCATACGTGTCACAAAGTTGGTATGACCTTGCTCCTAAATGCTGGCTAACAGCACAGAAGAGGGACATGCACTACTTAGAAATACTGGTGCGAAAGTCTAAAAAAAATACTGGCAAATTAAATCTAATACTATTTTTAAAATAATGTGTCATAAACAATTAGGATTTACTCCCAAAATGCATGGATGTTTTAATCTCGTGTAATTCATCAAAATAAGAAGTCAGAGGACTCACACACGTATCTCCATCTTTGGCTGTATGGAGAGCTAAGATGCAAAAATAACATTAGATATAAATTAACATCTGCTCTTATTTTTTAAAATTTCAAGCCACAGCATATTTGAAAATGAAATTATAATGCTGTTCTCTTTTAAAGTCACTAAGTTAAAATAGTAAAGTCTCTACCATTTAACATGATTCTGGAAACTGGAGCTGAAATAATACTGTAAGAAAACAAAAGTTGGACTTTTCTGGTGGTCCAGTGGTTAAGGATCCACCTGCCAATGCAGGGAACACAGGTTTGATCCCTGCTCAGGGGAGCTGCCACAATGAGAAGCCCAGGCACCCCCAACTAGTGTGTGGCCCCTGCTTGCCATAAGGAGCCCTTGTGCAGCAAGGAAGACCCATGTAGCCATAAATAAATAAAACAGAAGTCAAAGTAAAGTTAATGTCTTTTGCTGGTGGTGTCAGTTTTTTATATGTGAAACCCAGTTATCAACTGAAAGCCATTAGAACAGTAAGAGGGTTGAGTCATTTGGCAAAACTACACAAAACTCAGAAATTTCACTGCTTATCAGCGAGTAACCTTTTACAAAATAAAACGGAAACATTTACCCCATTCACAAAATCGGCAACAACAAGAAAACCTGCAAGAGAGTGAGGCATAGGGATTTCCCTGCCAGTCCGGTGGTTAGGACTCGGTGCTTCTGCTGCAGGGCGTACAGGTTTGATCCTTGGTGAGGGACCTAAGATCCTGCAGGCTGTGAGGCTTTTTCAAGAAGAAAAAATAAACAGGCCTAAAGCGATAGAATGGAAACTGTTTTTTGAAGGAGTCAGTAAATATCACCCTTCTCTCCTCTGAACTGGAAACCAGTGGATGCAGGGAGGAAGGAAAGACAGAGAGGAATTGGAGAGAAGGAAGTCCCTGCATCACCTTTATTACAGATAAAGGTGAGCTTGAGGAACAAGGTTATAATCTGAAGAGGATTGTCTGGTTCATCCCTGAATTAGGGGGTGTGTGTGTGTGTGTGTAGGCTATGTGTATAAAATGTGTCCTGTCTGCGGGGGGTCTGTTCCCCGCCCCCCACCCTAAGGGGATATCTCAGCAAACATGCTGAGACATCACCCCTCCCTGGGACCTGTGAGAGAAGGTGGAGTGAGGCTGCGGTGGTGCCCCCTCCACTGAAATGGGGAGCGGTTATTCCTCCTCAAAACTCCCTTTGCTGTCTGAACTCACCCGGGTTTAACTGTTGGAGCCCCTGGACATCCGGGGGTGTGGGTGCCTGGAATGTGGCTCTTCCTTCTGAGGGAAAGACACAGCTGTCGGCTCTTCCCGCTTCCACCTTCACTAACCACGCTGCTGCTTCAGGGATGCTCCCAGGACACCTGGAGAACAGAGAGGATTTTCCCCAAAGGCTCTCAAATGAATTAAAACAGGACAGCATTTAAATGAATTCCAAGGCAGCCTCTGCACCCCATCCACTTCCTATCTGTTTTCCAGCCCAAGTCATGCACAGACCCATCTTCTTCTGAAAAGTTAAAGAAAAGAACGGGAACCTTCACTGCTCTGTCCACTGTTGTATTCTCTAAGACTTGGAACAATGCCTGGCACTTAGTAGGTACTCGGTCACTTAATGATCATTCTCAGAGGGGGAAAGTGTGACAGGTAATGCAGAAAGGGCCTCGTATTAATGAGCTTATTGATTACAAATTAATGAGAAAAATATAGCGATAAAAATAAACAAGGAAAAAGGTAGACAAGGAAGTGCAGTAGAAAATTCGGCTAACCAGTAAACAAGATTGTTTTATGTTGTTAAGGACAGACTAAATGTCTTAAGTGACTTGCAGAATAAAACATGCTATTATTTTAGGACTCTCAAATTGGCAAAGAATATCAGTGTTGGTAAGGAAGCATAGATGGGCACAACCTTTTTAAAGAGCAGTTTGTCATTTATCAAAACCCTGAAATTGTATTCTCTGTGGTCCAGGGGCAGTTCTGTTTCTAGAAACATTCTCATTACCAAGGTGCATAGGTGCCTATGCAGAGAGGTTCGGTGGGGGCGTTGTTTATAATGGCAAAACAGTTACAACGATCTGAATGTCCACAATTAGATTAGGGTGTTAGACAAACAGATTATAATACACGTGGTTGAATAATACGCATGGTTGAAATGAATGGGCTAGAACCATGCGAACAGACATGGAAAGATACTTGTGGTTAATTGCAGAGCAAAAAAGCCGTTTGCAGAATAGCAGGTGTTGTGGGTTGAATGGTGTCTCCTAAAAGGATATGATTAAGTCCTAACCCCTGGCCCCTGTGACCGTGGCCTTATTTGGAAATAGGGTCTTTGCAGATGTGCTTAAGTTGAGAGACGTCATTCAGATCGGCTCTAATCCTACGTGACTGGTGACATTCTTATAAGAAGGGAAGAGATGGAGACATGCACAGAGGCCAGAAGGTTCCCTGACGGTGGAGACAGGAATTGGAGTGGTGCGGCTCCATGCCAGGTCTTCCCTGATGGCTCAACGGGTTAAGAATCTGCCTGCCATGCCAGAGACATAGGTTCGATCCCTGGGTTGGGAAGATCCCCAGGAGGAGGAAATGGCAACTCATTCTGGCATCTTTGCCTGAAAAATCCCATGGACAGAGGTGTCTGCCGAGATACAGTCCATGGGGTCGCAAAGAGTTGGACATGACTGAGTGAGCGGAGAGAGATCTCCAAGCCCAGCTATTCCAAGGATAGCCTGCACCCACCAGAAGCTGGGAGAGAGGCCTGGAACAGACTCTTCGAGAACCTCCAGAAGGAACCAAGCTTTCCAACACCTTGATTTCGCACTTCTGGCCTCCAGAGCTGAGGGAGAATAAGCTTCCATTGTTTTAAGCTACCCAGCTGTGGTAATTTGTTATAGCAGCCCTGGGAAGCTAACAGAACAGGTATGGCATTATCCCGTAATGCCTTCTGTGAATGTGTCTGCTGCTCTCTCCGTGACAAAGAGCTTCTTCAGTCCATTTTCTACCCTAACAACCACTTCCTCGGAAACAGGGAGGGACTCACTGTGTTGGTGATTTTTTTTGTTTTTTTTTTTCTGTCAGGGGACAGCCTGAGCCAGGTAGATTTGTATTTCACCTCCTTTGTCTACTCCACCCCTGACAAACCAGTGTCCTAGTAGCCTTTAGCTACGCCCCGCACCCCACCCCCACTCCATCATCCCTTAAACTCTGAGCATCCTCAGTTGCCTCAAGCTCATGCTTTGTCTTTTGCGTCTTTTTCTATTTGCCAAGGCCCCCTTCCTTCTTAAAACCTTGTTGTTATTGAGCAGAGCCATGTGGGATCTTGGTTCCCTGACCAGGGACTGAACCTTTGGCCCTTGGGGTGGAAGCTCAAAGTCTTAACCGCTGGACCACCAGGGAAATCCCTTAAAATCTTGTTTTGAGGAGGCTTCTTCCAAGGCGCTTCTCTGCATCCCCCTTTTACTCTCACTCTGAGTTAAAAGCTTGCCTTGTGCACCTACCTATCACACTGTGTGATAACATGGGTAAGCCTGGTGTTTAGGATAGGTTTTTCCTTTGAGCCAGACAACAGGAGATTGGAATCTTGTGTTTGTCATGGACTTGCTGTGTGACCTTGAGCAAGTGACTTTAGCTTTCTGTGCCTTGGTTTCCTCATCTGCAGAATGGGGATCATAGTACCTACCTCATTGGGTGGTCGTAAGCATTAACAGTGGTTAAAGCTCTTGGAACAGTGCCTGGCACATGGTACGTGGTCAGTGAGCCCTCACTGTTATTGTAATTATACGTTTACTTGTCTGACTCCCCCACTAAACAGAGATATTTAAAGGCAGTAATTGTGTTTTTCTCTCTCCATCCCCAGCGTCTTGCAGAGTACTTGGCCCATGGTAGGTGCTAAATAAGTGTTTGTTGAATTAATAATGATAATTAATGTAATTGCCGACCAGGATCCCAGACTGGGCTTTGACCTCCACTCTGCTGGTTCCACATTATGCAGGGGCCAGTGGGTGTTTCCTGAGCATCTCCAGTGGGCAAGGCAACCACAGTGGAGGCGGTGGAAGAGTGGATGACCAGCTCCTGACCTCAGGGAGCTGACAATCTAGTGGGGAAAGCAGTGGAAGCTTATGAAATGTTAACAGCATTAGGTCTTTTTTTTTTTTTTTTAGCGTTAGGTCTTAATAACCATTTGTGGGAGCAACAGAAGAATGTACATTCAGAGTTCACTGTTTCAGTCCTTGTTTTCCAAATTCCTTTCAGAGTTTCTTTTTAATAGTGAAATGTAGACCTGGAGGCTTTGTCAGGTTCAGATGTGATTTTTTTTTTTTCAGATATACTTTCCTCAGTAGGCACATAACCTTTGGTTGTCTCTCTGGAATTAGCAGCCATCAGTAATCATTGCCAGATCCATTATTTCATTGGGGGGGCTGTAAAATGGTGATATTCTATTTCTCTATGGAGACTTATTTGAAGATCAGTTGCCCCTCGTTAACTGTTTGGTTACCATGAGATATAGCTGTTCAAGAAAGGGAAAGTAAATGCTTCTTGACCAGTGTTTAACAAGTTGATTTTCTAGCATTCTTCAAAGGTGTCATTTTGGTCTCTTTAGAGAAAAGTTTTTTTAAAATTTTATGGTTTGGCATTACTGGGGTCTTTAAACCTTGTTTATTAGAGTATAGTTGATTTACAATATTGTGTTAGTTTCAGAATTACAGCAAAGTGAGTCAGTTATACATATATCCCTTGTTTTTAAGGTTCTTTTCCCGTATAGGTCATTACAGAGTATTGAGTAGATTTCCCTGTGCTATACAGGAAGTTCTCATTAATTATCTATTTTATATATAGTAGTGTGTATATTGGAGAAGGCAATGGCACCCCACTCCAGTACTCTTGCCTGGAAAATCCCATGGAAGGAGGAGCCTGGTAGGCTGCGGTCATGGGGTCGCTAAGAGTCGGACACTACTGAGTGACTTCACTTTCACTTTTCACTTTCACACACTGGAGAAGGAAATGGCAACCCACTCCAGTGTTCTTGCTTGGAGAATCCCAGGGACGGGGGCGCCTGGTGGGCTGATGTCTGTGGGGTCGCACAGGGTCGGACACGACTGAAGCGAATTAGCAGTGTGTATATGTCAGCCACGATTGCCCAGTTTATCTCTCCCCTTGGGCTCTCTCTTTTTTTTTTAACATCATTGTGAATTCATAGATTTTAAACTCATCCGATGTGTTAAGCGACTTCCCTAGTGATTCAGACAGTACAGAATCTGCCTGCAATGCAGGAAACTCAGGTTCAATCCCTGGGTCTGGAAGATCCCCTGGAGAAGGGAATGGCAAGCCACTCCAACATTCTTGCCTGGAGAATTTCATGGACAGGGGAACCTGGCCGGCTATAGTCCATGAGATCCCAAAAACTCAGACACGACTGACTGACTAACACACACATCACCCACAATGTGTTAAGGCCATGTGGTTTTTAACCCTTATGGATGCTTAAATGGCCCTTGTTTGCCTCACAGGACCCTCCTCAAGCTGGCCCTGATGTGACCATCAAGATGGCCTTTTGATGTGACCCTGCTTTGTCTTTGCTCATTTCCTTGTGTGATAAAATGCTCCAAGTTCATCCTGCACATTTCCTGCCCAGACCTGGAATCAGAACTTCCCTAAGGAGGAAGGGCATGAACTTTTTAGTGTATCAGTACAATAGTAGCAAGCCGCTTTCCAGAAGGACAATATAATTTACACTGTCCGGAATTCACTGGTACCCCAGTTGCTAAGACTCCATGCTCCCAATGCAGAGACCCTGGGTTCAGTCCCTGATCAGGGAACTAGATCCTGCAATGAAGAGTTTGCATGCCACAGCTAAGACCTGATGCAGCCAAATAAACAGATAAAAACTTAACACTCCTACCAGCAAAGCACAAGGACCGTTTTCTCCATCTACTCCACCAGTGTTAAGTGTTATTTTAAAAACTTGGAATTCGCTTGATAGGGCAGTATGATTAGCATTTCTTACTTGCATTTGTGTTTTTAATTTGCATTAATTCGGTTACTGGTACATTGGAACATTTTCTTATATTTATTAATCATTTATATCTGTTTTGAGAAAACATGCTATTTTGACCACATCACTATTAGAATTTTAGTGGTTGAGATTGATTTGTAACTGTGCATCAAGACCAGCGACCCCTCTTCTGTCCATTGCTAGAAACCATTTTCCTAATTGGTCGTTTGCCATTGAGAATTGTTTACAACCTCTATTTTATGGAGTCAGATATTTTCCTTCATAAAGCAAAGAATTTTCCAGTCCACCCTCATTGGGGCCTAATGGGATCAGAAAGCTGAACCCTAAGAGTTTACCTCCAGGCATTAGTTGGCGTCTAAACATTGACTGTGCTATCCTTACCTCACTACAGTCGGGTCCCTCGAGGCCAGAGGCCTGTCTCGTTCCAGCACGGTCTGGATCCGTTTACACTGAGACAAACTTGTTCTGACTGTCCTTCCTGTGAAGGTGGGAAGTGACTGAAGTGATGAGCCACTGCTAATCCGAGCACTGCCTGAGGGTTCCCAGGGTAGCCGGCCATAGAGCGGTCCCAGCAGTCGGCGGCTGCCCACCCCGTGGAGCCCCGCTGAAGTGACCAGCTCCGTTGGGCAGCTGTGGGACGAAGCTTCAGACCTCAGGATCTGTTCAGAAACCTCTTACCCAGATGGCAGAGACTGAGTGGGTAGCTCTTAGCAACTCCATATGGTCTGCATGAGAGAGATGCCAAGGCCTACCCTGGGTAAGAGATGGTTGTCATGGAACGGAGTTCCTCAAAGATCTTGAACATAATAATCGCAAGCAATAATGGCTAAGAGCCCAAACTCACATGATACTTAAGTTAATACGTGCCAGGCACTGTTCCAAACACGCTACATTGGTTAACATGTGAATTTACTTTTCGCAAGCCTAGGAGGTAGATACTGTTATTAGCACCATTTTATAGCTGCAGAAATGGAGACACCGAGAGGATAAACAGCTTGCCCAAGGTCATACACTCGGTAAGTGGGGGAGGAGAACTGAAGTCAGACAGTCTGACTCCAGACTCTGAGCTCTTGTCACATCTCCATCCTGCCTGTACCCGATGGGCCAGGGGTCTTAAAGTCATGCAGCTCTTCAGACTTCCCAGAGGGCATTTCGTCCCTGCAGGATAAGGAGCAGCTGGCTTTACAGATGGGGAAACTGAGGCCTGAAGAACATAGTGACTTGCTCAGAGCTGCCTGTGCAAGTCAGATGCAGGTCTTCTGTAGGTTCACTCATTTGGCATCCAAGTCAAACTTCTTGAACCTCCTAGGAATAGAATTGCCCTTAGACAGGTATTGTACAAACAGCAGTTGCCTTTTCCCTTTGAGAGGGCCCACATCTCTGGGTCTGGTGAACAGAGGGGTCTTACTCAGGACTTTCCTGGACTCTTGAGGACCGCAGTAGGTGTTGCTCTTGGGGTCTCATTGTCTGAGCCTGGGCTGGCCATTTCTGGAAGTTGACTTCTTTGCCCTTGCGTGAGGAGCAGCCAGCTGAGTTCCAAGAGGAGCAGGATGCTGGGTCTGGAGTTCTGGAAAAGTCGAGTGGGAAGTGCCCCACGGTCTTCTTGCTCCTGGCCTAATGGCTCAGACCATTTTTAGATGTCAGGAAGTGTAACAGTATGGTACATTTATCTTGATGAATAATGGAAGAGCCTAGGGAAGGTACTGTACTTTTCCTGGTGAATTATTTACCAGGAGCCTCTAATTTGAGGCTCTCCATTTTAAGTGGTCTGGATCGGGAGTACCTAGAGCCCCTCTCCCCCACCCCTCCCAAGTACAGGTTAGCTGTAACCTTTGGTGTCTAGTGTTATACTGGGCAGCCCTGTGACCTGTCGCCAGAGACTCTGAGTTTGGAGTCCCTGTGGCTTCTGGGTTGGCTGGCAGGAGGGGCTGGGGAAGAACTCCCTACTGGAGATGCCTGGTGAGGGGTTTCCCTTGCCTGGAGGAGGCTGGGGTCAGTGTGGGGCTGGAGGCTGCTCTGCAGGTGTGGAGAATCCTTTGTGTGCTTACGTGTGTGTGCGCGCGCATACATACATGCTCCGTGTCTGTCTTTTTCTTGTCTCTCTCTCTGGGTCTCTCCAGGACTGTTACCTGCCTCTGTCTCTGAGTTTGTCCGTGTCTCTACCTGTTGATCCGGGGCTCTCTCTGTGTCTCTCTCTTCCCCACTGCCCTCCCTCCCCACTCTCTTCCTTTCTCTACCATCTCTCCCTTCCCCCCTTTCTCTGTCTCTTTCTCCCTCCAGCCCCCCTTTTCCTCTTCTCCCTGTCTTCGCCCTTTTCTCCATCGGCGTCTGTTTCTCTCCCTCTCTCTCTGCGTGACTGTAGAGGCCTGTGAGAGGCACCTCCTAGGATGGAGGGACAGCCAGTTCCAGACTTAAGTGAAGCCAGATCTTGGTGCCTTCCAGACCCTGACTTAAAGATCGACAGAGTAGGCATAAAATAAACTTTAGGTCTTTGTCATTTTTTTGGCTATCCAGTTATTGCATCAGCCACTCTTAGGGGCTTTTTTTCTTCTTCTAGCTATTTGTGTGTACTTTATGTTTTATAACATCCCCGCCCCCGAAAGTCAGTTATCCCCAGGCTTTAAGCATCTGGTAATGAGTTGCAAGTTTTTGGTGCTTTTAAAAATAACTTACAAGGAATAGTTTCTGTCCCTTATTCTTCAGATTCTATTTTCCTCATCTGTTGTTACTGATTTGGGGATTAAAATACATCTTCTGCCATCTTTAGCCAGAATGCTTTTTCGAAACAGCTGATTTTTCAAAAGTGACTTTTTTTTTTTTCTGGTTATTGTCGTTAAAAAAAAAAAAAAAAGAAGCAAATCATCAGTGATGCAGTTAAGAAAGAAAAGAATACAATTGGGTTTTACCTTATTAGAGAGTTTAGATTTTAAGCCATAAAGTGAAGTTTATAAGGAGTCAAGGAAGTGTCTGATGCTTTGATTCTAATTAAGTAGCTGGCCTGCCTTCTCCTTTCTGTTCTGTCCCTTGATCTCCACCCTCCCCCAACTGGGCAAGACTCAATTGAGTGATGCTGGAGCTGTGACCCCAGCTACAGTAGTTGATCCTTGGCATGAGATAGCTTTCCCCGTCGACATTTCCCTGGCCACGCGTGGTAGCTGAGGGGTTGAGGGGAGAGCTTGGATGGCTGCAGCGGATCTGTCCTCAGAAGGGGCCACTGCGAAATCCCACCCCTACACCCTCCGCAGCAGCCTAGAGGCCTGGAGGGCACCGTCGCCTCTTTTTTTGAATTGTCCTGCACTTAAATTTTTTTTTTAGCTTATTTTTATATCTGGCTGCGCTGGGTCTTCGTTGGTACTCAAGGGCTTTTTCTCGTTGTGGCGAGCAGGGGCTCCTCTCTAGTTGCGGTGCGCGGCCTTCTCATTGTGGTACCTTCTCTTGTTGTGGAGCACAGGCTCTAGGCTCACGGGCCTCAGCAGTTGCGGTTCTCGGACTCTAGAGCACAGACTCAGTAGTTGTGGCGCATGGGCTTAATTGCTGCTTGTCATGTGGGATCTTCCCGGACCAGAGAGCGAACCCATGTCTTCTGTGTTGGCAGGCAGATGTTTTTAACCACTGGACCACCAGGGAAGTCTGCACAGTTGCTTCCTGAAGCCAGTGGCTCTCCCAAGCCACCTCCTTCAGTCTGGGTTCTTCTCTTTGTGTTTCAGGTGATGCTTTAAGCCTGGAGCATCTGTTTTCCTGGAGAGAAGGGTGGGTTTCCAGAAGCAGCTGCTGGTCGGACAGGTGGAGAAGGAAAGAAAGGAAGGCTGGGGGAAGGGCACTTGGAGGACGATGTCGGGCCGCCTTGGTCTCCGGCACATGTGTTTGGCATCGCCGCGTGTCAGCGGCTGTGTGGCAAATGCAGCCCATCGCCGCAGGCCCTGCGTGGCTCCTGCTTTCCACATCACACATAGCAGAGCGATTTCCTCACATTCCCCACTCTTGTCTGCTCCGGGAAGTGGTTTGCAGAGCACTTCTAAATATAAAAGTATGAGACTGCCTCCCTCTCTTATCCCTTTGAAACCAGCTGAAGGCCAGCCTCTTTAGTCACATTTTGGGTTTGGGGGGAGGAGGATGGAGGGGCAGGGAGAAGCTGGCGGAGTGTGTGTGCCTGATGCGTGTTTTCCCGGGCTCTGCTGGTCCCCAGATGCGTGGGGGGAGCCGCGCAGGGCTGGTTCCACGGGGCACATGGAGAGAGGAGAGTGGAGGCTCAAAGACTGCCTTTCAAACTGTGGGCAGGTATGTTCAGCCACTTACTTGTTTTAAAATTTTTCATTTTCTTCTTCCTTCCCCATACCCAACAGTATGTTATTCTCCTGGGAAAAAACAGCAGGATGTAGGCGATGGCCACAGGGAAAGCACTTTAGAACGGAGTGCTGAAGGGAATAAAATGAGAAGCAGAGTGAGAGATAATGCGTTTATATAGGTTAAAAATAGCCACATGCAAAGCAAAATCGCATCTGACCAGAGCACGTACAAAGAGAGGATTTACATTAAACAGGACGGAGTGGTAGTTGGAGGTGGCCTTGGGTAAAAGGGAATAAAGTGAAAGAAATGAAGAGCAGCCAGAGTGGTAACGCGAAAAGAACACAGGGTTGTCCCTGGTGGTCCAGTGGTTAAGACTTCACCTTCCGGTGCACGAGGTGTGGTTGGGGTGCTCAGATCCCATGTGTCTCCTGGCCAAAAAACCGGGACATAAAACAACAGAGACGATAGTGTAATAAATTCAATGGAGACTTAAAAAAAAATGGTCCACACCCAAAAAAAAAAGCACACAGACATGGGAGTCAGACAGATCTGGGGGCACGTCTCCCCCCACCGTCACTGGGATAGCTTTGACCCCAGTTTCCGCCTCTGTGAAGTGAGGCTGGTCTCAGTGGAGGGTTCTTTGGATGAGAAATAATGTGTCTATGAAATAAGGGCCGACCAGAGCAGACAGACTAGCTAAGGCCGTGCCGACCAATGGAACTTTTTGCAGAGACAGAAGTCTGACATCTGTGCTGATCAGTATGGTGGCCACTAGCCACATGTTGCTCCTGAGCACTTAGAATGTGACTGGTGGGGTGGAGGAAATGAGTTTTCAGTTTCGTTTCATTTTAATTAAGTTACATTTGAATAGCTGCATGTGGCTAGTGGCTGCCATATTGGCCAGAACAGGTCGAAGGGATGTTTTAAGTTCTTTAAGAGGTAGGGAGGGGACTTCCCTGGTGGTCCAGTGGCTAAGACTCCGAGCTCCCAGTGCAGGGGGCCCAAGGTTTGATTCCTGTTCAGGGAACTAGATCCCCCATGCCATAACTAAGACCTGGCACAGCCAAATTAAATAAATATTAAAAAAAAAAAAAAAAGAGGATTTTCCCTCATTAGTGGAGTTGAGATCACTCCACCTAAAAGACAAGGACTCATTTTCTCCCCTGATGGGGAATTTGGGGTGTATGCTCATTGCCTTAGAGATGGTTAAAAAGAGCTCAGAAAACTGAATCTCCCAGAGTTTTCCGAACCTGTCTTGAAAATAAATAGATGAAGTCAGGTCCAACTAATCCCATAGTAGTGGTCCCCAGGCTGTCCTCTGCTTTGACAGGAAAGGCTCTGAGAAACTCATGCCCAGGCCCACCCTGGCACTGTTCTCACTGTGGTGCCCCTGGGCCCCTCCCCACTACACCTGGGAGGTAGACCGGCTTGGGGCCTGGGTCTCAACCCCACCCCTGGCCCCAATAAATGGCTGTGGAGCCTGCATTGAGTCCTTTTCCATCTTCCCTGGAGGATGAGCGCTAGACCCCTTGTTCCCTCTGGGGTCCCTGAGCACCCCGGCTGAGCATCCCTGAGGTCTTCCTGGGGCCGAGCTCCAGCTTCCTTTCCCAGGCTCTTGGTCCAGCGGCCCCCTTGCCTGCCTGCAGTGTCTGTCATTTCCATAGTCCACTCTCTGGTGTCTTCAGGAGACAGCTGGCTGCAGTCTCTCTCTCTCTCCTTGGGGCTGAGGATGAACATGGAGGGTGCAGAGGACCCCTGGTTCCCCCTGGTGGTTCTGTCCCCCTCTCAAGCCCCCACTGCTCACCAAGCCTTTGGACTCCCCAGGGATCACCTTGCCCAAGGGAGTTTAATCTGGGGTCCATAGTTCCCTAGAACCTCTGGGATTTCGTACTTCTCTGAGAACTATGCAGCCTTTTGTGGGTTTGTACCTAATATGGTTTTTATTTGAATATCCTTGGGGTCAGAAAAGAATCACGAAAACCGGGTGAGGAAACTGAGGCCCAGAAAGGATAATTAAGTTGGCCAGGATTGGATCACGGTAGATGCAGAACAAGATTTCAGGTCAGGTAACTTTTTTTTTTTTTTTATTAGTCTGCTTTGGGATCTTTGGTTGTCCCCTGTGAACTTTTAGCTGTGGCATGTGGGATCTAGTTCCCTGACTAGGGATTGAATCCAGGCGCCCTATATGGGGAACACAGAGTCTTAGCCACTGGACCACCAGGGAAGTCCCCAGATAGACTCCTAAGTGCCTTCGTCTCCCTGTAAATGCGTGTATGGTATTTGCTGTGTGGCCCAGGCCCTCTGGAAGGGCACAGGGTACCATATTGGGCATGGATGTCTCCCCCCAACTCCTGGAGCTTGCAGTCTAGCTTGGGAAATACAGCTCTTGGTCACAGCACGGGCGGGTGTCTCGGGGGTGCTACAGGCAGTGAGCTCTCAGTGCAAGGGGCATGGCCGAGGCAGAGGCCAGATCTCCTGGGGAGGCAGATTGCAAGCCAGGCCACGGGAATTGCAGCAGCTTGTTAGCAGTAATGCTGGTCCCCGGTTTGTAGCCCCCAGCTGCCTCTGACCACACACCTGCCATTTATAGCATTACTCTTAATCCTCCCGGGGCTGGCTCTACATGTGGTGCGTGGGCTTTGGGGGCTGGCTGTGCAGCTGGAGGCCGGGGAGGGGGCAGGAAGGGGACTCTGACCAGCCAGCCCTTTGTTTCTGGTGACTGCCTCTTTTGGGCTCAGCACAGCGAATCCAGGACTAGGTCTTGGTGACTGTCCAGTCACATCCTCTCAATTCTGTAATATTTACAGGTAATAGAACTACCTGGTGTGTGTTGGGGGTGGCCACTGGCCAGGGTCACTCTACCTGTCAGGGGTTGTATTGAGACTAGAACCCAGGTCTCTGCACCCTATGTTCCTTCTTCCTGATCACACTGCCTCACTGGCTTGGTTTTTAATTCATTGCTGCTTCCTTGGAGACATCACAGCCGTTTAAGGGTTCCTAAGGGTGAGAGATATGTCCTAGATATGGTCCCCTCGGCCCCAGCAGAAGAGGAGTTGGTGCTAGGGTCTCATGGCCTGGCTGCTGGCTGGGGAACTGCTGCTGCTTTTTCCAAGGTAAATAAATTTAGCCACACCAGATCTTAGTTTTGATAGGTGGGATCTGATTCCCTGACCAAGGATCTAATCAGGGGCCCCTGCACTGGGAGTCTGGAGTCTTAGTCCCTGAACCACCACGGAAGTCCCTGGGGAGCTTCTCAAACCACATCTCCCAACTGCTGTATCTGCCCCTCTGGGTTCAGATGCACGGGACACTGGACATGAAGACCTACTTGTGCTTTTAGAGATTCATCTTTCCGCTCCAGGGCCTCAGAGGAACAGGCAGGGGAGGACTGAGGTGTGATTTTCATCTAAGGTAGAAGCGCTGGCCCGCTGGGTTTTTTCTGCCCTAATCCCTGGTGATTTTGTTCCGTTTCTCTAATCCGGATGTGGGAGCCTCTCCAGATATTTACAGTTAAATCCCAGGACAGGAAAACTCAGCTGGGTCCCTGGCTCCGCTCCCTCCTGCGTTGCTCCGAGCAAGGGCTGTGATGGCCTGTGGAGGGCTGTGGGGCTGCTGGCGAACCTGTTTTTTTGTAGACGCTGGGGAGATGGGACGGGGCTGAAACCCTGTGCTCTGCCTCTGGGTCTTGGAGTCAACTGTGATGGATCCTCAGCGACCCTCTGAGCCCTGAGGTTCTAGGGCGTGTCCTCAAACGGGGTTGCTGGTGCTGAAACCACTTGTGGGTATTGGTGGTGGTGGAGGGGGAGACTCCAGACCCCCCAGATTCACAAACCCCACTGCAGTGTTATGTGTTCCTGCTGGCCCTGGGGGAACTGGGAAGATGACTGGGACTGCTGCAAGTAACTTGTTCCTGTAGAGACTGATTCCTAAATCCCCTCCCCCCACAGTGACCCATGCCTATGAGCCATGGGCCCTGGGAGTAGCCTGGAGTAGCTAAAAGTACATCAGTGAGACCCCTCAAATCCAAGGGTCTGGGTGCATTGGCCCCTCAGGAAGGAGGAGTGGGGTAGAGATCTTGGTACCCCTGGGGCCTCTCCCTTGGTGCCCTTAGGGTTTCTGGATGGAGGGGACCTGTGGGCAGGGCTGTCCTCCTGTGGGTGAAGGGGCCTGGGGACTGCTCTCTTTCCTGGCATGGAGCCCTTGTGCCCCTTGGGTTGAGGGCTGCCTCTCCTGGCCTGTGTCCTGATGCTGTCGCCTCAGGTGGGGCACAGGAAGTTGGCAGACATCTCCCTTGGGTCCATATGGCACAATATGAACTTCCTTGGCTAGGGCTCTCTAGGCCCCCTGGGAGGATGTCCCCCAGGAATGTGGGGCCTGGAGGCAGGGACCGAGTCTTGGGTGTGGAGGGGTCACAGTCGTGATCACACGCACCCCTGTGCAAGATGCCTGGGCCAGGGCCAGCCTGGGTCATGTTGGTGCCTCTGCCTGGTCCCAAGACGGCTGTGTGAAGGATGGCACTTCTTATTAGGAGGGAGAGAAGGTAGATGGAGTCCCCTGGTATTAGGTTTGGTGGGTTCTAGTGTTTCCCTAGTGGCTCAGACAGTAAAGAATCTGCCTGCAATGCAGAAGGCCCAGATTGGATTCCTGGGTCAGGAAGATCCCCTGGGGGAGGGCATGGCAACCCACTCCAGTATTCTTGCCTGGAGAATCCCATGGAGAGAGGAGCCTAGTGGGCTACAGTCCTTAGGGTCGCACAGAGTTGGACATGACTGAAGCAACCGAGCACGCTCAAAGGACCTCTAGAGTCTGGGGATGTCTTTTCGAGACCAGGAGGACTAGCCCCTGGGAGATGGGTCATTGAGTGGCCCAGATGGATCCTTGGACCGAAGTAGCTGAAATTACTTCAGAGCAGAAAAACTTCCTGCTGCTCTCTGCTCTTCATAAAATCATGTTTACGCATATGTGTGCGCACTCATGCACACGTATACACACATGGGTCGACTGGGCCTGGGGCCCAGAGAGCAGCGAGGAGGGCAGGCACCAAACCAGACGCTTGCTGGGGGGTGGGGAGCCGGAGTTGGGCCACTGCCCACCCAGCCCTTTCTCGAGGGGCTAGGGCCAGGGCCCAGGCAGAGTGAGTGTCTGCATATAGATGGCTGTTGGGGAGCCAAGGAAATGGCTTGGAAAATGTCCTTATTGGGTATTTGCAGCTCCAGCTTCTTTGGGGTCGTGCCTGGTGTGGGCAGATGGCTCTGTCTGCCGGTTTTGTTGGTGGGGGGCAGGGTGTTCTTGAGCCCGCCCTGTGCCCTCCGGGCACTCTGGGCCATGCTATGAGCTTTTCATTTATGAACCCACTTAGTCTCAAGCAGCCTGGGTGGTAGGAGTGGGGTTCTCGTTTCATGGCAAGGGAGAGGGTCCAGAGAGGCCAGTGGAGGTGGTGTTGCTAGGGAGTCGAAGCTGCTCTGCTGAGCGGCTGCCTCAAGGGTCACGTGGGCCAGATATTTCCCTTCTACACCCAGGGTCTGCGTGTAGAAGGTGGGGTACACGGAGGGCTAGGCTGTGAAAGGGGGGCAGCTTTGGGAGGCCCAGGACTGGTGCGCTTCCCTCACGGACTTTCTCCAGACCGCAGCGCTGGGGTATCCTCAAGTCAGGGTTGTGCTGGGGACTGTACCACCTCGATCCCCCCAAAGCCTTCCTCCTCTGTCGTTCAGCCGAAGACTTCAAAGAACTCCTACTTCCCAGCTCCTCCTTGGTCTGCCCGTTTCCCCCCAGACAAAAGACCAGACCAGCACCTCCTGCAGACAGTGAGATGGCCGGACTGGGCGCCCCTTGCAGTGTCTTCTAGGTGAAGTGGGTGTCAAGGCTCCGGGCCAGTCTCCAGTGTGGGGAGCCCAGTGGCCGGGATGTGGGCTCAGAGCAGGGGCCAGGGTCTTAGAGGAGGCCTTGTGGCTGCCCTCCCTGCCTTCTGTAACATCTGAAGCCTGCCCCCGCCAAGCAGTAACCAGGACCTGCTGTGAGCTGACGTCAGGGCACAGGGCCCCTCGGGGCCAGCTTTGATGTTCCCCAGGCCCTGTCGAGGGGGCGCGGGGGGCTCTGAGTGGCAGTCTGGGAATGCAGTATCTCACCACAGCTCCGCCAGCGCCAGGAGGGGACAGGATGCTGGAGGGAGGCTGAACTGGGGTCCCTCTGAGTCATGCCATCTCCTCTCCCAACTCGGGTTTCTGTGGCAAGGGGTCTGTGCTTCCTGCAACCTCGCAGCCCCTTTCCTTCCACCCTGCCCGCCCCGCCCTCACCTGATGATCTGTTCAGAACTTCCCTGCAGTGGCGGCTGCTTCCCATCTGGGGTCTGGGTGGGCATTGGGCCTTGCATGGGGGGAGCTTTATAACATCCCTAGAGCTTGCATCTTTGGGCAGGAAGCGTCATGATGGTTAGGATGACGGTAGCTGCCTGCTGAGTGGGCTCATCCAAGGCATTGCACAAGAAATTGCTGCATTTGCGAGTCACGAGAGGGTGAGAGAAAGCTGGGGTTCCCACTGTGTTCCTTGCGCAAGGTCAGGCACACCGAGTGTGGATCTGACTCAGACCCTTATAACTAACCTCCTGTGGGTGGGCAAGCCTCCGGGTCCCCACTGTGTCTGGAGAGGCCGAGAAGGGGAGCAGGGGTCGTCTACCCCTGGAGGCAGATAAACTCTCTTTGTCTCTGATGAGCGTCTGTAGTTCTGGGTTGAAGGTTCCCAGATTTGAATGCACAGAGGCCTGCTGGGGCCTCTGCCCGAGGCTGCCCATCTGTGTCAGGAGTGGGTGTTGGGAAGTGTTCCGGATGCTTCTGTGCCTGCCAGCTCTCGCCCCGCACTCCTTTGAGGTTCCCTCCATTCAGCCGGTGTTCACTGAGCACCTTTGTGAGCCTGGTGTTATCTGCGGGAGGTGTGTCTCTCTCTGTACCTGGCTGCAGGGAGTGAGACCCATTCTGGGCTCAGCTATTTCCGGGACTGGTTTTGAGTTCTTGGGCGGGGCTGGGAAGAGTGTGGTGTGGGTATGGAGTCGGGCTCCTTGGGTCACGGTCCCAGCTCTGCCACAAATGAGCTATTTGATCTTGAGCAAATCCCTTCATCTCTCTGGACCTCAGTTGACTCAACCAGCTTGCTTAGGGAGGGCAGGGACCGCACTCCAGTGCAGTGTTTGGAAGCGAGTGGGGGTGTTTGGGTTGTGAGGGTGACTGGGGGCAGCTTTGCTGACTGGCACAGTGGATGGGATAGCCCAGCGTGGTGGAGAATTATCCCATCCAGTGAGCCAGCAGGAACCTGCTGAGAAGTATTGGGGGAGCGCCCAGCCCCTTTCAGCGCCGTGTGTCTTGCACGCTGGTCCCTTTAGAATGTTGGGAGATAGGCAAGGGGTATAGCTCAGGGGTAGAGCATTTGACTGCAGATCAAGAATGTTGGGAGATGGCCCAGCATCAGGGGCAGCCCCTCCTCTGGACCTAGCCCTGGGGGATCCTGGACTTGTCTTGATGCTCACTTTTTTTTTTTTTTAATATTTTTATTTATTTGGCTGTTCTGGGTCTTAGCTGAGGCAGGCAGGATCCATTTCCCTGACCAGAGATGGAACCCAGGCCCTCCAGATTGGGAGGGCAGAGTCCCAAGGACCACCGGGGAAGTCTCCTTGACACTGACTTTATGAGGAGACTGGTTCTTGTGGCCTAAAGAACCACTCCCCCTGCCGTGCCCAGGGACTTGGAAGGAAGCTCCAGTGGTTTGGGAAGGGGCATGCAGGACTCCATTAGTCTCTCCCTTCTTGCCCTTGCCGGGCCCGGTTTGGCCAGAGGCAGAGCCTGCTTCTTCACGTAGCAGCCCCAGGCGGCCTGTTTCCCCTCCCTGGAAGGGTGGCACATCCCGCCCTGTGCCATCACCCACCCTTCCCCGCCCCCCGCAGCGGGTGTTCCGGGCCCCGAAGCTCCGGGCCCCAGCTGGGCGCCCACGCAGGCCAGGAACAAAGCCCCGTGTGTTATTCCTGTGCGGCAACCGTGCCACCTGCCCGGCCCTGCCCTCCGCCTCCTTCGCCCATCTGCTGCTCTGCCCAGGCCCTTCACCCGCCCCTTTGTTTGGTTCCACCTTTGGTTGCAGGGCCCCTTTCTATGAGGGTGCTGGTCCCGGCCAGAGCTGGAGGGGGAAACCTGGGACCACTTAGCTCACCTCTCAGTTAGCCCAGAAGAGCCAGCCTTGGACACAGATGGACCCCTGGGAGTGGAGAGTAGGAGGTGGGGTGGCCCCGGCATGTCGTGGGGAATAACACCAGATCCAGAGAATACTGGCTTCTCCTGTGATGGGACGGGTTCTCCCAGAGACGCCCCTGGGAAATGCTGGACTGCGGAGCGTCTCTGGGTGGGATTCAGAGCTCCCCCTTCTGACCTGTGGCCACCTCTGATGCTGGACCCTCAGAGGGTGTGTGAGAGCCAGTAATCCTTCTGAGAAGCTCTTTGGATCATGATTTAGCTCTGCTCTGTGACCTGGGTTCTGAAGATGGCAGGCAGGGTTGCTTGTTAATGTTCCCCACTCGGTCCAGCATCTCCTGTGATCTGATCCCATAGCTCCGAACTCTTTTTCCTCTCGGGAGGGTCCTATGTAGTATTAACCCCCTCCCTCCTCCAGCCTTGGGGCTCCCTCCCACTTCAGCATTCTAGAGACACCGACTGCCCACATCATTCATGAGTTTTGCCTTTGTCCTGTGTCCCCCCTCCAGACCAGCCCCCTGGAGGGTACTGCGTCTTTGTTTCCCGCGGAGTACCCAGCACAGTGTAAACGTTCCTCAGTAAACAGTTGGGGTCTCATGATCCTTCTCACTTGCACTTGTTGGACGCCTCCTGTGTACAGGGCGATGGGCGGCCTGTGTTAGGACCATGGCTGTAGCTCCCCATGACCCTGTCTTTCCCGTGTTCCCCACCCGCAGGTGCCCAGGCGGCCGTTGTCTTCATCAAGGAGCCGTCCTCTCAGGACGCGCTGCAGGGGCGCCGGGCGCTGCTCCGCTGTGAGGTTGAGGCCCCGGGCCCAGTGCACGTGTTCTGGCTGCTGGACGGGGCCCCCGTCCAGGACACCGAGCGGCGCTTCACCCAGGGCAGCAGCCTGAGCTTCGCGGCTGTGGACCGGCTGCAGGACTCGGGAGCCTTCCAGTGCGTGGCTCGGGATGAGGTCACCGGAGAAGAGGCCCGCAGCGCCAATGCCTCCTTCAACATCAAATGTGAGAGCCGGGGGGCTAGGTCTGCCCCCGCGAGACCCTCAGTTCCTGAACCCTGCGGGGGGACCCCCTCCTTTGCCGCAGCACCTCCCATCTCCAGTTGAACGGGGCAGGGAGAATGCAACTGAGGTCAGCTCTCTGCTTGTATGGACAGGAGGAAGTTGAAAGTTTTCATTTTTCCAAGGGTTATTTTTTTCCCCCTTCAAGTCTTGGACCCGGTGATCTGCTGGATAGTTTTGCAAATGGCAGGAACCGTGAGGCAGGGTGGCCCCGTGTTGCTTGGCCCCCGAGCCTCCAGGTTCCGGCCTTTCCTGCTTGTCTTCCTTTCCCTCTGTGCTCCCTCCCTTGCTCTGCCCTGCGCCCCTCACATTGCAACCTTGGCCTCCGCTCCAGGGCTTGAGACCGGTCCCGTGGTCCTGAAGCATCCGGCCTCGGAAGCTGTGATCCAGCCCCTGACCCAGGTCACGCTGCGTTGTCACATCGACGGGCACCCTCGGTAAGGAGACTTTGGGGAGGGGAGGGAAAGGGTGATTATTCTTGACTGGCAGACCTGTCTCCCCCAACTGGGGGCTCTGCCACCACCCTGCCCACATGCTGTTCCACCCTGGGCCCTGGTCACTGGAGAAGGGGCAGCCTTGTGCCATGGAGCGATCCTGGGAGCTGGGAAATCTAGGATCTCTGCCAGATTCTGCCCCCGGGGTGGTGTGCCTCTGTGCAAGTCACCGTCCCTCTCCAGGCCTCAGTTTCCCCATGTGTAAACTGAGGGGTCTAGCCCTGACTGGTTTTGCATCCTTCCTACCGGCCACTTGAGAACACCCCCTCCCCCACCCCCGGCTGCTGACCCGCTCGGGCCCCCGCAGGCCCACCTACCAGTGGTTCCGAGATGGGAGCGCCCTCTCTGACGGTCAGAGCAACCACACGGTCAGCAGCAAGGAGCGAAACCTGACTCTCCGGCTGGCCGGCCCTGAGCACAGCGGCGTCTACTCCTGCTGTGCCCATAATGCCTTTGGCCAGGCCTGCAGCAGCCAGAACTTCACCTTGAGCATCGCTGGTGAGCCCCGGGGGGTGGGGGGTGGGGAGCTGGGGACGGGGAAGGGGTCTGCCCACCTCGCCTGCTCACGTGTCCGTGCCTCCCCCACCCCAGATGAGAGCTTTGCCAGGGTGGTCCTGGCACCCCAGGATGTGGTGGTGGCAAGGAATGAGGAGGCCATGTTCCACTGTCAGTTCTCAGCCCAGCCTCCCCCGAGCCTGCAGTGGGTCTTTGAGGATGAGACCGCCATCACTAACCGCAGCCGGTAAGATGTTAAAAGTTGTGTGTGCATGCATGCTCAGTCGTGTCCAACTCTGCGACACTGTGGACTATAGCCCTCCAGGCTCCTCTGTCTGTGGAATTTTCCAGGCAAGAATACTGGAGTGGGTTGCCGAACTCTCCTCCAGGGGATCTTCCCAGCCCAGGGTTTGAACCCACATCTCTTATGTCTCCTGCACTGGCAGGTGGATTCTTTATAGGTTGTTCTTTAAAGGATCTTAAAGAACCTCTAAAAGGGAGTGAGGTTCTTATCACAGGTATCCTAGATCTATGCGTGGAATAACCTCAGCTTTCCAGCAGGTGGCAGTAGAATGTCTTCCTGTTACAAAGTGAGCCCAACAAAGGGACCCGTCTGTCTCCAGAAGGTCCTCTTTTCCCAGTTCCCGCAGACACAGTGTGTGAGCCCGCGGTGACTCGTGCCTCCCCCACTTCTGCCCGCATGGGTCTTTTGGGATGGGGGTCAGTGGAGGGACACGGGGAACCTGGGTGATCACATTGTGGACAAGAAGGTCCCACAAGGTAAAGACACCTTACACACACACACACACACACAGAGTTACTTTTTGGAAGAAGCAAACATTTAGGTCCCAGGTGGTAAAGACACCTCACACACACACACACACTTTTTGGAAGAAGCAAACATTTAGGTCCCAGATGGTAAAGACACCTTACACACACACACACACACACACACTTTTTGGAAGAAGCAAACATGTCCAGAAGTTGCTGGGAGGTGTCAGGCCCCCCACAGGGACACTTCTGTCCTCATCCAGGCCCTAGAGAGCAGAGAGCGCCTTGGTGGTGCCAGGCGTGGCTGTGGTCCTTGGAGGTGTGGCTCCCCAGGCTGGGGGCGGGGATCCCACTCGGCTGCAGCCCTGAGGACGTCACCTGTGGTCTGTCTGGTACAGCTGAGGGGCTTCCGATGCTGGAGCTTCTGCTCTACCAGCAGGCTTATCTCGACTCCCTGGGAAGGTGGCCCCCGTCTCCACAGGTGCACGTCGACTCCTTGATTCCTCTCAGTCACACCGCTGCTGCCTGGCTGCCCCAAAGCCGCGTCTCTTGTAGTTAAAATACACACTCCCCACATACATGAACAAATGCATGCACGCCATGCACGCACATGCACACACATGCACGGTGTGTCGGCTTCCTTTTCTCTGCCCTGTTCCTGGCCGATTCTTTCCTGCGTAGCTGGCCTGCACAGGACGGGGTTCCACTGGCTCCCTTCTGGGGCGAGGCCCCTGGGCCACTCCTTGCCAACATCAGTCTCTCCCCTCCTCAGCCCCCCACACCTCCGCAGAGCCACGGTGTTTGCCAACGGGTCCCTGCAGCTGACCCAGGTCCGGCCGCGCAATGCAGGGGTCTACCGCTGCATAGGCCAGGGCCAGAGGGGCCCTCCCGTCGTCCTGGAGGCCACGCTCCACCTGGCAGGTGAGTCTGAGGGTCTGGGGTGCCGAGGTGGGGGCTGCCTTCAGCGTTGTTGGCCATGTAGAGGTTTAGGTTCATGTTTCCTATTCAGAGCAGCTTGGAGGGCGGAGGGAGGAAGAAGATGCCTGGGATCGGAAGAGGAGGTGCTGAGGGTCCTGGGGAAGGCTGGTGCTGGGAACGGGGAAGTGCGCTACGGAGAACATCAGGTGTCCTGGACCCCGTGGTAACCCAGCTGTCTGCTCCTGTCCCTACAGAGATCGAAGACATGCCACCATTTGAGCCACGGGTGTTCACGGCCGGGAGCGAGGAGCGTGTGGCCTGCCCACCCCCCCAGGGTCTACCGGAGCCCAGTGTGTGGTGGGAGCACGCAGGAGCCCGGCTGCCCGCCCACGGCAGGGTCTACCAGCAGGGCCACGAGCTGGTGTTTGCCAGCACTGCCGAGAGTGATGCTGGTGTCTACACCTGCCACGCGGCCAACCTGGCCGGTCAGCGGCGACAGGATGTCAACATCACCGTGGCCAGTAAGCACCTGTGTCCTGAAGGGCGAGGAGGGGAGGAGCCCAGGTCCCAGGGAGTCTTGGGCTCTGGCTGTGATGATGCTCAGAGTCACCCCTGGAGCTCTCCTGAGGTACCCCTTCAGCTTGAGCCCTGCTGGCTTGGGAACCATTCCTCTGCTGGACGGTGATATTGGAGTGGAGGGTGGTGAGCCAGACACAGAGGTTGGGGTGACAGCCCTCCCTGAAAGTGGTCCTCTGGCTGCAGTGGACAGGGCATGGGAGCGGGAGTCTAGAGACCCGGGTCGCTCTGTCCCCAGTCCACAAGGTGACCATGATAGAGAGTCATCTGCTTTGCTAGGGCTCAGTTTCCTCATCTATTAAAATAGAGCTGATAACGCATTACCTCCCTTACAGGATGGTCAGAAAGATCAGTGAAGCAGATAAAAAAGACTTCTTTTCCTTATTGGGAAGGTGATATGGACAGTTATAGGTTGTAATCACTTTATTTGTTGTTATACTCGCTAAATCTCTACAAAGAACTGACTTTCCAGTGAGTCACAACCACGACCTGGAGAAGGTGTAGCATTGTGCCGTGGAGCGATCCTGGGAGCTGGGAAATCTAGAATCTCAGCCAGATTCCGCTTTGAAACCTGCAACGCCACATCATAAAGAGATGCAAGGGATGGGAGGACTGTTTACAGGCTTCTTTGTACATAGTCTGCTCCACCAAGTCAGAGGATGAGAAGTCCTTGCAGGGACTGAGCCTCAGCGCAACATTTTCAAAAGATGACTCTGGCTGTTCCAAGAAGACTAGATTGTTAGGGACAAGACTCTAAACAGGAAAGCAGTTAATAGATGACTGTAATTATCTTGGGGAGATATTGAAGGGACTTGAGCAGAGGTGATAGCGGTGGAGGCAAGAGGTGGTGAAGTTCAGATACATTTTATTTCTTAAAAAAATTATTTATTTGGCTGTACTGGGTCACAGTTGTGACACGCTAGATATTCAGTCTCTGTTGTGGCATGTGGGATCTAGTTCCCTGATCAGGGGTTGAACTTGGGCCCCCTGCATTGGGAGCATGGAGTCTTAGCCACTGGACCACCAGGGAAGTCCTGGGATACATTTTAGAGCTGAGGTAGATGGGGTTTGTGTAGAACGAATGTGATTGGGTGGGGTGGTAGGGAAAGCCGTAGAGAGAGAAGTCGGCTAAGTTTTTGGCCTATACAATTGACTGGATAGCAGTGCTGTTTACCGAGAGGAAACTAGGATGAGCGGGTTTGGGGAGAAATCAAGCATTCTCTTTTGCCTCAAGTGCCTGTTAGATATCCAGCTGGAGACGCCAATAGGATTTGCAGGTCTGAGGTTCATGGGGGAGGTCAGGAGCCAGGCTCTAGGTTTGGGACTCATCTACTTGGATAGTATTGAAGCCCATGAACTGGCCATTGTTCCAGGGAGTATTTAACCAAAACAGAACAGAAATTCGAGGACAGAGCCTTGGAGGGTTCTGGTATAAGAAAGCAAGGATTCTGGAACCATGCAGACCAGAGTTTTCAATCCTCTATCATGCATTAGAAGTCATTATTTCTTTGAACCGCTGTCTTCTTATCTGTAAAATGGATACAGAAATGCATACCTCAGGGGTTTGTTGTGGCCCTGAACTAAGATAATGTAAGGAAGGTTCTCATACCTGGGCCTTCACTAAGGGGTCATGCAGTTATCACTGGAGCAGATAGGGTTTCTAAACTCAGGGCCTGGGGGAGGTGGGTAATTAGAATTTCCTAGGATTGGATCCATGGGGTTTGGGGACTTGTTGATCAACCTTCTGTTTCCTCCTTGTCCCTCTAAGCGGTGCCCACGTGGCTGGAGAAGCCCCAGGACAGCCAGCTGGAGGAGGGCAAGCCAGGCTATTTGCATTGCCTGACCCAGGCCACACCCAAACCCACAGTTTTCTGGTACAGAAACCAGATGCTCATCTCCGAGGTGAGGATGAGGGTTGCTGCTGGGGGGCTGGGGCCATGGAGTCCTCTGTGCTCAGCTCCCCGGTGCACTTTCCCCCGAGGCAGCCCCAGGGAGAGGCTGGTGGGGGGCAGGTGGAGACCCGCTCCTGGGCACATCTCCTGTGCTGCAGGACTCGCGGTTTGAGGTCTTCAAGAATGGGACCCTGCGCATCAACAGTGTGGAGGTGTACGACGGGACCTGGTACCGCTGCGTGAGCAGTACGCCCGCCGGCAGCATCGAGGCCCAGGCCCGCGTCCAAGTGCTGGGTGAGCTGGCGCCCGGCCCGGCGGGCAGGAGAGGACCGGGGAGGGAACCGTGGGGTCCAGGATCTTCAGGCCTGCCGCCTCAACCCCTCCCCTTTCCCGCTCCTGAAACAGAAAAGCTCAAGTTCACACCACCACCGCGGCCACAGCAGTGCATGGAGTTCGACAAGGAGGCCACGGTGCCCTGCTCAGCCACGGGCCGAGAGAAGCCCACTATTAAGTGGGTCCGGGCAGGTGGGTACCCTGTGGGTGTGGGGTGGGGGGTGGGCAGACGTGTGCCTGTCTCAGGCACAGCTGAGTGCCTGGTACTGCGGGACAGACAAGAAAGGTAGGGGCCACTTTATAGTCCAGTTAGAAGAAGAAAGCCAGACACAAAAGAGGTCAGGTTACAGCATTAGACAATGCATAGGATCATTCAAGGCACCAAGTGATTGGATTGGTCCAGACAGGACCGTAAAGTCCTCCCTTTCCAAAACAGTCATCCTTTCCAACATAAAAGTAATCCTTTAGAAAACTTTGGGAAAAAATAATGCATAATCCTACCATCAATCATCTCTGGGTGTGTACCGTTTTCTATGTACATCTTTGTGTTTTTACATAGCAGTTTTACTGTACATCTAATTTTCACTTACTACACTTCCATGACTAAGTCATGCTTACTATAGAAATGGACGATGCAGATAACTGTATGTAATTTTATCTTTTTTTTTTTCTTAACATTATCAAGCATTTCCCCATGTTTTTATACATAAACATTGGACCATTGGTTTTGATGATTACCATAATATTCTAATAGTTGGATTCACTGTAATTTACTTAAGTATTCACTAAATGTCTGACATTTGGGTTGTTAGCCATCCTCCCTCCCTTTCTCCTTCCCTCTCACTGTTTCTGTCACTCCTTTTTTTATTGCTGCAATAAACATCTTTATGGTGAGGTTTTTTCTGGATTTGGGTTTATTTCCTTTGGGAAAGATTCCCAGAAATGGAATAATTATGTATAAAAGGGTAGGCACATTTTTACAACCCTTGATGTGAATGGCCAAATTGTTTTTTAAAGGGCTTTTACGTTCCCATTAATAGTGAGAGTTAGAGAGTGAGGTTATCAATTCTGAGAAGCAAGTGGGCCCTCTCTGCTCAGGTGTCTGGGGGAGCATTCTGTGGGGGATGAGGCTCAAAATGGGCAGGACAGTGGCAAAGAGCAGGACTATTTGCTAGGAGTAGGGAGTGACAGGCAGTGATGGTGAGAACAGGGCAAATTCCACGCCATTCCAGTTTGGTGGAAGTGGAGAGTTAGACAGGGCAATAAGAAGGAGGCAGGGTTGGAAAATTAGAAAAAGAGTGAGTAACAGGGACTCCCGACCCCTGGTTCAGGAGTTTGGACCTTGTCTATGGGTAGGCTGGAGCAATGGCATGTTTTCAAGTGAAGGTGAGTGACTGAAGGCATTGCTGACTGCCATGGGACTCTGGTCCAGCCCATCATTCCCCCGTATTTCCCCTGCAGATGGGAGCAGCCTCCCAGAGTGGGTGACAGACAATGCCGGGACCTTGCACTTCTCCCGGGTGACCCGTGACGATGCTGGCAACTACACCTGCATCGCCTCCAACGGGCTGCAGGGCCAGATCCGCGCCCACGTCCAGCTCACTGTGGCAGGTGCGACCATGCCGAGCGCGGGGGCTGGGGCCGCGGCCTGCACCCCGCCAGCCCCATTGCTCACTGTTCCCTGCCCCTCGTCGGGCTCTTCCCATCCAGTGTTCATCACCTTCAAGGTGGAGCCGGAGCGCACGACGGTGTACCAGGGCCACACAGCCCTGCTGCGGTGCGAGGCCCAGGGGGACCCCAAGCCACTCATTCAGTGGAAGGGCAAGGATCGCATATTGGACCCCACCAAGCTGGGACCCAGGTAGGCTGTCTCCTCCTCCCCACCCCGCTGCCTCCCCTGCGGCTCAGGCTCCCGGGAGCCGGCCAGGTGGGCAACGCCGGGGCTTCTCTCCCGGCAGGATGCACATCTTCCAGAACGGCTCCCTGGTGATCCACGACGTGGCCCCCGAGGACTCGGGCCGCTACACCTGCATCGCAGGCAACAGCTGCAACATCAAGCACACGGAGGCCCCCCTCTACGTCGTGGGTATGGGGCCCGCAGGGCTGTCTCGCACGGGAAGTGGGGGGCCCGATTTCTTTCTCATCCTTGTTCTCATTAGCCCCGTACTGCAAAAGGCACTGGAACCGGTTTTTGCGACGGGGGGCGGGGATTCAGCGACGGGGGCGGGGATTCAGCAGGGTCCCCTCCTGGGGCCACCACACAGTCAGTCTCAGGTTCCTTGCCCTGACCTGGGCTGTTATTTACATCTTCCACAGCTGGGGTGTGTGAGCCTGTGGCAGTGGGGGGTGCTTTTGTCTTTAGATGCTTCCTCCCAGGTCTGTCCTCGTGGTCCTGGGTGGGTGGGGAGAGGGTGAGGCCAGGCTGCAGCAGCATGCGGTTCCTTTGCCCTGGAGACCCAGAGGGTGAAAGGTGAAAGGCCTGAGTAGGGCCTGGGACTCGGGATTTGGGCCTGCCTGACCTCTCCTGATGCCTAGCTCTTCAGGGCGGTATTTCCTCTTTTTTTTTTCCTGTTAAGATGGGAGTGGTTTGAACAAGAGGCTTTCAGACTTTTTTGGTTCAGCTGCAGAACAGATTTTCTAAATTTTTTTTTTTTTTTTTACTTTATCTGGCTGTGCCAAGTCTTAGTTGCAGCATGTGGGACCGAGTTCCATGACCAGGATGGGAACCTGGGCCTCCTGCATTTGAGAGTGCAGAGTCTTAGCCCCTGAACCACCAGGGAAATCCCAGAACTGGTTTTTTAGACAGGATTTTCCGTGGAACTTTAAATGGGTAAAGTGAAGTGGTGGCCTCTTGGTTGAGGCCTCTGGGTGTGTGTGCAAACTGGGGGATCCTGCATGGCCTCCCGCCTTGGGCCTTTCTCCCGCCTGGCATCTCTTTCTCCATGGCACCCAAGGCCACTGAAAGCCTGTAGACTAGACGATTCCTTCTGGAAAAGTGTTTCTTGAACCTGTTCTGTGCTGGGTGATGGCTGGGGTTCTAAACCAGAAGTTCCCATGTGCAGCTCAAGATTTCAAGTCACTAAGGAAGCTTGTTAACAATGGTGTGGATTTGTGATGGGGCCGACTGTGGTGTGCTTCTGATGCGTGGTCCGGGCTTGTGTCTGGGTGCAGAACCAGTCTGGAAACCACTCAAATCCTGCAGAGCTCCCTCTGGCCTCATGGGCCCCCAGGAACTGGCCCTTGTTGAAGCCAGTGATGGGGGTGACCCTCCCCGGGCGCTCCGGCCTGGACAGAGCATCAAGTAGTCCGGGAGGCTGTTGAATGTGTGCAGTGGAGAGCGGCGGTAGAGCAGTGTGGCTGGATTTGCTCTAGTGGCCCCTGCCCACACCTGTGTCTCTCTCAGACAAGCCGGTGCTGGAGGAATCCGAGGGCCCGGGCAGCCCTCCCCCCTACAAGATGATCCAGACCATCGGGCTGTCGGTGGGCGCCGCTGTGGCTTACATCATCGCCGTGCTGGGCCTCATGTTCTACTGCAAGAAGCGCTGCAAGGCCAAGCGGCTTCAGAAGCAGCCGGAGGGCGAGGAGCCAGAGATGGAGTGCCTCAACGGTGAGGGGCCCTGGAGGAGGGAGGCGGTGCCTCCCGCAGGTGCTAAGCGCCCTCCCGTGGCCGTGGAGGAAAGTGCAGCAGTTGGAGCCAAAGCAGAGCCGCACCCACCCCCTTCCCCCGCTCAAGCCCCGCCCCCAGGTTGGCCGATTCCCAGGGCCTCCGCTTCTGGGCAGGCTGGCTCAAGTCTTCCTCATTGGATTCTCGGGCTAGCTTCCTGTGTTTCCGTGCCTTTTCCCTGCAGTTCTAAACCACAGGCATAATTTCAGTATAGGGCTTCCCTGGTGGCTCAGCTGGTAAAAGAATCCACCTGCAATGCAGGAGACCCCGGTTTGATTTCTGGGTTGGGAAGATCCCCTGGAGAAGGGATAGGCTACCTGCTCCAATATTCTTGGTCTTCCCTGGTGGCTCAGCTGGTAAAGAATCCGCCTGTAATGCGGGAGACCTGGGTTCGATACCTGGGTTGGGAAGATACCCTGGAAAAGGGAACGGCTACCCACTCCAGTATTCTGGCCTGGAGAATTCCATGGACTGTATAGTCCATGGGGTTACCAAGAGTCGGACACAACTGAGCGACTTTCACTTCCAGCCCCGACCCCTCCACCCGCCCCCTGGAGTTGGCTGATTCCCAGGGCCTCCACTTCTGAGCAACCTGGCTCATATGCGTTAGTGTTTCTTTGCATAGCTTGTCTCTCCCTCCGCTAGTCTTGAGTTTCCCGGGGTGGGGTGGGGGGCTCTGTCTGCCTGTTTCCCTCCTCCTACTCTTCCTCTCCTCCACTGGGAGCCCCCTAGGGACACGGCTGGGTCTCCCCTTTCACTTTAGGGGTTCAGGAGCAGGACTGGGGTTTCCCTTGTTGTGATTGTCCCTTTGTGCCTGTTTAGAGCTTTGCGTCTAGAAGACCCTAGGAAAGCAAAAACCCTTATGTCACCAGGCTGTCCAGGGACCAGTGACTCAGCTGAGACTGGTGCTGTCTCTTTTCAAAGGCTGTAACCGGCTATGTCAATAAGTGGTCAGACCCTAAGGGGTGCTGGGCTCCCTCGCCCCAGCCCCTTCAGTTCATTGACCGGATTGTGTGTGCACTTTGTGTAGATCGCTAGGATTGGACCCCTTTGGAAGTGGGAGATTGTGGCAAAGAATTGCATTCCCCATGGTGGCTAGTCTCATCCTCACTCCCCCTCGCCCCCTCTTGCCAGGCGGGCCTCTGCAGAACGGACAGCCCTCGGCTGAGATCCAGGAGGAGGTGGCCTTGACCAGCTTGGGCTCCGCCTCCGCCGCCACCAGCAAGCGCCACAGCGCGAGTGACAAGCTGCACTTCCCGCGGGCCAGCCTGCAGCCCATCACCACGCTGGGTGTGTTGCCATGGCCGCCATCACCCCCTCCTTAACTACAGGCTCCAGGTCTGTCTTCAGGCTGCACCAGGGGCTGGTGCCTCTGGAGCCCCTGAAGCCCAGAACCTCAGAAACAGAGGGAGTATCAGGGTGACCTGGCCCAGTGGGTCCCCCGTGTGCCCGTTGTCCACACCTCACCCCCGAGATTTTTGTCATTCCTGTGTATTATTCACTTGATGTTTTCTTTAGTTTGACTTTCTCTCACCTTTAAAAAAAATTGAGCTCTGTTGACTCGATGGACATGAGTCTGAGCAAACTCCGGGAGATAGTAAAGGACAGGGAAGCCTGGAGTACTGCAGTCCATGAGGTCGCAAAGAGCCAGACACGACTGAGTGACTGAACAGAAACAACAAGCTTAGTTGTAGGAAAAACTGTGAGAAGTTATGGATCTGTGTTTTATGAGTGTAGGTTCAAGTATAGAAGTAAGACGTGTTAACGGTGAATCACTTAAAATTCTCATACAGACAGCCTTCTAGAAAATACTGTTAATCTGACCCCTTTATTTCACTGTTAGAGACTGCCAATCCCAGGAAAGAGGGGGAAGTGGTTCGCTCAGAGTTACACACAGGGCCGGGGCCACTGCCCGGTCTAGCTGGGCAGGAGCAGAGAGACGCCCCCGCGTGTGACCCCGGCCAGGTGCCTCCCAGGTCAGGGGCATCCTCAGCTGGCTGACTCAGTCCTGTGCCCACAGGCAAGAGCGAGTTTGGGGAGGTGTTCCTGGCGAAGGCGCAGGGCTTGGAGGAAGGATTGCCTGAGACCCTGGTGCTCGTGAAGAGCCTACAGAGCCGGGACGAGCAGCAGCAGCTGGACTTCCGGAGGGAGTTCGAGATGTTTGGGAAGCTGAACCACGCCAATGTGGTGCGGCTGCTGGGGCTGTGCCGCGAGGCTGAGCCCCACTACATGGTGCTGGAGTATGTGGACCTGGTATGCTGCTGGGGCGCCCTGGCAGTCTCGGGCGGGGGCAGTGCCCTGACGTGGGGGGGTGGAGGGCACCGATGGGAGCCTGCTGTCGCCACCGTGAGATGTTCAGCCTCCTGTTCCCCCAATTCCGACCCCGCCTTTCCTTAACCCTCACCCCGTTTCCCATCTGCTGGCCCCCTGTCTGGGGTTTGCTTCCAGTTTTCTTCCAGCTTCTTCCTCAGCCCAATGGCATGGATGCCTTCCAGGCCCTTTTCCCTGACTCTGGTTTTCTTTGCTTTGTCATTTTTCACTCTCCCCAGGGCCTGTCAGCCCTTGAGAATAAACATAAGGAGAACCTGGCTTTCCTTCTTTCCCTGCAGCCGGTGCCCCTGGAGGGACAGTGTTCGCTTAGCCACCGGCCTTCTCTTTCTCCCCGCTGGTGCTGCCCAGCCCTGCCCCTCACTCTTCAGTCCCAGGCTCACTGGGTCTAGTCCCCTTGGTCCTCAAAAACGGCTGTGTGGCAGACTGTCCAGCTTGGGTGCAGGAAGGGCAATGTGTGACCCTTGTCCTTCCACGAACAAGGGCTTACGAGCGCTCTGTGCGTGTTTCTGCTGCGAGGGTCCTGTCTTTGTTATGTCTGGAGGACAAGGCTTTCCTGTCTGGGGTCTGTGAAGACCGCAGGTCAGGGGCTGTTTTCCTCTTGGCGCTCTCGGGGCAGGGGCATCCCTTCCTGCCCATCTGGGGGCTACCCCCAGGGCAGCAATGACTGTCCTCCTCCCTTTCTGACCGGGAGCTTCTAGGACAGCGGTCCCCAACCTCCGGGATCTGATGCCTGATGATCTGAGGTGGAGCTGATGTAACCGTGGTAGAAAGAAAGTGCATGATAAACGTAATGTGCTTGAATCCATCTGAAACCATCCCCTCCCAGTCTGTGGGAAAACTTGTCTTCCACAAAACTGGTCCCTAGTGCCAAAAAGCCTGGGGACCACTGTTCTAGGAGACGCTTCCTGTAGGTTTTAGTTGCCACTGGACTCTCCCCATGGGGGGGGCGTCTGGGTTGAGGGTCGGGCATTCAGGTCGGGGGTCCTCCACCCCCTCCCCCTGGGCAGGCACCCTGTGAGCACCCGCTGAGTTGGATTTTGGGGGGACACTTCCTGGGCTGTGATCTGACAGAGATGCTGGGTTTTTTGCTCAGGGAGATCTTAAACAGTTCCTGAGGATTTCCAAGAGCAAGGATGAGAAGTTGAAGTCGCAGCCCCTCAGCACAAAGCAGAAGGTGAGGGTGGTGGGGGTGGAGTGGGGGGTCGGGAGCCGGGCAGTCCTCTAGCAGGTGCCCTGGTCGGGCGCTGCCCGCGGGCCAGGCCCCCGGGTGAGCACTCGGGGATCACGGTGATCCTCCGGAATGGCGACACTTCCCTGCGGTGGGTAAAGACACCGAGGCTGAGACGGATTGAGTGACCGGTCGGAGCCTGTGAGCCGCCCTATGTGGCCCCACTGCCCTCGTGTAGAAGCGCCACCCTTGGCCCCGGGCCGTTGGAGCAGGACGCCTGCAGAGGGCGCTGAGCTGAAGGGGCAGCCGGCAGCCCGGGCGTCTCAGGGCAGCGGGGCTGGGCGCGGCCCTGAGCGTGTTCCCTCATCCCCCCGGGGTGTGGACGGGCTGCCAGGGTTTCACCGCCTGTGGTTTTCACGCTTTTGCTCTCACTCGGGCTGTGGGCTGCCCAGCCTTTCCTTCCGGTTCTCCTCCTGCCTCTGGCACAGAGCCCTGGCCGGGGCCCCGTGGAGACACAGACCTGGGCTGAAACAGTGAAGAAGGGACCGCTTCCTATGGGCCCCTGTCTGCCTCGGACCATGCCTTCTGTGCCCAGCTCCCCCTGCCCGCCGCCTCCTCCCCTCCCCCTCCCTGCTTTCATGTGACCAGGTATCCTGTGTCCACAGTGACAGTGATGTCACCACATAAGCAAGCAAAGCTCAGGGCAGGGAGGCAGACTGCTGGGCCTCCTTTCCGGGTGACTGTTCCCGGCCTGGAGGCTGACCCGGGTCATGGCAAGGTGTGGCTGGTTGATCAGGCAGGGGGGTGGGGGGATCCCTGGCTGCCCTCCATCTCTCTGCAGGAGCAGCTCTGTGACCTTCAGGCTGACCTTTTTCCATCACAGGTGAATTTGCTGAGGCCCAGACAAGGCCAGTGAGCTGGCCTCCTGACGTGATGCCCCTGCCTCCGTCTCTGAGAAGCCACAGGACAGTTTGTAGTGGTTGGAGATGGGAAACCACAGGACAGGATGGCTCTCGCCAGCTGGGTGGGATGTCAGGACCCCAGAGCTCACAAACCAGAGCATGCAGGGAACCAATGAATCATCACTGGGCCAGTCACGGTGCTCAGGGCCCTTGGGGATCCAAAATTGAGACCACGGGACGTCCTTGGGCATAAGGATCTGGGGGGAGAGCTTGGGTAAATGAGTGCAGCACATGCTTTACAGACTTCAGATAAGATACGAAAAGTCAGCAAGAGACATAAAGAGTGTCATTAGAGACATAAGAGACCTTGAAGGTGTCCATGTCCTTTAGGTGGACAGACAGTGTGAACAAAGAAAGCCATTCAAATTCAAGTCTTCAGGATAAGAAGTAGGTGAGTGGTGGGAGAAGAGGAGACTAGGTATGTTGTTGTGGCTGAGACAGGGGCGTAGGCAAGGGACAGGAAGTCAGTTATTTCCTTCACGTGACCCGAGGGACTCTGGCTGAAATCATCACCACCTTTGCTGAAGATCTCTTGCACACTTTGTTGCCCGAGCATCTTGAACTTGATGGGGAAACTTCAATAAGTTGGTTTCCACACTCTCCGAGGACAGTGTTCTGCATTGAGTGGTGGGGGAAGGACGAAAAACTGTAAATTTCTGGATCATACCTCAGACTTAGGGCAGAATCTTTGCAAGTGGGATCTGAAGACCTAAAGTTTTTAAATAAGCTCTCCAGCTGATTCTTAAGCTAATTAAGGTCTAAGGAGCCCTGGGATAGGACAGTGGCTTGAAATGGTTTTGCTTAGAGTCTCCTATAAGAAATGCGTTTTATATCATGGCCCAGCACATGCCCCTCCCTCACACATAGACACTTAAAGCTAGAATTAAGCTTTCACAACACTGTATTTGATGCTGTTAATATTTCTTATCCTATATTTATTTATTTATTTTTTCATTTATTTTTATTAGTTGGAGGCTAATTACTTTACACTATATTTATTTTTAACACACTAAATTGGCTTTGAGAACTATATGGGTTTTCTTTTAAAAAGATTATTTGTTTTGGGCTAAGCTGGGTCTTTGTTGCTGCACGTGGGCTTTCTTTAGTTGCAGAGAGTGGGGACCATTCTCTAGTTGCAGTGCCTGGGCTTCTTGTGGTGGCCTCTCTTGTCCTGGAACACAGGCTCTGGGCTCTTCGGTTTCAGTAGTTGCAGCATGCGAGCTCAGTGGTTGAGCCTTGCTGACTCTAGGGTGTGTAGGTTTCAGTAACTGACAGCAGGGCTTAATAGTTGTGGTACATAGGCTTAGTTGCTCTACCGCATGTGGAATCTTCCCAGAGCAGCGATCGAACCTGGGTCCTCTGCATTGGCAGGCAGATTCCCATCCACTGCCCTAGCAGGGCTTCCCTGGTAGCCCAGCTGGTAAAGAATCCTCCTACAATGCAGGAGACCCCTGGGTTGGGAAGATCCCCTGGAGAAGGGATAGGCTACCCACTCCAGTATTCATGGGCTTCCCTCGTGGCTTTACCATCTGATGGTAAACAATCCACCTGCGATGCGGGAGACCTGGGTTTGATCCCTGGGTTGGAAAGATCCCATGGAGGAGGGCATGGCAACCCACTCCAGTATTCTTGCCTGGAGAATCCCTGTGGACAGAGGGGCCTGGCTGGGGCTACAAAAGAGTCGCAAAAGAGTCAGACACAACTGAATGACTAAGCACAGCCCAGCACTAGCAGGGAAGGTCCCATGTGGGTTTTGACTGGTAGTTTGAAAAACTTCCTTTGGGGGATTCTGTGAAAATGAAAATCCTTAAGAAAGACACATTAAACCTTGTAGATGCTTTCTTGTGCTAATAATGTGGTGAGCCGCTGTGCCACTTTATGTTTCTAGGGTCCTTCCTGGGGGGGACGGAGGGAGAACACGATCAGGTTTTAAAGGGAGGCGGAGTGGTAGGCAGGCTGCTTCTTGGTCAGCTAGAGCTGGAACGAGAGTGCCATGCTTGGTATGGGTGAGCTGGTGGGAGTCCCAGGAGGATTCCTGGTCAGCAGTGGAGGAGATCAAAGATGTGCGGGGACTTCCCTGGTGGTCCAGTGGCTGAGACTCCTCACTCCCAATGCGGGGGGCCCAGGTTTGATCCCTGGTCGGGGAACTAGATCCCCACGTGCTGAAACTGAGCTAAGAGTTCACATGCCGTAACTAAATTTCCCGCATACTGCAACTGAGACCCTAAATAAATACATAAAATATTTTTAAAAAGAACATACGATGGCCCTAGGTATTGGCATGGTTATAGGTGATGCTTGTTAGAGTTGATAAGGTGAAGGGAGCTTTGAAGTCTGAGCACTATAACCTGTGATTTCTTCGTGGATCACCTGCAGACTAATGACGGGGCAGGAGCAGTCTAGTACACCTGCTGCCCACTTTTGCTTTAAGCAGTCAGAAGCTGGATGGGAAGCCCCGGCTGTCTGGGAAGACCCCGGAAGTGTCACAGGGGCTTGGCCAGAACTCGGGCAAGCCCCCTGGGTATACAAGTTGGAAGGAAGGGTGGGTCTGGTCTTTACCAAAGTGCAAGTCTTTGTAACAGTGTTTGAAGATTAATCCCGTGGCCATCCGATGGCGGCTCGCCCAGCAATAAGAAAACACTTATTTGGCTGGGGTTAACAGAATTCCCTTTTACTATCCTCGCTTAGCCAGTATTTCCAGAAGCACTGCTTGTCTGGAAAGATAGCAAGTTAGTCGCCGAGCCAAGTTCTCTCTCTTCTGCTCCCATGACTCGCAGTAGATTGAGGAGCTTGTGAGCCAGAGCAGAGAGGGCAGGCTGAGGAGGAGGGCGCGTCCGTTGAGAGCTCGTGACAAAAGCCTTTGCTGCTGTTTACCGACAACCAGGCAAGGCTGGACGGTGCCCTGGGGTTCTGACGCCTGAAGTGGGGTGTCCGTTTCTGAGGCCTCTTTACCACCAGTGGTACTTGAGGCTTTCTGAGGATGACAGCCTGGCAGCCGGAGCTCTTGGGGGGAACATGGTCTCTGCTTTTCCTTGGAGATACCCTGCCAGGCCCTGTACCCGAGAGGGCTCAGTCATCCTGGTGGACCCATTGACCTGACCTCTCCTCACTGGCTCACACAGTCATTTGGAAGCTCTCCAGAGATTTTGTGGCTTCACCTTAAACAAAAATTACTGTTATTTTCATTTGTCGGCACCTGCTGTTAGTAGTGGCACACAGCATGTGGGATCTCTACTTGTGGCCTGCAAACTCTTAGTTGTGGCATGTGGGATCTAGTTCCCTGGCCAGGGATTGAACTCAGGCGCCCTGCCTTGGGAGTGTGGAGTCCTGGCCGCTGGACCACCAGGGAAGTCCCGTGGCTTCCCTTTTGATAAAGAAAATGCACCAGGAAGATGAGCTTTCGTGCTTGTGGCCCGAGTTCAGCCCATCTGCACATGCAGTGTCGGTCGGTATATTGGATCTTTAGCGTGTCCAGGCTGGTGGTGGTTCGGGTCAGCACTGCCTAATAGAACTTCCCTCGGTGGTGGAAACGTCCCATACCTGTGCTATCCAGTGCGGAAGGCGCCAGCCCCCTGTGGGGTTATTGAGCACTTAGGATGTGGCTAGAGAGATTGAGGAACTGAATTTTTACATTATTAAGCTTTTATTAACTTAAGTAGTAGGGAGCTACTGTTTTGGACAGCTGAGGTATAGATCATTTTTGTTTGTTTGTTAAAATGTTTGTTTATTTTATTGGACTGAGTCCTAGCTGCAGCACCTGTGATCTTCAGGTGTGGCATGTGTTATTTTTAGTTGCTAGTTGTGACACATGGACTCTTTGTTCAAGCATATTGGATCTAGTTCCCTGACCAGGGATCAAACCTGAGTCCCCTGCATTGGGAGCACAGAGTCTTAGCCACTGCACCACCAGGGATGTCCCTGTTGTTTTTTTAAACATTTTTTGACTGAGACCCACAGTAGCAAAAAAAAAAAAAAAAAAAAGCGCTTTTTTTTTTTAACATCACAATGCAACACAGACATGTATATATATGAAGAAGTTTCCATGAATGATATTGACCCTTACTGAGTGTGATGCTCTTTGATATTTTCAATTCCCCCCAAAAAAATGCTGATGAAGATTCACTAAGTGGGTTTTGTGACCTGCTAATAGGTTGTGACCACAGTTAGCAAACCTCTAGTGGGGGCAGCGAAGCCTGCAGGGATCTCAGACTGAGATCTGCTTTTAGAGTGACCCTGCTGCCCGTGTGTTCGGATTTGGATCCTCTGTCTGCCCCGCAGTGACCCTGAGAGCCAGGCCAGTGAAGCTGCTCAGGGTCAGCCTGGGATGCCGAGGGGCCAGTCCACAGGCAGCACCCCCTGCTCACCTCACTGATGGCAGACCGCCGTTCCTGGGCCCCCTGCCCGATGAGGTGACCCAGGAGGGCCAGGCCTTGGCATCAGCCCGGACTGGGGGCAAAGCTGAGGAGCCCCCCTCACAGGGACCAGGGGTAAGGGTGGGAGCAGCCCCTCGACCACTCACATTCACTTTTGCTCCCTTTTGAACTTCAGGGACAAAGAGTCACACTAAACATAATCAGACAATATCGGGTGCGTCCAGGGTGGTATGGCTGTGTATGCGTGCCTATTCAGTCGTGTTAGTCGTGTCCGACTCTTTGAGACCTCATGGACTGTAGCCCACCCCATGGACTGTAGCCCACCCCATGGACTGTAGCCCACACCATGGACTGTCCATTTAGCCTGGTAGACAGAAAATCACATGGACAGAAAATCCTCTGTCCATGGGATTTTCTAGGCAAGAATACTGGAGTGGGTTGCCATTTCCTCCTTCGGGGCATCTTCCTGACCCAGGGGTCAAACCTATGTCTCCTGCGCCCCCTGTATTGCAGGCAGATTCCTCAGCTGAGCCACCCAAGGAGCCCTGGTATGGCCATAGACAGCCTGGGTTAGTCTGTGACGTATTCTCACTGGTCCACACACAGGCTGCTTTTGTTTCTGTGTTATTTTTTATGTGGCCTGTGTGTGTGTGTGTTTGGTGAAACTTCATTTTGATATTTCAAACTTAAAAGACTATAATAAGGTTCAAAGAACTTCTGCAGACCCTTTATCCAGATTCAATTGTTTATTTTGCCTAGTTTGCTTTATTAGTCTCTATCTATGTATATTATTATCTTTATGCATTTTTCTGAACCATTGGAGATAAGCTGGAGGCTGACTTTTGACCTTTTACAATCAGATATATGGCAAATGATACCTTGTTGGGTCTAATTAGTATTTTCTTGATCACCGATGATACTGGTCATTGGCCATGTTCTCTGTTTTTCTTATGGCTGGATTGCGCGGCATGTAGGATTGTAGTTCCCCTATCATGGATCGAACCCGTGCCCCGCTGCGGTAGAAGTGTGGAGTTCTAACCTCTGGACTGCCAGGGAACTCCCCGGCCACGTTCTTCTGCTCGTCTTTTTGTGATCACATATGTGGTGGGTGGCTACTCCCTTATGGATGAGCAGAGTGTGTCTGTGCCGGAAGAGACACACCGCTGGCCAGTAAATTACCTGCCACGGGGACCTCTTTGCATTTCCGTTGCCTTGTTTTTATTTGCAGGGAGATGCTGCATGTTCTCTGTGTCCCTCAGTGTTGCTCCCGAGGTTTAGATACGGTGACAGAGTCGAAGGGGCCGTTGGTCTTTACAAGCACTCCCTGGTGCTCTGACGTTACCTTTGTTTGGCATGGCTTTCCTTCCCCCTAGGTGATGGCACCCTTCTGCAGGTCCAGTTCTTACCTCCTAGACTGCCTTCTCACCAGGAGCCCAGTCTTGCCATCCCTGTTCTATTCCATCAGCACTCCGTTGTATGACATTCAGTAGATGCTCAATTAATATGCATTCAGTGCATTGATGTATATTTTAAAAATATTAATATATCTTAATTATAATTGCATTTAGTATGTTATATTATGGGCTTCCCCAGTGGCTCAGTGGGTAAAGAATCTGCCTGCAATGCAGGAGACACAGGAGATGTGGGTTCGATCCCCCAGATTGGGAAGATCCCCTGGAGAATGGCAACCCACTCTAGTATTCTTGCCTAGCGTGGACAGAGGAGCCTGGCAGGCTGCAATCCAGAGGGTCGCAGAGTTGGATACCACTAAAGTGACTAAGTAACTAAACACAGCACAGCAAGTAATGTATTATATATACTACAATGGACATGGCTCAAACATTTAAAAAAGGTAGCAGCAAAAAATCTCCCCAACTCTCTTACATTCTATTTATTTCTACACTTTGGAAAATAATTTTGCATTATTTTATAATGCTGAAGCTACTGACAGTCCCCATGCAAGGTATCTTAGAGAAACTCATGCGTGTATACACTCATAAGAGCATTCATAGCAGCAGTGTTCTCAATAGCCAAAATTTGTGTGGGAGGTGGGGGTGGAAACACAAATGTCCTCTGGCCCTAGAAAGAATAAATTTTGGGGACTTCCCTGGTGCTCCAGAGGCTGAGACTCTGAGCTCCTAATGTTAGGGGGCCAGGGTTTGATCCCTGGTGGGGGAACTAGATCCCACAAGCTGCAGCTAAAAGAGTTTGTATGCTGCAACTAAAGGTCCCATGTGTGGCAACTAAGACCCAATGCAACCAAATAAATAAATAGATATTTTAAAAATAGACTTTAAAAAAAAGAACAAATAAGTTATGATATATTTATGATGAAAAACAACTCAGTACAATGATATCCCAAAAAAGGGTGACTCTCCCAATGTTAAGTGAAAGAATCAAGGCACAAAAAAGATACACATTTTTGTGTGCTTCCAGCTTTATCTGATTCTAAAACAGGCAAAACTGAATTGTATTGTTGAGGAACATATGTGTAAGTGGTAAAACTATGAAGAACAGCCAAGAAATTATTATCTCAGAAGGATGGTGATTACCTCTTGAGAAGAGGGGAGAATTCGTGATGCGGAAGGAGTCAGTGGGTATTTTCAGGGGGGGGCAGGTTGCCTAGCATTGATGATTTTTTTTTTTTTTTAACTTGATGACTGTTACCTGAGTGTGGGCGTTATAATTATTCATGAAAGTAGACATATATTTAGTGAACTTTTCTATATGTAGTTCACAACAAAAAATAGAAACGGAGTTTCCCTACTTTCTCTTTCCAGCCTGCCGTCCCCCTTCTCAGAGGCACCCAGTTGGTGTATGCATGTAGGTGTATCTACTTTCACTTATACACAAATTTTATACACATAAATGATTGTTTTTTAATATTATAGTTTTTTTTTTCCATTCAGCAGCTGGTTACCGTGTGCTCTTGCCGCCCCGTCTGCCACTCACGTAGTCTAGCACCTGCTGTGCGTGGGGGGAGCACTTCATTTCATTAAATTCAGTTCTTCCAAGGACCCGGGAGGCAGGTCCTTTTATGAGAAGGAAACAGGCTATTGGGCCTCTGCTCTGGGGCTTCGTAAGCATCGCATTAGCGGCCCTGAGACCCCACCAGGGCAGTGTCAAGGGCAGCCCCCGAAGCCCCCGGCCCTGGGCTGCTCTGACGGCCCCTGTCTCCTTCCAGGTGGCCCTGTGCACCCAGGTGGCCCTGGGCATGGAGCATCTGTCCAACAACCGCTTTGTGCACAAGGACCTGGCCGCTCGCAACTGCCTGGTCAGCGCTCAGAGACAGGTGAAGGTGTCGGCCCTGGGGCTCAGCAAGGACGTGTACAACAGGTAGGGGGCGTTGCAGGGGGCTGGCGAGGGGCAGAGGGCAGACACAGCTGGGCTGGGGGAGGGGCTCAGTCCAAAGCTGGAGGGCCTGGGGGAGGGGGGCCCAGACCCCTCCCACCCTCTCCCAAGCCTGCAGAGGCACCCCAGCCAGTAGACCTCAGCTCCCTGACCTTACGCTTTTCTCTAGTGATAAAAAATTATACATCTTTAAAAAGAATAACTAGTCAAACTTTATAACAGTTTCTATATAATTTAACTATTCATAGGGTTCCCTCTGTTACTTCCTGAATTCAGTCATTATTGTTTTTAAGCCTAAGACTTAAAGCTCAGCACCCACAGCCAGAGATCACTCTGGAATACACGCTACATAGTGCCTCCGGGAACCCCCCGACACCCCAAGTCATCCCAGCTCTGACTCACCACGGTTCGTCTGGCTGTTACTTTAGTCATGGTTGGTTTATCACCAGTAAAGCTCCTTAAAATTTCTTTCCACTTAACACATGCATTTTTCACACTTTTAAACTAATAAAGTACGTATGATTAGAAACTTTTTAAAAATACTGATATTTCGGCAAAGTCTGATTCTTAAGGGAATTTTTTAACCATCAGACCCCAGACGGATGCCTCTAGATTTCATCTGGTGTGTGTATGCTCCTACCCCTTGCTGAACAAAAATGTTTCCAATTTCCCAGAATGCCTTGATACAGGAAATTTGGGCTCCAGCCCGGGTGTGAGACCCAGATCCTTGGGGTGAGGCTGAGGTCCCAGACTCTGCCCTTCTCCCCACCCCACTGCCTCTGTGTCCTTCTGTCCCGCAGTGAGTACTACCACTTCCGCCAGGCCTGGGTGCCCCTGCGCTGGATGCCCCCCGAGGCCATCCTGGAGGGTGACTTCTCCACCAAGTCTGATGTCTGGGCTTTTGGCGTGCTGATGTGGGAGGTGTTCACCCACGGGGAAATGCCCCACGGCGGGCAGGCAGACGACGAGGTGCTGGCAGGTAGGGAGTGGAGAGCTTACTCGGGGTCCTGGGGCCAGTTCAGTCTGCCTCCCCTCGGGGCTGGTGTCTGCAGGTGTATGGATGTGGCCATTCCCCTTGTGAGATTTCCAACACACATTCATACCACTTGGTAAATAGCCCTTGTCCTTGTCGTCGTCACTCTAGCCACTCTGATGCCTGCCCATTGACTCCACTTCAGCCCCCGTGCACTGGCTGCTTCTTGCGCAGCGTGGACCCTGCCCCCGCCCGTCAGTGGGAACTGGCACCAGGGAAGGCCCTTCCCTTCAGTTGCAAGATACTTGCCAAGAACTGCTTGAATCTTTTCTCACCCGCACTGTCCGGTGCCCCTGAGTCTCCCTCTCGTGGCCACCTTTGGGAACTGCAGGCTCTGCAGGGTGTTGGCATGCATGCATGCTCAGTCACGTCCAGCTCTTTGGGACCCCATGGGCTGTAGCCCGCCAGGCTTCTCTGTCCATGGAATTGTCCTAGGCAAGAATGCTGGAGCGGGTTACCATTTCCTACTCCAGGGGATCTTCCCAACCCAAGGGTCAAACCCGTGTCTCCCTACATAGGCAGGTGGATTCTTGACCCTTGAACCACCTGGAAAGCCCACCGAGTATTGGACAGGTGGTTAAATATTTTGACTACCCCTCTTCCCATCTTTCTGCAGATTTGCAGGCTGGGAAGGCCAGACTCCCGCAGCCTGAGGGCTGCCCTTCCAAGCTCTACCGGCTGATGCAGCGGTGCTGGGCCCTCAGCCCCAAGGATCGGCCCTCCTTCAGTGAGATCGCCAACACCCTGGGAGACAGCCCCGCTGACAGCAAGCCGTGAGGAGGGAGCCCAGGCAGGCTGTGCCTCAGGATGGCGTGGGCAGGGGAGGACTTCCTGGGGGGTGCCCGCAGCATGAGGGGCTAGATCCCAGTCCTCCTGGGCCCCAGGGGCCCCGCCCTGGCACCCCAGGCACTGCTGAGGACTGGCAGGGCCTGGGCTTTCTTCCTCTTCCCCACCTTCAGCTCTTCGGAGAGGCTGATTCGTACCCAGACTGGGTAGCTGGGGCCTTGGTCTGGGCGGCTTTCTCTGCCACCCGTACCCCCGTCAGGGACAGTGTGGGTGCCTCAGGTAACCCCAATTTCTGGCCTGGGTCTCCTTCCCTTGTCCAGGTCCAGTTCTGCCACCCACCTGCCAACTTCATGCCGGCGGGGTGAGGGTGTGTGGTACTGGGCTGCGGGTGAGCTGGCTTCAAGGGAGTTCCTTAATATACTCAAGTCCTGGGTGGTTCTGGCTCCCAGGACCCACTTCGGGGTCTGCACTTGGATTGTGGAGGACAAGGCCAGCGAGTCCTCCCCCATGGACACGTGGACTCTGACCCAGCCCCAACCCAGCCCCGCGTCTCCTCCCCCACTTTCTCTCCTTTCCTCATCCTAAGTGCCTGGCAGATGAAGGAGTTTTCAGGAGCTTTTGACACTATATAACCCGCCCTTTTTTGTATGCACCATGGGCGGCTTTTGTATGTAATTGCAGCGCAGGGTGGGAGGGCATGGAAGATGGGGGTTGGTCCTGGAGGAGACAGGATGGTGGCCCCCCCTGCCTCACACCTTTATTGTTGTTGTTTGTTTGTTTTGGGTTTTTTGTTTTTTTTTTTTTTTTACACTCGCTGCTCTCAATAAAGAAGCCTTTTTTACAACCTGCTTCTGAGGCTCACTCCCTACCGTTGTCCATAAATGATGTACCTCCTTCCCCCCCAACACATCAGAAGGAACCGTGTGCCTTCTCGGAGTCTGGCGTGGGGGTGCTAGGGCATGGATACCTGGAAGACACTGGTTCTGGTCTCTGCTTTGTGGAGCAGTTGGAAACTTTTTTGGGGGGGTCATGCTGCTCAGCTTTTGGATCTTAATTCCCAGGTCAAAGAATTGAACCCGGGCTATGGCAGTGAAAAAGTGGAGTCCTAACCACTCAACCACCAATTCTCTCAAGGAGCAGTTGAGAATGTGGGCTCAGAGGAGGCGAGGCCATCTCATTCCTCTGATCCTGTGTTGCTTTCTGATGCCAACTAATTATTCTCTGCTGGCTGACCACGTACTCACATTCAGGTGGTGAGTGTAGACGTGTGAGGAGGGCACTAGTGAGGGTGGGATAGGAGGAGTTAATGATACCTTCAGGTCTCTGAATCCCTTCAAGACTCTAGGAAGGTGATGAAGGAGACAGGACTGAGCCAAGATGCACTTAATGCCTCACTGCTCCAGAGCTTTCAGCCTCAGCTGGTTTGATTCCTGGCTCTTCATTGCCCAGACCTCTCATGTCATCAGTTACCCTCTCCCAGATTGGAGCTTCAGCATGGTTTCTCATTCAAAAGAAATGAGTCCTGACCTCTGGAATTGTTCTGGTTCCTGCTGTTCCTCACCAGATTTTTCAGTAATGAACAGCTGGGACTTCCCTGGTGATCCAGTGGCTTAAGACTCCACAGTCCCAATGTAGGTTCGCTCCCTGGTCAGGGAAGTAGATCCTATATGCCACAACTAAGACCTGGCACATCTGAATAAATAAAAAAATGTTTTTAAAAAGAATAGGTAATATTTATTAAATACTTGTTTTGTACCAGTCACTTTGCTAAGCACTTAATATGCATTATCTCATATTGAATTTGTTTGACCACTCTGTTAGCCAGATGTTATTGTCCCATGTTCACACATTTGGAAGGCAAGGTAGTTTCCGTGAGGTCACCCACTCTTGTGAATATACAGTGTGGTATATCCTCGTGTGTTGTAGTGAAAAAATCAGAGCAATTTATCTAGAACTGTGTTTTTCAAACTGTAGGTTGCAACCAGCATTAAAAAAAAAAAAGAAATGTAGTAAAAAACTGTCAGAGTACATTGTATACCTTATGGGTAAGTATTGTTTTACAGAATTTTGTGTGTTTTATTTGGTATGTGTTTGGGTGTGTTCGCTTATGTCTCAGTTATTGCAGTGGTGCTTCTGCATAAAAAACCCCACATCTCACAAGAATGATCTATTTTCCTCACTCACAGTCTGCAAGGTGGTGAGGTTTGCTTGGTCTTGACTGGACTTAGCTGCATTCACCCAGGCTTGGCACCAGGTTGTAGGTCTGGCTTGGGTCTACTCTCCTGGCCCCATGCCATGCTCTCATGCAGGAGCAGGGGCACAAGAAGTCCCATCAGATCATGCCAGCACATTTATTTATTTATTTGTTTTTGGCTGTGCTGGGTCTTCGTAGCTACGCTCAGGCTTTCTCTAGTTGTGGCAAGTGGGGACTGCTCTCTAGCCTTGGTGCATGGGCATTGTGGTGGCTCCTCTTGTTGCAGAGCATGGGCTCTAAAGTGTGAGCTCAGTAGTTGTGGTGCTTGGGCTTAGTTGCTCCAAGACATGTGGAATCTTCCTGGACCAGGGATCAAACTTTAGTCCCCTGCGTTGGCAGGCAGATTCTTAACCACTGGACCCCTGGAGAGGTCCCATGCTAGCACATTTAAAAAGTGTAAGTCTCTTAACATTTTACCAGCCAAAGCAAGTCACAAGTCCAAACCCAACACCAGCACCAGAAAGGATGTGGATATCTCATTCCAACACAAGTGTGAAAAGTGGGTGCAATAATTGATTTCACCCCAGTTTGCAATGTTAAAAATTATCTCCTGTGGTTGAAATTCTGGGAAGGCAGTACTCTAGAAGGTCATTCATCACTTGAGCCTCTTCTAACCTGGTCGTCTTTGACTGCTCTACAGCCGCTAACACAGCTGGTTACGCCCGCCTTTTTGGGGTGCTTCATCATTGTATCATGCAGGATATTTCAGTGTAGGGTGTGGGCTCTCTAGTCGTGGTGTGCAGGCTCAGTAAATATGGCACCCTCGGGCTTAGTTGCCCCACGGCATGTAGGATCTTAGTTGCCTGACCTGGGATTGAACCCACATCCCGGCATTGCAGGCTGGATTCTTAACCACTGGACCACCAGGAAGCCCCCACATCTGCCTTTTTGAACTCTGCTGTCTTGCCTTTGGTGATGGTACCCCATGTACACTTTCTCTAACCAGGCCTTCTACAGCCCTGGCTGTGGCTTCCCTCTTCTGCCTGCTTCAGGGATGGCTGTTCTCCTGGTTTCTGTCCTTGGCCTTCCTCTCTCTACATTCTCAGCCTCAGGAATCTCCTCTTACCTCGTGTGGCTTTAATTGGCCCTCCAGTGTGGACAGTTCCCAACGCTTTAGCTTCAATTCCAGCCTTTACCTCAAGCTTCAGACTCAAACTCCCTTTTTTCTAACAGGGCATTTCTCTCTACCTGTTTCCGTGGGCCCAAACTGAACTTAACCTCTCTCTCAAACCTGTTCCTCCAGCCAAGTTGCCTGTTTCCATTGTCGGTACCATGGTTTATAGAGGAGTCATCCTTACTTAGAATCTCAACCCATCGTGAGCCCTCTTTGAGCTCTCCATGCAGCTCATCACCAAGATCCATTTATTCTGTCTATACTCTGTTTCTGCCTTTGCTTAGTTTTAAGGGAAAACTTTTTTTGCATAAAAGTGATACTGAGGACTTACCTGGTGGTCCAGTGGCTAAGACTCTGTGCTCCCAGTGCAGGGGCCCTGGGTTCCATCCCTGGTCAGGGATCTAGATCCTGCATGCTGCAACTAAAGATACCACATGCTGCAGCTAAAAGATCCCAAGTGCCACAACTAAGACCCGGGACAGCCAAATAAAAAAATTTTTTTAAGTAATGTGATCATGGAAGAAGTCAAGTGGTACAGATGTGTATAAAGCAAAAAACACATTCCTCTAGTCCCCAAAGCCCACTTTCCAGTGGTAAGCACGATGAGTGTTTGCAGCGTGGCTGTCCTGACTTTTCCTGGGGACACTGACTCATGACCTTTTCATTCCCACTGACACTGCCATTGAGACCTCTTTTCTTCTATGTGAAGTTAAGAATCCCTGTGTAAAGGTTAATCCCTAATGCAAACAATTTTATTTATTGGCTGCGCTGGGTCTTCGCTGCTTCGTGCAGGCTTTCTTTAATTGCCATCAGTGAGGGCTGCTCTTCCTTGCAGTGTACAGGTTTTCTCATTGTGGTGGCCTTTCTTGTTACAGAGCACAAGCTCTCGAGCGCACCAGCTTCAGTAATTGTGGCCTGCAGGCTTTAGAGCGCAGCTTCAGTATTTGCGGCGCACGGGCTTATTTGCTCCACTATATGTGGAATATTCCCAGACCAGGGATCAAACCTGTGTCCCCTGCACTGGCGGGCAGATTCTTATCTACTGCACTACCAGGGAAATCTGAAAACAATTTTTTCCCCCATCTTATTTATTTGGCTGTGCTGGGTCTTGGTTGCTCAGTTGTGGCATGTAGAATCTGGTTCCCTGACCAGGGATGGAGCCGGGGCCCTTGTGTTGGGAGGTCGGAGTCTTACCTGCTGGGCCACCAGGGAAGTTCCATGAAAATAGTTTTAGAGTGTTAGCAATTTTTCTTTTTCTTTTGTGATAGCAATTTCTTTAAAGCAATCTTAAGTTTGTTCTGATTTTATTTGGGTGATAAAAATCGGAAGAAAGAAAGGTCAGGTAGGAATGGCATAGAATGAGGGGAGCTGCCTGGAATCTTGATGCCCTTCTGGAGGTCCTTCATGGTCTGGATGGACAGGGGGCTACTGCGGTCGAGGCCTTATCGGAGAGGCACCAAACTCACATTCCAGGGAGGCCAGGAACGGGACTTATCTGAGTTCAGTGGGCTGTGCGGAGTCTGTGGGGAACCTGAGAGCAAACGCCTCTTCTATGGCCATCATTCAGCTGCCCTCCAGCCTGTTGTGCTCTTGTGGTCATGTAGGTCCAGCGTTGCTAAAAATTTCAATTTTTTTTAGAAAGGCTGTATGTTCAGATTTTTATGTAAAATATCCTGATTTGAAAATATTCTGTGGTTGAAACAAAACACACTTATGAACCAGTTTTTTTTTTTAAATCATGTGTTTGTCTTTTTTAAATTTGACTACACCAGTTCTCAGTTGCAGTAGACAGGATATTTGATCTTCTTTGTAGCATGTGGTATCTAGTTCCCTGACTAGGGATCAAACCCAGGCCCCCTGCACTGGGAGTGTGGCATCTTAGCCACTGAACCACCAGGAAGGTCCCTGAACCAGTTTTCACTTTGGCTTTATCCAATAATCAGCAGTTTTGTTTCCTGAACCTGCAGTAATGTGGTGTGGGTGGAGGACTACTCCCTCCTCCCCCTTGCCCCCCCAGCTCTCGATACAAAGGGTCATGAAGATGAAGCCATGGCAAGCAGGCGCAGGAGCTGTGGCACTAATACTGGTGATGCCACTAACACTGGGGTTGGGTGAAATGGGGGACCCATAAACCTGTGAAGGGAAGCCGAGCATGCTCCTTGTGGACCCCCTTCGCTGTGGACAAGGCAGACAGCTGTGGTTCTCTGCTGAGAACCCTTCATGTGTTCTCAAACAGAAAAGTATTTAGAAGCCAGGTGAGAATGAATCCCGATGGCTGTGGTTGTAAGACTGTGAAGCTCAAGACAAATCCCAAGCAGCCATTTGTGGCCCCTGAAGCCTGTCTGGAACCTATTTATCTATTTGACCTGTTCTTCCTCTTGAGCTAACACATTCCATATGTTTAACTACCTGTTGTGTGGAGTAAATTAGGAAAAGAGGAGGAAAAAACTCCTTAAAAAACTATTAGGAAAGGGGGATGAGGAGGGCTCCTAATTCCTGTATTTGGGGTTTAATGAACAAGCTGTGTTTTTAGTTATGTTTGTGCATGTATGTATGTATACATACACATGATATCTCACAAATCTTGAACATACTTAATTTCAGTATTATTCAAAGTCCTTGGATTGCAATTCACAGTAAGATATGCAGTTGACATTGTCATCTAGTACACACACATTGAACCATATGAAATCAACAGTATCCCACCCTCGACCTATAAAATGGCAACTTTATATTGTTCAAACTAAAAATAATGCAAAGAGAAGTAAACAAGAATATTTACTCTTGGTTTTTTTTTGTGAGACCCATTAAATTAATAATAATTTACATGCTGGATGCAGTATACTAAATATACTTATCACTACTACTTGATTCACCACCGACTGCTTTATTTAATCTTTACAGTAATTTTAAGGTGGGAATCATCACTCTCTCCCAATCGCCTTAAACATAAGGTGATTACCTCACCACTTGGACCACCACTGCACTTTAATCTGTATCTTATCTCATCTTTATTAAGAACCTTGAGGCATGGGTACCAACAGTGAAGTCATGTGGAGTTTGGGGAGGTCAAACACTTATTTCCAGGAGCAGGGCTAGGAAGAGGCAACTTTCAGATTTCAATAATTTCTGTAATAGTGAAGTTCAAGTCACTTTCACTGCCTTGTAGTTAAGAACCAGACCCAGACTGTAAACCTGGGTTTTGCAGCACTCCAGTCTAACTCCGCCCCGCCCCCCACCATGGGCTTTTCATGGTTTTCAAGAGAAGGGTGTGTGTGTGTGTGTGTGTGTGTTGCACTGTGTGTGCGCGTGGTGTGTGTGTTGCACTGTGCGTGTTGCAGTGTGTGTGTGCCGCGCGTGTGCGCACTTGCTTAAACTTTGTTGGTGTGTGTGTTGCACTGTGTGTCTTGCAGTGTCTGTGTGTGTGTGTGTGCCGCGCGTGTGTGCACTTGCTTGCTTTCTGCCCCTCTACACTTTTTCCCAGGCCTCTGCACTGGCTGGGGGTGGGCTTTATCCCTGGGACCACCCCCTCCCCCAGTCCAGCCCGCAGCTGGAAGTCTTCACAGATCTTCATCTCTCCTCCCCGCCCCCATTGGCGACCGGGAGGCCGACTGTCTCCCCGGGTCTTTTCCAGATGTACGTCTGCCAAAGATCCCCGCCCCCCGCAACCAGTATAGAGAATGATGAATGAGGAGAGGGGAGCCGTCCTGGTGGGAAAGTGTCGTCTCCTTGAAAAGAGAGGGAAAGGGAAAGGAAGTGGCTGGGGGGAGGGGAATCGGTGGAGCCGAGAGGCCGCGCGGCGCGACAAGTCTGGACAGCGGGGACCCAAGCCTCCTCTGCTCGGCCAGTAACGTTGACTCCCTCAGGAAGGCTTGGGGAAGTGCTCTAATCCCTGCACTCCCTGGGAATTTGGGCTGCATATAATTTACTGCAATCCACACAATCCACTCAGGGACTATCCCAGTGTTGGTTGGCTTCCAGCCCTTGCAGCGCCGAGTTCCCAACGCGGCTCCCTCTCCGCAAGACTGCGCTTCAGTGCTCTTCCAGGCTTCCTCTCTGCAGGTTCCTCCCAATTCTCTCTACCATTCTCTGGCCAGGGGGGCGGAGTCGTACCTCCTCTCCTGTTCCTTTAAGAGGCGTCGGCTCCTCCCCTTTTGGAGTCGCCGTCTGACGCGGGATGACAGCAGCGAGTTCGGTATGTCTATGCAAATAAGCGCCCCCTGTGGGCCAATGGGGAGCGGAGGTGCCGGAACCGCGGACCAATGGGGCGGGGGTGCAGGGGCTCACCATATAAGGAGCGGCCTCGCCATAAAAGGAAACATTGTATCTCTTTATATGGGGGGAAGGGTCGGGGGATCCCTCGCCGCCAGCGCGTGGTCCCGGCCCCCTCCACCCGCCGTCTCGGCCGCGGCCGGCAGCCCCTGCCCCCCGGGGGACGCTGACGGCCGCCGGGCGCGCCGCCCTAGCGTACGGACAGGGGGCGCTCCGCGCGGCCTGGGGCAACCCGGGCCACAGGGGCAGGAAAGTGAGGGCCCAGGTCGGCCCGGGCGTGCAGGGGCCCCGGGTTCGCAGCGGTAGCGGCGGCAGCGATAGCGGCATTAGCAGCAGCGGGAGCACCGGGTTGAGCCGGGAAGCCGATGGCGGCGGCGGCGGCGGCTCCGATTCCTCGCTGACTGCCCGTCCGCCCTCCTGTATTGAGCGCCATGTTACCGAGCCAAGCTGGGGCCGCGGCGGCGCTGGGCCGGGGCTCAGCCCTGGGGGGCAGCCTGAACCGGACGCCGACGGGGCGGCCGGGCGGTGGAGGCGGCGGGACTAGAGGGGCTAACGGGGGCCGGGTCCCCGGGAACGGCGCAGGGCTCGGGCCGGGCCGCCTTGAGCGGGAGGCTGCAGCAGCAGCGACAACCACCCCGGCGCCCACCGCGGGGGCCCTCTACAGCGGCAGCGAGGGTGACTCGGAGTCGGGCGAAGAGGAAGAGCTGGGCGCCGAGCGGCGCGGCCTGAAGCGGAGCCTGAGCGAGATGGAGCTCGGTGTGGTGGTCGGTGGGCCTGAGGCGGCGGCGGCGGCCACGGGGGGCTACGGGCCAGTGAGCGGCGCGGTGAGCGGGGCCAAGCCGGGTAAGAAGACTCGGGGCCGCGTGAAGATCAAGATGGAGTTCATCGACAACAAGCTGCGGCGCTACACGACCTTCAGCAAGAGGAAGACGGGCATCATGAAGAAGGTACCGGGCTGGGAGGCTGGCCGGCCAACGGGAGCCCGGGAGGGTGGGGACGCGCAAGGGGAGCCCGGGAGGAAGGCAGAGCCGAGGCGGAGGTGAGAGGCGGCGAGTCCGCAGGAGGTGTGTGGGAGGGGTTGACTGTTGCCCCGGGAGGGTGAAAGGGGAGGGGCCGCCAGGGAAATGTGGGGAGAGGGGAGATGCCGCGAAGGTCCGGAAAAGCGAGGAAAGGCGCCGAGGTGGGAGTGACGGGCGCGAGAGAGGAACCGGGCCCTTGCAGAGCGGAGGAGTGAAGAGTGGTGATGGAAGGCTGCGGGGCTCCCGGGGAGGTGGTGAATGAGACCGAGGGGTCAGTAGGTCCAGTGCTCTCTGGTGTTCCGGGGAAGGCGCCGGAAGAGCGGGGAACAGATGAGAAGGTATGGGGAAGAGGAGGCTGGATCTGTATAACAACAATGAGCGAACATGTGTGGGAGGAAGGTGGGCATCGCTAGAGTGGTGCTGGTTGGAAGGACGGGCAGGGCTGATGACCGAATGGGGCTCAAGAGCCCCAGTTAAGGGAGCAGGGCAGGAAAACGGATGCTGCCCTGAGCATCAGAAACCAAGTCCTGCGATGACCATGGGTCTTCGTGCATCTACTGGAAGCCGGCACACTCCCTGCAGGACAGGCCTCAGAACCATTTGCCCTTGACATAAGTGGGATTTCCAGCCCTAGGGAAAAAATCGGTGCACGGAGTTTGGGGAGAAGGTTTGCAGAGGTACCTAGCAATGCCTCCTCTTCTAGCTGATTATCCAGTGAAAAGAATGAGGAAAGGAGTAGTCTTTGGGCTATAGAAGATAAGGGAAGGGATGCAAGCAGAGGAACTGGGAAACAAGAAGCTTGAACTCTGGAAACGTTGGCCGGTGTTTATATCCATCCCATATAGAAACCAAGGCTGCTTCCAGTGGGTTGTGGAACTTTATTGGGAGTGAGGATGCCACCTATGAGGCCAAGGGGCCTCCTTGAAGGCCCCTTCCTGGCTTTATGGCAGGGTCAATTCAGTCGCTCAATGTCTGACTCTTTGTGACCCCCATGGACTGCAGCACACCAGGCTTCCCTGTCCATCACCAACTCTCGGAGCTTGCTCAAACTCGTGCCCATCGAGTCGGTATTATGGCAGGGTAGTAGTTGCTAATCTAGCTGCTATCTCCCATCACTCCAGACACTGTTGCCTCAAGACAAAGAAAGTGAAAAGGGGGAGCAGAGTCTTATAGAGCAGGACAAAATGGCAACAGGTTAGTGCCTGTGCAGTTTCTGGAAAGAAATATGGGACATTTCGAGTTTAGGTGGCTCCTTATCCCTGACATCTATGTGATACTCAGTGTAGTAGCGACTTCATCCTGGTCCCTGTGACGGTGAGGAGGTGGTGGGAGCCATCTCTTCGTGAGGCTCTGGCACCAAGCTGTAGTGAGGAGCAGCTCCCTGGGCCACTCTGTGTCTGCTGAGGTTATATGCTTTGTCACCAGGAGCTGTGACTATTTGCTTGGGGTCTCTGCTGGTCAGTGGGGCTGTTCCTCAAAGGAGGGGCATGGGGTTTTTCTACTCTTCAGCTAACCTTCAGATATCCTTCAGACAGGACCCCCTTAGAGTCACTGGAGAGGAAGGTCATTATGGGAGTGGGAACTTGAGATCATAGTGTACTTCCCTCTCTTTCCTACTAGCCAAGGAAGGTAGCGATTAAACATTTTGCTGTTCTACCCATCTCCTCCCCCCTACCCCCAGGCCTATGAGCTGTCCACGCTGACAGGGACACAGGTGCTGTTGCTGGTGGCCAGTGAGACAGGCCATGTGTATACCTTTGCCACCCGCAAACTGCAGCCCATGATCACCAGTGAGACTGGCAAGGCACTGATTCAGACCTGCCTCAACTCGCCAGACTCTCCACCCCGCTCAGACCCCACCACAGACCAGAGAATGAGTGCCACCGGCTTTGAAGAGACAGACCTCACCTACCAGGTGTCGGAGTCCGACAGCAGTGGGGAGACCAAGGTGTGTTTGGGTCTCCTGTCTGAGGGGATGGAAGGGGAAGGACCTGACCAGCAGAGAAGGGAAGAAGGGGTCTCTCTCCCTTGGCCTGGACAGGTGGATAGGTGCCTACTGATGTGGAGTGGAGCCGGGTTAGTGCCCCGCATCTTAAGGTACAGGTGTCCATCCTCGCTATCCTGACAGGAGGCCGGCCCCCTAGATAAGCGGGCGGCCTCCGTGCCCATATAAGGCCGGCTCCGGCTCCACGCCGGCCTCCCGCCTGCAGCCCGCCTGCCTGGCAGGGCTCTTGCATTCCTCCCGCCAGCTGTCTCCCTGCTGGGGGCGGGGGCGTCGCTTAGCCCTGCCCTCCTGGCTGACTGGGTCGCCCGGGAATAGGAAGGGAGCACTTATGGGTTCCAGGGTCCTGGGAAGCCAGCACTGTCAGCAGGCCGGCTGATTGGCTACGCTGGTGACTACCTTACTAGCCAGCCGCCTGCCTCTTCAGGATGTCCGGGCCTGCGCACGTTAGGGAGTGTATTCACTCGGCTGTTAGGGATGCCGGCCCTGGTTACGCCTCCCCCTTCCTTTTCCCGGTTAGGAGCGGGGCGGGGCTTCCTCCCCTTACTGCGCTGGGGAGCTCCACCTTCCGGGTGGCTCTTCACGAACTGGCCAATCGGAGGAAGCGGCACTGTTTGCCTTAGCAACGCCTCCGCCAATCAGGGGCTTGGAGCTCCACTGTTTCGCCAACGTCCCGCGCTGACCCACCTCCAGGGTCTGAACCCCCCTCAGTTCTCTGGGCTTGGTTCTCATCTCGTGGCTTTCTCCTTCTTCTAAGAACAAAGGCTCCCTGAGGGGAGAGTCAGTGTTCTAGACTCCCCAATCTTTTAGTGGTAGGGTTAGTTTATTCCCAGGACATTTTGCTGAATGAATAGTCTTTGGTGCTTCATTGCCAGACCCCTCAAGATCGCTCTCAAACCCTAAGTTCCCTGAAAAACTGAAAAACCTATCTCAGAAGCAGGATCTGGGAAAGGCTCACCACTCCATCTTTACTCTGGGTGTAGGATACACTGAAGCCGGCGTTTACCGTCACCAACCTGCCGGGTACCACCTCCACCATCCAGACAGCACCCAGCACCTCTACCACCATGCAAGTCAGCAGCGGCCCCTCCTTTCCCATCACCAACTACCTGGCACCAGTGTCTGCTAGCGTCAGCCCCAGCGCTGTCAGCAGTGCCAACGGGACTGTGCTGAAGAGTACAGGCAGCGGCCCCGTTTCCTCTGGAGGCCTCATGCAGCTGCCTACCAGCTTCACCCTCATGCCCGGTGAGTCACAAGGGGCAAACTGAGCATGCTAAGAGTGGGTTTAGGGCTGGTGCAAGAAGAAGGTCTTTTTTTACTCAGAAGGAGGGTGGACAGGGGCCAGAGCCTGAGAGAAGCCTCTTATGTCCCATTGGTAGGCATGCCTCTCCCCGCTGGGACTTGAACTGTCCTTGTCAGTAAATTTCCACCATACACTCGGGTCTTGCCTAGCAAGCCCAGCTCTGTGCCCCCACTGCCACAGGGACAGCAGACATTCTACCACTTCCCTACCTTGACTGGAAGGCAGACTGTGTCCTTGATGGATGAGTGCCTGCTCCTGTGTCAATCAAAGAGGGGAGAGGCAGGGTCTGGGGCAGGAGAAAGAGGGAAGGGAAAGAACAGAGTATAGAAGCCCCTGGAGATAAGATTCTGGACCTCAGGGGCCTCTTTGGCTCTCAGGAAGGACAGTGATGGGAGTTGGGGGTAGAATGTCAGCCCCTTGGGCCTGGGGGTGTTTGAGGGTGCTTGGTGAAGGTGGTGGGTAGGTAGGACAGAGCACGAGTAAGTCTCTGTGTCTTATAGGTGGGGCAGTGGCCCAGCAGGTCCCAGTGCAGGCCATTCAGGTGCACCAGGCCCCACAGCAAGCGTCTCCCTCTCGCGACAGCAGCACAGACCTCACGCAGACCTCCTCCAGCGGGACAGGTATAGCTTGAAACTCTGTCACCTCCCTGCCCTGCCTCATTCATGAGTCCTAGCAGCAGGTGCCCAGGATTATCCATCCTGTAACTAAGGTCAGGATGTGACCTTTCTTAATGTGGAGACTGAGGCTTTTGGGTTAACTAACCCTTTCCGTAATCCTTATGAGAAAGTCAGGTGAGGATGGCTGGTTTTGAATCCTGCCCTGCAGTGGGGCTGTGAATTTCAGGAAGAAATTGGGGACCATTGAGGTCACTCTCCATCTCACTCAGGTGAAAAGCCTAAGGCCCTGAAAGAAGTTCCTTTCCCACAGACACACATTTGCTCAGTTGCCAGGAAGTATTTACAGAGCACTTGTCTCCTTGTGGGAGGGTATCCTAGCTTTTGAGTAATCATAAGTCCCCCCATGTCTCTAGTCATTTTAGAAATGATGAGACACTTTCAAAATAAAATTACTTTTAAGTTTTTGTTAATCGCAACCCTGTTACACAAAGTGTGGTCTGTGGAAGGAGGACCATCATCACCTGGGAGCTTGATAGAAATGCAGACTCTCAAGCCTCACCCCAAACATACTCAATCAGAATCTGCACTTTTAACAAGATCCCCCAGTGACTGTACACACATTTAACACTGGAGAAGTGCTTGTTTAAAAGCTGGTTCTGTTAGCCTCATGTTGAGGAAGAGGGAGGAGGAGTAAGAACGGATGAGAAATGGGGTGGAGGTTCTCTCTCAGAGAAGAGTATCTGAATCTCCTTGGCTTGGGTCAGTCATTATAATCTGTTTTTCCCAGGGCCTTGGGGTCTTGGAACAAAGCAGATAGATAATCGAATAAAATGATGTGATAGGATACACTGAAAGGTTGGTGCGGTTGTGTTCAAGCAAAAAATAAGGCTTTTCTCAGTCGATGACAGGAAACAGAGGAAGAAGCTTTGTCTAGGTTTTGACCTGGGAAATGGCAGGAGGGCTCTGGAGGCCTGGGGTTCCTGGGGGTGGGATGGGGGCTCTCAGTCAGCACCAGTGCCGACCTCCCTGATGTGTGTCTGTGTTTGCCAGTGACGTTGCCTGCCACCATCATGACGTCATCTGTGCCCACAACTGTGGGCGGCCACATGATGTACCCCAGCCCCCATGCGGTGATGTATGCGCCCACCTCGGGCCTGGCTGATGGCAGCCTCACTGTGCTCAATGCCTTCTCCCAGGCGCCATCCACCATGCAGGTGTCCCACAGCCAGGTCCAGGAGCAAGGTGAGTCAGGGGCAGGGCTGCAGAAAGGAGGACCATTTCCTCCCACACACACACACACACACACATACACACACTCACACACTCACATGTCTCCCTTCAACTCACATGCACACGCTCACACATACCCAAACCAGATGTTCACACATTTATCTATATGTATACACACACAGATGCTTGCACACACACTCGAACACCCACACTCACATGCACACTTGACACATTTGGACACTCACCCTTGGGCACTTACATCTGAGACTCACCTAGTCAACTTGTGCACTTACCATCACACCTCCAAGATCTGGAAGTTTCTCTTGAGCAAGTGATTTGAGTCTCTCCTGTGGTTATCTCGTGCAGGTGGCGTCCCCCAGGTGTTCCTCACAGCACCATCTGGGACAGTGCAGATCCCAGTTTCCGCAGTTCAGCTTCACCAGGTAGGTGGGGGCACCTTCCATTCCAGCCAGCCAGCCTCTTCTTTATCTTGACTTGGGGTATTTCATTACGGGGTGGTCCAAGCCAAGATCCTTAGCCGGGAGGCCCGTCTATTTTCCTGGTCAGGCCTGGGTGGTGGGCAGGCGGGCAGGCGGGCAGGCAGCGGGTAGCCTGCGCTGGCCAGTCAGTTCCAGCCCCCCACCTCCTCCTTACACACCCCCTTCCCTCCAGATGGCTGTGATAGGGCAGCAGGCCGGGAGCAGCAGCAACCTCACCGAATTACAGGTGGTGAACCTGGACGCCGCCCACAGCACCAAGAGTGACTGATCCGCCCTGCCGCCCTGGACAGATGGCCCAAGGGACGGCGCCACTTATTTATTGTTGCCTTTTCACGTTTTCTTTACACACATGTTGACGGGCCGCAGGAGGGAGGCGGGGAGGAGCGTGGGCAGCCACAGGACTGAGCCCTCTCACTCCAGCCAAAGAAACGGGCCAGCCTGCCCTCCACCCCGGCCTCCCGCCCCCTGCCCCGCTCTAGCTCCGCCTCCCATTTCTGTTGATGGTGGGGCTGCCCTCCCTCCTCAGACTCCCCTTGCCAGCTTGGCTCCATGTTTGCCATGAGTATTAGCTTACCCGATGGGACCGTGCCCCCCCCACCACCACACACACAGGTCTCTGTGGGACTAGGCACTGGGTCCCCCTGAGGAAGCAGCCGGAGGGGCCTCTCCCCAGTCTCCTTGCTGACCTCACGTCAGCACCGTGTCTGCCACAGGCTGGGTCAGAAGAGCCCGCCCCCTGCCCCTCAGGGAGCCAGCTGGGGAGATGGGGCTTCTTCCCTCAAGCCGTGCCCGTGGCCCCTACAGCTCCTGAGCAGTGGGGCCTGTGCGCCAGCACAGCAGATTCCCAGGGCGACCTGCCCTGCCCTGCCCTGCCGCTCCATTCGGAACTCCAGGGGCTGCTGGCTTGGAGGGAACCACCCGTGTTCCCTCTCCCCCTGTCTTCCCCCCTCTCCTCCCAGCTGCTTTACTTAAAGTTGATTTTGAACTTTTTATTTGAGGAGACGAAGTGAAAACAAATCTATAAATATATATTTTTAAAATATTTAACTTTTTTTTATGGCGTTTTTTTCGTCCCCCTCCCTGCCCAAGCTCCCCTTCCCTGGGGAGCCCTGAGGCTCCCCGGAACTGGCTGGGCCTCTGGGGACAGAGCCACCCCATGAGCTTGGGGCTCGCCAGTGTGGGGGGGGAGATTGCCCGGTCCTGGGTTGTTTCCAGGAGAAAACCGGGGGAGGGGCCCTCAGGCCATGCCCCAACGGGGTGGGGAGGGTGACCCACAGCTCTGGGCCTCTTTTTGCCCTTCAGGGCTGTTGCTAGGGAGAGGGAAGAGGGAGACCAAATGTGGGTGGGGGGTGGGAGGGTGTCAGAGGCAACTGACTTCATTTGTGCCACACGCATGGGCATTGCAGCCTTGCGCGCCCCCAGGCCTGCAGCTGCCTGGGGCCCAAGTTGCAGTGAGCAGGGTGGGGTCTGGGAGGGGGCGAGAGGCAGGATTGGGGGGCAGAAGAATTGGGAGCAGCTCTTGGGCTGAGTGTGGGGTTAGGGGAGCCAGAAATGGCAGCTCTCCCAGGGAGTGAGCAGCTACTGTAACTTTTTAAAATTAAGACAAAAAGCCTTGAAGAAAATGACTTTATTTTTCTAAGTGTAACCTCAGTATTTATGTAATTTGTACAGGGGCCGTGCCCCACCCCCTCTGCCCCCTTTGGGGTAGATCTTGAGGGTGGGCCAACATAGGGGGAGGGTCTTTTACCCTGTGTCAGAGCCTACCTTCACCACCTGTATCAGAGAGGGAGCTTTTTCAGAACAGGGCAGTGGGGGGGTGGGTGGAATTTTATTAACCCCTTAGGTCTGCCTTGAGTAGAAATAAGCCTGCTTCTGTGATTAGGTGAAGGGGTGGGGGAAGTTTTTACACACAGCCTAGTTAACATGGGGATGATTTGCCGACATGTTTGAGAACCTCCGGACCTCTAACCTCCTTTGCTGTCTTGCCCCAGTTTGGGGTGCCAAGATGGAAGCCATCTTTCTGGCTTTCCCCAGAAGATAGCAGGGGGCTTATGGGTGGCTTACAGATTGGGGCATGGCAAATCAGGGGTCAGAGAGTGGGGGAGCTTGGGACTCAGGTCTGCAACTGCCCAGCCCCTTTTCTCTACTCTTGTTTTCACTCCACCATCACTCACTCACTCCCCTCTCCCTCACACTGGGGAGGAGACCTTGATGAATTCCTCCTCTCCTTCCCACAAAAGACAGACCCAGTGAGTGAATCAGGCAAAGTGCTTATAATGTGTGTCGTGTGAGCGTGGCCTTGGGAGAACATGCGTGCGTCAAGGATGAGGTGGCATTTTTATGTGCAGCGACCCTTGGTGTTTCCCTTCCTTGGTGGCTCTGGGGTGTGTGTGTGTGTGTGTGTGTGTGTGTGTGTGCCTGAGTGAATGTGTGTGTGCGAATGTGGGGTGTGTATGTTAGTGGTTTCTACTTCCCCTGGGATGCTGACCCAGGAATAGTGGACATGGTCACAGTCCTATGTACAGAGCTTTCTTTTGTATTAAGAAAAAAATACTCTTTCAATAAATGTATCATTTTTGTGCACAGACTGTGGGGTCTTTGCCTTTCTTTTCCCATATTGGAGGGAGGGAGGGAGGTATGAACGCAAACCTTCTGAGAAACAAGAGTCTATTTAATGAAATGCAAAGGGGTGCTTTTGGGCTGTTGAACTCTACTGATTTGACTTAAGGAACACATCGGGGGTGATGGTTAGGGCCTTTATCTTCAGCCCCAGCTGTGCTAGGTCCTTAGGTCAACACAGAGAGAAGCAATTTTAATTAATAGGAAAAAGAACGCAACCAATCCAAAGCCTTGGGTTTGGGAAACTCACGGCCACGTGACCTAGAGCAAACTAAGAGGACAGCCCTAGGATGGGAGTGTGCATTTTCGTGGGAGACGAAGAAAGCAGACCCAGTAAAGGGCAAGGAGGGCTTCAAAGCCGATATTGGGACGGAAAGGGCGGCCTACGGCTGCGGAAAAAGGGGCCACGCTACCACGTCCCCGAGGCTCCCCTTGCAGCGCGCCCCCAGACAGGTATACTACGCATGCTCCGTCTGCGCACGGTGCCGCCGCGCTCGCTGTGGGCCGCGTTGGGACCCGTAGCCGCCCGGGCGTGAGCGCGCTGGCGGCGTGACCCGGAAGGGAGCCGCGGAGGAGGCGGGGCCAGCACTGCGGGACCGGCGCCGGGCCCCAGCGAGGGCCGAGCCGGGAGGTGGGAGGTGAGAGGAGAGTTCTGCGCCCTCCCCGCTCCTGCCCCGTCCCTTCCCCGTCCCTTTCCCTGTTCCTTGGCCACTCTCCGTGGCGCTGACGGCAGGAGCCAGGTCTTGCCGAGATTCGCTCGGTCGGTCCGGTCAGCCTCCTCCGACCGCGCCCCCCCACCTCCTCAGCCCCCCAAGCCAGTTCTCGCGGCGGGTGCCCGCCTCCCCCGCCGCCCCTGCTGGCTTGCAAGCTCGGCCCTGACTTGCCACCTACGCTTACCTGCTGTCTCATCCCCGCAACCAAGACCTCGCCTCCGCATCTCAGTTTATTGCTCCTGTTCTCCAGCCCTTCCTCTGCCCCCATTTAGGCCTTTCCGATTGTGTTACTTCATCCTGCTCATCAGTTGTCCATCGCACATCACTTGGTTACCTCCCTGTCTTGCTCTCCTCCCCACCCCCCAACCCCCCGCATGCTATCTGGACCCCTACCCCCTTTGAGAGCCACATCCCGTCTTTCCCCTCTTCTTCACGCCTTTCTTCTACTCTCATCCTCTATCCATGTAACCCAACATGACCCCTGCTCTGATCACCATTTCTTCATTTGGGTTTGCTGTCCGTTCTTATCCTCACCATTCCCTGTTGCCCCCACGCTGCTTCACATCTTTCCCTGAACTCTAACATAGCCGTCACTCCGCACCTACTTATAATCTTCTTCTGACACATTAGCGTTCTACTTATCTGGGGACTGCTCCTACCATCTCCCTCACTAAGAATAGTAGTATTAGATTCTGTTTACTGAGCACTCTCACTGTATGCTAGAGGCTGTTCTGAATGGTTTATATATGTGATCTTAGTAAGTTTTTATGACAGTTTTGTAAGTTGGGTTTAAATATTATTATCTCGCAGAGGAGAAAACTGAGGCTTAGAGATTGAGTGACTTGTCCAAAAGTACGCATATAAGAAGTGAAGGAGCCGGAATTCAGAGTCCCATTTGTCTGAATCTGTACTGTATTGCCTCTCTCAATACCTCTACTGTCTCCTGACCTCATTCCCTACCCTTCAACTCCATGATTATTACCTACACCTAGATCCACTTGACTTAGACTTTTACCATACATACAGCATAAGGGCAGGGTGGGACTTGGTTTTTTCCCTCCCATAATTTTATTTGGATCCCTAGTCCCCTCTCCCTTTCCCAATGTTCTCATATCTTTTTCTCATCCAGTCATCTGCCTCCTTTAGTCTCTCTTCTTAATATCTGCCACAACCCACCCCTTTATACCCACATTCCAGCTTTAACCTGTCATTTATGCTCCCTGTCCTGCTCCTTCCCCCATCCTGACTTTCCTGACTTGTTCTGGCCCCACTGTCTCACAGGCTGCTGTCCTACCTGCTCACCCATGTCATCCTTCTAAGTCCTGATTTGTACCCCTCAGCCACCCTCCTGTTCTGCCCAAATTGTCCTGATTAATCATCCACTGTTTTTGTTATCTTACTTTCTCTTCTTCTCCTCCTCTCTTGTAATTTCTTCCGTTTTGGAAACCTTTTCATTTCCTTCTATCGCTGTTTTTCACTTCGTTCTCCTTCTCTTACAAATCCCAAAGTGTGTTTAGGTTATTTATTCCATCCTATTCTTGGCCTTTTCTCTTTGGCCTCCAAATTCCATGCAGCCTACCAATCACCCCCCACCCTGTGTGCGCCTCAAGGTTCCACCCCCTTCACATAGGTTTTTCTCTTTCCCACAGTGCCTCTGTTTCTCTCCTTGTGTGTCCCAGGAAGTCAGGATGGTGGGAGAACGGCGCACTGGGGACCTCATGGTGCCCTTGGGGCCCCGGCTACAGGCATATCCCGAAGAGCTCCTTCGACAGCGGCCTGGGCAGGATGGGCATCCTGAATACCTGATCCGATGGAGTGTCCTGAGGTGTGGGGAAGTGGGCAGAGTGGGTGTGGAGGAGGGCAAGGCAGAGCACATCCTCATGTGGCTGTCAGCCCCCGAGGTCTATGCCAGCTGCCCCATGCTGTTAGGGGAACGGGCGTTGTCTAAGGGACCTCAGCACGAGACAGCTGGGGGTTCAGCAAGCTTTCCCCGAGACCCAGGCGGTCTGGATGACGTGGCCATGGGAGAGATGGAGGCCGACGTGCGGGCACTGGTGCGCAGGGCTGCCCGACAGCTGGCAGAAGGTGGGACCTCGAGCCTCACGGCCGCTGTGCTCCACACCATTCACGTGCTCAGCGCCTATGCCAGCATCGGACCCCTCACCGGGGTCTTCAGGGAGACGGGCGCCCTGGACCTACTCATGCACATGTTGTGCAACCCTGAGCCTCAGATCCGTCGGAGTGCCGGCAAGATGCTGCAGGCCCTGGCAGCCCACGATGCTGGTGAGAGACAGCCATGGGAAGAAGGGAGCCTCTGGAGAGAATGGGGCCACAGGAGTAAGAACAGGAAGAGGAGGGGTTTCCCAGCTCTGTAAGAGCACCTAGTATTTGGTAGACATCAATTTAATTGCAAAGGGAAAATGTAGATTAATAAGCCATCACAGGTGCAGAAACAGGATAGAATGATAGCACCTGGTTTAGCTGTCTGTCCTCAGGGAAGTAGCAGAGAAGAAATGAGAATAAGTTTATGTGTTCTGGTTGAAGATTTGTTAGTTGGTTGTGAAATCACTTTCGTAGGTTATAACCAACATTTTTAAAAAATGTGAAACATCAGCTCAGAGCACTTAGTAGTGTAAGTTTTGTAGCATGAGATGTATGTTTCAGTTTCACATAGTTTACACTCGTGTCAGGTGACTGTGTGAAATGTGTCTGTTCCTCGGAGTCTCAGTCACAAAGAAGTTTGAAAGCCTCTGGGGTGGAGGATAGACAGTCTGGGGGCAGGTGATGTGGGGAGGCGTAGTGGGGATTGAGGAGAAGATCTGGGTCCGGTGTGCATTACAGGGAGTCGGGCTCACGTCCTTCTGTCACTGAGCCAACAAGACGGCATCGAGCAGCACATGGATTTTGACAGCCGCTATACTTTGCTGGAACTGTTCGCAGAGACCACGTCTTCCGAGGAGCACTGCATGGCCTTTGAGGGCATTCACCTGCCTCAGGTACCCTTGCAGCTGTGGGGGAAAGGCTGTGTACGAGGGCCAGGGCATGATTTCTGAAAATGTAGTTCAGGACTGCACCAGCACCAGGGCAGCCTGGGGAACCTACTAAAATGAAGGTTCATATTATCCTCCCCACACCGAGTCTCTGAGATGAGAACCCAGGAGTCTGTTTTAAGGCATTCCTTGGGTGTTTCTTATGTAAGTCACCGTTTGGGAACTGCAGGTGTGGGGATGAGGCCTTTATCCTTTTCTGGAGAGTCTGATGTCGAGGGAAAGGAGAGGGGTGGGAGCTGGGAGAAGAGGAAGTTACACCATGGACTGTGTCCTCCAGATCCCAGGAAAACTGCTCTTCTCCCTGGTGAAACGCTACCTGTGTGTCACTTCCCTGCTGGATCAGCTGAATAACAGTCCAGAGCAGGGGGCTGGAGACCGAGGCTCCCCAACCTCGAGGGAGGATTTGGGCCGGGAGAAGAGCCGGGGACAGCGGGAGCTGGAGTTCAGTATGGCTGTGGGCAACCTTATCTCGGAGCTGGTGCGGAGCATGGGCTGGGCCCGGAACCTCAGCCAACAGGGCACGTTGCCACCCCGGCCGACCCGGTCCATCTTTCAGCCCAGCATTTCAAGCCCCAGCCTTTTACTCCCCACCATCGTTGCGACCCCCAGGAGGCAAGGGCGGGCCTTCCGCCAGCGTGCTGAATTCTCCAGCCTTAGTGGCTACGGTGAGTATGTGCAGCAGACCCTGCAGCCGGGGATGCGAGTGCGGATGCTGGATGACTACGAAGAGATCAGCGCCGGGGACGAGGGCGAGTTCCGGCAGAGCAACAATGGCGTGCCCCCTGTGCAGGTGAGCAGGGCCACCACCGGGGGTCCGTCTGCGTGGGGCAGAGCTGGGGCATCATGCTTCATGCTGGGGGCTCTGGCCGGCCACCCAGGGAGAATACCCCCAGAGAACCGGAATGCTTTCAAGAGGATCAGTGATGGAGAGGGGGCTCTTGGAGGGCGGGGAAAATCTGGCAGGAGTGGGTGGGCTGTGAGGTCAAGGAGAAACTCCCTTGACCAGGAGCAGAACTGGTCTATCCAGATATCCCCACCCCTGGCAGTGGAGTGGGCTCGGAGGGACTGTGGGAGCAGAGGCCTTCCGGGTTAGGAGGAGAGGAGAAGCAGGGCATGCCTTGGTTGGGAAAGGGAGCCTTGTGTGTTGGAGATTTCCCAGGCCTAGCCTGGCGTGCCCCTGAGTGCTGCATGCCCCAAGCCTGGGTCTGGCCATCCACTCCAGCTTGCCCAGCGCGGGGTTCTCAGGGCTGAGCCCTCTCTCATCTTCTCTGTGTCTCCCTTTGTCCACACCAGGTCTTCTGGCAGTCGACAGGCCGTACCTACTGGGTGCACTGGCACATGCTGGAGATCCTGGGTCCTGAGGAGACTGCTGAGGACACGGCTTCAGTGGCTGCAGAGAAGGGGGCGGGGGCTGCTGTGTTGGGCACAGGTGAGCCAGGGAGGGGACAAGGACACTGTGTCTGAACAGAGGAGGAGCAGGCAGAATGCAGCCCTCTCAGGACCAGGAGCTGCCCCAGATGTTCAGGAATCCATTCAGTCCCCCGGCAGAGGCTGAGGCCCCCCGTGCCTGTCTCCCCAGCACTCCCCTCCTGGGACTGGAAGCCAGTGGACGGGCTCTGCTCTTTGCCATACCTCCAGCCCGAGCCTCAGAGGAATGAGGAACCGGGTTACCTGACCCAGGCTGAGTGGTGGGAGCTGCTCTTCTTCATCAAGAAGTTGGATGTATGTGAGCAGCAGCCAATATTCCAGAGACTTCGGGAGAACCTGGATGAGGTATTACAGACTGGAGATGCCTGATGGGGGTTGGGGTGGGGTTAGAGTTGGGATTCTCTAAGGTAGTTCACCCTGTGGGACTGCCTAGGGGAGGGTGGAGTGAATTTAGAGAGCTTAGAGGTTAGAGAGCCAAGGAATCCTTCCCTGGGGATGAGGCAAAGGCTGGGAGGCCCTAGGATGCAGGAAGTGTGCACGGGGCGCCAGCGTGAGGTGGCCCACCTCCTGCTACTGTCCCCATACCCTTGGTGTCGGCTCCTTCCTGAAGTATAAGCCTTTCTGTTGGCAGATCCTGGATGAGAAGGCCCTGGGTGAAATGTCTGTCTCCGTGGCCATGGCAGAGGGTCTGCTGCAGGTTCTCAGGAATCGGTTTGAGGGCAGCACCCTCAGTGACCTGCTCAACTCCCAGATCTACACCAAGTACGGGCTGCAGCCCGACGCTCTAAGTGGCTCGTCACAAAGCCACTCCAGTACCCTGGATCCTGAAGAGGAGTCGAAGTCAGAGGCCACCTTCTTAGAGGAGGAGACTGAGTCCCCCAAAGTGAAGGCCGAGCCCCTCAAGGCAGAGGCAGAGCCGGTCAAGGGAAAAACTGAGCCGCCCATGGCACAGAGCGATTCGCAGCTGTTCAACCAGCTTCTGGTGACTGAGGGGATGGCTCTGCCCCCCGGGATGAAGGAGGCAGCCAGTGGTGAGTCAGGTGCTGGGAGGGGAGGGCAGAGAGGTGGGAGTAAGTCCTGGGTCCCCCCCCCAGAGAAGTGGGTCGTCAGGGGAGGGCATGCCGTGGAGCGAGATCACTTCTGCATGAGAAAGTGCATTGGAAGCGTGTATCCATTTTCCTTCCTTGGACCTCGATTATGTACAGTCCTTGCTGCCTTTCTTCAGTCTCCCTGGAAAAAGAGGGTCCGTTTTCTAGAATATCGTCATCTTCGTTGCCTGACTATTAAATCCCTCACACAGAGTTCGGAGCATTCTGGATGCAAGCTACAGTAGTGAACAGGGTGTTCAAACGTCAGTAGGATAATTGGGCTTGGCCGTTAGAGAGTTCCGAGGTGAAGATGCCACAGTTTTGTTTTTTTTTTAAGCCACCGCCTTTCTGTCACGACTTTCAGAAATGATTAGAGCCTTGCGGGGTCCTGGGCCACGCAGCTCTCTGGACCAGTACGTGGCAGCAGTCGTGGCCACCGTGCAGATCTCCAGCTTGGACACCAGTCTGCAGCTCTCAGCACTCTGCGCTCTCTCCCAGGCCGTGGAGGAGGTCACAGAGCGAGACCACCCTCTGGTCCGTCCCGACAGATTCCTGAGGTTAGAACCCTGTGGAGGGAAGTGGGAGTTATGGTTTAAGCTGTCAGTTGGGGGAGGATAGTGGTAGGGAGGAAAGGAGCTAGGAGATCAAGAGTTAGAAAGGCTGGGGGAAAGAAGGGTCAGCTTGAGGTGTAACTGAGTAGGAAGGTGGACTATATGGTGGTTAATATTCTTGGAGCACTTGTTCCGTGCCAGGCTCTTGTGCTTAAAGTTTTATAAGCATTCTCTCTTTAAATCCTCCCATCTCCAGAGGAAAACCTGATGCTATTCTTATCCACTGTGTGGGTCAGGGACTGAGGCTTAGAGAATTTAAGTAACTCGCCCAATATGACAGATAATAGAATCAGGATTCAAATCGAGGTCCTTTTGGCTTTTGAGTATTTTTTTTTTTCTCTCTGTCTACTTTCTTCCTATTAAATTGAAAAATAATTAATGAATTAATTTGGCTGCCTCAGATCTTAGTTGTGTCACTCAGGGTCTTCGTTGCATCATGCAGGATCTTTCATGTGCAGTACATGGACTCTCTAGTTGTGGTACACAGACTCAGTAGTTGTGGTCTGCAGGCTTAAAGCCCCTTGGCATGTGGGATCTTAGTTCTCCGACCAGGGATCGAACCCACATCCCCTGCATTGCAAGGCAAATACTTAACCACTGGACCACCAGGGAAGTCCCCTAAATTTTTTAAAAAATACTTCTTAGTTACAAGTAGTACACCATTACATTCTTATTTTAAAAGATCCAGAGAATGAAAAGTCAGAGTTCCATTTTACTGCTGTTGTCACACATCTCAGCACGTATCCTTCAGACCTTCTAGAGGCTTATATCTGTTAGTGTGTCTTCTGCATTTGAGTTTTAGTATATGTGATCACCCTCTGCCTGTTTCTGCAGCTTTCTGCCTGCACGCAGTGTGTCTGCATGCAGTATGTCCGTCCGCGTGGTGCTGCCTCGTTTTCACTGCTGCCTTGGACTCTGCAATGTGATTATATCCAAATTCAAATGTAGCCTTATTTTGTAAAATTTTATTTTGTTGAAGGATATAGTTGATTTACAATGTTATGTGAATTTCTGCTGTACAGTATAGTGATTCATTTGTGTATTCTTTTTCAGATTCTTTTCCATTATCTTTTATTAGAGGATACTGAGTATGGTTTCCTGTGCTATCCAGTAGGAGTTTGTTGTTTATCCATCCTATGTATAATAGCTGGCAGCTGCTACTCCCAAACTCCCTGTCCGTCCCTCTCCCACCCTCCTCCCCCATTCGGCAACTACAAGTCTGTTCTCTCACACACAGTGTTCTAAGGGATCTATTTTTCCTCACATCTGCCAGCACTGGCTATTATCATTTTCAAAAACCTATCAGGTTGACAAAATTTTGAAGTGATTGGTATCTTTTTGTCTTTAATTTCTTGAGAAGTTAGGCATATTTGCATGCGCTTCTTGTATTCTCCTATAAATATTCTTATCCGTTGCCCATTTTCTTCTTGGGTCTTTGTCTTTTTTTTATTGATTTGCAGACATTCTGGATATTAATTCATTATTTCTGTTCCAAATATTGTCTCTTCTATAATCATATTTTCTTTATTTTCTGAATATAAGATAATACATATGATTCCTATAAGAAAATGAAAATTATGAGAATAACAATCATCTGAAAAGCCTCTATGCAGAGATAGTCACTGTTAACATTTTAGTAAACATCCTTACATATTTCTTTGTTTATTCATGTACATCACCTCTGGATATTAACTTGTTTGCAGTAAATCAGGGCTCCAGAGAGGGGGCTATATATTTAAAATACGTTTGGTTCACATTGTAGTCCTCGTAAGGCCCATGAGAGAAGATGGAAAGCAGCTCTGCCCCGGGAGGGACCACGAGTGCTCTGGCCACTGGTCCCCCTCAGCACTGGGTGGGGTTATGGCTCTGTGGGGCCCCGGATCCCTGCACCTCCAGGCCTTGAAACCCCAGAACAAACCTTGTTGTCCAACACAAGAGGCAGGAGTAAACAGAACCTTCTCAGTGCTTTTATTTGCGTTATTTCTCAGGATTTGTCTTTTTGTCCTCCATTCCTTCCTAGTTCCCAGACCAACTTCATCTCTGCCCCAGGGCAGAAAAATGTTAGTCCAGCTTATTTCCCCTTGAGACGCTCACTGTGACCCAAGGATTCTGCAGGCACTGCTTCCTTCCCTTCAGATCTGCGTTTTCACCTGACCCTTTCTGTAGCTTAGGTGCCCAGGGTCTTAACTTGGGGCTAGTATCTTTTATTATGTTGAACTTTTAGATTTTCATGCTGCTGTCTTTTTCAACTTTTTTTTTAATGGTTTCTAGGTTTGAAGAGGGTCTATTCCATTTTAGGACTATAAAAATATTTCCTATACTTCCTAAAAATATCTGTGACTTTACTTTTCACATACATTTTAAAATCTGTTTGCAGTCTATTTTTGCAAGTGGAGTGAAGCAGAGCTCCAGCCTTCCTTTTTTCAGATGGATAGCCACATGTCTCTGCCTCATGTTTTGCATGGTCCTTGCTGTCCTCACTGGCTGAGATGCTGCCCTTATCTCTCTTCTAATCTGTTTGGCTATGCTGTATTTCCAGAGTTTTAATCATTATAAGTTTTATTTTGATAAGTAGTAGGCAAGTCTACAGTTATTTCTTTCCAACCAGTCCTTGACTATTCTTGCCTATTTTATTTTCTCTTTCTGTGCCTAAATCTGTCATTTTTTTCCCTCTTGATTTTAGTTATATTTTACATCAGGTTGCATCATCTGGTGTGCAACAATAATGAAATAGCTTATTCATAATAGAAATAAAAATATTTCAATACAAGTCTTTGTCAGCATAAGGCTGAGGGCAAGAGTATCTGCAGGCTACCATACTCTTATGCACTTGTCGGCTTGTCATTTTTTTTTTTAAGATCTTTTGTAGACCAGTTGAAACATTTTTCTCTTGGTAAGGGCATTTTGTTTATTTATTTATTTTGGCTGTGCTGGATCTTAGTTGCTGTGCAGACTTTTGTCTTTGGCCAGCAGCTGCTACTCTGTAGTTGTGCATGGGATTCTCATTGCAGTGGCTTCTCTTTGTGGAGCACAGGTTTTGGGGCACACGGGCTTCAGTAGTGGCAGCTCCCAGGCTCTAGAACATGAGTTCAATAGTTGTGACTCACAGGCTTAGTTGCTGCACAACCTGTGGGATCTTCCCAGATCAGGGATTGAACCCGTGTCTCCTGCTGTTGGCAGGTGAATTCTTTACCACTGAGCCACCAAGGAAACCCTGCCCTTTTTTAAAACAAAAACAAAAACACCTTTTGGGCATTTTGATTTTAACATTATGGTGAATTTGTAGATTTATTTGAAAAGATGAGCCAGAGCTCATCACCCTTTTGCTATATTGCCTACTCGATGAGGAGAAGAGCTGAGACAGACTGCAGAGGAGCAGGCAGCAGGAGGGAGCCTGAGGCGGGGATGGTAGGATGGAGAGGGTGAGGGGGGATGGACTGCATCTTTGTGGACAGGCTTGGACGGGCAGTCAGGCGAGACTCTTGGGATGGGAAACCCTGATGTCTCTTCTCTCTCAGGGAGAAGCTGGTGAAGACGCTGGTGGAGCTGCTGACCAACCAGGTGGGAGAGAAGATGGTGGTGGTGCTGGCTCTGCGGCTCCTTTACCTGCTCATGACCAAGCACGAGTGGCGCCCGCTCTTCGCCAGGGAGGGCGGCATCTACGCTGTGCTGGTCTGCATGCAAGAGTACAAGACTTCCGTCCTGGTGCAGCAGGCGGGGCTGGCGGTGAGTGGGCCGGGCCTGGCGGTAGAGTGATGACCAGGGTGGGTAGGTCAGGGGTGGGCTCTGCTGGTCTTGAGGAGGTTCTCTGATAATTCAAACAAGGAGGAGACATTGGGATGGAGGAGATCCAGCTGGACAGTCCAGGAGACAAAACGCCTGTGTGGAGGCAGGGAGAAAGGTGTTTCTGAGAATGACTCCCAGGTTTAAAGTTGAGCAGCAGGGGTGGATGGGGTGGTCTTTCACTAGTGGGGAACTCTGAAAGAGGAAGCGATGTGCAGAGAAAGTCAAGTTGAATTTTTACGTATGTTGACTTTTCCAAGGATTTTTACTAACAACCTAGTGCCTGATTAAAGTCACAATTTTTAGATGTGACAGTAATTTTTAGCCATTTTATCTGAGTGGTCCCAGAACACAGAAAGTACCTCCTCACCAGATGTGGGTAAAGCCAAGCCAGCATTGCATTGCAGCCTTGCCAACCCTGGGCCCAGGGAGTGGGGAGAGGAGGCCCTTGTTTAGGGAGGAAGATTCAGCTTTCTGAGTGCTGCAGACAGAGGAGCAGGCTGGTGGGGAGGCCTGGCCAGTGTGTGCTCCGTTTAACCTGAGGCTCCCTGAGGGGACAGGCAGGCCTTGTCCAGAGCAGTTCTGAGCATGGATGCCAGCAGTCCAGTGGACTGGAGCACAGGTGCTCTTGGGGCAGTCTGTGCCTGGGGGAGGCCAGCAGGCTCTTCCTTTATGGGGCCAACCTGCTGCTGCTTCTCCCCAGATCAGCCAAGCATTCTGAGTCCAGACCAGGTCTGCTCAAAGAATTCCCTGATCCTTTCAAAGTGCATGACCAAATGCTTCTGAACTCAAATTCTTGCCCTATAACAGAATTGCATCAGTTTGTTTATAACTTAAGATGTCCAGAATTCAGCTTGGAGCGGGGAAGGTAGTGTAGCCAAAGGGAGAAAACTTCATTATGAGGTGGCATTTGCTTGATGGGTCCAGCCCTCACCAGGGGATCGTCCTGAGGAGTAAGCTCTCCTTTCCTCCATCCCAATGAGATTTCCTCTCCAGAGTCAGCCCTTTCACCAGCCAAGACCTTCTCCACTCTGATGGTTTAGTGTTCATCCTAATTTCAGTTTCTCTGAGAACCAGCCAACGCATTTGCATGTTCCAAGTATTTTTTCCTGTAATTCTAGCCTCACTCTGCCTGTGAGGCAACCCAAGTAGCCTCATCCAGGCAGGCTGGATACTGGCTTTGGCGGCCTGGGGACGGGGGCGGGAGTGTTGGCATACAGGTGGTAGAGACAGTGGGGGAGAGCCTGAGGTTGCATGGAGTGGGGTGGGGTGCAGAGTTTGAGGAGAAGGGGGACTCAGAGCTTCCGTGGTTGGGATCAGGCATTAGAGGAACTCCAGAGAGGTAGGATGACTAGGAGGACAAGAAGTTACAGAACTCTGAGGGAGAGGTTTTTTAAAGGGAGGAGCGACCGAATGAGATGGAAGGTGGCTTCAAGCAAAGTCTTGAATACGCATTGAGGCTGTGAAAGGGCTCCGTCCGGAGGGGATGCTGCGAATGGGTGGCCACCCACCTCTGCATGGCCGAGCTTCAGTCCTGGCAGAGAGAAGCTGTGTGCTCACGTTACCCTGGAGCCTTGGGTTTTCTGGCTGGCTTTCTTTTCTTTTTTTTTAAAAAAGCCTTTGATGTCCCATCACTGCCTCTTTCATTTCTATTTGCAAACAACTCAGCTGCCCCAGAGTTTGAGGTCTAGAATGCAGCCCGGCTCTCTCCCCTCTTCTGCACAGAGGCCGTGCCCACTCCTGACTCTGTCTCCACACCCCCTGCTCAGGCGCTGAAGATGCTGGCCATCGCCAGCTCCTCGGAGATCCCCACGTTTGTCACTGGCCAAGATTCCGTCCACCCTTTGTTTGACGCCCAGATGACCAGGGAGATCTTCGCCAGCATCGACTCGGCCACCCGCCCGGACTCCGAGAGCCTGCTCCTCACTGTCCCTGCTGCCGTGGTCCTGATGCTGAACACAGAGGGGTCAGGATCTCCCCTCCCGAATGCCAGACTCCTGTTAAGCCCCACGCCCTGCCGCTCCCCTGCCCCGGGCTCATGTGCTCTGCAGAAGCTCCCTTCCCACTGTCACCTCTGGATGAAATGCCCTGGCCCTCTCGGGGTGGTGCTAGAAGAGAGGCCAAGTGGTTGAGGGTAGGGAGGTTCCAGAGATCAGAGACCCCTGTCCTTCTTTCCTGGGGTTGGGAGGAGTGACCTGAGGTCAAGAGACCAGGTGTCTGTCCTCAGAGGGACCCCTGGAACCCCTCTGTCCCCAGCCACAGGGCTCCTCCCTTTCTGCTAGCTCTCTGCTTCCTTCTCATTCATTCTCTTTCAATTTCTTCCCGGGACACCTCCCTCCTCCCAGCTGCTCCTCCGCGGTGAGAAACGGCCTCCTCCTGCTCAACCTACTTTTGTGCAACCACCACACTCTGGGAGACCAGATCATCACCCGTGAGCTGAGAGACACCTTGTTTAGACACTCAGGCATAGCACCGGGGACAGAACCCATGCCCACCACCCGCACCATCCTCATGATGCTTCTCAATCGCTACTCGGAGCCACCTGGCAGCCCCGAGCCTGCAGGTACCGTTGTGGAGGTAGTGGGTGTACTGAGGAGCTGGTCCCCGCCCGTGGCCAGGAGGACTCAGGTTTACACCCTAGTTCCTTGCTGAAAAGACACGATGACCCTTCAGGAAATGAATGAGGGCTTTCGTGCTCAAGTTAGGTCTCAAGGAGGACTTCCTGACCGGGAGGAGAGGGGACTTTTAGAATAGGTGCAGGGAGATTGGTCTTCTCTGTATGGCTTTAAACATAAAAGGACTTTCATCTGTCTGGGCTGGGTGCGGTCCACTCTTCCTGGTCACTGCAAGGTTGGTTGAAATGACTTCTAGAGAGGCCTTTGGTAGAGGAATTGTAACTTGTGATACAGAAGTTTGTGACTTAGAATGTGAAATATTGATACCGTAGGGAAGAAACGCTCTGTATTCAACGCACAAGTGAAACCTGGAAGTATGGGGGCAAATTGAAATAGGCACTGTATCTTTTAGTCTGTACCTCTGAAGCCACCATGCTCGGTAGTATAGGGGACGTGACTATAATAGCTAGTATTTGTTGGCTTGTGTAGTACCATAGCTCACATTTAGTAATCAGAGAGAGTAGTGGGACCGTATGAAGTAACACTGTGCTGTTTAACTTGACAGCGTTTGCCATACTGATTTTTTTTTTTTCCAGATATAGCTAGATATATATTCAGTCTACTGACTCAATGGACATGGGTTTGAGCAAACTCTGGGAGTTGGTGAAGGACAGGGAAGCCTGGCAGACTGCAGTCCATGGGGTTGCAAAGAGTAGGATGTGACTTAGTGACTGAACAACAACAGAGATATATATTTGCGGCCAGAAAAAGAAGTCCGCCACTGTTGAGTAGAAACAGTCGATGTCCTCACAGTGGGGGAAAGTTCGGGGGTGGTTTTCTGTATCTGCTCATCTCAGTCTGACCAGCTCGTGTGACTCTTCTTCATACCTGTATTTTTCCCTCCCGTGTGTCTGGGCAGCAGCACCGGAGACCCTCAGTGCCCAGGGCCAGGAGGGGTCCCCTGAGCTGCTGATCCGATCCCTGGTGGGGGGCCCGTCTGCAGAACTCCTCCTGGACTTGGAGCGCGTGCTGTGCCGAGAGGGCGGCCCGGGGGGCGCCGTGAAGCCCCTCCTCAAGCGCCTCCAGCAGGAGAGCCAGCCCTTCCTCCTGTTCCTGTGGACTCTGGACGCCCCCGGGCCCAATAAAACCCTGCTGTTGACGGCGCTGAGGTGAGAGGCTGGGCTGGGGTGGGGGGCCCCCGTGTGTCGGGAGCGAGGGCAGCTGGCAACTGCAGGGGCTTCACTTTTTGCCACCCCTCGCCAGGGTCATGACCCAGCTGCTGGATCACACTGAGGCCATGGTCCTCCCCTGGCACGAGGTCTTGGAGCCCTGCCTCAACTGTCTGAGTGGCCCCGGCAGTGACTCTGAGGTACCCGAGCCCTGGCCAGGGTGGGCAGGCAGGCAGCCCAGAGGCACCAGCTGCTGGGTGAGGCCCCGGGGGGCACAGCACAGCCTGCCTGGATGGGCCGGGACACTGGGAGGGAGTGGAGGAAGGAGGCCAGAACCGAGGCCTTCTCACTGCGCCTGAATTTTAGATTCTGGGTTTGGGAGAAGCCCACGTTCCCCAGTCCATGCAGTCCTTACTCTCTGCCTTTGGCGGGGGAGGCGGGGCGTGTGCCCTGTGGGGAGAGGCTCAGGCACTGAGGCTGGTGCCAGAAATAGGCTGGTCCTGGCAGGAGGAAGCCTGCAGAGCGGTGCCCCAGCTCTGCCCCTCACCCCTGGGTCCTCACCCCAGCATTCTGTGCCAGCCTGTCTTTGGTACTCTGCTCTCAAGTTCTCCGAGATCTCAGCCACCGCACCCCACATCTAAGGCCACCCCCAGCCCGCCCTTTGCATCCCCATGTTAATCTCGGCGTCTCTGGGCCAGATTGTCCAGGAGCTGCTGTGCTTCCTGTATCGCCTGGCCTCCACGCACAAGGACTACGCGGTGGTGCTCTGCTGCCTGGGAGCCAAAGACGCCCTCACCAAGGTCCTGGAGAAGCACTCGGCTCAGCTGCTGCTGGCCTGCGAGCTGCGGGACCTGGTGACAGAGTGTGAGCAGCACGCCCAGCTCTACAGCAACCTCACCTCCAGCATCCTGGCGGGCTGCATTCAGGTGAGGAGCCTGCGGGTCCAGGCTGAGGGAGGCGGCAGCCGGGGGACGGGGCCTCACCGTGTCCCTCTGGCACAAGTGGTGGCAGATCGAGGGCCCTTGTTCCCCAGCCCTTAGCCCACGTGGTTCTATTCTGCCAGGATTCTGGAGAACGGGGCTGAGTGCTCTGTCGCCTCCTGACTCTTTCTCCACGTGTGTCTCCGTGTGCCTGCCCCCTCCCCACACCCTTTCTCTCCGTGTCCCGGCTGCAGATGGTGCTGGGCCAGATCGAAGACCACAGACGAACCCACCGCCCCATCAACATCCCCTTCTTCGACGTGTTCCTTAGGCATCTCTGCCAGGGTTCGTGCCCTCATCTGCTTCCTCCTGCGGCCACCCCAGCCTCTGCTCCCCCTTCCCTTCCTGCTCCCTTGTCCCCTTTCTGTCTTCTCTCTCAACTAACCAGGCTTCCCGCGGGCCCACAGGTTCCAGCGTGGAAGTGAAAGAGGACAAGTGCTGGGAGAAGGTGGAGGTGTCGTCCAACCCGCACCGGGCCAGCAAGCTGACGGATCGCAACCCGAAGACCTACTGGGAGTCCAACGGCAGCACCGGCTCCCACTTCATCACCCTCCACATGCACCGTGGTGTTCTCGTGAGGTGTGAGCACGCCCGTGTCCACCTGTCCGTGCACATGGATATTCTGACACGCCCCAGTACACGTCCTCAAAGAATTACCTACATACACACAACGCCGACTTACGCCCTGTGCCTGAGGGGCCTCAGACTCGTTTCGTGAAGTGAACAGACACGCGTGTCGGCCTGATCTCCCAGAGCACAGTGTAGACCTCCCCTCTCCCCCCGAGCCTGCTCCCTCCACCAGACACACGTCGCCGCCCTGTGCTTTGATCGAGGTAGAGCAGCAGCTCCCCCACTCCCCGTGTGGGCGTTGGTTTGCTGTGTGCTCTGCGCCAGGTACCCTGCGAGGGCCTGGAGCCTCACCAACAGTGAGATGAGGGGCCTGTCTGCGGGGATCTGACAGTCTTACTGGGGAGCCAGGCTGGAAGAGCAGCAAGAGAGAGTGAGAAAAAAGTGATAGTTGACAGGCGTGCTGGATCCTGATGCCACCTGAGATCTCAGAGGAGGCTGCAAACAGAGGCTGAGTGGGTTAAGTTTGTGGTAGAAGTTGGCTGGGTAGAGAGAGGCCAACAGATATGGGGACAGCATCTGTGCAGGATGGAAGCAAGAAACAATGATGTACTGGGGGGAACTTGGAAGTAATTGTGCTTGGCTGGGATGAAGGGTCTGTGTAGTGAAGTGGCAGGAGAGGAAGCTGGAAAAGGAGGAAGAATCGGTTGAGTTTTATTCTGAAATTTGAGGAGCCACTGAAGGATTTCAAGAGGGGAAAAGACAAAAGTAGGTTTTTTTATTTAGAGAACTCTGGCAGTTACGTGAATTTGGCTGGCAGGCCGGGACAGAGTTGGAAGGTTTACTGAGTGGTGAACGTTCAGCGAGGCGGCGGGAACGGGAATAGACAGCGAGGAGGCGGAGGACGAGGAGAGCTTGAGAGGTGATCTGCGGTACCTGCCGCTGGCTGGATGAGGGAGACGTCACGTGTGCTAGTTGGATAGCTGGATGGGTGCCAGTTCTCTTTCCCAGGAGAGAAGTGGGAGGAGGAGCAGGTTTCTGCGGACAGATGACCGATCCGTGTGGGCACGTGGGCCTGGAGGTGCCTGTGGGCGCGGCATGGACCTGTCTGTTGGATGCGCGGCTTGCAAGCTCAGGAGAGCGGTCTAGGGTAGAGACGTGAATTTGGAGTCCTTCGGCTGTTAACTTTCAGCTGAAACCATGGGTTTACGTGAAATCACTTTGGGGGAAGGTAAAGGGAAAAGCAGGGAGCCTGGGGAAGACCAACGCTTAAGAAGAGGACAGGAGTCTGAAGAGGATGTGCTGGGCGGAAATCGTTTTGCACCCAGATCAGGGCCCTTGGTTCTGATTGAGTCCTTTCTCTCCCAGGCAGCTGACTCTTCTGGTGGCCAGTGAGGACTCGAGTTACATGCCGGCCCGGGTGGTGGTGTTTGGGGGTGACAACGCCAGCTGCATCAACACGGAGCTCAATACGGTGGGGACCCCATGCCTGCTTCCCCTTACTCTCCATCCTTCTGTTGGTCCCGGGGGCCTCATCAGATGGACCCAGTGCCTGTGAAGCTCCCACATCCCTTCCTCCCGGGCAGGCACTGCTTTGTGAGCCGAGAAAGTGGAATCAGGGTGGTGGAGGTGCATAGATCCATAGGCACGGGATGGGAGAGTTAAGGGGCACACACTGTCACAAACTTGGTTGCTGTCAGCAGTCTTCCGGCTCCACTCCTGTCTCTTCCTCCTCTTTCCACCCCGCCAGGTGAACGTGATGCCCTCTGCCAGCCGGGTGGTCCTCCTGGAGAACCTGAGCCGCGTCTGGCCTGTCATCCAGATCCGCATAAAGCGCTGCCAGCAGGTGGGGCTGGGGGACTGGGGGGCACAGGGTCCAGGAGGAAGCAAAGGCTCTCCCTAGCAGCTGGTTCTCCAGTGTTCGGGGGCCAGGCTTAGATCAAGGGTCCTCCTCAGTCTGCTGGCCGTGTGTGGCCCAGGAGCCTGCTGAGTTCCAGAGAGGCTGGAGTGCCTCCAGGGAGCCGAGGGCATGAGAACTGTGCCCCTTGCAGGGCGGCATCGACACCCGGGTTCGGGGTGTGGAGGTCCTCGGCCCCAAGCCCACTTTCTGGCCGCTGTTCCGAGAGCAGCTGTGTCGCCGTACATGTCTCTTCTACACCATTCGGGCCCAAGCCTGGAGCCGGGACATCGCGGAGGACCGCAAGCGCCTCCTCCAGCTCTGTCCCAGGTAGGTGGGCAGGGAGTGGTGGATGGCTAAGGGAGCAGGGTGCAGCCAAGGAGATACTGTTAGTCGGGGGAGAGGGGAGCAGAGTCTCAAAGATCAAGCAGCAGCTGGAGGAGGGAACAGAGCAGAGACCAGAAGTGTGTGGTGGAGGGGGAGCAGGGTGAAGGACCAGCTCATCTCGGGGTGATTGAGAGTTGAGCACAGGTGGGTGGAGGCCTGAGGAAGTCTTTAATCCTTGACCAGACACTCTTTGTCCCCAGACTGAACAGGGTTTTGCGTCACGAGCAGAATTTTGCAGATCGCTTCCTCCCTGATGAAGAGGCCGCCCAAGCGCTGGGCAAGACCTGCTGGGAGGCCCTGGTCAGCCCCCTGGTGCAGAACATCACCTGCCCGGGTAACCGCCCCCACCCTGGCCCCACTAACCCGCTCCTTGTAATTATCCCCAGGGCTGACCTGAGTTAATGCTCTTGGCTCTCTTGGTTCCTGTCTCTATCCCCGAAGGCCTGTCACCTCAATGTCCTCTCCTCCCTGCCCCAGGGACTGCTCCCTGGGACTCTGGTGTTTGAATCCTCCCCAGCCCAACACTGTCCCCAGGTCCCCAGGCTCCAGCGGAAGCAGACCTTGGTGAGGGGAGGACTGGGGCCCTGCCAGCCCCAAATCCTTTTCATGCAGTCGCTTCCCCTCTCTCCTCCTCCCGGGCTCTCCATTCTATCGCCCATGGAGGCCTGTTCCTGACCTGTCTTCTTGTAGATGCGGAAGGTGTGAGCTCCCTGGGGTGGCTGCTGGATCAGTACCTAGAGCAGAGGGAGAGCTCTCGGAGCCCCCGGAGTCGAGCCGCATCCTTTGCCTCTCGTGTGCGTCGCCTTTGCCACTTGCTGGTGCACGTGGATCCTCCTCCCGGACCTTCTCCTGAGCCATCCGCCCGGCCCCGTGAGTCCCCGCCGTGGCCGGTTGAGTTAAGAATCCAGGCAGCGGTGCTGTCTGGTTCCTCTCTCCTGCGTTTTACTCTTCCTTCCTGCTTTGCCACGGGCCTTCCCGGGGCTGAGTTCCCCGGTCGCTGGGACTCACCCAGTGGCTGAGACGAGCCTGTTCCTTTGCCCTCTGTGTCCGCAGCCAGCAAGAGCAGTAAGGGTCGGGACTGGAGCCCTGGGCCTTCCCCCGTTCTTCCAAGCAGCAGCTTGAGGAACATAACGCAGTGCTGGCTGAGCGTGGTACAGGAGCAGGTAGGCAGCGGGGCTGAGGTCGGGGCAGGGCCGGGGCTGCTGGGCGGCTCCTGGGCTGCGATTTCCCATCTCCTCAGGTCAGCACATTCCTGGCTTCAGCCTGGAGGGCCCCGGACTTCGTGCCCCGCTACTGTAAACTCTACGAGCGCTTGCAGAGGGCAGGCTTGGAGCTCTTTGGGCCCCGGGCGGCCTTCACTCTGGCCCTGCACAGCGGCTTCTCTGGTGCCTTGCTGCAGCAGTCTTTCCTCACTGCTGCCCACGTGAGTGCTGGGCCCAGCAGCCTCCCAGGCCCCTTCTGCCCTGCCCTTTCACCTCCTTCCTCCCCCAACCCCGCCCCCCACAAACTCTGCTCCCTCTTCATGGTTTGCTGCTGCCCTTTCCATTGCCCCCAGATGAGTGAGCAGTTCGCCCGGCACATTGACCAGCAGATCCAGAGTGGCCTGATGGGTGGAACCCCTGGAGTTGAAGTACTGGGGCGGCTCCAGTGGCACCTGGAGCCCATCATGGTCCTCTCTGGCCTGGAGCTTGCCACAACTTTTGAGCACTTCTACCAGTGAGTGCGGGTCTGGAGAGGCAGGGTGTGCGAGGCCTAGAGTGAGTCTTAGAGGGAAGGCAAGGGAGGTGCAGTGGGGAGGCGAGGTTAAGATGCAGAGATGGCTGTGGCTCTGGTGTGGAGGATGAGGCAGGCTGCAATGGGGGGACCTATATTCTGGAGCGGGAGGCCCTGCTGAGCGCCCACATTGAGGCTCGGCTGGGCTGTGCACGCTGCAGGCACTACATGGCGGACCGTCTTCTGAGCTTGGGCTCAAGCTGGCTGGAGGGGGCCGTGCTGGAGCAGATCGGCCTTTGTTTCCCCAACCGCCTCCCCCAGCAGATGTTGCGGAGCCTGAGCACCTCGGAGGAGCTGCAGCGCCAGTTCCACGTATACCAGCTCCAGCAGCTGGACAAGCTGTTCTTGGAGCAGGAGGACGAGGAGGAACAGGGCCTGGAAGAAGAGGAGGTAAGAGCAAGGGAAAGAGTAGGGGAATAGGCGAGCAGGAGAATCTGGACCAAAGAAGGGAGCCCAAGAGCCCTTGGAATCCTTCTGTCTCTCAGGAGGAAGAGGAGGAAGAGGAGGCCGAGAAAGAGCTCTTTATCGAAGATCCAAGTCCAACAGTCTCTGTACTGGTCCTGTCACCACGCTGCTGGCCCGTCTCCCCTCTCTGCTACCTGTACCATCCCAGAAAGTGCCTTCCCACAGAATTCTGTGATGCTCTTGACCGCTTCTCCAGTTTCTACAACCAGAGTGAGGAGATAGGGACAGGCAATTGGAGATTGGGGTGAGATTTGGGGTGGCATCTCAGAGAGGAAGCGGAGAGAGGATCTTTGGACAGGAATGCGTAGATAGGAAGAAAAGTGGTTTCTAGATAGAACCATCCCTAGGGAATGATGAAGTGTGGGTTAGATCTTCATTAATTTCTCTCATTTTCTTCACCTTTGTATGAACTTGCTCTGTTTTTCCTTTTTTAACTCGAAGTTGTATGCTTATTTAATTTTTAGTCTTTTCAGATTTCTGGTTTTCAAATGAAAGTATTTAAGGCTGTTTTATTTCCTATCAACATTGCTTTAGCTGCATTCAGTAAGGTCTTGGTTTTGTGTGTTTTTTTTAAAGAGTCTTTTTTTTTAAATTGAGGTAGAATTAGTATTCAATGAAGTACACAAATCTTAATTATAGCTTAATGAAATTTATATCCATATGCCCTCCTGTAAGCAGTGCCCCCGCCTGATCAAGATATGGAACATTGCCAGCCTAGCAAAAGGCTTCCTCCTTCATGTCCCCTTTCTAGTCAGTATCTTCTTCCAGGAGAAATTACTATTCTCCCTTTTATCATCGTAGGTTTCCGCCTTTAATTTAAACATCATATAGATGGAATCATAGAGTATGTATTCTGCGGTGTCTGATTTCTCTCACTGGATGTAATGTCTGTGGGAGTTTTTCAGGTTGGCAGTTAAACATCATTACTTTGTTCTTTTGCATTGCTGATTCATGTTCCATTGCATGAATTATGGATATTTGGGATGTCACATAAGTTTTTATCATGTAGTACTTGATTATTGTTTAGTTACAAGAATTTTCTAATTTCCATTTTATTTCTTTGATTTATTAGTTTTCTGGAAGTATATATTTTTAAGTTTCCAAACTTTTTTTTTTTTTTGCTTAGTCATCTTTTGGTTTAGATTTTAACCTTCATTCCCTGTGGCCAAAGAAAGTGATTTCTGTGATTCTGAATCTTTGCATTTAGTGAGACTTATTTCATGGCCTAGTAGGTGATCAGATTTTATAAGTGTTCTGTGTGTGATTAAGAAGAATGTGTACTCTTCAACTGTTGGATATAGGATTCTATATATTCCTCTAAATTGACCTTGTTAATTGTGTTGTGCAAATCTGTATCCTTACTCATGTTTGTTTGCTTGATTTATTACTTACAGAAGTTTGCTAAAATTTACCATTACAATAGTGAAGTTTTAAACTTCTAGTCATGTCAGTTTTACCTTATGTATTTTTTGACTACATTATCAGATACAAGGTTAAAATCATTTAACAGTAGATAATAATAGATAGAACTTTATATAGCAATAATAATAGAACTCTCTGCAATGATGGAAAAGTTCTTTTCTGTGCTGTCAAAAATGACAGCCATTCATGTCTACTGAGCACCTGAAATGGGACTAGTGTGACTGAGGAACTCAGTATTTAATTTTATGTACTTTAGAGTTTAATGTTAAATAGCCACATGTGGTAAGTGGCTACCACATAGTAGACTATGTAGATTTAGAATCTTCATGGTCATTTAAGCCTTATTGTAATGAAATGACCATCTTTCTTTCTAGTGAAGTTTTTTCTCTTAAGGTCTGTTTTTATCTGGTATTAATTGTATACCAGCTTTCTTTGATTGGTATCTTTCTAGTATGTCTATTTCTATCCTTTTACTGTTTTCCTTTCGATTGGTCATTATTTTAGGTCTCTTTTATTGTGGTAAAATATGACTTAGCATAGTTTGCCATTTTAGCCATTTTAAGTATAAAATTCAGTTGTCCTTTTACTTGAAAATTCTTTTATTTGGAAATAATTTGAAATTTACAGAAAAAATTGTAATAATATAACAAGCACTCATAAACTCTGTTCTCTTTAAATTTGTTTTAGGCTGCACTGGATCTTTGCTGCCGTGCACAGGCTTTCTCTAGTTGCAGTGAGTAGGGTCTGCTCTCTAGTTGCGGTATGCAGGCTACTCATTGTGGTGGCTCTTCTCATTGTGAAGCAGAGGCTCTAGGCAGTAGGGCTTCAGTAGTTGCCATGCGTGGGCTCAGTAGTTATGGCTTGTTTGCCCCATGACATATGGAATCTTCCCAGACCAGGGGTCGAACCCGTGTACTCTGCATTGACAGGCAGATGCTCAATCACTGGACCATCAGGGAAGTCCTCATATACTCTTCATCCACGTTTACCTGTTGTTAACGTTTTGCTCCATTTGCTTTTTCTATTTGCTCTTTGTGCACATATACATATCTATAAATGTCTATGTATGTGTGTGTGTGTATACTTTTTTCATGAACCATTGCTTATATGTTGGCTCTTTGCCCCTAAATAATATACATTTCCTAAGAATAAAATGTTCTTTTATGAAACCACTCATTTATTACTTTCAAATATTTTACATTCATATAATACTTTTAATCTAGTTTCCATATTCCAGTTTTGTCGATTACTCCATAATGTCGTTTTTTTTTTTTCAGTCCTGGAGAGAGAGGATCCAGTTCAGGAACACCTGTTGCATTTAGTTGTCGTATCTCTAGTCTCCTTTAATCTGGAGCAGTTCCACAGGCTTTCTTTATTTTTTAAGATATTGACACCTTGGGAGATATAATCCTTTAAAATTTTCTAATTCCTCCTTTTAAGCTTATGTATTTCTGGATTCAAGTTACACATTCCTGGCCAGAGTACTAAGTGATGTTACATCTTCCAAGGATATTATACATGGAAACACAGGATTACCATCTGCTCCTTGTTTGTAATGTTAATTTTGATAGCCTGGTCAAGAGGTAGTTTGATTTCTCCACTGTACAGTTAATATTTTTTCCCTTGCTACTATTAATAAGCAATCTGTTGGCAGTATACTTTAAAGCATGCCAGTATTCTACTCTCATCAGAATTTCCCCTAGTAGCATTTTATGATTTTTTTTAGCCACCCATGCGGCTTGCGGAGTCTTAGTTCCCCAACCAGGGATTGAACTGGGCCTGGCAGTGGAATCAGTAAGTCCTAACCACTGGACCTCCAGGGAATTCCTCATTATACTTTTAACTTTGACTTCCTTTTATATTTTAGACATGTGTCTTTATTTAAAATATTAATACCTAGAACCTGTTTTCTTTTTTTTTTAGAACCTGTTTTCTAATCAACCTAAAATCTCTTTTTGAATTATCAATTCAAATAGACAAATTCAAACTAGACAATCAATTTTTGTCTAGCTATTATAAGTAATGACGTTTGACTTTAATTTTTGGTTTACTTTTCTTATAATTTTAAACTTTAGTTATTTAATATATACAGGTATATGTAAAACATACAGTTAAAGCAAGAAAGTTAAGTAGAACACTAACAGATGTGATTCTGCCCTGGGTTTGTGTGCATTCTATTATTTTGGATTTTTAAAATTCCTTTTTGTCTCTGTCAGTTTTGGAAGTTATGCATTCTGTGTCTGTAGTTGATTGCTCTTATATTTTTAATGTACGTTTAACTTGTTAATGTCACCTCCCATCTCCCTGAAAAATGGAAGGACCATAGAAAATCTTAATTCCAGTCTGATCCCCATCTTGTACCTTTGTTTCTCTCCCAGCTGGTGATTATTGTTATTGTTTTATTCAGTTCGGATTTGCCATCTTACCAGTTGCTTTAGTCACCATTCCTTTTGTACCTTGATCCTCCTTTCCAAATTCAGTTTTCCGCCTAAAGTACATTATTTAGAGGTTTCTTAATTGATGAAATATTGCTAGAAAACTTTTTATCAGTTTTTATTTTAGAATGGCTTATTTTCATCTTCATTTAGAAAATCTTTTTATTGTGAGAAATTTTGACATACCAAAAAGTAGACAGAATAAACTTCAGTGTGTCAATATGTATTAGTTCATGGCCAATTTTGCTTCACCTGTACCCCACCCACTTTCCCCACCCCTCAGATAAAGACTCCTTTTAAACGCCAGGATTCTATAATTATCAAACTTATAGAAATTAGTAGTAGTTCCTAATATCAGATATACAGTCAGTATTCATATTTCCTTAATTATCTTGAGCTTTTTAGAGTTTTTTGTGGGTTTTTTGGGCCTATTGAGGATCCAGATAAAGCCCACATTTTACATTTGATGAGTTATATCTCTCATCTCCCTCAGTGTATAGATCCCTGCCTCAGTTCTCCTCCCCTCCTGCAGTTGTTTGTGGAGGACACTGGGTGGTTGTCCAAGCAGAGTTGTCCACAGGCTGGATTGTGTTTGCCTGGTGTCCTCTAGCACGGTCCTCTGTCTCTTCCTCTCCTGAAGACCGATATTTAGGTGTTCAGATGTAGGAGCTTATTTAGATTCTGGGTTGATTTTCTCAGGCAAGGACATGTCTTAGGCGGTATTGTGTACTTCCTTCAGGAGGTTTTCTTTCTGTGTGATGTTAAAGTGGATTTCAGCATTGTCTGTCCAATCTATACATTATACATAATTTCCCATCAGCTGTTCACGAGACATTCATTCTCATTCCCATTAGGGTTAGGAGCTAGTGACATTCTGCTTTTGTCATCCTCTCTCCATGTGTTAGCCAGGAGGCTCTATCTATAGAGAGAACCTTTCTCTCATCAGCTTTTTGGTTACCTTGAGGGTCCATTTATACAGGAAAGGCTTGATTCTCTTTTCCTCTCCCTCTTTTTTAACCACTTTTCAAAATAATGTATTGGTTCTCTAGCTTCATCCAAAGATGACCCATGAGGTCTTTGAAAAATAAAAGATGTCATTATGACCTCATGGCTTTTAAAATATTTCATGTTTTTCAGTCCATCACAGGTGGGTTTTTTTGTTTGTTTGTTTGTTTTTTGACGTTCACATTGTCCCATCTTGGGCCAGAGAGCACCTCTCAGTCTGGTTCCTTTTGATACCCTCTCCTCGTGACAGCATCCTTGCTTTCTAGTCTGAGCAAACACCCCAGGCTCACAGCGGGCAGCAGAGACTCAGCCTAGTAGATCTCCAAAACTATCAAGGTCTCTGGGAGCAAAGCCCAGCTCTTCTCTCTGGTGTTTCTGCTGTGGAGCTCACCTGGCACCGGGCTGGGCACAGGGTGGGGCACAGGCTGCCCTGAGGCAGACACAGAGGGGCTGTGCTCGGGACGCTGGATGATGTGCGTGTGTGTGTGTGTGTGAGAGTGTGTGAGTGTGAGTGCTGGGCCCTGCTCCCCACGTGTGCATGTGTGTGTGTGAGTGCTGGGCCCTGCTCCCCACGTGTGCAAGTGTGAGTGTGTGTGTGCGTGAGTGTGAGTGCTGGGCCCTGCTCCCCACGTGTGCAAGTGTGAGTGTGTGTGTGCGTGAGTGTGAGTGCTGGGCCCTGCTCCCCACGTGTGCGTGTGAGTGTGTGTGTGCGTGAGTGTGAGTGCTGGGCCCTGCTCCCCACAGAGACTAGCGGAGCCTGGTGAATGCTCCACGCTCGACTCAGCCCTGACCCCTCGTTTCCCCTGCTGTCTCCACTTCTTCCCTCGACACTCTCTCCCAGGTCAGAACCATCCGGTCCTGGACGTGGGGCCACACCGGCGACTGCAGTGGACGTGGCTGGGCCGGGCGGAGCTGCAGTTCGGGGACCAGACGCTGCATGTGTCCACCGTGCAGATGTGGCTGCTGCTGCATTTCAATCAGACGGAGGTGCCTCAGCTCCTCGGCCTCTCTGTCTCCTCCTCCAGTTCGTCTGTCACTGTTTTCCTCCACGCTGCCTGTCCCACCTTCTGTCCCTCCTCTCCTTTTCCTTTGCCTTGACTGTCTGCTCCTGACTGGCCCTGATTCTCCCTCCCAGGAGGTGTCAGTAGAGGCTTTGCTGAAGAAGTCTGACCTCAGCCCCGAGCTGCTGCTCCAGGCCCTCCTACCCCTCACCTCTGACAGCGGCCCTTTGACCCTACAGGAGGGTCAGGACTTCCCACCTAGGGGTAGGTCCGAGGTGGTCGGGCCGGGCTGAGCCTCTGCTCCCAGGGGGTGGGCTCTCCGGGTGGGGAGGTACAGGGGATGAGAACGGAGTCCCCTTTGCCCTCACTCGTCTGTCCCTTCCCCTCTTGGGGCGCTGACTGGGAGCGGGTTCCAGGTGTGCTGCGTCTCCGGGAGCCTGGGCTCCGGCCCCGCGGGGAGGCCCTGTGGCTGCTGCCTCCCCAGACATACCTGAACGTGGAGAAGGATGAAGGCCGGACCCTGGAGCAGAAGAGGAACCTCCTGAACTGTCTTCTTGTCCGTATTCTCAAAGCGCACGGGGAGAAGGGCCTCCACATTGACCAGCTGGTTTGTCTGGTAGGCACAGGGGACCCTGATGGTGGGGGAAGGGGGAGGGAGTCGTGCTTGGGGGTGGGCTGGGGGGCAGGTATCATCACGGGGAAGGTGGGTGACATTCCCATCTGGGTTTTCTATTCCTGATGGGAAGTTAGATGGTGGAGACCAGACATGAGTGCTGACCGTGTGCCAGGCTCTATTCTAAAAAGTTTCCATGATTAAGTCATTTAACCAACACAGAAATACTATGAGATTGGTGGTGTTGGTATTACTACTATTATTATTATCCCCATTTAACAGATAAGAAAAATGGGGCATGAGTTAGTAACTGATTCACAGTCAGGCAGCTGGTAAGTGGCAGATCTGGGCACTGATCCCAGGCAGGCTGGCTGCTCTGGGTAACCGTGGCCCATGTGTTTCCTCACTTCCCATCCAGGTTCTGGAGGCCTGGCACAAGGGTCCAAATCCCCCTGGAAGCCTGGGCCGCGCCATTGCCGGGGGTGTGGCCTGTACCAGCACGGATGTCCTCTCTTGCATTCTTCACCTCCTGGGCCAGGGCTATGTGGAACGGCGGGATGACTGGCCCCAGATCCTCACGTACGCCACTCCGGAGCCCTCGGGGCCCTGCCGGGGCCAGGCAGAGATTCCTTTCTTTGGCAGCCAGACCTCTGAGACCTCCAAGATGAGGTAGCCACTGCTAGCCCCGTCCCTCTGCTGCAGGGCCCCCCAGGATGGATGGCACCACAGTGACACGGGAGGGGTCACAGTGCCAAAGCCAGGCTACCAGAACAAAGACATGTCATTTCTTTCTTTGTCTAGTGCCATTTTCCCTGCCCCTGATATTAGTCCTCACCCCCACTCCCAGCGCCATCACCCCCTTCTTTGCTTCCTTCCCAGGCAGGGGCCTTGCTCTCCCTAGACTCCTAAAGACAGCCCTTAGGTAGGAGTCCAAGACTCAAAAACTCCTTTCTGGATGTCTCATTCTAAGCAGAATTGAAATACTGGGCAGACACATATTGAGTACTAACTATGCACTCTGCTTAGTGAAATATACAAATTCTATGAATAGTTTTCAGGAAGTCTGTTCTCCAGAGGAATTTGCCATAGGATTCTGCTAGCTAGCTGGCACCCTAAAGCTCTTTACCTCAGTTCCAGTGCACCGGGAGTTGTTCTTCTTTTATGCCTACTGTTCATATCATGTGTAAATACAAATTTTCCAGAGTCATCTTTCTCAAACTTTCACTCGCACACATTTTCAAGTTCACTAGAGCTCCCTGTGACACTTAGGCTGCTGGTCCACAGACCACACATTGAGGAATAAGGCTGTAGACTCTCTCTCACTAGACACGCTGGGAGAATTTGGGGAGGGACCTGCAGTACAATTGTCCCATCAGTTAGCACCGTGACCCCTGCCCACTAGATCCCAGTACTGCTTCAGTCACGTGACCGCCAGCCCCACCCCCACATACAAATGCTCCTGTGGAGGCTGTGCTCTGATGGTGGGGTGGTGGTCCTCAGGCTGGCTCAGCAAGTGTGGATGGAGATGCGCAAGTGGGGACCAGGGAGCCAGGCTGGGGTCCAGCCAGCGGGTTAGATAAGCAGGGCGGTGAGACTGACCGCTGACCCCTCTCTCCCTCAAGCCCAGAAGCTGTGGCTGCCCTGGCTTCCCTCCAGCTGCCTGCGGGCCGCACCATGAGCCCCCAGGAGGTGGAAGGGTTGATGGAGCAGACGGTGCGGCAGGTGCAGGAGACGTTGAACCTGGAGCCCGACGTGGCACAGCACCTCCTGGCTCATTCCCACTGGGGCGCCGAGCAGCTGCTGCAGAGCTACAGCGACGACCCCGAGCCGCTGCTGCTGGCAGCCGGGCTGTGCGTGCCCCAGGCCCAGGCCGCCCCCGCGCGCCCTGACCACTGCCCCGTGTGCGTCAGCCCCCTGGCGCCTGACCACGACTTGCCCGCCCTCTGCTGCCGGCACTACTGCTGTAAGGTGAGGCTCTCCTCCCCCCAGCACCACAATCGGGCAAGGCCACTTCCGGTCCTGGGCGATGTTGGATGAGTCTCTTAGTCCCTCTTAAGCTGGTTTTGTCATCGGTAAGTGGTGCTTTGACAGTGCAGGGTGGCTGTTAGGATCTGGTGGTATGTGTCTGTGGTTCTTAACATTTTGCTGCATATTGTGCTCATTGGGAACTTTTAAAAAATCCCAGTGCTCAAAGTATGCCCCAGACCAATTAAATGAGAATCTCGAGAGGTGAAACAAGAGCTCCTCAGGGGATTCTAGTGTTCAGCCAAATTTGAGAACAATAGATAATACATACACATGTACAGAATCAAAGCACTAGCACTTTGTAAATGAGAAGTGTTTGGAAATTGGTGATGACTATGTTTATGCTTTTCTTATCACCACCAAAGGTTTTTTTATTCCAAAACGTCATCACTACTTTTATCTGTACACGTTCACTTAATATAAAAATTAGAAGGAATGGTTTAAAACGAAAAACAGCACAAAAGCAGAGGGAAGTCCAGGAAGTCAGGCTGCCGCGAAGCTGAGTGGAGAAGACTAGCTGGGGAGGGAGCACCCTTGGGGTGGCGAGGGCTGAGGCAGGAAGCCGGGTGCTGAGTGCCTGTCTCCCCTGCCCCTGCCTCACAGCTTGTAGGACCAGAGCCCACACCCATCCACTTAGCAGGATGAGCGCCCTTGTTGCCATGAATTCTAGCCGCCTATCTCAGCAGCGCCGCCCCAGTGGTGGGTGACCTGGGCCGTGTGCGTTTGCATGTGTGTGTACTTGTACTTTTTCTCCTTCCCTTTTGCTCAGCTTCAAGTTACTCTTCTCACATAGTTGCCTCTGCCCCCCTGTTCCCAGGTTCTTAATTATTCCCTTTACACTTCCACTTTTTTGTTCAACTAATGCTTGTCATGGACTTCCTGCGTGCACAGTGGTGGGTGCTGCGTGAGGGAGTGGGGAGACCTCGGCCGACAAGGACCCGAGAGCTAATAATAACCACAGCTAATATTTATGTGGGCCTCATTCTGGGCCATTGTGCTGTTTTACAAGCATTGTCTCGTTTAATTCCTGGAAGGTGAGCACAGTGGTGGGACAGCGGAAGGAGAGATTTGGGAGGCAGACGGGAGCCTAGTTAGTTGGGTTGGCAGACAAGGGCCTTTATGGGAAGCCCTGGTGGGTTTCGAGCAGAAATACAATAAGATCTGATTTCCAGTTTTGAAAAAATCACTTGGTATGGAGAAAAGGTTTGGACCGAACAAGAGTGGAAGCAGGGACACTGGTTCAGAGATTTGTACAAAGAGGCAAGAGGTGTTGGCTGCTGACCCTAGGGACAGTGAAGGGGTGGACAGATTGGGACATGTGTGGGGTAGAGCTGACAGGGTTGTGGCTGAGGACAAGGGCATCAAGACAGCTCCTGGGGTTTTGACCTGAGCATCTGGCAGGAGGAGTTGGGGGAACTGTTAGGCCTGGGGTTGGGGTGCAGGGCAGATTTTTGAGGGGAAATTCCATCCATTTTGGCCAAGAAAAGTTTGAGCTGCTTTGTTGGACACCTGTGTGGGACTGGCAAGCAGACAGTGGATTTTTGAATTTGGAAATAAGTGCAGAGGCCTGGCTGGCATCACCCAGGGGGAGAGGAGTGAGCCCAGGGCACTGAGCGTGGGGCAGCCCCACCCTGTAGAGACAGAGACAGGGAGCTGAGCAACAGGGTTCAGCAAAGCAGGCTGAATCCAGCCCAGCAGAGGAGCCAGTGGCGGAGTGCAGGAGCCAATGACGGGGGAAGCCTTGGGGCCTGGAGCAGTGGGAGACAGCTTCCCGGGTTGAGGCTTGAGTGGCCGAGGGCAGGAGAGCCCAGGCATTCCGTGTGGCTGGGCAGTGGGGACAGTGGAGGCCAAGGGTAAGCCCCAAGCAGAGAGGCTCCTCGCGGGCATGGAGCAGATTCCAAACTGAGACGCTGGCCGTCGTCCTGCAGGGCAGTGCTCCCACCCCACAGCTATCAGGCCCCGAGGGCCTGTGTGCCTGGGTGTCTGTATGTGGAAAAGGATTTTGCATTGTACTTCGCAGCTTATCTGGGCTTGTTTCACTATAGGAAGGGGTTGGTTTTGTTTAGCACTTTGAGTGAAAATAGTTCAGTAAAGCACTTATTTATCATGGAGAGTCCTCATGGAACCACCTGGGGACTCTCCTGGGGTTTGGATCCATCATTTGGGGAAGCTCGGCAGTAGGCAGTGTGAGGAAGAGGGTCCTTAATGGAGTCTTTTGGAGGCTCAGGTGCTCATGGAGGTAGCTGGTGTCTTCAGGAGGGATGAGGGAAGGAACAGTTGAGAGGGGAGGGGATGATGAGAGCTGATACTGGGGGGAGGGGATGATGAGAGCTGATACTGGGGGGAGGCGATGATGAGGGCTGATGTTGGGGGAGGAGATGATGAGGGCTGATGAGGGGAGGGTATGATGAGGACTGATGGGGGTGATGATGAGGGCTGATGGGGGGAGGGGATGATGAGGCGGGAGGGGATGATGAGGGCTGATGTTGGGATGGAGGGGATGATGGAGTTGTTGGGGAGGGGATGAGGGCTGATGTTGGGGGGGAGGGGATGATGTGGGCTGATGTTGGGGGGGAGGGGATGATGAGGGCTGATGTTGAGGGGGGAGGGGATGAGGGCTGATGTTGCAGGGGAGGGGATGATGAGGGCTGATGTTGGGGGCGAGGGGATGATGGCCTGGGTTGCGGTACGGCAGTGACGTGAGAGCAGGAGAAGGATTTATGAGTTGTGACAGCTCCAGCACTGGTGACTGGGAATAGGGTGGCTGATCAGGATTTACGGGTGCAGTGGAGGAGGCTGAGTCTGGGGAGGTGGGGGCATGGAGACAGGCCTGAAGTAAGAAGTTGAGCCAGATGAGGTCGCAGCTATAGCACAGTGGGCCCCGGCCATCCCCCGAGGCCTTCTTTCTCTCTGACCTTGCTCTCTCCAAGTCTTTCTCAGAACTTGAATCTTCTTTTTCTTGATTCTCTCTTACCCATCCCAACAATAATTTTAATTACCACGGCTTGCACACCTCAAAGTGAACTGTAATCGGGGCCAATCAGGAAAACCTCTGGAGGCCAGAAAGGTTAGGGTCAGTGTTGAGGCTGACATAGCAGCAGGTCTGTCTCTGGCCTTGCCCGTGTCGGGGAGGGGTCCTGCTCCTGCGCTGTCCCTGAGCGGCCGCTCCTGTGTCCCTCCCAGTCTTGCTGGAATGAATATCTCACAACGCGAATTGAACAGAACCTCGTGCTGAACTGCACCTGCCCCATTGCCGACTGTCCGGCCCAGCCCACGGGGGCCTTCATCCGTGCCATTGTCTCCTCACCAGAGGTCATCTCCAAGGTACCCCACTCTGCCTTGAGAGGCTCAGGGGCACAGCCCCAGGGAGCGGGGGGGCCCGGAGGTGTGGTGTCAGAGAGCCAGGCCCTCACCTCGTGGCCCCTGCATCCCCACAGTACGAGAAGGCCCTCCTGCGTGGCTACGTGGAGAGCTGCGCCAACCTGACCTGGTGCACCAACCCCCAGGGCTGCGACCGCATCCTCTGCCGCCAGGGCCTGGGCTGTGGGACCGCCTGCTCCAAGTGCGGCTGGGCCTCCTGCTTCAGCTGTAGCTTCCCTGAGGTGGGGGCCCACCCTGGCTCTGCCCCTCCCTGCCCCCCCACCCCATGGACCCTGCCCTCTCTGCACCAACCCGTCGACAGTAAGGACTCGGCTGTGCCCTCGCTGCCCCCTCCTCCTCTAGGCACACTACCCTGCCAGCTGCGGCCACATGTCTCAGTGGGTGGATGATGGCGGCTACTACGATGGCATGAGCGTGGAGGCCCAGAGCAAGCATCTGACCAAGCTCATCTCCAAGCGCTGCCCCAGCTGTCAGGCTCCCATTGAGAAGAATGAGGGGTGTCTGCAGTAAGAGGGGGTACTGTGGGTGGCGGCAGGGTGGGAGACCTGGCAGAAGGAAGGGGCAGTGGACGGACCAGAAAGCTCAGGAACCACGGGGAGGTCCTCAACTACCTCCTCGCACCTTCCAGAGTGATTCCAGTGTTCTTCCCCCCACTTTTAAGCCTGCATGTATGGGGGGATTTGGAAGCCAGGGTGTGGTTAGTAGGGATTAGTGAAGTTAAGGAGACTTAAGAGGGCGTGGGAGGGGCCAGCAGTGTGTCCAGGCCCTGGCATTCCTGGTAGGGCCCTGGCCTGAGGTAGGAATTCTGACCAGCTACCCTCCTCTACAGCATGACCTGTGCCAAATGCAATCATGGATTCTGCTGGCGCTGCCTCAAGTCCTGGAAGCCAAATCACAAAGACTATTACAACTGCTCTGCCATGGTAAGGGGCTGGTGCCCAGAGAAGGCAGGCAGAAACCCCAGGGCGGGCAGGGTGGGATGCTGCTTCCGGGCCTGGGCACAGACAGCTCCATGTCCCAAGCAGCTGGAGAGGTGGAACAAGGCTCGGTGGAGAGAAGACTGAAGGCCCCGGGGCCTACAGGTGCTGGGAGTTCCGTCCTGGGAAGGTCTGTGCAAAGAGACCTTCAGCCCCAGAGTTGGCCGTCCCATGCCGGGAGGGGGCGGCTACAGAGAGACTGTGGCGGGCTGGGCGCTCCCAGGAGGCCCAGGGCAGAGAAGAGCAAGGACTCTTGAGTCAGGGCCTGGCTTCACTGTGTAGTCAGCCTGCCAGGCCTCAGCACCCTCATCTCACAGTTACGAGAAATGAATGAAGGAATCTGGGTAGAGCAGCAGCAGGCCTCCGTGAATGGTGGCTGGTCTGAGGGGTAACCTCATCTCGTCCCGCCGATCACCCAACAGCCCTCTTGACATGTCTTCACCAGGTAAGCAAAGCTGCGCGCCAGGAGAAGCGCTTCCAGGACTACAACGAGAGGTGTACTTTCCATCACCAGGCCCGGGTGAGCAGGGAGGAGACGGTGGGGTGGGCACAGAGGTCAGAGGGCTGGGCTGGATGGCCAGGCACTCTTCTGAGGGGTGGGGCTGCACCCCTCCGGCGCTGACGGCCGCCTCTCTGCACAGGACTTTGCTGTAAACTTGCGGAACCGTGTGTCTGCCATCCACGAGGTGCCCCCGCCCAAATCCTTCACCTTCCTCAGTGATGCCTGCCGGGGTCTCGAGCAGGCACGAAAGGTTGTGTGGGGTGGGCTGGGCAGAGGGTGGACGGGAAGAGGGGGAGGGTGGGAGGCAGCCTCAGCAGGAGCATGCCGGGGCCCCGCAGGTGCTGGCCTACGCCTGCGTGTACAGCTTCTACAACCAGGACACAGAGCACATGGACGTGGTGGAGCAGCAGATCGAGGCCCTGGAGCTGCACACCAACGCCCTGCAGATCCTCCTGGGTGAGCCTCCGTCCCCCTAGCACCTACCCCCAACGTACAGATGGGCGGGTGACCCGGCCCCAGCCGCCCACCTTCACTCTGGCCCCTGGAGCTTCCTGTTCCTTGTAGCCTTGTTACCATCAAGTTCCACCCCGCAGGTCCACGGTACACACCCCCACCCGACCTTGGCTTTGATTACGGCCTGTCCCCACCTCTAGGCTGTGAGCCCTGGTAGATGTGGGGAGCGCATGGTAGGCGTCTGTGGGAGGAAGGGAAGAAGGGAGGGAGCCCCGCGCCCTGCCCCCTCTGCAGAGGAAACGCTGCTGCACTGCAGAGACCTGGCCTCCTCGCTGCGCCTCCTGCGGGCTGAGCACCTCAACACCGGCCTGGAGCTGCTGCGGCGGATCCAGGAGCGGCTGCTGGCCATCCTGCAGCACTCTACCCAGGTAGCCGCCCGCCCACCCGGCCTTCCTGCCCTGACTTGGCACCGCCTGCCACAGCCCCCAGCACCCTGGGGGGATCCTGACGGAAAGGATTCGAGGGCACATGGACCCAGCCTGTATCCCAGCTCCCAGCCCTGCCACTCTGTCACCTGGCCTTTCCTACAAAATGAAGGAGGTAGTTAGCCCAGGTTAAGGGTATCTGGCCAGGTGCTTGCTCTCCAGAACTCACTTGAGGAACTTTTTCAGAAGATTCTTCCCGGATTTAGAATCCTAGGAGTTGGGGGCCAAAGGGCAGGGATCCACCAGAGTAAGGGAGCTGAGGTTCTTTCCGGCTCCCATACACTGATGTTAAATCTCAACTAGGAATCCCGCCCTCAGGGAGCTTATGGACTGGTCCATAACTTGGGCAGAAAAGGCATGATCACACAATGGTAAGGGTAGGTGGTGCCTCACCGCTGTATCCTGGGTCGCTGAAGACCACCTGTCGTGTTACGCAGTCAATGGCTCACGGAGCGCAGTGCTGGGGTTGGTGGGGGGGCATTCCTGGCTCTTGGCCCTCAGGGGACACCAGGTAAAGGAAGGCTGGGTGCCAGGGCCCAGTCTGCTGCTCCCCACAATGTCCCGTCTCCTTGCCAGGATTTCCGGGTTGGTCTCCAGAGTCCATCATCCGAGTCCCGGGAGGCGAAAGGACCCAACGTGCCTGGCAGTCAGTGAGTGGCGGGGACCCCACCACGGGGGGTGCGTGTGCGCCGTGGCCCTGAGGTTGAGTGTGTGCCCTCCCAGGCCCCAGGGCTCCTCGGGACTGGAGGTGGAGGAGGACGAGGATGAGGACGAGGACGAGGACGACGTGCCCGAGTGGCAGCAGGACGAATTTGAGGAGGAGCTGGACAATGACAGCTTCTCCTACGATGAGGAGTCTGAGAACCTGGACCGAGAGACTTTCTTCTTCGGCGACGAGGAGGACGATGATGAGGGCTACGACTGAGGGGGCAGGATGCAGGGAGCGCTGGGGTCACAGGGGTCAGGCATGCACCACTGTCCCCTCACATGGGGGCAGGTGGTTACCAGTGTCTGGCCCCATCTTCTGTTCACTGAATAAACTTCTTTTTTCATATACTTCTCTGGAAGCAGACCAGACAGTTTCCTCAAAGGGCCACTTCAGCTCCCCCTGCCATCATACACAGCCAATCCTCCTCCTCCTTTGCTGTTGAGTGTCCAGATGTCCATCCTCAAAGCCCACAGCAGACCAGAGTGACTTACGTTAATAAAGGGAAATAAATGTCCATGGTACTCGGCCCACAAGCCTCAGACCCAGCACAGGGACAGGAAGGAATGGTCACCCCACAATCGGCTTCATCTAAACTTTTGAATGTTGCTGCAGGGAGCTTGAGCATGTTAGAAAGTCTCCTCCTCTTGGGGGCCTGTAGACCTTTAAAGGTCTCTACATCTTGAAGTTGAGGGGGGTGTTAGGATATTATTGAGAACTGGACCTTCCTCTACCCACAGTGTGACATAATGTCAGAATTGTATACATGCCATGAATCAGTATTGGGGCTAAGAGCCAGGAGCCGAGTCTGGGGTCAGGAGAATTTAATAAAAATGGGTGAAAAAAAACAAAACAAAACTGGGGTGAAGTCAAGCAGTTGGGTCAGGAGAGGCAGACACCTGCTCAGGAGGATACAACTCAAAGTACCGATCCAGCAGGGCCTCCACCTCTGCTTCCTCATAGTCCCACACAAGGAACCTGGAGCCATCAGCTGCTCCCCGGATCATGGCTGAGAGCACTGGGAAGGAGGAGGTGGGTGAAGGTGGCTCCCCCCAACTTCCATACTCTCCTCCCCTCCCACACTGCCCATTGCCCTTCCCTTCCCATCCCTTTCTGGGGTGGGCATTGAGCTCAGAGCCCCCCAAGGAAGGAGAGGAGGGCCGGAACCCAGGAGAGCTGGGAAAGGAGCCCAGGGCTGGGGGTGCTCACCTCGGCCAGACTGGGGGCGAAACAGGCACAGCACTGGTTTGTGGAGGGCCACTGCCCGGCCCAGCTCGTAGCCTACCCCCAGAGAGGGCTGGGTCACTTCTGCCACGACCACTGGGAAGAAAGGAGACCAGGCTCACCCTCGGGCTTATGAGGGACACACGACACAGTCTGGCTGTGGGGAGGAGGGAACTTAGGGAGTCCCTTGGAGGCGGGGAGCCAGGCAGGTCCAGGGGATCCAGGACTCCAGGGGAGTGTGCAGGCAGGACGGGGCCACTCACCATCTGCCTGCTGCAGCCAGGCCAGGTCCCGATCATGGATGAGCCTGTCGCCTCCAGCAGCCTCTTCCCCTGTGGTTGAGGGAAAGCTGGTCAGGGGCCCACCCTGGTCTTCAGTTCCTCTCCTCTGCCCTAGACACCCCCAGGTCCACCTTGCTCAGGGAAGGGGAGGGGACAGAGAGATGGCCTCCACCCAACACTAGGATTCCATGAATTAAGGAAATGGAAGAGCCTGCAAGGAAAATGCAGCCCTGTGCAGGGGGGTGGAATGTGATCAACGACACAAGTGATACAGGTGAGATGTAGGGACTCACCGTGGGTCAATGATCAGAGGTGGAGAGGAGGAGGAATCGGATCCCAGGTGGGGACAGGCAGGAGGAGCAAGAGGATGGCCCGTGCAAGGAACCTAGGGCCCCAGAGGCTCTCAGGCTTTGGTGGGTGTGAGAACCACCTGAGAACCTGATCAACTACAAAGACTCAGGTATCGATGAGCCTGGGCCGCTGACTGAGCTCTCCAGGTGATTCTCATTCCCAGCCGAGTTTGAGAATCACTGCCTGAAAGCAGTGTAACCAGTGGGAGGTGGTGTGAAAGCAGGATATCCTGGGGTCACAGGGCCAGGATCCCAGCTTTCCAGCTTGATTCACTGGGAGCATGAGGGTCACACGCCCCAGATCAGAGCAGAATAACTGGAGAGCTCATTAAAAATGGACTCAAAGGTTTTATCCCAGGATCTGCATTTTTAACAAGCTCCCTCAGAACTGTTGAGCACAGGCCCTTCCCAAGGCACCAGCAACTCCGTGATGCATCTTTTTAAAGAGGATGCCCCAGGGACTTCCCTGGTGACCCAGTCGGTAAGAATCCACCTGCCAATGCAGAGTACATGGATTCCATCCCTGAGCAGAGCAGATTCCACATGCCTGCTGCGGAGCAACTAAGCCTGCAGGCCACAACTACTGAACCCAGGCTCCTCAACAAAAGAAGTCACTGCATTGAGAAGCCCGTGCGCAGCAATGAAGACCCAAGGCAGTCAAAAGTTAAATAGGTCTCTGAGAATTGCATTGGGTCCTACAGATCCTGGCTCTGTCCCCTGGGAGGGAAAAGGGGGACAGACTTGAGGTTTCATGAGAAGTGTGAGTTTTGGCATCATTTCCAAAGTAGAAAACCAGCCAGGATCCGGGACTACCTCTCCGCAGGAGCAGGAGGATCAGAGGGCCTGAGAGAGATGGTGTTCTTGGGACCTGGGGTCTGTCGGGTCAGGGAGGGCCGGTACCTTCACGTCAAAGGAAAGCTCTGTGCTAGGTGGGAGAGATCAGAGGCCAGCGCGGCCCACTCACATCCTGCTCCTACAAAAGCCTCCGGAAGGAGCCCAAGAAGTTCTCCACGAAAGACCCAAAGGTCAAGATGAATGCGGGGAAAGATGAATGGGAAAGACCCAAAAGTCAACTGAATGCGGGGAGTGGGCTCCCAGGTCGGACGCACGCGGTCTGAGCCCCGCACCGCAGTTCTTGGGCAGATGGGCCTGCCTGCGCCCTCCCCGCCGCCCGCGCCACGAGCTCCGCCTCCCTCACCGCTCTCGTCCAGCTCGGCGGCCGCCACATGCTCGGTGAGCACCACCCCGAAGCGCCGCAGGCGAGACACGATGCGCACGTACAGCTCCCGGTCCTCGCGTCCGCCGCGGATGCTCCCGCAGAAGTACAGGGAGAGACTGCCCGGCTCTCCGCGATCCAGGGTTCCAGCAGCCGCCGCCATCCCGGCCGCCACAGGCCCCGCCCGCTCCCCTTGGCCCCGCCCCTGCACGTGACCCGCCCCGCCCCCGCCTCTCGGGGTCTGGTTCCGAGTGTCCACACCTGTGAAATGGAAACGTCAGCCGTAGCCACTTGTAGGAACCCAGCGCCTCCTGGACTTAACTCGCCACCTCATCCACTCCTCCCCACCTTTGCCACAGCCAACTCCATTCTCCCAGCTCCTCAGGTCCCAAACCTTGGAGTCATTTTGACTCTTTCCTTTCCATCAAACCCTACGTGCAATCTGCGGGCAACTCCTGTGGGTTCTCCCTTCCAAATATTAAAAAACTCTGAAACCCACCTGCTGGGGGCCCAACCTGGGGTCGCACCCCAGTGCCAGTGCAGACACGGGTTGCAGTGAAGAAAAGGGCTGTGATTACTGCAGGTGCCAAACAGGGAATTCAGGGCAGGGGTCCTCAAAATAAACTTCCCAGTGGGATCCAGGAAACCATTTTTAAAGAGGTGAGAGAGGGGAGTCTAAGGGTGTCACAGAGGTTAAAGTACTTATGGGTCTGTGGGCCACGTGTTCGTGGTCTTCAGGTTGTTAATTTCTTCCATTTGGTGGTGGTTTGCGCTTCTGCAAAACGACTCAGAAAGCAGGCAGGCACTATTATCTGGGTACTTCAGAAAGAAGCTAAACCAGAGGATATGTGAGAGGGTCTAGCCTGAGAGGACCCGTAAGGTCCTGGGTGGGCGGGAAACACACCCACCACCTCCACTGACGCCCCCTCCTCCAAACCTCCACCACCTCTCTCAGCCTCTCCACAGTCGACCCCCTTTCCTGCTACACAGTCTGGTCTCCAGCAGGGGGAACTGTAAACCCAGAAGTTAGGTCATGACCTCCCTCAGCCAAACCTCCAAAGGCTCCCATCTCACTTGGGGTAAAACCCCAAACCCCCTCAGGGGCTCAGCAGCCCCACAAGACCTGGTGCCGCTCTCACCTCTCATCCCAGCTCCTTTAGCCTCAGCGTCTGTCCACAGCCATGCTGCCTCTTCCTCAAGCTGGGCATGTTCTTGCCTCAGATCCTTGGCATTTGCTGTCCTCCGGAGCCCTTTTCTTTCAAGTGCTCCCTGGTCACTCCCTCTCCTCCTCCAAGCCTGTTCAGGTTACCTTCCCTGATACCCTCTTCCATGTGACAGCCTCCCATCTCCACTACCCTCTTCTGCCTGGTCTTTTTTCCTTTCAGTTCTGTCACTCAGTCATGTCCGACTTTTTGCAACCCCATGAACTGCAGCACACCAGGCTTCCCTGTCCATCTCACTACCATATAATTGATTAATTTTGTTGCATGTCTTTCTACGGTCAGTGGAATGTAAGTCCCTGGGAGGGCAGGCGTTTTTCTCTGTTTTGTTTACTGCTGTATCCCCAGCTTCTAGAGCTGTGCCTGGCCTCTAGGAAACACTCATCAGAAATTTATTGAATGAATGAGCAGATTAAATGAGCAGCTGATTTGGTAGCACTTTGTAATCTGCTCAGCCCTAAGGTAATCTGATGGAAGCAGGGTCTGCAGGGAACCAGGCAAACACACCATGGTTCACTGATACACTGCTGAGCTTATGGCTTTATGGCTCATGGCTTTATGTTTCTAATGAAAATTACACAAATTTAAGACAAAAATTTCAAAAGGAATGAGAGAGTTCCCGGTGGAAAGTGAGACCCCAATCTCATTTCTCAGAGGAGAACATCATTGGTGGTTTCCTCTGAATTCCTCCACTTTATGAAATACCCACACATAGAGTGACAGAGCAGACACGGTAACCATTTTTAAAAGGCAAAGACACAGGGACCTTCCTGGTGGTCCAGTGGTTAAGACTCTCCCAACACCGGTGGCCTGGGTTCGACCCCTGGTCATGGAACTAGATCCGACATGCCCAAACTAAAGATCCCGCATGCTGCAGGAAAGATCCTTCATGTCACAATTAAGACTCAGCACAGCCAAATAAGTAAATAAATCTCTAAAAAGACACCATAAAGAATATTTTTAAATAAAATACTTTAAAAAATACACAAAGAGAAGGAAAAGAAATCTTAGGCTACCTCTGGCCTCTGATGGGCTCAGTGCCTAAGACAAGACCATGGGGAAACGTGTGCACAGCTTGGCACCAGTGCTCACAGCACCTTCTCACACACGGTCACATGCACCCTGAGGAGGCGGGCCCCAGGGGCCAGAGACCTTGAGGGCGCCCTCCTCACCCTCAGTCACACTGTCCTGCGGTTCTCACCTCCCAGGAGGAGCACGTGCACATAGAGACACAGGGCATCTTGCTTCTGCCTCTGTGTCCTCAAGAAAAGAGGCCAGCCTCCATCTCCTCAGGGCCCACACTTCTGAGGGGCCTGGCATCCCTGTTCCACTTCAGGCTGAAGGAGAAAGAGGAGAGGGATATCTTGTCTGTTTCTCCAGATGGGAAACAAGGCCCTGCGACTTGTTCTGTGTCCACCATTGAGGTGGTCAGGATGCAGAGCCGGCCTTGGCTGGCAGCTCAGATCCTCGGCTCAGTGCAAAGGCCTGAGCTGGAGGGCCGGGGCACAGTGATGGGGCTCTGAGTGATGAGCCACGGTGGTGTGCGGGTCCATGTATCCAACTTATGTCCTCGTATCAGGAACAGAAGACTACCCAGTGCGTGACCGCATTTAGATGACATGTCCAGAAAGGGCGTATTTAGAAAAACAGAAAGCAGATCATGGAGGGCTGGGCTGGGAGTGGGAGTTGGCTGCAGGGAGAGTTTATCAGAATTACCCCAATAATTGATAAATCAAATGGGAAAAAAATTGTAAGGATATAGAACATTTGAAAACTAAAACTATAACAAATGGCTTGCTCAGTTCAGTTCAGTCACTCAGTCGTGTCCAACTCTTTGCGACCCCACGAACTGTAGCATGCCAGGCCTCCCTGTCCATTGCCAACTCCCAGAGCTTGCTCAAACTCATGTCCATCAAGTTGGTGATGCCATCCAACCATCTCATCCTCTGTCATCCCCTTCTCTTCCCACCTTCAATCTTTCCCAGCATCAGGGTCTTTTCAAATGAATCAGTTCTTCAAATCAGGTGGCCAGAGTATTGAAGTTTCAGCTTCAGCATCAGTCCTTCCAGTGAATATTCAGGACTGATTTCCTTTAGGATGGACTGGTTGGATCTTGCTTGCTAACAAGTATCAATTATTGGGATAATTTTGTTAAACCCTCCCTTTGACAGTGAATTTAAAATATTTTTCCTATAATTTTAACTATTTTTACTTTGTATTCTGAGACTAGTAGGTGAATACAAGTTCTGAGTGGTATCCTTTTTTGTCCTTATAAAATGACCCACTTTATAAAATTCTTTTGGACTCATATTTTTACATCTTTTGTTCAACCTTTCTGTATTCCAAATGCATCTTTAGTAAGCAGCTTATATTTACATTTTTAAAAAGCTGATGGTCTGTTAATTAATGAACTTCATTCATTCTTATTTATTGTGATTACTTACAGGTTTGGAAGTTTTTCCTATTATCTTCTTTTGTCCTTTATATTTAGTATACTTTCCCCTTGCTTCTTTTGTTTGTCATGCTTTCTCTTAAGTGGATTATTTTTTAAATATTTCAGTCACTGAAGAAGGCTTGTAGCTTCTTCCTGCATTGCATTTTCTTTGTTTTTATAATTCCATTAATTTATTTATTTTTGGCTGTGCTGGGTCTTTATTGCTTCTCGGGCTTCCCTCTAGTTGCAGCAATCAGAGGCTACTCTCCAGTTGCAGCGCTCAGGCTTCTGGCTGCTGTGGCTTCTGTCATGGAGCATGGGCTCTAGGTGAGCAGGCTTCAGTAGTCGTGGCACATGGGCTCGGTCGTTGCAGCTCCCAGGTTCTAGAGCATAGGCTCAATAGTTGCTCTGCACTGGGCTTAGTTGCTCCTCGGCATGTAGGATCTTCCCAGATCAAGGATCAAATCCATGTCTCCTGCACTGTCAGGCAGATCCTTCATGCCTGAGCCACCAGGGAAGTCCCTTAAGTGGATTTTTAAAGCTGAGAGATAATTGACATGTAACATTCTGTTAGTTTCAGGTATATAATGATATGATACACCTCTGTATTTTGACCTACTCCATTTCCTACCTGGGCCGGTTCACCCCTCCTTAGGCAACCTGGTGGTCCCCCGCTCCCGGGAGGTCACCATATTGATGCCGAACTTAGTGCGGACACCCGATCAGCATAGCGCACTGCAGCCCGGAACTCCTGAGCTCAAGCAATCCTCCAGCCTCAGCCTCCCAAGTAGCTGGGATTACAGGCACACACCACCGTGCCCGGCACACCTCTGTATTTTTAAATGATCACCACAATAAGTTTAGTTCATGCCCATTACCAACCACACATAGTCACACATTTATTTATCGTGTTGAGAGCTCTTAAGATCTATTCTCTTCAGTTTAGTTCAGTCGCCCAATCGTGTCTGACTCTTTGCGACCCCATAGACTGCAGCATGCCAGGCTTCCTTGTCCATCACCAACTCCTGGAGCTTGCTCAAACTCATGTCCATCGAGCCAGTGACGCCATCCAACCATTTAGTCCTCTATCGTCCCCTTCTCTTCCTGCCTTCAATCTTTCCCAGCATCAGGTCTTTTCCAACGAGTCAGTTCTTTGCATCAGGTGGCCAAAGTATTGGAGCTTCAGCTTCAGCATCAGTCTTTCCAATGAATATTCAGGACTGATTTCCTCTAGGATTGACTGGTTTGATCTTGCAGTCCAAGGGACTCTCAAGAGTCTTCTCCAACACTACAGTTCAAAAGAATCAATTCTTCAGCGCTCAGCTTTCTTTATGGTCCAACTCTCACATCCATACATGACTGCTGGAAAAACCATAGCTTTGACTATATGGACCTTTGTCAGCAAAGTAATGTCCAACTTTAGCAAATTTCAAGTATATAATACAGTTTGTTAATAATAGTCACCATTAACAGGACTTAGTCATCTTATTACTGGAAGTTTCTACCTTTTGACCACCTCAACTCACTTCATCCACCACCACACCCCACTTCTGAAAGTGAAAGTGAAGTTATTCAGTTGTGTCCTACTCTTTGCGACCCTTTGGACTGTAGCCTGCCAGGCTCCTCCATCTGTGGGATTTTCCAGGCAAGAATACTGGAGGGGTTGCCATTTCCTTCTTCAGGAGATCTTCCAGGCCCAGGGATCAAACTCAGGTCTCCCACATTGCAGGCAGACTCTTTAATGTCTGAGCCATCAGGGAATCCCTCCACTTCTGGTAACTACCAATCTTTTCTCCGTTATCTATGATGTCATTTTTTTTTTCAGGTTTCACATATAAGTGATAGGATACAATATTTGTGCTTTTCTGTCTGACTTAGTTCACTTAGTTTAATGCCTTCAAATTCCATCCATGTTGCTGGGACTGGCTGGATTTCTTTTTTTGTTTGAATAATATTCCATGTCTCTCTCTCTCTCTCTCTCTCTCACACACACACACACACAGACACACACACACACACACATCTTTACCAACAGTTCACAAGGGTTCCCTTTTCTTCATATCCTCACCAACACTGGTTATTTCTTGTGTTTTAATTAATTATTTTTTTGTCTGCACTGCACGTCCTGCGGTATCTTAGTTCCGTGTCCAGGAACTGATCCCAGGTCCATGGCAGTGAAAGTGCAGGGTTCTAACCACTGGACTTCTACGAACTCCCTCTTGTCTTTTTGATAACACCCATCCCGACAAGTGTGAGGTAGCATCTCATTGCGGTTTTGGTTTACATTTCCCTGAGTTGGCGGCAATCAGGGGCTATTCTCTAGTTGCTGTGCTTGGGCTTCTGTTGTCTGTGGCTTTTCCTGTTGCAGAGCAGGGGCTCTAGGTGAGCAGGCTTCAGCAGCTGTGGCATGGGCTCAGCAATCGCAGTTCCCAGGTTCTAGAGCACAGGTTCAATAGTTGCTCTGCACAGGCTTAATCGCTCCTCGACATGTTAGGCACCTTTTCACATACATGTTGGCCATTTACATGTCTTCTTTGGAAAAATGTCTATTCAAATCCTCTGCCCAAGGAAACCAGGTCTGAAAGAGACACGTGCACCCCAATGTTCATCGCAGCACTGTTTATAATAGCCAGGACATGGAAGCAACCTAGATGCCCATCAGCAGATGAATGGATAAGGAAGCTGTGGTACATATACACCATGGAATTTTACTCAGCCGTCAAAAAGAATTCATTTGAACCAGTCCTAATGAGATGGATGAAACTGGAGCCCCTTATACAGAGTGAAGTAAGCCAGAAAGATAAAGAACATTACAGCATACTAACACATATATATGGAATTTAGAAAGATGGTAACGATAACCCTATATGCAAAACAGAAAAAGAGACACAGAAATACAGAACAGACTTTTGAACTCTGTGGGAGAAGGTGAGGGTGGGATGTTTCAAAAGAACAGCATGTATACTATCTATGGTGAAACAGATCACCAGCCCAGGTGGGATGCATGAGACAAGTGCTCGGGCCTGGTGCACTGGGAAGACCCAGAGGAATCGGGTGGAGAGGGAGGTGGGAGGGGGGATCGGGATGGGGAATAAGTGTAAATCTATGGCTGATTCATATCAATGTATGACAAAACCCACTGAAATGTTGTGAAGTAATTAGCCTCCAACTAATAAAAAAATTAAAAAAAAAATTAAAACTCTCAAAAAAAAAAATCCTCTGCCCACTTTTCAATTCAATTAATTAATTAATTGGCTGCACTGGGTCTTCATTACTGCACACGGGCTTTCTTTAGTTGCGGTGCGTTGGGGCTGTTCTTCCTTGCAGTGCAGGGGCTTCTCCTTGCTGTGGCTTTTTTTGTTGCAGAGCACAGGCTCTAGGGCGCTTGGGCCCAGGAGTTGTGGCACGTGGGTTTAGTTGTCCGCAGCATGTGGAATCTTCTGGGACCAGGGATTGAACCTGTGTACCCTGCATTGGGCAGGTGGATTTTAAACCACTGAACCACCAGGGAAGTCTCCTCTACCCATTTTTAAATTGGACTTTTAAAAGTTGTATGAATTGTGCATATTTTTTAGATATCAGCCCCTCATCAGATACATGATTTGCAGTATTTTCTCCCACTTCGTAGACTGCCTTTTCATCTTGTTGATGGTTTCCTTTGCTGTATGTTGAAAAGTCAAAGTGTTAGCTGCTCAGTTGTGTCTGACTCTTTGTAACCCCATAGACTTCTGTAGCCCACCAGGCTCTTCTGTTCATGGTATTCTCCAGGCAAGAATACTGCAGTGGGTAGCCATTCCCTTCTCCAGGGGCTCTTCCTGACCCAGGGATCGAACCCTGGTCTCCCGCATTGCAGGCAAATTCTTTACCATCTGACCCATCAGTGAAGCAAGTCAAAAAAACCTGAGGGGATACATAAAACAATGACGGCTGAACATTGGCCACCAGGCAGCCTAGGACAGTGATTCCTGAAAGATGGAAACAAGCCAGGTGGAGGACTGCCCGTGGGGTTTCCAGGCTGCAGGCAGGAGGGATCCAGGCTAAGCTGGATCCTTGAGCTGAGGAAACAGAGTGGGGAGTCCAGGGAGTCCAAGGCAGCTAGTCTGCAGGACAGAGCACAGGATAGGAGATAGTTCTGGAATTTCAGAGGGTTCTCCATGAAAGTGAACTGAGGACCGATCAGCACATGTGTGTGAGGAAGCTATCTGAGGTGGGAAAAGAACCAGAAAGGAGCAGAGCGAAAAAACTTCAGAGCTCACACAAGCTAGATATCATGCCTTTCCCTCCAGCTGGCCTGGAAAACCTCATCATACGTGGTGCACTGGGTAAATGATACCAAAGGGTTTGCCTCAAGTGGGGAAAATTAGGCCCAGACTAGACGCTGCTCAGTTCCCTCCTAACAAAGACGTAAAAAGTAAGCCTTGAATGGATCATATTAGGTAAATTAATCGCACCCCAGAACAAAGCTCAACAATTTTACTGAAGCACAAAACTATCCAGGACCCCATAAGGTAAAATTAGCAATATTTGGCACCCCCAAAAAATTATGGAATGGAAAGGAGCAGAAAAATATGACCTACAGTGCAAAGAAACATCAACTGAAGTGGATTCAGAAATTATTTATCAAATAATAAATTCTTACACAAGTATATTAAAAGAGTTATTATAACTATTCTATAAGTTTAAGAAGTTAGAAGGAAAATTACACATGGGAAAAAATTTAAAAGACCCAGATGGAACTTCTAGAGATATAAACTACAGTTAAAAAAATACATTGGATGGGATTCAAATCAGATTAGATGCCACAAAAGCAAAGATTAAGAAACTTGAATAAGTAACAGTGGAAGCTATCCAAAATGAAACACAGTGAGAGAAAGCACTGAGAAAAAAATGGACAAAGCATCAGTGAGCTGCAGGACAACTTCAAGCAGCCTAGTAGACAGGGTGTTGCAGTCCCTGAAGGAAAGAGAAGAGCAGAAAAAATATTTGAGTAAATCATGGCCAGAAAATTTCCAAACTTGATGAAAACTATAAATCCACATTTACAAGAAGCTCAACAAACTCCAAGTGCAAGAAACTACACCAAGGTACATCATCAAACAGCTTAAAACTAGTGATCAAGAGAAACTTGTAAAAGTAGCCAGGGTAGAAAACATTACACACAGAACAGCAAAGACAAGGATAACTGCAGATCTTTTATCAGAAGCAATGCAAGCTAGAAGACAGCACAGCAACACTTCTAAAATACTAATAAAGCTTGGACTTCCCTGGTGGTCCAGTGATTAAGACTTCACACTGCCATTGCAGGGGCCGCAGGTTCCCTGGTCAGGGAACTAAGATCTTACATGCAGTGCAGCAAAAAAAAAAAATTTTTTTTAAATAAAAAATTTAAAAACCTTAAAAAGAAAAAAAAGTCAACCTAGAGTTCTAATCTAATACTCTGAATAGACTGTGTCTTATCTCTGCTTAAAATTCTTCAGTGATTTCTTCTCAAAAGGTCTGGGTCTCCTGGACACTGAGTCTGGGACAGGGATGCTCATGCAGCAGGCTTATGGGAAGTGCTCTGAGATCAACATCTGAGGAGGGGTGAAGGAAGAAGCACTGGGCAGAGGAGACGCTGAGCTTTGATGCGGCCTCAACAGATGCCTTGCCTCATCCTATGGGGGGTTTATAAATGGGATATCCCTTCAGAGCTGCCCTGAGGTGGGGTGAGGGGGCCAGGCCTTTGTAGTCACAGCTCTATCATCGACTGGCTATGGGATATCCCCCAGAAGGGCACGTGATCTTGGGCATGTCAACTCTCTTGGTCTAGGGCAATTCTAGAGAGGGAGTGAGCTGTGAGAGCTGGTCTTCAGCACCCCAGGCAGCCAGGGAAGTGAGTCCCTGGATTCTGAAGGGGGATCTGGATGGCTCATCACATTATCCAGTTTTCAAAAACTAAGTGGAGAGGAAGCAATCTCCTTAGCCCAGCACACAAAGCCCTTCATTCACGACCTGGCACAAGGGCACCCCCAGCTCACCACATGCTGTCTTCTCAGCCTGGAAGTCCCTCCCACCCTTTGCCCTGGCCCCACTCATCAGTTGAAAAATCCCTACATATTCTTCAAATTACAGTTGAGTGCACCTCCTCCAAGAAGCCTCCTGTGACTACTCTTGCAGATTCAAAGACCCTTCTTCCCAGCATGGAGGTTAGGAGCACAGACCCTGCGATCAGGGTTTGAATTTCAGCTCTGCCACTTGTTAGCTGTGTGTGTGTGTAACTTAAGGCAAATTACTCCACCTCTCTGCATCTTAGTTTAGTTAGTATAAAATGGGCATAACAACACAGACCTAGAGAACACAGGTGGGAAAGGATGAAATGGGAGATTGAGGTTGACATATACACACTGTTGACACTATGCATAAAATAAATAACTCATGAGAACCTACTGTATAACACAGGGAATGCTACTCAGTGCTCTGTGGTGACCTAAATGGGAAGGGAATCCAGAGAATAGACCATATATGTGTATATTACAGCTGATTCACTTTGCTATACAGAAGAAACTAACACAGCATTATAAAGCAACTATACTCCAATAAAAAGTAATTTAAGGACTCCCTAGTGGTCCTGTGGTTAAGAATCCTCCTGCCAATGCAGGGGACACTGGTTCAATCCCTGGTCTGGGAAGATTCCACATGCCAGGGGGCAACTAAACCCATGTGCCACAACTACTGAAGCCCACTCACTCTAGAGCCCGTGCTCTGCAAACAAGAGAAGCCATAGCAGTGAGAAGCCAGCATATCGCAACTAGAGAGTAGCCCCTGCTTGCTGCAACTAGAAAAAGCCCATGTAGCAACAAAGACCCAACACAGCCAAGTTAATTAATTAAAGCTAATTTATAAAATAAAATAGGTATAACAATAGTATGCTACCTCAAAGGGTTGTTATGAAGGTTAAATGAATTAACATGTGAAAATTCAGAACAGTGTCTGGCAGGAATAAATCATTACTGTTATTATTATTATTATTGTCATCATGATTGTTGAAATTAGTGTGCATTTGTTGAGGACAAGAGGGATGGAAGGAAGGGAACTGAGAGAGACAAAATGCAAAGTATGTTCAGGGAATGTTGAGTAATTCAGTATTTCCAGAAGGGTATCACTAGCTTCTCTAGGCTCATATTGAGAAGAATGTTTTATGTCACGGTAAGGAGTGTGCATTCCATTTGGTGAGAAAAACAAAGAGAGTTTGTCAACAGATGGGAGAAAGGGTCAAAGAAAGAAAGAGCCAGGTTGAGCCAGGAGGTAGGAAGGTGAGAGTTATAGGTGAGGGATGGTGTTAGAAGAAGAGGGGAGGGGATTTATGAGAGGATGGGTACAGGCGAGGGGAAATGAATTGAGGAAGGTAATATGAATGTATGGAAGATGTCGTGGGAGAATCAGTTGAGGAGTGATAGGCACACGCTGGGAGTGGAGAAGATAAAGGGTGATGGAGACAGGTGAGGTTTGTGGGGACAGGTAAAGAGCGACAGGGCACTGCTAGGGGATGGAGGTCAAGTGAATGGCAGAGGCCAGTGAGAAGAACCTAGGAGCCGGAGCAGTTCCATCTGAGACAGAGTCGTAGAGTCGCAGGAGTGGAGAAAGGAGCAGAGTGGAATGTGATGTCAGAGCAAGGACGATGATGTAAGAGCCGGGGCGGTGAGGAGGTGATGTCAGGGCTGGTGCTGATGCTGGCGGCGCAGTGCATTGTGGGCAGCTCCCCGCTCTGCTGCTGCCGCCGCTGTCGCCCGAGAAGGATCGGGGCCGGGCCGGACCGGGCCGGGATGGTCCCGGTCGGGAGGCCGCCGCCACCGCCGCCCGAGGGAGCGGGCCACCCAGTGCCGCACTGAGCCGCCTCCGTCCCCGCTCCGCCCCGGCCCCGGGGGATGCGCCGCCCCGAGCCGCTGCCTCCGCCGCCGCAGCCGCAGCCGCAGCGGGCACAGAGCAGGTGAGGCGAGGCGAGGCGAGGCGGGGCGGGGCGCGGCCGGCGGGCCGGGCGGGGGTCGGGGAGGGGGCTCCTTCTGGGGACCCATCGGGCCTCGGCCTGGCTCAGCTCCCAGTGCAGCCTTCTCCAGCTCCCCCTCCCTGTGCCGGCTCTGTCTCCGTCTCCACCCGAGCTGGGACGCTGGCCTACACAGCCTGGGCCGCATCCCGAGGCCTGGAACGGCGCCCTGCCCCCCGCATTACCCACCCTCTCCGGCCTGTCCTCCCGGGGTGCTGCTCCTCGCCGCTCCGCCAGTCCCAGTCCCTGTGGCTTCACTCTCCTGGCATCCCTGACAGTCCTCTCCGCTGTCTTCATAACCTCTCTCCCTTGTCCTCAGTCCCTCCATTCCTCCTAGCAGCCTCCTTACCTACTTCCTCACCCCTCAACTGTGCCCAGGAGCCCCTCTCAGAGTCCTGTCCCCTCCTCACCTGTCATGCTTATCCCCCACCTGTCTCTATCCGATGTACCCCCTCCTTTGGTCCTGTCTCCCCTTGTCCCTTCCATTCCCCTCTGCCCCCTTCCACACCTCTCTTCACCTGTTCCCATTACTGCTCACCGATCCCCCACACTTCTCTTTACCCGGACTCCCACATTCTACACACACCTGGCTTACACCTTGCACAGGTGCACACCAACACCTATATGTGCATATGCCATGATGAGCTCCCAACCACCTGGGTACACCCCCCACCACACACACACACACACACACACACATCATTGGTCCCACTCTCTCATACACACAGTCGCTGACAGATACTCATAAAACCTCCTCCACAAGCCCTCTCTCACAACACATCTATGCCGCTACACACCAAAGGGTCCTGAGGGGGCAATCATGGGGCAGCCAAGTTCCTTGTGTTGGTCATCCCACCCTAGCCTGGGCTGAGTGCAGTCCTCTGAGGCAGAGAGTGGGGAGGCTGGCAGGCAGGGAGAGGCAGGGAACCTTCATTTATCCACTTGCCTCCACTCCACCTTTTCCCACCTCACCTGTTCCATCTTTGCTTGCTCATCTATAGAATGGGATCAGGACTCACATCGTCCTCTTCGGTCTGTAAAATCCACCATCACAGGACTCGGAGGGCCCACCAGAGGTCACCCTGCTTAATTCCTCAAGGCTCCCTCCCTCCTGGTTCAATTGCTTCTTCAATCTTGGCCTCCACCTGTCTCCTCCACCTTTATTCTAGATTGCCCCATCCCTCCCCCTCCTGCCATTGCCCCCATTGCCCTCTGAATTCCTGATGCCCCATTTGCCACTTGGCAGAAGGAAGGTAGAAGCCTATTTGATATCCCCACAGTCCTGACACTCTGAAGTTGCGTGGATTGGAGGAAACAGTCAGCTGAGTCATTTGGCAGAAAAAGAGTGGCAATGTTCCTCTCCCTGTAGATCCCTCATGGCACACCATGACCTGTTGAAGATGGTTTCCCCGCCTTCACTATCCCATGCTGCCTGGATGGCCTGGATGGCCAGACACAGGAGGCCTGGGCAATGAGCCCACCCCAAGTAAACTGAGGCTCACGGAGTTCCTGCCCCATCCGCAGGTATCTGAGGCACTTCCCTCCTCTCCACCTCCCCCACCATACCTTGCCTGAGGAACTTGCTTCCATCTGTGACTGTCCAGGGTCACCGGGAGGGCAGAGCTGTGTGCTTATGAGAAGTGTAGAGGGAAAGAAGAGAGGAAAAGATCCATTCCTGTACTGGGCTGGCAGAGATCTCAAAAAGCCATCTCTTTTGGCCCCTGTCTATACAGAGGCACCTCACCCACTGGCAGACACAAAAGTACATATAAGCACACATGGATACAGATGTACACAAAGACACACACACAGAAAGATACACAAAGACATGAACACACTCATGGACACACGCATGCGCACCAGTGACATTTCCCTGGGTAACACTGGCTGGCTTTCCCAGCCCTCACACCCCTCCCGATATCCAACTTCTACCTATCCAAAGGTGACAAGAGCTGTGTTCCTTCCTGAGCTGATAGAGAAAAGCATGGGCAGAGGCTCTCTCGTCCACTGTCCATCCAGACCCCCGGCTACCCGGTATTCCTCCTGCCTTCTCTTAGACTGCTTCCACTTCCCCACTCCCCCCCAGTTTAGCCCTCTCTCTCCCTCTGAGTGACCACAGGGCTGCCTTACCTCTAAAATCCACATCTTGAGTCCATCGCCTGACGTTCATCCCATCGCTCACATCCTTGCTTCTCACCCCCCATGGCCGTGGCCGTGGTTTGGGCTCAGCTCTGAGAATGGTGGCAGACTTCTCACTCAGCACCATCCTCAAGGGGCTGTTGGGTAGCACCTCATTTTCAGATGATCACCTCTCCCACAGTTGATTAGAGTGCTCTGTCATTGTGGTGTGGGTCTTCCCTGGGTCACCCTTTGGTCAGCAAGTCTCCCCTTTCAATGAGCCTTAGATGCACAGTTTCCTGGGCACGGTGTGGCATGGAAAATGTGTGGGTGTGGGGACCACAGATCCGATCCCCATGCTGGTCCTTCTTGGCTCCGGTCTCCCTGCCCAAGCACCCATTCCAGTCTTGTGCCTTCCTCAGTTAGCAAGTCTTCCCCATATTCGTTAGCATCTGTCTCTTTGGGAAACGCTTTCCCCACAGCCTATTCACACATCATTTTCCTGTCCTTTTCCCATCACATGTGTGTCCCCATTGCTGGTTTTCACATCTCCAGGTTATAGTTTGCATCTCTTTCCCCCTGAACGGCATTTGTGAACTTCCACCTGGGTTTTTACACAATGCTTCCCTCAGTGACCCCTGGAGCACCTACCCAGTGGGCCAGGGAAAGATGCCAGCCAGGGGAACGGAAGTCGCCTCTTCCATATCTGCAAGTGGGTCCCGGGTCTTAGCCTGCTTCCCTCACAGTCCCTCCCCACTCCCCAGGTAGATGGCCCCCTCAGGGCAGGCCCTGCGGACACCCCTCCCTCCGGCTGGCGAATGCAGTGCCTAGCGGCCGCTCTTAAGGACGAAACCAACATGAGTGGGGGAGGGGAGCAGGCCGACATCCTGCCGGCCAACTACGTGGTCAAGGATCGCTGGAAGGTGGTGAGTGAGTGACCCGGCGAGGCAGAGGGAGGGGAGCGGGGCGGTGGAAGGGGAGGGCCTGGAGACCTGTTAAAGCAGGTGCCTGCGGCGGCCCTACCCTGAGAGGGAGGTGCCCCTGAGTTCATTTGCACATGGCTTGCAGGTCGTTCTTTTGCCTACACTTGTGGACCATCGCTTTCTCCCGGTGCCCCCGTCTCCAACCCCGCCGTCTCTCACCCCTTTCCCCGCTAGGTCATGTTGGTTGGGCCCAGCCTGAAACTACTCTTGGTTGGATGTCGGAGCGGGAGCTGCAGAGCTCTGGGAGGGGAGGAGGATGGGATGGGGGAGGGGGCTCTTTCTCTGTTGGACCTTGGAGAAGGGCAGTGAGTGAGCCCCTCCTCTTCCGCAGAGGACAGAAAAGCCTGGGTTCGGGGAAAGAGGCCCTGCAGGCGGCTCCCACCGCATCCGCACTCCATCTTCTCCATCCACCCTCCTCCCCTCACGGCTTCCTGCGGCAGGTGCAACATGCCGAGACTCCATCTCCCAGCGTGCCTTGCTCCTCCAGCCCGGGACTTCAGGCTGCTCAGCCTGCTGGGAATTGTAGTCCGAGCCTCCTCAGGGCTTTGGGCCTCGGATGGGAGGGAGACGCGTGAGGGTCGAGGCAAAGGCAGTGCAGTGTATGCTGAATGGGACCTACTGTAGAAATACTGATTTGTTGTTGTTGTTGTTGTTGGTAACGCGGGAATCTTAGTTCCCCAACGAGGGATCGAACCTTGCCCCCCGGCAGTGGAAGCACAGTCCTAACCACTGGACAGAGGGTGGGGGCTCAACTCACCAGAGGTGCAGGGTTGAAAGGAGAGTGGGGCGTCCTGATTGCCCTGCAGGTTACCATGGCAACAGCCACCCCGTGGCAGGTTCGCCAGTAGCCCAGGGAGAGGGGCAAAAGCTGCAGCACATTGTCAGAGATGTCAGAGATGTCAGAGAAGGGAGCAGGAGAAGCCAGAGAGCAAGGGAATGGCTTGTCTGTGTCCCAGAGGGGGCTTCCTGAGAGGGAAAGGGAGGGGACAGAAATCAGGAGAGGAGGATATCCAGGGCAGGAATCAAAGGAATGAGGGTCTGGCAAAGTGAGGAGTGTTCCTCCAAGACCCCACTCCCACCAGGTCCTGCTCAGGGTAGTTTCTGGCAGATTGGGGGCAGGAGGACTTTTGCACTGAAGAGGTGAGAAGAGGCTGCTCGCCAGCATGATGAGTTTGGGTTAGAACTTCCCTGTGCTTTTTGAGGGAGGGGGTGGGAGATGAGTGGGGAGAGACGTGGCAGAGGTCGGGTTGGGGGACAGGGAGCGAGACCTCAGTCTTTACAGGGTGAACTCTCTTTCCCCTCACTCCCTCCCTGGGCCCTGGAGAAGTAGACAGGGTGGGGTGCCAGATGCACCCCCCTCAGCCAGCCTCCACGAGGGCCAGGAGTGAGGCACAGCTCAGGAACCAAGAACAGCCACTCAGATGGTCTACGCCAGGAGAAAAGGAGGGTCCATGGCACTAGGTGGAGTATTTTAAAATGACAGCTTTCTTCTTGAGGGGTGCCTCTCTGAATCAGAATAAAAAACTATAATAACAATAAAAACTTAGCGTTTATTTTGAGCACGTACTGTGGCCGGGCAATGTGTAAAGTCCCTTACATGCCTGATCTCAACAACCTATGGGATAGATACCATTATTATTCCCATTTCGCAGGTATGGAAACTGAGACACAAAGATGAGCTAACTTGCCAGGTTCCCATGACTGGCTGGTGAAACCAGGTCTGTCTGATTGCTGGTGCAACAGTCACAGAACTGTGCCATTCATTTCCCAAGAATAAATCTCTCCAAGAATTAAGATCACAGAGTCGAGGGAGAATTGTGACCTATTGTAGTCCCACTCTCATTTTACAGAAGGAGAAAAGCAGAAACTCATCCTGGGTCACCCAGAGCTGGGCCAAGAAACCAGGTTTCCTTTTTCCTAAGTGAATGCTGGTCCTATTGTGTCCTATTGTATCGAGGTCCTTCAGCAGTGGAGGGGCTCCTGAGAAAATGTAGGAGGGAAGGAACAAGGTCTAGTTGTGAGAATGTTCTTGTTACTGGGCGTGGGCAAAGCTGTTCTGGGACTTTTGTGGGGCTTGGGCAGTCAGTTTTGCCTCCAACTGGCCTCTTCAAAAATAATAAAGTACTAAAAATTGCAATTGTGTGATTGCACTTCTATAATAAGGAATAAATTAATATTATATCATAAAAATTTTATCTAAAAAGTTCATTTATTCCCCTTCTGACTTTAAAAGAAATTAGAACATTTTCATGGCCTTCTAAAAGTATTATTAGGGAACTAGCCTCTGTGCCCAGTGTACTCTCCTGCCCCCAGAGGTTCTGTAATGGGTGGGTAGGGGTGAGTAGGGAACTAAGAGAGGAGAAAAACTGGAAGTGGAGGTGGTAGAGAAATACCCTTTGGTGTCCTGGGAAATTCGGGAATAGATGTCAGAAATGTCTTGAGTGCCCCGAGCCCTCCTTACCATCTCTAGCAAGGATTTTGGAACCCGGCAAATCTGGGCTTGAATCTCAGCACTCATACTGTTAATGCCAGTATGGTCAACAGTTCCTACAAAATTGCAGTTAAGAGCATGGGTTCTGCATTAGATTGTATGTGCTAAGTCACTTTAGTCATGTCAGACTCTTAGCGATCCTATGGATCGTAGCCCGCCAGGCTCCTCTGTTCTTGGGGTTCTCCAGGCAAGAATACTGGAGTGGGTTGCCATGTCCTCCTCCAGGGGACCTACCCAACCCAGGGATCAAACCCAGGTCTCTTGCATTGGCAAGCAGTTCTTTACCATTCCCTGGATTTAAATGAAACCTGGCTTTGCCACTTACTAGCAGTGTGAACTGGGGCAAGGTACTTAACTCTCTGTGCCTTAGTTTTCCTTTTGTGCAAAATGACAACTCCTGTGAGTTGTCGGGAGCCTCTGGGAATGAGCTGAGATGAAATCTGTGAGTCTGGAGCAGACAGAACCCAAGGGTAGTGGTCGTACCCTCTCCCTTGCCCTTTCCTCCATGTTGCCACAAAGAAAACCATAAAGGAATCTAGAAGATACTAGAATCTCCCCTGAGTTTAACGTTCCTCAGAAGACCTGCCATGGGCTCCCTTGAGCCTGTCTCTGTCTCCTCCTGTTCAAAATTCTTCTAGAAGCCTGACTTTACCTTTTATCTCAAGCAGAGAGGGACCCTGGTGTCTCCCTGTTCTTCCTCCATCCTCTTTCTTGGGCACAAGAACCCAACCAGCCTTCCACTTGTCTTCTCAATCTTCCCTGCATCCTCCTCTCTCTTTCTAGAATGTTAACCACTGTGACCTGCTGGGAACTCCCAGTCCTCAGCTCTGCCCTGCCCCCTTTCCTCTGCCGTTCCCATGTTTCAACCACCATTAAACATTTATTGGGCATGTGAGTGCTGAGTAAATGCTACAGGGAGGGTTCGGAGATGCGGGAGGCTCAGAGTCAGGAGTTTACAGGCTGGATGACCAGAGCAGCTTCCATCCCATCGTGAGTAAGCCCAGCTGCGGCTGGTGTGTTACAAGCCACTTACAATCCAGCAGGCCAGGAGAAAGGGCTCAGGAAGAGAGCAGGCTATCTGTGATGGATGGGCTTCCTTGGGAGGCGAGAATGGAACTGTACAGCTTTCTTTCTTTTTTCTTTTTTCCTAGTGAGGCATTTTATTTGCCTGGATGTGTTACAACCCTAGAAAAGGAATCTCAGGATTTTCCCTCCTGTGTTTTTTTGTCCTGCTTCCTCACATTTCATGATGCCAGTTGGGGTTATCAGTACAATGAAATCACACTGATGGAGCGGGAACAGGTTATTCTGCCATTTTTCTAGATCTTTGAGTTGCTCCTCAAACCTGGGGCTAATCCCCCTACACTTGCTTAGTCTACCTATGACGTTCACAACAATTTTGCTAGTTCTGTGAGCACTGATGATGTCAGGCTCACCAATCTAACCATGCTTCACCGTCACAGTTAGAAACTGGATGATGACTCTAGAGCATAGCCTGGTAGGAACCTGGCATTTGCCTCTCTTTTTGTTGTTGTTGATGCTCTTGAGAGCATCAGCCAGAACGTTCATGCTTATCATTTTGGTGGCATGGAAAGATGGCAGTAACACATGTGCATCTTTCTTAAACCAAATAAGTCCCCGCTTAGAGCTCAGCCCCTTCTCCCCTGTTCCCCCATCATTGCCAGCAGCACCCTCACTCTCCAAGAGCCCTGGGCCCCTGACTTGAAATGACTTTTAATCCCGCCCCCTAACTCAGCTTTGCTCATCTCCCCTGGCCAATTCTTTCTCTCTCACAGTTCTCCCCTCTGTCTTTTCTCACTCCCTGCCTGGCGATGCTGGAGGTGGGGGTGGGGGGCACCCAGAGGGTCAGAGATCCACTGCAGTGCTCCCTGGGAACAGACAGATTTTCTCCAAACTTCCATCCCTACCATGTTCCCTGGGAGAGGAGACTCACCCTGGTTTTGGGCATCCGACCTCGGGCCTCAGGAGTGACGTGGGCAGAGAACACCCTTTGCTGAGTCCCCACCCCCAGACACTCTCCTCTAGATGCTCTCTGCCCCTGGTGTCATCTTTCAGGAGACTGCCAACCCCAGAAAGGGCTGGTCTCCCTGGGGGACCCACCTGAAACTGCGAGGTTCTGGAAATTAGTTTTGCTTCTGGATGGAGGCTGCTCAGTCTTGGTGGGGGATGGGGGGAGCGTGGTATTTATGTCCTTTAAATGGCTCACAACAGCCCATTATCTCTTCAGAATCCTGCATGGGTTTGTCTCCATGTCTCTGTGGAGTCTCAGGTCTCATAACTTTCCCCTCTGCCCACGTGATGTGTGGCCCTGTGTGTGTGTGTGTGGGGTGGGGGGGCGGTGGTTGCTGAGCTGTCTGTCTCTAGCACTAGGAGAGGAGGTGGGAGCACTGGTGGGTGGGGGATCATCTCCTCTAAGGACACTGAAGGATGTGAGCCAGCAGTGGGTTGGGTGGAGAGCTACTCAGCCTGATCCCCATGCCCCCTCTTCCCCTCTCCCCTGTCTCTGTAGCTCAAAAAGATCGGGGGCGGGGGCTTTGGTGAGATCTACGAGGCCATGGACCTGCTGACCAGGGAGAATGTGGCCCTCAAGGTGGAGTCAGCCCAGCAACCCAAGCAGGTCCTCAAGATGGAGGTGGCCGTGCTCAAAAAGCTGCAAGGTGTGGGTTCAGGGCAGGAGGGCAGGGGAGGGGTGAAGGAGCCCGGGGCCGATAGGTGATGGGCGAGGGGCTCTGGGACCCGAGTCTAAGAACCACGATGGGCTTAAGGTGCAGGGGGAGGTGGGAGAAGTGTTCAGGGCCCAGGGCCGGGGGACCAGGAATCAAGAGCGCCCCAGGGGCCCACCTTAGGGTTGGAAGTAGGGAAGAAGGAGTGGGAGTTGGGAGACCCCTGTCTGTGCCCCTCAGGGAAAGACCACGTGTGCAGGTTCATCGGCTGTGGCCGGAACGAGAAGTTCAACTACGTGGTGATGCAGCTCCAGGTGAGCCCCACAGCCCATCCTCCCTCCTCTCTCCCCCAGGAGATCTGGCGGGGACGTCTGGGGTAGGATGGAGACGGTGGACTCCGGAGGAGCGGGGACTGGGCACAAGCCTTAGGGGGGTGGCGAGGCTGGGAAGAGTGTCACGGTGGCGGTGGACAGCTGGATGGCAGCTGAGCAGGGCCCCACCCTCACCGCAGGGCCGGAACCTGGCTGACCTGCGCCGCAGTCAGCCACGGGGCACCTTCACGCTGAGCACCACGCTGAGGCTGGGCAAGCAGATCCTGGAGTCCATCGAGGCCATCCACTCCGTGGGCTTCCTGCACCGCGACATCAAGCCGGTGAGGGTGGGCCCCTCCTCCGAAGCTCCCCCCACCTTCTCTCCTTCCCCGGGTCCCCTGTTTCTTCTCCAGAGCAGTGGTTGGGGCGGGGACAGCTTCTTCTGCCTGTCGCCTCCTCCTGCTCTCCATCCCCAGCACCACCTCCTCCTCTCCCCTGCCTCCCAGGAGCACCTCTGCCCACCCTTGGCCATGCCCGTGGCCTCCCCTCTCTTCTCTCCTCTTCCCTTTTCTCACCCCTGACCTGAATAATCCTTGAACCGGGAAAGGTGAAGGGGTTGGGGAAAGATGGAGGGATTGAGGAAGAGGACCTCGGGGCTGGGGTTTGGGAAGAGATTCCAAGTAGCTAATTTTGTGACATCTTGGATCTTGGTGCTGGGGAAAACACCTCCGATTTAAAGTGGTGAGGGACTTGCCTTGTGGTCCAGTGGCTAAGACTCTCCACTCCCAATTCAGGGGGCCCGGGTTCGATCCCTGGGCAGGGAACTAGATTCCACGTGCTGCAACTAAGGCCCAAATAAAATAACAAATTAAAAAACAAAAAAAGTGAAAACAGGCCCAGAAAGGTTGGTTGAGTGGCCCAAAGTCACACAGCAAGGACAATGCTGGCCGCCTGGTGCAGCAGAGCAGAACGGCTACACTAGGCCACATGGTCCTGCCGGGAGTCCCGGGGGCGCCGAGCCAGGCGGGCCTCGGCTGGGTCACCTCTTGCTGTGTGATCTGGGAGAAGCCCCCAGCTGGCCTTCAGTTTCCTCCTCTCTAAAGTGACGATAATCACACCTGCCCCTCAGATGAGGGTCCGTGACCTGCTGTACATGGTGGTTCTCGTGTGAGTGTGAGGGGGGTGGAGGGACCCTCACCAGAGCTGTTTCTGGAGTCTCCTGAGGTGGGCCAGGTGGGAGCTCACAGGTGGCCTCACAGCTGCTGTCTCCCCCCAGTCAAACTTTGCCATGGGCAGGCTGCCCTCCACCTACCGAAAGTGCTACATGTTGGATTTCGGGCTGGCCCGGCAGTACACCAACACCACGGGGGACGTCCGGCCTGTGAGTACTGCCGCTCACTGGAATCCTGGTGTCCTCGCCCCCACCGCCTGATCTGGGGACCCTTCCCAGCCTTTCCTGAAGCTGCCTAGACGGGCCTGGCCTCAGTGTAACTCAGCGCTGAATTCACACGCGGCCCGTTCCCTCTCCCCGTTGGCCTGAGTGCTGGCCACTTCCACGCCCTGTGGTGTCTACCCGCTCCCGTCAAGGACAGACGAGCAGGGGCATCAAGCAGGGGCAGGAGGCAGGTTTAGGACTGGGCTTGTGTGTCAGGGTGCTCTTGACCCACGTGATCCGGAGTGGAGGTGCGGTTGGGGGCGGAGGGGGAGGCCGGCAGGGCTAGAGTGGGCTGAGGAGGCTTGGTAAGCAGGGTTGAGATCACGGTCAGGGCGGCTGGTGACATTCCTGGTGGTGTCCTCCCCTCTGCAGCCTCGGAATGTGGCCGGGTTTCGGGGGACCGTTCGCTATGCCTCGGTCAATGCCCACAAGAACCGGGTGAGTGGCTGGGCCGGGACTGGGGGAGGTAAGACAGTACGGGCACTGGTCATGGGTAGGGTGTGCGGCTGTTGGCGGGGTGGAGGGGAGCCCGAGACAGGGGCTGGAAGCTGCCCCTCCAGAGACCCCGGAGGAGGGCTCCCCTGGTGTCTCCCCTTGATGTCACCTTCTTCCTTACTTGGGGGATCCCCTCCTCTCTGTCCGCACCACGAATCTCTGGAGGAGGAGAAAACTCACACAGAAGTTTTGACTGAGGGGTCCTGTGTGTTGATGGGTCAGGAGTGGAGCCATGGCTTCAGGGAGACCCTAGCTCTGCCCACAGGCACCCTGACTGGGGTCCCTCAGTGAAGGGTCAGCCCCCACCCCCAGGGAAGGACCTGAGAGCCGTGGGTGACCCCCCTCCGCACCCCCACCCCCAGGAGATGGGCCGCCACGATGACCTGTGGTCCCTTTTCTACATGCTGGTGGAGTTTGCAGTGGGTCAGCTGCCTTGGAGGAAGATCAAGGACAAGGTGAGGCCAGTACAGCTGGGCCTGGGGGTGGCGAGGGTGTGGAGGGCAGCCGGGGCTCCATCTCCTGGTGCCCCCTTGCCTCCAGGAGCAGGTAGGGATGATCAAGGAAAAGTATGAGCACCGGATGCTGCTGAAGCACATGCCCTCCGAGTTCCACCTCTTCCTGGACCACATCGCCAGCCTCGACTACTTCACGAAGCCCGATTACCAGGTGGGAGCCTGCCGCCCGCTCCTGCACCCCCTTCTCTGTGGGTGACCGTCTCCAGCACCATCTATCCTGCTGAGGCCCCACGCCCCTGCCGGCTTGGTCCCGAGCACCTCCCCTGCTCGTCCAACTGCACGAAGGAAACTGTTCTCTGCTCTTGTAAACAGCAGTCGAAGCTCCGATTTATCAAGAGCTCACCCTGCTTCTCAGCGCTTTTCCTGCCTTAATTCATTTAAGCTTTAAAACAAGCCTTTGGCGATATCGCGTGTTCTTCATGCTATTATTCCAGCACTTAATCATTAATGAAACCAAGTGCTTTCGAGGACTTTACATCGAAACTCTGTAGGTGACCAAGTGGGATGATTGTCCCCATTTCACAGATGAGGAAACTGAGGCCTGGCAGCCTGGTGAGGAGCAGGGCAGGACTCGGGCACACTTGCCTCCAAGTCCAGTGCTCTTTACAAGGTGCCCTCACCACACTCGTATGGGGCCTGCTGACACTGACCAAAGAATGGGGGAAACAGTGTTCTGCCAGGATCCGCTGTGTGCCAGGCATGGCCACACCCCTCGGGAGCACGGAGAGTGTCAGGCCCACAGTGGGTCCACAGTAAAGGGGGTCCTGCTAGCAGAGAGAACCAGGAGAGAGAGCTAAGTCAGAGTGGGAACGTCTGGGGGACTGCCACCTCCTAAACCCAGAGACCCGGTTGTTGGCAGAGATCCCTTACTTGGGTAGTCGAGAGACCATGCCCTTTAGTCCTAACTGAGCCTCATGAGGTCCCCCAGACCACACAGCTTCCAGCACACCCTGAGCTGGGCCCTGCAGCTGGCTGCTAGAAATGTAGAGGCGGCAGGCAGGCCTGTGAATGGTTCAAACTGAGGCTGTGTGGGCGAGGAAATCAGGGAAGGCTTCAGGTGGGAGAGAATGGTGGGCCGGGCACTGCAGGCAGACAAAGCATTCTGTGCAGAGGTATGACCCCAGGTGGTAGGTTTGGGAAACTACTGCTGCTGCTGCGTCCGCTGAGCCGGTGGCGATGGCAGAGGAGGCTGGGGACAGGAATGAGGGGGACACATCTCCAAGGGCTAGTGTCCAGCCAGGGGGGAGCTGAAGTCCAGACAATAATTTGCATGCTGATTTGCATATGGTGTGCATGTTTTCATTTAAAATCAATGTGCCCTTCTCCTTCCAATGCCCTCTCTTGGCCCTTCCCTGTCCTGGAAGGCCCCTGTCTTCCCCTCTGCAACCCCAGCACCTGCCCCCTCCTCCTGGCTAGCCCCTGGGGTCACCGCTCTGTCCTCCCGCCACCCCCGCCCCCTGCAGTTGATCATGTCAGTGTTTGAGAACAGCATGAAGGAGCGGGGCATTGCCGAGAACGAGGCCTTTGACTGGGAGAAGGCGGGCAATGACGCCCTCCTGTCCACGAGCACCTCCACCCCGCCCCAGCAGAACACGCGGCAGACAGCAGCCATGTTTGGGTGAGTCTCGGGAGGGGCGATGGCCCTGTGGGGGGGCAGACAACCCCTGCTCCCAGGTGTCACCTGGGAAGCCAGCCCTCTCCTCCTCTTCCTACCTGGACACACACCTGGCTGTCTCGCCTGTTCTCGGTGCTCAGAAGCGGGGCTCTTGAATCCCAGGAAGTCCTACCACATCTCCACCTTCAATGTGGGGATGCTATGGACATCCCTATTTGGAGTTCTTGACCTTCCTGGGGAGCAGGGAGCCCTGAGTGAGGTTCCCCGGGGGCCCACAGTTTGGTAATCACACGTGGCCAGGTCTTGAACCCCAGCTTTGGGCCCTGTAGGGCTCAGAGAAGAAACTTGCAGCCCCTGACCTCAAAATGTTGAGTCGAGGATGTTTGTAATCGATGAGTCGGCGAACTCAGATCCAAGTGAAAAGCACAAAGACTGAGTGGCCCAGGGAGGAGCCAGAGTGAGAAGGTCTCCCCCCGCCTCACCGTCCCAGGAGCGAGCCAGGGGACCCGCTAGGGAGACTCGGCAGGACTTGCCGGCACACGTGGTGCCAGTTCTGTGACGACGTTGCTCAAGGAACTCCAAAGTGATTCTTTCTTTAGACCCATTTCCTAGTCTGAAGGGCTTCCCAGGTGGTGCTAGTAGCAAAGAAACTCGCTTGCCCACGGGTTTGTCCCTGGGTTGGGAAGATCCCCTGGAGAAGGAAATGGCAACCCACTCCAGTATTCTTGCCTGGAGAATCCCGTGGACAGAGGAGCCTGATGGGCTACAGCCCATGGGGTCACATGGAGTCAGACATGACTGATGTGACTTAGCAGCGTGTATGCCCAGTCTCGAGGAATCAGGCCAGCAAACTGCAGTAGGGAGCTGGCAGGTCTGTGAAGCAGCGAATCTCCTAAATAAACAGAGCCAGGTGGTGCTGTAGCCCGCCTCCAAGTCTCTGCCCACCGGAGCCACCTGAGGGTCTACAAACCAGAGATGGAGATAGGCCTATGGACGCCCCCAACCTGCCGGACCTCTCCTGTGCCCCCGCCCACAGGTGGTGGGTGGTCTCCAGGGCTAGAGGAGAGGGCAGCCCCCTGCCAGCCTTGCCCACGGCCCCCTCCTGGCCTCCACAGGGTGGTCAACGTGACGCCAGTGCCTGGTGACCTGCTCCGGGAGAACACCGAGGACGTGCTGCAGGGCGAGCACCTGAGTGACCAGGAGAATGCACCCCCGATCCTGCCTGGACGGCCCCCCGAGGGGCTGGGTCCCAGCCCCCACCTCATCCCCCACCCTGGGGGTCCTGAGGCTGAAGTCTGGGAGGAAACGGATGTCAACCGGAACAAACTCCGGATCAACATTGGAAAAGTAACTGCAGCCGGGGAGGACGACGTGGGTGGCCTTCTCCCCCTCCCCCCTTGCTCCCCACCCGTGGGTCCCTCTCCCCAGCCACCTGCCTGCTCGCCCTGCCTGCTTGGCCTGGCGCCTTCCTGGGATCACTGGCACCCAGTGCTCGGACCGCCCGCTCCCTCCTTCGCCCCGAGAAAACCACAGCCCCACAGCCGCCTGTCAGCCCCAGCTCAAGGGACTCCCCTCTCCTGCAGACCCCCGCTGTGGTGGAGGAGGAGCAGAGCCGCGGTGTGGGGGTCCCCAGCTCCCCAGTGCGGGCTCCCCCAGACTCGCCGACAACCCCTGTCCGTTCTCTGCGCTACCGGAGGGTCAACAGCCCCGAGTCCGAGAGGCTGTCCACGGCGGACGGGCGGGTGGAACTGCATGACAGGAGGTGGGTCTGGAGCCAGGGGGATGGTCCAGAGTCCCTGGTCCCCCCTACCCCATCAGCTTCTCACAGCTGGTCTGGAGGAAGGGCAGTTTCCAGGCAGATGCGGGGGACCCTGGAAGGGTTACGAAGTTTATGCTTGGTCCTGGGGACTCAGTTAGCATCAGTGACTAGCCCTGGAGAGGGGGTGGGGGTATAGAGGGCCCAGCTCAGGCCACGAAGGGGCGTGGGGTGGGGGGCAGGCATAGGAGGAGGTGAAGGCTGAGATGGTAGGTGGGCGTGCTTCCAGAACCTCTTTCCCTAGGGGCTAATTACAGAGGCCTCAGAGCAACTGGGGAAGCTTCCTCCAGCTCCGGGGGAGGGGCCTGGAGAAGATTCAGCTGGTGTTGAGGGGGGTTTTGAGGAGGAGACAGACCATGCTTTGGGGGTCAGGGCTTGGGAGTCTGAATGGCAGGGAGGGAGGAGGGACCTGGTTGATGTGAGGGAGTGTTGGGAGAGTTGAGAGCCAACGTGAGCCTTTAGGATGTGGGATGAGAGTGGCTGGTGGAGCTCGCTGGCCCACGGCTGCCAGGGACCAGGGCGGGATCCTCATCTGGTGGGTGGGACCACCTCGGGTGGCAGAGATGACCCCACCTCCCTTGGCCCAGCCTCGGGGTAGGGGGTCCTGTCCACACCCATGTCTCCTCCTGCCCCATCTCAGCCACCATCCCCCCTCTGGATTCTGCCCCAAACTGCCCTCCACCTCCGGGATGGGCACAGTGCCCCTCTGGGGTACTCAAGACAGGGCAGCCCTGTGCCAATCCCTCTGGTGACCCCAGGACGGAGGGACGAAGGCCCTGTCCTGAGGGAGCCATCAGCCCTCACACACACACTCATATCCACACACACTCACCACACTCACACTCTCACAGGTTGAATCCCCTGGACAGAAGACCACATTTTCCTCCCGGTCCCCCAGAGGGTTCAGGAAACAGGGAGGAGTGAGGAAGGGCAGTTTGGAAGGGAGATGAGTGGAGGAGGAAGGTGGGAAATGCCCTGAGCAAAGACAGTCCTGGAGAGCACCTTGGTCTGGCCCGGAGTGAACCCTTGTTTCAGGAGAGGAGAGGGTCAAGGGGAGATTTTCTGGAAGGGAAGGGGCAGGATCTCAAGCAGGGCAGAGAATCTGGGGGCTCTGGGGCACGTGGGAGCAGGAGAGTGTATGAAGCAGATGGGATCAGGGTGTGCCCCTCCCTGCTTTCTTCGATCCCCCCCCCCAACTCCATCTTCAGCCTCTCTCTCCCTCTGGCCCCCTCTCTCCTTCATGTCCATCAAAACAAGCCATGCTCTTGGGAAAGCAAGTGACATCAGCCACTTAAATGGTAGGGTGAATTTAAGACCCGGGTGACCTCCCTTTGTTTTTTTTTTAAAGTTTATGAACAAATCGATAAAAATGCTGTGCAGATTAGTGTTGGCGGGGCCCACATAGGCCAGGGTGGGAGGATGCTGAGAAAGGCCGACAGGAGGCTTTGATCTGCACCCCTCCCCTCACAGGCTTGATGCTGGGGGGAGGACGGCAGTCAGGCCCCTGCCCACAGCCTGAGTGTGAGTGAGTTCTCTGCGGTTCTCAGCAGGGCACCCTGGAATGTGGGGGAGGACAGTTCTTCCTTGTGTAGCATCCGGCATCTTCCTCATGTAGCATTCCTGAGGAATATCCTCACCTTGGGGCCAGTAAACCTCAGTTGAGAACCTCAGCAAGTCACGTGAGATTCACAGCACAGGTTAAGATAACAACGAAAGAGATGTCCCCAGGTAGAATCAGTGTCCCAGAGGCAAAAGCCAGAGGGGACCCAACCCCTGCCTGGCAGAACTCACCGCCTCCTGGGGAGACAGACTCATAAACACACACGTGCTGTGACGTGAGGGGACACAGGCAAGCCCTGGGAGGGCAAACTAGTCCCCCCAGGGCAAACTAGCCCCCCATCAATGCAGGCGGGAACAGCTCCCTATAGGAAGTGACACTGAGCTGGTGTGGACAGCATAGGGTGGAAGGGCAGGCCGTGCGGGAGGAGCGGCATTTATAAAGGCACAGAGGTGTGAAAAATTTAGGAAAAAGCAGGTGATTTTGAGATGGGTCTGGCTAGGGTAAATGGGAAACAGGGCCTCTGTCTGGCTGCCAGGGCCCTTGAATGCCAGACTAAGGCATGTGGGCTTTGTCCTGGGCTGGTGGGGGGTGGGTGCGGTCACTGGAGTTTGTTGGAGGTGGTGAAACCAGCCAGGTAGGCCTGAAGGGTGATGGTAAGAGGCCAGAAAACCATCAGCATACTCGAGGGCCAGGTGGGTGTGTTTGTCTTGGGCACATCAGGTGCAAGCCTGGAGGGGGTGGAAGCCCTGGCTGGGCAAGCATCAAGTTATCTTTAGGAAGATCCAAATTTCTGGGAATGGTCTGGAGGACAGTGTTCCTTGAGCCCAAGAATTTTACTTACTGCGTGTTTAGATTCCTGGAACATAGTAAGCATTCAAAAATGTGTGTTGAATGAATGCATGAGCTCTTTGCAAGGACTGAGGTTGCAGGGTGATAACCCAGGAGGTGGCTGAGCCTGGCCCGGGGTAGGAGAAGGACAGAGCCAGGAGGTCCCAGGCATAGAGCTCCACCTCGGGCTCCTTGGGGATCCAGAGAGGCCGGGCACTGAGCCCCACGTGGGGTGGCTTTGCAGGTCACGGATGGATCTGCCTGGCTCACCGTCGCGCCAAGCCTGCTCCTCGCAGCCGGCCCAGATGCTGTCAGTGGACACAGGCCACGCCGACCGGCAGGCCAGCGGCCGCATGGACGTGTCAGCCTCCGTTGAGCAGGAGGCCCTGAGCAACGCCTTCCGCTCGGTGCCACTGGCCGAGGAGGAGGACTTCGACAGCAAAGAGTGGGTCATCATCGACAAGGAGACGGAGCTGAAGGACTTCCCCCCTGGGGCTGAGCCCAGCACGTCGGGCACCACGGACGAGGAGCCCGAGGAGCTGCGGCCACTGCCTGAGGAGGCTGAGGAGCGGCGGCGGCCAGGGCCAGAGCCCGCCGTCCGGCCCCGGGGACGCGGCATGCACACGCTGGCCGAGGAGGACCTGCGGCTGACACCTGCCCAGCCCCTGCCACCCCAGCTGAGCCAGGCCGATGGCCGGTCAGAGACATCACAGCCCCCTACACCTGGCAGCCCTTCCCACTCGCCCCTGCACTCTGGACCCCGCCCCCGACGGAGAGAGTCGGATCCCACGGGCCCGCAGAGACAGGTAAGGCTGGGCTCGCACCCCACTCCCCATCCCCAATGCCCACAGTCCTGGCGTGCAGCTGAGAGTGCTCCTGTGTGCTCCCCGGGGGCTGCCGGCTAGCACCCAATGGTTGCAGCCGTGATGAAGGGAGACAGGTTTAAGGGTCTGCAAGAATGATTGTGGTGGGCAGGGTTCTGAGTCGAGTCTCGCTTTCTGGGCAGCGTCAGCCAGGTGACAAAACAGGAGAAAGACCTCCTAGAGCATGGGGACAGGGTATGCAAAGGCCCAGAGGTGGCAATCAGAAACACTGATCGGCTTGTTGCAGCAGATGAGGCTGCTAGCTGGGTCCCAGGGCCCCGTCCGGGAGGGCTTTGGCCTTGGGGCTGGATTCTGAAGGCTTGGTGAGCCACCGAGGACAGAGGAGCCTGGTGGGCTGCAGTTCATGGGGTCGCACAGAGTCGGACACGACGGAAGCAACTTATCACGGCACAGCACGGCAGGCTTTTAAGCAGGGGTGTGATATGATGACACTGATACTTTTGAAGGATCCCTCTGGGTGCTGTGTGGAAAATAGACTGAAGGGGCACAAACCTATCAATAGGAAGGCCACATGGCAGGCGCCAGCAGAAGAGCGCCCTGGTGGTGTGGAGCAGGGTGGGGACTCTGGATAAGGGGCAGGGTGGATGGAGCCTGGGGGTGTTGGGGAGAGGACCGAGGGAGTCGCCGCTGACACCCGGCGTTCTGGGTGGGCAGTGGTGCCGTCACTGAGTGGTTTTAAAGAGAGCATCAACTCAGATTTGGATGCAGTGACCTCATGGTACCTGGGGGATGTCCACTGTGGAGGCACTGGGGTTCAGGAGAGAGATCTCAGTGAGAGATATGGATTTGGGGATCTCGGAGTCCACAGGAGTGGGTGGTGTCACTCAAGAGGACTATGTGGAGTGAGGAGAGCCCAGGGTGAAGGCAGAGCTGGGAAACATTCACACCTTGAAAAAGAGTGAGATGAAGGGGCGAGAGCCTGGAACACCTGGGGAGAGGGCTCCCGGGGAGTCGAGAAAGAGCTTGCTGAAGGGGGGTGAGGGCAGCGGGGGGCGTCCTGTGGTCAGAGCAGGCTCTGTGCCGAGGGTGAACTCTGAGAGCCAGGATGTCGGGCAGTGATGGGGAGGAAAGGAGCCCGGGCGGGGGGACCCTAAACCGGGCACAGGGGCTGGCATGTCGGGAGCCCTGGGAGGACCCGGTCAGGTTGCCGTGGCGCCTTCTCATGTGGGAGTACTGAGGGCTGAGACAGGATGGGCAGAGAGGGGTCTGGTGGTGGCTGCATCATAAATGCTGGGGTGAGGGGTCGCAGCACGTCTCATGGTATTCTGGTTATTTTTTTTTTTTTGGCAAATATGGGGTGTCCAAACAAGCAGAAGGCCCCTGGCCTGCTTGGATTTCTCTGTGTGGTGCAGAGACTGACCTCTGACCCAGGAAGTGGCTCCACCACTCACCCTGGGTGCTGACTGGGGTCCATGTCCCCTCAGAGGACTGGGGAGAGCCAAGGAAGTGATGCTGGAGGGCTCAGGGCCTGTGTGCGTTCCACTCGACTGTCCCGTGGGGGGCCTGCACGTGGAAGGCTCTGGGAGATGCCGGGTGCCAGGCCAGTTCCACTGAGCACTCAGGTCAGGAGGCCTGGCCGGGAGACCCTGGTGCCCGGAGAAGGCAGCTCCAGACAGGACTGTCTTCAGGCCCCCTCCCGGTGTGTAGAAGAGAGTCTCTAACCTGAGATCCTGAGACTGTACGTCCTGGCCTTGTCCTGGGTGCTGGAAAACTGGAGGCTCAAAAAATGGGGACCATGAGCTCCCACCCTGAGAGGTCCTAGCCAGCCTGAGTTGGAGGCTCAGCCAGGCAGGGTTTGGGCAGCATGGCTATGTTGCTGACCTGGGCTCTGTTCCCACCAGAACCAGCACTGGGTCAGCAGGAGGAGGAGCAGGATCCGTCTGGGCTCCCTTGATCCCCTCTCATTTATTCATCCCCTCATCTTTCCACACCTACTGCGCCTCTGTGTCAGAGACCAGAGGCATCAGAGATCAGACACACAACAGGCTAGGCCCCCAGGAGGTGCAGAGCCTAGGAAGGGGGACAGAGGGCGATGGTGTGTGTGGGGTGGAGAGAAAGCCCAGAATTAAAGTCAAGAGGCCGAGTTCAGGACCTGGGCCCTTCCAGTCTCTTCCTGGTGACTGTAGGCCAGGGGGGTCTCAGAGTTATGCAGCTGAGCCGTCTGGGAGGTTTTTCTCACCTTCAGATGCCTGCCCTGGTCCTAGGAGTCAGCCTCACGTTGGGGAATTCCAGCCAAGGGGGTGAGATTTGGGGGAGCAGATGCAGGCCTGCTGTACGGTCAGTCTTGGGCTCAGGTCCTGCTGGTGACAAGGGTGGGCACTGCCCGTCTCGGCAAGCAATGAGTCGTGCGAGTCTGGATGGGGTGTTAGGTTGCGTGGGCCTTGGTTCCCCACAGTGCAGACACGAGCTTGGGCCGCATCCTACAGCCACGTATGAGCTTTTCTGTGTCAGCTTACCCAAGAGTGTGCAGTGATGTGTGGGTGTGTCCATGTGTCCGCGTACACACATGTGGGTGCACCTTCAGAGTGTCTGTAGAGCGTGTGGTGCGTGGAGAACCCCGGACGTCTACAGTGTCCCAGCTGGCGGGGTAGTCACCACAGTGATGGTTCTAATGAGAATAAACAACGGCACTGCTCCTGAGCTTCTGTATTTTTCCCATGGAATCCTCACAACGACACAGTGCAGAGGCCACCCCCGTTTACAGGGTGAGGAAGCTGAGGCTCAGAGGAGCTAAGTGTGGAGCCCAGGGTCACCAGCTGCTAAGGGGTAGAAGTGGGATTTGAATCCAGGCAGCTGGCTCCAGGGCTGTGCTCGGAGCTACACAGTCTGAGGGCTGTGTGTTTAAGAGCAGATCAGGGGCTTCCCTGGCAGTCCAGTGGTTAGGAATGTTCACTGCCAAGGATGCAAGTTTGATCCCTGGTTGGGGAACTAAGATCCCACAAGCCATGCAGTGCAGACAAAAAAAAAAAAAAGACAAAGCTGAATCTGGGACTTCCCAGGTGGTCTAGTGGTTAAGACTCTGTGCTCCCACTTCAGGGGGCGCAGGTTCTGTCTCTGGTTGGGGAACTAAGAACCCACAAGCCATGTGACCAAAGAAAAAAAGAGAGGGTGGGGAGCAAACAGACCAGAGACAGCAGATGGTTTGTGCAGGGTCAAAAAGAGCCTTTGTGGTGTGTGGATGTGTGAGTGTGTTGCGTGTGCACACATGTGTGCGCCCGCTGGCTGGGCCATGGCAGCAGGTGTGCCTGTGGGCATGTTGGTGTGTGCGGTGGTGTCTCTGTGTGTGTCTGGGTGTGAGCACACGGGGCAGGACGTTTTGTCCAGTGTTTCAGTGCAGCAGGATGAAGCCTAGCCCTTCCTTCGCCGAGGGCAGGGGAAGAGAGAGGAACGGACTGGCATACTTTTTTCCTTTCTTTTGGTCTGGAAAGAGTCTTGAGCCTGGGTGAGGGCTCCCTCCACACCTGACTGCACATGGAATCACAGTTTGTGGAACTCCCTGCATCCTGTAACATACCTAGATTAAGTGGCTCAGGGCAGGCAGGAAGTCCCTGTAGGGATCCCACCCTACCACCTTTGTGCAAGGAAGAGTCCCAGCTCCGTCTGCTCGGGATCTGATGTGTGAACTTCCTCCTAAAAGCAATCTTTAAAGATAGGAACACTTGCTCGTCTGTCACCTACCCCCGTGGGGAGCAAGGACAAGGATAATGTGGAACCAGGCAGTCCTAGAGTATCTGTTGTTCTTTGGCGTGCATACCATGACACTTGAATTTTTTTTTTTCTTACACACACCTAGATTTCTCCTCTCTGGAATTCACCGTGCAAATCAGAAGTGGCCGGGAAAGCTAGGCCAGAGGGGAGGGCAGTGGACAGAGTGTGGGATCTAGGGGAGGGATGTTTACCCTCCCTTACCAGTTGTCTCTGGCTGATAACCCAGCGGGTCAACATTTCCTGAGGACATGGACATTTGTTTGGCAGCCCCTAGAGCATTTCCCTGCCACGTGTGCAAGGGGCTGGGGGACAAAGATGAATCAGGCTCACAGGCAAGGGGGTGGAGACGGTGTTTACACTCAAGAGCCACAGGGAGATAACGGTGGGCTCTTGTCTGCTCAGAATGGAGCCAGCCTGCCAGGAAATCTGCGGTGGCTTCACAGGTGTGACACTTCAGCTGGGCACGGAGGACAGGGAGGTGGCCACAGGTGGTGCCTGGCCTGAAAGGGCAGGACGTGCTGGAACTAAGTCCCTTTGGCTGCTGACCAAACCCTGCCTGAGGTGCTGAACTGGAGCCTCCCACATGTGCTTTGAGAAGGGTGTGAGCAACGGTGGGTTCCGCTGGCCCTCGGTATCCCCACGTGGGCCCTGGTCAGACAGGGCCTCAGTGCAGACAGCACTAGTTCAGAAGGATCCTAGACTTGGCCACGAAGAAGCAGGAGGGGAAAATATGGTGAGGGCAGTGAGTGTTAAGACGAGCCTACAAAATATGCTTTCTTCTCCTTTCCGTGCTGGGTCCCTAGACGCACCCCCTTCAGTGGCCCAGGGGCGCCCTCCTCAGCCCTCTAGCAGCTGGCCCAGCCAGTCCTCACTGCTATGTAAACTGGCCTCGGTCCCAGGAAGAGGTTGGGGTCAGGATGGGCAAGGCCTGATGACAGCCAAGTCATCGTTCCTGTCCCCACATGCCTGGGACACGGAGCCCATTTCCCTTTTCCCTCTGAGGGTATGAGGGCAGCAGGGCATGGGTGGCCAGGCGAGGCAGCCAAGCCCTGCCATATCTCTGAACTTTAGAGAGGACAGGGAAAAGCTGCCTGGGAGAAATTACTTCAACTGGCTCCTCCACCCCCCAATCCTCTAAACTCTTTCTGCATTCTTGAGAGTGATAAATAACTCGCATGACACAGCGTTTACACCATGGCCAGCACTATTCTAAGGGCTTTGCATATTATAACACCTAATCCTCATAAGAGTCTTAGGAAACCACAGTTACCCCCATTTTACAGATGAGAAAGCTGAGTCATGAAGAAGTAAAGTAACTTGCTTTAGGTCACCCAGGTATTAAGTGGTGGAGTTGGAATTCAAATGTGTAGTCGGACTTCAGAGTCCTTCCCTTCTGCCACCTCCTCACTGAGACAGTAAGCGTGGGGGCAGGGCTGACGTTGCCGAGGGCACTCAGCTGGTGTTCGCGCGACTGCATGAAGGGCACAGAGTCCAGCTGGGGAGACAGATGGTGCACAGATGCCAATACATTTTAGAGCGGTCTTTCTAGGGTGAGGGGGCAGGATTTCCCCAGCCCAGAGGGAACTCCAAGCTATATAGAGCTAAGCCAGGAAGGCTTCCTGGAGAAGGTGAGTGAGCAAGGTCTCTGGGAGGAGACCATGGTGTGAGGAGGAGGTGGGGGAAGGGCGTTGGAGGCCGGAGCCTAGGTGGTGAGGCAGAACGGGCCGTCTGGACCCTGCCCACCTGCCCGTGACGCCGGCGCCGCAGGGGCTGTCAGCGGTGGGTGGCCCCCCGAGACGGAGCTGTCAATCGAGTCTGTGCCTGACACCTCTTTTCCCTCCACTCTTTTGGTCTCTTTCAGTTGGAGGAGGACAGACTCTCGGGGCACTCCCTCCCGCGGTACAGCCCCCTGCGACGACTGGCGTCCTCCGTGTTCTCCTCCTCCACGCTGGAGACCGAGCATTACCCTCACCCTGGCGGCAGCGGCTCCTCCGGTTCCCTCATTCAGCGCAGCCGCTCGGCGGAGAGCAGCCCCGTGCGGGCGCCCCACCGGCGCCACGCGCCCCTGGCCGCCGGCAACCACAGACTCGTGCCCTCGGTGCTCCGCATCTCGCGGTCACAGCTGCAGCAGGTGTGGGCCCGCTTCACCCACAAGACCTAGGCTGGGCCCCCCCCCCTCCTGGAGGGGGCAGGTGGGGGGGGGGGGGGGGGAGCAGGCAGAGACCGTGGTTCCTTCCCAGGACGCAATAATCACACACTCATACACCCTGACCCTCCCTGTCATGCAATACAGCCCCTATAATGTTGGCCCAAGGTACTGTAACCCCCCACCCCTCACCCCCTCCATCAACTCCCTCTGCTTGGTGCCAGCCAAATGGTGCAGGGAGGGGTGGGGCTGTTGGTGCAGTTTCTGGGACAGGACAGGGGCCCTGGGCTGGAGCCACCAGTGGGTCCAGAGTCCGGTGGAAACCAAGGTGTCAGGGAGAGGCGTGCTGGGTCACAGTCAGTCTGGGACGGCGCTTATGCTGTTTAATCCGTGATCTCTTGGCATGGCTGGGCATGGTCCACCCTTGGGGAGGGGGTGCCAAGAGACGGTCCCTTTTGGTATGCTGTGTGTCTGTCTCTCTGGGCAGGGCAAGGTGTGTGGCCCTGTGTATGAGATAGGGGCCTGGCCAGCCAGCTTTGGGGTTTGGTGGGAAAGTGCCTCTGTACTCAGTGACGTGGGAGGAAGTGGCCCTGTGACCCAGTGAGCCCTTCCCAGGCCACGGTCACGGAGGACAGTGCCCTGCCCTCCTGCATCTCAACCCAGGAGTCCTGGAGCTCAGCCCACTGTAGGCTGCCCCTCCCCTGGGGCATCTGTTGCCTGGCCCAGCTCCTTAGGAGCTGGGGAGGGACGCACAGGGAGGGGTTTGGGGTCTGCCCCTCAAAGTGAGCTGGGGCCTCAGGGTGATGCACCCTGCCTAGTAGCAGTGGCAGAGAGGGTGGTTGTTAAGGATGAGGTGAGTGAGACCTGTGAGCTCAGGACAAATTCCAGACAGCAGCAGTCCCACCACTGCCCCTCTTAGAGGGTGACTCCTTCCAGTGGGTGCTCAGCCAAGCTTTTTGGTCCCCAGGGGCGCTGGTGAAGACAGAACACCTGGTAGGCTGATGAGAGGGGGATCGGGAGGCAGGAGGGGGATCAGGATGTCAGACTGCTCTTTCTGCCTGTTTCTCAGCACCCAACCTGTCACTGCAGGGACCCCAAGGTCCTGTGTCTTCATTCCTGCTCATGTCATCCAGCACCTCTGTTTCCCTGGGGAATGGGGCAGTGGTGAAGATGGCTCCAGGATGGGCAGTACCAGTACAGGAAGGGAAGGGGAGGAGGAGGCCTGAAGGTCCGCAGAATGTTTATTGCAGTAAGGTTGCCTCTGTGTGTGTGCTTGTGTGCTGGTACGCTTGTGAGTATGAGTGTGGTTATGTATGAGAATGTGTGCATGTGGCAGGGTTGCCATGGATAGATGCTCAGGCTGTGCACTGCACAATTTTAGGGAGTGCCAGTTACACAGACCCTGATGTGAATGGCACCCACTGAAGTTGCCCAGTGCTGCAGCTCTGTGTGGGTGGGTGTGTATGAGTGTGAGTGTGTGTGTCTCTTAGGGAATCAGAAAGATGTTTGTGTAATCCTTGGTAGTTTCCTATGTACCTACTATCATCCTGACTCCTCTTTCTCCCTCCTTCTTCACTTGATGTCTGCTTCCCTCCGAACTCATCTCCCTTCATCTCCTGTCTCTGGTTCAAGCAGAGGCCTCAGGGCCCCTGCCTCAACCTAGGGGTGCCACAGTTGGTGAACAGCGCCCTGAGCCAAACTATTCTCATAGGTGGCTCATCCATGTGGGCTAAGCCCATACCCACCTCCCTCCTTTCTCCAAAAGGATAGCTTAAGGATAGCTGGGCCAAGAGCACCCTCCCCATTTGGAAATGAAAGCCAAACTGGGACCCACCTCCATCCTGACTGCTCATTTTTGAACCTCCCCAGGTCCAAGACTCTGTTGCCCTCTGGGCTGTTTTCGGTGGCTCTGTGCCCTGTGATGGCAGAAGGCAGAGGAGGGGTCAGGGTAGACCCTTCAGGAAAAGAGAGAAAAATCAAAGCACAAAGTTGGGGGGTGGGATGGCCAGTAGCCCTACTCCCCGCCTTCTGGCACTGCCTGCCTCCCTCCCCGCTCTCCTCTGGCCCTCTTTCCACCCTCTCTGGCGGCAGGGGCTGAAATGAAGGGGAGTCTGTCCACCAGCCACCCCACAATCAGCAGCAGTGGGGGCAGGGCCCCCGCTATCTGGGATTAGATGAAACCAAGCCCTCTGTTATCCGGCATTTCCTTCCAGAGGGTTCTACTACCTGACCCTGAGCACAGCTCCCACACCGTGACCAGGACCCTGCGGTACTCTAAGATCCCAAAGTGCCTTGTGACCTATCAAAGATGACGGCACTAGCTTCAGCCTCGATTTAGCATCAGACATGTATTACAGCTTCCCTGGTAGCTTAGCTGGTAAAGAATCGGTCTGCAATGCAGGAGACCTGGGTTCGATCCCCGCATTGGGAAGATCCCCTGGCGAAGGGAAAGGCTACCCACTCCAGTGTTCTGGCCTGGAGAATTCCATGGACTGTACAGTCCATGGGGTCACAAAGAGTCGGACACAACTGAGCAACTTTCACTTTCACTTCTTCAGTGTTTCCAAAGGTTTTGGAGGTGGGGAATCCTGTTTAGCATTCCCAAAGTAGCTGAATTTTCAAATGCACCCCCCCACCGAACTGATTATTGTGGGAAAGAGTGTGTCCTTTAAAGATCATGACTCAAAACATTTTGTCCTTTGCGGGACATCTTTTTATATGCCCTCCGTAGTGGAGGAGAAACTGTCTTATAAGCCATAAAGCTCTGAGCTAATAGGAAGTGGTCTTGATATTATTACCTTTTGAGGGTAGCTCTGACTTTTGGAACATTTAAGGTTATTTGAAGCCACGTGTGTTGGAGCAAGTTCATGTGGAGCTCAGCAGACCCCTGTGTGGTTTGGAGTCCAGTTGTCTGTCTCTAGGTCCTGGGCTGGGTAGGGAAGTTGTGAGCCTGAAGTGTTGTCAAGCTCTTTTTTCTTAAGGGTTTCCCAAGGAAGATGCCAGAGTGTTTCAAGAAAAGATACCCTGCCTGGGGAAAACACATAGCCTCCCCGAGGTCAGCTTTGAAAAAGAGCAGCACTCTTTATTGTATTGGAAGATGCTATTTTTGTACTTTAAAGTCACACCCTGCATGTAGTGGTGGCTTCCAATTATTAATTATTTTATTTTATTTAACAGTCACTGGCACACAGAGCTTGTCATGTGCCAGGCAGTGATCTAAGCACTTTACAAAAATAACTCATTTAATCCTCATAATAGCCTAGGAAGTAGATCCCAGTATTATCTGCATTAAATGGATTAATCAGAATATCTAATTTACAAAAGCATATTAACCGCCCCTCGCCCCCCCTGCCGCCGCCAATGCCGAATAACTGAGGACTTGTTTGATAGGAGTTTTAAAGCGTTTCAGTCTGTGTATCGGTCTGTTTATTATTTACTGTCCTTACTGGTTGGCCCCTCCTTGCTCTACTGAGGAAGAAGGAAGTTACTTATGAATCAGACTCTCCTTCCTTCTCCATCCCACCTGGACATGGGATGGAGTTGGGGGTGGTTGGGTGGTCACTCCAGAGACCCCCAACCGCTCAGTCCCACATGGCCCCAAGCATACCCATAGCAGCTCTGGGGATTAGGTGGGTGGAGTGAGCATTCCAGTGAGAAAGCAGGTGTTCAAAATCCTGTCCTCAGTGGTATCGGTGGGATGCCCGGGGTCAGGCTCACAGGCAGGGCAGATACTGACTCTCATACCACTGACGATGGAGATTGGAGATGAGTGTCATCAATTCAACGCATGTCAACAGGAGCCAAGCAGTGTCAGGGAGAGGGCACTTGTGGGGACTGTGGTAAACAAAGGGACCCCCACCATCCTCAGCTCAACCAACTGTTGCCAGGATCTTCCACCTTTAACGTGAAATCTCACTCTTTTTAAATATTGGCTTCTAATTTTTAAAAAAACAACGTTTTAAAGAAAAATCACTGTGTGAACTAAACAAAACTGGTTTACGAGCAGAGACCCTGAACTCAGTTTGCAACCTCTCTGAGCAAACTCCCTGAGCCCCTGAGGATCCCCCTACCCCCCATCTGTCCAAGGCTGTAAGCACTCACGTGGGCGGGCTTCTTAAGAACAGGCAGCTCATGGCCAGTGGGGATGTGTGGTGTGTGCTGTGTGTACATGTCAGTGAGCTCATGGTGTGTATGCCTAAGTGTGTGTGTGGGCCAGTGGGTTTGTTCATGTTAAGTGGGGTCCTCCTCAAAGGACCAGTATTTTCTCTGTAGGACAGGATCCTAGGTCAGTGAAAAATGCACTAGTAAATTCTCAGTAATGAATAGACACCCCCACCCACTTAAGGCAGCTTGGGTCACAGCAATAACCAGTCAACACTCACCACAACCTCTAGCATCCCAGTCCCAGCCATCTCCTTTGTAATTACAGTTGTGGGGAAAAAAGGAATGGCCCTGCCCAGCATAAGGAGGAATGGTGGAATCTCTGAGCCATGCTGGTACATTAACCCTTGCTCCCCCAGCCAGGAGGGGCAGGCCCCTTCAATCCCAGGAAAAGCTGTGTTCTTCTTTGTGGGGAGTCCCAGGACCCTCCTTTGCTATTTCTCCTCTGCCCTGTTTAGGTCTCCTTTTCTGGGGAGGGTGGTGCTGTCTGCCCAGGCAGTGGTTGGGATGCCTGGGCCACTGGGTGAGCAGAGGAGCTGTGGCAGTGTGTCTATATTGGGTGATCAGAGGAGAGGACCATGCTTAGGGAGGCTCTGGGGGTCACTGGCTGTGGAAGCATAGAGAACGCCATATCCCCTGCTGTCCTCGGGTTGATTTGGCACCTGAGGATGGAAGCATAGACCTCTAAGGAAAGCCTGAACACCACCCCACCCCACCCCCAAACTCTACTGGATTCCACCCCATAGGGCAGGAATCAGCCCACCCCCATGGGCAGTCATTGGTAACAAGGAGCGTGGCAGATCACTCTCCTTAAGTTGGGGGGCACGTCCCCAAAGTTTGCATTATTCCTATTAGGGACAGAGGTGCCCCCAGGACTGGTGGGGTCAGCCTCTGAAAATTTTAAAGCATCCTTCTCCCTAAGGGAGAGGCTCCTAGACTGAGGACCACAACCCTCAAACATCCCCAATGGTTTCCCACACCACCCAGTGGGCTTCCCAGTTTAGGGAGCCCCTGGGCCTGAACAGCGACCCCAGCCCCCAAGTGAAGAGTTGAGAAGCCGTGGGGAGGAGGGGCAATGAAGCCCAAAGGACTATGGAAACCTTCTGAGACCTCCGCTTCCACTTGGTTCCGCCGTGCGTCCCACCACCTACCCTCCCTTCTACCGGCACAGGCTGTGGGGGTGCGGGGTCTGGGGTTCACCTTGCCACGATTAACAGGCTCTCTCTCTCTCTGCTACACACACACACCCCCGTAGCTGCGCGCACACTTCATGCACTCTCCGGACAGCAAACTAGCGGCCCGGCCCAGGAGAGCACGAGGATCGTGTTTCCGGGCCCCTCTGGCAGGTTTATCTCTGTATCGGGACCCCCATCCCCTACATTCCCTTCTGTCCCCGCTCCCGCGGCCGTTGCACCACGAATGTACGTTCCAGTCTTTTTAACTAGCTGCTACGCGGCGTGACCAGGCGACGGCCCGGCCTCCGAGCCCCCCAGCTGGAGCCACGCCGCTCACGTCGCCAGAGTAACCCTCCCGGGCGCCCCCGGGCGTCAGCCTCTGCTCCCCGCCCCCGCCGAGCTGCCTGCTGCTAAAATCCTCCCCGGGTTCTCGTCCCCCAGCCGCCCACCGCCTCCCACCCCGCCCCGCGCTAAGGTTGAGTTGGCTCCCCTCCGCCGGCTCTGGGCCGCCGGGTCCCCGGCCCGGGGCGGGTCGGGCCGGGTGTGAAGCCTCGCCCCTCCGTGCTCCAGGGCAGGGTGCTGACTATGGCGGGGAGGGGGAGCTGGCCAATTCCCGGGCTTCAAGAGCCTGGGTCGCCCACAACGGATTCCTGTTACCTCACCGCCTACAGGGCTGCCCCCTCCCCTCCCTGCCCCAAATAAATTGGCCTTGCAGTTGGATGCCAAAGAGCCCAGAGTTGAGGGGGAGCCAAGCTTTGAGCCTAGGTCTCTCAGAGCCACCCAACACCCCCTTTTTGGCCCCAACCCCAGCCTCCGTGTCTCCTGCCTCACCCAACTTACACCACAGAGGGCCCTGGGGGTCCCCAAACATGCCCCACTTCCAACTCTTCTCTCTCCCCATCCCCGCAAATAAAACTCAGGGACCAACATCTGCTTCCTTTGCACTTGCTCCGTCGACTCCTTCCCCACCCCCTACCCCCAGCCACTTGGAGGGGCTTCGGTGGGAGAGGAGTGGGGTTCCCGGCCCTTGTGGCTGTCAGTATTGAACGAGTGGAGGGCTGGCCCCTGCCCCGCTGGGAGGTTTGTCTGGTGGGATGCGGGAAGCTAGGCCTGAGGGCCCAACGCAGCCTTTTCCCTCCAGGGGCCCGAGGAGCCCCCTCCCAGCGTTGGGAGACAGGGATGGGAAGGGGGTTGGCGAGAGGATCCTCCTGGAGGTCCCGAATCCCAACCTGTTTATTCCTGGGCCTCCCCATCCCATCATAACTCCCCGCCCCCCATTTTGTACTGCAATAATACTGTATTATAAGCTTGCACTATTTCCCAACCCTGGCCAGCCATAAGCATGCACGAAAAACTTCAAAACCACACACACGCGAAGATGGGACGCTTTTTTTTTTTTTCTTTCTCTCTCTCCGGGGTGTGTCCTCAGTGTACAGAGCAGCGTCAGGGGGGCCCCCCCAGGGCCCAGGTAGAAGAGCATGCACTGAGCCCCTGCCCCTAGACTGCGAGTACTGTACAAATCCAACACTTGAAACCGACACGCACGCGCGGCGCCGCCGGGGTGGGGGGAGGGGGGAGGACACGGACTCTGCACCCCTGCGCACACGGCCACGCAGGGCGGGGGTGGGGGGCGCCCCGCCGTCAGGCTTCGCTGTGCAAGGGATCTTGTGCCTTTTAAAGTCCCTGTATGTTAATGCAGACAATCCGGAGAGCTTGTGTACTACCAAATTCTGATTAAAGACGCCTTCCAGGAACCTGCGCCTTGCCTGCTTTCTTTCCTCCTCCTCCTTCCTAACCCACCACTTCTTGGGTCGCAGGACTGCGCAGAGGCCAGGGGCTAGTCTTTTGCTGACTCAGAGATGGGCTGGTGGATTGGGGGTGGCAAATTGCAGATCAGTGTATCCAGCCCCACTCCTACCTTAGCCAACAGCTAAGACAGGCCAAAGAGGGAAGAGGGAGGGGACCCTAGGAAGTTTCAACCTAGTTGGACTTGAGCAACATTTACTGCTGCGGCTGGCTGGCTGTCTCCTTTCATCCGGAGGAGGGCTTTGGGGGTGGACTCTGGTCTCTGGCCTGACTGGAAATGGCCAGCTTGCTGGAGGGGGGATGGGGAACCAGAAGGTGGTAATCAGTTCTCGGTGGATCAGACAATTATGGCCAAGTGTGTGGTGGGGGTGTGAAGCCACAATAGCAGAGAACCCTGTGAGGAGACCACAGGGAGGCTTCCCCTGCTCCCTGTCCCCTGCTCTGATGGGGGATCTGAAGGAGCCCTGGCCTGGGGGAGAATGGTCTGTTGAGGGGAATCCGTGAGAGACTGGATTGTGCAGAACCCAGGGAACTCAGGGCTAGAATGCCTGTTGAGGGAGAACTAGGTCAAGGAGAGGGTGGGACCAAAGAAGAGGGTCACAGAGACTGCAGAGATTGCAGAGGGAGGGGGTCAAAGGAGAGGGGGCCTCACCCTCTCACTGTCCCCCACCCCACCCCCACAGGCCTGCAGCCATAGCGCCCAAAGAGGAAGATACTAATACCTTTCCCCTTGGGCCTAAAGCAAGTGTGGGGGCCAGAAAGGGCAAGCTACAGCTGTGTTTTTTGATCCCCAGAGCATTGAGAGATCCTTGCTCTGGGGCAGCCGGGGCAGGCACCGAGATCTGGGGTCAAGTGTATGAGGATCTGTAGAGACCTACGGTAGCAGCTGTCTTCCCAGGTCACCTTACCCCTTTCACTCAGATGACTGCCACAGGCCAGGGTCCTTGGTGTGGGTGGCACCCCTGGATGGGGGGTAAAGAGCAGAGGGAGGGCTCTTGGCCTGGCAGATGTGGTAGGAGTGTAGAGACACAGACAGATGGGCAAAGACTCCGGGAAAGGCAGAGTCCAGCAGAGGAGGTACCCTGCTGACCTCTCATCTCTGTCAGTCTAGGCATTTATGGCAATGGGAGTGGGGGGTTCCCGTGGCGGGGGCAGGGAGGTATGTGCTGGGCAGCTGCTCTAGGGGTGGGGGGCACTGCTGTGAGAGGCACAAAGCCCTCTCCACCGGGCAGTGAGGGTGGGGTGGGGGTGTCAGAGCTCATAGTCCTCTTGTCCCCGGGCAGCCCGCCTTCTTTGACCTTGGGACTGTGGACTGATGAGCCTGGGCTTGGCCTGGGTCCAGGTCAGAGCATTGCTCAATGGGTGCTGTGTGCGGATGTGGGGTGTGGGGAGTAACCTGTCTCCAGTGTCAATAGCAGGGCGTCAAGGCTGAGGAGAGCCTGGTTTTGCTGGCGGCCAGGTCAGTTTGGAGTCTGGTCCATCTGCCTTTGTTCACTTTTCCGGCTGACTGGAGTAAACCGGACTTGGGCCGAGCTTTGAAGCTGAGAAGGCCACATGCCTCTGCTTGGGGCTCAGCGGCCGCAGGGGAGGGCTGAGGCTTCCATTCTCTCTGAGTGTCTCAGCTCCAAAGGCCTGCCTCCCCTCCTCCCACACCCCCACCGCATCTGCCTTTGGCCCAACTCCATCCAAGTCACCAGGGAGCTTTGAAACAGATTTCTGGGCTTTATCTCTGACCTAACAGAATCTGCGGAGTAGGACTTGGGGCTCTGTATTTTTAAAAAGCATCCCCAAGTAACTCTGTGCCAAGCAGGCTGGAGAACCACAGTAAGCAAATTGAAGTCATACAGCGTCCCTTTCCTGAGAAGGGACCAGGAAGGTGTGAGCTGCTCCGGACACTGGCTTCCCCTCGCTGACACCCAGCACTGCCTCTCCCCTCTGAGGTAGAACAGGGTAGTGTCACTGCTGTCCCCCTCCCGTGGTGTCCTCAGGCCTGGAGGGCCAAGCGCACAGGGGCTGTCCAGGGATCGATGGCTGATTGCACAGGCACAGGATCACCTGGGTGAACAGGTGAATACTCACTGGATTTAGGCATCCAGGAGAGGCCAGAAAGGGTGAGTGAGGACTTCCTGCTCTCTGAGGAGGAGGAGGGGTGCTTCCAGCCCTGGTGCTCCCCAAATTGGAGCCAGATGGGAAGGGGCTTTGAAACAGAAAACCAAGCATGCCCAGGCCAGGGTGATCCTTAGGGTAAATCTGTGTCTTCGCTGAGGTTCACAGCTCTGCTGAAGGGCAGAGGGTCCTGAGTTTTACCACTTGGGAGGGTGAGGGGCCAGTGAAGCAGTGGGAAGAATTCTGAGTTCTGGGCTAGCCTGACTAGTGTGCCTTTGTGACTCAGGCCTATTGATGCCTCTCTCCAGGCCTCAGTTTCCCAGTCTGATATTATCAGTGATGCCTGATTTCCAGTGCAGATACCTCATTCCTCCCATGTAATGGAAGGGGAGAGGATTCCACCTATGAGCATCTAACGTGGGCACTGTGAGCAGAGGATCCATCCTTTGGATGGGGCTTTTCCAGAGAGATCCAAGAATTGGCCAGATGGCAGGGGCAAAGGTCGTTCTAACAGGGATGCCCAAAATGTCAGAGATGGGCAGGAAAATAGGCTGGGATTCTGCTGAGGAAGAGTGGTTTGGTGGGGTTGAAGGATACCCCTGCTGAGTAGGATGTATCTGGTACTCAGTGGGTGGGTTCTGAGCCAGACAGGAGAAACACATAATCATAACACACTCCAGAGTGTGCTGGGGTCCTGTCTGGTGTCTGACACTATCTTGTCTTGCATGAGGAAGGTTATGACAGTTAAGGAAGGGAGAAGTCACAGCCTTGAGCAAATCTTGGCCTTGCGGATTCCTTCTCCTCCACCTGCCTATGGGCTAAGTGCACAGAGACCTCAGCTGGAGAGCCTCTTCTTTCCCTGCCTCCATAGGTATGGCATCCCGGAGTTTCTGGGATTGAGGAGGGAGGTAATGATCTTCAAACCAGGGTAAGCCAGAGCAGGGGGTAGGAGGCGGGGGTGGGATGGGGTTGGGAGGGAGCTAACATTTATCAATCCACTGCTATAAGCCAGACCCACTGCTTATATGACCTCGTTTCTGGTCACAGCCTTTGTGGAGTATGCATTATCCCCATCTCACTTCCTAACCTAGAGACTGCACACTCTATGAAAACAAGGATCAGGTCTGTCTTGCTGATCCACAAATTTACAGCCTCTAACACAGTGGCCAAGACAATAGACATTCAAGGACTTTACATATGCATGAATGGATAAAAAACCCTTAAGGGGCTCACCATTTATCAGGAGAGAGAACCATGTAAAGGCATGCCTGTGAAATAGAGGGTGGAAGGTTCTGCGAAGGAAGGATGTGGGAAAACAAGGAGAGTGGTGAAGTCTGCTTGTTGGGTGGACAAGAAGCTTTTGGGAAAATGAGCTGTTTGAGCTGGGTGCTGGAAGAAGAATAAGAATTTGTCATGTCAGTAGAGAGAGAGGGACCCCTGGGCAGAGGAAGCTGCCTAGGGAAGGATCAGAAGTATGAGAAAACTGTATTTTGAGAACTGCTGGAATGTAAGCAGGGGAGCAAAGTGAGATTGGAGCAGGAGGTAGGAGCCAGATCATGGGCTGGGATGGGGTGGGGTGAGGTAGGGAGGAGTGGGGAGGAGTGAGGATGCACATATGCTAAGCCAAGGATTGGGACTATCTCCAGAGGACTGTGGGGCCCACCATAGGTTTCTGCAGGTTTGAAAGAGGGGGAAATGAGATCCGATTTAAGTTTCAGGAAGATTGCCTACACTTGGGCAGCTGTAGGAAGAATGGATGGGCAATGCAGAATGGAAAAAAAATAAATCAGGCTTGTGGCTGGGGAACCTCCAGGCAGGACAGGGCTGTGCCTATGGGGATAGGACAGCAGACACAGATGTTCAAGAGGAATGCCTGGCAGGAATCCCTGAGAGTCTGGATGACCCCTGAAGGTGTTGGAGCCCTTCCAGGGCTTCGGGTCTGCAAGGGCTGTGTTTCAGAAAACAGAAGCCCTGTGTGTTCAAAAGGCTAACAAAGTGCTGGATACCGTCTGTACCATCCCCCCAGGAACAAAGCCATGTCAGCCCTGATGCGGCCTGGTGCTGTGTGGGTGCCCAGGGATGTGAGATTGACAAGGGTGGAGCTAGAGAAGACATAGCAGCAGAAGCCCTGGTAAGATGCTCAGGTCTTTTGAGTCTGGAAGGAAGAAGGCTGAAGGGAGATGTGGCAAGAGTCTAGAAAACCAAGGACATGCCATCGCATGGCCAAGGACTCTGCCCAAAACTTCTAAGGGACAAAAGTAATCAAGTGAAAAAGAACTGTCTTTCATAGGCTGGCTGTGACTTTCTGGAGAAAGCACCTACAGAGGACTGGAAAATTCCTGGCTGACAGGCAGGTGGGAAGGGGGCTGGAGCTCCAGGGACCCAGCCTGTAGTTCACGGGGTGGAGGACAGTCCAAACTGTGCCCTGACAGGTTCTGGTGGCCCCGCGGCCAACTCCCTGGCTATTGAGGAACTGTACTCTATGAGGAGGCAGTGAGGGCAACCCAGACACTTGCTGCTCCTCTCTGGACCTGGTTTCCTCACCTGCAAAAGGAAGGGCTGATCTATATGGTGGCTATGATGGCTTGCAGTTGTCATTTTCTTCTATTGACTGAATTATAGTTGGCTCTGGGTTTCAGGGTACATGTGGGATACAGGAGAGGAGTGGGGGTTAAGGGGAGACTGGGAGATGGAAGAGCCACTGGGATAAAAGCCTGGGACTTCCAGGGGACCTGGAGCATGGAAACAGTCATCAGAGATTTATTGAGCAGTTACTAGGTCCCAGGGACCAGCCTAGGCTCCCGGGATGGAACAATGATCGAAACAAGCCTCTGTGCCTGCTCTAGTGGAATGCACACTGTGGCGGGCCTCCAAGACTGGGGGTGCAGTCAGGCCCAGGAGCAGGGCGGTGACCTCAGTGGGTCCCTGTGTGTGCCCCTTGCAGGTATTCTCCGTGGCACCCCCGTTTGAGGTGAACGGTCTCCCACGAGCTGTGCCCCTGAGCCTGCCCTACCAGGACTTCAAGAAGGATCTCTCCGATTACCGTGAACGGGCTCGGCTGCTCAACAGGGTCCGGAGGGTGGGCTTCTCGCACATGCTACTCACACCCCCCCAGGTCCCACTGGCTCCTGTTCAGCCTCAAACAAATGGGAAGGAGGAAGAGGAGGAGGAGGAGGAGGAAGAGGAAGAAGAGGAGGAAGAGGAGGAGGAAGAAGAAGAGGATGAGGAGGAGGAAGAGGAAGATGAGGAGGAGGAGGAAGAGGAGGATGAGGAGGAGGCAGTGGCCCTGGGGGAGGTTCTGGGACCACACAGCGGCTCCAGCAGCGAGGGCAGCGAGAGGAGCACAGACCGGAGCCAGGAGGGTGCGCCTTCCACACTGCTGGCCGATGATCAGAAAGAGTCCAGGGGCCGGGCCTCGATGGCTGACGGGGACCTGGAGCCTGAGGAGGGCTCCAAAACGCTGGTGCTCGTCTCCCCTGGTGACATGAAGAAGTCGCCCGTCACTGCCGACCTGGCCCCCGACCCCGACCTGGGCACTCTGGCCGCCCTCACCCCTCAGCAGGAGCGGCCCCAGCCCACTGGCAGCCAGCTGGATGTGTCGGAGCCAGGCACCCTGTCCTCCGTCCTCAAGTCCGAGCCCAAGCCCCCTGGGCCTGTGGCAGGGCAGGGGACGGGAGCGGTGGCCATCGGGGCAGGGGGAGTGGCAGTCACCTCCTCACCCTTCACCAAAGTCGAGAGGACCTTTGTGCACATTGCGGAGAAAACTCACCTCAATGTCATGTCTTCCGGTGGACAAGCCTCCCGGTCTGAGGAGCTCAGCTCTGGGGGTGAGCTGGGCCTGGAGGTGCCCTCTGATGGGAGGGTGGCGGAGGAAGGGGCCGCTGCACACCTGGAGAACGGCATTGCCCTTTCAGGGCTTGAGAGCTGTGTCATGTCAGCACCCCCGGGGAGCGGCCCCTTGGAGGTGACCACAGACTCACTGCCCAACGGCCCAGCCCTGGCTGATGGGCCCGCCCCCGTGTCCCTGCTGGAGCCAGGCCCTGAAAAACTGGCCACCATCTCTCCTAGTCGCCACGCCGTGCCAGGCCCTCGCCCCAGGAGCCGAATCCCTGTCCTGCTGTCCGAGGAGGACACGGGCTCGGAGCCCTCTGGCTCGCTGTCGGCCAAAGAGCGGTGGGGCAAGAGGGCCCGACCACAGCAAGACCTGGCGCGGCTGGTGATGGAAAAGAGGCAGGGCCGCCTGCTACTGCGCCTGGCCTCTGGGGCCTCATCTTCTTCCAGCGAGGAGCAACGCCGCGCCTCTGAGACTCTCTCAGGCACAGGCTCCGAGGAGGACACGCCTGCCTCCGAGCCTGCGGTGCCCAGGAAAGCCGGGCGGGCAGCTGCCACCCGGAGCCGGATCCCCCGCCCCATTAGCGTCCGCATGCCCACGCCTGCCACAGCCCAGCAGCCCCCCGACAGACCCCAAGGTGCGGCCCCAGCATCTGACACAGCCATCACCAGCAGGTAGGTGAGAAACCGCTGCCAGTCCGGTGGGGGCGGGGGGGCGCGTGGCAGAGGGTGACCACAGAAGGCTTCCTCCAGGGGAGGCTTCCCTGGAGGCAAGGGATACTGATAATCCAGCCACACCTCCCCAACCCAGTCTCTCCTCTGACTCCGGTCCCAGCCCTGGCACTGGGCTCAAGGGAGTGTCTGGAGGGATGTCAAGGAGGCAGGCTTGGGAAAGGCTGATGGGGGATAGTGGGGTCCACATACAGTCTCTGGTGTGCCACGGGGCATTTGAAGCTCAAAGATAAAGGCTAGAATAGTTGGGAGAAAACATTACCCATATTAATATAAGCATAAGTATATAATGCAGTAGAATGTAAAGATGAAACAAAGATATCAGAGAAAGCATGCAGCAAGCTCTTTTGGTAGCAGCCCGGGCGGGAGGCTGGGGGGAGGGGGGAGGGTGGCCCTTAGAGGCCCCGTCCTCCAGGACGGGGCACCACGCCTCAGTTTGTGTGCCTCGGTTTGATCGTCTGTGCCAAGTTCTCATCCTCAGGCTCATCCACCTCTGAGGATGCACGATTCGGGCTCAGTGCCCAGGGAGATTCTGAAACTGTCTCTCCTTTTGTTTCTTTGCCCTCCTCTCGCATCTTCCGCAGGCTCCAGCTGCAGAAGCCCCCAGGGACGGCCATTGCTGCTGACCTCCGTCCCAAACAGCCCTCCGGCCGAGGCCCGGGCCCCGGGCGAGCCCCAGCCGGCACCAGGCCCCCAGCCCCGCGCAGTCCCGGCCTCCCCGCCTCCTCCGCGCACCATCCCAGCGCGTCCCCGCGGAGCCGGTCCTTGTCCCGAAAAGAGAGCCCCTCCCCTTCGCACCAGGCCCGGCCTGGGCCCGCCCCACCCCGGGGCGCCCCGCAGGCCCGGGCGCAGCCTGAAGGCACCCCCTCCCCTTTGGGGGGCCCCAAGAAAGGACCCAGAGGGAAAGTCCAGACTCAGCGCGCAGCAACCAAAGGCCGGGCGGGGGTCGCGGAGAGCCGGGCGGGGGCCAGATAATGATGCGCGCGGCTCTCTGCGGCCCCCCACCCTCACCCCGGCCCCCCACCCGCAGCCGGCCACACTGAAACAGCTCCCAGCACAGCCTTAGGCGCCTGACGCGCGCCACCCGTGCACCCAGCTTCCCGCCTGCACCCGCGAGGACGCGCGCCAGCACACGCAGCGACCACCCGCCGGCCCTGCCAATTGGGGAACCGGCCTGGGGGAGCGCCCGCCTCCCCATCCTTCCCCTTCTCCGCCTCTCCTCCTGCTGCCCTTCAGGTGGGGCAGGCTCACCCTCCGCCCCGGGGAAGGCTCAGCGACTTTTCACCAAGGACTCCACTAATGGGGACCCCTGCTCACCCACCAGGCCTCTGCTGTTCCCCATGCTCCCCTAGGGAACTCTGCTTACACATCCTGTGGCATCTTTCCCTTCTCCTGACCCTCTTCCAGCCAAAGTCCGCCCCCCCCCCCAATCCTGGCGCCCTTTTCGGAAAGGCAGCCTCAAATTCCAGAAATGGAGGCTTCAGCCTCCCACTAGGGGCTAATCCCACCATCCCCTGGGAGCTCAGGTGGTTGGAAAGACCTCTTCTCAGCTGCCAGACTGGAGTTGGGGAGGTGAGATCTGGGAGCCATTGGTCTACTCAGGTGTGAGGGCGCAGGTCTGACCTGCCGCAGAGTCAGCACCGTCCTTGCCACCCTTGTGGGAAGCAGTGGGCAGGTGATGGGAGAAGGGTGCTCCCTTGCACCTCTAGGGTACAACGACCCCCTTCCCCTAAGTTTGTGTGGGAACCATCAAGTGTGCGGGGGCTGCTTTCCTGGGCAAGTGTTTCCCAGTGGGAAGTTGGGGAGGGGCTTTAAAAAACGTTTCACCCCTTCCCTTGGTCCCCTCCCTGATCTAGTGCTCAGGACCCCTCACCATCAGGAATTCCTTTTTGCCATCTAACCTCAATCTTGCCTACTGCAGTTTCAGCCAACTTCTCTCTCTCCTGAATTCAGTGGGGGTGGAGAATGGTTATCATCTTCTCTGCACTGGCCCTTGGGAGATTCAGGGACCCAGTCCTGGCTGCATCACCCTCCCTGTCCTCCTGGCCCTGGAGAGTGGGCTGGATCAGACCATCATCTCCCCCAGAGGGAGAGATAGCAGAAATAGGCAGACAGACAGCTGGCCCCTGGACTCGAGGCAGAAAGGCCTTCTCACTTCTGGATTGTATGTTTCTATGATGGGTCCAGCCCCAGTGCCCCAGTGCCCTCCACCTCCAGCTCACCCTTCAGCCTGTCCCCTCTTGTCCAGCCCATGCGGCTGAGCAGTCCCTGCTGAGGGCGAGGCCTGTGCTACTCCATGAATGGATACGGGGCCTCCTCCTGGGTCTGGCTCCTGCATAGCTCATCCCCACTCATCATCAGCCTCAACTGCCTACATCTGGGCCAAGGGGCTGCAGAGGGGATAGCCAACCCTGCCCATTTGGGACAGGCCCCTGCGGTCCTCCTCCATCCTCGGCACCCCAGCTTCTGTCCCCTGGCATGGCCCCTCTGTTCTTCCCTGGGTCACAGAAAGCAGAGCAAGACAGCCCGGGGAAGAGGAGTAAAGGCCTCAGCCTGCCCTAGTGGTCTGGCAGCATCCAGCCGCCATCACTTAGAAGGATGCCTGTGAGGAAATCGGCCCCGAGAGAAGCCTGGTGGCACCAGCTGAAGCCCCTGATGGAGAGTCGGCAGGCTTGGGCAGCTGCTTCTATGCCAAGGTGGTGGCTTCTCTGCAGACCAGCCCAGGGGACGACTTCAGGGTGGATGGCCTTCAAGGTTCACCCTTCACTGACGCAGAAGCTCCCAGAACACTCAGGAAACCTCTCCGGACAGAGCCCTCTTTGTCAACCCGAGACCCATCCCAAGGCCTCTACTGCCCTCTGGGTCCAGCAGAGGGGGTGGAGGAGGGGCCACTCCTTCCCACCTAGAGCTTCTTCGAATGACAATCAGCTCGTGCCAGGTGGGGACCAGGGCATGACCCCTGGTGCCCAGGACCTGGGCTTGCTCCTTGCCACCAACCGAACCGTGAATGTAGGGCCCCCCAGCCTCACCCCTGCCCCAGGACCAACAACACCCTGGTTTGGTGTTGGGAGGAAAAAGGGGGCGGCCTGAGAGAGCCCCAAACCCATCCCACACTCTAGCTTCACCCAGCACTCGAGCTGGGCAGAGACGCAAAACCCTGTCTGCCCTTGGGATTCCGGACCTCCCTAGGGCTCCCAACTGACCTCAGGCCTCTGCGTCATTGAATGTCACCGAGGTGGGGGAGGAGGGGAGGGGGCAAGTGTGTGGGGGGCTAAGGGACTGACTCTGCTCCTCCCCCCCGCCTCGGAAGGGTCTAGGGCAGAGGAAAACACACCTTCCAGTGCCCACCTCCCACTGCAGTCTCCTCCCCCTTGGGCACTGGTTCCTGCCCACCAAGCCCTCCCAGTCCTGAGCCCCTTTCTCTATAAAAGAGTGTCACACCACCACCACCAGACCGTCCAGCATTTCCCCATCGCCACAGCCTGTGTCACTGGCTCAGATGCAGGTCTGCTCACCCCAGAACATGCCTCCCCTCCCCAGCCGCACTGTGCACGAAGAGGGTGCAGGTGAGGAGCCGTGCCCCCAGTATGTGGGCTGCCCCCTTCCCAGCTCCTTGCAGGGGCCTGGCTTGCTCAGTCTTCTCAGCTGGGGTGGGGTCAGGGGGAATCAGCCCTGGTGAGCATGCGGTGAGGGGCAGGGAGTTGCCCTTCCCCTCCCTGGGGAAGCCACTGAAGAATGTTTACATGCCAAACAGAATGTAACACCCTCCCCCACCCTTCCTAGTCACTGCATGGCCTCTGCCCACCTTGCACCTGTCCACCCCCACCCCAGCACCCTGGAAGCCGCTGTCATGATTAGATCGGGTCTCGGAAGGGAAGTAGCCATCACACCATTAAAAAGCCTGTGGACCTTTCTTTCTGTTAGCCTGGACTCTTTTTCCTTTGGGGGATAGGGCAAAGCCCAGGCCTTGGGGCTGGGAGTAGGCAGTGGGGAGAGAGCAGGCTGGTGGGAATGTGAGGAGGGACTGTCCTGGAGGTTGGTTGTCTACAGAAGAGGACATGGAAGCTCAGGGTGCATACAGGTAACTTGTGCAGGGTCACGTGGGTGGAAGGGGATGGCCCTGCTGTCTCTGATAGCAAAGCTCGGGCTCTCTCTGCTCCCCTGGCTCCAAGAGACTTTTAAGTCTAGCTTTGTGCAGAGAGGGAGGGGGGGAGAATTTTCATTGCCCCCAGTTTAACAGACAAAAGCACAAGTGTTACAGGAAGTGTACAGAAAGTAATAGCAGCTTATAGGCAAGGAAGAATAATGGTCATTATTCTAGCAAAATCTATGAATCACAAATGAACAGAACCTCTGACCCAGCATCTCCACTCCTAGAAATGTATCTTATGGATATACCTGTAAACTCGCAAAATTATATGTCCTAAGTGATCCATGGCAGCATCCTTTGAGCTCTACAAAGCCTCATCTGCAATTCCAAAAGCCAGAAAGTTCTGAAAACTGGGAGACAGACATCCCATTAGATCAGCATCAACTCATTTGGTATCAAAACCTGACAAGACCATTTATAGTCTATTAATTCCACTTATCATACATATTTGCAGTGAAGTATTAACATGTTTGATTATGGGATGCTGCCTTAGGTCCTATTGGGATGTTTTCTAATATATAGACTATACACTGAGTTGCTTTTCTAACTCTAAATGTATTCTGAATTCTAAAAGATTTTCAATTGTTTGGATCAGAGACTGTAAACCTGTAAAAGCAAGCACTGAGAAACAATCTAAATGTCCATTTAATGGGGCCCTGTTAGTAGAGCATGTGATGTCGTGGGGGTGCTGTGAAGCTCTGCTCTGGAGGAGATGGCTTTGTGTATCTAGTAAAAGGACTGTGTGTGTAATGTCCACCTATTTAGAGGAGTTAGAGGCCTCTGGTTGCTTTGGGAGGCAAGGGCGGTGGGGGGAGGGAGGCTGCAGTGGAGTGTACTTGCTATACTTTCTGCATTTTGGACCCTAGGTTCAGTATGTGTGAATCTTTCACCTAGACAATACATAAACAACTTCTGTCCCAGGGCAGACTCCCAGCACTGCCTGGGATCCAAGGGAAAAGGACCCAGGCTTTGATGTCCTGCTTTCCCTCTGAGGAGACCACCCCACCACAGCTCTGATATCCCAGAGCCTGTGTAACCATCTCCTGTTTCTCCTTTCTTTTGACACGATGCAAGGGAGCACTAGGGCCTGATTCACTAGGTTTCAGTGGGACCCCCACATGCTTTTACCTTCCTTCTTGTTCAAAAACGTCAAAAGCAGGTCATGTTTGTAATGAAAAGGCAAGTGCTAAAAGCATGTAAAATAAAACACAAAAGCCTCCCATCCACAAATGTGACCATCTGGAGGCAATCCTTGTGAACCCCTTGGTGTGTACCATCTCAGACCTTCTAGGTTTATAATAATAGCACTCTTTCCATATATATTTCATATAAATAGAGGCGCATATTATACCTACTATTCTGAAACATGATTTTTACACCCAACATCTTAAAATACAGATCTTCCTTGTTTTTAGTGTATCATAGAGTTGTACAACCAGTCATCACAATCAAAGTTAGAATATTTCCATCAGCCCCAGAAAGAAACTCCATACTTACCAGCAATCACTCCCATTTCTCCCCAACCCCTCAAGCCCAAGGCAACCACTAGTCTATTTTCTGTGTCTGTATCATTTGCCTATATTGGACATTTCATATCATTGGAATCGCACTATATGTGGCTCTTTGTGACTGCCCTCGTTACACAGCATGTTTCCAAGGTTCACCCATGTTTAGATCTTATCAGTACTTCATTCCTTTTTAAGGCTGAATGATATTCTGTTGTATGGATAGACCACATTTTGTTTATCCATTCATCGACTGATAGACTTTGGGTTGCTTCTACCTTTTGGATACTATGATTATTTCCTTAATATTTATTTATTTATGTCAGGTCTTAGTTGTAACACGTAGGATCTTTAAGCTGTGGCATGTGAACTCTTAGTTGCATGTTGTGGGATCTTAGCTGTGGCATATGGAATCTAGTTCTCTGACCAGGGATTGAACTTGGACTCCCTTCGTTGGGAACACGGAGTCTTAGCCATTGGACCACCAGGGAAGTCCCTGATAAAGGGTTTTAAACAGAGACATTACCCTGTTGGATCTGTGTTTTAAAATGTTCATTCCAGTGGGTGTGGGGGCAGGGGTTCAGAGGGGTGAGACTGGGGCCGGTGCGGGGGTGCTTGTATCACTTGTTTTAACCCTCCTGCCAGACTGCATGTTCAGAGGGCAGGGACTGTGAGAGCTGAGGTTGCATTAGAGACTCAACAGCTCTTGTTAATACTACTATCACCTCCCGTCATCACCACCAAATCACTCCCAAGTCTACTAGCACCACCAGTAACACACACCACACCAACAATTTAGCTCTTTTCCCAGAGCTATCTCAGGGAGTCCAGCCTAGTGCAGACTGGAACATCTCCAGCTCAGCAGTTTCGGTTAAAGACTGGGGCCAGAGTCAGGGGTCCAGGTCTTCTCTCTGCTGCTGAGTCACTGGGTAACCCCAGCCAGAGGTGTTCTCAGCCTCCCAAATCATTTTTCTTATCTATTCAAAGTGGGGGCTAGATTAAATGAGAGATTTTCAAAATATATATATATATATTTAGCTTAGGCCCTTGAGAAGCTTATTTGCTTAGAAATTTGGAGCCCTTGGAATATGATGTGACAATCTCCCAGCTTTGTCAACCTGGTAGAATCAGATGAGAATGAGTCTGACATTGCTGGCTTCCACTGTGCTTTCGTGGCAGGGGCCATGAATGAGAACTGAGTGGGGAGATCAGACAAATTCTGAGACCCTGAGTGAAAAAATGGAAGGGTGATGGGTCTGGGATCTCCAGGTCAGCCAGGCTGGCTGGTGCGGTTTCAGGCGTGTCTCTGGCTGGGACATACACTCCAGGTAGGAGTATAGGAAGGCCTCGTGTTCCCTTCCTGTGTACAGGAAGGGTTCTCAGCCGGAAGAACCCTTCACCTGGTTAGGACCTAGATCTCGGTTTTGAATCCCGAGCTGCCGGCCAGGCTGTGGCTACAAATAGACACAGATGAACTAAGGCTTCATAGGACAAAGGGCATCCAGGGAGAGCTGGCACCATGCTCTAGGGGACTTCTCCTTATAGGGACCCTTGGAAGCACTACTGACCAAGGGGCTAGGGCCTCATCTCCCACACACCCAGCTACCCCCTGGCAGCTCATGGTTACCTCACTTGGTCCTTGAGCACCAATATGTAAGTCCCAGAGCCACAATGTCAGTGACTTCTGAGTGGATGGCAGCCTCTCCCCCACTCCCCCTCCTCCCCTGCGGAACTAAGCCAGATAGGCAGGGATCCCTGGAGACCTGGGTGGCCTGGGAGGGCCCCATCCTGGGCCAGCCCCTGAGGGCTGGATTCTGACGGAAGGCTCTCTGCTCATCAGTCTGTCTCTCCCGCCTCCAGAGTCCAAGGGTTCAAGTGCTGGGTGCTTTGAGCTGTGTTAGGCATTATAGAGGGAGTCCGCGCAGGAGAAGGTTGGTGGATAAGCAGCATGGGATTCGAGGAGCTGCTAGACAAGGTGGGCGGCTTTGGGCCCTTCCAGCTGCGGAATGTGGCTCTGCTGGCCCTGCCCCGGGTGCTGCTACCCATGCACTTCCTCCTGCCCATCTTCCTGGCTGCTGTGCCGGCCCACCGCTGTGCCCTGCCTGGAGCCCCTGACAACTTCAGTAACCAGGACGCGTGGCTGGAGGCCCACCTGCCCCGGGAGCCTGACGGCAAGCTGAGCTCTTGCCTCCGCTTCACCCATCCGCAGGCCCTCCCCAACAGCACGTTGTGGGAAGGGGGGCAGGACCCTGGGGAGCAACCAGAGGGTGAGCCCTCCACAGTGCCCTGTCCTCAGGGCTGGGAGTACAACCACTCGGAATTCTCCTCCACCATTGCAACTGAGGTACCCGAGCTGGGAGGTTGGGGGACATGTGAGTGGATGGGTCTGCCATTGCCTTGGGTGATTACTATGTGGGCATTAGATACATTACTTTACCTTTGAGAGTCTCCGTTTACCAACCTGTAGATGGGGTCTATAACTTTAAAGCACTGAGCTTAGTTCCTGGCTTGTGGTAAAGGCCCTATGTGAGAGCTGCTATTACCACTTGGGAGGTGATTAGGGCAAGGGAGGGGCAAGTCGGCTCCAGGGAGCTGGGGCAGAGATTTGAGAAGGGTTTTTCTGTTGTAAGAGGTGGAAGAACAATAGAGGACTCCTTCTCTCCCTTCTTTTTTCCAGGCCCCAGGTCTAGGATTTATATAATTCATCTGGAGGATGGAGGAGGAGGTGGGGGACAGTCTGTCTGGGAAGGAGCAGAACTCTTGTCGTCATAGTCAAGGCCTTCCATGGGAAAAAACTGAGGTTGCAGGACTGGGGTGGGGGGCAAAGTTTTCCACCCCCCAAGCTGGAGGGAATAGTTGGGGACTTATTATCTTACATGGAGGTACCAGGATGGCACAGTTGACCTCAGAAAGCCCCAGGGTCTGGGAGAAGAGGGAGTGGTAACAGCTGGAAGGGGCCTTTGCCCATAGGAGGCCCCTCCCTGCCTGTTCCTGCAGTGGGACCTTGTGTGTGAGCAGAAAGGCCTAAACAAAGCCACTTCCACCTTCTTCTTCGCCGGTGTGCTGGTGGGGGCCGTGGTCTACGGATACCTGTCTGACAGGTGGGGTGAGGTAGAGGGGGCTGATACGGAGTGGGGTGGGGACCCCTCTTCCACCAACGGTGGTATGGGACTTCCCGTCCACAGGGTGCTGACCCTGCGTGACCCCTGTGCAGGTTTGGGAGGCGCCGCCTGCTACTGGTGGCCTACGTGAGCTCCCTGGTGCTGAGCCTGGCGTCTGCAGCCTCGGTCAGCTACATCATGTTTGCCATCACTCGCACCCTCACTGGCATGGCTCTGGCTGGCTTCACCATCATTGTGATGCCACTGGGTAAGGCACGCAAAGAATGGGTAGGACCTAGAGGACCGGAAGGAAGCAGCGGTCAAAGGTGAGACTGAGCCCATCTGGCCCTTGCTAACTGTCTTCCTGCCTCCAACCCCTGCCCTGGCCCAGAACTGGAGTGGCTGGACGTGAGACACCGGACCGTGGCAGGTGTCCTGAGCAGCACCTTCTGGACAGGGGGTGTGATGCTGTTGGCACTGATCGGCTACCTGATACGGGATTGGCGATGGCTTCTACTGACTGTCACCCTGCCTTGTGCCCCAGGCATCCTTACTCTCTGGTGAGACTTGTGGGCAGCTGGGGAGTGGGAGATACAGAAGCCAGAGACAAAATGAATCACTTCCCAGGTGTCTCAGAGGTAGAGAATCCGCCTGCCAATGCAGGAGATGTGGGTTTGATCCCTGGGTCAGGAAGATTCCCTGGAGGAGGAAATGGCAACCCACTACAGTATTCTTGCCTGGAGAATCCCATGTATAGAGGAGCCTGGTGGGCTACAGTCCATGGGGTTGCAAAGAGTCGGACATGGCTGAGCAACTGAGCACACACGCAAGGACGAGATTTGAAAGAGAAACTGAGAGATGAGGAGAAACAGTCAGTGACCAAGAGAAAGAGAGACAAACATCAGTATAAAGAGGATGGCATCAGGCATGTGAAGCAGAGAGAGAGACAACAAAATATAGACAGAGATGGAATGCCAGAGACAGAATCTCTGAGAGACAGTGAGAGACCAGGACTGAAAGGCAGATTCAGAGGCACAGACAGAGTGACAGGAGAGATGGGGATGGAGAGACAGAGCTAAGCTCAAACAGGTTGGTGCCCTGGAGGAGTGGGGGTGTGGGCAAAGCCAGCACAGGAGTCCAAACAGGAGGGTGAGAGGCTGGGTGAGGTGGGCATTTCACTGCCTCCCCCAAATGAACTGGTTTTGGATTATCCCTCTGGGTATGTCTGTGTGTCTGTCTCTTTCATCCTATGCCCTCCTGGTCACCTGTGGGAGAAGTGATAACTAGTGCTGGGAGCTGAGGTTTTGGGAGTGAGACCAATACAGTTGAGCAGAGCAGGGAATCTCAGGCTGTGGGGTACCTAGGCCTGGGCAAAGAAGAGTGGGCAGAGGTGGCTTTGAAATTGGGCCTTAACGGATGAATAATTCATTAGATGAGGAGGGTTTGGGAAGGGAACATGTTCCAGGCTGAGAGGACTGTGTGGGGAAGAGCCTGGAGGCTGACAGGGGGGCCCAGGAGGGAGATGTGGCTTAGGACGGTGACTCTTACTGAAGGGCCTCCTCCTGTCCCCCAGGTGGGTGCCTGAATCTGCCCGCTGGCTTCTGACCCAGGGCCGTGTGGAAGAGGCCCACACGTACCTGCTCCACTGTGCCAGGCTCAATGGACAGCCTGCGGGTGAGGACAGCCTGAGCCGGGAGGTGAGAGTGAATGCATGATGTGCGTGTGTGCAAGTACATGTTTGTGTGTGAGCGTGGGGGTCAGCAGGTTGCATCAAGGGTGCCCTTCCTGGGGTCCACACTGTGCAAGGAAAGCTCCTGGACCCCAGTAGAATGTCCCAAACTCTTCAGGATGTCCTACTGGCCCTGGTGGGCCACACCCTTTGCTCAGGGCCCACCCTACTCAGCTCCCACCAGCATCGCCTCCCCCTCTACTGCAGAAGAGAAGGATAGGGATCCAGGGAGAACAAGGTACCTTGCTCAGGCCTCACAGCCGACTCTGGCATCACAAACCCTCCTCCTCCCCCACCAGGCCCTGAACAAAGTGGCTGCCGCAGAGCGGACGGTCCGAAGACCCTCGTATTTAGACCTGTTCCGGACACCACGGCTGAGATACATCTCACTGTGCTGCATGGTGGTGTGGTGAGGAGGGAGCCTGACCTTGGCCAGGCGGGGTGTGGGAGGGGCGGGCTCCAGCTGGTGCTGAGTGTGACAGGACACGGGACAAGTGAAACTAACTGAGGATGAAGGGAGGGTCAGTTTCTGGGGGGATTGGACTCTGGAAGGTCAGGATGGAGCCGGCGTCAGAGATACGCGGGGGCAAACGCAAGCTCTGCCGCTTCCTTACTGTGAGCCCTTGGACAGGTAGATCACTTAGCACCTTGAGCCTCAGTGCCTCTGTTGTACGACCGGACGCCATTAGTTCATCTCACGGGGTTGTTGTGAAGATTAGGTCAGCTGTTTGGGCCACCGGCATGTGCTGCACACTCAGAAGGGATTATGGAGACTGGGAAGGTCATGGGCAGTGGGCTCCGAAGGTGGGGGAGATGGTACCTCTAAAAGGCCTAAGGCTCCTGAGAGGACAATGGGGCCCGAAGGAGGGCCCCTGAGTGGCATCGCGACCCCTTCAGGTTTGGAGTGAACTTCTCTTACTACGGCGTGAGCCTGGACGTGTCGGGACTGGGCCTGAACGTGTACCTGACGCAGCTGGTGTTCGGGGCCGTGGAGCTGCCCTCCAAGCTGCTGGTCTATCTGTCAGTGCGCCACGCGGGACGCCGCCTCACGATGGCTGGAACGCTGCTTGGCGCCGCGCTCGCTTTGGGCTTCAGGCTACTGGTGTCCCCCGGTGAGCCCCGCCCATTCCCGTAGGCCCCGCCCCCTGGCCGAGAACCCGCCCCACCCCATCCCGGAAGCCCCGACTCAAGGCCAGTTAAGTCCCGCCCTCTCCCGAGACTGCGCCTCCTAGCCTGGAGAACCTCGGTTATTCGGCAAGGCCTGCTCACTGCCTGAACCCCTTTCCCCCCAGAGATCAAGTCCTGGAGCACCGCCCTGGCAGTGATGGGGAAAGCTTTTTCTGAAGCTGCCTTTACCACTGCCTACCTGTTCACGTCGGAGTTGTACCCTACCGTGCTCAGGTGAGGGCTCCCAGGCAAGCCACCTGGAGGGAGGGCTTGTTAGTCACATCTCTTACTAACATCCTAGAGGCGTATACTGTACCCCGGTCGCTGTCATCCATCCCTTACAGACCTAATCTGAGCCGTCTGGTTTGCCTAAATCTGGGAAGAGGTGGGGCATTTAATCTTTACTAAGTGACCCTGAGCAAAGTCAGACAACTTCTCTGGGGCTCCTTTAAAAGAAAACAGTCGCAAAAGGCCCCATCTGTCCAACTCATCCCATCCTACTCACCACAGCCCAAGCAGAGCTGCCCTTGGGGGGGTTGTCTCTGGACATAAGGCTCTTTCAGGTAGCTATTGACAGGTGGAGAGGAGATGGGCAGACAGCTGGCATGTTGAGAAAGCCCTCTGTCTCCTCTAGCATGGCAGAGTCTATTCCAGCTGCTGACCTCTTCCTTTCACACCACCCTCTCCCCATCCTCTTTCTAATGACTTCTTTTTTTCCCTTCTGCAGTACCTGATTGGTACTATCAGAACGGGGGCCCATCCTCCTGTGGGTGCTCGCTTGAGGGCCCCTGGGCTTGGGAGTGGGTGGGAAGACCACCTGAAAGAAGCCCCAGTTTTCTTACTGTCTGGGGAGAAGGGGGCACCAGGGCCTGCCAGCCCAGAAGGGGAGCCCCGTGAGGCATGACTGCAAGTAATTTCAAGTACCAGCCCTCTCCTCTGCCCTCTCTCTGAACAGACAGACGGGGATGGGGCTGACTGCACTGGTGGGCCGGCTAGGGGGGTCTTTGGCCCCACTGGCAGCCTTGCTGGACGGACTATGGCTGTCACTGCCCAAGCTCGCTTATGGGGGGATCGCCCTGCTGGCTGCCTGCACTGCCCTCCTGCTACCAGAGACAAAGCAGGCACAGTTGCCAGAGACCATCCAAGATGTGGAGAGGAAGAGGTGTGTGCACAGGACTGTGTCTGTGTGAGCACGTGCATGTGGGTATGGGTGTCCAGGTACCTGACATCTTAGATAAGATTCAGAGCGGGAGCCATGTCAGCACATGTGTCATGTATGCGAGTGTGCATGGGAGCATGACCTGAGGTGTGTATAAAAGTGTCCATGAGTCCATACCTGTGTGTGTGTCCGGGAAGAAGAGGATGTGTACACACACTCAGGTACGCCTACATGTCAGGGATGTGTCAGGCATGTGTGGGAGTCACTTGTGGGAGTGCATGTGTTTGCATGTCAAGAGCTGGGGGAAGCCCTAGGCCAGCCCTCAGGGGCAGGCTGGGGTGGTTGGCTGAGAGGCTAAAGCCCACCATTGCTCATGACTCCTTCCTCCCCAGTGCCCCATCCAGTCTTCAGGAGGAAGAGATGCCCATGAAGCAGGTTCAGGACTGAGTGGTATCAAGGGCAGGCCCTCTACAGAAGTTCTGCAGCAGGGGCTGAGAGAACAGAAGGGCAGACCCTGGAACTCGGGCGGGGACAGCGAACCCCCTGCCTGGGGCTGCAGTTGCTCTCTCTGTTCTCATCCAACCTGACTATTTGGCCTCTAGTAACACAGCAGCTTCTCAGAATGCAGTGGGCTGCTGGAGAAGTCTGGCACCCCTCTCATGGCTGGGAGGATTTTATAAATAGAGGTGCCCCTGGAGCTGTGGGATAAGCCCTGGATGAGAAGCCACTGAGTCTGGCCCTGGGTTCTGGTCCCAGCTTTGTCACTGATCTCTGGGTGACCTTGGGCTTGTGACTTTCCCTCTCTGGGTCTTTCTGGTTATCTCTCAAATGGATAATGAAGCCTCTTAGCAGACCTCACCACAGTATCTATCTCCTCTCATGCTCAAATGAGATGCTAAGGTACTTCTTCTAGAAATGGTGCTAAAGAAATAACTGTCCTGTGATACTTCTGGTACCAGTAGGGCTGTTGGGCATGCTGTCCACTGTGTGGGGCTGGGCCTGCCCAGTGTCAGAGCCAGGGAACCAGGAGAACAGAGCTCTTTGTTCCTGAGGCTGACTTTGCTACCTCCCAGGCACTCTGCAGGTTAATGCACCCCCTCACCCCTACACTCCCCACCCTGCAACCCACTGTCTAGGCCTCGTGTCTAAAGAAGAATTGAAGGCATGGGAGCCAACGTTTTATTGGAGAAGCAAAAATAAACACAAGTTTTATGAGTACCTTGAAGTTACAGAATTTTCTGGGTCAAGGGATTGGAAAGACCAAGAGGCTACCCTTCAATTGAGGTGGGCCTGTGTCCCCTGGCCAGATAGGAATGGGAGAGGGAGGAGTTGGCAGAGAAAGTGTAGACTCTGGTCTACCATGGAGCCTAGGCCCAGGCCGCCAGAATCCCACCTTCTCCCACTGTCATGGAACTAGAAAATTCTGTAGCTTCCACTGGACCATGGAGGGGTTGATGGAAGACCCGGGTTAGTGTGACCTCTCCTGTGAGTATTTCATTTAGATTTTATCTCCACGGGGTCATAGATGTAGCAGCCCACATCACCAATGTTCACACCTGAAGGAGAGAACCCCATCACCAAAGGCCTTGAGGTTGGGGGTCGCTGGGCTGAAGGCTGGAGGGAACTGGGAGGGGCCTGCAGTGTGTTTGACCACAGGGGAAGTTGTCCACACAGACCCACATGCCATACTTCAGGCCCAGCGTCTGGGGTGGGGCTGCCCACCTTTGGGGCCAAACAGGTAGCCATAGCAGGGAATGTGGCAGTAGGGGGCGCCGTCATGCTGGGACACAGAGAGAAAGAGAGACGTCTCAGCTTGGCTCTTTTCCAGCCTCCCTTCCAGCATAGTCACCCACCCCTGCCCTGCTCACCTCAGCGTGACTCCCAGCAGTCAGGGTCTTCCGGCACCGCTGGCACCTCAGGCAGGGTCGGTGCCAATTTCTGCCCAAAGACATCACCGTCTCAGCTGGTAGAGGAGAGGTGGTAGTTCCAGGGACAGAGCAGGGAGACCCACTTGCCTGGCACCACCTCCCTCCGTTAGCCTTCTGTTGTCACTTACCAAAATAGACGGGTTCCTCACAGCCCGGGCACAATGAGGTCTCCCCAGTGAATGTCTTCATGTGGGGAGGGCCTTTAAGAGGAAGAGGCCCCCAGCTAGGGCTAAGATGGGAGCCAGGCCTAATCAGGGCCCATCAGCCCTGGCTTGTATATGGCACTGTCCTCTTCCAAAAGCCAGGCTCATCCCACAGCCTCCCAACCACATGGACATGAGCCTGCTTTTCTCAGGCAGAGCTGAGTCCCCTCTGACTCCATCTCCTGCCCCATCCCTGTCTGCAGGAGGGACCACCTGCTTCCTTCTCATCCTCCCAGGGGCTCAGGTGTCCACCAGTCCAACTCTGTCAGCAACCCAATCCTCAGGAAACCTGAGCTGATACAGGAGCTGGCCAGGGCAGGGGTGTCAGGTGTTGGGGAGCACAGTGTCACTGTCCACTCAGGGGATGAAGGAACAGGGACGGAGAGGAATGAAAGAATGTGAGGGGCTGGCCCATCTCAGTGACCCCTCACACTAGGTTATTCCTTCCATGGCCCTGAACTGGGAGAGGCCTGAGTTCTAGGCCAGCTTTGCCTCTGATTAGCTGCATGACTGCACAAGTTCACTTGCCCTCTACAGACCAGTTTCCTCACCTGTAAAGTGGGGGTGATAATGCCATCTGCCCAATTTACCTCTTACTCAGCAGCTGACATGAGGAAATATCAGAAAAGGAGCCAAGGAGAAGACTTTGCCGTGAACAAGGTTGTAGGCGTGTGAAGAGGGAGCGGAGGACTAGGCGGGGTACTGCCACCTGGTCCCACCTCCTGTTCCATTCTGGGGAAGGGTCAGGAGGAATTCCTTGTCTGGGGCCCAATCTCACTTACTTTTCTTGCCCTGAGGGAGGCCAGTCCTGGGCCTGGGGGGGCTGAAGCTGCTGGGGCTAAGGTGAGTGGTGCTGGCAGGTGTGGGAATGGGAGGTTTGTAGAGGTAGGAGCCCACACCACCAATGTTCACCCCTGCAGAGAGAAGAGGGGAGGTCAGGCTTGAGTCTCCAGCTCCCAGCCACACAGAGGGTTCTGCTATCCCCTGGCCCTTCCCAGACTGGTACTTACCTCTGGGTCCAAAGAGAGCCCCATAGCATGGTTTGTGGCAATATGGCCTTCCGTTGTGCTAGGTACAAGCAGAGGGAAGAGGACTGCTTAGGGCCCAACAGGGCCTCTCCTGTGCCCCACAGGATTTTCCCCAAGACAGGCTGCCAGGTGTGACTGTCTACTGGCCTGGACTGGAGGGAATGGGAGGAGTGAGGGGTGAGCTGGCATGCCAGAATTGCCACAGTGGCCAGAGAAAAAGGGAAAGAGCACGTCAGGAAGCACAGCTGTTTCCCAACCCTACCCCACAAGGCACGGATCTATCAGCACAATTCAGGCTCCCCCAATCCTGGCTCGTATGGTGCCTATTGGGTAGGTGATCTTGGGAGTTGGCTGCTGAGGCTGCCTTTGGTGGGCAGATGGTGCTGAAACCGGGGGTCGGGGTGGGGGGGGTGGGGGGTGGTATCTCAGGGATAGTGACAGACACAGAGCTGTGCGCCCTAGCTAGGTCTCACCTCTGCATGCCCTCCTGGGGACAGGACGCTGTGGCAGTGCTCACATTTCAGGCAGAATGGGTGCCAGTTCTTGCCCAGGGAGCTCACTTTCTCTGCTGCGGAGGACAAGGTGGAATCGTGCAGAGGGGAGCCAGGCCAAGCAGAAGGCGCCCTCCTTTCCCCTCTTGTTCCCGCCCACCCTGGCTCCTAGAGGCGAGGGGGAGTGTCTCCGGGAGGCCAGCTCCATCCCGCCCGAGTGCCCTGCACCCAACAGGTGGAAAGAGGGCCCGGAACTAGTTGCCAGCTCCTTGCGTCCTCAGGGAACCCAGTAGTTCTCACTTGCCCCGTCTTCTCCCCTTTCTCCACCCAGGCCTCACCAAAGAAAACGGGTTGCTGACAACGCGGGCAGGTCCAGCTCATGGCTCCGCTCTGAGCTGCAAGCGCCGTACAGTGTAGAGGCAAGTCAGCCGGGGCCCAGTTCCCGCCCCCTCTGCTGGCCCCGCCCACGGCTTGGCCCTGAGCCTCTTAGGGCGGGATCTGCTGCTGCTTGGTTCCAACCGGCGGACAGAAATTTAGACCCACTCCAACTGGGGAACGCAACTTCCAACAACTGTCTCGGACCAGTGGACAGGAGAGAAGGCCCTGAGGCTAGACTGGGAGGGGACGGAGTAATGAGGACGCCTGGAAAGGTGGCACTAGTTTCTGGCTTGGTAAAGAGGGGAAAACTGTTCACAGTGTAGACGCCAGGAAAACACTATTATTTCCCCGAAGTGAGGAGGTAGGCATTTTTTTAAATGGTTTAATTTCGCCTCATCAGTAGCAGATGGTTAAGAACGGAATCCGGAGGTCATCTCTGTTGAGCAAATTACTCAACTTAACTTTCCTTCAGGCAAATTACTTAACTTTCCTCTGCCTCCATTCTTTTTTTTTAAAAATTGGAAGATAATTGCTTTACAATATTGTGTTAGTTGCTGCCATAAATCACCATGAATCAGCCGTAGGTACACATATGCCCCCTCCCTCTTGAACCTCCCCCAACAACCTCCCACCCCATCCCACACCTCTGAGCTATCACAGAGCACCGGATTTGAATCCCTGCCTCATACAGCAAATTTCCACTGGCTATCTAATTTTACATATGGTAATGTAAATGTTTCAGTGCTACTCTTTAAATTTGTAAAAATACGGAATGGTTCTCCAATTTGCGTGTCATCCTTGCACAGGGGCCATACTAATCTCTGTATGGTTCCAATTTTAGTGTATGTGCTGCCAAAGTGAGCACCTGCCTCCATTCTTATCTGTACAATGAGTAGTGAAATAAATTTCTCCCTCATAGGATTGTGGTGAGAATTACATAAGTTAATACGTGCAAAGTGCTCAAACAGCACCTGCCTGGTACCTAAATGCTATAAAGTGATAACTATTATTATGATAGATCCCATAATGAATTCAAAACTTAGTCCGGAAGCCCCAAAACATGGTCAAAACATGGCTTGCTCAGAAAATTATAATGCTTATTAAATTTAAAAGTATAATTCAAACAACAATTACATATTCCTAATTTAGTTTAAGATGTTTTAGTATTTGTTAAAAGTAGTCCAGCAATGCTTCAAAGGACAGTTCAAAGAAATATAAACCCACAAAATGAGAGAAAGTATTTGCAAACATATATCTGATGAGGATCTTGTAATCAGAAATAAAGGACTTTTATGACCTAACAATAAAAAGACAACCCAATTAAAAACTGGGAAAACTGGGAAAAGAATTTGAATAGACATTTTTCCAAAGAAGATATACAAAGGTTAACAACACATGAAATGATGCTCTACATCGTTTGTCATTAGGGAAATGAAAATCAGTACCACAAGGAGATACTTTTTTATACCTACTAAATGGCTATCATAAAAAAATGAGTGTTAGTGAGGATGTGGCAAAACTGGACCCCTCATATAATGTTGATGGGAATGTAAAATGTGTAGCCCTTTGAAAAATAGTCGGGCAATTCTTCAAAAAGTTAAACTCAAGAGTTATCATCAGTTCAGTTCAGTCGCTCAGTCGTGTCCGACTCTTTGCAACCCCATGAATTGCAGCACGCCAGGCCTCCCTGTCCATCACCAACTCCCGTACTCAAACTCATATCCATCGAATCGGTGATGCCGTCCAGCCATCTCATCCTCTGTCGTCCCCTTCTCCTCCTGCCCCCAATCCCTCCCAGCATCAGGGTCTTTTCCAATGAGTCAACTCTTCGCATGAGGTGGCCAAAGTATTGGAGTTTCAGCTTCAGCATCAGTCCTTCCAATGAACACTCAGGACTTATCTCCTTTAGGAAGGACTGGATGGATCTCCTTGCAGTCCAAGGGACTCTCAAGAGTCTTCCCCAACACCACAGTTCAAAAGCATCAATTTTTTGGTGCTCAGCTTTCTTCACAGTCCAATTCTCACATCCATACATGACCACTGGAAAAACCATAGCCTTGACTAGACAGATCTTTGTTGGCAAAGTAATGTCTCTGCTTTTTAATATGCTATCTAGGTTGGTCGTAACTTTTATGACCCAGCAATTGCAGCCCTAGGTGCAACTGACTACACAAACACAAAAAGCATTTGTCGACACAAAAACTTGAACATGAATATTCATAGTACTGCTGTTCACAATAGCCAAAAGGTAGAAAAACCCAAAGTCAATCAACTGATAAATGGATAAACAAAACACACTCTATGATAGACTATTCTTTTGCCATAAAAGAAATTAAGTACTACCTAGCAATCCCACTCCTGCATACACACGAAGGAAACCAGATCTGAAAGAGACACATGCACCCCAATGTTCATTGCAGCACTGTTTATAATAGCCAGGACATGGAAGCAACCTAGATGCCCATCAGCAGACGAATGGATAAGGAAGCTGTGGTACATATACACCATGGAATATTACTCAGCCATTAAAAAGAATTCATTTGAATCAGTTCTAATGAGATGGATGAAACTGGAGCCCATTATACACAGTGAAGTAAGCCAGGAAGATAAACACCAATACAGTATACTAACGCATATATATGGAATTTAAAAAGATGGTAACGATAACCCTATATGCAAAACAGAAAAAGAGACACAAATGTACAGAACAGACTTTTAGACTCTGTGGGAGAAGACGAGGGTGGGATGTTCTGAGAGAATAGCATTGAAACAAGTATACTATCAAGGGTGAAACAGATCACCAGCCCAGGTTGGATGCATGAGACAAGTGCTCAGGGCTGGTGCACTGGGAAGACCCAGAGGGATGAGATGGAGAGGGAGGCGGGAGGGGGGATCGGGATGGGGAACACATGTAAATCCATGGCTGATTCATGTCAATGTATGGCAAAAACCACTACAATATTGTAAAGTAATTAGCCTCCAACTAATAAAAATAAATGGGGGGGAAAAAAAGCCAGACCAAAAAAAAAAAAAAGAAAGAAAGAAATGAAGTACTGATTCAAGCTACAACATGAGTGAACCATAAAAACATTGTTAAGAAGCTGGACACATAACACCATGTATTACATGATTTCATTTATATGAAACATCCAGAATAGGAAAATCCATAAAGACAGAAAGTAGATTAGTTGTTCCCAGGGGTTTAGGGGAGGGACAGTTGGAAGTATCTACTAGTGAGGACCAGGTCTCTTTACGGGGAAATAAAAATGATCTGGCATTAGACAGTGGTGATATCTTGTGAATATACTAAATATCTTGTGAATGTACTAAGGGTTTGTACACTTTAAAAGGGTGACATTTATGGTATGTGGATAACGTCTTAATAATAATGCCTGAAGGGAACTACTTAAAAAAAAAGTCAGTTCAGCAAATGAGGGGCAGAAGAGAGATTACTTTGCACCAGGGCCCCAGCTGAGGAGACAGTCCCCTGATGAAATATCATTTAGAGTTTTGGGGAGTAAATGCCTCTGTTTTGTCAAGTCAGTTCAGAAAAGGCTGAAGGGGGCATGTGTGCTAAACCCATCACTGGGCTGCAGCTGCCCTGTTGGGGGAAAAGGAGTCCTATTTGTGTCTTAGGAGTTGGAGAATGTGTCTGAACTTCAGTCCCTTCATCTGGGCAATGGGGATATGACTGGTGTCTGAACTTCTTCTATTCAACACTCCTGTTCCCTCATTTGTCTCTGTGAGTACTTTCTGCTTCTAACACTTGTTTTATCCTCCTCAGTGACTTCTAAAGGTGGAAGGCTTACACATTGTGAAATAAACTTTTCTATGCTTTCTCATCATTTCTTGTTTGGGGGAATATTCAAGATCCTTAGTTATGTAATTGTTTCTTGAAAGGATTCTTCAATAAACTTGAAAAATTACTCTCCACTGATATTTTACTGTCATGTTTCTGCCTCTTTCACATGTTTCTTCTTCAAAAAGGCAGTTTGAGGTTCACTGCCTTTTGCACTCTATGGCTCTCTGAACAAAGTCCCACATTAGGAGTTTGGGAGGACTTCATTGTTTTATTCCTGGAGATGCTGCCTCCATAAGGAAGGCTAACTTCATCAGTCCAAGGATCTGTCCTCAGAATTTCCAGGGCACATCAAATAATCCTTTTCTAAGGTTCCTTACCTCTTTCTGCATTGGGTCACCTTGTGCCCATACCTCAGCCTCCTGGTTGGGTTATCTTTACCCTGGCATCCAGTATAGGGCTCCACACAGAGAAATAAGCATTGAACTGTAAATACCACGCTGCTTTCATACAACTTGCAAGGAGTCAGTGGGCAGGTCCTTTACTGCTCCCCATCTTCTGTGGCCTTCCTATATTGAATGGCCACAACAAATATACTATGCCTCACCTTTTCTATTTCAGTGCTTATGAAAGACTAGCCAAGTCTAGTCTTTCAAATATTTTCAAATACTCCTTTCCAAGTATTTGCCATCCATGTACAGGTACAGCAAATCACAGTATTCCACTCTTCTTCTTTGCCTGGCTTCCATTATTCTGACTCTAACCCAAGAGTCTTTGTAAAGAATATTAACAGGGAAAAATAACATCTCTTGTAAGAATGCATTTGCAGTTACTGACAGTGGTTGTTTTGAATACTTTGTGTGACTAAAGCCTCTGAAATATTTTAACAAATACCACAAATAAGTCCAGTTGAGTGTATTACCTACTCAACTGAGAGGGTATAGTTTGTATCATCTAAGAGGCAGGCCCCTCTTCTATCAAGATGACTATTCCCCTAATTGCCCCCTGCTTTTTCCTGCACATTCCTGTCATAGTATCTGTAATGTTGTGTTACACTTGTTTACTTTTCTAACTTTCTTCAGTTGACAGGTTGAGACTTACTTATGAGTGTATCTATAGTACCAAGTTTAGTGGGGGTGCTCAGCAAATAATAGTTATTATTACTAGTACACTACTACTAGGAAAGTGAAAAGACTGGCTTAAAACTCAATGTTTAAAAAACAAAGACCATGGCATCTGGTCCCATCACTTCAAGACATAGATGGGGAAACAATGGAAACAGTGACGGACTATTTTCTTGGGCTCCAAAATCACTGTGGACAGTGACTGCCGCCACAAAATTAAAAGACACTTGCTCCTTGGAAGAAAAGCTATGACCAACCTAGACAGCATATTAAAAAGCAGAGACATTACTTTGCCGACAAAGGTCCATACAGTCAAAGCTATGGTTTTTCCAGTAGTCATGTATGGATGTGAGAGTTGGACCACAAAGGCGGCTGAGTGCTGAACTGATGCTTTTGAACTGGGCCACTGGATAAAACTCTTGAGAGTGTCTTGGACTACAAGGCGCTCAAACCAGTCAATCCTAAAGGAAATCAACCTTGCATATTCATTGGAAGGACTGATGCTGAAGCTGAAACTCTAGTACTTTGGCCACCTGATGGGAAGAGCTGACTCACTGGAAAAGACCTTGATGCTGGGAAAGATTGAAGGCAAGAGAAGGGGACGACAGAGGATGAGATGATTGGATGGCATCACCAACTTAATGGAACATGAGTTTGAGCAAACTCCGGGAAACAGTTTGCTCTATTTCCCGGAAGGACAGAGAAGCCTGGTATGCTGCAGTCCATGGAATCACAGAGTCGGACATGACTAAGCAACTGAACAACTACTACTACTACTATTAAAGTTGCCTATTAACACTTTATGTTGTATTGTTAGGTATATATATGTTTTATAATTGTTTTCTCAATTAATTGACCCTTTTATTGTTGTTGTTAGATGAAGAAACAAGCTTTTCAACTCTAAGTGAGTGGTAAATGGAGATAATGACCTCCAACACCTAGCGGACTGTCACAGGGAAGAGGTGTTACTACTACTGAGTCTACTACTGAAACCCCTGAATAGAAGCCATAGGGAAGCAGATTTGGATTCAGTCCAAGAAAAGAACCTGCTAATAGAGTCAAGCATGGAGTGGCTGCTTCAGACAGTAGTGAGCTTCCTGTCTTTGGATGTTACAAGTAATGCTGGAGAACATACCAACTGTTCATCAGTGTTACAGAAAGAATCCAAGCATCATATACAGACATCTTTAAGGTTTCTTCACAATTTGATGATATATTATTTTGTGATTCCATTCTCCAAGAGGGTTTGAAATTTGTGTTAGCAAGGGAGCATTGCTAAAATAGTGGCAGCTAACACCTATGGAATGCCAATCACAGGCACTGTACTTGTTATTTCTGATCCAACAACGTGATGAGGGATTTCAATGTTACATTACCAACTATAAAGAAAAGGAAAGTGGCTTGGAGAGGTTAAGAAATGTGTTCAACATTATACATTATAGACCTTCAAGCATTCTGACTGTTGAGTTCATACTTTTCCTACCTGATGCTCCTAAGGATGGTTTCTGCTAAGCTATCGATGTGTTTCAGTCTGAAAGGATACTACACTTGTCTGCACAGCATCTCTGTACCTGAAGATGAGGACCTATCCAGGTAACTAATGGGTTGAGATACAAGAGGCAGGGAAATGTCATTAAAACTTTTCCATGTCTTCTTAGCACCTTCAAGATAAAGTATTGTTTTAATTAATGTATTTTTGGCAGTATTGGGTCTTCGTTGCTATGAGCAGGGCTTCTGTAGTTGTGGCATTGAGGGGGTACTCTTCATTGTGGTGCACAGGCTTCTCATTGTGGTGGCTTCTCTTGTTGCAGAGCACAGGCTGTAGGCATGCAGGCTTCAGTAGCTGTGGTGCGTGGGCTCAGCTGCCCTGCAGTATGTGGGATCTTCCTAGACCGGTGATCAAACTTGTGTCCCCTGCACTGACAGGTGGATTCTCAACCACTGGACCACCTGGGAAGTCCCTCAAGATAAAATTTTTAACTTGGCTCTAGGATTTTCCAGTCTTCTAAGCCATTTCTCCTGTTGCCTCAATTTCTGTAATTATACTAAATGAGCTTCTTAAATCTGCCAAGTTCTTTCCTGCATTAGAGCCTTTGCAGATGCTACCTCTTTTCTGGGAACTTGCTTCTCCAATATCTTCACTTCACTAATTCCTGCCTACCTCAGCTTTCCCTCTCACCTATTTAGAACCAGGCTATTGGCCCCAGGCACTCCCTCCTATAGCATCCTGTGCTGGGGGTAAAGGGAGTGCAACCTATGATAGCTATGTTTTCCCTTCCTGAGTGCTGAATCAAATGAGGAAAAATAGGTCTGCCAACTTCCTGCCCACCTTTCCCACCACAATCTAGGCTCTGTCTACCCCATTAGTCTGTGACCCTGGGAAGGCAGGACCCAGGACTATGTATGCTTCCAGTGTCTTGCTCAATTTCTGGCACATGGTACTCAATAAATATTTTTTTGTGAATGAATGTCAAATGTTGCACACACGTATCCCTCCAGTATGAGTAGATGAGGACCAGTGGGAGATATGTGCAGTTATCAGTGGACTGGTAGGGGTTGAAAGTTTTGTTATAACAAAAGCCCTGGAGCAAGAGGAGTTCAGCTGTCAAGGAGTAAGAATCAGTAGTTGTTTCTTAATATACATAAGAATCAGCATGTAAGATGCAAAATGGAATACAATTTAAACTGATCCTGATTATAAATATTAGGTAACTAATAAAGTAAAAAGAGAACTGAAAATTTGCTTGGGCAGTAAATCAGTACCTCTAATTACAGTCATTCACAAGAACTTACTAATTAAGTCGAATTAGCAGGTAACACAATTATGCCATCATTAAATATATGGCAAAGGAGAGACTGCAGGAAAGTGTTATATAAACTATAAAGCACCTTACTGATGTGGTTGTTATCATGTGTCAGGTTAGTGCTGCAATGAGTTTTAATTACAACTATAAATCACTCATTTTATACTATAGTAGACTTGTTCAAGTACATGGTCATATGCTTGTGACTTTTAAGGCATTATCAAAATTTGTATCTACAATGACTCCTTTGAAAGGTTTCGCTCAGTTATGTATATTACTGAAAAATCAGTCTTAGCTCTTTATCATTGTGTTTTTCAACCTTTATTACCCATAGCCCTTGTGCTTTCTCACTCCATGTTTTGAATATCCCCTCCAAATAGAAAGCTTTACTTTCTATAGTTTATAAACAAAAAGTGAAAACAAAAAAAAACCCCACAAAAATAGAAACATACACACAAAACTGAAATACTTTCTTATAATACACTAATCATCCCACTTGTAGGTAATTGCTGCTGCATAATCAACATTATTTATGAAGCTTTCAAGAGTCTGTCCAACTTTTCCCTTGTTTCCCAGCATCAACTTGCCATCAGATGAAGCTGTTGAGAGCACTCTGTATTAGCTACTTGTGGTTAGCTGCTTAGCACAACTGAGAAAACTACATTTTGTGATTCAGTGGCATCAGCTGGACTAATTCAGAATCAAGACAGTCAGAAAGGACTTCTTGACTCTTCACCATGGCTGCCTTCAAACATATGCTTGTGGACTGTAACCCACCAGGCTCCTCTGCCCAAGGGAATTCCCAGGCAAGAATACTGGAATGGGTTGCCATACCCTCCTCCAGGGGATCTTCCCAACCCAGGGATCGAACTCATGTCTCCTGCATCTCCTGCATCGCAGGCGGATTCTTTACCGCTGGGCCACCAGGGAAGCCCTAACATACATTTGTGAAGAAATCAATAACAGCTTTAAATGATGGTTTTCCATGCAAAGATGGATTTGGCTTCTCAAGTATTACTTGGGAATGTGCATTTCATCCGAAACTATTTTAAAAAATGACCTCCAAATAATCGGCAGCATGAAAAATGTATCCATATGCTGGAAACAGAGAAGAGGAGTGAAACTTGGTGGTCAGCTTACTTACAAATCTGATAGATGGTGACAGTGCTCCTTGGTGGAAACTATCTGCAACTTCCTCATCTTATCACTAAGGTCTGGGGGTAATTTTTTTTTTATATAATATACAAAAATAGTTCTTCCAGGTCATGAGACTTTGTAATAAGACTAAAACAGTTTAATCTTATGAATTTAAATAAATGCAAATGCTTACCTTTTTATAGAGAAGTCTTTCAGTTCCTCTATGAAGTTCAAGTTCACAGAATCAGGAGCCAAGTTCTATCCTCTTCCCAACTCCTAAATGATTGGGTTCTTTCTCCTCTTCTCCTGAGCTTTTGGAACACGTAGAGCTATAAGGTCTTTATTTCTAATCTCTTATACCCCACACCTCACCACCAAAAAAAAGGCAGCAATTACTAGTATCTTAGTGGAGATAAAAACCTGAGCACCTATCCTTTGATAAAAAGCCACAAAGGCGGCGGCTACAAACAAAGAAGGTACTGAATGAACATTTTATTTTCTACTTAGAAGCATTTCTTTTGGAGAATTTCATTTTCCTTAGTGCACATTAATTCAACTTAGTCTAGATTCCTCAGTAAGGTAGACCCTGCCTTCCCAGGGTGAGCTAATGACCAGGGCTTGGTCTGGATACTTCATCCACTTGGCCACAGTAATTGTTCAAAGATAGAAATGTAGCCCAATTCATATGAATCAACATCCTCCCTGAGATTTTTTTGGAGCTATAAGGAAGGATACACTCTCATTTCCTACATAGAAGCCTGTAAAAACAATTGCAACTTGAGACTGCAGGGGTTAACTTGCCCCTTGATGAAGAGAAAATGAGAAGGTAAGCAGAGCTGAGGAAATGGGGAACAAAGAGGCCCAATGATACCTCTGACATCCTGGATCTAATTCTGACTTGGTTTCCCAGTTACCAAACCACAAATTACCACCTAGTCTTTTTTTTTTTTTCTTAAGCTGTGTGAGTTCAGTTTCTGTTACAACCAAAATAGTCCTAATTAAGGATTTGGACAGTTCTCCAAAGAAGATACACAAATGGCTGATAAGCACATGAAGAGATGCTTGACATCATTATCATTAAAGAAATGCAAATCAAAACAATAAGGATACCACTTCATACCCACTAGGATGGCTATAATTAAAAAAGAAAAACAGAAAGTAACAAGTGTTGGAGGTCCAGTGGTTAAAAATCCTCCTGCCAATGCAAGGAACAAGGGTTTGATCCCTGGTCTGGGAAGATTCCACGTGCCATGAGGTAACTAAGCCCATGTGCCACAACTAATGAAGCCCGTGTGCCTTAGAGCCAATGCTCTGTAAAAAGAGAAGATACTGCAATGAGAAGCCCACACGTTATGACTAGAGAGTAGCTCCCACTTGTCACAACTAGAGAAAACCCATGCACAGCAATGAAGGCCCAGCATAGCCAAAAATAAACAAATAGATTTTAAAAATTAAAAAATAAATATATATTTTTAAAAGTGTTGGAAAGATGTGGAAAAAATTAAACCTCACATTTCTGGTAGGAATGTAAAGTGGTATAGCTGCTGTGGAAAACAGATTGACAGTTCCTCAAAAAGTAACATACTGTAACGTCACAGAAATGGCAGAGCAGGGAGCTCCAAGAATCAGTTCCTCCACTGAAGTTATCATTAAGCTGGCAAAAACTGACAGAATCAACTTCTTGAGAACTTTGGAATCTAATAAAAATTTTACAATGGAGTCCAACCAGTGGTGTGCTTAATGAAAAAAGTAACGCAAAATTTCAGTAAAAAAGCACTGCAGCTTTTTTGCTTACCTATCTAACATGCCTCATTCAACTGCTTGGAGGTGGCCACTGGTGGACTGGTGGCAGTCCACACTCCTGGTACAGCTTGCTAGTGCCAGGAGAAAGCAATAGGCTTGCACCTATTTGAAAGCATGCACCTTGTTCTCAAAAGATTTTAGCTGTGAGTTTTGCCTTGTTTGGTGGTTCCCTGAAGGATCTGTGGTAAGGCTGACCCTGTTTTGCTTCCCTCAAGCTGGAGCAGCTTTCAAAACATTCACTGAAAGCATTTAAAGACATAAACTACCAGTGGCTGCCTAGATAAAGAAACAATGAATGGAACAAGCAGGAGACACATCCAGAAGTCTGGAAGGGAGAAGACTGAGGAGGAAGACACACAGGGAAATAAGAACTCTAAATGGCTACCAGGTGTATGGGGAAATTCAGCATGAAAAATACATGCCCAGGGACAGAAAAAGGTTCAGAAAAGACCTGAGAGGACCTTAGGCTTGCATGTTCAGCTAAACTTTGGGCTTCATGCAGCCAGAAGGTGAAGGTTAAGGCAGAGTTCTAGAAAAATTGGCTTAGCACTGAAGTATTGCCCCCCAGATCAGTGTCTGCAAAGACCAGGTGAGGTGGGATTTTAGTCTGTTTTTGTTCAATTTTCCACTCCAGGCATTTAAAGAAATCTCCATCAGGTCACTGACTGCTGTGATAATGGAACAGAGATTTAAGGACCACACACAAACACACAGTCTTAACAAAAACAGTTTGGAAAATTCAATAAACAAACGATGGCTACAGACTTCAATAATCAACAGCAAACCCTGGGAAGGGGATCTGATTCCCAGGCTGATACGTTGTAATAGTCAAAATGTCCAGTTTTAAACAAAAAAATCACAAGGTATAAAAAGAATAAAGAAAATATGGTTCATTCATAGGAAAAAAAGAAATTTATAGAAACCATCACCAAGGAAGCCCAGGCACTGGACTTACTAGGCAAATATTTTCAATCAACTGTCTTGGATATGTTCAAAGAGCTAAAGAAAACAATGGACCAAAAAAAAAACCCAGGAGAATCAACAAGTATCAATATAAAGATATAAAAAGGACCAAATAAAATTCTAGAGCTGAAAAGTACAGTGGTTGAAATGAAAAACTGACTATGGGGGTTCAACAGTTTTAGATTCCAGTTGGCAGGAGAGAAATGAGTAAACTGGAAGAGAGAACTACTGAAATTATGTGAGTATCAGAAAGAAAAAAGGGTTAGGAAAAATAAACAGAGCCTAAAGGATGCATAGGACACCAACAAACAGACCAACATATGCATTATGGGAGTTACAGAAAGAGAAGAGAGTGAAAAGAGGCAAAAAATAATGGTTGAAAACTCTCCAAATTCAACAAGACAAGAATTTACACATCCAAGAAGTAGAACAAACTCCAAACAGACCAAACTCAAAGGGATCCAAACCAAGTCACTTTACAATCAAAGTGACAAAAGACAAAGAGAGAATATTGAAAGCAGCACAAGAGAAGTGACTCATCATGTACAAGGGATCTTCAATAAGATTAACAGCTGATTTCTCATCAAAAGTCATGGGGGTCAGAAGACTGGGGTGGCATAAAATGCTAAAGGAAGAAACTCTCAACCAAGAATCTGTATCCAACAAAACTATCCTTCATAACAAAGAGGAAATTAAAACCTTAAGCCTTCCTAGAGAGTGAAAGCTGAGAGAGTTTATCACCACTAGACCTGCCCTACAAGAAATGCTAAAGCGAAGTCTTTAGGTTGAAATGAAAGGACAACAGACAGTAACTCAATAACTCAAAGCCATACAAAGAGAGAAAGAAATCTGGGAAAGTAACATAGGTAAATATAAAAGCCAGTATTATTTGGTCTGTGACCACTCTCCTTGTTTCCTACATGATTTAAAAGACAAACACACAGGCTGATTCATGTCAATGTATGGCAAAAACCACTACAATATTGTAAAATAATTAGCCTCCAATTAAAATAAATTAAAAAACAAACAATAATTATGAAACTAGTTAATCAGCACATAATATATAAAGATATAATTTGTGACAAAACATACGGAGAGAGATGGAGCTATACAGGAACAGAATAAGAATTTTTTGTACAGTATTGAAGCTAAGTTGGTATCAAGTCAAATGAGATTGTTATAAAATTTAAGATGTTAATTATAATCCCCATGGTAACCACTGAGGAAACCTAAAATATATATAGAAAAGGAAATAAAGAGAGGATCAAAACAATACATTGGGAATAAATTAATCAAACAAAATTCAGTATTGAAGGAACTGAGGAACAAAAAAGATACAAGATAAGACATAAGATAGAAGAAAATAAATAGCAAGATATCATAAGTTCTTTCTTACCAATAACCACCTTAAATATAAAGAAATTAAACCCATCAATTAAAAAACAGGAACTGGCAGATGGATGAAAAAAAAAATCCAACTATATGATGTCTACAAGAAACTCACTTTAAACTCACTTTAGATCCTAACACACACATAAGTTGAAAGGATGGAAGAAGATATTCCATGCAAATAGTAACCAAAAGAGAGCTGAGGTAGCCATGTTAAAATTAGACTTTAAATAAAAAAATAGAAAATTGTTAAAGGGCAAAGAAAGTCATTATACATTGACAGAGTCAGCTCATTAAGATGATATAGAAACTATAAATGCATATATATCAAACAGAAACCCAAAATTATGAATCAAATATTGACACAATTGAAGGGAGAAACAGTTCTACAACAATAGTGGGAGACTGGGAGATTCCAATGCTCTAATAATGAACAGAACATCTAGACAGAAGTTCACTAAGGAAATAGAGGACTTGAACAATACTAAATTAACTAAATCTTACAGATATACACAGAATACTTCATTCAAAAACAGCAGAATACACAATCTTCTCAAGCTCACATAAAACATTTTCCAGGATAGATTATATGTTAGGTCACAAAACAAGTCTCAGTACATTTAAAAAGATTAAAATTATACAAAGCATCTTCTCCAACCACAATGGAATAAAGCTAACAATCAGTAACAGGAGGAAAACTCACAAACTGTGGAAATTAAACAGCACACTCTTAAAGAACCAACAGTTCAAAGAGGGACTCACAAGAGAAATTATAAAATACTTTGAGATGAGTGAAAATAAAAACACAACATATCAAAATATATGGAGTACAGTGAAAATAGTGCTCAAAGGAAACTATAGCTATGAATATTTTTTTTAAGTCTTTAGTGAATTTGTTACAATATTGCTTCTGGTTTATGTTTTGGGATTTCGGCCACAAGCATGTGGGATCTTAGCTCCCTAATGAGGGATCAAACCCACACCCCCTGCACTGGAAGGTAAAGTCTTAATACTGGACTGCCACCCGAGTCCCGTATACATTTTTAAAAAGATTTCAAATCAGCAACCTCACTCGTACACCTTGAGGGACTAGGAAAAAAAGAGCCAACAAAATCAAGTGAAAAGACAACTTACAGAATGAGAGAAAATATATTCAAATCATGTATCTGATAAAGGTCTAGTATCCAGAATATATTAAAAATTCTTATAATTCTACAATAAAAAGCAAATAATACAATTAAAAAATGGGAAAGAACTTTATTAGACATTTCTCCAAAAAAGATATATAAATGGCCAAAAAGCACAAAGAGATGATCAATATCATTAGTCATCAAGAAATACAAAGCAAAACCACAATAAAATATTGGGATGGTTATAATACATGAAAAAGGAATTTAACCAGTGCTATGAATATGGAGGGACTTCCCAGGTGGCGCAGTGGTAAAGAATCTGCCTGCCAATGCAGGAGCCAAAGGAGACATGGGTTTGACTCTTGGGTAGGAAGATCCCTGTAGGAGGAAATGGCAACCCACTCCAGAATTTTTGCGCTGGGATAATCCCATGGATGGAGGAGACTTGGGGGCTACAGACCATGGGGTCACAAAGAGTTGGACACAACTGAGTGATTAAGCATGCATGCACACATGAATATGGAGAAACTGGATTGTTGGAAGGGATGTAAAATGATTCAGGTGCTGGGAAAACAGTTTGGTGGTTCCTAAAAATGTTAAATATATAATAACATATGACCCAGCAATTCCACTTCTGGGTACATACTGAAAATAACTGAAAACAGGTACTCAAAACAAGTACTTATGCATAAATGTTTGCAACAGTAATGTGCACAACAGCCAAATGGTGGAAACAACCTAAATGTCTATCAACAGATGAATGTATAAATAAATTGTGGTATACACAGACAGTGGAATATTATTCAGCCATAAAACAATAATGGAACACTGATACATGAACCTCAGAAACACTATTACAAGTGAAAGAAAACAGAAAAATCACTATTGTATGACTTCATGTGTATGAAATATCCAGAATATGTTAAATCCAGAAAGACAGAAAGAAAACTGGTGATTGCCAGGAGAGGCAGGAATGGGAACTAACTGTATAGTGGTTTTATTCTGTGGTAGTGAAAATGTTTTAGAACTGGACAGAGGTTTTGGATGTACAACATTGGGAATGTACTAAATGCCACTGAATTGTTCACTTTAAAGTGGCTAACTTTATGTTATGTGAATTTCACCTGCATAAAACAAAAACAAAACCCACTTTAGATAGCAGTTACATTCAGGAAAGTAGTGACTGCCAAGAGAATATGAGAGAGGCTTCAGGGGTGCTGGTCACATTCCATTTTTTGATTTGGGTGTTGATTACCCAAAGCATTACACAAAGTGTTCACTTTGTGAAAAGTACTGAGCTTAACACTTGTGGTGTGTGTGTTTTTGTTTTTTGTATGCACTTTATACTTTAATAAAAACTGTATTTTTTAAAAACAGTTGCCAGTACATATCCAAGAGAACTGAAAAACACATCCACACAAATACCTGTACACAAATGTTCACAGCAGCATAATAGCCAAAAAGTGGAAATAATCCAAATGTCTACCAACTAATGGACAAACAAAATGTGGTATATCTATATAGGGGAATATTATTCAACAGCAGCCCACTCCAGTATTCTTGCCTGGAGAATCCCATGGACAGAGGAGACTGGCGGGCTGCAGTCCATGGGGTTGCAAAGAGTCAGACATGACTGAGCAGCTAACACTTACACTTACAAAATACTAATGAATTACTGATACATTGCACAACATGGATGAACCTTGAAAATGTTAAGTGAAAGAAACCAAACACAAAAGACCACATATTATATGACTCTATTTATAATGAATTGTCCAGAATAGGTAAATTCATAAAGACACAAAGCAGATTGATGATTGCTGGTGGCTTTGGGACAGGGGATAATTGGGAATGTCTGCTAATTGGGATGTGTTTTTAAGAGAGTGATGGAAATATTCTGGAGTTAGACAATGGGGGTTACTGCACAAGCTTCAAGATAATAAAAACCACTGGACTGTACACTTTAAAATGATGAATCGTGTTATGTGAAATTTAATGTTATATGAATATTTCAATTAAAAAGGTTTATTATTAATCAGTAATTGTATTAATAATTATTACTCATTAATAACATATATGAACTGTAGCATATCAAATTTTAAAAGGGAAAATTTTTTTCCAAATGGAAAAATATTATTCTAGAAAATGTTTGCTTTCCCTTGCCCATGCCCCAGATCAGCATATCTCAGAGGTGGACCCCCAGACATCATTGACAAAGGGAGGTCTAAGCAGCAAACCAGAGGCTGGTAGGTAGGTGAGTCATCATTTTGGAATGAAAGCTGTGACCCATACCATTGATTGTCCCTGAGCAGAGGAATGTGGTAGCTGATGAAAAACAGATTTTGAGCTGGAGCAAGGGATAGAAAGTAGTGGTGACAAAGTGCTGGCAGCCCTGGCACCAGGCTGCTTTCCACTGCTTCATCCACAGGGTCATGCCTGAGGAATGAGTAGTCCTTAATGAATGTAAGTTCAGCAAAAAGAGGCCTTGTGAGATTTTTTTCACTCCTTACTCCTTCTTTCTTCTTCTATTGATGGTTTTGGCTGTACATTATGAAGTTCTTTATATTTATAGTGTTATGAATAGTCCTCAAAGTTATCCAAACTACAGATTTATTTGGGCAGTAGACCTCAAGGGCTCTAAAAGTACCAGGTTTACAAATCATAAGTAAAACTAGGCTAATAACAGTTTTAAAGGTAAATCTAGAGTTGGGGCAGCTCAGATTTAAATAAAGCTCAGAGTTTGAAGGACCTAAAAGTCAGGTTCTCATCCTGTGTTCATGAGTCCAGTTTCAAAGCACAAAAGGGAGTAAAAGAAGCACCTACAGGCATTTTAGATGCACAGAGAATAAGGTGTTTCCTTGGTATTTTGAAATGCTTGCTTCTTTCTGTATACCAAAAGTTTCATTGTGTGTAGAAGAAAAGTAAGACTGAATGGAAACTGCTAATAGTTGTCTTGAAATCCGAAATCCCAGAATTTTTCAAACATATCCTCTGTGATTGTCCCCACTTTCTTAAGACTCCTTTGTCTATTTATATCCCACTCCTCCAAGGACGGGCTTCCTTGGTGGCCAAGAAAGTAAAGAATCTGCCTGCGATGCGGCAGACCCGAGTTCAATTCCTGGGTCAGGAAGGTCCCCTGGAGAAGGAAATGGCAACCCACTCCAGTATTCTTGCCCGGAAAATTCCAAGGATAGAGGAGCCTGGCGGGCTACATACAGTTCAAGGGTCTCAAAAGAATCAGACACGACTGAGTGACTAACACTTTCCATTCCTCCAAGGACATACCCAATTTTTACCCTGATTCTTGTATGGAACAGTAAGGAAGGCTAAAACTGAGATGGGAGATGTTCTATTAGCTAGGAACATTGGGCCCAGGGCCTGGGACGGATAAGAAGGTCTGAATCCCACAGCTGTAACATAAGTATCAGGGCATAAAATGAGACATGAAGGCTTCCCTGGTGGCTCAGCGAAAAAGAATCTGCCTGCCAATGCAGGGGACATGGGTTTGATCCCTGGTCTGGGAAGATTTCACATGTCATGGGGCATCTAAGCTTGTGCGCCACAACTATTGAAACCCGCTCACTCTAGAGTCTGTGCTCCACAAGAGCAGACACCACAATAAGAAGACCACACACAACTAAAGAGTAGCCTCAACTTGACACAACTAGACAAAGCCTGCATGCAGCAACGAACACCCAGCGCAGCCATAAATAAATAAAAAGAAATCTCAAAATGAGAGATAGAAGTTAGGAGATAATTTGAGATGAGGAGTGGCAAGTTTAAAATATATGCTTTCTGTGCCTATCCTCATCTTGCTCCTCCTCTACTGGTACAAAGATACAGACATAAATAACATTTTACTCACCCAACTCACCATTTCCTGGCAGTGAAATAAACAGGACCTTCTCCACAAGCCATTCCTGCTCCAGCAATCATATGCACCTTCTGGAAGTCAGACCCTAGAGGTGATGCTGCCCACTGGCCCCAGGGGCACTCATTGTTCCTATGGCTTCTGTCCCTGCCTCCCTTGAACAAAAATGTCTTCTGTGGTCCTTCCTTCTAGAAATCTTTAGACTTCTGCAATTGCTCCTGAAAAAAAATGAAGATAAGGGGGTTAGAGTGGGTAAATGTCATCATAATCATTCTTATGTAGGCAGGCTATGGAGGGTTGGATAGAACTTTAGCAGGGCAAAGTATCAGAGAAGATGAAAGAAAACAGTACCTCAACATGGTTGATTTAATTTTTTTGCTATCTTCCTCTACCATAATGTAACTGTCTCTTTTCTTTGATGGGTTGGGAGCTGGGGTGGCCCACACTGTGCAGCACTCAGGATCCTAGTTCTCCAACCAAGGATCGAACCCGTGCCCCCGGCAGTGGAAGCACAGAGTCCTAACCACTGAAAGGCCAGGGAAGTCCCTCTGTCTCTCTTTTCACTTTGTTCATTCGCTTCTCTTAAACATGTTCATTTCCCTTGTTTACTACAAAACACTTTTCTTGCCTGATCCTTTATGAGTGGAAGGAACAAAAGCCTGTAAAGCTTTTAATCAACACATCTAGATATGTTATCTTGTGTCCCTTTGAATGCAACAAAGACTTTGTGGTATCTTTTCTATACCTGCATTAAAGTAAGCTTTGTGAAGACAGGTATCTTGATTTATATAATTTAATGTCTAAGTGCCCATTCAGCATGAATGGAAATGCATAACCCGCTCCACAGAGATAGGAACTACAGCTAGGGAAGAGGAACAGAAGAGTCAATGTATATTGCCTCACCTTGATGGAAATAGAGGAATTTAGGAAGTCTTGAGGGAAGAGCAGCAAGACCTATTTGTAATAACAGAAAACTGATGACCGTGAAGACAGGAATGCCCTGAGTGATAACTTTTCTTAAAAATTAATTTTTTTAATACATAACAGTATACAGAAGGGGAAAAAAAATCTGGTCTACAATTCTCAGCACCAGAGAAGTCTCACTGACATAAAAATTCCCTGTATGTGTACATATTTTATATGCATATAAAATATTTGTATTTTATATAAAATGCATTTTCATGGTCAGAATGTTCAAACAAAAAATATACAAAATAAAAAGTGAAAGCACCACTCCTTCCTTTTCCAATGGCAACTCTTTTGGTTGTCTCCTTCCAGAAATAAAATTGACCACTTTATTTAGAATTGTGATGAAGTGACAACAGGATGCTGGGCTATGAAAGGCTGAATTATTCCTTCAGCTAAATCAGAGGGATTTGGGGCTTAATTTTGCTTCAAAATGCCTATAAAATCTGGCTGAAAGGAGAAAAGGAGCCATCTGAAAATCAGAGTCCCTAAAGTTTTTTATTGTTAACTCTAAAGTCAATGCACTGTTCCCTTCCCATCCTGTTTTTCTTGTAGGAGCTTTAGGGGCAGTGTCCCCCTCCTAGCCTGGCACCAACCACTTTTCTGGAATACTGTTGAAATGATGAAAGCCTTGATATTCACTCACTGCTATAGACAGTGCCTTATAGATAAAGATCCAGGACAGAAGCAAGAGGACAGTCAGCTTCTGAAGTATTAAGCACCCAGGAAATACAATCAGCAATACACAGCTTTTACTCACTTATAAATTGCTAAGTATTCAGAGTTAATTAAAAAAAAATAGCTACTACTACCACATTAATTCTTCTACTGAATTTTTATCAAGCACTCTTAAATGTGCCAGGCAACTGTGTACTGTGAATACAATGATAAAAAACAGTAAGCAAAGACAGACTTCCTGCTCTCAAGAATTTATAATTTAGTTGGGGGAAGGGAGTGGGAAAGAGGCACATATGAATCAAAGAAACACTTAAGTATAAAAGTACAACCACAATAAGTGCTACAACGTAAACGCACATGGTCTTCGAAAGTGTTAAGGGTTGAGGGCAAATCTGGGTGATGATTTTTTCAAGGGTAGGTTTTCATTGTAAATTCAGGTGCTTGGCCTATCAATGAATACTGTTATTGTATAGGTAATTTTTGGTTAAAAATTACATAAGACATTATTGTAAAATTAAACTCAAAGAAGAAATGTGCTCACAATCTCAAATTATTTTTATTTGTCCATGTTCTCATAGAATTGTTAATGAAGACCTTGCTTAGGTTCTTTGTAGGTTAGAACAAAGGTAAGCTTTGTGGAAGTTAGAACCAGGGCTTGGGAATACGTATTTTTACAAAATCCCACCTTACTGTCTCTTCCCTGATCCCCTGTCCCCCCTCCCCCCCTTTTTTTAATAAAACACTTAATGTCCCTACTGGACGCCTGTATTCTATATGTCCAAACTCCCCAGCCCCACCTCCCCATTCTTGCTCAGTCTCTTAACCTGGCAGTCTGATAAATGGATATACACTCTGGCGTGTTTACTACCAAAACACAAGCTAACATTTTGACATTTTTCAGAGATGGAGTGGCATAGCGTTAAACAGGTGTGCTTAGCAGAAGGGTTATTAAGGATATTATGTGCCCTGAAGTTAGCTGCAAAGAAAGAGGTTTACAAAGCAAAGGCCTCCATTCACAAAGCCAAGGGGAAGTTTTAGGGGGTTATTTACACAACCTAGGTAAAACTTGGTGTTCACCAAAATTTAAAACTAACTGCTGATAATCTGTTCTCATAATTGAGGGAGTCAAACAAAAACTGTTTCTGATGTTTGCAGATGTTTAAAAGTTATGTGACACCATAAGCCACATGTAAAGATTAGGATCCACTCTTTGCATGTGCCTGTCTCCTAAGATGAAAATTTACTCAGTACTGTGATAGTACTGAATAAAAAGAAACAGGCCCTGACTCTAGGCACTAGCAAGTGGATTCAAGTTCTGCCCTTCCTTTCAAATGGCTTCTCTAAATAAGCTCCAAAACCTTATCCCACTGATGAAAGAGGAAGCTACCAACACTTTCCACCCAAACTACAGAATCCTAAAAGCTCTCCTTCTGCTGGTTCAAGGCAGATATGAAGAACACCATTGCTTCAGCTCTTAAACATGGGCATTATTCTAGAAAAAGCCTAAGATCGGTAGGGGCCCTTTATCAAGACTACAAGAGGAGTTTCTCAAAGTACTCCAGCTCCAGTTACTTAAATTAGTTCATGCATGCATGCTAAGTCGCTTCAGTCATGTCTGACTCTTTGCGACCCCATGGACTGTAGCCCATAAGACTCCTCTGTCCATGGGATTCTCCAGGCAAGAATATGGAGTGGGTTGCCATGCCCTTCTCCAGGGGACCTTCCTGACCATAAATTAGTTCTACCCTTCCTAAATTTTGTCTTTTCCCTCGCCCATCCTTCTCACGTGACCCACTTCTAACCAAAGAGTAAGATTCTGACTCCGAGAGTTCAGCGCTGGGATCTGTATGGCATTAACCCTTCTCCATGCCTACCTAAACTCACCCATCTCTCCCCAAAGGGACGTGGAACTTACTAAGTGAACAGTCCTGAAAATCAGTAACTACTGGCATGTTAAACTCTTATGTTCTCTGAATTTCTGTAAATAAACTCCCAGAATGGAGAGGGAGCAGTTCTTTGGAGAAACAAATATATCTCCAAAGCTTACCCGGGTTTATGTTTTGTTAAAAGGGACCTTCTGAATCTGCTTATGGTTTCCAGGCCAGAAGAATGCACTGAACTCAGGTTTCGGCCTAAAAAGCAGACTCTGGAAGACAGTTCAGGATGGCTGACCCTGTACACATCTGGTGTGAGATGGAGACAATGATCCTCCATATTAATGAAAAAAAAATCCCCATGGCACAGTGTGGCAAAGTAACTTGTCTGAAACCACAGTAAGGCAAATGGCCGAGGATCATCCAAGGACCTAACTACTCCAAATCTGTGCCCCTTCCACAAGACAAATAAGGGAGGCCAGGACAACTTCTAAATTTCTAAATCAGTGAAGAAAAATAGCCTTCATAAACTTAACACAGGGATTCTGCAGCTCTGCACACAAGGAAACAGAAAAACAAGAATTCTTAGGAAAAAAGATCAGCAACTTTGCATTATTTTTGAGGCATGTGGGAAAATAAGACATCAAAGCCTCTATTGAGTCAGGTTAAAGTGTCAAGAGGAAACTGGGACAGATATTAGAAAATCTAAGCACCAAGCTCTCTGTTGCCCAAGAGCACCCTCAGCAAGAACATGAGTATTTTGGGGAGCTCAGTTCCCAAAGAAGCACTGGGAGAGTCAACATAAAAGTATATACAAAGCTGCACAACAGAAAGATGCCAAAACCAGACCTCTGCTGCCTACTCACCACCCATCCAGGAAGCACTGGGGCAGAGACTATAACCTAACAAAAGTAGCCCTAACAACTGGGGAAAGAAGGTTGGGAGGGGGAGACAGACAATAGGGCAGAGGAAGTTCATTGTTCTAGCTTTCCAATGAAATTCAAATGTGTGTGGTTGCAAAACAAAAATCCAGAAAGAAACATGAGATTAATGCATTTATTCCAAGTTATTAACACAATAAAAATAAAGTTAAACTTGTCCAAGTCAACTCATAAATCTTTAATCTTTTGAACAAATGTACAACCCAAAACATCACACTAAGGAGGAAAAAATGGGAAAGAGAGAGGTAGAGGAAGGAATACATATTGAGTGTGGAACAGAGAATGAATACAATCCCAAAACAAGTTTCAGATCTTCTACCTCTTCAGAACAGAAAATGGCTGCTAAATAATTTTGCACAAAGTGTCAGCGGATCACAGTACAATGAACAAAGGCCATTTCAAAAACAAAAGGGACCCAAAAAGCTTATCTCCTCCTGGCACTGAGCCATGAATAAGCCTTACCGATTTGTTGTCTTCCAAAATTGAGCCTGGTAGATTTTCTTCCATGTTTACTGAGGTCATTTCCAAATAGGTTTGTGGATTAGCAGGACCAGCTCAAGCAAGGGCAACAGAATGAAGGAAGTGTGGGAACTGACATGCCACAAGGAAGTAAACAGTAAACAAAAGGGCTACTCACGCTGCATTTCAAACAATGTTAAGGCAGGCCCATCCAAATGGAAAGCCTAAGAGATGAACAATCCTTCCTTCATCAGTAGTTTTCCATTTCAGCAGGCTTTCTTGTCTTTCTCCCAGAGATCCATCAGCTGCCCAAGAAATTGGGTGGGAATACAACACAGCAATTGGAGAAGTCAGCTCTGTCTCCCTCCTCCCCCAGAAATGGCAGAGTCAAAGCCAAAATACAATCAAAGCACACTAGGTGGTGAGCCAGATAGACATTTGATTTTAATGACAAAGTTGGAGAAAATAAATTGGCAAAAAATAATAATAATAATTAACAGAAAATACTTTTTTACAGATATGTATAGAAATTATGATTGATTTGTCTGGTTTCTTAAGGAAAAAAGGAACGGAGGTAAATTTTTTAGCTTCCATGAACATTTACTCTAAGATGCTGATTGCATCTCTTAGTGTAGGTTCCAGATGAGATCCAACTAGTCCTGGGTCACCTGGGCACCTGATTTCTAGAAGCCAATAGGATTCATCCACAAGTAGCTCTGAACGTGCTATCTCAGCTATGAACACTGGATTCCGTGTGGTCCTGGAGGGCATCAACTGCAGCTTCTCGTGCAGCTATTTCCTGAGGGATCGTACTGCCTCCGGCTACCTGTTCCCTTGTATGGGACCCTGAAGCCACAGATTTTACCACATTCAAAGGGTTGTCACTATACTCATCTACTTGAGGAACTGCTACTTCCGTGATGGATGCATTCGGTATTTCTAGCTGCAGTGGTCCCATCTCCAGGGAACTACACTCAGGAGGGTCACCTGGCTGAGAGAGAGGAGAACATATCTTCTCTTTTTGAACTCCAGATGTCCGTGTGACAAAATCAACAAGGTCTGGAAGGCAAGGAGATGGCCCAAGGCCTAAAGGATTAATTGTTTCTGATTCCAATCTGAGTGAATCTTGTTTCTCTAATTGAGATGTTTCTTCTATTTCCTCAGGCATCATTCCTCCTGCTAACAGGTCCAGGGCCTGGTGTGTTCCCTCAAGGCTCCCCAAGCCAAGGCCAACGTTTTCTATAGGAAGTCCAGTTTTCAAAATGTTAGAAGCGATCCTCCCAGTTCTGGGATTAGATGAGTTTTGTTCACCCTCTGCTCCGAAGTTCAGCACCAGGGTTTTGGGAGAATCTAAGGGAAACTCAGAAAAGGATGGTACTGGTTCAAAGTTGGTGAGATTGGAGGGATTACTTCCTAAACGTGACACAGAATTTTCTTCACATACTTTCTGAGACAGGGCAACTGGGGATCTATGTGCTGGGTCTACCCGAGTATTGCAGAAATCAACACCTATATCCCCCAGGCTTCCCAGGGCAGCAAGCTCTTCTACTTTTAAGTCTGTAACTTCAAAGTTTTCTAAGGCCTTGTTCTCTATTGTCACTGTTAGTTCTGGATGGACATCTCGAAGCTCCAGGGCTTCTGCTTTTGGTTTCTCTGGGCTCTCCCAGGTCTCTGGCTTCTTGTTCTCATCCCAAACAGTCAGTTTATAGGTCATTTTACCCTGCAAGTCTTTTGATCTTTCTCTCTTCAGTTTGAGGCTTCTGTACCTAGAAGTTCTGGAAGCTGATTCTGGTGCTGAATTTTCTAGCCACTCCTCACTACCAGTTGAAACTCCTTGCTTCTGTTCATGGTCTTTCAAACACATATCTGATCTGGCTGGGGAGTGAAGAAGCAATTCTGGGGAAGAAATTTTCACATCTTGTGGGTTCTGGAGTAAAGACCTAGCTTCTGACGGAAATGAGTCTATTTTTGCCTTTGTGGAAGAGACAGCTTGTGTCTTCAATTCAGGTACTACTTTACCTTGAGTTTTACTTTCTGTTATCAATTTCCTGGACTGTTTAGCCTTTTTTTCAGTACTATGTGAGTTGGGCTGTTCTACTTCTTCCTCCCACATGCATCTGTTCCCACTGTTCAAATTAGAGTCCTCTATGCTATTGGGCCCAACATTAATATCTGTTCCCTCTCTCACTGTCCTTTCAGAGAGTTTCACTTCCTCTTTTAGTGCAGTGCTTGTGTCTACTTCACTTTTCCCACAATCCTTAGACTGGTGGAGCTCCTGGCTTTGCTGCTTACTAGATTCCACAAGGTGGGTTTCTACCAACTTCTGAGATTGCATGGTATGACACTGTATATCCGATAGCTCAGAGGCTGGCTCCACACCTGGTGGCCCAGGGTCTCCCACGTCAAGTTCAATTTTCCTCACTGGAGCTATATCCTTATTAGGATCACTCTGGAAGGAACCAGAGGCCCACTTGACCAAAGTCTCTGTCTTTGGAGTAATAGTTTCATAAGGCCTGTTTTGGCATAACCTTGTCAGAGGCTGCAGAAAGCCATAGCTGCTGTCTCTGTTTTTTGAGTCTACATTTTCTACAACTGACAATCTTCCTAGGGACTCCAAAGGTTTTGAAACGGGCTTTTCAGAGTTGCTGACCAAAGGAGCCGAGACCAAATTTCTACCTGAAGGCAACTCCTCTTGGGATGCACTGCTGTTCAAAGTAGAAGTGGAAGAGGTGTCTGAATTTTCAGCTCTATTTTCCCCGTTGGCCCATGGACCACCACTCAGCTTAGTGTCAGGGGCTCCTTTTCCACCACTACTGTAGAATATGTCGTACAGATCCTTAGCATTGGCTGTGGCTAAGCATGAATTCCGCTTTTCCAATTTTTTGGCTTGTTCACTGAACACACTTGAGAGGGGAGGTGGAGGACGCACCAACACAGAGAATAGGGTCTGGTCCCGGTCACTCTCACTCACCCCAGGAGCTGTCTCATCAGAAGGAATGGCAGTAGGCTGTGCTGAGGCCATGATGGCTACCGGTAATGCTGGGTTCAAAATGTTAGGACCCAGGAAGCCAGGGATGACAGTGTGAGATACAACTGGGTTTGATTTTACTGGAGCCAAAATAGCATTTGCTTGGGCAGGAGATGGGGCAGCTGGAGGAGGTATAACTGGAGGTGGTGGAGGTGGCGGTGGAGGTGGTGGTGGTGGAGGTGGTAGCATTTGTTCAGGTATATGTGGTGGCTCACTCTTTTCAGCCAGCACCATTTTTTCCTCTGGAGACCCTTTCAAAATCACCTCTTCCCCTCCAAATGCTTTAGAGATGATGTCGGGAGGCAAGAGGAGATCAGCTGAAGACTCTTTAACCACTGGCAGAGGCTTAGCAGTGGTTCCAGAAGACTTGATGGATAGAAAGGTGTTAAGCGGAGCTGGCTTGCTTACTGTGGCTGAACCTGATTTGCGGAGGACTGTGGATGGAATGGGCAGGTTGGGTCGGATCTTAGTCTGGGTTGAAGTTGTCACTACAGGCATCCAAGGACTAGTATGTGCAACAACAGTTTTCCCAGAGAGTTTGATTTTGATAGGCTTTGCCTTCCCAGGATCAGCTTTGCCATCCTCTTTGTCCTTACCACTTTCCACAATCTCTTCTTTGGGAATACTTGGGATCACTAAACTTTTTTCCTCCTCTTTTTCTGGCTTCTTCCAGCTGAATTTCCCGAAAGAGGAAGATATTGGTGGTTCTTTCTTTATTTCTTCTTTTAATTGGAGTTTGATGCTAGGCCTCTTTCTATTTTCAGCCTTTTCAGGGGAGTTTCCACCCTCAGAAAGCTGGTCCTCTAATTCCTCAGACACCCTGTCGTCCTCCTTTACTTCCTTCATAATCTTTGCCTGTTTTTCTTTCTTCTCTTCCTTCGGTCTCTCACTGAACTTGCGCTTCAGCTCACTCTGCCGCCGCCGTTCTGTCTCTAGAACCACGGCCAAGCCAGCCTGACGGTCCAAATTCCGTCGCTCCTCATATAATGGGTTTTCAACCACATATTTCTAGGGAAGAGAAAAGATAAAGGCTCAGTAACTGGGCAAAATGCTTTAAGAGAGAAAATCTGGCCCTACCACTATTAGAACTCATTTAGTGAAAATTTTGAGTCACCTCGCTCAAGGATAAATGGTCCTCTCAGGTTAGCATTTCTTACTAGGACTGAGAACTTCTTTATGGTTATACAGAATTTGAAGTGTTAAGGACTTTTTCTACCTCTGAGCTTGACAACATCAAAAGGATTACTGCAGAAAGTGGGAAAACTCCATAGGCTACTACAAAGACCAACCTTGTATTTCTCATTGTGTTGATAACCCTTCACATGTTGCTCTCCAGAAATTGGATCCCCCAAAAATTCCTCACAGAGCTGGCAGTAATATCCAGTGATGGGAATCAGAAACTCAGAGCCTGTAAGAAGTGGAACAAAGTCAAGAAAGTAAGTCATTTCTAACCCAAGATGACAGCAACCAAAGGAAATCCCACTTCCCTTTTGCAGTAAAATGATTAACAGTATAGAAGACTTTACTCACTTTCAAGTCAGAAGGAGCATTTAGAATCTCAATGGTGTGTTTTTCCAACTTAAAGCCTAAACTCAGGACCTCCATCCCTTCTACATTTTGGGAACACTAACTGGTATATCCCCTAACTGGTTAATTTAGGAGTTTTCTGTGCCAGACTCATTTTTGTTGCTGATTCTACTCAAATTCTAACTAGCACTAAGCATCTTAGGAGATTTAAAAATTATACTCCCAAAAAGCCCAGTACCATTTGTATGAGAATCTCTCATTTTGGTATTAATTACTTAGGAATTTATCTTCTACAGATATAAAGGATGTAGAAGCACTGACTACTTACAAAGGTAAGAAACTGAAAAGTTTAAAGACAAAGAAACTATTTCTCAACTTAGCCCATAATGGCAACTATTCAAAAATATTTTATAGTTCTTAGCTGAAAAGGCAGTTATTTTGCACCTCTTACTGTTCTTTTTCACCTGGATTTCAAATAAGGTTTTGGTGCATAAGTCAGTGGTGAAGAAAGTCATATTTTAGTCCATGTGGTGCCGAAGCGAGCACAAAGTTTTATTTTATAGTGGTATGTGTGTGTTTAACATCTGTTAGATTGTTGGCCATATGGATAGAGATTGTTCCTGTCTTATGGCTCTCTTTATTTCTTTAGGACCTAGTTGTGCACATGGAATGCAATCTTGCAGCTTTGCTAGAAGTAACGGTTATGTCTCACTCTATGATGCTTCCTTGCACCTTAGTTCAGGGATACCTCTTCCCTGACTGAATGTAAGGAACCACAAAAATGGCAGGGAGGAAACATACCTTTTGCAGGAACAGTTATCTTGTCAGTGCGCTTTACAGCATCTTGCTTGGCTTCATTCTGGGTCTTTGAAGCCCAAGGTCTGTTGTAGGGATCCAGTGTCTATTTGCAAGAGGCAGAGGCGCTCACACACAGCACTAAAATCTCAATGACCCACTTTTCTTTTTCTCCCCAACAACCAGGGGGGACCAGAAGCCCCCAGCTGCCCACCCCCACCCACTCTGCCAACTGTTTAAACGGAAATCACCTGTGGAAAAGGTAAACATATGTTAGAGCAAGTACTAGCAATGGATAAAATGAAACAAATAATCAGGTACTCAAGGAATCAAAAGAGGCAGCAGCCTCACTTACACTTGCCATGGTGTTTAGTTACAGGCAGGTCCCCTGGACTGAGCCCTGGGGATGGTGTCTCCTTTGTTGGTACCTCTTGGCTCTTCAGATTGGGGCTCCTGCCCATATGAGAATGTTTCATTTTCCAGCTTTGTAATACAGATGGGGGTATAGGAGTTTGAGGGGAAGGAGGGCAAGAATGGAAATAACAGAGGGCAAGATACCTACCTGTGTGTGCTTCTTATTGTGCATATGGGTGAAGAAGTCAAACATGGTCCCACAGATGGTGTTGCAGTCTTTGCACCAGTGATTGCCAGCATCATAATACTCATAGGCAGCAACAGGCTGATCAGACTGCTTAGCTGGCTGAGAGCTCTCAGCAGGCTTGGGGCTCTTAGTTCGGGAATTCTCATTGTTTACCTTTGATTCCTAGAGGAGGAAAAACCTGTACTAAGAAGGAATTCAAGACAATCTAGATCTGTCTTCCCTCAGAAAAAGCAAGTAGCTACCACAATAACAGAAATAGGACAATATGATCATATTTCCAGTGCCTAAAGCTGCACAAACTGGGACAAACCACACAAGAAATCTGTCTGCAAGACTCAAAGAGAATTAATTTGATTCCAGTGTCATGTCATCATGAAGAACAAATCATTATGACAATATATTTACTTATATATCTGAAAATATCTAGAAGAATACTCAGGATTATGGAAACATTGGCTGCCTCTGGGGAGAGAGGTAGAGAACAAGAGTGGACAGGAATCTTCTATAGTATCACCTTTGGTAGACGTTAAATGTGTTACCTGTACAACTAAACACATGATAGCAACTAGGAAGGGAAGAGGAAATGGAAAAGGTAATTGACAATTAGGTAATTGGTAATTGACAATTGGTAATTAGGCAAGTGAAAAAAGAAAAAAACCAGATGATAGTGAACTCTCTTATCACAGACACATCCAGTAAAGAAAACTAGAGAACCTAGGCTGGCATAGATAAAGGGGAAAGTCATCTACTTAGGATGACTTACAGGAATCTGGGTAAAATGTTTCAAACTGCCTAAAATGTCACCATTAGAATTTAACATCTTTCAGTTAAATATGAATCCTCTTTTAAAACATATCAACTCTCCAACATTAAGTGATCAATAATAAATAATATGAATTCATTTTTCAGCAAGCTGAGAACAAGGTATTCAGGAAATGAGAATTCTGGATAATGCTGGGGAGTGAGGCACATAAAAAAGATAATTCTGGAACACAGAGAAGGTAAGTATGAAGGAGGTTCCACAGTAGACACGATCAGGGAACGGAGCACCTGGATTATTGGCTGGTGGGGAAAGGAAGACTAAATGGAGAAAGGGAAACAACTGAGAGTTCAAAGATAATCTTTCCCTTTTACAGTCCTATTCAAGGGTCACTAAAGAGATCATATCCAGCAGGTAAGGGATGGACACATGCATACACTGCTTGTGAATACTAACTGACACCACCTTTCCAGAAGATAATTGAGGAATACATATTATATACCTCAAAATTCTTTATACCTTTGACCAAGCAATTCTATTCCATGATATTTATCCTTAGGAAATTAGGTCAAACTATAGGTGATTTAACTGGTTAAATTTGTTATCCATACAACAATAAAAATAAGGTTGCTAAAATGATATTACAGAAGTCTATTTATTGACATGGAAAGACAGTCATGAAATACTAGAAAAGTAAGTAACAAATGCTTTCAAACTGTGGTGTCAGAGAAGATGCTTCAGAGTCTCTTGGACTGCAAGCAGATCAAACCAGTCAATTCTGAAGGATATCAACCCTGAATATTCATTGGAAGGACTGACACTGAAGTGCCAATATTCTGGTCACGTGATGCAAAGAGTTGACTCACTGGAACAGACCCCGTTGCTGGGAAAGATTGAAGGCAAAAGGAGAAGGGGGTGGCAGAGGATGAGATGGTTGGATAGCATCACCAACTCAACGGACATGAATGTGAGCAACTATCACCCACTAACTCTGGGAGATAGCAGAAGAAAAAGGAGCCTGGCACGGGGTTGCAAAGAGTCTTAGCAACTGAACAATAACAAAATATCAAAATAAATTTGAATAGGACTTCCCTGGTGGTACAGTGGATAAGAATCTGCCTGCCAATGCAGGGGACACCAGTTCATCTCTGGTCTGGGAAGATTCCACATGCTGTGGAGCAACTAAACCCATGCACCATAACTACTGAAGCCCGAGCACTCCAGGGTCCGTGAGCCACAACTGCTGAGCCCGTGTGCCCTGGAGACCATGCTCCACGAGAGAAGCCATCACCATGAGAAGCCCATGCATGACAACTAAGAGCAGCCCCCACCTGCCACAACTAGCAGAGAAGGCAATGGCACCCCACTCCAGTCCTCTTGCCTGGAAACTCCTATGGACGGAGGAGCCTGGTAGGCTGCAGTCCATGGGGTCGCCAAGAGTTGGACACAATTGAGCGACTTCATTTTCACTTTTCACTTTCATGCATTGGAGAAGGAAATGGCAACCCACTCCAGCGTTCTTGCCTGGAGAATCCCAGGGATGGAGGAGCCTGGTAGGCTGCCGTCTATGGGGTCACACAGAGTCGGACACGACTGAAGCGACTTAGCAGCACCAGCAGCAGCCACAACTACAGAAAATCTGTGCACAACAAAGAGCCAGTGCAACCAATTTTTTTTAAAACACACAAATCTATTAAAAGATGTATTTGAATAATCAAAACAGATAATGTGACTAGGAACAGAATGTCAAATGTCACTTTATTCAAAAGACTTTCCCTAACTACTCCATATTCCTTGGCCTGTTTTCTTTTTTAGGCACTTGTCATTACCTAACCTGCATATCTCCCATTACAAGACAATAAGGACCTTGTCTACATAGCTTTCAGCGGCTAAGTTGTAATCTCTTTTGTGACTCCATGGACTGTAGTCCACCAGGCTCTTCCATCCATGGGATTTCCCAGGCAAGAATACTGGAGTGGCCATTTCCTTCTCCAGGGGATCTTTCCAACCCAGGGATCGAACCCACATCTCTTGCATTGCAGGCAGATTCTTTACCACTGAGCCACAAGGATCACAACCCTGTCATGCAAAGGGGCTTGTATAACTCAGTGAAGCTATGAGCTATGCCAGGCAGGGCCAGGCAAGATGGAAGGGTCATAATGAAGACTTCTGACAAAACGTGGTCCACTGGAGAAGGAAATGGCAACCCAATTCCAATTCTTGCTTGGAGAATCCCATCGACAGCATGAAAGGGTAAAAAGATCTGACACCAGAAGATGAGGTTCCCCAGGTAGGAAGGTGTCCAATATGCTCCACTGGGGAAAAGCGAAAAGCAATCACTAATAGCTCCAGTAAGAATGAAGCACCTGGGCCAAAACAGGAATGACGCTTAGCTGTGGATGTGCCTGGTGGTGAAGTAAAGTCCAATGCCATAAAGAACAATGTTGCATAGGAACCTGGATTCACTGGAAGGACTGTTGCTGAAGCTGAAGCTCCAATACCTTGGCCACCTGATGCGAAGAGCAAACTCACTGGAAAAGACGCTGATGCTGGGAAAGATTGAAGGCAAAAGATGTGAGATGGTTAGTTAGCACCACCAACTCACTGGATGTGAATCTGAGGAAACCCTGGGAGACAGAGGAAGTCAGAGGAGCCTGGCATGCTATAGTCTATGGGGTTGCAAAGAGAGAGACTTAGCAACTGAACAACCACTACCACCACCAACTACATAGTTCCCTTTTATACTTCCCATATCTAAACACTGTCTGGCACTTTTTGGGAGACCAAGAAATATTTATTAAATGAATGAAGAGAAAAAGGTAATTTGGAATAACACACACCAACTTATTAGTAACAACTGTGTCGAAGTGAATGGAACTGTGGAAATGTGCATGTGTTTACTTTTATGAAATAAGCGATTTAAGAGAAAGAAAACCAAACTAATCACGCATTTTAAAAAGAGGCAAAGAAAGAAGAAAGACCAAAGACAGGTAGGAAACAGAGCTTGCAGAAAGAACATTCCTTATTGCTGAAATGAAAATCGAATTGCAACATATTCTTGTTAACTTCAGAAAACATTCTCTCACTCAAGTCAAGATGGTAGTTTATCATGGGGTTGATGCCTAAACGGAACCCCAGAGAATGTGTAAGACAACTACAAGCTCTTCTCCCATCAAAGGCCCTGAACTCAATGATCCTCGTATAAGAAAATAGTCCTACCTGGCTGAGAAAGAGAATTCTCCCAGGAAGACATAAAAAAATTAGAGCTTGGCTGACAGAGAACACAGAGTATCTTCTTCTCTAACCCCAATATTAACTGACTATCTACTATGTACTAGACATACTGGATGCCATGGGAAAACACAAAAATAGGTAAGTTATACTCTGTTATTCTCAAGAAGCTCTCATTTAGTGCAAGAGACAGGCATGAAATCAGGCATGAGTTTAATTATGCTTTCAATAAGACAGAATGAAATATATTTTATAAAGGAACAAAGTAATATATTATGGGAATGCTAAAAAACATCTGACTCAATCACAGCGGAATTTAGGAATTCTTCACCGAGGAGGGGAGTATTCAAGTTGGGCCTTAGTAGATGAGTAGGGTTGGGACAAAGATTATTCCAGGCTAAGAGGATTATTAATGCAGTATTAGAGAGGCACATACCATATTGCACATGTGGAAAAGTGCAAGTATTCTGAGGTGGCAGGAATATAAGGTGCAGTGTCAGATTTCCTGAGCACCATCTATTTGCTATGTGGCAGGCACTGAGCTGTGTATTGGGGACTATATCGGAGAATGAGACAGATATGGTCCCTGATTCCTTGAACCTTAAAATCTAACTGGGGAACACATGTAATAATATGATTACAAGGCCATAAATGCTAAGAAGGAAAATGTAGGTATGAGAGTATATATCAGGCAAATTTAACAACCTGGAAAATCAAGAAAGAGAGTCAGGAAAATAATTTAAATTGTGATCTGAGGATGAATCTGAGTTAGAACACAGGATAAGAAGAGTAGTAATTAGAAGGAGGAGAAGACACAAAGACATTAAAGAGGATGAAACATTTATGGAATGAAAATGCCAGTATGAAATTACAGAGAGCAAAGGAAAAATAAGATTTGAAACGAGGCTGAAGAGGTAGGCAAAATAGTATTATAATCACTGGCTGAATGTGGAGAAAGAATTAAGAGAGTAGCAGTACAAGCAAGAATTGAAGGTGGCTTGAACTTGGATGGCAATAGAGATGATGAGATGAATAAAACTGAGATTTATCTTGGATGGAGAATTGGCAGACTCTGTAATTGCATGGAGCTGTTAGGAAGGGGGAGCACTAAGAATGCTTTTCAGGTTGTTGGCATAAAAACTGTTGGACAGTAATGTCATTCTCTGAGACGGGTAACAAACAGAGGAGGAAGAAAGGTTAGAGGGAGGCTGAGAACAATCTTAGTTTAATTTAGGATACATTGATTTTAAGGTATTTGAGACAATCAAGTGGAAATAGTGAGTAGTCTGTTGAACACTCAGACTTGAACCTTAAAAGAATCACCTGAGCTAGAATATAAAACTGAATTGTCAATATGGTATTTTAGCATAGGACTGAATGAAATGACCTAGGGAAAAAGCAGAATTCTGGAGACCTGGGTTAGAACTGAGTCCTGAAGAACTAAAATATTCAAAGATAAGGAAATTAAGCAGAGCAGCTAACATACAAGAAGGAAAAGAAATGTGATGGGAGCCAAAGGAAAAAAACAGTTTTTAGGAGACAGTGGTTCCTTGTATCAAATACTGATTTGAGAACTGAAATTTCAGGCTCTTCAACATGGGTGGTGAACTTGTTTCTAAACATGAAAAACCAAAAAGGCATTTCAAGTTATGGGAAGACTAGAAGCTGGACTGGACTGAGTTAAGGTGTAAATGCTAGATCCAGAACATGGAGGGCCCAGGATTCTACTTTGGAGGCAATGGGGAACTGCTAAAATTCTGAAGAACAGTACCACGATGTAAAACTATGTTTTACAAAAATAACTAGCAAGAGTAAGAACAGATTGGAAAAGGAAGCTAAGAAAATGGTTAGTTAGAAGGCTGCTTTAGGAGTCCATGGAAATAAAAGATACAATAGAAATGGAAAAGTTGAGTTGTTACCTTGCTGCTGGAAGAGGAGTTTGAGGATGACGACACTTTTTCTGGGCTCTTGGATTTTTCTGCTTTCCCAGTCTTCTCTGTAGGCTCCCTACTGTCACTTGAAGACTTCTGAGATTTATCGGAAATGTTAATTCCCAAGATCTGAGCCACTTTGTCCAGTTCAGACTGCTTTTTTTCTGCCTCTTCTGCCTCCTGTCGAAGCTCTGCAATGTCCTTCATAATGTTATCCTGAAGCCGACTCACCTCTACTAGGAGTGGATCTTTGTGACCATCCTTCTCCCTTCGTTTCTTACGCAGCATTTCCCCTGAGTAGTCAAATGTCAACAGAAAGAAACACAGGAAAGTTAACAAGTCATTCTTCAGTCATAAATACTAATCCTTAAGACTTTATGCTCACAAAATCTCTCTCCATGAAACATCCTAAAAGAAGGTGAGATTTTCCTTCCACATGGGCCAGTTTAGGTGACGCTCCTATGGAGGTAAAGGTTGAGTGATCACATTATCTCTTAGGTAGGGGTTATTAGCTAAAGATCTATGGACAGGTTTCAAAGAGAGACTCCATGTATCCCTACCTAAAAGGGTATATACAAGTTTATGTGCATGTGTCCTCCAAAAAAGTTAATATACGCTGTAACTGTACTACATGAATTCTGTGGCTGTCCTCTTCAGAGAACCAAATAATTATTCACATATTTGACTTTATCTGATTTAAGGACCCTTCACCAACACATCCACTGAGTTTTAGATTTTGCCTTGAGTTTCACCTGATGTTATCTCTTATTCCATACTGCAGGTTCTCATGAATTAATCCTCACAGGATTAATAACTAAGCTTCTCATCCCTAAAATGTCCAAAGCCAAACAAGAAATTACATCTTCTCCCACTCTCTGCTCTTGTTATCACCAAAGTGTAATATTTTATGTTCTTTGTTTAGTGTATATGTGAAGTCCTAAAAGCACTGGTGAAGAGGTGTACTCAACAGAGGCATAATGGAACATCTTTTTGTTGTGGGTGTACACAATATCTTTTTGTGTACACCCACAAATCAAAAAATGATAGGAATACATCAAAAGGACACAAGACATGTATAAACCTATATGGCTGATTTGTGTTGATGTATGGCAGAAACCAATACAACATTGTAAAGCAATTATCCTCCAATTATAAAAATAACTTTTAAAAAAGGACACCGGAGCCAACTTAAAGGGGCTCTCATTGGCCAAATTTGGGGCAATTTGAGCATAAAGATAAATAATAATAGTAAAATATTATGTAAAAGGATAAATGGGGGAGGAGGGGTGGGTAGAAAACTAATAGTAGTAGAAAGCTAATTAAGGTAAATAGAATGATGAAGTCAGAAAATTACTATTTAACAATCAATAACTAATTTGGACAAGAAATCATCAATGAATACTAAACTAGTGGGCCAAAGTCTGAGGAGCAACTGAGTATTTACACAGTCTCAAAGTATCCCCCCTATAAGATACTTACTAATTGAAAAGGGTAACATAGTAACCTTACAGTGGAGAAACTTGGCAAACACCATCTTAACCAAATGATCAAAGTTGACATCACTAGTATGGGACAAATCAACACCTGATATGAACTTAGCATCGTTTCTGTGATGTTCCTGTGCTAAAAATGCACAACATGAATTTAATCATAAGAAAACATCAGACAAATCAAAATTAGAGGACATTCTACAAAACATGTGATCTCTTCTCAAGATTTGGGAACTGTTACAGATTACAGGAGACTAAAAGAACATGACAACTGAATGCAATGCATAATAATCTTTAATTTTCTTTTGCTTCAGGACATCATTGGAACAACTGATGAAATATGAGTAAGATCGGTAGACTAGCATATTACTGTTAATTTTCTAATTTTGGTAAGTGTACTATGGTTATACAAGTGAATTCTTGTAGCCAGAAGACACACACCTGGGACCTTCCTGGCGGTCCAGGAGTTAGAACTCCCCACTTCTACTGCAGGGGACACAGTTGGAGAACTAAGACCCCAATCCCTGGTTGGGGAAATAAGACCCCACATACTGCATAGTGCAGCCAAAAAATTTTAAAATATTTTAAAAAAGAAGAAGATAAAAAAAAAAAAAAAAGAAGAAGATACACATTTAAGTGTTTAGGGGTAAAGGAGTATCATATCTACAACTTACTCTTAAATAGTTCAGGAAAAATTACACCCACACACACAATTGAGAGGAAAAACGAATATAGCATATATAGTAAAATGCTAATAATCATGGAAAATACCTGAGAATTCTTTACACTACTAATGCAACTTTTCTGTAAGTCTAATTATATCAAAATTTTTTTGAAAGTGAAGCTTCAATGTCAATGAATCTGTTTGAGAGTCCCCAAAGTTCCTCATTTGGCTCTCTTACTAAAGTTACAACAAAAGGGCAGCCATGCAAAGGAGTGTCTGATACCTTGCTGTTTATGAAGCCGCTCCAACTCAGTTCTAAGATAATACATCTTCTTCTGGCGAGCTTCACGGTCACTTTTCAGCTTTTCCCTCTCTTCAATAACCTGCAAAATATAAAATGGTAAAAGACCCTTTAGCCTACAACATCCCCCCTTCTCTACTGTTCTTTTCCAGAAATCCTCATACTACATAATATCTGAACGCAAGAATACAAACACCTGCACACAGAGGCTCCGACTTCATAATGAAGATGATATTTCATTCCAATCCAGGTCCCAGAATAGAATTATCCTTTCCAGAACTCTACTGATTGGAAACTACTATTTTTGTAGAAGCACTACACTATTAGATAGTAGTTTTGAGTCCAAAAGGAACCATTAAGAAGGGAACAAATATGTATTGTGGATGAAGCACTGTGTTAGTTGCATTATATGTATCATCTTATTTAATCATGATATCATCTGTTTCACAGTAAGAAAACTGAGGTTGCAAAAGACTAAGTAACATACCAAAGATCACAGAGTAAGATGATTTAAAATCCAAGTATATATGCCCTAAAGCCTTTGATCTTTCAACTATACTACATCACCTAATGAGAAAAACAAATATGGCTTGTCCATAAGGAACTCAAGTGAAAACCCTCTGTACTGTCAGCCCTGACTTTAATACTAGGTTCTTAAAGGTAAAGGAAAGGAAAAGCACTAGTCTTCAGAGAGTGTCTCTGCAGTCTTGGGTTTTGTCATATGGAAGTTCTTCTCCTCTTTCCCAAAAAACAAAAAAACCCCACAAAACACTGAAGTTCACGGCAACCGAGTACAATGGAAAATTAGGAGGTGTTTTTGGTCTTCTCAAGGATTGGCTAAATTTTTTTTAAACTGGAAAAAAAATCAGATTAGCCTTCCAATTTCACCTTTTCTATTTTTCTCCTCAGGTCTTAATTATTTTATTAGCAAATATAATTTGCTAATCAAAGAAAAATACAATTTTTATTAGCAAATTTACACATATTATAATTTTATGGTCCTTATGTCACTGTGTTTAACAAAGTGAGTTGTTAGCTATCCAGTACCTTTAAAATCAACAGTATGTATTAATTTTTCTATTCAAAATTCTATTCTGTATTCCTCATCTCTACATAATTTTTACCTACTGCTTTAAAACATCTAAAATTATTATATCTTTACCCCAGCCACTGCTTGCTTTCTATAGTCAAGGAACCCAATGAACCTTGACAGTATAAAAACTACTTTAAAAAAGTGTCATAAAATATATTATTATTCCTGGACTCTAAGTTAAACCAGAACAAACAATGCTTATTTCTTGGTTTAGTTACCAAGCAACAACTAGTAAATAGTTTTAAACCCCATAATCACTACAGGAAAAAGATCCAAAACTCACTGGGATAAAACACAGATTTCTTGATTTCTATGGAAATCAGGAAAGGAACCCAATTTTGGTTCCTCACTCTCTGATGAGTCATACTAAAGACTTCAAGGCTCCCAGCTCCTACCCATAGTGTCCTAAGGCTGGTAATTCCAGATAGAGAAATAAACTTAGGAAAAAGAAGTCTATTAATCGCAGTGGGACCTATGGCCAGACTTTAGGCCAAATGAAAAAACAATCAAAGAAAAAATTATGGTAATAACAGCAGTCTCTAAAGATTGCCTTGGACCTTGCAAATTTTTAGCTCCCTCTAGAAGACAAATACAAATTTATGTTAAAATAGAAGATGTAGGCACAGGAAACCCAAAGCTAACACTTACCTTTTGTTTCTGGGAAGCACGGTTCTTCTCATCAGAAATCTTCTCCGGATTATATCTTATAAGTGATGGGATAGACACATGGACAGGCACTTGGGCAGTAGGAATTGAGCCCAGCACTGACTCCTCATGCTTGGGCTCATCAGGAGTCACAGTGGGGATCACACGGAGGTTGGGACGGCTACGGGTAGCTTGTTTGCTAACTGGCACTGTCCTGTGTGAATCTGGTAGAGGGTGATTTGAAGGTTGGGAGGCAGGGTACATAGGCCACCTTGAGGCTGCATATGCCATGTAGTGCCTATAGGCATCAAAGGAAGCAGGGGGAATGGCAGGTCCCTGGTAGTTTGGAGGTATCCGAGCTGCAGCAAACTGAGAGGCCCTTGGCACATGAAACTGAGATAAAGAAGCAGGGTGTGGAAGTCTAACTGGGGCAGATGGGGCTGATGGCAACATGCACCTGACTGCAACAGATGACTGAAAGCCACTGCCAACCACCTCAGGTCCTGCAATATGACCCATCGGATGGTCAGACTTTAGGAACGGGGGGCTGTTTTTTGTGAGCAAGTAAGGATCCACAGGGGAAACTTGGTGTGGACGAGACACTTCTGGGGAGTGGGTATTGCTATGGTGCACCTCCCCGCTCTCCAGTCTGTGAGGATCTGCAGAGCGCCGATCAGCTGAGAAACGGCGGTCAACTGAGGAACAGCGGTCTGCAGAAAAGTGCCGGTCAGCAGAGGAACGGCGGTCAGCAGAGGAACCTGATGGCTTTTTGCCATGAAGTCGTTCCTGTGTGCGTGCAGCCAGTTTACTAATCTCAGCTACCCCAATATCCAGCCCTATGGTCTTGAGCAAGTCATGAATCTTGGCATATTCTGGATTGGTCTCTTCTATTGATTCTAGCTTTACAGCTGGAGCTGAAGAGGGTAGGGAGCTTGCCTTCTGCCTCATAACTTCACTTTCAGAGCTCCCAACGGGCTTTGGTGGAGATTCCGCTTTTAAATCCTCTTCTTCATCCCCATAGAGAAATTTCTCCTCATCCTCAATGTCAGGGAAGCTAAGTCGCCTTTTTTCCTGCGTACCGGTAGAATCTGCTAACATGCTCAGAATGCAGGAGAAACCGCTGCCATCCTGGCTAGCTCTCTCGTGAGGAAGCAAGAAGTCTGTGTGTCGCTCTGGCCCCTCAGCCTTCATATCCAACTTTTCCTTGTGGCACAGGAAACTCCCAAACTTCTCTCTGAGGGGACTGCTGTCTTTGGGTGCCCCAGGCAGGGGGCCCCACTGGTAGAGGCTGCCCGGAGACTCCTTCAGTGTCGTCTCTACCATGGCTCCCTTGTTCTCAACCTCTGAGGCGAAAGCGGCAATAGCACCACTCAGTGGAAGAGATGAGTGTCCAGAGTAAAGAGGGTGATCCTGGCTGGAGCTGGTACTGCCGGGAAAACTCTCAAGCTGCAAAGATAAACATAACTAAATTAGCCTCTACATAGGATCTCAGAAAACTAGTAACTGAGATTAAATAAATACTTTGTTGCTCTTGAATTAACAGGGCAAAGATACATGTGGATGAAAGGGAGGTCCTTAGCCAGGTTCAAGATATGGTTTCCCATTTCTCCAGATGGTTCTGCTATAGCAAAGGGAAATAGAAAAGAAGGCAGATTGAATCTTAACTTTTGCCCATTTGTTGTAGTCTTTAACAAGGAATTTGAATTCAAAAGGACTTTAGAGATGCCCTAGCTTACTTGCTTTCTCTATGAATCTTCAAAAGAAAAAAACATACAAGCAGAGCTACTTTGACTGAAGTACGGTCAGGAAACTCTGATCCCTAACTGATCAGCCTTCTCTTACTTCCCTAAGTGGCCTCAGGCACTTCAGAAACATTTAGCTCCTAAGAGAACAAGTAAAAATAAGTGCTCATGCCTGACTATCTTTCTGTAAGTAAGGAAAAAATATCAAGGTCCAGAATGGTTAGGTGACTTGTCTAAAAATCGCACCACAAGCTGGTGATAGAGATGGATCCAGAATTAGAATTATCTGATTTCTGGTCTAGTGTCCTACCACTCATACATTTTTTCCTTCTCTTTGAAGAGAGATGAGGAAAATTCAATCAGCTCCTCCCTTTGCTTTTCAAGCTTCATTTCCAAGAAACCCATATTCAAAGATCCTACAGGACTATCCACCTTAGAGGAAAAAAAAACTTTATATAATAGATACTGTCTAAAATGTCTGTCTAGAAAGCCTGTGTGCTTAGTCACTCATTCATGTCTGACTCTTTGCAACCCTATGGACTGCAGCCCACCAGGCTCCTCTGTCCATGGGATTCTCCAGGCAAGAATACTGGAGTGGGGTTTGCATTCCCTTCTCCAGGGGATCTTCATGACCCAGGGATTAAACTCGGGTCTCCTGCATTGCAGACAGATTCTTCCCTGGTCTGAGCCACCATGGAAGCCTCTTAGGAAGCCTAATACACAATAGAAGCCCTCTATTATTGCATTGTGAGGCCTACAATTTCCTTTGAGAGTCCTGAAAGGTACAGCTCATAAGCATAACAATGTTGCACCAACATATATTCCAAAGATACCTTAGGGACACAGCCCCCAGGAAAGTAACTAGGCTTTAAAATATTGAGAGAGACAAGCAAGACACCCTAGAAGAAATACAGCATAGACCTGCAAGGAAGGCTCCATGTCCACCTCAATCCGCTTTTTCAGAATTGACTTCTTGGGCATCACAGATACTTCCTCAGGCCGATGTAAAGAATATCCTGGCTCCGATGCTGTTAGGACACCTGACAATCCAGGGATGGGACAACTAGTGCCGCCACTATCAACTCCCACCAGTTCCTGACTCAAGCTCCTACTTCGTTCCTCCTCTTCCTCTCGTTTTCGCCTGGCGAGGTCCAGCTCTCGAAACTCAGGGTCTAAAAACCTAGGGCTTGGGCTCCGTCTACGCTGTCGATAGTTGCGAGTCCCTGATGTAAAACTCGGGTGATCACTTCCCATGTTGTGCATCTTCTCTGTGTCATCATAGCGGGGCCGTTTGGCCTCCCGGTTACTTTCCTCAGGTCGTATAGAGTAGGAGCCTTTGAGTTTGTCTCTATTCCGTTCCGTTCCCCGCAACAGCTCATCATGACAACTGATATGAGGACTATAATCAGATCGATGCAGGAAAGTTTCTCTTGCTCGGTAGTCCTCATCAAGTTGTCCCAAGAAGGGACTGAGAGGTGCCTCCTCCCGGGAAATATATCGTTCAAGACCTCGAGAGCATTGGGAGCTTCGAGTGAAGACAGAATCATCAGTCAGGTCATCCCTGAGGAAAGAGACAAGGATCACTGAATATAATGGACTTAGAAAGGGCAAGACCAGACAAGGCTAAGAGACTGACATCTGGCAAGGGGGTTGTAGAATGCTTAGAACAAAAGGCAGTAATCATGAAGTCAGAACAAATCTACGTATATACATGCAACATTTCTTCTCCCTTTTCCCAAAGCATAAGCAGCTGCAGCCTCTAACCAATGGAAGAGATTGCTAATCTATCTGGACACAATTCTTTCTCTGATTAGACTTTGGGGATGCAGAGTCTTATGCAAAGGTCTTGGAGATGTGAAAATACCACTACCAGAATACAAAGAGTCCTGGGCCACACAACTTCACACTAGCTCTTTGCTACTAAACCTGTGGTCTGAATAAGCAACATCAGTATTTCCCAGGAACTTTTTCTAAAAACGCAGATTCTCAGGTACCACCGTGTATGCCGGGTGCAGCCAAAAAAAATTTTTTAAGGTGTAAAACAAAAACTGTAAAAACAAAATTTGAGTTAGAGCAGGCCAACTTTACCTGTTCATATTGTCGAATTCTACAGAATATTTCATTTGGAAAAACACAGTTTCACTATGGGAAAAAAATTTTTTTTAACCACTGATCTATCCAATTGGCATGATTTTTCTTGTAAGTTTTAGAAGGTTCTGCAATTGCTTCGTTTCACTGGATCATATATTAAAAACCATAAAACTCCCTCACAGTCTGTTTTGTTATACTCTTTCCTGCCTTGCCTGAATATCCATAAGCATTTTGTTAATCTTGGGCCCAAAAAAAAAGTATGTGATGGTTATCTCACTATATATTTCTATTACAGTGAGATAGATTTATTATAGAAATAAAAAGGTCTTAGACTTTTAAACCATGAAGGTAAAAATACAGTATGGAACATTTGTTCTTTCAGCTCAGATCTCTATACCACACACAGTATCCTAATCTTCTGGGGCATTACGGTCACAGAGCTTCTGTTTTTGCTGTTTAGTTGTTAAGTCCTGTCCGATTCTCTGAGACTCCATGAACTGCAGCCCTGTCAGACTCCTCTGTCCATGGAATTCTCCAGCAAGAATACTGGAATGGGTTGCTTTATCCTTCCCCTGGGGGGGATCCGCCTGACCCAGGGATCGAATCTGCATCTACGGCATTGGCAGGTGGATTCTTTACCACTGAGCCACTGGGTAAGCCCCAGAAAGCTTCTACTGCCCCCTAAAAGTTTCTGATTTAAATCACAGAAACAAAGATCCCCTAGTACTTTAAGCTTTTCTGGTGGCTCAGTGGTAAAGAATCCACCTGCAATGCAGGAGACTTGGGTTGGACCCCTAGGTTGGGAAGATGCCCTGGAGAAGGAAATAGCAATCCTCTCTAGTATTCCTGTCTGGAAAATCCCATGGCAGAGGAGACTGACAGGCTGCAGTCCATGGGGTGACAAAGAGTTGGACACAACTGAGCAACTAAACAAGAACAAAGCACTTTAAGCATACAACTTAGAAAAATTTACACGTCACTCACATTTCAGAGTGAATTACTATCCACAGGATGGTAATCATTCCTGTATTCTACAGTTTCTAGTAGCTATTTCTGCTTTTTTGTAAGTTTTGAGAAATGACTTTTTTTTTTTATAATAGTTGTTTTCCTATTTCTGGGACTCAAGTTAGTGGAACATCAAAGAGCTGCTTTTTCTCATTCACTAGCACAGCTCTTATTCAGTTTTAGACTGGGGTTACAGCTATAAGCAACTTTATAAAAGACCATAAAGGATAAATTTTATCACCTCTTCTATAAGAATGTCATCTATGGGAATCAAGGTTCCTGTTACTCACCTCCCCCCCAAGAATTTGGGGAATTTTGTGGTTTCAGTGTACTATGAAATAATAGGAAAGAGTGACAATTGACCAAAGATGATCTCTGAAATCAAACATAAATACAGTAAAATATTTTACTTTGCAGGTCTGCCAGCCATGAACACATCTTTTTTCAGGGAGGAATGTCCATAAGTTGAGTCACTCCACTGCCAAAACACCATCTATATACATAGTCTCTGACCACATTAGCGTAGGTGAAAATTACAGGCTCCATGGCTAGTAGGCAAGTTCATCCATTACTCTTACATTCAGCTTTCTCCACCAAGAGACATACTAGCCTCAAATCTAATCCAACATTAAACATCGAGAAGCTAGAAATAATGAAATGGCTCTCAGAAAGACTCAACCCAAACCTGCAATCTCCTGCAAAAGGAGGCAAAAACCAATAAAAGAAGGAATAGAAACAGTTAAAAGAATGCAATAATGTGTAAATATAAGCAGAAATCAGGTTGCCTGTTAGAAGCTCATGTCCTCCCTCCCTAGTTTTCCCAAAGGATGAGAGAGAACTGACTGCAATAAAAGTGAGTCCTAAAAAGGGCCCCATCTCCTGCAGCTCAGAATAGTCCAGTGACAAACTCTCTCTGAAAGCTTTGGTCAAGTCCAACTCTTTTCTTAAAGAATTGACTGAATGATGTAGGTGATGGGTACACAGAGCCTCACTGAACTATTCTACTTTTTCTGTGTTTACAAATTCCCTTAAGCAAGTTTAAAAAAAAAAACATATGTCCACATAAGTTTGTACGCCAATATTCATAGCAGCATTATTCATAACAGTCAAAAAGTAGAAACAACTAAAATGCTATCCATCCACTCAACACTGGTAACAGATAAACAAAATACATACAATGAGATTATTATCAGCAATTAAAAAAAAAATGAACCTCTATTATATGTAAAAACATGGATGAATCTTGAAAACATTATGCTACGTGAAAGACTCCAGTCACAAAAGACCACATATTGTATGATACTATTTATATGAGATGGCCAGAATAAATACAGAAGAAGGTCAGTGACAGGCTGGGGGGTGGGTAGGTGAGACTAGTAGCTAAGGATGAGGCAAAAAGAAAAATTCTAAAATTGGTCACAGTGGTATATGTACAACTCTATGAATATACTAAAAATCACTGAACTGTACACTCTAAATGGGTGAACTGCAAAGGTATATGAATTATGGCTAAATAAAAAAGCTGCTAAAAAATGTATATGATAAGATAAAAAAGGTTCTCCAGAGCTCAAACGTCCCATTATTTTCCTGTGCTGATTCCTCAAAATGCCTGAAGAAAGTGATTGTGCTTCTGTCTTGTCCCTAAGGCAAGTAACAGGGAAAAAATCCTACTCCCTACATCAGGGCAAGGAGGAGTTAGAAGATGAGAATACCATGAATGGAATGTATAATGTGCAGAATACTCTGATAAACAAGGGAAATCAACCTCATGTCTACACTTATTCAGAAGCTCAGAGTCTTCACACAACCTATTCACACTTCCTTTTCAGAGTAAGTTACAGTCCTACACAGAGAACTGCCGTGGTGAGTAGAACGACAACCCTGGCAATCTGGCTGTAACCCAAACCTGGTATAAAATTTAACAGATCAAATATGGGAAGAGAAAGAATACAGGGTCTCAGGAAAAAATAAACACACACCTACATACAAATGATGGAAATGGCCTGTTTCATTAGCTGAAGACTGGACTCACAGTCAGGAAGACACTTTGCAAATGCCAACGTTCCTATGGCCTGGTTTTAGCAGACAGTAATTATCCACACAAATCAGATTGAGCAAGAGTGCTGAGGGCAAAAAAGTCTAAAGAATGGCCTGGAACCTCCTTTTAGAACCTTAATCTCACTTTCTCTAAAATAAATTTCTCTCTCTGAAATAGGATTCAAGAGAGAAAATTACTACCTCAAATACATTGAGAGGAAACTTTTAATTTTTATAACTTATAAACAAACAACTGTTTACCTGAAGCACACATGTATAACAGTTTATGGAACGGGGAGCTGATACCCTAGAACTAGCAAGAGGAAATGCTAAAGTCACCTCAAAACCTGAGCTCCTAAGGAAGGAAGAGAATCACATCATGCACCACCTACTCAGACTGCCTACTCAATCATCTCCCAAAATAGAAGCAGCCAGAAGGGCATGGGCTGTTGCCTCAATTAAGTGATATAGTCACATACCTTGAAGCTCTATCTTCAGAAGCTTCAGTGTTATATGACTGTCCTGCCTTGCTTCACTGCATTGAATAGTCACTGAAGCTTTGAAGTAAATATTACCAAAGGGCAGCACTGGTCCTCACACTTCCTGCCCAGCTGTCCCCCACCTGCCTGCCTATATTCTGTGCACTACTTCGCAGAGAGTCACAGTTTAAAAGAACATTATATTGATTTACTGCTACTGCTAAACATTTGTGAAAACTTCCAATATACTTGGCAGAGACCATTAACAGACATGGTTCTCAGCTCTCAGAAAGAGTGCTTTCCCTGCACTCCCATTCTAAGTCTTTTACTTCTGCAAGGTGAAAAACATGTAATGTGATTATTTACTTCCCATATATACCTAAGTTTCTAGTACCTGAAATCTATATTTAACACCCTATAGAGTATATTTGCCCTTCCTTAGACCTCAGTGGTTGTAAAGTAATAACTGAAATTAAACATTTTTAAAGATCTCTAACTTTCTATTAATGCCTATGTATGTGTGTGCCTGTATACAATAAATATGAATTTATCGAAACCTTTTCTGAATCTATATATATTTCAGCCTGGACAAGCTGAAAAATAACACCATTTAAAAAAAGATTTCTAAGGACTTCCCTGGTGGTTCAGAGGTTAAGAATCTGCCAGTCAATGCAGGGGACACAGGTCTGATCCCTGGTCCTGGAGATTCCATATGCTATGGGACAACTAAGCCAGTGTACCCCAACTACTGTGTCCAAGCTCTAGAGCCTGTGCTGTGCTACAAGGAAGCCACTGTAGTGAGAAGCCCGTGGGTTGCAACTAGAGTAGTCCCCACTCAAAGGAACTAGAGAAAGCTCAACTGCAGCAATGAAGACCCAGTGCAGCCATAAATAAGTAGATTTCCTAGATATCCTATTTTGTTCAGAACTTTCCTTTGCAGAAGGAACCCCCTAGTTCCACTATTTTAGAATCTGTATCATCTCAACTGTTTTTAATTTGGGGGACTGTTTATATTCCCTCAACTTCCCCCTTTCCAGTTGGGGCCAGGATGACCTTTTTTTTTGGCCAGGCTGCACTCAGGATCGGAGTTCCCTGGCCAGGGATCAAACCCATGCCTCCTACAGTGGAAGCAGAGTCTTAACCACTGGGCCACTAGGGAAGTCTTAGATCTTTTAAAGTCTTTTTTTCTGCATAATTGTTTCAGCAACAGAGTCCACCCCACTCTTTCCAATGTTATACTTTCTACTGGACATAGGGCATAAACTTCAGTACCGGTACCACCCTTTCAAATACATCATTCGAAAAACAGCAACATTTCTACCTTCAAGTACTTGTATGGTGCCCTGCCTCAGATGAAGCCTACCTATCTGCATCCTCCAGATTTTCCACTGGTGACCCCAGTCGATCACTAAGCCGCCTCCGTTCTGGTATGCCGACACAGAAGTGGTCATTGCCAACAGTGATCCGTAAGCTCTGTTCCAAAGAAGAGTCAGATCGCAGACCAGGAGAGCGTCTCTACAAAAGTAAAAGATAGTAATAGTCAAAAGGGTCAAGACATTCCTACACTCAAAACTGTTCTCCTTCCTAAAACTATGGTCCTACAGGGTGAGAAATGATTATGGTAAGATACTACTCCAAAAATAAAGGACTTAAAAAAAAATAATCAAGGACTTCACTGGTGGTCTAGTGGCCTGGGTTCCATTTCTGGTTGGGGAACTACATCCCACATGCCACAATTAAAGTATTCCCATGCTCCAACTAAGACCTTGTGCAGCCAAATAAACATATATATATGTTTATATATATGTTTATATATATATATATAATTTATATATATATATATATAATTTTTTAATTATCATTTTCTTAGATGAAAGTCCATACTTCCAATCCTCCCAAATTCTTTAATTTCCTGGCACCAGGCATGGAGTCAGAGGAGTGAATTAAGTCTGCTACCAGAATCTTTATATTTCCAATAAAGGAGACAAGCCAAACAGGTTAAAAAATATATATATTTCTGACAGCACTGTGAAGTGTTATAAAGCCATTAAAACATGATGACATGAAAGATTGGGGAAAAGGAGCTACTTCAGATAAGATGGTTAGAGAAGGCTTTCTGAGCTGATACCATTTAATCTGGAGCCTGAATGATGAGATGTCAGTCTTGCCAAGAACAGATGGAAGATGTTTCAGGCAAAAAGAGCATGCTTTGCAATGAGCTTAGCATGTTTGGGAGAACAGAAAGGTGGCCAGCGTGACTGTAGCGAAGTGACACAAAACAGGCAGAAGCCACAGTTAGGAAATTTGGATTTTTATTCTTAGTTTAACAAGCCACAGAAGGGGTTCAAGCAGGGGAGTGACATAGCTACATACTTCCTCTAGATGCTCACTCTGTTCACATCCTCATCTTCTTCAGGTCTTTATTAAGAAATCACATTCCCAGAAGGCCTTCTCTGGCTACCTTACCAAAAATTGTAACTCCTTTCTGTTTTTTCTCGTAGCACTTAATCCTATTTAACATGCCAAGACATTTTACTTCTCTTATTATCCAACTCCCCCTGTCAGAACATAAGCTCAACTAGGGCAGGGTTTTTGACTGGTTTGTTCATTACTTTATTCCCAGTGTGCAGAACAGCACGGTAAGCGTTCAATAAATATCTCTCAAATACATAAAATGGAGGTCTTTAAAAATCATTTTGATTTCTAGGTATAGAAAAAACTGGATGGTAACAAAAGTGGAGTGTAATGGAGCCTAATGCGATAAACTGAGCAAGAGATAATAAAGTTTAGGTAAGAATGATGGCAGGAGGACAACAGTTTGGAGGATGTATTTTGGAGGGAGAGCTGATAGTTTAGATAGATGAAGTTATCCTTACAGACTGGGAGAAGGGAGATGATCACTGTTTCTGGCTGAGCAACGAGTGATGTCATTTACTGAGACAAAAGACTGGAGCAAATAGGTTGTGTATTGGAGAAGAAAGGGGAAGTTATGGAAACTCATCGTTTTTTGTTTTCCTTACTTTCTCTGTAGTGATTAACATTCAGACTATCATACTCAACTATGAAAATCTTAAAATCTTAATAAGTCAGTTCACCTATGACCAAGAGTACCCAGATACTGTTAAGAGATCCACTAAATAAAACAGAAACTTTGTCACTTTTTTTTTTAAAGGATTGGTTAACTAATAATAAAAACAAACACCAAAACACCAGATCCTGCCCAGAGGCTCTACTAACGGAGAGATGCGTGAAAAGTCAGTATTACCTCTAAACTAACCTTTTTAACCTCATGCTCTGTCCCTTCAGCAGGGAAACATAACAGTTAAATTCAGGGTATTGGGAACCAGGCAAAGAACTGAATCACACTCCACCACTTGTTACGGGCATCGCCTTGATTAAGTTTCTTAAACCTCTTTCCTCCGCTGTTAGATAAGCAGTAACTCTCCCCCCCAAAAAGGTTGTGAATGTTCACAGAGAACGTGTAAAGTGAAGGGCTGAGCATCATTCCCGCCACACAACTAGGTTAAGTGGCAGCAGCTATTACAACGACTGTGGATACCCACACTTCGATTTCGGAGAAGCAGCTCCAACACAGAGACCTAACAGTTTACATTCTCTCGGTGTCTACCCTGAGAACTGTTTAAACCACCCTAAGTCGCCACAAAGACATTTCACCCTTTTCCAGATCCAGGGCGCAGCTCAGTTCTAGGGGGACACACACAAAACCACCCAACTCTAAGGACACCACTACTGAAAAAGTACCAGGCACACGGCGTGGAGGAGCTTCCCCTCGCCCGGCAAACTTTTTCACACCTCACACAGAGGGAGAGAACCAGCCTATTCCCAGGAAACGCAGCACGGCGTCCCGAGCCGGCGCCCGGGCGCGTCCCGAATCCGTTATTGTGCAAATGAAGTTCCCGGGACTGACAGGGAACCTCCTGGCTCGGGTGTCGCTGAGGGGGGCCATGGGGATGAACGGCTTCCATGTGGGGACCCCGGCCTGGAGGCCTCGGGTCGTGCGGGCGGCGAGGGTTTCTGAAAGCGGGAATCCCGGGCGAGGGGGCTGGAGCATAGAGTCCGGGTGGAGGGGTGGGATTACCCGGCTGCCGCTGTCGCCTGGATGGTCTCCGCGGCCGTCCCTGGCGAAGTCGGCGCGGGACTCCCCCCGGCTGCTCCCTCGGAAGCCGGCCGAGCCCGGCGGGAAGAGTCGTCTGCCCCGCGGCGGCGACGGGGAGCCGCGGCGGGCCCGCGGCGGGGACGGGGAGCCGCGGCGACCCCGCTGCGGGGATGGCGAGGCCCGGCGGCCGCGGAGCGGAGACGGGGATCCGCGGCGACCCCGCGGAGGGGACGGAGAGGCCCGGCGGCCGCGGTGCCCTGACGGAGAGCGGGGCCGGCGAGCCGGGGTCCGCGACGAGGAGGAGCAGGAGGACGGCGGTGAGGTGCGGCGAGCCGGGCCTGAGGAGGAGCCAGAGCTGCGGCCGGTGCGCGGGTCGCCCCCGCCGCTCTCTTTAGGCCGGTGTGAAGAGACGGAGGAGCGGGCGCCGCTGCGGTACATGGTCCTGGCAGCCGCGGCCACGGCGGCAGCGCCGACCTGGGGGCGCCCCGGACGCGGGCCCCCAGCGCGCCGCCGCAGCTGCAACCCCGGCCGCCACGGCCGCCGTGCGCCGCCCCCGCAGCCGGAGCAGCCCCCTCCCCTCAGCCCCACGCCGCCCCTGGGGCCCGGTCGAGCGCGCCCCCGCGGCCGCGACTGGCGGTTGGAGGGCACGAGCACGGGCCCGACACACCCCCCCGCCCTCCGGGGCTCCCCGTTCCTCCACTCAGGGAGCGGCCAAGGGAGCCAGAAGTGGGGAGGAGCACGAAGGGCGGTGCGAGGCTGGGCGAGGGGAGGGGAGAAGAAGCGCGCGACCTGCGCTCCTCACGCTCCGCCTCCAAGCCGGCAAGATGGCGGCCGCTGAGCCGCCCACTTCCCCTCCTCCGGCGAACACGTGACCCCAAGGGCTCTGCCTGGGGTGGGCCGAGCGGAAGGGAACGGATTAGCGGGAGCGGAGTTGGCTCTTCCGGGGATGCTCGCGTCTTCGGGACGCTGGTGGCTTCGAGGGGGCGGGAGCGTCTTTACCTTTCCCCTACCCGCAACCCTGTTAATTTACGTGGGGACAAGACATGGTTGTAAGTGATGGGAATATTAAAAACCTGCAAGGCGTTATGTGGGAGATTACGCACCTCGGCAAGAACGACCGACGAAGTCCTGGCTCCCATAGAAGCCACACCACGGCCAACAATTTACTTTCTAGTTTGCCTCTTTTGTAGAAGTTGAAATTGAGGATGGGAAGTGCGGAATGGGGGCGATTCGGGGGCGAGAATCAAACCCAAAGCAGGCATCCGAGTAAAATTGTCGCTGTCTCAATCAGAACACTTATTGTGAACGTAGCTCACCGCTAGGGGTCCACATCGTGACAGCTAGGAGGCCTGGAGAGATTTTGGAAGCGATTTGGAATCCTCCAGTCTGCGACCAAAATTTTCCTGGACACTTGGGTGCAGTGGTAGTCCCTGTATACTAAGTACAGGGACTCAGGGTCCTGCATACATACTAAGTACAAAAGTTAAAAAAAAATAAGAAAAACAATGGTCAAAACGTGAAAAAAAAAATGACGCTAAATTGAACTCTTCAAAATAAAGTACTAATGGCTTGAAAGTTTTTCTCTATTAACTAGAAACACAAAGCCTGAAATTAGTATGAAAAACAGGTTTCTGTTTGCAAAGAAGAGACAAGACAAAAAATTACCTTAAAAAGATTTCCATGTTCTTTTCTTTTCTTTTTTTGATAGAGCTGTGGGGCTTGTGGGATTTTAGTTTCCTGACCAGGGATTGAAGCCTGGCCTGGCAGTGAAAGCGCTAAACCCTAACCACTGGACTGCAAGAGCATTCCCTAAGATTCCCATTTTCTAGTTTATATTTTTCATATTAAATTTAGAGTTTGTCCAATTTCACATGTTTGTATAATGACATTTACTTACCTCATAGCTCAGTAAAATTAAAATAAATTTTTACTAATTGATCTCTCTCACACCCATCTTTCTTCACTTAACATTGCTTGCTCCCTATAGGCATTTGAATTTCCAGTTGCTCACTTTGGATTTTCTGGCCTAAGGAGGCCTTCATCATGTCAAGATTCTTAGTATATTCTCCCATATTTTTTAACACTTTAACGATTTTGTGTCCCATATTCAGTTTACATGGAATCTTTTATATGAATCCTTGCATAGTCTGTTAAATTAAATCTCAGATTATTTTTCACAGATAGCCAATTTTGTTTGAAATATGAGTTGGGATTATCTGTATAGTGGGAAGTCATCATGAGGGAATGAGTTATCAGCTAATGAATGAACGCTGTCAAATGCCAGTTATCCAGATCTCAACCCAGTTCTGTTGTTTTAACTGTGTAATGTGACAGTACAGAGCTTTCTTTAATGTGATTTCTCTGTGAAAAGAAAACTACCAGGATTGATGGTAGTAAAAGAAGTGACAGTAAAACAATCTGAGAAAGTGATGGCTTTTATGCAGAAAATGAGTTATGTACAAGGTTTCTGAGCAGTCTAAAAACATGTTTCATAACATGTGCGACAGAGACTTGCAATCGAAGATTTAGATACACTAGCTCAGCAGGTAAAAGTCCTATCAAAGAAGGGTGACAGCCTCTGTAAGTGAGGCTGCCATGTAAAATTCCTGGAAATCTGTGAGTGGTAAACAACCTGCCAATGCAGGAGATGCTGGAAACGCTGGTTCGATCCTTGGGTTGGGAAGATCCCCTGGAGGAGGAAATGGCAACCCACTCCAGTATATTCTTGCCCTATAGTTCATTGGGTTCCAAACAGTCGGATGCAACTGGGTGACTGAACACTCGTGCACCATATCTGGGGCTCCTCTCATGCTTAGCACCAAAAAAAGAATGCTTCCTTCCCCATTTCAAAAAGGGGAGTGTTATGACTATTTCTAGTCACTGCAGCTGTGAATGCAAGCACCTTGTATGACCTCTGGGCAATCAGGAAAAAGTAGTTATAAAATGCTCTTTTCTTTCCTTGCTGTGGAACTGAAGAAGCTACATGCTCCAGAAGGTACAGCCTGTCAGCCTGGGTCCTAAGTGACTATGTGGAGCAGAGTGCTAATTAAAACTCTGCCAGAGGTGTACACTCGGTCTTTATTATTCTGTGTATGAATTTTGGTTACCCATTGCTTTTGGTGTTATCTAAGCAAATTGGAAATAGTGGCTGACTTTATTTTTCTGGGCTCCAAAATCACTGCAGATGGCAATTGCAGCCTTGAAATTAGAAGATGCTTACTTCTTGGAAGGAGAGTTATGACCAACCTAGACAGCATATTAAAAAGCTGAGACATTACTTTGTCCACAAAGGTCCATCTAGTCAAGGCTATGGCTTTTCCAGTAGTCATGTATGGATGTGAGAGTTGGACTATGAAGAAAGCTGAGCGCCAAAGAATTGATGCTTTTGAACTGTGGTGTTGGAGAAGACTCTTGAGAGTCCCTTGGACTGCAAGGAGGTCCAACCAGTCCATCCTAAAGCGAATCAGTCCTGGGTGTTCATTGGTAGGACTGACGTTGAAGCTGAAACTCCAATACTTTGGCCACCTGATGCGAAGAGCTGACTCATTTGAAAAGACCCTGATGCTGGGAAAGATTGAGGGAGGGAGGAGAAGGGGACGACAGAGGATGAGATGGTTGGATGGCATCACCAACTCAATGGACATGGGTTTGGGTAGACTCCGGCAGTTGGTGATGGACAGGGAGGCCTGGCGTGCTGCGGTTCATGGGGTCGCAGAGTCAGACATGAGTGAGTGACTGAACTGAACTGAACTGAACTGAAGCAAATATGAAGAAAATGTGAATAGGTGTTTATAGCTCATTGGAGTCCATATATGCTAAATCAGGGATAGTTACCCTGTATCAACTTTTCCTCTTCAATCCTTTTCTAATACTGAATAATTATTTTTATCAGGGGAGCTGGCCCCAGAGTATATAATTGGAAAACTCCCTTGCTTCCCCTTCACACCTGCCCTAAATATAATTCAACTCTCAACTTCATTTAAGCTAAAGGTTTGCCCCTCCTCTAGCTCTTGCCTGCTTCAGGTGTGAGTCTTGCTGTGATAAAGGAAGGTGTGCCAAGTTTCTCCACATCCTTACTCCTCAGAGTTTACTCCTCCTCTCTTGCTGGCCAGCTGCTGTTTCTGAACCCCTCCCCTAGGGTTTGGTATAAGAGGAGAAAAGGTTAGGGGAAAGGGCCATAGCTTTTTCCAATTGGGGCAGGATGCTGTTATCTTTGAAATTTGGTTCCCTGTGGCCTTGGAGGACTCAAGAAAGTTGGCTCTTTCTCTCTTGTGTGTGTCACCGTTATGGGCTTTTTTTACCTCTCTTACTGGGACCTAGGCAATGCCTCTCCCCTGATTAACTGCCTATGACTCCTCTCCCCCTGCCTCCAAGTTCATGGCCTGCTGCAGATTCTGTAAAATATACTCTTATGAAGTTCCTTTCCTCTCAGAGCATCCCTTGTGGGAAGGACCTTTTTAATGACTCCATGTTGTTTCCTTCTAGGTATACTTGTCCCACAGGACAACTCATGCATCTTTGCCCTACTGGCAAGGGCAGTGCAGCTCATTCTCCATGCAACCCACCTTACTCACCATCCCAGGAAAGCTGGTCAGCCAGCATTTTGCATATGGACTTCCTCAGGTGGGAGTTAGGACATGAGTCCCTGTGGACTTTCTAATTCCAGGAGATCTAAGTCAAACATTCTGCAAGGTGCTAATGGAGGTCTGTGTCTCACTTGGGGGTGTGTGTGTGTGTGTGTGTGTGTGTTAGTCGCTCAGTCATGTCCAACTCTTTGTGACCCCATGGACCACAGTGAAAGGTTGTTGCTGAACCACTCAAAGACGCTGGGATTCTTGGCCTCCGGAGGAGAAGAATTCAGTCCGGGGCCAGAGACGAGGCTTGATCGCTCAGAGCTTTTGTGTAATAAAGTTTTATTAAAGTATAAAGGAGATAGAGAAAGCTTCTGACATGAGCATCAGAAGGGGGCAGAAAGAGTACCCCCTTGCTAGTGTTAGCAATGGAATTATATGCTCTCTAATTAGTTATTACAGTGAATCAAAAGAATGTCTGGAGGTTGTAAAGACCTCACTAGACCTACTCCCATAATTTACACCTTAAAATGACAGGATTAGCCAGTAGGTTTTTTCCAGAGACTGTCCTCAGGCAGGATACATTATTGTTATATAATCCTAAGGAATGTAGAGAGACCAAAAATTTTGTCCTTTCTTCCTTCTTGAGAATCCCAGACCCCTCTCTCCTTGGGGACCCCTGGACTTCTTATCAATCTGCCTAGGAATTGACTCTCTCAATAGCCCGCTAGGCTTCTCTGTCCTTGGAATTCTCCAGGCAAGATTACTGGAGTGGGTAGCCATTCCCTTCTCCAAAGGATCTTCCTGACCCAGGAGTCATACCCAGGTCTCCCACACTATGGGCAGATTCTTCACGATCTGAGCCACCAGGGAAGCCCCCACTTGGCTTTAGGCAAAGGGGAAAACCCCCCTCTCCCTCCCCAGAATGGTGGGAGAGGGTATAGCTCACAGGGAATTCCCCAACACAATTCTCATTCTCTTATATTGATTCAATGTGGATAATTATTAATAGTAATGCTGGCAGACTGGTTCACAATCTTATCCCATCTTCCTTTGAAATGGATGGCAGAAGAGGTTGCCTGGCATTTATTGTGTTGCTTTCTGCCTTTGAGACTTTTGCTGAAACTCCAAAGACAACAGGGAGCATCTAACTAACATCCTGTCACAACTCCTGTCTGTCATCAGTTCAAGAAACTCTTATTAGGATTTCCCTGATGGTCCAGTGGTTAAGATTCTGCACTGCCAATGCAGGGGGGGCACAGTTTCGAGCCCTGCTTGGGAAACTAAGATCCACATGTTGCACGGCATGGCTGAAAAAAAAAAAAAAGAGAGAGAGAGAGAAACTTACTAGACAGATGAAAATGGCTTACAGCTTTTACACACACAGACACACACACACACACACACACACACACACACACACACACACACACACACACACACACACACACACACACCCTGTAGCAGACATATAGCAATGACAGACAAAACTTGAAAAGAGTGAAGAGATCTAAACTTTAAAACATTAACACCTCTGTGAATTTGCTGAAGCCACAGAGCCCCTGGGCTCTGAAATAAGTCTGGAATCAAGGGTAGCAGTCAGAGATTTATGCCTCCCAGGAGGTGAGGGATCTGGGACTGATTTTCAGCTTGAAGCCAAGGACACCCTTGCCCCTACAAGCAAGCTGAACAAAACTATTGTCAACCTTCTGCTTGGGGCTATAGCCTTATGGAAAGCTGTGTGCTGAGAGGGTGGGACAAAAATGTTGGCAGTCTTTAGATGAGAACTGAGCCTAGGCACTCTCTGTGAGTGGAGTGGCAATAGTGAGATACCCTACATATCAGTAATAATGAAACAGAGCAGGACCCATCGGTCTTTGACCCCCATGTCCTCTGCCTGCCTTTTGTCTGTGGAAAGACTTAGGCAAAGAGTGAGTTTAATCAGAGAAGTGAGAACATGCAGAAACAAAGGCAAACAGTCAAAGAAGACCAAATAATAATAATGTACTAACTGAGCATAGTTAAGGACCTTTAGTTCCTCCTCAAGGGCTCTAGATAATGCTCTGAGCCATATCTATATGGCTTATAGATGAGCTGTCTTATAGATACTAAAACAAAAACCACCACAATACTGTAAAGTAATTAGCCTCCAATTATAATTAATTAATTAATTAAAAAAACCAGGGGGGTGGAAGAAGCTAACTGCATGATAACTAGGCTGTACCCATGACATAAGCTGCTACAATTCCAAGAATTGGCTTCAAGAAATGGGAACAACTGGACCCTGGAACTGAAGATTAACTGTACCTAAAATAACCAAGATGATGCAGGTAAGACCACCGATGACCAATTTGAAGATGACTATCAGAGCTGACTGTACGTAGCCCCCTCTCCCTGTCTATAAAAGCTCTTACCCCCGGCTTGTGGGGGGGCGGGGGCGGTGGGAAGGGAACGGGGCAGTTTGTCTTTAGACAGACATCTGCCCTTGCCCCACAGTTGCTGGCGTCTGAAATAAAGCAAACTTTCCCTTCCACCAGGTTGGCCTGTTTATTGGTTTTTGAGCAGTGAGCAGCTAGACCCCACTTTTTGGTAATAATAGTAATTAGAAAGCATGGTATTCTGTTCAACATGGTGGATTCCATTCATGCCTTTGTCACTATTAAGTCCCTAGACCCCACTCAAGTGACTATAAAGGATTTTGTTTCTTTTTTAAGATATAATCTCATATGTGCAGTGTGGAAGTGTGAGAGATATTGCCCTGTGGGGTTGATTTTAGTCAATGGGAGACATATTATTAGAAATGTAAACTGCTCGCTAACACACAAATAATACAACTTTAGCTTCAAATTTCATAAGATACAGTTTTGTCTTCTCTGTTTCTTTAGCCCTTTTTATTGTCTAAATGACCATAAAGTGTATGAAAATGTGCTAAACAGTTATCGGAGAAGTGAGAAAAGATACAAAACAAATTTCTAAAATAATTAAAATTAAAATTTAAGGGGCATAGAGCCATGGGAACTATCATACAGGGTTGGTGGGCATGTAAGTTACTATTGCCACTTTGAAACATTGGCAATAATTTTTTCTTTCTTTTTTTTTGACCGTGCTGGGTCTTCATTGCTGCATGGGTTTTCTCTAGTGGTGAACGGGGACTACTCTCTAGTTGCGGTGCACAGGCTTTTCACTGTGATAGCTTTTCTTGTTGCAGAGCATGGGCTCTGGGCTCTCAGACTTCAGTAGTTGTGGCTCCTGGGCTCTAGAGCACAGGTTCAATAGCTGTGGCCCATGGGATCTGTGGCATGTGGGATCTTCTCGGATCAGGGATCAAACCTGTGTCTCCTGCATTGGCAGGTGGATTCTTTACCACTGAGCCACCAGAGAAGCCTGGCAATATTTTTTTAAAGTTGAACATATACAGTGTGATCTAGCATTTCCTAAGTATATACCCATGAGAAATATCCACATATGTGCATCAAAAAGATAAGAAAAAGTTCCAGAAGTGAATTGTGGTGATAGTTGTACAATATTGTGAATGTACTTAATGCCACTGGATTGTATATTTAAAAATAAGTAAAGGGGGAAATATTATGTATGTTTTACCACAATAAAAATGACACACAAAAATGTTCTCATGGCATTATTTATAGTAGTAAATATTTCAACTGTAGAATGAGTACTGTAGAATTTCAACTGTAGTAGATTCATACAATGGAATACCATATAGCAATGAAAAAGAAGACCATCACTAGATACAACTATATGGATTTCACAGATACAGTGTTGTACCAAAGAAAGCCACGCACACAAAAATACAAATTATATGATTTTATTTATACCAAGTTCAAAAAGTAAACAAAATTAATTATGGTGTCTGAAGTCAAGGTAATGGTTACATAAGAGGAGTTTCTGGAATCCTTTTCTATTTCTTGATTTAGATGTATTCATTTTGTGATAATTCATCAAGCTATATACTTAGGATTTTTGCACTTTTCTGTATTTTAGGGCGAGGGATAGACTGGTTGTTTGAGGCTGGTAGATGCAAACTGTTGTATTTAGAATGGATAAACAATAAGTCTTAATGTATAGCACAGGGAACTATATTCAGTATTCTGTGATAAACCATAATGGAAAAGAATATTAAAAATATATATATATTTTAAAAAAACTGGAATCTCTGGAGTCCATCTACCCTGATTCCTTCAGAGCTTGATTGTATGTTGATCCAACCCTCTTAACAACTGGTCTTCCAAAATACAAATGATATATTGATATCCTAATATATTCTCCTTTGGTAGTATTTCAGCTAAGTATTGGAAAAATCCAACCAGCCTCACCATTCCTGTGACATATAAGGCTGGAGAGAACATGAAACTGTCGTGCCTCCGCTCAAGTTTACATATAGGGAAAAGCACCCAGATGAAGCTCCCCTCTAGGAAATACTCTTCCAGAAAAACCTAGAAGGTAATAAAGTCTCAGACATTTTTAAAGTTACTAGCATTACAGGCAGAAGAAAGCCTTTCTATAGTATTATCTTTAGCAATAGCTGTGCAATAAAATTAAGTGAAATGGTAGGTCAAATAGGAACTTGAAGACAAGAAGAAGAGCAGAAACTGAAAAGCAATTATTTTATGGTACTCCTATTACTATTCAGAATTTCTTAAGTTGGAAGGCCAAGTTTGATACAGAACTCTTGGAAATTTTTTTTAATGAATGAAAGTAAAAGAAAAAGCAGGAAAAAGTAAATTAAGTGGGAAACAGCTGTTTGAAACAGATTGTAATCTTGCCACAGCTAATATCCAGTTCTTGGAGGATGCCGGATACAACGTGGAGGTAGATGAGTCACTGGCCCAGAAGTTAAATGACTTGGAGCCAGAGGATAAGGAGGATGATCCAGACTACAATCCTGCTGACCAGAGAGTGACTTGACCAACTAGTAAACTATCCTCATCTTAGAGAGGCTTGACTGCCGCAGCATCTGTGTCTATGCTGAGGGTGTGTATTGATTTTCTTTTCTTTTTTTCATAAGAAAAAATAATTTTCAGGAAAACAGTCTTCTATAGCTTTCATCACTGAGCTTAATAAACTGATCTTAAAATTTCAATCAATCAATAAAAATAATGAACTGCAGGTAATGACATGCATGCTTTTTAAAACTCTTAAGTTTTTAAGAGTGAAATGTGCTAATATCTGTCATTTCCTTCCAAGTGAATAAAAAATAAGACCCTTGAAATCAATAGAAGAAGGGATGAATAAATGCAAATTTGCATGATAAGGCAGACAAAGTAAAATCTTAACTGTAGAAATTAGGTGTTGAGTATTTGGGTATCACTGTACAATTCTTTCAACTTTTTTTTTTTTTCTTTCAACTTTTAAGTGTGAACATTTTCAGAATTAAGTAAAAGCTTCACCAGACTATGAGTCACTATATTGTACTTATATAATATTGTACATCAACTATACTTCAATAAATAATGAGTATAGAAACAACTCCTCCCCCCAAAACTTTATTAGATGCAGATAAGGTGATTTATAGAGAAAAATGTATAGTCCTAAATGTTTATATTACAAAAGAAATGTTTAAAAAATTGCTCAGCTAAGTTTCCAGGTAAAAAACTAAAGAAAAGAAAATCACAATAACCTTAAAGAAAGAGGAAGAGTGGCAGTAATAAAAATGAAGGCAGAAATTAATTGAATACAACAGAGATGGTAAAAAGACAAAAGAAGTTTCTTTAATCGTCTATACCACAATACAAAATAATAAGTTTAAAATTTTAAAAAAGACAAAGTTCTTTGAAATAAACTAACTAAACAAGCAAAACTAGCAGAATTGATTGGTCAAGAGAAAAAAGAGAGGGCAAGAAAAAAATCTTAAAAGAGAGGGATAAAAAAAAAATGGAAAGAGTCACTCAGTTCAGGCCAGTTCAGTCGCTCAGTCATGTCCAACTCCTTGCGACCCCATGGACTGTATAGCCTGCCAGGTTCCTCTCTGTCCTTGGGATTTACCAGGCAAAAATATGGGAGTGGGTAGCCATTCCCTTCTCCAGGGGATCCCCCACCCAGGGATTGAACCCCAGTTTCCTGCATTGCAGCCAGGTTCTTTATTGTCTGAGTCACCAGGGAAGATGGATAAGTTATAACCTGGCTATCACTAACCCTCCCAGTGCCTTTGTGAGAATTAGGGAAAGGTTTCACCTGTGGGGCTTCCCTGATTGCTCGCCTGCAATGCAGGGACCTGAGTTGGGAAGATCCCCTGGAGAAGGGAAAGGTTACCCACGCCAGTATTCTGGCCTGGAGAACTCCATGGACTGTATAGTTCATGGGGTCCCAAAGAATTAGACACGACTTAGCGATTTTCACTTAGCCTATGGGCAGCTGCAACCCTAACCTAGGGCTTGCCACTTGGAAAGCTGGATGCAGCCTGCTCCTACTCATTCCTTGTCCAGATAAGCTCGTGCAGAAAACCACCTACACAACCGTATTGTCCGTACTGGATCAGTTTAAAAAGCTATGATGCAATATGAAGAACTTTGTGCCAATTAATTTGATAATTTACACAAATGATTAGTTCCCATTAAAAATGCAATTTACCCAATTATATCAAGGAGACGTAGACAACTAAATAAACCTATCACCATTAAAGAAATTAAATCAGTAGTTACAACATCTGCTTATAAAAAGAGTGAAACTTTTTTCCCTATATTCTAGCATAATTAAACATCATTGGAATCATCTCTTTGCTAAAAGATAGATAAAATGTAGCTGTGAAACCATGCGGTTCTGGTGCTGTCTTTAAGGGTAAATCTGTAATAATCTTCCTGATCTCTATTGTGATAACTCCTCTTTCCTTTTCTGTTTCTTCATAGGTCAGTTTTAGTAACTTTTTTTCTTTGACATATCCATTTCCTCTAGTTGTTCACATTTGTTGCCATATAGTTGCACATAACTTTCAACCTCTTTTGTGTTTGTGAATGTATCTCTTTCTTATTCCTAACCATGATATTTTTGCTCTCTTTTTTTTTTTCCCCTAACCAGATTCATGAGATATTCATGTATTTTACTGGTCTTTTCAAATAATTAACACTTGAACTTATTTTTTTCCTTTTTACTATTCTTTTTGTTTTCTAATTCATTATTTTTTGTTGTTGTCTTTATTGTTTCTCTCCACCTTGGGTCTATTTTGTCATTCTTTTTCGAGTTTCATAAAGTGGCAATGAATTTTTTTAAAAAATCTTTCATAGTGAAATATTTAAGGCTATGTATGCATTTCCTTCTGCTGTGTCCTATATGATTTTATATATATTTTTTCATTGTTTTCTAGATTATCACTTCATTTTTTAAAATTTTACAAATAAAATAATTATTAAATTAGAATCAAGGACCTAAATTCTAAGTAGTTATAGTCTAGACATAATTGCATTTCAAAACAAGACAAATTAATCACTCATAATTTTAGCTCTTTCCTAAAGTAATTAACTTGATTTACACACATACACACATACACACGCACACACACATTCTCTAGACCTAACTATCTTTTCTGTAACACCTCAGAAACCATGATGTATTAAGAATAGCAACATTAAACTAATTGTATGCACAGGGGTAAATAGGCCTAAAGGATTTCACCCTTGAAATAACAGAGTTTTCCTATAGAAATTCCAATTTAAAGTGTTGTTCTGTGATTTAAATAAATCTTGATTTAAGACTGTAAACCTGAGTTAATCTAGCACACTTGGTATCTATCCCAATAATAGACTAGTTATTTAGCCTAATAACAGATAGGTATTCCCTGAGGCTTCCCTCGTGGCTCAGCGGTAAAGGAATCTGCCTGCAGATGCAGGAGATGCAGGTTCTATCCTGGGGTAAGGAAAATCCCCTGGAGAAGGAAATGGCAGCCCACTCCAGTATTCTTGCTTGGGAAATCCCGCAGACAAAGGAAACTTGTGGGCTACAGTCCATGGGGTCGCAAGAGAGTTGGACACGACTTAGTGACTAAACAACAATTCCCTGAGGCTAGCCATGCTTCCTAATTAATCCTCATTTCAATTTTTATTTCCTCTTGATCCAAAGATGATTAAGGCACATGCTGCCTTTCTTGTTGTTGTTTTTCTTATTTTGTATTTCTTACATATTTTTATTTTGGAAAAAAGTGAAAATTGTACAAATTGTAGAGCTTTTCCTGTTTTTGAGTAATTTGAGAGTAAATTGCTATTACCCACTGCTCCTGAATACTTTAGCAGATGTTTTCCAAAATAAGGACATTCTCTTACATAACTCCAATACAAAACAAATTAGCATCGACACATAAATACCATTTAATTCTCAGGCTCCTTTCCAGAGTCTCTAGTTATCCCCCAAAGATCCAGATCTCAATTATACATCATATTTTGTTGTCCTATCTCTTTAGCCTTACTCATCAAGAACAGTTCTTCACTCTTTGCTTGACATTCCTAACCTTGACATTTTAAAAGGTTACAAGTCTGTTATTTCATATCCATCAATTTGGGTTTGCTGAAGTTTCCTCGTGATTGGGTTCAGATTATGCATCTTTGGTTGGAATGGTATAAAAGAGACGATGCATTTCTCTCACTGCATCCTCTCAGGTGGTGCAAGATTTCAAACATTCCCTCCCAGTACTGATAATGTCTGTTTCTGTTGCTTGATTAACGTAGTGTCTACCAGGAATCTCCACTGTGAAGTTATTTTTTTTTTTAGTAATTTATAAGTATTTTGTGGAGAGGTATTTGAAATTGTAAATATCCTAATTCCTCATTGTACATTCAATTAATTTACATTACTATAGACTTGTGGTTTCCCAGTCTAGTCCATGAACAATAATCTGTTTCTATCATTATCTTCATTAACTCATGAATGATTAAACAAAATGTAGTATACACATACAATGGAATGTTATTTGGCAATAAAAAGGAATGAAGTTTTGATATATGCCACAGCATGGATAAACTTTAAAAATATTATTTTATGAAATAACCCAGACACGAAAGGACACATATTATATGATTCCATTTACTTTAAATGTCCAGAGTAGGCTGATCAATAGCAACATCAAGATTACTGATCACCAGAGAATGGGGAGAAGGAGAAATAGGGAGTGACTACTATTAGGTTTATGGCTTCTTTTTAGGAGGATGAAAGTCTCCGGACTTAGTGGTGATGTTTGCACAACTCTGTAGATGTACTAAAACCATTGAACTGTAAACTTTAAACTAGGTGAATTTTATGGTATGTGAATTATATTTTGATAAAGCTGTTATTTTGAAAAATAAAGTAAATCTGCCCTTTTCCACAGGAGATTGTAAGGAAAACTGCCTGTTTAAACTCTTACTGCTGAGCAGGAAAAAAATTTCCTTTCCTCAAAATTTATACCCTCAATCTAGCCCTTTAATCTATAAAAAAACACCTACAATTTGTTGGGAGAAAAATAAAGACCTCAGTAGAAAAATAAGCAAAATATGTGAATGGGCAGTTCACAAAAGAAAAATATAATTGCCCCCCAAATGAACAAAACCACTAAAAGATGATCATCAACACAGATTGGATTGTGGTTTTGTGATCATTAAAAGAGACAAGCATTTTCAATACCAGATTCCTTCCTGTCTTTATACTCATTTTCTCCATAATTCCCTATAATTGGCTTCTACCTCTACACTTGACTGAAAATGCCCTTGGTCTTAAGACGTCTCTCTCTACCCGAATACTATACACTATTACTCTCCCTAGAATTTTCCAAAACTCTTGGCCTCTAGCCTTTCCTTCCTCAAGTGCTCATCCCAGTCTTCTTCAAGTGTCATTCCTGCTGCCCTGGACCACTTCTTCATCTCTTAACTAACCATCCCCTTCCTTTTTCTGCCCTCTAGCTTCAGTCAACGGTAAGTGGACATTTCTATTGGGGTGGGGTGGGGGGGGCGGAGAAGGCTGCTCAGTATCTGAGAATGTCCAGTCTAATGAATCTTCCATGAAGCAGACCCTACTTTTCACTACAGAAGCTGAAAATGCCAGATACTTGCTCTCCCAGCCCCCTCTGGAAGCTGAGTGCTGGCCTTGACCTAGGCTGGGTCAAACAGACACAGCTATTTTAGACTTTGACTCTGGAGTTATTGGTGAAAAGCGGCAGAGTCCATGGAACAGCGTTCCTGGAGGCAGCGACTTCCCATTTCTATGGCAGCTGTAGCAACAGTGCCAAGCTCGGGTCCCTGCCTGAAGGAGTCAGCAGTGCGAGGTGTGACATCTAGTGGACAGTGGTGTCCTCACCAGACACCATTTATGGAGTGGTTTTGGCTGTGGTGATAGCTGTTTAGGCTCTGAGCCTGGTTTTCCAGCTTTCCCAGTGATTCTATGAGCTATTTTAGCTTAACTTAAAATCAGAGTCTATTTCCATTGCTTGTAACAGAGAACTCTGACAAATATAGCTTTTTAGAAAGCTGTCCTCAGTTCTCTCTTTTTCTACACCACCTAAAGCCACAGTTTTCTCTATATTTTTTAAGTTTCTATTGCATTATTTTTTTTTTCTATTGCATTATTAAAGAACGTGTGCAATTTCGCACATTATCATTTGCTGTACTTAAAATCTTCATATGTTGTTTATGTATATTTATAAACCTTGTTGAGCCTTTAAATTAAGTCTCTCCAACCACATCATGAACCATAACAACAATTAAAGGTGAATAATACTTTAGCCTTACATATTTGCTGATGGGAATGGGACAAACTGAAGATAGAGTGGGGAATGGCTGACAGGCCCAATGTCCTTGAGTAGTTGAAAGGAAGAGATCTTTCTTTCTTTCTTTTTTTTTTTTTGGACCACACCATTTTTTCTGTGGGATCTTAGTTCCCCAACCAGGGACCCAACCTGGACTCTCAGCAGTGAAAGCAAGGAGTCCCGACCACAGGACCACCAGAGAATTCCTAAAATGAGATCTAGTACCCAAGTCAAGGGTTCAATCCCTGGGTTGGGAAGATCCTCTGGAGAAGGAAATAGCAACCTACTCCAATATTTTTTCCTGGGAAATCCCATGGACAAAGGAGCCTGGCGGGCTACAGTTCATGGGGTCACAAAAGAGTTGGACATGACTTAGCAACTAAGCAACAATGGCACGGGTCAAGGAGTTGGCCTTGGGAGCAGAGGAGGAGAGCAAGCAGAGTGTATGGATATAGATGCTTGGTGGGTAGATGGTTGGTGGTTGGTGGTTGCCTTCATTTTCTCTGTAGTTTAGGAGGCAGGAGAGAATGAGGAGGGGAGAAAGTGTAGGAGGTTGAAGTCACAGGAATGTCATTCAGGATTGCAGTCTGGGGAATAAGGCAACCTCTCAAGAGGTTCACAGTATGGATAATTTTAAGAGACTCAATTTCCAGATTCTCAATTTCCAAATGTTCTGTCCCTAAAATTGATCTGTTTTCTTAACCTTGATGCTGAGAAAGACTGAGGGCAGAAGGAGAAGGGGGCAACAGAGGATGAGACGATTGGATGGTATCACTGACTCAATGGACTTGAGTTTAAGCAAACTCTGGGAGATAGTGAAGGACAGGGAAGCCTGGCGTGCTGCAGTCTGTGGGGTTGCAAACAGTCAGACACAACTTAGCGACTGAACAACAATAAGATGTCACCTGACCTTCTTTCTGCCCCCTTCTGATGTCTGTGTCAGAAGCTTTCTCTATCTCTTCGATACTTTAATAAAACTTTATTACACAAAAGCTCTGAACGATCAAGCCTCATCATTGGCCCCAGATTTAATTCTTCTCCTCCAGAGGTCAAGAATCCCAGAATCTTTTGTGGTTCAGCAGCAACCTTTCATTTTGGGGGCTTGTCCGGGATTCTTCAGAATAAGGCAAGGATGCTTGGAGCTCTAGTTCTTTGTTCTCCCAGCGAACATGTTTTCTGCTGTATTTTACTAACTCTACAGTGTGCTTGTGTGAGTGAATGACATGCCCTGCAAGAAGCAAGTGAAGAGCCCTGCTTTGCAGTTCCACGGTGACCTCATATGGCTTATGGCAGAAACCCTGTCAGGGGTTTATACCAACCTGTCAATGGGCTTCCCTGGTGGCTCAGATGGTAAAGCGTCTGTCTATAATGTGGGAGACCTAAGTTCAATCCCTGGGTCAGGAAGGTCTCTTGGAGAAGGAAATTGCAACCCACTCCAGTATTTTTGCCTGGAAAATCCCATGGATGGAGGATCCTGGTAGGCTACAGTCCATGGGGTCGCAAAGAGTCAGACACAACTGAGCGACTTCACTTTCTTTCTTTCTGCCCTTCCTCAGTTGCCCTTCTCCCATTTTACAGAACTTATACTTCTCAAATCTGGCCCAGATCTCCCCATAGTTAGGCAGTGTGACACAGTGATTATGACTTCCAACTCTGGAGTCAGATTTCCTTGAGTTCAATCTCAGATCTGCTATTTATCAACTGTGGTAGCCAGTCTCCAAGACAGCTTGATACCTGATATTCCCACCCCTCAATGAATCAGGCCTGGTCCATGTGATTAATGTATGACTACGGAGGCTAGGTCATAAAAGGGCATTGCATCTTCTACCTTGCTCTTTTGAATGGGTTGCTCTTGGAAAAGTCAACAAGGCGGTCATAAGGACACTTAAGCAGCCCTAGGAGAGGTCCATGTGGAGAGAAACTGAGACCTCTGGCTAACAGGCAGCACCCACTCACCCACGATGTGAGTGAACTGCCCTGCAAACAGAACCATCCTGCAAACAGATTCTCTCATTCCAGTAGAGCATTTAGCTACAAGAACCCCAGAAAATATCTGCCTGAAACTGAATAAATGACTTTGTAGCCAGAATCTCCCAGTCAAGCCATTCTTGAATTCCTGACTCACAGAAACTCTGAAAGATAGTAAATATTTCTTGTCATTTTAAGTCACGACATTTGAAGGTAATTTTTTTCCCTCTTTTTGGATTTTCTGTGGGGAGGGAGTTGTTGTAGTTGTTGTTTTGGCGCAGCTGGGGAGGGAACTGGCATTTTGTTTAACCACTTAACCACAAGGACTAATTTTTACACAGCTGTAGATAACTGTTGGAGAAGGAAATGGCAATCCACTTGAGTATTCTTGGCTGGAGAATCCCATGGACGGAGGAGCCTGGCGGGCTACAGTCCATGGGGTCTCAAAGAGACGGAGATAACTGAGCAACTTATCACAGATTACTGTAGGGCAGATTACTCAACCCCTTTGAGCCTCAGTTTCCACATGTGTAAAATAAGAATGATAACACAATAGAACCTGACTCAGAATTGTTATGAGTGTTAAATGAGTTAATATTTGTAAAGTGCTTAAAACAAAAATGTAAAATGTATAGATTTCTTAAGTTAAAATATATATAGTCTGTTCAACACAGTACTAATGCTGGAAGATCTACATAGTTCAATAAGGCAAGAAAAGGAAATAAAAGGTATACAGACAGGAAAGGAAGAAATAAAATGCTTTCTATTTGCAGATGACACAATATCTACATAGAAGATCTCAGGGAATCTACAAAAACCCCTAGAGCTAATAAGTGAATTCAGTGGAGTTTTAAGATATAAGTCTTAAAATATTATTATATATATACACTAAAATATTATACTTAAATACTATACTTAATTATATTATACTTAAATATTATACTTAAGTATATTTTAAGTATACTTAAATATATATTTAAAATATTCAGTGAACAAAATTCTGTTGCACTTCTATAATCTAGCAATGAACATATAGAAACAAAATTTTATTTTATTTAGTTTTATCAACCCTTTTTTTTTCCATTTATTTTTATTAGTTGGAGGCTAATTACCTTACAATATTGTAGTGGTTTTTGCCATACATTGACATGAATCAACCTTGGATTTACATGTATTTCCCATCCTGATCCCCCCTCCCACCTCCCTCTCCACCCCATCCCTCTGGGTCTTCCCAGTGCACCAGCCCTGAGCACTTGTCTCATGCATCCAACCTGGGCTGGAGATCTGTTTTACCCTTGATAGTATACTTGTTTCAACGCTGTTCTCTCGGAACATCCCACCCTCGCCTTCTCCCACAGAGTCTAAAAGTCTGTTCTGTACATTTGTGTCTCTTTTTCTGTTTTGCATATAGGGTTATCGTTACCATCTTTTAAAATTCCATATATATGCGTTAGTATACTGTATTGGTGTTTATCTTTCTGGCTTACTTCACTGTGTATAATGGGCTCCAGTTTCATCCATCTCATTAGAACTGATTCAAATGAATTCTTTTTCATGGCTGAGTAATATTCCATAGTGTATATGTACCACAGCTTCCTTATTCATTTGTCTGCTGATGGGCATCTAGGTTACTTCCAGAAACAGAATTTTAAATATAACACAATTTGCAGTCACTCAAAAAAATTAAATAGGTGTAAATATAACATAGCATGTACAGGACTTGTATACTAAATACTCTAAAACCCTGATGAAAGAGATCAAAGAAGATCTAAATGAATGCAGAGATGTACTGTTTTCATGGATTGGAAGACTTAACATAATAAAGATGTCAATTCTTCCCACACTGGTATACAAGTTTAACATAATTCTCACCAAAAAGCAAATATTTTTTAATTTATACAAGAGTATTCTAAAGCTCATATAGAAAGACAAAGGAATTAGAATAGTTAAAATAATTTTGAAAAAGAAGAGTAAGTGGAAGGAATCACTCTATTTTACTTCAAGACTTATTATATAGCCACAGTTATCAAGAATGTGTGGTATCAACAGGACAGTCTTTTTCTAAAGGCTTTCTTTTACTATATATTCATATATAGGAGAAGAAAATGGCAATCCACTCCAGTATTCTCGCCTGGAGAATCCCATGGACATTGGGGCCTGGCGGGCTATAGTTCATGGGGTTGCGAAGAATCAGACTTGACTGAGAACAAGCGTGCACACACACACATATACATACATTCACACATATATGTATATTTTGGCCTTGCCAAGCAGCATGCGGGACTTTAGTTCCCTAACCAGGGACTGAACCCACATCGCCCTGTAGTGGAATCACGGAGTCTTAACCACTGGACCACCAGGGAAGTCCAGAAGGACAGTCTTTTCAACGAACAATGCTGGAGCAACTGGATATACATAGGAAAAAAAGTAAAAATTGAATCTCAATCTAAATCTCACACCTTAAACCAAAATTGACTCAAAATGTATCACAGATTTAAATGTAGAACATAAAATTAATAAATTTCTAGAAGAAAGCACAAATCTTTGGGTCCTAGGGCCTGGACAAGAGTTGTTAAACTTGATACCAAAAACGTGCTCCACAAAGAAAAAAGATCGATAAATTGGACTTCATCAATTTAAAAACTTTTGCTCTGTGAAAAGCCATTGAGAGAATGAGAAAACAAGCTGGGAGGAAATACTTGCAAACCACATATCTTACAAAAATACCACTATCTAAAATATTTAACTAGCCACTCATTTGAAAAGACCCTGATGCTGGGAAAGATTGAAGGCGGGACAAGAAGGGGACAACAGAGGATGAGATGGTTGGATGGCATCATCCACTCAATGGACATGAGAGTTGCATAAACTCCGGGAGTTGCTGATGGACAGGGAGGCCTGGCGTGCTGCAGTCCATAGGGTGGCAAAGAGTTAGACATGACTGAGTGACTGAACTGAACTGAACTTTACAGTAAAAAACAAATAACCCACTAGAAAGTGGGCAGAAACCATGAAGAGATATTTCACCAAAGAGGATATACAGGTGACAAAAGTATATCAGAAAAAATGTTCAACATCACTAGCCAACAAGGAAATGCAAATTAAGACCATCATGAGAGGAGAGTGAACTCCCTGGTGGTTCAGTGGTTAGGACTCCACCCTTCCACTGCAGGGGGCAAGGGGTTTCTTGTTTGGGGAACTAAGATCCTCCAAGCCACAAAATGTGACCAAAAAAAAAAAAAAAAAACCAAAAAACTGGGCCTATTAGAACAGCTAATTTTTTTAATGACAATTCCTAATGCTAGTGATGATGCAGAGAAACTGAATTCCCAAATCTCTCATACATTGTTAATAAGAAACTAAAATGGTATAGTCACTCTGGAAAATAGTTTGGCAGTTATTCAAAAAAACAAAGCATATGTTTACTATATAACACAGGCTTCCCAAGTAGTGCAGTGGCAAAGAATCTACCTGCCAATGCTGCAGATGCAGGAGACACGGATTTGATCCCTGGGTCAGGAAGATCGCCTGGAGTAGGAAATGGCAACCCACTGTAGTATTCTTGCCTGGAAAACTCCATGGGTAGAGGAGTCTGGTGGGCTGCAGTCCATGGCGTCATAGAGTAGGATATGACTAGCGACTGAACACACCTGCATATACGCACACACATCATATAATACAGCAATCACACTTCTATATGTTTATCTCTCCCAAATAGTAATTTTCACCCACATAAAACTGATGCATGAATGTTCATAGCAGTTTCATTTGCAGTAGTCAAAAACTGAAAACAGCTCAGATGTCCCCCTGTTCTGTTCAGTTCAGTTCAGTCGCTCAGTCGTGTCCGACTCTTTGCGACCCCATGAATTGCAGCACGCCAGGCCTCCCTGTCCATCACCAACTCCCGGAGTTTACTCAAACTCATGTCCATCGAGTCGGTGATGCCATCCAGCCATCTCATCCTCTGTCATCCCCTTCTCCTCCTGCCCTCAATCCCTCCCAGCATCAGGGTCTTTTCCAGTGAGTCAACTCTTCGCATGAGGTGGCCAAAGGATTGGAGTTTCAGCTTCAACATCAGTCCTTCCAATGAACACCCAGGACTGATCTCCTTAGGATGTCCCCCTGTAGGTGATGGTAAAACAAACTATGGTACATCCATATCATGGAGTACTACTCAACATTAAAAAGGAACAAGTGATACATAAAACAGCTTGGGTGGATCTCAAGGGCATTATGCTGAATGAAAGAGAAAACACTCTCAAAATGTCATATGATTTCATTTGTATAACATTCTCAAAATGACAAAATTACAGAGGTAGAAAGTTTTACCAGAAATTAAGGACAGAAATTGGTGGGGGGATGGGGGGCAGTGACTATGAAGAGTATCAGGAGAGAGATCTTTCTTTTAAGTAAGTAGTTTTGTATCTTGGTTGCAAAGCTGGTTACACAAATCTACACGACAAAATGATATGAAACTTTACACGCATATAGTCCCAATCTGTTTCCTGGTTTTGACATTGTACTATAGTTATGTAAAATGTGGCCGTGGGGGTTGGGAGAACTGAATGAAGGATACAGGGGATTTCTCTGTACATTCTTTGCCACTTCCTGTGAATCTATAATTATTTCAAAATAAAAAACTGAAAAAAATTCAACAGAAAAACATGATTTAATTCCCAGTGTGTAAAAACTTGTGGAACAAGAACAAAAGAGTCCTGTTTACTCAGGGTTCTCTGCTGGACTTGCTGTCTCTTTCTGTAGGTACTATGTATCCACATATGCCAAACCCCAGATACAGAGGGCTGAGTGCACAATGCCATCTTATACAAGGGACTTGGGCATCCTTGGGATTTAGAATCCATGGAGATCCTGGAACCAACGCCCTGCAGATGAGAGGGGTGATTGTGTGTGTTTCTGTCGTGGGCAAGCATGATTACAAACAGGGTATTTTGGCCCATGATGAGGTGTTCTGAATTCAGATATATTGTGGAGTGTTGTTGCATGGATGGTCATTTTTACCCAGCCATCTCCCCTCTTCTGTTCCTGACTACAAAGACCCTCCAGAGTGGAGGTCCTGTGAGAACAGAACAAAGAGAATGTAGCTAAGAACCCACAGCAGATGACGTCACCCTATTTCATTCGAGAGAAAATTCATGGCAAGATGGCATATATTCTCAATTTATGTAGCATTAAACTTCGGAGTGAGGTGTTGTCATCACAGGGCCATTACTAATCTGTTTATTTTAGTTTTTTTTAAGATTCGTTGATTTTTGTTGATTCTATTTTTGCTGCGCTTGGGCTTTCTCTAGTTGCGGCGAGCTGGGGCTCCTCCCTAGCTGCGCTGTGCGGACTTCTCAACGCGGTGGCTTCTAGTGCTGTGAAGCGTGGGCTCTAGGTGCCCAGGCTTCACTGGTTGTGGCTCCTGGGCTCTGGAGAGGGAGGGCCCAGTAGCTGCGGTGCACAGGCTTAGTCGCCCTTTTGGCATGTGGAGTCTTCCTGGACCAGGGACCCAGCCTGTGTCCCTGCATTGACAGGTGGACTTTTAACCACTGGGCCACCAGGGAAGCCCAATTAACTTGCTTATTTTAATTGGAAGGTGAAGTATTTGACAAAGGGAACGGACTTTGCCAATATACTGAATGAGTTAAAAGTACACTACAAGATTTGGACCAAAAAAAAAATGTATGTTTAAAATGTATCAGGGAATTTCCCAGTGGTCCAGTGGTTAGGACTTCATGCATTCACTGCCAAGGACCCATATAAAAAGATAAATATACATATATATATAAAGATAAAGATGAACACATTGTAATGTAAATATTTAAATTGTTCAGTATATTATGGTGATTTTACATCTTAAAAAAAAAAAGACTATCTTGCTGGGAGAAACTGCTCCAGCAAGATAATAACTTCCCTGGGCTTCCCAGGTGGCTCAGTGGTATTCACCTTCAACACAGGAAACCTAGGTTCGATTCCTGGGTCAGGAAGATCCCCTGAAGAAGGAAATGGCAAGCCACTCCAGTATTCTTGCCTGGGAAATTCCATAGACAGAGGAGCCTGGCAGGCCACAGTCCATGGGGTTCCAAAAGAGTCAGACACGACTTGGCAACTAAACAACAACAGACAACAACAAGTAACTTGCTTACAAGCACGCCCTTCACATGCGTGCCAACGAATCCAGCGTTTACAGCTCCAGCTACCTTCTTATCTGACTCTCACACACCAAACCAATATTTCCCCTACCCTAAATCATGTCAGGTTTAAGTTCCAGCTAACTGGAGACTAACCCTACAGCTTACAGCACACCAAAATTATTCAAACTAGCCAATCTTAAATTGTTTTTCTTGCTCTTCCTTGCCTTTCCCATGGAAATCCCTATAAGGGCCATGGATATACTTGGCCCTCCCTCCTGTTCAACATTACAGCCACCAAGGAAGCCCCCTATTATCCATCAGGGAAATGCAAATTAAAACTGACATGAAATACCATCTCACAACCATTAGTACGGCTAAAATAAACAGAGAGAGAAAATAACAAAGGTTGGCCAGGGTGTGAGGAAATAGGAAATCTTAGACACTGGGAATGTAAAATGATACAGCAACTTTGGAGAACAGTTTATCAGTTTTTTTTAAAAGACATACATAAATTTACCATAAGACTTAACAATGTCACAATTAGGTATCTACCCTAGAGAAATGAAGGGGTTTCCCAGGTGGCATTAGTGGCAAAAATACCCGCCTGCCAGTTCAGGAGACGTAAGAGACTAGGGTTGGATCTCTGGGTCAGGAAGATGCCCTGGAGGAGGGCACGGCAACCCACTCCAGTATTCTTGCCTGGAGAATCCCATGAACAGGGAAGCCTGGCAGGCTACCATCCATACAGTTGTGAAGAGTCAGACAAAATGAAGTGACTTAGCACGCATGCAGACTAGAGAAATGAAAACCAATGTTATCAATGTATGACAAAACCCCCCCCCAAAAAAAAAAAAGAAAAAAAAAAAAAAAGAAAACCAATGTTGACACAAACACTTTTACAGGAATATTTATATTAGTGAGATTCATAATAGCCAAAACTGGAAACAGTCCAGATTTCTTCCAGCAGATGAACAGATGTACAAAATGTGATATATTCATTCAATGTAATACTATTCAGGAATCAAAAGGAAAGAAATGGGATGCAAGATTGGTTCAATATCTGAAAATCAACTAATGTAATACATTCTACCAATAGAATAAAAAACAAAATTTACATGATCATCTCAATAGACAAAGATGTATTTTACAAGACCCAACACCCTTTTGTGATTAAAAAAAAAAAACCTCAACAATTAGGAATAGAAATTTCTTCAACCTGATAAGGGACATCTATGAAAAATAAACAGCCAACATCATACTTAATGGTGAAAGACTGAATGCTTTCCTCCTAAGATCAGGAAGAAGACAAGATATCTAATCTCACCACTTCTAGTTAACATAGTAATGGAGGCACTACCCAGGCTGATTTAGGCAAGAAAAAGAAATAAAAGGTGGGAGGCATAGTTTTTGAGGTGCTAGTCTGCTGTACTCCCCCTTTGCCTGACAAAGAAATAAAACCACTGTTTCTTTCTCCTCCATAATTCTGTCTCCATATTTCTATTTGTCATTGGAACACAGAGAGCAAAAATTTTGACATCATTTTGCCTAACAGACCCCCACCATCCTCTAAAGGAAAGTGACCTTGCAATAACAAACCTGCTTTTTGGTATAGTATAACTTCCTTGATCAGCTTCATTTGGCCAACGAAAGTCTCATTTTGTACAGCCCCTTGGAGTGCATTTCTGTCTGCTAGGTCGGATGCTGCCTGATTCATGAATTGTTGAATAAAGCCAAGGAGATATTTTTAAAAGAAAAAAAGGCATCCAAATTGGGAAAGAAAAAAGTAAAACTATTTCTATTTACAGATGACATCATCTTGTATATAAGAAATCCACTAGAAATTATTATAACTGATAAACAAGTTCAGCAAGGTTACAGGACACAAGATCACTATTTTAAAAAATCAATTTTATTTTTATACTCCTGTACAGAACAATAAATATCTATGAAAAAGTGAAATAGGCCAGTCTCAAAAAGACAAATATTGTATGATTCCACTTAAATAAAATACCTAGACTAGTTAAATTAATTGAAACAGAAAGCAGAATGGTGGTTGCCAGGGGCTGGAGAGAGCGGTAGAATGGGGAGTTAGTATTTAATGGGTCTAGAGTTTCAATTTGAGAAGATGGAAAATGTACTGTCGCTGGATAGTGGTTATGTAAGGGAATGTATTTTAATACCCCTGAACTGTACACTTAAAAACATTTAAAATGGTAACTTTTATGTTATGTTTATTTTATCGCAATAAAAAGAAAAAATGAATGAAGTACAGACACACGTGACAACAATTTGTAAACATTACGCTAAGTGAAAGAAACCAATCAGAGAAGCCCACAGAGGAAGTTCCCTGGTGGTTCAGTGGTTAGGACTTGGTGTTTTCACCACTGTGGCCCCGGCCTCAACACCTGGACACGGAACTGAGATCCCATGAGCCGCATAGCCAAAAATCCCCCAAAGTCCACATATTATATGACTGCATTCACATGAAAATTCCCTGTGACTCAGATGGTAAAGAATCTGCCTGCAATGCAGGAGACCTGGAAGATGCCCTGGAGAAGGGAATGGCAACACACTCCAGTATTCTTGCTTGGAGAATTCCATGGACAGAGGAGCCTGGCAGGACACAGTCCATGGGGTTGCAAAGAGTCGGACACAGCTGAGTGACTAACACACACACATTCACATGGAAGGCTAAAATAAGGAAATCTTTTGAGACAGACTAGGGCTAGAAATGAGGGGGGTGAGGGGCAATAAAAGACTGATAGCTAAGGGGCATGCATGCTAAGTCACTTCAGTTGTGTCCAGCGCTGTGCTACCCTGTGGAGTGTCCCTCCAGACTCCTCTGTCTATGGGATTCTCCAGGCAAGAATACTGGAGTGGGTTGCCATGCCCTCCTCCAAGGGGTCTTCTCCACCCAGGGGTCCAACCTGAGGCTCTTACATTTCCTGTTCTGGCAGGCAGGTTCTTTACCACTAGTGCCACTTGGGAAGCCCAATAGCTAAGGTACAAGGTTTCTTTCTTTTAACTGTGCTGGACAGCTTATGGGATATTAGTTCCCTGACCAGGGGTTGAACCTGGGGCCACCACCCTAATGAAAGTGTCACTGGACCACCAGGGAACTCCTACAAAGTTTCTTTTTGAAGTGATGAAAATGTTCCAAAGTTGACTGCGATGATGGTTGAATGTATCTGAATACACACTAAACACCATTGAAGTGGATGAATTGTTTATGTGAATTATCTCTCACTAGAGCTGTTTTTTAAAAAAGAGGAACAAACTATTGATATATGCTACAACATTGGTGAATCTCAAAAACATTGTTCTAGAGACTTCTGTGGTGGTACAGTGGCTAAGACTCTGGGCTCCCAATGCAGGGGGCCTGGGTTTGATCCCTGGTCAGGGAATTAGATTCCACGTACTGCAGCTAAAGATCACACATGCCTGAAAGAAGTTTGAAGATCCCAAGTGCCACGACTAAGGCCCAGGGCAGCCAAATAAATAAATTAAAAACAAAACGAAACCAAAAAAAACCACTGTGCTAAGTGAAAGAAGTCAGACAAAAAAGACCACTTGTATGACCCCATTTATATGAAAGGTTGTTTTGGAGAAAGAAAAGCAGGCGACAGGTGGTGTGGGCAGGCCTACTTTCTGTTCCCTTCCCAGCCTTAAGACTAGAACCACTCCAGGCGACCACTCACACGGTGACCTGCGTGAAATGATGTGGGCAGAGCAAAGCCTGGGTGTGTCAGGGGCCTTGCCCAGTTTCAATCCTAACCACACTTGCCCCCTTGCCCTCCAGCAAATTATCTTGCTGATAATCATGGAGCAACGTGCAGACAGAAAAGAGAAGGTAAGCCAAGAGGGGACTAGCAAGGCAGAACCTGGTGGTGTTAGTGATTTAGTCACTAAGTCATGTCCAATTCTTGTGACTCCATAGACCGAAGCCCACCAGGCTCCTCTGTCCATGGAGTTCTCCAGGCCAGAATACTAGAGTGGGTTGCTATTTCCTTCTCCAGGGGATCTTCCCAACCCAGGGATTAAACCCGGGCCTCTGGTATTGCAGGCGGATTCCTTACCGACCGAGCCACCAGGGAAGCCCCCACAACAGAACCTAGCGCTTTGGAAAATGAACACCTAGGAGAACTTTATCCCTCAGAGCTCCTCCACCGCCCTCCTCTCCCTCCGACCCGCTCCTGGGCGCTCAGCTGCCTTTGCCCACCCCACTCCCACCAGCTCAGCGAGTGTCTGGTGGGCTCAGCTTACATCAGTCTCAAAACTGTAGTCAGTTTTCAAAGTTGTAGAGTCTTTGGTTGGCCATTCAGGTCTTAGAGAAGTGGGCTATCCTTCCACCCTATGGACTTCAAATCATCCAGTGACCAATGATTTCCTCCTCTCCCTCTTCAGCTCTCCTCTTGTTACCTAGCTGTTACTCCAACAGTTCCCCAAAGTGGAAGGAAGGAGACAAAATTGTACCTTTGGCCCCATTTTTAGAAACCATGGTGTAAAATTTCTCTAGAAAACTGGGTGGAACTAAGGGGCTGAATTATATATAATTTTTCTCAGCTGTGCTAGGTCTTCATTGCTGTGTGTGGGCTTTCTCTAGTTGCAGCAAGCAGGGACTACTCTCAAGTCGCGGTGTGCCAGCTTCTCATTGCGGTGACTTCTCTTGTTGTGGAGCGTGGGCTCTAGGGTGTACGGGCTCAGTAGTTGTGGCAGTTTCTTAACCACAGACTTTGGGAAGTCTGCCAAACAGTATTAAATGGAGGAATTATTGGTTTCAAATTATCTTTCCTCCTCTATCTGGGACAATGTAAATTGCTTGTTTGTGGCAGCCAGAAAGGATCCTATTGATAGTATGACTCCTTTGCCAAAATTCTCACTGAAAATGAGGACCCTGCAGGGTTATGAAAATGAGGGGACCACACTCTGCACTACCTTCTCTAGATGGTCAGTGGGAACTAGAGCCTTTCAGATGTGCTTGAGCACCAAGCTGGCCATGGCTGGCAGTGGAAGGTGCTAAAGGAGGAGGAGTGATCTTTAACAGAATTGCCCCTAACATTAACTGCCCCTCTGTTCAAAAGTGGCCTCTCTAAACAGCCCTCCTGTCCTCTGGTTCTTAGATTCCCCACAATTAACTTCATACCAGCCTGCTCATACCCATGCAATGAGAAACATTTATCTTTGTCTAGGATGACATATTTGTTTACAGTGACTAATATAAACTTGCATGTAGCTCCACAGTATTGTTTAGCTGTGTCCTGTATTTCTTGTAACTACATAATTAGAGTCCATGTCTTGACCAATTCAAGTTAAGATTTTTTTTTTGGCAAAAATATTTTATTTTTCATAAGGAGGCACACAACCTCTGGGTATCTCTCCCTTTGTGAATTAGCAGCCATTGATGATCAATGCCTAAATGATCCATAAATTATTAGGGGGTGTGAAATGCACACCTACACATCTTAATTTGTAAAAATAGGACCATTAATTTCACTTAAAATTTTTTATTGATGTAGAGTTGACTTACAATGTTGTGTTAGGAGCATTAATTTCTGACATTAGAGAGTCTAGGCTTCTCATTGAGATTAAAAGGGATAATCTTAGTTATCTGTTGAGCTACTTGTCTTTGGGTACCGCACATACTTGTGTGAGGTGTTTACCAATACCATGCCCCTTAAGTGAATGTCACCGAGTCGTGTCCGACTCTTTGCCACCTGATGGACTATACAGTCCATGGAATTCTCCAGGCCAGAATACTGGAGTGGGTAGCCATTCCCTTCTCCAGGGGATCTTCCCAACACAAGGATCAAACCCAGGTCTCCCACACTGCAGGTGGATTCTTTACCAGCTGAGCCACCAGGGAATGCCCCTTAAACAAACAATAAAACTAAGATACAGAAGTAACCTGCTCAAGATTACACTACTAAAAGTTGGTGGGCTCAGGATTCAAACTCAGGTCCATTAAACTATGAAACTTATGTTTTCCCACTGCTTCCTTAAAAGATTTATTTCTTGTGTTCCTACTCGAAGCAAGACACTTGCCCAGTAGCACTCTAAATTAATTATTCAACTCTGTCAACAGTACTTTGGTAGTGATATTATTGCCCCCTTTTAATGATAAAGAAGCTGAGGTTCACAGAGGTTAGGTAACTTCCCAAAGGCCATCAGTCTTGGTGTGGCGCGGGTTCCACCCCTGTGTCTGGAAAATCCCCTGGGGAAGGAAATGGCAACCCACTCCAGTATTCTTGCCTGGGAAATCCCACGGACTGAGGGGCATGGAGGGCTACAGTCCATAGTGTCGCGAAGAGTCGGACACGACTTAGGGACTAAACAACAAAAAGCGGCACGTAGCTCGCCCGTCTAGCTTCGCATGGCTGGAAGCTTTCAGAATTACTGTGAAACGCATGTGCCTGCTAGTAAACAGTAAACAGATGGGAGCGTGTACTCCAAGTGAGAGAGTATGACTGAAGCTTCACTACAGCTGAGATCAGTCCATTTGCAAGTGAGGCAGCAGAAGCGCACGTAACCAGCAGTGTAACCGTGAGATCCGCATCAGTGCACCTCGTTACGGAGAACACCCTCCCCCCGCCCCCCGAGAGCGGAGCGCACGCGCACAGAAGCCCCGAGACGAGGGCCGGTGCGCACCTGGGAGGTCATCCCACCTCTAGGGGGTGCCAAGCGAGCCTGGCCAGGGGCCCACGTCTGCCGCAGACTCTTTCGCTTCCACCAGTGTTCGGGATTTCAGGATCCGGTGGAAAACAGCTTTTTCAAGTTAAACGTTCCGGATCTCTGGGGACGGGGACACAAGGAGTGGGGAAAAGCGGAACCCGGCTAGGGGACCAGTACAGAAAGCCGCCAGCTTCTGGGAGCCAAAGCAATTCGCTTTCTACCGCTGAGGTAACGCAAGAACTGGCGGCGTCCAGATTCCGGGCTGAAGCGAGGGAAGGTCCCGCGGGTTCGTGGGCGGGGTTGGAGGAGGCGAGGGTCGTCAGGGGACGCCCTGTCACTCTGGCTCCACCCCGCTTCCTGGTCGGCGTCCCGCCCCCTCGGGTGCAGGTTTCCCAGCCTGAGCCGGGTCCTTGGGAACGCGGATTTCCCTCCTGGAAGGGACCTTGCCTTCCTGCACCCTCGGCTGTCCCCGCAGGTGAGGCCTCGATGGAGAGGTTCCTGGCCAGGTTGTGCGGCACCAGCGCGTTGCAGCCGCTCCCGGTGTGGGAGGGGGACACCACCGGCCACTGCTTCACCCAGCTGGCGCTCAGCGCCCTGCCCCACGCGTTCCTGGCCGTGCTCAGTGCTTGCCACTGGGGCCACCCGAGGTGAGTAGGGACAGGTGCAGACATCTGTCCGTGTGTGCCTGCAGACTTCACTCGAAACCCACGTCTCCGCGGAAGTGTAACCGAAATAATGAGGTCTCTAGGGAAAAAGGAGAATAAAATGTGGGCATTACCACTTTGCAGCCTTGTGTCTGTTTGAGGGCAAGTTAACCTGTTTTCCCTGCGCTTCATAGCACTGTTGAGAGACTTCAATTAGATAATGCATTTAAGCATATAGTGCAGAGTCTGGCACATTTTTTTTAAGGCCTGATGCATGGTAGCGATCATCACTTTTGTAGATTGTCAGATGCCCAACCATAGTTGTCATGAACTGGAGATGAAAGTGGGTGAACAGTGTTTTTAAGCCAAAAAGGTTGATGTGTGCTGAAGTTGTTGGACCAGTTGCTCACCCCTGCCATCTAGGAAACTTAAGTGTTTCTAGGCCAAGAGAAGCATAGGTACTCATCTGGAGAGGAAGTGGTAGGTAAAAGAGAAGAGCAAAATTAGAACTTTAATCCTTCCTCCATTTGGGGCTATAAGATGCAGGTGCTGAACTCACCTTGATTTTGTGCGTAGTTCCTGTATAGCTGGATGTGGTAAAGTTAATCTCACTCTTGCTATTGATAAGGCAGGAGAGAGGTCTAACCTGTCTAGTCTAACAGACAAATGCGTCCTTACCTAAGATGAGTTACAGGGATGGCGAATCCCTTTCTTGGGTAGGAGAAGCTTCAGATCTGCTTGGTCTTGGAGGAATCCTGATTTGTCCTTTATGAAGAGAAAAAAGTCTGGAGATGGCAAGGGGGAGACCGACCATGCTGAGACAAGTATCTTTTTAAAAATGGGCATAGTCCTTTCAGAACTCATGGTGTAAGGAAAAGGCAAGAAAGACCAATATATAATCCATAGAAATTATGTTTATCTCACTTCACTTAACAGACTCTTGTAAGTTGCTCAAACAAGTAAGAGAGATCCAGAATCTCAGACAGGAAAGGATTTCAGAGGGCTTTGGGTCCAGACTCCTTACTGCTCACTGTGCTGATGAGAAAAACGAAATGCAGTGAAGAAGAGGCTTGCCCATGTTCATAAGCCTGGTTAATGACCAACTTGGAGCCAGTTGTTTCTTCTTCTGTCCCCACATCTTAAGAAATAGAATTATTAAAGGTTGACTTTTACTCAAATATAAACCCCTTTGTGTAACTGTGATCACTGAACTTTTTAAAGGAAACTCCAAACATTTCACTATACAATTAAAAATTTAAGTAACCCAACAACAAAGGGAGTGTTTTTTAATGCAGATAGTTCACCCTTCTGTTTATTAAAAACATTTTTTACAAGCCAAGAAGTTACAGACAAAACTCAAAAGACATTTTTCTTCAGCTAATGGAGCTGCAAAAATGATCCACACCATCTTCTACAACCATTAGAGAGACAGAGAGTGGAATATCCTGAGGCTTCAGCAAGTTTAAGCTATACTAATAGAGTACAGAAGCTGTGTGTAAGTCAAATTTTTATTCATCTAATAGTGCTTCAGGTGAATTTAAGGGCTCTTTTCAGTTAAGTTCAGTCGCTCAGTCATGTATGACTCTTTGCAATCCCATGGACTGCAACATGCCAGGCTTCCCGTCCATCACCAACTCCTGAAGCTTGCTCAAACTCATGTCCATCAAGTCAGTGATGCCATCCAACCATCTCATCCTCTGTTGTCCCCTTCTCCTCCTGCCTTCAGTCTTTCCCAGCATCGGGGACATCAATGAGTCGGTTCTTCGCATCAGGTGGCCAAAGTGTTGGAGCTTCAGCTTCAGCATCAGTCCTTCCAATGAATATTCAGGACTGATTTCCTTTAGGATGGACTAGGTTGATCTCCTTGCTGTCCAAGGGACTCTCAAGAGTCTTCCAACACAGTTCAAAAGCATCAGTTCTTCGGCACTTAGCTTTCTTTATGGTCCAACTGTCACATCCATACATGACTACTGGAAAAATTATAGCTTTGACAAGACGGACCTTTGTCGGCAAAGTGATGTCTCTGCTTTTTTATATGCTGTCTAGGTTTGTCATAGTTTTTCTTCCAAGGAGCAAGAGTCTTTTAACTTCATGGCTGCAGAAGGGCTCTTTTAAGTAGATACTTTTGTAAAAGTGAAAACTCACCCCGTAGAGGTTATCTGTAAGAAATTTAGGTTGAGATGAGGTGTGTGTGTGTTTTATTTGTTTGTTTTGTAATTAGAATCTTCATGTTCAGTACAACCTTAACTCAGAATTGTTTTTATTTCTGTGGTGAAAGAATGATCAGAAATGGTGTATAAATGAGAAAATGGATTAGGTTAATCCAGGAAGATTTCCTGGGAGAAAAGACCATGAGTTCCAGGGTAAAATGGGATGAAAATAACGTATACAAGGCAGGAAAGGGAATTGATTCCCTCCCAGTGAGTGAGTTGCTGGAGGTCTGTCTGGACCCTGAGTCAGCTGTGATGTGCCTTCTTTTCTCTTTCCCCCCGTTGTCCCCAGGAATCCAGATTACACCCCACACTGCAGTCCCGGCTGGCGCCTCCGACTCGCAGCCTCCATCCTGCTCTCCGTCTTTCCACTGCTCGACCTGCTTCCAGTCATTTTGCCACCAGGGGCAGGCCCAGGGCCCAGAGGGCTCGAGGTGCTGGCAGGGGGCGTGGCGGCCGTGGCCTGGATCAGCCACAGCCTGGCCCTGTGGGTGTTGGCTCATGCCCTGCATGGCCGCTCCCGGGGGCCCCTGGCCTTGGCTCTGGCTGCCTTCCTGCCAGCCCCAGCCCTGGTGCTGACCCTGCTGTGGCACTGCCAGCGAGGCACACTCCTGCCACCGCTTCTCGCAGGGCCCCTCTCCCGCCTGTGTCTCCTCATCCTGCAGCTGGCTGCTCTCTTGGCCTATGGACTGGGCTGGGCAGTCCCCGGGCAGTCACGGGAACCCTGGGCCCAGGAGCCCCTCCTCTCTGAGGGCCAGGAGCCCGAGGTAGCTGAAGATGGAGAGAGCTGGCTGTCCCGCTTTTCCTACGCCTGGCTGGCACCGTTGCTGGCCCGCGGGGCCCGGGGGGAGCTCCGGCAGCCCCAGGACACTTGCCGCCTCCCCCGCAGGCTGCACCCAACCTACCTAGCCCGTGTCTTCCAGGCGCACTGGCAAGAGGGGGCCCGGCTGTGGAGGACCCTGTATGGGGCCTTTGGGCGCTGCTACCTGGCTCTTGGACTGCTCAAGCTGGTGGGGGCCATGCTGGGATTCTCGGGGCCCTTGTTGCTGTCCCTCCTGGTGGGCTTCCTGGAGGAGGGGCAAGAGCCACTAAGCCACGGCCTGCTCTATGCCCTGGGGCTCACCGGTGGAGCTGTTCTGGGAGCCGTGCTGCAGAATCAGTATGGGTATGAGGTTCGGAAGGTGGCTCTTCAGGCACGGGGGGCTGTGCTGAACATCCTGTACCGAAAGGCTTTACAGCTGGGGCCCAGACGCCCTCCTGCCGGGGAGGTCCTAAACTTACTAGGCACCGACTCTGAGCGGCTGCTCAACTTTGCTGGGAGCTTTCACGAGGCCTGGGGCCTGCCCCTGCAACTGGCCATCACCCTCTATCTGCTGCACCAGCAGGTGGGCGTGGCCTTCGTGGGTGGTCTGATCCTGGCGCTGCTGCTGGTACCCGTCAACAAAGTGATTGCCACCCGCATCATGGCCAGCAACCAGGAGATGCTACAGCACAAGGACGCGCGGGTTAAGGTGAGGGGCTGCCTGGGGTCCCTCAGCCGTCCAGAGACCCCACCCAGCCTTCTGGTGCCCAGGTCTCCCACGCACAGTACTCAAGAGAGTGTGTGCTCTAGAAGTTAGGAGTTCAGACTAGAGAAAGACAGACAGGGTTCACATCCCGACTCTACCACTCACTAGTTCAGTCACTTCAGACAAATCACTTCACTTCGTTGAGACTCCCGTTTACTCATCTGTGAAATGAGGGTAATCATAGCTTGCCTCATAGCACAGTTGGAAGGATCATGCGAGATGCTGCTCATCACAGTGCCAGTTGCAAAGTAAGCACTAAGTTAATGTGGCCTGTTAGTAATATCATAGTATTCTGAGAGGTGGGAATTGAGCTGTTTGGGGCCAAATGGGATTTTAGTGTTAGAGCCAGGATCCAAGTCTCCAGCCTCCTCCTCATCTCAGGCACAGAGCGCCCCATAGCCACATGTGGAGGCCTAGGAGAACCCCGGCTACCTTTTTGGGGTGGGCTGTGGGGAAAGGAGCAGGGGTCCCCCCTGCCTGGGCCAACTCTAGGTGTGAGGATCTGGCTGAGTCAGTTCTGGAATGTACAGTGATTGTGGTGCCTTTTCAGAGGGGATGGGCTTTGGGTCCATGCAGCATACTTGTCCTTCTCTCACTGGCATAGCTCCGAGTGCTAATGGCAAGGGGGTGTCCCTGATAGCTGTTTATGGCATGGCCTTTTCCCCTACCCATTACAGCTACTGACCAGTCTCTGGGGCCTCCTGGGAAGGCTCCCAGTGCCTCCCTGGCTTGCAGGCTGGGGATGTTTGAACGTTAGGATCCAAGGAGCTTCTCTGGCCCTTGCCCATCTTTACCTGGGTCTATCAACCTGCCCAACCCTGGGCTGTGGTGTGGCCTACACCTGTGTACTCCGATAGGAATGGTTCCTGTACCACCCAAGCTGTGGGGCCAGACTGGTGACCAGCCCCTGAAGCCCACATCTTCTGGCTTTGGGAATGGTCCTTAGTCCCTCATCTAATGGAAGGAGTGCTTTTACCCCAGTGTGGTGACCTCCCCCCTCATACTTTCCACCGCTTCATCTTCTAAGAAGGTGGGGGAATTCTAGCTCCAACCTGTCCCCGGCTGGGGCATAGGGGAGCTCCAAGTACTTGACATCCCATGCCAGGAGCCTGGGGGAGACTGGGCAGAGGAGAACACACGTGAGCAGTGTCTCCACTGCTCGCTGCTCTCTCGTCCCCATCCCTAGCTCGTGACAGAGCTGCTGAGTGGCATGCGTGTCATCAAGTTCTTCGGGTGGGAGCAGGCGCTGGGGGCCCGCGTAGAGGCCTGCCGAGCTCGAGAGCTGGGGCGACTCCGGGTCATCAAGTACCTGGATGCGGCCTGTGTGTACCTGTGGGCTGCCCTGCCAGTCGTCATCTCCATCGTCATCTTTATCACCTACGTCCTCATGGGGCACCAGCTCACTGCCACCAAGGTGAGGACCAGGAAGCGGGGGATGGCTGCAGGAAGATGTGAGATGGAAGCAGCAGCGCAGAGACCGCAGTGGAGTCGGGGGTGGGCGGGGGTCCTCAGTGCTGCTGCGAAGGAGTGGAGGGTCCCTGTCTGCCTTCTCCTTCCCCTTCTCAGGAAGTTCTCTGAAGGGACCTTTCATCTGGGGCCTTGGATATATGACCCTTCCCTCTGCGAAGGAATTACTTCTTTTCCCTTCCTCTTCCTCTCCAACTTCCAGTTAGGTCCCCTTAGCCTCATTCTTATGGCCCTGGGGGAAAAATTCACGATCCAGTGCAGGATGGATCCAGTGCTGGGTCTAGCCAGATGATGTTGCCCTTTAGAAATTATGAGAAGGTCTCAGCGTGAGCTGGGCATGTGTGTTTATCAGGGAGTGACCTGGGTCCCTGGAGGATATCTGGGGTTTCTGATATTCTTGGAGTGGCCACCTCTACCATCTCTAACCCAAATGTCACCCAGCTAAGCCCTCAGTTCTGCTGCTCCCTGTTGCCCCCTCCACAGACCTGTTTGCAGGGCCACCCATAGGCCAGGCCTTCAGATAATTCCTAAGCTTTAGGTGATACTTCAACCCCTCCCCCCGCCACCTCTGACCCCACTTAGGTGTTCACCGCCCTGGCACTGGTGCGCATGCTCATTCTTCCCCTCAACAACTTCCCTTGGGTGATCAATGGCCTCCTCGAGGCCAAAGTGTCCCTGGACCGGATCCAGCGTTTCCTCGACCTTCCCAACCATGACCCCCAGGCCTACTACAGCCCAGGTAATGGGAAGCTGGTGGGCAGAATCTGGCACAGGGGAGCAGGGAACTGTAGCCCCTCGGTTGCTGTACACAGATGCTGCCAAGAGGAGCAGAGTCTAGGCGGGGCAGGTAGGTTGTGGACTAGAAGCCCAAGGTGAGTGGCTTTTTCCTTGTACAGATCTCCCGACAGAGCCATCTACAGCCCTGGAGCTGCACGAAGCCTTGTTCTCTTGGGACCCAGTTGGAACCAGCCAGGAGACCTTCATCAGTCACCTCGAAGTGAAAAAGGTTCATTGGTCAAATGCCCTAGGAGAGTCTCCAGACTAATGAAAGACATGCAAGCTCAGTGACCGATAGACAAGGACAGAGCCAATCATAGCAGCCGGCCCCTGTGACTCTTATTACCAAAGGGAAGACCAGAGAGGTTTTGGTGGGCAGGTTTGAATAGGAGAGGTGATGAGATTATCTCGCCTTTAGGCGATTTTTATCTCAGGATGTCATTTTTCTAACACCTAGCGGCTTTAGAGCAGTCACAGCCATCCCTGGTCACCAGACCGCTCAGACCAGTCCACCTAGTCCAGACTAGCAATTGCATTTGTCTCTCTGTGTCCCGCAGGGGCCACAGAGTTCAGAACAGACCCCATAACTTGTCCAGCATCTTCCCCACACTGGTGAGCCCCAGCAGCCCCTTCTCAGAAGGATGTTGCAAATGGTTTAGATAACCCTCTATTTAGCCTGGTGGAAAGGCATCACACCCTGTGACTCACACCGGGGCACACATCGTCAAAGGAGCACTTGTAAGAACATTCCTGGCAAGACGGCAACTCCTGTTCACCAAGTCCTAAGTTTTCACTCTCCCCTGACCCGTGTCCAACCCTTTGCCCCACAGCTCAACCCTGTGTTCTCCAGCAGTTCCTGAACCACCTTGACCACATTTGGCTCACATCTCTGGCTTGGGCTACATGTTTTGTTTTTCGTCTTAGTTCAGGCAAGACAAGGCTGGAATTTTTCAAAGGAATTTTACTAATGTGTCAGTTGGGGCTTTTTTGGATTTAAGTCATAGAAACCCGCTGGAGCTAGCTTAAGCCAACAAGAATTTGTAAGAAGGATATAGAGATGAATTGCAGAATCCACAGTTAAGCACCTGGGCAGATCTCGGCAGCAGCTCTGAGCCAGGCCTCGACTTGCCGAGCTAGTCCTTCTGTTGGCTCCTAGATCTGCCTCCTTCCCTCTCTGTGGACTTGCTCTCCCTTAAACAGAAGTAGGCCTGCAGAGAGCCCTTCCACTTACAGGCCCCGGCCAGAAGGAGGAAGGTTTCCCAGGGATGGGTCTCAGATTGGTCTGGTACCCACTCAAAGACAGGCTCACCCTGGCTGCCAGGCAGCTGCTAGGAGCCCTGCCTTTTTCTAGAGAAGAAATTGTTTTCCTTTGTGAACCCACTCCAGTATTCTTGCCTGGGAAATCCCATGGACAGAGGAGCCCGGCGGGCTACAGTCCCTGTGATCCCAAAGAGGGGGACACAACTGAACACACACACATGCCCACAGATGGCTCCATGAATGTATGTTACAGCAAGCAAGGAAGGGAGCACAGAAAATTTTAAACTGCAGATCACAGAAATGGGCATCTGTGTAAACACTGCCTTTTGCCCTGAGCTTTTAGAAGTTTGGCTGCAGGTGGACTTAGCCAGCCCACAATGTAGGCCCCAAAGTCTTCAGTCCTTCCTTCCCCTCTCCCCATCCTGAGTTGCCTGCCTCGGTGCTTTCCTGGAAAGTTCAAGGGCAGTTTTCCTCCCATCTCTCTGCCACACTGTTCCTCTCCAGAGGCTCTTCACACAGTGAAACTGATGCTTCTCTGAGAGGAGAATGAAACACCCTGCTCCCCTGGGGCCAACATCGCATCAGTCACTGAGGCACACCTCAGTCTGTGGGCTGGAGAAATCTTTCCCCTCAGGCTTAACTGGGGCCTAGAGAGAACCCTCCATGGGGTGACTGGCAGCCCAGGGCCTCTGGAGGGAGGCCTGACACTCATGTGTGTGGCTTCCTCGCAGGGAATGCTGGTGGGCATCGTGGGGAAGGTGGGCTGCGGGAAGAGCTCGCTGCTGGCTGCCATCACTGGGGAGATGCACAGGTAAGCAACTGCCGGCACCCCCATCCTTAGTTCTGCCCTTCGCCAGCACATCCCTGGCCCCTGGCTACGTGGTAGACACTGGTTTAGGGGCCAGAGGTGCCCAGATGAGCAAGACCTGGTCCCTTTCTTGGGAGAGTTTTCAGTCTGGAAAGGGAAAGGCAGTCAAGAAAGTGGGTTCTCATAACCATCACTGCAGAGTGTTAGAAGTACTGTAACAGTGAGTGAAGAAATAAATAGAAACACCTGGCATCAGCTGCTCTCAGAGAGTGTGTAGGAAGGGATCCAGAGAGGAACAGAAGTGTGAGCGAGGGCCTGCTTATTTCACTGTGAGAGTGAATGCGTGCGGTGTGCTGGCCACACTCTCTTCTGAGCACCTCAACCTGTGACAGCTGTTTGACTGCAGTCAAAGAGCAGTTTCTCCCCTACCAGTCCACAGGGGGCCTCCAGCCTCCCTAGGACCCCTCAACCTCAGTGGCTGCCAATCCAGAGAGCCACGTGACATGAAAGGGGCCCCCGTGCAAAAGACAGCCATCAGGAGAGGCTTCTGAGAGGCAGGGGCTGGGCCGGGAGGGGACCAGCAGGGAACCGGCCCCCCACGCTGCTGGCCTTGGTCTCTGCAGGCTCCGCGGGCAGGTGGCAGTGTGGGGGCTATCCAAAGGCTTCGGCCTGGCCACCCAGGAACCCTGGATCCAGTTTGCCACCATCCGAGACAACATTCTCTTTGGGAAGACGTTTGATGCCCGGCTGTACAAGGAAGTGCTGGAGGCCTGCGCCCTCGATGAGGACCTCAGCGTGAGTGCCTGGCCACCCGCTTCCCCATGTCCCTGACACCGCAGATCAGAGACTGACTTCTCTGGGAAGGGGTTGCTTATACTCAGCATCATTTACCCAGGACTGGCTGTCAGGCTATGGTCCTCGCAGAGTGTCCAGCGTCTGCACAGGACCTGGCAAAGGGGCTGGTGACCAGGTGCTCCACACAGCAGCCGGGGGAACTCTGGGTCTCTGAGACTAGGGGAGGGGTTCCCATGAGGCTCAGCTCTCTGTAGGTCTGGCTAATGGTTCTGATTCAAGAGGCCTTCCCCCACCTCCCCCTGGGAGAGTCAAGGTCAATCTAGAGAAGTCTGGCAAGCCACTAGATCCCCCACATCCAGAAAGCTGAGTTTAGGGGGAATGAGAGTCCAGCTTTGTCTCCTGACTTTTCCCCGGCAGGACTAAGGTCAGCACCACCCTGTCCAGGTAGATATGGAACATCCCTGGAAAGGAAGACCTTTGACTCTGACCATGGGACATCCTCTGTCCACTTCTCATTTGCTTCTACCTTGGCGACATTTCCCGCATGTCTCCTGGGTGCAGGGAACTGCTCTGAGCACTAAGAAAAAGAGATGAATCGCAAAGCTTTTCCCTCAGGGGAGCCACCGTCTGGTGGACCACAAGTGCTGCCTCTGGCATGAGGACCCCTTAGCAAAGGAGACCACTCCCCAGGCCACAGGGAGGCGCGGGGTACCTTCCTCCTCTAAAAGCCTAGGGAAGTTCCACTTTGAATTTGTCCGTCTTCATCCTTGCCTGTGAAAAAGGCAGGGTAATGAGTGCCACTACCTGTAGTCAGGGTAGTGAGTGTGGTTAAGAATGTGCATTCGTGTCCTGCCCTTTACTCGCTATGGAATGACCTTGGACAGCGTGGGTACCCTGAGTTTTGGTCTTACCTGTGAAATGAGATACTGTCAACATCATAAGGTTGCTGTGGGGTGGGGTGAAAGGATGCCTGTAAACTGCTCAGCACATAGAAGGTGTTCAACAGGGGGTTCCCTGGCTGCCCATTGTTTAAAGACTCTGTGCTTCCACTACAGGTGACAGGTTCAATCCCTGGTTGGGGAACTAAAATCTCTCATGCCACAAGGGATGGCCAAAATAGAAAAAAAGGAAGTGTCCAACAAATGCTTATTGCTGGAGTTGTGGTTTGCCCCCTCTGGCTCCGACACCCCAAATTTAAGTTCAGTCTCCTCAAACTCCCTGGCTCTCTCACCCCCACCATTTCTTCCCAATGGAGGGACGGGAAATGGGGCAGAAGGTACTGGGAGCTCGCTGACCAACAATGGGACGCCTGTCCTGTCAGATTCTGCCTGCTGGGGACCAGACGGAGGTGGGGGAGAAAGGCGTGACCCTCAGCGGGGGACAGCGGGCCCGGATTGCCCTGGCTCGTGCCGTCTACCAGGTTAGTTGAAGACAGGTGTCTGGAGCCTCGGAACTCAAGCTTGGCTAGGGAGGGGGTGGCATGGGGATATTTCCATCAGCATCCGGTTTCTTCCCTCCCTCCCTCTGTGCTGCTAAGGTGTTGGTCCTTCGGCCATCCCGTCCTCCTTTTGCTGATTCAAGGCAGTATTAAAGACCCTTTGGAAAGCATTAGGTGGCCTGAGGCACTAGAACCCAGCACAGTTGAGCACTGGCCTCACTTTACTGGAGGCAAGTCCCACCTCTGGTCTCACTTCCTTCTTTACTGCTATAGGGGTAGCCCCCAGAGCTCCCCCGCAACCCTCCTGCCTGATGGCCTCAAGATCACGTCCTAAGAGAGGTCTGGGTTCTGGCCAGAGGACCTGGAGCCCATGGCGTCCCCACCCCCCCACCCCCCAGGAGAAGGAGCTCTATCTCCTTGACGACCCTCTGGCCGCCGTGGATGCAGACGTGGCCACCCATCTGCTGCACAGGTGCATCCTGGGAGCGCTGAGCCACACCACGCGGCTGCTCTGCACCCACCGCACCGAGTACCTGGAGCAGGCGGACGTGGTGCTGCTGCTGGAGGCTGGGCGTCTCGTCCGGGCCGGTAATGTGGGCGGCCAGGACGGGCGGGAGCCGGGCAGAGTGAGGGAGCCGCCTGCCCGGGTGCGGCAGGTGGATCATCGAGGGGAGGGGAGGCCATCCGCTCTGTGTATGTGCTGGGTCCCCTCATCCTCCTGTCTGACAGGCGGCCCTCTCCTGACATCACAGAACTGGTGTGAAGGACGGAGAGCAGGCGGGAAAGGAGCCATGCATCTGGGACTGGGGGCTTGGGGAAACCTAGAGGCCCCGGGTCTCTTGAGGGCAGTCTGATGTCCTCAGAGAAGACAGAGTCAGGGTTAGAACAGTCATTTTATTTAAAAACAGATACACAGAAACTCTGATGGATTATTATCCAGAGGGACATGACCATCTGCAGGTTCACTAGATAGAAGCAGGAGGAAATGAAGCTCCGGCAGAGTGTTAGGAGTTGCAGGAAGCATGAGGAGAACGCCCAGGGGTAGTGAGAGGACTGGGTGCTCACAGGTGGCCATAACTCTCCTCCCAGGGGTGGACCTTTTCTGGAGCTGATCAGGCTTCAGACACAGAGGGAGGGCCGAACTTGATGGTTCTGCTCAGGGTCTGGGGGTCCAGGACAGAGACCTGCTAGGGGAGGTCAGGTAGGGGTTCCAAAGAGCATGGAAGGTGGACTGGCTGACATGTTCAGAAACACATAGACTGTACCTGGAAGAGCCCCCTCCTAATCTCTCCTGCTGCCTTCCAGGGCCTCCCTCTGAGATCCTGCCATTGGTACAAGCTGCCCCGAGAGCCTGGGCTGAGGATGGACAAGAGTCTGACCCAGGTACGGTCCGGGGGTGAGAGGAAAGGGCCTGCTTTTCCCCACCGTGCTTACAGAGACAGGTTTCTAGGAAGCTTGCCTGCCCCTGAAAACACTGAGGTTTTCAGCTATCATCCTACAAGCTGAATCCCCCACCCCCACCCACCCCTCACCTCTCTGATCCTTGCAGCCACAGCCCGGTCCATGGAGAACCCAACGAAGACAAAGGAGGGGCTGGAGGTGGAGGAGAGCGAGTCTGGCCGGCTGCGGCAGGAGGAAAGCAAAAAGGAGGGCGCCGTGGCCTTCCACGTGTACCGCGCCTACTGGAGGGCCGTGGGCTGGGGCATGGCTCTCGCCATCCTCTTTTCTCTGCTCCTCATGCAAGGTAGGAGCAATCTCTGCAGGCCTTCATTCCCCCACCAGCCCTGTTGCCTAGGTCCCTGTCACACCCCTCAGCTTGTGCTAATCGTGACAAAGCCCAGAGACTCACCAGGCGTGGGCAGCAGCTGGGACCAGAGGCACGTCCCTAACTCTGAGAGTCCCGGTGACTGGCGAGGGGCGGGGAGGGTGGGCTCTGTAGTCATCTTCTGACCTGCCCCCAAGGCTGACTTCCCATCCTGCAGATTCAAGATCACACTCTCCCCAGAGCTGAAGGGTGACAGGCCCAGGAAAGATGCGCGCGCTAGGAAAGACACGGGGTGGTGGCAAGGTGGGGAGGGCCAGGGGCTGAGGAGGGTGGGAACCAGAGTCGAGGGCAGAAGAGCGTGTCTGAATGGAACGAGGAAGATGAGTCTGTCTGGCAGCTTTCTCTCTGCCATCCCCCCAGCCACCAGGAACGCGGCAGACTGGTGGCTCTCCCACTGGATCTCTGAGCTGAAGGCCGCCAAGAATAGCTCCCAGGAGGCGCCGGCCCCTATCAGGCCGGGCTCGGCGGGGCCGCTGTCCGCCCAGCTGCTCCTCTTCTCCCCTGGGAGCCTCTAGTGAGTGGCGGGGCATGGGTCTGGGGCACTCATTGGTTCCCGGGCAGGGAGTGAGCTGGGGGCTGGCCTTACAGGGCCTGTGTCTTCTGGAAGGTGGGGAGAGGTGGTGTGGGGGCGGGGAAGGGAACCCTGAGTGGCCCCACTTTTGGTTACCCACAGCCCCCTCCCCACCACCCAGCACCTCAGTGTCCCCACTGCCCAAAGCTGCCCCCAATGGCTCCTCAGACCTCCGTTTCTACCTCACCGTGTACGCGACCATCGCTGGTGTCAACTCCCTCTGCACCCTCCTCCGGGCCGTGCTCTTCGCGGCAGGCACCCTCCGAGCGGCCGCCACCCTGCATCGCCGCCTCCTGGGCCGAGTCCTCATGGTGAGGGGACGGAGGGTGGAGGTGGCCAGTACCTGGGCTCCATCGGGGGGCCTGTCCCATCCCCCGGTGCTCAGGAGAAATCAGCTCCTCTCATTTGGGTGCAGCACTTGACGTCTTGAGACCTGGAGAGACTGAGAGCAGAGTAGCTGCTTGGTTCAAACCCAGTGACTTAAGCCTATGGCTTTCTTGTCTGTAACATGAGGAGAAGAGAATCTTCCTCAGAGTCTCTTCCAGTTGGACTTCAAGCTCAGAGGACTGAGTTAACCACCCCTTAGCTTGTGTGAGGTCCCTTTTGGGTTTTATTTATTGATCCATCTCTTTTTACCTGCAAACCTTGTTTCCATTTCCCTCCTTTCCTTGATAAACAACTTTGTGAGGGATGTTTAGTATGTATCTTATTGTTTGCCTTTTTACAAAATGGCTATATTTTGTGCCCAGGTAGTTTTATAAATGCCTGGAAAATCCCATGGACAGAGGAGCCTGGTGGGCTGCAGTCCATGGGATCGCTAAGAGTCGGACACGACTGAGTGACTTCACTTTCACTTTTCATTTGCATGCGTTGGAGAAGGAAATGGCAACCCACTCCAGTGTCCTTGCCTGGAGAATCCCAGGGACGGGGGAGCCTGGTGGACTATCATCTGTGGGGTCGCACAGAGTCGGACACGACTGAAGCGACTTAGCAGCAGCAGCAGCAGTTTTATAAATGACATTCTTTCCTTACAGTTTTTGTTTAGAGCTCATTTTAAAATCCATGCCTGTTGCTGTGTGTGTATATTGTCTGCTGCTTGCCCCCTAGTACATTATGAGGGTCCACCAGTACAGGGAAAGTACTTAGCATAGCGCCTGGCACATACTGAGTGCTCAGTCAGCCATCATTATTAACGATGTTATTATTACAAAGCTCTTTTTTGTCTGGTTTCTTATTAGGGCCTCCTTATAACCCTGTCAAGTGAGTACTGTTATCCCCATTTTACAGATGAAGAAACAGGCTCTGAGAGTGTATGTGACCTGGGCAAGCTAGCCCTGTGGCCATGAACCCAGGACCATGTGGGTCTTTCCCTTGCCTCTCAGGGAGCAGCTGCCCACTGCCTGCCCATGTCTTCAGGTTGCTGATGTTAGGGGTGACTTTCGCAATTCCCTTTGACCTAGTTCCCTGCCTTAAGATAGGACTGTTCTCCCAGTAAAGGCGGAGACTTGGGAGACAGGGAAGGCGGGGAAAGGAAAAGGATGGTCTTTGAGAGGTACCTCCCAGTAGTGAGTAGTCTAAAAAGCTCCTGAGCCCCAGCTCCATGGCAGGCAGACTCCGCTGAGCCCCTGACTGCTGTCTACACAGTCAGCCCCAAGATATGTGGTTCCATTACCGTCCCCCTTTTGGAGATGAGGGATGGGGGCCTTAAGGAGAGGAAGCCCCCGTGGCTGGGGTCTCACATCTGGTAAGCAGCAGGGCTGGAATCCAAGGAGCAGTCTGACTCCAGAGCCTGCGCCCTTGACCATGAGACAGTATTGACTTGACTGCTGTCCTCACCACTCTGTCCAGCCACGGGCAGTCAGGGTGTTCCTCCTGACATTGAAATCGTACTCACGGCCTGAAGTCTCCATCTTCTGGAATGGGATTAGCTCCCTGCCCTCGAAAGTGGAGTAGGCACATGTAGCACAGAGGTAGCGGGTGGCCAGCCTGCCCTCTCAGGGTCCCCACCAGCCAGAGGGACAGAGAGCCTCTATCTTGCCTATGCTGGGGTATTGTTCTAAGCTCCTCCAGCCCCTCCTCAGTGCCCTGAACTCTGGGAACACTTCACTGCTTTCCTGTTCTCTACCTTGGGCCTTTCCCCGCAGCCCACCTTCCCTGGGGGCCGCCTCCACGGCTTTTCTGCCTTATCCTGCCCTGGGCCAACCACACCTCTTCTCCCAGGCTCCTGTGACTTTCTTCGACTCCACGCCCACGGGCCGGGTCCTCAACCGCTTCTCCTCTGATGTGGCCTGTGCGGATGACAGCCTGCCCTTCATCCTCAACATCCTGCTGGCCAACGCGGCAGGCCTGCTGGGCCTCCTGGCTGTGCTGGGCTTCGGCCTGCCCTGGCTGCTGCTGCTGCTGCCACCTCTGAGCGTCATCTACTATCGCGTGCAGAGCCACTACAGGGCCTCCTCGCGGGAGCTGCGGCGCCTGGGCAGCCTCACCCTGTCTCCCCTCTACACCCACCTGGCCGACACCTTGGCTGGCCTCCCTGTGCTCCGGGCCGCCGGGGCCACCTACAGGTATGTGAGTGTCTCTTCCAACCGGAGCCACAGGCGTGAGGTGCTGGGATGGAGGGGGGATGAAGGGCGGGGTGGGGGGGTGCTGGATCTCTAGGGGAAAGAGGAAAGAAACAGAAAAAACAGGTTAGTGAGGCCAAGAAGACCCCGCTGTGAAAGAGCTCACTGGCTCCTCCGTAGCCTTGCGGTGAGGCCCGTGGGTGTGCGGGTCAACGCCAAGGAGGGGGTGTTCTGCAGGGAGGAAGTCTGGGCGGGTCAGTGCAGCCACAGCATGGCCTCCCTCAGGTTTGAGGAGGAGAACCAGAGACTCCTGGAGCTCAACCAGAGGTGCCAGTTTGCCGCCAGCGCCACGATGCAGTGGCTGGACATCCGGCTACAGCTCATGGGGGCCGCGGTGGTCAGCGCCATCGCGGGCATCGCCCTGGTGCAGCATCAGCAGGGCCTCGCCAGCCCAGGTGCCAGCCCGGGACCCTTCAGTCTCACCTCAGAAGGCTGTTATTCCTCATCCTCCCCCCCACCCACCCGCGACCTCTCCGTTCACCGCCAAGCATTTTCACCTCTTGACCAGGGTTCCCTGTGAGGATATGTTGTCATTCTCATCACCCCCATTTCAGAGTTGAGGACGCTGAGTCTTGAGGAGTCCCTCGCCAGGTGGTGGTGGATCTGGGGCTAAACAGGACTTCTCATCACCACCCCTGCCTGCTCACCCCCACCCTCAGCACCTAGTACCCCACCCCGGCCCACCTGCCTTCTACCTATCCCTCTGTGTAGCCTCTCCAGGCCCACCCATTCCCTTGCATCCATCCTTCCATGGGCCCGGTCTGGCTCCTGCATCTTCTTGCTTCAGTGCTGGCTTCCCTTAAATCCCCATGGTCCACAGCTTAGGATTCGCCCATTCTGCCCACACCCTCCCTACACGCATCCCAGTGTCCCAGCCTCTGAGCCCTCTGTCCCCTCCCCCAGGACTGGTGGGCTTGTCACTGTCCTATGCCCTGTCCCTGACGGGCCTGCTCTCAGGGCTGGTGAGCAGCTTCACGCAGACAGAAGCCATGCTGGTGAGCATCGAGCGGCTGGAAGAGTACTCCTGTGACCTGCCGCAGGAGCCCCGGGGCCAGCGGCCACAGGTAGCCTGCAGCCCCACCCCAGCCTGGGCACCGGCACCCTGAAGGACCCCCAGTTCCTCTCCCTGTGCCCCTCACCAGCTTTTCTCCACTCCTGTAGCATCCCTTGTGATCTCCCCATTCTACAGGCCTGTCCCCCGTCCCTCCTAACTCTCCCCACCTCTCCTCTCACACCACGCATCCCTCCCTTCCACTCTCCAAACCATCCCTCCACCCTTCCCCCCATCTCACCCGTCTCCCGCCCTCTCCCACGCACGGACCCCACCAGCTGGGCATCGGCTGGCTGAGCCAGGGGAGCGTGGAGTTCCAGGATGTGGTGCTGGTGTACCGGCCAGGGCTGCCCAACGCCCTGGATGGGGTGACCTTCCGCGTGCAGCCTGGAGAGAAGCTGGGCATCGTGGGCCGCACGGGCTCTGGCAAGTCTTCCCTGTTGTTGGTGCTCTTCCGGCTGCTGGAGCCCAGTTCCGGGCGAGTGCTGCTGGACGGCGTGGACACCAGCCAGCTGGAGCTGGCCGAGCTCAGGTGTGGGGGAGTGAGAAGAGGGGACACGGCCACTGGCAGGGAGAGGAAGGCCCAGCCAGGAAGGCTTCATATAAACACACAGCAGCCAGGGTGGATCAGGAGTTGAGACAAGGGTTGGACAAGCAGGCTAGAATAGTGAGCTCCCTGCACTCAGGCCTGGATTCAAAGCTGCGGTCTTAAGGCTTTCACCTTCCCAGCTTCATCTTGGACTTCCCAGCATACAATGCCTTCCACTCTAGACCACTGGTCACTCTCCTGAATCAGAGTCTCGCAGGTGCCGTGCCCTGGGGCTTGGGACAGCTGGTGACCTGGGCCAGTAGCCCCTGGCCACAAGTGGCCTCATCTGGAGCCAAACATCCCCCCAACCACGTTACTCTGTTATCATTTTCTTAGTTCCATGACATGGGAAAAGGTAGGGGGCAGCGCTGTCCTAAAGCCATTACTGACCCCAGGCCCTGGCCCTGTCCTTCCTGCCTTCTCTTCTAACCTGTGACGGCCTCCCCTTATGGTTTGACCAGAGAGCTCCTCAGGACCCAATTTCAGGCCTGCTTCCGACCTGGAAGCGTCCCCTACCCAGTCACACTCTCTGGCCGTTCCTTGCCATCCACTGCTGTCCCATGACACTGATGTCAGTGCCACACAGTTTGGCTTATGCTTGTTCTGTTTTTGCCCCTCAGGCCTTTGGTTTCCTTGGTGTTCCTCATAGCACCAGTCCAGTTCTAGGTTCATGGCTGACCAAGCAGGAAGCAAGATGGGAGTTATTAAGTCTTATCCCACGCTCTCCTGAAGGGCTGGACCTTTGAACTGAGACCTGTGCTGGGAGCAGCGGTGGCCACATCTCCAGCCTCAACCCCTGTCCCCTCCTCACCCCCCAGGTCCCAGCTGGCGATCATCCCCCAGGAGCCCTTTTTGTTCAGCGGGACTGTGCGGGAAAACCTGGACCCCCGGGGCCTGTATGAGGACGGGGCCCTATGGCAGGCCCTGGAACAGTGCCACCTGAGTGAGGTGATCGAGTCTATGGGTGAGTGTCCTGTCCTGCGTGGTAGCGGGAGGAGCGAGCAGAGAGGGGCTGGAGGAGGCTCGGAACCCTGGGATGACGACGCTGTGCTTCGCAGGTGGTCTGGATGGTGAGCTGGGCGAGAGGGGCCGGCGCTTATCTCTGGGGCAGAGGCAGCTGCTGTGTCTGGCCAGGGCTCTCCTCACAGATGCCAAGGTAATACAAGAGGGAGGGCCATTCGAGAGGGCCAGGAAGAAGGCAGGGGACAGGTGAGGGCTGAGGAAGTAGACTGGGAAGAGGTCACAGGGGACCAAGTTCGTTTTCCTTTTAGAGCTGGAGGTGGGAGCCGGGGGCTGGCCTGGGCCAGACCAGGAGGTGGGGGCTGGAGGCATGGGTAGCAGCCACGGCTAACCCTCTTCTCCCTCCTCCTCCCTAACCCTCCCCACATGCTCCAGATCTTGTGCATTGATGAGGCCACAGCAAGCGTGGACCAGAAGACAGACCAGCTGCTCCAGCAAACCATCAGCAAACGGTTTGCCAACAAGACAGTGCTGACCATCGCCCACAGGTGTGTAGGCATCCAGAGTGAGAATCTAAATCGGGGGTGTCATGGACCCCGAGCCTCACTTCCTTTTAGGGACCCCGGGAGTCAGGGCTCCGGAAATTCCACCCCCTGTGACTCTCAGCTCCTCATTCTCTAGGCTCCCACCAGGCCCCTTGTAGCGCACGTTCTCAGGGAACGTGCAGCCCCTCCCCTAGCACAGAGCCCTGGGGCTGAAGCCTGTGGGGCAGGGGGGCGCTGTCCAGCGGGGAAGGAGGGAAAGGAGGCCAGCCTTCTCTAGGGTGCAGGCCTCCATCCCCGTGTTGACCACCCCCTCCCATGCAGGCTCAACACGATCCTGAACTCCGACCGCGTGCTGGTGATGCACGCGGGGAGGGTGGCGGAGCTGGGCTCCCCTGCCGCCCTGCGCACTCAGCCCCACTCGCTGTTCCAGCAGCTGCTGCAGAGCAGCCCGCAGGGAGCGCGCTCCTCCCCGTGAGGGCCCGGGCCCCCCCGCACTGCCGATGGTTTACACTCCTCTGTGTCTCTACCTCTCCCTCTCCTCCACAGAGGGGAAAGGGTGCCCTGGGCTCCTCTTCACAAGCCACTCTTTGTGCGGGCAGAGTCCCACGGCTTCCCCAGAGGCAGGCCTCTGCTCTGGCCCTCTGGCATCTGGGACTCCAGGCAGACTTTTTCTGGCAAAGGAGCCCACATGCACATCCATAGTTTTATTTGATAAAATTCCCATTTTTACATTCTGTGTATTAAAAAAATAATATTTGTGGCATGAGGCTGAGGTCCCTTTGTGTGTGTACCCCAGCTGAGGGGTGACGAGAAGGGGCCACTCCAGTCCAAGCGCCCTAGGAGGTGAAGGAGGGGCCCACAAAGCCCCCACCTCCATCACAGAGCGGTGGTCTTCCCAGACTCGGGGGGCAGGTCAGGCGGCAGAGGGAACCCTGCCGGCAACATGCTAACCTGACACTCCTGGTCCTGGCGCGCTGGTGCATGGTGTAGGGCAGGGTAGCAGCAGGGTCCAGGGGGGCAGAAACCCCGGCGCCAGGCCCTCAGGGTCAGCAACACCGTGGACAGGACCAGGGCGGCAGTGACGGCCCCAAATACCACCACAGCCACAAGGCTGGGCTCGCCCAGCCCGGCCTCTTGCCGCCGCACCACCTCCTTCACAGAGATGCGCAGCAGGCCAGCGCCCACGCTGTGAGGGATGGGCCCCGTGGCGGGTACCAGCACAGCCAAGGTGGGCCCTGGGGGGGTGTCTGCTGTGCTGGCAGGACCCAGGACGGGTAAGACTAGCTCACAAGTCTTGCCACCATAGCCGCTGGGGCAGAGACAGTCAAAGTCGTGGACCCGGTCCCGACAGCGGGCCCCTCTCTGGCAGGGGCGGCTGGCACAGTCATCCAGGTTGATGGTGCAGAAGCGCCCAGTGAAGCCCTCGGGGCAGAGGCAGGAGAAACGGTTGATGCCGTCCAGGCATGTGGCGCCGTTAGCACAAGGCCGCATCAGACAGTCATCCACGTTCACTTCGCAGCGGGCACCCACAAAGCCCGCCAGGCAGCGGCAGGTGAAGTTGAGGGCAAAGCCCTGGTCGTCCTGGCACTGCCCGCCGTTCCGGCATGGGGAGCTGGTGGGGGAGGCGGGGAGGGTGTTTTATCAACTGCCACCTGCAGGGTAGACCAAGTCGATATCCGGATCCCTGCTACCACCACCCCTCTCTAGCTCTGTCCCCTCAAGCCACTCTCGCTGAGCCTCAAATGCCTCCTTTAAAAATGGGATCAGAGCAGTACCCGGCTTCCCAGGTTGTGAGGGTTAAATGAAATGATTGAGGTCAAGCAGGTAGCAGAGGGCCTGGCCTAGAGTCAAGACCAAGGCGAGTGTACTGTTCGTGTTCTCTCAGACTCTTAGACCCGAGGCGGGAATAAGGACAAGTTCAGTCCCACAGGCTGTCTCCTCATTCACCATGAGGCCTAGGCTGCCGCACGGGACAACTTCAGGGGCTGCACACCAGCTTTCCTGGGAGGATGAGGGGGGGTCCTAGGCCCACAGCCTCCCCAGCCAGGGAAGTCACACAGTAATGTGTTACACCTCCAGCCCCTGTCAGCTTCTGTCATTGGAGAAATGGTTCAGATGGTGTCAAAAAAGCTGAGGAGCCCTTGGGGTACTCCAGCAGACTGGGGTTTTATCCTCGAGCTTGTGGGACTTGAGACCCCCAGCCCTAACACTGCCCCGCCACCTCCCTCCACAGTCCTCTCTCCTCCGTTGTCACCAGATTCTCACCTAACCGGGGGGCCAGCACTCACCCTGCCTGCTCACAGGGTCCGGCCTTGCGCTCACAATCACGCCCGTGGAAGCCTGGTGGGCACACACAGTGGTACTCACCGCCCCCATCATACACGCACTGGCCTCCGTTCCGGCAGGGGGACTGCGTGGTACAGATGTGTTCATCTGCAGAGGAGACCGGGAGAGCTCTGGGACAGCCCCTCACGCATGGCACCCAGACCTGCCCAGGCCCCACCCAGAGCTCTGTGGGGGTGGCTCATACTAGTCCCAACCTGGGCGGAAAACAAGACTGAATTTGGAGTCAGGAGGTGCCTAGCCCTAGCCCTGTCGGTCTGTCTCAATGTGCCTCTGGGTAAGTTGTTATCTCATTTGTGGATCTCAGTTTCCTCATCTGCAATATGAGGACAGTTTCCCACAGGTGTCTTACCTACCACAGAGGGTTGTCTTCGTTCAGATAACAGACAGGTATAAAGTCTACAACTATAAAATACTACAGGCTTCCCTGTGGCTCAGCTGGTAAAGAATCTGCCCGCATTGCGGGAGATCTGGGTTCAATTCCTAGCTTGGGAAGATCCCCTGAAGAAGGGAAAGGCTACCCACTCCAGTATTCTGGCCTGGAGAATTCCATGGACTGTATATAAAATCCTACATATTTGAGGGTTTGAGCCAGACACAAGAGGTACTCAATAAATAAAATAAGGATGGATGTTTCTCCCAAGACACATGGGGCCCCCCGGTCCAACAGCCACCCTCTCTACCCACCTACCTTTGTCACAGAACTTGCCTGCCCAGCCTGTGTGACAGATGCACTGCCAGGGCTGGTGGCAGGTACCATGCTGGCAGCCAGGCATTCTCACACAGCGCTCACAGTGCAGCCCCTCCCAGCCTGGGTCACACCTGAGGGGGGCAAGCACAGAGTCAGGGCTCTGGGTCGAAGGAGGTGAAGACAGGGAGGAGGCAAGTTCAGAGCTTCCAGGAAACAGGAAACAAACATGACAGCCCCTAAGGGGAAGCAGGCCTATCCCGGGTGGATACAGAGCTGCGCTGGGTCACCAGATACAAATATGATATCAGGCCACCAGGCACCAGCATTGGAGTTCTGGTTCTGCACTCTGTCTAACCTTTCCAAGGCTCAGTTTTCTCATCTGTAACCTGGGGCGACACCTGGCAGGGATGTGTTGAGGAAGAAATTAAGATGAGGGACTTCCCTGGTGGTCCAGTGGTGGTTAAGAATCCACCTGCTAATGAAGGGGACACAGGTTCGATCTCTGGCCCAGGAAGATCCCACATGATGAGGAGCAGCTGAGCCTGTGCACCCTAGAGCCCGTGCTCCCCAGCAAGAGGAGACACCTCGATGAGAAGCCTGAGGTCTGCAATGAAGAGTACCCCCCACTTGAGGCAACTAGAGAAAGTCCATGTGCAACATGAAGACCCAGCACAGCCAACAACAACAAATTTTTTAAAAGAAAAGACATTAAGATGATGCCTGTTAAGTGCCCCAGCACCGTTTCTGGCATATCTGAGGTGCTTAGAAATATTTTCCGAAAGAAGAGTGACCTTGAAAGGTCAACGGGACTGTCTTCCCACCCTGATTCCCGGGCAAGGCCTGCTTCAGAGTCCCTAACACCTCCAGCCCCTCCAGCAGCTTGCCCTGTCAGCTCATGTTTTTACACCCAGACACCCTTCCTCCTGCTGCAGAATTTACCCAACCCCTACCTCAGTGTGTCAGTTACTTAAATTCATCAAAGAAAGACCCCCTTGAATAAGTGCATCTCCCCAGCAACCCTGACAAAGCCTTTCTTTTCCAGGCTAAACCAGTTTTCCGTCTGTCTTATCTTTATCTCCTCCCCCTCGATTCATGGCTCCCACTCTCCACACTCCCTTAAGCTTCAGGTCTTTCTCCTGGCATCTTGAAGAAGAAAGTTAGAGTTCCTGGATCAGACTTGGGAGAGTCAAGTGGGGAGCCGTAGTTAGAAGCAGCAAAGGAGAGGCAAGGCAAAGGGAAATGGGGAAGGGACCGGCATGGTGCCAGGCTGCCCATCTGCCCTGTGTGCCCCGGACTTGAGGCCATGGGGAGGGCCCTAGACGTTCTGGGTCAGGCCTGGGGCTTGACTCGGTTGTGAGTATGGAGGCCTGGGAAATGCGGATCAAAGGGTTTGGGAGCACCGTGCTCCACGGAGAGGTACCTGCAGGAGCCGTCAGGCGCACAGCAGCCGTGAGCCAGGTCACAGAGGGAGCTGCAGTCATCGCCTGCAAGAGATTGATGTGGGAGGGTGAGCCCGGGGGTCAGGGTTCGGCTGCCTGAGATGCAAGGCCAGGGAAAGGACGCAGCGTCCCGGTAACTGGAGGGGCCCAGCGCTGGGGCAAGGCAGAACAGAGACGAATCGCATTCCAAAGGGAAGCGCTGGGTGTCGCCAAGCCCGCGGTCGGAGCGGCTTGCAGTGCCATCTCTGGCCGGCAGAGGTCAACGTGCGAGCGAGGGACGGCCGGACCGGGCCGCGACCACAGCCCCCCGGGGAGCGCTCACCTCGGGCAGGCTTTACGGGTGCCCCTAGGATGCACAACAGGCACACGAGACGTAAGCAGCGGCAGCCGCTGGGCATGGTCAGCGCCGGCCCCGGGACGGACAGACGGATGGATCGTCGGACGTGCGGACACCTGTGGGATGGCATGGGCTGAGAGGCGGCCGGTCTCGGAAACAGCGGCAAGGATTCCGGTTCGGTTCCGAGTGACAGGGGCCGAGGGGGAGAGGGGCGTCCAGATCGGGGGAGAAAAGGGAAGGTGTGGTGCAGCGGGAGGGCGGGGGCGAGGAAGGTGTGAGCAGGCGAGGGGATTGGAGACAGAAACGCGGAGCCGGCTACGTGGGAAGGAGGTGAAGGATGGACAGCGCGAGCGAGGTCAGGACGCGGGAAGGGCCGGGGCTGGGAACGCAATCGGGACGGAGGGGTACTGGGATACCGCCGAGAGGCGACACGGGGACCCGGCAGCGCGCAGTCTCTGCCCCCCGCCTCTGACTCCCCACGTCCCCCCTCCTGTCTCCGCCGCGCTGGGCTCGGCCGCGGCGCGGGGCCTCGGATACCCAGCGCGCCCCCAGCCCGGCTCGTCCCTCGGTCCTCACCTCGGGCTGGGAGGCGGCGCGCCTCGGGGCGCAGAGCGACGCGGGATCCGACGGACTCCGCCGAAGGGCCGGACCGGGGCGCGGGGCCGCCCCTAGCGAGTCGCGGGGCCGGGCGCCCAGGCGGCTGCCATGCGAGCCGAGCGCTGGGAAATCTGGGCCTCGAGGCGACCCCGAGCGGCTGCGGCGGCTCCTCGCACGCGCTCAGGCCGCCTGCCAGGGGCGGCGTGTGCCGGCGGAGCCCGCCTCCCCCCTCGGCTCCCAGGCTGCCGCCGCCGGCCCACCCCCCACCCGCCCGCGCCCGGCGCCCCCACCCTCCGCAGTCACCCAGCCTCTCCGAACCTCGCCCTCTCGGCTGCAAGGAGGAAATTACGGGAGGCTAATTGGGAGCCGACTGTAAAGGGTCGGCCAAGTGTGCGCAGCCGTTATTCTCCATCTCGCGTCTCCGCCTTCGCGACCCGAGCAGCTCACCCCGCGCCCCACCTCTGCTCTCCCCAGTCGGCCGCCCATCACGCCTCTCAGATAAATCTCGCGCACGCTCAGGGCACACTTGACACTCCCGGCCCTCCTCCTGTCACCAGCCCACGCCTCCTCCATTTGTAAATCCTACATCACCTGCTTAATCTGTCTGCTACTCTCCTCCTCCCCTCGTGGCCATCAACAGCCTTCCAGGGTCGATCCCTGCCTAGGTATTAGCGTGGCCCACTCACCTACCCCTCCATGCCTCCTCCCGCCAGGTCTGTCTGTCCTGTCTCTTTGCGTTCCGCTACCACTACTGGGAAGGTTCCGTGCACTGGGAACGCCCCCGACTCTGTAAATGTGCACCCCAAGTTCCCTCCTCTGTACCCCGGATCACCTCCATTCTTGACCTCAGGCTGATCGTCGACTGCCCAAACCCAGACCTAGACTGAGTGTTTCCTAGAGGGAGTGAGGAAGCTCTGTGCCTCCAGCCTAATGGTTCAGAGACCTCTGTCCCAGGAAAGGACAGGAAACCGTTTCTTGTTTGCCCAAGGCAAGGGGGCAGAGATCAGGACCCTCTGTCCCCATGTCTAGTCCTTCAAATCAACATTTGATTTCACCATCCTTAAATTCGTGGTAAGAAGTAGTCCCTAGCCGGTGCAGAGCAGCTTTCTACAGACAACCCCCACAGGTCGGAGCCCCTGAACTAATTTTTCTTGCATTCTTCATTGAACGTAGCCACACCCACCCCATCTGCCTAGCCATCTTCCCCGAAACTCTGATCACCTCTTTCCTCCAGAGCTATCTAAATTTGAGTTGAACAATGCCATAGCTCTGACCATATGTTTTACTTTTTTTTTTTTACTGAAAAATTGCAAACAACCTATGCTGTCCAAAATGATTGTAAACAGATTATGGTACACCAACACACTATGTGACTATTGAAAGTCACCTTTGGGAAGCCTAAAGATTTTTTTAAAAGCTAAGAATAGATTAGGTGGAGGGAAAAAAGCAAGAAACAGAATATGTTTCAATGTTGGCAGTGATTTTTTTCCCCCAGGTGATGGAATTACAGGTAATTTTTTCTTACTGATGCTTTTCAACATTTCTCTTTTTCCCACAATGAGCATGTTTAACTTTTTCTTGTTGTAAAAGAAATTCAATAACTTTAAAGAACTTTTAGAATACAGTAAAAATTGGGGGACTTCCCTGGCGGTCCAGTGGTTAGGGCTTGGCACTTTCATTGTCCTGTCCCCAGTTCAATCCCTGGTTGAGGAACTGAGATCCCACAAACTTCTCTGTGTAGCCAAAAAATAAATGAATAAAATAAAAATTTAAAAATCACCCATGATCCTATTTGCTTGATAAAACCACTGTTGTTCTTTGACTCCTTTTCCTATCCAGCTGTTTTTACCCAGAACCTGTAATGTTGTATCCTGTGTTTTTTTTTCACTCATCATATATTGATAGTTTTCAAAAGTGTACACTATTGCTACAATGTATAAAAATACAACTAATGAGAACCTACTTTGTAGCTCAGGTAACTTCTCAGTGCTCTCCGGTGACCTCAATGGAAAGGAAATCCAAAAATAAGGGGATATATGTATATGTATAGCTGATTCACTTTGCTGTACAGTAGAAACAAACAACATTTTAAGGCAACTATACTCCTATAAAAATTTCTTAAATAAATTAATTAAAAGCATAATTTTTATGGCTAAATGATAGCCCGTTAAATAGATACACCCTAATTTATTTAACCTGGGATTCCCAGGTGGCGCAGTGGGAAAGAATCTGCCTGCCAGTGTAAGAGACACAAGAGACACATGTTCAATCCCTGGGTCAGGAAGATCCCCTGGAGTAGGAAATGGCAACCTGCTCCAGTATTCTTGCCTGGAAAATTCCATGGACATAGGAGGTTGGTGGGCTACAGTCCATAAGGTCGCAAAGAGTCAGACTCAACTGAGTGACTGAGCACACACCATTTATTTAACCTAGCCTTCATTCCTAGATCCTTAGGTTGTATTTACTTTTCACCATTATAAATTCATTCAACAAATATTTACTGAGCACCTATCTGCTACCAGAGAATCCCATGGACAGAGGAGCCTGGTGGGCTACAAAGAGTGTCGTCAAAGAGTCCGACACAACAGAAGTGACTTAGCACACAGCACTCATGCAGCACGTATGTGCTACTACTCCATGCCAGACATCATCCTAGACACTGAGCTACAGCTCCAGGATAAATAGTAGTGCTAAAAATTTTCATATAGTTTTTTCCATCTTTTAGATTCCTTCCTTAAGATGGAGTCTGAAAAAAAAAAAAAAAAGATGGAGTCTGGATTGATGAGTGACTGAGTCAAAGAATTTGTGAAAAATGAATAGTTGCTTTACATGAATGAAATTCACTGGCAATCACTGAAGAAACAATAAAGATACTTGAAGCTTTGGAAGTTGATGGCATCAGATTGTATCACTTACTACATGTTTTGAAAATTTTAGCACCTGGCATGTCACTCTCTTCACCCTTCCTTCTGCCAAATTCTTGGTGATTTTTTAAAAGACTTTTTAAAAATGTGGATCATATTTAAAGTCTTTATTGAATTTGTTACAATACTGCTTCTGTTTTATGTTTTGGTTTTTTGGCCTGGAGGCATGTGGGATCTTAGCTCCCCAACCAGGGATCGAGCCTGCACCCCCTGCACTTGAAGACGAGGTCTTAACCACTGGACCACTAGGGAAGTCCCTCTTGGTGATTCTTGATTCAGTACCACATAGACCAATTTTCCAAGAAGTGTGATAGTCTGTTTGCAAAGATGGCCACTCCACTTCCTCCTGTTCCACATGACCTTTAGCAATGATTTTGCTGCTCCTCCCAGCAAAAGGTAGAAGCCTATTTCTCAGCCTCTTGAATCTGGACTGGTCTTAGGACTTGTTTTGACTAAGAGAATATGGTGGAAGTGATATTGTGTGAGTCCCCAGAGTCTGGGTCCCAAAAACCATTGCAGCGTCTGTTTGCTCCCTTAGAAAACTTCCAACATCTTGTAAAGAAGTTCAATCTGGCATGCTGGAAGACAAGAAGCCCCATGACGGAGACCTGAGATGCCCTGGTCAATATCCACAATATAGGAGGTCCTGTTAACTGCCTCAGTCAAGGTTCCAGATGATTCTAGCTCATGAATGAGCCCTGGCAAGACTAACAAGAACTGCTCAGTGGAGTCCAGCTGTATTACCAGATAAACAGTGGATGAGCAGTTAAACAGTGGGTGTTTCAAGCCACTCTGTTTTTGGATGTTGTTACTATAGCAATGCTGCCGTTCAGTCGCTCAGTCGTGTCCAGCTCTTTGTGACCCCGTGGACTGCAGCACGCCAGGCTTCCCTGTCTTTCACCATTTCCCAGAGCTTGCTCAAACTCATGTCCATTGAGTTGGTGATGCCATCCAACCATCTTGTCTTCTGTTGTCCCCTTCTCCTGCCGCCTTCAATTTTTCCCAGCATCAGGGTCTTTTCTAATGAGTTGACTCTTCACAACAGATGGCCAAACTGATAAAACCAGCTTCCCCCATTTCCTTGATTTCTTCCTCTCCACCAATGAGAAGGATGAACTGTTTCACACAGTCCATGATTTTAAGTATTACACTTTCCTACAACCAGATCCTCTCTTTTCAGCTCATAGTACCCGGACTCAAACAGGTACTTTTGATACTTAGGTTGTGTTTACTTTTTTGGCCATTATAAATGCATTCAACAGGGACTTCCCTGGTGGTCCAATGGTTAAAAATCCACCTGCCAATGCAGGGAACATGGGTTCAGTCCCTGGTCTAGGAAGATTCCACATGCCCGCAGGGGAACTAAGCCCATGTGCCACAACTACTGAAGCCTTTGTGCTCTAGAGCCTGTGCTCTGCAACAAGAGAAGCCACCGCCATAAGAAATTCGATCACCGCCATGAAGAGTATCCCCCACTCACTGCAACTAGAGAAAGCCCACTCACAGCAACAAAAACCCAGTACAGCCCCAAATAAATAAACTAATATTTTAAAAACACATGCATTCAACAAATATTGAATTTGGATCTACAGGGATCACTCATAAGGGCTACATTACAGCTTTAGTGGGCTCTAGACACTTCGCCTGCATGGGCCTCTTCCTCCATGAAAGAATATTAGACATTATATTTTATGATTGCCTTGGTATCAAGATAAATTTAATCCAGGCTGGATTCATTATTATATATTCGTTTTTATTATATTCACTTTTTTCTTCTGATTTTACAGAAGAAAAATTAAATTAAAATATTTTGTGGGCCCCTAAAAGTATTGTAGACCTTTGTCACTGCGCCTCCTGTGGATAAGCTGGCCCTGTCTCTCATCCATTGATCTCACCTTTTCAGCAGCTCCTACCCCCATCACATCCACGCTCCCCTCCTTACCCAGCATTGATTCCATGATCTGTCATGATAATCAGCGCCTTGTATATACCAGCTCCCTGGCCCCTCTCTCCCATCATATTCATCTGATAAAACCCCACCATGGTACATTCTACAGCCAATGCCCAAGCACCTGGATGTGGCTGGAAATAACACATATCCAGGCTGTCTGGTGTCACTTAACTTCATATCCTCAAGCACTCTGTGTTGAATACTCCTGCTTCTGCTTTTCCCCAGTGCTGGGCACTCTCAGCCTCCTCGACGGTTATTTTTACTTTCTCCTTTCTCCTCCAACCGCCAACCCCTCGGTTCCTCCTCCCCCTGATGGTGGTCTCGCTTCCAACTTCCCGAAGGAAATAGAAGCAGCCCGAAGAAAATGTCCACGTGCTTCCTCCGCCTACCTGCACCTGTTTCCATATACTTGCATCTGTTACCATTGATGCGATGCCAGTTCTCTTACACAGGTGAACCCCTCCCTCCACCTTGGCACTAGTTCCCATCCCTTCTTACCTGTGTCCCTCAGGGGCCCCAGCAGTTCTCCTCATCCCCTCTGCGTCATCAGTCTGCTCTCTGTGAGATCATTTTCATCATCCTGTCTCCCATCTTAAAATAAATGTTGTTGTTCAGTGACCAAGTCGTGTCCTACTCTCTTCGACCCCATGGACTGCAGCACGCCAGGCTTCCCTGTCCCTCACCATCTCCCGGAGTTTGGCCACGTTCACGTCCATTGAATCGGTGATGCCATCCAGCAGTCTCATCCTCTGTTGCCCTCTTCTCCTTCTGTTTTCTATCTCTCCCAGCATCAGGGTCTTTTTCAAAGAGTCAGCCACCTCCCTCCATTCCATATTCTCTTCCAGCTATGTTTCCTGGCTCTTCTTTACTGAGAATTCTTCAAAAACATTTGTCAACATCTGCAGTCTTCACCTCATCTCCCCCCATTTTCTCTTGGACCCACTCTTCCCCTACCACTCCACCACAATTCCCCTTGTCAAGGTCACCAATTCGCCATTGCCAAACCTAACGGTTGCTTCTCAGTCCTCATCTCGGTGGCTCAGTGAGCTGCATTGGACATGGTGGTTCCCCAGGCCTCTAGGGTCGATCTCAGGAGCTTTTCTACCTACTGCAATGGCTGCCCCTCCTCAGTCTCCTTTGCTTCATCTTTCTAATTTCTCCCACAGCCCCAGGGCTCCATCCTCAGACATCTTCTCTTTTTCAGCTGCACCCACTCCTTTCATGATCTCATCTAGCCTAATGACTTTAAATACTAGCTGTAAGCTAATAACTCCCAAGTTTATATTTCCAACTTAAGATGTATCCTTGAAATCCAGGCTCATGTATCCAACTGTCTACTCCATCGACATCTCCAGCTGGGATTCTCCAATAGGTGACTCAGAGTTAGCATGTCCAAAGACGGAGTCCTGATTTCAGCCCCAGATGTCTTATGTCAGTCTCACCTGTATCAGTGAATGGCCAAGTGTTTTAGGCTAAAATCCTTGGCATCATACTTAACTCTCCTCTTTCTGTCACATCCCATGTCCTGCAAATCCTGTTGACTCTGCCTTCAACCGAGAATTTGTTCGCTTTCCACAATCTGACCTCTAACACTTGGGTCAAGCACCACTATTTACCGCCTGGATGACTGCAACAGTTTCCTAATGGGTCTCCTATTATTGTGCAGCAGCCAGGGTGATCCTGATAAAGTGAAAGCCGGCTAAATGCCATGTGGTTTCTAAATTGAATCTTGAACTAGAAAAACAAATCATTAGTGGAAAAACTGGTGAAGTCTGGATAAAGTCTGGAGTTTAGTTTGCTCAAAGTATCAGTGCAGGGCTTCATAATTTTTAAAAAATAATTTTATTTATTTATTTTGGGCTGTCCTGGGTCTTCATTGCTGCACAGGCTTTTCTCTTGTTGCAGCCAGTGGGGGCTATTCTGTAGCTGTGGTGAGCAGGCTTCTCATTGTTGTGGCTTCTTTTGTTTCAGAGCACAGTCTGTAGAGGTTGCAGGCTTCAGTAGCTGGGGCATGTGGGCTCAGTAGTTGTAGCTCCCAGGCCCTAGAGCATCAGCTCAATAGCTGTGGTGCATAGGCTTAGTTGCCCTGCAGCTTGTGGGATCTTCCTGGACCAGGGATCAAACCCGTGTCTCCTACACTGGCAGGGGGATTCTTTACCACTGAGCCACCGGAGAAGCCCTGACTTCATAGTTTTGACAAATGTACCACAGTAATGTATAATGTTAATACTAGGATAAACTGGGTGAATGCTATATGGGAACTCACTTTACAATTATCCTGTAAATTGAAAATTACTCAAAATAAAAAGTTTGGGTTTTTTTGGTCATGTCCTAAAGCATGTGGGATCTTAGTTCCCCAACCAGATATTGAACCCACATCCCCTGCATTGGAAGTGTGGAGTCTTAACCACTGGACTTCCAGGGAAGTCCTTAAAAAGTTTATTTAAAAGATAGAGGTCAGATTGTCACATCTCTGCTCAAACCCTTCCAGTGGAGCTCATCTAACCTTGTCCCCTACATCCCCCAACCTTGCTCTGCTCCAGCTAAATTGGCCTCTGTGTTGATCTTTGAACACATCAAGCATGTTCTCTGCCTCAGGACCTTTGTACTAGCTGTTCCTTCTGCCTGGAAATGCTCTTAGTCAGATATTTTCATAGTTCACTGCCTCATTTCATTCAGTCCTTTGTTCAAATTTCATTTTAGTAAAGAGGCCCTCCCCAGTTACACTACAGAATAACCCCGTTTCTACCCCAGGCATATTTCCATTCCCCTACTTAATTTTTCCCCATAATTCTTATCCCCACCTGGCCTATATATCTATTAGCATATTTATATATTGGCTGGCTCCTTCCATTAGATTATAAACTCTGTGAGGGCAAGGACTTTGATTTTCTTTTTTCTTTTTTGGCTGCACCTTGTGACATGCGGAATCTTAGTTCGCCAACCAGGGATCGAACCTGTGCTCCCTTCAGTGGAAGCATAGAGTCCTAACCATTGGACCACCAGGGAAGTCCATCACAGTCCTGCTCTTACCCTTGTGAAAACTGACTGGTATGGGCTATGTGGTGCTAATCAACTCTTGACTTTGATATCTGCTTCACAATACAACTTAGTGGCTACTCTTTGGAAGACTTTGGGAATAGTTAGGCTAAAAACGTGATGACTTTGGGGTTCTCCTAAGCCTGCCTGATTAGTGAGTGGCCTATTTTAGAAGGGTTCCAGTAGACATCTGAGGTTCACTTTTGGCTTTGATCCCAGACCCTACCAGTAACTATTGCTTTAGAACACCCCAGTCTTCCAACCTTCTGGATTCCCCACTTTCCTGAGCATTTCTTTTCTGAGTACCAGCCAGTCAACCTCTCCTCCAGGGCCCCCAACCATGTGGATTCATCTTTCTTGGCCTTCCCACCTATCACTTTGGGGGCAGGTCCCCAAGTCCCCTTCCTCTCTCCCTAACCTTCTTTCAAACCAAAAGTTTTGTATATTACCAACACCAAATGAGGGTGCAGAGACAAGAGAATGGGGAACAAGAGGAGAGCCTCATTTATATGCACATTCATGGACCCACCCACAGATATTTCTCTTTCTCCCTGTCAGAGCCTAGCACGTGGTCAGGAGCTGGGAGAGGACCCTACACACTCAGTAAGCATGAGTCAAATGTGTGCATGCTGCTGCTCCTAAGTCGCTTCAGTCATGTCCGACTCTGTGCGACCCTATAGACGGCAGCCCACCAGGCTCCTCTGTCCATGGGATTCTCCAGGCAAGGATACTGGAGTGGGTTGCCATTTCCTTCTCCAATGCATGAAAGTGAAAAGTGAAAGTGAAGTTGCTAAGTCGTGTCCGACTCCTAGTGACCCCATGGACCGCAGCCTACAAGGCTCCTCCGTCCACGGGATTTTACAGGCAAGAATACTAGAGTGGGTTGCCATTGCCTTCTCCGAAATGTGTGCATGAATTAATACGAATGAAAACAGATACTGGGCCTTGACCTCAAGCAGCTGACAGTCTAGTAGGGCAGGCACACCCTCTCACCACCCACATACTCCATGTAAACAGGGGTCCAGGTGTACCTGTAGGGTTAAGACCTCATGGAGACCCAGGGGCATGCAGGCCTGACCCTTGTCCTCACCAGGTAGGGGACAATCATCTGCCTGCTTGTTCTGTCCTGCCACTGCTTCCCCAAGCCAGTTCTGGCCAGGCAACCGAGTGGGGGCTGCAGGTGGAAGCTGAGTTGCTGCAGGCAGGGAGTCAGGCGTGTTTGTGTAGTTGTGTAGTCCCACCCTTTGCCGGGGCTTTCTGCCAGCCCAGGGCCCTGCACAAATGCCCTCCCCCTCTGGTTGTTTCCTGTCCTCCACCCCTACCTCTCCCTCAGAGCAGGAGTGGAGGCAGCTGCTCAAGGCCTGAAAACTAAACCAGCTATTGTGCCCCTCCTTTTGGCTTTGTTTGGCTGTGGGGGAGGGGGAGGGGAGGGCTTATTATGTGCCTCAGGGGCTGGAGTGCCAAGACTCAGGCCCCAGATGCCATGCTTGGGGTATCTGGGATACCTGCTCAGGGAAAGGGAGGAAGCTGGACTAGGGCTGATGCTGACTGTGGGCCTCGGGGTTAGTTGAGAAGTGGCAGAGGGGGATGCTTTGCCTGCTGATGAGCTAAGTGCAGTCACACGGCTCATGTCCACATGTCAAGAGAGGGGATGCCTCCGCTTGGAGCCATGAGAAGGTGCAGTTCCTGTGCACAAGTCCGGAAGGACAAGAGGCTCACCCTCATCCAGAACTATGAGTGTACAGCAGAGTGGTACCAAGCGTTCACACAGCACCCAGAGCCCATGGGGGGGGGGGGGGGCGGGCGATAGCCCAGGCAGGTCCTGCTCTAGCCCCGCCAGCAGCTGCTAAAGGAGCCATCCCCAGAGGTTTCCTTGAAGCCTCTGGAAACAGGGCCTCCTCTTTTCACATTTGATGCAGAAGCATTCCCTCGATCAGGCCGAGTTTCAGGTGCAGGCCTGGGATGGAGGGAAGCCCTTGTGATTTGGCAAAGAGACAGGGAGTGGCAGAACTACCCAGCTGATAACGGGTCAGAGTGAAGTATGGCCTAATTAATGGGCCCCAGTGTGGTCCAGAAAGGGAGATAAGCTGTTGCTTCTGCACCTTTTTGAGCTTCCCCAGGACTCAAAACCGAAGTCTGAGAAGGGAAGCACTTGTCCGAAGTCTGAAGGTGGGAGTCAGCCTTAGAGCTGACTGTGGTGGGACTCCACCAGAAGCCAGAACACAAAACTCAGTATCATATAAAGATGTATGGGTTGTGTATTTAAAAATAACTTTTTACTGGAAACGTTTTTATTGTGGTAAAATATATATAACATTTTCCATTTTAGCCAACTTAATTTTTTTTGTAGATTAGTGATTGATTGCTGGTAGAAGTGGGAATGGGGGAGATGAATACACAGAGCATAGACAATTTTTATTTTTTTATTAAAAAAAAATATATATATATATTTATTTGGCTGTGCCAGATCTTAGTTGCAACACACAGGACCTTTAGTCCTTTAGTTGTCTATGTGAGCTCTTAGTTATGGCATGTGGGATCTAGTTCCCTGACCAGGCATTGAACCTGGGCCCCTTGCATTGGCAGCACAGAGTCTTAGCCACTGGACCACCAGGGAAGTCCCTTTAGCTAATTTTAAGCGTACAGTTCAGTGGCATTAACACTGATTGCCAACATTCACCTTGTACAACCACCACTGTCCAGCTCCAGAATTTTTCATCTTCCCAAAATGAAACTCTATACCCATTAAACACTAATTCCCCACTCCCCATTCCCCAGCACCTGGCAACCACCGTTCTATTTTCTGTCTCTAAGAACCTGAATACTCTAGGCCTCTCATATAAGTGGAATCATGGAGTATTCATCCTTTTGTGACTGGTTTATTGTACATATTGCAGTGTCTTCAAGGTGCATCCGTGTTGTAGCATGTGTCAGAATTTCCTTTTTATGGCTGAAAAATATCCCATTGTATGTATATGCCACATTTTGTTAATCCATTTGTCCTTTACAATTGGGTTGCTTCCACCTTTTGGCTGTTGTAATAATCCTGACATGCATAGCATTATTCTATATATCGGTATAGAAATATTTTTTGAGTTCCTGCCTTCATTATCCTTAACAGTTAAGAAGCTTTAAGAATATTAAAGAATGCAAGATCCTATCCAGTTTCAAGGTCTTTAAAATTACATTTCTTAGACTTACATCAAATTCAACATCCAGAGATAGGAAAAAAGACATCTAAATGTAATAAAAGCTTATCCACCAGGGTGGCAGCTGTGGTATTCTATTAATAGATAGAAGAATTATGACATGTGTATAACTTAAATCTAGGGAAGCAGATTAAGTTATCACCTCTTGAGGTTTTGAAAGCATTGTCAGAAAAAAACATGTAAATGGAGTTTAGCATGTCTAATCAGGTCACAAACAAGAAGACAGCCTCCTAAACTATTAGTAGATAAAGTCAGTTGCAACTCAAATGACTGAATATGGTTTAAGGCCCTGCAAGCTAACGTAATAGGGACTTCCCATGATGGTGGTCCAGTGGCTAAGACCCCATGCTCCCAATGCAGGGGACCTGGGTTCGAACCTTGGTCAGGGGACCAGATCCCACATACCCCAACTAAGATTTTGCATGCCACAGCGAAGATGGAAGATCTTGCATGCCGCAACTAAGACTTGGCGCAGCCAAATAAATAAACATTTTTCAAAAAGCCACACATACTTGTACATTTGCACATCCACAAAGAGAGGAGTGATGATGTCAACCAGCTCCTTCATAGTAAAAATAACTTTATCTTGCATATGCCAAAAGTTAAAAATTCTGGAGGACTGTGACTTCCTTTCTTTTCAAAGATATGTTTATGTTTACTGCCCCTTTCCCTACTTACAAAATATAAACTTAAATAGTTTTTCAGATTTATTTACACTAAATTTGTTTACCTGACAGTTCATGGACTTTCCTCTCCCTGTGGATCCCAAGACAATTTCGGGGAAGGTAGAGAGACGATCTTTCTTTTCTCTTTCTTCCTTCAGGCAGATTCCTTTCAGAAAATAGTAAAAGTCATTTCAAAATGATCTGTTGTGGTCTCATATCACAACAAATGTCACATTTTGAAAGTATTATATGGGTAATTTTAAAATTATTTTTAAAGAAATATTTATTTATTTGGCTGTTCTGGGTCTTAGTTGCTGCCTGTGGGATCTTTCATCTTTCCTGTGGCATGCAAACTCTTAGTTGTGGCATGTGGGATTTAGGTCCATGATCAGGGATCAAACCCGGGTCCCCTGCATTGGGAGCAAGGAGCCTTAGCCACTGAACCACAAGCAAGTCCCTGTATGGGCAATTTAAAGGGAAACCTGCAGAAATGTGGCTTCCCAGGTGGCTTAGTCATAAAGAATCTACCTGCAATGCAGGAGACGTAGGTTCGAACCTGGTCAGGAAGATCCCCTGGAGAAGAAAATGACAATCCACTCCAGTATTCTTGCCTGGAAAATCCCATGGACAGAGGAGCCTGGAGAGCTATGCTCCATAGGGTCTCACAGAGTCAGATACGACTGAGTGACTAAGCACAAACGTATGCAGAAATGTACAATGATGTATGGCAAGAACCACCACAATATTGTAAAGTAATTAGCCCCAATTAAAATAAATTAAAAAAAAGAAATGTACAGTGATTGGGAACCCTTATTTGAAAAGCTCTGCAAGAACCAATATAATTTATTCATTTAGTATAAGTTTATTAAATTAATAACAACACAAAGTGGCATGGGGTTGAAAAACACAGACAGGATGAGAAATAAAGATGGCTGACCTCTCCTTCCAGGGGCCTGGGAATCTCTGCTGAGGTTTTATTTGTTGTGTTGTTTGAAGAGTGAGTGCTTGAGGCCAGTGCCACCAAGGGTCAAACCCGACTCCCAAGCCTTGAGCCCAGGGAAAGGGGACACCTCTCCACTCTGAAATGTTGATGAGCTGTGGAGGGGAGAAGGACAGGGCAGCAGATGGAATTCCTGGACAATTGTTCCGCTGTCACCAGAGAAGACAGGCAGGAGGCAGCATGGATAATTTACAGAGGAACAGATGCCTAGGCTCCTCTAGCACCATCTGGCCAAAAGAGGCCTGGGCTTGGGGTAGATATTATCTTTAGATCTGAGTAAACTCCTCAGCCTCCGGCCCATCCTATTTCCTCGACCTAAATTGGAGCTTTCCCAGGAGAGCTCTGCTCCCTGAGGACCTTGCTCCGGAGTTCCACTTGGCTCTCATCCTGCTCCCTCCCTTCCTTCCTGAGTCTGGATTCTGTCTTCACTCCCATACCAGATGTGGCCAAGTCTGGCCTCGGGGACCTATATCTTCCATTTATGCACTTCTCTATTTTACAGTATTTTCAACCTCTTCTCCCCATCACTACATTCCAAAATCCCTCTGTCACTTCTTTCCATGCTATTTATGCATTTCACAAACATTTATTGTGAGGAGTTTCCTGGTGGTCCAGTGGTTAGGATTCCATGGTTCCAATGTAGGGGGCACAGGTTCGATCCCTGGTCAAGGAACTAAGATTCTGCATGCCATGCAGGCAGCCAAATAAAATAAATAAAATAGACATTTATTGAGTATCTACTATGCAAGGCATTATTTTAGATCCTGGGGATACAGTAATGAACGAGAGAAAGCCCTAGAGCTCTGGAGTTTGCAGTATAGTGGGAGATGATCAACAAACAAAGAAAAATATGTCAGATAATAGTAAGCAGGGCAAGGGAGAGTGGTTAGCAGTAGTAGTGTGGTGTGGTGTTAGTCACTCAGTTATGTCTGACCCTTTGCAACCCCATGGACTGTAGCCCGCCAGGCTCCTCTGTCCACAGGATTCTCCAGGCAAGAATACTGGAGTGGGTTGCCATGCCCTTTTCCAGGGGATCTTCTCAACCCAAGGATTGAACCCTGGCCTCTTGCATTGCAGGCAGATTCTTTACCATCTGAGCTACAGGGAAGTCCCAAGGGGAGAGTGACTGGGGATGTTGTCTTAGACAGAATGGCAAGGGAAGGCTTCTCTGAGGTGGTAACATTTGAGCAGAGACACAAACGGGTGGGACTGTCTGGATGTAGCCAATCACAGGCACAGGGAACAGTAAACCTAAAAGTCCTGAGGCAGATATAGGCTTAGCGCATGGGAAATGTTATGCGATTCATTTGTTACACATTTATTGTGAGCCACACACCCGCAAGGGTATGAAGATATAATCAGATTCAGGCTTTGCCCTGAAGGAGCAGCAAGTTTAGCAAGGGACACAAAGTGCAAATTACAGCATAGGGTAGCTACAATGGCTAAGTGGCTAGAGATAACCAGCAAAAGAGCACCAAATCCAATCTAGGAAATTGGGGAAGGCTTCCTGGAGGAGGTGATAAACTGACTTGAGGGCTGAAGGAGGCATTCATAATGGAAGGGGAGGAGAGGACTTGCAATGGCGAACATGAAGTCCCCGGCAGAGGTGGAAGATGAGGCTGGTGAAGGGGCGAAGAAGCTAGGTCTTGCCGATTTCCACGTGACAAGCTGAGAAGCTGCCTTTTACCCTTTGAGAGATGGGGAACCATTGCTACAACTCTCACTACATTTTTGTGCTGTTTTCCTCCCATTTTTTTTTTTTGTTTTTCTTTTTGAATAGCAGAATCTTTCCCCACCCTTCTCGCTATCTCCCTACTCCTGACAAGACACCGCCTTCCTTCTTCTGCAGCCGGCCCACAAAATCCTGCTTTTACAAAATCCGCGGCTTTCCTCCGGGTCCCGCGCCCCAGTGCCCCAGTCGGAGGCCACACCCCCTGGCCACGCCCCCGATGACGCGCGGCGCCTGGTGCGTGGGGATTCCCGCGGCCGTGGCCACTACCCGGCCTGCCCCGCGGCAAGATGGCGGTCTGAAGGCAGTGGGCAGCGGCAGAAAGTTTGTTGTGGGATTGGATTAGTCGGGCTGGGAGTCTGTACTTGTAGGGGATCGTGAGGATGCCAGCGGGGAGTTGGGGCAGAGGGAGTAGCTCTGGGGTTGAGAAGAGGAAGTGGAGTGGTGGAAGATTGGAGGCAGAGAAAAAAATGAGATAGGGATGGAGGGGAGGGGGCCTAGATTCCAGTGGTAGCCTTGGGGGAGGGGATGCCAGGCGGGGAGCCAGAAGTAGATGTGCAGGGAGGGAGAAGCAGAGTCACGAATTGGAGAGGAACTTCTTAGCCAAGAGTAAAAAAGCCCGGAGCGTGGAGTGGAGGCCGTAGCGCAGGCTGGTGGGAGAGGAAAAGGGGTCTTTTCCGTGGAAGAGAATAGTAGGGAACGGAGGAAGAGAGACCTGAAGGAAAGAGGGAACTAAAGCCAAACAAATGACCCTCTTCTAGACTTAGATCAGCCTTTCCATAGTTCTTATAGCAGCATCTGCCCCAATTTCAGCTGAAGACTCAGGGGCCCCAGGGATTGGAAGAAATCACAGTGCCTGCTTGGAAAGAAGAAGAGGTAGCGACTTGCCCCAGCTCAACCCCAGAGCGGGTAAGGTGGCCTCCGTTGACAGGCTGGCATGCTCCCTGGAAGCAGGATGCATGGGCTCCGAGTGATGCTGAAAATCATTTATTCTGAGATGGGCGCTCTTCTCTAGAGGCTGCCTTTTGCCTGTGGTCCCTAAGTTAGTCTTCTGCTTAGATTTCATGCTGATTTGTTGAGAGCTGGGTGTAGTACTGTGCAGGCACAGGTGAACGTGGGAAAGAGCCTAGAGATCAGGCTGAAAATATTTTAACACAGCCCTGTCACAAGCAGTTTCCTTCAGGGTCACTGTATTTTCTTTGATCTCCCCATCACATCTTCAGTTTGGTCTCCTGCCCAAAGTGGAGATTTGTGGGTGACAGATGGTGAGCAGCCATAAGAAAACAAACTTCTGGTTGGTGTCCGTTAATCATTTAGGCACCTGCTGTCACCGGTTCCTGAATTCATTCTTGCCACATGTCTACCTCTTTTGATCTTTTCTTTTGGTAAGAAGGGCTCATTTATTTGGGCCTGTGTTATTTGGGGATGTGGGTTTGGTGCCTAGGTGGGGTCAGAGGAGTGAGGCAGGCAGGTTGGGATTAGGGAGGAGAAACCTGGATCAGTTTATAGTAAGAGGTCAGGCTGACAGGTGCAAAGCTCTGCACTTGTTTTTCACATCATTCTGTCCCTGAGACCCCTGATATTTGAGAGTTGCTTTACAACTTGGAACAGTGTGATGCAAGGAAAGGCTTGTAGAACTTGCCTTTTTCTCCTCTGGTAGTTTTTCCCTCTTCCTTTATATCTTCCTATCAAACCACGTTTAAAAAAAACTTTTTTTTTTTTATTTTTAAGTTTTGGGGACTTCCCTGGCGATGCAGTGGTTAAGACTCCATGCTTCCAATGCAGGGGTCGTGGGTTCGATCCCTGGTCGGGGAACTTAGGTCCCACAGGCTATGTGGTGTGGCAAAAAAAAAAAAAAAAAAAATCAGTTTTATTAGCAAAACTAAGCATGGCTTGAGAGATAGTGGACTTGGGTTTGGAGGAAAGAGAAGCCGTTTGGAGGCACAGCGCGCAGTGAATATGGTTCCCACTCCTTTGATGTCCTTTGGTTATGCCTAAGCCAGAATTAGAAGCATGCTTCTTACTGGAACGTGTTTCAGGGCCAGCATCTGCTCCATGGTTGGATCAGCAAGTCTGATTTGATCTAGGACTGCTTACTAACCATCTTCTGCTCCCTACTCTCAACCCATCCGTGCCCCCAAAAGTCTTACTCCAGGCAGACCAGCCTAAGTCACTGTCCCTAGACTAGCTTCAGTACCTTCAGGTGTCTGAAGAATTGGTGTTGTTATTGAGCTATGACTTCATTTCTGGAAGGTTGAAAAACTTCTCTTTCTGAGAACAATTTGTGGATGCCTCTAGGAGATTGTGACCAGCAAGGACACTGTGGGGAGCCAGCATAGAGATGTAAGAGCCCTGACACTGGAGCCAGATTGCCTGTCCAGATCTAGACCTTGCCATTTGTGACTCTGTGACCTTTAAATATTGCACAGCTCTCTGCCTGTACTTTCTCATCAATCAAATGGGGATGGTTGGAGTACCTATCTCATAGAGTTGTGTGAAGGTCAAATAAATTAGTACGTTAGTGTATTTAGAACAGTGCCTGACATTCAGTATATATATTTGTTGTTATTATGCTAGTCATATCTCAGCCCTAATTTCTGCTTCATGATTGAACTTGGTGTCTCTCTGGCAGACCTGTACTGGTTTGAGCTGCTCTCCTGATGTGAGAAGACGATAGTATAGATTTTACATATAGTGAGAATATCCTCATTAAGCTATTTAAAGTGACATTAAAATGCCAGTGATTTCCTGTTTGAAACTGTGAGGCTGTAGAATTATCAATTTACCATCGAGTGATGAAGATAATAATAATAGTGCTTACTGAGCAGATTCTGTATGCTTGGCACTTTTGTAAGTGCCTTATGTGGATTAGTAGTTTAATACTGTTAGTATCCCCATCTTACAGAAGAGTAAATAGAGGTGCAGCATTGTTAAGTAATTTGCTCAGTATTACCCAGATAGTAAGTGGCAGAGCTGGGATTTGAAGCTAGGCAATCAGGCTTAAGCAGTTGAGCTTTTTCTTTTTTTTTGCATTTGGTATGAAATTAACTTTTAAATATGCCTACTGGCAATTTGTGTCTCTTGTTTGCTTGTCATGATGGTTAGATGTGAACCCATATTGTAGTAAACATTTTTTTGATTGTTTAAAAAATGTTTTAGGAGTTGAACTTTTATCTCAGCTCTCCCCTTCCTCTCAGAGTTAATAACCCGTGCAGGCACTGGTGGGACTTCCCTGGTGGCTCAGTGGTAAAGAATCTGCCTGCAACGGGAGAGACCTGGGTTTGATCCCTGGGTCGGAAAGAACCCTGGAGGGGGGCATGGCAACCCACTCCAGTATTCTTGTCTGGAGAATCCCATGGACAGAGGAGCCTGGCGGGCTACAGTCCATGGAGTCGCAAAAACTCGAACACGACTCCAGTGACTTAGCACACACACAGGGGCTGGTGGGAGTGCCCTTTGCCATGTTCGCCACGTCTAAACTCTCTCATCTTGATTCAACTTGGTGACTGCTCTTTGGAAAACTTTTAGCTGGCTGGGGTGAGCAGACAGAATGACATTGAGATCCATTCTTAGCAGGCATTAAATGTGTCGGTGTTTATGTTAGTTCATGTAGATGTAAATATAGGCTCATTTCTGGCTATGGTTACTGACATGACTGTTGAAGGAACCATAATGTTAAACTCATAGACAGTCTACATGCAGCTTTCTTTAAAAAATAGCAAACTACGTATGAAAGGGGAACAACTGTGGTATTAATGTGAGAGGAAGTTGGAAAGTAAATGTGCTTCTGCTGAAGCTTGTGTTGTAGAGGAAGGCCCTGGTGCCATGCCCAGGTCTCTTTTCCTTTAAGCCAGGCAGGAGGCAGAATATGTGTAAGGATTGACGGATGACTGGCTTTCCTTAGCCCGTGTTTAAGACTCACCCTTCCCCTCCTTCTGAGTCATGCCCTGTCTATTTAACACGCGCCCTCAGGGCCCATCTTTTTCTTTAATAAATGACTCTTCACTCTGCCATCAGGGCAGGCACACGCCTGGGCCCATGGTGTCGGGGGCTCAGGACCTAGGACTTGCCCTGTGATGAAATTTTCTGTCTGATGAAATTTTTTGTAGCATAGCACATGTGATTTTGAGAGCATCTATCAGTCTCTGCTCCCCTCCTCCATCAACGGAGGAGCCACAGGCCTCAGGATGGTGTGCTTTATCTTGACTTGTGCTGCAGTCAGCATGCTGAAACGTGTTATCTCCATAGAGTACATGTTTGTGTTTTGGTAAAAGTTCTCTGACTTCCTAGATTCAGATCACACTTTAGCAAACGATTGAACTTCAGGGTGAAGGCTGATGGATTTTGAGCCAGTTCTCCCCTGTTACCGTTCTCTTTGTTGTTGTTGTCTAAATCAGTTTGTTCTCATAACACCCTGTATTCATTTGTTATCTTTGAATCAAATTCCTTCACCTCCTTTTCGCCATCGTATTTTGAGTGCCAAGTCCTATGAGTAAACTGGGCCTTCATTTCTCCAGTAGGATTCAGCCTCTTAACAGCTCTTTTTAAAAAAAAATTATTTTAAAATGTTATTAGTTTTGGTTGCACTGGGTCTTTGGTGCTTTTCAAGGGCTTTCTCTAGTTGTGGGGAGTGAGGGCTGCCCTTTGTTTTTGTTCATGGGCTTCTCAGTGCAGTAGCTTCTGTTGTTGTGGGATACGGGCTTAGGTGCCCTGTGGCATGTGGAATCTTCTCAGATCAGGGATTGAACCCGTGTCCCCTGCATTGGCAGGCAGATTCTTATCCACTGTACCACCAGGGAAGTCCCTTAACAGCTCTTTACATTTATCTGGTTCTCTAGCTTCTGGGCCTTTGTACACGCTGGTTGTGTTGCATTCCAGGCTCCCTTTACCTTCTTTATTGCTCTTGCGGTCTCATTTTAAAAGTCACTTCCTTTGGGATCCCACTGCCCTTTACTGTCCTTCTGTGCTTACTTCTGTTTTAACACTTGGGCTATATTGTAATTGCCTGTTTATTTGTCTGACTCTCACAGACTGTAAGTGCCCTGAGAACAGACACTGTGTCTATTATACTCTAGCATTTGGGATAGTGCAGGGTGCGTAAGAGGTGTTTTATAACGCTGTGGTGCATATAGAATGAAAGAAATGTGATGGGCAGTCTCTCCCTATTCTATCTTCCATGCTGCTGTAAAAATTAACTTTCCTATGAAAAAATATTATCTCTTCCCTTTAGGCCATGGTTTCTCTCTTGTTTGGGATAGAGTCCACAGTCTTTAGCCTGGTGTGCCAGAAGGCCCAAACTCGACTCTGTAGCCTGAGTTACTGCCCCTCTGTTTCATCTGTCCTGTGTTTCCTTGCTCCTGAGTTTCCTATTGCTCTGGAACCTTTCTGAACATTTGTTTACTTTTTTCTTCTTACTTGTGCATTTCACTCTTCTGCATCATGCTCTCCTCTGTCTCTGAAACTCTGCTCACCTCCTGAGACCCAGTTTCTCTGTCACCCTAAATGAGAAGACTTCGCTGCTTCCCTTTCTTCCTCTTGGTCCCTACAGCACTTTGAACCTCTGTCCTGACACTTACCATGTTGGCTACCTGTTTACCTGTCTGTCTCTTTCACTGAGCAACAAAAAAAGGTGAGATTGGGGACCAGTGTCAGTGTGCAAAGGAAGTTTGTTGATGCTTCTTCCCATCTGTTACGGTGAAAAGACTCCTTCGCTGGATCGTGACAAGCATGTGAAATTAGCAGTGACTTTGGTGGATATAGGTAGGGGTGAGTAGGTGGCAGATTTGTTATGTAGTTAAGGCCGGAGATGACTAAATGGGGTGGGTTTTTGCTGCTGTTGTTCTTTTATTAAACTTTTGTATTGGAGTATGGCCAGTTAAAATATTATGATAGTTTCATGTGGGCAGCAAAGGGACTCAGCCATACATGTGCATGTATTGGATGGGGTGTTCGAGGATCCATGTTCCATGGTGTTTGAGGATCCATGATCCATGTTTGTGGACTGAAAAATGTTGCATGAAGCTGGTGGTCTAGGCTTTGAGAAAACCAGACTTCATGTCACAGTTTTTTTTTTGGGGGGTGTGCTTTGATGATCTTGTGTCACAGAACAGGCTTATGAACTCAGGTGCTCCCCAGAAATGGGGCGGGAGGCTGAGGGTCGCTGTCCATTCTTTGGCTTTTTGTTTTCAGTATAGCTGATGGGAATAATTCTTCAGCACCGGTTCTTAACAAGCACCAGAGAAGTTTGTTTCCAGAAGTCTAGACCTCTTAATTGTATAATGCCGGGCTGCACTCCAGTGGGAATTTGCAAGCACAGGAAGATTCGTCTGGGTTCTCGAGAGGGCAACCTTTCTGTCTGGTCTTTAACTCCCTGCCCCAGCCAGATGCCTCTGCTGTTTGCTCTTAGAGCACTCACCACACTGTGATGCAAGGGGGGCTGTTAACCTGTCTCTCCCCACCTAGGGGTCTTTCTTTGAAGCTTCTTAGGGGCAAGGTCATTTATTAAAGGCTGCGCGTTTAGTTAGCCCCTACATAGGAGGTGCTGAGCAGTCCTGTTCCCAATCTAGTCCTTTCTTGGACTAAAGCAGATAAAGTCTATCTGGTGAAACTCTTTGAACTCTCAGGAAGATCCTGCATAAACAAAAGGTGATAGTATTAACAATCGCCTTACTAATTATTTTCCAGGGTTGAGTTAATGTGGTTAAATGATCTAGGTGCTTGGCTTCAGTTGCCTCCCTCTTCAGCCTTCTATTCTAACCACACATTCCTAAGCCGGCCGGAAGGAGTTAAAAGAGGAACTGAAGTACACACAGGTGTATTTTCTTGCTTAATTAGCATCCTCTTAAAAAGGCTTTGGCTGCCGGCATCCTCTTTGTTATTCACTGAGCTCCTTTTAGTGCCTGCAGTCACCTGCTGGCTTTTCTGTGGTGTCCCTGGTCCTCCCTTGGTGTGCTCCATGCTCACAGCCAAGACATCTTGGTACAGCTTTGTTCACTCCTTGTTCATGCCTAGAAGAACCACAGGGATGGAACCAGTAGTTAGAGGTGATTGAAGGAGTTTTCCCTGGGCTCTGCCCCTCATCCCTTGGTGTGGGGTGCACACTGCAATGTGGCACATCTTCACGATGGCATCTTGGCAGGAGTGATAAGCTGCATTGTACGTTAAGCAGATTTGAGAGCAGATCGGATGAGCCAGCTGGACTGGATTGTGTTGTGTGCTTTTAGGCCTCAGAGGGACTGAGCCTGGTGAGTGTCCGTGAGTAGAAGGGTGAGACTTTCTTTGTTTGGTCTATCTTATAAGTGCCAACTGTCTGCTAGGTGACATTTGGGATCTATCAAGGACATGGCCCCCTATTTGTGAAGCACTTTTATGTTCTCGTAATAAACCAGCAGAGAACTCCCTGAGGGGTGGGACTACCTTGCAGAGAGTCCGCCTAGACCTGAAAGCCCTGGGCTAACCAGCGGGATAGAACTCTGCACTTATCACCTTGGGTACTTAGCAGTGGCCTCTTGCCCCTTTCCAGGTAAGCCAGATGGGGAATTCAGGCTCAGATGTCTTTGAGGGTCTTTACATCAGGGCAGAATTGTCATCGCTCTCCTTGGCTCCCAGGAGAAGACAGCTTTGCAGGCTTTGCATTGGAATTGGAAATGGAGGGTTCTGTCCCCTTGGGCAAGTCTCTTGTCCTCTGTGTCACTTCAGAATGGGAGAACTCCACCTGTTTCGTGGGCCTCACTAAGCTACAAGGATCAAAGGAAATACAGTTGAAGGGAAAGCACTTCTGGAAGGGTACAGCACAGTGCAGATGGAGTGATTTTGTCCATTTGTCAAGGAACAGTGCATTTTCATCATAAACATGGTGTATCACCGCATTGAAAATACCAACTGTACAGAAAAATATACAAAATTAAGAATAAAGTAAAAAGACCTTCCCTTTCTTCCCCCACTGTTCCTGTCTAAGCCCTTTTCCAAAGACAGGGTATACTGTTACCCACTTATCCTGTATCCTTCTAATCATTCTAATGTATTAATACTTCCAGACATTCCCCATCATGTATTGCCTGTAAAATAAACATAACTCAATAGTAATACATATTGTTCTTCAGCTTGTTCTGCCCTCCTAACAATTAACCCTGGGTGGGGCGGGGAGGGGGGAGTTAGTCCCTGCTGGAGCCTTGGAGGAGCCCGGCTTCAGCCTCCCGTCTAGCTTGGTGTGTTCCCGGGGGGCGGGCTGGCTCCTTGGGAGGGTTGGAGCAGCTTTCCCAGAGGTTCTTGCCGCAGCAGACACCCTGCTTATCTCTGAGGATTGTCTTTTATGCTGGGATGAAATTTTCTGGTAGGAGTGCCCTGGAGTGGGAATCAGGATGGGTGCGGGCGTGATGTGGGCACCAACACCCCCGGCTCACGTGTGTCTCTCTCCTTCACTCTTCTTTCATCTCTGGAAAGGGAGGAGACTTACCTGATTTCTCAACCCCTGCTGTCTGAAACCTTGGATTAACCAGGTCACCTGCTGCTCCCCGTTTGAAAAACAAACCAGACCCAGCTGGTGCGTGTTTGTTTGTTTATTCGTATGTCTGTGTCGAGGATTCAGAAGGTAGTCTGCCCATTGCCATGCTTCCTTGCCAGTCCAGGGAAGAGGTCAGAGCCCACAGGAAGAGTTGGTGTCTTCTCTGCTAGATGGCTAGCTCACCTTCCTGGTCAGGCCTTGGCCTTTTGACTGCCAGGGCTGTCAGAGCAAGGAGGGGAGCCCAGCAACGGGGCAGTTGGGAAGACTGTTGGGGGCTTCTCTTGCTTGTGTTCATCATTGGCCTGCGCTTGGGAGAAGCCAGGCCTATGTGTGGGGCCAGGGTGGTCTCTGCTTTCCCCTTCCTACCCCGAGTCATCTCATCAGACTGAACGGGGGTCATTCTCCTGCTTTTTCCCTGCCAGCCCTTCTCCATGAATCACAGGCAGTATTTGCTGATGTCTGTGCTGTAACTTTCCTGTGCTGCCTCCCCGGGGGTCGCATCTTGGCCAGGGCAGGGGGTCTCTGGGACTCCACTGCTGTGGCACATTTGCCTTGAGATCTCCAAGCCAGGGTGTATCACTTTCCCTGGCTGATTCTGGAGGCTTCAGGGCAGAGTGTTCCCTGGGCTAGCTGTGTGAGCACCTTAGACTTTCTGGGCTTTGTCACCCTGAGGGGGTGGGAGAGTCCCTCTGGGTCTAGGGAGCCTGACTGTGGCCTAGCCCTTACCCTTGCCCCGTGGGTTCCTTTGGGGCCAGCTCCCTGGGAAACACCATCCCTTGGCCCTTTCTGAAGCTGAAAGGTGGCAGAGTGTCACCCGTTCCCTGGGCTGGCGTGGCTCTGGGCCGGGCACACACTGCCCCATTGTGCTGTGCTTTTCCATGCAGCTCTTGTTGCAGCCTCTGGTCCCTGGGCCAGTTCTCTCCCGGCGCCTTTCCTTGGAGCCCGTGGGAGGGGGTGGGGTGGACTCTGCTGGCACAGGCTTGGGCGAGGTGGCAGCTGCAGCTGTGGGTGGCTTTGTTCTTAGAAGCAGCGTTCAGGGCTGTGGTCCAGCCTGGCAGCGGTGTTCCGGAAGTAGGTGAGACAGGAGAGCTGCCCCCTGGCAGCAGTGTCCCCTCACTCTCGTTCTGTTGGCAGCCAGAGAGCCTTGCTCCCTGGGGTCACGAGCCGGGCTCACTGCTGGGCAGGGCGGGTGCTGTACTTCCCTGAGGCCTGCCTTCCAGAGGGGAGAGGCCCCGGAGGGTCTGGCGGTAAGTCCGGAGGAGCGTCCCTATCAGGAGAGGGCAGTGTGTACCCGCGGGCATCCTGCAGCCTGGCATTCCTTCTGCTCTCTCTTTGCAGCTCCGGAGTTGGGCTGCTCACAGACCAAGCTGTCTGTTTGTATGGAGTGCCTGGAGGGCGTCTGCCATGAGTCTGTTGCTAACCGTGCTAACCAGGAGAGCTGGCTGGTTGGGGAGAAGACACTAACCCTGTGAGTCTGACCCGGGCCAGCTAACCCACCCTGAAGGTGCCTGCAGCCACGCCTCCCTCCTCCCTTCCTGCCCCTGGCCTCCGCCCCTTTGCTTACACCATGCCGCCGCCTCCGCTCACTCGTCCTTGCTGCTGGGTTCCCTAGGTGGGGCTGTGCACAGGCACCTGCCCCCCTGCCAGCCGGCTGCTGGACTCTGCCCCTCTTCCTCCCCTCAGTCAGTACTGTGTCTCTCAGTTCTCCCTTAAAACAGAACAGCATGTCTCTTTAATCTGCTTTTAGCACCGTGGAGTTTGAGAACATCCCTGTTACCATGCTATTGGTTTCATGCCTCATAGAGACAGATGGAGGGAGAGTAGGAAGGGAATTTTCTGCTAGACTGGAGAGTTTCCTCCCTTTATCAAAAGGGGAAGATGATGGACAGTCCCTTGGCAGTCCAGTGGTTAGGATTCAGTGCTTTCACTGCCGAGGGCCCAGGTTCAGTCCCTGGTCAGGGAACTAAGGTCCCTCATGGGCATGGCCAGAAGAAAAAAGGAGAAAGTGATGTCCCCATTATTCTCATCCCACGATAAGGTTTGAAACTGCAGGTTCTTCTTGGGGACCGGGAGGTTGAGGAAAACCTTGGCCTGGCTGTGAGAAATGGCCTGAGCAGAGGAGTGAAGCTATGTCTGAAAGCTGGAGCCCAGAACCGGATACCCATCTGAGATGTCGCTCCCGTTGGCGACCGTTGCTCTGGGAGGTGGAGTGGGAGGAGTCAGTCCCCCCACTGCCTTCCATGTCTGGAGCTTCAGGTGGACTTTAACCGAAAAGAGCTGGGAAGGGCGTTTTAGCCAGAGGGGGCAGGACCTGGCTTTGGACTCCACAGTGGGCCTGAGAGAGGCATTGGCCTCCGCTTGCCATGGAGAAGCTCCCAAGCTCCCTCCTCCCTCCAGGCTTGGAAAGGAGAAGGGGGGTCCAGAGGTTGCAGGAAGGCTGACTACGCGGGGCTCCCTGGTGGTCTGCAGAGGTAACTGTAGACAGACCCTGTCTGCCACCTCTGGGGGCAGTGCCCGGGGAGAGGGGCAGAGTGTGGTGCACTAGATAGGGGGGACATGAGACCTGGAGGCCCTCTAAGCCGCCTCTGTTTCCCTTGAGCCAGGAGGCAGAGGGCAGGAAGTGGCCTGCGCCCACGGGGTGGGAGTGTGTAAACAAGAGAGGGTGTAGGGGCTCCGCGGATGGTGTGGACCCTGAATAAGGAGTGAGCAAGCTGGAGGGAAAGGTTGAGGGCAAGAGGAGAAGGGGGTGACAGAGGATGAGATGGTTGGATGGTGTCACCAACTCAATGGCCTTGAGTTTGAGCAAACTCTGGGAGATGGTGAAGGACAGGGAAGCCTGGCATGCTGCAGTCCACGGGGTCGCCAAGAGCTGGACATGACTGAGCAGCAGCTCCTGGAGGGGCCTGTGGCGTGGCTCCGACCAGGAGAGCAGAAGGGGTGAGGAGTGGAGGGTTGGTTCTTCCTGAGCAGAGGGCATGGGGACAAAGGTCAAGTGCTGCTTCTGATCCTGGGGACTTTTGAGCCCTCCTTTGGGTGGGGGTTGGTTTGCTTGGATCATCATCATCAGTAGTCTTCAACCCCTTTGTTCCTGTCAAGTGTTGGCTTGAACAAGAGGCCAGGTGGATAGACTTGAGGTATTTGTTCTGGTGGGGAGCCAGGTAAGCTCTCACAGGTCACCAGCACTAGTTCTGAGACCTCAGGATGACTCTGGGGCAGAATATTCCCACCCATTCTGTTTTTTAAATACCTGTAGTCTGTTCCATTTAGAGTGGGCAGGAGGCCGGGTTAGGGCCGCAGGCAGCATGTCCCGAAAGGGTGAGGTTGTACTTTCCCAGAGGGGTGGCAGGCCTGCCTGGGGGAGGGGCAGTGGGGCCGGTCTGGGCACAGACTGGCATCTTCCAGCCTTGTCACTGGCCCAGAGGAGAGCCTGCCCGGCCCCACCCGTGTTCTGCTGGCTGCTTGCCTGCCACGCGCCCAGGATCGCTCAGGGCTTTGCTCAGGTATCTTGGGAACAGCTGCGCCGGAAACTGGGGGCCGGCGCTGGGAGGACTGAACCCGGGCTGCTTCAGTAGGCTCGGCTCTCCGTGCGGCTGTTCACTGACAGTCAAGGGGGAGAGGAGCCATCCTGATCAGGGGTGGACGTGGGAGGGGTCCTCATGGGCAGTCTCCGGACCCCCTGCTGGCTCATCTGGTTAGGGGGCTGGCCCTTGCAGAGTGGTGGTTTGTGTTTCTTGGTCCTTAGTTGGAGCCAGAACCCGGATTTCAGAGGCCTGAGAAGCAGTTGGACTTGCACTGTAGGAGTGTGTCTTGCCCCCTACCCCACCCCACTTCGTGAGGCACAGCTTCCTCCAGGCCTGCAGGGTTCAGAGACCACTTCACAGCTGAGGACCATTCCAACAGGGGAGGCGCTCGTCCCTGTGATCACACGCTCCTGTTTAGTGGTTCACCGGGGCTTTAGGAAGGGCTCATATTTGGTTTTATTATTAATTTATATCCTGCTGGGGTAAGACAGCATACAGCACAGCTGGGGTATTCTGAAAAGGGGCCAGTTTTCCTTTCATTTTAAAAGCAGCAGTGACTGCTGCCTTCCATTTGACTTTCTTTGCCTGAATTATGAAAGAAGAGCATTAGTTAATGATTTTTGTGATGTGTGTGCCTTCCCTGATTCAGAAGATTGGGTTCATTGGCCCCTCAAGGTCCTTCACTTGCTTGGTTTCAGTGACATCTGGGGACAGAGGCATCAGTGAGTACAGAAATGCTGAGCCCAGATAAACTGCTGGGGTCATCATTTCTTAAAGAGAATGTGGGTGATGGAAGTGGCGGAGGCAGGTGGCTTCCTTGGGTAGGCAGCTGAACTGGGTAGGGGGCAGGGGTGTAGTACAGAACTTGGGGGCTAGAAGCAGACCTGGGGGGTGTGGGGGAGGGCAGAGTTTCAGCCACACCTGTTTTGGATTCATTCATCTCCCTCCGCTGGGCCAATGTCGAGGGGGTAACCTCTGAGCCCTGAGCAGAGAGAAAGCTGGATGCTGGGAGCTCCCTTCCTCTCCTGCACTTTTGATTTTGACCCGGGCCTTGGGCAGACCCACAGAAGGGATGGCAGAGGGAAGTAAGAGAGTGTCCTTAGCTCTTGGAATCGAACCTTTCACTGTTGCCTCTGTGGGTGTTTGCAGGGAGGAGGAGAAAGGATAGCATTTTGGAGAGAATCAGATTCTGAAGAGGGCTCCTGCTCATCCTGCTCTGTCTCCAGCAGCGTCAGGACTGACCTCGGTGGGGGCCCCTGGTCACATCCACACACGCTCCACGTCCACAAAGGGGAGCGAGTTGGAGAGCCATCCCCTGGTTCGAGAGAGGAGCTCGGCAGATTTTTTTGTCCTTTGACTAAAGGACACTGCTCAGCCGGCTCCTGGCATATATTGCTCCTTATATCTGTCTCTGATACACGCTCTGCTCAGCTGTTCAGTGGGTTCAGAGCACAGGTTCACTGTGCGTGCCGAGTCCCATTTCTAATGAAAGTAGACTTTGTTCTCTGGAGGCAGCTAATCGTGCCCGTGGGCTGTAATCAGGGAGAAGGTATTTAATACAGGGCAGGCGGCAACAGGGGCCTGCGCCGACTGGCAGATTGCAACATGGCAATTACAAGGCTATCAGCCCCTCCTTCTACTCCAGCAGATACCGGTTGAGTCCTCTGAACCGCTCCTGAGTAAGTGAAGAATGAATACTATGCTGGAGAGGGAGGAGGAGGCGGGGTTAGGTGGGGTGGGGGCTGTGAGGAGAGCTGCTTTCCTTTCCTTTCTCACCTCGCCTCCGTGATGCGGGTGGGGTGTCTCCCTCGACAGTGCCTGCAGGTGCAGCCCCGAGAGCCCCAGACCAGGTCAGCTGGGGGGATTGCGGGGTCTCAGCCTTTCTCCCAGAAGGGCTTCCCTCATAGCTCAGTTGGTAAAGAATCTGCCTGCAATGCAGGAGACCCTGGTTTGATTCCTGGGCTGGGAAGATCCCCTGGAGAAGGGATAGGCTACCCACTCCAGTATTCTGGCCTAGAGAATGCCATGGACTGTATAGTCCATGGGGGTCGCAAAGAGTCGGACATGACCAAGCGATTTTCATTTTCACTTTTCTCCCAGAGCATGGCTGTCGTACAAACCCAGCCTGAGATGAGGTAGCCCATGTCCTGAGTCCTCTGCTTCCAGTTCCTTGAAGCTCAGGTAGTTTGTGGTGAGGGGTGGGAGTGGGATTATTCCTCATCAGTTTCTAGACTTTCTAGAAGACTGTTCTCGTGGAGGTGCCCTGGAACCAGCACAGCATCCAGAGGCTAAGAGACCTCAAGGGCTGTCTGCCCGCTCCTTGTGGCCTGTGGCCCATTTGGACTTGTCTGGCCTTCCCTGGGGGGCTCTTTTTCTTGATGTGGGATAAGGAATCGACCTTGGGTTGAAACACTCCAAAGCAGCTTGGAGATCTTTGGCTGAAGGCTGTGTGGCCGGGGAGGCGGCCTCTAGGAGCTGGGGCTCACTGGAGGGGCCGCTCTGCTGCTTTGTAACCTGCCTCTCCTCTTCTCCCAGCTGTGACCCTGCTGCCTGGCTGCCACTCCCTGTGTTCTCCAGTAGGCCTGGCATCGCGCTCACCCCTGGGGCTGACCTGCTCTGCAGTGCCAGTGGCCTGCCACGCCCATGTCTGCCTGTTCAGTGCTGGAACGGTGGTCCCCTCCAGGCTGGATCTGGAAACCTTAGCAGACCTCAGGAGTTGGAACCAGGGCCCCAACGTGCACTGGAATTTAGGGATGTGGGGCAGGGTGTGGCACAGAGTCTTCCTCCTGGACTTGTGTTGGGACCACTGCGGCTCCCTGGTGGGCTGTCCTCCCTAGCAGGGTGTGGTCTTCTGCTTCCCCAGTCGGGAGTCACATCTCTCCCTGTGACTCCGACATGTATGAAAAGAGCAGGTTCTGGCTGGGGAGAGAACCTCCTGAAACCACTGTCCTTTATCTGAGAGTGCTAGTATACACTTTGACCCATCTCACTGCTAGCCACATCCACGCTATCTGTCCGCTCAGCGGGTCAGATTATCTGGCCGTGAAAGCCCCAGGAATATGAGCTGTGGGGCCGTGAGGTTGAGACGGGGCAGGATGAGCTCGTAGGACAACTGACAGCTCGAGCTGGGGCAGCAGGACGTGGAGTGAGGCCGCTGCGTCTCTGCACAGGAAGAATGATTAGATCCCTGGGCACGTCAGTGTCCTCTGCCCACCGCCCACACCAATGTCCCAGGGCCTGGAGGACAGTGTGGGCGCTGGCAGGAATAGGGAGGAGAGGGGAAGGCAGAGGCCGGCTCTGGACTTCATGGGCGCTCCTGGCTACCAGTATCTCTCACTCCTGCGGTCTGACTCTTCCTTTTCTGACATATACACCACCCCCCCCAACTTAGACCCCCGAGTATCCGAACCCAGGTGCCCGGGCTGGCTTGGCACTTTCTGGGCCTGTTCCCTGGGCCAGAGGAGCGTCCACTCAGGGCCCCACTGAAGGGGTAGCCCCAGGGAACTGTGGGGGTGACGTGTTTGCTCCCCCACACCTCAGGAATGTGCTGTCCCTTCAGGCCTGCCCGGATTCCTGTGCAGGGAGTCAGCCCGACACAGCCCGCTGCGTGTGCCCTGTGGGGACACGCTCTGCCTCGCCATCAAAGGGCTGGAGGCTGGCGGCTCGTGCCTGCTGCCACACCCCAGAACCCCACACCAGAGGCCAGGCTGCCCAGACAGAGCGGGGAGGCCACTCCTCTTCCCGCCCTCCCCACCCCCTCACCGTGCCTCCCGCCTCAGGCCCTGTTGGAATGTGACAGGAGTCGTGGCCAGGGCATGTCCCGACAGCGGGAACACATGCTTTAGCCCGCAAGGCTTCCCTCAGCCCCCAGCTCTGGTTAGGTGGATGGCGGAGGCAGAACTGCTAATGCCCGGAAGGCCACCTGAGGTTGCTGCCTCCACCGGTCCCTGAGGCGGCTGCTGCCCCCGTGCTGCAGCCCAGCTCATCACAGGTGGGGGAGAGGTCGGATCCCCAAGAACTTGGAGGGGACCTCACAGGCCACTCAGTCCAGCCACCTCTCTGCAGATAGAGACAAGCTTATCCGGTGAGGCAGGGACTAGCCAGGGCCACACCGTGTGTGAGAAGCAGCCCTGAGCCCGGAAGCCAGGTGTCTCAGCTCCCCAGACTGGGGCTTCCCACACAGGCCTTCCCAGCCCGGGCGCTATCAACATTGTGTGCCAATAATTCCTTGTCGTGGGAGGCTGCCCTGTGCTTTATAGGATGTTTAGCAGCATGCCTGGCCTCTGCCCACTAGATGCCGGTACCACCCAGCCCTGGTGTGACAACCAAAATGCCTTCAGATATTTGCCAGATACCAGGGGCGGGGAAAGAAGGGGGCCGGGGAAGACCAAAGTCACCCTGGTTGAGAACCGTCATTGCTCTAAAATGCTGCCTTTTCCAGTTTTCTCTCCTGGACCTACCCCTTCTCCCAGTACAGTCTGTTCACCTCTGTTGTCCATAGAACTAGTGTTTGGGCTCTTCTGGAATCATTGGTAGGAGGTTTCTCCCCACCCCAAGCATCTTTTTCTAAGCTTTTTCCTGGTGTTTTCTTCTGCAACCCATGTCCCCCAAATCTCTGAGGAGTTGTTTTTAGACTCTGAGAGGCCGTGGAGATGAACAGGACAGATACGGGGTAGGATAGGGACAAGACAAGACCAGACCTATTCTGGAATCAGGTGTGTGGTAAGCCAAGACCATGGTCACACAGACACACCTGTGTCTCCCTGGGCCTGTGACACCGTTCATGGGGAGCCCAGTGCTTCCACTCCGGTCCAGTCTCTATGGCTCTCCTGCCCAGCTCTCCTGGGGGCGCTGACAGATAGGCGCTGACACCTGGTTTCTTGTTTTCTTCCCGTCTCCAGTTTCAGGAGCTGTTGGCCAGAGGAAGTGGCCGGGCCGTGGGATGCGGAGAGCCGCAGGCTGACTCCCGGACAGTGGAACAGAGAGTGCTGCCGACAGACGGACGGTATGTTCATGGTGAGGCCTGCGCCCCCACGGGGCTTCCTCCTGGGGAGGCTGGCAGGTGAGGGGGCAGCAGGTGGCCCCTCTTGGTGGGGGCTGGTGAAGAGAGTGGTGGAGGCCAGAGAGGCTTGACCTTCAGGGCCCCCAAACCTGGTGACGCCCCGCCCCACGGGGTCCAGGCTGGGCGTACATCTCAAGCCCTTACTTTCTGCTTACACTTTGCTTTAAAGCTAACATTAGTCGAGCATCTGAGTGCCAGCTTTTGTTGTTAGTGCTTTCCATAATCATTACAACAACTCTCTGAAATTGGTTGTTGAAATGAAACTCAGCCTAGTTTAGAGTTGAGGAAACTGGTGTTTGGAGAGTCGCTCTTCCCTCTGAGGCGACCCTCCTATGCCCGCAGGGGCCAGGAGTGGGGCACTCCTCCAGCCCAACCCACGCTCCCTGCGCCCAGGCCCTGGGTCCTGCCTTTCCCCTCATGTGTTACCACTGGCCCTGGACCCCTCTCCTGTTCACCATTGACCTACAGGCAGTGACACACCAGAGTTGAGCACTTCAAATAACCCTGGGAGTGGCCCAGGCCTGTCTGCCTGCCTGGTGGCTGCTACATGTCCTCTTTTTCCCTCAGTTCAGAAGCCTCTTACCACGTCTCTGAGCCTCCTCCCTCCTTATTTCCTTTAGCAGGTTGAAGAGCTCTCGCCTGCCAGAATGACCAGTGCGGCCCCTGCTAAGAAGCCCTACCGTAAGGCACCACCCGAGCATCGTGAGCTGCGTCTGGAAAGTCCTGGCTCCCGGCTCGAGCAGGAGGTCAGCAAGAGCGGTCCCCCTGCCCCAGCTGGCAGATGCAGGTCCCTGAGGCGGGGCCTGGCTGTCCTGAGGGGACGTCTGGTTCCCCCAGTTGGGGTGAGGGTGTGGTTGCTGGTACCCACTTGGGCTCTCAGCTGCCGCCATGCTCGTGGGGGGCCATGCAGACTAATGGGGATGGCTCTGACACGTCCACATGTCCAGGAGCCCCAGAGTCTGTAGCTCAGCCCACGTGATCTGTGCAGTGTTATTCTTGGTGTGAGAGGCCGCCCCCCAGACAGAGGTGTCTGACCTGCCCGGAGCCCGGGACTCTGGCCCTCCCCTGCTGGAGCAGAGCTGTTCAACCTGCAGCCCCTCTGGGCGCCGTTAGGAAGCTCCAGCTGCTTGCCCTCAGACTAGCTGTTCTTCACTGTCCCCGAAAGGCTGATGCCCTTCGTCCAGCTTTGCTTTGTCGGGCTGACATTTATCAAATATGTGCTCCCTGCTAGAACTGCATTAGATTCTTAGGAGGCCTTCTTCAGGCACCTGCCAAGCATTCTCCAGATCGGTTTTCCTCTCTCGTTAAGCTCCTGCAGGAGGAGAGTTTATTCTCCTTGATACTGTGTCTCTACCCTGTTGAAGTGCATGGAGCACATTTAGAGAACTTGAGAGTTGGCCAGCATGTGCCAGGCACCCAGGGCAGAAGTGCCATCCACGACTTGCCCATTTTCAGTTCAGGAAACATTAAAAGGCCAGACACTGTGTGAGGTGCCGCCCTCTGGACACTCCCCCAGTTTTGCAGATGTGGTCTCTAGGGTTCAGCAAAATTAATGTAACCAGTCCAGGTGTCAGTGGCTCGCAGGCCCATAGTCTGGGCCACGCACCTCATTGTCCTGCCTGTGATGAGCATCCTGAAGCTGTGAGGCCAATCAAATGCCATTCGACATTTCCCTCCTGCCATAGCGCGGGCTGGCTCTGCATTGTGGTTGGCTGAGTTCTGGCCCTTGGGCTCGTGACCTGTGTGGGGGCTTGAGGAGGATGCTGCAGGAGGGAGAAAGCAGGATGAGACGCTTCACTCCTTTCGGTCCGGGTTACCCCAGAGGTCCTGCACTTGTGCCTCCCGAGCCTCTGTGAAGGCCCGATGCTGCCCAGGGGGTCCGGAGGGCTTCATCAGAGCTCAGGACCCTACTCCATCTCACCTGGCTTTGTCACTTCTCTAGAAAGTCTTCAGCCTTGCCTGCAGGGCCCGCTAGGAGCCCAGTGAACAGCTGAGAGGCTCTCTAGCCCAGGGAGGGATGGCATGGGTATCAGGACTCATTTGTGGTTGGCTCTAGGACTCAGAGGGGTTGGAGCTGGTGTGGGGAACGGGGAGGGTTGGAGTCTGGGTGGCATGGGCGAGAGTAATCTTGGCTGGTCCAGAAGTTACTAGACGGCCTCCATCTCTGTGGTGCCCTGCAGCCCACTTGTGCCAGACACGTCTGCTGCAGACATGACCCTCTCCGGGGCTGTTTGGAGGAGGTGGCATCGAGTGGGAGGCAAGTGATCCAGAGCTGAGCCTCACGCTTCTGTTCTTTTGTGCACAGGAGCCGCTTACTGACGCGGAGAGGATGAAGTGAGTAGCTGCTGCCCAAGAGCCTTCCCCGCCTCAGCTCTGTCCCCTTAGCCCCAGGCTGTTGGGCTTTTCCTTGGATTAGGTAGAGGTAAAGGTTGGGGAATTTTAGGGACTCTGGAAGGCAGCTTGAAGTTTTGGATATTCCTTCTGGAAAAAGATTTGTTTCATGAGAACCTGGCATCGGGGAGGTGAATGGCTCTGAGGGGCCTGCTCTTGCCAGAGTTCTTCCCCAGCTCCCGGCCCTCCGGTGCCAGCTGTCTGCTCGCAGCCCTTTCCGTCAGCTCTGTGAGGCCTCTGGAGAGCAGGGCCCTCCTGGGCTGGGTTTCCAAGAGTTGAATAATGGAGCAGCTTGACTGTGCAGTGGAGAAACTGGAGCTGGGGGCCGGCTGGCTTGGGTTGTAACCAGAGACAGATGGCAGCTGTGGCCCCTGCAATTCTGTCTTCTCCAGTGAGGGGGCCCGACTGTCCCCCTCCATCCCCTCTGCCTCCCCCACCCTTTGGCCAAGCCGTGTTCTCAGGACCAGCAGGCCTATGGGATACGCTTCCCCAGACTCAGGCTGAGTCTTAGGGAGTGCCCTGCCCGCAGCTGCCTGTCCTCCTGTCACCCCTATTTCCTTCCTGAATCCAGCCTGGGACTCCAGCATGGCCCTTCCACCTCTGATGCCCCTCTGCCCTTGACCCCTCATCCTCCCAGGCTTTTGCAGCAGGAAAATGAGGAGCTCCGACGGCGCCTGGCCTCGGCCACCAGGCGCACTGAGGCTCTGGAGCGCGAGCTGGAGATCGGGCAGGACTGCCTGGAGCTGGAGTTGGGCCAGAGCCGGGAGGAGCTGGACAAGTTTAAGGACAAGTTCCGCAGGTGTGGGACGGGGGCTGGGACACGCATGCATGCACCTCCCCATTCACAGGGGGTTGTCAGCCAGGAGTGGCCTCAGAGGTGATCCGATTCTGATGTGAAAACTGAAGTTCTGGCACGGACACCTGCCCAAGATCCCACATCAAGAAGGGGCCGAGCAGGGTCTGAAGAATGGCATCTTGACCTGGGGGTCTGCCCTGTGTTCGCTACAGGCTGCAGAACAGCTACACGGCTTCCCAGAGGACCAACCAGGAGCTGGAGGACAAGCTGCACACGCTGGTAATCTGTCGAGGAGGGCAGCTTGGCTGGCGCTGCACTCACAGCATAGCACGGGGCTGGGGCTCGCCAGGGCCCCCCCGCCCCTCCCAGCATCCTGCCTTGGGCTCGGGAGGGGGTGGCTGTGGTGGGGAGGGGCCTGCCATGTGCCGTGCGAGTCAGGATTGTCCTAACGCTCACACTGTTTCTCTTCTCTCGTCTTCCCCTCATGCTGCCACCGTTGCTGCTGTACTCTCCTCTCAGGCCTCTCTTAGCCACAGCTGGATTTTTGCAGTTGCGTCTGAGTTTGTGTGTTTTCTCCCTTGCCCTTGCCTCCTCCTCAGCTGAGATCTGGGATGGCTGGGGCCTGGCCCTTGCCCTCTGCCCCCTCCTTTCCTCTTCCTCATGGGAGGCCTAGTCAGCAGTGAGTGCCTCACTCCTGGGGGACAGCTGGGGAGCCTGTTCTTGGCTTGGGCAGAGGTACTGATTGATGTCACCACTGAACACTCACAGCCTCTCAGCTGCAGTGGCGGCCCGCCCCAGCCACTTGGAGGAAGGGGGCCTGTGGATCCAGTCCCTGAGCTGAAGATCAGAAGACTGCAGCTCCCTCCCTGCTCGACTAGATAATCTCACAGGCGCCCCCAGTTGCCACCCAGCCCTGCTCCGTGCCCAGCCTCCTCCCCACACCCAATAGCCTGATCCTGGAAACAGCTACATGCAGCATAGGCCTGAGCCCCTGGGTTTGCAGTTCTTGGCCTCTCAGGGTGGAAGCTTTCTCCCCTGGTGTGTAGGGCCCCTTGAGCACCCTCCAAGGCTGGGCAGCTCTTAGACTGCTCTGCTCTGGGCCCCGGGCAGCTGTCAGTCATGCTCAGAAAGCCCCTGCCCCACAGCCCGCCTGCACTGCAGGAGAAGTGTCCGGTCTCCTTCTGTCTGTCCATCATCTGTCTACTCCATGTGCCTTGGCTGCCCCAGCACCTGTGGCTTCCTGTGTCTCTGGGCTGGGAGGAGGGGAGGAAGGACTGGCTGGGACCTGGGTTGGGTTCACTGTGAGTCTCATGCCTCAGATTAAGAAGGCTGAGATGGACAGGAAGACGCTGGACTGGGAGATTGTGGAGCTGACCAACAAGCTGCTGGATGCCAGGAACACCATCAACAAGCTGGAGGAGCTCAATGTATGGGCATCTTGAGGCCTCCCTGCCTGTGCCACTGTGTCCCCACCCTGCTCCCCGGGTGGGGCCAGGCTCTGAACTGCGTCTGTGTCTACAGGAGCGGTACCGGCTGGACTGCAACCTGGCCGTGCAGCTGCTCAAGTGCAACAAGTCCCACTTCCGTAACCACAAGTTTGCTGATGTGAGTAGTGTGCCCTCCCAGCCAGTGCCCGTCCACCCTTTCTAGGACCCTTCCAGCTCCAGTGTCTACACCTCTCTGTCTTTCTACACCTCTCTGTCCTGTCCTTGCACATCTGGCTCCCCCCTCTTTCTGCTTTGCCTTCCCCTCGCCTTCCTGTTTCCCCTCAAGCCAGGCAGCTCAGCCTCTGGTTGGTGTCCTGCATGCTCTTGAGGGCCTATCACTAGGGGCAGGGTGAGACTGGCCCTATGGGTGTTTCTCTATGGGAACAGAGATGGGGAGAGGGTCTCAGTTTCCAGATCTGATGCAGGAAGGAGGGCATGCCAGAAGTATGGGCCATAAGATAATTGAGAGAGCCCCTTGCTCCAAGGGGAAGCTCTAGACCCCAGAGCTCCTGCCTAGGGCTGACAGGGTTGACAGAAGGGGTGGGCCTTAGCACCAGTTCTGGGGTCAGATCCTGGCTGTGTTGATCAAAAGCTTCAAGTCATTTCACTGCAAAATGAGGATATACCTCAGTGTGCTGTGAGAACAGGTGATAGCAAAGTGCCCAGCACACTGAGGAGGGAGTCTTGCACATGGCAGCCTTTATTTTTGCCCTGAAGCAAGCTGTCTTAGGCTGGGATCTTTCATGTCTCTCTTTCCTTCTCTCGCTCCTGTACCCCAGCTGCCCTGTGAGCTGCAGGACATGGTTCGGAAACACCTGCACAGTGGTCAGGAGGCCGCCAGCCCGGGGCCTGCCCCCGGCTTGGCCCCTGGGGCTGTGGTGCCCACCTCGGTCATTGCCCGTGTGCTGGAGAAGCCAGAGTCTCTCCTGCTCAATTCGGCCCAGTCAGGCAGCACCGGGCACCCCTTGGCTGAGGATGTCTTCGTGCATGTGGATATGAGTGGGGGTGACCCGGGTGACTCAGCTATCCCCCCAGCCCCAAGCAGCCCCAGCCCCCAACCCAATGGGGAGTGCCACTCCCTGGGCACTGTGGGGGGCTCCCCGGAGGAGGAGCTGCCCCTGCCGGCTTTTGAGAAGCTGAGCCCCTACCCAGCCCCATCTCCGCCACACCCACTGTATCCTGGCCGCAGGGTGATTGAGTTCTCTGAGGATAAGGTGCGGATCCCCCGCAACAGCCCCCTGCCCAACTGCACGTATGCCACCCGCCAGGCCATCTCCTTGAGCCTGGTGGAGGAGGGCAGTGAGAGGGCCCGCCCCAGCCCGGCGCCTAGCAGCCCTGCCTCGGCCCAGGTCTCTCCCCAGCACCAGCCCCACCCCGCCCCGCCGGCGCTCAGTGCCCCGGCCAGCTCTGCCAGCTCCGAGGAGGACCTGCTGGCCAGCTGGCAGCGGGCGTTTGTGGACCGCGCTCCGCCCCCGGCCGCTGTGGCCCAGCGCACAGCCTTCGGCCGGGATGCACTCCCTGAGCTGCAGCGCCACTTCACCCTTGGGCCCGCTGGCGGCGACGAGGAGGTGCAGGCACCGTCGTCCCCACCTGGTGAAAGCGGGCTGCTGCTGCCGCTGGAAGCTGACCCTGGCTCTCCCAGGGAGGAGGACGAGGAAGAGCTGAATCTGCCCATCAGCCCGGAGGAGGAGCGCCAGAGCCTGCTGCCCAGTGATGCTGGCACGGAGGAGGGGCCCGGCACGCCTCGCGCTGAGGGCAGGGTGTGGGCACTGCCCAGCTCCAGCCGCCCCCAGCGCAGCCCCAAGAGGATGGGAGTGCACCACCTGCACCGCAAGGACAGCCTGACGCAGGCCCAGGAGCAGGGCACCGTGCTGCACTAGGGCCCGGCTCGCCTTCCTGCCGCTGCTGCACGGGGACTGCAGGGCGCTCCTGCACTTGCAGCTCAGGGTCTCCGCCCAGCCCAGGCCCTTGACCTCTGCTCCCTGCGCGAACAGGGTCAGGCCACACCAGGCCTTTCAGCTGCATTGACTAACTGGTATCAGCTGGCCTCGTGCCCTCCTGGAATATTTATTCTCCAATGGTAACGTGCAGCTGGGGCTCATGACCTTTCTTCCAGTCAGCCCAAATCGGTCTGTTCTGGGGAGCTGAGGCGTTTATTACATCAGTGTTTATCCTCCTTCCTCCTTTCATAGCCACCCATTTTTTTTTTCCCCCAGAGTGTAGGGGGTCATTGGGATTATTAACCTCTAAGTTCTAGTTTTTGACCAGCTTCCCTCTCCTTCAGTCCCCTGCACGAGCTGTTGCCTTCACAGGGTCTAGCACAGCAGGCCCTCGGGGTGCGGGAGAGGGCTGACTCAGGGCTCCTCAGCTGTTTCCTCCTCCTTCTGGGAGGGAGTAGAGGGTGGGATCCAGGGGCCTTAAACTGGGCTCTAGGTGAAGCCTGGCCCCACTCCCAACCTTGGCTCTAGACTGTTACTCCCAGCACTGGGAAATTTTCACATCGGTAACTATTTTAAAATTAAATAAAACTATTTTACTGGAATGGCTTCATTTGTATTAATGACCTTCCTTCTACCAGTCTTCTCCCCATTCTTGAGTATCCCCAGTCCTAGTCATGTCCTAGTCTTTGCTCCTGACTCTCCTTAACTTCACTTTGGCTGGGGCTTCCTTGGGCACAGAGCATCAGGAAGTGGGAGAGAATGTCCCTCAATTAACCTTGGCAGGGCTCCTCAGTCTCCTTGGGGTAGGGTCCAGCCAAGTTTTGGGGGTGCTTTGCCTCACTGATAGTCCTTGCAGGGCCTGTGAAAGGTGTCACCCCAAAAACCCAGGTCCTAGAAGTCAGAGACCTGAGCCAGACCAGTTTGAGACATTTGGGGCCAGTGGATACTGCCTGAAGCTTGGGCCATAGGGTAGCACTGCCACCTAGTGATGTCTAGAGGTATTTCCAACTCCTCCCCTACTGCCATCCCCCAGTGACCAGAGCCACACACCAGGTTATAGAGTTCATAAAATCTCTTCCGAGCCAGCGGGCTGCAGCCAGAGCTGCCAACAAGTCCAGAGGCACTGCCTTGGGTTCCAGTGCCCCCGAGGATTTTGTTGAGTCACAGCCTCCAGAGCCTCCCACCACACCGCGAGGAGCTGCCAGAGCCCCAGGCACCACCCCCTATCCACAAGCCCCAGGGTCTGACCCTGACATCTGGGGCAAAGTGCTGGAGACACAAATGTAATGATGCGCAGAAACGGAGAGTCACATCTCAGTCTCAGCCAACAGACTGTCCCCTAGTCCTGATGTCATTAGCACCATCTGAGAGCTGGGATCTGTGGAAGGGCAGAGGGGTGTTTAGACCACCATGCATCCCTCCTCTGGGGACCATAGGCAGAAGTGGCCTAAGTTTCCCATACCCCGTCTAACTGGTCTCAAGCCTCCAATCAACCCCTGGGGGCTCTTACCACTGGGGCCTGTCCAGGAGCTGCTGCCCCTCTGGTGGGCAGCAGGCTCCCGTGCTCGCTCTCGTTCCTGGGTGTCGCCAGGCCCTCCTGCCACCTCCTCCTCCTCCTCCTCCCCCTCAGAGAGGAGGTCACAGATCTGCTGCTGCAGCTCCGGGCTAATGCTGTTCTCGGCCAACACCAGACTCCGCAGAGCTGTAGGGTAATTTTCTACCATGTCCAGCAGGGTCTGTGGTGGGGAAGAATATGGAAAAGGATGAATGCAGTTAAGGTGGCTCCTCAGGCTCCAAGCTGCCACCCCTTCGGTATGTCCATAGGATGTACGTTGAGGCTAACCTCAACCCCTGGTCCATCCCCCAATGTAAGACATCTCACCTGAGCTGACTGGTTGGTGAGCCCTGTGCCCTCCAAGTCTAGGACCTCTAAGGTGCGGCTGGAGGCCACAGCTACAGCCAGCATCCCTGCCACGTGGTCACCTGGGGAGACAGTGCACACACACACACCCACACAGACACACACTCACCTGCAGTCATTTGCAGGCCTGCTAACTCTTCCCCACAGCCTCCCCATCACCCTAAACACCTAAGATCCCACCCCAGGCCAGGAAAGGCTGGCAACTGATAGATGGCCAGGAGGGAAGCATTGTGACTGGCCAGTGAATGGATGAAGCCAGCCAGGCCCCGGGGGTGGTGATGGATGCTCTGATCTAACTGTTGGTCAGCTGGTCCTCCACACTGGTGGCTTCTGTACTTCCACCCACAATCCTCTTTTTCCTTTCCTTCGCCAGTGTGGTGGTTACCATGGCAACTGATGATCCCAGGTTCTTGCAGGTGGGGTGAGGGGAGTGATGAGAATCAAAAGGGACTTTTATGAGTCTCACCCAAGGGATTGTAGTCCAGATTGAGCACGCGGACCTGGGAGCTGTGGGCCACGGCAATGGCGAGGCGGCTCCAGCCCTTAGGGGTGATGCCGGGGTTAGCACTCAGTGTCAGCTCCTTCAAGCCTGGGCAGCGTCATAGTGAGAAGCCAGGATGGGGAAGGTCAGGCCTTTCTCCAACCCCTCCCCCACCTGGGGATCTTTGGGGTGTCCCTAGTGACTGAGAGCCATGCCAACCCCTCCACAGAGCTTCAGGGACATTAGAGCCCCATGCCCTTCCTGCCTGCTGTAGCCTGGATTCCTGTATCTTCATCCTGCTCGGCCCCAACCCTCCCTCCTTGAGAGGATCTGAAAAACATTCTCACCCACACAGTCAGAGCCCTCTTCTCTGGGCCAGGCCCTCTCCCCTCTGCACTTAGTTTTTCGCTTTTCATCAAGGCCACATCAGCCCTTTCCCTCAGCAGGGCCCCTCCTCACCGGACTTGGCACCATCAGGCGGGAGGAGGCCACAGATGAGGTTGATGGCTTCATCACCCAGCATGCAGTCCCCCAGGTCCAGTGCCACGAGGGCAGGGTGGAGGGCCAGGGCTGGATTCAACAAGGCCAGCCCCGCGTCTGTCAGAGGGCTGCCATGCAGGCTGGGGTAAGAGCAGAGAGCAAAGGTTACTTCCATCACCAACCCTGTCTGTAAGCGGGAAGGGGCGCCATCCCTGATAGAGAGCCCTAGAGGTGAAGAGGACATGCGGTCACAGCACATGGGGGAGGCCCTGGGAAGGAAGCAAGGTCTAGATTCTGAAAGAATGCAGTTAGAAGAGGAATGTGGCTTCTTTTCCAGGGCAGGGACTAGGCTCCAGATCAGAACACAGAGAAGGGGCGTGTGGGGGTGGTATTTTGGACAGAATGTATGGGCAGGGATCTAGTTCTCAGGGGAGGATTCCTTCTTTGGGGACAGAGCAGCTGCCCTGGAGAAGTCATTGGGGTGATCATGTTGGGAGGTACGCTGACCCTGCCAGGAAGGGGGTGGGTATCCTGGCTCACTTGGGGTGGGGCTGGCGTTCACAGTCTGGAGATGAAGCGGGAGCTTGGAGGGTGTGGTGGAGGTATGGTTAGAGAGAAGAGGTGCGTGAACAAGGGGTGAGAAGGTAGGTCAAGTGCAAAGACAGGTACAAGGAGGTGTGGGAAGGAACAGGAGGTGGCAAGAGGAGTGCGAGGAAGGGGTGTGGTGCCCAGGACCCCCTTTTGAGAGAGCACACTCACAAGAGGGACTGGATGGAGCGGTTGGTCCGCAGCGCCTCCGCCAGCTGCTTGATGCGGCTGGGGCTGGACACGACGCCCAGGTTAAGGTTGAGCTGCGCCAGGGACGTGGCCCCGGCCAGGGCCCGGCAGATTCGGCCGAAGTCGCGGTCGCAGAGACGGCAGCCGCGCAGTGAGAGCAGGCGCACGGCGTTGTCGCGCAGGCCGCGGCAGATGTCCCGCACCTCGGCTCCTGACAGCGGCTCCCCCGAAATCTGGATGGAGCTGGGCAGCATCGTACCCACGGCTGGGCCGCCGGGGCCGGGGCCCGGGCCGCGGCCGAGGTTGGCGGGGCCGCGGGCGTGGTCGGGGCTGGGGTCGGGGCCCGGGCTGGGGTCGCGGACGCAGAGGGGGTAGCGGGGGCGGCAGAGGCGCAGGAGGCGGAGGCGGCGGCGGCGGTGGGGGTGGCGGGGGCGGCGGCGGCGGTGGCGGAGGCGGCGGAGAGGAGCGCCGGGGCCGGGGCCGGCCGGGATTGCGGAGCTGCCGAGGTCGCCGGCCGGGCTGAGACCGCGCGGCGCTGGAGCTGGGACGGACCGTGCGGTCCGTGTCTGGGCGACTGGCCGAGGGGCGCGTTCCGGGGTCGGGCGGGCGCTGCTCCCCGATGGTCCTCGTCCCTCGCGGTTGTGGCGGCGGCTCAGGGACCTCAGCTTAGGACGCGCAGGACCAGTCTCCGCTCGGAGGCCGCATCTGCTCTCTCCCTTCCTCCAGCCCCGCTCCCTCTACCGCCTCGCAGGGAGAGCCCGAGGCGGGCAGGCCGGCGGGCCGGCAGGCGGGCAGCGGGCGGCGGGCTGCAGCTCCGGCTGAAGCTGCTGAGCCGGAGCGGGCGGCGGGTTCCCATGGCAACGGTCGCGTCACCACCGCTCGCCCCGCCCCCTGCCCGGCCTAGGCCACGCGGGCCCGCGAGGTTTGCGACACCCGGCGTTCAGGTGGGGACGCCTGAACGTCTGGGTGTGGGACCAGACGACAGGTGGAGAGTAGGTAGCCGGGTGGAAGCCTGGGTCGGGCAGGGGATGGGGAGGGGTGAATAGAGGTACGTCACGTGGAGATGGCGTTTGGGACTATTAGTGTACTGGGTCTTTTTTGCTCATTTTTCCGTGGTGCCTTTGCCCGGATCCAGGGCACGCCTCTCTCTCCGCCGCCTACCGGCTCCGCCATCCAATTTCGAGGTCCCTCGGTTCAGTTCAGTTCAGTCGCTCAGTCGTGACCGACTCTGCGACCCCATGAATCGCAGCACGGTCCCCAGGGCCCTTTAATCTGCGCCTCACCCCGCCCGCGCGACGAGAGGCGCCGCGTGCGTGGGGATTCCAGCCGCGTGCCACTTGCCATGATGGCTGCGTCACAGCAGCGGCCCCCGGGGTCCCGTCCCAGCTGAGACGGCCTGAGTTAACAGGCCCAGTGGAACCCTCAAAGGGTCCTTGGAACAGGTGAGCCGCAGGTAGATGCAAGGTGCTGGTGCAGCTCCTTTCCAGGTGGTCAGGGCGCTGCTGATGCTCTGACGTTCAGCACCCATGGAGACTGGAGTGGCCAAAATGAAAGGGGTGCCAGGATGGCAGCCTGGAGTGGTTTTGCGGCCGTGGATGGTGGCTGGAGCTTTCAGTAAGGGCACACTGCTTAACACAGGCAGTGCACTTACAACTTGCTCCACTGGTAACAGTGTAGGGACCTTCCCATATGGTCATATAGCGCAAACCCTAAGGATGTGTTTCTTAGTTCCCTTATTAGAAAGGAGAAATGCTGACCCAGATTTACTAGGGTAATGAATTTTTTTAAAATGCATCACACAAAGTAGTGAAGGGGGGCCAAGGATCCTGTTCCTTCCATTAACCACCCTAAGTAACTCCTTAGGTGGAACAGATTAAATGGCTAGAGGGGGTGGATCTGCTGTGCTTGGGGTGGTTATTGCTTTTAACCCTGAGAGAACTGAAGGAAGCTTTGTTGCTCTGGCCCCATATAACCAGGCCGAAGCCAACTTTGACTTCAGATGTGAGCTCCCACAGGAAGATTATCCTTACAAAATGACCCAGGTGCTGAAGGACCTTGTTATGACATGGGGTTGCATCTGGAAAGTTGTGTCCAATTGTCACTGCTCCATAGGCATCCTAAGAGTGAGAGGGAGCCCAAAGGCAAGTTGGGTGCACTGTTCCATCAGATTCATGGTTCTTGAGCTAAGGCCTCCATGATGCTGCTTGGATTCTCATTTCCTCTGCCTCGGTCGGGGACAGGCAGCCTTCAATGTAGTCTGGACTGTCCCACTTTATTATTAATATTTTTGGCCATGCCATGTGGCCTGTGGGATCTTAGTTCCCTGACCAGGGACTGAACCCATGCCCCCTGCAGTGGAAGTGCAGAGTCTTAACCACTGGTGCGCCAGGGGAAGTCCCTGGGCTGTCTGACTTTCATTCTGCTCGCACAGGGGTATACTTAAGGGAGGAACATGTGACATGACCACCACTGACAGAATAGGGAAGTGCACAAGAAGCAGGATGGCAGGGAAGACCACTGGAATGGGTAGCTGCAGTCCCAGACTTCAATCAATATTTTAATTACCAAGTCTATATTTAGCAAGACAATGTGGGAGAGAGAAAGAGGAAGGAAGGGGTAGGTGGTGAGAGGGCCTCCGAGGAGCTGACCCACTTTCTGCGCTGGCTGCAGAGCCCTGCAGTCCTGGCCAGGAGTTCCTGGCCTTGTGGCCCCAGAAGCCCGACAGGCATCGAGGAGATACTTAAGTGGCTACAGCTCTGTGGCAGCTGCAGACCCCATCAAAGAGACACACGTCATCAGTACTGTCCTTTAATCTTCCTCCGCTTCACCGCTGGGGGCAAGGGGCCGGCCAGGGATTTCAGGTGGGGTCAGTGTGACTGCAGGGTCACGGCGACAGCCCTGGCTGTGGCGTTGAACACAGTGGTGGGAAGCCTGGCAGCGGGCAGTGCGGCGGGGATGTCTCTGGGGACCCTCTGTATGGGCGGGATGTTGGGGCCCTCCAGCGTGTCCAGGATCCCTAAAAGGAGGAGGATGGAAAGTGAGCGAGGGTTGGCAGGGCCCTGGCCGAGGCAGCGGTCCTTCCCCTCCCCGCAGCCAGGCCCTCCTGTCACTTACCCTCTACCACCTTGTGGTAAGCAAAATGCAGGTAGAGCAGGAAGAGCATGTGCAGGGTAGCCAGGGTGCCACAGAGGAGCAGCCGCTGTGTGGGGCCCACGGTCCGTGACACCAACACTGCCACCTTGGGCAACAGGAACAAAGCTCAGAGGCCTGCTCCAAGCGAGTGGTGTGAGGAAGCCACTCTTACCCAGAGCAGAAACTCTGTGTGGGATTGGACTTGAGCTTTGAGCTGTTTTCCCTACTCCCTGGTAGGGCAGCCCACCCCGAGAAACCTCCTGCCCAGCTTACCATGCGCAGGGTGGACAACCCGCCCACCAGCAGCCAGAAGAGGTAGAAGAGGGCATGCAGGTGGATGTTATAGGTGATGAACAGGACAATGCAGTGTCCGAAGAGGCCGTAGCCCTAGAAAGGAGGATGGTGGAGAGGAAAGTCAGCTCAGACTGAGCTGGCCTCGTAGGGACCTTGAAAAATAAATGGTCCACTGGCCAACTCACCCCATTCCAGGCCCTGGGGCCCTAGGACAGGTGCAGACCAGAGCCTGGGTACTCTTTTAGATCACACTTGCCCACCACTGTGCTGGACTCCTTACCAGCAGTGCCAGCATCTGGAGCATGGTGATCTGCGCGTTGCACAGGTAGGCAAGGAAGTAAATGAAGGACGAGACGCCGAGCCAGTAGCCGAAGCAGGTGCCAATGGCTGTGCCCATCAGGGTGCCCTCCCGCTGTGGGGTGAAGGCTCTATTAGTCCTGTGAGGCCCCTGGTCTCAGTCTAGCCCAGGGCCTCCTCCCTCAGGGGCTGCTTCTATCCACCTGTCTCTGTGGGCAGCTTTCAACTCATTTCAGTCACTCCCCCCCAAAGTCCTCTGTTCTGCTTACGATAATGGTGTCAGATGTCTTCATCCCATGGAGGAGGATGGCCACCAGCGTGAAGACAAGCATGAGAGGTCCATAGAGCTCACCTGCGATTTTCTGTCAATATACCAACTCATTCAGGTGGGGGTTACCATGGCTCTTCTGTTGATGTCTTCCCGGACTTTGCCTGGTGGCCCTACCCTCTGCCCCAGTTCCTCCCCCGGCTCTTCCAGACATGCTACACCCCCCTACTCACCTGGGGGAAGCTGACCATCTTGATAGGGATCATGGATTCCAGGAGCCTGGGAGGGGAGAGGAGAGAGGAAAACAGATGAGAGCAGAGGAGGCACTAGGCTATGAGGTTCTGGAAAGCCTGAGTCTTACTCATCTCACTGACTGAAGAGAACATGCTGAATGGGAAGGAAGAAAAGGGTAGTAAAGACAGATGAACGAGGAAATCACTATCCTGCCCCTGAAAATGCTTCCAGGAAGAGCAGCCCTGACTCTGTGCCGACTGATGCAGCAGCAACATGGAGAATCCACACAGCCCCCTGGGCCTTTGGGAGGGCTTGGCCATTTACCTATGTGACCTGTTCCCCTTTAAAAGGGGAACCTCAGCAGAGATGTAAAGATAAACCCCTGGGAAATGTTTAGAAGGAAAGTTGTCACTTGAGAGAACCAGGGTGCTCCCTGCCTCTTCCTACTTATCATCCCTCCAGATACCACTGAGAATTTTCTTGAGAAATGTATTTGAAGTGGTATTAAAATTTCAGGCAAAGCAATCCCACTCCTAGGCATACACACCAAGGAAACCAGATCTGAAAGAGACACGTGCACCCCAATGTTCATCACAGCACTGTTTATAATAGCCAGGACATGGCAGCAACCTAGATGCCCATCAGCAGACGAATAGATAAGGAAGCTATGGTATATACACAATGGAATATTACTCAGCCATTAAAAAGAATTCGCTTGAATCAGCTCTAATGACATGGATGAAACTGGAGCCCATTATACAGAGCGAAGTAAGCCAGGAAGATAAACACCAATACAGTATACTAACGCATATATATGGAACTTAAAAAGATGATAACGATAACCCTATATGCAAAACAGAAAAAGAGACACAGATGTACAGAACAGACTTTTGGACTCTGTGGGAGAAGGCGAGCGTGGGATGTTCTGAGAGAATAGCATTGAAACAAGTATACTATCAAGGGTGAAACAGATCACCAGCCCAGGTTGGATGCATGAGACAAGTGGTCAGGGCTGGTGCACTGGGAAGACCCAGGGGGATGGGGTGGGGAGGGAGGCAGGAGGGGGGATCGGGATGGGGAACACATGTAAATCCATGGCTGATTCATGTCAATGTATGGCAAAAACTACTATATTGTAAAGTAATTAGCCTCCAACTAATAAAAATAAATGAAAAAATAAAAAATAAAAAAAAACAAAATAAAATTTCAGGCAAGACAAAGAGAAGTACCAAAAACTTTCCCACTTCTTGAGTGAGTAGCTCCTAATAGTACCTTAGATCTGGACTGGATTTTACTTCTCAGAAAGCTGCCCTGTCCAACCCTCCAGCCAACCCTGGGTTAGGGGTCCCTCCTGGGTGTGTCCCTTCATGGCAAATGAATGCTTGAGGGCTGCCCTTGAGGGTAAGGTGTCCCATCTTGTGTCTAAGGCTCCTAGACACAACTACTTCTGTGCCTGATGCACAGCCGAAGCTTAGTAAATACTTGCTAAGTGGTAGTGGGTATTTGATAAGCACTAGTTGAATTAAAGGATGAACAAAGAACCAAGCCAAGATTAAATCCAGTTCTTGAATTGTATGTACTAATTGAACTATGTACTAATATTCAGATTCAGAGACTGTTCTGGTCCTGAGAATTAAAAAGTAAACAAAACAGAGCCTACTTCTGAGGAAGTCTTTGGAAAGAGAGACCCAGGAATAAAAAAGTACAGCACTGCTGAAGTGTTACCTGTTAGAAGTGCAGAGCCCTACTGGAGCACCAGGAAAGGACAAAGTGGGGATGGGGAGCAAAGGAAGGGACATTTGAGCCAAGCTTTGAGGGAAGACGAGTAGTTTATCAGATGGAGCAGAGGAGGAAGGCAGTGTGTTATCACCATGCTCTGCTCCATGCCAAGAGGTATGGTGTGGCTGGGTCATGACGAGGGGAGTGTAAGGGTGTGACATCCGGTTGTAGTTTGGATGAAGGACTAGGTGTTAGGGCAGTTTCTGTCAGGAGGAGGATCCTCACCTGCTTCGCACCTGGGCTGGCTCCACATCAAAGTAGGGTCTCAGGATGTCGATGTTGGCATACAAGCTGAAGGCTCTGGAGGCTTGTCTCTTCCCTGCCTGCCACATCTATAGCAAGGAAGATGGGTGAGGTGGAAGGGTACTGTCAAACTCTCGGCTCTATGCTCTGTTACTTATTTTTTATCTGATTTCAACATGGTTTGAACTGGACAACCTGGGGTGAACTTCACCAACTCCAGAACCAGAGGCCTCCTGGGTATACTTTTCCACCTGTCAAGGAGCCAATTTTGCTTACCTGATCAGCCACCTGCCGGCTCAGCTGTCCCTTAAAGCCCTTCATCCCCAGGAACTCCCCATCCTCCTCTTCAGCAGCAGCTGCATCCGCATCCACTTCCTCCTCACGCAGGCGCTGATGCAGCTCACCCATATCCTCGAAGCTGGAGCCTGAGGTATCATCCATGTTCTCCATGTCAATCACTGCTGAGCCCCCACCCTGTGAGGACAACAGATCCTAGACTGCAGGACCTTTCTGCTTCATCCAGTTGTCTTTCTCTGTTCACCACACGGTTTGGGGCTAGGGGATAGGACTTGAAATCACCACAGATCATGCCACTCTCTTCCCCTCATTTGGTCTCAGAACCCCTGCTTGTTTGGTTCTCTGTTCTAGTCTGCGGAACCTAGTCCCTATCTTCCATACACCGCTTTTTCCTACCTTCCCTACCAAGGACCCAAAGGGCTGGAAACTGCCCATTTCCTTCATCTCTCCCAACCCCAAAACAAGGCTATGCGCACAAAGTGTGGTTTTGGCTAGTGAATCCCACCCACCCCTAAGCCCACTCCCGCCTCCCGCCATGCCTGACTCCGACTGACTTTCTTTAACTTGTGGAAAGCAAGAGCAATAATTGGGCCCAGATACCTAAGGCCCCTGGCAGGAGCCTGGACCTTTAAGATCAGCACTAGTCCCACTGCCTTTCTTGTGCACGAAGACTCAAAAAAGGGAAAAAGTGTTGCAAATGGACCAGACTTCCAGGCTCTGAGGGAGAGTCCCCACGACACTTCAGGACTGCTGCCGGCCCTGGGGCTGCGGGCAGCCGGAGCCGTGGGGCCATTACCTGGATGTTTTCTTCGAACCCTCCCCATTCCGGGCCGGCCCCGTTTCGGGCGCCGCCAGCCGGCGCCGCCGGAGTTGCCATGTCCCTAGAGGGCTCCCGTCGCTGAAGCCCGCGCTTGTCCCGCGCGCGGAGAAGGAGTGGGAGAGACGTGGGTCTGAGACAGGGACAGGTCTAGGGACAAGAAAGAAAGGTACGATGGGCCGGAATGCGAAAAAAGAGAAACCCGGATGTTTGGCTCAAACTGACTTCCGGTAGCTGGGGACGTGGACGGAGGCAAGGCACAGTCTCGCGATATTTAAGATTCTAGGAGGTGGGGCGTTGCTACAGAAACGGAGGCGGACGATTAGTGCGCACGCATCGGTTAGGTACTCTGATCACGTGGAGGAATTGAAGATGGCGGCGGCCCAGGCCGTGGAGGAAATGAGAACCCGCGTGGTTCTAGGGGAGTTCGGGGTTCGCAATGTAAGTCTTGTGGCCTTCAGCTCGGGAGCAGAGTGAATTAGAGATGATTTGGGGTCAGAGTGGGGACGGGCTTGGCCTCGCTGCCTCTTCGCGGACATTCTCGTCTCTCTTTGCTCTAGGTTCATACCACTGACTTTCCCGGTAACTATTCCGGCTACGATGATGCCTGGGACCAGGACCGCTTTGAGAAGGTAGGTGGAGCTGGAACCGTGGAATCGGACTTTGTGATATGAGCAACCTGTACTTTAGAAGCTGTCCCTGTAATTTCTAAGGCGCAGCAGAAAAGGGCAGCTTGCAGCAAGCAGCAGAGGGCGGTAGCTGGAAAACTAAGCGGTGAGCACAGGGAAAAAAGGTCAGTTTCCCCCACCGGGAAAAAGTCAGACTTCCCCCACAGGGAGTCCTAACCACGACCACAGGAGCCAGCAGTTAGGGCTAGAGTCCCTAGTCCTTGTCTGCCTAGTCAAGAACAATTCAGGCGAGGAGGCAGAAGGTAACAGCGTAAAGTACGAAGTTTATTGAAAAGAAAAGTACATGTAGAAAGGCACACGGGCAGGACCCTCCCATGGGGTGCACACTCACCCCTTAGCCAAGATGGATCTGGAAGTGAAGGCTTTTGGGAAGAGCAAGACTCAATATGGCCTGGAATTATCCTCTGACTTTTGACCCCAAGTAGCCTTTCTGCACTTGTGATGTATCTTTCTTATCCTAAAAAGGGGGAAGCGGAGGTCCCTTAATCCTTACGCAGAGGAGGGGTTTTGCCTTGTTTTGTCCTTGCTATAATTATTTCTTCAAGATGTTTACAAGAGACAAAGACTGTTTAGTCTGTTTCTGTTGTTTCTTCCGTTTTCGGAGGGCAAACAGGAGACTGATAGTAAATTCCTTAACTGGAGCCCGTCTATCTCCTACCACACTTGTGATGCGGGACAGGCTAAATTAAAGGTCCGGGTTCTTATTTTACCTGTAATTTGGACAGGGAGTGCAAAAAAAAAGTCACCACAGAAACAGAGGTGTAGAGAGAACAAAGAAGCAATTTATTAAGGAGAAGGGAAAGTAGGCACTCACAGAAGAATGCAGGTGTCCACACGAGTGAGGAGCCCACCTGAGGGTCTTTCTAGCCCCCTCTTTTATTTTAATTCCTTGAATGGGTGCAGGTTTCTTTGTTGTTGTTCAGTTGCTCAGTTGTGTCTGATTGTGACCCCAGGGACTGCAGCACGCCAAGCTTCCCTGTCCTTCAGTATCTCCCAGAGTTTGCTCAAACTCATGTCCGTTGAGTCAGTGATACCATCCAACCATCTCATCCTCTGTCGTCCCCTTCTCCTCTTGCCCTCAATCTTTCCCAGCATCACTTGTTTGCAGTGAGTCAGCTCTTGGCATTACGTGGCCAAAGTATTGGAGCTTCAGCTTCAGCCTCAGTCCTTCAGTGAATATTCAGGGTTGATTTCTTTTAGGATTGAGTGGTTTGATCGTTTGATCTCCTTGTTGTCTAAGGGACTCTCAAGAGTCTTCTCCAGCACCACAATTTGAAGGCATCAATTCTTTGGCACTCAACCTTCTCTCACATCCATGCATGACTACTGGAAAAACTAAAGCTGTGACTTTATGGACCTTTGTCAGCAAAGTGATGTCTTTGATTTTTAATATGATGTCTAGCTTTGTCATAGCTGTTCTTCCAAGGAACAAGTGTCTTTCAAGGTTGCAGTCAGTCACTGTCCAAAGTGACTTTGGAGCCCAAGAAAATGAAGTCTGTCATTGTTGCCATTTTTTCCCCATTTGTTTGTTATGAAATGATGGGATCGGATGCCATGATCTTAGTTTTTTGAATGCTGAGTTTTAAGCCAGCTTTTTCACTCTCCTCTTTTACCTTCATCAAGAAGCTCTTTAGTTCCTCTTCTGTTTCTGCCATTAGGATGGTGTCACCTACATATCTGAGGTTATTGATTTTTCTCCTGGCAGTCTTGACTGCAGCTTGTGCTTCATCCAGTACTCTGCATATAAGTTACATAAGCAGGGTGACAATACACAGCCTTGACGTACTCCTTCCCCAATTTTGAACCAGTCCGTTGTTCCATCTCCAGTTCTAACTGTTGCTTCTTGATCTGCATACAGGTTTTTCAGGAGACAGGTAATGTGGTCTGGTATTGTTATCTCTTTAATTTTCCACAGTTGTGATCCACACAGTCAAAGGCTTTAGCTTAGTCATTGAAGCAGAAGTAAATGTTTTTCTGGACTTCTCTTGCTTTTTCTATGATCCAGAGGATGTTGGCAATTTGATCTCTGGTTCCTCTGCATTTTCTAAATCCAGCTTGAACATCTGGAAGTTCTCGGTTCACATACTGTTGAAGCCTAGCTTGGGGAATTTTGAGCATAATCTTGTTAGCACGTGAAATGAGTGCATTTGTGTGGTAGTTTGAACATTCTTTGGCATTGCTCTTCTCTGGGATTGGAATGAAAACTGACCTTTTCTAGTCCTGTGGCCACTGCTGAGTTTTCCAAAGTTGCTGGCATATTGAGTGCAGCACTTTAACAGCATCATCTTTCAGGATTTTAAATAGCTCAACTGGAATTCCATCACCTCCACTAGGTTTGTTCATAGTAATGCTTCCTAAGGCCCACTTGACTTCTTTGATTAGGGATGGTCTATTTATTTTTGGGAGGATGGGTGGGATCTTGATCGCACTTGGTTATAACAGCTTCTCTTGTGCATCTTTTTCCTAAAGCCACCACACTAAGGGCCTTTTTCCTCTTAATTATCCCTTAGAGTGGAGCACCAGGTGTGGAAGGGTGGATAGAAGCCTGTGCCTCCGTACTGCACGTGCTCGGCCCAGCTCGGTTAGGTTTCTAGTCAGGGTTTCCTGTCCAGCTGTCACAAAGTGTAGTCAACGTTTAATTCCTGTTCCTGCTGTCATTCCTCATGCTGCGTTATCTGATTCAGTGCAGAGCAAGGAGAGGTGGCTTTGCCTTTTGCCTGATGTCTGAGTATGATGAGGCCAGCATAAACAAGTGACTCCAGTGTAATGTGCTAAAGGCAGCTGAAAGCAGAAAAGGATGATGGGGGTCGAGTGGAGGTCGGGATTTTGGGGGCGGGGTATCCCACACAGACACTTAATGGGAATGGGGAGCAGAGGTATGGAAGATTTTCTGAAGGAAATGACATCCAAGTTCAGCCTTGAACTTGGAGCAGAGGCTGAGGAGTGTCCAAGCAGTTCAGTGGTAGGCAAGATTGAAGTGCATTTTAGGCACCAGAGGTGATAGGGAGCTCTGAAGAGTTCTTAAGCAAGTATGATCATATCTGCAGGCTTAGAGGTAGAGAGGATTGGAGGCTTGTCCCATGGGGTGTACAGTTTGTGACAGTTGCATAGGGAAGTTGAGGCTGAAGGCAGAAACTAAGATTGTGATGATGAAAATAGAGCACAGGGGAGACGAAAGGTAAATTTGGTGGTTGCTTGGATATGGGCTGTTAGGGGGGAGTGTAAAATTACTGCTCTGATGGGTGGTGGTCATTTAGTGATGAGAAATCACTCTAGGGAAGGGGAATGTTGAGGCATTCAGTTTCCTGTGAGTGAAGTCCAGCAAACTGATTTTATATATATAAATATATATATGTAAGAGTTGTTCATACAGCTAATTGCTGAAACCATGAGCAGGGTTGAGGTCACCCTGGAGAGACAAAAACTTGGCAAACAGTAATATTTATATAGTAGGTAGAAGACTGAATTTAGAAGGATTGATCAGATGAGGAGGAAGAGATTGGCGCTCTGAAATCAAGGCAGCTGAGTTTGGAAACAGGCTTCTCTCAACAATGCCAGGTGTAATAGAGGTGTATAGTAAGATAAAAGTTGAGTAGTGTCAACTGGGTGAGCAGTATGTGAGCCTGTTCTTAGTAACATAGCCTCTGTGAATGTGGCTGGAAGCCATATTGCAGAGGGTTTTATTTTTTTTTACTTTTTAAGGAATTTGTAAGGAAATTTTATTTCTGGTTGTGCTTGGTCTTTGATTGATGTGCTTGGGCTTTCTCTAGTTGCAGTGAGCAGGGACTGCTCTCTAGCTGCAGTGGGAGGGCTTCTTATTGCAGGGGCTTCTCTTGCTGTGGAGCATGGGCTCTAGAGTGCTGGCTCAGTACTTGTGGTTCATGGGCTTAGTTGCTCCATGGTGTGTGGGATCTTCCTGGACCAGGGATCGAACCCGTGTCCCCCCTGCATTAACCACTGGACCACCAGGGAAGTCCCTGCAGAGGGTTTTAAATGAATGGAAGATAAAAATGAAGGGTTTTCCAAAATCTAATGAAGGACTGGGGGAGAAAGTAAGGTCTAATGAGGGACATCTGGGCAAAGGGAGGTTTTTGAGGGGAGTATCAGGTGGGGGGAGGTATTGCGTATACAGACCAGGCTTCATTTAGTGTTTCTCCTGTCCCTTTAGAATTTCCGCGTGGATGTGGTACACATGGATGAAAACTCATTGGAGTTTGACATGGTGGGAATCGACGCAGCCATTGCCAATGCGTTTCGGCGCATTCTGTTAGCTGAGGTATTGGGCACGGTGGCAAAGGTTGGGCTGTGGGGAGGACCTCACTTGGAGAATTGTCTCAAGTCGTGTTCTTGCAGTGTTGCTGAGCATTCCTCCTGCTCATTCTTTGTAAACTTTTCATCAAGTGTTCTAGGATGAGGTCTCTGTCTCCCTGTCTCCAGAGACGGGGGAGTTGATGGGGGGACTGCAGGGTCTGTCTCCTTGGGCAGGTGCCGACCATGGCTGTGGAGAAGGTCCTGGTGTACAACAACACGTCCATTGTCCAGGATGAGATCCTTGCCCACCGCCTGGGTCTCATCCCCATTCATGCCGACCCCCGTCTTTTTGAATATCGGAACCAAGGTGAGGGTTTGAGAAAATGAAATTTGGGGAAAGGGGGGCGGGGGCCGTGCTCCTCTGAAAGGGATTCTGGAATCAGACTGCCTGTGTTCGAATCCTCTTTATTATCTACCTTGGGACCCTGGGCCCATTACCAACCTTGGGGTGCGTCCGTGCTCTTCTCTGTGAGAACACTTGCCCTCGTCCTTCCTGTTTGCCAAGAGAATGACAGAAATGCATGTCAGGCAGTTGGCGTAGTGCCGGCTGATGCCATTAGCTCTGTGAGAGCCCCCACCTTCTCCCTCTGCAGGAGACGAAGAAGGCACAGAGATAGATACCCTGCAGTTTCGGCTGCAGGTCAGGTGCACTCGGAACCCCCACGCTGCTAAAGACTCCTCTGACCCCAATGAGCTCTATGTCAACCACAAAGGTGAGCACCGGGGGCTGCGGCGGGGAGGAAGAGGGCTGGTGGGCGCTAGTTTTAGGGACTCGGGTGTGATGTGCTTCCTCACGCAGTGTACACCAGGCACATGACTTGGGTGCCCCTGGGCAACCAGGCTGACCTCTTCCCGGAGGGCACCATCCGCCCGGTACACGACGACATCCTCATTGCTCAGCTGCGGCCTGGCCAGGAGATTGACCTGCTCATGCACTGTGTCAAGGGCATTGGTGAGACCTTTTGATTACACTGTTGGTGAGATATGACTATAGAGATGTTTCCAACAGGCAGAAAGCTGATGGACCTTTACTCAGTAGCTTAGGGAATGTGAAGAAGGGTCTCCTTTCAGGCTCTGAGTGCCCTCTTTCCTCCAGGCAAAGATCATGCCAAGTTTTCACCTGTGGCAACAGCCAGTTACAGGCTCCTGCCAGACATCACCCTGCTGGAGCCCGTGGAAGGGGAGGCAGCAGTAGAGCTGAGCCGCTGCTTCTCACCTGGTGTTATTGAGGTGCAGGAAATCCAAGGTATGGGATTTGGGATGCCGTGTAAGTCCGGCCCTAAAGTGTATTTCCTTTGAAGGTAGCAGAGAGAAATTCAAGCTGTGGGCTCATGTATTTATAATATGGTTTGTTTTCATTAGGTAAAAAGGTGGCCAGAGTTGCCAATCCCCGGCTAGATACCTTCAGCAGGGAGGTCTTCCGGAATGAGAAGCTAAAGAAGGTTGTACGGCTCGCGCGTGTTCGAGACCATTATATCTGTGAGTTTCAAGTCGAGGGTGGGGCGGCGGCGGTTCTTTGGTGCCACAGCTTTCTGGAGGTCAGATGTGGAATCTAGCAGTATGTATAAGGCGCGTTTCTCTCCGGTCCCCAGTTTCTGTTGAGTCCACAGGGGTGTTGCCACCAGACGTGCTGGTGAGTGAAGCCATCAAGGTGCTGATGGGGAAGTGCCGGCGGTTCCTGGACGAGCTGGACGCGGTTCAGATGGACTGAGGCTGCACTGGGGACTTCCGGTGCCCTGCCCCCAACAGGACTGCTACAGAGCCCAGAGAGACTAGGGGGCCTGGGCTTTCTGGGGACAATTCCAGCTTTATTTTTAGTCAATACATTTTGTTAAATGTGCCACAAAATGACTTTTATGCCTTTGTAAGGCCTTGGTGTAAATAAACTCACATCCAGAGAAAAATCCTTTTCTTGGAGACCTTTTCTTCAGTTTCCATCCAGAAACATGGGGCCCCACCTCAGAAGAGATTGGCATTATTTAGCGGTTAGGAATTTTGGGCTCAGACGTGACGGCAGGTCAGGGTCAAGTACCTCTGAAGCCCCACGAGAATGCCAGATGGGGGCACAACCAGACCGCAGAAAAATACTATGTGCTGCACACCTATTTCCTGTATACGGGGACGTTCCTGAGACAAAAGAGGGTGTTCCGTGGCAGTCGTCACAGTGCTGTCAAGACAGAGGCAGGAAGAACAGCAGTTCTCTTTGGACAGTCCCTCTGGATTAGGTCCAGCGGCCACCAGTGACGACACTTGAGAGGTTGTGAGGACTACCTGGTCTACATGTCATGGAGAGAAATCCTCTGGCTGGCATGCTATTCCTAGTTCAGAGGGCCTGATGGAGCAGGTCTACTAGTCAGTTTCTCCTGTCCAGCCCCCTTGGCAAGATGCTTGTGAGTAACAGCAACCCTGGAGTGTGTCACTGGTTTGAAAAAGGCAGATGGGGCCCTTTCTGTATGAAACAGATTTTTACTGACATGCAGATGTGCTTCAGTTAAATGTTTCTACAAAAAGGTTATATAAACAATAGAAAACTTCTAGCATGAAGTCACTGGATGTTAAAAATATTACAACACAATAAATACAACTATACCCTCCACAGCCCCACCACAGAGAAGAGTAGGCAGCTGATAAATCTGGAGGGAAACATGCGGAGATGGCCTTCACAGTGGACAGGAAGCCCAAAGCACCACCCAGGAAGAGGGGACGGACCTAGCCTGTGCCACAGAGGGTGCTACACGGACTCCAAGTCTTTCCTAGCTTCACCTCTTCCTGCCCCCTGACCTGGGGCCACACCAGCTAAGAGCTGCAGCTTCAGTCCATGCTGTCTCACTTGCTCTCACTGAAAAGCCTGGTCAGTGGACTGGATTGATGCCAGGCCTCTGTAGGGAGCATGTGAACACTGTGTAGATTAACTTGATTCCCACAGCCATGTCCCCTCTGCTTATAGGGCCATCCAGTGATGTCTAGAACAGACTGGAGACTCACAATATAGGCTCTGATGGGAAGGCATGTTTTTTTTCTTCTGGAAATGGCCCATGAGGGAAGTGACCAGGACCCGAAAGACCATGAGATTTTTGAAGGCACCTGGACTCAGCTAGTCCAAGGAGAGGAGACCAGTGGCTTAGCTAGCTGTTTGTCACAGATATAGCCTGGTTGGTCTGGATTTATCCTTAAATGCCAGTGACATCAGATGACACTAGATAGGGTACTGTGGCTCTTGTGTCTGAGTGGACCCTGGGGGCTGGGGAAACAACACTGAGTTCATGGCGGGATAAAATGTGTGAGTGCTGAGGGATGTTAGCACTACAGACCCTGGCCCAGCCCTGGTCCCTGAAGGTACTGTTTGATACTGTACCCAGAGCTTAGCAGTGGCTCATACCACGGATCCCCTCAGGTGACCAGATTCTTGCTCAAAACAAAGTGGGAACTGGCCAAATTCAGTTCAGCACCTGACCCAGATATGCCCCTGGAAAATGGGGAAGGTTGTCAGCCCAGCAGCAAGGGGGCTCAGTGGAACTTGCAACGACCCAGGAGAAACTCTGGCACAAGTAGTTCAGGGCTGAGCCCTTGCCGCAAGCCTGGCTGGTCGCAGCACTGGGTGTGGCGCCCTTGGTTACCACTCTGCACGGGTGTATGGCTGCCTGGGCACGGGAGGGCTCGGGGAGAAGGGCCGCTCTGCTCTAGCTTTTCTCTCTGGGAAAAGGCAAAACTCCAAAGAGGATGGGAGATACCTGGGAAATCTAGACAGAATGGCGTAAGCCCTGACTCCCTCTCTCTTGATACTTGAGCACAATGACTTCCGGCCCTCAACAGGGCCCGCTCTCTCCAGCTCCAGCCCTGGATCTCTCTCCAGGCTGACGACGGTGGGAAGTGAGGTGGCGGTGGAGAGGGGCCTAGAGATCAGCTACACAGGGGAAGAAGAGATGACAATAAAGGTCGAGGGAGGATGCGCAACAGCTTGATTTAGGGTTCAAAGATGGTGGCCAGGCCGCCCTCCTCGTCCAGCGCATCTGTCTCTGGCATTGGCTTTGGTTTTTTGAAAAGTGAGGGAAGATTCTTAATGTGAACTTCTTTCCGGAATTGCTCGCCCAGAGGTTTCTGTGAAAGACAAAAGAGAACTAATGCTGGGGCCCGAGTAGTAGGTTATTTTAAGGATTATCTCACCACAATGGGCGTGACCACAGGTTTCTGAGGTGACTGCAAAGGTGGTTAGGAGCACTAAGGAAAATGCGAGACCTACCCCAATGCACCCAGCAATGAGGCGCTTGAATTGGTCCTTCCGGCGCTTGTCAGCCACTTTCTGCAGAGAGGGGTTCAACAGCTTGCAGTCAAACTGGTCCAGACAGTCCTTCTGAATTTCTGGAATCTGCTCCATCACAGCTCTTATCTCCAGGTACCTGGGCCGCTGAGAAGTAGGGATAAACCCACTCAATGGCAGGGGTCTGGGCCCTGCCACACCCACGTCTCAGGGGTAGCACCAGCAACTTGGCAACTGCCTGTGTTGAGTTTATTAAGGCCCAAGTGACTGAAGCGGCCTGTGAGGGATCAAGCTGCAGCCATCCTGCCCACAGGCTTTCCCCACTCACCAGCGCCTCATATATCTGGAAGGCCAGGTGGACCAGGGAAGCCATGCAGCCGTCGTGCTGCCCATGTGTCTGTAAGCCCTTCAGCACGCTGGTGAACAGCCATGTAACAGCATCCGCGAGCAGTGTCCCCGACAGCACCTGGGGAGACAGCTGTGCTCAGGGCCGAAGGGGGGCTCTCTGAGGGCCCAGCACCCCGCTTAGTCCCACTGATTCAATCCCCCTGACCCCAGCGTTTCATAAGGGGTGAGAAGGAGGGATGAGGAACCATACTTGTTTGAGGAGAGGCCAGCAGAGCTGTGTGGTCGTCCTCTGGCAGGACAGAGTGTCCTTCCAGGCCAGGGAGTTGAAGGCCGTAATTAACAGCGCTGTACAAACATCCTAAGGGACAAGGATGCAGGAACACAATGAGGACTCAAGCAGTGTTCTCTATTATGCATCAGGAGCCAGCGTTTCAATAGGTAAGCAGGAAAATGATAGAAGCAGCTATTGAAGAGATGTGAGTTTATTTCTGCTGTCTATCAGGCCATCAAAAACAGGAACCAACCAGTATAGAAAAGAAAACCTGTGCAGGAAGGAGACAGAACCTAGGCTCGGGGAGGCTGAACACCAGGGCCTGGTGGCAGTGTGCCTGGGTGTTCATCTGAGCCTTGACCCATACCAGCATGGGAATACCGGGGCCTTGTGCCTTTCCCATATGAAGAAATATTACCAAAATACCCTCCTGGTGGTACCAGAAAGTGAGTAAAGTGGATGCGGGCTCCCCAGCAGGGCAAGGAGAGAACCTCACCTGCCCCTTCACCCACCTCATGCTTCATCAGGCATTTCCCCAGGTCTGTAAGCTCCGCCATGGCTGAGGGGGCTACCTCCGTGGCCATCATCTCTTCATCTGTAAGCAGAGAGCAGAATGTTAAGGTTCATCCTTTCAGAACAGAGGGTGTCCTTTCTGACAGAAGCCTGGAGTAAAGCAGAGTGAGGATCCTGGGCTGACTGGTGGTTCTAGGTACTGGGACAGCCCGTTAGGCTCATGAGAGGGTGTAGAAGCCCTGGCCCATGGCAAATCTAGGGACACCTAACTGTACACTTGCAAAACAATTTTTTCTGGACAGTTACTTAAAAAGCCACAAAAGCAGAGGCTCTTTTATCATTGAACCAATATTTGAGCACCCACTGTAGCAGACACTGATTTACTTACTGGGGATATAATAGGAATAGGACAAAATCCCTTCCTTGTTGAGAGTTAAGTTGTAGTGAGGGAGAGAAGTCACTGATAAAATAAGTAAAACATGATGTCAGGCAGTGATCAGTGCTGGTAAGACAGCAGAGAAGGAGACCAGAGGCTGGTGCTGCTGTTTGTGATGAGACAGTCATAAAAGACACCCCTCAGAGGTGACATCTGAGCAGAGACCTGAATACAAACAACAACATACTGGGCTGGTCCAGCACATAGCTGGGAGAACAATCATTCTGGATAGATTGATCCAGAATCTGGATAGAGGGATCACCAAGTGCAGAGGCTCTGTTGGGGGATGGTGCTGGGAGAACACAGCAAGGCGGCCAGTACAGGGGAAAGCTACATGTACCTGTACAAAGTCTCCTCCCCACTAGCCTGCTAGGGACATGGTTTCTATGGGAACTGACCTGGTTACAGAAATAATGATATTTAGGAGTAGGAGCTTAACGGCTGACCTCCAAGGGCTGCATCAGCCTCACTTACCATCTCCATCTGCAGGGGGAGCAGCAGTATGGTCAGCACCTTTCTTTGAAACACAGCACACGGCTAAAGCAAGAAAGCAGGGTTACTGGGCTGATTATCACGAGACAACAGCCATCTCAGGCCAGTGGATCCCAAACTGTCTCTGGGCAGGCGAGGACGAGGGAAGGTAGAGGACCATCCAGGCAAAAAGTTGGCTTCACCAATAGAAACCGAAGCATTTGACCAGACCGTGTTCTGGTCCCTCTTCAAGTTCAATCAACTGGACGGAAATTACAGAATGACCTAAGAGTAACTGACTCGGAGTGGAGGTCTCATAGGTATAACTGGTCTACTTTGGATGTCAAACAAATGAACTAACCAAAAAATAAAACAGAAATATAACCACCTGCATGTCCAAGAATCAAAAGTTTCCCCGTTTGACAAAGCTAGGAAGTTACTCCTACCATTAATCCAAACTCCTCCTACTATGTGAACCATTTCTTCATGTACTGGCCTTAGTATGAACAACTACAATTCAGTTCACAATTCATAACATGTCTTTAAGTTGACTTAAGGGTTACCTAGTTTCTATTTAGTTCATTATTTCTTATCAGTCTGTCAGTGTTGCTGCAAACATGTTAGGTGAGTGACCAGCTGTTTTTCCAGAAAAAGGCTTGTCTTCTACCCCTGGTTCCCATGCCACTTACTGATCAGGTCCATGACTTCTCGGGTTAACATCCTCACCAGTTGTTCCTCCAGCATCTCTTGAGACTCTGGGTTTTCATCTGTTGTCTCATCTTCTCCACTGCAGAAAACCAGGGACCAAGTCTCATGGGAATGCAAAAGAGGCAGTGACCCTAGCCAGGTCCTCTGTGCCCACTTCCTTCTCCTGACTTCCCTGGTCTACAATCCACTCGGATATTAGGAGTGGGCAGCAGTGGACTTACCTGGTGGTCCAATGGTTAAGAATCCACCTGCCAACCCAGGGGACACGGGTTCGCTCCCTGGTCTGGGAAGATCCCACATGCCACAGGGCAGCTAAGCCCATGTGTCACAACTACTGAGCCTACACACTCTAGAGCCCATGCTCCACAAGAGAAGCCACAGCAATGAGAAGCCCAGGCACCGTAACAAAGGGTGACCCCTGCTCTCCACAACTGCACAAAGCCTGTATGCAGCAGCAGTGATCACCGAGGGGCATTGTTATAATACTTGTGACTATCTAGTTGGCTTGACGGGACTAGATCAAAATCCTAAGTGGTAAGGATGTCTCAGCATTCACCTAAGGCAGCTGAAGGTACCCCCAATGAAAGCTTGAGCCGAGTTTTCCTGTCACGGAAAGGCCATCTACCATTTCGGCTGAGAATGACTAAAACCCACCACTCTTCTAGCCCTGGGATGGTAGAATCCTTTCTTCTACCATTTAGGCTGAACATGACCTATAACCCACTACTCTTCTAGACCTGGGATGGTAGAATCCTTCCTACCCTATGGCTGCCTTCTCTCATCCCAAACCTGGCTGAAAGCTCATCTATCAAGGAGAAGAGACACTCCCTTACCAAAGCAGGCTCCTCTGGTTGATGACTTGCCATTTTTGGGAAAGCCTCTGGGAAAACAAAACAGAAATAAGCGCTACACTGTGGGGAAGGCTGGAAAAGATAATATCTAAGGGCCACTCTGTGGTTAGAATTAGCTGAGGATGAGTCCAGGTAACAATTGAAGAGCCTTAAGAAATCCCACAAGGTTAAAAAACCAGATATGGTTTCTGTAACCTCTCCCACGGTGGCTCAGTGGTAAAGAATCCACCTGACAATGCAGGAAACATGGATTTGATCCCTGGTCTGGGAAGATCCCCTGGAGAAGGAAATGGCAGCCCACTCCAGTATTCTTGCCTGGAAAATCCCATGGACAGAGGAGCCTGGCGGGCTACAGTCCATGGGGTTGAAGAGTGTTAGACATGACTCAGCAACAGAACAACATCCTCTCCCAAACCCGAGTCAAGGGGAGCATATCAAACATTTCTTTGCTTGGCAAGGATCAAGAGCATTTTAGAATTCCTGAGTCTCTTCTGGACACACTGTATTCTCTGCCCAGCTGGTCTCCCTGCTTAATTCCAGAGCTGGGGAAACAGAACCCTGGAGGAGCACTCCGCTGACCACCTCTCCTCAGTTAACAGGACAGGAGCAGAACCTGAGACTGCATGTGTTTGGTGGGCAATGGAACCAGTTTAGTTCTTGGGTGAGCTGCTCTACCCAGGGCAGGGTCGGGGTGGGGAGTAGGGTGGGGCGGATGTGCAGCTGTCCTGGCAGGGCAAGGAGACAACACTTCTGGGAGCTCTTAGCTTGTGAGACTCACAAGAGGCCACCAGCTCTAAGGTCTCTGTGCTACCCTTTCCTGACTGATCTCTTACCACGTGGAGGTAGGTGAAAAGAGGTCCAAGGATGGGAGACACCAGGGCTTCATAGTGCTCCGGGGGACAGAAGAGCACCAGAGGCTTCACAAAGACCCATGCCGCGGCAGGTTAAGGAGCCTTAGCATACGAGCGACACCCTGTTGCTCTAAGCACCTCTCCCTTGTGAGGCTGGAACTACAATAAGCTCTCCTTCACCACTCTCCTTGTATTGTAACTTCAGGGAAGAAGGACACTCCCCAAAACAGACAAATGAAAACAAAGAATCCGAGTGAGAATGCAGTCTGAGTGTGTCTTCAAAGAGAGGCACCTGACCCAGTACAGAAAAGGGATAAAAGCCTCATCTCCCATCTCTCCAAGCAACAGGAGGGTAAAGATATCTATCCCTAAGGAGAAAGAGCTTTCAGGACCCCCTGAACTGCTTTCAGGTTCTCCCTGCTGTTTACTTCAATCTTCTTGTCTTTTTAATGTGGTAACTGTATACTGAATAGAAATGACTCCATCTGTTTCATGCAGCTCAGCTCTGCCTCCTCTAATGCCTGTGAACTGTTCCTGTCTTAACCTTCTGGCCCTTTGGGGGTTTTCCAGGGAGTTTCGAAAGGATATGAAGCATGGGTCTGAGTCGGTAGTCAGGAATATTGTTCAAGTTGACGAAGGCAGAGCTGAGGAGCTGGGTGGCCAGGTGCTCCACAGTGTAGAAGTCCTGCTGCATGGAAGGGCCTGCCTTCCCGAGGATATGGAAACTGCAAGCGAAAATCATGGACAACGTCAAATCCATGATCTGTCACCACTATCCCTGACTCCCCTGGGAATCTCTTGTCTACGAGAAGACTTCTCAGCTAGAAAAGCAATTCACTGTATTTTCTTAAGAGAACTTCAGTTTAATCAGCATCCTTTGAAGATGTGGACTTAAATCTTCTATCAGAAGTGAAAATACTAGCCCCCACCACTTTTAAGGAAACTTGTTGACAGCAGAGTCAGTTACCCCCTGCCCTTGATGCCACAACCAGGACCCCAGGCCACCAAACATGGCCGCCACCTTCTAGTGTCGCACGGAAAGTGGGCTATGAGTAGTGAGGGGTCTGAGAACATGCATCCTCATCACTGTATCTTCTACTCTGATCTCATCATTATATGCACTGGAAATAGACAAGGTGGGCATTAAAATATCAAGTCGTGGCTAGGATTAAAGGCACATGTGACAGTTAAAAAAAAAGAAAAAGGAGAAAATCAGCCTTTTCATTTTGATTTGACACTAGAATCATCAAATTCTGTCCTCATATTACCTGTACACTAGAATGCTGGATCAGATGTAAACCCCAAGGCCATTCCTATACAGTGCATGTCTAGGAGAAGAACATGAAAAGGCAGCACTGGTTCCTTACCAGTTTTCATAGAGGGTGCAGAAGAAACGCTGCATTCTTTCCAAGACCGTTTTGTAGACAGGAGAGTCATTCAGTTCCAGGAGAGGCTGAGGTAATCCTACAGACAAAGATGGGTCAGGAACCTACTGTTCCACTGCCGAGGGCTCTCAACCTACCAGCACCCTCCCGCAGGCAGAGGTGGTCTGGGGAGTAGGGGGTGGGGTGGGGTGCGATAAATGCAAAGCAGCTAACCAAGCCTTCTACCAGCAGGAGACGCTAATAGCTTCCCTGAAGGGACTGCTACACTGCCTTGCAAGAAAAGGTGAAAGCCATTTAAGTGTCCAGGTCTGAGGACTCCAACCTTCGCCTGGGTTTCTCCAGATGGAACTTGTACCGAAGCACACAATGACAGCCCCAAATGATCTCTCCATAAAGCACTGGGAATGTACCCCTTCCCTTTTAAGTCACAGAATCTCTTTTTCAAGCAAAATTTTATGCAAATGGCCGAGATGTATAGCAGATCAAAATGAAGTCCATTTATTTCAGTATAACAGCTGCCGTTGAAGATCTGTACTTCTAATCAAAGGCAATTTTGTTTCCGGCCTTGCTTCTGGTTGGCAGCTGCCAGGGGAACTGCTTACCCATTCTACTATGTTTTGGTTGGTCATACATTTCTACAGCACAAGTTCCTGGCTTAATTTGCATAACTGAAGGGGGATGGAAGAGGAATAGGTGGTGAAGAAAAACCTACTTTTTATACTAATAGTAAGACATTTCTTGGATGTTCTATCTTTACTGGTGTCTGAAACAGGGAGCTTAAGTAGTGGTGCCAAAGGAAATGGCCCAGGATCATTTAGGTTAAGACAGATGGGCCCTGGAAAGGGACATCGACAGTCTTCTGGTCATTAAGTCACAGCTGAGGCATGCTCATTGGACTGCTTAATCATGGCCAGGCCCAGGCAGGGGTGATAGCCGGGGCAAGAAACACTGTGGGGGCTGTGATGGAGTGCCAGCCTGAACTTTCAGAGATCAGCACACAGTTTAGACAACTCTGTTGTCTCCAGTTCCAACTTCTAACCGACCACCCTGCTCTCCGTGCTCCAGCCACACCGAGTTGCCTCCTCTTCCCTGGATATATTGAGCTCTCTGCCTCATGCCTGGGGACCTGGCATCTGCCACTCTTGTCTGCTTAGAATGCTCAGCATCTCCTTTTGCCCCCCAGTCTGGTTGGTTCCTGTGCATCCTAAGTCTCCACTCAGAGGCAATCTTGTGACTCCTCTCCACGACTGGGTTGGGTCTTCCAATAAACCCTCTCTCCCAGTCACTTTCCTACATAGCACGTATCACGATTATGATTGTAAAGTTATTTGCTAATGGGAAATACGAGTTAAAGCAACGTTCTGATAAAGGCAAAACTTGAGAAAATTGACTTAGAAACTATTCCTTTAAAAATTTAATAATAAATATAATATTTTACTGATTAAAGCTAAGCTTAATTGTTTGATTAATTTCCCCCTTCCCCCTGCCACTCATACAAAAGACAGGAAAGTAAGCTAATATCCTTCAAGTCAAAAAACCATGGTTTATTTACAATCTAAACGCTCTAACATGTACCACCAGCTGGTAGGTAAAGCGGAGGAGGGGTTAATGTGGGGTGTGTATGCTTCTGGAGACCTTCTCTGCATGTTAAGATAATAAAGTGAATGTATTTGTTTCCAGAAAGCCTGCAGGAATTCCATATGTGCATTTCTGAACAAACTAGTGGTCAAGGTGCTGCCAGGTGAGGAGAAAGGGATACAAGGCACAATGAAGCTGCATTAGGGATAAGGTGAACCTCACGAAAAAAAAAAAGGTTAGATTCCTTACCTAAAATAGCAGATTTTTCCACTTCAAGCATATCCAGAGCCCTTGTGAAAGGTTCTGCCATTTTGGCTAGCATTTCTGGTGCGTATAATGTATTGTGAGTTCTGAAAAAAAATAAGAATGCTGTGTGAACTTTCTTAGCCTGCTGCAGAAGGAAAGAGTGGATTTCACCTTATAATTCAATGATATTGCATTTCCACACAGACATCTTCCTGTCAGCACTATTCTTGGCAGGAGAATTTAAATGTTTCCCTGGAGAAGGGGTTAGACTTGAAGCTATTAAGTTTATTTGTATGGTATACAACACCTAACAGCAATCAACAACAAGAACCGAATTCTGAGAGAGCTGGACAACATCTCAGTCTAAAGCTGGAAAGCAAAATTCTTTCAAATCTGAGACAGTGCCTGGGCACTCTGTTTTCTGACTGCCAGTGACTAAGGATGAAATGTCAGAGGCACTATGATGCAGGAAGACATGTAGGAACACCGGCAGGAACAGACAGCAGGTAGTGATATACCCCCCTTTTTAGGATATTTTGTCTCTGATCCAGCAGGGTGGACCCAACAATGTCTGACAGCTGTTTAGCCTCCTAGGGGCACATCTACAATTTCTAACGTGAGCATTTCTTCCTCACCAAAAATGACTCACTTGAATACTTATCAGCTTTGTTAAGAGTACGGACCTGATCTGTCTGTCTTCCACAGCAATGGCACCCCTGAACACGACAGCCAGAGAGCATAGCTACCTATTTTTCTTTTACAGGTTAATTATAAAAAATCAAATGTACAGAAAATTCTAGAATATAAAATGGACCAGGCAGATTAAATATTTAAGATGAACACTGAAGGACTTCCCTGGTGGTCCAGTGATTAGGAATCCGTTGTGCATTGCAGGGGACTCGGGTTCAATCCCTGGTTGGGGAACTAATCCTGTATGTGATGGAGCAACTAAGTCTGAGAATAACTAGAGCCTGTGCGCTGCAACCGAGATTCTACATGCTGCGACTAGGACCCGACACAGCCAAATAGATAAATAAATAGATAACTTTTAAAAAGATGGATACGATTATTTTAGACCACGCTTATTTTTTGAAAACCTGCAATAATTTTTAAAACAACCTAACCATGTGCATTCATCACTACACTCCTTTAAACTGCGTTTTTGTGACTGGCTTATTCCACTTAGCATGAAGTCAAGGTTTACCCATACTGTAGCATGTTGCAAAAACTCCCTCCTTCTTAAGGCTGAATGATATTCTGTTGTATAGATCACATTTTGCTTATCTACTCACCCACTGATGAACACTCTGGTTGCTTCCACGTTTTATATAGCTATTGTGAGTGATGCTGCTATGAACATGGTTGTATAAATAGTTCTTTAAGACCCAATTTTAATTCTTTTGAGTATATACCTTGAGCTGGAATTGCTGCTTAATATGGTAATTCTGTTTTCAATTTTTAATTGTTGAATTAAAATTTTTTTTTTTGGGGGGGTGCTGCACTGCAGGGTCTTAGTTCTCTGATGAGGGATTGAAACTGGGCCCCCTGCAGTGGAAGCAGAGAGTCCTAACCAGCAGAACAACAGGGATTCCCACTATTTTTAATTTCTGAGGAACTGCCAAGCTGTTTTCCACAGCAGCTGTACTATTTTACATTCCTACCAACAGTGTATAAGGGTCCCAATTTCTCCACATCCTTCCTAACACTTATTTTCTGATTTTTGGATAGCTGCCATCCTAATGGGTGTGAGGTTTCTCTATTTTAGTTTTGATTTACATTTCCTTAATGACTAAAGACGTTCAGCATTTTTTCATGGCCATATTGGCCATTTGTATATCTTCTTTAGAGACATGTCTATTCAAGCCTTTTGTGCATTTTGATGAGATTATCTGTTTCTATATGTCTACCCTTCTCAGTGGGCTTCTTAGGTGGCTCAATGGTAAAGAACAGGCCTGCCAAGCAGGAGATGCGGGTTAAAGCTCTGTGTTGGGAAGATCCCCTGGAGGAGGAAATGGCAACCCACTCCAGTATTCTTGCCCGGAAAATCCCATGGACAGGGGAGCCTGGCGGGCTACAGTCCATAGCATCACAAAGAGTCAGTTGGACACACAACTCAGTGACTAAAGCACCATCACTATCCTTCTCAGTTACAAACTATTTTGACTTCTCTAGCTCTGCAATAAGTTTTGAAATTAAGACGTCTGAGTCTCCCAATTTGGTGCTTCTTTTTCAAAACTGTTTTGGCTTTTGGGGGCTTCTTGCAATTCCATATGAATCTGAGGATCAGCTTTCTGTAAAACAAAACAAAGTGTTGGAAATTTGTTTGTTTGCCACTCAGCCTGGGGGACCTTATTTCCCTGACCAGAGATCAAACCTGTGCCCCCTGCAGTAGAAGAGGTGCACTCCTGACCACTGGACTGCCAGGGAATTCCCACTGTTGGAATTTCAATAGGGATTGCATTCAACATTCAGATTGTTTTTGGGTAATATTTCATCTTAATGAACTTGAGTCTTTCAATTCATGAATACAGGATGCCTTTCCCTTTAGGTCATCTTTAATTCCAGGAATGGTTTTTAGTTTTCAGAATACGCCTTTCATATCCCTTGGTTAAACTGATTCCTAGATACTTTATTCTTCTGAATGCTATTACAAATGTAATTACGTTCTTAATTTCCTTTGGGGATCATTCATTGCTGGTGTATAAAAACACAACTGATTTTTGTATGTTGATCTTGTATTCTATAATTTTGCTGAATTTATTTATTAGCAGTAGTAGTTTTTGTTTTGTTTTTTTTTTTGGTGTTTTTTTGGGGGGATCTTCCATGAAATGGGAGGATCATCATTTGTGCAGATAGTTTTGCTTCTTTTCTAATTTGGACATCTTTATTTCTATTTCTTATTTAATTGCTGTGTATGGGACTTCTAGTACACAATGTTAAACAACAGTGGTGAAAGTGGACATCCTTCTCATGTTCCTGATGACAGAGGAAAAGCTCTATATCTTTTCACCAGAGTATTAATATAAGCTATGGATTTTTTGTAAAAATCATTTTCGTGAAACACATCGCCAGTCCAGGTTGGATGCATGAGACAAGTGCTCAGGGCTGGTGCACTGGGATGACCCAGAGGGATGGGATGGGGAGGGAGGTGGGAGGGGGGTTCAGGATGGGGAACACATGTAAATCCATGGCTGATTCATGTCAATGTATGGCAAAAACCACTACAATACTGTAAAGTAATTAGCCTCCAACTAATAAAAATAATTGGGAAAAAAAAATCATTTCCATGTTGAAAAAGTTTCCTTCTAGTCCTAGTTTGCTGTTGCAAAACAACACTGTTGAAAGGGTGTTGGATTTATCATGAGAGGGTGGTGAATTCTGTCAAATGCCTTTTCTGTGTCAATTAAGATGATCAACTGGGTCACCTCCTTTTTCTATTAATATGGTATATACTATGCTGTTATATTTTTTTAAGTTGAACGACTTCTCACTAAGGAGGTGGCAACATGGTAACTGCACTTCTAACTCAAATGCAGTGGAAGAAGGACTCAGTACATATTGCTCTGGTATCTCTGATTCCAGATCAAGGAGTCATAAGCAGGGCGTCCGACAAGCCCTAGTAATATTCAGATTTCTAAAATATTGCCTTTCCTGATACACCTGCAAGTTAGAGCACTATGCTTCCACTATTAAGAGGAACTAGTTATTGCTTGGCAAAGAAAAAGACAAGCAAGTGATAAAAGTTTTAAGTTGTGCATGATCTGTACTTATTGAAATATTCTTATCATCAGCTAAGAAATGTAACCATCATACACAGAGGTATATATTATTCAGCCACAATAGAGGAGAAAATCTTGCTCTCTGTAACATGATGGACCTTGAAGGCATTATGTACATGAAATACATCAGACACTGAAAGACAAATACAGTATGATCTTACATATGGAATAAAAAAATCCAAACTCATAGAAACAGAACCAGTTTGATGGCTGCCAGATGAAGGAGATGGGGGTGGGGAAAATGGGTGAAGGTGGTCAGAGGTACAAACTTCCATTAAAAAGATATGTTCTGGAGAGGTAATATATACAACATAGTGACTACAGTTAACAATCCTGTATTATGTGTTTGAAAGAGAGATCTTAAAAAAGAGATCACAGAGGGAAAAAAAATGTGTAACAACGAGAGGTGATGATGGTAACTAAATCTACTGTGGTAACATTTCAAAATATATACATATATCAAACAAGCAAAAAAGTATAATCACTAGGCTAACCAAGGCTTCCCACATACAAAGATTACAATAAAACATCACAGAGATATGGAAACAACGTAAAAAACTTCAAGTTTATCAGAAAAGTTGTTATTCTAATAGATAGTGAATGATAATGAACCTTTTGAGAACCAGAGAATTCTATCCCCCACATCTATCTTCCATCCAACCCACTAAGAACACCTGTCCGGTGGAAATAAAATGTAAGCCACGTAAGCCATTTAAAATTTTCTAGCCAGCCAAACTTGAAAAGTGAAAAGAAATAGGTTAAATTAATTATATTGTTATTTAACTTGACACATAAAAAGATCAGTGTTAGCAATATAAAAATGAGTGAGGTATTTTAAATTCTTTCTGTACTAAATTTTTGAAATGTGGTAAGGACGGAGAGGCATTGGGGAAGGTTGTTCAGTGATGCAGGTGCTCATGGCACAGAGGTGTCCACTTTGTCAAAATCCATCTGCCTGCACTCACAAGTCGTGTCCTTTTCTTATGTGTATCTGTACCCTTAACATTATACTTCAAGGTAAAATTTATCACAAAAGTAAGGCAAAACTTTTAACAGCTCCAGCTGCACACTTCTCAAGGAATCTAACTACTTCGTAACTAACTACACTCAACATTTTTCAAAATACCTTTTGACTGACTTTGGGATTTTCCAAAAGCACTGAACTCTCTGACAACTGTCTTGTCTCCCTGCCTGACCAGCGGTGCACCGTTTTCAGGTCTAGGTTCCTACCACAGGGACTCTGGCCACAGGCCTAAAAAGTCAGTGAGTCTCTTGCCGCCTGACTTCATCATTTTCTTATTTCTCTAAGCTACAGAAGATCCTTCTGGTCTTAGAAACATACACATGCTAACAAACCTTTCCTTGACTAAATATTCTACTACCCTCTCAACATGCAAGCCATACTTCAAAATATCGTCTATTTCCATAGACATGTCCACAATGACAACTTGTTCAGACACTCCAGCCCTCCAATGTGGTCAACATTAACTTAAAACCTTGGATTCTGTTGCCAGCAGAGCATCCCTGAGACATGAATAACTTGTCTGCCCAGCTGCGACTGTGGTCCTACACCACAGGGTAAGCGGCCAAAATGCAGTGGAATAGAGCTCTCACCTGAACTCAGAAACACTGTAAGATGTAAAAAAGCAATCAAATTTTGCTTTGGTCAGTAAGAAGTGCTGCTCTCCAGAAGCTCTCTTGCACTGCAGAGACTATCTATTCCTGGATCATCAAACATATATCGAGTAATCAATAAGTCTAGATTTAGTGTGTCTGGGGTGAAGCCATAATTCTACATTTTAACCAAGCTCTCAGGTGACTGCTGATGCTGCTGGTCTGAGGACTCAGCTTTGAGAAATAGAAACCCAGGACCCTGCCGTGGAAGAGGTGCCATGGCTTCCTTTGCTGTGTTTGATCCATTTGAGAGCACAGTCACTACTAGTAAATCCAGAGGAGCTCATTTGAACATCTAACCCAGAAAAGCACCACCACAGAAAGAAACTGCCCTGCTCCCAATGAACAATTCCCTTAGTGGCAACATTTTAGACTAAAGAAAACTTAGTACGGAATGAAGTTTAAAGAAGTAAAAGAACTCAGGGGGTGCTCAAAATGAGAAAAGCCATTTTGAGATTAGCACCCACAGATATGTTCACTTGGAATTCAGGATTTAGACAAGGGAGAGCCCTTCTAGAATGAATCAAGACCTAATCTCTCATTTACCACCAAATGGTCTGAAGAAACATAAACAAATTAAGCTTTGGAGATTTGTCAGGTAAAAAGTCTTAAACACAACAGAGAAAAACCCTCAGTCTGACTCACCTTATAAGGGCAAGCAAATTGTCAAGAAGTTTCAGGATCTGCTCTGTGCAGGGGTTACGGAATACTGGGTTCCCAGTGGGCGTATAAGCCACCACGAATCCCCCAGCTTTGGCCTCTTCTAGGTCAGTGGGCCAGCAAGTTCGTTTCATAACACCCAGGATGCTATAAACACAAAAGCTCATCTATAGAAAAACAGAACACGAGAAGTAAACATAAAAGGGGAAGAAAAGACCACAGTGCTGTTAGATCTTTGCAAGATTATGGTGAAAGTGATACAAAAGTCGGAGAGAAGGAAAAGACGCCCCCCACCCCCACTGCCATTCTTGTTTCTTTCTTTAAAGTCAAGTCCAAATGGGACCTATTCAATGCCATCTTCAAGACCAGTGGTAGGTTCCAGAAGCATCCCTTTCATGAGGATGTCCTAGAGGCTGTGGTGACCCTCCTGCAGGACCCAATCAAAGGTGGCTTGGACATGCTTCAGATGAGACTGAGCACGTTCAGGGTGGAATGGTAGTAGACTGGACATGCTTCAAAACTGTCTTTACCCTAACAACATTTCATATTGGTTTTCAGTTGGTCTTGCATCCTCCAGATTAGGCCTTCATAGGTTTGCCTTAATCCTCACTCAGTACTTTCGACCAACTGACAACTTGCCAGGTTAACTAATAAGACTTTTTGCCATAATGGAGCCAGGAACAATGCTCATTTGAATAGCAAAGAATTGGAAAAATCTCACGTTTGCCAAGTCAGGCCACCATTTAGGACTTCAAGCTGTGTTGTGTTTTTGTGCTCAGTCATGTCTAATTCTTTGCAGCCCCATGGACTATAGCCTGCGAGGCTTCTCTGTCCACAAAACTTTTCAGGCAACAATACTGGAATGGGTTTCCATTTCCTTCTCCAAGAGATCTTCCCAACCCAAGAACCGAACTTGTGTCTCCTGCATTGGTAGGTGGATTCTGTACCACTGTACCACCTAGGAAACCCAGGACTTCACATGCCAGAGAGCAAAGGCAGGGAGAACCCACCCGCTGACCCAGTTCTGACCTGCTTCTTCATTACACCTTTAGTCCTCTGAGCTACTTAAGATATCCTTAAAATCAAAATAACGGCTTCATAAAAAGACCGCCAGCTCTGCTGTGAGAACTAACTCAAGAATTCAAGACCAAAGAAAAGAAAGGAGACGCTCAGGGAAGTGGAGGCTCCCAGATTTTTCATTCGTATACAAAAAAATCTCCACAAACCTGGATGAGAGACAATACCCTACTTCTATCCAAGGCCAACACACCTTCCCATTCCCAGGAGAAGCTTACTTACTCGTGCTCGGTTTAAGCCACAGGGATCCTCCAGGCCCGGGTCACAGTTTTTCCGATCAGCACCCACATAGGCAATAAAAGCATCAACATCTGAGAGCACTCTGCGGTTGGCAGGGGAAAGACAAGTTACACCATGATTTTAACCAAGGACAGTTACTTCCTCAAGAGATAATAAGCTGTATTACTTGAACCCCAAAGAGCAGTTGTTACAGTGAGAGGAGTCTAATCATATTGTCAGCTGTCATACGAGGATTTATTAAACTTCTCTTCCCCCTTCTAAATGTTACTGGTGACACTTTAAGAAGCAAAGAGGATGCAAACTTGAAAATGCCATGTGGGCACAGAGGCGTATCTGTGCAGCTCCTACTTGCATGGCCCCCACCAGCTGTTCCCACTTCTTTACAGGTGCTGGGGCTGAAGCCTGACGCCACAGCAGACCTCACTCTGTGGCCTCCTGCCCTACCCTATCCATCTTCATTCATTTCTTCTCTGTTCCTCTGCCTCTGCAGAGCAAGGTGGTATTGTCAGCACTTCACTCCAAGAATGCCTTTAGACACCTTCAGGCATCACTGAGAGCAATGAGAATACACAAACCACTGACACACTGAAGCGTACTGCTGCCGACGCCTCCATAGCCTTATGCCCCAACCCCAGGCACAGCTCTTGGAAGAGCTTGGGTGCTCAAATGCACTGAAGGTCAAGAGCAAAGGCTCTCCTCTACCTGTGCATGTTTTCAGAAAGCCAGATGCTGGCTACGGGGGCCATCAGCTCCTCAAGGAACACCTTCTGACGCTCGTAGTTCTTGAACTGGTTGCTGATGAGAACCAGGGCTTCCATGAGGGCACACTTCTCCATCTGCGTCAGGAGCAGCTCGTTGGAGAGCAGCTGCTTCACGTGGTTGTATAGCATGTCAAAGCTGGGCTGTATATCAGAAAGAAAAACCCAGAGGTGGTGAAGGTCTGGTTTTCAGGGAGCGTGGGTCACTCAAAGAAGGTAAAATGAGGACGAAGACATTCCCAGCGTAGTCAGGCCAGTAAGACTGTCACTTGATAACTTAATTACAACACTCTTTGGCCTGAACAGGCAAGGCAATTTAGGCTTGAGTATTTGGGGAACTGTGCTGTCCTCGTCTGTAACTATGAAAACCATCTGTTTTTAAATTTTTTCCACATTAACTTTTATAGTATCTTTATGGACAAAGAAAAGGAAAAATATACCCATTTGAACGCAGAGTTCCAAAGAATAGCAAGGAGAGATAAGAAAGCCTTCCTCAGTGATCAATGCAAAGAAATAGAGGAAAACAACAGAATGGGAAAGACTAGAGATCTCAAGAAAATTAGAGATACCAAGGGAACATTTCATGCAAAGATGGGCTCAATAAAGGACAGAAATGGTATGGACCTAACAGAAGCAGATGTTAAGAAGAGGTGGAAAGAATACACAGAAGAACTATACAAAAAAGATCTTCATGACCCAGATAATCAAGATGGTGTGATCACTCACTTAGAGACAGACATCCTGGAATGTGAAGGCAAGTGGGCCTTAGGAAGCATCACTACGAACAAAGCTAGTGGATGTGATGGAATTCTAGTTGAGCTATTTCAAGTCCTAAAAGATGATGCTGTGCAAGTGCTGCATTCAATATGTCAGCAAATTTGGAAAACTCAGCAGTGGCCACAGGACTGGAAAAGGTCAGTGTTCATTCCAATCCCAAAGAAAGGCAATGCCAAAGAATGTTCAAACTATCGCACAACTGCACTCATCTCACACGCTAGTAAAAGTAATGCTCAAAATTCTCCAAGCCAGGCTTCAGCAATACGTGAACTATGAACTTCCAGATGTTCAAGCAGAGGACACAGAGATCAAATTGCCAACATCCGCTGGATCATCGAAAAAGCAAGAGAGTTCCAGAAAAACATCTATTTCTGCTTTATTGACTATGTCAAAGCCTTTGACTGTGTGGATCACAATAAACTGTGAAAAATTCTGAAAAAGATGGGAATACCAAACCACCTGACCTGCCTCTTGAGAAACCTGTATATAGGTCAGAAAGCAAGTTAGAACTGGACATGAACAACAGACTGGTTCCAAATAGGAAAAGTAGTACGTCAAGGCTGTATATTGTCACCCTGCTTATTTAACTTATATGCAGAGTACATCATGAGAAATGCTGGGCTGGATGAAGCACAAGCTGGAATCAAGATTGCCGGGAGAAATATCAATAACCTCAGATATGCAGATGACACCATCCTTATGGTAGAAAGTGAAGAACTAAAGAGGCTCTTGATGAAAGTGAAATAGGAGAGTGAATAAGTTGGCTTAAAGCTCAACATTCAGAAAACTAAGATCATAGCATCCGAACTAATGCCATGGCATTCCCCATCACTTCATGGCAAATGGATAGGGAAACAGTGAGACACTTTATTTTTTTGGGCTCCAAAATCACTGCAGATGGTAACTGCAGCCATGAAATTAAAAGATGCTTACTCCTTGGAAGGAAAGTTATGACCAACCTAGAGAGCATATTAAAAAGCAGAGACATTACTTTGCCAACAAAGGTCCATCTAGTCAAGGCAATGGATTTTCCAGTAGTCATGTATGGATCTAAGAGTTGGACTATAAAGAAAGCTGAGCACTGAAGAATTGATTCTTTTGAACTGTTGTGTTGGCGAAGATTCTTGAGAGTCCCTTGGACTGCAAGGAGATCCAACCAGTCCATCCTAGAGGAAATCAGTCCTGGGTGTTCACTGGAAGGACTGATGTTGAAGCTGAAACTCCAATACTTTGGCCACCCGATGAGAAGAGCTGACTCATCTGAAAAGACCCTGATGCTGGGAAAGATTGAGGGCAGGAGAAGAAGGGGATGACAAAGGATGAGATGGTTGGATAGCATCACTGACTCAATGGACATGAGTTTGAGCAAGCTCTGGGAGTTGGTGATGGACAGGGAGGCCTAGCGTGCTGCGGTTCATGGGGTCGTAAGGAGTCGGACACAACTGAGCGATTGAACTATGGACGAAGATCAGTTTGTTTTATATATATATACATATTAATATACTTTATAAGTACACAGAGCAAATAAAAAAGTCGGGGGAGAGGGAAAGAAAGAGACAGACAGACATAACTACTGTGTATTCAGAGAAGAAATTTTTGGTTAACTGTTATCTGAAGTAGTGCTAAACTTCTCAGAGAAACCCTCCAAAAAAGGTTAGGGTTTGTACCTGGCTTCTCTCAAGACTTGCATATTACTTAGCAGTGGTGGTTAAGAACATCACATAGTACAGTAAAGAGGTGTACCAACAGGGACACCCCCATATGGAAGAGAACTATTCATTTTGAGGTAACATGTTTGCATATTTAACTCCATTAAGGAGGAGAGGGGGCCTCCTAGGTGGTGCAGTGGTAAAGAATCTGCCTGCCATGCAGTAGATGTGGGTTCAATTCCTGGGTCGGGAAGATGCCCTGGAGAAGGAAATGGCAACCCACTCCAGTATTCTTGCCTGGGAAATCCAACGGATAGAGGAGCCTGGCAGGTTATAGTCCACACGGTCGCAAAGCACTGGATACAACTCAGTGACTAAACATCACCACCACCACGAGCATGAGGAAGAAGACACCAGCTCCAGAACACACATACTAATACTTTCTCTAGCAGAGCTAAAGTTCCTAGCTTTCCTCTTATGTGAGGTATAATTAGGGTTGGATTTACAGGGAGATAACACGCAAACTGGGCGTGTCTCAGTGGCTCCTTGACCAGAGTCAGGGCTTACTTACCAGCACGAGCTGGGGGTAGTCACGACACATCTTGATGATGGAGGAACATGCGTGTCTCCTCACATTCCTCACCGCCCGGGTCCTGGGAGCCTGGGAAGAGATATTCAGTCAACTTAGAGCCACTTTGAATATAATTTACAGATGCTGCAGAGAATCGTGTAAGTATCTCCTTCAGAGGCAAACACAACTTTCATAGCTACAGGAGCATAATGAAATGACATTTATACCTACCATGAATGAACCCACACGTTTACTGCCTGCCCTAGAGTGTCTTCAGTGCCCAACACCACATTATATGACTCTCTGTCTTCTGCCTTTATTAACCCTTTTTGTTTACAGAAAAAAGCTAGACTAAGTGTCGGGTATTTACATTTTTGTTCTTAAGAAGTTATAATTTGGGGGATGAATGGTCTTACCTTACTTTCTTCAACAATTTCAAAAGTGACAGATGAAAACAGCTAAGGGAAAGAAAAAAGGCCATTCATCAGTATCAAATGCATAAAGTATTTTAAAATAATTGTAAAATTTTCAACAAAATCCCCAAAGTGTGAGTAATAAGGTAGCAAAAGGGTTTTCAACTGGCTTTACAAAGTTTCAGGTGTTCCCCTCCTCAGATAACTGGAAGAGGCTCGATAGCCGTAATTTTACCATCAAACATTTTACAAATAACAAGTTCACAGAACCCCTGAACAATCTAGGCCATCACCCAAACACTCAGCCAGGGTAACATCGCTGCACTTTTTATTAAAAGTTGAGTGGTCTACTCTCCCTGATTCCATTTCACAACTTCCCACTTAATCCAGTGTGGTGGAACTACTGCCCTAGTCACTGTAATGGAGTAATATGCTAACAAAGGTCTGATCGAGGAACTCAATGGACATTTTCCAATTCTTAGAGAATTTCCGTAGCAACAAATGAGTCTGTTTTGAAGTCTAAAGTTCTCTTGGACTTGGTAACACATTTTCTCTCTGGTCATCCCTTTCTTCTTCTTCTTTGAGTGCTTCTCCCTCAATGATGGTGATCACCAGGATTCTCTGCTTAAGCCCATGTCCAACTCCACATACATCTTTGCCAAGGCCTTCGTCTCCGCTGTGGAGGAGGGCACGGCAACCCACTCCAACATTCTTGCCTAGAGAATCCCCATGGACAGAGGAGCCTGGTGGGCTGCAGTCCATGGGGTCGCAAAGAGTCAGACACAACTGAGTGACTAAGCACACACACGCTGTCTACACTGTTGGCATTTCTATCACGGCTATGCCTTAATTTAATCTCATCAATTTTCTGAATCTAGACTTAATCTCAAATAGCCGATTCGGTGTGACACATCTCCACCTAGAAACTGTATGTATACTTCAAACCTAGTCCTTCAAAACAGAGCTCATCCCTTCTTTTCCTGACTCCTACCCTCCTCCTGGTCCAGTACTCTCACTCAGGTGGGACTTCAACTCTCACTAATCACCTAACTGGACCCTGGAAACTTTCCTCTTACAAATCTCCTCCCAACCTGCCAGCACACGCTGACACCTCCTCCTTCAGGTACTCTTTTCCATTCCTCAGTGTATACGTCTACTAACTGCGATGCCACGGAGGTACGACACCTGTCTATGTGCGTTTTCTCTCCAAACAGAGAGGTGCTTATGGACAAGGCTTTCCTCCTAGCATGGTTCCTGCTCCACCGTTAAGTACCGGGTAAACATTTGATAACTGAATCAACAACTGTTTATTAGCTTATCTCATATATTTATACAAACAGTTACAAAAAATAATTAGCTTAGAAATGCCAAAATAAAGTTTACAAAGGAGGGGGAGTTTACCTTAGAGAAGACCTGGGGCAGGAACTCTGGTCTGTAGGTGACAAATGGAAACAGTGCTGAGACGTTAGTGAGGACACAGGACAGGATGAGGGGATCCTTGGTGTCAAAGTTCAGAACCATTTGCAATAGCTCTACTCCATCATTAACAGGAATTTCCTGTGATACAGACATTAAAAGGAGGTTGCAAGAACTGAAACTGCTTCTGTTAAATTTCCTTCACACTATAATTATGGCCACCAAATATGGTTTTTATATACTGCTTCTTAACCCTTAAAACAATCTAAGCATTACACCATGTTATTAAAATTTTCATAAATGATGCCACCATTATTAAGGCTGCAGCATCACCTACTACTGGAAACTGAACAAACTCAGAATGCCATCATTTCTAACTGAAGTGATGTAAAAGCAGATGAAGTCAACGTTCCTAACATCTAATTTGTTAATATGCCATTTATGTGAAAAAGCAATAAATCTCACTTATCGTCAAGGGACTCAGATTCTTTAGACAACTAACCTAGAATGCACTAAGATGATTACCCCTCAAACAACTGATCCAATTATTTTAATCTAATTAACATAGTTAATACAGTATATGTTGTTATCCAGATAATTACATAATTACCTTTAACATTATAAGAGATGGGTGATAGGTGACATGAAGTATAGAAAAGCAAGATCTACTTAATCAGATTACTTAGCAGAGATGGACGCACATCAGCCATCATGAATGTTCTGGCCTATCTGCCATAAACTGAATTGGTAATTACCATAAATCCTAATGGTAATTATCTCTCCAGATTTTCTGATTCAAGGTTTCTATCACTGTCCTCCCTATAATTGTTATCTGCTGGTGGTTCACTGTACTATCAGGCTCATCTTATTACGTAAAAACAAATACTAAACCCTGCAGGGCTTAAGAGTCAGAAAGACTTACCTGGGTTCCAACTCTGCTGTTTTTAAACTATTTGACCTTGAATATGTTATTCATCTTCTCTGAATCTCAGTTTCCTCTTCTGTGAGATGCACATTCACATATTTTCCTATTTCCCTACCAACTTTAAAAAGATCAAAACTATTATGCAACCAGCTTGGGAAACAAGCACTTACTTCTTTGTCCAGCGTTCGAAACATCTGATTGATCACACTTTCCAAAAAAAAGGTCATGGCTTCCCACTGCACAAATGATGGTGAGAATATGGAGCAGAGGCTGCTTTCTCCAGGTCCAGCTGTAAGAGAACAGGATTTTAAGTAAACAGACACACACACACACACACACACTATAGGATCGCAGAAGACACCAGGCCAGGGGGGCCTCAGAAACCACTAGGTCACGTCACAGTTGAAGGAACAGGATAGTCTAACCCTGCTCAGCCAAGGAAGAGAAAACGATAAGAAGCAGAAAGGGGTCCTTATCCTGCCTCCACCTCTAAAAATGAGCTATCTGGATTTACGTCTCTGAGCCTTGTCTGCAAAACCAGTTGGACTATTGAATGAGAATATACACATAATCATCAAAACCAGTGCCTGGCCAATTAGACAATTGAGAAATATTAATTTCCCCTTCCTTCCCCTTTATAATCTGTCCATGGGAATCTAAATAAAGATATCTAAGACCATAAAGAATCCCTCCAACAAGGAACGGATATAAAGATACAAAACGCTGCTTCACATCCAGCTCATGACAACTCCAAGGGCTGTGTGCAGATAATGGTGCCACCCTCCAAATTCACAAGTATCATCGAAGCACATCACTCCAACAGCAAGGCACAGGCCAAAGGAATCACAAAATATTTTTCTTGCTACTATATAGTGCTCACATTTACTAGCTTCATCTTGGTACACAACCTATTCGGGCCTCCATGAATATTCAAGCTACTAACAGATACCAGGGACCTTCAGAATAAATTGTGAATACACAAAACTGAACGTCCCATGAATGTCAAGTAACTAGTGTACTTGCTAACTGATCACAGTGTGGAGCTTTTCCAAAGCAGACTTAAATCCTTCCCTTAAAATCCTCTCACCTGCGCATGCATTCATAAGATGACAGACAGAAGATACAGAGAATTTACCTGGCCTACGCTTTTGGGTAGAGGGGGCTTATTTTGATGTTACATAAAGTGACATTTCCCAAAGACTTGGAGGGGAGCTGAGCAATATGGGAAACCCCTGCACTGCTCCTGCTGAATATAACAAGCCATTCTTTTCCAGTTTAAGAGAAATGCTATGCAAGAACTTGGTTGAAAAGCTTTACAAAGTTAGGTTGAGACATGTAATTTGTTAAGATGGTGCCTGAGGTGAAATAGTAAAATAATCAAGAAACAACTGGTTGACTCTGTTAGAAAAGAAAAATGAAGGCAAAACTGATAGGGTCATGGTTTTACCCTAATTAAAACAGAATTAAAATCTGGCATTGCATCCGTCTTCTCTGGCTGTTTTTTTCAATGAAAAGGCTCATTCTCTAGGATGGAAGTGGGCAGTGAGCAAAGCTATTTCTGAACACTACTATCATAATGTATTGATACGGGGCTCAGAGGTTTATTTCTATGCACAGTTTTGATAAAATACTTCACTATTGTTCAGGGGGGAAAAAACAAAAAAGTCTTACAGTTCATGGAGCCAGGGTCAATAGAAGTTGAGAGCTGATACTTTAGCCACTCCCCAGACATCTGAAAGCTAGTCTTGGGATCCAAACGACATGCTAACCTTATTACCTCTCCTTGTTGGGCCCGAGAGGCTGCCAAGAGAAAGACATGAATCAAGGATCAGCGTAATGTAGATACTTAGGCAATATTTATTCATTTATCCACCCCAAGAGAAAAATATTAAAAAAGATTTTGTTTTGAAGAAAGAATCTAACAAATGTTCACTAAAGCTTTGTTAACAAATCTAGAAATTTTCCAAAACAAATTCTAAGCTGTCACACCAGCTAAACCCTCTAAGTAGCAAACCAAACAGAAACTCCCCTTTCTGTTGGAATTAAAAGATCAAGTTGGTACAGATGTAAAATGGTATGGCTGCTGAAGAAAATGGTCTGGCAATTCCTCAAAACATTAAACATGGAATTACCATATGATCTAGTAATTCCCTTCCTAGGCATATACCCTAGAAAAGTAAAAGTATACATTAATTTAAAAACCTGTACACAAATGTTACAACATGATTCTTAAAGCCAAGAAGTGAAAACAACTCAAGTATCTATCAACCTATCAATGGATGAATAAAATGTGGTATATTCATACAATGAAATATTATTGGCAATAAAAGAAATGATAAATATTACATGATAAAAGTTTGTCATTACATGATAAACATTAAATGATAAAAGTACTGATAAACAACATAGATTAATTGTTAAAATATTACACTAAGAGAAAGACAGCAGTTATCAAGACAATACACTGTTTGATTCCATTTATATCAGATATTCAGAATAGGTTAAATAAAGAAAAGTAAATGAGTGTTTTTCCAGAGGGATAAGAGGGTTGGGAGATGACTGCTAATTGTTACAGGGTTTCGTGAGATCAAAAAACATCTTAACATGGACTGTGGTTGTAAAACTCTGAAAATACACCAAAAAATCTCCACTGCATTGTATACTATAAACAAGTGAACTGTATGATAAATGAATTATCTCAGAAAAGTTGTTATTGAAAAAAGGTGGGGGGAGGGGGTGTGGAACCCAGCTATAGAAAACCTAGAAGAGAATTAGGAATCGTGAGCTTTTCTTCTCTTTTTTAGAAAAAAAGACCTACAAAGTAACATGGTATTTAATTCTAATATATTTAAAAAATCAAAGTGCTTTACATATGGTTACCATCTCTCAACATCAATGTCCAAAGGCAGTGTGCATGTGCGTGTTTTAAGAGAGAATACCAAGCTTGGAATGAGTGCAATCCCAGCGCCCTCTGCAATGTGCAAGTGGAGATTAAACAGACTGCTGTCCACACTTGGGGAGGGGGGACTTCCCAGGTGGCGAAGCGCTAAAGAATCCACCTGCCAAGCAGGAGACGTGGGTTCGATCCCTGGGTCGGGAAGATCCCCTGGAGAAGGAAATGGCAACCCACTCCAGTATTCTTGCCTGGGAAATCCCATGGACAGAGAAGCCAGGCGGGCTACAGTCCACGTGGTTGCCAAAGAGTCAGACATACGACCTGGTGACTAGACAACAATGACAACATCCAGGCTCGGGGCTCTAAAATACAGAACCCCAGCTCATGCACCATGACTCAGCGCTAGGTGCCACGCCGAGACTGCTGGGAGAAATTTCAGGCCAGTTCACTCACAGTTGAAGAAAGCATTGAAGTCCTCATCGCTATCAAAATCAAATCGAGAGTATTCACAGCTAGGGCTGTCAGTTTTAGAAGGAAAGCCCATCTGGAAAGAGAAAGGTAATTGGGGGACGGAATGAAAATGGACCCACCGAAAGAGTCTTCAATTTCAGGAGCTCAGAGACCTTTCATTTAAGAAGAGCTAAGGGTTTACATGAGGTAAGTGTTTTATGATAAATAACTGCTTCTGGTCTACACTAAGTCCACAATTTCCTCCCAGTTGGAACAGTCCTGGGAGTTGCAGAAAGAGAACATTTTTCTCTGATACTGTCTTCCAAGTTCCTCATGGAAAATTAAATTCTGAAATCACGTTTAAGGTCTTTGAGTATAAAGATGTCTCGAAATAAAGTGCTAATACAGCAAACAATAAGTAGAATTGAGTCTATTTGTCTTCTTAAATGTTAAACCCTGGGAATAAGCATGGGACTTTGTATGTTTCATTAAAAAAGTACCAAAGACCATGACGGCAGAGATCTAGAACACAGTGTGCTACCTGAATCCCCCGAGGAAATAAGAGAATCCTTGAATGGGTCCCATTCTCTGATTTTATAAGTCAAGAATAAGTATTTGTCAGTTGCCAAGAACCTTGAGGAGACCTCCGAGTGTTCATAAGCAACTCTCGACTGAGGTAGTGAGCAACCTGCTTTCACTCTCCCTTTCTTCTCATTCACGTTCCTGACTCTCATTTGACCTTCAGAAAGTCAGATATTAACTTCGTTTTGGCATCCCCCTGACTCCACCCTCCATTCTGCTTTTAGCTTCTGAAAAGCAATGATCACATTTTATGGTCATGGTCACTACTCTCATTCTATCACTTTTTCCTAGCACTTGGCTCAACACTTGGCACATAAGTTCTCGCAAGTATGAAAGAGTTGACATAGTAATGAGTAGACATAGTAACGAGTTCTTTCTTTTTAAGGAATAAAAGACTAATATGCCTAAGGAAAGGATCTCAGTGACCAACACAGGGCTGTCAATAGAGCCACCTAAGTCTTAAGATGTGTATTCACCTACATTCCACTTTAGGGTCCCACTGCATACCTTGACCAAGTTAGTCATAGAAGCACGCAGATATTTTGGTATTATTGCTAACAGTAAAGGGTCTCGGGAGAGGATCTCATGTCGAAAGAGGGCTCCCCAAGTCATCTGAGTTGAAGAGCGCAAAAACTAAAGGAAAAAAAGAAAAACACTCGGTTTAAGGGTTTAAGTTTTATATAACCAAGACTATTACTTAGCTCAGCAATTATCCACTATATTTTTCCATGGAAATAGAGCTCTGTAATACTTTGACTGAAACTGCCCACACTGGAGTACATCAGCAATGACTGGTCACTACGGACCATACAGTAAAGACAGACAGATGGTGGGTCCAGTGCAATACCCAGAGAATGAGCTGAACTCTACCACTTTCTCTTTTATGCAAGAAAGCATACAGACAACTCAGGATGATACCACAAGGAAAATCTTGGATTGGATGAAATTAATTTTATAATAACACAATTAATTAGACTTTTTAATTAAAAGTATGTTTATAGCAAATAACCTGAGAAACACCTCACATCTGATTGAGCATTATCAGAATGATATTACCTGAGGAGGTAATTGCTGATCTAGACTGCAAAAGCTAACTTGGGAAGAAGATGCGGCAATTCTCTTAATGAAATCCCACTAGAGTAATTCCCCAGGATCTTAAGAGTCACATTTTATATGTGAGCTGCTAATTATTTCAGGTCATAGCACTTGATTTTAATTTACTAACTAAAATTTTGATTAGTTATCGCCATAAAGTTTACCTGACTTGGATGAGTTGTGAAAGCAAGAAAAGATTCCAGGTATTTTCCAAAGTTTGCTGGTATTTCTACATCAGAATCCACACCCTGTAGGACAAAAAGGTCGCTATATTAATAATGCTGATGAGGAGGTCAGGGTGGAGAGTGGAGTAAGACAACTTATATCCTCAAAACTTTCAGTTTTGAAAGGACTTTATTAAACTTCCTTGTGGCCCAAGGAAGACATCATTTCAAGGGCAAAAACCCAGAAAAGCTGCTTTACCTCAATCATCGTTAAAATCTATTCTGTGATCAAACAGTAAAACAAAAGAGCATTCATGGACTTCCCGGTGGTTCAGTGGCTAAGAATCCACCCGCCAGTGCAGGGGACACAGGTTCGATCCCTGGTCCAGGAAAAGACTCTACAGGCCTCAGGGCAACTAAACCTGTGCACCACAGCTACAGAGCCCACTCGCCTAGAGCCTGTGCTCTGCAACGAGAAACCACCGCAATCGAGAGCAGCCCGGCTCACCACAACCAGAGAACACCCTTGCACAGCAATGAAGACCCAGCACAGCCACAAGTAAATGAAAAAAAATTTTTTTTAAAAAAAGAATATTCATTTCAGAAATCACCTATTTCTTCAGACCTGGTCTAGTCACATTTCTGTGACTCAGCCTATTAAATAATCCCTTGATGGTACACATGTTATGCCTGAAGTTCTATCCCCTCAAGCCATTCAAGCCACCAAAAAAAGGCACTGACATCAAGTACAAAAGTCTGTACCAACATTCGATCTTTTAACGTATAAGAGAGTTATTTTCAGGTCAATCAGACTAAAGATTTTTTTAAAAAATAATTCAGTAATATATCCTTTAATTTGGGAAAAGCATTCTTTATTTGAATCCATGTTTCATGACCTAATAGGACTTTAAAGGGTAAGGCACCAGGCAGACTGAAGTTTTACAAGTACCAAAATGAAGAGAAGCAACACTGATTTTATGGAATAACAGGTGTGAACATTTACTATAGATATTAATAACTGACATTAAATAAATCTATATCATTCAAATTCAATTAAGATAATTTAATCTACAGAATTATAAGAAATAATCTGTAGGACAACGTTCCCTCAGGCTAAAGTCAAGGGCATGTGTTACCCCTTACACAAACACCACTTGCTAAATCCTCTCCTCAGATGGCCCTGAAACCCTCCAGAAAGTGCTCACCAACAATGCACACAGCTGGTTGCCCAGAGCACGCAACACCTGACACAGTCTCTTCAGAAAGACGTAGTGTTTCTCGACTAAGCCTCCTCCGTCAGCGGTCCTGTGAGATGAGAAAACAGCGCCATTAGCAGCACATCAGGAACACCAAAGAGAGTCCCCTAGAATGGACTGTATGTGGTCTGTGCTCCAATATTCAAATTTCAGGTGACTGTTATTGTTGGAAAAAAAAAAAAAAAAAAAATCAACCCCCAAACCGCCACCCAAACACTGAAAGACCGATGAGGAACAGGGTTCCATGCAATCTCATCCTTTAAAAGGCACCCTAATTTGGGGTATTATATGGTACTGGGGTATTTTGGAATAGTAATGTTAACTCTAGGCATGACTCCACAAAACAATGCATATATGTATAAGAAACTGCACAAAAAGACAGTATACCTAGGAAGGACTTGGATCCCTAAGGAAGAATGTAGTAATTCCTTAAACCACTGACAAAATCAAAAGGACTATAATCAAGAGAATGAGGGACTTCCCTGGTGCTACAGTAGATGGGAATCCACCTGCCAATGTGGGGGATAAAGGTTCAATCCCTGGTCTGGGAAGATTCCACACGCTACAAAGCAACAAGAGAAACCACTGCAATGAGAAGCCTGTGCATTGCAACGAAGAGTAGCCCCTGCTTGTCACAGCTAGAGAAAGCCCACACACAGCAATGAAGGTCCAAGTACTGCCAAGAATAAATAAATAATAAATAATTATTAAAGAGAATGAAAAGATAAGTGATAGACTAGGAGAAAATATTTACAAAAGACACATTTGATAAATACTATTATACAATATACACAAGAACTCTTAAAACCCAATAAGAAAAAAAATCTGATTTAAAAAGTGAGTCAACAGACACCTTATCAAATAAGATACCCAGATGGGAAATAAACATATGAAAAGAAGCTCCCCATCAAATTGCTATCAGGGAATTGCAAAATACAAAAACGAGATAGCACTACACACCTATCAGAATGGCCAAAATTTGTAACTCTGAGAACACCAAATGCTGGGGAGGATAAAGAGCAGCAGGAACTCTCATTGCTGGTGGGAATGCAAAATAGTTCAGCCACTTTAGAAGACAGTTTGACAGTTTCTTATAAAACTAAACATACTCTTACTATATGATTCAGTAATCACACTCCTTGGTAACTACCCAAAGGAGCTGAAAACATCTCTATACAAAAATCTACATATAGATATTCACAGAAGCCTTATTCATAATTGCAAAAACTTGGAAGCAACCAAGATGCTCTTTAGTAGGAGAATGGATAAACTTTGGTACATCCACACAATAGAATATTAATCAGTGGTAAAAAGGAATGAGCTGACAAGTCATCAAAGACATGGAGGAACTCTAAATACATAATCCCGAGTGAAAAAAACAACTTGCAAAAGAAAATAACCATTTGCAAAGGCAACACACAAGACTTTTGACAGTCCCTTGGACTGCAAGGAGATCAAATCAGTCAATCCTAAAGGAAATCAACCCCAAATAATCATTGGATGGCCTGATGCTGAAGCTGAAACTCCAATACTCTGGCCATCTGATGCAAAAAGCCGACTCATTAGAAAAGACCCTGATGCTGGGAAAGACTGAAGGCAGGAGAAAAAGCGGACAACAGAAGATGAGACGGTAGGATGGCATCACCAACTCGATGGATATGAGTTTGAGCAAGATCTGGGAGTTGGTGAAGGACAGGGAAGCCTGGTGTGCTGCAGCCCATGGGGTCGCAAAGAGTCGGACACGACTCAGAGACTGAACAACACAACATCCTAGAAAAGGCAAAATTATGGAGAAAGTAAAAAGATCAGTGGTTGCCAGGGATTTGGGTGGGAGAGGAAAGAACACGGAGAGCACAGAAGATTTTAAGGGCAGTGAAGAAACTCTGTAGGTTACTATACTAACGTTGAAACCCAAAGCCTGTACCCATAAAAGGTAGAACGTAATATGTGTAACATAATGTATAACACACTGTGTGTCACTGTAAGTTCCTCATCCATTGTAACATCTGTCAGATCATAGAAAAAATAAAGAGTTCCAGAAAAACATCTACTCCTGCTTTATTGACTATGCCAGAGCCTTTGACTCTGTGGATTATAACAAACTGTGGAAAATTCTTCAAGAGCTGGGAATACCAGACCACCTTACCTGCCTCCTGAGAAACCTGTATGTAGGTCAAGAAGCAACAGTTAGAACCAGACATGGAACAGACTGGTTCCAAATTGGGAAAGGAGTACGTCAAGGCTGTATACTGTCACCCTGGTTATTTAACTTATATGCAGAGTACATCAAGTGAAATGTTGGGCTGGATGAAGTACAAGTTGGAGTCAAGACTGGGAAAAATATCAATAACCTCAGAAATGCAGATGATACTACCCTTCTGGCAGAAAGCAAAGAGGAACTAAAGAGCCTCTTCATGAAGGTGAAAGAGGAGAGTGAAAAAGCTGGCTTAAAACTCAACATTCAAAAAACAAAGATCATGGCATCCGGTCCCATCACTTAATGGTAAATAGATGAGGAAACAATGGAAACAGTGACAGACTGTTTCTGTGGGCTCCAAAATCACTGCAGATGGTGACTGCAGCCATGAAACTAAAAGATGCTTGCTCCTCGGAAGAAAAGCTTTGACAAACCTAGACAGCATATTAAAAAGCAGGACATTACTTTGCCGACAAAGGTCCATCTAGACCAAGCTATGGTTTTTCTGCTAGTCATGTATAAGCTGAGCACTGAAGAATTGATGCTTTTGAATTGTGGTGTTGGAGACTCTTGAGAGTCCCTTGGACTGCAAGGAGATCCAACCAGTCAATCCTAAAGGAAATCAGTCCTGAATATTCATTAGAAGGACTGATGCTGAAGCTGAAAAACTCCAATACTCTGGCCATCTGATGTGAAGAAATGACTCATATGAAAAGACCCTGATGCTAGGAAAGATTGAGGGCAGGAGGAGAAAGGGAAGACAGAAGATGAGATAGTTGGATGGCATCACTGACTCAGTGCACATGAGTCTGAGGCAAGCTCCAGGAGTTGGTGATGGACAGGGAAGCCTGGTGTGCTGCAGTCCATGGGGTTGCAAAGAGTTGGGCAAGACTGAAAGACTGAACTGAACTGAAGTTCATCAACTCTAACAAATGTATCACTGCTGTGGGGGGAGGTCTATAATGGAGAGGCTGCGCATGTGCGGGGGCAGGGAGTACATGGGAAATCTCTGTACCTTCCCCTGAATTTTTCTGTGAACCTTAAACTGCTCAAAAAACATAAAATCCTTTTTAAAAGACTATATTAAAAACATTAACCTGGTGTCACATTTCTCCAAGTCATTTAGTTCATGTGAATAAGCACTTAGGTGCTATTTTAGAGTGCAAATATCTTTTTAAATTAAAAAGACAATTTTTATTTAGTGGCAAAACCTGACCTAAAATGATGTAGTACAATTCACACTAACAAGAATTAATCAGAAAAAAAAGAAAAAAAATTAAAAAAAAAAAAAAAAAAAAAAAAATTAATCAGGACTGGTGTGGACAGCAGCCACGGAGGCAGTACACTGTAGCGCAAAAAGCATGGGCCTCGGGGTAAGTAAGACCTAGGAGCTACTGATGCTGAAAGGCAGTGTGGCACCATGGTTTCTGGTGCTGGCTCTGAAGTCTGACCACCTGGTCTGAGTTACAGCTTTACTAACCAGTACCAGTGGCACTAATGGAGATGGAATACTTCAGTGGGAATGTCATAATCTTTAGGGAAGTAAGAAATGGGACTTGGAAACAGTAACTAAACTGGCCACCCAAAAGACACATTATTCATTTAATTAACATGCCTCCTTAAAAACAGAGCTTTAGTATCCACAGGGAAGAAAGCCATCATACAATCTGTGTTAGAACGGACAGTGAGAGAGTTCAAGTAATATATATGTGTCTCACATCTTTTCATTTGTCCTTGGCACCAAAAATGAAGAGTATGGAAGAAAAGTGGGTGTTGTGACAGTTTCAATTACTTCTAACACACAGTTCTATCTGACTCCTGGGTAAGAGACACATATCAGGAAATGCTTTAATATTTTCCAGAGCAATTAGAAGAAAATAAGCACAAGCCACTATTTCAGGACCTAGAATGTGTTTACAGGTTGGAGGAATGTGAGTGGGTGCTAAATCAACAGCCACAACTTATTTCCAGCAGAAGGTCTTCAAAAGGTGAAACAGTCCCTTTAAGAGTGTCTGATTTTTCTTCTAAAAACACAGGGAATTCCTGGTGGTCCTGTGATTAAGAATCTGCCTTCCAATGCAGGGGACACGGGTTCCATTCCTGGTTGGGGAACTAAGATCTCACATGCAACTAAGCCTGTGTACCTCGACTAGAGAGCCCACATACATTGCAGCCAGAGAAGCCTATACACTGCAATGAAGACCAGCATAGCCAACACACACACACACAGACACAGACTCACACCCACAGCAAAATAAACCATAAGAACTTCACACTGTCCTTAGAATAAAGCTCAAACTTAAAACAAAAACAAAAAAAAAAACAGTTGACTGACTGCCAACAGTCAGATAGGAACTTTGGATATATCCAAGTAAGATACAAAAATGACAGAGAAATTAGAAATCACATAGAAAAGTAGACACTCACTGTGCAGCGGAGAGTATATAATGCATGGCAACATCTCCAAATAAGACCATCAAGGGCTTCCGGTCTTCCAACTTGCCCTAGACCCAATTTTAGGGAAACACAGGTAATACAAACTATGTTACTAAAGAATTCTAAGTACTAACAACTTCTACGCCTATATAATCAAATATACTGACTTCCTAATTTTCACATAGCCCTGGGGCTAACTGAACACTGGAAAGAGGTCAACTCTTTAAATTGAAATCTGGATAAGACATATTTTAAAATGTGTTGGTACTCAATTAAATAAATGAATAAAAATTAAATATGCTGGGTAATAATGATGATATGAAAGCAAATTACATCTAACATTCTTCATGGAGAAAAAGTCATGATCTTATTTGTTAGCCAAATCAGCTATAAAGTCAGTTCAGTCACCTTCTACGATTCTTTGACATAATACTATGAGTTTTAACATGACACTTATATAGTTTTTTAAATGTGAAGCACCAAAACCCACAAATGTTTCAAGACCCACATAGCCCTACACATCTCTGTATATCCTGCCAGTGGATTCCTAGCATACCGGCAAACTTGTCCAAAAGGATGGAGATAGGTAGGTTGGTGTCAAGTAAAACAAACAAAACACCCAAACCCTTAGATGTCGTTCACCACAACATGGAATGGAACACACATATGCATCCCTCAGAGGCTGAGGATCAAAGTCAGCCTGAAGTGGTAACTTACTTTCCTGCTGACGGCGATGAGAAGACACTCAGCTGCTCCCAGCTGAAGTTCCTGTTCGTTCAGGAGCAGGCACAGCACCTCCAGGAGTTTGCAGTTCTCAGCAGTAATGTGACTCATGGGCACCCAGTCAATGTAGCCTGCCAGAGTGTTCAGTGCCGCGACTCCTACTCGACAGTTCGCTTGGGCCTGCATGAAAAGAAGTAACTTTTAACCGCTAACTCCTCACTAACAGGTAAGGCTGTGGTTATACCCGACCTCCTCCTGTTTTCTAATTTTAAAAAGAAAACAATGGAAAGAAAAGTGCTCATGCAACAGTTACTGATCAGCAACTCAAAGGTTTTTTCTGATACACAATCATTTCTCAAACAACGGCACCTCAGTGTCCGTCAATAAGACCACATTGGCATGTGTGGTCATCTTATGCCCTTCCAAGAAATCTCAGATAATATAATTTTAACTCCCTTTCACCATAGCTCAGTGATCAAATAAACCAAGGCTGAGGGAATTCTCTGGCGGTCCAGTGGTTAAGACTCTGTGGGTTCAATGCTGAGGGTGTGGGCTTGCTCCCTGGTAGGGGAACTGAAGCTCCCACAGCTCCACAGCACGGCCAAAAACAGAACAAAACAAAACAAAGCTGAGGTCACCCTCCACCAGGTGTATGTATCCCTGTACCCAAAAGTCTCAAAAAAAGCCCCCTTCCAGCTCCGCAGAGAGCTCTTACCTTTGACTCCTGAGAATTATCTGTCTTCTGAAAGAAAAGAAGTATAAGGATCTAATGTTTTTAATGAACAAAAGGCCGTGTAATAACTTTCCACCCCCATAATCTAGGCCCTCAAACAATGATTTTCAAATAGACTCAACTTTTAATTTTGGAACAGAAAGACAACTTTACTAAGAACACATAACTGATATTCTCGAGAGGAGGACAGGTTGTTTTAGTTTTAGTAATATGACAGAAGGTTAATATTTAAAGAGCTTACATAAATTTATTAGAACATTAAAATCCAAAAAGACAGTTTCAAAGTGCAGTTTACAAAGAAATACAACTAACAAATGAACAATGGAAGCAGGCTCAGCACTGCTATTGATGAAAAGAAACAGTTAAAAATTTAAGTATTAGCAATTTTTCCATATTAAAATAGAGACAAATTATAACTGGCAAAGGTATACTGAAGTGATGTAATGTTAGTGGAAAAAAGCAAGAGGCAAAATTAAAAGAGTACAATTTATGACCATGTATATATGGACATAACTGTAGGAAAACCACATACACAAGGAATATTAAATGCTAAATAGACCAAAATAATGTCTGTTCAGTAAATTAAACAATTTATAATTTTTTAAGCAGGAGTAGCAACTCCTGAAGTACTTGAAAACTTACCACCATTAGCATCATAGAAGCTTTGTTTTATAATTCTTTTTTTCAACTTTCAAAAGGTATTTTTTCTAACAAAAAACAAGTATTAAGCCTTCACCAGTGCTGATCAAGGAGGGGTGTTAATGGGATAGAGATGAGTAGAATCCTTTCACAAGTATCTACTGATGCTGCTCGAGAAGGAAAAGGGATCCAGGCAACAACAGCCCAGTCCAGCCTTGACCCTCTACTCCAACAAGCCTGCATTACCATTCGGATCCTATTCTTCTGCCCCTAGGACCAGTGTAGGAGCCAGGGGATAGACAGGGAGAGTAAGCCTACACATCCCATCCTCGTTTACCATTCAGTCTACTGCCCAGGGAAGGGGAAAGGATGGAAGCGGAGAAGGAACTACGAGCAAACTAAAAAGTTGCAGGTACAAGAAATGTCCCTTGGCATGCCCTGGTCCTGGGAGCCTGGTTTAACAGATGGAGAAAACAGAAACTGAGGCTAAAGAAAAACACCAGTGAATGTTTTTCTAACTTGTGTCACCCTGCTCTAGCATATTGGCTAGATGTCTAGGGCATCGAAGCATTCATAATTTGTTCATTTCTCTTAGGGATTAAATCTCCTAGGGGAAAATAAAAAGAATACCTCTTTCACTCTCAATACACACAGGTTTTTTCAATTAAAATACTTTGATATTTTCTTTTGAAAAATCCTGGGGAGGTATTTTGGGGGAAAGAGTCCATTCTAGTAAAAAGGATGGGGCTTGAATTCCCCACAATCATTAATCAGGGGATCTCCAGTAATTACTCTCTGAAACTTGGTTTCTTCATCCATAATATGGAAACAATAGTTTTTGACTCAGGGTTGAGGATTAAATAACGTGTAAAGCATGAAAAAGTATATAGCATAATATCAGGTACGCATTGTGTCTCCCTACCCTGACAGCTAACAATACCTTGTCTTATCATTTGTGTTAGTATTCTAGAGCTCTCAAAATAAACTCAAGGAAGCTGCTGAGGGCAGAAAAAATAATGAATCTTAATGAACACTATTTGTGTGAAATAAACATGTATGAGGATTCTATGTTACGGTTCTGAAACCTCATTCCTATTGACATTTTGGGTCAGATAATTCTTTATTGTGGAAAACAGTTCTGGGCACTACAGGATTCAGCAGCATGCCTGGCCTCTATCCACTAGATGTCAGGAGCAACCCCTAGGTGTGACAACCTGGATGGCAAAACTGCCCTCCCCCTGAAAACCACTGTACTAAATTTTTAAAAATTCAGCTTCATTTTTACACTATCTCAGGAATTTTCTTACTAAAAAGGGAATTATTTTTTCTAGTATGTTCGGAACTCATTGAATTGAACCTCCTAGAAACTTAATTCCAGTTTTTCCTGTCATCTTTCTGTTTTGCTTATAAAATAGCCTTTTCTTTTACTGACCTGAACACCCTAGTTCCTTGCTGCAGGATTAACTTCAAAACACACACAAACCCACTCATATCAGAAAACAGAACTTGACGAAAGGTGGGGGGGTTATAATCGGTATCCCTTACCACTTGCTGGTACTTGTTTACATTTTCTTGAAGTGTGTTAAGGAGAAAACTGAAGATTCTTTCCATGTTCTGGGTTAACGTTTGTTGGATATCCCTTCGTCTTTGAGGGGGTAGTGTCTGAAAGGTCACTACATCCTCTGCCAGCCGCAAAAGAATGAACATCACTAATTCAGTCTGTGTTTCCTATACCAACAGAAAGAAGGTAGTTAAATATGTTTTTTTTTTTTTTTTTAATTGGGCTATGAATAGCTGATTTACGTGAAAACATGTTTTGCATTATAAATATGACCAAAGGCTCTTTTCTGCTGACAGGGCAGACAAACAAACCAGAAAAACTTGGAAGAGCAAACAAAAACAAAACCCTGAATTGATACAGCCGTACTGCATACCCCTTGTTTGGAAAGAGTGTCCAATTCTACTAGCATGTCAGGCCAGTGCTGTGGCCACTCCCGTTTGATCATTTCTACTACAATTCGAGACAGAACATCTTTAATATGGTTCTCCTCTTCCAAAATGTTCAGTGTTCCCTGCAAAAGAGTAAGTGACATCAAGAGGTTTGCAAGACTGAATTCAAGGGAACAAACTGGGCTGTAAGAGTGTAGAAAACTTAGGAGCAGGCCTACTTTCAAACTAAACAAACAAACCTGTTCTCCATGTCTGAGTCACCTGTCCTGCATTCTCACTAATCATTCTTCCCTCTTAAAGCTTAACAGAGGTTGCATCAGCTAATAAAATGGCTTTCACACAGAGCAAGGAAGACATCCCTGTTCTTCTTTACAAACTGAAGAGACTTTCATATGATTGTTTCATTTTGTATGAGGGCCAGAGTAGAAGAGTATGGAAATAAGGAATACACTGAAAGGCTGACAAAGTGAGAGATTCAGGAGCAACTGAATATTTTCCTAATTGTTCTAGCTTTAGAAGACACAGGAAGACCATTATTGGGACTCTCTTCTCAAGTCTGGTATCAAGTGTAATGGATTAAGATTTCTATCACATCTCCCCAGAACTAACAAAATATAAATCCTAGCTAGCTAAGTTAATAATTTTGAAGGGAATTTTTTTTTCTATCAAAGACATTAGACTTTGGGGACGAAAAGGGGCATGAATTCCCCTTTTCATGTCCTTTGTAAAAAAGAACATAAAGGCTGTGGATTCTAAATGTGTTTATAAAGCTATAGTCTAACTCCCAAAACAAACTCATTTAGCCTATTTTTTTTATTGCTAGTAACATAAAATAATTCAGTTTAAAATAAAAGGAAACAAACAGCAAAGTGTAATCTAATTTAGAACTGATTAATCTAAGACTTTTATTCATCTGTTAAAAATGTTTACTATCTCTACCCTGTCTTCATAATTTTAAAAATAGAAGTCAACACATACGGGATTAATTAACCCAAGTAAATGGGATGAACTGTGATTTCTAGTGATGGTGGTTCTTTTTAACTTGAAGGTAACATTTAATATTATATAAAGTTGTTTGACCTATGTAGAACCCATGAATTTTTACACAAATGCTACATTGGAAAAGTCACACTTTGTCTAAACTACCTCGTAAACGCAAGTCTTCCAATCAACCATTCCTTACATTTGCGATCAGCTCCATGACACTGTTCTTCAGATAGACCTTCTCCAATCGAGACATGTTGTTCCAACGAAACCTGGCCACCAAAATGCATAAAGTCAACAGAACGACATTATAAGCCTTCTCTTCAGAAGAGATTAAGCTTTGATTCCTATGTTAAAATTATGCTGGTGATTTTATTCAGAAATTATACTCTCGACTTTGTATCCTTCAAAAACCGGACAGAAAGAGTCCACATTTAATTAAAATGCTAAAAGCAAAAAAAGAGTTTAATATAGACAGAGACCCCGTTAATTAGAATCCAGGTAGGATCTGTGCACAGATGAGCTTTCCCCCTTGATTTTACTGACAGACCATAAGCAAATACATAGCCAGGACAACTACAGCAACGTAGCTGGTTTTCAGAAACTAGAACCTGACAATACTAACTCCCCTTCTATACTTGCTTTGTTTAGTAACGCTAAGTTGTGTCCGACTCTTTGCAACTCCATGGACTGCAACACACCAGGTTTCCCTGTCCTTCATCCCCCGGAGTTTGCTCAAATTCATGTCCATTGTGTCAGTGATGCTATCTAACCATCTTAGGCTTAGAAAGTAATAACAGCACAATTCCAGAAAAACTGTGATTAAATCTTAAAAGCTGGTGGATTCTTCAGATAAGCAATAGGAGACTCAAGTTAGAACGGGTTTTTAGTTATTCTAGTATAATCCTGCTTAGAATCCTGCCATGCACACTCAAAACTTAAGGAAAAAGAAAAGAAATTAAAGGCAGTGTCTTTCTAGTGTCTAATCAGATATTTATTGACCTGTACACTGCATTATTCTAAAAAGACTGAGGTCGGTGGGCATATATTAGGAGCTCAATAAATACTAGCTACGTGACTGTGAACTAATATTTGCAGAGTGCTTATTAGTATGTACCACGTACTTTACACAGATGAAGAAACTAGGGAAAGGTTAAGTTCTGAATGAGAGCTCCCATGAGGCTGTGATGACCTCTAGGAAGCATTCCTTTCTCCCTGGGGATTGCTCTTTTCTACTCATCTGAAGACTATCTCTAAGAGTTATACAAGAAATAAAGATTTGCTCTCTCACATACTTGACAACGTGTTCCAGGATCTGAAGGCCAAAATGTCTGACGATGGCAATTTGTGTTTTCTCAGCCAACCGCAAACCACAAGGGACACAGACAGGGCACTTTTCTTTAAACTCCTCACAAAACTGAAAAAAACAAAAGTTAGTGTTTCCCTTAGGAGCCAAGAGAAAGTGGGACTAGGAAAAAAAAAAACAACTCCAACCTGAGCTACTAAGTGGCAAAATTTAGATAAATATTATATAAAGGATTATTTTCACTTTGATAGTTCCAGATTTCCCAGGCAATGGCCAATTAGTGTTGGAAAAAATAAAAAATAATGTGACCTAAATGAGTAAAACACTGTTACGAGATAAACCGCTGAAGCACATAGGGGTGAAATGACAATTACTAGGATTAAAAACCTTTGGTTGGGGGAGGAATAAAGCAAATGTGGAAAAGTCTTTACAACTGCTGAGTTTAGGTGATAGGTATACACAAGATCATTACAGTATTCTGCTTATGCTATTCCATGGTAAAACAACAGACAGAACCCAAATATTTCTGATTCCAAATTCTATGGCATACATCTATACATTGTAAAACTTCCTCCAAGTGATGCTCGCTCTACTTCATGAAGTTACATCTCTTAAAACACACACAGTACTGTTCCAGTGGTCATTTCTCATTGCCCACGTACATTGTTTGATGGGGGAATAAACTCAAATCGTATTAGCATCCCCATTTGTTTTGTATTCAGTTCAGTTCAGTTGCTCAGTCCTGTCCGACTCTTTGTGACCCCATGAACCGCAGCACGCGAGGCCTCCCTGTCCATCACCAACTCCCGGAGTCCTCCCAAACCTATGTCCATTGAGTCGGTGATGCCATCCAACCATTTTTTCCTCTGTCGTCCCCTTCTCCTCCTGCCCTCAATCCTTCCCAGCATCAGGGTCTTTTCCAATGAGTCAGCTCTTCTCATCAGGTGGCCAAAGTACTGGAGTTTCAGCTTCGACATCAGTCCTACCAATGTTTTGTATTAGCTTTCCCAAAATACACAAGAATCAGTCTCAGTAGTAGAGAAACTGGCAGTCAAGAAAACTACTTTCAGGAAACCAAAATGCCCTTGCTAAAATGCAAAATAAGTGGTAGAAGTTCAACTTTGCGCAAAATAGTCTAAGAATATCACACAGGAAAAAACATGGGGGTGGGGGGGGATGAGAATTAAGCCAGAAATATCCAAGACACCGAAGTGGGTTAGGGAGAAGTGTAGGGATATAAGTAAAAGGGCACTAGAGAGGCTGGAGCTCGGTTAGGGCGAGTCAGGAGTGTGTGCCAGCAGGGAAACGTTTAGTGTTGGGAGACTATAAAGAATGTGGCCGATGTCGGGGACGGGTTGGACACGTGCTCCACGCGAAGGAGATGGGAGGCAGGAATGTGGGGGTTAGGAGAATAAAGTGGGTTCAGCCAGCTGTGGAGGGGATCCTGGTGCGGAGAAGAGTAAACAGAAGCGGGGAGGGGGGAGGAGAGGGCAGTGGGGAGTGTCGGTCAGAAGAGACGGCCACAGTGAGGTAGGGACCGGAGCGTCCCGGGAAAAGGGTAGGCGCGGCGAGCAAAGAAGGCGGGGAGTGGGAAGAGGCGCGGGAGAGCTGCAAGGGGGAGGGCCCCCCGGGGTTGGGACCGAGGTCCAGGGGCCGCGTGGGCGGGAGACGGCCAGCGTCGTGGGCTGCGCCGGAACGGCTGAGGCTGGGGGAGGGTCTCGGGGCAGGCCCGGGTCGCCAGAACTCAGATACCTTGAGGGCTTCCAGCCGGTAACGCTGGGTGGAGCTGGGGTCCATCATGATCGTCACCGCTTTCACCAGCTGCTCGCACAGCGCGTTCACTCGATCCATCGCCATGAGCACTGCCACGCACCACGAGCGCGCAGCACCGCAGTCCTGGGAGCACGAGGCACGGACGGCTCCGTCGGCGGGACCACACGCTGGTACCGGGCCGCGGCGGGCCGAGGCGGGGCGGTGAGGAGCAGGAGGAGGAGCGTGAGCCGCCGAAGATCCAGCCGGGAAAGAGCCGGCGCTGCGCACGCGCCCGACGCACCAGTGCGCATGCGCCCGCGGAAGTGGCGGCTCCCCTATGACGGTTGCTCCTTGGTGGGCGGAGCGAGAGACTTGGGGGCCGCGGCACGCAGGCGCGTCAACGGTCCCCGGAGGCGCGCGCGCTGTGTAATTGTCAGGAAGGCGGTGTGCCGGTCGCGCTGGCCTAGGCTGGACCCGCCCGACTGTGCTGGCAGCTGCCTAGGCGAGAGCCGTCTGCCACCCTCGGTTCTTTTCTCCGTCGTCCCGGGGAACAAATCTGTCTCGAAACCGACTGATCCGTTCCCAGAAAGGGGACAAATATTCAAGACCGCTTTAACGTCCTTCCAGTGGACATCTAGCCCAGTCTCGGCGGCGTCCGCGGGTGGCGATTTTGCCAAGTGTCGTCACATTGGTAAGAGAATTTAGAACCGTTCGGTATCTCTGTTTTTAGACTTTTCATGTTGCCTTGGTTATTGGTTGTATAATATAGCAGTGATTGAGGACAACATTGGACCGAAATTACAGTTAAGTAGAAAGCATTGCTTACAGAAAAGGCCCTCGTATTGCCTTTTAAGAGAATTTTTCTTGTGGGGAAAAATGGTAGCTCTTCAACTTCCCTCTTGTACTTGTTTTCCTTGGCTGTGTTATCAGCTGATAGGCACTAAATGTATTTTGTACAGATCTTGGTAAATCGAGATCGTTAAAGATGAGGAATTGCAAATACCGAAGGTTTGTACAGTTTTGGTCATTTGAGGTGTAGCCTAATCCTTATTCCCAAAGGAAAGTTTTAACATAGAGCGTATTTCACTTTTTATCTTTAAAAAGCTGTGCTTTCTCCAGCAAAATACGTAAACTGAAAACTAAAACAGTTAAAATCTAAATATCCGTTTTTGGTGTTTGAATATTTAGGAAATGTTTGCTGTACTTAAATCACTGCTCCCTGTTCCTACTCCACTTTTAGTATTTGTATCTAATATGGCACTTAGGGGTGTGTGTGTGACAATGTATTTACTATTTTTAATCTGATGTAAGTATGTGTGTGTATGTGTGTGTGTGTGTGAGAGAGAGAGGCATTGCATTTACTGTTTTTAATCCGAAGTGTGTGTGTGAGACAATGCATTTACTATTTTTAATCCGATGTAAATCTGTATGTGTATGAGACAATGCATTTACTGTTTTTTAATCCAGTATTAATCTGTTCGAAGACTACACAAAAGTCACTTCAGGGTAAAGTGATTTCTGGTATGTTATGGTTTAAAGTATTACATTCTGCCTGTTTTTGGTGAGTGGAATTTGTAAGGAATTAATGCCTTGACTACTATGATTTTTTGAAGTCATCATTTTTCCTCCCTAATCTTCCAGCTTTGTAGTAGCATGACACTTTTTTCAAGGTGAATGTTAATTTTTGACACTTAAAAAAAATAGTTGAGTGCTTACTCAAGTGTAAAACCTGTGTTCTCTCGTATTTAAATCATAAATTACTGGTATCTCCACAAATATCTTGTTTACGTTAGGTCAGTGGTTTCCAATCTCTGCTGCGCATTAGAGAGGACTTTTAAAAAATTGCAGTGCCCAGGCCACACCCATACTGATTAAGTTAGATGTCTGGTAGTAGAAGCCAGAAATCAATAGTGTTTAAAGGTTCCTAGGTTATTCCAATCTGTAGCAAAGTTTGGGAGCCACTGCTTTTGTTTACTAAAGCCTTCTTTCATATTTCTAACAATGTTAAATGAAAACATTAGCCTCTATCAACTTTATACGGTTTGTTCTTTGAATCTAGCATCCATACCTTTACATGTGTCTGTCTACAAATAGTGTGTAGTATTTTCTTTTTTTTGTTTGCTTTTGTCTTCAAAAGTTGAACATGAATAGATAGAAAATCAGCATTAGAACACTACAAACTAATTGTTACAGGCCAGATCCACTGATGGGTGCTCAGAAGTTCAAAATTTGAAGAGAAATGGGATATTTGCATAGTCTCAAAGTATGTCTTCTAAGAAAGGAAAAAATAGTAACTTTACAGTGAGAAACCTAGCAAACACTGTCACTATTCAATGATATGTTTACCATCACTAGTATTAAGACATAGTGACATCATGTACCTCCAAACATGATACATGACTCGAGAAAAGCAGAACATTTCCACAGTGTTCTTGCCTGGAATGCATAACCTCAGTCTTATCAAGAGAAAACATCAGGGCTTCCCTAATGGCTCAGTTGTAAGGAAGCTACCTGCCAATGCAGGAGACATGCATTTGATCCCTGACCCAGGAAGATCCCACATGCCTCAGAGCAATTAGGCTGGTGCTCTAGAGCCCGGGAGTCGCAGCTTCTAAAGTCTATGCACCTAGGGGCTGTTCTCCGCAACAAGAGAAGCCACTGCAGTGCAAAGTGCGCGTTGTGACTAGACAGTAGCCCCCACTCACAACTAGAGAAAAGCACAAGCAACAATGAAGACCAAACACAGCCAGAAATAAATAAAATTAATTTTTTAAAAGAATTTATTAAAAAAAAAGAAGGGAAAACAGACAAATCGAGAGATGTTTTCAAAGCAACTGAGTAGTTCCCTTTGAAAGTGTCCAGGTCATGAGAAACATGAAGTGGCACTGATTGGAGAAGACTAAGGAGATGTGATGACTAAGAATGGATCTTAAGCTGGATTCTGGAACCAAAAATGGACATTAATGGGTGTAACTGGTAAAATTCAAGTTAAGTTTGTAGTGTGAATATTATACTAATGTTCATTTTTTAGTTTTGATAGTTGTGCTGTGTAAAATGTAGCATTAGGGGAAACTTGGTATGGGAGAACCCTACTATATTTGCAACTTTTCTCTAAGTCTAAAAGTTTTTCAAAATAAAAAGTTTTAAAGTTCACATGAATGCTTTGATATTATATATTATTTTGTACTTCTCTTTACCCTGAATTTATATTTGAAATTTGTCTGTCCATTAGATTAACTGTTGGTTTTATCCCACCATTGATGTACATTGTAATTTGCATTTGTACATGCAATTTGCATTGATGTAGATGTAATTTGCATTTCCCTATGCCTAATGACATTGATCTCATTTTCATGTGCCTGTTGACAATCTGAGTATCTTTTGTAAAGTGTTCAGTTCTTTGGGAGGAAATGGGTATTTTTTAAAGCTTTTAATATTATTATCCTTCTAAAGTTGTTGTATCAATTTGTTATTCTCCTGCCAGCAGTATATGAAAATGCCTGTTTCATTCTTGTTAGTTTCCATGCTCCCATGCTTATGGTAATTTGACAGTGAAAGAATGGAAATACAGTTTTCTTTGGTGATTTAGATTCAATATCCTTTCTAACTGTTCATAATATATTGTCTTACAGAAAAAATGACTGATGGAAGAGACCGGGTAGTTGCTCTAGTGGACATGGACTGTTTTTTCGTTCAAGTGGAACAGCGGCAAAATCCTCATTTGAGGAATAAACCTTGTGCAGTTGTACAGTACACAGCATGGAAGGGTGGTGGGTATGTATCATAGTTATTCTTATAACTCTAAACTACTGTTTTAATCTCTGAGACTACATGGCACTATGCTAGGTCCTATTTTTGAGAGTTCTGAACTGCTGTGTTTGAGAATGAATAGTAGTATCAGTGGGACTTTCATGGCAGTCCAGAGGTTAAGACTTCACTCCAGTGGGTATGGGTTTGATCCTTGGTCAGGGAATTAAGATCCCATATGCTGTGGTGTGGCCAAAAAGTATTTAAAAAAAATAGTAGAAGCATCAGTGGCCAAAAAGTTTCTACTATTATGTTTATAACCTAGTTGTCATGTGAAATTTTATGATCATGTGAAATTTTTATGATCATGTAATATTTTTGCTCCATGGCCAGAAAATTAAGAAAAAAAAAACAGTAGCATCTGTGAGCAAAAAGTTTCTATTATGTTTATAACCTATTCATCATGCTAAATTTTAATTACTTTTGCTTATGATCATGTAATGTTTTTGCTCCCCTTTTTTTTCTAACCTTAGAATAGTTGCAGTAAGTTATGAAGCTCGTGCATTTGGGGTCACTAGAAACATGTGGGCAGATGATGCTAAGAAGTTATGTCCAGATCTTCTACTGGTACAAGTTCGTGAGCTCCATGGAAAAGCTAACCTTGCCAAGTAAGAAGAGAAGATGGTTTAAGGGGAGTGGAGGAGTTGGAAGCATTTCATGAGGCTAGGAGCTGATGTTTTCTAATTTGTTTTGTGTAAATGACATCTGAAAAGGTTCCCTTCAGTCAGCCAACTTTTTAGTGTGACATGAAAACAGACTTTAATATTGTGTTTTAGGAACAGTTGAGAATCATTATTATCTATAATAATATCTACTCTTAATACCTTTTCAGTTCCTTAAATGTTTAAAAATTGGTTATTGTAATTAAAACTTAACACCAGTTCCAATGTTCTCAGGTCAAAAGTCTGACGTGTTTGAAGTTATTAAATTGATTGTGAAACTTAAAAGAGTTTTCCCAGAGAACTGTTGAGTCAGATTCACATTCTAGTGCAATATCTAGAATTATTTGCCAGAATTGAACAGATTCAGAGGTGCTGACCTTCTCTGTTTTGAACTGAGCTCTCTCCCCCAAGATTTTAGAAAGTTGCCTCAGAACAGACATTAGTATAGGCATAGCCAAGACAAGCCCCCACCATTATAATAGCTAGTATATATTGAATCCTAGTAGAGATGTTGAGAGATGTTTTCAAAGCAACTGAGTAGTTCCCTTTGAAAGTGTCAAGGTCATGAGAAACATGAAGTGTTTCTTTCTAGTATATATTGAATCCTAATAGCTAGTATAGGTTGAACATATGTCATATGCCAGGCACTGTGTGACATTTTTCATTGGCAGTGTCTCTTAAATCTCACATCGTTATAAGGTAAGTTCTAGTATTATCCACCCCACCCCCTCCCCACTCATTCCTACACACACACATGCACACGCACACGCACACAGATGAGGGGCAGGTTTAGAGAGGTTGAATAATTTAAGTTCATATAGCTAAGAAGTAGAAGACTGAGGATTCAACTTTTTTTCATATCTCTACATTCTCACAGTACACTATACTGTGTGTGGTGGTGTGTGTAGGGATCATGCTTTGACTTGGGACTTGAGATATTCCTGATTTCACCTTTCAGAAGTCTAAAAGTAGAGTGTCATATATGGCCAACCTCACATTGGAATTATTGCCAGAAAAGGAGACAGATTTAACTGAAGATTAATACTGTTACTCTAAAGTAGAATTAATTTAGCTAATGGATATATGTTCCATTGCATTGAATAGAATTTTATGCTGGTTGGGAAAGACAGTGTTATGTCCCAGAAATATAGTTGACTTCAGAGTGTGATTTTGAAAAGCCATATGCTGCCCACTTTATACTGGATCATTTATTTTACCCTTAAAATCTTCATCAAGTAATGAACAAAGGCAGTTTTAAAAAATTTAGGCATATGTTTATAGACCAGAAAATTATTAAGACCTGGATAATTTAAAATTATTTTAATAGTTAACTTGAGATGCCACATTATAAAAATAAAAATATGACTTGCAGAAACATATGTATGTATATATATATACACTAAGTTTTTCAAGTATTTATAAAAATATCTTGGAGTAATTTACTCAAGTCTATGAAGGAACCCCAACTACTGCATAAGAGCATCCTTTCCTTGGTCTGTATGTGAGTATATTATGCTATCATGCTCTTAGGTACCGGGAAGCCAGTATGGAAGTGATGGAGGTAATGTCTCGTTTTGCTGTAATGGAACGTGGCAGCATTGATGAGGCTTATCTAGACCTGACCAGTGCTGTGCAAGAGAGACTACAAAAGCTCCAAAATCAGCCTATCTCAGCAGACTTGTTGCCAACCACCTGCATTGAAGGGTTTCCCCAGGGGCCTACACCAGCAGAAGGGACTGTTGAGAAAGGTACTTCCATAGCATCAGTATCGCTCTGCTTCCTGCCTCTGGAGCCTGCTTTGCTTGGCCACACTGCTCCTTCTTGGATTCAGTGAAAGGAAACTTAACCTGCAACGTGAATGAATCTCAAGGACTCACATGGAAGGATAGACAAATTCTCTTTATCTTTCCAGGTATATGGATATTGAGAAGCTGTGAAATCTGTAAAATCAAGTTTCTCCTTAAGCATAACTAGGGCAGGTTAAAGTTATCAGTAGAAGGCTGACTGAGCACTTCCATTGTTTGTAGGTTAATTTATATTATTATAACGTGGTTCATAAGAAGGGTGAGCTTTATTAAGGGGACCTCAAAAACAGGGAGTTGAGTTACTCACAGGATGATGTCATCAGTGAGCTGCTCAAGGCCTCTCATTTTATTTGACTTAATTTTATTCCTTTTCCTCTTCATAGTGATTCCCTTCACACCCTTCCTACCCCACAAACCCTCTGGCACTCACTGACAGATGGTCTTAAATATGTATGTGTCTGTACAAATTGTACAGTGTTGCTTTGTACATGTGCTTTTAATTATTTTTGTTTAGTTATTTTGATAATTTGTTATCATTTTTCATTTATTTTTTAAAGTATAGTCGATTTACTATTAATTTCAGGTGTACAACATAGTGATTCAATATTTTTATAGATTATATTCCATTTAAAGTTATTATAAAATAATGACTCTGTTTCCCTGTTCTGTATCATTTATTTTATACACAATAGTTTGTAACTCTGAAATCCATAACCCTTCCCCTTCCCTTTCCTCACAGTAACCACTAGTTTGTTCTCTATATGTGAGTCTGTTTCAGTTTTGTTGTATTCATTTGTTTATATTTTAGATTCCACATATAAGTGATAACATACAGTATTTGTCTTTCTCTGACTTAATGTGTGCTTTTAAAACTTGGGCTTTTTATATAATGTGTCCTTTTAAAACTTGTGTTAAAGTTTTAAAAGCACACATATAAGTGAAAAGATGTTCAGCATCAATAATTAGTAAAGAAATGCAAATCAGAAATACAATGAGGTATCACCTCACACTGGTCAGAAGCGCCATCATCCAAAAAATCTCCAAATAAAAATGCTGGAGAGGATGTGGAGAAAAGGGAACCCTTGTATACTGTTGGTGGGAATGTAAATTGGTACAGCCACTATGGAAAACAGTATGGAGGTTCCTTGAAAGACTAAAAACAGAACTACCATATAACCCATCAATCCGACTTCTGGGGTATATAGCCAGAGAAACCGTAATTCAAAAAGATACATGCACCCAAGTGTTCATTGCAGCACTATTTACAATAGCCAGGACATGGAAGCAACTTAAATGCCCATCAATAAAGGAATGAATAAAGAAGATGTGGTACATATATACAAAGGAGTATTACTCAGCCATAAAAAAGAACAAAATCATGCCATTTGTAGCAACATGGATGGACCTAGAGATTGTCATACTGAGTGAAGGAAGTCAGACAGACAAATACATGATATGTGAAATTTTTAAAAAATTGATTTTTTTTTTTTTTTGGTGGAATAAAAAAAAAAAAAAAAGGTACAAATGAACTTATCTACAAAACAGAAGTAGAGTCACAGATGTAGAAAACAAACTTGTGGTTAGCAGGGGATAAGGAAGGGAGGAATAAATTGGGAGATTGTAACTGACATGTATATATATATACACTACTATATATAAAATAGATGACAGGAGCGTGCTGTGTAGCACCAGGAACTCTACTTAGTACTGTTAGGGCCCATATGGAAAAAAAATATAAAAAGAGAGTGGATATAGGTATTGAGACATGTATAACTGATTCACTTTGCTGTATACCTGAAACTAATACAACTTTGTAAATCACCTATACTTTTAAAAGTTTTTAAAAAAGATGCACTTGAATATAAACTGCATTAATTTGCTGTCAAACAATGTTAAAAAAAAAACTTGTGTTTCTTAATTACAAGATAGTGTTATGGTATTATAGATCTCATTCTTTTTAATTTTCTTTCATTGGTGGTTTTATAGATCTACCCATGTAGCTGTATTTATGTGTAATTGATTTTTAGAAAATTATTAGAAAATTATTTAGAAAAATTTATTATTAGATAAAATTATTAGAAAAATTTTTAGAAAATTATTTTTGGTGGGGGGGGCGCTGGGTCTTCATTGCTGCGTGGGCTTTTCTCTAGTTGCAGCGAGCGGGGGCTGCTCTTTAGTTGTGGTTCACGAGCTTCTCAGTGAAGAGGCTTCTCCTGTTGTGGAGAATGGGCTTTAGGGTGCACAGGCCTCAGTAGTTGGGGCTTCCTGGCTCTAGAGCACAGGCTCAGTAGTTGTGGCGCATGGGCTTAGTTGCTCTGCAGCATGTGGGATCTTCCTGGACCAGGGATCAAACCTGTGTCCCCTGCATTGGCAGGCAGATTCTTTACCACTGAGCCACCAGGGAAGCCCAATTGATTGCTTTTAATTGCAGCATAATCTATGGTATGGATCTACTATGTTTACAGACCCTTCTGTTTATATGATGAATGTCCTTATTAATCCTCTTTTGGACCTATGCAAGGGTTTCTCTGAGTATTTTCAGGTGCGATTGCTAGATCATAGGGTATACACATAGTTTCACTAAATATTGTCAAATTGCTTTCCAGAATTGCTGTAACAATTTGCCTGACCCCTTACAGTATGCAAGAGTTCCCATTTCCTCCCTATCCTCACCAGCAATTGGTATTACTTAATATTTTAAAATGTAACAGCTATAAAGGTGTACTTTATATTTTGGGGCTTGAATTAACTTATATTTCTCTACTAATTGAAGTTGAGCTTTTTTTCATATACTTGTTAGCCAGTCGAGTTTCTACTTTTATGAGTTTGTTTATTTATAATCGCCCAATTTTCCATTGGATTTCCTGCCCTTTTTTGTTGGGGGAGAAGTCTCCTGTATCCTAATGGTAGGTTCCTTGTCTGTTTTTGACACTTCAAACATCTTTTCTGAGGTCTGTCATCCATTAACTTTATTTATACTGTACTTTGTTGAATGAATTCTTTTAGTCCTTCCATTTTTCACCTTATGGTTTGTGCATTTTAAATTTCATTTTAGACATCCATTTCTACCAGATGTTCCTAAAGACATTTTTCTATGTTTTCTTCAATTTGCCTTATAGCTTATTTTTAGGTATTTCAACTACATGGAGTTTACCGTTTTATTTGATTTAAAGTAGGGAGCCACCTTAATTATTCTTAAAGTCAGTTTTCCCAATAGTTATTTATTAATAATCCATTTTTCTCAACTTCTCATATATGTGAGTCTGTTTCTATAATAGCCCATTAGTGTCTCCTTTTGCTTCAGAAACACATTGTTTTTATTAGTTTGTGGTATGTTATAATATTTGATAAGGACTTCCCTCTACTTCTGTTTTTCAAAATTGCTTGGCTATTTATGGGCCTTTATTGTTTGATATATATTTTAGAATACATTAGTTGAATTCCTCAAGAAATTCTGGAAGTTACATTGAATTCACATTTTTATTTATTTATTTTTTAATATTTATTTATTTAGCTGCACTGGGTCTTAGGTGCGACATGTGGGATCTAGTTCCCTGACCAGGGATCAAACCTGGGTCCCCTGCATTGGGAGCTCAGAGTCTTAGCCACTGGACCACCTGCGAAGCCTCTCAATTCACATTTTTAGAAAGGATAGTATCTTAGTGGTAAATTATCCCATCTATAAACATTTCGCCAGCTTTTTAAGGTCTTCATTTATGTACCTTTTAGTGATTTTTATTTTTTAAAATGCGTTTTGTTGAAATGTAGTTTTTTTTTAATTTTGGCCCTGCTGGGTCTTCATTACCATGTGGGGTTTCTTTAGTTTCGGCCAGTGGGGGCTACTCTACAGTTGCGGTATACAGACTTCTTATTGTGGTAGCTTCTCTTGTTACAGAGCACGGGATCTAAGGCACAGGGGCTTCAGTAGTTGTGGCTCCTAGACTCTAGAGCACAGGCTCAGTAGTTGTGGCACATGGGCCTTGCTGCTTCTGACCAACCAGGGATTGAACCTGTGTCTCCCACATTGGCAGGGGGATTCTTCACCACTGAGCTACCAGGGAAGCCCTGTTTAAGTATAGTTTATTTACAATGTGTTATTTTCTGCCATACAGCAAAGTGATTCTTTAAGACATATATATTTCTTTTTCATATTTTTTCCATCATAGTTTATCACAGGATGTTGGTATAGTTCTCTGTGCTATATAGAAGGACCGTGTTGTTTATCCATTCTCTGTATTGTAATAGTTTGTATCTGCTAATTGCAAACTCCCAATCCATCCCTGCCTCCTGCCCTTGGCAACCACAGGTCTGTTCTCTATGTTTTCTAAGTCTGTTTCTGTTTTATAGATAGTTCATTTGTGTCCTACTTTATTCTCCACATACCTTTTAGTAACTTTTAAATTGTAATTTTTATGATACGATTATTTCTGCTTCTTCTGAAATCTGGAATCCAGTAGGTTTCCCTTTTTCTTTCTCATCTAAACTTTGATATAATACACATAAAGTGTGTAAATGTAAGTGTACTTGAATGATTTTCCAAAGTAAATCCACTTGTATAAATAGAACCCAGATCAAAAAACATCAGAACTCTAGAAGCCACATTTGCTTGCCCTCCCAGTTATTCTCTGTCCTCTCCCCTCCCTCCTGTATAACAACTGTCCTGATTTCTATTTAACTTATTTTTGAAGTTTATAAAATTGAAATTATGCAGTATATACTTGAGTCTGGCTTCATTCACTCAACATTGTGAGATTCATCCATTCTGTTGTATATAGTTGGGTTTGTGTAGTATTACATTGTATGAATATACCACAATTTACCATGGATATTTTGTGGGTTTTTTTTTTCCCAGTTTTGGACCACTAATAACAAGAGTTGCTATGAACATTTTTGTAAATATCTTTTGGTGAACAAATGTATGCATTCTGTTGAGCATGTGACTGACGTGCTCAGTTGTGGGGTTTGCCTGTATTCAGCTTTAGTTTGTGTGTACTCAGTGTTAGTAGATACACCCAAAAGTTTTCCAGAATGGTTGTACTGATTTATAATTCCACTAGCAGTAATATGAGAGTTCTAGTTGTGCCACATCTTTGTCAACCCTTGCTTTTTCCTCTTTTGTGTTTTAACCATTTTGATGATTGTGATATCATATATGGTGTTACCATGTTATGGCTTTAGTTTGCATGTTCCTGGTGTTACTGAAATTGAGCATCTTTTTGTAAGTGATGACCATTCTTTCATGAAGTGTCAGTTTAAGCACTTGCCCATTTTTCTTGGTTGTCTTATCTCATTCATCTATAGGACTTCTTTATGTATTCTGGATATGAATCATTATCAAATATATATATTGCAACATCTTATTGTTTGTGGCTTTTCTCTTTTTAAAAATTTTTTCACCATGCCATGTGATATGCAGGATCTTAGTTCCCTGCCCAGGGATCGAATCTGTGCCTCCTGTAGTGAAAGCCCAGAATCTTAACCACTGGACTGCCAGGGAAGTCTTGAGACTTTTCTTCTCTTTTTGAGGAAGGCCTGTATTGCTATGAACTTCCTTCTTGGGACTCCTTTTGCTGTATCTCAGATTTTGTATGGTTGTGTTTTGCTTTTATAATATTTCAAATAATTTGTTAAGTTTTTTTTTTAAATTTTGAAGACTGTATGCCCTTTTGAAAACCTGTTGAAAGCTATGGACCCTTTCTTGTCTCAGAAAAATGGGATACCTACATATAAGACAATTTTGCATGCAGTTTTCAGATTTGCAGACCCTCTCAAAACCTACATAGTTCAGAATAAGAACTGTTTATTATACATTACATTGGTTTTGTGGGGGGCAACTCATTGTTGAAGAGCTCTCTGGTGAAGATGATGGTGCATACCTTTGTTGGTGGTCAAATGTTACTTCAACTCAAATGGTTGTTCTATACCTATCTTTATTAACGTTTTTCTATGAAATGCCAGTGTCTTAAGTCTTATTTCTGTATGAGGAAAAAGGTATTTGTATATGAAGAAACAAGTTGCTTTATTGTGTCCAGTTTAAATATTAAGCTTCCAGATGCAGTGATAACATCTTATTATTTACAGTGTTCAGAATAATACAGTGTCTAGGAAATGATTTATGGTGATATTTCATCTCATACTCCTGAGTCTTCATATGATGTGTGCAGCCAGAAAAAATCTGATAACAGAAATTAGCTGATCTAAGTGTATATATTCTCCCAGAAATTATTTTTCATGAATGTGACATATTTCAAAGCTAGGAAAACAATCCAGGTATCTGTGATGTTTTGATACTAAAGTTCCCATTCAGCTTTACCATCCTGTCTCTTAATGGGTCCTATTCACCCATTTGCAACTTTGGGTTTTCTGTTTCTGAAATAGTTGTGTGTGTGTGTGAAGTTTAAGCAGTATGATTACTTAAAAATAATACTCAGAACTTGCCAGAGTGAAAACTTTCCCTTTGGGACTTCTTTGTAACTGATTTGTGTTAGCTAAAGAACTCCTTTGTTTTCTCCTTTGCTTCCTCTTAATTCATTTCTTTCTAAGCAAATACTGAACACGTGAATGTATATAACAAGAAACAGTTGTGTAGTTGTATTCATATAAAAAAATTATAAATCAACTGTCAGGGACTTCCCTGGTAGTCCAGTGGTTAAGACTCCATGCTTACGCTGCAGGGGCCATGGGTTCTATCCCCTGGCCCATGTGCTGCCCAGCTCAGCCAAAAAGAAACAAAAAGAAGATAAAAATAAATTAATATTTAAAAACTTTTAAAATATCAGCTGCCAAAGTTGAGAGCTGTAGGAGTTGGGATAGACTCCTTGCAGGCTTTGAAGAAGGAAGCTGCCATATTGCAAGAGGGCCTTTGGAGAAACCCCCATGTCTATGTTCTGAGAGCTGCTCTCTGCTGACAGCCAGCAAGAAAGAAGGACCTCAGTCGTATAGCCACAAGATGATAAATTCTGCGAACAGCCAGAGGGAGCTTGAAAGTGAAAGTGTTAGTTGCTCAGTAGCATCCAACTCTTGGCGACTCCATGAACTGTAGCCCTCTATCTCCTCTGTCCACGGAATTCTCCAGGCCAGAATACTGGAGTGGGTAGCCATTCCCTTCTCCAGGAAATCTTCCTGACCCAGGGATTGAACGGGTCTCCTGCATTGTAGGCAGATTGTTTACCATCTGAGCCACCAGAGCTTGGAAGGCACTAATCAGCTCATGGCACAGAAGAAGGTACACCAGTTATCAGTATAGGGACTTCTCTTTTGTATTAATAGTTATGGATCCTAGCGTTGTGGACCATAGCTAGAGCTTATCAGTTTAATCCTGAAGTTTTGGCACAAATGACCAGTGCTCATTCTTATGACAGTTCTAGTCAACATTGTACTAGAGGTTCAAGATGATGCAGTCAGTACAGGAGAAGAAATAAAAGATGTGAAGGAAGAAGGATATAGGAGACATGGCCATGTTTATAGAAAATCCTAAGGAATCTACCTGCCCCCCACCCCCACTAAAAGAACCTAGAATAACTGAGATTAGCAGGGTTGCAGGGGACAAAGTCAATGTGCAAAAATTTATAATATTTCTATATATTAAAATCTAAAATGGGAAGTTGAAATTTAAAAAGCAGTGGCATTTGCAACAGCATTAAAACCATGAAATTATTAGAAATATATCTAACAATATATGTGGAAAAAAACAGTTCAACATATATGCAGGTCAAGCCCTAAGCTGGCCTGCAGATTTGTTGCATTTTCACCAAAATCCCAGTAGGATTTTATAGAAATTGACAAATTGATTCTAAAATTTATATGGAAATGCAAAGGATGTGGAATAGTCAAACAGTTTTAGAAAAAACTAATTTGTAAAACAACACTACCTGATTTTAAGAGCTAACTAAATTTATGGGTACTTCCTAATGATCTAGTGGTTAAGACTGTTTCCACAGCAGGGGGTACGGGTTTGATCCCTGGTGTGGCCAAAAACAAAGCAAAAGTTAAGGTGGCACAGGCAAGAATGGAAGAAATATGAATAAAATAGGGTGAGTTGCAATGGATATGTGGAATATGCTGAAGTGGCCTTGGTAACTAGATAACTGTAATTGTTGTGTTAGTTGCTCAGTTGTGTCCAACTGCAACCCCATGGACTACAGTCCACCAGGCTCCTCTGTCCATGGGATTCTCCAGGCAAGAACACTGGAGTGGGTTGCCATTTCCTTCTCCATAGATAACTACAATGAAGGGGAGTAAAAGAAAAGAAGTCAATATTAGATTTTAAACCTTTAAGAGAAACAGGAAGTTGTTTGGGAAAGGGAACCTTTGGGGAGGAAGATATAAAGATTGACTTTAGTAACATTTTGTTTGATACTTTAGTGAAAAATTCAAGAGGACTTTTTCTGTAGGGAGGTAGAAATAAGGGATTAAAGTTTTAAGAATTTGGGGAAGGAGCTTAAGATTTGCATGTACTCAGCATAAGCAAATTGAAACGTAAGCCAGTACTAGTTCACTGAGAGAAAAGGTATCTATACAGAGAAGAATGTTGCTCAGTATCCACAGTTAGGGCATTAGAGGAGGAAGACAGGTTAGCAAAGGAGAGAAACAGCAGCTGGAAAATAGTTGAAAAATACTTCCTTCTATGTGGTCATCTTCCTCCTAGTCTCATATATATGAACCTTCACTCTACCTCTTCAAGATACCCTGTATCTTCTTGCCTTGTTCATAGTTCATTTGTGTGTGTGTGCTCAGTCATGTCCGACTCTTTGCAACCCTTTGGACTGCAGCCTGCCAGGCTCCTCTGTCCATGGGGTTTTTCAGGCAAGAATACTGGAGTGAGTTGCCATTTTCTCCTCCAGAGGATCTTTCGACTCTGGGACTAAACCCACATTTTCCACATCTCCTGCGTCTCCTGCATTGCAGGCAGATTCTTTAACACTGAGCCATCAGGGAAGCCCTCACTTAAGCCTCTTTAAACCAGCATGTGTATATTTCTTAACTTTCTTGTTAAATAATGCTTTTAAAATGTTTTTCCAAAACTCACTAGTCCTAAATTGGATAATAAGATATTTTCAAGGCTCTAAGTACAAAGCTACATCTAATTTAAATACTTTTGTCAAGAGAATAAATCTTCTAGCGGCTCTGATTAGATTAAAGCTATTCAACTGGAACCAGCCTGTAAAATACAGATGTGCTAACTTAAGTTTATACTGAAGTGTGAGCTAATTCTGAATAATTTCTAATTGAGTAACTTAATAGAATTCTTGGTGGCATGCAAGGGAAATTGGAGGAAGAAAGTTCAAAACTGGAGAGAGAAAACAGAAGTACTTTTAAATCATTGCTCATAAAAGACAATACAAAATATTTGTTGGTTATTGGAGCTTACAAGGTTCAGCCTAGGCTGGAAATTAAGGCTGCTGGACTTGGTATGAGAAATTTATCTCTGTTGTGATACTGAGTAGTCTTCTAAAAACATATCTAAAGTACCTGAAATCTAAGCATTTCTGCATTAGATTACACAATTAAATAAAACCCTGATTTAAAAAAAATGTCTACTTGTGACCTCTCGACTTTTTCAGAGGAAAGGCGAAAACAAGGCTTATTGCAGTGGCTTGACTCTCTTCAGACTGAAAGCACCAGCTCCCCAGACCTACAGCTCACTATGGGAGCAGTGATTGTGGAAGAAATGCGAGCAGTCATCGAGAGGCAGACCAGTTTTCAGTGTTCTGCTGGGATTTCACACAATAAGGTAAAGGCTAATAGTAGATTTCAAAGAGAAACACAGATATATCTATAGTTAAACACAGGGATAGAAACAAACACAAACTTAAAAAACCAACAATAAAACATAGCCGGGATAGACAGGAGTGGGGCATTTTTTTTAAGATTTTTTTTTTTTTTTATGGTGGACTATTTAATAGTCTTTATTGAATTTCTTATAATATTATTTCTGTTTTATGTTTTTCTTTTTTTTTATTTTGAGGCATGTAGGATCTTAGCTCCCTGACCAGGGATCAAACCCACATCCCCTATGTTGGAAGGAGAAGTCTTAACTGCTGGACCTCCAGCGGAAGTCCCTGAGTGGGGCATTTAAACCATTACACATCTTTGAAATGGGTTCCTCTTTAAACTTCACATTGAAGACAAAAACCTAAGTAATTCTTCAACGTGAGAATTGATGTTGCACATGTACTTTCCTAAGAAACAGGCTGGAAATTTTGCTGGAAATGGTTATTTACATAGTTGTAGCCACAATATGTCCTTAATGATTGAACTATCCAAAGAAAGAAGGAGGTGGGAATTCCTTGGTGATCCAGTGGTTAGACCTTGGCACTTTCACTGCCCAGGGCCTGGGTTCAATCCTTGGTTGGGGGAACTAAGATCCTACAAGCCTGGAAGTGTGGCCAAAAAAAAAAAGGCTAGTCTTATTTTATATATGAACCTATTCCTTTTCTTTTTACTTGCTGAATATTCTAGTATTATCTCACTTCTTCTGTGGTGTTACCTAGGTATTCTCTGCTTTTTTCTATTCTTTCTAATTAAAGTACAATTTGGCCCTGGGATCTTCATCCCCTTTGGTCTAGGCTTAGTCATTGGGGTAGCTGATTTTCCCTGGTTACTACCTTCTCTCCCTTCCTCAAGAGGAGGAAAGTTCAGCACTGTGCAGCTTGTGGGATCTTAGTTCCCTGACCAGGAATTGAACCCAGGCCCTCAGCAGTGAAAGCACTGAGTCTTAACTACTGGACCACCAGGGAATTCCCAAGAAGAGGAAAGTTGCCAAATTACCTAGTAGAGTTTTGGGAGGTTTTTTCCTGGATAGGTAGAGGAAGAGGAAACAAAAATCTCAGTGTAGTAATTTAAACTAAATATGACCTAGTATAAGTTTTAGAGAATCTCTCCCATGAATGTGAGGTAATTTTATATTTTTTCCTACCAATTATAATTTGTGAAATGATACCACTGAAGTACCTTATTCTTTGAAAAGACTTCTCATGGGTGTTTTTCATTTTGAAGTCTTATTTAGTATAAGAAGATGTTTGCTATTGGATGATGATTTTGAGCCCAGTCTTTCTCACAGATACTAAATGATGATAACCTGTATTAAACTGAGACTTAAAATGGACTGACCATTAATCAATAAATGTCTTTAAGTGGGGTAGAGCAAAATGAGTTTGTTTTAGCATTTTCATATGAACACACTAAATAATGCCTCTTAAGTCTCTTCTGTAGCTTCTTTGTTCTTTACCCTCTTGAAGTAGGAGAACCTTAAGGAACAGATGAGGGTGGAAAAAACTACTAAAGGAAAACTGAGAATGGAAGATGTGGGAAGAACAATGAGGATAATGATAGTGGGTCATGATTTCCACTGTGGTTGTTGTTGGACACCCAGGTTTGGAGATGTCTTGAGTTTCTGGTTCTGTTTTTGTTTTTAATGTGGAAACCACCAGTTACAGCCCTTAAGCTGTGCCTTGTGTGTGAATGTGGGTATGTGTGTATATTAATATTCACCGTGTGTGGGTGTTGACAGTAATGAGATTTTTACGCTTTCCATGCTCCAGGTTCTGGCAAAACTGGCCTGTGGATTAAACAAGCCCAACCGGCAGACCCTGATCTCACATGGGTCAGTCCCACAACTCTTCAACCAAATGCCTATTGGCAAAATGTAAGTATTCAGGGAGCACCTCAGATTTCACTCCTCTATCTATGTGAAGGCCCTCTCTGGTTGTAGTTTCTTCTGTTCCTGAAGAATTGGAGCCAAGGAAAACAGGTACCATGGAGACAGGAGGGAGATGACCCCAAATTTTGCAAACACACTGAGATTTCTTTTCTTAATGAACCTTCAACTCCAGATTATCTGTGGAAGATACTTAATCCTGAATTTTAAAAAAAGAACTGATTTTTAGCCATATGTTTAACTTCCTTCTAGGTTTTTTATTAAAACTTATTACTAAATAACAAATAGGAATTTTAATTCTTTCCTTTTTTCTAATATCATAGCAAGCCATTCAGGGCTACTGAATTGTTCCCAAATAAAATTAATAACTAGGCTGTGCATACCAATTGTGTGTCCTTGACAAGGGCTTGTAATATTGCTGAAGGGACAAAATATAGCTGTTCAAAGCAATAGTGAAAGTTCTGTAATCAAGACTGTATGGAACTGCTAAATGAATTGTACAGGGAGTCGCCAAAGTTCATAAAAGTCATCTGAGAAGGACATAAAAAGGGCATGGGATTTTGTTTTCAGATTTGGCACAATTTGGAGTCAAATGAGAATATAAGAGAAAAACCAATTTGGAGAATGTTTTAAACACAAAAGGGGAAAGTATAAGGTATTTTCAGTGAACAGGACATGACCTAGGACCATATTGAGGAAAATAAGTAATGGAAAAAGGACTGAACAGATAGGTTAAGGACAGATTATTAGACATCTCAAAGGCTAGGCTGAAAAATTACTATATTCTTAAATACAAAAGGTTTTAGCTATTGAAAGGATTTGTTTTGGGAGGTGGAATTTGAATCCATAAATGGGACAGTAGATCCTATACAATTGAAAATTTTATATACAGTTGATTTGATAACCACTTAATGACTTTACCCTTGTGTTTATGCTATGGTTACTCTTCTTCCTAGGCCCTAACTCCCAGAGTATTGAATTTCCCAGTCATCTAGTCTTATTCTAGAAAATCAGTAATTTACAGGACCAGTATGTGTTGTCATTTTCCCTGAATCTTCTGGAGAGCTGCTTACAGAAAAAATGTTTTGTATCTACTGCTTACTAGCTATTGATGATGTTAGTTACAAATGTATTGTCTTTTGTTGTTTTTGTTAGCCGTAAGCTTGGAGGAAAACTAGGGGCCTCTGTCATTGAAATCCTGGGGATAGAATACATGGGAGAGCTGACCCAGTTCTCTGAATCCCAGCTCCAGAGTCATTTTGGGGAGAGGAATGGGTAAGTGATTCCTGAAACTGTTCAGTCGTAACTTTTATGGATACACTAAATTCAAATGTAGACAAAAGCATCAGGTAAAATCTACACCTATTAGGTTAACATTCACTCCTTGAGGTAACTGCGTAGATCCTTTTGCTTTAAAATATTAGATCACTATAGGCTATCAGTCTAGTGTTTTGTTTTTTTTTTTTTTTCCCTTCATGTACCTAACTAACTAGGTTGGTAGAAAGGAACTCTTACTTTGAAGCTTAGTTATAAACATATATGTGTGCTAAGATGCTGTTATTCCTTTAAGATCCTTGTATTTAGGCTTAATAAGTACCAAAAAAGCTTGGGGATGTGAAATCCTGTAATTTGGTTGGTACTTTTCCAAAAATAGAAATGATGACTTGACCTTAGAAAGCATAATCAGAATTATTCTTCTGAGCCAGTTTATCATACTGGAATTCATGGGGAAGGGCAAGATTCTGTGATGTACTTAATTTTGAATAGATTTTTCTTTTTTCATGAAAGGGATAAAAGGTTTAGTATAATATAGGTATTTTAACAAGAATAGTCATTTGCCTTCACTTTAAAGTTTTGTGTTGCTTTTATTAGATCTTGGCTATATGCCATGTGCCGGGGGATTGAACATGATCCAGTTAAACCCAGGCCAATAACCAAAACCATTGGCTGCGGCAAGAACTTCCCAGGAAAAACAGCTCTGTCTACTCGGGATCAGGTGGGCAGACATTCCTGACAGAACATTGTCTCTTTTAAGGGAACTGGTGGGTAGGTTTTGGTAGCTGTGCAAACTTAGGTGGAACCTTTAGGTTGTAAAATATGTAGGAAACAGAAGGGGTTTTGTGTTGAAAATTGATGAGTTTCACTTGGGATTTTTATTATTTTTTTTCCTTTCTTCATCTGAAAAGAAATAGAATGGAACTGACTGAAGTTTGAAATGGAATTACTCCATTGGATGAAATTACTCCAATGGATGAAAACTTAGGAAGCCAGGATATCGTGCCTCAAGTTTGTGTCTTTTTTCTCAGAGCTGGAACATGCCTGAAGTTCACCTAATTGCATGCCAGCAAGAAAAGAAAGTAAAAACTAGATTAGGGCAGGTCAGAGTTCTGAAGATTTCTATCATCTGGTGATCCTTATGGGGGAGACTTTGTTGCACACTTCCATTTTGGGGAGAACTGAACAAAATGATCATTTGTGTGTGCTAAGTCGCTTCAGTCATGTCTGACTCTTTGTGACCCTATGGACTGTGGCTGGCCAGGCTCCTCTGTCCAAGGGATTCTCCAGGCAATAATACTGGAGAGGGTTGCCATGCCTCCAGTATTTTCCCAACCCAGGGATCAAACCCATGTCTCTTATGTCTCCTGCACTGGCAGGCAGGTTCTTTACCACTAGCGCCATCTGAGAGTTCTGTAATAAACCTAGTCTTTAAATGAAAGATTAAAATCTCAATACTTTTTTTAGGTACAATGGTGGCTTTTGCAATTAGCCCAGGAACTAGAGGAGAGACTAACCAAGGACCGAAATGCTGTAAGATTTTCTTTATTGCTTGGGTGAGCTTTGGGATATAAATATCAGTATGGAGTAGAAAGAAGATACAAAAAGATAGCAGCTAGAAAATGTTAAGATATCTTTTATCTTTTCCCATAAAACTGCCGTAAAACTCAATATGATTTTCAAAAACCTAGATCTGTGAACTACTGACTACTCCTGTCTCCTTCATTACCATTTGCTTTTACATTTTTGTATATTATCTAAATCCTACTCCAACTCTGAATATACAATAGATCTTCATTAGAGTACAGAACTGTTAAGCAGGACATTTAGGGATTGGACTGTAAATTATTGTTTTAACACAGTCCATGTGATGAAGTATTCAGTTTTAGAGACAATCTTAAGGCAAAGATTAAACATATGATTAGTTTATCTTCTCTCTTTAAAAAAACCTATAGATATATATATATACACACATATACACACACCATCAAATTCACCCATTTACAGTATAAAGTTCAGTAGTTTTTGTATATTTCAGAGTTCAACTACTCTATAATCAATTTAAAGACATTTCCATAACCCAGAAAGAAATCCTGTACCCACTAATAGTTATTCCGCCAGCCCTAGGCAATTCTAGTCTGCTTTCTGTCTGTATAGATTTAGTATTCTGGAAATTTCATATCTGTGCAGTAATCTTATATGTGGCCTTTTGTGACTGGCTTGAAATCTTTAACATATTTTCAAGGTTTACGTGTATTGTAGCATCTATCAGTCCTTTATTCCTTTTATGACAATAATATTCTACTGAATGGATATATCACATTTTATTTATCAATTCTTCAGTAAATGGATATTTGAGTTGTTTCCACTTTTTGGCTATTTTAAGTAATGTTGCTGTGAACATTCATGTACAGATTTCTATGTAGACATGTTTTCACTTCCCTTGTATATATACCTAGGAGTAGAATACTAAGTCACATGGTAACTGTTTGTTAGCACATCAGGCTGTCGTTGCACTGTTTTATACTCCCAGCAATGTAAGAGGCTTCTAATTTCTCTATATCTTTGTTGTTTAGTCGCTAGGTATAAAATGGTTTTCAGGTGCGTATTGACTGTTTTCTGATTTTATTTGGAGAAATACCTGTTGAGATCCTTTGCCCATTTTTGAAATGAGTTGTCTCTTTATATTGAGTTTTAAAACTTCTTTATATGTTCTGGATACAAATCCCTTGTCAAATATATAATGTACAAATATTTTCTCCCATTCTGTGGATTTTCTTTTCATTTTCCTGATGGTATTGCTTGATGTGTCCTCTTCTGTTGAAACATCAACTAACTACATACTATCAGGAATCATCTGTAATTAACTGTCTGCCCCCCTTTAGTGGAAGTGGTGGTAAATGTTTGTTTTTTGGTTGTTTTTGTTTAGTCACTAAGTCGTGTCCAACTTTGCAACACATGGACTGTAGCATGTCAGACTCTTCTGTCCTCCACTACCTCCCAGAGTTAGCATCACTGACTCAATGGAGATGAATCTAACCATCTCATCCTCTGCCACCCTCCTCTCCTTTTGCCTTCAAGCTTTCCCAGCATCAGGGTCTTTTCCAGTGAGTCAGCTCTTTGTGTCAGGTGGCCGAAGTATTGGAGCTTCAGCTTTAGCATCAGTATTTCCAATGAATGTTCGGGATTATTTCCTTTAGGATTGACTGGTTTGATCTCCTGCTGTCCAAGGGACTCTCAAGAGTCTTCTCCAGCACCACAATTCAAAAGTATCAATTCTTCAGTGCTTCGCCTTCTTTATGATCCAACTCTCACATCCTTACATGACTACTGGAAAAACCATAGCCTTGACTATACACATCTTTGTTGGCAAAGTCATGTCTCTGCTTTTTAATATGCTATTTAGGTTTGTCATAGCTTTCCTTCCAAGAAGCAAGCATCTTTGAATTTCATGGCAGCAGTCACCATCTGCAGTGATTTTGGAGCCCAAAAAAATAAAATCTATCACTGCTTCCACTTTTTCCCCATCTATTTGCCATGAAGTGATGGGAACGGATGCCATGATTTTAGTTTTTTGAATGTTGAGTTTTAAGCCAGCTTTTTCACTCTCCTCTTTCACCCCCATCAAGAGGCTCTTTAGTGCCTCTTCAGTTTCTGCCATTAGAGTGGTATCATCTGCATATGTTGTTGATATTTCTCCCGGCAATCTTGATTCCAGTTTGTGCTTCATCCAGCCTGGCATTTCGCATGATGTACTTTGCATAGAAGTTAAATAAGCAGGGTGACAATATACAGCCTTGATATACTCCTTTCCCAATTTTGAACCAGTCTGTTGTTCCATGTCTTGTTTTAATTGTTGCTTCTTGATCTGCATACAGATTTCACAGGAGGCAGGTAAGGTGGTCTGGTATTCCCACCTCTGGAAGAATTTTCCACAGTTTGTTGTGATCTACACAGTCTAAGCTTTAGCGTAGTCAGTGAAGCAGATGTTTTTTCTGGAATTCCTTTCTCTGTGATCTAACAAAGGCTGGCAATTTGGCCTCTGTTCTTCGGTAGGTAACATAAAGAGGTTGTGCTATGGGCCTATTTGATGTTGCCCACTAGGTGTCGCTCCGTTTTCATCTCTTTATCCTCTGATAGTCTGACCTCCTGTCCTGTCATCTCCCCCTCACTTACTCCACTAACAGCCTCCACTCTGCTGGCCTCTTCCCCGTTTATTTAACACACCAAGTAAACTTCACCTTCACTTCCTCACCAGTTCCACTATCATATCCAGCAGCCTCTGTCACTCTCTGCCTTACTCTGCTTTTTTCCATTGCACTTTGTAGTCATTTCTATTACAAGCCTACTTGTTTATTATATGTAGCTCCTACTACACGATAAGATCCTCCAGGGCCTGGACTTTATTTTGTTCTCTCCTTTATCTCTAGATAGTGCCTGATACAGTTATAGTTAACTGGTTTTAGTCAACAAGGACTTCTTTGTAGTTGTGACTTGTATTCTCTTGAGATATATACAAACCTGAATAAGCTGTATTTACAAAATCCACAAAAATACAAAATGTATTTTTACCTAAAACTTAGTTGCTACTCTCGGTTTATTTGTCTTAAGTATATTTCTTCTCACTGGAATCTTTTGATTTTGAGGAGTCCCTGTGTATACTTGTCACCTTATTGCCTCTTGGCCTTACTTTCTTAGTTTGCTTTGCATCAACAGGATTCATATACTTATATTTCACTGAAAAGTGAGTCAGTGATCTTGCTTTCTAGAGGCAAGCTCACTACCTGTGTATCTTCTATAGATGGGCTGTAAGGAGGGGCTAGTAGAAACTTCTTGAGTATGAGAGCATCAGAGAGGTTAAAGAAGAGATCCACTACTCAATCCTGACCCCCTTTCAATGACTTACGTGAACTCTTCCTTCGGTCACAGAATATAGTACTATAGACCTTTGTACAATCTTCCTGCATGGACACCACAAAAGAACAGTTAGGAGAAACCATTTTCATTTATCCTGTCAAAATATCCTAGATATTCTCATACCCCATCACCCAAATTATGTCTTCTCCAGTTACTTAGAAACAGCACAAATATTTTAAAAATTAAACCCTATTTCCAAACCATTCTGCCACCCTGATTCTTTTCTCTCTCACAGTTCAGTATTAGAATCCAGCTGCTCAAGGTAACTTTAAGTTCTGTCTCAATCCTCTTACACCCACAGAACTACAGGGTGGCCACTCAGCTGGTCGTGAGCATGCGCATACAAGGAGACAGGCGTCTCAGCAGCTTGCGACGCTGCTGTGCCCTCACCCACTACAATGCTCACAAGATGAGCCATGATGCATTTGCTACCATCAGGAACTGTAACACTTCAGGAACCCAGACTGAATGGTGAGTTTCCTTCTAGCTCATCTTCGTTTGAGACTCATACCCTGTCTTTATTTAAAATTAGTGAGTATATAAGCTTTCCAGTTGGGGTAGGTTCTTTGTAGCAGGACCTGTTACAGAGAGGGGTGGTCATGTGTTAAGGGAGAGAACACAGTAGAAATACCAGATACATGGTGCAGCCTCTTTGTCTACATTTGGTGCCTTCCAGTACCCCGGGGTGAGAGGCAGACTGAACCAATACTACCCTTTCTGATACTAAAATTATGTTATAGTCAGGGGAACAACCAGTTGTACCTGGGAGTGCAGAACTCCAAGTTTTAGAGAACTTCTCTCTCAACTGTCTGATTGTTGTCTTTTAAAATCATTCTCCTACTCTCTCAGCTCTGCATGGTTGCACTTGGCGTCACACGTGTGACTTTCGTAAAGGGGAGAGAGAGGAAGGATCTCCTCAGGATCTCAGATTGGCCTCCTGGTGGCCAGTCTTGCCTTGAGGGGCGCAACAGACCATGTGTGAAAAAAGAGAAAAAAAAAAAAAAAAATCATTCTCCTTAAAAAAAAAAATCATTCTCCTTGATAATGAAAATGACCTGTATTTACCAGTAATCTCTATCTCATATCCCAACTCAGTTACAAGCTCCACTGGTGTAATACCAAATGTCATAATAATAAATTTCACTTCTGCTGGCCATTAAAAATAATCAGCTTTGTATGGGAGTGTGTTAATTTACTGTTCAGATAGCAATGATTTTCAGTATTGGAATCCTATCATTATTTAACATAGCCTCTTAAATTGTAAAAGTATTCCAAATTCACAAGGTAAATATATTAATAATATGTGAGAAAGATAAACTGGTTGTTTATTATAGATCTACATTTGAGATTATAAAAAGAAAGTTTAGTTAGCCATCTTAAGTTATTGCTTATCTGAATATATTACTCTCTAAAGTTAGAGTCTTCGTAATATTTAGAAGACTGACTGACTTGAATACTTACTTCTTGGCATACTTGTTATTTACAAAGACTAATGAGAAGTAAATTATTCTAAGAATGAAGACTATTTATTTTCAAATATTGAGTGCTTTTACTGAACCAAATGATAATTGTGATACTATGTTCACATTAAACCTTATAAGCTGACAGATTATAATAAATTTCACCAACAGTATAAAATATATTGGCAGGGAAGCATAACAGTATCTGATTATAAGACTCTCCCAAAGCATGAAAGAGAATAGTGAGATACTGTCATAATAATCTTAAAATAGCATTGACCCTTTACCTCATTGAGGGACTAAACCTGTATATAAAAGCACATTTTCATCTTCTGAAATTCAACTTCTGTGAAAATTTATTTGGGTAATGAGATATAATGAGGAACTTTATGACAGAAATTTCTTGCAGTATTTCTGAGACTAGGCGAGGTAATCAAAAGCAGTTGTGAAATTTCATCCTCTAGATAAATTCCAGAGTTGAAAATCTATCAGAGTTCAGGTTCTGTTTAAAAACAGAAGACTGTATACAGCATTTTTCTTGAAGTCTTTCCAGTCTGAATATTTTAAAACTTTTTGGTAGCTCTAGATAGTGTCTTGCCTCAACCCTGAATTTCAGCAGCTGTGAAGCAGTATCATGAAAACAGTAAACCCACTTGTCAGGGGAGCCAACTTACACATCCTACTTGCTGGGTGTTCACCAAAGCCAGTGGTTCTCAGGGTGTGGTCCTAGACCGCAGCATCAGCATCACCTGAGAACTTGTTAGAATGGCAGATTCTCCACCCATTCCAGGTCCGCTGAACCCAGTATACCCCCTTTTGTGGCAGAACCAGGGTTCCAGTCATTTAGAAACTTACTGTGACCTGCTGCTAATCTATTCTTTCACTTTCTATACAGGTCCCCTCCCATTATAATGCTTTTCCTCTGTGCTGCCAAATTCTGTTCCTCTACCCCTTCACCTGGTCCAGACATCACCATCTTCTTGAGCAGTGACCCAAGTTCTCTGCCAAAAGTGCCAATCACCAGTTCAGAAGCCAAGACCCAGGGAAGTGGCCCAGCGGTGACAACCCCTAAGAAAGCAACCACTTCTCTGGAATCATTCTTCCAGAAAGCCACAGAAAAGCAGAAAGTCAAAGAAGCTTCACTTTGTTCTCCTACTGCCACTATACAGGCCCCCATGAGCAATTCACCATCCAAGCCCTCATTACCTTTTCAAAGCGATCATACTACAGGAACCGAGCTCTTTAACCAGAAAAGTCTGCTTCTGAAGCAAAAGCAACTCACTAATCCTTCAGTTTTCTTCCCTCCACAGAAGCCACAGTCTAGTCCTAAAGAGTTACCAAACTATTTTCCAACAGAGAATCCAGATTGTGCCCCTAACTGTGAAAAGATGTTGAAGCTAGGATCCCCCAAGACAACTCCCACAGAGATGGATTTGGCCCAGAATAGCCTCAGTAGCCACGCTTCTTTAACTTCCACATCTGCTCTGGAGATGGCTCAGAAGGCAACTATAACCTCCAGTCTTCTGGCTGCTGAGGACCAAGTGCCCTGCGAGAAGTGTGGTTCTCTGGTACCTGTGTGGGACATGCCAGAACACTCCGACTATCACTTTGCATTGGAGTTACAGAACTCCTTTTTGCAGCCCCACTCCTCAAACCCGCAGGTTGTTCCTGCCAGTTCTCCTCAAAGCAAAAGAAATCCCAAAAGCCCTCTGGCCTCCAATAATAAACGGTCCAGGCCTGAGGGCATGCAGACCCTGGAATCATTTTTTAAGCCATTAACACACTAGTGCTGCCCTCAGGCTTGCTGCAGGGTGTTAATATTTTATCTGTAACCTGGGAGGTGGGAGTATGTTCACTTCTCAAGGAGACTTATAACTTCATGAAATTTTTAATAAGAAAAATAATCCAGATCTTGAGTTAAGGCTCCCATCTCTTTACAGGCATGGATTCAAATCCTATTGCTGATAAGGATGTAAAAACTCATCTTTCAGATCATAACTGTTTTGAGTTTTTAATTGTTAGTCTTTAGGGAAGCAGTGTCAGTTTAGAATGCCTGAGCCTCTGAGCCTAAGAGATCTGGTTCCAAACCTGGCTTTGCCTCTTGGAATATGTCCTCAAGACCTTGTCCAGGACCTTGTTACTCCCAGTGTGACTTTGAGGAGCAGCAGCAGCAGCACAAGGGAACCTGTTAAACATAATCTCAGCCTTATCCCCACCCCTGCTGAATCTGTGTATTAATGAACTTGAGAAATGAATTTGATCTAGAAGATAATAACTATCCTCTGGGCAATGTCATTTCCTTAGACCCTAAATACGCATTTAAGAGGGAAGTGCTTGGGCCTTCAGGGTCACCGCCCTGTTCAGCTCTTTCCTATTCAAGTGTGATTAGCTTAGGGTTTTAAATGAATTATTGTAGCTTTTTGCACTTGTCTGTTTATATTACTGTATACTTACTCTGCCTATGTATAGAAAGTCAGCTGTGGCTTTTCTGATGTGAGACATGTTGATTACACAGAGAAGCCAGCTGAAGGTGAACTGAGTGATGGGGGCTAAGGTACATGTACTCAAACCAGTACTTCTGGGCTTATTTTAGCTTATTTATAAATTGGGTACCTATAGTTTGAAGGGGGAACATTTGAAAACCACTGTGTCTAGCAAATTAGTTCTTCCTTCAAAAATCCTTTCCACTTTTGTGGCAGTTAAGTATCTAATAAAAGACAGTACTTACCGTGTCCACGGCTCTTCCTTACTAGATCTGTAGATTTCTTAAAGGCAAGACTTCTTCACAGAGACTTCCCTGGTGGTCCAGTGGCTAAGACTCCCGTGCTCCCAGTGCAGGGGGCCCAGGGTTCAGTCCCTGGTCGGGCAACTAGATCCCACATGCTGCAACTAAAGATCCCACATGCTGCAATGAAGACCCAGTGCAACCAAATAAATATTTAAAATGGAAAAAAAAAAAATTCTTCACAGTGCTTTGCACACAACAGGTGCTTAATATTCATTGGACGGATATACAGAATGAAAATTTTAGGGTTAGGGGAACTAACACAAAATGTACAGACTACTTATACACTTTTTCATCCTTCTCAGCGCTGTATCAATGCAGAGTGCCTCACTACTTTGTGGAGATGTCTCAGTATCATTTTCTAAAACTTCCTTTCTTAATCTAGGGAGAAATTTGAAAAGAAATTTCCTTTGGGTGCTGTACAGATCAAGTTGAACAAATTGTTAACACTTCAGTAGACAGGAAGAAGTCATACAGAAAAGCACTGTGGTAGAAACTTTGGTTCCAATGGCCTTCTAGAGGTCAGGAGCGGTCCTGGGGGGAGGGGAGAGGGAGCACTAGCAAAGAACCAACAAGGCCACACCGGAAGCACACCTTGGTTTCTTGGGGATGCCAGCCCTGCCCCCGCATACTGGTGAGGAGCCCATGGAGGGGACAGCAGACAGATATGCAAAGGCCAGTGTTGGGAAAAAGCTGTAGAACCTTCACGCTGACTGCAGCCTTCCCTCATAGCGGCTTGTGAGCAGCTGTACAGAAGGAAGTAAAGGGTTCTTAATTCCCAACACCAGTAGGAAGTTCTTCAACCACAGGCTTCTTAGTAGCCAGTTAAACCAGCAATATTTAAAAAGCAGCCAAGGGACTGTGCTTCCCCTGCAGGGGGTGCAGATTTGATCCCTGGTGTCAGGGAACAGATGCTTCACGCTGTGCGGTGTGGCCAAAAAGGGCAGCTAAGCCTGAATGACAGGGAGGCTCACTTGAATGCTCTGAAGGCAGAATACCCCTGGGAGCATAGGCCACATTTATTATTAAATTTCTTTTGCAAGGATCAGTACTGCAAATGTAGTCCTTGTTTTTTTGCATTGGACTTTAACCTTGAGCCATATTTCTCCACACATAGAATGTGGTAGTCAGGTACTCTGAACACAAACGAAGAAGACAGGTTTCAGTGGGTAGCCTTCAGCTCCAAAAAGTCAGTTTAGACTGTATTACGAACCTCACTTCACTTTGCATTGCTAGGAAAAGAGTGAGGATCAGACTGCCATGTCTCTTAAGTTCTACCCATCACTACATAGCTGGCACGCTTATCTCCAAATCTCTGACAGGGCAGTCATCAGCCTCCTTAGGTAGCCTCCTTAGGTAACCCTGTGACCAACTCAAGTACAGGGTGGGTACCTGTCTTAGCTGGAAAGGTGACAGTTTCACTTTCTATTCTGCTCAAAGAACTATGCAAACCAAGCCAGAATACGCGACTCACAGCACTGGAACACTGACCCCAAGTGGGGGAGAGGAGAGGACGCAGGGTGAACGGGGGGTCAGATGGGTTCTGTCCCCCCATTAGGGCTTAGCAGCGTAAGGGTTTCGCTTTTCTCTGATCCTCGAGAGGAATTCAGCTCTGGAAGATGACCCTGGGGCTTAAACATATGCACGGTGTGTTCAATAAAACATTTTTATTCTGTACAATATATATATGTGTATTTAAATATATATATGTGTATATATATATGCAGAGAAACCTCAACCAAATCCCTGAGTCCATGGGAACCCAGGACACTAACAAAGGGAAAAGAGGGAATCCATGCCCTGAAGAGTAGGAAATATGGCAACATCTTTCCCTTTCCTCCAGGTTCCCTGCAACAGAGGGAAAGGGATGCTCACTGCAAACTACTAAAACAAGAGAGGACTTACACAGGGCCAGAGGGGAGGTGAGGGTGTGGAACGGGGAGCTGTGGTTGGGGAAAGTAAAACATCCTGGCTGATGCAGCGTTAAAATCAACAGATCACTGCGGAGGTGGGGACAAGACTTATTGACATGCAGCTGACCTTCGGTTGGCCAAGTCTTAGCTTGGCGGCCCCACACCTGGGCCAGCACAACAAATAGCACCTGTGGGGCCTCTGAGAGGATAAACTGGGGACGTGGCCCTTGAGTGAAGAAGGGAAGGGGGAGAAAGCTAAGGAGCTGACTCGTGTCTCGGCACAGGGAGGGAGCTCGGCCTTCACTGTCCCTGTGCCTTTTCTTCAGACCCTGGGCCACCGGATGGCCCGGCGCAGAGGTCTTTTGTCCACAGTCAAGTAGAGGTGGGCAACTTACATGGCCTTGAGAAGAGGTATAGAAAAAGGAGAGCTTTCGAGGACCACCCCCCCGCAGTTGCGACAATTCCTGACATGCAGGGACCAGACCGGTGGATCATGCCCAGTCCTGACAGTGGGGCCGGTGTGGTGGTGGTCAGCTCCCTCTGGTGACAGGCCGCAGGGTTGCCAGGCTTGATGAGCCAACCAGGTGAACACTAGGCTGCTGAGCACTGCCCTGAATTCTCCTGTCTTCTCCCTCACGACTGACTGCCCCTCCCTGGTCATACCTAGATTGGCATGTCTCCAGAAAAGTGGCAGGGAGCAGGCAGTGGAGAGCGCCCCATCTCTCTAGCCTACCAACACACAGAGCCGCCAACGTGGGGGCAGCATGGCCGGAAGTCACCTTTTGTATTGTAGGGACAGCAGAAGAGCTGTGCCCGCTTGGAGTTCAGAAGCCCATGTTGGCCTGGGCCTCTCCTGCTGCAATGGCTTGCACATCGGTGACATGGCCGATGCCTTTGGTGACACCCTCCCGGAACAGCAGCTTGGCGCCCACCTTCAGGTACTCTGGGTGTTTCAGGAAGCGGAAACGTACCACTGCCTTCTCCCCTGTCCGCAGCTTGTCCTGCAGCAGATACACGGTCACTGGCCCTCCACCATGCCTCTTGTCTCTACTAGCCTTGGCCCTCCACCCTCAAGGGTTGAGCAGGCATCTACCCACCCGGAGTGGGGCTTTGTGCTCTTTGAGGGATAAGGGAGGTCTCTGATTCTGGGGACAGGGTTCCCTCCTTTCTGGACGCAGGAGAATTCTGACTGTTCCCTGGGAAAACGGGGGCGTGGCTGGGTCCCCTCACCTTGGCATGGATCTTCTCCACCACTGCTGTCTGGCGTACGTTGCCCACATGTACGGTCACCTGGAAGCCTCGCCTGAAGGTGGTGGCATGGAAGAGCAGGACTATCTCTGCCTCGAACACTGAGCAGATGGTGGGGTTCATCTCTGGGCTCACCATCACCATGCCCTGGGGAGGCAAAGCCCTCGGACTCAGGAAGGGCAGACCTCACATTAGTCTCTCCTCCCGGGCTGCCCTCACCACCCTTTACAGCTTCCTCTTCCTCTAGGACTTCAACCACAAAGCTCTCAGAAGACTGAAAACCCTTCTCTCTAAGGAGCCCTCCCTTAGCCACCTCTGTGTCCTCTAACCCTTCTAATGCTTGGTATTTTCAGAGTCCTGGACACTAGGGTTGTGGCACAATGAGTCACATTTAGTGATCGATGCTTTGTGAGTCCCCTGACAGTGTACGTCCACACCCAGACAGCCTTCTTGGGTTAGAGACCACGTTCACGTTCCCTCTGAGTTCCCCTGAAGCACCTTTGGTGCTTCTCCTTCAAGTAGCCAGCCTCCCAGGCACTTCTCTTTGTGTTTTCTCTCCAACCCACCCTTCCACCTCACCTTGCGAAGGAGAGCTCTGTCAAAGTCCCCGAGGGCCAGTGTAGCAGCCTGACCAGCTCGTAGCACACGACAGGCAGAGCGGTTGCGTTGGATGCTGCAAACTCTGAGCTCCAGGAAGCAGCCGTCGTCCGTGGGGCCCACCACCAGCTGGTCCCCCTCACGGCAAATCCCACTGCAGTCCAGAGGGCAGGAGGCACAGCGTCGGTCTAAGCCCCCCACCTACTTCTCTACTAGGTCATTCCCTTCTGAGTCCCTCGGGTTAGGGGGAGAGACCCCAAATTGTGACTTGAAGCTAAGGGAGATGACTATCTTGCCCCAGTCCAGACTGAAGGCTCACACCAGCAGAGCCTGGCAGACAGGGACCTGTTGGCTTAATACTGAACACCTGATTCCTGAAAGGGCAATCATGCCCTTGGGCAGAGTCTCAGGGGACCTCGTTTCCCTGGTGGCAACGAAGTCAGCTGAATGCACTCTAGGTGTCTTTGTGGGGTCAAGACCCACACTTCCCCCTGCAGGGGCTGAAAGGTCCTAAGAAGCGGCAAGTTTCTTCCCTTATAAGCCAATTTATGAGCTTTCTCCAGCTCCTCTGATGGCAAAAGCCTCATCTACAAACAAGCACATCTGTTCACCACCAGGGTTGCCTGTGAGCTATGATGTTTTCAGGTCCTTGGGTGTGTGAGGGCTGAGTGGGGTAGATAACAAGCAAGAAAGGTAATTCACCTGGAAAGCGTCCCTCCAACAACTGTGCCCACCTCTGGTACTGTGTAGATTTCATCCACCTGAAGCCAAAGAAGATTCTATCAAGGGCTGGCAGCTCCAAAACCTCAAAACAGACTCCGGGCTTGGGATTAGTCCCTCCTAGTTCCCTGGCTGACCGCCTGTCCAGATGGCCAATTACCTGGAACTCCGTCAGCTGCTGCATGAGCTCCTCCTGTTCTTTGCTATTGGTGAGTGGCGGCAAAATATTCAGAAAGACTTTGAGCAGGTCCAGGCTCTCTCCAGACACGCTGGACAGTGTGAAGATAGGGGTGATGCTGTAGAGGGAGGCAGGGAATGGGCAGATGAGCAAAGTTCCAATAGGAGGCAGAGGCTGGAGCCCCTACATGAAAGGCAAGCCTCTCTCGGGGTGGACAGGGGCTCCCCTCTCCTATTTGCTAACCAGCTCAGGAGCTTGGGGCCTCTCTCTATGAGCCTGGCATTTGAGACCCATCTCAGAGCCCAGAGAGATGGCAAACGCCTGGCACAGCACTTTGCCTCCAGGTTCCCAGGGGTCAGCAAAGCTGACTGGGGGAAGGGTCAAGCCTTTAGCAAAGACTCCCTCCCACAATCCCAACCTGAAAAACCACAGAACTGAGCCGAACTGGTCTGGTCTGTCGGGAAGGGGGTGGGCACCCCATGCTCCGGGGCCCTGTGGCAGCCTTCCCTGAGGATGCTGGAGTGAGAAAGCCTTACTTGGGGGATTGGGCAAACTGCTGCGCGGCAGTGACAGCGTCGTCCTCGGAGGTGACCAGCATGGGAACCTTGTGGCAGCCAGGCTGCTTGAGGACCCGCTCTAGCTGGCGTACTGTCCTCTCCACGGTGGTCTTGGCACACAGGTCCACCTTGCTGACCACGATGAAGAAGGGCACTTTCAGGGCCAGTGCCAGCCCCAGATGTTCCCGTGTGGTGCCAGCTGCTCAGAGAAGGTGGGCGGGAGTCAGGATGCGGGATGGGGGGTGAGAGCACAAGAGGAGAGGTGGTTTGGCTCCCAGATGTGTGGGGGCCCGGGGGAGGAGAGTGAGCGCTGCCCCTGCGCCGACGCCTCTTACCGATCCCGGTGTTTGCGCTGACGAGGAGCAGGGCGCAGTCGGGGCAGTAGGAGGTGAGGCCGAAGATGGTGGTGTGCAGGTACTTGTGGTGGCCTGCCAGGTCGATGAAGGTGATCATCTTGGAGCTGCTCTCACAGATCTCTTCTGCCGTCCGTGAGTCACTGTAATTCACCACCTGGCCCAGGGCCCCGGGCTCTCAGTGCCCCCGGCCAGCCTCCCCAACCCTTCACGAGTTGCCAGGACCTAAACCAGTCCCTGGGTAGCCCTGCCTCTTAACCCTGAGCCCCACTGAGGGTTTAGTTCAGTTGATTCCCTGTTTGTTTTCTAAGGAGGTCACAGCAGGTTCAGTGCCCAGGGGCCTTCATCTACACTACTCCACAAAGTCTCCACACTCTGCCCTCACACTGTCCTTCACCGCTACCATCCCATCCTCAGAGTCTGGTCCCACTGGGTCCCGTTGATTGCATGCACCTCTCCCTTGCTGTTAAAGCCCAGGATCTCGAAGCTGATGCTGGAGGTTCGGCCAGACTGAATCTCATGCAGGTGGCGGAAAAGGTTGAGCCGAGCCCGGCCCCGCCCATTGTCCAGCTCTCCCTGGGTCAGGACTCCGAGCAGAGTTGACTTTCCTGAGTCCACATTCCCCAGGACGGCCACACGGAGGTCCAGGAACTGTGGATGAATTGTCAGAGGTCAGGTTCCAACCCCTCAACTCTGTCCACTGAAAGGTCAAAAGCAGCGGCAGGGGCTTCCTTGGCAGTGCGGTGGATAAGAAGCTGCCTGCCAATGCAGGCGACATGGGTTTGATCCCAGGTCCAGAAAGACTGCACATGCGGCGGAGCAACCAAGTCCAGGAGCCACAAGTCCTGCAGCCTGTGCCCCTGGAGCTGGTGCTCCGTAACAAGAGAAGCCACCAGAATGAGAAGCCCATGCGCCACAATGAAGAGCGGCCCCCGCTCACCAACTAGAGAAAGCCGGGGTACACCACCAAGGACCCAGTCCAACCAAAGAAAACAAACAAAAAAGGCATAAGCAGTCTCTGGGGACCAAATCTCAGAGTCCCAGGCCGGGGAAGAGTCTGCCACCAGAGGACCTTCCCAGGGAGCAGGGGTGTGAGAAACAGGGAGGGGTGGGGACCCACCTGCTGGTTGTCAGGAACCTTTCGTACGAGCACCTCAGTGATCTTCCGGGGTGTGTCGCTATCATAGTCCACTTCTCGCTCCCGGAGAACAGTGATGTCTGCCCCGACTCTGTCACAGCAAGGCCACAGCTGCCACATCTCACCCGTACTCCCCATTCCCCTGGACCAATGGCCTTCTCATACCTCCCCAGAGTTCCGAACACCTTACTCCACTTCCTACCTGCCTCCAATCTATCCTGCATCCACAGCTCCCTTGACACAAATGAACCTTAAGTCAAGGGGCAAAAAAGCCTGGATCCAGGGCAGAGGATGCTAGAAAACTAACTCTCCCCACTTCAGCCCTTTGTCCAGAGAAGGCAGGTCCTGGGGATTTAGGGAAAGGAGGACCAAAGGGAAGCATACTTCTCTGCCATCCGGTGCAGGGTCTTGAGGGAAGCCCGCATCTCCTCCTCAGCCAGCCCCACCAGCAGCCCATTGTCCTCTACCCCAATCTGGTAGACGGCCTCACCACGGCCCTCCTGGAGCCGCCACTTCATCTGTGTCACCAGGTGCTCAAAACGATACTGGGATGGATTCACCAGCTTCAGCTTAGGGCAGGTGAAGTACCATGAGAAGGAAAAGTCAGAGATGCTCCTGCTGAACCCACAGGTTCCCCATCTGTCCTGCTGCAAGGACCAGGGCCTTCCCTTTCCTCTTAACCACCCTCATCCCTGACCTCCTCGGACAGCGAGTCCTCTTTCAAAAGAATAAGGTACAGAGCCCTTACTCTGAACCACATCTTTAAATGACTATAGGGCATAAAGTTAGAGATCATAAAGAAATCATCCCACACCAAGGACAACCTGTCCCTCCCCAGCCTAAGACTCACTTTATATTCGATGTTTCCATCTTCAGCCTGAAAAGAAACAGGGAGCTGTTACTACACACTGTCCAGACCTAACCTTTACTTCCCCGACTCCCACTGGGGTTCAGGCAGCTAACTTAAGAGAGCAGGAAGCTTGAGCTGCACTTGTTTAGGCAGGTGTCTGTCAAAGGTCATGGCAGACCAGCCCTGTACTCGGTTCCAGGGTGACCTCTCTGAAAGAAAGGCCTCCAAGAACACAGTCAGTCATCTATCTATGCCAGGAACGGAACCCTGAGTCCCTCTTTTTTGGATCACTGGCAGCATGCTCATCTTAGATGCAAGATCACCGTCTTTCCTTCCTCCTAGGGCCTCAAATTGCTGTCCCCACGTCTGTGTCTTCTCCATGTCCAAGCTGCGGAGGCCGTTCTTTGCCACTGGTCTGAGAGACACCACTTCCTTCCTGCCCACCCCTCTCAGCTGATGATACCAAGAGTAAGAGGTTGCAAGAGGTTTTGGAGCAGTGCCAGAGGGTGAGCTCAGCACTGGTCACTACAAACCCAACGAGAGAGGAGCCAGGAGAAGGAGAGACAAGTCTCCAAAGTTGGGGTTGAGATGAAGAAACTCAGAAAAGACAATGAAGGAGACAGACACCACAAACCAGACCACTGTGGCTTTTCCCCTTCTGTCCCCTAACCCTCACGCCCCAGCTGAGGTGAACTCTTGAATCCATCACACCACCTCCTCCTCTTCCCTGTATCAGGTGACCCAACACAGAAGTATCCCATTGCCCGAGCCTTCCCCTCTCAGGTGCAAAAGGATATGAGATTTGCCTGTTCTGCCAGCCCTGTATTTCTGCACTCCTCCTCCGTGGCTATTTACTTTTCCTTCTCCCCTTCCTGTCATCATTCCATCCCTTCAAGGCTCTTTGACTCTCAGGCTCTTATAGGTCTTCACCCATAATTGCATGGGAGTATAAAGGAGATCTTTCCCCATCAACAGAGACCTTCCTTTTTATCATTTTGCTGGAGATGAAAAGTTAGAATGGGTGGCTTCAGAATACTGATACAAGGATGATGGTCTAGACTAAAGTTTCTCAAAGTGTGGTCCCAGGACCAGGAGCAGTTGCATCACCTGGGCACTTGTAAGAAATGCAGATTATCAGGGATACCTTTGAGCTACTGAATCAGAAATTCTAGGGGTGGAGCAGCAATCCAGGTGATTCTCTAAGGTGCTCAAGTTTGACAACCACTGGATGAGGCTCTCCCCCTGTGTCCTCCTTTTCTACAGAGGAACAAAGCAGCAACTATTGTCTGCCTTAGGGAACAGCTGGAGCAGGAAGGTGGAGGCTGTCCACACTTCCTCGTAGGACAGGCAAAGGGCGGGAGGACTTAGCCAGTGTTCTCCGCTTGTGTTTGTGTGTAGAGGGAGGGAACATATTGCTCTTTTCCCGGTACTCCTCTCCTCCCTGGAACAAGTTTAGAAAACTCTCAACTCCTCATATCCCGGGATGCAGTCCGCCTTCCTTCAGTTGCACAGGAAAAGGGCTGGGGCATTCTACTCTGCTCTTCCCAAGGGATGCAGGTGGGACCGCCTTTCCCCACTTCACCTGGAGTTACTTAGATCAGAGTGGGTAGATTCCCGCCCCCGTCCCAACTCTTCCTCCCCAGGGTCCTGACACAGGAAAGGAGGCCCAGTCTTTCTGTGCCTCCTCCCTGGGGTCCTTGGACCGGAAAAAACTGTTCTCCTCTTCTCGGGGGTCTATGACACCGGAAGGGGGTACTACTCTCTGTCCCGCCTTCCTGGAGTCCCGGGACCGGAAGGAGTGGTTACCTCTGGCCCCGCCACTTCTCAGGTGCTCACCTCGGGGGGCAGGTACGGGGGGTTGTTGGCTTTGCTCCCTCTGTTCCTTCCGTTCTTTTTCTTCCCCTTCGGGCCACCGCAGCTGCTGCTGCCGCCGGCGCCCCTAGCCTTGAGGGTTCCGCCCACGGCCGGGCCCCCTCCGGGCCGGCAGCAGCCGCCGAACAGCTCCGATACCCGCGAGTCCATCCGCCGCTGCCGCCAGCCCCCCGCCCGGCCCCTCCCCCCCGCCACCGCCACCGCGGACGCCGCCGCTGCCCCCGCGCCTACTGCCACGGCCGAGTCGGGCCAGCCAGAGGAGAGCGGGGTGGGGCCCTGCGCAGGCCACGCCCCCGCATCCCCTGGCCTTCGGGTCGCGTCAGAAACAGCCGCGGAGCACCATGGGATATAGAGTCCTCAAGCCTAGGAGCTCCCCGGAAAGAGCTAGCCGCAGCCCTACAGCTCCCAGGAGGCATCGCGGCGCAAGGGGCTGAGGGCGGCTTCGGGGCGTAGACAAGCAGCGCGGCTTTGCGCGCAAAGGCCTAAGGGAGCTGTAGTCTGGTTCCAGTCTCCGAGAGCTGAGCGGGTCTTTCCCAGGGGCCTGGAGGTGGGGCGGTCACTGGAGTCGGGGGAGCTTACATAGAATCTAGCCTTGTAGGCGCTTCTGGATTTGGCCCCTTAACGCGATCCCAGACAAGATGTTTTGGACCTGGAGAGCTGAAGAATTCAGGGCGACTTGTCCCTCTAGCCTACTGGCTCCGCCCATGCCTCAGTTTCTCCCTCGACGGCATGCGTGCCTTCTGGGTGAGTCAGGACCAATGCCAGGGCGGAGGCGGATGGTGGTTAGCCTAATTATGGCTTTTATTGTTACGATGATTATGCCACCTTTACACAGTAGTCACTGCTTTATTACCGGGCTGGCACCCTCCGGGGGCTGGTTTTAGCAGCCCGAGACACGGCGGTGGCCCCGACACGAGGCTGGAATCCATAAACCAGCCCTGCCCTGCAGCGAGTGCCCGCAGCGAGTATTACCCCTCCCCTTTGTTTTGAAGTAGAACCAATCCGGGAGAACCGAGTTTGGTTTTAAAACAGCCAGGGGTGTAGGAAGAGCCTGGCCCCTACTTGGGCGGGGCTGGGGCTCGGGTTGCGTCAACCGCTGCGAGGGCGGGGGAAGTTGCCTGGAATAGAAACTTGGCCAAGGGCCCAGGGGATTGCTGACTTTTGACTTTCTTGCCAAGCTGTCATCTCTCTTGCTCTTTAGGGCTCTTGCAGTCAGCAAGGAGTAAACACATTCAGTGACATAAACCAGTGTACAACACACTAGAAAGGCAGAGTGGAGAAGCAGTTGGTGTTGCTGAGCTGCGAGTCAGGACGCCAGAGTTCAGTTCCCAGCCCCGTGGTTGTCTCGTGACTCACCACTCACCCATTGTACCGTCCACTTCCCCTCTCTTCACAAACAGCGAGATCCTCAAACGCAGCCCAGAAATAAAACAACCCTTCCCTGCAAACCTCAGTTTTCCTCGGAAAACTAGCACCAGTGGCTTACCTCTGGTGATCCTTGCAGAGGTTCAGACCTGCTGGAGTCCATGGCTTCCCCCCCAGGACCACAAGGAGGAAGGCAGGTCACTGATCAGGTAGATGCTGTCCACATGGCATAACTCCCCGAACCGGTGAAAGCAGAAGGACCAAAATCTGCAAAAGGGCTTAGCAGACCCAACCAATTATGGGGACTTCACTGGTTGAAAGCACCTGTGACTTCTGTATCCTGTTCAGCTGAAGGAAGGTTATGTTGCAGACAGCCAGGGACAACCCCACCAGGAAAACTGCTACTTAGGGGCTGAGTGAGACAGCTGAAAAAGATGAGGATTGGAAGCCAGAGCTAAGAATATTCCTCCAACCTTATCACCATCGCCACCACCACCACTGGGCTCTCTTGATAACCAAGGTCTGCTGCAGTCACCTGATAACACTTGTGTTCTCATCATCACAGATGTTTCAGCTGTCCCACACACAGTTTTGCTTCATTCTTTCCAGTTCCCTTTTAAGAGTTGGGGTGGGATAGCCCATTCTGATATCCATTCTTATACAATCTGGCTTACCGCAGACAGGAGTGAAGGCTGGCAGAGGAGTAGGAGGAGCAGGGATATCTGCCCAGGAGGAGATCAGGGTCCTGGTAGATGGAAGGTGACATGTGTGTTTAGTTTCCTGGAGGGGTTGCTTATGAGGTGCTTATGAGGTGGTTGCCTGTGGGGTAAATAATGGATGTACACACGCAGACTTTTTTCCTGGTACATAATTAGTCATTCATTCTTTATGTATAGTACCTTTACATTTATTTTAAAGTCAGATTTAGCAGTATTTTTCTTTATATTTTCTTTGTTTTTGTGTCATGTCTAGGCCAACCCCACTCCTAAATTATGAATTATTCTCCAGTATTTTCTTCTAGGAGTTTTGAGGTTTATTTCTATGTTTATATGTTTAATTGATTTGGAGTGTATCTTTATGTAGACTGTGTAATGGGAACTAATCTTTTTCCCCCTCCTAAATGGATGGGGAGCTGTTTCAAATTATTTGCTCTTAAGAATCAGCCTCATCATTGCTAAGACCTATGTATATATTGATACATTAATCTGTTTCTTGACTCTCTTCCGTTTTGTTTATTCCTAAGCCAATACCACACTATTTTAATCATTATGCTTTTTATGGAGTGTTTTGATTGCTGGTCCCTGTTTGCTGAAACACACTTGTTCTCTTGGTCTCTATCACTTAACACTTGGCTATTTTTATTACTACTTCCCTGGCTACTCCTCAGTCTCCTCCATAGACTTTTTCTTTCTGCTCATCCCCAAACATTAGTCTCTTCAGGATCCTTGCTCATTTTCATTGTATACAACCTCCCTGGGTGATTATCCACTCCCATGCTGATGACTTTCAAATACATATTTCTGCTTCTCATGGTGTTCCTAAATTATCTCTTCACTGTCCAATGGAACAGCAAACTCAACCTATCAAAAATAACTCATCTTTTCTCCTTACTCATACCCAATAAAACTGGCCTTCCTCTGGTGTTCCCTCCTTCATTGAATGGCACAACTGGCCATAGAGTTGCTGAAGTAAAACGTCTGCTTATCTTTTTTTTTTTGCTTATCTTCTGGACAGTCTCTCACTTTCCCTCCTCTTCCTGGGATCAACCACCTTACTCATTGGACCTCCCAAATATCTATAGGGTTCACCCAGTTCTGTCCACCCCACTGTGACTACCCTAGTTCAGGCCTCTCTCACCATGTACTTGGGTAATTCCAATTGCTAGCTCTGACTGCTATCTGTGCCTCCTCCTTTATCCTCTCTGTAATCTAATCTCCACACTGCAGCCAGTGTAGAGGTTAAATTTTTCAGTATAAAATGTAAATATAACCATGTCACTCTCCTACTTACTTAAACCTTTCAAACGTTCCTCCATCCCCTTACAGGAACAAGTTCAAATTCTTTAATATGGCTCAGAATGCCTTCCTTACTATGATCTGGTTCCTGTTTGTCTACCACAGCCTTAATACTTCATAAGCCGAACTCTTTTTATTTCTTAAATTGAGAATGCTCTTGTATCTCAAGGTCTTGTTAAAAAACAAAATTCAACTGAAGATCTAATTGGCTTTATTTAACAATTCATGAATCAGGAAGTATCTCATCGAGTAAATACAAAGGCACTCTGAGGGGCTGTACAAAATGCAAGACTTTTAAAGAAATAGAGGCAGGATAATGAGGTTAGTAGCAAAAGAAAGGGGAATTCCATTTAGGGGGAGTGCTGGGGGATTTATCTTGCAGATTACCTCACTAGCACTGAAATGTCAGAGTGGTTAGTTTATAATTCCACTCCAGGAGAAGCTGAAACTCCTACTAGAGTTAGGAAATGAGTCTTGGTGAGATTTAGCAGAAGTGAATCCATTTGGGGCTTGTTTGTTTTTAACAGTCTCCAGGACCACCACACCCTCCTCTTTACCTTTACTCATCTTAAAGATCAATTTCCTCTTGGACCACCCCTCACTCCCACCTCCTCTAGGTTAGGCGCTCCTGTTCTCCTCGTCCACTGCCCTTGAACACCTTTTTGTATAATTCATCACACTGCATTGAATCTATAGGCACTGAACCCCTTGAGGACCCCTCCAGTCGCTGGCTTCTTCGCGCAGAGACTCCAGCACCTAGGACAGGGCCTGACACGAAGTAGGTGCGTAGCGAATAGAGGACGCAGGAAAGAATGGATGCGGGCGAGCGGGTGTCCTCGGAAGGCAGCGCCAAGTAGTTGAGAACCCGCGTTTTCTCTGTGGGAGGAGGGCTCAACGGACTCGCCGAAGGGTGTTAGGGAGGTCTCGTCTCCGCTCTTTGACAGGGCTCAATTCCCTACCCAGCACAGCCTCTGCCACACAGACGCGGCGCCCCTCCCACTTCCGGGCCAGCAGAACAGGAAGTGGAGGCGCGGGCTTCCCATGAAGCATCGCGGGGCGCCTATTCAAACCGAACGGAGAACTGGGAGGAGGTCGTGATGGCGGCCCCGGAGCCGGAAGTGCAGTCCCCGGCTGCAGTCCCTGGTAAGGTATGGAGTCCGGAGCTCGAGGAGTTTGTTTCCTCCCTGCCACGGCTCCCTCCAGTCATTTAGCCCGTAGTCGTTTCACTAATCCGTGTTCCTTGTCCCCATTTCCCGTCGTCCCTCGCAGCTCTGACTCGGTCCCTTTGACTCCATCGCCTGCGCGGCCCTGGATCCAATTGGTTCACACTCCTCTTTCTTCGCGACGTGTTCTGTGCCCTGCTTGACACCGCTTTCTCTCAACTCATTTTCCCATATCAGGGCCTCTGATTTCTGAGCAGATCCAGTCGCTGTCTCCGAAATTCCCGCCACCCAGTCCCCCCAAATCCTGCAGTCTCTTTCTTAGGCAACTGGAATCTGGAACCTGCGGGCGGCCGCCTAGAGGGGAGTTTGCGGAGGGAATCCGCCTGTGTAGGCGTGTGGCCTCAGCTGTGGTGGCTGATGTCGCCTCAAGGGATGGGAAGACTGACTTTGGCCTCTTAACTTTTTCTCATCCAAGTTCTAATCAGGCCGGACCCTGCTTAGCTTTGGAGAACAGAGGAGATCGGGCTTCAGGGTGTTTTGTCCATAGACCTTTTAAGTTTTTCGTTTTTCTCTCTTGTCCCTCTGTGCACCTACTAGATTTGGAGTGGTGTGAGAAGTCGGAGGAAACCCAGGACCCCCAGATAGAACTACTTGAGACCACCTCCACCCAGGAACCTCCCAACCCTTTGGAGCCCTTTCGTCCCAGGGACTGCATGGTGCCAGTGGTGTTTCCTGGGCCTGTGAGCCAGGAAGGCTGCTGTCGCTTTACTTGTGAGCTCCTGAAACATATCATGTACCAACGCCAGCAACTACCTCTGCCCTACGAACAGCTTAAGCACTTCTACCGAAAACCTTTTCCCCAGGTAGGCACAAGCTTTGGGAGAAAATTGGTGAGTGAGCTTTGTGGCTGTTAGATGGTGGCAGATAAAAAGGGTGGTCAAAGGAACCTTCACGCCTGTCAGCATAAGCAGCTGTGAAGGATGTTTCAGCCCTATGGCTTCAGTCCTTTCCCACTCTAGTCTGGGTAGTCAAAGGCTTCCCGCCTTTTCTCTTGTTTTCTTTTTCTGAAACTTCTATTGTGTGTTACGTTTGGACTTCATGAACTGATCCTCTAACTTTAGTGTATTTTCTCTCCAAATCCTCATTTCTTTGTTTCTGTTATACTTTTCTTCCTTGAGTTTATATTCTTACACTTAAAGTAATTTTTTGGCAGTCACAGTTTTAAGAACTTTTTTCTTAAAATTTTTATATTTTAAATTTGTTTTGACTGTGCTGGGTCTTAGTTGCAACCTGCAAGCAAGATCTAGTTCGATCCCTGCATTGGGGGCTCACAGTCTTGCCCACTGGACCAGCAGGGAAGTCCCACATGTTCCTTTTTAGTTATATCCTGTTGTTTCCTGTCTGTATGAACTTCTCTTACTTGTGGGTATTAATTACTGTGTTTTTGTAGTTTTCCTCTGTCCCTTGCACTGTCTCTGTTTCTTCCAGATTCCTTTCCTATTTATTTGTTTTGGTCTCTTTCACAGTTGAGGCTTTTTTTTTTTTCCATCCTCTGACAAAGGCTTTACTGACAATTTTCCATACAGTTAGTCAAAAAATAAAAAAATACAGAACACAGCAGACAGTATTTCATACACTAGAAGTCAACATGACAGGAGTCCCTTCTCATCACGGTAAAAAAAAACCAAACAAACAAAAAACCCAAACCTAAGAACTTAGTTTTTGATGGGGAGATAGGACTTTGGTCCCCTACCAAGTTGAGGCTTTTATTTGGTGTCTGAATATTTAAGAAGAAGTCTTTGAAAGTTCTGTGTGCATGGCTGGCCCTGTGAGCTAGCTGATAGACCTAAAGGACATGGGTGGCAATGATAATGGGAAAGAGGATTATTTGCTATAATAATGGTGATTTTGGAGTTATCTTTCAGTTAAACATGGTAAACTGAACACATTTGTGCTCCCATCTGATACACTACTCAATGAAGGAAAAAGGAAGGAAGGAAAGAGAGAAAGAACACTTCCAAAACTATGTTTGGGTGGGGGAAACTGGCAGGCCATCTAAAGGTCCTGGGCTTCCCAGGTGGCACTAGTGGTAAAGAATCTGCCTGCCAGTGCAGGAGACATGAGTTGCAAGTTTGATTCCTGAATTGGGAAGATCCCTTGGAGTGGAATGGCAGCCCACTCTAGTATTCTTGCCTGGAGCATCCCATGGACAGAGGAGCCTGGCAGGCCACAGTCCGTAGGGTCACAAAGAGTTGGACATGACTGAAGTGATTTAGCATGCACGCACGCTGAGGGTCCTTGCACAGGTGTTCACTCAGTCCCCATGTGTTCACTTTTGTGTTCTGTGGTGCTTGAATGAACAACTCCTGTGCCTTTCATGGGCTTCTTCAGTGTGGTTTTGCTTCTCAGGGGAGTCCCCTCTGACAGCACTTGCTATTCAGCTCTCTTGAGTGCTTCCTACTTTCTTCCAAGAATTTGTTGTTGTCTTTAGCCACTGTCATCTATTTTTTAGTTATTTTTGCCACTGGGAGTCCTCTTTCTCTCCCCTCCCTCCCTGCTTCCCTCCCCTCTTTTCTTCTTCCCTCCCACCCACTCTTTCATTTCCTTCCTCCCTTCCTTCCATCATTTGCCACATTTTTTTAAATTTATTTTTTATTGAAGGATAATTGTTTTACAGAATTTTGCTGTTTTCTGTCAAACCTCAACATGAATGCCATGTTTAACTGGAGGATGAACTTCAGAATATATTAGACCAAATAATCCTTGGTGGTTTTTTTTTTTTTGGCTGAATAGTTGCCAAGCACAGGCTCTCTAGTTGCCCTGTGGCATATGGGAATCTTAGTTTCCTAAGCAGGAATCAAGCTCTCGTCCTGTGCCTTGGAATGTGGATTCTTAACCACTGGACCGCCAGGGAAGTCCCCAGTCCTCAGTCTTGTTATGAGTACTTCAGTATTTTAGTTGCTAATTTCTGGATGCCCTTCTGCTTCAGTACACTGTCTTTGCTATTCTGAGTGCAGAAGAATTAAGATTTTGTACAAAGAATCTATTTTCCTTTTTGATACTTTCCCTGTGATAAAACCCAGGGTCTTGAGTGTGGTGGTTCACTGATCTGGAGCTCCAGTCCTATAAGTCTGTTCTGTCCCAGCAGGGTTCTTCAAAGCGCATTAGCTTTCGTCTACCTTGCAGACCTTCTCTGTCACCATTCTTTGTCCTCACAGGCAGAGGACGCAGTGAAGAAGAAACCTCGGGCCACTGCTGAGGTGAGCAGCAGGAAATGCCAGCAAACCCTGGCAGAACTGGAGAGTGTCCTCAGCCACCTGGAGGGACTCTTTGCCCGGACACTAGTCCCTCGAGTTCTGATCCTCCTTGGGGGCAACGCCCTCAGCCCCAAGGAGTTCTACGAGCTTGACCTGTCCCGATTAGCCCCCAACAGCATGGACCCGAGCCTGAGCACGGCAGCTTGTTTGCGCCGCCTCTTCCGAGCCATTTTCCTGGCTGATGCCTTCAGTGAGCTGCAGGTCCCTCCACTCATGGGCACCGTTGTCATGGTGCAGGGTCACCGCGACTGTGGAGAGGATTGGTTTCGACCCAAGCTCAACTACAGAGTGCCCAGCCGGGGCCACAAGCTGACTGTGACCTTGTCCTGTGGCCGACCCGCCATCCCAGCTACAGCCTGGGAGGATTACATTTGGTTCCAGGCACCAGTGACACTGAAAGGCTTCCATGAATGAATGGGAATGCTCATCGTGAACACAGTGGCTAAATTATCTTTCCCCTGGTAGCACCACGTCACCCATCTCCTGCTTGGAGCTAGTTAATTCCTGGTGAGAGGAAGGTTCTGTCCTTCTGGCTGCCTACCCCCCTTAGACTTTCTGGTGGACGGATGGTATGACTGGGGTTGTAATAATCATCATTGAACAAGCATCTCTTTGAATCACAGGTTGATTTTCCCAGAAGGTGCTGGATCAGGTGTTTCTTTTGGGGGCTGGAAAGCAAACATGGGCCCACAGACAGGCTCCCTCCCCTCCCCACCCACCCCCAGGGCTGAGGGGAGGTGACCCTTTTTAGCTTTTTGCTGTGGCTTTTCAGAATTTTTAACAGGGACATAATGTGGGTGTGATTCATGGACTTAAATATATTATAAAATGAATGGATTCATATTAAATTTTCCTGAAACATTTTTGGCTTAAAGGGACTTAAAGAGGCTAAGGCTAAAGTAATCTTCTCCCTTGGTCTCTTAGGCTTCAGCCTTCCATGATTTCTTTTTTTTTCTAATAGTTCTTTCTCTTCATTATTCCTGGACCAATATGGGAAGTTAAATGACTTGGCCAAGGTTCTTTAACAGTTTGATAGCAGAGTTGGGACTAAGAATCCTCATCAGCTAACTCCTAGCCTGATGTTCTTTGCTAGCCACATGTTGGTTTCTGTGACCCTTAGAGTATGTATACCCAAAGCAGAGATCACACAGCGGGAGGGACCTGAGAAAAGAAAACCAAGAGAGTCTTTCCAAAGCCTGATTGAACTATAGGCTAAGACAACGGGTCTGCCCAGTAGAGTCACTTCCGTGAGGCCACGTGTCCCTTCTGGAATTCGCCCTGTGTCTCCATCGCAGTTGCGTGGTGGCTGCTGGCAGTTACTGTTGGCAGTACTGTCCTCATGCCGTCCCTGCCCTCCTGCCAGTGGCCATTCCTCAGCACCATCTGTGGCTTGGCCATCCTGATCCTTAGTGTTATCCTTGCCAGCTTGGTGCTGTCGACCACTGAGCACTAACGCTCTTTGTCCCTGAGAACATCTGCTTATTTCTTGGAAGCAAGTTGAAGGCAGAATCCTCACCCTGCTGGTGTTGGAGATAGGTGTGTGGTGTGTGTGTGTGTGTGTGTGTGAACAATATATACTATTTTTTATACTTTAAGAAGACATGAAAAATAGTTTATATTTTATAGTAGGTTTTAAGCACTTTACATATATTATCTAATCTAATAACCTTATAGATTTTATATTATTGTCTGTCTTATAGATGAGGCTTGGGGAGACTGAATAACTTGCCTAAGTGTTGAAACCTGGATTCAGATCCAGTCCAGCTGACTCCAGAGGCTGAGTGCTTTACACTGTACTGTACATTCTGTGTGATTTTACTCTGAGATGATTAAACAGGGTTTGCCCTGCTGAATTTGGTAGCATTGGAAAGCTGTGGGACTTCATCTCTGGCTTTAGATTGTGTTTCCTGACGTGGAACCTGCCACTTACTGGTGCTAAGTAAATACAGAATCAGTGCAAACAAAAGGTTTGAGTTCTTTTCTGTGCTGTGTCCACTTGAAGCATACTCCGCCAGCTGGACTCTCCACTGTTTTTGTCTGATAGTACCTTACAGAAGAGGAACAGGGCCATATCTCCCACTCGGAAATGGACAGGCTGAGGGGTCGGCTTAAAGGGAGGGAGAATTTTGAACAAGGAAGTTACAAACTTTTGAGATGGAAGACATTAAGGCAAGTCTGATCCCTCAAGCCTTACTTTAAAAAACCTTCACAAACAATGTCTAGACAATCAAAACTAAGTTAATTATCCAGGTAATTTAGACACTTCTCAGCTTGGCATTGGGGCCCAGGTCATTCTGATTTCATGAATCTTCTCCAAAGGAATCCAGAAATTAATAGATCAGTTAATAATTTTACCAACAAATATTTCCTTCCCTGACAACAAGCCTGCTGAGGCATCTGTTTCTCTCTTTTAACCTTGGCTGGGCACTCCAGAGATGCAGGTGAAGAAATCGTATCTAGCCGAGGGAGTGAAGATCCCCAGCTTCAGTGGTTCTGGCCTTTCATCTGTTGCTACCATTTGAACCTAAAAGCAATAGGTGTGGGACCTGAGGTAGGTAAATGTAGGTGGTAGGGAACATGTAGCTGTTGATGGGGAAAATGTTGATGGGGAAGTGTAGTCCATAAACATACGTAACTCTCTGCACCCTCCTTTCCCAGGGTGTGGCCCTATATGGTGCCCCATTGCCCAGCCAGCCCCTCCCTATCCCCACACACTGGAGTCCTAACCATTGGACCTCTGGGGAATCCCCACTCCCTGCTTCTAGGTCTTTGTCTGCCACTTAGCTGAAACAATCCTATGAAAGGGAAAAAGAGCCATCTGTGAAGACTGAGGACGGTGGAATAGATGGACCCCACTCTGTATGACCTGGTTCTGGGGGAGGGGGAGGATTGATTGTCTTGGGAATCTTGGAGCCAGGAGGATCTTAAATTCTTTTCTGAGGAAATTCTGAGGCCAAGAAAGGACACGACTGGAGTGAAATAATATAGCTAGTCTTACTGTTGTTTTTCTTCCCAAGCCCCCATTGCGTATGCTATACAATGAGGACTCAATAAATGTCGACTGTGTGGAGGGGCTTTAGAGGAAGCAAAATAGCCCTGGAATTGGGCTAAGTTGGGACCTCCAACCTACCACTGTATCCTGCTTATTCTGGGGCAAAAACCAGGCCGTTGCCGTGACAACTGAACACCTCCCATCACCCAGTGGGGAAAGGAAGCAGAAGGGAGTGAGTGTATGCCCAGGCTTTTCGGAAGCGTTCCGTGGCAAGAAGGGCTGGCTGGCGGGCGGCCCCTGAAGGCTAGCCTGCAGAAGGTCAGGTGGGTGAAATCCTGCTTCCGGTAGGATGGAGGGGCGGAGCTTTGGATCTCCATGGACACGGCTTCTCCTAGCAACCTGGCGGGCGTTGAGCAGAGCCGCCTGCGCGATGGACGCGGAAAGCCTCCTGCTGTCACTGGAGTTGGCGTCTGGCAGTGGGCAGGGCCTTAGCCCAGACCGTCGGGCCTCGCTGCTCACTTCTCTTATGCTGGTTAAACGCGACTACCGCTTCGATCGGGTCCTCTTCTGGGGCCGCATCCTCGGCCTGGTCGCCGATTACTACATCGCTCAGGGCCTGAGCGAGGACCAGCTCGCACCGCGCAAGACCCTGTACAGGTGGAGAGGGCGCCCGGCTGGCCAAGGCCGCAGCGGGATACTGAGGGGAGGGCTGCCGGCCGGGAAGGGGCGAGTGGGAGGTAGGACCTAAAGGGACGGGTTACAGAAAGAGAGGGGATGAGATCTGAGAGAGCAGCCCCGGGAGGACACCTGGGGAGGGGCGCCAGAGAAACTTGGAGGCTGATGGTTTAATAATTGAAGCGGGGCAAGAACGGAGGCGGGGCAAGATGAAAGCTTCCGGAGAATGAAAACCCGGAATAGAAGTCCTGTGGTGGGCCTGGCTTTCCAAAGAGAAACGTTTGGAGAAGGGTCCAAACTAAAGTTTGGCTTTAGTTTGGAGAAGCCTTGAGGGGTAGCGGGGAGCTGTTTGGAAATGGGTCCTGAAGCATTTGGGGTGGAGGTGTTGGCTCATAGGAGGCACTCCAGGAAGTAGTGAATGAATGTGGAATGGAAGAGAAGGGATTTAGAACTGAGAAAATTTTCCTGGACACTGCCATTTAGGACCATCCAACCTCTTTTTTACTACCCCGTTGATGGGGAACTCCCCATCTTACAAGCGTTCTGTTCAGGGCGAAGAAAGTTGGAGACTTCATTTATCTATCCATGCAGCAATCCAACATTGATTGAATGTTTTCCAGGCTAGACCTGGGGTTAAAAAGATGGCTAAGACTCTCCCCTATCTCCAAGTTATTCACACCCAGCAATTACAGCAAAGCAGAGGTGTACACGAAGGGGAGGCAGGGTGGGACATTCTCCTAGAGAGCTTTTTTTTGTTTTTTTTTTACCTTCAAAATCTCAGCTTTAAGATCTTATTTGTTTCATTTGCATTTTTTGGTAAATTAATATTTAATTGGAGGCTAATTACTTTACAATATTGTAGTGGTTTTTGCCATACATTCACATGAATCAGCCATGGGTGTACATGTGTCCCCCTTCCTGAACCCCCCTCCCACCTCCCTCCCCATCCCATCCCTCCGGGTTGTCCCAGTGCCCCGGCCCTGAGTGACCTGTCTCGGGCATTGAACCTGGACTGGTGATCTATTTTGCATATGGTAGTATACATGTTTCAATGCTATTCAGAGAGCAGTTTTTAATAGATTACTGATATCTGAGAGATGACCTGGAGTTCTCCAGGAAGGATTGGGGGAAAGGCATGCCAGTCAGAGGGAACAACTGCAGACTTGCTGGCTGGAGCTGGCTTGGGAGGACAGAGGGTAGGCAACCATGACAGTGGCAGCCTAGGGTGTTAATGCTGAACTTGATGGAGAGGCCAGGAGATTTGAACTTTGTCCATAGGCTATGAAGAGCCACTGAGGACCTTCAATCAAGAAGAGCCTGCTCAGACCTGAGTGGGCAGAAGGGTCTCAAAGTGGGCAAGCGTTTGGATGTCTGTTGCAGACTGAAAGGAGGAAGGAATGGAGGGGCGGGGTTGGAAAGATTTAAGTGGTAGAAGTGGTAGGACTTGTGACTAAATGGGGAAAGGTGAAGAGGAGGTCAAGGTTGACCCTTCCTTCTAGCTTAGGCAGCTGGGTAAGGGCTGGTGCCACGCACTAGGAAAGAATTCAGGAGGTACTAGGGAAGGCCTAGTGAATTTGGTGTCAGGTGCCCATGGGGCAGGGTGGTAAGGAAGCATATTAAAGTACAGATTTGGAGTCCAAAAGAAAAATTTGGACTGAAGATAGAGATTTGAACCTCACTGTATTCAAGTAAGTTTTTATTTCTCCAGCACATAGTATGTGCCAGGCATTGATCTAGACATGGGGAATTCAGTGCTAAAGTCCTTGTCTTCATGGAGTTTACATTTTAGTGTGTGTGTAGCAGGGGAGGGAAGACAGACAAACACACACACATATACTGCATACGCTTAGCATTGGTGCTAAGTGCTAAGGGAGACATGGAATACAGGTACTATTATAAATAGGGTGGTCCGGGATGGCCTCTCTCAGGAGGTAACATTTGAGAAGACACGTGAGGCAACGGGGTGAGTTATGTGTTTATCTGAGGGAAAAGCATTCCAGGCAAGTGCAAAGGTCCTGAGGCAGGCACGTGCTTAGTGTACTTGTGGAATCCTGTAGAGGCTAGTGTGGCTAGAGAGGAGTGAGTGAGGGGGACCACTCACAACATGAGGTCAGAGAGGCCAAGACAATCGTGCAGGGCCCCGTGAGTACTTGGCTCAATGGGAAGTCACTGGGAGAGTCTGCACAGAGTCACGGTCTGGCTTAGGTTTTCCCAGTTGGGTAGGGACCAGACTGAAGCAGGAGCCAGTATGGACATGGGGAGACCAGTTAGGAAGCTGCTGCGATATTGGGTGAGAGAAGGTGGTGGCTTGGATGAGGGTGGAAGCAGTGGAGGTGGTGAGAGGTGACTGGATTCTGGGTATCCACTAGGGAATAACTTGGGGTTCTGGGAGTCAAGTAGGTGAGACTGTGGAGACAAAAGAGGGGTGAGAATAGATCCTCGGAAACACTTAAGGCGCTGGGGAAGGGGAAGGGGAGGTGTCGCAGGAAGCAGACGTGGAGATGCACTTGTTGGCTTGTAGGCCCTATGGATTGCCTTCTTCAGGGCAGTTTCTTGGGTGCCAGGGGTGGAATCCTGGTGCAGTGGTCAGAGTGAAAGCGGGGTGGGGAGGAAGGGATCTGGCAAAGGCAAAGGATCTGGCAAGCTCTGCAGTCCAGAGCTGGGGAAGAGGAGGGAGGGGCAGGAAGGGGGCATTTCCCAGAGGGGCATGGATTTGAGGACTGTTAGTTTTATAAGGCTGGGGCATCTTCATGTAGTGAAGGAGCCAGTGGAGAGTGAAGGGGGGAGGAAGCAGACTGGAGATGTAGGCGCTGGGTGGATGAGGGAGGAGTGGGTGGACACCCTTCCTGGCAGGATGTGAGAAAGAAGTGACTGGGCTGGCGATGCCCCTGAAGCTCTCAGAGGAGGAGAGCTGTGGGGGAGATGGCTGTGTGTCAGCTCAGCAGGCAGGCTGAGCATGAATGTGGGGCCCTCTGGAGCACAGGGATCTGAAATTAAGGCAAGTTCAGCTTGCAGAAACTCATCTGCAGCCTCACAATCCAGCTATGTAGGAAGACGCTCTTGGAATCTTCGCAGACTGAAGCTTTTAAGAAATTAAGTTGTATGTCATCACATATGGGGTGGGGCACACCACAGGCTCTTGCGGCTTCTAAGGGGGAAAGGTGTGACTCCCAACAGCCTTTCTTGGGCCTCAGGCCCTCGGGAGAAGGGGCAGGGGCAGGGGCAGGAAGCTGGAATGAGAGGGGAGTTATAATTGGGGTCATGTGGATGTTGTTGGCAGCCTGAACTGCATGGAGTGGAGCCTCCTGCCCCCCGCCACAGAGGAGATGGAGACACAGACGTCTGTGGTGAAGGGCCGCTTCATGGGAGACCCCTCCCATGAGTACGAACACACGGAGCTGCAGAAGGTGAACGAGGGTGAGAAGGTCTTTGAAGAAGAAGTAGTGGTGAGTGAAGACGAGGAGGGCCTAAACGCAAGGGGCTGGGCCGGTGGGCACTGTGATGGCGGCAAGCACGGCCATCATCACAGCCACTGGGGCCCCGGGGCCTGGAGCGCTGGGTGTGCTCGGCCCTGGGCCTCCGTGCTGGCCCCCTCACTCCATCCTCGGGGCCCTGGGAAGCTGGTGCATTGCCTCCAGGGGGTGGAGTGGAGGAAACCTCTGTTAAGTCACCTGCCTGGGGTCACATCACTCCTGAGTGATGACAGGGTGGCAAGGGGATGGGCAGCTGACGGGAGAGCTGGGTTATGGGTCCAGGGCTGGGAAGAAGAGGTCTGTGCATTGCTCTGGGGTCAGGGGATGTGCACAGGTGCTTATATTTTTGTATCGATTTGTATTTTACTAGATAACACATTTGGGCTTCCCAGGTGGCACTAGTGGTGAAGAACATGCCTGCCAGTGCAGGGGACATAAGAGACGTGGGTTCGATCCCTGGGTTGGGAAGATCCTCTGGAGAAGGGCATGGTAACCCACTCCCATATTCTTGCCTAGAGAATCCCATAGACAGAGGAGCCTGGCGGGCTATAGTCCATGTGGTTACAGGGCTACAGTCCATGTGGTTACAAAGAGTCGACAGGACTGAAGAGACTTAGCATACACACATGCAGATGATACATTCACTTGAAACTGTTAGCAGTGATTACTTTTAAGAGGTGGGATTATGAGTGATTTTAATTTTCTTAGGTATATTATAAAATATCTCCATATTACCCAGATATTCTACAGTAAGCATGACAACTTTTATGTATTTAAAACAGCAAAATAAGCAACATTAAAATATGGGACTGCATGGTTGGAAAATAACCCAATTTCTGAAACTAGACAAACCTGTGATTCAAAATCCAACCTTTGCACTTGAACCTGGGTGAGGCCAAATGTCTAGGTCTAGGTCGGTGATGCTTCAGCTGCAACCCCTGCCTGCCGGACAAACTCAACATACTCTCAGTTTTCTCTTTGGTAGAATTGAGACTTGTGCAGGTTAAATGAGGTGCCCTTTTTTTTTTTTTTTTTGGCCTCGCCACAAGGGTTGTGGGATCTTAGTTCCCTAACCAGGGATTGAACCCACGTCCCCTGCATCGGGAGTGCAGAATCTTAACCACTAGATGCCAGGGAATTCCCAAGGTGATGTACTTAAAGCACCCAGCCTAGATACTTACTAGTTTCCATCTCCTTCCTTGTAAACAATTCCAATCAGCAGCCCACGGGAAATAAGTGGCTGAGTTGCTCTGGGGTCTCCCAGTGACCTTTTCCCCGTCAAGTGCTGTTTTCTCCCAAACATCTCTATGAAGTCCTTTTGTTTGGGTTGGGGTTGCCCTTGATATTGATTCTAACCAAATTTCATCTGTGTAAACATGTTACAGTATGGGGTGATACTTGAGAAATGATGTTAAGTCAAAGAGCAGGACAAGAAACTATATAAACTGTAACTCTAATTTTCCTTTGAATATAGCATAGAAAAAAAATAGAAGGGATTATACCAATATGTTATTGGCGATTACCTTCAGGAGGTGGGATTATGAATGGCTTTAATTTTCTTAGGTATATTATAAAATACTTCTATATCACCCAGATATTCTACAGTCAGCATGATAGCTTTTATATTTTAAAAAGGCAAAATAAGCAACATTAAAATATGATGACAGAATGGTTTGTTTCTGGACTGGTATATTAAACACTGTTAATGGTGTCTGCTCCCAGTGAGGGCAACTGAGGGACCAGGAATGAGGTGAGACATTGCTTTTTATGATTTTTTTTTTTAAGTTTTAAATACTGTACTCACCACCAGTATGTATTACCAATTTAAGAAAGGACAGGAGGGAGGGGAGGCAGGGAAAGACTTCACTCATGGTGAATTTCCATGCATCTGGCATCTCTGCATGATGACCCAGTTCAGATGGACATGCAGAGGGCCCTTGCACCAGGCGTGACTGACTGGGCACAGCACCCCAGCGGGATAACTTGTCTCCTGTCTCCTTAGGTCCAGATCAAGGAAGAGAAGCGCTTGGTGTCTGTTATTGACCAGATCGACAAGGCTGTGGCTGTCATTCCCCGAGGCGCCCTCTTTAAGACCCCTTTTGGACCTATCAATGTCAATCGGACCTTTGAAGGTAAGTTCTCTTCCTGAGCACAGTCAGACACATGTCTGGGAGTCCAGGGGAACCTACCTGTTTCCTCAGAGAAGGAATAACTGTGGCCACATCACTTGGGAGGACCTGCCGAATGGCCAGTTACTGGACCCTGACTCTTCTATGCCTGAGGCTGAGCGCACCTGGCCACCTGAGTTCGGGGCTGTGTGTGGGGCTGGGCCCCCCACCTTTTCCCATGCTCCTCCTCTGTAGTCTGCTGCGGGGTCCAAGCCGAGTTCTGGCTGAGAGAACTCTGGTCCCTGTTTGCCCTTCAGTTCCCCATCAGTAGCTGACTGAATCCTCTGCAAGCCCCTCCATGTGGTCTCCAATCAGAGACAAAGGGGCTGTGGGGCTTGGGGATGACCATCCCTTCCTACCTGCCGCCCCTTTGTAGGACTGTCCTTGTCCGAAGCCAAGAAGCTGAGTTCTTACTTCCACTTCAGGGAGCCTGTTGAGCTGAAGAACAAGACATTGCTGGAGAAGGCTGAGCTCGATCCGTCCCTAGACTTCATGGACTCCTTGGAGCACGACATCCCCAAAGGTAACAGCCTGTTACTTGGAGGACATTGGATACACCCCCAGGTCAGAACAGTGGGCCATGCCACTTGCCATTCCCTCTTAAGAGTGGGACCCACAGCCTGGGTGGGAACTGGGAGTTCAATATGGGGCCTTGAGTAGGGGGCTCCTCCAGGGCCCAATACAGGGCTCAGCTCCTAGTAGAAAGTTGGTAAATGTTTGCAGACAAAAGGATTGTCTTCCAGGTGCTTCCACAGACAGACGTCTCTCTTGATTTTCATATCAATCTTGAATGAAGGCAAGTTGGGAACTTCCCCCCACCAAAACATCCCTGAAAATACTAGCCATATATATACATCTTCAGGGTTGGTTTTGGGGTTAGATCCAGTGCTTGGCACACAGCTGGTGCTCAGGGAGTAGATGCTGACTGACCTGAAGAGGACCACCTGCTAAGGAAATGAATTCTGTATGTCTGTCTCCTGCTAAATGTGCTTTTAAATCCTAAAACATACAACTTCAGAGGCCTTCTTGTGCTTCAGGGCCCACCTGGCCTAGGCACACAGCCGGCAGTTGGTGGGGGTCAGAGACCCCTGGGCAGTTTCCTCCCTGGGCTCCACCAGTAGAGAAGAGCATGTCCTCGGAAGATGCTCTTGCTGGGCTCTGCATCCCAGGACAGGTGCCAGGCTCTGGGCATTCAGGGGCCACACCCAAGGCCCTGCATCAGCACCCCTGCTTTTTTCCTCCCCATGCTTGGTGTTCTGAGAGCTGGGGGGATCTGTTGTTGATGACGGCAAAGTCAACGATACTAGGAACTACTTAAAAAGGCAACGACACTGCTTATTGTGTGCCAGGCACTGTACCCACTCTTTCCCATGCCTCATTTTTTTTCTTAATTCATTTTAATCTTTACTGCTGATCTGTGAGTTAGGTACTATTATATCATTATCCCCATTTTACAGATGAAAAAATAGAGGCTCAGAGAGTTAAATCCAAGGACACAATATGTGTTAAAGCATTAGACTCCAAGGGTCTCGCCTTAACCGTGGTATCAAGTAGATGGTGTTTTCAGTGGACAGTGGAAATTGCAGGACAGTAGTCACCCTCATCACCAGGGGGAAACAGTTCTGAGGAGCCATGAGCAACCCAACTGGGCTGGAACTTAGGGTAGGGGTGGGACGGCAGTGGTGGTTAAACACAAGGGCTCTGGAACCAGAAAGCCTGTGTTGGAATCCTGAATCTGCTGTGTAATACCTGGTCACCTCAGACAAGTCCCTCAATTTCCTTGTGCCTCAATTTTTAAAAGGGGAAAATTGATATTTTCTACCTCATTGGGTTGTTATGAAAATTAAATAATAACACATATACAAAACATTTATGATAGTGTTTAAGACATTCAGGACTTAAGTAAAAATCAATAAGTATTACTGATACTGTTTTCAGTAGCAAAAAGGCCTTAGAGGGGGGTTGTGCAGGCTAGGGAGGGCCTAGAGGGCCTAGAGGGCCAAAGGGTAGGAGGGTTTAGTTGCTCAGCTGTGTCCGACTGTTTGTGACCCTATAGACTGTGGCCTGCCAGGCTCCTCTGTCCATGGGATTTCCCAGGCAAGGATACTGGAGTGGGTTGCCATTTCCTTCTCCAGGGTATCTTCCTGACCCAGGGATCGAACTCACATCTCCTGCATTGCAGGGAGATTCTTTACCACTGAACCACCTGGGAAGCCCTAGGAGTAGGCCAAGGCAGTAGGAGCTGCTGGTGGCTTGTAGGCAGATCTGTAATAACAAGGCAGTGGTGCATGAATGGATGCAGCAGGGCAAGCCAGGGCTCTGGAGGCCGTTTTGGGGCTACTTCAGTGCCCCAGGGGCTGGGCCATGGGTGGCTAAGGGCTGCCAGCAAAGAGTGGCTATGCTGGCCTCCACCACACGGGGGCACCAGAGTCAAGCCTCCCTGAGAATAGACTGGGGGTCCCGGACCTGGCAGGGAGATGGTTATGGAGGATGAGAATTTCTTAACCATCAGACACACTTTCCAGATTTCCATTACCTCCTCCAACTCTGTGCTCCCCACCTGACTAGGGGCTGGAGGGGACTGCACATCCCTGGTTGGTAAAAGGAGTTAGGAACACTGTGGTGGTGGGACCCAGTGCCAGGGCCCAAGTGGCCGACTGAGAAAAGTCCTCTTGGCGCCCCTAATCTGGGGGCAGTAGCCCCTCCCTGATTCAGAGTGTGGCTGGAAAGCTCTGCCCAGTGCGGACTTCTCAGCCGTGGCAGCAGGGAACCCAGGGCCAGCAGATGAGGCTCTCCGTTCAGAGCGCTGGGTGACTGGGGAGGGCGGGGGGTGACCCAAGAAGGCCTCCCCCCCCAGCCCCGGAGCCTAGACTTCTTGCACTAACAGTGGGCCTCAGGGCTGAGAGGTCAACCGATGATTCGACACCCCCGTCCCTCCCAGAACGCTGCCTTGTCCTTAGTGCTGGAGCCTTAGGAGTGAAGGGCTCCTGGTGTCTCCTGCGCGGGGCAGGGGGGGGGGCCGGAGGGGAGAGATTCTCCTGGCCTGACTTTGGGAAACTCCACAGTTCTGGGCCTCCAGCTCTCCTCCTCCCAGAGCCACCACTAGTAAGCCTGCAGGAAGTCTGGCTGGGTTTTACTCAGGATGGTTTGGTGGGGCCTGCAGTGTGGCGGTGAAAGTGTGGCTGGCGGGGGGAGAGCAGACACTCTGACCCTGCTCCCAGACTCCCTGCCAGATCTGCCCCTGAAAGAGCAGGAGCTGCTGGCAGGCTGCCCCACCAGGCAGACAGCAGCCGGAATGGCCAGGCCGCTAAGTGAAGCAAAGTCCCAACAGAGTTCCCTGGGGCACCAGCACTGGCGGGAAGGATGGGATCTAGGAGCTGTTTCCTGCCCAGGTAGGATCAGCTTCCTTTCTGGGTCTGAGGCAACTGTTGAGGGGAACCCTGTGTTACCTGTGAGCAGGAATGGGTCAGGCAGTCCCTGGGACTCCTGCTCTCTGTGGCCACGTGGGTTGGCCAGGCGTTCAGCAGCTGGTCCCTGGATCACCCTCGGCTGGAGAGAGGATGGAGGGATGTTGCCTGGAGCCACTTGTGACCTCCCAAGACGTCCCAGTGTGCCGTGAGGTCTGTGGAGTTCTGTGGGAGTAGGGCTTTGGTGAAAGAAGCATCCTTCAGGCAGACACAGGGCAACAGCCAAGAGTTCACTGAGCTTGGGCTGTTGCTAGGTGAGACTCGGAGAACTAAGTCAGGATGCCAGAATTCTGGGCAGTACTCTGCTGTTCAATGCTCCTTAACCTTCTATGCTGTCAGCAAACAGTCACTGAGCAGCTAGTATGTCCCAGGGACTGGAGATGCTGCTGAGAACAAGGCACCATCCGTGCCTCACAGGCATTTGGGAAGATCAAACAAAACAGAGGATGGGAAGTGGCAATATAAAACAGCAAGTGCTGCACAGGTGTCCTGGGAAGCAGAGCACACGGGTGGAGGGCAGAGTGACTCTCTGCTCAGGGACTGCCCGATACAAAGCAGCGAGGGCTCCAGCACAATGCCCAGAGTAGGCAGCAGAGGGCAGCAAGGGGCCTGCCTGCCTGGAAAGCAGCCTGATGGCTGGGCAGAGGTGAGGGACAGGCGAGACAGCACTGGGGAGGGTGGGCAACGCGGGGTCTGGGATCAGCCCTCTCTCGGTGGGGTGTGCAGGTGGCGCCTCCCTTCCAGTCCAGTGGAGGCTCAGGTGACAGGTGCTCGGCCTTCTGCACCAAGGGGCTTGGCCTTGCCCATCAGTGAGACTGGGCACTCTTCCGCCTGTCCCCGCCCCCACCCCTCCCATGTGCCGTGGCCCTGGTGTGGGGGAGTGGTTGCTCTGAGAAGGGGCCTGTGGCCATTTTTGTGTGTGTGAGACAAGTTGTGTGGTGCTGGTCTGAGTGGATTTAAGCCATCTGCCGCCCTTGGACAGCCCTGAACTCCGGCCTGGTCCACTCTCCTTCTCCAACTTAATATCAGAACTTGGCTGCCTTTCTTCTTGGAGGGCAGGGGAATGTAACTATGATGAGCATCTCCCAGCCTAAGCTTCCCACACTGGCAAGGTGGGTGAGACCCCCAAGGCCCAGGAAACCCAGGACTTCCTGCTCATGCAGGAGGCCCCATTCTTGGTTAACCAGCTTGTATCCCACCACATTCTCAGAAGAGAGAGCTTGTGGAGAAGAGTGGCTGCCAGGGGGCTGGAGGGGGAGGTCTGGGGAGACTTGGGAGACAGCATGGGCTGTGAACACCAGGGCTGCAGGAGGCTGCTTCCCTCAGAGTCCCAGTGGAGGCGGCTGGCTGGGCCCAGCCTTGCCAGCAGCTGCAGTAATAAAAGTGGGTGAAGGTGAAAGCAAGAGCCTGGCTTCCCAGGTAGATGCTACGTGACTCCTGGCACGTTGAGTATGTGTTTCCTGGGCGACAAGCTGAGCCAGAGACAAGGAAAGGACAGAAGTGTGACAGGAATGCAAGGGAGGGAGGAAGAGTGTCATTGGCTGGCCAGCCCCTCACATAGCACTTCTGTACTCTGCCAGCACCCTGGGCCTGCATGGCGCAGATCCCCAACCCTGGTGGGGGAACCCTGTTTCTCCTTGCTCTTGCTTGGCCAGTGTAGGGGGAGCCCCTGAGGAGCCTGGGCCCTCCCCCACCCACTAGAAGCAAGAGGTGGCCAAGTCCCACGTGGGCAGGCTGGTACTGGGGAAGCCAGGATCCAGTCCTTGCCCAGGGTGTGCCAAAGCACTGGTGACAGGGAACTGCTGAGTGTGTCTGGTTGGGGGCCTCCAGTTCTTTCTCCAGGGTGGGGCTGTAAGCTGCCTTCTCTGGGTGGTCAGAGCCTGACTTTTTTCAGTTCCAGGGGACTGTGGCTGTGGACTCCTGGAGCAGAGAGGGACTCCCCAGATGCTGCTGCGGGGACTGGCACGGGGAGCTGACAGGGGTTACCTTCCGGGGGTCTGTGTTCTGACCAGAAGCTGCATACGGTGTACTGGGAACACTTTGTTCTGTCACACCCCCTCTCCTGTTACCCCTGGGCCATCTGTTTTCTGGAATGAATGACTAGAAGAGCAACAGGCTAAGTCTCCAGAACCTGCAGGCAGGTTTATGAGGTGGAAGATCTCAGGGATCCAGAGAGGCAAGCTGCAGGAGCTGGGGGAGATACTCCCCACTTCTCTGACCACCCCCACCCTGCCGGGAAGTGCCCCAACCAGAGCTCTGGGAATCCAGGGACACTCTTCTTTCTCGACGCTATCTGGCTGGCACTGAGGGGCCGGGGGTCAGGCCGACACTGTGGCTTCTGCCTCATCACCTCACTCTTGGCTGGCGGTACTTGGTGCAGGCCCCTGCACAGTGCTGAGGTGGCCCCTACGTGGGCACCCCTCAAGCAGGTCAGGGCCAGCAGACTACATACACCCCGAAAGCTCTAGCTGTGACCTGGGCAGGTGCTGGAGCCCTGAGACGGGCTGAACTGCCATCAGGGCTAAGGGTGCCTGATGGTCAGGTCTCCTGGATTCAGGGTGGCCTCTGGTGGGTGGGGCCTGAGCTCCAAGGCTGCTGGGTGTGGAGTGATCGGGGTGGGCCATGGTTGGAGGCAGCCTGGGGGCAGTGGCGCAGCGGGAGCCAGGCAGCCGGGCTGGGCTGGCAGCTGATGAAGGCCTCGGCGCAGTTCTCAGTGCATCACTGGCTGGTCCAACACCAAAACCTTCAAAGCATTTGCCTTTCTGGCAGGGGCTGGGGCAGAGCTGCGGCTGGGCTGGGAGAGGCCTCGGCGCAGGGGAATAGAAGCTCCAGATCTGCATCCAGGGGCGATTTTCCCAGGCTCCTTCCTCCCACACAGCGGCTCCCTCCCTTGGTTCTGGAGCTGGATCGGGCCCTTCCCGCCAAGTCCTCGTGGCTGTACAACTCAGCCCCAGGCTGGGCTGCTCCCGTCTGGGGAGCAAAAACCAGGGCAGAACCCAGGACAGACAAAGGCTCATTAGCTGCAGCCCAAGTCCCCTCCCACCAAGGACGGCTCTCAGTCTACCGGCTGCCAGAAAAGGGCTATTGAGCTGGAGGCCTGAAAAGGCCACACTTTTATGTGAGCCTGGGCAGGTCTCATCCATCTCAGAGTGAAGCTGCTGGGCCTGGAGCAAAATTTTGCAAGAGAGGTGAAGCGCAAGAGGACGGCAGGCCACCAGCGAGCCCGAGTGCAGGGAGAGAGGGGCCTGGCGTCTCCCCGCCGAGCCCCAGCCCTGCTCCGCCTGTGCATGGGGACCCAGCTTCCTCCCCCATGCAACCTGTCACTGGACTTGCTGACAGGAATAAAACGGACTGCTTTGAGTTCCACCTCTTTTCATTTCCTTCGCCCTCCCTCTGGAAGTGGCTTTAATGAGCAGTGAAATGGCTCAAAGGCAATCAGGAGGAGTAAAGGGCCGGGATAATTAAATTGTCTTCCTCTTTCCCAGTGGAACCTTAATGCTCAGGCCTGGCTGCCTGGAACTGGGGTTTCTGCACCCCCGGCCGGGCTCTGCCTCCATGATGCCCAGGCCTTGCCCTCTGCTGCCTCTTCCCCAACCCCCAGGGTCCTGGAGTGTCCAGATGGAGAGGGGCAATGCCCTGGTGGTGCTGCGCAGCCTGCTCTGGCCCGGCCTCACCTTCTACCATGCTCCTCGCACCAAGAACTATGGCTACATCTACGTGGGCACCGGCGAGAAGAACCTAGACCTGCCCTTCATGCTGTAGGCGGGCCGCCCAGAGGGTGTGCAGAGTCTGAATAGTATTTTCATAAAGGTGGTAAATCTGGTCGGTCTGTTCTGTGCTGCTCCCCCCACCTCCACCTCCATCTGGCGTCCAGGCTGAGGAGAGGCCCAGCTCTAAATAGAGCAAGTGGCAGAGGGCTGGAATGTGCTAACGAGAGAGGACGGTGGGAGGAGACGGCACAGGGGAGAAGGTGACGGCCAGGCCTCTGAGGAGGGCAGCTTCCTGGACTTGGAAGTGCTGCACGCAGGCCGGGCAGCCGAACAAAGAGCCAGCGGCTGTCAACAGAGAGGAAGGGAGCCTGTGCGGCCGTGAGCTCCGCGCGGTGCCCCACGTGGCCCACCACCCAAGACCAGCAACTCAATGCGCAGTGACTGGCCGGAAACAGGCTGAGCCCCCCGCATTTCCCCAGCAGTGAACACACACCCAGCGGGTGAGCACAAGCCTGGTTTATAATAGTCCTTGGGATAGACGGCCGGTGCCCCAGCCCTGAGCCCCGGCCAGTCGTGAGACCACCGCAGCTGCACAGGGTCAGACACCACAGCTGTCCGCCCCCAGCTGCCAGCACCACGGTGGGGCGGGTCCCAGGCACTGCAGAGGCCCTGCCGCCCCCCGTGCCGTCTGCCCGGGAGGAGCCGGGCTGCCCTGGTGGGATGGGGCGGGAGTGCAGGATGAGCCCAGGTCTCAGGAGGCCTTGCGCTCCGTCAGTGATACAGCACCAGAGGCCTGCCCGTGTAGGAGACGTTGTCCTTCAGGAGGGGGGACCCCACGGCCATGCGCACCTTGTTCCAGCGGTGGCCCTTGTTGTAGATGGGCTTGACGGAGCGGGGAGACCAGCGGGTCAGGTACCTGTGGAGGGAGAGTGAGAGGCGGCCATGAGGGCTGGCAGCCCAGGGTGCGGCAGAGACCACGGGCGTGGGCCTCTCGGGCCGAAGCTGCACTTGGTCAGCCAAACACTTTCACCAGTTTTCCTTTCTTGAGAAGGGGCTTTTCCTGGGAGCAACTGCCCAGCGTGCTGTAAACAGATGGGCTGGGCTCTGGCAGCCGCAGGCGTGTGTGGCCACGTGCTCCCTTGTCTTTATGAGTTGCCAGTGTGTGTGCGTGTGTATCTGCTGGGGGAGGAGGCAGAGGAAGAGGCTACTCAGAGAGCAGATCAGCCCTCTCTGGCCCAGTTGTGGGGAGAGGAGAGGCTGATGTAAGGGCCTGGAGGAATCCCTCCCTCTCCCCCACTTGGCTCACTCCGCTACCCGAGCCCTCAGGGGACAAGCCTGGGCAGCCATAACTGGCGGAAGACCCCTGACCCCTGATCCTCAAGCAGGCCATGACTGGAGCCCAGGGTGAGGGCCCATGGGTGCAGACGTAGCCCAGGAAGGTTCGTGTAATACGAGCGGGGATGGGGAAAGATGGCTGCCGCCCATAGTCCTTTGGCCTCCTTTGGGGACAGCAGGGCCCTGACAGTTCCGAGAAGAGTGGCTCATGCCGGCTAGGACTGGGGTTTACTCTGTTCAGAACGAAATTTGGATCCTATCCAGAGGCCCACCCTACGTCCTGAAAGCTCAGCCTCGGCAAAGGCCAGGATCCTCCCCTGCTTCCACACTAAGTTAGGGCTCAACCCAGTGCCTCTAGAGACCCTCCCATGAGAAGTTTTAATTTAAAAAATGAATAACCATGCTGAAAATTTTTAGAGAACAGTGAAAAAGTGACTGCTAATGTATACATTTCAACTGAGCCCCCCTGGACCTCTATCTTCTGAGTTCTGAGAGGAAGTAAAAGCTGTAGGACTACACGCCACGTGCGAGCTGGGCAGGCAAGAGGGCTTCCGACGACCACTGGGTGGCTGTCAGCCCCCCAGCAGGGAGGTCTCTGTGCAGTGAGCTGGCCCCAGAGCCGCCTTTGCTGTGGCTGGTGGTGCTGCGACCTGGCAGGGCCCTGTGCTGGTGTCTCCCTGGCTTCAGAGGGGGTGGATGAAGAGGTGGGATGTGGAAGCAGGCTGCTTGGGATTGAAGATCCCAAGGCGCACCAGGCTCTCCAGAGTTGCTGCCTTATTGCACCCCTCTGCCCACCCTCGTCCCTCCCACCCTGGAGAGGCCCTGGGAAGTTGGGCTTCGGCTGGCCCTGGGCATGATGCCTGTGCTACAAGGAGCAGGCAGCTGCCGTGGAGGGGCTGGGGCCTCCGGCCAGCTCTCTGGGGCCACTCCAGCTCTAAGAACCAAAGCTCCCTGCTAATCGAGCTCCTTCCCCTACCTCTCTGGAAGGGGCGTTGAAGGAGATGGCACGGCTCCTCAAGGCCCAGCAGAGCCAGGGCCAGTGCACGGGCCTGGGCAGCTCAAGGGCCGCTGGATGAGACTGTCAAGTCCCTAGTTGTAGACAGGACTCCCTCTCTTCCCCAAGAGGGCCTTTTGCAACCCCACGAGCCCCCACCTGCCATCAGTCCTGCGTCACGTTAATGGACACTGGATATATGGGAGGGAGCCTGTCTTTGCTTCAGAGGGCTGAGGGCAGGATGGATTGTGTCCTCAGGCCTGCTGCTGTCTCTTAACAAGTTGGAGTGGGGGTGGGCTCAACTCCCAAATAGTCTGCAGCAAATTTGGGAAAGACAAGAGGAGGTTAATATGTCCTGTTCCCCCAGGGCTGCTGGCAGATGGCCCAGCTGGCAGCGTGGGAGGTGCAGGTGGGAGATGGGCAAGGGGCCAGGGTGGTGGCAAGAGAGTCAGTGAAGACCCAGCTCTGGCCCTGCACCCCCAGCCCAGCAATCTAGAGCTGGTATCTACCTGGCCTTCCATCCTCCATTCCTGGGTTCTGTTAGGGATCAGCCTAGGAGGTTTGCTGGGGGTGGGGGATCTTGCTTTGCTCTACCCAAAGAGCACAGTTCTAGTGGCATTAGGACAGGATGAAGGATGGAGGGGCATTGATAGAAGAACAAGAAACACCAACATCTTTTACAGACCTGGATCTACACTCAATTAGAGAGTACTGTAGTTCTAGGAGTATATAGTGTGGTAATGTCAGAGACAGCTGTTTGAGTGTTAGACAGGAACCTGTTCCTACACCAGGGGGGGCCACCTTGCTCAGGCTGAAAGGCAGATTGATTGATTCTAGGATCTAAAGGCCTTTCTCTCCTCTTCCATAAAACCTCAGGATCTCATGGGATGCCATACGCAACTGAGCAGGTTAACTGCACAACTCTAGGGAGAACATTCACAATCTAGTCTACATGGATGCTGCCTTCAAGTTTTGCAGTATATGATCTGACAGCTCTATACGGTGGCCCTACCCTGGACAGCCCTCCCATTTCTATTTCTAAAGTCTCATTTTGCCCTTTAATAACCCCAGTGCTATTACTGAAAGTTTGTAGAACTGCTCTGACATTCCCATAGCAACCCAGTATGATGTCATAAACAGAGGATTAGCACATTCTAATGCCCAACCAGCAGATCTTCTTACCCTTGTTACCCCTGGGCTAAGTGCCCTGCTGGGGAGGGACAAGGAAAGAAGCTGAGGCTGGCAGAGGGATAGTAACAGAGGCGTGCACAGTGGTGGGACTGATGGGGTGGTGGGGTGGCAGGGTGGCGTTCAGGCTGGAAGGGACGGAGCGCTCCAGCTTTCCTGAGCTGCATGATGAGCTCCAGGAGCTGGTCTCCCCAGCCCAGGTCTGTGTACCTGTTGAGTCGCGGTCTGGTCTTTGGAACAAATCCTTCAGGAAGCTTGGGCCTGTGATTTGGGAGCAGACCTGAATGGAGGGAAAAGCATTTAAGGGGATGGTCTCTGCACTCCCTCTGCAGCTCTGGGGGACTGAACAGAAAGCCCAAGGGGGAGGGAGGCTGGCACTGGGGGGGCGAGTATAATGAAGTCTCTGGACACACACTGCTCTCTCAGGAGGGGCTAGAAGATGTGGAAGGTGTAATGGTGCCCACAGCCCCCGGCCCCCTCGGCCCGAGGCCCTTTACCTGCTCGGTGGGCCATCTTCACACACTCCTCAATCTTGCGGTGCTCTTCCTGGCACAGCCCGGTGATCCTCCGGGGCAGCATGCCCCCATGTGGCCGGATGAACTGACTGAGCAACAGAACATCCTAGAGGAAACGGAAGACGGGAGAGGAGGATCATGGGGATGGGTGCTGGCTGCCAGGGAGCCAGGGCCAAGTGGTCTGCAGGGCAGGCTGTTGTAGCTGGCACTGTAAGGGGCTGATGCCACCCCGGGAAGCGAACTGAGACCAACTCCCTCCACACACAGCTCTGCACTCAGGCCCGCTGCCTCCGCCACAACAAGTTCAATCCCAACTTAGCAAGATTTCCTGGCCCCATTACCAACCCCAAGAGTTCTCAGCTCCTCTATGAGACAGTCTTCCAACAGACTTGGTGAGAGATTGGGAACTTTTCAAGAAGGTTAACAAGCAATCATGCACCCACAGTGTCTCTCCTGGTGATGAAAAGTGTGTTATCCTCTCTGGGTGATGTAGCGGGTATGTTATGTATTTACACACAAGAGGGAAGACCTGTACCATTTCCGCCCCCAAAGTCTACACACCATAGCCCAGAAGACTTGCAGAGAGCCCCTCCACCTTCTGCCATGCCCTCTGAACGAAGCGCCAGGCAGGAACAAGCTGAGGAGGATGAGGTCAAGTTGTGAAGTTAAATCCCACATCTTCTACACCCTCTGTGCCCAGATGTGAATGGATTCTTGGGCTTCCTTTGCACCATCAGACTGCTTTGGATGAGTCAAGGAAATAATGATAAACAAAGCCAGCATCCAGAGAGACCAAGTCCCCTCCCAACTCTCACAGGATGGCAGGGGTTAAAGGAAAAGTCTCCCACCCCACCCCCAGGGGCCTGACATGCCTGTCTTCAGAGTCCTGGTCCTCAAACGGATTCGCTGCCCTGGCGGGTGCCTCTCTGTATAACTGTAGATTTGCTTTAATCACTGGTCAGCTCCTGGGGGACCCAGGCCCCCAATTCCCACCCCTGTAATCCTCAGAATCTGATGAAAAGAACTTGGACTGGATTATCTGGGGATAATACACTGGGCTCACAGCCCCAGTGCTGCCCCCGCTGCAGGCTGCCAAGGAGGCTGACAGCTCTCTGCAGCTCAGAGTGGCGCTGTCCTGAGCAGAAAGGGGTGAAAAGGAAAACAACTTCTCCAGCCTTTACCTTGGAGGGGATTGGATTTCTTCTGCTTGATAAACAGAGCCAAGTCCATTTCCTGGAAACGGCTGGTAGGAAGAGTACCCCGCAGTGGTCAGGCAGGTGTGGGTCCCCCCACCCCCACCGCCCATCCACAGCTGGGATTCTAGGTATGCCCAGGACCCTGCTAACTTCCATGTCACAAGAAGCTGAGAGCACTGCCTGTGTCCTCCAAGTTCCCTGTTACTCCAAGTGGCCATCAGCAAAAGGGCGGGGATAGGGTGAAAGAATACCTCCACCCCCTACCCTGGGGTGGCGTGAGGCCAAGGCTCCCAGCCCAGGAGATTAATTGGGTTGTTCTGTTCAGATCCCATGGGCATGTGGCCTTTCCTGCTCTCACCACCTGACCAGGATCTCTGCCCTTAGTCATCCCATTCCACAGAGGGGCACAGGGACAACGTGCAGGTCAAACTGGCCCAAAGCCTGAATCACCTGAAACCTAAAAATAGGGTGCTTAATGTCACCAGCAGAACTCTGAAGGACAAGTATGTATTTCTCCAGGGCTGTGTCCATCCCCCACGCCTGCCCCATCTCCAGACACAGGCAGACTAGCAGCTGCGACTGGCGACTCTGCCTGGGTTTCATACCCCCGAGTGCATCCCAGCTCTGATACTTACTAAGCTGTGTGATCTGAAGCAAGTGCATTAACTTTGCCATGCCTCAAATTGCCTCATCTGTAAAACAAGGATGAAAACAGTACCTACTTCACAGGGATATTGTGAAAACAAAGTGAATTATGCCCCGCAGCTGCTTCACACACAGAGCGGCACCTACCGTTGTTTGCTCTCATCGTCTCTCCGTGAAACGACGCTCTAGAAGAGCTACAGCAAACAGGGGTCCCTGTAGCTCCAGTGTGGGAAGAGAGTGATGTGTCCTCAGATCACAGTGAGGACTCTCAAGACACGCCCTCATTACACAAGGAGGAAAACCAAACCCGGACTCTGAGTCCACCCCTCAGGAACACAGCCCTATGAGACTGGGCTCCAGGGCCCTGGTGGTCTGAGCTGCCCGCAACCAGACCAGGAACTGAGTCAGGGACTCTCCGCCCTGGCGGCACATTAGAATCACCTGGGGAGCTTTAAAAAATAATGATGAAAAAAAATTTAAAAAAAAAAAAAAAAAAAATGATGGCCGGGCTCCATCCCAGGCCAGCGGAATCATCTAGGCGTGGGGTCTGAGCATTTTTAAAGCTCCCCTGGGACTCTCATGTACGGCTAGCATTGAGAGCCGCTGGACACAATGTTTCTGTCTTGGTGGCTCCACGAGATGCCTGTTAAGCCCACGGGGAATGTGAGCTCTGAGATGCACAGACTTACCTCATAGGTATACCTGTGCTTCAGGTTCCAGCGGCAGATGGGGCATTGGCCAGAGGGGTTGGGGGGATTTGGACTTTCCTTGGGAGTCCCTGTGATTCGGCCTTCAATCTAGGAGGCAGAGAAAGAGAGCTGATGAGGGGGAGAGTTGTGTGGAGACCCCGATTCTTGAGCAACCCCCAAAAGCTGGTGAGGTTTCCTCTCTAGGGGCCTCAGGGGAGCAGCTAATGGGCCTCTCTGCCTGAACACAGCTGCTGGACGCTGGGCCTCAGGTGGCCACAGAGCTGGGTTTGGTGACCTGTGAAGGTAATAGAAACTGAATTTAATGCTGGTGGCAAGAGGAGAGGTGTGTGGTATCTGCTGAAGGCTAGCTTTCCATCCTCAAAAAGACAAAAACTCCAGAACTTTATGCTTCCCTGTCCCTGCTTTGGGAAAAAGTAATCCATGCACATGGTAAAAAGTTTCAAACTGCACAGGGATGTGGAGTCCAAAGGAAGTCTCACCCCTTATCCCGCATATCCTTCATAGCAGAAACTGCAGTTTCCAGCTCTGACAGAGCTAAGTCTAGGCCAGTGGTTCTCAACCAGGCACGATCTGGCCTCCCAGGGGACACCAGACAATGAAACATTTCTGATTGTCACCATGGGGGTGGGGTGGGATGGGGATGGGTCCCTAGCCCCTAGCGGGGAAGCTGCTAATAAGCATCCTATGACAGACAGGACAGGCCCCCACAGCAGAGAACCAGCCCGTCTAAAACGCCAACAGTGCTGAACTGAGAAACCTGCTCTAGGCCTACATGAGCAGACCACTGTGTGCACGCCCCTCCTCCCCTCTGCAAACACAGAGTGGGGGACACAGTCCCCTGGCTGCCTCCTCTCAGCACTCTGGATGCCACCTTTCACACCCCGCCCAGGCCACGTGTGAAGTGACCTCCGCCATGGCTGCTGTGTCCTGTGACACAGCCTTGGAGAGACTAAGCGCAATGAAGCAGCGACCTGGGCGTCAGCTCCAATTGCAGGAGGGGGAGGTTAGACAGCCTTGCTGATTGAGGCCACGGATTATGAGTGAGGCTGGGCCAGGTCTGAGAGGCTTTGGGGGGAAGCAACTCTCCCAGGGAAGAAGTGGAAACAGGCAAAGGAGCTGGCTGCGTAGGCGCTGTTACTGCCTTTCTGGAGATGCCACCCCAGCAATGCCAGAAAAGGAGCCAAGCGCTCGGGAAAACGGGCAGGGGGTCAAGGTGGGCCTGGGCGGGGAGAGCGAACATTTACACACTCCCCACTACAGGCCTGGCTCTGTGCTGATAATGGTCCACATGGATCATCTCATTTAAGTCCACAGCCTAGTGAGGGCAGATTCATGACCTTATTTTACTGATGAAGAAGTCAGACTCTGGACAGTGAGTAATACCGGAAGTCAGCCATGGCACTGCCTCTCGGGCATGGCCGGGCTCCCTCCCCAAGGGCTCTCATGGGACCACATGCCTCTCTGTTAGTTCCACGAATAGCAAATTCATGCCCCACAGGAAAAACACTCTGCACACACAGAAACCCGACGAGTTTCTCTCCACCAGCATGGAGTTTACAGGGTGAATGCTTGTTTCGGTTTTGGATAAGGGAACTATTCTTAAAGGGATGGGAGTCCCTAGAAAGAACTGTCTTGAGGTCTTAACCTCAAGTACAAAGGTTGAGGGGGAGCCTTCTGGGGAAGACCCCAAGAGGGAACCCTAAGGGCTTGTCCTGGGGATAAGAAGGCCTTGGGCAGGGCCATGCGTGGCTAGCTGCCAGAGGGTTAAATCCCTGGTTGACATGGAAGCCACAGAGGCTTCTGGGAACTCTGTGGAGTGGTTGAGGATTTCTTGGGAGGCACAGAAGGCCATGTGAAAACAACGTTGTCTTTTAGGGATTATAGGATAATCTAGGCCCCATGACTCCCTGAGGAAGGGAGGTGAGATGGGCCCAGTGAGGGTGGGGGGTGGGGGAGGAGTAGAGGGAGTGAAAAACCGTCTAGCTTTCTCACCAACAGATGAGCCAGGGCGCCAGCTCTGAGCCCAGGGCCCAGAAAGTGTCACCTTCTCACTGCCTCACTGAAGGAGTAGCTGAGTCATTCTAGGCAGAAAGGAAAGAGACTGAGATCCAGGCTCCTGGCCTGGGGTCAACTTACTCTCTCTAGCCTTGCCATTACCTTAGTTTCCCCTTTGGAAAACTGACTTATCGCCCGCCAAAAAACATAGCAGGAAATACTTCTGAGCCCGTGTCATACAAAAGGCCACTTTAATCAAGTAACAGATGCCTCAGTCCAGCACAGCGACTGTTCCTGATTAACCACATTCCCGCACACGGGTTGAAAATAGTAGATGCGGGATTTATGGTAATGGAGGGAGCAGATCCTGAAGCCAGTCCAGGTGGGGCTCCCACCCTCTCTCAGAGGAGCAGCCAGGCAGCTCCAAGTGGTACAGAGGTTAGAAGTGGGCAGATCGACAATACTTACTATAGTCGTCTTCCCTTCTTGGATCTCCACCACTACAGAGATAAAGGGGAAAAATTAGGTCAGCCATTTAATAAGGAACAGGGAGTTTTAAATCACAGCTCAAACCTTACACACGAAGAAAAATGAAGCGCTCTGTCTGCACTCTCCCATGGCCCCCACCTGGAAGTATGCAGGGTTTACCTCCCAGTGCCCAGGCTCTGTGCCCGGCAGGCTGTGCAGGGCAGTGCTAAATAGATTCAGTTGTGTCCAACTCTTTGTAACCCCATGGGCTGTTGCCCACCAGGCTCCTCTGTCCATGGGATTCTCCAGGCGAGAATACTGGAGTGGCCTGCCATTTCTCCTTCAGGGGATCTTCCCGATGCAGGGACTGAAGCCAAGCCTCCTGTGGCTCCTACACCGCAGGCAGACTCTACTGCTGAGCTACTGGGGAAGCCCGTGACATGAGGGTTCGCGCAAAGCAGGCGACCCCACTTTGATTTCTGGGTTGGGAAGATCTGCTGGAGAAGGGATAGGCTGCCCACTCCAGTATTCTTGGGCTTCCGTGGTGGCTCAGCTGGTAAAGGATCTGCCTGCAGTGCGGGAGACCTGGGTTCGATCCCTGGGTTGGGAATATCCCTTAGAGAAGGGAAAGGCTACCCACTCCAGTATTCTGGCCTGGAGAATTCCATGGACTCTGTCATCCACAGGGTCGCAAAGAGTCAGATACAACTGAGCGACTTGCACTTTCACTTTTCCTGCAGGCTGGGTGGGGGGCAAATCCAGATGCCCATATCATATCACCTCTCTGAGATTAGGGGTCTTCATACTGTTTCTGCCTTTCTAAGCCAAGATTTATCTTGGTCTCATCCGAGGTACTTGGCAAGATCTTGCCCTACTGTGGCTAGCAATCATGGCCTAAGAGCTGAGGGGTTGGGGGTGGACAGAGACCATAAAAAGACCTTCAAAAGTACCCACTGTATGTGTTCTTTCATGAAGAGAAATCAGACAAATGTGGTTCCTGACCTTGACCAGTCTGCAATCTAAGATGCAGCACCCAGGGGCCCCACAATGGGTAATAATGAGATCAGTTCGCTCTGAGAACATCTTGAGAGCCTTGCGTTAAACCTGTATAAAGGCAGCTATCTTTCCTCCCTGCAGGAATGCATTTTGTTATCCACATTGGAGAGGGAAGAGTGACAGGAACGAGGGGCCTGCAGGTATGGGGCTGGGGTCAGGGCACGATTTCAAAGAGAGGACTGCAGAGCTATCCGGAGAGGGACTCCCTCAGCTCTTCGCCTATTTAGGAGTAAGGCAGTCAGAAAAGAACCTGAGGGCAAAACAATTTCATTGCATGCATGTCAGGCTGTACTTATGTCCTCTTATTTAACCAGGATTCAGAAAGACCACTTCAACAATATCCTAAGGGAGAACCAAGCTCATAACCCACTTTTGGCAAATAAAATCAAACAGAAGGTTCCTAGATATTGTCCCCATGGTCGCCCAGTTTCTTTAGAAAGAGAGAAGCCGTGGCTTTTAGCATAGGAATTGGCACACGGCAGATGCTCCATAAACTCTAGGGAGCAAAATACTGGTCGTGATGCCCTTCTGACTGCTAATTACCATAATAGAAAATGTGAGTGCACACAGCTATAGATAGGCTGCAAATTGTCTCCCCAAATGCTAAATCTATATTTTAACAGCAGCTTGGCTACCGCAATTAGTTCTACTCAGCTCCAGTCAAGGAAAGAAGCAGTACAGATTAGAAAGAACCTAAGGTTAACTTTGTGAATCAAATGAAAGTTACGGACCTCGCCCTAGAAACACGTCCCTCGGTGTACACACAATTAGACATGGATTACAGGAAGCTCACAGACCCCTGCAGCTGTGTACCTAAATGGTAAGACTGGTTTTCCCTCAGTGGTGGCAGGAGGTGATTTTCTAAAGTTTCTAAAATAAACATGTACTGCTTTTGCAATAAAAAAATAAGCAGTAAAAACAGAGAAGCTAAGAAAAAAGAGTGAGGCAACTCGAACCCACCCGGAGGCCCCCGGCAGCATCTGTGATCACTGAGCTCTGTGACCGACACCAAACTGGGCCCAGACTGCCTGGAATTGTCCCCCCACTCGTTTTCTGGGCACGGCCATTCATAGAGACCCATTACTCCAAACAACCAACCTGAGAGCCCCCTCAGCTGCGACTCCACACACACAAGGGAGTGACAACTGGCCAGAGAGGCCCTGAGGCTTTCTCTAGAGAACACTATAGTTACTAATCAACTCAAAGACAAACTAAGCTTCTCTCCCTAAGAGAAAATGCGTCACCCCACGCACGGATCTACTTGTTCCCAAGAGACCAGCCTAAACGGGATGTGGGTGAGACTCAACCTGGTACTCAGTCTGGAGGCCAGCACATCTGCCGGGGGATGGTCCCTGCGCTGCGTCAGCTTACAAGAGCTCTGGGGCAGGAGGGCCGAGCCCTAGCCCAGCTGGGCACCCAGGAAACTGCGAATTTGCAAAAACCAGGTTGGAAGAGGGACGGAGGGTGACCCAGTCTGAGCAACGGCAGGTGAGGGGGGCAGCACAGGTTTTTAAGAATCCCGATAGCAAACAAAAGGAGAGACCTACTCCGGAATCACTTAGGTCGGCGTGAGATCAGCGCCCTGAAGTGAAGTGGACCAACATGTGCTTCCCCTCTCCATGGAGGCACTTGGGTCCCAACCATGAGGTAAACAAGTCTAGTAAAACACACATCACTCCTGGCAAAGAACCAAACCCTGAAGTCATCCCACTGGCCCCTGGAAGAGAGATCAAAGTCTGTGGCAAGCTCCACTGTTCATAAGCTCCCCACACAGCAACTCTGAGCCAGTGAATCATCTCACTATGTTTTATCGGGTAAAACAATAGGCAGATGCTTATCTCATAGAGACGATTTGTCAAACGAGGAGGAATGACTTGAGAACACATATGGAACTGAGACTGATCAGGGCGGTATCTCAGTGCAGGGGCAGAGGGCCCACTGGAGCCTGAAGAGGCCCTAGTAGATTTCAGGCCTCTCAAAACAGAGATAGGAATCAAAATAGTATTGCTTTTCAGCATGCATACAAAAACATGTCAAAACCAAACAAAACCTGAGATCCATTTTGTCCCTGGCCTCCTCTCCATTCAAGAGAAGTGGGGGTGGTTAAGAAAAGCTGGACTAACAGGAGACCATTAGTCACTAACTGAAAACTTGTTTAGAAAAAGATGGAATTGCCCTTGTGTTCTGAGATGTGGCTGGATCAAGTAAACTAAAGAAGCAGTTTTCTAAACCAAGATTAAGGGCCAATCTCTTACACATCAAATAATCTGTGCCACAGGAGGCAAGGCATTTGCTGAGCAACCGTGGAGTGTACAACTGGGCTCCACCCACCGTGGAGAGCTCCCCTCTAAGAGGAGACACAGTCTTTGCCCTAGAGGAGAAAAGAGAACTAAACCAAGCATGGGAACTTCACTCTAATAAAGTCCATGCCTCGTAAAGAGGTCCTTTGAGTACTTCAGTAAATACTCGCCTAGGATGGAGTCCAAGATAACTGGATTGTAAGTCTAGAGCAAACAGCGTCGCGGTTAGATTGCAGTGAGGCAAAAAGGCCTCGATGGCCACACAAACAGACACAGAGAACTGTGGTGGGATAAAGGCCCAACTGTTTAGTAAAGGAGGAAGTGAGGGGAGATGAATGACAAGGGCTGGAGGGAACTGCTGCAGGAAGTGCCCAGAGGACCGATGTCCTTCTTGGAAAGGCTCCATGGAAATCAAGTCTCAAGCAGAGCATGAAGGGATGGAGTAACTGAATGGCAAGGTGGCTACAGGGCAGCACCAACAATCCTACACAGCATGCTTGGCAAGTGTGGCCATTGACTACTTTTCTCAAACTCCTTCCTCCCTCAAGCACTGTTCCCTTCTGTTCATCTTTAACTCTGTCACAAAAGTTTTCTGATTCTCTCACCACCTACCCCTTCCTTTTCCCTTGGACCTGAGGGAACTTCCCTCTGCACTATCCTTCAAACGAGGAGTCTCACTGCTACACAAAAATCTCTTTCCACTAGCAGGTTACTCTGGACCATGTCTTTTGAATTCTTTAAAGCCCCCAACTTGCTCACTTCTATCTCAAAGCTTTTAGTTACAGGGCTGTCCATCCTGCAAGGCATATCCTTGTCTGAAATGCTAGGTCCTCCAGAAAGCTCCCTTAGCTAACTGGAAAAGAAGAAAAACATTCCCTTCAGCCTTTACTTGTTTCAACACACTCTGCTCTGAGGATCTGCCAGATCATTATTGTTCATTTAGAAAGTCATATGTGTTTATTACTCTTGTTTTAAATGCTTTCCTTCACAAGGGCTCTAAGAGTGACAAGGCAGGAACAAGGTCTAATCTCTGCTAGGTCTGACGGTGTCAATCATGAAATCAACTCCAGCAAGTTAACCAATAAAAGCTTTTAGGGAGGGGAGGGAACCACGGGGAAGCCCTACCACAGAGTACCAAGGTGGTGTCACTGGTGAAGAGGGAAACTGCTGGCCTTACTTCTGACTCCAGCACTTACTAGCTGTGCGATGCTGGGCACAGCTACTGAATACCTCTGGACCAGATTTCTTCATTTGTAAAAATGCCAGTAATATCCACCTTTAAAGGTTGCTGAGAAGACTGAAAAGTGTATGTGGAAAACCTGGCAGAGTGCTTGCAGCACTTAATAAACCACAATTTCCATTTTTTGCTTTCCTTTAAGTCTTGCTTCTTCCATAATCATCTTTTTTGGTTCTGTATGTCCCTCTGGTCAAAGATCAGACCAGGCTTTCTCAACAGCAGCAGGACTGGTATTTCAGGCCAGGTGGTTCTTTGTTGTGGGGGGGCTGTCCTGTGCACAGGAAGATGCTTACAGCATCCCTGGCTTCTACCACCACACACACACCAGGAGCACCAGCTGTGACGACCTCAAAAATGTCTCTGGACGTTGCCAAGTGTTCCTGAGAGAACAAACTGCCCTTGACTGAGAATCACTGCTTCATACAGAGAGCTTCTACAGGCAGGAGCAGTAGTGCTGAGTGCCCACGAACTCTGACTAAAATTAAACAGTACTGTCGTATCAGAAAAGTAGAAATGCTTGAATGTTTTCAGCAAGACGCCAGCTCCCTCTCTGTGACTTTAAATTCTATGTATACAATATTATTCCTCAAATATACCAGCCAGGACCAGTCAAAATTAGCTGTATATGTAATTCTTTAAGCTTTACACATAATGGATAGAACATCATGAGAAAGTTGCTGGTGCTGTTTTTAATTTAAAGGCTTTGGAGATAGGTGGTTCTCAAGAAAAGTATAAGCTGATGCCTTCAAGTAAGATCACATCAATTCAATTATTTGGCTTTTAGGTCTGACAGTAACACAGAGAAGTTACCAGGTATGCATGGTGGGGAAGACTTCAAATATTCATTTCATCATACAGCCATCTCTCCAACTGAAAAATTCAAATCTCAAATATTCCTTTGTAAAAAAACAAAACTATTCCTTTTGCCTATCCTCTGGGAACATGGCAAAGAACTGTTTTCAACTTTTAATTTCGTAATGGATATGTGCATTGTAGTTGTTAATGTTTGACACTTGGTAGATGCCACCAAAAATGTTACAGGTAAGGAATTCCCTGGTGGCTCAGTGTTTAGGACTGACTCTGTGCTTTCACTGCAAGGAATCCAAGTTTGATCCCTGATTGGGGAACTAAGATCCCACCAGCCAAGTGGCACGGCCAAAAAAAAAAAAAAAGTTATGGGCATATGCCCATTTTACAGCATAGGAACACATGAAACAACTTTCCAAGTCCTTGTTACCATCAGCATGATCTCTTTGGTGTCTTTCTTTATCAATGCATTAGTTCATCTAACGCTAAAGAGGCAGTGCCTGGATTTTGTTTTTCTTTCTAGCAAATGTTCCATCTTCCCTTCATAGCTAAATTCTTCAAACACCCATTTCCATTTCTTCATTAATTATTTCTTTAATTTTCCAAACTGGGTTCCTTATCTGCCATTCTACTGAAAACTTACAGAAGACTTTTTCTGAGACAAATCCAATGCTCCCCTTGTTAGGCTCTTTTTTTTGGACTTTTATGCTTCCCCTGGCAAAACGATCACTCTTTTTCCCTGGATACATCTCAGCTTTAGTTAAAGGATATGCTACTCCAGACCTTACACACACACACACAAAACCACTTCTTTGCACATCACTTATCCTTTCCTGCTTCCAGCAGTGCACAAAGGAAGGTTATGTACTGAAAAGACCTTTTCATTTTCCGCCAGATTCCATCCTTTTATGAGCCTATTAAAGACACACTCCCTTCAGGAAAATTTCCAATTCAGTTTGCTGTTTCCAGTAACTGAATCTCTCTGAACATGTGCTTAGTCGCTAAGTCATGTCCCTCTCTTTTAGGATCCCGTGGGCTGTAGCCCACCAGGCTCCTCTGTGCATAGGATTTTTCAGGCAAGAATACTGGAGCGGGTTGCCATTTCCTTCTCCAGGGAATCGTCCCAGACCCGGGGATCAAACCCGTGTCTCCTGCATTGCAGGATTCTTCACCCGCTGAGCCACTGAGGAAGCCCCAAACACCTATAACCTAAATTGTATTCACTGGAGAGTACTGCATCATCTCATTAGAACCTAACTACTCAGGAACCCCTTGACAGTTTGAAGTATAGCACTTCGCCTTCAGTAATCTCTCAGTTCAATGTCAGGCTGCCTTTCCAGACTTAATGAAAAGCAAAACCACTATCCAGGATTTGTCTGTTTCAGCTGTTCAATGGCCTTTCCACCTTAGCTTCCACCTCTTAGACTAAGGGTTCGGGCAGTGAAAGCTGCCATCAGATTATACCATTTCAGATGAGAAACTGGAAAAGGAGGCCCAGGGGAGGGTATCCAGCTGACCTTCCCTGATCGCACAGTAATTTTTTAGTGAAGGAGGCGGCGGTTCGAAGAATATGGAATAGAGAATTAACATCCAGTGCCTGCGTGCGTGGGTGCTAAGTCGCTTCAGTTGTGTCCGATTCTTTGTGACCCTATGGACTGCAGCGTGCCAGGCTCCTCTGTCCAAAGTATTCTCCAGGCAAGAGTACTGGAGTGAACTGCCCTACCTTCCTCCAGGGGATCTTCCCGATCCAAGGATCGAACCGATGTCTCTTGCATTGCCAGGCTCTTAACAAAAAACTTTTCTGAACCCTAGGACAGGTTTCTATTCTGCTCCTAAATAAGCAAGCTTTCTCTCCGATCTTCATCCCCCTCGCCCCCCTCCCCGCCACCACCCATGAGGACACTCACGATGAATGAAAGATCAACGTAATATAATCAGGATCTGGAAGAAAACTGCTAGCATTCCCCGAGCGCAAACATCTCCAACGTTTCAGAATCGCGCGAAGGAAAGGGAGGGAGGGGCGCACGGGGGCAGAAAGAAGCAGCCTTCGTTTCTTCTCTTCAACTCTAGGAGGTCACCAGGACCCAGCACTCACCTTCCCTGAACGCGCGGGCTGGTGGCCTAGCCCAGTTGGTCACGGTCGGGCCTGTCAGCAGCCCTCTGAGAAACCGTCCGCAGCCGGACAACAGCACATTGAAGGCCGCCATTTTGAAAACTATCGCTGACCTCTTGTGCACTTCCGCTTCCGGAACGGCGCGCGCGCGCAGCCGCAGTAGTGGGCAGGAAGAGTGCGTCTTGTGAGCGTCGAGCTCCGTTACTCTTGTCAGTTATTTCGATTTCCTCACGTCTCCATCTCTGAGCAAAGCAGAGTTAATGTGTGAAGCCTGTGCTTCATTCTGAGAGGCTGGGGAGGTCTTTATCTCCTGTCTGCTAGTCCTCGAAGTCTCCAGGGTCGCTTTCGTTCCCTGGCGGACTTCTTCAGTAAAATTACATGCACAATCCTTATTTCTTTAAAACTTTTTCTTTACAAGTGAGATGTGGATTTTCAGCTTCTTGAGGCTGCGGCTAAGTCTGTACCAGAGAAGTTGAAATGGTTAGGACAATGATTCTGGAACATCAGGTATCTCACAGATCTGGGATGGAATTAATACTCGTGCGCCAACCCCTCCCCACCGCTGCCCGCACAGTCCCCAAGCTGCGCTGCCCTCACCAAGGGGTCTTTCATTCTGGTAACTTGACGCTGACCTTTTGCTCCAAATCTTGAAAGATGATGCTGTGAAAGTGCTGCACTCAATATGTCAGCAAATTTGGAAAACTCAGCAGTGGCCACAGGACTGGAAAAGGTCAGTTTTCATTCCAATCCCAAAGAAAGGCAGTGCCAAAGAATGCTCAAACTACCGCACAATTGCACTCATCTCACACACTAGTAAAGAAATCCTTAAAATTTTCCAAGCCAGGCTTCAGCAATATATGAACCGTGAACTTCCAGATGTTCAAGCTGGTTTTAGAAAGGCAGAGGAACCAGAGATCAGATTGCCAATATCCGCTGGATCATCGAAAAAGCAAGAGAGTTTCAGAAAAACACATCTATTTCTGCTTTATTGATTATGCCATAGCCTTTGACTGTGTGGATCACAATAAACTGTGGAAAATTCTGAAGGAGATGGGCATACCAGACCACCTGACCTGCTTCTTGAGAAACCTGTACACAGGTCAGGAAGCAACAGTTAGAACTGGACATGGAACAACAGACTGGTTCCAAATAGGAAAAGGCGTACATCAAGGCTGTATATTGTCACCCTGCTTATTTAACTTCTATGCAGAGTACATCATGAGAAACGCTGGGCTGGAGGAAGCACAAGCTGGAATCAAGATTGTCGGGAGAAATATCAATAACCTCACGTATGGAAATGACACCACCCTTATGGCAGAAAGTGAAGAAGAACTAAAGAGCCTCTTGATGAAAGTGAAAGAGGAGAGTGAAAAAGTTGGCTTAAAGCTCAACATTCAGAAAACTAATATCATGGCATCCAGTCCCATCACATCATGGCAAATAGATGGGGAAACTGTGGAAACAGTGGCTGACTTTATTTTTCTGGGCTCCAAAATCACTGCAGATGGAGACTGTAGCCTTGAAATTAAAAGACACTTACTCCTTGGAAGGAAAGTCATGACCAACCTAGGTAGCATATTAAAAAGCAGGGACATTACTTTGTCAACAAAGGTCCATCTAATCAAGGCTATGATTTTTCCAGTGGTCATGTATGGATGTGAGAGTTGGACTATAAAGAAAGCTGAGCACTGAAGAATTGATGCTTTTGAACTGTGGTGTTGGAGAAGACTCTTGAGAGTCCCTTGGACTGCAAGGAGATCCAACCAGTCCATCCTAAAGGAGATCAGTCTTGGGTGTTCATTGGAAGGACTTATATTGAAGCTGAAACTCCAATACTTTGGCCACCTGATGAGAAGAGCTGACTCATTTGAAAAGACCCCGATTCTGGGAAAGATTGAGGGCAGGAGGAGAAGGGGGCAACAGAGGATGAGATGGTTAGATGGCATCACCGACTCAATGGACATGAGTTTGGGTGGACTCCAGGAGTTGATGATGGGCAGGGAGGCCTGGCGTGCTGTGGTTCATGGGATCACAAAGAGTTGGACATGACTGAGTGACTGAACTGAACCGAACTAAAACTTATTCTCAGGGCTCAGCTCAAACTTCACTTCCACATTAGTCTTTCTTAACCTCCCTGTTACTAGTTCTCAGCACCAGATATCTCTCCATCTTAGTTGTCGTTTTCTTAGTTAAGTCATGTCCGACTATTTTGACAACGTGGACTGTAGTCTGCCAGGTTACTCTGTCCATGGGATCACCCAGGCAAGAATACTGGAATGGGTTGCTGTTTCCTTCTCCAGGGGACCTTCCCAGACTGGGGATTAACAGGTGGATTCTTTACCACTGAGCCACCAGGAAATCCCCTCCATCTTAGTACCCTGTTCAACTACAGTTTTGTATCAGTTTGTGTAACATGTGTCTCCCCACCAAACTGTAAGCTCCATGAAGCCAAGGACATTGGTTTTGTTGTTGACTCTCATTTCTCCAGCATTTAGTATAGTGCTTGACACATAATGAGTGCAATATATATTTGTTGAGTGAGTAAGTAGGACCTATTTTCTATGGCTTTTGTGAAGATTAGATGAGATAAAACATAAGTGCTCAATAACCATAATTTATTAATAAGGCAGTTACTGAGATGCCCGTGTGCTAGGTACTTTTCACAACTTTGATGTACTTGTCTAATAACGAAACTTATAGTACCAAAAAGAAAGCTCAGTTTTATATCTTTCGGATTTGTAGGATGAACAGAATATTCCTCTAGAGCTATATAAGAAAGGAAAGTCATTCACACCTCAGTTCTTCCACATGGTGGTTAGGATATTATTTTACACACTTGAAGGGGGAATTTCTAGTTATCCTAGTCTGATTCATACATGGGGAAATAAGGCTTATTAAAAGGCAGAGCACGCTGTCTGATGAGGGGAGGGAAGGAGTCAATCTTCCAGTTGGGACTGTCACGTTGGTGGACTAAGACGATGCAGAGCAGCTGCTGTATGGTGTACTTGAGTGGTATCAACTAAGAGGAAAGAAGGAAATATGTGGCACTGGGTTTCCTTAAAACGTCACATTCAGCAAAGACAGGTCCCAGAAAGGGGGAACTTGAGAGAATGGTCGATCTAGAAGGTGAGACACATGGATTAGGAGTGGAGCAGAGAGTTGGTGGTGTGTATGTCTATGTGTTCTAGTTAGGGCAGAAAGTCCTCAGCTGTCCTGGTAGCTTTTCCTTTCCTTCTGTACAGATGACCTTGAACCCTTCCTGCTTGTACCACACCCCATGTTTCTTTACGAGTCCCCAGCTTCTGGAGATCAACTGGGATCAAGGCAGTAACAGAGCCCCATCCAGGGTTTGTTTTGGACACAGTGATTCAAAAGATTTGAATGTTAACCCTCTCTTTGTTATCATATCCTAATTTAATCAAAGTTTATTAAAAAAAAATTTGTATTTTCTACAATAAGTAATGTGATCATTGTAAAAAAAAAAAAAAAAAGAAACAATGAATAGAAAATAAATAGCCATAATCCAGACATAAGCATTATTTGCATTCAGCAAAATGAAATAATACTGTGTATTTTCTTTGTTTTGTCTTCTTTTTTTGATTAATCTTTGGCTGCACTGGATCTATGTTTCTTGTTGAGTGGGCTATTCTTTAGTTTCAGTGAATGGGGTCTAATCTTTATTGTAGTATGAGGGCTTCTCATTGTCGTGGCTTCTCTTGTTGTGAAGCACAGGCTCTAAGTATACAGGCTCAGCAGTTTTGGCACATGGGCTTAGTTGCTCCTTGGCATGTGGAATCTTCCCAGAGTAGAAATCAAACCTGTGTCCCCTACATTGGCAGGCAGATTGTTATCCACTGCACCACCATGGAAGTCCATGTTTATTTATTTCACTGTGCTGGGTCTTAGTTGCAGCATGTGGAATCTAGTTCCCTGACCAGGGATTGAACCTGGGCTTCCTGCATTGGGAGCACAAAGTCTTAACTACTGGACCACCAGGGAAGTCCCTTATTTTTTGTGAATCCATTTGTAATTAGTCTCTATGTGAAAAAAGAATTTTGTGAGACCAGATTTTGCTAAGAGACTAGACTTTACCTAAAAGAAGTTGTTATTGAAGAAAGTATACAAGTTATCAGTGTACAACTGATGAATTTCCACAAAGGGAACACATTACCCAAACCAACAAGTAGAACATTACTAGCACTCCCCTAGTGTCCCCTTCCAGATACTACCCCCTACCCCCCACCAAGGTAATCATTATCCTGACTTTTAACACCATAAATTTTTTCCCCTGCATTTGAACTTTATAGAAATTGAATCTCATGTAGCATGTACTCTTTTCCATCTACTTTCATCTGCTCACCAATGTCAGGTTTGTGAGATTCACCCACATTTTTATTATACATTGTTGTCATCATTCATTCTCATTTCATATAATGTTCCATTGTGATTATATTATAATTTACTTATCCTTTCTTTTGTTGATAGAATTTAGATAATTTCCAGTTGGGACTGTTACAAATAATGCTGTGATACACATTCTTCTATATGATTTTTGGTGAATACAAGAGCAAACATCTCTTCAGGATATATCTAGGAGTGGAACTGTTGGCTTATAGGGTATGCGTATACTCATCTTAAGTAGATTCTGTCAAACAGTTTTTTTAATTAAATTAATTTTAAAAATTTCTGGCTGTGCTGGCTCTTTGTTGCTTTGCAAGGGGTTTCTCTAGTTGGTGGCGAGCAGGGGGACTCTTCGTTGGGGTGCTCAGGCTTCTCATTGGGGTGGCTCCCCTTGTTGCAGAGCACAGGCTCTAGGCACATGGATTTCAGTAGTTGTGGCACATAGACTCAGTAGCTGAGGCTCAAGGGCTCAGTTTTTCTTTGGCATGTGGAATCTTCCCTGAACAGGGATTAAACCCATGTCTCCTGCACTGACAGGCGGATTCTTATCCACTGCGTCAGTAGGGAAGTCCAAACAGTTTTCCATAGTAGTTTTACTGATTATGGTTGTTCCACATCCTTATCAATATTTGATTTTTTTTGTACTTTTCATCTTGGCCATTCTTGTGAGCACAGAGTAGGTTCTCATTGTGTATTTAATTTACATTTCTCTGATGCCTAAATGAGGATGAGTCACTTTTCATATATTTACAAGCCATCTAGATATCCTGTTTTGTAAAGGGTCTGTTCAAGTCTTTGGCCCATTTTATGTTGGGTTGTCTTTCTTATTGATTTGCAGAAGTTCTTTATGTAGTCTGGATACTTGTCCTTTGTTGGATGTATGTATAGCAAATGTCATCTCCCTCTCTGTGGGTTGCCTTTTCATTCTTTTACACTGCAGTTGACCCTTGAACAATGTAGGGGTTAGGTACCAATCTCCATGCAGTTTAAAATCTGAGTATAATTTGTAGTTGGACCTCTGTATACAGGCTTCCTCCTGTATGAGGTTTGTTCATAATCACTGCTCCATATCCATGGGACCAACCAACCAAGGATTGAGTGGTACTATATTATTTACTGTTGAAAAAAAATCTGCATGTGAATGGACCTATGCAATTCAAACCCATGTTGTTAAGGGTCAACTGTATTTAAGAAACAATAATTTGGGGAACACATGTACACCCATGGCGGATTCAAGTCAATGTATGGCAAAACCAATACAATGTTGTAAAGTAAAATTAATTAATTAATTAATTTAAAAATAACAATAATTTCATTTTTTATGGCTGTGCTGGGTTTTTGATGTTCTGTGTTGACTCTCTAGTTGTGGCCAGTGGGGGCTACTCTCTAATTGCAGGCAGATTCTTTGCCAGCTGAGCCACAAGGGAAGCCCAAGAATACTGGAGTGGGTAGCCTATCCCTTCTCCAGCGAATCTTCCTGACCCAGGAATCAAACTGGGGTCTCCTGCATTGCAGGCAGATTCTTTACCAACTGAGCTATCAGAAAAGCCCAGTTGCAGTGCTCAGGCTTCTCATTCTGATGGCTTTTCTTGTTGTGGAGTATGACCTCAAGGGCATGTAGGCTTCAGTATCTGTGGCACATGGGCTCAATAGTTGTGGCTCCCAGGCTCTAAAACACAGGCTTAATAGTTGTGGTGCATGGGCTTAGTTGCTCTGCATATGGGATCTTCCTGGACCAGGGATTGAACCTGTGTCTCCTGCATTGGCAGGTGGATTCTTTACCACTGAACCACCAGGGAAGCCCCAACTGTGTGTGTGTGTGTGTGTGTGTGTATACACCAACTGTATATTTTTATCACAACTGATATACAGTGTTTTTAATTTTAACATCATATAATTTATAAGGTTTCTTTCCTTTGTTGTTGGCTTGTTTGGTTTTTATTTAAATTTTTTTCCTCATCAAGGTCATGAAGATGTTCTCCTATGTTATCTTCCACTTTCACATTGGGTCTTAAACTCATCTTGAATTCTTTTATTATGTGGTCTGAGATTGGGATTAAGATTCATTTTTTCCCCTATGGTGATATTTAACTGAGCCAGCATCATTTATTAAAAAATTATAATTTACCCCACTGCATTTTATATGATATAGATCTATTTCTGGAATCTCTGTTTGGTCTCTTTTTCTGTTTTTCATTGTCTGGAAGTGCCATTACTTACTTAATCAATCCCCAATTACTAGGCATTTAGGTTGCTTTTTTTTTTTCTGCCTGGTGCTGGGTCTTAGTTGTGGCGCATAGGATTTTGTTTCTGCGTGCTGGCTCTCAGTTGCAACATACAGGATCTAGTTCCCTGACCAGAGATGGAACCCAGGTCCCCTGCATTGGGAGCCAGGAGTCTTAACCATTGAACCACTAGGTTGCATTTAATTCAAACATATTTTTGAAGACCTATCTCCCTACTCCAAAAATAGCATCTTCTTTTTCATTAGTGAATCTTACATACCTTGTTCCCAGTTGAGTAGGTTGTGGCTTATGTCACTATTGTTTTTTCAAGTACAACTGTGCTGTGGGATATAATGGAGTGAGGGCCCTTCTCTGGGGGGCTGCAAAATCGTAGCTGCTGCCCAATGGGAAGGTCCTTTCAAGAGTCAAAGGGCTGTTGGCAGATTCACTCTCAGGCACGGGAAGGAACTATTTCCAGCTGCAATGGCAGTCCTGGAACAGGCCGCCAAGATGTTACACTCTGTGCGCATGTGTGAGAGAAAGGAGGCCGATGAACAACTCCTTATCCTGACACAATCTTCTGTCCACCTCCTCTTCCCAGGAACCCATCCCCCTTGCTTTCACCCCATTTTCCAAGGAAATCCTCCTTCTTTCCTCTGGGGTCCTTATTGGACCCTAGATCTTAAACCTGGAGAGAACTCAAGTCCCAAGTAAACTATCCTAATGAAGATGTTCAGGGAAACATTCATAACAGAGGAACCCAGGAAAATGTTCATTTTGCCAAGAAAAACTTGCAGCAAAGATGATCTGTTTTGTCTCAGTGACTTACTGCTGGCCAATGGGACAGCCAGCTCAGGTCAGAGCAAAAGCAAGCGTTAGGAAGCCCTGGGTGGGTCAGCCTGTCTGTGGCTTTGGGGCTGAGGAGGTCCTGGTCCCAGCTGTGGATGAGTGTGCTTGCTCTTTCAGCCTTCCTCCCACCTCGCCCAGGAAGAGGGGGTCAGAGCCAAGAGCCACACAGATGTTCGCTGTGAAGCAGCAGCAGCTGCAAAAAGGCTCAGGAAAGTGGAGAGAGCTGATAGGGTAGAGACAACGGTGGGAGGGGGCCGTGAGAGCAACTGGGAGAATAGGGCTGGCAGAGCGAGGGACAAGGGATGGTCCTGTTTGCTTTTTCCTAATTAATGTGGTTTCCTTACAAATCCCCCCGCTGATTCCAGCTGGTCAACTCAAACCATAACAACACGTGGCCTGCCCGGGCCAGGAGCTGGGGCTGCTGGCCTCCCCACAAGGTTCTGGTTTCCGCTGTGGCTGCTACCCACCCTCCCCAACTGGCTTTGTGCAGATGAGGGAAGGGACAGCACCCTAGTCGGGGCTGGGGGTGACAGCCAGGGACTGCTGGCTTTCAGCTCGCCTGGCTGCTCATCTCAGTTTCCTATGACCTTTAAAAAAGGGCACTTCTCTGCTTGTTTGGGCTGCTGCTTCCAAACAGGTATGGGTGGGGGTGGATGGGGAGACCTTGGACAAAGAACTTCTTGCTCACTGATGGCTTCTCTACCTACAGGTGTGCCCTGATTGACGCAATGGCCCTGGGAACCATCGGGGTGTGTCCTCGCTCATTCATTTTCCAGCGTTGTTTCATTTCCTCATTGGGACTTTACTGTGTCCAAGTTATTCATCTTATCCCCTTATTCCTTCTGGGATTCGTTTTGCCAGCAAGTCTCAGCTGAACAGCTACTATGTACCTTTTGTGAACAAATAATTACATGCCTCAGGGGAACACTTTCCAAGGAATAAAAGTTCTTGTCTGACAAATATGTTGTAATAAGCTGGATGACTGACCTGGGCTTATTTGCTTTCTCTTCCTTCCCCCATCTTCCCTGCAAAAATTCTTAAAAAAAAAAAAAAAGAATAAAATACACGTTCAGGAAATGTACATAAAACTTGACTGTGCTGTATCATCAGTTCAGTTCAGTCGCTCAGTCGTGTCCGACTCTTTGCGACCCCATGAACCGCAGCATGCCAGGCCTCCCTGTCCATCACCAACTCCCGGAGTTCACCCAAACCCATGTCCATCAAGTCGGTGATGCCATCCAACCATCTCATCCTCTGTCATCCCCTTCTCCTCCTGCCCTCAATCTTTCCCAGCATCAGGGTCTTTCAAATGAGTCAGCTCTTCTCATCAGGTGGCCAAAGTGTTGGAGTTTCAGCTTCAACATCAGTCCTTCCAATGAACACCCAGGACTGAGCTCCTTTAGGATAGACTGGTTGGATCTCCTTGCAGTCCAAGGGACTCTCAAGAGTCTTCTCTAATACCACAGGTCAAAAGCATCAATTCTTCAGCACTCAGCTTTCTTTATAGTCCAACTCTCACATCCATACATGACCACTGGAAAACCATAGCCTTGACTAGACGGACCTTTGTTGGCAAAGTAACGTCTCTGCTGTGTAGACACAAAGTAATGTCTGTGCCATATAATAGATTAACTGTAAAGCAAAACAGGTTTATTTCTATGCTAGATCACTTGGGCATGCTGCTACCCTGATATGGATAGGGGGAGAAATCAAGAGAAGTGGGATTGGTGGGAAGCAGCTGTAAGGGACTTCAGCACCCTAGAACCTTTCTGGAAAGTGAGACCAGAGGAAGGCAACCCCAAAATAGAACTGCCAGAGGAGGGGGAGCAGGCCTGCAGTGCCCTTTGTGTCCACTCTCCAGGCCGAGACCAGGAGACATGCCAAGCAAGTGTATCCTAGTCTGGACCCCCAGTGCTTGGCTGGCATTCACCTCACTCCATCTTCAGCCAGTGGTGGGGGCCAGTGAGACCCATTCCACTCAGTTGCGACACAAACCAAGCAAGCCCTGGTTGTGAATGGGCATTTCTTTTATTTTTAATTTTTTAATTTTTATTTTTTTAAATTTTTTTGTGAATGGGCATTTCTGCAGTGGGCTGGATGCTCTATCAGAAAAGGACTTCATGTCCCTGTCCAGCTGAGAAACTCATCAAATTTCTTTCTTCCGGTGCCTCAATTCAGTTCTTGTATAAGGGGAAGGCTTTTAACCGTTTAGAACACTTTGGAATTATCAGCACATTCTTGCTGATGGGTCTAAAATGACACCTAAGGAGATGCTGTCCCCTGTATGCACTGGGAACAGCTACAGAAGCAAAAGGAAGGAACTTCAGGCTGAAAACCAGGCTCTCCTCTAACCAACGGGCAACCTGAAGTTGACACTCATGCTCTCTGGACCTCAGTTTCTCCGTCTGTGAGGAGTCTTATCTGGTTCTAGGATTCTGGTTCTGTGAACACTTCTATCTTTGTAACCCAGAGTGGTAGAGTTCAGTCTTCAGTCCCCACTGCTCTCTCTGCTCTCTTAGAGTCTCAGCCATTTTCACCCTCAGCTTTCACCTTGAGGCTGATAAGTCCAAAATCTACAGCAATGCTTTTTTAAAAAATCTTTTGGGCCATGTCAGGGATTGAGCCATCATCCTCTGCATTAGAAGGGAGGAATCTTAACCACAGCAACCCACCTTTGAGCTCCAACCTCTGTCTCCAACTGCCTACAGAAATTTCTATTTGGTTCTTCTGAAGGAGCTTAAATATACACCCTCTCTAAGCAAGGCCACTTCATGCTCAGTCGCTAAGTCATGTCTGACTGTTTGTGACCCTGTGGACAGTAGCCCCCAGGCTCCTCTGTCTATGGGATTTTCCAGGCAAGAATACTGGAGGGGATTGCCATTTCCTTTTCCAGGGATTCTTCTTGACTCAGGGGTTGAGCCTGAGTCTCCTGCATCTCCTGCACTGGCAGACAGATTCTTCACCACTGAGCCACCTGGGAAGCCCAAGGCCACCACAGCCTTTCTCATAAATGCCATCAGGGCTGTTGGTCTCCCTGTGGCACAGATAGTCAGCATTGACTGCCTCCATCCAATTTCCAAAGTTTTCATAATTTTCATGAATTTCAAAATTGTCTCATGATTTCCTCCTCTTCCTTATCATTTAAATTTCCACCGTCTTCTAATACCTCAATTTGCCCACCCATTTCCCCATCTCCAGTCTACTCTGCTGTCTCTGTCTGATTTTCCTAAACACCCCAATCAGTTTCCTACTCAATGGTATCTCATCGCCCACAGCTGCTGCCTGAATTTGCATTTTTAAGGAACTCCTGGAAGATGAAAGTCTGAAAACTGCTGACTAAGGGGAATAGAATTCCAGCTCTGAGGCTTGACATGAGGGGCCTTCTGTGATATGCCTCCCTTCCCCTCCCCACTCTTCCTCCCTCTCCTCCTGCACAGACTCTCAAAACCTACCTCTGCTCAGGACTTCCCTGGTGGTCCAGTGGCTTAGATTCCTTGTGTCCACTGCAGGGGGCACAGGGTTTGATCCCTGGTTGGGGAATTAGATCCCACATGCTGAAACTAAGGAAGAGATCCTGGGGCTTCCCTGGTCCCATGTGGAAATCTGTCTTCCAATGCAGGGGACTCAGGTTCCATCTTTGGTTGGGGAGCTAGGATCCCACTTGCTGTAGAGCAACTGAACCCCAGGCCACAATCAGACAGAAGCCAGCCAAAGATCCCTCATGTCACAACTAAGATCCAGTGCAGCCAAATAAGTAATAAATATTTCTTAAAAAACCCACCCCTGCTCATTTTCCTTCTCTTGTCTACGCCATCATGCTCCTCTTTGAGGCTACCTTCCCTCATCTTCTAGTCAGAATCCCCACCTCTTTCAAAGCCTGGCCCACCCCTCACCCTCTTTGTCAGGACTTCCTCCATCTGAACTTGCTACATTCTCTCTCACCCTTTCCTTCCTGCCGCTTCAGTATTCATCTGACTTCTACCTCTGACTCCTTAGGTACATGCTATTCCACATTAGACAGGAGTCTCTGAATTGTAAGTGACAGTCATCCAGTTTGAAGAAGGACATTTCCTACCTTTTATCTGTATCTTGTTAGATCTTTTTTTTTTTTTTGGCTGCACAGCTTGTGGGCTTTTCCTCCCCGACCAGGGATGGAGGTCCTCGGCAATGGGAGCCTGGAGTCCTAACAATTGGACCACTAGGGAATTACCCATTTGCTACCTATTAGAACCAACCCTGGGTGGAGAGGGGACAGTGGGGCCTCGGGACACCTGGAGCCGGAGACTCAGCCACCACCGGGCTCTTCCCCTCCTGCCCTTGTCTCTGTTTCTCTCTGCACTTTGCGTTAATTCTCTCGTCATTCTCTCCTTGAGAGGCTGCCAGTGGTTCTCAGCCTTGAGGCAGGGATTGAGTCACTAAGATTGGCAGGCCCCAGTGGAACTGTATGGAGAAACTGCAGGAGAGGCAAAAAGGAGTTTCCCCAAAGAAGGGAAAGAGAAAGGGAAAGTACTAGACAGAAAGACCAACACATGGTCACCATTGTGTTAGTTAGAAGTTAGGTCAGCTACACACGGCAGAAAATCCCAAGCAGCAGTGACTATTAGATGATAAGATGGCCAAGGACTCTGAAACCAAGCTCCTTCTAGCTGGTTGCTCTGCCACCTCTTAGTCCTGGATGATGGCTTGAGCTTCAGCCTTTCTGCCTGTATGATCTAGGGAACAGAAAGGAGAATGAAACAAAGAGTGATTTGGGAATTCCTTGATGGCCCAATGGTGAAGACTCCAAGCTCTCACTGCTGAGAGCCTAGGTTCGATCTCTGGTTAGGGGTCTAAGATCCCATGAGCTGTGAAGTATGGCCAAAAATAAAAAAACATTTTTAAAAAAAAAGGATAGTCCAACTTCCTGCCATCCTTGAAAGTTGCCTTCTGGAAGTTGTACATGCTTTAGCTTACATCCCTTATATTGCCAGAAATAAGTTCTATGGCTATAGCTGAATGGGCTTCCGGGAAATATCCTAATTCTGAGCAGCCATGTGCACAACTAAAGTCAGGAGTGCTGTTAAACACAAGGGAAGGAGAGAATGGATGTCAGAGGACAGAGGATGTGCCGTGACCCTAATCCACCAGGGGCTTTGAGGGGGGCATTTCCTGCTAATGAGGTGCCCTTTTCTACACTATGATGTTTAAATGGTTGAAAGGCAATCCTGGCACCCAAGTCTGTTTGGTCTGATCATCCTTAAGTTCCATTTTTATCTCCGAAGTTCCAGACCTCAGCATTCTGGTGTGCAGCTGGGGCTGGTCAGTATCCTCCTTAAAATGAGATGCTCTAGGATGGCATCGCCGACTCGATGGACATGAGTTTGAGTTAACTCTGGGAGTCGGTGACGGACAGGGAGGCCTGGCGTGCTGCGATTCATGGGGTCGCAAAGAGTCGGACACGACTGAGCAACTGAACTGAACTGAACTGAAGCTGGAGCCAGTGTCCCAGATGTGTGAGACCAGTACAAGATATAACTGAGCTCTTAGTGCCCCCATTTCAACACCCTACATCTGTTAAGGTCCCCAGATTGAGACAGAATGTGCCTGGCCTGAGGGGCTTGTTGTCCTCTAACCTCACGCTCATCCTGGTGTGACACCTCACTCCATAATCTGCTCCTCCGCAGACTGACCCCAAAGCAGGAGGGGCTTCCCAAGCATCTATGCCAATGCCATCGTGCTCTTGCGAAGCCTTCATGTAACATCTTAACTGTCAGTTGGTGGATCCCACTTCTTCCAAGGTCAGAAGCCGTGCCCTCTCCACCCTCCATGTGCCCCATGGAGCAGTCTGTTTTTTTGTCTTTCCTTCGGGTAAGTGTATTTTCTTAAATAAAATGCAAGATCTCGCAGAGCAATGGAAACCCATAGCCTGCATTCAGAGTATGTCACAGATTGGGTTCCTGAGCAGTTGACTCGGAGGCAGATGTTAGTATGTGGTGGGTGTTCTAGGAGTACTTGGTTGTTCTGCTAAAGGGAAGGAAGGGAGGTCGGACAGAGAGAGCGGTTGGGCTGCAGTGGGGCTCAGTGAGCTGCCCCTGCCTCTCACAAGGAGTTCCAGTGCTGGGGTGATCCTTCAGGGTGACTCCAGCTGGGACAGGAGGGCCGGATATTTATATCCTCATGACAATTAGCCATCAGAGGTGGGTAGTCTCCGCAGAGGTTGGCAGCTCAGGTCTTTCTGCCTGCAGCACTTTCAGCAGCTGGAAAAATCCACCCTTTATTCCTGAAGTGGGGTCTGGACAATGCCTCATGGAGTCCGTTGCTGAGCGGAAGACCTACGGGCTTAGAGTTGCCACTGATCAGGTGGGTCACTTGGGGCCAGTCCATTCATCTCTCTGAGCCTCAGTTTCTCCTCTTGTAAAAACTAATGCCTGGGGAATCACCAGGTGCGATGGGTGGAGAGTGATCAGATACTGGAGTAGCTCTATTCAAAGGCTTGATTTGAATCCAGAGGCCATCCCCGGGTCCTCCCATAAACCCCCAATCTTATCTTTGTTGCTGTGGACATTATCAGAAGGCATGATCACTTGGGTCCTAGGCCGGGGATGCGTATCTAGGTCAGAAGGGGGCAAATTTAGGGACCAGCTGGCAGGAGCCCCTGGGGAGCTCTACTGTTTGGAGTGGTCTGATGGGAGGTAGGCAAAAGCCACAAAGTGGTTGTCAGAGACTGAACCTTTGCGTGTCCCTCCCACCCCAAATTTATAGGTTGGAACTTGAACCCCCAATGTGACTGTATGAGAAGGGAAAGTCTTCAGGAGTTGATTAGACTTAGATGAGTCCTGAAGGTGAATCCCCAGTGATGGGGTTAGCGGCCTCATAAGTAGAGGAGGACATATCAGATCTTTCTCTCTGCCTTGTGGGGCTACTGTGAGAATGGGGCCGTCTGCACACCAGGAAATGGACCCTCACCAAGAATCGTATCTCTTGGTTGGCACCTGGATCTTGGCCTGCCCAGCCTTCAGAACCATGAGAATGAAATGTCTGGTTTTTAAGCCGTTCAGTCTGTGGTAGTTTGTTACAGCAGCCCATGCTGAGTAGGATAGTGGGAGTGGGAGGTGGGGAGGGAGGCAACTGGGAAATCTGGGGGTTCGTGGCTTATAGGCAAGTCACCTGGCTCTCAGGACTGGGTCTACCACTGGCCATGGCACCTGGGGCATGTCCCTGGGCTGCTTTGGACTCCAGTGACCTCGTGTGTGTGTTCAGTCCTACAGTCCTGTCCGACTTTTTGTGACCCTGTGGACTGTAGTCCACCAGGTTCCTCTGTCCACAGAGTTCTCCAGGCAAGAATACTGGAGTGAATTGCCATGCCTTCCTCCAGGGGATCTTCCCAACCCAAGGACTGAACTTGTGTCTCTGTGTCTCCTGCATTGCAGGTGGATTCTTTATCACTCAATCACCAGAGAAGTCCCCAGTGACATCACTGGAAACTGAGTGGTGGGGTGTGAATCTCTGAGGTCATCGCTGAGTTGATGAGCTGAAGTCCATCCTTTGCACCTCTGTCCTGGGACTATGATGGGTAGGGGAGAGGCTGGGAGCCAGAGAGCTAAGCTTTCTCCTCTTTTCCTTCAAGCTGGCCGTGCTGTCCCTACAGAAGCCACTGCTGGCCCCTCAGGAAGTCTGCCCTTGTGTAGAAGGGGGCAGGGTGGTGGTTGGAAGGTGCTGTGGGCAGTGAGAAAACTGCAGGGCCAGGAATGGACAGTCACAACCGTCCCTCCACATTGTCCTTCCTGGCTGCTGGCAGCCTCCGGATGAACTTTGGGTCTGACAGTTTCTGGGTGAATTGATTAAAGTCAAGGGTATTAATAATAAAAGAATGTAAACTAGATATTATCAGTGACACAGATCTCGTGACCACGTGGTATGTGCTCTTGTGTATGTGCGTGCTGGGAGGGAGGAGATGTCTGTCAAGTTTGGAAAAATGCCACCTTTTCCTCTGGCTCCGTTTCCTTTTGACCCCTGAGAAGATTTTCAGTTGTATTTATCACCACAAGCTACCAGGCCTTGGAACGTGAGAACGCAGGGGAGGCAGTGACGCCAGCCTCTCTGCTCAGTCCTGGGGGTGTTGGAAGGCACCCCGGGCACAGAGTGAGGGCGGATGTCTTCTCTGCTTTCTCCTTTCTAGCCTATCTGACCTTTCACAGGGATCTATGTCCCCACGACTTTCCTCTCTGAGAAGCTGGACGTGGGCTTGAGTGGAGACCGGGGGACAGATGAAATGCTCTTAGAGGGGCCCTTCCAGGCCAGGTTGGTCCTGGGATCTCCATGGAGACCGGACCACAAGCCCTTGCCCCTGAAGACCTGTGCATGCCACCTGCCTCAGGCCTGCAGGCTCCCAGAGCCAAGGGTCTCTGACTGGTGGCAGCAGTCCTGGGAGGCAGGAAAGGGCAAGCGGAGGGAGTTCCTCTTTCTGGAAGGACCTCCCAGTTCCAGAGCGGTCTAGTGACTTGCCCAAAGTGACACAGAAAGTTAGAGACAAAGTCCGAGTCAATCAAGTGACCTGACATCTAGAAAAAGAGGCATTGTATTTGCTCTTTCTCGCTGGGAGGTGGGAGGGGCTGGAAAAAAAATCTTTTTGGCTGGTCAGGTAGTCCTGGGTGGTAGCGTATTCCTTGTGGTCCTCCGCATGGTGCCTACTGCTAAGAAGTATCTACTTTGCACCCTACCCCCTCCAATCTGCCCAGGGAGCTGGTAAGGGGGAGAGAGCAGAAACCAGGAACGAAGGAGGGAGAGGCCAGAAGGGGGAGGCAGAAAGGGAGGAAAGGACTTGGGGACAGAGGGAGCTGGAGGATGAGCAAACAAACAGTGTCCTGGAAAACAACTTGTTTCCCCTTTCCAGGCTCCCTGCCTGCCCCACTGGAGGCGGTGATTTAGAATAACGAGCCATAATTTGATTACATTCTCATCCAGCCTCTCAGGATAAACAAGGATCTCCCGTGGAAGGAAGGGACACGCTGCCCAGGCTCTGGCACACTCCCCAGGGCCTGAACAGGGGTTCCCCCTCCTCCTGGGTGCGCCTGAAACATGTAGTTGAGCGGCTTCACCACCCCCCACTCCATTTTCTACCAGGGTTTACATTCTCCGTGTGTCTCCTGCCCCTCCTCCCCTTCTTCCTCTTGGCCTGCCCCAGTAAGGTCCTCACCCTGAAGCCTGCATACCGTGTAAATATTTAAACCCATCTATTATTTCCTGTTTATTAGCAGTGTAAATCCTGAGTTCATTCATTGTGCATCTGTCTCCCGGTACTGTCTCAGAAGAAAAGACCCGAAGGCAGGGCCGTGTGTCCACCCTTCCCTGGGAACAGCCTTGCTCAGGCCTGTGGTCAGTCATATCACTGATTCTTTAAAAATGTGCTTTTACTTTTTCCACATTTAAAAACTGTGGTCAAGTATGCATAATATAAAATTTATCATCCTATTTTTTTAAGTGTGTGCAGTACATTTGTAATTTACCACTGTCACCATGTCCATCTCCAGACCTCTCTTCTGTGGAGGAAATTCTTCATCTGTGGATGAAATTCTGTACCCATGAAGCACTAATTGCCCGTTCCTCTCTCTCCCCAGCCCCTGGCAACCGTCATTCTGTTGGGTTGGCCAAAAATCTCATTCAACTTTAAGTACAAATAAAAGACACCTTTTTCATTTTCACTTAGAACTGTATTGAACAATGTATTCATTAACTTGAACCAACTTTTTGGCCAAGCCAATACTTTCTGTCTCTCTGAATTTGACTATTCCAAGTGTCTCATATAAGTAGAATCATACATCATTTGTCTTTTCCTGACTGGCTTATTTCACTTAGAGTAGCATCCTCAAGGTGTGTCCATATTGTAGCATATTGCAGAATTTTCTTCCTTGTTAAGGCTGAGTGATATTCTTTTGTATGTATACACTACATTTTGCTTAGCCATTCTTCTCTCGACAGACACTTGGGTTGCTTTCATGTTTGAGCTGTTGTGAATAAGACTGCTTTGAACATGGGTGTACAAATGAGCTTTTTAAAAAAGTAACAAAAGGCTACCTGTTATTGATTGCTTACTGTGTGCTTGGGGCCACATAGACATAATCACTTAATTGTCACATGTACCCCCCAGGTGACAACAATTCTCTCCATGAGGCTCTGGAAAGCCAAGTGATTTTACCCAAGGCGAGGAAAGGGCAGAGTGAGGACCATCATCTGTGTGTGCTCCAGCCATGACCCTTCACTACACTGTGTTGATGATGGACTTGAAGAAGGAGGTCCAGGGTATATTACCCATCCTGCACCCCCAGAAAGGACTGACACTTTCCCTGAGTCTCTGCCCAGTTTGAGAACCCATCCTCCAGTTCACAGGATTCAGTCAGGCCAGTTTCTCCCTCCAAGCATCCACTGTGGGGATTTAAAGCAGATGGCCCCTGGGCATCAGTCTTTTTTTTCTGGCCATGCTGCAGTGTCTTAGCAGGATTTTAGTGCCCTGACCAGGGATTGAACCTGGGTCCATGGCAGTGTAAGCGCCAAGTCCTAACCACCTGACGGCCAGGGAAGTCCCCAGGCATCAGTCCTCTTTTTAAAATTTTTAATATTTTTTGAGGTATAATTGGCATGTAACACTATATTAGTTTCGAGTGTACAACATAATGATTTGATATTTGTATATATTGCAAAATGATAGCCACACTATGTCTAGTTAACATCCATCTCCACAGAAAGTGACAAATAAATTTTTTCCTCTAATGAAAACTTTTAAGATCTGCTGTCTTAGCAACTTTCAAATACCCAGGCATCAGTCTTTGAAATATCCTCCCCAAGTGCTTCTCAGGGCCCCCAGGGTTGAGAAGCACTGGGTTAGGAGAGAGGAAGAAGGATAGACACTCCCACCCACTTCAGCCCCTCGATCTTCCCCTGTGTCCCCATCCCCTGGCAAGGGCCATGAATGCCCCAAGTCCAGTGGCTCAGAACCCCGGGCTGCCTCCTCCCCTGCCTCTAGAAGTTCTGTGTAGCGAGTGTGGCTCCCGCACAGGATGGCCTGGATACAGGGCCCTGCGGGGGCCCGGGATGGACCCATCAAGCCCAGCCAGACTCCAGAATAAAAACAGCTGCTGACAGTCCACAGGCTGCTAGAATTTTTGTCACCTCCCTGGGGGTGAAGATGGTGAAGTGGAAGGCAGGAGTCAGTTCGTCATTAGCAGGGTGGGGAATGGAGGGAATGGGGTGTACTGGGGCCCCATAGGGCGGGTCTGGGAACATCATCTTCTCTACCCCCAGGCTGTAGCACATCTCCCTTTGGTGTCCCTGATGCAAGCTCCCCCCACCCCCCATCTCCCTGAGCTCCCGTTAAATCCAGGGTGGTGTCTGGCCCAAAGGATTTCTGGGTGGGGCTCTGCCCTAAGGTGTCCAGCCTCAGGGGCTGCTTGGTGGGGGCACACTGGGGTGAGCAGAGTCTTTCAGCCTGTCCTGGATCTCTTCTTCTGAGCCAGCCTGGAGCCAAGAACTCCAAGGTCCCTCTGGGAGTAGCAATTGGCCGGCTTGGTTCCCACGGCAACGTGGAAGGTGGGGGCAGGGGCACAGCAGAAGGAGAACTGCCTTGGGCACTGAAAGACTTGGGTCTGGCCTCTGCTGAGCTTCATAACCTTGGGTGGTCACATCTCAGCATCTCTATCTGCATTATAAAGGGGCTGGCCCAGATCCCTGCTTCTCAAACACACTGCGTGGTGGAATCCTTTGGGAGAGCCTTAAAAACTACCCTTAACTGGATTTCATCCTCAGAGATGCTGCTGATCTAATTGGCATGGGCTGTGGCCTGAGCACTGGGACTTTTACAAGGTCCTTAGTGTTAGTCGCTCAGTTGTATCTGACTCTTTGCGACCCCGTGGACTGTAGCCCACAAGGCTCCTCTTACGAGCTCCTTGGAAGATTCTAATTTACACTCAAGTTTGAGAACCACTGTTCTAGATAACTTCTTCCTGACCATGGTCCTATCATGATATCCATAGAGTAAAGTGAAGTATTAATCATTCAGTCGTGTTTCTGACTCTTTGCGACCTCTTGGACTATAGCCTGCCAGGCTCCTCTGTCTGTGGGATTCTCCAGGCAAGAATACTGGAGTGGGATACTTCTCCAGGGGAGAATACTTCTCCAGGGGATCTTCCTGACCCAGGGATTGAACCTGGGTCTCCTGAATTGCAGGTGTATTCTTTACCTTCTGAGCCACCAGGGAAGGAGGATATTTGTTTTATGTATTTGTTCTATGTCACCAGAGGTGACCACAGAGGAGACTCCAGCTGCCCACCTGTCTGGCTGTCCCTAAGGACTTCATGACTCCATACCTCTGTGTCAGCAAGAAGTGCTTGTGTCTTTCCAGCTGAAATTTATTGCCTCATCGGTCCTGCAATGCAAGAAATTCATGTTTTTGTGCTGAAGTCCCAGGCAGTTTACAAAGTTACAGGTTACACACGGGTTATCTTCTTGGTGCATCAATTTCCTAGAAGATATTAGGAGAAAAATTATGATTCACCTTGTAAGTAGTTTAAGACGTTTAAAAATATATACTAACAGATATGTATGGCTGTATCCTGGAGTAGAATGCAAAGCTCACATATGTTTGAAGCTAAAAGATCAGATGTCAAAGAAATTTGACTATTGTGTCAGGAGGCATGGGCCTGCCACACTTCCTGACTTGGATGACAGTTGGAGGAAAACATTGGAGAAACCTCGAGTCAATCTATGCAGGCAAGGAGAAGCATTAACTTTTGACAGTTCAGGAAGGCTACCTGGAGGAGGCAGCATTTCAGGGAGCTTCTTGGAGAGAGGGGAGGAAGAAAGGAACAGGTTGGAAGAAGGGCATGGCTGGGACTCTGTAGCACCTGCAGCAGGAATATAAGCTCAGACAATGTCTTTCTTGCCCTTGGCTTATAAGTTTGAGAAAGTCCCTAAAGATCCCTCCGATACACACCACTACCCTAGTCCACACCCTTGAGGCCAGATCACTGGCCCTTAGCCCGCCTGCCTGGAGCAGCTGGTGCAAGATTGCAACACCAAAGCCCTTGTCCTGGCTTTAGAGGCTGCTGCTGAGTCACTATCGCAGAGATAGCCGCTGACCACCCAGGCAGGAGAGCAGCCCGGTTGCCCCAGTGCTCTGCCATTTCCTCCAGCCTATCGGCTCTGGTCTTCCAGCCTTAGGGGCTTCCCTGGTGGCTCAGATGGTAAAGCATCTTCCTGCAATTCCGGAGACCCAGGTTAGATCCCTGGGTTGGGAAGATTCTCTGGAGAAGGAAATGGCAACCCACTCCAGTACTCTTGGCTGGAAAATCCCATGGATGGAGGAGCCTGGTAGGCTACAGTCCATGGGGTCGCAAAGAGTCAGACATGACTGAGTGACTTCACTTCACTTGCAGCCTTAGAGAGACCCTTGGCACTGTAAGGTCAGGAACAGGCTTGGGGAAGGAGAAATTCTCTCTCTGTTTCTCCTGTAAAGTCTGTCTGGCAGACTGCCCTTCACCCTTCTCACCCCCTCCCCCTCCCCAGTGACTGCCAAGAGATTGGGTACAGAGCAGAGAGTCCATGGGAGGGGCACTCTGCCCAGTGGTGAGGGTGCTGCGGGGCCTGAGCCCTGGGTCCTCTGTTCTGTAGCCTGGCTATCAGAGAGGGGATCATGAGCCTCAGTTGCCACCGGCTTCTTGGCAAAGGGGCTGCTCTTTCTCCTTGGCAACTGGGCCAGTGATGCCCTGGGGGCACTGAGCATCCTCTCCGAGCAGGAGGACTGACCTTTGCTTCTGTTCATCCCACCCCAGGGAGGTAGCATGGAGTACTTGTTGACTACATGGACTATTTGTAAATTTGTTATTTATCCGCCTTTGCATACTAAGTGTTCAGACAGTGCCTGGCACATAGTAGGTGCTCAGTAAATATTTATAGTATAAATAAAAAGAGCCTGACTCTGGATTTGAATGCTCTTGGTAGAAACTGTGGGACTTGCTTCATTCTGTAAAATGATGACAGTCATAGAACCTACTTCCTAGGACTGACATATATAAAACCTTGAGACAGTCCCCAGTATATGCTAAGCACTCAATAAGTGTTTGCTGTCGTCTTAAATCTCTCACCTTATTTTCCAGTCTCTCCTGCCCCATGAAAGGCTCTCTTTGTTCTCCTCTGAGCCGCTCCTGGAGATATGGTGGATAGCAATGGGGACCAGCTGGGCCTGGCATTTGCCACCTTTGGAGCCTAGGACAGCATCCAGACACGGGATCGAACCCGTGTCTCTTGCACTGCAGGCGGGTTCTTTACCACTGAGCCACCTGGAAAGTCCTTATCATGTTTCTACTATAGCTAATGTTTATTGGATATTTATAAGGTGTTGGATACATGGATTTTCTGGCTTTTTCTTTCTCTGCCCTACACATGCCTGTGAAATGTGGTTTGGACACATGTTGACGGAGTCTTGCTTGGTGTGAAGGGCAGGAGGGGCCCACACACCATGAGGTTGACAGTCCCCCTTCGGATCACTTTTTTTCCCTGACAGAATGATCTTTCTAAGCCAGAAAGAAGACCCTGTCACGCCCTTGCTTATGGCCCCTCCACGGTTCTCTGTCTCCGGCATAAGCATAAGCCCAGGACACTGCAGGGACCCGAGCAACTCCCAGCCTTCTGCTCCCCCCACCTCTCCATCTTGTCTCTAGCTGTTAGTCTTGAGCTCCACAAGCCGGTCACCCCAGACGACCTACCCTCCCCAGCTGGCCCGCAGGCTCCCACAATATAAAGCATATGCTCTCCAGAGAGAATCTGGCCTGGCCGCCACACAAATGAGATGGCCTCAGCGCTGCCTGGAAAGCCCATCCCCTCCCCTGCTCCCCCGACCTCATTTATTATTTTCTTTCAAGGTTCAGCTCAAACATTAACTCCATTAAGTAGCCTTGACTGACTCCTGCATCCATCACATATTTCCTTCTCAGCGTCTGATAAGGGTGTGTGCTTCCTTTGACAAGGCACCTAAACACCACTGGTTTCCCCCACTGGATGGGTAACTTCTTCATTTTTTTTTTTTTTTGGAAGAAGTTCTTTATTTTATTTTATTTTGGCCACGCAGCATGTGGGATCTTAGTTCCCCGACCAGGGCTGGAACCCACACCCCCTGCAGTGGAAGGGTGGAGTCTTAACCACTTGCCTGCCCGGGAAGCCCCTGGATGGGCAACTTCTTTGTGGGCCAGCATCCTTGGTGCCTAACTTGGGAGTTTCAGTGTGGCGAGCCCAGGGAAAACTTGTGGGAGGAGAATGAACGGATTTCTTGGGGTGTGTAATTACTGGTACACATCAAAGCTGAGAGTGACTGTACCACGGGAGGGTGTGGGGTCCTGCTGATGGGCTGGGACTCATTTGGGAGCATGGGTAGTTGGTGGGAAGGGTCAGACCACTCTGGGCTGGGGTTGGCAGTCTGGGAGCTAGAAGACCCAGGCTTCTTGTCTCCTGCCTGCTTCCTGGAAGCCTTGTCAGGGCCTCTGTCTGCCAGGCAGGGATTTGGAGTCGGATGGATATTTGACTCTCTCCTTGTATGAAGGAGCTGTGATGCTCTCACTTTTAACCTCTGGCATGGGTGGCTGCTCCAAGCAGTAGCCACTGAGTGACCTCCAGACACAGACTTCTGCCCTTAGGGCTCTCAGTGCAGGTGTGGATCAGAAGAGGGTGAACGCCTTGGAAAGTGATATTATCCAGGCCCTGGCCTCCACGCAGGCCTAGACTAAGAGTGGTCCTCCCTCCACTGGAAAAACTTCTGCAGAGGGAGATTCTATAAGGCCTTTTCTCCACCTCTCAACCCCATGCTCTTGCTGGGCTGAGCCATTCCATCTCATTTGTGTGGTGGCCAGGCCAGCCTCTCTCTGGAGAGCATAAGAATTGTGGTTATTTATTTATCCTGATGATTTTTAAAGTTGTATTCATTAATAGCCATTTATCATGTCTCTGGGTACATGCTCAGTTGCTTCTGTCATGTCTAACTCTTTTGCAACCCCATGGACTGCAGCCCACCAGGCTCCTCTGTCCATGGGGTTTCCCAGACAAGAATACCAGAGTGGGTTGCCATGGTCTCCTTCAGGGAATCTTCTTGACCCAGGGATCGAACCCGTGTCTCTTGCACTGCAGGCGGGTTCTTTACCACTGAGCCACCTGGAAAGCCCTTATCATGTTTCTACTATAGCTAATGTTTATTGGATATTTATAAGGTGCTGGATACATGGATTTTCTGGCTTTTGTTGTTGTTTGTCTTTTGGCTGCATGGTGAGGCATTTGGGATCTTTGTTCCTTGACCAGAGATTGAATCCGTGTCTCCTGTAGTGGAAGCATGGAAGTGTAACCACTGGACCACCAGGGAAGCCTCGAGACAATTTAAATAGTTGGGGACATATGCTCTGGGTTCATACGGTGGTCAAATCCCAGCTGTGCCACTTGTTAGCTGTGATGTTGGCTTCACGTTCCTTCACGGCTCTGTGCCTGTTTCCTTATCTGTACAATGGGGATAATATAGGGTTGTTGGTAGTTGGGAAGGTTGCGGTGGAGATTAAGTGAGTTAATGCATGAAAAGCTTTTAGAGGAGCACCTGGTGTGTAGTAAAATTCACATGAGCTGTGCCTATCACACAGCCGCTGCCTTCCTGTTCCAGATCTGGCCCGTATTGCATCCTCCCTGTTTGTCGTTCACGTCCACACACTTACCTCACCAGACCAATTCAGTCTAACAGACATTTCCTTGCTATGCTCTCTGTGTGAGGTCTGAGCCGTCCTGTGCCAGGCATTGACGGAGGAACAGATGTGTTAAGTTGGATTTCCTGCCCTTAGGATGCTGTGAATCTCCTGGACACATGAGGTTGGAGACAGAGGATGAATAAGACAGGTTTCTGCCCCCAAGAAACTCACAGTCCAGATGGGAGGCTGGTGTGGAAACAGACCTGGCAGAAAAATGAAAGGGCCATTGAATATAGAAGCTAGAGCCACTTTTTCTGCTTTCTAGGAATGTACTATGTTTCATCTTGAGGAAGTGGTTCTTTTGTGGGGAAAATACAGCAATGGGACCTTTGGGTGAGACAGGCCTGGCTTTGAATAGGTGAAGATGAGGTCAAGAGGGAAAGTTTTGCATGTTATCAGATGTTGAGGAAAGTGGCTTCACAGAGACAACTCGGCAGAAGTTCAATGGGTGAGGACCAGCAAAGACATCTCTAGGCAGAATGAAATCTCATATTTTTTATTTTATTTTTAAAATTTTGGCCGTGGCATGCAGCTTGCAGGATCTCAGTTCCCCGACCAGGGGATTAAATCTGGGCCATAGCAGTGAAAGTACAGAATCCTAACCGCCAGACCACAAGGGAACTTCCAATGAAGTTCCAGTCATCGGGATTTAAAAAATTTATTTTTCCTTGGTAGGTAATATATTCGCATATTTCAATATTTTAAGTGTATAAAGGTGTAAATTATGAAGAGTATGCCTTTGCCCCTGCCCTCCGTCACTAAGATTACCACCAGGTTCACATAACTGCCGGGGGATGAACTGGGAATCAAAACCTAGGAGTCTGGAGCTTTTGGTCTGGAGTCTATGCTCTGAACCTCTCCGTGTTCCCTGGCTTCACAGGTGAGGGGGCAGAGCCCAGAGAGGCAGTCACACCGCAGGCTGATGGCAGAACCTAGGCGGCTAGAAGCCAGGACCACACTGAGGACCCTTCCACTGGCACATTGCCTCAGTTTGCCTGATGAGCCCAAAGTGAGGCAGGGTGGTGTGGGGGAAGGGTCAGCAGGCTTGTGGTTCTGAGATGGCGGTTTGTTCTGGGCAGTGGTGGTGGGGAAAGCCTGGTGCATGGAGAGGCGCTAAACACCTGCCAATACAGGTTGACCTGGGCTGTGCACCAAAGACCCCTGCTGTGGACTTAAGATACAAATCTGACTCTTCCTGCTCTTTCAACTGTGGTTTGTCCACTTGGTGGCTTTTCTGTGACCCAGACTAACACCTTGCCCTGTCCTCAGGCCCATCAGGTAACTCTCTCTCCCCCCAGGTGTCATCAGTAGCATCCTTTTACCACATAAGCAGGATTCATCATGTTTTGGGGGGTGGGGGGCATTTAAAAAATTTTATTTTGACATGTACACACTAATTTATTTATTTTTTATTTCTTTTCAGCTGTGCTGAGTCTTCGTTGCTGCACACGGGCTTTCTCTGCTTGTGGAGAGTTAGGGCTGCTCTCTAGTTGCAGTGCTGGGAAAGATCGAGGGCAGGAGGAGAAGGGGACGACAGAGGATCAGATGGTTGGACGGCATCATCAACTCGATGGACATGGGTTTGGGTGGTTGGATGGCTGGATGGCATCATCAACTCGATGGACATGGGTTTGGGTGGACTCCGGGAGGTGGTGATGGACAGGGAGGCCTGGCGTGCTGCAGTTCATGGGGTCGCAAAGAGTCGGACGCGGCTGAGCGACGGAACTGACTGACTGACTTGTTGCAGTGCACAGGCCTCTCATTGTGGTGGCCTCTCTTGTTGTGAAGCACAGGATCTAGGTGCGAGAGCTTTCAGCAGTTTCAGCACAGGGGTGCGTTAGTTGTGGCACGCAGGCTTAGTTGCTCCGCAGCATGTGAAATCCTCCCGGACCAGGGATCGAACCCTCGTCCCTTGCATTGGCAGGCAGATTTTTACCCTCTGCGCCACCAGGGAAGTCCGGTCGGGGGCAGCTACTCAAGGAAACAAAGAAACCACATGCAGGCGAGAACTGTATATGGTGAGGACTCCATAAATGCTCTTGGTGATTCCCTGCCCAGGTCTGATGAAAGCGATTTGGGGATCAAGGGTGATGGCATCGAGACTCTCTGACCTCTTCCAGGATGGGGCACTTTCAACAACTGTCCCAGTTAGGCTAGGGAGCACCCCAACTTGCTGCTCCTTGCACCCCCCTCTCCCCTCCCTCAGTCACAGCCCCGGCATCTGTCTGCTGCAGCGTTGAGACCACTGGTGAGTCTGTTTCAGAGAGAGAGATCAACTCTCCTCCAGCTGAAGACAGAGGGCAGGGCAGTGTCCTCCCTGCCCCCACCACGCCCAGCCATGGCTCCGCTCCTGTTGGCCTCTACCAGGCACCGTGAGCACCTTGAGAGCATCTCAGCCTCCCAGCCTCTGACACAGTGCCTGGCCCTAAGTGTGTGCTACGTGAATGCTAAATCTCTTCAGTCTTGTCCGACTCTTTGTGACCCCATGGACTGTAGCCCACCAGGTTCCCCTGTCCATGGAATTTTCCAGGCAAGAATACTGGAGAGGGTTGCCATGCCCTCCTCCAGGGGAATCTTCCTAATCCCAGGGATTGAACCCATGTCTCCTGGGAAGATGGCTCCCAGGAGACAGGTAGGTTCTGTCTACCTACTGGCAGGTGGGTTCCTTACCCATCGAGCCACCTGGGAAGCCACTCATTAAAGCCCATGGCACCAAGAAGTGAGCCCACCAGCCTGCCAGTCTGTCTTGAGGAACTCGTATTGCCTAGCTTCTCTAAGTCTGGCCCTAGCAGAGTATCCCCTTCCTTCTATCCAGCCCGCTTTTTTTTTTTTTAAAGAGCCGCTTTCTTGAGGTGTAATTCACATACCACACAATTCACCCACTTAAAGTGAGAATTCGATGGTTTAGTCTAGTCGTAGAGTTGTGTAACCATCCCCACAAGCAGTTTTAGAACATTTCCATCACTAGCCCACCCATCTTTTGGCTGCACCCATCTTCCTTAGCTTTCAAACACCCACAGTTTTCCTCAACTTAAAAGAAAAAAAGCCTCCCTTGACCCTGCTCTGCACTCTCTGGCCATTGTGCAATATGTTTCCCTCTTTCCGTGACTAAGCTGCTTGAATGAGCGGTTCACACCCACTGCCTTCATTTTCTCAGATTCAATAAACATTTTTAAAAAAGCATCTATGAGGTACTATGCCAGAAGTTTTCATATACATCATCTCATTTAATCCTCATAAACATTTTGTGAGTTGGGAATTATTATATTTATTTTAGATGTGAGAAATACAAGGAAAGTGACTTGCCCCAGGGGTTTGGCCAGGATCTGGTTCCAGCTTCGTGTGAATCCAGAGTGGGTGCTCTGCTCTCCTGCCTGCCATCAAGGCCAGCAGCACAGCCCAACTGCTGACCTTCTTACTCATCATGTGGTCTGGGTGTCTGTAACCTCCCAGCACCCCTCTGATGACCTTGCTGTGCCAATCAGATTGACGACCAGTACTGTCTCTTCTTCCAGCCTTGGTTCAAGCTCTTCCTTCCACCTGGCATCCTTTTCCTTCTTCTTTTCTATCTTGGAAAATCTGATAATCCTTTAAAAAATTTTTTTTCTCTTCTTAGATCTGGCTCAGCTCTACTTTCTCCTGGGGAAAGCCCTATATTTTTGGTTGAGCCTCAAAGAAGGGGTTGACAGAGGATGAGTTGGTTGAATGGCATCACCAGCTCAATGGACATGAGTTTGAGCAAACTCCAGAAGATAGTGAAGGACAGGGAAACCTGGCATGCTGCGGTCCATGGGGTCGCAGAGTCAGACACGACTGAGCAACTGAACAACAAAAACCTGCTTTTGAGGGCTATGATGTGCTTTGTTCGTTATCTAACAGCTTGGTGTTCTTATTGAACTGGTTGTGAGTGTAGTTTTAAATTTCCTGGGACTCTGAACCACATTGGTATACTGCAACCCACACTTTGCTCTATTATTATTATTATCATTTTAAAGTACCTCATCAGGTATAAGATCAGCTGGCACTTTAAAAAAGTAATTTTTATTATTATTATTTTTTTTACCATACCACATTCACATACCGCATGGCGTGAGGGAGTTTCCTTCCCCAACCAGGGATTGAACCCACACCTCCTGCAGTGGAAGTGTGGAGTCTTAACCACTGGACCACCAGGGAAGTCCCACCTTGCTGTATTATGATGGAACAGGTGCTCAGTAAGTGTTTTAGCAGAAAGGAAAGAAAGAGAGAATAAAGGGAGGGAGGGATAGAGAAAGGGAGGGAAGAAGAAGGAGGCTTTGGGGGTTGATACGATGGTAGTGATAGTAGGTAACCCAGGAGATATGCATGGGAAGGTGTTTTCAATCATGAAATCTACATTAAAGGGCAAAATAAAACTTGTGTCTTAGCAAGAGTCCTCACATATGCCATGTGCTCAATGATTACTGTTTGTGTTAATCTCAGTGACCTCTGCCCTGACCCCATGCCTGGAGATGGTACTGTGCCTTCCTCTGGGTAAGGAGTCTTCCAAGCAGGGACCACGTCTGTCCCTGATCACTTTCCTGGACTTAGTACAAGGTTTGACACATGGCAAACCTCCAAAAATGCTTAGCAAAAAAAGTAGAGTTACCTGTCGCTCAACTGAATCTCTGAAGATGTGTTCCATAGGTGTCTTCGGGACATGTACCAGCTCAGCCACCTCATTCAAGAAATACTAATTAAGCACCTACTGTGTGCCCAGCATAGTTCTAGGCACTTGGGATTTGACAGTGAACAAACAGATATGTTTGCCTGTCCACATGGAACTGGCACTCTAGTGGTTGAGAGAGATGACAAAGAAGAAAACACAAAAATTAGTAAATTTTAGGGTATATTAGAAACTGATAAGGACTTCGGAAATTAAGAGTTGAATAGGATAAGGGGAGAGGATTGAGAGTGTTGATAGAAGAGTGGTTACAGAAGCATATTGTTGGGTGAGAGTAGGCTAAATGAGTGGTGAGATTTAGGATCAAAACCTGAAGGAGGTAAGGATATTTGGGGACAAAGAGTTCAAGGCAAAGAAACCAGCAGAAGCGAAGGCCCTGAGGCAGGAAAGTGTTTGAGGCCATTGAGGCCAGGGCAGAGGTAAGGGGAGGATGATAGGAGGGGAGGGAGGGAGCAGAGTGCTGGAAGTCATTGCGAGCCCGTGGCTTTTACTCCAAGTGGGAAGTAACACTGGTGTGTGTTGAACAGCGGACAGATGAGGTTGGCTTGAAAAGGGTCAACTCTAACTCTGGTGACTGTGTAGAGAGTAGACTGTAGGGTCCAAGAGCAGAAGGAGAAAGACCTGTGAGAGGCGTCTGAAGTAAACCAGGAGAGAGGGGAAGGCAGCTTGGTGGTTGGGCGTCATAGGGCTAGAATATATTTTGAGGGTAGAGCCAACAGGACTTCCTGATGACTGAAGGTGAGATGTAGGGAAGTGTTGATGGTGGCACTGAGCCTTTCGTTGGAAGGAAGGAGTTGCTATTAGCTGTGGTGGGAAGTTGAGTGAAGTGCTTTTGGAGGGAAAGATCAGGGGTTTGGTTTGGACATGGTGAGTCTGAGCCCCTACTGGGCACCTAGGGGGCGCTGATGCATAGGCAGCTGATTACTCAGGTCTAGAATCCTGTGCTCCCCCTGAACTGGAATCTGCCGTTTACCACCTGTGCAAGGCTGCTGCCAGATACAGAGGGTGCTGGCCCCATAGACCAGGTCTGCACTGCATGTGGGGTGGCCCTGTTTCTGAGGCTTGGTTTCCTCATTTGCGATTGATATAAATAATACACATTTGGGGGGTTGCTGTGGGAGGTCGAATGAGGTAGAAGACCTAGAGCACTTAACACAGTGCCTGGCACAAAAGAAGCACTAGAATGGTTGTGAAAAAATAACAAGGAGACAACCTGGATTGGCGCCTGTGGACAGAAAAGTGAAAGTGTCAGCTGTTCAGTCGTGTCCGAGTCTGTGTGACCCTACTGACTCTAGCCCACCAGGCTCCTCTGTCCGTGGAATTCTCTAGGCAAGAACAGTGGAGTGGGTAGCCATTCCCTTCTCCAGGAGATCTTCCCGACCCAGGGATCAAACCCTGGGTCTCCTGCAGTGCAGGCAGACTGTTTACCATCTGAGCCACCAGGGAAGCCCTGGCTCCTGGGGACCAGTCTTCAAATGGGTTAAGGGGGTGTGGAATAAGGGGTGGGGAGAGGAGAGGCAAAGAATGAGGTCAGAGCCCAGGGGTGGGTGTGGGGGGATGTGATTTCATTGTTCCAGGGGGACTGGAGCTTGTCGACCAGCAGGAAAGGGTGGGTGTAGGGCCATCCAACTGCAGGTGCTCGGATCAGTTTCTTGGCTTGGGACTGAGAGGCTCTGAGTGTCCCAGCCAGGATGACGACAGGCAGGGCAAGCTGTGCGGTGGCCTGGGGACACTGCCCTTATGCAGTAGCACCCACAGGAGATATTAACCAGTCCTTGGCTTTTTCAAGCTCACATCTTCTAAGAGGAGAATCCAGGATTTCTTTGGCTTTTCTTCCAGGCACAGTACATGGTTTGGTGTGTGGCAAGGGTTTGATGAATGTCAGCATGTGTCCTTCTCTCCAAATCTATAGAGTGGTGGCGGAGAAACCATAGTTTCCAGAATTTCTCTGTTGATGACATGTCGCATCTTTGCAGCAGTGGTGATATTTAACCCCCAGGATAACTGAGTCTCAGAGATGTTCAATAACCTCCCCATGGTCACATTTACTATGGGATAGAGGGAGATTTGGGGACAGTCTCCCTGGGCAGGAGGTCTTCAGCAAGTTTAGAAAGTGAGGAGGGCAGAGCTGGGCAGAGTGGAGGGAAGGCTCCATCTGGGCAGGGCATGGCTTTCAGAGTGGGTCCAGGCAAGTGGGGGAGTGGGTGAACTGGATGAGTGAGTGAGTGAGACCCCAGAAAGTGGGGCAGGGTGTGGAGTGAGGGGAAGGCATCCCGGGCACTTTCCTGCAGTTCTTAGAGAGGAGGGAGGCAGTGATCTTGGATGTAAACCAAACCAGGGAACCCTCTGGCAAGGGCGGTGCCATCCTCCCATTGCACAGCTGGGGCTGCTTAGACCTGGTGAGGGTAAGGACCTTGCTCAAAAGTCACACGGACCAACAGTGATGGAGCCAGGATTGTGACCCAGCTCTGCTCAACCACAAAGGCTGCCCTCTGTCCGCTATACGATGTGGTTGCTGTCGTGACCTCCAGGCAACAGGGGGATAGGCAATATCAGATGACTTTTTGCAGATTTCTTCCAGTAGAAACATTCTCTTCATCTCTGTCCCCGGTCTCCCTCCACACTCTCCCCTGCCTCCTCCCTCTCTCTTTCCTCCTCATTACTCAACCCCAACTAACCCCGAGGGCAGGCAGACTGTCTGCACGATTGAGGGAGGAGAAGACCAACTCTTCTGGGTGACGCACACGCACCCTTTGCAGCCTGCCCACCTCCCTCCCTCCCCACCCACACGGTGGGGAGGACCCCCTCCCCCACCGCCCCTCTGCAGGCATCCACGGCTGAGGGGTCTTTCCCAGAATTAGCCACCAAGAACAGCTGGAGCAGGGAGGGGGAGGGGGGAGAAGGGATGGAGGCTAACAGCTTCCAGATGTGCCAGGGCACGAGAGAGCCGAAGGAGCCTCCAGTCCAGTGGTCTCCTGCAGCGACTGGGAGGCTGGGAGGAGCTGGCCTCTGTGTCCCAGACTTCAGGACTGCCAAGGCAGCTGGGCAGATCCCTACTCAAGAGATTCATGCAAATCCATGTGAGCAGGGCAAGGAAGACTTCTGTACTGCACCTGCAGGGAAAACCCCTGTGGCCAGGCTGCTTACTATACCTTTAAACATTTTGTAAAATTAACATCCAACTGTTACTTTGTTTTGTTTTCAGGCTGCACCATGTGGCACTAAGGATCTTAGTTCTCTGACCAGGGATCGAACCCATGGCTCCTGCATTGTAAGCTCGGAGGCTTAACCACTGAGCCACCAGGGAAGTCCCTGATTATTATTTTATGTATATCACTAAGCTTAAATGACATGGAAGAGACAAATGAGCTGTTCTATCCTATTTCGGGAAAAGTTTCCAATCAACGCTGGTTATGTGGTGACAGGTAACTAGGAATGGTGACATCTTTGGGTCAAGACTGACCATGAAGCATGGGCTCTGGTGCTACGGTTCATCTCCAGCAAGACTCTGGAGATGACGACCAACGCCAGCCACACTAACATGGAGCCTCTAGGGCTGGTCCCAAATTTGCATCTCTTCCCAACAGCTAACAAACCCATAAAATAACTGAGGCTTTAAAAAAAGTTTTAAAATGAAGCCCAAATAAGATTAAAACTATACTCTTGATACACTTTCCCTTCCAAAATTTACATAAGCACACTTTTTCTCTAATAATATTAATCCTGATACTATCGACCTTGGCTACACTGCCAGTGGTGGAGGCAGAGATCAGGGGCTGAATTCCAAGCGGTTGGAATTGAATCCCAATTCAGCCACTTACCAGCTAGGGAACCCAAGGCACACTGCTCACCTCTCTTGGCCATGCAATGCTTTCTGTTTCATGAAGCTATTATTAGAGTTGTATAAGTTAGCCTATGCAAAACACTTAACATGGTGCCTGGCATGTGGTACATTTTTACCATTCGGAAAACACCTACCTTGTTTCAGAAGCTGTGCCATTTTACCCTTGCAACCTAGAAATTAACTATGAGTATCCCCATTTTTATGAGCAGAAATTGAGGATCAGAGAGGCTGAATGACTTGTCCAGGGTCACATGGGTCAACGTGAACCCAGACCTATTTGACCCTAAAATCCAGGGTCATTATACTGGGCCCCTCCCTGGTTTTGTTGTTGTTGTTACTATTTTTCAATTAGTAGTGAAAGGGTCCAACACCTGTTAGGGGCTGGGGTGCATTCATTTTCAATCCGGCTCACCTAAAGAGAGGACCGTGTCAGAAAAATGGGCAACAGCTCAGGGGTTCAGAGGGGCCCTGGGAGGAGAAGCCAAGGGCCCTAGACGGGCACTAAGAACGGGAGATTTCAGGGACGTGGGAGGAAAGGGTTGGGAAGGGGGCTGGGAGGCTGGGGACAGGGGATCCAGAGGTTGGAAGGAGTCCAGGGTGTCCTGAGGTGCCCTCAGAATGCCCCCAGCCCCCCGAGCAAAGCCCCTGGGCCTGCTGACCGCTCTTTCTCCTGTTGTGTATGTTTCTTGCTTTGCCAGTGCTGCTCTGCTTCTGCACGTCTTCTCTTCGGCCGGGGCGGGGTGGTGGAGGGTCTCCAGAATTCCCCTTTGTGGGATGGAGGGGACAGGAGGAGGAGGACCAAGAGTGAGGGGGCTGGAGCCGGCCAGCAAGGAGGCCCGCCATTGGCCCGGCTCCCAGGGCCTGGGCCCGAAGAGGGAGCTGCCTGCCCCTCGCTATTCCCTCCCCCTGCCCCCCAGGGCTCCTTGGCTGCTGAGCCTGCCAGCTGGGCCCCCGCCAAGCCAAACAGCTGCCAGGGGGAGAGGAAGAAGCATTTCCGAGCAGAGAGGCCCCTGTGGGCTCCAACTCAAGCCTAGAATCCCCCTTTCTCACCGCCAAGTGAAAAGGAGAGTCTGGGCACATGCACACAGGCATGCACGCATGGCACCAGGGAGCCCGGCCCAGGGCTGAGGGCCTGGCAGGCCACGGGATGGGGCGGGCGCTGGCCTGGGAGGTATAGGGGGACCAGGGCCATGATCCTGCCAAGTGGGAGGGAGGTTGGGGAGTTAGGTTTGGCAGAGGTTGGGGAGGGGTGCAGTGGTTTAATACCCCCCACGCCCCCAAATCTATATCTACCTGAGGCCTCACTGTGTGATCTTATTTGGAAACAGGGTCTTTGCAGATGTCATTAAGGTAAAGATTGAGATGAGATCACGCTGGATTAGGCTGGGCCCTAAATCCAATGAGAGTGTTCTTAGAAGCAGAAATGAACATACAGAAACCCCTGTGAGGTTTGTATGTGAAGATGTGAGAGAGAAGGGAGAAGAAGGCCATGAGAGGATGCATGTGAAGCCAGAAGCAGAGATGGGAGCCTGGAGCCAGGGAACGCCTTAAACCACTGGAACCTGGAGGAGACAAGGGAGGACTCCCTGCTAGAGCCTTCAGAGGGAGCCTGACCCTGCTGACACCTTGCCTTCAAACGTCTGGCCTCCAGACTTCTGGCCTCCAGAATGGCAATGTAACACATATCTGTTGTGTTAAGCCACCAAGTTTGTGGTAATTTGTGATGTCAGTTCTAGAAAACGGATAAAAGGAGGCATATGGCAAAGGGGTTGGTGGGGCCAGGGGTTGATAAGAAAGCTGTGTAAATTAGCGGAATGAGAAATGAAAAAGATCTGTTATTCATCATATTACTCTCCTGTGCCAGGCACATTTAAAGATACTTATCTCATTCTTCACAAGGACCCTGCCGGGAAGAATTGATTCCCATTCTATAGAGAGATTCAGACCTAAGTTTGTTCCATGAAGTTGGGATTCCAGCATTGGATCCTCCATCTCCGAAGCCTGGCCTCTTCCCACCTTCTCTCAAGGGAAGCTCAGCAGTTTCTGGGCCAGAGGATACGTGCTTCAAGTCAGAGGGAAGGTCTCCCAGGGCCCGGGAGGGGAACACACCAGGCCTCACCGGGGAACTGGGCGAGGGGTCATTACCTCATTGCTCTGGGGCCCTCTCTGACTAAAAGTCCTGGATACTCTTTACTCACCACTGTCCCTGGAGTCCTCGGGGACACGTCTGAGGGTCTAGTTGCATCCTCAGCGTTAGGGAGGGAAGGGAGACACCCCTATTCACCTCTTGCCCGCTGCTTCAGCCACCATTGCTACCTCCACTATCGTCACCTCCCAGCAACGCCACCGCTTCTGCTGTCACTGCCAGCCCTCCATCACCACCACCATCACCTCTGCCTCCATGAGCACCGTCACCACGACCACCATCAACACCAGCTCCATCACCACCGCCACTACTGAGACTGCTAGGACGACTGCAACAGCCACTTCCACATCCTCACCTCCATCACCTCCCCTCTACCCCTTCCGCCATCACTACCACGATGGCCGTCACTGTTACGTAACGGAGAGGTCAGGGGCAGGGAGGGGACTCAGGGGAGACGTCCTGTGCCGGGACAGCTGAGCCGAACCTAGCATGGGAGGACTTGGGTATACTTGGTATGTATCTGGCTGACAGATGGGATCGGTAGTGGAGGGCGCCCAAAATTCAACCTTGTAGGGAGGGGAGGTGAGCCTGCCTGGCGGCTGTAAATCCTGGAATGGGACAGGCTGCCTTCACGGGCGTGGGTTCAGGCGGGTGGAGGTTATTTGAGCGACACGTCCTGGCCCTGCCTGGCTCGTGATCATCTCGAGGGGATGCGGATTTTGGCGGGTCCCTGGCTCCCGGCCACCTGCCTGGCCTGGCCGTGACAGTGAGGTCATGAGAGTGGCGGTACCCAGAGCCCTGGGGGGTGGGGTGGGAAGGAGGGCCCGCCCTGGCTGGGAGAGAAAGGCCTCTCTCCTCAGGCTGACCCTACCAGAAATGATGAGGTAAGCCCTCTTTCTAATTTTTTAAACATAGATTTAAAAAAATTTATTTCAATAAAAAAAATTATTTTTAATTATTATTTGATTTTTGGCCGTGCTGTTTCTTCAGTGTTGCAGGTAGGCTTTCTCTAGTTGTGGCGACCGGGGACTACTCTCTAGTTGCAGGGCGTGGGCTTCTCATTACAGTGGCTTCACTTGTTGCGGCGTCCAGGTTCCAGGAGCAAGGGCTTCGGTAGTTGCGGCTCCCAGACTCTAGAGCTCAGGTTCAGTATTGTGGTATATAGGCTTAGTTGCCTCACAGTGTGTGGAGTCTTCCCAGACCAAGGATTGAACCTGCATCCCCCACACTGGCAGGTGGACTCTTAACCACTGGACCACCAGGGGAGTCTGATGTAAGCAGTCTTGACACTTCCTTCCTCCAGACTCCCCTCCCATCTGCCTGCCCCTCAGAGGCTCTGGGTGCTGTGGTTGCTCTCTGCCATGGGCTCAGAGTTTCTCTGCCCCAAGAGACACCTGGCTAGTCACCTGGTTCAGTCACCTGGGGAGATAGAGGTACCAGAAGGCTCTGTTCTGGGGGCAAGGAGAGAACCGACTATTGGAGAGAGTTATCTCATTTTCCCACTCCGCTGGGCAGCCCCTCCTGCCATCTTAGGCTAAATGTGTATGGGCTGTTGGGGAGGACAGCAGAATGTTCCAGAAGTTCAGGTCACAGCTGCTCCCCTAATCTCTTGTCTGCAGGCCCAGCCAACCTCAACTGCCTTTAAGGATGGGGCTGGCCAGTTCTGGGAACAGCCTCTCAATCCTTCCAAGCCCCTAAACTGCCCAAATGCCTGGCTAATCCCACCATCTAGGATCACACTTGAGAGCTTCTGGAAGTGGGAAACAATACTATCGCGGGATGTGTTTATCTCTGCATCAGGCGTGAGAGCCGGGCAGACAGGCTGGCGACTGGAGAGGCCGAGGGGCCACTGAATCCCAGAGACCGAGGAGTGGAGGGCGGGGTGGGTGAGAGCATCGGGAAAGGCCCAGGCTCTCCCCACACCCTGGGAAGTGGGTGTGATTGGAGCTGCCTGTGGCTTGCTCCTGCAAATCACTCCTCAGGGGAAGGCCTTTTGCTGGGTTGGGAAAGACTGGCAAGACAAGGAGACCTTTTGATGATGATTCAGTAGCGATAGCCAGTGTTCACTGAGCGCCTGCTACGTATCCTTTCCAAACAGGCCCTTTCCAAACACCTGATATGTGTCCTGATTGAGCTCCCCCACATCATCATAAGATGAGTACAATCACTGCTATATTCATATTTTACAGATAGCATCCTCTATGACTGGGGACAAGCCCTTGCTCTCTGGCCTCAGTTTCCTCATCTGCTCTCTGCAGACATCTGACTCAGCCTGCTGCTCCCCGAAGGTTTTTCCAGATGACATTTGGAGTCAAGCTACCTGTCTGGAATGTCTCCTGTTTCTGGAACCTCCCTGGGATCAGCCTGGTCCCTGGCAGTGGCTAAGGGTGGAGAGAAGACACTGGCCTGGAAGGCCCCTGTGTGGCTCTTATGTGGCCCTGTGGCAGTGGCCCTTTGATTGTGCTCTGTCAAGAGGACAGGGGCATCACAGATCAGAGACAACAGCCAAATGTGCTTGTTTACTCACAGACCCCATCTGGCTATGGGTGTAGGGGTGAGGATGGTCTGCTGGGATCCAGTTCCCACCAACCCTGGATTCCCCCTGGCCTCCCCTGACTGGGTCCCCTTCCCTGTCAAAAGCAGTGGTGGGGACCAGGCAGACCCTTAGCTGTCATTCCCTTCCCATCTCATGCTCTTCCCCAACCCTCAGAGGACCCAGTGGGTAGCATCTCAAATTATCCTCACCCCACCCCATCACACACCCCAGATCCTTTCCATTTATCCTGTAGACGCTTACTAAGTGCCCACTCTGTGCCAGGTACCCTTCCAGGTGTAGCAGGAAAGGGACGGATAAAGCTTGATCCTTGCCCTAAGGAGGTCACAGCCTAGTGGGGTTTAATGCCAAACCAGTCCCCCATCCCTTGTCCTCCACACTTCACCTCTGGGGACACATCCTCATGTCTTTGGGAGATCACCGAAGGTGGAGGACAGAGGTGGACAGGGGGATTCTCTGGAGTCTGGAGGTCAGAGAAAACCTGGGACACCGGAGCAAGAACCAAGAACTGGAGACGGTAGACCCTGGCGGGGCACGCCTGGCCTGTGGAGCCCTTTTTTCTCATGGCCACCTGGGCTAATACCTGATGGGAAGATGCTGGTGAGTGCCATCTTCCTCCTTGCTGGAGGAGATTCCCAGCTAGATATGAGCCTGTTTGCTGAGCTGGAATTCTGAGACCCATTGAGGCTGACTTAGCAAGGTTGAGGAATCTTGTCTTTATGCTAGATGGCCATGGCCTTAGCAACAGATCAGCAGTTCTACTATTAATACTAAAGAAGAAGAGATGGATAGAAGTCTATGACACAAGGTCTTAGCTGGGTGAGAGACGGGGGCAATGAAGACTGGGAAGAGTGCCAGAGAGAGGGACTGGCGTGTGTGGAGGCCCTCAGGCAGACAGGGCATCGAGAATGACTCAGTGACTCCCAGTTTCTAGTCTGATCAGCTGAGTGACTGATGCATTTGCTGAGCTGAGGGACCCTGAAGAAGGAGTAGGTTTTTTTTTCCTTCCAAACATTTACCTTAAAACATTTATTTATTTATGGCTGCACTGGATCTTGGCTGCTGCTCACGGACTTTTTCTAGTTGTGGAGAGTGAGGGCTACTCTCTAGTTGTAGCATGCAGGCTTCTCGTTGTGGTGGCGTCTCTTGTTGCAGAGCTCAGTAGTTGTGACGCATGGGCCTAGCTACCCCATGGCATGTGGGATTTTAGTTCCTTGACCAGGGATGGAACCCACATTCCCTGTGCTGGAAGGCAGATTGTTAACCACTGGACCTCCAGGGAAGTCCGGAGGAGCAGGTGTGGGGATCAGCACAAGTTCAGTGTTGGATCAGTTGAGCTAAAGGGCCTGTGAACCATCTACTTAGTGAGGTTCCTGGAGATACAGATCTGGCCTCAGGAGACGGGCCTGGGTTGTAGGTCTATATTGGAAATCGTAGGCTTGTCAGTTGGGGGCTTCCCAGGTGGCACTCGTGGTAAAGAACCTGCCTGACGATGCAGGAGACACAAGAGACATGGGTTCGATCCCTGGGTTGGTCCCCTGGAGTAGGAAATGGCAACCCATTCCATATTCTTGTCTGGAAAATTCCATGGACAGAGGAACCTGGTGGGCCACAGTCCATGGGGCTGCAGAAAGTGTCAGACATGAGTGAGCACACACACATACACAGGTATGTTACTGGCAACTGCAGCCATCACGGGAGGGAATGAGAAGGGCCAGGGAGCAGTTAAAAGTGAGAAGAGAAAACACCAAAGGCTCAACCCTGAGAACCCTGGGAAGACGTTCACCCTCATTTTGTGGCCTCCTGGTCCTTATTTTCCTTTGGGGATGGTCTCTCTACCATCTTGTAGGCTGATATATCAGATAATCGCCTCTCATTCTAGAATTTTAGAAGGATTCCTAGAGATCTGTCCTGTCAGACCCTCCCTTGCACTTGCATGCGACAGCCTAGCGGTGGCCTTGTGAGCTGGGCTCAGCTGACCAGACTCTACCTTGGGATTGGGGGTATCTTGAGTGTCCTAACACTAGCATGAAAGAGGCCTTTGGAATCCAGCCAAGTAATTTATGTTTCATTTCCAGTCTCCCTGTCCAACCCTTGAGCTACTTCCTCAATATTTTTCTAATACATGCTATTGGCGGTGGAGGGGGGTGGGGAACCTTATAAATGCCAGAGTTGGTTTCTGTTACTCACAAATAAAGAGGAGCCAGCAAATGAAGATGATCTGGACGGGACTTCAGAGAGGCCAGAGGAAAACTAGGGGAGTGGAGTTTCATAAAAAATAAGCAAAAGAGTATATATATCTTGAAGGAAGGAGTAGCCAGTGGTGTCAATTTTTATTTAAAAAAATGTCCAGCATGTTTAAATAAGCATAGGAGGAACAGGCAAGAAGGAGACACAGCTGTTAACAATGATTAACAATAGGGGGGAGGTTCAGATGGATCTCTGTTTTAAAGGAAGGAACCTAACTCATACTTGCTCATGACAAGAACAACAAAGAAGTCACTTATTGGCTTATGGACACTGAGGAGTTCAAAGGTGGACCTGTCTTTGGCACAGCAGGAATAATGTCATCAGGACTGGTCTCTGCTCCCCTGCATTGGCTTCCTTCTCCGGCAGCTTCTGACAGATGCACATCCAGTTAGCAACTCCAGCGCAGACAACTATTAATATTCGCCTTCCCATGGGCTTCAGTAAAATCCCAGCATTGGCTTTATTGGCCTAGTTTGGTTCATATGTGACTTCCTGAACCAATTAGGACATGTTGGCACTTGAGTGGCCAAGCCAGAATCACATGTCTCCCCCTGGAGATGGGGGCGGAGGTGAGTCATCTCCATGTAAGTCATTTCTATCAAGGGCCTGGGTATTGCCCAGAAGAAATTTAGACACGATGATCAGAAGAAGGAGTGCGTCCTGGGAAGGGAAATCAAAACCTGTAGCCCAGTTTATCAGGAGGAAGGGTATAAGAACTGGTTAGATTTGGGTTCCCTGGGCCATCCCTGGAGGCACATTTCCCTAAAGCAATGGGTACTGGGCAGACCTGGAACATGAAGGTGGTCCTGGTAGTGGGGAGACGTGAGAATAATAAAATAGCTTAATGGATAAGTGAAGTCAGAGACCTGGATTTGAATCCAGGCTCTGCAGTTTGCTACCCTTTTACTTGTCAGTTTCATTTCTGAAAACTGGGTTAATGCCAGAGGTAGAAATGGTGCCTACTTCTTAGGATTCTTAAGAGACTCAAAGGGAATAATCTACATAAAGGTTTAGCTGTGTTCCAGGAAGATGGTGAGTGCTCAGTGAGTGTCTGACATTATTACAGTGTTCTTAGGGGTGTCCTATGCCCCAGAGAGGGAGGCAGGCAGTCTTTGAGACCCCCTTTCTTGTGCCATCATAGTCTCCCCAGTTCAGGCCCCAGAATACACTCCCCTACTCTATCACAGCCCAGCCAGAACCCAGCCCCAGGGATGGGGAAACGAGTGGAGTCCTGGTGGCAGGATGCAGTCAGAGTACACCCCGACAGGGCTGGGTGGAGCACTGGGGGAGATGCTGGAGGGTCAGAGACTGGGGAGGAGAAGGTGGGTGAGGAGGGTGAGGCAGACCAGGAAGGCGAGGAATAAGGGGAGGGGTGATTTTGGGCAGAACCAGCAGGGGTCACTGCAGATCTAAGTAACCTCAGGGAGGTGGCCGGGCCACCCAAGGGCCCTCTCACATTACTACCTGCCTTCATAACCATCATCGCCGGGATGCGGTGCTCTGGCCAGCTCTGGGCAGAGGGGTTGGGGTTTGACTCAAGCAGTTGCGTCCACCCTCGTCCCCTCCAGGGCCTGCCATCTCTCCTTCCGTGGCAACCCTTCATGGTTGGGTGTGTGCCTGGCTTTCCACCTCGCTGGACCCTGAGTTCCCACAGTACCTAGAAAGTGGCTCTGGAGATGCTTCCCTATAGAGAGCTCTGCATCCAAATGTATTTCCTCATCTCTCTCCTCCTCCCAGAAGGTCTCGGCCCATACTGTCACGTTAGAGACTCAGAGAGGTCCTGCGGGCAGGAAAACGTGTCAGACTTTGTTCAGCCCAGGTTTCCGATGCTGATTCCAGCCCTTTCACCCCATGGCACGCTTAGGGAAACACTGGTTTCAGGCACCGTTCTGGGCGGAGGGTAAACGCCCCAGGGAAGGTTAAGCCCGTCCCCCTTTTATAGCAAAGTATTAATAATATGCAACTGTATGTTTGTTATAGAGAAAGGAAAAAAAAAAGTGCAAGGAAGAAAATAACCTCCCTCATCTCCTGATCCTAGAGTCACTTAAAAAAGCTTTGGCCACTGCCCTCCCTCTTCCCAGGGAGGAGGTGACCATGGGGTTCCCCTCAAGGCACACCCACTTCTATTGAGGGGGAAGCCCTATCCAGGGAAGGGCCCTTTTAGCGGTCATCGCACCCAACCCTCTGTCTCCACCCTGCATAATTTTTGCCTCCCTTTCTCAGAGACCTTCCTAGGGGGAAGGAGGATGGTGGTGGGGTTGCAGAGGGTGAGAGTGGCGTCTAGGGGAGGGAGTCTCAGGATCGTGAGGGTGGAAGGAGATCTTCCTTTCCAGGTGGGGAGACGGGCTCCGAGGGGACGTGGCTTACAGGGGTTTCGCCGTGAGCCGGCGGTGGTGCCCGCAGAGCCCTGGCTCCCTGCCGGGTGTCCTCCCCACCGCTCCCCCAACTGCTCTCCACGCCAGAGCTTGTAGAGGGGCCTGTGCCCTCCCTGCATAGCTGCGGTTTCCTCTGTGGAGCTGTCCGGCCACCCGGGGTGTGTGGGTGCCGGGGGCGCGCACCACGGTTGTGTAACAGGCTCTGCGCTGTGTGCACGCGCTCAGTAACCTGATGCAACAGGGAAGTTGCGGTCCCGTGAGCTGGGGTGTGGGCGCTTGGCTCCCGGCCCAAACCACAAGGAGTATTTGGCTTGCGGCTGCGGAGGCCGGGCATGGGGGGTCGCAGACTTGTCTACGTCAGGGCTTGTCCGTCCCTGGGGTGCCCACATCCTGGTCCCTGTGGGCACAAGGCTTGAAATGGGGCTGCCGGGTCAGCTGATGCTACGGGTGTTGGGGTGGGGGGGCGGTTGGTGCGGAGAGGAGGGTCTTGCTCCATCCTCATCCTGTTTGCCAGGATGCCTATTGTGGTGGGGGTGGGGCAGGTGGGGCTTTCTCCTGTGGTTCCATCCCTTCCTGGTTGTAATTACGCCCCCCGCCTCCCCCAAATCCTGGAGCCCTCACCTCGGTTCGTGTCTCACTCCCTCCGCCTTCCTGAGTCTCCCAGCTCTACTGGCCAACCCCCCTCCCCGCCCCCCATAGTCTTGTCTAAAGACTCCTCGATCCCTTTGAGAAGCAGAATGGCGGAGGATAAAAAGAACAGTCGCTTGCTGGGCAGGCCAGGTTTTAACAGCCACTGCCATTTCTGAACTGAGTGACCAAGAATGATCTGTATTCTCCCTCCGCCCTTGTGTGCTCATCTGAAAGATGGGATGCTGGAAGGGAGCCTAGGATCTAGGGAGGGACTCCAGGGATGGAGCTTGACCTTTCATTCACTCTCCAGTGGATTGAGCATCTGGGTGGGTACCCTCGCCCCCTGCATCTCAATCAGCAGATGAAGCAATGCGCACTTTGGAGAGCCAAGGGCCTTGGAGGGGCTCTGGCCTTGAAAGCAGGCACTATGCCCCCTCCCCTGTGCCTCAGTGGACACCTGTGAGCCCTGCCTCCTCTCTTTTCTGAGGGGGCAGGCAGGCATGTGTGATTCTTCTGTCCCACCCCACCCATTCTAGCTCCTTAGAGAAGCAGCATCCTTAGGGGTGGCCTGTGGGCTGCAGGACTCAGGTGGGGGTGGGAGAGGAAGAAGAAGAGCTTCTGTGTTCAGTGTCCTCACCTCTGTCCCTGTCTGGGTCACACCTGGCCCCCTGGGGCTCCTCCCCAGTGCTCTCAGAATGCCTTACCTCTATATCACTCTTTCCTACACTGGCTGCCAGTGTTTTGGTAACCCATTTATGCATCTGTTTTTAAAAAATAGATAGCTTGCAGTGCTTATTGTGTGCTAGGCCTCACATATGTTAATTCATTTCTTCCTCACAGCAGAGGTAGGTATAATTGTTATCTCAGAGAAGGCAAGTGCCCTGCTGAGATTCACATAGCTCGTGCTGTTCACCCTCAGTCTACCATATCAATCTGTTTTACTTTCTTTAAACTTTGATCATGGGTCATTGCCTATCTATGTGTTGGTTGCCCATTGTCTGTCTCTCTGTCTAGTTGGTAAGCTCCATGAGGGCAAGGACTTCATCTTTCTTGTCCACAGTCCCAAAGTCTTAACTGGTGCTTGATGCATGGAAGATGTTCACTAAATATTCCTGTAAAGAAGGAGCCTCTGAGCGACTCAGTGGAGTTGCCTTGAGGGTGTACTCTTTGGTTATTCATTTCGGTTTTCTGTACTGACCAGTGCAGGGCCTGGCCCAGACATGATGCTCAGTAAGCAGTTTGCTAAATAAATAAATGAATGAATGGATGAATGAATGAAAGGAAGAAAGTCCAAAGGATCCAGTTGTTGCTTCTCTCCCCTCCAGACTCCAAGAACTAGTGGAAGATCTTCAGCCACAGGAAATATGGGAGAAGAGTGTATTCTTCCTGGATTTCTGGTTTGGTTTCTTTCTGTGAATTTGTGTGTGGGCACAATCTGGGTACACAGAAGAAAAGTATGAGAAAAAGACTGGAAACCAAACAACCTCTGGGAAAAGACTCCTGGAATAATTGCTTTGTGTCCAGAGACAGGAGGAGATATAAACACAGTGTATGTGTGTGGCCCAGAGGATGCTCCTAGTAAGTGATGAATAAATGAGGGTGTGCGTGAGTGAGGGAGTGGGTAAGTTGAATCGACTACACGGTGAACTTCTTGAAGGCAGGCCCAGGCTGTAATTTTCTTTGTAGCCCTAGCCCTCAGTGTGGGCCCAGAGTTTGGTGCATGTTTGTTGAATGAATAAATAAATGTTAGCACCAAGAAGCATGGAAAGGAACAGAAATGGTGGGTGCTGCAAAGAGGCCCAGAGCCTCAGTGAAAGAGACCACAGATGCAGATTCCAACCTCTGGGTCTTTTTCATAGGAGTCAGGGTTTGAGAAGTAAGGAAGGGGCCTGGTGGATGCTAGGAGTCTGGCTCCACTCCCTCTCCCCCTCCATTCATTCTTTTTAGGTGATCTGCCTGGGATACTATGTAGATACTAGTGATAATTAGAAAAAGTAATCAGAGCACCTATTTACTGAGCATTCACTATGTGCCAGGCTCTAGGTTCTTTAAGTAATTGAATTCTTTCAGCAACCGTATGAGGAAGTGTGCTATTTCCCCCATTCTATAGATCAGGAGACTGAGGCATAGTAAGTGTAATATTCGTACAAGTAGAAAGTGAACACACAGTCATTGCTCAGGCTCTGCTGGGGGATAGCAGAGCTTCCCTCTCTGTGGCTATAAATGAATGAATGAATAGATGTTAGCACCAAGGAGTATGGGTCTTGATCTGGTTGCATTACCTCTCTAGGCCTCAGTTTCTTCATCTGTAGAATGGGAATAACATTGTGATGTGTTAGGAGATGGAAGTCAGAGAACTTTCCCAGCTGTAAAGGGGCTACAGTGCTACTTTAATGGGAATTTTCCTCCTCCTCCTTGTGAATCAGCATTATTTTCATTATGATTATGTTAGTGATTATGACTGTGATCATGATCACCCCTGGACCTGGCCTCTTGCCATTAATTAACATACCAGGCTAGGCTACAGCACTGCAGACCCTGGTGAAACAGACAAATCCACTTCCCATTTATGGGTAGTTGTTGTCTGATTTGGCCTCCACTTATCTTGTATTTCCATTTTTATTCTCTACCCTCCAAGCTATGACTCACTTTCAGTCCCACCTTCTTTTTCCTTAATTACTGCAACACCTTCCCCAGTGGCCTTCCAGCCTCTGGGCTCTTCCCCATCTGCATTAACTAATTTGCTTAACTTGTAAAATCAAAACCTGTTATCTCCTGTCCCCCAAGGCAAGAACTAACGCTGTATTCTTTTTTTAAAGATGTGAGAGGCCCTTGATAATGTGGCCACATTTCCCAGCCACCTACAATGCCCGACAGTGATGCCTTATGGCTGGCAGTTCCTGGAATAGAGGATGATTTAATGACTGGTCGCTTCTCCTTTGCCGTTCCTCTGCCTTGCTAGGACCAAAGTCCTTCCCCACTTTGTCTCCACAGTGAATGCCTACTTATTCTTTTTACCCTTCAAAACAAAAAAGGCATCATTGCTTTTCCTGGTTGTAAAAATGATGCATTCTCACTATAAATAATTAAAACAATATAGAATGCACTAGAAAAAAAAAGAAAATGTTTACTCTTCCCATAGTTCCAACAATTGGAGAAAACTACCCTCAAAAATGGATAAAACAATTAGACAAAAGATCAATAAAGAAACAGGGTACCTGAACAATGGCATCACCAACTCGACAGACATGAGTTTGAGCAAGCTCCAGGAGTTGGTGATGGATAGGGAGGCCTGGCGTGCTGCATTCCATGGGGTCGCAAAGAGTCGGACACAACTGAACGACTGAACTGACTGACTGAACAACACCATGAACCAATTAGACATAACAGATATATACAAAACACACTATCTAATAATAGCAGACTACACTTTCTTCTTAAGTGCACAGGGACCTTTCTCTAGGACAGACTGTATCTTAGCCACAAAATGTCTTAATAAATTTAAAAATACTGAAATCATACAAAGGGTCTTCTCTGATTACAGTGAGATTAAACTAGAAATCAATAACAGAAGGAAAACTGAAAAATTCACAACTATGTAGAAATCAAACAATATACTTGTAACCATTGAATCAAAGAAGAAATCATAAGGAAAATTAAAAAATACATTGAGATGAGTGAAAATGAAAACCCAACATGCCAAAACTTGCGGGGTGCAGAGAAAACAGTGCTCAGAGAGAAATTTGTAGCTGTAAGTCCCTACATTAAAAAGGAAAGATATCAAATCAATAACCTAAGTGTATACCTTAAAGAACTAGAAAAAGAAGGGCAAAGTAACCTCAAATCTAACAGAAGAAGGCAAGTCTAATAAATATGAGTATAGATAAATGAAGTAGATAATAGAAAAGCAATACAGGAAATAAACAAAACCAAAAATTCTTTGTGACGATCCACAAAATTGACAATCTTTAGCTAGATTGACTGAAAAAAAAAAGATAAAGCTCAAATTACTAAAATCAGAAATAAAAGAGGGTACATTACTACCAATCTTACAGAAATAAAAAAAGATCATACGTGAATACTACAACAAATAATATGCCAACAAATTGGGTGGCTTACATAAAATGAATCAATGCTTAGAAACACGCAAAATTCTAAAACTGACTTAAATAGAAATAGAAAATCTGAACAGATTCTATAACAATGGAAAAGGTTGAATCAGTAATGAAACTCCTACAGAAGGGAATTTTCTCAACATGACAGAGATGGCTTCACTGATTAATTCTACCAGAGACGTAAAGAATTAATATCAGTCCTTCTCAAAACCTTCTGAACACTGAAAAGGAGGGAATATTTCTGACTCATTCTATGAGTCCAGCATTACCCTGATATCAAAACCAAACAAAAGCACTATAAGAAAAGAAAATTACAGGCTAACATCCTTTAAATAAATAAGTGCAAAAAATCCTCGACAAAATACTAGCAAACCAAATTAAACAGTATTTAAAAAGAATTATACACCATGACCAACTGGGACTTACCTCTGAATGCAAGAATGGTTCAATATATGAAAATTAGTCAATGTAATATACCACATTAAAAGAGTGAAGTAAAAAAAGACATACAATCATCACAATTGATGTGGAAAAAGCATTTGACAAAATACAAAAACTTTCATAATAAAAACTCTCAAGCTAGGCATAGAGGGGAACTTCCTCAATGTGACAAAGTCCTATATGAAAAGTACACAGCTAACATCATATTTAATGGTGAAAGACAGAAAGATTTCCCTCTACAATCAGAAACAAGATTCCACACAGTAATGGAAATCCTAGCTGGAACAAGTAGGCAAGAAAAAGAAATAAAAGACATCCAACGAGAATGGAAGAGCTAAAACTATCTGTTTGCAGATTTCATAATGTTAGCCTACCTTGCACTACATATTAAAGTTACCACGAAATGGATTAGTGATCTAAATTTAAGAGCCGAAACTTTAAAACTCTTAGAAGAAAACAAGAAGAAATCTTCAAGACTTTGGATTTGGCAATGATTTCTTTAAAAGAAGAGATTAATTAAACTTCATCAAAGTTAAAAACTTCCACTGGAAAAAAACTGTATGCTTCAGATGGTTAAAATGGTAAATTTCATATTATGTGTATTTTACCATAATAAAAAAACCTAAAAGGCAAAAAAAGAAACAACTCCCCCCACAAAAAAACCTAAAGTAGAAAAAAACCCTTAAATTTCAATTAATATGTTTATTGTATGGTTCTCCCTTTTCCCCCCTACCCCCACCCACAGTGCCCTTCATTGTACCTTGTACACCTTTATTTGCCACTTATAAGGTCATTATTTATTTACAAATTGGTTACAATCTGGCAGGGTCTCCACTGTGAATTCCCTGCAGGCAGTAGTACAGTGTTTAGGACCTCAGTCCCTGGAGACTAAGTTCACGTAAGTCTGCCTCTGACCACTGTGTGACCACTGGCAAGTTCTTAAACTCTGTGGGCTTCTACGTCCTTTCTGTAAGGGTGATGATAGCATCTGCCTCATAGGGCTGTGGTGAGGAGTCAATGAGCTCATAGCCCGTAAGGTCTTAAAAAGATGCCCTGCACACAGGAGGACGTGCTCAATAAACATTAGCTCTCATTATCTGGGCCCGGCGAAAGGCAGATGGCTAGATAGTTTGTAAAACGAGTGTTCAGCAACAATCCCTGCTCTCCTCCCTGCCATCCCTGCAGGCTACAGAGATAAAATCTATTTCTGTGTGTATATATTTGAATGATCAAACATGTGTGTGTTCACCCCAGGATGCGGAGAGGAGGGAGAACCCCCTTGCCCCTCTTCCCTTGCCTGTCCTCTTGGGCTGGGGCAGGAAGATTAGACAAGCTTCCCTCTCGCGTTTCTTGGAGTACTGTCCCCGGTGGCAGCCCTTATCCCTGGCTTTCGCCTATCCTTAAAGCGGGGCCCTGGGTGTGCCCAGGTTGAGGACCGGAAGGGCTCAGATTTGGGGGTTAGAGTCAGTCACTGCTGCCATATCAGTCAGGGCCCTTTCATCAGCCGGAAACAGCGGCACCCAGCCGCCCCAACAAGTCCGGACCGGGGTTCCCTGCCCCTCCCCAGCCTGCCCCTCTCGCCCCCTCCTTCCCCAGCTGACAGTCACTCTCACTCTCCCCCGGATGCGGGGGACAGGCTGGGGCAAGCCAGGGACATACTCAGTTTCCCATCCCTGCTGCCCCTCCCTGGGGTGATACCCTCCTCCTCCCCTCCCTCCAGCCCGTCTGCCCTAAGTCTCCAGGACCCAGCTGGGGTAGGGGCTAGAGGGGTAGACAGGAGAGGTGTCCACAGGAGGCTGACTGTGGTCAGACCTGAACTCCTTGGGCAAGATGCTTTAACTAGAACCCTGGAACAGCAAAGGTGGAGGGGACCCCAGAGCACTGGGTGGGGAGGGCACTAGCCCAGGGTCATACAGTGGCTAAGCCAGTACTAGAACCCAAAGTTTTGTTTTTTCTTTTTAAAAAAATTTTTGGCCCCACCGCAGGGCACGTGGGCTCTTAGTTCCCTGACCAGGGTTGGAACCCATGTCCCCTGCAGTGTAAGCACAGAGTGTTAACCACTGGACCGCCAGCATAGTCCCTTAGAACACAGAGCTTTGGAAGCCCATTTTTCTCTCCCTTATCCTGCAGCCTCAGTTTCCCTGTCTGTGTATTGAGGGACCACCTGGAGGTCTCCTGATTCAACATTGTGGGCCTCTCAGGATCTTTCCTCTTCCCCCCCTTGTTTCTCCCTGTTGAGGGTCCTCAGGTTTGCTGGTGGAGGTGGCTGCGGTGGGGTGAGGGAAGGGGGCCCTTCTTGAAGATTCAGCCTCTGTTTTTGACAAAACCCTCTCTACTGGCTACGAGACCAGAGGCTGTTGTGTGGGAAGTGTCTGGCTTGGGTGGTGGGCAGATCGCTTCTGCTGGGTTCATGGCTCTGCATTCTGCCTGTTGCGCTCTTTAGTCTGGGGACTGACCGAGGCCTGATGGCTGATTACTGCCAGGATGTGATTGTCCAAGGCAAGCCCCAGAGGTGGGGAGGGTGTGCATGAATATGGAGGTAACAACCTGGGCAGGACCTGTGGGGTTCGGGAGTCAGGATCCTAGAGGAGGTGGGAGGGAAAGACTGAGCCAGTTCAGAATCACGCATCTGAGGATCCAGTTCTTCTGAGGGTCAGGACCTCGGCTGGACTGTGCAGGGGTCCCACAGGTCAGAGAAACTTCTCTTCTCCCTCTGACTTCTGCTTCCTCTGCCTGAAGGAGTGAGAGGGCCTCACTAGGATGACAGCCAGTGTCTTCCCTTTTGGCCAACATCACCAGACAAAGTTGCAGGTGGGTGGAAGCAGGGAGGTGGTGGGTGCCCTGCAGTGTCCTCTGGGACCCCCAGGCTCTTCTCCCAGCTCCACCCTTCTTCCTCGGGCCGCATGACTTTAGGTGAGTCACTGGGACTTGGCCTCTCCATGTGGGCAAAGGGTCCCTGCCCTGCTCTCTCTCTACTGCAGGTGGGCGTGGGAGTCTCCAGGAAAAAGACGGTGTGTCTGTGGGACAAGATGGTCCTTCAGCAGCTATCCATCCCTCACCCCATGTCCTGAGGCAGCTGCAGCCAAAAAAAAACACAAAAAAACAACTGTATTGTCAACTCATCCTGAGTCAAAACACTCCATCTCCAGAGTACATCTGACACAGCTTGGGGGCCCTGCCCTCAGGGAACTTACTGTCAGAGCCAGTCAGCCCATACAGGCCAGGGCAGAAGCCCAATTTAAACCTGAGGAGGAGGGGAAAGGGAGGAGGACCCTTCACAGCCGCAACCTAGATGCAGTGGCTGCTCAGATTCATCTGCCTTATGAAACTTACAAGTCCTTCCTGATGTCCTCAAAGGTAGCCAGGTCCTCTGTCCTTCTCTCCTCTCTCTCTGCCCCTCCCTCACTGCCTGGTGAATGTCCTCCGTCTTCCAGCAAGCTGAGAGCAGCTCTAGGCCCTTGGCCACCGCTGTCCTGAGGCCTAGCTCAGTGTCTGCACATAGGAGGTGCTTATTCCAGGCAGGCAGGGAGTCTGGTGAAATCCAACCCCGCCCCCCTGCATCCTCCCCCCCCGCCCCGCCCCCACCCCCCCCACTGCTCTGTTCCCTGGACAAAGCCCCCTGGCCTGGGCCTGAATACTGCAGTGACGGGACCTATAACAAGGTCATGGGCAAGTGTGATTTGGGAAGGGTGTGGGGTCCAGAAGAAGAGAGGGAACGAGCAAGACTGTTTCAACCAGACCCTGGGTGCAGGGGAGAAACTCAGAGGAGAGAGAGGCCCCCTGGAGTAGCTGACCCCTCTTCCCCACAGTCCTCCTAGCTTGAAGCTGAATGCCGCAGAGGTGAAATGTCCTCAGACATAGTCATGCTGGAAAACTACCCCCTACATCCTTGCCAGCTCCCTGTCTGGCATGGGGGTTGAGGTCCCAGGACTCTCTGGGAAAAAAAAGGCCTGATGCCTGGGGACTTAGAAGATCTGAGAGAGGCCTTGTGGCCGAAAGGGGAGCAGTGAGTTACAGTGGGGGCGCTAAGGGGTCTTAGCAGGGGCACGTGATGAGGGGGGTGGGGCAGGGAAGATCTTGGGCCTGAGTGGTGGGGGTGCCTTGGGTATTCTCTGTCCTCACCCCTGCCTTTCACCAGGTAAAATTCAGGATTCCCGGTTAAATTTGAATTTCAGAGTGCTTGGCTCCAGGATTCCCTTTGGCACAGAGAGAGAAGAAATAACAAATAATTTTTTAGTATATTGCACGGGACAGTGAATATCCAGTCTTTCTATTTGCTAAACCTGCGAGTCTACCCCCCACAACCACCATGGGGACACCCATCTCCCCCCAGGCTGCCCGGAAGTGGGCTTGGCTCAAGTTCCGGTGGACTGGTCACCCTGCTCCCAGCCAGGCTGGGAAGCCTTGGGATGTGCTGGCTCTGTGTCTGTGGCCGCAGGTACAGACAGCGACTGTGGTGAGCAGCAAGGCTGGGTGTGTGTGTGGAATGGAGGAGGGGAACCGAGCCATGGCCGAGCCAGAGACAAGAGAAATTTTTTCTGTGGGTTCCTGTCTCGTCCCCTCCCCAGACTCACCACCACCCAGGGCCTGAGTCACTGGGGGAAGGGGCCGGGACAGACCAAACTTTTCCACTCAGCCCCCAGCCCTGTAACACAGCTCACCTGATCAGCCCCGCCCACCCAGAGGGAAATTCCAGTTCTAAATCCTGTCCGGAATTCTCACTCTGGCCAGCCAACTCCGCACTGGGGGTTGGGGAGCTTCTGGGGTCAGGAGACACCTCTGGGACACCCTTCTGCATAAAGAAACTTGCTGAGGGCACAGCTGGGACAACTTTGGAGCTGGCCATGCGACAGGAGTTCCCTGTCTGAGACTGAGGCCAGGACAACATGTGTAAAGATTTCTCTTGGGGCTTCCCAAATACAGTGAGCATCAGTTTAGACTGTCCCCAGCCTCCGTGTGTGTGTGTGTGTGTGTGTGTGTGTGTGTGTGTGTGTTTGTATGTGTGCATGCTCTTCTCACCCAACTGCTGGTGGCGGAGGGGCTGTAACTACACAGCTTTTGCCGACATAAAGCCCGTATTCTTCAGCCCAGGGTTCAAGGCCCTTTGTGTCTAGACCTCAAGGTATCTTTCCATGGTTATCCTCTGCTGCTCTCTTTGGTGCCCTGGGCTCTCATCCAGGTCCTCAAACTCAAGTGCCTACAGGGGCCAGACAGGTAACTGGGGACAAGGGAAGTGGACTGGACTGCGGGGGGAGGTGTGCTACTCAGCTTCTCAATGGTTGTTGCATTTCTGGAATTTAAGACTACAAAGCCCGCCTTCCTCCACCCCCAATTTCATTGTTTACCTTCTGGCTCTGGCGATGGACTGCACCTTTCTCAAGGACGCTGTGGAGGCCAGTGCAGGTGGGCCAGACAGAACATGTCTGAGCCTCAGATGTGGCCCACGGGTGCCAGTTTGCAATCTATCTGGTCGAATTGCACCGTTCGCCGTTTCTTGTATGGGTCCCTCCCACCCCTGCCTTAGCACCTTTGCTTAAAGCTGTTCCTCTGGCCTAAAATGCCCCCTGCCATCTCTGGGTGTCCAAATTCTATCCATCCCTCAGAGTCCAGCCCACAGGCCCCCTCCCCCATGAAGCTTCTGTCACCCTTGCCTTGCACTTTCTCCATCCTCTGTACGTCTTTTATGAACCAAATCACTTCCTGTTTTATGTTAAGTTTATTTATAGTCCTGCTGAATCACCTGTAGAAGTCAGTTCTGTGGTCACTTAGCCTCTGACTGTCTGGTACAGAGCAGTAGTTCAATAAATAATTGTTGAATGAATGTCAAATGGACGAAGAGAGAAACCCAAACATCCTTTTGAGTCAGAATTGGGCTCAAACTGTGGTTCTGCTCATTTATAAGAACTGTGTGCCTTAATGGCATGTTACTTTGTGTGAGCCTCGGTTTCATCATCTGTGAAATGAATATATTAATAGTATTTATATCTGATGGTAGTATGAAGAATAAACACAGTAATGTGTAACAAGCACTGACAAGTGTGCTGAACAAATCCAATAAATCTAAGCCATCATCATCTTTACTATTATTGTTCTTATTATGTAGCTCAAATGCCACCTCCTCCATGAAGTCTTCCCTAGTCTTGCAGTTGGAATTAACCTTTCCCTCCATTGAGTTTCTACGGTATTTTGTTTGCCTATGTTATAATTAGTAGCCTGCATAACTGATTCCTCCATCAGGTTGTCACCTCTTGGAGGGCAGGTCCACGCCTCATTGATCTCTGTATTTCTCAGCCTTTCATACAACAGTTACTGAGCATTTTCAAAAGCCAACACTATGCTAGGGGGTTGGAGATATTTCTGGTGAAAGATGTGTCCCGTATAGCACCTGGCACTGTGCTTAGGTTAATGTTCATGTTCTCAGAGTGCCCCCTTCTTTTCGATACTCAGTATCTCCCAGCATCACTGCAGGGTGGGCTGGAGTTGGGTGAGGCGTGGGGGTCCAGCAGAACCCAGGCCCAGCTGATCACAGAGGGGCAGCTCTCCCCACCGTGTGCTGGGAGGGCAGGGCTGAGCTGCCACTGAACAGTGAGCAGGTGGGCACCGGGGTGCCCGGTCTCCCTTCCTGCCTGGCGCCCTCCTCTGTGGACAGGGCAGGGACCAGCTCCATGCCCCAGCCAAGTAGAGATCCCCTACCTTTTGGGTCAGACCCCAGTTCCTACACCCCTGTGTCCCCTGAGATATTCCCGTTTAACCACTCAGTGACCTAAAGACAGACACCTGGTGTGACTTTGAGCAATGTGGCTTCGCTGAGTCTCAGTTTCTTCATAAGAGGAATTAGGTGACTTAATACCTCTCTAGGTCTCAGTATTAACGTGGGTTGGTTGCACTAGGCTGGTGGGTGTGAGTACTGGGCACCAGGTTGATTCCTGGCTCATCCCTAATTTCTGTGGGACCCTGGACAAGCCTTTGGCCCTTTCTGGGTCTGAGGCTCCCAGGTTGTAAGAAAAGATGATCTTACTGGTCTCCAAGTTCCTCCCATCCTTAAGAGTCTTTGAGATTCTTTCCCAGGAGACCAGTCCCTGTAAGTGGGCCTTGCCTTCTCCATTCCTGGAGCGTGGGATAATCTGTCCCTGAAAAATGGGGTCCTGATGCACTCAGGTCCCAGAGATCCCAGCCCCAGTTCCCCAGGCTTCGGTCTTGGTACCCAGGTACTCAGCCCCTGCCCCAAACCCTCCTTGCTCCCCTTTCACCATCTCCCCTTGCACATGTGGCTGAGGCAGTGGTCATAGTCGGGTCCCTGTGTCTGTGCACCTAACACCCCCACTCTTTCGCCAGAGGTCATTTACTGTGTCCACAGCCCACAGCCAGGAGGCACAGAGAGAGGGAAGGAGCCTCTGAAATCCACCTGCAAGGGTGCGTGGTAGAAGACAGGCAGGAGGCATGCATGGGCTTTGTCCTTAAGTCCCAGCTGTGAGTGGGGATTCTGGGCGTGTGTGGCTCTGGCTGTAGAGTCCTGGCGGGCCGTGGACAGGAGGGGTGGCCACGATTTGGCCTCCCCTGTGCACCCCAGCAGGGTCCATCACTGAGCCTCCAAGGGCAGGGGTGCGGGGAGGAGGTGCTGAAAGAGTGGGCTTGGGAAGCCCAGCACAGAACCCTGGGCTCCCCTCCCCCACCCAGGCCAGGATGAAAGCCCCCCCGCCCCCTCAACCCCGGCAGTCCCTGGTCCTCATTAAAGACTCTAATCCTCCAGCCCTGCTGCAGATTCAGAGGCCTCCATCCCCAGGTCTGGAGGGAAGGGAACAAGTAGTGGTTTCTCTTCCCTTCACCCTCCCCCACCAGCCAGGCTGGGCTTGGGCACCTGACCCAGCAGTCAGTGGGCATCTGAGGGCCACCAGCATCCCGGGGATGGAGCTTCTGGGAAGTGGAGGACGGAGAAGATGGGCCTCTGAGGGGAGGAGTCCTGGGAAGAGAGGGATAGGGGAGGAGGTGGTGGCACTGCTCTGACAATGTGGGAGAGTCCCTGGCAAGAGACACTTCTCCCTTCCCCTCTCCCCTCGCCTCCCGGAGATCCCCCACTGAGGAGAGCCTGGAGGGCGGGCATGGGCACCCCGTCGGCACCTTTGCTGGTGTAGAGCCAGGTTGGGGTCCCCGGGGCCTCGGTTTCCTCGGCTCTCCAACGGGGCTGGTCCCTTCCTCTTTTGCTTTTCCTCTGATCCGGCCTCAGGGCAGAGGGGAAGGCCAAGGAACACACTTTGGCAGGTAAGCAGACCAAAGCCTGGAGGAGGCTGGGCCAGCCTTGGCAATTGGCTCCTGGTTTGGATGGCCTAGTGCCGGCCTGCGTGGTTTCCAACGGCCCAGAGCTTCCTGGAGATGTGTGGGGCAATCTTGTTCCTTCCCTTTCACCTCCATTCCTTCAGGGATCTGCTGAGATCAGCTTCCCGGGGCTCTTCTTTCTATGCTGCCTAAAAAGGGCTTGGTTGGAAAGTCCAGGATTCTCTGTGCCCACTCATCACGTTCTCCCCCGCCATCTGAGGGGCCTCCCCAGCTAGGGTGCCCACTATCATGCTCTGCCCTGCCATGTCTGAGGGGGCTCCCCAGCTGGGGGTGCTGGGCCGAGGGCTGCTGGGAGCTCTGGGGAGAGAAGTCAGCCTGTCCTCAGGCAGCCCCCAGGCTGATGAGTCGAGACGAAACCCCAGAAAGTAGACCTGGAAACCGAGAAACAGGCACTGACTCTCATTCGCTATTGACTGCAAAGGGCAGGTGGTCAGTTATGTAGACCATGGACGTAATCAACTATATTTCATCAAAAGCAAGACAAACAAATTACGCACCGCTAAGAAGAAAAGAACACTGCTAATTAAACTCTGACACAGTGCCTTCTTGTTATTGATTGCAGGGCACATCCTGATTTCAGAGATGTTAAAATGTGAAAAATGTGTGTCAGAGAACCAAAAGAAATTTAAAAACATTTCTCTTGGACGCACATTTTTCCCTGCATTTAGTTGTGTTTACTTGCGAGGGTTGTTCCGAGGTTTACGAGGTCAGACACATAAAGCAACTGGCATGCAGTAAATGATCACTAAATGTTAATTATTATTGCTGTTATATGTACTCAAATTTTATGTGTACATGGAAATCCTTTTTGCTAATTTTGTATTGTTGTAGAGGCTGCTGTCTCTGAGTAGAGGAGCCAGGAGAGTTGAGGAGGCCGCCTGGAGGAGGCAGTAACCCATGGGTGGAGTTTGTAGTGTATTTATATAATCTCCACTGAGGCATTAGAAGGGGGCACTTGCCAGTCTCCCAGAAAAGCGCCACCCCTGACTCATTACCCCTATCAATCAATCAGTGAATCAGTCAGTGAATCAATGCCTTCATTAAGACGTTTGTTGAGCACCTGCGCAATGACAGTCACGCTGCTAAGTCCCCCTCCTCCAGCAGCCCCCAGGAGGCCGGCCTGGCCCCTGCCTCTTAGAAGCATCCAGGCCTCAGTTATTCGAGCTGGCACATCAAAGGCAGATTGGCCCTGATCCTTCATCAGGGGCTTTTTTTCCATGGATCAGCCCAGCTCCACCCCCTCTCCCACCCGAAGCGGGTGGGGTGGGGGAATCTTCATTTCCCAGGCACTTCTAGGCCTTTGTAAAGGCTCTTCTCTCTGCCAGGACAGCCTCAGCCCTATTCTATGTAAAGCCTCACTCTCCTTTGTCACAAAGAGGTTTATTTCAAGCCTCTTCTCCGGGAAGCCTTCTCTGAGAATGCCTGCCCCCTGGCTCAGCTTCCTCGCCCTGTTTCTTACTAGACTCAGGACAGAGTCTGCACCCTGCGAATCGAACCCTCCTGGGGTCCCGGCTTCTCTTTTGCTTCGATTTCCCAGCTCATGTGGTTGGATACCAGCTGTGCAAGGGCAGGGCACCTACTGCCCAAGTCCTCATCTCCCAAAGCCCTGCGGAGTGCTCACTGGTCCGTTCAGCCCACTGGGCTATGACAGCCTCCCTGGCCACCCTCTATGTGTTGCCCACATCCTCAGTTCCAGCCTCTTTCCTTGCCCCGCATCTGATTGGAGTATCCCCCTTGAGCAGGAACAGCTGTGTGATGAGCTCTTGCGGGGGGACCCTTGTCTTCCCCCAGCCACAGAACACTGGCTAAGCTCTGTCCCCACCCACCCTCCTACCCAAGCTGGCCCTCGGTTGTTTATCGTGCAAGTGCGGACCCCAGGGGCTGAGGCCTTTCCCACACCCAGGAGTGAGCTGTCCCGTCCCCAGCTTTCCAAGAACAGACTCTGTAGAGCGCACACATTGTGAAATGATCCTGCTGGGCCCTCCGAGGGATGAGGCCATTTATGGGCTGAGTGGGCTGCTGCTGGCTGCCAAGGGTCAGGCCTGGGACCTGCATGCGCCGGGAGCCAGGACTCAGGCCGTGCAGCCTTGGGGTGGGGGGGCGGGGGGCCACCTCCTCCCTGCCTGCAGCCTTTAGGAGCTGAGAAGCAAGCCTCCAGGCGGCCATGCTAGGCTTCTCTCCCCGACCGGAGCTTCACCAGAGGAGAAGACGGAGGGAAGGAAACAGACCTTCCAGGCTGAGGGGCAAGACCGGAAATATAATCCGTGGATCCAGTGAAAAGGAAAACACAGGTCCTTTGTTAGACATCAGAGCGCTGAGCTGAGCAGGAGGGCCCGACACACATCCTGCTGGAGGTGCCCTCGGGGTCCTGGGGCCGAGCCCCACCTCGTGCTGAGGAGGTGTCGGGGGCCTGAGAGGGGCAGAGCCTTGGCCGCTGCCCCCTGGTACGGAGCCCGTTCTCAGGACCTCGGAAAGTCTTCTCTCTGTGTCCTGGGCCCTCCCGCTCCTCTTGTCATCCTTGCTCGTTTCTGAGCCTCCGGAAATATTTTCTGTCCCCTAGAATCTCTTCCTCCAGGAAGTCTTCCTTTCCTATCTAGACCAGTTTTTACCTGCTGATCTTTTCCGTGCTTCTTACCCTTCCCAGGCTCACTCACAGAGCTTTGCCCTTGAACTTCCAAGTCTTTATTTGTATGTTGGTATATGTTAGTGAGAGCACAGCCTCCTCCCTAGAGTCTTTGCGGGGAGTCTCCCTCATTAAACTCTGGGCTTCCTGAGGACAAGCATGGCCTCCCTTCAGACTGGGGGGCTCCCCGGAGTTGGAAGACTCTCTTGGGGCTTCCCTCAGGCTTGCTTCTGCACACCAGAGGCTTTCCAGATATTGCTCTCAAGAGGGGACCGTTCCCCTCTAGATGCCCTGTTGTGATGCCTTGCGGGGGTCTTCCTCTCATCCTCCACCACCTTCGCTGTCCTTCCCTGACCAGGGGCAGCAGATTCTGTGAGTGGGGCCGGGTTGGGGAGATGGAGTCGGGGTGAAGGAGGGACTCCTTCCCCCTCCACCCTCCTGCTAGCAGGGCCCTGGAGGACAGTAGGCAGTACAACGTCCTTCCTGTGGCCTCCCGCTTGGGTGTGCGGGAGGAGAGCTGGTCTTGAGTTGGGGTCAGTGTCGGGAGCAGCTGCTCAGCTGAGGCCGGTCGCTTGGAGGCAGGGTTTGTGGCACTCGGCCTCAGCAGAAGGGAGGGAATGTGAGGAATATCCTGACTCAGCACTCACCCCCTTTGTCCGCCTCCCCCCACCCGGCCCCCCCAGCCCGGGATAGGCGTTGGGGGAGGACTGATTTGATTGCTGAGAACATGCAGATGGTGGAGGCCTATCTTCCCCTCCCACCCTCATTCCCATTCTGAGTCCCCCTGAGCTGTGTTTGGAGAGGTGGCTGGGGACACAGAAAAGTCAGGAACACTGCCGCCGCCCCCCCCCCCCCGCCAGATACTGGGGAGGTGAGGAAGGCAGCTGAGGGAGGGGGACGTGGAGAGGGGTGCCTTTTGACATTGTCATTGCTGTGAATATCAGTGACATGCCAAGGAATGTCCCATACGTGGAGAGGTTTACTCCTCTGTGGGGACAAGCTGGGGGACAGGATGAGGGGAGGGCTTGGCTAGGGAGTAATGTGGGGGAGGGGTATTAAGAGTGAGCAGACAGTGGCCAGAGCCCAGGGGGCCAGCCAAGTGGGAGATGGAAGCTGTTTTAGTGGATTCTAGATCTTTCCATAACTTGATTATAGTCTTCATTAAGGCAGGGACCATCTCATAACATCTCTTAATCATCTGACAACCCCTCCGCAGGGCTGGACGCATAGTAGGCGTTCTGCCCAAGCTTCATCTCGAGCATGCTTACATGATTTTTAAAGTGGTCTCGTAATATCGGGTCCCCCAACTTAAACTCATACCCATAATCCTGGCTATTTACATTTCTCCCCGTGCCTTCCAGTGTCTTTATAGGTAAAAACTTACGTAAGGCTGACTTATGTAAACTTAGCCTGAGTCAAGCTTTTCCAGCAGCCTTGGCAAGAGAGCGCTGGCTGATGGGGTGTAAATGCATGTGTCACGCTCTCTGCTCTTTCGTTCTGAAATAACCCTGTTCACAGGCAAGGGGAGCTGTGACACCCTCACTGGGCAGGTTTCCGTCCTTCCCTGTGTTTACATTGCTGCCAGGCAGATACCTGCTTCGTTTATTTCCTGACTTGACGGGATTCTGACTTATGTAAAAACGGACTTATGTAAGATTTGCCAGAATACTAATGTGATGGAATACTAATGTGATTGGGGAGTGCATGTGTTGGTTGACTTTGTGTGCAGATCCCCAGCCATCTTGAGCTGGGAAACCCAAATTTAACACCAAAAAATCCTTCAAAACACCCCAGCACTCTCAAGGACAGTTGTTGTAAGATGGGTATCCGTTATTTGAGGAAATCTGTGAAGGCAACAATCTATGATGAAGTTAGGAACCATTTGAAATGAAGTTGCCTATCATTAATCTCCACAGTGGGCTTCCCTGGTGGCTCAGAAGTAAAGAATCTGTCTGCCAATGCAGGAGATGTGGGTTCGATCCCTGGGTCAGGAAGATCCCTTGGAGCAGGAAATGGCAACCCACTCCAGTATTCTTGCCTGGGAAATCCCATGGACAGAGAAGCCTAGCAGGCTACAATCCATGGGGTCGCGAGAGTCAGACACAACTTCGCCACTAAACCACCACTGCCATCTCCGTAGTATCTACACGAGTTGGAAAGAACAATAGCAAATGTATTCAGGAATCGTATACACTTGACCAAGTGAGTGGAGATGTTCATTGCAGTGTTACTTTTTAAAGTGAAAGAACTAGGATCCACTGGGGGGCATTGTCTATAATCTGGGTAGACGATGCCACTATTTAACTGCACTGTGCGGAACAGTGGGGGCAGTGTGGGTGAAAAATGGGAAGGGAAGACATTAGAACATTAGAATGTTCGCTTGTGAAAATCCAGTGGTCCTTGACAGGAAGAGGGGGAAGGGTGGGTGGCAGGAAGGAGCCACACTGATGGTCTCGTATCTAGGTGCTGGAATTCCATTCTGAGAGCAAATAAGTTAGTGTCTGGCCTTGAGATCTGCATGGGGATGGTGGGGAGAGGAGGCAGGCAGCAGGCAGAGCACGCAGACTCCCTTGGGTGATGCTAAGCAGAGGCTTCTTATTCTTAGAGAGAAGAATGCTTCTCTGGGTAAGATGTGAGGTTCTTCCCTTGTGCTAGTTGAGATCCTTCTTGCAGTGGTTTCTGACCCATCCTTTCTCCGTTTCTCTCCAGTTTAATTGCTCACTGAGCCCAGGGCAGCTGAGCCTAGATCTTCAAACTGCAGTTCCAGGGACCCTAATTCCCAACCCTCAAATCTATACCTGAGGTCTGACAAGTCCCAGAAGAGCTGTGGGGATTATGAAGCAGGAGATACAATAATCAGAACCTCCAGGAAACCAGAGCCTGAGTGGAGAAGCTGGGGGCCCACTCTCACCTCCCTTCCTCACTCTGCCCTCCTGCCTCCCCCGCCTCGGGGAGCAGAGAGCCATCAGCCCAAGGCGTCCCCGGGTCTTCATAGCATCCTCCAGCCGGGTGCTTCTCCCAGAGCAACATGCTGAGAAAGCACTTGTGAGGATGGGGGCAGGGGTGGGGGCAGAGGTCAGGGTGCTTTTTAATTTCTCGTTAGCAGTGACAGCTGTAGAACTCAAGCAATTAAGGAGGAAGACTCCTCCAGGATGCCAGAGGCCACCCCACCCCCCAAGCTGCGCACATCTTCCTCCCTTCCTCCTTTTCCATTACACCCCTCATCCTCCCCGGTCCCTCATCCTTCTGGGTCACCCTCACCCACCCCCCACCCCCACCCTGCACATGCGCACATACATAGAGGCTTCCCCGCTCTAGGTCCAGGAAGCTGTGGACTGCAACTATGGGGAGGCAAGGATTGCACAGGGAACCATTTCTCTGGGCTTTAGTAATGGGAACAGGACAGATGGAGCAGGGAGATTCTGATGGATCAGAAAATGGCTTCTCCATCACTCACTCCTGGGGTGCGTTGGACTTAAACTGTCTTTGGAGTTGGTAATGAGGTTGGGGGCATGAAAATGACCAAGGTCATAACAGCCTTCCCTGCACCTCTTGACTGAGTGACCACCCCTCCAACCCAGTGTGACCGTTGGGGGTGTTGGAGAAGGGTCTCAGGTGGAGAGGATGGGAGGAGCTTTTCTTTTATTTGGTTAAGATCTCCGGACACTTGACATCTCACAGATTTCTTTTCCATCTTCTCACTGGGAATTTCTCCCAGCAGCCTGCTCTGGATCCTGCCCATTTCCTAGACTCTTGTTCTGTTCCCAGCTGTGGGGGGAGGGTATGCGTGTTCAATACTATTCTTTTATTAACATCAGTCCTGCTGCAAGGGTGAGGCTATGTTTTTGGATGTGGTAGCAAAGCTCTATATCCCAGTCCAAACATCTCACTCCACCCACCAGCTGATAGTTGAACCCCCACCATTAACAGTTGCTTCCTTTAAGGCTATCTCTACGTCAAATTGCATACTTCCTTGGGAAGGGAACCCCTTTATTGTGAACAAAAAATCTGACAGCAGATAATAGATAAAGGAACAACTAGGGTGGGAGTTGCATGCTAGCCAGGATTCCAAGGCTCAGGGAGGGGTTGGGGACAATAGGTTCATAGAGAAGATAGACACACTTCATAGCTTTCCTCTGCTTCTGATTAAGTCTTTAGACCATGGGAGAATGATAACCCAAAATGGTCTTCTCTGATCTAGAAGAAAAGGAAGCTTCCAAATTCTCATGGTCATGACCATTATCATCAATAGCCTCATACAGACATGGCCTATCAATGATGCTACAAAGAAACTTAACACATGGCTCTTGCCCTTAAGATGCTCACAGCCTGGTGTGGGGCACCCAGCTTACCCGAGTGACTAACGAAGAGCCTCTGAAAGTCTTATAGAAAGGGCTTACACGGCCAAGTGTTATCTTAGGGGTATTAGCCAGGTGGCTGATCAAAGAGGATTTGAGGCAGGGAAGAGGGAATGGTTAAGATCTTAGGGAGCCCTTACCCTTATGCAGTTGAGAGCAGGAGAGGCCTCAGTTATGCAGACAGTGGTGAGAACATGAAGTCTGGGACTTACAGAGGGGCATTTTGGAAAATGACTCTCCAGGACTCAGCTACGGGGTGGATGGGAGTCGCAGGAATTGAGTGTGAGTCCAAGGTTCAGAGCCTGGGTACCTGGGTGATGGTGGTATTACTGGCGGTGGAAGGGAAGGTCTGGAGGAGCTGTGTTTGGACGGAAGGTGAGTTCTATTTTAGCATGTTGCATTTGAGGACACCATTTCCCACAGGAGAGGACAAAACATACATATATAAAGTGCAACTTCTTCTTAAAGACCTTGCACATATATCAGTCCTTCACCGTGGTAAATACAAGAAGCTAGACATTTTTCCCCAAAACTTGCCTTTGATCAAAATGTTTTAGCTATTTGTGGAATAGTTCCTGGGTGTCCACATAGCACCTGGCCCAGTCTTGTGAAGGGGCATTGGGTTTATGTAGACTGTTGGGTTATGCCTTCGGGGAGCTTACTATCTAATTCTGGTGACATAAAACTCATAAAAAGACTACCTGTACCTATGGCTTCTCCTCATACTGAGAGTATGAGTTGTCTATTGCTCTCTAACAAGCAACCACTGATTTAGTGTTAATACCTTAAAGCAACATCCAATTATTAGCTCATAGCTCTGTAAGTCAGGAGTTTGGCATGGCTGGCTGGGTTCTTTGCTTAGGGTACTGCAAGGTTGAAATCAAGGTGTTGGCTGGACTGAGATTTTATCTGGAGGCTCTGGGGGAAAATCTACATTCAGTCTCATTCTTATTGTTGGCAGAATTTGGTTCTTTGTCACTGTAGGACTGTGATTCCATTTCCTTGTTGGCAGTCAGCCAGGGATGGTGTTTTGAGCTCCTAAAGGCTGCCTGTATTCCTTGCCATGTGGGCCCCTCCATATTGAAGCCAGCAATGGAACATTAATGCCTCATGCCTTAAATCTCTGACTTCTTTGACCAGCCAAACAAAGCTCTGCTTTTTCCCCCCATTCTTTTTATTGTGGTAGATTACACATAAAATTTACCATGTTAAGCATTTACAATTGTACAGTTCAGCTGTGTTAAATACATTCACAATGTTGTGTAAACATCCTCACTGTATGCTTCCAGAATTCTTTCATCTTGTAAAACCGAAACTGTATCCCCATGAAACAATAATTCTTCATCCTCCCCTCCCCCTGGCCCTTGGCCACTACCATTCTACTTTTTGGTTTTATGATTTAAAAAAAAATATTTTTTGCCATACCCCATGGCATGTGGGACCTTAGTTCCCCAACCAGGGATCGAACCTGCACCCCCTGCATTGGAAGGCGGAGTCTTAACCCCTGGGCCCTCAGGGAAGTCCCTTGCCTGTATGATTTTGACTACTCTAAGTACTACATATACTTGGAGTCATATAGTACTTGCCTTTTTGTGACTGGCTTATTTTACTAAGCATAATGTCCTCAAGGTTCATCCATGTTGTAGCATATTAAAGGATTTTGATATCCTGAATGATAGTGCATTATATATTTATACCACATTTTGCTTATCCATTCATCTACTGATGGACACATTGGTTACTTCCATGTTTTTTAGCTATTGTGAATAATGCTGCTATAAACACAGTATACAAATATTTCTTTGAGACCCTGCTTTCAATTCTTTTGGGTATATGCCCAGACATAGAATTTCTGGATCATATAATAATTCTGTTTTTAATCTCTTGAGGAATCTCCATACTGTGTTCCACAGTGGCTGTTATCGTTTTACATTCCCCCCAACTGTGCATAAGGTTCCAATTTCTCTATGTCCTCATGAGCACTTATTATTTTCTGTTTTTTAAAAAAAATTATTTATTTTTTTAATTGAAGGATTAATTTTTACAGAATTGTGTTGGTTTCTGCCAAACATCAACGTGAATCGGCTGTAGATATACAAATGTCCCCTCCCTCTTGAACCTCCCTCCCACCTTTTTATGAAATAGCCATCCTGATGGATGTATAGTGGTATCTCACTGTAGTTTTGATTTACATTTCCCTAATGAATAGTGATGTTGAACACCTTTTCATATGCTCCTAGGCCATTTGTGTATCTTTGGAGAAATGTCTCTTCAAGTTTTTGCCCATTTTTGAATTGGGCTCTTGGTTTTTCATTGTTGAGAAAACTACTTTTAAAAGGTTCGTGTTCAAACTGAGTGAAGTAAGTCAAAGACAAATATCATATGATAGCGCTTATACATGGAATCTTTAAAAAAAATAGGTGCAAATGAACCTATTTACAAATCAGAAATAGGGTCACAGATGTAGAAAACATACTTATGGTTACCAAGGGGTGGGGGAGGAAGACATGAATTGGGAGATTGGGACTGACATATAACGTATGTGTGTGCTAAGTTGCTGCAGCTGTGTCTGACTCTTTGCAACATTATGGAGCCCACCAGGCTCCTCTGTCCATGGAATTCTCCAGGCAAGAATACAGGAGTGGGTTGCCGTACCCTCCTCCAGGAGGATCCTGACCCAGGGATCGAATCTTATGTCTCCTGCACTGACAGATGGGCTCTTTACCACTAATGCCACTTGGGGAAGCCTGACTTACATACACTGCGTGTGCATGCTTAGTTGCTCAGTCATGTCCTACTCTTTGCGACCCCATGGACTGTACTCCACCAGGCTCCTCTGTCCACGGGATTCTCCAGGCAAGAATACTGGAGTTGGTTGCCATGCCCTCCTCCAGGCATATACACGTGACTGATATATAAAATAGATAACTAATAAGAACCTACTGTATAGCACACGGAACTCTACTCAATACTTTGTAATGACCTGTATGGGAAAGGATCTAAAAAACGAGTAGATATATATATATGTATACCTGATTCCCTTTGCTGTAGAGCAGAAACTAACACAACACTGTAAATCAACCATACTCCAATAAAAATAAAATTTAGAAAAACATTCATGTGACTAGGTCCAGCTCACTGGGACAGCCTCTCATTTCAAGAGTCAACCATGCCATGTAATAGAACCTAATCGAGTGAGAGCTGTCCGGGGATTGCTGTGTGCACAGCAGCTGAGGAATCCTGGGAGGCCATCCCAGAGTTCTCCCTACCACACTCGGAATTAAATATGAAGTTTTTACAGCACCAATTAGACTTCACATGCTCCGACCCCCTAGCTTCCTCTCTCGCCAGCCATTTAGACATTCTCACTTTCCCTCAAAAAGAAGCAAGTTCCAACTTCAGGTACTTCAGGCATGCTGCTCTCTCAGACATTTTGTGGCCTCCCATATTTCTTCCATACCTCTGTTCAAAGCTGGCTGTTTGCTGAGCCCATTTGAAATAGAAATTGTCCCATTCAGCCTGTTCAGTTTCTGTCCCCTCATCTTATTATATTTTTCTGCTTAGCGTTTGTTACTACCTGACATTTGATACATGTATCTGCATACTTATGCATCGCCTTGTGTCCTTCAACTAGAAGTCTGCTCACTGGGGCGTTAACTTTGTTTTATTTGCTGTTCTATCTCCAGCGCCTAGAATAGTGTTCAACACTTTCAGGGACTCAATATTTGCTGTATGAATGACTGGATGTGTTTTCGTACCTCTTGAGAGCTTTTGAAATGGAAATTTTATTCCAGAGCACAAAACAGATGAAAAATCGTTCTTGTATTATTTTTGTTTTAAATTTTTAAAAAATTAATTAATTAATTAATTTGGCAGTGCTGGCTCCTACTTGCGGGACATGGGCACTTGCGTCTACATTGCAGCATGTGGGACCTTTCAGTTGCAGCATGCAAACTCTTAGTTGCGGTGTGTGAGATCTAGTTTCCTGAACAGGGAATCCAACCTGGGCTCCATGCGTTGGGAGTGTGGAGGCTTAGCCACTGGATTACCAAAGAAGTCCTTGTTTTACAGTTTAAAAATTTTAATGACTTTAAAAACTTTTATTTTACTTTTTTTCTGCACGTGCTTCACAGTTTCAGGATCTTAGTTCCCTGATCAGGGACTGAACTTGGGTGACAGCAGTGAAAGCATTAAGTCTAACCCTCTGGACGACCAGGGAATTCCCGAACCTAAAAAATTTTAACTAGAGCAAATTAAGCACAAAGTAGCAGAAGAAAGGAAATAATAAAGATCAGAGAAAAATTAATGAAGCAGAAAACATATAGAAGATTGGAGATCAATGAAACCAAAAACCATTTTTTAAGATCAAATGAAATGAATAAACATCTAGTCAGATTGAGCAGAAAAAAAGAGAAAAGACACAGATTACCAGTATCAAGAATTAAAGGGGTGACTTCACTATAGATTTTACAGACACTTAAAAGATAATAAGAAAATATTATAAATAGTTTTACTCTAATAATTTCCATAACTTAGGTAAAGTAAACAAATTCCTTGAAGACACGAACTATGGAAGTTTACTCAAGAAGAAACAGATAATCTGAATAGACCTACATCAATTTTTTAAAAAATTGGATTTGTTGTTGAAACCTCTCCCACAAAAAAAACTCCAGGCCCAGATGACTTTACTGATGAAGTTTGCCAAACATTTAAGGAAAAAAAAAATATCAATTCTACACAAGTTTTCTAGAAAAGTAAAAGGAGGGAAATCTCAACTCATTCTATGAGGCCAACACTACTCTGATATCAAAACCAGACAAAGATATTACAAGAATGCAAAGTTATAGACCAGTACCCCTCATGAGTGTTGATGCAGAAATTATTAACAAAACCTTTGTAAATCGAATTTAACTCTATCTTTATAGATACGATAACACATCGTGGCCAAGTGAGATTTATCCTAGGAATGAAGCTTGGTAACATTTTAAAAAAATCAATGTAATTCATTGTACTACCTAGTTAAAAAAGAAAAAAAAAATGACCATCTTAATATATGTAGAAGAAGCATTTGACAAGATTCAATAACCATTACTGATAAAAGAATTTCAACAAACCAGGAATAGAAAAGAACTTCCACAACCTGATAAAGAGCCTGTACAAAAAAAACCTGTGATGGTAAAAGATTGAATGTTTTTTTCCTCTAAGATCAGGAATAAGACAAGTATGTCTACTCTTACTGCTTCTATTCCACGTTGTACCAGAGGTTCTAACAGTACAATAAGCCAATAAAAATAGATACAAGGCATTCAGATGGGAAAGGAAGAAGTAAAATTGTCATTATTTGCTGACAACATGATTATCCATGTAGAAACTCTGATGGAATATACAAAGAAGCTGCTAGAACTAATAAATGGATTTAGTAAGGTTGCAAGATACAAGCTAAATATACAAAAATCACTTGTATTTCTGTATATTAGTAATGAACAATTGGAAATTGAAATTTAAAATAATACTTTAAAAATGATTATCCATTGCACTGGAATCTCAGAAGTTCTTCAATTCTTTTTTAGAGTATGTCATTGATGATGTCTTTCCTTTAGTTTCTCTGTTTCTCCAACTATTTGGATGTTCTCTTGTTATTTGGTTAATATTGCCTGATCTGGTCCCCCAATTTTATTGCACAGTCATTCAAAATTTTCCATCCTTTTGTTATAGTCCCTCCACTTTATAGACATTTTCTTAGCTTTGTTTTCTAAACTTCTACTGAGTTTGTTTTTTATTTCTGCTATGACATGTTTGATTTTTAAGATCTCATGTTCTCTTTTTAGAAAACACTATTCTATTTTTGTTTAATTTTTGCAATATGTTTTCCTTATCATGCTCAGGATATAATGATAATGTTATTTTTTAAGCTTTCTTCTTTCTACATAGGCTCAGCTTCCTCCAAGTCATAGCTTTCCTCAGATGTGCCGTAAGCCTTGCTTGTCTGCTTATTGTTAAATATAAGGTTCTGAAAAGCTGGTTGGAAGTTCTTCTGTGTGTATGAGTGCGTGGCCTGTTGTCTGTGAGCCTCACACTAGGGTGATCTGGTTGGAATATTTCATTTTGAAGCCTCTGATGTTAATATCCTTGGTCTTTTCTTCCTTTCAGGTTGTTCAGATTTCCCAGAGGTACACCCTCCAGCTTCCATCCTGGAGGACAATGGCCAGTGTTCTGGGAATTCCAGTGGATAAGAGGACCCAGGTCTCAGCATCCACTACATGAACATTTTCAGTGAGATACTCCTTCCTTCAGTGTTTCCTGGAATTTCCTTGTCAGAGACCTGTTTTCCCCTCACCAGGGAACCGCTTTAATCCTTTGGCTATAATTCGGTAGGGGAAGAATCTGAGGATCTGATTGCTTTTAATTAATTAATTAATTAATTATTTCATTTATTATTTAAAAAAATGTTTATTTGACTGTCCTGGGTCGGGTCTTAATTGTGGCATGTAAACTCCTTAGTTGTGGCATTCTGGGTGTAGTTCCTACCAGGGATCAAACCTAGGTCCTCCGCATTGGGAGCTTGGAGTCTTAACCACTAGAGCACCAGGGAAGTCCCTCTGACTGCTTTTAAAAAACACATTCCCAGTCCTCTTTATTTACTCAGTCTACTTCGTGCTCACTTCCCCGGGGAAGTGGTGTCAGCACTTCCTGAGCCCTTGGGGGATTCCGGGGTATAGGTTAGGTGGTAATGGTTTTCATCACCACCTGTTTCATATGCGTTACTCTTCTTCCACCTGCTTTATAGCTTCCAAAATTTTGTTGCTGTTCTCTCCCATTCTTCCTGTCCTTGTGGGTATATACCTTAAGAAGCAAAATCATGAAAGAAAAGTTTAGAAAGCCTTTCACTTTGATTTAGTAGAGTTTCAGGAAAGAGCAAAAGTGGATGCAGGTGTTCAGGCTGGCATCTTTTCCTAGAAGTTCCTTTAATCCATTATTAGAGGCTTTTATTATTACCAGTTCCACATAATCATAGGCCATGTATGTTCTGCTCAGGAGTTAACTTGTACATTCCAAGAGGACAGAAATTGTGTCAGTCTGTTTTACCATAGTATTTCATCCAGGGGTTGATATGTAAGAAAGTATCAAGAAATATTTACTAAATTTATGAATCAGCAAATGAACAAATGAAGTGCCTTCAGAACCTTTATTCCATTCAAAATTTTCCTCAGTGATATCAGGATTTCATCCTTGGGAACTGAGTAGTATGTGGAAATAGCCAAAAGTTATTTAATGCCAAGATGTGTGACCCAGAAGAGTGAACAAACTGAACAGGTAATAACAACACCTTTTTTTTTTTTTTTTTTGGCTCAAGACAAGGTGTGGCACCAAATTATGAGATTGATTTCCTTGTTTGGTGTACAATGAAGTCTGAGGTCAATTCACAAAAAGAAATAGAGTCCACAGGGTTTTGAGCAAACTTGATTTTGTTGGCCAAGGTATGTAAAGCTCCATTTTGAGGATATATAGGATTTTGCAGGTCGTCTGGAAGCAAATGGTATACGATTTGGGGCAAGCTGTGTATGTGGCAGAAGGTTTTGCCTTCCAAGTCAGAAAAAACAAAGTTGGACAGAAAGAAAAGGTCTTACTACCTCTTGGCCGTGCAGTTCAAAGATGATTCTAAGTCTTTGGGGGGCTGAGGTGTGATCGGCCAGGCAAGAGAGTGCAGAAGGCAGCTTTCTGGGAACACACATCCTAGTAGACAGGAGGGAAGGGGCGCTGGGAGAAGCTGCTTCCCTGTGGCCAGAGTGGCGTCAGCAACTGGGAACCTCTACCCTACTCAAAATGACACCACTGTGGCCTGACATGTTTATAAGCACTCACTCCATGCCAACCCCTGTGCTTTATTTTTTAAAATATTTCTTTATTTATTTGGCTTTATCAGGGCTTAGTTGTGGCGTGCAGGCTCAGTAGTTGTGGATCGAGGGCACAGTTGCTCCGTGGCATGTGGGATCTTAGTCTCCTGCATTGACAGGTGGATTCTTAACCACTGGACCGCCATGCAAGTCCCCCCTGTGCTTTATGTATACACGTCACCTCATTAGGTTCTTGCCATAGTTCTGCGGTAGTGTTATTAGCTCCATTTTCTTGTTTAAAATAGTTTCTTTCTTTCTTTTTTTTATTTTTGGCTGTGCTGGGTCTTCGATGCTGCGAGGGCTTTTCTCTAGTTTTGGAGAGCAGGGGCTACTTGCTAGTTGCTAGTCTTGGGCTTCTCTTGCTGCCCAGCACAGGCTCCAGGGTGCACGGGCTTCAGTAGTTGCAGCTCTCAGGCCCTAGAACACAGGCTTAGTAATTGTGGCACATGAGCATGGGCCCAGCTCCTCCGTGGCTTGTGGAATCTCCCTTGACCAGGGACTGAACGCATGTCTCCCACACTGCCAGGCGGACTCTCCACCACTCTGCCGCCAGGAAAGCCCTATCCCCATTTTCTAGGTAAGAAAGCAGAGTCAGAAGGAGAGGAATGTAGTGTAGACATTCCAAGGTGATCCAGTCCTGGAACGACAAAAGGAAGATGGCAAAAGAGAACAGAGCCACTTGACCAAATTTTACTGTAACAGCTGGGGATCCACGGGGGTATGTGTGAAAACCAGTCAGTGAAAGGTTTTCTGGTGATTACTCCATGTGTAATGGAGTAATTTGCTGACTGGCCAATGTTGCCCATTTAATTATCAAAAAGTTGCTAAATTGATGATCAAAAAAGGGAAAGTTAAGTTTCTCCTACAGACAAAATAGAACTAGGATCAACTTGAACATTCTGGTGATCAAGGTCAGTGATTTTTCTGGGACAAATATTTTTTCAACTTCATTTGCTATTTTTTTTTTTCCTAGAACCATAGTGAGTAAGGCAACACCTGAGCTCTTTGGCCTCACTCTGGTGTGGGATCAGGAGCCCCCACTGGACTCTGGTTTGAAACCCTGAAAGCATTTGACTGAAGTTCTGATATCATTGTCAGTTCAGTTCAGTTCAGTCGCTCAGTTGTGTCCGACTCTTTGCGACCCCATGAACTGCAGCACGCCAGGCCCCCCTGTCCATCACCAACTCCCGGAGTTCACCCAAACCCATGTCCATCAAGTCGGTGATGCCATCCTACCATCTCATCCTCTGTTGTCCCCTTCTCCTCCTGCCCTCAGTCTTTCCCAGCATCAGGGTCTTTTCAAATGAGTCAGCTCTTCGCATCAGGTGGCCAAAGTATTGGAGTTTCAGCTTCAACATCAGTCCTTCCAATGAACACCCAGGACTGATCTCCTTTAGGATGGACTGGTTGGATCTCCTTGCAGTCCAAGGGACTCTCAAGAATCTTCTCCAACACCACAGTTCAAAAGCATCAATTCTCTGGCACTCAGCTTTCTTTATCATTTTGCTTTCCTGTTATTTCCTTCTTAGAGTATGAAAAGGAAATTCTGGTTTTCAGTTCATTCTTTTATTCAAACCATAGTGGTTTGCACTCTTAAGAGTGCAGGTTTTGGGGCCAGACAGTTTAAATCCCAGCCCTGTTGTTTATTTGCGGTTTGACCTTGGGCAAGTTACTTAAACTCTCCAAACTGTAGTTTTACAGTGATAATTTACAGGGATTAATTAGCTCATGTAAGGCACGCAGTAGGAATGCCGTCAAAGGCAGTATTTACCATTATCATCGTCTTCATTCACAAAGAGCCTACGCGTTGCTCCCTACACCTACAGGCTTGTATTAGTCCTTGGGCTGGGGTCGGGGAGATACAGACCACTGAAAAGTGCAGCCGCTCCTGTATAAGTGTGCTTGGAGAGAGTTCATCCTTACACACACACCCCAGAGAGTTAAATGCATTCAACAGCACACTGAGGCTGGCATGAGAGGTATAGACAGTTTATGCTGTAAGGGCTTTGGGGAGACCACTGAACAAAAGTGGTTCTGAAAGTCTTGTTTTAAGAGATGCATTTTCATGACTGATGGAGCAGAGACCAGGAGGAAGAAACAAGCAATGTGCGTGTTTGGGGCTATCAGAAGACTTGTTTGGCTGGAATGGGACCTATACATAGGGCGACAGTGGGAAATAAGGCTGCAACATAAGCTGAAGCTACATACATAATAATATTATTGACAATGGGAATAGCAATCACCATTCATTTAGTTTCTACTGTGTGCAGGCCAGGTGCTTATGCTTCATCCTTTGCATATATTTTCTCATTCAATTCTTGCTATAACCCTGGGGTATGGGTATTATTATTACAAGTTTTCAAGGAAACAGAACTTTAGAGAGGTTGGGTAACTTGCCCAAGGACTCACAGCTAAAAATCAGCAGACCCACAATCTGGATGCACAAATATACATGCAGACAGTGATATAGACAGATAGACACAGGGACCTACGCTCAGTTAACAAACAGCTGTGTCCATCCTCATCCCCGCCCCTCTCGCTGAGTTGGGGGTTAGCTCTTTCCTTTGAGGGATCCAGTGTGAAAAAGGGACCCTTCTGCTTCCCCACCCCACTTCTGCCTCCCATATGCCTGTGGCTTTAGTCCCCAGGACAGGCAGCCCAGAGGGCAGGGCTGGGACTAAGATGAGGGGAACGAGGGTGCAGAATTTACGGAGGCACTCACGGTCAGGGCCAGCCCTGCACTTGACAATGAGCCCCTCCTTAAACTGTGCCCTTGTTGCCTCACCCTAGTTCTGATCCTGGGGAGGGTCGGAGGAGCTTTGCAGCTTTGCTCTGTGGGCCAAGAAGCCCCTTGTTATTCCCAGATCAGGGAATAACCAGAAATTCCCAGGGCTCAGGGCACAGCTCTCCTTTCTGTTCCCAGATGAATAGCAGAATAATCTCGGATCGGTCCCAGATAATCTTTCCTCTGATTATACTCATCCTTCTTCAGCATCCCCCACAGCCTGCTTGTGCCTGCCTCCTCCGAGCAGCGCCCCTCCCAGACCTGGCCCACACTCTCCTGCCCCTAGATGGTGAGTTTGGCTGCCCAGCCTTCAGCGTGGGCCCCTTTCCCCCAGGGGCAGGGGAGTGGGGACGGCTGGTTGGTCCCAGGGGCCTGTGCGGAGGGCCACCGGGGTATGCCCCAAGGGCGGGAAGTCCAGCACTGCTCTCCCTCGCCCTCTAGAGGCTCAGGGTGGGTGAGGCACGCAGGAGGGGTCCTGGTTGAGGAGGGGGTCCTGGGTTTCCAAGGATGTCCGGAAGGTGTCCGCAATCAGACCACAGCTTCATCTGAAGCCTGCTGCTGGAAGTGCCCAGTGGGGTTGCACTGTCGGCTCAGGCAGAAGGGGGTTCAGGGCCCCCCACCTCTGTCTGGGTCAGAGACAGCCAGAGATGGGGCTCCCTCGTCAGCACTCAGCCAGCTCATCAGGATAACCCTGCTTCTCACCTTCCCTGTGGGCAGCTTCTAGGAGGCTGGAGGCTGCCTCTGCCAGCCCTGGGCTGCATGGCTGCATGGGGGACACCTGTGTCCCTGTCCTCTGACAACCAGGAATCCCCAGAAGAGCCTTAGGCCAGGAGCGGAGGTGGGGTGAGGGGTGTGTCCCCAGGTAATTTTGTAGGGAGAGACCTGGGAAGGTGGTGGTGGTGGGGGGAAAATCTTCAATTCCTCCTGCTTTGGTAGAAGAGACAGAGAAGAAGGAGGATGGTGATGTGGAGAAGGCCTGGGAGGGTAGGGGTGGGCTGGACAGAGGTATGGAGTTACTTTAATAAATCTTTCTAGGCCGGAAGATTGGCTGCTGGGGACCTGGGCTTCCAGAGGGGGCTGGATGACTGACCAGCCTCCTTGAAACACACATGCACCACATCTGTGCTCATTGGCTCACCTGGACGCCATCCACATACCCCGGCCTCACCTCAGATTGTTCATTGTTTGGCTGAGGTGTTTGCAGGGCCCGGCCGCACAGTCTTGCTCAAACTTCTCCTTACCCGGTCCTCACTGCAGCAAAAAAAGATGGATAGAGGAAAAAAAGGGACTTCATGGGTGGTTTTTCAGCCTCCATCCCCTCAGGAGACCAGAGATGCCAGGTTTGGGACACAGGTGGAGGGGCTTTGGAATGAGTCTCAAAATTTCCCCACCTGCCCGAGGGCCGGGCCAGGAGGAGAGCGAGGGCAGACCTTCTCCTAGAGTCTGGCCAGCTGCCCCCAGGGGAGGGGTGGGCATGACACCCAGAGGAAAGGCAGAGCTGGCCTGAAGTCCTGCAGTCTCGGGGGAAGGAAGGGCCCCTTGTGCTCAATCTGCCCTGGGGACACCCCCAGCCTTCCCCTCCCTAGTACCTGGGCCCGGGCTGGGCAGGCGTCACTCTACTTCTCAAACAGTGGCTCTGGGCTCCCCTGCCCAAGCTGCAGTCACAGCGGAGGGGCAGGCTCTGCCCCAGTGAGGTTCTGTTGAGCCTGGAGTAAGGCTGGGGTGCCTGGGCAGGGAGCCCTGGGCTGAGGCTCCCTCTCACCCCCTCCCACCAGAGAAGGGTCTTTTTCTCTGTTTCCCACAAATACTTGCTTCGCCACTTGACAGCTTTGTCATTCCATTCCCTGCTGCCCTGCGCTCGGCTCTACCACACCCCTGACAAATTCCTTGCTCCACTTCAGCTCCAAGATTGGAGGGCACGGGCACCCCACCCAGCTCCTCTCCTAAAAGGTTGGAGGTGGGGATGGGAGCTAACACCTTGTCTTCCTCTCCTCTTGTCTCTCCTCTTCTCTCCTACTCCCTGGCATTTCACCCAGGCTACCAATCAGCGGGAAGTCTCAAGATAGACCTCCCACAGCTCTCATCCTGTAATTCCCTCTGGAGAAGATGAGTTTGGTGGGCCCCGGCATGTCTAACTCAGATCCTCTTGCTGCAGTCCCAGCTGTTCTGGTCAATGGCAACAGGAAAACCCAGGCTGTTGTTTAGATCGCAGACTACAGAGCTGGTTCTTCGCTGTCTCCCACACTTTATGCTCTTGTGATCTTCATGCATGCGTGCATGCTCGGTTGTGTCCGACTCTTTGTGACCCCAGGGACTGTAGCCCACCAGGATCCTCTGTCCATGGGATTTCTCAGGCAGGAATACTGGAGCAGGTGGCCATTTCCTATCCCAGGGGATCTTCCTGACCCAGGAATTGAACCTGCGTCTCTTGAGTCTCCTTCATTGGCAGGCGGGTTTCTTTCCCACTGCACCACCTGGGAAGCCCTCCTGTGATCTCTAAGAGGTGGTGCTGGAGTGCAGCTCCCTGGTTCTCCCTGCATCTCCTCCAGTCTGCCAGGCCATGGGCCTGAGTATCCACAGCTCTCCATGACCCCTTCCTCTGCCTCCCCTACACCCCTGGGCTGGGAGCCCTAACAGGGCATCAGAAACCAGTCTGTGCCTTCACTCCACAGAGAAGACGTTGAGGTCAGAGGTCATACAGCCTGGCTGTGACAGTTTCTGGTTGTGAACTCAGGGGTCCAGACCCCCAGTCGCGGCCCCACACAGGCGTCTCTGAGGAGCTCTGCTGAGAATGCAGCAGTGCTAATGGCAGGGCCTCAGAGACACTCTGTGTGAGGGACTTTCAAGGTAACTCCTGCGGCGGCGGTACTGAGGGGCCGCTCGGGGGACGCCCGGCCTCCCCGCAGCCCCTGTGGGAAGGGCGCCGTGACCCAGATCGGCTTGGCTCTGGAGCAGCTGCATTTCTGGGAACACTCCTCTCTTCTCTGTGGGGCCCTGTCATGGGCGGTGGTGGCAGCGGTGGGGTGTGTGTGTGTGTGTGTGTGTGTGTGTGCGTGTGTGTTGGAGTGCACATGTGGTTTTTTAGTCCCTGCAGCCTTCAGCCTGGAGATCTGAGGAGCAATGGAGAGGAAGATACTGGCAGGACGTGCAGTGGGGAGAGGGTCACGGAGTGGGGGGTGGGTCAGCTCCCCCAGGGCAATGGTGAGGGGCTGGGGCAGGGCAGACTCACAGAGCCTACCTCTGTCCTCTCTGAAGGCACAGGTCACACGGGCGCCTGGCGGAGGGGGTTTGGCCACCCTCTCTGCGCTCGTTCCTCTCTGTAGGGTTGCCAGCCCAACACCCCTGCTGCCTGGTGGACAAGGGCATGTCCCATCTCCTCCGAGCTGTCCCTCCTATAGGTTGTCCCCTGGCCCCTGGAGGGCAGGGGGGGCTGGGGACATGTGAAGACCATCTTTTCCCCCTAGCTAGTCCCCCACTGCCCTGCCTGACCCCCACCCCCAGCAGTGAGTGGGAAGTGGGGAGTGGTCACTTCCCAGGGGGGGGGGGTCTCAGGGAAGCTGAGGTTTCTGACAGGCTGGAGGAGCACTCAGCCAACAGGACTGGTCAGGAGGTCCCCTGGGATGATGGGAGCCGGTGGAAAGGGGTGGAAGAGAAAGAGATGAGGAGGAATGAGATAGTCAAGGGAAGAGAGACCAGAAGGGAAGGAAAATGCTGACTACTCGGAACCGTAGTTACACGTTCTGGGCACTTGGGAATCCTGGCTGGGGTACCTGCCCATTTTTCAACCATGGCTGGAACCTGTGAGCGGTGGGGTCTCTGCTACGTGGACTACACTTGTGGATGGAGCATGTGGGGAGTCATGCCCTGGTCTTCCCAGGAGCGGAGGAGATATGGAGGCACTCTGACTAGGGCCCCAGACAGGCCTCCTTCTCGGCTGGGAACTACACATTCCAGCCTAGGGTTGAGAGGGGACTGGGGCAGGGCAGACGCTCAGCTGGTACAGGCCGGCACGGCCACCTGATTGGTAAACAGCTGCTGTTCCAGCCCCTGAGTTCCCCGTATGCCTCTCTGGCCACCCCAGTCCCTTCCTCGGTCCTCTGGACCTCCCCACCATCCAGAAGCTGAGGGATTTACACTTGGCTCAGCACCTGCCCCCAGCTCCATGTAAGCTGTGTCTGGGCTGTCATGGGTGTTAACTACTTTGGCTGTAACCCTCAGTGGGGGCGGGGGGGCAGGGGGTGGGGGGCTGGTGCCCCAAAGCTGGAGCTGACCAGGGCCAGGTCTTGGGACTCGGGGAAGCTGGAGCGGGCACAGCAGCCTGCAGTGTGCCGTACGTCACTTTTCCTGATGCTTCCAGCTGTGTTCTGGAAGGAGCTGAGTCTGAACGAGGGGGCTGGCAGATGGGGACATGTGCAAAGAGCCATCTCTCCAGGGGACCCCAGTGGGGCATGGTTTACACGAGCAGCGCCCTCTAGAGGGCAGTACCTGGAATGAGGGCGTGCTCAGCCCCTCTCTGTGGGAAGGGGGAGCGGGCAATGAGCCCTGGGCCCAGAAGCTGAGCTGCTCCAGATGCACAAGGCACCTAGGGCCAGCACCCTTCCTGGGCATTGCCTGGCTCTCCAGAGGGCAGGAATCCCATGTACCCCAAAGGTGCCTGGCTCAGTGCTGGGTCCTGATTAACTGTTCAAGTGGCCCGTGGAGAGGCGGCTGGGAGGCTGCTCTGTGAGTCAAGACATGTGGATGACTTCAGATGTCCCTGGGCCTCTTTTGGGTCCTCTGGCCAGTGGAGGGAGTTTCATATTCTTTAGCAGTGGAGCCTTTTTCAAAGGGAATCCCAAGTGAAATTCCAATCAACGGGGCAGATGACACTGAGTGTGCTGTGTCTGCCCACTCCCACACCCGCCCCCAGCCCCCCCACCCCACCCCAGGCTTCCAGGAATCGGTCCCATGTCCTCCTGACACAGATACCCCTTGACTAATTGGCTGCTTCACTAATTATCTCGAGGATGTTAGGCCAGGCTGCTCCTGGAAGCTGAGGGGAAGTCTCCTCCACTCCCCATGGCCCGCCCTGCACTTCTGGGTCTGGGAAGGCAGGCAGGATGGTGGGGCGACTCCTCTCAGGGGGCCAATCATTCACTGGCTTTATCTTTGTGAACCGTCCTGGGGGGCCTGGGTCATGGGCCAGACTTCCGGTCCAGGACGAGGGGGTTACTGGACGAGGAGAGAAGGGACCCTTCTTGCTAAGAGGTGGGGGGCACTTGCTTCTTCTTCTTCCCCCCCCCCCCCCCCCAGGATTTCCCTGAAGGAAACACCATTACTGCCAACTCAGTGAGTACCTGGTGACACAGTTGCTCCAAAGAGGCTAAAGCAGGAACTAAGCCCTAGTCATCCTTGGCAGGCGTTGTGTGATTTCTTCCTTTTCTTTCTTTCTTTCTTTCCTTTCTTTGCCCCCTCCCCCAACAGAAGGATGGGATAAATCCATTTCCCTATTCCTTTCTGTTTGACTTTAGCCAAAAGATAGTATGTTTGCATTCTCTGAGGGTTTGCTCACACATGGCAGTAGGGACAGGAGAAAGGGCAGAGAAGCAACATTACATGAGACCTACTCTAGGCCGAGAGCTCTGCTGACATTCGCTGTCTCCGTACATCTCCCCATAACCCTGGAAGGTAAGCACGAGGACTCCCACTTTACAGATGAGGAAACTGTGGCTCAGACCGATGCAGTTGCGTGTCCTAAGTCTCATGGCTTGGGCGTGGAGAATGAAGACTGAGCCCAGCCTCTCTGGCTTTTTCCACTGCATGTTACACGCGAGGAGGGTGTGGTTAGGGAGCCAGGGCCGGGGTGTTTCACAGTGAGGGTTCTGCAAGCTGGTGTGTCGTTTCAAAAAGGACAGAGGTCTTGGCCTGCCAGGTAAGAGCAGAAGCAGTTCTCTATCTGCTGGGATTCGAGGGGTTTCTTGGAATCACATCTGCCCTCTACCACTCGGTGCTGTGCTCCAGATGTCATCATTCGTGCTAAATTTCTTGGAGTTAAGCCTTGCCCTCCCCAGGAACCTTTAGAAACACACAGATCCCTGGAATATGTGACGTTTTGGTATTTTATTTTTTTGGCTGCGCTGGGTCTTCATTGCTGCATGCAGGCTTTTCTCTAGTTGCGGCGAATGGGGACTACTCTCTAGGTGCAGCGCCTAGACCACCCTCTCATTGCAGTGGCTTCTCTTGTTGCAGAGCACAGGCTCTACGGCACAGGCTCAGTAGCTGTGGGGCATGGACTTAGTTGCTCCACAGCAGGTGGAATCTTCCTGGAGGGACTGAACCCAGGTCCCCTGCACTGACAGGCGGATTCTTAACCCCTGCACCACCGGGGAAGTCCAAGATATGACGTTTTATATCAGTGATCTCAGTTGGAGTGTTTGATGGAGCTGTTACGGAGCCTCAGGGAGAGGCTTTCGCCTAGAAGAAGCCTGAGGTCCAGAAGAGGGGCCTGACTTGGTGGAGGTCACACACCACGCGGCCTATTCGAGTTTTCTGCCCAATGCTGTTTCCAGTCTCCACATGTCTGTGCCAGGCAGATGGGAAGGCTCTAGGCACCAGGTGGGGATAGGAGGGGGGGCAGAACTGGAGGAAAGGTCTTTGTGCTTTTGAGCTCCACCCCAGCTGAGTGACCCTGTGCTTGTCACAGGCTGGTGTCCTCTGCCCGCCTCCCGTTGCCCCTGGGCAAACGATGGCAGTGCTTGATGTGCAGGCTGGACCTACCTCTAGTGTCTGCTTATTTGGTTAAACACTGTGGCAGAGACATGCTGTCTCAGAGGGCTGGGGGAAACCAGTGTGGGGCTCACTTCCCCACCCCTCCAGGGAGTGACACTGTCCCCACGGGCTTTGGTTGGAAATGTTTCTGAAGAAGCCCTAATCCCCTGCTCTGCAAAGTCTCTGTCACCCAGGGGAGAGATGGGAGAGCTGAGGGAGCTGGCAGCGTCCTCCAGATGTCACTTTCCTGCCTGCTCCCTATCCCCACTCCACTCAACTGGCTAGACTCCTGTTCTTCGGGCAAGACTGTAGTGTCACCTCCTCCAGGAAGCCTTCCCCCACTCCCAGAGTGCCCCTTTGGAGAGTTTCTATTTTTGGTGTACTCTGGTTCTCCTCCACACAGGACGCCTCTTCTACATTGTTGTAGCTCCTGGGTCGGGACCGAAACAGGGCTCACGGACTGAATTTAATATTTGAAAGTGAAAGTGTTAGTTTGTTCAGTCTTTGTGATCACCAGGCTCTGTCCATAGCATTTTCTAAGCAAGAATACTGGAGTGGGTTGCCATGTCCTCCTACAGGGGATCTTCCCAACCCAGGGATCGAACCCAGGTCTCCTGCATTGCAGGTAGATTCTTTACCATCTGGGTCACCAGGGAAGCCCCAATAATTCTTGTGGAATAAATGTTCTGAGCTTCTTCCTGCCCAAAGCCCTTTTTGATGCCCATTTTGGCCCTTCTGACCACGCTGCTTCAGCACCTTCCTAACTCTCTGTGCCTCTCTCAGGCTCTCTTTCCCATCCTACCTTCTTGGGTAGCTGTGGGCAGCTGTCGGTGTGCAGCAACTCCCCAAAGCAGGTGTTTTACTCTTGTTTTACAGATGAGGATCAGAGAGGTTGAGTAACTTGCCTGAGGAAAAACAGTTAAAAAGTGGCAGTATCACTTGGCTGCATCTGGATCCAGAGTCCCTGCGCTTTCCACTGCCCTACTTAGGTGGCCCTGTGTCTCCTATAATATCAGCACAGCCTGGTGCCCCCCAGGCTTTGGGAAGGTCCTGCAGATTGGAACCCAGCTCGGCTCCCAGGCACCCCCCAGGTCGGGAGGGAGAATACAGCTTTAGAACCTTAGCCGTCACCTCTGCCACCACCTTCTTCCCAGCAGGGGGACTCCCTCCAAGACTGGGTGAGGGTGTGAAAAGGGGCAGCATTGGGCAGGATGGGGGTCAGATGCTGAGGGGTGGCAAAGATTGGAGTATCAGGTAGTGAACATGCCTGGGACTGTTGGGGAGCAGCGATCCAGGGAGAGAGCCTGGTGTTTGGGGATTAGACTGAGGCCTGTGAAGGAGAGGCAGATGGGGCCTGGGGCTATGTGGGTGGACCCCAGAGTGTGACCCTAACCTGTCCCTTCTGCTCCCTCTCCATCTTTTAAAATTTTTATTTTTATTATTACTAGTTTTGGTTGTGCTGGGTCTCTGCTGTGGCACAGGGGCTCTTGGTTGCTGTGTGCGGGTTTTCCCTAGTTAAGGCGAGAAGCTCTTCGTGGTGGTGCATGGGCTTCTCACTGCGGTGGTTTCTCTTGTCGTGAAGCACGGGATCTAGGGTGCAGGGGCTCAGTAGCTGGGGCACAGGGGTTTGGTTGCCCTGCAGCACGTGGGATCTTAGTTCCCAGAGCAGGGATCGAATCCGTGCCCCCTGCATCACAAGGCAGATTCTTAACCATGGGACCCCCAGAGAAGTCCCAGCTGCCTCTGCCTCTTGCCTCCCCTTTTCCTCACTGGCTCCTCTTCTTGGGCTTTCTCTGCTCTAATCTTTTTTCCTAAGTGGCATCATTACCCCGAGTCAGACCTCCAGATCCGGATGAGAATATGACATTGGCACTGGGAAAAGAGTGCTCTCGTCCTTGCTTTTATCATAAAGACAGAGAAAGAGAGAGACAGACAGTCAGGGAATTGAGGCAGAGCAATCCAGTTCTCTCTCCTTTAGTTCAACATATTCTGTTCCTGCCCTTGCGTTGGATCAGCTCTGTGTCCTGCTAGGCTCCTGGGGCTTGGGGGTTGGAGCGAGGGAGAAACCTTTCTTCCTTCACAGAGGAACCACACTGAGAAATGTTTAGACAACAGCAAGGCTTAGCGACTCTCTCCCCCACCTCCCTTTGGAGGGGCTTCGGAGGGGCTCTACCTCTTCATCCCTGCAGGGAAGCGCCCCCACCCACACAGGGAGAATGACCCTGAACCTCAGAGGTGTCAGGATCAGCAGGACAAAGTACAACCATTGTGCCCTGGGCCCGATCACTACTGCCTTTGTCTGGGGCTACTGCTGGCTCCTGGCCACCTTTCACACTCTTCTCCACCCACCCCTGCTTTTCTTTCCCTCTCCCCTGGAACACCTTCCCTTTCTTCTTTGGCTTCTTCTGAACTGCTTCCCAGCAGAGGCTGTCCTGGCCATGAGGTGGGGTCCTCCTAGTGGGGCTGAGGTTGCCCCTCGAGAGGGTCAGCCCTCTGTCTGGGCTGCTCTCTGCTCCACGCGGCCCCCTCCCCACCCTCCTCCCTGCCATGTTTCTGGGTGACCTTGGGTCCCTCTGGGGCCACAGTCTGCCCTGATATTCCTGGGATTGAAGCGGCCTGCCGAGGGAGGATAAGTGGAATCAAGGTTGTTGGAGGGAGTTAGGTCCATGGGAGAAGAAGAGGCGATGTGGTAGAGATGCGATGTGGTCTTATCGTTGTTGACTTGTGTTCTTGTTCTGTGTGTTTCTGGTCCCTGTTCTTGAAGATCCAGGTATATAGGACTCTCAGTTTGATGATAACCCATGGGGTTGAGTCCATGGCAGTGTATTATTGTGAAAGCTGGTGACACCACACTGTGGGTGGTGTCAATCCCCCTCCCCTGAGTCACCTCCAGGCTGTGGCTCTGAAATGAAGGATGGAAACAGAAAACCCCTCTTCACCCCAGTGAAGGGTGCTCAGAACCCTTCAGGCAAGGCTGCAGTTCTGCTGCCTCATTCCTCTGGTTTCCTGGGCAGAGCCCACAGAGGTTGCTGTAACACATTTTGCTGAATGGGGAATGATTGACTCAGGTAGGGGAGAGGCCTGTGGCTATTAAATGACAACTGATGGCCCTCCCTCCTCGGAACCCCGCCATCTTCCTCCCAACTTCAGGGTCCTTTATTAAGCCCTCTTTAGGCCTCTCCAGGGACCAAGGGAAGCTGGGATGAGAAGAAATGCAGAGGAGGGGGCCAGGGTCATCCCTGGTGGTAAAGCTGGGAGCCACGTCCTGGGCTCTGCTGGCCCCAGGGCAAGAATAAGGCAGGAGATCCTTGGTAAGGTGTCCACATCTTTTGCTCTAGGGTTGCTAGACATGGACCAGGTTGGGCAAAGGAGGAAGTTTAGTGACTTCGCTTCCATGACCCACGTGGCTTCTTGGAGCGTGGAGCTTTGGTGAGGAGGCCTGCCTGGGAGGGGCCTGAGCCAGCAAATAAACACTTGCTAACTGTAAAAAGACCTTGTCCCTGCTGCTGGGGAGCCTGCCAGGTGGTGGAGACGGGACTGGAGGCATGAATGATGGAGAGGGTAGGATGGGGTAGAGGCTGAGCCAACCCCTCTGCCCATAAGGGCCTCAGGACACCACTCTGGGGAACTGCGGCACTAAGTGGTAACCTGGCACCCCCACCAAAGCACAGCACCATGTACTGAGACCAGGGGCTGGTGAGGAACCTCCTTGTATCGTTTGGGTCAACTTGAGGGAAGTTGTGCGTTCTAGTCTCAGCCTAGTTCCCATTCTCAGCCCAGGCCTTCACAGAGGCTGCATCAGCCCCAGGCAGGCCCTGGCCAGATCTAGATGAATAATGAGACTGGTTATTCCCTGTCTTCTCACAGGTATCACCCCCACACAACCCCCTCCTCCCTGGGGGAGACTGGGAGCTGCTGGGTCCAAGCCCAACCAGGACTTTTTCCAGGCTGGTTCCTATATGCAAGGGTGGGGTGGGGGGTCTTGGGGGGCACTTAGGGAAGACAAGGGGAGTTGGGGAAGAGGCGGGCTTTGAAGAAACAGAGGGGACTTGGGGGGAAGGGAGGAGAGGCTGCTAGCTGCAAGAAGTAGGCAGTGGATCCTGAAGGTCTGGGGGCTGCTGAGGAGAATGCCCCAGTTCTGTTCAGAAGATGAGCTGTGAGCCTGGACTGGGACTGATAGAAGCCTTGGCCTCCGGCCTGGTGGGGAGCTCCGGGCAGCAGGCCTGCAGACGTTCCTTAGTGCTGGTGAGTAGGTTTGAATCATCACTTAGGCCCTGGCCTCCATCCGCCCCCACCAGCCCCCTGGCCTCAGTTCCCTGGCAACATCTGGGGGAGGGGGGGTGGAGAAGCAGAAACAAGGGCCTCTGTCTGCCCAGCTGCCTCTCCCTTTGGGCTCTGCCAGACTCCACAGTGCATACGTGGGCTCCAACAGGTCCTCTTCTCTCTGGGCCACTGACTAACCCCAGAACCACCCGGCTTCTTGTTCTCGGCCCCACAAACATGGTGCCAAATACTTCTCCCCAGGGAGCCTCCCTGAACACTTCCCAAAGGACCCCAGTCACCCCGGCCTGTTGGCTGCAGTTAACTCTGATGTCAGCGGGCCAGATGAGGCCCGGAGATGAGCACAGAGTCCAGATGGACACGTCATGCCCTCTGTGCCCAGCACTGGGCTTTGTGCACGTGGGACCACTCGAGTCTCAGACGCGCCACTGTTTGAGAGGTCAGAAACGGGGGGCGGGGCGGAGGGGGTTTCAGGGGTAATCTCCCTCAACCCTCTTCTTGAGGCCTCTTGAACCTGAGATGGGGTGTGCATGCGATAGTCACTAGGGGGCGCTCAGCCACCACAGGGAAGCTGGGTGAACTTGGGATGCAGCGTCTGCGCGAGAGTGAGGACGCCTGTGACTGTGTGTGTTGGGGGGGCGGGTAGTTGAGAGTGTTTGGGGTGGGGGTGGAGAAGGCAGGGGTCACCCCAGGATTCCAACGGATCTGTGTGTCTCTATTTCCTCCCGTCCCTGTCCGACTCCCTCAAACCCCTGCCCCCTCCAATATTCCCAGCATAGAGGAGGGAATAGCTCTAGAGCCCTGACCGCACATAACCTCACTTTCCTGTACCCTCCCCGCAAATACCGCGCGGGCGTGTGAGTTTCCCGGCAAAGGGGGGCCGATAGGTAATGTTCAGGCTGTGCGCCTTGGTGGGGGTCGAGCATTCCCTTCGCTGGGGTGGGTGGGGGCCCGGGCTTCGGTCGGTGTCCCCAGGGGAAGGCAGTGGCCAGAGGCGCGGAGGGGACGGATCCAGGAGCTGAGGCTGGGCCTGGCCCCGCCCCCTGGGCGTGTCGGGGCGGGGCCAGGGCTTCTTTTTAGTCGGCTCGTAGCGGAGAGGAGCGCAGAGGCTTGGGGCAGCCGGGCTGCGACGAGGCCGCGGCGTGGGGGGGCGAGTGGAGCCGGCGGCAGCGGCGCTCGGTCGGCAGACGCATCGAAGAGGCGGACGGACCGGCGGGGTCACCGGCCAGGGGTCTCCGCACTGGAATTTGATATTCATTTATCCAGGGTTTACCCTCCTCCTTTTTTTCTGAAACATTTTTTTTTAAACCGTATTCTTTCCCGTTTTAATTTATTTTTGCTTCCCATTCCCCGCTAAATCGGGCCGACCGTTGGGGAGACTGCTCTTTTACTCTCCCCCAAAATCACTTCGGATTCTGGAAACGAGCAGAGAAGAAAGAGGGTAGCAAGAGCTCCAAAGAGAAGTGAAGGAAGAGAGACCGGGTCAGAGAGCGCGCGCTGGCGAGCGAGACACGAGAGGGACAGGGGCAAAGTGAGTGACCTGTTTTTTGGGGGTGACCGCCAGAGCGCAGCGTGAGCCCTCCCCCTCAGGATCCCGCGTCGGACCAGCAGCGCTGACGGACAGACAGACAGACACCGCCCCCTGCCCCAGCGCCCACCTCCTCCCCGGCCGGCGGCCGACGGTGGACGCGGCGGCGAGCCGCGGGCAGGAGCCGGAGCCCGCGCCCGGAGGCGGGGTGGAGGGGGTCGGGGCTCGCGACGTTGCCCTGAAACTTTTCGTCCAACTTCTGGGCTGTTCTCGTTCCGGAGGAGCCGTGGTCCGCGCCGGGGCAGCCGAGCCGAGCGGCACCGGGAGAAGTGCTCGCTCGGGCCGGGAGGAGCCGCAGTCGGAGGAGGGGGAGGAGGAAGAAGAGAAGGAAGAGGAGAAGGGGCCGCGGTGGCGACTCGGCTCTCGGAAGCCGGGCTCATGGACGGGTGAGGCGGCTGTGTGCACAGACAGTGCTCCAGACGCGCGCGCGCCCCAGGCCCCGGCCCGGGCCTCGGCTCCAGGAGGAAGAGGAGCCCGCCTGGGCGCCGAGGAGAGCGGGCCGCCCCGCAGCCCGAGCCGGAGAGGGAGCGCGAGCCGCGCCGGCCCCGGCCGGGCCTCCGAAACCATGAACTTTCTGCTCTCTTGGGTGCATTGGAGCCTTGCCTTGCTGCTCTACCTTCACCATGCCAAGGTAAGGGCTGGGGACGTGCGTGCGAGCGCGCGCGTGGGGGACTCCGTGCCCCACGCGGGTCCTTGGGCACCGGGCGCGCGGCTTCCCCTCTATCTTCGTAGGTGTAGGGGGAGGGGGCGCGCGCTAGGTGGGAGGGCACCGGGATAGAGTCTCACCGCCCACGCGGGCCCTGCCCACCCACCAGAGTCACCGCACGTACGATCTGGGCCGACCAGCGGAGGGCGGGAGCCGGAGGAGGCGGCTGAGGGGGCTGGGCTTGCGCTGCCGCCGGCGGCTGAAGTTTGCTCCCGGCCGCTGGTCCCCGACGTACTGGAAGTCCGGGCAGCTGGGGCGGGAGCCGGAGCCCTGGCGGGCGGGGGTGGGGGTGCTCGGACCTTGGACCAGGGGAGGGCAGAGAGCGTGGAGGGGGCAGGGGGCAGGCGAGAGACGGGGCTTGCTGTCACTGCCGCTCGATCTCTGCGGCCCTCGCCGCGAGTTGGGGAAAAGTTTTGGGGTGGATTGCTGCTTGGGACCCCCCTCTCTCTCCGCCGGGCCACCTGCGCCGCACCAACCCCCGCCCGTCCCAGCTCGCGTCCCGCTCGGTGCCCGCCCTCCCCCGCCCGGCCGGGCGCGCGCGGCGCGGAGCCGATTACATCAGCCCGGGCCTGGCCGGCCGCGTGTTCCCGGAGCCGCGGCGGCCCGAGCGGGGAACCCGGGGCGGCGAGCCGCGCCCCTCCCCCCGCCGGCCCTCCGCGGGAAGGTGACCTCTCGAGGTAGCCCCATGCCGAGGACCCGGAGAACCACCCCTGTTCCGTCCCGCTGTCCCTAGCCCTTAAACCCTTCCTAGGAGGCATTTCCTCACGCCCCTTCCCCGTTTCCTCCCCTGCTCGAATAGAAGCCCCCGCCACCCCTTTATTTTTAACTCCCCTCTGCTGAGAAGACCCACGTAAGCTCTCTCCAGCCCCAGACTCCGAGGAAAGAAGGATCACTGTCAGGAGTCGGGCTACCCGGGCCCAGCCCGGTGCTTTGTCGAGACTCTACCTAAAGTCCCGACACGGTGACAGTCTGCTTCCCTCCCCTCCCCCATGCTTCCGAGTGAGCTGTGCTTTAGCTTTTTGGGGGGGCGACCGCAGGGAGGGTTTAAAGGGTGTCCTTATTCCACTTGGCACTTTTTGGGAAAATGGTTTGGAATTTGCTGTGACATGGTCAGTGTGGGACTAGCCCTCCCCGAACCTTTGGAGGGAGCTCCTGCCAGCCTTGCAAACACACTTTGTTCTGGTGAAATGGGCGTTGGAGTAGGAGCAGGTGGTTTTTGGGAACTCTAAACTTGCCCACCCAGCTTGCTTTTCCCAAACCACCTGAGGGGTCCTTTTCTGCTCAGAGCACTCTCGGAGAGAGGCAGAAGGAAGGAAACGGGCTGGGGTCCCTGCTGCCACCAGGAGCTCCTCAGACCCTGGCACAAAGGCCTTGGCTCCAGGCCTCCAAGGGAGGGGGGGGGAGGGGGAGGAGAGGCTGCCTGGCCACAGTGTGACCTTCAGAGGCCCCCAGAGAAGGGCACCTGGCCCCTCCCCGCCCAGAACTGCCCCTCCCAGTGCCCCCTAGCCTTGGAGGGGGTATGAAGTTTCTGACCCCTTTGCTCTTTGGGGCCCGGGAGTGGAGGGCATAGGGGGAATGTTGGCAGAAGGAAACAGGGGTGCCATGGAGATGGTAAGGGGGCTGAGGCAGAGGCCCCTGGGCATGAGGGTCCCTGAGGGAGCTGCAGTGGCAGGCTGTCCAGCTGGGATCCTGGGAGCTGTTATCTGACCTTGGCCCTGGAGGCAAGGCTGGGGGTCTGGGGTGTATTGCAGCGGGGTGTGGGGAGAGAGACAGGCAGTCAGACTCTCTCTCTGCAGAGTCTGCAGTTCTGTGCACTAGAGTGCCGCTCTGCTGCTCTGGATCTGCCCCAAAGAGGGGCAGGTGGGGTGGGCAGGTGGCCACGACTGGAGACTCTCTGGAAGGGCTGGGAGAAGCCTTAGCCTGCCGGGTGCTGTCAGGTCCACATGGTTGGGCTAGTTGACCTTCACAGCTTCTGGGGAGGGGAGGAATGATCTAGTGGGGGTGGGGAGCAACCAGAAGCCTCAGGCTTAGGGAGTGTAGGGGGCCCCCTAGGGGCTGGGCAGTGCTAAGGCGTTAAAGGCTTCCCTGGTTGCCTTTGAGGAAGGTGCCCAGCAGGTGAGAGGGACTCCGGGACCCCCTCAGTCTGGGAGGGAGAAGAAGCCAGAGAATGAGATGGGAGTGTGAGCCTCGGGGCTTTGGAGATACATTCAGGTTCTGGGGAGACTGGTTCACAGGGAAAAATGGGGCCCTCCCCTCCCCCAGGGTTTCCTCCCAGGTTTTACTCTTTAGGCAACCTGTGGCTTTACTAAGTATTCCTGAGAACAGAAGCGTTTGGATGGGGGAGGGTGCTAGGTGCCCTTCGGTCCTCTGCACTACCCCCCCCACCCCCCCAGCACCAGCTCACCCTGGTATTTGTCATGTCAGCAGGAGAAGGTCACCATGTTGTTTTTCTCACCCCCAGCCCTTCCTTCCTGCCCCAGTCCACATTTGTCCTCCTATTTGACCTTAATACTTGCCCATGGCTTTGGACCAGGGAGTCAGGGGGGCTGAGAGACTTCGCTTGTCCTAGCTCAGCAAGGGGCCGGTGAGAGTGGGAAAGGGGGATGTGGGGGAGGGGCGGGGGCCTGAACAGCACTGCTTTCTGGCGGTTTCCTCCTGTGTTCTGAGCCCCGCTCACCCCAAGTATCTGCTCAGTCATTACCTTCCCCAACTTCAGAATTGGAGCAGCTCGGAGACGGGCTGCTTTGTGCTGTAGGGAGCCCCTGGAGGTGCCCTGCTCGGTTCAGAAGCCCGGGAGAAGCCAGAGGCTGCAGGCTGGGAGGGGTTCCAGGAGGGGGCAGGGGTGGGCTGGCTGGGCCTGCGCATCCTTGCTCCTGCCCCTGCCCATTCTTCGCTCTTTGCTTTGTCCTCAGTGGTCCCAGGCTGCACCCATGGCAGAAGGAGGGCAGAAACCCCACGAAGGTAAGCGGCACCCCCACCCCGGCCCCCACCCCTGCTGCACATGGATGGGGTTCCCTGATCCCCCAGGGGATGGGTGGGAAGGTCTGTTGGGGCGGGGTTGTGGGGGTAAAGGGGCATAGGAAACTGGGGCCGGGGATCTAGAAAGGATCTAGAAAGGGGATCTAGAAAGGAAAAGGGTGAGTGCCGAGAGGTTAACCCTTCAGTTCCGGGGGACTCTGACCTACTCAGACCGCTGCTAGAAATAGAACTCGTGGTCTTTTTCTTCTGCTCTTTCCAGTAAAATTTTATTTGAAGAGGGAGCCATGAGCACAGCCAGGAAGATAAATAGTATCCAAGGATCCCAGATGACAAGGGTGGTGTCCCTTGCTCCCCCCTGCTCCCAGGGGAGGATGAATAGTCCATGTCCCTTCCAACCCAGTCAGGTCCCACCTGTGGGGTCTGTGTGGTGGCGGCCGTGACCCTTGCTGTCTCGATTGCTGGCCGTGCATGAGCTGGAGGTGCAGAGGGTGCAGCCTCGTGGAACCCCCTCCCCGCCGGTGTGCATTCCTCTGGGGGTAGAGAGGGAAAGCCCGACAGCCTCCCCATGCCCTCCTGAGGAGCAGGTTTGGGTGCTTGTGAACTTCCCTCTGGGTCCAGCAGAGGGCTGGCTGTAGCTCCCAGGAGCCCCGCCCCTCTGCCCAGCCCGAGTCCGCCTGCCTTTTGTTCGCTGTGGTTTGGAGTACGGATCCTCCCATTTCTCCAGGGAAGCCCTGGCTCTCCCCAGTACTGAATGTAGCCTCTACTCCTGTGTTCTGCCTCTGAGAAGGAGGAAAGGCCCTGGGGGTTTTTCTCCAAGCGAGTTTCCCAGACCCAAATCAGGTGGCCCAGGTGGTGGCCAGGGCCAGTGTTTACACTCCCCAGGCTGTTGGTAATGCCTGGCTGGTTTTGCCTCCTTCCTCACCTGGGAGGGAGGGGGTCCTTTCCTGGACCCAGGACCTGGCTTCCCTGCTGTGCCACTGACAGTCCCCCCTCCCAGGGTGCACCCAGCCCCCTCAGCTTCCAGTGGTCTCTCTCTGTGGTCTGGGAGAGGCGAGACAAATGGTCTTTGTCTGCTGGGGAAAAAAGGTTGTCTTCAAGAAAGAAGGAAAGCCACGAGCCTGAAGTTAGAGTGTTTGTGTACCCATGCCTGAGAAAAAAGCAGGACAGCTTTCCTTGGAGACAGTGGCTGGGGTGTGATGGGTGCGATGAGGTTTTCCTCTCCACCTCCTGGGGGGCCTCAGGGATCCCAGGGAGCTTTTTCAAGAAACTCCCACCTTGGATCTTTTTATCGTCAGCTACCAACTCATGACCCAGGCCAGACCATTCTGCTGTTCTGTCCTTGTGGCCCCAAAGTCTTGGCCACCCTGTTCCCAAGCAGGGTGAAGTGTCAGGTCAAGAATTCTTGATTAGTCATCTTCTTCAATATAGACTTGGCTTAGAAAAGGACTTCTTCAGGTCCCTGCTCTGGTTTATACTCTTTTTGATGACGCTTGATCCTAACCGTTTTGGCAGTGGAGAGTTCTGTGCCCATTGTCTGGATGGGGAAAGCAGAAACCTCAGACTAGTCTAGGAGCCTCTTTTGTTCTCTTTCCTGTTTTCACACTTGTAGCCTCCCCCTCTTCCCCTCAGCTCCTCACATTATCCTTAGTCTACTGTGTGCCCCCACCACCCCCAGGCTCATCTTCCTTTATACCTCTGCCTAGAGTAGTGAGGGGAGGCTCACCTATGGCCTCTGACAGGGAGGCAGCTGGGGGTATGCACTTCAGATGCCATGGTGGGGTTCCAACCTTGTGTCTCCTGGGCTGAGAAAAGGGCACTTGTTCTTGGGGCTGGAGCTGGAAGGGAAAACCCTCTACTTCAGCCTCTTGTTCTGGTGTCTTTAGCGATCAGCCCAACCCACTTACACAGATGTGCAGAGCCTCAGGCCCAAAGAGGGAGGAACTGGCCCAAGGTCACACCGAGTCCTGGCCAGGGCCCAGGCTTCCTTGCTAGCTGGGTGCTGCTTCTTCCCTTCTGTATAGGGGACGTTCATTTCAGGAACAGGATTGCTCTGTGGTGGTGGTGATGGAGGGGTGATTGGGAGCAGCAGACCAGGCTGCAGTTTGAAGCAGCCATTTGGAGTCCTGACTTCATGTGTTCTCAAGGGCCCCGCCCCTGTGGCCCAGAATCACCCCTTCATGCTCCGGTGCACCCCAGGCTCCACGGCCAGCCTGGGAAGTTGTCTTTACCCTGGTCTCCCTCCAGATCAGCTTCTAGAAGCGCTCTGTGACTGCAGTGGCAGCACCGTTTTTTCCATGATGCAAGCAGTTTGCCCTCCTGGGTGGGGTTATCGGTGGCTGGCAGGGCCAGCGCAGTGTGTCCGCCCACAGCCACCTGCTGATTCCAGGCGGACCCAGCCCCTGGGCCGATGCCCACTGCCTCCTCAGCCCGTATCTGGGGAGGGGGTCTGGCAGGTGGCAGAGTGCCCCCCAAGGCTCCCCTTCTGTTTCACAGGACATTGGCTTGGGGAGGCTTTGATGTTCAGAGCCAAGTTTAACTATGTGACTTAATGGCAGTGTGGCCTTGGAGCCAGTTACTCAGCCTCTCTAAGCCTCTAGTTCCCCATTTGTAAAGCCAGGGGGAGGGTGGGTCCTACCAGAAGCTCGCAGTACCATGGGGGGAGAATTGTCTGGGGTAACATCACGGACTCCGGTACACAGCGCCAGAGCACAGAAGAAGTGCTCTTTAAGTAGCTGTTGGGGGCTAATGGTGCAGCGGTTGCTATGGGGAGGTGGAAGGGAAGTGGAGAGCAGATTTGCCAAGCTGGCTGTTCCTCCTCTCACGGGAAGCTTAGAGATCCCCAGCATACTCAGACTGCCCTCTGGCCTCACAGTTGACCTAGGGATTGGCTTGACTGTCATGGTGTGAGGCAAGGGGACCAGATATGGCAGGCTGACTCCCTTAGGACCTGACAACACCATTTAATCTTTAGAATAAACACAGGTCTTCATCATTGTTGGCGGTGGAAAGCTAGGGAAGGACTTCAGCCATGGCCTGAGACACTTAAGTTAGACATTTTCGCATGGCGGTTACCTCTCACAGAAAGGAGAGGCCTTACAGAGCTGGGTGGAGAGAAGGGCCGGCCATCTCTTATGTGACCTGCTGGGCTCATGTGTCACCCTTTTTCCATGCAGTGGTGAAGTTCATGGATGTCTACCAGCGCAGCTACTGCCGTCCCATCGAGACCCTGGTGGACATCTTCCAGGAGTACCCAGATGAGATTGAATTCATCTTCAAGCCGTCCTGTGTGCCCCTGATGCGGTGCGGGGGCTGCTGTAATGATGAAAGTCTGGAGTGTGTGCCCACCGAGGAGTTCAACATCACCATGCAGGTGGGCACCAGCAGGGAGCCGGGGTGGGGACGGGGGCGGTGCACCCTCAGGCTTTGGCCCCAGGTGTTCCCTGGCCCTTTCCTGGGCAGCTCTTAAAGGGAGGAGCTAGGCTTGCCTTGCCCAGCTCCTGCCGTGGAGTCAGTCAAGGGGAGATGCGGGCGTCTGACCCTCTTTGGAGAAAAAGATGCTTGCGTTTCTGAGCCCAGGTTTCCAGCAATCCCTGATTACCTCCTCCTCCTTCCTGGCCTCTGCCCCCTGGGCTCAGGAGGGGGCTGACACCTGTGACAGGAGCCCCTCCTCCCTTCCTCTCTTGGAGGAGGACAGCCCTACCTCCTTGGGGGCTCTGTTTGGGAAGCTGGATGAGTCTGGTCTGTGGGGAGTTTAAAAAGTCAGTCTGTTGGTGCTGCCTGGTGATGGGGCATGTCTCAGCCTGGATGGGGCTGGAGGGAACTCTTGAGACCCCAGGGAGGAGTGGGTGGCTCTTGGGTGGCTACTGGGGGTAGGGTGAGGCCTGGAGGGGATAACAGGAGGGGAGGGAGGGGGAGAGGCAAGAACCCAGGACCTGAATTCCCAGCCTGGCCAACCCTGCAGACATGTCTGCCCTCAAGAGAAGCAGGGGCTCCTTGAGGTCAGCAGGGTGGGGGGAGTTGGGGTGGGCCTGAGGCTCTTTCATAGAGCCCTTGGTCCCCTCACACTTCCACCACTCTTTCCTGCTCTGTAGAACCCCTGGGTGCTGAGTGGCAAGAGCCATGGGGTTTCCCACCTGGGTATGGCTGGCTGGGTCACTAACCTCTGTGATCTGCTTCCTTTCCCTTCAGATTATGCGGATCAAACCTCACCAAGGCCAGCACATAGGAGAGATGAGCTTCCTACAGCATAACAAATGTGAATGCAGGTGAGGCTAGAGTCTTGGAGTCATTCATTCAATTAACAGCAGCAGGGGGCTTGTTCTGGACCAGAGTTAAACATGTTCCAGAGTGAAGCATGTTAACCCATTTTCACCCTCCAGCTGTATAACTGTGGGCGTTTCGGTTTTATTTTAATGTGCCTCAGTTTCCACATCTGTGAAATGGGCACAATAACACTATTACGTACTGCCTAGCATTGTTATAAGGATTAAGTGAGTTGTTATATGTCAAGAGATTAAAACTGTACTGATGTATCATAAATACTATGCTACTATTATTGTTACTATTACCATCTGAACTCCTCTCTGTTTTATTCTTTTCTTTTTCTCTACCCACTGCAGACCAAAGAAAGATAAAGCAAGGCAAGAAAAGTAAGTGGCCACAATTTTCGCCCTTCTCCGTCTCCTTGACTAATTGTCTTGGTTTGGGGCTCTTGGTTTCCTCTCTCAGGGGGTTGGGGTCTGATGGCGGGGGGGTCACCTGAGTCTGAGAGTTGGTTTCATGGGGACTCGTGGTGGCAGCAGCGGGATGGAGCAAGTCCTAGGATAACAGCTCTAGAATGACTGACAAAACCCAGCCTGGTGCCTGGAGCTTCCTTTGGAAGAGACGATGCGTCTCCGGGCCATTCCTGGCCGGGATTTGCGGTCTTGGTGTGTGTGGGGCCAGCATGGACGCTGGCTCCCGGGCCTGCTCTAGCCTCCCATCACCCATGGCAGAGAGAGGGAGTGGGTGGCAGAGAGGCCAGCTTTTGTGTGTTAGAGGAAGTGGCCTCTTTCAGTGGCTGCAGTGGTGGTGCAGTTGGACTGGGGGGCCAGCTGGAGTGTTTTCTTGATGCGTGCCCTCCTGTGGGAGTGAGACAGGCCAGAGCCGCTCAGCCCCCGTGGCCAGGGAGAAAGAGCTGAATGTTGGCTATCTTCTGAGGCTTCTAGTTGCTCAGTGTGGAGGGCCAGGTCAGGATAGAGCAGTGGGGGAGAGGTCTGGGGGCCGTGAGCCTTCAGGATGGGGTGAGCAGCTGGCACAGGAGAGAGCCTGCAGGCGAAGAGACTGAGAGAGAGTACCTCCCGCCCCCCCCCACCGTCCCATCTGACCCCCAACGCTCTGGTGACACAAGCCCCCGAGGCCTCGACCCCTTGCCTCTTCCCTAAGCCCCCAGCTCCCAGTATTGCTGTGGCTCCAGAGCAGTGAGTGGGGAGAGCAGGTGCAGAGAGAATGTGCGAGTGAGTGCAGACCCTCCTCCTTCCAGTATTTTCTCCCTCTCCTCCATCCCTTCCCCCCTCTCTTCTCTCCTGTGGTCCCCTGTGGCTGTCCTCCTGAGGGGTATTCTCAGCGGGGGGGGGCTGGTTCCCTTGAGGGGGACAGGCTTCAGCCTGCCCCCCGCCACCTGCCCGTTCCCCAAATCCCTGCCTTGCCCACAGGGAGAGTGGGGGGCTCGCCTGGGCTCGGAAGAGAGTCTGGTGAGATGGTGTAGCAGGCTTTGACAGGCTGGGGAGAGGACCTGCTGCCAAGGGCCGCCCAGGCCCCTCCTCCCCACGCCTCCCTAACTCCCACCCCACCCTGCCACCTGCCTGGGGCTCCCAGGACACCCAGCCCCGCCTCTCGGCCCAGGTTATGGCTGGGCTAGCTGGCGCCTTTCATGTGCCGCCCTTGGTTTTGTGCCAGCTCCAAGATAGCTGCTCCCCCACAACCGGGGTTCACGGAGGCAGGGCCCCTGGAGGGACCCCCTTGCCATTGTACTTGGACGTGAAGAAGGCAGAAGGTGCCTGGAGCATGCGCCTACACACGGCCCCCCCTTACCCCTCAGCCAGTCAGGTCTCTGACTTCCTCCCCAAATCCTGGCCTGCCTTCCAGAGGCCCTGACCTTCAGGGTCAGACCTGTTCAGGGCTGCCGGGCACAGAGCCAGCCCTCTACGCTTTGCCCCCCTGCCTGGGACCAGGAGACACCACAAGTGTGGAGGCCTGCAGGTCCAGGGTCCTCCACCCAGCCTCTGGTCCCCCCTCACAGCCTTGCTAGGGTGTGGCTAAAGTGGGTGAAGCCCCACCCCCCACCCCAAGGGTGACTAAAGTGAGACGAGGGTGCCTTCAAAGTGCCCGCCACCCTGTCCCCATCCCGCCTGTGTGCCCGTGTGCAAGCTCTCCCGCGTGCCCCGGAGTGTGTCCTGCGTCCTGCGCCCCTCACTGCTTCCTTTCCTCTCCCCTTCCCCCTTGCTTTCTCTCTGTCTGTCTCTGTTTTTTTATTTTCCAGAAAATCAGTTCGAGGAAAGGGCAAAGGGCAAAAAAGAAAGCGCAAGAAATCCCGGTATAAATCCTGGAGCGCGTACGTGGTGCCGCTGCCGTCTCATTCCCCCCCGCCCGGAGCCTCCCCGGCCCCCAGTCAAACTCCCACCTGCAGGACCCCAGAGCTCCCCCTCCTCCCCGTCCCCTCCCCGGCTCCCGGCCTCCCTCCTCCGGCGTCTCTCTCTCACTCTCACTCCACTAATCGGCACAGGGGGTAGACATGGTGGTGGCATTACCAGTCCAGGGGGGGAGGCGGGAGGGTGGGCAGAGTGGGCCTGCAGGATTCAGGGAGGGGGTCTCTGGCTTGGCTGGGGCACCGCCTTTTCCCTCACCCACTGGGCACTGGTGGCGGGCCCATGTTGGCACGGGTGCCTGGCACGGATGCCTGCTCACCCAACTGGTTTCCACCGCTCTAGGCTTCCGCACTTCTCTGGAAGCTGGGGGGCGGTGTGGGGAGGGCGGATGTGGCGTGAGGAAGGGGCGCAGATGACAGGAGGCAGCTTGTTGTTGCTGAAGGAGGATGTGGGGGCAAACACCCCTGTGGCCCCTCCTCGCGGACTTGGGGCCTCCAGAGGGGAGCCCCGTATTCCAGCCCAACCCATGGCACTGCCAGGAGCCTTCCCCAAGAGTGGCCTCTTCCTCTGGGTTTGAGGCGGTGGGGAGCCCTCTGGCCACCAGCGGCCTGGCCCGTGGACCCTGCCTCTGGGCCTAGCCTGCTGTCACTCCCTGCCTGCCTCAGCCCTTTGGCGGAGGGGCCGGGGCGTGAGCCCTCACGCAGGGAGAAGCTGGCCCTGATTGGCATCCCTAGCAGGTTGGAGAGTCAAGGTGCTTTCTCAGGGGTGGTAGCCGTTGGGGCCCCGTGGCCTGAGACTTGCATTTGTGCCCGTGGGATAGCCCAGCCCGCTCCTCGCACTCTGCCCGGCCGCGTCCGCCGCTTCCTGCGGGCCGGCTTCTAGTTATTGCTGCCTCTTTCCGCCGCTCTCTCTTGTCTTCCGCTGTGGCATCGGCGCCTTCCAGGGCGTGGAAGGGTGTGGGGGCCCGCGAGCCGGGTGGGGGTGCAGCTACGGACGTGGTAGGGGTGTTGCATGGATTTTTTTTCTCTCTCTCTGCTGACGCTCTAGCTTAGATGTCTTTCCTTTTGCCTTTTGCAGTCCCTGTGGGCCTTGCTCAGAGCGGAGAAAGCATTTGTTTGTACAAGATCCGCAGACGTGTAAATGTTCCTGCAAAAACACAGACTCGCGTTGCAAGGCGAGGCAGCTTGAGTTAAACGAACGTACTTGCAGGTTGGTTCCCAGAGGGCGAGCAAGTCAGAGAGGGGCTTTGCACAAAGATGGGGAGAGAGAGAGAGAGAGAGAGAGAAAGAGAGAGAGAGAGAGAGAGAGTGAGCGAGCGAGCGCGCACTTGAGAGTTGCCAGCTGCTTGCTCTGCTTCTAGCTGTCCGCCTGGTGACTGCCGCCTTCTCTGCTCCTGGGGGGCCCCTGTGCTGGGCGGCAGGCGCTGGCCAGCCTGGCGGGGCCCGTTCAGAGCTTGCCCTGGTTGCCTGGGTGGGCAGGCCAGCGTGGCTTCCTGTGGTGGTGTGGACGCAAGCTGAGTGTTGTGTCCTGTGGTCCTGCTCCTGGTGGGCTGTTGGTCCTGATGTTGTGATGACTACCTTTGCTACTAATAGGGAGGGCCCGTCTGGGCATGGGGGGCATGCTGCCTCTACAAAGTGCAGACAGCCGGGGGGCTTCTGCACCGCCTCTGAGGTCCACACTGCTCGGTTTCTCATCCCCTCAGTGTCTCTCCGTGGGGACAGGGGTTGAGTGCATCCTCAGACTGGGGGCCTGGAGGGCATGGGCCCTGGCTGTTGGTTTAGGGCAGATAGGAGATTACTGTCAGGGCACAACTGATACCATAATACTCCGGTCATCATGGCAGCAACCCAGAACAGCCCACCTGTTATTTCCAAATGTCCTCAGGATGGGTGGCTGGAAGGAGCCACACCCATTCTCCTGATACTAGATTGTGAGTCCCTCACGCCTGGGTTTTATTCATCTTTGTGACCCCCGGGTGTCTGTACCTCTGTCCCTTGTGCACACCGGGGGCCAGGGAAGTGTCAGGTGGGTGAGTGAGTACATGAGTGATTTTCAGGGGTAAGGAAAGGAACAGGAGCCCATGACTGGTGGTTGGCAGTCTTTTGATACCTTTGATGGTGTTTCAATCATCTGGCCTGTGCTCAAAGGCAGGGAGCCCTCTGGGCCAGCGCAAGCTTCACCCTGGGATGAGAGGCTTTTATGGGGATTCCCAGGCAGGGCCAGGGCCAGGGCTGCCCGCCCCCCCCAACCCCCCCAGCTAGTCCAGATGCCTCTTTAATTAACAAGGTCCTTCGAATGTGGCTGTCTCCTGCATCCTCCGTGTTCCTGTGGCTTGTGAGTGTCGGGAGAGGCTGGGGACCAGGCTGCGGGGTGTTGCTGTGGGTTCTGTCTGTCTTGGCAGTACGTGAAGACCGAAAGTGTACACTCTGCTGGGGGGGTGGGGGCTCTGGCTCACCCCAGGGCTGGATGAGGGGGTCTCTGCATCTCCCAGGGCCTCAAGGAAGATAAAGGGCTTGCCATCCTGGGGTTACCATGGTGATGATTCTGTAGAGGTAGACTGGGGGATGTCTGCAGTGACCTGGGGACCAAGTGAAGTTACCCAAACCCCTCCTTTGATCTGGCTGTATGGGGAATGTCCGTCCTCAGATTGGAAGCTTAGGTCCCCATTTCTAGGCTTTCAGAAGGGAGAGTCTGCTCTGGTCCTTCCTCACATGGGGAGGGTAAAAGGTGAGCCGCCCAGGGCCTGACGCATGATGGGAGAGCTCCAGGAGTCCCCTTTGCTTCCCCCACCCTAAGTTAAATAGCACATTGAAAAGGAAAGGCAGTCTGGTGCCCGGGGCCTGACGCGGAGGCCTGGACAGTGGGCACAGACGGAGAGAGGAGGTGTGTCCCTCACCTTCCCGGGGGCCCCAAGCCCTGCTGGATCCCCGTCCCTCAGGAGCCTCCCTTCCCCAGCTGGCTGGCCTGCTTGGCCCCTGCACAAGCCCATCCTTTGCTCTCCCCCACGCGCTCCCCCAGGCCAGCCCCATAGGGACTGCCCTGAAACATCTCCAGCAGGGACGCTTTGCTGATTAACTCGGTCCAACTTTGCTCACCCGTCAGCTCTTAAATGTCAAGCAGGGACCGTTCTCGGGGACGTGTTCATCTGTTGCTTGTGATGAGATGTCATCCTGTCTTTGTCCTGTCGCAGCTGGGCTGTAAAGTCCAGAGGGCAGCCTGGGAGCCCTGGGCTTAGCTCCTGCTCAGGCAGTGGTGGTGGTGGGGGGAGCCCTTGGGCAGGGGCTCCCGGAGGCTAGGACTGTGCTTCCTCTGTCTTCTCCACTGCCGCCTCGGGCTACAGAAAGGAGGGGGCTGCAGCCTCCCCACCAGAGCCCCTCCCCTGGCCCTGACCCCCAGCCTTTGTCTCCCCTGTCCCCGCAGATGTGACAAGCCGAGGCGGTGAGCCGGGCTGGAGGAAGGAGCCTCCCTCAGGGTTTCGGGAACCAGACGTCTCACCAGGAAAGATTGACACAGAACGACCCATAGCCGCCGCCACCATACCACCACCACCACCACCATCATCGACAGAACAATCCTGAATCCAGAAACCTGACATGAAGGAAGAGGAGGCTGTGCGCAGAGCACTTTGGGTCCGGAGCGTGAGGCTCCGGCAGAAGCATTCATGGGCGGGTGACCCAGCACGGTTCCTCTTGGAATTGGATCGCCATTTTATTTCTCTTGCTGCTAAATCACCGAGCCCGGAAGATTAGAGAGTTTTATTTCTGGGATTCCTGTAGACACACCCACCCACATACATACATTTATATATATATATATATTATATATATAAAAATAAATATATATATTTTATATATATATAAAATATATATATTCTTTTTAAAAAATTAACATTGCTAATGTTATTGGTGTCTTCACTGGATGTATTTGACTGCTGTGGACTTGAGTTGGGAGGAGAATGTCCCCGCCCAGATCCCGACAGGGAGGAGGACAGAAGGAGAGAGTCTGGCATCATCTTTTTGTCCCTCTTACAGCAGCCAGGGTCCCCTCCCCTGTCTGGGAATGCGCAAGGCCAGGGCACGGGGGCAAACTTGGCCTGCTTTTGGGAAGACCGACAAACCCAGCCCTGGCCCTGAGCCTCTCTCCCGAGTCAAACGGACAGAAAGACAGATGACAGGTACAGGGGACGAGGACGCTGGCTCTGACCAGGAGTTTGGGGGAGACTCGGGACACTGCTGTGCTTTGGAGACCCCCTCCGCGCGCATCTTGCCCCCTCCCAGGGGCACTGCCTGGAAGACTCAGGAGCCTGGGCAGCCTTCACCTCCTCTCACCCGCTTCCGAGATGCCCAGGAGGCCACCGACATGTCTCAGCGAAGAGAAGAGACGTCGATGGAGGAAGGGCCACCCCGGTGACAGCTGGTCCTCCGAGGGAAGGGCCTCTGCCTTGGCCCTCTCCCAGTCTCACTCCCCGGGTGCAGCCCAGGAGGGCGCGATGTCCTCAGACCATTGAAACCACTAGTTCTGTCCCCTCCAGGAGACCTGGCTGTGTGTGTGTGAGTGGTTAACCCACCTCCGTCCCTCCATCCCACCCTACCCAACCCGACCCAACCCTTCCCGCGGCATAGAGAGACAGGGCAGGATCCCCGTGCCCACCCTGGAGGCAGAGAAAAGAGAAGTGTTTTATATACGGTACTTATTTAATATCCCTTTTTAATTAGAAATTAAAACAGTTAATTTAATTAAAGAGTAGGGTTTTTTTCAGTATTCTTGGTTAATATTTAATTTCAACTATTTATGAGATGTATTTCTTGCTCTCTTGCTCTCTCTTGTTTGTACTGGTCTTTGTGTATAAAACTCCTGTTTCCAGTCTCTCTCTCTGATCGGTGACAGTCACTAGCTTGTCCTGAACAGATATTTAATTTTGCTAACACTCAACTCTGCCCTCCCCCTTCCCCTGGCTCCCCACCACACATTCCTTTGAAATAAGGTTTCAATATACATCTACATACTATATATATATTTGGCAACTTGTGTTTGTATATATATATATATATATATATATATATGTTTATGTATATATGTGATTCTGATAAAATAGACATTGCTATTCTGTTTTTTATATGTAAAAACAAAACAAGAAAAAATAGAGAATTCTACATACTAAATCTCTCTCCTTTTTTAATTTTAATATTTGTTATCATTTATTTATTGGTGCTACTGTTTATCCGTAATAATTGTGGGGAAAAAGATATTAACATCACATCTTTGTCTCTAGTGCAGTTTTTCGAGATATTCCGTAGTACATATTTATTTTTAAACAACAACGAAGAAATACAGATATATCTTAAAGAAAAAAACATTTTGTATTAAAGAATTTAATTCTGATCTCAAAGCTCCTCCTGGTTTCTCCTTCTCCATTGAATCTTTGTTCCAGACTTTCTCCTGCACCCCCCTTCCCTCCTCCCATGGGAAACATGGCTTTTGCCTGAGGTCTGGGAAAGGGGTTCCAGGTGTATAGGCTATGGGGTGACCCTCTTCATTGTGCTGGGGCCAGAGTCCTTCCATTCTGGCTGGGCCGGTCCTGGGGGAGCTCATCCATTCTTTGCCATCTACGGAAACTGGGGAGAGAGAGAGACAGCTCCTTTGGAGCCAAGGTCCCTGCAGTGAGTAGGGCTGCCTTCAGGTACTGTGTGATCCAGGTGCTGGCCCGTGTCGGGGAAGAAACTAGCTATGTGTCTGGGCTTGCTTCCCACAGGACACTAAGGGTCTGGGTTTGGTGCTGGAGCCTTGGCTGCAACAAGCTGGGAGTAGGAAGAAGTACTCATGTGGGGCCTGTAACCCCAGGGTGTGATTGAGTTTTACATGGTGGTTCTCCAGTTCCTTGAGCCTCTGGAAGGTGGGCCCAAGTTCTGCTTGCCCCTAAGTGGACTCCCTGGCTTGCCTTGCTGCTCAGGGCTGTCTCACATGCAATCCCGGGGAAGGTGGAAGCTGTCTGGGACTTTGGCATTTATGAACAATGCTTCCAAACCCACTTCTCTAGCTTCTTTTATTTATTGGGCTACCAGCCATGGTGCCAGAGCTTGGGATGCTGTTATGAATGAGACACAATTCCAACCCTCATACGTCTGGTGAGGGTGGGTGAAAAGACAGAGAAGTGCAATTTCACAAATAGAAGAATACATAAAAGATGATGGGATCTTTTTTTTTTTTAATGGCCATGGGGCAGGGGGAATCTTAGTTCACTGACCAGACCAGGGATCAAACCTGTGCCACCTGTAGTGGAAGCACAGAGTCCTAATCACTGGACCTCTAGCGAACATTTAGGGTTTGGGGGACATTTGATCCAGCTTGGAGTGGGGAAGGATTGAGGATGGTGGAGTCTAGGGGGTCTGCTTATGACATTACCCTTAGGTAATGGTGGGTGGGAAGGAGATGACAGAACAGGGAGGGGAGGGTGGAAGGGTTGAAACGGACATCGCAGGCGGATGTGGGGGTGTGAGAAAAGGCATGGAGTAGGGGCTCAGACAGGGAGTGGGTAAGGGGTCAAAGGTGAGAGAGAGAGGCAGGAATAGCCCCTGCCTGCAGTGCCCACGGTGCCAGGAGCCTAGACCTGGGGATGAGCAGCAGTTGAGGGGTTTTAAAGAGGGAGCGTACTGGCAGGGAGGCCATAGGAGGCTGTTGTAATCCTCCCAGGGGAGAGGCCCTGAGAGTGGTAGAAGTGACTTCCGAGGCTGATCAGGGAGGGCATTCCCTGCCTCTTCTGGCCACGCTGGGGGCAGAGGGGGCGGGGGAACAGGAGGTGAGGTCCCTGCCCTCAGGCAGTTTTAGATCTAGTTAAGTGCTCATTTTCCAAGCACTTGCCACCAGCAGCTCTTCTGTTGGTTAACAATCCACACAATGGCCCTGGGAGGTCAGGTTCTTGTCATCCCGAGTGGATACTTGCCTGAGCCTCTACCTGGCCTCCCAGGTTCTTCTCTCGCCTGCACTTTAGTTGGCCAGAGTGAGCCTGTTAAAATGTGAGCTGAATCATATCACCTTTTGGCTCAAAACCCTGCAGACTCTGTTTTATTTGGAGAAAAAAGCCAAAGTCCATGCAATGGCCTTAAAAGGCCCTGCATTATCCATGTTGCCTCCATCTCCCTGACTCAATGACCTCTGACCCCACTTTGGCCACTGGGCTCCAGCCACACTGGTTTCTCTGTTCCCGGGACTGTGGGAGTGCTCCCAACTCGGGGCCTTTGCACATGCTGTCCCCTCTTCCTGGAGTTCTCTTCCTGCAGACATGACATGTGGGGCTCTCTCACTTCTCAAGTTTTGTTACCTTCTCAGCAAGGCCATCTTAAATCAATGCATTTATAGTCAACATCCCTTCTTCCCTCTGCACTTGGGGTCCTTTTTTCATCATCTCTCTTTTTTTTCCCATGGCACATGTGACCACCTAACGTACTCCAGAACAGGACTGCTCAACAAAACTATGATGTGAACTACATACGTAATTTAAACTGTTCTTTGAGCCAGATTTTAAAAGGTAAGAAGAAACAGGTGACATTTCATTTAATCATACATTTAACTTAACCCCCACATATCTAAAATATCATCCCAACATCGAATCAATGTAAGAATGATTAATGAGAGATTTTACATTTTTCACTACTACATCTTTGAATCTAATATGTATTTTGCTTTCATCAAACATCTCAGTTGGGTGTAGCTACATTTCAAGTGCTCAATATACACGTGAGGCTGTGACCATTTTGGAGAGTGTAGCTTTAAAATTTACCCTCCCCCTGTCTCTCCAACTACTAGAATGCAAGCAATGTGAGCACCAAGATTTTTATCTGTTTTGTTCAAAGTTGTATCTCCATCTCCTAGAACGGGCCTGGGATGTAGAACATGCTCAATAAACATTTGTAATCTGACTGACATTGTTGACATTGAGGCTGGGTGACAGAGGGTTTATTTCATCCCAGGACTGTGGATGGTAGGTGATGGCTGGCCCTGGCTGGGGTGGTGGGTAGAGGGGCTTGTTAACAGGTGGAGACTTGAGCAGGGCTGGGTAAGGGGATTAGAAGCCTTCTTCTCTGTGCCAGGCCCTGGCTCCTCTTTTTAGCCACCCTGGAAATGGGGCTCATTATTTTCCCTCGGCAGATGAGGCTCAGAGAGATGAAAAAACTTGCCTGAATTGACGCCCAGCCAGTAAATGGCCAAACCAGAATTTAAACCAGCTTTTCTGACTCCAACTCCAGTGCTCTTCCCACCTCACCACAGCTGCCCCAGGCTAGGGCAGAGCATCCACAAATAAAAACGAATTGTCTAGACCGAATACAAACAGGCACAAGAAAAGTGGGACAGGGGGAGGATGTGGTGGTGGCCAACCCCACGGCTGAAAGCCAAATTCCCCCAAGTGTGGTAAGGCAAGGCAAGAGATTTCTCTAGGGGCTGGACCTCATCAGTAGAAGATCCGAAACCTAAGCACGAAAGGGATTGCAACATGCGGCCTCGGAAAAGAGAAACAGTCTTTAAATAGACTTGGAAGGAAAGAAGGATAAAATGTACACACTGCATCCCCCAATTGTAGCAGACCTCCTCATGCACCCCCAGCAGCCTTCCTCAAGGACCTTCCAAGGCCTAGCACCAAGCTGTCCCAGCTTTTCTCCCCACTGTGGGACTCACACACTCCCCTCTGGTCTGGTACTGTCTCCCCAGAGATCCAGAACTCCTTCTCTTCTCTGCTCTGCCCACCCTGAGCCCTTTGCCCTTTTCCCCTAAGGGGCAACCTACCCAACTCACAGCTCCAAAGGCCCCAGGAACACTTGCTTTTCTCAGGAACCTGCCAGCCTACTCTCTTCCTTCCTGCAAGGAAGCTGGATAGATCCACACAGAACTTGGTGATTCTGGATTGGTTTCATGTATTAGGACTGCTGTGGTGGCTTGGATCCAAATATGGCTGCCAGCAGCTCTTCCTAGGCCTGCATGCTGCAAGAAGAAGCATCTACTTCTCCTCTGTTGTACCTGGGGCTGGCTGTGACTAAGAGGATGTGGCAGAATAGATGTTCTGGACTTTCACGCCTCAGCTTTAAGGGGCACTGCAGTTTCCATCCCTCCCCCTGCCTTAGAAGGCAGCTGCCATGCTGTAAGGAAGTTCAACTACCCTGCTGGAGAGAGGGGCAACGTAGAGAGAAAGAGAGGGACTCAGGCAGCCCCCAGCTGTTCCAACCACTCTAAGCTGAAGCCCCAGAGAAGTGACAGAGGTCATTTTGGATTCTCTAGCCCCAGGTGAGCCATTTTGCAATGACACATAAAGGAGAGAAGCCATCTTCTTCCCAAATGTACAAAGTTGTGAGTAAATATATAGCTATTGTTTCAAACTGTGATGTGTTGGTGTAGTTGTTACCCACTGATCATATCTGAACTACCTAAAGGATCATTTCTTTGGATCTAGGACTTTTGTTCCTTCCCATCCATGAGGCTTTAGTATATGCATGATGGTCTCAGGGGATAGAAGGAGGTTCAAGGAAGGAAGGATATTTATTTATTTAAAATATTTATTTGGCTGCATTGGGTTTAAAATATTTATTTGGCTCTGTCAGGCAGGATCTTTTAGTTTCACATGAACTCTCCAGTTGTGGTGTGCCGGCTTTAGTAGTTGTGGCTCATGGGCTCCGGAACAAGCGGGCTCAGTAGTTGCTCTACAACATGTGGGATCTTAGTTCCCCAACCAGGGATTGAATCCACATCTTCTGCAATGCAAGGTGGATTCTTAACCACTGGACCACCAGGGAAGTCCCAGGAAGGATATTTATAAACGAATCAGAGTCCAGCAGCAGTCTGCCCTGGTGGGAAGACTCAGGGCAAGGGCTGACCCAGGAAGGACAAAGTATTGTCCAGATCTCTAGAATGAGGAGAGTGACTCAGTTTTATTGAAGTCTCACTAAGAGAAAGTGGGCCTCACTTACAGCATGAGGGAGAGAGGCTAGAGGCTGAGAAGAACTGGCAGAGAGAGAAGTGCAAGAGATTTGGGGGAAAAGGCTATGGAGTCTTCTCGTTCCTTTCCTTCCTTTTATCCATATGGACTAGCAACCATATATTTTATGCCCTGTTGCAGGATGGACTCTCACTTACCAGGACCATCTTTAGCGTGTACCAGCCTAAAGATGGGGCCAGATGAAATGACCTTTGGGAGTCTCCATCACATTGGCCTCAGGGTTCTTGGGAGGAAGATAATTCAGCTACATGCACAGGACATTATCCATCAGGACATGGGGAAAAGGGGGAGGGCAAGGAAGGAATCAGTAAATATGTATAATCTGCTTGGAAAGGGAAAATGCAAGGCAAAGATAGGGCCTCGCTGAGCATCTGCAGAGGAAGGGATGGGAGTCATTCAGAAGGGGGATGAGCTAGAACCAAGGGGAGCAGGGAGTCAAAGGAAAAGGCCCCACTGGGCATAGGTGTCTATGGGAGGAATACTACGCCTGGTCTATTCAGGATCATGAGATCTGAAACAGGTTTTAAAAAGTTGAATTTGCCTTTTGGTGATCAGTCTGTTAGTAAAGAAAGTATAAGTACTCCCCAGGGAGCTCCCAGTCTGGGGGTGGTGCGGTGACACGGTCCTTGCCTTCAGGTTGCTCCCTGCCCTCCTAGAGTTTCTAGTCTCAGGAAGAAGACAAAATCCCTGCTGTCAGACATTTATTTATTTAACTTAAAAAATTATTTATTTATTTTTGACTGTACTGGGTCTTTGTTGATGGGGGCAGGTTTTCTCTGCTTGCAGCAAGCTGGGGCTACTCTCTAGTTGCGATGCATGGACTTCTCACTGCAGTGGCTCCTCTTGTTGTGGAGCACAGGCTCTAGAGTGAGCGAGCTTAAGCAGTTGTGGCATGCGGGCTTTGTTGCCCCCATGCATGTGGAATCTTCCTGGACTAGGGACTGAATCCGTGTCCCCCACACTGGCCGGCTGATTCTCAACCACTGGACCACCAGGGAAGTCTGGACATTTCTTTATTGATAAAGATGGAAAGCATTCTTAGGAAGGCACCCCCAACCTTCATTTGGCTGCTATAGATATTCGGAATCATGGGATATTGGTGCCTGAGGAGCCCTTTCAGGGCCTGCAACCTTCTCCGCCTCCCGGCACATGTGTACAGTCCCCACAGGACTTCTCTCTGTACTGTTTTCAAGCCAACAATGGCTGGGCCCTGATGTTTCCCCACACATCTCCTGATGCTCTCTAGGTCTGGCTCCAAGTCGGGCAGATGCCAACATATACCTCCCTCCTGGGGCCCTGCCTGACCCCTCTGAAAACCCCATTTTGTTACCTCCTAGGACTCCATGTAGGGAGACTGTGTCCCCACTTTCCACCCCATTTGCAGCTGATGCAGTCATCCTGAGGCCGGAAGTCCTCCGGGGGTGCAGTGATGGCCTTTGAGGCCAGCCCGAAGCGACCTCTCCTCACATGCCCTGCCTACTGCCTCTTTAGAGCCCAATCCAGGCTGCTTGAAGGCCCGCCAGGACTTCTGATGGACCTAGATGGGAATCCTGGGTTGGCCACTGGCTGAATTAACTCCCTGGGCCTCAACTTTCTCATCTCCAAAATGGGAACAATCATGCCTGCACGTAACTTGAGGGGAAGAAGTGATGTTGACGTGCAAAAATACCCAAACATCGCCCGGTATGTAGGGCGTGCTCACAATGGTCTTTATAATTATGCTGTTGTTTCTAGTCCCCACGTCAACGCCTTATTCTTCTCCTACTTTAATATAATTTGGTTGTTTTTTCCCGCCTCATTTTTTAATTTTTAAACCAAAATACCATGGCTGGGTTTTATACCCATCTTTGCAAGTGTTCATCCCTTCTCCCCTGCTGAGGAGTGAGGCAAGCCAGGCCCACAGGAGTGTACATCTCAGAAGCCCTCCCAGGAGGACTCCAGGATCTTTGGGGGAAAGGTGTGTGGTACCGGTAGGGGTGGGGCTCGGTATAGGGGGGAGAAGTATGCTTTCCTAGGGAGTTGGCAAGCTAGGAGCTGGCGTCTCCTGGGGCAGCAGCAGGAAGATGACTTCTGGGGAAATAATTCAAAGAAGGTGTTGGCATACCTGTTTGTTTTTGCCTTCGAGAAGAATCTCCACCTCCCCACCCCACCCCAGGTCTCTCTGCTTCATTCCCCAGGGTTTCCTTCCCAGCTGCTCCATCTTTGCTCTTCTCTGTCCAGCTGGAGAAAGAGATAGGTTGGCTGGGACTGGATTCGGGGCCTGCTGGGCCCTGCGGCTGGGAAACGTGGGGCAGATGGCCCCTGGCAGTTGCTACATCCTCTCACTCGGAGCAAGACGCCGGGTCACAGGTCTCCTTCCGCACAGCTCACACACTCACAAGTGTGACAGGGGTCACCACTCCCAGTCACAGGGCGATGGCCTGGTTGGGTAAGGGTTCTTAGGGCGGGGGCTGTGGGGCCCAGCTGAGGGATCTGGCTCCTCAGGACGATCTCCCATGGGGCTGGGGGGTGGGGGGCTGACCTGGCTGGAGTCCCATGACCCTGCACTCCCCTCTGGGAGCTGCTCACTGTTCAGCAATAATAAACACCTCGCAGCTATTAATAACCTGCTATCTGGGAGCTGCAGAAATGTTAGCACTGGGTCCCTTCTGGCCCAGCCTGGCCTGATAGCCTGGGTTCAAATCCCGATGGCGAGTTCTGGGCCCATGATGTCCAAAACCCAAGCCCTCAACATAGGCCCAATCCTGACAGCTTCTAAACGTGTCTTTGGACAAAACTACCTTTTTGCAACTCAGCTGTCTCTTTAACAGGTACTTGAGACCTGGGGAAACCTGGATGGACTGAGGGTGGTGACTGGCATGTAGTAAATGCCCCAAAGGGTCAGGTATTGTTGCTGTTGTGACTGGGCGTGGAGTAGTAGGAAAAGAGGGTTTTTTTAAAAAAAATTATTTTTGGCTGTGTTGGGTCTTCGTTGCTGCATGGGCTTTCTCTAGTTGGGGCCAGTGGGGGCTACTCTTTGTAGTGGTGCACCGGCTTCTCAGTGAAGTGACTCTCCTTGTTGTGGAACACAGTCTCTAGGCACACGGGCTCAGTAGTTGTGGAACATGCGTTTAGTTGCTCTGCGGCATGTGGGATCTTCCCAGACCAGGAGTGGAACTTATGTCACCTTCACTGACAGGCAGAGTCCCACCCACTGGACCACCAGGGAAGTCTGGAAAAGACGGTTTGTAATTACACAGAGTTAGGGGCTGTACTTCTGACATCATTAGTATTTTCTGGCTTTGTGACCCTGGGTAAGTTGCTTGACCTGTCTGGGCCTCATCGTCATGATTTTTCATATGGGCTTGAGGACACCTATCACCCAGGTGTTAATGTGGATTAAATCAGGTAATGAATATAAAGTGATTTCCTCTTAAGAGGGCTCAATGAAGAGAGTACTTGTTGGATGAATGAATGAGTGGACATTAGTCACATCACTTTGCCAGGGTCCCCAAGGGCCAATACGGATTCTCTCTCATCAGCCTGGGTACTCCCTGAGGATGAGGGTGTAACTCTGAGCTTCCTCTTCGAGGCTGATCTATAGTACTCAAAGAAGGCTCAGCAGTTTAGGTGGTTTATTCCCTTGGTTGGTGTGGAATGTGGAAACAGCCAGTGTAGAAACCCACAGGGAAAAAGAAACTACTTTCTTTTCCTCTGAGTCATGAGGTGCAGGCAGGGCCTGGGACCTAGCACTGAGCTCTCCTCCTGGGTCTGGGGAAGGGGACGTCTCTGGCCACAAAGGCTATGAGAGCTCAGGCCAGTGGGATCACCCCCTTTCCTTCTGGCTGTGGCCACCGTAGCCACACCCTTGGCACTGCCTGGCTTCAGCAGCCACACTAAAAGCCATAACTGTGGGTGTGTGTGTTGGGGGCTGCAGGCAGGAAGGCGGGCAGAAGAGACGTGAGGGTGGGGGAAAGCTTGACTCAATGCTGGTAAAACCCTCCCCCCACCCCCGGCCCCATGATTTCAGAGAAACGGCCTCCAGATGCCGGTGGTGTGCCAGGCCCAGCCGTTGGCGTTTGCCTAACAGGAAGTTTCCCTGAAGACCATCTTATCTCGACTGGCCCGGTGGGGCTGCTGAGAAGGGGCAAAGGAAGTTGTTGGCCCCCCCTGCCTACCACCACATGCCCACTCCAGAGGCCGTCCCTGGCCTTCCCCATCCTAGCTACATTTGTGGGGTTGGGTGGGGTGGAGGCAGCCGCTCAAGCTGGCAGTGGCTGTGGGTCTGAGGACTGCCTCCTGAGGGCTGACAGGGTCCCTGTCAGCCTGACCTGTTGGGTCTGAGGAGGACCTGTCCTGGAGGCATTTTGCCAGATATAGCAGATGAAAATACAGGATGACCAGTTAAAATTTCATTTTCATAGTGAATCTGAAATTCACAGTAACTGAGTATCCTGTAGTTAGGCAGTCCTGCCTGAAGGGAATGGCTGGTCCTTCCACTCAGGAGATTCCTTCAGGTGCTTCAATGCTTCTCTCCTCGCCACCCTTCTCATTGCTCTGCCAGTGAGGTTCCCAGTGCAGATGTAGAATTCGGGCCCTCCTTCCGGATGTGTTTTCCATTTCTGCCCACAGCAGAGATAGAGTCTCCCTCCTCAGATGTGGGCTCCCTGAGGGAGGGGCTTTGTGTCTCCCCCTCAGACTGGGAGCCTCCCTGTCACCTCTCTCTCATCACTGGGTGCTTTCTGGAGGCTGAGCCACCCCCCCCACCCCCACCCTCCCCAGTCATCAGGTACAATACAGCTGACCTCACCACAGGTTCAATATGGCCTTGAGCACTGTGACCTGGGGGAGGCCTAAGAGAGCCTGCTTTTTAACAACCTCCATCTCATCTCTTCTGATCATCTGCCAGCGGGAATCCTCATCCCCAGCCTTGTTTTTGCAGGCAGCTATCTCAAGAAGTCCCTCAGGCTCTGGAAACTTACAGTGGAAAATTTTCCCTGGGAGTCACCTGAGCTCTGGCTGGGATTCTGTCACTGATCAGCCCAGTGACCTTGGGAAGGCTTCGGTCCCCACTCTGGGACTCAGTGTCCTCATCTGTGCAATGGTGATGGATCTAGCTTGGTGAGCTTGCAGAAGTGTTTTCCAAACTGCAAGTTGTCATTTGTCAATGGGTCATGAGGTCAGATGAGTGGTTGGCCACCAACCAGATGCTTTTTCTAAAATATGGAGAACAGGGTCGAAAATATTCAGAGAAGCTCGAACGTGGTAGGGGTAAGTATTGTTTCTTGAAACCTTTGGGGTATGTGTGTGTGCATGGATGTTTAGGGAGTCCCGTGAAGGGTGTATGTTTTTTCACATGGGTTATGGTAAAGCATAAATGTCAGGAAGGGCTTACCATGGTGGCTCAGTGGTAAAGAATCCCCTTGCCAATGCATGATCCCTGGTGCAGGAAAATCCCATATATGCCTCAGGACAACTAAGCCAATGGGCAGCAACTACTGAGCTCATACGCTGCAACTTTTGAAGCCTGAGCGCTCTAGAACCCAAGGTCTGCAACAAGAGGAACCACTGCAATGAGAAGCCTGCCCACCGCAACCAGAGAGTAGGCCCTGTGCACAGCAACAAAGACCCAGGACAGCCAAAAAGAAATCAAGAAGTCTTTAAAAAAAAAAAAAGTCAGGAAGGTGATATCTTAGAAGCTGAGACAGAAGGGTTATAGGGGCAGTCAGAGACCCAGAAGAGGGTGTCTGCTCCTTCTCTACCTCGTGGGTGCCAGGCCCCCATGCTGGCAAACTCCTCTCTAGGGCTCTTTTTAAAAAAATTATATTTATTTATTTATTTTTAATTGGAGGATAATTCCTTGACAATATTGTGTTGGTTCCTGCCTTACATCAACATGAATAAGTTCTTCTAAGTACTAGCCTCACCTGGGCCTGGGTCCATATCCCCAGAGGCCAGGCCCCTCCAGGCCAAGCGCTTTCAGGGGCTAGTCATGTTCCATGGCCTCTCAAACAGGAGAGAGTGCCGGGATCTGTAACTGGTAGTGCCCAGCCTGCCCGGCTCCAGTCTCGGCCCCCCAGTAACACTGGATTGGGAAACCGACGTGCCCGCCAAGTGGAGAAACGCTGACCCTCCCTAGCTTTCCCAACCACCTTCCACCCTACGAGGAGGCCTCGTGCTCATTAACCCTTCCTGGGGGTGGGGGAGGTGGCCCTCAGCAGGAGTGGTGGGGTCTGGGGGGCGGTGCACACAACAGATAGAGGGTGGAGAGCTAGGGACCCCCTGCTGTGTGATCTGGCAAATACCTGGCTTTCTGAAACCCTGCCCTGTCTCTCCTCTAGGGAATGCGATCTAGGTGCGACCCACATTCCTGGGATGATTTGAGGTAAAACAGGTGGAAGATGCGAATAGCATCTCAGGTCTGCTCATCTCTGTCCCTGTGGGTGTCAGCACCCTGGCATCCAAGTCACTTGTCATGAGACAGGCAGAAAGGGGAGAGGGGTCAGACGCATGCAAGAAGGGAGGAGATTTGATTTGAAATAAAAAGGAACTGAAAACTCTTGACCTGTGGGGCTTTCAAACTGAAGGTTACACAGCTTTGCTTGCTTCAGAGAGCCCCAGTCTGAGGGGAGACACAGCCTTGCCCTCAGAGAGCCCCAGCCTGAGGGGAGACACAGCCCTGCCTCAGGGAGCCCCAGTCTGAGAGCAGACCAGCCTTCCTCTAGGAAACCCCAGTCTGAGGGGAGACACAGTCCTGTCCTCAGGGAGCCCCAGTCTGAGGGGAGACACAGCCCTGCCTCAGGGAGCCCCAGTCTGAGGGGAGACACAGCCCTGCCTCAGGGAGCCCAGCCTAAGGGAAGCCCTGTGGAAGTCCACCTCCTGGGCTTTTCCCCTAGGGATGGTGGCTTCAGAGGGGCCCTGGAGGTTCTCATTCAGCTGGTTTGGGAAGAGCCCGCCAGGGTATTATCACCTCTTCTGCTGCTAGCCTGTAGCCTTAGGTGGGATCAGGAAGGTACCAGGAAGGAGTCCCCACCTGTGCCGTGGCCCCCATCACCCTCTCGGCTCCTGCTTTGCTGACTGACCACGGGTCTGAAATCACTTCATGAAACTCACCTCTTAGATTATGGACTAGAAGGGGTCTTGGAGATCGGAGAGTCCCAGAATCAGAGAAGGCAACTGAGGCCCAGCAAGGGGAGGAATACTTCCTGTGGTCACACAGGGAGTAACATCAGAGCCCAACTCCCATACCCTGGCTCTGAGCCCGAGGGAGACTCTGGAGGATGTGGGGCCAACCTGCATGTGCGTGCATGTGCGCGTGTCTCTGTGTGTGTGTGTGTGTGTGTAAGAGAGAGATGAGCCATTGTGGGTCCTCTGTGAGCAGACGTGTGTTCACACAATATCCTCTGCGCATGGTCTGGTTCTTCCTGTGTCTGTATAGGGTGGAGGCAAGGGGAGGGACAGCCTGGACCAGGGATACCAGACAGGTCTCACCATCCCTATGCCAAGTCCACCTGGCCCAGCCCTCTCGAGACCAAGGGCAGAGGGCAATGAGTCACAGATGACTCAGGTGCTGGAGGCTGCTGCCACGCGTGGCACGTGACAACCAAGAAGAGCCGGACCTGTTCTGGGACAGACAGATGACCCAGGAGGCTGACCTTGGGAGTCTCCTTCCCTAGAGAACAGGGGCCTCTCATTTGGGCCTCGAGCCTGGGCCCCTGGAGTGGGGCTGACAAGAAGCCCATTGGTTTCTCCAACGGTTTCTCCAAGCCTTGAACTCACTGGCTGGCTAAGTGGGGTGGGAGCAGGCTGGGACGAGCCTTCGCTGACCTCCCAGAGCTGTGGGGTTAGGGCCAGTATCCAAGGGAGAGAGTTTTCCTGGCCGTGTGGAACTGGTGTCTTGCAGTGCGCCCCCACCTTCCCCGCCCTTAGAGCCCAATGTCTGCCCATGATAGCCCTGCCTTCTTTGTCTGAGACTAGGAACGCCAAAGCCTCGGCCAGCTCCTTGAGACCAAGGCCTGGGCCACAGGGTGAGACAGTCTGGGCTGTGGACAGCATCCTGGGGTCGACTCTGATCACGTGACCTGGAGCTGCACAATTTTTTTCTTGAGGCTTCCGCCCCACCCTCTGTACTATGAGGGGCTGTGTTTGAAAGCTTGGCGGTTCCTCTTAGCTTATCCCTTGTCAGGGCTTGAAGGCTGGGCTGAGGCCAGGACCCAAAAGATGCCCCCTCCCACCACCCCTATGCTTGAGGTGGGGGCCTGGGGAGGGCCTGGCTGTGGCAGGGGCGTCCTGGCCCAGCAGGCCCACGCCCCAGGGGCTCTGTCCACCCAACACACACTGATGATTACAGGGTGAGCGACCAGCACCAGACACTGTAATCTGCTGCCCTCCCTCCTGCCAAGGGCCTGCTGTGGGGTTTCTTTCTGCTCTTTACAACTGTTTTCTAAGAATCCTGGGAAAGGAGAGGTCCTTATCTCCATGGGGTGAAGCTAAAAACAAAAATAGGTGAGGGGAAGGAGGGAGACGGGGAGAGAGGGAGGGTCAGCAAAGGGGTGGGAGAGGAGAGGGAGGGAGGGAAAGAGGATGAGGGGGCGGGAAGCAGAGAGAGGGGTAGCTGGACAGCAGAAGGCTTTTCCCTGGTTGACAGACTGAGGAAGAGGAGAGCTGCAAGGGTAGGCCTGTCCATACTCTACCCCTCAGTCCCGAGCCAAGACGTGCCTCCTCAGAGAAACCTCCCTGACTTCATTAGCCAATGAATAAAGCACCCCTCCCCATCACTTTCCATCAATCACACCATTTCATGTGGAGTGTGTGTGTGCTCAATTAAGTCCGACTCTTTGCGACCCCATGGACTGTAGCCTCTGTCCATGGAATTCTCCAGGCAAGAATACTGGAGTGGGTTGCCATTTCCTTCTCCAGAGAATCTTCTCCACCCAGAGACTGAATCTGCATCTCCTGCTTTACAGGCAGATTTTTTGCCGCTTGAGCCACCTGGTAAGCCCCAGGTGGAAATGTGGAAAGGGAGAGTCAAATTCCTGCAATGGTTCCCCATTTTCTTTCTTTTTTTTTTTTTTTTTTTAAAAACCTCTATGATTCCCACACAAAAACCTGCCCAGAGATACCAGCTTTATTCATAACTGCCAAAACCTGGAAACAACCAGGATGTCCTTCAGTAGGTGAATAAACTGTGGTACATCTAGAATGGCTCCCCATTTTCCTCAGAGTAAAAACCAAGGTCCTCACAATGGCCTTCAAGGTCCCACATGATCCCTTTCAAATTTGGTTGCCTCCCCCAATCCACCTTCTGCTCCTCTCCTCCTAACTGTGTTAACCCCACCAGCCTCCTTGCTGTTCTTCAAACATATCAGGCCTGCTCCTGCCCCAGGGCCTTTGCACAGCCTTTCTCCTCTGCCTGGAATATTCTTTCTCTAGATATCTGCAGGACTCCCTACATCACTTTCTTCAAGTTTTTATTCAAAAATCACCTTCTCAAGAAAGCCTCCCCTGAGTTTAAAATGGCAACATGCTTCCCACACCCTGTCTCTCTTACCCTACTTTTTTTTCTAAGCACTGACCACTAACAGTCTTGCTTTATAAAATGCAGTTATTTGTTATGTGTGTTGTGTACTGTCTCTCTCCCCAACAAGGACTTAAGTGACATAAAGACAGGTATCTTTGTTTTGTTTGGCTGTGTCTTGTGGCCTGTGGGATTTTAGTTCTCTGACCAGGGATTGAACCTGGGCCCTCAGCAGTTAGAGTATGGAATCCTAACCACTGGACTGCCAGGGAATTCTCTCTTTGTTTTGTTTTGTGGCTATACCACACAACATGCAGGATCTACAACCAGGGATCGAACGCCTGCCCCCTGCAATGAAAGAATTGAATCTTAACCACTGGACCACCAGTGAGGTCCCTCTCTTTGTCTGATTGGGCTGTATCTTCAGTCCCTGGAAGAGCACACAACACATCATAGGTATTCAATGTGTCGAGTAAGTGAAGAGCCTGCATCCCTGTTAGAGAGATCTTGACTCTGTCTGTCTCTACTCTTACCTTCTCTCCACTCCCCTATCCACCTCCTTTTTTATAATCTGACTCCCCACCTGGAATGCCAGTTTCATGGGAGCTGGGGCCTACATCTAGCTGGATGTTGGTGGTGTCAGACTTAACCCCTGGGGGCCTTCTGGAGGAGGTGGCCTGGTGATAGACCAGCCAGGAGGGAAAACATCTGATGCTTCCAGTCAGAAGGAAAAGACCACGTTTGGGGTGCTAGCATGGGGGAGAAAGAGGAAGGATGTGGCTGAGGTCAACAGAAGCCCAGGAGAGAGACCAGGCTGAGCCTGCGCCTGAGGCCGTGGCTGGTTTGGACTGTGGGTTTGGGGCACAGGGGGGCCTTGCAGGATACACATTTGGAGGAAGAGACTGAGTTTCTCAACTAGAATCCCTGGAGGAAGGAATTTGCTGGGTCTTCCTCTGGGGTTTGCAGTGACAGGCACAGGGGTGGTGTCACCCTGTAATCCAGGAGGCTTCCAGTGGGAGCTCTGGCTGCAGGATCCATACCTACATTTCCTGCAGAACATGGCACCTAGAGTGTGATTTTTTTAAGTTTTAAAAAATACATATATTTATTTATTTGGCTGTGTTGGGTCTTAGTTGCAGCACCTGGGATGTTCGTTGCATCATGTGGAATCTTTTGTTTTAGGGCATGGATTCTTTAGTTGGGGCATGTGGGCCTCGTTGCCCCGAGGCATGTGGGATCTTAGTTCCCTGACTAGGGATCAAACCCACGTTCCCTGCATTGCAAGGTGGATTATTAACCAGTGGACCACTAGGGAAGTCCCAGAGTGCTGGCTTTGTATTTGATTCCAGCTGATATATATATATATATATATATATATTTTTTTTTTCCCCAATAGAACGTGAACGTGAAGTAGCTCCGTCATGTCCGACTCTTTGCGACCCCATGGGCGGTACCTACCAGGCTCCTCCATCCTTGGGATTTTCTAGGCAAGAACACTGGAGTGGCTGCCGTTTCCTTCTCCAGGAGATCTTCCTGACCCAGGGATCGAAGCTGGGTCTCCCGCATTGTAGGCAGACGCTTTACCGTGTAAGCCAATAGAAAGGAACTCTTATTTTTTTAAAAAAATCAAAATCTAATAACTATTATTCCCATAATACAGAGATGGAATGAGAGAGTGAGCAAGAGTTAAAGAACCACACACAGTAGGCACAAGGTCTCCCTGCCAGCCCGCTGTCCCTGACCGCTCTCCTTTGGCCCCGGGGGAGAGGCCTGGCCGTCTGCCTTACAGTGTGGAAAACCCAGAAGGAAAGCGGTTTTGAAATTCTACTCATGACTGATACCTTTCTGGACATTTTTGGCCATTGTCAGAGTCTGGCCTCTGCTTCCCCCATCTGTCACAACCTCCTTTGAATTCTTTAAAAGGCTCTATCTTTTGTTGTCATATGGATGCACTATTATATAGCACATTCAAACGGGACAGGTTTTGTGAGCAAAGAACGTTGAGCTTTTCCCCTGATCTACAACTCGTAACCCTTGGTTCCCTAGGAACCGCTTACTCTCCTGAACCTGTGAATGGTGCCTCCATCACCACTGTGGCTCGGGCCTGAAGCCTGGTGTTCATATTTGATCAGAGCTTTTGCTTTATCTCCCACATCCAACTCTATCAGCAACCCTGGGGCCTGTTCTGTCTCAAAAATATTTCCATCTCTTGCTCCCCCTTTCCCACTCTCTGGCCTGGGCTCCGTGGCTTTCTTGGTTGCCCCCTCCAGCCCCTCCAATTCTTGCCCCTCCCAGCAGCCAGGATGAGCTTTGACAGCACACACACAGTGACCTGCCGTCTGCTTAAACCCTCCCTGTGTACCGTAAAGCCGGCCCTCCTCATCTGCCTCCTGGCAACCCCTTCCATCTCCCCGAGGGGCCCCTCACCCCCTGCACACACCGACCTCTCCATTCCTGGACGGATCAGTTTCATGTCTGCCTTGGGGACTTTGCTCTCCTTCCTTCTGGGAGGAACACTCTGGCTCCACACCTTTGCATGTATGCCTTCTCCTCACCTTTCGGGACTCAGATCAATGTCACCTCCTCCAAGAGGCCTTCCTTGAACACCCCTCCCCCCCAATGTAAATTAGATCACTGAGCTGTTCAATGATTACCCTATTGACTTTCTTTATAGCATTTATCCCTAGTTGAATTAATCTGATGTGTTTACTTGTTTATTGTCTTTGTCTCTCTCACTCTCTCTCTCTAGGATTCCAGGAAAGCAGGGAACTTGTCCAGGTGAGTTATCACTGTATGCCTGTGTCCAGTGTTTGGGGTTCAATACATATTTGTTGAATGGATGAAGGCTCCAATTCTGCCTTTGCTGAACTTCTAGTGATTTTGCAAGCTCTCTTACACAATCAGAAGCTTGGTAACCTGTTTGCACTCTCATTCCAAGGATTTTAGGCCTGCTTGGCCAATCAAGTTACAGCTCATCAATTCTTGGCGGCCCCACCCCTGTCAGCAGGACACAGAACCCACAGTAGGTCCTTGGCGCCTGCTTGTGGGATTGAGTTGGTTAATGCCTGGCCCCTGTACTGATTATCTGGGCAACTTCAAGCGAGTCAGTATATGTTTTGTTGTCTCCATTCCTCACCTGGAAAGATAAAGAGCTTTGTACAGATGGTCTCACATTTCACAAGGGTTGCACACATTAAGACCTCTGGGGTTCCCACTGGCCAGTCCGGGTGAGGAGAGTGAAGAGAAGGGAGAACAGGTGGAGGTGGTCAGGCCTGGTGGGAACCTTCAGGTCCCTCCAATGAACCCAGAAGGCCTCCTGGAGGAGGAGGAACTGAGCTGTGGAGTGGGGAAGGGGAGGAATGCCGAGGCAGCCAAAAGCACCCCTTCTGGTGGGTTCTCAGGTATTTATGACCCTTCCGGCTAGTTGGAATGCAGGTGTGGGTTTGCTCTCGGACTTCGGGCTCTGCTGCAGGCCTCAGGCTGGGGAGACTTTTAGGAATGTGCCCCTTGCCTTCCAGAGCCACCTTTGGCCTTACCTGCTGTTTACCATCCTCTTCCTCCCCCTCTGTCCCCCTTGGCAGCCTGAGCCAGTGCCAGGAAATTGTTGGTCAAAGGTGAGGTCACCAAGGACCTGGAGAAATAGCAGGTCCTCATTAACCTTGTTTACCTGCCAGGTACCTGTGGCCTTACAAGGTTCTTCCTGCCCCTTCTCATTACCCGTGTCTCTTGCTCCTTTAGAAGTTCAGATTCACTGAGCAGATTTTGGTGGGGATTTCTTCATAACTGATCTTCCCAAGAGGCTCCCCATTTCTCCAGTTTCTGGTAAATAGTGTATATATCTCAGGTCACATCTCAGACCATGTGGTTATCTGGGTTTAGATGCTGGCTTCTCAGTAAGTCTGTAAGATCCTGAGGTAAGGACTATGCTCATTTGCCATTGTACCCCCAGAACCTGGCTTTTAACAATATCTTTTCAACAGTCGGATGAATGAGACTAATGTCATGGGTCTACACTGTAGTGCAAATCTCACCTCCTCTGGGCAGCCTCCTGGGATTACTTCCATCCTGGTCTATTACCCTCCCATTCCTAACTTTGGTCTATCCCACCTGATTTCTCCTTGCAGTTGCTCTCATATTATTTCAGAGGGCTGCATTTGACCGCCAGCGAGCTCTGCAAAGGCAGAGACTAGTCTTCTGATTCTCCCATCTTGCCCCTAATGGGTGCTCACCAACTAACTGGCCTGTAGGATCTGGGCCAAAGTGGGACCAGGAAGGTCAGATTATTAATCAAGTTCACCTATCTTTTTTGGGGGACTGTGCTTGGTCCCTGCTGCTGTGTGTGGGCTTTCTCTAACTGCAGCGAGCGGAGGCTACTCTCTAGTTGTGGGGCTTGGGCTCTTCACTGTGGTGGCCTCCCTTGTTGCATAGCACAGGCTCTAGAGCACATGGGCTTCAGTACTTGTGGCAGGCAGGTTCGGTTGCTCCGTGGCACGTGGAATTTTCCTGGACCAGGGATTGAATTCGTGTCCCCTGCATTGGCAGGCAGATTCTTAAACCACTGGTCTACTACGCAAGTTCTCATCTGTCTTTTTGATGAAAGAGTTTGGTCTTGTCCTGGCCCAACCTGCACATCATCACTCAGATCTGGGGTTCCCCTCTACGCGCAGTGCCGTTTTAAAACCACTGACATTTATTCATTTATTCACTCCAAAAACATTTGCCTGGGGCCTTGCATGTGCCAGGCACTAGGCTTGCTCTGACTCTGAGTTGGAGGTGATTCAGTTCCCAGTCCCCAGGAGTACAAAGCATTCAGAGAGGCGAGATATTTACCAGTGCAGTGCCTCAGCTTTGGGGCCAAACGCTGGGGCTGTCAGAGAAATCTTCCTTGAGGAAGTCTCAAAGATTCTTACTCAGCCGTTCATCTGGTGCAAGCAGTTTAAGAGAGCTTTTGCCCATCTTGGTCAGCCCAAGAGATGCTTGTAACCCATCTGTGATCCTGGTTCACAGGGAGGAGGAGGAAGATAGAGGTCATGCCCTGCATCAGCACCCCGTACCCAGTCATTGCCCCCCGAGGGATGAGAGCCACAGACACTGGCTGGCAGGCAGACACGCTGGGCTCAGACACGCTGGGCTCAGAGATTCCAAGGCCCTGGATGACTCCAGGCCAAGCTGGGTTCGGAACCCAAGTGTCCTGACTCCCACCCACTAGTTGCCCACCTGCCCTTGTCTTCACTAGGCCAGTGCTTTCGCTGGGTCAGCCCCTTGAGCTCTGGGCTGGGTGCTGGGCATAGATGGACGGACCCTCCAGGGCTCCCCTTCTTGCACAGAGAAAGATGGACACTGAAAGTGTGGTCCAGGCTGAGACACCTGTTGGAAGGAGGCGGGTATGAGCTGAGCCTCACAATTCGGGTAGAAGGATGCCCATCTTCGAGAATACGACTCCTGGAGACCTGAGTGCGCAGCCTGGCTCCATTTTTCATGGGCAGAGCAAGTTTATCAGAGGGAGAGAGGGGGAAAGGGAAAGGGGCCAGGAGAAGCCGTACTCCAGGCTGGACTGCCCGGCTGTGGGCCTGCCTGGGCAGGCTGCACGTAGCTCCCAGACCTTGTTTTCCATAGCTGCCTCAGGGCACAAAGTCCAGTGGGGTGATTTTGTCATCTCTTCCCAGGGCGGCCTTAAAGGGCCAGCACTTCCCTGGGGCTAATGATTACCTATTGGGTCACCAACAGCCCCAGATGTCAATGTGTGTAAGAATAGCTGGAAGGTGGGAACAGAGGGGTGGCCCAGGACAGGGCAGGGCAGCCCAAAAAGGAGGACGATGTCTCCTGTGAATGCCTCATGTTGGGTCTGGCTCCTCTGCATGCATGGGCCATAAGGAGGGACCTGGGTCTTTAAGGGCAAACAGCCCATGGAACTTGTGAGCCCCAAAGGGAGGGTAAAGTCCAGGGTGCTGCCCCCCCACCCCACTGACAGGAGAGCAATTTTTGGGGAGAGGAAAAAACATTCCAGGCTTGGGATTCCCATAGGTGGGAGGGGCTCCTAGCCACAGCGAAAGAAGGAGCACTTCTGGGACTTCAGGGGGTCAGACCTTGGCTGGGCAGGCCCCTCACCCTCAGACACTGGAAGGTACCCCAGACAGTGTCACTCCAGCCTTGGGAAACAGAGCACAAGTGATAATAATGAGAACTTTGTGGGACCCCTGGGACACTATATAGAGCCACCTGTACTCCTTACAACAACCCCCCGTTTGGGAGAAGGGTACAGACATCACCCTCATTTTTACCCACATGAAGAATGAAGCCCGGAGAGCTTATGTAATGGCTCAGGATCACACGGAGAGCAAGGAGCAGCGCAGGACTTGACCCCTAGCCTGGGGTGTGTCAAAGTTCAGAGCTTTTTGCCACTGTGGGTGATGGGCTGTGGTCTGCTGTTTCCTCGCTGGTCTGGCTCAACCAGGCCTCTGGAGAGCTTTCGAGATTTATCCATCCAGCCTCTGTCTCTCCTCCTCGTCCTCCCCGGGTGAGAACCTAGGTGCCCTGTGCTCAGCTGGGCTGGATCCACCCATCACCGCCTTGAGATCCGTGGCTGCAAGTGGTTGTGGCCTCCCTGCTGCCCTGGGGGCTCGGCAGGGACAGAGGCTCTGGGGGGCTTGTCAAGTAGGACAGGCCTGGAGGAGGCAGAGGGATGGACAAGATGACCCTCACAGGAAAGCCCCCAGGAGAAAGGCCTGTCCCTACCTCTGAGAAGGCGCGGCCTCAAACTCACGCTCCTGTCCTACCTCTGGTTCACAGAGCTCTTCAGGAAAGCTTTCTCTAGGTGTGTAAACCTAATGCCTTCCACGCCCGGCTGTGGCCTTCAACGGGTCTCACCTGTGTTTGAGTAAACTCCGGGAGTTGGTGATGGACAGGGAGGCCTGGCATGCTGCAGTCCATGGGGTCGCAAAGAGTCGGACACGACTGAGAGACTGAACTGAACTGCATTGAACACCTGTCTCAAACACAAGCTGTCGGTTTATCCTTTCCCAAGCCCTTTGCACAGGCAATTTCCTATGGGTTTGGCAGAGCAGTTTTTTTTTTTTCCATCCCATTAGACAGAAGAGGAAACTGAGCCTTTGCATGAGGAAGTAACTGGACACAGCAAGGTCTGGCGGCCGAGGCCAGCTCTTCCCTCACCTCCACTCAGCTGATCCTCCTGCTGCTTCCATCATGGACTCGGTTGTGTCCCTGCCTCAGGGAAACTTTCCCATCACATTCTGGCTGGCTTAGCAGTAGTGTTTTGCCTCCAGTTCTTTGACTTATTTTACTGTGTTAAGGCACACATAACATAACACTTACTGTCTTTACCATGTAAGATATAGTCCAGTTCAGTGGTATTAAGAACATTCATCTTGGTGTGCAGTGGTCAACACAGTCTGTCTCTGGAACTTTTATCTTTTCTGACTGAAACTCAGGACCCACTACACAACTTTCCATTATCTCTCGCTCTGCCCCTGAAAATACCATTCCATGTTCTGTCTCTATGATCTTTACTACTCTAAATTCCTTGCATGAATGAAACAGTACTTAATAGAATATCCTCCAGGTGTTCCCCTGCTGTAGCCTATTTTAGAAATCCCTTTCCTTTTAAGGCTGAATAATATTCCATTGTATGCATAGACCACACTTTGTTTATCTGTTCATCCATCAGTGTGCACCTGGGTTGCTTCCATATTTTAGCTGTTCTGAACAATGTTGCTGTGGGTTGCATGGATATACAAGTATCTCTTGCAGACCCTGCTTTCAATGATTTTAGGTATATACCCAGAAATGTGATCACCGGATCATATGGCAATTCTCTTTTTAGTATCTTCCATAGCGGTTACACCATTTTATGTTCTTCCCAGTGGAGCACAAAATTTCCAGTTTCTCCACATCCTCCCAAAACATGTGATTTGGGGTGTTTTGGATAGCAGCCATTCTAACGGGTGTGAGGTGGTATCTTATTGTAGTTTTAATCTGTGTTTCCCTAATGAACTGTGACGTTGAGCACTTTCTCATGGGCTTATTGGCCATTTGTACATCTTCTTTGGAGATATATCTATTCCAGTCCTTTGCCCATTAAAACTCTTTTCCTTTTTTGGCCGCACCACATGGCATATAGGATCTTAGTTCCCCAACCAGGGATTAAACCTGCACCCCCCCGGAGTGGAAGCAAAGAGTCTTAGCCACTGGATCACCAGGGATCCATTTTTGAATTGGGTTGTTTGATTTTGTTGTTGTTGTTGAGTTTGGGGAGTTCTGTTGTTGGGGAGTATATTAAACATATACTCTGTTTTTTTCTATATATATATTCTGTATATTAATTGCTTCTTGGATATATAACTTGCAGATATTTTCTCTCATTCTATGGGTTACCTTTTTACTCTGTTGATAGTATCTTTTGATACACAAAGTGTTTTAAAATTCCATGAATTCCAGTAGTTCTTGGTGATGTTGATGGGCTGCTTCATATGGCATTCCAGAGTAGCCCATATCCAAGCTTCCTCTAGACCTGTCTCCCTGAGTTGATGGCCTGTTTACCTGGCTGACCTCACTCATGGATGGAGAGCTCCCTGGAGCCAAGCTCCAGCCTGACTGAGGTCTGCATTTGCAGCATCAGCACAGGGCCTGGCATGTAGCAGATGCTCAGTGTCTGTTTGGTGAATGGGTGAAAATGACCTACGTGTGATGACAGATCACTCAGGCTGGGGTTTGGCGGAGGGCACAGGAGAGATGAGGGGCCCCAGCATTATGGAGAAATGGATACAAGAGGACTTCCCTGGTGGCACACTGGGTGAGAATCTGCCTGCCAATGTAGGGGACACGGGTTCGATCCCTGGTCCAGGAAGATTCCACATGCCGTGGAGTCGCTGAGCCCATGCGCCACAACTACTGAGCCCTCGCTCTAGAGTCTGTGAGACACAGTTACTGAGCCTGTGTCCTCCAACTACTGAGGCTCATGTCCCTAGAGCCTGTGCCCCACAACAGGAGCGGCCACTGCGATGAGAAACCGCATACCACAAGGAAGAGTGGCCCCAGCTCGCCCCAAAGCAGGAAAGCCGGCCCAAAGCCATGAAGACCCAACACGGCCAAAAATAAAAATAAAAAAAAATAGAAATTTAAAAAAAAAAAGAAAGAAAGAAATGGGCACGAGACAGCCTGCTTCTGCCAATAGAAGGAGGAGAGCAAGACGGTGAGGAGCACGGACTTTGGAGTTGGGTGCCCAGTTCGAATCCTCTCTTATTGGTTGCACAGCCTTGGGTGAGTTACTTAACCCTTCTAGGCCTCAATCTCTTGGCCATCTTTGAAATGGGAGTAAAAATAGTATCTAGTTTAGAAGATTGGTTATGAGAATCAAATGGCTTGTAAAACCCGGAGAATAGGGCTTAGCATATCATAAACATTATACAGGCTCTGGATGTTATTATTACTTTACCACAGTCTCAGCAATTTGAGGGCAGAGAACACATTCCCTATCTCACTGTGTCCCCAGCACCTCGCACAGTGCCCGACGCAAAGCTGGTGCTTGTAGAGTATTTATTAACGGAATTAAATTGTCTTTTGTCCACCAGGCAGTCCTTCTTAACTTCGACCTTAGTTTCTCCTACTACATCTTCCTGACATTCTTAGTCCTGTTATTCATGGTCCTGCTGCTCAGCTTAGTCTTGGCCTCTTTTTACCTGGAAAGGACCTCTAGGAAGGAAAACTGGTTCTCAGTCCTTCATACGGGGAGCCTGGGGCCAGGTGGGCTGGGTGGTTAATCCTGAGAGTGGAGGCTGGGGAAGGGCTGCCTCTCTGCATTTGTCCTTTGTATCCCCTGCCCCAAGTCCTAGAATCACAGAACCTCAGGGCTGTTCTCTCCCCGTGGAGGGACCTGAACTACTCTGTGCCTGTTCTCTGTGTGGCTTGCCAGCTGCCTGGTTTCCCTCTTGGAACTAGGGAATCAGAGAGAAGAGAAGATGTTCTGAAAGATGTCTTGTCTCCTTCCAGAGGTTCTAGGATGTGACTCTTTTAATATATCATTTACTTGTTTATTTTTGGCTACACTGGGTTTTTGTTGCTGCGGCAGCTTTTCTCTAGTTGTGGTGAGCAGGGGCTCCTCTCTTATTGTGGAGCTTGAGTTCTAGGTACGTGGGTTCAGTAGTTGCGGCTCCCGGGCTCCAGAGCACAGGCTCAGTAGTTGAGGTGTATGAACTTAGCTGCTCTGCAGCAAGTGGGATCTTCCTGGATCTGGGATCCAACGCGTGTCTCCTGCACTAGCAGGCAGATTCTTTACCACTGAGCCACCAGGGAAGCCCAGGATGTGATTCTTTGGATCATCTCCTTGGCACTGTTGTTACTTCCAGAGGCAGCTGGGAGCCAAGCCCTAAAGTAAGGGTGGAGGGACAGCCCTGATGCTTCCCCAGGTCTGGTGACAGTGGGACTGACTTCTCTGCATGCTGCCCCACTGCCCTCCATTCACTGGGCCCTGCTGCCACAGTCAGCTGTGGCAGCTGGGAGCCAGGCCCACGTGGACCTGGGCAGTCAGCTGTGCCCTCTGCCCAGGGGTCAGCCCTCCCTGGGCTCCTGAGGTCCCGAGTCCCCTGACGTCACTCAGATCCTGTGACTCGCCCCTCCCCACTCAGGAGGAACCTTGTGCCTGAAGACTTTGGTCTTTCCTCTGATGCTCTTGGGCAGAGTGGCTGGTGGGTCAGGTGCCAGTGGGTGATGGGAAGGCTTGGAGGCTGGCATGGGCCCTGCTTGGGTGGCTCTGTGTGTGAGAGCCATGAGTCACAACTTTCAGGCAGCAAGCAGGAGAGAGGGCAGGTCATGGGCACTGGATATGTGGGGTGTGGAAGGGGTGTGGAACCCAGGTTCACACCCCAGATGTTCCCATCGCCTGAGAAGCCCGGTAGCTGACCTGCATCTTCATGAGAGTGGGGCGGGCTTGTGCACGAGTGTGTGGTCTAAGTGTAAGTGCAGGGATGTGAGGAGGAGGGTGATGTGGAGGATGGGCAGAGTGTGTGCTCCTGGTGCCTGTACCGTGAGTGGGGTGGTCTGTGTTGGGAATGGGGTTGGTACTGGTTCTGGACTTGGGGGGCTAAGCAGAGGTCACCGGAGAGAGTGACCACAAAATTACAAGGTGCCTCGATCTCTATTTTAATTTAACCTCAGCCTCTGCTGGGGTCAGGTTGCTGGGTAACTGTTGGGAATGGGGGTAGAATTTAGGGCCTCCTATTGCCACCAACCACCACCTCCCCCAGCTGATGATTATCATCTGAACGATGATGACATAGGAGGGGAGAGACTTGTTACCCTTGGTCATCACACCTCCAGCCAGCAGGGCTGGCTTTTGGGGAGTGGTTTCTGTGTGTTTACGACTGTCAGTGTGTGTGTATGTGTTGTTTCAAGTCTGATTTATCTTTGTGTATATAAACATGTGTGAGCCTGTGGCCTGTGATGGGCTCTGTGTGTCTGTCACTTTTGAGGTGTGTGTGTTCCCATGTGTATATCCATGAGCTGTGCCACTGTATTTTATTTTCTTTTTTGACTGAGGGAGCATGCTGGAGTCACATTTTCCAAATTACACAAACAGAAACAGCATTCTAGAACTAAATGCTAACAGTCCCCATTATATATATATACACACACACACATATATACACATGTGTCTTACTTTGTATCATGTATATATTTGCTGTATATCAAAATAAATGCCTTTGATATATTATTGAAACAATTTTCTTAAGCAATTAAAAATGTAAACCATTTCTTCTAATAAGTTACATCTTCTGATAAGAAGATGAATCATGTTTTGATTGTTGTTGTTCAATCAGTAAGTTGTGTCCAACTCTCTGTGACCCCATGGACTGCAGCCCTCCAGGCTTCCCTGTCCTTCACCATCTCCCGGAGTCTGTTCAAATTCAAGTTCTTGAGTCAGTGATGCTATCTAACCATCTCATCCTTTGCCACTCCCTTCTCCTTTTGCCTTTAGTCTAGTTATTTGTTATCTTTCTTTCCCACTAGAATATAATGTTGAGGAGGGCAGGCATTTATTTGGTCTTCCTTGCTTACTGTTGTATTCCCAGTTCCTAGAACTGTGCCTGGCATGTAGAAGGTGCTGAAGAAATACATTTTAAGTGAAAGGGAAAGCATTTCTGAGAAAAGCATTTAAGAGGCCTGAAGGGTGAGGAGGCATTTACTGGGCCAACAAAGGGTAAGGACTGTTTAGATGGCAGGCACAGTATGTACAAAGGTCCTGAGGCAGGTGGGGCAGAATGCATTCTGGGAGCTGTCAGGTGGCTGGTGCAGCTGAATTTCTCTGTGCATGTGTGTGTATGTGTGTGTGTGTGTGTGTGTGTGTGTGTATGTATGTAGGGCTTTCTCAGTCATTTGAAGGAGTTCACAAAGTCATTGAAGAGTTTCAAGCAAAGGAGTGACATAATTGGATTTGTGTTTTAAAAATATTCCCCATTGTTGGAGGAGGCTGGACTCTGGTGTTGGGTTGAGAGGGTAAACAGCAGGACTGGGTATGGACCTGGTACCTTCCTCCAGCGAGGCGGTGGCTCAGCCTGGGGTGGTGGCCATGAGGATGGAGCTCCTAGGACAGAGTCAGGAGCTTTTTCAGCAATGGACTTGGCCGAGTCACCATGATAGGCTGAGCTGAAGGGGTTTGGGAGCCAGGGGAGAGGGTGGTGCTGGGAGAGACTCCAAAATTTCTGAGTTGCTTAATTGGTTGGCTGGTGAATCGAGTGTTTCCCATGTGCTGAGCGATTTGCTAACTATTTCGCTCTCCCAATTAATCTTCACAGCCCTCTGAGGCGGGTCAGATGATAATCCATGAGGAAACGGAGGCGTAGAGTGATAAGCCCTCTGCTGTAGGATTTAGACTTGGCGCTGTGAAGCCCTCCTATCTAATAACATCAAGGCTTACACTTGGCTGGTTAGGATGGGGATCATAAAATAATTAGATGAATGCAGGGTAAATATTTCATTTTGATTGGAGACTCATGGATGCGCTAACATTGGCCTGCATTTAGATGTGTGACTGGGTCCCTCCCCTGGGCCCAGGCCCTCCTGAGCCTTGAATGGTCTTTCTTGCATAAACCTCCCCGTGACTCTCTGTCTTCTCTGGGTTCCAGTTCTGGTTTATTTAAAGTAGAGCTAGAACATTGTACCTCTTAAGAACCACTCAAGGTCAAGATTCCTATAGATGTTTAGACCCTCCTGCTCTCCCAATAGCCCTCTCCCCCACAAAAGCCTGCCAGCTCCCCTCTTTACCGTCTGTCTGTTTTCCACTTGACTCAGTGGCAATTTTTTTCAGTGGTTTGCTGTTACCAAACCTTCCAAAGCATTCAACTTGTATTTTTTTAATTAAAAAAGAAACCTTTTTCTTTTCACAGTCATATTGCATTGCTTTGTGTCATATTTAATTAAATTACGTAATTACAATAACGAGTGCAACTGGCAGACAGATTTGGGGACAAACACAATGGCTCTTGGGACACAAGGGGCTTGACTGGTGGGAGTAGAGACGGACAGGCATGTTGGAGAGCTTCCCCAGGGCTGGGGAGGGGGGCTGGCCCAAGCCCTCCCTGCAGAGGGCATCGATCTTCAGGCTTCTCAGCGGCAGTGCAGAGCTATCAGATGAGGCCTCAGGCAAGGAGGGCCACCAGGTGAGAATGTGGGCAAGTGGGAGGACTGTCCCTAGGGTGACACCCCGTTACATTTAACCAGAAGATGAATTCTGTGTTCAGTATTAAGTACACATATTCGGAGCCCTCGGGAATCAATATGAAATGCTATGAGTGGTTTAAATGCTCAGTTTGATTAGGTTTAAAGATTATGCTTTGTATCTCTATTAATAATGAGTGGACAGGGCTGGCAGTTCACTCTGGAACTTCTCATTTTCCCAGGTCAAGCCCTGGGAAAGACAGTAGTAGGTAGCACCTTTGGGAGTGGCTGAGGAGTGCCCTGTTTGTTATTGAGGTGTCTGCTGTACCTGGCGAGGCTGGACTCCATCCTGAAGGCCAAGTTTCTGCCTTTGAGGAACGTCTATTCCTAAAGAGAGTGAAGGTGGTGAGATTCCCTGAAACCGTAGGGATCTGGATCCAGGTGCTGGGAAGGGGGAACCTTCCGGTTGGGCTGACAGGTTGTGTCTTGCTCTCAGGGCCACTGGGGCAACAGAAGAGCAGGGACAGGATGGTGCTTTTTTGATTCACATTGCCCACCTGGCCCAGGGTGGGACTCAACAGATGGGGACCTCATCTGAGAGCACTCGCCGCACGTTCTAAATGAGCGCTGGGGATCGTTCCATCTCTCAGAGGGTTGGGGAGGTGGACGGAGGCAGGATCGGTGGACAGAGTGGCATTGATGTGGGAAATGTGGGATAAAGGTGAGCTTGTTCCGTATTCTTAATAGTCAGGGAAGGGAAATTGGTTTAGTTCAGTCGAACCATCATTTCTTTTCTTTCTCTCTTTCTTTTTTAAAAGTGTATTTATTTATTTTGGCTGTGCTGGGTCTTAGTTGCAACACGTGGGATCTTTAGTTGCAGCATGTGGGATCTAGTTCCCTGACCAGGAATTGAACCCGAGCCACCTGTACTGGGAGCGCGGAGTCTTAGCTACTGGACCACCAGGTCTGAACCATCATTTCTGTGTTAGGTTCTGGTAACATCAAGAGAAATATGACACCATTCCTGCCCTCAAAAGCATACCACCTAGTCATGGAGACAGAGTCCAACAAGAATTTTTTCATGTACCATGCTATGGCAGTTTAGAATGGATTTAGTCTCAAGTAACAGAATACACAGTAGACAGCATCTTGAGCAATGAAGATATTTTTCAGTCTCACACAACAAGAAGTCTGGAGGCAGGTGGCTTCAGGCTTGGTGGCAGGACTCAACCAGGTTATAAAAAACTCCAGCTTTTTCTTTTTGCTCTGCCATCAACAATATGTCAGCTTTTTTCCAACTGCTTGTTGCTTCATGGTTGCAAGTTGGCAGCTATGGTGCCTCCTACATTTATATTCAAGGAAGAAAAGAGAAAGACCAAGAAGAAAATGGAACTGTACTTAAAAATTTTTTTTATTGGAATATAGTTGATTTTCAATGTTGTGTTAGTTTCTGGTGTATAGCAAAGTTAATCAGTTATACACATACATGTATTCATGAACTCTTTAACTTTTTATTAATTTTTTTTTATTTTTGGCTGCCCTGGCTCTTTGTTGGTACGTGAGGGCTTTCTTTGGTTGCAGTGACTGGGGGCTACTCTCTAGTTCCAGTATACGAGCCTCTCATTGCAGTGACTTCTCTTGTTGGGGAGCACGGACTCTAGAGCACATGGGCCCAGTAGATGGGGCACACAAATTTTGCTGCCTTGCTGCTTGTGGGATCTTCTCAGACCAGGAACTGAACCCATGTCCTCTGTATTGGCAGGCAGAATATCCACTCTTTTTAAGATTCTTTCCCCATATAGGTCATCACAGAGCATTGAGCAGAGTTCCCTGTGCTAAGTAGGTCCTTATTAATGATCCACTTTATGTATAGTAGTACGTGTTTGTCAATCCCAATTTCCCAATTTACCCCTCTCCTCCACCCCCGCTTCTCCACTGCCCTGGCTTCCCCTCCTGGTTAACTATAAGTTTGTTTTCTACATCTGAGACTCTATTTCTATTTTGTGAAGTTCATTTGAACCATTTTTTTAAATTCCACCTATAAGCAATATCACGTATTTGTTTTTCTCTGGTTTACTTCACTCAGTATGACAATCTCTAGGTAATGAGACTGGATTCTCATTGGGGAAGAAACATGTTCCCCAGAAACACTCTTAGAAAGTGACCTCTTGTATCTCACTGGCTGAGTAACAGAGGATGCTGCAAGGGAGGTAGGGAAAGTAAGGGTCAGGTGGCTGGCAACAGGATGTTCATGATGGTTTGGATGAAGCTTTATTCATCCTCTGGGCCTGGATACATCACCACCTGGAATGATATGGGCTCTGGTGGCAAGGAGGAAGGGGTAGGGGGCATAGTGGCTAGGAGAATGTGCAGGGTCTTCCATGTGTAATAAGATCCAAGTTCAGGCCCAGGAAGCAAAGAGAAACCAGAGGAAGAGAATTAGTCTTACCGGGGAAGGAAGGGGTCAGGGAAACGGGAAGTTTTCCTGGAAAAGGTGGCCCCTGAGCAAGGCCCAGAGTACCCTTATCAAGAGCAGTTGGAAGGTTGTCTTAATTTGAAGGAACAGCTAGAGACGAAGCGTAAAGATGGGAAATAATGTACTGTATCTAGGAAAGTGTGCACAATTAGAGATTTAATTAAAGAAGGGAGTTAGTTACAAAACAGAAACAGACTCACAGATTTTGAGAACGAGCTAATGGTTGCCAGGGGGAAGGATGCAGGGAAGAAATAGTTAGGGAGTTTGGGATGGACAGTACACACTGCTATATTTAAAATGGATAGCCAGCAAGGACCTACTGTATAGCACAGGGAACTCAGCTCAGTGCTATGTGGCAGCCTGGATGGGAGCGGAGTTTGGGGGAGAATGGATACATGTATATGTATGGCTGAGTCCTTTTTCTATTCACCTGAAACTATCACAACATTTTTTGTTAATTGGCTAGGTACCCCAATACAATAAAAAAAAATAAAGTTAGAAAGAGAGAGGTGGGAGGTGCAGGTGGAGAGGTGTTGTGGAATCCAGACCATGGTGGGCTTTGTAAGTTATGTGACAAGCTTGGATTTTATCCTGTAGGGTCGTGGATGGCTTTCCATGGTGGAAGGGCTTGGCTAGTTGTGCATTTTATCTTACTTTGAATATTTATTAATTTGGCTGCACCAGGTCTTAGTTATGGCACTTGGGATCTTTGATCTTTGTTGCAGTACTTAGCATCTTTACTTGCTGCCTCTTTTTTTGTTTTTAATTGAGACCTGTGGAATCTTCATTTGCAGCATGTGAACTCTTAGTTGCAGCATGTGGGATCTAGTTCCCTGAGCGCTGATTGAACCCAGGCCCCCTGCATTGAGAGCATGGAATCTTAGCCACTGGACCACAAGGAAAGTCCCTATTCATGCATCTTAGAAAGATCATTCAGTGCTGGTGCAGAGAATGGATGAGAGAGGTCAAGGAGCTCAGACTGAAACAGGAATGTTCTTGCAAATATCCTGACGAGTGCTTCTGCGGGCCTGGAGTAAGAATTTGCATAGTCAGCCTGAGAATATTTCAGTGACGATAAGCACGATTCCATGGAAAGAATCTCTGGGAGGGAAAGATGTCTCAAGCAGGCTTGGAAGCTCCCAAAACGTCCATTAGACTGTGCAGTCACATACAGGCTGGTTTATGTTTCAAGGATGAGGAAAGAAGGGGAGGTGGCCAAAGAAACAGTGGGCAGCGCAGGCTTTGCCAGATTGCTGATTTGAGAGGGCTCAAGCAGCAATGGGAAGGGCACATACGAGACAGGGCCACGGACCTGGGAAGCTGGTGCCTCGAAGACAAGAACAAGCAGAACTTTGTGAAAGACACTAGCGGCTACTCAAGCTTTTTTGGCCAGGATCAGAGCCCCAGGGGAGACCAAGGAGGAAGAGGCTGCCGCTGGGCCTGGTGGCATAATGCAGATGTGGAGTGGAGAGAGGGAGACCTCCTGGGGGTTGCCCCTCTTCCAGAGGCCAGGAGACCTGCCTTCAGACCCAGAGGACCCCATGAGGAGAGGAAAGAGAAGCCCTCTTGGGAGGTAGCAGGGCCTCCTCACATAATATGTCACTTCAGGCAAAAAGAAAGCCTGTGAACAAGTCTGTTGGGTCCACTCGGCCCCTTCAGCGGGAATTTAAAGCATGGGTATGCGGTAAAGAGGAAATGTGGTTCTGAGTACCAAAAAGAGGAGGAGGTTGGAACCTGCAACTACGTAGCTGAGGGCAGTCCTGGGCCAGGGTACTTGCAGACTAGGAAAGAAATGGTCTGTGGATACTTAGAAAAGGAAGGGCTCACTGTGACTAGTGTGTTAGGCCAATTAAAAACAAGTGTGTGTGAGTATGTGTGTATGTGCATACTCAGTCGTGTCTGACTCTATTTGATCCAATGAACTGTAGCCTGCCAGGCTCCTCTGTCATGGAATGTTTCAGGCAAGAATATTGGAGTGGGTTGCCATTTCCCAATTAAAAACAGGAGTATTGAGAAATAGCAAAGGATAAAATGGAATAAAATTCAAAAAGATCAAAGAGTATACAGTGAAAAGTCTCTCACCCTTGCCTCCTGGCCTCCCAGTTTCCATCCTCAAAAGCAATTGGTGTTATCATCGGTGATGCATATCACCTATGGTGATATCTATCTATCTATCCATAGATGATATCTATAGGTGACATCACCTATCTATCTATCTATCCATCCATCTATCCATGCATTTACCTACCTACTCACATACCCTTTAAAAAGGCAAAGTGTATTTCACTTGTCATTTAAAAATCTTTCTCTGCCTTTAACAATACATCTTGGAGATTTCTACATAGCCATGCATGTGGAACTGCCTCACCTTGTAATGCCCTGGGTGTAGCCATGATCCAAATGCTCCATTGTTTATTCAGCCAGCCCTCCACAGTCCCCAGACTTTCTCTGTCATCAGCATCTCTACAACGAATAACCTTGTATATATGTCACTTTCTGTATGTTTGATACCTGTGATATGTGTGTATTTTTACAGATTACTCAGAGGTAGAATCATTGAGCTGAAGAATATGTGCATGTTTGATTCTTTTGTTGTTTTTATTTTTGGCTGTTGCTGGGTCTTCGTTGCTGTGCATGGGTTTTCTCTGGTTGTGGTGAGCAGGCACTACTGTTTGTTGGGGTCTGCAGGCTCAGTGCAGTGGCTTCTCTTGTTTTGGAGCACGAGTTGTAGGGGGCACCAGCTTCAGTAGTTGTTGCCCCTTGGCATGTGGCAGGCAAATTCTTAACCACTGGACCACCAGAGAAGTCCTTGTGCATATTTACTTTTGATAGAATATCATCCAATTGTCAACTTCCACAGGAGTTGTGCCAATTTTTGTCCCCATCTGGAATGTACGAGTGGGTCTGTCTCCCTGTATTTTGGCTAACACTGTGTTTTCAAACTTAGGTGTTACTGATGCTGGGTAATCAGACAGAAGAAAACTCCAGTTTTCATATGTTTTTCTTGTATTAAGATTTCTGACTAATGGACTTTCTGACTCTCAGGAGGATTGGAGACTGGAAGATGTGGAAATTGTGGGAAGTATGGGAATTCCACAGAATTCTTGATACAGTCTCTTAGGCACTTTGATGGTCAAGATGGAGAAATGTAGCTGGATCCTAAAGTGGTTTTATGAATCAGTAGCTGGATAAATGGCCATCTGCTCATTCAGCAGATCCTTGGAGGGCCTACCAATTTGACTGATATATCCCTAGTCACTGGGATATATCAATGAAGGAAATAGTGCTCCCCCCCATCCCAAAATTCCTTCATGGAGCTTATGTTCTACAGGAAAAGACAAACAATAAATGAAAACCAGGAACAATTAAGTAAATTATGTAGTGTATTAGAAGACCATATTCCAAGGGTATTGCTAGGTCTAAAAGAGGACAGTTTCTAATTTCCAATGGATGCCATGGGGGCCAAGGATTGTCACTAGTCCTGTCTTGTTCATGCAACAAATATTGATTGTCTTCTACTGCATTCCAGGTGCTGGTTTAGGAGCCAGGGACACAGCTGTGAACAAAACAGACAAAAACCCTTGCCCCACTGGAGCTTATCCTCTAGTGGCAGGAGACTGACAGTAACAAAATAAGAAATGTATACAGTATATTGCGTGTTAGTCACTCAGTCACATCCAGCTCTTTGTGACCCCATGGACTATAGCCCACCAGGTTCCTCTGTCCATGGGATTCTCCAGGCAAGAATACTGGAGTGGTTTGCTGTGCCTTCCTCCAAGAGTTCTTTCTGACCCAGGGATTGAACCTGGGTCTCCCTGCATTGCAGGCAGATTCTTTACTGTGGAAACACCAGGGAAGCCCCATATAGTATATTAGAAGTGAAAAAAAAAAAGTGCTAGGGAGAAAAATTAAGTGGGAAGGAATGATAAGCAGTGCCAGAAGGTGGGCTGGCAGTTCCAGACACGGTGGTCAGGGAAGGCCTTAGAAGGTGACTTGAGTGAAGACCGGAAGGAGGGAGGGAGCATGTAGCTATCTGCAGAGGGAGGGCAGTTGCAAAACCTTGGAGGCTGAAGCAAGCTGAGTGTTGGAGGAGCAGCAAGTAAGTCAGTGTGGCTGGAGCAGAGAGAATGAGGGGGAGCGAGTGGGGATGAAGTAGAGAAGGAAAGAGAAGCAAGAGAAACTGGGTCATGAAGGGCCTGGGGGCCCCTGTGAAGACCTTCAGCTTCTGCTCTGAGTGAGGGTAGAAGGGTCACTGAAGGGGCTGAGCAGAGGAGGGCTAGGATCTGAATTTGATTTTAATAGGGTGCTTCTGGCTGCTGTTTTGGGAATAGACTCTAGTGGGGGAGGGCAAAGAAGGGAATCGTAGTAATCCAAAGAGTGAGAGCAAAAGGCTCTTGCAAAAATCTGAGCGAGAAATGATAGTGGGTTGAACTGGATTGGAAGTGACCAAGAAATGGTTGGATCTGGATATGTTTTCAGTGGCGAACCAACAGGGTTTTCTTGCCAAATTTGATATGGGTATGGAATGGGACAGAAAGAGAGGAGTTGACTGTAACTGCAAGGTTTTTGGTATGAGCCACTGGAAGGATATTTATAGATTTCTAGAAATCAAGATTCCCGGGAGAATATTGATAACCTCAGATATGCAGATGACACCACCCTTATGGCAGAAAGCAAAGAACTAAAGAGCCTCTTGATTAAAGTGAAAGAGAAGTATGGAGAAAGTTGGTTTAAAACTCAACATTCAGAAAACTAAGATCATGGCATCTGGTCCCATCACTTCATGGCAAATAGATGGGGAAACAATGGAAACAGTGAGAGACTTTATTTTGGGGGGCTCCAACATCATTGCAGATGGTGACTGCAGCCATGAAATTAAAAGACGCTTGCTCCTTGGAAGAAAAGCTATGACCAACCCAGACAGCATATTAAAAAGCAGAGACATTACTTTACCAACAAGGGTCTGTCTAGTCAAAGCTATAGTTTTTCCAGTAGTCATGTATGGATGTGAAAGATGGACTATAAAGAAAGCTGAGTGCTGAAGAATTGGTGCTTTTGAACTGTGGTGTTGGGGAGACTCTTGAGAGTCCCTTGGATTGCAAGGAGATCCAACCAGTTCATCCTAAAGGAAATCAGTCTGAATATTCACTGGAAGGACTGATGCTGAAGCTGAAACTCCAATACTTTGGCCACCTGATGTGAAGAACTGGCTCATTTGAAAAGACCCTGATGCTGGGAATGATTGAAGCGGGAGGAGAAGGGGATGACAGAGGATGAGATGGTTGGATGGTATCACTGACACAATGGACATGAGTTTGAGCTGGCTCTGGGAGTTGGTGATGGACAGGGAGGCCTGGTTTGCTGCAGTCCATGCGGTCACAAAGAGTCAGACATGACTGAATGACTGAATTGAACTGGAAGGATGGAGTTGAGGTGACCGAGATCCTGAGACATGTGCTGCCTGTGGGTGGACATGTCAGTTGGGAGTGGGAAGATCATGTCAGGGTGTGAAATGCTAAGTCTGAGATGCCCCTTAGACATCTGGGTGGAGATGACAATGTACAAATGGACATGTGGGTCTGGGATTCAGAGGAGAGGTCTGGGCTGGAGATTTAAATTTGGGGGGCATCTGTTTATAAATAATATTTAAAGCCTCTGGTCTGGATGAGATCACCAGGGGAGTGAGTGAAGATAAGGATGAAAAGGGGTTCAAAGACTAGCTGTGGGGAATTCCAACATTACAGAGTTGGGGAGCTGGGAAACAACCAGTGACGGAGGCCAAGAAGGAGCGGCCAGGGGAGTAGAAGGAAAAACAGGAGAGTGTGACGGCTTGAAAATCAGGTGACAAAAAGGTTTTGATAAGAAGGTGACCAACTGTGCCAAATGGTACTGAGAAGTTGGCTGGGATGAAGTCTGAGGACTGACCTTAGGACTGACAAGAGCAGTGAAGTACCAGTGAGGGAATCAGGACCCAGAAGGGCCACAACAGGTGGCTGTGAGGGATCAGTGACACAAGATGGCATCTGCCAGGTCCTGCTTTGGGGGTCCCCAAGGCCAACTGTCTAAGCTGGGAGGTGACAGAGGGACTTAGAACAAAAGACTTGGAGGCTTGTTGACAACTCATGATGTGTCAGTGGTAACGTGTAATGATCTGACGAGAAAGGCAGTTACAGGCTGGCTTAATAGACGTATCATATCCAGAATGAGAGAGGTGACTGACCTGCTGAGCGCAGCACACAAGAGGAACTGGGTTCAGCGGGGGGAGGGGAAGGTGGAGCTAGACAGTGAGTGTGTGCGGAGTGTGCACAGAGGGTAAGGACCTGGAGAGGAGACTTGGTGAGAAATGAATAAAGGGCTAGGGTACGAGTTTGGGAAAGAGTGGATGTGGGGGTGTCTTTCATTCCAAGAACAGCCCTTCTAGGAAGGGCTCTAAAATGAGCATCTAAAAATGGTGGAATGAGGCTGAAAGGAGACAGACCGTGTGCCATGACCTCTCTTACATTTATTTGTGGGTTCCCCATGACACTTTGCCATTTGTGAACATTCCAAGCCATTTCTAAGCCGGGTGTGTTCCACAATTTGCTGAATGACTGCATCTGAAGTCTTGGGAAAATGATGCCTCCTCTTAAGACCAACTGAATGAAATGAGCAACTTGTGATTATGGCAGGCCACAAGACTGGGGGCGTGGCCTTCCCTGGGCCACGCCCTCACTGACTTGGCAGAGGGCGTGAATTCCCGGCTCCCACGTTGCCACCTCCCCACCACACTCCCCCCTCTCCCGCCTCCGTCCCAGCCTGCTAGGCAGCTAGGCTCTGGGGTGAAATTTGGAGAGAGCAGAGACCTGCATGCAGTCCTCAGAGCGCCCCCAGTCTGATGGCAGGAGGCAGGGCAGGCACTGAGGACCGGAAGAGGTGGTGGGACCCTATCCCAGGTCTGACAGGAGGGAAAGGGTACAGCTTCCAAGATATATTTCCAGTAACACTCTCATCAGTGCTGTTTAATAGAATTATGTTAGTCACATCTGTATTTTAAAATTTGCTAATAGCCACATTAAAAAAGTAAAGTGAAGAGGTAAGATGAATTTTAATAATAGATTTTATAAACTTATTATGTTCTGATTGAGGGCTTCCAACGTGGTACTAGTGGTGAAGAACCCATCTGCCAAAGCAGGAGGCCTTAAGAGATGTGAGTTCGACCCCTGGGTCAGGAAGATTCCCTGGAGAAGGGCATGGAAACCCCTTCCAGTATTCTTGCCTGGAGAATCCTATGGACAGAGGAGCCTGGCTGGCTACAGTCCATAGGGTTACAAAGAGTTGGACATGACTGAAGTGATTTAGTACATGCTGATTGACCCAAATATATCCTCAAATATCGTTTCAACCAGTAATCAATAGATGAAAATTCACTGAGATAGTGTTAGTTTTTCAGGCTAAGTCTTCGCAATCCAGATGTATCCTACACTTCCAGCACATCTTGATTTGTACCCACCATGTGTGGGTTGGACAGTGAGGTCTGGGTGATCCATTTCACTGTCCCCCACTGTGCTTGAAGGCTCCAGGGCTGCGAGCCGGGGGTGTGGGGACTTGAGGCTGGTGCCCGCCTGGTTTTGTGAGGGGCTCGCGGGGACCCTCGGAGGCAATCTGCTGCGTGTGGCATTTGCGAGTCCCCGTGTGCATTTCTGGGTGGGAAGGCGGCCCGTGCTGTGTGTGCCCACTGTTTTCCAGCGATGGTAAACATTAACGAAGCAGTGGGAGCCAGGCCCTCTGGGAGGCCTGGGCTCCCTGGGGTGGGGGGTGGGGCGGATGCAGATAATGCTGTGTACCTTAGATAGGGCTTTAGAGCTGGCCTCTGCCACTGCCCGGCCCGAGCTGCCAGGGAAACACCGGCTCGACTTCTGTTCAGGACCAGGATGTCTGGCGGGGAGATTCCCAGAACCCACAGACCTCAGAAGTGCCACTTGCTCTACATTCGTGTTGGCCTCACCCCACTCCTCGGTGCCCTCTGCTCACCCGCCCTCTTCACTTAGAGAGTTCTTCTCTCCGACCCACTTGCCCACAAGCCTGGCTGGGCCCAATTTAAGGGCATAGAGAGCAGCCTGACCTCAGATCATTTCTCCTTTAAGCACTCGCTTATTGAGCACTTGCTGTATGCTGGCCATTACCTAGGCTGCCTCCTTCCTCACAGCACGCGGGGTGACAGGTGGTCACCCCATCCCGGTGAGGGGCCTGAAAGTCAGTCAGGTGAGTCATACCTGAGATACAGACCTCACTTTTTGACTAAACTAGTTCTAGATGCCAGAAAGTTCTCTCTGGGGAGGGGAAAGCAAGAGTATTCACTTGTATTACATCTACATTAACGAACACTGGAAGGACACATGTTCATGGAGGCTGCTGTAGATGATTACATATGGTGGCTGGAATGGGGAGGAATGGAGATATGGGGGGGGGGCTTCCCAGGCGGTGCTAGTGGTAAAGAACCTGCTTGCCAATGCAAGAGATGTAAGAGACTCAGGTTTGATTCCTGGGTCAGGAAGATCTCCTGGAGGAGGAAATGGCAACCCACTCCAGTATTCTTGCCTGGAGAATCCCATGGAATGAGGAGCCTGGCAGGCTACGTTCTATAGGGTCGCACAGAGTCGGACATGACTGAAGCAACTTAGCGAGCGAACGGAGAATACTGGGGTGAGAATTCTCTAGGTGTATCCTGGTGTATTGGGCTTCCCTGGTGGCTCAGTGGTAAAGAATCCTGTGGTAAAGAGACCTGGGTTTAATCCCTGGGTCAGGAAGATCCCCTGGAGAAGGGAATGGCAACCCACTCCAGTATTCTTGTCTGGGAAATCCCATGGACAGAGGAGCCTGGTGGGCGACAGTCCCTGGGGTTGCAAAAGAGTCAGATACGACAGAGCAACTAAATAACAACAACATCCTGGTGTATTATCTTGATATTAGAACCATCTGGAGGTATTGTATTGTCTCATTTAAAAGCAAGTGAGATGAAATTAGAACTGTTCCTTTTTTCCTGAGGGTGCATAGAGATAGGTTTCTCGGAGTAGGTGAGATTGATGACCAAACTGAAAAATTTTTGATATCCAGAATGTGTGTGGGCTTTATTTTCCATAAAGATCATTTATTAATAAATGATAAAAAAAAAAAAAAGTGAGTTCTTTCTGGTCATGGCTTGGAATTGGCCTTCTTTCACTTCTATCCTTGGCTTCTAGTCCCTGTTCTAGAAACTTCTGGTATGATGAGGAAGAAAAACTTAGACAACCCCAATCTGAGGGGAAGACATAGCCAGCCCTGTCCTCAGGGGACCCCAGTCTGACCAGGGAGACACAGCTCCTCCCTCAGGGAGTTCTCAAGCCCAGTTCATCTGCATGGGGTGGAAGAAGCGGAGGGATTCCTCTGTGCTCTGAAGCACCCACTTATGCTCTGGTCCTGGCTCGCCCTCCCCGTCCGAAGGCACCTCCTTGGTTCCCAGCCCCCTCATTGTATCAACACTGGATTGCATTGCTCTGAGTGCTTGTCCCTGGTCCCCAGAAGGTGTCTGGGCATCATCCTCTCTCACCTTGTCTCTCCTGGACCCTGGGAATGCATGTCCTGGCAGCCCGGGGCAGCCTGGTGCCTCTTTGAGAGCTTCCCCTACAAGACGCAGACTCTACACTAGCTCTCACACAGCCCTGGGCAGACCTGGGGTGAGGGTGGGATGTCTGCCCGTCTGTGTGGGGCTCTGGAGGGGGTGCTGCCCTGCCCTTTTCACACTGGAAAAGGGGTGTGTGGGCAGTGAGAGCTGAGTGGAGGGCCCAGGAGGCTTCTCCCTGCTTGGGAATCTCGGTCAGTGATTTTGACCTGGAGATAGACAGAGAAGTGGGAGGCTTCCTGAGGGTTCTTGAAGTTCCAGAGGTCACTGAACTGGGAGGCAAGGGTCAGCCTGGGGCGAGGCAGGCCAGGGCACACATACGCACAGGCTGTGTTTCCTTCTGAGCAGAAGGCACTGCCCGTCTGGAGAGCTGGAGGATCCCATCCTCATCCCCAGCCAGGTTTCCTTGGCATCCTTGAGGGGAGACCAGGCTCAGAAGCCAGGGAGCTGCAGACTGCACCCCGCCCCCCCCCCCCATCCCAGTTTGCCTTCTCTTTTTCTCCACCAGCAGAGCAGTCCTAGGGGGTCCAGCCCAGGCCTTGGAGGCTGGCTTGCCCTGTGCGGATGGAATGATGAAATCTGATTGGGAGACTGGGTGAATTCCTTCTTGAATATCCCTCTCCTAGCTCCCCACCCTTCCTGTCTTCCTGTCTCCATTCTTTTTTTTTTTTTTTAATTTAAAAAATTGTATTAACTTGTTTCCTTTCATTAGAAAAGCAAAACATGTTAAGAAATTTATCTTCACACTATTCATAGGGGAATAAAATGGAAACAGTCCTGTCTTCACCATCCCCTGACCCTCAGAGGCACTCATCCGTCTCCCAGGGGTAATCTCTGTGAAGCTGGGCATGCAGCCTGCCAGGAATTGAGGCACTTGTGCACATGTATGCATGATTTAATACACTTGGATTTTAACTAAAATTGCAGATTTATGTGCAGTTACACTTCATGGCAAATAGGTGGGGAAACAATGGAAACAGTGACAGACTTTATTTTCTTGGGCTCCAAAATCACTGCAGACAGTGACTGTGGCCATGAAATTAAAGGATGCTTGCTCCTTGGAAGAAAAGGTATGACAAACCTAGACAATGGATTAAAAAGCAGATACCACTTTGCAAACAAATAGTCAAAGCTATGGGTTTCCAATAGTCATGTATGAATATGAGAGTTGGATCATAAAGGAGGCTGAGTGCTGAAGAATAGATGCTTTTGAACTGTGGTCCTGGAGAAGACTCTTGAGAGTCCCTTGGACAGTAAGGAGATCAGACCAGTCAATCCTAAAGGATATTAACCCTGAATATTCATTGGAAGGACTGATGCTGAGGTTGAAACTCCGATACTTTGGCCACCTGATGCAAAGAGCCAACTCATTGGAAAAGACCTGACTCATTGGAAGAGACACTGGGATGCTGGGAAAGATTGAGGGCAGGAGAAGAAGGAGGTGACTGAGATGGTTGGATAACATCATTGACTCAATGGACATGAGTTTGAGCAAACTCCGGGAGATGCTGAAGGACAGTGAAGCCCGGCATGCTGCAGTCCATGGGGTCCCAGAGTCAGACACAGCTGAGTGACTGAACAACAACAGGAAGTAATACTGAGAGATCCTATGTACCCTTTATCCAGTTTTCCCCGATGGTAACATCTTGCAAACCTATACTACAGTATCACAACCAGAATGCTGGTATTCATTTCCTGTCCGTATTTTTGACCTTCTCCCAACCTGGTTCTGAAACTGAGAGCAGACCCCAGCTCCCTGCAGGGTCCAATCAGGGTCCAAGTGAAGACAGAAGCCACTCTGTCAAACACAGAAGTAAAGTTTGAGATTCATCTCAAAGGTAGAGAGGGGTGTGATCCTGCGATTCAGGCAGCCCAATGCCCTCATAGAGGGCAATGGAGGTTTTTCCAAAACATACGGGAGAAGCCACAGAATAGAGGGCCCAGAGACTGGAACCTGGAAAGATATTTGCTGGGGCGATGTGAGAAAGCATCAGGGTGAGGATGAATGAGGTGGGAGAGGGGAAAGAGATCCAGTGGGGACCGGGGCTGGGGGTGGGGTGGGGTGTTTACGCAGAGTATCAGGCCTGCAGGAAAAGAAAACAAAGCATTTGGGATTCTTGGAAGACGAGACCTCAGGTAACCCTAGTGCTCAGCGGTTGGGTTCCTAGGAATGTCGGCCAGTCAGCAGCAGCTTTCATTAGGTGCCTTTGCTCTATAGCCTCGAGTAACTTTGTGCAAGTCATTCCCCCTTCCAGGTCTCAGTCTCCACATCTATAAAAGGAAGCAGATACCCAGCCTTCTCAAAGTACCTTCCGTCTCCACATTTCTGCATTCACAGACCAACCGGCCTGATGAAGCTCTGACGGACCTTTCTCCATGTGGCATTCCTCATTCTCCCTGTGCCTTGGTGCTTCCATATAATGGGGATAAGAAAAAAATACCCATTTCTTAAAGTTGTTGTGAAGAATAGATGAATTAATACATGTAAAGCATTTAGTGCCTGGTACACAGGAGGCTCTTAATAAATGTTACTTAGTAGTAGTGATTAGGAAGGCAGTTGACTGCTACACAGTGGTCCGTGTGGCCTGTAGTGGGTTTCTTTTTTAATGATCGCCTTGGGACAAGGGCCTCCATGGGGCATTTGAAGGGCAGCCCAGCTCCAGGGAAGCCACATCCTGCTCCAGGTGCCACCCACATCCAGGCTGGAGAGCCCAGAGGACCAGGAGACCCAGGCCTGGAAGCTCCTGGAACCTCATGCCAAGACTAGCGAGGCCCACACGGTGTGCCTGTCCAGGATCTCTGGGCCTTGGGTCCCAAAGGGAGAGCGGTACTCTCCCCTTTATTCCCTTCCCCCGCAGCTGGAGGCACTGGGTGAGGGTGGCTGGAGATAGGAGAACAGCGAGAGGCATCCCATAGAGGGCTTTCAAGAGGCCGCCCTGCTTAGCGTCAATATTTGTTCAGCTCTTGGGCTGGCGTGGTCCATCACTGCCTCTGGCCCCTCACATTCCTGCCATCGCATCCCTATCTCAGGAACGCGCTCCAATCGACTTGGGGGGACCACGCCCCTTGTTGTCATCGCTTTGCCCTGGTCTGCACCTCCAGAGATCAGGCTGAAAACTGGAGACCCCAGGCAGGTGCATGGAAGATGCAGGCCAGGTATGGACACCTGCTTCTCCTTGATGAAGGCCTAGCTTCCTCACCAACTGGGACCAGTGTGTGTGTTTGTGTGGGGGGCGGGGGGGTGGGGTGGTTGGCAGGAACTTCTGGCTTGCATCTGAGATTCCTACTTAAGTTAGATAATTATTTCAGCAAACATTTTCTAAACACCTACTGTGTTCCCAAGAGGATAACCCCCCAACTAGGACTTCACTTCAAGGGGAAAATATCCTTAGGGGACCCCAGTATCAACTCCAATCAGGTTTGCTTAGATATATGTAGACATACAACTAGATATAAAGCAGCTTTCACTAGCAGCTTTTGTTGTTTAGTCACTAAGTCACGTCCGACTCTTTGTGACCCCATGGACTGTAGCCCGCCCGGCTCCTCTGTCCATGGGATTTCCCAGGCAAGAATATAGGTGTGAGTTTCCTTCTCCAGCGGATCTTCCCCACCCAGGGATGGAATCCGAGTCTCCAGCATTGGCAGGCAGATTCTTTACCGCTGAGCCCCTTGTTGGGGACTCAAAAACGGAAATCAATTTGCAGTTCAAATACAAAGAAAAGAATACAAGTGATCAATTTCAAAGGGAGGATATACACCTTAGTGCTGAAACCAAATCATTATTTGCAATGTGCAGAGTGCCAGCACCAGAATGTTTGTTCTTTTGAAGGGGTTCCTAGGGGCGGTAGGGTTTGCTTGTACTAGACACAATGACTCATTAACATACTAAACCCCGCCTCTGCTCTTTCCTCATTGGCCCAGGACAATTGACCCTAATGAGGCCATGGGCAGTGTGCAGCAAATTCATTTCCTGAGGTTAGCTTGTAGGTGAGAAGGCTCTGGGGGATGTCGGGGAGGACCCAGGACAGGACTAATTCCAGCTAGGGTCTAGCAGTGCCATCCCCTGATCCGTGACAGCCAGCCTCCAGAGCTCTTGACTTTCTCCTATTACCTCCGTTACTCTTCAATCCAAGGTGAAGATCTGAACAGGCCAAGCTGGTTCTAACCCTCTTGAGTTGTTATGCTCTTTCCAGGAGGGAAGGCATGAATTTTAAAGTTTTATTCATATTTCCCCCTCTTTCCTCCACAAAATGTAGTCCACTTTACCTATGGTTCCGTGTCTGGTCTCTTCAGTTTAATTCGTCTCGGACAACTTCAAGATAAAGCTACCTAAAGAATGCCTTAATGCCCCCCACTTCTGCTTTGCAGCTGCATAGTATTCTATTGAGTGGCTGATCTGTCATTTATTCAACCAGTCCTTTGTTGAATTAGATCATTTCCATCTTTAGACTTCACAAACAATGAGGCAGCGAATAATCTTGTACATGCGTCATTTCACACGTATTAGGTATATCTGTAGCATCAATTCCCAGATCTGGAATTATTGGTCAAAGGGTATGTGCTTTTGTAACCTTGATACATATTGTCAAATTGTTCTCCAGAGATTATAACAATTAAGCCTACTGCACCAAAGGATGATTGTCAGGATTTCCCCACAGCCCAGCTAACAAAGTATGCTATCAGATTCTTTTTCTTGAATTTTTGCCAATCTGATAGGTGAAAAATTGTATCTTACTATAGTCCTGACTTGGATTTGCTCTTGTTCATATTTATTAATACAAAGTCAGTCTGGGGTGAGACAGATGCAGTGTTCTGTCCAGAGTGGAGAATGTCCCAGGGCTGTCGGGGCAGGACCTGTGCTCTTGATCTTGTCTGCTTTAACCTGTGGACAACTGGCTCCAAGGAGAGACTCTAACCATGGCAGGACCCACCCAAGTCATCTTCAAAGCCGAAGGCACCTGGAAAAGCCACATTGACTTGCTAGTGGATGGGTGGGATGGGGCCTTGGTGTATTAATTTAGAGCTCTCCTCTGGGACATGGCCACGTCCTTGGAACCTCACACCAGTGAGGAAGTTTCCCTGAGGTTGAACCTCCTCCACTGAAGACCATGCATGGGAGAATCACAAGATGGGAGGCTCCAATGAATGACTGGGTGTTAAGCCCCCTTTGGTTTCCCTGGAACCACAGTACCCATGGTGTCTCTTGGGACCAGAGACCCTGTAAAAAGAAAGAACAAGATTAATTTCATGATTTGTTCTATGCGACCCCATTCTTGCTCCAGATGATAACTACTCTTTCCTGAGAAAAGAGAGGAGAGGAGAGAAACCAGAGGCAACCTGACCCTAAATATGTGTGCCCAGCTTTGCTGGGATCTGGTTGGCTCAGAGAATGTCCAGTGAGGATCCTGTCCCCCTGGAACCTGCCTGAATGTTCAGATGCTGGTCCTCCCTGCTTCCAAACTGTTGTGGCCTTTACTACAGTGCCCTGGCCCTCAGCCTGAAACCCCAGAGCAGGTTAGTTTGAGATGTGTGGGTCAGTCCTCTAGAATGTCTGGGCTGAAGAACCTTGGGCAGAAAGCAGCTCAGACTTAGAACATAAAACCTCAGAGTGGAAGGGACTCTGTATCCAGTTCCTTTATTGTATGACTAGGGATACAGAGTCACAGGTAGGGTGGAGGAGCTTATCCAAGGTCACCCAGCTAGCAGGTGGCAGAGTCAGGTCAAGAAGTAAGCAGACTCCTCGGCCGGCCCTCTCTGAGCTCCATTCTAAGGGGTGGGGACTTAGCCCCAGGACAAGCCCACACGCCCTTTTCTGGCTGAGTGTGGCTGTTCAGGATGGATGTCACTGCTGCTGCTATAGCCACCACTGCCTGGGTGACCACCAGCTCATGCAGGACCCCCCAGACGCCAGGGTGGACCAGGGGGCTTACAGGGCCCACTCTTGGCATGCCCAGATTTGTTTCCTGCCTACTTTTAACTGCATTTCATGATCAGTGGAGAAACAGAGAGCACCCTTGGCTCCCTCCTTCTGCCTCCCTCCCTTCTCCACACGTGAGGAGAGGGGGCAGGTGTAGGCATCGACCGTCGCAGAAATCAGCCTAATCCCTTTGCCTGTCTTGGGAAAGCTCTTAATGAGGAGTGCTCCAAAGAGTGGGGGCAGGGAGGGGGCCTTGCTCCTCTGCCAGCGTGTGGAATTTCTGAAAAGCCCCTCTCCTAAGATGCCAAGCTCCAAGCCTATTTGCTAAGACTCTGGACTCAAGGAAAGAGGAACCCAGAAACTAGGCATGGGACAGGGAAAACCCCTTCAGGCCAGGGTGAGATGCGTCACTCAGCCCTTCCTCATTGCCCTCTGGATTGGCCGCCTTCTTTCCAGATCCCCAACTTTGCTCATGTTCTTCCTTCCCCTGGGAATTCCATCTCCTTTGCTGTCTGCCTGCTCCACCCTGCTCATCCTGGATGGCCAGTTCCATCTACCTCCTCAGGAACTTTCTACTACCTCTCCAGCCCAGTGAGATTTTCCCGCTTGGAACCCTCCATTGCTTGGACATAGATGTGGCTCAGTAGACCCTCATTAATTGGAATTTATTAAGCACCTAATATATGTCAGTGCCTTGGTCTGTTCTCCGCCCCCTTCCCCCACCCCGGGGAAGGATTTGAGTGCTAGTAGCTGATTTGGGAGGGGATCCCATGACAGTCAAGGGTTTCCCAGGTGGTGATAGTGGTAAAGAACCCACCTACTAAGGCAGGAAACCCTGGTTTGATCCCTGGGTTGGGAGGATTCCCCTGGAGGAGGGCATGGCAACCCACTTCCATATTCTTGCCTGGAGAATCCCATGGATAGAGGAGCCTAGAGGAGCCTGGTGGGCTACAGTTCATAGGGTCGCAAAGAGTCAGCCAGGACTCAAGCAACTTGAGCAACTCACACCCATGCCAGTCAAGGAGTGACTATGAATGGGAATGCCCTTGTCTGTGTATGCTGGTGGCCGGGGATACAAAAAAGAATATAGTGCCCCCCTGCCCTGTTGGAGTTCACAATCTAGGGAGAGAGCAGAGGATTAAACACCTCATTCTAGTGCGGCGTCATGAATGCCAGAATGGTGGTATCCACACTGGGCTGTGGGACACCTGACCAGTCTGAGATTCAGGGAAGACACCCTAGAAAAGAGCAGAGATTTGGAGTTTGGAAAGATGAGTCATTGCCAAGGTGGAGAAGGGTGACAGGGCCTTCCACATAGAACAAGTGGGCAAAATTTATGATTGGCAGGGGTGGGGGGCGAGATGTGGAGAAAGGGAGTCTCAGCTTGTTGTCAGATGACACCACCAGCTCTGCCACCACCCTGATAAGGGTCTGCTCAAGTTCAAACTCGTGTCAAGATAGCAACTAAGCTTAACACTCCCCTGGGTGGACTGGCTGACGTCAAACTTGCAAACACAAGGAGATTTGCTCATTTAATGGGCTTCGCAATGTGTCACCCACACTCTAAGTAAATCAGTGGGCTCCAAAAATCAGGTGTGACAAGACTGGTCCATCCATGTTTGTGAAACAACTGGAACCCTACTTCTATTTTATTCTTTCTTTTCTTTCTTTCATCTTTTTAAAATGTCTATTTTTGGGGGTGTATTTTTCAATAATGTACATTATTTTTCAATAATGTACATAACTTTGTATGGGAATACATGTAAATTATAAAGAAATACACATTTGTTAGAGCACACATCACAAATTTTAAAAAATAATTCTATTTATTTTTGGCTGCGCTGGGTCTTCCTTGCTGGGAGGGCTTTTCTCCAGTTGTGGTGAGCGGGCTTCGCATTGTGCTGGTTTCTTTTGAAGCAGGGCACAGGCTTTAGGGCACACGGGCTTCAGTAGCTGCGGTTCCCCGGGCTCTAGAGCACAGGCTCAATAGATGTGGCTCACAGGCTAAGCTGCTCTGTGGTACTGGGATCCTCTCGGATCGGGGATTGAACCTGTGTCTGCTGCATTGGCAGGCAGATTCTTTACCACTGAGCTACCAGGAGAGCCCCCACAGATTTTTTTTTTTATTAATAGAGATATATTATATAATCGAAAGAACCGGAAACCTACTGAAATGGATGATGGCTGGGGGCCTGCTTGGGATCCACCACAGGTTAAAGGTTCTAAAACCTCACTCCTCACGCCGTCCTTTCCACCTACCAGCAAAAGGTCCAGGTGGGGCTCTGTGGTGGCACCCCCAGGCCATGTTCAATATCTGTGAACATGGGTCCTTTGAGGGCCGGGCTTGGGCTGGGTGGCCATTTGTGGCTGCAGAATAGACCTCTTCCTTCTCAGGCCCACTGACCCACCCAGGGGCTTGCGCCTTCTTGCCAGATGTTTCCACGGTAACAAGGCTGAAGACATCCCTTGCTTTCCTCTGTTCCCAGGCCTCCTCCTCTTAGGCCTGAGGTTCCCAGACTGGCTCAGGCCCCGGGCGCTCACACTTTCTGGCTGACTCACAGCCTCTCCAGCCACACTCCAGCCCCTGCCACCCTATCCTGGCCTGGCCCTCCTGTCCCGGCTATAGTCAGTCACTAATTGCCTTAGTCATCTTTCCATCCATGCTTGTCAGGCTAATGGGGAAGGCAAACAGAAATCTCAGCAAATGTGGAAAATTCCTGCTGACGAGGCTAGAGGCTGGGCCTAGGTTTGGGGGGATTGGGCCTTCCCACATGAGGCTGAGGGATGGACCCCCCAGTGTGGAACAGTTTCTTTTGTTTAATCAGGAGGTGGTCGGCAGCTTTCCTGGTCTGTGCCCTGTCCCTGGATGGAGGTTCATCTTATCAAATGTGAAGCAAGGTTTGGCTCAGAGAGGGGGCTGGGGGTTTACTCAGCCCGAGTCTGTCTCCAGGTGGGACTCTCAACTCTGGGCCCCCCAGGATGCCCAGCTGGCCTGGTTGGCTGGAGGGGAGGGTAGGGGCCCAGGCCGCAGGCTGTCTCACACCTGAGGCCTGTTAATAATTACCCCTGGGGACAGCAAGGCCCCAGAAGACATCACTAATGAGCCTGCCAAGTGACAGCTGGGCCCTTTCCTCCTCACCTGCTCGGGGAAAACAAGATCTGGCCAAGGAATTATTTAACCCTCTTTGGGCTGGGAGCCCCCTGAGGACAGGGGCTGTGTCTCCCCCTCAGATGGGGCTCCCTCAGCCCTTGAAGCCTTCGCCATTGTCAGTACCAGATTTCTGTTCCTGGCGGTTGATGTTGGAGTTTCTGCCCTGAATGGCTCCATCGTCACCTCCAGAAGGCCACTCTGCCTAGTTACCAGTTATCAGCAGAACTGTCCGATAAAATAGATGGCAAGAAGGTTCTAGATGGTCACGTGTGGCTTCTGAGCACTTATTTTGTGCACTTAAATTCTGAGTTACTGAATTTGTAAAATTGAATGTTTATTAATTTAAAATTAGATAGCCATGGGGCTTCCCTGGTGGTCCAGTGGTTAAGAATCCACATTGCAATGCAAGGGACACAGGTTTGATCCCCGGTCCAGGAACTAAGATCCCCCATGCCACAGAACAACTAAGCCCATACACCACAACTACTGAGTCAGCACTCTAGAGCCCTCCAGCTGCAAATGCTGAGTCCACGTGCCACTATTACTGAAGCCCGTGTGCCCAGAATCTGTGCTCCATAACAAGAGAAGCCACTGCAATGAGAAGCCTGCAAACCACAATGAAGAGTAGTCACAATTTGCCACAGCCAGAGAAAGCCCGCGTGCAGCAATGAAGACCCAGTGTGATCAAAAAGTATAAATAAATAATAAAATATATCTTAAAAAAAAAAAAATAGCCACAAGTGGTCACCATACTCCATAAGGCAGGTCTGTAAAGTTTCACAAGGTGGGGACTGAATGTGCCGTGTGTGCTTAGTCACTTCAGTCGTGACTGACACTTTTTGACCCTATAGAATGTAGCCCGCCAGGCTCCTCTGTCCATGGGATTCTCCAGGCAGGAATACTGGAGTGGGTTCCCATGCCCTCCAGGGGATCTTCCTGACCCAGGGATCGAACCCGCATCTCTTACGTCTTGCATTGGCAGGCGGATTCTTTACCACTAGCGCCACATGGGAAGCCCTCGGGACCTGAATGGAAAGTGAAATCGCTCAGTCATGTCTGACTCTTTGTGACCCCATGGACTGTAGGCCACCAGGCTCCTCCGTCCATGGATTTCCCAGGCAAGAATACTGGAGTGGGTTGCCATTTCCTTCTCCAGGGGATCTTCCCAACCCAGGGGTCGAACCCGGATCTTCCACATTGCAGGCAGACACTTTAACCTCTGAGCCACCAGGGACCTGAATGGGTGGCTAGCAAATATATGCCAAATGACCCTCCAAACTGCCATGCCATTGGTAGGTTAGAGCCCATGTCCTCGCTCCCGCAGGCCCAAAGCAGCCCAAAGTAATTTTCCTTGGAGATGGCTCTGGGGAGGCTGGGTGGGTTTCCTCCCCTACCCCCATGCAGTCAAAGGCCCCAGAGGTACAAGGAGCTGGCCAGAAAGCACCTGTCCTTAACGAGGGTCCCCAGGAACCAGCCAGGGCACAGGGCTGTCACCACCTAAATGAGGGAGATTTATGGAAATCCTCTCACACAACAGGCGGATTTTCCAAGACTCATTGGCTGTTCTGGGTTGAGCCTTCATTAAGTGGAATGGGGGACAATGGAGGAAGTGGGGGTGAGGCCCTGGACCATTCAGCTCTCTATCATTTGGCACTGGGAACTCTATCAAGGCCTCCCCCCACCCTCTTGCTCAGGGAGAGATCATGCTCTCCTTTTAATAATAATATAGTAATAAATGGCCTAGTAAATTCAAACTCAGAATTTGAGGGACGCCTTTCTTGCATTTTAAAATTTCCAGAAGATACATTCTGTGGTTTTTCTTTACCATTCCCTAAGCCTTGTAATGCATGGCCTCCCTTATAACTGACACTTTTGTCCTGCCTTAGGTCTGACTCAGTAGGATTTCTCTTCCCCTTTAAAGTTATGGCGACATTTCAAAGTGGGAAGGTCAAGTGTGTGATTTCCCAATAAAAAGCCTTGATTGGAAAGAGAAACCACTGTCTACTGGAGCTGAGGGATCCGAGAGATTTTCTGGCCCATCCCCCTCACTGTGCATTCACAGGGCCATGATGCCCTCAAGCAGGTAGTGATAGAGTTAGAACCAGAATGCATGTTCTAGTGTAGGGTCCCCTGTGTAATGATGACCTCTATAGGGCACTTTCACTTTCACTATAGGGCACATCTGCATAAATACCCAAGGACCCTTCCTGAGGGGAGAGTGATGTTCAAGCCAAAGGAATGAATTTCTAATAGTGAAACATTAGGTTTTATTGCACAGACTTTTTTTTTTTTTTTTGGTCCTAAAGGCTCTTCTAGAATGAACTCCCTGTATGTGGCAGAGATCAGTGGAAGCATCTTAGAGGAGGTGAGACTTAACATGGGCCTTCCAGGGTGGTGAGTTTGGAAGGAATAAGAGAGGGGTGAGGAATGCCCAGGGGCAGGTACAGCTGGGGCAAAGTCTCAGGAGAAGCATGAGCAGGATCCTGGGAGTGAGCCCTCCAGCTGTACTGGGGGCAGGAGGTTAGGTGTTGTTCACCAAGGAGAAAGTAGATGAGTACAGCCAGTCCCTGCGATGATGAGGTGTCCGAGTCCTTGGAGGTGACCTGCCTTGTTGGGGGGAGCTGGCCAGAGCAGGAGGTGTTTATGGTTTCCCCTCTCCTGGGGGCAGCCGGAGCGAGCCAAGTTTACAGTTGCTCAGAACTCTATAAACACACTTGGTGAATGTGTGTGTGTGAGTGCCTGTGTAAAGACAAGTAACCTCTGCCATGTGACCTTCGCTCCCAAGGATGTGCTGGCCTTGACCTCCCTCACCTGGTGAAGATGGCACCAGGGGGTTGTTATCTCTCTTGGGCCTGGTGATGGCTTTTGGAGGGGATCAGTAGCAGGACCAACGTGGGACTCTATGGACCCCATAGACTTCCTGAGGAGGCAAGGTCTTGGGCGGGATCCTGGGTCATGGGTCTTGTGGTGAGAGCAAGGGCATTCCAGCCCAGGAGGCGTGTGAGTGTGACGGTGCGTGTGTGTTTGATCATACAGTGGGGCAGGGCAAGCCTTGGGTACATGGAGGAAAGCAGGTAGGAAGTGACAGGACTGGTTGGAGGTTTTCTTTTTAAAAAAAACAAACAAAACTTAAAAATTTTTTTGGCTGTGATAGGTCTTCATTGCTACTCAGGCTATTTTTTTTCTAGCTGCAGTGAGCAGGGGCAACTCTTTAGGACCGTGCACAGGTTTCTTATCAGGGTGGTTTCCCTTGCTGCGGAGCGCAGGCTCTAGACGTGCAGGCTTCCTTAGCTGCAGCTCGCAGGCTCTAGAGCACAGGCTCAGTAGTTGTGGCTCATGGGCTTAGTTGTTCCCTGGCATGTGGGATCTTCCCGGATCAGGGGTCAAACCCGTGTCTCCTGCTGATAGTTAACAGAGCATGGGAGAGCCTTTGAAGAAATCATGGACATGAAAATGCTAACCTCCTGGCTGACACACGGGCCCCACGTGTTTATTTTATTATTGTTAGTAAATGTGATACGACACAGAGTTGTTTACCAGTGTTGAGATCAGGCTGCCTGAAACCCTCCACACTCTGACCAGCGCTGAACATGTGTGTGAGACAGTGACCAGCGTTAGGGACAGCCTGGCCCTCAGGAAGGACTCAGGAAAGGACTTAGACTTCTCCAAGCTCTTTTTCTTCATCTGTAAAATGGGGATCTCAGTTAGGGGTCAGTCATGGTCAGGGTTAGGGGTCAAGCTGTGGTCAGGGTGGAGTGAGCTGGTGGTGGAGATAAAGGGTCAGTCATGGTTGTGATGACGGGCGTTGGTCAGGGACCAGGGTGAGGGGTCAGATACTGACTGGGTCCTGTTTTCTTTGTGTTAAGCCAACAGCTCTGAAGAAGCTGACCTTGTCTCAGAGGCCAGAGCATTTATTTGAGAACTTCAAAGACGGGGATTTTAGTCCTGATTTTGCTAATTTAGGAGCTGGGTGTCTGGATGAGTTGCCTCACTTCTCTGTAGAAAAGTTAAGGATACACATGTGCCTAGGTGTGAAGCCTTTGTTTCTAAGTATCCTATCATGAAATACGAGCTACAGAATCAACAGCACGCAGCCTATAGGCCTATAGGTAAACCCTCAGTGGTTGGTTGGCGGGGGCCGAGGTGGCGAGAGCGGTGGTCCTCAAACTTGACTGCTTATTGGAACCACCTGGACATCTTGAAAAACACAAACACCCAGCTCTCACTCCAGCCCTCCCACATTTTTATTTAATTGGTAGAGTGGGGTGGGGGGGTGACCTAGGCAGCAGGAGTTTTAAAAGCTCCCCAGGTGATTCTAATGTGCAACCAAGTTTGGAAACCACTGTACTAATTAATGAGCTCAAAAGAATGAGTCTTTAAGTGGCCACCTGAGCTGCAGATAAAACCAAGCAGCTGGCTCCAGGCTCCCCCTCTGTGGGGGCCTAGCTAAGGGAGATGAAGTGGGAGCAGTGAGACACTCAAGGAAATTTCTCACTGGCCCCTCTCCACACCTCTGTTTCTTCAACTGTAAAATGGGGTAAAGTTCTACTTACTTCATGGAGGTTGTGGAAGGGCTCAAGTGGAATAAATCTCATTGTCAATGGTGATCATTGGCACCAGTCAACCAAGAGATGCTGACTGAACACTGGGATGCGGAGGAAGAAGAGCAGAGCCCTGGAAACTCCTTTCACATCTCCCCTCGCTGGAAGTTCCCGATGATGGTCTGAAGCCAGGGCATGGACCGCATGGGCTCTGGTGAATCTGGAAGCTCTCGGCCCTGCGTAGGGTCTCTGGGGGTATGTGTTCCCTGTTCCAAGTATTGTCCCCCTAAATACAATCACATTTGTTGGACCACGTGTTTCATTTTTGGTTTCAGAAAATACCATCCCTGTAAGAATCTGGAGGGTGGTGGGGAATGGCAAAATGAGGGTTCTGCCCCTTCTGGCTCTTTGCAGGGGTGGAATGGGAGGGTGATGGGGGTCCCGGAAACTTCAACTCAGGCTTGGAGGCAGCTCTTGGTCAGGTTTCCAATAGCTTGGTCCTCAGAGGAGAGTGGAGTCTGCCTCTGTGGCCTGTGTCTTTAAGACTTGGAGAAGGATGAGGTTGGGGGGGGGACCTGACTGGGGAAAATTCCAACCAGTGGGTTCCTTTGAAATGGAAGTGACATCTAGTGGTTTGAAAAAGAACTGCCAACCAGCCCCCCAGCTGGGCTGGCCCTTGGGGTCCCTTCATGCCGCCAGGCCCCTCTCCCTGCCACCCTCCGAGGTCCACAACCCTGCTTCAGGGGTCTACAGCCCCAACAGTGGGCTCTGCATGGCAAGGGGGGGCTCTCCTGGCCCAACACCGGGCTGGAACCTCTACCCAGGCCCAGGCATGGGTACTCAGGCCCAGGGGCTCTGGGAGGCCAGGCCTGGGGCCACCAGAAGAGGCCCAGAAAGTGTGTCTCCTTTCCAGTGTATCTGGGTGACAATGCAGGGTCCCCAGGTGAGCTGGGCTCTTTGGGCCTCCTGTCTCCTGATTCTGAGGAGCCTTGTCCTGGGTCCAGCCCCACAGAAGTCCTGTGCAGGCCACAGTGCTGAATCATCGGAAACCTGCGGCTGGCCGCTGTTATGCAATGACCCCATCACTGGTGCCTGGTATCAGCTACAGGCCTTCAGCCTCTCTTCCAGGCAGGACCTCGAGGGGTGCGTGCACCCAGACTTGGGGTGTGTGATATGTGTGCCCACACAGAGCCTTGGCCTTGGAACCAAAAGAGGCCATGGGAGGAGGGGGACAGCCCAGTCGGTTGTTCTGCAAGGTCCTTGACTTGAGGAGCCCAAGTCTGAGTGGGGAGAACAGAACTGCCCTCGGGGAGCCCCAGTCTGAGGAGGCACAGCCTTGTTATCACAAAAATCCCAGGTGACGATAGGAGTAGGAAAGAATGACGCATAGATGAAACACTGATGACCATTGTAAAGCTCTAGAAAAATTAGGGCAGATGGTTATAGGACCACAGAGGTGCAGGTCTGGGCTCCCAGGGGGCAAGTGACAGACTCTGGGATTCAGTAGCAAGTGCTCAAGGGAGGCAATGCCTTTAAAAGTGGCAGGGAGTCCGTCCTCTGCCTTCTGTCTAGTATTTATTTTTATTTACTTATTTGGCTGCACCAAGTCATAGTTTTGGAATGCAGAATCTTTAGTTGTGGCATGTAGGCTCTAGTTCCCCGACCAGGGATTGAACCTGGGCCCCCTTCATTGGGAGCGTGGAGACTTAAGCACTGGACCACCAGGGAAGTCCCCCTCAGTCTGTGTAGACCATGTGTTTGGACATGAGTTCTTCCCCCAAGTGTCTGGCTCACAGGTGGGAGACCCTCAGCCTGTCTCAGGCACTGAGTCTGCTGGCACCAGGGCCTGAGCAAGTAATGAAAGGGACCAGGCAGGACTGGGAGGGTGACTGGCATTGCCAGGACACCTGGCACCTCTCTGCGTTGTCCCTGCATGCTGCGGCGCTGTGCAAGGCACCATCCCTGGGGGCAGCAGCTCTGTGGCCTGTGTCAGCCCTGCCCCATCCCTGAGTGAGCTCGACTGCTTCTGACCTCAGCCTGATGGTTCTGGAAGCTCCCTTAGCCCCCTTCTCCAAAACTCTAGGCTCGGTCACATCCTTCTGGGTGAGGAAGCATCTGTTCCAGAGGATAGAGTGTTTCAGGATCAACTTCCTAAAAAAGCGTATGCAGTCGACTCACTTCTGAGAGATTTGAATACCCAGCGTTTTAGAGTCTCCAGAATTTCTGCAGGAGAAAATGCTTGTTTAACTTTATCTTGTTAATTTTATTTCATACTGAAGGGAAGTGGTTAAAAAAAAAATCAAGCACAATAACAGTGAGTGAATCTAGGGTATTGGGAATTCTTGCAACTTTTCCACAAGTTTGTTGTGCAGTCAATAAGTCATGTCCAACTCTTTGCAATCCCATGGACTGCAGCATGCTGGGCTTCCCTGTCCTTCACTATCTCCCAGAGTTTGCTCAAACTCATGTCCACTGAGTTGGTGATGCCATCCAATCATCTCATCCTTTGTCGCCCCCTTTTCCTCCTGCCTCAATCTTTCCCAGCATCAGGGTCTTTCCCAACGAGTTGACTCTTTGCTTAAGATTGAAATCCCTTCAAAATAAAATGATAAGTTAAAACAAATTCAAACAGAAATGTCTGTCTTCCATCTTTTCCTCCAGCCACTTCTTAGTTCCCTTTCTTGGAGGCCCCCGAGTTGCTGGTTTCCTGTGCATCCTTCTAAAGATAGTCTGAAATATATGCACTTATAAACTTTTTTCTCCCATCGCCCCACACTGCTCAGCATTTTGCCTCTTTCGCTTAACAATATTTCTGGAAACCATTTGGTATGAGCACACAGAGAGCTGTCTTGGCCTTTTTTATGGTTCCTGTGCATTCCATCGAACAGGTGATTCAAATTTTCATTTGGAAGGTGTGATGAGGTGGTGAAGACCATTGACTTTAGAAGCAGAATGTTGGAGTATAGATCACTGCTGCTGCTGCTAAGTCACTTCAGTCGTGTCCGACTCTGTGCGACCCCATAGACGTCAGTCCACCAGGCTCCCCCATTCCTGGAATTCTCCAGGCAAGAACACTGGAGTGGGTTGCCATTTCCTTCTCCAATGTGTGAAAGTGAAAGTGAAGTCGCTCAGTTGTGTCCAACTCTTAGCGACCCCATGGACCACAGCCTACCAGGCTCCTCCACCCATGGGATTTTCCAGACAAGAGTACTGGAGTATAGATCACTACTACAAAAGAGTTGTTTCATGTCAAGCCAGTTACTTAATATCTTAGTTCCTCAGTTTCCTCATTGTGGGCCAGGATGAAGAGTGAAGTCTACCCCAGGGTGTTTTGTGTGGATTAAATGAGGCGATACTTGTAAAGGGCTTAGGATCCCTTTTGATGTGCAGCACGCACTCCATAACCGTGAACCATCATTCCCAAGATGATTGTGCCAGACCCCCTTTGAGAGAGTGAGGCTGTTTCCAGGCTTTTATTATTATAAACAATGCTGCAAAACAAATATCCTTGTCCACACGTCACTCGGTACTTGTGGGAGTGTATCTGTAAGAAAAATGCCAGAGGAGTAGAATTGTTTGGTCAAAGGCCATGTGCAATTTTAATTTCAAAAGATACTGCCAGGTTGCCCTCCATAAGAGTGGTCCTAGTTGCATCGCCACCAGCTGTATTTGAGCCTGTTACCCTACCCCATAGCCTTGCCAACACAGTCATGTTTTTGCTTGAACACAGCATTTCTCAACTTGTTTGGATGCAGAAGCCTATTATGAGGCTTCTTGGGGATCACCTGGCCTTAGAGCCCCTCCACCAACACCCAGCATTACTGTCAGGTTATTTTCTGGGAAAAACCAGCCCATGACGAGGGCTAGAATGGTCCTGAGCCAGCAGAGTCTCCAAAAGTTGGCTCTGCCCAGGTTTCTGCACGTTCATTCATTCTCCACATTTTTCTTAAATATTATGGTGCTTATGACGAGTTTATACATTGTTGATGTCTTTTTTTTTCTGGGCCTGTTAACACATCAAAACGGTTGGTGAAATCGGATAATACTGTGGATCGTGCGTGCTGTCACTGTTTCGGTTCTGTGCCAGGGACTTGGGATTTCCAGTTGCATTTTTAGAATTTTATCTCACATCTGGTGGCACACGGACAATGCCCGTTCACAATGAGCTGTGATGATGGGGAAGCCTGACTGTTCTCCCTGGAATTAGGCTTCCTGTTATGGATAACCTATTAACCAACCTCATACCCTTCCCTTCATGGGAAATTGGAGTTGGTTATAAAGAAAAAGAAAGTCAGATCTTGCACTGAGAGACCTGTCACCTGAATATGGAAATCTCACAAATACAAAATATATCTAAAGGGTGAGTATTCCTTCACAAAAGGAGTTCTGACTGAGTACATTTTGCATGCATCCTCAGTAAACAAGTCAGTCCGACCCTGCGACCTCATGGACTATAGCCCTCCAGGCTGCTCTGTTCATGGGATTATCCAGGCAAGAGTACTGGAGTTGGTTGCCATTTCCTCTTCCAGGGGATGTGAGTATATTTTAGAAGACTTTTATTAAAGCCCTTTGAGATCATCATGGCAAGACAGAGGATTGTTTGAGATGACGACTTTGGGAAGGAAAGAGCAGGCCTACTATGTCTCTCCCCAATTCTTCACTTTCTTCTCACCCGCAGCTTACATGTTCCCTGATCTCACACAGGCCTGGACTGGAATGCTCCTTTATGATTCACTCTGACTTAGAGTGGCATGCCAAACTTTCTAGGACTTTTGCGGGCTCCCTGGGTTAGCCTGGCATAAAAACCTCTGACGCCTCTTTCCCCTCCAGTGACCTTGCAGATCTAACAAATGCCAAGGACTGGGCCTCTGTGATCTGGTGTGGGGACTGTCCCAGGCCACTCAAAGAGGCCGGAAACAAACTGGCTGCATCTCCAAGAGACCCTCAGGGGTCATTCAAGGTGAAACTGTCCTTGAGTGAAGTCAAATTGGTTCTTTTTCCCCCATTTAATAAACTTGATTTTAATCTAATTAAAACACACTTGCAGAAAAGTGCGCAAATCCCATTCCTAGCTTGATCATTTTTTTTTTCACATGCAGCTTATGAGTTTTACATGCAACTAATAATCCAGCTCAAGAAACAGAGCACTGCCAGCTTCCCACAGCCCTTGCCCACAGCCCCTGCCCACAGCCCCTCCAGTTGCTGCCCCACTGAAGGCAGGCACTCTTTCGCCTTCTATTCCTGACAGTGTTACCTGACTTTGAAATTTATATACATGGAATCACTTCATATGTACTTGGTTGTGTGTGATCTTGTTTGCTCAACACTGTGAAATTCACACGCTGTGAATTCATCATGTTGCGTGTTTGTGGTTCTTTCAAGCCTGTTACTGCGTGGTGTCCCATAGTATGAATACACAACTTCTCATCCATTCCACTGATAATCATTGTGTCGTTTCCAGTTTAGTCCCTAAATGTTCTTATCTGTGGCCTGTGGTGTACACGCGTACACGTTTTTGTCATGTGCCTAGGAGAAGAATTACTGTGTCATAGGGTAGACACTGACCATTGTCCAAAGCGACTATTCATTTCTGCTCTCAGCATCAGTGAGTGAGAATTTCAGTTTCTCCACATCGTCACCACCAGCACTATCAGTGTTGTTCATGTCACCATTCTGGTAATCCGAAGGACCTTTCTAAACCATAGAAGCTTTGATCACCTTCCTGTTTCCAGCTTTTAGAGATGTCCCCAACATTTTATAGTGAAAACTTTCAAACATACACAGAAAAGCTGAAGAAATTATACAGGGAGCACCCATGTGACACAATCAACATTTTATAACAATCGTTTTTTCCACATGTCTAAGCATTCATCAACTGCCTTCTTTTTTACTTGCCATGTTCCTTTAAGAAGGTAAAACTTGCTCTCTCATCACGCGGCAAGCCTTCAAGATGGCACCGAAGAAAGACAGGAAACCTAAGAAGTCAACCTGGAAGTTTAATTTGGATCTTACTCATCCAGTAGAGGATGGAATTTTTGATCCTGGAAATTTTGAACAATTTCTGTGGGAGAAGGTTAAAGTGAATGGAAAAACTGGAAATCTTGGGAATGTCGTTCACATTGAACTCTTCAAGAATAAAATCATAGTCGTTTCTGAGAAACAGTTCTCTAAAAGGTATTTGAAGTACCTTACCAAGAAATACCTTAAAAAGAACAATCTTCGTGATTGGCTTTGTGTAGTTGCATCTGACAAGGAGATTTATGAGCTTCGTTACTTCCAGATTAGTCAAGATGAAGATGAATCTGAGTCTGAGGACTAGGTGATGCCATCCTTTATAGGGCTTTGCTTGCTAATAAAACATATTAAGCATACGAAAGAAAGAAACATCTTGAAATGGACCTTTAGCTTATCAGTGAATAAAAAACATTACTCTGTATGTTAAACATTCATCTTTTATTTAAGTGTATGCTGTTTATATGGTGCTGGCTTTCCTTTAGTACTTTTTTATATTTTTATTGGAGTGTAGTTGATTTACAACGTTGTGTTAGTTTCAGGTATATAGCAAAGTGAATGTGTAAATAAGCTTTTGTCCACCCACCCCTCCCCAAATACTTTGTATAAACAGTATTTAAATAGCTTATAGCTAGTGGAATTTCAGGTTTTCTGTAATGTACTGATTTTACAGATGTCTTCAAGTTAAAAGTATATAGCAAAAATACAATTTGGGGTGTAACTAATAAAATATTTAGATTTGGGAAAAAAAAAAAGGTAAAACTTATCACCACACTGACCCATTTTAAGCATACATTCAATGATTTAAGTAAATTTACATAGTTTTACAATCAGCAGCACCATCCAATTGTAGAACATTTCTGTCACCCGGCAAAGTTCCCTGTGCTCTTTGCTTCAGCAACTTCCTACGACACCTCCCAGCCTCAGGCAACTGCTGATCCATCTGTTTTCTCTCTATGTAGTTTTACCTTTCCCAGAAGTTTCATATAAAGGGAATTATCTCATTAGCATGCAGCCTTTTCTGTCCAATTTCTTTCATGTGGCGCTATGCCTCTGAGATTCACCCATGTTGTAGCATGGACTGATACTAGCTCCTTTTCCTGGCTGCGTAGTATTCCAGCATATGGCTCTACCATAGTTGGTTTACCCAGTCTTCAGTTAATTGTCCCAGCAGAGTTTTGATGACAGGGCCCCAGCCTGTCATAAAAAGAGCTTGCTCATTTATAGAGGGGTCTATGCCTGGGAAAAAGAAAAGGTAGAGAGAGGTAGACAAAGGGAGTTAGAGAGACAGTATTTTGTTCCCTCTGTATCCTCTTTCTCCAGATGGGTGTGGGGCCTCCTCCCTTTGGGGAGCCTCCCCCGCTGCCTGTTGGCTATCCTGCTCTCCGGATTGCCGCACACCTGGCCAACCACACTTTTCTGGCACTTACAGCTCTCTGTCCTGGGTTCCACAATGAACTCAGCACAATCTGGCACATGATTTACAACACAGGGGTCCACTTGATGGGCTCTCCGAGGGCAGAAGTCATGGCTTTTGTGTCCCTTCACTGTAGCTCCAAGGCTGGGTGCAGTGCTGGGCACGCAGGGAAGGAGAAGGGGGGACAGTGACACTGCAGGGGGCCGGGGGCCTTATACAGTTCGGGGGCCTGAGCACCCTGAACTCAGGTCCCCTGGTTGAGGTCCCTACTAGGGAAATGGCCCTGGGCTGGGTCCAGGGAATTGCCAGACCTTCGTGCCAAACCACAGCTGGGAATGCCAGCATCGCTAATGAGTTCAGGATAAGCCTGCGGAAGAAGGAAATCTTCTGCCAACGGAGGCAACTGCCGGAAGCTGCTGGGACCCCCAGTCAGCAAGGGGCCGGAGGAGCAGCTGCCAGGCAGGCTACCCCTTTACCACTTCCCTCTTGGCCCCTTAATTCCCAAGATTTCTGGTGTCTCTCCAGACCGAGGCTGCCCTCCCTGCATGCTTCCAGGAGGGCTGAAGGGCTGGGCTCCCAGGCCTGTGCAATCCGTGATGCCCTCCTGTCTTTTCCATGTTAAGATGACTTCCTCAGACCTGGATGTGCCTTAATGGCTCCTATCGTCCGTGCATGCTGTGGTTGAGGGTGTCCGTTCTCAAATGTGATGGTTTGAAAACCTGGGTGATGCACACTGAAGTGTAGAAGTCGGAGTCTTTGATTCAGCACATGTGAGGTGGAACCTGAGAATTTGGCACATCCAGTGAGCTCCTCAGTGAGGCTCATGCTGCTGGCCAGGGCTGGGTACCACTGTCTGAGAACCACTGCTTTAAGGCTTTGGTCTGTCCTCCGCGGTCTCTCAGCGTGAACCCTCCTCCTGCTTGGGGGAGAGGTGTCTGCTGCCTTCTCTGCACAAGTCCCGAGAACCATTCAGATCCTAGTGACTGTGACAGTGACAGAAGTTCACACTCCAACTGCCTTTGGCCAAAGGGCATGGCAGGACTTACACGGGGAAGAGGAGATGCAGCGTCGTGTCTCCAACGTATCATAAAGAGAAGATAAAAACAGATCAAAGCTGGAGAGTGTCTGTGTATAAAAATAAGTAAGTGGTTTCATGAAAGAAATGATTAGAACTCGCTGTCCTGTTTTAACTGCACTTAATTTTGATTTTGGAAGTGACCCATGTAAAAAAGACTCTTAAAATTATATGGGTCAGACAAGATAGTGAGTGCAGTTTTTCTGCCAGTGTTCTAGAATGACTCTTCAGATTCAGCTCTTGCTTAATCCTGCAGTGCAGCTGGCCTTGGAAAAAGGTCCTTGAGGGTTCTTCAATACACTTAACCCTCAAACCAATCTTATGAGGCCTGATAGGAGGATGTTCTCATTCCCATTTTACAGATAAAGAAACCAAGGCATAGTAGTTAAATGGTAGATTCAGGATTCCAACACAAGTTTTTTTTCTTTTTTTTACTCCAATTCAGACTTTGCCTTCCAAAGTGAGCTTTTTTCTTTTCTTACACTGCAGCTGAATATTAAGATTCTCCAGAATAGGGACTTCCCTGGTGGTCTAGTGGTTAAGAATCCACCTGCCAATGCAGGGGACGTGGATTTGATCCCTAGTACAGGAAGATTCCACATGCCCTGTGGCAACTAAGCCCATGAGCCACAACTACTGAGCCAACCTGCCTAAAGCCTGTGCTCCACCACCGGAGAAGCTACCTCAAAGAAAAGCTCTTGAACCACGACTATGGAGTAGCTCCCACTTTCTGCAACTAGAGAAAGCCCACTTGCCACAACGAAGACTCAGTGCAGTCAAAAATGAAATAAATTAATTAAAAAAATTTCTCCGGAATAATTTCTAGCCAAGTTGCAGACCCATCAGACTGGATGAAGGCTCAGGCAAGCTCTTGGGCTATTACTCAGAGATATGAACTCCCTCAACCCCAGCTGGCTCTGCAAGGGGGAATTCAGCATATCTGCTGTCAGAAATGACACATTTGGAACCAGATTCCTCTGTAGGTTTATCTGAGCTTAAGACAGGGAAGATTGATCAGGGAGGCTGATCCACTGTGATCACTTTTCATTGTTCTTTGGCACCTGGACTTTATGTGTTTAAACAAGCCAGGTAGATGGCTTTGTGCTGGCTCCCAGGGATTAGAGACACTGCTGCATCCTGCTGCCTGCCCCCCTCCCCTGTCCCCTCCACCTCAGCCCACTGTGGGACAGTTGGTTTTTAAGAAAGGAAGTGTCCACATCTCCTGAGGATTTGTGGACAGCCATTTGAACTGTGGTGTTGGAGAAGACTCTTGAGAGTCCCTTGGACTGCAAGGAGATCCAACCAGTCCATCCTAAAGGAAACCAGTCCTGAATATTCATTGGAAGGACTGATGCTGAAGCTGAAACTCCAATACTTTGGCCAACTGATGCAAAGAACTGACTCATTTAAAAAGACCCTGATGCTGGGAAAGAGTGAAGGCGGGAGGAAAAGGGGGTAACAGAGGATGAGATGATTGGATGGCATCACCGACTCAATGGGCATGAGTTTGAGCAAGCTCTGGGGGTTGGGATGGACAGAGAAGCCTGGTTTGCTGTAGTCCATGGGGTCACAAAGAGTCGGACATGACTGAGCAACTGAACTGAACAGAATATAAAGAGATCCTGCTGAAAGGGACAGCAATTATAGCAGACAGAAGGCTGTTGTCTCCTGGAACAGTTGCTGGTCTGGATATCATTCCGGGTATAGTTCATCACTCAGTAAAGAATGTAGACAAGGGGTAAGATTGATTATGGATTAGAGAGTGACCTTTGGGTTGAGGTGGGGGAGCGCTGCTGGAGGTAGGCGTGAGGATGAAGATGGAAGAGGGACGTGGGGGGTGATGGGGTTTTGATGGCTGGAGATGACAGAGGGTGGAAACAGCCCAGGTAGGGGACCGATGGTGTAGGAGATGGGATGTCAGAGGAAGAATGGTTGTTGCGATGATGGGCTGAATAGCTCAGAGAACTAGCTGAAAGGTCCAAAGCCAGGGATGAAAATTTGATTGTGGCTTTGGGTGACTGGGGAGGGGACCGGTTGCCTAGGGGAGGCACTGCTTTGTGGTTGCCCACGCCTGATCCCAGAGGCACCAGCTGGAATGATACCCAGACCAACCATGTTCCAGGAGACAACAGCATTCTGTCCGCTTCTTGACTGGTGTCCTGTCCAGCAGGGTGTGTTCACAGGGCCATCTACAAAAACCCTCAGGGTACTGGCCAAACCTGTTTCAACAGCCCAGCCGGGAGGTCCTTCCTGGCTGAGATTTAGTCAACCTGTTTCCCTAGGAGGCCTCTTTTCCCACCACAGACAGATGGGTGCTGATGTCAGCAGCGGGCGAAGCCGTTAGTCAGCACCAGAGGGGCTCGTGCTGAGGGACCAACGGAAGAAAAGGCGCCGTCGGACATGGCCGCCTCTCACCCCCACCCCAGTGGGGGAGGCAAGGCAAGAGGCCACCCGGGAGGCCCTGCCAGGTTCGTGTACAACCTTGGGTGGCCTGAGGCGCAAGCTGAGACCCGGAGAACCCTGGATGGAGGAAGTGGAAGGGTCCTTTAAGACCCATCTGGTTTAAGGCCATGCAGAGAAGAAAGAGGTGCTCTGATTCCCATTTCCCAGATGAGGACACGGAGGCCTTGGGAGGGGGAGAGCTGCGCCCAGGGCCCTGTGGAGGGGCAGCAGTAGAACCCAGCTCAGCACCTCCAGCTCCGGACGGCTGCAACAGCAGCTCCATCTGTGCACGTGTGGGATCCTGTGTGGGGCAGTGGTCTCAGAGGGGCTGGTATTGGACAGAGCCGGGCTCCCCGCTGGGTCTGCCATTCCCTTGGGGGAGGTTGTGACTTGAAGCCTCTGGCTCTTCTTTGGTGACATTGGCAGGCGGGTTCTTCACCACTGAGCCAGCAGGGAAAGCCCTCTTCTGCGACATTTATCGTGCGCTTAGTCGCTCAGATGTGTCCGAATCTTTGTCACCCCATGGACTGTAGCCCGCCAGGCTCCTCTGTCCATGGCATTTCCCAGGCAAGAATGCTGGAGTGGGTTTCCATTTCCTTCTCCAGGGGATCTTCCCCACCCAGGGACTGAACCCACGACTCCTGTGTCTCCTGCATTGGAGGCGAATTCTTTACCACTGAGCCGCCTGGGAAGCCCACAGGAGTGTTCAAAAATTCCTTCTCTGGTGGGAGGAGAGTTAAATGGGACGGGCAAAAGTAAAGCTCCCCGTGAATGTTAGCCTTCTTCCCCCCACAAATCACTAGTCCCAGTGGGGGTTCTCTGTGCACGCTTGTGTGTGAGAGCACGTGTGTGTCTGTGTGTGTGTGTGTGCATGCATGTGATATCTGCAGATCTTGGCCAGACGGCCACAGCGAGGGGAAGTCACAGTGTTCAGGGGTCTGGGAAGTCTTTAGGGGCTGAAGCCTCTAGGACTGGTGTGAGGGGGTGCTGCTGGCAGGAGGAGGTACTCCGGCACACCCGCTCCCTGAGCTGCTGCCAACCCCGAAGACTCATGGGCCAGGGCAGGCGGGTCTCGGGTGGGCCAGCTCCTCTTAGGGAGCAGCTTCACTGTCAGGAGTCAGTCATGAAGAGGTCCCTGTGAGCGTTTGTAGCGAAGCCCAGCACAGAGTGTCTGACTAGGGGTTAAATAATGGGCTTGAGGGCACCAGAAGAGGGGAGAAGAAGCAGGGCTGGCCCTCAGGCCTCCAGTGAATTCCACCTTCCTTGCAGCCCCAGGCGATCTTGCCTCCTAGCCTGAATCATCCTTACTCTAGTCTGAATGAGAGTCCTGTTATTTGTGCTAATTGTTGACATTTGCACAGCATGCATTCCCAGGAGCTTGGGGACCTAGAATGCAGAGCCACTCTTCCACATGCTGATTTTTTGACATCAGCAGAACTGGAGCCTGGGGAGTGGCTGGGGGCAGAGGACAGTGGCCTTCAGCACTGCTTCTAAGCTCCCTGTAATGTCCCCATCACATTCACAGAGGCATGATGTGTTGGAGTCCTGGAAGGTCAAAACTGAGGGCCAGACCTTGATGGCCTTCTAGTCCAACTGCCTCACTTTATGTAGAAGGAGACTGAGGCTCTGATTAGTGGCAGTGTAGGGTCACAACCTCACCCTCTTCCATATTCATCCTTTGACTTCATATGCATGAAGCACCCTTTTGGTGACCATCCTTCATACATATCCAGCCTCCCTCTCCTGAAGTACCTCCAGTTTTATTTTGCTTCCTGGCAGTACCTGACATCATATATGGATGCTCTTTCTCTTCTGTTCCCTTCCCCCATTAGAATGAAGCTCCAAAGGGGCAAGAATTCTTCCCCCATTTCATTAATGGCCATATTGTCAGCATCTAGAACACATAGTTGCTCAGAAAGGAATTGTGGGATTCATTCACTCATTTGTTCCTTTATTCATCTGTTGGCTACCTCTCAGGTGGGTCTTCTGCATTGCAGACAGTCATGGCATAGACAGGTGTCAGACCCAGCTTCTGTCCCACAGAGCAGGTGGCTTCAGACTCTTTTCTCCAGCCTCCAGCTGCCTGAAGATGGGAGGGAGCATGTTGCTTGGGTACCCTGGAAGGGACTCTGGAAGGTCCCCTCAAGCAGGGAGGGACTGGGGCTTGGGGATAAGAATCCTTCTTAGGAAGTAGAGCAGGTCCCAGAACAGCCTCCAAGGCACAGTGGGGACCAGAAGTGCAGACACAGGTAGCCTGTGACCAGAGGGAGAGGGTAAGGAATGTAGTGACCCACAGGTGTTTGGGGGCCAGGAACAGGGATGGGGATCCAGGGAAGACAGGGCAAAGAGGGTGCTGGGGAGGGGCTGGGCACTGGGTATCTAGGGCAGGGGTGTGTGTGGGGTGGGGTGGAGGAGAAGGACATGGACATTTGTTAACATTTGTGTCAGTTGGAGAGTGGGCACCAGGATGGAGAGAGAGAAGACACGTGATCAGATGGGGAGATGGGGCACAGAGCCAAAGCTTTGGTTGGAGGCTCAATTTTCTCATCCATAAAATGGAGATGATGCCTGACCCTGGGGATGGCGGAAGGGGAGATGAGCCTTGTACTGAAAGATCATCTCTTTGAATACCCTGAGCCCCTGCTGGATCCCCAAACAATGCCGGCTTGTCCTCCTCACCACTCCTCCCTTACCCTGTCCCCAGCTCTGGGGCTCTGACCTGTGGAGTGGGCCAGACCCCACCCTCCCTGTTCCCTGACTCCTATGGTTGGTGGCCCCAAAGGCTAACCGGTTTCCTCCATCCAATTTGACCAGAACGATCTGGGCTCTGTGGGTGCTATGGGTTTCCTGATGGGGGCCCAGGCCTTGGCCTCGCTGGGGGCTGTGAGCAAGAGAGTAACCAGCCCAGATTTTGCAAGCCTGAAATAGTTTATGGCCGGGCTGAGGCAGGGAGGAAGGAGGGCATGGCCCAGGGAATGCAGGAGGAATGCCTGGGAGGCTTGTTTCTGCCCCCCACCCCTCCCCAGTTCCCCAGGGGAAAGCCAGCAAGGCTTTCAGCCAGCTGGGCACCGGGTTGCACAGAGAGAAATGGTTTGGGCGCTGAACATTCCTGGGGCTAGGGTGTTCTCAGGGCCCAGCGGTGGGTGTATGTGTGAGGGGAGACCTAGTCTTCCTTTTGATGTGGGGACCATCTCCAAGGAGGCTGCCTGGATAAGCCTGTCTCACTCCCCATCCTTTAGGCTCCCCACACCCCTGACTTTGGCTGGGAGTATCATGGACATACATCTTCCATGGTACTGGCAGGGGAGGGGGTTGTGTTTTGGCTTGAAGTGGGCCTCTGTGTCTGCCTCTGAACTGGAGCTCCCTGAAGTCAGGTTATATGTTTTCCCTTAAGACTGGGGGCTTTCCTTAAAGTCTGAGGCTGTGATGCTGAGGGGAAGGCTGTGTTACCCGGCCTCATCCAAAAGTTTCCCATGGCTGGGATGGGGTGGCCACCAAAACTGCAACTGCAAAAGGGTCTTTATCCCCCTTCCTTTAGATCCAAGACTGCATTGTTAAGGACCCACTGAGTCTTCTGTGGACCAGACACCAGCCTTCCAACAGCCTTTGCCCCCCACACCTCCCTGTTTATGGGACATCTGAGGCCCTACTATGTGAGTTGGGGAGGAACCAGGCCCCAGTCGCCCACCTGGACAGTCCACTTAGCCCTCCTGGCACCACACTCTGGACTCCCCCCGACCATTCTGCTTGTGTTCTAGGGTCCCCCCAACCCCTGACCCCGGGAGGGGTTGGGAGTGGACAGGTCAAAGTGCGCCAGGCATCCATCCACTGATGATACCTGCGCATTCCTGGGCCCTGCATCGGGGCCAGTCATCTTCCTTTCATGTTGGGCTGTCTGATGGAGCCGGTGGATATGGTGGGGGTTGGGCAGGGGCCCTGGGGCAGCCAGGCAGCAACAGTGGAAGGCAGAAGGCAGAGGCGTGACTCCCAGCTGAGGTCACAAGGTTCCAGCACCCTTAGGTCCCACCACGTTCTGGCAGGGAAGACACAAGTGGTCAAAACTCTGCCTGGCCAGACTCCATCCCTCTGTTTTGGCCATGGCCTCTGGCTTCTGTTGGCAGCACTTCCTTTTCCAATCTGCCCCCAGCCCATGATACACACACTCCCAGAGCAGCTCCAGGGGCTCAGTCTGTGGTCAGAGTGATGGAGGATCTATGTAGAGTTGGGCCACTCTGTGGTGAGGATTATGGGGACAGAAATCGGGTTTAGGATCTGGCAGTGACTAGGGTTAGGAGGCAGCCTGTTTTCTGGGTTAGTGAGATTTGATTTTGGAGGTAGCATTAAGGGTCGGGCTGTACTCAAGATTAATGGTCAGTCTATACCTAGGGTTGGGAGTCAGTCTGTACCTAGGATCAAAGACACGGCTTCCTCAGGAGCAGAGTTCTACACCCAGAATTAGGGGGTGATGGGCACCCAAGGGTGAGAGTTTGTTTTGAGCCAGAACTGAACCTACAGCTTGGCCACAAAAAGTGACCCTGGCCAGTCATTCACAGAAGGCAGAGAACAGAGTTTGCAGTTTGGAGGGGCAGGATTCATTGATCCCTTGGCCATCCCCTCTGGGGACCCACCAGCAGGAGGTATAAGGGACAGAGTGAGGAGACTCAAGGCTCTCAGAGAAACCTTTGCCAGGAACACTGGTGGGGATGGAGCACAGCGTCCAGGCTAAGTCCAGTGAGTGGTTCAGAGGCAATATTGCCCAACGCCATGGCCATCCAGGAGGAATACTGAGTAACTCCATGGGTAGCGCTTCTGTTTACACTGTATCTCTTGAAACGCAGTCACCAGTAGCTCAATCTGCAAACATTTCCTGAATACCTACCATATTTTAGACCAGAGGTTCTCAAACTTGAGTGCACAGAGGAACAACCAGGAGGCTTGTGAAAAAAGGCCGGTTCCTGGGCCCCACCCCAGGGGCTCTGGAGGAGGAAGGTACTGGGAGCTGCCCAGGAATCCGCACTTCCAATAAAGTCCCCAGGCGATTCTGCTGTGATGAGTTTTTTGTTTTTGTTTTTTTTAATTTTTTGTTTATTGATTTATTTTTGGTTGCACTGGGTCTTCATTGCTGTGCGAAGCTTTTCTCTAGTTGTGGCAAGTGGGGGCTACTCTCTAGTTGTGGTTTGAGGGCTTCTCGCTGTAAGTGGCTCCTCTTGTCGTGGAACATGGGCTCCAGAACATGTGGGCTCAGTACTTGTGACACACGGGCTCAGCTGCCCTGCGGCATGTGGCATCCTCCCAGACCAGGGATCGAACCTGTGTCCCTTGAATTGGCAGGTGCATTCTTAACCACTGGACCACCAGGGAAGTCTTTTTTTTTTTTTTAATTGCTGCTGTGGTTGTCTTATTTTTACTTATGTTTTCAGAGTTTTAATAAAACTTTTAATAGAGGGTCAGAATGCTAACAAGCATCTTCCAGCTAACAAGGAAAAGGCAGCAACATGAATTCTTTCACTTAGAACGGCATAGTGTGGTGGTTTTAAGACCATACTTTTGAGACCTGGCCTCAAAAGGCTCATGGGGTTAAAAAAAAAGAAAAGGATTGTGGAAAATACCATAACACCTTCTGGTAAGTTCAGTGCACAGAGTGGGTGCCAAGGATTTCTGGGATAAAAGGGTGTGTGACCATTTTCAGAGAAGACCCAAGAAGACCTTGCAAGAAAGTTAGGGAGTTTCTCTCTCATTTCTGACCACCAGTAAGCTAAAAATGTACTGGTCTTATTGCAAGAATTGTATAAAAACCTAGCTGTGTAACCTTCTCAAAGCATTTTCATGTGCTTGGCAAGGTAGGAGAATTCAGGCAAACACACTTTGAGCAAAGAAGTGTAAAGCAAAGCATAATTACTGCATTAAATGAGGCAAAGTAAAAGAATGCACATAAAAATGCCATCTTGGTACAGTGCTGGGGAGGGAACAATGCATGCCAGCCATCATTATTAATAACTTACCAATTTCTATAAACAATCATTCTGAAAAGCACGACTCAGGCAGTGTAGGTCAACTTTGTTTAAACTGTGGCCCCGTGCTCTGCCCCACTCTCCCCTGCCTCGTTCCACCCGCCAGGAACCTTGTCTGCAGTTGGCATCCGGAAACAACAGGGTGTGTGTGTTTTTATTTTCCCAATATAAAATCACAATATTGATTATGCTTTAGCATACAGCACATTTCTGTCTCCCCCAGCTGCTCCCTGGTCAAGAATCTGGCGCTGAAGTGCTCAGTCATTTTGAGGACCTTGCTGAAGGCAGGAAGCCCGGACGGTTTGCCTCCCCGTTCCCCATTCCCCGGCTCCCTGCCATTGGCTTGCTTCTAGAATTTTATATAACCTTTCTTTATTTAAGGCTTCTATTCTTCAATCTGAGGGTGAATGGACTTCCGGGCCTGCCTGTGGGGCAGGAGCTGGAGGTGTTACGCTTCCCCAGCAGGGAGAGAGGGCTGGACTGAGTTCCAGGAGCTTCTAGAGGCCATACCCTCCCTGGGCTGTCCTGGGATAGCAGACCCTCCCTTGGGGAGGGCAGGAGGTGACCTTCCATTCCCCTGGCCTGGGCTGCAGGCCACCTGGTCTCAGCCTTCTTAGATACCGCCAGGAAGCTTTTTCTTTTATCCCAGTTAAATTTCACCTTGTTGATTTCAGGCCAGTGTTTCTGGGGAGGCATGGGGTTTCAGGCTGGCTGGGGACTTTCCCAGCCCTCTGGACACCCGCATACCTCTGGAGCTCCTCTTCCCACGGGATCGCTCCATCTCATTCATGCATTCAGCAGGCATTCCTTGCACACCCATTAGGTACCCTGTACAGTGGGTTTTGGTTGTGGAGGCCTGGTTCACCATGTACTAAGGTGACAGGCACAGGGGTGGGCCATTTCTCTCTAGTGTGGTATAAGCATGCCAGAGGATTAAGGAGGCATTGGAGAGGTACCTGATTCACTCCTGGGGGGCATGTGGAAGGCGAGGAAGTCTCCACGAAGGAGGTAATGGTTTATCTGAATCTAAAATTATGAGAAGGGAAAGAGGGGATATATGTAAACACATAGGTGATTCACTTTGCTGTACAGCGGAAACTGGCACAACACAGTAAAAGCAATTATATTCTTGTTGCTGTTCAGTCGCCAAGTTGTGTCCAACTCTTCGCGACCCCAGGAACTGCAGCCCACCAGGCTTCTCTATCACTATTTCCCTAACTTTGCTCAAACTTACGTTCATTGAATCAGTGATGAGAAAGGAGGAGTGTACTGGGGGTTATTTAGGCAGAGAGAGTACCCTGAATGTGAGTATGGAGGCTGGAAGCAGCATGGCCAGAGCTGGTTTAGAAGTCACTTTCTAGGAGAAGGAAATGGCAACCCACTCCAGTATTCTTGCCTGGAAAAGTCCATGGACAGAGGAGTCTGGCGGGCTGAAGTCCATGGGATTACATGACTGAGCCTGTGTGCACGAGGGTGGAGGGAGATGGGTTGGTAGCAATAAAGTGGTAGAACTAAAAAAAAAAGTCACTTTCTAGATGCCAGAGCATGAGGTTCGAAGCAGAGAGGAGATGGGGCTGAGTCTGGAGAGGCCTGCAGGGGTGAGCTCGCAGGAGAGTGTGGGGAGCTAGGGCCTTACCCTGTGGATGCTGGGGAGCCATGGATGGTTTCAGCTAGAAGAGAGTGAATCGGTTAGGTCTGCTGACTTGACACAGTCCATTAACAGCAGCACCTAATGTATCCCAGGGGACCAAGGAGCCTGGAGGGCTATAGTTCATGGGATCACAAAACAGCTGGGCTTGACTTAGCAACTAAACAACAACAATGTATCTTTCCCGCACTTGTGGGGCCCCTGCATCTTAACAGAGAGCTCTGGGAAGGCAGGCTGTCATGAGAACTGGTGTCAAGAGCCACTCAACTGCAAAAGGTGGGGAAAAAAGAAGACCCTCAAGCCAGAAGGACCTGAGGTTGAATCCCTCACTGAGTTCTGGCAAGATATCAAAACTGCCTGAGCCTCAGTGACTGCGTCTATAGAATGAAAAGAAGTGAAAGTGTTAGTCACTCAGTCATTTCTGACTCTTTGTAACCCCTTGGACTGTAGCCTGCCAGGCTCCTCTGTCCTTGGGATTCTCCAGGCAAAAATACTGGGGTGGGGATCCATTTCCTCCTCCAGGGGATCTTCCTGACTCAGGGATTGGACCTGAGCCTCCTGCGTTGCAGGCAGATTCCTTACCCTCTGAGCCACCAGCGAAGCCGTCTAATACTATAGAATGGGAGCCATCTAATACTGATGGCCATGTGGTAGAGAGAGTTGGGGAGAGCCTACGCAGGAAACAGTCTGGAAGTACAGCCCAGGGGACGGGTGGCTGAAGCTCGTTCCACAATCAACTTGGGGCGGGGGGCGCCTGGTCTCCCAGCCTGGGGTCCTGGCCTCCCTCCCCATTGCTGTCTCATCAGCAGTCTGCAAGTGCCTCCCTGAGTGAGGTGTGACAACAGCCCTGCGGAGCTATCCCCACTGTAAACAGCGGGTCCCTGCGCTTCTCCTGATCTGGCCCCTCAGCCCTGGGTGCCCCTGGGCCTCTGGCTCCCTAGCAGCGTTGGAAAAGAAAGATCTGCCCAGCTTTCTGCAGGCCCCGTGGTTGTGCAAGGCTGTCCGATTCCAAACAAACTGCAAAACCTAGTCCTCTCAGGCAGTTCCAAGCATTCTGGCCAGCAGGTGGCCAGGCGGCCACTGCTGGGGACAGCCAGGGCCCGCGTCACAGGCCACGGCAGCCCGACCAGGGGTGAACCTAGACTCATGGTGTCTGGGCCTGGCATAGCTGGGTTGCTAGCGAAATGGAAAGATCTCTGGACAGGGAGTCAGACAGGGGTCCTAGTTCCTAGTCCTAGTTCCCCCCACCAATTTGCTGTGTGACGTAGGGCAAGTTCCTTGCCTTCTTTGGGCCTAGTTGCCTCGGCTGAGCCCAAGGAGTTCGGTGACGATGATCCCACAGGGTGCCTTCCATCCTGGTGTTCTGGGAGTCTGAGTTCTTGTGCCCTAGAGATTGGACAGCGTCTCCCCAGATACTGGATGAGGGCCACGCCCACCCCTCTCCATTCATTCAGTATCAGCTCCAACTCCAACCACAGGTAAGAGAAGAACTCTGTTTGACCGCGGCCTGTGTAAGAGCAAGGCAATTTTCTTGGAAGTTTCCTAGTGCTGCTTCATTCATTATTTAATTCACTCTTGTATTCAATGAAATGGATACATTTTAAAAAATCATTCATTCATTTGGTTAACAATTATTAAGGGACGCCTACTAGGTGGCAGGTACCGTGCTGGGATCTGGGAATCACTGGTGAGCCAGATGAGCAGGATCCTAGTTTACTGGAGCTCACAGGCCTGCCCGGCCTGTTTCCTGAGAACCTGCAACAAAAGGCCCACAAGTCATGTCTGGAGAGTAAGCCACGAGAGCCCAGCCCCTGGTAGGACCTCATTCACTCTCACCTTGCAGAGCCCTGTCCTGAACGCTGAAGGGAAGTGCATGCCAAGTCGCTTCAGTCATGTCTGATTCTTTGCGACCCTATGGACTGTAGCCCATCAGGGTCCTCTGTCCATGGGATTCTCCCAGCAAGAATACTGGTGTGGGTTGCCATTGCCCTCCTCCAGGGGATCTTCCAGACCCAGGGATTGAACCCACATCTCTTATGTCTCCTGCACTGGCAGGCGTGTTCTTTACCACTAGTGCCACCTGGGAAGCCCCGGAGGGGAAGTAGAGGAAAACAAATCCTGCCCCCAGGAGGCCCCCGTGGGGGCAGGTGCCCAGTCCCTACCTCTGGAGCCAGTGGGGGACCCAGCCACCACCTCAGGGACTCACAGAAGCCTTGCGTCAGCAGGTACAAAGCCGGGCCCTGCCCTGAGTGTCCTGAGGAGCAGCCTGCAAGGAGTGGGACCATTTCCTCTCGGGCCTCTTGCCTGGCGTACGGGCTAACATGATGTTTGGTGAGACAGGGTCTTCCCCAAAGTCAGAGGAGACAGATTCAGAGGTGTGTCCTTATTAGCAGTTACCTGCTTTAACTCCCCTGCTTGATGGTTCTTGGGGACCCTGGGAGGGACTGGAGGCACAGCCAGCAGAGACTGGGGCTGAGTGATGAAGGAGGTGCCTGCCGAGGGGAAGGAGGCCGCAGCTGCTCCTACCACCTTGTGCAAGAGGGAGAACAAAGGGGCTTTCTGGGAGGTATTAGAAGATGAAGTGGCTGGGTCCGGGGCAAACTCAGCAAGCCCCTGGGGCCCTGAATTAGCAGCAGCAACTGAAAGGGGGGGATTACAGCTCCTGGCCCCCCTCACAGAGGCACCACCCCCTGGTCCCTGTCTGGGCCTTCTCACACAGCTAATCTGCTGCCTTGCCTGAGCTCCTGCAAGGGGCCTGGTGAGGGGCTGGTCCCCCCCACTTAGAGGGGAAAGGAGCCTTCCTGGGGAAGGAGCTGCCTGACCCCTGACCCCTGACCCTGGGGGCACAGGCCCTGAGCAGGCTGGGTGGCCCAATTTGGGGCCAGTCAGACACTTGACTGAGCTCTGGGTTTGAGGGGAAATCACTGCTCCTCTCTAGGCCTCTCCTTCCTGCTGATCAGTGAGAATTAGGGACGTGGACCATTGGCAATCCCAGGGGTCCTTGGGCTGGTTCCAGCAGGCATGAGGGAAGCCTTCTCTTAGTCATGTGTTTCCTGGTGAGCAGACGTGTCCCCAACACAGATGGGTCTTTGAATTTTTGGACTGATGGGAGTCTAATTGTTAAATAAAAATGAGAAGATATTTGAAGTCTCACAGTTTGGTCCCCACTGGCCTTCTCAGTTTTACTTCTTTTTTTTTTTTTAATATATATCAACTTATTTATTTATTTAGGCTATGCTGCTTCTTAGTTTCGGCATGTGGGGTCTTTTTTTTTTTTTTGCCTAGTTGCGGCATGTGGGATCTAGTTCCCTGACCAGGGATCAAACCTGGGCACCCTGCTTTGGGAGCATGGAGTCTTAGACACTGGACCACCAGGAAAATCCCCAAGTTTTACTTCTTAATACCTCCTGTGTTATAATTGATGCCACAATAACAGCAAGCTGCAGACACCATGCTGTCTGTGTGTGATGTTCAAACTTCTCTGCAATTCCCTGTCCTGGCTTACTCTCCATTTCTTAGGGCCCGGGGCTGTCAGCACCCCTCTTGCCCCTCCTCACAGCTCTCAGTTCATGAACTCATTTAACCATCTTCTCTGTGTCTTTCTCCCAAGAGACTGCTGGCTTCATCTTCTTCTTTTTTTTTTTTTGTTAATTTTTCTTTTTTTTGATGTGGGCCATTTTTAAAGTCTTTATTGAATTTATTACAATATTGCTTGAGTTTTATGTTTTGGTTTTTTGGTCACAAGGCATGTGGGATCTTGGCTCCCTGACCGGGATTGAACCCTGACCCGCTGCATTGGAAGGCAGAATCTTAACCACTGAGCCACTAGGAAAGTCCCACTGCTGGCTCCTTGAGAGCTGGGGGAGAGCTGGCACCTGGGCCACACAGGACCTGAGCCTGCCGGCAACGCCTGGTCACCAGGCCCCTCACACAGTGCCGGGGAGATGAGAACGACACAGAAGCCCAGGCACAGAATTGCCAGGGTCTGGAGGGCAGTAGAGAGACTTACAGGGAGACAGGAAAGTGTGAAAATGGGGGGGATCTGTATGTAGAAGCTTCCAGAAGCGAGATCTGCCAGGGTAGAAGAAGCCAGGAAGAAATAGAGCATTCCAGGGGGAGGGAATGCTGGGAGAGGGAGGCGGCTGCGGGCAGGAGCTGGGGCCTGGAGAGAGGGTGAGAGACGTGGCCAGGGTGGTCAGGCTGGGCCTCAGAGGCTGCGCGGAGGATTTTAGGCCTCATCCAAGGAACAACGTGAAGCTATTAAGAGGTTTTAAGCAGTTGAGGGAGTGAGGTGATGAGATTTGCATTTCTAAAAGATCAAGTTCTAAAAGATGCATTTCTAAAAGATCAATGTGGAGAGTGGATTAGGAGGGACAAGAGGCTATTGCTGTTGAGAGAGGGGATGGAGAGGGGAAGGGACGAATTGAGAGGTTTAGGATGTGAGCTGACAGAACTCGGAGACTGGATTATTTGGAGGGAGAGGGTAGAGGCTCCAGACTTCCCACTCACCCTTCGGGCCGGTCAGTGGCCCTGGGCAGCCTTGAGCCCCTGCGTGCTTGCGGACCCCCATCGGCCATGGTGCAGGGCTGCTGATGCTGGAGCCAGCCCCTCTCCTCCGAGCAGCCCCGTGAGATAGGAGTGTGGGGCCAGGCTACAGCTGCCCAGCTCTTCCCCGCGGTCAGTGCACCAGTAGACCTGCCCTCATGGACGGGTGAGAAGGAAATGGCAACCCACTCCAGTACTCTTGCCTAGAGAATCCCGTGGACAGAGGAGCCTGGTGGGCTGCGGTCCATGAGGTTGCACAGAGTCGGACATGACTGAAGTAACTTAGCATGCATGCAAGCATGCATGGACGGCGGCCACAGATTCACAGATTCACATGGACTCAGACCGTCCATATGTGCACATGTGCCTTTAGACTCACAGATATATTCATAGCATCTGCTTGAATGTGGACATTCGAACCCTTACCCCAAGACTCAGATTTACAGAGGGGGCCCCCCAACGTGTACTTGTTGACATGTATAATTAGGTCTATTGATGATAAAAAAAAAAACAACCAACATTTAGTGGGTGCTTGATATGGGACAGATTTCAAACACTTCATATCCCTGGTGGCTCAGATGGTAAAGAACTTGCGTGCAATGCAGGAGACCAGGTACAGTCCCTGGGTCAAGAAGATTCCTTGGAGATGGGAATGGCTACCAACTCCAGTATTCTTGCCTGGAGAATTCCAGGGACAGAAGAGCCTGGTGGGCTACAGTCCATGGGGTCACAAAGAGTCGGACACAGCTGAGCGACTAACACTTACATGATATATCCCATAAAGATGCACAAATATTGACAGAGCACACTCACAGTACCTGTGTGTGTTGATCATACATGTACTCACACGTATGCACAATCTATGCACATTCAAGCACCTAAATATTTTGCAGTGCATTGATATAAAGGTACACACATTTATTATAAAGGCATAAGTTTCTGCAGAGATATTTTCAAGTGCACACACACAGGCACACTCATATATGCAGTATACACATTCAGTTCACACATGTATATTTTCCCTTCTGTGACAGGCACACAGGTTGTACACACACATCTAATAGGCAACACAAGTGATACACACTTGCACATACATCACAGGCTTGTGCACACACGCACACATGTGCAGGACACACAGATACACACTCTTTTACCTTTTCTCACGCAGGGCGATTTATGACTGGCCAGGCTCATGTCCGGACTTCCCATTAACATTAATGAGGTGATGTCGCTGAGCTGTTCCGAAACGCTTGTCCTGCAGAGGCGAGGGTGGGGGTGGTGGCCAGGAGGAGGGGACAGGGAGGCCATGGTCACAGAGGAACAGCTAATTATCCGGCTGACCAGGGTTTGATTGTTTTTCCCACGGTTCCCCCAACTGTCCCTAATGCAAGGCCAGGTCTGGCTGCACCAGAGGGTGTTGGGGGCAGGAAGCTAGATGGGGGAAGGGGGAGGGGAAGAAGGGAGCAGGAGAAAATGGTGGAGGGTGGGCGGTGACTGACCCCAATTTCAGTATCCTCCTCCCCCATCCTCAGACACCCCCTTTGCCAGGAGCTGGAATTGTTTCCTGAAAGGGTTCAGAATTCCTGAAGTTTGATTTCCTAGGGGCTTGTCCTCCTCACCATGAACTTTGTATCAGCCACATTCAACTTTTTATTTCAGGAACTTTCATTCACTGACTTAGGGCGTAGAAAAGGAGCCCCGCCCCTGTGTTTCTACCTTAATAAGGAATGCAGGAGTAACCAGGCAGTCATCACTGCCTCCATCCTCCATTCAGTCTTCCCGCGGTCACCTCAGTGAAACATCTTTCCCAAGCACGAGTAAGGGTGGGCTTCCCGTGAGTTCCTCAGTCTGAGGGATGGCTCTCAGGCCTTAAGGGCTAATGCTCAAATCGTGATAGTAATGGGAAACTGCAATAATTTAAATGCAATAAGTGCAAATAGCCTCTGCACACCTCTTCTGTGCTTGCAAAGGTGTCTTTCATGTCTTGATTCACGTGAGGCTCAGAAGCGTCCTGTGAGGGTTGCAGGGCAGGTGTGTGTGTGCCTGCTCAGTCGCTTCAGTCGTGTCTGACTCTCTGCGAACTTATGGACTGTAGCCCTCCAAGCTTCTCTGTCCATGGGATTCTCCAGGCAAGAATACTGGAGTGGGTTGCCATGCCCTTCTCCAGGAGGATCTTCCCGACCCAGGGATCGAACCCCAGTCTCCTGCATCTCCTGCATTGCAGGCTGATTCTTTACCGCTGAGCCACGGGGGAAACCCTGGAGGGCAGGCACACTTATCCCCATTTCACTGATGTGGAACCTGAGGCTGAGAGAGGAGAGGTTCTCCCAAGGTCATGTGACTGGGGAGGGGCAGGCTGAGGTTTGAATCTTTTAAGCCACTTCTCTGTGAATCACTACATGTTCTCTTTCATTTATATGTGTGGCTCCCCGCGCCCACCCGCCCCACCATAAAATGAATTAGTCTTCATGTGCTTCCAGGGCACTTTGTGTTAATTCTCCTGGGAAGCCTGCAACAGTCCTGGGGTGGAAGGTGGAGGCCAAGGGTCATATACCCTGATGCTGGGAGAACCTGGGTGGCCACCTTGTCTCCTCAGGTCATTTCAAGGCCTTCTTGAGCTCAAATGGCACCAAGATGATGTCTGGGAGGCTTAAAGATCAGAGAGCTGGAAGGAGACCTCTAAGAGCCCTGATCTAAACACTGCCTCCAGGCATGTCCACCTCAAGAATTATTAGCTCAATTTACAAACAAGGAAACTGGCCGAAGTCATTAGGGCAGCCATATTTATTGAACACCTGTTATATTATTAAGCCCTGAACTCAATACTAGATGTGGTGGGAGGAGTCAATGGTCACAGTTCTCTAAAGAGCTTAGAGTCTGGTGGGGAAGAAAGCATTTAGGACTTGGGAATCACAGACTCTGGGTCTGAGTTCCAGCTTAGAAAGTCACTTGTTTTCGAATGGCTTTGAAGGAAAGTCACTTTAACCTCCCTGAGCCTCAGTATTCTCATCTCTAGAATGGGGATGCGACTGCCCTCCTTCAAGGCCATGGTTACAACTAGATATGTGCAATGCCTGTCCCAATGCCCCTCACAAACACAAAACTCAGTTGATGTGTCCTTCCCTTAGTTTCCTGCCAGACTCTTCCTGGCTTCACTGTTCATCTTCCCTCTCTCCCTCCCTCCGGCCACTCCCTCATGACTGACCACCTCTTTTAGAATTATCTGAACTCTTGGCCCAACTTTGTCAAATCCCCCACCATCCCCAGCTCTGTCCTAGCTTGGGTGGATGCAGGGACCCTCTTATGAGGGATGTTGAACAGCACGGGAGTCAACGCCTCTCCCTGCAGCCTCCTACTTTATCCCCCTCCCGCCCGGAGGAGACAGGGAGACCCAAAGACACCCCTCCCAGCTTCTCTGGCTACCTCGGTCCAGGGCACTGCTTTTCCCAGGAAGACCCCCTTCACCCAGCCAAGGGCTCTTGAAAGCTGGTGGGGAAACTGAAGCCCTTTCAAGCAGGGTCTTTGAGGGACTGAATCCAGAAAGACAGTTAGATGCATGGATCAACTAACCCCACCTGGGCTATCCCAGGAGGGGTGGCTTAAAATCCCCCCAGGGGATGTTTGCTCCCCTCCCAACTGTGAAGGTCAGCCCTGTCAGGTGACAGTGAGGGTGAGCTTCTGTAACAGGAGTCTCCTTCGAGCTGAACAGAAAACAGCTGCTGATAAGTTTGGGAGGGTCAAGGTCTGTCTGCCAGGGCTCTGCAGAACCTGAGCCTCCTCCCTGTCTCTGTCCAGATGGGGATGAGGACTTCTGAGTACCTGCCCCCACTGTGCCATCACCTCCCAACTTAGCCTTGAGTCTTCTCTCGGGGCCTCAGTCCTCTTTCCTGTAAAATGGGTGAATAACCACCCCCACCACGGCCAAGCCTACCCAACCTGGTATGTTATGAGCCTCTCATAAGACTACGAATGAGAAACACTTTTATTGTATTTATCTTTTTAAAGACTTCTGATGCAAACCAATTTTAAAGGACAGGGAAGCCTGGCTTGCTGCAGTCCATGGGGTTGCAAAGAGTCGGACACAACTGAGCAACTAGACAATGACAAAATTTTTAAAGTCTTTAATGGATTTGTTGCAATATTGCTTCTGTTTTATGCTTTTTTTTTTTTTTCCTGGCTATGAGGCAGGTGGAATTGTAACTCCCAACCAGGGATGGAACCCGCACCCCCTGCAGGGGAAGGAAGTCTTAACCACTGGACCACCGGGGAAGTCCTGAGAAACACTTTTAAATGCCCGCTGTGCTACTCAGTTAGGGACTTGGACAGAGTTTTGGGGTTCCAGCTCGACTACTGTGCGTTTTTGGTGGACAGGAGGGCTGCCCATGCTGGGAGGCTGTGCTTCGCTGTACCTGTCCCCCCTCCAGCCTTAAGTAGTAGAAACACCAGCTAACCAGAACCAAAGATGCCTCAGAATTCTCTGGGAGCAGCACAAGACTTCGGGTCCTGCCGACACCAACAGGAAAGCTTGCTGGCTGCCTGAGGGCTCTGTTCACGTTCTCTGGGCTCAGCAGGCCCCTGGGGGCCTGTTCCCTTGGGAAGATAGCCTGGCAGGAATCTGCTAGTGTCCCAGGTTCAGGGCCTATGTGAGGGCACCTGGGGCAGGGGGTGAGTGGGAGGTGCCTGGAGACAGTGGGTTAGCAGGGGACTCGCCAGGAATGCAAGCAGAGGGAGCAGAGTGTGTGAGTAAACAGTGGATGGGGCAGAAGGCCATGGGGAGAACAAAATGGGAATGTGGATGCGGATACGGGGGGCAGGGCACTGGCTGGAAGTGACTGGGGGTGAGGACCAGGGCTGGGTGATTGGTGCCTGGGTTAGAATTTCACACCGGACTGTGAACTTGTCCCCCAGGCACTCAGGTTGTGATTCACCAGCATGAGGAGTGGATGGGGTTGGGAGGGGGTACTGGATTTTAGGGTTCCTTCCCTGATCCCTCAACTAGGGCAGGCCTCTGTGCTTTCTCAAGAGTCTCATCTTAACAGCCTAAGATCTTACAGGGCGAGCCAGGCTCTATGCCTGCTTTGGGCCCTGTGAGCTTTCTACCTAAGGTTGAGGATCTCTCAGGATCAAACCAGTCCATCCTAAAGAATATCAATCCTGAATATTCACTGGAAGAACTGAAGCTGAAAGCTCCAATACTTTGGCCACCTAATGTGAAGAACCAACTTATTAGAAAAGCCCCTGATCCTGGGAAAGTATGAAGGCAGGAGGAGAAGCTGGCAGCAGAGGATGAGATGGTTAGATAGCATCACCAACTTCATGGACATGTATTTGACCAAACTCCAGGTGATAGTGAAGGACAGGGGAGCATGGCATGCTACAGTCCATGGGGTTGCATGAGTCAGACACGACTTAGCAACTGAACAACAACAAAGGACCTCTTCCCAAATAAGGGCCCTGAGAGCTCACATGTGCTTGTAAAATCAGGGGCTCAGGGTCATCGGGTTCAGAAGCCCGTTTGTTCCATTTTTTGCCTCTTTGCACAACAGCCCAAGGCAAATGGCCTCCCCTCTTTCAGACCTCAGGTCTTTTTATCTGTACAATGGGGATTAAATGATCCCTGCCCACCACCGTTAAGACCTGTGGGGTCGGGGGGCTGGTGTGGGCTCTGGAAGACTCTGACAGGACCCCAGAGGCAGCCTTTGTGGGTGAGAGGGTGGATACTTTAGCGGGACTCAGGGAGGAGGAGGAGGGACATGGAGCACCTCCTTCGCCTGCTCACTTCACAATAAGCACATGATTTAATGTGGCCAGTAAATCCTTTTCCGCCTCAGCTTCTCAGCTACCGCAAGACAGGCTCATAATTCAGTTGTTAACAAGTCTAGGATTAGGGCTGCAGCTGCAAGATGCAGGGGGTGCCTGTGTATGTGTGTTTATGTAACTCTGTGTTTGTGTCGGGGGCTGTGCATCTGACCATGGAGAGGGTGTCCGTGTGTGTGTCCATTTGTGTGTGCAAGGGTGCATCTGGCCATGCAGGAGTAGGGGTGGAGGTGGGGCACAGTGTCCATGGAAGAAGTCCTGGCACTGGCTCAAGGGGAGACCTCATGGCCTCGGGGAGTGTTAAGGCCTTGTCGAGCTGTTCCTGGAACTATAGACTCTCAGGGTTGGGAGGAACCCCAGGCTTCATCATGCCCCAGAACTTGAGCAGCAACAGGCAACTGTGGGAAAAAGGAGAAGAAGGGGGTGTCATTGTAAGTCAGTGACCATTGGCCTTGGTTTTCACATATTGAATTTATTTGAAGCAGAGCCTGCTTCTAAATCCCCTTCATGGATCACAGCCTTGTGTGGCGAAGGGGCTTGCGTAACTCAATGAAGCTATGAGCTATTCAAACCAGTCAATCCTAAAGGAAACCAACCCTGAATATGCATTGGAAGGACTGTTGCTGAAGCTCCAATACTTTGGCCCAGACTTGATGCAAAGAGCCAACTCATTGAAAAAGACCCTGAAACTGGGAAATATTGAAGGCAGGAGGAGAAGGGGGCGACAGAGGATCAGATGTTTGGATGGTATCACTGATTCAGTGGACATGAATTTGAGAACTCCAGGAGATAGTGGAGGACAGAGGAGCCTGGCATGCTGCAGTCCATGAGGTTGCAGAGAGTCAGATACAACTTAGTGACTGAAGAATGGTAACAGCTACTAAATTCCTGTGACTCTTTTTCAGGTTTTCAGGACCTGAGAATTGGAAAATAGGTGTGGAGAAACCCCCACTCAGAGATGAGGAGATGTGGGTGCTATGGAAGCAGTCTGCATACCCAGGAACTCTGTCCTCTGGGGTGCAGGCTGGGCTGCTTCAGGTGCTCCCTCACCAGCAGGATTAATGCTCATGGTGGAGTGGGGAGCAATGGAGACAAGATTCCTCAGAGTCCCCAGCTGCAGCAGCGAGAGGGAGGAATTGAGCTCCCCATGAGCAGCTGGGGTGTGTGTGACCACGAGGCAGGTTACTCAGGCATACGGAACGAGCAGCCAGAGTGCCCTGGTTTGAATCCCAGCTTCCCTGATTGCCAGCTATGAGGGCAAGTTACTTTATCTGTCTGAGACAGTTAAAGAAGATAGTAATTTAAGAAATGTTTGTTCCATTCCCCCAAAAGGTCTTGGAGGTTTGTAGCGCACAGAAATGGAGCCTTTCCCAATGGGCTGGCCTGCTTCAAGACATAGTAGGGCATTTGCCTCAGGGCATGTGGGGTGTTTGCACATGGCATATGGGGTGTTTACACATGGCATGGGGTATGTTTGCACCTGGGCTTGGTGGGATGTCTGTCCTAAAGACGGTGAACTCCTTTGTACACTGGCTGGATGTTCTTCCCTTGGCTCCAGAACACCCCATGCTTCCTGATTCTTTTGGCCTTAGCGATGCCATTCCCGGGCCTCAAAAGCCCTTTCTCAAATACCTGTTTTGGCTGAGGCCCTGAACCCTCAGCTAAGGTATTGCCTCTGAGGGTCAGGACTACGTTTCAAAAGTGCTTGTTTCCCACCCACCTTGCGGTAGGCGCTCATTTAAATGCTTACGGCATTGAGTTCTAGCACTTCTTTCACTGTCGAAGGGTAAGCTGCTCATGTCACTTTCTCCCCACAATCACCACCTCCTGAGAGCAGGACGACATTCCCCCTAAGCACCTGATGTGGTGGCTGTTTAAATAATGAGTGTCGATTGCCTGTATGAATGAATGAATACATGGGAGGCAAAGCGGACAGAAAGAATGGGCCACTTAAACCACGTGCTCTGAGAGTTCAGAAGGTGACATTGTTTCCCGTTAGGGAGAATCAGGGGAGATTTTATAGAGGGGCTAATGGGAGTTGGCCTTGAAAAGTGGAGTTGTGAGGAAGGGTTGGGAAGACACTTCCAGTAGGGTGATTGGCATATGCAAAGGCCCGGGGGCAGGAGGGAACTGGCCTGTTGGGAAAGCCTGATGGAGTTGGGGAGAGTCAGGAGGTAAGTGTAGAGGTTGACTATGGTTGGTCACCCAGCTTCCTGTCCTTTCTTCTGGGCAGAGTTTTTCTCTTCCATTTCTGCCCTGCCTCCTGCAGGAGCCCGGTGGATTGATCTGCCCCTGTCAGTATTCCCCCTCCTCTGGCTCAGCACCCTTCCCGCCCTGTTCTGGGACCGTGAGCCACACCCAGGAGCTCTGCACCGGCTCCTCTGTTCTCTCCCCATCCCTTCTCCTTGGGCCCTGGCTCTGAGCCTCGGGGAGCTCAAGCTATGAGTTCGAGTTTGGGCAGGAGCCCGCTCACCCTGCAGTGACGTGTTGGGGCTGTCTGGGCCGCAGGGAGCCAGACAGGAAAACCGCCAGTCCACGGAGCAGGGTGGCTGGCCGCAGTGCGCCAGCCTGGGGCCCGCCCTGCCCCTCCCACCCCTCCCTTCCCTGAGGGATGTCCCCAGTGGACTGGCCAGTGGCCCGTGGATCTGGGGGGAACATGCTTTCTGCAGGCTGTGGCTGAAGAGGACATGAACCGGCTGTCCTGCCAGCTCTGTGTGGGGAAGGGGGAGGTGCCCCTTGCCAGCCGGCACCCCACAGGACGCCAGCTACAGGCAGAGTGGAAAGGCTCTGGGCTCTGTCCCCTACCCCACTGGTCATTTCCCCCTTGGGGCCCTTGGATGGGAAAGCCAGAGCTTCCAGTACCGGGGGCAGTGACCCCACCCCATAGGGGTGTTTATGGGCATGGGCTTGGGGAGCCTGAGAGAAGCTGGACCGGGACCGCTGGTTCTTCAGCTGGCAGATTGTGGTGGGACATGAGGAGGGAACACCTCCCCTGAGAGCTGGGCTCCCCGCCATTCCCACCACCTACCAATCGCCTGCTGGGTGCCAGGCTCCCAAGGCTCTCAGAGGGCTCCCGGGGAGAAGAGGCCAGAAAGGTGCCGACAGAGGCCCTTCCCAGCCCTGGCCCCAGGCCTCCCAGGCCTGAGGCAGGCTCCTGAGGGAAAGGGGGCGTTTACCGCTCCAGTGATGCAGAGAGGGGCCTCCCCTGAGAGGGGCCGGGCGTGGAGGAGTGGTCCCTGGGGGTGGGGAGGCACTAGAGTGGTTGAGGAGTGTGGACATGGCTGGCTCCCTGGTGTGGAAGGCAAACAAGAACCGGCTGGCTCTTACCCTACACCAAAGTCCCCCGCAGTGAGGGTCTGTCCCAGGCTGTTGGTTTTCTTCCAGAGCAACAAAGACAATCAAGACAAGGATCCTGTTTCCTTCAGATTTACTTATGGATTCAATCTGCCCTTCCTCAGTGCTTGCCCGGTTTACTTGTTCCTTCCTTCTTCAGTCTGTTCACTTGTTTGTTCATTCATTCAAGAAAAATATCTGAGTACTTGACGAGTCCTCGGCCTTTTGCTGGGCTCTGGGGTCTAAAGAAAAGACCCTGATGCTGGGAAAGATTGAAGGCAGGAAGAGAAGGGGATGACAGAGGATGAGATGGTTGGGTGGTGTCACCGATTCGATGGACATGATTTTGAGCAAGCTCCGGGAGCTGGTGATGGACATGCAGGCCTGGTGTGCTGCAGTTCATGGGGTTAAAAAGAGTCGGACACGACTGAGCAGCTGAACTGAACTGAGGGTCTAAAGAAGGAGGGAATGAGAGTTCTTAACCTTTTGGGGAGCGAAAATCTTCTTGATGAGTGAGAAGCAGTATATATCCCCTCTCCCAGAAAAGTGCCAATGTCACCAACCTGGGTTAAAAATTCCTTAATGTTATCAGCCTTGCCAGGGAGGCAGACTTGAAAGTGGGAACACAGTGTGATAAATGCTCAGAGGGTCTGATTTCTAGCTTACTAAGTAAGTCTCTTACTTCTTTGAATCCTGGTTTCTTCACCTTTAAAAAGGGGCTAATTATGTCATCTCTAAGTGTCACTGTGGAGAATAAATGAAATGAACTCTAGAAGGTGCTCATGTATGTGAATTCTCTTTCCCTTCCCTACTTTTTCTGGAGGGATGCAAACTCCTTTGACAACCGCAAGCATGGGAGCAAACATGCTAGCCGAGTTCTGGAAGAAAGGTCATATTTGAATGGGTTTTGAAGGATGACTAAGAGTTTATGATAATGTCTCCCTCCTTTTCTCTCTCCCTTTCTTTGTTCTTTTAACGCAAAAGTTTTGGGTCCTTATTACCAGGGGCCAGAGATGGTGCTAGAGATCCTGCTTCTCAATAATGCAAAGTCTTGTCTGCTACTCTCTTTGTGCCTTGCACTGTTCTAGGCATCATGCATTTATCAGTTCACTCAAGGGTTATCTCACAACACTAGGAGATGGGTACTATTATAATTCCATTTTACAGAAGAGAAAACTGAGGCACAGGTAAAGCAGTGTTACCCAGCTAATAAGTAGCAGAACTGGGATCTAAACCTGCTTGATCTGGCTTGAGAGTCCTTGCTCTAAACCACTACCCTACACTGCTTTATGAGGGTGGCTGAGTTTGCTCTCCCAGATTTGAACTTCTAACTCCCTCTCATCTTGCAGGTGACTTCTGTTGGAACAAAGAATCCAGGAGGAAAAACGAAAGTCCTAGAGGAAATCTACTGCCTTTCCTAAAAGTGCAAGTTCCAGATTTAACCAGGAGGGAGAAGGAGGCCTCTAGCAGAATAACTTTAAGGAGTGGTAGGAACATCAGCCTGGAGCCAGAAGAGATAGTTTGGGTTTTGTTTTTGCCATTGATTAACCAGTCTCCACAGGCCTCCATTTCCTCATCTGTGAAATGGGCATGTCAAGTCCACAGACTGGAGCCGAGTCTGTAAAAGCCCTTTGAGGCAGCTGCCCTGCGTGCCTCCCATGGCCTCACCAAGGGCCAGTCCTGTTCCAGGGCTTGATGTCTGCCTGCTCCACAGATTGTAAGTCCCTCCTGGGCAGGGCCAGGTCTGTGCTCTCCACCAGCTCTCTGTACCATCTCTGGCACATTGGCACTCTGTAAATACTTGCTCAGTGAAGAAGCCAAGAGGCACATCCAAGGTGTCAGACCTTACTTACACCAAGAGACTGCCTTCCTTTGCACAGCCTGGAGGCCTGATCTGTCGTTGTCCAGGGAGTTCCAGGAGAGAAGCCAGGGTTACTGGGGGCGCGCCTTTCCCAGGGTCCCGGAGGAGCCCCTCCCGCTAAGCCGTGCTGTCCTCAGCCCAGCACTGTCCACCTCCATTCCCCGAGCCTTCAGATGCCTAGCAATGCCCAAGCACACCCAACCCAAACAGTGCTCCGCAGCCCCCAGGGCCCAGACAGGTGGCCTGAGAAGGTCCAGGTCACCTTAATTCCACACAAAGAATCTGCCACAGTTCTGTTAATACACTGGCCTTCTGCACACGGTCCGAGACCTGCCAGGAGGGCAGAAACAGGTGTGGCCAGCACCAAGGTCTGGAAACCAACCCTGTCAGAATTTTATTTTGTAACTTGCATCCTATATATCAAGCCATAAGTTCACTGGCTATTGAAGAAATCTGTGGGACTTCCCTGGTGGTCCAGTAGTTAAGAATCCACCTGCCAATGCTGGGGACATGGGTTCAATCCCTGCTCTGGGAGGATTCCACATGCTGCAGGGCAACTAAGTCCATGAGCTGCAGCCATGAAGTCCATGCACCCTAGAGCCTGTGCTCTGCAACAAGAGAAGCCGCTGCAATGAGAAGCCTGCGCGCTGCAACTAGAGATTGACCCCCGCTCGCCACTAGGGAAAAGCCTGTGCACAGCGGCAAAGACCCAGTGCAGTCTAAAAAAATAAATAAATAGTTTAAAAATATTCTCAAGATCGATGACGACACCCTCTCATGTATTCCTTGGAAAATCTGAACAAAATGAGTGAGAACTCACTACCGTCTCCTCATCGAAACTGAGGTCCAGCACGTTGAAAAAAAAAAAAATTCTCAAAAAAGAAAAAAAGAGAGAGATCTGAGGTGAACCCCTTTGTAAACGTAGACAGAGAATTCCTCGAGGGAATTTTTTGTATAAATCTAGGTTTGCCGAAAGGGGAGCAGAAGCTTGTACTTGGATCCCCACCGTCAGACCAGGAGACCGAGGTCCCGAGGGTCCAAGTGCTTTGCCCAGGATCTAGGAGTAGAATCTGAGCAGATAGCAGGCCTGTCCCGCTAGGGAGGACTGGAGGAGGAGATGAACTCTAGACCATGGCAGGCAAGAGCAAGGGCCTGTCCTGCCACGTGGGGTGCCAGCGAGGGTGAACAGGGCGGCCTGAACTGGTGAACTTCATGCACGTGGACAAGACAGCACAGCCCTGTGCATCCAGATCTGAGTCCAAAGCAGTGCTTCCGGAGTGGGGCCCAGCCGGTCATTGCTGGATGATCATTCAGAACAACTAGAACGGATTCCATTCCTCTCCTCAGCAGCCGGCCAGCTCTCAGCGGGGGAATAAGTTAGGTTTGCAAAACCCTACGGTTCCACAGACTTTTCTCAGTCACCCTCTGTGTGCTTAGGGCTCTAGGCTGAGGGAGGGGTGCAGTGTGCAGATGGGGATAGAGAGTGGAATAAACAGGAACTACAGTCAGTCCTCAGCCTGAGGGCCCCCTAATCTGCAGGAAGAGGCTGCCACAGCCTGAGCCCACAAGAAGAGTTTGAGGAGAGCAAGCACAGAGGTGGGGACAACACAGAAAACCTGCAGCTCTAGATTGTACATTCTTTAAAAAAAAAATTATTTACTTATCTGTTTAGCTGTACCCTGTCTTGGTTGCAGTATGCAGGACCTTTCACTGTGGCATGCAAACTCTTAACTGCGGCATGCAGGATCTGATTCCCTGACTAGGGATCGAATCCGGGCCCAAGCATTGGGAGTGCAGAGTCTTAGCTACTGGACCACCAGGTACGTCATAACTTGTTCATTCTTTAATTCATCTGTTCAACAACTATTAAGCACCTACTATGTGCCCGACATCATTCTAGGCTCTGGGGATATGGCAATGAACAAAACAGATTAAAAACCCCTCCTTCCTGGAGCTCATTCTGGTGAATGAAGATAGCAAAAGAAAAAAGAGATAAACGTGGGTATACACATCAATAGGGGGCTTCGCAGGTGGCACTAGTGGTAAAGAACCTGCCTGCCAATGCAGGTAGATGCCAGAGACAAGGGTTCAATCCCTGGGTTGGGAAGATCCCCTGGAGGAGGGCATGGCAACCCACTCCAGTACTCTTGCCTGGAGAATCCCATGTACAGAGGAGTCTGGCTGGTGGGCTACAGTCCATGGGGTCGCACAGAGTCGGACACGACTGAAGCAACTTTGCACGTGTGCTCGCATACACATCAATAGCCGTAATTGCTCCAAAGAAACATAAAGCAGGGTAAAGGGGGTGGAGAGTGGATAGGGGATGGGAGCCTATTTCATGTAGGAAGGGCAGGTTAAGTTTTCTCTGAAAACGGGACATTTGAGCAGAGACCTGAGGGAGAGAATCGTATGGCTATATGGAGAAGACCATTTTAGGCAGCAGAAGCAGTACGTGCAAAGGCCCTGAGGCAGGTGGATGCTTATTCTAAAGGAATAATGCTGAGGGCAGGGAGGGAGGTAGCAGGGAGGCAGTTCACGTGCGGCCTTGTTGGTCATAGTACAGTTGTGAGTGAGGTGAGCAGAGGAAGGACACGATCTGACCTAAGTGTAACAGGCTCACTCTGGCTGGTGTGCAGAGAACTGACTATAAGGGACAAGCGAGGGTAGAAGCAGACCAGGTGGGAGATGATGGTGGCTCGAACAAGGTGTGGCAGTGACCATGTGAGCAGTAGACAGAAAGTGGTTAGATTCCCTGTTCTGCTACTTTCTAGCTTGTACACCTGGACAGATTACTTAACCTTTCTGAGTCTCTATTTTCTATCTGGAAAACAAGTTTGGTAATAATACTCAGCTGTTCACTTGTTACTCACCTACACAAGACATAGTATCGTGCCTGGCACATATTTGGTACTCACTCAATGCCAGCTCTTCAGTTCAGTTCAGTCACTCAGTCATGTCTGGCTCTTTGTGATCCCATGGACGGCAGCAGATCAGGACTTCCTGTCCATCACCAACTCCCAGAGCTTGCTCAAACTCATGTCCATTGAGTCAGTGATGCCATCCAACCATCTCATCCTCTGTCTTCCCCTTTCCCTCCTGCCTTCCATCTTCCCCAGCATCAGGGTCTTTTCCAATGAGTCAGTTCTTTGCATCAGGTGGCCAAAGTATTGAAGTTTCAGCTTCAGCATCAGTCCTTCCAATGAATATTCAGGACTGATCTCCTTTAGGATGGACTGGTTGGATCTCCTCGCAGTCCAAGGGACTCTCAAGAGTCTTCTCCAACACCACAGTTCCAAAGCATCAATTCTTCGGCCAACTCTTAGTCACTTTTAAATATTTTGTTTATTTATCTTTGGCTGCACTGGATCTCTTCTGCTGAGCACGGGCCTTCTCTAGTTGCAACAAGCGAGGGCTACTCTTTGTTTTGGTGCGAGGGCTTCTCATTGAAATGGTTTCTCTTGTTGTGGAGCACGGACACTCGGGACGTGGGCTTCAGCAGTTGTGGTATACAGGCTTAGTTGCACCCTGGCATGTCTTCAGACCAGTGATAGGACCCATGACCTCTGCATTGGCAGAAGGATTCTTAAACACTGGACCACCAGGGAAGTCCCTTTTAGTCATAATTAACCCCTGGGAAGCACTGCTCTAGGAGTCACATATTCAAGGCAGAATTAACTGAGCCCAGAAAACTCGAGGAGATCCGAGAGGCCGGCTGGATCTGGGGGAGACAGTCTCAGGGCTCAGCTGGGCACTGTCCTCCCATTGCCTGCCTCGGTTCCCATGGCCCTGGAAGGAAGTGTCCTTCAGTCTCCTGTTTATTTGTTTGCCTTTTACTTACGTTGAAGTTTCAGCTGAGAAATCAGCCCTGCCAGTCAATGGGTCAAACATCCTGCCACCACGGGTGGGCAGCCACTCCTGCAAAGTCAACATTGACCAAGACAATGAAGGGGGAGGGGGCAGTGGGGAGCCCACAGCCCACAGTGCTCCCTGGCAAGCCCGTGCCCCTTGGGGATGATGGGGGAAAGAACCTAAAGAGGAAACTCAGGTCTGGGGTGGGTGCTAGTGGCTGCAGTGCCTTCTGGACTGACCCTTTGGCTCAGGACAGGCGATAGCTATCCTAGACAAGGGATGGCTCTGGGGAGCAACTGGGGACATTTGCCCTCCCTGGGGGACATCGGCCTGGAAGCCTGAAGCCTTGGTCTACCCCTGCTGCACCCTTGCATTGACTCACCCTCCTATCTGTTTATTCAAAATACTGAAGTCTGCTGTGTGCCAGGGCCTGGGATTAAAAATTGTTCCTCCCACAAAGAGCATTTCTTCGGGAAAGTGAAAGTCGGATGGTGAAAACACAACTTCCATCTATGGGGAGTCTCCAGGCTCTTACGCCCAAGGGCTGACGTTACAAAGAGTTCATCCCTGGCCCTGCAGGCCCCACAGCCCCACAGCCCTCAGCTCCGGAAGTGGTGTGCCATCTGGGGGCCTGCCCTCATCTCTAGCTTAAAGGGGAGGAGGGCTCTGCCCCTGACCATGGAGGTTATCCTGCATGATGTCTTCAAGCCCCTTCCTGGGGCTAATGGCTAATGACCATTCCCCGCTTTCCTGGAGCCTCCCCTAGTATAAGCAGCCCCTGCTGGGTCTTCATACCACCCCAGGCCTCGGATATCCTTCCAGAAGGTTCTTCTTCCTGCCATAAGCTCTGGCACGGCTAATCCAGTCCAGTGCCCAGTGGGAGGCTCAGTGCCTGCTTCTGATCCAGTCCTGGCTCCCCGAGTTGGGGACAGTGGTGGGAACAGGGCTGAAGCTCAGGGCTGGGGCCAACAGGGCCTGGGAAACTGCAAAGTCTGCGGTGGGTCAGGAGGGCCCAGCTTCTGTTTGTTGACCCTGAGTGTGGACACAGGAGAAAGCATCTCATCGCTTCCCGCGTCTCCTCCCCAGGCTGAGTGAGTTCTGCCCGCACAGCCCCCCCCGCCTCCTTCCCTGGTCCCCTGTGGCCACAGGCGCTGCCCCCACCCGACTACCCAGGCTTCTCCCCTCTCATCCATTCCTCCCCAGCCCCCGCAATGCTCCCTGGCCACTCCACTTCAGGCCCACTCCAAGTGGGGCTTACATATAAAAATATCCCAGCTTTTTTTGAGCTTGTTATCTACTATTTTTATCAGATGGTCCAAGCAAAGCGTGGCTGAAAAAAGGGAAAATCATACAGCTCTCTTTGCCAACCTCCGTAGAAATAGCAACAGGGTGGGCTATTTTTAACAAGATGAATACCCCGGTCCTCTGAGGTCTCCCCTGGCCCCATACCAGCCTCCTTTGTCTCTCTGCCTGGACAGCAGATTTTAAAACACACCCAGAGTTGCCAAACCACTAAATGCACCCAAGACGGTGACTGAAGCTCTCGGAGCTCAGGAGGACCGTGGGGGGTATTTTTTCCCTTTCCCTTCCCTCCCCTGAAGGAAATCACACTCTTTTGTTTGAAAAGCCTTCCAGGTTGGTTTTCGAGGCCTTTTCCTGGTTGTCCCACTCCCACGGGAACAGCAGAGGTTACTCCGAAACATGTGGTGGTTTGGGTAGAATGACCCCAGAGGCCTGGCATGGCCCATGGTGGCGCGTGTGCCAGGCTGTGGCAGGGCAGGGACACAGAAGGAGACTGCAGAAGCCAGGGCCTCCAGCAGGGGAGGGAGGAGACCCACGGCGGAGGCACCGGGGCTGCGATGGGCCACTGTCCTTACAGCGGGCCGAGGCGCCACTGCCCCTCGGGCTCGGCCACAACAAAGCCAGGCTGTGGAGGGTTTGAGGGTCTTCTGAGCTCCCATTTGCCCAGGAAAGAGTCAGACTCACCCATCATTATGGGAAAGCCACCTCTCACCCCAGAGCTGAGCGGGGGGGTGAGAATGGTGTTCAGGAGTGGGGAGACTTAGGGAGGGAGGAAGTCACAGCCTCTCTCCAGGCCCCAGCATCCCCCGGTGGACCATGAGGGACCTGACTAGTCTGGCAGTCTGGGGTGTGTGGCTGGCAAGGAAAAAGAAAACAGAAACAAAAGGTAACATTCACCCATTCACCAAGCACTTTGGGAGTCATTGAATGAAACACTGTATATCACGTGTATATCACTCCCATCTCCCTTAATTTCCACCACTAAACTATTACTGAGGCATACAGAGCATCTCTCTGGCCTAGAGGTTGTGTATGAAATCCAGAGGAGACCTTGGATTATATACTTATCCCGGAACCCATCATTCTGGCCAAGGGGATGGGATTCTGTGAGCGGCCATCTCTGGTCCCCGACCTTCCCTGCAGCCAGGAGCATGGGGACAATGGCAGGCCATGCTGCCAGAACTACAAGTAACAGGGGTTCTAAGCTGCTCCCACCAGACGCAGCTAGAGAGGGGGTTGGGAGTCTGGGTAGAGAGACTGGCAGCGCCCCCTATGGTTAGTGCAGCCAGACACTGGCTCCAGACAGCCCAATCCCATGCCTTCCTACTGACCTTGACCGGAGAGCTATTCTGCTAGAAGTCAGGGCAAAAGGAAAGAGGGGTGGATCTCTGGTGGGAGGAGGTGAAGGGGACCCTGGTGGGACTCTACAGGCCATGCTCTATCTAGTCTCCAGTCCTTCGCAGAGCTTTTTTTTTAGTAGCAACACCCTCCCCCACCCTTGCCTTCTCCATCTCATAAGCCCCAACATGGTTCTCAAGACTCATCTCAATGGCCTTCCTCTGAGAAGACCTCTCCCCTTTGTGGGTAGCACAGAGTCTCTGGAGCCTCTAAGAGACGCCTCTACCCAGCCCTTCAGCTCCAGCATGTGGTAACTGCTGCCACTTGCTTTCCTGGGGAAGGGACCAAGGCCTTTTGGTCCTGTTCCCCCAGGCCAGCACAGCGTAGGAGTGCAGAAGGTGTCTGCCGAGTGGAAAGCAGGGAAACAGAGGAATGGGGAGTGAGGAGGGAAAATGAGGAGCAAAGAATGGGTGGGGGTGGAGGGACAGTGGATCAAGAGCAATCAAGCCAGGGCCTGGTGGGTGGTGGGGCACGATAGGAGGGGAGGAGAGGTCTTTGTGATGGGCCTGGAGCACAGGTGAATTTCCCTGCCCTGGAGGCTCTGGCAGAAGTGCTCTCCTGAGGGGCTGGTGTCATAAGTGGGAAGAGGCCACCTGCCTACTTATGCAGTTGCATCTGTTGCTAGCCCGCTGTCTGACTGGCACTGCATTGGGCACAGGGCCCTTCTTCTCTGCTGGCTGCCCTGGAAGGGGCAATCAGAGTGACAGGGAGCAGGGCCCTTGAAATCATCTGGAGCCCTGAGGAGACACAGCTGCCCCTCTCTTGGCAGTGGGCACCCCCAGCCTCTCTGCCTAATGCCGTGGCTGGCACGCTGCTCAGAGGACACTGTGGCTGGGACATCGCTAGAAACCACGAGGCCCTGTCAGTCTTGCTGTGCTTCAGTCTTGCCCCTGCGGGAAACTCTGAGCGGAGGAGCAGGGGCTCCCACCCAGGCTAGGCCCCACGCCAGGGAAGGATGGAGACCAGAGGGGAGGGAGTCGGCCGGCGGCAGCTGCCCAACCTGGTAATGAATCGTCCCAAAGTTTGCTGCCTCATCTCAATAGCTTTGCTTCTGAAACAGGCTTGTGACAAAGGGTACATTGATGTCCTCCTTGGGATGAGGAGGGCCGCTCACTTGTGCAGGGGAGGCCCCTTTGGGGAGGCGGCGGGAGGCGGCAGCACGGACCCAGTCGTGGAGCAACATTCTTCCCAGAATCGGCCTGGTGGGTGTGGCTGGGCTGAAAGGGCTCAGACCCGGGTGTATGAGGTGATGGAAGACCTCCTATGTTGGCTGAGCTGGGATGGGGGCCCCGGAGGGGGTGGGGCTGAGCCGGTGCAGGCAGAGTGCTTGGCTGTTCGGTGGAGGTTGTGAGATGCAGCTGGCCTTTGCTGGACACTCCTTTCTGCTGGGGTCCTCATGGTCAAGAGGCTCCCCAGGCCTCCTCAAGACCCCATCCCAGGTCGTCTGTACTTTTAGAGGTTGGGGTCTCCATGCTGCCTGTTGGGGGCCCCTGTGGCTTCTGGCAAGCTGAGCAGCCTAGGGTGGAGGCCCCTAGAGCTCATGGTTCTGGATTTGATTAGGATTTTGTTTGTTCAAAAGTTACTAGGAACAGTCTTTTTTGTTGATTCAATTTAATATGCATACGTATGTGCGTATTTGGTTTTCTCCACCAGAAATCTGGCTCTGTGGAGCCGGGTTGGTTTGTGACCCCACCTTTAGGCCTGAGGTAATCCATGTATTTATTTATTTATTTTTAATCCGTGTATTTAATCAGTGGACTTTTTATGAGCGTGGGGTGAGCCAAGCAGTGGTCACACATCTGTAGGCCCACGGGCTGCCCTCACCCGATGGCCTCACTGTGTCCAGCCCTCTTGAATGTGAGAGAAGGATTGGACAAGAAACAGCCCCGAGGTGGCCCTTGTTGAGCCCATAGGGACAAACACATCATGGCTTGATGGGGTGCCTGCCCTGGGTCTTCAGCCACACCATGTTACGGGACACCCTCCAAATGTCTGCTCACTGTCAGGCACAGGGTCCACAGTGGTTTGGCCCATGAGCCCTACAGGCTGCGTCATCAAAATATGTGTGTGTACGTGTGTGTATGCATGAGCGTCTGTTTGTGTGTGCATGCCTTACCGAAATGGGTATTAAGAATCCTGACTCTGCCACTCACCTGTATGAGGTCAACAACAGTAACTCTATGGCAACTGACTTATCCTCCGCATACAGTACCTTTGTTTCCTCATCTGTGAAATGGCGATAATGAGAATAACTGCTTCATTGGGTTGTTGTGAGGTTAATATGGCAAAACACTTCAGACAATATTTTGCACACAGTAGGCACTCAGAGCTGCTACAACGACAGTCACCGCGGTCATCTTAGAAGGTGTCTCAGATCCAGTTCCCCAGGAGCAAATGTTAAGATGCGGACTTCCCTGGTGGTCCAGTGGTTAAGAATCCTCCTTGCAATGCAGGGGATATGGGTTCGATCCCTGGTCAGGAGAACTAAGATCCCACATGCTTCAGGGCAACTGAGCCTGTGGGCTGCAACAAAGACCCAATACAGTAAAAAAAAAAAAAAAGCTTTCTTTTTTATGGCTGAGTAGTATTCCATTGTGTATACATTGATGTATGGCAGCAGAAATCAAACCAATATTGTAAAGCAATTATCCTTCAATTAAAAATCAGTAAATAAAAAAAATAGGGGGTCACAGCTAAGTGATTTCCTAAAGCAATACCCCCCGGGGACCCAGGTGAGAGACTAAAGATTGCTGGACAGGAGGGGAAGAGGCCAGCAGGGGTGCAGAGGGAGCTCCTAGCCTGTCCCACAAAGGGACTCTCAAGGTTGTCCCCTTAGAGGTGAGGGAGCTGGGACCTCAACTCCTGTACCCTCGTCACTGGCCAAGGGCCATGTTGGGAGTAGAAACTTCCAGGTACTTCTGGCTCTGCAGGTGAAGCAGCTCCTGTAGCCTGGGGCAGTCACCCAGGGAAGAGTGCCCAGAGGAGAAGGTCACAGAAGGTGAGGGAGGTGCCCAGACCCTGCACAGAGCCCTGGGGAAGCCCGGGGGTCCTGAAGGTGGTACCAACAGTGCCCTCCAGAGAGAGCCCTTGTGAGAAGCAAGTGCAGAGCAAGCACTCAGGGCCTGTCCCCCCACCGGCTCTTGCCCCAGCCTTTCCACCTCACCAGCCACAGGCTACTTCTGGTCCAAAGCCAGGGCTACCTCAGCGGTCTGCGAGGCCCCGGCCAGGTTCAGAGCGTCATATATTTGTGTAGGACAGTGGCTCTGTCCATGATCAAGGAACCAGTGAGAGGAGCCTGCCTGCTTGGCTGCCCAAGCACCGTGGGAGGGAGGCAACCCTGCCAGCCTCTGCCCCAGGATCTGCCCCAGGGCGCTGGTGTCAGGAAGGCGAGAGAAGCTGGGACAGTGTGACAGCCACATGCATTTCCCCAGCCCTTCGTAGGCACATCTGCCACCTCTCTCCTGCCTCCTGCTCCACTCTGCCCCACCCTGGGCAGCCCTGAACCCCTCTGACAGGCCTGGCGGCAGCTGCCCAAGCCATAGCCTGTTAGTGTTGCCCTGGGGGAACCCCCTGCCTGGGTATCGGAGGGAATGTTGGAGAACATGCAGGCCCGGCACACCTGGGTCCTGTGAAAAGCCTAAACCCTCCCAGAATGCTCCCATGGCCCCGGGAGGCAGGAAGGAGAGGCAGGAAGACCACCTACTGGGGGTGACTCTAGGGGACCCCACACTAAGGATAACAAGAATAACCTATTATCACCCACGATGTGTTGAGTCATCACTGTGTTTCAGGTGGAACCCTTTCCAGGAACCATTTTATTCAAAACTCACCACGACTCCACGAGGTCGCTACTCCCAGTTCAGAGAGGTGAAGTTTCAGACCCAAACTCACATAAGTTCCTATCTGGTCTCCCTGCGCCTCTCTCGCCCCCTCAGACTATCGCCAGCACAGCACAGCAGCAAGTCTGGCGGATACAGTTAGCCCACGGCTGTCCTCCTTCTGAGCCCTGCGGCGGCTCCCACGCTTACTGGGAGCAAAAGCCTAGAGCTTCACATAGGCTTCCATGCCTTGACCCGATCTGGCTTCCCGCTGCCCCCAACCTTCTCTCCTACCCCTCATGACCCCCATCTAGCCCCACCAGCTGCCTCTGCTGTTCTTCAAACGGCCATGCAACCTCCAGCCTCAGAGACCTCGCACTGGCTGCTGCCTCTGCCCGGCAGGCTCCTCCCCAGCCCCCATATGGTTCCCTCTCACTTACTTCTTGTCTCTGCTCCTGAGAACCCCAGCTTTCTCTATTCCCTTTGATCTTGTTGTTCAGTTGCTAAGTTGTGTTGACTCTTTGTGACCCCATTGACTATATAGCATGCCAGGCTTCTCTGTCCTCCACTATCTCCTGGAGGTTGCTCAGATTCATGTCCATTGAGTCCCTTGACTCTGCTCTATCATCATTATTTTTGGTAGCTTTTTTGTACTGACTCTGTGCCTGTCTTCCTTCACTAAAATGTAAGCTCCATAGCGGCAGTGATTTTGCCTTTGGTTCACTGCTGGATCAGGTCCTCCATCAATGCCATTGATACTTGATAAATGCATGCAGAATGACTGAATGCCACCAAGACCTGAACTCAAAAGCCCTAAATGGCAGGCACCCTGGGGTTGGGGAGGGTGGCTGCCAAGGTCTGCAGAGCCCTGGAGTATGGATTTTCTTGCAGCCAGAGGGAACATAGCATCTTCTGGAGAGTTTGACCCCAGGCACGTGCCTCTTGGCCCTGCGCAGCCTGCCTTGGGCTCTGCACAGCCTCCTGCTCTGGGCTGCTTTCCTTAACCAGTGCTGCCCGTTTCCTTCCTTTTTTTTTTTTTTTTTTAATTAACTTTTTGGCTGCACTGCGCGGCATTCTGTATCTTAGTTCCAGAACCAGGAATTGAACCCATGCTCCCCTGCAGTGGAAGCGAAGAATCTTAACTGCAGGACCACTGGGAAAGTCCCCCCACTTCCTTCCTCTTAACTCTGAGGTCTAAGGGAAACACTGCCCTTTCTCTTTCAGCTGTGGATTCAAGTCCAAGTTCAGAGGAGCTCAGCAGACACCAAATTCCACTCCTACCGTCTCTTTCAAAAGACCTTCTGAATCCTCTGAAGCCTTTGTTCTGCAAAATAATATCTATCAAGCATCGTCTATGGGGCATGCATGCTAAGTCGATTCAGTCTTGTCCAACTCTTTGCAACCCGTGAACTATATATAGCCTGCCAGGTTCCTCTGTCCATGGAATTTTCCAGGCAAGAATACTGGAGTGGTTTGCCATGCCCTCCTCCAGGGGATCTTCCCAACCCAGGCATCGAACCCATGTTTCTTATGTCTCCTACAGTGGCAAGTGGGTTCTTTACCACTAGCACCACCTGGGAAGTCGAGAGGAACCCAATCTCCAGCTCTCTCTGCCACTTTCGGTCCAACCTGACCCAGGAGGCCATACAATGCATAGCTGAAGCATGAAGGGCTGGACTGCTGGGACAGGACCCAGAGAAATGTGGGAACAGGAGAGGGAGCCCTGAGAGATGGCCCCATCCCACCCTACTCCCTTGGATGAGAGGGATGATATCTTGGAGCAGCCGGGTGGAGAGCCAGCCTTGCAGAGGATGGAGAACAAGCCAGGTGCTTGGTTGGAGGGACGCCTGCCAGCCTGTGTTTTCTTCCTTGAGCCCAATTCTAAGAAAGACTTCTTCCCTCTCCAGCCCCGTCCCCAACCCCCAGCTGCTGACCGCCAGCTGCCCAAATGCCCAGTGCCGGCCCAGGGCCTCTCCTCCGGGAGTTCCCTGGAGCCATGGCAGGGGTTTGCTTCCCCCCAGCCCACCACTGTCCCCCCAGGGGAGAGGCAGGCTGCCTTTTCCTCTGCTTCAGAATCCAGGCCACAAGCTGCCACCTGCTCTTGCCCTGTGTGCATACAGTCTTCCTCATTCCAAGAACTCTGAGATGTTAGGCTTTCGCCCAGGTTTCTCCCTGTCTTTGCTGACTGCTGGTGATGAATCCTGGAAGGGGAAGAGAAATGAAGGCCTCCACCAGGCGAGCAAACCGGTGTCATGAGTGTCTTTAGGAGGGACCCTGGGAAGGGCAGCTACTGGGAACAGGCGGACATACAGCACCCCAGGGCTGGTGGGCTCCATGTGGCAGGAGGCGGTGTCCGAGTCTCATCAGACCTCAAAGGGGCATTGACAGCCGACCATGAGCTTCCTCTCTGGACTTCAGACTATTAGAAGGGCTCCTGAGTGTGTGGCAATGGGGTGGGACCCTTAGGACCTATTTCCTTAAGATTCCATGTACCCTGAGATTCACTGGCCTTGCAGATCTCCCCACACGTTCTCTATCCCTCCGTGCAGAATGGAGTGGGCCCAGGAACAGGGGTCTCACCTTCAAAGCTGGGCTGGCACTCAGCAAGTTACTTCCACTGGGGATCCCCCGGTCCCCTTGCCCCTCAGGCTCCGCTCTGCAGGGAGGGTGTGTTCAAGTTCCACAGGGAAGACCAACCAGCCCAGCAACTTCCAAAGCCCCAGCCCTGACTGGTGCACACGCCTTGAGCTGTTACTGTCTTCTCCTTGACTACTGGGCCCCCAGACCAAGATGACCTCAAGGGTAGGACCCATTGTGACTGGTCTGTGTCCCCAGGCCCATGAGTGAGAGGCACAGTGTACCTCCACCGCTTGCTAATTATGTGACTTCAGTCATGCAACTCTGTGTCTCTGTCCTCAGTTCCCTCTTCTATAAAATGGGTAGAATCATAGGCCTGAGTTAACTGGGATAACCCACATAAAGCACTTCAAACAGCGCCAGGCACCTAGCAGGTGCTCAATAAACATTGCCTGTGTGTCCCTGACACTTCTTAGTGTTCCTTCCTGAGCTATGAAGGAGTCTGGGGTTGGGGCCAGCTAGGCTTTCCCCCAGGATGACCTGATCCCTTAGGAAACATGAGAGGAGAAGGGGGCCCACAGAGCTGCCTCCAGGCCCCTGGAGGTTGTGGCCACTCTGGAAAGCCCCGACTCACCACACTGTTTGGATTGGGTTTCTATTCCCAACCCCGGTGAGAGGCCTGCTATTTATGGGCCCCCCATCCCACCCCCCGGGCAGCCAGACAGTGCGTGGGCTGAGGACCACAAGGCTGGCAGCCCGCTCCCCCACCCGACCCGGGTGCTCTGACTGGGGCACGTTTCACACGCTGGTCACCCTGCCGGCTGGGCGGTGGATTTCCCAGCTCCGTCTGGTCCCCCAGGAGAGGAGCGGAGTTGGAGGGGGCGTGAGGGGTCTCCCACCTCTTCATCCCACCCTCTGGCTTCCAGATGGTCTCCGAGAGGAGGTGGCTTCTTGGAGACGCGTATGATGGCACACACCCCTTTCCATTTCCACCCTGACAACGACACATGCCTCATGTGGTGTCTGCCGTGGTGAAAATGAAGGCTCTGGAGCCAGACTGCCTGGATTCAACCCCCACTTTGAGTCCTCATTAGATGTGATCTTGACCTAGTGCACGAACTTCTTTGTGCCTCAGTATCCTCACCTGTAAAATGGAGCTAGTGCTAGTACCTGCCTCCTAGGGTCATCATGAGGGTTAAAGGAATTGAGACAGGTCAAGCATTTAGCGCTGGTCTGGGCGCACAGAAAGCTCTCCGTTAGAAAGTAGCGTTGACATACATGGGTTTCCCTGGTGGCTCAACGGTAAAGAATGCCCCTGCCAATGAAGGAGATGCAGGTTCAATACCTGGGTCAGGGAGATCCCCTGGAGAAGGGTACAGCAACCTACTTCAGTATTCTGGCCTGGAGAATCCCATGGAGAGAGGAGCCTGCCAGGCTACAGTCGATAGGGATGCAAAGAGTCAGATATAACTGAAGCTACTGAGCACACACACACACTGACACATGTACACTACCGTGTATAAAACAGTTAGCTCCCGGAAAGCAGCTGTATAGCACATGAGCTCAATTCTGCTCTGTGATAACCTAGAGGTGTGGGATGGGGGGAGTGGTAGAAAGGAGGCTCAAGACGGAGGAGATATATGTATACCTACAGCTGATTCATGTTGTTGTTACCAACACGACATTGTAAAGCAAGTATCCTGCAATTCAAAATAAATAAAAATAAAGGCCGGCTATCAATTAAAGTCAGTATTCTTATTCCTGCAGGGTTTGGTGTGGGATGCCAACCCTGCCTTCTTCACCTGGCTCCTGTTCTCTGCCTAGGCAGGATGCCTGTCCCCTCTGCACAGACGGAGAGACTGAGCTCTAAAGGGGAAAAGTGACCTCTTCAAGATCGCACAGCTGGGGATGGCAGAACCCAGGTCCTCTTGGGGCCCTTCCCAGCCCACCGGCTGTCTCTTGATCTGTAACCACTGGAGCCCTCCCCTGACCCCTCACCAAAGCGATAAGGAGTCCCGCTGGTCAACCCCAGCAAAGGAAGGTGAGGGCCTGGACAGGTGTGCGTGCAGCAGGAGCCAGGCTGAGCCTGTCCCCAGGGCCTGCCTGCCCCTTGGCCGGTGCCTCCAGCCAGCCCACTCAGGACAGGGGCTATTTTTAGCAGATGCTGTTTGCCCAGCGGCAGGAATATTTGCGAAGGGTCAGTCCAGTGGCGTCCCTTGGCTTTCAACTAGAAACAGCTCTCGGATGTACAGTCGATTGGCTGAGAGCATGAGGCTTTAGTGAGCCTTTTCCCTTTACAGAATGTGGCTGTTTCTCCTTCCTGTCCACCCTGTTGCCAAGCCCACAGCTTCTGTTCCTGGCTCCCTGCCGCCAAGATGGTGACAGCCTTCCCAGGTCTGATGGGATGAGCAAACTGGGCAAAGTGTGGTTTCCTGGCCCTGGCCGGGCATCTCCCCTCTGCTAATAAACCTGCGGCTAACCAGTCGTGGCCTCGTGCTCCACGGGTTAGAGCACCACGCCAGCGAGGCCAAGGTCAGGCTCTGCGCGGGCCGGCGGCTGGCTTCACAGGGAGGTGCGCCCTCCCCACGCCTCAGCCTGCGGCCCTCGCCGGTGCAGCTGGGATGATGGGGTCAGGCCTGGGGGCAGCTGTGAGCCAGCTAGAGTGTGGGCATCTCCGAGTCCCCAACCTCTGGAAGGGCCTCATTGAGCTGGTCCACCTGCTGTCGCTGGGCAAGGTACGGAGTGGGGCGCTTTCCTCCATGAAGGCTGGCACGTATGCTATGTGGGACTAGAGGCTGAGAACATGCCAGGCAGACGGGCACACGGCGGCTGAGTCAGTTTTCTACGTCAGCTGGAGAGGCCCTGGAGAGGGGGCAGAGCGTGGGGATTAAGAGAACAGACCACGGGGTTCAAACCCCGACAGGACACTTGGCTGCGGTGCACACTATGCCTCAGTGTCCCCATCGGTAACAGGGGAATGAACAGAGGCATCTCACGAGGATGAAGTGAGCTAAGGCTTGGAAGCACTGAGAGCTATAGCTGCTTCATGAGTGTTAGCTCTTGCTATCTTGGCAGCGCCTAGACTGGGCTTCCCTGATGGCTCAGACGGTGAAGAATCCACCTGCAATGCAGGAGACCTGGGCTCAATCCCTGGGTTGGGAAGATCCCCTGGAGAAGGGAATGGCTACCCTCTGCAGTATTCCAGCCTGGGAAATTCCATGGACAGAGGAGCCCGGTGGGCTACAGTCTTTGGGGTTGCAAAGAGTCAGACCCCACTGAGTAACTAACACTGTCGCTAACTTTTCACCTCAACTCTCAACACCAGTTCCATGGACCCTGTACCCCTCATCTGGCCCTCAGTCCCCCCACTCCCACTCCTTCCCTTCTACAAGCAAGCTTTCACCGGCCCCACGGCCCTCAAGCAGTTGAAGCGCAGGCACATGGGTGGCCGCTCCTCAGTCCTCTGGGAGGGCTCAGGCGGATCCTGCCCCGAGCCCTGCCAGAGAGAAGCCTAGAGTGTGGGGAGCAGGCTGGCACCAGGCAGGTGCCCTGCTCTGCTCCTGCGGCTCCCAGGAGGGCGCGGCCCCTGAGCTCAGGTCTATAAATAAGGTATCTGGGAGGAACGGCTTTAATTTGCACTTTACCTATTGGTGTTTACTTTGCTATTTCCAATATGGTAATTTAATTCTGTAGGGCGCCTGGCTGGGGGTGGGGGGGCACCCGGGCCGTGCGGTTCCCTGACCGCACCAGGAGTGACCCCGGGTCCCTGTGCAGCTCGGGACGCAGATGCCCCAGGGACGGGCACGGTCTGTGGAGGCCCCGGGTGTGGGCATGGAGTGGAGGGGCTTGTCGGGACGTCGAGACCCCGCTGTACCTAGACGCACAGTCCTCCGGTCTCTGCTCGGCTCCTCCTCCGGACAGCAGTGTCAGCATCTCTCTTCCCACCTGAGGTCAAGGCCTCCCTCTCTGCTGAGATGACCACCTTCTTACCACCCATCGGGAGCTCTCTCCAGAGTTCTCTCATAGATATGTGGCTAATTATGGGACAGTCTTTGAGATTTTTCTCCACCTCGACAGTTTGCTGTTTTAAATTTTTGTGTTTTGTCTCTGCTATGAGACTGTGGGCTCCCTGAGGGCAGGGCTGTGTCTCTCCCGGACTTGGGCTCCCTGAGGGCAGGGACTGTGCTTTTCCCTCAGATTAGGGGTCTTAAAGGCCTTGGTCCAGCTGTACTCCCTCTGGTCAGGGTTGGCCACCGTGGCCACCAACAGTGCATTTGCCCTTCCCCTCACTGGCCAGAAGGACCACACCAAGACTTGTGGGCCATGGGTGCGTTTGCCCCTGTGGGCCCTTTCCTCCATAAACTTCACTGGAATGAAGACAACTTCATTGGAATAAAGACAAACCTGTTTGTATTATATATGAAAACCTTTTCTTTGGCTTAAAAGATCATCTTTTTCCTTTTGACCTTAAAAGTAAACATATTCGTGGGCCCTAAGCAGTTATATTCCAAGTTCTTGAAAAAAAAAAAAAAGGAAACAAGAACCAAAACTATACTTGAAAAAAAAATTTCGTAAATAATTTTTAAAGCCTGAATATCCAGATAAAAAGGGTTCATGATATTTCAGAAAGAATTGATTAAAATACAAGCTCTATGGAGATCTTAGAATAATTTTTTTTTAAACACTGGCAGAAAGAAAAATTCCTATAAGCCTTTCAGACAGAGAAAATTACTTTAAAAGAAGCAATAAATTTGGTCTCTGGAAAAAAAAAAATCTTAGGGACCAGTCCTGTCCCAGCTGTGCCTGGTGGATGCACTTGGCCTGGGCGGAGGGACCAGCACGGGGCCCGACCATATCAGGCGGGGATACATTTCCCATCCCTTAGTTTCTACAAACCTCAGGAATTCCCCACGAGTCAGGGAGGGCCAGAATTCCTATCCCACCTCATCAGCACGGCCAGGGCTACTTCCACCGGCTGTAGCGCCACAGGGACCCCCCTCGGTGGCGTGGTGCTTCGTGCCAGGCGCTGGGCTGAGCTCACGTCACCCTTGTCTTATCTAATCCTCACAGCCATCCCACGAGGCAGGCACTGTGATTATCTCCCATTTCACAGATAAGGAAAATGAGGCTCAGAGGGGAGAAGTGACGGGTTCAAGGTCACCCAGCCTGTCAGTGACAGGGAGGGAATGGAGGAACCAGAAGTCTGCCTTCAGAAGTTCTAGGTCTTTCCGCTCCAGAGATGGTGAAGGGTCAGGCCAGGCATAGGTCAGGGTCGCCACAGAGATTGCTTCTGACACCTCCAGGCCCGTTAGAAAGGAGGAGGCAAGTATCTGCCCTGGAATTACTAGCCTTCCACACCCCACCTCTCCCCTGGCTTCCAGCCCAGGGCTCTCGGCACTGGTCTGGAGCTGCTAGACTTGATTCTGTGGTACAAGAGGGCAGTATTCTTTAGGAGGTGCCCTCAGCCTTCCCAGCTCCAGGTCTGCTAGCTTGCTGGCCTCGTCCCTGCCCTTCCGGCCACCTGGTCCCAGGGGCTGCCTGGAAGTCCCCTCTGGGTGGGCAGCTGTGGGGCCCAGAGGGCAGAGGTAACCTCATGGTGTGGAGGGTGAGGAGCTCAGACTGGGGGTCGGGTCTGGAGGGACCCTGGTCAGTGATGGCATGGGGTTCTCAGGGTTCCGCCCCGAGCTGGGGACCTCTTCTCCTGCTCTACTGGCCCATCTCTCCATCACTAAAGTTGTTTTCTTTTTTTCTTATCTTCCCATTTTGCTCTTCATTTCTTGGCCTGTCTTTTCAAAACTCCATCTCTGCTTTATTCTTGACTCATCAATCTCTTTGCCTTCTGTCTCCGCCCCGTTCCTCTCTCCCTGCTCCCTTCCCCTTCTCCTGCCACCTCCGCGTCTCCTCCCTCCACTTCTCACCTCCGCGTGTGTCTGGTAGCTTTCCAATGTCCGTCTCTGCTCTCTAGCCCTAACCCCTGCTTCCCTTCCTCCTCTCTCTGAGTGCTTCTCTACCTCCTCCACCGTCGGTCCCCCTGTCAATCTGTGTCTCTTTGTCTTTCTCCCTCTCCCATTATTTTGAGACAAGATAGTGCCTGGCTCAGTGGGGACAATAGTTCCATAGACAAATCACCCCACAAAGGTGAGAAAATGTGCTTCGAGGGAGCGAAAGGTGCTGGCCCCACGCTGCATGCTGTGGGGCCATCTCCCGGCTCCAGCCGATCGGGTGTGGGTGAGCGGGAGAGGCTGCGTGCCTGAGCTGGGGAAGGAAGGGAAGCGGGAAAGGCCTTTTGTGCAGCCTGGGCTGGTTGGCTTTCAAGCAGCAAGTCTTTCTCCCAAAGCTATCGCTTTGATCCCTGGAGACATGAAAGGGGCCATCTGCATTTGTGTTTCATGCAGGTAGGGGAGCGGGAGCAGAGACAGGGAGACAAGTGAGGAGGGCCGCAGACATCTTGGGGCCACATTTGGTCCACCTCTGGGCCTTCTAGGCCGGGGCTCCTCTCCGTCAGCGGGCATAGATGATAGCTTACTAACAGGACTCCGTTTAAGATCAAATGAGATGATGTGTTCTAACTATAAAGCCCAGTGAAAGGGCTTTGAGGGGTTTGGTGTGAGCCAGCAGCAAAGCATGCTCTCTAAGTGACTCCCAGGGCTTACTTTAAAAGCTTTCATTTCTTTGTGGTGACTCACCTCCTCCAGGAAGCCTTCTAGATTAGCCTCAGTCCCCTGGAGGTCCCTCCAGTCACTGAACCCCTTCAACTCTTAGGTACCTGGCTCCCCCTCCATGTCAGAAGGGTCACTGGTCATTTCTGTGTCCTCCAAAAGTCAGAGGGTGGCTGAGGACAGGGCCACACCTCTGCTTTCCCTTGTGGCTCCAGGATGTGCACTGCGTGTCCTCGATCATAATAACACTGCCCTGTGGTCCTGAGGAGCCTCTGACTTTCAAAGCACTTTGGCAGATGCTACAGCATTTGATCCTCACCCAACCTCGTGAGGAAGGTGGGGTGTGGATTAGCGTCCCCATTTTATAGGCAAAGAAACTGAGGCTCAAAGAGGCTGAGTAACTCTCCCAAGGTCAGTTAGCAGCAAGTGGGACTGGAAGAAACCCAGAACCTGTGTGCAATTCCCATTTTATGGATAGGGAAACTGAGGCAGAGGACAATGGAAACAGAGCTTAATTAAGATAAGGTCCAGATTAAAACTGAAGTTTCCAGGCTCTTTTTACACACCATAATGACCAGACCGTCCCCCGACCTCCACATGGTAGACACACATTTGGGGGACATCTGGCTTTCAGAGAGGGCTTAGAAGTCCCAGGGCTGTGTCCGAGGGGGACTGCCGGGTGATCAGTGTCACGGGGGTCCCCAGACGTGCCCCTGTGGCCCCGCCCAGGGGATAGGCCACTGGTCCTGCCCACAGGTGACATGAGCAGAGGATAGGTTGGACAAGGACCCTCATCTGTCTCTCTTCCTTCCTTCATGCCAGGCTGAGTGTGTGCGGCTCAGCCTTTGGTAGCCAGGATGGGGGAGCACAAGAGACGAGGAAAGGCTGGTCCCATAGGTGCTTCCCACAGGCCGCATACACCTCTACCCTCTTTTCAGATGATTTAAGAGGGTCTCACGGTTGGTCTGGGGACTCACCACAATAGGTCAACCCCTCTCCAGCCACCTCGGCTCTCCGGATCCCCGCGTTCTGACTCAGAATCCTTGATCTCCGGCTTCTCAGCCCCAGGACTTCAGGATTAGCGTCCCTGCCTGGGTTCTGTGTTTTGTCTACAAAACATACCCTGATCCATTTCCCCATTTTATTAATGAGAGAGGCCTGTTCCTGAGATAATCAGAGTTTCCAGTGTTACCGTACCAATAAAGTGCCAGCTAAGGGCAGAGATTTGACATTTGAGTTAGAGACTGCAACTGTGTAAGAGAAGCAGGTAGAATTTCCAGGTCAGTGTTTGAAATATTGAAAAGAGCTCAAGGGGGCTGTCCTAACCATTGTTCAGGTTTCCTTAGGGTTTGGGCTCTCAGATTGGGGAAACAGAGGAGTCAAGGGACCCTTCCATGGCACACACGGGCTCCAGACACACACACAGAGGCACGCAGGCGTGTTGTGTTGAGTGTTGTTAGTCTATCAGTCATGTCCGACTCTCTGCGACCCCATGGCCTGTAGCCCACCAGGCTCCTCTGTCCATGGAATTCTTCAGGCAAGGATATTGGAGTGGGTTGCTGTTCCCTTCTCCAGCGGATCTTCCCCACCCAGGGATCGAACCCTGTTCCCCCGCATTGCAGGCAGATGCTTTACCGACTGATCCACCAGTGAGTGCAGGCATGCACATCACACCCACATACACACAATAACACACATGCCCCAAAAGAGCCAGCAGGCTGGGCCTAAGGTGACGAGACTTGCTTGCCAGTGCAGCCCATTAGGCTCAGCTTGTCTCCTGGCCGCAAGCATTGTGATTTCTCACTTGGGCTGTTCATTTTAAGCCCTTCCCATATGAGCTGTGAGCTGGCTGAAGTGTGGGAACTCCTAAGCTAGGCAGGGGATAAGATCTATGGACTGAAATCACAGGTCCAAGTGGGACAGGACATGTGCTTCAAGCGGGAGATCAGAGCCAAGGGCCACATGGAAAGCACATCACAGTGAAATAGTCTGTGCTGTGGTGGGTCCCTTTGGATACTGTCTTGCCAAGATCACTCTTTATGCTCTGGGGGAGTGGTGATGAGTTCTGAGCTTCTAGCAGCTGACTGTCTTCAAGTCTCACCTATTTTGCCTCAAATAGCCCTTGTAAGATTTACCTCCCTAATTAGCTTTAACTTTGGCTGTTACAGGGCTTCCCTGATGGCTCAGATGTTAAAGAATCTGCCTGTGTTGAGAGAGACCTGGGTTTGATCCCTGGGTAGGGAAGATCCCCTAGAGAAGGGAATGGCTACTCAAGTATTTTTGCATGGAGAAGTCCATGGAAAGAAGAACCTGGCGGGCTACAATCTATGGGGTCACAAAGAGTTGGACACAACTGAGTGACTTTAACTAACTGAGCTGTTACAGTGAGTGTGCATTCCTTAAGGAGGTACCCCAACAGGTGGAGGGGCCTCAGTGTGTGCCTAGAGCTGGGGGAAGCTCGCTTGAGAGGCAGTGACAGCCACAGATAATCCTTGAGGTGTGCCGCCCATCAGGGGAGCTGGAGAACTCAGTTTCTGGGAAGCAGGAGGTAAAGGTGGAAATAGCTGGCAGGTCCAGCCTGCAGCCTGGGACAGAAGACACAACTCATTAATCCAAAAGCTGTCAGGAGCTGGTCTTATCCAACTTGTTCATTTTACAGACCCAGAAATTGCAGTCTGGGATGGAAAGCGACCTACCTCCCACCCCAGAGCTGACCACCAGTAGAGGCAGGAGTCGAATGCATAGTCAAATGCATATCTCATGATGCACAGTCCAGCACCCTCTTCCCTTGACTGAAGCCCTGTGGCTATCAAGTGGCTCTTCTTCCCTCCTGTAAATGACAACAGTATGGGCAACGGCGGGGGCAGAAAAAGATAGGTATAGGTGAGGACGGGACGTATTCCTTCTATCTCCGTCTCAGTTTCCTTATCCATTAAATGGAACACTTAGCCTCTGTGACCGCCAAGGCTTCAAGATGGTCCAGACCAAAACATTCTTCCCTGGCCACGGAGGCCACAAGAGATGGGCTGGAGCCAGAGTGAAGCAGTGGAAAGCCATGGTTCCAAGACCAGGAGGCGCCTGCTGCGGGGTTGGCGGGGTAGGGTGGGGGACAGAAAGCAGTGAAACTAGTGCTGTGCCCTTCACCCCAGCTATTTTTACCCTAGAACACTGGACGACAAGAGGCCTGGCTAAAAATACCAGCAGCCCAAGCCCTGAGCATCATCTCCCCAGAGGGGCAGGGTGGGGTCTGGCAAGGAGTGGGGTGTGGGGACCGGAAGTTTAAAGGGCATTTATCCTTCTTCCCAGGCTGGGGTGCCTCTGGGGTGACTGGGAAGGAGTCTCTTCCCACCAGGGAGCCACCCCCTTCTGATAGCCCAAGAATAAGCTTGTGTTTGTCATGTTCAGCAATCCCAGCCAGCCCCGTCCATACACACATGCATTATTTTTTTTTACCCAGTGTAATGAGTCTCCTACAGTTTTGTGTTCTGCTCTTTTTCACTTTTTCACAAACACTTAATGTTGCCACATGGTCTTCGTCTTAGTCCTTCTTAATGGCTATATAATATTCCATCCAAGAGATTTTTCTATTCCCTGATCTCCAGGCATTTGATGTCTTCCAGCTTTCCATTATTATAAATAAGGCTGTCTGGGACATCTTTGTGCATGTGGCTATTTCTTTCTCATTAATTATTTCTGTAAGATAAATGCCCAGGTCTGCAGGCAAGACTGTTTTGTGCTGTTTGATGTGGCTTGCCAAACTGCTTTCCAAAAGTAAATGGAGGAGGTTTAAAGTAAGGATACATCCACACTAGGAGCCAAGTACAGTCAAGCTTCAGGGAAACCAGAGCTGGAAGTCAATAGGAGCTAAAACAGCCGCCTCCAGCTCCAGGGGGCCTGCCTTGTTCCAGCCTCTCTGTTCTCTCAACTCTGTCTCTCTCTTTCTTGAGTTTTTTTTACATTTTGTTCTAGCAGAGCTATCAGCTCTGAGCACTTATCACTTTGTAACTCACTGCTCACATGTTCTGAGCACTTACTTTGTCCCAGGTACTGTACCAACTGCCTGTAACAATTATCTTAATTTTCACAACCACCTTCTGGGGTAGGAATTATAATTAATCCTGTTTTACAGGTAACGAAACCAAGGCATGGAAAGATTAAGTAACTTGTTCAAAGATGTAGTCGGTAACTAGTGGGGCCAGATCCCACCTTGCTGGCCTGTCTCCCTGCAAATGTACTCAGAACCACATCTAGGTCTCCCTGGGGACACAGAGGCCCCACATCCACCACCAATGGCCTATCGTTTCTATGTCTCTGAGTTCAAATTCTGTAGAGGGAGGATCTGATTGGCTCAGGTCAGCCTATGGGTTGGAAACCTAGAGTGAAGGTCTGATTTCCTATGATGGGAGCGGGGTTAGACGGGAGTCTGGGCCTTGAGGGCAGATGGACAGACCATCCTGATGTCCTAGTACTGGAATTTGCTAAAAAGTATTTAAAAGTAGTACAGGGGACTTCCCTGGTGGTCCAGAGGCTAAGACTCCATGCTCCCAAAGCAGGGGGAGCAGGTTAGATCTCTGGTCAGAAAACTAGATCCCACATTCTGCAACTAAGACCTTTTGCGGACAAATAAATAAATGTGTGTGTGTGAAGTTATTTTGGTTATGTCCGACTCTTTGCAACTCCATGGACTGTAGCCCGCCAGGCTCCTCTGTCCATGGGATTCTCCAGGCAAGAATACTGGAGTGGGTTGCCGGGCCCTCCTCCATGAGATCTTTCTGACCTAGGGATTGAACCCCCATCTTTAAATGGGCCCTGCAATGGCAGGTGGGTCCTTTGCCACTAGTGCACCTGGGAAGCCCAAATGATAAATAAATATTACTTTAAAAAAACTAGTACAGTTGATCCTTGAACAATATGGGGGTGAGGGGCACCCACCCTCCATGCAGTGAAAAATCTGTGTATGACTTTAAGTCAGTCCTCCATACCCATGGCTCCAAGTTTGCAGATTCAATCAACCATGGATTGTGTTGTACTACATTTTTTACTTTAAAATGTATTGAATTTTTAATTTGTTGAATTTTTATTGAAAAAATTCCACATATAAGTGGGCCTGCAAAGTTCAAACCCATGTTATTCAAGAGTTAACACTTAGACACTGTTACTCTGAACAACAATACACTGTATAATTGGTGTAAATGCTAACTGGCTTGCATTTGCCTTTCTTGAATTATTTGTAATGCTGAACTTGTTTCCTATGTTCCTTTTGTGTGTGTTGTCCACATCTGCCCATCTAGGGTGTGTTTTTTATCTTACAGTTATGAATGTCACAGAGAAAGACACTGTGCTGAAAGGGGTTCTGGGTGGGATAAGGCTCATTTCTCCCTAAATGGTTTCTCCTTTGTCCTGAAGCCTGGTGAAGGGGGGGAGGTTGGGGGATGCTTTGACTGGCCTTCTAGTCAGTGTCCTGAGAATCTGCCTTTTCCTTTCGAGTCTGCTGTGCTATTTAGACAACCTTGAGCAGGGACTTCTCCAGCTCGGAGGATCTCTGCATTTGCCTTCTCCTGTTTGGCCCCTTCTTCCGAGTGCATCAACTTCTAGGAGTTCCAGGGGCCTCGATGTTCTGCTCGCATGCTGGGACACATCCTCTGTCCGCTCTTCCTTGGCTTTTGTCTTGTCCTGATTCTGGGCTGACTGTGTGCACAGTTTTGCTCCCAAGCTCCCAGGGAGAGAGCCCTTGTATCTGAGCCACTCTTTGTGGAAATGTGCCATCATTCTTATAAGAAGCTGAGGGTGCCCTCCAACCCACTGTCGCAGGCCCTTCAGGGGACAAATTACCCACAGGTTACCTCCAAAGCGCAGAACCTTTCACTGAAGAAGGTAAGGCCAGAGAGGGGGCAGGTACAACGTAAACTAAACAGCGGACACCAATAGGAACAACCAGACCTGGAGAGAGACCCAGTGGTGCGGAGGTAGGGGGAGCCCTGTGGGCAGGGAGAGCAGACAGCTCCCAGGTCAGCCTTTAACCATCAGGCAGGTAGCTTTGCACTGAGCTGTTCACTCCTGCAGAGGTTCTGAGCTGTGGAACATCTCGGGGTGCTGGTGGTACAAGAGTCTCTGAAGCCAAGGGTTCAGGTTTGCCTGTGAGATCCCACCGGTGACCTTGACCTCTGCCGTCCAGAGCTCCATTGCAGGCACTGGGAGCCTGCACACCCTGCGTGCTTTGGGCTGTAGCGGATGGTTCATAGCCTCCTCTAGGAAACTGTAGGTATCTTCAGTGGACACCCCTCTGCCACACCTTGGAGATGCTCAGGGGCTGCCCACAGGCAGTGAAGCTGATGGAAGCAGTAGGAACCACTGCTCCTCTCTGCTGGTTCCCTAGGAAGATGGGTGGCTCCTGAGTGGGCAGAGCCCAGGCTGCCTGCCACCCATGGGTGACCCTTCTTCTATATCATGAGTCACAGTTCAAGGGTGCTTTAAAATCTTTGCTCCTGATGGTGAGAATATTATCCCTCCTAACTCAGAAGATCAGCAGATGGAATGTCCTGGGGCTGGTCATTTGTTTCCTGTGGCTAAGACCACAGAGTTCCTCTGTATCTGTTCTCTTCTCTTATGGTGATAAAAGTTTTACTTGAGTACAACACTCTCCGCCAAGGACTATATTTTCCCGTTTCCTTTGCTGTTAGATGTGGCTTGCGACTAGGTCCTAGCCAGTGGAATGGCAAGGAAGGAGTGCTCCCTTTCCTTTTTCCCTTTCCCCCTGGCTGGAATGCAGATGCAATAGCAGGAGCTGGAGCAATCATTTTGGACCATATGATGAAAGCTGCCCATTGAGGAAGACAGAACAACAAGACTGAAGGAAGCATCTGGACACCCATCACAATTAAGTCACCACATCCTCTGTGGACTATACACTTGGATGTACACATTTAGGAGAGATCAAATTCAACCCTGTTAAGTCTCCATATCTTGGAGTTTCTTTGTTCCAACAGCTAAGCCTATATATACTCATTATTGTTGTCTCTCAATGAAATGGCCACATCTGGGGTTACGTGGTTGTGTCTGGTCACTGGAGCAGCTGGGGCCCCATCCTCTGGCAGACTACTACTTTTGTGGTCCCCAAGAGATCATCCCTACCACTATTCATACCCTTGTGTGGTCTCTGTTCACAGTGACTCTGGATCTAGCCACGTGACTTCTTTAGGCCAATGGGACATTAGCAAGAGTGATGCAAAGAGCGACTGGGTAGTACTTACATAGCAGGACTTGTACTATTAGAATTTTGGCTCTTGGGACACTCCTTCTCCAACCCCATCTGCTGCTCTTGAGAAATCCAATACAACTGAAAGGAGAGGCCACTTGGTAGAGAATCGAGGCCCCATCCTCAGCCCCAGCTGACCCTACACCAACTCCCCAGCCCGAGTGAATCTATCCTGAAGTGGGTCATATAGTCTGAGGCATGGAGCCACGGAGAAGAAATGAGCTGTTCCCACCATGCCCTATCCAAACTGCAGAATCAACATCAAATAAATCACTGCCGTCTTAATCCACTGACTCTGGGTGTAGCTTGTTATGCAGCTCTAGGTAACTGAAACATATTAGATGGCCCCAGATCCTTTGCACTGTCTGGAAAACTCAATGGCCACTGTGCTTTTCTCTACACCAAAACACCAAGTGTGTCTTCCTCACAGCTTGAAACTAAAATACTACCCCAGAAGTTGTTGATGCTCTGGAAATACATGATGGGGGGGTTACTCTTCCCCCTAGAACACTGTGCCCCTCCCTCAACTCTGAAGGTGGTTATCACTTGGCTTCATGCTTGGGTTAGTAGTTCCAGGAATGAGATGGGCTCCGCAGACCACCCCCGCTTTCTCATAAAGCTGCTGACATGCCACGTCTCTTAGATGAGGGTTCGGGGGCAGCGTTCGGCAGGCAAGGGACTCTCTGTGTCAACAATGGACTCTCCAGTACCCACATGAGTCTGTATTGGAGGAAGCATTCAATGAATGAAGAAATAAATAAATTGTGAACAAAAAGAAACCCATCAGGATCAGAGAAGGAGGTCAAGGTGAGAGAAGCATAGAGGGGTCTCCCAGGAGGGCAGGGTCAGTAGAGAGTCCAGGTGTGATGAAAGAGTGCTTTGGAAGTATCTTTAACTCTTTCATAATATAATTATAGTAGCTAACATTGAGTTCTTACTGTGTGCCAGGCATTGTGCGAAATGTTTTAGGTAAGTTATGGCATTAATCATCTCAACAAGCCTGGGAGGTAAGTATTATAACTTTCATCCCATTTTATAGATGAGGAAAATGAGGCCCAGAGAGGTTAGGTAACTTGCCTGAGTGGGCATGGGAGGATTTGAACTCAGACAGTCTGGCGCCAGCACCCAAGGGCAGAGCCACCACGCTCTGAAAAAAAAAAAAAAAAGCAGCGGGAGTCCCTTATTCCACCCTTGGAGAAAAGGCCGGGACCTGGCATGCTTTATGGGCTTGAGTGCCAAGCCCGAGTCCACCACGTGCTCCTGGGGAACTTGGAAAGCCCAGGTCGGAAGAGAAGAAGGAGAAGAGAGGTGGGTGTGGGGTCCCTGTGCCCGGCAGCTGGGGCAATGACACTGAGGCCCAGAGGTGCTGCTGCCTGCTCTGCCTGGGCACCCTCACCAGCTGCCCCCACTCACTCCCCAGAAACGAGCCTGGCCCATTCACACGTGTCCCTAATGCCAGGTTCCAAGAAAGCCACCTAAATACCTGGTATTTGAGATGTAAAGAGACCGGCTCCCTGTACTTAGCGCTTCGCTAACTTTTCCAATTATAGCGCCCTATTTTCCAAAGTCTAAAATGGACATACGTTATAACTGTCTTGGGCCCCAAGGTTTCAGAAACACCCTTATGACTCCTGAAATATAATCGTATATTTTAGACTAATTCCTAAAGGGCCAAGCGGGGTTATCTTTAACATCTGCCAGCACTCACACAGATCTGGTCTTTGTTTGCAAATGAGCCTGGGCCTGGGCACAGCGCAGGTGAAACCAGCTCTGCTGAGCTGGGTGGGAAGTTGTGAGGAGGGAGATCCCAGGCTGCCTGGGCTGAGGAGTAAAGTGGGAGCCACAGCCCTGCCTCAGGGAGCCCCAGTCTGGAGGAGACACAGCCCTATCCTCAGGGAGCCCCAGTCTGAGAAGAGCACCCCTACCCAAGGAAGCCCCCAGGCTGAAGGAGGAGGCAAGACCCAGCAGGGGACCTTGGAGGACTGTGCTGGGATTCACCCCTGTGGCTCTGCTGTCCCAGGGTGGGCAGGCGGCTGAGGGAGGCAGGCGGGCAGGCTGCAGTGAGCTCTCAGAGCCTGGAGCAGGCGGAGCAGGCAGGTGGGGGCCGTGGAGCTGAACTTTCATCGCTCCCTGGAGCCGGTGTGACTGCAGGCCTGCCAGCCGGGGCATTTTCTGGTCAGTCCCGACTGTCATTATTAAACATTTATTATGCAACGGGTATGCGCTTTTCTGGTCCCAGCATTTGACCAGCGGTCTTGGTGAGTAAATGGACTAGAACTAATCCTGTAGCTAAACAGTGAGAGCTGCAGAAAAGTCAATGCCTCGCTTGCCTAATAGCATCCAGGGAGGGGTGAGACAGAAAGCCCCAGCACCCCGGGTGCCCTTTCCCTGGAGATGGAAAAGCAGCTGGCCTGGCAGCCAGGCCTCCTGACAGCTCTGTGAACAGACAGGGCAGAGATGACTCTGGAGCTTGTGAGAAGTTGAAGGGCAAAGTGGGAGTTTGAGCCTGATCCGTGTATGGGACAGAGTCCTGGCCTGAGAGAAGGAGAGCTAATTTCAGTCAACTCAGTCTTTTATCTGGGGGCCATCAAGTCAGGGGGTTTCCCTGGTGGCTCAGCAGTAAAGAGCCCACCCCCCTCCCCCCCGCCAATGCTGGAGACCTAAGAGACATGGGTTTGATCCCTGGGTCAGGAAGATCCCCTGGAGAAGGGCATGGCAACCCACTCTAATATTCTTGCCTGGAGTATCCCATGGACAGAGGATCCTGGCAGGTGGCAGTCCATAGGGTTGCACAGAGTCGGACATGACTGAAGCGATATAGCACGCACGCACGCCATCACCTCAGAAATAAAGAAGAGGATCCATTCTCTGCAGCAGCCAGGCCTGGAGAGGAGAGGGGAAATGTCCCCGGTCTGGGAGGAGACACAGTCCTGCACTCCGGGAGTCCCGGTCTGAGAAGAAAAGTAAACACAGCTCAGGGACTCAAAAGACTGAGCCAACATTTGCTGGGCCCTTGGGAAGTAGGATCTATCCTTTCCCACTCACCTCGTGGTTGGGTGAAGGCCAAGGGCCCCTGGGGTAGCCATCTGGAGGGAGCCAGTCTAGACCCGGACAGAAACCAGAATGGGTCAGGTTCTCTGCCACTGTTGGGAGCCTATTCCAAGCAGTGCCAGCCCCTCACTCCAGGTGAGTTTTTTAGTCAAGCCCAGAGTGGATATCTCCGGGGTCAGTAAATTGTCCCTATGGTACTAGCCAAGCCATTTGTCCTGAGTGGGATGCAGTTTGACCCTCTCTGTGGAGAAAGGGGCTTTTTGGTCTGGAAAAGTCCCTCCCCCCCGGCCCCACACTGGGTGCTTTGGTCCTAGAATAATTCACTAGAATGTACTCTCCACAAGGGCGGGGATGTGCATCTACCTTGGATGCTGTTTTATCCCTGGGGCCTGAGACCTTGCCTGGTGCATGGTTGGTGCTGAATAAACATTGTTAAATTAATTAGAGTCCATCTTCCTTTTTTCTGTTAAAAAGCAGAAACATCACTTTGCTGACAAAGGTCTGTAGAGTCAAAGCTACGGTTTTTTCAGTAGTCATGTACAGATGTGAGAATTGGACCATAGAGCAAGCTAACCACTGAAGAACTGATGCTTTTGAACTGCGGTGTTGGAGAAGACTCTTGAGAGTCCCTTGTATAGCAAGGAGATCAAACCAGTCAACCCTAAAGGATATCAACACTGAATATTCATTGGAAGGATTAATGCTGAAGCTGAAGCTCCAATACTTTGACCACCTGTTGTGAGGAGCTGACTCACTGGGAAAGATCACGATGCTGGGAAAGATTGAGGGCAGGAGAAAGGGGAGACAGAGGATGAGATGATTGGATGACATCACTGACTCAAAGGACACGAGTTTGAGCAAACTCTGGGAGATAGCGAAGGACAGGGAAGTCTGGCCAGCTGCAGTCCATGGGTTGCAAACAGTCAGATACAACTTAGCAACTAAACAGCAACAATGACATCTTCCTTTTCAACACTATCTCTGAGCTCACCTCTTACTGAAAAAAATCTCCTTGCTCAAACCTTCTCTCCTTCAGGGCCAACTACTCCACTGCAATGTATATAAAATTCATTTGCCAATACAATCAATTGAATTACAATAACTAGCTGTTTTGAAAAGGAAAGACAATAAATTTAGACTATAATTATTGTTGCAAACAAGCCCTGTGCCTGTTGCCTTATAGACATTTTATGGCTTAATCCTTGAAGGAAGACCCTGTTTACTAACAAGGAAACTGAGGCTTGGGAAGATTAGAGTGCACCTGAATTTACACCTCTTGGAAATTATAGAGCTGGAACTTGGACCCGTTCCTGACTAACCCCTCCCTTGACTCTTTTTCTGAATGCCTTGGAATTTTTTTTTTTCCAGTTAGGTTTGTGATCTAAAAGGTAATTCCGTAAGGATTTGTTTAGGTCCTGCGTGTGCCCTATGCTGGACAGCGCACCCAAAAAGTCCCAGGCCCTAGAGTCACCAAGCCAAGCAACAGCCGAGCAATGGCCTGATGGAACCTCCAAGGACAGGTGACCCAGTCTCCCCATGGCTTCGGTTCCCAACAAACTCTGATCCTGCCAGCCCTGACTTAGGGACACGTCATCCAGACCAACAACGAATTATCTTCCAAGGCAGAAAGCCAGAGCTGGCAAGGCTTCTCATCTGGGCCTTCACCCTGCCTGATCCCCTGGTGCCGCTCATGGACTGTGGGCATGCAGCTCACTGTTTCACCTTGTTGGTTCCCAGACATTTCCTCTGGCCAAGCTGAAAGGATTCATCCTGCCAGCAGCCTGTCTTTTGAACCCTTCGCTGAAACCCTCTTTGGGATTGCTCTCATGTTTCTGCATATACGTGTCAGTGTCTCATCCTCTTTATTGTAATTATTATCTCCTAGTAGGTACCAGGCATTGACCATAAAATTATTTCTAATCTTCATTAAAACTCTACCGGGATTACCCTCTCCTATGCCTAGGGAAGTGAAGGCTTGTAATTTGGAGAGGTCGTGTATCCTGCCCAAAGTCACTTAACCTCATAAATGTCAGAAGTAAGATTTGAATCTAGAGCTGTAGGCTCACAAGAAGTTTTCTAAGCCCAACTAGCTGTTTATCAAAATTTGCTGAAGAGTTTTTAAAAAATGCATCTTCTTTATGATAAAGCCATGAGAAAGAAGGAAGTGGCTTGCTATGCTTTCATGGGTGCTGTGTGTGCCTGGAACATCTCCAGAAAGAAAGCAAGAAGGTGGTCACCGCTGGCCCCCGGGGGACGGTTCCCAGGAAGGAGCAGCCAAGGGAGATTTGCTTGTCACTGTGCTCTCTTCAGTACGGGTTCATCCTTCCTCCCTCCTTCCCTCCCTTCCTTCCTTTTCTCCTTCTTTCCTTCCTTCCTCCCTCCCTCCTTCTGTTCTTTTCACCTTTTCAAAACTATACAAAAATGAAAATCATTTTTTACACTAAAAAAACTGTAGATTCTGGAACCCCATTGCTAGATCTCCTATAAGTCATGGTCTCCAGGGTTGGGTATTAGGAAGCTGTATGTTAACAAGCCTCCTAGGTGGGTGCTGTAGTTCTCTGATCCCAGCCTCCCAGAGGCCGGAAGGAACCTCATCTCACCTGGCACGCCTCTCTTCCCCTAATCTTGAGTCCAGAGCGCAGTACTGCCAGCTCCATGTGGGCTCAAAGCTGCCTCTCGATACCTGCGGGTTCCCTCCTCAGTGCCTGCCCAGGGACCTTCTCCAGCCAGACATCATGAACCCCAGACCTATCTGTGAGCCAGCAACACCCAGGGATAGTGTCCTGTGGCCCCACTGAAGCTCAGAGGTCACGCCCTCTCTCAGACTTTGCCAACACACACACTGGGGCCTGCCACCCTCCGGCCCCAGAGCCTTCCACCTGCAGTATCAACAGGCTTGTTATTAGGGTTCCTTCCAATAAACAGTGGCTTCCTGACCAACGCTTCTGCCAGTTGGCTTTCTCCCATCATCATCTATCTGGGAGACCTGCTAGTATTCCAGAGGCCTGCACCGAGAGCAGCATCACATCTCTCTGGGTCCAGAGGTTGGCATCTGTCCAGGAGTGGTGTGAGCGTGAGAGACTCTGGAACCAGACACATCTTGGGCTCTTCCACACTCAGCACCCTGACACCGGGGGCAAGCTCCTTTTGTGCGTGTGTGTGAGGCACGCGGCATCTAGTTCCCTGACCAGAGATCGAGCCCAGGCCCCCTGCGTTGGGAGTGTGCAGTCTTAGCCACAGGACCCAGGGAAGTCCCTGGAGCAAGCTTTTGATCTCTGCGAAGTGAGGACGGGACGAGCTGAGACGCGTCAAGCTCTCGGAGCAAAACCTGGCACATAGGAAGAATGCACCGATGCTCTCTGCATCATTACCATCATCCCAGTCTCGGAAGGAAGACTAACGAGCGATAGCAATTGATGTCTAGGCTCTGTGGTTAGACAAGTTGGCAACTAATCCCACTCTGCATCTTCCAAGCTCTCTCTCTCTCGACTCTTAAAGCCTCATTTTCTTCACCTGTGAAATGATGCTGATCCCGGCCTCCCAGGAAGGTCGAGGATGGGTCTGGTATCAAGCAGACACTCAGCTAAACATTTATTGAATGAACAGTGGATGAAAGTGGGGCAGAAGGAAGCCTGGTGGCCAGAGGTGTGCTGCCTGCACGCTGCCTTGGGAGGCTGGGGAGGGTCTATCAGCACATCTGACTGGAGCACAGGAGGATTGCAGGTCTGGGACCCCTCTCCCACAGTGCTCAAGGAGATCACAGCCTGAGGAAGACCCTCAGGCCTTCACTGCAGTGAGAAATGGGCCTGCCACCCAACCTAACCCTCCTGCCAGCAAAAACCCACCACACTTGCGAGCCACATCACTCCCATCCAAGAGGAAACACTGCCTCAAGGGCCGGGGAGTCTCCCTGGGAATGTGGTGGGCAAGGGCCCTCTTGGCACTCAGATCAGAGCAGTCTGGACTAAGTCCAGAGGAGAACAGACGAGCAAAAGTCGGGCCTGTGTGGTGAAACCTGTGGTGCTGCTCACTGGCCTGGGAGGCTGCCGCTCCTCTGCTCTGCCTCCAGGCTGTCTCCTGCCAGGGCCCATCAAGCCTCCTAAGGTTGGATGTACCAGCCCTTCTTTAGGGGCATCATTTAGCCCATCCGCTCTGCAGATTGAAGCTGGAGGAGAAAGGCCACCTCCGGCCCTCGCTGAGTCCAGGGCTCATGTGCTAGTTTCCCGGAACCAGGGACTGTGAGGTGCCCACCTTCAGGCACAGTGAGCCCGCTCAGGCCTTTGTTTTGCAGTTATTTACTGTTACTGTCAGCCGGCCTCCCCTTAATAGGCTGAAAAGCTTGCTGAGAGGCAAGCTGTTATTCATCTTATTCCTATTCTTAGGGATTAAGTAGATGAAGCTCGACTGTTATTATTCATATTCCCAAAGGTCAAGGGACACAGAGTGGCTAGAGTAATTGGGCACAGAGCATGAGCTGGGCATGGTGCTAAACTCTTGCTATTAACTATTAACTTGCTCTGTCTTCATGACAACTGGGAGGTCAGTGCTGTGATGATCTTTGTATACAGAGGGAAAACTGAGGCACAGCGCAGTCGAGTGACTTATGCAAGGTCACACAGCTAGGTACCAACCCCAGCGTTCTGGATCCTGAACCCAATTCCATCCACCCGATGAGCACTCGGTGGGCATGTGGGCTGTGACTGAATGACTGCCGTGTGGACAAGCAGGCACACCGTGCTAGAAGGTGGAGGACCAAGTCTGCGTTTTAGGACTGACTTGGAGCTGATGTCAGCATCTTGACATCCGAAGGCCTCTAGGCTCTGGCTCCTTCTCACCCTGCCACCCGCCTGGCCCCACACGAGCAGCCCAAACAGGGTTCCCTGTCGAGGGCCCCGGCAGGGATGTCATACCTGATGGTCCCTGACCCCTGTGGGAGCACGGCCTCTCCCTGTCAAGTCCATCAAGGTCACCCAGTGTGGCCTGGCTGCTGGCTCTTCTCAAGGCAATGGGCCAGGTGAACCCGTCTCTCTCCCCACCCTGCCTCATTGGGCCTTCTTGAATAATTGGTGCTTGAGAGTACGGTCCCCAGGGTCAGAGTGCCTGAGTTCCAATCCTGGCTCTACTCTGTGGCCCTTGGGCATGTTACTTAACCTCTCTGGGCCTCATTTCCTCAACTTTACAATGGAAATCAAAAAAGATTGTTGTCAGGATGGGTGGGAGGATGGAAAGAGTTAAAACAGGCAAAAGGCTTAGAACGGTGGTAGCTCTCAAACAGCATATACGTTTTCATGTATTTCATCATGCTTCTTCTTTACCCGTGCATTTAGATGGATGACTAGCCAGTACAGAGGGAAGGGAGGGCTCCGCAGGCAGTCAAAGTAATAATGGTCTGCCAGGACACATCCTTGTTCTTACTTAAAGTCATTTCTGGTTGGGGTAGGGAGAGAAGCCCCTGTACCAGACACCCCTGGTCCTTGGAGATCCTTGCTGGCATGTCTCACCCTTTGCTGAGACAGATAGCCAACATCACCTGTTCAAGACTTAGCACTCAAGTACACTAGACCACAGATATCTCAGATGGCTCAGGGGTAAAGGATCTGCCTGCCAATGCAGATTGGCAAAGGTTCGATCCGCTAGGTTTGATCAACCAATAAGAGACCCAGGTTTGATCCCTGGATCAGGAAGATCCCCTGCAGTAGGAAATGGCAGCCTGTTCCAGTATTCTTGCCTAGGAAAATTCCATGGACAGAGTAGCCTGGCGGGCTACAGTCCATGGGTCACAAAGAGTCAGACATGACTGAACGTGAGCATGGAATGAAAATGATACACACCTGACCACAGGCATAGCCAACTATTTGATGTATTTTCATGGATTTTTACCAGTCATTATCAAAGTTGTTTATACCCATGAATCACATAACTCTATCATGTCCCTTACGTAGCAGAGGTGTCCATGTTCACTGACCAGAACAGATTCTTCTGCTACCTTTGGCCACAGCCCTGTGCAGCCTTCCCACCCACCCCCTGACTCTAATCCCCATGCCATTCTGGTTAGATGGAAATAGAACGTGATCTTACAAAAGCATTGACACCCAGAGTTGAGCCATGACTTTTTTTTCATTTCCGTAACATTTTACTCTTCCTGAAATTGAGGATGGTCATTTTTGTTGCTGTTAACTTGATTTTCTATGTCCTTAGAACAAATTCAGTGACTTCCCATGTTGTAGTGACAATAACAGTTAATACCCTTTGAGTACTTTCTCTGCACCGGGCACTCTTCTAAGCACCTTCCACATACTGACTCATTTAGCGCTCACAATAGCTCTCTGAGGTGCGCCCTATTGTATCTCGTTTTACAGATGAGAAAACGGAGGGACGGAGCAGTTAAATGATTCGCCTGAAATCCCAGAGTGATTGCACCCACACACCCAGGCTCTTACCCTGGAGGTCTGAGCCCCACCTAGTCCCTCCTGGCCCCGTGAGCATGTCTGCCAACCCCTTCCAGCCCCTTCTTTCTCCTGTCTCTGTCTTCTATCTCTACAGCCGGACTGTAAGCTGGGTGGGGGCAGGCTGTTTTCTACAATCCTTGGAGCAGGGCTGGACCCAACAGAGCTCCCTGTGCTTGCCAGGACAGTCCTGCTCTGGGCTTCCTGCTTGTCCCCAAGTTTCCCCATCTCGGGCCTTCCAGGTGGGAGGCAGGGAGGGCAGTAGCACAGTGAGAGCCAGGCCCACGGAGGCGCAAAAGGCCGAGGCATTGGAGCCTGAGCTGCCTCCTCCGGCTGCAAGTCCAGGGCGGCTCCTCACATGCTAGGCTGCCTCCTACAGGCCCAGGCATGCACACATCACACACGCTACACATACAGATGTGCAAACACATATACACGTGATTCACTTATGCTAATTTTGGACATGTATTTCTACATGGGCATATTGTATTCATATATGGCGTGTGTGCTTAGTCACTTAGTTGTGTCCAACTCTTGTGCGACCCCATGGATTTTAGCCTGCCAGGCTCTTCTGTCCGTGGGATTTTCCAGGCAAGAATACTGGAGTGGGTAGCCATTTCCTACAGACTCAACTGCATTTCATGTACATGTCCACACACACAAACACATACCCACACATGATACACAGGCAGGCCAATTATACACAGATGCATTCTATCCACAGATATTAACACAGAAATACATTATACAAACATATATATATATATACCTTGTCTACAGACTCAAACCCACGCAGATCCTATATTCACAAATATAGACACAGTGTATATGCATATTGTACAGACCAAAACACAGAAAGATATAAATATGTGCACATTTGCCCACAATTATACAACTCACATTTGCGTAACATATGCTCACACAGTCACACAAACGTGGGCACAGAGTGTTCACACATTAAAACCCACAAATATTTGCACACAGAACATGTACAAATAAACACCAGGCACAGAACATATCTGTGCTAACATGTACAGTAGAAGCACATGTGCACATCCACAGATGCAAAAACTTGCACAAACTCACTAACACGTGCACGCACAAGTACACAGACATGCCTGTGGGTACACATACCCTTTTTTGGGGGAAGAAGGGAGAAGGCCCATGTGTTCAGGTCTTGCGGCCTTAGGCTGGTTTGCGGGGTGAGCGTGTGCCCTGACCTCCCTGGACAGGGCTAGGGAAGCACCTGCCTTGTTACATCACTGAAGGGAGCAAGGAGGGTACGCAGTCCCCAGGCCCTGGAGAGTTGAGGGACACCCCTCCCCCCAGACCTCCTGTCTTGCTCTGGAGCTCTTTCCAGGGTTAGCTCCGGCCGCCTGCCCAGGAAGGCCCAAGAAGCTACACGATTATGCTCTTTTACAAAGGAAAACACGGAAATTTTTAACAGCAACTTGCATTTTATAAGCCAGTTTAAGGAGAAAGGGGATTTGAATTTGAGTCTGCCAGAACCAAGAACCACGCTGAGCTACACTTCTGAGCATCTAGGCTTCCTTTCCCTGTGGCTATGCACACAGTAGGTGCTACATGTATGCTTGTGGAGTGAGGTCATTGAAGGACAGCAGCGTTCGGGGTCAGGGGTCTAATAGATGGTTGGGGGGATATAGGGAGCGAGACCCAGAATTCTGAGGCAATGTGGACCTTCCGTATGTCTGGGGACCCTCCTTTCATCACCCCAAGCCTGGAGATCCAGCCGCAGTGACTGTCGGGGCCCACCAGCCCAGGGAGGACCCCACCAGGGGCTCCCAGCCATGGTCCCTTCCTCTCCCCCTCAGCCTCCTTCCCCAACCTGCTCTCCCCGCCACCCTCAACTTCCCCAGCGGCACGCCTCTCCCTCAGACATTCATTTCAAGGGCTCCGCGGTTTCTCTGCAGGATTTGATTTGCTGCTCAGGCATTTCCTTGAGTGGCCCCTCGATGTTTGCCCTTGTCCAGATGGCATCCAGATGCAAACATCCCTTCTCCCCCCCGCCCCACCCCCCGCCCCCAGCTCCCACTCCTTAGCTCCTCGTCTGGGGGAAATTAGTCCTGACCCCCACCTCGTACCCGCCACCCCGCATCCCTGGCTTTGTTCCTCAGGCCTGAGGTCAGGCTCTGGCTGACACCACCGCCTGCTTCTCTCTCCAAAGCCAGGACTTCTGGCTGTCCTGTTACCTATCTCACTCCCGGGCCTTTGTTCAATGCAACAGGTAATTGCTCTGTGAGCCAAAGCAAATGTCAGCATGATAATGAGCGTGATAGGGCCCTGGCAAGGAGTGGGGAGAGCAGGAGGTGTGGCTGAGTTCACGGAGCAGGTGACGAGCACCCTGGACCTCCAGCCGAGGTCCTCAGAGATGACCAAATCCGGATAAAGAAACCAGGGTGCAGAGAGGGAAAGAGATAGGAATCATGCTGACAGTTACAGACCAATGTCCACGTACTACAACAACAACATAAAGATCAGCTCATTTGGTCCTGTGAGTTGGGCGTGAGTTTCCTCATTTACAGAGGAGGAAACTGAGGCCCCGAATGAAGAGAAAAATCTGCTGGAGCAAGCATCGACAGCATAATTTCTGTGTGCTAGGCACAACAGGGAGATCGACTCTCTTAATCCTTGGACCACCTCGAGAGCTGGACTTAATTGTCCCCATCTTATGGATGAGATAACTGAGGCTCACTGAGGCTTAGTAACTCATACATGACCATGTAGCTTCGGAAATGGCAGAACCAGGCTGTAAACCAAAGTCTTCCAAAGCGCGTGGGGCCTCCCGTGTGGCCTGGCTGGGTCAGTAGCAAGACCAGGCCTTCGGGCACTGTCTCCAGAACCCTGTCCTGGCACAGGGATGGCCGCCCTGGTGGGAAACACCTCCAGGAGTCTGGGGGACAGTCCTGGGTAGGAATTCCTGTGTCCCGTGGCGCCTCGCTATTCCTCAGAGGCCAGGCCCCAGCTCTCCCAGCTCTGCGTCCAGCACTGGACTCTTGACCTGGGGGCAAGACCGGCTCTCAGCCACCCCACGAGAGGCAGGCGAGGCCCTTACCGATCTCACTCAAGCCCTCTGCTTCCCTTTCGAAGTTAATCGTTACACACTCGCCACTCTCCTGGACATCGCAGTGGCTGGGGCAGGTGGGGGCATGGAGCTTCTCTGGTTCCAAGCCCCCCTACACCCCTCTTGAGCTCCAAGGTGGGGGCTCCCCGGACTCCAGCTGGCCTCCTGCTGCGCCCAGATGGACTTTGCTCTCCTGTCCTTGCGCAGTCAAGTTTCCCTGACAGAAAATGGGCCATCTGGCTCAGGCTCAAGGCTGCTGTGTGGCATTTGCTAGAACCACTGGGCATCGGACCCCAGCCGTGTGAGGGGCGAGGCCTGGGGGGCAGGCTGTTGCCCCGCTGAGCCTCCGGCAGCTGTGGGAATGCCAATGTGTAGGACCTGCCTAGTGAGAGGCTGGGGTCGGCCTGAGGTGTGCAGGCAGGGTCATCTGGGTCTGCAGGGTGGGGGTGGGGCTCACCCATCCCTCTGGTCAAGCAGCCCCAGACAACTCCAGAGCTGGACACACACAGGGTGCCTTAGGGAAAGGGTGGAAGGCCTCACCTGCCTGCCTCTCCCAACACCTCCTCCAGGTGGCCTCCGAGCGTGCTGAGGGGTGTAGGCCAGCACTGCCTGGACTCTGCGTCCCCTCCCCTTCCTTCGGGAATCTAAGTGAGCTTGGCGTGGCGGCAGGCGAACAAAACACCTGAGGAAACCCCGGAGGGTCGGAGGGGCTGTTTTCACCTAGGATCTGGGCTGACCTGCACCCCCAGAGGCTTCAGGGAAGACCCCAGACTGAGCGGAGGGAGGAGCCTCCCCGAAGTCACCAGTCTGGGTGGGCTGGCCACACCTGTGCCCTCGGGCCCTCAGGTGGGTGGGCGCTTCCTGCTGGAGCTTGTGGGTGAGTGTCCATCCAAGAAAGAGGGGGTGGCCGCGGGGAGAGGGCGCTGTCAGCAGCTGCTTGTTGGTGGGCAGGGAACCTGGGAAGGGACGCCGCGGCCGGTACGCCAGGTCCCGCAGGTTAATGTTTGACCTGGAGCCACGTGTTTTTCCACTGGTTATTTTTATCCTCTGTACCTGGCAGTGGGCAGCCGGCGACCTCCTCTGTGGGCAGAGGAAGCGGGGGCGGGGTGTGCAGCTGAGACTGCTCTGGGTGAGCAAGGGCTGCAGCAGCAGCTTGGGGGTGAGGGGCAGGGGAGAGAGAGAAGGGACCGGCCAGGAGCCGGCCAGCTCACTACTGCTCAGCCACAGCCCAGGCCCTGCCCTGGGGCCACTCCATCCCCCAAGTCTCCTCTCCTGAGAAGGAATAGCACACATGAGGGGACCAAAGAGCTGTAAGGGGGAGACCAAGAGAACCTTCTGGGAGTCCACAGCTTTTTAGAAAAGTTAAAAATGCCCTGCCCCACCTCCCTGACCTCCTTGCATTACTCTCAATGGTAACGACTTACTCTCAGACCCTGGATGTCACAAGTGAGAGGTTTCTCTCTTCTGAGACCCCATGGTGTTATCCAGATGGTAGGAGAAAGTCAAAGCTGATTGGTCCCGCCGCCCAGGCCACTCTGTTGGGGGAACACAGCCCTGCTCTCAGGCAACCCCCAGTCTAAAGGGGTGGGGGCTGGGTCTTCACTTATGACAAGAGCTTGGCTCCTTGGCATCCAAGAACCCCAAAACTGAACTGAAGACTCCTGCTTTGGCATACAGCTCTGGGTTTCTCAAGCCCTCGCTATCTCTCCGTTTTCCTCCTTGGCAGTCGGCGTCTGGCCTGCGCTGGCTTTAGGACTGTTTACGGCCCAGTGGCCACCGAGCCTTTCTCACCCCTGCCAGGGCCTGGGGGAGGGAGGCACACAGAGGCCATTCAGCCTGGGGCCACAATGCCAGCTGGGCAAAACCAGCCCCCCTAGTGCCCATCTGTGAGGTCCAGAAGGCTTTCAATTTACATGAGTCTGGTAGGAAGCAGGCTTCCCTGGCAGCTTAGACAGTCAAGAATCTGCCTGCAGTGCAGAAGACCCAGGTTTGATCCCTGGGTCGGGAAGATCCCCTGGAGAAGGAAATGGTCACCCACTCTGGTATCCTTGCCTGGAGAATCCCATGGACTGAGGAGCCTGGTGAGCTACAGTCCATGGGGGTCACAAAGAGCTGGACATGGCTGAGGGACGGAGCACACTCTGGGGGGACGTGGGTCCCCAGCAAACCAGCTCACCAGCTGCCCGCCCCTGCCCAATCACCAAAGGCCCCCCCGCCCCAGTGCTCGCCATCACTGATCTGAAGCAGGTGGGCAGGCTGGCCCCCAGCCCAGGGTCTTCTCAGGGTCTTTCAGGAGAAGAAGAAGGGCCATCTGGGTTCTCTGAGGCCCCATGTAGGGCTTCCTTGGGTAAGCAAATGAGGGTCCCTCCACAACACGATGGAATGAAGAGCCTGCAGAAAGAGCAGCGTTCACCAGGGCGGGGTCCGTTAAAGTGGGGTGTTGGAGTGGGGCTGGGGAACAGGAGACTCAGCCAGGGCACAGGGAGGGGAACCAGTTCGTTGATCAGCAGCCGCGCCCCAAGGCCACCTCCAGCTAGGATAACAGGTCTTTCTCTTGGGGTACTGAGCTCCCCACCCCCGGCTACCTTCCTGCATGTCTTCCCCTCTCACTGTTCCCTAAACTCCCAGTCCACTCAGACCAGGCCACGTCTCTGCTCCCGGGTATGTGCCAGGCACTGGGGTGGAACCTTTCACCTACAGGCCTTCCTCACTCTTCAGTACAACCTGGGGGGATGAGGGCGGGGGAGTCTCTTTATCCCCATTGTACAGATGCGGAAACTGAATGGATATCGTTAAACAGCTAACCCAAGGTCACCCTGCCAGTCAGTGGCATGGCTGGGATTTAAACCTAAGTCTGTCTGACTCTCAGTCTAGGTAACTGAGAGATCGTATAGGCTATATATCCTGTGTGTTTTATTTTTTACTTTTTATTAATCATATTTATTTATTTATTTTGGGCTGTGCTTGGTCTTTGCCATCATGTGAGCTTCTCTCTAGTGGCCGGCAAGCCGGGGCTACTCTTTGTGGCGGTGCATGGACTTCTCGCTGCACTGGCTGCTCTTGCTGAGGTGTACGGGCTCTAGGGTGCGTGGGCTTCCATAGTTGCAGTGCATGGGCTCAGCTGTCGCAGCTCCCGGGCTCTAGAGGACAGACTCAACAGTCATGGCACAACGGCTCAGCTGCTGAGCCACCAGGGAAGCCCCTATCCTGTGTATTTTAAATCCCAGTTTTCTCTTCATCCTACTCTACCGGAGCCCTCCCCCATTAACCTGATCAGAAGATTGAATACAACCGGCTCCTACAACCGTCTCACATTTCTCATCACTAGGAAGTCCTTCCTGGCGTCTAACCTCAGTGTCTCCTGCTGTCTCTTACTCTGAAGTCAGGGAAAGTGCAGCAAAGATGATCCCAGTCCCATGCCCTGTTCCACGAGACTGGGGCATTCCTCTGTTGCTCCAGAGGGTGGGTTGCTCCTAGTCATAGAAGCAGGAGTCCCAGACCCAGGGGGGAGGAGCGAACTCTGGATGGGAGAAGGAGGAGTTCTCCTGGGCCTCCTCACAGGGGACTTGGGCCTTGCCTGGGGACCCTTCCATTTCCTGCTGCGTCCAGGACAGGTGAGGAATTAGTCAGGATGAAGGCGGGGGCTGTGAGACCCTTGAAGGGCCTTTGGCCTCTGAGGCTGATTAGTTCGTTGGGGGAATTTGGGGCTGTGCTCTGGGGACACCAAGATGTCCCGGAATCCAAAAACCCCCACGTGGCCCTCGCACCCCTGTGGAGGATGGGGCTGAGATGAAAGGACCCAGGCTCGAGCCTGAAATGGAGGAATTCCATCCCTCATCAGGGTGTGGAGGCAGGGGGAATTCCAAAGCTTCAGCTCCAGGGCCCTGGCATGGGACCCAGGTCTTGCATTTCTTAGAAGCCTGCTCACAGCTTTCCGGGAGAATCCTCCTGACTTCTGGCCTCCCCTGGCTTCATGGCTGTTCTGGCAGGTGGATCAGATCATCCATCTCCACTCTTGGAGACAGGATGGAGTGGACACAGTTTGGCTCCTATGGTTCCCTGTGACCCGGGAGGTTGGAATGAAAAAAGCTTCTTACCCCTGAGCCAATCTGAACCTCCTCTTTCAGGCTGCCATGCCCCAAACGCCCCAGCTGTCACCTGCAGCCCACCTCTTCTCGAGAAGGGTGACAGGTCCATGCCACGGAGGGGAGGGGTGGCCGGGCCTGTCATCCAAGGCATCCTTATCCATCATCCTTATCCTCCTCGGGACACCCTGAGTCTTCTTCACTCGCTGGCCCATGGACATGACACCAGCTTTCTCCACCTCAGGTTGGGGCCATGAAGAGTTTAGAGTCGGAGCAGACAGAGGTCCTCAAGGCGGGAGACGTAGTCATGCCCACGGATTACAGGCTAGACACCAGAGCTATACAGAGAGCAATAATAACAGACTTTCCAAAATGGGGCACTTTATGTAGATTGACTCATTTAATCCTCAAAACCACCATGGGAAGTCAGTACTATAATATCCCCATTTCCAGATGAGGACGCTGATGTCCAGAGTGGCTGCCTAACTGGCCCAGGGGCTTGTGGCTAGGAAGCAGGATGGGAACCCTGGTGGTCTACCCCTGAGCCCTCACTCTGACCCTCTATACCTGTCCTACCCAATACAGTCCGCTAAACTTATGGGACTATTTCACTGTGAAATAATTAAAATGAGATGCAGTTTAAAAATTCATTTCCTCAGTTATACCAGCCACTTTTCACGTGCTCAGCAGTTGCATGTGGCTCGTGGCTACCATATTGGATGGTGCAGGTACTGAACATTTTCGTCATCCCAGAAAGTTATATTGAGCAACACTGGCCTACACCCTAGCATCTCTTAAGAATCAAGATGGAGACGTCCCTGGTGGTCCAGTGGTTAAGAACCCACCTGCCAACGCAGGGAACCTGGGTTTGATTTCTGGTCCGGGAAGATTCCACATTTGTGGGGCAACTAAGACCATGTGCCACAGCTACTGAGCCCACAAGCTGCATCTACTGAGCCCGTGCGCCCTATTAGCCTGTGCTCTGCAACGAGAGAAGCCACGGTGACGAGAAACCCAGGCACTGAAGCTAGAGACTGGTAGCCTCTGCTTGCCGCAACTAGAGAAAAGCCCATGCCCAGCAATGAAGACACAGTGAAGCCACAAATAAATAAATTTTAAAAAATCAAGATGGAACAATGGAAAATCATCCTTCAGTGGATAGAATAAAATAATAATTAACAGTCTGGTAATAATAGCTCTATTTTACCAAGCTTCCTACGTGCCAGGCACAGTGCCAAACCCATAATCCTTACTCAATCCCAGGCTCAGGAAGGCTACCCAAGGTCACCGTAGCCAGGAAGTGAATCCAGGTCTGGATGACCCTGGTCTCGTCCTCCCCCCACCCCCCTTCCCTGCCTGCTCACCCCTTGCCTAGCCCCCAGGAGTTTATAGTCCCTTGGGAAAGGAGGGGAAGGCAAATACATGCATTTCACAAGAACAGGGATTAAATAAATCAGCACATAATTAACATCATCACATTTCCTCAAGCCTGTTGACCAGAACATTGTGCTAATGAGGTCAAGGTCTTGATTTTGAGCCCTGTGAGCATCACTTCACTTCACACGAAAAAAAACCCTCACTCCCTGCCCTGAGGATTGCATCAGGCCTCTAGATAATGTGATTAGGAGGCTGGGAGGCTGTGGACAAGTTTAACCAAAGCCTATGACCTGCTATCAGAGGTCATCTCCGGGCAAACTGTTTTAGGCAGAACCAAGTTGGAGAAAAAGGCCTGGTAAATGCTGGCAGGTGCTTGTCTTTTGGACAATGGGGAGAGCAGTGTCTTCCTCCTCTGGGAAGGGTGGAGTTAGCAGAAAGCAAGACAGAAGAGAAGGCTTTTCAGGTGACACAGTGGTAAAGAACCCCCCTGCCAATGTAGGAGATTCAAGAGACACAGGTTCGATCCCTGGGTCGGGAAGTTCTCCTGGAAAAGGAAATGGCAACCCGCTTCAGTATTCTTGCCTGGAGAATCCCAAGGACAGAGGAGTCTAGTGGGCTACAGTCCATGGGGTCACAAAGAGTTGGACACGACTGAGTGCACACACGCACACACACACACACACAAGATAGAAGAGAGCATCTAAGACATGCTACGTGCCAGGTAAAACTCTGGAGGGACATGGGATTTATACGGACTTTGGAGACGGTGGGTTAACCTGGTAGCTCAGCTGGTAAAGAATCCGTCTGCAATTTGGGAGACCAGGGTTCGATCCCTGGGTTGGGAAGATCTCCTGGAGAAGGGAAAGGCTACCCACTCTGGTATTCTGGTCTGGAGAATTCCATGGCCTGTATAGTCCATGGGGTTGCAAAGAGCTGGACATGACTGAGTGACTTTCACTTTTACTTTGGAGGCCTTGGCTTGGGTGAGGAAATCTGCCTTTAATATCCCATAAGGATTGTTCTGTTGTGGGAAAGTTAGCTTCAATTATATGCCAACCAGCGTATGTCATCTGGGGAGATAAGGACTAGTGAGTAACAAGAGCAGACAGTTCAACAGAGAGTTGGACCTTCTCCCCTACAAACCTGGGGTCATAAAGACACAGTGCCTATACAGGGCCAGGTACGTGGTAGGTCTAAGAAGATTCTTAGTTGACTCATGTAAAGATCTCTTTCCTTAAGGATCGTTTCTTCTGGGCCAGCACAGCACCAGGTTTGGGAACTCTGATGAGGTGCCAAGGCACCAGCCAATGATTGGCCGTGCATGTCAGGACAGGCTATGTGGTGCTGCAGTTACAACTGAGCCCTGACATCTCAGTTGATTTATTTTTTATTTTTGTTTTTTTGCTCATGCAGCATCTCAGTTGATTTATACCAGAAAGATTTGTTTCTTGCTCACACAATTTAGCCAAGGCAGATGGGCAGGGGTTCTTCTCCACAAAGTCACTTAGGGACCCTGATATTAGATCTATCAAATTTCAACAAGCAGCTTCCATGGTTGTACCTGCAGGGGCAGAAAAGAGCAGGAGGGTTACACACTGGCTCTCAAATGCTCTGGCTCCGAAGTGACAGATAGCATCTGGGTTCTTACCCTATCAGTGAGACCTAGTTCTGTGGTCCCACCTAATGGTGAGGCAGTGGGAAGTAAAAGGTGGGGCAGGGCATGTCGGTATGTGGGGCAGAGAAAACGTCTCTGTCATTTCATCACCTCTTCACTCAAAACCCATTTTCTTCTCACGTAGAAGGACTCCAAGGTGCCTTTTAGCTCTGAGATTCCAGGTCTCCATGGAATGTTATTCCACAAATATTTCTTAGTATCTTATCTAAATGCTGAACGTTCTCAGTGGCGTTTGATCCTCCTCTATCAGAGGTGGAATTGACTTTTTTAAAACTATCAAAATCTATCTGACAACCTGATTTAAAAAATGAGTAGAGGGACTTCTCTGGTGGTCCAGTGGCTAAGACGCTGCCCTCCCAATGCAGGAGACCTGGGTTCAATTCCTGGTCAGGGAATTAGATCCTGCATACTGCAAGTAAGAGTTTGCTGGCCATAACTAAAAGATCCCGCGTGCTGCAACTATTTGGTGCAACCAAATAAATAGTTTTTAAATGGATAAGACATCTGAACAGACAGCTCATCAGAGAAGATGTATAGATGGCAAATAAGCCTATGAAAAGATGTTCAGAGTCATTGGTCAAGAGGAAAATGAAAATGAAAGCAATGAGAAACCACTATATACTTTTTTGAGTGGCTACATTTTTTTTTCATTGACAATATCAATTGCTGGTGAGAATGTGGGGCAACAAGAACTCTCACTCATCACTGATGGGAATGCAAAATGGTACAGCCACTTTGGCCATTTCTTATAAAACTAAACATAGTCTTACCATATGGTCTAACAATTGTACTCCTAGTTATTTACTCAACTGATTTTTTGTTTGTTTGTTTGTTTGTTTATAGATGATTACCTTGTTTGTGGCAGATGCCAGCATAACACTGTAAAGCATTTATCCTCCAATTAAAAAAAAAAACAGAATAGGGAATTCACATACACATACACAGAGTTTGTGAAACTGATTTTAAAACTTAAGTGCACACAAAAACCAGTACGGGAATATTTATAGCAGCAATTTATTTAGAATTGCCAAAAATATAATTTTGCCAAAGAACCAAGATGTCCTTTAATAGGTGAATAGATAAACAGACTGGTACATCCACACAACTCAATACTACTTAGCAATAAAAAGAAAAGAGAAATCAAGCCACACAAAGACATGGATGAATCTCAAGTGCATACTACCAAGTGAAAGAAGCTGGTCTGGAGAAGCTCCATACTGTGCAATTTCATTTCTATGACATTGTGGAATAGGCAAAAGTGTAGAGATTGGTACACAGATCAGGGGTTGTCATGGGTTTGGGATGGGAGGCGGCTTAAATAGGTAAACCCAGAGAATTTTGTAGGGTGGTGGGACTAGTCTGTGATCCATCCATTCTGTGTGAAATAGTGGATGCTTACTGCAATTGTCAAAACCCATAGAACTTTAAGCCCAAGGAGTGAGCCTTAATGTATGCAAATTATAAAAACTCATTTAAGAGTCTGGGAGATTGCAGGATAGAACACAGAATGTAACAAAAGAATCTAACCGTATTACAAAAGTATAACACCACCTCCTTGAACGGGATGGGAGGAAAAGTCCTGACAAAGTAACTCCGGGAATGACTGGAATCTGTAAGACTAAAGACACAAGGAACTGCACGTAGCATTGTACTCTAGTTGATAAAGTTGTGTCTCATGGAAATGTGGGTTAACAATCTGAATTGTTACACACTTACACTGGAACTGAACAGTTAAGTAAATGGATAGCAGATGAGAGCCACGTTCTCACGTTGGAGTTAAAGGTTACAATAAGAGGAGGAAGCTGGAATGATCCATGTGGTAATAGACTAGAGTTGGGGACGTAAATACAAACTCACGTCTAGCTTAATAGGGATACAGATAGTTACAAAAGAAATACTTACATAAATGTGTAGACACATGAATTAGTAAAGACATACATTTCCTTTATCTGTCAGCTGGGAGTGTCTATAAGAAACTACACCTGAGGAGTGACAAGCACGCCTAGTGCTCAGATCTTGGTTTCCAATCTCATTCTCCATTCAAAGAAACCACAGCTCCCTGAAAAAAAGGCTGAGTCTAGAACTGGGGCAGGAAATATACAAGGTGAACCCAGAGTATCTTATAATTAGCCAGGAATTAAGAATGTACAAAATACACACACACACACACAAGAACCAACTGAAAGAATCTCAGTGGCCAAAGATAGAACAACTTGAGAAATGGAATAAAGTCATTTTGGACTATAACCCAGGTATAAAATAAATTTCCATGAGCCCATAACTTATGTAAATAAATGATTACATGATCAATGGGGGAGAAGAGACAAAATTTTCCATGCAGAAGAATTCCAAATAACGATATAGATGCTTCACTCTAGAGGAGGTAGACCGTAGCTCCCTCCCCCTTAAGTATAAGCTCTGGACAGTGACTTCCTTTCAAAGAGGGCAGTATGGGAAAGGTGAAGTGAAGGGAAGGAGTAACTTTATGGTGGAAAAAGCTAACAAATGCCACTTCATCCATGTGATCAAGGTCAACATCAACAGCAATAAGCCTTGTAAAGAGTACGTACCCTTGATAGGATGCGATGAAAATGACGCTTTATCTGTGTTCTTCCATCATACACTCCTAACTTGAGCCTAATCATGAGAAAAACATCAGACACATCCCAGTTAAGAGATGGACATTTTACAGAATACCAAACCAGCAGGCCTCAAAACTGTCAAGGTCATTAAGAACAAGGAAACGAGGGAGCTGCTGCAGCCAAGAGGAGCCTAAGGGGCATGCAGGCTAATGTAATGAGGTGTCCTGGGCAGGGTCCTGGAACTGGAAAAGGACATTAGTAAAAACTAAGGAAATCTGAATTTCTTTAGGAAATTAGGAAGCATGAATTTCAGTTAATAATAATAATATGTCAATGTTTGTTCATTAATTTTAACAAACATACCAAACTAATTAAGGTATTTATTATAGAACTATTTATTCCATTGGTGCTAGTGGTGAAGAATCCGCCTGCCAATGCAGGTACACAAGAGACATGGGTTCAGTCCCTGGGACAGGAAGATCACCTGGAGGAGGAAATGGCAACCCACTCCAGTATTCTTGCCTGGAGAATCCCATGGACAGAGGAGCCTGGCGGAGTACAGTCCATGGGGTCACGAAGAGTCGGACACAACTGGAGCGACCTAGCGCACACATATTACAGAGGAACCTGGGTATGGAGTGTATGGGAACTCTGTATTATCTTTGCAATTTTTCTGGAAATCTAAAGCTATTCTAAAGTAAAGAATTTATTTTTAAAATGTTATTTGAAATCAAGTTGAAAGAATCATGTGATGGATTAAGTTTGGGGGAAAAAGTTTGTTTCTGATATGATGGGTTTAACTGACGTTAAAAGGGCTGTAAATAAAACTACAGAAAGCCACGGCTTTCTTCGCCACAACCGAAGCCACAGGAAGAAAGGGACTAGTGACACTGAGACAGCTCAGGGACGACCTGCTTTTTGATCTTTTGTATTGTGCCCTTGTTGATAGAAAGAAATAAAATGGAAAGCAAAAGCAAAACCAGAAAGCCCTGACCAAGCGGCATGATCAGAATAATTGTTCTCTTCAGAGGTAAATGTGTGAAAGTTCCTGTGTTCTTTTTTTTTTTTTTTTTCATTAAAACGAAAAGCCCCCCACCCCTACCCCGTGAACTCTTCGGACCCCACCTAATCAAGGCATGTTGCTCTGGGTTCCCTGGGGTGTGGGGAAGCACAGGAAAGGGGGTGCCCTGAACAGAACCCAGGGGTCAGAGCCCAGTCTGCTCACCAGCTCTGACCCTGGAGATCACCCAGCCTCCCTCCACCTCTGCTCCCTCATCCCCATAATGAGGCCCGAAATTGCCATTTTCCGGCTGGTGGAAAATTGGAGAGGATGTGTGTGAGCCAATAAGCCCAGCAAGGGGCATGGCAAAGGCCTTCCGTGAATGATGGTGACTATCAGCAGAGGAGCTGGGGGACAAGCAGATGAATCCAGGCAGCCTGGATCAGCCTGTGTAGACAACAGGAGGGAGACGTTCTCGTGGACAGAGCTGCCCAGGAAGGCCGGTCCTGCGGGTGCTCAGCATGTGGATGGGCAGGAAGGGGCAACGGGTACACTCCGGCCACGAGAATCACAGGAGGAAACACGGGATGGATGGAGAGGCAGCCATGAAGCAAGGGAGGAGGGGGAGGTCTGGAGTCTCTGGGGAGAGGTCCAGCAGTGGGCAGGGCCTCCATACCCTGGGAGGAAATCCCTCTAGCTTTTACCAGCCTAAGTAGTCTCTTGGGTAACCCCAGTTCATTTTGGAAAAAAATAGATGGTATTTATTTATTATAGAAGTGAGGGCACTTCTGGAGAAAGAGAATCGGCCAAGCCTAGGACATGCTCCAGGACAGAGATCCTCAGCAAAACTTCTCTTGGGGAAGTCTCAGTGGTTACAGCCATGATTAAGGCTTTGGCCCTCCAGGGCAGCCTGTTCCCTGAGTCTACCCGAGGCCTTGAGCCCCAGCTGACCCAGTCCAGCCACCGAGTGCGGAGGGACACAGAGACTGTGCCTCCACCCCCATCCTGGGCAGGAGGAGGGAGGGGGGCTGGGGACAGGAGCCGTGTCTCCACCTTTGGGCTGGAGGCTCCAGCGGGCAAGGGCTGGTCCCTTCCCACACACTGGGGGTTTCCTGGGGACTGGCTTGAGTCTTTTCCTCAGTGTCTCCCCCAGGATCCTGCGTGGAGATCTGCCCCAGCGTATTCCTAGGATTCGGGGCAAAACTCCTGCTTACTTAGAAAAATGTCCTCCCCGAACTGGGCAAAGGATAAGGGCTAAAACTAAAGCAAGAGACAATTTGGATGTTCTACTTTCCATAATTTTGGAACACATTTTTCTGGCCTGTGAGGGGGTACCTCTCCTGGCCCCCACTGCTGAGCCTTGGGGTTGGGTTGGCAGCAGGAAGTGCCAAGGATCTGGGTCTTGACAAGATAAATCCCTCTCCCCACCGTCTTGGCCGGCAGAGCAGAGCCGAGGCGGCCCGCCCACCCCCTTCAAGGCAGGATCCTCCAGGGCCCGCCAGGCTGAGGCCATCGTAAATAGCTTAACTGTGTTTACGTAGCAGTAACATGCGTGTTACTGTTCACAGCGACCGCATTCCAGAGGGCAATCACGGGTGATTTACCTCGCCCCGCGCGGCCACCAGTCCCTGTGGTGGGTGGGTGGGTGGCCTCTGGGGCCCAGCTTTGCTATTTCCAGAGGACTGTTTTTAAAAAGCTGCTCCTACCTTGCTGTGCCCTGCCACGTGTGTGTTCTGGAACTGGGGACCCCTCTTCAGACTCCCCAGAGCTCTCTGAGGAGTCTGAAGGAGTTGTCGGGGGCGAGACTTCTGCAGCCCTCGGCCCTCCCCTCCCCTCCTTTCTCTCTGGCTGGTGTTTGGAACTTGCCCATCACGTTCATGGAGATGGATGGACAGGGCTGCAGCCCTGTTCTCAGAATGGGCCCTGGTACCCGCAGCAATCCCCAGCCAAGATACTATCAGCAACTAACCTTTGTGGAGCCTCACTAGGCACTGTTTTTCTACGCTTATAGTTCAAAGAATGTGCTGTCATGAACGAAAGTGAGCAAGGAGAGTGTACAAAACGTGCTTGAGGATGCACAGTGGGTGAAGGGCAGAGTCAGACCATCCGGGCAGCCTGCACTCCCAGCCACCACACTCTCCAGGTCTCTCGTGCCGTGAGCCCTGCCCTCACAGGTCTGACTGCTAGATGGGGCAGGGTGACCGAGTGGGAGATAGAGTCCAGGAAGCGGAGGATTGCTCGGTATCTATGCACACTCCCATGCCCTGTGCATGCAGGGGCACGCCAAAGAGGTGTGCGTGTCTCCCACAAAAACATACACATATGCATGGGTCCGCACCCACACAAGGGACTTCCCTTCTCAGATGGTAAAGAATTTGCCTGCATCGCAGGAGACCTGGATTCAATCCCTGGGTCAGGAAGATCTCCTAGAGAAAGGAAAGGTGACCCACTCCAGTATTCTTACCTGGAGAATTCCAGGGACAGAGGAACCTGGCAGACTACTGTTCATGGGGCCACAAAGAGTTAGACACAACTGAGCGACTGACACCACCCACCCATGCACGTATCCTGTAAGTGTTTTTATAAGCACCCTCACACATACATCAGGGCATGCATACATATCTGTACCTTCACCCTCTGTAAATGAGTCCACCCTATAAGTATATGTACACTACACGTGCAGTCTCACACAGACCCACATAAATACAGACATGCACACCAACACACATGTGTGGGTGGGGAGTGTCCCACCACTTTGCTAACCAAAAGCATCCTTCCTTTCCCTCGCTTCCAGCGTAAGTGTCAGTGTCAGCCCTAACACAAATGAGGCCGAGCTGAATCATCATTCAACGTCTCCTGTGTTCACTCAACTAGTATTTCCTGAGTACCCACTACATGCAGGGTCTTATGGCAGGGACTGGTGGAAGGCACAAATAGGGGCTCAACCCAGCCTCTCGGGGGCGCCATACCCAGGGCAGAGGAGGGCCACGAGCCACGGGACGCAGTCATCACTGTCGCCAGGAGCCAGCCTGTGTGTGTGTGTGTGTGTGTGTGTGTGCGCACGCATATGCACACGAGCTCAGTCGCATTCAACTCTTTGTGACCCCATGAACTGTAGCCTGCCAGGCTCCTCTGTTCATGGAATTCTCCAAGCAAGAATACTGGAATGAGTTGCCATTTCCTCCTCTAGGGGATCTTCCCAACCCAGGGATCAAACCCACATCTCCTGCGTCGAGAGCCAGCCTGGGGGATGCTAACTCAAAGAGGGCTCCGAGATCCACTATGACGATTGTGTACGTGTTTCTGGAGGCCAAGCTGCCTGCCCGATTATAGGCACCCATATGGCCCTAAGCGTTCCTGCAGGCTTAAGGTCTGTAGGTGACCCATCCAGGGACTCTGGATTGCTTTGGCAGGGCCTGGGACCTCTCCCCAACATGTTCACAGTGGAAGCAGCATCATGGCCAAGCTGAGTGAGTCACCAGGCCGGCCACACCCTGAACGCCTGCCTGCCGGCGGTCCCTCCAGTGTGCTGGCTCGGCTTTATCCACACAGCCTCCAAAGATGTTCGTGGCACGCGTCTTTCTGATGTCCCGCCCCTCCGCCTGCCCTGCCATGCCCTGCGCTGTGGGTTACTTAGGCTCTGCCCCAGCAATGAGGGGCCAGACCTTTTACACAATGCCTATTACCCAAGTGCCATGCCAAGAAGAACCCTGAGCTGGGAGCTGGGCAAACAACTTGCTGCCCAGGAATGGCTGAATGGGTGCCCCGAAGGGGCCAGACTTATGAGGACCCTGAGCCTGGTTTAAGCTCTGCTTTTGCCATCTTGAGAATTCTTAGTAGTTTTGAACGAGTTCCCTGAAGTTGATATATCCGGCCCCACTACGGAGGCTTTCTGTGGATGGGTTAGCAGCCCTTTCCTGCCCGCTCCCACCTACCCCCCAGCCCCACCGCCCACCCCCAGCCTTCCTGCTGCTCCTGCATGGCCCCAGCTGCCCCGCCACTGCCAGGTCGGCCTCCTTCCCCGGGCTGGCCCCGACTGCTGAGATGTGGGTGGCTGTGGTTTCCCGGCGCCCACAGCGTGGCCGCAGCGTGTTTGAAGATGAACTTGAGCAGTGTCCTCAGACTCTGTTCCCTGTGTAGCCCAGCCTGTGGTCGCCCTTGCCGGCTCCCGCCCCATGGTCTCTTGCCCGCCTGCTGCCACCCAGGCCATGAGAAGCTGAAAAGGAGGGCCCCCAGACGGTACCCAGCTTCTGGCTCGCGGCTCATGCATGGACCGCTCAGCTCCAGCCCCACCAGCCCTCAGGGACACCGCTGGCTGGACGCTGTCTCCCTCTCAGTTCCCGCAGCTGTGAAATGGTTAAGCAGTCCTCCCAGCAGCCCTGGCGGGAAGACGGATGGTAACACACAGGAAGCATCTGGTGGGAGTCTGGCATAGAGTGGGTGCCTTGAGAGCATGTGGCTTCAGCCGCTCATTAGTTTAGCATTTACCGAGCGCCGGGCAGGTGCAAGATGGAAGGGGAGACCCGGCCGAGGGAGCTCATAGGTGGAGTGGGGAGGGGCTGGGCTGGCTTTAGGCAGAAAGGCAAGTAGTTTAACCAGAATGCAGATGGAATACTGCAGCGTAAACTTGAATGGTGGGGAGACGGAGGCCCCAGAAGAGGCGGTGACTTGCCTACACTAGATCTTAGGGGTCTTGTTCCTCTGCCCACCAGACACTCCCAATGACAGGCTATACTGTCTCCCTGGTCATGCAGAAGTCACACCAGGCTTGGTACCCAGGTGCTGTGGCCATGTGGATGGGTTGTGTTCCCGCTTCATCTTCAGGGCCTAAGCCCAGGTCTTCTTGATGCGATGTGGACATTACCCATGCCTCTTCCCACCTTTTCAGGTAACTGAGTATTTATTAAGCATCCTCCTGAATACCCAGCACCTGCAAAGGCTCTGTGATCATTCTTGGGTCACAACACAGCAGTCCTAGATATTTAGCTTGATAGAATCTAAAAATCGAACACCTATAAAATAATCCATACCTCATCCACCATACTAAAGTTTAGTTTCATATGGAGAAACTCTTCTGTAGTATGCCATTTAAATTAGGGAAGAAAAATGCTTACGTTGTAACTTGACCAGACAATACAAGCTCTTGTCCCAACACTTATTATCAATGTAAAATTTCTCTTTAGAGGGAAACATATCAAATGTTTCTGCAGGAGAAATAAATTATCTTTTTCACTTTTGCATCCTCAATATAAATCCCTGCCCTTTGGCTTTTGTGATTAGAGGAGAGGAGACCGGTATCCCTCCATTTCCACGTTCCAAAGCCCTGGATACCACCAGGTAAGTTGTAGCCGGCTGCAGGTCCTCTGCCCATCACCCCTTCCAATTCCCAGACTCTTCTCCTGCCCAGTTCTTGGGTTCACTTGTTTTCCGGGGGCTCAGTCCACTCCCAGCAGGTTTAGTGAAGACAGAAGAGCCCTGGGAATGGCTTACTGAAAGCAAAGTTGAAAAGGGAAGCCTTGGTGACCACTACAGGCAGCTGGAGAGGGGAAGGGGTGGGGCCAGCAGCATCTTGAGAGGCTCACTGTGCTGGGATGCCGAGAAAGGGCTGTGGGTCCGCAGTGGACACAGGCGGAGCTGATCAAAGGGAATCTCAGTACTCCAGACACCAAGGAGCTAAGGGAGCCCAAGCTCGCGGACAAGCAGGGAGGGCTCGGAAGAGGTTTGGAGATAGAGCCCCAGCCCTCCCACTGGTTGCACCCCCACAGCCTGACAGCGGGGCCCATCCTTTGCCTCTCTGAGCCCTTGTCCAGCCTGTGGTCCCCAGGGCTTGGAATTATTCAGCCCGGGAACCAGGCAGTGAGTCTCATGTCTGCCCCAGGCCGCAAAATGGATTAGATGTTGTGTTTTTTTTTTTTTATTAGCTGTCCCTTATTAACTCATAATTACAATCGTGTAACATTTAATAGAGACACAAAGCGATCCCATCGCTGCCCCACAGTCATTCATTAGCTAACAAGATGGAGCGGCTCATAAAAAAGGGCCGTTAAAAAAATTCCGCAGAAATGGAAAGCAGGAGGTGATGCAAGCGGTGGTTAACAAAGGCCGGGGAGGCGTGAGCGGGTGTGAGCGGAATAACCCAACCCTGATAAGCCACAAAGCAGAGCCGGCAGCTCCCGCCTCCTTCTGCCGCCTGAGTCAGAGAAGCTGGGATGTGTTCAAAATCGAGCAATGTAATTAGCAGGTTGCATCATGCCCCTCGATTATAAATTACAATGGGCACAAAGAGGGTGGATGGAAGAGCAGGGATTATATGGGTAACTCAATCCTGGTGCCCAGGAGGGGGCTGGAAGCTGCCACCCGGCCACTCACAGACCCTAGTAACCTCTGCTCACTTTGAACTCACAGGACAGTGAGAGGCTTACTCAATGCCTGCTTTGTGGAACCTGGGATAATGATTTACAAACCAGAGGAATCAGGAGGTGTGAAAAGAAGATGCCCCTCTTAACCCAGCCATTGTCTGCCCCTGCTGCTGGAATGCCCAGCCCCCGCCCACCCCACGCACCTGTGCACACAGATGCTGCCTGGGGATGGTCCAGGTGAGGAGCCCTCATGGGGGCTGAGCCGATAAGATCTGAAGGGGCTGAGCAGGGATTTGAAGACACCGTCAGGGATGACTGACACTCAGCAAACAGATAGACTGCCGTGATGCTGAGGTTTGCAGAGCGGGGGTGGGGGTGGGGTGGGGGGGGTGGGCGAGGGGATGGGAGCTCAGGTTGGATACAGGACAAGCTCTGTCCTGAGTCCAGCCCTAGTCTTTTCCACCAGCAGGTTGTGGGAGTCTGGGCACAGCCTCCTCTCTGATCCTCAGTTTCCCTGCTTCAATCCATCAGTGGGGCTGTACGACCAGGGCAAGCCATTTCCCATCTCCATGCCTCAGTTTCCCTAGCAAGCCTGGCCAGAGCTGGCCATGTGACCTGAAACAAGCTCGCTTTTGTGTTAGTGGGGACCTCAGTGTCCCAGCGTGAGGGCAGTGACAATCATTCAAGTCCAGCTTGGACCTTCTCTGGGTCTAGAAGAAACTCTTCTCCCCAGAGCTCACGAACTAGCCCGGTAACCCACACCTCGGAGGCCTGGCAGCTGTGCCATCTGGCCACCTGCGTGAATCACAGTCTGGTGAGGCAGAGGGGAGTCAGCACAGGCACGCGGCAGGCTCAGGCAAAGCGAGGCGCTGGCGGCACGGTTCCCCGCAGCCAGGGAGTCACACCCTTCACTTCCTCCCGGTGGCAGAGATTTGCCCTTTCCGTCTGGCCTTTGAAAACAGCCTTTACTGCACAGTGTTTTCTTAGCAGCCCTATTCTTCCACACGGAAAATAGTCCCGTGAACTTTATTATCTCTGCAGAGGGAGGATAAGGAGATAGCTTTGCCCTTAAAGGTCAATGAACTCTGCTCTCTGCAAAACCAGACTCAGGGCAACTGACCAACAGGAAATTTTTGAGCAAGATCTGGCCCCAACAGAGCTTCATTCTGAATCGGGGAGAGAGCTTGTGGTTGCTCCCTGAGCTGTGAACTCAGCCACTCTGGGGCATCAGTCTCCTCAGTTCCAAACTGATGGCAGAGGAGGAGGTACCGTCAACAAGTAGGTGAAGGTTGAGTTGGAGTTCTGACAAGTGCTGCCTTCACTCGGACCAGGCCCGCAGTCCCTGGACTATCGTCCAGGCCATGGGTCTCAGCCTCCAGGTCCCTCTGCCTATGCAGCCACATAGCTGGAACTTGCGACTTTGATCACACTCTGCCCTGCTTAAAGCCCACTGAAGTCCCCGCTCCCCAAAGTCCCAGGCCAGGGCCCCACCTTCCTCACTGAGTTACCCTGAATGGCCTATCCCCCCTCAGCCCACCCCCAGCTATTTCACTCCTTCACACCTTGGCACAGGCTGATCCCCCTGCCCAGATTACCCTTCTCCTCTTGTTCAGATTCAGCCTTTGGGACCTCACTCCTGTGTCACCTGCTCCCAGAAGCCCTCCCCCAGGTGCCTCTTCTGTGCTTCCCCCAGGGCCCCGCCCTGAGCAAAGCTCCATCTCAGCAAGAGCTGTGTCAGACTGCAACACAGCCTGTGTCCTGGGTCTCCACTAGACAGTGACCTCCCATACCCAGGGCAGTCCCTGCATAGAGTCAGTCCCCAGAAGTGCCTTCCTTATTGAACTGCTGCCTTTTCCCACAACGAGGAAGAGGCAGATTTAGTCTGAGACCCTGGCCTGGGGGCGAATTATGGAAAATTACTCATTCATTCATTCATTCACTTACTCATCTGTGTAATCTGAATATGTGTATTGAAGAGAGGTGGGGGGAGTACAAGACTCACCCACTTTGAACACTTCCCAGAAGATACTTCCAGAAGCCCCTGAACCTGGGGAGGAAAATGTCTCTGAAGCCACCCCACACCACTTCAGGCCAGGCCCCAGGTGGGCAGACCCCCAGGTGGACAGTGGCAGTGGGGTCACTGCTCTGTCTGCTTAGCCCAGCAGGTCCTGCGTCTTATCAGCTGCCATCTTCCCGCTCCCTGAGTCAACAGAAGCTGGGTGTGAGGAGGTGATGAACGGGAGGGGGCCTCTGCCCCACCTGTCAGGAGCTCCCGGCACGTCCTCCTGTTGGTGCGGCAACCGTCCTTGTGTCCACGTTGCCCAGGCAGGTGACCACTCTTCTCCCGTGTCAGGATGACATGAGATCCCTAAGTCGTGACCTCACTCCGGCATCTGTCCTTGGTACCCGTCTGCTCCTGAGCAGAGAGCCAAAATATGAGCAGAGATGCAGCGCCTGGATACCCTTCCCAGCAACGACAAGACCGAGAACAGGTGTAGTGCTTCCATTAGGTCAGACAGGAGTCAGGGACTCAACGTGTGGACACGCCCACCCAAGGCCCCACAGCTCCTGGGGCCACTTCAGCTTGTAAAACACCTCTTTTCCTTCTTTCCCCACCCTTGGAAGTTGAGGTATGCCCCATATTTGGTCCGTACCACATCCAATGTAGGTAGAGATCTGAGTGACAATACTGAGTCCATACATTAGTCACATACTATGCGCTTCCCACAGGGCTGCAAAGAGTCAGACACAACTGCGCAATGAAATCCAGCACAGGACATGGGCTTCCAACGTGGGCTCAGCGGTAAAGAGTCCACCTGCAATGCAGGAGACACAAGCGATGTGGGTTTGATTCCTGGGTTGGCGAGATCCCCTGGACTAGGAAATGGCAACCCAGTCCACTCTTCTTGCCTGGAGAATCCCATGGACAGAGGAGCCTGGCAGGCTACAGTCCACGGGGTCACAAAGAGTCAGACATGACTGAGCGACTAACACTTTCACTTTTTTAACTTTCATATACCTGGCACCGTTTGAAGTACCTTATTTTCATTCATTGAATCAATAATATTTATTGAGTGTCAGGCTCTGTTCCAGGCGCTGAGGGTGCGGCGTTAAGCAAGGCAAACATAGTTTCTGCCCTCAGGATCTTTCTAGTGGGAGAAACAGAATAAGCCAAGAGGGGCTTCCCTGGTGGTCCAGCGGCTAAGACTCAGCACTCGCAAAGCAGGGGCCTGGGTTTCATCCTTGGTCAGGGAACGAGATCACAAATACGACAGCTAAGAGTTCACATGCTACAACTAAGACCCAGCACAACCAAATAAATAAATGAAAATAAATATAAAAAAAAAAAACAATAATCCAAGGACTTCCCTAGTGGTCCAGTGGTTAAGAATCCACCTGCCAACGCAGGGGACCCTGGTTCGATCCCCGGTCTGGGAAGATCCCACATGTGGTGGGGCAACTAAGCTGGTGTGCCACAACAGCTCACTGAGCCTGGGCTTTAAAGCCCATACGCCACAGCTACTGAAGCCCACATGCCCTAGAGCCCATGCTCCACAACGAGAGGAGCCACCCCAAAGAGAAGCCCAAGCACTGCAACTAGAGAGCAGCCCCCACTTGCCAAAACTAGAGAAAGCCCATGTGCAGCAACCAAGACCTAGTGCAGCCAAAAATAAATTAATTTTAGAAATGAATAATACAAGAAGTGAGTATATAGAAAGTAGATTAGGTATGAAAAGTCAATCAGGAGAAGGGGTGATCAGCGAAGGTGTCTGATTTGGTGACATTTAAGCTCAGCCTTGAAGCTGCTGAGGGTGGGAGCATGGGACTCTCTGCAGGACAAAAAATGTTAGGCAGAGAGAAGAGTAAGTACAAAGGCCCTGGGGCAGGAAATGCTTGGTGAGTTCAAAGAGCAGCTAGGAGGCTGCTGTGGTTGGAGCAGAGTAAGAGAGGAGCAGAGCACAGAAAATGAGATACTGTGTGATATTAGCTGTGTGTTAACTCATTCAAAGCACAACAATGCTGAGTACCAGGTACTATGGTTATTCCCTCTAGCTGATGAGAACACTGAGCTATGGAGAAGGAAAGTAAACTGTCCACCCAGGGAGGGACTTCCCTGGTGGTCCCACAGCTAAGACTTCTCGTTCCTAATGCAGCGGGCCCGGGTTTGATCTCTGATTAGGAAACTAGATCCCACATACTGCATGCCACAACTAAGACCTAGTGGAGCCCAATAAAGAAAGTATATTTAAAAAAAAAATTTTTTTAAATCACCCAGGGAGCTTGTAAAGAACCTGATTATCAGATTTCTAATTTTAACAAGCTGCCCAGGAGATTATGACAGAATCTTCGTGATCCCAGCTTTGGTGAGCCCCTGGGAGGTGGCTGTGGGAAGACTGGAGGAGAGGACAGCCCACTGGACCAGGGCCCTAACCTGGTCACTCTGTGATCTCTGGGGCAACTAAGTGACCACAGTCTCTCTGAACCTCAGTCTCTTCATCTGTGAAATGAGGGTTGAACTCCATCAGTGAATTCCCCTCTTGCTAGATAGCAGTGGAATTCTTCATTCAGTCAGGTCTTCAGTGGAGCGCACGATACGAAACAAGTCAGTGAGTCTCTTTCTAGGGGGTGGAAGGCCCTCATACCCTTGGCCGTCTCCGAAGTATAACTGACCAATCCCTGAGCTCCAGTCTCTAGAGAGCATGGGCACCTGCTCAGATGCTTTGAGTTCTAGAGGGATACCCTCTTCAAGCAGTGGCCCCTGGAATGACCTCTAGCCCCTGGTCCTATAAATACTGCTTCAGGGACTTCCCTGGTGGTCCCAGTGGTTAAGAATCCACCTGCCAATGAAGGAGACATGGGTTCAATCCCTAGTCCGGGAAGATCCTACATGCCAAGGAGCAACAAAACCAATGTGCCCCAATTCCCGAAGCCTTTGTGTCTAGAGCCTGTGCTCTGCAACAAGAGAAGCCACTGCACTGGGATGCCCACAGACTGCAATGAAGAGTGGCCCCCGCTCGCCACAATTAGAGAAAGCTCATGTGCAGCAATTAGGACATGATGCAGCCAAAAATCATAAAATAAATAAATAATTTTTAAAAGATATTGCTTTGGGAGCCCTCTGAGGAGCTTGCTCCAAACCCAGGTGTGAACTCTGAGGAGGCCTGGGTGCTGATAACGGGGTAAGTGTGGGAGGTGAGGGACCTGGGGCTGGCACACAGTCAGTCTCCTTCAACTTGCCAGGTCCCTGCACCTGCTTGCTGTCCTTGTTGGGGAGGGGAAGTGACATGTCCTTCCTATTGATACTTGGGATGATCTTTGGACCAGTTGTTGAGGACCTGAATAGTGAGTGACAGCTGGTGGGGGGGGCGGGCAGCAATTTGCTTCCACGAGCATGGACCCTCTGACGTCTTGGACTGACTCTGCTTCCTTGCCTTGGAATGGTAACGACACCTCTGTCTGAGCAGGCCCCTGGAATTGGCCAGGCCCTTTCTGGCTGAGATCTCCACCTGTGGCCATTTCATAGATGAGGAAAATGAGGGCTGGAAAGGTCAAGAGATCGGTCTGGAGTCACGTGGCTTCAAAAGTGGTAAGAAAGTATGAAAGTGAAAATGTTAGTCACTCAGTCATGTCCAACTCTGTGACTCTATGGACTATAGCCCTTCAGGCTCCTCTGTCCATGGGATTCTTTTTTTTTTTTCCTTTATTTATTTATTTATTTTTTCAGTGGGTTTTGTCATACATTGATATGAATCAGCCATAGATTTACACGTATTCCCCATCCCGATCCCCCCTCCCACTTCCCTCTCCACCCGATTCCTCTGGGTCTTCCCAGTGCACCAGGCCCGAGCACTTGTCTCATGCTTCCCACCTGGGCTGGTGATCTGTTTCACCATAGATAATATACATGCTGTTCTTTCGAAACATCCCACCCTCACCTTCTCCCACAGAGTTCAAAAGTCTGTTCTGTACTTCTGTGTCTCTTTTTCTGTTTTGCATATAGGGTTATCGTTACCATCTTTCTAAATTCCATATATATGTGTTAGTATGCTGTAATGTTCTTTATCTTTCTGGCTTACTTCACTCTGTATAATGGGCTCCAGTTTCATCCATCTCATTAGAACTGGTTCAAATGAATTCTTTTTAACGGCTGAGTAATATTCCATGGTGTATATGTACCACAGCTTCCTTATCCATTCATCTGTTGATGGGCATCTAGGTTGCTTCCATGTCCTGGCTATTATAAACAGTGCTGCGATGAACAGTGGGGTGCACGTGTCTCTTTCAGATCTGGTTTCCTCAGTGTGTATGCCCAGAAGTGGAATTGCTGGGTCATATGGCAGTTCTATTTCCAGTTTTTTAAGAAATCTCCACACTGTTTTCCATAGCGGCTGTACTAGTTTGCATTCCCACCAACTGTCCATGGGATTCTTAAGGCAAGAATACTGGAGTGAGTTGCCATTTCCTTCTCCAGGGGATCTTCCCAACCCGGGGAACGAACCCAGGTCTCCTGCATTACAGGCAGATTCTTTACCATCCGAGCTATCTCCTCAAACCTCAAGTCCGGGGCTTCACTTGCTGTTGTTAGGGTCCTCTTGGACTTGGGGGGAAATGCCCTGCAGAAGACAGACAGACAGATCCCTATCCTGACAGAGTCTGCATCCAGGGGAGGGTAACCTCAGGTTGAAGTCCTTCCATACATTCCCTCGACATCTAGCACAGTCCCCTGCTTACAACAGGTGCTAAATAGCTGTGATAACCATGCTCCGGAGTTAGGAGTGAAATGATTTTCCTATCTGAGCTACCTTGGAGTCCCTCTGGAGTGCTGGCTTCCTCACCCAGAGAATGGGGACAATACTGTTTTCCCTCCAGCCTGGTAGAGAACAGGAAGAGGGTGCGGTGAACAGAGAAATTGGCACAGGCACCTACTATGTGCCATGCTAGGCCTCCAGTCCTTAGGACAACACTGCATGATAGAAATGGCTTACTCCATTTTGTGGAGAAGGAAACTGAAGTTGGAGAGCCAGACCTACATCGATCACCAAAGCTCTTGTTCTTTCCGCTGCATCCAGCAACCTCCCTATCCTTGTCTCTGTGCCCAGCATGGCGTTTGGTTTGGTTTAGTTTTTATCCTAAGATCCCAAGTAAGACAGGGCAAGATTCAAATAAAGCCCATAGAATCCCTCCCTTCTAGTTGCAAACACTCAGGGGAGGAAAGAACTGGGTTTGTGCGCAGAGTGCAGAACCGCCTCTCTGGCCAGCATGTACAGATGACATAAACTCCTCAGCACTTCCTCGAGGCTGGGGGGGAGGTGCGGGGATCAAGTGGTCCATGGGGTCCCCTTCCCCCCAGGATGGATGCTGGCTGCTTTTGAAGGCCTCATCGGGGTCTAGGGCCTGGCTCTTGGCTCTGGAGTGTGAAAACCTCTCTCTCCCCAACACAGCCACGGGGCTGTGGCCTTGGACAGACAGAAGTCCGGGAGTCAAGAGGCCGGGCTTGACCGGGGCACAGCTGGCTCCTGCGGGGAGACCTTCCCGGGCCCCCAGAGTGAGTCTGTGTTCAGGCTCAGTCCGGGAAGTGGCCCAAGGGGAGGCCCAAGCCTTGAGTCCCCTGAAGTTTGCAGCTGCTCCTGGGACCACCCCATGAGATGGGGGCTACTGGGTCCCGGAGAGACCTGTGGGGCTGAGGAGGGGCGGTATTTTCTCAGCAGGATTTATGTGTGTGTGTGTGTGTGTGTGTGTGTGTGTGAGTGAGTGTTTAACAAGGAGTGGGGCCTGCCTGACTTCTGAGCCTGGAATTTATACAGCCCCTCGTTGGCGGCTGCAGTTTATCTTGAGCGAAAGAATAATAAACTGAGTTGACAAGATGATGTATTCAAAGCATCTTCCAGTCACTGCACAGAGGCCTGCCCGCTGTTAGGATGTCTGGCTTGGTGGGGACTGTGTTATCGAGTGTTTAGCCCCCACAGATTGTCAACAATGCATTGTTTGCGGGTTTGGGGCAAGGCGGAGATGGGCCGGGCTGGGGTGGGAATAGGGGGTCTGGCTGTAAGGGCTGGCGAGAGGAGAGCCTCCCCGAGGGGATCAGAGAGGTGTCTGCCTTTGATGCAAGCTCAGAAATCAACCCCTCCTCCTTGCCCTGATGTTCCCTTGCCTGCCTTCCACAGTCCTCCCCACTGCCCTTTACACTGTCCCAGTCCAGCCAGGAGTAGACGGACAAACCCAGGCCCCCGCTGCTGTCTACGAGAAAGCACCCCCACCCTCCACTTCTCATTTTTAACTTAAGCAAAGAAATCAGCATTAAGCCTCAGCTGCAGGACTTCCCTGGTTGTCCAGCAGTTAAAAATCCACCTTCCAATGCAGGGGACTCAGGTTCCATCCCTGGTCAGGGAACTGAGATACCACATGCCGCAGGGCAGCTAAGCACACGTGCCGCAACTACTGAGCCAGAGCTCTTGAGCCTGGGCCACAATAACAGATCCCGCATGCCGCAACGAGGATCTGGCATGCCACAACTAGGGCCCGGAGCAGTCAAATAAATAAATAAATACTTTTTTAAAAAAGAAAAAACCTCAGCTTCGAAAAACAATGCCAGACTTACTAAGCCCAGGAAAGGATGAGAGAAAGCCAGTAACCTGGGCTCACTCGTGTGCGAGCTCTCACCCCAGTTTCCTGACCCTCTGCCAGAGGACCTTGGGCCATCCCGGGGCCTTGGGGACCTCCCCTCCCTGCGTGGGAGGGAGTCACAGTGCCTGCCCCACCTATGTTATAAATGACACTGTTGCCACATATTAAGAGCTTATTATGGGGATGAAGTAAGATGAGGATTAGGCAAACACTTTTAAAACTTGGAAGCCGAAGATAAATGCAAACGATTCTTTTCTCAAAGCGCTCTAAGCTTTAGGCAGGAGAGCCTTGACTCCTACCTCAGCCAATGGGCTCTCTCCCTCAATCTCCACTATTGGGAAGTCCTTTCTTATGCCTCAGCGCTCTTGTTTCAGTTTTAGCCGTTCCTTTAGGATGTCTCACACACAGATTCCAGTTCCGAATCTCTCTAAGGGCAACTCTTCTTTTCTGGCTCTAATTGTCCTGATTTCATCTCTGCCCTGAGGCTTAGAACTCCACCCAAACCAACTCCAGGACGCCACTTCCTATAGGAGTGTGTTCTTACCTCCTAAAAGGCTGCCCACTCCAGTATTCTGGCCTGGAAAATTCCATGAACTGTATAGTCCAAGGGGTCGCAAGGAGTTGGACACCACTGAGCGACTTTCACTTTCCACTCCTAGACAGTAGGGGGCTGTCCTTGGCCCCACAGACCACGGCTCTGCCAGGGGTGGTAGTAGCAGGGACAGGGAGGGAAGAGAGGCCCCACATATGGAGTACTTGACTGAGCATCTGGGTCCATTCTAGGAGTCAAGTTGGAACCTCATTTCGTCTCTTAACAGCCAGTATTATCCCCATTTTGCAGATAAGAAAACTGAGACTGGGGAAGACTCCGGCTTTTGCCCTCTGGCAGATGACAAAAGGAAGACTCAAGCCCAGGATGTCTGACTGACTCTGGAGCTGCACTTGACCTGGCAACCTCAAAGCAAGATGTGTGTGTGGGGGGTGGTGGGGTGGGGAACCACCCAGAGGCTGTAGGGCTCTGCGTCAAACAGCTTAACAGGTGGGGTCAAGGCCACAGGAAGAGCCATGGGGGCTGGTGGCGGGGGCTCCAGGCCGTGGGAGTGGGGCTGGAGTGAGGACCTGGGTAGGAACAAAGGCCCAACCTGGAGGGGCCCCTGGGGAGAAGTTGATGAGGAGCTCAGACCTGAGCACAGGACAGGTGTGTGTTCTGGTCCACCCGGGCTGGGAAGAGAGACACTGAACAGCAGAAAACAGCCTTCTCAGACTGCCCCCACCCCCCACAGTAGAACTCAGCTATTTATTCACTCATTCATTGACTCCTTCATCCCTTCACTTCATCCTTTATTTTGCCCTGGAGCCCAGTCCCTCGTGGTCTAACAGGAAAGACAGACCGGTCAGGGCCCCGGAGGTCCGCCTTCACCTGTCCAAGTCCTCCCCGTGTAATGAGTGCCTGCTCTGTGCCAGGCCCTGAGTTCTGTCTGCACCCTCATGGGCCGGCGAGGGGTTGCGAGAAACAGACACAGACTCGCATGTTTATGTGTTCAAGTCAACTAAGATCTGAGCCGCCTTCACGGAAGGCGACAGGGCCAAAGAGAGGACCAGGACATATCCTGCCCGCGGTGAACTCAGGCCAGTTGAGGACGTGAGAAGAGAGCCCAAATGTTTCAGCTCCAACAGGCATGCAGCTGCAAAATATACTGAGCAAGACACAGCAGGGGAGCACGATGGTCCCCAAAGGGAAGTGACTGTGCTTTCGAATTTGGGTTTGTGTGTTCATTTATTTCATCATTCATCTGCTAGTGAGCATCTTTTGAGTGCTTGGCATTGCTACCAACAACAGGAGGGCTCCTGGAGGAGGTCATCTCTTTGATGGGCAGGCTACAGTTTTGGGCCCCCTTTGAGGGACAGGCCAATCTTGGGCTGGAGAACTGTGGTCATGAGGAGTAGGCAGCCACAGACCCTTCCCAGCCACTGAGAAGGGGATGGTGGTTAGGAGCTGGAGGGCACTTAGCAGTCCAGGCAGGGGAGACTGCATCTGGGCCGTTGTGGGTTCTGGCTCCAGCCCCGAGTGAGCCAGGGTCAGACCACATGATGCAAGCCGAGAACAGGGGGTGGAGTGGGAGACTCTGGACTCTGGTAGAGCCGGAAGACCAAGCTCTATGCAACACATATGTGGGGATTCTTGGGGCCCGTTCATTAGAACAGAGAGCCTCATCCAGGACTTCCTGGAGTCGTGACGTGCATATATCCTCCCCATCTGGGGTTAGATTTGCCTGCCTATTTGCATATGTTTGCATAAAGCCTGCTCCTAGCCATATTCATTTCAGGCATTTTGATTAGTGTCATTGCTGTCCTTTCCCAGCTGTCTGTCCCCATGCCTTTTGCTCCCCCTTCTGGAAGGGAAGATGGGGCAGAGACCATGCCCAGCTGCAGACACCTCAGTGATTCCAGCGCTCCTCAGCAGCCTCGCCTCAGGTAGTCTGACGTGATTTTCCTGAGAACAAGTTGGCCTGCCCGGCCATACTGTGCTCTGCCTGAAGTTGCTGTGAGCGAGGTGGTCCCTGAGGACCCGTAAGCTGAGCCGTGTGCTCCACGCTCTTGCTGGGCCTCGGGGAGTGCCAGGCCGGAGTGAAAACCGCCTGCGGACTTTAGAGCACTAATGGAGTGATGAGTGACCGTCGCCTGGAAGTCTGGGGGTCATCCCATGGGGCTTGCCTCCTCTAACCAGAGGGTCAGGGGCCTGCACAGGGCTGGGCTTGGGACCCCTTCCAGGACCTGACTGCAGCCACTGGGTCTGCAGAGCACCTCCGCACGGCATCCGTGCACGTACGCAGGTATATGCGTACACAGAGCGGAGTGGAAATTTGACTCTGCAGTTCTCCTACAGCCAGGAGTGGGGAGGGAGCTAGCGGCTCTCAAGTGCTGTGTGATCTAGGCAAGGCCCTTGATTTTCTTGAGTGATGGCTTCCCTTTCTGTACCTCAAGAGTCTTCGCAGTGTTGGCTTTTTGCAAATGCCTGCTGGCAGACTCAGCTCATCATCCAGGCCCACAGGGGATCCTCTTGTGGAGAAAGGCCCCAGCCCACTCTGCCACCCAGAGGCTCATAGTCTTCCTCCCTTGGAAGCCTCCCTCCGGCCTCAGGTCTCAAGAGATTCAGTGAGCCCCCAATGGACATGCCTGCTGCCAGTCCGCTTGCACTCAATGTGATGTGATGGAGTTGGGAGTCAGGGTGGCAGAGCCATGAAGCTGCTGAAAAAATGCAGATGCCCCAACTTCAGTTCCACCCCCTTTAGCAGCAGGAGCTGAGGGGTCACCTCCGAAGGCCTCTCGCCCCCCAGCCCTGACCTCATGCCCATTCCCCCACCTTCCCACCACACACATCCTGGACCGTGCAGGGCTCGGCTTGTCACCGACAGGCTCGCCACTAAATGAGGTGGCTTGATTGCCCCTTATCTCAAGGGCTTATCTCCGTGGTCACCCGCCTGCCAGACTCCAGAGAGCCACTCAGCAGTCTTCTCGGGCCCCAATTCTCCCTGGCCCCGAAGAGACACTGGACCCTCAGTGCTGGTCAGTCAGGTTGGGGACAGAAGGGATGGAGGGAGCTAAGAGGATGACCTTTCCCCATTGCCCGTCATCCTGACGGCTTCTCACTTGTTTTCACTTGTGAGAACATGTTCTCATTTACCGCTTTGTGACACAGATTTGAGAAGGCTCATGCCTCCCAATATTCAGTCATCCTGTTCCCAAAGCAAAACACAGGTGGACATCGGCAGTGCAGTTATCTACCTATTCCCTCAGACTGGGGCTCCCTCAGACTGGGGCTCCCTGAGGCAGAGCCGTGTCTCCCTCAGACTGGGGCTCCCTCAGACTGGGGCTCCCTGAGGCGGGGCTGTGTCTCCCCTCACACTAGGGCTCCCTGAGGAGGGGCTGTGTCCCCTCAGACTGGGGCTCCCTCAGACTGGGGCTCCCTGAGGCAGAGCTGTGTCTCCCTCAGACTGGGGCTCCCTCAGACTAGGGCTCCCTGAGGCAGAGCTGTGTCTCCCTCAGACTGGGGCTCCCTCAGACTGGGGCTCCCTGAGGCTGAGGCTGTTCTTCCCTTTGGTGACATTCTCACTATCATCCAGTCTGAGACTGGGCCCAGCTTCAGCTTCCCCTATTCCGTGCATAAGTGGTCAGAACTCAGGGTCTCCATGAGACCTTCTGTTGCTTAAGGATCATTCCTTAAAGCTGGGCCTGATGACTGGACAGCAGGGGCCAGAGGAAGGGTCATGGGGCGCCTCTGACGAAAACAGGGCATCACCTGTGGTGATGTATATGCAGTTGCAACGGGAGGCAGGGGAATGGACAGGATGACCCTTTTATTGACTCTTTGGGTCAATAAACCATTTTTAAGTGCTCAGTGTTCAGCGCAGGATGACACTGGGAGGGGGAGGGGAGCTTTTGTTTGGTTTTGTTTTGAATTGGGAGGGGGTGGTTGTTAATAAAGACAGAATGAAAAAAGGAAGGAAAGAAAGAGGATGAAAGGGTGGGTGGGAGAGGAGGAAGGAAAGAAGGAGAGAGAGAAAGAGCAAGAGAACTCACAATCTTTCCTCTTTTAAGTCTCCCGTCAGGGAGTTGATTTGTTTAAAATCCTCTTATCTCCAACACTTGCTTCTCCACTGGTTGAGAGGTCTGTGGAGCGAGGCTGGTTTTTCTCTCAGTGACAACAGAATTCCAGGCTCCACAAACGGCCTGTGGGTGTCTGGGCAGAAGAGGAAGATGGGTTTGAGCTGAAGGCCCTGGCCTGCCTTTCCCCACTCTTTCCCCACCCAGCTTCACCCCAGAAGCAGCTTTGTCCAGCCCCAGAGCTCCCAGACCCAGGACAGGGAACAGCCTGGCCAGCCTCTGTGGGAGGCTTGGGTCGGCTTGGTCTCCCTCCAGTCCCATCTCCTCCCTGTCTTCTCAGGCCTGGGTGGTAATGGGGGATGTCCTCTCCTCACAGCTTCCCCCAACCCCAGCCCTGCAGAGGCCTCCCAACCTTCTAGGCTCTCCTCCCCATTCTGTGGGCTCCTCTCCCCAAGTGCTGCCTCTTCCAGGAAGGAGCCCTTGATGCCCTTCTCTCCTTAGCCACTCGTTCACGTGTTCATCCTTTCAACACGTAGTTCTGAGCCCCTGAGATGTGCCAGGCATAGGAGATAAAGGGCCTGGGGAGCTCAGAGTCCAATGGAGGAAACCAAATGTCAACAGTCAATTAAAGCCCTTTAGGGTGGGTTACAGCTTGCTGCAATCTGTAACGATCGTATCTAACATTGACTGAGGGCTTACTATGTGCCAGGCACTACGTGTTTTACATGAGAAACTCATTTAATTCTGGAAACAACTCTACCAGGTGGAGCTATCACCCTTGATGTTTCACAAAGGGCCCATGTGTCCAAGGTCTCAGCGTGTGATGGTCAGGCCTGAATGGAAACCCAGGTAGTCAGGGAGAGAGACCAAGCTCTCAGACCCACTCCTGATGGTTTTTACACACCCTCAGGGCCGCCCCCTGGCCCCTTGATCCCCACAAAAGTCCTGGGCCAATCCTGCTGTGTGCCCTGCTCCTTACCAGGGCCGAGGGGGCCATCTTGAGTGATGTGGCTTGCATTTGGCCTTGGCTGCCCCAGCTGCCCTGAACCTTGGCCCACTGCCAATGGCCCACCTCTCTGTGGAGATGGGGGCGTCTCTTCTAAGTCGGGCTGTCTGCCCCTGGCAGGCACAGCCCCCAGCCTCCTCAGCACTGGACCCAGAATGAACCCAGGGCAGGACCCTCTGAGCTAACCAGGAAGAGGGTGGTGCGGAGCGGGAGGAGAGTGGTGCTGACCATGAAGAAAGTGCCATTCCCCTCGGAGGAAAATTGTCTCTGGGAATATCCTGCTGGCCACTCTCAAGGCTCAGCTGCCACAAGGCTCAGAGAGACTGGTGAAGGACAGCTGTCATCTCGGGGGTTGATGGGAGATTGGGCCCCCGTCAGGGTGGCCTCTGGAAACTCAGGTTGTGTATGCCCCTCCCTGGGGTCCTTTAGCAGGCTCGGCAGTGCTAGGGGATGTCCCAGGCCTGAGATGTAGGAAGGGAAAGAAAGGGAGAAAGAAAGAAAGGAACTGGGAGCAGAAGGCATGCCCAGGCACATCTGCATGTACTGAGCACCTACTGTGCGCCCACCACCACCTGGTCCTGGGTGCCCGCATAGAGATGGAAGGCCCAGCCTCCAAGGAGCTTTCGAAGCTGGCTGTAGCTGGTGGTGGCCCGTGGGCTCCCAAATCCAAGTATGGAATGAGGGCTGGGGTGGGCCCATCCCCAAGTCAGTCAGGCTCACCCCCCCAACCCACAGAGGCAGGACCAGATGATCAGCTCTCTGTCCAAGGCCTTAGGCCCCAGTGTCCTTGTCTCCCGGCCCAGGAAAGGGAGACTCCAGCCCCCACCCCAGAGAGGAGGGCGTCAGCTCCTGTCTCTGAAGTTAACCATGGAGGAGGCTTCGCTCGGGGGTCTGTTCAGGTCCAAGGTTAGGGTCTGACCCCACCTGCCTGGCCAGTGCAGGTGAGATGAATGATCCTGAGCACTGCCTTGTTCTTTGCTGTGGGGGGACACAGCACACACAAAGAAGGCTCCTCACACCTCATAAGCCTCTCCCATTGACCTGGAAGCCCCTCTAGGTCAGGAAGGAAAATGAGAACCTACCAGAGCTGATGCCAGAGCCGATGGCCTGCCTTGTCCTGGGGCCAAGGAGCCTGAGGAGGAAGGTGGGGCCAGCCAGGGTGAGGCCTCCTCTTCAGACCAGGCCCTCCTAGCTCCTGGTTGCCAAAGCTGAGCCCTGAGCACGTGTGCATGTGGGAATTTGCATGATGCATATGTGTCTGCCAGTCCACAGGTATGTGTGTGTGTTTGTATGTGCCTGTGTAGGCTTATGAAAATGGAGGTCTGGGAACTCGAGGACTTGGCCTCCCCATACTTCCAAACCACAAGGCCATTGGCTGGCCTCACATGTTTCCTCAAGGCCCAGACGTGCTGATAAGAAGCAAACCCAACTGAGCCGCCCATGGGCACAGGTGGCCCAGTAACCCACTGGCTTGCCTGCTCCTGGGAGCCGGGTGAGGGACCCCTCTGGGCCTTCCCTGTCACGATGCTGAGGAGCAGTTCACGAGGCCAAGGCAACCAGGCTGGCCCGAGATCAGGCTGGGGAGCCCCTCTGCTAGGGAAGTCGCCTGCCTGCCCGCCCTCCAAGCAGGCCTGGGGTGGGTTAGGAAGCCTGCACTTGTTACACGCACCCCAGGTCAGCTGGGGTGGCACAGACACAGCAAAGTGTAGATACCAGGTTTATCCCACCTGAGTTTGAATCTCCACTTGATTTCTCCCCACCCTTAAAGTAGGGTTAATAATGTGACTTCGTAGAGATAACGTCAAGTCACAAGTGCTCAGAAGATGGTAGAAACAATAACAGCAAGAGTAACCGTGACAGCAGTCGACCTCAGCCCAGTACTGGTTGTGTGCTGAGTCCTCTCTGCCGTCATAGGACTTGTATCTAGGAAGTTGGGGTACTGAGTGCAGGACCCCAGTCCTGCTGTCCCCTCCCTTGTAAATGGCAGGCAGAAGGCCCCCAGCTGTGGGTACCCTGTGGGCTACGGGCGCGGTCCCACAGCTGACCTTGTTCACCTAATCAGTGCTCCCAGAAGCCCCTGCTCTCCTGGGAGATGCAACCCAGAGCCCCTAGGAGCCAGACCTCTTTCCTCCAGGCTAATTGGCTAATCATTTGCTGCCTTGATAGTGGAAGGTCTAGACATGACTGCTCCCGGGCCAAGTACTCCTTCTGCCCACCTCCCTGGCCCCTCAGAGCAGTGAGGGATTAACTTGCAGGCTGCATTTGCTCACCTAATTCCTTATCGAGCCCCTGTCCTCTGACAAGAGAGGCAGACAGTGTCTTTTTCAGGCAAAGGACCCTGGGAGGCCTCTGGACAGACGGAGGGAGGGACAGCAGGAGATGCGGGGAGAAGAGGAAGCCAGGGCAGCTCTCCCCCAATCCTCGCTGCCCAGCCTCACCCAGCCCCTCTCGGTGGACAGGGAGAACAGCCGCGGACCAGAGCCATCTCAGCTCTCACTTAAACCCCCACTGAGAGAGGGCCCCAAAACAACCATTTTGAGAGCGGAAACTCCTGTGAGGGCTGGCAACTGAGCCAACCATTCAATGATGTGGTAACTGCCTTGAACCCAGGTCTCCAGACACTCAACTGGGCATTTATGCTGTGTCTCCCGCCAGTGGGGGCAGAGGCAGAGAAAGCACTGCATGGGTCCCCAGACTGGGGTTCCACTGGTAGAGAAGTCAGGGGGTACAGGCTACAAAGGGTGGGCCCCACCAGGGAGGGAAGGCGGAGGGGAACAAAGTAGGAAGGAGGAGCCCACTCCGATGGGGAGGGTTTGGGCCACCAGAGATGTCAGAGACTCCAGCAAGTTGAGAGACACGAGGCCTCAGCCCAGAGAAGAGCAGGTGTGGGTGAGGGGTAGTGCTCTGGTGTCCAACCTCTGCTTGAATCACTCCATTCACTCCATCCCAGTCTGTTTACAACCTCTTGAGGTCCATATTATAATTCCCATTCCCAGATGAGAAAACGGAAGTCTAGAAAGTCTCTAGAACATACCTGAGTTCACACAGCTGTCAGCAAGCAGAGTAGTGAACCGCCTGTCCTGGCATCCAGCTTTGGAAGAGGTCCCAGGTCACTCCCCCCAATGACAAAGAAAGGTAGAAGTTTCAGTCCTCATCCTTCAACCCCTCCCCTCAATCTGCTTGATGCGGGAGTCAGCTAGGAATCCAAATGTCAGCTCCCAGCCGCCCACCAGCCCTCACCTCCCATTCTGTCCAGCCCCGTGCTAGAAGCTGCTCAATCTCCTCCCCCTCCAGGAAGCTTCCTGACCATCCCACCCCAACTGCCTGTGCCAGACCTCCAGAGCAGACCCTGTATTGGCCAAGATGCAGAAGGTGAGATCCTGATCTATTTGGGTGGCTGCATGATGCAGGGCTTTGCATGGGTCCAGACTCACACAGCTCTGGCTTTGAAATCTAGCTCTTAGGGACTTCCCTGGTGGTCCAGTGGCTGAGACTCTGCACTCCCAGTGCAGGGGACCCAGGTTCCATCCCTGGTCAGGGAACTAGATCCCGTGTGTCACAATTAAGAGTTTTCATGCCATAACTAAGGACTCCACATGCCACAGTGAAGATCAAAGATCCTGTGTGTCACAACTAACACCCAGGACAGCCAAATAAATAAATAGTTTAAAAAATAAAGAAGAAGAAGAAGAAAGAAAGAAACTTAGCTCTCAGTTGTGTATTGTTTGGCAATCTGTTCCTCGGTTTCCTCATTTGTAAAATAGGGCTAATAATGGTACCAACTTCAAAGTAGGTAAAGATTTAGAGATGCCACTGGTGAAGGAGTCCCACAGGAAAGGTTAAAATAAGGCTTGAAAAGTGTGTGTGCTCTCTCTGATGTCCTAGAACATATTAATGGCAGTTGGAATCCGAACTTCGAAGCTAGGAGAAGAGGATGAAGCCCACGTTAGAGGCTGCCCAAGTCTACGAATTCCTGGACCAGTGCTCCTCTGCCTTGGCCGTGAAACCACAGGGTCACTATAGTTGTGAGTGCTCAGTACCAGGCCCTCCCAGCCCCCACGCTCCCTCCTGCAGGGGCTGTCTCCACCTGCCCCCGGTGGTCTGAGGTCTGTCTCGGGTGTGGGGCTCTCTGCAACAGGCGCCTATTGTCTGCTGGCCTGAGTGCACCTGTAGAGCTCCGTCCCAGCCCGGTGAGTCAGCTCTTGGCAGGCCGTGGGACAGCCACTCCACATCTTCTTAAGCTTGAAAGAAGACCTTTCTTTTCGCTTTTCTCCCCCTTCCTCCCTCTGCTCTCCGTGAAGTGGTCATCTCCGCAGGGCAGCCGAGAACAGCATTCTCTGCCAGGATTTCTTGAGTCTTCTTGGTTAGAAGACAGGGTGAGGCCTGGGAAACAAAGACAAGGCAGCCGAGTGCTGGCCAAAGCCCCTGAGCTGCTTGAGGGCACTGCTCATGCCTCCAGACTCCCTGCTCTCAGTGGGGGCACCTAAGTCAGGGCAAGTGCAGCCACACTTCAGTTATCCAGAGCCTCCACAATGTTCAACAGCCTCGACCATCCAGACTGAGATCTGGGATCAGAAGACTTTCTTTAGCTTTTGAAGTCTCTTTTCTATTCAGTTCAGTTCGGTCGCTCATCATGTCCAACTCTTTGCGACCCCATGAACTGCAGCACGCCAGGCTTCCCTGTCCATCACCAACTCCTGGAGCTTGTTCAAACTCATGTCCATCGAGTCACACTTAGTATTTATTTTTATTTATTTGGTTGTACTGGGTCTCAGTTGCATGTGGGATCTTAGCTGAGGCATGCAGAATCTTTTAGTTGTGGCTTTCACATGCCACAACTGACCTGCAGGGATGGAACCAGAGCCCTCTATATTGGGAGTGTGGAATCTTAGCCAGTGGACCACCAGGGAAGGCCCCAAATGGCTTCTGAAGAGACTAAGGATGCTCCCAAGAGTTGTCTGACAAGAGTCTGACAATTAAACTTTACTGATCTACTTTTCCCCTACCTGAATCAGAACCTATCTGCTCTTACCTTACACACTAGTCTCGTATGCTTGGTTATCTAGCTTACATATGTGTTCAAGTTTTAAAGTCAGAATGGGGGGAATAGCCATTAAGAATATTTTCATTGACAGTAAAAGGTATCAAGTGAAGATATAAACAAAAAAAAAAAGGAGACCCAAGAACTCAGAATTCAGGGTAGGGGCAAAGAAAAGGACATGTCCCACTTTCTAGGGGCAGCACTATGTTTCAATTACAATAGAGGATGTTTTCAATGGGAACCCTGGGTCTTTAGTGGAAAACTGGATTATGATCAATCTCTGTTTAAGAAGATTTGAGAAAGTGTGATATATATGTTTTTGTAAGAACTTTCAAAGAATATAATTTCATATTTCTTTGTGTTTTTGACATTTAAAGAATTAAGTAAATGAGAGTTAATAAAGACAAACAAAGTGATTTAGACCAATGCTCCCACTGAGAACAAGCAGAACAGCTGGACAAAATAGTTTTAAAATCTCCCTAAAGGCATCAGGAAGCTAACAAGACAGAAATGAATTTCCAGACCACACCTGAGACCTGGAAAAGTAAAAGTGGCATTTAGGGCCATTTGTCCCCTAAGAGTGTTTGCCCATTTTGGAGGAGGTCTGCTGAAAGTCCAAAAAGCTAAACAATTCTTTTGACAGCCTTATGCAACTAGGAGGATTGGAGCTCCAGGCTTATCAAGAGGTAAGACTTAGTGAACCCTATCTCTTTGGGCAAACACCACAAGAAAGCTCTACCCTAGGAGTTAGGGGTAAGCCAGAAGAAGACAGCTCAGTTTCCAACCATTCAGCCCTTAAAATTGAAGAAGGTGATTCTGTATTGCTCGTGCCCCAGGCACCTGACAGACACAAATGTGAATCATTTCTGAAGGATGGTAACATCATTCTGAACCTCAGATTCTTTTTACAAACAAGACTATAAATGTTATGTCCAATGCATAATCGAAAATACCCATATACGCGAGGAGTCAGATAACAAAATTTCTAAAATTTTTAAAGTCAGAAACGATAAGTAGAAACAGATCCAGAAAGGCTACATGTATTAGAGTTATCAGTAAAGATTTAAAGTAACTATGCTTGCTATGTTCCAGGAGATTGTTGCGGTTACACTTGCTGTTTAACAAATTATCTCCAGAACTTAGTGGTATAAACAACGATTTTTTTGTCTTGTGATTTTGTGAGATTTTGTGAGTCAGGAGTTCAGGAGGGGCTCAGCTGGGCAGTTCTCACTCAGGGTCTTTCATACAGTTGCTGTCAGATGTCAGCTGGGGCTGGACAGCCAAAGCGGCTCCCTCACATGGCTGGCAGTTGGCAGTGGTCATTGGCTGTGAGCCTGGCTAGTGTTGTTGACCAGAGTCCTATGCATGGCCTCTCCAGCATGCAGTTTCAGGGTAGTTGGATATCTTACATGACAGTTGAATTCCTCCAGAGTGAATGTCCCAAAAGAGCTAGGCAGAAGATGCAGGGCCTTCTCTGATGTTAGCCTCACAAATCACACAAGCGTCACTTCTGGTAAATTCTGTTGGGCACAAAGAAGTGACTTAGAACAGTCCAGATTCTAGTCCAGATTCAGTCCAACGGAGAGAAAACACAGACCTCCCCCCACGACTCAATGGGAGGAATGTTGAAAATTTTGCAGTCAAGTTTTTTTTAGCTCATCTTTTTTTGTTTGTTTAACTTTAATTATTTTTAATTGGAGGATAATTGCTTTACAACATTCTGTTGATTTCTGCAGTGGGATTTTAAAACCTCCACAGAGGCAAAAAAGGTAAATTGCTCTAGTTGAGAAAATTCCTGCAGATGGACCTCTTGTGAGCAATGAGATAGTCTAGGCTTTATCCAAATGAACCGTGCATCACCCCCAGGAGAATCTGAACATCTTCACAGCACAAGGCACTGCTAGAGATGGTCAAGATAAAGTGGGTGTCCCAGCTTCATATCCACATTGACAATGATATCTCCTTCCCCTCACATCTCCTGAGGCCTCTGCTTTCCCCCCAGGTGGCAAGGAAACTTCTCAGAAAGCCCGAGAATCTTAAAAACATGCAGTGGCAGAATTAGAAATTATCTCGTGTGTAGTATCTATCTACCCAGGGGCTCCCCAAACCCAGCTGATGATTTAGGGCACCTTCTAAAATGTAAGATTCTCAGACTGGGTCAAGAGACTCACAACTTTGAGATCTGCCAGGGACTAGAATCTAAAATAGTCCAGGAACTTCTTTTATCAAGAATAAAGACAGGAAATCCAATAGAAAAAAAAAAATGAGCCAAAAAATAAGAACAGGCAAGCCATGAAAGAGGAAACACAATGGCCAAGGATATGAAAAGATGGGCAAATTCATGAGTCAGCAGAGAGATGCTTCAAACAACAGTATGCCTATCCACACCCAACTGAAGCACAAAGTAGAAAGGTGGATTATACCTGCTATGGGGAGATAAGACTCCTGTGTCCCGTGGGTTGGAGGATAAGCTTATATATCCATCCTGAGAGCAGCTATCTGACTGTATTTAGTGAAACTAAGTATGCACACACCCCACATCCCAGAATTCCACAAATGAGTATAGAGTCTGGAATAATGATTATATAGGGTGAAAAGAGGACACGTACAGGGTGCTTGTGACAGCAAAATCTAGGGTAGTGGGGAGTTGGAGTTAGCATAAGGATCCATCTCAGGGGGAGTGGATAAGTAAGATGTGTCTCCCTTCCACATGGTGGGCAGAAACAAACCAGATGTATACCAGGCTGCATGGATCTTTGTTTAAATATTTGTTTATTTACCTGGCTGTGCCAGCTCTTAGTTGCAGATGCAAGATCTTTGATCTTTGTTGCAGCATGCGGGATCTTTTCAGCTGCAGCTTGTAAGCTCTCAGCTGTGGCATGTGGGATCTAGTTCCCCGAACAGAAACTGAACCTGGGCCCCTGCATTGGGAGTGCAGAGAGTTAGCCACTGGACCACCAGGGAAGTCCCACAGATATTAACAGAAGTGTTAAATGAAAAAAGAAAAGAAAGAAATAGAGGAGGGTTATAGCATATCACTATTTATGTAAATGATAAAACATACAGAAAACAATACGATCCAGTACACAAAGACGTATATTTCAAGACCACTATCAGGCACATAGAATGAGGGTCTGGAGACAGGGGTTGGGGCTGGTGGGAAATGGGAGTGGAAATTGGATGAAGGAGAAAAATAAAATGAAAAATAATGTTAAAGGAGGCTTTGAACAGAACGACAGTGGTAATTAGTTCAATTGTCCACATCTGGGATAAAAATAAATATGTAGATTTCTAGACTGAGCTTCAGATGACTTGCTGTGAGTCCAAATTATGGGTCCTAGTGATTCTGCTAATGTCCTCTGAAACATCCGAGACAGGTGTCATCAGTGGCTACCTGAATACATCCAGTGATGCAGAGTTCATTCCTGTACTAAGTATTAGAAAGTACTTCTTATTATATTATACTGTTAAATTATATAGTACAACATTTATATATCATAATTATACTATTATAATACAATTCAGTTCTAACAATTAGAAAGGGCTTCCTGAGGCCAAAATTCATTTCCGTGTACCCCCTAAACCATTGATCCAAGTTTTATTCTTTGAAGTAAATACGGTAATCAGGTCCCTCCTGCTTCCACATGCCAGCCCTTCAGTGACCCTCTCTCTTTAGCACCCACCCTACCTCCACTCTAGCCAAGCTGTCCCCTCAGGTCTGATCTAGCTCCGGGTGCTTTCCCTCAAACAAGGCTCTCTCAGAGAGGTGTCCCATTCTGGGTACAACCTGACCAACACAGAGTATAAAAGGACATACACCTCCTTCAGCCTGGGTCCTATGCTCCTATTAATATAACCTCAGATTACAGTTGCTTTTTTCTAAGCATTTCTCAGTGAATTTATGGTCAGCCAAACTTCTAGACCCAAAGATGGAGGCCTGCTCCATCCATTTTCCTCTACTCATCAAAGACTCACACACATACACTCATATACACATTTGGCCAATGAACCATGCACTAGTATTTGGCCAAGAGTTCCTTTCACCGGATTTTGAACATGAACTTTCAAAACAGAGTTTGTTTCCGCACCCTCTCCACCCCCAGTGCCACCTGAGGTGCATCCTTCTCCCTCCACACAAACCTGGCCAAGACGGTTTGGGAGGGGCCCCACTTCCCAGCATCGCATCCTCCCTGGCTCTCAGTGCCTCCTAGAGTGTAAAGTCACAGGGTCCTTCCTCTCCTGGAGTTCAGGATGCCTATCACCCATGGGTCCACCGTCCTTGGGTTCACTGCTGAGCAAGCATTCACGGTGACAAGCCAGTGTCATTTCTGCTGTTGCTTGCATAAGCAAGGATCCCACTCACCTCGGACAAATTTATTCAACAATCATGTTTTATGAGCATGTTCGGGGCCAGACCTTGTGCTAGACACTGGGAACACAAAGGAATACACCCCAGCTCCTGCCCTGGAGGAAATGCACAAAGACTTGATCACCACTGGCTGCCATGATGGCTTGTGATTAGGCGGTTACTCAAGTTGAGGCCGTGGGGCTGGCCACTTCTGCAGGTTTTCTCTCTGCCAATGTCACAACCTCTATCAGGAGCATGCCCTCCCATACAACCAGCTCTGGGTTCTGAGACCTGCAGAGCCTTAATCTGAGGGGATAGCCTGAGCAAGTGTCCCCAGAGGCATCACTTCTAGTCCCAAGCATCTCGGGTACACTCAATCAAGGATTTCCTAGGCAAGAATACTGGAGTGGGTTGCCATTTCCTCCTCCAGGGGATCTTCCCGACCCAAGGATTGAACCCGCATCTCCTGTGCCTCCTGCGTTGCAGGTGGGTTCTTTACCACTGAGCAGCCTCAAAGGGAAGTAAACTGCAGCTGGGAATGGTTGAGCAGAACCAAGATACCAGCCCAGGCTCTTCGTAGGTTGCCCTGAGCACGCCCTCCCCCTGCCACCTCCCCACCCCTCCCCCACTTCTGTCCGCTGTTCTCAGAAAGGGAACGAAGTTGGGGGGGACCTTCCTCTGTATCAAGCCCTGCACTGAGAGGACTCCCACCTGAGTCCTGACTTCCCCCCAGGGCTTGTCTCCACTCGGGGGTCAGAAATGAGCACAGTGAGCCGTGCCCTGGTGAGAGATAAGGTTCCTGGGCATTAAGTTCAGAAGAGAGGCCACCCAGCTGTGGACAATGGTGAAACTGTGTGAAATGGTGAATTTACAGAGAACTTCGCAGCTTTCCGGCCCCTTCTCCTCTCACCTCCTGTGAACTGGCAGGCAGGGAGGCGGCGGCGCTGGCCAGAGAGGACAGTTGAGGCCTGGGGTGAGCAGGTCCCCACTCCCAGCCGCCTCCATCAGGGCAGGATGCATGAGCTCTGGAAGACTCTGTGGGTCCCCCAGATCTGTTTTCTTTTTAAACTAATTTATTCATTCATTTATTTAGCTGCAGGTCCTAGTGCTAGCATGCAGGGTCTTTAATTGCAGCCCATGAGATCAGTTCTCTGACCAGGGATCGAACCCAGGACTCCTGCATTGGGATTGCAGTCTTAGCCACTGGACCACCAGGAAAGTCTCTCTTTTTTCTTTTAATTGATTTTTGTTGGAGTATTTAGTTGCTTTACACTGTTGTGTTAGTTTCCGATGTACAGCAAAGTGATTCAGTTATATGTATACATATATCCCTCCTTTGGCTTTCTTTGTCATTTAGGTGGCCACAGAGTATTGAGTAGAGTTCCTTGGGCCATGCAGGAGTCTCCTATTACTTATCTATTTTATACATTGTATCAATAGTGTGTAAATGTCAACCTCAAACTCCAAATTCATTCCACTACTCCTTTCCCCTCTGGTATCTTTGTGTTTGTTCTCTACATTCTGTGTCTCTATTTCTTCTTTGCAAATAAGATCATCTATACCATTTTTCTAGATTCCACATATATGCATTAATATATGATACCTGTTTTCCTCTTTCTGATTTATTGCACTTTGTAGGATACTCTCTAGGTTCATCCATCTCTGCAAATGACCCAATTTCATTTCTTTTTATGGCTGAGTAATATTCCATTGTATGTATATATCACATCTTCTTTATCCATTCCTCTGTTGATGGGCATTTAGGTTGTTTTGTCTTGGCTACTGTAGATAGTGCTTCATCGAACACTGGGGTGTATGTGTCTTTTTGAACTACGATTTTCTCTGGGTACATGCCCAGTAGTGGGTTGCTGGGTCATATGGTAGTTCTATTTTTAGTTTTTTAAGGACCCCCCCATACTAATTTCCATAGTGGCTGTATCAGGTTACATTCCCACTAACAGTGCAAGAGGGTTCCCTTTTCTCCACATCCTCTAGAGCATTTGTTGTTTGTAGATACTGGGATGACGGCTGTTCTGATCCACAGGAGATGGTACCTCATTGTAATTTTGATTTGCATTTCTCTAATAATTAGTGATGCTGAGCATCTTTTCATGTGTTTGTTGGTGTCCATCACCCAGATCTGTTTTCTGCAGACGGGGGACCCGGGCTTAGCCAGGGTGGGGAGGCTGGGCCTGGCCTTGCTGGCAGCACCTCTCTGCACTGGGGCGCAGGGGCCCAGAAGTGAAGAGTGAGCAGCAGGTAGCCCCGCAGGCCTGAGAAGCAGCACACAACCTGGGCACACTCAAGCCCTGGGCCCCAAGAGCCACCTCCACTCACCCCACAGCTCAGCCAGGGACCAGGGACGGCAGGGGGCCCCTCAGTCTCACAAGCCCAGCTCTTCCAGTTCACATCCCCTCACCCCAGGACCCCAGCCTCTTCTCTGAAGTGTGGGCAGCAGTTTGACATACTCCACGGGGGTCTGCCAGGAGATGCAGGTCGTGGACCGAACCCCTCTGCATAGATACTCCAGGGTGGAGGAAGGTAGGGCTGTTCTGGTCCAGGGTCCCGCAGACCTTCCACCCCCACCCAGAAAGTGCCTCCAGTCAAATTCGCTGACCTCTTGGAGCCCCAGCCCCCTTGACTGGCGTATGGAGGCCTCTGAGCTAGGTGAGGTGGTGCGGGTGGCATGTTCCGGAGGCAGTCAGCACATGGCCAGAGCGCAGAGCGCGATGAATGTGAGGAGCTGTTATTGTTGTCGTCAGTATTACTGCTCAGTTCTAGGCCACTCCCCACCACTGTCTGAGGTTGGGGGCATTCTGTTAAGGTCTGAAAGACCAACGCCCCATGTGAGAGTCCCAGAGAGCTCCCCACAGGGAGTGGTTCTTTCTGATGTGGCTCAGAGATAAAAGAGACAGTCCTGATATTTGGGGGTGGGGGGTGGGGGGGGACACGTGATCTTGAGATGTGGGGGTGGGGAGGGGGAGTGTGTGATGTGGTTCAGCCACAGAAACACCACCCTGCAGCCAGCAGAGAGATGCCACAGGGGACTCAACGTGGAAAAGGAGTAGAGGAGGCCTTGTCGGCCACTCCATCTCAGAGGCCTGGTTCTCTGAGCATATTCCCTTGCAGCATTTAAACCTTCCAGCCTTGTCTCTGCCACAGTAGGGAATGAAGGGCCAGGGCCTGTGTTCCTCCATCACTCATCCACTCCCTCCTTCCTTCGTTCACCTGGGCTGCACTGAGCATCCCTCGTGAGTCCAGGTACCAAGTTAAGGATTGAGGGTCGACAGGACACTCCTGCCCTTGGCTTGCTCTTCCTTGAGCAGCCTCACCCTTCTCCCCAAGATCAATGTGGGAAGGACCAGAATCTGGTGAGAGAACCCCAAAATGTCAGGGTCTTATGGGCCAAGCTGCCCCTCTCTGTCAGGAGGATATTTCCTGTGCCAGTCTTGGAAGTTCCGGGACTCACTTTCATTAAAGCAGGTGGCATTTCCTTACTGTCTCGTTGCCCATCAGGGAAAAGAAGTGCCCCTTTCTCTTCCCCGATTCTGACAGTGGCCTTCCAGCCCCTCAAGATCTGGTCCCTCCTACCCCTCTGACCTCTTCTGCCACTACTGCCCTTCTTACTCATTCCATTCCAGCCCCTTTGCTCTTCTTCCTATCAATCAGCTCGGCTACGACCCCAGGGCCTTTGCACATGCCGTTCCCTCTTATGCAACGCTTTCCCTGCATTTTGCACATGGCTCCCTCTTTCAGGTCTTTACTCAAATGTTATCTTCTCCGTGTGGCCTTCCCACCTCCCTGTTACAATCACATCACCTGCTGACACCCATGATCCTATCCCTTATCCCTTCTCACCACCCTCCAATATACTTATTTTGCTGTTTTCACCTTCCACTAGAATGCCAGCTCCATGAGGTCAAGAACCTCGGTCAGTTTTGCCTGAGGGCCTGGCACATAGTGTATGCTCAGTAAAAATGCTGACCAGGAAAGGAGGGAACCACCTAGAGAGCTACATACCCTGAGGCGACCTTAGCCCTGATGGGGGATGTTAAGAGTCCAGTAAATCCTACTGGGTGCTGACCTGCAGCCAGGAGCACAAGAATGGGAGAGTTGCTATGCAGAGTGCTAAGTGAAGAATCAATGGGGTCGTGCCCCTTGCACCCTCAGGGCCCCACATTCTGGCTGCAGTTTGATGTGTCTGTGTTACCGACTGAGATGAAGCATTTCCCCAAACCCAACTCAAATCTCATCCCAAAGGAAGCCTGTTCTATTAGCGCCCCTGACCTTAGCTGGCTTTCTGCCCAGTCTTTCAGCCTCAGCTCAGGGAGATGCCCCTGCGAGAAGCAGCAAAGAATGCAATGAGGAGACGTTGCCTAACTGACACCTCCTGTGTGCCAGGCATGTCCCATGCTCTTTCCCTCCACAGCAGCCCATTTTACAGATAAAGAAACTGAGGTCCAGAGAAATTATATACCTTGCCCAGTGTCACAGAACGAAGTGAGGGAGCAGAACTCTCACCCGGGGTTCTGACCTCTTGCACTTCCTCCAATCCCAGAGGCCATGGGAGGGACTTCATTAGGTTCAGCTGGAAGTGTGGATTGGGGACTCTGTAGAGGGGTCCCCGTGGGGCATCCCTGGGTAGTAGGGTGGGCTGAGAAGGCCTGGGTCCTCATGGACGCTGCCAACACTTTCGCTCCAGCGGCAGGGTGAAGGCCCCACCCTGGGTGGGCAGCGGGAGTGCCTCAAGGCCATCTCCGGGGTCAGGGCCGGCTTGCTCGGCTCCCGCTGGCTGCCAGCTCCCTCTGCTGGACCCAGACCCAAGGACGCATTCAGACACGGGGACGCCGCTGTCTGTCTGCACTTAGGCTCTGGCAGCCCCTCCCTCTCGCCTGTGGGCAGTCACACGTGGGGCATCTGCTGGGTTCCCCCAGTATCTGGTGAGGGATACTCCAAAGGACCTTCTCTGGAGGACCTGGGAGCCTCACTCTGGGGGAGAGAACAGGGGATAGGTTCCAATCCCAGCCACCACCGTGCTCCGCTCAGACATAGCCATGGTCTCTACGGTCGGGGCTCCCTGAGAATAGGGACCATTCTGTCATCAGACTAGAAACTCCCTAAGGGCAAGGGCCCTGCTGTCCTCCTCAGACTGGGAGCTACCTGTGGGCAGGGGCTGCCTCCCCTCTTCAGACTGAATGCTCCTGAGTCGTGGGGCTGCTCCCCTGCGATATAAACCCACCTAACACCCCCCTCACCCCAGTACCCTGGATCACCTTCTCAGCGGCCTGGCCCCTCCTGGCTCTGGGCACCTGTTCCTGCCACACTCCCCGCTCCCCAGACTCCCCTTCCCCACCTCCAGAGCTGAGCTGAGTCTAGGCAGTGCTGGCAAGCGCCACTCTGACCTCAGCAGCCCCAGAGGCGACTCGGTGAGTGGCCTAAGAGCTGTGCCAGGAATGGGACGTGACTGCCCCCCCGAACTCAGCTGCAGGCTCGGCCATGGGGAAAGCGATACCTCGGAGAGGTGGAGCGACCAATGACATCAGCCTACGTGACTGTCGGCCCAGCTCTCCCCTCTGCCCTCCACCCCCCACCCACACTGCCTGCCGACCACACTGACCTTCAGCTCAGGGGCACAGGCCTTTCTACGTGCCTACCCCAAGGACAGGGGCAGTACCCAGGGGGAGGGGCTGCTCTAGGACTCCTTGTCTTCGCGTGAGTAAGGGGACCAAGGAGGCCACAGGTCCCAGCCCTCTCCGGCCCTGGCTTCTGGGGCAGGAGACAGCCGCTTCCTGGGTGACCCCTTCCCCCTCTGCTGGCAGTCCCGCCCCGAGGGAATTGAGCGATCTCTTGGCTCCACTGTGGATCTTCCTCTTGAGTGCCTGGCAGGCCTCCGGGGACTGGAGGCCAACGTAGAGGGCACCTGGTTCCCCACCCAGGCCTGCTGACAGAGGAGGCAGGCCTGCATCTCTATGGGGGCAAAACCTCAGCCAGACCGGACAGGGCAGGCTGTCTTAAGGAGTCAAGTTCGCCCACCTTCGATGGCCACCACTTGCCCCTGAGATGCCTTCCGGAGAATCCCGTTGCTGCAACAGCTCTTCTCAAATACCCCCGAACCCCCACCCTAAAGATGCCGGTTCCAGAGGTTGGGCAGACCAGCAAGAGATGCTTCAAAGTAGACCAGCAGTTGCCAGGCTTGTTTCATTGTGCACCCTTATCGGGAAATGTGATATGAATACGTTCTCAGTATATGTGCATTTCTTTAAAATTATATGCATTGAGGCCAACATCACAGCTAGCCTGAGGTATAATACTAGTCAGGGCAAGTAACAAATCAGCAGAACAGCACAACACTTAACAGGGATATCCAGGAACAAGAAAGCCAGAGTGAGCCTAGATAAGCTCCCATACATCTCTGGGGGTATGGAAGGCTGTGTGTACACTAAGAGGAGACTGAAGAGGGCCTCAGCTATCAGCCCATCCCTGGCTAAGCACGCCGAGACTAACAGTTGGGGCAGACTCTTAAATTGCTAAATCTTGAATGTGTTCCCCAACCCACACACAAAAGCATTGGCAGAGGATGCAAGCCTAACTGGATCAAGGCATTTAAGCACAATTTCTGACCAGTCATTGGTAGAACTCTAAGCTTTGCTGACCTGGGGCAATTCCTAGGAAGCCAGATTTAAAAATAAAAAGAAGAATTTTAAAAATAAATTAAGCAGAGGCAGCAGGAGCCTCACACTGTGAGGAAGACATTCCATAGAATTCGTCTGGGCACGTCACTCCACAAACAAACAACACATACAGAACTCAACAGCAACAACCCTGGTCATGACCATGAGGAGTCAGAGTTCAGAGTTGCTACAACTCATTGTCTAAAATGTCCAGTTTTCCAATAAAATTTTTTAAAATGTCCAGTTTGCAACAAAAAAATTACAAGGCATGCAAGGAAACAGGAAAACGTGATCCGTTCAGAGGGAAATAAGTGGTTGATAGGAACTGTCTCTGTGGTGGTCCACATGCTGCACTTATCAGCCAAAGACTTTAAAGCAGTTATTACAGAGAACTAAAAGAAACCATGTGTAAAGAAACCATGTGTAAAGAATTAAAGGAAAAACAATTGACTCATCAAATAGAGGATATCAGTAGAGAGACAGAAATTGTGTGTATGTGTGTGCATGTGTGTGTGTGTGTGTACGAAATCAAATGGAAATTCTGGAATTGAAAAGTAAAATAACTGAAATTAAAAATTCACTAGAGGAACTTCCCTGGTGACCCAGTGGTAAAGAATCTACCTGCCACTGCAGGGGTCACAGGTTCAATTCCTGGTCCGTGAAGATTCCATATGCCGTAGAGCTATTAAGCCCACGAGCCACAAACTACTGAGCCCGCTGTTCTCTAGAGCCTGTGATCTACAAGAGAAGGCACTGCAATGAGAAGCCTGAGCATTGCAACAAAAAATAACCCCCTCTCACTGCAACTAGAGAAAGCCCCCAGGCAGCAACAAAGACACATCACAGCCAAAAATAAAATGAAGAGTATCTTTTTAAAAAAATTCACTAGAGAGGTTCAATAGCGTCTTTGAGCTGGAATAATAAAGAACCAGCAACCTTAAAGATAGATCAATTGAGATTATTTGATTTAAAGAACAAAAAGAAAAGAGGAATGAAAAAAGTGAACAGAGCCTTGAGTTCTTGTGTACCATTAAACACACTATACACTTAATGGGAGTTCAAAAAGAGGAGAGAATTAGACAGAAAAAAAATTTTTTTGAAGAAATAATGGTCCAAAAATCCCCAATGTTTTGATGAAAACCATTAATTTACACTTCTAAACAAAGCCCAAGTAGATAGTAAAACTGCTGAAAGAGACAGAGAAAATCTTGAAAGCAGTAAGAGGAAAATGATACATCATGCAAGGGAACCACAGTAAAGTGAAAGTGAAAGTCTCTCAGTTGTGTCCAACTCTTTGAGACCCCATGGACTATACAGTCCATGGAATTCTCCAGGCCAGAATACTGGAGTGGGTAGCCGCTCCCTTCTCCGGGGGATCTTCCCAACCCAGGGATGGAACCCAGGTCTCCCGCATTGCAGGTGGATTCTTTACCAGCTGAGCCACAAGGGAATCCCAACCAAGGTAAAGTTAACAGGTGATTTTGTATCAGAAACAAGAGAAGCCAGGAGTGAACTGGCATATTCAAGTAATGAAAGAAAAAAATACTGTCAATCAAGAAGTCTCTGTCCAATAAAATTATCTTTCAAAAATGAAGATGAAATAAAGATAATTGCAGAAAACACAGCATGAGAATTTGTCGCTTATAGGCCTGCCTTAAAAAAAAAAAAACTAAATGTGGGCTTCCCTGGTGATCCAGTGGTTAAGAAACCACCTTACAATGCAGGGAACACAGGTTCGATCCCTGATCTGGGAAGATCGCACATGACGTGGAGCAATTACCCCCACGTGCCCTAGAGCCCGTGCTCTGCAATAAGAGAAGCCGCGCAGTGAGAAGCTCGCATACCACCGCGAAAATTAACCCCCCCACTTGCCACAACTAGAGAAAGCCCACATGCAGCAATGCAGCCAAAAATACTACTACTAAAGGACATCCTTGGGGTAAAAGGAAAGGACGCAATAGTAACTTGAATCCACATGAAGAACCAGCACTAAGGAAGGCAACTGTAGAAGTAAGTTAAATACAAAGACACTACAAACATATTTTTCTCTTTTACTCTCTTAATCAAGTTAAAAAACGGTTGTCAGGTTAATAACAGAAACAGAGAATAGAGGGACTTCCCTGGTGGTCCAATGGTTAAGAATCACCTTTCAATGAAGGGAATGCGGGTTCCATCCCTGGTCTGGGAACTAAGCTCCCACACGCCAAGGGGTCACTAAGGCCAAATAACACAAGAAAAGATCCTGAGGACACACAAAGATTCTGTGTGCCACAACTAAGACTCGACACAGCCAGATAAACAAATAAAATTTTTTTTTAAAAAAGGGAGAGAAAAGATTTATACTGGAGAAAGGAAAGGACACCAGACGGTAACTTGAATTCACAGAAGAAAATGAAAAAAGTACCAGACATGATAATAGATGTGGGTTGATATAAAAAATTCTATAAATATATTTTTTCCTTTCTTGTCTTAAATTTTTAACAAGATATAAGATTATATAAAGCAATAATTATAACACTATTACTGGGTTTATAACATATATGGATATAATTTGTGACAATTATAGCACAAAGGGTAAGTGAGGGAATCGAGCTATATTAGAGCAAAATTTTGATAATTTAGTAGAATTGAGTTAGTATTAATCTGAAGTATATTGTGATAAATTACATATTGTAATGGAACTGAGGTTAATAACTCAAAAATGTAATAAAGAAACAATAGCAAAGTTATTAAAAAGCACATTAGGAAAGTATTTAGCACAAAAGAAGACATGAAACATATAGAAAAGAAAATTTTGTGAGAAATCCAGCTATATCAATAATTATACTAAATATGAATAACTTAAACAAGCAGATTAAATGTGGATGACTTAATCACTATCGGACCAGATTGGAAAAAAAAAAGATTCAATTTTACACTCCTTACAACAGATATTTTAAATGCACAGACACAAATAGGTTGAAAGCAAAAGAATGAAAAAATATACGCCATGTAAACTGTAACCATATGAGAAGTAGAGTATCTACACCAACATTAGATAAAATGGACTTTAAGACCAAAAAATATACTAAAGGCAGAGATATTTTGTAATGATGAAAGGGTCAGTTCATCAAAATGATATAATAATGAGCATCTAACAATGGAGCCCCAAAATACATGAACAAAGCCTGACAGAATTGAAGGGAGAAATAGAGAATTCCACGATAGTAGCTAGATAGACAAACTTCTGCACAGGAGAAAACATTTGCAAATGATATTACTGATAAAGGGTTAATATCCAAAATATATAAATAGCTCACGTAACTCAACATGAAAAAGAAAAAAGGAAATCTAGTTTAAAAATGGGTAGAAGACCTGAATAGACATTTTTCCAAAGAGGAAATTCAGATGGCCAGCAGGCACATGAAAAGATCTTCAACATCATTAATCATCAGAGAAATGCAAATTAAAACCACAATGAGATATCACCTCATACCTGTCAGAATGGTGACATCAAAAAGAACGTAAGTGAGAAATACTGGAGAGAATATGGAGAACAGGGCACCCTGTAAACTGTTGGTGGGAATGTAAATTGGTGCAGCCACTGTGAAAAACAGTATGAGGTTTTCTCAAAAAAGCTAAAACTAGAACAACCATGTGACCCAGCAACTCCACTCCTGGATATATATCTGAAAAAAATGGAAACACTAATTCAAAAAGATATATGCAACTCAATGTTCACAGCAGCATTATTTACAATTGCCAAGATATGGAACCAACCTTAGTGTTCATCAATAGATGAGTGGATGAAGAAGATGTATTGTGTATATATATATATACACACACACATATATGTTATATGTATATACACAATGGAATAGTACTCAGCCATAAAAAGGAATAAAATTTTGCCTTTTGCAGCAACATGGATGGACTTGGAAGGTATTATGCTAAAAGTGAAATAAGTAAAACAGAGAAAGACAAATACTATATGGTATCACTTATATGTGAAATCTAAAAAAATAAAACAAATTAGTGAATATAACAAAAAAGAAACAGACTCACAGATACAGAGAACAAACTAGTGGTTACCAGCGGGGAGAGGCAAGAGGGGAGGGGCAAAATGGGTTTGGGGATTAAGAGGTACAAACTTAATGTATAAAGTAAGCTACAAGGATGTGTGGTGCAACATGGGGAACATAACCAATATTTTATAATAACTATAAATGGGGCATAAACTTTAAAAATTGTGAATCACTGTGTCATACATCATAACTTATAAGATATTGCACATCAACTATTCAACAAGAAAATTTTAAAATTAAAAAATTTAAGTGGATAAATAAAAACCAAAAGAAAAAAAATTTTTTTTAATTTTTAGTATATGCCTTTCAAAGTACTAGGGGAAAAACTCAAGAACATGCAACCCATACAGGAAAAAAAAAAAGGAAAAACAAGAGTATTTGAAGATTTCAGAACTCTACTTTCAATAATGTGTGGAACAACTAGCCAGAAAATCAGCAAGGATATACAAGACTTGAACAATACTATCAAACAAATTAATCTGCCATGTATTAGAACATTCTGCCCAACAATGGGTGAAGAATCTGCCTGCAATGTGGGAGACCTGGGTTCAATCCCTGGGTTGGGAAGATCCTCTGGAGAAGGGAACGGCTACCCACTCCAGTATTCTGGCCTGGAGAATTCCATGCACTATATAGTCCATGGGGTCACAAAGAGTCAGACACGACTGAGTGACTTACACTTTCATACTTTCACCCAAAAACAGCAGGATTATACATTATTTTCAAGGGCACAAAGAATATTCACCAAGATAGACAATATGCTAGGCTATAGAACAAGTCTCAATAAATTGAAAAGGATTAAAATCACACAAAATATGTTCTCTAACCAAATAGAATTAAATGAGAAATCAGCAACAGGAGAAAATTTGGGAAATCCCCAACTCTTTGACATGAAACAACATATTTCTAAACAACTCGTGGGTTAAAAAGGAAATCCCAAGGCAAATTTTAAAATATTCTGAACCAAATGACCACACATAATACCAAAATTTATAGAGTGCAGTTAAAGCAGTGCTTAGCAGTGCTTAGCAGAATTTATAGCTTTAAAAACTTATACTAGAAAAAGATGCCAAATCAAGAACTGAACTTCTTCTTCTTCTTTTTTTTTTTTTTTTATTAGTTGGCGGCTAATTACTTCACAACATTTCAGTGGGTTTTGTCATACATTGCTATGAATCAGCCATAGCGTTACACGTATTCCCCATCCCGATCCCCCCTCCCACCTCCCTCTCCACCCGATTCCTCTGGGTCTTCCCAGTGCACCAGGCCCGAGCACTTGTCTCATGCATCCCACCTGGGCTGGTGATCTGTTTCACCATAGATAATATACATGCTGTTCTTTCGAAACATCCCACCCTCACCTTCTCCCACAGAGTTCAAAAGTCTGTTCTGTACTTCTGTGTCTCTTTTTCTGTTTTGCATATAGGGTTATCATTACCATCTTTCTAAATTCCATATATGTGTGTTAGTATGCTGTAATGGTCTTTATCGTTCTGGCTTACTTCACTCTGTATAATGGGCTCCAGTTTCATCCATCTCATTAGAACTGATTAAAATGAATTCTTTTTAATGGCTGAGTAATATTCCATGGTGTATATGTACCACAGCTTCCTTATCCATTCGTCTGCTGATGAGCATCTAGGTTGCTTCCATGTCCTGGCTATTATAAACAGTGCTGCGATGAACAGTGGGGTGCACGTGTCTCTTTCAGATCTGGTTTCCTCAGTGTGTATGCCCAGAAGTGGGATTGCTGGGTCATATGGCAGTTCTATTTCCAGTTTTTTAAGAAATCTCCACACTGTTTTCCACAGCAGCCGTACTAGTTTGCATTCCCACCAACAGTGTAAGAGGGTTCCCTTTTCTCCACACCCTCTCCAGCATTTATTGCTTGTAGACTTTTGGATAGCAGCCATCCTGACTGGCATGTAATGGTACCTCATTGTGGTTTTGATTTGCATTTCTCTAACAACGAGTGATGTTGAGCATCTTTTCATGTGTTTGTTAGCCATCTGTATGTCTTCTTTGGAGAAATGTCTGTTTAGTTCTTTGGCCCATTTTTTGATTGGGTCATTTATTTTTCTGGAATTGAGCTTCAGGAGTTGCTTGTATATTTTTGAGATTAATCCTTTGTCTGTTTCTTCATTTGCTATTATTTTCTCCCAATCTGATGGCTGTCTTTTCACCTTACTTATAGTTTCCTTTGTAGTGCAAAAGCTTTTAAGTTTCATTAGGTCCCATTTGTTTAGTTTTGCTGTTATTTCCAATATTCTGGGAGGTGGGTCATAAAGGATCTTGCTGTGATTTATGTCAGAGAGTGTTTTGCCTATGTTCTCCTCTAGGAGTTTTATAGTTTCTGGTCTTACATTTAGATCTTTAATCCATTTTGAGTTTATTTTTGTGTATGGTGTTAGAAAGTGAAGAACTGAACTTCTACAGTAAGAAATTAGAAAAAAGAAGAGCAAACTAACCCCAAAGCAATCACAAATAATGAAACAGTAAAGATTAGTAATCAATGAAATAGAAAGCAGAAAAACAGTAAAAAAAAAAAAACAAAACAGTGAAATTAAAATTTAAGATTAACAAAACTGACAAACTTTAGACTGACCAAGAGAAAGGAGGGGGAAGGAAAAAAAAATACAAGTTACCACACTAAAAACCAAAGAAAGAATATCACTAACAACCCAAGGAAATTAAGAGTGATAAAGGAATACTATAAACAACTTTATGCCAACAAATTAGACAACTTAGATACTTAACATCATTAGTCTTTGTGTGTTAGTCGCTCAGTAGGGTCTGACTCTTTGTGACCTCATGGCCTGTAGCCGACCAGGCTCCTGTGTCCATGGAATTCTCCAGGCAAGAATACTGGAGTGGGTAGTCATTTTCTTCTCCAGGGAATCTTCCCAAGACCAAACTCAGGTCTCCTGCATTGCAGGTGGTTTCTTTACCCCCTAAGCCACCAAGGAAACCATTAGTCATTAAAGAAATGCAAATTAAAACCACAATGACAGACTCGCCTGGCTGTCCAGTGGTTAAGACTGCACTCCAATGCAGGGAGCAAGGGCTTGATCCCTCGCCAGGGAACTAAGATCCCATATGCCACATGGCATGGCCAAAAAGAAAACATAAACAATGAGATCTCACCTCAGATCCACTAGAATGGCTATAATCAAAAGATAACAATAAGTGTTGCTGAGGGTATGGAGAAATAGGAACCTCTACAAAGCTTAACCTAAATTTACCCTGTGATGCAGGAATTCCACTCCTAGCTACATACTCAAGAGAAATGAAAACTTATGTTCACGCAAACCCAAAAATGTTCATATCAGCATTATTCATAACAGTCAAAAAGTGGAGACAACTCAAATAACCATCAACTAGTAGATGGATCAATCAAAAAATAAAAATAAAACAATCTAATCACACAACAGGATACTATTCATCTGTAAAAAGGAGTGAGATACGGAGGCATTTAAAAACATGAATGAATCACAAAAACATTATGCAAAGTTCAAAAAAAGGCACAAAATACCCTACATCATATGATTCCATTTAAAAAATATACATTTATTTATTTGGCTGTGCTGGGTCTTAGTTGTGGCATGTAGGATCTTCGATGCAGCATGTGGGATCTTTAGCTATGACATGTGGGATCTTTAGCTATGACACGTGGGATCTAATTCCCTAATCAGGGATTCAACCTCAGCACCCCTGCATTGGGAGTGCAGGGTCTCAGCCACTGGACCACCAGGGAAGCCCCTGTATGATTCCAGTTATATGAAATGTCCAGGAAAGGCAAATCCACAAAGACAAGGAAGTAGATCGGCAGTGACCTGGGGGCTGACTACAATCAGCAGGAGGAATCTCCGGGTGGGTGGTGGAAATGTTCTAAAATTGGATTATGGTGATGGGTGTACAATGACTCACACATTTAAAATGGGTGAATTTATGGTATATAAGTCATACTCAACAAAGCTCTCTCAAAATGATGTATGAAAGTGTTAGTCGCTCAGTCGTGTGCAACTCTTTTCGACCACATGGACTGTAGCCCACCAGGCTCCTCTGTCCATGGGATTTCCCAGGTAAGAATACTGGAGTGGGTAGCCATTCCCTTCTCCAGGGGATCTTCCAGACCCAGGGATCGAACCCTGGTCTTCTGCAATGCAGGCACGTTCTTTATCATCTGAACCATCAGGGAAGCCCCTGTATATAGCCCCTATATATTTTATACACATTCACACAAAAAAAGAAATTTTAAAGGATGAGATAAAATGAATATAAAAATTTCTAGTAATTCCTTCCTGACCTCTTCCCACTTTGGAGACAACTAAACTAACTACAAGAAAGGACATGTTGTCCAGTGGTTAGAGATGTGGGCCCTGGAGCCAGGCTGCCTGAGTTCAGATCTCAGCTCTGCCACCTAAGAGCTGAATGACTTTGAGGGAGCAATGAAAACTCTCGGGGGTTCTGTCTCTCTGTCTATAAAATGGGGATGATTGATGTAATGAAGATCCTGCATACCACAACTGAGACTCAACGCAGCCAAATAAAGAAATATATAAAAATAGTAAATATATTTTTCAATGGGGATGATAAGAAGAATTGATAATTAAGCAGGATTTCAGGGGCTCCTGGCAAGAGACAAGGGGGAGGGGCCACTCCCAACCCACCCCAGGGGTGGGGGTGGTGACCACAGGACGCAGGCCCATTGCCCCTTTGGAGTCGTCCTCATTCCCAACTCCTGGGCAAGGCAGGTTCACCAAACCAACCCAATAAGGAACTACTGTGTGCTTAGCACTAAGCCAGTCAATCTGAAGGATGATGTTCCCCAGACGCACACAGTATGCAGACTGCCTTGTAGATTCACAGAGTCTGATCACTATTGTGAGCATGGAGAAATGCAGACCCAGAGAGGACACTAACTCCTCAGAACACCAGCAGAACTGGCATTTCTCATGGCTGGACAGAACTCTGGAAAGGAAATGTCAATAATGCCATGGCAATTCTGAGCAGCACAAGGAAGAGGGAGGGAGGGAACCTTCCAGGTGGGGCACACAGGAGCAGGGTATGCCTGTGAGGAGGGGGACCTAGACCTGCCAGTCTGTCTCCAGCCTCTGCAGAGCGGAGAATGCAGATGGCCCATGGGCAGGGTCCCAAACTCCTGAAGATCAGGTCGGTGTCCCTCAGCCCCTGCTCAGACCCTGGACCCGAGCTCTATTCTGGATCCTGCAGATCCTATCCGATCCTCACTGGCCTGAGAGGATGTCCAAGTTCGTTGACCCCAGACTGCAGCTGTTTGTGGATTACTGGGACTGACCTGATGGCTTCCAGGTCCTTGCTGAGTCATCAGACTCCACCAAGTCACCCTCCTTGCAAACCTGGACGGGGTGCAGCTGTGTGGGCTCTGGCCTGGAGCCCCCCACCCTTCAGAGGTTGCAGAGGGAGGGGAATGGTTGGGTTTCCAGGAGGCTGTCCTCTGCCCACCCCAACTTCCTGCCCTCTCCACTGAGCATTCACAGACTCATAATCACCCTCTAAAAATTACTTTTGCCCCAAGTTGACTTCTAGAGATCACTCTCTTCAGAATAGGGCTTCAGCTAGAGAATAGCAGATGACCCTCTCCCACCCCAACTGTCTCTGCTGACAGCTTTCTGCTGTATCTCAGCTAGTCCATCCTCCGGTCACTGTCCCCTCCCAGCTCTCCCTCTTCTCCCTCCCTTTTGGGTAGCTCACACGTGGGACAGAGTAAAGATTCAGGAGGACACTGGTGACACTCCAGGGCTGACCTGAACTGAGTCCCCAGTTCTGCCCTTCTTTATTGCTGTGAGAACTTGGACAAGTTGTTTGACCTCTCTCTGCCTCCGTTTCTTCACCTAAGAAGTGGAGATAATAATAGCACCTATCTCTTAGTCAATGGGAAGACTGGGATTAGAGACTGGCATTACTGCTGATTCCTTGCCCACCCTCCTTCCCCCACCTCCCAGCCTTCACTTTCTCCCCCTACACATATCCAGGAATTACACAGAGAGGTGAGACACATATAAGCATTTCATCAGAACCACTGCCTTTCTGAGACATGAGGGAAGTTGCGTGTTGGAGCCAACTTGCTTGGGTTTAGACAATGAAAGGAGAAGGCAATGGCACCCCACTCCAGTACTCTTGCCTGGAAAATCCCATGGATGGAGGAGCCTGGTAGGCTGCAGTCCATGGGGTCGCCAAGAGTTGTACGTGACTTCACTTTCACTTTTCACTTTTATGCATTGGAGAAGGAAATGGCAACCCACTCCAGTGTTCTTGCCTGGAGAATCCCAGGGATAGGGTCGCACAGAGTCTGACACGACTGAAGTGACTTAGCAGTAGCAGTAGCAGACAATGAAAACCATCTCTTCCCCACTTCTTCCTCATAAACTTCATTTGGAAGGCTGAAATCAACCATGGTGGAAGTATTTACACTACGGACATTGGCAAATGCTACAAATAAAGACTTTTCCCCCGAAAGTTCGTTGTTAAACAATTACCAGCACGTCACTGGCTGGAGATCAGGGTACCCTGGGCATAACCACTACAGTTAACCCCTGGGAAAGGGCTGGAGGAGCCCTGAAGGGGCTGTGGGTAGGGATCGCCTGCCCTCTTTTTCCCCTACCCCGCCCCCCAGCTCCACAGCAACCCTGTCCCTGAACCACTGAGGTTGCCTCCTGACCGGGGTCTCCACCATAACTCAACGTCCTCCAATCTCCTCCCTAACCTGGAAGGCAAACCCATCCTAGGCCTTCCTCTTAGAATGAAGACAGGCCCACCAGGCTCTTCCTCTGAGTACTCCCCAGCCTTTATTTGTGTTGCTCATTCCTGCCTCAGGGCCTTTGCCTCAGTTATTCCCCTCTGCCTAGGCTGCAATTCCCAGCCTCCACGCCCACTTCCCAGAGCAAACTGCTAATCTTCAGATCTCAGGTGTTTCCAGGAAGACCTTCCCTAATTGTTCACCCTACCTCCAGGGAACAGTGCTTATCACTGTTTTTATCATTTGTATATGGGTGATTATCTTAAATCTTTCTCACTCACAAAGATGGTAAGCTTCAGGAAGGGTGATAAATATCTGCCCTATGGATAAATGAGTGAATAAATGAAAGATCTAGTTGGAAGCCTGGCTTTAGGGAGTAAGCAACCCCTTTAAAATCACGTGGGGAAGGCTATGCTTGTAGTCAGGGTCTGGGCCCCTGGTCAGAGTCTAGGTTCTTTGTCCCATCTTTGACCCACCATGGGACCTGGCAGCCTCTGTTTCCTCTTCTGTAAAACAGGATAATAATAAGGGCAATTACATGTTTGGCATAACCCCAAAGTTGCTATGAGATCCGATACGACATCGACGCAAGAAATTTCTATGAACTGTCCAAACAAGTCTGTAGAGAGCTCGGGTTTAGGTTTCAGCCCCGCTGCATGATAGCTGGGTTAGGTTGGAGAAGTTACTCAATCTCTTTGAGTTTTCATCTCCTCAGCTGTGCAGTGCAATCCCGACCTCACAGGGCAGTGGGCAGGTCAATCGCTCAGCCCTGAGTCTAACGAGGAGTAAGCGCGGAGCTCCGTGGGTGGCCACGGTGACTGTTACCTTTGGCTCCAAACCTCTTTTACACAGGATCTGTGTGGAACTGCTTATTGAGAAACCAGAGAACGATAGGATAGGATGTGTTTTTTTAGTACACCTGGGCCAGGAGGGTGGATCAGGCCTCCTGGGGAGAGGCCTCCCTGAGCATCTCTTCTGGGCCAGGACACGCAGCAGGGAGCAGCAGACCATCTGGGTTGGCCCCAGGCGGTTCCTTCCACAGCAGCAGCCCAGGAAGAAGGTGAAGCCGGCCACCAGGGGAGCGTCTGGGGAGGCTCCCGCCATAGGCAGGACCCTGGGGGAAACAGGACATTATGCAGTGAGGTTGGACAGCTCAGAGTGAGGGGATAGGGCCTCCCACTTGGACAGGCCATGCTAAGCACTTGACTGGAGCTTGGAAAGGCAGGTACCGTATCTGACACCTGCTACGCGTCAGGCTCTAGCCTGGGCACTTCACACCGCATCAGACAATCCTGCCAGTAGGTGCTCCTAGCTCACTTTCTTCTGTTGTTGGTGTTGGTGTGCTGGGTCTTCATTGCCGCGTGGGCTTTTCTCTAGTTGGCAGTGAGCAGGGGCTACTCTCTAGTTGCGGTGCATGGGCTTCTCATTGCAGTGGCTTCTCTTGTTGCAGAGCACAGGCTCCAGGGCGCACGGGCTTCCCTAGCTGTGGCTCCCCGGCTCTAGAGCACAGGCTCGATAGTTGTGGTACACGGGCTTAAAGGCTCCGCCCCATGTGGGTTCTTCCCGGAATGGGGATTGAACCTGTGTCCCCTGCACTGGCAGGTGGATTCTTTACCACTGAGCCACCAGGAAGCCCTCCTAGCTCACTTTTAAAGGGAGGAAACAGAGGCTCAGAGCAGGGGTGGGTGACTTGCCTAAGGTCACTTAGCCAAAATGTGCTCAGCCACGAATCCTAATCCTAAAGCAGCCGCTTTCCCTGCCCCATCTTGGTTCCCTGGGGAAGGAGGCCAGGCCCTGCCTGGGAAGACCTGCCCTGGGCTGCCTCGGGGGAAGAAAACGGAGTACCAGGGCTCAGGGGCCTGGACACTCACTCCCAAGTCTCTGCCACTTCCAAGTAGAGGTGGGGACTCTGTGTTCCTCTAGAAGAGTAATATCATTAAGAGTATTATTAGATATAATTTAATGAGAGGTTATTATGTGCTGGTGAGCTTTCATTAACTCGTTAATCCTCAAAATAGCCCTGTGGCTGGGTCCCATGATTATCCCCATATACAGATGAGAAACTGAAGTCCCCAAAAGCCTGCATTGATTCCTCTGGCACCTCTTCTGCTTCTTTGGAAAAATAAGGTGTGTGGTCAGGGCACTGTGGAACAATGAACCAGAGGCACATCATGACTAAGGAAGGAATGAGTGGGTTGGGAAGTCCCGCCTCACGTCTGCCCCAAGTTCCCCAGGCTGCAGTGAGAGCCTCACATTCCATAGCTTCTCTGGGCCAGTTGGCAGCCACCCCCCACCTTGTGGCCTTGGCCCCTCCTCTCCTGGGGGTCTAGAGGGGGGTGGTTCTTCTTTGTTCCCCCGGCCCCAGGGAAGCGTCCTTATCCCAGAGGGGCTGGCTGAGGTCATGGGTCTGTGCCCCCTCCCCAGGCCAGCCCAGCCATGCTGGCAACCCCGTCAATCAGGTGCAGCCGGCTCAGCAGCTGGCCTTTTATTTCCTAAATTAAAAGGGCTTGTGATTCCTGATTGAATTAAAGGCGGGAAGGTCAGCTCTAAGACCAGCAGGGAGGTTTCAATCACAGGAGACTGGAGGCAGCCAGGGTGGGCAGGAGGGCGAGACGCAGAGCAGATGAGGTTGGGGCCGTCACTTCTCTCCCAGACCAGCCCGAGGTGGAGCGCAGTGGAGGACGGTTACACCCCCCGACACACACACAAGCCTTTGGAGCATGTTGGTTTGAATAGAGAAGTTTCATTTCCCTTTTGCCTCTTGCACAGTAGACAGCCTTCACCACTGTACTAGGAAGCCTCACTTGCTTTTGGTCAAATACCCTCAGAAAACTGCCTTCCATAGTGCGCCTCACTTCCTATTGATAGCAAGTTCTTTTTGGCTTCTCTTCTAAATTCCATGTTGGGGACTTCCCTAGTGGTCCAGTGGTTAAGAATCCGCCTGCCAATGCAGGGGACGCGAGTTTGATCCCTGGTCCAGGAAGATTCCACATGTGATATAGCTAGAGCCTGAGCTCTGCAACAAGAAAAGCCACTGCACAGGCCTGGATGGGAGGGGAGTTTGGGGAAGAATGGATACATGCATATGCTGAGTCCCTTCACAGTTCACCTGAAACTATCATGACATTGTTGATCAGTTATACCCCAATACAAAATTAAAAGTTTAAAAAAAAGGAGAGAAGCCACTGCAACAGGAAACCCGGTCATAGCAACTAGAGAGCAGCCCCCTCTCACCGCAACTAGAGAAAGCCAGTGCAGTCATAAATGAATAAATGAAACTAAAAAGCAAAACAAACTCCATGTTGGACCTTCAGGAGATGCGGAGGATGGAGCTTCTTGCTCTGGAGTCATAAAGGACATTTAGCCTGCTTTTCTTCCACCTGTGGGCTCTGGCGCTACCAACCTCTAGGGCCTTCCCAGAGACCAGGACACAACAAGAGAAGATTGCAGTGAGTCTCAGGAGACCTTGGTCCTGGCCGTGTGCCCTGGGGAAAACTCCCCTTTTTTTTTTGTTATGGGACTCAGTTTCCCCTTTTGTGCAATGGGCAGCATAGTCCTTACAGGGTTGGCCCCAGGCCTCCCTCCCTGGATAGCCAGGGTTAGGATGTGACTTCTTGCCTGGTCTGGCAGTGAGCCCCTCTCATGTAACCATGGGGACCCCTGCCAAAGGACTAGTCAGGAGTGGCCAGGCCTTGGTCCCTGCCCCTGCCAGTGCATAGGGAAACCCTGGAGAAAAGGCCCCAGTGTCTTCCAGGAAGAAACAGGCTTTCCCATGGTAGGTGAGAATGGGGTTAGATGTCAGGAGGAACTGACTTCCCAAATGAGGGTGGTTTCTGAAACAGTTTATACAAAAGCCCTCTCTCCCTCCTACCTCCCCACCTCAGCCCCAGTGGCATCTCCATGGGGGAAACCTAAGATATAAGGGTCACTCTGCAGCCTGTGAGACTGAGGTCAGACATGAGAAAGAACTTCCAAATAGTGGGCTAGATAAGGAGTGTCATACATCATCAAAGAAGGCGGTGCCCTGGGGCCTATTAAGGAACTGGGGAGTCACGGGCCACACCCGAGGCAGTGGAGGTGAGCTCTGGGCTGGGGTCCAGAGAGCAGGGTCCTCCTCGCTGGCCTTGAGCGGATCCTTCTCCTCTTCTGCAGGTGGGAGGTGATGATACCAGCTTACCAAACAAGGCAGGCGCAGGCTGCAAATGGCAGGGTGATGTGGTGGCTGAGCGACAGTGTTGCGGGTGGCTTTGCCCTGTGTATTTGGATGTTGTATGTCCTTCCAAAAAGTAAAGCCTATCTTATTTTTAACGCCTTGGCATAGGCTATGCCCTTCTCTACTGGCAGATCCACAGGCCCTTTCCAGCTGCTGTTGCAAGTGTTTTGAGCGAATTGAACTCATTGAATCTTCTCAGTGACTGTGGTTAGCCCCATTCAGAGAGGACACCAAGACTCAGAGAGGACCAGTGACCGGGCCAAGCTTAGCGGCAGGAGAGCAGCCGGGCTCCAGGGCAGTGCTACCATGATGAATATGTTCCAGTCTCTGCACTGCCCAACATAGTAGTCACCAGTCCCAAGTGGCTTTCATCTCTTACTTTTTAAAATGTATATTTATATGATTTATTTGGCTGCACTGGGTCTTAGTTGTGGCACACGGAATCTTCAGTCTTCCTTCCGGCTTGCAAATTCTTAGTTGCAGCATGTGGGATCTAGTTCCCTGACCAAGGATCGAACCTGGTCCCCCTGCATTGGGAGCACAGAGTCTTGCCCTCTAGACCACCAGGGAAGTTCCCCATGTGGCTTTTAAGCATTTGCCATGTGACTCATGCAACTGGGGAACTTTGGATTTTAATTTTACTTAATTTTAATAACAGCCACATGGGGCTAATGGCTACTGTACTTCAGACTCTGCTGAGCCATGAGCAGGGACCATCTGGATGTATCCCTGTCATGTTCCAACCACCCTCCTCCTGGCTGCTCCCAGCCCAAACTTCCAGGAAAGCTCTCTCTTTTTCCCACATCCCTCTGTGAGGACTCCTTTGTCCCACCCACCGCTACCTCCATATTCCCTACCTGTCCTGAAGGTGTCCTGGAAGGCAGGGGCTGCCCAGGGCTGTCTGTGTGAGCTCCTGGTGGGGTCTGACCCTGTGAGGTCTAAGAGCCTCACTTGACACCAGCAGAGAACACTGCTCCCCGCTCCAGAGGGGACCCAGCCCTCCTTGGTGGACGCTTAGTGACCCACGACAACTGCAGAGGCATGTCTGGACAGCCCTCCCACACCAGAGCCTCAAGCTGGCGGACTCCCCCCTGGGTCACACCCTCTGCTGGATTCTGACAGGCCTCCAGCTCTGTCCCCAGGGCCCTGATACAGCCCTGGATGCTGGAGCCACAGGAAGGGGTCAGGCATAGGCGCCGGGGGTCATGGGAGCTGGAAGGTTCCATTCCCCCCAGGGAATTCCCTGTGGGAGCTCTGGAGGACTGCAGGGAAGAGACGGGCTTCCCAGAGGGCCGTGAAGTAGGAAATGTTGTCAGCGAGGTGGGCAGGTGGGAGGAAACATCTGCTGCAGGCAGAAGAGCGAAGGCAAGGACACGGAGGCTTTTTGGTTTGACTTCATGGTCACATGGGAAAGAAGGGTCAAAGCTACGGGGAGCTGGGCCAGAGCACGCAGCTCTGATGACATCGATAGCCACGTGCGTGCAGCGCTCCTTGCAGGCCAGCGCCTTCCGGACCCATCACACCCACTGTCTCACTTGGTCCTCACAATCGCCCGAGGGGTGGATATGCCAGGCAAACGAGGAGATGGAGCCTCCAAAAGAGAAAGTCACCTGCCTCTGTCCCGGAGCTGGCAGGCTGTGCCCCCAACCGCCCGGCCTCGCCCGACGCTGCACACGCCCACCTCCTTCCTGAGACTCTGCCACTTCACTCTGCAAACAACAGATTTTAAGGAAGGTCTGGCCGGGTGTGTGCTGATTGCTGAGTGGGAATGGTGAGTGGGAATGGGAAAGGCTGGAGGCCGGGAGCCAGAGCAGGAATGGCTGCTTAATTGGGAAATAGGAGGCCCGACCTGAGGTTCTTAGGAAACCAGGTCAGGAGGGTGAGGGAGAGGCCAGGTGGTGGGGGTGGGGCAGAGGAAGACTGGGTTAGAGAAGGAGAGTTGAGTTTAGAGCATGTTAAATTTGAGGACCCCTGAGAACTTCAGGGGTCTGCAGCTCAGAGAAAAAGCCCTGAGGTAGGGACTTCCCTGGCGGTCCAGTGGTTAAGACTTCACCTTCTAGTGCAGGGGGTGTGGGTTCTATCCCTGGTCAGCGAGCTAAGATCCCACATGCTTGAGGGCCAAGAAACAAAATAGAAGCAATCTTGTAACAAATTCAATAAGGATTTAAAAAAAAAAAGGTTAACATTAAAAAGAAAAAAATCTTAAAAAGAAAAACACCTGAGGTAGAAGAAAGGATTTGGAGGTCAGTGTGGACAGATGAGGCCTCAAGTGGACTGATGAGGAAGGGAGACCCCAGTCTTACCCTAAGGCCTTCTGGTCTCTCCAGGACCAGAAGTGGTAAGCCTTCAAGGATATGGAGGAGGAGACCCAGGGGAACATAGGAGGTCAGCGTGGTGAGGCTCGGGTCCGGAAGATGGGAACGCAGAGGCCCCAGCAGATTCAGTGCCCAAGTGGTCCTGGCAGGGCCTGCAAAGCAAAGACCAGGGGTGAGCAGGGGCAGAAGGCGGGACATGTGGTGGGAAGTGGGGGTGGGGGGCATTCTCCAGGAAGAAGAGGAAGATGGGGCAGTGGTTGGAGGGGCAGTGGGGTGCACCTCTGGGGGGCTCCAGGCACGCCCCATTGCATGTGTAGTCCCTGGAGCTTCGGGTCCGCCTGCCTGGCTCTATCTTGTGAGAGTGGCTCCTCTGAGTTCCTCCCCCACACCCTCCCCAGAGCACTTTAAAAAGTGCTGAGCCCACTGCAGGCCCTGGGAAGGGTTTGCTGATTCACAGAGGTGGAGGGCATAGCAGCCAGAAGATGGCAGAGCCCTCACCCTGCCCTGGGGAGGGCGGGCATCCCAACGCCTGGGCACACGGGTGGCCTGGAGGATGCATCGAGCCCGCAGCACCCCCACCATCCTTCACACACACCCTGCACCGGGGTGGAGGTCAGCAAGGGCCGGCCCCAAGAGCCAGGAAAAGAGAGACAGACCCATGGATGGACGGATACTCCCTGAGGCAGAGGAGAAGAGAGTGCCAGATGAGCAGTCCTAGCACAACAGTTCTCCAGGAGAGGGCACAATTCCCACCAGTGGGCAATCAAGGAGGGCTCCGTGGAGGAAGTGGCGCGAGTGCTGGGCCCCATAGAGGTCGAGGGAAAGTGCACGGGCAGGAGATGGAGAGGCCTTACCGGCATCTGGCCAGGGGCCTGGTTGGTTAGCTCTTGCGAGGGCTGGCTTCAAGAGATGAGTGACATGAGGCCAAAAGGAAGCTGGGTTCCAGTAGAGAGAGCCTTGAATGTCCCACTAAAGAGTCTGAACTTCATCCTGCGGGCAGAAGCGAGCACTTGCAGGATTGACAGCAGGAGGGACCCCTGGGGCAAGGGGGGCTGTGGGAAGGCAGCAGGGTCCTCAGTGGGAGAAGCAGAGGAAGAGAATGTCCATGAGGACACACTCCAACTCTCCCACAAGCCGGGCGGGTAAAAATAGCTAGGAATTCCGCTGGGATAAAAATAGATGTGGGCGGGGGTGTTCACCTGCACTGACAGGTAGGAAAAGTATGTCATGGCTGAGGGCCACCTGACAGGTCACGAGAGGGAGCTGGATCCCCATCAGAGCGGCTGCTTCCTCCTCCACCCTTGAAGACCCAGATCCTCTGGGCAGCTCTAAGCAAGGCCTGGAGTTGGCTCTCCTGGGCCTGCAGGCCACCCTCTCTCTCCTGCTCCGGTTCAGGGCAGGCCTGGCTTTGGACATCTTCTGAGAGTCCTCTGGGCATCTGCCTTACTTTCATCTTGTTTCTAAAAGAGTCTTTTCCCCAAGGGCAAAGCATCTCTCCCCTAGAGCCCCTGTCTGCACTGGATTTTTCTCTTGCTGCTATTATTTTTAGCTGTGTTCAGTTGCTCAATCATGTCCAACTCTTTGGGACCTCATGCGCTGTGGCCTGACAGGCTCCTATGTCCATGGGATTTCCCAGGCAAGAATACTGGAGTGGATTGCCATTTCCTTCTCCAGGGGATCTTCCCGACCCAGGGATTGAACCTGAGTCTCCTGCACTGGCAGGCAGGTTCTTTACCACTGAGCCACCAGAGAAGCCTACTTTTTAGTTACCATTCAGTAAAATGTACTTTCTTTTCCTTCTAGTATACAGTTCTATGAATTTTAACATATGTCTAGATTCGTACAACCACCACCACAATTCAGGATACAGAACTGTTTCTCATCCCCTAAAAATCCCTCCTGCTATCCCTTTATAATAAGTTACACCCTCACCACACCCATAACCCTGGCAACCACTAATCTGTTTTCCATCACTATAATTTTGTCTCTTCGAGACTGTCAACTAAATGGAGTTGTTCAGCACGTAACCTTTAGACTAGTTTCTCTCACGGAGCATAAATGTCTGAGATCCATCCAAGTTGTTGCATGTCTCAATATCGTGCCTTTTAATTGTTGAGTAGTATTCCATTGTCTGGATGTACCATACTTTATTTAACCATTCACTCACTGAAGGACATTTTAAATCGTTTCCAGCTTTCAACTATTATAAATAGAACTGCTGTGAACATTCATGTACAAGCTTTCATGTGAAGAAAAGTCTTCATTTCTCTGGGATTGCTGGGTCATGTGGGAAGCACACGTTTAACTTTACAAGAAACTAACATTCCTTTTTTCCAAGTGCATGTACCATTGTACCTTGCCACTGGCAGTATATGAGGGTCCCAGTTCCTCTGCGTTCTTATCAACACTTGGTTCTGTCAAACAGTTTGTTTTTTTTTAATTCTTTCATTACATATAATTGTATGTTTGGGGGTTGTTGTTGTTTTTTCTTTTTTGGCTGCACTGAGTCTTCATTGTGTTTCAAGGGCTCTCTAGTGCAGAACGACTTTAGTTTCCTGCGGCACATGGGCTCTTAGTTCTCCAACCAGGGCTCAAACCTTCGTCCCCTGCATTGGAAAGCAAATTCTCAACCACTGGACCACCAAGGAAGTCCCAAGAGTTTTTCTCATAGCTATCTTTATAGCTGTGTTTTTTCTGGAGTTTGTGTGGTGTATCTCATCAAGATTTCCACTGGCATTTCCCTCTTGGCTAATGATGTTGAATATCTTCTCATGCGTTCGGCTGTCATCTTTACATCCTTGTGGTGAAGTGTCTGCACAAGTCCTTTGTCCAGTTTTTAATTGGGTGGCTTGCTTTCTTGCTGTTGAGCTTTGAGAGTTCTTTACAGATTCTGGATAGAAGTCCTTTTCTGGGTGTGCGGTTTGCAGATATTTTTCCCCACTCTGAGGTTAGTCTCTTCGTTCTTTTGGCAGTGTCTTTGGCATAGCGAAAGTTTTTAATTTTAATGAAGTTTGACTTATCAGTTTTTCCTTTTATGAATCATGTTGTCGGTATCATTTTTAAAGCCCTTCACATCACCCTGAGTCATGAAGATTTTCACTTATGTGATCTTTTAAAAGTTTTACAGTTTTATGTTTTACATTTAGTTCTCTGATCCATTTTGATTTGCTCTTTGTATTTAGGTCAGAGCTAATATTTTTGCTCAGGGTGCCCAATTGCTCCAACGCCATCTGTTGAAGACTACCTTTCCTCCACCAACATGTCTATACCACTGTACATGCTGATCACACTTGTGTGTGTCAATTTCTGGACATTCTTTTCTGTTTCGTTGATCTATTCCATCGCTTTCCCTTGATTACTTTCTTGATGACTGTAGTTTTATGCTAAGTCTTAAAGTTGGATGGATTCCTCCCACTTTATTCTTTTGTTTTCAAAATTGTTTTTTGTTATTCTAGTTCTTTACCCGTCTGTAAATTTTAGAATCTACTTGTTAATATCTAGCCCTTGTTAATATCTAATTCCTGCTGAAATACTGATTGGCATTGTATCCAATCCATAATTCACTTTGGGAAAATTGACATCTTCAGTACATTGAACCTTCCAATCCATGGATACAGTATACTGTTGATTTATATCGGTCCTCATTGGTTTCTCTTTTTTTTTGGCCACACCTGTAAGGCATGTGGGATCTTAGTTCCCTGACCAGGGGTTGAATCCAGGTCCCCTGCAGTGGAAACATGGAGTCTTAACCACTTGGCCACCAGGGAAGTCCCTTCATTGATTTCTTGCAAAAGCATTTTGTAGTTTTCAGCATATAGATCCTGCATAGCACATTATGGTCTTCATTTGTTCAGCTAATACTTGCCTCCTCCATTAGACTATCAGCCCCGCAAGGGTGGGGATCACATCCATGTTGCACCTGCTGTGTTCAGTGAGCTCCCAGGGGTCTGCCCGGTGTGAAGCAGGCTCTCACTAAGTGTCTCTGAGTGAAGGACAGTACTTCTGCATTGATCTTATGTAATCTTCTCTAAATCCCTTCAGGATAGAGATTATGCTCCTTACTTCATGAAGGAGAAAACCAAGGCTTGGAAAAGAGCTGTAGTAAGTGTCATTCTAAGACTAGCTCAAGATTCACATCCCTTGGCATACATACCCTATAAAATCCCCTCCCTTTGAGTGTGGAAAGTACCCCTGAATATGATGACATATCATTTCTGTGATTAGATCACACTCCATGGCAAAGATGAAAGGATTTTGCAGATGTTTTAAAGTCCCTAAGCAGTTGACTTTGAGTTAATAATCACAAAGGAGATTTTCTTGGGTGGGTCTGACCTAATCAGGTGTGCCTTTTTAAAAAAAAAGAATTTTTAAAGAAATTGTGGACCATTTTTAAAGTCTTTATCAAATTAGTTTCCCAGGTGGCACTAGTGGTAAAGAATCCCCCTTCCAGTGCAGGAGATGCAAGAGATTTGGGTCCATCTCTGGGTTAGGAAGATCCCCTGGAGCAGGAAATGGCACCCCTCTCCAGTATTTTTGCCTGGAAAATTCCATGGGCAGAGGAGTCTGGTGGGCTACAGTCCACGGAGCCTCAAAGAGTTGGAGCCGCAAAGAGTCGGACACGACTGAGCGACTGAGCACACACATGTTAAATTTGTTACAATATTGCTTCTTTTTTTTATGTTCTGATTTTTTGGCCATGAAGCATGTGGGATCTTATCTCCCCAACCAAAGATTGAACCCACACCCCCTGCATTGGAAGGTGAAGTCTTAATCACTAAACTGCCAGGGAAGTCCCTAGGTGTGCCTTTTAAATGAGAGTCTAGAGGACACAGATGAAGGAAGTCAGGGAGGTCTGAAATAGCAGAGGTGTTCTCCTGTTGGCCTTGAGGAAGCAAACTGCCATGTTATGGAGAGGGTCACATGCCCGGGAAGAACATGGGCCTCTAGGTTGAGGCCCCCAGTCCCCCAGCTGCAAGGAACTTGGCACAGGTGATTTCAGATGACATCACAGTCCCAGCCAACACCTTGATTTCAGCCTGCTGCAACTCAGGACAGAGAACCCAGTGATGCTATGCCCAGACTTCTGAGCTACAGAAACTGTGCAATAACAGATGGGTGTGGTTTTAAGCTAAGTTTATGGTGATTTGTTATGCAGCAATAGGAAATGAATACAAGGCCTTATGCTAGGGTCCCCGCATGGGTCTCTAGGCTGCCAAGATTTTTCTCCCCACTATTCAAGCAGCTCCTGATGGCTTCTCCTTTTAGGGAGCAAGAGGAGCCTGCCAAGTTCATGCCTTTTGTTCTGCTGTACTTTGTTCTTCCATTTGGACCTCAGGCTTACAGAGACCTGTGATACTCATTAATGGTCCATAGGCAGCCCGTTTCGATTTACATTGGTTAGTTAGTTGGTTTTAATAACACAATAAACTTACCACCACCCAGAACAACAGCTAGTTCTTGTTCTAACATCCATAAAGTCACCACCCAGAACAATAGCTAGCTCTTGATAATAACCACATCTCACCATGGCCCTCACTCCTCCCAGCCCCTCCACCTGCGGTAACTCATCTAAATTTAACATTCGTCATTCCCTTGCTTAATACTTTATAGAGTTTAATCACATCCATGTGGATTCCATAAAATTCATTTTAACATTTTAATGGTTTTTAACTTTATAAAAAATATCATGGGGTACAAAATTTCTAGGGACTTTTTCATCTCAATTTTTTGTTGCCAAGATTCAGGCATAGTGTGGCAAGTTAAAGTAGGCCATTCATTTTGACTGCTGTATAGTATTTCATCCTGTGACCAACAGCCACAGCCTGTTCATCCACTCTGCTGCTGAGGGGTATCTGGGTGGTTTCCAGGCCTACTATCGTCAACAACGCTACTCTGAACATTCTCATGCAAGTCTCCTGGTTAATTAATTCGTTTCTGGGTCTAGTTCTGCTTGAATAAAGGCAAGGAAAGGACTTTGTTTCTTTGTCACAGGGGAAACAGGAGCCTAATAGAACTTCTCACTAGGGCCCCACCCTTGACTGATTGCTCCCATTGCACTCACCCCAAACTGCTGCTCCCAAAAGATACATCCAAATGCTGTCAGCCCAGACACCCAGATATGGGGCCCTGAGCCCTGCTGCCACCCACCCAGGGAGTGTCAAGAGCACACAGCTGCTCCGCCCCCACCCGAGTTTCAAAATCGAGAATCAGCTCCAAGGAAGCTCCCTGACCACGGTAGCAGCTCCCTCACGGCTTTGGCCTCAAGGACGTCACTCTGTGCACTCAGAACTCGATATTCCAGAAGACCCCTGGAAACAAGCGATGATGGCAAGTGCGGCAACAAGTTGGCCAAGCAAGAAGTGAAATGTAGCCCCAGGCCAGCCCCTGCCCTGCCGGGCCTCCATGAAGACCCTGGTTGAGTCACTGACCCCTCTGGAGCTAGAGTGTCCTCACACAGCCCACAGGCGATGCACACCCAGTGAGATAAGAGGTTTGACATCCGGCTGGAGGGAAGGTACGAGAGGGTGGAAAGGCCTGAGAGCAGTTCAGGGTCCTTCCTGTACAAAGCACTCTACCCAGGGCTGAATAGAAGTGATGCTCATGCCCAGAGTCCCTAACTGCATTGTCACATGAAGCCGCAGGGGACAATAGCCTTCTCCAGACTGTGATCCTGCCTCCCTGCCTGCCCTCAGCCCGAGCTGACCTCACCTCCATGGGTGGCATGGGGAATGAGAGTCCTGGCTATGGGACACGGGAGCCCAGCAGCTAGGGACTCAGCCCTCTGCAGACAGAACTGAATCAAAACCCCAGCTGCACCCCCTTTCCAGCTGTGTGACCAGGCAGCTTGCCTAAGGTTTTCAATCCTCAGTTTCCTCACCTAGACAATGCACCATGATGTCGTGATTAACAAGCCCTCCTTGTGCTCCCATCTTGACTCTGCCACTTACTAGATATGTGACCCTGGACAAGTCACTGAATCTTCTGGTGCTTTGGTTTCCTCAACTGTAAACTGGGGTTGCAAATGTTAGCCACCTCACAAATGAAAATTAAGCGAGTTGATGTTTGTAAAGAGATTGAGTGTCTAGCACATAGTAAGATCTCAGTAGTGACTATCAGAGTGATAGTCAACATCATCCATTCATTTAAGTAGTTTCAGTGGTGGGGGAAGGTCAACTATGCACCAGGCACTTTGCCTAAAATTATGGGGGAAGGACTTCCCTGGGGGTCCAGGGGCTAAGACGCTTCGCTCCCAGGTTTGCAGGGGGCCCAGGTGTGATTCCTGGTCAGGGTACTAGATCTCACAGGCTGCAACAAAGATCCTGCATGCTGCAATGAAGATTGAAGATTCTGCATGCCGCAACTAAGAGCCGGTGCAGCCAAATAAATACACACATATATATAAATTATACGGGAAACACAGCAGAGAAAGACTGCCTTCAAATTCAAAATCTCACCACCTAATGACTCTGAGACAGACCCAGGCACCCAAGAGGGTTGGAGGAGAGGCTGCGCTGCCTCTGAACTGGGTGCTTGGCTAGAGAGAAATCACGGCACTTCATGAGGGAGGTGACGCTTAGGGACGGGACCTTTAGGAGGACTGGGGGTTTGTACAGAGGAGGAAGAGGGCAGAGAGAAGTGCTTTATCCAGACATTACTGCCCAGCAATGCGGGGAACACACCTCCAGGTGCAGCTAAGTCTTAGCCCTTCCCTGTTCAGAGTAGAAATCGAGGACCAGAAAAAAGGGGTCCTGCAAAGCCAGTTGGTGGCAGAGATCCTAGGACTCCAGGCCACACCCTGTCACCAGTGAAGCTCCATCACCCTGCCTAGTCAGCTACTGCTCCGTAGCGGAGCACCCCAGAACTGAGTGGCCAAAGCAAGTCGCTTGATAACCTCTCATGTGCCTGTGGGTTGGGGTCCTGGGATGGGCCTGGGAAGGGCTCTGGCTCAAGTTCTGTCCTGTGGTTTTAGTCCAATGGTGGCAGGAGCTGGAGCTGCAGGAAGCAGTCTGGACCTCTCTGCTCTTCCCATAGTCAGGGCCTGGCCATATCATCTCTCGTCATGAGTAGTTTGGGCTTTTTCCCAGCATATGCAGCCTCTGGGCTCCAGCAGCATGCTTCCAGCCAGCAGTTTGGACATCTTCTCTGTCTCAGCCCTAGAGGCATGCAGAGTCTCTTCTGCCGCTTCCTATTGGACACAAATACACCCAGATTCAAGGGAAGGGGGGCCAGACTCCACCTCTTGACAAGAGTGCACAAGGTTCTAGAAGAAACTGTAGGATGGGAGACTTCGGGAAAATAACACCTGCCACCTGTATCTCCTGACCCCTGGCCTTGCTGCCCCTCCCGGGGGACATACCCCACCTGCAAGCAGGGGTTCCCCTAATAACACACCTTGAGAAGGGCAGTGGGTGGAGGTGGGGAGTTAGGGAGTACAGGGCCAATTACACAGTAGAGTAAGAGGATCTCAGGTGGGAGATCCCCAGACTGAAGAGGAAGCATTCCCTCTGCTCCAGCCAGAAGCCAAGCACGGGGAGAATGGAGGCCTCTGAAAAAAGAGGCAGCCAGCTGATGCTGCCAGCCCAGTTCTGGATGGGGGAGGAAACTCGGCTTCCCCACATCCCAAAGGTCAGGAGACATGGGCTATCCCCGGAGTGGGGTCAGGGTCCAGGCGCCAGGTCCAGCCAGCCTCCCACTCAATACTCCTGTGTTCCCACATCACGTTAGTGGTAAAGAACCCTCCTGCCAATTCAGGAGATACAAGAGACTCGGATTTGATCCCTGGGTCAGGAAGATCCCCTAGAGAAGGAAACGGCAGCCCACTCCAGTATTCTTGCCTGGAGAATTCCACAGACAGAGGAGCCTGGAAGGCCACAGTCCATGGGGCCACAAAAAGTCAGACGCAATTGAGCACACACATCAAAGCATCCCAGGTCCTGGCTGCAGGCTAACCTGGTCCAGTCCTGTGACAGCAGAACTGCCATCTCACAGGCCTCAGAAGAGGGAAGCAGGGCTGTCAAAGCCACCGTCTGGGATGGGGTCCACGGGCAGAGTCCGCATGGGCTTCACACCTACAGGAGTTCCCAAAAAATCAGCTGAAGCCTCTGCTAACAGAGGCTGGCAGGCAGGAGGACCCAGATGGAGGAGAACCAGCCTCACCTCCAGGGGTCAGGAACCAGAGGCCGAGCCAGGCCCACCCACCACCCACAAATCCCCAAAGCTGGGCCTTGGGAGAGGGGACCTGCTCACACCTGCCACCACCATGAAATACAGTTGACCCTTGAATGATGTGGGGGGTGAGAGGTGTTAATGTGTATATGATTCATAGTCAGTCCTCTGCGTCCACCCAACCACAGACCACGTCTGACTGTAGTATTTATTATTGAAGATTATTTGCATAGAAATGGACCCGAGCAGCTCAAAGTCACTTTGTTCGAGGGTCAACTGTGCACTTGACTATTCAAAGCACCTGTCCCGAGGTTCTCCCGCAGGCTGTCAGGATCCAGGGAGACGCCCACGCCCTGTGCAGTCCGTGGGGCAGCGAGGCAAACATCAGTCATCATTACTGTGGGTTCTGCACAGGGAGGGGCCAGCTTAGAGCTGTGGGTTTTGGGGTTTTTTTGCTTTTTTTTTTTTTTTTTTTTGGCCACTCTGCACAGCTTGTGTGATCTCTGTTCCCTGACCAGGGATTGAAACCAGGCCCTCAGCAGTGAAAACACCAAGTTCTAACCACTGGACCACCAGGGAGTTCCCGAACTGTGCTTTAGAACATTACTCTTGGGAGAAGGTTAGAGGGGACAGTCTTCCACTTGCCTCCCACCCCAGCCCCCAGGAATTAGATTCTTCAGAGAGAAAGCCTCTATCTTAGCCTGATTTCCTCCAAGAGTGGGGTTTGAGAGCGCTTTGGGCTGGAGTACAGATAATTTATTTTTGAAGTGACCCCAGGGAGCAGGAGTGACAGAGGACAGGGGACAGATTGAGACAGGGAAGTGGAGTCAGCCGATACCAGGAGGTTTTAGCACATTAGATACCCCATGGGTGACTGGTGACCCAGCAGGGACCTATTTAAAAGTCTTAGGACATGTGTCTCAGAATTGTCTGCCCAGGGCTTCCCTGGTGGCTCAGGGGTAAAGAATCTGCCTGCCAATGCTGTTGACTTGGGTTTGATCCTTGATCCGTGAGGATCCCACATGTAGTTGCAACTAAGCCCGTGAGCCACAGCTATTGAGCCTGTGCTCTAGGGCCCAGGAGCCGCAACTTCTGAGCCCATGTGCTGCAACTACTGAAGCCCGTGTGCCCTGGACCTCATTCTCCACAACAAGAGAAGCCACTGCAATAAGCCTTGCACTGCAACGAAGTGTAGCCTCTGCTTGCTGCATTACAGAAAACCCACACAGCAATGAAGACCCAGCACAGCCAACAATAAATAGTTTTGGTGTTTTTTTTTTGGTCTGGCTGCTCAGGAGGGCAAATAGGGAAGCATTTATCTGTTGGCTTCTGTCCTTCTATTGAGCAAAAGTGTCCCCCAGGAGCCTTCCTTTGGAGGTGTGCACCCAGGGGGAGACCTCAGGGGGTCTCAGGTTCCACAAGAGGAGATCCCTGAGTAGGACCTCGGAGAAACCCTGGGGAAGGAGGTGCGAGGCTGTGGGTTCAGCTAGGCTCCGTCTGACAGCACCTGCGTGGAGGGGTTGGAAAAGCGTGGGGCCTAGAGGAGCTTGGACCCCGGTGTCCCTCACGGACCTTCACCTTCCTGCCTTCAGCCGCATCAGTAGCTGCCTGCAGGGCCAGCTTTTGAGAATGTGAAAAATACTTTCCTACAGCCAGGGAAAGCTCAAAGCTCGCCACCGCCTCCCCCCCCCACCCCCACTCCCCCCAGTGTGGAAGCAGGCGAGTTCTAAGTACTCGGTTTCGGAGCCCTGCTCTGTCCAGCTCAAGGACCAGTCTGGCTTAGCTTCTGAACAGCTTCCCTCGCCAGGGGGCCTAGGCCTGGAAGGAAGCTCAGTCTGTTCTGCCTGGAACTGCAGCCAGAATCTCCCCCTAAGTGCCTGGCTGCTGGCGGCCCCCCGCCCAGCCTCTCCGCAAGCACTTGCTTCCTGCCCAGCCAGCCGACCTCACTTCATTTCTCTGGCAGCAGCTCGGTCGGGCTCTTCCACCTTCCCCCTGCTCAGCGTCTTGCTCTTTTCCGGGGCCACACCCCCAGTGCCCTCCCGTCTACCCCACCAGCTCCAGACATTGGCAAGGGCTATCCCGGCCCCCCGTGGCTTGGCCCTTCCTGAGCCTCTTTGGGGCCCTGCCCGAATCAGCAATGACAAGTACCCTCTCTTCCTTCTCCCTCGCACAAGGTGACCATTGTCCACCGCACAAGGGAGGACCATCCATGTTCACGCTGTGGCGGAGAAAGGATGTTTACCCGGGACAGTCCTCAGCACCGCTTCACTTTGCACGCAGCCACTCCACTCCGCGTCACATGCAGGCCAAGCATGCCTCTCTCCCAGGCCCACATCACAGGTGCAGAAAGCAGGCCTGCAGGGCACAGAACGGGCAGGCGGGCTCAAGAGAGGCCCAAGGGCTCAGAACAGGATCAGGACAGGCCCACAGGTGGCCTCCACTTGCAGAATCAGCTATATGTATACATATATCCCCTCTCTTGGATCTCCCTCTGACCCACCCCCCATCTCACCCCTCTAGGTCATCACAGAACACCAGGCTGAGCTCTAGGAGAATCCTACGATGGCAGGGATGGCAGAGCTGGCCCTGAGGAGGTTTCTAGTCTTCCTCTTGGGAGATAGGGTGGCAAATTGCTCGAGGTCATATGGAGCATCTCCCACTGAGCTAGGGTTTGGGGGTTTGGACCCTGGGGTGATAACTTCGTGGTCACCCTCTGCAGGAGAGAAAGAAGGTTCTAAGCTGGGACGTGCCTGCCCTGCAGGCGGGGAGATACATGAGGTCCTGTGCCTGGCCTGTCTAGCCTGCAGCCTTGGCAGGGGCCACACAGATGGGGCCACATAGAGAGGGAGCACTGCCAGCTACTCCAGACACTTTCACTGGCTTTGCCCCCTACCCTCTGCCCAGGTCCTACAGTCCTGGGCTGGAGCCGAAGCTGAGCCAAGACCAGCGAGCTTGGAGGGAACCTTTCTAATGGGAGGTGCTGTGGAGAGGAGCTGAAAAGGGGTTTGGCATGGCCTCCCTGGACATTCAGAATTCTAGAATTGATGAAGTCCTTCCAGCTCAAGACTTTGTGTCTATGGAGTGTGAGGTATGTTTCTCTCCATACATACCCCTAGGGTGCCCCCAAATCCTACCAGGCTGTAGTCAGAGGGATCTCAGAGACAGAGCTCCCCAAGGTTTTTATGGCTGCAAACAAATCAGCCCCTCAACATAGTAGCCTAAGTAACAATGGTTTCTTAATTTTTCACGATTCTGGGTGTGGTCCTGGCTGTCCTGCAAGTCTTACCTGGGACTAGGTCACTTGACCAGCTGTATTCAGCTGGAAGGTCCGAGTAGCTTCTATCACAATCTTAGGGCTCCATGCCTCCTCTCTCTTCCACCTAGTGTCTCATCCTCTAGGGCCTCTCTCTCCTGCAGAATACCCCAGACTTCCTTCCAGAATGGCGGGGGCTGAGTGGGAGGGAGGGAGAAAAGAAGAGAGGGGACCGGCTAGGGCCTTCAAGCGCTAAGCTTGGAACTGGCACAATTTCACTTCTGCTGCATTTTTTCCATCAAAGCAAGTCACAGGGCCAAGTCAGGTTCAAGGAGAGAGAAAGTAGACTCTACCTTTCTTTTTTTTTCCTTCAATTTTTTAATGTATTCAGCTATACTGGGTCTTCGCTGGGACATGTGAGATCTTTAGCTGTAGCATGAGAACCTTTAGTTGCATCATGCAGAATCTAGATCCTGACCAGGCTCTGAACCCAGGCCTCCTACATTGGGAGTGCGTAGTCTTAGCCACTGGTCCACCAGGGAACCCCCAGTATCTACCTCTTGATGGTAGAAAAAGCGAAAAATCTCTGGCCATCTTTAATCCATCTCAGAGAGGTGGGAATTCACCAGTGTTGAGAAAGTCAGGACAGAGCCCGGGGGCCTGATGGAGACGCCGGCAGTTAGAGATGGATGAGGCCCCACCCCTGCCCATGGGACTCTCTCCCATCGGCTCCTAGATGACAACTTTCCCCAGTGCTCTGCCCACAGCGGGCCCCAGAGGCCTGGACTGCAGGGGGAAGGACTGGGGTCAAATGAGGCTGCTCAGGGAGGTGGGGAGGGCCTGGGCCCCTCTGTACCAACTGTAGAGGTGTCTGAAGGTGGGTCTCCTTGTTGCAGGATGTGAGGGGAGGGTACATATTCCTTGCAGAAACCCACCCCATGAAGGCTCTGGGTGGAACCAAGCTTGAGGGGGCTGAATCGTGGGACAGGACAGGCTCTGCTCATCTCACTGTCCTAGGGGACCCCAGGTCCCCCTCTTCTCATCTTCCAGGTGTCCTCTGCAGCAGTACTTAGCTGGTCTTAGCAGGCCCAGACGCTGGGCAGCCATGTGGGTCCCTGAAGACTCCTGATTCCCACCCCACCCCTCCTGGCTTTCCCCTGACTTATTCATGCAGCCCCTTGACAGCTATTTACTGAGCACCGGCTGCGGGCCAGGCGCCGTGCTAGTCACTGAGGCTCTATCAGTGACAAAATAAACAAAATCCTTGTCTTCTTGGAGTCCAGATTGGAGGAGAGGGAGTGTGTTTATAGATAATAAACAAAATAAATAAGTAAATTATAGAGTGCTGCATTCATTTCCTGTGGCTGCCATAACAAATTACCCCAAACTTGGTGGCTTAAAACATCAGAAATGTATTCCCACACAGTTCTGGAAACTAAAAGTCTGAAATCAAGGTGTTGGCAGGGCCACACTCCCTTCACGGGCTCCAGGAGGAGAGAATCGGGCCTCTTCCAGAATAATGGTGCCTGGCAATCCTTGGAGCTTCTTAGCTTGTGGCAGTGCCCTTCCAAAGACCACTTCCATCTTTACATGCCTTTCTCCCCTGTGTCTCTGTTTTCTCCTCTTCTTATAAGGACACTAGTATTGGACTACATGCCACCCCAAATCCAGGACTATCTCATCTTAAGAGCTGTAATTTGAGCATATCTGCAAAGATTTCTAAATCAAGTCACACACATTCTGAGGTCAGTGATTTTGGGGGACACTATTCAACCCGCTACAGTTATATTTGCAGGTTCCAGGGGTTTGGACATAGACATATCTTTTGGGGGACCACTCTTCCACCTACTACAAATAAAGTAGAGAAAATAATATGAGGATGTTTTGAAGGAAAATAAAGCATGGTAGGGCTTCTCTGGTGGCTCAGGGATAAAGAATCCGCCTGCCAATGCAAGAGACACAGGTTCGATCCCTGGGTCAGGAAGATGCCCTGGAGAAGGAAACAGCAAACCATTCCAGTATTCTTGCCTGGGAAATCCCATGGACAGAGGAGCCTGGAGAGCTACAGTCCATGGAGTTGCAAAAGACCTGGACACGACTTAGTGGCTAAACAACAGCAAGGTAATATAGGAGGAAGGGTGTAGGTGCTGGAGTGGGAAGGGTAGCCTGCAGTATTAAACAGGTGGTCAGGAAAAGCTTCCTGGGGCTTTACGAGGGCTTCCGTAGTAGCTCAGCCGGTAAAGAATCTGCCTGCAATGCTGGAGACCCTAGTTTGATTCCTGGGTCAGGAAGATCTGCTGGAGAAGGGATAGTCTACTCACTCCAGTATTTTGGGGCTTCTCTGGTGGCTCAGCTGGTAAAGAATCCGCCTGCAATGCGGGAGACTTGGGTTCGATCCCTGGGTTGGGAACATCCCCTGGAGAAGGGAATGGCTACCCACGCCAGTATTCTGGCCTGGAGAATCCCATGGACTATACCTTACAGCAAAGAGTCAGACACAACTGAGTGACTTTCACTTTCATGACTACTGAGACGGTGAGAGTCAAAGGAAGTAAAGGGGTGAGCCTTGTGCATGTCTGAGGGGAAAAGCATCCAGGCAGAGGGTGTGGGCAGTGCAAAGGTCCTGAGGCAGGAACGTGTCTAGAAATCTGAGGAATAGGGAGCTAGAGGAGAATGAGTAGGGGGCAGAGTGGTAGGAGGGTGGAATCACATGGGGCCGTATCAGTCACAGTATGCACTTTGGCCTTGATTCGGAGGAGAAATGGGAACTGACTTCGTTGTCACAGCATCCCTCTGGTTGCTGGGCTGGGCATAGACTGTGGGGGGGCCGAGGACCGAAGCATAACTCAGCCGCCCACTCCCTGCCCCCACCAGGGCGGCCCCCGGGCAGCGGGCCCTCCACGGCTCTGGAGCAGCTTCCCAGGACCTTGTCATAGAGAGGCGCCTCAGATCCCCTGCTGCCCGACCCCCTGCCTGCCCACAGGGCTCGGGTTTCCCCTTGTCAGCTGTACCCACAAGAGCCTGGGAAAGTCGGCTTTCCAGAAAGATTTCATCATTTTCCATTCGGAAAAGCTTGCTGCTCGCCCCACTCCCTCCCCTGTTCCTGGGGCTGAGTACAAGGGCTGAGACGCTCAGGAGCTCAGAGGGGGCCATGATTGAGGGCAGACAGGCCTTCCAGCCGGCCCCACGGCCACCTGGGACCAGACTACCCCATCTCCCAGCTAGTGCGGCTTCCACCTGGGGCATCCTTCCCCTGGTGCCCCCGGACTCCGCCAGTTATAGCTCTCCTGCCCTGGCACCTCCGCAGCCTACTAAGCTGGGGGGGGCACGGGACAGAGGCACGTGAGGGCCGTGGAGGAGGGGAGGTGGGTTGGGTGTCCCCCTCCAGGGCTCCCCCACAGAGGCTGAGCCACTGTCAGAAACCAAGCACCTGCTTTCGCATCTAAGGCAAGTGGATCCCAGGGTCTCTGGAGCCCAGAGTCTTCTCCTCCATAATGTTTCTCATTCCCATTGCCATTGTGGGGCCCCTCAACACAGAATTTGTCAGTGTTTGCAGACCCTGTCAACATTTGCAGGACCTGTTGTGGTTTGCAGAGCCGGTCAGGGTTTGCAGAGCCTTCTTGGTCCTAGAGCCCGTTGCTATTTATTGAGATTGTTTCCTTCGTTCCTCCAGGCAGCCCCCACCCATTGCACAATGATGGCTTGTAAAGTTCCTTCTTCCTTCCTCCCCTGACGTGTCTCATATCCCTCCCTCTGGTCTCCCCAAGGATCCACAGGGCACTTCCCCAAAGGCTGCAAGGCTCAGGCCTTCAGAAATTTCACAGCCAATCCACACATTCCCCAGTGGGACCATACAAGCTGAGGGAGGGGTGGGTGGGGCTGGAAGTGAACGGAGGGGCTACCCGCTTCCGAGCTGAAGTCCTGAAACAAGCATCAGTTTGAAGGCAAGCAGACCTGGCCCTCTGTCACTTCCTAGGTAAGGGCTTTGGATATTCTCTCAAGATTCTGAGTCTCAGTTTTCTCATCCATAAAATGGGGCCGGGGACGTCCCAGGTGGTCCAGTGGGAATCTGCCTTCCAATGCAGGGCACGTGGGTTCAAACCCTAGTCAGGGAACTAAGATCCCGCATGCCGCCGGCCAGCTGAGCCCACACGGCAACTCCTGAGCCCAGGTGCCAAAAACTAAGACCCAACACAGCAAAAAATAAAGAAATATTTAAAAAATAAGATGGCACTGAGTTAGACTGGGTGGAGATATGAGATTCACCTGATATAACGGGCGGGCAAAGTGTGTGAATGGCAAGCGTCTGTGTGCGCTGGGTGTGGGGCTTTCCTCTTCCGCAGAACATCTCCAAGGGCTCAAGAGGCCCCGGGCATTCCTGTCATCAGCTCTGAGTGGTGAAAATAAGCCCACAAGGGTCTAAAGTGGGAGCTGACGTCACCCAGGCCCTGTCTGTCAGGAACTTGGAGAGAGTCAATGTGGGAGCCCTGGGTCATGCCTCCTCCCCCAACCTCAATGTTGCTTCGATAGTGAGTCGCACCTAAAGCCTCAGGTGTCCCCTGAGCTCCCTGAGGCAGGGCTGTGTCCCCCCGCAGACTGGGGCACCTGTCCCTTCTCAAACCCCAGGACGGGAGTCTAAGCATCGGCCTCCCCTGCTGTATTCGCGCACCGCTGAGTGACCACCAAGGGGACAGGGTGGCTGGTCCTGACAGAGGCCTCCTGAGGAAGGACGTGCAGATAAAGGGTCACTTCTCAGGGCTTCCCGGTGGCTCAGCAGTAAAGAATCCGCCTGCCAGTGCAGGAGACACGGGTTCAACCCCTGACCTGGGAAGATCCCAAGGGCCGCGGAGCATCTAAACCCAAGTACCACAGCTACTGAGCCTCGGCTCTAGAGCCCGGGAGACGCAACTCCGGAAGCCCGTGTGCCCTGGAGCCCACGCTCTGCAACAAGAGAGGCTACCGCAATGAGAAGCCCATGCACCGCAACTAGAGAATAGCCTCTTCTCGTCACAACTAGAGAAAAGCCTGCGGAGCCATGAAGACCCAGCACAGCCAAAATAAATAAATAAATAAATTTTTTTTAAGGGGGTCACTTCTCTGAGCCCTTGGCTCGGGTCAGACTAGAGCCATGATCAGCTTGGAGCCATCAGCCGGCTGACTCTATTTAAAGTGCCCGTTGTATGCAGGGCCCACTGGCAGGTGTTTTGGAAGAGACCAAGAGGATCGACCTGCGGTGTCCTGGCCCCTGGGAGGCAGGCCGGGGCCCTGGGGGCGGAGCTGAGTGCTGGGTGGCGGTACAGACACGGGGATCTGGGGAGAAGGGAGAGAGGACCCTGCAGTCAGGCAGCCTCCTTAAGGAGACCCTCCCAGGACCAAGCCTTGGGGCTAGGGTGAAGAAGGCGGACCAACTTTGGCCTCAGCTTTGGCCCACAGGGAACCCCTGAAGGCCCTCTCCTCCTCCCACCCACCTCCTTTCCATCCTCACCCCTCTCCCCAACCCCTGCCCTCAACTTCTCTGACAGCCTTGGTCCCTGCTTTCCCAGGAGCCTGTCCTCCCCATCCCTTGAGCCCCCAAGGCTGAGCCCTTTCTCTCCTCTGGCTCCAGCTCCTGCTCAGTCCTAGCTGGGCCAGGGGAAGCAGGGGAAGGAGCTCCATCAAGAGTCTGCTGAGGGGACTTCCCTCGTGGTCCAGTGGCTAGGACTCCACACTCCGAATGCAGGGGGCCCGGGTTCAATCCCTGCTCGGGGAGCTAGATCCTGTACGCCACCACTGAGAGCCCGCATGGGGCAATGAAGATCCTGCGTGCCATAGCTAAGACCCGGCAATGCCAATAACAAAAAGGAAAAGAGCCTGCTGAGGGCCGCTTGGGACCCGCCTCCTGGCTCCTGAGCCCCCCACCCTAAAGCTTGCATAGGCTGGGAATGTCTCACAAGAGGGGTAGCCGGGGTGCTCTAGAGAAGGAAGGAGCCCCTGGGAGGCCTCTCCTAGATCCCCTGCCTCCATGTGGAGCAGCTACACCCAAAACCAGGAGAGGAAGCAGATTCTAGAACCCACCAGGTAGTGGGCTTCACCCAGGCCATTCCACTTTTGTTCCCTGTTGCAAGCTGAGGCCAACTCATTCCTCAGCCCAGCTCGGGTTCCTGAGCAATGAGCCGCTGAGGGTCCTCAGAGATGGCATCACTCTGGGCCCCTGGAGGTATGATGACTTCAGCATTGACCCAGCCTCAGGGACCTCATTCTGAGGAGGGAGGCACAGCCCTGCCGTCTGGAATACTCTACTCCAGTAGAGTGGGGGAAATAGAGCCCCTGTCCTCCGGCAGCCTCCAGACTGAGCAGAGAGACACAGCCCCTGTCCCCCTTCAGGGCCGTCTGACTCGGCTTTGAACACCTCCATCCGCATCCAGGGAGTGGAGGCCAAGAGGTCACCATCTCCTGCCTTAGGTCAGAGTCCTCCCCAACCACCCTCAGGACAAAGGACAGGACCCTCACGGAGCAGGAAAGGAACCTAGAGACCTGTGTCCCCACTGGTCACTGGCAGGCAGGCCCCTTCATTGTTGCCTGTGGGGCCCAGCTTCTCCCAGAATTCCTGCTAAGAAGCATTCCTCACCATGTGCAGGAGTGGACCCCGGGGGCGACTTTGCCCTGTCCCACCAACCCCTTCCCTCACCCCAGATGCTGACAGACTCAAAGAGAGGTCCTCGGGGTGAGAGAACAGGGGAAGCCGATAAGCGGGCCTTCCTCCAGATCCTGTTTTGGCTGGAAGGCCCCTGAGCTGTTTGGTCTGTGGGCGCAGGATGGACAAGGGACCTGTGTGGGAGGGGCTTCCAGGCCGGAGGCCCCCTTGGGTTGGGACGGCCCATCCCCTGGCAGAAGGGTGAGTGCACCAGAGGCCCCACTGAGGTTCCCTAGGGTCAGTTCCCGGTTTCTCTTGGCTCCTCAGGACACCCACTTCACTTTGTGGTCCCCACTCCAGGAAACACAGACAGAGGTCCCCTGAGCCTCCCCAAAGCTTCCACCAATGTCCTTCAGGCCCCTGTTATTCTCCTGTCTAGAAACCTTGCCCCCAGCAACAGGGAAAAGAGAAGGAAGGAACTGTGTCCCCAGTGAAACTAATGGATAGAGGCTGGCCAAGCTCTGCCTAGACTATCCACCCATTGCTCAGCAGTACTGCAGTTGAGTGATAAGATGCAGGGAAGACCACGTTCAATCTGGGGGAGCTGAACTTGTCCTGTGTGTTAGATAATTATAGGAAATTGTTTGTTTTTTTTCAGTATAAGAATGGCTTGCAGGTTCACATAGAAAATTGGGTTAATTTTTGAGAGATGTGGGCTTCCCTGATAGCTCAGTTGGTAAAGAATCCGCCTGCAATGCAGGAGACCCCAGTTCGATTCCTGGATCAAGAAGATCCATGGGAGAAGGGATAGGCTTCCCATTCCAGTATTCTTGGGCTTCCCTGGTGGCTGAGCTGGTAAAGAATCTGCCTGCAATGCAGGAGACCTGGGTTTGATCCCTGGGTTGGGATGATCCCCTGGAGAAGGAAAAAACTACCCACTCCAGTATTCTGGCCTGGAGAATTCCATGAATAGTATAGTCCATGAGGTCACAAAGAATCAGACATGACTGAGTGACTTTCACTTCACTTCACTTGAGAAATGTATTCTCAAGTGAGTAGAGGTGACATGTCATAATGTCAATAATTTACTTTCAAATATTTCAGTTCCAAAAAAGAAGAAAGAAATCTGGCAAAATGTCCACTGTTCTATCTTGGTAATGGATGCTTGTAGGGTCATTGTACCATTCTCTCTACTTGTTTAAATGTTTAAAGTTTCCCACAATAAAAATCCCCCAAAAAAATTTAAAAAGAAAAAGAAAACATTGTACAAACCTGAATTTGAATACCAACATTACTACTTTCTTGCTATGTGACCTTTGGCAAATAACTCAACCTCTCTGGGGCTCATTTCCTCTATAGTTAAATAGTACAACTATTGGGTTTCCCTTGTGGCTCAGCTGGTAAAGAAGCTGCCTACAATGCAGGAGACTTGGGTTCAATCCTTGGGTTGGGAAGGGAAAGGCTACCCACTCCAGTGTTCTGGCCTGGAGAATTCCATGCACTGTATATAGTCCATAGGGTCACAAAGAGTCAGACACGACTGAGTGACTTTCACTGCAACTACTACATACTCCTCTACATATGTAAGTGTGTGGAGAGGATTAAACATAATAGCTAATGGGGAGCAGTGCCTGGGACATAGCAAGTGCTCAGTTAAAATGGGTGTTTGCAAAAAAAAAAAAAAAAAATGTTTGCGGGACTTTCCTGGTGGTCCAGTGGTTAAAATTTCATCTTCCAATTCAAGGGGATCAGGTTCAATCCCTGGTCAGGGAGCTAAGATCCAACATGCTTCCTGGTCAGAACATAAAACAGAAGCCATATTATAACAAATTCAATAAAGACTTCAAAAAAATAGTCGACATAAAAAAAAAGTCTTTTAAAAATATGGTTGTTTGCGAAATGAAAGAAGGGTAGGCTATTGAGAGGAGTCATTTTCTCAAATTCCGAACTTCAGTTTCTCAGCCCTTAATAAGCAGTAGTTAATGATATTACTTGAGTCAACAACCACGCCCCCAGCCCACAAACCACGCCAGCTTAGTGTTGGATGCTGGGGAGAAGAGAAGGCTGGGGGTTACTCTTAACAGGACCAGTGGACACCGGTTCCATACAAGAAGCCCCCTCGCCATTTGGTACCCAGCTCAGGAACAGAGCAACCCCCCACCCTTTGGCCATGCCCAGTCACTCAACATCGAGAACAGTCAGGGTTGGGAGGTCGACCCCCTCAGTATCCTCCATGGAGGGGCAGGGCAGGGAGTGAGAGCCCCATTCCGAGGACAAGGGCAGTGGGGCACCAGCGGGTAACGGGAGAAGGCCAGCGCTTTCCTATTTTGGGAGGCAGGAGGCAGCAGGTGGCTGGCTGGTGCTGAGACATGTGAACCCTCCTGTCAGCAGGCCATGTGGCCCGCAGCAGGGCAGCCTGGCACTGCTGGGCATGGCCTGGGCCCCGAGTGCGCCCCCCAGCCAGGAGTACTTGTGGCCCCAGAGGGAGGGAGGTCTGGTTTCACCACCACAAGGGCATTCTCCGTAATTCAGCTCGGGAGAAACGGCTGCCTAGAACCCTCCTGCCCTCGAGTCCCCCAGGGAAGCAGACTCCAGGGTCTGGATATTCTGAGGTGCTCCCAGTCTGAGCGCTGTGCTTAGCTGCTCAGTCATGTCTGACTCTTTGCAAACTCATTGACTGCAACCTGCCAGGCTCCTCTGTTCATGGGGATTCTCCAGGCAAGAATACTGTAGGTTGCCATGTCCTCCTCCAGGGAATCTTCCCAACCCAGGCATCGAACCCAGGTCTCCTGCATTGCAGGCAGATTCTTTACCGTCTGAGACACCAAAGAAGCCCAAGAATATTGGAGTGGGTAGCCTATCCCTTCTCCAGGGGATTTTCCTGACCCAGGAATCCATCCAGGATCTCCTGCATTGCAGCTGAGCTACCAGAGAAGCTCACTGCAGCTGAGCTTTACCAGCTGAGCTACTAGCAAAGCCCTCAGTCTGAGTGGGGAGATGCAATCTTTGTACTCCAGGAGCTCCTAGTCTGATGAGAGATATGGCCTCTGCCCTGGGGAAGCCCCCAGTCTGAGGGAGGAGATGCAGCCCCAGCAGGGGAGGGTTCCATCTGAGGAGGGAGGCTGGCCATCGTGGGGTGCGGGGGCTGGAGTGCTCCACTAGGCTTGGAGGCAGCCCACGATGCTGCAGTTTCCTTCGGCAGCCTGGTTATTTCTGGGTGGGCAGGAGGAGCAGGCAACTTTCCAGATTAAAATAGCCTTCCCCGGGTGTCATTCCTGAGACGTGCACTGCTCCCAGCTGAATGTTTGTCACATGGCTCTATTCCTCCCGCCCCTCCCAGGCGGGCTGAGCAGCGCTGGGATGGTAGTCCTACCCTGGGAGGGGGGCGGTGCCGGGGAGCAGAGCTGAGCCTTGCTTCCTAATCCGGGCAGTGTGGGAATACAGCTCTGGCCACCAAATGCTGCCCGTCACTTGCCCAACTCCTGCTTCCTAAAGGGGCCGCCAGCCCGCTCCCTCAGGAAGCCTTCCCACACTGACTCCGGCTGTCTGAAGCCCTCTGGCTCCACCTGCCTCCCCAGTGCTGTGGTCGGTCAGCCATTTCCCATGGTCAGGGGCTTCCCTTATCACTGGGGAGCCCTGGAATCTGGACTGGGACTCCCTGAGGCCAGACTGTGTCCCCCCTGAGACCCCAGCTCTGTGAGAGCAGGGCTCTGTCTCCTCACACCTGTTTCTGGTCCAGTGGGAAGAAAGTTGACCCAGGACTCAAGAGCTCTGGATTCCATATGACTCTTGAGGGCATCTCTTTGCCCTTAAGGCCAGTGGCTGGCCACACATGGCTCTTAAGAGCAGAGATGCTCTGGTCAGCAATCCAGGTTGCAACCCCAGCCCGGGCTGTTCCAGGCTGTTCATCACCTCCGGTCACTTATTTAACCCTCTGACCCTCTACAGGGTCAGGAGGGCAACAGTAGCTCCGGCTCCTGGGCAGGTGTTAAGACTCAAGTGAGATAACGCACCCAGGAGAATTGGCATGGTTCCTGGCAGAGGGTAGGGAAAAGGTGAACCAAAGAAAAGCGTAGCAGTCCAAGTCTCAGGCCGGTTGTGGGTTGGACAGAGCTCTAGGCTCTATGACCCTGGAGTCCGGGGCCAAGAATGGCCCTGGAAGACCACAGAGTGACCTAGGTCACCAGCCGGGCCAGGGCTGTGCTAGGATTCTGATCTGCAGTTCGAGGAACAGGACATGACCTGACTCCGTGAAAGCTCTCGGTCGCCCTTCCCCCCTCTTCAACGCTCCCTCCGGCTGCCCAGTTCCAGCTGTCTCTGGTCCTTGTCGCTTGCTGCGCCCCTGACTTTCCCAGCCCCCCTCTCTCCTCATCCAGTTTTCCTGTACGTGTGATGTGTCTGGCGTGGCGTGACCCCTCTGAGCTGGGCAGGGGGCTGGGGCTGGGCCCACACAACATAAATATGTCCTGGGAGTTTACATTGTGGGGGCCGGGAATACACACCAGTCAGCCGGCTGCTGGCCCTGTTTATTCCCTGGGGGTTCATGGCCAGGGCCGGGGCAGTCCTCAGGTGGCTGCAGCTGTGTGGATGTCAATGTGCCAGGGACCCCAGAAAACCCCAGGCCACCCCCGCCCGCCGTGTCCCAGCGGCCCCTCCCCACCCCCACGGACCACACCACGGTGCACGTGCAAGTCTGAGCACCGAGCGGCCCTCCCAGGCCTGTGGTTGGGGGCCTCTTGGCCCTCCTCCCCTTTGGCCCCCACCCCGCTCCAGGAACCCAGATCAGACCACAGTGTGTTTTTTTCAGGTTGGGCCAAGCTGGGCCTCACTCAAATCAACCACTATTAAGGTTTCCCCTGGAACTCTCCCGGGCCGTTTGGCTTTTCTGAACACTTGACGTCATCACTCAGCATCTTCTCCGACCTGCTCGTTGAAGCAGTCTCTGCCAGGGTTGTCCGTTGGGTATACTGGCCCCGAGTTCCTTCTAGAGCGGTCTGTGGTGCTTGTGCTCAAGGTAGACGGAGATGGGGACCTGCTGGGTGGTCCAGTGGCTAAGACTCCACAGTCCCAGTGCAGGGGGCTTGGGTTTGATCCGTGCTCAGGGAACTAGATCCTGCAAGACACAACAAAGATCAAAGAGCCTGCATGCCACAACTAAGACCCCGTGCAGCCAAATAAATTAAAAAAAAAAAGATAAAAATGATAACCTCACAGTGGCCCTGCATGGCAATCCACTCCACCTGTGAGAAAAACTGAGGCTTGAGGGGGATAACTGACCACTTGGCCATGGCTGGTGAAGTCAGGAGACAAAACCAACTCTGTCTGGCTTCCTGCATGGTCCTTCCCAACCCACTGCCCACACTTTACCCAGGGAGCGCAAAAACTTTCTGGTAGCAGGTGAGGCGGGGGCAGTTCTCAGAAAGGTGCAACTTTTCCTTCTCTCCCAAGATATTCTTATTGGAAAGTCAGAAAGTATCCAGTAATATAGTTATTTTCACTGACAGCACAAAGTCCTGTGTTAAGTATTGGCGGGAAGAAGGACTAACAACAACAGCAATAACTAGTGTTTACTGAGGACTTGCTGTGTGCATGCTTCTGCTCTAAATGCTGTATACACAACATCTCAGAGACCCCTCACCACGACTCTATGAGACATGGTATTATTATTATTATTATTATTTGGCCACATTGTATGGCATATGGGATCTTAGTTCCCCAGCCAGGAATCAAACCCGCCCTCCCTGCTTTGGGAGCATGAAGTCTTAACCACTGGACTGTCAGGGAAGTCTCAGAGATATGGTATTATTAAATCCAATTTACAGTTGAGAAGACAAACATAACTTGTCCCAGGTCCCAGAGCTAAAAAGTGTCAGAGCCAGGAGTGGGACCCAAAGGGTCCCCACCATGGTGGGGACCTACCCACCATGCTCTGTGTAGGTTATCTGAGTGGAGGCTGACTTCAGAAACCAGCCTAAACAGTGTGGGTGTGAGAACACAGGCACACACACATATCAGTTAGGAGGGGACGGCGAAGCTGAGCCATGATGTACAGAAGTCATCGGGGTAATGCAGGATAGACTAAGGAACGGTTCCTGGAAGAGATGGGTTCTGTGTCAGAGCTTGAAGGAAGTGAGAGATATAGGCTATTCCCAATGTGTGGGACCCTGGGCAGAACTAATCTCTAACATAGGTGTTGAAGAATTGTTCCTGGAACGATGGGGTGGTCATAGCATGGTGGTGGAGATGGAAGTACTGGGGAGGAGAGCAGTAAATGATGAAATGATGACAGTGATATTTTAAATTAATTTGTTTATTTTTGGCTGCACTGGGTCTTTGGTGCTGCGCACGGGCTTTCTCTAGTTGCAGCAAGTGGGGACTACTCTCTAGTTGTGGTGCACAGGCTTCTCATTGTGGTGGCTTCTCTTGTTGCGGAGTGTGGGCTCTAGAATGCGTGGGCTTCAGTAGTTGAGGCTTTTGGACTCTAGAGCATGAAGGGAATTAGTAGTTATGGCACATGGGCTTAGCTGCTCTGTGGCATGTGGGATCTTCCTGGGCCAGGGATCGAATCCATGTCTCCTGCATTGGTAGCTGGATTCTTAACCACTGGACCACCAGAGAAGCCCAGTGGAAGAAATTTTATGATAGGGGAAGTGATGGTGGGAAGGAGATGGAGGTGGTGGTGATGGAGGTGGTGGCAATGGAGATGGGAATGGAAGTAGTGATAGAAGCAAGGACACAAATCCGCTTCCTTTATACTCCTGTACATCCCTCTACACACACACAGCCCTCGCTACTCTACACCAGCCATCACACATTCCTTAGCCTCACAGTGACCTTTGGGAGGGCATTTTTGTCTTCATTTTAGAAATGATGATGATGAGCCACAGACAAGTCACATTCTGCTTGCCCAAGGTCACAAGGCCAGGAAGCTGGCCCCGGGCTCTCTGCCTTCAGGGCTCCTCCCTGCTCGGAATGGGGTACTAGGGCAGCATTGCGAGTGGGTGGCAAGGCAGGGGTCCTCCTGCGCTCCCCACACAGAGGCCTTGGCGGGCCTCGGTTTGGGGGAGCAGGGAGGAGCAGGACTGGGCGCAGAGGAAGCCATTCTAATCCCAGGCCCATCACCCACATGCTGTGACCTCCTCTGGTGGCAGCCAAGGCAGATGTCAGCTGCCAGGTGACAGAGGGCCGGCGAGGCAGAGCCAGGGGAGCCTGGCGGGAGCCCCACACACACCAAAAGGATGAAGTCAGGGCTGGGAAATAATCCTGGAGTCAGAGGAAGGCTTGCTTTAGGGTGGCATTCCTGGAAAGTTCTGTTCCGATTGGCTTGAGGCTGGGTCTCTGCACAGGCCTTCCCAGTCAGGAGCGAGTTTATTAATATTCCCTGCCCTGCCCTCTGCCCTCTGCCCTCTCCCTGGGCAGAAGTCAGGGCTTCCTGGGGCTTCTGGCCTCTCACACCAGGAGTGGTGAGGCCCACTGTGGGTGCAGGCAGACTTAGGCTTTAGTTCTAGCCTGGGGGTACAAATGCCCTGCACCCCCAGACTGTGCTCCCCACATCCCCACAGCCCCAGGGCTCCTCTGCTTCAGCCACAGACTCTGGGGGCTTCAGAGAAATGGTGAACAGGGGTGGGGGTGCACATTGAGCACTTGGGACTGCAGGAACGCATGGGTGCCTACGTTCCTGGTTGGGTATGCAGACGTAAGCACCTGATCGGGGTTAGAAGGGTGGTAATGCGCTCCCGGGGGTGCACACGTGCAAGGCTACATGTGACTGGCCTGGAAGAGTACAAACCGTGTCTCACTGAGGGGGTTCTGTGTGTGCCCTTGTGAGCCCTGGGTGATGGGTGTGGGCGGGAGAGGCAGATGACTGAGTGTGAGGGGTGCTAAGGCCTCCAAACAGGCCGCCTCCCCCTAAGTGGATCCCGCCTACAGCTCATTAGCACCTACGACCTAAATTTACTGCCTCCACTTCCCCACCCACTGGCAGTGACCTCATTAGGCTCCTGCCCCTTTCCCAGGTCAATGGGATGAAGGGGAGGGATGACTCCTTAATCTGCAACGCAGGATCTCTGGGGGAGGAGGGGAAGTTCTAGGGGCAGGGCAGAGGGGAAACCAGGTACAGACCTTAATATAGTCACAGGGCAGGCCAGGAGGATGTCGGCTCCTATTACACCTGCCTCCTCCTCACCATCATATGACCCAACTCCTGCTGGCAAGGCGTGGGTGGGTGAGAAGCGCAGGTCCTGGGTGGTGCTGGGGGCCGCCCTGCATGCTGCCCTCCTGCACATCCTTAAATGACGCCCCTCTCCCAACCGGTCCTCCTGGCAAGGAGCAGGGTCTGGCTGGCCATTCTGCCTGGCTCTGACCTGACTCAGCTGGGTGGTCCTGTCTCCTCCCAGTGGGCCATGCCAGGAAGTGGGGGAGGGATGGGGAACTCTAGCACTGACTCTGGGACAGTTGCCAAAGGAACAGGCTCTTCTGATCCATGCCCTTGCCTACTTCCTCCTTCACCCCCCTGATCCATGATCCCCAACTCTGGCCCCTCTAAGGGCAGAGCTCTGAGCTGAGAGGTGAGAGCCAGGGTGAGGAGCAGCAGAAGGGCCAGGGCAGCAGCCCCTTCCCGCCACGCCAGGAGAGCAGTGTGTGTGCTGTGAGTCAGGTTCAAGGCAAGACCCTCCCCTAAACCCCTCCTTCATAGAGACCCCAGAGCCCACACAGATGGTGACACAGTCACGCCCCCAGGGAGCCGGAGTCTGATGGAGCTATCACGCCAAATCCCCCCTGTTGAGCTTCCTGTGTGACCTTGGGAAAGTGCTCAGCATCTCAGAGCCTCAGTTTTCTTGACTGTGAAATGACAACACTGCCACCCGCCCCAAAGATACTTTGTATATGCCTGGCAGAGAGCAAAAGCTACATGAAAAGATAGCTCTTCTTCTTCAATGTGGGATTTTTGTAGAAGAAATCACATTTGGTCTTTAATCTGAGAAACAGATTTCAGTGGGATCTCTGCACACCCATTCCCACCCAGAGATGGGTCAGCTAAAGAGGGTCTGGGCTGTCGATATACCACAGGGCCTCCACAGGCTCAAGGTTTATAGTCAAATATCCTGGTAAGTCAGCCACACAAGGGACCCCAGGCCCAAGGACAGCAGTGCAACAGGGGGACAAGGAAGGTTCTGGAGCTACCCACCCCAGAAGATGCTATCCCATGCAGTGACTTCTGGTCATTCACTTCCCGGAAACCCAGTTTAAAAAAAAAAAATTATTTATTTGGCTGCACTGGGTCTTAGTTTCGGTATGCGAGGTCTTCAGTCTTCATTGTGGCATGTGGGTTCTTTAGTTGCGGTAGGAGGGATATTTTTCTTTTAGTTGCAGCCTGCAAACTCTTTTTTTTTTTTTTCTGCAAACTCTTAGTTGCAGCATGTGGGATCTAGTTCCCTGACCTGACCTGACCTGCCCCCCTGCCTTGGGAGTGTGGAGTCTTAGCCACTGGACCACCAGGGAAGTCCCAACCCAGTTTTTTTAATTTACTTTTTTTTATTGAGGTATAAGATTCATGCCTCAAATTGACAAATCTGAAGGGTATCACTTGGTGAACTTGTGCATGTGTGTATGCCCATGTCACTACCACCCAGATCTAGCACAGAGTATTTCAGCCCCCTATGAGGCTCCCTCAAGCCCCTCCCAGTCAACACCATCCCCCCAAGAGAGAGGTGACCACTCTGACTTATTTCACCATAGATTGGCTTTGCCTGTTCTTGAACCTCATGCAAAAGGACTCCTGGGGCATTCACTCTTTGTGTCTGGCCCAATTTATTGGACATGAGGTCTGTGGGGGTCATCCATGTTGTTTCTGCAACACTAGTTCTTTCTTTTTCATAGCTGAGTAGCCTCCCACTGACTAGCTATGCCGCAACTGATTGATCTGTTCTGTGGAGGGATGTTTGGTTGTTTCCGATTTTTAATTTATAGCATTAAAGCAACCACAGCCTCCTTAGACACGTCTTTTGGTACATATAACTATGGCTGCTCATTCTTGAGAACAGATTTTAGGGAGGTGCCTTGTTAAGAACTCCAGGGAGGAAAAGAGGGATGAAAAATTATTGATCTCTTGCCTGGTGCCATGAACTTTTTTGCATCCACTGGACCAGTCATAGGGGAAGGAGAACGGAGACAGAGCAGCCTCCAAGAGGGATTCCACCTGCCTCGTCCCTGTGAGTGTGACTGTGAGTGTGTGTATGCATGACTGTGTTCATTTCCTAGGGCAGCCATAACAGACTACCACAGACTTGGTGGCTTAAAACAACAGACATTTTTTCTCTCATAATTAAGGCGGCCAGGGAATTCCCTGGTGGCCCAGTGGTTAGGACTTGACACTCTCACTGCCAAGGGCCTGGGTTCAATCCTTGGTTGGGGAACGAAGATCGCCCAAGCTGCTCAGTGCAGCCAAAATAAAAAAATAAGAGATCACAGTCCAAAATCACCACGCTGGCAGGGCTGGTTGCTTCTGGAAACTCTAGGAAGAGTGTTCAGTGCCTCTCTCCCGGCTTCTGGTGGGTGCAGGCAATCCTTGGTGTTCCTCGGCTTGGAGCCGCATCACTCCAATCTCTGCCTCCATCATCATGTGACCTTCTTTCCTGTGGGTCTCCATATTTCTGTGTCTACAAATCTCTCCTAAAAGGACACCAGTCATTGGGATTAGGGGCCCACCCTTATCCAGTCAAATCTCATCTTGATTACATCTACAAAGACTCTGTTTCCAACTAAAGACACCTTTGGAGGGACTGGGGACTAAGATATCAACATATCTTTTAGGGGGACAATTCAACCCATGATGGTAATTATGACTGCAAGTTTGTGTGTGGTGTCTGTGAGTGTGTGTGTGAAATTGTGTGTCAATGTGGGTGTGCATAAGTGTGAGGGAGGGCTGAGAGTATGTATGTGTGAGTGCTTGTGGAAACTTGTCTCTGGTTGTGCTTATGTGGCTGTGGACACATGTACAAGAGCATGTGGGTATGTGTGCCCTGTGTCCATGGCTTGGACAACCTTCTGGAAGAGCTGAGAAACGTGGCAAGGTAGCGAGATGGCTGCAGGCCTGGCTCCCTGCTCCCAGCTGGGGTGGCCCCATGAGTCAAGAGGGCGGAAGACTGTGAGAAGCAAGGATAAGCTTGTTTTCTGAGCTGGGTACAGTCCGGGAGGCCGAGGCGGTGGCTCCAGGCAGCAGCGTGGTTCCCAGGTCCTCTTCCAGGAACGTTCCTAGAAGGCCCCTCCACCCAAGCTCCCATCCCCAGCACCCCATTTGCCTGGATGGGGCAGTGCTGGCTGACTCATCCCCTCCCTGGGCTGGAAGCCAGCACTTAGCTACCTGTTGAGCCAGTCAAGTAGGGGCGGGGCAGTCAGTCAGCCCCTCCCAGGCCCTGCCCTCAGGCCAATCCGGAGCAGCACCCCATCAGCCCCAACACATGACCAGGGCTGAACCCCAGGAAGTGGAGAAAGTCAGCGGTGAGCACATGGTCAGGTAAGGCCCCGGATGAAGGCTGCTCCTCTCCCCCGGGCAGCTCTGGTAGGCAAACCCACCACCCAGAGACAGGACACTGGGAGGGTCTCCTCAACAGTCATGTGGGCTGGGGGGTCTTCTCTGAGCCAGTCACCTCCTTTAAACTTCCCTACCAAGTTTAAACAGGCTCCTCATCAGCCCCATCTTACAGATGCAATCACCGAGGCCCCAGGGAGTTAGACAATCTGCCTGAGATGCCACACATTTGTTTATATTTGTTGGAACTTTCTTATTCTCTCTGGAAATCCATCCCCAGCCCCCACCTCCAGACTCAGACCACAGCTGCTCCCATTGCCCAGCGCATTCCCTTCCCACCCTTCCCCAGGAAGACCCCCGGCCCATGGGGTAGGATCCGTGGGGGGAGAGGGGCTGGAGGTGGTCTTTCAGCCCACCCTCCTGGGCTCCTCTGTAGGGTTCCGGTTTTCGTTTGGGTGCGGTGGTGAGCTTGTTGTCTGTGAGGATGTCGGTTGGTTCGTGTGCACATAGGAGGAGGAGGTGTGCGGCGTACCTCCGGGGGGTTGGCCTGCCTGGGACACCCGAGTGCATGGCTGCAGGCTGGATCTGTGAGTGTGCCCTGGTGTGTGAGCCGCTGGAGGGGTTCAGAAGAGCCTGCCCCCCACGTGTGTGGGTGTCCACAGGGGCCCGCCCCACCGCTTCCCCCTTACCAGGTCACCGCCACCATCCTCGGCAGAGCCCCCAGCCCAGGTGAGAGCCCGATGGAAACTGCCTGCGACTCGGGACAGGCACACCTGAATCTCAGGCCCAGACCCGCTCACTGGCACTCAGGGCTGCGGTGCCCTTGAGCAGGCATCACCCCACCCGGACAGCAGCCGTGTTCTCACCCAATGGGATGGGGCGACTCGGGGTGGGGTGCGGTGGGGGCGGAAGGAGACCGCAGCATGGTCTCTCCCGCCGCCAGGAGCGCAGGGAGCTCCGGGCTCCCCAGATGAAAGGCTCAGTACCCCAGCACTCCGTAGACTGTGGTGAGGGGCGGGGGTGGGGCTGTGGGGGGAGAAGGTCGTGCCAGGACTTGGCACAGACTACAAAGTGTGGGGGGAACCCCCCAGCCCTCCCGCCGCCGCCGGCTGGCAGGGGGAGGGGCTGTGACGTTCGGTGGCCTCATGCAGCCGGGAGGAAGCAGCTAATTGCTGACCTGATGACTGGGCGGCCTGAGGAGTGGGGTGATGATGCCACTCGCAGAAGCAGGCTCCCGGGATCAAGGAGGGGGCCCTGCAGAGACCGAGTAGGCCAGGCTGGGCTCTGCAGAGGCTGAGGTGGCTGCGGCCAAAGGAGCAGGGGGTGGGGGTGGTTGAGGCTGTGACCGTGGGAAACGGCTTCTCCCGGGCTTCCCTGAGCTTCAAGGGAAAAGAGTTCAGAGGCCCCGGGGGGACAAAGGGATTTGGGAAGGGGCGACAGTGGGGGTGGAGGAGGAGGAGAGGGTGGCAGAGGCTTCCTCTTGTTTCCCCTCCACCTACAGTCCCCCCACCTTCCCATCTGTCCCCACCCGCACCTTTGTCCCCTCCCTGGCCCCTGTGGCCCACGTTGGTGAGGATGGAGACAGAGGTCTCTTTTCACCACAAGACCGCCAGGCATAAGCATCCTACATGGCCATACCTACCATGCTGAAGGCCAGAGCACCCAGGAGGTGTGGTGAGCCATCAGCCGTCCCCAAGGACAGGAAGAGAGGGTGCTGCTACAGAGGACAGAACAGGCAAAGGCTGGGTGGTGGGGTTTGCGAGGCTGATGGACGACAGAGGCTTGGCGGCAGTGGTTATGGGGAGAGAGGAGGGTGCAGGGCCATTCTGCACTGAGGGCCACTCTGCCCCTTCCTGGCAGAAAACTGTGGGTAACCAGACTCGGAGATTCTCCCACACGCTGGGCACAGCTTCTGCTGAGACAGGAGGTCAGGACCAGTTCGAGAGCCATACAGAATGAGGACCCACCCTCCAAGCCCCCAGGTCCTTCAGCTCTAGAGAACCTGCAACCCTAAATGCCAAGAAACGACCCATCCAGCGGCAGTTCAGTCCTCTTGGCCCCCAGCGCCCCCTGTAGGCAGGACGCTACACCAGTAGGGGGAGGGGCCTCCACGTGCTGGGAGGAGAAAAGGAGACCAGACTTGCTCTCCAGGAGTCAGGAAAACCCCGCCTTAGGAACCTGCAGTGGGATAAAGGCACAGAACGTTGACCTCAAAGTTCCAATCTGAAATTCAGCCTCTGTCCTCAGGAAGCTTCTACTGTGATGGAAATAGACACTATACCATCAGAACTCCATTCAGAAAGGTGGAGCTGTATGGAGAACTCCATACAGCATCTGGCTTCAGGAAACCTACAGTCCCAGGGTAGAGAGACACACAGCCCCACTGAATTTTTAGGAAGCCCCCAATCTATTGCAGACACAGACTAGACATTTCGGTGATTCTAGGGCTGCTAGAAAAACAAATACAAGACGTTAAAAAAAAAAAAGATGTCCAGTTAAATCTGAATTTCAGATAAACAACGAATGTTTAGTATAAGTATATCCCATATAACACATGGGGTATACTTATACTTTTAAAAAAGTATTCATTGTTTATTTGCAATTCAAATATAACTGGACATCCTGTATTGTTACTTGCCAAAGCTGACAACCCCAGATGCCCCCAGTCCGAGGGAAGGAGGACACCCCCCCCACACACACACACCCAGACATGGAAATGCAGGTAAACATCTGAGCATGCTTCCTGTCCCAGGAGCAGTGAAGGAGGTGAGTCCTGGGGCGCCGGCTCGCAGCAGTTTAAAATTCCTTCCAGGCCAGATCCCTAATCCCTCGGTGCACAATGGCAGCCTTCTCCCCCGACGCCCGCGCCCACGCCCTCCCCCGCGGGGCCGTGGCAGTGCCGCCACGGGCCTCTTTAAGCCCCTTTGAAGCTGCCTGAGCCCCGCGCCGCGGGAGGCCCCGCCGCTATGCCAGCTATGCCAGCTATGTCCCTGGCCGCCGCCGGCCACCACCGCTCCCCCATTAATACTGGCTAATCTGGCTAATAAATAAACTCCCCTCCCAGCCTCAGCCCCCTGCTCGCTCCCCTCTGGCTCCCCTAGAATTGACTAAAGGACTCTGCTGGAACACACGTCTTCAACTCCCTTTTCCCACTCCCTTCCTGATGTTTCTAAGTTTTTTTTCCTCTCACTGGCCCGCCTCTGGCCGAATTCAGGGGGCCTCTGCCTCGCGCGATGCATCAGTATCTCCTTCAGTCCACCTGCGCGCAGGGAGCCTGCCACATGGCTGGGTGCAGGGGACCGGACTCTCGAAGCTGGGGAAAGAGCCGCAGGACCTAGGAGCGCCCCCTGGAGGCGGGACGAGGCTCTGGTCACGCCCCTCGCTGCCCCGCCCCCAGGCCCCGCCCACTGTCTCCTTGGAAGTGGGGAAGCTCGGCCAGCAGCCCCGGGACAGGTGGCTCCTCGCCCGGGGAAAGTGCCGGCGCCTCCCAGAGCAGGAGTCCCTTCTCCGCAGCCTCTGCCGTCCCCTGCGTCCCCACCCGGGCTTCCGGGAGTCTGACTCAGAGCCGAGCCCGCATCGCTTCACTTCCTCCAACACACCCGCAGCGCAAGGAGAAATTACAGTATTTCAGGGGCACTGCTAATGCGCTCTAATTACCTACCGCCGCTCTCTTCCGCGGCTCTCAGTGGCATTGGGCCAACGCGCCATAATTAGGCCGTCCCTCCCCGGTCCTGGAACACCGCCGTCACCTGTCCCCTGTCCCTCGACCCCTGTCCCCAGGAGTGCTCCCCTCGGCCCCTCCCGCAGCCTCCTGCTGCCCTCCGGGACTGCACCCTTGGTCCCAGGAGAGAGCTAGGAGACCCCACCTGGGATGGGGAGTGGGGAGGTGCAGGACTTGGAGACCTGACCCCAGGCCTGAAGTGGCCCCTCCCCTTCTGTAAGGCTACAAGTCTTTGAGATCTCTGCTGGAAGGGACTGGGAGAGTGGGGAATGGGGCAGGACTCTCTCCACTGAGGTCCATTGGAAAGTTAACTGTTTGGGGCCGGGGGGGGGGGGGGGGGGGGGCGGGAACCTGGGCAATAGTATCCCATTTTACACATGAGGCTCAGTGAAGTAAGGCTCTTAGGGAAGGCCACCCAGCCAGAACTTCCAGATCAGCTCATTTAAAGAGTCAGACAGGCTCCTCCTAACAGGGGAATTACATTTCTGCGAAGAAAGGTGATACCCCCATCACAGACTGGGAGTATTGGCAGCCGACCAGCTGTGGCCTGTTGGTCGCAAGTGAGCTGGTGAAGAGTAGCTCAAGTCTCTCATCCCAGGAAGGGTGGGAGGAGGCCCTGAAGACACAGAACCCAAGCCTGGTGGCCAGGACTTGAGGGGAGCAACTTGGCTGTCAGCCTCTTTATCCAAACCAGGCTCAAACCTCTCTTCTATCAGGAATTCTTTCCTGATGCCCAGGGGTTGCAAACTCATGGCCTTGGGCCAAGTTTAATCTTTAGTGAGATTTTGTTTGGCCTTCAGTGTGTATGTGGTTTTTATATTGAATGTAAGATCCAATGACAGTGCAGGCTGCCCTCCTCATTGGCAAAGACAAGTGTGGCCAGACTAAGTCCCCAAAGGCATTTGAGATCTTGGCTTAGATCAGCCCACCTGGCCTGAGCCTTCACTTTTTCCCTCATCTTCTAGGATCTCAGTCTGCACTGCTGCCCCTTCGTAGTTTTTGCATGTTTCTCCGTAAGCATGCTGAGATGAGTGTCCCTCCAGCCCCCTCTTTAGGCTCCCCACAGGTGGTGACTGCCTATATTTCTGAGAACCCCTCTGGCAGCCCCTTTTTTCATCTTGCATATCAATCTCTGCCCTGGGTAGGTGCCGCATCTTTTCCAGCAGGGGTGTCATGGTATTTGTCTGCCATCAGACTACAGGCTCCTTGAGGGCAGGATGTTGAGTCAGACTGGAATCTCACTGAGGACTAAATGAATGGGTGCGGGAGTAGCATCCTCTATCATAGGGAGCTCCCTGAGGGCAGAGCCATGTCTCCCCTCAGTCTAGAGCTCTTTGAAGGCATTGGATTGTCCCCTCAGATGAGGCTTTTGCACCCCACCCAACCCCTCTGGCTCTCAGCTGCTCCCAGGCATTCCTCGCAGGACACCGTTTGTCATGCTTTGATGAATGAAACCTACTAAGAATAACTCAGTCCTTGTAGTCTCCAAAGGACAGGGGTGTTGGGGACGGCGGGGGAGCCGAGACTGGTGGTTGTGAGGGGCTAGAGGAGGAGGATGAACACAACTCTTCATTCAATAGCATTTTCCCAGGTGCCCACCGGCCCCTGGGAAGAGATACAGGAGGATGCCACGGAGCCCCCCTGCAGTGCCATTCCTGCTGTTGCCAGTAGGGGGAGGTCCCACAGGACTCCTGAGCTGGAAATGCCAGCCCCCTACTTCACAGCCTTCCCAGCCCTGAAGTCATCACCTCAGTGCCACCCAGCCCCCTCTATGCCTGCCACCAGCTTCCTCTGCCTGGAAGTCAGGTGCTTGGGGCGAGGGGCGGCTTCCACTGGGACAGGCACTGTGGCAGGGGGTGCCTTCATCTTCCTGAGGAGGACTGTCAGAGTGATCACTGTGGGGTGGGGGGTAGGGAATGGAGAATGGAGAAGCAGTCTCAGAATGACAGGAGGGCATTTGGTGTTTTGTTTTTTTTTTTTTTCTCCTAGATAAGAAGTGATTTATTAGTGATGTTTTAATTTACGGACTGGGCATGACTGACCCAGAAGATGAACCCCTGTCCCAGCCCCCACCCCACTCTTCCTCCCTTATCCCACCCCTTTCCACTCCCAGACCTCAAGCCTCCAGTTCAGAACTGAGCGACCTTTCCAGGGCAACTGTTCTCCCAGGCACTTTACAAGGGGCCCGAGGGGTGGGGAGGCTGTGACCTTAACGGGCTTCTCTGGACGAGGCCTTCCTGGCACTCAGCCCCCACCTGCCACCTCCTGAGAGGGACATTTCGGCCTGGTCTTGGCAAAAACACCAGCCTCTGAGCCAGGCAGCCTGGTATGGTACCAGCCCTGCCACTGACTCCACTGTGACCTTGAGAAGTCCTTTGCTCCCTGGGCCTCAGTTTCCCCATGCCTAAAATGAGTCTGCTGTAGGTTTCATGGTTTTTGAACCTTTCTTTTTAAAAAAATAATGGATCCTATTACTTAAATAGTAACTTAATGTGGAGTCTCCACTGGTAACATCGAAAAAGTTTGGAGTTCTATGGTCAAAATAGAAGTGGGGGTCCAGAGCCCCAGGGTTCAATCCATCACACACATGTGCACACGCACGTGCATGCAGAATGGCTCCAGGGCACTCCACAGAGCACACTTCACAAGCCTCTGAACCCTGAAATCCCCTGAGCAAACATTCTGGGGCCCTGCCACATCTGGGAGCTCCAGAACTGGGGATGAGGCTGGGACTGGGGGCCGCCCTGGTGTAGGGAGCAGGGCTGAGAGGTCACAGGGTGGGGGTCAGGGGTGGGGGCAGAGCCAGTAGGGGGAGTCCTTGTGACACCAGGTAACACCACTGAGGCTGGGCAAGGGCCTCGGTTCAAAGCTGGATCCATGCAAACCCTCTGAACCAGAAGTCAAGTAGTCTGGTGCTGGGCCCCCTCAGCTGAGGGGAGAAGGGGACTGGTAGGGACTGAGTGCCCTCCCAAGCAGGTGGGGCCGCAGGCATAGGAGGAGGGGGAAGCCTCTGGCAGCCTTTCTCTGGAATCCCTCTCGCCACACCCAGGACAAGGGCCAGAGTGGCAGGGTGGGGGCTGAGCCCCAGGGAGCCCCAGTGGGGTAGCATTCCCCACTACAGGAGACACAGGGAGCCTCCCAGCACCCCCAAAGCTGGAAGTGTGAGGATTTGGTGAACACCAAGAATGCAGTGGGGATCAGACCTGTCAGACTCTGGTGACAGGAGAAGGAGGAGACGAGCAGATACCACACAGGGAAGAAAATGGCACCGATAAGAGGCAGGCCTGGGCCTGGGGCCCTGGCTTAGGGCAGTGGGGAGGGTCCCTGCAAAGTGGGGAAACAGCAGAAGCAGCCCAGTCCCTCCTTGCTGGCAGATGGACTGTGCTCAGGGGTCACCAGGTAAAGAAAGTGCTGCCCCCTCCCTGATACCCCAGACAGTCCTGGAGTGTCCATGGTCCTGATTTCCCCCAGAGAGCACGTGGGGGAACACAGAAGTCTCCCCGAGTCCACCTCCCTGGGATTTATGATGGGGGATGGGCAGAGCCACCTCCGAGCTACCTCCCCATCCTCTGTCCCAACTACACACACACAGACACACACACACACACACACACACACACACTCTGGCATTTGTCCCCTAGAGACTTCACAGCCTGAGTCCTGGAAACTCCAGGATCGCCGCTATGTGCCAGGCATGGCTCTGGACACTGTGGGTTCCAGGGACAGAAGAGTCAGCCTAGGTCTTTGCCCTCGTGGTGCACATGTTTTAGGGAGTGAGTGACAACTCAACAAGTCACAAAGGAATCAAGTTCAGGTCGCAAGAAGACAACCATGGGAGCAGAGAGTGCTGGGGGGGGGGGGGGTGGTTGTTTAGATAGAGTCATCAAAGAATGTCTCCGTGAGGAGGTGACATTCCAGTAGAGACCTGAGCTGCAAGAAGCCAGCTGTGCTTTGGGGCCAAAGGACTTGAAAATGTATGATATTTTTAAACAGAAAAGAACATGTACCCATAAACGTTCAAGGGCAGGGACATGAAGAGCATCTGTAAAATGTCCGGCACAGTGACAGGAAATTCACATTCATCATCTACTTCCCTCTTTGGAACTCTTGTGTCAAATAGTATTCTTTTCATTTTCCAGATAAAAAATATGGAGCCCACAGAGATCATTCATTTAAAAAGATGTATTGAGTTTTAGTCTCTAAAAACCCTATAATAAATTCCACGTGGGCTGTGCGGTCTTAGGTTCTACAGTCTGAGAGCACAGAGGAAGATCTGGGAGGGCTTCCTGTAGGAGGAGTCCATGTCTATGCTGAGTCTGAACAGATGAGGAGGGGATGACAGGAGAAGTGATGAGGTGAGGAGGGAGCCAGGGGGTGGCTCCAGTGGCAAAGATGCCGTGGGCAGAGTAAAAGACTGAGGAGGGGGTCCTGCCTGGCTGCCTGGTCAGCAATGTGAGGGGGTGGGGTGGTGAATGGGAGCCCACATGCAGGGAGGGATGGGCAGGGCAAATGGGCCACGGGTCGTGGCTGTTGGGCAAGGCTGGTCGGGGGGGGCCTCTTCCAAGTCTCTGGTGACCTGGCTCCCGTGAGTGACAGTGTTACCAATGGCAAAGAGTGGTGCCAGCCAATGACAAGGACAACTCACTCAGGCTCACACTCCTCACACGCAGACAGGCAAGTGCCTGCCACACACACGCACACACGTTCAGCTGGTCTGTACTGACAAGGGTCTGCAGAAGGCACAGATGCGTGCACACACATGCATGCGGAAGAAAGTGCACGTTTATTCCTTCCAGCAGTGCCATACATGCGGTGCTGAATGATACGGTGGGGCCGGGAGAGAGGCGTCTTGGGAGCAGCTCACCCCTGACTCCTCATCTCCCAGCTTTCCCAAGGAGGCCACCGTCCGGAACCCACTTTGGGCCACTTTCCCAGAGGATGACCCCTCGACAGGAGTCTATCCTGAGGTCGAGGGCCCCTCCAACAGCTTCCTCCTCAGAGTGGAGTGTGGGGTTGGGAAGGAGGAACCTGACCCACGGCCAATGACCTGGTCTGCAGAGTCTGGGGGTGGCCAGAGGGCAGCACCTTGACCCTGAGTCCCCTACCCTGGCAAGTTCAGAAGCCTGAGACTTGTGCCCAGCCTGTGCCTAGATGCTCCCCCCACCCCTGTGGGCTTCCTAAGAGCAGGGACCATGTGTTACCTGCCACTATCCCACCCCTGACACACAGAATGCACCCAGCGCCGGGGCCATGGCTGGCCAAGCTGGGATGCGAAGGGGCGCTCTGCTCAGGGAGACAGAGATGGAGCATCTCCTAGCAGGGTGCAGTAGCAGCTAGACAGGAGTTGGAAGGAGCACGCAGCCCTCTGGGGCTCCCAAGGCTGGGATCGGGTTGGATGGGTCTTTCATCTATGTGCAGCGTCTGCCCTGTCTCTGGCAGCCCTGTCGTGGCTGATGACCCGTCAGTGACTCACTGCCAGCTGTGGGCACGAAACGGAGAAAGTGACCCCCAGCTGAGCTCATACACTCACAATTAGCCCTCTACGCCCCCTCACCACGGCAGCCTCCCGGCCTCCACGCACGCACATCCCAGGCTGCCCTTTACCAACCGCAGCGTGCCTCCTGCTGCTTATTTTAGCCCGATGAAACCTCTTAAAATGTCAGAGCTGGAACGAGCTCCAGATCATGCAGTTCAACCCCTTCATTCAACCAGGGAGAAAATGGGGATTCAGGGAGAGTGAGTGACGTGTTTCAGGTCACACAGCTAATTCGTGGTATGACCAGAAATTGGCTGCAGGTTTTGGGGGGGGGTCCCAATCCGGCCATTCTAAACTTTGGATGGATGGGGTGGGAGTGCAGTCTGCTTCAGGCAGCCCCTTGCCAGTCTTCTGGAGCGTCTGGAGCCAGCATGCCTGGATTTGAGCCCCAGTTTGCCAGTAATCACCTGGGAGACTATAGGCAAGTTACCCAGTTACCCATACCTCTGTTTTCCCATCTGTAAAATGGATCTAACAATGGTACCTACTCCCAGGTTAATGTGACGATTAATTGAGTTAATATCTCTGAATTGCTGAGTGCAGTGTCAGGCATAGAACAAGTACTCAGAAAATATTAGCTAACTTTCCTGAGTGCCTAGTGGAGTCACCAAGAATTGGTCCTTAGTGTGGAAAGTCCAAAATCTTGGTTTTATCAGTTGACCCAAGGGTGAGCAGATCCCAGGAGGCTGGCTGTGTCGAAAGACTTGCAGCAAACTGATGGATGTGTTACCGTGGGGACAGGGGTTGTGGTCAGAAGGACCATGGTGGCCACAGTGGCTGCCTCCCACTCTGGCAGCCTCCCCCTGAGATCTGAAGACTGCAGACCTCGCAACCAGAGGCAACTGGAGATTCTCAGGGCTGTTCGAGCTGGGTGAGCCTGAAGCAATGCCCTTTTGAACTCAAGAATGGGCCTCCATTCCTCTGCAGATTAGTTAGAGGCTATGATGGTTGTGTGCATGAGATCAGGGGCCGTGGTACCTTTCCAGCTCTCCTCCTCCCTCACCCTCTTGAGGCCAGTCGCCCCCGTTCAGAGCACTCTTGCCTGGTCCCAGTTGGATAAATATTGACAAATTCTTCTCCTTCCACGTTCTTCCTTTATCAGTCACCAAAGCCCTGACACCTCACACCGGATGAACTATGATCCCAGAACACGTATGAGGTTGGGGTGGTCTCATTCCAGCCCCAGAGATGCTTGTTGAATGGATAACTCAGTGAATCAATGAATGGAGCCATTCCCAGAACCTCCTGAAAACTCACCCTGAGCTCTCAACAGCCACGCGCTCCTTCTGAGGAAAGGCTTTCCTGCAGCTGTCTCAGCCATCCTTTCCACCTCTCATCCCCCACTAACATGGCAGCCTTTCTCTGCCTCCACCCTGCCCCCACCATCCAGTCTAGACAATTCAATGTGTCTGCAGCTCCCCCAGTAGGGGTGCTGCTGTTACAGCCATAGTCACTGCCCACACAGGTCTCTAGCCCTCTTCTACTCCCCACGTCACAGCTGGCCCCCGTTCACCCCACCCAACCTCCTATGATGGCCTGTGTAAGAACACTGACTTTTTCACTTGCTGTTCCAGGCCCAATGATAGCCCATGATGCCAGCCAAGCCTGAACCGAGTCCTGGCCCTGCCGGCCCCATAGAGTCCTGCGGGTGACCCATTCTTTATTGGGAGCATCACCTACTGTCTGGACGCCAGCACATCAGGGAAGAATGAAACCCCTCAGATCAGGAGGCCAGCCCGAGCAGGCAAGGAGTTTGTGCCCCTTTGAAGGCTGGAATGCTGGACCCCAGTTCTGTCCTCAGGTGCCAGGACATGGCCTGAGCATTGTCTCCAGTCTGGTTCCAGCTTTTTCCCCATCATTGACCCACTGCCCAGACCTCTGCATGGTTCCTGGCTACCAAGATCTCTTCACAGCAACCAAAGAGTATCTGAGCTTAGAAGATCCTAAAGGATCACCCGGTCTGGTGGAGATGCTCTAGAGTATTCAAAAACATAATAGTCTTTTTCACTAACAATTATTAGGGGTGGTTCAGCATTGGGTGCTGTGGGATAGAGATGCTAAATGTCCCACAGTGCACAAGGCAATCTGCACAGTGAAAAATGCACCCCGTCCTTCATTGGATATACACTGATTCTAGTCGAAAGTGCTTAACTGTGTAGTTGTAGTAACTAAGAGCCACGGAGGATGAGGGACTGGCCCAAGATTCCATGCACATTTGTCTTATAGGCAATCCAATGAGGGGAACCCAGGAGTTCTCCCTCTTGAGAATATCAGTGTCATCTGTTGAATATTCCACCAGCAGTCACCAAGTCTGAGGCACTATGGGAGTGTCAAAGACTAAAGTGAGACTAATGCAAAAGCTTCACAGGGGTGTCATTTGAGCAGAGGCTTAGAAGGTGGCTCATGGACTAGTGGCTAAGACAGTTAAGAATTTGCCTGCAATGCAGGAGACCTGGGTTCGATCCCTGGGTCAGAAAGATTCCCCTGGAGAAAGGGAGTGGCTACCCAATCCAGTATCCTTGCCTGGAGAATTCCATGGACAGAGGAGCCTGGCGAACTACAGTCCATGGGATCACAAAGAGTCAGACATGACTGAGGGATTAACACTTCTACTTCCGTGGACCTGTGACTTCTGAAAGTTGGGGAGATAAGAAATGATGGGCCACGAGGACTGGTGCCCAGGAGTGAAGGTCGATGAGGAATGAGCACAGACTTTGGGGAGAAAGCAGTGGAGAATGGGAAGGGGTTGAAAGGTGAATTGAGACTAGAGCACAGAGGACTTTGCATGTCAGTTGAGGGTTAGGATTTTCTGCTATAGGCAATAGGAAGCCACTGAAGATATCAGAGTAGAAGGTGGGCAGTGGTGAGCTCTCTGCTTCATAGCAAGTTTCCTGAGGCTGCCTATGGAGAAGCAATGGGAGGGAAATTAAAGGGGCAGGAAACTGTGGTCTGAACATTCCTCAAGAAAGACACACATGATGTCATGGATGAGAACAGGATCAAGGGAATGGGTGAGAGAATGGAGACCACCTCAGAGCCAAGCCACGTTGCAGGGATTGGCCATGTCCTTAGCATTAAAACCAGGGATATTATCTGAGTTTGGGTTCTCTTGGAAGTAGACCCTAGGAAAAGGACTTGGGAGAATTCCCTGGTGGTCCTGTGGTTAGGAGTCCGTGCTTCCACTGCAGGGGGCACGGGTTCGATCTCTGGTCAGTGAACTAAGATCCCATATGCCACTCAGAGCAGGAAAAAAAAAAAAGAGAGAGAGGGAGAAGACAAAGAATTTGCAAATAGTTTATCTGGGAGATGATCTCAAAGATAAACAGTAGGGGAATGGAGAAATCAGGCAGGAAAAGGAGGATAACAACAACAACAAAAAAATATGTGTTACATCAAGCCAGTTACCCCTGTGGGCAACTGAAGATCAGTCTTGTTGGAAATCTCTGAGAAACAGTAGAGAACACACACTTCTGAGTTAATCCTTAAAGGGCAAAGAAGCTGGGAGTATTTATCTACTGACTTACACCAGTCATTGTTTGAGGGCTTGCTCCTGGGAGCATTAATTCTCTGGCACTTTTGGAATGCTCCACATGCAGGAGCAGGCTTTACAGCCAGAAAAAGTCCTCAGGTATAGTCTCAGGTGCTTACAGTTGGAAGCTACCAGGTAGCTGTGTAGGAAAACGGTGAGTACCTGTAAGATGGGGCAAGGCACTGATTGTATCTGCAACACACATTCTTCACATACAAATGAGATGAGTTAGCCAAGACAGCTCCCTGTCTAAAAGTGACTCCATAAGTGAACTAGATAGAATATTTCTTTCTTTTTCTTTGGCTGCATCACGCAGCAGGCATGTGGGATCTTAGTTTCTCCACCAAGGATCGAACCCACGCCTCCCTGCCTTAAAAGTTCAGAGTCTTAACCACTGGACCACCAAGCAAGTCCTAGGTAGGATATTTCTGAAAGAGGACATTGACGGCTGAAATGATTAGCTTCTGTGACCCCAGGAAGGCAGAGAAGGAATCTAAAGTATAATAATTGGTTCTACCAATTTTTACTTTATGTTTTGATGCCAAGTTATCAAGTGCATACAAATGTAGTTATTATATCTTCCTAGTCACAAAAGGGAGAAGGCAATGGCACCCCACTCCAGTACTCTTGCCTGGAAAATCCCATGGACGGAGGAGCCTGGTAGGCTGCAGTCCATGGGGTCGCCAAGAGTCGGACATGACTGAACGACTTCACTTTCACTTTTCACTTTTATGCATTGGAGAAGGAAATGGCAACCCACTCCAGTGTTCTTGCCTGGAGAATCCCAGGGATGGGGTCACACAGAGTCAGACATGACTGAAGTGACTTAGCAGTAGCAGTCACAAAAGAGTTGGATGTGACTTAGTGACTAAACAACAACAGTGAATTCAGCTTTATGTCATGTGAAGTAACTCTTTATATTTAGTAATGCTTTAAAATCTAGTCTTATTTTGACATAGCTACACTAGCCTTTTGCTTTTGTTAGTGTTGTATGTTATACCTTTTCTCATCCTTTTTCTTTGTCTGTATTTCAGGTAACTCTATGTAAGCAGTGTATGGCTGAATTTTGTTCTTATCCAAAATAAGTCTGAAAGTCTTTGCCTTTTAATAGGAAAATTTTACATATAATAAAATTATCTTTATATTTAGGTTTAAAATCTTTTTTTCTTTTTTTATCTTGCCTTCTATATGTTCTATCTACTCTATTTCTTCTTCTCTCCTTTCTTTGCATCTGTTATTTCATTCAGTTACCTTCCTCTATTATTTTGTAAAGTTATTTACTCTTTTACAACGTCGTAGTGGTTACCCAGAGAATACAGCATGCATTCTTAACAAATCCTAATACTAACTGATTCTTTTACTCTCCTCCCCTAAAATATAGGCAAAGATCTTGGGGCTTTAACTCCCACAAACACTATCATATTATTTTTCTATACAACCAGTATTGTTTGATATTTACTCACATATTTGTCATTTTTCATTGGTCTTAGTACCTTTCTGCATCTCTGACCTCCCATTTGGGATTATTTTCTTCTGCCCTAAAATATTCTATTAATGTGGGCCCACTGGTGACTAATTCTTGTGATTTTTGTTATACTGAAATGTATTTATTTCTTCTTTACTTGAATTTTTTTTCTGGGTATTGAAAAATAAGTTGGTGGTTATTTTCCATCAGCCCTTTAAAGAATCCCACTGTCTTTTGGCCTCTGCTCTTTTCCATTAAGAAATCAGTTGTATATCCAATCTGTTATCCCTTTGAAGGTCATCTCTGCTTTTCTCTGTTTTTTTAAAAATTAATTTATTTTTTATTGAAGGATAATTGCTTTACAGGATTTTGCTGTTTTCTGTCAAACCTCAACATGAATCAGCCATAACTACACATGTGTCCCCTCCCTTTTGAAACTCCCTCCCATCTCCCTTCCCACCCCACTCTCCTAGGTTGATACAGAGCCCCTGTTTGAGTGTGCTGAGCCACACAGCAAATTCCCGTTGGCTATCTATTTTACATACGGAAATGTCAGGTTCTATGTTACTCTTGCCATACATCTCACCCTCTCCTCCCCTCTCCCCATGTCCGTAAGTCTATTCCCTATGTCTGTTTCTCCATTGTTGCCCTGTAAGTAAATTCTTCAGTACCATTTTTCTAGATTCAGTATGTATGTGTTAGAATATGGTATTTATCTTTCTCTTTCTGACTCACTTCACTCTGTATAATAGGTTCTAGGTTCATCCACCTCATTAGAACTGATTCAAATATGTTCCTTTTATGGCTGAGTAATATTCCATTGTGTGTATGTATCGAACTTCTTTATCCATTCATCTGTCGATGGACATCTAGGTTGTTTCCATGTTCTAACTATTGTAAATAGTGCTGCAATGAACAATGGGATACATGTGTCTCTTTCAGTTTTGATTTCCTCAGGGTATATGCCTAGGAGTGAGCTTGCTGGGTAGTAAAAATATGGAACGCTTCATGAATTTGCATGTCATCCTTGCACAGAGACCCTGGTAATCTTCTCTGTATTGTTCCAATTTTAATATATGTGCTGCTGAGGCGAGCACTGCTTTTCTCTGTTTTTAAGATCTTCTCCTTGTTTTTGATTTTCAGCTTTTAGTTTTATCTAATAATAAAAATGTACTTTCATTTTACTCATATAGGCATCGGTATATATTCCTTCTGCTTATCCTGATTTAGGCTCTCAGAGCGTACTGAATAAATGAATTGGTGTCTTATATCAGTTTTTGAAAGCTCTCAGCCATTACCCCTTCGTATCTTGCTTCTGTCCTAGCCTCTGGAGCTTTTTCACTGTTTGTTCTAGTCTTGTAGACTGCCGTCTATATTTTCTATCCTTTCACCTTCCCATGCTTCTTTCTGGATATTTTTTCTCATCTAACTTCTAAGTAACTAATTCTTTATCAGCTGTGTCTAGTATGCTGTAAACCTATCCTTTGAATTCTTAGTATCAGTTTTAGAATTTCCATTTTGAAAAAAATAGTTTCAATTCTCTGCCAAAATTCTTTTTTTTCCCCAGGTTAATTGAGATATAATTGACATGCAGCACTGTGTACGTTTAAAGTGTAAAGCATAGTGATTTGACTGACATAAATCATGAAATGATTATCTTAATAAGTTTGCTGAACATCCATCATCTCATATGAATGCAAAATTAAAGAATAGAAAAAAATTTTTGTGTGTGATATGAATTCCCAGCATTTACTCTTTTTTTTTTTTTTAATTTTTTTATTAGTTGGAGGTTAATTTTTTTATTAGTTGGAGGACATTTACTCTTTTAACATGTATAACACTTACTTAACATGTATAACACTTATAACATTTACTCTTTTCATGTATAACACATAGCAGTGTTAATTATATACATTTATCAAATTATACATTATATCCTTAATACAGCTTTGTTTTAAAACTAAAAGTTTGTACCTTTTGACTGCCTACATCCAAATCCACCTACCCCACTCCCTGCCTCTGCTAACCACAAATCTGGTCTCTTTTTCTATAAGTTTGTTTACTTTTGAAGTATAATTGACCTACAACACTAAGTTAGCGCCTGTTACACAACATAGCAATTTGGTATTTCTATACATTTCAAAATGATCACCATGAAAAATTTAGTTATGACACATCATCATACAAAAATATTACATAGATATTGACTATATTCCCCACACTGCATTTACCCATAATTCATTTATTTTGCAACTGGATGTTTGTATGTCTTAATCCCTCTCAGCTGTTTATTTCCTTCCCTATTCCCTCACCTCTGGCCTCTTTGTTCTCTGTATCTATAACTAGTTCTGGTTTGTTTTATTTGTTCATTTGCTAAATTTTTTAGGTTCCACTAGTGAAATCATGCAGTATTTGTCTTTGTCTGACTTATTTCACTGAGCATAATGCACTCTAGGTCCATCCATGGTGTCACAAATGCCCAGATTTTATTCTTTTTTATGGCTGAGTAATATTCCATTTTATATATTTCTCTCACATTTTCTTTACCCATTCATCTACTAACAGGCCCTTGAGTTGCTTCCATATCTTGGCTATTGTAAATAATGTTGCAATGATCATAAGGGTGCATATATCTTTCTAATCAGTGTTTTGTTTTCTTCAGATAAATTCCACAAGTGGAATTGCTAGATAATATAGTAGTCCTATTTTTAATTTTTTGAAATGTCTCCATACTGTTTTCCACAATGGCTACACCAATTTACATTCCCACCAAGTTTGCCAAGGGTTCCCTTTTCTCCACATCCTTGCCAATCTGCCAAATTCTTAATTATGCCTTATCTCCTCGATCATGCTAAGCATTTTTTTTTTTTTTTTTGCCACACCATGGGGCTTGCAAGATCTGAGTTCCTCTACCAAGTTTTTAACTCGGGCCCCAGCAGTGAAAGCGCCAAGACCTAACCACTGGACCACCAGGGAATTCCCACCAGGGAATTTTAAATCTGCATGCGTAGCTCCAACATCTAGAGAGGTTGTTATATATGTTTTTCTTATATAGTATATATTTGTATTGTTTCATCATGTGTCTCATTTTCGGTTTTTAGGTTTTGAGAGGAGTCTTGTTTTTTTTGGTTTTTGTGAGATTTTGTTTTGTGTGCGTATGCCCTGGACATTGTCCTTGCAAAATCATTTGTAGAAATTATCTAACCCCAGGATGATAACTTCTTCTAGAGAGGATCTACAAGAGCCTGAAGGCACTGGCAGTCCTGGATCACCTTAATCCAATTCTAGGAACTAGGATGAGTCCGAGCTGAGCCGCAACCCCTGTTAGTACTTGTCTTCTCCCAGCTCATCCTTTCTCCTCAGATACAGCCATTTAGGGTCCCCAGTCAAAGCAAGGGGGGGTCCCCAAACACTTCTCCTGATAGGCCTGTCTCTTACCACCCAGGATGCACTCAGAAGCATTGATCAACCCTGCAGCATCTTAGATGTTTCCTTCCTTCCCAAAGGAAAAGCATTTCTGAAACCTGGAACACCCCCCTCATCTCCACATCTCAGCCCAATAATTCTCTATGGCCTTATTGATCTTACTAGCACTTAGATGCTTTAAACAGTCTGTTGTTGTCTTGTGTTTTCATATATATATATACCCACGTGTATATATATATGGTGGTGGTTTAGTTGCTAAGTTGTGTCCGACTCTTGCAACCCCATGGACTGTAGCCCGCCAGGCTCCTCTGTCCATGGGATTTTCCAGGCAAGAATACTGGAGTGGATTGCCATTTCCTTCTCCAGGCGATCTTCCCAACCCTGGAATCGAACCCAGGTCTCCTGCATTGCAGGCAGATTCTTTACCAACTGAGCTATAAGGGAAGCCCATATATACATACATTTTTATATATATGGGGGCTTCCCTGGTGGCTCAGAGGTTAAAGCGTCTGCCCGCAGTGTGGGAGACCTGGGTTCGATCTCTGGGTCAGGAAGATCCCCTGGAGAAGGAAATGGCAACCCACTCCAGTATTCTTGCCTGGAGAATCCCATGGATGGAGGAACCTGGTGGGCTGCAGTCCACGGGGTCGCAAAGCCAGGCTCCTCTGTCCATGGGATTTTCCAGGCAAGAATACTGGAGTGGATTGCCATTTCCTTCTCCAAGCGATCTTCCCAACCCTGGAATCGAACCCAGGTCTCCTGCATTGCAGGCAGATTCTTTACCAACTGAGCTAAGGGAAGCCCATATATACATACTTTTATATATATATATATATATACTACATTTATATATATTTTTTTCTTCTCTAATTACCTCCAGCAGTAAGGTTAGTCCACATTTCCTAGTCTCCTGTTTCTGAAATCAAGCACCATGATGTATAGGAAACTTCTGAGATGTTTGCAACAGCATTAAAAAGATGTGTGTTTTTTTAAGTAAACAGTTTGCACAACACAGATTAGCATGCTATGGATTATCACAGCAGAATTTATGTTTCTGAGTTTAAAAAAAAAAAGATCTGGGATTTATCTAATGCATTGACTTTAATACCAAAGAGTGTTGGCTAATCAGGATTATAAACTTTCAAAGGGCAAAGTTAAATGTTGAGTTTATGTTTTAAACAAAGTCTAAATGTTTTGAAAATAAAATTAAATTCCCTGTTCATTTTAAAGGAACCGTGACCGGGGGAAATTGACAGGACTGGTGGGTGGATGGAAATTTATAGGAAAGGATGAGGGTGATAGGAAGGGGAGAGGGCAGGTAGACCTGGGGAGAACACAGTGAGTTTGGCACTGGACGCCTTCCTTTACTGCGTTGGAGGGAATCCAGCAGAGAAGCCTAGACAGTGGCCAGAAGTGGGGTTCTAACCAGGTGATCTTGTAGAACAGAGACATGGACTTGGGAGCTGTTTGTGCACAGATTGGACTCACACCAGGCAACACTGGAGGAACATGAGCAAAGCCAGGAGATGCCATCAGAGCACTGGTCCTTGGGGACAGAGGGAGGCTGAACACGCACCAGGTGGTGGGGAGGAGGGAGAGGCAGGCCCGGCCATCCTGGGAAGAGGCTCTCTCGAAGCCTTGAGGATTGTAGGGTCAATTTCCTCCAAGACATTGAGGCTGAGGCGTGGAGGAGGACTCTGCTCATTCCGAGAGCAATTTCCGTAGAGAGTGTCGGGAACCCAGAGGCTGCTAAGAAGGGGTTGGGGAGTGAGTGGGAGGCCAGGAAGAAGCAGCGATGTGTGCAAACTTCTTTTTTAGAATGTGTGGGGCTCTGAAGGAAGGAATGGAGGTGGTGATTAAGCGACGAGCCAGTTGGAACGACTGGAGGAAGTTTGTGGGCAGACAGAGGGACCAGAGATCCCCCAGAGATGGAGCAGAACGGAGGGAGTCAGCGCCCACCCCACGGGCCCCTGAGCTTCCCCAATAGCTCTAATGATCCCCGTTTTCCCGATGAGGAAAGTGAGATTCAGGGAGGCTTTACTTCCCAAGTGGCCGCTAAAGGACGCTGAGACAGGGCTGGGACCCAGCTGTGTCAGGTCACAAAGCTCACCCTCCAGCCCCCTCCCCACCCACCCCCGTCCTGATTTCAGGGTTTCCGTGATCGTGACCACCCCCATCACCACCACAGGGCCACCGTCATCACACCCACCGTGGCCTCCACCACGGTGACCACCACCGCCACTGTCCGCCCCACCACAATAATTACGTTCACCAATGTGAGATTTCCTGTGCCGGACACACGCAGTTTCTGTCTTTGGGGTCTCCTATTCTGAGAACACACATGAAAAACAAAATAAACTAGCAGAGACACTCAGCAGCCAAACGTTTTGATCATATGGCCGGTCAGGAGCTCTGCTGTCCATAGTCAGATGGCTGGCATTCCTGGTTTCTTCTTGGGGAGAGAAGGTACATCAGACACTGGCTTTTCCATTTGCTCCACTGGCCTCCCCATCACTCATCCTTACTCCACCCCAAATCTTCCACTCGTTGTCTCCAAGCTGGGAAAATTAAACAGATTTTTCTGAAGGAAAATCCTTAGGGAAGGGAGTGTGTTCAGAGGGATTAGGACCGGGCTGAGGCCCAGTCATTCTTGGTCCTCCTCTGAGACTCTTGGCTTCCTGTGGAGACATGCTCCCACTCTCTGGGCCCCCCTCCCCTCCCCCAACTCACCACACCCCTCCCTGGTACAACCAGGGATGGGAAGCCCAGGGCTGCAGCCTGGCCACACAGCCCCCACGTGCCCACGGGCCCCAGACCCTCCCCAGCCCGACCACACAGTCCCTGCCCCACAACAGCCAAAGCGGAGGCTAGGAGAGATGGAAGTCTGGGCTGTAAAGAGAGATGGGGCAGGCAGGAGTAAGGCCTGAGGGTGCTCAGAGAAGTTTCCATGCAGAGCATCTCGTTCTGAGCTGCTCTGACAATTCCCCCTCCTTATAATCCCAGGAATTCAGGAGCCAGGAACCAGGAATGGGGCACGGTGAGCTAAAGGGGACCAGGCAGCTTGAACCTGCTGTGCGGTCTGGTCAGGCCTTTGACCTGCCCGAGCTTCACTTCCTCACTTGTCAAATGAGGGTCATCAAGCCCAACGGTGACTGGAGAGATCGTGTATAAGGTGCGGTATTGGTAAGTAGTGGCTAGTTGACTGTTGCCGTTGTTATGACCGCAAGTGCAGGGAGGAGTGGGGAAGAACAGGCGTATCCTGAGCCCTGGAAGGCTGAACGGTTCAGTGAGGAACATGGCTTTGACATCAGATAGGATCACGGCCCTGGCATCAGACAGGAACACGGCACTGGTATCAGATAGGCCGGGCTGGACCTCCTCCCTACTGAGGGAGCCCGGCAATGACTCACTCTTCCCAGGCCTCCACTTTCGCTTTGACACACAAGATCCCTCGCAGACCTCCTTCGGGGACTGACAGCTAACACAAGTGCGGGTCTCGAGCAGTCTCTGTCGTGTCTGCCACATTTCTGTTGATATTTTGCCTCTGTCGGAACCTAGTGAGTCCCCTTCCCTCCCCCAACTCACCAGGGGTGAGGACCCCTGTTTCCATCCTCTGCTCTCCTCCAAGGGACAGTCAAGAGATGCCCACCATCCTTCTCTTGTCTGACCTTTTTTACATTTTTGGCTGCGCTGGGTCTTCACTGTTACGTGTGGGCTTTCTCTAGTTGTGGTGAGTGGGGGCTATTCTTTGTTGTGGTCCAGCACAGGCTTCGTTTTCTGATGTCTTCTCTTGCTGTGGGATATGGGCTGTAGGACGCATGGGCTCAGCAATTGCGGCTCTCAGGCTTAGCTGCTTCAAGCATGTGGAATCTTCCCACCCCAGGGATCGAACCTGTGTCCCCTGCATCGGTAGGTGGATTCCTACCCACTGCACCACCAAAGAAGTCCATCTCCTCTGAGTTTTGCCACACTCTTTTTCTCCTCTTCTCCAAAACCATACTCACCTAGCTTCAGTCACTTCCCTGGCTTCAGTGCCTACCATAGCTCCCTATTACTGCCCACATGTAAACCATCCTTCTCAGGATGCCCCTATACTCCACCTTCCAGACCCATCTTCTCTCCCCCATCTCACCAGATGCCCCTTGCCCTGAGCTGACTTGACCCTGGCTGACTCCCTGCTCCCCAACTGTCTGCACAGCACTCATCTTCTGCCACCTCCCTTCTCCCTCCTCCTGAAACTTCCTAGCTCGGTCCAGGCTCATCCATCTCTGAGCATCAGTGGATATAAGAAGTCACAGACAAACCAAATTTCAAGCAGCAACCAAGAGGAAGCCTATCAATAATGGGCCCTAATATCATTACTAGGCGGATCGGCTTTGGGGAGAAGCAGGTAATCGAATCTCCCTCCGGTCTCCATCTGTCTCCATCGCCCCAGTTTCATCCTGTAGATGCCCGCCCCGCATCCGGCAGCCCAAGCCAATGAGTCTTGGGTAATAATGCAATTCCGTTCAAGAGAACTTGGGTTCTTTGGGGACAAGGGGGAGGTTTCCAGAAGGATGGGAAAGAGGGGACAAGAGTCAGAGGGGACAAATACGGAAAGAGCCCCCACCCCAAGACTGATCTGGGGAAGGCAGCATGGAAAAGAGCCTGCCATCTTTGCTATTCTCACTCCCCTTATATTTTTATCTATGTTGCCTTCCTTTCAAGTTTCTGAAACGGTGGCATACGGGAGGGTTCTGAGCACGTAGAAGGTGCTTAGACACATAACTCCCACTCAGCAGGGCAAAAGGGCTCTTTTGCCCCCAGGCAGCCCCAAGCTGCCTGGGATGGTACCCCACCTCAGCCCTGGGCAGGGATGTGACCAGAAAGGCCTATTTGACTTCTCTGTGTCTGGGTCAGCCCCTCTGTGAGATGCAGATGGTAGTAGTGATGCCCAACTCACAGCTGGCTGTAAGGACTACGTGAATGGACCCAGTGAAAGCCTAGGAGCGGGATCTGAGATCTGCGACTGTTCCCGCAGGTGAACTCTTACCACGTCACATGGAGTGGGAATGGCTGCTCCTCCAGGGCCACCCAAACACTGCCTGTTTGCAGCAACATGGGGTGAGGATGATAGCCTTACGGCTGGCGATGGCTGGCAGCAGCTGAGATCCCCTTTCAGCATCATAACTGAGCCCCACTCCCCGCAGCATCTCCGGGGCAGCACTCTGAGGCTGCAGGCTGCGTGGTCCTGATGTACACGGCCGGCCCAACCCCAGAGCTTCTCATTCCTCTGGTGTGGGGTGAGGCCCAGGTGAGGCTGACAAACAGCCAGGAGTGGGGACAGCAGTCTCTGACCTGGGAGACCGCCTGAATGTGGTCACTGGGCCAGGCAGAGAACCAGAGAGAGAGGTCAGCAGGACCTGGAAACACCGAGACCCTCCCTGGGAGCAGCGGGTAGCAGCGAATCTCTGGTTGCCAGCTCTCCATTCTTTTATTCCAGAAAAGTTTATGTCGGCCTGCTCTGTGCTGGGGCTGGTGTGAGTCCCTGGGACTCCAAGAAGTAAAGACAGGATCCCTGTCCTCCAGGCCACAAGTTCTGGTGGGGTAAGCAGTGGCAGCCAAGCATAATAGGAGCAGCTACCGCTGGGGCGCATCCTGAGAGAGCTGGAGTCAAGGAGAAGGGGCCATATAGAGGTAGTTTTAACAAAATTGGAACTCTACTGAGCATGCTCAAATTTTATATTTTTCAGCGATAACTTCTCGCCTTAATAAATAGCCATCCACAACACAACTGCGCTGGGTTACATCCTACAGCATAATATGATGCGTCATAATTTCTTTAGCCATTTCTCTGCTGTAGGGTTTTTAATTTTTCTCTAGTTTCCACTGTTACACGTAGGGCTGTGGTGAATGAATATTCTCTTATACAAATAGCTGTTCATTTCTTCGACTGTTATTTAAAAACAAAATCCTAAAAGTGAAATTGCTAGGCCCAAAACAAGATGCATTTTTTCAAATCTTGCTCCTTAGGCATGATCTCCTGTTCTAGGACATCCTGGTGATGAGCCCAGGGGAGGAGGGCCCCACCTCAGCAGGACTCTCTAGGGAATGTCCAGCTGGGATTTCTTGTAGCTTGTGTTTATCCGTCACAGGAGTATCAACCCCTGTTGCTTCCCAGGGAATGCAACAAATTCCTACAGCCTTGGAACTTTTTGAGCCTCATGTAAAATGGAACTAAAGGCCAAGCTGCTCAAGCCTAAAGAACAGCATCCACTATAGAATGTTTGGGTCAGTGTGTTGGTTAGGACTGCATTAGGCTGCAAGTATCAGAAAACTGATTTCAGAGGCTTAACCAAAAAGGGTTTATTTTCCTCACACAGTGAGAAGCACAGTGATAACAGCAACTTGAGGCTGATGTTCCATGTCCACACTGCCCTCCATGACCTAGGCTTTCCTTCCCTCCAGTCTGAGCACATTGCTTTCCTCCTCATGTTCATAAGATGACTGCTGAACCTCCAGCCATCACATCCATATTCCAGTCAGGAAAAGGGGCAAGAGTGAAGGGCAAGGCATGCTGCCTGCTAAAAATCCCTACCCCCTTTTATTCAGGAAAACCATACAGTTATCTCCACTTCCACCTTATTGACCAGAACTATGTCACAAGGCCCACAGTTATTGTGAAGAAACATGAGTCTAGCTTTTGCTGGGCACATTGCCCTGGAGAGAATTGGACTTGTATAAGTAAGGAGGGCAGGGAGGAGGGCTGTTTGGTGGGCACTTAACACTACCTGCCACCTTGCCCACCCAGCATGACAAACTGCACAGATGCCCGAATGCCTCTGTCTAGAACCAGCAGCCTGGAGGCAGTGAGTTTCCCAAACCCAGAGAGATTCAAACAGAAGTGACAACTTGGCCAAAACTCAAGGAGGGACTCAAACAACAGACAGGAATCAAGAGACTCCCCAATCCCTCTAGCCTCAGGGCTTTGAGGGAGAGTCCCACACCCTTAATTATTACATAAGTTTTATTTTATGCAGAAAGTATCTTGAACCTGGCTTCCTGGGTAGCTCAGTGATAAAGAATCTGCCTGCCAATGCAGGAGACACAGGTTCGATCCCTGGGTCGGGGAGATCCCCTGGAGAAGGAAATGACAACACTCTCTAGTACTGTTGCCTGGAAAATCTCACGGACAGAGGAGACTGGCAGGCTATAGTCCATGGGGCCAAGTAAAAGAACAGGACACAACTTAGCAACTAAGCAAAACTGCAGGGTTCAGAACGGTGCCTGGTGTATGGTAATGCTACATAAATCCTTGCTGAATAAATAAATAAACTCATAAACATGAAAACAAAGAAACTGTTGTGAATCAAAAGTCCTAAATTCAAACCTCACTCTTCCCCTTACCATGTAACCTTGAGCAAATTCCTAAATTTTCTGAGCCTTAGATTTGCCTACTATAAAGCAGCAATAAACAAACATAATTGTTTAATGATGAACAGGTGCCAGGTACTATGAAAACGATTTACTTAAATTATTTAGTTTTGACAACAAGCCTCTGAGATGGTTATTGTTATTGCAGATGAGAAACTACAGCACCAAAGCGTTCACAGGGAGGTGGTGTTCTTTACCCCTGCACCAACCCTCCTTGTCAGTCTTTGAGGTGAAGTGAGATCTACATTGTAAACCATAATGTGCTTCCCAAAGAGTCCACTGAAAGAAAAACACCAACTCCATTTACTTATTCAACAAATATTTATCCAGTGCCTGCTATTCTCAGAACTTTTTTATAGGATGTATCAGTGAACCAACAAGACGAAATTTCCCATTCTCAAAGAGCCTGAATTTTAATGAAGGAGACAGACAATAAAATAAATGAGTTTTGTATTTATATATATTTGCCAGATGGTAATGATAAGAGCTCTAGAGAAAAGTAAGGCAGAAACAGAGGGGTGTCAAGGTGACTAGGGTTTGTCACTTTCCAAAGGCATCATGAGGAGACATTTGACCGAAAACCTGAGGAGGTGAGGAAATCTGTCATGTGAACTCCTGGGGAAGGCTCTTTCCTGGAATCGTTGAGAAACAAGAAGGCTCAAGGGGCTGGAGTGGATTAAGAAAGCAGAGTGGGCCACTTCCCTGGTGGTCCAGTGCTTAAGAATTCTCCTGCCAACGCAGGGGACACAGGTTTGATCCCCAGTCCTGGATTGAACTTAGTTGCCTTGGGGCAACTAAGCCTGTGCTCCACAATTAGGGAGTAGCCCCTTCTCACTACAACTAGAGAAAACCCACACAAAGCAATGATGATCCAGCGCAGCCAAAAATAAATAACTTCTTTAAAAAAACAGAGAAGAGTTAGACTTAAAATAAAAAAAAAGCAGCAGCAGAGTGGGGAGAGGAGGTCCAAGCAGCAAGGGGGAGGCATTCGTCAAGGTTTTGTGGGTCACATATATGAATGTTGAGGGAGATGGGAGCCACTGGGAGGTTCTAAGCAGTGGATAAATATGATCTGGTTTGCGTATTAACAGAATCACCCGGGCCGCTGTTGAGGATAGACCAAGTGGAAGGGAAGCAGAGAGTTCAGTTAGGAGGGGCTCTTGCGATGACCCAGCTGAGAGAGGATGGTGGCTTGGACCAGGTGGTAATGGTGAAGCTGCTGAGTAGTGGTTGGAAGATGGATGCATTTTGAAGTTAGAACCAACAGATTTGCTCACAGATTAGACAAAGAGCATGAGAAAAAAAAAAAAAGAGGTGTCAAGGAGGACTATAGATTTTTTGTCTAAACAATTTTTTTGTTTTAAACAAGCTTTTATTTTAGGTAAATAAGTGTTCTGGTTATTTATTACTGTGTAACATTTGTCTCCAAGCCTAACACAATAATTTTGAAATCTAACGTTAAAATTTAAAACCATAGCCTAACTTTATTGTCTAAAACAATCCCATTTTATTATATCTCACAATTTTGAGGGTCAGGGATTGACATCTGGCTCAACAGGGCAGTTCTGCTCCACATGGACTGTCCTATGGGGCTCCTTGGTTGATAGCTGGTCTGGTCTAGGATATCCAGGACAGCTTCTCTCACGTCTTGTGCCGGGTGAGAGCTTTTAGAAGGCTGGACAATGCTGGGATCTTCTCCATGGCATCCTGCAAGTGAGGGGTCTGAACTTCTTTTCTGGTGGTCCAGGACTCCAAGAGATGGAAGCTGTCAGTCCCCTGGTCTGAGCAACTTACGGAAGGAGTTGTGCTTAGACCTGGGATGAGGAGACTGTGGAGAAAGCAGGTTTGTGAGGCAGAGACAGGAGTTCAGTTTGAACATGCTGATTTTGATGTTCCCATCAGTCATCCAGGCAGAGATGCCAAGAAGGCAATTTGAATACACAGGTTTGGAGTTTAAGGGAAAGGCTTGGGCTTAAGACAGAAACAAAGGTGTCACCAACATACAAATATCATGAGAGTACGTTAATTTGCCAAGGGAATGTGTATGTGTGTTAGTCACTCAGTCCTGTCCAACTCTTTGTGACCCCATGGACTATAGCCCACCGGATTCCTCTGTCCATGGCAAGATTCTCCAGGCAAGAACACTGGAGTGGGTAGCCATTACTTTCTCCAGGGGATCTTCCTGACCGAGGGATCAAACCCAGGTCTCCTGCATTGCAGGCAGATTCTTTACTATCTGAGCCACCAGGGAAGCCCTGCCAAGGGAATAGATATAGATAAAAAAGAGAAGAGGGGCAAGGACTGATCCCAGGGCTCTCCACTGGCTGCAGGTCAGAAGGACGAGAAGAAAGCAGCCAAGGAGAGCAAGAATGCATAGCTGGTGAGGTAGGAGGAGATAGGAAAGAAAATACAGATGACTTATCTGCATATAGGCATAAAGGCTTTCCAAAAGCTAATGCTATTTAACTAAAAATTACACTTCAATAATATATTCTATGTAAACACTCTTGGAAGTGCAGGATGCTTCATGGCTAATGACAGTGCAGGTTCTGAGAGTGAAAGACAGGAGACAACCTAAATGTTTGACAACAGAGGATTGATTACATAAATATGGTACATTCCCAGGATAGGTTAGCATGCCCCTACAATCCATGGGGTCGCAGAGGCAGACACAACTGAGAGGCTAACATGAAAACCCAGATTTTAAAAAATACGTTCAAAATACTGAATGACCTGTGAACAGGTTTATCTTCGTGATCTATCACCAAGTGAAAACTAGCAGGTTATAAATTGCTAGGGTCAACAAGATCCCTGTAATCGGTCCGCTAGGAACGTGGCAACCATTCTAGGCATTTCAAGCAGAAAGGGATTTAGTACTGAGAATGAGGTATTTACAAAGCTGTAGAAGGGCTGGCTGTAGGGTTCACGGCAAGCTTTTAGGTGCTAGGAAGTTGCTGAAACCGCAGGACACCTGAGCCTTCAGCCCCAACACAGAGAAAACGCCTGAAGCCTGCTCCAGAATCTTCTATGTGCCGAAGCACACACACCTACCCTCAGCTGCTGAGAGAACAATGCCATGATTTATGCTTCTCTCCCTCTCGCCAGATCTCAATACAAGTTCCTCTCCTAGGCTGGCGGGGATTCTGAGAACTGTAGCTTCCTGGCTTCCAGCCCCTGCTGGGCAGAGGAAAGCATAGACCGGGGGAAGGAAATGATACTGAGTTGCCAGCAAACAGTACTGCACGCTTTTACAAATATTTCTTTGCAAAGATAATATGCCTGGAGAAAAGACGGAAAGCATAAACACAGTAGTGGGCCAAGTAACGCCAAACCCCCCCCACCAAGATGTCTCTGCTCTTATGCCTGGAATTTGTAAGGATATTATTAATATGTTCCCTGGCAAAAGAGACTTTTTGATTAAGGTTTCAGACCTTAAAATAAGGAGGCCTTCCTAAATTATCCGGGTGGACCTAGTCTAATCACATAAACCCTTAAAAGCAGAGAACATTCTCTGGCTGAAAGTAGAAGAAAGATGGGACAAAAGAGGAAGACAGGAGAGAGATGATGGGAGGGAAGTCAGAGAAAGTCTGATGAGTAAAATCCGATGGCTATTTCATGCCATTGCTGCTTCTGAAAAGTAGAGGCCACATGCAATGACCAGAGAGAGGTCTCTACAGGTTAGGGACTCCCAACTGACAGACAGCAAGCAAACAGTCCCACACTGCAAGGAACTGGATTCTGCCAAATTTTGAATGAGCTGGAAGCAGATGCATTCCCCCAGAGCCTCCAGAAAGGAAAACATCCCTGCCGATACCTTGATGTCCGTCTCCTGAGACCCTAAACCAAGAAACTAGTCAAGCACACTGAAACTTCTGATCGACAGAAACTAACATGATAAATGGGTATTGCTTAAAGCCGCCAAGTTTGTGGTCGTTTGTTATGGCTGCATAGAAACAAGTACCAGCCTCAAGATACAGCATCTGGTTTTCTCTGGGTAATTGGACGGTGATCATTTCTTTTATTATTTTTTACTTTCTTTTCTTCCTTGTCTTTCATTTTCTGAATTTTCCCTCTTTGCTATAAAAAACACGTATCCCCTTTTTGGGCAAGAGTGCGGTAAGTCGCTTCAGTCGTGTCCGACTCTTTGCGACTCCATGGACTCTAGTTCACCAGGCTCCTCTGTCCATGGAATTCTCCAGGCAAGAATGCTGGAGTGGGTTGCCATTCCCTTCTCCAGGGGATCTTCCCGATCCAGGGATTGAATGCAGGTCTCTTGCATTGCAGACAGAATCTTCACCATCTGATCCACCAGGGAAGCCCGTCTGCCCAAAGAAGAAGGCTTTTCCAAAGAAACTGTTATTCCAAAAAGCAGCCACCTCGCGTACCATCTTGGCTCGCCTCACACGGCACATCTGGGACGTGTTTACTAGCAACTCACCCCCTCCCCCGCCGGGGGGCCTGGGACTGATGCAGAAAATGAGAAGAACTGGAAATGAGTAAGACTCCTGCCAAGTCACTCAACAGGGCTCACCAGGGGCACCTACTTTTCCACAGGAAGCCACGTCATTTAAGAATCCATCATGATTTTGCAAGATGATTCTAGGAAAAGCCCTTTGGGTTTTGGCTGGTAGGGACCAACTCAAATGCCCTAAGGGCTCCTCATCCTGAATGCACCCCTCCTTGTTCCACAACTCCAAGTCCAGACTCAGGGGCCCTTCCGGCCTCTTTCTATCCAAGCCCCTGCCTCAAGTGCCCACCCAGAGTCCTGATGCCCCCAGGGCTGGGGTCTGCCTTGATCTTGCCATCTTTAGAGGAGCTGGATTTCCTCCATGTCCCAGTCTGATGGGCTTCCCTGGCGGCTCAGATGTAAGGAATCTGCCTGCAGTGCAGGAGACCCAGGTTCAGTCTCTGGGTTGGGAAGATCCCCTGAAGAAGGGAATGGCAACCCACTCTAGTGTTCTTGCCTGGGAAATCCCACAGACAGCGGAGCCTGGTGGGCTACACACAGTCCGTGGGATCGCAAAGAGTCGGACATGACTGAGCAACTAACACTCACTCACTCCAGCCTGATGGCAGGGACCTCTGCTGGCTGATCATTTCCCCTCACACTCTTTGCCCAGCTTCCCATGGCCGGGGAATGGAGTTCATCCCAGTTGCCCCTACTATGTGCCAAAAGTAGCAGAGACTCAAGAATTCTTTAATCCTCACAGCATTATCAGCATCCAGAGGCCATTGCGTTCAATCCCCTGCCTCCGGGGAATGACTCCATTCACTCCAGCCTGACTCCTGTGAATGACTGATCACTCTCTTCCTCATTTTTCCTGAAACTTGGTTTATCCCCCACACCTGTGTCTATGCTCTTGATCTCTCATGAGAAAAGAGTGGGATGCGTCTATATTCACTCAATCCTATGAACACAGCCACAAATCCACCTCCCTTCCTCTTAAATGACTGGATCAATAAGAGCTGAAGGGAGAGAGGGTTGCGGGTCTGGAAGATGCAGAGATTCTGAGTCAAGGGCTTGTTCCTTCTTGTAAAGAGGGGAGGCAAGTGCCGAGAAGACATCTAAAAGGGCCTCTCGTCTCTTTCTGGATACCTGGCTTCAGCCCATCATGTACACAGGTGCCCTCGGCCTTTTTGATGTCTCTGCACCCAACATGGACCACACTGAAAAGTCCCTTCCTCCCTCCCCTAACCCTGAGCACCGCAGAGTTCACCCAAGGGTGATGATGAAGTCAGCCAGGTTCCTAATAATGGGTTATAGCCAGAGGACCCCACAACTGCATCAGGAAGTGGAGGGAAGGCGGAGCAAGGCCTTGTTTTTAGACTAAAGAACAGCCCTCAGCTTCCGTGGTGATCCAGTGGTGAAGAATCCACCTTGAGATGCAAGAGACACAGATTCGGTCCCTGGTCGGGAAATAAGATCCCACATGCTGTGGGGCAACTAAGCCTGAGCGTTGCAACTAGAGAGTCCAGACCCTGCAATAAAAGACCCCACATGATGCAATGAAGATTCTGCATGTCATAACCAAGACCCAACACAGACAAATTAAATAAATAAATAAATGTTAAAGAAAAAACCCAGCCCTCAGAACCCTGCAGGAGATGGGAGGAGGGCTTACTGCCCTCAGAGCACTGGGTGAAGTCCAAATGTTGAGAAGTAACCAAACCAGGCTGGATGTCTTCCCGGTTCTCCTGGCAGCTCCAGGGGACTCCTCTAACCTGCCTCAACTCCCCCTGGTGTAGGTGTGCCCACCTGTACCTGTGGAGCTTCCATCAGCCTGAGAAAAACCTGAGGGTCAGACCCATGTCTCCTCAAGAAGACTGGGACTTGAGATTACTCTGAGGGCGATCAGTTCAGTTCAGTTCAGTTCAGTCGCTCAGTCGTGTCCGACTCTTTGCGACCCCATGAATCTCAGCACGCCAGGCCTCCCTGTCCATTACCAACGCCCAGAGATTACTCAAACTCATGTCCATCGAGTCAGTGATGCCATCCAGCCATCTCATCCTCTGTTGTCCCCTTCTCCTCCTGCCCCCAATCCCTCCCAGCATCAGGGTCCTTTCCAGTGACTCAACTTTTCGCATGAGGTGGCCAGAGTATTGGAGTTTCAGCTTTAACATCAGTCCTTCCAATGAACACCCAGGACTGATCTCCTTCAGGATGGACTGGTTGGATCTCCTTGCAGTCCAAGGGACTCTCAAGAGTCTTCTCCAACACCACAGTTCAAAATCATCAATTTTTCGGCGCTCAGCTTTCTTCACAGTCCAACTCTCACATCCATACATGACCACTGGAAAAACCATAGCCTTGACCAGAAGGACCTTTGTTGCCAAAGTAATGTCTCTGCTTTTTAATATGCTATCTAGGTTGGTCATAACTTTTCTTCCAAGGAGTAAGCGTCTTTCAATTTCATGGCTGCAATCAATATCTGCAGTGATTTTGGAGCCCAAAAAAATAAAGTCTGACACTGTTTCCACTGTTTTCCCATCTATTTCCCATGAAGTGATGGGACCAGATGCCATGATCTTAGTTTTCTGAATGTTGAGCTTTAAGCCAACTTTTTCACTCTCCTCTTTCACTTTCATCAAGAGGCTTTTTAGTTCCTCTTCACTTTCTGCCATAAGGGTGGTGTCATCTGCATATCTGAGATTATTGATATTTCTCCCAGCAATCTTGATTCCAGCTTGTGCTTCTTCCAGCCCAGCGTTTCTCATGATGTACTCTGCATATAAGTTAAATAAGAAGGGTGATAATATACAGCCTTGACGTACTCCTTTTCCTATTTGGAACCAATCTTTTGTTCCATGTCCAGTTCTAACTGTTGCTTCCTGACATGCATATAGGTTTCTCCAGAGGCAGGTCAAATGGTCTGGTATTCCCATCTCTTTCAGAATTTTCCACAGCTTATTGTGATCCACACAGTCAAAGCCTTTGGCATAGTCAATAAAAGCAATAGAGGGGTAGAAAACCTTCAAGGACAAGCAGAAGGGTCTCTGATTTCCTTCTAAGACCCTCTGCCCCTGCTGCTTAGCTCTCACTAGTCTTCCTCCTTTCACTGGCCCTCCCCACCCACTGGGTGCGTGCTAAGTTGCTTCAGCCACGTCCAACTCTTTGCAACCCTAAGGACTGTAGCCCACCAGGCTCCTCTGTCCATGGGACTCTCCAGGCGAGAATACTGGAGTGGGCTGCCATTTCCTTTTCCAGGGGATCTTCCTGACCCAGGGATTGAGCCCACATCTCTTATGTCTCCTGCATTGGCAGGCAGGTTCTTTACCACTAGTTTCCCCGGGAAAGCCCACCCCCTACTCAGCTCTATTTCCTCTCTCAGTCTTGGAGGGCTTTCTTGCGGATCCGAGTTCCCTTGTGGACTGGAGGCTGAGAGCCCACATCCTAAACTTCAGCTTCTTCCCTGATCTCGCACCTCCACCCTATCTCCCACACCTCTGCTTCCAAGGGAGGAATACTCAACCAAGGAAGAAGTTCTGAGCTAAGGAGAGGTATATTTGTTCAGTCAGTTCAGTTCAGGTACTCAGTCATGTCTGACTCTTTGTGACCCCAAGCACACCAGGCTTCCTTGTCCGTCACCAGCTCCCGGAGCTTGCTCAAACTCATGTCCATCAAGTCAGTGATGCCATCCAACCATCTCATCCTCTGTTGTCTCCTTCTTCTGCCGCCTTCAATCTTTCCAAGCATCAGGGTCTTTTCCAATGAGTCAGTTCTTCACATCAGGTGGCCAAAGTATTGGAGTTTCAGCTTCAGCATCAGTCCTTCCAATGAATATTCAGGACTGATTTCCTTTAGAATGGACTGATTGGATCTCCTCCCAGTAACCCACAATCTTATTATGTAAACAACATATTTTTGAGAAGAGTCTAGAAGTGGCTCCATATGAGAGACAGATGTCAGCTGTCCCCATCAAATACCACCACCAGTATTTAACATAAATCTAGAGTTTACTTGACAATGCAATTAGATAAAAAAATAAAATAAATATAAGTATTGTAAGGAAAAAGCATAATTATTATCATTGGATGATATTCTATACATGGATATTCTAAGAGGATCAGCTAAAGGGCTTCTGGTAATAATCAAAGGATTTAGCAAGGTGACTAGTTTAAAAACAAGATTTCCAGGACTTCACCAGTGGTCCAATGGTTGGGACTTTGCCTTCCAATGTGGGGGATGCAGTTTTGATCCCTGGTCAGGAAGCTAAGATCCCACATGCCTCACAGCGAAAAAAATGAAACATAAAACAGAGGCAATATTGTCACAATTTCAGTAAAGACTTTAAAAATGGCCCACATTTAAAAAAAATTTTTTTTAATTTTTTAAATAACAAGATTTCCTAAACACAAGAATTAAGGTCCCATGCACAAAGTCAATAAAATCATAACATGAAATGTAGAAAAAAAATGTGCAAGCATACATGGAAAGAGTTATGCAACCCAAATGAGGGACTTTATCATAGACTTGGATAAATAGAGAGAGAAAGACTTTGTTCTTAGATAAAAAATCAATAACAGTGAAAGCATGTCAAAGTTCTCATAATGAATACATTAAGTCAATAGATTCTTTTTTTAGAAAATGTGACAAAGTGACTATAAATTCATCTGGAAAAATAAATAGAAAAGAATAGCCAGAAAATTCTTGGAACAAAAGAAGCAAGCCAGCAAGGGGGATAGGGAGTAACTCTATAAAATACTTTAAAAAGTATTATACGACCATAAAAATTAAAATAGTATGGGACTGGTACAGGCAGACAGATCAGTTGTAAAGAATGCTGAAATAAACTGACCCAAATCAACATAAGAATTCAATTCAATATACTGAGACACTAGGACAAAAACAAATAAATCTACATTTCCTACCTCACTCCTAACACTGAAACAAATTTTAACAGGATCAAAAGATTTAAAGAAAAAAAATTTTTTTGAAAAGAAAACATTTGAAAACTAAAGCCATAAAAATGCCAGAAGAAAATGTGTGTGAATGTTTTTATGATTCTGGGGTAGCAAAGGATTTCCTAGTCACAGAACAAAACAGAAGTCACAACAGAGAAGATTTGTAAATGCATCTATGTAGAAATTAAAAGAAAAAAGCTCCATAAACAAAATCAAAGGATGAAATAAGAGAATAATACCCACAAGATGTATGATAAGATGCTCGTTTTCCTAATTTAAAAAAGACATCCTTTATAAAGCAATAAGGAAAAGACAATAATCCAGTGGGAGAATACAGGTGAAGAATATACATAGGTCATTCACAAAAAACACAACTGGCTGGGGACTTCCCTGGTGGTCCAGTGGTCAAGAATCTGCCTTCCAATGCAGGAGACTCGGGTTTGATCCCTGGCTGGGGAACTAAGACCCCACATGCTGCGAAGCAACTAAGTCCACATGCCGCAACTAAGACCCAACACAGCCAAATAAATATTAAAAAAAAAAAAAAAAAAAAAACACAACTGGCTGATAAAAATATACGAATGTTCCATTTCACTAACAATTTTAAATGCAAATGGAAATAAGATACAATTTCTCACATATCAGATGGGCAAAGATTAAGAAGATTCCTTTTTTTTTTTTTTTTTTGGCTGCACCAGGCCTTAGTTGTGGCACACAGGATCTAGTTGCAGCATGTGAGCTCTGTTTCCCTGTCCAAGGGTCAAACAACGGGCCCCCTGCATCTGGAGCACAGTCTTAGCCACTGGATCACCAGGGAAGTCCCTAAGAAGAGTCATACCACACAAAGTTGTGGTTACAAGGCTGTCTCACGATGGAAGAGAAATTAGTAAATTGTGGAGAACAATTAGTCATTACCTATAATGGCAACCCACTCCAGTGTTCTTGCCTGGAGAATCCCAGGGACGGCAGAGCCTGGTGGGCTGCTGTCTATGGGGTCGCACAGAGTCGGACATGACTGAAGGAACTTAGCAGCAGCAGCAGCAGCATGAAATTTTAAATGTTCATACTCTTTGACCTGTAAGTTTAACTTCTTGGATTTTATCCTGCAAAAACCTTTTGCATGTGCCCAAAGGTAAATGGTGGAGAAGGCAATGGCACCCCACTCTAGTATTCTTGCCTGGAAAATCCCATGGACAGAGGAGCCTGGTAGGCTGCAGTCCTTGGGGTCGCTAGGAGTCGGACACAACTGAGCGACTTCACTTTCACTTTTCACTTTCACGCACTGGAGAAGGAAATGGCAACCCACTCCAGTGTTCTTGCCTGGAGAATCCCAGGGACGGCGGAGCCTGGTGGGCTGCCGTCTATGGGGTCGCACAGGGTCGGACACGACTGAAGCGACTTGGCAGCAAAGGTAAATGGACAAAGATATTCATTGCAGCATTGTTTATAATTTTTTTAAAGGAGCAGTTCGGGGAACAACTCAGAGCTTCATTTATAGGGTCTTGCTGCTGGTGCTGCTGCCGGATCACTTCAGTTGTGTCCGACTCTGTGCGATCCCATGGATTGCAGCCTACCAGGCTCCTCCGTCCATGGGATTTTCCAGGCAAGAGTATTGGAGTGGGGTGCCATTGCCTTCTCCATTATAGCGTCTTCATTAGAGTGAAATTCTATGCAGCTATTAAAAGAATAAGGAGGCTTTCTATATATACTATTGTAGAAGGATATCTAAAATAAAAATAAGTGAAAAAAAACAAGTTGCTAAACTTACCTACAATATGCATGCATTGCTAAATCACTTCAGTCGTATCCGACTCCTTGCAACCCTATGGATTAGCCTGCCAAGTTCCTCTGTTCATGGGATTCTCCAGGCAAGAATACAGAAGTGGGTTGCTATGCCCTCCTCCAGGAGATCTTCCTGACCCAGAGATTGAACCCACATCTCTTACGTCTCCTGCATTGGCAGGCAAGTTCTTTACCACTAGCGCCACCTGGGAATTCCTATCTGTAATGTGGCCTAACATTAGTAAAATAAAATTTAATATAATATACTTTAATTGGACTTCCTTAGGGGTCCAGTGGTTAAGAATCTGCCTGCCAATTCAGGGGACACAGGTTCAGTCGCCGGTCTGGTAAGATCCCACGTGCTGCAGGGCAACTTAAGCCTGTGTGCCACAACTACTGAAGCGCATGTGCCTACAGTCCATGAGCCACAACAAGAGCATCCACTGCAATGAGAAGCCAACTCACAGTGACTGGAAAGTAGCCTCTGCTCTCCACAACTAGAGAAAGCTCCCGTGCAGCCCAAAGACCCAGTGAAGCCCCAAAATAATGAATAAATAATTGTTTAAAATATGCCTTAATTATGCCTTGGCCCAGTCACACCTCCTCCTCCAGAGGTTCCTAAAGAAGCTTAATACATAAGAACAGAGGTAAAAGGAAGCAAAATATCATGTTATTATTAGCTGGGGCCCTGACCTCAAACCCGAACTCCAGTTGCTAGAACAAAAGCCCCTCTGACTTGCTCCCAGCCGAGGATACAGTGGTTCACGAGGCCTCTGCTCCCACTACCTTTGTCCCCATCCCTCCACCTGGATGTGACCCTGACAACTCTGACCCCCAGGACGGCCTCATCATACATGTCTGTACAGATGCATCTGCTTTGCTCAGAAGAGCCCCACCCTCTAGCAGCCCCAGCATCTCTCCCTTCTGGGTGAGAGGGCAGGGAAGATGGACCAGGGGTAGGCAGCAGAAGGGGTTGACCCACCTTCTGGGGTCAGAGGTGAAGAGCCCTGCCGGATGCAGGGGGTGGACCAGTGCCAGGAATCGCAACAGCTGGTGGCTCGGTTTGTGGGTGAGTGGGCAGCCAGCCTGCTGTGGTGAGGAGGGAAAGGCTTTGTGGGAAACATGGTGGGCGGAAATAGCCAGCACGGCGTGCCCTATGGCCTCTGGGGAGGGGACCCTCGCCCTTGGCCAACACCCCCAGGCCCTGTCCCCAGGCGCCACAGACCACCTGTCTGCCCTGTAGGCCTTGAGTCACTTCCTTTTTGTGTTTGCCTTTTTCCCCAGGTAGGCTCCTGACTCAGAGTCCTCCTTCTCTCCTTCCTGTCCCTCTATGACTCACCGGCAAGGACAAGACCCACCTGAGGGCCAGGAGAAAGGGGACCCTGACTCGGGGGAAGTGCCTGTACCTTACCTTACCTCTGTCCCTGCAGGAACTTCGTCTCCCCGTACCTGACACAGAGCTGGCCTCAGCTCCAGGGGAAGCCCAGCTCAAAGGTCATCTCAGTCTGCCCCCTGCATCTAATCCAGTAGGAACAAGACTCCTCATCAACTCCTTGCTTCAGAAAGGTTAGAGCACTTCCTGTCTCCAGTTTCAACAAATTTAGCCTTCCTTCCCAGGCCATGTATGCTGGCCCTGCTCTCTTCTCTCCCGCATTGCAGCAAAATCCCTCCAGGGCGAAACCATATCTCATTCCTTCAAAAAATGTTTTCTAATTGAATCAGTGTCAAGCTAAGTCTCCAGAGCAGCAGACACAGGCCCAGCTGGTTGAGAAACACAGAAATGGAGTCCATCCATCACTGGGGAGACTTGGTAGACACTATGGCTTGTCTATTCAGTCTCTGTCCCCAGACCCCTTTTCTCCTTCAAAACCCAGCCCACCTCCTACAGCCCCATGCCTCACTAGCCCGGGAAGCCTCATTCTCCCTACCAAGAGTTAACCAAGGAGTGTGTGTGTGCCTTAACCTTTGCCTATGAGAGTCAATGGTAAGTTTCGCTACTGGCGCTTCAGAGAAAAGTTTCCTTGATCTAAAAAATACACCCAGAGGAATTTCCACCCTGTAATGCAGGGGACATAGGTTCAATCCCTGATTTGGGAACTAAGATCCCACATGCCGCAGAGCAACTAAGCCCGCACATGGAAACTACTGAGCCCGCACACTCTGGAGCCCAAAAGCCACAACTACAAAGTCTATTCGCTGCAACGAAAGATCTCACATGAGGCAATTAAAATACTAAGACTCAATGCAGTCAAATAAATAAATAAATATTAATTTTATTAAAAATACACCCACAGAGAAAGATGGTCTTTCTTCCACCTCCAGACCTGTCATGTCTGGATGTGATATCTGGATCTTCAGCAGCCATCTTGCAATCATGAGGAGAACAATAGTATTTAAGGAGCAAGCCAACATCTGAGAACAGAGCAGAAAAACAGAAAGAACCAGGATGCTTGCTGAAGTGGTAGACCCACTCATTTAACCACCCTGGACCCACCCTACCTCAGGACATTTTTTTCTTATGAAATGAAAACTTCCTGTATTATCTAAACCATTTTGAGTTGGGTTTTCTGTGACTTCCAGTCAAAAGTTCTTATGATACAGCTTGGTGTTCGGGAAGTCTGGCTGAAGAAAGCAAATGAGTCGTTGTAAGGAAGGAGGATGTGTGGCCTGAGGAGGAAGGAGATCACATTTTCCAAACCTCTGGCTCATTTTCTGCCCCAGGACATGAGCTGGGGGCTGAGAAGAAATGTGGGCCAAGTGTGGTTAGAGATGAGATAAATGGGGGGTGAAGTGAGGGGACGTCAGGGAGTCAGCAGCTCAAATGTGATGAAGGAGAGGAACAAAGATGTTCATTACAGCATCTTTTCTAATTGCTTAGAATTCTTTAAAAAAAAAAAAAAAAAAAAGCTGGAAACAACTCAGCAGTTCATTTCTAGAGAATTGTTTAAATAAGTTACAGAGCCCTGAAAGAGGACGTGATGGCTCAGCAGGGACCCTGGATGGGGTCATATGGTTCTCCCCACCCAGAAACTCCAGGGAGAACCAAGCCTCCAAGCCCAGCAGGGGCTTGGGTTCAGGGTTCAGTTACTATCATACATTCCTTTATATTCTGCAATCCAATCCCTGATCCCCCAGAACAACTCTGATCCGCTAGGATGACGACTCCCTCCTTGAGCACAAGGACCCCTGTTCTGCATCTGGGGGCTGACCTGGACCCAAAGCAGCACTAGCGGCCTGATTCAAGGGGGCCCCAGGAGGAAGGGACCATCTGGGAAATGTGAGAAAGGAAAGAGGACGGTCCACAAAAAAGAAATGGGCAAGCAGAAGGACCAAGGTTTCCAGAGCCCAGAGGTGGCGGGAGGAAGAAAGGAAAGAAACAGGTCTTAGAGGGAGGGAAAGAGGGGTTCGGGGGGGGTGGGATGGTGGGGACGGTGGCACTAGAGAACAGATTTGGTCTATACAGCACTGTGGGGAGGGGCACCTGGCCACAGACCCTATCAGACATCTCACCTCCCAAACCAGGGCAAGCTCGCACACGTGTGTGTGTGTGTGTGTGTGTGTGTGTGTGTGTGTGAATATGCGTGCAGATGCCTGAAATAAATGTTTCATACAACCACACTTCAGCTACTACAGGTAAGACACTGCATTTCCTACTCTGTTCTATTTTGTGTTTTGAAAATGCTGGTCACGACCTGGGGAATTAATTTCCCACCCTACTAGCAGGTCATGACCTGCAGCCTGGACACCCTGCCCCAGGGCAGTAACACTCCAGGAGTCACCTACCCACTAACCACGGCTGCCCAGGACAGGGCAGTGCAGACCCTGCCCAAGGCACTCAGACTCTTAGTAGCTATTTGACAGGGTGATTTTATGTCTGTTGTATCCAACAATAAAATGTTGGGGCTTGTCCTTTGGATGTCTTATTTTCTTTTTCTAGCAATTCTTCTGTACTGTATTTTATAATTTTATTGGTCTCTGACAAATAGGAATTTAAAAGAAAACAACTGATCCTTCCCCCAGGCAGTCTGAGAAGCACTGCTTCAGAGGAGAAGGGCCCTGCCCAGCAGCTCACAGTCCAAGACGGAAGATTTCTCTGAGGAGTGGCCTGAAGGCGCTTCCCTCCACCAGGTCCGCACACAGAGGCCTGCCCATCAAAGCTGGTCCAGAAAGGCGCCTGCCTGCCTCCGCATTCCTCCCTGGGCTCCCACAGTGCCCTGCACGGACTCCTGCTACATTAGTTCATGCTTCTGTTTGGTCGGCTCTTGAGGGACCCACGTACACGGCATTCAGGCCCAATGCTTTGCACATAGTATGCATCCCAGAGGAAGAGAGAAGGGAGTGCAGAGACAAGGTGAGAAGAGGAGGTGTGGGCTCTCTGTATGGTCACGGGGATGAGAAGTCTGGATCCAGGGTCCTCCCAAAGCCAGAGAAACACTTTGGATGGAGATGCTGGGGAAATCCCAGCCAAGTGAACTAGCAGGCTGCTCCAAACCAGGCCTCTCCAGGCACCTCAGGGCCAGCCCTGAGGAAGGGAGACTAAGGTGTGGTCTGGGGAATTGGGCAGGGACCTGAAGCTGAGGAGACTTTGCCCCCAAGGCAGAGCCACGGGCTGAGACCTCTGTCAGTGGTGATGGGAGGTCTTCATAGGGAGGACAATCATTTCATCCATCCTCCCGCCTTCATCCCAAACTCTGGTAGCAACACCTGGACCCTCCATTCAAACATGCCCTGGAGCTAAAATATTCCAAGTCCTTGGGACGGGTGTGGGGGTGGTGGGGCAGGGAAGAACTGCCCCTCCCCTACCCTGGAAGTCTCATTTTGAGAGTGTCTTGATTTGGGGGTGTTGCTGTGTGACCTCAGGCAAGTTGGTAACTTCTCGGAGCCTCAGTTTTCTCATCTGTCAAAAGGGAATAATAATCTCTACCTGAAAGAACTGCTGTGTGAATGAAGTCAATAATGCATGAAAAGTGCCTGGCAGCTGAAGGGTGGTAGTGCTGGCATCTTCTCTTTGCCCCAGGCTGTTCTTAGGAACAGCACTCAGCCAGGAGACTTGGATATCAATCACACACTGTGTCCACTGTGAGCCCAGCCATCTGGCAGTGCCTAGAAGGAATAGGTTGGAGGGAAAGTGGGCAATCCAAGAAGGCTTCCCAGAGGCGGTGAGCTGTAGGCAGGAATAAAAGCCCAACAAACAGTGTAAAGAGAGCGTGAGCTTTCCGTGCGGGAAACCTGATCTCTTCAAAGACTTTTGGGAAAGAAAGTGGGCAATCCAAGAAGGCTTCCCAGAGGCGGTGAGCTGTAGGCAGGAATAAAAGCCCAACAAACAGAGTAAAGAGAGCGTGAGCTTTCCGTGCGGGAAACCTGATCTCTTCAAAGGCTTTTGGGAAAAAAGCAGACTGGGGTGGGAATGGAGGGCCGACCAGCTCGAACAGCTCCTAGAATGGGGCAAGGTGTGGGGGGTGGGCAGCTGGCAGGTAGGGGCGTGGGTGCCATGCCTGAGGCTCAGCGTGCCTGTCCCTGCCCCGGAGGGGCTCTTGCCCCTGCCTCCTAAGCGGGGACAACAGATAAGCAGCGGAAGGAGCCCCACCTCGTCAGGTGGGCAGTCTTGGCCGCAGAGAGCGAGGCTGCCAGCTTGCCACCAGGAACTGGCAGCAAAGCCGGCAGGGGCCGGGAGAGGCCTGGGGAGAGGCCCGGGAGGGGAACAAAGTGCTTTGTGTACGCCAGTCATGCTGGGGCGGGCTCTTGTGATTTTCCTAGAATGAGTGTGGGCCCAGGGAGGGGTGAGTTGGGAGATGCCTCTGCCGAGGAGGCCTGGCTCTGTCCACCACTCTGCCCACCACCCAGAGGGACGGCAGCCCGGGCCCTCACCCCGTCCACCTTCAGCCACAGCCTCCACAGCCTGCTGTACCTTGACTCAGCCAGAAGCCCCTTCACACACACACACACACACACACACACACACACACACACACGGGTCACCCGGTGCCCAGTGGGAGGAAATGTTTATGAAAGGAGGGGATTCTCCTTGTACCAGACGGCACAGAGAGGCCAAGAGAGAAACCGGGGTGGGGGGCCAAGAGAGACAGGAGGACAAGAGGAAGAAAACAGGGGCTGAGGCAGAAAATGGGTGGGGGCAAGAGAAGAGGGGGCTTCCCCCCAGGGCTCAGTGGTAAAGAATCTGCCTACAATGCAGGAGCCACAGAAGATGCGGGTTTGATCCCTGGGCTGGGAAGATCCCCTGGAGAAGGAAATGGCAACCCACTCCAGTATTCTTGCCTGGAGAGTCCCATGGACAGAGGAGCCTGGCAGGCTAAGGTCCATGAGGTCACAAAGAGTCGGACACGACTGAAGTGACTTAGCACGCATGCGCACACACAGGGAAAGAGAACAGCAGAGACTGAGGCGTGAGAGGAAGGACCTCAGATCAGGGGCAGGACGTGGCCCCGTGGGGACCCTGGAGCTCCCGTGGGGGAAGCAGTGTCTTCCTCCATCAGCCATGCAGGACGGGGTCCCATTTCCTCTCCCACAGAGCCCCCAGTCACCACATCAGCCTGTCACCAGGAAATTTTCCACCTCCTCCCCTTCAAGATGCAGACTGGAGGGTCCACATCGCTTGTCCACCTCTCAGTCCCTGCAGACTTCATGTGAGGACACGAGCCCATCAGCACCGCCGGCACCACGCATTGGGCCAGGGTAGCTTCATGCTTCCCCTAAAAGGCATCACCTTACATTTGGAGAAACCTGCCCCCATCCCCACTCTGCTTTCCCAGTACTCCACACTATCCAGAACCCTCTGGAAATCTCTTCCCGTCATTTTGTTTGTCTCTCCTCCAAGAGAGTAATTTCCTCTGCACACTCAGAGCACCCCTTCTCCTGTGAGATGCCCAGAAAGAAGCTCTGGGCACACCCAGCCCAGCTCCAAGGCCCAGGGGAGCTGCGGACTGGCCAAGAAGAACTGGTCACCCTCCTCTTTTGTTTGCTGCCCCAACCCATCCCCGCTCCATGACAAAGCAGTGTCCCCAACCCCACCAAGAGTTTGAAGGGGAAACCTTTGCTGGACAAGCTTCAAGTCCAATTACTATGCGTTGTTCCTTCCCTTGACTGGCTGGTCAGGGTTTCCCTCTTAAAGAAGCAACCATATTGCTTTTATTCTCAGGGCTTCAGTGCCCGGCCCTTCACTATGAGCCCCTCCAGTGGGCCTGGTATGGAAGCCAGGCTGCAAGGCCTGGCCCTCTGATCTCTTCTGACTTTGGTAAAGAAGACGGTGGCCGTGCATTGCACCCCTTGCCAGATGACCTGCCCACTGCTGGGCACAAGTGTGCCCGGGGCCCCCTGATTCCACCTTCTCCTCCAGCACGTCCACCAGCACAGCCAGGGGACCGTCAGAAAGAAGAAGCATGGGTACAGAGGCTGTGACCTTGTGGGAGGGAGAGAAGCAGAGACAAAAAGAGACCAGGAAGGAGCGAAGCAGAGACTGGACCAAGGAAAGACAGAGAGAAAGAAGAAAAAAAAGGGGAGGGGCAGTGGAGAAAAAGAGACAGGAAAAAGGATAAAGAACCAAGGTAAGGAAGTGACGGGAACAGAGCAATGTTCCCTCCAGTGTGATCGAAGACAGAGCTCCCGCACCCTCCAATGTGATCTAAGACTTCAGTCAGTCTTAGAGATCAAGGTGGAAGCTTGGCCCCGAGGGCAGAGGATGAACCTGTTTCCCAGGAATTAACCCCATGCCCTAATAGCTCAGTAGGTAAAGAATCCGCCTGCAATGCAGGAGACCCTACTTTGATTCCTGGGTCGGGAAGATCCGCTGGAGAAGGGATAGGCTACCCACCCCAGTATTCTTGGGCTTCCCCTGAGGCTCAGCTGGTAAAGAATCCACCTGCAATGCAGGAGACCTAGGTTTGATCCCTGGGTTGGGACAATCCCCTGGAGAAGCGGAAGGTTACCCACTCCAGTATTCTGGCCTGGAGAATTCCATGGGGTCGCAAAGAGTTGGACACGACTGGGCAACTTTCACTTTCAAACCCATGCCGTGGACCGGCCCCTGTGGCCCAGGACAGTACCGGGGGCAAGAAAGGGATGGGGAGGGGCCTCTACCAGGCCAGAGGGGGATGGGGAAAAGAGACTGTCAGGCCCCAATGTGGTGCATCTTCACCAATGACATGCAAGGATGCAGCAGGAGAGACTGTGATTAGACAAGAGGGAGTGCTTGATGACAGTGAGGGTTCCAGGATTCATTGCCCGCAGGACATGCAGGAGGAGGAGTCTGTGAGGAGGGAGCTGACGGTTGCCCTGGAAGCCCAGCCTTCTCCCTTCTCCCTCCACCCCCAGCCATGAGTCAGGGATTCCGCAGAAGTTTGAATTCCTGTCTTCCTTTGGGCAACGGATACTTGACACTCTCCTGGGTTTTCTCTCCTGCCACTGCAGCAGTGAAATCTCCAGTCCTTCTCTATACCTCTTTCTCCATACCTCCGGGGCAGGCCCTGCTTCCTCCCTGCCTACACCAACCCTGGCTTTGCATGTGCTGAGAACCCGCTTCCCAGAACCGGCTTCTTCTCATCCCCTGGAAACCGGTTTAGACAGCATGGGTATGACTGGCCCACTCACAAGAGCCCAGCACCTAGCAGGGCCCCCCGAGGGACTGACTGACTGAATGAACCAGGGCAGAAGGCCCTGTGAGAGGCGCTGTCCTCGGGGAGCTCAGAGTCTGTGGGTGGAGATTCAGGCCTGAGGGAGCCCCCAGTGGGCAGAGCTGCAGGATGCAATAGAAAGAAAGCACTGCATGGGTCCCACAGAGCAGGGTGAGCCTCACTGATGGCAGGGCCCGGCATGGCCTGCTCCTATGGTGGGCTCAGCAGACCCTTGTAGGAGGGAGGGAGCACTCTCACGGCCCTCGGTTTCCCTTGGAGGACTGTTCACTCATCTTGGAGCTCCCTGGTGACCAAGACCACCTGGGTCTCTTTCAGCCCCGTCCCCCCCCACCAATGCCAGGCACGAAAGAGCAGAGAGAGGGTCCCTGCAGCCACGCTAGAGCTCTGACTTGAACTGGACGTTTCTGAGCACAAGGAGGTCAGGCCTGGGAACTTCCTGGTGGTCTAGTCTTTAAGACTCCATGCTCCCAATGCGGGGGGCCTGTGTTCAATTCCTGTTGGTGAAATAGATCCCATGTGCCACAACTAAGACCCATTGCAGCCAAATAAATAAATATTTTTAAAAAAAGAAGAAGTCAAGCTTCAGACAGGCCCCCAGCCCAGGGAAAAGCCTCCTTAGCTTCTGCCTCGGTCTCCAGCCCCCAAGTGAGCAAATCAGGAGGGGCTGGGGGCAGGAGGCCAGGGCGGAGCCAGGCAGAGGTGATGGGCAGTGTGGGGCTCCAGCCTGCAGCTCACAGCGGCCCAATATTCCATGCGGCCCTCAAAGAGGAGAAGTGCAGGGGACCCATGACAGAGGTCTGTCCCCCTGGTGGGATCTGAATCCCGGGAGGAGGGAGAGGCTGGAGGAGGAGCCTGGGAGGACAGAGCATCCCTCTGCCAGTCCTGCCAAGGGGAAAGCAGTGCCAGCACTACAGCCCCCAGCCCAGCACAAGGGTCTGGAAGTGGATCAAGATCACTGTCTCAGGAAGGTGGATGAGTTTTCATGAGTGAATCTTTTTCATCCTCAAACCAAAACCTATGTCTCTAGCCCAGCAGGCAAAGCTGCCACTTCCTCCCTCCAGAACAGCCAAGACCTCAAAGGCATTGGAAGCAACCTATTGCACCTCTAGAAGAGCAGCTGGAGACATTCAGAGTGAGAGACAGTCTCTATTGAGCCCCTTTTGGACTCCATGTTCCGCTGTGAAATCCCTACCCCAGGACCTGAAGTGTATGCGTGTGCATGCTAAGTCACTTGAGTCATGTCCAACTCTTTGTGACCCCTTGGACTGTAACCCGCTAGGCTCCTCTGTCTATGGGATTCTCCAGGCAAGAATATTGGAATGGATTGCCATGCCATTTCCTTCCCCGGGGGATCTTCCTGACCCAGGGGTTGAACCTACGTCTCTTATGTCTCCTGCATTGGCAGGCAGGTTCTTTGGGCTTCCCTGATGGCTTAGACGGTAAAGAATCTACCTTCAATAAGAGAGACCCAGGTTTGATCCCTGGGTGAGGAAGATCCCCTGGGGAAGGAAATGGTAACCCACACTCCAGTATTCTTGCCTGGGAAACCCCATAGACAGAGGAACCTGGAGGACTACAGTCCATGGGGTTGCAAAGAGTTGGACACAACTGAGCAACTAACACACACAGCATCACCTGGGAAGCCCGAAGTACCATGGTCAGTGAGAAATGATGCAGAGGAAAGGAGTGGAGGTCAGAGTCTTCCTGGGTCAATCTGGGGTAGGAGTGAATTGCCAGGACTGGAGTAAGTGCTGAGACACAAAGCTAGAGGTTAGCAGGTCAGTGACCCACCTATCCACCTGGTCCTTAGCTGGCCATTATTTAGGAAAGTGATGTATTTAGTTAACCAGCACTTATATAGTAAAAGAGAAAGCACTCATCCCTTACAAATACTAATTCATTGAATCCCTAGAACAAACCTATAAATACAGCACTATGATCATTCCAATTACAGATGGAGAAACTGAGGCTCAGAGAGGGTAAGTGACTTGCCCAACATCACACAGCTGGAAAGTGACTGAACCGGGATTCACATCCAGGCATCATCCCCAGCCAGCTGACCCCAGCTGCTGCCGGGTTCGAGGCCTGGCAGGGGCAGGGAGAGTGGAAGGCAGGAGGCATAGTCGAGGGTGATGCTCCTTCTTCAGGATGAGCGGGTTCTTTCAGGGACTGTGTCTGAGGCCTCTCCCACAGTAGGCTCCAGTCAGGCCAGAGCGAGAGCGGCTGATGTAACTGCTCCCCCTTGTGGGGGGGGCGGTGGAGCTGGCCCAGGCCCAGGGGGGTGTGCCTGCAATGACAAGGGCCTGGACCAATGGCAGGGCCCCCGGCCTCCCCCAGCTGGCCCAGGAAGAAAGGAACCCCTCCCGGGCCTTTCTATTATCTTGAGGAGAAAGGGAGGCGGGAAGAAAAATTGGCCGGGAAAGTGGACTGAACTTGCAACTTGGTTTAACAACCAAATCCCAGTTCTGTGGGCCAGAGCTCCCTCCCGCTGTCTCCTTCAGGGAAATCCAGGCCAGGCCTGGGGCTGGGAACAGGAAAGCCTGACCCCGCAATGCCCCCAGGGTCCAGAGTCCCAGAAGAGGGGTCCACGATCCCTAGAACCTGCAGTGGCCCCTCCCTGGCCTGGTAGAGAGAACAGTGGGGTCCACCCCCAGCCCTAGAGAAGAAGGAGGCTTCCAGAAACGGGGGCTGCATTTTCTACACTGAATATGAGGCTCTGTGGGTTGGAAAAATAAAGGGCACTAGTGGGGCAGGGGGGTAAATCGTTTGAATGAGGGCTGTCCTAGGAAATGCCAGGCATGTGTCCCCAGATGAGAGGTCGGGCCGGACCACAAGGGCTAGGGGAGGGGTGGGGCGGGGGAGTGGGCTCAGCATCTGTCTCCTCACCACTTGGCCACCACACACACACACACTCACACACACACACACACTCACACACACATACTTATATATACTCACACACATATATACACCCACCCACAGAGATACAGTCAGATACTTATGTACACACTCCCACACTCAAAGACACATACACTCACATGCTTACATACACACACCCACATGTATATACACCCAGGCACCGAGGCACACTCATCCAGGCACACACACACATACACACTTGTGCTTCAGGAGGTTGGGACCCAGCTGGGTAGGAAAGAGCCCTCTGGGAGAATGGTTTGGCTGGGAGCTGCCAAGGGGTGGGTGAGCAGATGCCCGGGACTGAGTGGGGAGCCCAGGATTGGGCTGGTGCCAGGGGCCACTGTGCAGCTCCCAGGCCAGAACTGCGAGCAAAGCGGGCACAGCTCCTCCCCCTCCCAGGCTTGACTCTGGCCAGGCCGGCCTCCATTCCCAGTATTGTCTTGGGCACCCCGGGCAGGGTTCCCAGGCTCAGCTGAACTGGGGGCCTGGCCAAATAGCCCTCCTCTCCCTTCCCATTCCCTTCTCCCTTGAGAGGAAGGGCTGTGTGGGGAAATGGGGGAGAAGGAAGCTTCCTGAACCACTGGTCTCCCATCCCCCAGCCCACACAGGCGGCCAGCAGATGAGCTCAGGTATGACCCCAAAGGCCCAGACTCTACAAGGTTCCCATCCATCCCAGGGCAGCAGACTTGAAAGTCCAGCCCACCCCACCTGTCCCCTTGACCATGACATTCATCTCCACCCTCATCTCGGGTCCCATCTGCTTTCACAGGCTGGGCTTAGAATCCCACTCAATGCCACCCTCCCCAAGCAAAGGGAACTACATGCGTTTAACTCCTAAAGACCAAAGGATTCACCTGGAGGGAGGGGAGGAGATGCAAGTATTAATGGATTAACCTGAAGGGCCCTTCCCTGCCCCCTCTAAGAGGCTACCCCACCCCTTCCAGGAAGCATTCACCCAAGTGATAAGCCTTCACTTTGTCTCTCCCCAGTGATTCTGGAGAGGAAGGCCCCCATCACGGTAGATGCCCCAGTAGATGCACCTCAGCCCCGAGAAGGGACCCAATGAGCCAGAAAACCCGCCACCACCCAGGACCTCCGTGGTATGAGACTTGAGCAACAGTCCCCACTGGACCCCGCGGAGTCACAGCAAGAAGACTGCCATCCCGCCTGCGCAGGGCTGGTGCGCAGGAGGCTCCCCTCCCTGTCTTAGAGCTGAATCTGGTACAGGACAGCCCTCGGGCACCCTCCAACCAGATCTCCACCTGAGCCAAAGCCATTTTTCCAAAACACAAATTAGATTCCACCCAGCCCTTGCTGAAAGCCTTTCAGAGGTTTCCCAGTGCCCTCCAGATGATTCCTTAATGTAGCTCAACACGTGGGGTCTGGCCCTTGCCACTAGCGTCCCTCCCTCCACCGCCCCCTCAGGCCAGGATCTTCACCAGCTCCAGAGTGCTCTCCTCTCCTCCAGCTCACTCATCACTCTACGCGTCTCTCCACCCTGCCCAGGTCTGAAGCTGAAGCCCTCCTCTCTGCTCTTGCAGTCCTGCAGCCCTCCTCCGCTGGCATGAATCAGTGTGCTGGGCTGTGCTGTTTACTCCTCCGGCTGCCCGGCTAAACCAGGAGTTCCAAGAGGGAAGGGACACGTCTGTGCTACTCACCACTAAGCCCTCAGCTCAGAGGATAGCCCTTGGCACAGAAGAGGTACTGGATACATGCAAATGACTGAACGGATAAGTGAATGAATGAATGAAAAGCCTTTAGGGCCTTTAACCTACCAGCCTTCAGGGCGGTGATGATGCAAGCCTCTTCTGTTCTCCCCACTCAAACCCCGCCCCCCCCCCCCACCCTCTGGGAGGGATCTCCTGCCTAGCCCCCTCCTCTACCCCAAGCCCCACACCCTTCGAGGCTCAGCTCCAGGCAGGAGCCTCACTCCAGGAAGTCTCCTGGCCACCTTCTCTCCTGCTCTAAGACCTCACCTGCTCCGAACCCTGTAAAGCCCTCTGCTTGGAGCACTCTCTCATTTCTAATACGCCCTTTTCAGGAGGTTCACTGTTACCCCCCAGGGCTGCTGGATCACCCTGGAAAGGCAGACCCTGGCAGACAGTACCAACAGATGTCACATGGGCTACGCTGAGAGGCAGGCCCTGGGCTGTGTCCCCTACAAAGTTGGGCGAGCCTGGCCAGAGCTGGGGGACAGGAAGCAGGGCTCAGGGGGCCAGGGGCTTGACCTTTTCCTTCATCATCCCCAAGCCCTACTCCAGGACCTAGAAAACAAACATCAGAGAAGGAAGCTCCGAGTGTGGGAGGCAGAGGGGGTATCAGCCAAGCAGGTGGGATTCCGAGAGAGGAAATAGCTAAGACTGGGGCATCAGAAATCAGACTCCTGGGGCAGGAACCCAGAGGAGACAGGGCAGAGCCTGGTATGCACTTACCCCATGCCCCCAGGACTCTGCCTGCCCTCCCATTCCCCCATTCAAGTCACCAGTGTTCTCAGGACAAGATGAGATGCCCATCTCCCACAGGCTAGGTGGGTAGACCCCTGAAAGCGGGCTAGAAGTGCTACAGGCCCAGTGATGGCCTGACCAGGGAGCGGCGTGAGGGATCCTTGCACCAACATCCTCATCTGTAACACACACACGCTTACAGACCTGCCAAGCCCTAAAGACAAGGCAGAAGCCACCTGACAAGAGAGAACTTGAGGATGGGGCTCAAGAAGACGATTTGGTTCCCACGCGCAGGATGGGGACTTAGACTCCCCGTGGTTCTGCCATCACCCCCTGGATAACTTTGGCTCAGCTTCCTCTTTCTACCTTTATTTATTTATTTATTTTAATGTGGGCCATTTTTAAAGCCTTTATTGAATTTGTTACTATATTGCTTCTGTTCTTTTAATAATATTTATTGTTTTTATTTATTTGACTGCACCAGGTCTCAATTGCAGCATGTGGGATCTAGTTCCCTGACCCAAGGATTGAACCCGGGTACCCTGCATTGGGAGCACAGAGTCTTAGCCACTGGACCACCAGGCAAGTCCCCTATTGCTTTTGTTTTATGTTTTGGTTTTTTTGACTGCAAGGTATGTGGGATCCTAGCTCCCCTACCAGGGATGGACCCCTCATCTCCTGCATTGAAAGGTGAAGTCGTAACCCCTCCTCTGTCTTTAAAGTTGAGGTGATCATCTCTGCTCAAACCGCCTCTCAGGGCCCATGATGATCAGACAAGGTGGACACACGAAAATGCTCAATGAACTTTACATCTACTAAAGGGTTCTCATTAACATTCTTAACATTCTCATTGTTATCATCATCTAGAGAAGCTGACCCTACTGTACTGTTTAAGTACAGCAACTTCATCTCCCTGCAAGATGCCTTCCCTCTACAACCCTCTGTGACTCCCCATTGCCTAGAGGAGAAAAGCCACATTCTATGGTCTGGTCGTTCATCTGGCTTAAGCCCACTTTCTAACTTTCTTTCGCCCATATAAGTGAGTCCCTCTGGTCCTTTCAGAGTGCCACCAATGCATTTTTTTTTTTTTTTGCTTTCCTACCTCCATACCTTTGTCATGTTGTTCCTCCCTCCTGGAATGCCCTTCCCTGTTGCTCCCTATCATATTTAGCTCCATCTTTTTTTTTTGGCTGTGCTGGGTGTTGGTTGTGGCACAAGGGATCTTTAGTTGCAGCATGTGGGATCTAGTTCTCTGACCAGGGATCAAACCCAGGGACCCTGCATTGGGAGCTTGGAGTCTTAGCCATCGGACCACCAGGGAAGTCCCTAGCTCCATCCTTCTAGACCAAACTGTGACACCAACTCTTCCATGAAGACTCTTTCCTCAGCGAAGCTGGAAGTGATCTCTCTTCCTCCCTAGAAGGGCTCTGGTTTATACCAAATGCCACAGACAGTTCCTGGAGCAGAGCTGGTGCTCATGACATAAAAGCTGTAATGACTACACCCTGAATGTTAAACACTTTACATTCATAGGCTCATTTACTCCTCACCACAGCCCATGGTTGTGGTACTGTTAGCATCCCCATTTCACAGAGGGAGAAATCAAGGCGTAAGATGCTAAGATGCTAAGTGCCTCACCCAAGGGAGCATCAGACCAGGGTTTAAATCTGGCAGATCGATGTCAGGGCCCACAACAGGCCTCTAAGCACCATGAGGGGCAGAGCCACATCTGCCCGCTCATCTCTGTCACCCCCCTCTCCAACCCAGGACCTGGCTCAGAGCAGGTGCTTAGTAAAAGTGTGACAGTTGCCACGCTCAAGCCTCCTGGATGTATTCACCTCCCTGTGCTGGGGGCCCCTCTAGTGTGAGGCCCAGAGGCCGACTCAGAGGAGTTCCAGGGACTGTGGCCCAAAAGTCCCATTGGTCTATAGGTTTACTCTGTCCTTGGGGGTTACAGTGCTGGACCAGGATTAAAAGAGATGGGCCGCAGCCCTTCAGCCAGTATCACTAGACTGACCAGTGGCATGTTTGCTGATCACTCTGGCCTCTGATGGAGGTCATGATGAATCCCCCCACTGTGGTACTGACAGGGTGTGGGGAGGTCCCAGAGCAGGGTAAGGAGGTAAGCAGGCAAAAACAGTGAAGTCCAAGTGTAACAAACTCTAGGGACCACCAAGCCCCACTGTTCACACCCATTTAACAGATGTGGACATTGAGGCTCAGGAGTCAGAATGAGGCCGGAAACCGAGGAGCGTGGCAAAGGCTGGCAAAGGCATCGGCCTTCCTGGGCCTTTCCTCCTTGGCCTGTGTGTGGCCTGGCCCTCCTCCCTGCCCGTGAAGAGCGTGATGATTAATGCCCGGCGGTCCAATCACCAAGAGGCCTGACCTTTCCGGTGATCCCAACAGGGGCAGCGGTGCCTGCAGTCCACTCTGCCGGTCCCTGGGCCCGGCCAGTGGCTGCCCCAACAAGAACCCTGGGAGAGTCACTGGGAGAAGGCCAGCTGCTAATTGTGGAAAATAAATCAGGGAAATCTAAACCCCACAGCTGAAGAGGGGCCAGCTGCACGTAGCCTTGTCTCCTTCTGTGCTCTTGCTCACCAGCTCTAATTGTTAATTGGAAGCTGTGAGTTACATAAGTTCCGTGGATACCAAAGAAGGAGTTGAACAAGCTCTTGAAAAGAACCCATGGGCTGAGTGGTTTTCGAGATGAGGAGGGGGTCTGTCTCAGAAGAGCAGGCGGCCAGGGTGGGACAGCTGACCTTGAGGGTGTGACCAAGACAAAGCTGTCCACTGGTGACAGCCCTCTGGACCTGCAGGCACATCACTCCTGGGTTTTTATAGCACACGGACGTGTGTTCAAGTTGCTAGTTCATCACAAAATCACACAGAAAGTCAAAAGTGGTGCCATTACATTGATTTCTCAGTTTAAAACCAAGACAAAACTTCCCTCTCCCATCTCTGACCCTGAGCTAAAGGAGGGTAGGGCTGTGTCTTCCCTCAGACTGGGGCTCCCTGAGGGCAGGGCTGTGTCTCCCCTCAGACTGGGGCTCCCTGAGGGCAGGGCTGTGTCTCCCCTCAGACTGGGGCTCCCTGAGGGCAGGGCTGTGTCTCCCCTCAGACTGGGGCTCCCTGAGGGCAGGGCTGTGTCTCCCCTCAGACTGGGGCTCCCTGAGGTGGGGCTGTGACTCCCCTCAGACTGGGGCTCCCTGACTGTGTCTCCCCTTAGACTGGGGCTCCCTGAGGCGGGGCTGTGTCCCCTCAGACCGGGACTCCCTGAGGCAGGACGGTGAGCTGGGGCTGAGCTGCATCTTCCTCGTATGACTAAGGTCTCCCTGCAAACAGGGACTCTGTTGTTTCTTTCTCTTCAGACTAAGAGCTCCCGAGGCAAGGGCAGGGTCTCTCCCCGACTCCCACCAACCTGGGTTGAAGAACCAGGGACCTGGAGCTACCTGTCATGGTGGAACAATCTCAGGACATACCCTGGTGATGGGATGGAGAAGGGTTAAGAAAGTTCGCAGGGCCACCTTTCTCATGGGCCGCCCTCCCCCTCCTGCCAGCTGCCAGGGCTTGCTTTGGCCTCTGATGGGTTCCAGCTGACTGCTGGGCCTCCTCCATCCTGCCCCTCGGGCTGCCGTGTCCTGTAATGACCCCACCATGGGTACCCTTAGCCACCCAGGCCGAGAGGCCTGGCATCAAGATGGAGCGGCATGCTGGGAGGGAGGGGCCCCCTGCCTCAAGGAGAAAGCAGAGTGCAGGAGGGCTGCAGGAGGGGGCGGGGGGTTCCATGACTCCCTCGGTTGCCTGGAGACTCAGAGCGGGGAGATGGGGACCGCCCTGCCCACATAGGCTAGTTCTCCTGCTGCTCCCTCTCCGGGAGGAGAGGCCACCACAGTGCCTAGGGCCTGGGCAGCAGCCCGTGACTCCCCCAGCCCCGCCTCATCCGTGAGTCACTCCCGGGAGCCTGTGTGAGCAGAGGCAGTCAGCCCTTCTCCACAGCCAGAGGACAGCGGGGAACGCACTGCGGGACTGGCCAGGCGCAGGTGTCCAGCACAGGAATGGCAGCCTGGCCTAGATGAGGCTGAGTCTTGGATCTTGAAAAAACCCAGTTCCCATCTCCTGCCCCACCCACGTTCCTTTCTACCTTTCTCACTCATACCTTTGTCCCTCCCAGACCTCCTCTCAGCATCTTCAAGCCTTTGGGGGCCCATCTCAAATGTCACCTCTCCTAGGAAGACCCCTCGCTCTCCTGGGTCTGTTCTTTGTACACCCTTGATGCACCACACGCATCCTTTTATCTGCTGTCCATGTCTCTTCTTTGTCTAGACAAGGTATCACAAAGGATTCCACTCCTGTCCATATTCCCAGCACCCAGCACAGTGCCTGGCACATAGTAGGTGCTCACGGAAGTGTTTCCAAAGATGGATCCAGCCAGGAGTTAAATAAAATCACCTAAACCCTAACAACCAGTATGTGCTGGTCTCTGCTGCTTCCAAAGTCCCACCAACCAATCCCAGACTGACCTATGGGGATGTACCTGGAGTTCTCACAAGGTGCAATGACCTGGCGCCAAAACTGACCCTGCCCTGGATCACCCGTAAATGGTACATTGATGTGCCTAAGCGCTTTAGATGCCAAAGCTAAACAGTGGTCTGTGGTAAAGAGAATAGAAGGCATCTCCCCCTCCCATTCCCCTAGAAGAGAATCTCCAAACAGCCCTGCTTGTGCCTAGCATCTCACAGAAGTTTAGGAGACAGTGTGCACTGGAAATGGTGAACAGGCTCTCAGTGTCCACTCCACCTTCTGCTAGGTGCCTTCTAAGACAGGAAGAGTTAAAAACAACAGCAACAAAAACAGCGAAAAAAAAAACCACATTTCTCAGTGTTGCCTGTTGTTAGGATTCAGGATGTAATCCTGACTCAGACAATCAGTCGCACTTGTGTGAAATTTGCAAGTCTATGTTTCTGCAGCTCCTGATGCATTCTGGGATTTGGGATGGGGGGGTGCAATTTGTGTTGTTGTTGTTTTGCTTCTCTGCTGGCAGAGGGGGTCAAGAACTCTAGTAGCTCTAGGGCATCCATCTCCTATATGGATCACAGCAGGTGCGGTGTGGAGCTGGCAGCAGCAGCAGCAGTTTCTGGATCATAGTACTGTCTGTGGTTCTGGAGTTGGTGCTATCATGATTACCAAAGAGGCAACAGCTCCCTTGGTGGCCCAGTTCTGCAATGTGGCTCTGAGAATTGCTCCTGAAAGCTCAACTCTGAATCTATGTCTTTGCCCTCCCAATAGTTCTATAGCTGTTTTGTTAACCCCTTCCATTTTGAGTTCACCAGAGTGGATTCTGTTCTCTGCAATGGAATCCTGATGGATATCTCTTTGTATTCTGCTGCCAGCTCTCACTCCTGCTCTCTCTCAGACCCAGATATGCGTCTACCAGAGAGCTGGACCAGAGCATATCCAGTGACAATCACTGGATTAGAACTCGGCTTAGAACTGCCCATACTTGCCCTTCAACAGTGAAGCATTGTCACTTGGCCAAGATTGTCTCCCAACTGTCTCTCCCCTTCTATGAGTTTTTCTTCTTGGAGTTTCCTTAGACCCTTGTGCATGTCTGCATCCCAGTCCAGGATGGTAAATCGATTTTCATTTCATCCATCAACTCTGCTCATTTGGTAGCGATTACCTGGACCAGTACATGAGGCTGCTTCTGGACTTAGAAGGAAAGAGCACTGTGATCAACTAGTGATGCCTGCTGTAGTGCAGAAATAGACACTGACAATGTGCGTGCTGTATAATTGCCATATATTTGGGAGAGAAGTGAATGACGATGCCTTCTGCTTAAGCCAGAGTGGGATCCGTCCAGTCATGAACTCCCCAGGAGGCTCTCGGGCCCCAAGACCACTTCACAGGTTCCAGACACTACCCTCTGATTACCCCAACTCAGAATTTGATCACAGACTCGTTTTACCATTTATTCCTAATGCTTCTAATTCCTATCTCAACTTAATCCCTCTCCAATTTACATTGCCAACTCCGCCTTCCAGCGTTCACATGGACTCTCACACTCACCAGGGTTCTGACCTCAGGAAAGAGCTGGAGCTGAAATGGGCTTACTCCTTGAACTACAGTAAAGTCCACACCCTCCAGGAAGATCCTTGACCTCTAAGCTCCCCAAAAGCCCTCCCTCACTCTCTGTATCCAGTCAGTGCCAGGCCCTCAGGAAGTGTTCCATAAACCCATGGATCAATGAAAGAATATGAGGATTGCCCAGAATGACCTCACCAACCACGGGCTTCCCTTTTCCCATCCTCCTCCTGCCCATTGCTGTACTCAGAAACTTTTGCTGACATTGACCTATGGCCTCCCCAATCTCCAAGAAGTTCCTACACAACGGGGTGCCCCGCATCCCCTCTGAGTCACTGCTGAACCCACAACCAGCCTGCTGCAGAAGCCAGCTACTATGGGACAGAAAACTGTGCCCTTCAGAGGGCTCCCAGGTTCCCCTGTGAGGGAGGGGAGACATCCTGGGCACGGCAGAGGTCTGGGTGGGTGGTTAAGTCATTTTCCAGGGAAGAAAACCAGCTCAGAGCCCACCCCACAGCATCCCTACTCTGGGCTCTTGCTCACCACAAAAGGGAAACAGACGGTATGGTTAACTGGGGTGTCATAGTGGGCTCTGGCCCTCTTTAAGGTCCAGGTGGGGGTCATTGAGTGATTTACTGGGTCATAAACGGCAGCTCACAGGGGGCCAGTGATGTCATACCCACAGCCCCTGGGGACAGAGGGAGCCATGGACACAGGCCGCAGGCTGGAGCCTGACGGGAGATTCGCCTTTCCCTGGTCACTGGGTTCTGATCCGAGGCAGCCTGGGGTAGGCAGAGCCCAGGACAACTGGTGGGGCTCAGATGCTCACAGCTAGAGAAAGTGAACATGACCTGGGAGCAGGGGAAGGAAAAGTAGGATGCAGGCAGCAACCACAGAGGAGCAGAGACGCCCAGAGGAGAGTGGGCAGGGCCTGCTGGAGTCTAAGAGACTCCCAGAGGTGCAGCTGAGGCCTGCCTCACCCAAACAGAACACCAGAACCCCAGGCAGGCAGTCCAGCTCCAGAACTCCCCAAGAAGAACATGAATGAAAAAACAAGTCCATCCCTCTCCCTAGAAAGCCCTGTGCCAGAGAGGCAGTGCTTCAAAGCCAGGCTGCCTGGTCTGCCCTGCCAATCGTTAGCCTATGTGACTCTGGGCAGCTTCCTTAAAAATCCCTCTGTGCCTCAACTTCCCCATCTGTAAGATGGGATAACATTTTCTCAGAACCCCACTAGTTAATGGACTCAGAACAGAGCTGACACGCAGAGCCGTGTGCTTGACCTAGGTTATTGTTTTTAATAATAACTTTTCAAGTAGGAGCCAAGAGTCTATATTTATTCATTTATTTAGAGGACAATCTTTTAAATTTATAATTTATTTATTTTTAGCTGTGCTGGGTCTTCATCACTGTGTGTGAACTTTCTCTAGTTGCAGCGAGTGAGGGCTGCTCCCTAGTTGGAGTCCTCAGGCTTCTCACTGCAGAGGCTTCTCTTGTTGTGGAGCACAGTCTCTAGGCATGCAGGGTAGGTGTGTGGATGCTTAGTCACTCAGTCGTGTCCAACTCTTTGCAACCCCATGGACTGTAGCCCACCAGGCTCTTCTATCCATGGGATTCTCCAGGCAAGAATACTTGAGTGGGTTGCCATTTCCTACTTCAGGGGATCTTTAGGGGATCTTCTATCCCTGACCCAGGGATAGAACCCACGTCTCTTGCATCTGCTGCACTGGCAGGCGGATTCTTATCCACTGCACCACCAGGGAGTCCAGTCTGTATTCTTAAATACAATAGCTGCCCTTGACTTTGGACCTCCTCCCACCCATCTCAGACAACCGGGACCTTGCAGGAGGGAAATGGAGACAGAGCCCTGTCAGTGTGCACTGGTTATTTCCGGAGGCATGGAAGCGTCTCTGTCTCTGAGCCCCCTTTTATACATTGGATCCTTCACTCTTTCTCTCCTGAAACCAGGGCCCAAACAGGCAGAGTCAGGCAACAGAGGGCAAGAAAACGTCTCCAACAATGTCTTGGAGGGGGAGATTCAAAGCATGGGGCAAGAGGAGCAGCAGGGGCCACAGGGCCACCCCCTCTGTCCACTGCAGGGGCAAGTGGAATGCAGAGGGACTGACACCCCGGGCAGCACCAGGGACCCCATCAGCTGGGGTGAAGGACCAGATTCCCTGAGACTGGCCCCTCTGTCTCCTGACTCCGACACCTCCCCCAGACACCCCCAGACCTGATGGGAGCACCGCCCCAGGCTCCCTGTGCTGCGGGGGCAGCAGACACTGGTCCTCAGTAAGGAGTGGAGACGGATCAGCACACATCACATCACGCTTGGCACGGCCCCCATTGGCGGGCACCGTGCCACCGTGTCAGCCAGCCATCTCCCTGCAGAACCCTCTTCGGTGGGGGCGGGCTCCCCGGGGGGATCTGCGCCCGCCGGGAATGGCCCAAGCCCCTAGAAGCCCCCTAATCCCCACCCCCTCACCTCCAGACCCTGCCTTCCCTGGGTCCAGTTTGTAATTATTTTTTATTTGTGTGACTGTCTGCTTTCAGTCTCTCCTCCAGGCTCTGGGAGAGCAGGACTGAGTCTATAGGGTTCACCTACAGAGCGCCTGGCACATTTGTCAAAAGAATGAATGAATGAATGAATGACTTGAATGAAAGTTCCACCTTCCTGCCCACACCCTTGCTCCTAGCACAGAACCTGTAGGTGCCCAGGCTTGGTGGGCTGGAACCAACCTTGCCAGAGCTGGGAGCCCATAGTCCACCCCAGAGCGATCCCAGGGCTGTTAACCAAGGAAGACTTCCCAGTGGAGGTGACAGGGAAGTCGGAGGGGAGCGGGGGCAGGGTTCTAGGCTCCAATCGACTCTTCCTGTTCATCACCTATTTCCTGTGGGAAGTCCCAGAGGCCAGAGGTCATGTCTGGGTCTCAGGGCCATCCCCAGCACACCCCCTGGAGTCGCACGTGGCCTACCCCGCAGTCGGCTGCCAGCTGTGACTCACGGCTCAGGAGCCTTTCCTCTTGGCCAGAGATTGGGGAGCAGAGATTACAGCAACGTTACTAACCTCATGTCGTGTCTGTGACCACAGTGCTTACGCTCAGAGTACCTCCCCCGACACCGAGGGCAGAGCAGTGACCTCACCCTCCTGGGTCAACAGCAAGTGAGGACAATCCTTCCCAGAGGCAGGGGGATGGCCTGGATGACCCTGGTCTGCTTGAAAAGTCCAGAATCTTGCCCCTTCTCCCCAGAGTTGGTTACACACCCTCCCTCTCCGCCCTCCCCAAAGCAGTCTTTTTGGGGCCTGGGCTCAGGCAAGGTGGGTGGGAGCAAGAGAGGGGAAGTGGCAGAGGGTGCCCTATACTTGCCCTTCCTCACCCCCCGGGTCCAGGACACACATGCCGGAGAAAGTGGCGTCTGAGGATGTGGCTGCAGTGGCCAGCTCCTGGCGCCAGCAGAAATCCCCAAGCCCGTCAGCAGACCCTGTTCAGACACGTCCGCTGACCATGGCACTGAGTAAGTGCTGAGGAGACACCTGCGGACTGATGTCACGGCCCGCCTGCCCTCTCCTCCCAGACAAGCCCTCCTGGAGCCCAGACCATTCCAGTTCCTCCTGGCAGATCCCAAGAGGGCCCAGGGCGGGAACTCCTCTGGGGAAGGCTCTGTGGGAAAGGAACACACACAGAGGAACTAAGCTCAGAACCCAGATGGGTGCTCTTAGGAAAGTTACCCAACCTCTCTGGGCCTCAATTTCTCCAACTGTAAAATGGGACTAAGACGAGTTGCCTCCCAGGTGGCACTGAAAATGAGTGCCCTGGCCTGGCAATGGATGGACAGAGGTCCATGGCAACCGGTCTTGCTGCCCTTACCTGCCCCGGGTAGGAAATGCCAAGTCTTAGGAAGAACTGAGGCTTCAGGGAAGGGAGCGAAGCACAGCTGTTTGAGAAAGAGAGTTAGGAAGCCCTCACCCACCCTCTGCCAGCTGCAGTCTAAAGGTACCAAGGCCCTGGTGGCAGACTATCTCCCAACCTCCATTCATCCTTCTTTTCCCAGTTTTCAGCAAGACCCCCGAGGGAAAGACTGTCTGGTCCAGCTTCCCTTGGGCCATAGTGGGGCTGGAGGATGGACTTGTGGCCAGTGGGATAGAAGCCGTGTGTGTGATTTCCAGGAAGTTTCCCTTAAAGGGAAGGGGCAGGCCCTTCTTCACTCTTTTCTTTCTCCTTACCTCTGGCTGGAGCTCCAGTGGCTGGAGTGACCTTGGAAATGGAAATGACACCGAGCAGATCAATAAGCTAGAAGCAGCCTAGATCCATGATAGCACATAGTTGGCAAGACCACCTTCAAGTACAGAAGCAAAAAAAAAAAAAAAAAAAAATGCACATCCCTCTGCTCAAACTTAACTCTGATAGGCCTCTCTGGTGGAATCACCTCAGACTCACGGTGTGCCTGGGGGTGGGGGGGAGGGGGGACAGATGGGGTGTCTGGGGGGAGAGGAGTCACCCAAGGATTTGACATCCCCTCAAGGAGCACTTCCTTCTGTGTGAGCTGCAAGGCCAGGAGGAGCCTTGGTGGAAGGATTTATCTCCAAGAGGAGCTAAGGATGGATGGATGGATGGATGGATGGATGGATGGATAAAAACAGAAGGAAGGAAAGTTCAGATAAGTGGGTATACTGAAGAGAGATATCCAGAAAGAGGGAAATACTCTGGGAAGATGCTTCAGGTTTCAGCCAGCCAGGCTTGGGTGGAGGGAGGCAGGATGGCCAGCCTGACCCACTGTTCATGTCTGACTCAGTTTTTCTGTCTATGCTCCGGGAATGGCTCTTACTTCCTCACTACTCAAGGGCAATGAGCAGTGATTTTTTATGTTTTTTTTTAAATGATGGTGTCAGTGTGGCACTGCGCCAACACAGCCCAGAGCCCGTCGATGTCCTGGGATTCCCCACCTGGAAAGCGGGGATCACACTGGAGCCCACGCTTCTGAGTGTCATGGGGATTCAAGGAGCCGACTCCGCGACGTGCCTCCTCAGTACCTGGCGCAGTTCAGCTCGCAGGAAATCCGAGGAGCTCATTACAGCCGCTCGTGAAATCCTACCCTGGGATGTGAGGGACAGAGCTGCCACTGGGTGACCTGTGGTGTGAGTCTAGAGAGAGACCTGGCTGGCCTCCTCATCCCACAGCAACAGCTCCAGCCCTCAGGGACATAAAATCAAGGAACATTAATGCCCTGGGAGAGCCACCCTCCCACTGCATCATGGCCCCATGGACACAGGTGGGGATGGAGGTAGCAGGGAGACTCAGCCAGGTGGGGACGGCCAGGGCATAGCCCGCAGTCCCACCGCAGTGAGACCAGACCCTCAGCAGGTCCACGCGTGGTCACAAGAAGCTGGCGAGACACCACGCAGAGCCACAGAGGCCGCAAGGAGGGTGAACACATGACTGAGAGGGAGGGAAAAGGCATTGGCCTGTCCTGTCTGGGGAGGGGTAGGCTGGGGGTCCACCTTGATGCCAGCCTCAGCGGGTCCATGAGCCGATTCACAGGGATGCCTTTCCTTAAACTCCCCAGGAAAACCCCAGGGCTTATAATCTGAGCGAGACTGAATTCAGGGTAAGAAGGGACTTTATTTACCAGGGGAACTAGAAGCTGTCATATTTCCTTGGAGCAGCAAACAAGAAAAAACGATCTTACAAAACAGTCACTGGGATTCCAGCTGGCCTAAGGGAGAACTCTGACTGTCCATGAGACAAGCCCTGACGTGGAGGGAGCTGTGGACAGTCAAGAATGAAAGGGTCCCGCACCTTAAGCAGAACCTCCAGCCCGTATCTGAGTCCCCAGGTCTCTGCTCCCACCTCTGCAAAAACACACAAGGTAATGATTTGGGAATCACTGGGTTTAGGAATCATGCGGGTGAGTTTGAAGCTCTGGTGGCTCAGACAATAATCTGCTTGCAATGCGGGAGACACAGGTTCAACCCCTGGGTCGGGAAGATCCCCCAGAGAAGGTCATGGCAACCTACTCCAGTATTCTTGCCTGGAGAATTCCGCAGACAGAGGAGCCTAGTGGGCTACAGTCCATGGGGTCGCAAAGAGTCGGACACGATTGAGCAACTAACACTTTGGACAAAGTTACTTAATTGCTCTGTGCCTTTGTTTCTTCTTCAATTTAAAAATAAATAAATAAATATCCCAGAGCTGGGCTCAAAGGGCCACTGGGAAGATTAATTCAGTGGGTGGCAGCTGAAACCAGGCACTCAGGACAAGCTCCATAACTATTCTCTTGTGGACTGCTGCTATTCTCCTGTCTGGGCAGAGATCAGACAGCAAGGGTCCCTCGGAATTCTTTTCCAGTCTAGAATTACTTGATTTCCACCACCTGGCCATTCCTGATTCTGACTCTGGGATCTGAAGACCAAGAATGACACGTCTTCCCAGCTCTGCTCTGTGCAGGACCTAACAGTCCGGCCCACAACCCACATCATTTTACTTCCAGAAGTGGGCTTCACCCTGCCCCTCATGTGTCCCCAGCCCCGTGGGAGCCCCATGGCAGCCCCGTGGCCCCAGGTGGCCCTGCCAGCTGTCTCTGAGCCCTGCACCAGCCCTAACCTGGAGTCGGGGCAGCATGAGCCCCTCTGGCTGACTGCCTCACACCTATAGTCCCCTGACAATGTCACATGCTGTGGAAGTTGGCAGGCCCGAGGGGCCACAGATGCCAACACAAACACCATTCCTATGGAGGCAGAAGAGCCCGTGGGGGTTATTTTTAACCTGTTGATCAGAGGCCACAGCTCTGGCCCTGGGAGGCCCGGAGCTGCCGGTTCTCAGGGGGAAGTGAATCGTCAGGCCTCCCCTCAATGACCCTCAAGGGCACCGGGCGGTGGAAACCCCAGCCCGCAGCCCACTTGGACAGAGACAGGAAAAGGCAGACACAGATCGGAACATGCCCCATCTTGTGCTCTGGTTTCAACTGGGGCCGAGCTGAGCCAGGAAGAGCAAAGGTACACTGCAAATCACAGGATGTGACCTGGAGACGGGCCTCTCCTGTCCCCATCCTGCAGGTAACTGTGACCTGAGAGAGGAGGCCCAAGGTCACACCACTGGCTAGCACCAGCTCCCCGCCCCCTGGTCCACCCGAAATCTGAGGTGGACATCTCAGTAACTCTCCACGGCTGCATCCGGGGATCGCCTTGCCCTGCATCTCTGCCTGGTCTGTTCCACCTTGGTGGACCCAGGCCCTGACTCACCCTGCAAGGACTTCCCAGGTGCCCAAGCAGTGCCCCCTGGAGGACAGCCGCAGCAGTGGCCAGCACAGCGGGCAGTACCATGGTGGCTGGAGGCCCAGGCGAGGACGTGCGGGCCAGGGCGTGCCTGCGTGGGGGGAGCAGGACCAGAGCTTCTGCCAAGAGCCCGCTGCCGGCTGCTGCTGAGTCTGTGCTCGCCAGACAATGGACCCCACAGCCCAGCCTCCCGGCCTTGGCCCCTTGAGCTGGGCAGGCAGCTGCCGGCCGAAGCAGCCGCCTCCGCTGGCCCCTCACGTAGCCCACGTCCTGCCTGCTGGGTGGCCCTTATCACTGGGTACGTGCCAGGAGCCCACATGCCCACACTCTGCAATAGGGAGAGGACTGGGAGCCCGGGACAGATGGAATCGGTAGGGAGTAAGGCTTTCAGCTTCCTCTTGCCTCTGGAAACTCCCAAGGAGGGCCCTGAGCAGGCCCGGAGTTCCCCTTGGGGAATGTCCCACCCCCAGAGAGACCTTAGCCCCATCTTGCCAGGTCCCAGCTCTCACCCACTCTTCTCTTGGACTGAGGGCATTGGGGTGGGGGAGAGGGAAGAGGCCAACCTCTTCCTATGATTACTCTGGGTCAGCTCACAAAAACCAGTTATACCTCAATACAATAAGTACTTTTACACCATACCCGTTTAGTACATGGGAAAACAGGCACAGAGAGGTTGAGCAACTTATGCACAGCCACACAGCAAGCAGGTACAGAATCAGGGTCCAAACCACGCAGCCTGAGGCAAGAGCCGAACCACATCCAGCAGAATACAATGGGAACAGGGAGAGACTGGGCAATGCTCAGCTTCCTACCCAGGAGAACGAGAGTTTGGGGATCTGACAGACATGGGCTCAAGGCCGGGAACTGCATGCTCTAAGGCAAGTGAAGATCCCCTCTAAGCCAATGTTTCCTCACCCATAAAATGGGCACAGTGATGAAGTACAGTGGCCTCACACAGAGAAGGTGTTCGCCCTCACCTAGCAGAGCTCAGAGTATCCTTCCACCAAGTCGTTAGAATGCCCTCTAGAACATCTGGCTGGCTGAAGTTTACCATCCCAGCCTCCCTCAGGCAAACCATGTTCCCTGGCACTTGGACTCTGCTGCAAGCCACCAGCATGTCCAGCCAGGCAGCCCCAGCATCATCATTTAAACCACCATGGCCATTGGGTTCTCCCTTCTTCCTTCTCCCCAGGAAGACTATGAGTACCTGCCGGGGACCTGAGGGTAGAGGCCATGCCTCCTCCATCAGACCAGAGGGTCTGAAGGAAAGGTGCTTCCTCATCACAGACACCCCAGATTGGGGCTCCCTAAGAGCGGAAGCTGAGCAAACCATGCCATCCTGCTACCGAGCTAGGGAACATGCATATTCGGGCCCGTTCCACTTCTAGTCCACCACCCAAGAGATGTGTGACCCTGAGCACTTTCTTTGGGCCCATGGTCAAGTGGAGATGACATTTCCTATCTGCATCCCAAGCGGGGCTTCCCCGCTGGCTCAGCGGTAAAGAACCTGCCTGCAAAGCAGGAGACATGGGTTCAATCCCTGAGTTGGGAAGATCCCCTGAAGGAGGGCATGGCAACCCACTCCAGTATTCTTGCCTGGAGAATTCTATGGCCAGAGGGCCCTGGTGGGCTACAGTTCACAGGATGGCAAAGAGTTGGACACGATGGAAGCAACGGAGCACACATACATGCATGCACCCCAGGCTAGTGAAGATGAGACAAAGCCACAAGTGTGTGTGTGTGACAAGCTCCCTCCTCATGATCTCTGCTGGTGGATTAGGATGACAGTGTGCATGTGAGGCTCGGAGGGAGCTGTCCTGACTGGGAGGACCTGGGGGACAGGCATAGACGTCAGAGGAGGGAGGCAGAGGGATTTCCCCACATGATGTGGGGACTGAGGCTGCTCAGGCAGGGGAAGAAGGGCTGAGTCACCGGCCATGCCAGAGATGCTGGGAATCTGCTGCCTTCCCAGCCACTGAGAGTGAAATGACCACAGGAGGGACCACAGGAGACACCCGGAAGCCTCAAGGAATGAGGTGGTGGCCGGATAGGACAGAAAGGGAATGGCAGCTGACTCGAGTCCCCCAGGGAAACAGGAGGAAGCAGCCTGAGCGGGAGATGCGGCAGCCCTGACCTCACAGGGTGATGAGGACAGACAGGCCTGTCCTTGGGGGAGCTGAAGTCTGATGTGGAGAAAAAGGAAGTCTGCCTTCAGGGAACTCCCGATCCGATGGGGAAGTGGTACGGATGTCTGCCTTCAGGGGTTACAGCGTGACAGGAGACAGCCTCTGTTCTCGGGGACCTGCAGTTCTGGGCATCTATAGGGAGCACCCTCCTCGTCCTCCTTCAGACCCTCTAATAGGAGCAACAAACGTGGACTCTGCCCCCAGCCCGCTTTCTGCCTTAAGCACTCAGTCTTAAGCAAAGGTGTGCAGGCATAGGTGAATACCCTGTGTGGAACTCCCTCAGAGACCACCCGCCTGATGCGGGGAGATAACTCCTCACAGTAGAGACAGAATCCTCCATCAGCCCAGGGCAGGGGACCTTCCCCAGAAGTCCTCCTGAGCGCCTGGGCGGTAGAGAGTGGAGAGAAAGAGAAGCACCGCCCCATCTGGTCTTGGGGTGGCTGGGCTCACTGCCCTGAACAGCTGGGCCACATCTGGCTTCCAGACATCCACCTCTTGCTCAGTGATTCACTCCCGCGCCTCGTGTCTGCGGAGATAGGAGGACGTGGGCTTGGAGCGACACAAGCTCTCCCACGCGCATGCGCAGGCCTAGTGCGCACAGAGAGGACCGCGGGGGCGGGGAAGGCCGCTTCCTTTCCTACCTCTGGCTCTCTGGTCCACCCTCACACAGCCACTGCTGTCGGGGCGAAGGGGGTCTAGTCCACCCTTGAGTCACCATGACTCAGTGGATCCCTCACACTCAGCTTCACCGGTTTCACGCAGGCACGGTGAGCCGGCTTGGAGTCAGCCAAAGAGAGGCGCCCGGAGTTCCCGATGCCCCCTCCCCCAGGCCCTGACCCATCCTCTCTGGAGAAGAAAAGCTCCAGGAAAGCAGAGGATCGGTCCAGGGAGGGAGTAAGTAGAGAGCACACGGCATTTCCCCGTCAAGTGGGACATTGATGACAAAGCTGATCTACCCCCAGACTGAGGTTCCCAAAGGGCAGGGCTGTGTCTTCCCCTCAGACTTAGGTCCCTGAGGCAGGATGGTGTCTTTCCCATCAAACTGGATCTGAACTGGATCTCATTTAGCTCTGTAACAGGTGACTCATGCACCATCTACATCATTGGGATTTTCAGACTTAGTTGGAGGATTGGAGGTGGGAGGGAGCAACTTCCCAACAAAGCTGGCTCCTGAGGGAGGCCAGTTATACTCACTTGCAGGGGCTCCCGCAGAGAGCAGCCTGCTCTCTGTACACCTACTCACCTCTCTGGGTGGTCTCTCCCACTGTCTAGTCCCAGTTTCTCATGCTAAATCACCTGCTGGGAACGGCGGACCCACAGGACACGTGCGGGACCTGGAAGGGGAGAGAGCAGGCATTCTTTGGCATCACACCCAGCCGTCCTCAACTGGAGGAGAGTCTGTAGGTCCAGTTCCCCTTAAATCCGCAGTTGAGCCTGGGGCAGGGTGGACGAGCCTGTAGGCATCTGTGTGAGGTATCTGGGGAGGCTGGACCAGGCAGGCTTTTGCTCCATGAGTCCAAATCAGCAAAGGAAGTGGGTCTCAACTCCTATGAGCTCGTCCTTATTCTGCACACATCTCCCATAGATTAGAGGGGAGGCCTGCTACCCCCATGGGTCACTGCAGCCCTGCCCAGCAGCAGAGACTTTTGGGAGTGAAGGAAGCAGGAAACAGGATGGACGGGCCCTGGGAATCCCACCCCACTCTCTTAATCACCGTTCCACACCAAGAGCAGGGCTCTCCCCAGCCTTCTTCCTCCATTTCCCCTCGTCACCTCTTCACCTCCCACACCTCTTTCAGGGAAATGAACCATGAAACCATGCATCACTGGGGCTGGTGGCCACAGTGGAAGCAAAGACTTCAGGTGGTATTGGAAAATCTCTACTCCCCATCTAGCACTGAGAATTGAGTATCACCATGGCTGAGAGCACCCTGAGCTAGCCACCCCCTGTACAGAAGGGGAGACTGAGGCCTGTGACTTTGCAGGGCAGAGTAGATCCAGTCCTAGAGTGCCCTGGCCATACCTGAGTCTGCCAGTGTCAGGGCGCCCCCCAACCCCCACTCCTCAGTGGGACTGTGAGCTCTGTGAAATCAGAGACTGTCTCCAGCTTCCTGAAAGTGAGTGAGTAAGTATCACTCAGTCATGCCAACTCTGTGACCCTTTGGACTATAGCCTGCCAGGTTGCTCTGTCCATGGGATTTTTCAGACAAGAATACAGTAGTATGTTGCCATTTCCTCCTCCAGGGGATCTGCCTGATCCAGGGATCAATCCCACATCTGCCTGATCCAGGGATCAATCCCACATCTGCCTGATCCAGGGATCAATCCCACATCTCCTGTGTCTCCTGCATTGCAGATGGATTCTTTAGCTGCTGAGCCACCGGGGAAGCCCCTAGCTTCCTGAAAGGAGCATGCTAAAAGAGGGCAGGATGAATGCAGACCCTAGGCTGGCCCTGGGAGGTGGGGGATTCTTGCAGAAAGTCTCCAATCAGAGTTCCCCTTATCGTGTCTCCTGTCCTAGTCCTAGAGAACACATGGAAGCTCAGAAGAGTCTCCAGATCCTCTCCCCTCCGCTTTGCTTTGCACTACCCCCTCAGTCTGATCAGGCTGGCTACAGGGCCTCCCCAACTCCCGTCCCCTCCTGGGCCACAGGTCCCCCTGCTTGGTTCCTGGCAGCCCCAGACTCCAGGTGACTGGGGGAGGGAGGGTCTAGGATGCACAGGCAGGCCTGCATCTAGGCCAGATTGGGCCACCTGCAGAAGCCCCTAGAGCCTGGCCAGGAGCCCTGTCACCCAAGCTGGCAGAAGGGCAGACAGCAGCCTACGTGATGTCCTTTGCCTCTGGGCTCCAGCCAATTGACTGGAGCCTGGTCCGGCTTGGCCAGTGCCCCCACCCCTCTTATCCCACCACCCCTCCCGATCATCCCTCTTTCAAATACAGTCCTTGCACCAGCCAGATGCCTGAACACAGACTTGTCACCAAGAAATTTGTGCCCTATCCTAGCAGTTGCTGCTCATCCTGCCCTCTTCTCTCGCCTCTCCCCACATAAGCCATCTCCCACAGCCAGTGGGCTCACCACCCTCTCTGCAGAGCTCTGACCCACGTGGAGAGTCAGCCCCTCCCTAGCCCAGGGAAGGGTCTCAGCAGAGGTAACAGGGAAGGGGGCCACGACCCAGCTTCCCCATAACCTCACAGGTCTCTGTATTCCATCCAAACCACTCTCTGTCCACACTGCCATCTCTCAAGGGAGCAAGTTCGTTAGGTCTGTTTCCCATTGTGTGGGCAAGGATGTGGTCTCTCTATCAGATGCCAAGACTTGCTGCAACCCGACCCTACAGCAGAAAGAGTTGTCATCAAGCCCAACCCTCAAGTTCATACTCTGTAATCTAGAGAAAGGCTCTCCCAGAACCTGCCAGCTTCAAACCCTAGCCCTACCTTACACACCTTTTTGGTCAGGTAGCTCTCTTTGTTTCAAACATTTTTTTAATCATGGCAAAATACACTGAAGGTAAAGTTCACTGTCTTAGCCACTTTTTAAGTGCACAGTTCAGTGGCATGAAGTAATTCACATTATTGTGTAACCACCACCATCCTTCTCCAGAAGTCTTTTCATCTTCCCTCAAACTCTGGACCAATAAACAATAACTCCTCATTCTTCCCTCCCCCCAGCCCTTGGCAATCCCCTTTCCACTTTCTGTTTCTATGAATGTGGTACCTCATTAAAGCGGAGTCATGCAGTATTTATCCCTTTGTGACTGGCTGATTTCACTTAGCATAATGTCCTCAAGGCTTGTCTGCCTTGTAGCATGTGTCAGAATTTCCTTCCGTTTTAAAACTGAATAATATTCCGTGGTGTGTATAGACCATATTTTGTTTCTCTGTTTGGGTAGCTTGTTGATGAAGTCTTTTAGAAAATCAAAGTAACATATTCTCAGGGTAAACATCTGAGGCGTTCAGAAGCAGATAAAATGAAAAGTGAAAGTTCACCTTAGCCCTACCTTGTTCTGCTTAGAATAAATCCTGAAATTTCCAAAACAGAGGACAGATAAATTTATATCTATCTTATTTTTACACAAAAAGTGACATACTCCTCATTGTATTTCTCAAATATGAAGTCAGAAGTCTCTAGAGAGCATGTTAAAACAGATTACTCTACCTCAGCCCCAGGTTCCCAGCCCACGTGTTCTGCGCTCCATCCCACCTTCCCCATCCCCCACCCTGAGATTCTGGGTCTCCAGCAGGCTTCTCAAGATTCAATACTGCCCAAAGGTCTACCCTTTGTGGACTAGTACCACCAGAGCTGTCCTGCCACTTACTTTCTCATTAGGGAATATCAGCCTATAACACTGTCAAAGTGAAAGTCGCTCAGTGGTGGCCAACCCTTTGTGACCCCATGACTATACAGTCCATGGAATTCTCCAGGCCAGAATACTAGAGTGGGTAGTCCTTCCCTTCTCCAGAGGATCTTCCCAACCCAGGAATCGAACCCAGGTCTCCCACATTGTAGGCGGATTCTTTACCAGCTGAGCCACCAAGGAAGATCAAGAATACTGGAGTGGGTAGCCTATCCCTTCTCCAGGGGATCTTCCCAACCCAGGAATCAGAACCGGGGTCTCCTGCATTGCAGGCAGATTCATTACCAGCTGAGTACCTCACTCTTTTTAATCCCAGCACACACCTCTGGCATTTTGGATGCTCCAGAACATAGCTAATCAGTGCCTTACCGATGGACTTGACGTTGCTTCCAGTTTTTAAGATTCGGAAATAAAACTGTCATGAATACAGTTGTACAGATACTTTAAACGCTCGCAACATTTGTGACAGCATACCTAATAAATCTGTAGGTGTGGAGCCCCTGAGCAAGTGGTTTGTGAATTAATTCTTCCTGGGTGCAGTTGCCCTCCCACCAGTTCTGAGGATGCCTGTGTACACAAAGTGAGGGGTCTCCTATTTCAGTTGTTGTCCATCGTAAGGAGGAAAAGATGATAAGGAGACTTATCATCTCTTACTTTTGATTTCTTGTATTTTGACTGAGGGTAGGAATTTTCACCTGTTCGTTAGCCTTTAGTATTCCCTTTCCTGTTCATGAACTTTGCCCCTTTTTCTATTTGCTTCTCTTTTCCTTATTGATTAGTATGAACTTATCTGTCAGATATATTGAAAATATTTTTTCTGGTTTGTTATTTGCCTGTAAACTTTAAGATGTTACTTGCTTATGTAACTAGTTTTTAAAGATCTTTCCTTTTGTGGGCCTCCCTGGGGGCTCAGCGGTTAAAATTCACCTGCCAATCCAGGAGACTCAGGTTCGCTCCCTTGCCAGGAAGATCCCACATGCCGTGAACTACAGCTTCTAAACCTGTGTTCTCGAGTCCAGGAGCCATAGTTACTGAGGCTATGTGCCACAAATACTAAAGCCTGAATGCTCTGGAGCCTGTACTCTGCAACAAGAGAAGCCATTGCAATGAGAAGCCAGTGCACCACAGTGAAGAGTAGCCCCCACTCACTGCCTCTAGAGAAAAGCCCGCTCAGCAAGGAAGACCCAGCACAGCCAAATAAATGAATAAATAAAATTATTTTAAAAATCTTTCCTTTTATGACTTCTATATTTTGTCCTCCTTTCCCCAGTTTAAGAATATATCAACACACTTAAAAATTTTTGTTGATGTTTTCTTCTAGTAATTTCATGGGCTTCTTTTCACATTTAAATAATTGATTCATCTGAGGCTGATTTCAGAATGAGGAATGAAGTGGAGAACTGGCTTTTTTTTTTTTCCCCCTAAACAGCTAGCCAGTTGTTCAAGTTGATTGAATCTTTTCTCCTCTGATCTAAAAAGTCACTTTACCGTATATTCAATTTCCATTTGTTCACAGTGTGTGTCTGGGCTCTGTTCTGTTCCTTTGATGTGACACTCTGGGTGCCAGTACCCAATTGTTTTATTACTGAAGATTTATACAACATTTCAGTAGCTCTACTTGCCCCTTATAATGCCTCTCCTCTAGAATTTTCCAAGCTCTTTTTGCATGTTTATTTTTCCAGACGAATTTTAATATAATTTGTCAAGTTCAGAAGATTGGTTGTTTTTCACCACATCTTCTAACAGATGTGATTTTCTGCTATCTCAGCCCACAGCGGAATAGAAACAAGTTGAGAAGAAAGAGGAGGGATGGTGGTCGACCTGAGGCAGTGATGGTGGTGGAAGTGACAGCTAATAGGGAGCTGGTGAAGTGATGAAGAACTATGAAAAGACACGAGAACTATGAAAATAAAGACATCATGGGATGGGCCTTCAGTGTGGAGTCAAACAAGACCTTGGATTTTCACTGTGTTACAACCAGGACCATGATGGACACTTGCAACCACAACTCTGAGTCATGAGGACTCACATGTTCTCTAACCTCTGATTAAGAAGGCAGGAAAGTGTGTAATATCCACTAGTGATTTCCATCCAAAATATCTCTTTTTAAGGTCTCGGATATTAACGTCTGGAAAACTAATGTGAAATGGTTCATTCTTGGATGATGACAAAAGTATGACATATTACTGGTTTCTCTATAGTTTTCACAAAATCCAACCTCCAAATTCCAAGGAGTTCTGGGATTTGAATTCACTCTACCCATTGGAAACACAGCTGAAGAAAATGTCCCCAGCCTCTCAGCCAGTCCGCGCACAGTAATAAAAAAAAAAAAAGATTAAGCTTTGCTGAGCACTTGCCTCCAACACGTGAGGCATTATATGCAGACTACATTTCAGTCCTAAACGGCCCCACTAGATAAGGCTGTGCTCCCATTAGACAGGAAATTTAGGCTTAGAGAGATCAAATTTGGGCAAGGTCAAGTTATCATGTGACAAAGAACTCTCAGTCACCTTCAGCCCTTCAACTCACTGCCCCGCCCTCCAACAGGAGGTCCAGCAGGTGACCGATGCAGTTCAAGCTCCTCTTTGCAAGGCCCTGCACCTGCCAGGCCCAGGGCCCACACAGCCCGAAGAGGCCCTACCCCACACCTCTGAGTGGTGCAGAGGGTAGAATGAGGTGCCAACCTGGGCCATCTACAGAAGGAAGGTGCAGCCTCCAGACCCACCAGGATCAGGGGTTCAGAAAGTGGGAAGGGGGCCCTGCAGACTCAGAAGACACCTCCAAGATGAGTACTGCCTACCCTAGGCTGACATGGCCTCTCTGCACTCCCCGGCCATCCCAGGACATCTGTGTTCACCGTACCACACCTTTGCCTGCGGTGTGAACAGAGCCCAATCCTGTCCTGGATGCCCCAGGGAGTGGGAGTTGTGCAGGTGACACACCGGGAGGAGGTGACGGGGAACGGCACTCCCCTGGGAGTTCCCGTCCCAGCAGAGATAAAGGTCAAAGAACTCATTTGTCTTTCCTTGACAGCCATTTGTCTAGGGTCTCTACCGGCCTTATGGGGCCTGCCCTGGATTCAGGTGCAGAGAGGTGTCAGGGTGAGAGTCTCCAGGAGGCTGAGAGCTCTCCCCGGGCACAGGTGGGACTATACGTGCTTACTGGTTCAGCTGTGTCGGACTCATCGCAACTCCATGGACTGTAGCCCACCAAGCTCCTCTGTCCACGGGGATTCTCCAGGGGATCTTCCCCACCCAGGGATCAAACCCAGGTCTCCCACATTGCAGGCAGATTCTTTACATCTGAGCCACCAGGGAAGCCCTGTGGGTCTATAGGGTTGTGAACCGAGTGCCCAAGGGACCAGAGTTTTCAGCCCTCTCTTGCCTCTCAGCCCAGGGCCCAGCGGACTGTAGAGCAGTGACCCAGAGGATGAGGAGGGCCAGAGCATCAATTCATTTCAGCACCCAGTCACCATGAAGCGCTGCTGCGCGTGAAGGACGGTGCTATTGGGGTGCACGATGGAAAAGGGGCTGGGTAGAGGTGGGATTCCCTGGAAGGCAGAGTGCATGGGAGGACCCGGAGCGGCGGGAACCCCACCGCAGAGCATCCCTAACCTGGGCGCGCAGAGGAGCCGCTTGCTCCGGAGCCCTGCGCGCGCGCTCGGGGCCGGCACCGCACGCGCACGCGTACCCGCAGCCGCTCCCCCGCCCGCGCGGCGCCGGCTCCCGCGCGCGCGCACTTGAGGCCTCCCTTGTGCGTCTCCTCCATTCGCTACGTGCAGAATGGTCCGTCGGCAGCAGCTGCAGCGCCGAGTGGGAGGGGGAGGAGGAGGGGAGGGGGAGGCGGTGCCCAGGTCTGGAGGAGGGGCCGCGGCGGGCCGGGCGGGGGGAAGCTGGGGAGAGGGGCTGGCGGGGGGACCCTGGGTGGGCGCAACCTTCCCTCCCTTCCCCCTTCCCCTTCCCCCCTCGCCGTCGCAGCCTACTTCAAGGCCATTCCGGCCAGCCCTCTGTTTCCTGCTCGGACGTCCAGGAACCCAGCCGACCAAGAGGGGTTTTCTCCGTGTTGTCCCCTCCCCAAAACCCAGGACCCAAACCCAAGAAAGAACCAGTTTTGCTGTCCCCTCTTCCCGTCCTGATCACATTCCCAGGCTTTTGTGTGAAATGACCCAACAGCAGACCGTTTCCCACTCCGCTTTGCATGATGATGGAGTCCCTAAGAGGTGCTGTAACCTCACTCTCCTCTCTCTTACCCCCCAGCTGGAGGAAGGAGAACGGACTGGATGGACGTTAGAGTCTAGTTCCCAGGATTTCCAGAAGGGGAAGCCCAGAATCTCACACGCGAACATAGGATAGCGGAAAGGTCTGGTGGCCCAGAACAGGCTGCTGCCCAGGAGCCTAAGTCCCTGTCGAAAGGAGCGAGTGTCTGGAGGGTCCCCCCTAGGCTACCATGAATTCACCCGCATTACGGATGTGTCCCATACACCTGTGTGTAAAGGGCTCCCCAGGAATGTAATGGTGAGCAGCCACCAAGGGGTGGATCGTATTTCCCTGGAGGATCCCAAACAGACCAGCTCCCTTTGCTGCCAAGAACCCAGATGTGGCCCAGACGTGCACAGCAGCCCCTCCCATGGGGTGGGACACCAGCTATTCGGTGCAGCCCCTCCCAACTCTTCTCCCAGGGTCAAGGGAGGAAAGCCGGCGACCTCCGGTGCCCCTTCCCCGTTCGGGCTGCTGGCGGGGGGTGGGGGGGGCTCCCTTATCCTCTCAGTCCTTTGGGGGGGGGGCACTTGGTTTCACGTCGGAGACAGCCACCTGGGTTTAACCTGTGGTCTAATCTCTAGCCCTCTGCCGGCTGGTTAAGTCTAGATCGCCAGGAAGGAAGGTGTTCTGGGTCAGTTTCAGTTTACACAAACGTACCCGTGAGCCTGGGCTTTTACACAGTGCCTGGATCCGGGGAAGCGGATCCGCTCCCTCCCTGGTCCCGCAGTCTTTTAGGAGGCGCCCTCTGCTGGCCACTGGGAAATGCAGGAAAGAACAAGAGTCGTGCAGAGGCACTCGCGGAGGGTCTGGAGAAGCGGACAAAAGTCAGAGAAACAAATGAAAACCAGGAGCCAGTGAACAGTAGTGACTGGGCTGGCCACAAGTAAGGGAGGCATGCTGAAACCTTGCTGGAGGCGGGGAGTTTTGAGCCAGCTTTCGTTGAGCAGGGACGGGCAACCAAGCTGGCAGATGGGGGCTCAGGACGCCCTGTGTGGCGAGTCCTACCCCTGTCCTGGGTGGCTCACACCCCCGCAGGGTCTGATGACTGCTGTGCCCTGCAAGGGGGCCTTCCCTCACCGTCAGCCTCTACTGGGGTGGTGGGCTGGGAGAAACAGCCAGAGCTCGAAGGCCCAGAGCTGGAAGGCCCGAACCTTCTGGTCACCGCCTGGCTCCTTAGGGCTGGCAGAGAAAGTGACCCGAGAGAGGAGTCTACAGCTGACAGACCCACCCCACGTACACAGATCCTTGGCATGGCAGGGCTCAAGGTAGGGTACGGGCCTGAGTCACAGCCTGGCGGGGTACTGCCCGTCTCAGGAAAGGCCAGCTTGCCAAGAGGTGAGACCTGGGTCAACAGCCCATCACCCTGCCTCTGGCCACTGGGCATCCTCCCCAACACGTCTCACACGTGGGGCCAGGGAGGTGCTAGGGTGGTGCAGGCCATGCAAGCGCTGGGGCCTGCGCCTCAGGGCCATGGAGGGCAGGCGGAGAGGAACGAAGGGGTTCTCACTGCACAGGAGGAGCTGGGTTAGAGAGAGGATGGACCCCCTCCCCATCAGCCCCCTAGGGCTGAGTCTCTCCTGGTATGGTGGGTGAGCGAGCAGCAGGTGCCACCCAGGACCGGCAACTTCTAGAACTGCCCCGCCAGTCCTCCGAGGAGGGTCGCCCCCAAGGCCTCAGCACCCTCACAGGGCTTTACACAGGTCCAACCTCCGAAGGCAGCCTGGGGCTCCCATCCTTCCAAAGCCCTACAAAGGCCCAGTTCCCAGACCACTCCCCAGAAGTCAATGGCACTGTGACTTCCTCCCCTCCACACCCCGCCCAGCTCTACTCACTGATTCACTGGCTTCCACCTTATTGGCCCGGCTCCCTTCCAGAGCAGCCAGGGTAAGAGGACTCCCAGGGTGGGGACTGAGGCCCAAGAGGGAACAGAAAGCATGGCGCTTTAATTAGAGGTAATTGGTTAATTTACTCTGAAAGCTTGGGGGAGGGGAGGGGATGGAGTCTGTGGCCTAATAGGGCTCAGACTCAAACTGGTGAGTCTCCTTCCGGACCAGAGCTGACCCAAGCGAACCCACCCACCCAGGACACCCACTCTTCCGCCAGGTCAGAGCAAGGCCCAGAGCAGACTGGGGTGGCCCTGCAGGAGGAAAAAAAAAATAAAGCAGGTGCCCTGGGGTGGTGGGCAAGGCCTGCTGAGGTTAGGGAGATGGGAACTGAGGACTGGCGAGGTGCAGCGGGTGCTGGGATGGGAACTGACCCCTTTCTTCTCCTCTCCTTGTACATCCATCCCTCCCAAGGTCATTGCCCCAACCCCAGCCAGGTTAGGGGCCTACCCTCCTCCTGTGGTCAGTGACCTCCCAGGCCTGCCCATCCTCAGGGCCTGAAAGCTCACTTCACTCCCTCCAGCTTCAGGAGACCGTTCCAATCACCAAGGAATGGGACGCCAGAGGGAAGACCCCTGCCAGGCCCCAGGGGGCGTGCCGCGGCCCGACGCTTCGCCGCCGGCAGCGCGGCGAGGACTCTGGCCGGCAGCCTCCCGCGCTTGGTCCGAAGCAGCTGACCTGCTGGCGGCGGGCCAGGTCGCGGCGGGGCCGGGAGGCAGCAACGTGCGGCGCGGCATGTCGCGGGCGCAGCGGCAGGGAAACGTGGGGGCGGGCCGGCGCGCCGCCCCCCACCCCCGCCCCACGCGGGCCCATTCATAAAACCCGCAGGCGCTGCCCGGACCTGGCAGCCTCCGTTCCTAATTGCAAATTCATTAAGGAGTTTGCATCTTATTTGCATGGAAATCATTTCCTGGCCCGAAACAGAGAAATTCCCCCATTCCTTCGGCCCCCCCTTCTGCCCTGCTGTAGGCATCCACTGTCTAGGAGAGGAAGGGGGCCCTAGCTCTGCCCCGCGCCCCCTCCCTGGCCACAGCACCGCCCCCCCCCCCACCCATCTCCCTGGTGAGGAGTGGGGGAGGGGTGAGCAGAGCACCCACCTATCCGGGACCCATGGCTGTGCCCAGGTGAGCCGGCCCTGCCCCAGTGGGTCCAAGTGAGGGGAGGTGCCCGCCAAGTCATTTGCCCCCCGGCCTGGCCAGGCCCAGGGAAGGGAGGAGGCGGATGGCGGGCAGCCGCAGCAGCTGGTTGTACCTGGCAGGAGTAGGGCTGGTAGGTGAGGCTGTTCGTGCCCAGCCTCACGTACTTGCCCAGCCACAGGCCATGCCCCCACCCCCACACCCCTCACCCCACAGAACAAGCACCCAGTGACTGCAGAAACAGACACACAGTCAAGGAACACAAAGGCATCCACACTGGGCCAGCCACCATGGCTGCCACCCTGGGGGAGGGCCGGCAGCCAGATGCCTTTGTAAGCCATTTGGTCCTTTCCAGCCCCAAGCCTGGGCTGGGGGACAGGGGGCTTCTCTCAAGACTTCTCTCAGTCAGGGGGGGCTCACTTCTGTACCCCAGATACAGCCTCTTGCCCCTCCTCTCCTCCATCTCCTATTCACGCAGGTCCCCAAGTGCCGACCCTGCAGGAGGGCCCGTCCAGGCAAGGACGACACAGGGGCCTCCAACCAGGGAGGGGCAGTGGAGGATGAAGCCTCTGAGGACAAGGCACCTAAGCTGTGTCTGTCCTTCCTGTCCCAAGTGTGTGTGTGTTGGAAGGAGTGCTCCCAACTCCAGGAGGCGGGGGAGGGGGTGGACTTTTAAACTGTTGGAAACAGAATAGAACTACCTGAAGGACACATATCAGATAACTACCTAGAACACAATGTCCTGGTTCTATATGTTCTGGGACAGTAAAAAAAATTAATCACAAAACTTTGTAAGCATCAGGGTATAAAATGAAAACCTGCCTCTTGTCCAGGTTGTCGAAACCCCTCCCTGACATGGCCCTGCTCATGCTCCCCGTCTGCCCGCGCTCCCACCTGCTGTCACTGAAGTGTCTCTCTTCTGGTGCTGGGCCATGAAGGGGTGGGCAAGGATGTTCCAGAACATTGACCACACTTCCCTCCTGAGCTGGGTTGGACTGACTACCCTCCATTTCCTGGAGCAATTGGATCTAAAGTGCCCTTGGAGGGTGGGGAGTGTGGGTAACGGAGGTGCAGAAGGAAAATATTAGGACATTTATTTTTTCATCTCATCTTTTTCCATTTAGTGTGTGTTTTACAAAGTAAACAATATGAAAATATGTTTCTATTACAGATGCATGCTCAGCAATTGTTTCATTGGTAAGCGGCATAATCAAAGAAACTTTAAAGCTGATCTAAGCTGAAAGTGGAGGGTTGCAGGTGAGGGATGGCTGAGATCATGTCCATCTTAGTACCTGACCCGAGGAGTGGTCAGCTCAGAGTCCAGCAGGGGACAGGGACAAGGTATTGGATGAGCAAAGTTGGCCCCTAGAATTGACAGGTGAGGAAACTGAAGTAACTCTGAGCTGGGAAGTTTGCTCCAAGGAGTATGTGTGCAGGTGGTGAGAGCCCCTCATTGCTGCTGTGTCTGTGGCCTGCCCTTGCCTGACACCCAGCCTGCACCCAAACCCTACTTCCACCCACCCCAGTGAGCACAGGTCCCCCCCCCCCCCCCATCAACCCGCACCCGGCAGGCTGGCAGCAGGCCTCTCTGAGCTCCTCGCTGGTTCTTGATTAGCAGAGCCAGGCAGGGTTGGGTCGCCACCCACCACATCCTCTCCCAGCCTGGTGGGAAGACCGTTGCAGGTTTCCTGTCCCCTGACTAAATGGGTAAAGGAGAAAGAAGTTAGGCTCTAGACAAGCCTCCAACTTTGTCCAGCTGGGTGACCTTGGGCCCAACACATAATCAGTATAAGCCTCAGTTGCCCTGTAACATGGGACTAATCATGGTACTTACTTTACCAGGTTGCTATGAATATTGAGTGGCCTCCTGTGTGTATAGGATCTGGTACAGAGTAGGTGTTCAGTAAGATTCTTAAGCCTCCCCCCACCTCCCCCCTCCACCCCTGTCCCCCAACCCTTCCACCCCCCCCTTCCACCCTCCCACCCCTGTGTGCAACAGGTGCCCTATAAAGAACCTGTTGAATTGTGATTTGCCATCAGCATGGGAAGGAGAATTCTGAAGGCAGACAAATGAACCTTTGCAGAGCACCTTCCTGCAGAAATTAACAGCCCCTCCCCCGCCCCCAAAGCATCAGGCACTCTCCAAGTTCACTCACTCCAGGAGACGTGCCTTCCTCTCCACCCAGCCCCTTTCCCTCTTTCTGCACTGCCTTCACTTCAAGCATGAGCTGAGGGTGACACCTGGTGGCCATTTCTATATCTGCAGGATACAGTGACACCCCCAACAAGAAAGGTGTGAGGTTCAAGGGTGAGGGAACCCTTCTTTCCGGCACTTCCCCTGCACCTCCCAGCTCCCTCTCAGGGCCCAGGGAACCTCAAGGATATCCACTACCCTACTCTACCTGAGAGTAGCTGGAGTTCTGAGGGTCGCGCCTGTTTGATGGATAAGATGGTGGAGGCCTTGCCTAGACCCTGGCCCCAGCAGAAGGACAATGGCTACCCTTCCCCCAAGTGCTGCTGGGGCCTTATAGGCATCATCTCCTTCTCTTCTTATCACTGGGGCCTAGTATCACCAGGCACACTTGTTCTCAGTCACACAGCTCCGAAGGACCCAAATAATTACGTGAGACCTGGCAAGCCTCCAGCAGATGGAGGAAGCCAAGAGGAAGTGGCCTGTCCCAAGTTCCAACCCAGTCTTGCCCAGCTGGTGAAGTTACCTCCCTCAAGGGCCTTCTGATGGCTCATCAGTCTCCTTGGCAGTACCATGGGGCGTCGTCAGGTAGAGCAGTGATTTTCAAACTGGCTGAATATGAGAGCCACCCGAGGAGGATTTTTTTTAAATACCAATGCTTGCTCCAGTCCTGGCTGATGAAATAAAAATCAGGAGGCGTGGGGCTGAGTATTTTTAAAACTCTTTCTAGATGACTCTACATTTGTGAAAGCAGCCCCTGGGATTTCTAATCTCTCGACTTCACTGCCCTCTAAAGGCCATCAGCTCCCTCTTCCCTGAAGGACCACCCCCTCCTCCCGGAGCATTCCCTGCACATCTTCCCTTGTCCACCCAGACCCCCAGGGCAAGCTGCCTCTCCACCCCTGGGGCCCCAGGGAGAAGACGAGCCAACAGCCCTTCCCCGAGGGGACCCAGCAGGCTTGAGCCTCCTGAATCTCTGACCCCCGGCCTGGCCTCTGGGGCGGGGGGCAGGGAAGGCCACCGGGAGCTTAACCCCAACTGGATGAAGGCGCCATAATGAGGGTCAGGCGGTTGGCTCAGCCTGCGGAAATCCCCAGCTTAGTAGGGGTGGAGGGGCTTCAGCCTAGGAGGGGCGTCAGGGTAGAAGTGAGGGGGCAGGGGAGTCCAGACACTTGGAGACCCCAGGGTCCCTGACCCCTAACCACCTCCTGAGAAGGCCTACTAGAAGCTCAGCACAGTTTACCCCCATTCCAGGGCTGCTGACCCTCAGAGAGGGAGGGAAGGGCTGATCAGCCCCCCAACCTCAGCCAGGATCATCCCCCCCCCCCCGCCCCCGCCCCCAGCCTTTGGCAGAAGGAGGAGGGCACTGATGGGAAAACGGAAAAGGGCTACGTGAGCGTTCCCAGGGCAACGCCGACTTCTCTCCAGCCTGTAATCCTCAGGCCTTGAGTGAGGGATCACTTTCCTCTGCGGAATGTAATACCGAGGGGACAAAACGGGGCACAGGGACCTGGGGTGGGGGTAGGGGGTGCAAGACCCAGGGAGTCGACTCTGCTGGGGGTCATTTCCAGCCCCCAGAAGGCCCTGCAGGAGGTGACCCCGCAAAGAGAGGAAGGATCACCCCACCCCCCAACTCAGCCCAGGGCACGAGGTCTGGGGCTGGGCTGCAGCTCCGAGCAGACCCCCACCCAGAGCTCACGCTGGTGGTCCCTTTACTGACCACTCATTTGTAGGGGAGATAACAGGCTCTAAGAGGTTAGAACCAGCTAAGGGCAGGACTTAGACTGAACAACAAAGACCACACAGCATCAGAACCACACCTAAGAGCCCCAGCCCCCCTAGAGACTGCCAGATGGGCCGGCAAGGACTGACACCTGCCAGCTCCTGAGCTCCCACGCCTGCCACAGCCAGCACCCCTCCCTCCTGCCCTCCAGGGTCATAGGCGGGGCATGGCCAGCAGAGGGGAGGGGCATGCTAGTTACCAAAAACCTGGGATGGCTGGGACTAGGCGTGCTCTCACTGAGATTCAACACAGATTCCTCCAGGAAGCCTTCCAGGCTGATCCACAGAGGACTGAAAATCCCCTTCCCCACACCCAGCCATGACCTCCCAAAGAGTGTTCCGCTCCCCAGCCTCACCCGTGGCCCAGCACGTAGGTCCTGCATCAGCCTTGGCTCTGCTCACTGGGAATTCTCCTTGACCCAGGAAACCCTGAGGGCAGGACTGTGTAGACAGAATACTGTGCCCAGCACAGCACTGGCTGCTCAGAGGGTCTGGGGTGAGAGGCTCTTGAAAAGATGGGACAAGTCAGCTCACGTCACAGAACCTGGAAAGAACCAACAATGGGAAGTGACCTCAAAAGCCATCTGGTCCAGCCCCACCTCCACCCACCCACCCACATAACCTCCCATCTGGGCAGTGACCTTCTACCTCAACACCTGTAAAATCAGGTATCTTCACTTATTCTTTCGTCCATTCATTCACCCAATGGATTCACCCCACCAGCTTCTACATCTCAGGGGCCAAGGCAACCCAATTCATTTTCAAGGGCACGAGCTAAATCCTAAACAAGAGGAGCCAGGAATCCATCAGCCATTCTTGCAGGCCCTGGCACAGCGCTCAGTAGAAATGGAAGATGCTGACCAGCAACCCCCCCACATGCACATCTCTGTTGCACGGTGGTGTTTACACTCAGCACAGCCCGGGTTTCATTTCAAACTCAACAACCATTCCAGGTGCTGCGGGCCTCCTTGACGAGTGGCAGCTGAGTCTGCGAAAGGATGACTTTGCAGCTGGGAGAGAAGTGGAGCCAGGATGCAGCCTGGGCAGTTGTGCTCCTGGTCCAGCACACACACAGACACACACACATACGTACACACATGCCCATCAGCTGGGGTTCCATGTGAAAGATGGGTTTGCCTTGGGGGGAAAGAAAATGTGATTTAAGCTCCTAACTATAAAAGAATAACAGCGAAAGCAGGCCATAGGCCTGCTGGGTCCCAGACACTGCACTGTTAAACGCAGGGGAAGCCTGTGGTGAATCGAGAGCTCCCACCACCCCTCCTCCGGGGCCCAGCCGGGCTGCCCTGGGCGGGCACATGCACGCACGCACACATGCACACCCCCGGGTGACGTGAGTCCCGGCACGTCCCAGGAGACGGGCTGTCCCAGCCCCTTCACTCCCCTCTGATAAGCCAGCGGCTTCCAGAGAGACAGGCACGTCACCTTCAGGCTGGCCACGTCGGGCATGTGCCAGGCCAGCTGCCAAGGCCCAGGTCCCCAGCCCCTCTGGGCCCTAGAGGGCCACCTCCTCCGTGGCTGACCGGCTCAACCTCAGGAATGGGGGGTGGGGTGACGACACCCCAGAATGTGAAACCTGGATCCCCCACCCAAGGCCTTTCTCAGCCTGTGATGCAGGCCTGGGGGCTTCATGAGGGGTCTCAGATACCCTTTGTGGGCACCCAGCCCCTGGACCACACTCTAGGGGGTACAGAGAAGTGAGGAGAGGCTGGGAGAAGGGGCAGATGGGGGTCCACCGGGAAAGCAGGTGGCCAAGGGGAAAGTAGGAGTGGGCCTGGGAGAGGCCGAATGTCTGCCTGAGATAGAGGTTGGGGATCAAGGCGACAGGGAGGGCTTGGCTGGGGCATGCTAACCAGGTAGGTGGAACCTAGGAAGGAGTTACCATGGGAATGTGGGAGAAGGCAATTAGAAAAAGGACTCTGGAGCAGGCGGAGCTGGGCTGGGACCTTGGTCTTGCCACTTAAAAGCTGGGTGACCTTAGGCGTGTGGCTCAGTCTGTCTAAGCCCCACCATATCACGTGCACAAAGGGGACAGGCGTTGTACACACCTTGCAGATTTGTGAGAAGTAAACCAGGCCATGGGTGTAAAACACCAGCACGGCACCTGGCCCACGGGACCTCCTTTGTTCACAGGAGCTGTTGTGAGGAAAGTGCAGGAAGGGGTCTGAGAGCAAACCCGGGGCTGTTAGCAAGGTGGTATACAGGGCAGAGACGCCGCGGAGGGCCTGGGGCCACGGACTCCGGGTGACCTCCAGGTCCCCGTCCCTTGAGGGCTGTGGAGAAGACGGGACGATGCATGGCTGCCATGTTGGATCCCAGAGGATTCTGGGAGCACACGTCTCCACCCCATGCTCACATTCACACCAGGGGACTGCGGAGAGGAAGTGGGGCTTGGCCAAGGTCACTCGGGCAGCAAGGATGGGAGGCAGGTCTGCTAATCCCCAAGCCGCCTCCCTTCCCTGTGAGCCATCCTGACCCCTGTTTAGAAGGAGAAGCTAGGAGCAAAGACCCCCTCAACTCCATGAAAGGGAAAGACCTAGAAGGGATGTTCCCTGGAAAGGAAGATGAAAGGCTGGGCTCCCGATCCCGTCCGGGCTTGAACGAAGGCCTTGCAGAGGCCTGGAGAATGTGCGGGCTTCCTGCAAAGCCCAGACCAAAGGCACCTCCTCTCGGAAGCCCTCCCTGCCCACGCTGGCAGTGGTCCAAGTCTGCGTCCTGCAGTGTCCTCTCTGTGTGGCTTCAGCCCAGCCACCACCCTGGGCAGCGGCCAGGCTGTTTGCCGCACTGAGTGGGCATTTTTGAGGCCAAGGGCAGGGTCTTGATCAAGCTGGAGGCCCCAGGCCCAATACGGTGATCAACCGAGCGCTGGTGTGTGTGGAAGGAAGGAACCCTGACCAGTTGGGCCCAGAGGCCCTGACCAGGAACCCCGGGGGCAGGCCAGGGCTGGGCACCCCTCCCTGCCCCTGTGCCCCGTCCCTGGGCTGAGAGCAAGTTCCTGGCGCAGACTCTACCCTCTCCTGGATGCCTGGCATTTACCAAAAGGGCAGAGACAGTGAGAAGGGCCTCACCTGTGCCTTCCGCTCAGAGAGGAGCCGGGCAGCAGGCCGGAGGGAGAGGAGTTAGGTTTCAAAGTGCCCGAAGATGACAGAATGATAGCGGATCCTCGCCATGTCCAAACAGACGAGGATTAACATCTAGACTAGAGGATACAAGGAATGCCTGCAGACGACAAGAGGACAGCAGCCCGACCCCAACAGGAACAAAGGCCACGAAGAGGCAGGAAAAGGAGATGTAGGCCCCTGAAGCTAACAAGCAAGAGAAGAGACACTGACAGGGGCTTCCCTGGTGGTCCAGTGGCTAAGACCCCCCACTCCCAATGCAGGGGGCACCGGGTTCGATCCCTGGTCAGGGAACTAGATCCTACATGCCTCAATTAAAGGTTGAAGATCCCTCATGCCGCAACAAAGACCCGGTGCAACTGAATAAATAAAAAGTAACTTTTAAAAAAGAAGAGGCATTGACAATCACAGACCTCACCTCTGGAGGATGGACAAAAATGAGGAAGAAGGCCAGCCTTGCAGGGAGGTGGGGACTCAGCGACCCTGAGCTGTGTGCAGCATGGACAGGGGTGGGCTGTGCTTAATCAAACCCAGTAGCTCCACTCATGATTACATTCCAGGAATGTCCACTGGCCCAGCCCCTCCCTGACCCAGTCTGTCTGGTCTTATTGCAGTCACTCACCTCTGGTTACCTCTGCTTCTACATCTGGATAATGAGGACCAAAACCATTGGCAGGGGGATGGGGATGAAGATTAAATGAGGCAGTGCTTCATAAATGCTCATTCGTCACCAGGACCAGGGGAGGGAGCCGGCTTATTCACAGGCACAGGACACAGAGCCAGCTGCCAGCCCCCCCTCTCCCCAGAAGGCTTGCAGGCTGGTAGACAGATTGTCTTCATTCAGAGTCCAGGGTGGTGTCCCTGGCACCATCCCCGCTCCAGCCCCCAGTCCCACTCCTGGCGCCTCCAACTCAGGGGAGCCCCAGAAACCCTGTGGGGGCAAGATGCAAGCCAGTGGGGGAGGGCTGGGGCAAGAGGGAGGCAGAAGCCTTTATCCTTCCCCCAGGAGCACACAGGGGTCACAGGATATCTGTGTGGGAGAATCCGTCCAGACTCAAGGCCTCCATCAGGGACTGCTGGGTAAGACCTGAGCCAAGTGTCTTAGCTGGGCACAGACTCTATTTCACAACAATAGTTAATAAAAGTAATAATCAGCCAACACGTGTATAGTTCCTACTACATCCAAGGCAGCATTCTATCTACTTTGTGTATATTATCTCATTTAATTCTCACATCAATCCTAAGAGGCCAGTGTTATTATTGTTTCCATTTTACAGATGAGGAAACTAAGGCTCTGAGTGGGTAAATAATTTTCTCAAAGTCACTTAACTTGTAAACAGCAGAGCTAGGATTTGATCGCAGGCTGTCTGCCTTGGGTCTGTGTCTTTAATCACCCCCATACACGCTCAGAGAGCAATAGCCCTCCCCAGATGGTGCTTCTCATTTTCCAGGGGTCTGCTGGTTGTCGATACTGGGGGCTCAATCACAAAGGGGCACAGCTCATGCCTCTTTCCCCCATGGCCACCTAGGACACCTGCTCCCCACCAGGCCTCCTGGGAGCTCAGATGGTGGGGAGACCAGGCAAGGCAGCAGCTGGTACCCCATTTGCACCCACATGCGTGGGGCAGGGTCTTCAGCTAGGGCATCCAGCGCTGTCCTGCAGGCAGGACCTCCACCCACCTCTTGCTCAGGAGAGCAGAGTAGGAGAAAGTGAGCTGAGAGAGACAGTATTAGAGGGATGGACTTGAATTCCTTCTTTTTTTCCTTCTTAATTTGAATCATTCCCACAAAGTTGACCAAAGTCAGTAACAAATTAAAATTCTGAAACACCCTCACAACTAGTCATAGTGTGGCCCTGGAGAATGTCTATTCTCTGTTGAACGACAGCAGCTGGGTATTGCCTTTCCCCCTGCCCTCCAGAGCTTATCCCTCTGCACTAAATGGCTACATATTCGGTAACCTCTCTGGGCCTCAGTTTTCTCATCTGTAAAGTGGGGATGATAATAGCATCCTGTAACAATTTTTACAGGTTTAAATGAAGTAGGTCTGTATGTAACACATGTAAAACGTTCAGCACAGAAGGGAAAACACTCGAAGGGCAGCTGGTCCTCGGAAATGGAAAAGAGGTCCCAGGGGATCTGGTACACTCAGTAACTGTCTTCCGGGTTGAACGGAAATCAGCCCTGGCCCAGCCTTAAGGGTTGTGGTTCCCTGTGGAGTCCAGGGTGGTGGAGACAGAAGGGAGCAGTTTTAACTTACCCAGAGTCCCAGCTGGTCAGAGCCAGGAGGGTCCTCTGAGTAGCCAGCCACCCAACTAGCTGAGCAAGGGTGGGCCAGGGGCTGCCTGAGACGGTCTAGGAGCCCCAAGTCTGCGCCTGACACAAATGCTAAGTTCTTCACCCTGGTTCACTCATTTCATCCTCGTATCTTCCTTAGATGTATCCTAATTTGGACATGAGGAAACTGAGGCATGAGAGGATGAGGGACCTGCTTCAGGCCTCCCAAGGAGTAAAGATGATTAATGTCATTAGTCATTAGGAAAATGCAAACAAAACCCACAATGAGATACCATTTCACACCCACTAGGACGGCTATAAAAAGGAAAATGACAAGTGTTGGCAAGGAGATGGGGAAACTGGAGCCCTCATACACTCACTGCTGGTAAGAATGTATAATGCTACAGCTGCTGTGGAAAACAGTTTGGCTGCTCCTCAAGAAGTTAAACATAGAATTACCGTATGACCCAACAATTCCACTCCTAATAGGGATCAAAAAAAAAAAAAAAATTGAGAACAGGTGTCCAGGCAAAAACTTGGATGAAAATGTTTACAGCAGCGTTATTCACAGTAGCTAAACGGTAGGAACAACCTAAGTGTCCATCCACCGATAAAAAGATAAACAAAATATGGTCTATCCATGCACTGGAATATGACTCAGTCCCAAAAAGGAATGACATGCTAGTTCCTGCTACAACGTGGATGAACCTTGAAAACCTCATGCTAAGCCACGTGCTAAGCCAGTCACAAAAGGCCACATACCGTGTGATCCCGTTTCTATGAAATGTCCAGAATGGGCAGATTCATAGGGACAGAAAGCAGATCTGTGGTTGCCAGGGGTCGGGGGAGGAGAAATGGCTTTCCTCTAGTGGTGGCGAGCAGGAGCTACCCTCTAGTTGCAGTGAGAGCTTCTCATTGCAGTGGCTTCTCTTATTGCAGAGCACAGGCTGCAGGACGCACGGGCTTCAGTAGTCCCAGCACACGGGCTCAGTACTTATGGCCCACGGGCTTAGTTGCTCCGAGGCATGTGGGATCTTCTCAGATTAGGGATCAAACCCATGTCTCCTGCATCAGCAGGTGGATTCTTTATCACTGAGCCACCAGGAAAGCCCTCACCATTTTTTTTTAAGTTTAAAAATAGTGACTGAAGGACAGAGTCTGGACCAGACCAGAACAGTTTGAGACCCTTCCCTCCACTGGCCTGGAAGCAGGCAACAAGGTCAGCCACGGTGTTTGGGGGTGGACAGAACAAATAAAAAACAAGTCTACTGGACACTGTCCTGACACAGACATGGGATGCAAGTGGGATGTTTTTGCCTTTTTTTTTTTTTTAGCCTCATCGCTCAGCATGCAGGATCTTAGTTCCCTGACCAGGATCAAACTGGTGCCCCCTGCAGCAGAAGCTCTAAGTCTTAACCATGTACCACCAGGGAATTCCCCTCAAGTGGTTTTAAAACATTTCTGAGACTTGGCCTGCTAGAGAAATAAAAGCTCTGGGCTTGAATTCAGACAGATGTGGACATAAACACTGGTTCCAGCACAGACTGTGTAACCTTGGACACACACTGTGTCCTTTCTGGGCCTCAATTTTCTCATCTAGAAAATGGACAGAAAAAGAAGACACTGTCTGTGTTGCTAAGAGAATTCAGAGAGTGGACCCATGTGGGACAGCCTGAGGGACAGCGCCCGACGTGCCTCGCTGAGGGCTCAGTGAGGCCACCCTTTTCTCTCCTGCTGTTCCTACATGCACCCTTGATGTTTATCCCAACCAGACGGCCCCTGGACAAACACGTCCCGGAGGCTGTCTACATACCCGACACTTGTCCAGCTTGCCTAATGGACCCTGCCCATGGGATATTTGCACTTTCAAAAAGAAAACCAGTTAATCCACAGGAAGTCTAAATGATACAGAGAAAGGGAGACATTGTGGGTTTGTCCGAGAACTATTTAGGTTGTGGGAAGCGCTCCCTTTTCCCCCTAATCACACCACTTAGGCAGCTACCAGCTTCCACAACTCTTTCCTACACACACACACACACACCCCTTCAAACCGCTAAGCCAACATTCTCAAGAGCTGATCCCCAGCTGTGTTCTCACCTGCCCACAGCTCAAAATGTCAGCATAAGAATGCCTATCAAAAAAAAAAAAAAAAAAGAATGCCTATCAATCTTTCTGGGGAAAGACTATTTCTTTCTATTTTTTTTTTTTGAGTGGACCATTTTTAAAGTCTTTACTGAATTTGTTACAATATTGCTTCTGTTGTTGATGTTCTGGCTTTTTGACCACGAGGCATATGGGATCATAGCCCCTCGACCAGGGTTCAAACCTGCACCCCCTTTATTGGAAGGGAGAGTCTTAACCTCTGGACCACCAGGGAAGTCCCTCTGGGGAATGACTACTTCTTATTTCTCTTTTTTTGGTATGACAATGCTCACCTTTTAGGATATGATAATAGAAAATTAATTTTAAATTATTCTTTTCATTATTTTAATTAGAGGATAATTACTTTAGAAATTTGTGATGATTTTTGCCATACATCGACGTGAATCGGCCACAGGCATACACGTGTCCCCTCCATCCTGATTCCCCCTCCCACCTTCCCCCCACCCCACCCCTGCAGGTGGTCAGAGAGCACCGGCTTTGGGTGCCCTGAGTCATACATCAAACTCGAACTGGTTATCTGTTTTACACACAGTAATGTATATTTCATAAATTATCCTTATGTCTTCGCTTAACAAAATAAGGTGCCAGTGGCCCTCACATCAGTTCCCAAAGTGACTTTTTGAAATTTTATTGTAAATCTTCAAATTCAAGGAGGATGACTTTCTCTACTCTCCCACCCCCCACCCCCACAAGTACCCCTCATCTGTGAGGGGAGGGGTATGAAGCCCGCCTCACTTGCTCGGTGGGTTGGTAGATGGCAGGACCCTGAGGGCTCTCTCCACCCCCCGCCCCCCAGCAGCAGACTGACTCCAGGCCAGCCTCTGGGTACCAGCAGGCTGTGTCCTGCTTCCTGGTGCCAGGGGTTGTCCTCCAGCCTCCGCATGGGTGACACAGCCGTGGCACTGCCGCCTTTACCAGGCCTCTGGTTCAGCTTCAGGAAGGGCAAGCTGTGTTCAGGGACCAATTTGCCTCTGGGTCAAGCAATGCCTCCTTAGACTGTGTGGACCCCGCTCAGCCTGGGCAACTCACAGTCCAAGCTCCTCGACCTGAGAGGGGTCGGTGGGCATCACTGGGACCTCCTGGCCTCTCTAAGTCCCTCCGGTTAGACCAGACCATTCTAGGTCACTGTCTTACCACCCAAGACCTCTAAAACTCCAGTCAGGAATGGAACCTGAACTCCTCACTTAAAAATCCTATGTTTGACCTGGAAACTGAGTGATAGAGAGAGCTGGTCCTGCTCAGGGCACTCCCATTCTGGGAGATGCCAGGCTCAAACCTGACCCACGTTAGAAACTGTCAGCCATGAGGAGCCGCTAAGGGGAAAGAGGGGGCAAGAACAAGGACCGACAGGCAGAAAGCCAGACTAAGGGTCCACGCCGGCTGGGGCACAGGGCTGGGTGCTAACGAGGGAAACCTGAGTGAGACGGTGAGACACACCCCTGCCCTGAGGGGCTCTCTGTAAGCAGCAGGACCCAGGGAAGAGCCCAGGTCGGGAGTGACACCTTGCAAGTCTGTTTATTTCCCATAATCCCAGACTCACGACCCCCATCCACCCAGAGCTGACGACCAAGAAGTCAGAAAATGGGACTTCCCTGGGGGTCCAGGGGTTAAGAATCTGCCTGCCAATGCAGGGGACACAGCTTTGATCCCTGATCCAGGAAGATCCCACATGCTATGGGGTGACTACTGAGCCCACGTGCCCTACAGAGGAGTCCCTGTTGCTCCATGGCAGGAGAAGCCCGCACACCGCAGCTAGAGAGTAGCCCCCGTGTGCAGCAACTAGAGAAAGCCCCTGCAGCAACGAAGACCCAGCGCAGCCAAAAAAAAAAAAAAAAAGTCGGGAAATCCCAGGTCGCGGTAAACCCTAGAAGAAAATACACAGAAGGTGAGACAAAGCCGAGCAGGGGCGGGGATTTCAAGGGGAGTTGCTGAGGGCTTCTCTGAGGAGGTGACACTGGAAATGAAGTGGAGGGGGATGAGAAGGGAGAACATTCTAGGCAGAGAGCAGCAGGTGCAAAGGCCAGGGGGCAGGAAGGGGCTTGGTGGGTTCAAGGAAGAGCAGGGCGGGGCAGTGAGGCTGGAGTGTGGGCAGCCGTGGGGAGAGAGGATGGAGACAGGTCAGGCAGGGCCTCACAGGCTGCAGTCCATGGGGTCACAGAGTCGGACAGGACTTAGCGGCTGAACAACAGCAAGATAAGGGCTTTATTTCCATTTAGCAAATGCTTAACTACCTTGCTCAAGGTCACACAGCTGGTGAGTGGCCACGCTGAGACTCCAGGACCTAATCTAACATCAAAGCCCCCCTGTTTTCTTTGCTCTACCCATTAACAGCACTGGGCTGGCTGTTCCGTGGGGAACTGGTACCTGATTAATGACCATGGGTTTAATGGCAGGGGCTTTGGGGTGACCAGTTTGCCAGGGGTGTCTTTGTGGAGGAACTGACCACTGAACAAGGCCTTTAAGAGTGAGGAGGACTCTGGGGAGTTCCCTGGTGGTCTAGTGGTTAGGATTCAGTACTTTCACTGCTGCATCCTGGGTTCAATCCCCCGTGTGGGACCAAGAGCCCACAAGCCATGCAGTGCAGCCAAAATAAAAAAAATTTTTTTTAAAGTGTGAGGAGGATTTTACCAGGTGGAGAAGTAGGAGGAAGAGCATTCAAAGCGAGAAGTCCGTGGCCTGTTTGAAGGCAATAGGGTTGTGGAGCATAGACATCACAGCCTGAGAAGGCAGGGTGGGGTCCGGATTATAAGGGACCACGAGTGTCACCAAGGATGCACGAACTGACTCACAGGCAATGAGAACCCAAGGAAGCTTCTGGAACAGTTTAAGCTGTGTGGAGGAGCTCACGTGATGTGGGAAGGCCCCCTGGGAGTAGGGCAAGCCTGTCTGAACCCTTCCCACCCCAGACGTGGAAGCCAGGCCCGCAACCAACCCCAGCCAGCCCTCCACCCCTCTGCTCCAGGGCCCAGCCAGGCAACGCCCTGGCCCAGGGTGTTCTGAGGCCCTGTGCCCACTAGGTGGCGTGATGCACACAGAAATGCGGTTTGACCACTGAGCTGCCCCCTCACCCGCGGAGGGGATGAATTTTCACAGCACTCCCTGTGTTTCTCTCACTTTTAACCCCATTCTTCACCACCTCCTGGCCCTCATAGCCAACCATTTGCATGTGTTCTTGGGAAAACCTCAGCCTGTATTTTCTAGTTTCATATTTAATACACCATATATTCTCACTGTTACTCAGCACCATATTTTTTAAAACCCACTCATGTTGCAATGGTGTGTGCCCTCCACATGTATTTACCCACTCTGCTGGTGATAGGCACCCACGTCCCCTTCAACACCCCTCAACAACCCTGTAGGAGCTCCCTCGCCCGTGTCCCCTGTGGCCCTGCCAGGGAACCTAGGGAGCAGAATTGCCAGGTCACAGGGCATGCGTTGACAATTAAATGCACACCTCCAGCCAGCTCTCAACTCACCCAGTTCTTGGAAGCTTCCTGGGGAAAGTCTGCGGCCTCATGGGACCATGTGGCCTGGCATCCTCCCTGCGGGCTGGCCCAAATTCTTTCCTCTTGGGCCTCAGGGCAGTTGGAGGGCTGCTGGAGGGCGGCCTCTGTCAGGAGCACCTTGCGGAATTTCCTGTCGGTCCAACGGTTAGGATTCTGCCTTCACTGCCAAGGGCCGGGTTCAAGCCCGGCAAACAAAGGAGCACCTGGTGATTATAAGACCTTAGGTCCTGCTGTCTCTCCCATGGCCTGCTCTGCTTGTCTCTGCCCAGCCTCACCAAGGCCAGGCTGGTTCATGACATGTCCCTGTCCCTATCTTCAGGAGTCTCTCTGGTGCCAAGACCCATTCTTTCCTACTCCCCCCTGCCACCGAACTACTCCAGTTTTCCGCATTTTCCCCGAGGTCTCTGCATCAGCCCATCCCTCCCTTGTGATCAGTTCTGTGCTATATGTCCATGGGCAACTTATTTATATTCTCTGTATTCTCCTATGTAGATTCTCATATTGTCTGTAATATGGAGATAGTAATATCATTAGTGATAATTGGCACATAGATATGATCCCTCCTGGTTGCTGCACACAGCCCTCTCTGTGACTCACTGATGCCCTGCTTCTCACACATTCTAGTAGCTGTAACTCCTCCTCCTGCAGAAAGTCACCTCCGATTGAACCAGATATGCTCCTGAAGCCCTTGACCCACCTATCACCTAATAAGAACTCAAATATTTGGGGAGCTAAAATTTAAAATAACAATAATGGCTGTGATTCATTGTGCACCTACTATGTCCTAAGAGTTCTTTATCCTACTTCATCTTCACCAGAGCCCTGGAAGGCAGATTTTATCATCCACATTTCACAGAAGAAATTGGAGACTTAAAGTGACTTGCCCAAGGTCACAGGCAGGTAATTGTCAAGGTCAGGGCTGGAATACAGGATTGTCTGACACAAATGTTTTCCCCCTACCCTACCCTACCTCCTTCAGAATCCCTTCCCTCCATCATCCTCCCCCCATATACCCCGTGGGTGTGCTGCATTTGAAAATTAGTTTTCGGTATACACATAATTTAGGGATAGAGTCTCCTTATAAAAATGTTAAAGCAGTTCAGACAGAGCTGTGTCACCTGGAACCAGGATCTTCCACTCTGCCCACTACTAGCAGCATCTTATATATCATTCAAGCCCATTTTCCATGCATTTTCAGGCATTCTTCTGCATGTGTAGGGCATAAATAATATTGCTGAGTATTTTTGTTTGATTTTCCATAAATGATGTGTGTGCATCGTGTATCACTCTTCAACATGCTTTTCCCCACTCAACGATATGTCTTGGGGAGCCGCGCCTGCTTAGAGCCTTGCCATCCTTCCTTGAAACTGCCATGTGTTACTCCGTGGCAAAGATGGACTTTGCTTCCAGAACTGCCCTCTACATGTTGTTAACAGTTCTCATGATTAAACAGAAGACTGAGAGGCTTCCCTGGTGGTCCAGTGGCAAAGACTCCGAACTCCCAAGGAAGGGGCCCGGGTTCAATCTCTGGTCAGGGAACTAGATCTCACATGCTGCAACTAAGAGTTTGCCTGCCATTCAAGATTCCACGTGCCACAGGGAAGATCAAAGATCCCGTGTGCCACAACTAAGACCCAGGGCAGCCAAATAAATAAAATAAAAATAAGAAAATAAAAATGAGGCTGAAATGCCCATCCACATACAGACGTCCCTGTGTGTTATGATGTGTCCTGTGAAGGGTGTGGACAGTCACCGCTTTGAACAACACGTGTCATAGGAGTTCTCAACTGGGAGCCACTGAAGGTTTTGGGGAGCCTCGAACCCCTGAAATCTCACCTAGAGTTATCTATGTGTTTGGACTATTCTGGGGAGAGGATCCCCAGAAAACCTCACTGTTTTCAGGTTTCCAAAGGGCCTTATAAAAGCTATAAAGTGCTGTCCCATTCTACCTTCTGTGTCTTTGCATAATACCGTGTGATTAGCTCACAAGGACAGGGCGGGCGGCATAAAGCATATTCCTTCCCAGAGGTTGTGCCAACAAGGATTCCATCTAGTGCTGAGATGACCTTTCAAGTCAGATCTAGGTCAAAAGTCTGGCTCCAACCCTCATTGTGGGCAACTAAGTAATATCTGAGCCTCAGTTTCCACTTTACAAAGTCAGATGACTAATACCTGCTTGGTGAGGTTGTTGTGAAGACAGAATAAAACCACCTGTGCCAGGCATCCCGCCCCACGCCTCCTGCCTGCCCCAGGGCCTCAGCCATCAGTTCCCCCGCCCTCCCTTCTTGCAGCATCATGGAGACTGAACACCCCAGTTCCTGGCCCCGGCACCTTAGACAGGTACCAGTTACTCCTTCAATTCGAGCTTCAGTTCCTGAATCTGTAGCACAGGGTGAAACCTAGTAAGACTATTGGACCCTGACTCCTAGGGTCTTGAGAAGTCAAGTTGCCAGTGCACGAACTGATTGGAAGCGGGCTGCTGGGCAGAGAGTGGTCCTCAAAGTGCTCACTGTCGCTCTGGCCCCTGGGCACACCCCCAGCATCTGAAGGGCATGAAGGCACCACTGAATGATCACTGGGTGATCAGGGATGCAGAGACAAGGGGATGGCTCCAAGTGATGGCTTGCTCTCCTCGAGTCATCTTTCAGTCTAAGTCAGATGAACCCCTAAATCCTTCCCTCCTGGGGTCTTCCCCCAGAGCCCCACCTTCCCCCAGGCAGTTTTGTTCCGCTGTCCTATGAGGGATGGGAGTCAACTTCCTGAAGCCTCGGCGTCCCTGGAGGCCCACATGCGGGTCTTCTCCTGCTGCTAAGGTGACCTCCTGGTATTCACCTTGCTAACATCTTCTTACCAAAGACCCTGCACAGCAAGGGGAGAACCCATATATCTGCGGAGAGGTGCTCAGGTCTCTCAAACCAAAGACCTCCTTGGGAAGCAGCTGCGGCACAGGGAACTCAGCTTGGTGCTCTGTGATGACCTAGACAGGTGGGATGGGGCAGGGATGGGTGTGGGAGAGAGGCTCCAGAGACAGAGGCCATATAATATACTTAAGGCTGATTCCTGTTGTGCAGCAGAAGCTAATACAACACTGTCAAGCTATTATCCTCCAATTAAAAACAAACAAATAAACAAAAAGCTCCTTGGTGGGGGGGCCTCTAGCTATAGCCCACCTCTCCTCTTGAAGAAGTCCCCTTGCCCCCTTCCTCACCTCCTACCCCACTGGCTTTGCCTAGGTGTTCCAACTGAGGGATGGGTTTGGAGAAGCAGAGACAGCCTTTCCTCGGGTGTAGGGGGGGCGCTGGTGGGAGGTGGGGAAGGACCCACACTCTCTGTCTGGGAACCCACTCAGGACTGGGTACCACCAAGGAGCCCGCGGGCAGCTGGGCAAACGCAATGAAAGGCAGAGGCCCGTTTCCTGCTTTCCTCGCAGCATAGACCCCGGGGGCTGCAGCGGACAGGAAACTGCAGAGAGCCGGCCTCCAGCGGGAAGAGCTGCCCTTGGCCAGCTGCAGGGAGCTGGCCTAGGAGGCGACCGGGAGTGACTGCCAGTGTCCGCAGCCCTCATGCAGCTGGCGCTTCCGGAAGACCATTTTAATAGCTGAGCGAGGGCATGTAACCAAAAAATATTTCCACCAGAGTCAGTGCCGCAGAAAGAGCAGGAAAGATGAGGTCAGATGCGCCAACTTCAAACCCCAGCCCGCGCCTGACCACCTGTCCCCTGACCCTTCTCAGCTAGGCTTTCTCAGCCATATCTCAGGCACAGGGACCGCAGTATCACTGTGAGGACTGCTTGGGACAGAATCTATCAAGTGCCTGGCACAAACTGGCACAAAGTAAGCCCCTAATACATTGCTTTTTCTTAATACATTGGGGTCTCTGCCCCTGCTACCATGTGCTAGAGACCCCAGGCCTCTAGATGGGGTGATGCATGAAGAGATGGCGTTTGTACACAAAGAGCTGCCTCTGGGGGCAGGGGGAGTGGCTGGATATTGACAGTAACTGGGCAGCAGTGTGCTTAGGCTGGGTTGGGGAATTGGGATGGGGCCCTGGGATGGGATGGGGGTGAAAGACCACTGTGCTGTAAGGGAATAGGCAGCACTTTGTGAAAACTATCAATAAAACCGGACAGGGAACAGCGAGACAAATCCCACAGTGACCCCAAATTGTGGGTCTGTAAGGTAGGAAGGTTACTGCTAGGACAGTCACAGAGAATGAGCAGGGTTTCAAAGCTCTGGGAAAAGTGGCTCACCAAGGTGACCCATGGAGAAGGAAATGGCAACCCACTCCAGTATTCTTGCCTGGAGAATCCCATGGACAGAGGAGCCTGGCGCAGCCTACATGTAGTCCATGGAGTCACAGACAGTCAGACATGACCTAGTGACTAAACAAAAGTGACCCAACCTGCAGGCCACCCCACAATCAGCTGACCTTGACCCCCAGCCCAGAACATCTCTTGCAGACCAAGTCCCTCCATCTGCACTCTGTGAGCCAAAGGGCCCAGTGCTCTGATGGCCTTGACTCTGCTGCTCTATTATCTCAACCGTTTAACAAGCTGCAGTCTTCTCGATTCTCCATCACCTGCTCTACCACTAGGGCTCAAGTCAGGGCAATCGGCAGATAAACAGAAGTCAAGTGCAGAGTTGCAGGAGTTCTATGTGGGTTTCATTCCTACAGTTCTACACCGCTATTTGGGAACCAACGATTCATGATAATTCCCATTCACCTGCCTGAAGGGATGGCTGCCCTCTGAACCCTGTAGAAACCACAGCCTCATAAACTGCTTCGTAACTATCTTTACTGTTTTCTAAATGTGTTTGAAGATATTTAAAATTTTTTGTGTGTGATTGAAAGCAAATTTAGGAATATTTTATATTTGGAAAAGAAAGAAAACAAATTCCAGTTAAGGGTTCCTTGTTCATGCCTGGCTAATCCTGGTAAGATATATCCAGGGTACGGCCAAAAGTCACGTTTCATCATGGGTTTTCTCCAGAAAAGCACATATAGATTCTTTGGACGCAAACATGAACTCCAGCTTAACAGGGTTATCAGTCCAGACTTGGCATGGGAAGATAGCATATGAGCAGGAATCGCTGGGCATCCAGCCAGTGTGGGCAAAGTCCACTGGGGAAGGATCTCCATGCAGATATGCAAAACTGTGGGCTTCCCAGGTGGCGCTAGTAGTAAAGAACCTGTTTGATCCCTGGGTCAGGAAGATCCCCTATAGGAGGGCATGGCAACCCACTCCAGTATTCTTGCCTGGGAAATTCCAGGCAAGAGGAGACAGAGGAGCCTGGCAGGCCACAGTGCATAAGGTCGCAAACTGTCAGACCCGACTGAAGCGACTTAGCATGCATGCATGCAACCCTGTCCAGCACCAATCCCTGGAAATATATCATAAATGTCAATGTCTGCCAAGTCCTATACTAGACACCTGTACTGACTCCTAAACTGAGAATCCAAATTTTAACCTTTGAGCTCTCAATATTTTTTTTGTGCGTTTGCTGAGCGCCAGAGAGACAGCCACGAACAAGACAGATGCTGTTTCTGAGCCCAGGGGGGTTATCAATTACAAAGAGGTGTGACAAGCACTCTGCTGGGGTGGGGGGATTGGTACCAGGCATAGCAGAGGCCCCATAGAGTAATAAGAAGGGATACTGGACTCAACTCCACTGTGCACTTACTCCATGTATAAAATAGGGACCTCAGCGCTGCCTACCACCCAGCGTCATTATCGAGGCTGCAGGAAGCCTTCACAGTAGGCACGAGGTAAGATCACAAAGGTAGAGACATCTGTCCAGCAAAAGGACTGCAGAAGTAGAGGGTTGCCCTCAGTGAAGTTCAGAGATCATACTGACCCCAGTGAGGAAGCTCCTGGCTATTCAGGGGGAGGAGAGGGCCGTGAGGGGCCTCTGAAGCCCTGGGACCCAGTGAGTATATGAAGGGCTGGAGGGAAGGTTTCAGACCACAGCAACACAAGCCTGCTTCCTCCTGATCCCATCACCACTGCACACCATGCCTCGGGAAATATCACGGTCACCGGGGAGCCCCAATCCTCCAAGCTTCTCAGAAGCAATGCGGCTTCCTACCCCTGCGGGCTGGGTACCGTAAAGCCCCAGGCAAATGTATTTTTCAGAAAGTTCATCATGTCTCTAAACTCCGTGGTGAAAGAAAGTATTCAGTGGTGCTGTGAGGTGAAAAGAACTGGACTGGGCCCCAGAAAACCCAAGCTCCGACTGAATCTGCTGCTTTCCTCTGTGAAATTCAGGGGGCTCCTCAGCCGCCAGATTGACACAGTCATAGTGAAATGCTCAAACCACACGGGTAGGAGTCCCTCCACTTCTGTTTGGAAATGAACTCAGGCCACAGCTGGGTTAGCTGTGACGTGTCCTTGGTGAGAGAGGTACCCTACGCCTTCCCGGAAACAAACTACACCTCAACCAGCAGTGACACTTAGGAAACACAAAACTCTCCTCTCCTTTAAATACTCACCACCAACTTGAACACAGGGAATCTATTAGTTTGACATTTACTGCACGTCTACTATGTGCCAGGTGTTGGAATTACAGAGTTAAGAGAAATACTGTAGCAGGACTTTCCCAGTGGTCCAGGAGTTAAGAATCCACCTTGCAATGCAGGGGATGCGGGTTCAATTCCTGGTCAGGGAACTAAGAGCCCACCTGCCAAGGCAAGATCTTATTTATGACACAACTAACACCCAATGCAGCCAAATAAATATTTTTTAAAAAGAGAAAGAACAAAACAGAAAAAAAAAGAACAAAACCAGAATTGAAAGAGACACATGTACCCCAATGTTCATCACAGCACTGTTTACAATAGCTAGAATATGGAAGCAACCTAGATGTCCACTGGCAGATGAATGGATAAGAAAGTTGTGGTACATATACACAATGGAATATTACTCAGCCATTAAAAAGAATTCATTTGAATCAGTTCTAATGAGGTGGATGAAACTGGAGTCTATTATACAGAGTGAAGTAAATCAGAAAGAAAAACACCAATACAGTATATTAACACATATATATGGAATTTGGAAAGATGGTAACGACGACCCTATACACGAGACAGCAAAAGAGACACAGATATAAAGAACAGACTCTTGAACTCTGTGGGAGAAGGCGAGGGTGGGATGATTTGAGAGAATAGCATTGAAACATGAATATTACCATATGTGAAATAGATGACCAGTCCAAGTTCGATGCATGAAACAGGGCACTCAAAGCCGGTGCACTGGGACAACCCAGAGGGATGGGATGGGGAGGGAGGTGGGAGGGGGGTTCGGGATGAGGGACACATGCTCACCGTGGCTGATTCATGTGAATGTATGGCCAAAACCACCACAATATTGTAAAGTAATTAGCTTCCAATTAAAGTTAATTATTCAAACATTTTTTTAAAAAAGAGGAAGAACAAAGGAAATACTCTAACCATATTCGTATAGAATACGACCTGAGCCCTGGCCCAAGCGCAGGGAGGGAGGTGAGACCGGCCAGGCTGGCAGCTGGCGCATGGGCAGCTGCGAGTGTACTTGGCGGCCACAGCTCCTGCCGCCGGGACCATCCCATCCCCATCGGCCAGTAGAGAGCCACAGCTCGGGGCCAGCCAGGGTCCTGGCCAATGCAAACACGTTTGGAACACAGGTTTGGTGTTCATCAGAATTTTTTGTGTGTGGGAGAGGGTGATCTCCACGTGCTTCTGTTCTGCCATCTTGATTCCTCCTCCCAGAATTTTTTCCAAGTATTTATTTATTTTCAGCCGTGTTGCATCACGGTTGCGGCATGTGGGCTCTCTGTCACGGCACACAGGCTTCTCTCTAGTTGTGGCGCCAGGGCTCCGCAGCACGTGGGCTCAGTAGCTGTAGCGAGAGGTCTTAGTTACCCAAGGCCAGTGGGATCTTAGTTCCCCAACCAGGGATCAAACCTGTGTCCCACTGCATTAGAAGGCCGATTCTTAACCACTGGACACCAGGGAAGACCCTAGACTTCAGTTTTTTTTTTTTTTAAGTCATTCCTTTTTATCTCTTTCATCCCAAGAATCCAAATTTTAACCTTTGAGCTCTCAATATTTTTTTTGTGCGTTTGCTGAGCGCCAGAGAGACAGCCACGAACAAGACAGATGCTGTTTCTAAGCCCAAAAATTTAGCATTTTTGAAAAGTTGGAAAAATAGCACAATCAACATATACTCCTCATTATATGTCAGTTGGTAATTTCTTTCAGATATCATGACACTGATACCAGATATCATGATTCAGATATCTTGAAGTACTGATCTTGAAGTCTTGCCTCAGTATCAGACTTTTTAAAACCATAAATACATCTTATAAATAAAGGGAATGGGTAAGACTAAAATCAATTTTTATGTGTAACAGAAGAAAAAATACATGTAAGTGGGCTATCACTCTGCAAGCAGTTACCTACTAAAAAGCAATTTAATTCATTACAAAGGGAAGCCTATGGGACAGCAGATCTGCAGCAAACACTGTTCAAATAAATGCATAACCATGTAATTTTTAAAAATTCTTATCGGAGTATAGTTGCTTTACAATGCTATGCTATACAGAAAAGTGAGTTTATATATAGATATATGTATATATATATACTGTGCTTAGTCGCTCAGTTGTGTCCAACTTTCTGTGACCCCGTGGACTGTAGCCCATGAGGCTCCTCTGTCCATGGGGATTCTCCAGGCAAGAATACTGCAGTGAGTTGCCATGCCCTCCCCTCCAGGGGATCTTCCTGACCCAGGGATCAAACCCAGGTCTCCCACATTACAGGTGGATTCTTTACCATCTGAGCCACCCATAGAAGCCTAAGAACAATGGAGTGGGTAGCCTGTCCCTTCTCCAGGGGATCTTCCTGACCCAGGAATCGAACTGAGGTCTCCTGCTTTGCAGGCGGATTCTTTACCAGCTGAGCTACCGGGGAAGCAAATATATACACTCCCTCTTTTTTAGATTTCCTTCCCATTTAGGTCACCATAGAGCGCTGAGTAGCGTTCCCTGTGCTATAAAGTAGGTTCTCAACAGTTAACTACTTTATACATAGCAGTGTGCACATGTCAGTCTTAATCTCCCCATTCATCCCATTTCCCCCTTCTCCCCTTGGTACCCATTTGTGTACATGTACCATAACTTTACCCTCTACATCTGTGTCTTGTTCCAATTTTAGTATATGCGCTGCGAAGTGAGCACCCATGCAAGGAATTCTTAATCATTTGTCTATTGTGGGAACCCTGCCTGGGGAAACAAAATCCGCAGACAACTCTAAAATTTCATTTCAAGCAAGGGTTTCATTCTTCTTCATGAGCAAACCTTTCACCAGAACTGGCAGCAAACGGATGAGCCAATGTAACTGGGTAAGGACAGTGCCAGTAAGGTACATGAACACATGGAAGCTCTGCTCTGTGCCAGCTGGGTAGGGCGCTGGGTGAGCCTGTGGGGCCGGGGCAGCACCGCCCACTCCCAGCCCTGGAAATCGTGGGAGGCCCGGCCCAGCATCCCCAGGAAAGGCCAGCACTGGGAGAGAACGTCTCTCTTTCCTCTTCCTCAGGAGAGAGACAAATCAACAAGGAGCCCAGAGCAGGGAGCGGGGAGGGTGGCTCTGATCGCCCGCCCACCAGATCATCAGTCTCAGCTGACCAAGAGTTGCCTCTATTTGTCATGTAAATATTTGGCCTAAAATCAACTTCTAGTCACAGTTTCATAATACCCAGGGGTATCCCAATTATCCAAGGGCTCTGATGAAATTCTCAAAATAAGTTTAAATTCACTTCCTTTTTAAGAAAAAGGGGGGGGGGGGCACTTCCCTGGCTGTCCAGGGGTTGATACTCCACATTTCCAAGACAGGGGGTACAGGTTCATTCCCTGGTCAGGGAGCTAAGATTCCACATGCTGCACAGTGCGGCCAACAAAATAAAAATAAATTAAATTTTAAAAAGCTAGTGGTATGTCTTATGAGATAGCCTGTCATAATATCAAGCAAGTGACAGCTGGTTATCACTGAATCTGGCTGGAAACCACTGGCTTCAAGAAATCATAAAGAAACTGGCTTGATGGTGAAAAATGGAGAAGCGAACTCATTTTCACTTTGAGCCTAGGAAGTCCAACTAATCCGGGAAATTACTAGCATTTGGCAAAAACAATTCAGCAAATGTCCAAAATACTGAGGGGAACTGAACTGTGATCCAGCCTCCAGGTGGGAAAGAATAAAATGACATCCTGAATTTTTTCTTTTTTTTTTGTTAAAGACTGAATTACAAAATTAGGGGAAGGAAAGAAAAGCAGCTGTTGGGACAGATTTGAATTTCAGTTAAGCGTCTGATTCCAGTATCATGCAATTTTCATCAAAACAAGAATTCTCAGCAGCTGAGAGAGAACGTAAGAGGCCAAGAAAGGCAATAGGAGGATGGAGCAGAGAGGCCAAGGAGGCTGTGATCAGCCGAGGCCCAGCCACGCCCCGCCCCGCCCCTGCAGAGGGGAGGAGGCTGGCCTCTCACAGGTCCTGCCCGCCAGTGCCCACCACCCCCCCATCCCCCTATTTCACTAAAGCAAGGCTGGGCTTGAGGGTTTGAGGGACTGCCTGCCATCCAGGCAGTGGTGTGGCCTCACCATCCCTGCTGGAGGTGGTTGGCTTTGGGTTATTTCTCCAGGAGTCTTCATGGCCACAGGCTGATCCCTGCACATTCTTTGGCCAGGTCCACATCTGCCACCAAGGGCACACCCTTCCAGGTGACTGGGGCAAGGGCCATGCCTGGTGACCCCGGAGGCACACCCACCACTGGAGGAACCAGCTCCCCGAGGTGCTGACTCGCCCAGAGTCACTCAGCTAGTTCGCCGCACAGGCCCGACTGGAAGCCAGTCTCCCAACCACAAGCCCCGATGTTCAAGGTCTGTCTGGCAACCCGGGGGTGGAGCCGGAGGCTGCAGCAGACTCGTGGATGAGGTCTATGAACCCAGAGAGATGAGGCTCTTTGACTTGTCAGAGGCAGCTTCTTAAGTGCGAAGAAGGGAAAAGAACAAAAGCAAGTTTATACTCATAGGGAAACATAATCTGTGATTATAAATATTTCATGAGCAAAGAAAGCGGTACGGACTGAGAGACTGGGGTGGGGAGGGTGGACAGCAAATTAGATTCCAGTTTGCAAAGTGATAGGGCGGCTGGGATAGAGCGCAGCCTAGGCTATTCTGGGCTGTGCACCGGAGGCCCTGCGTCACGGTCACGGTCAGGGCGCCGGCTCTGGCCCCCGGCCCCTGGAAACCACCACCTTCCCAGGATCAGCACAGAACACCTTGGGAGGCAGTCATGGGGGGAAGGAGGGGGCGGGGGAGTGGGCGGCAGGACAGTCATTTGAATGACTTGGGCAAACCTCAACAGCAGGGAGGCGGGCCGGTGCCCTGCAGACCCGTGAAAGGATGGACACGCGTTCTGCTGACTAAGGACAGGAGGAGAAGTGAGCCCAACCCCAGAAAGCAAGTGCCCTTCCAAGCTAGAGGGCAGCTCTGGTCAAGCTGCCCTGGTCAGACCAAAGGCGATGCCCAGAGCAGGTGGTGCCAGGCTGAGAAGGACAAGCCCGCCCTTCCTTTTTCTCAGGACAGGGGTCTCTCTCTCTCCTGCAGCCCTTTGGGAAGCAGCCCAGAAAGCAGAGGCCTTAAGGGCTTGCTGAGTAGCAGCTGCTGCAGCAGAGAGACACTCCCCACTGAGCAAGCAGGCCCCAGTGTGGGGCAGAGACCTCAGCCAGTCTCCCAGCCCTTCCAGAGGGCCCCGGGAAGAGGGCGGTTACTCCTAAAATCAGGCTTGGTCAGAGGAGCCCTGGTGACCGGTGCACACCTCAACCAGAAAGGTGGAAACAAAGAGCCTCCGCTTCCAAGCAGTCAAGGCAGAGCTGGTGAGGCTCCAAGTGAAGCCACTGATTCTGGGAAAACCAGACGGTCATCACCTAGATTCACAGCCGGTGAGACTCTGCCCAAGACGGCGACGACTCCCCAACCATGAAAGACCCCAAGACATCATGCGAGGACCCCCTGAGCTGAAGTCACTGATAGGATTTGCCCTTGATACTAGCTACTAGTTGCAAGAATCACCCTGAGGAATCACGTTACCTCTGAAAGGCAAGTCCTTGCGGAAAACACAGGATCTGGGGCTGTCAAACCTAAGGACCATGAGAAACTCCAAAAATGCACATCCACATAAATGCTTTCAGGACACACCCTAAGCGCTATCCCAGCTGGAGAGACTGTTTACATCCAGCTACCTGAGGGACACCTCACAGAGGTGCCTCCGTGCAGATCCCCCGAAGCTCCTCCTCCCCCACCCTTGGGCCTCTCCCCGAGCACCCAGTTCAGCGTTCTGCAGGACCAACCATCCAGCAAAGGGAGCCGGACACCAGGGACCCATTCTTGGCCCTTCCCCAGCATCACCAAGCCCAGTTAACTGCACCCACTAAAGGCTTCTGCTCCCCTCCTCCACCCCAGGCCAACAGCACATCATGGTGCACTCTGGCCTCCCCCAGCGCCCCTCCACAGTCAGTCTCACTGTATCTTCCTTCCCACCACCCCACCCTGCTTGCTAAATACCCTACGCCAGTAGCCCAGCACCCTCAGGATGCAGCAGGCTTCCCAGGCCCAGCCAGCCCTGTCCTTCCCCACATTCCCTCCTGCTCACCTGCTGCAGCCACAGTGGCTTTTCCTTCGAGTCCCTGGGACTTACCCAGTCCCTTCTGCCACAGGGTTTTTGCACATCTTCTTCCCTCTGTCTGGACCACTTTTCCCTCCTCTCACTAAGCTAATGCCTGTCCACTTATTTTTCCTAAGGTATAAAGTACATATAGTGCACTGAAATACATAGCTCAGTAATTATTTACAGATGTGTACACTCATGTGACTCCCACCCAGATCTAGATTTAGAACGTTCCCAATACCGTAAGGTTCCCTTGTGACCTTAGCAGTCTATGCTCCTCCCCCACCCCCCAGGTGACTGCTGTTCTGACTTGTATCACAACGCCCCTTCGTTCAGAAGGCAGCCAATGCAACCATTCCTCGGGGAAACTGCCTCCAGTCCCACTGAAAAAGTCTCACCCCGCCATCACACACACTTGTTACACCTGGGGACCTGTGCATGTCGGAGTCATTAGGTGACCGGCATCGATCTGCCCAGGAGAACAGGGGCCTCTGCTTACCCTCACTTTGTTTCCCAGCACTGGCAGCTTCGGAGCAGTGATGATGGAAAACAACTGACGCCTATCACGTGCTTATGATTGCCAGGCACTCAGAGGTGCTAACTCACTGACGTCTGACATCAACCCAATCAAGCATATACCATCATCATATCCTCACTTGACAGGCAAGGAAACCGAGGGACTGAGAAGTGAAATAACTTGCCCAAAGGCATTAAGTGCAAGTGGTGCAGTCAGGAAGAGAGCGTTGTGTTCTTAATCATCAGGCTATTCTGCCTCTAGAGGCCACTGCAATGTTTAATAACAAGAAGTGCCCAGGACATTTTGAACGAATAAAGGAGTGACTTTATTTTTTAGCCACGTCGTGGGGATGCAGCATCTTAGCTCCCCTGCACTGGGAGTGCAGAGTGACTGTAGAAATGAATGGAAAAGATTCCATTTAAATGGATGGAATGAGCCCTGCCCGAACCTCCACAAGGAGACCAGCAAACAAATGGGAGCTAAGCTATCACTGAATCCCCGGCACAGCCCCACCACCAGGGGCTCTGCAAACACCAGGGCAGGCAGCTGTCCTCTCTGGGCCCAGAGCAGCAGTTGGGGCCTAGCAGAGGGCAACCCGTGGTGGAGGAAGGCAGGTTGGGCGGGTTCTCTCGGAGCTGGGAGCCCATGGTCCACTGGAGGAATCAGTCCCCTGCTTCACTCACGCTCACCCAGTAATCCAGTCATCTTTACTGAGCACCTCCAGCCCTCTGACGCAGGGAGATGACATTCTGGAAGGCAAGTAAGTAGTCTGCCTGGCTAGAAAGTGAGGTTCTAATGTTCATCTACAAATTGGCACATTCAGCTTTTAATTCAATTTTCCAGCACCTGATAATCCCGGGTGAGCTCACAGGCTACTGAGGGCAAAGACCAACCGTCTCGAGTGGCACCTTTTAGCCGTTCCAGTGCCATTTACCCCATGGCCACACCCAGAAATTTCAGGAAGAGACGTACATGGAAGCGTTTATTTTCCCACAGGACACTGTTCCCGGGCTCCCTCTCAGCAGAGGCACAGTTCTCAGAACGGCTCCATCCACGAGCCCCCGCGGCCAGCACCTGGGCTCCGCTCACACGAAGTTCTGAGCGATGGCCAGGACCTTGGAAAATTCGCCTTCCCTCCGGCGGAGGCTGGTGGGGATGGGTGTCTTGATTCGGGTCCCCACTGGGTTCCCATTGTCCTCGATGAGGACCACGTTGTTGGAGTCAAACCTGGGGGTCATTGCGGGGCCAGGCATGCGGTGCCCGACGATGAGCGCCTTCTTCTTCTGCCCCTTGATGGCCAGCAGGATCCGGTCGCCCACCTTGCCCACCCCGTTCTTGTTATAGACGTGGATGCAGCGAGGAGGGCGATGGTAAGGAGTGTTCCCCAGGGCGCTGTTGTCCACCACACGCACCCGCGTCATCTTCTGAATTGCGCCAAGGCTGCCAGTGGTGCTGGTGGAAGAGGAAGAAAGTCTGAGGCCTGCAGCTCTGCCAGTCAGGGCGCAGCGGCCTCTGCCAGGCCCAGCTTGGCAGCACGCACATCAGCAGGGCCCTGACACCAGAGGTGTCCTCACTCTAAGAAGTTCCTTACAGCTTCTGCTGCCGGGTCAGGACCTTGATCTGGATGGGTTCTAAAGGCCACCCAATATTCTGTTACAGTGAACGGCATGGCAGCCCTAATTTAAAGCCTCTGGTTTCCAACAGGCCTCGGAGGATTAAGGGAATACCTTACAGGCCAGGCCTTGCCCCTGCCTAGCCTGCAAAACCTGCTCCCCCAGAAAACACTGACTCCCAGATGTCCCATCTGCTTGGTGCTGGAACCATTAGATCCGAGTGGGTATGTCTGCCTAGGGAGTCCCTTGACACAGCACAGCAGAAACTGAAAATAAGCTAACAATCTTTTAATTTCCCCCCAATAGAAAGAGTACTATTAAAGGCAAATGAGCTACTATTAAGCCACCTGATGACAGTGGGAATTCTAGTTTCCTCTGTCACTAGGACCCTAGTGCTGGTTCTCTGGGGCGACCCGGGGTCCTCTCTCGTTCTACATGCCTGCCCTGGGCGATGTCATCTATTCCTGTTATTTCCGACTAGTAAACTCCATCTCCAGCCCCATGCCTCGCCTATCTTCCAGTCCTGTAGTTCCACTCCAAGCTCCTCATGTGTCCTACTGCTGCTGCTGCTGCTAAGTCACTTCAGTCGTGTCCAACTCTGTGCGACCCCATAGACGGCAGCCCACCAGGCTCTCCTGTCCCTGGGATTCTCCAGGCAAGAACACTGGAGTGGGTTACCATTTCCTTCTCCAATGCATGAAAGTGAGAAGTGAAAGTGAAGTCACTCAGTCGTGTCCGACTCTTCGCGACCCCATGGACTGCAGCCTACCAGGTGCCTCCATCCATGGGATTTTCCAGGCAAGAGTACTGGAGTGGGGTGTCATTGCCTTCTCCGCATGTGTCCTACAGAGGCTGCAAATTCAGTCGGTCCCACAGGAACCTCATCGCCTCCCCTGCAAGCCTCCTCCGGCTGGTGGGCTTTCTGCCTAGACAGTGGCTTCTCCAAAAACTCTAGCTCACGAGCCATAAACCTCTCTCCATCCAACCTCTGCTGGCGCCACCTTCTGAACACCTCTGACCCTCCCCTCCACCCCATCAACAAATTCCTTCATCCAGCAGCTCACACTCTTACACCAAACCATTATGTTAGTGTCCTAACCGGCTCCCTGCGCACCTCACTCTGCCAACCAAGACCTCTTTTTAGAATATAAAACAGAGGCTACTCCCTTGCTCGGGACTGTTCAGTGGTCCCCCTTGTCTACACTGTCAACAACCTGGTCCTAATGTACCTGTCTTCCCAGATCCTCCACCTTCTGCCACTCACACATCTACTCTGAGCCCTGGGGCCGGGAACCCCTGGAGCTGTCCAAGCCTGCCCAGCCTCACGGCCCTCTCTGGGGGCCGGGACAGGGCCTGCCCCCACTTCCCTTCCAGGAAGGTGGCCTCTGTCCGCGTCTTCCCCCTCCCACCCGCTTCCTCCTCTATTAGCGGCCCCTGTCTTGAGCCTTCCAAAGAACTGTACAAGCCTCTATTATTATACTGGTCACATTTTTCTTAGAGTTATTTGTTTCCAACTTTGCTCCCATGGCCAACTGTGAGAACTCTGCCAGGGCAGGAAGCAAGTCTTATTCATCTCTCTATGACCAAACCCAGGCACAGGGTTCAGTAAACGCCTGCGGAATGAGTGCACGAACAGGGCCAAAAGGCATGTTTGCCAACAAGAATGCAACCTGCACTCTCAGTCCTGGCTTAGCATCTAAACGGGAAGGGGGAGGCTGCCACACTTTCATCATGCTTGAGTGGTAATTAGCCTGTGAGGTAAAAATACATATATTTTTAAAAGAGAAGGGTTTTGCCCTCTACTTTCATTCACTTGTATATATGTTTTAAACTGAAGTACAATGTGTTAATTTCACATGCACAGCAAAGTTATTCATTACACACATAAATATATAGATATTTATTCTTAAAAAGAGAAGGTTTTAATGCACTTAGGGAACAACAGGGTCAAGAGACAGCAGATTCACTGGAAGAGTCTGGTAGGCAAGGAGGTTTCATCTTCCTCCAGGTCCATTCCCAGTCCCGTCTCCAACAGCACCATCGCCCCGTTACCTACCCCCCGACCTGAGCTGCCCAAACCCCAGCTCCATCTAGTCCTCTAGTCTTCCCGGACCCCAAGCCCACCTCCCTGAGGGTCCACTGCCACTCTACTCACCACAATACCCAGTCCTGATAGGGGGCTTACTCAAAGACACAGCTTGAAGAACTCATTAGGAAAAGTTACCTGAAACAGCGCTGGCTGAATGCTCTGCTCATGTGGACGCAGGGGCCCCAGAGTCCGCTAGAGAAACCCATGGGATCCCAAGATGGCAACTCCTGCAGGGAAAGAGACAAGGATTTATTTCTAAGTCAGTGTCCTCACTCAGAGCCAGTAGTTTGGTGTATTTGGTTTTTGTTTTGTTTTTTAAAGACTATTGGGGACTTGTGTGGGAGATGGCACTTTGAGCACAGGATCATTAGTCACTAAATATAAATCTTAGTGGTTAAAAGATAGGCAGATGATTAGATGAACTCCAGCGACAGTTTTGCTGATTCATATTCTAAGTGGGGTCAGAGCACTGGAATGGCCCGCAGCAGTTCTCGCTGTGGGTAACACAAGAGCGCAGTGAGTGCCTTCACCATTACCTCACTTCCACAGGCAGGAGGAAAAAAAGGAATCCCGTGGGACACAGCCAGGTAGGGACCACTTCCCACATCCTCCATAGACGACACTGGTCCCTTGTTGACACTCAAGTGCCTCCTGAAATCAGAACTTCCACTCCTTGGAGGAGAGCAGATTACCTGGAGGAACCACCCAGGTTGTCCGCCACCACATCACCTTTCCCTCAAATGTAAAAGCCAGACACCTGGACAGCTCAGGGTTGGCAAAGCAGTGCAAAGGACGCCCTTGTCAAGTCAGTGACCTCGGTCTCTATTTGGATCAGTCTCCCAAACGACAGCATAACACAGGGAAACTACCTACCCCACTGGCAGCTGAAAGTGGGGTTTGGGAGAACAAGGTGGAGATAAAAGAGTAAACACCAGTCCAACACTGGTGACTCCAGATTGCAGAACCTCAACCCCGCGGCTCCTGAGCACTATGGCCCATCCCCAGGTTTCCGCAATACCTGGGTATCAGTGAAGGGAATGTTTAAGAAAAACCTACAACCAACTGGTAATTCCAGCTGCAAAACGTGCCTGTTTTCCACCCAAATGTTTGGCCACAGAGGGCCTCATTCAAGAGCTCTGCTGAGAAAGCCTCTACCACTGTAGTATTTACACATAGCTCTGCCTTGCCTAAGTTCAAAGCACCTTAGATAAGATTTTATTTAATAAAGGTGGGGAAAACTCACTATTTACTTTCACAGAAATACCTAAACACTCCAGAAATGCTTATTAACTATGATTTAACCTCAAAGCTCAAGCTTATTATCCATTGTTTCCTTAAGACAACCCAAGGAGGAGTGGCCCAAATGATCAGAAAATTACATGCAAGAGAAGATGGTCAACTTATGGAACTATTAACAACTGACACACAGAATCAAAGACTATCGGATGACGCCAGCTTTACCGTAACAGCTCCGTGGCCCTGGACAAGAACTATGAGCTTCGGCTTCCCCAACTGTAACTGAGGGTTTCCCCACCAGTAACACCTACTCACAGGGCAGTCATGAGGTAAACCCCACAAAGCACAGAGCCCAGTGTCCGCACTCAATACCTATCAGCCTTCTCCATCATCGTCGTCATCACATCACATCCGTTTTGAAGATGAGGAAACTGAGAGAGAGAGACGGGGACTTGCATTAAGCCCCGTAACTAGCCAAGGGCACAAGCAGAACCAGAAGTGGACCCAGCTCTGGCCCAAGGGTCTTCCCTCCACACTGTGTGGCCTCACTCTGCCGTACAAAGCCCACTTCACACAGGGGCTCAGGGTGAGGAACAGCTTTGAGGGTCACCTGGTCTTTTCCTGCTTGCTTTGTTTATGAAAATGTATTCGGTAGAGTAGTTATACTGTGTCTCAGTGCTTTCCATTATCATCTCATTTAAGTTTCCCCAAAACTATGAAATGGGCACTATTATTCACCCCACTTTATACTTGAGGAAATGAGGTCCACAGAGGTTAGATGATCTGCCCAAGTTGCACAGCCAGGAGCGACAAAAGCGGAAATCTGAAAGGCAGTAGCTGGCTTCCCTTCTCTTATTCAGTGGAATTAACGTGGTAACTTCAATTTAAATGTTAATATTTTTCCAATCGTTAGATCATCTTTGTTCCATCGGGAATACTGTTATCACAGGCATGTTTTACTCAGCCCCACCAACTCAGTGCTTCCTGAGTCGACTGAAACGTAGACAAACAGCAGGTGAAACTTATTCACTTTTATCCAATTTAGGTTTTGAAGACAATTTGTAGTGTAGGTGGCAAGAAGAGCTCCACATACTGAACAATAATGGAAAATTGTAGGGGTTTTTTTGTTTTTTGTTTTTTAAAAAAGAGAGAGCTCTAAAAAGCAGTCCTTCTGGTCCAGGTAGCCACTACATCCAGTCTCGGCCAAGCCTCCCCATCTCACTCTGGGGACCCTGCTTGCTCTCCTGGGAGAGAAGAGGCTTCTCAGAACCCCCAAGCGAGCCTGGCGGCACCCACATTCCCTCTCCTGAGGATTGCAACACCCAGCCTCTCCACTCAGCACCATTTCCTCCATGGTACTCATGGGAATCCAACAAGTGCAGAGGAGCCCAGGGGCTCCCCAGAATTCTCCCTGCCTTGGGTGTAACAAACTCTCCCATTCAAGGCGCCTCCCGGGAGTCTGCAGGGCGGTCTGCACACAAACCACACCCAGGCCGCCTCTCTGCGCCTCGCTCAAGGCCACCCCCACCCTCTGGGCTGTCTCTGCCCAACTCAGCAGCCCTGGCTCCAAACACACCTCCTCCGAGCAGCTCTGTATGAGGCTGCCGCATCCGCTGCCGCCCCTGCTGCACTCCGAGGACATCTGGGCATCTGTGCCAAGGAACTCCGTGGCTCCCACTTTGATCACCAAACTCAGACGTGGAATAAATTTGGAATTTTTTTTTTTTTTTTAGATAAGGCTGATATCCCTTAACATTCCAGTTCTTGCTACTCACTATCCAAAACTCAGACCACAGAGATCTTGACAATGTGGTATCTGAACTCTCTACAGGAATTCAGAACTCACACACACACAGGATCATTTGTACTGCACTCAAACACAAGAGTAACACATTCCCATCTCCAGGGAGCACCACCATTTTCACAAGAAAAGGCCCAATTCAGAGACTTTTCACTAGGTCTTTGGCAGATCTGATAGTGACCTCCAGACCCAAAGGACTTAAAGACATCCAATGGACAGCAGTAAGCATTCCTATGAACTTGAAAGCATAAAAGAACCAAATATTCTTGCATATTAAAAAGAAAAAAGCTGTGGTCCCCTCCACAGCCACTCCAGCAAAAGATCCCAGCAGGTCCTCACAGAGTGGGAATGCAATAAATATTTAATGAATAAAATAAATGAGGTAGCCAATAGACAGATTCCCACACCCGTGATCCACACAGGGAAATCTTATCTGTTTATCAGGACCTCACACAACACATGCAAACAAGCTTTAGGAGACCCATGGTGTTAGTCGAGGGAGAATGAGCCCATGCTACGTCTACAGGCCCCTGGAATCATCTCCTGGGCCTGGCGCCATCACTGCCCACTGTGGAAAAACACCTCATCCCACCATTGAACAACTGGTTCAGATCAGGGAGGAGTGATGGAGGCAGTAATTTCCTTCACAGCAACTTTGACTGACCTTGATGTTATTTCTTAGGATAAATCCATCCTATAGACACAGGCCCTGATCCACTTCGGATCAGACTATATATACTGCTCTGTTTCACAAACAACGTTATCCTGAGTCCTGTGTTTGCACAGGAAGCTAACTCCGATGGTATTTCCTCCTCCGCACTCTCACGCAGAGGTGGCTAAGTATTCGGAAGACTATGGTGCCAGATATGGCTTCTCAGGCCGCTTCCTGGTCAGCGTGGAGCACTGTCCTCCAGGTTTAGCACATGAATCACAACCTCTGGTGGCGGGGGAATGGGAGGGCAAGAGGAGGAAGATGAGAGAGACAGACAGAAACTACTTAATATAACCCAAGAGTTGTGCTTATTTTCCATCCTGGTTTAAGCTCTCCCTTCAGTTGTGGAGGTCAGGGAGGACTGCAGATTTCAGGGTCACACAGGTGAGTTTTTCACTTGGCATCACTTCAGGTTAGGGTGGGTCCCACTGGACTCTGTGAGGGCAGGAAGGGTCCATGCCCTGCCCAGAGCCGCCTGCTCAGGGCCTACAGCAGCGCCAGGCACACAAATGGAGCTCAGTAAGTGTCTGTTAAATGAACACTATTTACCTGCAATTGCAACTAACCCTCTGGCTCTAGACAGACTCAATATCAGAGGGTTGGTGGTCTTTCTTGTGCCCTTCATTCAGCCTCCCAGTGGCTTGGGGGAGCTTACTAGACATGGAGAACTCGTTTTTAGCTAATGTTAATACAGACAGACTGAACTAGAAAAGCAGAGGGATGCTTTGTAGAAAGCTAGAAAGTACCATTACTTGAGCTTTGCATGCATGCATGCTAAGTCACTTAAGTCATGTCCAACTTTTTGCAACCCCATGGACTGTAGCCCATCAGGCTCTTCTGCCCATAGGATTCTCCAAGAAAGAATACTGGAGTGAGTTGCTATGCCCTCCTCCAGGGGATCTTTCGGACCCAGGGATGGAACCAGGGTCTCTTCCGTCTCCTTTAATGGCAGGTGAGTTCTTTACCACTAACGCCACTGGGAAGCCTACTTGAGCTTCAGGGTCAGCAAAATACTGTACTTAGTATCACAGATCCATATACATTTATACATTGTTTCTACCCTAACAATTTCCCTCTTTAGGTCCAGGTTCTAAAGAAGAGAGAAAAAACAAAGAGTTCAGCACAATCACAAAAGACAGTTTAAAGGCCATTCTGTTAGTAAGTGGCAGAAGTGAAAAGAAACACTAAGAGAAATTAAATGCAAGGTCCAGCCACAAAACAGACAAACTCTGCCTAGCATAAAGATATAAATGTCCTTCTTCATTAAAGCAAGAAAACACTGAGGCCTAGCAGCTTCAACAAATAAAATTTAAAAAAAGAGACAGAGAGACCTCCTTGGACCCTTCACCGTGTGTGTCATGCAGACAGCTCCTCCCATCTGCTGCAGGTTTCGCCCCAATCATTCTGGACCAAAAAATACTCTTATCTGTTGCTTAAATACTCATTACTGTTTTGCTGGGGAAGGAGTCTCTTTCAGTAGTTTTGTGTTTATACACCATCTCACAATTCTCAAAGTATTTTCACACAGATCCCTTTCTTGGTTGACTTCATTTCTGAGCACCCAACGGAAACACAGACAGATGACAAACAGCAACCGTTTGGGGAGGGTTGATTCCACTAAGGATTTCTGAACAGTTCAAGGTTCAACAGAGTGCCATTTTGCAGATGGAGAAATTAAGTCAGAAGTGCTAAGAGACTTGTCCTAGGGATGGAAGAAGGGTAGAAAGCTGTTCCTACTACACCCCGCACAATACCTGAGCAGGTAAAGTGCTGCTTTAACCACTAATAAACTTTATAGAAATGAACATACCCCACACAGTCCAAGTACTCTTTCTCCTTTCTCAAAGCTGCCACATCATCTTTTAAAACTCAAAACAGCCATCTTTTCAATAGATATCTGCTCTACACACAGCACAGCCTAGGACCAATTCTGAAGCTGATTCTGATACGCCCGCAAAGGTGTGAGTTTTCACAGTTTCTACTATCAAGAAGCAAACATCCAGGATTTCCCTGGGGGTCCAGTGGTTAGGACTCTGCACTTGGACTGCAGGGGGCACAGGTTTGATCCCTGGCTGGGGAACTGAGATCCTACATGCCATGCAGCATAGCCAAAACTTTTTTTTAAAAAGAAGCAAACATCCCTCAATAGCTCAATGTGCTGTTTCTACCATGGCTACCAATGAGGACCCCAACTCTCCATTTTTTTTTCTTTTGGGAAAGTCCTGGATGTTTGCTTCTTTTTCGTGAGGTTGCACAGCCTGTGGGATCTTAGTTCCCCGACCAAGGACTGAATCCGGGCCCTCAGCAGTGAGAGCTGGGCATCCTAACCCCTGGGCCACCAGGGAATTCCATCCAGTTCTCAAGCTGACTCACAAACAAAAAAAAACATTTCCAGGGTTCTTCTCTCTGTTTATTTACCTATATGTGTTTATTAACTTGTATATTCATTTGTTCCACTTTGTTACAGGAGTATTTAAAATCATGGTTCTTAAAAATATCTGACAGCTTTTGATTATTCAAGTTGGTTTTTCAATATGTAGATTTTTAATCTATTATAGTTTTGATCCCCTGCCATCCCCACCTCACAGATGTGCAAACACCTATAGTTCCAGAAGTTTGTAACATTCTTGGTATGGTCATCTCAGAAAAACTGTACAAGCCGAAGTTAAATTCTACTTAATCACCGCTACCAAGCGGTGACAAGGAGCTAGGTTTATGGAGATGTCAGATGGGCAGGCAAGGCAGGAGGGTGGGTGGGGTGGGATGAAAAGCCCACAGAAAAGGTATCTCCTCCACCCCTACCGCCCCTCTTCTCCTGCCAAGTCTGTGACCTTGGAATCCACTTCTCTAGGCCTCAGTGACTCTGTCAAGCAGGGGTCATTGGGAAGAGCAAGGAGGCATGGAAATGAAAGTGTTTTAGCTTCACCCACAGAAGGGGCTGTTTTCAAGTAGGGGAATCCCTCTCTGGATTCTGCCCAGTGAGAACAGCTTCACTCCCCAATTCTCAGGGCAGCACTATCCGTGTCAAAGATCACTCAGTCCTGAAAGTGTGTTTCAGCTTAAGGTAGACACAGAAGGGCTTCGTTGGTGGCACAGTGGATAAGAATCCACTTGTCAATGCAGGAGATACAGGTTCCATCCCTGGTCTGGGAAGGTCCCACATGCCTCGGAGCAACTAAGCCCATGCACCGTGCCATGACTACTGAGCCTGTGCTTGGAAGCCACAACTACTAAGCCCACATACCCCAACTCCTGAAGCCTTTGTGCCCTAGAACCTGTGCTCCATAACAAAAGAAGCCACCACCATGAGCAGCTCGCCGACCACAGCTAGAGAAAGCCCGTGCAGCAACCAAGACCCAGCACAGCCAAATAAATTAATAATTAAAAAAAAAACAACGGTAGATATGGAAAGTGCTCTCTCTTTTCTAATGACATAGATGATTTTTTTTTAAGCTTTTGACAAGGAGACTTTCCCATTCTGAGTTGTGTTTCACTGGGGAATAACAGGCTACCTGGCACCTTTTTTTGTAATTTATTTATCTGGCTGCATAGTTACCATACACAAGCTTAGTCGTTACACATCACACATGATCCTAATTCCCAGACCAGGGATGAAACCAGTGTCTCACGCATTGCAAGGCAGATTCTCAACCACTGGACCACCAGGGAAGTCCCCTGGCACCTTTCTTAAAAGGAGAGCATATTACTTGACCCAGAGCAGTTTCTGGGATCTGAATCATAGCTCTCTCACACAAGCTGGTTGTCATTGTTAACACACAATGGTGTAAAATTGCACCAGGGTGAGCCACAACCCAGAACAAACCGTCAGCTTCTAAAAAGGAAGATCAATTGTAACCTGATTTCTGAAACCCTCCCCAGCCCCTTCATGGCCATAAAAACTATTCTAGTAACAAAACAACAGGAAAATCCATCTTATGTGGGTCCAGGTGTCATAACACCAAGACAAGAGTGGAGTGAGACAGGCTTCAAAGGACTCTTACATCATGTAAGATGCTAAATGCTGAGGAGAGTCTAAGTAATCATGTTTGGTGCCCAACAGGCTCCCTTCTGAAATATGAATTCCAGGGAAGGTTTGCACCATTCATATTCAGGGGCAATAAGAAAACATTGTGGCCATCGTCCCTTCATGTATTCCACAGGGTACTCAATTCAATTCTCACTTCAGGCTTTCTGAAATGTCTCCTCTGTTAATATGTGGTGACCCTTAACTAGGCACAGGCAGAAATCGATCCGGAATCCACCACACGTTAACATACCTAACTGCATTATTAAAAAGATAATAATACATGAGAAATACCTTTCAGTGATCCTCAGGGGTCCCCAAACCAGGTAACATGGGTTCTATTCTCACTTTCCAGATACCCCATTACAAGTGCTACTCGGCAAGGGATCATACCAGCTCTACTACCATAAAATCAACACAATATGTAAAAAGTTCCATAGGAAATACACATCCAAGAAGCGCTAAGGGTAAAACGGACAATTCTACACAAGGGAAAAACAACAACACAAAGAGAACAGATTCCTTGTCATCCAAACTGCTTGCTCCTACCCAAAACAGCTCCCAGAATCCAAGCCTGCAAAGACTTCTCCCACCAGGCAGTCTGCCAACATAGCTTAACCCCATCTCCCTTTCTATCCTTCCTAAGTAACATTTCCTACTCCAACAAAATCCTTTTTCTTCCATTGTACATAATTCCATGAGTGAAGAGTGAACTTTCCTCTAGCACAGCCCTTTCTGAAAAAACCAACCTACCCTGCTCCTTACTATACATCCCTATTGTCCTGACTGCATCCTCACGGACAATTTTAAATGACTGAAAACTCAGGTTGATGAAGGTAAGACCACAAACAGGAGAACACAGGAAATCAACGCACTTCAAACTTTCATGATGCACAGAAACACACTGTATCACAACTCCTAATATACTCACACTTTCACGTGTGTATACTTGAAGCAGGTGTCCAAAAACAATACTTACCCTCCCTAGGTACAATGCACTAATATTTTCTATTCTACTTTACTTTTTCTTAAATGATGGCCATGATCCACTAAATTGATTTCCAACTAACCAATGGCACAGTTGCAATGGGAATTCAGTTTGAACTGTATGTAAACCTTACCAGTGCCTTCCACAAGCTGCTACTGAGCCCTTGAAAAACCCAGCAGAGAGCAGACACACTAACCAACCACAACCAAATAGGCAGTGCCCATCTTCTGTCCAGCAACCCCACAAGTATCTCCCAACCTTCCAGGTTTTCCCCAGTAACCCAGTGACTCCATCATATGCTATTTTATTAACCTCTTTATAAATTCAGTCCATGAATCTCTTAAGGTGGCAAAATTCATTTACTGCCCACCATGTAAAGCAGTATTTCCCTTCTGTCCGCAAGCCTGTTCTCAAGCTTGAAGAGAAGAAAGCCTTCCATGAGCCCACAATTAAACGAACAAGTTGGTATTCCGCATGCCTTTGTCGTCTATTTTTTGGGTAACATACAGGAGTTATGCACACGCGCAGACACACACACCCCCACCCCCCTCTCTCTCTCATCTTTCCAGTCTTAATCCCTGGCAGATGCAGCCTCGGGTGAAATGAGAAACCAGGGAACCCCCTGGAGCCGGGGGAGCCACTCATCGGCATGACCGTGAAAGCGGTGGGCTCACTCTCCAAATCAGAGAAGCGCCTGGCAAAAGAGCCACAACGTCATCTCAAGACCCAAGTCGGGAAAGGAAAGGGAGAAGGAGAGAAATAAGACAAACCAGAGGAGCCGCGCCAGACTGATCGGCCTAGGCCACCTCGTGAAGCCTGGCGGCAACCCGCCCCAGCCCTAGAAAAAGCAGGTGAGCGCGGGCCAGGGGCGCGGGGTCTCAGAGGCCCCAGAGAGCGGGGCCGCCCTCGGAGAGTGGGAGAGAGCAGGGTCCGGGTCAGAGGTCTCCCTCCCCGTAGGGACCCTTTGCCCCTGGAAGGCCCACGATCCCCGCACTCCGGCCCTTCCTCACCCACCCCGGGGGAGCGCGCCACGGCTCCAGCCGGGAAGAAAGGAAGACGGGAAGCAGAAAGTCAGGAGCGTGACGTCCCTTCCCCCCAGACACACTCCATACCGCCTTCGCCGCCTAGGAATATCCCGCCGCGGGCCCCACTGGCCCGGCGCCGCCTTCCCCCCCACGCGGCCTCTCGCTCTGCGCCTGCGCGGCGGACCCAGCCGGGAGGGCGGTGATCTGAGGGTGCGCGCGCGCCTTGCGTGTCCTGGCGTGGGGGTGTGGCCTGCGCGGCCCCGCCCCTCCTCCTGCTCCCCCTCCCTCCTCCCGCTCCCCCTCCCCCAGACACTGCCGCGGCCGCCGCAGGAGCCCGGAGCTCCTACCGCCCAGCGACTCCCCCTCCCCCTCCCCCAGCCCCGCCCCGCCCCAACCCGGGGCTCGGAGCCGGAGCCGAGTCTGCGCCTGGGGGTGAGTACGCGACCCTTCCCCAGCCCCGTCTCCTTTCTTTTGAGGATCCCACCACCACCCTAAAGAAAAACCCCGATCTCAGCTGCGCGTCCCCTCCCTTTCAACCTCCTGCGGGACCCAGAGGTGCCCGGGGCCCGCGGGACCCAGGGGTGCCGCGCGGTGCCCCCAATCCCGGCACCATCCTGAGCCTATCGTGTGAGTCCTCCGACCCCTGCCTGGGGTCCAGAGGTACACCGCCCTCTGTCCCCACCCCTCGAGAGATCCGAGGGGTGGGACCTCCGCCCCCGGCCCCCTAGCACCACTCTCCTCCCCACCTGCCCGGTCCAGGTGCGCCTCCCCTCCGCGCCCCTCCGGGGTTCCAGCTGCGCCGGATCAGCCCGCCGCCGCGGTAGGGAATCTGCCGCCCCCGCCCCCGAGTTCTGGATTCCAGGGTCGCCAAGTCCAATGCCCTCGGCGTCTTTTTATCTTTTCCCCGGCTCCAGGGGCCGAGTACCCCCGAAGTCGGCCCGGGGCAGGGGCTTCAGGCTCGGGCAAGGGCAGGGTTCGCGAGAGCTGGCGCGAGGCCGGCCGCTGTCCTCGGCCGGTCTGGGGACTGGTCGGACGGCTGGGGAGGCGACTGGCCCCGGGAGCGTGTCCTCTCCTTGCGCCCCACACAGTGCAGTTCATTCATGAGCCGCCCGGGCCTGCGTTGGAGGGTGCGGTGGAGAAAGGATTGGTTCGCGGAACCGGAGAGGGGCAAAGGCCCTGCTGGGGGGAGGGGGCGTGCTTTGTCCCTAACCCTCCTTAACCTCCTAGGGAGGACAGTCCCAAAGCTTTGGCGCCTTCTTCCCCCAAAAGATAAGGACCCTTGGGAAGTGGAGAGGAGAGGTCAGAGGGCCGGCTGCCCTTGCGGCTCTGTGCTGCCACCTGCCTGGGTCCCTTGGGTGGAGGACTGGCCGCTCCGCACTCTACTTTCCTGGAAGGGGGCGAGGGGGTTGGGGGGTGCACAATGGGGAGGACCAGAACTTCCGTACCTAAGACCACTCTCCAGCCTCTCCCTGGGTCTGCATCCCCAGCCCCTCCTGAGGAGGAGTCCCAGGCACGTGTGAGGAGGGGAGTGGCCCTCCCAGCGGGGTCTATCAGCAGGGATGTACTGGCGGCGTGACTATCCTCCAGGGTACCAGAGGGTCCAGGCCCTGGCATGCCCCAGGCGGCACATGCTGGGACCTGCTGTTGGGTCTTGGCCTCTGGTTGGGTGGGGAGGGATGTGGCAAGGCAGAAGGCAGATGGTGAGTAGGGAAGAAGCCCCTTTTAGACATCTTACAAGTTCCCTCCAATTATAACAGTCTTGGAGATGTGGGTTCAAATTCCAGCTCTGCCAATCTTTAGCTGTGTGACCTTGACAAGTTACTTAACTTCTCTGAACCTTAGTGTCAATTTAAAAAGTATGCTCACAAAATAAATAAATAAATAAAAAGTATGCTCACTACCACCTCCTTACAAGATTAATTATGGGGATCAATCTAGATAGTACAGGTAAAGAGCCTGGCACCCTGCCTGGTAGTTGATCAATAACGAGCTCTTCTCTCTGAACTTCTGACCCATCCTGGTGTATCATCACCCTCCCATGCTCCCCCACCCCCACCCCCCACCCCGGCCAGCCTGCTGGGGATGGATCAGTTTGTTTGAAGAGTTTAGAAATATTCCCCTGTCACTCACTGGCTGAGTCCTGAAAGCAGTCTAAGCTCTTAAGTCTGGACAAGAAGCCCAGCTAGACTGAGGAGTTTTATTTTGATCTGTACCAGTTCTCCACTAAACCAATCCCTTTCATTCTACACTTTATTGATAACAATAGCTAATTTTTGTTTTAGAATCCATTTACGCCTTTAACTGTACTAAGAGCTTCACCTAAATCATCTTGTGTAATTCGCAAAACAACCACGTGACTGAATTATTATCCCCATTTATAGATGAGGGAACCAAGGCCCAGGGTGGTGAGGTAATGTGCTCAGGTCAGAAGCCATTATCTGTCTCATCCTAGAGCCCATGCTCTTAGCCAACAGGCTCTGTTGCCTGTCCCCTCCACCTGCCTCAGAACTCAAAATCACAAACCCAGGGAGCTAGAAGCAAGAGGGAAGGCAAACAGGTAGAAATAGGGTGTGGCATTTCTCCAGAGCTGTAACTGACAATCCCCAGCCCCCAGCCTCCTGATGGAAGTGACTCCTCTGTTAGCTGAGGCCGCAAAGTGCTGTAGTTAAAAGCATAGACTTGAGCCAGGTTGCCTAAGTCCATATCCAGATCTATCACAGACTAGCTGTGTGTCATTGGGAAAGTGATATACCCTCTCTGAACCTCATCGTCCTCCTAAGGTTGTGATGAGGAGTATATGAGATGATATTTGTAAAGCACTTGAAACAGTGCTGGCATAAAATAGGAATTAAAAAGGTATTTGATAAATGCATTCTTTTCCTACTACTTTTATCCTCACTTGTGGATACATTTTTACCCCTATCTCAGAAGTTGGTAGGGATGGAGTGAGGATATTAATATCTATTTGTTACAGAGTGAAAGACTGAGGCCCAGGTTACATAGTAACAAAACTAGTCTCCATCTTTATCTCCTCCCAACAGACCACACTGCCTTCCTATGATCCCAAGTCCTAAATTAAATCTTCCCTAGTAACTCTTTAAGAAAAAAACTTTTAATTTATAGCTTCCTAAACTCCCCCCCCCCCCCCAGCAACATGCACACACTTCTTGATGATAAAATAACCTTCAGTGAGCTAGAAATAAAATCCTCCATCATTCTCCCTACACCTTTCCAGCTAAAGCCTCAGTGTCAGACCAGAGAAATTCTGGGATACCACTGGCTCAGACAACCCTGTAGAGTGGATGAAATGTCCCTCTCTCCCCCAAATGTTCTGCCTCAGTCTCTTCCCTTCTCTCAGCTGCTCTCTGTGAAGGCTTTGAGAGCAGCTGCCCAGGGTGAAATTCAGCCCAGCAACCCCGCCTCCACAATTAAGAGCTTGGAGTAACCCAGTCGGAGAGCTGGCAAGCTGAGCCACCAGCCCTGGCTCCACCCTTTCCTGCCCTGTGACCTCCCTGTGAGTGGCTTCTCCTCCCGGGTCCCTGCTTCCTCCCCTGCCGATGGGGAGTGTGCCCTGCTTACTTCAGGGTGCAGGTGGGAAGAGCGGTGCAACTGAGGAGGGAGTGATTTGTGACTCTAAAGAGGGAGGTGGCAGATGGACGTGGTGACTTCGGTTACTGAAGCACAGACCTTGACCCTCACTACTCTCCTGGGTTCCCTTCTGTAGGAGCTCCCAGAATGTTCCACCTTCCTCCGAATGGAGAGGCTAGAAGGGGGGGCATGTAACTCTAGGGGTTTGTACCCATTACACTCTGACCTGGGGGAGCCTTGGAATTTCAGAGACAAACAGGCAAGGAGTATGTGTGGGCTGGATTGATTTTTGAAATGTGTTTGAGTTGGGAGTTAGAGGTGGGGAGACTAGTATAGAGGGCCCCCCTCCCCAATTATTACAGCCCTAAGATACCTATACCTACCTTTAACCTTTCCTGGGGCTTTTTGTATTTACATACCCAGGCTCCCAGACACACCTGCATACACACCTCCACTTAGACACTAACAACTCTCTTCATTTCCAAAGACAGCTGTGTAGTCACCCAGCTCCCCACCTCCACACACACAGATACACATATCAACACAAGTTTTACACACCTAAACACACATTCTCTCAGTGCTCTGGTGTTCCCTAGCCAGAGAACACATAATGAGCATTCACAAAGCTTCTGCAGCATCCTGTTCTAAGCATGTCAGAAAAGCATCAAGGTGCCCTGAAAAGTGTTCAGGCTTTAAAAAAGAAGTTGACCTAGGTTTGATGCCCAGGTCCATTATTTTATGAGCAGTGTGACTTTGGGAAACTTACTTAACTTCTCTGAGTCCTATGCCCTCATCTTAAAATGGGAATGACATTCCAACTCCAAAGAGTTAATGATTAAATGAAAAATGTATGTCTTCTTGAAACATTGGGCACTCTATACATGGCACCTGCTACAGTTACTGAATTAATTTTTTTTTTTTTTTTTTTAAGGCAACATGGGCTGGAAAGGAAGAGGGAGGACATACAACACAGGGCAGTTATTCCCTTAGCCTTCTTAACCCAGGCTTTTCAGTCCCTGGAACCAAGTGAGACACACAGACAACCCCAGCTTCTCCTCTGGTGCCTCTTGCCCTGCAGTTGAAATGTTAGGAAGAGGCAGCTGAAAATCTGGGATTGGTGGGTGGGCAGGGGAAACTTTCTGAGCCACCCAGGGGGCTAGGGGATGCTTGCTCCCAGAGTTGCAGTCACCCATCCCAGATTTGTTGTTCTCTTTCTTTGTCTGGTTTCCTTTCTTCCCTGGGGACCCCCCCCCCACAAAGCAGAGCTTGTGTTGTCAGCAGAAGGGGCCCCCAGGGGCCCTCCTGTAGGGCGGGGGGTGGGGCCACGAAGCCGCGCCCACACATCTCCTCCACCCCGGGAGCCTCCCCAGAGCCCTGCCCAGCTGGTCCCCAGGCACTTCCAGAACCCAGGCATCAGGACTAGCTGCCCCTTCCCTCCTCCTCCCCCCCACCCGTCCACTGGGACCGTTGAAGGCTTGAAAGCCTGGCAGTGTCAGGGAAGCAGGCCAGAGGGCACTTCCCTGGCTGCAGGGAGCTTGGGCTGGTTAAGAGGCCCCTGGCTCATTCTTCCTTCCTTTGCCAATCAATGGAAAAGCTCGCTGCAGGGCACGGCATTCCCAGCCTGCCCTGCTCTGGGGGCAGGAGCAGGGCACGCTGGGAATCGTAGTCCTTACAACTCAGGTGCAGAGAAAATTGGAAAGAGATGAGGAAACTGGAGGGGAGAAAGGTGTAGCTGCTGCCATGGCCCAGGAAAAAGAATGAGGGTAAACAGGTGTGGCTGGGCTGAGTGAGACAGGTGGCGCAAATGCAGAAGTCCTGCTTTTTAACAGACTTCCCACCGACCCCATCCTCAGACCCCTACTCTGAGGACAGAGGGTCAACTTTAAAGTTAAATATCTCACTTTGAAGCCAGTTATACTGGAAAGGTGGTTAACTGAGTTGAAAACTGAGCAGATAAAACCATGCCATTGTTCTAACAGGGGTAGGAAGAGACAATCAGGGTCAGGTAACTGGCTCCTGACCCATCCTCCCCTGGCCTGGAGACCCTTCCACTTAGTCTTGGATCTTCAGACCTAAGACCCCTCTCCATCTTCCCTCAGATTCAGCTCTGCCCCCTGCCTGAGACAGACAGAGATACAGAGACAGAGAGAGCCAGTTTGTGTTTGGAGAGAATGGGTGTGTGTGTGTATGTGTGTATATGGACGTGGTGAGAGGTAAATAGCTAGAGACTCAGAGACATCTTCCAGCTTAGAAAAACCAGTCGCCCCAGTCCAGACCCAGGCTGAGTTCCCCAGACCCAGAGCCCAAAAGCCAGGGAAAGTAAGGCCGTGTGACTCAACCCTCCCTTCCTGGGCCCTTATCTCCAGAGGCCAGAGCTTCCATCCACCCAGGCAGCCCGGTGATCTGTCCTCACTGTCCCCTCCCTACGCCCACCCTGCTGAAGCCCCAGGCAGAACCGTGAAGGGGACAGGGGCTGAGCCTGGCTGACCGCTCCGCCCTCTGCCCAGGAGAACCATGAGGCAGTAGCAGCCATGCTGCCCTTCCTGCTGGCCACACTGGGCACCATGGCCCTCAACAACAGCAACCCCAAGGACTACTGCTACAGCGCCCGCATCCGCAGCACCGTCCTGCAGGGCCTGCCGTTCGGGGGCGTCCCCACCGTGCTGGCTCTGGACTTCATGTGCTTCCTTGTGAGTGCCCACATGCCCCCCTCCACCCTTGGCACCACACCCTGCATCACAGCTGGCTAACACCCGCCACTCTAACCACTCCCCCACCTGCCCCTGACTCCCCACGTGTGGCTGCAGGTGGGAATCCCCATCACCCAGCCCAAGTCCAGCCTCGGACCTTCATCCCACCCAGAGTCATCCTTTTCTCAGACAAAAATCCTGCCCCTCTGCCCTGCCCTCCTAGCTAGTCCAGGGGGTGAATGGCCTCCCCTCCTGCCAACCACCCCCTCCTTCCTCAGGCACTGCTGTTCTTGTTCTCCATCCTCCGGAAGGTGGCCTGGGACTACGGGCGGCTGGCCTTGGTGACAGATGCAGACAGGTAAGGCTCTGGGACCCTCCCCTTACCCCTACACACAGGCTGGTGTGCGCACTCGCACGCCCACACACACACATGCACACATACCTTGTCCACGCTCCTCAGGGATAGGAGGAGAGTCAGCCCACTCTCATCCTCTTTGGTGGGGGCGGCGGGGGTGGGGATGAAGAGGGACCGGTCCCAGAGCGGGCATGCGGGCACCGGGGCCCACAGCTGGGCCTTGGTCCCTCGCCAGTCCCTGGAGACCCATCCCAGCCCCCGCTAACCCTGTCTGTTCTCTGTCCCCAGGCGCCGGCGGCAGGAGAGAGACCGAGTGGAACAGGAATAGTATGTGGGGCAGCAGCCCCCTCGCCCCCACTAAACCAGCTTTCCTTTTTCTTCTCTTTCATGCTTCTCTTCCTACCACGTTGCCGGTGTCTCTTTTCCGTTTTCCCCTCTGCAGGCTCGTGTTCGGATTAACGCAGGTGGTGTGCTTCGCAGAGCAGGGGGCTCCCCAGCTTGTCTCTGCCTCTCTCCCCCGTCTCTCCCTCCGGCTCCTGGCCTGGGAGAAGTGGCTCCCTGTGTGCCCCGCGCACGTGGGCGTCCACCACCCCGGTTGGCTGGGGCGGAGGAACCATCTTCCTTGGGAACCCACCCGACAGTCACCCTGTTGGTTGCAGAGACAAGATTGGGTGTCTCCAGTGGCTTCTCATCCCCTAACAGCTAGTTCTTCTTATTCCAGGGTTCCCCGCTCACCTGCTCTGGAGGCCTGGGAGGGGGGCGGCCAGAGAAGCTCTGAGCGTGGCCCTCTGTGTCCGTCACCGTCTCTGTCTATAGGCCTGGCATTGGAGTTGCGGCAGCTGCTGGGGTCAGGGAAGGGGGAGGGTGGGGGACACCTCCCAGCCTCCCTAGCCCCCGGCCCTTCTGGGGTTCTCTTGGTCCAGCCTGTCCTTCCCCATCACCACGTGCCCCCCCCCTCACCATTGCCCTTTGCCCAGGGTGGGCTCTGCTCCCCCAGCCCCCGCTGGTCAGCTCCAGAACTTCAGGGCCCTGCTGACTTCCTTTGTTCAGCAATCATGGGGTGCTGATGAAGACTCCCCCTCCCACCCTTCCCCCATCCCTGCATCAGTGCCCCCCACATCCCCCCGGGGCCCCTGAGGGTAAGGTGCGGGTTCAAGGGAGGCAGAGAGAGGGCAGTCACTCTTGCACGCTTCTGCCTCTGAGCATTCTGTGCCTTGTCTGGAGCTCTGGAGTGGGAGCCCACCCACTCTCCCCGGCTCCCCAGGAACTCAGACTCACCCCCCTTTCTGATCTCTCGCCTCCCCACCCCCAGTGTGGCCTCGGCTATGCACGGGGACAGTCACGACCGGTATGAGCGTCTCACGTCTGTCTCCAGCTCCGTCGACTTTGACCAAAGGGACAATGTGAGTGTCCTCCCCCCAGCTTCTCAGCACCCCCTCCTCCAGGGCACGTGGGCTCAGCAGCCTTGGCTTCAGGTGATATGGAGTCAGGGGTCTATGTGATGGGGCCTTCTGCCCAGCAAGGGTGATGCTCATCCGAGAGCCACAAGGTCGCCCCCAGACCCAGAACTCGGGGCTCTGTCTTCCACGGCAGCCTCCAAACCAGCAGAAGTTGAACATCTGTGGTTTCTAAATGTCATTTTCCCCAGTAGAGTTCTGTACCCCTCTCCAGTGATCAATCCTAGGGACCTCTTTTCCTTAGACATTTTCCTGGAAGTAATCATGAACCTTCCAGGCCTGCTTAGCAAAACATGCAGAATCCATTGTGCTGCTCAGAGGTTGTAGGCTGGTGGCCCCTGGCAATCTGGGGCCAGCTGACCTGCTTGTAGATTGGACTGAGGGGCGGGGCCCCTGTAGACAAGGCATGTACTTGGGGAGGCATAGCAGACCCCAGGCCCCTTTAGATCAGACCCAACACTCTGGCATTACCTGTCTGGCCCCGTGTCATTCTGCCAGGGTGAGAACTCTAACCCTGGTCAGAACTCTAATCCTCAGGCTATAGGGTGGCCCTGGTCAGTCCAGCTTAGGCTGGGGGCCCCGGGAGCAGCAGCTCCTGTGGCCCCCGTAGCAGAAGAAGCCTGTCAGCTTCCTGAGTTGGATTCATACTGGTAAGTGACAAAGCAGAGGTATCACCCCTCCCAGCCAGAGCTGTCCAGATGGTCCCCAGACTTAGGTGATGTTGGCAACAGATAGCACGGTCCTGTATCTTGGCTGGAAGTCTCCCAGTAGGAAGTTGGGTCAGGGTCTCTCTGCCCAGCCTTTCCCCACATAGCCCCACCCTGCCCTGAGCGGGGTCTCCTACTGAAGACAAGCCTGGGGGCTGGAGAGCAGGAGATCACAGCTCACAGTGACCCTGGGATGGTCCCTCTGGGGTATTCTTGGGGTTTCCCAGGTGCTGCTAGTGGTAAAGAACCTGCCTGCCAATGCAGGATTCACAAAAGATGCAGGTTCGATCCGTGGGTCGGGAAGATCCTCTGGAGAAGGAAATGGCAACCCGCTCCAGTATCCTTGCCTGGAAAATTCCATGGACAGAGGAGCCCAATGGGCTACAGTCCATGGGGTCCCAGAGCGTCAGACACGACTGAGCAACTGAGCACACAGAAGGTAGGTGGCAGGACCGTGGGCAGTGTGGCCCACTCCTCTGCTCTTGGCAGCCACGTTGCAGACTCTCCACATCGCAGAAGCTGCAGGTCTGAGGTCCCTTCCTCGGACCCCGATCCCCACCCATCCCCACCCTGGCCCACACAACTGCAGGACCTTCTCTCTGGTTCCGCTGCCCTTGGGTATTTGCGGGGACCTGCAATCAGAGCCCAGGAGTCCACAGGTGACCCCATGTGGCCTTGGTCCTTCTTCCTCCCTGAGATTGGGCGACCCTCCTCGCCCCTCTCTGGGATGAGCTGGTTTCTGTGTGGGCTGTGGGAGCTGTGGGAAGGTGAGCCACAGCCTGGAGGTGGTCACGAGATTGGGGTCGGGGAAGGAGGGAGGCTAGAAGGGGGAAGGGAGGCTCGGGGGTGGCGGGGGATGGTGGGATGGGGACAGCAGCTGACAGCCCTCTGCACCCCCCAGGGTTTCTGCTCCTGGCTGACAGCCATCTTCAGGATAAAGTAAGTGAACAGTCTTCAAGCTCTAAAGAAAGAGAGAAACAACAGACCTGTCATCTCCCTACCAAGTCCAGAGGCCGGCATCTCTGAGGGCCTTAGCGCTCCTAGCCAAGCCAGCACCCCCCTCCCTGCTCCGGGGGCCCAGGCCCCTGCTGTTCCTCTGGGCTGGCCTCACTTTACCCCCCAACAGTCTCCTGTGCCCCACCGCCCCTGCCTGGAGGGCCTGCTCTGCCCTCAGCTCTCCCCGCCCCTGCCGCCCTGTGCAAGCAGGGGCTGGCGCTGCCACCTCAGAGCCATGTGCAGCCAGCGGGTGGGGGCAACAGGCAGGCTGGGGGCAGCCAGCCAGCTGCAGGCAGGAGCCAGTATTCCTGCAGGCAGAAGTCAGGAGATGGAGCCAGAGTGCGGCAGGCAGGCAGTGAGCCTTGAGAGAGGCAGGAAGCCGGGACAGGTCAGCACCGCCACCGCCCTGGCTCTTGGGCCCCCAGGGCTCCCCAAATCTAAGGGGGAACACCACTAAGGCACCACTGCTTCCCAGACCTCCCTCCGCCCTCCTGCCTCTGTCTCCTCCTGCCTCTGTCCTCATCCACCCTTCTCGGTTGGTCCTCTCCCTTTCGTTTCTCCCCACCCCTTGCTGCTCTTCCTCTCTGCAGTCTGCCTTCTTTTTCTTCTCTCTGTCTCTCTCCCCCAACCCCTCTCTTCTCCTCTCTTTTCTCTTTCCCTCCCCTTCTCCCTGCATCCTTCCTTCTTCTCCCTCCCCTTCCCTCTCCCTCCTCTCTCCCCTCCTAGGACATGGGGGACCCAGAGCCCCCCTCCCCTCTTTCGACCCCATCCTGCTGCCGGATCAGCCAGGGCTAGGGTGGATGTGGGCTGAGGTGGGCCAGGGCAGATGAGCCGTGGCCCCTCCGGCACGCTGGTCCTCAGCGCATCCCCCTGTCCCCATGCCCGCAGGGATGACGAGATCCGGGATAAATGTGGAGGCGACGCCGTGCACTACCTGTCCTTCCAGCGGCACATCATCGGGCTGCTGGTGGCCGTGGGTGTCCTCTCTGTAGGCATTGTGCTGCCCGTCAACTTCTCAGGGGACCTGCTGGGTCAGTGAGGGCTAGGATGGGCGCAGTGGGAAGAGGAGGGGATGGAAGGGGACGTGCCCTGATCCCTCCGTCATCCTCTCCCTCGTCCCACCCCCCAGAGAACAATGCCTACAGCTTTGGGAGAACCACCATTGCCAACTTGAAATCAGGGTAAGAGTGGGAAGCTGGTCAAGCGAGGCCTGGGTCTGCGGGCAGAGTCTGGGCAGGAATGGGGAGCAAGGAAAAAGGGGGGTGTTCGGGGGAGAGGTACTGAGGCTGCAGAGATGACGGTGGGGCCTTGAGAGCTTGGGATGGAGCAAGAAGGAGAAGATCCCAGGGAGGACTGGCTGGTGGTGGCTGGAGGGCAGTGTACCCAGCAGGGAAGGCGTGAAGAGATGACCTCTTGGGGACAGTGCGGTTGGAATGGGACAGTCTCGGGGTCTAGAGGATGTGGGGTGTGGGGCCTGCCTTGGGAGGGTGTCAGAAGACCCGAGTCTCTAAAGGGGCCCTGCACCAGGGTTGTTGTTTTTGGTACTTATTTATTTTTGGCTGTGCTGGGTCTTCATTGCTGCGAGAGGGCTTTCTCTGGTGGCGGCGAGCAAGGGCTACTGTAGTTGCTCTGCGGTGGCGTCTCTTGTTGAGGAGCGCGGGCTCTAGAATGTGGGCTCAGTAGGTGTGGCGCACTTGCTTAATTGCCCTGCAGGGCCCACAGCATGTGAAATTCTTCCCAGAGCGGGGATCGAACCGTGTCCCCTGCGCTGGCAGGCGGATTCTTCACCACTGGACCACCAGGGGAGTCCACCAGGGTTTCATGAACACTGGCAGGTTGGGGGTGTTTGAGAGTGTTCCCAGCCCCGGTGACCCCACTCACCCCTCTGTCCCGCCAGGAACAACCTGCTATGGCTGCACACCTCCTTCGCCTTCCTGTACCTGCTGCTGACCGTCTACAGCATGCGCAGACACACCTCGAAGATGCGCTACAAGGAGGACGACCTGGTGAGTGCAGCAGAGCCAGGCCCACCCCCCAGCCCACCCTCCAGGGACTCTTCCTGTCTGAGGTGTGGTCAGCCCCTGGGTGAGGCCAGCTGGCTTTGAATCCTGGCTCAGCAGCCCAGGAGCCCCCATCCTGCCAGTTAAGTCACCTCCTCCAGGCTCAGTCCCCTCCTCTGTAGGAGGAGAGAACGGTCCCTCTCCCAGGGTGGGTGCGGTGAAGTGAGGCGGTGCATAGAAGGCCCTGGGGCAGGAAATGACTGTGGGAGTGATTGTCCCTCTTCTCCTATATTTATTCCCCAAACCAGTACTGAACACGCACTCCATGCCACCCGGGCTGGGGCCTCCCTGAGGATCTGCGAGTGGCACCCGCTCCACGCCCCCAGAAGCCCTCAGCGGGCAAGAGGCCAGGGGGCTTTCACTCTGCTCACTGATTTCTATTAGAAACACTGCCCCTGGCTTATCCCGAGGTCTGCTCCTACCCACCTGCCCCTCTCTGCTCCCCCGTTCCCCACCCTCTCTCTGAGGGTCAAGCCTCAGGAAGGCAAACTGGCCCCCTTCACTCCCCAGGTGAAGCGGACTCTCTTCATCAATGGAATCTCCAAATATGCAGAGTCAGAGAAGATCAAGAAGCATTTTGAGTGAGTAGCTCCTCCCCCCTCCCCAACCCCAGGACCTGTGGACCCTTCTTTGCCTTCTTCCAGCTCCAAGAGCATCATCAGAGGCCTCTCTCTCCAGGGGGGGGTTAGGGGTCTGTGGTGCAGGGTAGGGAGTTATGCTAAGGAAGAATTCTCCGACTCCAAGGTGGTCTAGCAGTTGGGCTGGACTTCAGGTCCCTCAAAGAGCTGGAGAAATACTTGAAAAGTGAGTCCCTGGGCCTTTCCTCCTCCTGGCTTGAACCAGCTCATGGTTTGTGTACCCCGGGTCCACAGGCCCTTGAGGATTGGGCCTTCTCAGAATTGTGCGTGCTGTTCTAGAGACTGTGTGCACGCGGACTGGCAGGGAGAAGGGTCTCAGCCTTCAGTGCATCCTCAGGGAGCCCAGGAGAGCTGGGCTGCATGTTCTCTGAGGTGCTTTTCAGCCAGAAGTCTGTCTTAGTAAAGCAAAGGAAATCCACCTCCAGTGGCCAGAACAGTCTGTATACAGCATCTGTCCATCTGTCCACTCAGCGGATGTTCTCAGGCACGCTGAGGTCCATGTGGTGGCCTGGGGACTACAGAAATGAATGCAAGACCATCGAGTTCTCAGGGCTTAGCAGTGCAGAGGCCAGCTTTAGGGGCCAGTCCATGGTCTCCTTAGAGATTGGTCTGGGGACAGTATTAGGAGTTGGTCGGTGGTCCTGACGAGGGCCACTGGTGGTCTGGATCAGGGCTTGGTCTCTAGTGAGGATCAGGACTTAGTGAGGTCGGTTGGCCTGGATGAGCAGTCAGCTGTTAGGATGGGATTGTGGTCGGATCCCAGGCCTCTGTGTTACAGAATGACTGGTTTGTGACCGGGGTTTTTGAGTGAATCCTCTTTTTTATTCAACGTGCATTTATTGGTCCCCTTCTGTGTACCAGGCATAAATCAATTAGAAACAGGTCCTGCCCTCCCATAGTTTACAGAACAACAGCTATAATTAGCTCATCAATCATTGGTCAGTATGAGAGAACAATTTGGGGTCCCATCTGGAGTTCAAGCTGTACTCAGCGTTAGGGGGCAGGCTGGGTCAAGATTAAGGACAGTGTGTGCTGAGAATTAAGTGACATCTTAATGTTACTGTCCAAATGGAGTCAGCTGTCAGCTTATACAGACAAGTCCTCTAGTAACTTGTCTATACAAGTATCTTTTTTTTTTTAAGGAGATAGCTCTTTTTTTTTTTTTTTAAATTGACCCTTTCTTTTATTTATGTATTTATTTGGTTGCACGGGGTCTTAGTTGTGGTATGTGGAATCTAGTTCTCTGACCAGGGATGGAACCCGAGCCCCAGGCATTGGGAGCGCAGAGTCTTAGCCATTGGACCACCAGGGAAGTCCCAGTAACAGGTATCTTTTGAGCATCTTGTGTTACACTGGAGCAGGAACCTGGGAGTATGGCAGAAAACCTGCCCTCATCTGCTTATATTCTAATAGGGAGAACCAGATGGCAAAGAAATGACCTTGGCAGGTAGGGGTGGGTACCTAGAAGAAAACCAGAGCAGGCAGAGGGGCAGATCGAGGGGTCATGGAGGGTTGCTGTTTCCGATGGGGTGGGCGGCGGGGGCTCTGACAGGGTGGCCTGAGAACAGAGCCCTGTGCGCAGTGAGGGAATGAACCCTGGGAGTTGAGCATCCATGGGTCCAGCACACGTTTGTCCTACACCTACTATGAGCTTCGTCCCAGGGAGACAAAGAAGAGCCAGGCTTGAGTCATGTCCGTGAGGAACTCACAGTCCAAGATGTCTGTTTCAGGGGTCCGTCTGTGGTATTGTTTAGGAGACAGCCCGACTAAAATTGGCGGTCATTGGCAAAAACCATCCCAATCAATATTATGAAGTTAATTATCCTCCCATTAAAATAAATAAATTTATTTTTAAAAATAAAATAAAACTAACGGTCAGGGGGACTTCCCTGGTGGTCCAGAGGTTAAGAATCCGCCTTCCAGTTCAGGGGACGGAGGTTCAATCCCTCACTGGGGAATTAAGATTCCACGTGCTATGGGGCAACTAAGCCCATGCACCATAACTGGAGAGCCCTCATACTACACTGCAACAAAGACTCGATGCAGCCAAATAAATACATAAATAAAAATAATGTAAAAAAGTCTAGCGATCAGCCTATAAGCAGGGGCTGGGGAGACTGCAGTCCTCGTTGGCGTTTTTAGCGTCATGGTGAGCATTATTTCACTGACCCATCCATTCAGCACAGCACAGTGGGTGTTTGCTGAGCACCTACTATGCGAAGGCTGTTGATTATGTGAGGGCTGTTGACCCAGCACCTGGGTACGTGGTGCTGAGCAGGAGGCAGCCCTTGTCCTTGTGGAGCCCCTGCTAGTTGTCAGTACCCACCAGGGTCTGGGTTCCAGGCCTGGGGTCTGTCTGGATTGGAGGACTAACCCAGAAGAATCAGGGGAGGACCTGTGTGCAAAATCAGGGAACCTGTGTGGTAGGGATTAGGGGATTAGAGATTAGCTGGGTGAAAATGAGGATTTAGCCTGCCACAGGGCTGACAGCCCTTCCGAAGAGGAACCTGAAATGGTTTGAGCAGCGGCAGTTCCAGGGGGCTTCCCAGGTGGCGCAGTGGTAAAGAATCTGCCTTCCAGTGCAGGAGATGCAAGAGACTTGGCTTCAATCCCTGGGTGGGGACGATCCCCTGGAGTAGGGAATGGCAACCCATTCCAGTGTTCTTGCCTGGGAAATGCCATGGACAGAGAAGCCTGACACGCTGTAGTCCGTGGGGTCGCAGTGTGCCGGACACAACTGAGCACACACCCACTATTCGTATCCTACATCCTGTGTCAGGGGAAGAGTCCGGAGCCTCCTGGGAAGTGCCTTTTAAGGACGCCATCCCAGATTTAAGTTGCCAAATTCTCATGGGCTTGTGAGGTCCATCTTGTTACTTTAGAATCATGTCTCCACATCTTTAACACTTGGTATTTCCTTCTTTAAATATTAAACAAACCAAAAAAAGGCAGGACCTCTTATCTAGATTAGGGATTAGGATCAGGGAGCAGTGTGTGATCAGGATGAAAACGGAAGTGTTCCTCCATGCAGGCTGTAAGCCTCCCTCAAGCCCTGCTGGGTACCAGCTACTGAGAGTCTGTCTGGTCAGTCTCAAGTCAAGGTGGAGTCAACCTTGGCTCATGGTTAGAGGTCAGTCTTGGGTCTCGGTTATGGGTCAGTTGGGTCAGGATAAAGGATCAGTCTCTGGTCAGTGTTTAGAGGTCAGTCTCAGGTCAGGTTTCAGGATCAACCTCTGGTCATTCTTGCGCCAGAGACCATTCTGTAGCCCAGGGCTATGGGTTAGTTAGGATCAGTCAATGGTCACGGCTCAGTGCTGAACTCAGGGTCACCAGGTCTCCTGGGAGCAGGGTTAAGAGAACGACCGTAGCTAAAGGCAGTTTCTCTGCACGTAAAATCCCCAGCCCCACACAGGCATCAGACCACAGCTGTGATGTCCCCAGCACTCTGTGAGTACGCGCTCTCATCTGGGTCCATGCCCAGGCTAACCTGTGCACGCTCCCCCCCGATGTGGATAAACAGGAGGAGCAATTTCAAAGTTTTATTCTTGGGAATTGTCGTCTTTGCAGACTCAGAAAGAGGGAGCTTGAATTGGGGCTGTGTGTCTTGAAAGGTGATGGGGTCATGGAGGAAAGTTGGGGACAAGGGAGGGACAGGGTCCCTGCCAAGGGTGATAGTGGACTGTGTTTCAGGGAGGCCTACCCCAACTGCACGGTTCTGGAAGCCCGCCCATGTTACAACGTGGCTCGTCTGATGTTCCTCGATGCAGAGAGGTAGTGGGGCTGGGGGTGGGAGGGCGACATTGGAGGGCCCCCTGCCCACTGTGGGGCGCATCTTGGCTGCCACTCAGGAGTCTGGCTCCCCTTCCAGTTGTTTCCCAGGGCGTTTGATTTTAATTCACCCCCGGAGCGCCTGTCAGTTCAGCTCTGGAAAGAGCAAGTCCTGGAGGTTAGAGGAAGGGGTTCCACTGTCCCTCCCCCACTCCATTTGAAGATGTACCCTTCCTCTGCTACAGTGTGAGAAATTTAGGCTATGGGAAGAACTTTTGGCCCTCAGGGGATGATGGGGAGACCCTGGACTGGGGACATGTCTGAACCATGCACCCTAAGCAAACCCAAGAGCACAGTGGCTCTTGTCCTTGGGGAGTGGACTCCATGACCCCCGAGCTGGGTCACCTACCCATCCTCCAGCAGACCCAGCTGGGGGGTGGGTGACCAGGCGCCTGGTTCCCACAGAAAGAAGGCCGAGCGGGGAAAACTCTACTTCACAAACCTCCAGAGCAAGGATAATGTCCCCACCATGATCAACCCCAAGCCCTGTGGTCATCTGTGCTGCTGTGTGGTGCGTGGCTGTGAGCAGGTATGGGGCGTCCTGGGCTCGGCTCAGGCCTCAGGGCCCCCCGGCTCCCCGTGGCTGGGGGGGGATGGGGGGTCCTAGGGAGACAGGTCACAGTGGAGACGGATGCACCCCCCAGTTGAGCCTGTCCCACAACCTCAGGAACACCCACACACACACAAGCAGGCCTTACACATAAATACCACAAAGTCGAGGGGTCCCCCGAGGAAGCAGAGCTGGGGTGAGGACCACAGGCAGGGGCAGCCCCTCCCTTCTGTTCCTACGTCCTGGAAGCCCTAGTCCCACTGTTGGGTCTGTTCCCTACACCTACAGCAACCAAGTTTTCAAAACCCATATCAGAAGAGGTCAGCCAAGAGGCCAGCTTGCTGAATTTACTAGCTCTGTGGCTTTCGGCAAGTTTCTGGACCACTGCATGCCTCGGTTTCCTCATCTGTAATACAGGGCTGCTGGTACCCACCTCTCAGGGTGCTTGTGAGGAGAAGTGGGTGAACGGAGAGCTTAAGCAGTGCCCAGGCTGCAGTCGGCCCCGGGCGGGGCCAGCTGGGTGAAGGGAGGGGACCAGCAGCTTGACCCAGTCCCCACCTCCCCGTCCGTCCTGGCAGGTGGAGGCCATCGAGTACTACACGAAGCTGGAGCAGAAGCTGAAGGAGGACTACAAGCGGGAGAAGGAGAAAGTGAACGAGAAGCCCCTCGGCATGGCCTTTGTCACCTTCCACAACGAGACCATCACGGCCATGTGAGCCCTGCCCGCCCGCCCCAGCCCCGAGGGACCGGCCGGGGCTCTGGGTCCCCGGTAACCATGCCCCCCTCCCCCAGCATCCTGAAGGACTTCAACGTGTGTAAGTGCCAGGGCTGCACCTGCCGCGGGGAGCCCCGCTCCTCGTCCTGCAGCGAGTCCCTACACATCTCCAACTGGACCGTGTCCTACGCCCCCGACCCCCAGAACATCTACTGGTGAGCAGAGGGGGATGGCGCTGGGGTGGTTCCGTGGGGCCAGTAGGGGCCCCAGTGGGGCACGGGAGAAGACGGAGGTCCTAGGTGTCTCTGGGGTCGGGTCAGCCGTCCAGCCCCGGGGTGACGCCTCCACCCTCCCAGGGAGCACCTCTCCATCCGCGGCTTCATCTGGTGGCTCCGCTGCCTGGTCATCAATGTCGTCCTCTTCATCTTGCTCTTCTTCCTCACCACCCCGGCCATCATCATCACCACCATGGACAAGTTCAACGTCACCAAGCCTGTGGAGTACCTCAACGTAAGGCCCACACCCCAACCCTCCACACTGTGCACCAAGGCACAGACCCCAGGCCCCCGATCCCCCCGGCCAAGGGCATGTGAGGGGCGTGGAGCCAGGCTCCCTGCTGCCCAGTTGAGCTCTTGTTCTGCTTTTCTAGCCCAGCCCCGCTAAGAAGGTCCCACACCACCGTGGGCTGCAGACCCGCTCTGTGCTCTTCCCTCGGGCTCCCTGCCACCCTTCCCTGGGAGAGGCCTCCCTTGGTTCACACTCACCTAGAGGGGCTCCCCAGGAAGAGAGAGCCTGGGTCCATCCCTAACTAACCATGTGACCTCGAACCAGGCCCTCCTCCAAACCACTCAATCTCTCCAATCAAAGCGTGAAGGGCCAGACCAGATCCTTGGCCTCCAAACTTGGATTCTGATGCCCTTTATCCAAGGAAATCTCACGTGAAACTCAGTGTGGAAAAGCAAGGTTGCTCAGGTGGCAGTGGTTGGTGGTAGGGGGGAGCTTCTGCTCCTCTGTCCTCACTCCCCCTACAAGCCTCCTGGGAACCTCAAAGTTCATGAGAAGGCACTTTGAAAATCACTGGGTGGTAATAGCATAATAGATAAGACCCAGGCTGCCTGGGTTCAAATCACCCCCACCCCTACTTCTCACTGTCTCATTTATGGAACCTTGTTTTGCCTCAGTTTACTCATTTTTAAAACGGGGTAATATCATTATTGTAAGAATTAATACATGAAAAGTACATGATCCAAAAAAAGTCCATCATCAGTGCTTGGCACATAGTAGGTGTTCATAAATGCTAACTACTAATACAATTCGAGCAGGGATTGTACAGATGGCCCTGGCCCCGAGCTTCTGGGCTTATTTATTCATTTGGCTGCCTTGGGTCTTAGTTGTGGCACGCTGGAGCTTCATTGCATCACGTGGGGTCCTTCGTTGCAGTGCGCAGATTCTCTCGTTGTGGCACACAAGACTCAGTAGTTGCAGGATGTGGACTCTCTAGTTGTGGCACATGCCACAAAGCATGCAGGCTTTTAGTTCCTCTGAGGCATGTGGGATCTTAGTTCGCCAGTCAGGGATTGAACTTGCTACCCCTGCACTGCAAGGCATGGTGGGACTTCCCACCAGGGAAGTCCCAATGTTCTGGACTTCCGATGAGGCCTTGGGAGCTGGGGGGGCCCCAGGGCTCAGTGGAGGAGGGGGGCAGGTAAGCCACACCAGCTGGGCCCACTAGACCACCCCTGCCTGACACATCCTCCCTGCTGCCCTCTGCAGAACCCCATCATCACCCAGTTCTTCCCCACCCTGTTGCTGTGGTGCTTCTCGGCCCTGCTCCCCACCATCGTCTACTACTCTGCCTTCTTTGAAGCCCACTGGACACGGTGAGACACCCCCCTACACACACACTGACACTCCTGGGCACACACCCTCCACCTTCAGACCCCCCACGCCCCGGGCAGTCCCAGAGCTGGCAGGGGAGGGATGGTGACTGGGATCCTCACCTTGGGAAGGCCGCCTCCTTCCCAGGGGACCCTCCTGGGACTGCAGGAGCTCGGGGGAGCAGGCATGGGGCTGGCTCGCCTGACCTCTGCCCCCATCCGTGCCCCCCTCCCACCCCAGCTCTGGTGAGAACAGGACCACCATGCACAAGTGCTACACCTTCCTCATCTTCATGGTGCTGCTCCTGCCCTCGCTGGGACTGAGCAGGTGGGTTTCGGAGGAAGGGGTGGGAGCTGGGGTGGGGGACAGCAAGAAGAGGAGCAGCCAGGGGCCCCAGGTCTGGGGCGCATCCTCAGAGCTCCTGGATGGGACGCTGTCCCCTCTGGTGTTCTGGCTACTCCAGCCCCTGACACCTCCATCCCCTCTCTTCTCCTCCCCAGCCTGGACCTCTTCTTCCGCTGGCTCTTTGACAAGAAATTCTTGGCTGAGGCAGCTATCCGGTTTGAGTGAGTGACCAGGGTCCCCAGGGAAGGAGACCAGATTTGGGGGGGGAGTATTCCCCCATGGAAGGGTGCAGCAAAGCACCCACCCCTGCGGTGGGGAGGAGGAGGGGCTTATATCATGGTCAGGCATCCCAGAGGTCGCCCCCACAGGCTGTCTTGGGTGCATACATGGGATGTCCGAGGGTCTGTGTTGGGAACCTCTCTGGATTCTGAGGTCACCCTTAGGGTATATTTGGGGCTTTGGGGCCTACACTCGGGGGGGTTTCTATGGTGGGCTCTGGGGCTTGTATCGTGGGACTAATTGGGAGCTGGAGCTTCACTTGGGGGGGTTGGAAAGGTCTATAGTGGGATCTTGGTTGTGCTGTGGGAGTGATGTGAGGGTTCCTAGGGGGCTCCCTGAAGGTCTCAGGTATCACCCCTTTGAGTCTCTCTGGAAGGCTCTTGGGCTTACACCTCACTCAGAATGACCATGGGGGACTCTGGGGGTCACACCTTGGGGTGTTTCTGGGGCACAAGCTCTGGGAACACCACTGAAGTCTCAGGCTATCACCCAGAGGTGTGAATGTGCAATTCTCTATGGGGCCCCTTCCCTGGGAATCTCTGTGAGGGGGGTCTTGGGGGACACATGCCATGGCTGTTTATGTGGGAGCAGGCTATAGGGGTCTTGCTCTAGGCCATCTGTAGTCACCTTGGGCTCACATTTGAGGTGTCATGGGTACTGACAAAGGTCCCTGGGCTCCCCCACTCTGAAGATTTCTGGGGGAGGGTCTCTGGAGCTTGAGTTCTGGAGGTTGTCAGAGGCTCATACTCTGGGGGTTACTCTTGGTTAAATTAAGATCTAAGGCAGGGAGCCTTCAGGGTGTTTCTGGGGCTCACACCCTCAGGGTCTCACAGGGAGAGGGGTGGCCGTGGAGATCTCCAGAATCATACCCTGAATACTGGTCTCCTTAGGGGTCTCTCCACTCTCTCCAGGGGTCCTTATGTGGCACAAGTTCTAGCAGTGCCTCTGGGCTCACACACACTGAGGTTATCTTTGGCTTACTTTGGAGGCATCTGGGCGTTCATATTCAGGGGTCCCTGAGACATGGGTGCTTTGAGGGCTCAGCTGGAGGGTCCACGTGGAAAATGGCACCTTGGGGGTGCTGGCACGCTGGCAGTGGGCAGGGGGCCTCTGGGTCCCCCAAGAGTGCAGAGCTGGAGCACCTGGTGCCCACAGGTGCGTGTTCCTGCCCGACAACGGCGCCTTCTTCGTGAACTACGTCATTGCCTCCGCCTTTATCGGCAACGCCATGGACCTGCTGCGCATCCCGGGCCTGCTCATGTACATGATCCGGCTCTGCCTGGCGCGCTCCGCCGCCGAGAGGCGCAACGTGAAGCGGGTAGGGCCGCCCGGGGCTGCCGCGGCCCGCACAGCACCCCCTGGTGGCCCAATCAAAAACTGCAGCAGCCGTGCTAGAGCGAGGGGGCCCCAGGGGGCCGGGACCTGGGGAGCCTTGTTCCAAGGCCCTCAGTCACCCCCTTCCCGTCTGGGGCCTCAGTTTTCCCGTGTGTACAGTGACATAGCGTAGCTAACCCTGAAGGCCCCTCTAGTTCTGACAGTCTAGTGTTCTGTGATGGGAACTAGGGGAGGTCTGGGTCTAGACCCAGGGTCCCTCTGCCCTAATCCTACACAGAGGGCTCTGGGCATCCAATTCCCAAACCCACCACCCAGCCAGCCCCTTACCCCTGGAAGGCCCCTCCCCAGGCCCCATCACCATACCCCCCCTGACCTCCGACTCAGCCACAGCCCCCCTCGCCATCAGCTTCGCCCTGCCCTGCCCTGGACACTGGGTTCCGTTCCCACCCTCGGCTTCTTTCCTGGCCCTAGAGTTCCTGTCCCTTTCCCTCCTCCCACCTGCCTGAGCCCCTCCAGTCTCCCCCTCCCCTCCCCTCCCTGAGCGACCCTCCTGCCCATCTCCCCCCCAGCATCAGGCCTACGAGTTCCAGTTTGGCGCAGCCTACGCTTGGATGATGTGCGTCTTCACGGTGGTCATGACCTACAGTATCACCTGCCCCATCATCGTGCCCTTCGGTAGGCACCGCCGCGCCGGGACCTGGGCCCTGCTCGGGGGGACCCAGGACCTCTCCCGCTCCACTCTAGCAAGGCAGGCCACCCGAGTGGACAGGGCCCCGGCTGGGAGACCGGCCCCTCGGGCCTCCCGCCTGGTCCCTGGCTCAGTCTGGGGCTCGGCCTGGGGGGGAGGAGGGTAAAGCCATCTCAGCTCAGGCTGGCTTCGGCCCGTGTGCGGGTCCCTGGGCCACATCTCCCCAACACGGCCGTATTCCTTCACACCAGTGCCTTCACGCAAGTGGCTATATTTGGACACAGATCACCTGCCCACTGAGGAGTCCACACACACACACAGTCGTAAACAGGATCCATGGGCACACTTGTACACAGCCCCGCACACTCATGAAAGACCTTTGGGTTTCAGGGAGGGTTCGGGTCCTTACCACTCCTGGAAATACCCTGCTGTCACTGCACCATGTGACCTCGGCAAGTCCCTCTTCCTTCTGAAAAAATTAAGCAAAGTTTCTCTTCACCCCCATCCTTCCCCCCATCTGTCCTTCCCCACCCCCCCCCACTAACACTCTAATCCATTCACTACCCTCCCTGGTTATTGAAGGCTCCAGACTCCCAAACTAACCACCTTGTCCCCATTTGAAACGTCCCATTCCCTCAACCCCCAGGAAGAGAGACCTTACCGCCTAACTTATACTCCTCTGTTTAGGGTCAGGAATAGGAAAAAGACAACATGCAGGAGGGTGCTTGCTGACCCAAGCCAGTAGATTTCTAACAGTGAATTCCTGGTGAGGGGCTGCAGAGTGAGGGGGTTGAAGCAGGGGAAGCTGAGGTTCCGTGATCCTGCGAGGGGCTTGGGGCTCAATTCTCTACTGGGCCTGGGGCAGAAGAAGCAGGGGGCCAGCCCTCCAGTGACCTTGCAAGGCCCGGGACAAGCCGTGACAGACACACGCAGGCCCGACAGCGCTGGTTCCGAGGTCAGGGCGCGTGTGGCTTCCCCCAGGGCTCATGTACATGCTGCTGAAGCACCTGGTAGACAGGTACAATCTCTACTACGCCTACCTGCCGGCCAAGCTGGACAAGAAGATCCACTCGGGGGCTGTCAACCAGGTGGTGGCTGCGCCCATCCTCTGCCTCTTCTGGCTGTTGTTCTTCTCCACCATGCGCACGGGTGAGGGCCGCCCCCACCGTCTGGGGCTGGGGTGGGGGCAGGGGGCAGAGGAGACTCCCGCCAGGATCCAGGCCGAGCAGACCACAGGCCCGGGGAGGGCGGGTGCAGGCTGGGGGCCTGGGAGAAGCCGCAGTATAGGGGAGCATGGGCCTGCGTTCAGGAGGGAGCAGAAGCCCCTGGGAGGGGGGCCCGGAGGAGAGGTCGCAGCCCTTTCTCTGCCTTCCCCCCCTCCCCAGGGTTTCTAGCCCCGACGTCCATGTTCACGTTCGTCGTCCTGGTGATCACCATTGTCGTCTGTCTCTGCCACGTCTGCTTCGGACACTTCAAATACCTCAGTGCCCACAACTACAAGGTGGGAGCCAGGGGGCAGGGAGGCGGCCCAGGGCGGAATCTGCGGGCTGGGGGTGGGGCTGGGGAGCTTAGGGCAAGGGCCTCCCCTCTCACCCGCTGACTCATTCCGGGCCCCTCAAGATTGAGCACACGGAGACAGATTCCGTGGACCCCAGAAGCAATGGACGGCCCCCCAATGCTGCCGCTGTCCCCAAATCTGCGGTGAGTGCCCCCGCCCAAGGCCAAGCGCGGGGTGGGGGTGGGGGTGGGGGTGGGAAGCATGTCTTCCCCACGAAGCTGGGTGTCCTGTCAGTCATCCAGGAAAGGGAGAGCCTGTCCCAGAGCCCGGGGGCAGGGAAGGGATCTGGTTCTGCCAGGTGGGGGCTCTGCTCCATGTCCCCCCTGGAAGGAGAGTTGCTGCCCCTCCCCCCACAGGCCGGGAGACCCCCCCCCCCCGCCCCCGCCTTCCCCACGAGGGGCCCCCCGCTGTCCACGCTCACACCGCCCCCTTGTCCCCCTTCAGAAATACATCGCTCAGGTGCTGCAGGACTCAGAAGTTGACGGGGACGGGGGTCCCGGGAGCTCGGGGGACGAGCCCCCGTCGTCCTCCTCCCAAGACGAGGAGCTGCTGATGCAGCCTGACGGCCTCACGGACACAGACTTCCAGTCTTGTGAGGACAGCCTCATAGAGAACGAGATCCGCCAGTAAGGGAAGGGAGGGCCCTGGCGGCCACGCCCTGCCCCCCGCCCGCCCGGCCCCCCACGGACACTAAAAACAAAACGCTAATAATTTATTAGATCTAAAGCCCCTTCCTTCCCCATCCCCTGCTTTCATTAAGGTATTTAAACCTGGGGACTTCACCGCTCTCTCCCCCACCACGGAGGGAGGGTGGGTGGGAACTCCCCCCCAACCTCAGTGAGGAGAGCCCCGAGCCGGCCCCGGGGCAACGAGGGGTGTGGACAGGGTTCCCCCAGATCAGTACCCCCCTGGGCTAGTAGTATGATCAGGAAAGGGTTAATGAGAGCCAAGAGGGGTACCTGTGCCACGGCTGGAGACCTGGTGGGGGCAGACGGACCAGGGACTGCCCCCCCAGCTCTTACCTCCCCTCCCCACAAGTCCCGCTGGGATCTAGCGCCCCAGGGAAGTGGAGCCTCCAGCCCCTACGGGGTGGGATGAGAGGGGAGAGCGTGCTGAGTGGGAGAAAAGAGTCCAGCCCTGAGCCAGGGGGACTGACCTGGGGGTGGGGGGTGGGCATGGCTGACACTGGAAAATGGGATTTTGCACTGTTGTTTTTTTTTTTTTTTTCTTTCCTTTAAAATAAAAATGAAAAGCTCCGAGACAGGTGTCTGATTTGTGATGCTGCCCTGGACTCATGGCTGGGGTCCAACCACCTTCTCTTGGTCTGGAGGACCTACAAGATCAGCATCCCCACATGACCTGGGCAAGAGACTTCCTGTGTGTAGTCTCGGCGTCTCCATCAGGGAGAGGAGAGGGTAGCGGCAGAGGCATGCTGTATTCACCATGCCAACCTCCCCAGCACCCTCCCCTTGCACCCATGTCCACCCCCCACCCCGCCCCTGCCACCTGCCCTGAGGAAATTGTGGAACCTTTCAGACTGGGGAACAGGGACCCAAGGCCCACACTCTGAATCACCAAGAGCCACACAAATAGGACAGAGATTTAGGGGAGAAAGGCCAGGGAGAGCCACATATTCCATGCTGGTCCAGGAAGTCTTCCTGGAGGAGGAAGATTCCAGGACAGCTGCTTCCAAAAAGAGATTCTTAGCGGGCTTCTCTGGAGGAGGAAGAGTAAGAAAATGAGGCCACAAGAAAGGACCAAATACTGTCATTCTTGTCATTGTTGATGCTGTTTACCGAGTGGTTGTTAATGTGCCTGAAATTACACTAAGTGACTTCTGTGCTTCTTAAAGCATTTATTCAGAGCTTGCGGTGAGGTCAGGCGTGGGTTTGCTCTGAGAGCTGTATGAGATAATATATGTCAGGTGCCCGCTTGGCCCAGCGCCTAGCACAAGGTAAACACCCCATAAATGTCAACTGTAATTAATACTATGCTCATGAATAGGACCTACAAAGCAGGTGTGGTTTTCCTTATTTTATGGGAAAGGATGCAGGCTCAGAGAGGGTGTGGGGTTTGCCCAGGGATGCCAGACTGGGAGGAATCTTGAAATGTTCTCCTGAACATCTCAGTGAACTGACCCCCAGCCCATCTGTCCCTGCCCCAGTAGTACCCCCAGACAGACCCTCCAGTTCAAAGCTGATCCATCCTCTTAAGATCCAACTCAAATTCACCTTCTCTAGCAAATTTCCCGTGAGCATTCTTCTCCACACCCCCTCCAGAGGACTTGGACTCCAGTCCTGGTTCTGTCACTCACTCACTGTGTGTCCGCAGGGGACCTGCCTCTCCTCTCTGAATCTCTTTCCTCATCAGTAATCTTAGGGAGCATGACCAGGTGACCCCTAAGGCCCTGAAGCATCCTCCTACACACCTGCCAGCCACTGCCCACTAGCAGGACCCAGAAAGCAAGAAAGCAAGTCAAAGAACTCCCAGAGGGGAGAGGAGATCTCAGAGGAGACGGAGAAGGAGGAAGAAATGAGTACCCCCAAGGGCCTGCAGACTGTCACCAAGAAATGGCCAACAGTGAGGACAGCAAACAGCGGAAAGCCTGATAAAGATTGCCTGTGTGTCCTGTATGTCAGATCCGCAAACTTAGGAAATGTGTACCCCAGGGATATCCCAAAGTCCTGAGGCTGGAGTTGCTGCTGGGCCGAGGGTTTGAGGAAACCAACCAGCCAGCTGCTGGATGAGCAGAGATTCGCTGAGTTTCCAGCAGGGGTGCAGTTTCCAGCAGTCCCCTGAGGCTGCAAAGGGCATCTCATCCTTGATCCTCCCATCAAACCATCCTGAGGACCTACTATGCACCAGTGACCCAGTAAGGCTGGGTAAGGGGTAAGGGGTAAGGCTGCCTCCTGGGCATCCACAACCCAGAGGACAAGACAGACAGACGGGAGCGCTCACTAGGTCTAGCACTGTTCTAGCACTTTCTATCAGTCACCTCAGAGATAACTGGGTTCCGTTCCAGGCCACCACAATAAAGCAAATATCACAGCAAATCAAGTCACGAATTTGGGTTCCCAGTGCACAGGCTGTATATTGTCACCCTGCTTATTTAACTTCTATGAAGAGTATATCATGAGAAATTCCAGGCTGGATGATGCCCAAGCTGGAATCAAGATTGCTGTGAGAAATATCAATAACCTCAGATATGCAGATGACACCACCCTTGTGCCAGAAACCGAAGAGGAACTGAAGAGCCTCTTGATGAAAGTGAAAGAGGAGAGTGAAAAAGCTGGCTTAAAACTCAACATTCAAAAAACTAAGATCATGGCATCCAGTCCCATCACTTCATGGCAAGTAGATGGGGAAACAACGGAAACAGTGACTGACTTTCTTTTCTTGGGCTCCAAAATCACTGCAGCCATGAAATTAAAAGACACTTGCTCCTTGGAAGGAAAGCTATGACCAGCCTAGACAGCATATTAAAAAGCAGAGACATTACTTTGCCAACAAAGGTCCATCTAGTCAAAGATATGGTTTCTCCAGTTGCCATGTACAGATGTGAGAGCTGGACCATAAAGAAAGCTGAGCACTGACAAATTGATGCTGTTGAACTGTGGTGTTGGAGAAGACTCTTCAGAGTCCCTTGGACTGCAAGGAGATCAAAGCAGTCAATCTTAAAGGAAATAAGGCTTGAATATTCATTGGAAGGACTGATGCTGAAGCTGAAACTCCAATGCTTTGGCTATCTGATGCGAAAAACTGACTCATTGGAAAAGACCCTGATGTTGGGAAAGACTGAAGGTAGGAGGACAAGAGGATGATGGAGGATGAGATGGTTGGATGGCATCAGTGACTCAATGGACATGAGTTTGAGCAAGCTCCGAGAGTTAGTGATGGACAGGGATGCCTGGCGTGTTGCAGTCCATGGGTTCGCAGAGAGTCGGCCGTGACTGAAGGACTGAACTGAACGCACAGAAAACTTACGTGTACACTGTAGTCTGTTAAGTGTGCAACAGCACTATTTCCAAAAAAAAATAAATCCACATACCTTAGTTTAAAAATACTTTATTGCTAAAAAATGTTAGGCATCATGTGAGCCTTCAACAAGTTGTAATGTTTTTGCTAGTGGAAAGTTCAAAATACCAAAATATGACAGAGTCACAAAAGGAGTAAATGCTGTCGGAAAAATGGCCCCGGTAGACTTGCTTGACCAGAGCAAGGTTGCCACAAACCTTCAGTTTGTAAAAAATGCAGTATCTTCAAAGTTCAGTGAAATGAGATGGACCTGTCATTGAGTCCTCAGAGGAGCCCATCTATCAACTCCAATTGATAGATGAGAAGCGTGAGGCCCATGACCAGGATGTCCCTTGCCCCAGCTAACACAAGCTGGACACAGTGGAGCTAAGGCAGGATGGAAAAACCCTTAGGATGCTATGGGAGCTTAAAGACAGGACATCTTGCCTCATTCAAACTTTGTACAGTTCAGCTGAGAAAACTGACACGGAAAGGAGAGTAATTAGTCAAGGACCCCAAAATAGGCCAAAATGACTGGCGTGGTACCAGACCCTTTCCTCTGGGGTTATGGAATTAAGCCAGGAACACCCCCTCGCCTGCTCTGAGGCATACCAGTGGCCTAACCATGCCAAGAAGAATGTTATGGGTTGAATGTCATCCCCTGAAAAGATATATTGAAGTCCTAATCCCCAACACCTCAGTATGTGACTTTATGTAGAAATAGGGTCATTGCAGAAACAATTAGATAAGATGGGGTCATGCTAGAAAAGGATGGGTCCCTAATTCAATACAACTGATGTCTTTATAAGAACAGGAGAGAGGCACAGCGAAGGCCATGTGAAGTCAGAGATGCACAGGGTGAACGCCATGTCAGTGGCTTTTGGAATCGAGGAGGCTTTCAAGATAAAAGAGATCCCATTGGAGTGTCAGGGACAGCCCCTACCTGGCAGTCTTGGACGAAAAAAGAGGGACTCAGACTTATCCTGAGATGATGGAGAGAGGACAGCCAGCCTGGTGGTGGCCCCCAGAGTGGCAGTGCTGGGTCTCCGGTCCCCGCAGGGAGATGGCCCTTGGACTGGTGGGTGGGGACCAGGCAGATAGAAAGGGGCCATTAGTACCAGCACCAGCCTTCGGGGGACAAGTGGGAAGGAGGCAGCTTAGGAATCCCAGGGGATTCTGGGAGAGTTCTGGGGGGAGGGGTCCTCTGCAGATGCCCCACCCCCAGAACCTTCAACTGTCAAGCACCACGCAGGCTACCAGCATGCTGCACCCTCCAGGTAGGCGCTGATGGGGTTTGTCCCACTCGTGTGCCTGGCAGATGAGGGCCTCCCCCCGGGAAGGGGCTGTGTGTCCTTGGGGGTGACTCCTCCATCAGACTGGACGCTCCCGAGGCTCAGGAGTTGGGCCTCTTCCTCAGCCAGTCTGGGAAAGAACAGGCCACGGATGGTCAGACCCTCAGGAGAACAACTTCCTTGTCTCCACTGAGTTGGGGAGAGGAGAGGGACCTGCTCTCAAAGCCGTCCGGGGAACGGGCTTGTGTGAGGACAGCCCCCTTGGCCGTGGCCGATAGGGAAATAAAAGGCACCCTAGACTCAGTCTCCAGGCTTCTCGGGAAGTGTAGGCCCAGGGGCGACCCAAGCCCAATCTAGACAACATCTTCATTTACTTCATTTACTCTCTGCTCTGGGAATTAGGGTGGTGTCCCTAAATCTTCAGTCTTTCCCAGCATCGGGGTCCCTTCCCGAAATTGAAGGCAAAGGGAGAAGGGGGCGGCAAAGAATAAGATGGTTAGACAGCGTCATCAACTCAGTGGACATGAATCTGAGCAAACTCCGGGAGACAGTGGAGGTCCAAGGAGCCTGGCGTGCTACAGTCCATGAGGTCGCAAAGAGCCGGACATGACCTAGCCCCTAAATCTACAAGTCCCCAATCTGATGGGAGAAACAAGACATGCACCTAGGACAAAAATCAACCTATCTATTCATGCCTTGCTTTCACATATTGCTCTGGCCACCCGCCTCGCCTTCCTCCAGCCAGCCTTGTCTGTCTGTCTGTCTGAGCTCCCCCATGCCTGGCCCTGAGACATTTGGGGAATAACTGTGGTGGAGTGTGTGTGTGTGTGCATGTGTGTGTGTTTGTGTGTGAGCCCTCCCTGCCAGCCCAGCTGCTGCGTCAGGAGCACAGACCCGGTGGACTGAGGATCGAGGACCTTAGGCAGGTTTGGAGTGAGGACAGTGAGCCATGACCTCTCCGCTGGGTGATGAACTGGAGGGAGGGCTCCAGGGAGATTAGGGAGACTCATCGCCTTGGTTTCCTCTCTGATGTTCTCCAGCTTTCTGGGACACCAGCACCTTCTGTGGTCCTCCCAGACCGCCCCCCATCCCAAGAGCTCAGCACACCCACTCCTGGGGGCAGCCAGGCAGAGGCCTCTGGAGAGCCCCGTTGGAGGAAGGGCACAGAGGCTTCCCTCACTATGGGGGGCTTTAGGCCTTTCACTTAACCCAGGTTCCTCACCCTCCACCCTCTTGACGTTCGGAGACAGGATAATTTTTTGTTGTAAGACCTGTCCCGTGCACTGTGGCTGTTTAGCAGCATCCCTGGCCTTTACCCACTGGACGCCAGCAGCCCCTGCACCCTGCTCCCCAGTTAAGGCAGCCAAAGCACCTCTTGACGGCACTGTTCCCTGGGGCGTGACCACCCCCGCCCCTCAGCGAGGAGAGCTGACTTACCTTCTTGGGGGGGCCCTGGGCTCCACCCACCCCAGTCAGGAACAGCCTCTCCTGCCAGCGATGGCGACAGTGGGTGAGGACCGGCCTGGCGGTGAAACGAGCACAAATTCTGGGTTCATCCTTCCTCTCAGGACCCTCTTCATCTCTGGGCAAAAGAAAAAACACATCCTCCTCCCACACACATACTCCACAGATACACACATAACTCTTTACACACAGAGACACACACACACTACGTAGACACACAGACACACTCTACATAGACATACACACATACATTCTCCATGGAGACAGACACACACATACACACACGTACTCCACAGATGCACACACATGCTACATGTGCACACACAGATACACACTCATATACATACACATGTACTCCACAGATGCACACATATACTACATGTGCACACACAGAAACACACACACATACACACACACATACTCCACAGATGCACACACATGCTACATGTGCACACACATATACACACACATACATACACATGTACTCCACAGATGCACACACATGCTACATGTGCATACACAGATACACATGCATATACATACACACATACTCCACAGATGCACACACATGCTACATGTGCACACACAGATACGCACATATACATATACACGTAGTCCACAGATGCACACACATGCTACATGTGCACACACAGATACACACACACATACATATGCACATACTCCATACACGGAGACACACTACACAGACACATACACACTACATAGACACACACATACATTCTCCACACACAGTACTCCACAGATGCACACACATACTACATATGCACACAGATACACACACACATATACATACACACATACTCCATTCACAGAGACACAACTACACAGACACATACACAGTATATAGACAACACACGTACATTCTCCACAGAAACACATACTCCACATACACTGACACACTACACAGACACACACAATACATAGACACACACACACATTCTCCACAGAGACATATAACATATACGCATACTCCACAGATAAACACACGCATACTACACATGCACACATAGATACACATATACTCCACAGAAGCACAGACATATACATACGCATACTACACACACACACATTCTCCACAAATACACACATACTGCACGTACTACACAGACACACATACATACATTCTCTACAGACACACACACACACACATCCTCCGCAGATACACACACGTACTACACGTGCACACACACATACGCATCACACACACAGACACACTACACACACAGACACTCCACAGATGCACACACGGGACACACAGACACACACACACAAACAACCCTTTCCTGATCATTCCTAAGAGAAGCCCAGAGGGCTTAGGTTGGAAGCGAAAGGCCTGAGGGAAAGGGGGTGGAGGGAATAAGTCCCAGATTCTGGCCCCACCCACCTACCCTCTCCCCTGACTCCCACTCTGGTCTTCCACAAACAGAAACCCGCCAACCTCAGTGTTGGACATCAGGACAGTCCCAACTTTGCACAGGCATGTCTGGGGGGGTGGCCTCACCGAGCGGGTGGCATTGAGCCAGGACTTTTCCCAGTGGACAGATGTGAGCGTGGGGTCAGGAATGAGTCCAAGCAGAGGCACCGAGGCAGCCTGTGGTCCAAGGTTCTGGGCTGGTTAGGGGCAGTCTGGGTGGGTTTGTCAGGCTAATAAGCGGAGAGAATAGGGGTCATTTCTGGACCCACGGACATCCCAGGAGACACTGATGAGGGACTGAAGAATGGGTTTGCTTGCGTGGGGTGGTGGGAAGAGTAAGGGGGCATTAGGCAATTTCAGCCACAAATAGCCTGTGACCTCCCTAGTTGAGGAGAATGGGGAGGTGTCCCCAGGCCTTCCGGCCGAGGAGACATGCCTCCCTCCAGGGCAGTGTGGCGTGAAGGTCACGAGCCTAGCCTGGGGTTTGCGGTCAGATTGAGTCCAACCCTGACTCTGAGACCTTGGGCCAACCACTGACCTTGGTGCTGCGGCTTCCTGTTCTGATAACTGTGGGTAACGCACGGCCCTCTCTTGGGCCTGGGGTGCCTGGCACAGAGCAGGCACTCAGGCCCGTCAGCTCAGCTGCTCTAACTCTTCTTGACCAGCTCAAGGGAGGAAACACAGCTGAGCCCACGGCTCCCACCTCTGAAGAACGCAGCGCCCCTTCCGGGGCCCAATCCGGTCTCCCCTCTGGACAGCCCAGGACCCCCGCCTCTCTCTGCAGCTGCCCCCTTCTTTCCCTCACTCTGGGTTCCTCCCTCACCCCAGGCCCCGCTGGGTTCAGTTTAACCACATCCTTCCAGCCTCCCCGCTAAGTGCTTCCTTATTTCAGAAACAGCTGAGAATATGGGGAGATGGGAGGACCGTCCTTGGGTGCCCAGGGGGTAGGACTGGACGTTCAGAGTGGGTCTCGCTCTGAGGTCTCAGTGCCTCTTGCCCCTCCTCTGTGCTCTGCCCTGGGGTTCACTGTTGGTGGCAGAGGGGAGTCAGTCCCATGGTTAGGGAATCCTCAGGAAGCAGGTAAGAGCCTGCAGTCCCTGTGCAGGAGGACGGATCCTGGGTCCCCCCACTGCCGCTGACCCAGGGTCTGTCAGCCGGCCTGACTTTTCCTCTCAGAGACTCAGTCGCGGGGTCATTCCCTAACTGACTCTCACCCCTGAGTCGCTCCTTTCCTTCTGCCCTGCTGCCCTCGACTCTCCGTTATTTCCCCTCTACCCTCCGTTATTTCCCCTCTCCCCAAAAGGCAGTGTCTGCACGGTTTGGAGATCATTTTTCAAAAAAAAAAAACAGCTCTATTGAACTGTGATTCACCTACCGCATAATTCACCCATTTAAAGTGTAGGATGCCATGGCTTTCAGTACATTCACAGAGTTGTGTAACCATCGCCACAGTCAGTTTTAGAAACTTCTCATTCTGCCCCCAAAGAAATCCCATACCCTGTAGCCATCAATTTCCAACCCTGCAACCCCCTAAGCCCTAGGCAACCATAATTATATTTCCTGTCTGTATATGAATTGGCCCATTTGGAGCACTTTGCATAATTGGTATCATACCATATGTAGTCCTTTGTGACCACTGTCTTCACTTAGCCAAGTGTTTTTAAGGTTCATCTCATTGCTTGATTTATTTTCATCGTCCATGTATCCGTCATTTTGCTTGTCCATTCATCAGCTGAGGGACATTTGGGTTTTTCCCCCCACGTTTTGGCTATTGTGACTAATCCTGCTGCTATAAACATTTGTGTACAGGTTTTTGTATGGACAGATTTTTTTTAATTTTATTGACTTATTTATTTTTGGCTGCGCTGGGTCTTGGTTGCTGCACGCAGGCTTTCCCTAGTTGTGACGAGTGGGGCAGGCCTCTAGTTTCAGCGCACAGGCTTCTCACTGCAGTGGATTCTCTTGTTGCGGAACTCACTAGTGCCGCACAGGCTTAGTTGCGACTCACATGGAATCTTCCAGAATCAGGGATTGAACTCGTGTCCTCTGCATTGGCAGGTGGATTCTTAACCACTGGACCACCAGGGAAGTCCTGGACGTATTAACATACTTTCAGCTCTCTTGGGTATATATACCTAGAGGTGAAATTGCTGGATCGTGTGGTAATTCTGTGTTTAACTGAGGAGCTGCCAGACTATTTTCCAAAGCGGCTGCACCCTTTCACATCCCCACCAGCAGTGTCTGAGAATGCCAGTTTCCCCACATCCTCACCAACACGTCTCATTACCAATCTTTTGGATTAGAGCTGTCCTAGCAGGTTTCCCCGGAGAAGGCAATGGCACCCCACTCCAGTACTCTTGCCTGGAAAATCCCATGGATGGAGGCACCTGGTAGGCTGCAGTCCATGGGGTTGCTAAGAGTCGGACACGACTGAGCGACTTCACTTTCACTTTTCACTTTCATGCATTGGAGAAGGAAATGGCAGCCCACTCCAGTGTTCTTGCCTGGAGAATCCCAGGGACAGGGGAGCTTGGTGGGCTGCCGTCTTTGGGGTCACACAGAGTCGGACACGACTGAAGTGACTTAGTAGCAGCAGCAGCAGGCTTCCCTGATAGCTGAGACGGTAAAGAGTCTGCTTGCAATGTGGGAGACCTGGGTTCGATCCCTGGATCGGAAAGATCCCCTGGAGAAGGGAATGGGAACCCACTCCAGTATTTTTGCCTACAGAATTCCATGGACAGAGGAGCCTGGCAGGTTATAGTCCATGGGGTCGCAAAGAGTCGGACATGACTGAACAACTAACACTTGACTTTCAGTGGGTATGAACTGAACTTGACTTGCGTTTGTCTGGTGACGAATAATAACTGAGCATTTTTCATGTGATTATTGGTCATTTGTATATCTTCTTCAGAGAGACCCCGATTCAGATTCTTTGTCCATTTTTTTTTCTCCTAAGGATCCAGGTTTATGGAGGGATGGGGGTCTACAGGGAAGCCCAGTACCTGTGGGGAAGGCCTGCTGTTGGTCTGGAGGGCAGCAGCCTGGCAGGCAGCTGGAGAGAGAGGTCTCCAAAACCTGGCTTTACTTGAAAGTGTGGCTCTCAGCTCCACCATGCCCAAAACATTTGGGTCTGAGCAAGGCCACATAGCAAGGCCTGCCTTCATGTTCTACCTGATCCCTCGCCCCGAGGTAGACGTCTTTCCACATTTCTCACGCTTCATGCTAGGCCAATGCCAGTCCTTCCCCAGGGATGTCACCCGTTCGGCAAAGTACACCTCTTTGTTGCACACGGGGCACCTGGGCATGGTAGCGCCGGATCTGGGTCAGGCAATTGGGCTGGAGCAGATTGGAGCGCTGGACTCCTTTGTCCATTTTTAATGGGTTATTTGTCCTTTGATTATTAAGCAGAGACCGTTTTTGACAAAGGGATTGCAGCCCACATAAGCCAGAACCGACTCAAGGCCAAGGGCATGGGCCAGCACCACAACGCCCAGAACTACAACAACCAGAGCTTTGAGGACCTGCGAGCACTCTGCCTACGGAGGGGAGAGCTGTTCGAGGACCCCTTTTTCCCTGCAGAACCCACGTCACTGGGCTTCAAGGAATTGGCACCCAACTCCAAACACGTGCAGAACATCAGCTGGCAGCGGCCCAGTGTGGGCACCGGCAGGGGAGGCGTGGACTCCTGGGGGATGGGGCATGTAGTGATGCCCCAGTCGCTTGCATGATTTCCAATCCCCCACCGCCCTCTCTTGGCTCTGCCCTGGATTCCACCCCCATTTGGGTTAAGGACAGCTCTGGAAGTGCTTAAGTAAAATCTCTCAGATGACCCTGGGAAGGTCACTCACTGACTTTTGCTGTCACGGCTTACAACTATGCCAACTTCCCTCCCTCCACCCCATCTCCCCCATCCATGTTTCCCCTGGAACTCCAAGACACAGGCAGCATTCCCCGAGGAGGTAGGAGAGAGGTGAAGAGGGGATGGCTTGGGCTCCCTGAAACCTTTCTGCCTTCTCTGCAGCAAATCACAAGCAATCCTCAATTCATCGTGAATGGGGTCAGCCCAACTGACATCTGCCAGGGGGTGCTCGGTGAGTGGGGAGTGGGAAAGCCTGGGGTGTCTTCTGGGGCTGGGGAACTGGAAGCCCAAGACTCAGACAGCTCTTCTGTTTCCCTGCTCCTCCCCTAAGCCAGATTCCACCCCCCACCTGCTGCCATCTGGGTCTGGGAATAAGTAGGGTGCTATATTAGTTATCGGGCTTTCCAGGTGGCTAAGCAGTAAAGAACCTGCCTGCAGAAGACGCAAGTTCAATCCCAGGTTGGGAAAAATCCCCTGGAGAAGGAAATGGCAACCCACTCCAGTTTTCTTGCCTGGGAAATCCCATGGACAGTGGAGCCTGGTAGGCTACAGACCATGGGGTCACAGAGTCCAACATGACTTAGCGACTGAACAGCAACATATTAGTTATTAATTGCTCCAAGACTCAGTGACTTAAAGCAACAACAAACATCTATCATCTCACAGTTTCTCCAGGGCAGGAATTAGGAAGCAATGGAGCTGGGCGGGTCTGGCTCAGGGTCTCTCACGAGGTTCCACGGGAGCTGGAGAGTCCCCTTCTGAGATGGCACGCTCACGTGCCAGGAGGCCTCAGGTCCTTGCCACGTAGCTTCTCCGCAGGACACTCGAGTGTCCCCACATGGTAGCTGGCATCCCCCAGAGTGAGTGGCCTGAGACAGAACAAGGGGGAGGCTAGACTGACGTCACCAGCTGGTCTCAGGAGAAACAGGCAGTGACCTCCCCCAGGTTCTGCTGGTAAAAGCAAACGAACCTGCAGGGACTCCCCTGGTGGTCCAGTGATTAAGACTCTGTACTTCTCCTGCAGAGGGGCACGGGTTTGATCCCTGGTCCAGAAACTAAGATCCCACGTGCCACTTGGCCAGAAACAAAAAAAACTTGCATGCGTGCAATCCAACTCCCGTGGAAGGTGGGGGAACTAGCCTTCTGCTCTTGGGGGAAGGGTTGTAGAAGGACTTGTGGACACATTTTTAAAGTCCCTGCAGGTGCTCCGACTTCCTCAGTCTAAGGTATTAGGTGAAGGAGAGCCACTCTCGCATGGGCTCTTACAGCCGGTTCCCATCCTCGGCTTGGACTCTGGGGCCACACACAGGGGGATGCGCAGGGGGGCAGTCCTGCTGTCTTTTCAGGAGACTGCTGGCTGCTGGCCGCCATTGGCTCCCTCACCGCGTACCCCAAACTGCTGTCCCGCGTGGTGCCCAAGGGGCAGAGCTTCAAGAAGAACTACGCTGGCATCTTCCATTTTCAGGTGAAGGATCATCTGAAAGCCAGAGTTGGTTTGTGTCTGAGGCGTGTGCATGTGTGTGTGGAGGCTGCGTGAGAGAGAATTAGTACATGCTTTGAAGCTTACACTTTCCCTTTCCTCTTGAAAAAAAAATATATTTGTTAGGGTGGATTTTTGCTTAATTATTAGAGAAATACCCTCTCACTAAAGAAATCATATAAGCTTTTAAAGCCCCAAAAGAAAACAGTTGTATTGGTTTGTGACCCTCCTCCTCCTTCTTTTTCTCCTGCTTCTCGCTGTGTCTCTGTCTCTCCTTCTCTCAGTAGAAACACACATATGTGTATCAATATATGCATGTATATGTGTGTGTTTGTCTGTCAACATCTATGACGTGGGAGTTTCGCATAATTTTTGTAATCTGCTCTTTAAATTATGCAACGTGTGGACAAATTCCTCGGGTCATAAAAATATTTCTGAAAGTCACAAGAGTTTTTCTGAATCACAAGACCTCAGAAATAAAAGACCAGCCAAGGTCCAAAGGCGGGTGGATCCCTCTGGAGGCCATGGCAGAACCTGACTAGAGGCTGGAGGGCCTTTCAGGTCTTTCATTGCTTTTCTTGAGGTGGGTGGGCTCTCTGTCACTGGTATGTCATTGAATTGGCCACCAGGGGGCACTTGTGTAACAGTCCTCTTGCAAGGAGAGGATGTGTGTGTGTGTGTGTGTGTGTGTGTGTGTGTGTGTGTGTGTGTGTGTGTGTGTGTGTGTGTGTGTGTGTGTGTGTGTGTGTGTGTGTGTGTGTGTGTGTGTGTGTGTGTGTGCGTGCCTTGGAAGGGGGCCTGGGGCAGACAGATGCTCACACCCCACTGACACCCACCTTGCTGCCCCCAGATCTGGCAGTTTGGGGAGTGGATGGACGTAGTGGTGGATGACCGGCTGCCCACAAAGAATGGCAAGCTGGTGTTTGTGCACTCAGCGGAACGCACGGAGTTCTGGAGCGCCCTGCTGGAGAAGGCATACGCCAAGTGAGTGCCTAGCCAAGCGACGGGCCTGGCCTCCAAGCCTGCCCCGACCGTTGGCAGCCACGGAAGCACCTGGAATCAGGGGAAGAGGCAGGGGGACCGCGGGGCATCCCTCACTTCCCTCCCCGCCCCCTCTGAGGTCCAAGCTCACAACCAGCTGCCTCCCAGACAGAGCCCAGACAGTGCCTTCTCTGTGCCCGCAGGCTGAACGGGTCCTATGAAGCGCTGTCGGGGGGCAACACGGTGGAGGGCTTTGAGGACTTCACGGGGGGCGTGACGCAGAGCTTCCAACTCCAGAATCCCCCTAGGAACCTGCAGAGGATGCTTAGGAAGGCCGTAGAGCGATCTTCCCTCATGGGCTGCTCCATCGAGGTAAACCATGCTTGGTCTCGCTTCAGGGCATTTGCACCTGTTGTTGCTTTCACCTAGAATGTTCTTTCTCCAGATACTTGCATAACTAGCCCCTTCTCATTCACATTTCAGCGCCAGTACCTCTCCCTCAGGCTAGTCTTCCCTGCCTCTCAATGTCAGTTAGCTGCTCCTACCCCTGATTTCCTCTCTACTTTGTTCTGATTTTTTTCCCCAACATTTATCACAGTCAGAAGGTGTCATACTTCTTAATGTGTATATTCATGACCAAACTTCTCCAGACAGTTTCCATATTCCACGAAGGTGCGTCTAACTCTTTGCGACCCCATGCACTGTAGCCCTCCAGGCTCCTCTGTCCATGGGATTTCCCAGGCACGAACACTGGAGTGGATACTGGAGTGGGGGATCAAACCCAGGTCTTCTGCCCTGCAGGCAGATTCTTTACCATCTGAGCCACTAGGGAATCCCTTCCATGAAGGCAGCGACCTTATTTGTCTCTTTGACTGCTGGTCCTGGGACTTAAGGTGGTACTTGGCATACAATAGATTCCCAACACATATTTGTTCAAATAAATAAATAAACCCAGAGAGCCACTGTGAGGCTTCCCCGATGGCTCAGTGGTAAAGAATCTGCCTGCAAGGCCGGAGACACAAATGACTCTGGTTCAATCCCTGGGTGGGGAAGATCCCCTGGAGGAGGAAATGACAATCCATTCCAGTATCCTTGCCTGGGAAACCCCACGGACAGAGGAGCCTGGCAGGCTATGGTCCAAAGTGTCACAAAGAGTCAGACATGAATGAGTGACTGAGCACAAGGGTGTCACTGTAAGACCCAGCAGTTGCATTCTTGGGCATTTATCCCAGAGAAATGAAAACTTAGGTCCACACAAAAGCCTGTGCTCAAATGTTCAAAGCAGGTCTATTTGTAATAACCAGAACCTGGAAACAACTTAGATGTCTTTCAACGGGTGAACAGTTGAACAGACTGCAATGAACACATTTCAGGGGATGCTACTCAGCAATAAAAAGACATGAACTATTGACACACACAACAACCTGGATGAGTCTCAAGGGAATTCTGCTGAATGAAAAAAGCCAATTCCCAAAGGTTCCATACTGTATGATTGCTTATATAACAGTGTTGAAATTACAAAATTTTTTTTAAATTTATTTATTTTTGGCTGTGCTGGGTCTTCATTGCTGTGCAAGTTACTCTCTAGTTGGAGCAAGCAGGGGCTACTCTCTCGTCGTGGCGCACAAGCTCCTCACTGCAGCTTTTCTTTGCTGCAGAGCATGAGCTCTAGCGCTCCCAGGCTTCAGTAGCCGCAGTTCTAGAGCACAGGCTTCATAGTTGTGGTGGCGGGCTTAGCTGCCCCAAGGCATTTGGGGTCTTCCCAGATCAGGGATGGAACCCGTGTTTCCTGCATTGGCAGATGGATTCTTTACCACTGAGTCACTTAGGAAAGGCCTTGAAATGACAAAATTCTTGAAAAATGGAGAACAGATTAGGAGTTGTCAGAGTTTAGGGAAGACGGTCATAAGAGGTGATTGTTGACTGTAACAGGGCAACATGTGGGATGTTAGCGGTGACGGAAATGTTCTGTATTGTGACGATGGTGATAGATACAGAACACTATACATATGATAACAATGCATAAAACATACACAAATGAATACTAGTAAAAGTAGAGACATCTGTATTAGATCAACAAATTGTGTCAACATATTCATTCTGGTTTTTATATCGTGCTATAGGGACTTCCACGCTTCCACTGCAGGGGACACAGGTTCAGTCCCTGCTGGGGAACTAAGATCCTGTATGCTGTATGGCATAGCTAAAAAAATAAAACAGAACAAAAAACCTTGATATCATGCTACAGCTTTTTTTTTTTTTTTTTTAGCAGTTTTTAAAAACTATTTACTTTTTTTTATTTGGACAGCGCTGGGTCTTCATTGTGGGGTGTGGGCCTAGTTGCCTGACAGTACGTGGGATCTCAGTTCCACAACCAGGAATTGAACCCTGGTCCAGGGCAGTGGAAGGTAGGTTTTTTAACCACCAGACCACCAGGGAAGTCCCTGCACTATAGTTTTAGAAGATGTTACGGCTGTAGGATGTTGGACATGGGGCACACAGAATCTCTCTGTATCGTTTCTTAAAATTGCTTGTGAGTCTGCAAGCATTTGAAAAGGCAAAGTTTAAAAAAAAAGAAAAGGCAAAGTTTAATTAAAAAAAAAAAAGTGAACCCAGATCTAAATAAGAAGAAAGTCTTAAAAAGGGGATAATATGTACACGTCTAGCCGATTCACTTTGCCGTACCTCTGAAATGAACACGACATTCATTGTAAAGCAACTCTTCCCTAATAAAAATAAGTTTTAAGACAGGGAGCTCAGAGAGTTGTCACCTGTCTTCAGGCGCCCCTGTCCCCCTGACCAGCTCCTGAGTTCCTCTCGAGCCCTCTGTGTTCTGCAGGTCACCAGCGAATGTGAGCTGGAATCCTTGACACAGGGTATGCTGGTGAAAGGACATGCTTACTCAGTGACGGGCCTCCAGGACGTGAGTCTGACCCCTGCAACCCCACCCGGAGGGGCGCGAGAAGGAGAACTTCTCTGACCCTACACCCCTGACCTCTGCCCACAACCCACCCAGGTCTCCTACCAAGGCAGGACAGAAACGCTGATCCGAGTCCGGAATCCCTGGGGCCGGATTGAGTGGAATGGAGCCTGGAGTGACAAGTAGGTGGCCCGCCAGCCCTCTGGGGGGAGGGGCAGAGCACACCGCAGGCCCCACCCCCACGGAGCAAGGCCATGCCACCGAGAGAGTCTCCATCTAACCGGGACTCTCAAGTAGCTCAGGGGTGAGGGGGGCCCTGGGGGGGGAACGAGCTCTGCCCCCCACCTGTCTCTGCTCTAGCGCCAAGGAGTGGGAGGAGGTGGCCCCAGATGTCCAGAGGCAGCTGCTGCACCGGAAAGAGGACGGGGAGTTCTGGTCAGTCCCAAGCCCTTCATCCTCCTGCCGCCCATTGCACCTGAGCCTTGGATGGGGAGGTTCTGGGGTGGGGTGGTCATGGGTGTGGCATGCCACTGATGGCTCTGCGCACCCCCCCACCACAGGATGTCCTACCAAGATTTCCTTGGCAACTTCACCCTCCTGGAAATCTGCAACGTGATACCCGACACGCTCTCCGGGGACTACAAAAGCTGCTGGCATTCCACCTTCTATGAGGGCAGCTGGCGGAGGGGCAGCACCGCAGGGGGCTGCCGGAGCTACCTGGGTGGGCTGGGAGGGGGGCGGGGGGTGGGGGGTGGAACTCGGGGCAGGGAGTGGGTGATGGGCCACTGACTCACTGCACAGCCGGGCCAGGGGCCCAGGGGCCCGGGGCAAGGTCCATCAGATGCCACTGGGCCCTGCTGAGGAGGCGGGCGTGTGGCCTGGAAGCTTGTCCACCCCGGGAAGGGCAGGGCCATCCTGACCTGCTTCTTCCACAGACACATTCTGGACCAACCCCCAGTTTAAGATCTGTCTCCCCGAGGAGGATGACGACATAGAGGATGACAAAGCCGTCTGCACCTGCCTGGTGGCCCTGATGCAGAAGAACTGGAGAAGGACAAGGCCCCACGGAGCCCAGCTGGAGACCATCGGCTTTGTCATCTACTCGGTGGGCGCTCAGCTGGCCCCTGGCCACTCTTGCTCCCGCAGTGGCCTCACCCCCCCGGACCACTGCCCACCCCACAGCCCCAGGACTAGGACACCCTCCCTTCAACCACCTCCGCACCCCTAGCTCTCCTTCTTCTTCGCTCCCCCGCTTTAAAAAATTGGAATATAATTGATTTACAACGTTGTGTTAGTTTCAGGTGTACAAAAAAGTGGATCAGTTGTATATAGACACATACCTACTCTTTGCCCACATAGGTCATTACATAGTATTGAGTAGAGTTCCCTGTGCTGGACAGTAGATCCTTATTGGTGGTGGTGTTTAGTTGCTAAGTCGTGTCTGACTCTTCTGTGACCCCGTGGACCGTCCATGGGATTTCCCAGGCAAGAGTACTGGCGTGGGTTGCCATTTCCTTCTCCAGGGAATCTTCCCTGACCCAGGAATCCAACCCATTACCCCTGCCTTGTCTCCTGCGCTACGGGCAGTTTCTTCACCGCTGAGCACTGGGGAAGCCAGGTTCTGATTAGTTACCTATTGTATTTACAGTAGTGTGTGTATATCAATCCCAATTTCCCAGTTTATCCCTCCCCCCAACCCCCTGCCCTGGCTTTTTCTTTTTATTTTATTTTATTTTTTTTTTTATTTTTATTTTTTCTGGCTTTTTCTTGAGTGGTGTGTGAGCTTTTAAGGCAGGGCTGACAGTTTTCTTTCCAAATTTTTTAAATCGAAAACCCTTAAGTAGGGACTTCCCTAGTGGTCCAGCACAGAGGGCACCGGTTCTATTCCTGGTTGGGAACAAAGATCCCACATGCCACGTGGTGTAACCAAAATGTAAAAAAAAAAAAACAAACAAACACTTAGGGAGCACTTCCTCTGTGCCAGGCATTGTTCCAAGGGCTTTTCAAATGGTAACGCCTTTAATAAAAAAGAAGGAGACCGGGAGCCAGAGGCAAGGTCAAGTCCAAACTCATACCGGTTTCGACACACTCAGAGATTTCTCCACAGCCCCCAAACTTCCGCATAGCCACCCCACCAAGAGCATGGAGTCTGGCCAGGAAAAACCCCTGACAAGTGTTTCCCAAACTGTGCCTTGCAAAATCCTAGAAACGCCCATTTGTCCTTTCACTTACATAGTCAACAGTATCCATGGAGCACCTACTGTATGCTCAATCATGAACAAAAGCAGATTTGAGGCCTGCCCTACTCCTAGGCTGTGTGTCCCCCAGGTTGACAGATACACCCGAAGCCATTTCTAAGGTTAGATGCGACCCCTCCCAGAAAGGCTACCTTCTCTACGCCCACCCAGAGCTCCCCTGGGCCGTTAGTATATAAATTCTGCAGGAACCTATATTTCTGCAGGAGAGCAACGTATTTATCTTGGCTTAAGTCACATTTTTATAGACTTCTCTGTGCTCATTTCTGGGTTTCTATGAACTTCCTGGGGGAAATGAGCACTCCATGGAAAATGCTCTTCCCGTGTTTTTTCCCAGTTCTCCAACTGCTCAGAAGTGTGAGGCTGGGCGAGTTAGTTCACCACCTCTGGGGGATTTCCTTTCCCATCCTTAACCCGAAGTGATAAAATATCCCCTTGGCAAAACTTGGCGTAAACCATACTTTGCTGTCCAAAGCAAAAGGAAAGGTTATTAAAGCTGGGACTTAACAGCTCTTAGATCCCATGCTCCTCCCCACACTGGTGTCCCAGGACCCTTATTAGCAGCCCCCACAACACACACACATACAGCCTGGCTTCCACGGACCTGAGCCCCTTACCCATCCTGGGAATCTGACCCTCCTCTCTCTTCCCTTCCCAGATCCCAAAGGAGGTACTGAAGACGAGGGGCCTGACGCCTGGCAGACACCCACCCCATACCTGGCTGCGTGTAGATGGGCCAGGGGTGGAATTCAGTGAAGGACTCTGGGGGCCACTGGGTCAGGGTTCCAGCCATCTTGGGCCCTGGGTGGGAGTCAGGGGAGGAAACGACCACATTGGGGTTACCTGACAGCCGGACAGCTCCCCCTAACCTTGCCCAGCTGGGCCTCACTGTGGGGGTCCCTCTCTCCCTGCCCTCCCCCCGAGGACCCTGGACCCACTTGCAGGGCACGTACAGTTTCAGAACCTCCAGGATGTCCACTTGAAAAAGGACTTCTTCGTCAAGTACCAGGACCTGGGTTTCTCGGAGATCTTCACCAACTCGCGGGAGGTGAGCAGCCAGTTCCAACTGCCCCCAGGGGAGTACATCATCATCCCCTCCACCTTCGAGCCACACAAGGACGCCGACTTCCTGCTGCGGGTCTTCACTGAGAAGCACAGCGAGACCTGGTGAGGGGCCCTACCTCACTGCTCCAAGGCCACCTGCCCTCCACCCCGAGCTGTAGGATGTCATGCTCAGGGATCAGTCATCTGGTAGTACCCCCCCCCCCCGGACACTCTGTCCCTAATTTACAGTCAAGGAAACTGAGGCATGAGGCAGGGAAGTCCAAGGTAGTAGCAGAGTCAGAATTGGAACCCCAATCCTATGGCACCCATTTCCTATTGCTTCAGACACACATGACCTCCCCACCCTTCCCAATGAAGTCCCTGTTTCCCTGAACCCCTGCTAATTCCACACCTTCATCCACTTCTGCCCAGGGAACTGGATGAAGCCAACTACGCTGAGCTTCTCCAAGAGGTGAGGGGAGGCCATGAGGTTGGGGGATTCGAGGCAGAATGTGTGGGTTGGGGTGTGAAGGAGCACTCTGGACCGTGTCCCTCTCCCACCCCTTTCCCTCCAGGAGAGGATCTCTGAGAACGACATAGACCCGGACTTCATACGTTTGTTTCACATAGTGGCAGGTGGAGAGGTGAGAGGCAGAGGTCTGGGGTGCTGAAAGGGGGTGGCTGGGGGCTGAAGGGGCCAGAGCGGGCGTTTACGGTCCCCCTTCCTAGGGCAAGGAGATAGGCAAGTATGAGCTACAGAAGCTGCTCAACAAGGTGGTCTCCAGATGTGAGTCTTCCACCCCCTACAATCATTCCCTTAATCAACCCCTGTCCCTCCCCGCACCCCAGCAACACTCAGCTCACCCCTCCCCTTCTTTCTGCCCCCTACCTCCCTCACAGTCAAAAACTTCAAAACCAATGGTTTCAGCCTGGACGTGTGCCGCTGCATGATCAACCTCTTGGACGTATCTTCCCGTCAGTGGGCCAGCCTGCCCAGTGCTATCCCGCCCCAGCACCCTACCCCTGAGCCTGGCTCCAAGGTGGCCACCTCTCTGGCCAGCCATGCCCTCCTGGATGGGGATTAGGCTCTGGGATGACGAAAGATGCCAGTTCTTCTGGCTGTTACCACAGTTACCTACAGGACCCTTCGGTCTTGGTCCCCACCTCCGTGAGCCGCTCTGCTTCCTGGCCCCTGGGATGTCCTCCCCACCCCCTCCTCTGATATCCTTGACTGCCTCTCCTCTCAGAAAGATGGCTCTGGCAAACTGGGGCTTCGGGAGTTTCAGGTCCTATGGAGAAAAATCAAGAAATGGACGGTAAAGGGCATTGAAGGGGCAGTTTATGGGGGTGAGAGAGGTCCTTGTGAGGAATGAGGACTAGAAGGTCTAACAAAGATGAAACTATAACAGGAGCCCCTCACTAGATGTGCACATGTACACACACACACACACATACACATACACCCTGGGATGGAGTTGTTGACATGTTGCCATATGAAATAGTCAAAAAGTTCCCGGGACTTTCCTGACAGTCTCAGTGGTTGGGACTTCTTCCAGTGTGGGGGGTGTGGATTGAATCCCTGGTCAGGAAACTAAGATCCCTGCCTTGCAATGTGGCTAAAAAAAAAAAAAAATGTTCAATAACCAGCAGAGTCTAGGTATCAACTAACATAAAGAATACAGGCAGAGAGCCCTGAGCAAGGTGCCAGGAACCAGCTCGGCGGTCACCAGGCAGTAGGAATATGGGCGCTCAGGTGTGGGCCAGCGGGGGACGGGGCAGGGGGTCCCTGGGGGCTTGCCTAGTGGTCGTAAAGCATTTCATCCCTTGCGAAGCATTGGGCCCTGCACACGGCCCTACCACAACTGCCTGTCCCTTTAGGACATCTTCCGAGAGTGTGACCAGGACCAGTCAGGCACCTTGAACACCTATGAGATGCGCTTGGCAATTGAGAAAGCAGGTGGGTTAGGGGCAGGACAGGGGCTGGGGGCTGGGACGGGGGAGGCAGCGGCCAAAGGGCTGGACTCTCTCTTTCCACACCCCTCTCTCTCCCAGGCATCAAACTGAACAACAAGGTGATACAGGTGCTGGTGGCCAGGTATGCGAATGACGACTTGATCATGGACTTTGACAGCTTCATCAGCTGTTTCCTGAGGCTGAAGGCCATGTTCAGTGAGTCAGGCGGGCACCTGCCCACACCCCACCCCGGGCCACTGGCCCACCGGCCTTCTCCCGCATACCCGCACGAGAAGCACTGCTCCAGAACACTCCCCTCCACAGGGCGCAGACAATCTGGGTTCACATCCCCGCCCCACCACTTGTGGGCTCTGTTGCCTTGACCAAGTCACTGTATCTCTGTGCCTTTAAGCGTAGATAACAGTGCTGCCTGAATAGGTCCATGGTAGAGGTTAAATGAGATAGTATTTGAGAGCACTCAGAACTGGCCGTGGTTCAGAGCAAGGCTTTAGGAAGGAGTCCTTATCATTAACTCCCTACTGGACTGGGGATGTAGCTGGAGAGGGGGATACCCTTTCTGACCTCTGCCCTAGTTGAGAATGGGTGACCACTGACTCACCTCCCAACCCTCCTCCCTCTGCCTCCTCCCCGAAACAGCGTACTTCCTAACCATGGACCCTAAGAACACCGGCCAGATTTCCCTGGACCTGAACCAGGTACATGGAAGGGATCTCAGGCACCCCCACCCATGGCTCCGCTGACCCTTCCCTCTCCACGGACATCGTGCCCCACCCCCACCTCGTCCATCTTCTGACGTTCTTCTCACCCCACAGTGGCTGCAAATAACTATGTGGGGTTAGAGTCACGGCAGGAGCCCGACTTCCTTCCACCACCAGCACCATCAGCACCACCACCAGACCCCAGGGCTTCTGGCCTGGGATCGGTGTGCTCCCTGCGGCACTCAGCTCTGCAGTCTCTGCTGATGGAATGGACCCCGGATGCCAGGCTTACTCCACCAGTGGGCCTCCGGGCCCACCCTCCCCATTCAAAGTGTTTTTCTTTTACCCCAACCAGACTTCCGGTGGCTGGATTTACTCCACAGTTTCCTCCCTCTCCAAGCATATTTCACTACAGGTTAAGTGACACTTTCCCCAGTGTCCCCGGCTGGGGAGGTGGTCCACGCGTTCCACCCTGTTCAGGCTCCCCTGTTTCACGGCCCCTCCCTCCTCCCCCTCACTGGCTGTGGGGGGCATTATTATAATGAACAACACTTGCCACTGGCTTCTGTGTCTCTGTGTTTCTACGTCAGGAAGAGGCTGGCAGGGGTGTAAGTCGTTTCCTTAGCACCAAAAAGGGGGAACCCGGTAGCTCTCCGTTGGGGTGGTACCACTCCCCTGTCCAGGAGGCGTTTGGAAATGCAATATCGTCACAGAAGCTAGACGGCGCTGTTGGCATTTATGGACAGTGTCGGGGATGCTAAAGGCAAGGAATGCCCTATCACAGCGTGGTACCCGGAGCAACATCCTAGGGGAGAGCTGAGCCGCCAGACACTGAGCATCCCCTCCCATCTCCTCCCTCAGACTGGAATCGCCAAAGATGGCACTGCTGCTGTCTCAGAGTTCAAAAACCCTACAGGAGTCAGCCAGTCAAAGAAATGCACGGAGCCTCCTGGATGTATGGCTGGGGATGGGTGGGGGACTGTGGCCACAGATTAGTTTCATTCCTACCTTAAAAGGTATTCAAATTCAAATCACCCTTATTGTTTAAAAACTGCTGCCTGGCTATTGTCCTCATCGGAAGGATGGCGGGATCCTTAGTCCACCAGTCCTTGACCTTGGAGTCCCAGCCTCAGATGCCTCCAGCTTCCCGCCCCTAGACCCCAGCCTCCTGCTGCAGCGGGAAGGCTGACACCACCAGCCGTGCCCCCAGCTGCACTTCTCTCGACCTTCCAGATCTCCCCGTGGCTCTCCCCCGCGCCCCCCACCCCCGCCGCCTCGCCCCGGGTAACTCTGCTTGGGAGCTTTGCAGCCTCTTGCATAGAGACAGCCTGTAAATTCCTTTAGAATAGGGTCTAACGAATCCAAACCCCCAATGAATTGGAATCCGTCCCGGCTCTGTGTACTTTCAGCTTCCAAGGGTAGCTGGCTTGGTTTCCTCCTGCACTAAGAGGCCAGAGACTTCCTTCTATGCACTAAACCCACCCATTCCTCTTAGGCTTAGGGGTGGGGGTGGGATTCCAGTCTTCCTGGATCTGGTGACCAATTCCCAGCACCAGCCCTGCCCCCTGTCTCCTTTGTGACAACCACCCATCTCCGTTGCCTCCCCCACCGCCTCCGAGCCATCTTTTCCAGCCCTGCCACCCTCCTCTCCCATCCTCTCGCCTCTGCAGTCTTGTCTGAGAAAGAGGCCATAGTCTGTTAACAAGGGTCTTAAAGACTGATTCCTCCACCCTGTCTTCCACCACCACCTTTTCCTTTCAGAGCAGCTAAGGAGCTAAGGTCCCTAGGTAGCAGCAGGGATCGTTTGGGAGAGGCTGGAAAACTTGACTTTTTGAGAGGAGCAGGCAGCCCCAGTTGGTTCTAGGGAGCCCAGTGAGATGCTGACCCCACCCCTTCCTCGTCCCTTGCCCCAGCGGGAGATGTCACCATCTTCTAGCTGGGTGGCCTTGGCAAGTTATTTTATTTCTCTAGCAGTCTCCTTTTTCTCATCTGTCAATTGGGGGTGACAGGGAGTTCCCCGATGGCCTAGAGGTTCGGATCCCAGGCTTTCACTGCCTTGGCTGGGGTTCACTCCCTGCTCTGGGGACCAAGATCCTGCAAGCCATGCGGCATAACCCCCCAAAAAATGGGGGTGATAGTGCCTGTCTCAGAGGGGTGCTGTATGGATGACTAAGATTAAGAGGGTGAAGCACTGTGCTTCCCACAGATGGTAAAGCTCTCATTGTCACCTGAAAACTGGGTTCCCCTCTTAGTGGATGCTCAGCCAAAAGACACAACCAACTCAAAGAGCAGAAGGAAGGATTTATTACTTGCAGCAAATAAGGAGAACACCAGAGATCTTTCCCAAAGCTGTGTCGCCCCAAACAGCAAAATTGGGCAAGTTTTTTCTTTGTTTTGTTTTTGTGTTTAAGTTAAAAAAAGTAATTTTTAAAATTTGTATTGGAAGTTTTAAACTGAGGGTATATGCATATACATGAAGGGGCTTGAGAGGAGGAGAATTTTGCCTGAAATTATGGCAAAGGTTAACAGAGGACAGGCTTCAGTTGAAGTCACCAGGGGTCAGAAAAGGTCAACCTTGTCATCCCATACATTTCTGTAGAGCTGATGGTTGAGCACTTTGGGCTAATCTTTACCAGTGAAACAGAACTGGAAGTCATAATTTATAACTGATTAGCCATTCTTACTTCTTTTGCCTCATGAGTCATTTGTTTTTCCATTCCCCTAAGACCATCATTACTGAGACCTACTCAAGGGCAAGCATTGTGGCCGGGCCAAGGTCACAAAATAGGTTTAGGCTCAAAATGACTTCTCTTATGTTAAAAAACAGTATCTGGTTCTTTTCCTCCAGGGACCCCCTACCCTCTCTGCCTCCATTGTCACCATGCTGAGCAGAACCCCATATATAGTCTGTGCTCTGAACAACCCAAGGGGGACCATTCACCCCAATTAGGATGTGAGAGGCACCCTCAGAGTTTGACCACACGACTGCGCTGTACTAGAGAAGTGAGATGAACCAGTATACACTGAATAAATATATCTAATTCACGCATTCATTCAATATGTTTGCAAACATATCTTCATCACATTCCTCCACACCCAAACTCTAAAACAGAAGTTGTCCCCCCTCCTACCCACTCCCCAGCTATGGCCAGGCCTGGCTGCTCTCTCCTCTTGGAGGTCAAATCTGCACTCTGCATGCACACCCTGACCACTCCTTCTGACTCAATCCGTTCAAATTCACTTGCCTCCCACCCCCTGACTCCCATCTCCGCCAATGCCTGGGAGGCCATTCCCATGCCATCTCTGCCATCACCAGAGATGGTCTATAATCACACTTTCTGCTCTTCTCTGGTCTTCAGCATGGGGAGCTTCCTCTGCTCACGGCAGTGTTTTGCTGGGGAAGGGCATGAGACCATGCTGCCAGCACCCTGCTCAGCACGCGCTGAGCCTGTGACTGAGGTCATGTGGTAGAGTTTACCTCGGGGTGACTCACTACCCCTTTCCACAGCTGCTACCCCCATTCCCTTCAGACCCCCTCTTCAGCCTCCATCTGTATTGCAAAGACAAGGTCATGTCGGGGAAACATAGGTCCCCCAGAATAGCTCTGGAGTTTCTTCCTCTGCTCTCTGAGAAAGTAGGGTCAAAATAGACCAGGAATCCTGCCGTTTGCAACAAGAGGAATGGACCTTGCGGGCACGGTGCTAAATGAAATAACTCAGAGAAAGACAAACACAGGATGATCTCATGTGTGAATCTAAAAAAATGTTTTAAATAACTTAAAAACAACTCGTAGATCATGAGCATGATGATTGGGTGTTCACGCTGCTGCGTGACATGTGCCTCCCTCCAAACCTTGTTATGACATCGGCACATTACCTGTCTGATGTAAAAGAAAAAAAAAAACTCATAGATACAGAGAACTGATTGGTGGTTGCCAGAGGTGGGGATGAGGACTTAGTGGAATATGTGAAAGTGGTCAAAAGGAAGAAACTTCAGTGACAAACACGTGCTGGAAGGAATGCCCTGGTGGTCTAGCGGTTAGAATTTCAGTCTTCCACTGCCATGGGCCAGGGTTCAATCCTTGCTCAAGGCACTAAGATCCCACAAGCTGCACGGGTTGGCCAAAGAAATAAAAAAAGAACAAAAAGTCATGGGAATGTAGCATATGGCACAGTGACTATGGTTAATAATACCGTGTTGTAAAAAAAAAATAATAATACTGTGTTGTGTATTTGAAAATGGCTAAGACTATAGATCTTAAAAGTTCTCATCACAAGAAAAGTGAGAAAGGAATGTCTAAATCTAGGAATAGGGTGGAGGGTGTGACAAGAAATATACAGGATGAGCCCCTAGCATCCTGAGTGCCAGAAAGTACGGAAATGCTTTTAAAGAAAAAAAAATAGCAAAAACAAAAATCACAATGATGGGAATATGTCGAAGGTCAAGTGTAATTCCCCACATCTTAAATGTGGGCAGCTCATAGTGACTTCCTTCCAAAGAGGGACAGGGTGGAAACTGAGAGAAAAGAGTCCCTTCAAGGTAGAGAAACCTGGGACTTCCCTGGCGCTTCAGTGGTTAGGACTCTGCTTTCACTGCCGAATTAGGAACTAGGAACGCACAAGGGGTGCAGCATGGCCAAAAAAATATCTAACAAATAGGACCTTCGACTTCAGGCAGATGATCAAGGTTAACATCAAGAGAGAAAAACCATGTGGATAGAATATTCCTTTGATATGATGTGATGAGAATGACATTTTATGTCTATGGTTTCCTTCCCCCAAACCGCAAACCCCAAGACTTCCCTGGTGGCTCAGTGGTTAAGAATCTCCCCGCCAAGGTAGGCGACACGGATTCAATCCCTGGTCCGGGAGGATTCTATATGCCAAGGATGCAACTAAGCTCGTGGGCCACAACTACAGGGCCTGTGCTCTAGAGCCCATGTTCCACAACACAAGAAGCCACTGCAGTGAGAAGCCTGTGCACTGCAACCAAGAGTGTCCCCTGCTTGCCGCAACTAGAGAAAATCTGCTTGCAGGGATGAAGACTCATTGCAACCAAAAATGAATAGTAAATAAATAAATAATAAATATTTATTTTAAAGATTAGCCTCCAGTCTAATCATAAGAAAAATATCAGACAAATCCCAGTTGCGACACGTGATGCAAAACTCCTGACCTATACTCCTCCAAACTGTCAACATCATCAAAAACAAGGCAAGTATGAGAAATTGTGATAGTCAAGAGACTATATACATACAATGGAGAATTACTCAGCCACAAAAAAGAGAATGAAATCTGGCCTTTGTGACAACATGAATGGACTTAGTACTATGCCAAATGCAATAAGTCAGACAGAGAAAGACAAACACTACATGAGTTCACTTACATGCGGAATCTAAAAAAATAAAACAAATGAACAGACAAAAACAGAAACAGAGTTATAGACACAGAGAAAAAACAGTTGCTCGTGGGGAGAAGGGTGCGGGGAGGAGATACATATCTTGGAGATATTTTTCTATTAGTATACAGAGAGCTTCCTTATGATTTTTTTGTTGTTGTTGACTATGCTGGGTCTTAGTCATGACATGCAGGATCTAGTTCCTAGACCAGGGATCAAACCTGGGCTCCCTGCATTGGGAGTGCAGAGTCTTAACCACTGGACCACCAGGGAAGTCTCTCCTTTTGATTTACTATAGCTGCATAGTATTCCACTGCAGCAAAGTCTCATCATTTATCAGCTATTTATTAAGTTGTTTGCAACCTTTCACTACTATAAACAATGCTATAGTTAACACTGTCCATAGGTCATCTTATATAGTGGAAATATTTCTATAAGATAAATTTCTAAAAGGGGGGTACTGAGCTCAAGAATATATAAATCAGTAACTCAGATACATATTAAATTCTCCTCCATAAAGGTAATACCAATTAGTTCCTACCAGCAATATGAGAGTGTCTATTTCCCCACCAGTATTCTTGCCTGGACAATTCCATAGACAGAGGAGCCTGGCAGGCTACAGTCCATAGGGTCGCAAAGAGTCAGGCGTGACTGAACCACTGAGCACACATTTCCCCATTCAAGGCAGTATGTGGTCAAACTTTTGCATATTTATAATGTGATAAAAGAAAAACGGTTTCTGACCTTGTAATTTGCATTTCTCTTTTTGCAAATTGAAGCTGAGCAAATATTCATGTTTTCCTTGCATTTCATTTTCTGTGAGCACTTTCTAGTCTTTGCTCATTTTTATACTGGGCTTTCATGTTTTTTCCTATAAAGCTCTAGGAGCGATTTACATTTTAGGAAGATTTGACCTTTGTCGGCACAGGGGCTGCAAATATTTTCCTTGGTCATGTGTCTCTTCACTCTGTTTTTTAAGCTTGCCCCATAGACTCCACCCCTTCACTCCCTCAGAAATTACCTCTCCAGGCCATGGGGCCCCTCTCACAGACACATCCAGAAGACCCTCTAGTTCCTCACTCTTCTGGTAGCATTTTTTTTTTGATGTATTTATTTATTTGTTTTCGGCTGCTCTGGGTCTTTGTTGCAACACAGACTTTCTCTAGTTGCGGCGAGCAGGGGCTACTCTTACCGTGGGGCCTGAGCTGCACCCTGGGGTGGCTTCCCTCGTTGCAGAGCACAGGCTGTAGGGTGCTCGGGCTTCAGTAGTTGTGGTGCATTGGCTTTGTTGCTCAGAGGCACGTGGGGTCTTCTCGGACCAGGGATTGAACGCATGTCTCTGCCACTGGCAGGCGGACTCTTATCCACTGGACCACAAATGGAATCCTTCCCGGTGGCCTTTGATCTCTTGGTGACATCTGACTCTATGCTGAAGATGCCTCTTGTGAGCAAATAACCTTTATTCTGTCCTTTATCGACTTTAGCGGTTACACATTCTCATCAGCACACAGAAAACACAGAAAAGTACACAGATGAAAAGCAAAACTCACTTAATACTCCTCCTCCCAGGATAACCGTTTTCAGTTTACCAGTGCCTATGCATGTTTTTAATTGTGTGTAGGTTTTTCTATTTACAAAGTACATTTCTTAAATTTATCCAATCCCTTTGGGAGTGGATAACTGCACTTTCCCACCTCTTGGGTTTCTCTTTGTCCCTGTTCTGTCTCACAAGGAGGTGATCTTGAGGCGCTGACATGGGGGGGATGTTTCCTTCCTGCCCACCCCCAAACAGACTCACTCTCTCCTGGACTTGTTTTTCCTGCCCCACTCCCACCCGCTCCAAGTTTAACTGCTGCACACTCCCTGCCAGAGACGTCAAACTTCTGGTCTCCCTTGTTCTTTAGAACCACCCAGGTGGAAACCTGAGTTTATCAACTCATCCTCCCAAACAATGCTGGTTTCCCTCCTTCTGCTAGTAAAACCAGCCAGGAGTAAGATCCAAGACTCACTAAGCATGGTTTCCGGCCACGTCTTGTCTTGCGCGTCAAATATTTCCCCAATTCACGCTACTCTGGTCTCTGGGCTTTCCTCAAGCTCTTCCTCGCCTGGACACGGTCCCCTTCCGGCAGCAGATCTCCCCAGGACCCTTGTCACACTCTGCCCCTCCTCTGCCCCAATGCAGCCCTGGTTTCCCTTCCCCACAGTCCCCCCAACTTCCCTGGCTCTGTGCTCCAAGGGGGGCCCCCTTTGAGAAGCCGTGCTGCATGCACACACCCAGGTCCCTTGCTGGCAGGCTGCCCCATTCTCCCAAGGTGCCAGGCACTTCCCCTGGCAGAACATTTATCTCTCTGTATTGTAATTCCTGTTTACTCTGTCTCCCTACTGACCATAAACTGGGGGCAGGACTGTTTTTTTCATTGATATATTTCGAGTGTCTGCACGTATGAATATTAAATAAGTTTGTTGACATAGAGGAAAGGAAAGACTCTCCAGCTAATGTGTGACTGCTCCCACATTGAACCCTCAAAGCTCTCCATCCAGCGTGATTCCTGGAGGGCTAACTTGGCCTGGCTGGACTTGGTACCCTCTTAGGTCTGATATGCAAGCCCCGTCACCTGGTCTGACTGCCTTCCTTCCGACTGTCCCCGAGGTCCTCTTCGAACCTCACTTTTCTCGTCTGTCTACAGAAGAGAACACTCTGGAGAATTATGAGGACCAAGTGAATGACGTACCTTGTAAATGGCAATGTGATGAAGGAATACCAGGAGTGGGTACATTATAAAAAAGAGTGCTACTGTTCATCAGGCACGTTTTCTATACCAGGCATTGTTCTAACACCCAACCACTGATATTAATGCCTTTCATCCCAACAAATTATGCCCTTTTCATGGAAAAGTATACCAAGGCACAGAGCAGTTCTTGACTGATTTGCCTTGATTCCACACTGGCAGTAGAGAAGCTAGGATTTGAACCCGGGTCATATAGCTCCTCGGGTGTCCCTAGCAACTCAGCTGGTAAAGAATCTGCCTGTAATGCAGGAGACCCCAGTTTGATTCCTGGGTTGGGAAGATCCCCTGGAGAAAGGATAGGCTACCCAGCCCAGTATTCTTGGGCTTCCCTGGTGGCTCAGATGGTAAAGAATCCATAGGAGACCTGGTCTCAATCCCCCTGTTGGGAAGATCCCCTGGAGAAGGGAGCAGCTACCCACTCCAGTATTCTTGCCTGGAGAATCCCATGGACAGAAGAGCCTGGCAGGCTACAGTCCATAGGGTCACAAAGAGTCAGACACAACTGAGCGACTTTCATTTCGTATAACTCCACTTGCTTAACTACCACCCTGTATTGCCCATCTATTAAATAATACACTTAGCATTATTTGGTCTGAGAGCTGCCTTCTTCAATTAATTAATTAATTGGGTTTTGTGACCCAGTCATACAGCCATGTTCTCCTGGTCCGATTCTAACTCCAATGGTAAATCTGTAGGTAGACTTTTGTGTAGATAACCACTTACCTCTCAAGGATAGAGACATGTTCAAAATGTAGCTCTTAAAAATAATAAAAATGTTGAATTTCCCTGGTGGTCCAGTGATTAAGAGTCCATTGTCTACCAATTCAGGGGACACAGGTTCCATCCCTGGCCCAGGAAGATCCCACAGGCTGTGAGACCACTAAGCAGCCACTAGGTCCATGCCCCATAACTACTGAGCCCACGAACTGCAACTACTGAAGTCCACGCGCCCTAGAGTCTGTGCTCTGCAACAAGAGAAGCCACCGCAATGATGAGCCCGCACTCCGCAACTAGAGAGCAGCCCCCACTCGCCACAGCTAGAGGCGCACAGCAACCAAGACCCAGTTCAGCCATAAATAAATAAACAAAAGAACCACACCCACAGTTTTTCTTCTTCGACATTTGTGTTATCAGGTTCAAATAGAATAAATACTCATCAGCTGAATTAAACAGAGACATTTAAAGACATCTGTTCTGTCATACTTGACATGGACTTACCTTCAGTGGTAAGTCCTTAAAGACGTCTGTTCCCAAACCCACACTTGTAGGTCCTCAAGCATTCTGAGGATGAGGTTTCCCATCCCTTCCCTCATTTTCAGAATTTCCTCACCAAGAGAGAGATGGGGGAAGGAGGAAAGAGCTTAGCCTGGGAGAAGAGAGAGAGGAGAGCTTCTGTGGATCCTTTGGTGTCTGTAGCTCAGACCATGGAGGGTGGCGTGGCTGCATCACCTCCATCTAAGAAGTTTCCCTGGTCTCCCTCCCTTGTCTGTTCTGTTCCCACCCCCTGATGCCAGCCTTGTCCCTGGCGCAAAGCACTATGGGCACCAGAGAAAGGAGAAGGGGCAGAAAGAGGTCAGTGCTGGACACCCAGGGAGAGACTGTGACAGAAAGGAGGAGTCCCCCTCCCCATGGGACCGCTAGAAGCAAGAGGTCTGCCTCCCGGCACCATGCCCCCTAACTGCTAGGTCACACTGCCTTTACTTCAGGGAGGCCAAAAACTTGTTGGATGCCAGGAGTAAAAGAGAGGGCAAAAGATGGAAGAGTGTTAGAGAGATCCAGAGAAAAAGGGCAGACGTGAAGGGGACCCATGTTCATTATTAAATGATCGATATGCCGAATTTAGAAAAGATGAAGAGGACAGCAATTAATGTAACAGAATATGTCCATGTATTCAGCATCAAGATTAGACAGTGTTAACATTTTGCTTTATTGACTACGCCAAAGCCTTCGACTGTGTGGATCACAATAAACTGTGGAAAATTCTGAAGGAGATGGGAATATCAGACCACCTGACCTGCCTCTTGAGAAACCTGTATGCAGGTCAGGAAGCAACAGTTAGAACTGGACATGGAACAACAGACTGCTTCCAAATAGGAAAAGGAGTACGTCAAGGCTGTATATTGTCACCCTGCTTATTTAACTTATATGCAGAGTGCATCACGAGAAATGCTGGGCTAGATGAAGCACAAGCTGGAGTCAAGATTGCCGGGAGAAATATCAATAACCTCAGATATGAAGATGACACCACCCTTATGGCAGAAAGTGAGGAGGAACTAAAAAGCCTCTTGATGAAAGTGAAAGAGGAGAGTGAAAAGTTGGCTTAAAGCTTAACATTCAGAAAACTAAGATCATGGCATCTGGTCCCATCACCTCATGGGAAATAGATGGGGAGACAGTGGAAACAGTGTCAGACTTTATTTTTTGGGGATCCAAAAATCACTGCAGATGGTGATTGCAGCCATGAAATTAAAAGATGCTTACTCCTTGGAAGGAAAGTTATGACCAACCTAGACAGCATATTAAAAAGCAGAGACATTACTTTGCCAACAAAGGTCCTTCTGGTCAAGGCTATGGTTTTTCCAGTGGTCATGTATGGATGTGAGAGTTGGACTGTGAAGAAAGCTGAGCGCTGAAGAATTGATGCTTTTGAACTATGGTGTTGGAGAAGACTCTTGAGAGTCCCTTGGACTGCAAGGAGATCCAACCAGTCCATCCTAAAGGAGATGAGTCCCGGGTGTTCATTGAAAGGACTGATGCCGAAGCTGAAACTCCAGTACTTTGGCCATCTCATGTGAAGAGTTGACTGATTGGAAAAGACCCTGATGCTGGGAGGGATTGGGGGCAGGAGGAGAAGGGGACGACAGAGGATGAGATGGCTGGATGGCATCACCGACTCTATGGGCATGGGTTTGGGTAGACTCCAGGAGTTGGTGATGGACAGGGAGGCCTGGCGTGCTGCGATTCATGGGGTCGCAAAGAGTCAGACACGACTGAGCAACTGAACTGAACTAAACATTTTGCCATATTTCCCGTAGTTTTATTCATTAAAAAATTATTTATTTATTGGAGTTTTGGCTCCGTTGGGCCTTTGCTGCTGCCTGACTTTTCTCTAGCTGTGGTGCATGGAGGCTGCTCTCTCGTGGTGGTGCAGGAGCTTCTCCTTGCGGTGGCGTCTCTTGCTGAGGAACATGGCTCGGGGGCGCTAACTTCAGCGGTTGCCTCACGTGGACTACCAGCCTCTAGAGCACTGGCTCAGTAGTTGTGGCCCATGGGCTCAGTTGCTCCATGGCATGTGGGATCTTTCTAATTCAGGGACTGGACCCATGTCTCCTGCATTGCCAGATGGATTGCTCACCACTAAGCCACCAGGGAAGCCCTTTTCATTCATTTTTTTTCTTTTTAAACAAGGGATAGTACATTACAGGGGCTTCCCAGGTGGCTCCGCCTGCCAACGCAGGAGATACGGGTTTGATCTGTGGGTCAGGAAGATCCCCTAGAGAAGTAAATGGCACAACCCACTCTAGTATCCTTGCCTAGAAAATCTCATGGGCAGAGGAGCCTGGCAGGCTAAAGTCCACAGGGTGGAAAAAGAGTTGGACATGACTGAGCAACTAGACAACAACAACACGATACATTATAGACACAGCTACTTAGAACCTTTCTCCCATCTATGTTTCTTAGGTTACTTTTTTTTTTTTACACTTTCTGTATACACCACATGGCATGTGCGATCTTAGTTCTGACTAGGGATGGAACCAATACTCCCTGCATTGAAAGCTCTGAGTCTTAACCACTGGTCAACCAAGGAAGTCCCTCCCATCTATGTTTCAACTTTTACTATATGGGCGTATGTGGGTTAGGTATCTATAAAAAATATATACTTTTGCTTATGTGTTCTACATTTTTAAATACTTGGTATGATTTGGCTTATATTCTTTTGCCATTTGGTTTTATCTTATTCAACATCATTCTTTTGAAACTTATCCCTGTTAATATACGAGATTGCATTCATTTTATCTGCTGTATAGTATTCCATTTTGATCGCATTTATATTTCTGTTATCTTGTTGGGTGACAGTGAAGCTGTTTCTAGTTGTTGTTATTATAAAAACCATGAATGGACTTCCTCATATATATCTCCCTGTGCACATCTGTGAGAATTCCTCTAGAGTCACACCTAGAAGTAGAATTGCTGAGTTCCAAAGAAATGTGTGTTTTCAGCTTTACCAGATATTGCCAAATTGCCCTGTAAAATGATTGTGTCCAGTACTCCATGAATTTCTTCTTGGAAAATACTTTGCCTGTCTCCATGAACCAGAGTGGATAAATAGCATCTCACATTTATGAACCAATCATCTTTCCTTTTCAAGAAATAACCTGCAAATATCCTCTGTTCACTTTTCTGTAATGCTTTTTGTGTGTGTCCTTTTCTTCCTGATTACAAAAGTACTTTATTTATGATTGATACTAAATCTTTTTCAGTTATGTGGATTGCAAATTTCTTCTCCCAGTCTGTAAGAGACTTTCACTTTGTAGTGTCTTTTGTTTTTGTTTGTTTGTTTTTTAAATTTATTTGGCTGTGTTGGGTCCTAGTTGTGGCACAAGGAACCTTTCATTGTGGTGCATGAACTCTCTAGTTGTGGCGTGAGGACTCGGTAGTGATGGCGTGAGGACTCAGTAGTTGTGGCATGGGCTCAGTAGTCTTGGCGTGAGGGCTCAGTAGTCTTGGCTTGAGGGCTCAGTAGTCTTGGCTTGAGGGCTCAGTAGTTGTTGCGTGAGGGCTCAGTAGTTGTGCATGAGGGCTCAGTAGTCATGGCATGAGAGATATAATTTCGCAACTAGGGATCAAACTTGCATCCCCTGAATTGCAAAGTGGATTCTTAGCCACTGGGCCACCAGGGGAGTTCCTATAGTGTCTTTTGTTAAATGTTTTCGAATTATTATTGAAGCTGGATGATTGATACATGGGGAATCATTATACTGTTGTCTCTACTTTTGTATAATTTTGAAAATTGCCCTAGCAAAAAGGTTTTTAAAAATCCATAAAACAATTCTCTATCATCCCAAATTCCTGAAGATCAGCTCCTATATTTCATCATTTTACTTTCCACATTCATGTCTCTAATGCCACTGGAATTTATTTTTGTAGTTGCTGTGGGAGAGGATCAAATATATTTCCCTCATTGATGGCCAACTGTGTCCAGTTCTATTTCTGATCCTGTTTATCGCTTCTCCTCTGACCAGAAATTTCCCCTCTGCCCCATATATCCTTAAGACTGCTTCTAAGCTCTCTATTCTGTTCCTTAGTCACTGTGTGTACTCTCATCTTGCCACAGTTTTTTTTTTAATTAATTAATGTATTTATTTGGCTGCGCCTACAAATACAACTAGGTAGAGTCTTAGTTGTGACATGAAGCACTTTTCATTTTAGTTGCAGTGTGTGGGATCTAGTTCTCTAACCAGGGATCCAACCCAGGCCCCCTGCATTGGGAGTGTGGATGCTTAACCACTGGACCACCAGGGAAGTCCCCTCTGCCGCAGTTTTAACTCCCATATTACCAGATTGGCCACAGTAGTATCTGTCAGGCCAGATTGGTATCCCTTCTTCTTTTTCTTCTTCAGATTGACTTGGCTCTTCTTAGCCTCTTTCCTTCCACACAAATTTTATGATCAGCTTACGCAATTCCAGAAAGGAAAAAAACAAAAACAAAAAAACCAACAATCCTGGGTTAACTGGAATCCTGTTGAATTCCAGATTCTTTTTTGGGGAGAAGCAACATCTTTCTAACACGATACCTTCCTGAACATCACCTTGTCATATCCGTCCATGTACAAGGGCTTCTATTTCGGTCCTTATGTAAAAATGTGTGTTTGAAGACTTCCCTGGTAGTCCAGTGGTTAAGGCTCCAAGCTCCCAGTGCAGGGGACCTGTGTTCGATCCCTGGTCCGGAAACAAGATCCCACATCCTGCAGTGAAGATCAAAGATCCTGTCTGCTGCAACTAAGACTCAGCACAGTCAAATAAGTAAATAAATATGTATATTTTTAAATGTGCTTGTTTTCCCCATGAGGGTCTGTTCAGCCTTTGTTAGATTTGTTCCTGGGGCCTGTGGGGTTTGTGGCTGGCTTTCCCCCCTCCCCCACCCCCACATCAACCATGCCAGGTGCATCCTTCCTCACCCGCTTGGTCCACGCCCTCCCCCCCAGGTCCAGGCAGCAGCTGTCTACCCCAACAGCTGACTGTTTCTTCGATGCCTTGCCAAGTGGACAGGGCTCCCACCTCCCACCTCAGGGCCTGTCAGCTGAGTCTGGGGAGAGGTGCAGTTGTTTCCGTGGGGACAATGAGTTGCATTCTATACAGGCCCCTCTCTGAGCCTCCCTCCCCCAGTCCAGAGCAACTGTTCTTGTGGTAGGGAAGGGCTGCACCTGTCAGCTCTAGCTACTTTTTCGGGCAACCCCTTTCTTCATGTCTTCCACCCACCCTACCCCACCCCTTCCCACCCCGCAAGCAGAATCTAGCTCCCTGATCAGGGATCAAAACTGTGCTCCCTACATTGGGAGCAAAGAGTCTTAACCTCCAGGGAAAGTCCCTTCTGAACGTCCTATGAGCCTGTCTCTCGTGTGTGTCTTATGGGCTGATTGCCCATTCATGGGTCTGTCATTGACTGGAACTGGTGGGCAGAGGAAAGGTGGTCTTGGAAATGGATCATCCCTCTCTAACCTTGGAGGACTGACAGTGTTCTCTTAGCTGTCACCATGTTCAGGTCTCAAATCCTCAGAGTGGCCCCAATTAGGTAGATTAGTGACTACTGTCGCAGGCAGAGAGGTACTGTGATAAGTGATAAGGCTGGGACTCTGCCCCTCCCCAGTGACATGTCCTATACCTGGCTGGCCTCCGCACCTGCTTCTCGGCACCTGCTCCCCTCAGCACTCCCTGCCCTCAGTGAGGCCTCTCTGGCCTCTTTTCGGCATCCTTGTTTGGGGGTTGATATCGCTCTCAATGGCCCACTGGCTACAGCCCAGTGCTGATCACCCCTAGGGATGATGACCCTGGAACACGGCAGAACCAGAATCCAGGCCTCCATGGCTTCTTCAAGTGATAAATGAGCCCCAGCACCCAGTCTCACTGGCTGTTCATGGGTGTCAGGGTGCATCGTACCAGGCCTTCCAGGAGCAACCTGTCTGGCTGGCCTTAGACACAGGATGTTCTGGGAGAGACAACCCAAAATGATAGAAGAAAGGACATTCTTTTTTTCAATTGCAGTGTAGTTGATTTACAGTGTGTGTTGATTTTCTGCTGTATAGCAAAGTGATTCAGTTCTACCTACATATATTCTTTTTCATATTCTTTTCCATTATGGTTTATCACAGGATATTGAAGATAGCTCTGCGCTTTACAGTAAGACCCTGTTGTTTATCCATCTTACATGTGACAGTTTGCATCTGCAAATCCCCAACTCCCAATCAGGCAGGAAAATGTTATTTATTGAACACCTTCTAAAAGCCAAGTTCTGGACATCTCCCAACTCTTGATCCTGCCTGAGGCAGATTATATGATGATTAGCACTGTAGGGAGGAGAACCGCCAAGCAGCACAACTCCAAGAAGTCACTCACACCCCCAGTTGGCCTTGTCCAGCATGCTTGGTCATCCAGAGCAGCACTGAGGGCCCCAGAGCCGGAGGGTGAGTCCAGATTGGAGTGACCATTGGAAACACTCGTCACGGGTCTGTCTGGGTCCTAGTAGAATGACTGGCAGGGTGGTACAGGGCTTTGAAGCCCTAGATGAAGACAGCAGACAGGGGTGGGAGGAGCAGAAGGCCCAGTGCTCCCAGGTCTCACGAGAACCCGTCAGCTCTATTCCCAACTCTCACCACTGAACTGGTTTGCCCATGTCCTTGTCGGTCATGCTGTTGACTCTTGATGTGTGTGTCCTGTGTCCTCAGCACTGCGTACATGCTTGCTGTTGACATGAACGGCCCAATTAAATGACGTCTATGTGGGCTTCCCTGGGGGCTCAGTGGTAGAGAATCCGCCTGCCAATGCAGGCGATGTGAGTTCGATCCCTGGTCCAGGAAGATCCCACATGCCTTGGAGCAACTAAGCCTGTGCACCACAACTATGGAGCCTGTGCTCTAGAGCCTGGGAACCCCAACTGCTGAAGCCTGTGCACCCTGAAGACTGTGCTCAGCAACAACAGAAGCTACTGAAATGAGAAGACCTCACACTGCAACTAGAAAGCAGCCCCAGCTCATCATAACAGAGAAAAGCCCATGTAGCAACTAAAACCCAGCATAGCCAATAAATAAATACATAAATAAAGAAAATTATATAAAAAAATGATGTCTATGTACAGGGGGAGGGAGTCCCCAGGACATTTCCGGGAAGCCTGGGTACCAGGGAAAACCACTGAAAGGACCTCAGGGGTCATTTATGACTCAGCTTACAGGCCTTAACTTCACAAGTTGGCACCCAAATACATCTTTCTTTTTAATTGACTTTGAGGAACAGGAGTTTTAGCCAATTTCCTCCCCTGCCAGCAGAGGATTGGGGGCAGAGGTCAAAGCCATGCAATCAGGATCCATTACACAAAGCTAAATCAGGAACTAGAAGGAACTGCTCGCTGGCAGCTCTGTTGCCAAAAGGGATGGTTATCTTTCCAGGAAAGGCTGAAGAAATCCTTTTCTGCCTTGGGGAAGGCCACTTGGTGGGATTAATCCCAGGTGAAAGTGGGAAGGAGATGAAGTGAGTTAATCCCAAAAGGGGATGAAGGGTAGAGAATGAACTGAAACCAGATCCAGGCCCTGGACACAGCTGCGGCCCTTGCCCCATCTCCCTTCCCAACCCCCTCTGGGGTTTCCCATTGTTACCGGAGACAACATCCTGTTTCTTTTACTTGCCTCACTGTCCCGGGCCCCTGGAGCCCCTCACTGTCTGCCGGGGACAGGGAAGGGACAGAAGTCCAGCCCCAGGCCCAGGATCCAAGGATCTCACTGTTGGATGTTCGGTGATTGTTTTATGTGGCAGAATTAGAGTCTAAACTGTTACCAACTCTTTAGTCCAACAGCTATTCTTTGCTTCTACATCTTCACATTCCCAGTCATGAACTCTTGAGTCAACATTTTACTTAAGAAGACAAGGACACAGGGGCTTGTCCACGGTTTCAGAGGATCTCACATCTGTGTACACTGAATTGGGAGGGATGGATTGTGACTTACCCAAGGTCACAGCAATTGTAGATCTGGGTCAGTGCATGGTGGGACCTCTAAGTTTCTCTGGAGATTACATACTTTGGCAGATCCCAGAGGGAACCTACTTCCCCTCCCTTGGGCTCACCGTGGTCAGCTCCTCCCCTCTGAGTGGCTCTTTCCAGCTGACTGTGGCCTACAGGGGTTCTGCACACATCCTAGAAATGTGTTCAGATTCACAGAGCTCTGGGGCTCAATAGCACAGGCTCTGCAGCAAGCAGGCCTGGATTTGGAGCCCTTGACAGAATACATCCTTATTTATTCTTACGAAAAATATTTATTACTGAGCACTGGGGACAGAGCAGCAGACAAAACAGACATAAGTCCCTACTCTCATGGAGTTTATATTCTAGGACACAGACAATCAGCAAGATAAGGAAGGAGGATATAGTTTGTGAGAGGGATTTGCTGAGGAGGTCAATAAAGCAAAAGAGAGGATGGAGAAAAGGCAGGATGGAGTGGAGTGAATGGCCTGTTAAATAGAGTGGATGCATAACATTTGAACCAAGATTTAAAGGAGGTGAGCGATGGAACCATATGGATGCCTGAAGATAGCGCCTTGTAGGCAGGAGCAATGGTAGGTGCAAAAGCCCTGAGAAAAAAACATGTCTGGCACAGTTAAGGAGCAGCAGGAAGCCAGTGTGGCTGCCACAGTGAGACAGGCAAGGACTAGAACTTGGAAGCCAGGGCCTCAGAGGTCACAGTTAAAGACTTTGGCTTTAATTCTTTTTTTTTTTTTTCCCAAAGAGGATTTTATTGATGACATTTTTATTTCCCTTCCAAAAAAACCAACTGGAACTAAATGAAGTAAATGATCTCAAACTTTTATTGTCTTCATAATAAAACAAAATATGAAGCTCAAAATTGGATCACTTGGCCCTTTCTCTTCTTATAGCCTCCCAACTCAAAATGCTTGCATCTCTTAATAGCCAGCATTCTCTTCGATCTACAGTTGGGCTAAACACATTCAAGCCTCAGTACAATCTTCTTTGTAGTTTCAGCCTTTTTCTGGAAAATTGGCTTAGTCTGCCCACCATAGCCACTCTGCTTCCTGTCATAACGCTGCTTTCCCTGGGCCTATAAAGAATCCTTGCCCTTCTTGTACTGTGTCATTTTGTGGGGCTGGTGCTTCCCACACTTCTTACAGAAAGTCTGGCGGGTTTTTGGAATGTTCACCATGTTTGCTAGAGCGATATCAGCACAAAAAGGACTTTGGCTTTAATTCTTAATGAAAAGGTAGTTTAAGCAGAAAAAGGACAGGATCTGACTCATGTTTTAGAAAGATCACCCTGGTCACTGTATGGAAAAGAGAAACAAGAACACCAGTTAGAAGGCTATTATAATGATTCTGGTGAAAGATGACAAACAGAACCTTCAGGATTTACTAATGCGGGTAGTGAATGGTGATAAGAAGACAGAGGTGAAGGATAACTTCCAGGACTTTCGTCAGAATAATTAGAAAGAGGTAGTTACCTCTTACAGATATGGGAGAGCCTGGAGGAGGGGCAGGTCTTGGTGGGGTGACCAGGTCATTTATCCTCTGTGTGATCTGGGGTAAATTGCTTAACCCCTCTAAACCTCAGTCTCCTTATCTGTACAAACGCCATAACAGTCATTTCCCTGAAGAGCAATGGTGAAAACTGAGTGAGATCATGAACTCCTTGCCTGCTCCTTGGAAGAAAAGCAATGACAAACCTAGACAGCATATTAAAAAGCAGAGATATTACTTTGCCTACAAGGGTCCGTATAGTCAAAGCTATGGTTTTTCCAGCAGTCGGAAATGAGAGCAGGATATGAGATGAATGGATATGAGAGCAGGACAATAAAAAAGGCTGAGCACAGAAGAATTGATGCCTTCGAACTGTGGTGCTGGAGAAGTCTCTTGAGAGTCCCTTGAAGAGCAACATCAAACCAATCAATCCTAAAGGAAATCAATCCTGAATATTCATTGGAAGGACTGATGCTGAAGCTCTAACACTTTGGCCACCTGAATGCGAAAAGCTGACTCATTGGAAAAGACCCTGATAATGGGAAAAAATTGAGGGTGGAGGAGAAAGGGGCAACAGAGGATGAGATGGTTGGATGGTATCACCAACTCAATGGACATGAGCTTGAACAAACTCTAGGAGATGGTGAAGGACAGGGAAGCCTGGCGTGCTGCAGTCCATGGGGTCACAAAGAGTCAGACACGACTGAGCGACTGAACAACAAAATGAACTCACAGGTGTGACACACTCACGTACTTAATACATGTCCCAACCATAGTCCAGGGAAAACACTGACCATCACAACTCCTCTGGAAAGGACAAGAAGGAAAGGAAGACCACATCTATACATCTGTACTCTAGCTGCCACCCACTCCCTGCTTCCTCTGGGTAGAAGGAGGACAGACCTTTTTGACAAAATTGAAAGTTTTCTTCCTTCAAGGTTGTTGATGGTGGAGACGTGGAGATCATGATGATGCTAATGGTGGGTGGTGACAGGTTGATGATAAACAATCATATTCCCATGTCCTTATTCTACAAAACACTTTTATGGCCATTATCTCATCTGAGTCCATCAAGGCAGAAATTATACCAATTTTAGGAAGTAGAAGAATGAGGTATTTACCTTATGTACTATTTAAAAAATTTTTATTTTATATTGGAGTATAGTTGATTAAGAATATTGTGTTAAAAAAAAAGAATATTGTGTTAGTTTTGGGTGTACAGCAAAGTGATTCAGGTATACATATTGTATACCTGAATATATACATATGTATACATATACAAAAAAATTCTTTTTCAATTTTTTTCCCATTTAGGTTATTATGGAGCATGGAGCAGAGTTTCCTGTGCTATACAGCGGGTGGTTGTTGGCTATCTATTTCAAATATAGCAGTGTGCACATGTCAGTATGAGGTATTTAAAAACAAAATAAAACAAATCTGGACTGTCTCTACCTGGCTATCTCATGGAACTCCATTTAATCTTCCAGAGAAAAATGTGGACAGGGTCCTGACGTGGGTATGCCTCTTCCCATCCCTGAGTGGGAGTTCTACCCCGCTGTGTCCAGCTATGATATGAACTCTGACCCCACTTCTCCACTCCCCAGGAGAAAGCCCACAATGCCTGCCCTGCTCCTATTCTCTGTCTGGGCTGCTCTGAGCATGCCCGGTGTGTGGGTTGCAGCCTTAGTGCTTCTGAGGTTTGGGTCAGTGGGTCTCATGCATTGTCCCATTCCAGTTACTCCTCCCAAGTATTCAGGTAACAGATGAGGTGACCGGAACCTAGAAGAATCAATGTGCCCTAGATCACACTATTAGAAAGTGCAATCTGGGTTTAGACTCTGAGGTCTGCAGCCGGTAGGAGAAATTACTGCATCTCTTCTTCCAGCCCAGCTGCCCCCTCCCTTCACCTACCAGATACCAGAACACAGCTGTCTCTCCCTTGCTCCCCCAACCCAGGCAAGCTGTTCTGGGTGGGGCTGAGCTGGGCGGGGCAGCCCTGTGTAGTGTTCAGGATGTGGCCCCTACAGGCAAATTCAGCCAGACATCCACGCTGAGCAGCAGTCTGACTGGTGAGAGCTGCTGCCCATGGGTGGGGGTGGGGAACTGGGAGGGTAGGAAGTGTCAGGTCTGGTTGGATCAAGGTCCCTGAAAAGAGAATTTAGAATTGTCTAGGGAAGAGCTCTTGCTGGATTGAGGGAGAGGGGTTAGGGAATGCCAGGTGACTGAGGGTGTGTAGAAGGAGCAGGTGACTGACGGAAGGGAGGATTCTAGGGACAGTAGGAACCCCAGAGGCTGGAAATGGCGAGCTGGAGGTCCCAGCGCGGGCTTCACTCTTGCCTTGACTCCATCTCCATCCGTGCTGTGATGAGAATCCTCTGGCCCCAGCCACCCTTCCCAGAGAAAGGGCTTCCAGAAAGCTAAAACGATCCATGAACTGAGATCTGGGGGCTGGCGGGTGTAAACTGAAGCAGGAGTCTACTCCTGCCCACCTCCTCGTGTCTTTGCCAGGTGAGAAGGGAGCAGAAAGGAGAGCGTGGAGTCTGGATCGCCTTGCAAGTCACCAGCCATGCCTGCTCCTCTGCTCCCGCTGCTGCTCCGCACGCTGCTGGCCCGCCTGCTGCTGCCCGCTGCCCGCCTGGCCCGCCAGCACCTCCTGCCCCTGCTGCGCCGGCTGGCCCGCCGCCTGGGCTCCCAGGATTTGAGAGAGGCTTTGCTGGGCTGTCTGTTGTTCGTCCTCAGTCAGAGACGCCCGCCGGACACCGGGGAGACTTCCAGAGTGGCCCGCCTGGAGAGGAGGGAGAGGCTAGCCTCCCAAAAATGAGGCCATGAATCCTGGTAGCAGCTGTGCCCCCTGAAATGCTTTATTTCAGAGTAAGACAGTCCTGGCTCCATCACTGACTGCAGCCTCCCCAGTGGGCAGAAGACATGGTGGGGGACTGAGCATGAGAGGGGTCCAGCTAGGACATGGCCCCCCCTCCCAGCAGAAAGGATTGGAAGGATGCTCTGCTTCCAGAAAACAGATCACCGTCCCTCCCTCCCAGCATTCTTCCCCGCATTCTGGCCCCTGGAGGGAGGGGAACTGACACTCCACCACCCAGGCAAATGGAGACCGGAGGTCCAAAGAGGAACCCTGGGACAATGGACAATTCGGCTAATCCAGACTGCCTCTGGTTTGAGATTTCCCAAATAATAAGAACTTGGTTCCCCAGGGAGTTACTCCTGCCCCCAAAGCCCAGTATGCAATAGGGGCTCAATAAATAATTTGTGGCCTTTAATTCTTAGGATGCCTTTGACAGTCCTGTCACACTCCTGCACTGCAGGACAGTCGAAACTGTCCAGAGGAGAACGGGTGGGGGAACACCTCAAGCCTTCCTTTTGCTACCTCTGTCATTGTCCCTCTCAGTCCCAATGCCCTGGAAGCTGTTTCTCTTTTTAACTTGAATGTCGCACACTGGGAGTTAGCAGTCTTGGGTCTTGCTGGCAGCTCAAGGTAAGGAGGTTAATGTCCTCCAGCGAGTGTGGACACTCTTCTCAGCTAGTGGTGTGGGAAGAGGGAGATTTGTTTTTGGAGGGACCCTGTGGGCAGAACCCCAGAGAAGCAGACTAGAGATGCATACCCTTGAGGGGTACTCTGCCCAGGATGGTATCTAGGGGGTACAGGGTAGGTGGCATGTGATCTGAGGAATTCACCTCTTCATTTCTCCTCTCCAGTGGGAGGCCCCTTAGGGATCTCAAACAAGAGTTGTCAGAGGCAATTTGCATACCTGCTTCCAGATAATTTGCTTACAGTTCTTCGGCTACACTCCTCCCTCCTACCCGCCTCCACCCAGCCCCGGGCTCCCGGTTCAAAGCGGTAAAGTGAGGACGACAGGCGACAAAACCCCTTTCAGGGCCCTCACCCTGTCTGCACACCCCGTTAGAAGGCTGGCCTGGGGGGAAGACTCGAGATCAGAGCTGTGGGCCCCCAAGGCGGCCCCGCGGGGCTTTCCGCCAGACACCGCCTCCCCACGCCCGGACACCATCTGCTTCCTCCCGGAGTCATCAAAAGCCAGTGCACGTGCTCGCGCCCCACCCCCGCCCACTCAGAGAGGTAGCCTGGGGAGGGGCGGGGTGAAGGAGATTCGAACCCCTGGTCCCTTCCAAGGCCCCGGGCGCCTTGTTTATTCAGCCCGCTCCAGGCTTCTCCTCCCGCTGGCCTCCCGGAGAGTTCCTCTTTCGGGAGTCTGCAACCGTGCGCGGGGCGGATGCCGGGGTAGTACGCTGCACCCCCTTCCCTGCCCGGTGGTACAGAAGGGTCAGACCCGGCGCAGTCTGCAGTTTCCGGCCACGGCGACGACACCAGTCCCGCAGGGAGGAGGCCAAACGGGGACCAGGGGCCAACTGGCCTGGGAACTTCCGTCCCGGCTCCCTGACACCGGAGGCCCCCTGGGAAGTCCCAGCAGGTGCGCGGGCAGCAGAGGCGGGCAGCCGCGAGGGGACGGGGCAGCGGCGAGGGGCGGGGCAGCGGCGAGGGGGCGGGGCCTGCTGTTTCCCGGGCGGGCGGGGCGGGGCGGGGCGAGGCAGAGAACGGAGTGGGCGGGGCTCTCGTGGGGTGGTGTAAATCAACGGAGTTTGCATCTGCGGTTTCTGGCGGACTTTGGAGGCCGTGGTGAGATGACTGCCCTCCTCTAATCACTTGCAGATGTGTCCAGGGTCAGAGACCTCGGAGCCAAGGATGGGGCAGAGGTCTGAGACATGAAGCTGGAAAACCAAGTCCAGTCTTGCTGAACCCTGACCCCTTTACACACCCAATAAGGAAGGTGAAGGACTTGAGGTATCTGACTGAGAGGGCTGGATTCTGTCTTCATCTTAGCTGATATTTTGTTCGTCATGGATTTTTGTTTCTTTCATTAACTTTAATTTTTTTTTAATATTGTATTAACACATTATTTATCTGGATTCTGGAATATTTGGGCTCCCCCTTAAATATTGCACCTCAGGCAAGTTGCCTCTTTGGCCTCTCTCTGGCCCCAGCCCTGCCGCAAGGCCATGGAGATAAGAGTCACAAACACACACACACACACACAAAAGAGTCACAAACACAACTGAGAACATAGTCATGAGACATGTTGGTGACAAACTGCAGAGCCAAGCAAACACACTTAGAGCAAACGCAGATGGAGGCAGGGCTAGGAAAAGATAGGACTGTGTGTGTGAGGTGATGAGGCACCCTTGGGGCCTGGAAGGGGGAGGAGGGAGTCACAGGTCACAGCCTCACAGAGGTGGGGGATTGGGTGGGGGTGGGGGGTGCAGCTGGATCAGCGCTTCACACCCTACTGGACCCGGGACCTGAGGGAGCCAAAAGATTGGGCAGCGAATGGCTGGGCCTGGTGGGCCCAGGCCACTGTGAGTTGGGCTCCGAGGCTGTCCAGCAGAGGGCCCTGGCCCTCAGCAACCATCCCTGCGTAGAGAGGCGGTGCTGGAGGGGTGTGGGTGCTGGCTGGGGGCCCAGGCAAGGAGGGTGCCAGACAGGCTTCTGTCCAGCAATAACAGCCCTGCCTGCTGCCATCTACTAGCCGGCTAGGCTTCAGCAGGGGTAGGGAGGGGAACCAGCCTTCCCCTGTCTGGCCTGGGACCCTCACCACTTCCTCCCAGTCTCTTTCCGCTTCCAGCCCCCTTTGCACACAACTGCAGCCACTTGCCACCAGCCTGGCCACGCATGCCGGATCCATTTGGCCACTAAAGCCCGCCACCCCCACAGGCTCAGAGACGGGAAATGAGGATGGGCAGAGAGACAGGGGCCAAGAAAAAGGGGAGAGGAGGGCCCAGAGAGGATGAAAGAGGCTTGACAAACACAGCGTAGGAATTGGGTGGGGGAGACCCAGACATGAAGCTGCCCTCAAGCTGTGGGGCAGTGCCTAGATAAACACTACTCATATCCCTCTTCCTGCCCTCTGCTGGTTAAGGCCGGGGGATGATGGTGTATCATGTCTCTGTGGGTTTCCGAGCCAGTAGGCTGGCAACAGCTCTTCTGAGTATCTTGGGGTGACCCCACTGATCAGTCCTAAGAAGAAAAATTACCCTTTGCCTCAAAGCCTAGTCTGTTCACTGGAGAGAGGGTGTTAGTACTAACATCCCTATGATGTTAGCACTGCTAATTGTTAATTAGTGTCTGTGACTTTCTCCAGGGTAAAAGCCTCTTGGGTAATTGGGTTAAAGGAGTGGGACTGGACTGGATTTTCTGTCCTCAGCAATCTCACTAGCCTTTGGATCGTCCTCCTGTACTGAGGGCTGCTGCAGGGGCAGTGACTCCCCTGTCCCCTAAATTTACTGACCAACCAAAAAGGAGGGAATTCTTCCTCCTTCCTTGCAGGTACAAGAAGAACTAATCATCCCTCAGCGTGCCCACCCCCTTCCTCCTCAGATTGGGAGGATGTGGGGCTCAGCAAGGCTTCCCTCCCTGAGTATCAGGATTACAGGATTCACTCAGGATGTAAGACTTTTCCCGTTCCCAGCAGTACCTTAGCTTTTCCAAAGTTCTGGATTTAGAAAGGGTGAATCATAAGAGGGCTACAGTAGGGCTGCCACCCCCTCCCCCAACCTTCTCCCCCACCCCCTACACACATCTCTCTCTAAATCACAGTTGTGGGTGAGCGGATCTGTAAGTGTTCGAGGTGGGAAAACCCTGGTCACCCATCATATTGATTCGGTCAGAGGGATGCCCCGGCATGGGGACTGAGAGGATAGCTCCAAACGAAGAAAGTGCACTGAAAAGGGAAGGGAGCGCTGGAAAGGAAAAGGGTGCGGTGGGAGAGTGGTGTATGTAGGAGGCAGCTTCGCGAGCCATAACGGAACATCTGAGACGGGGTTTGGACGGGGCGGAGGGGGGAGGGTGGGGGGCTCCGGATCTGCCTGAGCAGGTTTGTCGCTGGGAGAGTCCCGAGACGGCCGTGTAGGAGTTTGTGTAACCCCAGCGAGGAGACCAGGGATGTACTCAGCGCCACGTGCTCCGTGATGGGGCAGCGTTTGGCGGGGCAGGGCCCCCAGAGGTCCAGTATACAGAAATAGTACAAAGAGTGGGCCAGGCAGGTACGGGGTCTCGATTCTGGGGGTCCCTTGTTGCTCCAGGCAGGCGTGCGGGGGGCGGGGCGGGGGCGGGGCCGCGGCGAGCGCCGGGCAGCGGATGCGGGCGGGGGCGCGCCGGGGCGGGGCGAGCGGAGGGCGGGTTTGAATGTGCTCGGGCGGGCGCGGGAAGCGGCCCGGGAGAGCGCGCAGACCTTCACGCGGGAGAACTCCTTCCCAGCAGGTGCTGCCCGGCGGGTGAGAGGGGTCCGGGGGTCGCCGGGGCGGAAGGCGCGCCGCTTTTGCCTCCTGCCACGCGGGCAGGGAGGCTGGGCCTGGCAGCTGCGCCGCCGGGGCTGGGGGATGCGGGGTGGGGCCCCCGTGCGGAGCCGCGCAGCACGTGGCGCGCCGGGGCCCGGGCATAGGGTTACTGTGCGGGGACCTGGACCCCAGCAGGCGGGGACGACCTGGCTACCGGGCCTGAAACTGCCTGTGGCCGAGCTGACCTCCCCAAGGGGCGGGCGAGTTGAAGGTTAATCTCGATCAATCTCGTCGTTGGTACTGGGGAGGGGCCGCACCGTTAACTGCGCCGGGTGCGGGGACTGGACTGGAGAGCACGCGGAGTAGAGGTCGAGGCGCTGTCTCTTTAACACCCGGCCTTTTATTGGCCGAACCCGTGTACCTGGCCTCCCTCCCTTCCTGGGCGCGTCCTCGTTTATTCCCAGAGAGAACACCCTTGCTTCACTTTAAAGGACATCCCAGATTTTCTTCCTAGGGGAGAGCTGTGACGGATGAAGGCTGCTCCCACCCCTGCCCCTCACCCCTATTGGGGCCACTCCTTTGCCCCTTCCTCTCGGTCACGGTCACCTCCAGATCCTCTTGGCTTTTCTTCCTCTGTGTGAGCTCTCTTTGCCAGGATGTGTGTGTAATGGGGTGGGGGAGCGCCTTACACCCAACACAAGTCAGACTGGAGATGACCTGACCCCCACCATACTTTTTAACCCCCACCTTACTTTTTAACCCCCACCTTATTTTTTTTCCCCCACCTTATTTTTTAACCCCTTAGTTGGAGTAGAGTTACCCCACCTCCCAGTATATGAGGCTGGCTGGGAAGCTGCCCTTAAACCTCCCTCCCCTCCCCAGAAGGAGCCTAGCGTAAACTTCACATTGAGTTTTAATTCCAGCTCCCTCGTTCACTAGTTCTGTTGCCTTAGGCAAATGATTCAACCTTTCTGAACTTCAGCTGTACTCATCTGTTCAATGGAGACAATCTATATTAGCTTATGGTGGTGGTGAAGGCAGCCAAGGGCCAGAGAGTGTATCTGCAGGTAGTGGCTGCCCCATATGGGATCCAGGGAAGTGGTGAATTTGATGCCACCACAGAGATGTCTCTAGAAGCTGGCGTGGGTGAGAGGTGTTGGGAGCCAGGGGACCAGGGGGCCGGGGAGGTGCCCAGTTTGGTGGCTGCTATCAGGGCCCCATCTGGGCAGGCCAGGGCATGGCTGGAGGGAAACCAGTTGTTCTGAACTGGTATAAAATCCCTGATTGGGCCAAGGCAGACAAAAGCAAAAGGGGTGACTGACCTTCAGGATGTGGGCAGGAGGAGTGGGCTGCCCCTGGAGTTGAGTTGTGCCCAGGGCTGGGGTTGGGGGCAGCCTAGAACACAGAGTAGGGGTGTAGCTGGTGGGGGGTGGGGGGGGGGCTGGGGGAGGTGAAGAGGAGGGCCAGAGGGCAGAAAGGAATACTCCTAAGCCTAAGCCAGGTTTTCCTGAAAAAGAGGAGATACTCTGTCCGCCACCCCAGTCTCCACCTATGTTGAAACTGCACCTGCTCTTGACTGCCAGGAATCTTGCCTGTGGGTGGAGCACAGGGTTGGCTGAAGTGAGAAGCTGGGGGTTTCCCTCCTTCTACCTAATAGAAAACATGAGTCTCTCACCTCCTCTGCCCACCCCCCAGAGTAGAGCCCTCTCACCACCACCCCCGTCCTTCTAGAAAATGTAAAAACTGTCGTTCACCGCTCTCCCAAGTGCCTAGAACATTGCCTGGCTGGCATGCAGGGGTCCTTGGTACATATTTGTGGAAAGGAAGGAAGAGTGAAAGAAGCCCTCTGCCTCCTTCTGGGGTGTCTGGGTCTGCCTCTCCTGTCCCTGTGCTGTCATCGTCCAGGTGTAGTGGGGGGAGGAGTGGAGGAAGGCCTTCGGAGAGGCTGGAGTTGACGCAGGGAGGGGTGGAGAGGAATTTTGGGGAGGAGCAGAAAGGTCTGTCCAGGTCCTTTCTCAGAGGCCCTAGGGCTGTCCATCTCAGGCTGGGGCCTGGAGTACTGGCTGCACCTGGGAGTGGACCCACCCCCTCAGCTCTCCTGCTGAGACTGCTGGTGGGAGATAAGGGCTGGCTTTTATCTCCCTGGCTGTGTTAGTGCAGAAGCCTTCTCAGAATGGAGGTGCTCTGTCCCCCAGCAGGACCTGGGGGGTTCTCTCCCGATACGCCTGCTGCCGCAGTTTTCACTCTGGACCCTTGTTCAGGAGGAGCCCATGGACAAGACCTGCCGCCTGCCTCTGAGCTAGGACCACCTCCCACAGACCGCCCGGACCCCCTCTGCCCCGACCCTTCTGCTGGCAAGTCTGGGCATCTGGTGAGTGCTGGTCCAGGTGGGCGAGGAAGCCAGTCCTCACCCAGAACAGCAGAGCTGGCTCTAGTGCTCGCACGTGCCTGGCTGGCTTTCTACACTTGATCTTAGCCAAAAGGCCAAGAAGCAATTCCTGCCTGGCTTTCCATGCCATCCAAGGGAAAGCTGGTTCCTCTCCTAGTGCCAGGGAACCACGCCCTCCCCCCCCCCGCCTGAGCGGCGAGCAGGGAAGGGGTATGAAGTGGAGAGGCTGGGGACTGGGCAGGCCCTTGCTCCCATCCCTCCATCTTGCTTCCAACTTTGCTCTCAGAAAGGGGAAGAAGCCAGGGGCCTGGGAATGAGTCAGAGAGGAACCCAGCAGTGGGGGGGAGGGGGGATGGGATGTCCCCGGGGGTCAAGGGAGCAGCTGTGCCCACACGCACGTCCTGAAGTGTTTTCCTGGAAAACAGGACAGGAACCAGGAAAACTCTGGGCATTGGCTGGAAAGGATGGTTAAGGTGCCACCCACAGAGAGGCTGGCATCTGGGTTGCCTGCAGGAGGGGACAGGCTCTCCAGAGCCTGCCCTAGCCATGAGCCCAAGGGCTCCTCAGGAGAGCAGAGAGATCAGAGGGAGAGCCCTGGGGAGGGAGGCTGCCCCGGGGAGGGAGGGAGCGAGGCAGGCCGGCCTCTCTGGCTGGCCTGGTCATCACGCCTGAAGCTGCTGCTGCAGCAGATCTGTTTGTTTTGCGTCCTCCTCCCTCCCTCTTCCCCCTTATCTCTCTTCTGTTTCCCTCCTCTGTCCCCACTTCCATCGTTGTCACTGTCGCTGACCCCTCTCATCCTCTCATGACCCCCGTCATGCCTTTGCCTGTTTTTTTCCCTCCCTCTCAGCCATACTTTCTCCTCCTCCTCCTCTCCTGCTCTCCACCCTCCCCTGTTTCCCTGCTCACAGACAGCCTCAGCTGCGGGATAAAAATAGCGGAGGCAGTGGCCAGGCCAGGCCGGGAGCCAGGTAGCGTCTGAGCAGGCAGGGGGGCTCAGTGGGACTGGCCTGAGGGGGTCAAAAGGAGCAGCCTTGAGAGACAGGGCCAGGAGCAGGGCCTTCAGGACCCTGCAGCCTGCCTGCTCTGTCGGCCTGGCCCTCCTCACCCACCAAGTCTGAAGAGGCCTGTAGGGGAGCAGGGCCACGACAGGGCCTCACACTGCTTCTGCCCCCAGCAAGCACCAGAGGGAGGAAGCTGTCAGCCAGGCATAACCAAGAACGCCGTCACCATGACAACCAGTCACCAGCCTCAGGACAGGTACCGGGGAGGGGGACCTGGGCTGTGGATCCAGGGGAGCGGGAATGGGTCTCCAGGGGGGCTGGGTGCTGTGTCCTTTGGAATTTGGGATTGCCACTGCTGATGAGCCTTCCAGCCAGGTAGCTACAGGTCACGTTTGCATCAGGGGGCCCTGCGTGTCATGGCTGCGTGCTGAGTGCAATGTCTCCAGGGAGGCCCAGGGCGGTGGTGGTGGCCCCTCCCTGGCCTGTTGGAGTTCCCAGTGTTGCTCTTCGGCAGCTTCCGGCTCCTCCCGCCAGCACCGCGGGGAGACATTTGGCAGCACCCCTCATTCCCAGGCTGGCCAGCGGATGGAGCTGGCCTCGGCCTCAGATGACTTTGGCCCGCCCTGGTCCTGGCTTTGACCTCCCTCTCACTTCCCCACCTCCGGAGCCTGGGACTTCCCTCCAGTTAGACCCACAGCTATGGCCATGCGTGTGTGTTCTGGGGGAAGAGATTGTAGCTGTATTCAAGTTCTTCCAGGAGTCTAGACCCCAAGAAAGTTGATGAAGCCATGCCTGGTCCCCAAAACATCTTTTCATCACAGTCCCCCAGCCCCATCCCCTGCTCATCCCGGCCCTCTGCGCCATAGGTCACTTCTGGCGGTGGGATCTTAGGCACTTAGCTTTATCTCTGTGGGACTGCCTCCCACTTGTGAAGCAGAGGTGGGGTTTACTTGGATGGGAGGGAATTTAAGGAGACATAGTAAGTACAGGGCCCAAGGTTGTTTGCTAGGATCCCTCCCTGGTGTCCTTCTTTCCCAGGCTGCCTACCACCCCATCCCAGCACCCCCATTCTGGTGGCAGCCCTCTGAACCCCCTCCGCCTCCTCCAGTGGCCCCACACTGGGTCCCTATCCTGTGGGACCTTGGCTGGGAGCTGCTCCCTTCATCTGGGCCTCTGAATCCAGGCCTTGCCTCTCTTCCTCAGGGTGAAGACTATAGGAGGGAGATGGGAGGGGGCTGCATTTGTCAGGATTCAGACTTGCCCACCTGGGATGCGGGGCCAAGCCCTGCTCTCTGGCCTGACCAGTTTCCTCATTTCCCTGGGCTTGTCCCTGCCAGCTCTGTGAAGACAGCAGGTGTGGACACTGGGGAAAGTATGGCAGACACATTTGGGGACCACAGGGCTGCCTGGGAGAAGCTGTCCCATCCCAGATAGGCCCCGAGGTGTAGGGCTTGGGGCAAGTGAGTGTCCTGACCCAGGCTGGGAGGCTCTTATTTACACTCTGGAGCCCAGATGACGTCTCATGGCCCATCCCTCCCGGCCTCCTGTGTGGTGCAGCCTACAAAGCTGGTTCTGTCTGGGCCAGGAAAAAACAGCTCCCTCATTTCCCAGCTGTCCCAAGACACCCGCATCCCTGTCCTCCTAGATCCAGAATGGTCTGGGAGTTTCCTGACCTCAGATTCCTCTTTAGAAAGCCACACAGCCCTGCCCAGACAGTGTAGTCACTTCCAGCCTACCCAGCAGGGGTAGAAGACTTGTGTTTTGCTTTCTCACTCACCCGCCCACCCCCCAGCCTTTAGCAAGATTTCCAAAAACACCTCCGGATGTGTGGGTCACATCGGTTCCCAAGCCTGCAGGGTCCCCCGAGTCTTTGGGACTGAGAACCAAGGTCCTCTGGCCATGCCCTTCGGTCCTATGTCCCTGATCCCCCTCCCCCTCGGGACTCATCTGTGCCCTTTCCCCCATCCCAGGCCACCTCCTCCTCTGCATATTCTGCGCCCTGGGACAGCTGGAGAGATGGAAGTGGGTGGGACTGCCCCAGGTTTGATTTGGGAAGGAAGGTGGGATGGTGGGTCACCTGGCCCCACTTTCCTCTCCCATCCCCAGGTACAAAGCCGTCTGGCTTATCTTCTTCGTACTGGGTCTGGGCACACTGCTGCCCTGGAATTTCTTCATGACAGCCACTAAGGTGAGATGTGGGAATGGGCTCCCAGGAGCTCATCCACTGGGCATTTAAGGCCTGGATACGTGCTTGCAGGCACAGGGCGAAAGGTGCCAACACTCCTCTCTGCAATCCTCACAGTATTTCACAAGCCGCCTGGACATGTCCCAGAATATGTCCTTGGCCTCTGCTGAAGTAAGCAAAGACATCCAGGCCTCAGCCAGCCCCCCGACACCCTCGCCAGAGCGGAACCATCTCAGCGCCATCTTCAACAACGTCATGACCTTATGTGCCATGGTGCCCCTGCTGATCTTCACCTGCCTCAACTCCTTCCTGCATCAGAGGTGAGCCCCTAGGCCCCCACCCTGACCCCCTCGCTGCCTCCTGCCCTCTCTGGGCTGGGCCCCCAGCTTCACCACCCATCTCTGCCACCACCTCCTCTCCAACAGGATCCCCCAGTCTGTGCGGATCCTGGGCAGCCTGGTGGCCATCCTCTTGGTGTTCCTGATCACTGCCATCCTGGTGAAGGTGCCCCTGCATGCACTGTCCTTCTTCGTCATCACCATGCTCAAGATCATGCTCATTAACTGTAAGCAGGGCTGGGTGGGGACCTGGACAGAAGTCCCATGGTTGGTCAGAGAGGAAACTTTTCCTCTCTCTGGGTGGTGAGGATTCAAGAGCCTGAGCAGGGAAGGACCAGGGCTGGGAGATGGGGCCCTGGGAGTGGGCAGAAAAGGGGTTGCTCAGCGTCAGGACTTACTGGGGGTCAAGCAGGACTTGCCAAGGCCCCACGACCCACCCGGCTCCCCTCTCCCTTCCACTGTCCACCCTGTTGCACAGCTTTCGGCGCCATCCTGCAGGGCAGCCTGTTTGGCCTGGCTGGCCTCCTGCCCGCCAGCTACATGGCCCCCATCATGAGTGGCCAGGGCCTGGCAGGCTTCTTCACCTCCGTGGCCATGATCTGCGCCATTGCCAGTAAGTCCTGCCATCTGTCTGCCTGTCACCCTGGTGGTTGCGGGGAGGAGGGGACGGGGCCGGCCTCTGATCGCTGACACCCTCCGCCCCAGGTGGCTCCGAGCTGTCGGAAAGTGCCTTTGGCTATTTTATCACAGCCTGTGGAGTTATCATGTTGACCATCATCTGTTATCTGGGCCTGCCACGGCTGGTGAGCACTCGAACCCCAGGTTTGGAGATCTTGGCAGGGAGAGAGGGGGCCCAGGGCTCCAGGCCAAGGGGACAAAACCTGTGGGAAGGAGAAGCTCTGGAGATTCTGCTTCTTTCTTTCTTTTTTTTTTTTTTGAGATTCTGCTTCTGAATCCACCTTCCTTCACTTGATAGGAATTCTACCGCTATTACCGGCAGCTCAAGCTCGAAGGGCCCGGGGAGCAGGAGACCAAGCTGGACCTCATTAGTAAAGGTCTGAAGAACCTGAGGAAGCTGGGGTGGAGGATGGCTGCTCCGCAGGGGGCTAGCATGAGCTGGGGGCAAGAATGAGCCTCCTGCAGTGATGCCAGAGGGATGTGGGGGTGAGGGGTAACACCAGTAAACAAGGGCTGGGCTAGAGAAGCTGGCGGAGATTCTGGGTGGCTTTGAATGCAACTGGGAAGCAATTACGGATTTGGGGGCAGGGCGTGGCCTGACCTGAGACTCCTGGGAGAGGTCAGGACCCAGAGGACTTAGGCAGTGGGGGTTGGAAATCATCTGGGCTAAGCCTTGGGTGGGGCTGTGCACTGGTTTAAGGGGGTGTCCACCCCCAGCTGACCCCAGCCCTTTTGGGGATTGTGTCATTTCCTGTTGCTCTGTTCCTCCCATAACTTGAAGACCCCCTTACCACCTGTCACCCCCCAGGAGAGGAATCAAAAGCAGGCCAAGAGGAGACCGGATTCTCAGCCCCCAGCTCTCAGCCCACCAAGGAAAGCCACTCTGTCCGCACTATCCTCAAAAGTGTATGTGGGGCTGGGGCATCCTGCATTCTACCCCTCCCTTTCTTCCCTTTTTTCTGATCCTTTCCAACCCCATGCCCATCCCCTCCCTTTCTGACTGGAGACTGGCCACTTTCCTGAATTTTCCTGCATGTATGTGCACGTGCATGTGTGTGTATTGGGGAATTTTGATTCTTTAATGATGCACAACCACCATGAAGACACAAACCAGGGTCCCTTTCCTCCAGATCTTAGTCCCAGCCTTCTCCGTCTGCTTCGTCTTCACCATCACCATTGGGCTATTTCCTGCTGTGACAGCTGAAGTCAAGTCCAGCATTGACGGCAGCAGCGCCTGGAGTGAGGAAACCATGGGTTCCCAGGATGGGGGAGGACAGGGACTCGAGAGCAGGGCTAGGAGCCTGGGAGAGGGGAGCCTGGGCTGTTGCCTCCGCAGCCAGACTCTGCTGGTCCATTTACCCTTCCCCGGCCTGGAAGCATCTTCTCCATTTCACAGCTGGGAAACCCAAGTCCCAGTGAGAGTCAGGGTTGCTAGATCCTGCCTTTCTTGGACCCCCTAACCCTCTCCTAATCTCCTGTTTGTCTTCCAGAGGACTACTTCATTCCCGTGTCCTGTTTCTTGACTTTCAATGTCTTTGACTGGCTGGGCCGGAGCCTCACAACCATCACCATGTGGGTAAGTGAAGGAGGGTCTCCAAGCCCCTGTGAGGTGGGAGAGTCCAGACAGACACCCAGGGAGGGAACCAAGAAAGTATGGTGGAAAGGGGACCGTGCTTTTATTTATTTATTTATTTTTTCATTTATTTTTATTAGTTGGAGACTAATTACTTTACAATATTGTAGTGGTTTTTGCCATACATTGACATGAATCAGCCATGGATTTACAAGTGTTCCCCATCCCGATTCCCCCCTCCCGCCTCCCTCCCCACGTGCTTTTTTTTAAAAACTGAGACATCTGTGTATAATAAGGTGTAAAAGTTGTAGATGTACAGTTTAATGACTACACACACATACACACACACGTAAACATACACATACCCCTGATAATCACCACCCAGGTCACGCTGTAGCACATGGCCAGAAGGCTCTATCTACCATGGCCACTCCCGATCAGTACCCCTACAAGGGTAACTAGGCTTGGAGGTTTCAATTCAGGTCCTGAGGGCCTCCGAATGGAGCCCTGGGGGCTGGCCCAGCCTGACTGTGGCATGGCCTGGTCCCCACAGCCTGGGAAGGACAGCTACTGGCTGCCGAGCCTGGTGCTGGCCCGGCTGGCCTTCGTGCCCCTGTTGCTGCTGTGTAACGTCCAGCCCCGCCGCAACCTGCCTGTGGTCTTTGACCACGACTCCTGGTTCATCATCTTCATGGCTGGCTTCGCCTTCTCCAATGGCTACCTCGCCAGTCTCTGCATGTGCTTCGGGCCCAAGTGAGTGGGGAGTATGGTGGCCTCGGATGCGGTCTAGTGCTCCAGCCGGGGATACTCAGCAGAGGGAGCGTGGGCGGAAGGAGACTTCTGATCGTGGAGCTCAGGGTTTCCAGGCTGAGAGAGGAGCCCACTGGCTCTTGGGGCCCAGGCAGTGGGAGGGGAGGAGGGGCTCCCAGGGAAAGGTAGAGACAGCCCTAGGACACACCCCCTCCCCAAGAGGGAGAGGAGGACAGGTGGGTGGGTCAGCAGAATGAGATGCTCTGGGTGAGGCTGGGGACTGGGGTTGGGGACATCCTAAGGTCGGCTCGTCCTCCCTCCTTTAGGAAAGTGAAGCCGGCTGAGGCAGAGACAGCTGGAGCCATCATGGCCTTCTTTCTATCTCTGGGCCTGGCCCTGGGGGCTGTCTTCTCCTTCCTGTTCCGGGCAGTCGTGTGACCGCGGATGGACAGCAAGATGGCACCAGCTGCCGGGTCCTGCCTTCCCCTTTAGGGGTGGGCAGAGGTCCTCTGGAGGTTTTCTTGTCTAGCCATCTTCTGCTTGCTCATGGCCTGCACTGGGCCCAGCATCCAGGCCCCAAGGAGAGAGCCTGTGTGGATGAACATGGGGACACTGTGGGCTGGAGGGTCAGAGCCGAGGGAGGGGACGCAGTCTCTGCTCACGTGCACCCCCCACTCTTGGCTCTGACCAGTGCCTGCCCGGGCAGAGTGGCAGGGGTTCCTAGGCTCAGAGAGTGTGAGTTGTGTGTCTTGTCCGTCTGCCTGTACCGAGGGTGGCCGGGGGCCAGGACTGCTTGTTCTGAAGTCTGATCTGGTATTTCCGCAGCCCCCTTCTCCCCATGTGCCTCTTCCTCCCACCTCTCCATGTTCCTACCCATCATGAACCCTGTACATTTGCCATTTTACTGCCTTTTTTTATACTCAAACCAGGTGCCTTCAAAGGCTGATTAAATAAACTTTTTTTTTTTCCTCCGTGGCTCCTTGTGTCCTGCAGCCCTGGCTTCACGCCCTGGAGAGGCTAGAGGGATGGCAGCCTGAGTCTGGGGGGATGAGCATGACCCAGATGGGCCTTGGCCAGCACTGGGCCTGGGTCCAAGGCCTGAGGGGTGGGGTTGGTCCTCTGTAGTCTCAGAGGCACTACAGTGCCTCCTGCTGGGGCCACAGAAGAGAGACAGGCCTGGAGCCAGGACACCCAGACTGTTGGCTGAGATGGAGAAAGGCTATTTCCTTTTGCCATTTCATTCCTCCTTTCAGAGGCCTGGGCGTGGAGACAGTGCCCCATCTTCCCTTTGTCTTCGGTGTCACCCCCTCCATTCTGTCCTCACCCCAACCCTGGGGAGGGACCTCTCTAAAAGCAGCCAGCTCCACCTCCCCACCCCCACCCCACCAGCAGGAAGAGGCTGCAGCTGGAGGGTTCTGCCCTGCCTGGCACTAGGCCCTGACCCCGAAGTCAAGGCAGACTCCTTGGCGAACAAGGGGCCTGTGTGTCCTCGTTGAAGCTGGGCCCCTTTCTCTTCCCAGACTTTGGCCTGGGGAGGTGTGCAGTGACTCAGGACCGTGAGAGGACTCGGTGGAGGGGGCCATACCACTGGAGTCCCCCTTCTCAGAAAGAGCTCTTCCTGATAGGAAGTGAAACCAGAGCTCTGGCTGCTGAGCTGACATTGACCCCCACCCCCCACCGCTCCCCCATGCCCTTGGCACTTCTGTCAGGGCTTTACTTCTGACAGTTTAATTGAAGACTTCTTTAAGGGATGTTGGCACATTTTTAAGGGTCTTTGATTAGCTCCGAAGTCCTAACAGAGAGTTAAGTATTATCATATGGGGAACTGGAGCCCACAGATATACCCCAGGATACACATCAAACCAGGACACGTAATCTGAGGCTGGTGGGAAACAAGGTGTTCCTTTCCTATCAGTTTCAAAAGCAAGGGGTGCCCTGAGTCTTCTCCCATCCCTGCAGAGCCCTTTGGTCACGAGGCTGCGAGAAAACACCCTTTCTCTGCTCCCTTTGCTCCTCGACAGACCCATGGTACCCACAGCGGACAGTCCTACAGGGCTCCTTCCTCAGCACAGCCCTTCAGGGACCCTGTGCTTCTTCCCTGGGCCCCTTCCTGCCTCTTGCCTGGCCTTTCAGGACTCCAGCCAGGTCTACTGCAGCCCATCACACACACGGCTGCAGAGTAATCTGAAAAGAACATTCAGTCACAGGCTGGTATATCCTGGAGCACGTCAGGCATTTCCTGATCTTCCTCCACCACCAGCAGCCACCAGTTTCCATAGTTCCTTCCCCTTCTGCACCTTTTGTAACTGTGGCTTATGCTCTTATCTTACTCCAGTTACCAGTCATGTTTTTCAGGTTCAGGTCCACATTTGACGTTTTCACTCTAAGCTCCCAGAGATACTCAGAAATGTTCGCTTCCTTGAATCTGTTTGTCCCCCTCACAGTCTTTGCAGGCCAGACTCCAGCTGTGTGGTAGGACTCAGTTCAACTCCAGTAGTGACTTGAAGGACAAACATTTTAGATTACAGTCACATCTTTCTGAACTTTGAAAAAAAAATTATTTATCTGACTGTGCTTGATCACGTGGGATCTAGTTCCCTGACCAGGGATTAAACCCAGGCCCCCTGCATTGGGAATGTGGAGTCTTAGCCACTGGAAGTCCCCTGACTGAAACTGATGTTTGAAGATGAGTACTAGAATATCTTTTCCAAAAATTTTTCTAATGCAATTATCAAAAAATGTGAATCTCATTAATTTTACTCAAGACCTCACCATCCTCACCTGAGAGCCAGGTGGTTAGAAAGCTCTGGGGGTTAGACAACAGGTCCTGCCGGCCCAACTGCAGTGACAGTTTCTGACCACAAGTGGGCGCTCTGCAAGCAACGCTGCCTGTGGGAGGCAGGCCTCTGGGGCCTCACCTTTCCTCCCGGCACTTTGCTTCCTGTAAAGTGGGCAAAGGCTGGGCTTGTACTGGTCGTCGCCTTCCTTCGTGTGACATTTCTGCCCCAAGCAGTGGTCTGTGCATAGGCTGCTGTACTCCCTGAGGTGGCCGCCACAGCCCCACAGAAACTTTCCTCTTTTTTAATCTTACTTGGTGAATTGTTGGGGCTTCAAATCTTTGAAAAGTTAAAGAGCCCCAGCAAAATTAGCCATCATCCTTAAAAACAGAAGTGAACCATCACGTATAACTGATGAATTGGAATATACCTGTTTGTAGTCTTTGGAGTGAAGATGGGAAGAGTAGAGTGTGGGGTAGTATGACGCAAGCAGGTGCTTGAAAGGAAACCCCCCCCCCCATTATTGGGAAAATTATTCTCAGGATGTAAAACTCTTGATAGTGATTCAAAATGGATGTGAGCAAAGAAGTGCAGAGTCACCTTAAAGAGATAGCCGGGTTCTGGCCAGCAGGCCCTGGGTGAAACCCAAGTCTTGACACACACAGGAAGAGTGGCAGTCTGAAGGAGGGAAGCCAGGCTTCCAGGGAGGCCTGTCTGGTTCCTGGGGCAAGCTAGTAGGGAGGGTGAAGGTGAGCAGAACCCACGTTTCCCCACAACCCACCAGGAGCCTGTGTCCCAGCTGGGTTCCTCCCGCTCATCTCCACCTGATCCGGCTTCCTGCGTGGGTGCCCTTGGGAGAGTGTGCTCACCACAGCCCCACAGCCTTGGCGGTTCGGGTGATCCCTGCCAGTGAGCCCGCCGGCGTTCTGGCTCCAGACAGCAGGGCAAATACTAAATGAGTCAGCAGGACCTCACAAAAGCAGGGGCTTCTGCTCAGGACAGCTACCCGCTCCCAGGAACTTTGTACGGGGTGGGGACGTGGTTCAGATTCAGAGACGAGGATTCCATCTTGGTCCTGCCAAGAACCATCTGTGTCACCCATCCTCTGTGGCCCAGATTCTTGTTCTTTTAACGGGGTGACGTGTACGGACTTGCTAAGGGAATTAAGCGAGTCTGCGGGAGAGCCTGGGTGCGGGAGATGCGAGCCCTAGAGACAGAGGTGCCAAGAGTCATTAGGGCGACCTCTGGTGGGCTCCCAGCCCCCATCTAAGCGACCCGCGGCTCCTCCCTCCACGCTGTTCGGGCCCCTCCCCTGCACCTTCAGCCCCGGGAAGCCTCGAGAACCAGACCTCATTTCCTTCAGCCCAGCCAAGTGCGAACGAGCACTCGGGTCCCTGCCTCGCGCGCGACAGCCGAGAACCGCCAGGCAGGGACGCGAACGAGGGGCGCCTGCGTCCTTCTTAGCCCCGCCCCGCGGCGGGGGCTGGGGACGCGACGTCAGCGTGCTGCGCGCGCCCCCTCGCGGGAGCGCGGCCTGCATCCGCGCAGCCCTTCTTCGCATCTGGCCCCTGCCAGTTGGGGTGGGGGGCAGACTTTACTGCCCGTTAAATCCGGGAGACCTTGAGCCAAGCGCTTTCCATGTCACAGTCGCTCATCTGTAAAGCAGGGGTAATAATATTTGCCTAGCCTACCTCTCCCGGTTGTGAAACTCACGGAGTTAATGAATAACGCTCACCTGCGGCTCCTTTTACATATATTGACTCCTACGAACGTCTAATAATCCTAAGGAGGGCTGACGATGGCCAATGCCTGTTTTCGTCCATAAAACCGAGGTTGGAAAGTTTAACGGATGGGAAAACAGTTTGTAAACTTCAAAGCACCAGGTACGTTTAAGTCTCTGTTTCTCTGTGTCTCTCAGCCCTCATCACACACACACACACACACACACACACACACACACACACACACACACACACACACACACACACACACACACACACACACACACACACACACGTTTCAAGGTAGTGAAGGGCGTGGGAAAAGGTCCAGAGCCTCACGTGATAGGGTGGCACCATCACCTGCCTCCCTGCCTCCAGAACATTCCAGAGAGGCATCTTCTAACATCCCAGGGATTCTAAGCCTCCTAGGATCCCGAATTCCCTTGACATCCTTCCTGGGAGAAACCAGCAAGGTCCTTCCTGATGTGTAGCCTCAGCCCCTCCTGTTGGTGAGTTCCTCACCCCCCACCAGCAGTACCATGGCCCTACCCGTCTCTTACCTGGTGCAGGTGGACCAGGCAAGCCTTGAGTCCTGTGACTGACCCAGAAATCCGGGCAGTTGAGACCTGCACATTGAGCCTTGTGCCTGGAGCAGGACAGGCGTCAGGCAGCACAGTTAAGCAGGTCAGAGTTGTTTGCGGTGTCACCTGCCCCCTGCACCTTTCCGACTATAATCTGCTCTGAGCTGAGCCGGTTTGGGGTTATGCTTTCCCTTCTTAGTCAGAGGGGACCCAGAACACTGAACAACGCCCAGGACAAAAAGGGCTGCCTGGTGGGGGCAATGGCAGGAGGACAGGCATTTGGGGGCTGGGCTGACCACAGCAGGTAGCCAGGACTGTCACACCCCCCCAGGCCACATATAACTATGCCCTTAGAGTCAAGACACTGATATTGAATATTAAAGAGAAAGTTACCAAAGGTGTGCCCCATTTACAATTCCTGAATGGCTTAGACCACAATTTCGGGCTTTCACACCCCACTCTCCTGACATATTTCATTCTTGCCCCTGACTTCAGCCGTCAGCCTTTGCCTCCTGAATGTCTCTCTCTGATGCCCCACAATCCTGAAATAGACTTCTAGACCCCTCCAACCCAGAGTGGTCCTCCTCCCCTCAGCCCCCATTTCTTTTTTTTTTAATTTATTTTAATTGGAGGTTAATTATTTTACAATATTGTAGTGGTTTTTGCCATATATTCACATGAATCAGCCATGGGTGTACATGTGTTCCCCATCCTGACCCTCCCTCCCCATCCCCATTTCTTTTTTTGATATTTTTAATTTTTATACATTTATTAGCTGCACCAGGTCTTAGTTGCAGCGAGCAGGATCTTTAGCTGCAGCATGTAGGATCTTTCTAGTTGTGGCATGCAGGATCTAGTTCCGCAACCAGGGATAGAATCCGGGCCCTGCTCTGGGAGCACAGAGCATTGCCTCAGGCCTACTTCTGTCACCCTACCTCAGAAAAGGCATGCACCCTGCCTCTGCCCCACCCCTGTGTGAGCTCCCCACCTTCAGCCTCTCCCTTCTCCAAGCTATGTCCCAAGGAGTCTCCAAGTGGGTGTTTTGTTTGTTTGGAACAACACAATTAACTGGCTTGATTTAGTAGGTTTAACATATTTAGACTTATCCAACAGCTAGGTGATAGATACTTTTTCTCAAGCATACATGGAGGGTTTATAAATATTAACCACATCCTAGATTACAAAGGAAGTCTCAAATACAAAAGTTCAGCACCATACATACCATTGTATATTGTTGGCATAAATGAAAAGATAATATAAAACAACTGACCATTTTAAGCACTTATAAATGGATCAACAAAGGTACCATAAGGGTAATCAAAATCCTTTAAACTGAGTTAAAAATACTATATATTGAAATTTGTGGGATATAGCTAAAATAGTACTTGAGAAGAAACTTATAGTCTTAAATCCTTATGTCTGAAAAGGGGAAAGGCTGAAATTTAATATGCCAAGTATTGAAGTTAAGAAAATAGAAAAAGAACAACAGACTCGATCCCCTGAAAATAGAATCCATGAGAAAAAGTTTAGCAGAAATTTTAAAAATAAAGGAATAAAGTAAAAAAAAAATTAAAGAATTAAGCAGAAAAATTATGTAAATAAAATAGATAAGTCCCTGGTGAAACTGATTATTATAAAAAAGGAAAAGACACAAGAAAGAATTGTAGGAGTGAATAAGGAGACATACTTGAGACAGAACAGAGATTTAAAAGTTAGTCAAGGAAATAGAATGCCATAATCTTTAAAGCTTTCAAGAAACATCCGGAAAAATTATTAAACAAAATTCACTCAAGGAGTAAGTAGTAGAAAACTTGAGTGCACATATATCATGAAAAAAAATTGAGTTTCTAATTAAAATGTTTTATTTAAAAAATTTTAAATCTTATGTATTATTTATTTATTTGGCTGCACCAGGTCTTGGTTGCGGCACAGCACATGGGGATCTAGTTCCCTGACCAGGGATCAAACCCAGGGCCACCTTCACTGGGAGCAGAGAGTCTCAGCCACTGCACCATCAGGGAAGCCCCTAAAAGGTTTTCATATACAAAACAATAGAAACAACAGGCAGTTTTATAGATGGGTTCTACAAAACTTAAAAGAAAATAGATAATCTCAGTGTAACATTAGTAAGTCTGTTAATGAATTAAAAATATCAATAGATAAAGGAAATTTTAAAAACAATATTTTCAATAGATGCCAAAAAAAATCCTGATACTTATTCAGTTTAAGATGTATCACAAGTGGGGAGCAGAGACAGTAAATATGCTCAATGATAAAGGGTTCCTTTTCTGATCAGAAAGGAGACAGGGATGCCCAGGACCACTCTTTTCACACATCATTTTTCTGCAGGTCCTAGCTGGTGCAGTATAACAAGAAATAAGACACACAAGGGTTAGAAAGGCAAAAACCAAAATATCATTGTTCTCAGATGATAGCTAGGGTTGTACTAGAAAACAAGAAAATAAAACAAATACTGACGGACAAATTAAGAATTAGTAACATAGCTTACCAAGTTGTGGGATCAATACACAACAATCAATTGCTTTTCAGACTCTCCAGGAAACAGAAAATGAACAAAAATTTCCGTTTGCCACTGCATCAAAAAATAACATAACAATCAAATGAGCAAATGCTGTGCAAGGCATGTCCCAGCAGAACATGGAAACTAAGGCAAAGAGATGGAACACTGGTTGGCCCTGCAGACCTGCTCAGCTGTCCCATCGTTATCTTAATGTCAGGTCCATTGACCCAGGAGGATGTCAGCTCAGGAATTGAGAGATGTAAACTTGGTGAAACCAGGAAGACCAAAACTGATATAGAGGATGCCTGGCAGGCTCTGAACTTGGGGGGCTGCCTGTTCTGGGGGTTAAGGATCCAGAGCTACGTGCATGCTGAGTCGCTTCAGTCATGTCTGACTCTGTGTGACCCTATGGACTGCAGCCTGCCAGGCTCCTCTGTCCATGGGATTCTCCAGGCAAGAATACTGGAGTGGGTTGTCCGTGTTCTCCTCCAGGGGATCTTCCCAGCCCAGGGATCAAATTCACATCTATTACGTCTCCATGCTTATACAGTCTCTGATGTCCTGATGCCCGCAGTTGTTTGATTCATCCATTGCCCTGTATCTAAACTCCCCTCAGTGACCCCTGACCCCCATGAATGACCATTTGCACTTCCTAACTAGAAGTCCCAGAATGAGCAGCAGCAGGAAGCCTCTATCCAGGTCTTGTGTGGCTTGCAAGACCCTACGTCGCTTTAGCTAGATCGGGGGTCTGCAGCACTTTTCTGCAAAAGGTGAGAGGGTAAATATTTAGACTTTGCAAGCTATATGGTCTCTGTCTTAACTACCAGCTCCCTCATTACAGTGTGAAACAAACTGAAGACAACATGTACACAGAGAAGTAAAGCTGTGTTTCAGTAAAACTTTATGGACACAAATTCAAATTTCATCTACTTTAAAAAATATTTATTTTACTCGGGTGCACCAGGTCTTAGGTGCAGCATGTGGGATCTTTTAGCTGTGGCATGTGAGATCTAGTTCCCTGACCATCAATGGAACCCAGGCTCCTTGCTTTGGGAGTGCAGAGTCTTAGCCACTGGACCACCAGGAAAGTCCTCACATACTTTTCACATGCCAAAATACTATCTTTCCTTTGATTCTTTTCAACCATTAAACATTGTAAAAACCATTTTTATTCACAGGCCACACAAAAGCAAGTGATAAGACCACTGGCTGAGGGCCATAGTTTGTCAGTCCTTGCTTCATCTGGCGTTGCTCCAGGCAGCAGAAGGTGAGGCTGGGTCTTTGAGGCCTGGTTGGAAATAAAGGGTATCTTGGGAACATCAAGGATTGCAAATGCTGCTGAGAAAAGACTTCTGGGGGTCGGGGTGGGGTGGGGTCAAGTCATCTTTAACAGCCTTAAGTGACTTCCTTGACCCTAAGTTAAGGTCAGAACTACTTAGCATGGCATTGTGACCCTATGTGACCTGACGCCTGCCTGCTGAGCCGCTTTCAGTGCCCCCTGCCTCCCCGGGTTTCCCTGGTGGCTCAGATGGTAAAGTGTCTGCCTGCAATGCGGGAGACCTGGATTCTATCCCTGGGTTGGGAAGATCCCCTGGAGAAGGAAATGGCAACCCACTCCAGTATTCTTGCCTGGAAAATTCATGGACGGAGGAGCCTGGTGGGCTACAGTCCATGAGGTAGCAAAGAGTCGGACACGACTGAGCGACTTCACTTTCTTTCATTTTGACTTTGCCTCCCTTGAGGGTTCCTGGTCCCTCTGTCAGGGCCGTGCCTTCCCCATGCTTTCCCTTTGCTGGGTATAGACCTGTGTCGGCCACCTTCCCCAGGCTGAGCTGGGAGACTCTGAGGTTTCTCCCCTGCTTCTAGCTGCTCTGATTCACAGCTGGTCTGCCGCAGCTCCCCCCAGTGGGCTGAGGACTTCTTGTCTTGTTGCCGCATCTCCGCGTGGTAAGGCTAGGCTTACAAGTGGAGCTCAGTGAGTGTCAGTGAGCTGGAGAGGTCATCCTGGGAGGCTTCCAGAAGAGAAATCAGAATTTCTGTGCTGGTGTTGAGACTTGAGATTTTCCCATCAGGAACCCCCTGAGGAATTTTTGGTCCCGACACTGGTCCACAGGAGTGATTCTTGTTCCGCTTCCGGCTTGAGCCTGGGAAGGGAAACATCATCCGCACTACTGGATTTCTGCAACAGGGAGCACGGGAGTTAATGGAGCGAAGGCTCTGAGCTGACCCACCCAGGGGTACTCACTAAAGCCTTCCTCTCCCACTTTCTAGGTGTGCAGACTCATTCCCACCCCTTCACAGGACTGTAAAATACTGTGGATGCTCGAGTGAACCAGGGAGGTGTCTAATTAACTAACCCCTTCTGTGCACTGGGGTGGGGGTGATGCTCCTGGTTTGAGGTTTCCATCAGAAACAGAGCAGCCGAGGGCCCCTCCTAGCAGCAGCGCCCATGCCCCTTCCCACAGTCATTGACTTCTCCCAGCCACAGGCTTCTCCCACACCATAAGGAAGAAAAGTAGAAGTCTATGGAGAGATGAAATTGAGGTAATGGGGGCAGAGCTGTTGAGGGCTGTAGTGTGGGCCAAGGAGAAGGGAGGCAAGGGTCCTTTGTTCCCTGGAACCCAACACATGAACAAAGAAAATGTTAAAGAATGAGACTGGGCACCAGTCTCAGGGCTGCTGAGGGAGGTCCGCGGGTGGGTGGTGGGGCAACTCTCCCCAGGATGCCAGGGACCGACAAAGAAGGTCACAAAAGGAGTTGCTGGACATCCAAAGGGTCACGGCGTAGGGAGGGGCCATTCTCTCCTGGAGGGTATCTGCATGAAGGAGGCTTCAGAGGTAAGGCCTTGGAAAAGCAAGGCCAGCTCACCAGCTGGAGGGTACGCAAACGGGGCAGAGACAGCAGACGTGGGCGTCCGTCTGGCACTCCCTGGGCAGGCCCATGGCCTTGAGGCTCCGGCGCCACAGCCGAAGGGGAACGACTTGGTTCTGGCATCTGGAGCAGGCCACACTCTGACCAGAGTCATCATGCTGACAAGAACTCCTGCCACCCTGCAGGAGTCCTTAGAGACCCGACTTTTCCCATATGTAAGCAGCTGCAGGAGGAGGGAAGAAGGTGGGAAAAAAAAGAAAAAGGAAGCCAGATTGAGAAACAACTCGATATGCAAGTCTCGGCGCTCCCGCACCTGTGGGCGGCTGCAGAAGCTGGGGGTGGAGGGTGGGGGCAATCCGTCGGGTACGCGACCCCATCCCCAGTGTCTGCTCTCTGAAGCCGGCGCCCTCAGAGCCGCCCCACCGGCCGGTGTGCTGTGTGATCGATGGGAGGAGAAGTGGGGTCATCCCCGCTCCACCCCACCAAGGACGCAGTGCCGGGCTATCTGGGCCTGGCGGGTAGGGTAGACGGTCCCATCTGCAGTTTCCTAGAGGAAATGCGATGAGGGCATAGCCTCCTTGGCCCCCAGGATCCCAGCAGTGCGGTTGCGGGGCGGAGCCGCCGCAGACACAGCCCAGGCCGCAGAGGGTGGGGCGGGGCCTCAAGGGAAGGGGCGGGGCAGAGCCGCCCTGGCCGTCTGGAAGCTGCTGGAAGTGTCGCAGCACCGCCGCCCTGGCTCCTTCCGCCGCGTGTGCAGGCAAAGAATCCCCTCGCCGGATTGAGCCAGCGCCCGACCCGCAGCCGGAGCCACGCCCCGCGGCGAAACGCCGGCCCGCCCCCGGGAGGGCCTGTATCCCGGGCATGCCCACGAAGCGGGACCTCTTTAATTCCGCAACGCCCGCGGAAAAGACCCCTTTCCCGCATCAGGCAGTTGGAGTATGTGTAGGGCAGCTTCTAATGAGGAGGTCGAACCTAGGAGCGTAGCGGGGAGTGGGTGACCCCTGTTTGGCTTGGATCTTAGTCCCGAGGCTGGGACTCCCGGGAGTGGAGACGCCTGCCCTGCAGGTTTTTACAGAGGTCAGTGGGGAATCCTCGCCTCTAGTTCCACCGCCTATGTTATATGAGCACTCCCAACATCTGTTTCTGATGGTGTCCTGTTTTTGGAGCTCGGAAACGGGGCTGTGAACATCAGTAAATACGTGAGCTCTCCGGGCCTGCGGCTCCCGCCTTTCACGGCCCCCTCCCCTATTTTGGACCGTGACGTCACGGTGGGTGGGTGGCTGGGCGGGCGGCGGCAGGTGCGCGGCCGACAGGCATCCTCCTTTAAGGCGGAGGGATTCGGGGGCGGGCAGCTGCGCTGTGCTTCGCCTTATATAAAGCGATTGGGGGCACTCAGCCGTTCTCTTGAGTCACCCCTGTGCAGCCTTCTTGAGGCGAGTGAGCCTGAGGCAGCCATTGCCCATTCGGTGTTCTCTAGTACCTGTAATTCTTATCTTTGAAGGTAAGGCTCCGGTCTTATCTGGGCTTTTCAGGTAGCTTGTTCTTTCGCGTAGCTTTCGGCCTATGCCTCCTTTCCGAGACCTACATCTTGTTTTGGGGCGGCTTCTGGCGTAACGCTCCCATTTCTTCTCTGGCGGGGGGGGGGGTGGGAGCGAGCTCTTAATAAGACACTTTTCTACTGTTGGCGGCGGGGCTGCTTTTCCGCAGCTATTAAGCGTCGTTTTGTGGGGCCGCAGAATGGGGCGGAGGGGTAGGCACTGCACGTGGTGGCCGCGCCGGCCCGGGACGCTGCCATGTTTGCCTCTCCACTTCCGGACGCGGCTACGGGGCCCGGGAGGGTCCCCGAGCGGGGCGGGTGGGCGCGCCCGCTGTGACTCAGCAAGGCTGGTCATGACCAGGTTGTGCCACTTCTTTTGTAGGACGCTAATTTTTTTAAAGTCCTTTTGTTCGGGGCTTTTCCGTGAGGGTCTGCGGCGAGCTCCGTTTTCGGTCGCCGGCAGCGTATATCGTGCTTCCTCCATCCTTCCAGATCTTTCCTGCGTCTCGGTGGAGGAGGGGCTGGCGAGCGGAGGGGGAAGGCTCTGGGATTCGTGGGCACATCCCTTCCCCCGCCCCTCGCTGAGAGCTGAGATTGTTCTGGAAGCTTGTGGAGCCCGGCGCCCCGCCCTGGTGCCCGGATGCTGGGGCGAAGGGAGGCTGCGCGGTGGCGCCCCCTCCTCGCGTGGTCGACGCATGTCCAGCCGTGACGAGAGTCGGCCCCGCAGACTAAGGCCACCATCTTAGTGTTTGGTTTGGTCTTGAGTTTCAGTCACGTGTGCTGAGGGGTCACGACGGAGCCCTTGCTTTATCGGTTCTTTGTCTTAATAGCCCACCTGGATGGGCATCCCGCCAATCTCGAGTTAGCTGTTTCTATGGGACAGCTCCCTAGGGGAGGCAGCAGTACCACATTATCTCTTTGGAGTTATCTAATGGCAGGACAGTTTTAAATTATTGCCCTTTAATGTGAAACTAGTTACCTTGAAGATAGAACTATAGTCAGTAATTTGCGTATTTAAATTTGTGTGAGTCTACCTCAAGCGTTCGAGATACCTGGGTTGGAGTGCCTAACAAATGAACTAGATTGTGCTGATCTGTGATTCACTTAACGGCAGTTTGGCTTCAAAATACAAGAAATATTAACGCAATTTGTTCAACGTGTTAGGCGCACCCCTCCCCACATTGTTTCTAAGGTGCTGCCTGAAATTGATAGAGGGGGAGGATTTTCCAGTCTTAGTACCCAGCTCGAAACAGCTTGAGTAGAGTCTGTATTGTGGCTGAGGGTGAACTTGAGGAGTCTTAAATTCTTGCGTTTTTATTTTAGATGCCCGAGGAAGTGCACCATGGAGAGGAGGAGGTGGAGACATTTGCCTTCCAGGCAGAAATTGCCCAACTCATGTCTCTTATTATCAACACCTTCTATTCCAACAAGGAAATTTTTCTTCGGGAGTTGATCAGTAATGCTTCTGATGTGAGTGCCTTGAATGTCTTCATTGATATTGGTTTTTTGTTTTTCAAGTACTCCAAGTGGGAGTGGTTTGGCATTTTGTGGTGTTTACTGATAAAGGGGATATAAACTTAACTGTCGTTCCAAAAACTATTGCCTTGCTCTCTGTGGATAGATGGGGTACTGTAACCCACTGGATGTCATTTTCAACCTACAAGCTAAAGGGGTAATCAGAATTAGGGTGTTTGGAGAATTTAAAAAACTTTCTTTTGGGTGAAATGGAATTTGAGGAAGCAGAATTGTAAAACTGCAATTTTGTACTTTCAGGCGTTGGACAAGATTCGCTATGAGAGCCTGACAGACCCTTCCAAATTGGACAGTGGTAAAGAGCTGAAAATCGACATCATCCCGAACCCCCAGGAGCGTACTCTGACTCTGGTAGACACGGGCATTGGCATGACCAAAGCTGATCTTGTAAATAATTTGGGAACCATTGCCAAGTCTGGCACTAAAGCGTTTATGGAGGCTCTTCAGGTACGTGGTTAGTTAGGCACACCCCATTTATATTATTGGTGTTTGCTTTGCCATTTCTTTGAAACTTGAGTTTGACTTTTTTAAACTTTTTGGCAGGCTGGTGCAGACATCTCCATGATTGGGCAATTTGGTGTGGGCTTCTACTCTGCCTACTTAGTGGCAGAGAAAGTGGTTGTGATCACAAAGCATAACGATGATGAACAGTATGCTTGGGAGTCTTCTGCTGGGGGTTCCTTCACTGTCCGTGCTGACCATGGTGAGTTAGCATTCCTGTTACGGTGTCTGGGGAAACAGTAATGAAGCTCTTGCACTGTGTGTGTAAAGCAGTTACAGTTCTGCGTTTCTTTAGTTCCTTACACTCTGTTCTGGTTGATTCTTTCTAGGTGAACCTATTGGCCGTGGTACCAAAGTGATTCTCCACCTGAAGGAAGACCAAACAGAGTACTTGGAAGAGAGGCGGGTCAAAGAAGTGGTAAAGAAGCACTCACAGTTCATAGGCTATCCCATCACACTTTATGTGAGTATGGACTGGTAACTCAAGTGCAGGTAACTGCTGCTTTAGAGAATTGCATGGACTTTGGGGGGGGTTTTGTTTTTTTTTTTTTTGCTTTTTTGTACTCTTGACACTGTCATCTTTGATACTTCTAGCTGGAGAAAGAACGTGAGAAGGAAATCAGTGATGATGAGGCTGAAGAAGAGAAAGGTGAGAAAGAAGAGGAAGATAAAGATGATGAAGAGAAGCCTAAGATTGAAGATGTGGGCTCAGACGAGGAGGATGATAGTGGCAAAGATAAGAAAAAGAAAACAAAGAAGATAAAGGAGAAGTACATTGATCAGGAAGAACTGAACAAGACCAAGCCCATTTGGACCAGGAACCCTGATGACATCACCCAAGAGGAATATGGCGAGTTCTACAAGAGTCTTACCAATGACTGGGAAGATCACTTGGCAGTGAAGGTAAGACGTCTTAACTTGTTGGCTCAATAGGAGGAGCTGATATGAACAAAGGGAACTTATGCAACTGGTTGGTAGCTGGGAACTGTGAATGCTATGCGTTTATTTGCTAATGGACCCTTCCAGGGTGGAGAAATGACATCTTCCCCCGTGACCTCACTGTCTCTGGCAGCTTGACCCACCTGAAGTCTTTGACCCAAAGATTATACAGTGCTTGTACCATGTTGGATTCATTTAGGGCATTGGGGCTTAAATCTTCTTTACAGGGATAGGAAGATTTTTGTTTCAAGGAACTGGACATTTTGGTATTGGGACAAAAAGCCACTCTTGTCTTGAACTACATAGTTGGCTTATCTTGGATTTCTTTCAGCACTTCTCTGTAGAAGGTCAATTGGAATTCAGAGCACTGCTGTTCATCCCCCGTCGGGCTCCTTTTGATCTCTTCGAGAACAAAAAGAAAAAGAACAACATCAAACTGTATGTCCGCCGTGTGTTCATCATGGACAGCTGTGATGAGTTGATTCCGGAATACCTCAGTAAGTTATCTTTTTGCCCTAATGTAGTTCGTTTCAGCGTTTTCAGGGGGACTGGAGTCTTTATCTAACAAGTGAAGGTTTGGTGAGAAAATCGGTCCTTCTGTTAAATCCAGATGACCTTATATACCTGTTGTCTTTATCCCCGCCACTCCTGTATCTTTAAAACCCAGCTTCCATATTTGATTTCAGACTTCATCCGTGGGGTGGTTGACTCTGAAGACCTTCCTCTGAACATCTCCCGAGAAATGCTCCAGCAGAGCAAAATCTTGAAGGTTATTCGTAAGAACATTGTTAAGAAGTGCCTTGAGCTCTTCTCTGAGCTAGCAGAAGACAAGGAGAACTACAAGAAATTCTATGAGGCATTCTCTAAAAACCTAAAGGTAAGCAGGAAGTATTTGCTTAATAATTATAATGGATTTTTTTTTTCTCTAATTCACTTGGAGGATAAGTTACTTCTTAACAAAATGATTTTTTCCCCACCCATAAAGCTTGGAATCCACGAGGACTCCACTAACCGGCGACGCCTTTCTGAGCTGTTGCGCTATCACACGTCCCAGTCTGGAGACGAGATGACTTCTCTCTCAGAATATGTGTCTCGCATGAAGGAGACCCAGAAGTCCATCTATTACATCACTGGTGCGTTGGAATCTGGGTCTGATCAAAGCCTTTTTTGAGAGGTGTGGGGAGAACACTCAAGGGTCTTGGGGAACTGGCAGGATGAGGCATTTTGGCCTTTGAGTCACACTGAGTAATCCTACAGGTGAGAGCAAAGAGCAGGTTGCCAACTCTGCGTTTGTGGAGCGCGTGCGGAAGCGGGGCTTTGAGGTGGTGTACATGACGGAGCCCATCGATGAGTACTGTGTGCAGCAGCTCAAGGAGTTTGATGGGAAGAGTCTGGTCTCCGTGACCAAGGAGGGCCTGGAGCTGCCTGAGGACGAGGAGGAGAAGAAGAAGATGGAAGAGAGCAAGGCCAAGTTTGAGAACCTCTGCAAACTCATGAAAGAGATCTTGGATAAGAAGGTGGAGAAGGTAAGCCATTATGAAGCTAAGTTACCTTGTAAGAGATGCCTTCAGAGAGGTTTCCTTCCATCTTTGGCTGCTACACAGTCAGTGGTTTAGGCAGCCTGATTTGTTCAGTGCCATTCTACTTTTTGTTCTCTTAAGGTTGGTGTTTCTATAGAATTTGCCAAAGATGACACATTTTTCCCCTGAAGAGTAGTAGGTAACCATCTTTGCCTTGAGGTGGTAATTTGATTCAGTATAACAAGTTTCTGTGACTGCCCTCAGGTGACGATCTCCAACAGGCTCGTGTCTTCACCCTGCTGCATTGTGACGAGCACCTATGGCTGGACAGCCAACATGGAGCGTATAATGAAAGCCCAGGCACTTCGGGACAACTCGACCATGGGCTACATGATGGCCAAAAAGCACCTGGAGATCAATCCTGACCACCCCATCGTGGAGACCCTGCGGCAGAAGGCAGAGGCGGACAAAAACGACAAGGCTGTCAAGGACCTGGTGGTGCTGCTGTTCGAAACTGCACTGCTCTCCTCTGGCTTCTCGCTCGAGGACCCGCAGACCCACTCCAACCGCATCTACCGCATGATAAAGCTTGGCCTGGGTGAGTATGCGTGTCCTCTCAAGTAGTAAGGGGTGTCGGGCACTTTTGAAGACTTGTCTGAAATGGTTTCTTTCCTGCTCTTAGGCATTGATGAAGATGAGGTGACGGCAGAGGAGCCCAGTGCTGCTGTTCCTGATGAGATTCCCCCCCTTGAGGGTGACGAGGACGCCTCTCGCATGGAAGAAGTAGATTAGGAGTTTTCCCCTGCAGACTGCTCCCTCTGTATAGCGTCCCCGTGGCTCCCGAAGCAGCAGCCCCAGTGGCTCTGGCCCATGTGGTTCCCTCTGCTGATGTCTAGTGGTTTTATTTGTTTCCTTCTAAGGCAGGATACATGGGCCTCAAGCCCTGTCCCTTTCCACGTTTGACATGGGGTTTGAATGTTGTGTGTTGTGTTTTGTTTATTTTGTTCTGAAATTAAAGTATTAAAAATAAAGAAGATGCAGGTTTTTTACACAGTTCTGCTTTCGTAGATTTAAGTATATACAGTGCTGCGTTTGGAGTTATCCTGTATGTATCCCTTCACAAATCTTAACCTGCCATCATCCTGAGTATAGATAACACGTTACATAAAGTGAAAGTCGAAATTGCTCAGCCATGTCCGCTCAGTTTTGTCTGACTCTTGAGACCCCTGTGGATTATATAGTCCATGGAATTCTCAAGGCCAGAACATTGGAGTGGGTAGCCGTTCCCTTCTCCAGGGGATCTTCCCCACCCAGGTCTCCTGCATTGCATGCAGATTCTTTTTTATCAGCTGAGCCACCAGGGAAGCCCAGTTATGGTACATGAGAAGACATTAAAACCATCACAGGTAAATTTAGAAGTCAAAAACAAAATGAGCTGTAGTCAAAAGTGGGAGGAAATAATTGCAAATGATGCAGTGGACATAGGCTAAATTTCCACAATGGCTCGTTTAACTCAGTCAAAAAATGGACAAAGAACAGACATTTCTCTTAAGACAGGTGTCCAGTAGATCCATGAAAAGATGTTCAAGATGCTCATTTGAGAAATGTAAACCAAAATGATGTACTACCACACATGGGTCTGAACGGCCATCGTGTAAAAGCTGCACTCACATGCTGGAGGGAACCTTCCTATGCTGTGGATGGGACTGGGATTCTGTTGGTCCAAACTTGGTGCAGCCACAGTGGAAAACGAGGTTCCTCAGAAAACTGAAAATGGCAGTCCCACTCTGGGACATAACATCCAAAGAAAACATCGAAAAAAAAAACCCTACACCCCTGTGTTCACAGCAGCACTACTGACAGTAGTCGAGTGGACACATGGTCATTGACAGGTGAAGATGTACACATATACGGTGAACTACTCCTCAACCATTAAAAACAAAGTAATGCAACTGGAGGTTATACTAACAGGGAAGACAAATACCACTTGATAACCACCTATGTGGGATATATGTAGAAAATGTAATGAATCCCTGAATCAAATCATGAAGAACAGACTGGTGGTTGAGATGGTGACAGAATAGGGCGCTGGGGTCAGCTGGCCTAAGTTTTCCTATGTAGAAGTCCTCCAGAGAACTACATTCAGTATCCTGTTATAAACCATAGTGGAAAAAATACTGTGAAACAATCACTGCTGTGCAGCAGAAATTAACACTGAATTGGCTACAATTGTTTAAAAATAATGATGAACACTGAAGGTGAGTGGTATAGTGGTAAAGAACCCACCTGCCAATGCAGGAGACCGTAAGAAACCTGGATCCAATCCCTGGGTCGGGAAGATCCCCTGGAGAAGGGAATGGCAACCCATTCCAGCATTGTTGCTTGGGGAATTACATGGACAGAAGAACCTGGTGGGCTATGGTCCATAGGGTCACAGAATTGACCATAACTGAAGCAACTTAGCACGTAACACTTTGAAAAGTCCCTTTGCTAAGCTGAGCACATACAGAGGATCTTTCACTCAAAATTTGAGTTTACTATGGTAGTACAAAACCATACATTCAGTACTTTCTGAGTTTTGATCTTTTCCTGGGCTGATAGTATACCTTCACTGGTGTTGCTGGGCATTGAGCTGCAGTTTCCAGTCAGCCACCAAGCCACAAACAAGGACAAAGAAATGGTACATGTTAACAACCACTGGGTTTTTTTTTTTTTTTCACTTTCAGTATTTAAACAAGTTAAACATTTGACACTCGTAAAACAGCAATTGTAGGCTGTTCTGAGCTAATGGAAGTTTTAGGTATCTGAAGTTCAAAGTTTGTACTTAGTCAACCAAAACACAGGACCAGACCCACTGCAGCAATTTAATTTAATAAAATAAATCATAAGAGCAAAAGTTATATTTCCAAAGTACCAAAACCTGCAACTGGTTTGTAGGGCAGAGCCTAGGGATCCAGGAGCAGGGGGCTGGTGGTGCCGGGCAGGATTCCCAACCCCTCGCCCAGCACAGCACCATCGCTCACTCTCTCTCCTGGGAAAGCAGCATCGGGAGCCTACACCTGTGCCTCTCACCGAAGTAAGAAACGCATGTCTCGGAGTCTGAAAGTGTAGTAGTCAGGGCAGGGCAAGAGCAGAGCCTCCAGGGCAAGACTTCGGGGAACCGGAGAAGGGAGGGGCTTCGGAAGGCCCCTCCACCTTCTCAGTCCCCCACTGTTCTCTCCACCCTGGGAAGAACCCTGCCCACTGGAGGCTTGGTGACTTAAGGCAACGGGGAAGGCCGCCTCCTGGGCTCCCTGCCCCCTGCTGCAGCGCTGGTAGAGAAACCTGCATTGTGCCCTGGAGCCAGCTGCCTCCGAGAAGTGACAGTAGGAGAGAAAAACTGGTACAGTGAGCGGGCCCTAGTCATCCCTTGGGCCCTTAAACCTTCTGCACAGATGACTCGACTGGCATGGCCTTCTTTCCCCGCTGCTTTAGACGGCCCCGGGCATAGACCCGGAGCAGGAGGGCAGCAAAGACCACAGCCACTCCCAGGCCCCCCACCACAGTGACAGTGTGGCCGTAGAGGAGGCAGGAGAGGAGGATGGCAAAGGCCTGGCGGAGGGTCATGATGATGGTGAAGACGGCAGCCCCAAACTGCCCAATGGTGTAAAAAATGAAGAGCTGGCCACACGCAGAGCAGATGGACAGCAGCAGGGTGTGCGCTGCGAACTCGCTGTGTCGCCCCATGAAGCGGATGCCCTCCAGGAGGGCCCCCTGCTCTAGCAGGGAGCCCACTGTGAAGAGGCAGGAGAAGAGGTTGACCCCAAACATCATCTGCACCGATGACATCTTATAGGCGAACAGGGCGTCCTGCCAGTTGGAGGTGAAGCTGTCGAAGGCAATGTAGCCTGCCAACAGGATGAGGCCTGAGAGCGTGGTGGCCGGCGAGCTGTGGGGCTCCGGTCCGCTGGACAGCAGGAACATGCTAACCCCGATGGAGATGAGGCCAGCCGTCAGATATTCCCAGTGCTCATAGCTGCGCCGAGACACCAGTTTTCCCATCAGCATAACGGGGATCACCTTGGAGGCCTTGGCCAGCACCTGGGTAGGGAAGCTGACGAACTTGAGAGCTTCGTACTGGCACCAGCTGCTGAGCACATTCGACAGGCTGGCAAAGGAGTACCGATACATGGGTGCCCCATGCCGGGGCTGCTTGCATAAGATGCAGTAGACGCCAGCCACCATCAGGGCCAGGATGCGGTTCATGAGCACCAGGAACTGAGAGTCGGAGAAGCGCTCGCCTGGCGATGTGGCTGTGGCTCCATAGCTGCGGGTCATCACTCTTTCCTGCAGCACTCCCCACGTCAGATAAGACACCTTGGCAGGGCAGGGCAGAGACAGCGGAGAAGATACACAAGAGAAGGAAACAGCAGGCAGGCCCCAAAGCATCCTGACCACCTCCTCCTTTCTCAGGATGATGTTGAAAATGATTAAGATGGACACCGTAACTCTCTGTAGTAACAAGTTACTTGCCTCTTCTCTCCCAAACCTGGACTCACCTTGTTGAGAATCAAGTGTGTGTGAAACACAATGATTAATGCTTTAAGACTGACCAGACCCTGTTTGTCCCCACAATAGAGTATGTCAGAGCTGACTCCATCCCAAGTATTTTCTTCTCTATTTTCAACCAATTCCAGGGGCCTAGACTTTTTAACAAAGATCGGACACCCATGAGTCCAACTTAGCATACAAGGTGGAAACAGAAGTGCCCACTCCAACATGCCATGGGGTCAGCGTCTCAGTGTCCGTCTTACATACAGTAGAGGAGGAAGGGAAGAATCCCAGAGGGTGAGAAAATAGGAAAGAAAAGACAGTGTTTCCTCCAACCACCCCTAAGATGATGGTATGCCTCTGGTAGAACACACAAACACAGCCACCAGCCAACTGCTGGGACTGGTGGGGTGAGCATGCTGGCTCCTCGGGGACCCCACCCAGGGAAAGCAGCAGAGCCCACCTACCTACCTGGAGACCCGAGGCACAGAACAGCAGCTTCAGGGCCTGCCAAGTGGGACTGGTCTCCACTGGCTCTGCCCGGGCAGCCAGGGGAACCTCATCCGGGGCCTTGGGCTCATTGCCAAACACACACGTTTTCACCAGGGGGAAGCAAAGACCCCTACCTGGAGAAAGTGCACAAGGTGAAACAGAAACTTTTCCCAGCACTTCATCTTCCCCACTGCCGCCAGCCGGCCCTGCCTCCCGTGCCAAAGCCCATCCCCTTTGCACTGCCGGCCAACTCTCCTAATTTTTAATCTAGAGCAAGCACACTTCCCCCACCCTTTCCCCACACACCTGTTTCCAAGTAATTCTTCCGCCTGAAGTACTGCACCAGCAGGTAGCCAGGTACCATAAAGCTTGCATAGCCAGCCGCGTTCACCAAAAAGCGGAAGAACCAGAGCTGTGTCCATGACTCCGGAGGGGCTTCGGGGTTCTTCTCCCCACCTGCCCCCAGGGAGGGCAGCGCAGCCAGCACCACCACTGCCCACCACCTGCGGGCACCAAGATCAGAGTACAGCTCCTCACCCTCTGGGCCCTCCAGAGGAGACGACACTGGAGAAGGGCCCAGAGCCTCCTCCCCGCCCCCCTCAGCTGCAGCCCAGCACGGACAAAGAGCCTCTCTCTCTCCCGGGTTGGGAGGGGGGGGTGGGGTGGAGGGCGGCGCGGGCCAGGCTGGGCTCCCTCCGTCCTCAAGAGCGGACCCGCCCCTCCGGCCACACAGGTTCCCTCTGTTCCCTCCAGCGCCCGCCGGCCGCTCCGGTTAGAGGCGCGGCGCCCCCCGATCCCGCCCTCGGAGCTCCCAAAGATCCAGGGTCCCTCCCGACCCTCCTGGAGGCCCCGAGAAGCACAAGGCCACGGCGCGTCGCCACCCGCGCCAGCTCCGGGCGGCGCTAGGCCGGCCACCCGCCCGGGAGCTGGGACCCCGCCCGGCCCCCCGCGCGCGCGGAGGATCGGCGGTCACGTGTCGCGGGGCTCGGTCACGTGGGCTCGCCGCTCCCCCCCACCCCCTAGTCCCCACCTGGGGTCCATGGTCCCGGCTGCGTGGGGCGGAGGGGGGGCCGGGGACTGCGGGGCCCCGGGCCGCGCGCTCCCTCCGCTCCCACAGTGGCCTCCAGGAGCCGCCGGCCAGCGGAAGTGCAACGCTCTTCCCGCCTCCCTCCCGCGGTCCCCCCTCCGCCCCCGGCCGCGACCATGCAGCGCCCCGGGCCGCCGCTGGGCCATAGCGCCCCCTCGCGGCCCGGCGGCAGACGAGGCTCGGCGCGCAGGAGCCCGGTGCCACCTCCGCTTCGTCATCGCCCGCAGCCCTGTCCACCGGCCTGGAGGTGGCGGTGACCACTGCCGTCCTAGGGACGCGGATATGGAGGTTCTGCATTCCAAGTATATACCCGTTATGTTACCGTTTTAACATCCCCCCTTATGTTACCGCTTCCCCGTTTTCTGGCAGGAAGATGTCTACTTGCTTTGGGGGCTTGGGCCGGTCCTGCTCCCCCATCCCCATGACCTTTGAGGATGTGCATGACCTGTCCTCCGTGTACCTCGCCCACTCACCCATTCCCTGCAGATTCGTACTGGCTTGCTCCCGGTTCTACTAATTCACCAAAAAACCTTTCCCCAGGGAAGCTCTCCCCTGTCCCCTCCTGCAGCTTCCCAGGTGGCTCAGTGGTAAAGAATCCACCTGCCAATGCAAGTCGAGACACAGGAGATGCAGGTTCGATCCCTGGCTCAGGAAGGTCCCCTGGAGGAGGAAATGGCAACCCCCTCCAGCATTCTTGCCTGGAGAATCCCATGGAAAGGAGCCTGGTGGACTACAGTACATGGGTCACAGTCAGACACGACTGAGCAACTGAGAACGTGTCCCCTACTCAGGCCTCCCCTGACCACCAAGTATGGCCCTCCACCCAGTCCATCATTCTCCCTCCCACGAGCTTCTCCTTCCATTGCAACTTGCAATTACATATTTAGATGTTTATGATTTTAATATCTGTCTCACTCACTAGACTATAATCTCTAAATGGTCAGAAACTGTATTGCTTTATTCCCCAAATTCTATCACAGCATAAGCCTGACCTAATAGATGCCTCAAACATGTGGAATGAGAGAAAAAAACATACAAAGCCACGCTCCCTCGTGTACTCTTCACAGACTAGCCCTTCTCCCCAGGCTCTTCCAGGGCTGTGATGAGGCTCCCACTTGCATCTTCTCACTCCTCTTTCTCTTCCTCCATCCTCTACATTTCCACAGAAAGGGCAAGAGTCTGGGCTGAACAGAGAGGGCTGAGGACCATCAGCCTCCCTACCCTCCCTGGCAAGGCCCTACACTGCTCAAGTACCAATTTCCTTCTCTCTGCCTTCACCACAAGGTCACAGGACAGGTCTGTCTAGAAATCCCCAGTGCACACATGCACGCACGCACACACACGCAAACAACTGGGGGTGGGGGTGGGAGTTAAAAGTTTCTGCCGTTTTAGTGTCATGTTATTGAAACTTCCCCATCCCCAGAAGTTCAGGGCCTTCTGTGTGAAGTCTTTAAGCAACAGTGTTTCAGAGTCCTCCTCCACAGAGAGCTGGAACCCTTCGGGGCCCTGCTCACTCACAGTTCAGTATCTCTCCTCATTTGGAAGAGTCCATGTTGTCTTAACTGGTTGGCAGCTTCAGGCTGACCCCATGTGGGAGAGACGAGAGCCCTGCCATCTTCGACAGAGGCCAACAGGCTTCGCCCACGCTGCCTGGGGCTTTGAGGAATCTTCTATCCACTCCGAAGCTCTTCCTTCCAGACTGGCTCTCTCACTTGGGATGGTTCCTCTCAGCTTAAGACTGTGCTGGCCCCAGGCTCTGGCCTTAGCAGTTCCCAGGACACACGGCCTGGGCCCAGACTGCAGCAGCTGTGGCTCCAGCTTCCAGATGGGAAGAGGGGGAGCATCCGGGGTCCGAGAGCGTGTCCCGGCTTCAGTCAGCACACAGCAGTGGCTTCCCGGAGATCTTCAGGTCGTCAAAGGGCAACAGGGCAAAGGGCTGAGGAAAGGAATGGAGAGAAGCAAGATCAGGGCTGGTGGACAGAGGCGGCAGTGGGGGAAGGAAGCTGGGAGACCCATTAGGCCCTCTCCTCCCCACCAAGTGATCCCTGAAGGACATCAGGGAGCAAATCTTCCTACTAATCCCCCAAACAGTGGTCTATCTGGGCAACTGGGGCCTGTTTTGGCTTTCGTTTTGGGAGCGGAGGGTGTCGAGAGAGGGCACTGACAAAACATTTTGAATTTTTTTTTTCATCAAATATTTAAAAATGGGAAAGATTCTACACAAACTTTAGGTTTTATCTCTCTTTAAAAAAAATCCAAGATCTGGAAATACTGGGTCCGTCTTCCTCTGCTGCGAGAATCTGCTGAAGCTGAGTAGAGCGAGTGACCCTCAGACAAAAGACTGGTTTCCTGCAGGCCCCAGCACCTGGCTGTCTTACACCCAGCCCGCTTTAGCTGCATGGCTCCTGCAGGAGTCCCAAGTTCGGGCCCTGGGTCCTGAGAACACAGGCTGAGAGAGTGGCAGAGTCGTGGATTACAACCCCAGGCTCCTAACTCCTTGGCCCTTTCAGCTGTGATAGCTCCTGTCTCCAGTAGGGATGTGGGAGGCCCTGGACAGCAGAGCTGAGTGTCTGCCTCTTACATCCTCAGCCAGGTCCTGGGGAGTCTCATCCTCCACGTTTCGCAGCAGGGAGTCAGCACCTGCCTCGCACAGGGTGGACGAGATGCTGCTGAGGCCCCGGCCTGCCGCCAGGTGCAGGGGCGTGCAGCCATTGAGCATGCGGGCGTCCACCCGGGCACCCGCCTGGAGGAGGAATTGCACCAGACCCCGCTCCTGGGTCTCCACGGCCAGGTGCAGCGCTGTCTTCCCACTCGTGCCCTCCTGCGGGGGGGAGAAGGATGTCAGCCAAGGCCCTCAGAGGGGGCATGCCTCTAAGAAGAGGGGCCCCGTGCCTGGGCCCTGGGCCCGGCAGCTCTCTGATGGGCCACCTCACCTGCACATCAATGTCAGCTCCGTTCTGAAGCAGCAGTTCCATGAGTGGCCGGTTCCTCTGCAGGGTGGCGATGTGGAGACAGGCTAGACCTGAGATGGGGAGGATGGGGTGAAGGTGGGGGCTGCATCTGCCAGCTCGCTCTCCCTTTCTTCAGGGACCTCCCTTACCCCTCAGCCCCAAGGGACCCCCCCGCCCTGTCCCTGCCTACTCAGTGCCTCTGATCACAAGACTGTTAAAACACAAACCCAAAAAACCCCTCAAAAGTCTGGGGGGAAAGGAACTCAAAGTTTCCACCTTTTCAGTCATGTTATTGAAACTTTCACGCTTCGGGAGTCAGGTTGCTGAGTGACACCCCCCCCCCCCCCATACACACACCCTCCCCCACCACATAGTGTCCTCCCCTGTCCGCGCACACACACAGTCTTTTTGTAAAACTCTACCCGCCTTTGGGCCCCTTCTAAAAGTCACCTTCCTCAGAGCTCTAGGGATCCTCAGGCCCCCAGCCCCTCCCCGGGGGCCTCCTCCTTCCATAAGCCCCCCTAGTCTTTGTGCTACCTCTCTTCTTGAGAACTCGATGCAAATTCACATCCTTCATCTCTTTCAAGTCTCTGCTCAAATGTCCCTGCTCCATGAGGGTTCTCCCTGACCCCTCTGTTTAAAAATGCCATCAAGCCCCACCACCCCCTACTTAAGCCCCCTCACCTGGCTCTCCTGTCCCCAGGCAGCAGTGACTGCCTGTTAATCTGCCAGAGAACTCACTTCTTATGTTTATTGCTTGTCTCAGATATTCTCTTGTTTTACTCACAGACACAGGTCTGGCTCCTACAATAATGTCTGGTACAGAGAAAGTTCTCAGTACCTTTTTGTTGAATGGATTAAGGAGTTCATCTAATCTCTGTCAAACTGAATATCTTTTTTCTTTTTTTATAATTTTATCTATTGATTTGTTTTTGGCTGGGCCAGGGTCTTCGTTGTTGCGCGGGCTTTTCTCTAGTTGTAGTGAACAGGGGCTACTCTGCTAGTTACAGCGCTACAGCTTCTTATCGTGGTGGCTTCTCTTGTTGCAGAGCACAGACTCTAGGGCACACGGACTTCAGAAGTTGTGGCACATGGGCTCAACAGTTGTAGTTCCCAGGCTCTAAAGCACAGTCTCAGTAGTTGGTGCTCTTGGGCTTAGTTGTTCCACGACATATGGGATCTTCCCAGATCAGGGATCGAACCCGTGTCTCCTGCACTGGCAGGAGAATTCTTTATCACTGAGCCACCAAGGAAGCCCCCCAAACTGTACATCTTGAGGGCAAAGTTGAGCTCTCTGCTTAGCATGTAATACGTTCTCCATAAATTCTAACCAGAAACCATTCATTCATTCACTCCTTCATTCAACAAAGGTATTCTGAGTACCTGTGTGCTTAGAACTGGAGATGTATCAATAGACAAGCTGTGGCCCTCCCTTCCCTGAGAGTGGGGTCCCCGTCTCCTGTCCCCTCCTCCTCCCAGGGGCCCTGAGGCCACCTGTACCTTGCCAGTTTTGCAGCTGGAGGTCCAAGGAGTGAGGTGGTCCTCTGCCCGGCTCTGGCTGCCCCTCCAGTAGGCAGCGTGCACAGGCCAGGTGTTGGCGCTGGCAGGCCACATGCAGGGCTGTGTCGCCGTGCCGGTCCTGCAGCACCCGGCTGGCCCCCTTCAGCACCAGGGCCCGAACTGCACCTGGCTGGTCCAGATGTACAGCCAGATGGAGTGCTGTCTGCAGGCACAAAGAAAGGGTCACGGGGTGGCTGCAACGTGCTGCAACCTCTGGGAACCTGCCAGGGTGGGCATGGGAATTGCCAGCAGCCAGCCCCTTCTTTGAGGAATGCTTATAAAGGCTATGGCCCTGGTCTTCCTTCTGTTATCCCCTATCAAACTCTCGGGGCCCCGATTCTGGAGGTAGGGTGAGGCAAGTGGCCCCCTGCTACTCTTTAAGTCCCCTTAGCACCACCCCACCCCCAACCCCCGGCCCCGGAGAAAGAACAGAGCTGGGGCAGGGAGGGACAGGGTGTGATGGTGATGGTGGGAGCAGAATCTAGCTTCTCATCTTCTGGGGAAGCCTGTTATCCTAGGTGAGGGGCTGAGGTCTCAGCAGGAGGCGACAGAGGCATCGCGCAGGCTCTGCCCGGCACACTCCTTGAATGCTCCCTGCAGACATCATGTCCTGTATTAACACCTTCCCTGGCTGCTTCCCACAGTGGTTCCCACAGCAGCTGGTATGTGTCTCGGTCACCACTCTTGTCACCGTGCTGTGTCATTAGCTGTTGACACGAGTCCTCTAGGCCAGGCTTGAGCACCTTGTGGGCAGAGTCTGTTTCCTACTTGTCTGTCTGTCCTCAGCTTCTTGCCCAGTGTCTGGCATATGGTTCCCTGAGGGAGCAGCCAAAGGATGCTTTCTGGTGGCTGGGGATGGCTGCTGGGGCAGACATAGGTTATCTGGTCAGCCCACCATCTCCACCCACCTGGTAAAGGTTGTTCTGAATGTCCAGGACCTCCTGGGGCAGTAGAGCCAGGCAATACAGCAGCACAGCGGGGGCCTCGTGAATCACCGCCAGGTGGATCAGCCTGGGAGGCAGAGGCAAGGTGTGGGGTCAGGGCTCAGGCCACACAGAGTGGGCCGGGGTTCTGGGGTTAGAAGGAACCCATCAGTGTCTAAGTTGCCACCCAGAGGGTAGGTGCAGGAAGTGAGAGTTCGGGCCAGGAAGTGAGGGTTGCTGTGGGAAGCCAGGATCCCGAGGGTGGAAGCTCCAAGTTCCCATCTCTGGCCTTTGGGAGGGTCTTGGCTGAGTGAGAATGTGGGCAGGGTGCTGACGGGACAAGGTCCTTCCTGTCCACCCTGCCCACACCCCGCTCCCCTCTGGCCCCCTGGGGCCCCCACCAGGCAGCTGCAGCTCAAAGCCAAACTGAAAGCCGCTGGGGTAGCACAGAGGTGGTTTCCAGAGCTGGGCTCCCCACCTCTGCCCCCCTCAGTGGGGAGGGCAGAGAGGGCAGGGGTGGGGTCACCCGCTGTCCCCTCATAAACACCTCCCGAAAGAGAGGAGACAGAAGCGCTTGGAAGAGAAGCAAGGAGACAGAGTAGCACCCTCTTCTGCTGCCCTCCACGGGCCAGCCAGAGGGCCATTCTTCAGACAGCAGGGCCGGGACAGGGCCTGACCTGGGGCCCCGCTCCTGCGTGTGCCTCTGAGAGGAGGACTGTGCAGTGCAGAAAATGTGCGCTTGGTGTGGGGGATAAAGAGCCTTAACCTGGGGCGGCCAGGAGGGGAAGTTCCAGCCCTGGGGTTTCCCCACATCAGGTGGGGAAAATGAAAGCCAGAGCCGGAGGGTCTAGGCCGGGGCGGGCAGCTGCTGGGGCATTTGTCAGGGGGAAGCCTGGCTGAAAGGCCCGTCTGGGCTGGGGAGGGGGCTGCTTGGGGCAGGAGGGGGGGCGGGCTTTGGTGGCTGGCGAGGCCCAGGAGAGAGTGACGGAGGGAGGGAGGGAGGAACCGCGCTGGAAATCCCCTCGGCCAGGGCCTGCTCTCTGGTCACATTCCTGCAGCCACCTCCCTCTCTCCCTCAGTCTCCCTCCTCCCACTTCCTCTTCCCATTTCCATATGTCCACAGCCCAGACACCTCCAGAGGGAAGAAAGTGCCCTCTCCTCTCAGGGAACTCCCTGGGGGGTCTTGACACCTCCCTCCCTCCCCCCGCCCCCAGGTCTAGATTCCACATCTGTCTCTAACTAGAGGCAATTAAAGCTGGGACTGAGAGGCTAAGCAAGGGGGGCAGGGCAGAAGCCTCCACTCCACGGGTCAAAGGTCAACCACAGGTATTCTGCACAGAGCCCGCACAATCTTGGTTGTGAGCCTGAGAGCTGGTGATCTCTAGGCACAGAGGACAAAAAGGTCTAGGGTCACCCAGTGGGTCCAGAGTCTGTCTCTGTCAGAGGCCAGCCAGGACCTTTGCATCTCCAAAAAAGCAGATCAAGACAGAGAGCTCCCGCCTCCTCATCCCGGTTCATTCCAGCATCCCAGGTCCAGGACCCCAGCCCCCCTCCACTCTGTTTCCCATCCCCAAATCCCAGCCACCCCCCCTCTCGTCAGTCTTTTCTTCCTGAAGGGCGAATCCTCACCTGGCCAGCCCCTACCACACAACTGCCTCTTACTTCAACTGCCCCTCTGACCCCCCCACCCTCACCCCAGCCCAGTCTCCACCAAGCTCCACCTGGGCCTGGGGAGGAAGGACGAAGTGAAGGGGTCACACAGGACAGTGAGGGGGATTTGTAGGGCTCAGGAGGTGGAGAGTGTCGGTAAGGCTGACTCTAGCCCTCACTTCCCCTTTCTCAACAGAGGAGGAAGTTAGCTGGGGTAGCCAGCCGCCTGTCTGTCTGCTGGGGCAAGAGTGCCCCAGCCTGGCTCACTTACTCCACAGGCCAGCCTCAGCCATGCACCCTGGCAGCACGTCGGACCCCAGCTTCCTGGGCCCACTGGCAGCCTGTAACTGGCCCCTCTTGTTCTTTGAGACAGGGCATTCTGAGGTCAGAGGCCGGGAATCCCAGATATTAAGCAAACAAGGATGCCCTGTCCCCCAGCAAGAAAAACAAAACAAAACAAAACTAGGCTGGTCAGGGGAATTTTCTCTTCCCCGGGATGGGTTACTGGTAGATTTCCAAGATGCTAGCTGGGTTCCAGGTGCCTGGTAAGGGCCCTGCCAAAAGGTGGGGCAGACAGACGATGCCAGGTCCTCTGGACTGGGTCTGGCTACAGCTCAAAAGTGGGTTGAGAGTTCAGTTTGAAAGAGAGAGTGGGGACCGCCCCTTCCAGAGCTGGTGCCTTTAGGGATCCTCACAAAGGGAATGCCCGGCCTGTTGCCCGGCTCCTGGGGAAGGCCCCGAGTTAGCACTGGAAAGGAGGAAGGGGTCCTCTCTTACCCTAGCCCCCATACTCACGTGTCTCCGTCCTCGGAAATGTACGTGAGTGCTTCCAGCTGCTGAGGGCTCAGCGCCCCGGCGGCGGGGAGCGGTGAGTCTGAAACTGCGTCCTCGGTCCTGGGGTCCCCCGATAAGGACAGGGGCTCGGTGAGCGATGAGGAGCCGTAGGTGGAGTCAGCCCGCTCCCCGTCCGTGTCTTCCTTCTCCTCTGGCTCCTTGGCGGTTCCCGGAGGATGAATCCAGGGCTGGGGGCCCCCGCCGTCTGAGGGCCCCGAGACTGGGCGCGGGGTGGACTCGGGCAGGGAGCGCAGGGAGCGCAGAGACTCGATGCCCGAGTCATACTGGTTCTCATCGGTCTCGTCCGGCCCCTTCCGCGCCTCCGACATCCCCGCGGCGCCGGCCCGCCGGGCCCGGTCCCAGCAGGATCCGACTCCTCGCCGCCTTTCCGGGTTGCAGGTCCGCCTGGCAGAGCGGGTGCGGGACCCGAAATGGCCTCCTTCCCAGGCTGCTGGGGGGCCTGCGGGGGTCGGCGAGAAGCGTGGATGAGGCTCGGAGCGCCGCCGGGGTCCACGGCAGCCGCTACTCGGGGCAGCTGGGCAGCCCAGTCAGAAGCGCTCGCTCGCCCCGCCCTCAGGCCCCGCCCCCGGCAGGCGCCGCGCTTCCGGACGGAGGCCCCGCCCTTCGGAATCCCCCTTACCCCGCCCTCTGCACTGGCTCCGAGTCAGGGGTTCCCCGGTCCTGACTCACTCTTGCGTTAACTCACCCATTCATTCATTCATCCAACCGTCCATTCATTCACTCTTTCCCCCTCCCTTCATTTCATGTATTAATGCCATGCATTCTTTCCTTCCTTCACTTCCTCTGTTTTCTTCATTCATTTTCCATTCATTCATTTATTCTTTCGTTTAAGAGGAATATATGTTAATCGTCTGCACAAGCTGGGCGTCTTCTGGGGAGGGCACGTGGGAGGTGGGACAGGTGCTACCTGTCGCCGGCCTACTACTCTCAATTTCTCTTGCTTTTCCCGGAGACAAAGGGGACACCCATGTCTTTAAAGGAGTTCTCCCTTTGGGTTCTGGATACAGTCTCCTGTGTCAGTTTTTCAGATCACATAGAATTGGACATGAGGATGTGCTTTTCGCAAGTGGTTTTTCTGCTGAAAAGTCTAAAAAAGCAGAGTGGTCATTCCTCACAGGGATAAAATACTAGTCTCAGACAGTAACAGTATCTGGTTGGGCAAGTGTAGTTCCTCATGGTGGGGCCAGGATGGGGAGGCCCCAGACATTCTGGGCAGCGTTCTGCTGAGGTCCCCTTGGCAGCCTCAGACCTAGTACCAGCACGTCTTTCCGCCTTTCCCATCCCTACTTTCCCTGATCCTAGCCTCAGGAGGCTGTAGGCAAATCCCATCCACGTGGTGAGCCCCAAATCAGCTGCCCAATATTTATCCCCTACCCCAAGTTCCAGAAATGCTCTTAGAAAAATCACCTCTAAGAAAACATCTCCCTTTCCCATCTCTGGCTTTGGAGGAAGGAAGCTGGGGTGTGAACACACAGCTACTAACCAGGTTCCCTCCCACCCTCCCCATGAAACCTCATTCTATTCATCCATTTGATAGACATGTAAGGAGCTTCTTCTATAAGCCTGACATTGTTCTCTCTGCTGGAAGCAAAACGGAGGCTCACAGTAACAGTAATAACCAACAACTACCACCCCCCCCCAAACAAACAAACAAACAATGTCCCACAGTTCCAGCCTTCAAAACCCCCTAGCAGTTACAACACAGAATGATTGGGCTAAGACAGGAGTGGGAACAGGATGCTGGAGGGACACAGCATGGGGCCAACTACCCAATGGGGTGAGCAGTAGAGGAGGTTCCATTTGAACTGGAAATGGGAAGGGAAGAGGGCTGGGGAGAAGTATCTTGTCTCTGTTCGGGAAGGGGGTGAGTGGAGGGAGAAGGGAGGGGGGAGGACAGACTGGAGGAGGTGACCCACTGTTCTACTGGAGTGGGGAGGCTGTGTTGAGCATGAGAGGGTGAGGAGCCATGAGGGGAAAGCCCAAGGAAAATGAGGCATCTCCTTCCCTTGGGGTCATTGTGATTTCAGACATCCTCAACTTCCTCCCCTGACCCGTTCCTCTCCCAATCTCAAAGGCTGCAGCAAAAATACAGACCTTAACCACTTGGGTTCAAAATCATCTCCATTTTAAAGTTGGGAAGCTGAGGCCCAGAGAGGTGAGTTGACTTGCCCAAGGTCAAACAATCTGAAAGTGTAGAGCTGTGTTCTCCTGTTCCTCATACAAAACTTTAAAAATGTTTTCAGTGAGGGACTTCCCTGGTAGTCCAGGGCTTAAGACTTTCAGCTGCCAGTTCAGGGGGGCTCAAGTTCAATTCCTTGTCAAGGAACTAGATTCTGCATGCCACAGCTAAGCCCCAGGGCAGGTGCAGCCAAATAAAAACAAACAAACAATGTTTTCAGTGACTTTCTTTCCTTCATGAAGGTCTAAGAAGTTGGGGGCATCCGAGCCCTTTGCAAGGACACAAGAACTCAAGGGTGTGCAGGGAGCACCTCTGTTATACCCACAGGCTGATTTTAAGGAAAAACCTACCCCATTAACCTAGCCAGAAACCTATCCGTGTCTGGCTCTAAACCCTAACGGGTATGTAGCAGCCCCTTTTCTGGCCACATGAGGTCAGCATTGAGTCACTAACTGCTTCCAGCACCTAGTCTGTACTCTGATAGGAAGCCCTTCTGAGTACAATTCACGAATGGGGACAGGGACCATGGCAGTGTCATCTGGAAAGATGACCTGGGCACTCTGACTCAAGTCACAGCATGATCAGGGTCCTGACTTCACTCCCTCAGCCCCACCCAGTCTTCTCCAAGGTCCTCTTCTCTCTCTTGTTTTCTGGTTCCCTTTGTCATGCTCCCACTCCCCATCTCTGCCCACTCCAGCCAGACTCATCTTCAGGAAACAGGCCCAGTTGCTATGGTGACCAGCTGGTCAGCTGGCTCCTTCCACAGCCCCCTTTTTTCTCTGGGCTTCCAAGGAGGGGTAATGCATGTGTATGGAGAAAGGGGAGGTGGTCTTTTATCTCTTGAAAGCTCCGGGGTTGGCCAAAAGAACTTGAGCTATCTCTCTTCTGAAGCCCCCTGCAGTGGAGTGATGAAGGCAGTGGGGCTGGGGAACAGGAGGAAGATTAGAACAACTAAATGGGGAGTGTGAAGATCCTATCTGGGTTAGGAAAGGCCAGGATTAGAACCTCTGCTCTCTATCTGCAGTAAGTACTGAATTAGGTGAAATGAACTGAAACCAGAAGAGGAGTCAGAATTAGTTGTGGGCAGGACTTCTCAAAAATTATGGGTAGGAGAGAGACATTGGAATGAGCCAACGAGATTCCTCCTCTGCCATGGGGATGAAGGAGAACCATGCCTTTTGGGACCATACTCCCCCTAGGTTTGGGCAGGGAGGATGGACTCACTGACCTGGGGAGGATCACACAGGCTGGGTAGTACTGAAGTGACAGGCAGACCAAGAGCCCCCTTCAGCTTCCCTGGAAAGAGAAGAGTAGTAACATGGAGACAGGACCAAGAGCAGGGAGGTGGGTGTGTGGGTGAAGGTAGAGGCTCTTCTGCCCCAGATGAGGGGCAGGACCGTCAGCAGAGCAGTGGGCTTGTCCTCTATTTCCAAAGATCAGATATCCAGGTTTTGCCTCAAGCTGACCTCCAACCCCTGAAGATCCCCATGGACATTTGAATGGGAAAGGTCTGGATTCTAGGACCACTCTGTGAGTACCAGCGGGTGACCTTGAGAAAGTCCCTCACCTCCTCTCTGCCTTGGTTCCTTGTGGGTAAATGGGGAAAGTCACTATATGTCAAAGACTAAGGTAGCGCATGACACACAACAGGCTTCCTTGGTGACTGTGCACACACAAATGGGTCAAACATAGCCTTTATCTTATTTTTTCATAATGACAGGCTTCCGTGTCCTTCTTCCCTGTTAGATTTTGTGCTCCTTGAAGATGGGCAATTGTATTTTGCATTTCTATACAGGGCACAGTAGGTTCTTAATACTTTCTTATTGAATGGATGCATTCAGGAATGAATGAATGGCAGCTTTCTTTCTGCCCCTAACTGGGGTGGGAAAGAGCACTGTGGGTGGATGACATGAAGAGACAGGCGACCTGCATGTGGCCTCTGACTTGGCCTCCTACACTCAAAGTCAGAGCTTTAGAGATTGTTCAGTCAACTTTCTCACTGCACAAATGGGGAAACTAAGGCTCAGAGAGGGGAAGGCATTTGCCCAAGGTCACACAGCTAATGACAGAGCCCGGATTAAGAATCTCTTCTCAGGTTTCCTGATCTCCAGTCTAGGGCAATGTACACACTTCATTGCTTCTCTGGGGTTTTTCTTCTAGGATAGAGAGCTAGTTCAGTGAAGGCTGGTTTCAATATCCTCTCTTCTGCCCTCTGCTAGTCCTTCCTCACATCCAGCTCCAATCCTTTCCTTTTCAGCCTTTCCCAACCTTGTTCAGCTGGGTCTGGCCTCTGAAGTCCTGCCTTAACCCTTTACCATCCAACTGGGAATGGGGATCTTGCCTAGGGTTCCCCAACTCAATTTCCTCTCCCCACTCTCAGCCCTGGGAACTTGCGAGAACGAACGGTGGGGAGGGATGTGAGCTGGCCGCTGGCGCCCCCTCCGCGAACAGACGGAGGAGTTTGGGCTTAGTTTTCTCCTCCTCGGAAGGATGGCGGCGGTGAGGGTAGTGAGCGGGGCTGGGAGTGAGGAAGGGGTGCCGGGAGCCCCTGTTGCTTGTCCCTTTTGGGGTGGCTGTTAGGTAGGCTTGGGGAAGGCGGAGTTTGGGGGGCCGGGGGCGGGGCTCCTGTGCTGGGAGGAAGAGGGGGGGCGCGCTGGCTCCAGCTCCGCTCAGACAAAAGGCGGCGGCGGGAGCGGGCGGGAGGCGGAGCGGCGCCGCGAGGGCCTCAAGGTGACACCCGCCCCCGGCCCCGGCCCCCCCAGCCCGGCCCCCCAGCCCGCCTCCCCATCCCCATCCCCAAGCCCCTTACCCGTGGAGCCCTTTCCAGGCCCCCTCCCCCCGGCGGGGGGTGGGGAGCAGCGAGGGCCCCGCCCCCTCCCGCCCCCCTCCCCAGGGCCGGCGCAGGATGCCCCCGGCCCCCGGCAGCCCCCCGGGAGGCCCTGAGCTCGACGCGCCCCCTCTACGCCATGTCCCCCCCTGGCTCGGCCGCGGGAGAGAGCGGCGGCGGCGCCGGCGGCGGCGGTGGCGGCCCCGGGGTCCCGGAGGAGCCCACGGCGGCGGCGGCTACGGACGAGGGCCCCGCCCGAGAGGAGGTGAGAGCCGGTGGCGCCCCTTCCCAGGGCGCGGTCGTCCCTTCCCCGGGCGTGGCGCCCCTTCCCCCGCCGGTTCCGCCGCAGCGCGCCCGGCGCCCCGCACCCCGAGCCGGCCGCCGCAGCCGCAGTCCCGCGCCGCTGCCCCCGCCCGGCGGCCGGAGCTGTCCGCGGTGTCGGGGAAGGGGCCGCGCCGGGGGCGGGGCTCGGGGGGTCCCGGGCAGGGGGAGGGGCCTAGGGGCGGAGCCTCGCGGACCCCGGGTGAGTGGGGGTGGGGACGGTAGCCGGGATCCTATCTCGCGGAGGGAGATGCTCTTTAGAAGGCCAGGAAGGGTGACTTAGAGGGGCTGCGGGAGGCAGGAGAGTACCTGCCAGGTCCACGGAGGAAACGGTGGTGTTACCTGAGCTGGGGTCCTAAGAAGGTCAAATGTGAGCAGAAGCCATCCCCCCTGAGGTCACTGGGGCTGTGTGGAGGGGGACGTGCGCCTCTTTCATCCAAGGTCCGTGTAGCACCCCCCTCCAGGGGACTCCCAGGAATCTTTCCGGGTGTTGGTACCGAGCATACCTACCCCTCGTTGGGGGCATACTAAACTGGAGACAAAGCGATGAAGGAAAGTACCAGGGGCTCCCCAATCTCCCATGCACGCTCCCGCACACACTGCACTGGGGCAGAAGCACACAGGCGGGACCTGCAGGGAGGGCCCCTGTCACACGCACGCTCACTGGGACAAGCACACACTCAAGTGGGCATGCAAAGGGGCACACATGCACCCCCCAAGGGCGAGGCTCTCACAAAGGCACATGCACCCTAATCTTGTCTGCGTGTGCTGAGCACTACTTCCTAAGCCAGCCACCTATCTGTACTTCCAGATCTTTCCTTGGATTTCACACCAGTCCAGGGCCCACTGCCTGTTATTGTGCCTTTCGTCTCTCCACCTTCTCTCCCTTCCCCTGGGGAGCCTCCAGGTCCAGGCAGGGGAATGGAAAGAATAAGTCAGGATCTCAGCAGGAGGGTGTGTGGAGGGTTCCTAAAGCTAGACGGTGGGGGGAGCAGATGGGGGAGCAGAGGGAAAGCCCAGGTCGCCACCAGACATCTGACTCAGGATACTTGTCCTTGAGTGGCTGTGGGTGCCAGCACCCAGAATGCAAAGAGAATGAGGCCCTGCTTTCAGGAGCACCCAGTCTAGTGAAGGAGCCAGACACATAAACAACTCACTGGGACCACCGCAGGGCAGAACATGATTTAGTGCTTTAAGAAGCCTGGGTACTGAGAATTGTTTTCTCTTGTCAAAGAGCTGGGCCACAAATATCTTCCTCCTTGCCTCCCACCCCCACCCCCGTCTCCCATCCCCTCTCCCCAGCCATATGCCTCTGCCCTTCTGGATGTTTCCTCCTGGACCACCTGCTACTCAGGGACACAAACCCCCTGCTTTCCATCTTAGAACAGGAGTAGGATGTTAAGGAGACTTGCCAGGGACCTGGGGTCCAGAGCTTGGGGAAGGAGACAGCGCTTGGGGTTTCCTGGGAGGTATGAGGGAGGTGGATGGGTCTTCCTAGGTTCTGGAAGAAGGGAGGGCCCCACCTGTGAAGTGGGAAGGGGATGTCAGTGGGCCCCTCCCTCCTTTCCTAGAATACCTGGAAGGGGTCTGGGCTGGGGACTTGCCTTCGCTGATGCCTGTCTGTCCTCCCTGTCTTCCCTACCCACACCTTCTCCTGTTTCACTGCCATCTTTGTATCTGTCTTTGGACTGTTCCTCTGGGTGCCATCCTGCCCATCTGTGTCTTCTTTGCTATCTGGGCCTTCTCCCTCCACCCCTGGCTCTGATCCCTCTGCCTCTTGGGATATCTCTCTCTGAACTTCCCCAAACTGGCATTCCGTTCCTTTTTCCTGTCCTCATGGCTCACTCTGGGTCACTTCTGTGTTTATCTCTGATCCTGGCCTCCCATCTTGGTCTGACTCTTCTCTCCACGTCCCTGTCTGTCTCTGCCTGTCATCTCGGGTGCTGGCCTCTGGCCCTCCCTTCCCGCATTCACCTCTGTACTGGGTCTTGCCCCTCCGTCTCACTCCCCAATCATCTCGGCCCTTTGCCTGCGCATCTGAGCAGCAGCGTCCCATCCAGCCCTCTTTCACCAAGTCCCTCTGCCGTGAGTCCCACTGGAAGTGCCTGCTGCTCTCGCTGCTCATGTACGGCTGCCTGGGGGCGGTGGCCTGGTGCCACGTCACCACGGTGACCCGCCTCACCTTCAGCAGCGCCTACCAGGGCAACAGCCTCATGTACCACGACAGCCCCTGCTCCAACGGCTATGTCTACATCCCCCTGGCCTTCCTGCTCATGCTGTATGCCGTCTACCTGGTGGAGTGCTGGCATTGCCAAGCCCGCCACGAGCTGCAGCACCGGGTGGACGTGAGCAGCGTGCGAGAGCGCGTGGGCCGCATGCAGCAGGCCACGCCCTGTATCTGGTGGAAGGCCATCAGCTACCACTACGTCCGCCGCACGCGCCAAGTCACCCGATACCGCAATGGAGACGCCTACACCACCACCCAGGTGAGGAGCTGGAGGGGAGCACAGGCCGGTCCAGATGGGAGGGGGAAGGGCTGGGACCCTGCCCGACTGTCCCCAGGGGGAGCACAGCCCGCAGTGAGCTCTTGTGGGCACTGCCACAGAAGAGCAATAACCACCACCATAAAAATAACAGCAAACACTAGCAGACAGGTTCTGCTCTAACTACTTTACCAATATCAAAGTCAAACAGCTAGTGTGTGGTGGAGCTGGGATTTGAAGCCTGGCAGTCTGACTCCAGGATCTGTGTCTCTGGAGATGATACGATCCTACCTGGCTCCAACCGGGAGCTAAGCCAGGACAGGCTGAGGGTTCGATCAGGCGCCGAGAGCCGCCATGGGGCGGACGAGGGTGAGCGGACTGAAGCGACCCCGCCGCCTTCCCCGGCGCCGCAGGTCTACCATGAGCGCGTGAACACGCACGTGGCCGAGGCCGAGTTCGACTACGCGCGCTGTGGCGTCCGCGACGTGTCCAAGGCGCTGGTGGGGCTGGAGGGCGCGCCGGCCACACGGCTGCGCTTCACCAAGTGCTTCAGTTTCGCCAGCGTGGAGGCCGAGAACGCGTACCTGTGCCAGCGCGCGCGCTTCTTCGCCGAGAACGAGGGCCTGGACGACTACATGGAGGCGCGCGAGGGCATGCATCTCAAGAACGTGGACTTCCGCGAGTTTATGGTGGCCTTCCCCGACCCGGCCAGGCCGCCCTGGTACGCCTGCTCGTCCGCCTTCTGGGCCGCGGCGCTGCTCACGCTGTCGTGGCCGCTGCGCGTGCTGGCCGAGTACCGCACGGCCTACGCGCACTACCACGTAGAGAAGCTCTTCGGCCTGGAGGGCCCCGGCTCGGCGGGTGGCAGCGCCGGCGGCGGCCTCAGCCCCAGCGACGAGCTGCTGCCGCCGCTCACGCACCGCCTGCCGCGGGTCAACACGGTGGACAGCACGGAGCTCGAGTGGCACATCCGCTCCAACCAGCAGCTGGTGCCCAGCTACTCGGAGGCGGTGCTCATGGACCTGGCGGGGCTGGGCGCGCGCTGCGCTGGGGGAGCGGCCGGTGGCTACGCCCCCACCTGCCGCTACGGTGGGGTGGGTGGACCGGGAGCGGCGGGCCTGGCCCCGTACCGGCGCAGCTGCGAGCACTGCCAGCGCGCCGTCAGTAGCTCGTCCATCTTCTCGCGCAGCGCCCTGAGCATCTGCGCCAGCCCGCGGGCCGCCCCCGGGCCCGGAGGAGTCGGGGCGGGCTGCGGGGGCAGCCGCTTCTCTCTCGGCCGCCTCTACGGCTCGCGGCGCAGCTGCCTGTGGCGCAGCCGGAGCGGGAGCGTCAACGAGGCGAGCTGTCCCACCGAGCAGACGCGACTGTCCAGCCAGGCCAGCATGGGGGACGACGAGGAGGACGACGACGAGGAGGAGGCCGGGCCGCCGCCGCCCTACCACGACGCCCTCTACTTTCCGGTGCTCATCGTGCACCGGCAGGAGGGGTGTCTGGGCCACAGCCACCGGCCGCTGCACCGCCACGGCTCCTGCGTAGAGACTTCACTGTGACCCCGGGTCCCGGGACCGGCCCGACGGCCTCCTCCTTGCCCCTTGCCGGGACGGCGCGTCCCGCGGGTGGAGCAGGGGGGAGTCACGAGTGTGGCCGAGGCCGTGCTGGGAACGGCGCGGGTGGGGAGGTGGGAGGCGAGGGGGCGCGGGCCAGACTCAGACGGGGCCGATCCGACCCCCCCACTTCCTGTACATAAAGAAACAGCTGGGGGGAGGGGAGACAATCCCACCCCCGCAGAGCCGTCTCTTCCAGGCCTGCCCGCCCCTGAGTTCCTAGGGGGTCACCTCCCTTTCCGACACACACACTCGCACATTGGCGATTCCCTGTCCCGCCTTTCAATGGATCCAATGACTGTTACCTGGCGACTGCGCCCTGGAACCCGCCTTGGGCTCCGTCTCCAGGGAGAGGCCCTCGCTGTGCAGCTGGGGAGGTTTGGAGGCCGGAGGAGGGGGCGGGAAGGGCCGGCCGGCTTTCTTTCCTCGCTGCAGCCTGATCCTGCGGGGGCCTCACTCTACCAAGGGGGCAGTGGTTCGGAGAACAGCAGGGCTGGCTTCCAACCAAGCTAATGAATTCAGTGGGTCTGAGGCCGGGGCCAGGTGTCAGCCGCGGTACTCCATCTCAAAGCCCTGGAGATGTTGCTCTCTTCTTCTTGGCGCTGGCCCCGACAAGATCCGAAGATCGGGGTTTCCTTTCCGCCACTCCCACCGCTGTTGTTTATCTCCCTGGGCCCCCCCGGGGAGGTTGGGTCCTGGGGGGACCTGCTCACCACAGCTCTTCTTCCCCAGCCTGCTCCCTGGCTCTGAAGAGCTGTTGCCAGGGTGAGGGGGAAGGCAAACTGTGGAGGGCAGTGCACCTCAGTCATTTAAACTTCACCTCCTTGCCTCTGTTCTGGGAGGGCACCCCCTTCAGGCGGCATTCCTTTAAGCTGACCAAGGCGTCCGACTCAGCGGGGAGACTAGGAGACAGGCCTGGGTGACAACAGAGAACTCAGGAAGCAAGTGGGAGTCAAAGAGGAAAGGATCAGAAAAGATCCTCAAAGGTGGGGGTGTCCGTGGGGGCCGACCCTTGGCTCCCCCGTGTTCGTGGGGAGGAGTGGATAGTGGTCGTCCTCAAGCTGAGCCTCTGCGGGGCTGAGGACCTTGTCACAAGCCCAGCAGGAAGCTCCGTTCCATTGGTGGGGTCAGAGGCAGGAATTTTCTAAATCTTGCCCCATCCCTCTGTCCTCCCCTAGCCCGTGAGCTGAAGCCCTGCTGTGTGTCCCAGGGTCTTCAAAGGGGCATGCTGTCACCACCCCAGGGCGCTGGCCCCGTGTCCTGTCCCCCACCGCTCCTACCCTGATGTGCTTCCGTGTGCATGTCTGTGTACAAAACCCCTGCCCGCCCAGCTCCCCTGGCTAACGTTTTCCCAGCTGACTTAGCGCCCAGGGAGTGAGCTCACATTTGCAGCCGGAGAGGATAACCCTCAGCCTCGACATGGCTCGCCGCTGATGATTCTCACTTCATCTGAGCCATCAGAGCCACTCCTCTCCCCTCTTCCTCCAGCCTGGCCAGGCCCACACCGCCCGGGGCGTGGCCTCCACCTATGCAACATCTCTGGCTCCCCTGCTCCCCTTCCCTGGGCAGTTGGGGGTGCACAGATTGTGGGGACACCATGGCCTGTGGCGCATTGGGGTTGAGCTTAACTTTCAGGTGGAGATGGCTGAGTGGGAAGGGGAGGAGGCCGGAGAAGGGGATGCTTGGGCAGGAGGGGACAGCTGCCCACTAGGTTTCCCTGGGCAGCAGTGCCCACCTACCTGCCAGCACTGTGCTCTTCAGGGGCCTGGGGGTTGGAGCGCCCCTCTTTCCTTTGAATGGATGTCTGCGAGGTACAGGTGGCGAGCTGTGGCCTTGGCACCCAGTTCTTGGCCAGCTGGCACCCGGATGTCACACCCTTGTCTGGGGCATCCTGGCCACCTCATGGCTCTGGGGAGGGAGGAACTCAGCTCCCTGCCTCAGGCAGATGCCTGAGACAGAGCTTGAGCTGGGAGGAGGGGAGAGGGGAGGGGCTGTGATTATTTTTGCCTGTATTGACCATTTCTGCCTAGGTCCTCTCACACTGACAGCCTCACACCTCCCACATACGCACAGACTTAGAGAGAAACCAAGTCTTTGGTCTATTTTCTTGGTAGCTTTATTGATTGCCAGGGAAAACGAAAACCAGAAAAATTAATCTCTAAAATTAAACTTTACACTGAATGTTCTTGTTTCTCTAATTAGAACCTCTGCTAGCAGCTGTGGCTATGTACACTCACACACTCACACACACCCTCACACCTATAAGTTTGCACTCCGGAACTGTCAGAGGGTGTCAGGCACAGACAGACTTGAAGTTGCCCAGACAGGCACACGTGTGCGGTCACTCCCAAGCCCCCTTTGGTGCTCTGCTCCGTGCCTGCTTGTTGGAAGGAGTCCCTGGAAGGCGCTCCTAGGCTGTGGTTCCAGCCTGTGACCCACCCTTTGGAAACGGGGCTGGGGGTTCAGTCTGTGGAGGATGGGCCCTGGGGCTCAGCCTGAGTCCATCAGGCAGATCCTCTCATGGCCTCATGGGGAGATGTGATTCCTGTGGGTGTGGCCCCAGGGCGGGTGGTGGTAGAGTGATGGGGACTCGTGGAGGGTGCCTGGAAGGTTTCATGTGTCCTGGGACAAGGGCTTGTGGGGTGGGCTGGGCCTGGCTGGGAAGAAGACAGGTCTCTGTCAACTGGGTGCATCACACTGTGGCCTTTCTGTCGTGGATTTCCAAGCGCAAAGATTGTATAAATCAAACTGGTGGATAATAAAGTTGCGGATGACTCACTGACTTCCCTCCCAGGGTCACACCTCTCTCACCATCTCCCAGTCCTGTGAGCAACTCTTTGGGGAGGCCGCTGGGTCTGAGCCCCTCCCGTCACCTCTGTTTCCTCCTGCCCAGGTTGGGGGTGGGGTGGACTAGGGCTGGCATGACCTGCAGAACTGGAAGACTTAAGCAGAGTCAAGTAAGAGGGAGGTGGCATCTGCAGTGGTGAGGGTGGAAGAGCCAGGCAGAGCTCTGCTGAAACCTGGGGTGGAGGAGAGAGTGTGAGTGTATTTGAAGGTCAAGAGGTCAAGGATCTGTTTGGTAGAGAGAACAACGGTGGGGAGGAGGGTGGTTGGGGAGATGGGTGGCCCCTGTGGGAGAGTCTGGGCCTCACAGTCTCAGGGTCGGCTTTCCGTATTCTTGGGAGAAGTCAGTCATTTCAGTGAGTCCGTTCATATCCTCTCCCTAGGTACCAGGGCTAAGTCCCACTTCCTACCTCTATCCCATGCTCTTTCCTCTCCTCACAGATCCCTGCAGAACCTCAGTCACTCACCCCCAGGATAGTCTTGGTCTCACCTCCCCCTCCCTCGGGACCAGGGTGACTCTCAAGAGCAGACATGGCAGGGGCATGAAATGAGGGCTGGGGTTGGGGCAGTGACCTAGGTCTGGCCACCGCCCCAGCCCTGTTCCCATCTTATCCCACAGGATTCTCAGGGCCCTTGGCAGTGACTGGGGACATGAAGTGGCTGGGATTCAGGGCCCGCTGGCGGGCTGCTTCACGGTTGGCACAGAGGGCCTGGCCGATGAGGTACTCGCTTTCCTGGGCGATGTCTGACAGGCGCAAATCAAACTCCAGGAGGGTCTTGTTGTCTGACATGCCTTCCAGGAGCTGCTTCCCGCCATCCTGGGTCAGGAACACAAGGGAAAGGGTCACTTTCCACCACGACCCAGGACCACACAGACATGGGTGGATGTGTGCACATGTACACATACTGATATACAGACGTGATGGGAACAACAACTTCACAACACAGTTCCTACTTTGTGTAGCGTTTTCTGTTCTGTTCCATCTTATTCCCTGAGAAAAATGGTGCTTGAAATTCACTACATGGACTTTTCAACCCCAATGGTTTGAAAAACATGGTGCTGTATCAGTGACGATGACTCCATTCTTCTGGTTCAGCCACGAGCACGTGAGACCAATCTGGCTCGTGAGATATAAGGAAGAAGTTTGGAGGGAGTGGCATGTGGGAAGTTTTTTCTCGTAAAAGAAAAGAAGAGAGGAGTGGTCTCCTTTTTGCCTGCCTCTGAGCGTAGCCCTGTGGGAAGTACAGCCGCCATCTTGGGCCCATGAGAGTCACACAAGAGACAACGGGGCCGTGGGGCTGGGTAGGCAGAGCCGAGGTACCTCAGAAGCACTGAGCCAAGGAACTCCCCAACCCCAGAACCCCTTTCTCCAGGACTTCTGATTATGGGACACCGTGAACATTTCTCTTGTTTAAGCCATTTCCCATTGAAGCTTTCTGTTACTTGTAGCCAAGAGCACTCTCTCTGGAGTCAGTGTCTGTGAGCCAGACTGTCCTCTGGGGAGGCTTGGTAGAGGGTGCAGGGCCCTAACTGGAGTGCCTGGAGGGCCTTCTTCTCTCGGCCTCATAGTTCCAGCCCCTTCTGGGTTGGGTGGCCCTCGCCCAGTAAGAAAAATTTCCTGTTGGGAGGCAGAATGCTGGTTTTCTGTGGTTGTGACCCAACAGTATGTTGCAAAGTCAACTCAATGGGTCACTGAAGCATCTTTAAAAAATGAGGTAGCAGACATCATACAGGAAAACATCAGCATATATCACAAGCAGTGCAAGCTAAATTTCAATTATGTTATGTTGATGTATGAGTTCACTAGGTGCTCATGCAAATTGCATTTCTTACTCTGAGACTTGGTCAAGATTTGAAAGACACTGTCTGTTGGGAAGGACCCAGGCTTTCAACCTGACTGGATGCTCTCAGGCAACTCACTAACCTCTCTGAGACTATTGTCCATCTATAAAGTGGGGCTATTTTACTAGATAAGTTGAGGGTTAAGAAAAACTAACGGATACTGGGTGCCTAGGATAGTATAGAATCCCAAGTAGTAGCAACAGCTAGTAAATACTGAGGACCCAGCCAGTATCTGCAATGGTTAACTTCTTTACAATTATAACTCGTTTAATCCGCCCATTAACAACACTTAGAGGTAGATGCTATTACTATTCACATTTTACAGATGGGGAAATGGAGGTCCCAAAAGGTTAAGTAAATTTAACCAAGTGCTAAATGGCAGAGCTGGGGTGAGAACTGGGTAAAGGCTGTGGCCCTAACAATTTCCCGGTAAGTACGGCAGCAGTCAGATTCCAAGCCCTCCGCCCAAGGCCCCAGGGCTTCCCCTTGGCCCCGCGCGCCCCAGAAGCCTGGCTCACCAGCCCGATGTGGTTGCAGGACAGGTTGATGCTGGTGAGCGTGGTGTTGATGGTGAGCACTTGGGACAGAAGGGTGGCGGTGGGCTCGGACAGCTCGTTGCCCCCAAGGTGCAGCGTGGTGAGGCACTTGTTGGTATGCAGGGCGTGGGCGAGCGCCTGGCCGCCCTCATCCTCGATGCAGTTGAGGCGCAGGTTGAGGGAGATGAGGTTGCCGTTGTGCCCCAGGGCGTGAGCCAGCGAATGGGCGCCTGGCGCGCGCACCTGGTTGTTGGCGAGGTTGAGCACGCGCAGGCGGCTGTGGCTCAGCAGCTTGGCGGCGGCGCGCGCGCCCCGGTCCCCGATGAGGTTGTGCGACAGGTCCAGCTCCTCCAGGGCCGGGTGGTCCAGAAGGCTGCGGATTAGGATGCGTGCCTTGTCGTCATCCACCTTGCTTCGGGTCAGTCTGAAGATCTGTGGACAGCAGGAAGAATGTGCCTGCCTACATACCTCCCCCAGGTAGAAGAGGGACCGCCAGGAACGCCCGAGATTCTGTTCTTTCAAGAACCTGGCTATCCGGTGGCTGGGGTTCCGAGCTCCCAGTGCAGGGGGCTCAGATGAGATCCCTGGTATGGGAGGTGGATCCCACATGCTGCAATAAAGATAGAAGATCCCGCATGCTGCAGCTGTGCATCTGTGGCTCAGTCCCTTCAGTTGTATCCAACTCTTTGCGACCCTATGACTGGTACCCCGCCAGGCTTCTTTGTGGGATTCTCCAGGCAAGAATACTGGAGTGGGTTGCCATGCCCTCCTCCAGAGGATTCTCCTAATCTAGGGATCAAACCCACATCTCCTGCATCTCCTGCATTGCAGGATTCTTTACTGCTTGAGTCATCAGGGAAGCCCATGCTGCATATGGACCCATCCAAATAAATAAATAAATATTAAAGAGAGAGAGAGAGAGAAGAACTTGGCTGGGAAGGGGGAGAGAGGCGGAGCAGTAAGGGATAAAGGATTCAACCACCTGGCTGACTTTTGGGCAGGGCAGGTCTACCCAGCATGACAGTGATGCAGAACTGGTGGCAACTGGTAGGGAAAGGACTACCCCTTATTGAGTAATGACTACATGCTGGGCATGCTGCTGCAGCATTCCATAGCCGTGATCTCTAACCCCCAGCATCCTAGTGAGATCGAACAAGTTCTCTGCATTTTACAGGAGAAATGGAGGCTTTGAGCAGAAACGTCATTTGCCCATAGTCACACGGTGATTAAGCCATGGAGGCAGGTTTTGAATCCAGGTCTTTTGGATGAGTCAGCCCTTCCCTGCACTCTCCTAGACTTTTGTGAGGTGATACCCCATTCTAGTTTTGATTTGCACTTCTCTAACAATTAGCTAAGTTGAGCATCTTTTCATGTGCCTGTTGGCCATCTTTGGAGAAACGTCTAGGTCTTCTGGACATTTTTGGATTGGGTTGTTTTGTTGTTGTTATTGAGTTGTATAAGCTGCTTGTATGTTATGGAAATTAAGCCCTTGTCTGTTGCATTGTTTGCAAATATTTTTTCCCAGTCTGAAGGTTCTTTGTTTCATGGTTTCCTTTGCTGTGCAAAAGCTTATGCATTTGATTAGGATCCATTTGTTTTTGTTTTTATACATTGGTTTTAAACACATGCAAGTTTCTTCTTAAGGAAAAACCCAAAACCCTCATCTGTTACTGCTCTACCTTTCTCTCCTTTCACAGCCAAGTTCTTGAAAAAGCTGATCTGTCTCCTCACTTCTCACTCTCTCCACAAACACCTCTGATCTGGACTCTGCTCCTGGCACTCCACTGACATAGCTTCCCCTCAGTGACCTCAAAGTTTGCTACATCCAGTCCTTAGCTCCACCCCACCCCACTGCTGCTCATCCCTCATCTTGAAATGCCTCCCTCCATAGGCTCTGTGACACAATGCCATGTCCTCCTTTTCCTCCCCCTCTGATTCTTGGCATGCTCTCCTTCTTCCAACCAGAATATTTGGGACATACTTAACCTAAAAAAAAAAAAAAAGAAAGAAAAGAAAATTCGTTGTGTATCTGAAATTCAGATTTAACTGGACACCCCGTATTTTTATTGGTAAATCTGGCAACCCTATTTGAGTTGCAATTTCGCATTTATATGATTGCTGATTAGTGCCTTTTATCCCCACCAGATTGTCAGCTGGAGAGCACATATGGTCTAATTGTGCTCATTGTGGAATCTTCAGCACCTAGGACAGGGCCCGGGGTGCAGTTGAGTGTTGGATAAATAGCTGGTGAATGGGCCGGGCAGAACCGTGTGCGTTTCTGCATTCCCAGAACCCAGTTTGGTCCAGGGCCACCAAGGACACTTGGTCAAGGAGCGAGAAGGAAATAGGAGCAAGAAGGCGGTGATGGAGGAGGAGGGGAAGGGGAGAGGGACTCAGAGAGACGCTGAGAATGGGAGGTGGGGGGAGGCTGGGAGTAGGTGATACCTTGAGGGTGTGGCAGGCCTTGACGGTGGCTGCCAGGGAGTGGCAGTCGCGGTAGGTGAAGAGGAAGAGGTTCCACTCGAAGTTCATGCCACAGTCCTTGACACCGTATACCAGGTCCAGCTCCTCCAGATGGCTCAGGCCAGCCACCAGGTCGTCCAGTTGGTAGTGGTCCATGGCCGGTTCCTCCATCTCCCCTTCGCTGCCGGAATCGGATTGATCCCCGCCACGGGGCGCGGCTGGGAGCTGCACGGGCGGAAGGAACTGATCCACCCGGAGGGCGCGCACGTAGTTCCTGCAGAGTGGCAGCAGGCTGAGGATCACCGCGGGGTCGGTGGTGTTCGGGATGAAGTGTTTCAGCAAGTTCTCCAGGTGCAGCTCAAAGAACATGCGCTTCCAGCTGCCGCCGTGATTGTCCACGTGGCACACGGGCCACCGCTGCGTGCAGCAGCGGCGCCAGTAGCTCTCATCATCGATCAGGTTGGCGGTCACAGCCAGCGGCAGGTCAGGAGACAGGTGGCTCAGGACCTTCTTCTGATGCTCTGGGAGCAGCTGCTTCAGGATGGGGTTGTCTTTGGGAGCAAGAATAGGCAAATAGGAGGCACAGTGTTGGGGACACTGCACTGTGGTACCCTGGGCTCAGCCTGTCTGTCTGGGGGCACCCAGGAAAGGGGAAGACCCTCCTCTGCCTTCAGAGAGCCCCAGTCTGTGAGAAGAGATAGCCTTCATTCTCAGGGAGGCTCGATCTGAGGAGGGACACACCATTCCTGACTCTGGGGTGGTCCTGGTTGAAGGTGGACATCTTACCATCTGGTCTCAGGGAGCTCTCTGTCTGAGACAGAATCCCAGGTCCAGCCCTCAGTTTTCCCTTAATCTAGTAGAGGAGGTAATTTCTGACTTCAGAGGCTCCCAATGTGATTTGATTCATTCATTTCAAAACAAAAACTTTTTTTTTCTTTGAGCACCTACTATGTACCACAGGCTTCCCAGTTGATGCTAGTGATAAAGAACCTGCCTGCCAATGCAGGAGGAGACATAAAAGAGGCAGAGATGTGGGTTTGATTCCAGGGTCAGGAAGATTCCTTGGAGGAGGGCGTGGCAACCCACTCCAGCATTCTTGCCTGGAGAACCCCACGGACAGAGGAGCCTGGAGTGCAACAGTCCATAGGGTCACAAGGAGTCAGACACGACTGAAGTGACTGAGCACACACACACACACACTACGTACCACGTACTATCCTTGCATCCTAAGTGCTGAGGATACAAGAGTGAATAAAACAGAGGGAGGTGCTCCATCTTACTAGTGGAGGCAGACTGTAAACAAGCCACATGAATATATTGTAGGCCTGGTGGTGACAGGTGCTGTAGATAACATGATGGCCCTGTCCTCAGAGAGCTCCCCGTCTGGTAGGAGAGGTTGGCGACTCATCTTTGAAAAGGATGAACATTAACAGAGACTAAAGTACACGACAAACCAAGGATCTATACATGCCCATAGAAGACTCCAAGCGAGTGGAGGATGGTCAACCAGGGAGGGCTTTCTAGAGGAGGAGGTAGATGTGGTTTGGGCCAGGCTTTGTTGGAGAGAGTCGGAAAAGTAAGGAGCAGGCCTAGATATAGAGGGCACAGTGTGGGATGGGGGAGGTGTGTGGTGGGGCCTGGAAGTGGGGATGGCTGGAGAAACTGACTTGGCCTCAGGGTAGGGGGTAAGGGAGGAGGTGAGTGGGGATGAGGACATTTTCCTAAAGGAAATCAGTTCTGAATATTCATTGGAAGGACTGATGCTGAAGCTGAAGCTCCAATACTTTGGCCACCTGATGCAAAGAGCTGACTCATTAGAAAAGACCCTGATGCTGGGAAAGATTGAAGGCAGGAGAAGGGGATGATAGAGGGTGAGATGGTTGGATCGCTTCACCAACTCGATGGACATGAGTTTGAGCAAGCTCTGGGAGATGGTGAAGGACAGGGAAACCTGGCATGCTGCAGTCCACCGGTTTGCAGAGTCAGACATGACCGAGGGGCTGAACAAGACAAGAGGATGTTGTAGGAGACGGCAGGGGCTGCCCCCAGACCCAGCTCTGAGGCCTGGCCTCCAGGCAGTTCCCTCCCACCCTGCCCCACTCCTAGCCTTCTCTCTCCCAAGTGAGGAGGGAACAGACTCACTCTGGAAGTTCTTGACAATGTGCTGAATGCAGAGCTCTGTGAGGAGGGGCACAATGGCCAGTGACCACTCAGCGTCCTCAGCGATGATCCTGCGCATCCGCCGGACCCCAGACCCAGAGCTTGGGCCCGTGGACTTCACCAGCGGGGGGATAACTGGGGTGGGCTTTGAGGGCTGTGGGCCTGTGCTCGAAGTTTGGCCCACAGCGGAAGACCGGTCCTGGGTGGAGGTTGAGGACCGGCTGGGGATTGACGGCGACTCTGTTGTCTGGGTCTCCTGCATGCTGGGGGTTGGCAACACAGGGCCAGGTGGCCCCTTGGTGATGGGCACGTGACGGAGAGCTTCTCAGACAGGCAGATCCTGGGTGCTGGCGGGAACCTGGAGAAAGAGGAGCAGGGAGAGCTGTTATTTTGGAGGGTTTCGGTGGGCATTTACCAACAGACATAGCACGGGGTGGTTCTGAAGGGCCAGTCTCTGGACTAGAGCAGGTCCAGGTGCAAAGCCCACCAGCTGGGTGGCCTTAGGCCGGTTATTGAAGCTTTTTGGGTTTCAGATGCTTCCCCTGTGAAATGAGGATAGCAGTTACCAATAATATGATTGGGAAGAGTGACTAAAATAATGCATCCGAAGAGGCACAGCTTTCCGTGACACATGAGGCTGTAGCAAGCGGCAGAGCCACATTTCAGACAATAATAGCTACGCGGTAATTACGAGCAATTGCTGCATGATGTCCCTTTTTTTAGTTTTTTTATGCATATCAGCTCATTTGATTCTCACAGAAGCCTTTTTGAGATAGGCGCTGATGGGCTAATTTTTTTTCTGATGTGAAACTGAAGCTCAGAGAGGTTAACTGAGTTGCCTAAAGTCACACAGCTTATATATAACAAAGGTGGATTAAAACTCAGCCTATTGGGACTTTCTTGGTGGTCTCGTGGTTAAGAATCTGCCTGCCAGTGCAGGGGATATGGGTTCCATCCCTGGTTAGGGAGATCCCACATTCCACAGGGCAGCTAAGCCCATGTCTCCACTCTCCACAGCTAGAGAAAGCCCCAAAGACCCCGTACAGAAACAAAGACCCCATACAGCCAAAAACTGGTACATAAATAACAACAACAACAACTCAGTCTGTCAAGTTCAGCCAAAAGGCTGAGGTATGATAAACATTTAGTTTAAAACAGCTCCCTGCCACTAAGCATTTTACAGAAAAACAACTGCCTAACCAGGAGGAAGGGATGAAGCACAGTACTGGCCAACTGAAGTATAGAAATAGAAATAGAATGGCTGCCAAAATGCAAGCCACATTTACTATTTAAAAATTTCTCCTATAGACATTAAGAAAGGAAAGAGAAAACAAGTGAAATTAACTTTATGTTTAACCCAGTATGTCCAAAATATTTAAACATGTAATCAATATAAAAATTATTATCTATATAAATATTAGGTATATGCATTTAAACCTTCAAAATCTGGTGGCTAGTGGCTCCCGTTTTAGGCAGTGCAGGCCAGAAGGGAAGGCTAGGGAAACCGGACCCATACCCTGCCCAGGGCCTCAGCACCTTCTCCTCCTCCCTCAGTGGGCTTTAGCTTGCCCCTCCCTCAATCTCCCCATCCCAGTCTTCCTATTTCTCCCAGGCTCCGGGCATTCCAGACAAGCGGCAGTGGGAAAGTGTGGGAGGCTACAAGGCAGCTAAATCTGGGGCTGAAGACAGAGGGTGTATCCGGGCGCGCCGTCACCCCGTTTGTCCTTTCCTGCACCCATGCTGCAGTGTCCCCCCCACCCCCAGGACCTCGGGAAGAACAGGGTCTGCTCAGCCCAGCACGGAGCTCCCGCTCTAGGTTTGCTCCCCGACTCCATGCACTGGGTCGTGGCCGGTGGGCAGGAACACTGTGAAACCAGCAAAGGTGTCCTTGGCAGATGGAGGGGACCAGATGGTGCTCCCCAGTCCTCCAGGCATCTCAAGGAGGAAGAGCCTGGCTGTGTGAATGTGTGTGTGTGTGTGTGTGTGTGAGGGGGAGAGAGAGAGAGAGAGAGAGGGAGGCAGGAGGGGGCAGTGTAAGGAAGATATCTATGTATTTTGGTGACACACTTATGCAAATCAAATGCAAATTGACAAACAGATTGGGTCCATGCATTGTGGGACAAGCAGCTGGCCTTTTTGACTCATGGTCCCTCCGAGGGTATGGCTGGGAGGGGATGTTGCTTGGAGGCCCCAGATGACTTTGCATTTCTGGCTCTGCCAGGCACTTGCTGTGTGACCTTGGCCAAGTTACTTGGTCTGAGTGCCAGTTTCCTTATCTGTCAAAGGGCACAGTAATATCTTCCTATGCAGGCTTTGTGGAGATTCCCCTGAGATAATACTTGGATCATATTCATAGTATTTGACAAGAGTGGGATTTCCCTAGTGGTCCAGTGGTTAAGAATCCGCCTTGCGCCTTGCAATGCAGGGGACACGGGTTTGATCCCTGGTCAGGGAACTAAGATCCCAAGTGCTCTGGAGCAATTAAGCCCAGGCAACCACAAAAAACCAGTCTCCGTGTGCCGCAATGCAAGATCCTGCAGGAGGCAACGAAGGTACCGTGTTCTGAATAAATAAACATTTTAAAAAGTATTTGGCAGGAGTACCAGAGTGGGTGTGTGGAGGATGGAGGCATTCTGAGGGACAGGGGTTTGGGCTGGAGAGGGAAAGCCCTAGAGACCTGCTTCTGAGTACTAACCTGAGATGGTGTCTCTGAGTGAGGTGCTTCCCTTCCTCCAGGGGACACGTGAGGGCAAGGTGGTGGTGATGTTCGGGTCTGGACAGGACGGGGTGGGGGTGGAGGGCTGGCAGTCTGGGCCAGAGGAGGAGGGTAGGGACAACAGGCCAGCTCTGCTCCCGCCAGCTCCGCGTCTGGACGCCTGGGGCTCCCTCCACAGTTCTGGTCTAACACATTCCGGTATTCCCCTTGGTCCCAGATGCAACCCAGGACAGCCTCTGGGCCATGCCTGGGAGCAGAGCCTGGCGTGGCTCTCCAGGCCTCTCACAGAACTGCCTGGCCTCACCATCCTGCTCAATGGGCCCTTCTTCCTCCTGGGAAGCCACATGTTGGGGGACCCCTCCTGAGGCCTAGCGGGGTGCTCCCTGGAACAGGCTGGCCCTGTTCTCACCGTCTAATGCCTCACTGTCTTAGGACCTGGCTCCTCAGGCCTGGTCCTAACTGCCTGGCCGCTGTTTGGGGCCCGCAGTCTTCTCTGGTAGGACGCTGCATGACCTGCCCAGGGCCTGGTCCAGGGCCCTGAGCCATCGCCTCAGAAGGAGGGGACAGGAGTGGCCCTGCATGTGCTCCACGTGCTTGGCTGGTATAAACAAGAGCCCCTACTGTCCCATGACATTCACAGAGACCTCCATACCCCCAGGTCTGATGTCATTTTAAAGGCAAGTGTTGATAATATTAACCTCATAATAAGATCAGATTGGTAGTTTTCACTTTCATTTTTTAAAAAAACTCAACATCACAGAAATATTTTTGGCAAGCAAATTGTTACCAGACAGAGGATTCTTCTAAGAAGGCTTTTAGTTCCAAATTTTTTTTTTTAATATATATATACCTAAAAGAATCAATCAAATATAAAACAGAGTATGTTTCGAAGGATAATGAGCATGATGAACTCTTTGCCTGCCAGTTACTAATGTTACAAAGATGGTATCAAGTCACGCGCCCAAACCTGTTCTTCTCAATCACTGCTCGGCTGCCGCTCTCTCAACTCTTCCCCTGGCCTCTCGGATATTCTCCAAAGGCTTCCAACACAGGCTCCTCTGACTCTGCCCATCCCTCAGGGTTGAGCCTTGCCTGCCCTGTTCCTCCTCTTGCTGGGCTGCAGCTCCCCTGTCTCCTCTGAGCTCCAGACTCACAGCCACTGGCCACCTAGAGGCTCCTGCAGACGCAGTCTGCCCCCCAAGAGCACTCCGTGCCTCCACCAAGGCTCTCCTCCTCCTGGCTGCTTACCTTGGCCAGAGGCATCAGGAGCCATCCAGGTGTGTGAACCTGGAAGCTGGGGACTCACCTCTCTCCTTCAGTACCGACCCCCCGCCTGGTCACGGCAGTGTCCCCTCGGTTCTGACTCCCTTCCCCGCAGTCCCTCCTGTCCCTTCCTGCTTGGCCTCAGCGCAGGGCCTCATCGTCCACTGTCATTGTAGCTGCAGCTGCCTCGCACCTGGGTGTGTCATCCAGCACTCAGCCTTCTCACAGCTGTCCTGGCAGGCCCCTGGGTAAGCCCCTGGCTCCTCAGAGCAGAAGGCCCTCCATGGCCGGATGCTCTGTTTGAAATAAACCCCTCTCTGCATCTCGAACACAACAGGCTAATCTGTGCCACCCAGCCTTTGCTCAAGCCACTCTTTCTGCCTGGAAGGCCTTTCCTGCAGTCTCTGCTGGGGGAAGCAGACCAGCACTGGTATTTTGAGCCTGAACTCAAGCACCATTTCCCCCCTGGAGCCTTTGGCTTTTCTTGTCTCCCCCTTCCCTTTGTCAGATCCCCAGCACCTGTGTCGCTTCAATGGACTAACGAACCTCTCCTCACACCCACAATGGACTGTGGGCTCCTCCAGGTGTGGGGACTATTTCTATTTTTTTTTTTTTAACTGCGCCATGTGGCATGTGGGATCTTAGTTCTCCAGCTATGGATGGAACCCAGGCCCCCTGCATTGGGAGCGTGGAGTCTTAGCCACTGGACCGCCAGGGAAGTCCTCTTTCTTACTCATTTTTTTCTCTCTAATCCCTAACCCGGTGTCAGGTCTGCCAGGGAAGCAGCTGGTGTTCTGGGCTGCCCCACCTCCCTCTGATCATAGATTCTGGCCAATAGGAGTACCCTGTATTGGTCAGAGCAATTGGTTCAGGGGCGCACCTGATATAAGCCAATCAGAGTCCTTCCTGGGACCTGTCCAAGTGGAGGTAGAAAGGACACATGTCCTTGAAGGATACAGATCCCCTGCTGCTGGAAGCTGTTTCCCTTCACATGGGAAAGGCTGGTCTGCGGCAGCAGGAGGACGTGCCGCCTGGTGGAGACCAGCAGGAGAGGGAGGACAGACGGTACCGCGCACCTCCCGTCCCCAGTCCTCATCACTGAAGGCCCTCTGACGGCCTCCTTCAGTTCTGAGACCTGACTTGATGGCCTTCTAGCAAGTCTCTCTTGCTGAAGCTAAGAATTGGGTTTCTGCTCCTTTGTGACCAAAAGGTCCTCACTATCTGGGTAGGCTTACTGTTTTGTGAATGAAATTATGGGAACAATTGCAAATCAGTAGATGAACTAGTTCAAAGGATGGCCTGAAGCTGCCTGGCTGTTCCTCATGTCTAACTCTGGTGGCCTGTTCCTCTCCTGACCACCCGAGCCTCCAACCCCACCTCCCATCTCTTCGCTGACAGCATCACCAATGTACATCGGCTCAGCACTTAAAAGTTACAAGCTTCTGGGACTTTCCTGTTGATACAGTGGTTAAGAATATGTCCTGCAATGCAGGGGACATGGGTTCGATCCTTGGTCAGGGAACTGGGATCCCACATGCTGCAGGGCAGCTAAGCCCATGAGTGCAACTAAGACTGGATGCAGCCAAACAAATAAATATTAAAAAAAAAAAAAAGTTACAAGCTTCTTTTAGAATGTTTCTCTTGTTAGAGTCTTATTCTACAGTGGAGTCAGGGCAGGCTTCTCAACCCCATTTTATGGATGAAGAAACTGAAGACCAGACCAGGAAATAACTGGCCCCTAAATAAATCGGAGGGCTGGGGCCAGATCAGGAGCTTGGCTGCCCTAACCACACTGCCCTGCTCTTCCACTCTTTTCCACCTTCCACTAGAAAAGAGCCTGTTCTTGTTCCCAGGGGAGCAGGCATCCTGTCTTCACTGCAGAGAGGATGTGTCAGGCTGTCAGGGTCTCCCCAGGCTGGAAGAGCAACTAGGTCCGTGGCACCCCACAATGGGAATTTCAGGCCCCTGACAAAAGAAATACCTGTCATAGTAAAACGCATTTCCTCCCTAATGAAACGAAATCTTAATAGTCTGTACATGTGTGTATATATCCCTATGTGAACCCTGTGCTGCTATTTATTTAATTTTATTTTGTGGTTGCACAGCGGGGCTTACGGGCTCTTAAGTTTCCTGATTGAGGGAACTAAGGGATTGAACCAGGCCACAGCTGTGAAAGGGTTGAGTTCTAACCAGTGGACGGCCAGGGAATGCCCGAGTGCGTGCTTCTTGTGCACACCCTGCCCCCAGATGGGGCACGTGGGGGCAACCAGTGACCCTTCATCTCCTGACACCTGTAGGTCATGGACCCCTGGGGCCTCACATGCTATGTCGCCAACATCAACCCTGCCACAAGCCCTGAGGAAAGGTGAGTCCTTCTCCCCCTCCCCCAATCCCAGCTGTGTCTCCAGGCCCAGTATCCAGGTCCTGAAATAGTTCGTAGCTCACAGGGTTAAGTGTTAGGGTCTGCTCTCTACATGCCCAAGCACAGGCAATAGAAAGGGATGAGATGTCCCAGTTTGGGCAGGGTTGTCCTCATTTTTGATGGTGGACAAGTGTTCCGTGAACCACCTCCTTGTCTATACATAGCTCCGATTTATTGTATTCTAGGCCAAAGTGGCTCAGTGGTAAAGAATCTACATGCCAAGGTAGAAGACACAGGTTAGATCCCTGGGTCAGGAAGATCCCCTGGAGAAGGGCATGGTAACCCACTCCAGTATTCTTGCCTGGAGAATTCCATGGACAGAGGAGCCTGGTGGGCTACAGTCCATGGGGTCGCACAGAGTTGGATGTGACTGAGTGTGCACACATGCAGCTCGGCAGGCCCTCAGTAGTGTGTGCACAGGAGGAGGCAGCATAACAGCCAGCTCAGGATTCAGGAGTTACACCGCCTGAGGTCCAATCTCCACTCCGTCCCTAACATCTGGGAGAACCTGGCAAGTCATGCAACCCCACTAAGCCTCCATCTCTTTATCTGTAATATGGGATAGTAACTTGGGTTCCTACTTCATGAGATTATCCAGAGGATTAAAGGAGCTAATGTGTGCGCATGCTTGTGTGCTAAGTCGCTTCAGTCATGTCTGACTCTTTGCAACCCCATGCACTGTAGCCCGCCAAGCTCCTCTGTCCATGGAATTCTCCAGGCAAGAATACTGGAGTGAGTGGGTTGCCATTTCCTCTTCCAGGGATCTTCCCAACCCAAGGATTGAACCTGCATCTCTTGTGTCTTCTGCACTGGCAGGCAGGTTCTTTACCACTAGTGCCACCTGGGAAGCACTAAAGTGAAAGTGTTGTCACTCAGTCATGTCTGATTCTTGGTAAGCCCGTGGACGATAGCCCACCAGGCTCCTCTGTCCATGGAATTCCCCTGGCAAGAATACCGGAGTGGGTTGCCTTGCCCTTCTCCAGTGGATATTCCCAACCTAAGGACTGAAACTGTGTCTCCTGAGTCTCCTGCATTGCAGGCAGACTCTTTGTCTGAGCCACCAGGAAACGTGTGTGAGACATTCCCTATAGTTTTGGGCCCAGAGCCAACACTCAAGGTAAGTGTTAGATATCATGACAAAGATGTTAGATGCTGTACCAATATAAGCCTATGAAATCTTCAGACTTATTGACAAATATTGTTATTATAACACTATCCTCATTTCACAAACAGGAAAACAGCGGCTTAGAGAACTTAAGTAACTTGCTAAGCATCACAGTAAATGGAGAAGCTGAGCTCTGAACCAATGTCTGTCCAAAGCTGTCCCTCACTTCCCTGCACAAAAAGCAGAGACAAATCACGGGATGTTGGCATTGCTTCCTAAATTGCCCAGACTCAGTTGTCATGGTACTTTTCCAGTGGGCTTCCCACTCTCTCCTGTGGGAGCCTGGGGTCACCGTCATTGGTGCTGACCTGAACAGCCCAGGCTCCGTCACAGGGCCTTTCTGCAGAACTGATGATCACTTCAGCTTTTGAGGCCCCAAGAGGACCCAAGAGATACCGCAGAGCTGTGCTCTCCTGCCCCGTGGCCCACACTGGGCCCTCCATGTTCCTCCCAGACGTAGGGTTCAGTGCTCGAGTCTCCCGCACCTTCCCTCCTCTCAAACGTCTCAGACCTCCTCCTTTCTCAAGTGCTTAGCTGAATCCAAACACTTTGGGCAGAGGCTCCACCTGCCTGCCCAAATGGGAACGTTGAAGATGCTAGGGGAGGGGAAGTCCTCTCCCCTTTCTGCTCACGTCATCCCTGGTCCTCACCTCTCTTCCTCTGAACTGAGAAGAAGTGCCAGGCCTTCCTTAGGTTCTGTGAGGACCTCTGTGGCCTTGGACATCCCTTCTCGGGCACTGGGCTTTGACGTCCCTTACCCCCCCAGCTTCTCTGATGGTGCTTCCTGCTTTCTCAGTCAGCTGTTCCTTGGGGGCCCTGGCTTTTGTCTACATTTCCCCAGTCCCTATCCTGCCTACTGTGTCAGACTTCACCTCAGGGCAAGTCATTCCCATTTGGGAATTCAGAGTTTGTGGAATCACAAAAGAGGGGCAAAAAAGTTTCCCTGACAGAGTTCTAGCCCAGCAACCCTGGTCTTTTGCTGGTGAGACAGTCTGCACACTTATCACACCCCTGGGCCAGGCTTTCCTCCCAACTGCCCACTTAGGTCTGTTGTCTTAAAAAAGAACTCCACCCTCATCCCTACCTTTGATTCAGACACCCCACCAGGGAAGCTCAGCTCCAAAGGCCAGCAAGTCCCTCCCCCAACCCGCCTGGGGTGAAGGGGCCCTCCTTCTCTTTGGTGACCAAGGATAACCAGCTTTGTCATGGGAGGGAGGGAGGGCAGAAGTGTCTAGATCTGCAGGAAGGACTGCAGCCCCAGGAGCTGGGAATAGAGGTCGGTCTTTCCAGGAAGGCTGAGGCCCCAGCACTAGGGACTGCTCTCCCCCATGACCGACTCTCACTCCACTTTCCCCTTCTCTATCTCGGGTGACCCTCCCTCCCCTGATTCGCAGGCCCTGGGCCAGTCTGCAGGGGCCATAGGGAGGAAGGCGTCACGGTCGGTCAACTTCATATGGGGGTGGGGGCCTCCCATAGGTATAGGCCGGCCCTTCCTTCTCACGGGAGCCAAGGCTGCGGCCACCTGCAGACTTCGGCCGGGTGGGCTGACTCTGGGGGGGGGGGTGCTCCCGTGCCCTGTGGGGGGAATGGGGGCAGAGAGAGCTCAGCCTGCTAGGGGAGACTGGGGCTGGGTGTTCTCTCTCCAGAGGTTGCCTCACCGCTCCCGAGACCTGGGCGCTCACCTTCCCGCAGGTCCCCACGCAACGCCGGTTGTTAGGGACGCCGTGCATCGCTAGCGGGCGGGGCTTCGCGGGCGGGTGCGCATGCGTCCTCCCGCAAGCTGGTTTACTCGGCTGTGCGCCGTGGAGGGCAGGGCTGCCGGGCTTCGATGGTTGTCGCCGAGCGCCTTGGCCCAGGATCGATGCAAATACGTGTCCCCATCTAAGGCACTGTGTGAGGACAGTGCAGTGGGAACTCTGGCCGCAGGACATGCTTTGTGCGTCCTGGGGACATGTTTAGGAGCAGTGGGTTTCTGCGGGGAAAGGCGGGGAGCTGGGGATGGGGCAGGGCGCCTGGACTGCTACGGGGCTCTTCCTTCTCGGGGGCCTTTTGTGTGAAAATGGAGGTGGGGATGACGAGTGGGAAGACGGTCCAGGAAAAGCACCAGTGGCCATTCCCTTCCGGAAAAGGGCGATGGAAGGGCACGTGCAGTTCTTGAACTCTCCTGAGGCCCTCGGCTGACCCCTGGCTGCAGCATCCCTTTGGAGCCAGCTCGGCCTTTCTCCAGGCTGTTAGCAAGGCTGAGTGGCACCAGGCAGAAGACCCCAAGCCTCCACAGCCCTAAGCCCAACACCAGGAATGACCAGCTTCTGTGAAATGACCAGCTTTCATAGAAAAGGAAATCGTCCTTCAAGATGGGAAGAACCACCAAGGGTGATGGGAAGTTTCACTGGAGGCAGAACTTAATTTCAGTTCTGTGAATGTTTACTAGCTGGGTTACCCTGGATAAGTCGCCACCTTAGAAGCCCAGTTAACTCCTCAAAAAAACCCAGTATCCTTACTGTGGTGACTGTGTGTTAAGAGCCAGGCCTTCCGTCAGTGCACTGAACACTGGGCACTGCCACAGTTGCTCAGATCCCAAGAGGAAGTCTTGCAACCTCTTAGGACTGCAGGCAGCCAGAGGCCAGGGGCTCCAGGCCCGTTTCAAGCCCTCATCAGTTATTTACCAACTAATCATCACTGCCTCAATTAGAATGAGAAATCACGCAAGAAATGCTGTCAGGAAGGCCTGCTCTCCTCCAAAATTTTGACTAAAGGGCCCAGAACTTTGCAGCCAGGGAGGCTCTGACTTGGGGATGGGTCCTCCAAGTTCCCCTTCCTTCATCCAGCAACAGAGATCTTCAAACAGAGGTCTGGCTTGGTCCTGGGTGGATTCACTTTGGGAGGGAAGGACAACTGCCCTCCATTCCACACCTTCCTTCTGCTCTGAGCTGCCAATTTCAGCTTCAGCTCAGGTTTGGGGCAGGTGTTTTGCAACTTGTTTTAAAAGAGAAGGCTTGGGACTGCTCTGGTGGTATGGTGGGTGAGAATCTGCCTGCCAATGCATGGGTTGAATCCCTGGTCCGGGAAGATTCTATACGTCACAGAAGAACTAAGCCCATGCGCCACGAGTGAGCCCACATGCCCCAGAGCCCATGGTCCACAAGAGAAGCCACCACAATGAGAAGCCCATGCACTGCAACAAAAAGTAGCCCCCACTCGCCCTAACTAGAAAGCCTGCAGGCAGCAGTGACGACCCAGCACAACCAACAATAAATAAAAAAAAAATTTTTTTAAGTTGTTTTAAAAAAAAAAAAAAAGAGTAGGCTTGCTTTGGCTCTGCCCGCTTCTGACCCCAAGACCAGCACCTGCCCCTCAGGCCTCTGCACTGACTCTGCCCTCAGATGTCCACAGGGCTCACACCCTCCCAACCCGTCTGCTCTCTCCATAGATCTCACCCCCATCTGATACCTTCTTCTTTCTCGTCATTGCTGTTTCCCCATGGGAAGAAAGCTCCACAAGGGCAGGAAGTTCTATTTGTTTCTTGCCATAGTCTCAGCATCTGACCAGTACCTGCTGGCTTGTTTGGCTCTGCTGGGTCTTAGTAGTTCCCCGACCAGGGGTCAAACCCAAGCCTTCTGCACTGGGAGCTTGAAGTCTCAGCCACTGGACCGCCAGGGAAGTCCCTGTTGGCTCACTTTATCAACAAATCATCAGAGCCTTCATTAAAATGAGAAGTTGTTAATGAAATAAGTGACAGCAGAGAGGATCTGCCCAGCTCTGATGACTTTCACATGACAGTTTTCAATCTTGGCTAGGGAGGCCTTTGTGGGTGCTCAGAACAGGCTGGCACAGCGGGCTTGGCCAAGCGCTTGTGGTGGTGATGAGGGGAGTTCAGATCTGGATGCCAGGTGGCCTTTCAGTCCAGTGTGAGGGGTCAAACTGGGGATGGGGCACCCATTCCAGGTTGCTGAGAAGGGAAAGGCTGCCTTTTTTTAGGTGAAAGAATGTCCTGGAGCTTCCTATATGTGTGTGTACTGAGTTGCTTCAGTCGTGTCTGGCTCTTTGCAACCCTGTAGACCATAGCCCGCCAGGCTCCTCTGTCCATGTGATTCTCCAGGCAAGAATACTGGAGTGGGTAGCCATTCCCTTGTCCAGGGGATCTTCCCGACCCAGTGATCAAATCCTGGTCTCTTACGTCTCCTGCATTGGCAGGTGAGTTCTTTATGATTAGCGCTACCTGGGAAGCCCTCGAGCTTCCCATCCTGTGAAATACATTTTAATGAACAATCACAGCCAGAACAGCCGTGTGCGTCTCCACCTCCACCTCGCGGGGTCTATGTTCAGGCTCACTTCTGTCTTCCCCAGCCCCCATCTTCTTGTGTCTGTGCAAGTCCCAGCCCAGGGCACCCTCTTGGCGCAGCTGCTTGGCCTCCAGACCTGAGTCCTCTGCTGAGCCTCCGGGGAGGTTCTGCTGGCTCCTGCAGGGCTCCGGGCACCGCCCTGGCCGCAGTCTCTTCAGCGTGTGTGAGTCCCTGAGTGAGCCTGGTCAGAGCTGGCTGAGGGCATAGGCTCGGGCTGTGCTGAGGGCAGCTTCCAGGTCAGCAGTGCTTCCAGTGCCCTGGGCCACCACTCGAGAGCCCCAGGCTTTGCCCCCCATGTGGCTGCACACGGCCAGCGCCCAGGCCTCTGCCGTGAAGGCCGGCATGGCACTCTGGGGACAGAAACAGAAGGGGCAGTGATGCAGAGCAGCCCTCCCTGCCCCACCCACTCACTGTTCCCTGGAGAGTGGAGTCAGTGAGCAGAGCCCTCTCCTAAGCCGGGCATATGGTGGGCGTGGGTAACTGGGTGAGGAGACAGGAGAGGGATGGGCTGGGAATGCATCTATAGAGGTTGAATGGCTGCTACCTATTTGCAAGAAATATGCAGCCTGGAGGGTGGGGTGGTGGGAATTGAGGGAATCCTCTGAGGGTGGGGGGGGGACGGGGTGGGTTGGGGACAAGGAGGTGGCCTTGTCCCCATCCTGGGGTATCCTCAGAGATCACCTCTACCCAGCCGTGGCTCTCTTGTGTGGGAGGAATAAAAGACAAGGGATCAGCAAGCTGGACTAGGAGATGAGTGGGGTGGGGCGGCCCTCCCCCCCTCACCTGGGCCACCTGACAGGCACACAGCACCTGTCCCAGAGGCTGGGGGCTGAGGAGCAGCACGGATGTGCTGGGCGCCTGCTTACACAGCTGCCGGACCACCTTCACCAGCACCTGCACGGGGGAGGGCAGATGACAACCTCGCAGCTCCCTGGACTCCCAGCTTCCTCCCTGCCAGCACTTTCCCCTCCCCACACCCTGGGCCCACCCCACACCCAACGCTTACTGAGAGGGACTCCGCGGAAACTGTGTCCACAATCAGGGGCCCCTCCGTGTGCCGCTGGAGCAGCTCCTGGGTTTTCTGTGCAGCCTGGGAAGCAGGAAGAATAGCGCAGAGGTCGGGCTGGGAAGCAATCGGCCCCCACTTCTGACCTGAGCCCCAGCCCAGAAATACCCTCCCACGCCCTCCGTCCCCCAGCAAAGATGCCAGGGGTTCTGCCGAGAATGGCCACCTTGTTTTGGGTCCCTTCTATGTCCTTCTTCTCCTCCTCACTCCTCCCTTTCCTTATAGCTCCAGGCTCCTACACAGGGGCCGCTGAAGGTGAAGGGACTAGGACTGGAGTGCAGATGGGCGAAGGGGGGCGGAGGGAGGAAGAGCCGCACTCAAGGACAATTAGGGCTGAATGGCGTAATCAAGTTAGCTTCTTGGAGGGAGACTCTGAGACAGGCTTGGGAGTTGGGGGAGAGACCCAGCTTGGCAGAGGGAAGTGGGGGAATGACCTGATGATGGCACCCAGATGGCAGGAGAGGTAGCAACTGCCACCCACCCTCAACTCCCCACCAGGCCTGGAGGTGTCTCAGCGTGCATACTAGAGCATCTCTGATGCTCGCCAAGTGTGCCTGCTATCTGCCCCGTGGGGTGTAGCCAGACCCCCTCTCACCTGCCCCATTTCCAGTTTCCGGATGGCAGTGTTGGCACGCCGCTGCAGCGCCTTCAGTGTGGCCTGAAGCACCCGCCGTTGCCACTGGGGCATCGTGGCGGTGTCCACGGCCTGTGGTCAGAAGCGGCATATCACTCCCTGGCCCCACTGAGTCACGGTCCCTGAGGCAGGGCCCAGCAGGGCTAGGGAAGGGGCCACACACCCCGCACGCCCCCCTGCAGACAAACAACAAACATCTGGGCTAGGGTGCAGGGTTGGGGAGGGGAACAGGGCCAGGCGGAGGGGGCAGCTCCACGGTGGGGGTGGCCCTCACATCGGTGAGTCGCCCGATGTCCTTGGACAGCCGATGCGCCTCCGCCACATCCCGGCTGCCCTGACTCAGCCGAGCTGCGGCTGCTTCCACCTCCTGGGCCAAGCTCTGGCCCACCTCCCGGGCCTGTAGGGAGGGCACAGGACGGTCAGGGCAGTGTGGCTTACCTGCCCTCCCCAAGACAGGGGTTCTTGACCTATTGCTGGGTGGGGACAAGTTAGAAACATTTAACAATCAGGACGCATCAAGGCATCAAATGATGACAACAGATGCCAGCTGCCAGCAGCTAGTGTGGCTCAGTGCACAGGTATGAATCCTGGTTCTGCTGCTGGGCATTCCCCGGCCCGACCACATCAGCTGTGTGCTCCCTGCCCCATCCACACCCAGAGAAGCCTCCCAGGCCCCGCTGGTGTGCTGACCTGCTGGGCCTGCTCCCCAGTGACGGCCAGCAGGCGGGTGATGCCCTTGACCAGCTGGCGCTCCCCGACGATGACCAGGTCTCCTATGGCCCCTGTGCGAAGCAGGTGCCTGTGGGCAGAGGGAGGGAGGAGGAAGTCTGGGGGATGACAAGAGAGAGAAGAGCAGCTGGAGCTCCAAGCCAGCGGCTGGTGGCTCCAGGGACAAGGGAAGGGAGGGGGTCCAGGGCCCCAGGCCAGAGTGGGCAGAGAGGAGAGACTCACGTCCCACAGCACAGCTCCACGGAGGTCTGCAGCGCAGCCTGGGAGGCTGGGTCCAGAGCATGGGCCACGGGCACCCCCACGGATACCACCCGCACAGGGTCTGGGTACACCTGGTGGTGAGAGGCGCAGGTCTGTGAACAGCCCTGTGAGTGGGGGGTGGTTACTCACATGATCTCCACCAACGGGGCTCCCCCAACTTGCCTCATCCAGGGAGCGCAGGCCAGGGACGTGGGCAGTGCGTGCCAGAGCCACCTCCTCCATGTACACGGCCTCATCCCGCCCCACGGCCTTCTGCACAGTGCCCTCCACTGTCCGGAGCTGCTCTGGGGTCAAAGGGGCCTGGGGGATTGTGGGGGAAACAGACCGACAGGCAGTCAGCCCCGTGCCTGGGAGTGATGCACGATGAAGCACTCGATGTTCACTGAACTAGCCCCACGCTAGTACACAACAGTGAACAGTGCCTAGTATATAACACATCCTCAATACGTTTGCGGAGCAGACAATTCTTTTCCTTAGAAAACGACCTGGGAACTGGGCCTATTGAAAGCAGCAGACCTTTCTTTCGCTAGGCACTGAAAATTGACCAGGAAATAGAAGACAGAGGCTCTGTACTTCAGGAGCTTACAAGGGGCAGCCAGTGGAAGAGAAATACAGGATGGGGGAGACGCAGGAGCAAGGAAGGAGTCATCAGGCAGAATAGGATTCAGTCAGTGAGCACTTCCTGCAGGATTTGAGCCAGATGGACATGGAGAAAGGATGACAGATAAGGAAGAGGGCAGCTCGGCTTGAGCAAGAACAGCCTGGGTGACAGCAGGGACAAGGAAGCTGGGCGGCTGAAGGCCAAGAGAGGACCCCGGACACCAGCTTGCCTGACCCTCGCTGGCGCAGGAGGGGCCTGATGGGAAGCCCCCCACCCAAGGTCCCCCAGTGACTGAGCGAGGGGAGTCCAGCCCTCTTACTGGTCAGACTCCCACACCACCAGACTCTAAGCCCGGCGCCTCGTATGAAGGCTGCCTCTCCGTGCCTGGCTCACCTGCGTGGCCACGTCGAAGCGCAGCCGCTCGGGATTGAGATGGGAGCCTCGCTGCTCTGTGCCGGGGCCCAGGGCCTGCCGCAGCGCCCAGCTGAGCAGGTGGATGGCCGTGTGCTTCTCCATGCAGCTCAGACGCCAGGCCTGAAACACTTCTGTCACCCAGGGTCCTGGGTGCGGGTGGGATGGGGAGGGAGATGGGGCTGCAGGACACGGAGAACAGACAGCAGAGGCGGGGTCCTCACCTCATCCACGTGCAGCTGCACCTGGTCCCCCACCTTGAGGCACTCAGGGGCTGCCGCCTCATGCAGGATGAAGCCTCCGCAGACCTGGGCCCGGGCCACTGGGAAGAGCACGTCCTGGGGAAGGGCAGGACCGAGGCACTGACTGCTGCCGCCTCTCCCTCCCCTTGGCTCCTTCCAGCTCAGGAGAAGTGGGGAGTGTGTGTGTGTGTGTGTGTGTGTGTGTGTGTGTGTGTGTGTGTGTGTGTGTGTGTGTGTGTGTGTGTGTGTGTGTGTGTGTGTGTGTGTGTGTGTGTGTGTGTGTGTGTGTGTGTGTGTGTGTGGGTGGTGGGCGCTGGGGGTGATGGTGGTAGTGGGGGGCTCACCTGCTAGCTCAGGAGAAGTGGGGAACGTGTGTGTGTGTGTGTGGTGTGTGTGTGTGTGCATGTGTGTGTGTGGTGGGCGCTGGGGGTGATGGTGGTAGTGGGGGGCTCACCTGCTAGCTCAGGAGAAGTGGGGAACGTGTGTGTGTGTGGTGGGCGCTGGGGGTGATGGTGGTTGTGTGTGTGTGTGTGTGTGTGTGTGTGTGTGTGTGTGGTGGGCACTGGGGGTGATGGTGGTAGTGTGTGTGTGTGTGGTGTGTGTGTGTGTGGTGGGCGCTGGGGGTGATGGTGGTAGTGGGGGACCCACCTGCTGGCCCACCAGCACCAGGTAGCCTCGGTCGGAAGCCTGGCCTCCCTGTTCAGCGTAGAAGTTGGTTTTGTCCAAGAGGAGGCCGCAGCGCTGGCCGTCCCCCACGGAGGCCACAGCTCTCCCATCCTCTGTATACAGCTGGAGCACCTGGGCCTCACAGGTGCCGAACTCTGCCAGGGCCAAGACCGCTTATCACTGCCAGGCAGGGGCTTGGGCCCGCGCCTCCCTTGAAGCCAATCAGCAGGGGCAGGGGGGCACTTCCAGCCGGGACCCACAGCGACCCCTGGCGGCTCCCCCGGGGAAGGCACAGGCCTGGTGGCTGATCTCTGTCCTCCCAATCGCGGTCAGGCAAGCCCGTGGCCACCCGCCTCAGCCCAGCCTCTCACCGTAACCGCCGCCTGGTCGCAGGGAGTAGCTGTACTTGGGGCTGTCATCGGTGGGGGGCACCCCGCGGCGCTGCAGCTCCCCCAGGGCGTGGACGTCGAGCCGCAGTCCCTGCTCCTGAACCGGCTCGGCCTGCAGTGCCCGGTGCTGTGGGACAGGCGTGTGTGCACGAGGGGGTGCGTGGAGACCCGGCTCCGCCACACAGCTTGTGCACCCCGCACCCTCTCTGGGATAAGCCCTCGGGCTGGGCAGGCCCTGGGCTGGCTGGTCAACCTCCCCTCGTGCAGGGGTCTCAGGACCAGGACCCACTGCGGCCCCCGATGGCCCCTCTGAGGACACGTGCTGGCCTCTCCCCTTCTGCTCCTCCGTGTGGCCCACTGCGCTGGCCTTCCTCTCCGCGGGCTGCGGGGGGTGCCTGAGCAAGCGGACAGCCCCTACCTCAGCCTCCCGTTTCCCTCTTCCCACAGGATCCCAGGACTGAGGGAGGGGCTGTGACCCAACAGAACCGGTGGGGCTGCCCGGCTGGTACCTGGGCCTCCTCCTGGGCCAGCCGCTCCAGCCCAGCAGTGTCCAGAGGCACCCCCTTCTCCTCCAGCATCAGCTCCACCAGGTCCAGGGGGAGCCCCAGGTTCCCAGACAGGGACAAGGACCAGGCCACTTCGGCTATGAGGGAGGAAGATGAGGGGCATCAGGGCTATTGAGGGAGGGAGGGCAGTGTGGAGGGAGTCGGGAGAAGGCTTTTCTGACCACAGAAGCCACCGGACGCCAAGCACATGGTCCCTCTCCCGGCACTGGGCAGGCCCCAGAGGAGGGTCACCTTCAGGCTGCAAAGCAGGAGCTGGGGGCAGCCCAGGGTCCTCCCTTGGCAAATGTCACTTCAGAGGAGGAAAGTTCATTCTTGGCCTGCAGCCAGCCTTGGAAAGCAGCGACCAGGGGCGGGCCCAGCCGGGCAGTGGGGAAGAGAGAAGCTGGGCGGTGGTGGAGAGAGTAGGTGGAGAGAGACGTCGGGGTGGAGATGTGAGGCCTGGGCTAGGCTCACCTAAGTGGGACCCTCACACCGTGGGCAGGCATCCTGCTCACCTGGGAATACGTCGGAAGGCCCCAGGCGCTTCAGGGTCCGCTCGATGACCCGCCGACCACGCTGCAGGGAGGCCAGGAAGGCCGCCTCATCCTCCGACACCAGGCTGGCTATCTGAACAGGGGCAGGGCAGGGCTGGAGCTGGGCCTCCTGAGAGGGAGAGCCTCTCCCCACAGCTCTCGTCAGCCCCTTCCTCGCCCACTCGAGTCCAGTACCTGGGCTGAGCTCCTCCGCAATTCTGGGTAAGCGTCTCCCTGGGGACAGTGCAGAGGCCCGAGGCGGTGTCAGAGGCAATCAGCTCACTCTGCCCCTCCACCCTGGCCCTCCCTGGGGACAGCTGCCTTGGGGGCTCAGAGAGGCTGATGGATGGGGGAGGGTCCAAATGGGGAATCAGCTTCTTTAGGGAGGGGAGGGGGTGATACAGGCAGAAGGGGTTCCTGAGGTCAAAGGCTCAGCAGCCTGGGCAAGGAGGCTCCCTGCTTTCTGTAAGCCCGCTGAGAAGACTCTGGGTTAGACACTCAGGGTGGGGAACCCAGGCAGGGTCACTGTTTGGGTTCACTGACAGGTTCTCCGAGTCCCCTGGGAGGCCCAGGGAAGCGACAAAGCTCTGCACTTACCAGCGTCTCCACCACTGCAGGCACCAGGCTGCCCAGGAAGCCAGGTGGTGCCCGCAACACCTCAGTAGAGAACCGTATGGCTCGACGGAGGATCCGACGAAGTACCAGCCTAGAGGGGATCAGAGCCCAGATACGAGCCCCCAGCAGCCCTGGGTCAGCAGGGAGGGGAGAAGGGAGGGCAAGACACAGAGTGTATGCCCCCTTCCTCCTCCGCCTGCCATCTCAACCCCACTCGCCTCTTCATCCCCCTCCCTCCTCTCCCCTGCAGCCCACAGCAACCCCTGCCCTTCACTGTAGCCCTTCCAGACTCACGGGGCACCAGACATCCCAGGGGAGACGCCGTCAGCGATGCAGACACTGAGTGTGCGGATGTGATCAGCCACCACGCGATATGCTGTGTCTGTGCGCCCCTCGTCTGCTGCCCCAACGCGGCCTGAGTAAGGGGGTGCCCCGCAACCCTGGAAGCATGAGATGAGACACGGCTGCTGGCCTTGCCACTCACGTTAGTCAAGTCAAGAACCCGGGGGCCAGCCTTGACTTGGCTCTGCTCTCTGCATCGAATCCATCAGTAGGGGCTTTTGCATCTACTTCCAGAGATCTTTCAAATCCATCTACTTTTCTCCACTTCCTCTGCTACCAGCCTAAGCCACACCTTGTCTTTTCTGAATTATGAAACAGCCTCCCAATTTCTCAGCTTCTACTCCAGTTTCCCTCCAGCACAACCTCCGCACAGCAACAGGAATGCCTTTTAAAAGTGACAATCAAGGACTTCCCTGGTCAATACAGGGGCCTGGGTTCGATCCCTGGTTGGGGAACTAAGATCCCACATGCCACAACTAAGTATGTGCATCACAACTACTGAGGAAAGAGTGAGGAGCAGTATCAGGTTGTCAACGTGAACTGGAGCCTCACGTCTGACATCCTCACATTCTTGGCTGCTCACTGTCCCCACAGGCAGGAATACTCTTGAGTTCTCAACAAAGGGAGAAAGCACTGGTGGTGAGCCTTAAGGGCTGCAGGTCAGAGTGGCTTCTGGAAGGGAAGAGGTGGGCTTACCTGGTGTATGGCGTCGAGAAGCGGGGAAAAGAGATCGGTGTCGTAGGTGGAGCGCCTGCCTTGCAGCACGGCTACCAGCCTTTCCAGGCCCATTCCCGTGTCCACATGCCGCTGGGGCAGGGGCTGCAGGCTTCCGTCTGCCTCTCTGGCCAGGTGTACGGGAAAGGTGTGCAAGGTGAGGCCCCCATAGGGTTGCACGTATGATGCTCAAGTGGCATAAAGGGATGAGGAGGGGATTTGGGGGGCCGACAGTAGGAGGAACCAGCGGGCAGAATCATCCCCCCCTTCCCCCAAAGCGGATGATGATAGCCTTGGGTCCTCTCCTTTCTCATAAAGGGTGATTGGGCCCTCGCCTAGATCCAGACCGCCACTTTCTGGGACACAATTCTTTGTTTTATAAAGAGGCATGTCAAGGCTGGTAGAAAATCTTAAGAGATTATCAAATTCAACTCCATCTTATAAGAGAGCAGAGTCCAAAGACCCACAGTGTCTAGTTGCAATGTCACGGGCAAAGATGAGGACTAAATCGGTTACCATCTGAAAAGTGTTTAGAAATATGCCTGAAAGTGAAAGTGTTAGTCGCTCAGTCATGTCTGACTCTTTGTCACCCCATGGACTGTAGCTTGCCAGGCTCCTCTGTCCATGGAATTCTTCAAGCAAGAATACTGGAGTAGGTAGCCAATCCCTTCTCCAGGGGATCTTCCTGACCCAGGGAATGAATCCAGGTCTCCTTCACTGTAGGCAGGCTCTTTACAATCTGAGCCACCAGGAAAGCCCCCAGAAATATGCCTGGCACATTGTAAATGCTGTTTAAGTATTTGTTTTCATAACAACTGGATCAAAGTCTCCTGACTGCCAACTTTTTCACTTTCCGTCTGGGATTTCCCTCCTCCTCTTGCAACCCATTACCTGTTATGTTGCATGAAGACCAGATTCCAAAGCTCCACCAGCTGGGGGGCCCCTGCCCCACCGGCCAGGTCATAGTGTATCTCAGTACAGGGCCCACAAGGCCCAGTATCCCCCATCTCCCAGAAGTTCTCCTCGGGCCCAAAGGAAAGCACGCGGCTGGCAGGCACCCTGAGAAGAAAGCCAGATGGATGGTGGGAGACAAAGGCAGAAGCCGGGGACCCCCTACCCCACCCCTGCTATCTGCCAGGGAGTCCTTCCATTAAGATCAGCAGGACAAGGAACAGGGTTGACCCTACAGTATCACAGGATATGCTGAGACTCTGAGGTCCGGTGCTGGTTATTTCCCAGTTTTCTTGTGCTCCAGGAGTGGGACATAAGTGGGGGTGGACTCACCCTAAATTGAGCCAGATGTCCCTGCTCTCCAGGTCTGGGCCCAGCCCAGCCTTGGGGTCACCACCAAAGTAGGAGACCCAGAGCCGGTCCTCAGGGATCCCATAGACCTGAGTCAGCAGCTCCCAGGCCATGCTGCAAGCTTCCTCCTGTAGTGGAAACCCAGTGCAAAGAGGAAGACGGGTGAGAAGGCCCCACTGAAGTGCCCATCAAGCCACATGAGTTCCACCCTCGGCTTAAGACAAGACCATTTCCACTGCCCACCTGGTTTCCAGAACAAGCCATGACTCTTTTGCTTCTGAGATTTTCCTGCATAGAAAGTGTCCTCTCTTCTAAATCCCATTTTCTTCCAGGCCCCACCTTCTCCATAAAACCCCCTACCCACCTCAGCCTGAGAGGATTTTTAACTCCTGCATTTGCATTTTATTCACAATAACTATTGATCAGCCATTAGGCAGGAGGCATAGTCCTGGTCCTCAAGGAGTTTACAGCTCAACCAGGGAAGCGAGACACATTTCTATTATATGTGTCCATTGAGCACTTTGCCTCTGTGTCTGGTATGAGGCCCTGCTTAAGCCGACTCTAACAGTGGAGACAGGATTAACCTTGGCTCCTTTCTTGGCTGACCACTGACCCTTTCCTAGCTCCAGGGCTTCCTGGGGACTGACCTTAAAATATTCACCCCCAAAGGCCCAATTGCCAAGCATCTCAAAGAAGGTATGATGGGAAAGGTCTCGGCCCACATCCTCCAGGTCGCTGTGGCGTCCTCCAGCCCTCACACATTTCTGGCTGTTGGCTACCCGTCGGAAGCCTGCCATCTCACTTCGTGGATCCACAGTGCCCAGGAAGATTGGCTTGAACTGGAAACACAGGAAGGGGGAGAGACATATCCTAACAGAAGGGAAACGCAGGGAGTGGGCATAGAGATGGTGATTCAGATTGAGGGCTGTCCATGGCCCCTGAGAGTACTGTGAAGTCTTGGCCCGGGGGGCAACTTGGGAGCACCCATCTCTGGTGGTGTCTGGGCATACAAATAAATCATGAAAGACTCTTCTAGTAAAATGAGAACGAATGTGTTGGTGGCTAGAAACAGGGCAAGTCTAGAGAGGCTAAGTGGTGCTCAAGGTCGAAAGCTTAGAGCACATAGGTTAGCACAGCAGCATGTACTCAACGTTTTAATGAATGGTATCTTTATTTAAAAAAACTAATAAATGAAGCCAGACTTCCCCCACCAGTCTGCCCCCATGGGACTCCACACCCGCCATTCCTGGAACTAAAAGTCAACCTTCACCCGCCATTCCTGGAACTAAAAACCTTAACTCAGAAGTTTCCCGATCGAGTTCTCCCCAAGCGCTAATTTGCACCCCAAACTCCTTGCCTAATTACGCGCAAGCTCTCTTTCCCCGAAAGGTAGGAGCTCCGCCCTTTGCGTCTCTTGCCCAATCCCGCAGCGCCTTTCTCTAAGGAAAAAAATTGCAAACTCCGCCCAGCCCTGCGTGGTTCAGCCCCTACCTGATTCATGCCTGCGTTGACGAAAAGCAAACTGGGGTCGCCGCGGGGCCTCACGGAGGCGGAGGGCACCAAGCGGTGGCCATGGCGGTCGCGAAAGAAGCTCAGGAAGGCGTCCCGTACGGCCGCGGCCTGGGTTGGAGAGGCCTCCGATGAGAGCGCCCGAAGGCCCCGCCATGAGGGCGACCTTCGAATGGCCCGCCGAAGTCGTCCAGCTGCGGCTGCCACCGACGCCGCCATCTTAACTGGGGGCAATACTTCACGAGGTCAAAGGGTATCGCAGGGATAGAAGTAACGAGAGCAGGCCTGGCGTTTCCTACAACGACCCCTGGCGGCAGGAGGACTCAAGACCGCTTCTGGCTCCCGGTAGAAGTGATCGGCAAGAAGGCGCCTGCAGGAGTCTGCCTATTAATAACACAAGCGGCCTGCCGCATAGTAGGCCCTTAATTCATTCGGCATTCAACAAATATTCACTGAGAGCCTGTTGTGTGCCAGGCATTTTCAGGCGCTTAAGGTACATCAGTAGTGAAACTGACAAAAATCCCTACCCTCCGGGGCCTTTGCTGGTGGTCCAGTGGTGAAGACTGTGCTTCCAATGTAGGGGGCGTGGGTTCCATCCCTGGTGAGAGAACAGAGCTCCTATCTGCCATGCCCCGCAGCCAAGAAAAAAAAAAATTTAAACAGTCCCTACCTTCCAGAAATCTGTATTATATCAGTAATTCTTTTTTTTTTTTAAATTTTTTTGTCAATATATCAGTAATTCTTATTTTGCAAGATTACAAATGGAGTTGCAGTGAATAGGTGTGGATTCAACTCTGTGTGGTGCATGTATGTGCGTGCTCAGTCATTGGATCATATCTGACTCTCTTGTGACCTCATGCACTGTAGCCGGCCGCCCTCCTCTGTCCATAGGATGTTCCAGGCAAGAATACTGGAGTGGGTTGCCATTTCCTCCTCCCGGGGATCTTCCTGACCCAGGGACTGAACCCCCGTCTCCTACATCTCCTACATTGGCAGGTGGATTCTTTATTACTGAGCCACGTGAGAAGCCCGGATGTCTACCTGTGTGTACTTCCAGGCTGAGGGAAGAAGGCAGAGACGGCTAAGGGAGGTGATATCAACATTCACTCAGTAGTCATTCAACAGATACTTGAAAGTGAAAGCGAAAGTGTTAGTCACTCATTCATGTCCAAGTCTTTTCAACCCCGTGGACTGTAGCCTGTCAGGCTCCTCTGTACATGGGATTCTTCAGGCAAGAATGCTAGAGTGGGTAGCCATTCCCTTCCCCAAGGGATCTTCCTGACCCAGTGATCGAATCTGCGTCTTCAGCATTGCAGGCAGATTCTTTACAGTCTGAACCACCAGGGAAGCCCTAACAAATATTTATTGATACCTAAATAGTATGTGTCAGGTACTGTGCTGTGAACTTCTCATTTCCCTTTGCCCTTGGCATTGGAAATGGCCATTTTGTTCTTAGGGATTGAAGCAGAAGTTTAGTGGAGATGCAGAAGCCAAGCAGCAGCTGTTCCATTATTAATTGAGTAATAACATTTGGTCTTTTAATTTGCCTAGGGATTAGAGGGAATCCGAGTTGTCAGGGCAGGACGAAGCTGTTGGCTGATAGCTGCTGAGATTTCTCTTTCTCTCAGCCTCCCAGTGCCCTAGGCTTTTGTGTATTTTTGCTTCAGGGTAAGAGAGATACCTTTTCCACCCCCCTTTCTGTCTTTCTCTCCATGGTAACAACTTCCACCGTGAGGCCAACACAGGCACTTATAGGTGGAGCGAGGGTCTTCACTGGGCTTCTCTTGATACCCTCTGCTCTTGATTTGGGAAATTAAGCAGGTCAAGAAGAGAATTTGTCTCAATTAAAGCCTCGACAGCACTGAGATGAATGTGATCATCTCTAAGGCTTCAGCTAACCAGCGGGCTCTTCTGGCCTCCATTCTTTGTGAGTTATGTTATTTAGGGACTTTGAAGAGAGTTAGCCTTGGGAAATGTGTGGTCTTTTTTTGGACTTGAGTTTCTATAGTGACAGTGAGTTCTCAACTTTGTATTCTGACAGAACCCAAGACATCCATCCTGTTTCTTCCCTTGCCCACGCAGATGAAAGGTGTTGTTTTGAAAGTATGTTTTGCCTCTGTTGGTTTTTCCAGTGTTTTTGGAACAGGAACCTAAAGCCAGATGGGGATTTCTGTGAGATTCATGATCTTGAGACAAGCCTGTGAAATTCTTCCCCAAATTGAAATGGGAGTATTTTGCTAGAGAAATCTAGCTAGGGCTTCTCCTCAGGACTGACGTCAACTTTTTTCTCCCCCTTCAGATTTTGCCCAGAAAGTCTGCATTATAGTAGGAACTCCTTATTTGTAGATTATTGTGGATCTAGAATGGAGCCACGGATTTTTTTTTTCCAGACAGCTTTAATGAAATACAGTTCACTTACCATACAATTCACCCACTTAAAGTGTACAATTCAAATGGCTTTTATTACATTCACAGAGTTGTTAGCTGTTTATATTTTAGAATATCTAGATCATTTTCATCACTTCCAAAAGAAACCCCATACCTTTTACCTATTAACCCCCAATTACCCCATCCCTCCCAGCCCTAGGCAATCACTAATTACTTTCTGTCTCTAACGATTTGCCTATTCTGAACATTTCCTGTAAATTGAATCATACAAAATGTATGGTCTTTGTGACTGACTTCTTTCACTTAGCATGTTTTCAAGGCTTATCCATGTTGTAGTATGTATCATGGATTTTATTTTGGGTTGTTTTCTGTTTGAAAAACAGTTTTCTCCCCATCTTGTTGTTTTGTCCTTGCCATTAAAAATGCTTTTTTGGAATATGGTATCTTCTGGTAAATCAGTCTCTTTTTAATATTTCCCAGTCAAGCCACGTGGTTCTTGTAGGATTGGGCTGTGCTTACTCTGATTTGCCACTGTCATCAGATGAGGAAGTTAAATTTATGGTCTGCAGTTTCTCAAGATAGATGAATACAGGAGAGAATGTGCCAGACTGGGAAATTACTGACCTGGGAACTTCTCTCAGGAGTTCTCATCCACTGCCTTAATACTCATAGGAATTTCATTTCAGGTTTAGAATATAAACGATGTCTGTTTCCTGGGGGTTGTTTAGCTGGGTTTGGGTATGGTCTTCCCTGGGATAGGGATTGCCCTTATGTTGCTGTCTGACTGACCTCGGCAAGTCCAAGGGCCCCTATGTTTGAACCTTCTCTTTCCGCCTTATACATGAGAAGTAACTCTGGGAATGGAAATCTTCTTTCCCGATTTCCCCATTGACTCCTAGAGCAGGAACCTGAGGTCAGTGATGCATTCCGTCCTAGACCGATGGTCAGAGGAGACACAAGGGGATTTTCACCCTTACTAAGCATAAGGAACTCGGCTCGGGGAACTTCCGCTTGTAAGTCCTAAAGGCTGTATTTTAGTGTCTAGGTTAAAAGTTCAATTTATAAGAGGTGTTCCTATGTTGATGTATTTTTTTATGGCTTTGCCTTATCTGGATTGTGAAAGCAACACTGTCAAACGTTAATATGCGTAGGGATCTCCTGGAATCTTGTTCAACCTGTAGATAATGATTCGGTAGGTCTAGGATGAAGTTGAAATTCTGTATTTCGGACAGGTTCCTAAGTAGTGCTGTTGGTACCCATGTCCTCCTAGACCATACGTTGAGTAACAGGGGTGTGGTAGAGGACTTATGGGAATAGTGAGGACAAAGACTTGCTTGGGACTGGGCGTTCTGGGGATCTCCCTTTTCTTCCAAAGTGGGGTGTGTGAGGCTGGCAGCTCTATGTGCGCGTACGTGCTCGCTCCCCGCGGCCCCTCCGGGAGTCCTAGCGAGGATCGAAGTTGCGTCTGCCTGTTGCTCGGACGCGGGGAGGCGGCGCCGACCAGAGGCTGCGGATCCCAGCGGCCACTCAGAGCTCTGGGGAGCCGGCTAGGGCTGGGGTCGCTGACGGCGGGGCTGGAAGGGTGGGAGCCGCCTGGGATCCGGAACCCAAGCTTTAGTGGCGTCCAAGTGCTCGCGTTTGTCCTTGTGTATTTTCAAATGGTTACGTTTTAAATGGTAATGTAAGGACCTCCATAATCTCCGTGTGATTTTACCTCTTGGCCAGCAAAATCTGAAAGACTGCCTGGCTTTTTGAAAAAAGTTTGGCGACCCCAGACATTTCTTACCCCAAACTTGGAATCAGCCGATTCCAAAAAGAGTAGTTACTTTTAGTGAGAAATGATAGTTCAGCACTACTAATTAGGTGCTGGGATGCTCATTGCTGCTGGGTTGGTCTTTGTTTCTAGATTTTTTATAGAGGACAGAGATGGGGAGAATATATATATGTACAGATAAAATGTTCTTTGGGACAGTTTTTAAGCAGAGGAGCAACATGATCTGATTTACACTTAAAAATTATTTGGATGTGTAGGGTCTTAGTTGGGGCACGAGGCATCGTCACTGAGTCATGTGGGAACTTCGTGGTGGTGCTCAGACTCTGGTCCTGGCTTGGCTGGCTTAGTTGCCCTGCAGCATGTGGCATCTTAGTTCTCACGCCAGGGATCGAACCTGGGTTCCCTGCGCTGCAAGGTGGCCTCTCAACAACTGGACCACAGGGAAGTCCCTGATTTACACGTTTGAAAGATCATTATAATGGGAGAGAATGAACTGTGGGGGCAAAAGGGGAGGCAGGAATACCTGTTAGAACCTTGTTGTTCAGGAAAGAAGTGATGGACAGGAGCTCAAAAGTGGTTGGATTCCATCTATACATGGAGATTTTACATATATATATATATATATATATATATATATATATATATGTATGTATGTATGTTGTTGTTTAGTCACTAAGTCACTGTCAGGCTCCTCTATCCATGGGATTTCCCAGGCAAGAATACTGGAGTGGGTTGCCATTTTCTTCTCCAGGGAATCTTCCCCATTGAGCCACCAGGGAAAGAAAAGACTAACTTCTAAGTTTCTGACCTGCAGCTAGGTAGCTAGTGTTGCCAATTCACTGACCTCCGAAAGCCTGGGGAAGAAGCAGGTCTGTGGAAGGGAAGTCAAGAGTTTGCTTTGGACGTAATAAGTTTAAATTCAGACATCCAAGTAGAGATGTCACTCAGTGTTGGATATCAAAGTCAGGAGTGCAGAAGGAAGATCAGGGCTGTGGCTGTAGATCTGGGAGTCACTAGTACAGTGGTGCTCCTGGATAAGTTAAGATTACCTATTGGAAGAGCAGGATGGAGGAGAAGAGGGGAGAGTCATGTCCTGGCCCAGTATTCTGAGGTGCTGGAGGGAAAGTTGAGAAAGTGATGAGAATCAGGAGGAAAATTGGAAGGAGTGAGGTCATACCAAAGCCTGGAGAAGAGAAGATGATATTCCAGTAGGAGGGAGTGGCCAGTTGCCTCAAGTGCTGCTGATGGCTGAGCAAGATGAGAGCAGAGACCTAATGAATGGATTGGGCAAAGTGGGAGAACTTTCAGTGGGATGGTGGGATGGAAAGGCCAATTGGAGTAAGTGAGAAGGGGAAATGAGAAGGCAGAGAAATAGAGACAACTTGGGAGTGAGTTTGCAGAAAGAGCAGCAGAAAAAAAGTCTGGAAGGGGCTATGGGCTCTAGGAAATGTATTTATTTTTAAGAACAGCAACATTAAGTCTTTCTATGCACATGGGTGTGATCCAGTACAGAGAAGAAACTGACAAAGCAAAAGAATGAGAATATTATTGTAGTAGCCAAGTTTTTTTTTTTTTTTTTTTAGTAGCCAAGTTTTTAAGTACTTGAGGGGATTGAAAAATTCAGTGCAAAGTGTAGCCACAAGCAAGGACACTCCTTCCATTACAATAAGAGGAGGAGATGTGGATACAAATGCAGTAGGTAATGGATCTAGGCTGGGAAAGCTAGGGAGGACTCATCCTCAGACGTCTATTTCCTTGTCAGTATGCAGTGAGGTGAAGAGGTGAAATTGCCACCTGGAAAGAGAGAAGATTTGCTGGGGAAGTGTGGTAGGATTAGCTGGCAGTGTTGGCTGCTCATTTAAGATTTGAGGTCTTTGATTTAAACTGAGACTGATCAGCACAATGGGATTTTCTCCATCCATGCTTAGCTGCTCAGGTGCATGCACAGAGCACATAGATTACTGGGTGTAGTTAGGGCTGCGATTCTGCCGTCTGAGTGTGATGGAGGGAGGGGGCTGGCATGAGTAAGGTCATTTTCAGGGAAATGGTTGAAATCCTGAACCTTGAGCTGTATTTGAGTTCTATAGGCGATCCATATAGGCCCTTAACTCATCTAATGGCCTTAGTTAGTCTCATGTCTCAAATCTTAAAACACAATCTTAAACAAAAACATAATGATGTATATATGTGGTCCCCCCTGCCCTCCCTCCTTTGGAAGCTTGGTATTTTAAAGTGGAGACAAGAGACTGTTAGCTTCTTGGTTTTCAGTCGCTAAGCCATGTCTGACTCTTTGTGACCCCATAGTCTGTAGCATGTATGTAGCATCCCATACTCTGTAGCATGCCAGGCTCCTCTGTCCTCCACTATCTCCTGGAGTTTGCTCAAATTCATATCCATTGAGTCGGTGACTATAACATTTTAAAATTATGTTAGATAGCCACAACAGAGGCCAGAAGACAGTGGAAAGGCATTTTTAAAGTGCTTAAAAAACAAAACAAAACACCTTGTCAACCTGGAATTCCATATCCAACCAATAAAAACCATTTTTCTTTTTTTGATGGAACAGTACTTCAAATAAATATCTTTTAAAGATAAAAGACAGAAAAGAGTGTGGGAATTCCCTGGTGGTCCAGTAGTTAGGGCTTAACACTTTAACTGTCAGACTTGGGTTTGATCCCTGGTCAGAGAACTAAGATCCCAAAAGCCATGTGGTTTGGCAAAAAAAAAAAAAAAAAATTAAAAAAAAAAAAGAACTTCCTTGGTGGTCCAGTGGTTAAGAATCTGCCTGCCAATGCAGGGGACATGGGTTGGATCCCTGGTCCGGGAATATCCCAACTACTGAAGCCCACGCGCCCTGGAGCCCGTGCTCCACAAGAAGAGAAGCCACTGCAATGAGAAGCCTGCGCGCTGCAACTAGAGAGTAACTCCCCAATTGCCGCATCTAGAGAAAGCCTGTGTGCAATAATGAAGAGCCAGTGCAGGCATAAATAAATAAACAAACATTATAAAAATAAATAAATATGAGTGGCCCATTGTGCCCAGATCATGCTAGCCCTCTTCACAGGTGATTACTACACAAGCCAGAATGAGGAAACTTGAAACTGCCCGGTGGATCAGACACTTGGCTGTTGCTTTCTGTCTCCCAGGAGCATGAGAAACGAATGTCTTTGAAGCGTCTTTGATGAGCAGAACAAGGTAACTAGGGGAGTGCGTGGCTGACATGACTGACTTAAGGTGGCAGATACACACCTGCAAATCCAACTGGAATGTTCACCTTGGCCAGACTTAGCATATACTCTCCCCTGGACGGGCTGAAGATACACTCTTGCGTTCTTGATCCTTGGTCTTCTGTTTTGTGGAACCCATGCTTCTAGACTCCCTGTGTCTTCTGCTGACAGATCTTTTCTTCATATGACACAATGAGTTAGGTTGCGACATCTCGAGTCAGTTTTCCCATGGCTATTTTCCATAACTTCCTATTTTTTTTAAAAAATTATTTATTTTTGGCTGTGCTGGGTTTTTCTTGCTGTACAGGCTTTTCTCAAGTTGCAGCGAGCAGGGGTTACTCTCTAGTTTGGTGCTGAGGCTTCTCATTGAAGTGGCTTCTCCTGTTGCAGAGCATTGGATCTAGGGCACACGGGCTCCCAAGCCCTAGAGCACAGGCTCAGAAGTTGTGGCATAGGAGCTGAGTTGCTCTGCGGCATGTGGGATCTTCCCAGACCAGGGATCAAACCCATGTCTCCTGCACTGGCAGACAGATTCTTCACCACTGAGCTACCAGGGAAGCCCTTCCGTGACTTCTTAGCCACACCTTTGCGTGTCACCTGTAGCAAGAATCAGAAGTACATAAAATAATCCGTGGCTGGGGGCAGGAGGTGCTAAGAAAGTAGAAAAGATGATGGTAGAAATAAACAGCCAGTTAAGTACTCAGACTACTTAATTCAGACCCTTTTCAGGGTTTCTGGTCTCTGTGGGTCTGTTTGGATTTTAATCCTGTGAGTTTTTCCTGTCTTCCGTTTACCCTTCCCAGCTGGACTTTTGATAGCTTGGAGCATGGCATTTTTCTGTGCACTCTGTCCTACGGCGCATCCTTGAGAGAAAGCAGGACCTCTACTGTTGAGTCTTATGGGCTATTTGCTCATCGTCTTAGCTGCAGCCCCTAGCAGAGCAGTCTTTTCCTAATTGGCATATAGAAAAGAGAACAACAGCAGTGTCTTGGCTTACTGAGGCATTGTAAGTGTTTGTCAAAACTCATGTCAAAACATTTCACAGTGAACAGAAACAGACTCACAGACACAGAGAACAGACTTGTTGTTGCAAATAGGGAGGGGGTTGGGGGAGGGGGTTGGGGGGAGGGGGGACTGGGGAGGTTGGAATTAGCAGATGCCAACTAGTCTGTATAGAATGGATAAACTACATGGTTCAACTGTATAGCACAGGGAACTATATTCAGTATCCTGTGATAAATCCTGATGGAAAAGAATATGAAAAAGAATATATATATGTACACTGAATCACTTTGCTCTAGAGCAGGAATTAACACAACATTGTAAATCGATTTAACTATGCATCAGTTAAAAATTGTATGGTTTATAATTTAAAAAAAACTAAAGCAATATTGAATCTAGTTGATATGAATATTGAACTGTTGGGGTAAAGTGTTCTGATATCTGCAACTGACTGTGAAATGCATCAGAAATAGGATGAGGGAATTCCCTGGTGGTCCAGTGGTTAGGACTCTATGCTTTCACTGCTGAGGACGTGGGTTCAGTTGCTGGTCGGGGAAATAAGATACAGTAAACTGTGAAGCCTGGCAAAAAATAAAAAAAAGAATGAATTTAGAGGCATTTATTTTAGACAGTGGGGAAAAGGACTCAAAAGTTGCAGGTCATGTGTAACAGAGCACTGTCGCTTAGATACTGATTTTTTTAAAAAGTAGTATTTATTACAGGCTTCTCAGGTGGTGCTAGTGGTAAAGAACCTGCTTGCCAATGCAGGAGACATAGAGATGCAGGTTTGATCCCTGGGTCGGGAAGATCCCCTGGAGAAGGACATGGCCACCTACTCCAGTATTCTTGCCTGGAGAATCCCATGGACAGAGGAACCTGGCGGGCTACAGTTCATGGGGTGGCAAAGAGTCGTACGCAACTGAAGTGACTTAGCAGCAGCAGCAGTGTTTATTACACATTTCTCTAATTTCAGAAGAAGAGCATGTGTATTACAAAGCAGCTGAAGAGTAAGCAGTTTCATTTAAGCGTGGTTGTGAGTGATGGGGTTGTGTCATGGGCCCAAGATGCTTTTGTGCAGAGGGAAGATATATATAGGGAGCGTATCAAGGATACTCTAAGATATAGGGAGCTAAAGGATACGCTAAAGATATAGGGAGCGTATCAAGGAGCCCAGCCCTGTGGCTCAGCAGTGTGCTTGACTAGCCAGTGGTGCTCACTGAGGGAAGTGTCTGGGCAGCTTTCCTAGGGGCTTCTCAATTAAGAATCCATTCTCAAGCCAGTCATCTGATGATGGGCACTTGGGTTGCTTCCATGTCTTGGCTATTCTAAATATTGCTGCTATGAACATTGGGATGCATGTATCTTTTTGAGTTAGTTTTGATCTTTTAGAAGATGTGGTACAGAGACTTCCCTGGTGGTCCAGCAGTTAAGACTCCTTGCTCCTAATGCAGGGGACCTGGGTTCAATCCTTGGTCAGGGAACTAGATCCCACATGTTGCAACTAAGAGTTCTCAGGCAGCAACTAAAAAAATCGCACATGCTGCAAGGAAGATTGAAGACCTCATGTGACTCAGCTAAGACCCAGCACAAACAAATAAGTAAATAAAGTGTGGTATGTGTACATGAAATATTATCCATGCAAATAATGAAAAATCACCATTTGTAGTAACATAGATAGTCCTTGAGAATATTATATTTAGTGAAGTTAAGTCAGACAGAGAAGGACAAATCACATGTGATATCACTTATATGTGGAATCTAAAATATAATACAAATGACTCTGTGTACAAAACAGACACAGACTCACAGAGAAAGCAAACTTAAATAGTTACCTTTATAGTTACCAAATGAGAAAGCAGGGGAGGGATTAATAGGAGTGTGGGCTTAAAAAAGCTATTACACATAAAATAGATAAACAATAAGGATTTACTGTATAGCACAGGAACTGTATTCAATGTCTTATAATAACCTATAAAGGAAAATAATCTAAGCAAATATATGTATAACGGAATCACTTTGCTGTATGCCTGAAACTAGCACAATATTGTAAATCATCTGTACTTCATTTTTTTTTTAAAAGAATCCATTCTCCTGTCAGAGTTGACCAAGGCCAGGGGTTCATGTATAGTGTTTTTTCCTTTCTTGAGAGAACCTGGAATAAAGAAATTCTGTATGAAATGCTATGAAAAGATCTCCAAAAGTGAAAAGAGTAGTGTGAGTTGTACGCTATTGCTGTGTACAACGGATGGGAAAAAACACACATCTGTATTTGTCTGTAGTGCTCTGAAAGGAATACGAAGGAAGAGCAGTGGTTTTGCGGGAGCAGGGGAGGTGGGGCCCGTCCCAGTCATGGATACAGTGGGAAGGAGGCTTTCCTTGTCTACTTTAAAATTTATTTATTTTTTTACTCTTGCCTGTGCTAAGTCTTCGTCTCTGCGCTCTGGCTTTCTCTAGTTGCAGCAAGCGGGGGCTACTCTCTAGTTGAGGTGCACGGGCTTCTCTTGTTTAATGGGCTCTAGAAGGTGGGCTTAGTAGTCGTGGCCCACGGGCTTAGTTGCCCTGTGACATGTGGAATCTTTTTGGACCAGGAATCGAACCCATGTGCCTTGCATTAGCAGGCAGATTCTTAACCACTGAATCACCAGGAAAGCCCCTCTTTGTCTACTTTTTCAGAGTTCCGGTTTTGCAGGCTGTGTGTGCTTGTTGCTTAGTCGTGTCCAACGCTTTGTGACCCCATGGACTGTAGTCTGCCAAGCTCCTCTGTCTGTGGGGATTCTCCAGGCAAGAATTCTGGAGCCTTCCTCCAGGGGGATCTTCCCAACCTAGGGATCGAACCCAGGTCTCCCACATTGCAGGAGGATTCCTTACCCATCTGAGCCACCGGGGAAGCCCAAGAATACTGGAGTGGGTAGCCTATCCCGACCCAGGAATCGAACTGGGGTCTCCCACTTTGCAGGTGGATTCTTTACCAGCTGAGCTGTCTTTTTATGGTGTTTGCAGGCGGTGTAAGTGCATTTCCTACCAAAAAATTAACAACTAAAATGTAAAATAAGAGGCTATAAGTTAATATGAGACAATTCAGTCCAGTTCCTTGGAACACATCAAGACAGGAAATTTTAAGGTGTTGGTAGGCCCTGATTAATCGGAATTTCAAAGACCAGCACTATGCTGTGAGAGCCGGGACTCTGTGTCTTAATGATGCACATGTGTCTTATCATGCACATGACTCTGCCGTCAAGGTGCTTTACTTTGATGCTAGTTTTACTTCTCTTTGCTTTTTTATTTAAAATTTTTATTTTGGCTGCCAACTCACAGCTTGCAGGATCTCATTGTCCTGATCAGGGACTGAACCCTGGGCCACAAGCGGTGAAAGCACTGAGTCTTAACCACTAGACTGCCAGAAAACACCTCTCTTGTCTTCTGTTTTATGTGTATTCTAAGGGCTTCCCAGGTGGCGGTAGTGGTAAAGAACCTGCCGGCCAATGCAGGAGACATAAGAGATGTGGGTTTGATCCCTGGGTCGGGAAGATCCTCTGAGGTAGGAAATGACAGCTCACTCCAGCATTCTTGCTTGGAGAATCCCATGGACAGAGGAGTCTGGCAGGCTACAGTCCATGGGGTCTCAAAGAGTCAGACACAACTGAAGCATGCATGGACACATGCACATGTATTCTACACAGTTAAGTTTGTCATCTTCTCTTTTCCCTTTCACAGAGGTATTTGGGTAGACCCTGCCTATCTGTGGGATTTGGGGATGCAAAAGTATGTTGTCTCCAAGAACACATCCTAAAAGACTGGCATCCTGTAATGGCTGCGGCTCCTGGCTGCAACTCCGCTCATTCACCAGAGGGTCTCAGTTCCCTGTGGTTTCCTTGCTTCTTGTCGTTCAGGCTTTTAGGGACAGAGCTGGTCACTCTGGCTTTGGTCTAGAGACATATGATGAGAAGCGCTTTCCGCAATAAGTGTTTAATAAATTAGAGCGCAGGTTTCCATTATCCCTTCCTGAAATGGGGCCAGCCACTGTCTGTCTGTAAGGATGTCTGCAGAGTGAAAAAGTAAACACAGAATCAGGAATCTTGTCGTTAATGCAATTTGCCTTTGCTTTTGGCTTCCTGTGTTCGTCTTTGAGACGCCATTAAAAATGCATGCAGGATGTGAGTGAGATAAAACATATCAAAATTCAAGCTGATTCCAGTTCACCATGACACTCCATTTCTCTGGCCCTCTGGCTTCCAGCGGCTTTAGCCCAGATCCGGGGGGTAAGGGATGAGAGCCTCTGAGCACTGAAAGGTACTGCCCTAAAGCTCATAAAGCTTACTTCAAAGGAGAGTTGAGAATTCCCTGGTGGTTTGGGGATTCCTTGGTGGTCTTGTGGTTATTAGGACTTGATGCATTCACTTCAGGGGCTGCAGGCCAAGTGGCATGACCAAAAAAGAAATAAAACAAAAGCAAAAACACCACCACCAACAACAAAGAAACCAAACGAGTGTCTTTGCCACTCGACCTGTGGAATTAGTAACTTACTTCATATTAATAACAACAGCTGTCCCTTATTGGGCTTATGCTGTATACCAGGTAAGCTACTTTATATATAAAAACTTATCTAGTCCTCATAACAGCCCGGTGAAGTAAGTTACTATTGTTATTCCCATTTTACAGATGAAAAAACTGAGAGAGGTTAAGTGACTTGCTTAAGGTCACACACAATGAATGGTAATCAGGAATTTGAACCCACACAACTGGGCTCCAAGGCCCATCTTATCAACCACGTCTACTCACCTCCCATCTGATGTGTGTTATGTGTGTGTGTTTGGCACATACAATTCTAAACAGTTATGGTGTTTGGTTTTCTCACTCTCGGCAGATCAAGAATTAGGGCCACTAGAAGCATGTGTATAACATCGGGAGACAGACTGGGGATCTAGTGGGGTCTGAGGAACCAGTCACCTCCAGCAGTCTGGTCTCTGCTAATGAGTCATTCTCGCACATTTCAGCTGTCCTTTCAGGAACCACAGGGCACAATAGAGGAGCATGATTCCGTTTATCAAGATGGTTGTGGCAGACACCATCCCTAATATTCAGTTTCCCCTTCTCTCAGTAATGGAATCCCCAGGTTTTCTATGGACCACGCCGCTGGGTCTCGTACTGCGAGGCTTGGCCGTGTAGCCCTTGGGCTAGGAGCAGAAGTGGGATGTACCAGATCAGCAAGCTCTGCCCTTTTGCTGCTCCTCTCATGGGCTGGGATACGGTCTCAGGGGACAGGGAAACACCCAGGGGTTACAGCAAAGGATGTAAAGAACTTGGGTCCCCGAACCTGTGGAGTCACCAAGGGCATCCTGGACTGTTCATTCCTGCACTGTCATATGGGAGAGAAACCAGCTTTCTTGTTGAGGCTCTTAGTGTGGACAAACTCACAAGCTGATGAAGGACATCAAGGAGAGGCTACATTATGTTTGCTGTATTTTGTTAATAAGTCAAGGAAATATTAAGAGCATTTTAGAAATAATTCAATAACAAGTTTTGAGGCCTAATGGGAGCAATTTTAATTATTTGGAAACATCCCCAGAAACTTTCAAAATGCTAGCAGAAAAAAGAACACACTCCGCTTGGTTGATGTGATAAAGAGAGGAAAGAGAGAATGTAAATTCAGTTCAGTTGCACAAATATTTATGGAAAAGCTACTTCATGCCAGACAAGGCTGATGGCGCCCTTGTCCTCAGGGAGCTGACAGTTGGGCTTGGGGATCAGGGGGCTTGGGAACACGGACTGATGAGCAAGTGGATATAAAAGTGATCAAGCTGATGGGCACACACCCTGCCCTGACTTGAGCATCAGGGAAGGCTCTTAGGAGGAGCAATCAGAAGGTTTGCTGGCTGCTGTTCCCGCTCTTGGCAGGGTGAAGTTTTCTTTAAAGAGACAAGTACTTGTGTCTTATGGAGGTTGGACCTGAAAAGCTCGTTCAGAAACTTCTCTGCCTTGAGAGACGTGAGCCAAGGAACTGACACCTTGAGTTTCCCCCCTTTCATCTTTTCTTCTGGTTTCAAGCTCCTCGCTTCTTTGAGAGAGACTCCAGATAACCTTGGGTGGTCATGGTGCTCTCTTGGGATGTGGGTTAGAAAATACTCCCTAGGATATACTTTCCAGCAATCAGAGGGTTTCAGCTGAATGCCTTTTCTTTCATCTTTATTTTTTCAAATTTTATTTCTAAAAAAGTAAAGACATTCCTTAGCTGGCAAAGGTCCATAAAGTCAAAGCTATGGTATTTCCAAGAGTCAAATAGAGATGTGAGAGTTGGACCATAAAGAAGGCTGAGCGCTGAAGAATTGATGCTTTTGAACTGTGGTGCTGGAGAAGACTCTTGAGAATCCCTTGGACTGCAAGGAGATCAAACCAGTCAATCCTAAAGGAAATCAACCCTGAATATTCATTGGAAAAACTGATGCTGATGCTGAAGCTCCAATACTTTGTCCACCTGATGGGAATAGCCGACTCACTGGAAAAGACCCTAATGCTGGGAAAGATTGAAGGCAGAAGAGAAGAGGGTGGCAGAGGATGAGATGGTTGGAATGGCATCACCAATTCAATGGACATGAACTTGGGTAAACTCCGGGAGACAGTGAGGGACAGGGAGGCCTAATGTGCTGCAGTCCATGGAATTGCAAAAAATCAGAGATGACTTAGCTACTAAACAACATTTGTTTATTTATGGCTGTGCTGGGTCTTCATTGCTGCGAGGGCTTTTCTCTAGTTTCGGTGAGTGGGGGCTACTCTCTAGTTGCGATCCATGGTCTTCTTAATGCAGTGGCCCCTCTTGTTGCAGAGCACAGGCTCTAAAGCAGGTGGGCTTTAGTAGTTGCAGCTCCCAGGCTCTAGGGCACAGGCTCAACAGTTGCAGCACCCGGACTAAGTCATTCCGCAGTATGTGGAATCTTCCTGGACCAGGGATCGAACCGGCGCCCCTGCATTGGCAGGCAGATTCTTCACCACTGAGCCACCAGGGAAGTCCTATTTTTAATTTTTGACTAAAAATTTTATATTGGAGTATAGTTGATTAACATTGTTGTGTTAGTTTCAGGTGTATAGCACAGTGATTCAGTTATACCTATACAAGTATCTATTCTTTCTCAAGGTCTTTTCTTTCATCTTTCAATAGTGGTAAAAGCAGAAGTAGCCAGGAGCCTGAGAAATTGAAGCGGTGCCCACAGGAAGCAGGGTCAGCGCTCCCCCCCACTTTCTCTCTCTGTCTCTTCCTTGTCCTCAGTGACAGGCTGACGGATGATGGGCTAATTATCGAAGTCTGGCTGTCAGTGCTGGGGATGGTGATGTTACCCTTCCCCTAGCAGGGGACTGTGAGGATGACAAATTGGAGGTATTAGATGGCGCTTGGCAGACAGAGAGAGTCAGTAATTAAAGACTTTGGAGCAGGCTTGCAGAAATATTGATGCCTGACGGACAGCTGATGTTTTCTTTCCCCCAGAGAGTAGAACTCCGAAAAAGAGTCCAGATTATGGTAGTTGGGGTGACTCGTAGAACACAGAGGAGAAGCAAGGAGAAGTGGAGCCGGGCGGTCACGAGAACTCTTTCCCCAAATGGTGGTTTCAGGCTGGCTTCCTCGGAGTCTCGCTCCAGACATTTTTCTTGCCCCTTCAGTCCCCAAAGTTAAGACCTGGCTTTAATTTTAGCTGATTTTAGTCAAAGCCAAAAGCCAGCCATTTATGCTGATAGAGTTAAAAGCATTGCCTTTAATTTTGTTTTAAGGAAAATTATTTTCTTTCACACACGTGCATACACATACATAGAACTGTACACACACATATGTACACACACATGTGTATACATGTGCTGCGCTGTGCTTAGTGGCTCAGTCGTGTCCTACTGTTTGCGACCCCGTGGACTGTAGCCCACCAGGCTCCTCTGTCCATGGGATTCTCCAGGCAAGAATACTGGAGTGGGTTGCCATGCCCTCCTCCAGGGGATCTTCCCGACCCAGGGATCGAATCCAGGTCTCCTGCATTGCAGCTGGATTCTTTACCATCTGAGCCACCAGGAAGCCCAATATATGTACATATCAGTATTTTATTTGATTTTTAATAAAGATTGATTGCATTTGCATTTTATGCAAAACTTTGTGACCAGATTAAAAAGAAAAATACTAACGATGGAATAAATAAAATACCAAAACAAAAATCTCTTGAATTTTGCTAAAATTTTGAGTTTCAATTATAAATGAGAAGGCTTTGATTTATCCTGGATGAGTTAACACTGTCCTCTTTCAAATAATAGATAAATATGTTGAGTAGTAACTATTTGGCATGCTGTACTAAGTACCTGAATTTTAATCTAATCTCTCCCTAAAATAAAAGGTGTAAAATTGCTTCCTGATGTTAATAGAGAATGAAATCCACAGCATAGCCTAGCAAGTGCCGTGTCCTGAGCTCTGCCTCTCCCTCCTTCATGCTCTGTTGTTTTACTTGATTTGATCGTCTTCTCAGCACTTCTTTTTTTAAAAAAAAAAACTTTTTATTTTGTATGGGGCGTCTCTGGTGGCTCAGGTGGTAAAGAATCTGCTGGCAGTGCAGGAGACCTCTGTTTGATCCCTGGGACAGGAAGGTCCCCTGGAGAAGGGACTGGCTACCCACTCAATATTCTTGCCTGGAGAATACCATGGACAGAGGAGCCTGGCAGGCTACAGTCCTTGGGGTTGCACAGAGTCGGCCACGACTGAGCAGCTAACAATACTATAGCCACTTAACAATGTTGTGATGGTTTCAGGTGAACATGGAAGGGACTCAGCCCTGCATATACATGGATCCATTCTCCCCTGAATTACCCTCCTATCCAGGCTGCCAGTGGGCAGAGTTTCCTGTGCTATACAGTAGGTCCTTCTTGGTTACCCACTTTAAATATAGCAGTGCATACAGGCAACTGTAAGTTCACACAGCCCTTATTTCTATCTCTCATTTTTGTAGTTATTTCTTTGTTGTTTAAAAAGGTCATTGAACGGAATTCCTTTGCAATCCAGTGGTTAGGAGTTGACACTTCCATTGCTGTGGCGTGGGCTCAATTCCTGGTCGGGGAGCCAAGATCCCATGAGCTATGCAGTGGTGGGGGAGTGGAAGGTACAAACTGCTGGGTATAAGACAGGCTCAAGGATGCTTGTACAACATGGAGAATATAGCCAGTATTTTGTAGTAACTGTAAATTAACCGTTACAAATTGTGTCGACAATTAAACAAATTTTTTTAAGTCATTGAAATACACCATAGTTGTAGAAAAGTCCACTTAGGTGAGCTGCTAGATAGATTTTTCTGGCGGTCACTGACTTTAAAAACATGCTTATTGTAAAATATGCATAACATTTATTATTTTAGCCATTCTTAAGTACAGTATATGATTCACTGGCATCAAGTTCAGTTACATTGTTGTGCAACATTCACCCCTGTCTGTCTCCAGAACTTTTCCATCATCCCAAACTGACACTCTGTACCCATTAAAGAACAACGCCCTGTCCCCCACTCCAGCCCCTGGTAACCACCGTTCTTCCTTCTGTCTCTATAAACTTGGCCACTCCAGGGACCTCCTGTATGGCTGTGGACTTTAATATGAAGTGGACTGGCTGTGGTCCCAAGACTGGACACCGTGTGTCGTCCATTCCTTTTTATTCAGTGCAAGTTTATGAATGTCTACCTGTGTGATGGCAGTCCTCAGCTAGCCATGGTGCCTTGAAGACTGTTCTCATGGATTTTTCTCTTATTTTCTGTCATCCCCATGAGAAACTGCTAGGCAACTAATGTCTCAGTGTCAGACCACAGCCTCCAGTGTGAGTAATAAGAGCTGCCACATTCACAGTTAACTTCCCGAGCCCGTCACAGTAATAAGTGGGTTCCTTCCCCCTAAGTGCATTCGATTGAGTGCTCAGCGGTGATGCGAATGCCATCTTTTAGAATAAATCTAAGCCCTGTTTGAAGGATGCTGCTTCCAATCATGATGATTTCTGAACGTTTCTTCCTCTGCTCCGAAAGACTCTTCTGAATCTGAGGGCTTTGTATCCAAGAGTGTCTGTTTAAAATCAAAATGTGTTAAGTATGCAGTCATGCCTCTTTCTGACCTGACCCCTTCCCTGAATCTGAATCCTGTCTAGATGAGGAAGGAACATCTGGAAGTCATCAAGGCCTGTTTCATCCAGGAGAAAGGCACATCTAATTTAGAATATTTCTGGAAAATGAAAAAGCAGAATAGGAATTCGAAAAGATTGGAGTGTGTTGGAAGGACATGTCCACGCCTTACTCTAGAGCATGAACATCACAAGGCCGTTTGGTGTGGAGGAAGCAGGGAGTCCTGCAGCCAAGGCCTTACTCTTGCCAGAGCCCCATTTCATGAACCAGTGAGCAGTGCAGACATCAGAAAAATGGACCACGGTTTCTTATAGGAGCTGGAGATGACTGAAGAGGAAGATCTTTTGTACGTAACAAGGACAAACAGCCTCCTAACCCCATGTAAGTTTTGGAGGAACTGTTGAGGATGCATATGAAACTCACGGGATGAAATGATATTGTTCTCAGTTCATAAGGCCCTCCCTGTACTGGGATTATACATCCACACCCTGTACCATAGGACTCTGTATTGTCCCCCACTGGGTGTGGATGGAGTGCACGTCCTCACTTCAATGATTTTGAGTTTCCCCACGTAATTTGCTTTGGCCAAGAGAATATGGGTGGAAGGGGCAGTGTGCTAATTTATACACCCCTCTCAAGCTTATGGCATTTGACATGAGAAGAACATGTCTCGTGCAGACTTCCCTGGTGATCCAGTGGCTAGGACTCCAAGCTCCCAATGCAGGGAACCTGGGTTCAATCCCTAGTCAGGGAACTAGATCCCACAAGCCACCACTCATGAGTTCAAGTGCTGCAGCTGAAGATTCTGCATGCCACAATGAAGATCTCTCATGCTGCAACCAAGACCTGGTGCAGCCAAATAAATAAATTAAAAATAAATACTAAAAAAAGAAGAACATTACTTGGGGAGCTATGGGCCCCAGGAGAATGAGACAAAACCTGAGAAATGAAGCTGAATCTCAGGGACACCCTGGAGCCAATCTGACCTGCAGCCTGAAGGAGATTGAGGTTAGCTTACCTCTAGACTCATGAGTGATAAGAATATATACTTGTCGTAGGTCACTGAGTTTGGGGGAAGTTTGTTACAGAGCAGTACTGTGGCAATAGCTGACTCATACAAAGACCAAAATGTGGAAGCAGAGAGAAAAAGGGCAAGTGAAGTAGGTGGCTGACATATGAGTAAGGAAGGAAGTGGTGGTGGGGTCTGAGGAGACAGGAGGTAGGGAAAGGCCTCTGAGTAGAAGAATGGGGTGGACAAGAGTTAAAGGCATGCTGCAGCTGCAGTTCGGATAGAGGAGTGCATGCATGCACATGCGCGCGCATTGGCGTGCGTGCGCACAAACACACACACACACACACACACACACACACATCCCCTGTGCCTCTGATGAGCACTGCACCTTTTTGCTGTCTTTGTTCATTGTTGCCAACGTCTGAGAGGTTTCCAGGGAGTACTGGCTTGATTCCTAACCTGTCTAGACTTCCAGTTTGGGGCTCTACCTCGGCTTATGGTCACATTGTGTCAATGGAGCAATAAAAGAATCTAAAAAATACCAACTAGTGAATATAACAAGAAAGAGGCAGACTTGCAGATAGAGACAACAAACTAGTGGTGACCAGCGGTGGGGGGGGGGGGTACCAGCTGTTGGGTGTAAGATAAGCTACAAGGCTATGTTGTATACACAGGGGAGTATAGCCAGTATTAATGTAATAGCTCCAAATGGAGTGTAGCCTTTAAAAATTGTATAAAAAATAAAACCAGCAAAAAAAGAATAATAAAACTATGAGTGATCTAAGGACAGAACGTTCCTGAGTATGTCTTTTTTTAAAAAAGTTATTTACATACTTGGCTGTGACAAGTCCTAGTTGAGGCACTCAGGAGCTTTGATCTTCACTGTGGAATGAGGTTTTAGTTTCGGCATGCAAACTCTTAGCTGTGGCACGTGAAGTGTTTAGTTTCGATATGTGAGATTGTTTCCTGACCAGGGATCAAACCCCGCACCCCTTACATTGGGAGCTCAGAGTCTTAGCCACTGGACCACCAGGGAAGCTCTTCAACAACTTGCAAAAGTGCAAATCACATCTACTGTTTTCTCTCTTCGCCATTCTCTGATAGAACAGGCCAGATGCTGTTCAGCGCCCCTTGCTTCAGATTTGAGTTGGCACTTCACAGTTAGAGAAAGCAGTCACAGAAGGAAGTGCTCTTAACAAAAGTGCACGCTTGTTGGCTTCTTACCATGGGCAGGGTGTGCTAAGCGCTTTACATGTGTTTATTCATTAATCCTCTCAGTCACCTTGGGAGAGCACACACTACGAAGTCTCCTGGGGACTTCCTGGTGGTCCCGTGGCTAAGACTTGACGATCCCAATGTAGGGGACCTGGCTTCGATCCCAGGTCAGGGAACTAGATCCCACACACTGCAACAAAGGTCCTAGATCCCACATGAGGCAACTAAGAACTGGAGCAGCCAAATAAATACATACATGAATTTTTTTTAGAAAGAAGGTTCATAGTAGTGAGGGCCCCAGCTCTGAATCTAGACAGACCTGGTTTAAACTCCAATTTTGCCAGTTACTAGTGGGACTAGTGGGCTTTCCACGTGGCGCTAGTGGTAAGGAAGCTGGCTGCCAATGTAGGAGACTTGAGACATGGATTCGATCCCTGGGTCGGGAAGATCCCCTGGAGGAGGGCATGGCAACCCACTTTAATATTCTTGCTGGAGAATCCCATGGACAGAGGAGCCTGATGGGCCACAGTCCATAGGGTCACAGAGTCGGACACAACTGCAGCGACTTAGCATGCCCTAAGTGGGACTAGTATCTTACCCACTCTGAGTCTGTTTTTCATCATCTGTAAAATGGGGATGATTCTTATAGCACTTTGCCATTGTGAGTGTTAAATGGGATAAGGAATATAAAGAGATGGGCACATCATAGGCGCTCCGTTGGAGAAGGGACTGGGTTTTACTCACTTTCAAATCCCTGCCCTTAGCACAGTGCCTCGCACATGGGAGGTGCTTGGAAGCTGTTTCCTGACCTGACCTGATAGGAAGTCCTTGAGGGTTTGGGAGCTGGTGGTGGTAGCAGGTTCTGAGGTACAAATGCTCCCTCCCAACCGCATTTGCCAGGTCCCCTCTGTCTACCACTGAAAGTTTTCAAAGACAACGGTGCATCAGTAATTCACCCAACACCCATTTCCCCAGCGCCCTCTTTGTAGGAGGCTCTGTGATTTTTTCCCTCATGTCCTGGTTTACACTGCCCTCTGGTGTGTGTTTGTGGGACATGCATGTCAGATGGGTTTGTGGGGACTTTTTCTTGACATTAGAGAAAAGAGGTTCCCATATATGCACTGTTTGCCATGCAACTGGGGGGAGAGTTAATGTTTAAGGACCCCCCCAATTTAGATGGAAACTCTGGAGGTTTATCAGACACAAGAGGCATTTTACCATGCCCCTGACTGCTTGACTATCAAACAATGCCATCCTTCTAGAATCAGGTTTCTTCCCTGTGTTCTGCTAAAGACCCCAAAGGAACAGGGGTAGAATTTATTTGATTCCCCCTCTGCTGTCTGGTTTCCTGTAATTCCCTAGGCACCTGGTTCTTGGGCTTCCCAGGTGGCGCTGGTGGTAAGGAACTCACCTGCCAATGCAGGAGACGGAAGAGATGAGGGTTCAATCCCTGGGTCAGGAAGATCCCCTGGAGGAGGGCATGGCACCCCACTCCAGTATTCTTGCCTGGAGAATCCCATGGACAGAGTGTGGCAGGCCACAGTCCATAGGGTTGCAAAGAGTCTGACATGACTGAAGCGACTAAGCACGCACCCACCTAGCTCCTATAACTGCCTCACTATTTGTTCTAAAGGGTCTGGATTCATAGCAGGCCAAGCAAAAACCAGAACTGGCCCTCCCTAACCAGTGTCTGCAACACCTGCCAGGTTTACCTCTTCCCACCAACTGCCTCACTCTGCTCTTCCTTCTCAGAGCTGAGCCCCCAGTCTGTAAAGTGAGGTTCTGCAGGGCAGAGGGGTTGGTGGGGCTAAGGTCTAGCTCACCTTCCTTCCACCTCACCATGGAACCTCCTAGAAGCATTTGCCTTTTATGGTTAGGTTGGATCATGAAAATGTTGATATACAACAACTTATGACCCACAAAAACATCGATTAAAAAAAAAAAAACCCTATTTAGGCACTAAACCCTGTATGTGCTAGTGATGGCCCTGGGATCCCAACCCCGCTCATTCAGACCCAGCTCATGGCATGGCAGGATCCCAGGCTGCAGAGCTGCAAGTAGGGCCCTACAGCCCTTGAGAAGGTTGATTTCAGGGGCCCAAGATCGGCCCCCTTTCCGCATCAACCCTCTGTTTCCGTGTGGGTTCTGTGGTGACCTCTGTGCCAGGCTTGATTTGGGGGGACGCAGCCAAGAGAGAGGATGCTGGTGAGAGCCCCCAGATAAGCCCTTTTTGCTGGATGGCCCTCGCCCTCTGGGCTGTACCCACAGGCTTTTCCAGGAGCTTCAGGAGGCCTTGAGCTTCTGGATGCACCGAGCATCCAAACCCTCACCTCTACTGCTGAATCATGGCAGCCAGGCAGCTTCTGGAGCTCCACTGCCCCCAAGAACTTCTTAGGGTGACTCCCATGCCCTGCCAGACCTCAGCCCAGGATGGGAGGCATCTAAAACTTGCCCAAGGGATGAACGCAAAGTGGCCCAGGAGGCTTTAAAGCTGCAGAGTAAGGGAAGGTTTAGGGGTTACAGTACGCAGGGCTCATCTAGGATGAGAGAGTTTGGGCTCTGCTGTCCATCCTGATGGTGCAGGTTAGAGACCTGGTCTCTTTCCAAGAGGATGAAAACAGAAGAGGGAGGAGCTCAGCTCAGGCCATTTAAATCAATAGTCCATCCACCCATTTATTTGTTAAACAGTGATTATTGAGTGCCTATATGTGCCAGGCACTGTGCTACGTGCTTGGTGTATAACAGTGAACAAAACAGACAAAAATCTCTGCCTTCCTGGCATCGCAGCATCTTAATGTTAGCTGGGCAACAATACTTTTAAATTTTTTTTCAAGGTTTCTAGAATGACTACTTTTTTGTTTTATAATCAGTAAAAATTTTATTAAAATAAAAACACAGTCTAATTTTTTTCCACTTCACCAAGGGAAAAATTGCATCAGAATTTGAACTGAGGGACTTAAACTAGAGTCGGAGAGAAGGTTTGCCTGCAAGATTGATTAGCTGCTGCTAAGAGTTAAGTAAGATAAATTTAAGTTGGTATGATGGACAGAGTGGTAGATTTGGAGTGAGAAAACTTGGAAATGAATCTCAGTTTTCTGGGTGACCTTGAGCAAGCCCTTGCTCAAACTCAGCTTTCTATTTTGAAAAATGCAGCTGGCTGCTTAAGGAAGATAACATCCACCAGGGCGCCTGGCCCAGAAAAGACGCTCTGAAGTGTTAGGTGATCTTGTCCAATCAATGCCAGTTATAAGACGGCATCTGCAAGCTTTGCGGAGGGCTCATCGTTCACTGCCACCAGAGGCTACAGTCCCGATAAAGAAAATTGCCTGAAGAAGAACCACAATTAAAAAAATAAATTATTTGTTTACTTGGCTGCACCGGGTCTTAGTTGCGTCTCACAGGATAGTTCCCTGATCAGGGATGGAACCCAGGCTCCCTGCATTGGCAGAGCCGGAGTCTTAGCAACTCGACCACCAGGAAAGTCCCCACAGTTCTTAAAAAGAAAAAGAAAAAAAAAATCATAAACACAAAGTCAGTTTTCCACTGGTCCTTGCCCACCACGCCCGACAGGGCTAGAGACTCTGGTTTTGCTCCTTCAAAAGACTCCATCACGTGCGGCGGGGGAAGCTCAGAGGACCGGGAAGCACCGCCTGGCGGGAGGCGGCGGCGCGCGTTGCTGGGCCGGTGTCCTGGCAACCCCGGAACGCGCCTCCGCGGGTGAGGCAGGTGGCCGCGGCGTCCCTCTTGCCCTTGGCTCTCGGATCCTCGGCCTGCAGTTCGGCTCCCGGTTGGGTTTGGTGCGTTGATGTCGGCCGTAACCTCCTTGGAGGCCTCGGAGCGTAGAGCCAGGCCCCCGCTGGGGGCAGGGGTGGACCACCCAGCGGAGGAAGGGAAGGAGCCTCTCGGTGGGCGGGGCGAGGGCCGGGAGCTCCGAACCCGGAAACGCCCAATCAGAGAAAGCGAGGGAAGCCTTGATAAAGAGGCCAGCCCTGCCCTCTCGACTTTCAGTGGCCCCTGAAGTTTCTGCTTCCTTTGATTGATACTTTTTTTTTTTTTTTACAAAGGTCTTTTCTTTGTCTCCGGTTCGCTTTTTAATATTTAAATCAGCATCTGCACGGCTGAGTCCATGGACGCTGGAAGCGGTCCTGGGGGCTGTCGTCTCCGCCCCCTCCATAGCAGAGACCTGAAGAAGGTTCAAGACAAAGGAGACTCTGACATCACCACGGGAGAGAAGAGATACAGTTGAGTTTAAAAAAATCTGGAGGGCTGACTGGGATTTCGTTGCTCCAGCTAAGTACACTGAGCCAGAAGCTATTGTTTGACGTTTAAAAGAAGGCTAGTTTGGGACCCTGTAATAGGGACTATTTGTATTGATACTGTCTGTATTAACCCAAGATCTGGTAAGGCAGAGAGCAGCATTAGGAGTTCTCATAAATGACCTCCCTGGATCTCCTGATATATCTCACCGAGAGGTATATTACAAAGAATGAAGGAGGACATAGGTCTGACCTGCCCAGTGTGTGAGTCAATACATGATAAAGCTGGGATTTAACGTGAGTCTTCTGGTCTCCAAACCCAGGCCCCCTCTTTTTCTTTCTCTTTGCTCGTGTATCAGATTTGTGGCACTGTTTTTTGGATGGGACAGCTCAGGTAGAAATGAGGAACACTTTAATGAAAGGTTTAAATTAAACAGTGGATGGGCGCTCTGTGATTGATTTTTATGGCTGAAGAGAATGTTTAGGGGTACATTTGCCTTTAGAGAACAGTGCTGTGGAGCAAAACATCCACAGTCTCTCAGGAAACCCCCGAGTGAGTACATGTAAGTGGGTAGCCTTCATGCCGCAAAAAGAGAGTGTAGAACGTTCCATCTCTGCCCATTAGAGCTTGGTCTTTGGTCTTCTGTATTCCAGGTCTGTGATTCCCTCCATTTACAAGTGCAGGGAGACGGTGGCGGTATGATTTACTACCTACCCACAACTGGGGCTTCCCTGGTGCCTTTGATGGTAAAGAATCTGCCCACAATGACTGTGGTTCAGTCCCTAGGTCAGGAAGATCTCCTGGAGAAGGGAATGACATGTTGTCACTCCAGTATTCTTGCTTGGAGAATCCCATGGACAGAGGGGCTTGGTGTGCTACCATCCATGGGGGGCAAAGAGTCGGACACCACTGAGTGACTCAGACTTTCACTTTTTCTTACAAGCAGGGGCCAGTGGAGCAGTAGAAATTAGAGCCACTAATTGCCCAATGTGGCTAGTTCAGCAAGGAGAAAAAGGTTCTGGGATTCTAGCTTTAAGCTCCAGAATGTTCCGCAGTTTTCAGGTTGACCAGGCCTAAAGAAGGATGCTGCTATTTTAAGGGTGGGTAAAAGGGTTTCAGGTTTCTAGGTTAGGGCTCCTGGAAGAACACCAGCCCCTGAGGTTGCCACGCCACGTTAACCAGAGACCCATGGCTTCCTTTTCTGCTGGAGAGGTGTATCTACTCAGGAGACCACATCTGAGCTCAGCTTCACATGGAGTCCACAGGTTTCAGTAAGGAAAGGAGCATGGATCCATGAACCAGCATAGGCTGAGTGCACAACTCTGGGTGTGTATGCATTTTTCCAGCAGAGAGGACCCAAGACTTTCTTTATTTCTTGGGGGGGAGTCTGTGATTCAAAAAAGGGTTAAAAACCACTGTCCTAGATCTTTTGTTTGTTTGTCGAGCAGATAAACAGGGATTGGAAACCGAGCGTTTGGTTAAAGAGTATTCACAAGAAGCTAACTTGGCTTGCTGTATTATTTTCTCCCCGCCAGACAGTGCTATTGTGTAACTCAGCTGAGATGACAAGCCTTGTGAAAGTGCCTTGGTTACGTAAGGTGTTATTCCTGCCTAACGGAAATGGAAATAATTATTGTGAATTTCACAGATGGTACCAAAGAAACAGACTTGCGTCTGAAACAGATTTTTTTCCCCCCTCGATTCCTTTCTAGTCATCAAAACTTTCTCTTAGGTTGGACCATCTTTTTTTTTTTTTTGTCTCGAAGTGTTTTGACTTAGGATTTTCAAGTTCATGGCTCACTGCATATCTTTTGCATTTGAGTAAAAATGAGCATGATAAATGGTGACCCTTTGAAGAAGGATGTTCCTTAACTTACCATGTCTCAGGCTACAGTGCTAGATAGAGAGGTGGGGCCGGCAATTGTGAGCTGGGCACAACAGGTCACTGACTTGCTGAAAGTAACTTGATGTTACTTTACACAGCGGAGGCATCAATGTCAGAATGGGAGGGTTTGGACTTGCATTTCCAGTCCTCTTCTCCCACCTGAGGAGATGTGGAGAGGCAGCCTGGGGTCAGGCTTACGTGTCTCCAGGTCATGTTTGAGGCTGAGTTTCTTCTAGGAATTCCCAGAAGTCAGCCGGGTCTGGAGAAGTGCCAGTTGAGCAGACAGACCCCTCTTCTGGCCCTTGCTGGTCAAAGTCTGCAGAGTCTGCTGTTAGGCAGCTGCAGGCCGCTTTCCAGAATGTTGCCATCACAAAACTTCTTAAGTAAACAGGGAAATAGGCTAAATTTGTAGATATGATTTCACTGGCTTGCTGCTTAGGGTTGCATAATATATTTACATTTTACCTCTCAAAATAAAACAAACCCCAAAACTTGTGAGAGGGCCCCCTCTGATACCATCCTTAGCAAACAATCCTTGCTTTGGTGAATTCGCTAGTCCCCCTAGTGGCCGAATACAATATACAATGTGAACTATTTAGAAAAGGCAGTCCCTGTTAAAACCTACGGGCAAGTATTATCATAAGTAAATGCTATGATAAGTAACTCAAAACTGATATGAGGCTCAACCCAGAAGACATCTCTGCTCTTAATCTTATTTTTTCCTTTACATATTTGGATCCTTTCTGCATCTTTATATATACATTTCATACCCTTTTCAGAGATAGGTTACTGAAAGTAGAACCTTGGAATGAAAGAGCCCTTCTCATAGATTTTGGAGGACATAAATGGGCAAATTACTCTTCAGTAAGATGGAGATTTTTTCAGTAGCAGTGTACAAGAATGTCATTCCTCAAAGCTGTGCCAGCCTTAGGTATTTGTAAATGGATAGCAAATAATAATGATATCTTGTTTTAAGTTCAGCCCTTTTACTAATGTAAGGATGAATTTTTTTCCCCAAACATACATTGTCTATATGTGTGTGTTTAGTGAATTACCTAATTATGTCTTTTGCTCTTTTTTTTTTCTGTTGGTTATAAGATTTTCATCTTATACATTTTTAAAAACTCATGCTTTGTCATGATTATTATTAGCTCTTTTTTATCCTGTATGTTATGAATCTATTTATAGTTTGCTATGAAAGTTTTAAATGTGTGTGTATTCAAATCTATGCATTTTTTTTTTGTCCTGTATTTGATACCTTTCTTAGAAATAACTTCCCCACTCTAACATTATTTAAACATTCACTTATTTTTTCAGATACATCTTTTAATTTTTGTATTGAAATTTGTAATTCATTTGAAATTTATTTGGGGATAGGGGAGGTTTAATTTTATTTTTATTCCAAATGGTTAATTAGTTGTTACAGAAATATTTTTTTGAATGATCCATTCTTTCTTCACTGTGATAAAATGCCACTACTACCACATAAAATTTTATTCTAGCTACATTTGCTGTTTTGTTCTATTGATTTATCTGTCAGGGTTTGTGTCAGTTCCATCATGATTATTGCAACATTAAATTACATTTTTTGTTGTTTTGGTTTTTTGGCTGTTCTGTGTAGTACGTGGGGATCTTAGTTCCCCAACCAAGGATCAAACCCGTGCCCCTTGCAGTGGAAGCTCAGAGTCTTAACCAGTGGACCTCCAGGGAAGACCCTAAACTACATTCTATGCATTATACTCCATTGCTCTGTAACCTTGTGCAAGTTATTGGATATTTCTGGTACTCAATTTCTTTATGGGTAAAATTATTTCTGTTTTATTTGTAATTATGGCCTCTTTTTCATTTCTTATACTGTTTACTTATATTAAAAATTTTTTCTTGAACTTTATCTACATTTTTAATTTTTTTATGAACCGCTAATTCTCATAATCATCTTTATTTCATTCATTTCTGCTTTTATTTACTTATTTCTTTCCTTATCATTTTGAGGCATTTGTCTTTTCCCCCTTATATCTTGAATTGAAAGTTTAGTTCATTAATTTTAGAATCTTTGTTTTCTGACACTATAACCTGTCACTTGTAAGATGGACATTTTTCACAGCTTGTGTCTCTGAAGTTGGATGGGTCTTACCAGTGCCATGGGCCCAGTAGCCCCTGTGAAGTAGCTGGTATACACTTTGCTGGATGAGCAATTAATAACACAGAGGTGTGTCTGTGGTTTGGAAGAAAATTCCAGAGGCACTTAAGAAATGCTCTGTCACCTATATTCTTGTTGCATTGAGATCAATTTTGGTGGAAAATGTGGACATTAGGGATTGAGGTGAAAAGTGATTAGTAATAAGACTTTTGAATGTGGGTAAGGTTTAAAAATGCCTTGTGCTCAGTCGCTTAGTCTTGTCCGACTCCTTTCCCCTGTCCATGGGTTTTTCCAGGTAAGAATACTAGAGTGGGGATCTTCCTGACCTGGGGAGCAAACCCGAGTCTCTTGCGTATCCCACATTGACAGCAATTCTTTACTACTAGCACCACCTGGAAAGCCCCACGAGTGCCTTTAGCCATTTCATTTTGCTTTTATTTTCCTTCTTTAAATATGCACAGGATTAAAATCTATATCTAAGTACGTCTAAAAGGATTCTTCAATAAATATAAAAGTCCAAAGTGATAAAGCATGTGTCATAATTTAACTGGCAGCCTCTGTTCTTTGTGGTCCATAACATAATAATGTTTTTACACCTGATGGTGTCTTACATTCAGTAAAATACAGTGTATGCATTTAAGGCTCTCGGTTCTAATTACTGCTTTAGTTGAATCTACAAGTTTTGATATATTGTACTTATGTCATTGATCATTAAGTACCTCATGAGTCACATTATGCTCTGTTCTATTATGTGAAATGTTTGGAGATGTGGTTTGAGTTTCCAAGCTTATCGGTGTTTTTTGACTGTCTTTTTTTTTGGCTGTCTTTTTATTATTGATTTTTAATAGTATTGCATGTGGTCAGAGAGTGTGGTCTGTATTATGTTCTTGATACCACCTTTGTGGCTCCATATCTGGGGCTGCTGGAGACCTGTGCCTTTTCTTCACAGCTCTGCCCTCCACTGGGTTCCACTCCATCCCAACCAGTCACTCCTCAAGCAACCAGTTGGCCCTCATGTACGGAGGGCTGCCCTAGGCTGCATGCCATGCTGTGCTTAGTCGCTCAGTCATGTCCAGCTCTTTGCGACCCCGTGGACTGCAGCCCGCCAGGCTCCTCTGTTCATTGGGATTCTCCAGGCAAGAATACTGGAGTGGGCTGCCATGCCCTTCTCCAAGGCATGGCTCAGGGCCTTGTGCCAAAACAGCTCCTCCCACACTTGGCTGGCTCTGAGAATCACCCGAGGTGCTTCTTAAACATACACATTCCCCAGTTGCCTCCCACCTCTCCCCATAAGTTGGCTTGGAGCCCTGGAATCTGCATGTTGAACAAGTGTCCCAAGTTGATTCTCATCATTGGATGCATGTGGAGAATCAAGAAGAGGAGAAGGATAGAATGAGTGCAGTGATGGAACTGGGCTTGAAGAGGAGGAATTTCACTGCCAGACATGAGCCTAAGAACTACTGAGCGAGTGAGGCTTCTTCAAAATGTGGATTCCCAGGATTCACTGACCAAGATTCCAGTTTGATGGGTCTGTAATGGGATTTGGGAATCGGTATTTTTGAATTATTTCTTATTTTTTAATGTTTTATGTTGTTTTTTCTCCCACCACCCCCATTTAATTTTTTTAATATTAATTTTAATTTTTATAAAATTTATATTTTATATTTTAATTTTAACTTTTATATTGGAGTGTAGTTGACGAACAATGTTGCATTAGTTTCAGGTATACAGCAAAGTGATTCAGTTATACACAGACATGTATTTACTCTTTTTAAAATTCTTTTCCCATTTCTGTTATTACAGAGTATTGAGCAGAGTTCCCTGTACTTTACAGCAGGTCCTTGTTAGTTATCTATTTTCAGTTCAGTTCAGTTCAGTTCAGTTGCTCAGTCGTGTCCGACTCTTTGTCACCCCATGAGTCGCAGCATGCCAGGCCTCCCTGTCCATCACCAACTCCAGGAGTTTACTCAAACTCATGTCTATTTTAGCACCCCCTTTTTCCATTTATTCTGGTAATCTGTATTTTTTTTCTTTTTTAAAAAAGTTTTAATTTTATATTGGAGTATAGCCAGTTAACAATGTGATAGTTCCAGGTGGACGGCAAAGGGACTCAGCCATACAAATATATGTGTCTATTCTAAACTCGCCTCCCGTCCCAGGCTGCCACATATCATCGAGCAGTGTTTCCTGGGCTATACAGTAGGTCCTTGTTGGTTATCCATTTTAAATATAGCAGTGTTCATCCCAAACTCCCTAACAATCCCGTCCCCCGTCTTGCCCCACTCAGTCAGTCAGTTCAGTTCGGTCGCTCAGTCGTGTCCGACTCTTTGCGACCCCATGAATCGCAGCACGCCAGGCCTCCCTGTCCATCACAAACTCCCAGGGTTTACTCAAACCCATGCCCATCGAGTCGGTGATGCTATCCAGCCATCTCATCCTCTGTCGTCCCCTTCTCCTCCTGCCCCCAGTCCCTCCCAGCATCAGGGTCTTTTCCAATGAGTCAACTCTTCACATGAGGTGGCCAAAGTATTGGAGTTTCAGCTTCAGCATCAGTCCTTCCAATGAACACCCAGGACTTATCTCCTTCAGGATGGACTGGATGGATCTCCTTGCAGTCCAAGGGACTTTCAAGTGTCTTCTCCAACACTACAGTTCAAAAGCATCAATTTTTCAGCGCTCAGCTTTCTTCACAGTCCAACTCTCACATCCATACATGACCACTGGAAAAACAATAGCCTTGACCAGACGGACCTTTGTTGGCAAAGTAATGTCTCTGCTTTCTAATATGCTATCTAGGTTGGTCATAACTCTCCTTCCAAGGGGTAAGCGTCTTGTAATTTCATGGCTGCAGTCACCATCTGCAGTGATTTTTGGAGCCCCAAAAAATAAAGTCTGACACTGTTTCCACTGTCTCCCCATCTATTTCCCATGAGGTGATGGGACCAGATGCCATGATCTTAGTTTTCTGAATGTTGAGCTTTAAGCCAACTTTTTCACTCTCCTCTTTCACTTTCATCAAGAGGCTCTTTAGTTCTTCTTCACTTTCTGCCATAAGGGTGGTGTCATCTGCATATCTGAGGTTATTGATATTTCTCCTGGCAATCTTGATTCCAGCTTGTGCATCTTCCAGCCCAGCGTTTCTTATGATGTACTCTGCATATAAGTTAAATAATCAGGGTGACAACATACAGCCTTGACGTACTCCTTTTCCTATTTGGAACCAGTCTGTTGTTCATGTCCAGTTCTAACTGTTGCTTCTTGACCTGCATACAGGTTTCTCAAGAGGCAGGTCAGGTGGTCTGGTATTCCCATCTCTTTAAGAATTTTCCACAGTTTATTGTGATCCACACAGTCGAAGGCTTTGATGTAGTCAATAAAGCAGAAATAGATGTTTTTCTGGAACTCTCGCTTTTTCGATGATCCAGCGGATATTGGCAATTTGATCTCTGGTTTCTCTGCCTTTTCTAAAACCAGCTTGAACATCTGGAAGTTCATGGTTCACGTATTGCTGAAGCCTGGCTTGGAGAATTTTGAGCATTACTTTACTAGCATGTGAGATGAGTGCAATTGTGCGGTAGTTTGAGCATTCTTTGGGATTGCCTTTCTTAGGGATTGGAATGAAAACTGACCTTTTCCAGTCCTGTGGCCACTGATGAGTTTTCCAAATTTGCTGACATATTGAGTGTAGCACTTTCACAGCATCATCTTTCAGGATTTGAAATAGCTCAACTGGAATTCCATCACCTCCACTAGCTTTGTTCGTAGTGATGCTTTCTAAGGCCCACTTGACTTCACATTCCAGGATGTCTGGCTCTAAGTGAGTGATCACACCATTGTGATTATCTGGGTCATGAAGATCTTTTTTGTACAGTTCTTCTGTGTATTCTTGCCAGTTCTTCTTAATATCTTCTGCTTCTGTTAGGTCCATACCATTTCTGTCCTTTATTGAGCCCATTTTTGCATGAAATGTTCCCTTGGTATCTCTAATTTTCTTGAAGAGATCTCTAGTCTTTCCCATTCTGTTGTTTTCCTCTATTGCTTTGCATTGATTGCTGAGGAAGGCTTTCTTATCTCTCCTGGCTATTCTTTGGAACTCTGCATTCAAATGGGAATATCTTTCCTTTTCTCCTTTGTTTTTTGCTTCTCTTCTTTTCACAGCTATTTGTAAGGCCTCCTCAGACAACCATTTTGCCTTTTTGCATTTGTTTTCCATGGGGATGGTCTTGATTCCTGTCTCCTGTACAATGTCACGAACCTCCATCCATAGTTCATCAGGCTCTCTGTCTATCAGATCTAGTCCCTTAAATCTATTTCTCACTTCCACTGTATATTCATAATGGTTAGAATACTAGCAGCCATAAGTTTGTTCTCTAAGTTTGTAAGTCTGTTTCTGTTTTGTGAATAAGTTCATTTGTATCATTCTTTTTTTTAGATTCCCCATTTTTATAAGGGATGTCTGACTTCACTCATATGACAATCTCCAGGCCCATCCATGTTGCTGCAAATGATGTTATTTCATTTTTTCTAATGGCTTGAGTAATATTCCATTGTATTTATGTCTCACATCTTCTTTATCCTGGGAATCTGTATTTTTAACAGGCCTCTCAGGTAACTCTGATGCAACAGTTCTTACCCTGAGAAACTCCAGCATGGGGGTATTGTGAGAGGACAGATTTTGTAGAATTTAAACTTTAAACTTTGTAGAGTCACAGGCAAAGTCCTCTTAAGAGTAAGGTGTTTGGTAATAGAGTTGGGACTTGACAAGTGTGGGAAGGATGTGATTCACTTGGTAAATGAATTTGAGAGGGAGTTGATAGGAAATGAATAAAACCTGGCTAAGGGGTAGTCCCACTGGTGGATGGTGGGAATTTGCAGAGGTGCCCGGCAGATGCCACACATGTGAATCATGAAATGGTAGGTGGAAGAGCAGTCATTCTAAAAATGTACTCCAGCGTCAGAGAAGCCTGACTCTTATTTCTGAGAATTTTCTTATAGTTTTTTTTTTTTTTTTAAAGAAATTATTTACCATCTGGGGAACAAGATCAAGTGGGAGGTAGTTTCATGAATGTAATCCAGTGGTGATATCTATGTGTTGCAGATACCAAGCACAATGATCTTCTGGAATCTAAGGGATGCTTTGCCAACGTAACATCATCTGGCAGAAGGGTCAGCCCCTCCTCTACTGAAACAGGTCTGAGTGTCGGTAAGCCTCTCAGCCCTTGCAGAGGCCTTGTCCACCTAGAGTAAGTAAGGGTCCAGGGAAGAGCCGTAAACATTGGGGTCAATTCTAACCAAGGGACCAACAATCTGAGAGGGAGTGCAACGTGTTTATAAGAGCATGGATTCCGGAGCCAGGCTGGGTTCACATCTCACTCAGTTGGTATCTGTGTGAATTTGGGCAAATTACTTCACCTCCCTGGGCCTCAGCTTTCTTATCTGCAAAATGGAGAGAGGGTAATACTTCAGGAGATTGTTGTGAGGATGAAATGAGGTAATACATATAAAGTGATTAGAAGACTCCTTGGCATAAAACACAGACTGTGCAAGGGCTGGCTATTATGAAGGTGAAATTAAACTACGTATTTTTGGGAATACAAATATATACACACAGGTGGTAAACCTTATAAAAATATTCATTTATGTCATTTTTGTTTTTGGCTGCATTGTGTCTTAGTTGTGGCAATTGGATGTTCCTTGTGGCGTGTGGGCTTGGTTGCCCCAGGGTGTGTGGGATCTTAGTTTCCTGACCAGGGACCAAACCTGTGTTCCCTGCATTGGAAGGCAGGTTCTTAACCCCTGGACCACCAAGGAAGTTCTGGTGGTAAACTCTTAAAGAACAGCAAAGAAATGGTTACCATGACAGTCAAGAGTCAGGATTATGGTTACCTCTCTGGGAAAGGGACACAGATGGTTTCTGGGGAGTGGGAGGAAAGGGCTGGCCATGCGTTATTTCTTGTCTTGAATGTTGGCTTTATAAGTATTTGTAACACTGTGCTGTTTTATATACTTTGCTCTGTTTGATTTCTTATGATACAAAGTCTTAAAAAGCTTTTTCTAACAGTTTTTGTTGTAATGAAGGTAAATTAGTGGTTTCCATGGTGGCTCAGTGGTGAAGAATCCTCCTGTTAATGCAAGGGACATGGGTTCAATCCCTGGTCCAGAAAGAGCCTACATACCAGGGAGCGACTAAACCCTTGCACTCCAACTGCTGAGTCCATGTGCCCTAGAGCCCGGGAACTGCAAGGACTGAGCCCTCGAGCCTGTGCTGAGAAACAAGAGAAGTCACCTCAGTGAAGAAGCCACAGCTGGAGAAAAGCCTGTGTCGCAGCGAATACCCAGCACAGCCATAAACACATAATTAAATTAAAAAATAAAGTTATTTAAGTTCATTATAGGAATTTTGAAAATATAAAAAACAGTATAAAAAACAACCACCACGGTAATCTCATCACTTAGAGAATTGGTGTTAACGTTTTTTATATGCATGAAAGAAAAATCTATTTCTAATGCATGGAAATATGTAATTATTTTTCACAGTTAAGATCCTATTATACTACTTTTTTGCAAAACCTGGTTTTTCCAACTCTGCATTTACCCGCTCTTTCACAGTCACCTGTTTATCTGTCCATGTCCTCTTCCCCTTGACCCTAAGCTCCTGAGAGCAGGGACTCTTTGGATCCCCAGTGTCTAGAGCAATGCTTGCCCCAAAATGTACTCAGATACGTGTTTGTCGAGTGAAACAAGTTGGTGGATAGTCCTAAAGTTCTTTTGGAATGTTTCCTTTATCTTGGCAATGTTTTCTACGCAGTTAATTCAGCAAACACAAATATATAAAAAGTATTTAGGAGAGCCATATATCACCCAGTGTCAAAGTTATCATACATTTGGAACTGGGAGGGTGGACTCTGAGTTGTTGGCTTTTTTGCTTTATCTGCACACTATGGAAGTTCAAAGACATTAGTATGGGACTGTTTACTTAAAACTGAAGTCGGGCTATGCAAGACTGTGAGTTATGGACCCAGGGTTCTTTATGATTTTTAGGCAACATAGTCCAGAGTTAACCTGCAGATCCAGCTCGGCCCCTCTCTAGAATGTGCTTTGTGAGTTTCTTTGAGGGCTCATTTCCTTTGTAAATGGAAATGATGCTACTGGCCCCACCTATAGTAACAGGATTTTTTTGTCAGCAGCAAACAAAATGATCAACATGAAGTTGGTTTGAAATGATTCCAATATCAGGGTAATATAATATTATGAAAAAAGATTCTATGACTTGATAACAGATAACTCTACCTGAAAGCATTGTCCAAGGCCATCTATCAAATGCTAGGCCACTAAGACCAGAAGTGATGGCTTTTTCTGTTGATGCCCACAATAGCTCATTGCAGGCATTTTTAACTGCCAGGAAGTTCTGTACTAAACATAGTGCTCTGTTATTATAGCCATTTCAGTCGAGGCTTGTTTTTGATTATTTCTTTCTCTTTTCTTTATACTGATTGATTTTTTATTTCCATTTAATGATTTTATTGAACATGCATTTTTTGGTAGCAGTTTTAGTTGAAGCATAATTCATATACCATGTAATTCACCAGTTTAATAATACAACCATTATCACAGTCAATTTTAGGACATTTTTATTGCCTCCTTAAAGAAACCTGTCACCGTCATGTCCCCATCCCTCCAGCCCTGGATAACCATTAATTTTATCTCTGTGGATTTCCCTGTTCTGGATATTTCGTATAAATGGAGTCACCAATATATGGTCTTTGTGCCTGGCTTCTTTTATTCAGCCTAATGTTTAGGTGTATGCCAGGAGTAGAATTTCTGGGTTATATGATAATTCTATATTTAACTTTTGAACACCAAACTGCCTTTAAGCATGCATCTTTGGAATATATTTCAATCCCCTCAAATTGTGAATAAATAAATTATATGCTCATGGGCTTTTAGTGAAGAGTAGTCCTAGTTTTCATACATGAGGGCAATTCTGGTGTAAGAGATGTAAGATCAGGTTGTAACTTCCAATTTAAGCACATTGACATTTTCATCCTTCTGCTTCCTTTCCAGCCCTGCTGCAGAGTTGGATCTGAAATCCTCCTCCTCACATTCTGATCACTCCTCTGAAACTTCATTGCCTGAAGTCCAAAAGGATAAATATCCCCAGGAATTCAGCCTGCTCAAGTTGCAGACAAGTGAGTAGATCATAGGTCCTCTTCCATATACCACCATGCCCAGGGTCTTTGCAGAAGGCTGCCATACTGTTGGGTGCCATTCACAGAAGACCCACTAGGTGCCTGGCACTCAACATACTTCCTCTCTAATTCTCACAACTCTGCGGGGCAGCTACTGTTATATGTTTTGCAAAAATAATGCCTTATAAACATAAAAGTACTATAATAAAATATTAAAATAATAAAGAAACATGTAGAGTATGAAAACCCCTTCCCCAATATTTTCTAATCATCCCCCTATTCTGCTCCATAGTTGTGAAGAGCTTGATATCTATTCTTCGAGAATTTTGAAATGTAAATGTATATGTATTTGAAGTATATTTGTATGTGTATAAACATATATATGTTTAATATATATATATTTATGGATTGTAATATACCACAATATTTTCACTGATAGAAAATAGTACACAGATTATTTTCAAAGTATTGTTTTCACTCAAAGTATAAATAGATCATGGATCCTTTCTGTGTCAATACATATAGACCTGTGTGGCTAATACAGACCTACCTGTTTTACACAGAAGGAAACTGAAGCTGGAGAGATTCAGTCACCCACACAAGCACACATAGTTAGGAAGTGAAGGGATGGGATTAGAACTCAAATATGCCTGCCTCCAAAGCCTCTGGTCCTTCACGGCCACCAAGGAGACAAGAGTTTCTTAAGCAACCCTAGAGCTGTAAGCTGTAGGAGATCTTTTACCGTTTAAAATCACTTGAGCAGTTTTATAGGAAAAGGGTCGGATGAAGAAACAGAGGCACTGAGAAGTCCAGTAGCTAGCCTGAGGTCTCAGAGCAGCCTTTCTCCTTGGTCCTAATCACATCGCATCTCTCTGGGTTTCTGTAGCCTGTGCATGTGCCATCTGGTTAAGATGCCATGGGTGTTCCAGCCCTTCCCCTGATGGGCTTTCTATTCCTACACATTTATTAGAGTGAAGATTGGCTCACAGATGCTTGTAAAACTCTCTGAGCTTCCTATCCCATACATCACTTTCAACCATAAAACTGGCTTTATTTTTGAAAGGGAAGGTAAAAAGGAAACAAAGAGCCCTCTTAGATAGCTTTCTCTCTACTTCCCTTCTTTTGTGCCTAGTCCCATAGAGGTTAACACTGCCCCTGATGTAGAATTACGGAACTACACACATTGATACAGGTCGTGTAGCCAGATAGAGCTGGGGGTGGGGGTGGGGCTTCACACTATTTTGTTATCCAGCTACACTGTGAGGCTGGGAGCAGTGCTGATGGAAGCATTTCTGATGTCTTGCAGAAGATGGGCAGCGTCCTGAGTGGACATTTTATCCAAGGTTTAGCAGCAACATCCACACCTACCATGTTGGAAAGCAGTGTTTCTTTAACGGGGTCTTCCTCGGCAATAGGAGGTCTCTGTCAGAGAGGATCGTGGACAAGAGCCTTGGGAGAAAGAAATATGGTAACATTTTCCTCCTGAATTTTCATTGTGCAATGCCCCAGAATACTCGTGAGTTGTCATTCCGGTGGCCCAGCATTGTGTGGCTGGGGCAGACCTAGGGGGTCACTGTGTCATCCAGGTGCAGCCAGGAAAATAGGAAAGACAAGGGGGTGGTTGGCAGGCTGCACTTTCTGGCAAAGAATTCACACCATATGCTGATCCACATTTTTGTTTTTCTCTGAGTTTCATAAAATGCTAATGTGATATTTAAGTCATCAGATAAGTTGTCTCGGATACTTATTAATAGAAACCTCCATTGAAGTCCGAGGAAAAGAATTCATGTTTCAATTAGATGCTGCTTGTCACATGCATTTAAATCATATTTTCGATTCTTTACAAGGAAAACATCCTGTAAACCTTAGCTTCAGTGTGTGTTGTTGTTTTGTAGCTGATTTAATGAAAGGTAGATGTGATGAGGAAGTGTATATATGTATCTCCTCAGCTGGTGATTTGGTGAGTTCTCTGTTCCAACTTAGCCATCATAAGTTTATTGAAAGACCCTAAAGAGTTTCTGAATACCAAGGGACCATTTATGGCACACACTTCTAAGAAATACCTGTATAGGAGTCAGCAAGTGCTTCAGGGAAGAATAAGATTGCTGTTGTAGGAAAATAGGGCTTCCCTGGTAGCTCAGTTGGTAAAGAATCTGCGTGCAATGCAGGAGACCCCAGTTCAATTCCTGGGAAGATCCGCTGGAGAAGGTATATGCCACCCACTCCAGTATTGTTGGCTTTCCCTGGTGGCTCAGCTGGTAAAGAATCCGCCTGCAGTGTGGGAGACCTGGGTTTGATCCCTGGGTTGGGAAGAGCCCCTGGAGAATGAAAAGGCTACCCACTCCAGTATACAAAGAGAAAGAAATGGAAACTTCTCGGTTTTCTTTTGAGTTTTAAAATAGACTTTTAAACTCACAGCAGAGACAAGTAGTTTTGAAAACCAAGGCTTTTCCTTGGGTAGTTGTTATTTACTTGCTAAGTCATGTCAAACTCTTGTCCAGCCCTATGGACTGTAGCTCTCCAGGCTTCTCTGTCCATGGGATTTTTTAGGCAAGAATACTGGAATGGGTTGCCATTTCCTCCTCCAGGGCATCTTCTTGACCCAGGGATTGAACCCATGTCTCCTGTATTGGCAGGTGGATTCTTTACCACTGAGCCCCCAGGGAAGCCCTTGCATGGATAGAGAATACCCCAAAAGCCAGACTAGAGGAGGTGAGAAAGTAGTCACTGATACGGGGACTTTGAGGAGTTCTGTGTCCTACCCAACTTCTGAGATCAAAATCTAGTGGCTGAGGGGGCGTGAGTCTAGTTGGGGCTTCTGCCTCACAGGGTGGCTGGGGGAAGACCTTGAGCTTCCAGGTGAAGTGGCATCTCTCCTGACTGTGCGCAGACAATGATGATCTGGGCAATGTTTGGGGAGAAAGCCCCCTGAGGGTCTCATCCATCCAGGAGACGTGGATGAATAGTAGCATTTCTGTGCCCTATAAAGACTGTGGAGCTTAGGACAGAGAGAAAGAGAGAGAGAGAGAGCAAGCGAGCAAGCCAGGAGAGCTGTTGGTACAGCTGGAATGCCTGGAGGCCGCCGTAGGGTGCCCTGTCAACCACCAAGCCAGGGGTCATATGGGAATAAATGCGTGTTTCACCTGATGCATGGCAGACAGGGATGGCTTCAGAGGATCAGACTAGATGGCCCATTTTAGCAGACAACAGAAATAGATGCCAGCTCTCAGAAAGCAGCAGGTACCTGTGTGGTTTGCAGATGGTGACCCAGGACTCAGAGCCTTCTCATAGATCCTGATGTCATGTAATCCTGCTGTGCACATTCTAACTTCTCACTCCTGAGATGCAATCCTAGGGAGGAACAGCAAGGATTCATTAAACTGGTTTAAATCTGGAACAATTGAGAAAAACCAAGAAGGGACTAAGTTTAGCTGTCTATTACTTAGGCATGCTTTTGGCCACAAGTAAGAGAAAAATCAAATTATCAAAGACTCAAATTGTAAGATATCTTTAAAGTAATTAACAAGAAGCTTTGGTATCTAGGTGACATATATGGTCTGGTTGTCCAATGATGTCATCAAAGTTACAGGCTCATTTTGGATTTTTTGATGTATTACCATTCTTCGTAATTTTGAATTTTTTTGTCTTGATGCTTGTCCCCTTATAGTTACAAGATAATTGTTATAATTCTAAGCATCATATTTGTATTAAAGACATAAAAAAGGAAAATCTGCTGTTGCCTTCCCCTTTTAGAAGGAAGGAAAGTTTTCCCATATGGTCCTTGGGAGACTTCTTTGTCTCACTGGCCAGAACAGGGACAACTGCAAGTATATATTAAAAGTAGACGACGAGGGCTTCCTTGGTGGCTCAGTGGTAAAGAATCCGCCTACTAATGCAGGAGACATGGGTTCCATCCCTGGCCTGGGAAGATCCCACATGCTGCAGAGCAACTAAGCAGCTAAGCCTGTGTGCCACAGCTATTGAGCTCTAGAGCCCAGGAGCTGAAACAACAGAAGCCCGAGCATTGCAGCTAGAGAAAAGCCCGAGCAGCAACCAAGACCCAGCACAGCCAAAAAGTAAAGTAAATGAGGGACTTCCCTGATGGTCCAGTTTCTAAGACTCAGTGTTCCCAAAGCAGGGGCCCGGGTTCAATCCCTGGTCAGGAAACTAGATCCCACATGCTGCAAAAAAGATTGAAGATTCCCAAGTGCCACGGCCAAGACCTGGCCCAGCTAAATAAATACAAATATGTAAAAAAACTTTCAAAATAAATAAAAATTTTAAAAGGAGTCCTGTTTGTTGGGTGTAGGATTGCGCAAGGCAGTCTTGCAGGCCAGGATTATTTTCTTAGGAGATGCATCTGGTGTTGGAGGTGCATGTTTAAATGACCATCCCGTACCAGCCTGACTCCCTGTGAACTCATGTGGTTAGTTTCTTGCTCCTGGGGCATTGGAAGGGGCTGGGTCGGGTGTCAGAGCATGGGCTGAAGTAAGTAGTGTTTACTCAGCATCAGTAGACTTTTTCCTGACTCCTCTTCACCAGGAAGGCCACCTCCCACTGCTGCACCACCTCCGTCTATTTTTTTTTAATTAATTATTTTATTTTTGGCTTGCTGGGTCTTTGTTGCTGCACGAGCTTTTCCCCAGTTTCAGTGAGAAGGGGCTACTCTCTAGTTGCAGTGCACGGGCTTCTCATTCTGGTGGCTTTTCATGTGGAGCACGGCTCTAGGGCTTCAGTAGTTGTGGCACATGGGCTCAGCAGTTGCGGCCCCCAGCCTCTAGAGCACAGGCTCAATAGTTAGGGCACACGGGCTTAGTTGCTCCACAGCATGTGGAATCTCCCTGGACCACAGATCGAACCCATGTCCCCTGCATTGGTAGGCAGATTTTATCCACTGCGCCACCAGGGAAACCCCTGTCCTAGTCTTTGAGTCAGAAGGAGGAGCCAGGACCCTTTTTAGTTGAGATCCAATCAGAGAGGCAGAGCCCCAGTTAAAATCACCTCTAATCCCTGAGGAATTCAGGGATTCAAAATACACTAATGCTTAGGAATGAAAAGATTTCAAGGCAGAGTTTATGCTCATCATTGCAGATAACTTTTGATTCATCATTCATTTTAAACCAAACCATTCCATCCAAACCTAAGTTATTGTTCTTTCCCAGGGTAAAGTAATCATAACACCTTTAAAAAAATGTCTTAAACATAGGCTCACACTTTAAAAAAGTTTTTTAATCTGTTTTTTAAATTTATTTTTTACTTTTACTTTATTTCAGGCTCACACTTTTCATCTCCTCAAGGTGAAACAGTCATAAACAGAGCATTTAAGACATCTATATGTACCTAATGATAAAACACTAAATTATCCTATTTCCATTGTCATGTCAATACTAAGAGCAAATCTGTGGACTATTTTCAGCTCTTTTTATGATTTTGTTTTTAAACACCATTCACAGTTCTTGACCCCAGGAATGGAATCCCAAAGTTAACTCCAGGAGATAATCCATATATGTATCCAGAACAGAGTAAAGGCTTCCATAAAGCAGGATCAACTCTCCCGCCAGTGAATTTTTCAATGTAAGTGTATGTTAATACTAGCATTATTTAGTGAAATTTAAAGGAATTGTATTTCTCTCTGCTACATATAAATTATATTTTGCAAGGGGCGAATCTCAACAAGACATAGTTGGTGAAAATTTCTAAAAAAAGTCCACGTCTATTTCCTTAGTGTATGTATATATATGTATGTGTGTAATTGAGATCATACACAGGATCTTGACTACAAAAAGGTGGTTGCTAATTTTGTTCCTATTATTACTACCACACATATGAAGGCTTCAATTTTCATTCTGAATCACATTGTTGGTTAGTAGGGTTGACTTACACTTGGAAGTAAGCATTGACAAGAAAGGGAGGGTCGTTAAGTTAAAAGAAAAATAGTTGGTGTAGTACATTAAAAATATTTTAGAAAATTAATCATGTCCCAAAGAAAACAAAACCACTAATTTGAATACATGCGCCCCAATATTTATAGCAGCAATTATTTACAATAGCCAAGATATGGAAACAACCTCAGCAAATGAATAGATAAACAAGATGTTTATATATATATATAATATATATATGTGTGTGTTATATATATGTACATATATATATATATACAATGGAGTGATACTCCACCATAAAAAGTGAAATTTTGTCATTTGCAACAACATGGATAAACTTGGAGGTATTATGCTTAGTGAAATAAGTCAAATTATAGAAAGACAAATACTGTATGATATCACTTATATATGGAATCTAAAAAGTAAAACAAACTAAAAAGTAAATATAACAAAACAGAAAGACTCACAGATATAGAGAAGAAACTAATGGTGACTAGTAGGGAGAGGGTATTGGGGAGGGGCAAGATACAGGTGGGGACTGAGAGATACAAACTACTATGTTTAAAATAAATAAGCTACAAGAATATAAACTACAGGGACTATAACCAATATTTTATAATAACTACAAATGGAGTATAACCTTTAATAATCATATATCACTATGTATCCACTTTAAACATATTGTAAATCAACTATATACCTCAATAAAAATTAATCATGTTTGTTTTAATGATGTTTACAAAAAGCGATAAAAAAAATACTAAGAATTATGGCCCTTAATGGTTTTGAAGTCTATACATGGCAATTAAAACAATAAAATAAGACACTGTATTGAACACAGTGAAGTATTGATATCTTTGCCATAGAAGCCATACCAATCTGATGGTTGTCTTTTCTGATTTTCAGAGTGCCTTATGAAAAGAAATTTGATACGTTTATTCCACTTGAGCCTCTTCCACAAATCCCCAAGTGAGTTATCTCAACATATTCCATATTATCCCATCTTTATGAGCACATCAATTATTTATTTTCTCCTATGGAGGAGCTCATAGACACCTGAGGCATAGGGACCTTTTGAATCCTGGTAGTTGGGTGAGGCAGTTTGAATGGAGGGTTTATGGTTTTGAAGGTCAAGTGTCTGTGGAGTCTAGCCACTTGGCTGCTTATATCTTTAGTAGATATGATTAACAGACTGCCAGATGCCACGTGTTATTCTACCATGAGGGATTTTATGTGGAGAAACAGTCAGGGTCCCTGCTTTCCAAAACACAAGAGTTTGTTGGGAAAGAAAAGACATATACTTAAATAAGTGCAGCCAGGGAGGATGGTTAAGAGTTTGAAGAGGCATAGAGTAAGCTAGTATTTCTGTATTTGAGGAAAGTATCATTCCTCTGATCTTTTCTTTTTAAAAAATATTGTTTTTATTTATTTGGCTGTGCTGAATCTTTTAGTTACAGCACGTGGGATCTTTAGTTGCTACATGCAAACTCTTAGTTCCAGCCTGTGAAATCTAGTTCCCTGACCAGGGGTTGAACCTGGGTTCCCCTGCATTGGGAATGTGGAGTCCCAGCCACTGGACCACCAGGGAAGTTCTCATTCTTCTGATCTAATAGTTTAGCTCTGCTCCATTCTGAACCAAAATATTTTGATATGTAGGTTATTTTTATTTTTTGAAGAATTCTGTCGTTCCCACTGATAGTTCCCTTTTGACTAAAGAATTCCTTAATAGGGAGATTTTCTAGGTAGGAGAGCTTTTTGGCTTTTATTTTGTAATTCATTCTTACTTGTATTACCTTGTGATCAGAAAATATTGTTTTTATTATTTTTATCTTATGGAATTATCATAGTTTTCTTGTGAGCTAATATACGTTCAGTTTTGAGACTCTTTCCGTATGAATTTTAAAGTGCATTCTAGGGACTTTCCTGGTGGTCCACTGGTTAAGAATCCACCTTGCAATGTAGGAGATGTGGGGTTGATGTCTGGTTGGGGAACTGGTAAGATCCCACGTAATGTGGAGCAGCTAAGCCCATGAGCTGCAACTAAGACTCAATTCAGCCAAATAAATAAATAAGTAAATATATATTTTTAAAAAGGAAAGTACATTCTATTTTATCAGGATGCAAATTTAGATACATACCCAGAAGATTTATCTTATTGTTTATTGTTTAGTCCCTATTTTTTCTTACCCATTTTTGTCCACTTGACCGCTCGTTTGGTCTCCTTGGACTAAGAGTTGGTGTGTTAAAATGTCCAAATATTAGTGTGTTTCTGTCTTTATTACTAGTAGCCTTTAGCACTGCAAAAATATCTTTCTTTTTTCTCACTTAATGCATTTTGTCCTGTGTTATACTAGCCAGATATTAAGATTACAACCCTTACTTTGTTTTGTTTGCATTTGACTAATATGCTTTTGCCCATTCTTAGACTTTCAAATTACTGTGTTTTATGTCTTTCTCTCCGAAATAGAACTGGATTTTTCTCTGTGAGTCAATTTGAAAAGTAGTTTCTCTAAGAGGTGATTTAGGGTCACTTGCATTTATTGATTTGACAGACTTGATTTAAATTCTGTCAGAATACTTTGTTACATGTGTTATGTATATTATATTTACCCTGAGTCTTTCACTGTTTTATTTCAACAAAAGTTAAAAAATTATTTCTTTGGATGTTTAGGAATGCTTGTGTTTTTTGTTCTACTGGTTCTTTATGCTGATATCTTCCTATATTGCTTTTTGCCCTGATTTTTTTAGCTGGGCTTCTAGTGGGTTGGCCAAAAAGTTTGTTTGGATTTTTATATAAGATGTTATGAAAAACCTGAACAAACTTTTTGGCCAACCCAATATTATTGTGTTGTCAGCTTTAAATGATATCCCATCTATTCCTACATGTGGTAATCCTCCTCTGTCTTCTTACAGGGACTTCCTTACCTTCAGCAGGTTTATCAGGGTGTTTTCTCAATCATAATGCATTTCTCCCCCCAAATATGAAAATTCTAGCAGCCAAAAAATGAAAGCATTCTTCATCTTCCTGCTCTGACTCATCCCAGGAGTCAGACTTCCTAAGGCCTCTTGGATCACACACAGCACAGCTCAGCATATGCTCTTTCAAATCTCAACAGACCTGGGAGGATGCCCGGTATCTGTATTAGCTGAGGTCCCAGCAGAAAGCAGAAGGCAAACTTTGCTGGGATTCTGAAGACAGTTTAATGAAAGGACTGTTTACCAATGAGTGAGCAGGTTGTGGGAACTCACATGGGAGGGTGAAGCACCCAGGGACTCCCACCAGTGGGAAGCTGTTACTAACGTCTAGGTCTGAACAGCAGGAGAAGGGCTCATGGTTCACAGAGCAGTGAGAGAATGGAGAAGGGCTGCTCTAAAGGCACTGTGGCCGTGGAGAATACAGCCGCTCCAGAACTGGGGTACCTCAGGAGACAGGGTGGGAGTCAAGGAACTCAGTAAGACACATCTCAGTCTCTGTCTTTGCACCTTCTGAACTCCTGTGGGTGCTTCCTACTAGCCAAGCCCAACTCAAAGGTGGGAGCAGGGAGGAGTCAAGCTGATGCAGGCTACCGGGTTCAGATTCCTGGGCAGAGAGGGACACAAAAGAGACATGGGTTTGGGGCAGGGACAGTGACGACAACTAATATGACAGGTTTTTAAAAAATATTTATTTATTTGGCTACATCAGGTCTTAGTTGTGGCATGCAAAATCTTTTATTGCGGAGCTCAAGCTTCTCTCTAGTTATGGCACATGGCTTCCAGAGCATGCAGGCTCAGTAGTTGAGGCTCACTAGCTTAGTTGCAAGGCATAAGGGATCTTAGTTCTCTGACTTGGATTAGCCCTCGTCCTTTGTATTGGAAGACAGATTCTTAACCATTGGACCACCAGGGAAGTCCCAATATGGTGCTTGATGTTGACACCTGGTCTCTAGAATTGGAGGCCTTCTTACTTTTGGAGGATGGAGTACCTTGTCTCCTGAAGGTGTTTGCAAATTTGCATCAGGCGGACTCAAACGGTGTTGTTTTCTTCCCACAGCTTGCCTTTCTGGGTGAAGGACAAGGCCAACATGCTGAAGAGCGAGATAAGAGAAGTCGAAGAGCTTGACAACTGGCAGCCAGCGATCTCCTTGCTACACAGTTTGCTACCTGCTGGTGGGTCAAAGGACTTTCAAAAAATAGCATAACAACTGGAGGCAACCCCGGAAGAGCAGGCTTGAGGTGGCCCCTGGGCAGATGTCACGGCTGTGGGTTGCTGTCAAGTATATGTTCGAGAACTGTTGGTCTTGTGATGGAGCACAGCCTTTAACTGTGCCTCTATCCACAGGTTCTTTCGACTTTCCAAGACAGTCCTGAACAGAAACAGGTCCAGGAAGCAGGCACTGACTGGCCCCTGGAGAGCCTTTTCCTGTTGATTGCTTCTGTTAGTGCAACTGTTCTAAATCAAATGTTTGACTTGGATGCAAAATCACTGTGGTTTGCCTTTTTAAACGTTGTTATTATTTTTTGGCTGCGCCGCGCCATTTGTGGGATCTTAGTTCCCCGACCAGAGACTGAACTCCGGATCTCGGCAGTGAAAGCTCGGAGTTCTAACCACTGGACCACCAGGGAATTCCTTTCACTTGTATTTTGAAAACTTTACTGATAGAAAAGTTTTGAGAATCGTACAACAAACATCTACATGTTCTTCACTTAGAATCTACAGTAGTTAACGTTTGTCCAAAGGCATACACACTCTTTTTCTCATATTATTACTATTGTTATTTTGCTCAGTTATCTGAGAGTGAATAACAGGCATCATATCTCTTTACTCCTACATACCTATTATACTTCAGAATGGTCAATGGTAATTGACTTCTTAGTACTTCTCCTAAGGTCAAGGGTAATCTGGTGGTTCACAAGAACCAGCTAACAGTGCAGGGGTGACATCTGGGAGTAGCCTCTGAGTGCAGGGCACCCAAGTCCTGGGCCAAGCCCCTGAGAAGAGCAAGGCGTTGCCTCCATGGAGTCTTTGGACTCATTCCTTCTCCCTTGACCAGACTCACTCCTCTCTCCCTTGACTCATCCCTTCTCCCTTTGGTCCCCTGCCTTGGCCCTCTCACATCTTTTTGTCCTGAGACCTTTCTTCCCATTTGGGCCTGAAATGCACTAAAGGCACCCCCCGGCCCCATCACCCCTTGTAGTTAGAAGTTCTGATGCTGATTTAGCGCATCTACTGGCCAAGTTCGAGTGGACTCTGGGGAAACACTGGGAGCCCACTTGGGATGTCTTGTGTTCTTCCAACACCAGGGAGCTCCACAGGGGTTATGGCCTGAGCCTCCCCGGGGTGTGGGGTGGCCACTACTGACTTGAGGCTCCCAAATCTGGACTTTGTAAGAAATCCATGAAAACTAAACATTTTGTGGTGCACATGGAGAGACCCAGCCTCATATCAAATAAGAAGCCCCAAATCCCAATGGCTTGTTTTCTGAAGAAATGTGTCTGAGTCCAGCAAATACAGAGAGGGTGTGGGGGCAGCTTCTAGCGGTGATGGTGTGAGCATGGGTGTGACCATCTGCCTAGAAATGTGTTCTCTTGGCTGAGCGGAGCGTGGGCTGGAGAAAAAAAGCTAGGGTTCTCTTGGAAAGAGAGGACAGAAGGAAGGTATGGGGCATAATTATGCTAAAAATCACTGACTGTCTATTTGAAATTCAAATTTAACTGGGAACTCTGTATTTTTATTTGCTCTATCTGGAAACACAGAACAGAGGTGGCACATAGGAGAGGAACTGGAGATGAAAATGGCAAGGCTCTGGGATGACTTGGATACGAGTGGGAGAAAAGTATGAGAGAAGGGAAAGTGGCAACAGGTGGTGCTGTTGCCAGGGCAACATGTGGTGTCCAGACCATATAGTGTCTTCGCTCACCTAGAGAAAGATGCTCTCTTGATGGACACGGTCTCGTGGATGCACTACTTCACAAACTAGATTTCAGCCTCCATTTGTCCCTTATGCGATGAACCACTAACCTAACCATACATGCCAGCCCTGTGCTATCCCCTGAAATAAGGAATACTGGAGAAGTGTAGGTTTTCTAGAGGGAGCTCAATTTTTTTTTTTTTTTTGGCTCCACCATGCAGCTGAAGAGGAACTAAAAAGCTGCTTGATGAAAGTGAAAGAGAGTGAAAAAGTTGGCTTAAAGCTTAACATTCAGAAAACTAAGATCATGGCATCTGGTCCCATCACTTCATGGCAAATAGATGGGGAAACAGTGGAAACAGTGACTGACTTTATTTTTTTGGGCTCCAAAATCACTGCAGATGGTGATTGCAGCCATGAAATTAAAAGACGCTTACTCCTTGGAAGGAAAGTTATGACCAACCAGATAGCATATTAAAAAGCAGAGACATTACTTTGCCAACAAAGGACTAGATAGTCAAGGCTATGGTTTTTCCAGTGGTCATGTATGGATGTGAGAGTTGGACTATAGGGAAAGCTGAGCACCGAAGAATTAATGCTTTTGAATTGTGGTATTGGAGAAGACTCTTGAAAGTCCCCTGGACTGCAAGGAGATCCAACCAGTCCATCCTAAAGGAGATCAGTCCTGGTTGTTCATTGGCAGGACTGATGCTGAAGCTGAAGCTCCAATACTTTGGCCACCTCATGTGAAGCGTTGACTCATTGGAAAATACCCTGATGCTGGGAGGGATTGGGGGCAGGAGGAGAAGGGGACAACAGAGGATGAGATGGCTGGATGGCATCACTGACTCGATGGACATGAGTTTGAGTAAACTCCAGGAGTTGGTGATGGACAGGGAGGCCTGGCGTGCTGCGATTCATGGGGTCGCAAAGAGTCGGACATGACTGAGTGACTGAACTGAATTGAACTGACCATGCAGCTTGTGGGATCTTAGTTCCTGGATTAAACCCAGGCGCTTGGCAGTGAAAGCACAGAGTCCGAACCACTGGACCACCAGGACTTTCACAGGAGCTCAATCTTTGGAAGTTGAATTTGAGAAACCTGTGACACATCCAAGTGGAACTGTTCAGGATGTAACTGGGCAGGTGAGTTTGGGATCTGGTATATAAGTGTGGGAAAAAAAAATCAGTCTCCTGTGAGAAATGTAAATCTGAAGCACCAGGGCATCCCAGGGCACCCCAGAAATAACGATCATGAAGATGAGTGAGAAAAAAATTACAAGCTACAACTGATACACCACAAGGGAGTATTGGGCTAGGTGAAACTCAAGCCAATTTAGATGATTAACCATGGTTAACATTATGGTATGGATTACTAGCATTTAGGATGCATGGAATTCCATTTTGTAGTAACTGGATGCCCAGGGAGGAGCTTATGGGTGGCAATCTGGTAGATGGAGGGCAGGACTGGAGGACCTGTCTTGAAATTATATGTGCAAAGCATCAGAGTATTTCTACTTAAATTCCATATCCTTATTTGGGGAGATGATGAAGATGATGAGGGTGGCTACCCCTAGCCCCTTGCCATGCCTTGGGGTTGTCACAGGCTTTGACCCTAATTTTCACCCTTTCTTGCACAGTTTCTTGATGGTTAAAAAAAGGGATATTAGAATTTCACTGGGACATGCATGCATTCAAGGGTGTGTTGGGGAACACTTAATAGGGCTTCTCTGTCCTGTTGGGCAGGTTGTACAACACATGTCCGTAAGGGGGTGCAGTTTGTGTCGCGGACATGGGTGATCTAATTTTCTTAGAGTAAGTGTCCTGTTCTTCGAACATCAGTAGTTTGTTGACAGTTTTCCACCAGGTGTCAATTAAAGTGCCTGCAGGAAGGGGCACCTTTTTCTAGTTGGTAAAAAGCTGACATAGAGGGTAAAGGTGGTCCTGAGTGGGAAGGAGAAGGCTCTTGGGATGTTAGATCTGGAATGGCTTTTGAGAGAGGATAGGTTCAACTCTGCATAAGCTAGGAACCTGGCTTATAAATAACAGAAACCCAACTCTAACTGGCTAAAGCCAAAAGGGGAAGTAATCATTAGAACTCAAGGACAGGGATGCACCAAGGACTAAGGAACAGGTTGCATCCAGGAACAGCGGCACAGCCAAGACCTAACTCTGTCTTTCTATACTCTCCTCTCTGCTTCTCTCAATGCACCTGGGACCCACTTTCCTCCCTTCTTCCTCTACATTGTACAAAACATGGTGGCAGACAACTCCAGGGTGTCACATGTTAGAGATTCATTGGCTAGCAGAGAGACCCGCCTCTTCTAGGTTTCAGTGTCGGAATTCCTGGGGAGGAGACTTAACTGGCTCAGCTTTGATCAGCCCAATTGGCCAATGTGTGTGTGACAGAGAGACAAACTATGACGACGGCAACCGAGTGGATGTTGAGGCTGGGGTGGGGAGGAAGTAATGGTCACGCATCCGACAGAAGAGCACTGCAAACAGAGGTCCTGAGATAGAAAATGGTTTGTCACCAGTCACACAGCCAGCTGACAGCAGAGACAGGAATGGACTGACATCTTACACGACAAACGGCAAAGTCTGTGTGTTCTTCATAATCTGACACTGTGTCCTCTTAATAAAGTAGTGATTTTATTAATACAAGTTTCCATTTCATGGCAAAAATATATATAATCAGAAAGTTCTGTAGCTTTTTCAGAAGAGGCAAAGGGGAAAATGAATAAATACAAAGAGAAAGAAGTTAGTTAGATACGTAGGGTGTATCCCAGTCCCCTGAATATTTACGTCCCTTCCAGGACTAGCTCCAAAGAGATGTTTTTCAATGGAGAAGGAAACCAAGTGAGGTGGAATCGCAGTTTAGCAATCCCTATCTCACTGGGTTTTTGGTCTCAACTAATTTGCCCGTCAGATTTATGAGGTATGAACTGTCAACTCCACTTTTCAAATGAGGATACTGAGATTCAGTATGATTATTACTGACGAAGGAACCAAGATTTCAACCCCGATCAAGTTGGCCTAATATCAGCGCCTATCAACGGTAGCTCTCTGCTATTAATATTAATCCACGTAGACTGAAGAGCAATAAATGGAAAACTCTGACATGACCGTTTCTGGGATAACCTCTGATTACCTGGGCTTGCGCTTCTCGCAATAACAGTTGCCATTTTTGTGAGCACTTCTTATGCATCAGATACTACGATGGGTTTACGATCTCATTTAATCCTTGTTAGTTGCTCAGTCGTGTGCCACGCTGCGACCCCATGGACTATACCCCTCCAGGCTCCTCTGTCTATGGAATTCTCCAGGCAAGAATACTGGAGTGGGTGGCCATTTCCTTCTCCAGAGGATCTTTTCCATTCAGGGATAGAACCCGGGTCTTCCGCATTACAGGCAGATTCTTTTACCATCTGAGCCTCCAAGGAAACCCTTATTTAATCCTTAGGACAACTCTATGAAGTTGGCACTATTATTATCTCCATTTTGCAGGTTAGGAAATTTAGATTTAAATAAGCTATTGTCTTTCCATGAATATTCTTTGAATAAATTCCTGGTCGTTGAATGCTTAATAAAGTGGTAAATTAATAAATTACCAACGCTATTTTTAGACCAGCTGAGCTTAAACTCTACAGGCGAGACGTTCCTATTCTCTGCCACGACGTGACGTCACGACTAATCCCAGGACTACATTCCCAGCCAAGAGCCAACGCCGACATCTCGCGAAAACAGTGGTTTCTTCCAACCTATCTTGGGCATGCGCGCGGCTTCGAGTCCTTTGGCTAGAGTGGTTTGATGGTTTTCTGTCAGTCTTCCTAGAGTGGAGCTTTACCATCGAGGTACTTATTTCCTTCCAGTCACTCCAGTTCTCGCGAGACTTGCTACTCCTGCTCTTTCCTCACCCCGCCCCCGCGCTTGCGCAGAGCTCTTCAAAGCAGAAGGTCGCGCTTGGAGGAAGTGGCGGCTTTGGGTCCCGTGGCCGCCGCGCCGTTACTACTTCTCGGACGCTCCGCTCGGCCGTTTGCCGAGACACCCCGCCGCCAAGATGCCTCGAATTATGATCAAGGGGGGCGTGTGGAGGAATACCGAGGTAAGTCCTCTTTTCCCGCCGCCCGCTGCCCTCCGCCCCTCCGGCTGCGGGTGCGCACGCGCGCAGAGGTCCGGGAGGCGGGGAGGATGCCTTCAGGGTCTGCGTGGGGGGCGGTGCGGGGCATTTACCCTGTGCCTGGTCCTCAGTTATCTGACCATCTCAAGGACAGGGACCGTGATTTAACCGCTTGATTACCTGCTAGGCATTCGTTAGGCCCTCAGTGAACATTTGTTGAACTGACGCGCCCTCCGCCGTGGTGAACTCACAATGGGAGGGGGGCACAGGACAATCGCGATAGTCGGTCTTCTAAGCTCCCCACCCCCACCCCCGGTTCCTCATCCTAGGCACCGCGACTCTCTTTGCTATTCAAAAATGAAGAGGTGCTGTGGCCACAACTTTGTTCTTTCCTTCCTTGCAGAGGGGAAACAGTTTGAGTGCCAGGTCCTAAATACCCGGTTGTATCCGCGTCCCCGCGGTAATCTGTTACCGCGGCGTAACTTGTCCGCCCTCCCGTCACCCAAGGTCTGTCTCTTCCGCTTCATCTTGGATAGTAGCCAGATAGGCCTACCATAGTCTCTTTGCTTCCAGAAATGTAGTGGATCGTGCCATTGGTGAACCAAAGAACAGTAGAGGACTAAAATAGAAACAAGGTTTTAGTGCAGTTTCTGTTTATAGTGCACTGAACTTGTCAGTTTCCCTAGCACACTCTGTCTTTTTACATATTTCACCTTCTTGGAGTATCCTTCTCCTGCTTGGCATCTTTCTGACCTTCCTTCAAAAACAGTTCAGAAACTCTTCTGGAATTTTTGCCTGGTCATCTGGTTAAAAGTAGTTGCACCCGCAGTGGTCCCTGGACACCTGTTTCATCCATGTGTTATGGTTTGCTTTTGTGTTTTTTGTTTTGCAAGCATCACATCCTGTGTGATGCTGTGATTGTTAACCTCTCAGAGACTCAGTTTTCTAATGGGGATGATAATAATACTTATCTCTCAGAATTAAATGAGTCACTACATTTGGAATATTTAGAACAGAGTCTGGCACATAGTAATCTTTCATAAAATAATAGCTGCTGTTTCTTTTCCCCAGTAGGCAGCACTGCAAGTGGCCAGGATCAAATCTCCTTATCTTTAGAACCTGAGACAGAGCCAAACAAAGTTTGCTTGGGAAATTTTGCTGAATGGATCTAGTAGGGTAGATAACTGTAGTATATACTTAGTTGAAGATGTGATTAAGTATAGCAGTACTGCCACAAAGTTAGAAATTAAGTCAGTGAGAACCTTGCCTCACAGCTTGCACAGAGGGGACCAGGCTGTTTCAGTTGGAGAAGAGATGACTTCTGAGGGAGAGACAGATGTACCAAATCAAGTAACAGCAGGATTCTGATGCTGTGGCCAAAGCCCTGCAAGTCTTTGAGTCTCAGATGTTAGGGGTGTGGAGTGGCACGGAGTGGCTCACATATGAGGCATATAGCTCAAGTTCATTGTGGGGAAAAAAGCCTAAAAGTAAAATGCCTTGAGTGCATTCATCTATGGCTCTGATTCCCTGATGTCTGTGGTTTAGCCTGACCGGCTCCCTTGGGATTGGCAAATTCCTTATTGGAATGGGTGCCCTGGTGAAATAGTATCTAGAGACTGGGGGAAATTAGAGGCAGAGTTGACTGGTGACTTAGGGGAGAAATACTTAATTCTTAGGTTAGAGCTGAGATGTGGATTCTTAGGTCAGAGTGGGGGCTGTGGAACTGGAGAGAAAATGCTGTTCATAAATTGGGAAGCCTGAATTGGAAATTGGATTCACTTGAGTCTTAACTTTTTGAGGGCTGGGTGTGTCCTGTTTTATCCTGTTTTCCCAAGTGTTGATACACAAGACCTGATACAAGGCTGGTGTTCGGGCAGTGTTTTTTGAGTGAATGAGTAAATGAATGAACCATAATCTTTTTAAGAGACTAACATCCACACATTGGAGAATCCTTTTTAAAATCTCTGTCAAGTAGGATTTCTCACATTGGGCTGTACCCATTCCCAATTTTTGGATGGTATTGGGGGAGGGGTTGTGTGTAAGGGAGGGTAGGATGGCCTTCTAAGGGAGTTCTTAATTTCTTTCTTTTCGTTGATTCCGGGTTGCTGTTTTTTTAAATTTTTATTATTGTAATTAAGTTTTATACTTTGGTTTTAAATTTAGGATATATGTGCGTGTTTATATCTCTTTCTCCCTAGCACAACCCAGTTAGAGTTAATTTAAATCTTGTCTTTTCTCACTTGGAGTTTTGTGAATGAATACATTGTTCTCCTTTGAAAAATTTTAGGATGAAATTCTGAAAGCAGCGGTGATGAAATATGGGAAAAACCAGTGGTCTAGGATTGCCTCACTGCTGCATAGAAAGTCAGCAAAGCAGTGCAAAGCCAGATGGTATGTATCAGCTAATGAGTGGAAAACACAAAATGACCTTCATTATGATGAGGAAAATGTCATTTCTTTGAACCTTACCAAAGAAAAGCAGGCATTGTGATGTAACAGAAAGTAGGGAGAGGGAGTTGGGAATTTCAGTGTTAAGAATTAGCTGTCTTTTGCTTCCTTTGTGGTCTTAGGCAAGCCATTTTCTGTCCCCTCTCTCCTTCCATTATTGTCCTCCAGTGGTCGGACACTTGGCCCTAACTCATGGAGATGAGAGGCTCAAATGAGTTAATGTTTGAGAATGCTTTGTGAAGCATGAAATAAAACTAATTTTGGGTACAGATGGACCCCAGCTTATAAAAGGATTGTATTTCAAAAGTTTGTAAGTTTATTGTTTTAGAACTTAATTTCCCAAAAACATAAATGAGAAATGTTTGTTATTTTTCTAGGGTAGCTTTCAGTAGTTGAGTTTCCTCATTAATGGTTGAAACATTACATATTTGGTTCCCCAGACTATAATGTACCCCAACATTATATATGTGGTTAAAGGGCAGTGGACACATTAAGTTCTTTACATGTGTTTTTGGCATGAGTGATCTGGCCCCCGCAATGACCCATGTGGTACTGGGATCATATTTTGGATTGTATAAGGGACCTAATTTCCTAGGCACCTGAGTAGGGGAAAGGATCAGAACGTAGAGATTGGCCTACAATGAGGAAGATGGTCCTCAGCCTGTGTAAGTGGTTCTGATTTCTGCTTCTCTTAGGTGGAGCTAAGCTCCTACCCCCATGTTTGGTAAGGCTTATATATGGTTTGCAGGCTTCTCCAGCTAAGAAGACTGGATGGAAAAGCTGGGTCAGGTGGGGCATTAGGAAAGACAGTTATGACAATAGTGGTTTTACTTAAACTCACCACACAAAAACATACAGTGTTGAAAACTGTTTAGTGAGTATAAGTCAGATGCTTCAGAAATAAGCCAAGGTGTAAGAAATCAAAACATGAGAAAGTACGATAAAAACTGGAAGCACTATGAAAATATGAGGTAGTTTTATCTTATTTGCAAATAATTTCGATACCTCTAATAAAGTATAAGGTGAATGACAGCAGTTGATAGTTGAGAAGGAAGGCATATTATCATGTTTCAGTCAGGTTACCTTTTTAAAGCATTACTAACTTTGCATAATTAAAATATAGTAGAATTTAGTGAAATAGAGTATTTGGAATGGGATAAGTTTAATAGGGAATAGTCTGTTGTAAAAAAGAACATTTTTTGTGATTGAAGGATGAGAGCTTGCATTTTTCAAATGCTAGAAGTTAGTATGTCTAAAATGTAAATATTCATGCTGGGTGACTGATTAAAGTATGAGATGATGTCTTTTAAATAGGTATGAGTGGCTGGATCCAAGCATTAAGAAAACAGAGTGGTCCAGAGAAGAAGAGGAAAAACTCCTGCACTTGGCCAAGTTGATGCCGACTCAGTGGAGGACCATTGCTCCAATCATTGGCAGAACAGCTGCCCAGTGTTTAGAACACTATGAATTTCTTCTGTAAGTGAACCTCTAAAAATGGTACTAAAATGTGTGTATATCTTCTGAATGAGGCTGAATAAACTTTTAGCATTTTCTATCTTTAAACATTAGTTGGAGATCTGAATAAAGCCAGAGGCACTAAAGCTGTTGGATAGTACATTCCAGATCAAGATTATGTCTCCAGTTATATACTTTTTAAAAGAATAATTTAAACATATTACACAAATCATACATGTTCATAGAAATTAGGGGGAAAAAATAAAAAAGCAAATAAAAATCACCCGTAATTACACTGCTGAGAGTTAACCATTGGAACACATTAGTTGTTCCACTAAAAGCTTTTTTGTGTAGCTCTACTGCATTTGTGATTTAGGAAACATCTTTGATGCTATTTGATGGTGAGTGGAACCACTGAAATTAGAAATTTAAAACCATCTCTTGTAGGTGAAGCAATAAAGAAATGCTTTATTTTGTTAATGCTCATCCATTGGATTTTTGAAAGAAAGAATGCTAGCACTAGGGAACCTGGTATTTCTAAGACTGAATGGTGTGGTGGTGTGATTGATTACTCTGGGTTCATTTCTAGGGATAAAGCTGCCCAGAGAGACAATGAAGAGGAAACAACAGATGATCCACGAAAGCTTAAGCCTGGAGAAATAGATCCAAATCCAGAAACAAAGCCAGCACGGCCTGATCCGATTGACATGGATGAGGGTAAGTGTACTTTTGTGAGGAATTTATTTCTTTGGTAACCATAGACTCCTCAGGCTTTCTTTTACCTCTGAGTTCTTTTCCAAACTTCTTTGACTTTTTAGAACTGAGGTTCTGTCTGCAGTTGTTACTCTAAGTCTCTTTCCAAATGCGTCCAGCCTTCTGTTGTAGGGTAATTGCTTTTTTTGCATGCTGTCCCTTTATCTTTTAATGTTTCAGTTCACTTAGTTAAGCAGTGTGATATTCCTGGACGTTTTCTGGTGGCTAGAGGTAAGCTCTTTAGGACTCTGTTGTCTTTCCTTTTCTGAGGAATGAGAAGTCTGGATTTGGGGTCCAGTGCTCCTATTAACTACTTCAGACAAGTAGTTTGAGTTTCGTGAAAAGGCAGCTCTGTAGTACCATGAGGGAGACTTATGATGCCTTTTTGAGACATTGAATCAGGAATCAGAGGAACTAGACTTTAGCTTAGTGCCATATCTGCCAAGTATTAAGCTCTTTGACTTTGGGTAAGTCATATAATCTCTCTGAACTTTGATTCTGTTTCCTGTCAGATGTAGAGTAATAGTGTCTGTCTTACTTCACAGGGCTGTTGTGAGCATTCCAGTGAATATTTGTTGAGTTTTTAATGTAAAAACTTGAAGGTGGTGGTTCCCAAAGGCATACTGGGGCTGGGCTGGCTGCATCACTGTCAAATGGTGAACATTAAAAAATACAGGTACCAGGGCCTCCCCAGGAGATCTGACTCAGTAAACTGGGGAAGGGGAATGGAGGGTAGGGTAATCCTGGAATCTGAGATTTTCGTTTTTTAAAGTTCACTTGTGATTTCATTGGACACCCTTGTATAGGAATTGCTCCAAGTTATCAGTAATGAACTGTATTCTACTCTGGGAAACTATGGAAAATGTACTGGAGAAGAGAAATAGTTCTGAGCGAGAAAAATCAAGGAAAAATGATACTGAAGATTATCAGTCCCCTTAAAATTAAGTAATAGCTTTTCCCCTTAAAATTAAATAATAGCTTTTATAATATTTCACAGTTTGTGCTGTACCAGATAGTTGATGATAGTAGAGGGCATAATAATTATAGCCATTGTTCAGTGAATATTTGCTGGATGCTTTGCCTACTTCATTTTGGTTAGTTCATCTCAACATCTCTGTGAAGTAGGAATTCCTGTTTTGTAAATGGTGAGATGTTGTTATCTCAGAGTCACATAACTAGTGAGTCATGGACATGATTTTTAACTTAGATACCTCTGGCTTCAAAACCCAAGCTGTTTCCTTTATGCTGCACCATATAATGATTATATTGATGGGTTTTCTCATCTTAAGCACTAGGGTACATCTCTCACCTTGCTTCTGTTGGAGAAGAAGTTAATTTTCTATTTTTGCAGATGAATTGGAGATGCTTTCTGAAGCTAGAGCCCGCCTGGCTAATACTCAGGGAAAGAAAGCCAAGAGGAAAGCAAGAGAGAAACAGCTGGAAGAAGCAAGGTATGGTTGCTTCCATCCATAGTTGACCACTTAGTCTGTGCATCCTTAGGTCTGGTAAAACTTCATCAGCCCTGTTTGGTGAATGACAATTAGAGTTGTCTCATTCCAGTTTTGGTAATACTGCTTAACTTCCTTATTGCTTTGGAAAAATCTTTTGTATATCTTTCTTAACCATTTCAGAGTAGTTATAGAAAAAATGCATTTAAAATCAGTTATTTTTACTTTTGACTGCTCTGGGTCTTCATTGCTGCGAGGGCTTTTCTCTAGTTGTGGTAAGTGGGGGCTTCTTTAGTTGCAGCGCACAGGCTTCTCATTGCAGTGGCTTCTCTTGTTGGGGAACACTGGCTCTAGGGCGTGTGGGCTTCAGTAGTTGCGGCTGCCGGACTCCAAAGCACAGGCTCAGTACTTGTGGCGCATGGGCTTAGTTGCTCCGTGGCATGTGGAGTCCTACTGGACCAGGGATCATACCTGTGTCTCCTACATTGGCAGGCAGATTCTTTACTAGTGAGCCACCGGGGAAGCCCCAAAATACATGTTTAAAAGGAATTTTGTAAGACATGGCAGAAGTAATGCCCAGGTATAGACGTACGTATGTGTCTTGGTGTGGTGTATTCTGTTAGCGTAGGAGATCTTCATTTGTTGTAGCCATCTTGCTGTCAGATGGCTGGAGGACACACTGGGCTCCGTGCCTTTGGCATGACTGCCATTAGTTACTCTCGTTGATTAGTGTTGGGAAGGCACCGGCTGTGAAATAGGAAGCCCGTCTGAACTTGGGAGTAAATGAGCCTTGAACCACGTTTTAGGCTGTTATAGAAATTTTTATTTAAAAAATGAGTGAAATTAAATACTGCCCTCTGCTCAAGGTTTTCTCCACTTTCCTCTTCTTTTTGGTTAGATCCATATCCATTATTGACTTCATTCCTAATGGTCTAGAAGCCAGGATGAAGTGGGTAAAGGGGAAAACCTGAACTTTATGAAAGCTTATTAGATTTTGGAATTCAGGCTTTGAAGTAACCTCCCCAGCCTCCATAACTGCCTTTTTGGTCCTTAAGCTGAGAAGTATTTCCTGACCTGATGACTAGCATTGTGCTGATGGTTTCCTCGGTCATGATCGTGAAATATCAGGTCCTGGGATGAAGGATTCTTTCTTGCCAGAGGATGCTTTCCAGAGCTGACCAAGCACTAGCCCAGAAGAGTTACTTATGACGGGAGTGTGATTGACCTGGGACAGTGAACAGACACTAAGAGGAGGTACTACATTTTCTGCCCAGTCTCAGTCACCTTTCTATTTTGCTTACTGTTTAAGGTTGAGTAATGTGAGTAAGGTTAAAAAAAATTGATTTTCCATTTTTGTCCATGGTGGTTTGGGGACTCAGTGTTTTGAGCCTTTTAACCATGTGAGTTCGACCACCATGTGAGTTGGATCACCTTGTGAATTTTTCCCCTGGACAACCAGCGAAGGGTCCCCCACGCCCATCCACTCTTGTGACCGCTTGTTCACTTGTTAGTGACTAGCAGGCAGGGTTATTTTAGGGAAGTCTGTTCTTCCCTTTCCTCCCCCAGAAATGTGAAGCCTTTGATGTTGTTCTTCGTGGGGGCAGTCTTGGGTGTGGCCATAGCCGCCTGGGGATGAGGTGATTTTGGCCAGACTTGCTTTGACATCCTTTTCCCTGGGTACACCCAGCTGTTAGACTCTGCTGACTACCAGCTTATTGCTGTATTGGTTTCAGCAATGTCTTGAGGCATAAATTGCTCCACAAACTGATCCAAAGAAACTTTGGCTCCTTTGAAGGGATAGTTTCTGAGGTCAGTGTTTGATATTTGTTCTCATCCCAGGAAGGCTTCTCCCACTTTTCGAAAGGGATTGATTCTGGCAGACTATAGTCGGCCTGCAGTTTAGCTGTATCTCCAAAGAATCTATCAGATATCTGTTGCCTTTTCATCACAACTTCTACTGTTTTTGAGAGTGCCCTGAGGCCTGAGCCTCTCCATCTCCTGTTGCAAATGAAAGTCACTTTCTTTGGGGAGAGCTTGGAATTCTCTATTCTGTCCCATAGGCTCTGATGTACTTGTTCCTGCGTGACACCCCACTTCAGAAGCTGAGTGCTCAGTGTCGGGGGTGGGGTGGGCAGCCGCCCCAGAGCTCCTTGGCTTGCCTCCCCTCGCGTGGAGCCCTCATGCCACAGGCCTAGCAAGGACTCCTGGGGCTCCAGTGTCCTCAGCAGCACTGTGCCCGAGGCAGAGCCTCTGGGCGGGAGGAAGCCTGTCCTTCTCAGTGACTGTGTCTGGACTTGGCCTCTGCAGTGCTTCCCTGGAGGCGGGATGAGAAATGCTGAGGTCCTGCCTCTCGGAATGAAAGCCAAGGAGCTGGAGGGGAGAGAGAGCCCTGTGTTCATGTCTGTACCAGTGTGGAGTGGAGTGTCTGTCTCCCTGAGCTGGGAGCTGGAGGGCGGGAAGAGAAGAGGAAGTGGGTCTTGATTCTAATACAACAGGCTCTCAGTTTTCTTATCAAATTTTTGTAGATTTTCTTGAATAAATGTTTCTTCATTTGCTGTATCTCCTTTAGGATCCTTTCCAAAATTATGTCAGTTTTGCTGGGGAATGAGTCTGTGAAATTGCTCCTAAAAATTGTTTCATAACTTGATTTTTCCCGTTTAATATTGTGAATAACTTTTCTAATCATTAAATCATTAACATTATCGCATCTCGAGAAAGTGCAAAGGATAAAGTAAAAATTAAGTGAAATTCCAGCCTCCTGTGATTATCACTGTTACTCTTTGGGTGGACATCCTTCATATCTTCCATGTTGCTCCATAGCATGTAACCTTTGTAACGTTTTTTTTTTTTAACCAGCAGTGTGTCTTGAGCATCTTTTCATGTCAGAGTAAATTTACAAATTTCTTAGAGATTATTTAGAGGCTGTATAATATTCTGTCTTATTGCTATGTTATAAATTATCTTGACTAATTTCTTATCGTTAGATGTTTAGGTTGTGTCTATCCACTTTCTGAACAGTACTTGATTAACAGTCTTGTAGGTAATGCCTTGTTCATGTCTGTATTTCCTTAGGCTGAACACTGAAGAGTGAAATTGCTGGGTTAAAAAATGTAAAAAACTTAAGAGTTTTTTTTTTTTTTTTAAACTTAAGAGTTTTAATGTGTATTTCTAAATTCTTTTGGCGGAAAGCTATACCACTGTACTTTTCATTACCAGTGTAGGAGGCTGTCCGTTTTTTGCACCTTTGCCATTAAAACAAAATAAAAACTGAATGCTGTTTATTAGATAGGAAAGTGTTAGTCACTTAGTTGTGTCCAACTCTTTTTGACCCTGGACTGTAGCTGGCCAGGCTCCTCTGTGTATAGAATTCTCCAGCTAAAAATACTGGAATGGGTTGCTGTGCCCTCCTCCAGGGGATCTTCCCGACTGGGATGTGGTCTCCTGCATTGCAGGTAGGTTCTCTACCGTCTGAGCCACCAGGAAAGCCCCAGCTGAACCTCCAGTACTTTGACCACCTGATGCAAAGAGCCAATTCTTCAGAAAAGACCCTGATGCTAGGAAAAATTGAGGGCAGGAGGAGAAGACAACAGAGGATGAGATGGTTGGGTGGCATCACTGACTCAATGGACATGAGTTTGAGCAAATTCCGGGAGATGGTGAAGGATAGGGAAGCCTGATATGCTGCAGTTCGTGGGGTGGCAAAGAGTGCGTTATGCCTTAGTGACTGAACAACAATTTATTAGGTATGCAGAAATGGTATGGTACTTGATTTAATTTGTGATTGTTTAATTTTTAAAGTACACTTTGTCATTTTCAGTTCAGTTCAGTCACTCAGTCATGTCCGACTCTTTGCGACCCCATGAACCACAGCACACCAGGCCTCCCTGTCCATCACCAACTCCTGGAGTCCACCCAAACCCATGTCCATTGAGTCAGTGATGCCATCCAACCATCTCATCCTCTGTCGTCCCTTTCTCCTCCTGCCCTCAATCTTTCTCAGCATCAGGGTCTTTTCAAATGAATCAGCTCGTTGCCTCAGGTGGCCAAAGTATTGGAGTTTCAGCTTCAGCATCAGTCCTTCCAATGAACACCTAGGACTGATCTCCTTTAGCATGGACTGGTTGGATCTCCTTGCAGTCCAAGGGACTCTCAAGAGTCTTCTCCAATACCACAATTCAAAAGCTTCAATTCTTCTGCGCTCAGCTTTCTTTATAGTCCAACTCTCACATCCATACATGACCATTGGAAAAACCATAACCTTGACTAGACGGACCTTTGTTGGCAAAGTAGTCTCTGCTTTTTAATATGCTATCTGGTTGGTCATAACTCTCCTTCCAAGGAGTAAGCGTCTTTTAATTTCATGGCTGCAATCACCATCTGCAGTGATTTTGGAGCCCAAAAAAATAAAGTCAGCCACTGTTTCCACTGTTGCCCCATCTATTTGCCATGAAGTGATGGGACCAGATGCCATGATCTTAGTTTTCTGAATGTTAAGCTTTAAGCCAACTTTTTCACTCTCCTCTTTCATTTTCATCAAGAAGCTCTTTAGTTCTTCTTCACTTTTAAGGGTGGTGTCATTTGCATATCTGAGGTTATTGATATTTCTCCTGGCAATCTTAATTCCAGCTTGTGCTTCTTCCAGCCCAGCGTTTCTTATGATGTACTCTGCATATAAGTTAAATAAGCAGGGTGACAATACACATCCTTGATGTACGCCTTTTCCTATTTGGAACCAGTCTGTTGTTCCATGTCCAGTTCTAACTGTTGCTTCCTGACCTGCATACAGGTTTCTCAAGAGGCAGGTCAGGTGGTCTGGTATTCCCATCTCCTTCAGAATTTTCCAGTTTATTGTGATCCAAACAGTCAAAGACTTTGGCATAGTCAATAAAGCAGAAATAGATGTTTTTCTGGAACTCTTGCTTTTTTGATGATCCAGCGGATGTTGGCTATTTGATCTCTGGTTCCTCTGCCTTTTCTAAAACCAGCTTGAACATCTGGAAGTTCATGGTTCACGTATTGCTGAAGCCTGGCTTGGACAATTTTAAGCATCACTTTACTAGCGTGTGAGATGAGTGCAATTGTGTGGTAGTTTGAGCATTTGTCATTTTAGCTGTTTGCATTGTTTCCTTAGTGAACTGTCTTTCCTTCTGCTTTTTTCTTTTGAGATGCATTTAAAAAAACTTGCCTGGATTCTTTATATCTAACCATTCCTAATACTAATTGCAAATTTTCTTCCTACTATTTACCTTTTGACACTGTTTTATTTAAAAATGGTGCTACAGAGATACAAAATTTAAAATTCAAAACTGTTGATTTTTTTCTTTGCCCATCATTTCATTGATATTAAGTGAGTATATTCCCACCCAGAGATTAGATACATATTTACTTATAGTTCCTTCTGGTTTTTCTCTTTGCTCTAGTATATATGTGTTCCTTTAAATCAGAACTGGAGTTGATTTTGGTGCATGGTGTGAGGTGAGGATTTAAGTAAATATTTCTTCCCCAAATGACTGGGCAGCTTTCTTAACTCTGTTGGATGAGCCATCCCTTCCCCATGGTGTATGATTTTCAAGGTGATCTTGTGTTCTTTTTCTTCAGGCGTCTTGCTGCCCTCCAAAAGAGAAGAGAACTTCGAGCAGCCGGCATAGAAATTCAGAAGAAAAGAAAAAAGAAAAGAGGAGTTGATTATAATGCTGAAATTCCATTTGAAAAAAAGCCTGCTCTAGGTTTTTATGATACTTCTGAGGAAAACTACCAGACTCTTGATGCTGATTTCAGAAAGTTAAGACAACAGGATCTTGATGGGGAGCTGAGATCGTAAGTTGCCTTTCTGGTTTTGTAAATGGAAAAGTATAGTAGGAATTTTATGGAGGGCCAGATATTATCCTTGTCAGAGCCAGATTTTTCTTAGTCAGCACAATGTGACTTACGTAATGCTTTTGCTTATTTAATGGATTCACCTTTCTGAGAAAACCGGTGACCCTGGCTGTGATGTTTTTAGCACAGAATACTGTTTGCATTTCTTGAAATGTCAGCCCTTGGCTGTTAGTGAACTGTCAACTCACTGAGTCACAGACTTAACATTTGGTAACAGGTTAGTTATTTCACTAATGGCCTGAAGGAATATGTCAAAAATCTGGTCTGCTTTTTTTTTTCTTAGTGAAAATTTTATCTTGTTTTTCTTAAAATGAAATTAAAAGGAAGAAATGACCATTACCAGTTCATTCTTAAATCTTTTCATCTAATGGGGTCAATATGTATTTTTATCAGAATGTCTTAGGATGCAAAGGATTTTGCTTATTTATAGGGATTTTTAGAGTTTCTTTAAATCTTATATCTGAATGTTGTGGAAAAAACCTCCTATGCTTATCAAAGATTTTTAGTTTTCCACTCCCTCAGTGGCCTTCTATATTTCTGTTGACATGAATTGTTAGTAAACAACAGATGTCAGCCAGTGTGGATCGGCATTTTCTTGAATGTACTCCGTTGTATTTGTTTTTCAGATTAGCACCTTGTTTTAGGTAGCCTCTACAGATAAAAAAATGGAAGAAGAAAAAGTCATTTGGATGGAGTACACTAGATAGAGGAGAAGGGTGACATGCAGAGGGGAAGGGAGCATTCCTGGTCCTTTAGAAAATGACCTTGAGTTTGGCACTACACCCTAACAACTCTCTGATGTCATTTGTCAGAACTTAACTATCCTTTAAAAAAAAATGGTGTCAAACAATCGAAGATTAGTTTTAAAGGGAAATTTAAAACCAATGTTTTAATTTTGTTCCCTTCGTTTGTTTCCCTTTTTGTATACTTTATCATTTTCCTATGTACAAACACATATTTTTGTATGAATGTAGTCATGATACAGGAGTAGTTTTATGGTTTTCTTTTCACATTATATGTAACATTTTGCTTATCATCGTAGTCTTTATAATTACATAGTTTTAATATTTAGTACTTAAATTACTTAGTGTATCTTATTTTCTTAATAATTCTATTGCTATTCTGTATTCCTCTTGAACATAGTAGTTAAGTAATATATAGGAAAAGGAAACAGCTTAATGTATATAGTTTTGTCTATTTATTAGTACTTTTCTTAAGAAGGGATTATTTTGTTCAGAGTATATGACTGTTTATATAGCTTTTAACATTATTGCCTATAAGTAACTTTGAAAAATTTGTTCTCCACCTTGATCCGTGACAGTGAAAAAGAAGGACGAGATAGAAAAAAAGACAAGCAGCATTTGAAAAGGAAAAAAGAATCTGATTTACCATCAGCTATTCTTCAAACTAGTGGTGTTTCTGAATTTACTAAAAAGAGGAGCAAACTAGTACTTCCTGCCCCTCAGGTAATGTGATGAAAGTAGGTTTTTCATTGTGTGAACTCACATGCGTTTATACATTTTCTCAGCAAATGTTTGCAGGTCTGTGTGCCAGGCTTTCTTTTAGGTGCTTGGTACCCCTAAGAAATATTAGGCCTTGAACGTCTCATAATCTGGTTTAGTAATTAATTGTCAGCTCTTAGCAATTTGTCAGTAGACTGGGGCTTCAGGCCTGTTTTTTTGTAGCTGGTGATGGTGGTATCTGGCCTTGTGGACTTCAGGTGACTGTCTTTTAGGGGATGTTTGGTTGTGTCATTTTTCTCTTTTTGAGACAGTAACTGTGAGAATCAATGTGAGAGTTGTGGAGAAGAAAAAATTCATTCAGTTCATTGTAGGCTCTGTTCCTGTGGCTGAATTGTGGTTGGTCAGAAACATGGGGATTTTGGATAAGCTTCTCTTGCATTCCGATGAGTACAGCTCTGTAGAATTGGAACAGTTTAATGGAGCAGAGGGATGGATTTAGGAGGTTTGAACAGCTTCTTTAGCCAAATGAATGCCCTGGCTGCATTAATATAAAATTCTTGGGTATAAACATAAAATAGTTTTGTCAGATGCTATCACTTGTAGTGGTGATATTTCTTCAATTGGAATTTTGCCTGTAACTTTTTGTTTTGTTTTGTTTTGTTTTTTAGTTCTTAGGATATTTGTTTTGGTAAAATCACAGAGATAACACCTTTTGATTTTCTTAGGGATTTTTGTGGCTCAGTGGACTCTGTGTGATATTTTAATTCATTTTTAGTATGCCCCCCCAATTGATAAATGGTTTTGTACAAACACTATTAATTTATGGTCTTTTGTTTCAAGAGAATTTCAGTATGGAAATAGAAGAATACAGTTTGATACTGTATCATGTATGGAATTTCCCCCCTACTTTATATAGGGAACACTTAAAAAAACTATTAATATTATGGAAATTTTCAAACCCACACATAAAGAGTAGTACAGTGAACCTCTGTGTACTCAGCAGTTCATCTTTCTAGAATGTGGATATTCTAAGCTGTAGTATTCTCTGGTTAAATACTGCTACTATGATAACTGTTATCTTCAGATTTCAGATGCAGAACTCCAAGAAGTTGTAAAAGTAGGCCAAGCGAGTGAAATTGCGCGTCAGACTGCCGAGGAGTCTGGCATAACAAACTCCGCTTCCAGCACTCTCTTGTCTGAGTACAATGTCACCAACAACAGCATTGCTCTGAGAACACCACGGACGCCAGCTTCCCAGGACAGAATTCTGCAGGTAGGCTGCCATATGGTAGAATGAGCCTTTCACTTTGTTTCCTGTCCTTAAAAGTAGTATAAAGGAGAAGACTAAAAAGTTTGGTTTTGTGTCTCTTAGTGTAAGCAGTTTGAAACAGTCCTGAATGCATAGCTGCTAGAGATTTCCATGATAGGAAAGCTAAATCTTGTCAGTAAAGCACAGCATTTAAAAATTACACATTGCCTAGCAGTCCTGGAAAAAAAATCAGATGTGTGTAGTTAGTAATTTTATTTATTTGGCTGTGCTTGGTCCTAGTTGCAGCACACAGGATCTTTCATTGCAGCACACCGATTTGCTAGTTGAGTCTCGTGGGCTCCGTAATTGGGGTGAGTGGGCTTGCTTGCTCTGTGGCACATGGGATCATAGTTCCCCCAACCAGGAATTTAATCTGTGTACTCTGCATTGCAAGGTGAATTCTTAACCACTGGGCCACCAGGAGAGTTCCCTGTAGTCAGTAATTTTTTTTTTACAGTAATTTTTAAAACTTCCTTGTGATTCTGTACTTAGCATGGCATAGATGGCCTTTAGTACTGTTTCCCTTGCTCCTTAACATACAGGGTGTACAGCTCTCTGTGTTCCTAGGGTGTCAGCATGCCAGGCAATAGACAGGCCTAACAGAATACTATTGAGTCTTTCAGCGCTCCTTACATCTCAGTTTTCTGAGTCAAATATAATCTTAAAGTCTTGATTCAGGAGTCAAAATAGTCCTATAAGGCTTTGTAAGAAAACAGTGCCCCTCACTGCCTGCTTTCTAGAGTTATCAGTGACAGCTCTTTGTTTTCACCTCTGTAATGCTAAGACACTTGTTTCATGTTGGTTTTATTTTCAGTTTAAAGCATTTTTTTTCCACTTAGAATTTGAACATTTGGCGCTCTCATGCCCTCTGCCTCTACTGTGCATCCACACTCTTTCCATTTTCCCATCTTCCATTGTAGTTAATCATAATTTTGGTTAGCTCTATACTTATGGTTTACCTTATGACTATGTGGGGCTTCCCTCGTGGCTCATATAAAGAATCTGCCTGGAATGCAGGAGACTCAGATTCCATCCCTGGCCAGGAAGATCCCCTGGAGGAGGGCATAGCAACCCTTTCCAGGATTCTTGCCTGGAGAACCCCATGGACAGAGGAGTCTGGCAGGATACAGTCCATGGGGTTGCAGAGAGTCAGACGTGACTGAGCAACTTTCACACTCACTTGTGACTGTGTAAACTGCATTCACTGCTGACCTACAAAGTGCCTTATAATTATTCCACTGCATAGTATTTTGTTTTTCTTTGGATTAATACTTGTTTTACTTAGTTGCTAAGATTTTTGATTACTTGGCACAAATTCATTTCTGGATCTGGACTTTATTAACTGTCAGTCTCCTGTAATCTGGTCAGATTTTAGGTATTCTTATCTCTTTCAGCACTTGAAGTCTTTCCCAGAATTTCTGAATGTTCTCGTCTGGACTGATCACTCCTTAGATTTTGTTTATGGCTTGTTCTCTTGCCATAGTGACAGTTCCTTCACTGTCACCCTGGAAAGTTTTCCCTTGGGTCTCCTCTTTCCTTTCTCCCATGTCTCTCGCTTTCTTGGTTGGCTCCCTTTTAGTGAGGCATATCTGTCGGTAGCTTTCTGGGGAAGATTTCATGGGACATGGAATTTTTAAGTCTTGAATATCTGCAGATCACTGTTTTACTCTCTTATTTGATTGATCGTACAGCTGGGTATAGAATTCCAGATTGAAAGGGCTTTTGTTTACAACTTTGAAGGCACCGTTCCAGGGTCTTCTGACTTGTACTGTTAAGGTTAATAGAAAACCTGGTTTTTTCCTTCCTCTGGAAGCTTATATGACCTCTTTTTCACATGCATATTTCTTGATGTGGCTTTATTTTTAACCACTGTACTAGGTACTTGGTGAGTCTTTTCATTCTGTAGACTCATGATCTTCAATTCTGGGAAGTTATTTCGAAAATTAAAAAAATTTGCTCCCCTTCATTGCTTTATTTCGCTATTCCTCTCTGATTTTCTGTCTTAATTGACTTTTTTGATTCGTTGCTAGGAGATTTTCTGAATTTTACCTTCATACAATTTTAAAATTTCTACTGTCATATTTTAAATTTCTGAACTCTCTCTCTTTTTTTTAATTAGACTTGTGTTATGCATGCTAAGTCGCTTCAGTTGTGTCTGACTCTTTGCAACCCCATGGACTGTATAGCCCACCAGGCTCCTCTGTCCATGGAATTTACCAGGCAGGAATAGTGGAGTGGGTTGCCATTTCCTTCTCCAGGGAGTCTTCTTAACCCAGGGATAGAACCCATATCTCCTGCATTGCAGGCAGTTTCTTTACTGTCTGAGGCACCAGGGAAGCACATATGTGTGTGTGTGTGTGTGTGTGTGCGTGTATATATATATAAAAATATATATATTTTTTAAGATGCAGTTTATCCTTTTATAATGTACAGTTCAGTGGTTGGAGCATCAGAGTTGGATCGTAAGAAGAGAACGTGAGATGAGAATTACGGTTGTGACTCTATGGAAAGTGTAGCCTGCTACAGACCCTGAACTGGCGATTAGGAGTTGTGGGTGCTGTGTTAGTAATGAGCGCAGGGTTATAGTAGAGGGGCTGTGTAGAGAGCACGTCAGTCCTACCTGAAGAGGTCAAGCAAGACTTCAGAAAGTAATGTGTCTTCTTGAGTTTTCTTATGAAGTAGACCGGTTGGGAATATTTTAACCTCACAATGGAAGAAGCTGAGACTCAGAGAGTCTGATGAAGACTGGATAAAGAATTCGTGATAAAGCCAGACTGGGTGTTCTGATGTTTAGCCCAAGCTCATGTTGGGAAAGTTGAATTCTTAGTTCTTCATGTAAAGAGGCTTGGCACGGGTAATAGGAAAAGTTGTTGGGTAGTGGTAATTTCGTATGTGAGGACACAATCACATATACATTTCTTGACATATAAAACTTTATTTCAAAACTTCTGACATGTTAATGTCAGAAAGAATGGTTAAGTATTGAATTCTTCCATGGTTCAATATTCATTTTCTCCTGGTTTTTGTTGAGAAAATATGTAAGAATTCTGCTAGCTTTTTGTGTAGTAGGACTATAAGAGAGGGGTTTGCTGTCCTGTCTAAACTGTTAAAACTTGCTTGTTTACTATCTTGTTAATCAGGAAGCCCAAAACCTCATGGCTCTGACCAACGTGGACACCCCATTAAAAGGCGGACTCAACACCCCTTTGCATGAGAGCGACTTCTCAGGTGTGACACCACAGCGGCAGGTTGTACAGACTCCAAACACAGTCCTTTCTACCCCGTTCAGGTATTGTAAACAAACAAGTGATTTCTGCTTTAGAAAACCTGAATCTGAGGATTTTAGAAATGTTGACAGAAAATGGAAATTAGTGTTTATCTTGCTTTTAGAGTTCCCCTCATTCATAGAAGCAGATAACATTATGGTATTTAGAAATTAGTCAAATACATGAACCTTCCTTCTCTTTTCAGAGTTTCTGGTGCTGTCACCTTGTTTGTGAATACTTTTAATCTGACTTAAGAAGTAGATACATCCATTATTAATGATGATTTGGTGACTTCTTTAAAAATTGTAATCCCTTTTATGCATGTATTACTGTTGCTTGTTCCCTAACATTTTATTATGAAAATGTATAACATTTAGAGAGTATGGTGAAAATGGTAAAGCAAACATCCATATACTCACTGCTTGATTCAATGGTTTATATTTTATTGTGTTTGCTTTGTCATGTATCCATCCAGCCATCAGCCTATCTTATATTTAAATACATCTCAAAGCAAGCTGTGGGTATCAGTACATTTCACCCTAAACACTTCTTTGTCATATAAATAATTGACTAGAGTTCAGTATTTGTTTATACTTCTTTTTTTTTTTAACTTCTTTTGTTTTAAGCTGCTGTTTTTAAAGAAGAAATACTATAGAAACAACTTATATTAAAATAGAATTTGAGCTTTTAAGGTTAGAAATATGTGGGGTTTACTATTAATTTTAAAATTTGTCCTCTTACTGGTGGTTTAAGTATGTGAAGCATTTCTCACTGTTATAGCTGTGCATGACAGCAGGATCACGAGCATTGGCAGCGAAAACCTGATGTGACATAGCACTTTTGCAAGGCTTGCAAGAGAGCCTAATCCCTCTTTCTCCTGTGTATGTCTTGTTTCTCAACTAGATTGTGAGCTCCTTGGGGGCAGGAATCACGTCTTATATGGTAGCACCTCACCTCACCTCTGGGAACAGCTCTCTGGCAGCATCACCTGTCTGGAACACAGCCAGGATTCAGGAAGTAATAAAAAAAAACAAAAGTCTTTGAACATATAAAAGAAAATTATTTATTTTTGGCTGCATTGGGTCTTCACTGATATGCGAGGGCTTTCTCTCATTGCAACAATTGGGGCTACTTTCTAATTATGGTGCATGGGCTTCTCACTGTGGTAGCTTCTCTTGTGTTGCATGGGCTCAGTTGCCCCAATGCACGTGGGATTCTCGTGGACCAGGGGTGGACCAGGGATTGCACCTGTGTCCCCTGCTTTGGCAGGCAGATTCTGAACCACTGGAATACCAGAGAAGTTCAAGGCTTTGGACATTTAAACTGTATGGTATGAAGTTTATGGCTTTTATTTCTGCGAGTTTCTTAGACCTAACTCAGAACAATTCATATTTAGATGTGATCCTAAGTCTGGTGTTTGGTTTTCAAACAAACTTGAAGTATGCCTACCTGTGATGAGAATGTGATGGCCAACAACTGTAGGCAGGGAGAAGACAAATAATAAGTTGAAGATACTGAACTCAGTAAGAGTTGTTTGGGGTCTTAAGTGTGGTGGGCAACCTCTCTGACTACTGTGTGTTCTTAGCCACCCTGATTTGTTAAGAAAAGGTTGAAAAATGTTTTATGGACCTAGTTAATAAGGTGAAAAATTACTAGCTATCATGACTTTATTTGAAGTCAGTAAAATAAATACACTATGTGTAAATACTGAGTTAGCTGAACCAAACCTTTATTTTAACATAGAGGTCTAACTTAAAACTAGACAGGGAGACAGAATTTTAGGGATCTTTCTTTTCTTATAAAATAATTTATGTGAAAAATATTTGGAAGCACAATTCAAGTAAAATTGGCACTTTCATTAACTAGAATGTCTGTCTTTCTAGGACTCCTTCTCATGGATCTGAAGGGCTGACTCCCCGGAGTGGGACAACTCCCAAACCAGTTATTAACGCCACCCCAGGTAGAACTCCTCTTCGAGACAAGTTAAACATTAATCCTGAGGATGGAATGGCAGACTACAGTGATCCCTCTTATGTGAAGCAGATGGTATGTGTCAATTCTCTTTTAGTAGTCTTTAAAAAAAGTTAAAATCTCAAGGGTACCAAAATAAAATTTTCCCCCTTGTCAGTGCATATTTCATATGCCTTCAGATTCTCTACACCTGCAGACACTAGAAAAGGAACATGATTTGTAGGACTTGAAAAGGGAAACCTTTTGGTCTTATTAGCCTACTTTTTCTTATTCTTAATTTATTTTTCAGTATTGATTATGCTGATATTAATGTTCCTTATATTTTGTGATTTTTAATTTTTATCATTTACTAATTAATAGTTTAGCTTCCTGAATGGTACACTGATTTTTTTTTCCTGTTTTTGTAAAATAAGGTATGAATTTTGAAGGCCTTATAAATTAGATTTTGAACTTTGATTCCTCTGTTTGCCTCTGTACTTTTAGAAGGACGGTCAAGGTATCAGAGCCAAGTTAATTTGATGTTCATTGTTGACCTTAGTGAAGTTTTCCTTCTGTATGTTTTTCAAGGTGATGTAGAAAGCTAATTATAAAAGTTACAGTTTTATTTTTGATCATGTTATTGCTTTTATTACATTACTATTGAGCCTTCTTACTTATGCCATGGAAGGTCATTGTGAGATTTTTAAAAATGAGTTCCAATGGTGGTTTGCTTCTAATTTACAAATTAATTCTAACTTCATGTATAGATTTGGTTAGTTGAGAATTTTTTTAAATGTCCAGATTGATATCATGTAATGCTGACTCTGAATGGCTATATAGGAATTAAACAAGTAAAGAATCTAATGTGTGTAAAACACAGATCTGGACACTTCATGGGATTGAATGTTGAGTAAAGATGTCCCTTGTCTTAAAGAATAGTTTATGCTCTGGAGAGATTGGCAGTACTAAATCAAATCCAAAAATAATTGTAATATAAGAACAAAAATTGAGTAAAACCAATGTGCTTAGGGTGGCTGAAGAAAGAAAGAAATCACATTTGTTGGGTGGGTACTAGGAAAGCCTTCCTTGAAGGAGGTATGCTCAGAAGTAGGTGGGGGGCTGTCACATGTGGAGATCATGACATGAGTAAGTGTGGAGCATGTTCTGGACATAGCAGCTCACTTGGTCTTCCCATCTTGCACATATGTGTTGGACCAGTGGGGAATGAGACAGACAGGTGAGCTGAGGATGGACTGGGGAAGACTTTGGGTACTAGGCACTTTGTGGAAGTATGAGCTGTTTTCTTTGGCTTGCATATGACCTGTTATTTGCATGAAAAAGAATCATACACACAAATTCAGCCGTCTTTTCAGATTAGGTTTCATTTATCCAAGGACAAATTTACTTTTGAACTTGTTCTTTCATTTCCTATTAAATTTCAGAAATCCTTAAAAGGAAATCCTAAAGGACTTCTTGTTTTTTTGCCCTGCAGAGGTATAATTCTCAAACCTGCTATTAGACTATCCCAGAGTAAATTCATTGACCACAAATCAAAGTTTTTTTTTTTTCCCCAAAGTTTTTATGATTGGTCTTAATGTAGGGAAGAAGTAGAGATAGAAATTAAACAAAATCTTGTCTCAACCCTTAAGTTAGGGATCATTTTTCTAGAATTAAAATTAGGCTAACTGTATTTTAGAAACTCTTATACAATATTAGTTGAGTATTTTAATGTGTATAAATTGAGGACTAATGTTTTTCTACAGGAAAGAGAATCTCGTGAACACCTCCGCTTAGGATTGTTGGGTCTTCCTGCTCCTAAGAATGACTTTGAAATTGTTCTACCAGAAAATGCCGAGAAGGAACTGGAAGAGCGTGAAATAGATGATACTTACATTGAAGATGCTGCTGATGTGGATGCACGGAAGCAGGTGAGTGACGACTGTTAACATGTCTCAAGATCTCTACTTAGTGTTTTTTTCAGTATTGAAAAAAATTGCACTGAAGGAAATTACTTAGATCAATCTTGATAGGTGTTCTTAAAGTGTATAATCATATAGGTCACAGTTTAAATATCCTCTGTCAAATTCATTATGGTCCTTTAAAATATGTGTAAGTAGTCTTCTGGACATTGCTTTCACTCTTGCCAAGAAAAGATGTTATTGACCAGTCTAAAACAAGTACATCTTATTGATTGATTTGTTGGTTGATTGATTTGTTTCTTCGTCAGTGTAAACTAATGGGCAGTTGTGGGTAACGCAGGGAGCTCAATACGGTGCTCTGTGACAACCTAGAGGAGTGGGATGGGGTGGGGGGGAGTTCAAGAGGGAGGGAACATGTATATTTATGGCTGATTCGAGTTGTATGGCAGATGCCAACACAGTATTGTAAAGCAATTATTCTCCAATGAAAAAGAAATTTAAAAAATGTGGATTTGGAAATTTAGAGTGCATCAGAATAAAATTAGTAACACCTTGTACTAATATACTTTCTAGTTAATTACTTTTCGTATGTACATAACAACCAGGTGATATAAGTAGGATAGGTATCAGGTTCATTTTAGAAATGAGGAAACTCAGGTGAATTAAGTTAACTTTCCCAGGTCTCGTGTCTTGAAAGTGGTAAAACTTGAACTAAAACTGAGATCATGTGATCCACTTCAGAACTTCTTGATGCAGCCCATTTTGGGATGTTTTTAGAAATTGAATCATTTCTAGGGATTGGAATGATGGAAGTCATGCTTTAGAGAGAAACCACATGAATGCTTTTTGGTAAGGGATATATGATAATACTTTATGAATTTGATTCTCTTAGCTATTTTGAGCTACATTTATTCTAAAAAATGGTTTGAAGTTCTCTTGTGTTAACCCACATTATTCATAATTTAAGTCATAAAACAGCACCCTTGCTGGCTGGCTTTTTAAATAAAAAATCAGTAGCATCTGGGGTGGAAGGGAAAGGTTGTATTGCAGGAGGGATTATTGGAAGCATCCCCTGTACGTTTAGGATTTGGTCTTTTAGACAAGAAAAGAATGATTATCTGATTGAGGGAGCCGTGCAAATCCGGAGAATGCTCCTAGTAGCTGTTGGAAGTTCTTAGTTTGTGCTGTGACAAGAGAATGAATAGACTGGCTAATTTCAGTGGCGTTACATTGCCTTTCTACAAACTTATACAGATTACTACAGCTTTAGCTCTTGAAGATACACGTTCTTATAGAGGAAAGTGTTTTCACCTTTACTGAAATGTGTCAGATACTGTATAGCTGTAAAAACAGTTATAAAAATAATTTTTTAGGCCATACGAGATGCAGAGCGTGTAAAGGAAATGAAACGAATGCACAAAGCTGTCCAGAAGGATCTGCCAAGACCATCAGAAGTAAGTATTAGAATTTCTGCCTTAGGAAGTTTTAAGTTTCTTTTTATGTGATTGATGTTTTTTATATTATTCATAAAGTCTATAAAACAACATTTCATCTACTTTCTGGAATATAGTAAAGCAGTTCCCAGATCCAATCTTTGAAATGCTTCACTGGTACAAATAAGAATTTTGAAAGAAAAAAGAAAATAATTTCTTTTGAAAATGTTAAACTGCTTTAGGTATACCTCGGAGATATTGCAGGTTGGTTCCAGGCCACTGCATTGAAGTGCTTGTCACTCAGTAAAGTGCGAATTGTTCTGTTTCGTTGTGCATAGAAGTTACGTTTATACTAAACTGTAGTTTTTTAAGTGTGCAGTAGTGGTATGTCTAAAAAACGTACATTCCTTAATGTACTTAATGTACATACCTTAATTAAATGATACTTTATAGCTAAAAAAGTGCTAATTATCACCTAAGCTTCTGACCCTGAGTCATAATCTTTTTGCAGTAGTAGCATTAATGATCACAGCTCACCATAGCAGATAGAGTAGTGATGAGAAAAATGTTTGAAATATTGCAAGAATTGCCGGTGTGACAGAGACAAAGTGAGCAAATGCTGTTGGAAAAGCGGTGCCAGTAGATTTGCTCAATTCAGTGTTGCCATGAACGTCCAGTTTATGAAAAGAAAAGCACCTTGTCTGCAAGTTTCAGTTAAGTGAAGCACAGTAAAACAAAGCGTGCCTGTATTTAGATCATTGCTAGAAGTAGTAACATTAGTATGTTGCAGCACTATGTTTAATAATTGCACTTGTTTTAAAATTTTAGGTAAATGAAACAATTCTGAGACCCTTAAATGTAGAACCACCTCTAACAGATTTACAGAAAAGTGAAGAACTGATCAAAAAGGAAATGATCACGATGCTTCATTATGACCTTCTACATCACCCTTATGAGCCATCTGGAAATAAAAAAGGAAAAACTGTAGGATTTGGTACCAATAATGCAGAGCACATTGCCTATCTGGAACATAACCCTTATGAAAAATTCTCCAAGGAAGAGCTGAAAAAGGTATCATTGAGTATTTTTGTCTCAAGATTTAAGTATTTGTTAGATACTGTGTATCATGGACAAACATGAATATATTTTCCCATATTGATGTTTATAAACAACAGAAATATATGGTTAAGAGAGAAATTTTCATGTTAAATGTTATGTAGAGGACATCCTCCCCTCTCCCTCCACAATGTTCAATGATAGACCTTTATCAGATAGACACTGGTTTTGATGGCAGGGCGTTTTTGTCTCATGGGTGTGTCCCTCATTGATTGTTGCTACAGTTGCCATTTTCTGGATTTAATTCTGCTGTCTCTGAATAGAGTGGGATTGCCTTTAATACTTAAACCTCACTTACTTAGAATACTATGAAAAAATAAGAATGTATTAAAATATTTATAGATTAAACCTTTCATCTAGTCACAGAAAGGAAATACCATTTACTGCATTTATTTCCCTGACATGGTTTCCCGCTACCATTGTGGATAAGGAAATAAAGAAATGTTTTCTTATATAATGTCTGTCCTACCTCTCCCTCCATATGCATTTTATTGTTTCTGCTTTGACAGAGCAAACAGCTGTGATTGTGACTAGAAATCTGTACAGTGATACAGGAAAGGAGAGTTGGTGTCGTGGTTGGAAGAAGAGTGGTCTTTTACTGAAGTCTTCTTTCTTTAGTCTTTCATTCTGAGGGGCAGTGAAGTACTGTCCATTAGAATGGGCTGACTTAGGAGGAAACCAGATTCTTTTGTCTCTTGTCTCTCTTGTACTTGCCTTCTCTCTTTCTTACTTTCCCTTTTTCATACTGTATAAGTGATACATGTTTATTACAGAATTTTTGGAAAATAGAGGAAGAGGGTTTGAATTTCTGTTTCTGTTTGCTTCTGAGTAACTTTGAGTTGCTGTCTTTTAGTAAGTGCCATGGAAGCTGCCCTCTGTTGAGAATTAGATAGTGAACTCATTGCTTGAACAGTTTCCTCTTATTAGAGTGAAAATATGAGGAGAAGATAGATTTGAGGAAATCAGTCTTCCTAAATTTATTGTATATATGGAAACCTGAAACAAAGATCACATTGTTACTAATAGAAGTTCTGTAAGGGACAGATTCTAATGCATGTTTTGAAAATAATAATTGTAAGTAGTGCTTTAGAATTTTATTTGAAACCATTACAAAGTAGTTCATTCTTCTGTATTTTATTTATCTGTTTATAGTCCCCTGTGTTCTGAAAAATTTGAAGCAGCTATTTACTTAGCAGATTCTTTAGGCACAGTTTCATTGGAACTTAGCTGTACTTTCTCCTAATTATTATAAGAGCTAAATTTGTCAATTTTTACCATGTGCAGTTTCAGAGTGAAATACCATTTCACTGATAATAAAGTGCCCAGTTGTCATTAAGTGTGTTAAAATCGGTTTGTTTCCATTATTTCCCCTAAGAGGTATCATTTAAAAGGATCCGTTCTTTATATTCTGTAGACATGATTTCCCCCTGCCTTTTTTTGGTTTAAATTTTTTTCATATGCTTGTTATTTATCTTGATTTTTCTTATGTTTTGGTCTGTGTTTATTTTCTGATGTTCCTGGAATGATTGAGAGCTTTCTATAAAGCACAAAAAGTAATTGTTGGTTTTTCATGAGCCATGAAGCAAAGGGCTGGAAAGAGTTCATGTGGTATGCTGAAGGAGTCTGTGTGTCTGGTGCTGGGCTGGCTCTTTGTGTCTTGCTGTATCACTTAATCCTCATAACAAACATGTTAGGTATTATCTCCCCTCTCCAGATGAGAAATAGGCTTACATAAGTTCAGCAAGTTCAGATAGCTATTTAAATGCCAAAGCTGTGATTGGACTCCACTTGTCCAATTCCATCCTCATTCTATCATCTTAAACCATATCTTTTCTAGTGACCAGCAACTGGTCTGTGATCTGTCATTATTTGATCTGTGCTTCCAGTCCTATTCTCTGGTAATGTCAGGGACATTCTTTCAGATGAGAAAAAAGGCATGTGTCAAAAAAAGAAAAAAACTCCGCCCAATTCCCCTTCGCTGTACTGGGAAGTCGGAAGTGTTGGGGTTGATGGTGAGTGGAAGGAGCACCCCCACGCAGTGGTCACCTTTGGTTTGGGTGTGAGCCTGTCTCTTCTGCTTACTGGTGTTGTGTTTTTGAACAAATTGTTTAACCTCTCTGAGCCTTTGCTTCGTGAGCTGTAATGAGGTTAATGAACTTCATGAGCTTCCTGAACTTTAGTGAGGTTAATGTGGACTGCTTTGTAAGAGTGGTATGCTGTTTGGAGATAAAATAGGTAAAACTTTTCAGTCCAGTTCCTGACACATAGTAGACATCTGAGAAATGGTAGCTGCTGTTTTAATGAGTGAAGGCAAAGAATGTTTATAGTATTGGGGTTAATACATGGACGCTTGACTCTTCAGATCAATCTGCATTGACTTCTAGGCTTCTTAATTTGTTTCACTTAGATATTTATAACCCCCTTCCAAAAAACAGTCAGTCAACCAAAGCTGATTGCCTTTGCCCAGGGAGGGAAAGACCGGTCTTCTAAAACTTTCTACTGATGGGAAGGTGTCTCTAGTACTCAAGCTTACTGAAATTATTATTGTGAACAGGCTCAGGATGTTCTGGTACAGGAGATGGAAGTGGTCAAACAAGGTATGAGCCACGGAGAACTCTCAAGTGAAGCTTATAACCAGGTGTGGGAAGAGTGCTACAGTCAAGTTTTGTATCTTCCTGGGCAGAGCCGCTACACCCGGGCCAACCTTGCTAGCAAAAAGGACAGAATCGAGTCGCTGGAAAAGAGGCTTGAGGTTGGTATCCTTTTAATATTCAACCTTAAATGTGTGCTCTGATTGAAATGATGAATCAAACTCATACCTTTGGAGACAACTTCAGAAAAATAGATGTAAGGTAATGGTTTTTGAATTTCTTGAGAAAAAACTGCACTGCACTGAAGTGTTTGATCTGCATTGGTTTTTCAGGATGGCTGGGCTTTGTGATAAAGAGAGCTCTAAGTGGACCGCTGGTCAATCAGAACCTTTTACATGTGGGAGCAAGGAGCCAAAAAGTCAACACTGGCCACTGAGAACAGTGTAGATGAGTGCTGAAATGTCAGTTTCTCTAAGGAGGGAGATCAGTGCACCAGGGAGCTTTCTTTCTGTAACCAAGAGGGCACACTTAGAAAACCTCAGTACCTTTCTGCACACTCTCCGATTCTTGTGAGTTTGCTACAGGGAGAGCGCTGAGCTGGATTACCTAGACAGTGGCTTCCATGATTTTTCATGTCTGTGAAAATGTTGAAAGGTACTCAATGGGAATTTCATAGCATGTGGTTTCTTAATATAGTCTGCATGTTTTGAATTCCAGAATCTGTGTAGGAATTTTGCCAGTGATATGTAAATTGTGGTTCATGGACTGCTACGCTGCCTTGTGAATTCTTAATGGTGGTCTTTAGGGATGTTTCTGAGGCCAAGATATCTTGGGATGGGAAGTAGAAAGGGGTGCTTCAGGCAGTCACGTGCAGAAAGTGGCTTCAAGGTCCTCTTATGTGATTACCAGTTTCTCTTTGCAGAAAGTGGATTTGAATATATTTTATTTAGGGTTAAAATTAAAAATAGAGAAGTCATTTGGAGTGGTTGGGGCTGTGTGGAGCTAGGGAAATGAGCTGGAAAAAGCAGTATCCTTTAATTTTTAATTTTACCTCTAAGGTCACATGTCTAGGCACCTAATGGTAATGCTCGTGAACTTCTTTTATCATTTGGTGGGAGATCAGAGTTTCTTCCTGAAGTGATTTTCATCTTAGGTGAAATTTTAACAGTCCATTGCTACTGGTTACTCTAGCTGTGTTACTGACTTCCAGCAGGGTGTGCTGTTGCTCCATGTTTTAATTCACAAAGTCAGGGAAAGTAAAAAGAACATCAGTGGTTAAATTTAAGTTATATTTTCTGTTGTGTAGGCTTCATTTCTGATAAGTGGTAGTTAGCAGTGTAATTCTGTTCTAAGGTCAGCATCATAATTGATTGGAAAGCTATTTGGAAAGCTTCCTTGTAACCTTTATATATAAATGCTTAGGTCTCTCACTTGGTTTGAAAATCTCATTTGAGGTGGGCAAACTCTTTATTGCTCAAATGGTAAGGACATTTTGTGCTGTTTAAAATATAAAAAAAAGTTTTCCCCCAAATCTCATTTACTTTGTTGAGGCACTAACTTTCATGACAGCAAATAAATGTGTCACAAAGTGAGTGGTGCCATAAAGTACAGTAATTTTTATTTCTGTGTTGAATTGGTCTTGTGAGTTTTGAAGGGAAAAATACAGAGAGAACCACTGCTGTTCTTCTGGAGATTTATTTGGGTCGTTTATGAGCAGCCATTAGAAACATGTGGTTCTCTTTGTTCAGTTCAGTACCAGGAACCGAAATCTTCCGTTGAACTATTTTTGCTGAAGGATTGGTGATTTTGGAAGAATATTCATAAAACAGTCTGAAGTAATTTTTCTTTTCTTGACTCCTGGATAACTTGCTTTAATGTTTACTCAGCTAGTTACTTTTAAAGAACACATAATCAAATCCTTTAATTTAGTAAACTCTGCTTATTTCAAATGAAAGTTCATTAAATCTTTAAAAAGAAGAAAAGAGACTCGAAAGCACAAATAAACAAATCCCCCCATTTTATTTGTATCCATCCCTAATTCAGAACTAGGTTTGTCTTAGCTTATTTTAGTTTTTGAAGACACAGTTCTCCTGATTTGAAATACATAAATATTTTATTTCAATTGTGGTAATTCTTTCATCATTTCAGTTGATTGCTAAATTATAAACATTATTCAAAGTTTGTTGTGGGGAAGGAACTCTAGTTGTATTATATAAACTTAAGGCTGAACTTAAATTATCCTTCCACTCTTGGGTTCAGAGAGATGTGCCTTGCTGTGCTGAGCACAGTACATGACCGCCAGTGTGCTTGAGTTCTGCTGCCGTGAACTCTGGAACAGTGACTCTAAATTAGGACCCTATCACCCTGTAGCAAGCAAGGTGAACTCCAGCTTTGTCGTCCTTGGTGTCTCCTAAATGGATTAAAAAAATATGCCCTGAGGTTTATATTGGAGCTGGTCTTCAAGCCATTAATCATGATTAGTATTTGAAACTTAGAACTTAAATTAAAATCCTTAAGATTCTCATTTAAAACTAGTAGAACCATCTCAGATTTTATGTAGAATGTTTTGGCTGGTACAAGGAGTACGTTAAATAAATAGAATCAGAAGATAGTCACAGGTCAGAAGCAAGTGGGAAAGACTAACCAAGTCCACATATTTTATTCTGCTTAGGAGATAGTATTAATTTTGGAACTTTACCAGACATCTGTGTGTAAAATATGGCAGCACCTGCAAGCAGAAATGACAGCTAATAACAGAAAAGGAAAAGTTATGAAAACACAGCATGTTGAGGCCATTTAAATATGGTGGCAAAAGGCCATGTTATTTGAATAGCTTCTGAGGGCATTATAGGTGTATGGTAGGAGTGTAGCATGTTTGCTATTTATGGGGATACTCCAATTAATAAAAAAGCTTAATTTCTGTTCAGTGTCGTGTTTTTATAAAACAGAAAAAGAAGGATAGCCAGATGGCCAGTGTAGAAGAATTTTCATCAAACGGTTGGAAGTAAAAGAACGTTAGGCCTTTATTTAAAATCACACATTCAGTGTGTGTTACTGAGCATCCACTGTGTGCCAGCCCCTACTCTGGGCCCTGGGATACAGCAGGGAAGCAGGCGGATGAGCTTTCTGCTCCTCCGGACTTCATTTATCTGGAAAACACTTAACGTGGAGAACCTTATTTTCTGATGATGCCAGATAAATGAGTCATTACTGTATTTGGGAAGTGCAGATAGAATTTGAAGTGTTCTAATTTGTTTCCACTTTAAGTGGAAATAGGAAATCATCTGAAGACATAATTATTTTGAGTGAAATAATTTCCAGTAGGTGCAAAAGTGAAATGAGAAGTCTGAATTTAGGCCTGCCATTAAATTTAATAGTATTTGAAATTGTATCTAAACTGCTGTGTTGAGGAAGTTTGGCTGAAAAGTAGATTTTGTCATGTTAGCTGTAAAAATGGAAAGGCTTTCCTTAGAGGTGGAAACTAGGTCCAGAAGTAATACTTCTCCCTGTATTTTACTGGCACAGTCAATTTAGTCAAGAAATACTATGTAACATTGACTTCTTGGAAATAAAGTAACTTTAAGAACACAGATAACACATTTAAAATCCTTCTCAGTGTGTTTGTAGAACTTATATGGGGACCCCTGACTTTTCCTGATGGTTATATTTCAGCAAAATTGGCTGCAAAATGGATCCTGTTTTCTCGGTGATCGTCATTTATTTTTATACAGGATAAACCTCCCCTTAAGACCTAGGGTAAGGATGAAGTTGGTGTGCAGTTGAGGGTGGAGGGATGGTATGTTGTTGTGTCTCGGCAGGCTTACACTTAGGCTCCTGTGTGTGTGGGGTGGTGTGCGGTGACAGGCGAGAAGTCCTCAGTACTTGGAACGTTCTCAGTTCTCAAGTTCTGCTCTCTGCCATCACCCTTAAAGGCATTAACAGATTTCTTGGTTGTTTTAGTGGCAACTCTGGAAGCTAGACCAGAAATCTCTTGTGATAACAACGGTGTTGCTTTCGTTATTCCTCAGTGTTGAGTTGAATTTGTTTCTTGTAGTTGTTGGGTTTCATTTCCTAACTTATGCAAATGTAAAATGCTCTTGGCATTGCTTTATTGGTACATTTCTCTTCTTGGAAATGCGTTTAGTAAGGTTTTGCCTTATTGCTTTAGCTTGCTCTTTAGGGATGCAGTCTGATGGTTGCTAACTGATAGATGCTGACAATAATCACTTAATTGGACTTGCATCTCATCAATATTGAGATGGCTCACTGCTAAAACAATGCTAATGAGCAGTATAGAGATTAAAGGAGGATCATTCATGAGCTCTTGTTTGCAAACATTTCGATGGTTGAATCACACCTTTACTACTATAGGATCATGTTGACTAGGAAGTGGAGCTGCCATTAACTTTATATTTAAGTATTCTGAAACCTGTTTTTCCAGTGGTATAAGGTTATTATCTGGGTCCCCAAGCAAGAATTTCAGTGAGGGATGCTCTTAATGTTTCTGAACCTCACTGTAACAGACTTTAACTGAGGACAGTATTGGAGACCCAAGGATAATGTGTTTATTTTGGAGTTATTTAAGCCTAGTAACCTTAACAAACTTAGTGAGTTTGAGAGTAACAATTACACTTTTATAAGTCCCATACAGCTCCCTTTTGTAATGACCCGAGGAAACACTTATGGTTCCACTGATTCATCTCCTGGGGACCATCAGTTTTCCATTGGTCTCTGGCCAGTCTTTTTAAGACAGTTTCTCTTCTATGCATTTAAAAAATAACATTTGTAGGCGTTTTTTCTAAAAATAATACCAGTACTTTGTAGAAAATTTCAAATTAAAAAAAAAGAGAAAAGCCTACCATTCAAGTGTAATCACATTAAACATCTTGGGGTGTGTATATATCAGATTAAATATGATAGAAAAAGATATATGTACAGCCACACATATCTGTGTGTGGATAAAGGTCTTTAAAACTAAATTGGGATCATTATGTACTACTCTGTTCATTTAATAGTATAATATTTTAAGTACCATTCAAAAAAAAACAATACAAAACCCTGATCACTTGTACTCTTTTAAAGCCTGTGGCAAAAGATTAGTTTTGGGGAAATCTCTAATAATTCTAGTTATATTCTGCCCAGCTTCTCAAAAAGTTGTTAAACTTTTTTTCCCCATAAAATATTTCTGAGACGTGTTTTTCCTATAGTTTGGTAGCTTGTTAAGAATAAAAGAATTCAGAACTAAAAAATGTAAGCTGGGGAAATTGAAAGCTTTTCTCCAGTGTCAAATAAAATTCTTACAAGTGGCTACATACAGGTTAATGTCTAAATCAGGGAAGGAATGATGGGGAAGTTCATTAATTGAGATCTTGTTTATGTGTGTCTAGAATAATTTTTCCGTGAACTGTCTGGTGGCGTTAAGCCATCTAGCACCACAGCACGAATTTCTTCAGGCAAGTTTGCATTTCATGGGCTGAGGCAGAGAGGACATGTTGATTGAGCTGCAGTGTAACCTAGTGTTGGACTTCCAAGTAGACACAGTGGCAAAACTTCATCTCTTAGTGACTGTGTAGCCTAGGGCAAGTTACTTAACCTCTCTGAGTCTCAGATTTTTCTTGTAAAATTTGGGTGATAGTTTTTATCTCATGGAAGTGTGAGCTTGAAATAGTGTAAGATGAAATAAGATACTGTTTGCCTTACAGTTGGTAAGTTTTAGTGGATAGGAATCCTCTCCCAAGTCTCCAAGGTTCATATCACTCGTTTAGTCGCTAATTTGTGTCGGACTCATTTGTGACCTCGTGGATTGTAGCCCACAAGGCTCCTCTGTCCATGGATTTCTCAGGCAAGAATACTGGAGTGGGTTGCCATTTCCTCCTCCAGGTGTTCTTCCTGACCCAGGGATTGAACCCTGGTCTCCTGCATGGCAGGTGGATTCTTCACTGCTGAGCCACCAGGTAAGGTGGCTCATTATCACTCTTAGTGGTAGCTTAATTAGATTTGATAGTATAAGGTACTGAGAAGTAACTTTACCTTGAATAAGAGGGTGGCTAAGTTTTTGCTCTGTAAATTTTGATGAATGTCTGAAATACGAGACATAGGTCAATTTTAGGAGAGAGATTTGAATAATACTTAAGGGCTCAGATTTTGTTTCGTATAAATGAATTTTACATAATTGGATTTTAACATTTCATTTGTACATTTTGGCATGTTGAAACAGTTGGCATACTTTTAAATTTTTATGTTTCCATTATATTGATGTTTCATGGTTTGCGGTGTATAGTCTTAACAAAATAGTTATCCTTTGGAGTAGACACTGAGTTTGAATTTTAGAAAAATTTTTATTGTGGGAATTTTTAAATATATCCTAAAGTAGACTGGTGTAATGAGTCCTAGTGTGTTATCACCCAGCTGTGACAGCCATCAGCTCATAGCCACTCTTATTTCATGTCATTTCCCCTTCCCCGCAATTTGAAACAAATTCCAGACATCATATCGTAAAACAGAATTATGATGCATGAAATTTGTCAGCTTGGTCCCCCTATACATTTATATGTAGATATATTCTCATTCATCTCTTCTTGAATTGAATTTTACACTTTCATTTTGGATGTAGTCAGCTTTAATTATATCACGTGTTGTCCTACTTTAAAATCCTAATAGTTATAATGAACTTTATTTAAAATCATTAGAAATTTTGTGCTGATACATATTTAAACACAAACTTCCATTATAACCATATTTGGGAGGCTTGTCTGGTGACAAGTGAACAAAGTATTTAATCCTAATTCCAGTACTAAGTTTGTTAGTTGTTTTTAAGACTTTAAAGTATGTCTCCAAGTGCAGTTAAGGATTTGAAAAATTTTTTTTGACAAATCAGCTATAAATGCAGTGGTTTGAAATCAGTTTTTGGAAGAACTTTTGGTAAATCGGCTGTAAGAAGTAGTATAAGCTCCCTAAACCAGTACTTTTTTGTTGAAAATAAGTTGTCCTTCAGGGCAGTTACTAGCGCTTACTTGTGTTTTTAAAAAGGGCTTAAAATATTAATCAGGTTAGGTCAGAACCTGGTTCTTCTTGATTCTGTATATTTTTTAAAGAAGTTCTTATACTCTATTGGACTTTAATGTTTTTTCTGTGTATGAGTGTATGGTGAGGGAGCTGAGGCTGATTCAGGGTAGATGTGTTCCATGTATGCATGTGTGGTTCATGCTTGAGATTTACTGGCTAGAAAAAGGCCAGACTTTATAGGTTAGTTTTTTTCCCTCCGAAAATGTATTGAGCAGTCATAGGTCGAGCATTTTACGAAATATGTGGATATCGTCCTTTACATTTGAATGATCAGATGGCAGATGTAAGATAAGCTAGAATTGAGTATTAAAAGCTGTATTCCTTTCTTTACATTTAAGGTATATTTACATATACTTTATATGTTTCTTCTTTATATTTTTGTACTAACATATAGTTATTTGGGGCTTTCATGGTGGCTCAGACAGTAAAGAATCTGCCTGCATTGCAGAAGACCCGGGTTCCGTCTCTGGGTCGGGAAGATCCCTGGAGAAAGGAATGGCTACCCACTCCAGCATTTTTACCTGGAGAATTCCATGGACAAAGGAGCCTGAAGGGTACAGTCCATAGGGCCGCAAACTGATGCGACTGACACTTTCACTTACTTTCATATAGTTAATTGACTAATTTTTTTTTCTCTGTACTTTAATTTTTTGTATAATTTATTTCCATATTTGCTTGAAATCTTAGCACAGTATTTGAACCAGAAGACTTTAATAAAGCTTGAGCTAAATTAAATAAAATTGTTCACATTAAATGGAAACTTTGCAGTTTTAAAATCTTTGGTGTTTTGGGAATAATAAATGACTCAACTGTGTGAGGTGAGGTAATTCCCAGATATAAGGTACCAGTCATACTAAATGTGCCTTGATGACTAATTAAACACTTTCTGAGGCTAAGTGTTATGTTGTTACACCAAATTGGAAATTGAATTTCCATGGCGTGCAGTGTATAGCTAATTGAATTATCTTAGCCAATGAAAAATGATAATTTATGTGACTAATTTTTTAAAAAAGCACTGCATATATTGAAATTCTTTGCTGTTAAGGTTTTTGGAATGTGTATTTGAATCCACATGTGAATAGAGTGTCTAATGTTGCTATTGTTGGAACACACTGAATTATAGTATCAGGAACTTGATGCAACTAACTTATGGATTTAGTTCACTTATTTTTGGAAATGAGGACATTCTGGTAGGCCTGGTTAAGAGAAAACAGCTGACACCTAGTTCAGGAATGACAGTGGCTGAAACAGAATTCTCCGTCCTGATTGCCTCCTGCCATCTGGGGGCTTTAAAAATACAGTAGTCTGAGACCATGTAAATAAGAGTCTCTGCACTGATAGATTTTAAAAACTCTACAGTTAACTTCTTAAATTTACATACATACATGTCACTGAGTCATGTCCGACTCTTTGCAGTCACGTGGATTATACAGTCCATGGAATTCTCCAGGCCTGAATACTGGAGTGGGTAGTCTTTCCCTTCTTCAGGGGATCTTCCCAACCCAGGGATCAAACCCAGGTCTCCCGCTTTGTAGGCAGATTCTTCACCAGCTGAGCCACCCGAGAAGCCCAAGAATACTGGAGTGGGTAACCTATCCCTTCCCCAGGGGATCTTCCCGGCCCAGGAATTGAACTGGGGACTCTTGCATTGCAGGCAGATTCTTAACCATCTGAGCTGCTAGGAAGCCCCTTTTAAGTTAGCTGGGGTTGAGGAGCATTGGGCTAAAAAGATGTACTCCAGTACGTGTTACTTGGTGTGGTGGTCCTGAAGAGGCAGACTGCTCACTTAAGAAACAGCTGTCTGTCTTTTCCTTGCTTTATTCCCAGGAAGAGATCTCTGTCATTTTTAAAATTAAAGTTGAAATTTAAAAGAGGCTTTCAAATTGTCATCCATAGTCCCTTGGTCCATTAGAGAGGAGAACAAAATGGTTAACCTCTTAGAACCTGTAATTGTAATCAGAGCTAACGTTTGTGAACTGCTTGCTCTGTGCCAGGTATTACTGGGTGGCTAAGGGCTTTTCTGTACTGTGTATAGTAACTTTTAGTGACAACTGCCATTTTATTGATGGAGAAATGGAAATACAGAGGTTAAATAACCTACATCAACTCAGAACAGCTGAGTGACTCAACTGAGTTCACTCCACGGCACTACTGACTTGTTCCAGTATTTCCTGACTCTTAGTAGATGTATCTTTGCTGTGGAACTCATTTTAATTTGTTATCTGTTGGAGGAAAATGGCTCTTTTATAAAGGGCATTATTTATTAATGGATTTAGTCTTTAAGTGCATTGCAGAGGAATAAAAGGTTATTGTAACTTTTATAAAATGTTGAAGATAGGAATGGCTTTAAATGAGCTTTATGTTAATTAATTTTAGATCCATCTCATGTTCTTAAGGAACACATACAACATGTCCCTTCCCTGCCAACCCCTCTGCTGGGCTTATTTGACTTTGGCTTCAATAAAGTAACCTGGAGATGGATAGATATGAAGTACTACTTTTCCAGTAGAAGTGTACTTTATATTTTGGGGAACATGGCATTTCTTGATATTCTTACATATTCTTAAAGAAAGCATTGAGATTGACATGTTTATTTTTATATCAGACGTAATGCTTTGAAGTGAATGTTTAATGGAAAGCCATATATATTTGTTTTGGTGATTATATTGTTTCTAAATATTTAAGAAAACATCTTATGAACAATTTTCTTATCAATATTGTATATTTGACAGTATTTTCCTATGGTACCATTTCTACTTATTCCGGCCCACCCCCCCCCCCCGCCCGCCCCATTTAGTATTTTAGAAAAAAAATTGTCACACTGTCTCCCTTGTTACAGGGTACTCTCAATTATATTATTGTGAATTACAGAGTGTCATTTGGGTATATGTTATCCTGAAACTACTTAGCTTTGATTGCTTTTAGAAGTCACTTGATGGAATCAGTTTGGATGGTGGTAGGGAGAGGAAAGAAGTTGCAGGGAGAAATGGACACAAAGAAATTGACACAGATTTAATAAGTATTCCTGAGGCTTTAACCTCACAATTACAAGTGTTGATGGAAACAAGTATTTGCAGATCATGGTGAAGTGATGACATTGTGGGATGTAGAATGTACACCCAGGGAAGGTGTTATACTAATGGAATTCTGCATCACAGCCTGCTGCTTCTCAACTTTTCCTTGTACCCTCTAAACTGAGGCTTTCTCTGTAGCAGCTCTAGAATTTTGTTGAAACCTTCTGCTAAGTGTCCCTCTCCAGTTCTTTGTTTGAATATATACACTTTAAATTCTTTTCACCTAATTTTAGAATCATCTGAGAGGCAACCCACTTGTGCACAGTGTACATATTTAATAGGAAAATTGTTATTTCTCTTAATTTTATGGAGTCTTTTTTTTTATGGAGTCTTTTTGCTCCTCAAAAGTTAAAAACATTTTTGTTGTTGTTGCCAAATGTGATATTCTCTCCTTTATGGGTTTTATGCCAAGTTTAAGATTATAACTTTATAATAATCTAGTAATTTTGTACTTTTGAGGGGATTGTTTTGATCACAGCTGTGGTATATTAATTAAATATTATTCAGTTATTTAAAATGTGCTTGATGTATAATACATAGAAGTGCATTTTTGAGATACAGATGGTGAAGATATATCGCTGCTAGCCCCCAAAACTGCCAGCCCCAGGATTAATGATAGCAGGAGTTATTTTTGGAGGTAGAAATTAGTTTTCCCCATACTGTGAAATTCAAGCCTGCTTTGAGTTTGGATCATGGGTGAAGTTATTATGAATAACTTATTTGGGACTAAGCTGTAAAACTGTTCAAGTATAAGAGAAACCCTTCTTAAGCCTAATTTTGTATTATGGTAGTTGAAGTATAAGAATAATGTACTTTTTTTTTCCTTTTCCATTGTGGTTTATTACAGGATATTGAATATAGCTCCCTGTGCTATAGAGTATGATCTGGTTATTTGTCCATTCTATACATAATATTTTGTATCTGCTAACCCCAAACTCCCAGTGCATCCTCCTCCTGCCCCTCCCCTTGGCAACCACACGTCTCTTCTTTATGTCTGTGCGTCTGTTTCTGTTTCATAGGTAAGTTCATTTGTGTCATATTTGAGATTCCACGTATAAGTGGTATCATATGGTATCTGTCTTTTTCTTTCAGACTTGCTTTGCTTACTGTGATAATTGCTAGGTCCATCCATGTTGCCGCAGATGGCATCATTTCGCCCTTTAGTGGCTGAGTGGTATTGCATCGTGCGTGTGTGTGTATATATAGATAGAGATATAGGTGTAGATATACGGTATCTCCTTTATTCATTGATGTGTCCGTGGACATTTAGGTTCTTTCCATGTCTTGGTTATTGTGAATTGTGCTGCTGTGAACATAAGGGTGCGTGTATCTTTTTGAATTAGGATTTTGTCACAGTTATATGCCCAGGAGTGGGACTGCCAGGTCATATGGCACCTCTGTTTTTAGTTTTTTGAAGAACCTTCATACTGTTTTCCATAGTGCTGCATCAGTTTACATTCCCACGAACAGTGTAGGAGGAGGGTTCTCTTTCTCTACATCCTCTTCAGCATGTTATTTGTAGACATTTTAGTGATGGCCATTTTGACCAGCTGGTACCTCATTGTAGGTTTGACTTGCATTTCTTTAATAATTAGTGATGATGAGTGTTTTTATGTGCCTCTTAGCCACCTGTAAGTCTGTTTTGGAGAAATGTCTATTTGGGTCTTCTGCTCATTTTTTTATTTTTTATTTTTATTTTTGCTATTAAGTTATGTGAGCTGCTTGCATATTTTGGAAATTAAGCCCTTGACAGCCACATCATTTGCAAATATGTTCTCCCAGTCCTTAGTTTGTCTTTTCATTTTGCTTATGGTTTCTTTTGCTCTGTAAAGGCTTAAAAGTTTGATTTGGTCCCATTTGCTTATTTTTGCTTTTGTTTCTATTGCCTTGGGAGACTGACCTAAGAAAACATTAGTATGATTTATGTCAGAGAATGGTTTACCTGTGTTCTCTTCTAGGAGTTTTATGGTATCATGTCTTATCTTTAAGTCTTTTAAGCTATTTCGAGCTTATTTTTGTATAAGGCATGAGGGTGTTTTCTGTCTTCACTCATTTACTTGTGGCTGTCCAACTTTCCCAAGACCGCTTGCTAAAGCGACTGTCTTTGCCTTATTGTATATTCTTGCCGCCTTTGTCGAAGATTAATTGTAGGTGTATGAGTTTGTTTCTGGGCTCTGTATTCTGTTTCATTGGTCCATTTGTGTGTTTTTGTGCCAATACCAATGCTGTTTTGGTTACTGTAGCTTTGTAATATTGTTCGAAGTCTGAGAGGGTTATGCCTTCTGCTTTTTCTTTCTCCTCAGGATTGCTTTGGCATTCTGGGTCTGGCATATATGGTTCCATATAGATTTTAGGATTCTTTGGTCTGTGTGCATGCTAAGTTGCTTCAGGCATGTCCGACTCTTTGCAACTCTATGAACTGTAGCCCTCCAAGCTCCTGGGAAGGCCAGGTGGCTTTGCTCTGGTTGTGTGAAAAATGTCATAGGTGATAAGATGGGGATCGCATCTGCTGTACTTTTGCTTTGAGGCAGTAGATGAGCAGTCGTGCCTTTTGTCCTATTATTGGCCTGCTTTTCTCATGATGTCATCTTCCCCCGGCCCCCAGATAAACAGGGGTCACATGACGACAGAAGCCAAGAGAGCTGCGAAGATGGAAAAGAAGATGAAAATCCTGCTTGGGGGTTACCAGTCTCGTGCGATGGGGCTCATGAAGCAGCTGAATGACTTGTGGGACCAGATTGAGCAGGCTTACTTGGAGTTACGAACTTTTGAAGAACTCAAGAAACATGAAGATTCTGCTATTCCCCGGAGGCTAGAGGTACCATTATTGCCTTGCAGTCCTGCTTAGAAAGAGAGCTCCGAAGAATAATCAGGGTTTCCCTTTTTTCCCTGCCTGTGCAGGCTATCGTCTGCATTTGACATTGTCTGGCTTTTTTTCAATGAAAGCCTAAAAGTTTTGACTTTCTTATCTAGAATGGCCTGTGTGTAGATGGATAGGCCAGGCCATTGTGGATACACAGAGACTTTTCCTTTACTAATTTTTTGTTTTCCATGTAGATACACTATGAAATAGAATAAGTAACCCTATGATTTCCCCCCCTGAAACTTAATTGCATCCCATTCATACAGCTTTCTGAGGTAATTAAACCGATGTCTTTTTGTTTTGTAATTTAGAATGCTGAGAATATAGCTAGTCATCCCAGAGCATCAAATCCTTTGGCCAGATTTGGCTTAACTTTATTTGCCAAATGTGCATGAAAGTCCATGCCCAGATAAACGGCAGCCAGGGCTTATTTAAGTGCATGGTGGGTGTTCATAGCACAGTGATGGCTTATTTATTTGAGATAGCAGAGATTTTACAAATGCTGGCAGATGTAGACCAAATCAAAGAGTGGCCACAGCCACTGGTTTTATAGCAAAAGTAGTTGCTATTTTTATTTCTCTTTGGGGAATACTTAACTCTTGAAAGTGTTGACCTAACTCAGCTGTTTATAAGATTATAAAGTACCATAAGATATTTTTAATTTTCAGTGTGCTTACCTATGAAATAATTAATGTTTTTATTTCTTCAAGTGTCTAAAAGAAGATGTGCAGCGACAGCAGGAAAGAGAAAAGGAACTTCAGCATAGATATGCTGATTTGCTGTTGGAGAAGGAGACTTTAAAGGCCAAATTCTGAAGCATATTCCCTCACAACTGAATTAATGGCTGGTGTTCAGACCCTGGAAGGCTGAAACTGCTGTTTATCTTCATTGACAAATTTGCCCACCATCTGTGGTTTTTCGATTGTTTATTTTAAATGATACCAATCTTACGCATTTATGTGTAAAGACTTTAATTCCACAGGACATTTTAGGGTTTAAATTATTAAGACGATCATTTTTAGCAGTGTCTTATTTGCAAATTTTTTTAGTTTTGGCCTTTAATTTTAAAAGCCTGATTTTAAAGTGCTGCCTGTGAGTAAACTCTTGAATAAAAACAAAATATAAAAAGTTGAGAATGTAGCCTTTTGTTTGAAATAGATACTTACAGTGCCCACAAACCAGCAGATAATGAGTAGCTCTTGGATAATAAAAATGGCAATCCAGTATCTTAATTTAAATCCTTAAGAGGCAATCCTTTTGTGGCTTTGTTAGTTTTGACCATTTTTGCATAGGATGATCATTTCTCTATACACTGGCAAGAAAGGTTAACTTTTTAATACCTCAGTTTTGTTTTTTTTCCCCAGTATAACAATCAGCAGGTCTCCTCTCTGCCCAGCTATTTTACACAGATAGGACTGGATTAGGACTCAAAAGATTTAATTTTTCTTGACTTGTTATTTTCTTGTAAATAGTTTTTTGACAAAGGCATTTTAAAGATTAATTCCAACCATACTACCAAATTTTATTAAAGCTCAATGTTTATCTTAACAAGTCAATCACACAAGTGTAGAATTTGGGGAGTGTGTAGAGGTAGAAAGATCTAACTATAATAATTCATGTGAAATCATTATTTGGCTACAAGTTCAAAATAAGCCAGTGATATCTTGGACTCACCAAAAAAGTTTGCTTAATCTTAGACTGCTAGGGATTAAAGGGAGCAGATGAGGGATTCATTCATTTATTCATTCATTCATCAGATATTGTTAACTGCCTAGCCAGTGTCTGAGTCCTGGAGATAGCGACTAAAGTAGACAGCCTTCTGGTTTTATGGAGTTTACAGTCTGTTGAGAATGACTGACAGTGAAAATTCAGGGAAGAAGAATGACTCGTCTTACACACCATGACTTATTTAAGTTTTAGAGATGACGTGTTATTAAGACAAAGTTCTTGCTCTCACAGAGGTGTCGTTAATGGCAATAAGTACCAAACAGGGGCAGGTATTAAATCATGAACTTTAGATTCAATGGAGAGGGTTAAAATAGGGTGACGGGACATAGTGACTGACTGACTACTCTAGGTTGGAAGATCAAATTAGCTGTATTTGGCATCTTAAAAGGAGCCATCTTTGTGAGGTTCCAGGGAACAGCAATACCAGCAGAGTAAAGCGCTAGCACAAAATGCCTTTGGTGTATTTGAGGAGCAGAAAGGAAGACAGTGTGACGAGTGTTAACAATGGCATTTGTATGGGATACCTGGCTGGATAGGGCCACATAGGAGGCAGTGGTAAGGAACTTGGATCTTATTCTGTGATGAGAAGCTATGAGAAGATTCTATGCAAAGTAATGACACAATCAGATTTATCCTGTGCATATACGGTATGTCTCACCAGGCTGGAGATAAGGAAGCTGGTTAAACATGGGAGCCTGGTGCAGTAATCGAGGCAAACAACAATAATGACTCAAACTAGGGTGGAGCCAGTCCTGATGGAGACAGGTTGAAAGAATTTGAGCAGTAATGATTCTATAGTCTTTATAAATATATTTGTATTTTCCTCATATCTAGTCACTTTTTTGACTTTTTTTAGTCACCTCATATTCTAGTACTTTTTTCAGTAACTTCACATGTTTTTTTTAAGGAAATATTTTGACATCCTGTGTGGATAATGATAATGTTGTTTCTTCTAATAGTTTTAATTTTTATTGCACGTTTTGGTGGCTGAAATGTTCAATAATCATGATGATGATGGTGGTAGACATTCTTATTATATTTCTGGTTTTAATGGGTATGTCCATAGTGTTTTACCTTTAGGTTGGCTGTTTTGAGTCAGATATTATTTTCTTTAGAAAGGAAATACCCTCTTTTTAGATTTTAAAGAATTAGAAATAGCTCTGAAATTTTGTCAAATACACATTTTGGGTATGTCTTAAGATGATCATACATTTTTTTTTTTTTCCATTTGATTTGTTGATGATGCTTTGATAGATTTTCTAACCATCTTTGAACTCCTGGAATTAGGTCAGTTAAGTAAAGAAGATTTTTTAAAAAAAATATTAGTTTACTTATGTGAGCTTGAGTTATGTGGTTTAAAAATAACTGATCAAATAATATTGATAGTTACTTTGTTCTCAAAATTTGAAGTAATGCACATACTTGTACCCTAAAAAGTGACCAAGAATTGCATCATTTCAAAGCTGGCAGTTTGGCTCTGTCAACTGCTCGTGATGTTGACCCTTAGTAGTGCAGCTTTCGCTGTTAATAATAAGCAGATGTGCCGTTGTCTTTTGTCCGTGTCCTGTAATGCCTGGGATTCTTTACCAGCATCCTCTGAGGGCAATGTTGGGTGGCTGTTTTAACATTCTCTTTCATTGTATTCTCTTAAACATGCGTTCATTCTGTGGTGGTGTTAAAACTAGTGATCAAAAGCATGTTCAAGTTTCAGTAACTTCGGGACAGAAATTAAAGTGATGAAGACCCAAAAGAAACCACCACTATGAATAGTGAGAGCCCTCTTTGAAATATTAGAAATAATGGTGAGATAAGAAAAAGCAGTCTTGAAGAAAAAAGTACACTACAGTGATTGTAGACTTAAACTCTCCAACCATGCATCCTCTATTTTTATGTTAGTTTCTCTGGAAGACTAGTTTTGAAATATGGGATGTCCTTCAGAATTAATTTCTTCTAAAATGTGACTGCCCTATTGCTACTATAGAATTTGATTGGCTAATATTTTATTTAGGAAAATTGCCTTTTTACATGAGAGTTTGGGCTTTGGGGCTAGCGTCTAGGTTTTGAGTTAGGCATTTTGCTAGCTGTATAAGGTGAATAGGATACCTGTGTATATTTTACTGTATGTTAAGCAGTTACATTATAGCATGAGAGTGATTTGTTTCATGAAAAATTGAAGAATTGTGCTTATAAAACTTCTGAGTTCAGACTTTTTAGGAAATAAATTCTTGATAACTCCAGTTTCTTTTGTGGCTATTTGTATGTTTTTAAAATTTAAAAAGTTTTTTGTTTTAAAATGTATTTCTTCTTTTGCGTTTATTATCTACTAAATTTAAGTAATTTATACTTCTCCAGAAAACTTTTCATTTTGTTGAAATTTAACACATTCGATACTTTTAATAGAGAATAAAAGTCTCTTTTCTATTAAACTTGATACTTGTAAGAAATTTATGTTTTCTTAGTTTTACCATTTTCTTTTCCTTGATTAGACTTTCTAAAGGTATCTTTTTTCTCTTAAAAAAGAAAACTGGATTTGTTTATCAATTATGACTTTGTTTTAAAAATGTACTACTTTCTCATTTTGTGTTTATTATTTCCTTTGTTTGCTCTAGATTTTTTTCCTTTAACTTTTAAAATCTGATACTTTTTTGTTTATATACAATTGAATATGTTCAAGGCTTTTCCTTATCTCCAATTTCAAGTATGTTCACATCCCAGCTATAATAATGTGTCTTGTTTTCTAAGTAGTTTATCTTTGTGTTTTGGTTTAAAAGCTAAGAATATTTTAAAATTTCTGTGTGATTTGCCTTTAAAAAAATTTTTTTTTTTTTTTGCTACTTGTAAAATATTTACCTTGACAGTAAATATGGCTTTTTGGTTTCTTTTTTTAAGAATTTATTGAGGTTTGGGGGCCTAGCATTTTTAAAGAGTGTTCTGTGGGTGTCTTGAATGAAAGTTTATTCAATTTGTGTGTGACAGAGGTGAATGTGTATCTGTTCAACCACTTTAATTCAATTTTCATTTTATTTTTTTAATAAACGACCATAGACTAATAATATTGTCTTAGAGTCTCCTATTATAGTTATTTCTCTCAGTTTCATCTTGTCTAGCTTTTGCTTTGTGTGTTTTGATACTGTTAGTATATAAATACCTCTGTCTGTTAGGTACAATTCATAAGGAAGACTTACTGATGTTATTCTTTTGTGTCCTACTTAAGCTTTTTGCCTCGAATTTTACTTTCTTTGATAGTAGAATATTTGTCCTCTTTGTTTATATTTGCTTGATAAATTGTTACCTATCCTGTTATATTTAGCTTTCATATAATTTCTAGTTGTGTCTTACTGAATTTTATATTTCAACTCATTTGGAGAGTCTCTGCATTTTAATAGGAAATCTAATCCAATTGCTTTTATGTTAATTACTGACTTTGGTGTTCTGTGATCCTATTTTGTGCTTTCTCACTGATTCCTTTAATTTCCTATATGGACTCTAATTTCCTGGTTTTAATTTTCTTAGCAATTTAAAAAATATATCCTCAAAAAAAGAAGAATTTACATCCTCTTGTAAATTTTACCAATGATTGTGTTATCATTTAAGGTTCAGGATCATTCAGAAGAAGGAAATACCAGTAATTTGAAATACCAGTAATTTGAACAGTTAACATTCAATATGAAGAATTATTAACTACAGGTGGCTCAGTGGTGAAGAATCCACCTGCCAATGCAGGAGACGTGGGTTCAATCCCTGGGTCGAGATGATCCCCTGGAGGAGGAAATGGCTGTCCACTTAAGTATCTTTGCCTAGAACGTCCCATGGATGTAGAAACCTAGCGGGCTCCAGTCCATGGGGTTGCAAAAAGTTGACAACACAGCCTGCAGCATAGCTTACCGGGATTAACCGCTAAGAGGGGCTGACATCTCTAAAGAATACCCGAATAGCAGATGTAGGGAGCAGCCACTACTTGTAGACTGAGAGAGCCCTCAAGGAAGGAACAAACTTTTGAAAGAGCCCTTTCCCTCCTCCCCCAAAGCTGAGATTCAGATCTCATTGAAGACAGTGTGGTGGGCTCACTGGGTGGAGAAATTTGCTTGAAGTGCCACAGTTTAAGGTGGCAGGCAGAGTGTTGGGGAAACTTGCTAGGAAGTCACTTGCTGGGATGCCTGTGACAGTTGGAGGGAGGCTGCCTCTTGAGTGACTGGCTGAATTCCGGAGAGTGTGTGCCACTGGCCAAGAAGGCTCCTGCTGGCAAGAAAGCCACATGCTGACAATGATGTGTTAGGAACAAGAAGGAAAAGCAGCAGAACCGGGAGTGAAGTTGCTTGCACTTACAGTGCCCCACCAGTGCCTCCTGCTGACAGTGCTAATAATGTGTCACCGGTGAAGGAGGAATGTTTATAGGCTGCAACTCTAGTATCGCATGGCAGTGCAAAAGGGTGGATTTGAGCTGGCTCAATAGCCCATTGTTTTCCAGGCTTTTCTCCTCAAGCCTGTATTTATCTTAGCAGCCGAGTAAAGAGTGAAGCTGTTGTCTGAACCACTTTTAATTCCATTAACAACACCTTTATGTCTCTGGGGAATCTCCAGTGTATGTGTCCTATTTCACTATTCAGAGCTACTTTATTCATCTTCTTCTTGTCCCTGATGGGTAACCTTTAGATTTGAATCCAAGATTTTCATCTCTGCCTGGCCCCTTGGCCTTAGGCCATTTGTTCGAAGTATTAACTTGATTCCTTCTTCTTCCTCCTTCACTCCTGTATCCTTTTTTGTGTCCTCTTTACTCCACATTTGCAAACCTAGACAGCATATTAAAAAGCAGAGACATTACTTTGCCAACAAAGGTCCATCTAGTCAAAGCTATGGTTTTTCCCGTAGTCACGTACGGATGTGAGAGTTGGACCATAAAGAAAGCTGAGTGCCGAAGAATTGATGCTTTTGAACTGTGGTGTTGGAGAAGACTTGAGAGTCCAAGGAGATCAAACCAGTCCTAAAGGAAATCAGTCCTGAAAATTTATTACAAGGACTGATGCTGAAGCTGAAGCTCCAATACTTTGGCCACCTGATGTGAAGAACTGACTTATTTGGTAAAGACCCTGATCCTGGGAAGGATTGAAGGCAGGAGGAAGAGGGGACGACAGAGGATGAGATGGTTGGATGGCATCACTGACTTGATGGATGTTAGTTTGAGCAAGCTCCGGGAGTTGGTGATGGACAGGGAAGCCTGACACACTGCAGTCCATGGGGTCGCAAAGAGTTGGACACAACTGAACTCTACATTTGCACCCAGAACTGAAGCCAAGAGAGGAGTTCAGACAATACTCTGTCCTTAAAATTTTTGGTTTTATCAGTAATAGATGCATATGCTTAGAATATCATGTTTTGGAATGGTAGATTATTTTTTATATTTTTGAACTTTTTTACTCTCCACATAAAAATGTAGCAGCCCCAAGCCTCTGGGCAACGCTTTCAAAATAATGAGATGACAAGCTATCCCCAGGGACTCCAGAATATGAGTGAGTGGAGATAAACCACCAGGAGGCAAATGACCTGTTTCCTTTTGTGTCTGTGCAGGGAAAATAAAAGGGAGGCAGTGGGGCATCTGACAGACCTAAGAACAGGAGAACCCCAAAGTAGCCAACAGGTATTCAAGGAAAGAGTGGTGGATCAATCTGAGATTGATGGCTGAAATTGGGAGGTGTTTTGCCCACTGGGGTAGTGGGTGAGTGAGAGAGTAAAAGTTTAAAGACAAATTGGCAAACCTCAATGATTGATGTGTTAATATTTTTTAAGATAGGCCTAAATGTTTGAAAAGTCTGTTTCAAGGCAAGATTTTTTCCCTTTGGGTATGGGGGAGTGGGGGAGGAGTACAATAACTTATTATGGGGTTTCCCAGGTGGTGCTAGTGGTAAAGAACCTGCCCGCCAATCCAGGAGAGGCGTAAGAGATGCAGATTCAAGCCCTGGGTCGGGAAGATCTCTGGAGGAGGGCATGGCAATCCACTTCAGTATTCTTACCTGGAGAATCCCATTGACAATAACTTACCATAGATTGGTATTAAAATTACCAGCCTCGGGTCTTCCCTGGTGGTCCAGTGGTTAAGACTTGCCCTTCCAGTGTTGGGGGTACAGGTTTGATCCCTGGTCAGGGAGCTAAGATTCTACATGCTTGATGGCCAAAAAACCAAAACATAAAGCAGAAACAATACTGTAACAAATTCACTAAAGACTTTAAAAATGGTCTGCATTAAAAAAAGTCTTTTTTAAAAATTATAATACCAGCTCTAATATATTTGTTAACTTACCCTGTAGAGTTGTGCTGTCTAGTATGGAAGCCACTAGCCAAGTGTGACTATTGAGCACTCAAGATGGGCCTGGTTTAAATCGAGTTGTGCTCTAAGTAACTTACTGGATTTTGAACACTTAGTATGGAAAAAATATAAACTATCTCAACTTTTAAATATTGCTTACATGTTGAAATGCGAATATTTTTGATAGAGTGGGTTAAATAAAACATTATTAGAATTAAGTCCACCTGTTTTTACTTTTTAAAATGTGGCTAGTAGAAAATTTAAAATTACATGTGTGGCTTGCATTATATTTCTGCTGCTAAGCACTGTTCTAATTCTTTTGTTATTGATTTATAATTTAATTCCATTGTGGTTTGAGAACATACTCTGAATGATTTCAATCCTTTTAGATTTATTAAAGCTTGTTTTATAGCCCACCACATGGTCTGGGTGAATGTTCCCTGTTCACTTGAAAATAATGTGTATTCTGCAGGCTGTAATGTTCTATAAATGCCAGTTAGGTCACATTCATCGGTGGAGCTCAAGTTTCCTAAATCCTTAATTGCTTTTTTGTCTCCACTTCTATAAGTTGCTGAGAGAGATATATTGAAATCACCAACTATAATTGTGGGTTTGCATATATGCCTCCTTTTAGGTCCGTCCATTTTTGCTCCTTTCTGCATTCACGTTTAGGATTATTACGTCTTTTTGAATTGTCTCTTGACAATTGTCATTGTGAAATGTCCTTTATATTGGGCAATGTTGTCCTGGAGCCTGTTTTGTCTGATACTGTGTCATTGTGTGTCTTTTCCTGTCCTTTTACCTTTAACCTCTCTATCCTTAGAGTAGTTTTCATCATGTTGTTTGTGGCAGGCATGTCTCTCAGACATCTTGATACTCCATAGGTCACTGAGCTTCTGTTCTTTTTAAAAACTTACTTCTTTTCTTCTCTGTTCTTCCTCCTGTATAAATCCTATTGCTGTTTTTCAAGTTCACTGATCTTTTTTTCTGCAGTATCTACTTTTTAAAAATTAATATTCCTTTTCAGTTAATTTTCGTTTCAGATACTTTATTGTCTTTAGTGGTTTCATTTTGTTCTTTTTTACGTCCTTTCTCTCACAGTATTTGTATTTTCCTTTACATTCTTGAGCATCAAGAGCATGTTTATAATAACTTTTAGTTTAAAATTTTTTAATATAATTCTCATTGAAGTACAGTTGATTTACTGTATTAGTTTCAGCTGTACAGCATGGTGATTCAGTATTTTTGTAGCTTATACTCCACTGAGAATTTATAATAGCTTTTTTTTGTGTGTTGGGAGATGCATCATTAATCTATTATTTTTATTTTTTATTGAAGGATAATTGATTTACAATGTTGTGTTAATTTTTGCTGCCCAGCAAAGTGACTCAGTTATACATTCTTTTTTATATTCCTTTCCATTATTGTTTATCTCAGGACATTGAGTATAGTTTCCTGTGCTATACAGTAGGACCTTGTCCGTCCATTCTGTATGTAATTGTTTACTATAAATTGCTTTCAAAATGCCCTTATCTGCTAATTCCATCATTTGTCATTTCTTAGTCAACTTTGACTCAATGATTTTTCTCTTAGAAGGTCATTTTCCAATTCTTTGTAGGTCTTGTACCTACAAAGGATGGCCTACGTTTTGAATGTTATATTGCTGGCTTTTGCTTTATTTTGGCCTTTATTCTAGCAGATAGTGAATTTACTTTCAGATCAGTTTCATCCTTTGAGGCCTGTTTTTAAAGCAGACTATGGCCCATACCTGTTTTTGTAAATAAAATTTTATTGGAACACATGAAATCTACCTTTTAAAAAATATATTTATTTATTTTGGCTGTGCTGGGACTTTGTTGCCGCGTACAGGCTTTCTCTACTTGCGACAAGTCAGGGCTATTCTAGTTGTGGTGCGTCGGCTTCCCACTGTGGTGGCTTCTCTCGTTGCAGAGCATGGGCTCTAGGACTTACCGGCTCAGTTGTGGTGCACGAGCTTAGTTGCCCCGCAGCATGTGGAATCTTCCTGAACCAGGGGCCAAACCCATGTACCCTGCATTGGCAGAAGGTGAATCTACCTTTTTGATTCATGAATAATTATAGAGGTTCTTTCTATATCTTGGGAGTATATCTTCTGCTGATACTCTTTGAAATCAAATTCATGGGAAAGCAGTTGTCATCCTTTTTCACCAGACATCACTTGATGTTCTGTCTCTGCCCAGCCCCACTTCCCCTGAGAATATTTGGTTGAATGTACTCAAAGATTGTCATGCAGTAACAAAGTGGGTAAAAAACAAGCTGGACCAGAGTTTAAAAGCCATGCATGTGGCTTGCCTCTAGGAGGTGTATGATGGATTACTGGAAGACTAAACATATAATTTTAATCTTTAATCATGCCCCCTGGAGAAGGGCATGGCAACCCACTTCAGTGTTCTTGCCTGGAGAATTCCATGGACAGAGGAGCCTGATAGGCTACAGTCTATCGGGTCACAAAGAGTAGGACACGACTGAGTGACTAACAAACATATAATTTACTCTCTGCTTCCAGAGTAGCCGTTGCAGAGAAACTTAATATTTGACTGAGAGTAGAACTGTTCAAAATATGTGGGTGTGGACTTTCCCAGTGGTCCAGTGGTTGGGAGTCTGCCTGCCAATGCAGGGGACATAGGTTCAATCTCTGGTCCGGGAAGATCCCACATGCCATGGAGCAACTAAGCCTCCATGTCCTATAGCCCGTGCTCCACAACAAGAGAAGCCACTGCAATGAGAAGCCCACACACTCAATGAAGAGTAACTCCCACTGTCTGTAACTAGAGAAGTCCATGCACACCAACGAAGACCCAGCACAGCCAAAACTAAACAGATTTATTTAAAAAACTGAAAACAAAAAATTAAAAAAAATATATGGGTGATGGTTATTCAATTAGTCCAAAAGAGAACTTCAAAGAAAAATGGTCAGGTTTGCCAACTGTAGTTCTGTGATTTAAAACTTTTTACCTGAGGAAGGAGAGATGAAGAAAACCTGTCCAGGTTTCGGACTTGCTTGCTTGAGAAATCTAGACTAGACGTTTTTAACCTCTGTAGAGGTGTCTAGTGTCTGCCCCCAAAGTTCAGAATTGATTCATAAGATTGTAGGGGAGGAGAGTGGCAGCCATGTTTAATTTGGTTTTGGTCTGGCAGGAGTGAGCCGTTTCTCTGCTTGGTGGGTTAGGCAGAACCTACATGGATGAACTTCCTTTGATGGCACTTTGGAGAATTGAGCTTGGAGGGAAGATGGGGATCTTAGCAGTAATGAGCCTGCAGATACGAACAGGCAGTAAACTAGAGGGCTTTGGGGGCGTTTAACCTGGCAGAAGCCATCATTTTCAGAAGAAGGTGGGCTGGAACTAGAGAATGAGTCTAGGGGAATCACGACTTAGAGACTCTTGTGTGGACTTATTTTCTTAGTTACCTGTTTGATTTTATTTTCCACTATTGCCTTGATCGTTAATCAAGTATTGGGTTGACCAAAAGATTCATTCATTTTTTCCCATAATATCTTATGGAAAAACCCAAAAGAACTTTTGGGCCAACCCGATATTTTGTTCTTGCCTTTAATAGGAATCAGTCCTGAAGTGACATGCGGTTATGGTTGGTTAGGGAAGTGGTGGCATACCTCTTCCAAATTCCAACTGACTCTGTCAGGGCCCAGGGAGTGTGGTCTGAAATTTGAGCTGGTTGGCTCAGCATGCCAGGGCCCAAATGCCATCTTGTGGTTAAATGGAGGAGTTGCTTTTAACTGCTGCTGCTGCTGCAAAGTGTCCGACTCTGTGCAACCCCATAGACGGCAGCCCACCAGGCTCCCCCGTCCCTGGGATTCTCCAGGCAAGAATACTGGAGTGGGTTGCCATTTCCTTCTCCGCATGTATACGACCCCGTAGACAGCAGCCCACCAGGCTCCTCCATCCCTGGGATTCTCCAGGCAAAAATACTGGAGTGGGTTGCCAGTTCCTTCTCCTGAGGGACCATCAAATCTGAAAAATAGAACATGTTCATTTTCAGGTGTCATCATTATTTTCAAGTGAACTTGCTTCTTTGAGAATCCTTGCTTTGAACTAGTCTGTATGTGCGCTGTCCCATCCAACTCTTTGCTACCCTATGGACCATGGCTTGTCAGGCTCCTTTGTCAATGGGATTCTCCAGGCAAAAATATGGGAGTGGGTTGCCATGCCCTCCTTCAGGGGATCTTCAGGACCCAGGGATTGAACCTATGTCTCCTGCATTACAGGCGGATTCTTTACTGCTGAACTTGGAACTAGATGGATTCCAAAAGAATACTAGGTCCTAACATTCCTCTTGGGACTTCCCTAGTAACTCAGTGGTAAAGAATCCACCTGCAATACAGAGGACACAGGAGACGTGGGTTTGATCCCTGAGTTGGGAAGATCCCTGGAGAAGAAAATGGCAACCCACTCCAGTATTCTTGCCTGGAGAATCCCACGGACAAAGGAACCTAGTGGGCTAAAATCCATGGGGGTCCCAAAAGAGTAGGACAAGACTTAGTGACTAAACAACAACATCCCTAGCAGATAATGAGGAAATAGTAGCAAAAATTTTGCTTAATGACAAAACCACAGCAAACACGTAGAGGGAAAAACCTAAGCAAAACCAGTGCTCTTTGAGAAATAGGTTCATCCACCCTGAGACTGAAATTTCCCTTAATAGACTGAGCTACTGTAGGAAGCTCCCTGAGTGTGGATGAGGAAGTGAAGATCAGCGTCTCTAACTACATGTGATGTGGCTGTAAAGCACCACACTGATTGTGGAACAATTTCATAAACATCAGGATGTGTGTGAGGCCTTTCCCCAAGTATTTGCCTAAGAAGTCATGCCCTTTTTCCAACAATGCTGCCACTGCTTTAAAAAAAGCTCTTTGGAACTGCTTATTGGGATTGTTTTGAAACCTCCATTGGTGCTTGGGAAAGACTGACTTGGAGACAGTTCATGTAATGGGGCTGGAAAGGACAGAGGCCAAGGCAGAAAGATCGATGAGAAGATATTGATGGAAGGAGTCCAAGAATAGGTGACAAGGTATGAGCAGTGGAGACAGAAGAGGGTGGATCCAAGAGGCTTTGAGAAGTCAGAACTGAAAAGTGTAATACTTGGATATGGAGGCAAAAAATGGTGGTGGGTTAGTTGTCTCTGACAACATGGTGAATGAATTTTCTCCAAAAATTTTCTCAATTTTTGAAGAAAAGATGAAAGGTTTGCTTCTGGTGGAGATGTCAAGCGGGCATTGGGTCTGGAGGTTAAGAAGGAGATTGTTATTGGAGATCGATCGTTACTTATTCATGGAACAAACATCATAAAATACCTATAATAACAGCTAGCGGTTAGTAAGCACCTGTCATGCTGTGGACAGCACTGAACTCCTCTGTGCCCTAACTTATCCTCACAAAACTGGAAAGTGTGTGTGCTCATTACCTGCACTTTGTAGATGGAGATAAATGGTTTGAAAGGGCAGATTGTACCAATTTCATCCCCAGTTAAGGCTGAATTAAGTGAACGATAGTAGGGAGCAAGAAGAAATAAATGAAAACATCAATGTTATTATCAGTGAAACCAGAATGCAGTATGGAGGTTAGATTTGTGCTCCCAGGTGCTCCCCTGACCCTCAGGCCTCAGAGCAGCGTCCCTCGTGGGCTGGTCTGAATTTGTGGAGCAGTCGCATTCACCCAGACTGCTGCCTCCCACTGGTCTCTCAGGGCTCTGGTCCTAAGATGTTTGGTCCTGTATGATGGCTTCTGACAACTTTGAAAAGGTCTTTTGATTTCTGGTTGCTGAAGGTGAGTTTACAAAGCAGGATTGAATTCCTCGGAGACAGGCTTCAAGCCGATCATTTCAAGAGAAACAAGCCCTTGGCAGGCAGGAGTGGGCTGGGAGTCAGAGTTCTGGCAGCCAACTACCAGATGTTCTGAGCGGACCTCAGGAGCTTCGAGGCCTAGAGGCTCACTGTGCAGTGTGGTCTCTGCACCCGCATCTACAGTACCACCAGCACCCCTTCCCCCTGCTGCTAAGTGTGAACCTGCATTTTAACAGGACTCCCCCCGTGGTGGCCTGCATGCACATTAAAATTTGGGAAGCACTGCTGGAACCGTATCCAGGGGCTGCCTTATACATGAAGGAGAAGCTTGTTTTTCTCCTGGTTGCCCCCTGGTCTCGGGAAACGTTGATTAATATTCTCCTCCCTGCAGAGGCCTTCCTGCTCTAAAGGCTGCCAACCAGCCCTTCCTTCGATCACTCATTATATCAACAATTTGTCCGTTATTTGGGAGCTGGGGGAAAAAAAACCTTCTCAAAACATGCCCTGAAGCTCATGGGGCATATGTGATAACTTACTTAAACCAACGTGATACTTATTTCATTTCCCTGCATCGTCCACTCCAAAGAGTTTTTTAAAAAGTAATTTCTGAAACCTTTGGATAGGCCATTTGTTTTGCTCTAAGACTTTCTCCCCAGAGAGATTTGCGATTATAACTGGAGTGAGAGAACTCTGTTATTAGAAATAATATTTGGTCCTGGAAGCCTCTAGAGGACTTGGGTAGAAGGGGGAATGATAGCAAGGGCAGAGGGAGTTAGGGGTGAGGATGGGGAGAACAAGGGCTCTTGCTGTAACCTTAGTTCCCAAGTTGGTACTTTGAGAAAGAGGTGGACAAATCCAAGGAAGAATGAAGGTTCAGAACTGTGCTGGTTCTCCTAAAACTTTGCTGTCTGACACGGACACTCGCTACATACAGCAGTTAAACGAACATTTTGATCAAATTTACATAAATCTCAGCAAAATTATGTGAATTTACATTCACTTACCCTAGCTACATAACCCTATGTTCAATAGCTACATTTCCACCATCAGGAGAGTTCTGTTGTGCCGTGCTATACTTGAAAGTCATGTGGAATTGAAAGGCATGTCAGCTGCTAAGATGCAGTAATTTATTTTTAATTCACAACTGAACTGCACAGGAAGGGTATGCATGGTTTTCCCTAAGCTTAGGTGGTTGTACCTTTTGACTCTGTGATGCTTTAAAAGATAGAAAGTAAAACAAGGGTTGGACTTCCCTAGTGGTCCAGTGGTTAAGACTCTGGACCAGTGCAGGGAGCATGGGTTTGATCCCTGATCAGGGAACTAAAATTCCACATGCTGTGCAATGCAGCCAAAAAAAAAAAAAAAAGGCAAAAAAGGAAGTGAACAAAGATATCTGTGCCCATTTCCTCTTGAAGTGGCAAGAAGCTGCAGGCCATGTACTGAGTCTGGAGTCAGAAGACCCAGTATCACTGTCTGCTCTGCATCACGCTGGACAGGTGCTAACACTAGCGGTCTCGTCATGCAAGGATGGTGTCTGTCTCTGGCAGTGTGCTTGTGTGTTGGAAAGGGTGACAGTGCAATTCTGAATTGCTTATGGGACTTGGAAGACAGAATGCTTCATGGCTGCTCATTTAGTTAAAGCAGCAACAAAATTAAACAACAATATCCACAGCAAAAAATACACTCATCTCCCTGCACTTCCCATAATGTGTGTATTATTCCCTTTAGAAGAGAACTCAGGGGTGAACATGGCATCAGTGAGCTTTTTTAATGGTTTCAAAATATGATGCCATAGAAGTTTAGTATTGCTAAACTTAAAAGTATTGCTTTTTAACAGGTCTGAAATAAACCCTGATGCCGGCTGTTTTGCGTAACAAAACCTTAGTTTGGCAGTTCAGCAAGATGATATTTTAAGACACAATGGTATTTGCATTCTTGTATAGCTCAACATTTAATGTAAGGGTTTGCACATAGAAAATGTGTCTGATTTCCTGCCTAAAACTCAAAGCACCTCGTCCTGCAGTTTTTCTCAGTCACTAAGGGGAAGTTTTTTTCTTGTAACTTGTTAGCACTGTTGATTGGTTCTCCTTGTGTATAAATAAAACAGTGTCTAAGAAATAATCCTATGTCTGTGGGCTGGTCTTTTTAATATACATAACACAAAATTTATCATTTCAACCATTTTCAAATGTACAGCAGTGTTTGGTGTGTATTCATGTTGTGCAATGTGCAAGATGAACTTTAAAAAATCTTCACTTTACATTTTTTAAAAAAGTATTTAAGTTTGGCTGTTCTAGTCTTCATTGCTGCACGCGGGCTTTCCCTAGTTGTGGCGAGCAGGGCTGTTCTCTGGTTGCAGTGCGCAGGCTTCCCATCGCGGTGGCTTGTGGAGCACAGGCTTTAGGGTGTCCAGGCTTCCGCAGCTGTAGTGCTCGGGTTTAGTTGCTCTGCATGTGGAATCCTTCTGGACAAGGGATCACACCTGTGTCCCCTGCACTGGCAGGCAAATTCGTATCCACTGTACCATCAGGGAAGTTCCATGAACTTCTTCATTCTGCAAAACTGTAGTTCTAAACCCAATAAACAACACCTCCCCAATCCCCACTCCTCCCAGCCCCTGGAAACAATGATTCCTCGATTAATCTGGCCACAGTCTAAGAGGCTGTCACGATCCAGCCCCCATCTGTGACTGCTCAGTTCCCAGCCTGACAGCTGCTTCACCCTCTTAGGCCTGGGGATGTGGAGGTCACTTCTGGAGGACAGTGTCCTCCCATACCCTTCTAAATAAACCCTGCAAATACCGATCCATCTGAAAACCTGGATGTGTTCTTGAAGCACATAAAGGAGAAAGTGGTTGTTCGCTATAGTTGAGTCAGTGTGGAATTTACAGCTCTGGTACACTTTGAAAGGTTAGAATTGCTTATAAAACCTTCATTTCCCCGCATTTCCTCAAATACACGATCAGGGTGCAGATGACCATGTCCCTGAGCTGGGGAGAAACAGAAGAGCAGCTTTGAGGCTGTCTTCCTACAGGAAAACCCCTGTCTTCCTAGATTTATCTGACAACACAAGGGAAATCCAGTACTTATTGCTTAAGTGAAAGACTGGAAACAATCTAGACGTCTGTCCATGGATTCGATCCATCCTGGCAACAGCCACACCCTGGGGTACGATGCTGCCCCGCACCCAGCGTGGAGGGCCCTCCCCTGCTCACCCTGCTCCAGGCTGGTCTTCCCTCCATCCTCCTCCCAGGCTCCGTCCAAACCCAGCCAGGCCGGCTCCAGCCCAGCCTCCCCACTCAGCCCTCCTCTGTCACCCGCGGTGCTAATGTGTGTTTGGTCTCATGTATTTTCCACCTCCTTCCCGATTTCTTCCTGTGTCTTGTTTTTGCTCCTTAGCTAGAATCTAGACTTCTTGAACCGTGTCTTCTGCCCAGAATGAAGACTGCTCCCTCAATCTGTCTCTCTGTCTCTCTGTGTTTCTCTCTTCCCCTCTCATCTCTAGGTGCCTCTGGACCACAAACCCCAGCTCCCCACGCCTGGTACCCACACCGGCAGGACGAGCCTTCACTCTGGAAATGACCGCCTGACAGCCGGGTATGGGAAAGGGGGAGGCATTGGGGAGGACCTTCCAGGGAACGGGATCACACCCTGTTCTCAGAATCAGAAGTTCTGGGTTTAAGTCTTGTCTATGTTGTATGACGTAGGGCAAGTTACTTGATGTCTCTGAACTTCTGTTGTTGAAAGGCAGCTCTGCCTGCTCTCCTGAAGGACCACATCGAGAGTCAGGCTGGTGTGGCTGGTGAGCTGCCAAGTGCCCACCACCGGCAAAGCTTTCCTGCTCCCTGGGCTCTTCATGACCTCTTGACTGGAGCTTATGGAGGAGGAACCTAGAGAGAGCCTCACACCAGATTCGGAGCTGCAGTGAGGTCTGTGGAGGGGGCGGCGCTGGCTGGGGAGGCCCAGAGCGCCTGCGGAGCCCCCATCCCCGGTGACTTGACCCACATGTCTTTGGCATCGGCTTCTATCTGAGTCAGTGGATTAGTTGTACTTGGTGAGCCAGAGGCGCAACCAAAATATGTTGTTCTGTGGGATTTAAGCAAATTAACAGAGAACTGTGGTGATGAGTGTGGAAACACGTTTCAGTTTTCGTTTTCAACCATTAACACATATGTTCTGAAAGCCGGTCTGGGAAAATGTGCTTCTGTGGATGGCATGGAAGCTGGGTGTTGTCCCTCCTCCGTAGAGCTGATGGGGGAGACAGCAGGGTGGCACCTGTCGTCCCCTGGGGGCCAGGCAGTGGGGTGGAAAGAGCTTTGGATTCATGAAGGCTTGACCTCAAAGGAGCTGTGTGACCTTGGGCAAGTTACTTACCTTCTCTGAGCTTCAGTTGCTCACCTGTAAAGTGGGGGAGCTCCTTGATAGAGTCTTGTGAAGGTTAAATCAAAGTATCTGGGACCTCGCCCGGTACACAGTGGGCCTCCAGTCAGTGGGAGGTTTTACTGTCATTACATACAGTCAGGAATGGGATACAAAACGAAACCACTGTTAACTCTGGGGTTTTCTGTTACAGCTGAACTTAATCCCGGCTAATGCACTTGTCTTACAAATAAATTCCCCACATTGCTTAGAAAAGGAATCCAAAGTTACAAACCCCAAACTTCCTACACATGGCCTAGCCTCTAAGCCTGTTTTGCATTTTTCCAAAATAACTACCACTCTCTCAGTGAACATTCTCCGCACTCTTTAACAGTTTTCAAAGCCCTTATAAAAAAGCTATGTCTCTCAGTTTTGGCCAGAGGAGCAGAAACAGAAATGTCAGAGACATGTTCTTAAAATGAGAGGGGGTGTCCATCACTCTTTCTGCATTGTTTTTACTTACATTTATGGCGCCATATGTGTAGTTTTCTCCCTGCCAAGTCAGCCAGTTCTTTAATTCTCCAGACACCCACTGGGTGTCCTACAATTTAGCTCAATTCTGACACTGTGACCGTTTGGAGTTTTTATTTGTATTCAAAAATTATACAGTGAAATGACTTCCCTGGTGGTCCAGTGGTTAAGGCTCTGCACTTCCAGTGTGAGGGGCATGGGTTCGATCCCTGGTTGGGTAACTAAGATCCCACATGCTGTGTAGAATGGGCAAGAAAATACTAAAAAATTAAACAGTGTGAGTGCAGATGGTGTGTTGTAATATTTTTGTTTGACATATGCAAATGTTAGATCAATCAATGTTTTAACATGTAAAAAGTTTTTGTTGTTAAGTCACTGCAGTCGTGTCCAACTCTTTGTGGCCCTACAGACTGCAGCTTGCCAGGCTTCTCTGTCCAAGGGATTCTCCAGGCAAGAATACTGGAGTGGGTTGTCATTTCCTCCTCCAGGGGATCTTCCCAACCCAGGGATCAAACCCATGTCTCTTATGTCTCCTGCATTGGCAGGGGGGCTCTTTACCACTAGCACCACCAGGAAGCCTGTGATTCACTATGGGTATCAAATATGCTGAGTGAGGAGAGGTGCTCGAAATAGTTGAGAAGTCAGGGGAAACTGGGCTGTCCGAGGTCAACTGGCCATCTCATTAATGAGCAAAGGTCAAAAGATGATTCTTAGGGAGCAGTTCTTCTTTTCCCAGAGGCTAGAAAAGACCAATCGTGGGATTGGGTGGAGGCAAAAGGAAACACTAGTGGGAGATGAGGACCACCAGGAGGGAGGAGGCTGACCTGATACATTCTTCAAAAATGTGCATATCATTTAGTAAAAGTGCAAGACTAATGTATGTGCAATTTGTCATTGGCTTTAAAAATGTATAACATGGTGAATCTTTTCATGCCATTACTTTTTCCTATATGTTATTATTTTTTAATATTCACTTATTTATTTGGCTGTGTGGGGTCTTAGTTGTGGCATCTGGGCTTCTCTAGGGGCAGCAGGAGGCTTCTCTCTAGGTGGCACACGGGTTCCAGGGCGCAAGCTGAGTAGTTGTGGTTCGTGGGCTTCGTTGCCCTATGGCATGTGGGATCTTAGTGTCCTGACCAGGGATCGAACCTGCGTCCTCTGCCTTGGAAGGTGGATTCTTACCTACTGGACCTCCAGGGAAACCCCTGTACTGTTATTTTTGGTGGCTGCGATCCTGTCTCCTAAAGCCCCTTCTGTGTGTCTCCTTGCCTTGTGTTCTCTCCCAACACCATTCACAAAAATAAATTCCAGATGCCATAAGAAGTTAACTTGAAGATTAAGTCCTGAAACTATTAGAAAAAAATAGAAAATTATCTTCAAGAACTTAGGTATGGAAGCTGCTTTTAGTCACTGCCCCACTGTCCAACCATGAAGAAAAAGAACAATTTGATGTCATTTTCAGGGTGGCCAGAGATGACACAGAAAACTGAAAAGACAAGGAACAAATTTGTAATCTACATATAAGGCAAAAGAGGGTAACCAGTCTTCATAAAGAACTCCTCCAATTAAATTAAATAAAAAAACAAGTGACTTAATAGAAAAAAAGATATGAACTGGTTACGGAAGAAGCCCTCTCATTGACTAATACACAGGAAAGATGCCTAACCACACCAGTAATTAGGGAAATTAAAGCAACACTGGGATAACACTTTCACTCATTAGACTGAAAAAATTAGTCTAATCCTATCAAGTATTGAGGATAAAAAGAAAAATAATAATCTCAGACACTAACAGAGGGAGAGACTCAACAAAACCTGGTAAAATAGAAAATGTGTGTATCTTGCTGCTCAAGAATTCCATGTCTGCATTTATACCCAGGGGAAACTCTTCAGCTTGTGTACAGGGGAGCAACCTGAATGTCTATTAGTAGGGAAAATGCATGGGATGTGGGAAGGTCTCAAGAGGAATTGCTGTGCAACAACTGAAAGAAGTTACTGAGGAAAATGGGATGCAGAGTCATACATTTAGCAAGACGGCATTTGTGAAAATCTAACCCACTTGTTTATTGGGTAGGACTAGGAATTGATATACACAGACACACATATACATGCAGTAAAAAAAATGCAATTCAATTAGCAAATTTGTTATTTTTCTGACCAAATTATACTTTAAAAACCAGATTCATGGATACAGAAAACAAACTAGTGGTTGACAGAGGGGAGAGGGGTAGGGATTAGGGTGAAATAGATGAAGGGGATTAAAAGATACAGATTTTCCATTATAAAATAAATAAGTGGGGCTTCTCTGGTGGTTCAGTTGTAAAGAATCTGCCTGCCATGCAGGAGATACAGGTTTCATCCCTGATCTGGGAGGATCCAGCATGCCTTTGAGCAACTAAGCCTGTGTGCCACAACTATTGAGCCTGTGCTTTAGAGCTGGGGAGCCACAACTACTGAAGCCTGCTTGCCCTAGAGCCTGTGCTTCACAACAGGAGAAGCCACTGCGGTGAGATGCCTGAGCACTGCAACTAGAGAAGAGCCTCCACTTGCTGCAAATAGAGAAAAGCCCATACAGCAAAGGCCCAGCACAGTCAAAAATAAATAAATAAATTAATTAAAAAATTTAATAATAAAAAAACGTTGCTGACATGTAATGTACAACATAGGGAATATAGTCAATAATATTATAATAACATGTTGACAGATGGTAACTAGACTTTATCATGTTGATCATTTTGTAATGTATTGAATCATAATGATGTGTGATTATGTTTTGATGCATGGAAACAGATGCATGGAAAAAGATGTGGTATATATACACAATGGAATATTACTCAGTCATAAAAAGAATGAAATTCTGCCATTTGCAGCAACATTGATGGACCTAGAGAATATTATGCTTAGGGAAGTAAGTCAGAGAAAGACAAATACTGTATGATATCACTTATATGTGGAATCTAAAAAATCATACAAACAAATGTATAGAGCAAAACAGAAACAGTCTCAGATACAGCAAACAAACTAGTGGTCTCCAGGGGGGAAAGGAGCATGGAGAGGGGCAAAATAGGGGCAGGGGATTAAGAGGTACAAACTACTATAACATAAATAAGCCACAAGGACATATTACAGGGTACAGGGGATTATAGTCATTATCTTAAAATAACTTCGAACAGAGAATAATCTGTAAAAATACTGAGCGACTATGCTGTACGCTTGAAACTAATCTAATGTTGTAGATCAACTATCCTTCAAAAAATTGTCTATTTCCTGCTTAAGGAAATGAACAGCTGTGCCGTCATTTCAGGTGCAGACACTGCAGTTGGACAGAGCACTTGGGCAGGGCTCCTTCCGGGATGGGTCAGGCTGCACTGGGTGGACAAGGGCCCGGAGCCCCTAACCCAGCATCAGGGCTGCAGCAGACCAGAAGAGGGGACGGTCTGGGAATGGGGCAGTGGGCAGGTGCTGGGGTCCTCGAGGGAAGCGCAGGGCAGGCGTGAAGTTGGAGGGGCATGACCTTCACGTCAGCTCCCCTTCTGGACCTTGTTAGTGGTGGAACCCCGATGGCATCTGTAGACACCCAGGCCGGGGGACAGGAGGCTCCTGTAGTCCTTGCACCAGAGGCGGCATTTTCCAGGTGTCTGGGGGGCTCAGGTGCCCCAAAACTTGCCTGGGGGGAGCCTCTCTGCCACTGGCCCTGATAAGGGAGATGCGCTCCTTTGTAGCTTGGTTTTCTGACACGTCGTCTTTGGCTCCCTCTGACTGGCATCACCACCTCCTTTCCTTTTCCTGACAGTCTCCTGGAGACCCTCCAAGGTCATCCTTTCCTGGAGCATTTCTATTTCCAAAGGAGACAGAGGGGCAGCAGGAGAGGGTAGTGCTTTAACCCAGAGAATGCCATAAAAACCAGGCATGTCAGGAACTTGCAGACCGTCACCTCATTTCAGCTCTGCAACAACCCTGGAAGGTTCCCGCCCCATCCACCACCTCCCCCCCCCCCCCCCCCCCCCGCCACCCCCAGCACCACCCCTTGCCAAACTAACAGATGGGGAAGTGGAGCCTTGGGGGGCTTAGAAGGTGCAGTCACTCGGTCAAGGGCACAGAACTGGTGCCTCTCAGTGGGGCTGCCCTTGAAAGCACATTGGGGAGAGCCTCAACCCCCCACCTTTCCTCAAGGTAGCATCCCTTCCTCTCCCTGCCCTGCACCTCCCTCAGGCCCCTGGCCTCCAGAGCCCACCCGGCAGCCAGGCCCCTCGCCCCTTGCCCAGGCGCCTGGGCTGCGGTGGGTGGCGGAGGAAGGGCTTGCTGGTCCCGGCTGCCCTTCTGTGGCTTGAACAGGAAAGAGACAAAGGTCCCATTTTCGGGCCGCTGTCTGTTTCCATGTCTCTAGTTGCTCAACCACCAGGAGGAAAAGCATTTGAGGTATTTCCATGGGAAATGGTAGCCAACAAAAGCGCCGTTGGGTGGTATTCTAGTTAATTGCAGGAAGGCGGGCAGCCCTCCAGGATATTACCTTTCTTGGGCTGGAAAGTGTTTCTTTGAAAAACGTTTTGGTTCAGCCGAGGCCTCCTAAGTTTTCGCAGATTTGCTTGTTCATAACTACGAAGTCACCATGTCGGTCCTTGGCGGGGGCTGGGAGGGAGGGAGGCGGGAGGGAACCATTCCGATGACAACTCTTTGCTAAATGATGGCTGGAAAACACTGGATTCTATTTCCCAGCCGGTATAAATTCCTAACGGGGGCCATTCCCCTGAGGCCTGCCTCCTCCAGACGGAAACAGAATCTGCAACTCTGAATGAAACGTCTCTGCCCCTTGGAAGGGGAGAGGGCAGGAAATGAGGAGAGGTGATCACTCTTCTTAAACACACTTTAAAAAAAAATAATGAAAAGAAAAGCATTTGCAAAGGTGCATGAAGCCAAGCGTGTTACTCCTGACACGTTGGGTTTACATGTGCTTTTGCTGTTTCAGAATGTTTCCAATTCACCGCAGCCCCAGGAGGTGAGCAAGGCCTCCATCAATCCTTGCACCTGAGAGAAGAGGGCTCTGCAGTTAATGACGCACAGCCCAGGTCACCCCGCTGGTGACAGAGAGCTGGCATGTTCCATCTGTCATGACTGCGTATTTGCCAGCCAACACCCTTGTGCCCAGTGCTGGGCTGCTGGCAAGGACTTCGAGGTGGCCACTGTCTGGCCAAGGATATACACACGCCTGGTTGAAGTGGAACCATCCAGAACAGTCCAACCTGATCTCCAATCCTTGTCCCTGGAGCTCTGAGCAGGGAGAGATGAGGGAGGTGGGAATACAGGCAGACCTCTTGAAGGAGGTGACCCTCTTTCTCCTATAAGTCTCTTCCATCAAGCTCACTGAATTTTTTTCTTTTTTTGGTATGTTTTGGCTGTAAATCAAAGTGACTGTAAAACAACCATTTCCCAACCAGGGATAGAATCTGTGCCCCCTGCAGTGGAAGCACAAAGTCTTAACTATGGAGCACCAGGGAAGTCTCAAGCTCACTGAATTCTATAAGCAGTTTCCCAAATGCAACACTTAACTTATCTGTTTTATTTTTGGCTGCTGCTGTTGCTGTTTAGTCGCTAAGATGTGTCCGACTCTTTTGAAACTCCATGGACTATAGCCCCCACCAGGCTCTTCTGTCCCTGGGATTCCCCAGGCAAGACTACTGGAGCGGTTGCCATTTCCTTTCCAGAGGATCTTCCCAACCCAGGGATTGAACTTGCATCTCCTGCTTGGCAGGCAGATTCATTACCACTGAGCCACCTGGGAAACTCTTTATACATGGCAGTTCTTATAAATTCAGATACAGCAACATAGGAAGTAAAAGGTCAAAATGTCATTTCCTCTACTTCCTGCAATTCTGGCTCCCTCCCCCAGTAATGAACACTCTTAAAACTTTATCACTTTGCTGGGTATCCTTTTGGACCTTTTCACATGTGTCCAACCTGTGTGGGTCTCTTCCTGGGTGCTCCCCCAGACCCACTCCCCACTGCCCTGATGGATGCTCTGCCTCTGTAGGGGATGGGTGTGGCCACTGGAATATTTATTCCCTAGCTGGCTCTCTCTCTCTGGCAGGTCAAACACTGGCTGCAGCCCTCGGCTGGCTGCACTGTGGGGCAGAACTCCCGTCAGGAGCTTCTCCCTCGGATTCCCATGACTGCCTCCTCCCTCACCCTTCATCCTCGGAAATGGCTACTGGCTCCCGTATGCTTCATCATCCTTTACACCCCATCAGTTCAGTTCAGTTCAGTTCAGTTCAGTTCAGTCACTCAGTCGTGTCCGACTCTTTGCGACTCTGTGGACTGCAGCACGCCAGGCCTCCCTGTCCATCACCAACTCCCGGAGTTTACCCAAACTCATGTTACACCCCATAAAGAAGTTCTTTTATTATTATTATTTTTTCAACTCTTTGTGACCCCATGGACTGTAGCCTGCCAGGCTCATCTGTCCATGGAATTCTCTAGGCAAGAATACCTGAGTGGGTTGCCATTTCCTTCTCCACGGGATCTTCCCATCCTAGGGATCCAGCCTGGGTCTCCTGGGTCTTGAATATTTCAGGCCAACTCTTTATTGTCTGAACCACCAGGGAAGCTGGGAATAAATATCCCAGCGGCCGTGCCCAATAGAGAAACTCTTTCATTAAACACTCCTCAAACCACTCCCCTCTGGTTTTGCAGGACCTTGACTGGTAATAGTATATTGTTTTGTAATCTGCATATATATGTGTATGTGTGTGTGTGTAAAAAGTAGTACCGTAAATTTATGTAAATCTACTTATGGAATCTTAGTTCCTTGACCAGGGACTGAACCCCGGCCATGGCAGTGAAGTGCTGAGTCTTAACCACTGGACCACCAGGAAATTCTCTAAATCTACTTTTTAAGATGAGTGTAGTATTCTGTAGTATCCCACTGAGTGGATATGCATTATTTATGTAACTAGCCCCCCTACTGATGAATATTTAAAGTTGTGCTCAGTTTTTCTTTCTGATGTCTTGGCATTCCGAGTCATATCTATGACTTCTTCCAGGAGCCTAAAGCATAGCACTGAACACTGGAAATGAGCTGTGAGGTCCTGGGCTAGGCTCCTCACTGTCCTAAGCCTCAGTTTCCCCATCTGTCCAATGGGAATAGCATCTTCTATCGATCATTCACCTCAGAGGCACAGGATGGTCTGTGATATTGCTGAGGCCTCACCTTTTAAAAAATGTTTATTTATTTTTATTTTTGGCGTAGCTAGGTCTTTGTTGCTGCTTGTGGGCTTTTTCTAGATGTGGAGAGCAGGGGCTATGCTTCGTGATGGTGCATGGGCTTCTCGTCGCGGTGGCCTCCCGTCGCGGAGCACAACGGGCTTCAGTAGTTGAGGCTCGCGGGCTCTAGAGAGCTGGCTCAGTCGTCGTGGTGTGCTGGCTTAGTTGCCCCACAGCATATGGAGTCTTCCCAGACCAGGGGCTGAGCCCGTGTTTCCTGCACCGGCAGGCGGATTCCTACCCACTGTACCACCAGGGAAGTTCCAGGCCTCAGCTTTGAGCAGCTGCTGTTGGGAGGCTGGGGTGCAGGCAGTGGCCAGCTAGCCACCTGGGGAGGCAGCGAATGGCCAGTGTCCCCACCTCAACACGGCCTTGTGGCTGCAGGCTGGGAGGCACCCTCCGGGCCGCTCATGAACAGCCAAAATGATAATTTCTGGAGGAAGCCCTGAGAAGAAAACCAGCTATGGGGGCTAGAACTGAGGCACAGAGAAAATGAAGATTCGGGGACAGTGCAGGTTCTTTGTCACAAGAAGTGTCCTGGGAGAAAAGATAGGGTCTAGGGTCGCTGGGAGAGCTTTGAAGAAGAAATGGGTGAATAGGGGGGAGGGTGTTTGTGCCTTCGAGGCTGTGGGAGACCCAGCCCCCTAAAGCTGGACTCTCCAGGCCCGGACTCCCCAGACCGCTGGTCCTTCCCTCCCCAAGGACGCAAGGCCCCGGCTCCGTGAGCATCTGCAGCCCAGTTGCCTGGCCGGGGCACCCTCACCCAGGGGCTGTGGGCCCTGATGCTGTCCCAGGGCCGGGACTCTGGCGGGCTTGGCCTCCCCTCTGTGGCCAGCGAGGATCCAAGGGAGGCTCCCTGGGGCAACAAAACAGTGGCGCTCAGAAAATTCCGAGAGGGCCACAAGGGGCTGACCCAGCCGGCAGCCACCGCGGCCCCGGCCAGTAGGTGTCACTGCTGCCCCAGCGGAGGGCCGGGCGAGCAGGCTCTGTGCCCGCCTCCCAGGGTTTGCTTCTAAAAGGACGGGGTTAGAAACCTGTGCCTCACCGCTTGCATTCCCAATCCCTCCCCCACAATTTCTACCTAAGCAAAGGAGTGAAACGCCCTCTCCTTTTTCCCCCGAAAGGATGGAAAGGTGCAGGTAGAGGAGGACTTCATGCAGACTGGCCAGCGCGTGTGGCATCACTCAGGGGCTGGTCCCCAGGGTGCTTCTGCCTGCTCTGCCCTGGGAGCCGCTGGGGTGGGTGCCCAGAAGAAGGGGCCTGGGACTTGATAATCCAGAAGGCAGATGGGATCAGGAAGGGGAGTTAGCAAGTTTAACAGCAAAGGGGCCCAGCCAAGGTCTGGTGGACAGAGTCCATCTCCTTCACAGTCTCCAGAGGTGGTCCCCAGGGTCTTGCTCAGGTTTTCAGTCATTCCTCTGAATATTAGGAGAAAAGGAAGCAGCTCACCTGAATGGGGTTATAGGGTGACCACCTCTGCCCAGCGAGGGAGGAGTTCCTAGGATGCAAGACTTTGGTGCTAAAACCCGGAAACCCCAGGGCAACGGGAACAACTCCATCATCCTAACTGGGTACCAGCTACTTTTTAGGCATTATCTCTCTTACTCCACATCGGTGGTCATATTATCATGCCCACTGTACAGAAGAAGATACTGAGGGTCAGAGAGGCCCCAAACAAGCTGCCCCACGCCTCAGATGGGAAGGGAGCAACCAGTGTTTGAAAGCAGGTCCACTTGATGGGCGTGTTTCTCTGCACGCCCTGGTTCCTGATGCCTCTGAGGTGGGGAGCCGAGCAGTGGCTTTCACTGGCCAGTCTGTGAGGCCCAGATGGTAGGCAGCCGTGTGTCGTGGGTACAGATAATTACACCGTGTGCTACGGTGGTTGCCTGAACCGGGGCGGCAGCCCAGGAGCTCCTTAAGGGCTTGGAGTTCTGGGGAGGCAGCCTGTTTGGAAACTGGCTGGAGATGGGACTTGGGTGGTTCTGGAAGGCAGGGCGCAAGGCAGCAGAGAAGTGCACGCAGAGTCAGGCCGAGGAAGCACGTTTGGGCTGACAAGGCTTGATACCACCAGATGGAGAGAGGCCAGGCCACACCACCAAGAAGGCCCTGGGATGACTTCCTCTACCCTCCCTGGAGCCCAGACATTTATCTAGAATATCCTCTAGTACAAGAATAAAAGCCCCAAGCCCGGTGAGCTCAGGCCCTGGGTAGGGGAACCCAGGGGCTCCGACTCCCCCTGTCTGGCTGTGTTGGGCAAGGGTGGGGTGGGCAGGAAGGAGCAGACCCTTGATGGAAGCTCACTGTGGTCTCCCTTGCTAGGTAGGCTGGAGCGGCCTCAGCCACCTTCATAGCTCATCTTGAAATGCTATCAGATTCTGACACAGAAGCTGCAGAAATACTCAACCTGAGCATGAAAACCCAAATGAAGTGATTTACACAGTCCTAGATTCATTCGGTCGGAGAAGGAGATGGCACCCCATTCCAGTACTCTTGCCTGGAAAATCCCATGGGCAGAGGAGCCTGGTAGACTGCAGTCCATGGGGTCGTGAAGAGTCGGACACGACTGAGCAACTTCACTTTCACTTTTCACTTTCATGCATTGGAGAAGGAAATGGCAACCCACGCCAGTGTTCTTGCCTGGAGAATCCCAGGGACGGGGGAGCCTGGTGGGCTGCCATCTATGGGGTCACACAGAGTCGGACACGACTGAACTGACTTAGCAGCAGCAGATTCATTCCGTAGAACTGACTCTTGTAAGCCAGGCTGGGTGCAGGGCTCAGGATAGAGCTACAGAGATAAGCCCTAGCTCTCTTGTCCTCTCGAAAGTCACTGCACCCAGGATGAGCGACAAGCTTATTGAACCAGTTGCTCAAGGTGTCAACTCTCTGCTCCTGGGATCTATATGTGTCTGCTGAATGGAGCTGCTGCTGCCTTTTCAGGCAAGAGTTAGAGAAAAGCATCCCCTCTGGGTGGGCACAGCTCTCAGCAGCACAGTTTGCAAGTGGAGTTAAGTCCCCACTAGCTCCTGCTGCTGGATCCCTTTGTGCAGTGCACAAACTGCACAACTGTACATGGCGGTCTTGCCAATAGAAGCCTGTTTGTGTCAGGGATGGAGAAGCCCTTTGGGAGAGAACTCATCAGAAAGGAGGAGAGTACTGGGCATGAGTGGGCCTAGGAGTGAAGCTGGAAGTATCTGAGACCTGGTGATGCTCTCTGCACCTGGCTCCCCTATGTATACAGAGTGGGTCAGCTCTGCTTGGGAAGCACCCAGGAGAAGTTACTCAGGAAGATAAAGAGGAGGAAGGGCCTCTGGGACAAAGAAATAGCAAATGCACAGAGGCATGAAAGCCCCCGGCTGCCTGGGGAGTAGTGAGCAAGGTGGAGACAGTGGGGGATGAGGTGAGCAGGGGCTAAAAAGTAGAAGGTAGGGGCGTGGGCTTCTGGGCTTTGTTCTGTGGTCAGAGCCTGGATAGGATGAGCCAGATTGGAGAAAAGAGGGCAGCAAGAGAAAGCCAGGTGGAGAGATGGCCCTTGCCTTTGTAGACTCCCCTGATATTTATTCCCATAGCACTGACAAGCATCCCTGGAGACCTCTGCCAGTGTTGTGAGCTCTGTCTTCTGCCCGTAGTGTTTGTTCCTGCCAAGAGCCTTGGAAACAGAAGTTGGGAGCCTTCCTCTCAAGCAAAAAATACTAAGTCTGAAGAAGAAAGCCCTGACCCCACATGTGTGTCTGTTGGGACTTACAGAGTCCAGACGGTGCGGTGGGGGTTTTAGGAGCCAGTCCCCCTGGTTGGGGTGATCTGGACAGACTTCTGTTACCTGCCCGCTGTGTGTATGGACCTGGGGGAGCCACACACCCTGCCCTCACTTCTGCCACCTGCAAGAAGGCATAGCAGCTCCCACCCAGCCAGAGGACATAAACTGCCCAGATGTCATGATTACTTTTTTCTTCCTCTGGCTGGGTGGCAGCGTCTTAGGGGCCAGCTCCCACCTCTTGCCCATGTTTGCATGTGTGCCAGACTGTAGACCAAATTTGGTTTTTACAGAGCCAACAAATTTTGCTATTTTCTTTTTCTCTTCAGTTCTAGTTTCACTTTTTTGGAAGGCTCAGCAAGGAGGCTGGAAAGGACTTCTTTGACCGATGCTGATCTGGAAAGGCTGAAGTTGTGTGGACAATGGCTAGTGGGCCAGGCTGGCCATGTCCCAGGGGCTGAGCCCCACTCTGGGCTGTTCTAACAAGAACTTCAACTGAACCGAACCATGACCCCGAATTGGAAAAACACTGCCTTGATTCACCGAACCCAAAACCGAATCCAAATATTATTATTTTTTGACTGAACTCTGAATTGAACTAATGTTTTTTTTTTTTTTTTTCTTAAATACCGACCAAGCCAGTTGGAACTAGACACAAACATATGTGTTTTCTGAAACTATTGAACCTGAACTTCAAAATAAGCTATCCGAGGGCGAAGTGAGACTTTATTTGCTTGAGATTGTCCTGTTCACAGCAGGCTAGTAGCACTCCCTTGATGGTAGCTTTCATTTGTCCAGTTTTGCTTCTCATCTTGAATAAGTGGGGTATAATTTACGTGTAGCGGGACACACAGATCTTCAATGTACATTTTGATCAATTTTGACAAATGCATGTACTCAGGGAGCTCCCCTGATCCATCAAAATACAGGACATTTGTCCCACAGAGTTCCCTCTGTCCCTTCCCGACCCATCCCCATCCTCCTCCCCCACAACCTGTTCTCATATCTGTCCCCCTTTGCTTCTTGCTTGAGGTTTCTAAACAACCCTCCTCCTCCACTCTGGAAAGAAGGAGGACAAATATGACAGTACCCATTTTGTGGATGAGAGAACTGAGGATCAGAGAAATGCACATACTTCCTTGAACTCATAGAGCCAGGCAGTCACCGGGTTAGAACAACCCAGCTTTCTCATCTCCCAGCCAGGTGCTCAACAATGGATTTAATGCCTCCACAAGCTTCCATAGGGAATGTACCCACCTATGGCTTCCAGGACCCAGTGGGATTTGCTCATCCCACAAGCAGGGCGGTTGCACCTATGTTTAAAGACTTGGCAAAGAGGGTGTGTCTGGGTCCCAGGCCTCTGCAAGGGGGACCCTCTCTTGGGGCCTCTGCGCACCCCAAGGTGGCAGTCTGCACCAGGGCGCCTGTTCCATCTCCGGCCCGCCTGTGTGTGGCTGTCTGTTGGTGTCTCTGGCCGCCTACATGTAGACAAACTGCGTCTGACCCCCGCGGAGCAGTGTCTGTCTCCCTGAGCAGCCCAGCTAGAGAACATTGACCAGGTTCCCAAGCTGGTTCTCCTGGGGAAACATTTTCCAGGGCCTACAACAATGTTGCATTTGATTTGATTTCTTTCCCCCCTTTGCAGGCGATTGTGTGGTTTGGGGTGTTTTGCTCCTAGTTATAATCCAATAAAGGCCAGCTGCTGAGATTTTTCCAAGAGTGCCGCTTTCAACCGCCCTCGTTGAAAACGCTCTAATTTATTTCAGTCGCTTGTGGGAAAACCAGCCTCAGCTCAAAACAAAGGCGTCCTGTGCTGATGTAATTGCCCCCTGAGTCGCTCCTCAGGGCTCCAGGTCTGCTGGTGTTCACAGAGGCAGGCCCTCGAAGCACCATCCTTTCTTGATGGCAGAAGTCATCCTGAAGGACCTCACTGTCTTCCCAACCCCTTCAGGGGGACACAGGCGTCTCAACTCCCAGTGAGATCGGGAGCCAAGACGTTCTCCACGGCTCATGCATTTCCTGTGGCTCACAGGGGTCAGTCCACTGGTTTGTCACCTTCAGGTGAATTCATCTAATCACTTTCTGTCTGTTTAGTAGGTAGTTGAGTCCTGCCCATTGAGGGGCTAGAAGTTTGGGTGACAAGATTGATTTAGAAAGAGGGAATTTTGGACTTCCCTGGTGTTCCAGTGCTTAAGAATCCGCCTGCCAATACAGGAGACGTTTGCTGGATCCCTGGTCCAGGAAGATCCCACTTGTTGTGGAGCCACTAAATCTGGGTGCTGCAACTACTGAGCCTGAGCTCTAGAGTCCATGGTCCACAACAAGAGAAGCCAATGCAATGAGAAGTCTGAGCACCGAAACTAGAGAAAACCCGCATGTAACAAGGAAAACCCAGTACAGCCAAAAATAAGTAAATAAATAAAATTAAAAAAAAAAAAAAAAAAAAGAAAGGGCATTTGACTAAAACAGATCTTCAGTGGGGCCCAGATGTGATGGAACCTTCAGGAGGAGGTCTGGGCACTTTGGGGGAGGGAGAGGGGGAGACAGAGGGGCAGGGAAGCAACACCAAGGTGGGAGGAGACCTTCCCGGCAACCTGCTCTCAGCCAGCCAAGCTGGTCTCTTCCGCCTCCCGTTCAGTCTGAGTGCCACTAGACCCCTGGCTAACGTGATTCCTGACCTAATCATCGACTTGGTATCATGCTGTCCAAGCACCTTTCCTCTTTTGAAGCACAAGGACGTCCTGGCCTGACGTCCAAAATGGCGTCCAAAATTCAAAATGGCGGGCCCCGTGACCGATCGACGTGTGAATTGTAGAGACGATTCTGACTGAGTTACAAGAAGGGTGGCGCCACCTGTTTGGCTATAACTGTGTTTCCAAACGAAGGGCTCCAGGGATGTGCTGTGGGGCTGGCTGCCTCCAAGGCCCTGTTTTTCATTTCATTTGCAAAGTGATTTCCATAGAGCCACAGAGCTCTGTTTTCTTTCAAGTCAGAGGAAGTCACATGCTGGTGAGCATTTGCCTGGGAGGTGCACGTCCTCGCCCACGGGCTCCCCTCTCTGCCCAGCTATTCCTTCCTTAGAACCACCTGGAGGTGGTTGGAGTCAGGTGGCTGGAGTCTTGCACAGGTAGGAGCTGGACCTCTTCTGGTCTGGGTTGTTCAGTTCAGTTCATTGCTCAGTCGTGTCCAACTGTTTGCGACCCCATGGACTGCAGAATGCCAGGCTTTCCTGTCCATCACCAACTCCTGGAGCTTGCTCAAATTCATGTCCATCGAGTAGATAATGCCATCGAACCATCTCATCCTCTGTTGTCCCCTTCTTCTCCTGCCTTCAATCTTTCCCAGCATCAGGGTCTTTTCCAGTGAGTCAGTTCTTCGCATCAGGTGGCCAAAGTATTGAAGCTTCAGCTTCAGCATCAGTCCTTCCAGTGAATATTCAGGACTGCTTTCCTTTAGGATGGACTGGTTGGATCTCCTTACTGTCCGTTAGTGAAGATTTAAAGCACTGGCATGGTGTAGGCATGGAGGACACCCAAATGCTTTAGAAGTCTGGATTTCTGGGATTCACAGCCTTCAGAGATTCTGGTTCAGTCTGAGGTTGGATTCGAGTATCTTTTTTTCTTCTTGACCTCACCACAAGGTATATGGGGTCTTAGTTCCCTGACCAGGGATTGAACCTATGCCCCCTGCATTGGAAGCTGTGAGTCTTAACCTCTAGACCGCTAAGGAAGTCCCAACAAGCATATTTATTTTTATTTCAAAAAATCTTGAAGGCTGCATGTTCACTGAGAACATTTAGAGAATTAAGAAAGTATCAACCGTAATGGTTTCTCCCTCCCCAAATCACACGGAACATTTCTGCACAACTCTAATCTTTAGCATTATACATACATTCCTTTCTGGAACAGTAACAGTAACACACACTCACTTTGGTGTCCTTTTCCTTTTGAGCATCATGAGCATTTTCTCGTGACATTCAATATTTTTTGAAAGCATGGTTTGTACAGGCTGTACATAAAGGAATCTTTGTCTGCATGTCTGATTGCTTCCTTGAGCTGGGTTCCCAGGTGTGTGAAAAAGCTCCAGAGGAGACTTTGAAATAGTTCGTTCTCTTGTGCTGGGTTCCACTCCCCCAAACCCACCCACCTCCTGCCCCTGACTAGATGGAGTGCATTTGCTCATTTATTTCGTTTTAAAAACCACAAAAGTGGGACTTCCCTGGCCATCCAGTGATTGAGACTCTGCACTTCCAGTGCAGGGAGCAAGGGTTGATCCCTGGTTGGGGAACTAAGGTTCCCACGTGCCCCATGGCACAGACAAAAAGCAATAAAATAAAATAAAATAAATAAATTTAAAAAATCACAAAAGCAAGGCATTCCCAAGGAGAACCAGTCAGACAATTTGAAGATGTGTGAGACAGAAACATAGCCTTCCTGTTTCCCTTTAAGGCCCCACCATCGGTTTGGGTGCATCCCTGTCTCCCATCTCATTCTTATTTTTAGTAAGTTCTCTGCTGGGGCAGATGAGGAGCTATTGGTGTGGGGAAAGGACAGGCTGGAATCTGAAACCCAAGGTCCTGTCCTAACTCCGTCACTCACTGGCTCTGGGAGTGTGGGCACAGTGGAAAGTCCCAGACTTCTCTTTCCTCTCGGCAGAGTAGGGATAATGACATATTCACTGCTTGCTCATCCAAAGGTTGTTCTGGGTTTAGATTAGCCAGATTTAGCAAGCAAACAAACAAAATGACATAAAACCAAACAGGATGCCTGGTTACATTTGTGTTTCAAATGAACATCCTCATGGCAGCCTCCTCCTGGGATCAGAGTGCCCAAGACCCCAATTCTTTGTGTGTGCATGTGCCATGGAGATTGTGTTAAAATGGGGTGGGTACCTGAGATTCTGCATTTCTAATGAGCTCGCAGGTGGCGCCCATGCTACCGGCTGGGCCACGCCTGAGCAGCAAGATTTCCTTAGTTAACATCATGAGTGTCTGAAGGCTTTTTAAGGGGAATGGGAGGAGTCAAGGGGACACAGCTGCAGTGTATCCATCACTGACCTCCAGTCTGGTGGGCACTTTGACCACAATCACTGTAAGCACCAGATGTGCCCACAGCACACCCAGTGTCAGAGCTAGGAGGGCTCCCAGAGGCCAGTGGTTCAGGACACTGAGGCTCAGAGTGGGAACCAGGGTGAGCCAGAGGCCACGATGCTGCAGCCCACTCAGGCCTTTCCATGTAGGTGGGTCCAGGGAGGCTGGGGCCTGGCTGCCCCAGGAGGCCAGTGGCTGCTGAACCCCCATCCCCACCCCCGTCTGAGTTCCTTCTTCCTATGTCTTCCTGTGCCTCACCATTGTGGATGCAGAGCTTGATTTGAAGAGCTGACTGGGAAAGATGACTGGGGCCTCAGACAGCAAAGGTGCCCCTTACTGTGCAAAGAGGCCTTGGGAAACAGATTGATATGGATTTAATGGCAAATATTCATATTGGTTTCCAAACAGATTGCTGATCGAAGATTTTATCTGGATTCAACTGCCAGGCCTTGTCTGCAGTGGGCCTGACTACTCATTGGGTTTGGCAGCCAATGCTTCTTTGTCTTCTGCCTGGCAGCATGCCTGCTGTAGTCTCCCAGCTTAGGGGCCACTGACTCACTCACTCATCCATCCATCCAGCCAGCCAGTCATTCACCTGTCCATCCATCTATCCTTTCATCCATCTACCCACCCACCCACTCATCCACCCATCTGTCCACCCATCCATCCATCTGTCCACCCACCCACCCATCCATCCATCCCTTCATCCATCCAGCAGATATCTTTTGGAATGGCCCTAGAAGCTGTAGGGGGATGAAAAGATTAAGGAATAAGAAGGGTCCTTACCCTGAAGAGGAAGAGGTAGTTCAAGATGCCAGTCACATTCACATCTTCCATTTCATGTAGTCTTCAAAGCCAGAGATTGGACTCTTGGGAGAGATGGTGGTTGAGCTGAGTGACCTGCATCCAGGTGACCACTTTGCTCTCCTCCATCAGTTCCTGGGGCTGGTCTGTGAGGGGAGATGTTAAAGGCGTTGAGTGGATGGGTACCTGGGAGGGAGGAGAGACACAGGGGCCCTGGAAGCCACGTCAGAGCTCCGTGGGGAGTTCACATAGCCGGAGGCTCAGAGCCCAGGTGACTCAGGATCTGAAGTGTGTGGGGCTGGTGGGGGAACAGCCTTTCAGAACCTGCTGGTCCCTTCCGGGCAAGGAAGGGAACCTGGGGCTCACATTGGGGAGATACTTGCCCAGAGTCCTGCTGCCAGTGAGGGCAGGGCAGGGCTGGGGCCTGTTTTCCCCTGAGGGCCGCTTCCCTGCCCCGTTCAGAGCCTGAGTACTGACCTCCAGCTGCGGATTGCTGTCCCTGCTGGATCCTGCCTGCTCCACCCGCCTCTCCCACTGGCCTCCCACTGCCGAGCTCTCCATTTAGAGCTGAAATGCTTTTTTAAAGTTGTGACCTTGGGGTAATAACCTTGAATGAGGCAGGTAAAAGGGCAGTCCCTCACTAACTGGTGGTTATTCTAGTCACTGATGGATTGTGAGGGCTGCTGAGCGCCCCGTGAAGTGCAGGTGGGTGTCCAGGCAGCTGGGGGGCCTGGAGGTTCCGGATGGGTGTGTTGAGGGGAAAGGCAGCTGCTTAAATGGAGTGCGAGGTGTTGTGGGAGTGAAGGGAGTGGGGGGCTAACCTCACCTCATGGGTGCCCCCCACGACCTTTGCATCTGAGCTTGAATGTGTGGGCTTGTCCAGCGGCTTCGGTGGGAGCCAGTGGTCTGGAGTGGTTTTTTTGGCATCAATGCCTCATCTCGCACCCCAGCCTGCGGGAGCTGGGGTGGCTGTGAGGGTTACGGCTGTGCTCCTGTGCCTCTGATTCTTGGAAGAGAGGCTTCCTGGAAAAACTTTGAGGCCTTGAGCACTATTTAATGAAAATCAAAACTCAGCAGACCCCAGCGTTTACCTGTGCCTCTGGGACGACAGAGGATGAGATGGTTGGATGGCATCATCGACTCGATGGACATGGGTTTGGGTGGACTCTGGGAGTTGGTGATGGACAGGGAGGTCTGGCGTGCTGCAGTTCATGGGGTCGCAAAGAATCGGACACGACTGAGTGGCTGAACTGAACTGAACTGGGGGTGGGGAAAATGGCTTTGGGATGATTCAAGTGCATTACAGTTATTGTGCACTTTAATCTAATGCCATCACGGATCTGACAGGAGGTAGCAATCCAAGGCCTGGAGTTTGGGGACCCCTGCACTAAACCTCAGATTCCTGGGAGGGAGGAGAGAGGATGCCACCTTGAGTCACTCCCTCCTGCTACCTTTTTACATTGGGAAAACTGGGGCATGGAAGGAGGCGTTGGCCCCCAGGCAACTTCCAGGAGGGGCTTCCCTGGTGACTTAGCAGTAAAGAATCTGCCTGCAATGCAGGAGACTTGAGTTTGATACTTGGATTGGGAAGATCCCCTGAAGAAGGAAATGGCAAGCCTTTGTAAATGGGCATAATTATACATACATGTGTATGGCACCTGGGGCCTCCACCATCCTGACTTGAGGCATGCGTATCTTTTGGGGCAGGTGATCGGCCTTGGGAATGAACATTTCTTGGGGACAAGAGCCAAGCTCTGAATTTTTTTGGTCTCTGTCATGGTCTGAAAACAGGTGCCTGTGCTGCACTCCACTGGGGCATCAGAGCATGTGTGCATTATTAAGTTTTCTGAAGGCCCATAACTTAGTGCACTTGGAGAAGAGGGATGTTTGCAGTGTAAATATTTTAGAGGCTTTGCAACTCCAGACCTCCAGGTGCCCCTGCAAAGTGAATGTTTTAGGGAAAGAAGAAGGTGAAAGTGTTAGGTGCTTAGTCATGTCAGACTCTTTGCGACCCCATGGACTATGCTATGATTCCAGGGACCCCTGCCAGATTCCACAGGCCATGGGATTATCCCAGCAAGAATACTGGAGTGGGTAGCCATTCCCTTTTCCAGGGCATCTTCCCCACCCAGGGATCAAACCTGCGTCTCTTACATTGCAGGCAGATTCTTTATTGTCTGAGCCACCAGGGAAGCCCATGTTTTGGGGGGCAGACCTCTAAAGTGACCTCTGAAGGAGACATCTGAAAACTGCTTATCTTAAAATGAGAGGCACCTCGACCGCAATAGAGCTTCTTATTACTGAGGGGGAGGTGTGGACTGCAGTGAATCAGGGGTCCTGGGTTTGCGGCTGTGACAATCTTTAACTTGGATGAGCCGTGTCACTCTGGGCCTCAGGCACCTCCTCTGACATGAGGAGTGAGGCTATCCCATCTCAGATTTTGCTGTGCATACGAATCCCCTGGGGGTCTTGACAAAGTGCCGGTTCTGATTCAGTAGGTTCGAGGAGGCGCTTCAGAGTCTGTGTTTCTGACCAGCAACAGGTGATGCCGATGCTGGTCCACGAACAACACCTGGAGGAGCAAAGTTCTAGAAATTACTGAGAGCCCTTTTAATAGGAACATCACGGGCTGCAGTTTTCCTAAAAAATATTTATTTGGCTGTGCCAGCTCTTAGCTGTGGCACACTTGAGATCTTTGTTGCGACCCCATGGCATGTGGGGTTTTTAGCTGCGGCCTGTGAATGCCTAGTTGCAGCATGTGGGGTCTAGTTCCCCGACCAGGGTTCAAACCCGAGAGAGCAGAGTCTTAGCCACTGGACTGCCAGGGATGTCCTCGGGCTGCAGTTTTGAAAGGAGAGCATGGAAGCTGGGCTTCCTCAAACTAACAGCTCTGGGTCCAGAGTTCACACACATATCCCACCAGGGTAGGCAGAGAAAACAGACAGTGGGTACCATTCAGCCAGGAACAGACACAGTGAGGGATGCTGTGAATGGGGGAAAAGACAGGAGGAGAGGCCTGGGGACAGAGAGGGAGGCAGGGAGACAGCTGAGGAGAGGGGAGAGGAATAATGGAGGCAAAGGGAGAAAGGGGTTCCCAAACCCTGCCTCCATCGGGATGGAGTGTGCAGAGGGTAGCCCTGCCTTCTTGGCATCTTGGTCCCCCCGGGAGTGGGGGGGTTGATTCTGCCTCTAGCTTTAATCAGGTCTGCTTCAAGCCCTGAGGGGTCCCATTATTTTATTTCTCATGTTTATATTCGAAAAAAAAATCTCCCCTTCCCACCACCCCCTCCCCATCACTGGACTCTCACCACTGTCCCTGCCCCGAGAGGAAGGACAGACTCTCCTCCCCCATTAATCAGAGCCAGCGAATAATGGCAATGAGTGAGGGGCGGGAAGCTACTGTCTGATTGAACATTAGTCATGCTGCACGCTATAGTCTCTAATGAGAAAATTATTCCAAATTGCCCCCAGGGATGGTTGTGATTAAACTATTTGCCTTGACTTCCTTTGCTAAATTGAACGTGTGTGTGTGTGTGTGTGTGTGTGTGTGTACACACACATACATACGCGTGCTCACATTCATCCCCACCTAAGCTGCTCACCCAAAGCCTTGGAACATACTCTCCGTTCCAAGGGTTTGGTTCAGCCTCAGAATTCCAGACGGTTTATTCCCAACCTGTTCACAGCTTGCCTTTTCCTGCTTCATTTCGAAGTCATCTAGGCCCTGAGGAGGGAGGGAGAGGCTGTCAGTGGAACCATAGGAAGCCCTGTCAAGCTACCCTCCCACACCCCCAAGACCTTAATTCTATATTCCCAAGGGGGCTCAGCTTCTATGGATGAATGTCTCCTGGGTGTCAGATGTCTGTCTTTTAAAAGGAGAATTGTTTTGCAGGCAACAATCTGGAACTCTTTTCATATCCCTCTCTGTTTTCTCGGCTCTGAAACCCCACTTTTATTTGGACCTTTTTGCCCTGCCTGGGTTGGACCAAGCTATTCATACGCTGCCCCTGTTTGTGGTTACAGGTTTTTGAAGTGTATTTCAAGAGAGAACCAAAGCATGCTATAAAACAATGATTTGTAAGAACTAGAAACTTTTTCTGCAGAAGTTATAACATAAAAAAAGAACCCAGGTATCCGTGGTCTTGATTATTAGGACATTTTCACCCCACATCCCCCCATGCCTCTTCCTTATTTATTAAATTTTAAATTTGTTAAAATTATTAAAAAGTATTTATCTGGTGAGTCAGGTCTTAGTTTCAGCACATGGGATCTTTCATTGTGGCATATGAGTGCACAGGCTTAGTTGCCCCAAGGCATGTGGAATTCTTAGTTCCCCTACCAGGGATTGAACCTGAGTTCCATGTGTTACAAGTCAGATTCTTAACCACTGGTCCACCAGGGAAGTCCTGCTTCTTCTTTAAGCTCTGACCAGACTTCAAGGTTTAGAACAAATGTTTCCTTCTCTGGGGCTCCTTTCTGACCATCACCTCAAACATACTTGGGGAAAAAAAACGTGAACGTGTTAGTCGTTCAGTCTTAGGAAAAAAAAAAACAAAAACGTGAAAGTGTTAGTCATTCAGTCATGTCCCACTCTTTGTGACCCCATGGGCTGTAGCCCACCAGGCTCCTCTGTCCATGGAATTCTCCAGGCAAGAATACTGGAGTGGTTAGCCATTCCCTTCTCCAGGGGGTCTTCCCCACCCAGGGGTCAAACCCAGGTATCCTGCATTGGGAGGCAGATTCTTTACCATCTGAGCCACCAACTGAATCCTATCAACTTGAAAGAAATTGATGAGAGCCCAGGATTTGGGGTGCTTAAGAATGGTTACACGTCCAATTGATGAGAGCCCAGAATTGGGGGTGCAATTGTACTTAAGCGCTCCCAATTCTGGGCTCCCATCAATTTGTCTCAAGTTGATTGGATTCACTGAGTATCCTATCAGTCAGCTTTTGCCAGGTTATGCTATGTTAACGAACAGCCCTGCCATCCCAGTGGTTTACAGAAATAGCCCCCATGTCAGCAGCAGGTTGGCTGTGACACTGTCTGTCCTCTGGGATCCAGGCTGAAGGAGCAGCCTCCGTGCGGGACTCCCGGTGTGGGGGGTGGGAAGAGCACTGGGGCCCCCTTGTGGCTCTCACACTTCCGCCCAGATGTGGCACATACGACTCCGTCTACATCCTATTGGCCAAAGCCGGTCAGGAGCCTGCTGGTCAATGGGTGGGGAAGAATAATCCTATTGCCAGAAGATTCAATCTCAGCATCTCCATGCATGGGTGTGATATGTCCTGGTTGTGTAGACAAAGTGCCTTCAGGCTCACCAGCCAGAGCCGTTGCGTGTCTTTTCTTCTCACTCTGCCTTGAGGCTATCAACATGTTCATTGGGGTCTTTGCAGTCACCATGTCTAATAATTCTTTTTTTTTTTTTAAAGGCAAACTGCATGCAGCTTAATATCTTGGCAGCATAGGATTCTGTCAACAACTTTCTCCTCTCGGCTTCTAGAACAGAGATTTCCCATGGGACTTTCTACTCAAGTTACCTTATTTCGTCTTTGGGTCCATCTTTTCTTTTCTTTTTTTAAAGAAAATATATTTCATTTAAAAATATTTATTTACTTTCTTTTTGGCTGCACTGGAGCATCACTGCTGCGTGTGGGTTTTCTCTAGTTGTGGAGAGCAGGGGCTGCTCTCCAGTTGCGGTATGCAGGCTTCTTCTTGCGGTGATCACGGATTGTGGCGTGTGGACGCGGCAGTTGCAGCTCGCGGGCTCTAGAGCACAGGCTCAGAAGTAGTGGCACACAGGCTTAGTTGCTCCACAGCATGTGGAATCTTCCCAGACCAGGGATCGAACTGGTGTCCCCTGAATTGCAAGGAGGATTCTCAACCCCTGGACCACCAGGGAGGCCCTTCTATCTATCTTTTCAATTCCTTTAAGTGCTGTGGTTCCCTTTGGGTTGGGAGTTCTCTTCCTCTGAGTTAATGTTAATTTCTCTTCTATTCTCTATGACCATAAACTTGTTTTCTCTGCTAAACTTGGCCCCCCTTTTTTTATGGCCACACCTCCTTTGCAGCTTCTGTCCAGGGTGGAGTCTAGCTCCCCTTCTCCAAATCTAGGCTGGCCTTGGGGCTTGCTTTGATGGATAGAATGTGGCAGAATTGACTTTGTGAGAGTTCTGAAGCCTAGTCTTTAAGAAAAGCCAGCTGCCACGCGAGGAAGCCAGTCCAGCCTGTTGGAGGATGAGAGGGGCTGAAAACGGAGGTGCCCTGACTGAGAGCCAGTGCCCACTGCCAGGCTCACAAGTGAGGCCAGCTTGGATGTGCCAGCCCAACGGACCCTCCAGCTGAAGGCAGCCCAGCCAGTGAGCCCAGATCCAGGCAGCAAAGGAAGCGTCCAGCTAACCCTCCAAATCCTGAGCAGTAATGTCTGCTGTTTTAAGTCACTAAGTTTTGGGATGGCTTATGAGCGATAGATAACTGAAGTATCCTATGTATCTGGAAGTGGTTAATGGCACCACCATCTCACCAGTCTACTAACCCCCAAATCTGGGAGTCACCCCTTACTCCTCCCTCCTCCTTAGCCCCACATCTGGTAAATCAACAAGTCTTATCAAAGTGATCTGAGGGAGGAAGGGGAGTTGTCATTCAATGGGTATTTGTTGTTCAGTCACTAAGTTTGTGTCTAGCTCTTTGCGACCTCACGGACCGAAGCACTCCAGGCTTCCCTGTTCTTCACTATCTCCCTGAGTTTCCTCAAACTCATGTCCATTGAATCAGTGATGCCATCTAACTATCTCATCCTCTGTCTCCCCCCTTTCCTCCTGCTCCCAGTCTTTCCAATGAGTTGGTTCTTTTCATCAGGTAGCCAAAGTATTGGAATTTTAGCATCAGACCTTCCAATGAATATTCAGGGTTGATTTCCTTTAGGATTGACTGGTTGATCAATGGGTATAGAGTTTTAGTTTTACAAGATGAAAAAGTTCTGGAGATGTGTTGTACAATAATGTGAATAGACCAACTGAACTGCATTGCACTGCACTGAACCAGTACTGAACTGCACACTAAAAATACCTAAGATGGTAAATTTTATTTGCCTATGTTACCACATAAAAAAAGTGATTTAAGCATCTCCTGATCCTGCCCCCTCCCCTCAGTCTTCACTTACCACCCTGTTTTCTTTCTGAGATGAAGCTCTGGTCCTGACACTTATTTGAAAACCCAGAATCTCTCTCACTGCCTTCAGGGGAAAATCCAAACTCTGTACCAGGAAATCAACCCTGAATATTCATTGGAAGGACTGATGCTGAAGTAGAGGCTCCAATACTTTGGCCACTTGATATGAAGAACCAACTCATTGGAAAAGACCCTGATGCTGGGAGAGATCGAGGGCAAAAGGAGGAGGGGGTGGCAGAAGATGAGATGGTTAAATAGTATCACTGACTCAGTGGACATGATTTTGAGCAAACTCTGGGAGACAGTGAAAGGCAGAGGAGCCTGGTGTGCTGCAGTCCATGGGGTTGCAAGGAGTTGGCCATGACTTAGCAACTGAACAACAACACCACCACCTATCCACCCTTGTGTCCATCAGCTTCTGCTCTGACTAATGCTCTTCCACTGTCTCTGTGTGTTTCAGGCCCTTTCTTGCCTCCATGTCTCCAAGCCCTTGCAAAAGAAATTCTTTTTTTTTTTTTTTTTGGCCATGCCTCAAGGCTTGTGAGATCTTAGTTCCTCTGACTAAGGATGGAACTCACACCTCCAGCGGTGGAAGTATGGAACCGTAACCACTGGATTTGTAGGGAAGTCCCTACACAAGAAATTCTTTCCACTAGAATATCCCCACTGCTTCCTTTGTTTTCTTTGCATTAAAAAAAATTTTTTATTGGAGTATAGTTGATTTACAGTGTTGTGTTAGTTCCTGCTATTCAGCAAAGTGAATCAGTTATACCTATATCCACTCTTTTTCACTGTTTTTTATTCAACATTGGCAATACCCACTGGGTTTTCAAAGGTTCCTATTTTTTAATACAATGTAAGTAACCAATATGTTCAAACCCTTGTTTTTCCCCTTCATTCCTAATAATTGGCCTACTGATTTTAATTCTGAAAATCTAACCCTGACAATAATTGTTATTGTTCGGTTGCTTAGTCGTGTCCCACTCCTTGCAACCCCAGGAACTGTAGCATGCCAGGCTTCCCTGTCCTTTGCTATCTCCCAAAGTTTGCTCAAATTCAAGTCCATTGAGTCAGTGATACTATCTAACCATCTCATCCTCTGCCTCCCCCTTCTTCTTCTGCGGAAACTAACACCAGTGCCAAACAATCAACAGACACTTTGGAGTTAATGGTTGGGAGTGGATGAGAAGGCAGGGCAGTGGACGCCATGGTTTATTGTGACAAGCCTTTCCTATCACAGGAGATCAACACCTGAGCACAATTTGTCATCTGCAGTGTCTACTATATGATGGTATTGTGCTGGACACTTTCTGTCAATATCTCTAATCCTTGCCACACTTCCATAAAGCAAGAGGTGTTTATTTCTATCCCTAGATGAGGAAATTGAGGAGCATGTAGAAAAGGTATTTGAAAAAAACTGACTTTTAATAGAAGTATAACATACATATAGAGAACACATTCTATGGAGAGAGTTCTGCCCCACAAACTGGGAGACGGGATCGGTTGACACTCATGTGCTGCCAGATATCAAGTAGTATGCTACTTGTCTAAAAATAATTGAGTCACTAGATTTGATTGAAAATTTGATAGATTAGCATAAAGTGAACACCTCTGACGACCACCACCCAGAAGATGTGGAACATCACCAGTGCCCCAGGAATGCCCCCTCGTGCCCCTTCTGGGCACTGCCCCACCCTCCTTCCCCAAGCTAATCATCATCCTGGCTTCTAACAGATAGGTGAGGCAGTTTGCCTGAAGTTACATCTTGGGTGGGCTTTCCTGGTGGCTCAGCGATAAAGAATCTGCCTGCCAATGCAGGAGACAAGGGTTGGATCCCTGGGTAAGGAAGATGCCCTGGAGAAGGAAATGACAACCCACCCCAGTATTCTTGCCTGGGAAATCCCATGGACAGAGGAGCCTGGTGGACTATAGTCCATGGGGTTGCAAAAGAATCGGACACAACTTAGCGACTTAGGAGCAACAATAACACATCCTGGGTAAAGGGACTGATGCTTTCTCTACCACTGGAATGTGAGCCCCTAGAAAGGGCAGTGTTTCTCTGAGGGCAGTGATAGGAGAGGTGGGGCTGACTTCATAATTTGCCTCTGTCCTGGCCCTGACTTCACTAAGGGTAGGCTGGACATCTGTGTGCCTGGGGCTATGCATTCTCAGTAAATGGAGAAAGGCCTTTCAGGGAAAGAATTCTCTTTTTATCTATCTCAGTCAGGCCTTATACTTTAAGGCATGTGGATGCATTCATCCACACACACACACACACCTCTCCCCATGATCCATCTACCATTTAAAGTCTGGTTATAACTGCAAGCTTCCTAATAAATCTCCCATCTCTCCCAGAAAGCTGTTGTGAACTCGGTGGAAGGAAAGCTTTTAGAGTGACCCTCCATTTAAGCCTGGTGTCAAAGCCTTGTATGTTTTCTTTCCTTCTCTTAACTGGAAGGTTATGTGTTTCTTAGCTACTGGTCAGACTGGATGAGCCTGCCAAAAAGCTTTCAGGGAATTTCCTCACCATGTAACAAATTTATGAGTCATATGAGAAACTGGGAAATGCTTCAACCAGCTGCCTCTCATTGACTCTGAGCCTCTTTTTTGTTTTTTTTTTGTTTTTTACAACACCTTGGTGCTGGGGCCTTGGATGGAGCCAGCAGAAAGGTTTATTATAACTATGAAGGGCCTGACACTGCCTGGGAGGAAGCTGTCTTGGTCTCTTTTCATCTCCATCTCTCGTCCTCCCCAGTAGAAAGTTCTGTGAAACTGCTTGGCCACTGAAAGGTCAAAAGTTGTTCCCCAAAGGACTAGCAGATGGATGGGCAGCTGAGTGGATGGGTAAAGGCAGATTTGGGGCTTTAGCCTCCATCTCTGCTTAGGTAATCAACGGCCACGTCAAACTCAATGCGTCTGAAAGTGAGCTCTCATGTCCTCATCTGTATGGGCTTCCCTGGTGGATCAGTGGGTAAAGAATCTGCCTGCTAATGCAGGAGGTGAGGGTTCTGTCCTTGGGTTGCGAAGATCCCCTGGAGAAGGAAATGGTAACCCACTCCAGTATTCTTGTCTGGGGAATCCCATAGACAGCAGAGTCTGGTGAGCTAGAGTCCATGGGGTCACAAAAGAGGTGGACATGACTTAGCGACTAAATAACAACTCCTCACCTGTGCTGCCCTCCTAGTCTTAGAAAATACTAATGTCATCTGTGCCAGATTATATTTTCCAAAGATGATTGCGATGATATCTACCATTCCATGTGTTCTTTTGCAGTGTGATCTTCATTAAGAAGTAGAGTTAAGGACTTCCCTGATGGTCCAGAGGTTACGACTCTGTGCAGCCAATGCAGGAAGGGCGGGTTTGATCCCTGGTTGGGGATCACACATGCTGCCTGCCCCCCAAAAAACTAGAGTTAATTTTCCATCCCCTTGAAATGGACCAGGCCCTGTGACCCCTTTGAGTAATAGAATAGGGTGGGAGGGACAATGTGCCAGTTTGGAATATAGCCCTTAAATAGCCTTGTGCAGTTCACAACCCATGGAGGGGAGCTGCCATGTAAGAAGAAGACTCCCCAGGGTCTACCATGCTCTCTCTCTCTGTGTGTGTATGTTTGAGAGAGAAACAGATAGACAGACAGACAGACCAAGGAGCGGTCAGCATGAGTGAAGCAGCCATCTGAGATGTGGTGCCATTTCCCAGCCTCCCAGCTGGACCGCATGGAGCAGAGACAAACCATTCAACCAGCTTTTTCCTGACTCCAGACTCACAAACCCACAATCAACACAAGTGGTTGTTTCATGCCCCTGAGATTTGGGGTTGTTTGTCTCATAGCAGTGGGTAGCTGAGACACCCTCTTCCCAATTGCCACACCAAAACCTCCTCACTCATTCTTGACTTTGCTCTCTCTCTCACACTCACATCCAGTCTGTATGCACCTCCTGTTGCATCTGTCTTTAGACTGCATCCAGCATCCGACCACTTTTCATTGCTTCTCCAGCCGTCACTCAGACTTGCCAGCACATTCATTTCTCTCCCAGGTTGCTGCAGCAGCCTCCTAGGTGCCTCCTTCCATCTACTCTCTGCAGAGCCGCCCAGGGATGCTGAAAAACCCAAGCTGGACCTTGACAGACCCGGTCGCTCCTCAGCTCCGGGACCCTCCGAGGGCGCCACCCCGCTCTGGCCACTGTACCTCTGACCTCATTTCCTAGTTCCCTCCTTTGCTCGCTCTGGCCCAGAAGCACTGACTTCCCTGTGGCTCCTCCGCCGGCCTCTGGCCCGGCATGTCCGGCTCCTGTTTGCTGGGATGCTCTTGCCCAGAGGGCTGCGTGGCTCGCACGCTCACCTCCGCACAATCCGGATTCAGTCGGCACTACTGAAGCCCTTCTCTTGCTGCACCCACCCCACTCTGGGCACATCCAAGTCCGTGCCCCTTGCTTGCCGCTCCGGATGCCTTTTCATAACAGGCACCAGCCAAGGGGGGCCACACGGTCCAGGTGTTTAGTCCTTGCCCCTCGTTCAAGGCAGTGTGGATTTCGAGGGGGCGGGACTCGGTCAGCTTTGTCCACAGACATGAAGAGCCAGGGTGGGCACATTGGAGGAGCTCAACAACCTCTTGCAGCTTCCCCTCTCTCTGAGCCCCAGACTCTGGACTCCAAAATGAGGGAGATTATTGTCACTTTCAGGGGGTTGTGAGGACTAAAGAATAACACTTAACGTACAACACGTGGCATCGAGCCTGGAGCAGAGCAGTGCTTGGTAAACCTGATGGTCTTTCCCGCCCACCCACTCACTTCTAGCAACTGGCTGCTTGGAGAATCTATTTTGGAAAGTCTGGGAACAAATTATATAGATTATATATATCAGTTATATACATAAATAGAATTATATAATGCAGAAATATTAACATATTAAAATGTAATGTATTTAAAAATTATATATGTATTTTATTCTTTATAAAAGGACATGGGTAGAATCCCAACTATTTCTAGTAAATGATCCTGGCTCTATCTCACATTTTGTCTTGCATTATAATTTTGGTCTTTTTTTGGAGTTATTTATTTAAAATTTTATTTATTTTTACATTTTTAAACAAATTGCAGTATAGTGGATTACACTGTCATGTTAATTTCTGCTATGCAGCAAAGTGATTCATTTATACATATATACACATTCTTTTTCATATTTTTTCTGTTATAGTTTATCCTAGAATATTGAATATAGTTTCCTGTGCTGCATAGTAGGACCTTGTTGTCTATCCATTCTTTATGTAACAGTTTGCATCTACTAATCCCTAATTCCCAACACATCCCTCCTCCTGTGTTTTTGGTCTTTATCCCCTTCCAGAGTGATCACTTTAATAAGTTTACAACCGAGGTGATAGCCTGCATCCTATCAGATCTGTTGGTTGCTGCCTGTCTCATCAGCTGGGTCTCCAATTCCTAGTTGGAGATGGAGTAAATACGACTGGCCCCCTTGGGTCAGTTGTCCGTGCCTGGTCCAGGGGTGGCGGTGAGGGTGGGAGGGCCGGGTTGCACAGCCAGACGTACCCCCTTAGGTTGTCTGCAGCTGATGTCCTGGGGAGGGGCAGCTCCAAGGGCAGGGGCCTGTCTGCATGACATCTCCTCATAGTGGTCACAGACCCATGTTCTGCTGATGGAGACTTTTCCCTTGATCTCATGGTTCAGGGCCTGGGGAGCAGGTCTGTGACCCCCAGGATCAGTCCTTTCTAGCTCAGCAGACCCTCATGCTGTCTCCCACCTGCCCCTCTAATCTTTCCGCCCCCGGCTGGGAGGCCCTTCTCTTTAGTCCATCTGCATCATCAGTGGCCTTTCCCAACATTCCCACGGGAAACTGGTGGCATGCTAAGAATAGGACATGAGGGGAGGGTTTCCATGGGGAGGTGTGGGTGTAGGGGAGTGATGGGGATTGTGTTAGGACAGCCCCGCTGTTACCACTGGGGGGCCCCAAGCCTCACTCTCTCCTGTGCTCTGAGCTCCTGCCCGGGCCTCTCGTGGCTGAACCCAACCAGAGGCCAGAGGGCACGTGGGCATAGAGGTAGCCCAGGGGTGGTTCCCTGGGTCCTGGGGCAGGGGGAGGCAAGCAGAGTGCATGGGACGCAGTAAACGAAGGCCCGGGGCCCTCCTCTGCGCGCTCTCCAGCTCCCTCCAAGCACACCCCCTGCCAGGCACTTGAACCAGGAGAGCTTCAATTTCTAGTATCCCTTCAAGTGAAGTCTGCCTTTTGGGGCAAAGAACATATTGACCATTATTCCTGGGAATTCTTGAGTCATAACTGATGATTAATATAGAAAATTTCGTCATTTTCCCCAAATACACATCCTTATATTCAGTCCTCTGAAAACCCAACTGTGTACTCATCTGGTGGCTTCTTCCTGATTGTGGATGGTTGTGGATTGACAGAGCGTTAGGACTTGTTTTCCAAAGACTTAAAAAAAAAATATATATATATATATATATATGTATATTCTGACGGTACCATGTGGTATGTGGGATCTTAATTCCCTGACCAGGGATTGAACCCCCGCCCCCTGCATTGGAAGTGTGGAGTCTTAACCATTGGAGCACCAGGGAAGTGCCAGGGCTTGTTTTCTGATAGTCCGGCTGTATCCATCTACTGTTGAGAAAGCAGAAGCCTGGGGAAGGGAAGCCATTTATTGTAAGGAGAAAGGCCTCTTCCTTGACTCTCTGCTCCTACTGCACTGACCCTGTGCTCATTGCTAAGTCATGTCCAACTCTCTGGGACCCCATGGACCGTAGCCCGACAGGCCCGTCTGTCCATGGGATTCTCCACGCAAGAATACTGGAGTGGGTTGCCATGCCTCCTCCGGGGATCTTCCTGATCCAGGGATCGAACCCACATCTCCTGCACTGGCAGGCGGATTCTTTACCGCTGAGCCACAGGGAAGTACTGACACTTCTGCTCATCAGATGTGTGGATGTTTCCTTCCCCAGCCCCTAAGTCTCTGACTCCAGCCGAGTGTCCCGCCTTTCAGTTCAGCTCTAACATATTCTCCCTGGAGTTAGCATCCAAAGCCACAAGCAAGGGCTCGCTTCAGACTCCAGTCGAGGTTCAGGTTGTCACCTGTACTTCTGACCAATTGACTATAAATCAGCGTTCCCACAGCCCCTTCCTTGGGTTCAATCATTTGCTAGAACAGCTCACAGAATTTAGAGAAACACTTATGTTTATCAGTTTGTTGTATAATAGAGGATATGATAAAGGCTCTCAAAGACGAGATACACAGGGAGGATTATGGGAGGGACTTGGAGCCCCACCTGCACCTTCATGGGTTCAGCAACCCGGAAGCTCTCTAAACTCTGTACTTCTGGGACTTTAATGGAAGTTTCACCACATTGATTATTAATTCAACTTCCAGCCCCGTCCCCAGTCCAGAAGATGAGACATGGGGCTGTAAGTTCCAGCCTTCAAATGACTTGGTCTTCCTGGGTTCAGCCCCCATCCAGGAGACTGCTAACATCACCCTGTTGGAACAAAAGATGCTCCTGTGGCTCAGAAAATTACAAGGATTTTAGGAGCTCTGTTCCAGGAACCAGGGGCAGAGACCGATATATTTGTTTTTATTATTTCACACCTGTCCAGAGCTACACAGCGAGGTTGATGGCAGAGCTGAGACACCACCACAGCCCCGCTGACCCTGCGTCCAGTGGGCTGTCTGCTCCTTTTTTGTTTCATTTCCTACTATTTGGCCTCCCTGAGCATCATGTGGGATCTTAGTTCCCTGTTCAGGGATCGAACCTGTGCTCCCAGCAGTGGAAGCACAGAGTCTTAAAACACTGAACCACCAGGGAAGTCCCATCTCTCTACTCCTTGCTGCCGAGGGACTTAGATGACACCAGGGAGGCAGAGGAGAGCCAGGCCCATCCTTCCCTCGTCCCCTCAGTCCCTTTCTTATTTTGTCTCATTTGTTCACTCCTTCACATGTTCCAGCAGTGAGTGAGTGATCCTGCTTCAGTTGTTAGGACTCCATTGTGTCTTCTTTCCTTCTAGACTCCTTCTCCTTCTGTGTCCCGCTGAGGAAGGATCTAGGAGGGAGGGACAAGCTTGTAGGTGTTCATGGCCCTGACATTTTGGTACCACAGAGTAAGCCTATGCTGACTAACACACAGCTCCAAATTGCCAGTCTAAGTCCCGGAGTCACTGATGCAGGAGGCCTGGGGTGAGGCCTGAGACTTTGCCTTTCTAGCTGCTGGTCCGGGGATCACACTTTGAAAATCACGACCCTGGAGAGCTTTGAATGGCCCCAGGTCCCCTTGAGGGAGGCTGGGGAGATTCAGGGATGGCCGGACTGATGCTGCTTATATTCCTCCTGTTCCCTGGGCTGGCTGCTCTGGCTGCTGCTGACTCTCCCTCCATGGCTCCTGAGCCCGGAGACCTTTGTCTACTTTATGGGACTTGGCGGAGCCTCAAAGGCTGAGGGCGGACGGAAAACTCCTAACATAGAGCACAGCTGACTCTCGTGTTGGGGCGTTTTTTATTACTCATGGGGGAGAGAGCTCCACGTGGAAGGCCTACTCCCTGGCCTGCCGTAAATCTCTGTAATGAAGTGCAACAGTGTGGTTACGATCTCTCTGGGGACTGTGTCCTTGCCCACCCTGGAGCTTGCTGGGGGTCTTTCTGAAAAGTGCTGGAGCTGGCACTTGACGGCCCTGGTGGGGATCTCTATGCCCTGGGGCTCCCCATCCTCTGGGCCATTCAGGCTGGCCCCTGCCGGAAATGCCCTGTGAAGCTGTATCTGGTCAGGCTGGCTCCTGTCTCCATGGGCCAGGTGACCAGGACGCCCACCTCAGAAGAAGAAAATGTGTCCAGGTACAGCTCCCCTTGTCTGAGTAACGGGACATCACCTTGCTGGGCGCTCAATGTGGAAACAGCTTCCGTCCCCTGATTGCCTTACAGCTGCATCATCCCATCCTGTCTCCACCACGACCCCACGAGACCCTAAAGCACAGCACGTGCTCACTCAGTCAACCTTTGTTCATTAGAAACGTGGGAGTCAGACCCCGGCTCTTTCCTGTGCTAAGAAGCAGGGAGTGCCCCGCTCTCTGTCACGTCTGCCTCATGGCGGCAGGTTTGTTTCTCTCAGTGCAAATATACCAAGAGCCAGGGCTCCAGCCTTTCAGGTTTGGTTGAGTGTGAGCAGGAAGCCTAGCACGTGAGTGAAGGAGCCACCCACTGTGTGCCCTGGTGGAGTCTTCCTTGTGGGGTGCACATAGCAACAGAACCTTCCAGAATTCCTCTTGCTGAGTGTTGGGGCCACACTCTCTCTGGGATGATATTCTTTCTTTCATAAAACTGGCACAAGCAGCTTGAGGTGGTGAGGAAACCAGCCTCCAAGAAGTCACCCCGCTCTCTGAGGGCAAAGGAGACTGTCCCCGTCCCTTCCTTTTGGGTTTCTCCAGATCTCCTCACTCTGAATCACACTGCAGACCACCCTCTTTTATCCTCTGGACATAATGCAGAAAAAGTCCCTTTTCTGTTTTCTTCCCAGTTCAGCTGAGAGCAAGCATCAAGACTCACCTCTAGGAATTTACCAAGAAACTGAGGATGGGGTCTTCCCTGGTGGTTCATGGGCTAAGACTCCATGCTCCCAGTGCAACGGGCCCAGGTTTGATCCCTGGTCAGGGAACTAGATCTCACACGCCACAGCTAAAAGGTCCTGCATGCCACAACGAAGACCTGGCATAGCCAAATATATAAATATTTAAAAAACCCAATGATCTGTTTTGAGACATAACCCATTCAATGAGCTCCAGAAAGGCCACTTTTGGAATCAGTACCTAAATATGAATAAACAGATTTCTAATGCCTGGTTTAATAGAACTGGGGGATTTTGTAGTTATGAGGGAACTTAGAAGTAGTTTATCTCTACAGTCCCATTTTACAGAGGAGGAAATTGTTTCCAGAGAGACAGAATGGCTTATTTCTGGCTAGAGGGTGAGTTTGTGATGGAATAAAGACCAAAGATCCAGTCTCCTATCTTGTGGGCCTGCAGTGCTTGGGACAGGGATAGAACCCTGGATTTGGAGTCCAGACATTTGGCCCGAGGTCTCTGAATGAGTGACCCATTCCCTAGTGTTTGCCTTCTGAACTTAATCATTGTCTAGACAAAGATGTCATCCATTTGGGACACTGTTTATGTACAGTGTTAAATATTCTCAATAAAACCCAACGCTGTTCTTTAAAACCTTGAGTTGAAGATGCTTTATAGCCTTATTCATTTAATTAATTTATTTGCCCCAGTAAATAGCTTTGGGGGATTTAAAGCCGTGTGACTCTGTTTAATTCAGCTCCATGGAACTCTCAGATGCTCTGTCCATGGAACAGCAAACTAGGGCACCCATGGAGTGCTAAGCTTGTCATTCTGTTAGTTAAGCTTTTTTGATGTTTTGATTTTTGGTTGCATGCTACAGAAACTCCCTCTGATTAGCTTAAGCAAAGAAAAATGATAATTGTTTAGAGGGACTATGGGGTACCTCACAAGTCAAGGGAAGACTTGAACAATTAAGATCTGGAATGAAATGGGGCCGCCCTCAATGGCTCAGCAGCTGGAGTTCCTGGATCTTCTCTTCGGTAGGCTCCGTTAAGACCACCCAGCCTCAAAGATTGCTGGCCAGTGTGTGCTGATACAGGTTCAAATTTTTGGGAAGCAGATTGTCTCTGATCCACTTTGGGTCATGCATCCTTCCATGGCTGTGACCAGTGGGCAGATCACGTGATGGAGCCATGACCTTTGGGGTTCGCCTTGAAATGTCTGGCTGTGCCCACCTCTGAAGGGGCATTCCAGGGAGTCACCCAAAAGGTGTCTATGGTGCTCTGTGGAATTCTGCCACATCAGCCAGGTTTGACCTTGGATAATGTACAAAGTCATTCCTACCACTTTACTACACAGGAAACCAGCATCCTTAACACCACTATTAACTCACTTGTTTTCACTTATTTTAAGCATGGAGATTTGGGATGCTGGCCAAGACCTTTGCCTTCTTGGGATTTAGCTTCTCATCTGTCTAGTGAGGGATCGTCCCTTTAAATTGTAATTTAACTTGTTGGCAGCTCAACAGTCCCCTTTCTCCTGCCTGGCTTTGAAGATCCCATGCTGTGCATGTGAATACACACAAATATATGTGTGTGAATATGGTCTCTAAGAAGACATCATCGACACCTTCTAAACTGCCAGAGTGTATATTCTTTTAATGTGAATGAACTAGTCCTGGGCTGAGCTGGTCATGTGATGGGGGTGGGGGTCATATGGATGGATTGTTAAATTTTCCAGGCAGGAAATTCAAGGGCTGGTGAATCTCTCTTCATGATATGTAACTGTTGGTGTAATTTAGGCTCAGATTGGAATTAAGGGTTCTTCCAGGATACAAACTGTAGCAGTAAATAGGGGATGAAGAGGGGTAGATGGGTTTCAGATAGAGAGGACGGGATGAATGAGAGTGAGACTTCAATTAATCTCAGAGGCCCCTTAAGGGTCAATAGATATTGATACATGGGCTTAGATGAATAAAATATTTGTGAGGCTTGGAGGAACCCTCTAAACATCAACAGTTGTTTGGTTGCTAAGATGTGTCCAACTCTTTTGCGACTCCATGGACTGTGTAGCCTGCCAGGCTTCTCTGTCCAGAGGAATTCCCAGGCAAAAATACTGGAGTGGGTTGACAATTCCTTCTCCAGGAGATCTTCCCAACCAGGGATCAAGACCAGGTCTCTTGCTTGGCTGGCGGATTCTTTACCACTGAGCCAACTGGGAAATCCCATCAACAATTGGGAAAATGAAAATCTACCATACCTTATTCTTCATTTAGGGTTGTGGGGGAGGTGATGGAAATGGGGGTGAGGCATGTGTCAGTGGAAAGGATCCATCTCAAGCTGGGAAACATCTATCACTAGACTCTCAAATATGACTTTGGTTCCCACCTACGAGGTGTAGTCCAACTCAAAGCTGAGTTTTGAACCATTCTAACCTGACTTGGGATCCCAAGTCAAAATTGTGTAGTTAGACAATGATGACCAGACAGGTCCTCAGAGATAGCACAACTTATTCCCAACACTTTCTCCCCAAGTTCTCCAAACTTTCAAAGCCACATCTTTGGTAGTTCCACACAAGTAGGAAAGTTTTCTCTCTATGGTCACTAGTTTTTCACTATACTGGCTGCGGCAGAGATAAGCATCTCACTCTCATACACCCAACTACATTCAGGGTTCATCATTTTTTTTTTTTAATCATGGAAGAGAATCTTTCCCAGAAACTTTCACAGACCTCTCCTTTTGTCTAATTGGTCAGAAGAAGTGGGTCACCTTAAAACCAATCAGTGTCAAAGGGCCCTGGATTGCCACTCCCAACTCAGGCTAATCCTACTTCATCTCCTGGAGCTGGGGGCAGGCAGCCCTCTTCTGAGCCCAAGGCTGCCCACTAGGTGTGTACACAGCAATATTGTGATACATGTGTGCAAGGTGGGAACATGAGTGAGGAGGGCCCAGTGGCTGACACAACTATGATGGCACGCAGTTTAGCTATCTCATTCATCCCTGGGCTCTAGAGTGGCCTGCCTGTGATTGCAAATAAACAGTCCATAAAGGGTTCTTAAAAACTTTTGTATGTGTATGTGTGTGTGTGTGTGTGTGTGTGTGTGTGTGTAGCAGATGTGTGCACATATGACAGAAAGAGACTTATGACCCAAGGCCTTATAATGTTCCTTCCTTAATTAGACATGCGGAAATGCACCGTTTTTGCTTTAAAAGAAGTGTAATGAAGATGGATTATAGTTCAGGGTCTGATTGGAAAGAGCCAGGAACTAAGATTAATTAGCAGCAGCATGTGGTTTATTTTCAAGGTCATTTTTACTTGGCTTCCAGAAATCCTGGCGTAATATCGTCAAACTCTCACTGAACTTTTCATGCGTCATGGGGTGGAGGACTCTGTATTCGTGTTTGTTGGGGAGCAGCATTAGCCCTCCTGCATGATTCTCTGGGCCACCCAGGCCCCGTCGTTTGCCTTGTCCGGTGTCTGTGGATGGCCATCCAAGCTCAACTGACCCCTCCCATTCTTACTCAGGTATGGCTTTGATATGAATTGTTTTCCAGCAGACATTTATCAGGAAGTGTGTGGGTGTTGGGTTTGAGGGTGGATTTTAACTGTGCAAGCTGTTTCAAGTCTCCTAAAATTCTGGAGTATCTTTTCTTTTTATTAGTGCTTAAAATTACCAAGGATTTTCTGGAACATACACACACATACACAAAGGCACAGACATAGACATACACGGCTTTAAAACAGCCCAGTCATTACAGTTCCTGTGTCCTTTGGAAGATTTAAGCACTTTATGAATAATTCCTTGGTTAACATTCAAGAGACCATCCCATATAGTCTTTTAGCTTTTATTTTCTTTCTTGACACCTTTGCCTTCTCCTAAAAGACCACCTCTTCTTTCCACCCAAAGGCTGGCTGTCTGCAGCCTGGTAAGTCCACTGCTAGATTCTTGCTGCTCTTGGGAGAAAAGCTGACCTCCTCACCATGGCCCACAGGGCTCTGCCTGCTCTGGCCCTCAGCTTTCTCCTTTCCTTCTTATGCTTCAGGCACACTGCTCTCTCTGGATTCCTTAAATAAGCTAAGGGCTTCCCTTGTGGCTCAGCTGGTAAAGAATCTGCCTGCAATGTGGGAGACCTGGGCTTGATCCCTGGGTTGGGAAGATCTCCTGGAGAAGGGAAAGGCTACCCACTCCAGTATTCTGGCCTGGAAAATTCCATGGACTGTATAGTCCATGGGGTCGCAAAGAGTTGGACATGACTGAGCGACTTTCACGTCACTAAATAAGTGAATCTTTTTTCCAACTTCAGAACCTGTTACACAAATGGTTCCTTGTGCCTACAACATTCTCCCCATTTGGTCATTGGCTAATTCCATCTCACCTTCCAGGTCTCAGTTTAAATGTGACCATATGGCAGTCTTCCTTGACTCTTCCAAGTGAGATCCCTCCTTTAAATATGTACCACACCATCCTGCATGGGTCCTCCATAGCACTCAATGCAATTTGCTATTATTTTGCCATTTTCCCCATGTTGCACCAGTCCTGGGGGGATCTACCCACCATCCATCTCCATTTCCTCCAGATGACGAGGCTGGTTTTATTTAGGTGACAGCATGTTAAGTTCTCAGAGACAAAAACTGTTTCAACTGAAACCAGCTCTTCACGGCCACCCTACTTCCTTTTGCAGGGTTGGTGTGGGGATGCTGTGAACCCCTGTTCCGGTCAATGAGATGTAAGAGGAACTCTCTGGGTGCTTTGGGAAGAGGTTTTCCTTCCTGGCAAAAGGGAAGGTAGCATGAGGAAAAGGCTTGTGTCCTCCACCCACAGCTTTCTAATCCGGGAGCTGTTGGGCAGGGGAGAGGGGCACGGAGCTATGGTGGCCTTGAGGGGAAGGCTAAGGAAATCGTAGAGACGCTGACTCAGCACCCTGATGTTGCTGAGCTCCTGTCTAACCCAGAACCCAGACCTCAACCTCCGCCATGACAAAGCAGCAGGAGAGGGTAGAGCCTGTGACCACACCGCCTGGGAACGAGTCAGGTCCTGGCTCTAGAGCCTGTGACCACACCGCCTGGGAACGAGTCAGGTCCTGGCTCTATCACTCCCTTGACCTTGCGCAAAGTGCTTAACTTTTCTGAAGCTCAGTTTCCTCATCTGTAATTTGGGGACCATACAGCACATCCCTTGTAGGAAGGATGTTAGGACTAAACTGAAGAAAACATAGAGAACAAATGCTGGCAGGCAGCAAGTATTGCATAACGGTTTGCTATTATGATGTGAGATCATTACAATTTTATTATTTAAATCTCCAAGTAAGACTTCTATTACTTGCAGCCAAATGCATCCTAATTGATACACATGCCTAACAGCTATTACTTTTAAAAATATAATTTTATTTATTTATTTCTGGCTACACTGGGTCTTCATGGCTCTGCACGGGCCCTGTCCAGCTGCGGTGAGCGGGAGGCACTCTTTGCTGTGGTGCGAGGTCTTCTCACTGCGGTGGCTTCTCTTGTTGCAGAGCACAGGCTCTAGAGCAGAGGCTTGGTAATTGTGGTACATGGGCTTAGTTGCTCTGAGGCATGCGGGATCTTCCCCAACCAGGAATTGAACCCATGTCCCCTGCACTGGCAGGTGGATTTTTAATCACTGGACCACCAGGGAAGTCCCCCAGCTATTACTTTTTATGTCATTTCATAGTGGTCTTGTCTTTATCATCAGCATAGCATCAATGTTGCCATCTTTGTCATCACCAACATCATTATCCATATCATCATAATCACTGACACCAGCTTCTTCATCTCCTTCTCCTCCTTTTCTTCCTTTCCCTTCTCCTCCTTCTCCATTGTCATCATCATCATCTCAGGTGATTTTGAAAACCACAGTCCAGATGATCACTAAGGTTTATCCAGCACTGAGGTTTTAGGTGTCTCTGATCATTCTCTCTTTTCCCTACCAAGGAGTCTGCATGGAAGGTTGGCAGAACACCTCAGCAGGAAGTGAGGGGAGTTGAAAAGGTTCAATGCAAGCTAGCCCTAGGGCAAATCAGGCTGAGACCCAGGAAATCTGCAGCTAAGAAATCCTACTGGGAACATAGGACTTGGGTCTTGAGGACCATCTTCATGTCTCTCAACATTATGGCAATCTCTGCTGACTGTGGGGCATTTTAGAGATAAAAATGATATTCCTTATTGTCTCTCCCTTGAAAGCAAAGGCAATTGTTGTCTTAGGGGTGAATTTAAAAAGAATAGTTCATTCCATTCTGAAACACACACAACCTTAAAACCTTATTTTATCCAAGATTCTTATTTTATAGTGAGGAAGCTGAGACCCAGAGGAGGACAGTGTTGCAGTCAACTTACTCACCATCCATTGGAAGGTCCTATTGCTGTCCTGGAGAATAAACCCCGTCAGGCTTCTTGCTATGAGGACTTTATAAAAAGCCAGTTCAATATGCTTACTATCATTTTTGTTCATCTTTTTGAAAGATGCAGTGTGCCAGCAGAGTCCACTGTCAATATTTTTATGAACTCTGTGGAAAATATGATGTTAAAGGCTTTTGGTAACCACTTCATTAAGCTTGGCTTTTTCTAGGCCACCACAAAAGGTAAATAAACCCTAATGAGTAATATGCCCAGACTGAGATCCTGTAAATTATACAAAGAGTCAGTGCCTCAAAACACACTTATCCCCCCCACCCCATGCCCCAGGGGAGTCTGAGAAAGGTGATCCTAGTCCTGCATTGTGCACCAAGACCTTCAGACAAAGACTTATTAACCCGCAAATTAGATACTAACTAAATGAAGCCAGAATTTCCACAGACTGAAAAGAACCACATAGCATCAGTAATACTGTGAAGTTAGCACTCGGCCAATTGGCCTCCTATCAAAGCAGAATTCCCTGGTAACCAGTACACAGTGATTAGTGAGGGCTGCTGGGCCTAACAGTGACCCCAGCTTACTCTTTTGCTCCTCCCACAAATTCTATGCTAGATGTTGGGGATGTAACAGTGATTAAGACAAAGTCCCAGCCCTCCAGTGAAGTGAAAGTTGCTCAGTTGTGTCCACCTCTTTGCAACCCCATGGACTGTAGCCCACCAGGCTCCTCTGTCCATGGACTTCTCCAGGCAAGAATACTGGAGTGGGTAGCCATTCCCTTCTCGAGGGAAACCTTCCAACCTAGGTATTGAACCCAGGTCTCCAGCATTGCAGGGGGATTCTTTACCATCTGAGCCACCAGCCCTCCAGGAACTCATCTTTTGGGGAGAAATTGCAATATAAGTAAATGGACTAGCTTTGCGCAGTGACAGTATTGTAGTCAATGAGGTTTTAGTGATTATTGATAATTGAAAGTAAATGGACTATAATCCTGGGTGCAGTGGGGATTGGTAGGAGAACTAACTACTCCATATTGGAGGAGCAGAGCCAAGAATACATCCTTGAAAAGACTGTAGAGTTGAAAGAAAGAGTTCCTCTTAAAATAGGAAGAATTAAAAAAAAAAAAAGGAAGAATCTGAGAGATACAAGATAATGGGAAGGAGCCACTGGAAAAGAGAAAGGATGGAGGGCAGTTACTGGTCTGAGTTTTCCTTAGAAAGTGGAAGGGGAGGGAAGGTGGAGCCAGGTGGAAGGAAGAGCCTTAGGAGGAAGGAGACTCTTGGCTGTGACACAGATAAGAAAGAGATAAGGGCACACATGGATGCAGGTGAGCTGCAAGACAAGGAACCATGGGTGGAGAAATGGGGAGATGTGACTGCCTTGGGTGAACCAGGAGGTGTGAGCACCTTCTGAGGAGGGGGGCTGGTGAGAAGGTGAAGGGCTTTCTATGAGGGGAAAGTTTAACAAAGCTGTTGGGAAAAATGGTCATGGTGGCCGAGGTAGACATGGAGGATATCTACTGGATGGTGACGGGGGCCCCTCTGTTGTCATGGATCAGGAGGCACCAAAGTGAGTGGTTTGGTGGGTTTCACTGTATTTGGCAGCATGAGTATAGAAGCAAAGAAACGACCCTTTGCTGGTGGGTCCAGTGGCTGACTTTATGCTCCCAGTGCAGGGAGCCTGGGTTTGATCCCTGGTCAGGGAACTAGATCCCACATCACAACTAAGAGTTGTCATGCCGCAACTAAAGATCCTGTGGGCTGCAACTAAGCACAGCCAAAAAAATAAATAAGTAAAAATAAATAATAGAAAAAGATAAAAGCAGGGCAGCTTGTCTCAACCTAGGATTAGTTTTTTCCAGGTGGATTTAAAGAAAGGAAAAAGTGGGGCAAAGGGATTAAAAGTTTTTGTAAGACAGAGGCTGAAGTGATGAATCATGATATACAGAAGGGACTAGAAACAGAGGGTCTGATATATTAGAAGAAATGAAGGAGCTAAAGATCTAGAGGCCTCAATAAAGTTAAAAACAGATGCTGTGAGATTAGTAGAGGAAAATAGGTGTTTTCCTCCTCGAAGAAATAGGTGTTTGTTGATAAAGAATGGGCTATTAAGAACTTAGATTCCAGGTAATGGTGAGTTAGGTTTTTTGGGACTATTTTGCCTGCTAAAAACAACCGCAAATGCTGGATAAAATATAAAATCATCTTCTTAAAAGTAACAAGATCAGTAAAAAGTCCAAGATTGTAAGGAATTACCAGGCCAACATTTAAGGAAAAAAAGAAACCAGAGAGATAAGTGAGCAAAGAATCTGCTTTTTTCCTGAGGGAATTTGACATTTTAGCAAATCTGAACCTCTGTTTTATTTGACAAAGTTAAGTCAAAGGCCCCCCAAAAGTGTAGAGTCTAACGGAAAGCTTTCCCCATTATGAGCTGGGCCTCCTAAGAAGCTTTAAGCAGGGGAACTGAATTAAACCATCTCTTACACAGTCTTGCAGCTCAGATTTGTACTACCTGGGTAGTCCAGGGAAACTCAAACCTTGACCTTGGATTAAATCTCGGTTCTAAACTAAGGTTACCAGATATATATATCCTCTATAAATAATTTTTCAAGTATTAGATAATGACCAGCACACAAGGATAGCTAAATAACATAAAAATAATATGCCAGGAGCAACCCATAGATGTAACAGATTTCAGATATTATTATTATTAGACACAGATTTTGAAAAAAAACTCTGCTCATTTTGTTTAAAGAAGTAAAAAATTAGCTGAAAAGTATCTACGGGGAATGGGAAACCATTCAAAAGGACACAAATTTGAAAATCAAATAGAATTCTTAGAATTAAAAACTACACTAACCAAATTACAGCATGATTTCTTTGACCAGAATAGAGTAATCAAAATAGAGAATGATCTGCCTTCTGAGGCAGAGTGGTTATTAGTGTTGACATTGTTCAGAGTGTGCTTGTGGCTAATGGAGGAGTCATTCAGAGGAGCCGAGGTGACGAAGGAGCTGAGAGGCGAGGAGGGTGGGTGGTTGTTCATGTGACCTGTGAACTCATCCAGAATTAGTGGCAGGACTTGGGGTGGGGAGGCAGATGCCACTGGATGAGAGGATAGTTATCGGATGACAGAGTGAAGAGAGCTAGAGTGGTCTTGCCAAATGAGATGGAAACCCATCAAGGAATTCTAACAGGGGTGGAGCGGGAGTGATCAGGAAGTGGTGTTGGTGAGTGAGGAGGTGGATCTCATTTCTGTGTCAGGAACTATGTAGAGTCTGTGATTTTACCTACTTATAAACTGTTAAGACTGACACAGCTTCATGGATGCTGGCAGAACGTTTGAAATTCCTGGGTCAGAGACAGAGGGCAGTTTATTACTCACAGCAATATCAGTAACCAGACGGTTATCACTTGCATTGATTCTTTGAGCCCCAGTTCCTACAGGGTGATGCAAAGACCATCAAGTGATAAATGCATGTGAAGTAAGTTATGTTTCAGGAGAGGAACACTGAGTTCAAAGGTTGAATCTTTTATAATTAAGTCATAGCTTGGCCTGCCTTCTTCTCTGGAGGCAGACACAGTCTCTATTGTCAGATTCTGGTCACCACACAAACATCTTGAAAAGAAAGTCCAGAAGGAAGGGAGTCAGTGACACTGCTGGAAAGATGTTCCGTAAGATGAAAGATCCGTGGAGAACTATCAACACATACAAGCCTCTGGTCCACCAGGTATGAGGAAGAATGGCTTTTACTTTACAACACTCAAAGGAAGTGATGGTCTCAGAGGCCAGCAGGATTTTAAGTAAGGCCAGGAGGTGAAGGATATTATGAACTTCTATGAGAAAATTAAGAATTTATGGAATTTGTTCTACCAATTAAATAAGTTCTTAAAAGCAGAATTAAATAAAATCTTAAAAACAGAGGTGCTTATTGGATCATTAAAAATAAAATTTTGCACCAGAACTGTGTCTGGTATAACATAACACAATACAACATTGTGTTGTAGTGTGTTCCAGAAAAGACAGAGTGAGAGAGGGGCTGGCCACTGGACCAGAAACAAGGAGACCTGGACAGTGGCCCAGTTCTCCACCAACTTGCTGTGGGAAATTGCTTTTTCACCCTGGTCATCATTTGTTCATATAAAATGAGAAGGAGATATTCAATAATTTTGAGGTCTACCCACCCCCCATTTTTTTTTTTTTTTGAAGTCTTTTTTTTTTTTTAAATGTTGATTTATTTATTTAATTTATTTGTCTGCCCTGGGTGTTAGTTGTGGCATGTGGGATCTAGTTCCCTGGTCAGGGATTGAACTCGGGCCCCCTCTGTTGGGAGCATGGAGTCTTAGCCACTGGACCACCAGGGAAGCCCCTATAGTCTCTTTTTTAACACTAACAATCTATGTTGTCCTGGAGAAGGAAATAGCAACTGACTTCAGTATTTTTGCTTGGAGAATCCCATGGACAGAGGAGCCTGGCAGGCTAAAGTCTATGAGGTTGCAAGAGTTGAACACAACTGAGTGACAAAGAACACACACACACATCTGTGTTGTCCATACTCAGAAAATCAGGACTCTAAACGCAATACCTAAAGAAATTCTCTATTTACCAGAAAACCTCACTTTTCATCCAGGCTGAGGACAGAGTTTAGTAAAATTTAAAAAGGTGATTGAAATAAAGTAGTCACAGAGGTAGTGATAACCATGACTATGAAATAGAAGATGGACAATATGGCTCCCAGTCTGGGGCTGCTCTTCGTTTGGCTTTGGATGCCAACAAGTATCCACGGCTATTATTGCCTAGACAGTACGTTTATTTTAACTTTCTGGAGAGTCAGACTGACCAACTCTGATTTCCTAATATAGGAGTGCACACTTAGCGCCTCAGAGAGGCAGCATACGTCAGAGAATGAATGTGGGCTTTGGAACCCAACAGACCTGGGCATAAATCCAGACTCTTCCACTTACTGGCGAGGTAACTTCAGTCCGCTACTACTTTGTGGCGCGCCCCACACCCCTCTCCTTTGGGAGCCGTTCTGGAGGCTGCTCCCGCGGTTCAGCGGGAAGCTGCATATCTCATATGGCCACACCCCCTGGTCACAGCTGATTGGTTAATGCACGGGTATCTGGCCCAAGCTGAGCCAATCAGAGTCTTTCCCTGGGATTTCTGAAACGGAAACTGAGTAATAGAGTCAGTCTTCTGCTGACCAGTGCTGTGGATGACAGCCAGGAGGGAATGTAGGCAGATGCTAACTGTCATGTGCATTGGAGCTAAGACCGGAGGTGAGAGAGAGGCCCAGGGTATCTAAAGCCCTGCTTCTGGTCACTCTCAGGCTGCCACCCCTTGCATGGTTTGCTTCTTAAAGGCGTGATTGTACAGGTGTCTCTTGCTTTTTGAAAGTTCACTTTACAGTACTTTGATTTTATGAAAGCACAGCGTTAGTACTTGTTCTTGCTAACCAAGAGAAATCTGAAGAGGATATTTGCTATTATGAAAAAGGGGGAAAGCAAAAATAGCGTTCAGTGTTTGTTTTGCAGAGGCAAATTGTAGACGCAGAGTGTACCAATGAGAGTGTCTCCACCAAGCTCCTTCCCTGGGAACTACACTCAGCTCAGGAGCATACCGCCATAGCTTTGAGCTGTGTCTGTGAGTGTCTGTGATTTATATCGACTTATTCTGTGCATCCCTAAGGAAGATGAGTCCCAAGGTAATTGCCTCTTTGCTTTAGTACTAATTTTGGACAGTGAGGGGAACTTGTGTCTTTGGAAACATTGAGTCCCTTTCGTGTAAAGGTTGGCCAAGTTGGCTTTAATCATTTGCATATCAAAGAAGACTGACTTGTTTAGAAATCCTGAGCAAGGAACTTCACAGTTCTTCAGTTTTCTGATTTATAAAATGGTAAAATTGGGATAAAAATGTATAGTAGGGGTAGGCAAGCTGATGAACTGACATATCTTATGAGAACACTTGGCACCATGCCTTGCCAGCAGGTAAGCTCAAGAAATATTAATATTCTTTCCTTTTTGGCCTTGTAGGCATCCGGGGTGCTGTTTCTTTCTTCTTTTTAAAAAAGTTTATTAAGTAGAAGATTTACCTTTTTTTTTTTTTTTTGACTGTACAACTTGAGGGAACTTAGTTCCCTGACCGGGAGCAAACCCGGGCCCCCTGCAGTAGAAGCATGGAGTCCTAACCACTGGACTGCCAGGGAATTCCCCGTTTCTTTACCATTTATTGAGCACTGATCCCAAGCCAGGCATTATGCTTGGTGCTTAGAATGCCTACTCTCAGTTAGCCCCACAATCATCCTAAGATGTATCTACTGTTAATATTTAGCTCCCCACCCCACTTGTTTTCTGCCCAAGATTGGTGGCTGTCCCTTGAGGCATCCAGCAGTGTCTAAGCACCAGTAAGAATGTATGCCTCCTGCCCTCCTTGCACTCTGGGACACGGCTGTGCACATCTCCATCTTACAGATGCGGAAGTGATCATGAAGGGAATGGATAAGGGGCTATGAACTTGTTCACTGAAGTTAAGGACTTTCAACTCCACCCAGATCCTGCACTGCCTAAACTTCAGAGGAGGTGGGTTTGGACAATTTTAACACAGATGTGAGAGTAAATGTTCAGAACTTACTGCCTTGACAAGACCTTTAGCTGGAAACAGGAGACAGTTCCAAGAGGGCTTGGTTGAGATAACACAAACGTGCTATAAGGGGTATTAAGGGGTGCTATGGGTAAGGAGGTGCCTACACCTTTTGAATTTAGAATCCTGGAGGACATCCTCCTTCACTAGGTAGAATCCCCTGCTCCCCCCACAGAGCACAGCCGTGTCCCAGAGTGTGAGGAGGGCAGGAGGCATACGTTCTTACTGGTGTTTAGACACTGCTGGATGCCTCAAGGGACAGCCACCAATCTTGGGCACAGGACAGGTGGGGTGGGGAGCCATGGAAGACACTGGAGTGAGTTCCTAGAGAACACGAGGAACCAAACTGGGGCAGCTACCAGGATGTAGTGAGGGATGGGGGGAAAGCTATTTTTTAAGGTTTTCTTGAATTTGGTGATCAGCTGGACACAGGAGGTAAAAGAAAGCGAGGATCACAAAGTTATCAGTTTTTAGACAGGTGGTTTCCTGGAAAGACAGAGGAAAATTCCTGAATTTTACTACTGCTAAAAGTAATAATAATAAAGAAATCAAGAAAAAGCAAAACATCAAACCACAGTGATCAATTAGTGGTGTGGCTAAGAACTGATTGTCATGGGACTTCCCTAGTGGTCCTGTGATTAAGACTTCATCTTCCAATCAGGGGGTTCAAGCCCTGGTTGGGGAGCTAAGATCCTACTTGCCACACCATCAAAAAAATCAAAACATATTCTAACAAATTCAATAATGACTTTAAAAATGGTCCACATAAAAAAAGCTTAAAAAAAAAAGAGAAATGATTGTCATTTCTGGTTTTGGAGGCACGGTGTACCATACACTTCTGTACTCACCATTTTCCACCTCCTTTCTGTTTAAAGCTGGTCCTCTCTAGATGCCCCGTAGTCCCTCAGACCCCAAGGAACAAAGCAGCATGTTGTGACTTTTCAGCGGCCTGGTTTGGAGCTTGGGTGGTAGAAACAATAGAGTTTGGTACTAGGAAAGCAGGGTCCTGCGTCTGTGTTCTTGGGTTGCTATGAACCGGCTGTGTGATCACAGCCACCTCAGTCTTCTCTCTGAGCCATGCAGGAAACAGTGTTGCCCCAGCTCCTTAATGGCTGCCTCTGGGCCTGCTGAGTGGGGGTGGAACCTACCTGTGCCCCTCCTGAAGACGGCCTCCACCTCTGTCTTTTTAAAATTTTTATTTATTTATTGTTTTTGGCCACGCTGGGTCTTTCTTGCTGCACACAGGCTTTCTCTAGTTGTGTTAAGTGGGGGCTACTCTGCATTGTGGTGAGTGGACTTCTCATTGCAGTGGCTTCTCTTATTGTGGAGCATGGGCTCTGGGCACACGGGCTCTGGGCACAAGGGCTCTGGGCACAAGGGCTCTGGGCACACGTGCTCTGGGCACATGGGCTCTGGGCACACGGGCTCTGGGTACATGGGCTCTGGGCACACGGGCTTCAGTAGTTGTGGCACGTGGCCCTGGTTGCCCCCCTCACAGCATGTGGAATCTTCCCAGACTAGGGATCAAACCTGTGTCCCCTGCATCGGCAGGCAGATTCTTATTGACTGTACCACTAGGGAAGTCCCTCCCTTTCTGTCTTATACCCTGGGGACTGTAAATAACATTAATTTTTTTTTTTTAAACAAGTCTCTTTTAACCCATGGATGAGACGGTGTACTTAGAGTAGTTTCTTGCAGAGCTCACACCCGTGGGTCCTCTGGCCACATCAGGGCCTTAGGATTGTAGCAACAGTTAGCATGACTTCACCATGTGCTCAACCAGGGGCTCCTTAGGCCCCAACTCTCCTCGTGTGAATTAAGCGCCCATAGGGACGTGCAGGTGGACGTCAGTGCGGGTGGGGCCCGGGGGCTGCTGACCTGGCCAGGCGGGCGGTTTGTACCTGCGTCTGGTAACCATTTCCTGTGCACTGCCTGGGAAGCATCTGCTTGCTGCTGGAAAGGACTGGATTTCGCTTTCAGCATAATAAGGCAGACATCATAAGGTGTAGGGTTACCTGCAGGCGTAAATGCGGAGGCATGGCATGTGAAATACAGATTCTAATCATCTTCAGTGGGTTTTTGATGTGCTGGTCGGAGCCTGGCTGTGGGCCCAGCCAGAGTCCCCGGAGCCACCCCTGCCCAGAGGTGCGTGATGGGGAGAGCTGGAAGGAGCTGGTATTGGGGCTCATGGCTGGATTGGGAGAAACCGTTCCCTCCAGAGAGTGGGAGGTGCCCCTCACGCATCTCTCATGGCTGTTCAGGCCATCCTTCCTGCCCCGTCTGGGGTCCCTGCTCCTGAGACCCTTTGCTGAGCCTTGGTTGGCTTCCTTACTCAATGGGTGTGATGAGTGCTCCCTGGAGGCTGCTTCCTCCCTGCCCCACCCCCATTCTCTGCCATGCAGTCAGCTCCCACCAGGACTGTCTAGGATGTCTGGGGCTGGGGTGGGGAAGGACCTTCCCCTGTAGGTCAACCTTCCCCAGCATGTGGCCCCAGAGTATGGCCATCTCTGTCTCTGCTCGTGCCCTCCTCCCCGCCCTGGCCTGGCTTCCACTGGAGACAAATCTTTCCTTACCCACATTGACCAGTTGAGAAGGAAGCCATTCAAGGTTTAGAGCTCGCTAAGCAATTCCCCATGTCTTGAACAGAGTCTATTTCGTCTCTCTTTTAACAACCCTCCCCAAATAAGCCCTTCAACTTCCCTCGTTTTCTAATGAATTACATGCATGCTGCTTTGTCTGGAGTTCCAGACTCTTTGCAAGCTGGACCTATCCACTCTGCCACCCTCCCTTCCACATTGCCTCTGCTCCACCCGTTGCTTCAAGGCCGCTTACTGATTCCTGAAGGTGCCCCAAACCCTGCTTCCACCACCATGCCCACTGGTCCCATGTCTGAGCTGCAAGTGCTGGGAACAGACCATCCTCTGAGCTCATCGCTGGGGCCGAGCTCCGGGAAGCTTCACGATCCCTCATACGCATTCTCTCTACTTTGGTGGCAGCTCATTGCCTCCAGCTTCCTGCTCTGCATCCTGGGGCTGCATCCCTGTGTTCCTTATGGTGCCTGGTACATAGAAGGGGGAACCTGAGTTCATCCACTGAGTAGAAATGGGAGGGGTGAACCATGGTTCTGTGCATGGAGCATGAATTGTCTTTCCCTTGACTGTCTTGTACGTTCCACCATCGGTCCAGGCCTTTTAAAAAATGATGGTCACTCTTGTTTAGGAATTTCTTATCCTCCCATGTCTCTGGTGTCTGCATGTCTTCAGTCAGCTCAGATTCCCCTGCAGCCCCTGCCCCCCCACCCCTGACCCTCTCATGGGTGGTAATGAGAGCTGAATTCCTCTTTGGTTGCCTCTGTAGGGGACACAATCTGTGCCCTGCCCCCCACCCCTGGCACTCACCATTCCCATGCACTGCTGGCCAGCTGCAGCACCTGTCCACAACTTGCTGCCCAAGGGTTGGGCTGGAAACGCTGGGGCATTTGTACTCCAGGGAGCAGTCCGGGGTGGGTAGCCATTCCCTCCTCCAGGAGATCTTCCTGACCCAGGGGTTGAACCCAGGTCTCCCACATAGCAGGCAGATTCTTTACCGTCTGAGCCACCAGAGAAACCCCTGTTGATGCCAGTGGTGTATAAGTACCCCAGCTCCCTCGCCCCTCAGTGGGACAACTCTGAGATGTGTCCTACTCAGGGTCTTTGAGGTCCCCGTGGCATCGAGCCCCAGATGCCTCCAGAAGCCACCTCTCATTATTATACCCCTTCCTTTCCCTGCCCCACTCCCCTACACCCTGACTCCTGCTTCCTGGGATCACCTCCCAAGTAAACCACTTGCACCCAAATCCTCATCTCAAGCTTCACTTCCAGGAGAACTCAGCCCAAGGCAGTGTCTTATTCTCGTTGCCAGTAAAGACCCAAATCTTTTGCCTGACACAACTCCATTTCCAGGCTGGTGGTTTGGCTCCTTTTGCAAGGGTGAACTGGCTAAAGATCTTTTTGCTCTGGCCTCCTCTCTGACCACCAGCCTGTAATTAGTGCTGGCTCCACCATCCCCATCAACATACAATCTGGTTCCCTGGCCTCTTTACGAGAGTTGCTCAGTCTTCCCAGAACAATGTGACCCCCCTACCCCCACCCCTGGCCTCTACTCTTCTGGCCAGAACATCCCACAGCACCCAGCATGACCAGCAGCTCTTCCAGGATGGTGCCCACGGCTGCAGTCAGAGTTGGAGATGCCCTTTTGCCCCTCACAAAGTATAGAGATCTCACCACCAGGCTGGTTATGGACATGTAGTCACCGTCTGCACCTGGCGTGTACATAAGAGACTATCTCACCTGGACACCAGCTCTGGAGAGACGGGGCCCAGATCCCTAATTCTCTGTGTTCCCCAGAGGCACCTGCTCAATCTGAACAGATTGGGGTCCAGAAAATGACCATTGATGACTCAGCACCCCCTTAACCAACAGGAGATGAGGTAAAGCTATTGGGTCGGCTAAAAAGTCCATTTGGGTTTTTCTGTAGGATGTTATGGTTTCCCAGGAAAGTGGATTCCAGAGAAGGAAGACCAGAATAGAGCAGGAAGGTGGAGGGGGGAGGAGGGAAGAGACAGAAAAAAACGTGCGAGTCATGAAGTAGCAGGGAGCTCTGCAAACCATTAGGTAATTAACCAAAGTGAAAAATCAGGGCGCCCGGCTTTGGCTGCCGTTACAGGGTTGCAGCTGCTTTCAGAATTTGATTGAATAAAGTATTTTTATTAACTTCACATTTTGCTTCTGATTTTTCCCCTTGTTCTTTGTCATTGTGGGACCCTCCTGTTCCTTGGCTCCTCGACTTGGTGATAGGCAGTGGCAGGGGCCTCTCTCCCCCGCCTTCCCTACCCTCCTCCCCCGCCCTGCCCTGGTTCTGCTTTCTCTGTGTTCTGAATACCTGTGCCCATAAACTTTCCCATCAATACACACTTTGGGGCTACAGATCAGGCCAGAAGGCAACTCCCGGGGTGTGACTGAACTGACTGTGTTCTGGAGCCCACTGGACCCTGACCTCTGGCTACAAGGCAGACATTCACGGAGGAGGGAGAAAATGTAAAATCAAAGAGGTCATAAGATGTCCAAGTTCACAGAACTATTAAAAAGGGGCAGGGCTCCTAGTCAGGCTTCCAATTTCTGAAACCTGCCAACCAGCAGTCACTGTAGTCCCCAAACCCTCCCCCACTGCTGAGTTCCGCCTCTTTGGTTCTCTCTCAGGTCCTCTGATGATGGGGTCCTCACCTTCCAGGTATTTCTGCCACCTTAGTTTATTTACCCTAGAAACAAACCTGATGTTCGTGTTCTGTTGCTTGAAACTCGCCAGAGCCTCCCTAGTGTCCAGAAACTCGTCCAGATAAGACCCTGGTGGTCTCAGGTGCTTCTGGAAACATCTCCCTGATCATCTCACGGTTTCCTGAACAGGCCTCCTTTCTTCATGCATCTGTGACGATGCAAACATGCGGGGCGGGAGACCGCACCCTGGCCTCCCTCTCTGCTCTGCCTGTGGACTTTTCCTCCTTCTTCAAGGCCGAGTTCAACATCAGCTCTGTGGAAGCTCCCCGTCACCCCTTTGGACAAATACATCCCTCTCTGCTCCCAAGAACATGCCTATTGTTGCCCTTTAAACCCTGGCCATTCATGAGACACTGATCTGAGAAAGCAGGGACTACTTCTCATTTCAGCCCAGGGCTGCCAGCTGCTCGCAGGAACAGCCACCACACCAGATGCAAAATGCTGCCACCTCTTTGGGGAGAGTTGCTGTAGTCCATGTTACGAGGGAGGCAGACTCTGAAAAGATGTTTGAGCGCAGGATGTGGAGTGAGGAGGGCCCTGGGTGCCTGGGATGGGAGGAGAATGGGGAAGCAGGCATGGGCAGAGGGAGACGGTAAGTGACCCCATGGCAGGCTCTGCAGCCAGCATGGCTCGGGTTGGAGTAGACCTGCTTTTGGCCGAAGTCCTCTCACTTTCTAGGACCCCAGATGGGTCACTCATGGATGTGGGCTGCCAGGAAAGGGGCTCAACTTTGGGGAGAAAACTCCCAGCAACTGAGGGCCACCTGCTGCCTCTATCCCCAGTAGCTGAGGATGTAAGTCTGTGGCCAGAGGTGTCTTTTTCTGGGGGAATCAGAAGTGAGGCAAAGGGTCCCTTTGCACCGATCCTATGGATGCTTTTCAGAACACTGTTTTCAAAAGCATACGATAAAAAAAGTAAAGGATTACAAAGAAACCCAATTGTATTGAAATAGCTATACACGTGGTACTGAAGCTGTTTGTGTCATTACAAACACATGAAGTGGCAAACACACCCATTCCTGCCTTTATGGTTTCATCTGAGTATTTTATGCCCCCTGTTTTCTCTCTCTTCCCAGGTCCACCTAAAGCCTGTCCTTCAAGGTCACACTCAAATGCCACCTCCTGCATGAAGTCCATCTAGACTGCTTTAGCCTGGCCTGTACTAGTTTTGGTAGAGCACAATATTTGCTCTTGTTTCAAGACATGTTCATCTTCTGCCCAGAGAGGATAACTCTTGATGCAAGAATAACATGATAATAAAGGCAGTAATAGCTAGCTGAGGTCCAGAGAGGTTAAATAACTTGCTTACATAGTGACAAAGTGGCAGAGCTGAGCTGGATTGGAGCTGCCTGGCTCTGAGCACCGTGCTCAGATCGGCTGTGTCTTCTCCCTGGGTCTCTTGCACTCCTTGGAGTCTTCGTTAGAAACCACCCCACTGGTCGTTCAGGTTGGAGAATTGATGCGAGGGCAGGTGAAGGGGTATCTTTAAAGAGGGGCAGAGGGGGCTTGTTACCAGTCAGATCTCAGCCTCTCATGCCAAGGAGACTTGGGCGCCAGGCACCCAAGGTCAGATCCACATCTCCCTCCTTCCCCGTCTCCTCCTGCCCCCCGCTCTTCTCTTTAGTTCTGCAGCCTCAAGAACTTGCTTCGTATCTTGTTCTCAGTTCAGACATTTGTCCAACTGTTTCTAACGGCTTGCTGCTTCACATGAAACCCCATCCAGGTAATTTTCCATTTCACACTGCAAAGAATAATAGCCCGGGGGCTCTTTTTATAGGAAAAACTCCTCCAAGTAGAGCAGACCTCCACTCCCAGGCAGACAGCAGAAGTCTGCTGGGCAGCGGTATCTGCAGGAGCTGGAAAACATTAACTCCGCGTATAGATTTCCACTCCTCCCTGGCTACTCCTCGCGGTGATGAGTTTTGATATTTCCTGGCCATCTGAATCCACTTCTGTCTCTTTAATCACAGGGCCCTGCATCTCTTTGGGCCCCGCCTGCCTGGCCTGCCCGGGAACTTGGCATGTGCTGCTGCTGAGGCTCTCCTATCCTGCTGGAGAGATTCAACTCAAACTGCCTTCAGAAAGCCCTCTGTTTCTTCCTTACAGGACGGTGGGGGGTGGGTGGGTGGGCAGGAGGGCAGGGGTAAGGAGGAGAGTGATGTTTCTGAGCATCTACTGTGTGTCAGGTGATGGTAATGGGTGCTTATGGGTCATAAGTTGCAATTCGCATTCTCTGTAACAGGTTGGTTTCTCTGAAGTGGATGTAGAGATGGAGTTTGGGGAGCAAGATGTTTAGTAGGGATTAGAATTAATGGGTAGGGAAGCAGAATGTGCAGAGGAAGTAGGTGAATTGTGACCCAGGTCTGGTGGAAGCACAGAGCAATATTGGCCCCCTAAGAGTGTCCAGTGTTGGACCAAAGTGACTGGGCCTATAGCCCCCACATCTGGCTTCATAATCGGATGCAGGATGTCCTGGGAGGGGTGTGACCTTGGGGAAGGGGGACAGCTCTCTGTAGCGAGCCAGATCCTGAGGAACCAACAGTTGGGGGCTGTTTGCTGACTGTACCCCCAGAATCAAGGGCAGTATGTGTTCTTGAAGGGGGAGCTGGAAGTTGTATCTTTGTGTCTGCAATTGACAAAGGCAATCTTCATAGCCTTATTTTACAGATGAGGCTCATAGAGGGCATGACAATCACCAAGGTCACACAGCTAGTAAGGAGCAGAACTCAAGGCTGTTTGAAGCCACACCTCATGCCTTTCCCATGATATTGTGCCCCAGGGGCCTGGGGGAGGAATAAGGAGAATAGTGTGATGTTTAATGTTTGTTTCCTTTTTAATTTTTTTTTTTAAAAATTGAAGTATAGTTGATTTACAATGTTGTATTAATTTCTGCTCTATAGCAAAGTGACTCACTTATCCATATATATATTAATACATTATTCTTTATATTCTTTCCCATTATGGTTTATCCTAGGATATTGAATATATTTTGTTAGCCAAAAATTTTGTTCAGGTTTTCTGTAGATGAAATCCAGCTTCTGTAATTACAGAAAAACGCAAACTAACTTATTGGCCAACCCCATAGTTCCCCGTGCTATGCAGCACCTTGTTTATCCATTCTGTGTGTAATAGTTTGTATCTACTAACTCCAAAATCCCAGTTCATCCCTCTCATTGCCCGCCTCCCTTGGCAACCACACGTCTGTTCTCTGTGTCTATGAGTCTGCTTCTGTTTTGTAGATAAATTCATTTATGTCATATTTTAGATTCCACACATAAATGATATCACATGGATTTGTCTTTCTCTTTCAGACTTACTTCACTTAGTATGGTTGTCTCTAGTTGCATTCCTGTTGCTGCTAACAATTGTTTCTAGAGTTGTCCATCAGCATTGTTTCTATGCAGAGAGGGGAGAAAATTTGTTTCTATAAGCAGATAGCGACCTGTGCAAGCCCATGACTGGGATGGAGCTTCACAACTCCAGAGGCTGGCACAGTTGGGGAGGTGGTAGGCATTACACTGATCTTCCAAATGTGTCTGGAATTTGCCTAAATGGAGGAAGGGGGAAAGTTCTAGGTAGCAGGTAGAATGAGGTACAATGAGCAAAGTGATGGGAGTTAGAACTGAGAAAGTCTCACAGGGAAAGTGGGCAGCGTGGCTTGGTTTGAGGGGAGCAGTAGGACCCCTCAAATACATGAAAGGCAAGTGGGGAAAATGAAGTTCAGCTTCATTCTATTGAATTCCACAGGCTTTTCTTGAGTACCTACTAAATGCCAGGCAACTCTCAACTCAGCCAGGCCCAGAGTGGACAGGAGGGCTCTCTTCCCCACTTGTTGACAAGGCCTCAGGCATCAACCTATTGTCTGTGCTTTGAGCTGGGAGGCCCACGACCGTTGTGGGATGCGGCCCTGCCTGCAGGAGTCACTGCAAGAAGGCTGATGAGGTCAGCTGCTTGAGTCCACCAAGAACCTCCTTCTCCTTCAGGGAGGGGACCTTGGAAGGGATGCTGCGGGCAGCCATTCCATCCTCAGCACCAACTGTCTGAACCTGCCAGGGGAGGGTGAGGGGCCGCTTGTGCCCTTGGGGATCCCAGGGAGAAGGCAGTGAGGCATAAACCAGCCCTCATTTCAATGAGGAGCCCTCAGGGAGAGGCCTCGGTGGGGGCCCGGCCAAGGTGGGGTGGGGAGATGGGAGGGTGGATACAGAGGAACATGTCCCTTCCTAAAGCTTCCAGGCAGTGAGATTTCACTCACCTGTAAAACAACAAGAAAAATAAACAGAAAGCAAACAAACATCTGTTTAGCTTGAGAACGTCCAACTTTTTCTTTTTCCCAGTAAGAGCATTAGGAAAAAAACCCCACTGTCATGGATTGAATTGTCAGTCCACCCCCCGCCCCCTCCTGCCCCTAATATGTTGATATCTTAACTCTTGGTACCTGTGAATATGACCGGTTTTGAAATAGGGTCACTGCAGATGTAAGTAGTTAAGATAAGGTCGTGCTGGGTTAGAATGGGCCTCTAATCCAATATGACTTATGTCTTTATAAAAAGGGGAAGCTTGCACTCAGAGGAAAGGGAAATGATGTGAAGACACAGGGGAGAAGGACATGTGAGGACAGAGCAGAGATTGGACTGATGCAGCTGCAAATTAGGAATGCCAAGGATTGCTGGTCACCAACAGCAACTGGAAAGAGGCAAGTAAGAATTCTACCCAGAGCCTCAGAGGAAGCCTGGACTTGTGGGCACCTTGATTTTAGATCCCTGACCTCCACAACCATGAGGTGATAAATTTGTGTAGTTTAAGCCACCAAGTGTGTGGTACTTTGTTATGGCAGCCCTAGGAAATTAACATGTGTGCTCAGTTGCTAAATTGTGTCTGATTCTTTGTGACCCCATGGACTGCAGCCCGCCAGGCTCCTCTGTCTATGGAGTTTTCCAGGCAAGAATACTGGTGGATTGCCATTTCCTTCTCTAGGGGATCTTCCCGACCCAGGGATTGAACCCACATCTCCTGCACTGGCAGGCAGATTATTTACCCCTGAGTCACCAGGGAAGCCCTAGGAAACTAACACCTCCAGAGGAGGATTCACACTGGTGTCCCTTAAGCGCCTCTGTGTCTGTGTCACTGCCTCTGGAACCGTCTTAAGCTTTTAAAGCTGCACTTCTCGAAGTGTGTTCTGTGGAGCAAGAGTTCCTTGTGATGGTAATGGACGTTAGGTGGAAACATGATTTTGTGGTAAAATATACTTGAGAAATACTGGGTCATACAGTCTTAAACAGAGTCCTCTTCTGCAGGACTTTTCAGAGGCTTTAATATGCAAAAGTGCATTGTCAATACAGTAGCATTTCCCAAATTCAATTGGTAGTGGAATTTGGCTTTCCCCTCTAAAGTATGCTCAGTCTTCTGGGATTATTTTCTGAAGAATACTCTTTGGGGACCACTCTTCTAGGAAACAGGATTCTCAAATTTTCCATGAAATACCTAGCAGAGTACCTTGTCTAACTTCATAATTAACCATTCTGCTGATGCTGATGGTCCAGTCCAGGTGCTGTGGGTAGCAGGGGTGATGGTGGTGATCATGAGGATCCAGGTCATGGTTATGAGGGGGACACTGGTGAGAAGGACATTGGGAATGAGGGGGGGTAGTAAGGTATACCTTGAGTAAATCCCTAGGGAGAAAGGGCTACCAGGCCAGAGAGGTCTTCTGTATACGAATGACACCACTAGGCTTTGCAGAGTTAAAGACCCGGGCTTAGTAGGAGATGGTCCTGGAAAAGCAATTGTGCAACCCAGGGAGGTCGATGGGCCTGGAGCCAATAGAAGACCTTAGCGACATGGGAGACCCACCAAAGGTGTACAGCCTTGATTCCTGGAGCCTCTCTCAACATGAATAAAAATAAAAAGAATATCTTTTCCATGACCGGAAGATTCCTGCTATGGTGAATCATAATGTAGTGGGGGATGCTGTCAAGGTTTGTGAATCTGTTAAGAAATGAAGTGGAAACACATGTGTTTGCCTCTTTGGGGCTGTGTTGTTTGGAATGGCTCATTCTTAACTCAGTCACACTGGAGAAGGTCAGATGAGTTACAACCCTCCAAAGGGACCAAGGGAATTGTGAAGGCGGCAATGAAGTGGTGGTGGAGGTTTTTTTTCTCTCTCTTTTAAAATTAAATAATTAATTAATTAGGCTACTCCAGGTCTTAGTTGCAGCATGTGAATTCTTAGTTGCAGTCTGTGGGATCTAGTTCCCTGACCAGGGATTGAACCTGGTCCCCTGTGTTAGAAGTGTGGAATCTTAGCCATAGACCTTGAGGGAAGTCCCATGTGATGGAGATTTTGAAAAGACAACAGTATTGCCAGTGTTCATGGAGGGTGGACAAAAAGGATGATGGTGGTGACAGGGTCACAGTGAAGGTGAGGACAATGCTCCTGGTGACCAGACTGCTGATGGGAGTGACAGAGGCAAAGGTGGAGGTGGGTGATGGTGACAGTGATGGGAACACCCCCAGTGTGACGTCGGCAACAGTTTGGGAGGAATCAGGGCGTGCACTATGCACCGGTCAGAGTCTAAAGTGACTCTGTGGTCACCTGCTTCCTTCCTTTACAGGTCAGACAGGACCCAGGAGATGCAAGCTGGACTGATAAGTGCAAGACTTTGCCTTGGAGGCACCGAGTTATCTTCTGTGTATAAAGGTGGCCCTTCACTTTCTCCATAAATTAACTCCATAAACTTTCTGCTTTGCCAATTGTAGGTCGTCAGCCCCACAAGCCGTTCCGGCCTGAAATATGGAACTTGAACAAGTAAATCACTCTTATTATTCATGTCGGCAGCAATGTCATCATTGCACGGGAGTCCAGACCTGGGCTGACCTACCCAGGGGATGCGGGCGGCCCCCCTAGATATTGCTCAAAGCCCAGCACACCATGATTCAACAGTGAATTTCTAGACACAGGCCCCTATATCAAAGTGACATAATTTAGTAGCACTCTCCTCCCGCATCAGAATGGGGCTTCGCTGGGGGTGGTAGACATACGGCTTCCTGGGGAGAGGGGGATGACTCTCAGGGGCAGGTTCATGCCCTTCCACTATGAGAAGCCGGCTGTCAGTTCCCCAGCCTGTAAATTCACCGGGCCAGCTACTGACATGTTGCTACAAGTAGCAGCGCAGCTCTGCTCCCCTCCTCTTGTACATGTCGGCTCGGCCTGCTTTTAAGGACGAAATAGAAGCTCAGTCTCGATCTGTGTCTGCTGGCAAGATGGCTGCCTCTAGGCAGATTTTTAGCATCTTGAGTAATGCATTCTGGCAAGGGCTGCCCATTTATTGCCATGGCCAAAAAAGTCGTTCGGATTTTAAACATCTTACGGAAAACCCGAACAAACTTTTTGGTCAACCAGTACTTATCACAGGCTTGTGATTTGTGGGTCCTTGTTCTTCCTTGAGGGACACGAATGCTTGGCCAAGGCCTCACTGACCATTTATGGACATTCAGAGTTGTCCGCAGCTTCCTCGGCACAAATCTGAAATCAGGGCATGTAATTAAAGCCATTGCCCTGCGTTTCTTCATGTTTTTATGCAGGGGACGCAAAGTGATAGTGGGGTTGCCCTTTTTGATCTTTTCTGGAAGGAATTATTCATTTTATTTTTTGTGTGTTTCTTTTTTTTCCCCCCTCTGGGAATGAAATAACAATTCCAGCAACTTCTGGATAACATCTGAGCTAGTTAGTAGAATGTTAAAGCAGGCTGAACATCTCATTCATAGACGTATCAGGTATTTTCCTATGACCTTAAATGGTTGCAGAGGTCCTTTTGGAATTCCAGTTAGCTGAGGGATAGGGGTCTATGGAAGGCTTCGATTTCAATGTTCTAGAAATGAAAGTCTTGGGGGGGGATGTTGTTGTGGCTTAGTAAGTTAAAGGGACTTCTCAGGTGGCGCTAGTGGTAAGGAGCCTGCCTGCCAAGGCAGAAGACACAGGATGGCATGCTGTACTACATGAAGTACTTCGGGCTTCCCTGGTGGCTCAGATGGTAAAGAATCCACCTGCAATGTGGGAGACCTGGGTTCAGTCCCTGGGTTGGGAAGATACCCTGGAGGAAGGCATGGCAACCCACTCCAGTAGTCTTGCCTGGAGAATCCCATGGTCAGAGGAGCCTGGTGGGCTACGGTCCACAGGGTCACAAAGAGTCAGACACGACTGAAGTAACTTAGCATGCATGTAGTAAGTTAAAAATTCTAGAATACATTGGAATTAGGTATTTTGGGTTTGGAATATAAATGTGTAATATAGGAAGAATGTATGTTTTGGGGTCATTTTAGGTGACTCTGGAAGGCAGAGCCTGCATATGTTGGGGAATCAAGGGACTAAGTGAATGTGTACAACAGTGTCAATAACACTTTAGGGAATAGGTGACGCACAAGATACACCACCCTCCTTATAGTCATTAAATTCCAGGCTGACTTTGGTTCTGAACTATTCCAAAGCACAGCGTACTGGGACATGAAGGTGTGACCAGACGATTTTTGTAGTTTCAGTTGTAGGAACCCTGTGGTTGATTCCACAACATCCATTCACCCAGACAATTAGGCAGTCTCAGTGGGTCATGCTAATTCCATTCCACTTCCTGGGGATTGGCTTGGGCAAGTGTGAGCTATTTTGGGTCAATGAGACAACAGGGGCGAAGCTCAGGGCTTCTGGGAAAGAGCAGTCTGTCACACTGCCCCTCTCCCTTCACCTTGTTGGATGTGAACAAGGACGCAGTTTGTGCCAGGTGCTGTTGGCAGCCGTTTCGAGACCATAAAGGGAAATAGTATTGGGATGCAGCTTGGGTTGTATTGGAAAAGAGCTTGGGTTGAGGGGCTGAATCTGTCTCCACTGACCTCTTCCCTACCTCTGGACTTCCTTCTGTGAAACATAATGCCGTGATTAGGTAAGTGAGTCTGAGGAAGTGTTTCTGTTACCTGAGAGGAAAGCATTCTGATCCACCTATTTAATGGTTGTGTACTTGTTATTGCCATCACTAAGCTAATCTCTGAGGAGAGAGAAACAGTGAAGCCCATGTGTTGTCCCTGATCTTCAGAGCTCTCAAGTGCTTATTGGAGAGGTGATATAACTACACAGAAAGCCACAAAGTATCAAGTGTTAAATTGTGACGGAAGATACTCCTGGGCAGGGCTTGGACAACTCTTCCCATAAAGGGTCAGTTAGAAAATATTTTGACTTTTGTGGGCTGTCTGGGCTCTGCTGTGACTGCTCACCTCTGCCATTGTAGCACAAAAGCAGCCAGGAACAATGGCTACAAATGGGTGTAACTGTGTTACAATAAAACTTTATTTAAAAGAGCAGGTGGTGGGCCAGGTTTTGCCTACACCTGCTCTAAGGGAGTTCAGTTCATAATCAGCAGGGGATTGGGGTCATGGGATGATTCCTGGAGGATGTGGGTGCTGGACAGACAGAGTGGACATGGACAGCAGTCTGTCTAGTGCTGGACAGACAGCAGTAGACCATGCCATTCTACAGTCTACAGATGGAATTCAGAAAGGAAAAAGCCAGAGTGTATATCATAACCACACCTGACTGTCTCCCTGGTGATCAAGCCAATTCTGCAGTCCCTCTTCCTCCACTTCTCAATGATCAGGCAAGAAAAGAGGAAATACCCAGGGGCCATACACAGAAAGAGTCCCTCCCAGATCTATCTCCTACCCAGAGGACCAAAGGTGAGTCTAGGCATGCAGAAACACAGAACAGGCAGCCCCAGCAGGACAAACATGAGACTCTTCAGTTCAGAGAGTTGAATTGTCTTGAAGGGACTGGGCTGGTTCAGAGAGCTACCTTCTAAGGGTGACCTTGAGGATGGGTAGGCTTTGAATAAGAGGCAGGTAACATGGGCAGATGCGAATAATGCTATGAGCAGAGACTTGGAAGGGACCCCTCTGTGGTGTGCAGATCCCTCTATAGGATGACACCCCATAGTATACTCTGGATGACACCCTCTTAGGCTACACTGGGAAGTTGATCCCCCCGATCCCTTGAGACAAAAGCCTAAAGTTTCCTCTGAGGAAGTATCTAGACAATAACACCCATCAGTACCGACCTAGAGGTAGAGTTGTTATTGTCTAGTTGCTAAGTTGTGTCTGACTCTTTTGCAACCCCTTGGCCTGTAGCCTGCCAGGCTTCTCTGTCCATGAGATTTTCTAGGCAAGAATACTGGAGTGGGTTGCCATTTCCTTCTCCCAGGCATCTTCCCAACCCCGGAATTGAACCTATGTCTCCTTAGTTGGCAGGCAGATTCTTTATCACTGAGCCACCAGGGAAGCCTTATAGGCAGAAACTGGGAGCTATAAAACCTGAAGAACATCAGTGGGGTTTACAGGGCCTGCAGATGAGTTGGTGGGGCAAAAACCTACCTTGTCTAAGTGTGGACCAAGAAGGGTGATGAGAACATCACAGGAGGAGGATGGGGAGGGGTAGGAGGGGAGAGAAAGGCTTAGCGTGAGAAGGAAGGTGGCTTGTTCTTTAGGACTGAGTGCAAGTCCATCCAGAGAACCCAGGGTCACACTTTGAGGAGTTGGGGAGGGTGTGCATTCCTGCCACTGGGAAGGGGCGCTGTGAGGAGGCTGGAGTTTGTGGGGGGAAGGATAGCCTTGTCTGAGATGGACAGTATCATTCAGAATGGCGAGACCCAGCATGCTCCCCACCCTCAGAGGCTACAACTTAGGGATATAAAAATATTCCACCCCTGTTTTCCTACTTTGATGTGTAAACATGGGGCAATCAAGTTGGAGAGAGGAGAAAGAGAAACCACACTGTGGAGTAATATCCTTTTGCAAAGAAATACATATTTTGGAAAAGGGCTGAAACTTGTGGAAGCTTTAGAAGGGTGTTTTCTTTTCTTATTCTTAAGAACTCAAGGGTTTTGGTGAAATCAGTGTTGTTTTCTCAGGCACCCAAATGAATGAACATAGGCACAGCTTCAGAGAGACAAAGGAAACCATAAAAATAGCTTTCTAATTATTGTCCCCTGTCGCCAAACATGGCTGTCAAAGGCTGGGTGATGCCAACTCCCTTTCCCTAACTGGGGTCCGCTCTGCCTGTCCCCAGCTGTCATTCTCTGGCTCTGCCACTGCTGCTCTGGTTTCGTGTTGCCCTTCGCTTCTCTCTCTTTTTGTCTTTGTTTACTTTCACGAGGAGATGGTTGTTTCTCTTGACCCTCCTCTGCTTTCTTTAGGTTTTGCATTGTTTTCATCTCCTGTTCAGCTGTCTCCATCGGTTCCCTTACCTTTATTCTGCGGGGCTATCGGTGACCTAGTTCCAATGAGGCAGTTGGGTTTTGTCCAGCTGCTTCTTCAAACAGGCCCTCAGAGTTATGTGGCTGCCTTCTCTCCCTGTGAAGGTTTTTAGATTTGTTTTGTTCTTTCTCTCTTCTATTTGTGTTTCTCCAGGCAGGGATATTGGTTGCTTATAAACTTTTCAGGAGCACTTTTCCTTTTAAGATGAGAGACAGGCTTCTGAATTTCTTGGGCTGCATGCTGAGACGCATTATCTGTGAAATTCCTGCTTTGATGACTGGCAGATTTCTGAGCCATAGGGCTGGATTTCCAAACCTGGCCAGCCCCTTGGGTTGTGGTGTCACCCTCTGCTTGTGGCTCTATCTAGACCAGAACCTTCACGAAGCAACCACTTCATTTGTTCAATACTTTGCCCCGTCAAGCAACCATCTTTAAAACTGGTCAAAAAACAACATGAATGATCACAACCTGGAAGAAATAAAATTCTCCATTATACCACAAACAGTTACTCATTGAGTTATTAAAATAAAGCAGTTGTGTGGTACAGATGGAAAACACGTAATGCTCGTCATCCTTATTATTTAATACTAACCCTTTCAATCTTCACTATTCAAAATGTGGTCCCTTGGGGGGTTCTTCCCTGGTGGTCCAGTGGTTAAGACTTGGTGCTTCCACTGCAGGGTGTATGGGTTCTGATCCCTGGTTGGGGAACTAAGATCCTGTGTGTCGTATGGCGCAGTATAAACAAATAAACAAGAAAACTACCTTAAGTATGAAATATACACCTGGGTTTGAAAGACTTGACATCCCCCCCAAGAAAGGTGAAAAAAATGTGGCCCCTGGACTAGCAGCCTCAGCATCCTCTGAAAGCTGGTCAGAAATGCCTATTTCTATATTTAGAAGTCAACTTCAGCAGATGGAGATCCATGACACCTTCCAGGAAATCCAGTTGTGGCTCCTGAGAGTTGAGAACATCTTTGACTTCTCCCAGACCCATTCTGAGCTTTCCAGATGGCATTAGTAGTGAAGAACCCGCTTGCGAATGGAGGAGATGTAAAAGAGATGTGGATTTGATCCCAGGGTTGGGAAGTTCCCCTGGAGCAGGACATGGCAACCCACTCCAGTACTCTTGCCTGGAGAATCCCCTGGACAGAGGTGGGCTACAGTTCATGAGGTCTCAAAGAGTTGGACACGACTGAAGTGACTTAGTAGCAGCAGACCCATTTTAACCTGGCTCTCACCATCTTTAGCTTCCTCATGGTTTCAGTAAAGATAAAAAGGCATTACTCCATTGTGTTACAAAGATTTCTTTGAGACTTGCTGTCAAAGTTAATGATGAAGAGGAGTTAATTCCATGAGGAGGAGACTTCATAAAGCACAATGGTACTGGCTATTCCCTGAATGAGCCTCTGAGGATGGAGCAGGCTATTTTGGACAAACTGCACTGGGATCTCTAAATTGGGACACCGCTGGACTTCTCAGCCCTACTCCACTCCCTGGTGGTCCTGGGCTGGCCCCGCGTACAGGGGTCACCTTGGAAGCATCCTTCTCTCCAGGCCACCTCCCTGACCAGGCAGCTGAAGCCCTGAGTCCCTGGCCACCAGCTGCTGCAGTTCAAGGGCTCCACACTGGCCTCGGTCATCATCACCTTAGAGTTGGACAGGCTCATGCCTGACGCTGTGCTCCTGATCTGATCTGCTCAAGAAGGCGCTTTAGGCATCAAGCATTAGGCAATTGAACCACTATAAGGAATTGGTAAAGCAGCAGTTGACAAGTGTTTAGTTCTCCTCCTGCACAGACAACTTTCTGTTTCACCTGCAAGCCTTGGTGCCCTTTAGAGCTTAATGGCAGTCCCCTCCTTGCCTAGACTTCTCTATATTCTATGCTTTCTGGCTCCCACAACAAGAAAGGAAGAAGGCACTGAAAGAGCAACTGAGAAAACGTCTTAGGTCTTATTGTCATATTTCCTCCAGACCTACTGAATCAGAATCTGCATTCTGTTTGAGAGAATAGCATTGAAACACATATATTACCATATGAAAAATAGATGACCAATGTGCGTGTGATGTGTCATGCAGGGCACCCAGAGCCAGTGCTCTCTGACAATCTGGAGGGATGGAGTGGGGAGGGAGGTGGGGCAGGGAATCAGGATGGAGGGGACACATGTATACCTATGGCCGGTTCATGTTGATGTATGGCAAAAACCATCATAATATTGTAAAGTAATTATCCTCCAATTAAAATAAATAAAATTAAAAGAAAAAATCAAATATAAATTAAAAAGATCCCTAGGTGACTCCTATGCATGTTAAAGTTTGAGAAGTCCTGCTTTTACAACCATTAAAAACTTTAAATGGAGCAAGATACCAAACAAAACTCAATGAGGAAACAGAGAATGGTGGATGACACTTAGAAATGCCCCATTTGTGGCAGCAACAATGAACAATGCATCTATTTTTGTTTCAGCTTGATGGAGCCCTATACCACGATCACTGAATGACAAGTTGGGCTCCTACTAATTCCCAGGCAGCTGATCATCTTTCCTTTCCCATGGAAAGGTCTCTGGAGGCTCTTCTCTGCCCTCAGTCAGAGGCCAACCCTCTGTCCTGGTCTTCTAAGGTCAGTGCTAAGATCCAGCTTCTTTCTTGGCAGCAAAACCAAGGGTGACAGATTCCCAGACCTCTTCCAACATTCATCCAGTTTGCCCATTGGCCATCTACTCCAGGGGCTTCCCAGGTGGTGCAGTGTTATAAAGAATCTGCCTGCCAATGCAGGAGACACAGGAGATGCGGGTTCAATCCCTGGGTTGGGAAGATGCCCTGGAGGAGGAAATGGCAACCCATTCCGGTATTCTTGCCTGGAGAATCCCATGGACAGAGGAACCTGGAGGCCTACAGTCCATGGGACTACAAAGAGTCGGACACGACCGAGCGACTGAGCACACAGCATTGCAGGTATCTACTCCAGAGGTATTTAGGATGACCCTCAACTTCTTTGTGACTTGTTGAGGTGGGTCACCAGGTTCCCCCTGAACCTCCCTCCCCAAAATAGAACATAAAACAGACTTCATCAAGGACATTGTTTTTTGCTTATGGTCAATGCCAACCTGAGGGATCCTACTAGGAACCTGGAAGGAAAATTTGTGTGATTAACGTTCTTCCTTAGTTAGCCATGTCAAAATCTGTCACCGATAGCCTTGTTTCCCCTGCCTCATTTATTTCCTTCCAGGGCCATATGGTGGTGATTATCAATCTTTGGGGAGTTGAAATACCTTGTCATTATTTCTTTGATTCCAAGACGTGCCTCCCTCCAGCAAAAAGGGAAAAAAGATCACAGTATGGCATTTATTTTCAAAATGGAAGCAAATGAAAATTAATTTCACGTTGAAATCAAGAATTCAGGTTGTCTCTTGAAATGGTGACATCCTGACACTGACAAACACACCGTAAAAACTCCAAACTGTGTGAAAGGAAACTGCTGGGGTTCATCATTTATTTCTTCCTCGTAAATTGCAGTTTTATGCTGACAAATTTATTTACTCATTATATACATATTATATTATATATGTTTTATATATATGGCTGTGTCAGGTCTTAGCTGCCGCATGCAGGATCTTTTTTACATAACGTGGGGTTTTTTGTTATGGTGCACGGGCTTAGTTCTCCCTGGGTTGTGGGATCTTAGTTCCCTGACCAGGGGTTGAAGCCGAGTCCCCTGCATTGCAAGGTGCATTCTTAACCACTGGATCACCAGGGAAGTCCTGGGCATTTATTGAATCTCTGACTTACCACTCTTCCTCAGTCCAACCTGTGTCTTGTTCAAAAGGGGCATTAAAAACTGTGATCTTTCTGTACCCTTGCATTTGCCTGTCTTCATCTGCCTTTATTTTTAAGTAATCCTATGTCACAGCCTCCCTTTGCAAAATGGAAAGATACCGATGCAATATGTCCCACCTTCTGCTGCTTCTTTTTCTTCTCCATCATGTTAAAAAGTTTAGCTGTAAAAAACCTAAACAACCTGTGCCCCAGGGAAACTCCTGAGCATGCTGAGCACCAGAAACCTTGTCCCTGGCAGTACTGTTGTCATAGCAGAAGACTGGAAACTCCAGTATTCCTATAAGAGGGTGGACAAAACATCAAGATCTGTTATTCACACCATGGAATATTAGACACTAGTGAAAATGAACAATACAGCTACCTGCAATAACATGGAGAAATCTTAGAGACATGATGTATGTGTTACTAAGTTACTTCAGTTGTGTCTGACTCCTTGTGACCCTACATAATGTGTGACATTACACAAACAGAGACATAGGGTCACCCTGTCACCCAGTCACCTGCCAGCCTCCTCTGTCCATGGGCTTCTCCAGGCAAGAAACTGGAGTGAGTTACCATGCCCTACTCCAGGGGCTCTTCCCCAGCCAGGGATCAAACCCACATCTCTTACATCTCCTGCATTGGCAGGAGGGTTCTTTATTGCTAGTGCAACCTGGGAAGCCCTAGAGACGTGATAATGAATGAGAAAAGCAGATTGCAGAGTACTGTATATCATACATAAAAATACATATAATTTATAATTATATATATATATATATATTTCTTTTTTATACAGCAACTCAAAGACTAAGAGAACCCCAAGTATAACGTAAACCATATGTTGCTTGGGGGTCATATGGACATCTCTAGAGCTGACCCCTGTCCTGTTATCCTCTCCCCCCTGGGCACATGGGAGCATCCCCTTGCAGTGGAATCAGCCCACGTGACTAGTTCTGTCAATGGACTATGAGTCACAGAGGCTTTGCTTGCAGCTGAAGTAATTCTGGGGGAGCCTCCTGTTTTGATGGAGTCCTGCAGAATAAGGCATCCTGGATTGTGGAGGACATGGGACACTTGTTCTGGAAATCCAGCTGCACCTGCAGTGGATTTTGCTTGACCCAGAGACAAACTGTGGCGGACGTGTTAAGTAGCTGAGGTGTTAGCCTGCTTCATGACTGCAATGGGACATGGCCTGTCCTGGCTGGTGCAAATGCACACAAGAGCTGTGAGAAAGGCGAGGATGATGATCAACCCACAGTTGAGGATGTGGCTGCTCCTGGGGGAAGGCAAGTGGATAGGGGACAGGAAAGAACACAGGGAGATGAAAGAGGGAAGGGGATGTTTTGGTTCTTAAGCCGGGTGATGGGTTTTTAGGTGTTCATTTTATTAATATTTTTTAAATTTTTGTTTTTTGAAAGAGAATGGACTTGTGGACACAGTAGGGGAAGGAGAGGGGGGATGAATTGAGAGAGTAGGCATTGAAACATATACGTTACCGTGTGTAAAATAGCTAGCTAGTGGGAAGTTGTTGTATAAGGAGCACAGCCTGGTACTCTGTGACAACCTAGAAAAGTGGGAGAGGTGGTGGGCGGGAGGCAAGTTCAAGAGGGAAGGGACATATGTATCAGTTCAGGTCAGTTCAGTCGCTCAGTCGTGTCCGACTCTTTGCGACCCCATGAATCGCAGCACGCCAGGCCTCCCTGTTCATCACCAGCTCCCAGAGATTACTCAAACTCATGCCCATCGAGTCGGTGATGCCATCCAGCCATCTCATCCTCTGTTGTCCCCTTCTCCTCCTGCCCCCAGTCCCTCCCAGCATCAGGGTCTTTTCCAATGAGTCAACTCTTCGCATGAGGTGGCCAAAGTATTGGAGTTTCAGCTTCAGCATCAGTCCTTCCAATGAACACCCAGGACTGATCTCCCTTTAGGATGGACTGGTTGGATCTCCTTGCAGTCCAAGGGACTCTCAAGAGTCTTTTCCAACACCACAGCTCAAAAGCATCAATTTTTTGGTGCTCAGTTTTCTTCACAGTCCAACTCTCACATCCATACATGACCACTGCAAAAACCATAGCCTTGACTAGACCGACCTTTGTTGGCAAAGTAATGTCTCTGCTTTTTAATATGCTGTCTAGGTTGGTCATAACTTTCCTTCCAAGAAGTAAGCGTCTTATAATTTCATGGCTGCAGTCACCATCTGCAGTGATTTTGGAGCCCCCAAAAATAAAGTCTGACACTGTTTCCACTGTTTCCCCATCTATTTCCCATGAGATGATGGGACCAGATGCCATGATCTTAGTTTTCTGAATGTTGAACTTTAAGTCAACTTTTTCACTCTCCTCTTTCACTTTCATCATGAGGCTTTTTAGTTCCTCTTCACTTTCTGCCATAAGGGTGGTGTCATCTGCATATCTGAGGTTATTGATATTTCTCCCGGCAATCTTGATTCCAGCTTGTGCTTCTTCCAGCCCAGCATTTCTCATGATGTACTCTGCATATAAGTTAAATAAACAGGGTGACAACATACAGCCTTGATGTTCTCCTTTTCCTATTTGGAACCAGTCTGTTGTTCCATGTCCAGTTCTAACTGTTGCTTCCTGACCTGCATACAGGTTTCTCAAGAGGCAGGTCAGGTGGTCTGGTATGCCCATCTCTTTCAGAATTTTCCACAGTTTATTGTGATCCACATGGCTAGTTCACACTGTTGTATGGCAGAAACCAACATAAAATTGTAAAACAATTATCTTCCAATTAAAAAAATTTTTTTTAATTCAAAAATATTAAAATTAGTTTTTATTGGAGTATAGTTGTTTTGCAATGTTATGTTAGTTTCTACTGTACAGTAGAGTGAATCTGCTAACATATGTCCCCTCTTTTTTGGATTTCCTCCCCATTTGGGTCTCCACAGTTCCCTGAGCTGTATAGTAGGTTCTCACTAGTTATCTGCTTTATACATAGTATTGAGGGTATTTATGTCGACCCCAATCTCCAAATTCATCCTCCCCCTCCCCCCTTGGTGTCCATACATTTGTTCTTTACGTCTGTGTCTCTATTTGTTTTGCAAATAAGATCATCTATACTGTAGATGGGGAAACAGTGGAAACAGTGTCAGACTTTATTTTTGGGGGCTCCAAAATCACTGCAGATGGTGACTGCAGCCATGAAATTATAAGACGCTTACTCCTTGGAAGGAAAGTTATGACCAACCTAGACAGCATATTAAAAAGCAGAGACATTACTTTGCCAACAAAAGTCAGTCTAGTCAAGGCTATGGTTTTTGCAGTGGTCATGTATGGATGTGAGAGTTGGACTGTGAAGAAAACTGAGCACCAAAAAATTGATGCTTTTGAGCTGTGGTGTTGGAAAAGACTCTTGAGAGTCCCTTGGACTGCAAGGAGATCCAACCAGTCCATCCTAAAGGGAGATCAGTCCTGGGTGTTCATTGGAAGGACTGATGCTGAAGCTGAAACTCCAATACTTTGGCCACCTCATGCGAAGAGTTGACTCATTGGAAAAGACCCTGATGCTGGGAGGGACTGGGGGCAGGAGGAGAAGGGGACGACAGAGGGTGAGATGGCTGGATGGCATCACTGACTCGATGGACATGAGTTTGAGTAAACTCTGGGAGTTGGTGATGGACAGGGAGGCCTGGCGTGCTGCGATTCATGGTGTCGCAAAGAGTCAGACATGACTAAGCGGCTGAACTGAACTGATACTGTAGGTGTTCATTTTATAATTAGGCTTTATAATTGATACATGTCAATATAAGTGCCAAATATCACACAATAGGAAACATTTTAAATAGTTTTAAAATTGAGCAGCATGAAAGAATCTCTGTGGCAGATAAATGGGGATTCACTGTACAATTCTCTCCACTTTGCTGTAAACTTGAATATTGTCATAATTAAGTGTTGGCTGAAATCCCTAAATGGCTAACAGTTACATTAAGAACTTACAAAAAAATCTTACCTATAATTCAACTACCCCAACACAGCAACTGTTTTGACTTTTTAAAGCCCTTTATCTCTGTGAATACAATGTTATCATAGTTGTGGTCACTATGTATTCATAGTATTTTATGGCTTGCTTTCTTCATTTAGCATTTTATTATCAACATTTCTCTAGCACTCATGCTGTGTTTGGAGAGTGCATTCATGTTTGTGGAATTCCTTCTGTTCCATGCAAATGTGGGTATCCCATAAACCTCGGTTAGACTCCAGAAGCCAGACACCTTTTAACTTGATGGTAAGAGTTGTCAGAGGTCTAACATACTGAGCTCCTTCTAAACTTTCCTCTGAAGGTGCTGTGTCTGTCTGCCACTACTGTTCTCTTCAGATAAAGGGTAGCTTTTGTGTTAAGAGATACAAGTTAACTATTTACAAAATAGATACAGGCTCACAGACTTAGAGAAGGAATGTATGGTTCTTGGGGGCCGGGTGGGGGGGAATGAGGTAAAGGGATAATTAGAGAGTTTGGAATGAATGTGTACACACTGCTATATTTAAAGTGGATAACCAACAAGGATCTACTGTATAACACAGGGAATTCTACTCAATGTTATGTGGCAGTCTGGATGGGAAGGGAGTTTCGTGGAGAATGGGCATATGTATATGTATGGCTGAGTCCCTTTACTATCGACCTGAAAACTTACAATGTTGTTAATCGCCTATACTCCAGTGTAAAATAAAAAGTTAAACAAAACAAACAAACAAAGAGACATACCAGGCAAGTAATAAGTTAATCACTCAGTCATGTTCGACTCTTTGTGATCCTGTGGACTGTAGCCTGTCAGGCTCCTCTGTTCATGGGATTCTCCAGGCAAGAATACTGGAGTAGGTTGCCATTTCCTTCTCCAGGGGATCTTCCCTACCCAGCGATTGAACCCAGGTCTCCTGCATTGCAGGCAAATGCTTCACCAACTGAGCCACTGGGGAAACCCTGGGTAAGTAATAGCCTCCCTTCCAATCATTGTTGCATGCCCACTATGTGCTTGCCTGAAGAATTTGGTACCTTTCCTTCTCGACTTTTCTCCTTTAGTTTCTCTGCTAGTTCTATCTCATCACCATCTCAAAAACAGCCTTGAATTAAAATCTCCACAGGTATAAGCTAACAGCCTGCTCAAAAAACCCGCATGTGTTTGAAAGCATACATCGTTTCTCTTTTCCAGGTTGTAAAAATTATGCATGCTCTTGGCAGGTATTTTAGGAAATGAAATGAAATCCACCTATCTCTCTACCACCTCAAGCTAGACTGCTGCTAATATTTTAGTCTTTTCAAAAAATGTACTTTTTTTTTTTTTTAAACAGCGTCTGTGCCTGAAGACAAAGTGTTAAAAACCAAACCATTCCGCTTGTTCGGTCTCTGCCCTGTGCCCACATATCCACAGCCCAGATGAAATTAACACCAGTGCCATGTGGACCATCACTTTTTATCCACATGGTAGCTGTAACAAGAAGTCTTCCCAGTCATCATTAAGATATGATTTAATATGTCGTCAAGTATATAAAAGTCTCCTCCACTTAGAATAGCAAACAGCTGTTCACCATCTCCAGTGAGCCTGGAGCCAGAGGAGGGAGACTGAGCGATTGGCCTTCTGGGCCACTTCTGGTCTTCTGGCCCTTCACTGGGAGGGCGGGTGGTTCCTGGAGGGTCCTGGCTGAAACCGTGAGCTGTGCATTTACCTGGGGCTTGGGCATTTTGGCTTGGAACTACAGAGCAGTTGCTTCTTTTTCTCTCTCTGTCTCTGACTTTTCATGACAGCATGGTTGATAATTTACAATGGAAAGGTCTGGGATTGTCTAGTTCTTTGTAGGTTTTTAAAAGTAGTCTGTGTTCTCCTCTGAAGGGCATAGTGCAATTTAAAATATGTATGTGTGTGTGTGTGTGTGTGTGTATATATATATATATTTGACTGCACCAGGTCTTAGTTGTGGTATGCATGATCTTTAGTTGAGGCATTCATGCTCCTAGTTGCAGCATGTGGGATCTAGTTCCCTGACCAGGGATCGAACCTGCATCCCCTGCATTGGAAGGCGGATTCTTAACCACCTGACCACCAGGGAAGACCCCATAATGCAGTCTTAAGTGGGATGGATTTTGTGACTCTGGGGGTTCTGTCCACAGGGATCTGGCTTTGCCTTTTCTGCCCCCAGCTTCATCCCCCCAAGTTCAGTTCTCTGCCATTCCACTCCTACTGGCTGTCCTCTTGCCCTCTAACCGTCGGCCACTCTCTGGGAGGCCAGCTGGGTCTCATGATCCACCAGTCAGAGGAGTGGATAGAGCCTCTGGCTTGGAGCAGTGCATGTTGTTTCATTCACCAACCTTTGGGAATGCCTGCCAGGGGCTTTGGATGGTAGCAGAGAGCATACAAATCATGGAGCAGGGAACTGAGGCTGTCATAGCAACTCTCTTGATATGATAGTTGAAGAAACCCAAAGCTGCCCCTGTCGAGGGCAAGAGTGGGTGGTTAGGGAGCATTTACCGAGCACCCTCTCTAGGCAAGACTGAGTGAGGCAGCCGCCTGCACCAGCCCTGTGAGGTCGATACTCACTGTTAACCCCATTTTACAGCTGGGAAAAGTGAGGCCAAGTGACTTGCTGGACACTGCCAGCAATTGTTAGCACTGGCATCTGAATCTAGTGCTGTCTGACTCTAAACCTGGTGTTTTCTATGCTCTCATACCACAGCCCAGAGCTCATACATATGCTTCCTGGACCTGGGGTGTCCTGCTGTGGCCGTGGCATTCTTAACCATATAATTCACCCAGAAATACAGCTCTCCTCTGCCTTCCAAAACACAACCTCTTGACCGTGACCCTGTTCCCCCTGTTTCACATACGTGTGCCTTTTTGCAGCTCATTTTCCTCTTTGTTTCACTTCAACCTCATGGATCTCTGTGCAAATATTCTAGAGTGGGAAGTGATGCGGGGGGGGGGGGGCGGGGGGGGGGTGGCGGTGGTGGAGGCAAAGGGACCCAAGCTTTCCTTGGGGAAGGGGGGACCCTGGTCAGCCTTTGGTTGCCTCCATACATGCCTGTGGTGTGACTGTGGGTGTGCGATGGGTTGTGTCAGCGCTGCTGGTCAGGGGGTGGGTCTGTGGCTGTACCCTGGCTGACCTGGCTTTCCACACGTCTTCCCTGCAGTCACATCTGTCTCGCTCTGCGGCAAAGTCGCCTGAGTCTCATTTCCTTTCAGATTCCTGAGGGCAGCATCTGAGTCTAATTGACTTGGGTGCCACCAGCGAATCAGGAACATTCATCCCATTAGCAACAGCAGACATTTACAAAATGTATTTCAAAATTATTTTTTAATTGGAGGATAGTTGCTTTACAGTGTTCTGGTAGTTTCTGCTGTACATGAAGTGTATCAGCTGCAGGTATACACATACCCTCTTCCTCTTGAGCCTCCCTCCCACCCCATCCACCCTCTAGGTCATCACAGAGCGCTGAGCTGAGCTTCCTGCGCTACACGGCAGCTTCCCACCAGCGATCTGTTTTACACGTGGTAGTGTGTGTATGTCAATGCTACTCCCAATGTGTGTCCCCATTTCCTTCCCCTCCTGTGTAAGCTTGTTCTCAACCTCTGCATCTCTATTCCTGCCCTGCAAATACATTCATCAGTACCATTTTTCTAGCTTGCAGGCAGATTCTTTACTGCCTGAACCACCACGGAAGCCTATATGTATGCATTAATATATATTTGCTTTTTTCTCTTTCTGACTTACTTCACTCTGTATAACAGGCTCTAGGTTCATCTACCTTACTACAACTGCCTCAAATTTGTTCCTTTTCATGACTGAGTAATATTCCATTGTATTTATATATATACCACAACTTTTTTACCCAGTCATCTGTCAACGGACATCTAGGTTGCTTCCGTGTCCTGGCTATTGTGAATAGTACTTCTATGAACATTGTAGTACATGTGTCTTTAACAACAGACATTTACTGAATGAATGAGGTGGCTGTTTTCTACAACCAAGCTTCATGGGTGTATACTTTTTTAGGGATAAGCTATAGGTTGTTATTAACTTTGGGGACTATTTTTTAGGAAAAAATTTCAAATTAGCAGAAAAATAAAATGAATCATTTTGACTATAGTGAAGAGTGAAATGATTGCTCTTGTACTCATTGCCTAGATTTAAAAAATATTGATAGCATTTTCTCTAGTTGATGTAGCTCCCAGAACCCAGGTTTCTTATCTGTCCAATGACAACAATGATCCCATCTTGTCCAGAACTTCAGAGAGATTTTGTCCACACACAAGCTGAGCCTCAGCACAGTTGACTCTTCACCCAATCCTGTGAGACTTACAGAGGGACCACTGTGTGCCAGGCCATATGGAGGGCACCCATCCTTTTCAGGTGAGAAAGTCTTGGTCTCCTCCCTGGAGGCATTCACCCCCAGCCTAGAGAGGGAAGAGACATGTAAGGAGATAATTGCATTGTGATGGGTTAAATCTAACACTCCATTTAATTGATGGACAAAGTGAGAAACTGTGGGACTTGCCTGGTGGCCCAGTGCCTAAGACTCTGCACTCCCAATGCAGGGGGCTCAGGTTTGATCCCTGGTCTGTGAACTAGATCCCACAGGCTGCAATTAAGAGTTTGCATGCCACAACTACAAGATGTGCTGCAAAGAAGAGTGAAGATACCATGTGCAGCAACTAAGACCTGGGGAAGTCAAATAAATTTTTATATAAAAGGGAGGTGGACCTTGGAAACCTACAGTCTCATCTCTAGGGAACCTGACCAGCTTAAACCTGGGAAACTATGGCCAGAGGGGGCCCTGAATTCCAGCTTTATCATTACTTAGCTGTGTGATCTTTAGCAAGTCCTTGCCCAGTTCTGGACACTTTTCCCTTCTGTAGATTAAGGGGTCAGGCTGGAATATTTCAAAGGCCCCTCCAGTTCCAAGTTTTTAGAACTTTTCACCATAAAGTATTTAACCAGCTTCCTTTCTGCTCTCTTATTTGCCTGTTACTTCCTCTCCAAGCCCAGGGCCTGGAGGAATTTCCAGCCCTGTCCCATGCCAGGGACAATTCCCCCCAGTCAGGAATCCCTCTAGTGGAGCAAACCCATGTCCCCACGGCAGCCGTTTCCATTAATTTCCTTTGACCTGTCCTTGGGGGAAGCTCATGATGACTGGTAATTCTAGCTAATCCTTTAACTAGAAAAAGGAAACTAACCATCTAATAGGCAGAATGAGAGAACGACTTGGCACACTCTCTGCAAAATGTAAACCGAAAATCTTCCAGAATGTTCTCTGGGAGGCCGCAGCCATTAATACCCAGGAGCTGGCTACTGCAAAGCTTTGTCTCCTAGCGGTGGGCACACTTGAGCGGAGCCAGGGGTGGGCACCAGCGGTGGCAGCCCCCACTGTGTTCCCCTCTCTGCATGTTTGTGGCAGAATCATTTTACTTGCAAGGGCTGAACAGCTCCAGGCCTGTAAAGGGCTTTCTGACATTTCTCTGAGCAGCTGGTCTCCCCCCTGTTTCAGGAGATGTCATGGTTTATTAATTCCTTGCAGAAGCAATAAGAACTGGGTATTGGCTTAATTTGGGGCCAATTTACTGTTATGGTAGAAAAATTGGCTCTGTCTCCTTTTATTCAACACGGGGCCTATAGTTTCTCCCTTGACCCCTCCTGTGCAGGGCTCTCCCCTCCTCCCATTTTAAAGTGTGCGACCTCGGGCCATGAGTTAACCTTTCTGTGCCTCAGTATCCTCAATATAAAATCGGGATAGTCACAGCATATATTTCATTGTTTTGAGTGACTATTAAGTTACTGAGTTATTTTAGGATTTCTCTCTACCAGAGGCTTTAAGAGTCAACTATATATATATTTTTAAATCTGGAAGTTTCACACCAAAATGCAGATTCCCAGTTTCTCATAAAAAAGCGGGAACCATGACAACCACTGTCCATGATCCCATGTAGAACAACAATCAGGAGCTGATTAGAGATGGTTCCCCTTAAAAACGATGCCCGGTGCCTGCCCAGAGTGCATCCTTCCTTCACATCCTATCTGGCCCCCAGGCCTTGAGTCTATGGTCTGGGTTCCTCTGTTCCCTCAGGCTGGGCTGGGCAAGCATGCTAAGTCGCTTCAGTTATGTCCTACTCTCTGCAACCCCATGGACTGTAGCCCACTGGGATTCTCTGTCCATGGGACTCTCCAGGCAAGAATACTGGAATAGGTTGCCATGCCCTCCTTCAGGGGATCTTCCCAACCCAGGGATTGAACTGCATCTTTCATGTCTCCTGCATCAGCAGGCAGGTACTTTACCACTAGCGCCACCTGAGACGCCCAGGCCAGGCATAGATCCACATAAATAAACTCTCTTTAACCCCCAAAGCTGCCCAGAAATGTCCTTCCAGCTTTACCTGTCAATGATGGCAGGCAGTTATGATCGCTGAAGAGGAAAATCCAAACCAAACAGAATCTCTCCTGGGGCAAATCTACTTTTTTGAATTGAAGATGAAGTTGTAACTTGGAGGCAGAAAGTAAGAACAGAATAACACTAAATTGTATCAGGACTCCCCTTTTCTCATCTATTACACCATCATTGAGTCCAAGCAGAAGGTGCTTTATGGGCATCCCATTTAAACTATTATCATCCTGCTGACTAGGTAGGAAGGATTGTTTCCTATTTTGTAGGTGGGAAATGTGAGACTCTGAGAGGTTGGGGAACTGGTACAGGGTCGCATAATCAGGACGTGGTGATGGCACAATGATGCGGCCCTCAACTGTGAACTGGACTGGACAGACATTCCCGCCTGGGTGGGGCTGGGGTGCAGGTGGCACGGGCAGGGTTCCCAAGGCATTGAGCATCCCTGCTGACACTGTTCAGGAGAGGGCGGGGGAGGTTTGGGAGGAGGGTGGGCGTGCTCAAAGCTCAGAGAGCCTATGGGCAGTGGTTCTCATCCAAGAATGACTGTGCACCCCCAACCCCCCTCCCCCCACCCCGGGCACATGTGGCAATGCCTGGAGACATCTTCGGTTGTCACAACCTGAAGCATCTGGTGGGTGGAGGCCAGGGATGCTAGGAATCCTCCTAGCCTGCCCTTGATCCTCTTTCAAGTCTACCAGTCTGATTCTAAGATGAACTGGGGGGTCATTAGAAGACTGTCTGCCTTGAAACATGATCTATAATCATCTCATCACAGCCTGAGCCCAGAGGCTCCTGTGAAGGGTACACTGCCTGGAGGAGGATTTATGAACAAAGAAAGAAAGTCACACTGGAAGGGACCTTAAAGAGCGTCTAAGTAAATCAAAAAATGCTTGCTCCTTGGAAGAAAAGCTATGACAAATCTAGACGGCATATTAAAAAGCAGAGACATCACTACTAACAAAGGTCCATCTAGTCAAAGCTATGATTTTTCCAGTAGTCATGTATGGATGTGAGAGTTGGACCATAAAGAAGGCTGAGCACTGAAGAATTGATGCTTTCAAACTGAGGTGCTGAAGAAGACTCTTGAGAGTCTTTTGGTTAGCAAGGAGATCAAACTGGTCAATCCTAAAGGAAATCAACTTTCAATGTTCATTGGAAGGACTGACGCTGAAGCTCCAAAATTTGGCAACCTGATGCAAAGAGCCAGCTCATTGGAAAAGACCCTAATGCTGGGAAAGATTGAGGGCAGGAGGAGAAGAGGGCAACAGAGGTTGAGATGGCTGGATGAACATGAGTTTGAGCAAACTCCAGGAGATGGTGAAAGACAGGGAAGCCTGGCATGCTGCAGTCCATGGAGCTGCAAAGAGTCAGACATGACTGAGTGACTGAACAAGAGCAAGCGAATACTTCTGTTGTTTTGATGAGGAATCTGAGGCCCAAAGGAGAAAGTGTCTTTCTAGAGTGACAGTTAGCTCAACGGACTTGGGGGACACCTTATTTCCGAGGGACTGAAATGCAGGTGGTCAGATGCTATTCAGGAGAGGTGCAGGCAGCACTGCGTGGGCATTCAGGCTGCAGCATCGTTTCCACTGCCCCCAGCATCTCCATCTGTAGCAGGAAGTGGAGGAGACACAGGCCTGAGGAATTTCCAGGTCAGTTCTCACCTTGTCTAGGGCAGCGGTCCTCATTCTCCTTTTGGTGCCTGCATCTTCTGGAGGGTCTGTTAAAACCCAGATTGCTGGGCCCCACCCTGAGCTCCTCATCTAATTGACCTGGGGACCCTGAATTTCTAACAAGTTCCCAGAGGATGCTGATGCTGGTCTGGGGACCACACTTTGAGAACTCTGTTCCAGGAGAAAGTGTAAATTTGAGATACTGATTCCTGGGAAGGGTATGAAACACTGCCTCAGATTGGGCTGCTACAAATTAGGTGGGGCATCCCAGAAGACCCTAACCCCTACAGAGGTCCTTACAGTTTGATCAAGAGTGGGTCTGCGTCCCCACACTTGGTGTAGTAAGATCTGAACTCTTATGTCTGGGAAGGCCACTCTATCTCAGGGGCAGGTCATATCTTCTTCGGCGATATTTATCTTCTGAAGTGGGTCACACTTGAGTGTGAGGTGAGGCAGTGCTAATAACTAGGTGGAAACAGAAGGCTTACCTGGGGCCCGTCAATGCAAACTGAACTGTGGGAGGTCAGGTGGGCAGCTGGACCTCTGGGGTGATGGCGGGGCCCAGGTGTGTGCTCAGTCAGTCAGTCATGTCCCACTCTTTGTGACCTCATGGACCATAGCCTGCGAGGCTCCTCTGTCCATGGGATTTCCCAGGCAAGAATTTTTGTTTTATTTTTTTCTTCTTCATTTATTTTTATTAGTTGGAGGCTAATTACTTTACAATATTGTAGTGGTTTTTGCCATACATTGACATGAGTCATCCCAGCCAAGAATTTTGAAGTGGGTTGCCATTTCCTCCTCCAGGGTATCTTCCCAACCCAGGGACTGAACCTGCATCTTCTACACTGGCAGGTGGATTCTTTACCACTGAGCCACCTGGGAAGCCCAGCCAGGCCCACTTGAAGCCTTAAATCTCCCTCAATGGCCTTTCAAAGGACTTCTCTGGTTGTCAAGTGGTTAAGACTTCACCTTCCAAAGCCGGGAATGTGGGCTGGATCCCTAATTGGAGACTCAAGATGCCACAAGCCTTGAGTTCAAAAAACCAAAACAAAAACAGAAGCAACACTGTAACAAATTCAATAAAGACTTTAAAAATGCTCCACATTTAAAAAAAAATCTTAAAAAAAAATGCTTTTTGATGTGGCTAAGTTGTTTCCATGGGGATCAGAGGAAGGGTTGGGGCGATGCTGGCTATCCCAAAGATTTCCAGGGAGGCCTCAAAATATGCAGAACAGAAGCCAGCAGGGCCCTGAGCCTTGTCACCATGCCATCCAGCAGTGACTGGTCAGCATCTTGGAGGCCGGCAGGGCCACGGCTCCTTGCCACCAGAGCCAGCCTCACCTGCAGTCTTGTATATCCCAGGAGTCAGGGCTGAAGGGCCTTGGAGATCCATGCAGGGAGGATGTTGGAGGGGGGCTCCCCCAGTGTGTAAAGGAGACTTTGAGGCCCTGAGAGGAGTTGGGATGAACTCAAAGTCACCAGTTGGTCAGTAGAGGGAACTGAAGCAGGTTTTCCAGGTTAGAGATCTTTCTGTTGACTTTTATATATAGATACCTTGAACTTGGGCAGGTACATGCATTCAAAGGGACACACTGCTAAATGTTCTGTGCTGTGCTTAATTGCTCAGTCTTGTTCAACGCTTTGTGGCCCCATGGACTGTAGCCCGCCAGGCTCCTCTGTCCATGGGGATTCTCCAGGCAAGAATACTGGAGTGGGTTGCCATGCCCTCCTCCAGGGGATCTTCCCGACCCAGGGATTGAACCCAGGTCTCCTGCATTGCTGGTGGACTCTTTACCATCTGAGCTACCAGGGAAGCCCAAGAATACTGGAGTGGTTAGTCTATCCCTTCTCCAGAGGAACTTCCTGACCCAGGAATCAAACCGAGGTCTCCTGCATTGCAGGTGGATTCTTTACCAGCTGAGCTACCAGGGAAGCCCAGACTGCTAAATAATAAGGGGGCAAATATCAGCTCAGAGCAGGCAACCCTTATGTCTAATGCAAATATGAAAAATGGGCTGATGTCAAGTTGAAAATTTGGCATGTTGTTCAGTGAAGATTTGTGTTGTAGTTGGGTGCCCGTCTGCCTCTACCTTTGACACATATTTCCTTCAGATGTGAGTGTTTTGGATCTTCTTTGTTCTGCTTTTCACCTCTGTTGTTTTGTGTGATGTGATGGCAACAGCAAGGAGGCTAGGGAAGAAGACAGGCCACATCCCTCACCTTCTGGAAAGGCCGTGTGCTCTAGACCCAGGCCAGCAGGAAAGTCAGCCATGCCGCCAAGGTCCCCAGCATGGACAAGTGTGTGGGGGTGGGAGGTGTCATGGGGGCGAACTCTAGGCCCAGACAGCACACGACAGGGCATGGGGGATAGACCTGGGCTAGAAGGGGGTCGGATCGTGGGACCAAGCTGGAGCGAAGCTTGGGAGTCCTACAGATCAACTTGTCGTGATGCAGATGGAGAAGCTGAAGCCCAGAGAGGGGAAGGGATTTGCTCAAAGTCACCCAACCAGTTATGAGCCTGGACTGTAGTCCTCTTCCCTGACTTCTGAAAGAAAAAAAGAAAGTGGAAGTCAAGTCTCTCAGTCATGTCCAACTCTTTGTCACCCCATGGACTGTAGCCTGCCAGGTTCCTCCATCCATGGGATTTTCCAGGCAAGAATACTGGACTGGGCAGCCATTCCCTTCTCCATCCCTGACTTCTGGTCCAGGCTTATTTCCAGCACATTTCACTAGCCAGGCAGGAGTCTGGGGTGGGTCTGTAGGTCTCCCAAACATTCTGAAAGTAGGTGTAAGGATCATACAGGTTTTGTTTCAAGCTGTGTCAGGAGGGTGAGTCATCACCTCCACGCCACCACAAGATGGCGCGTTGCCCAACACAGGCAAGGTGGTCAATATATGGTTGTCAATTAAACCGTGTAATAGTGATATTTCCAAAAGTTTTGTCTAAATGGAGTTGTCGTAACTTTAACCTACCTTATAAGGTATCTGAGTGCAAGGAAAGGAAAGGAACTAGGGGGCTATACATGAGTGCGCTATACCTGAGTTTTCTTTCTTTGTTTTTTAATTTTATTTTTGGTTGAGCTGGGTCTTTCTGCTGCACTCGGGCTTTCTCCTGTGGCAAGCAGGGGCTACTCTCTAGTTACGGTGCTTGGGCTTCTCATTGTGGTAGCTTCTCTTGTTGGGTTCTAGCCCCAAAGCTTCAGTAGTTTTGGCACACGGGCTTAGTTGCCCCAAAGCATGTGGGATCTTCCCAGACCAGGGATTGAACCAGAGTCCCCTGCATTGCAAGGCAGATTCTTAACCACTGTACCACCAGGGAAGCCCAAGAGTTTTCTTTTAAAAACATTTGATTGTTTTGTGCATTATCCATATTTATATGTCTATAAATATAGAGCACATTTATTGCAGAAAAAACGAGTCAGCAAAAAAAATTTTTTTTTTTTGAACAATAATGTGATGGGACTGTGAACCTAAGGGAGGTTGCTTTTTGAGCTGGAATATTCTTGAAACCTCAACTCTCTTCCTCTGGCACCAGACCTCATTTCAGTGTTCCCATCCCGATTCTCTGTCTCCTTGGCATTTTCTTTGAAGAAAGGAGCCCATGAAGAAATCAAGTGCCAGCATCTTATCTTATTTCTGATATGAGTCTAGCTTAGGTAGGGCTGCAGCGTGCCAGTTGTTGGGCTTAGATGTGTGTTCCCATCTTCTAGAGAGTGAAACCAGGGTGTCCTGGGAGACCACCCCTGAGCCTGACCTGTTCACAGATGTGCCTAATTTGATCCTTGCCCGCACTCCCCAGTAAATGGCATCTAGGGCTTACAGGAGGGCTTCCCTGGTGGCTCAGACGGTAAAGGATCTGCGCAAAGCAGGAGACCCAGGTTCGACTCCTGGGTCAAGAAGATCCTCTGGAGGAGGGCATGGCAACCCACTCCAGTATTCTTGCCTGGAGAATCCCATGGACAGAGGAGCCTGGTGGGCTACAGTCCGTGGAATCACGTAGAGTCAGTCACGACTGAGAAACTAACAGAACAACAACAACAATAGGGCTTACAGGAAGGAAGCAGGTTGTCTGGGAGTCTGGGGGGCACCCACACCGTCCCAGACGCTGGGACTCACTCCCATGGATCCGCCCTACGTCATGAGCCATAGAAGTCAGAGCATTCTCCACGCACTGGTCACATCCTCTCTTGCAGTGCTATTAAGGAGAAGTCCCCAAAGAGCACACACCAGCCCTTGCAAGCTGAAACTCTATGAGCTGTGCTGACACGGCTGACCCAGTGTGTGACAAGAGCCTGGCAGACGTGGGTCGGGGGACTGGATTTACCAGCCTTTCAGCGTGACCTACAACAGGCCACAGCTTTACCTTTCCTGGGCCGTGCTGTCCCTCTGCACCATGGGGCAATACCCTGGCCTTCCATGTTCCATTCTCTGGGACGCTGTGGGTCCCACAGTAATTAGAGTTGAAGGTTGCAACGGAAGGAGCATGCCACACAAAATTTCCTTTCCATAAGCTTGAAGTAGCATGAGTTGTTCGAGGATAGATGGCTTTTCTCCCCTTCCTCAGCCTGCTGTGTCTTGCGGGCACTCCCCGCCGCCCCCAGCTAGGGGCAGCATCACTGGCTCCTCAGGACCCCCACCCCCCGCTGCAGCTCCCCAACGGTCAGCATTCACTTCTGCAGAAAACCATAGGTGACAAGCTGCTCGCTGAGAGTCCCACCATCAGATAAGTCAAGGTGGGAAAGTGAGTTCTGGAAGAGAAACAGATCGTCCTTGGGAAATTAAATATTCCTTAGAGGAGAACAGGAAACTTAAAATTCCAGCACAGATTTCTGAGGAAGGCTCACCCAAGAGGTGACATACATCCTCTCTTTTTTAAAAATTTCTTTCCCATTTAGGTCACCACGGTTTCCCTGGTGGCTCAAACGGTAAACAGTCTGTCTGCAAAGCAGGAGACCCGGCTTCGATCCCTGGTTGGGAAGATCCCCTGGAGGAGGGAATGGTTACCCACTCCAGCATCTGTGCCTGGAGAATTCCATGGACAGAGGAGCCTGGCAGGCTAGAGTCCATGGGGTCACAAATAGTTGGACATGCCTAAGCAACTAACACTTCACTTAGACCACCACAGAGCACTGAGCTATGCCGCAGGTTCTCATCAGTTCTGTTTCATTCATAGTATCAATAATGGATGTATGTCAATCCCGGTCTCCTATCTGCATGCCCCCATGTGGGGGAAACTGAGGCACCACAGGGTGAGCAGTTGTGTGCCTGACATTCTGAACCGAGCTCCAAATGTGCTTTTCTTTGCCTCCCTTTCAGGCGCATGCTTGTGCGCACGCGCGTGTACACACACACACACACACACACACACACACACACACACTTTGAGTTTTACGGCTCTCTAAAATTTATGAGGAAGTCGAGTACCCGGAGATCTCTTAATTAAACGGGCTTCCCCTAGGAGAAAGGAAATGGGCTTCCATATTCTCAGCTCCGACATCAGATCGCATGATTTACTACCCAAGGCCTGCGTTTCTCCCCAAATCAGCTCTTCTATAGCACAAACATCTATCACTTTGAAGGCGGTTCAAACGCCACTTTCCCCTTCTCCTCCCCCTTTCACAGTGCCCTCTGGGCCTTAGCACTTCCTCTGATCTGCCCCCTTGCCCCAGAGGTTCAGGATCAGGCTGGAGTGCTGAACAGACATCCTACTGTAGCCGCCCAGGAGAGAGGGGAAGCCCGAGCCCAGGGCTGGCACCGAGGGTCTGCCCTCGCCCATGGAGGAACGGAGGTGTGGGGGTGTGTGGGCTGGTGCCCAGTCCTTCCTCACAGCCCCCCGATGGCTGCCGATGGCTGCCATGAAGATATATGGGTTTAATCAGGCCCCTGACAGGTAAGGACCTTAACAACGAGGACAGTTTGTTCTCCCAAACTTTGAGTATCTAAGCCCAATGTTTACTTTGGAATTGAATGAATAACATTGTTCTGGGAAAGGAAATTTAAAAAAGCAGGCTTGTAATTTACAGTAGAGAAGAGAGAGATCTGGAGGTCTTGCCACCCCTCCTCCGCCCGCCCCCCCAGGCCTAGACCCCACCTCCCGCAAACCCTCGCTCTGTGTTTTTTGCTGTTTTAAACTTCTAAACACACCACAACCAACCAGCTCATCTTCTCAGCGCTGCCAGGAAAGGTCTCAACATTGCCAGGCTCCCTAGAGCTGCCAAGAGAACGCATTGCTTCAAGGCAAAGTTTTTTTCTTTTTTCCCCCCTCCTGTTAAAAATCAAAACCAAATGCCACTGAAATTCCAAATTCTGTGAGATCCATTCAAAATGTGGAGTGAAGGGGGATGACCAGGGTGGGCCAGAGGTTCACCTGCCCCACGCACCCTAGGTCAGGAGAGGGTGTCTGCTTATAAAGAAATAAGATGCGGAAGACCACCAAAAAGCCAAACCTAGCAAAGTGCACCCCTCTCCTGGGGTCGAGGAGTCTCTTCACTGGGGAAGGTCAATTTATTTTTAAATTCTTGGTGTGAGAGTAAGGGAGATCTCCTTGGTATTTAGAATCTAGAAAACTCCCAAGGACTACAGACGGCGCGGGCACCTCTTGCGCGAGCTAAGGCTTGGGATGGTGGTTAGCTGCAGTGGACATCGAAAGCAGCCAGGGGGCGCTCGAGACCAGCCTGTTTCCTTCAAACAGACGGTTCATTTCCAAGTCAACAGCTCAGAGCCCTGAGATTTCCCTCCCTCTGCGGAGTTGCCCCCGAAAGTAAGACGGGAGGAAGGGGTCTGGGCACACAGGCTGCTTCTGGGGCCCTCCAACTCCTGGCCTGGCCTCGGACAGGGGCATCTCCCTCTCCTGTCCACCTCCAGACACCAGGGCCCCCCTCGCTGGGCTGCCCGCCTGCCCGCCTGCGCTGCCCACCTCTGATGCCTAGGCTTAGCTAATTGATGGGGGGAGACCACTTTGAACATTTCAAGGCCTGGTCAGGGGCCAAGTCTCATTACTTCCCTTCAAAGTCAGAAACTCCATAAAAAGTTCATTGGTGGGGCTGATTGTCCAACATTGTCCCAACGGAACTGAACCCACCACGGCACCCTGGGCCTCCTGTTTTAATGTGGGGTGAGAACACGTGTGTGGTACTGGGCCGTGGCTGGGGGCCTGGAAGGGGAGCAGGGACCCCAACCCGAACTACATTTTCTTTTCTCTTTTCAAACACCAATTACGAAAGAAGTATAACCACAATACACAAAATTTGAAAAACAGAAAAGAGAAAAAGAAAATATTTCAGAAGCCCACACCTTAATACAACAATAATATTTCTCTCTGAGCATTTTTCTTATGAACAATTTTATATAATACTCATCAGCACATGCGTACAAAAATGGCCCGTTTTGCTTTTTTTTTTCTTTTCTCTAAGCATTAAATCTTAAAGCATTTCCTCACTTCTTGAAAACCAGTATTTTAAGTGGCTGTGTGATGTTCTGTTCTGGCAACGTGGAATAATGGTTACATATTTAGGTTGTTTATAGTTTTACTTTAAAAAAAATAAATAACATGAACATATTTCTATTTCTCCATGATTTGTTCTTGAGTTTACTTGTTTAGCAAGTAACATTTTTCTGATTATGAAAGTTGCAGGAATTAATTTTTTTTTAAATGTGGAAAACCTGGGAAAGTATAATGAAGTTAATAAAAGTTCCCTGTAATTGTTCTGCCCAGAGAGCATCACTGTTAACCTTTGGGTGTATTTCCTTCATACAGGTATATATTAGAAACAGGGTCATGTTGTACAGAAGTTTTGTAGGTCCCTAGGGCCAGGAAAATAAAATTGGCAGAGGAAATATTATTTCCAGGAGAGATTCAACGTGTGATATGTGCGAATTTGAAATTGGACGACGTTTTCATTCAGAACGCTCAAGCTGGCACAGACCTGTGTTCAGCCCTGAGGCCGAGAGGACTCCCTCGAGGGAGGGGTGGTGGGGCTGTGTCCAGCCCCGGGGGGCCTTGCCCGGGGCTGGGGTCAGCGGCAAGGCCAAGGCAGGCGTGAGCAAACGCACTTTCCTCATTTCTTCTGACAAGCGCCGCTGAGCCCCTGATTTATGGGCACACTTCATGGGACACTAGTAAACGTCCCATAGTATATTTTGTAAGAGTAATGAAGTCTCAGTAACCCCAGCCCTCCCCGCAGCCTCGGCTCATAAATTTCGTCCTGCGAGAGGGCTGAGCCTGCCAGGCGCTGGGCGAGAGAGTGGTCGGCGGTGTATCAGCAGAGGGGCCCTAGGGCCCCCAGGTCTGCTGCTCCCTCGCCCCCATCTTTGTCAGGAGGAGGTGGAGGGTCTTGCTCGGCCCCCACCCCAGCCCCCACTAGCATGCAGGCGGGTCTAGCTCAACTTGAGCTCTCCAAAGGCCGGAGAAAGATGAAAAGTTGAGTCAGGGAGCTGGAAAAGGAGGGGGAGAAATCCCAAACCATAATTGTGCCTTTCCTTCTGCAGCTCAGATTACTGGCCGGGGGGCTGAGGGGCGGAGGGCTGGTTCTTTTTTGACTACTGTTTCCCTTGAGTTTGAAGATGAACCGTGTATGGGATGAAAGGAGATGGAGGGGCCATGGAGGTAGGCTGAGTTGGGGGAGGTGGGGTTGTATGGGGACCACCACCACAGACCGGGAGTCAGAGGCCAGGCTTTCCCTGGGCTCCAGAAGTGCGATGGGGGTGGGGAGGGGCTGGGGTCCTTACATGCCACCCCCAACTGTGAGGACACAGACACTTCAAAGGGCCAGGGCCAGGGAGTCTGTTTGCTGCTCCACCGAACAGCTCCCCCCACCGAAGCCCAGCTCTCGTGTATTTGGTTTAGAGCTCCGAGTTATTTCTTGCATTTGTTTCGTTCAGTGCTCCTTTCTCCAGGTATTGAGGGCACAAAGATGAGTGAGACGCAACCCTTGTCAAAGTCACCAAAGTACAAGCTAATCCTTAGTGCCTGTCGTGTTCCAAGCACTGTTTTAAGCGTTTTGCAAGGATTAATTCATTGACTCCTCGCAACGCCCAAAGAACTAAGCATTTTATCACCATCATTTCAGTGTTACCCAGACACTAAGAGGTTAAGCGGTTCAACCAAGATGTCCTGAGTCAATGCTCTTGGGGATCCTGGAGTCTCATGAACTCGGACTAGGCAGGCCCGTCAGACTTGACCTCCAAAAGGCAGGTTAAGCTATAAACTAGGAAACTGAAGCTCGGAGAGGAGAAGTAACTTGCCAAGGCCACACAGTGAGGTAGCAAGGTTGGGCATTAGAGCCCAATGGCAAGACCACAAGGCTCTACTGCCCAGCTGTCCATAAGCCCATCTGGATACCCCTCACCCATAATCTAAGAAGACAGTGAAGTAAGAACAATTTTTTCATGTCTGGGAACTTCTTGTTTGTGATGAACTGCACCAGGTTCCCACCCTGAAGACCTAGAAGGAAGCGTAAAGAGGGTGGTTTAAGGAAAGGATAGGAACTCCCAACTAGCAAGCTGGGAAACATTCTTGAAACACTGGGGTGGGGAATGAGTTTTGCAAGTGAAAGAGTCAGATTTTAGTAACTAGAAATTTCCCACGTCTATCATAGGGAGTTTACCAGTTTGCTCACCCAGACTCACAGCCCTGGCATAACTACCTGCTACAGCGTGCCCTGTGTGACCCTCTGGGGCCAGCAGGCATGCTGGTGCACAAGTGACCAATGACCTGAGAGCTGGTGTCAGAGCCTGAACTGCTTTGCCTGCAGGACACTTGCTTCCAAGATTATTCTGGGGCCCTAGTAGAATTCTCAATCCTAAAAGCTATTGCAAGAGCCTGAGACAGACCTCGATGACGCAGAAGTGAACTCACAAATAAATTCTGATCTTGAAAAGAAAATGCCTGGCCTGAATCGACAGTGGTTGCTTTCCAAGTTGGCAAGTGTGGGGGTGCTTGGGCTCTGTTTCCTATTAGGATCACTCTGTGCTTTCACACTGGAGAAGGGCGTGGCAACCCACTCCAGTATTCTTGCCTGGGGATTCCATTGGACAGAGGAGCCTGGTTGGCTACAGTCCATAGGATTGTGAAGAGTCGAACACAACTGAAGTGACTTAGCAGCATGCATGTGCTTGCACATAGGGAAAACCTGGTTCATTGCAGGCTGGTCCCCTGGCAGCACCAGACGAGGGCCCTCTGTTGGCAGTCGGGGACCTTAGTATCACTACCAGCGATGGCATGCCCCAGCTCTGCGAATCAGATGCAAGATAAGGGCAAGGAGACATCTCGCAGCCCATGAGGGGATGGTGGGTGTTTAAGACCTGAGGTCACCTATTCTTGCTGCAACCCTGGGCAAGAACATGGGGTTACGGCCATTTAAAGATGAAGAGCTCAAGACATGCAGGGATTCTGAGACTCACAGCGCTTGGAAGGTGGGGTGAACCACTTGCAGACAGGGAATTGCCGAGTCAGTACAGTAAGTCCCCTCATATGAGTGAGTTCTGTTCCGAAAGTGGGTTCGCAAGTCCAATTTGTTTGTTAGCCTGGGTACCCAATGAACATAGTTGGCTGTATAGTACTGTACTTTAATAGGTTTATAATACTCTTCATACAAATAATACATAATAAACATGAAAAATAAAGAAAACATTTTTAATCTTACGGTACAGGGCCTTGATTAAGTACAGTAGTACAGGACAACAGCTGGCACACAGGGGCTGGCATCGAGCGAACAGGCAAGAAGAGTTAGTGACCGGCGGAGGGAGATGCTGGAACTGAAGGATCACCAGTAATAAGAGACAGAGGGTGAGCTGCAGCTTCACTCAGACCCGACTTTGATGGCACAGGGTCTGGTTCCTTGCTGGAACCAGACACATGTGCACCTCTGAAAATTCTCAATTTGAAGGCTTGTATGTAGGGGGCTTACTGTATAGAAATGCAAAGACTGGACTGAGAAACCGTCTCCAGAAAATCCGTGTTGGTTTCCACCTTTGTTCCTCCTCCCTTGTCCCCTCTAGGGTGGGGGGTCCCCGGAGGGGCCATGAGATGTGGTGACAGAACACTGGATTGGGAAGGTTTGGGGGACCTGGGTGCTGGTCTCGGCTTCAGCGTTAACCGAGTGATAGAGAACAGCCTACTTCCCCCTCTGGGCCTCATTTCCTCATGTGGAAAGGGAGGGGCCTCAAGAACACCTTTGAGACTCACAGCTAGAAACCCTGGCTCTCTTGGGCCCAGGGTCCTTGTCTGTTGAGCGCCAGGCCTCTTAGGTTCGCCTTCAGTGAGTATTTGTAGAGTTCAGTTGTGCTCCCACCCCTCTTGCAGAGATCTTACAAGGATCACAGAAAATGAGGAAGATGAAAGTGATTTTCTCACGCAGCTGGAGGGCTATTTGTTACCCTCGCAAGGAGAACGGCGAGGAAAGGAAACCCCAGCTCACCCCTTCTGCATTCTTTTTGGGGACACAAGGGAGTGGGGAGCGTGCCCCCAGCAGAAGCAGACACATTTGTGGGATGTCTCAGTCTTTCAAACTTGCACCCCCTCCTGACGCACATTAAAACAATCTTGTGCCTCCTCTTGATGTTTTTTGAAATTTCAGAATAAATGATATAGGGACTTAAAAAAAAAAAAACAAAAAACCAATGGTAATTTTAGATCATGCTTTTTCCAAGCTTCTCATGACCCCTTGGGGAGTCTGATGAACATGAAGCAGGCTCTGAAAAATGCTATTTTTCATTCAAGGCAGGTGTGGAAATTGAGTTTTTCAGGCATTGCCAGTGATTTGCCCTGGCCGGCTGTCCTTGGTCATTATAGAGAGGCTCTGAGACAAAACTGTGTGCTGTTCCACATACATTTCTTGATATTATTAATAATGAATATGACTATCATTCTTTATGATTCTGTGCTTTTCCACTAGACCACACTGCTTTAAAAAAAAAAACAAACCTTGTTTTATTTTATTGAAGCATAGTTGAGGTACAATATCATATAAGTTACAGGTGTACAACATAGTGATTCACAATTTCTTAAGGTTATATTCCATTTATAGTTGTTGTAAAATATTGGTTATAGTCCCTGTGTGGTACAAAATGTTCTTGTAGCTTATTCTATACCAACAGTTTGTACTCTTTAATCCTCTACCCCTGTGTGGCCCCTCCTCACTTCCCTCTCCCCATTGGTTAACGTTTGTTTTTGGTTGCCCCTCACAGCATGTGGGACCTTAGTTCCCCGACCAAGGACCAAACCCGTGCCCCTTGCAGTGGAAACCCAGAGTCATCGCAACAACTGGATCGTTAGGGAAGTTCCATTCTCTCCCCACTAGGTAACCACTGGTTTGTTCTCTCTGTAGACCGCACTGCTTTTTTTAAAAAAATTAATTAATTAATTTTAATTGGAGGCTAATTACTTTACCATATTGTAGTGGTTTTTGCCATACATTGACACGAATCAGCCATGGGTGTACATGTGTTCCTAATTTTGCTTTGACGTCTCAGCAGGAGTGAGTTGCAGGCGCCTTAGGAGGTGTCTCTGCTCTTCATTTATTCCGTTCATTGCCTGGGATTCATCTGTTCTTCTTTCCCCTCTGTTCACCTATGTGAGGCAGTGCTTCCTGGGTGTCCGTGACATAAGAGCATCTCAGAAACTGCCCACCCTTCAGGCACTTAGACTTGCTTAGAGGAAACCAGACGGAGACCCATCATGGGTAAATGATTAGGTGTCATTATATGGTTGAGTGCCTTAAAACACAGGCTCTCTGTCCAAGGTAACTATTTTTTCAACTTTCTCTTCCATTCTCTAAGGCCAGAACAAATCTGGCTTAATTACCAACATGGGCAATTGGTCTAACCTCTTTGAACATCAGTTGACTTGAAACCAAGGTTGGGTGAGATGGTGTTCGAAGCCTCTTCCGGGTCTGGTCTGGGGGTTCTGGGGGTTCCTGTCTGCACCAGTGGGGCTGAAGTCCTTTGTCTCTGAAGCCTGCTGCTCCCAGCCTGTCTGCTTCCTTCTGATGGCGCCTCCCTGCTTACTACCTGACCCTTTGCTTTTCCAACTTCTTGTCTCTTTTTTTCTTCTGTCTTTAGGGAAAAAGTGAAAATAGAAGAGCTGGCATTTGGAGGACATTGTGGGTGGCCTGTAAGAGGGATGATGAGGTGGAGGACTGGTGGGGAGGGGCACACCAGTGACTCACGGGTCGCCCCGTGGAGCCATGTTACATCACCATGGCCCTGCCCACGGCCAAGAGACCTTCGCCGTACCTGCTGTGGCCTTGCTGCCAGCTGGCTGGGTCCAGTGACTTGCAGGAGGCCTCCCGAGAGCTCAGGGCAATGTTGGCTGTGAGCAGACGGGATGGGCTGTAAAGACCCTTCACCTGGCAAATGATGAAGAACTCCTCCGGGGCTGTGGTTCTCACCACCCTCAGGCAACCAGCCCAGAGAGCCCTCCTTTCTCCAGGTCCCCTCCTCCTGGCCCTGCAAACTGAGAACCCCCCACCCTGAGCCTCATGGGGCACGCCCAGGCACACCCTCGGCAGACAGAGTGAGTAGCTGTTGCCTAGCACGGTGCCTGACCGCATGATTGGTAAGTGGCCAGCAAAGGTCTGCTTAATGAATGACTGCTTCAAACCCACATGTAATAAGCTAAGATGGTTATAAATGAATAGCAATCGACAAAGCACTTTTTACATGTCATTTTTTATTAAGATATCTTTACTTCTTTCTGTCCAGGGCTCAGTGTTTGAAAGACCCAAGGATGATGAGTGCTCTTGCACTGGGGACAAGAAAGCCTGGAAGAGTCACGTCACCTCCCTGCTCAGGCGGCGGAGGAAACCCCTGCAGCCTGGCTTTTGTTTCAAGCCCATTGGCCAAGGGGAAGGGTCTGGGGCGGTCAGCGCAGAGGGCTTCCTGCTGAGATGTCCCACACAACCAGCGACATCCCATTCTGTCTGGGATTCAGGACCCCCAGCCCCACGGTCCTGGGATCATCCAGTTCGCTCTACTACTACTACTAATCCTGCCACAGGTCACCTAAAACAATGAGGCCAGTCTCCCAAATTTTTCCAAGACGGCAAATTTCATGGTTTTTCTTTAAGATCTCAGCGTAAATGCCTTTTCATCAGGAAGCCTTTTTAAAAAAAAAAAAAAAACCTATAAGTTATTTTGGCTGTATAGGGTCTTAGTTGCAATATGCAGAATCTCTGTTGCAGCTCTTGGACTCTCCAGCTGTGTCCCGTGGGCTTAATTATTTCATGGAACCTTACTTCCCTGACTAGGGATCGAACCCATGTCCCCTGCATTGTGGATTCTTAACCACTGAACCACCAGGGAAGTCCCCAGGAAGCCTTTTCTAAAGAGACTGGAAGAGAGAGTGGAACAAACAGACCACTGGCAGGAAGAGAAATCCAGACGGCAAGGCTAACAAAGGACTGTCTGGCCAGGGCCAAGTGAGCCAGGAGAATGAAGAGCTTAGTGAGCGGCCACAGACTGGGCCACACCGGGCCGCTGGACCACGGGGAGGACATCGGGTTTTATCCTAAGTGCTATTAGGATTCGTTGGTGGATTTTGAGCGAGAAAGTGACATGATCTGGCTGCCATGTGGAGAGAGGGAGGGGAAGGAGAAGATGGAATTTACTGGTGGGTTGAGCATGAGGTGTGAGGAAAGGAGTGATCGATGATCAGTTTGAGTCACCAGAGGAATGGACAGTGTGGCCTCCTGGAACCAGGTCCTACATCACCAGATCTCTCCTTCATCCCTCCCTGTTCCCTCTGCCTCTCTCATCTTTCCGCTCTGAAGCTCCTGCAGGGGATCCTCATTGTCAGTCAACCTAGTGGTTAAAGACCAGGTGTGATTATCTTACCTTCTTGCTTGAAATGTCTGAGGCCCGCCTACATGAGTTATCTCCTGCTGTGTAACAAATGGCCCCTAAACTTAGCACCTTAAAGGAACACCTGGTTATTGTCTCCCAGTGTCTGAGGAGCAGGAATCTGGGTGCAGCCCAACTGGGTCTCCATCTCAGGGTCACGTGAGGCTGCCTTCATGCGGCAGCCAGGCTGCAGTCTCATCTGAATGCTCACGTGGCGGAGGACCAAGCTCACTCACGTGGTGCTTAGTAGGATTCAGTTCCTTGCTGGCTATTGGCCAGAGACATCTGTCCTTTGCCACATGAGTCTCTCCATAGGGAAGCCCTCAGAGTGAGCTAGAGAGAGAGCAAGAGAAAGCGCCCATGAAGGAAGCTATAGTCTCATTTGCAGCCTGTCTTGAAACTGACATCTCTTCACATTTGCCATATGCTGCTTGTTAGAAGTGAGTTACTAGGTCCAGTCCACACCCTAGGGGAGGGGGTTGTATAAAGACCTGAACACCAGGATGCAGGGATCATCAAATGCTATCTTCCAGGCTGGGTATCCCTCCCAGCCACTCCCCTGCCTCTTCGGCACACATTCTTCACTCCTCAGAGCTGTTTTTCTCTGAATCCTATTTCATTGTCTTTGTCTAGCCATTGTACATTTTCTGCCTTGGACTATGGGAGATTTCTTCTGCTCATTACTTCCTGCCTAGAAGTAAAGCTTTTGGAGAGAATCCTTCCTCCCACTTGTTTAGATCAGCATCGTTAGTCCATGTGTTTGTTCCTCGCAGTTCAAATTTGTACTCTGCAGCAGCCAGACTATGTCTTACTCGTTCATGAGTTATTGCCAAATACAGTGTGTGGCACATAGTTGATTCTTATTTAACTCATTGTTCAATATGAACAAGTGAGTTTTAGGTAAAGCAAAAAAAAAAAATTCAAGAAGGTCATCCTACTCACAGGATGGATTCCAAGGTCTAACAATACTTTCAGTTCAGTTCAGTTCAGTCACACAGTCGTGTCTGACTCTTTGCGACCCCATGAATCGCAGCACACCAGGCCTCCCTGTCCATCACGAACTCCCGGAGTTTACTCAAACTCATGCCCATCAAGTCAGTGATGCCATCCAGCCATCCTATCCTCTGTCGTCCCCTTCTCTTCCTGCCCCCAATCCTTCCTAGCATCAGGGTCTTTTCCAATGAGTCAACTCTTCACATGAGGTGGCCAAAGTATTGGAGTTTCAGCTTCAGCATCAGTCCTTCCAATGAACACCCAGGACTGATCTCCTTTAGGATGGACTGGTTGGATCTCCTTGTAGTCCAAGGGACTCTCAAGAGTCTTCTCCAACACCACAGTTCAAAAGCATCAATTTTTCAGTGCTCAGCTTTCTTCACAGTCCAACTCTCACATCCATACATGACCACTGGAAAACCATAGCCTTGACCAGATGGACCTTTGTTGGCAAAGTAATGTCTCTGCTTTTTAATATGCTATCTAGATTGGTCATAACTTTCCTTCCAAGGAGTAAGCGTCTTTTAGTTTCATGGCTGCAGTCACCATCTGCAGTGATTTCTTTAAGGTGATCTAATTTGGATCATCTGTGCCTAGCTTCCACTCCACTGGGAAACTGTTCAACTATTTTTGCAAGTGTATCTGTTGCCTCTAAGAAGTCCCATGAGACAGGAAGGGTATAATTGTACCTACTTTGTAGATGCAGACGGAGACCCGGAGAGGTTAAGTGTCAGGGCCACAGCCAGAGGGCTAGTGGAACCAGGCTCAGTCCAGCCCAGTACAGATTTATTGATGCCTCTCATGGTTCAGGGCCTGAGTTTTCACATAGAGAAGTAAGGGGTCCTTGCCCTCAGGGGCTCACAGTCTTGAGGCGGAGACTGGTACTTGAACAGAGCCTTTGCTCTCAGTGGGGAAATCCCTGACACACTTTTCTGATCCCATGAGCTGCCTCTGACCTGATTCAAGCAGTAAAAACAGTGTCAGGCCAGAGCAGTGGACCCCAAACATGATGGATCTTTGGAACCATCTGGAGAACTTTTAAAAAACATAGATTCTAATTTATGGGTCTAAAATGGAGCCCAGGAACCTGTGCTATTGAAAACCAGATAATAAGGGACTTCCCTGGTGGTCCAGTGGCTACGACTCCATGTTCCCAAAGCAGGGACCCTAGGTTTCCAACCCTGGTCAGGGAACTAGATCCTGCATGCCACAGCTAAAGACCCTGCGTGGTTCAGTGAAGACCTGGCAGAGCCAACTGAATAAATGTCGGTGCTGTTGAGTCGCTCAGTTGTGTCGGACTCTTTGGGACCCCATGAACTGCAGCATGCCTGGCTTCCCTGCCCTTCACTGTTTTGGGGAGTTTGCTCAAACTCATGTCCATTGAGTCGGTGAAAAAAAAGAGAAAACAGGTACTACTGATGGGAAGGCAGGTTTGAGGCCCTGTGGTGTAGTGGGTTTGGTTTCAGGACAGCAATCATCAGATCTGCAGGTGTTCCGAGGGGAAGAAGGTGCATTTCCCACGGCCTCAGCTTGCTGAACTTCCCCGGGACTTCTCTTCCCCGGACTGCCCCAGCCTTGGGATGGGCCAGCCGGCTCCCTCAGATGTCCCCTCCTCAGCTCTCTTGGGCCCCACTTACATGCTTTCCTCATATTACCAGTCACACCCACTAGTCTTAGGCTTCTCCCCCAGGTTTCAAGCAATGAAGTGCTTTTGGGGAGCAGTTCCAAGGGTAGAGTCATGCCCCTTCTTGGGTTACAGTGGGTTCTAGTCATTTCCTCCTCTGAATGTCCACCACCCCTCTGTCTGGGGCTTCAAGAGGCTTCGGCTGTTATAATGTTTGTGAACAAGTCTGCTCTCCCGCAGAGCCAGTAAATGCCTGGAAGGCACATCAGTTGGGGGTTTAGGTTTTGACCCTTTACCTCCTTCAAGTCTTGGTTCCACTGTTACCTTCCCAGCGAGGCTTTCCCTGACCATCTGTTTAAACCTTACCCCTGCCTCCTCCATGCTCCAACCCCCTGACTCTACCCAAAATTCGCCATAGCACCTACCACCTTCTATGTCACTACATCACTGATTTATTCTGCCCCTCCACTCTTTCCTGACAATTGGGTGTAAGCTCCCAGGAGGGTGGGGCTTCCTAGCTCCTCTGCGTGTGGATGGAGGACTGGCACGGTACCTCATACCAAGTAGGTGCTGTAGGAAGACGTGTTGGATGAATGGATCTTGAGCAGTCCCTAGCATGCAGTGGTGCTTTCTAAATGCTGTGTGGCTGGTTGGTTGGCTGATCAAGCCAGCCAAGTTAACAGAACAAATCCATCTCCTCTTCTGGAAGAGGCCCTGGACAGACAGCCGAGGCTGGCAGACACTCATTTCTCAAGGCTGATAGACGGAGCCTTGTTGAGATTGTCACAGCCTTCCCAACTGGACTGAAAAATGCCTTTGGAATCAGATGCTGGGGAGCAAGACTCCAGCTCCAAGACTTCCCAAGGAGCCGGAGTCAGGGCTGGCTCCCCAGCCTGTTCATCAGCCCCGGCGCACAGAGGAGAGGCCTTCGGCTGCCAAAGACTTTGTTTTATTGTCACTGCAGTTGGCTCCTGTCTGCGTGGGAGCTGCCAGGGCAGCAGCCATCAAGCCCAGGACTCCGGGCTGGGGTAATAATAGCAATTCCATAATTCTCTCTCGCTCTGCAGCTGAAAGGAGGGATGGCTGGAAGTGGCTGGGAAAACAGGAGCCCAGAGGCGGCAGCAGGAAGAGGAGCTGGTACAGGCTGTTCCCTCTCCCTTGCAGACCTGGCCTTGGGACGTGGCTCACGGACCTGCTTCCAGCTCACTCTCAGTTCAGTTTTTCCAAAGCTTGTCACAGAAAGAGGGCTGGGATGTTATTTTTGAGTCTTAGGGACAGTGGTGGACTCTCAGGTAGGAAATTCTGATATCATCTTGCAGACCCCACTGCAGACAGCCTGCATCCCAGGCAAGAGGGTTTGCTGCTGAGGATGCTTCTGAAACCCTACTTCTCTTATATGTCCCTTTTGGCCATTGTGCTGAGAAATTCCCCCAGAACATTCTTGCCACCTCTGGGCTCTGAAGCTCCCATACGTGTCTGAGATACCCCTGGGGCCTATTACACCACCTGGCTATCTAGGTGTTGCTGAGCTGTTACTCTAGCTCCTGGTTTAGGGAGAGGAAGTAACTGATGTCCTAAAACCTGTCTTGTCAAAAAGCCTCCCTGCAGCACTTGGGGGTAAAGCCAGAATTGAGAGTCCAGAAGATTTGCCAGCTAAAGTGTCTGTCCCAGGTGCTGGACAGGAAGGTGAAGATGAGTGGACACAGGTCTGCAGAGAACGAACCAGGTGGCTCAAATGAATGTCAGTTATGTCGCTGTAGCCCTGCAAGCCCTCATCTAAGGCGGAATAACATTCCAGGTCACTTCCTCGGCTTCTATGGGACACAGAGACTGGCCTCCTATGTGAAGGGGGCAGATTTTTGTGACAAACATGTTTTTAATAGTTTATCACACAAGTATGCACCCCTCACACTGCAGCTTAATTTTTCCTATGTCTTTGATGCATCTTTTAGCTTCTCTTTTAATTTAAGCGTTCCTCCCTGATGCCCCGTTTTCCCTTCTCATGTATTTGTTGAAGAACCAGGGTCATTTGCCCTGTAGAGCTTCTCACAGCCTGGACATTTTTTTTAGTATTAACTTTTATTAGAATATAGTTGATTTATAATGTTGTCTTAGTTTTGGCTGGACAGCAAAGTGAACCAGTTATATATATACAGTTTATATTTATATATATATGTATATATATATATACACACATATATACATATACACATATATCCACTCTTTTTAAAAGTCTTTTCCCATATAGATCATTACAGACTATTGAGTAGAGTTTTCTGTGCTATGCAGTAGGTTCTTATTAGTTACCTATTTTATATATGGTAGTGTGTACCTGCTAATCCCAATCACCCAATTTACCCCTCCCCCGCCCCCTTTGGCCCCATAAATTTATTGTCTACATCCATGACTCTGTTTCTGTTTTGTAAATTAGCTCACTTGTGTGATTCTTTAGATTCCACATATAAATGATACCATATTGTGTTTGTCTTCCTCTGTCTGACTTCACTCAGTACGACAATCTCTAGGTACTCCCATGTTGCTGCAAATGGCATTATTTTGTTCTTTTTTACGCCTGAATCTTCTTGATTGCATCCTCCTGGTGTCATTTAGCCTGTTCCTCCACCCTGTCTATTTCCGCCAAATTAGTAATTGGACCTAGAGGTTTGATCACATCCCGTTTTGATATTTCTCCCTAGAGGAGAGGTGGTTGTGTGCTCTTTCGTCAGAAGCCTCACAATATCTGGTTTTCTCTTTTTTGTGATGTTAGTAGCTGCGGATCCTCAGTGCCTAGACTGATTTATCCACTCATGCTTGGTTCGGATGTCTCCAGGCTCTGCTCCATGGCCTTGCATCCGCCTCTGTCTCTGTGCTCAGCCCTCTGGAGTGACATGACTTTTCCTGATCTCCCTAAGCAACACCCTCTCAGCCTACATGTCCACTCTCAGTCTCCTCTCCAGGAGACACAGTTCAGGTCAGAAGAAGTTTGAGAAGTGAAACTTCCCTAAGGGGGAAGGAAGGAAGGCAACTCTATGAGGAGAAGATGCTGCCTAGACTAGCAGACATCCTCTCGTCACCACTTAGATGGAATCTGAGGTCAGGCTCTTAGAATCTTTTCTTGATTTTTGACCATGTTTGGGTATTTGCAGAATTCTTGCCTGATAGACTTGAACTGTTATGGAAAGGAAGGCTCTTGTCCAAACTCATCTCACTAGCTTGCAGATCTGCCTATAAGCCCTCTCTACATGGATCTGGTCACACCTAATAAAGGGAGATGGCCAGGGAGACCATCCTGAGCTCAGAGGAAGGAAAACTCTAGGATAGCTGGGATGCTGCATAAAGATGTTGTTATTGTGGCAGCTAAATTCTGCATCTTCATAGTTGCTAACAGAGGCCTCCATGTGTTCACTAAAACATTTCCTTTGCCTCCTGGCCACAGGAGGCCTTGTTCCTCCAGCCTCTTTTGGGTTAGCTGTGTCCCTGTGACTGAGTTCTGGCCAATGGAATATGGCTAAATCGTATCGCTCAGGTCTAGCCCATAAACGTCACTGTGATTCCATAACCTCTCTTTCTTATCTGCTTGCTGGCTGGAAAGGGCCCAGCAGAGGACTTAGAGTCCTAAGAGTATGGCAGAGACTCAAGGTGGAAGGACCCTGGGGTACTGGATGGCTGCGTAGAAGGCTGCCCACTGGCTAGGAACCTTTGCACTGGACTTTGTGGAAGAGAGAAATGACCTTTTATCTACTTATATTTATTTATTTGCGGCATCAGGCCTTAGTTCTGGCACATGGAATCATTGTTGAAGCACACAGGATCTTTTTTTATAGTTTCAGCATGTGGGATCTAGTTCTCCAACCAGGGATCAAACCTGTGCCTCCTGCATTGGGAGTGCAGAGTCTTAGCCATTACATCACCAGGGAAGTTTCTGAAATGACCTTTTATTGAGTTAAGCACTTTTAATTTGGGGGATCATTTGTTATAGCAACTAGTGTTATTTACCCTGACTTATATAAACCCTTCAGGGAGTGAGTAATTGGCTCATGATGAAAGTGGAAGAAAGGAAAGGAAACCCTACAAAAGTTCTTCAAGGCAGAATGATTGGAGCTTGACCGCTTCTAAGTGAGTACCATGTAGTATGAAGTCTTCCTCATATGGTACTACCCCTGCCCCAAAGGAATCACTTCTGAAAGCCATGGCTCTTTGAGTTATCTGAGCACCCGAGGTGCACTTTTGAGAGAGAAGGTAATGAATCACTAACTGGATAATGTCAGGGCTCCTTCTGAGGCTGAAGAGATGTTTGTCAAGAGGGCAGAGTAATAGAATCACAGCTTCTCTATCCTGGGACTGGCTAGGAGATGGGGACCCTAAGTCACTGATGGGACAGAATTTGGCACAGAAAATGGGCAGGAAGTTATTACACTAAGAGCTGTGACAAGGATGGAATTAATGCTAAGGTTTCAGAAGGAGTCCTGATAGAATTTATCACAGGGTCTTCTCTGATGGTCCAGTGGTTAAGACTCCATGCTTCCAATGCAGGGGACCTGGGTTTGATCCCTAGTCAGAGAATTAGATCTCACATGCTGCAACTAAAAAGATCCCACATGCTGCACTTAAGACCTGGTGTGATCAAATAAACTTAAAAAAAGAGAGAAATCATTACAGATCTGAAATCCCAATCTCACTATCTGACTCTATGTGTTCATTCATCTGTGCCTTGGCCTGAGAACACTCGATCCCATACAAGAGGCGACCAGAGGATATCTGCCATCTTCTCATGGTACCATCTTCTCATGGAGTTGTCTTTCTTCCTCCTTCCTTGGGAGAGCCTCATTTCTCAGACTCCTACTAAGACCCTCTCATCTTTCCAATATTACAGCCTTTGGAGGACAGATGGATACTTTGGTCTTGGTCTTATTTAATCATCTTTACCCTTTAGACTTTCAACCATTTGATGATTTACATTCAGGAGAGTTCAGCATTTTAGGTTACTGCTTTGGATAGTTCCTACTGCTTTTTGTTATACACACACACACACACACACACACAGGTGTTCATCCTCTAAAAGCTTTCAATATAGTAGTTAAGAGAGAGTCCTCTGGGATGCAATAACCATTCAGTGGAAGAAGAAATAGTGTTTTCAACAAATGATGCTGGGACAATTGGATACTTACATGCAAAAGAATAAATTTGGACCTCTAGCTCACACCATATCAAGACCTAAATACATATAAAACCTAAAACTTTTAAACTCTTTGAACAAAACCAAAAAGCAAATCTTTATGTGCTTGGGTTGGGCAAAGCCTTCTTAGACACTATATCAAATGCACATGCAACAAAAGAAAATAATAGATAAATTGGACTTTCTGAAAACTAAAACTTTTGTGCTTCAAAGCACAGCATCAAGAAAGTAAAAAGAAAACCTACAGAAGAGAAAATATTTTCAAATCATTTATTCATAAGGGACTTGTATCCACAGTATGTATAAAGAACTCTTACAGCTCAACCCATTTTTTAAATGAGCAAAGCATTTGAATAGATATTTCCCCAAGGAAAAAATTATATACATGATCAATAAGCACATGAAAAGATGCTCAACACCATTTGTCTTTAGGGAAATGCAAACCAAAGCCACAGTAAGATGCCATTTCACATCTACTATGATGGCTATAATCAAAACAGTGGAAAATAATAAGTGTTAGTATATGCAGAAATTGTAATCATTATACATAGCTAGCAAAAATTTTAAATGGTTAAAAAATGTAAAATGGTACAGATACTTTGGAATTTGCAGTTCCTAAAAGAAACAAACAAACAAAAACAAACCACCAGCACATAGTCCACACCAGACGCTATGATTCCATCCCCAGGCACGCCCAAGAGAAAAGAAAACATGTCCACACGAACACCTGTACACAAATGTCAATAGCAACATGATCTGTATCAGCTTTCAAATGGAAACCAAAAGTCCATCAACTGGTGAATGGATAAACAAAAGTGGTATATCTATACAATGGAACATTACTTGGTCACAAAAAAGGAATGGGGGTACTGATACATGCTGAAACATGGATGAATTCTGAAAACATGCTAAGAGAAAAAAGCCAGTCATAAAAGGTCATATTTCATGATTTCATTTATATAAAATGTACAAAACAGGTAAATCCATTGAGACATAGTATAGATTAATAGAACCTGAAGGGCTGGGAGATGGAAGAAATTAGGAATCATCTGCTAATGAATACAGGGTTTCTTTGGGGGTGACAAAAATGTTCTGGAATTAGATAGTGATGATAGTCACAGAACTCTGTAAATGTATCTGAAAAACACTGAATTATGCACTAAAAGAGGGTTAATTGTATGGTATATGAATTGCATTTCTATAAAGCTATTTGGAAAAGAGAGAGGGGAGAAGTCTTTGGAGCCAGACTGCTTGAGTTCAAACCCTCGATCCTCTGATCACTCCCTGATGAATGATCATTTATCCCCTCTGTGCCTCACTTTCCTCCTGTGTAAAATGAAAATAATAGCAATACCAGCCTCATAGCATTGTGAGGGTTACATGAATCAAGGAAAAACTCCTGGCACAGAGCAAGCACTCCATAAAGTGTTAACTGCTATTATTATTATTATTGATATTCTATTATTACTGTTTTTGGGCCACACCATGCAGCATCTGGGATCTTAGTTCCTTGACCAGGGATTGAATCTGTGCCCCCTGCCATGGAAGTGCAGAGTCTTAACCACTGGGCAGCCAAGGAAGTCAATGTTGTTTTTATTATTAATGATCTATGCCCTTATGTATAATGATGCTGGTCATCTGTACATAAATCAAGAGCCAAAGAAGACTTGTGAGCAGGGAAGGCTTGGTTCAGAGAGATGTCCACAAGCAGAACCAAGGCTTGGAGATCTGAGTAGCTCCCATGTTGAAAGAACCACTCATGAAACTTATAGAGCACTTAGTACATCTAAATACACATAAATACAGAGTCTGGCTCCAGATTTTTGGCTGCAGTCCATTGAGAGTTATGAATCCCTCTTTGAACAATGGCAGCTATTATTAAAAATCTAGAGACTTTGAATTGGATGCTTTCTCCAGCCCAGACACTGATTCAGAGCTACAACATTCTAAATGGCGAGGCTAGAAATTGATGCTGCTTTTGAGCTGATTTATGGAGAGGTTTCTTGATCTGGGTCAAGTTCCTGCAACATTTGGAAAGTGACGACTATAGCATCATTATTTCCCCCAAATGACCAAAATTATAGCCGGTAACTTGAGGCCAGTAAATTTCCCTGCAGCAGATGTTAAACTCTTTTAAAAGATGATTAACAATGGGAGACTTGGGCTGTGTGGCAGAGCAACCAATGGGGTGGTGTGGCTGAAGTCAACGTGTGAGGTAAGAGGCACGTCCAGACCCCCACGGCGTGGTGGGGAGCCCAGGCTGGAGACTGTAAGAGCCCACAGGTTGTGATGTAAATCAAGCCTCTGGTCCTGGGTGGCTGGACATGCGGTGCTGTGACAAGAGACCTAGACTGGCTGTTGGGAGACCTGGGCTCGAGGCTTCCTTCTGCCAGCAGTGTGACTCAGGGCTGACTATTTCCCTTCTCTGGGATAGAGTTTCCCCTTGCTTTAAAATGAGAAGGGACCACATTCAGTGATCTCTAAGGCATTTCGTGAGTTTTAGACTGATTTGTTCAATTACTTAAGAAGAAAGCAAATAAATCACTTGTTAACTGCCTAAGAATCTGTGATTTTTTAAGATGAAGTGACTGCAAAAGAACCAAATGAGTTAGTTATACAATTATGATGATGCTTGTTTCACATCACCACTGCCAGAAACTATGGGAGTAAAAGTATGAGGATACTCACATGTATCCTCAGAAAGTATGAGTATAGTTACTCTTACTGCCAGTGAGTATGCCAGAAAGCATAGGGATGGGTTTCTCTGGTGGTCCTATAGTTAAGAATCTGCCTGCCAATGCAGGGGACACGGGTTCGATCCCTGGTCCGGGAAGATCCACATAATATGGAGCTATTAAGCCCATGTACCGCAACTACTGAAGCCCCCACACCTAGAGCTCCACAACAAGAGAAGCCTGCTCACTGCAACTACAGAAAGCCTGCGTGCAGCAACAAAGACCCAGAACAGCCCCCAAAGAAATAAATTTTTAAAAAAGGTATAAGGATGGATCCAAAGAGATTACTCTGGGATACCCAGACCAGGTTTCTGGGTTCAGACACAAATGTTTGCTGGCTGAGGACAAGGCTCCATCCAAGTTTCCTTGAGAAATGTTATGTAGCTTTTACTCATTTTTCCAGTAGATAAGTTCTCTACCTGTTCATCTCTCCTCCCCTTTCCTGAAGGTTCGTCATCTACCCAAGAGATTTGTGGATCAACTATTTGATATGTATACCCATGCGTATACACATTTGTTGGGAAGAGTTGAGTGGTCTAATGAACTTCTCCAATGAGGGCATCTTGAGACCCCCTTCTTCAGCATTCCCAGCTCTCTACCCATGCTTCCAGCTTGAGTCCACCAGGGAGTGAAAAGGAATTAACCCAATGGATAGAACCATTGAGACCCTTTAGAAAAGTTCCAGAGGGTCTTTGCTTTTTTATCCTTTTGTCTCTTCCCTCAGCACTAAGGGGGAAATGGCCCAGATCCTATACCTCATAGCATTTCAGCCACAGGGCTCTGGGGAGTAGACTTGAGTTGGTCCAAACTCCTTCTACTTAAGTGTTAAGGAAAGGGCTTTGTTTGACTGAAGCTTCTGAATAGCAAAAACACTTTTTTTTTTTCAATCTCAGGACTGAAAATCCCAACAGAATTTGTCAGCCCTGTCCCTGTCTCATAAGAGGACTTCTATAGAGAGGCAGCTTCAGAAGCAGCAAGGTCTTAGGCAGAAATCAGGTAGAAAGCCAATGTCTCTTTCTGAAATTCATCTCTTGTCTATTTTTCATATAACCTAGTCCAACAATGCTTTGTCATCTTCTCAACTACTTCTTGGCATTTTCTTTTCTTTTCTTTTTTTTTCATTTATTTTTATTAGTTGGAGGCTATTTACTTTACAATATTGTAGTGGTTTTTGCCATACACTGACATGAATCAGCCATGGATTTGCGTGTGTTCCCCATCCCATCCTTCTGGGTCTTCCCAGTGCACCAGCCCTGAGCACTTGTCTCATGCATCCAACCTGGGCTGGTGGTCTGTTTCACCCTTGATAGTAAACCTGTTTCAATGCTGTTCTCTCAGAACATCCCACCCTCGCCTTCTCCCACAGAGTCTAAAAGTCTGTTCTGTACATCTGTGTCTTTTTTTCTGTTTTGCATATAGGGTTATCATTACCATGTTTTAAAATTCCATATATATGCGTTAGTATACTGTATTGGTCTTTATCTTTCTGGCTTACTTCACTCTGTATAATGGGCTCCAGTTTCATCCATCTCATTAGAACTGATTCAAATGAATTCTTTTTAACGGCTGAGTAATATTCCATCGTGTATATGTACCATAGCTTCCTTATCCATTCATCTGCTGATGGGCATCTAGGTTGCTTCCATGTCCTGGCTATTATAAACAGTGCTGCGATGAACACTGGGGTACACGTGTCTCTTTCAGATCTAGTTTCCTTGGTGTGTATGCCCAGGAGTGGGATTGCTGGGTCATATGGCAGTTCTATTTCCAGTTTTTTAAGAAATCTCCACATTGTTCTCCATAGTGGCTATACTAGTTTGCATTCCCACCAACAGTGTAAGAGGGTTCCCTTTTCTCCACACCCTCTCCAGCATTTATTGCTTGTAGACTTTTGCATAGCAGCCATCCTGATTGGAGTGTAATGGTACCTCGTTGTGGTTTTGATTTGCATTTCTCTGATAATGAGTGATGTTGAGCATCTTTTCATGTGTTAGTTAGCCATCTGTATGTCTTCTTTGGAGAAATGTCTGTTTAGTTCTTTGGCCCATTTTTTGATTGGGTCATTTATTTTTCTGGAATTGAGCTGCAGGAGTTGCTTGTATATTTTTGAGATTAATCCTTTGTCTGTTGCTTCGTTTGCTATTATTTTCTCCCATTCTGAGGGCTGTCTTTTCACCTTGCTTACTGCTTCCTTTGTTTTGCAAAAGTTTTTAAGTTTCATTAGGTCCCATTTGTTTATTTTTGCTTTTATTTCCAATATTCTGGGAGGTGGGTCATAGAGGATCCTGCTGTGATTTATGTCAGAGAGAGTTTTGCCTATGTTCTCCTCTAGGAGTTTTATAGTTTCTGGTCTTACATTTAGATCTTTAATCCATTTTTAGTTTATTTTGTGTATGGTGTTAGAAGGTGTTCTAGTTTCATTCTTTTATAAATGGTTGACCAGTTTTCCCAGCACCATTTGTTAAAGAGGTTGTCTTTTTTCCATTGTATATCCTTGCCTCCTTTGTTGAAGATAAGGTGTCCATAGGTTCGTGGATTTATCTCTGGGCTTTCTATTCTGTTCCTTGATCTATATTTCTGTCTTTGTGCCAGTACCATACTGTCTTGATGACTGTGGCTTTGTAGTAGAGTCTGAAGTCAGGCAGGTTGATTCCTCCAGTTCCATTCTTCTTTCTCAAGATTGCTTTGGCTATTCGAGGTTTTTTGTACTTCTTGGCATTTTTGTAAATGGTAAAACTTTATGACAATCGTCAGTCACTAGACACAAGGAGTTCACTTTTTCTGTGGATCGTTGCCACTTCCAAAGGGCTACATATACAGTTGCTCTAGCTTTGCCCTGGGTTTGCTTTTGCGGCTGACTAATAAGGAGTGACTCTGGGGGGTGTGAAGTAGAGAGAGAGGGCGGGGCTCTGCTGATTGGCTGAAATCTGGCTGCTCTCTGACAGGCAAATATCCATCAGCCTCACACATTCAAAACAGCTCATTTTGGGGTGTCAGCTCCAGAAGGGAAATAAAGCTGTGCTTAATTTATCTTTTACATAGCGTAAAGAAGCTCTTAAAACTGTTCTAAGCACAGAGCCAAAAATGTCTGGTTCAATAGATTCTGCGCTTGTTCATTCCACAAAACACAATGTCTCTCTTTAAAAGAAGACAAAAATATAAAGGATACCTAGATCGTGTAGTCCGTGCAAACTGCCCTTTGTGAATGGTGTGGAGGGTGATGCCTGCGAAGGATGGACATTCCCCATCCCTGTGCTGGTAGAGCTGGGACAGGGTTTACTGAGGCCTGAGATCTTCAGTTGCCTTGTACACCTTACAAAGGGTGTAGCCTCTGATAGTGAATACAGCTGAGTCTTTATTAAACGGCCGAGTTACTCAGAGTTACTCAGTTACTCATAGAATTATGAACATAAATAATCACTTAAAGGAATTATTGAATTTGGGCTGAAGGAAAACTGATCCCAGGGTTTATTCTGGAAGCTGAGCTTTTAAAGAAAATGCAGACCATTTCTCTCAGAAGGGAGATGTCTATCATCTTGATTTCTAGCTACCTGAGGGTTTTATTACATTGAAGAGTTAGAATGGGTGGGAGTGGGTGGTTGTAGAACTAGAAACTTAGTTATGTCTACACCTGACTTTTGCCTGTGTTTCTAGTTCTACAACCACCCACTCCCACCCATTCTAACTCTTCAATGTAGCCTTAAAGATGTATGACAGGGGATTTCTCTTGTGGTCCAGCGGTTAAGACTTTGCCTTCAAATGCCGGGGGTGCAGTGTCGATCCCTGGACAGGGAACTAAGATCACACATGCCCTGTGGCCAAAAAATCAAAACATAAAGCAGAAACCATATTGTAACAAATTCAATAAAGACTTAAAAGTAAATGAGAAATGTGTTAGAATTATAGATCAATTTGCAGGGTAGGCTTACCGTAATAACATAAACAATAAAACAAACAAAAAAAGATGTATGATAAACTCAGCCTGCTCTGGCATGGCCCTACCCCTGCCATCCCATCCTTGGTTGCACTGGGGGGATGTAACATTCAGGAGAATTTACCAGCTGAATATACCACAGTGCCTACCTGAACTCCAAATACAGAAAAGAACTTCCTCCAGAGAAACTAAATAGGAAAGGGCCCTCATATTCCACTGGAGTCCTATATCTCTTAGACAATTTCTCCATCTTTTTTTCTTTCCTTCTGGAACTCTGATTAGAAATGTTAGTCCTCTTCATTCTTTTGTTGTTGTTGCACTGGGAGGCATGTGGGATCCTAGTTCCCTGACCAGAGCTGGAACCATGTCCCCGTGTATTGGAAGCATGGAGTCTTCCAGTATAGGGGCCACTAGGAAAGTCCCAGCCCTCTTCATTCTATCCTCCATGTGTCTTAATGGCCTCTGGTCCCCAAAGGTGTTCCTCTGGTCTAGACTCCTACGCAACTTCTACTTTATGCTAGAAGTGGAATACAGACATCATTTCTTTAGCCATTGCACGTTTTAGTCTTGACTCCCTAACTTGACTGCAAGTCCCTTGAGGACAGAAAACCCGTCTTATGTGCTGTTTGTATTCCCATGGCACTTGGCTCAGTGCTTGATACAGTAAGTGCTCAATAAATGCCTTGTTGGTACAGTCCCATTTGTTCATGCTCCCCAATTGTCCCTAGCCTGAACTTACACATGTGACCTCATGGGATCCAGATGGGAGCACTGGACCAGGGCACACCCATCCTTTCTCCATCAGCTCTTGGAGGGTACAGTACTTTGCTCCACTGGCCTCAACTGATTTTTTTTTTTTTTTTTAATTTGGCTGTGTCGGGTCTTAGTTGTGACACACAGGATATTCGATCTTTGTTGCAGCACGTGGGATGTTTGGTTGTGGCATGTGAACTCCAAGTTGCAGCATGGGCGTTCTAGTGTTCCTGACCAGGAATCGAACCTGGGCCCCCTGCACTGGGAGCATGGACTCAACCACTGGACCACCGGGGAAGTACCAGTTGACTTCCTTCGGATTGTACCTTTACCTTCACAGTCTCTGCAGCCCAGGGAACTTACCTCTGTCTTGGGAACTCAACCTCTAGCCTCCTCAAGCCAGCTCTGTTTGGCTGCTACCCAGAGTCTTAGAAATACGATCCCCAGGGCACACCTTAGAACTGTGAGCTGAGAGCTTCTTCTGAACAGCAAGTTAGGGTTTGACTCTCCTGGCTGTGAGACCCTGGGCTCAGAGCCTTAGTTTCTTTATTTGTAAAATGGGAAGGATGTGGCAAAAAATAATAGAGGTAATGAAGGTGAAAGCCCTTGTCAAGTGTTGGGTACAATTACTGTCTGCAAAGCAACATTAAATGATGGCTGTAACCATCAGACACAGGAAACAGAAGCTAGTATGTACCTCAGCTTTGGAAAAATAAGGTTAAACGGTATTGTTCAGTCTGTCTTTTAAAAGATTACCTTAAAAAACTCTATCAGTCTCACATTGATCAAAAAGTGTTGAAAGGAGAAAAACCAGATTTTTTTCTGAGCTGCAAAATAAAAAATTTTAAAAACAGAGAGAATTGAGTGGCCTATTTAAAACTGAGCAACTTGAACATATTTGAAGCCCCGTGTTCCCTTTAAATCACATTGCTCCCGAGTTAATAGGTAAGATTACAGTCAGGAAGAATAGAGTAACAGGAAATAAGGGAGAGGATTTAAAACATAAAAAGTGTCAGGCTTCAGAACTTCAAGAATGCTGAATTCCATCTCAGGTCCCAGCATCCTGCCCCCAAAGCCTTTGGTGAGGCCACTGCCTTTGCAAGGATCATCTTCTCTCACATGCTTGAAATCAAAGCCACATGCAAACCTTGCTGCTCCACCTCGTGCCCTCCTCCAGCTCCAAGAGCCAGTTCCCACTCACCTTGGGGGTGAAGACACCTGAATCTCAAAGCTTTTGTAAGAAGCAAGTTCATCCTTGGACACTCAGACACTCTCATGGCAGCAGAGATAAAAAGAGTGATGTCATTACAATGGATGCCCTTTGCTTTTTTTTTTTTAATGAGTCTTTGTTACTGACTTAGGCTCATTTCTTCCCAACCACCTAGTGCTCTGGGAGGTGAATAGGAGAGATTAAATTCCCATTTTATAGATGAGGAAACAGAGACTTGCTGAGTCCCAGTGCTGGTAAGTAACTGATGTGGAATGGCAGCTCAGGTTTCTGTCTCTTATTCTCCCGGGATTATTCGGAGTGCAGTTACAGCACCACCACCCCTAAAAAAAATGATCCTAAGAGCATTAAAAATGCCTGTAAGAGAAGCAGCTGCAAATCCCATTTCATTGATAGGAACACTGAGGCTCAGGACTTCCTTGGTGGTCCTGTGGTTAAGACTCTGCTCTTCCAAAGCAGGGGGCCTGGGTTCGATCCCTGGGCAGGGGACTAGAATCCACATGCTGCAACTAAGAGTTCGAATGCCACAACAAAGACCTGTGCAGCAAAATAGATATATAAGTAAATATTTTTAAAAAATGCCTGTAAGAGAACCACATGTATATCCCATTTCACTGATATGAACTGAGACCTAAGCACTTACTCATAGACCCACCCACAGAGAGTCGTTTTCAAATCTGGATTTTGTGACTTTTTTCCCACCCTCGAAATGGATTTAATGTTATGGATACCAATTCTTCTAAAAAGTAGAAACCCATGCTTGATATTTCTGTTAACTAGAAGAGTTAATTAGCAATTGAAATGGTAGCTTTCAGTCACTGAGTTCTCCCCATTCGACAAAGCCCTTTCGAATCTTTTGTCTTATTTGGTCCAGACACCCCAGTGCCGATGATGTCAACTAATCAGGACATCACCCGTCTTCATGGAAACTGGTGATCTATGGTGTTTTCTACAAACGCTCAGTTTCACAGACTGAGTGGATGGAAACAACAGGAATTTATTCTCTCATAGTTCTGGATACCAGAAGTCTGAACTCGTGTTGGTCGGGCACTCTCCTCCTCCCCCGAAAGCTCTAATGGGAGAGTCCTTCCTGGCTTCCTCCAGCTTCTGGGGGCTCCAGGCCCTCCTTGGCTGTGGCTGTGTCACTCCAGCCTCTGTCTCTGTCTTCCAAGGCCCCCTCTCTGTGTGTCTCTTAAAGATGCTTGTCATCGGCTTTAGAGTCCACTCTGATAATGCAGGATGGTCTCGAGATCCTTAACTTGATTTCATCTGCAAAGACCCATTTTCTATACAAATCCACATTCACAGATTCTGCGGATTGGCATGTAGGCACATCTTTCGGGAGCCACTATTCAGACCATAGGAGTGGTTTATGTGTGTTACACCATCCAATCCTCAAAGGGTGGTTATCCTGTGGGATAAGTAATAGCAGTGTCCTGGTTTTATAGACGAGGAAGCAGGCTGAGAAAGGTCTGTAAATGTCAGAGTTCTGTGGCCAGTCAGAGGCAGGGCTGGTATATGAAACCCAGCGGGTGACCCAGGCTCTGTGTGCTACTCAGCACCGCACAATTCTTTTTTAAAATTTATTTTCAATTGGAGGATAATTGCTTTTCAATATTGTGTTGGTTTCTGCCACACATCAACACGAATCAGCCATAGGTACACATATGTCCCCTCTCTCATGAACCTCCCTTTCACCTCCCACCCCATCCCACCTCCTCTAGGTTGTTACAGAGTCCGGACCGCCACGCGATTCTGCCTCTTTGTGATGTCTGCCAGAAAATCACTTCTGATAAAGAAACCAGGAATTTGGAAACTGTCCTTGGCAGGTGGTGATGGGAGGTGTCCTAGAAAGGAGAGACGATTTGGCCATGGAGGCAGGGCTCTGACAAAAGGGAGGACCAGGCCTGGGGGGCAGGGGGGATCATGCTTGTTCTGACTGTGTGTTTGTGTGTGTGTGTGTGTGTGTGTGTGTCGGTGGCTAGCTGGGCACACACTGCCCTCCGGAGCAGTGAGGTCTCACCCTGGCTTTGCGTGGGTTCCTGGCTTGATCTCCTCCCTGCCATCTGCCACAAGAGCAGGTGTGGATCCGTGGTACCCTAAGGAAGGGAGGGTGAGCCGCAGGGGTCACGTGGGGGCACAGAAGGAGGACAGCAGCCACGGGACGGGTGACCCCAGGAAAGGACACCTCCCAGGAGTCTCTGGATCTTGTGGGCAAAGCCACCCTCCCACGTTCACACGGGATGAGACTGGAGCCCTCCCCTAACGAGGGCCCGGTGGTTCAGGCCCCAGGAGGTTGGAGAAGGTCACCTGGAATGTGGAGGGGCCCCTCTCCTGCGTGGCTGAGTCGGGGTACCCCCCTCCTGGGAGTGTGGGGAGGACGTGCCCACAGGAGGGGAAGCAGCCCTTGCAGCTGGCCATCCTGGGGCTGCCGGCAGCTGCAGGGAGCCCGGGAGGATGCCGTTCTTCGCCCTTCTCTTTCCTCCTCCCCTGGGCTATTCTGGGAAGGAGAGGATGTGAGGACTGGAGCTGGGCGGGCGAGAGAACTGGCTTTGGTTTTCTCTGCTTCGTCTCCCTGAAGTGCTATCCTCCTGTTTTTCACCCTCACTGCCGTGTTGGCTTCCAAATGGGAAAGCGACCTTCCCAGAGAAAGGGGAGGACACCCCAAAGAAAGCCTCCCAGGTCCCTAAACCTCTACCAGCTCTTCTGGCTGGGTTCTCACTAAAGGCTGCAGGAGGTCACCTACAACGGGAGTTTTGTGGAAAAGAAAATAAGTTTTGTGATGGCCTCTCTCAGACCCCACGGTCCTCCGCACACACCAAGTGTTGAGGTATCCCTGATAGCTGGGCATCTGGTGCAGTTACCCTGGGAGCCGGGCTCAGTGGTAGCGGGGGAAGTCAGGGGCAAAGGTCAAAGAGACCCAGTGGCTGCGTCTCACTCTGGTCTTCCCGACGCTGTCCCTGCTGACCTGGATCCTGGGGCCACCTGTCTGTCCACGTGCCTGTCCTCTCTCGCAGTGTCTTATCCCAGATAGAGCAAGCTAAGAGGCTCACCTGGCCCCATGCTAAGGTGGGAATCTGGACTGCCGCCCCCTCCCTGCCCACCCCAGCAAGGCTGCCTGGCTGCTTTGTGGGAGGTGGGTGGAGGAAAAGCAGCTGATGAGTTGACATCCCGAGAGTTGGCAAATAGGGCAAAGATGAGATTTCTTTAGGTTTATCCAAAGGCTACAGCAACTCTGGAGAGCACATAGTCCAGGTGGGCTAACTGTGAGAAGGACAAAGGCTGGCTAACTGGACTGGAATGTTCCCGAGGGAGAAATAAGCCTTTTTTGTGCTAAGTCAATGAGACTTGGAGGTTTACTGTGTGGCTGCTAGAATTTATTGCCTTGTTGAATATAATAATTTACATAAAAATAGTCCTTTCAGTTACATAATATCACTTGCTTTTCAGAAAAACCCTAGGAAGTTTAGTTTCTATTCTTCCCATTTTACAGATAAGCAAACTGTAGCAGAGACCTGCCCAGTTCAGTTCAGTTCTGTAGCTCAATTGTGTCTGACTCTTTGTGACCCCATGAACCACAGCATGCCAGGCCTCCCTGTCCATCACCAACTCCCGGAGTCCACCCAAACCCATGTCCATCGAGTCGGTGATGCCAATCAACCATCTCATCCTCTGTCATCCCCTTCTCCTCCTGCCCTCAATCTTTCCCAGCATCAGGGTCTTTTCCAATGAGTCAGCTCTTCGCATCAGGTGGCCAAAGTATTGGAGTTTCAGCTTCAACACCAGTCCTCCCAATGAACACCCAGGACTGATCTCCTTTAGGATGGACTGATCTCCCTTAGGTTGGATCTCCTTGCAGTCCAAGGAACTCTCAAGAGTCTTCTCCAACACCACAGTTCAAAAGCATCAATTCTTCGGTCCTCAGCTTTCTTTATAGTCCAACTCTCACATCCATACTTGACCACTGGAAAAACCACAGCCTTGACTAGACGGACCTTTGTTGGCAAAGTAATGTCTCTGCTTTTTAATATGCTGTCTAGGTTGGTCATAACTTTTCTTCCAAGGAGTAAGCATCTTTTTATTTCATGGCTGCAATCACCATCTGCAGTGATTTTGCCCCAGGTAATAGAAAATAAGCAGATGGGACTGTTGAAAGTTAAGGGAACACATGGAGGGGGTGATAAGAGTGAAATGAAGAAGTTACCCACTTCTTAGAGATCTAGGTAGGGGGGGACAGGCTGATGGTGAGGTAGAATAAAGGAAAGAAAGGGGAGTTTCAAGGAGAATTTGGCTGCTTCATCCATAGCCTTAGCCTCATGGCCAACTTGGGACCTTTGGAAGGCAAGGGTGAGCCTTGGGAAAGACCCCAAGCACCAGGGAGGTAGGATCATAAAAGTGAGTCTCTGGGAACTCATATGCCTGGTTCTCCGGCTGGGAAGATGAGTGGCAACAAAACCATTGAGACTTTGCACAAAATGAAACATGGCAGAATGAAGTGTGCAATGAATGCACTACCCTGATGGTGCTCCCAGTTCTAACCCGGCTGTCATTGCTCAACCTGCTTTGGGGGCCCTCTTTGGGGTGTGCCTGTTTGCAGCCACATCCTTTATAGCAAAGCCGCGTAAGTACTGGTTCTGTTTTTCTCTTTCTGTACTGTTTTAAATTTATTTTTTAAATAGATTACATACATAGGGTTCAAACTGAAGGCTCAGTGGTCAAGAATCTGCCTGTGCAATGCAGGAGATATGGGAAGATGCTGGTTTGATCCCTCGGTTGGAAAGATCCCCTGGAGAAGGAAATGGCAACCCACTCCAGTATTCTTGCCTGGGAAATCCCGTGGACACAGAAGCCTGGTGGGCTACAGTCTGTGGGGTCACAAAGAGTTGCACATGACTGAGGGACAAAACAGCAAAATAGGGTTCAAACATTAAGAAGTATTTAAAGGTAGAGAATAATAAGACATCTTCCACCCATGACCCCACCCTTCGATCTGACAGGTCACCACTGTTGTTAGTTCATTATTGCCACTTAGAGTTTACTTTAGAAACTTGCAGGATACTTGAAATACGCATTATATTTATCCTTGCTTTTCTTGTGAATACTGTGACACTATGCCACATCCTGCTTTTTTTTTTTTTACTTCTTAAATCTTGGAAGCATTTCCCATTCAATAACAAAAAGCATAAAGATTGCTGTCTTTATTTTCAATAGATGTATATGTTATAAGAAGGCCACAGTTTGTTCAACTAGTTCCCTGCTGATACACATTTAGGTTGTTTCCAATCTTTTGCTGTTACAAATCATCATGCAATGAATATTTTCCACATATGTCATCTTGCAGGAATTCAAGTACACTTGGAGGGTAAATCCCCAAAAATGGAATTGCTGCATCAAAGGATATATACATTTTGTATTTTGACAGATACTAAATTGCCCTTTCTAGAGGTTTATTGTGAGAAATTTTATTCCCATCAGCTGTATGTGAGAGTGCCATTTTCTGCACAATTCTACCAACAGAACGATGTTCAAACTTTCAGACTTTGGTCATCCTGATAGGACAAAAGTGAAATGGTGTTGATTATAATACATTTCTTTTAACATGAGTGAGGTTTTACTGTATTTTCAAATGCTTAAGAGAGATTTGTAGCTCTTTAAAGAAATTTTTTTTTCTGTTTCAATCCTTTACTTATTTTTATACTGTGTTGTCTGTCTTTTTCTTAATAATTTGAAGGAGCTCTTGACTTATTAGAGACTAGCTGTTTATCAGTACCACTGGGGATGAAACCCACGTCTCCTGCGTTGGCAGGAGGATTCTTTACCACTGAGCCACCACAGAAGTTCAGTTTCTTCCTAGTCTGACTTAAAAACATTCTTCTTGCATAGAATCTGTTTTTGTATTTTTGCCACACAGAAGCTTTGATTTTTATATAATCCAATCACACTTTCTTTTTATAATATGGATATTCTAATAAAGTTAGAAAGGCCTTCTCTAACTCCCAGGTTTTTAAAGAATTCTCCTATGTCTTTTTCTCACCGTTTTATAGATGTATTATCTTATAAGTTTTGGATCAATTTTTAAATTTTCTAATTGAGGGAGTCCAGGTTGCCTTTTATCAAACTTACTAGCAAAATGTTCCACTGCCATTTATTGAATAATCTAGCTTCTTCACCAATGATTTGGAATACCACCTTTATCATAACAAATTCTATGTTATTTGGACCCACTTGTGATCTTTCTATTCTGTTCTATTGGTTTATCTATTTATGCACCAGTACCTCAGTCATTTGAAACACTGATTATGTTTTAACATCTGGTAGAGTAGAACCTTCTCATTTCTCTTCTTTTCAGCTATGTTCACCTGTTTATTTCTTCACATGAAATTTAGAATCATATAATTGGTTCAAAAGATACACATCAGCATTTTTTTGGGAAAGCATTAAATTAAAGCAGTAATTGAGGAGAGATTGACATTGCATTTTGATACTGAATCTTCCTCTCCAAGACTGTGCTGTGAGTTTCATTTGTTTGAGTCATCCTTTTGCCTCTTTCAGTTCTAGTCCTATTTACAGAGGGAAGGCCTTTAGGAGAGGAAAACATTTTCAAATCCACAAGTAGGTTTGATCTGTTCATCATGACAGCAATGGCTAAGGGCCTTGCTAGATCTCCATTCATCTTTCTCTGGGCCAAAGCTCACTGGCTTCTCCCTCATGTGGTGTTGGGTTGGGGTTTTGCGGGGAGAGAGGAGGGTCTGTCAGTAACAGATAGAAAAAAAAAACACAAGAGAGGGGGTGATGGAGGTGGGGAGAGAGACACCATCTGGGTATCCAGAACTGAAAGTCAGCAATGTCGGACAAAGATAGAAAGAAAGGGCAGGCGTGGGGGACTGCGGCTTACCGGTGATGTCTGCAGGAAGGTGGGGAGGAAGAGAAACTAGAAGGGCAGCAACAGCAAAGGATGGGTGAGGAGGGGGAGGAGGAGTGGGAGGAGGGGGCAGGAGAGGGGGGGAGGTAGGGGGAAGAGGAAAGGACATCTGGTCAGGAGCACATGTCTGTGAGGCTCTAAGTTCACCCCAACCCTTCCAGGACTGGGGTGGTGTCTTCATGTCAACATCTTTTCTTATATGCAGTAGATAACGTACATATAGAAAAGTGTATTGGACTTCCCTGGTGGTCTGGTGGTTAAGAATCCACCTAACAATGCAAGGGGCACAGGTTCAGTCCCTGGTCCAGGAAGATCCCACATGCAGTGGGGCAGGTAAGCCCATGAGCTTTAGCTATTGAAGCACAAGCCTAGAGCCTATGTTTTGCAACAAAGGAAGCCACTGCAACGAGAAGCCTGTGCGCCGCCATGAAGAGTAGCCCCCATCGCCACAACTAGAGAAAGCCCGTGCGCAGCAGTAAAGACCCAGCGCAGCCAGAAATAAATATGTAAATAAAATTTAAAAATTAACCTTTATAAAAAAAGGTTTAAAACATATATGTACTGTTTACTGAATGGATATGAAGTCAGCTTCCTTTCAGCTACCACCAGGTCAAGAAATGGAACATTTACCAGCATCCCAGAACCTCCCTTTATATGTGACCACTGTCCTGAATTTTTATGATCAGCAGACAACTGCTGTTATAATAAAGAAAAAAATGTTGAAAAATTCGAGACCAGGACTGAAATGTGCTAGAGACGGGACTGGAACCCAGTCTATGAAAGGATGCTGTTTCCAGGACTTTCTCCAGCTCCGTATCCCTCATGTGCTCCAAGCCTTGTCTCCCTTCCCCAGAGAGAGATATCTGAGAGCTCTCCCTATGTGGGTTCCATTCCAGGCCATTGAGCAGTGCCCCTGAGCCCAGACAACCCACCTGATCCCTGGAGGCGGGGACCACAAGTAGAGCTTTTGGCAAATTATCCGACCCAAAGGGCACAAGGTGAGATCTCTGGTGTTTGTGGGCAGAGCATTGGTGTGTGTGTGTATGTTAGTCATGCAGTCATGTCCGACTCTTTGCTACCCCATGGCGTAGAGCCCACCAGGTTCCTCTGTCTGTGGAATTCTCCAAGCAAGAATACTGGAGTGGGTTGCCATTTCCTTCTCCAAGAGCACTGGTAGTTCTGAAGTTTGATTGGTCCCGGGGAAGTAACTGGGAAATTGCTGAGGCTCAGTTTGAATCACTTCTGCCATAGGGAGCACGTGGGAGGGGGGTCACATGAGCAGCCAGTACCCCTGTACTCCTCTCATAGATCTATCTTGGGACTTTGTTTCTTGTTCAAAGAAAACCTTCCAAAGAGAAAGCATGGCTTGTAATCTACAAGGTGGTGACCTGGGAGTGGGAAATAGGTGCAGAAAACTCCTGGTTCACAATGCCTGGGGCCTGAAAAGACACTTTCGCGTTTTGGAGTTGGAGCATTTGCATCTGTGCTTGACCAGTCAGGAACAAAAAAGGATGGGGCCCTGCTGTTGGAGTCATAGGAACCTAGAAAGAGGTGCCAGGCCACGTAAGGTCAAGGCAACAGAGACAGACTGAGGATGCTGAGAGTGGAGGTGTCAGGGCAGGGAGGTAGTTCTGGAAGAAGAGTGTGCCCGGGGGGCAGCCTTCCTGTGTGTAGCTGGCATCATGGTGAAGGGCCTGGCCTCTTGGCCTAAAGAAACCACCAGGGACAAGGTTGGGGCCCCTACTCTCTCCCACGAGGACATTTAGAAAGGAACTCTCATTTCTTTTTAGGTAACGGAAGGACCAAAGTCATTCAGTTTCTTCATGTTTCCATGATGAATTGAACTGAGGACAGTCCGTGCCTATGTGGTGGTCTGTGAAAAATCTTTGTGGGGTTCTAAAAAGCACCCCCTCCCAGGCTCCTTAACGTCTCCCCATCACCCTTTCAAAATCTGAAAATGCCCACCCAAAGTGAAATCTTTGGCTTGGCAATGTTGCTGGAAAGCCGGTAATCAATCAATCCCGTGCTCAAAGCCACATTGCAATGAGGTCCACGTGACCACCGTGTTCAAAGCTTCGTCCAGTCACTGGAAACTTTCAGTTCCCCGTATCCTGCCCTATTTTATTTTTATGCACTTAACATATAATACCCTTTGCCTGTTTATTATTTTCTCTCTCCTCCTACCAGAATATACGCTCCAGGAAGGCAGAGGTTTTTGTCTACCATGTTCATGGATACCGCTGCAGCACCTCTGTTGAATAAGCTGAAGATCTAGAAACTGAGGATGCCGAAGTTGGGATGGAGCTTTTGTAATATTTTAATCCACAACACCTAACCTTTTTTTATGGGTTTCTCTGGTGGCTCAAACGGTAAAGACTGCCTGCAATGCAGGAGATCCAGCTTCGATCCCCGGGTTAGGAAGATCCCCTGGAGAAGGGAATGGCAACTCACTCTAGTTTCTTGCCTGGAAAACTTTATGGACAGAGGGGCCTGGTGGGCTACAGCCTGTGGGGATGCAAAGAGTCGGACATGACTGAGCAACTAACACACACACACACACACACAATCTTTTTTAAGTAGGAAGGTTTCTTTTAAGCTCAAAACATTTCATAGATACCTATATGACAGTAGCTATGCTTGAAAAGTACTTTTAAATGAATTTCTCTTTATTAATCTATAGACATTTGAGAAATTGTATGTTATATTCTCTATTTATACCCATTTATGTGACATACCAACATTACCTGACATATGGATTCACAAAGTGTTTGCAACAACTCCGAGGGCGCAAAGGGCCTATAACCCAGAGATAAGACACATGTTTACAGAGGGAAGGCCTTTGGGAGATGAAAACATCTCCAAATCCTTGGTAGGTTTGATCTGTTCAACATGACAGCAATAGCCAGGGCCAGGCTTGGTCTCCATTCATCTCCCTCTCTACCAAAGCTCACTGGCTTCTCCCTCATATGGTGCTGCATTGGGATTTGGGGGGAGAGGGGAGGGTCTGTCAGCAACAGATAAAGAGACCAGGGATGGGGTGGAGGTGGGGAGAGAGACACCATCTGGATATCCAGAACTGAAAGTCAGCTATCTTGGACTAAGCTAGGAAGAAAGGGGCAGGCATTGAAACTGTCAGAAACTATGAACAATTGAGCACTTACTGGTTCTTAAGCTATCAGAGAGCTAGACACCAAAGGTTTAGAAAGGCTGACAATTATGTTTTGAGTGGAGGGACTTAAGATGGGCCTGGGCTTTGGAGCTGTTGAGATTAGTTCAGATTTTTACTCTGACGAGGACATTTACGTGATCAGAGAGATACTTCTGTTTTTGCGTTTGGATCAGAGAGAGGAAATGTGATGGTGATTGTTAGGTGCCGAGTGGAATACCTGGGATGTCCAGATACTCAACAAATATTCCTTCTCCCTAAATGGTCTGAGGGAGGAGCAGTGTCCAGGGAGGCCCCCACTGAAGCAGGGATGAGGAGGTGCTGAACGATAGGCTGAGGGTGTCTTTTGCCGGGGAGATGGGGTGACCTTCAATGGGAACTGGGCTCTTGGGGTGGGGGTTGCAGGAGACAGTTTTTGCCTGGTTCTGGAAGTATCAACTTAGGGCAGAGAAGCCGAGTCCCTGGACACATTTGCAATGGGTGAGGGACGCGGCAGTCCCCACAAGTGGGAACCATGTGTGCCTTGCTGAGCAGCTGATGAGACTCAGGCCCCTAATTAGAGAGAGAGAGTCCTGTTTGAAGCCTCAAACTGAGACTCTAATTCTAATCAGTATTTTAATTCCAGTACATTTGGCAAAATAAAAACAGCTGTGAAGAGAGCCAGGGAAAAAAGACAAGCGAGCTCTCTTCCTTGCCTTTCAACCCTCCAGCTTTCGGAGTCATTTGGCCATTTGGGCTGTTTGCCTCTCCCCGCTTCTCTTCTAGACTTGCCAGGGAACACGATACCTGCCCTCAGGCCTGTGCTCCCATCCCTTGACCTCCAGGAAACCCTCCGGATCCCCGACTGGGGCCGGTCCTCTCACGTTGCTCTGTTCGAGTGTCTGTCATTTCAGATGGGCTCTGTGTCAGGCCCAGGCACACAGACATGAGCCACAGGGATGGCAGCAGGTTTATTTTCAAGAGCTTGGGCTGTGAGTGAGTCACAAACAAAACCAGAGAACGCGGCCTGTCGCCCCAGGGCACCACTTTCCAGCTACTGATGGGTTTGGCCTTGGTCCTCTCTGCTTTTGTGGGTCAGGCGAGAAGTGTCCACTTACATAGGATGTGATTTTAAAGAGCTCGGAGATGTCCAGCTACGCCTTGGCCTGAAATAGAAATTCTCCTCCTAGGAGACATGCCTTCAGGTCAAGAAGGTTCTTGTCGATTAGGGAACGAACTTATGGTTACGGGGGTGGGGGGAGAAGGGGAAAAATGGGGGAAGTGATAGGGAGTTGGGGATGGACATGTACACACTACTATAGAAAAATAAAAACATGACAAACAACAACCAAAAAAAGAAAAAAGAAGAAGAAAGAAGAAGGCTCCTGTCGAAAAGGAACAGCTGTTTTATCATGAGGAGGAAGCAACCTCTGAGCAGGCTTTTGTAATTTTGGAGGGGGAGGGCAGGTAAGACAGGACAGGAGCCTTTTGATATGCAGGCGAGCAGAGGAAAATCCCCGCGGCCAGTGGAGGAAGTTTCTACTGAGAGGAGCAGCTTGGGGACCTGGTAACTAGCAAAAGTATTTTGAGAATTACAGTACACTTTTGGAGGAGAAGGGGACGACATAGGATGAGATGTTTGGGTGGCATCACCGACTCAATGGACACGGGTTTTGGTGGACCTCGGGAGTTGGTGATGGACAGGGAGGTCTGGCGTGCTGCGGTTCATGGGGTCACAAATAGTCGGACACGACCAAGCGACTGAACTGATACTGCCTGAGAATTACAGAGAGGCAGTAAGTCCCGATTTCACCAGCTTCACTGTGTTGGTCGGCTGGTTGGATTCACGGCCATGCACTGGTCCAAAAGTTCATGGAGCTGATCCTTGATGACTCTGCCAAAGCTCTCCTATTGTTCTACTATGTTCTACCAGGGAAGTGAAAATCCCCCTTCCATCTCCCCCAGATTCAACCTTAACATCAGGACTTAATCCTTTCTCAAGGCTCCATGTCAGAGGGAGGGGTGATGACTTTGCCCCTTGACCATCCCTGAGGGGTAGGGGAAAAAGTAGGATGCTTGCCACTTGGGTGTGTTCTCAAGTGGGCAGAACCTGGTGGTCTACAGTCTATGGGGTCGCAAAAAGTCAATCACGACTGAGTGACTAACATTTCCACTTTTTCAAGTCAGTGAATCTGCAACCTGCTTTTGCTCTACCAGGGAAATGGGGCTTCCCTGGTTGCTTAGGTGGTCAAGAATCTGCTTGCAGTGCAGGAGACCTGGGTTCGATCCTTGGGTCGGGAAGATCCCCTGGAGAAGGGAATGGCAACCCACTCCAATATTCTTACCTGGAGAATTCCATGGACAGAGGAACTTGGAGGGCTACAGTCAGTCCATGGGGTTGCAAAGAGTCGGACATGACTGAGTGACTAACACACACCAGGGAAATTAATTCAACACAGAGAGCCTGAGCTGGCTCCTGCTTCTTTGGTGACAGGACCCTCTCAAAACCAGGGCTTCTGTGGTGGCTCAGCTGGTAAAGAATCTGCCTGCAATGAGGGAGACCTGGGTTCAATTCCTGGGTTGGGAAGATCCCCTGGAGAAGGGAACAGCCACCCACTCCAGTGTTCTGGCCTGGGTCGCAAAGAGTTGGACACGACTGAGAGACTTTCACTTCTCAAAACAAAGTGTGTACTTTTTCAGCTGCTAAGAGGGAAGTAAATCCATCAAGGGAAGAATATTTAAATATTCTCAGCATTTCTCCTGTGAAAAGTTCTGTGCCAGCCCTGAGGGAGATATAGGAGGAATAGTAGTTGTAGGTGGGCGGAGCAGGGGAGCACATTTCCTATTGTTTGCAGTGGTCCTGACATATACCTGTAGTTCTGATGTAATTTTACTTTTTTTCCTTTCTGTTTTAAGTTTCTGTATTTTGGGAAAACTGGTCACATAGCAGTAGATAACTAATATAGGAAATAAATGGGAAAAGGAGAAAAACATGTAACAGAATCTGATCTAATTATTTTTTTAAAAAGTGATTAATTAATTTCTTTGGCTGTGCAGGGTCTTCCTTGCTGCACACAGGCTTTCTCTAGTTGCAATGTGAGGGCTTCTCATTTCAGTGGCTTCTCTTGTTGTGGAGCATGGACTCTAGCGAGTGGACTTCAGTGATTATGGTGTACGGGCTTAATTGCTCCAAGGCATGTGGAATTTTCCCTGACCAGGGATCGAACCCATGTCTCCTGCATTGGCAGGTGAATTTTTAACTGCTGGACCACCAGGGGAGTCCTGATGTCATTCTTATTAGCTCCTCCTTTTAACCTCAGAGGCTCCCTGGCTTGGACCATATATTGTATGTTCATCTGTAGTATGAACATGCTGCTGGGAGCTCATAATCTAGTGAGCTCGTGTTACTGGAATGAGTGAACTGAGATAAAGCTGGACTGTGGGTGGGGAGTGGCTTACTGGGATCCATGTGTGTCCAAAGAGGGAACCGGCATTCTGCCTTCATTAGTTACTCAGATTCCCAGAGGACCTCCAGGTGGCCTGGCTGCAGGGCTTCCTAAGGATCTATTCCATGTTGGTAGCACCCTCTGGAGACATCTCTAGCATCTGTGGTGTGAAGGGTACCCCCTACAGTTGTGCATCACAGTGCCCTGGGTCTTGGGTTTGGGAGACGCTGAGAGGTCATCGTCTTGTTCCAGCTGTTCACTCTCCTCTGGGAGCCTGCCCTGCGCATCTTCACACATCACCACACAAGTTCGTGCAACAGAGCAGTTTTCCATTAACTGTGGGTTGAATAGAGCCGTATTTAACCCCTAACACGAGTCCTTGAAAGACCTTCGTGGTCTGACCCAGTGGTTCTCAACCATGGCTGGGGAGACATTAAGGTGATTCCTGTGCCTTTTAAATTTATATTGAATTATATTAGCTGTTTATATATTATGACTATTAACACACTATTGATCATATCATTGGCTGATGTGATATCTATCTATCTCTATCATCTATCTATCTATTGGTCTATCTACAATGGAATACTTCATGCTCAGATGCTCAGTTGTGTCTGACTCTTTGAGATCCCATGGACTGTAGCCTGCCAGGCTCCCCTGTCCATGGAACTTTCCAGAAAAGAATACTGGAGTAAGTTGCCATTTCCTATTCCAGGTGAAATTCTTGGTCCAGGAATTGAACCCACATCTCTTTCATCAACTGCATTGGCAGGTGAATTCTTTACCACTACACCACCTGGGCAGCCTGACAGTGGAATACTACTCAGCCATAAAAAAGGAAGGAAATCCTGCCATTTGAACTCAAGCAGGCAGGCTCCAGAACCCATGCTTTGCTTCTGTACAAAGATAGAGTTTATATCAAGGCTAGAAAAGAACTGTACAACGTGGGACATGGACACAGTTTGCCGTGGAGTCCCTGTCTTCTCCCCCACAGCTGTCCCTTTCTCTATGTGATGGTCCAGAGACCCAGAACTCTTCAACTTCTCCATATTCCCACTCCTTGGCTCTGATGTGGCTGGTGTGGTTACAGGCACTCTCAATACATCTTCTCATCAAATCCTCCTGGCAACTCGTGAAGGTGACCATCCTCTCTCTCAATTTACAGATGAAAAACAGCACTTTTGGGGTCATGCAATATGGCTTTATTTTCCTCAATGGTCATGTTTTCTGGTGGGGGGTGGTGGCAAATGATGTTCCATGTCAGAGAGCAGTGTGAGCAGAAACTCGGAGGCATCACAGCCCTTTGGGGCATCTGCAAGTGTTACGAGGCTGGCGTGTGGTCAGAGGAGACCTCGGGGAGAGACATGGCCCAGCCTGTCCTCACTTTGCTCAGTTCAAGCCCAGAAGGCTGTGGCGACCCTGCTGGTCTTTGTACCAGCTTCCCAATACTACCTCATGTACCTGTCCTGCTTACACAGTCTTCCCATTTACCTCTGGGTCTGCATTCAGAGGGGGTTAGGGAGGCTAGTGGGCCTGTGAGTGGCGATGGGGGTTTTCTAGGCCTGAATTTCCAGCCCCTCCTCTGGGCTACAGTGAGATGTCACGCAATCTCTACTGACACTGTGTCACTAGAGGTGAGGGTGTGACGGTACCTCTGTGTGGTGAGGAGGCGGCTCTTGGGAGGGGTTGTTAGATCCAGGTACCTTCTAGGAGGGGGTTGGGCTACCTGGGGGCAGCATGGAGGTGCTCGGAGACACACAGAGGCAGAAAATGGAGTAGTAGGTTGTCTCTAAAGGGGAGGAGGTTGGTAGAAAATGCAAGTGATCACGGCTCCCTCCTCACTCCTACTCTAAAGGTCCTTAAGTTGAGTGCGGCTAACCAGCCAGGCCATCCTTGCTAGCTCCTGTTTTTTTTCATTCTTTGTTTGTTTTTAGTGTATTTTTATTTATTTATTTGGCTGTGCCAGGTCTTAGACGTAGCACATGGGATCTTCGATCTTGTTGTGTCACACAGATTCTTTAGTTGCAGCATGTGGGATCTAGTTCTCTGATCAAGGATCAAACCCAGGCCCCCTGCATTGGGAGCACAGAGTCTTAGCCATCAGGGAAGTCCCTCTAGCTTCTCTTTGAACTCACTTCTGTGGTTTCCTGCCTGGCTCTCTAGGGAGAATCCACATGATCATTATGAGGGCTCTTACCTTCTGATTCTCTGAGAATCTTTGCCTCAGTGAAGCAGAATCTCATAATCCAAAGACCCAAAATTTCCAGTCAATTTCTGATTGCCTGATCTCTGCTCTGAGGTGGAATACCTATGGCTTTCATTATTTCCAAAATGTCCACATTCTTCCTCCATCTTTCCTAAAGAACATGAGAGTCACAGGTGGTGGCTCCAGTCCTTGCGTCTTGGCTGGGCAAAGCTTTCATCCTCGATTCAGAGGGACCCTGGGGTAGCCACTCCTCATCCCAGAATTTCCAAGAAGTCTCAATTTCAAACAGTCTGCTGTGTTGGGAGGCCACATGTCAGGCCAGGGCCAGATGAATGTGTCCTGATTTTTGTTTCAGAAAATATGCTCAGGATAACTGGGGAGAGAGAAATTGGAAAGGACAGTAGTTGGAGCCCAGTCCTGGGCATGAGGTGGAAACCGCAGAGAGGTTGCATTTCAGTTTGCTTAAGCAATGGTAGCTATCACAGCCTATCAGGGTGGAGGGGCCGTCAACGTCAAGGTCGTCTGGTTCAGCCTCGGTCTTTCCATAAACATGTCCTGTTGGCTTTGAGCACGGCTGAAAGTCAGGCAGAGGCAAAATTACATGCTGGCTCTGCTACCTCCTAACTGTGACCTTGGACAGGACACTTAACTTCCAGGTCCACAGTGTGTAAACCTAGAAGGATAACAACACCTATGCTGCAGGGATAAACAAACAAAGGAATGGAAATGGGTTAGCCCAGCACCATCTTCCTCCTCCTCTTCCTCACTGTGTGCCCAGCACTGTGGAGACACCCGAGTGAACAGGATGTGCGGTAATCACTGCTCATTGCCTGCTCTTTATCCACCTTTTCTCCCCTTTCCCCTTCTCTCCTTCCCAGTCCTCACCCTCCCTCCCTCTCTTTCTTCCTTCCATAATGGACCCTGGTTTATTCAGGGTGGCAAAGTATCCCTCTAAAGACCACTGTGTTTCAATTTTTTAATTGATTGACGGAGCTGGTCATGTGACATGTAGGTGGAAGTCAGTGGGTGGGATCTAACAAGATTCCTTAAAAGGAGATGATGGAGTAGCCACCGGTGATGATGATGATGTGACAAGCATGATGACAAAAGCCACATGCTAAAGCAGAGCAGGAGGAGGGAGAAGGATTTGGGCCCTTACCAGCAGAGCTGGACAAGTAGGAACCATTTGTCAAACCTGGCCTGCCATCTGTTTTTGTCAATAAAGCTTTATTAAAACACAGCCATGCCCATTCCTTTTTATATTATCTGTGGCTGCTTTCACATTACAATGCAGGATGGAATAATGGTGCCAGAGGCTGTGTGACTGGCAGAGCCTAAGCTATTTATGGTCTGATGTTTTCAGAAAAAGTTCGCCATCCTCTTTTTAATGGCACTAATGCATCTTGAGCCAATTCTGGACTGTTTATCTCCAAGTGTCTTAGTGATGGCAATATAAATCCTTGCATAAATCATTTAATTTAGGGGGTATTTTGCTTTCTGACTCTCAGATGAAATAGGAAAAAGTGTACTGCCAGCCCACAGGATTGCTTTCAGGTCTGCCAAGATGTTGAGAACTTCTGCTACAAGATTCAGGACAAGTGTATCTGTGAGGATACAAGTAACAGAACGGTGGCAAGTAACAGAAACCCCCTCTAACTGATCAAAGCAGAAAGGATATTTTTAGACAGACTAGGAAGGGTTTGAGAACTAGTGTGAAAGAGGGCAGGCACCAGGCAGTTCAGGTTCAGGGCCGGGGTAGAGTGATTGATGGAGCTATTGGCTGTGGCAGGGAAGCACCACGGTTAATGGTCCCTTTGCATAGCTCCATGGGAGAAAAGTTCATTTCCCAAAAAGGAATTAGGATGCTACTGGAATGCCAAACCAGTGAGGGGCCAGCACGGGGAGGATAATCTCTGCCCCCCAAACCACCCTGTCATCCTTATGCAGAGCCAGCTGGTTCCCTCTTCCCTCCTCTCCCACGGTCATAAAACCTCCAGTTTCTCAGCAGGTTGCATGGCCACCCAGATTAAGGATGAATTTCCCAGTTTCTTTTGTAGCCAGAAGAGGCCAAAGACTATGTTGTTGACTCCGGGATGAGAGTGAAGGTGATGTGTTCAGCTTCTGGGATGTGAACTGAAAGGCTGTGCCCTTCCCCCTTCCTGCAGCTGTTAATGTGGATTTGCTTCTCCATCTTGGACCACAGGGTCAAGAGCCTCAACCTTGGGGAGGCAGTGCATCAAGAAACCTGGATCCATGATGTCATGGAGCCTTCAAACCAGTCCTGGACCACTCGCCTCCAGAAAGCATTCACCATAACAGACAGACACTTCTCTCTTGTTTCAGCCACTGTTAGTTTTGGTCTCTGTTATCACTGAACATTGACTTCCAGGAAACTATTACTCAGACTGAGCTGAGTGATGAGTTTTGGGAGCTTCCATCCAGTAGATCTCCCCTTGGGAATGTACACGTTTCTAAGTTCTCTTCCAAAAGACAGTCCATCAAGTATTTCCCAACAACCCCAATCCCCACCACACCACTATCTTTTCAGCCCTAGTTTCTCCGCTGTTATCTTAGGACACATCAGTCTCCTTTGAAAGCACTCTGCTTGTCTTCACATTCCATATGCCTCATACCACATAAATGCAAGTCAAGCAGGGAGGATCCAGGGAGGCTGCCACCTACCCCACTTTAGATTCTCCACTTCAGTTTCCCAGCCAGCTTTTATAAATTGTCAGTGAATCAACATGTACCCTGAAAGCTATCATTTAAAAAAACTTTTTATTTTGTATTGGATTATAGCTGATTAAAAGAGTTTTAATAGTTTCAGGAGGGCAGTGAAGGGACTCAGCCATACAAATACATGTATCCATTATCCCTCAAACTCCCCTCCCATCCATGCTGCCACATAATATTGAGCAATGTTCCTTATGCTATGCAGTAGGTCCTTGTTGGTTAATCCATTTTAAATACAAAAAGCTATCATTTTAATCTTTCCTTTAGCCCCAGTAAAAACCATAGTATAGTGTTGGTTTTCTATGGATGCTGTAACAAATTACTAGAACATGTGACAACACAAATCTATGCTTCTACGGGTCTGGAGGTCTGAAATATGACCTAGGTCTCACTGGGCTAAGATGAAGGTGACAGACAGCAAGACTGCATCCTGGAGGCTCCAGGGGAAAATCTATTACTTGCCCCTTCCAATTTTGGCCACGTATCTTGCTGCCCGTATTCCTTGGCTCGTGGTCCTCTTCTTCCATCTTTAAAGCCAGTGACATTGGGCCAAGTCTTTTCATGCTGCCATTTCTCTGGTTATGACCCTTCTGCCTCTCTCTTCCACCTTGAAGGACCCTTGTGATCACATAAGGAGCTAATCCAGGAAAATCTTCCCATTTTAAGGTTAACTGATTAGCAACCTTGATTCTCTCTGAAACCTTCACTTCTTTCTACCATGTAGCATAACACGTTCATAGGTCCCAAGGATGTCTTTGGGGGCGGGGGTCATTATTTTGCCTACTGTGCATATTGATGGTGGTGACTATGGCAACCACTTGTAGAAGCTTTCTGCATGCCAGGTGCAGAGATAAACACTTGACATGAAGTGTCTTATTTAATCCCACACCACTTTGGTAGGTAGACTTCTAAGATGGCCCCAGAGATCTGCCTCCTTGTGCACACATCCTACATCCCTCTTCTATTTATTTGGCTGTGCTGGGTCTTAGTTGCAGCATTAGGGATCTTCACTGTTGAATGTGGAATCTTGTTCCCTGATCAGGGATTGAACCCAGGCCCCCAGCACTGGGGGTGCAGAGTCTTAGCCACTGGCCCACCAGGGAAGTCCCTCCCTCTTCTTAACTGTGGGCAGAACTGTGAACACGACAGAATGTTAGTCCTGTGATTAGGTTACATAATAAGGCAAAAGGGATGGGCTTGCTGATGCCATGACATGCCAGGTTATATAAAGACTTTGACAGGGAGAGAGTCTCTCCTGCTGGCCTTGAAGCAGTGAGCTGCCATGTTGAGAAGGGCCAGCAGGGGAGGCGACATTGGCAAGAAGCTGATGGCAACTTCCAGGAGCCAAGAGCAGTCAGGCCTGAGAGCCAGCAAGAATACAGGGACCTCAGCACATAGCTGCTGGGCGCTGGGTCTGCCAACTCCTGAATGAGCTTGGAAGAACATTCTTCCTCAGAACCTCCCAAGGAGAACTCAGACTGGCCAACACCTTGATTTCAGTCTTGAGACTCCCTGAGCAGAGGACCCTGCCTGGATCCTGAACTACAGAGACTGTGAGATAAGGAGTGTCTGTTGGAGGCCACTGTTTGTGGCCATTCCTTATGCACTGATATAGAATGAATACTTCTCAGTTGGAGAGAACCAAAGCTCAGAGATAGTTGGATGGCAGCATCGACTCAATGGACATGAGTCTGAGCAGACTCCAGGAGATGGTGAAAGACAGGGAAGCCTGGCGTGCTGCAGTCCATGGAGCCGCAAAGAGTAGGACACAACTGAGTGACGGAACAGCAACAACAAAGCTCGGAGAATTTAAGGAATTGTTGAGGTCAGAGTGCTAATAAGATGCAGCGCTGGTATTCAAACTAAGGTCTATCCCCAAATCTGAATGTTTAACTTCTGCTGCTTCCCAACAGACAAACATGAGCAATAGTTTTGGGGTTTTTTATTGTTTGTTTTTTCAGCTCTGTAGGGCATGTGGGATCTTAGTTCCATGACCAAGGGATAGAACCTCTACCCCCTACAATGGAATCACTGGACCACCGGGGAAGTCCCAAGTGGTTTTCAAAATTTTTTTTTAATTCTAAAATTTAATTGTTAAGCTCTTCACTCGTGCCTGATAGAAACAATTTCTTTTCTGGCTTTTGGGAATGAAAATAACGACTTTTTAAAAATTTCTGTAATGAGATAGTGCACCCATTCTGTCCCACTTGAGCATTTCTGAGCTTTCTGCTGGGCTTCCCATTGTAAAGTGATTCTCTTGTTTTGAACACCGTGGCACCAACATTTAAATTCTGAAACAAGCTGGATGTGTGGCCAGATTTAGGGCAGAAACTTTCATTCTTTCAACCAAACTTCAAATTGACAAAGCTACAAAGCCACGCCAGTGAGTTCACTCAGTAAGTCCACACAGTAGGCAAGCCAATGTCTTGATCTAGACTTAGAGAAATATTGACACTGCACAGAAGGACATGACAGATGTGGGTCCTTTGGAAGCAGCCAGACACAAATCACTTGAAAAATGTTATTGAATTTTCAGTAATTTTTCATTGGGAGGAATTTTCTCTACCACAGATGGGAAAAACATGACCACTATCAACAACTTCTATGTTAAAAAGAGGCCCTCCTGTTTGAAAGTTGGGACTCCTACTTCTCAGGGGTGGGGGTCGTGGAAGCCCACCTCTGCCCCCACAGCCAACAACTGATCAGAAAAATACAGGTGTTCTGTTGTCCTGGATTCTTTGCTCTGTGGCCTTTATCTTTCCTCTTTGCAAGGTGCTCCCATTAGCCCTTCTGATATCAATACCACCTCACAGTTTTCTAGAAGGGAGGTTTGAATGAAGTCATTGGGTCCTCTTGAGTGATATGTGGGTTACCTGTTGGGGTGATTGGGAAGCTTGTGAGAGAGCAAAGCTTCCCAGTTGATGGCTGTTAAGCCCCGTTAGGCACATGGTAAGTGCTTGGTAACCCCCAACCTGGCTTTCCAAGTGAGTCAGAGGTAAAGAATCTGCCTGCTATGCAAGAGATGCAGGTTTGATCTCTGGGTCAGGAAGATCCCCGGGAGGAGGGAATGGTAACCCACTCCAATGTTCTTGGGATTACTCCTGGGAAATCCCATGGACAGAGGAGCCTGGCACGTACAGTCTGCAGAGTCAGAAAGAGTTGGACATGACTGAAGCGACTGAGCATGTAGGCAGGCATGCACAACCCCCAATCCAGGGAGTGACTTAAGATGGATAACCCATCTGAAGCACAATAGGCCTGGTCTTTCCCCTACAATGACTTGCTCCTTTAGAGCTTGGAGGCACTAAAGATAATTAAGGGACCCACCCCAGCTGACTCTCTTTAAGTTCCTCTGTTTAGAAATACCACGTTTGTGGCTTCAAATATATCAAGAGAACCTGAAAGATAGGCAATTTGGCCAGGTTTCAAACCCACTTAAAACTCTGGCTCTAAATTTAGCTGTGATCTGGAAACTTGAGTTTCAAGTTCCCCTTATGTTGGGCAAAGGTTGAATTTCAAGCTATTGAGCATTTTATCTGTCCTCATCTTTTTGACGTGCCTAAACTTCTTGCTCCCTTTTCCAAACTGGTCCCCCGGCTGTTGCATCTTTCATTCGGCCATTGCTGTGACTTCTCTCGAATTCTTGCCCGTTTGTCATGACTCAGACCTTGTACTGTGTGTCACACACAGTCACGCTTGTAGTGTCTGTCACTGAGTGTGTCACTCAGCCTTGCCTCCTTGGCCAGGCGGCAGACCCCTGTGGGCAGGAGCTGTCCTCAAGCCTGTTTCTTTTCCCTCAGTGAAGCTTGCCCAGGGTCCAGCCCATCAGGGTCCCAGTTAAGGCTGGAGAGTTGTCCTGTTGTAAAACTAGACACTTGGAGAAGGTGTGCTTCAACCAGATTTCCAGAACCTTGGTTTTCTGATTTGGTTAGTTAAATCATTGAAAGTAAACAAGTACATAAGCAGTGCCAAGTTCTGGAGAATAGTGGTTTGAATGAAGAAGAAGTTTACACAATCTAACACAAGTTTGTTGGAAACCAAGCCAAAATGCAATCCGTTCAAAAAAGCCTTCCCTCAGTCCTGCCATGCCAGGACTGACTGACCTGTTTGTCTCCATTTTGTGGGAGGTAAGGGACTTATAGGTTAGAATTTGGCACATGGGCAGGTCTAGGGTTCAGTTCACATGTACTTTATCCACCTTTAATCAGCTTTTAATTTATTTATTTGGCTGCTTCAGGTCTTAGATGCAGCACGCATGTAATCTTTGGTTTTCGCTGCAGTGGGATGTGTAGTTGTGGCATGTGAACTCTTAGTGGAGTTGCAGCATGTGGGATCTAGTTTCCTGACCAGGGATTGAACCCGGGCCCCCTGCATTTGGAGCATGGAGTCTTAGCCCCTGGACCACCAGGGTCACCTTCTTTACTCTGCTTTTTGAAGACCGAGGGGGTATGAGTTTCCTATGGTTGCCATCACAAAGCACCACAAAGTGGGTGGTGGGGCAGGGGGTGCTTTAACAACAGAAACGTATTGTCTCCCAGTCCTGAGGCTGGAGTGGATCAAGGTGCCTGCAAGGTGGGCTACTTCCGAGGGCTGGGTGGCACCATCTGTCCCCTGCCTCTCCCCTCGCTACTGGTGGTTTTCTGGTGATCACTGGTGTTTCTTGGCTTGCAGAGTGCTGCCTTCATCTTCACATGTGTCCTCCTTGTCTGTGTCCACATTTCCCCCTTTTCATAAAGACACTAGTCGTATTCAATTAGAGGTTCATCTTAGCCTAGTACGAGCCCATCTTAACTGATCATGTTCATGGGAAGCCTGTTTCCAAATAACGCCACATTCTGAGGTACCCTTGCCATCACAGGAGCACTACTTGGAGCCCCATTTGCGTGTGTCCTCTGATCTAGCTCAGAGGAGTAAGGTCTGAGTTCAGAATGCAGCTTTGCCATTACCAGCTGGAAGCCCCAGTGACCTCTTCCTTTTTGAGCTTTGGTTTCTTCATCATTTGTAACGGAGCAAACCCAAGAGCAGAGCCTGGCACCCAAAAGATCCTTGAAAAATTGTGACAGTTATTAGCATTTTTTACTTATGAGTGAGGTGTGGAGAGAGGGAGAAAGGTGTGGAACTATGACCTGTCTGCTGACTTCTGGAGCTCAACATGAGACACTCCCCAGGTGGGATTACAGACTGTCTAATAAACACCATGTCTTTTGGTCTGTCCTCATGGCAACTGTGGTGCTAGCAAAGACTCTGGAGAGTCCCTTGAACAGCAAGGAGATCAAACCAGTCAATCTTAAAGGAAATCAACTTTGAGTATTCATTGAAAGGACTGATGCTGAAGCTGATGCTCCAATAATTTGGCCACCTGATGTGAAGAGTTGACTCACTGCAAAGACCCTAATGCTGGGAAAGATTGAAGGCAGGAGAAGGTGGTGATAGAGAATCAGGTGGTTAGATGGCAACATCAAGTCAATGGATGTGAGTTTGAGCACACCCTAGGAGACAATGAAGGACAGGGAAGGCTGGCATGCTGCAGTCCATGGGGTTGCAAAGAATTGGACAAAACTGAGCAACAACAACATAGCAACCTTGGAGCTGTGATTCTTGGAAACTGGATCCCTCTGAGAAGCTGATTGAAGCTGTGGACTCTCTTGCCCAAACAGCATATATGCACGGACTGCATAAATGTAAAGATGATTTCAGAGGGTTTATGGCTCCTCTTCAGCTCATCTGTGGAGGCTAAGAACCCTCACTCGAGAGGCAGCAACCTTAGAAATATCTTTGTTCATTTAGTAAACATTTGCTGTGTGGTTGTTACATGCTGGCTTCTGTGGGAGGGGAGACAGGGAAAGGGCAGGCAGGAGATCTTTCCCCAAGTTGCTCACGGGCATCTAGAACCATAATAAGAAGTAGAAATGATTCACCCTTTGGGGAGAAGTGCAGCTATACTTATGTGAGAGTTCAGAGCACAGAAATCGTTTCCAGCATGGGGGTGTGTAAAATAAACAAGTGTGTTCAGTGATGGGAAGGATATTGCATTGGAAAGTGAAAGAAGAATAAGAGGTTGACCTCAAATGATATGTTGGCTTTCCCAAGGTACACCCTCTGACAGTTCACACTAGGGCACATGTGCTGTTTGCTTTCACCTTGGTGTAACGAGTTGGCAGATTCTCTCTGATGGGAAGCCAGATACAATTCATGTTGGTTCTTTTCATATAGTCTTCTAACTCAATATCACCTCCATAACTGAAAGCATGGGTCGTCTTCTTGCACAAAACACACAGGACATTGAAGTTCCTTCTGTCTTCAGGCTTCACCTCTATTAGGAGGGAGTGTCTCACCAGCCCCTCCTCTCCTCAGGGTCAATGCCACGGAGGAGCAGAGAGTTCAGCTTTCTGTCCCCATCGTAATCAAAGGTCTCAGATGCCCTTAGATGGCTTGGACCTGGGAAGGGCACTAATCCCAGTAGCTGACAATCACCTTCCATTTCTCTCTACCCAGAGAGAGTTTTCTTCCTACCCTGACTTCCTCTCTTCTTTATCCACATCCCACGAGTGGCCCAGAGCTGGAACTTCTCAGGGTCAGAGATCATTCTGACATGCTGGGTTCCCGGAGGCCCATTCTGGTCTGGGTTTTACAGGGTAGTCATTGGCAAGATCCATATCTCAAGCCATCTCAGAGGGAAAGGGCAGGAGGATGTGGCCAGGGAACCCACTCAATAGGGAATTTGGAGACGAACACAGCAGCAGCAAGCCAGTTTTAAAGAGAAACTATAGTGTTAGGTTCCCACTGTCAAAATGAGTTTGGGGCAGCAAAAAGTTAAGACAATGAGTTCTGCTTCGGGCTTGGCCACAGATTTACAATGGGACCCTGGATAGGTCAATTCCCTTCTCTGGGACTCAATTTCCTTATGTGTAAAATTAACCAGATGATGGCTAAGGTACCTTTCAGAGTTAAAACATTACGATGCTATGAAAAGGATTTTATTTTAAATTAACTACGACTCTAAGGAAAAGACTCAAAGTCTCCCTTCCCCAGGCACACTCAGTTATTCTCTCACTAAAATTGATCTCTCCCATGTCCCACTCCTGAACATGATGCTCATTAGAAAACTGATTTAATGGCTCAAGCAGGCTTCCTGGATCCTATTTCTGTTTTAATGGAGGCCTTGGATATCATTACCCAAGGTCCCTTCAGTAACTGGGGTTGTGTAATTGAGTTGCAGGCAGGCTTCTGGGTCACAGAACTGTCCCCTCTTCTCCCTCCTTTTTTGCTCCTTCTTTCCTTTCAGCGGACCTTGAATTGAACGCTTCCTTTGCAGAAAGCCCCCGTGTTATGCCTGGGCTTCCCAGCTGGCTCTAGTGGTAAAGAACCTGCCTACCAATGCAGGTGATGGCATAAGAGATGTGGGTTAGATCCCTGGGTTGGGAAGATCCCCTGGAGGAAGGCATGGCAACCTACTCCAGTATTCTTGCCTGGAGAATCCCGTGGACAGAGGAGCCTGGAGGGCCACAGTCCATAGGGTCGCAAAGAGTCGGACATGACTCTAGCGACTTAGCGCATGTGCATAAACAGAAGGAAATGTACCCCTTCAAGGTACTAGAAGGCAGGACCCCTTTCCAGCAGGAAATGGTGGAGCCCTCTGTGTCCTGCTGTGATCCTGCTGGGTGTGGGGGCCGGAGGAGTTCTGGAGAACTTCACTTGGAGTCCCCAGGTATTCCCTACCTAGCACCACAACGTGTGCTAGTCAAGTGTTTCTCACACTTGAAACTCACCCTTGAACGAGTAAAAGGCTCTCACTCAATTTCGATGTTTTAAAGCAGAATCTATCTACTTTTGGTTTCTTGCCTCGAGACCTTCTTAGCTGGATATTGTGAACAGAATCAAACCTTCACCCTAATGCATATTAACTGTCACACCTCAGGCTTTCAAGGGTAAATTGAGGCAAGGCAGAGCTCCCGCTCATGGCCCTTCTGAGGTCCAATGACTTTTTAAGTAAATGCTTGCCTGGAAAGAGCTTAGTTAATAACAGTTATTATTCTATTAATCACCAGTTGATTAATATCATTGATATTTTCAAAGTGATTGATTTATGGCAAGCAATTGCCCTTCCAGGAAGTGGTGCTTAGATTGTCAGGCATTCTAGTTTCTTGGATGAGAATTAAATAGTTTCTCTTCCTCTGGTTTATCACTGGTGGCAGGGCTTGCACCTGATTGGGGTGGCCTTCACCCTGTCCTCCTACCCCCAACCTCCCTTGACTTTCTTCCTTCCTCTTTCCCTATTTCTCTTTTTTGAAGTTTATTGGGAGTTATTTCAGTGTTAGAGTACACACACATTACAGATAATTTGAAAGAAGAAAAAAAATTTAAAAAGTAGAAATTAAAAAAAAAACCAAACACCCATGGCATCCAAAGAAAAATGCATTTTGGTATATTCCCGCTTTCTATTTTTTCACTGTTTTGAGTTTTGCCATTGCCTTCTCCAGGGAATATCATCTATATTGGCTATAAATATAGCCAGTTGGAAGAGGGCATGGCAACCCACTCCAGTATTCTTGCCTGGAGAATCCCCCTGGACAGAGGAGCCTGGTGGGCTACAGTCCATGGGGTCACAGAGAGTCGGACATGACCGAGCGCCTAAGCACAGCATAGCCAATTGACGGGGCACAATGCTGTGGTTTAACATGTCTCCCTTTAAGGCTGATTTGACCTTCTTTCTAATTTGCTGTTTCTAATGGGGGTGGCTGGGCAAACGCCCACCAGGCCGGTTAGAATTACCGGTAAAGTAAGAATTAATCGGATTTGCTATCTTTTGGGAAGGCCTGAGGGGCTTTCCTCAGGAACTTTGGGTTTGATTTTTTGTGACACATTCTTCAGTCTCTCGGAGGTCCCCTTTACTTTTAAGTTTTCAGTTCTTGATTGAGGTCTGTATGGTTGAGATGATCAAATAATTGACCAATGGAATATTACTGTACTAGTAAAAATGCTAAAATCTGCCTTTTTCCCTTTAGAGGAATTTTTTCCGTTGAGAGGTACAAGAATGCAGTTATTAGGATCTGCCTGTGTCCAAAGCCCAGCCCTTCTGCACCCTGGCCTGGTAACCTCAAGGACCGAAAGCAAGTTTCAGCCTCTTTGTGCCTTGGCCCCCCTCACATGGGACGGCAGTAACATCTACCTCACAGGGTTCTGGGTGGTAAATGAATTAATCCAGGTAAAGCCCTTAGGAGAATGCCCAGAGCTCAGTAAACTCCAGTAAGTGTTTGCTATTATTTTGTCTCTGTCTGTAGACAGCATTTTAAAGTTTCTTAGTAACATCTCTGATTTTACATTCAGGTCTTTAATCCCAATGTTCACTGCAGCATTACTTACAACAGCCAAGACATGGAAGCAACCTAAATGTCCACCAATGGATGAATGGATAAAGATGTGGTACATCTATACAATGGACTATTACTCAGCCATTAAAAAGAATGAAATAATGCCACTTGCAGTAACCTGGATGGATCTGGAGATTATCATACTAAGTGAAGTAAGTCAGACAAAGACAAAAATCATATGATACTGCTTATGTGGGAAATAGAAAAGGAAAAAGTGATACAAATGAACTTGTTTACAACACAAAAACAGATTCACAGACTTAGAGAATTAATTTATGCTTCCTGCGGGAAGAAGTGGTGGGGAGGGATAGATTGGGAGTTCGTGATTGACATTTATACACTGTTAGATTTAAAAAAGACAACCAACAAGATTTTAAAAAAACCCAAAGTCAGAATATGAGTCATTTCTTCATATCATATTGTGACTTACTATGCTTATATACTATGTTAAGTATTTTCTATACACAAAAATTGAAAGAGACTAGTTTACAGAAAAGATACTTTTGAAGGTAGTTGTTCTTTCCCTTATTGTTTATATTCATATATTAAAAAAGTACGTATTTTCAAAAAAATTTTTCCATTGTCTGTTTAGGCTTTTCTCTTTTTTCATATTTTTTAATTGGGGTATAATTGCTTTACAATGTTGTGTTAGGTTCTGCTGTACCTCACAGTGACCCAGCTATATGTATACACATATACTCTCTGTTTGAGCCTCCCTCCCACCTTCCCATCACACCCCTCTAGGTCATCACAGAGCCCAGAGCTGAACCCCCTGTGTGATACAGCAGTTTCCTACTAGCTATCTACTTTACATATGGTAATGTATATTATCAATGCTAATCTCCCAATACATCCCACCATCCCCTCCCCCTCATGTGTCCACATGTCCTTCTCTGTGTCTGTGACTCTATTCGTGTGGTTTTTTTCAAAGAGTCTCAGGAGAAGAAGGAGGAGGCAAATTCAAGGGCAAGGCCTGCAAAGAGAAGGAGCAAGGTGGGGAGAGCAGGGCGGTGGGCCCAAGGTTGACATGGGGCACCTCAGCCCCCGAGGCCGGGGAAAGGGTGGTGCTCTCAGGGCTCCCTAGACACCACCCAAACTGGGCCAGGAAGTGAGAGTCAAGGCCCAACGCGGGATAGGGGACGAGATCTGAAAGTCAGAACCTGAAGGAGGAAGGGGCTGGGGTCTGCTCTCCCCCTACAGGGTCACAGCCTAGGAGGTCGGGCAGTGCCGCATCTCAGGGGGGTGGGTGGGAGAAGTCTAACTATAGAATTTGCAGTTTTCCCTACAAGAGATCCAGCACAGTTGCACTCTGGTAATGGAAGCAAAATTTAAAATATGAGCAGGAAATAAAATTAATTTAAAAATATCTGAAAACATGTATTCTGTGACTCTGTCCAACTGGCCGAGCTCGGCTGGCTTGTTTTTTCCCCAGACTGACTGATTAATAGGACAGAAATGAGGAGGTGTGAATTTATTTTGGACCTGGGTGGAGAGCTAGGGGGGCGCTGGCATCAGCCCACTCAGGCTAAATTTGCATTTTCAAGTCCAGGAGGGGTGCCCTGCCCACCTACTGGATATCCTGGGGAGGAGGTGAGTGGGGAAGTTGGAAGGGAAGCGTGTCGGACTGAGCTCCTTCTCAACAAGCTTCTAGAAGCAGTCTGTTCTCTCCCTGTCTTCTGAAAGTGGAGTCGTGCAGGCCCAGAGGCAGCCGGGAGACTGGTGTACCCTGGGGGCCTTTCCCTGGCCAGGCCATGGACATGGAGCTGCCTCAGGAAGGGAGGTGCAGACTGTCAAGCCTAAAATGCTCCCTGGGATGAGGTGGGAGGACAGGCGGGCACTCAGGGATAAAATAAAATCCCTCTGGGCTGTTTTCTTCACTGAGCATGGAGAATCATTTAGCAGCATGAAAGGTGGTTGGCAAAAAGTAAATAACCTTCCAATGGGGAAAGGCCGTTGTCTGGGAGGTGGAGAGTCAGCCTGCAGCACACGGCATTTGATCTGAGTCGAAACTCTGAGGAGAGGTTGATTGTGCCGCAGCCCAGGACACGGATAATTAAAAACAAAGACATCTTTAAGACAGATCTAAGCCGGCCTCCCTGTCCCTCTCCTTCACCCTGCAAGTCCCCACGTCCGCCACCCTCCCCCTGCCCCCTGTCTCCTTTTCCTGGAAAAGGCTGGGAAAACACCTTCCAAAGTAAAATCATTCTAATGAGAGGAGACCTGTTCTTCAAGAAGCCTTGGCTTAGGGGTCACAGCTCTATAAGACGTCCCACACTCGGGCACTAAGTCATGGGCACATAGTTGCACTGTGAACTTGGTCTTCTGTGTGATTAGTTTCACAAAATCCTCAATGAAATGCAGATTTTCTGCTGCCTGATTCTGACTGGACAAGGGGCTCTAGTGCTTCTGGTTCTTTCAGCACACACGCCCAGGTACGGGGAGCCTCAGAAGGGATCACAATCAAGCAGAACACACCTCACCCACAACACGTGCTGGAGTGGCCGCCGCACGGGGCACACGTGTGCCCCCAGGAGAGCTGCCTCTGCCAGAAACTTCTTTGTGAGAGACAGATCTGCTCTGTTCTCTGTTACTTCATTTTACTATTACTTATTTATTTGGCTGTATCAGGTCTTAGCTGCAGTATGCAGGTACAGTATGCAGTATTGTGGCACTTGGATGCTCTAGTTGCAGGGCACAGCCTCAGTAGTTGCAGAGTGCGGGCTTAGTTGCCCCAGGGCATGTGGGATCTTAGTTCCCTGACCAGGAATCAAACCCACACCTCCCGTTGCAAGGTGGATTCTTAACCACTGGACCACCAGGGAAGTCCCTGTTAACTTCATTTGGATGACTGAAATTTTCCTCAACCCAAAGGGTAGGGACAGTGGCCTTTTTTTGAATATCCCAGAAATTGGGAAGAAAATATGATGATATAAGTTCATTTGTTTTGGGCTCCAGAGAAACTGATTGTTGTGCATGTATGTCTCTGTGTGTGAATATCTGTGTGTGTCTGCGTGTGCAGACATGTGTATATGTGTATACATGTATGTTGGGAGAGTGGGGAATCCTGAGAACTTCCAGGAAGTTCCATTGCCCTTTGTCCCAGGATGGCCAGGGTTGCCCAGCATTGACTGGGAGCCATTTGCAGGAAGAGAAAAGGGCTGGTTTTTCGGTCTGCAATGACCAGCCCCTGCCCCATCTGGCATACGGTGGGCTCCAATGAGAGGAACTATTATTTGCTTCCCCAGGTCAGTTTAAGAGGCAGTAAGCAGGCAAGCAGGGTAGGTAGCACAACAATCCAGGTTTCAGGGGGTTTAAACCCAGACTTGAATCCCACTGGCCATTTTTCTGGCAGTGCAATCCTGGGAAAGGTCCTTGGCCTCTCTCAGCCTCAGTGTTCCCATCTGTAAATTGGGCCAATGACTTCCATGCTATGAATTCTTAGAAGTGCAGAGTAGGAGAGAGAGTGAGTGCTTAAGGGGGGAGAGGCACCACATTCTCTTCTTCCACCAAGTCCTCCAGGCTACTGCTGGAGGAAATGGATTTGGCAGAAGGAAGGCTTAATTCCCTTTTAGGAATCCTCTCTCCTAGACCCTGGCTGCCTCCCTGGCCTTCCACCCAGCACCGGGAGCTGATGGAGTCTGTGACTCAGGTCCAGGAAGGATCTGGAGTAGGTGAACAGTGTGGACAAGAGGCGTGTGAAAGCTCCATCTGGCAGGGCACCTGAGGGGGTGGGCTGCCTTGGAGACAGACTTCCGCCCACTCCTCAGCATTGCTCAGAGCCAGCCCTGGGTCAGTGGAGTTCGTCCACCTCCAACACAGATGTTCTTAGCCCTTCACACCCCCACGCAGACTCCCTCATGCTCTGGAGAGCTTCCTCTGCTCCAATCTGATGCTGTGACTGCCCTGAGCAGCCCCCATGGGGACAGTTCTGACACTGTCCCTTCGTGGCTGGCATTTTTAGATGCCAGCACTGTTTGTTCTTGGGACTGCCTTTTGCATTTTGTCTGATTTCCCCTGGAGCCCCTGGGACCTAGGCACCCATGTAGGGCTGTGCCAGCCTGGAAGAAGGAAGCCACAAATAGGAGTCCCCACACAGAAATGGTGGAAAGTCACACACAGGTGCTCGGGTGAGGTCTGTGGGGTTAACGTCGATGATTTGAAGTCCAAACCTGCACCTTTGTATATTGAAACTTAGTCCATTGTCCAGTATTTTCAACCCGTATTTCTTCACAGAAAACGAACTGGATGTAAAACTTCCCTCCCAACCCTCACCCAAACTTCTCTGATGTTGGGCGTTTGACATTGATTTTCCAAGCTCAGTATCAACTATAGCATCGCTGAAGAGGACCAAACTGCTATTTAGACATTTTAAAGATGCAATTTGAGTTCCAGGCAGGGGAAAGGGGTGGATAAAAAGAGATTATATGATAATGATATGGCAGTGGAAGCCTGTCAAATAAAGTGCATTTTCTCTGGTGGGCAGGCTATTTCTGGAGCCGGGCATGGGTCGCTCTGCTGAAGGATGTGTTTATCCTAATGGGAAGCAGGGCTGAGCTAGGCCGCAGCTCCCTGCACAGTTCTTAAAGTCTTAAGATACCACAAAGACATCTGTGGTGTCCAGAAGACGCATTTAGTCTGCCCTGGCCCTTTCAATGTGTGCTGACTTGGCTCTGACAGGAGCCAGAGGAAGGCAGGGAGAAATCTTACAGTAGAAGTGGGAGAACGTGTGTGTCCATCCAGACCTGCCCGTTAAGGTGCTTTGGGATACAAGGAACAGTACAGAGTTTCCTGTAGGATCTAACAGGTAGCCCAGAGCCAGGGCTCCAGGTAGAGTTTTATCAGGGCACTAACTCCTGTAATGCTTCCTGCTCTGCCCTCTTGTAATTCTTTTCTTTAGGCTAACTCACCTCATGGCTGCAAGGTGGCTGCTGGCAGCAGCTCTGGCACTTGCTTCCTTGGTCACATCCAGAGAAAAAGACAGGAAACCTTTTTCCTTCCGTTTGTGGTCAATTTAAGTCACACCCTGGACTAATAGCAGTTAGTAGGGTGACATCTTGGGTTAATTGGCCTGGGGTTCTGTGCCCAATACCAGAAAAGAGACTTTAGTCTTTATTAACCCTGACTGCTGGAATCAGATTCCCCTGAGACTCAGGCACTACATGAGGGGTAGGGGCGGGGGAGGCTTAATTGGACTCTGTACGGGAAGGCAGGGGAAACCGTGAGTTGATAATGAAAGCAGTTAAGCGATGAACAGTATTCCCAAGCAGAGAGGCATAAAGACTTGTTCTAACAGAGACCGGGTCTGGCCTGGCCTTCTGTCTCGCAGAGCTGTCAGGATCAAGAAAGATGACGGCGGGACTTCCCTGGCAGTCCAGTGGTTAAGACTCCACGCTTCCACTGCAGAGGTCCTGAGTCTGATCCTTGGTCAGGAAACTAAGATCCCACATATGGCACAAAGTGGCCTAAAAAAAAAAAAAAAGAAAGAAATTCCAAATAAACTCTTTTCAAATTCTGTTTGAAAAAAAGAAAGAAGACAGGAAATAAAAATGTGAAATAGATGTAAATAATGTGTGCTATATAGATAAGATACACTAAAGTGTAAAGTATATGTATATGAACTTCATGGATGAATCACCTCATACCTCAGTTTTCTGTTCTGTAAAATGGTCACAGTAATACTGACTTATCGTGCTTTGCAAAGGGTACAAAATTTCATGGATTAATTCCAGTCTTCCTAGGGACCTGTGAGACAACTCTGACCGAGGCTTGTTTTCCCCCCTAGAGGGATGGTGATTACTCCAATCCCATGGTACCATCTCCCCATCCCACTGCAACCCAGCTGGTCTCAGCAACACTCCCTTCGAAACGTATGAAAATCAGGCTTCTCAGAGTTGTCAATCACTGTCCCAACTACCACACTGGGAGCTCAGCCTCCTGGATCTAAAACACGGAGGCCTTAGACTCACAGGGAGGACCCGCCTCTTCCCAAGAGTTCCAGGGGGGCACTGCTCAGGGCCAGTCACAATGATGAAGGCTGGCTGTGAGCCCGAGATGCTATGGATGGGACGGGGCTGGAGCCTGCTGGCTGCGTCCCAGGACAGAGCAGCACAGGTGTCAGACAGAGGGATGGAGGAGGGATGTTTTAGAGCATGAGGTCCAGTGTCGGCTGGGGGGCCTGGGAAGACACAGGGTGTTCCCACCATGCAGTAGGACACTCTGCTATTGTTGTCACAGGCAAGGCTCACCCCGAGCTGAAATAATAGTCACAAAGCTGCAAGCTTCCTGTCCTGAGGGCCACCTCTGGAAGTGGAACTTGTTGCTCCTCCAGGCACAGCCTCCACTCTCATGGGAGAAAGCCAGTGCTTTTGTTTCCCTAGATGCCAGCAGGCCGGCTCCTCTGCACCTTTCCTCTTCCTCCAGGTCTGGTCTCTTGTCATAAGGGAACAGGCACGCACACGCCTGTGCACGCACACACACACCCTCTCCCAGGTCTTACCTGCTCTGCCCCCCTGGCCACCGCACACGGAGAGATTGCACTCCACTGTGGACGTGGAGGGCAGACACAAAGGACACGTGTTCCCCCTCTACCTACAAGAAGACACTGACAGTGGGAATTCTCAAAAGGAAGAGTGGTAAGGCTCTCACGCCCCAGGCCTATTCAGGGTATAGTCTTTCGGCAGCTCCAGCCCGGGGCTGAGGGCTTTCGGGGAGCTCTTAGAGCTTCCTGACCCCCGTGGTACAAAACAGTGACTGTAGAAACTGGAAGGAATCCGGGGGGAGGGGCACTGTGATGCCAGGACAACCTGCGGCTCGGCAGAGAGGGACGGGGCCCACAGAGGAGTCTCCTCCAGCCACGTGGCCTGTCCCCTGGAGTCTGGTCCAGGGCGCACTCTGGGGGTGGGGAAGGGTCGCTGAAGCCCTAGGGGAAGAGACAGTACCTGAGAGGGGCCTGGAAAGTCCGAGGACGCCGAGCCCCACTGCTCTCCACAAGGTGGCGACAGCGCTTTGTAGGAGCCCCGGCTTGGGGTGGGGGTGATGTCCAAGCAGAGTCTGAGGACCACACCTCACCTCCCGTGCCCTGATGGTCTGAGGAGCCCTTCGAGGTCTTCAGGTCATGTCACCTGGGCCTGGGTGTGCCTCTTCTTCCTGTCTTAGTGCCTTAGCTCCTCCGGACTTGCCCCTGCTGACTGGTTCTGACCTCCCCGTCCCCTTCAGCTCTTCCATAACCTGTGTGGGAGTAGGGGCAACACCAGGCCACAGTTCTCCTCTCGGGACTCTGGAAGGGCCGTTGGAAGACGAGCCAGAGATCAACTCCCCACTAGACCATAGATGAATACGTGTAAGTTAGTACCTCTGGCTGGCCTGACCATGTGTGCCCAGGACACAGCTGGTCACGGATGTCCAAGAAGTGACCCCTGCAATGTGGCAAACAGCCATGAGGAAGCCTTAGCATGTCCACTGCCTTGTGCTGTCTCTGCTCTGTGGGGGTCCTGGTGAAAGCTGGGCTCTCTTACGTGAAAATGAGCATCTCTACCCATCAAAGGCATGGCCAGGGGCCCTCTGCTTGCTGCCCAAGAGATAGACTTTGAGGGCAACTCTGTGGTCAAAGGCAAACAGCAAACACGTTTTTTGTTCAACTTCGAAAACAATACACATGTTGTTGTTTTTCAGTCACTAAGTTGTGTCGACTCTGCGACCCCATCAATGCAGCAAGCCAGACTCCTCTGTCCTCCGCTATCTCCCAGAATTTGCTCAAATTTATGTCCATTGAGTCAGTGATGCCATCTAACCATCTCATCCTCTGCGGTCCTCTTCGTCCTTTGCCTTCAATCTTTCTCAGCGTCAGAGTCTTTTCCAATGAGTCCAATGTGATCCCCTTCATGGATTGTAGTCTTGTTGTGGCAAAGGGGCTTGTGTAACTCAATGAAGCTATGAGCCATGACAGTCATGGAGAGTTCTGACAAAATGTGGTTCACTGGAGGAGGAAATGGCAAACCACTCCAGTATTCTTGCCGCGAGAACCCCACGAACAGTATGAAATACATATGTGTGTGTATATATATATACACACATATCTGATTTTATTTATTCACCAGTTCCATTATGTGAATTTGCCTACTCATTAAAATTTATTTGTAACCCACAAGTTAATAGACGTAGTACTTTTGGAGCCGTTTGAGGACATGGGCAGAGGGGCAAAAAGATTTGAGTCACCCACAGACACGTCCCCAGCTGAGGTCAAATTAGGTGATGTTGTTTCATACTGTTAACAAGGATCCTCATCCATTTAACATTTTTGCCTTTTTGGTTGGGGTGGGGGGGGTGGTTGGTGATTTTGTTGTTTAAAATGGCTCCCAAGCGTAGTGCTGAAAAATCTGCCTAGTGTTCCTAAGTCAAAGAAGGCTGCGATGTGCCTTTCTGAAAGAAGAAAAAAAATATGTGTTTGGTGACTTTCATTCAGGTCTGAGTTACAGAGCTGTTGGCTGTGAGTTCAGTGTTAATGAATCAACAAAATATGTTAAGTAAGGTGTCTTTATACAGAAACACACATAAAACAAGGTTATGGATTGATTGGTTGATGAAAATATTATGACCAGAAACCTGACCCCATATTTCCCCCAAAAGCAATGGCTCAGTGTTCTGTGTTTCAGTGTTTGCGTTGATTTTGTAGAACATAACTACTGCAAATAATAAGAATTACCTGGAGATCAATTTATTCATACATATATTCAGTATAAAAATGAAAATAATATAAATGCACATATAAATATAAAGCAATAAAATACATAATCTCCCTTTATCCACTTTGCTTCTCTAATCCTGCTCCTGTCTCATAGGAAACCATTATTAACCATTTGGGATATATTCTTCCATACCTTTCTCTATTAAATTACATGCTGAAATATATGTATTATATATAAATTTTATGAGTCTATTTTATGAAAGGAATTATGCATATATATATGACTTTCCTTTTATGAATTAGGTTATGGTCAGCGAATTATTTTTTTCTGTAAAAGGCCAGATAATAAATATCTTCTGCTTTGTGAACCAGATGATCTCTGACACCTGTACTCAACTTTGCCACTGCATTTCAAGAAGTCAGCTGTAGACAATATGTAAGTGAACAGGTGTGACTGTGTTCCCATAAAACTTTATGGACACTGAAGTTTGAATTTCATATAATTTTCATGTATCACAAAATATTGCTCTTCTTTTGATTGTATGTCAACCATTTAAAAATGTAAAAACCATTCTTAGTTTGCAGGCAGTACAGTTGCAGACAGGAGCTGGATTTGGTTTATGAGACTCAGTTTACTGACCCCTGATGTAGATTATATGTTGAAGATCTCTTCCTGTTATATATACCTGGCAATATACCTCATTGTTTTAACGCCTGCCCTGTATTTCCATTCCATGAATTTATTTCAATTTACATTGCCATTTTCCTTATTGATGGACATGCAGATTATTCCCAATATTTCTCTATAACCGAATATCCTTGTGTATACATCTTGAGGCATATGTGAGTATTTCTATGCAGTAGAATTCTAGGATTGGAGCTCCCAGCCCATCCCTTTCCATCCCACCTCCCCCTTGGGAACTGAACGTCTGATCTCTTTGTCTATGAGTCTTTTTCTGTTTCATAGATAAGTTCATTGGCTACCCTAGTTTTAAGTAGGAGAGTGATATGGTTGAATTTGCTTCATTTTGGCATAACTTTTTGTTATAAGAATAATTTTAGATTCAGAGAAAAGTTCCAAAAATAGTACAGAGGTTTCAGTTTACCCAGATCCCCCTATTATTAAGGACTTACATGGGTTTGTCAACACTATGAGAGTCACATAGATATATTATTGTTAATTATGCTTCAGACTCTATTCGGATTTTCCCAGTTTCTCTACTGATGGCCATCTTTAAAATTTTAAAAAAAAATTTTTTGTGCTGAGTCTTTATTGCTGCACAAGCTTTCTCGAGTTGCAGCAAGCAGAAGCTACTCTTTCTTGCGACGCGTGGGCTTCTCATTGCAGTGGCTTCTCTTGCTGCAGAGCACGGGTTCTAGGCACACGGGCTTCAGTAGCTGCAGTTTGCAGGCTCTAGAGCTCAGACTCAGTAGCTGTGGCACACCAAGCTAACTGCTCCGAGGCACGTGGGATCCTTCCAGACCTGGGATCGAACTCGTGTCCCCTGCGTTGGCAGGCAGATTCTTACCCACTGCACCACCAGGGAAGTCCCCAATGCTCTTTTTGTGTTCCAGGGTCCCATCCAGGGTCCCACATCTAGCAGGTCTGTTTTTAGGAAGATAAGCAGTAGTTGTGGTCTGCAGAGTGGACTGGAGAGGCCAGGGGACCTGGGAAGAAGTTGGGCAGGAGCCCAGTATGGGGGGGATGGGGTGGTTGAGGCCAGGCTTTCCAGTTGTTGCAGAAGGGAGCTGGGAGGGGAGATACAGACCTGAAAGGTTAGTGATTAGGTTACGAGGTTGACCCAGTGGGACAATAGATCTAATAAAGTGAAGTTGAAATATCACCGTGTGTGGCTTCCTGCTAAATCTCATCCGGCAGACGATCACTGAGCCCCTGTCAGGCGGCGGGCACTGATGTTCTCCAGACATGGGGCTCTGGGTTCCACCTGCCACCCTCATACATCTCCATCTTTAGCCTGGTTTTCCCATTTCACTGCCTGGGAGTACGCTAAAACCAAACTCTACTCCTTAAAAGAAGTCCAAGGCTAAAAGAATTTTCACAGCCTGTCCTCGCTGCTGCCAAGAATATATATTACCAATTTCCAGTGGAAGCTCAAATGTCCCTTTGCAATAACCTGGCCTCCAGGCACGAAGTTCAAGGGGTCACTACAAGTTGGGACTATGCCTGGGGGACTGATGGCCATGGTGCCTGGTGAGAGCTGGGGAGGGGAGGTAGGTACCAGGCGGGGATGGACCCTGGGACCCAGGGAGTCCTGGATGCTCACTGCCTTGGGTTGCAGCCCAGGGTAAAGGAAAAAAATCCAGAGAAATCCTGGTTGGCATGTCTCTAGCCCAGATGGAAGAGAAATAGGACAAACTGCTAAAAAGGTTCCAAAACCAACACATGAGAAGTGCCTGCTGCCAGCAAATTCGAGGTATGTTGGCACACGCAGTAGAAGAGAAATGTATTCACCCGGTTGGAAAGGGGAAGACAAGAAGACGGAGGGCTGTTGAGAGAAGGCGGGTGCTCCTTGCCAACCGCCAAACGCCAGCTCTGGGAAAAACCCGCGGCTTCCAAACGATCGTGCAGGACTGGGGCGAGCCAGAAGGAAGGGGTGCAGACAGCCAGGCGACAGGCATCTTGAGATGTGGGGCTCGTGGCTTGTCAGCCCCACTCCCCTCGGCGGTGCCCTCAGCCACTCGGTCTGTCTCTCCCCACAGCTCAGGAGGCGTCCTGTCCCCACTTTCTTCCTGGCCTGGCCCTGCCCTCCCAGGGGGCACTGGTGGTAAAGAACCCGCCTGCCAATGCGGGAGATGCAGGAGACTCGGGTTTGATCCCTGAGTCGGGAAGATCTCCGGGAGGAGGAAATGGCACCCCGCTCCAGTGTTCTTGCCCGGAAAATTCCATGGACAGAGGAGCCTGGCAGGCTATAGTCCATGGGGTCGTAAAGAGCTGGACCCGACTGAGCGGCTGAGAATGCACAGCCTCCCTCAAAAGGGCTACCTCTCTTCCATCTTCTCCTGATTCACACTCTGCCCATATTTGGGGGCACATCTCTATACACTATCCTTACATGTAGGATAGATCCAGCATTACAAATTCCATGTTATCAAGGAGACTTCCCTGGTGGCTGAGACGGTAAAAGCGTCTGCCTACAACCAAGGAGACCTGGGTTCAATCCCAGGGTCAGGAAGATGCCCTGGAGAAGGAAATGGCAACCCACTCCAGTATTCTTGCCTGGAAAATCCCATGGACGGAGGAGCCTGGTAGGCTACAATCCACAGGGTTGCAAAGATTTGGACATGACTGAGTGACTTCACTTCACTTCACATCAAGGGAGAAGCTAGAAAAACATCTCTAGATGCCGTCCCTTGTGTTGTATTTGATGGGTCCACACGCGCACCAGTCCTAACCTTGGAGTCACCCAGTGTCACTTTCACCGCACACTGTACCTCAGCGAGCTAGGAGTGAATTACAGAGCTGGCTGGATTCATAGGGAGGGGAATGAGGCATCGTCTCTTAATAGGAAGGGAGTAAAGAGTGTGAGGATATGTTTTAGAATCACTGCAGACTCCAACTTCCAGAGAGTGAAATGATTTTGCCAAGTTACATGGCTAATGGGCCAGTGAGCAGGACCAGGACTGGAACAGGGCAGCCAGTGGATCACTGCCTTCCTAATGCTCAGCATTAAAATATTGACAGAGGGACCTCTCTGGCAGTCCAGTGGTTAAGTGGTTAAGACTCCATGCTTTGTAGGTAGGGGGTAGGAAGCTAGTTTCCTTCAGGTCAGGGAGCTGAGATCCCACATGCTCTATGGTGTGGCTGGGGGTTAAAAAAAAAAAAAAAGCTATGTTAAAAAATATTTTAAAATGTTGAGAGAGAGCCAGATAAGGGGGTCTGATTTGGAGGGTTTTCTTTAGAGGGTTACCTCATTTTTAAGCTACTATAGACCCTTTGGAGAGGAAGATACCCAAGGATAGCTAAACAAACACGCGAACGAATGAACAAACCAGTAGACAAACATTCACTTAATGAATCACTGCGAGTGATAACTATGATCATGCCTTTTTATATTTGCGTAACACGTGGTCTAGACCCACGTTGAACGGCTTGTCCAAGATTCTAAAGCAAGTCAGTTCAAAAACAGAATTAGAGCCAGAACTAGGGGTCCCAATTCTTTTTGTAATTTTATTTTTGATTTATCTTTGCTCTGCTGTGTTGGCAACCCCCTTGGGTAACCCACTTACTACTTTATGAGGATATTCTTGTAAATATTGTGTCTTTTCTTGAAATAGCAGCAGAGGCACCCATCACTGACTCCTGGGCAACTGCAGACAGGATAACCACTGGGTAGCATGGCTCTGGCTGGTACCAGGCAGGGGAAGGGTTTGCAAGGTTTGGGGAACTGCAAGAAGCACTGGAGCTATTACTAGCTCCCCAAATCTCATAGACTCAGAAACTAAGCCTGGGTGGGCTGATGGGCTATTGCTTAAGTCCTTTGATGAGTTAGAGAAGGCAAGCATTCAAATTCAGATTCCTTAATGTATAATCTAGATTCTACCCCACCCCCTCTGCCCATATCTTGGATTCCTGTGTGTTTCTGAAATGAAAAGCAAACTGGTTTTGAAAAAGCTAATCATCATTGCTCCTTGCAGAGACCCTGGAGGAGGTATTACTTTGGATAACTTGCCAAATCAATCCATCAATATGTAATTGTTGACCACTGTCCTTGTTTTTTTGATGCTATGTATAAAATAGATGCCTGGAGGAGGGCATGGCAACCCACTCCAGTATTCGTGCTTGTAGAATTCCATGGACAGAGGAGGCTGACAGGTTGTGGTCCACACGGTCAGAAAGAGTTGAACACAACTTAGCACTCATGCACACACACTTAAAACAGATAACTAATGAGAACCTATTGAATAGCACAGGGCACTCTATTTAATGTTCTGTGGTGACCTAAATGGTAAGAAAATGCAAACAAGAGGGGATGTATGTATATGTACAGCTGATTCACTCTGCTGTAAGGAGAAACTAACATAGTCGTGTAAAGCAACTATACTCCAATAAAAATTTTTAAAAATAAACACTATTTTATTCTTTATTTTATTTTATTTATTTAAAACCATTTTTTGGCCTTTCTCCATGGCATGTGGGATCTTTGTTCCCTGACCAGGGATCAAACCTGTACCCTTAGCAATGGAAGTATTGGATCACCAGGGAAGTCCCTGACCACCATCTGTTGACCCAGGTTTGTGCTAGCTAGGTATGGGTGATCCTGCATATATGATCTTGGTTTTTACCACTTTTATAGTGATGCTTCCTGGCTGCAAAGCACTTGATGAATCCAACCCCACAGAACACGCCATTCTGTATTGATCACATGGATGACCCAAAATAGCCTAATTTCGCAGAAATCACACCTCCACCAGTACTTTCTAGGAAAAATAAATAATTAATAGCGGTGTGCTTTTCTAAAAAACACACATACATATGACAGCAGTGAACTTAAGCACTATTGGAAAATCCGAAATGTGTGGAGGCTTTCTAATTAACAAGATTATTTCCTGCAAACTCAGATGGAATATCCTTTCCCCTGCTTTTTTTTTTTTTCCTGTAAAATAAACTCTCTGCAAGAAATGTGAAATTTATTATGAGAGGGAACGTGCTAACTATCCAAACATCCTAGTCAGTCTGAGGAAACGAGGCCATGATGACTTGGAAAACATCTCCCTTTACACACACACAGCCATTCACACGCGGCCAGGCTCAGCCCATCACCCTGGCCGGAGTCAGCCCCTCAGCAGACTCTGTCAGCAGGGGGCATGTCTGCTGAATCAGAGCAATGCCGATGCAAATCACCTCCTGGGTCTCTTGCTCCCACCACCAGACTAATCCAAACTGCAGCTCTGTCTATAGTACATCCTCCATGACTTTTCCCAGCCAAGGTTTCAATGACTCAAGTTCCACCATGTTCCCTGGAGGGGTTATGCTGCAGCCAAATAGAACGAACTCACCATTTGGAATTTTTTTTCCCTTTGATTGAATCTAATTTTTCCTTTCCTTCTTTTCCTACTGTCATGTTCTTGCTGGATCCCTTTGGACCACCCACTGTGCCTGCGCTTGAAATGTGTAGACTGGAATTTCCCAACATTAGTTGGTCTCTGACACACTTTTTGAATTGTCAGCAGTTTATGGCTATGGCATTGGAGTCCCCTCCCTCAGATTCAGACAGGTTCCAGGTTCAGCCCTCTGTCTGCCCACACTGTTGATCCTCTAATATGTACACATGCAAACATTACCTCTTTGTGCCATCAGCTCTCCTCTCAATCCCTGAGCCAAATATAGCATGGCGGAGTTAAAAAAAAAAATGCAGAATGTGGCAAAACAGGAAGAATGTCTTCTGAAATCCAGAAATGGTTAGGCTGTCCCAGCTGAGAATCACTGTCAAATATGAACCTAAAGAAAGCTAAACTCTAATTTACCTAATTTTTCCCCTTAGGCATTTTTATTCTTTCTTTAGACATCCTGCTTAGCACATTTTGAAATTAAATGACAATTTTCTAAGTCTTCCTTCCAAACTTGAACCCAAAATTAACTCTGTCTGGGCTCAGATAGTAAAGAATCTGCCTGTAATGCAGGAGACACGGGTTCTACTCCTTGGGTTGGGAAGATCCTTTGGAGAAGGGAATGGCAATCCATTCCAGTATTCTTGCCTGGAGAATTCCATGAACATAGGCGCCTGGCGAGTTATAGTCCATGGGGTCACAAAGAGTCAGACATGACTGAGTGACTAACACACACTATAATCATAGGAGAATAGAATCTTTTGGCTGCTTAACTTAATCATAATATGGGAAATAAGCCCGATAAATGACTGAAACATAAATGTTTGTTGTCGTTGTTTAATCACTCAATTGTGTCCAACTCTTTGTGACTCCACGGACTGTAGCCCACAAGGCTCCTCTGTCCATGGGATTTCCCATGGAAGCATGCTGGAGTGGGTTGCTATTTCCGCCTCCAAAACATATGTAGTCTGGTTTAATTCCAGTACATAATACAGAGTCCCTTGTACAGTGGAGAAAACTGATGCTTAAAGGTATTAAGTAACTTGTGATAGTCATAGACTTGGAATTAGAGTTCAGATGAACTGGAAAACGTAACTGCTACCAACAGAAACAAAATCATCTTGGAATGGAGAAGGTAAAGATGGAGGGGGAAGAACCAGACACACCCACGCAATTCCGCATGGTTGAGTTTCTGTCTGCTGTTCCACCACGCTACACTCAGAACCATACGTGTCAGACACATTTGCAGGTCCCAGGGATAGCTGTTAGGTCCAGATGTACTCATGTGCACATCACTCACGTAGATGTCAACACTGCATCCCAAATGGCTGGTCCAAGTCATCAGGTATAGGCGGTCAGGGGTAATTAGGACTTTGTCTAAAGGGAAGGCATCCAGACCCGGGCTCCAGAGTGGTTTTGACTTTGCTTTTAATTTTGAAAGTCTCATCAGGGCTGGAAAGGATGCCAGTGGCTCCATCCATCACTGCACTTGATATGCCAAACACATAGTGAGTATGAATGGCTGGGCGAGTTACCCAAGAGGTGCCTGCCCCGAGATAGACAGAAAGAGCTCCAATTCAGGGGTTGCCACTTTTGTAAAACTCTGTTTTCAGAATCTGTTCTCTATGCTTCAATCCCCCACTCTGTACAACAGATCAGGATCAAAACTCTCTCTTCTCTCCCTTTCTCAAAAGTATATTGCCCCCAAAGAACAAAATAGAGCTGCCCTGCTGTTTTTGCTATGTCATCTGGGAGCAGGCATGTCTCCCATTGATTTTCCATTGGAGGAATGAAGAGGTTTTGGGCTTCAAATCCTCCCCAAGGCTCTGAGCCTCCTTTCAGTCCCAGGAGACTAGTGCTCAGGGTGCCTGCCCCATTAGCACACTCTGAGGTCCTGCTGCTTTTCACATGCCTCTTCTCTGAGCATCCAGATTCCTCGCTTTTTATTTTTGCAGCTCAGCAGACATCCTGAATCTGTGGCTTGGTGTCAGCCCTAAATTGTGGTGCATTTGTAGCTATTATGCCCCTGCCCCATTTCCTTTTTCCCTACCTTTTGAGACTCTGATTAGACACATCTGAGACTCTGATTAGACACATCTATCGTCTATGGCTTTTAATTTCTTTTACACTTTCCACCTCTTTGTCTCCTAGGGTTGCCTTCTGGATAATTTCTCCAGTTCACGTGACATTCCAGGTCACGAAGTCTCTCTTTGTGTGCGTGTCTGCTGTTTCATTGTCTCCACTGAGTTTTTGGTTTCTATTTTATTTCTTTTCTAGACTTTTATTTTCTAGAAGTTCTCTTTTATTCTTTTACATATCTAAGGACCCTGAACTTATATTTTAAAGGTTCTCTGCCATTTATTGAAAATCAGTTCTATTCCGTTTGATAATTCTCAAGCCAGAAGTGTTTGCAGGCTGATTCCGCTGTCTGTCGCTGCTGGCTCTCCATCTTGGTAACTTCTTTCCTCATATTGGGGCTGAATTTTAGTTGCAAGCTTCTCATCTTCTGTAGAAACTGCTGGAAATCCTTGGCAGCCTGGGGAAAAGGTGAACACCTTCAGATAAGATTTCTGTTTGCTCCCTCCTTAGTTGTCTAGTCTGGGATCACTTTAAATATTCTGCCTGTTTTTTTGTTTTTTTTTTTTTTTAACCTTAGATGATCCATGTGGAGTGACTTACTCTGGTGGCTCAGAGGTAAAGAATCTGCCTGCCAATTCAGAAGACATGGGTTTGATCCCTGGTTTGGGGAGATCCCCTGGAAAAGAAAATGACAGTCCACTCCAGTATTCTTGCCTGGAGAATCCCATGAACAGAGGAGCCTGATGGGTCGCAAAGAGCTGGACACGACTTAACGATTAAACAACAACAGTTATATGGAGTGAATTCAGGTTACACAAGATGTCTGGCTTGTAGTTCTCAGGAGAGATATTTCCTCCTTTGCTCCAATACCAAACTTCAAGATAAGCAATTTTCCTTATAGGTATTTCCTGCTCCCCAAATCTGGGGAGGAGGTTGGATTTTTTTCCAGTCCTTCTTTACACTGAATGTATGGTCCTTGGCTGTTCTAATTCTATGAGAAGTCTCCTACTAGACTGTCTACCTTGGACAGACCTAGGTTTGGTCTCCTGCCCACCAAACCTCAGAAGGCTCCAAACATCAACTTTCAAGTTCACTAGGTCCAGAAAATTCCTTCAAGGCAAATGCTGGCTCCAGTCCCCATCTCACCTTCTGAGTTCTGCCTTCATTTATTTATTTTTTTAAGCCAGAGTATTCCATACTTTCTTGCTAACTCATGGAAATTTTGAAAATAGTAAAAAAAAAAAAAACAATAAAAAAATTTCCCCTGCCTGTGTTCTGAGCAGGAGGGCTAACCTGAACACCTGGTCTACCTTGTTGCTAGAAGCAGTGGTCTCAGTTTAAATCCTACCTTTTCTAGGAAGCATTCCACAAACCAGGATTTGTCTCAAGGATGCAAGGATGATTCAATATCCGCAAATCAATTAATATGGGTAGCACATTTAGATACTGACATGATAAGAATTGTGGTGAGAGAGGAGACTTCTGTGTTTAAGTACAAACCAATGTTTCAAATTCCAAAAGTAAAGAAAGAAAAGTTAATTGAACGAATCTAAGCCCACTATGACATGAATTACTATGCTATGTAAAAAGCTGCCATTTGATTAGACACATGAAAGAGTTTTGTCTGAAATCTTTCCGGTATCTTCAACATTTATTCATTTAAAAAAAATCCACTGTGCACCCTCTACATGCCAGACATTGTGCTAGTCAGGGGGTCCAGTGGTAAACAGACATGATCTTTGCTCTTGTAGGGCATGCGGTGTGTGTGCATGCATTCATGATGGGGATTGGGACATGAGACTGGACAAGGGTGGGGGATGGCCAGGGAGTGGGCATGGGGTGTGTGGCTGAGTCATCAGCAAGAAAAGCAGGAAGCCAGGGCCTTCTCAAAAACACCTAAGCCAAGCCCCACTCCCAGAGAGTATGGGTGGCCTGGGCACAGGCAGTTTTTAAAACTCCCCAGATGATTCTAGTGACTAGCCAAATTCAGAAACTACTGATGAATTGGTAATTTAGCACAGAATTTCCAACAAGGGGTCCTGGGAATGGGTCACAGAGTACAAGTTCTTGGTCCTCTCCACCTAGCTGCTGAGACTGTGTGGGGCTACCAGAGCCCCCAGAGCCCACCTCAACAAACAGCCTCTTCTATTTGCCTCCCTGCGCCATGCCAATGTTGCACTTCCTATGTGTGCCATCACGTGAAAACGGTTGGGAGGGTTTGAGCTGGAATGTCTGTACTGCAGGATTTGGCTGAGGTTGACAGAATGATCTAGTGAAAAAAATTAAGAATTCTGGGTCAACCACCTAAGAACTATGTGAGCTTGAACAAGTTAATTAGCTTCCCTTGGCCTCAATTTCCACATCTGTAAAATGCTTCTGACACCTACTTTGCATGCTTCTTATAAGGATTAGAAATAATACCTGCAAAGCACTTAGCCCAGGAGCTGGTTCAAACAGGCCCGTGTTTAATGTGGTAGCCATAATCATTGATATCGTTACTATGGTTGGAGAGTTCTACCCAAACTTCCACCAAGGCCAGAGGCAAAAAATTAAGACTGAAAGAGGAAAAGATGGACCTGGGCAGGCATATGGGAAACAGGTTCTTTGGATCTCACAGTTATAGACTGTACCAGGTGTGCCTCTCTAGGGTCTTTGTGGGGTCCAAGATGAGTGCAACAACAGGGGTATTTTCGGGACATTTCTGCCCAAGCCTACCAGTCCCTCTGGGGTTTCCAGCATGTTCTTATTTCAAAGTCACTGGAAGAAACCTGAGGGTCATTCTTTTCTCTGGGCTGAGTCTGAGAGCTGTGGAAATCACCTAGGGTCTTCTGAGCCAGGCTTCCTAGAATCAGAAGAAGTTGGATGAGAATCTGGGAAGAAGCTGCAGGTCCTGAACAGGATCTGGTTCTCCTCTCTGGGACAGGAGAGAAGGAAGGAGATGTGGGCTGAAGCTATGGGCTCAATCGCAGATCTGGCCTCGGGGCAATTTCTGGAGGAATGGCAGCAGTGAGACTGCAGTCTTCCCAGGTAATCAAGTCTCCCACCCAGACACTGCCTGCAGTGTCCTAGGGCAATGACGGCCTGAAAAGCAGAGGTGATTGGGAATGCCAGGACACCTGCCCTGGTCCTGAAGGACTCCCAGGGGGTGTTCCCAAGGGGATGATGATGGCTTGCTTTGCAGAAGGAATTGGTCACATCACAACCAGATTCATGTCCATGGCAAGTTGGGCCTCTGCGGTTCATCTACAGAGTTATTTATGGGGTTGTCTTTATCTTCTTGTTATCCCCGATGTCCCACCAATCTCCAAGGCCTCCATTTCTTCTCTTGACACGTCCTTTGCATCTTTAAGATTTTTTTTTTTTTGATGTGGACCATTTAAAAAATCTTTATTGAATTTGTCATAACATTGCTTCCATTTTACGTTTTGGTTTTTTGGCCATCAAGCATGCGGAATCTTAGCTCCCCGACCAGAGATCGAACCTGTACCCCCTACACTGGAAGGGGAAGTCTTAACCACTGGACCACCAGAGAAGTCCTTTGGTCTGTTTCTTAATCTGTTATACGAGGGGGATAGTCATGACATGGTCTATGTAGGTTCTCACCCCATACAGGGTCCTGCTGAGGCTCCAGCCCACACTTGGACTCCCAGGCTCCTTCCTAGACCAGACTTGTCTCTTCAGGAAGACCGTGAGCTTCTCGAGGGCAGAGGCTGCGTCTCCTGTGTCCTGGGCAGCCCCAGCAGCATCTCCTGTTGGAAGCAGACTCAGCCACGAGTGTTTCCTGTGCTTCTGCCAGAGACGACGGCCAGCAGCCTCCCCGCCTTCACAGAAACCTGCTCTTTCTCGAAATAAGTCTGCTGGGCAGCGGGAGTCTCGCCAGCTGGGGCTGGCCAGGCTGGGGTCCCTTCTGGAGACTCTGGTCAGGAGAGGGGACCACCATACTTGTCCAGCTAAGCCCCCTCCTGGGCTCCGGCGTGTCTTCCCATTTCCATGGCACTTCCTCGTTGGGGTTTCTGGGAGCCCTTCGGTGGACAGTGTAATCGCATCCCAGCCTCGTCAAAGGCGTTCTCATCCCTTCTCCTCTTGCTCTTTGATGGTCCTGGGACCCATGTATGGTTTTTTTTTTTTAATTAAAATAAAATAAAAAAAATTTCCTGGCCAGAGCATTCTGTCTTCCAGGAAGGCTCTCCCATGGTGCGTGGGAGTGGGAAGCTGCCCAGGGGGCCTGCCTGTGGTCGGTCTGCCTCTCTCCTCCTGGAAGCCGTCCTCTTTGACTCACCTCTCCCTCCACAGTGACTTATACTTGCCTTGACCAGCCAGACCCCATGGGAAGAAGTCTCGAAGAAGCCCATGGCTTCCAGTAAGCTGAAAAGATACTTCAGGAGGGCCTTGGCCAAGACTCCCTCCATCCTTAGCCTGGCCCCTCACCTGCTCAGACCTGGGAGTGGGACCAGGCTGGAACCTCCACGCTCCATCTGGAGCCCATTTCTCCTTCTGATTAATATTAAAATCCCAGGGCTTCTCCCCATACCCCCAAAGGGTACGCTGAATGGCTCCAGTTAAGAATGGGGATTTTTGTACATGGGTGGCTTCCTCTGACCCAGCAGATGGGCCCCCTCTAGTCCAGGCCCACCAGCCAAGAAGACGCTGTAGAGCTGCTCTTTCTGAGTCTGCGTTTGTGAAAACCATCGTCTCTTACTCTTCCTACAGGATGCCTAGCAAGAATTTGGGAGAGGATAGTTGACCCTCTCTCCCTCCTGGAGAAATGCATGCAGGAGGCTGGGGCAGGGGCCCTGGGAGATGGGGCTCCAGGCAGGGAGGAGCCCCAGAACCTGAGGTCCCCCGGGGCTGCCCTGGGAGAGGCCAGTTTGGCTCTGGAATGCCAAGCTCCGCTGGGGGGTCAGTTCACAGGATCCAAGTTCTGCCCCCCTCCTTGTCCTGTCCTCGGACCAGTGGGGCCAGAATGACCAGAGAGGGTCTGAGACCCCACATGGGAGGCCAAAAATGGAAGAAGGGGAACCCTGGGAGAGAGAGCAAAGGGCCCCGGCACAGAGAAGTAGCGAAGGGAAGAAAGAGGGCCTCCCACAACCCTGCGGACTCTTGATGTGTCAGGAGCTGGAACTCAACCTTGGAGTCAAGACAGTGGGGTCCAATGGGGCTTCCAGTTCAAGCTTGACTAATGGCAGCAAGGTTGCTACACTCCCTCGAACGTCAGAGCCTGTGATTCCATGTCTGCACACTACGTTGTATTCCCCACTCCCACTCTGGGGAGTCCGGCCGGCCTGCGTCCCCCTCCCCCAGAGAACACACAGCTTACAGCTCTGACAGACTTTGTTCTTTGATCCCTGAGAAAGTCTCAGGTTTCCACAGTGTCTTTCTCAATCTCTCCGTGGCCTTGGTTTCCCCAGGATTTTACAGATGGGACGTGCCCTGAGACTGCACAGTCGGGACCCTTGCCTACGTCCCTCACCCTTGAAGCTTTCCACCTCCCCAGTTACGCTGGCAGGGGCTTTGCCATCAGCCACACAGCGTCTATTCTTTCTGCTTTCCCACCGACCATGGCCTTCACGGGGGCAGATCCAAACCAAAGACCCTGCTCTGTGTCTGTGACTCGTGATCCATCTCCCTGTTGGCGCCCCTTGATCTACAAATCAGCACCCCCACCCCAACCCCCCACCCAATTCAGGGCTTCTCCACTGTTGAAAGTGAAGTGGGTATTTGAACAACAAAATAAATACCACTGTATTAGATTACAAACCCAAGTCTAAAATAAATCTCCATGAGTCCATACTTGTATAAATAAATGACTGAGTAAGTAAATAGATGGGGTGAAGAGACAAATCTTCCTACAGAAAAACTCCAAATACAACCTAGACGTTCCCTCCTCCTGGGGGAGGAGCTTAATCTGTCCCCTCTTGGAGTGTGGATGGCCCAGAGCGTCAGTGAGGAGGGGGAGGGGGCCACTTTATGGTGGAAGAATGTAGCAGACACCACAGTGGCCGAGGTGAGGTCAGCCTCACCAGTGGAGGTCACGGTGGCAGCATGTGGCCCTGGGGTGATGGCTGGAGGAGGCCACCTCACCTCTGTGGTTTTCTCCCACACCCAGAGCCCCCGTCTAGTCATGAGAAAACATCAGACAGACCCAAATTAGGGGGCCTGCTATGAAAGGCCTCCCATCACTCTTCAGAAGTGTGAAGGTCATGAAACATAAAGACAAGACAGAGCAACGAGCACAGCCCAGAGGAGCCGAAGGAGACGGGATGACTAAACCCACTGTGCTGTCTTGGATGGGATCCTGGAACAGAAAAAGGACATGTGTGAAATATCTGGTGAAATCCAAGTGGAGTCTGGAGTTTGGTTAATAGGGATACACCAGTGTTTCTCAGTTTTGACAATTGCACCATGGAAATGTAAGATGATAATCCGACGCCGAGTGAGAAGCAGGAGGGAACACTCTGTGCTATTTGGCAACCTTCTTTTTTTTCCCCAGCAAGTCTAAAATAATTCCAAAATAAAAAGTTTATTTAAAAAGACGAGGTGGACTAAACAAGAGCATTTCTTTCTTTTGTGTGTGTGTTTGCTCTCTTACACAATTATAGAAACACAATCTCATTAGACAGGATTCAAACAGGCAGAAGTTTACAAAACAGAACCCGAACGTCTCCCTCTTCATTATCCAGCCTTCCAGTTACATCCTCAGAGCTGATGCTGTAAGCCATGGCTCAAACCCGGGAACTGCATCACCGTGTGCTTTAGTGACTGCATTTAGTCTTTATAACAATCCTTTGAGGTAGGCACTGCAAGTCCCATTTTTAAAGATGGAGAAGCTGCGGCACCTGTCCTGGAGATTAAGGACGTTGGTCAGGGTAGGTAATAGGTGGCAGAACTGGGATTGGAGCCCAGGTAACTGAGTACCAGTACCCACGCTTTAAGCACTTGGAGAGGAGACACAACTTCCACTGTTTGCACCCAGTCCTTGGACACACACACACACACACACACATCTTGTTATTGGGACTAACATCCACATTGTTGACAGCTTACTTTTTAGAAGTAATAACTTACTTCCTTTTCGGTGCACCTTCTGAGTACGTGTCCAGACCTACCACCATCTTCCCTAACTGCTCTATGCCAGTGGTTTTCTGCCAGGGGCAATTGTGCCCCCAGGGCCCACCTGCCAAAGTCTGGAGACATTTTGGGTGTGGATGCTACTGGCACGTGGAGGGATGCTGATGAACATCCTGTAACGCACAGGACCATCTCCACATTGTTATTTTGGTCCGGGATTATCTGGCCCCAAATGTTGATGTTGCTGAGGTTGAAAAACCCTGCTCTATGGCATTCTGTGGAAAAACCAGACAATTCCCAAGGTTCCTCGCAGCTCTAACATGCCACGTGAATGCGTATCCTCTCACATCCAGCACTCCAGCTCTCTCTGCCTCTATCATTTCCTGCGGTGGACTCATCCGCTCAACATTCCTCACAGAACCAGGGCACTTCTCAAAACCACGCACCTCTTGCTATGCATCTCACTTTATCCTCAACTGAACCGCAAGCTCTTGGACAGCACTCATGGCATCCATTTCCGGATCCATCTACGGGGTCCATCATGCTATGCATGGTGGGAGAATCAGGAACTTACATCACTCCGCTTCCAAAAGAAATCTCACTATTCAAGGTGATATTTTACTGCAGGGCCTCCCAGTCCTGGCTCCAAGGTAAAGTCACCTGGAACTCAAAGTAAATAACAAAGATCCAAGCCCCTTCCCAACCGTTAGTAGAATTACCATCTCTTGGGTTGGGTCTGCACCTCCTCATTTTCAAAAAGTTCCCTCAGTGATTCTAAGGCACAGGCATGGAAGAGAACCAGTGGGCTGGTGAGTTACCATTGCAGAGTTATCACAAACATCTGAACTGGATTCTTGTGGTGCTTAAGATAATGCCTGGTGATAAATTCGTGTCAAAGAAAGGGTCATGCCCACTGTCTTTTCTCTAATCCAGGGCTTCTCACTCTGTAATGTGCCCATGAATCACTTGGCATCATGTTAAAATGCAGACTTAGACTTCGAAGGTCTGGGGTGGGGCCCGAGACCCTGCATGTCTAACAAGTTCCCAGGGGAGGCTGATGCTGCTGGTCCAGGGACCACACATTAAGTAGCAAGACTTTGCTTGTAGTGTCAGTGGCTAGGAGGCCTTCAGGCTGCTTCCTAAACTTAGGCTATGAAATGTTTGCTCGTTCCTTGGCCAAGCACCCAGCCACCCTCTTGGAAAACTCCACTCAAGCACAGCTGAACTGGAACAAAACCGAGGAGTAATGGCAAATGTTTACTGAGAGTTAGAAAATAAAACCAAGGAATAAAGCAGGAATGTGACAACTCCTAAAGCCTTAAAAAAAAAACCCAAAAACCTGAGCAACCCAACCAGAAACTTCAGGGCCCCTTCCAGTTTTAACAGCCTTGACTCCATGTCCATTAGAATGTCAGCTAAGATCCATCAAGAGCGCAATTTCCTCCCGCAGACCGGGGACCTTGTCCCTGCCGCCCCAGCCACGCTCTGTTCTCCATCAATGGGATTTACGCATATGGAACCGAGTGTGGAATTGGGCCCATTACATTTCACTTCCTACATCTGACATATTTAATACCTACTTTTCAAATAAATGAAATCCCTGTTTAGCGCTTGCCTGGAAAAGGTGCAACCGGTTAACGGGGTTTTCACGGGCAGTTCTGGCCATACAAGGTGGTTCTGGCCATATGAGGTGGTTCTGCCAGACCCAGTGGTCTCTTGAAGAGTGTGCAGTAACCAGCCTTCTGGAAATCAAGGGATAAGGTTATAGTGGAACAACTTTTACCGGCCAATGACTTCCCAGGTGGTGCAGTGGTAAGGAATCTGCCTGTCAATGAAGGAGACACAGGAGATGTGGATTCTGTTCCTGGATCAGGAAGATCCCTGGAGGAGGGCATGGAAACTCACTCCAGTATTCTTGCCTGGAGAATCCCCTGGACAGAGAAGCCTGGCGAGCTATAGTCCATGGGGTCGTAAAGAGTCGGACATGACTGAAAACACATGTACACGCCACATTAAAAAAAAATTATTTACTTATTCCATTTTTGACTATGCTGGGTCTTTGTTTGCAGTGAGCGGGTGGTACTCTCTAGTTGTGGTACACGGGCTTCTCACTGAGGTGGTTTCTCTTACTGTGGGGCAAAGGCTTTAAAAGGGCACTTGGGCTTCAGTAGTTGCAGCTCACAGCCTTAGTTGCTCTGAGGTGTGTGGTTTCTTCCCGGAGCAGGTATCAAACCTGTGTAACCTGCATTGGGAGGCAGATTCTTAACCACTGGACCACCAGGGAAGTTCCGCAAATGCATTATTTTAATAAGGTTTCTCTATAAAAAGAGCTGCTTTGTGTCACAAATACTATCGCTTACGTTGAGACATGTAGTGTCTCAGAATTGCTCTGGGAGAAGTTGCTAGAAGACACTGGATGTACGCACCTATTTTCATGATCACTTGCCTTCAAGATCCAGAAAGACTCCAGGATCTTGAATTTGCAGAATATAACAGTAATGTCATAGTTGGCTTAGCCTGAGTTGATCCTTCAGGTCTTCACAGCTGTTCTGAACTGATTGTCAGTGAGTGACTCAGCTCAGAGGACTGGGGCTTGGATGTAGGTGGCCAAGAGTAGAGTTCAACACCCTCACTCATTCCACCCTTGCCGACAGGCTACTGTACCATCAGGGGTTGAGGTGGGTGTTCCACATGGTGTTTGGGCTGGGCCAGCCTGGCACTGCAGAAACTGGAGCTTTTGGAAAGAAGAGTGAGGCAACCCCACTCCCTGTCCTCTACTCCAAGGACCTGTGGGCAAGAGCTTATGTGTGTAGAGTCTCAGTTTGGGGCTGATAAGGAAGTGGCATATGGTCAAGTCAAGGAGGAGAGAAAAATAAGCAGTGGAGGGGATACTGTGTGTTTCCTAGTCTTGATTTCCTAGAGAAATCAAGGTTTCCTAGAGAAGCCGAGAAGCTCTTTTCAAGACCTGCTCTGTGAGCTCCTGGGACTCAAGATCTGCTGCTTTTCAACCAGGTGACAGGACAGGAGAAGGCAGCGTTCACCATACCTCCCTTTTATTTATAAATCCAGAAATTTCTAGCCAGAGCCTCTCCTGCAGTGGCAGAGGCTATGTCCTGGCCAAGCCTGTCTTTAAACCCAGTGTCTGGGTTTTGGGTCCTGGGATGGGCTGAGTGAAGGTGAGGTGGTGGTGCGGTGTCCCATGGGTGGGAACTCTGTGTGAAGAGTTCGATTCTCTGCTTTGGAATATTTCCTTTTGGCTGGGCGTCTAGGCTAAGAACATACCAGAATTTCTAAGAACAGTATGCTTAGAAAAATCAAAAGAAAAACCTGGAGGAAAAGTCATCATTGTGATGTTGTTGCTGTAAATGTCCTCAAAACCTCATTTCAAGTTCAGGGCTCCCCTCACCCACCTGCAAGTTTCCCATCACCTGGCCGCACTGGTCCGGTTCCTATTCCTTCTGCAGCTGGAGGTGCTGGAACCATCTGAGCGGCTCCCGACTGGAAGACAGATGGATGGACCGCCCCGCCCCATCCCAGCCCCGACACAATAACAAACAGCCCTGTAAAAAGCACTTACATTTATGAACTGTTTATAAATTTACCGACATTGATTTATGACACTTGGCTGGACCTGACATTAGACTCTTTAGGGGTATTTCTTTCTTTCTGCCTTTCTCTTTGGGATTTTTTTTTTTTTAAGTGTTAATGTTACAGTTCACAATCTTAATATAGCCACACGCCTGGAACTAGGCGGAAGACAGCTGGGAGCCCAACCAATGAGCCATGGGCAGGAACTGAGACGTGATTTATGCCCAGGGCTGGGGCTGGGGCAGAAAGCCGCTGCTGGTTGGTTCAGAGGCCGGCCGGGCTCCAGGAGAAGATCCCTGGGCTTGAGGGATGTTGGGAGAAGCAGGAAGGGGACAAACTGGATCTAGAGCTGTGTGGACCTCATCGCTTCCTAGATATGTGATCTTAGGCAAGTGACCTGACCACCCTGAACCCCGATTTACTCATCTATGTAATGGGGGCAGTAACTCTGACCTGGGATGGTTGTTACAAGGATACAGGAGGTGATGCCTGGTCAAATTCCTGGCTATGCCTCCCCTATAAAGGGGCTCAGTAAATGGGGATGAGCGTTATGGGGCAAAACTCATTTGAGCTGGGCACACTGGCGTCTGGAAAACTTTTCAAATAAGGCTTAGTCCACAACGACTTACCTTATTATTTATTAGCCAATTGGTGTAAAGTTGGGAGTGAAGCATGCCTTTAATCTCTCCAACAGAGATGTGTTCAGAGTCACTACACACAGTTCAGACTCCTCTTCCCAGACCTGCAAAGGCTGTGAATCTTGGAGGAAAGTGAGAATGAAGACTGCCCTCTACCCCCGCCCCCACCATAGCTCTGCCCATCACCCCACACACACCAAGAAAAAAAACAACTACTACTTTCATTGTGTCCTAAACTTTATTACCTATGTAATCATCTCTATCTCCCTACATCCACTGAGGAAAGGAGGAAACGACATTTATTGAGCACCCTCAGTGGTCAAGAACCTGGCAGGACTTCGATTTTAAATCTCATGGACCCTCTTAAGTGGGTATAGTTCTCCCTTTTTTCCAAGAAAGAAAGTGAGGTTCAGAGAGGTGAGAATAACTTACTCATGATCACACAGATAGTAAGTGGCTGAGATGAGAGGGAAATACAGTCTGGCTCCTGTTGATCCCTTAGCCCCAGATTTCCTTTCTCTCTCTCTCTCTCCATATAGATATATATGTTTCTTAAAAACAAAGAAAGCCACTGACCAGGGGGGAGTCTCTCCGCTTCCCAGTGGCCCTAATTGTAAAGAACCCGCCTGCCAATGCAGGAGGCATAGAGACTCGGGTTTGATCCCTGGGTCAGGAAGGTCCCCGGAGGAGGGCATGGCAACCCACTCCAGTATTCTCGCCTGGAGAATCCCACGGACAGAGGAACCTGGTGGGCTACAGTCCGCGGGGTCGCAAAGAGTCGGACACGACTGAAGCGGCTTAGTACACACAGGGGGACTCTGGAAGTTCCCTCTGGCCTGTGAGTACCAGCCCAGGGCACAGAGTGTCCGCTGGGGCAGGAATGTCCTGTGAACAGGCTGTGCCTGTTCCGCCGCTGTAATCCAGGCCGACTCCACCTCTCACCACAGAACCTAAAAGAAGAGCAGGAAAAACAAAGACAAAAGCAAAAAGCAAAAACCTTTCCACTCGGCCAGGACCCACCGGCAGTGAGGCTCTTGGACACCAGGTGGCGCCCAAGTAAGGCCGAACGAGGAGCTTCAGGACGGGCTCGCTTTGAGGGGAAACAGCAGCGACCGCAAACTCAGATGGAGAGGATTAAGGTGACCGACGGCCAAAGAGAGGTGTCCTGGCTCCGGTAGGCTGACACTTCGGTGAGGGACGACGTGAGCGTGCGCTGTCTCAGAATGAAGCCCCCGATGCCACTCTCCTGCCGTCCCAGGCAGAGTGACCCTGCAGGAGCTGTGGCCACAGGGTCCCCAAGGCAGCTGAGGGGGCGGGACACGGACGGTGCGTGTGCGGAGCGGTCCTACGGTTTACCTAAGACATCCCATTCCCAGTCCTTCTTCAGCTCTGGGTGACCCTGCGTGGTGCCCTGGGTAGACACCTGCAGATAGATGCGTGTAGTTACATCCGAGAGGTCCTCCTTAGACCCCAAGCCTCTCGTCGCAGTCCAGGGAGGTCAGGAGAGGGGGCTGCCCCTCTGAAGCGAGGCCTTTCTATCCACCTCCCCCTCCATTCTCCTACTGTCCCTGGAGCCTTGATTCTTGACTTCTGTGTGGTACCACATTTGGGTGCAAACATGGACATCTTGGGTCCAAGGGACATAATAGCCCCCAGAACATAGCAACGTAGCTCTAGTGGAGAAAGGACAGCTTGATCTGTCCATATTCCCCCTTCCTTTCCCCGTCACCCCATTACTGGCACTACTTCAGCCCTTCCAGGACTTGTTAATTTCAGACATCCCAGTTTTTCTCATAAATCACTGAAAATAGTCTAGAAAACCCAATAGTCAAGGTGATGTTTCCCAAACAACTTCTCCTGGCCAGAAATGGGACAGAACTCGTCTGTCAGCCTACATGTTCTGGGGTTTGGTTTAGCTGATAAGATCGCCCCAGGTGCATCTTAACTTCCTAGAAGTTGGGGGCAGGGGTGGTGACTCTCTTCTACCCATGGCATGCCCAGAAGGACAGGCCCCCTGCCACCTAAGTGTCCCAGTCTGGAGACCCTTATGTTCCTCTCCATCTTCATGCTGTGGCTTCTAGAACCAAAGTCTTCTAGTCTCAAAGAGAGACTGAGTTCGTTCAGAGACTCGTTAATTACATGGCCAAGAGAAGGAAAGGGAAGGAGAAAAACTCATGAAAATGTTCATTTAAAGTTAATTGCTGCCCATACTCTTACTAATTGAAGTCGCTCCACCGGTTTTCACTTATGTACCTGTGTGTATTTAAGATGGGATATTGCACAGTATAAACTAAGCCACATCACAACCTAACGATCTGGAAAATCTCGGTTTAATAAACAAAGCTGGCTTTGAGTTACTCAGGAGAAACACCCGCGCGCATGCGCACGCACACACACACACCCACACACACACCCACACACACACAGACTCACATGCACACACACACTCACACGCCCAAAGCACCAGGATCTCAAACCTTCTGCACATGTCTTTTCCTCCCTCATTCAAACTACACACAGTCTCCGTCCCTTGCTCGCTCTCTTCCACTCTCTTTCTCTTATTAAATTTATTTTTAACAGCACCTTAAAAAAATAAACACACCCCTCTGTGCCACTCCTATGCCAGGTGCAGCCAGGGGCAAATTTTTACAGCTGAATTACATGACCTGAAATACGGAGCACATAATGAGGACATTGAGAGACACCCATCCATAGCGCGGGGCCAGCGGCTGGTGTATTAACATTCCTGGATAGAGCGGTAGCTGGGGTAGCAGCAGTCAGGCCTGGAGCCCTTACTCAGCATGAGGAATTATATATATCTTGGAACTCTTTCCTGAACCTAAACATTATTGCTGAGAAAGGGATAACAGTGTGAGCAGCCACCGCTCTCAAGCCGGGGCTCACTCACTGCTGCAGATGCGAGTTTGCACGTGTGGCTGAAGGGAATCCACCAGACCCAGCTCTGCTCAGGACAGGGGCAAGGATGCAGCGGAAGTCCTTGGGAAGTCCTTGGCTCTGGAGTGGGGTTGACATGGCAGTGGATGAAGCTTGGCCCCCTGCAAGCCCAGGCTCCGTTACCCAAGACCCCTTGAAAGTGTGATGGGCTTCTGGCGTCTTGTGAGCCTGCTCACTGTAATGACCAGGCATTTCCCTGGAACCTCTCATTATTTGGAGCTCGGATCACAGACCCCTTGAACTCAGCCATCTGTGACCACAGCAAGAGCTGGGAGAGATAGGGAAACCATCAAGCTACAGGAATAACAGCAAACATAAACAGCAAACAAACATGGCTTTTAGTGTGTGGCCCTTCCTAGATAGACATTGTTTATTTGAACTAAAATTCACAGGTGTGTGTCAGTCACTCAGTCATGTCGACTCTTTGTGACCCCATGGACTGTAGCCCGCCAAGTTTCTCTGTCCATGGAGTTTTCCAGGAAAGAATACTCGACTGAATTGCCATTTCTTACGCTGGGGGATCTTGCCAACCCAGGGATCGAACCCATGTCTTTTGTGTCTCCTGCACTGGCAGGCCAATTCATTACCACTATATCCCCATAGAATAAAATTAATCACTAACCACTTTAAAATGAACAATTCAGTGGCATTTCGCGCATTCAAAATATTGTACAACCATCACTTCTGTCTAGTTCCAAGACATTTTGATTACCCCAAAAGGAAACCTCTTACCCATTAAACAGTCACTCCCCAACCTCTGCCCCAGTCCCTGACAGCTTCTGGTCTACTTTCTGTCTCCAGACTTACCTGTGCCATATGTTTCCTACAAATGGAATCATATGTTGTGCAACTTTTTATGTAAGATTAGTTCAATTCAGTCGCTCAGTCATGTCCGACTCTTTGCGACCCCATGAATCGCACGCCAGGTCTCCCTGTCCATCACCAACTCCCAGAGTTTACTCAAACTCATGTCCATTGAGTCGGTGATGCCATCCAGCCATCTCATCCTCTGTCGTCCCCTTCTCCTCCTGCCCCCAATCCCTCCCAGCATCAGGGTCTTTTCCAATGAGTCAACTCTTTGCATCAGGTGGCCAAAGTATAACATGCATACAGCCATGGATTTTAACTGTACAACTTGACAAATTTTCATAAATAGAGCACACCCAAGTAACCACCACCCAAATCAAGAAACAGAATACATTCAGCCCCCAGGAGCCCTTCATTCTACCTCCCAGCCCTACTCCTCAGGGAGAACCATCCTCTTGACTTCTGTGTCCTGGACTACGCCTGCCAGTTTTTGTACTGATGTGTGGGGGTGGAAGATTTTTCCATCTTCATGGCTGTGTAGTATTCCATCATGTAGCTACATCAGGATTTATAGATCCATTCAACTGCTGATGAACATTTGGGTACTTTCCAGCTTCCAAGCTATGTGGTTTTTTTTTCTTGGCTGCAATGCACAGCATATGGGAATCTTAGTTCCCGGATCAGGGATCAAACCCATGCCCCCCTGCAGTGGAAGCATGGAGTCCTAACCACTGGACCACCAGGGAATTCTCCCAAGCTGTGTATTTTTAATTGACATTCAAGTCCAAAGGCATGTTGAGTGGATTTCTCGGACAGTGGCCGTTGAAAAGCATCAAAACAGAGGAGGTGGGGATGTGTTGGTAGAGGGGGTTGGACTAACTGGTCTCTGAGGTTTCCATGGCTTGGACACAGTATGATCTGAGGTACAGTGAGAGAATGCAGAATAGAAGCAAAGCACCTCTGAGCATCCTCTCTCTCAATAAACTGGGGACCTTTATGGGGAAAGGGTGGTGGAGTTAGAAGAGCCCAGACCAGTTTCCCGGCTTCAGTCACCGCCCTCCCAGCCCTTCTGGACCCGGAATAGACACTGCTTCCTTTGTCCACAAAGGCAGATCCTCAGGCCCGCCTGCCCTTCCTGTCCTCTGTAATCTATGTCATGCTAAGGGACAGAGAGCTGGGCGTACAGTGGGGAGGAGCGCTGACCAATTGGATAAATAGCAGTCTGGGGGCTGCTAGAGGCAGTGTGCTGTGAATCTGGGTCTGCCCCAGGCTCACAGTCCTCGGAGAGAAGACATGCTGTGAGTCTATCGTCCATTTGGCCTTAGTCAAACCCAGGGAGACGCAGAAGGTGATCTCCAATACATCCCCTTACAGTATGGCTAAGGCACATTCTCAAATTACCCCACTTTAGAAATCAATAGCACATCAAAGTACATACATTTATGTATACATGTATATATACTATACATATATAGGACATTGAATTGTGCCTCTTCCTGTTATATAGACTGTTCCGTTACTGCACAGCTAAGGCAGGCTTTTCATTTGCAGGTTCTGCCTGGGCCAACTGTAATTCTGGAATGAAGGTTTGGGGCAGCCACTTTGAAAACAAGCAAAAGGTTCAGGTGAAAGAATCCTAGCCTGCAGGCATTCAGATCCCTCGCCTCCCATGTCTATGCAGTTGGGATCAGGGACCCCCAGCTCTTTCACGTCCATCCTCTGTACGAAGCACAGTCTGTGTGGGGAAGTGGATTAGATGCCCCCCGACCAGAAAATTTCTTCCAGGTATTATTCCCTTTGTGGGGAGAGAAGATGACTTTGGGTGTAGATTTCCCAAGACTAATTTCCTTTCCCATTATGGATGCTGTAGGATGACCTCACTGCCTACCATCCCTGCGGACATTACATCTTATCTCTCCAGGGAGCAGACGGAGAGCCCAGAGCAGGGGCCTGATTTCTGGGTGACCTTGGCTCTTCTCACTGTTTTGTCTACTCTGCTCATCCTTCGAGGTACAACTTGCCTCCGTTTCCTGGGAAACCTGTTCCGACTGCCCCCTCCCTCCATGTCACTTCCACCTTCTGCAGCCTGGCTATCCCTGGTCACTCCCCTGGCCCTTGGAGTTGCACTGTGGTTTGTCTTCCCTCTGTATTTCCTTTCTCCCTGTCAAACCATAAGCTCCTTAAGTTGTAGGAGGAGGGGTGAGTGGGCCACATCTTCTGCTGGTACCTCAGCTCCCATCACAACCCTCAGCAAGCCACAGGGCCTCAGTTAACCTTTCTTTAAAAAATTAATTTTTTATTTTGGCTATACTGGGTCTTAGTTGCAACATTCAGGATCTTTAGATATAGCAGGAAAACTCTTATTTGTGGCATGTGGGATCTAGTTCCCTGACCAGGGATTGAACCTGGGCCCTCTGTGTTGTGAGCGTGGAATCTTAGCCACGGGACCACCAGGGAAGTCCCTCGATAGACTTTTTGGTTGTTCATAACAACAGCACAAAGTAATGATGTGCTTGGGGGTTTCTCCAGTGATACGTTCTTTCAATTTATTTGTTTTTAATTGAAGGATAATTGCTTTACAATATTGTGTTGGTTTCTGCCATACATCAACATGAATCAACCATAGGTATACATATGGCTGGTCGAGGCTTTTAAATTCAGCATTCCGGGAAGGCCAGAGATGGTAAGGAGCTCTGAGGCCATTTAGTCTGATGGTTTATGGGGGCCTGGGACCCTCTGTTGAGTACCCCTGGTGAGGCTGTGTCCCAGTGGGGAAGGATGCTTGGATCAATTAGCAATGTCTGCTGCGGGCAGAGCGGTAGGGAATAGAAAGTATGCCACAAATTTGGCATGCTTGATCTCATCCAACTGCTTCATCTTACAGTGGAAGAGACGGAGGTGCAGAGAGGGGAAGTGACTTTATCCAAGGAAAATCAATTTCCTAAAAGGACTTTGCGCTCTGGGCGATGAGCTAACACGTTGGCACCATTCACATGCGGCTGTCTTGAGCACGGTCTCCCTAAGACCGTCTTCCGCTTCGCTTTGAGGTGGTGGATTTTGACACGGGAAGACATATTAGGAAAAGGCATGACTCAGATCTTCTGAAGCCGCTAAAGAGGATATTAAGCCATCGACAGCTTTTTCTGATTTTCGGTTTTCTTGCAGTAGTCGAACTGATTTTTTTTTTCTTTTTTAATGTAAACAGATTTTCCCCTCTGCAGCCAGCCAGGCACCCCCCAGTGAATCTGCTGGAGTGTGGCGGCTTTTATGACTTCAAAACCCAAAGACTTGAAAAAAGCAGCTAGATGTCATATGAATTTGTGCTGCTTCTGCTGAGATCAGTCCCTAAGGTATCAGCTGGGACTTTGCTCCCTTCGTTCCTCGGATTTGGCCATGCCCTGTCACCTTGCCTTGAGTCTACTTAGCGTTGACTGTCTTCTGAATTATTTTCACAATGATTATCTGAACATCTCCTGCCCCAGTGGACAGTGAACTTCTCAAGAGCGTGGATCGTGACTTATTTATTATCACGTTTTTCCCACAGCCCAGCAGACTGCCTTGAACTTTGCCCTTTCATGAATTTATTCATTCATGGATGCCCACGTGCAGAAACCATTTTGTGGAGTGCCTACCCTGCACTGATTGGATTCATTATGGAAAGAACTGCTGGGATGAGATGTGCCATGCAGACACCATTGACTGTTAAAAGTCTCATGGAGCAAGGGCTCAGCTGAATGTGATGTCTCTTCAAATAAGTTGATGCCTTTTACGGTGGTGAGCGCATGAACACAGGATCCCAGAGGGCTCTGATTCAAGGGCAGATTTGGAAAAGCTGGGGAGAAAGTGACAATAGTTCTTTGAGGCCAAAAAAAAAAACCAAACTTCAGCTTCAGAATCCCAGCTACAATTTGCCTTCTTTTACTGTTTTTCTTTCTTTTACCTATTTTTATGGGCAAACTTTCAAACACACACAGAGTAGAGAGAAGACTATGATGAACTCTGTGACTCTATCAGATGTCAGTGATCTTTGGCTTCCCTGGTGGTCCATTGGTTAAGATTCTGTGTTCCCACTGCAGGGGATGTGGGTTCGATCCCTGCTCAGGGAAGTTCTGCATGCCATGTGTGTGTGTGCTCAGCCGCACAGTCCTGTCTGACTCTTTTCGACCCCATGAACTGTAGCCTGCCAGGCTCCTTTTGTCCATGGGATTTTGCAGGCAAGAATACTGGAGTGTGTCACCATTTCCTTCTCCTGGGGATCTTCCTGATCAAGGGATCGAATCAGGGTCTTCTGCATTGGCAAGGCAGATTCTTTCCCAGTGAACTACCAGGGAAGCCCTCTGTATGCTGTGAGGTGAGGCCAAAAAAAAAAAAAAAAAGGACTTATTAAAAAAAAAAGAGAGAGATCAATAATATTTAACTTATGACCAATCCTATTTCATCTTTGCCTCTATCCCCTGCTCTGGATTATTTTGAAGCAAGGCCTGGACACCCATCATTTGATTAATGTGTTTCAATGCTGCTGCTGCTGCTGCTAAGTCACTTCAATCATGTCTGACTCTGTGCGACCCCATCCCTGGGATTCTCCAAGCAAGAACACTGGAGTGGGTTGCCATTTCCTTCTCCAATGCATAAAAGTGAAAAGTGAAAGTCGTGTCCGACCCTTAGCGACCCCACGGACTACAGCCTACCAGGCTCCTCCGTCCATGGGATTTTCCAGGCAAGAGTACTGGAGTGGTGTGCCATTGCCTTCAATAAGCATTGATAAAAGAAGAGGGATATTAAAGACCCTCGTAAAAAAAGACACTTGTAATGCCATTACATGTAAAAATTAAAAATAATTCCTTAATAACCTCAAATATATAGTTCTGTACTGTCTCATGAATGTTACCTCTTTATTATTAAACAGTTGAATATTTACTTGCTTGACTCAGTATCCAAATAAGGTCCATATATTGTGACTGGGCCTCATGTTTTTTAAGCCTCTTTTACTTCATAGCAATAGTTCTTAGCTAAGGGAAGCTTCCACAACAAACTGGAAAATTCTTAAAGAGATGGGAGTACCAGACCACCTGACCTGCCTCTTGAGAAATCTGTATGCAGGTCAAGAAGCAACAGTTAGAACTGGACATGGAAAAACAGACTTGTTCCAAATCGGGAAAGGAGTATGTCAAGGCCGTATATTGTCACCCTGCTTATTTAACTTATATGCAGAGTACATCATGAGAAATACTGGACTGGATGAAGCACAAGCTAGAATTAAGATTGCCGGGAGAAATATCAATAACCTCAGATATGCAGATGACACCACACTTATGGCAGAAAGTGAAGAAGAACTAAAGAGTCTCTTGATGAAAGTGAAACAGGAGAGTGAAAAAGTTGGCTTAAAACTCAACATTCAGAAACTAAGATCATGGCATATGGTCCCATCACTTCATGGCAAATAGATGGGGAAACAGTGGAAACCATGAGAGACTTTATTTTTGGGGGCTCCAAAATCACTGTAGATGGTGACTATAGCCATGAAATTAAAAGATGCTTGCTCCTTGGAAGAAAAGTTATGACCATCCTAGACAGTATATTAAAAAGCAGAGACATTACTTTGCCAACAAAGGTCCATCTAGTGAAAGTTTTGGTTTTTCCAGTAGTCATGTGAATGTGAGAGTTGGACTATAAAGAAAACTGAGCACTGAAGAATTGATGCTTTTGAACTGTGGTGTTGGAGAAGACTCTTGAGAGTCCCTTGGACTGCAAGGAGATCCAAGCAGTCCATCGTAAAGAAAATCAGTCCTGAATATTCATTGGAAGGACTGATCCTGAAGCTGAAACTCCAATACTTTGGCCACGTGATGTGAAGAACTGACTCATTTGAGAAGACCCTGATGCTGGGAAAGAGTAAAGGAGGGAGGAGAAGCGGACAACAGAGGATGAGATGGTTGGATGGTATTACTGACTCAATGGACATGAGTTTGAGTAGACTCCGGGAGTTGGTGATGGACAGGGAAGCCTGGCGTACTGCAGTCCATGGGGTCGCAGAGTCGGACACGACTGAGTGACTGAACTGAACTGAAGGGAGACTTTGCACCCAAGGGGCACTTGGCCATGTCTGGAGACATTGTAGGTTGTTGTCACTGGGTGGGGTTGGGGGGATGCTCCTGGCCCCTAGTGGATGGAGGCCAGGGATGCCGCTCACATCCTACAATGCTCAAGACGGCCCCCACGGCAAAGAATTATTCGGACCCAACGTCGAGAGCATTGACATTGAGAAAACTCTGACCTGGAGATTCCACCTTTCTCTCTCTTTTTTTCTTGTGATTTTTTGGTTGAGGAAACCAGTCTCTGGAGGCCTTGCAGAGACCCCTGCTCTGAATGTGCTCCTTGTACCTTGTGATGTAGTTCAATATATCCTTCTGAACTCTGAATGTCCTACAACTTGATTCAATCTCCCCACATCTTGTCAAGGTGGATCCTGTGCCCCGGTTCCCCCCCCCCCCCAAAGAGACGTGGTCCTCAGTGGTACCTCAGTGGTAGAACCCTCTGCCCACATTTGGCTGGGTCCCTGTGCTGTTGACTGTCCTGCCTCACACAGGGGGTCTGCTTATGGAAACCACCGCAGGAACCCTCTGGTCACAGGAGAGGCATTGATGGAGGGCTTGGGCTCTCCTGGTGACCCCATTTGACTTCCCCGTGCATCCTTCTCCCAAGAGGCCAAGTCATCCTCCAGCTTAAGCAAAACATCTGTCTTTTTGCAGGTTTGAATCTGACACTAAGAAACTTGACATTTCAAAGCAGGTTCCAGGAATTTAAGTTATTCTTCATCAAATTAGCCCTTAAAACAACCTGGAAGCTCCGGTTTCTGGAGTGGGCACTCTGTTCATCGGTCCCCAGATCTACACCAGGTATTTCGCACACACCCCACCCAGCATCCCCCACCACTTGTCCAAAAGCAAGCTTCCTGCCACACCAACACTTGAAGACAAAGCCATGGAGACAAAAGGGGATGACAAGACTCCTGCATTGTGAGCAAAACAGCTCAGGGCTCTACAATTTAGTTTTTAAGATGGGAGAGGCCCTTGCCCAATAATTGGACATGAAGTAAGACAGTCAACAACAGCGAGAGGTGAGAATTAACAGCAGAAGAACAAACAGGACTGTTTTAAAACCCCAATGGTCTGAGCATATTGAGGGTGGAGATAAATAGCCTTACTCATGTAGCCCCGGCGTTGTAATTGCTACCACCCATCCTCAGAACCGAGGGCGTTTTTTTAAGTTGAAAGAGTAAGAAAGCAAGGGAGATGGAGCTTACAGGATGGAGGGCTAACTGGTCTTCACTGCTCTGAGTGCTGAGGAGCAGAGGGAAAGGATAGCCTTGGCCCTTAAAAGGCTCCAGTGGGCACACAGGCAGAATTCTAGTAGATCACGATGAATTTCCTTAATGAGGAAGGCCCCAAAGCAGGTGAACCGAATGCAACCTCAGAAAGCTTCCTGGAGGAGGTTGAAGAGGAGTAGCCAATACACTGGCCACCTGATGCGAAGAGCTGACTCATTGGAAAAGACCCTGATGCTAGGAAAGACTGAAGGCAGGAGGAGAAGGGGACAACAGAGGACGAGATGGTTGGATGGCATCAACAACTTGATGGACATGAGTTTAAGCAAGCTCTGGGAGATGGTGAAGGACAGGGGAGCCTGGCGTGCTGCAGTCCCTGGGGTCACACAGAGTCAGACACGACTGAGCAACTGAATAACAGCAACAAGCAAAGTAGAAGAGAGACAAAAGGACCCGGCCGCTCTGACCTGCTGGGAGTGTGTCCTGGAGGGAAGGGTCAAGGGGGAGGGGAGCTGAGCTAGGATGCTGTTTGCAGCACATGAAGCATTCAAAACTGGTCCTCAGAGCAAGAGGGAACTGTGAAGACTTGATGCAGGGGAGAGACGGAGGGTGATTTACATTTTGGAAAGGTTATTTTGGCGGAAAGCATCAGGGAGAGGAGAGGAACAAGGCAGAGGTTGACTTAGCGGTTGGCGGTGACCCAGGCCAGCAAGGGAGAGTGTGCTCACAGCGGGTGGAGACCCAGTGGAGGGAGAGGGGATGACAGGATTATCTCTTTTCATCCTCCCCACACCCCCGGAGGTCAGAACCTTCCCTCTGTGGAGAGGCAGACTCCTGGAACTGTCAAGATTGGAGATAGTAAAGGAGCTGGATCTGAACCCAGCTCTGACTCCCAGCCCTAAGTCTGCCCCAGGCCACCAGGCCCATCCTTCATTTTATCCTTCGAGTTAAATTGTGCTCAACACAATCAGTGTGCAGAAAGTAAGGCAGAAACACACAGTATGTTTTAGAAAGATTTCCATAAAGCAAAATTTCCAAGGGCATTGTGAGAGGAGAACCTGGTAACTCAGGAAGCTGGTGTTTCCAGGCGGGGACGGTAGAAGCTAGATTCCAGCCGCCGGGAGTATAGGGGACAGAGCTCCTGTCTCCGTCAGAAGGAATGACAGAGCCTGTCATTCCTGGGGCAGGTGTGGGGGCATCACTGGGCAGTGAGCTGACCCCTTAGAAGGCCTGTCTCTGACCTAGAGACTCATGGAAAGCAGAAAATCCTTTGGGAGAAAAGGCCAGTGTGGGTGGCCTTCTTGGAAATCACAGACCTGGGTCCTGCTGTCACAGAAGGGGTTTCCCCGGCAAAATCTGCCTCCATCAAACCCACCACCCAAGGGACTCTTATTGGAAAGCATGGCAGTGCTGTGGGCAGAGAAGAATGGTATGTTTCAGCCTCTCTCTCTCTCACACACACACATACAAGCACACACACACAATCTTTGAAAATGTAAAAAGCAAGGGGAAAATGTCTCTTTGCACCATCTGGCTTGTTCTTTAAATAGCTCACTCCAAGAAAGAACTATGCTCTCCTTGCCTTAATTTATGTTCCTACCTTTCCCTTCCAATAGGCCTGCAGAGGGGAAGGGGGAGGAGGGGGCAGGCCTGAAGCCGTGCAAGGATTCGGCAATGGCTTTGGTATGCTGCTGCCTACACAGCAGTATTTAACCCAATTACAGGATAATAAGGGCTCAGACAAATTATCTGCAAATAGATATGTCTATATGTAAACCCTCGCATTTGGAACATGCATCTGGGGCCAAAGAAAAGTTAAGTGCTTAGCCAGAGAGGGACTGAGCTGAGCTCACAGCTTTTTTCCCCCCAGCCCTGTATATGGAGATATTTGAGTTAGATAAATAAGAAATCCCAGGTACAGACTAGACAGTCCGGCCTTGAAGCTGTCCAGATGAACAGTTTGGTTCTGAGACTGTTGCTGTGGCGGGTGGAGGGGGGTTGTCAGTGCCTGCCCAGTGACCCAGGGGATGGAGGGGCTCTGCCACTTGGCCCAGCGTGGCCCTCACATGGACTGCAAGCCCCCACCCCACCAAGGCTGCCTGCCCACTCCCAGAGCCACTAGATGGACCTCCCCAGAGAAATGCTCATGAGCTGTCCCCAGTGGACTGGCTTCAAGCTTTGTAAGCAAAGGCAGTGGGTTGGACTGGAAGGGCATAGGGACAAAAGTGGCAAGTGCAAAGCAGCTGAAGTTTGCATTTTATGGTTTTAAACAATCAACCAATGTCGCAAGAGCTTAAGAATTTCACTTTACAGTAGAGCAGGAAATCTCTGAGGTCCAGAGAGAACTGGCTCACTCAGGCCACCCAGCTGGCCAGTGGGGAAGCTGAGACAGAACCCAGGCTCCTGGGCCCCAGTGCCAGGCCCTCTGCAGGACCCACGCTGCCCTCGAAACATGGTTGGGGTGATTGAAAACGGTTCCGGGCAACATGACTCTGTTCTGAGAACACAATTGAAGTGAGAAACCGGAATAACACTTTCTTTTGTTTTTTCCTAATCATTTACGCCTAGAGTAAAGAGATTTTAAATATGAGGTACATGATGTATGGGCTTCGCTGGTGGCTCAGTGGTAATGAATCTGACTGCCAGTGCAGGAGACGTGGGTTCAGTCCCTGGGCTGGGAAGATCCTCTGGAGAAGGAAACGGCAACCCACTTCAGTATTCTTGCCTGAGAAATCCCATGGACAGGGGAGCCTGGTGGGCTACAGTCCATGGGGTCGCAAAAAGAGTTGGACACAACTTAGTGACTAAACAACATATGTACAATAAAAGTAGAGATTGCATGAGGCAAAATTCTTTTGTTACCATGTCAGGGGCATGTTTGCATGTGTGTGTGTGTGTGTGATTGCATGTGTGTGTGGTTGCATGTGTGTGTGTAAGTCTGTGTGTGTGTGTATGAATGGGTGTTCCCCTTCCACCCAGCTCTATGATGTGTGAACCATCCTATGGGTGTAACAGTTCACACCTCCAGCACGTGTCTCCATCTGCCCCACTGCGGCTTGCCTGCCCAGAGTTCTCTCCATTATGATATATTCTGCCGCACCTTAAAAACTGTTTTCTTTAGACGGGCTGTTTGCTGTTTTATATGGGGCAATTGACACCAGCCCACATCTAGGCTTTGGAAAATAGTTTTGGTTCCCAGAGAGAGGGGGGCAGGGCAGCTTTAACGGTCCTCCCAGCGGTCGGGCTTCTCCTGCTAAAGACACCTTGACAGTTTCCCCTGTCATTTCCAGGAATGTCTTAGATCAGTTTGAACATCTGTCAGGCTTTGAGGATGGTCGTGGCAGGGTCTGGGGGTAGGCTGGAGGTGGTGGGGGATGCTGGGGGAGAGGAAGGAACAAATCCAGAGGCCCAGGCTCAAAAGTCCCCCAACCTGAACTCTGGCAAGACGACCCCACCCCCCAAATCTGCCCAGGCCTCCTCCTGCTGGCTTCTACCACCTGCTTTTAGTTCCAGAGTTTTTAGCGCATTTCAGTTTCCAGAGAGCAGGCCCTCAGCTGAGCACAGAGCAGGCCGGAATGGTGGAAAGACCGGGGTGCTGTTTGTAGACAGGAGGCCTGGTTTTTGTCGGGCGTGAGGAGGTACCCAGGTGTTTTCGTGCAGCCCCCAGTGCAGGCCTGGCTGACTGGAGTGGATTTCAATTCTCCTTTGCCAAACTACACTTTTGAGAGGTGTCAGATATCGAAAACCTCTCCCCCAAGCCAAAGCAAGCATTTGGGGGAGGAGAGACCCAGGAGGGGGGCTAGGGACGGTAAGAGAAGATGCCGGTTTAAAAAGAAAAAGGAAAAAGCAAAAGCAGAAAGAAAAGTCCCTTCACATAGTGTTCCAAGTTGGCTGTTTCTTTTTAAAATAATTGGTTAAGCTGTGCATAAAGCCAGGTAAGTCTGCTCTGCATTGCAAAGGAGCCTGGGCAGACGGTTCTTCCTGGCGTGGCTGGGGTTTAGGGAACCAGAGCTCTGCAGGACAAGGGAAGGGGCTGTGTCTGGTGACCCAAGGCGACCTGTCCCTTAAGGGACAACCAGGGGAGAGAAGTGGCAAGAGAGGGTGGCAAGGAAAGTCCTGGGAGGGAGGGAAGGGTGCAGAGGGGAAGAAAGGAAAGGGAGAGGGAGATAAAGGAGGAGGGGGTAAAGGCGAGGGTGGGGACAGGTCTCAGGCCCCTGCCTGCAGGATAGGACCCCAGCTAGATCTCGTGCGTGCAAGCCTCCTCCAAGCCTCAGTCCTTAAAAATCACTAACTGTTGACTGCTGCCCTTTCCATAGGGTTCAGAATTCTTCCCTCTAATGACTCATGAAAGCATAAAATTAAGACATTCTGGGAAGCCAAAGGAATCTGGTTTAAAATGTGTGTTTGGGGAATGGAAGGCATTAAAAGAATGCTCGTGTCTGGACCATTCTGTTGTTTTCTTCTCTTGTTTTCTCTTCAAATTAATGAATGAGTCACGGTCGTCTTTAGGCCTGTAAAATGCTGCAGAAGGGAGCGTCGGGGACGCTGGGGAGCCGACCGTCTCATTTTCTCTGGCTTTTCCGACTCTTCAGACCCGCTGCTGTTTCCCTTTTCCTCTTTCTCTGTCTCCTGAGAAAGTCTCCTTCCCATTAATAAGCAACACGGCTCAAGCCCCCTTCTCCTCCCTCCTCCCGGCCCCAGGACCAGACCGCCCACCTTGAATAAAATCCAGCCAAGTTACAGGGATGTGCAGCCGGCTTCTCCCAGGCCAAACCCACACCTCACCGGGGAGGGTCTCGCTGGAGCCCAGATGCTCACAACCTTCAAACAGCTCGCAGCCTTCCAACCTTCTGCCTTCCAGCAGCTCCCCAAACCAAGGGCACCCCGTGGAGGGGGGCGGGAGCAGGACTGGCCCTACTCCGCCAGAGGGTTAAAGAACAATCCCTTAGCTTCTAGAAAGTGCAGGAAATGTCTCTCTCCTGTATCTTAAATATACTTCCATCCAAGCCCACTCTCTTCTCCCAGCTACCAAGACTGCCCCCTGCCCCCAGGCATCACTCAGCCACTGGGCACTTCAGAAATAGTCCCCATGGACTGTAGCTCACCAGGCTCCTCTGTCCATGGGATTTTCCAGGCAAGAATACTGGAGTGGGTTGTCATTTCTTTCTCCAGGGGATCTTCCCGACGCAGGGATCGAACTGGCATTATTGCACCTCTTGCATTGCACAGATTCTTTACCGCTGAGCCACCAGGGAAGCCCCAGAAATAGTCCACGTTCCATAATTATTCCTCGAGGGAGCCTCTTCTTTCCTCTGCCTCCACAGAAACACCTCTTGCCTTAGGGCTGGCGTCAGGAATGACTCTGATAACCCAAGGGGAAGAGGCAGGTCTCACGCCTGAATAGCTCCAGCGAGGACTCCTTAGTAGAGCCTCCCCAAAGCCCTGCATCGTTCCTGCTGATGACATCCTGGGCCTGCCTCCTGCCCAGGGGCCCTGATCTTGCTGATCGGCTTCTGCAGCCTCTTAGCTTCTCTGGGGATGGGAGGGTGAGGGGACCACAGACTTATTTTATGGAACACCTACCAAGCTCCCAGATTTACATCTTTTTTTTTTTTTTAAAACATTAATACAATTTGGTAATGAGTTTGAGGTCCTTTAGATTTTTTGACTACACCCTATGGCATGCGTGATCTTAGTTCCCTGACCAGGGATCGAACCCATACCCCCCTGCTTTAGAAACTCGGAGTCTTAACCACCAGGGAAGTCCCCAGATTTTATGCCCCACGGACCCTGAAATTGCGTCACGGAGGCCTGTGAGCCACGTGGAGGTTGATGAGGAGCCCAAGCAAGGTCACCTGCCTGGTTCAAACCTGGCCTCGTCAGCCTGCAGGGCAGGAGCCGCCTGCCTCCTGGGAGCTCAGAGGCATCTTCCCAAGCTCTGACTCATTGTTCTTCAGAAGACAGAACTGGTAGCATCCAGAGCCCACTGTCCTCAGGGACCCAGCCCACAGACTTGGCCCAAGGAGCACATCTTGGAGCTGAAATCGGGCCTCTATACGCTGGTACCAAACTAAATCTCGGAGTTTGGGTGACGTAGAAGAGACCCCCACAGAAACCTGCTCGGTTTCAATCTTAGCTCAAGGCTAGGCAGCCTTTTTGCCAGGATCAGACCTGCTGGGGAGGATGTTGGGGGAGAGGACGTGGGGGGCAAAAACCCTCCCCTTCTCTCTCCCACTCTCCCTATTCCAGCAGATCTCCAAAACCCTTTGTGTTGCTGTGTCCAACATTTACAAAGAACATTTATGCCTTATTACCAAGTTGCCCTGCAACAACTATGTAAATGATTAAATATGTATCAGATTCCCCACGCTGTAAGTTTGATCTAATTACAACACTGCAATTCTACATACATCTATTCTGTTTTTCTAGATTCTTGCCTGTTGAGTATAGTCATTTGCTCAAAATAAATTGAGGGAGCACTGTTTACATATGCCAGTTGCAGAGCCAGGAGAGAAAAGCTGATGTTTATGCAAGTTGTGATTATAAAATAATGACTGTGTTTTTTCAGCAAACAGACTAGGACTCCAAAGACATTCCACTGGAAAGCTCCCTCCTGTTCCAGGGAGGCTGCCATTGCTCAAGTACCGTGTGGCATCGCTTTTGGAATGGCCTTCAGAGTCCATTTGTGTGGGCCACGGGGAAAAAAAATAAACCACTCCACCCTACCTCGTTATTGACCGAAAAATTCTATTACCCTGTTTGATTACTCACCTAATTCCCCGGGATGGGCCTCAAATGGCTTTCAATTGCTTCTAAATATCAGATCAAGCCTCAAATAATGAGAACTAGCAATCTTTGGAGGACATTTCCAAGAATGCTGAGCAGACTCTGGGAGCCATTCCAAAGAAGTGCAATCCCAGCAGCGGGGTTGGAGGGTGAGGCCAGCGTTGAGCTGAGCCTTGAAGGGCAGAGAAGCTCTGAGTGACGATGCAAGCCCTCAGCAATTTACCAAGTGCTTTTTCCACCTATTCTTTCTGTGCAGTCTCACAAACAGGGCAGATGTTATGATGATCACTCTATGATATATGAGGACTTTAAAGCCCAGAGGAAATCATATGATTTAGTTACAAAACTTGCGAATAAATAATAGAATCAGGACTTGAAATCAAGGCTTAATGTGCCTGCATGCACAGCACCCACCGTCCCCCTATGCCCCACAGCATCTCAGGAAGCAGAAGCTAGTCAGCTGGGCCACCTGGAGGAGATGGTTCCTACAGGAGGAGAGGTAGAAGCCCAGGCCAAGGGAGCAAGTTGAGCTGGCTTCTGGGAGGTCTTCAGAGCAGATCAACAAGCATGGCAGACACTGATGCTGTAGCTACTGGCTAGAGACCAGTGCTGGGGACCACACAGGTCCTGCAGCCTGACATGTTTTCTCCAGACTCGGATGCCAGCCCTGCAGGCTGGTTCACTAAACATCTGCTTCCCTGCCTTCCTGTATCCTAGGATCTGACCTGTTATAGCCAGAGTTTCTGATGATGGCCGAGGTATACCAAGTGGTGGTTCACATAGAAGGCGTGGAAGACAGCCGTAAGCAAGGTGAGGTTGCTGCTGGATGTGGGGACATCGGATTCCCTGGAGGAGGCATTTGTTTTTTTTTTTTCTGCAACCATCCTGAGCAGTCCCTAATATCACAGGTGTGGAGTTTCTACAGAAATTGTCCTGTGGCGTGGATGGGTGTTGCCTCAGTCTACATGGTTCCTGGGGATAGGCTGAGGGGACCACAGACCTATTTATGTTACATCTGGTTGTTACATTTTATGTTACCTCTGGTTCCCTGGCCTTTCAACACATTTTATAAACTCTCCAATATTCTCTGATACATCCTTTTTCTAAAAAAATTTTTTTAATTAAAAAATTTCTTCTTGAGGTATAGTTGATTTACAATGTTGTGTTAGTTTCAAATGCAATGCAAAGTAAATCAGTTATACATATTCATGTTCTGTGCGTGCTCAGTCAGTCGTGTCCAAATCTTTGCGACCCCATGGACTGTAGCCCACCAGGCTCCTCTGTCCATGGGATTCTTCAGGCAAGAACACTGGAGTGGGTTGCCATGCCCTCCTCCAGGTAATCTTCCCGACCCAGGGATTGAACCTGTGTCTCCTGCATCTCTTGCATTGCAGGCAGATGCCTTATGCACTTGAGCCACCTGGGAAGCCCATACATATTCATATATTCACGCTAATAAATCCTTTTTCATGCGAATCAGCTAAAGTGGACTCTGTTGTCTGCAACCAAAACCAACTAAGCCCTCAGATCAATCCATCCTCCTGTTCATGGCACAGATTTTTCTCCAAACCATTTATTCAGCATTTACTGCATTGGCAGGTGGATTCTTTACCACTGGCACCATGTGGGAAGCTTGCGTTTTGCTGTACGTTTTTATTTGATATGACAATTGCCTTGTGACATAATTATTCCCACTTAGAGAAGAACAAACTAAAGCTCAGAGAGGTTAAGAAACAGGCCACACAGCCAGATGTGGACAAGATTTTTAATTTGCCCACTATGCCATGGCCTAAAACTTGCAGGGTAGTTTTGAAGGACTGGTGGATTGGCAGAGAAATGAAGGCATGTGTGTCTTTTAGAGAGAAGAGGTCCAGTATGCAAGTCTGGGAGCATTTAAGGAGTCCTGGCTGCACAACTTTTAGAGGCCAAGGAGGTTAGAGGCCAAGGAGCTGAGGGAGGGACTGGAGCAGAGGCTAACTGAAGCCATTCTCCAGGGGAAGTCATTGGATATGTGCAATCTTTGGGTATGTCTTGTTTTCTAATCAGTGATTAATTTTGTTAAAAGGGGACCAGATTCCTGCAAATTGAGACCTATTTATTTTTTCGTGATGCCGAGTGGCATGTAGGATCTTAATTCCCCAACCAGGGATCAAACCTGCGCCCCCTGCAGTGGAAACAAGAAGTCCTAACCACCGGACCGCCAGGGATGTCCTGATACCTATTTTAAAGACCCTGGGAGGGCTCATTATTCCCAGGACAGTTATATAACTTTTCTGTTTGTTACAGAGAGCCTTCTGTAATCATGCTGGCCCCTGAGTTCTCCTTTGCATTGATAATTCCAGATTTTCACAACCAGGGACCACATGGGGCCACTTTCCTCCTCTGGAGTCTTGCCCAAGCCCTCTCCTTTGCTCTCTGGAAAAAATGACTGAGGCTAGAGGTGCGTTAGCATTTTCCTTCCAAAACTTGCCTTCTCCTTGAAGCAGGTGAATTCTCATGTTTCTGGAACAAGGATCTTGAAAACCCAGGGCTTGCTTCCTCTGATTAAGCGACATGGAACTGAAAATATGGAAAGCAAAGATTTACGTCAATAGGCGGTGTGTTCTCACTCCTGGTTTCTTCCCCCAGAGCCCCTGCCCAGCAGGTGGGTTGGCCGACAGTCAGAGCGGCACTTCCGGCAGCCGGCTGCCCTGGGGTGGCCCCTGGGAGGCCACTTCCCCCAGTGAGCCTCATCACTCCCTTGCCCCCTCACCTCTTTCGTGGGCTTTACCTCCCTCACTCCCTTACTGTCTCGCCCCTCACTTTCTGAGTCTCTTTAGCTCTACCCTCTTGTCCCTCCCTTCCAAACACTCTCATCCCCATCACATCCCCTTGTCTTCTGATGATTCCCTTACTCCTTGGGCCCTTCACCCCCCAGCCTCCTCATCCTTCACCTCCCTCATCCTTCACTGCTCACACCAGCTCCCTTGGCTTCCCTGCACCTTGGGCCCTCCACTGGGCTACTTCTCCCCTTCATCTGTAATCTTCTGTTAGAAGCAATACACTAAAGCCAACTTCTTGAAGATTCTGGCTATGATCATTTCTACTGCAATTTTTAGAAAACCCAGATCAAAAATGACCTGTGAAAGTCGCTCAGTCATGTCTGACTCTTTGTGACCCCATAGACTGTAGCCCTCCAGGCTCCTCTGTCCATGGGATTCTCCAGGCAAGAGTACTGGAGTGGGTTGCCATTCCCTTCTCCAGGGAATCTTCCCAACCCAGGAATCGAACCCAGGTTTCCTGTGTTGCAGGCAGACTCTTTATCATCTGAGCCAGCAAGGTCATCCAAAAAATGACCTGAAGAGTAAGGAAATAGTACATTAAGGAGTGGAAGTCCTGAATTGGTCAGCCCTCAGGAGTCGTTTGGTTAGGATTATATTTCCATTTCTCTGTGATCCTCTTGGCTTGGCCCTTTTGGATGACTTGATTTCACTGAAGTATGATTTTCTAGATGGTGGCAAAATAGCTGCAACAGTTCCAGGCTTCACATCCACACACCACACCATGGAGAGCAATAAATAGAGCTCTCCTGCCCCACCTCACCCCTAGATATTCCACATGAGTCCTATACTTCACTCTAATTGGGCCAAACTGAGCCAGTCACTGTGGCCAGGAGAAAGTTAGGTTCTCATTGGCTAATGCCTAGGTTCCTTCCCACCCCTGAACAAATCACTGTGGTAAGGAGGATGAGACTGTGCTGCTTGGTTTATGGATGTGGGAGAGAGAATACTTCCCCTAACAGGGTTGCCTCATGTGGGAGAAGGCTGGAAGACCATCACATTGTCCACCTCCCCAGGGAGCTGATCTTAGATATAATCTGATCCAGGGAACATGGGTTTTAGGTCCTGACAGACCTGATTTGAAGTTCAAATCACTGAAACTTGAAACATTTGGTCAACTACTCTCAGGTTAAGAAAGATTTAATAAGTCACTTAACCACAATGAGCCTTAGTTTTTTCAGCTGTGAAATGGGCATAATTCTACCTACCTTCCAGAAAAGTAATATATGCAGATCTGTATGATGTCTGGACACCACGGGCATCTGTAGGTGGTAGTAATAACACAGATGTTTTAAGCTCCTGAGCTCAGGAACTGTCTCTGTCCCCTGCCCACCCTGCTACTGCCCCTTGCTGGAAGGAAGAAGCCCTTTGAGTTGCATTTGAGCCAGTGAAAGAGAAAGTCACTCAGTTCTGTCCGACTCTTTGCGTGCCCATGGACTGGAGCCCACCAGGCTCCTCTGTCCATGGGGATTCTCTAGGCAATAATACTGGAGTGGGTTTCCATGCCCTCCACCAGGGGATCTTCCCAACCCAGAGATCGAACCCAGGTCTCCCGCATTGCAGGTGGATTCTTTACCAGCTGAACCAACAGGAAGCCCAAGAATACTGGAGTGGGTACCCTATCCCTTCTCCAGCGGATCTTCCTGACCCAGGAATTGAATCGGGGTCTCTGGCATTGCAGGCGAATTCTTTACCAACTGAGCTACCATGGAAGCCAGAGGCCAATACAAAAAGCCTCAGGGAACCTCCTGAACCCTTCCAGTCCTTCTGGCATCCGGTGAGTCAGGGACCATGGAGACAGAGCTGATCACCTCATCTGCTACCTCAGGACATCCAGAGAGAGGTTATTCCATGGGACACGCTTAGAACTGGCAGGCATGAGACTTTGAAAACCATACTTGCTTCCAAAGTACCAACTGAGGTTCTGGGAAGAAATAAAGGAGCAGTCTTGAGCCTGGACATGGATGTCATGCTTCAGTAGTGAGATGGGCTTTGGGTTTGGACAATCCTGGTTCCAGTTCCTGCATGGGTTTGTTGTGAAGACTGAGTACAGTAAAGCATACAATTAACCTATGACTATGTCATGGAATAAAAGATTACAGATAAGTTATTTTTAATTATGAACGAATGCAAACAAAATATTTGTATTTGAAGGGTCTCTCTTCATTACATCTCTAATATTCTAGGATCTTTTTTTTTTTAATTAAATCTGGAGTTCACTGAGATTTATAAAATGCTCATACTATCTTCTCAGTTCATTGGAGTTGCATCAACATGTATTCATTCAACCAAGATTTACTGAGCACTTACCAGTGACAGGTACTCTGCCAGGAGCTGGAAATGCCATGAGCTGCCGTGTACGATTGTGTAAGTTGTGCACTGTACCATTTTGAGTGTCCGGTCACATCTCAATGTTTGTAAGTGAGCCCCCACTCCTGGAATTGTGCTGTGCACAACCTGTGTGGCCACACAAAGTGCTCTACACTCTCTGTTCAAATCGTCCATCATTATATAACTGAAAACTCAGATTCATGCAGCAATGAAAAAGTAAGGAATACGATGAGATTTTTATCAAAGGAGGGCTTGGAGGGAGGGCCAAACCATGAAGGACCTTATTGATTGGGTTAAAAACACTGGGTTAAAAACTCAAAGCCTGAGTTTTTTATTCCTGAAGCAAGGAGAAACCACTGGAGGATTTTTTTAAAGGGGAGCCACACGATCAGATCTGCATTAAAAAAAAAACAACAAACCACTGATTGACATGGAGAGAATGCATTATCAAAAGTGCAGAGACAGAATCGTCCGTGAGGCTTTTATGGGAGAGACATGGTCATGGCTTAGATTAGCATGGCAGGAAAAACAGAAAGGAGGGACACATTCACCCACCTCCCAGAATATTGGAAATAAAAGCAAAACTAAACAAATGGGATCTAATGAAACTTAAAAGCTTTTGCACTACAAAAGAAACTATAAGTAAGGTGAAAAGACAGCCCTCAGATTGGGAGAAAATAATAGCAAATGAAGAAACAGACAAAGGATTAATCTCAAAAATATACAAGCAACTCCTGCAGCTCAATTCCAGAAAAATAAATGACCCAGTCAAAAAATGGGCCAGAGAACTAAACAGACATTTCTCCAAAGAAGACATACAGATGGCTAACAAACACATGAAAAGGTGCTCAACATCACTCATTATTAGAGAAATGCAAATCAAAACCACAATGAGGTACCATTACACACCAGTCAGGATGGCTGCTATCCAAAAGTCTACAAGCAATAAATGCTGGAGAGGCTGTGGAGAAAAGGGAACCCTCTTACACTGTTGGTGGGAATGCAAACTAGTACAGCCACTATGGAAAACAGTGTGGAGATTCCTTAAAAAACTGGAAATAGAACTGCCATATGACCCAGCAATACCACTTCTGGGCATACACACTGAGGAAACCAGATCTGAAAGAGACACATGCACCCCAATGTTCATCGCAGCACTGTTTATAATAGCCAGGACATGGAAGCAACCTAGATGCCCATCAGCAGATGAATGGATAAGGAAGCTGTGGTACATATACACCATGGAATTTTACTCAGCCGTCAAAAAGAATTCATTTGAACTAGTCCTAATGAGATGGATGAAACTGGAGCCCCTTATACAGAGTGAAGTAAGCCAGAAAGATAAAGAACATTACAGCATACTAACACATATATATGGAATTTAGAAAGATGGTAACGATAACCCTATATGCAAAACAGAAAAAGAGACACAGAAATACAGAACAGACTTTTGAACTCTGTGGGAGAAGGTGAGGGTGGGATGTTTCAAAAGAACAGCATGTATACTATCTATGGTGAAACAGATCACCAGCCCAGGTGGGATGCATGAGACAAGTGCTCCGGCCTGGTGCACTGGGAAGACCCAGAGGAATCGGGTGGAGAGGGAGATGGGAGGGGGGATCGGGATGGGGAATAAGTGTAAATCTATGGCTGATTCATATCAATGTATGACAAAACCCACTGGAAAAAAAAAAAAAACAAAAAACCATGACCCTTTAAAAAAAAAAAAAAAAAAGTTGACAAGTGCTAGGTTGGGAGGGGACAGGGAGGACTCAGTGGAGAATGGTGAGGAGTTTTTCTGAGAGGAGAAGCCTGGGAGGAAGCTCATGTTTGCCAGACTTCCTAATAAGATCCGTGAAGGTCTTTACGCACATCCTTGTATTCCCACGAAGCTGAAAGTTGTTGTTCAGTCACTCAGCCGTGTCCAACTCTGCAACCCATGGACTGCAGCACACCAGGCATCCCTGTCCTTCACCATCTCCTGGAGCCTGCTCAAACTCATGTCCATTGAGTTGGTGATGCCATCCAAGCATCCTGTCCTCTGTCGTCCCCTTCTCCTCCTGCCTTCAATCTTTCCCAGCATCAGGGTCTTTTCTAATGAGTTAGCTCTTCGCATCAGGTGCCGAAGTATTGTAGCTTTAGCTTCAGCATCAGTCCTTCCAATGAATATTTAGGACTGATTTCCTTTAGGATTGACTGTTTTGATCTCCTTGCAGTCCAGGGGACTCTCAAGAGTCTTCTCCATCACTATAGCTCAAAAGCATCAATTCCTAGGTGTTCTACCTTCTTTATGGTTCAACTCTGACCTCCATACTTGACTACTAGAAAAACCAAGCTTTGACTATATGGACCTTTGTCGGCAACGTAACGTCTCTGCTCTTTAATACGCAGCTGAGAGACCTGAGATTTAATGGGCGAGCAGGCCGAGAGGAGTATGGAAGGAAGCTCGGGGGCAGAACCCCAACCCAACAGCCCTGCTCAGAAATACGCTATGATCTCAGTGAGGTCAGGATCATGCCTCTGTCATGATCCGTGCTGACAGCCTCCAACTGAGCAGCAATCCTCACCCACAGGTGACAGCAAAGCCAGCATCTGAATTCCCCAAAGTGCCTTTATGGAATCCTTCCCAGGGTGATGGAAAGATGAGTCAACCCCAGGCACCAGAAGTCTGGGAGGATTGAACCAGCCTCAGGAGTTTACCTGTTGGAAAGCCTGTTATTAGACTCCTAAAGGGCCTTAATCCAGCCCTCAGAGGCGCACCCTACCTGTATGCAAATCTCCTTTCCATCCTTTCCTCTGGGGCCATTAGTCACTCGTGTCTCCTGGCCTCCAAATGTAGTTCTGCTCCGCAGAAATGACCTGCGGTGGAGCTGGCACCTCCGAGGACAAAGGTCACACACAGATCAACTGCTCTGCTTCTCCACCACAAGCTTTGACAGAGGACAACTTCTCAGAACCCGGCAGACAGGCCACCTTCTCCTGGACAAAGACCGGACCTCTGAGCACCTCTTTTTCTAAAGCTCGGCTGTGGAGATGCAGACTTAAGCTTAAGAGCTGGGCTGGGTAGAGGGGGGCTACTGGGTGCTACATAACCCAATGGATGATATTTCTAAAATGGCCTGCACTCTGGCAACTCCGGGGAAAGAAAAACTCCAACTGTCAGAGCCACGCTTTACCAACAAGTTCAATCTCTAGGAAAGAATGACAGTAAGATATAGGCTTTCAATGAGAGTCCAAAGCACTTGCCTTTTATTGTGTATTATTTATCAATTCATTTGTTTGCTCATTCACTTACTCAGTCATTCAGAAAACATGATGGAGCACCAAGTGTGTGCTGTGTAGCGTGCTGGAGAGAATGGGTGAGTGGAGGGAGCAGGGCTTGTATCCTAGCACGTTGTAAACCGAACAGCCTCTCTACCCAAGGTCTGTAAATTTCCACCTGCTGGCCAGATGTGTCCCTGTCCCCGTTCCCAGCCTTGAGGAAAGGTGCCTTTTGATGTTTTAAATGAGCAGTACAGTCTTTAGTATAATAAATAGCCACCCAGTAAGAATAAGGGATGCTTTTGGAATATGTAGCCAAAGAAAATATCAACTGCAAACTCAAGACCCTGCAGCTAGGGACTTCCCTGGTGGAGCAGGGGTTAAGAATCCACCTTCCAATGCTGGGGACGTAGGTTCAATCCCTGGTCAGGGAACCAAGATCCCGTATGTTGGAGGACAACTAAGCTGGTGCGTCACAACTACTGAAGCCAATACACCACAGCTCCGAAAGCCCCTGTGCCACAACATGGGATCCTGCACTATGCAATGAACAGCCCACATGCTGCAACTAACACCCAGCACAGTGAAATAAATACATATGTTTTTCAAAGAGACCCTGTGACCAAGTTTCTAGAATGGATTATTAAGGGAGGGCTTTGCCTATACCTAGAGAAAGTGAAATGAAAGTGAAAGGGTTAGTCACTCAGTCGTGTCAGACTCTTTGTGACCCCCATGGGCTGTAGCCTGCCAGGCTCCTCTGTCCATGGGATTCTTCAGGCAAGAATCCTGGAGTGGATAGCCATGCCCTCCTCCAGGGGATCTTCCCAACCCAGGGAATGAACCCATATCGCCTACATTGCAGGCAGACTACCATTTGAGCCCCCAGGGAAGGCTCATATCTAGAGAAGCAAGTAGTAAAAAGAATATCTAATACTTGGGTTTTCCAAGCTCTGTCAAGCCTCATGACCACCCTATGAAATGGGTACCATGGTTACTTCAACTCTGCAGGTGAGGTTTAGTGGGGCAGAGAGAGGTTAAACAGCTTGCCTGGTGAGTGATTAAAACACACAGCCCAACTCACTCTGAGGGGGCCCAGCAGCAGGGCCTGGGCCCTAACCACTGCACTGCACTCTCTGTCCCCAAGTGCTTCCTGGAAGGAGCCTGACCCTCTGGGAGCAAGTATGTCAGTCCATCCACTGTCTTCCTTGGCTGAGTTCCAGGATGAGCACATCAGTAGGAGAAGAGATTGTGTTTCAGGACGAGACTGAGAACTCTATCCACGTGCTGGTACAGTTGGGTGGGAGGGTGGCTGTTTGAACCACTGTCTTCATGGGGATGCAGTGACTGGATGGGTGTCAACCCAGAGGGCACGTTCTGGAGGAGAACCACACTCTAGAAAGTTGGGACCAAGCGTTCTGGCAAAGTTGCCCCCAGCTCTGTCCTGCTGAGCGTTTCCATTGGTGGCTTGGATGACAAGTGGAGTGGCTGTCCCTATGTGCCAGTAGAGGCCAGTTGGAGAGCCAGAGGGCCATGGAAATCTCTTGTCTTTCAAGTTGGTGGTCTCCCTGGAGGAGGAGGAAGAGAGGAGGTGAGTAGAAGCTTTGATGAGACAACTTTCGGAAACAAAGGCAGTCACCACTTAGCATAAGGGGGCATTTACTGGAAGGTTGATGCTGGCTGAATCCAGTGAGGATACTGGATTTGCGGTCTCCTGTCCAAGTCCTAGACACTCTGGAGCCTGGGGTTCAAATCCCATAAGACCTGACTGAGTCAGCGGAAAGGGTGTCTCACTCAGCCTGTAGGCGATTTCTGGTGACTGGATCTCTCAGCAGTGATGCAGACGTGAGATCTGTAAGCAGAGGCGAGGTTGGGACAGGGGGTCAGCGTGGACGGCTTGGCTTGCCCCACCACCCTGACTCCTGAGAATGCCTGCAAGTCTCCTGCTCAATCTGCTCCAAAGCCTCGGCCCAAAGACAACTGGGTCACTGCCATTTGCAGATTAGCAGGAATTAGTTTATGGTTCCCAGGCTATAGAAGTGTAGAATGGAGAGCAGGTAGTGTATTTTTTTCTATACAGTTAAAGAACTAACCAGGGCATTGGCTGCCATCAGGGTCCTGCAAGCCAGCTGGGGGAATGTATCAGATCCCGGTGCTGCTGGGACCAAACACCATCAACCCCGTGGCTCGAAGCAACACCAGTGGTTACCTCCAGTCCCCTAGGTCAGAGGTCCAACACGACATGGCTCGTCCGAGGGCCTCAAGGCCAAAGTCAAGGTGTCTGTTGATCTAGGCTCTATGTAGACCCTGGGGGCGGTTCACTTCCAGGATCATTTAGGTTGCTGGCAGAGTTCAGTTCCTTGCTGGATGCCAGCTGGGAAACTTTCTCAGCTTCTTAAAGCCACACCTTTCCCATCATCATGTCCTCTCCACCTACAAGTGACAAAAGTGGGTCAAGTTCTTTTCATGCTTTGAATCTCTGCCTTCCTCTTCTGCCACATTTCTCTGACTCCAGTCAGAGAAAGTTCTCTGCTTTTGAGGACTTGTGACTAGAATGGGTCACTCTGATAATCCAGACTCATTTCTCTGACCTTAATTACATCTGCAAAATTCCTTTTGCTACATAACAAAGCACATTCACACGTGTAACATTAAGAGTGAAGGTCTTAGGGGCCAACGTCCTGCTTCCCTGCTCTCCAAATTCTTACTACTTTTGTGACCAGTTTATGATTCAAGCCTTCTCAGAATGCAGGCTTCTTGCTTATTTAACAGTTGGGTATACTGTATCTGTTAAAATGCCCCTTTAAAATCCACCTCCTCCAGGAAGCCTTCCCTGATTGCCTCAGCTCAACCTTGGTGCTCTATTATTTGGTGTCCTTTAGCAGAGAGGCTTTCACTTTCTACCTGTGAGGTTGGTTGCTCTGTAAGCAGTCTCAGGTTAACTCACAGATGTGCAATCAGACTTGCCAATGTAAGCTTCTCACGGTCAGAGAGTACATCTCAATATAACTATTATTATTGTCATTATTATTATTTGTAGCTCCTTAAAAAGGGTAAAATGAGGCTGGGCACTTGGTGGCAAGACCTAAAGGCTTAGTCAATTACTGTAAAGATGTGACAGTGAGTTCTGGAAAGGAGGTGAAAGGGCAGAAGAGGGGTGGTGTGAACCTGGCTACTTTTATCTCCCTACCCAAAGTGAGGGCTTTCCTGGTGGCTCAGATGGTGAAGAATCTGCCTGCAATGCGGGAGACCTGGGTTCGGTCCCTGGATTGGGAAGATCCCCTGGAGGAGGGCATGGCAACCCCCTCCAATATTCTTGCCTGGAGAATCCCCATGGACAGAGGTGCCTGGCGGGCTACAGTCCATGGGGTCGCAAAGAGTCAGACACGACTGAGTGACTAATCACAGCACATCCAAAGTGAGAATGCTGGGGACAGAGTTATTAAACTCAGGCCCAGCCTTGGCTTCCCAGATCTTTCAATGACCTTCTATGTGCCTTGAGCATTTTATCCTAATCTCTCTCTTTCCCTGAGCTTCAAGTTTCTCTTCCCCGAATGAGGACACCAAACCCAGCTCAGTTAAAGGAGAGCACCCGGGGTTGGCATCCAGCAGGCACAAGGCTGCTCCGAGGCTCTGCCTGTGGCCCTGTCTCCTCACCCCCACATGAAGCCACATTGGTCTTGGACTTTGTTTTGCTCGTGCTTGCTTCCCCAACATCAAGACCAGGCTCTGCACACAGTAGGTGCTTAATTTTTGCTGAATGGAGAGACCTGGGGTGCATCCAGCTGTCAGAGAGTGATTATTTCCTTTCACACAAGCAGTGAGTTTTCCGGGGACCTGTCCCACCCCCTTCCTGCGCTTGCAGCCCCACATCCAGCCGGGGGCCCCTCATTCATTCCCCAGCGTGGGCTCTGCCCCCCTGTGACCCAGGAGCTCCCGGGGATCCCCCAGCCAGGATTTATGCCCTACCGCTGGTCCCCCCGCAGGCAGGCTGCTCTTTCAAGTCCATGCTCATTCTCTGATCCAACTTGTCCCTGTGCTCTGCTCCCAGCGCTGTGGTCGCTGGGTCACCCTGTGGTTTGCTGAAGGTCAAGCCTGGAGCAGTCTACATTTTCTGCAGCAGAATCCAAATGCCACCAGCTGAGAGGCCTCCTGAAAGGCACTGGCAGTGGGTCCTTCCTTCAGCTGGGGCCCACCCGCACCCCACCCACATACCCGCAGCCACCCAGTGTGGAAGGGGCCCCTCTCCTTTGATTTCCTACGCTGCAACTCAATTGTGTGTCAGCTGCTATCTTGACTCCAGAGAGGCAGGCTGGGCCAGCAGACCTGGATTCACTGGGGGTCCTACATCTTTCCGGGCAGAGTCAGGTGGGGCACCTTCTAGTTCTCCAGGAGGAGAAGGGGAGCCCTCAGGCGAGGTCAGCCCTTTCCTCTCAAGCTCCCTGGCAGCATCCTTGGCGGCTACCGCCCGCTCTGTCCATCCCGGGGAGATGACTGGCAGAGCTCCTCGGCCGGAAGTCAGCGACTCCCCACGCCACCCACAGCCTTCAGATCCACTGGGCCTCTGGGCTCGCCTCTCCAGCGGACAGCTGTCACCCCTCGAAGGCCATCAACAGCGGCTCCGGGGATGGGAGCCAAGAGGCCAGGCCCAAGCTCTATCCAGGTTCCTGTGTGTCACTTCCTGCCCCTCCGCCTTCTCGTCGCTCCCTCCCGCCCTCTGGCCTGCAGAGCCAAGGCTGGACTCCAGCCATGACTGACTTGTGACCGGAGGGCCAAGCAGCTGAGGTGAACTCCAGTCAGTTGTGACATCACCCTTGTTCTAAAAACCTCCGCTTTGGCTCCTCTGACGAGTTCACATCCACTTTAGGGTTTGGCTCCGGAGCCACTGGTCTTACTTACTCCATATTACCTAAAAAGAGCTACTTAAGTTCTGCAAACCTCCCCAGCCACTGAGGTCAACTGCAGCTCGTGTAACGACCATTCCAGCGTTCTGGGGGAAAGGACAGGGCCCGTGATGCTTTTGGCTCCTTGGAGCCCTTCTGCGGAAATCCCTGCAACCACCAACCAAGTATGTCTCAAATCTTCTTTAAATATGTTCATATTTTCAAAACATAGAAAGCAACGGTGGGGCTTGGCTGCTCGCAGGCCGCACCGGGAGGAGAGAGGCAGAACTCACCCCTTGCCACTTTTATCCCTCCTCTCCACAGGATCTCGTTTTCTGCCTGGAGCCACTCGTTGCTGTGTGTGTAATGAGCTTCATACGATCGGGTACTTGGCTGGCGAAGGTTTGATTCTTATCTTTGGGGAGGGGCCAGTAAGGCTCCAGTAATGATAATAAAGCAATATTTCTGTAGCTCAGAACTGTGACAACCTTCTTCCAGGTCTCTCCCCCAGCTCCTCTATCACAGTCATCCTGGCCATTCTGTGACATCTTTTTTTTTTTTTAATTTACTTATTTGGCTGTGCTGGGTCTTAGTCGCAGCATGCGGAATCTTTGATCGTCATTGTGCCATGGGGTCGTTAGTAGCAGCATTCAGACTCTTAGTCGCAGCATGTGAGATCTAGATCTGTGACCAGGGATTGAACTCTGGCCCCCTGCATCAGGATGGTGATATCTTAGCCCCTGGACCACCAGGGAAGTCCCTCAGTGACATCCTGTGTCTTAGCCATGTGGGTCTCTGGTTCCAAGGCTGCTGCTTCAGGTGGAGACTGAGGTGACTCTGTCTTCTTCACTCACGGCTCTTCTCGTGACTTTAGCCAGGAGTTCCCAGATTGCTACCCTCTGTCCCAGTCCTGTCTCTGTTCTGAGTGTTGATGGACTAAAGTGAGCAAGCATCCGAAACCCCCTTGACAGCCCCAAGGTGACCAGTCTTGACCTACTGACACCATCCTTTTTCTCTCCCAAACTCCTTTCTGCGGAACTCTGGTCTGGGGTGCAGGTAACTTGTGTAAGAGGGCTGTGTTGGGAGGCTTTGGGTAAAGGAGCATGAAAAAGAGAGGGCAATCCGAGTTACACACATTTTAATTGTTTAAGAATTTCCCTGCTCCTCTGGACATAACCCATTGTCTTTGCACCAAACATATAAATTTGTGTCTCACTTCCCTTGCAGAAATGAAGTGAAGTGAAAGTTGCTCAGTTGTGTCTGACTCTTCGCGACCCCACGAACTTAAAAAGCCCATGGAATTCTTCAGGCCAGAATGCTAGAGTGGTAGCTGTTCCTTTCTCCAGGGGATCTTCCCAACCCAGGAATCGAATCCAGGTCTCTCACATTGCAGGCAGATTCTTTACCAGCTGAGTCACGAGGGAAGCCCAAGAATACTGGAGTGGGTAGCCTATCCCTTCTCCAGTGGATCTTCCTGACCCAGGAATTGAACCAGGATCTCCTGTATTGCAGGCCGATTCCTTACCAACTGAGCTATCAGTGAACTTGCAGAAGTGACACTCAAAAGTGACCCAGCAGTAAGAGCACCTGGGGGGATTTTCAGCCCTTCCACACTCACACGGAGTCAGACACCTCACTCTGCATGAGAGTGGGAAACTGTCCTATTGCCTACAGTGCTAAATGAACTCTTGGTATTCAGCACCAGTCACGCCCACGTCTCCTCTGGAAGGCAGGGCTGGAAGCCTGTGAACTACATTTCCTAGAATCCACTGTCAGCAGGCATCCCATTTATATTCCACAATGACACACTCATCTGAGACCTGGAAGAGAGAGGGGAGACACTGACCACATGTTTCCTCCGGCCGTGGTGGGCAGTCACATTGGTTTGGGCAGATGTGGGGTTTTGCAGCCACCTCTGGTTTTTCCCCTGTGAATCACCTGCCTGCATGCTATGGGGAGTTCTAGTGGCCAGAGCTCTAGAATTAGTAGTGGTTTCCTGTGGTAGTAAATTTCTGATGTCCTAAAAGCTGGCAATGGATGCAGAGCCAGCGCCAGCCTTCCCTTCCCTGCTCGTCTTTTCAACTGTCCTGTACGCACTCAGCTCCCTGTGTCCCTGCATCAAATCCCTCTTTCTGCTTGAACTACATAAATTGGATTCTGGTTTTCTGACAGATACACGTATTCAACATCCTTCACACCTTCTTCTCTATGAATAGAGTCCTGATTTTAGCAGGGCAGACACGTCCAAATGTCATTCTGACCAATTGTTGTTGTTGTTTAGTCGCTAAGTCATGTCCGGCTCTTTTGCAACCCCTTGGACTGCAGCCAGGCTCATCTGTCAATCGGATTTCCCAGACAAGAATACTGAAGTGAGTAGCCATTATTCTCCCCAGGGGATCTTCCTGACCCAAGGATCGGATCGAACCCTCATCTCCTGCATTAGCAGGCCAATTCTTTCCCACTGAACTACCTGGGAAGCCCGTTTGGGCTGATAAACCACAGCAAAAGTCTACTGGAGATTTGGAGGAAACATTTTGCTTTTCTGATACCAGTTTTGCCTCTTTTTCTTTGATCTTTATTCCTATTTTCTACTTTCTGGTTATAATTTGGACTTAGTGGCTGGAGGTTCAATATAATGTTGTGACCAGCAGGGGAAAGGCCAAGGAAATTCCTGAGACTTCAGCCTTGGAATCCTTAACCCCTGAACTAATACTAGGAAATTTTTTTTTCTGGACTTCTTGTTTTGAGAGGAAAATAAAATTCTCCTTAGTTTATGTTAGTCACCGTTGACTCATGATTTCTGTTACTTTTAGCTAAGCTCAGTCCTCACTAACACCGTAAGAGGTGCCCAGCTACTTCATCTCTTCGGGAATCACTGTCAGACTGGGCCTTGTTACTTCAGGCGTGTTGAGATAGAACTTAACAGAGAATTCCTTCCAGAGGCTTCTTGGCTTCTCATCCGAATAAGCCCTCTCAAGCTGCTTCAACCCAGGCATGTCCAGGCAGGTTTGCATCCACAGGATGTGGCCTTCTTAGACAAACTTTCCAGCATTACAGCATGTATGGGATTTATCTAGAATCTCTTAATCAAACAAACTGAACTCTAAAATAGAACTTGTCTCTTTCTTCGCTCCAAGACCAAGGTCTACCTAACAATCAGAATGATCTGTTATATATAAACCAGGGGCAGAAGTCTACACAAATAGATAAAACAACAACAACAAACCAAATCCGCCCCCACCCCGCCCCCAAAAGCTACTCTTTCAGGTCTTATAAAAAAGAACTGGCCTACTTATATGGGTGATTAATATAGGAATAATGATGACAGAGAAGTATGTATGCTTTTGCAGTTGGTGATTCTGCTTATTAAGGGAAAAAAAGTAATTTTGCCCTAAAATACAGAGTTTGATGGTTCCAGACATAATAGAAGATGGTGAAAGGAGAAAACCTCTATGAATGGAGGAATTAGTAGAACCTTTGTGAAAAGAGAATTTTATTTGCCTTGAATTATAATACTTACAAATAATAAGTATCAAAATAGGCAATGAAAAGTAAAATGTAAAATTTTGCCAGTACTGGCTAAGTTTTATGAGTTTATTCATAAGATTTTTTAAAGAAACAGAAATTTGTTATGCATTTACTGCAAATATAATATTAACGCAAAAGTCAGAATTTTGTTTTCTTTCTACCATGGTGACAAATTGGTCTTGGAGTATCCAGTCTGCTTTTAACACTTGGTATAAAATTTTCTTTCCCTAGAGAGCAAAGATTTCATATTTTAGGATGACTTTGTATACTCAGTGCTTTTTTGCCTCCCCCCCCCCCCACGCTTTTGATTGTTTTTAAACAGAGTAAACTACAAGACTTTCTTATTTTTCAAAAGAGCTAAGTTCTCAAGACTATCTTTAAGTTTTCTGGCTTGTTAGAACTCACTAATAGCAGGTTATAATCACAGCTAATGTTTCTTACAGGAAAAGGAAGTAGAGGGTTTCCCTGGTGGTTCAGTGGTTGAGAGTCTGCCTGCCAACGAGGGGACATAGGTTTGATCCCTGGTCCTGGAAGACTTCACATGCCAAGGGGCAACTTAGCCCGTGCACCACGGCTATTGAGCGCACACACCCTACAGCCCATGCTCCACAACAAGAGAAGCCACCACAATGAGAAGCCTGTGCATCGCAACCAGAGGAAGCCTACACTCAGCAACAAAGACCCAGCACAACCAAAATAAATAATAAACAAATAAATAATTTTTAAAAAGGAAATAGAGCAACACAATAGGAAAAAGACTACTTGCTGTTGATTTAGAATGTTTCACAGACCCATAAAGACAAGCCTTAACCTGTATAAAATTAAGATTGACGCAAATGATTTTTGTCCAATAGCAGTGTAAATGAATTTGGTTCAGAGGAGATATAACTGTTTCTGTCTTGTAGAAAAGAAAACTCCAAAGGTTACAATGTTTTTGCTCTGTGGGTTATTAAGAAGTTATGTTTCTAAATTAGTTGGTATAAATAGTTTGTTCACTCCAGTTTTCTTTGAATCAGTCTTACTGTCTTGCTGGTTCTGCTGATATGTGCTCGCTTAAAAGCAAACAAACCCCGAAGACTCAGAATGAAAACACATCAAAGCCGAGATAAGTTTTTTAATGTTCCTTTGAAAAATATCATACATGTGAATCTTCTGACTCTGCAGGAAAACAAAGAAGATAGGATATTAATCATCAGCTGTAACCTGGAACATCTCCCAACCCCATGCAACAAACCCAAACACAATGTCTTATGGATACTGTTGAAATATTTTACAAAATCAACCAGATAACTTATATTGCTAGAGTGGGAAACAATTTACAACTTATCTCAACAAAAATGTGACTAGCTTATTTTGCTAGTAGTGGAAATGGGGGATGTAAACAGTGCTCAGAAGTTGCACCATTAAAAACTAAAAGTGCTAAACACTTGAATATATAATCAGAATGGCAATTCTCTTCCATTCAAGTTCAAGATCCCAATAAAGAAAGTTTGAGATCATCAGGGAGGAAGAAAGTAAGAGATTATCAGGGGTCAATTTTATATAGAAAAGCTTTTGAAATCATCAAAATTTGTGGGAAAAAAGTTTATCAATGACTGTCAATAAAGAAATAAAAAATTAAGAATTACCATTAATTAGGGTTGGTAGCAATATCAACTGGTTATTTAAAATATACCCAGTATTTTCAGATGTAAAATATCTAATAGACTTCAGAAACAGTATTTTCAATATGGTCATATTATTATAGTCTAGTTTATGGTCCTCCTTGTTATAAAACATTTGCCTACTAAAGTGTGTAATTGCTTTTTGGAAAACTTATACATCAAAGCAATAAAATGTCAATCATGGTTGACAAAGCTTTCGCTCTTTCACACTGAAGTACTGTTAAAAATTTACTTATATGTGAAATTTAAGACTTTGAAATTAATTTAATAGATTTTTGTCTATCTTATGGAACTGAAAATAGTGATGTTAGAAGTAATATATCTAAACTTATCATCAATGTTTGAGAAAAAAATTTTTCACTAAACAATAGTTATATGAAAATCTCATTGGATTTCATACAGAGTACCAGTATAATGCTATGGAAAGTATGTGATATTTCAACCAAGATTTTAGGAGAATTTCCAGTCTGATTTAAGTTGGTAAGTCACTGTGTTTGAAAGATGCAGTGGAAGATGTAAGATAAAGCACTTTAAATCTTTCCATCATAAACTTTTATTCTTCAAATAAAATATGGTTAGGGATTGAAGAATACATTCAAAGAGCTTAGAATTTAGAAAATAAAAACTGGAGGAGACTTCAAGAGCCTCCTATGGGGTAACAGCTACAAAAGCAAGTTGAAAATTGTGTCAAGATTTGGATTTTTTTAAAGAGAAATTATGGAGAGCGATAGTCAAACATTTTGAAAGTAATTTTTTAGAGATTCAGATTTAATAAGTGATACCCTAACAAAAAAGTCAACATTTGGCCTCGCCACATGGCTTGCAGGATCTTAGTTCACCAACCAGGGATTGAACCCCTGCCCCCTACTGTGGAAGCCCAGAGTCCTAACCACTGAGCTGTGAGGGAATTCCCATACCAGTTCTTTTTTGAGCTTTGTAAGAAAAAAAAGCTTCTGTGATGGTTAATCTGGGGACAGTATATACAGAAACTAGGGAAGAAAAGCAGAAGATGTCACAAAGTGGGTGACTCTCTTGTTTGTCCCCAGGGATCCTCCTTCCTTCTCTGCTCTGCTGTTTTGGCAAAGCTGACCCGATGGGCTCACCCTGCTTCCAGGTACTCAGCCTGCCCCTGGGGTTTGGCAAGTTGGAGAATCAATAAGAGGTCTGAGAAAGGAGGGTCTGAGGTCCAAGTGATCATAGCTAGTTCCCGCCCGGCCTGTGGGGCAGAAGGGGTTGGTGATGGAGAGGGGAGTCTAACTAAGGGTCAGCAGCTGCTCCTCCTACCCAGTTCTCTTCTGAGATGGTTTCTGCTCACTCCTCCTCTGGCCTGGGCCGGGATGTTTCCCTACTGTGATCAGCTCTTGGGTGCTGCACTCTTTCTTCCTGGCCCCCCTTCTAAGAGTTGCTTCATTAAACTCTCCCCCAATCACCCAGTTTGCATGTGCCATCTCTTTCCTGCTGAGACCCTAACTGATTTGTATCCATTTGGAGCAACAAAAAAAGAGTATCTATTCCAAAGGAGAAATAAAAACTATTAAATTTTTAAAAATTATTTATTTTTTCATTGGAAGGACTGATACTGAAGCTCCAATACTTTGGCCACCTGATATGAAGAGCTGACTCATTGGAAAAGACCCTGATGCTGGGAAAGATAGAAGGCAGGAGGAGAAGTGGGTGACAGAGGATGAGATGTTTGGATGGCATCACTGACTCAATGGACATGAGTTTGAGCAAGCTCCAGGAGTTGGTGATGGACAAGGAAACCTGGTCTGCTGCAGTCCATAGGGTTGCAGAGTCGGAAATGACAGAGCGACTAAACAACAGTTAAAATTTTTACTTTTTATACCACTTGAAAGGTTACTTTCCCTTTATAGTTATTACAAATATTGGCCATACTCCTCAAGTTATACATTACATTCTTGAGCCTGTCTCACACCCCACACTTAGTATCTCCCACTCTCCCACCCTTTATCTCCCCCACAATGGTAATCACTAAGTTGTTCTCTGCTTCTTTTCAGTTATCTTCACTAGTTGGTCCTATTTTTTTAGAATCTACAAATAAGTAATATCATAGTGTGTTTGTCTTTGTCTGACTTATTTCACTTAGCAAAATGCCCTCAGAATCCATCCATGTTGCTTCAAATGGCAAAATTTTCTTCTTTTTTTATGTCTGAGTAGTGTTCCATTGTATATGTATACCACACCTTCTTTATTTATTTATCTGTTTATGGACACTTAGGTTATTTACCTATCTTGGCAATTGCAAATATTACTGCTATGAACGTTGGGGTGCAGGTATCTTTTTTTGAATTAGTGCTTTTGTTCTTCTCAGATACATACCCAAAAGTGGAATTGCTGGGTCATATGGTAGTTTTGTTTTTAGCTTTTTGAGAGGCCTCCATACTGTTTTCCAAATGGCTGGACCAATGTACATTCTCGTCAACAGTATACAAGGATTCCCTTTTCTCCACATCCTCACCAACATTTGTTAACTGTGTTAGATTTTTTTTTAAGTAAAACTGTTAGACTGTTTTTAAAAGGAAGAAAAATATCTCTTGTTTGACAACAAAAAGTGAAAAATTTAATGAATGTTTATGTCCTTTCAATTGATAGAATCCTGAAGCATGACCAAATAATATTTGGGTTGTTGGGGAGCAAAACTAAAAAGATGAGGCCAATTAATTAAATATGACATTCCAATGAATGATTTCATATGATTCTTCCAGTAATAGAGATGTAAAATGCATAACTGTCAGCACTACAGTTATAATATATAATGACTGGTTGTATATTTTTAATAGTGTCCAGGCATCTACCATAACCATACCATCCCATAGTAGAGGGTTTTCATAATATAATAGTAAATGATAGATGGTAGAAGCCAAGTTAAGTACGGGAGTGAACGTGCTTAGTCCCTGTCGTGTCTGACTCTTTGTGACCCCATGGACTGTAGCCCACCAGGCTCCTCTATCCATGGGGATTCTCCAGACAAGAATGCTGGAGTGGGTTGCTATGTCTTCCTTCAGGGGATCTTCCCAACCCAGGGGTTGAATGCAGTCTCCCACATTGCAGATGAATTCGTTACCGTCTGAACCACCAGGGAAGTGTAAATTAAATAATACAATCCATACTTTATATATATTTTTACAAAGCAATATTCCAGTTTCTTTTAGTCATTGTCTGGTGTTGACTCATAACCACAGTTTTTCATAAAACTTAGGAAACAGTCAAGGGAACAGGATCTATGTTTTCTTCCAGGCATAGGTCACAAGGGGTAGAAATGGACTCACCAACTTCACTGGAAATGGAGACCCTGGACTTCAAGCCCAGGGTACCGTACATGGCTATAGGGGCAGCAGGCCTCCTGGGATGGCAGAGAGAGGGCCCTGGAGAGAATTTACTCCCTAGTTCTCTAGGAATGGGTTTCCCTGGTGTCTCAGTTGGTAAAGAATCTGCCTGCAATGCAGGAGACCCTGGTTCGAATCCTGGGTCGGGAAGATCTGCTGGAGAAGGGATAGGCTACCCACTTCAGTATTCTTGGGCTTCCCTAGTGGCTCAGCTGGTAAAGAATCTGCCTGCAATGTGGGAGACCTGGGAAGATCCCCTGGAGAAGGGAAGGGCTACCCACTCCAGTATTCTGGCCTGGAAAATTCCATGGACTGTATTGTCCATAAGGTCACAAAGAATGGGACACGACTGAGCGTGTCCTAAGAGTGTGCATGGCTGTAGGGGCAGCCGGCCTCCTGGGATGGCAGAGAGATGGCCCCAAAGAGAACCTACTCCCTAGGTCTCCAGGAATGAAAACACCTCAAAATCGGTGATACTCTGCCTCACCACCTTGCTCCTCCCGGGAGACCTGCGCTCCAAGTCTGGGAGAGCTGTCACCCGCCATGGGGATGCCGCCTGCTCTGTCAGACAGGAGCCTCGCTCCAGCTGCTTGTTGGGTTGGCTCCGAGCCCCACCAGCTCACGGGGAACACACCACAATCCCGGAGTGCGACCTGGAGGGACATGGGCCCACCCTGGCCTCCCCAGGGGACAGTGTACACCGGAGGCTTGTCTGTAGCATAGGCTCCACCAGACCTGCCAGGTCTGATGAGGTGTCTGAGTGACGGGGGCTCCTGACACATGGAAGCTTCTGACGCACATCCAGAGCGGGAGGCGTGGGCAGAGGAGGGGGCGCTAGGGCGGGGAGGGAGTATTCCTGGGTGTGCAGGCGCGCTGGCTGTGCTGTGCCTGCGAGGCTGGTCTCCAGCTGTTCCTTCCTGATGGCCGCTCCTGGGCCCCGCAGGGATGCCCTTTATGCTGGAGCATCGGGAACAGGGGATCTTGAGAAATGTAAAGCTCATCACAGCCAGGACCAAGAGGACAGGACCCTAATAAGAGTTCGCACATTCCTTCAACTCTTTCTCCTACCCCGGGAGGCTGGAGAGATGTATTCCATGTCTTTATGACTTAGAGTCTCCTTCCTCCCCGCTCCCCCACCCCACACACACATCAGTCACGCTCCTGTTTTGAGAATGTCGCTTACAAATTGTTTTAATGTGGCTGTGATGATGACATTCTTACACACTGGGAAGGGATTCTCCGGGGGCCCGGGCAGCTGGAGGGGGTAATAGGAGGGGGCCGACGGTCGTAATGCTCCCGTGACTCCTGAGCACGAAGAATCTGTCGGCTCTTCAGGAACCGCAGTGTCAGGCCGCAGCCGCCCCCCGAGGGGGCCCGGAGGCAGTTCAGGCAGGGCGGCCCAGGCCCGTGGTTTGGAGATGCATCTTGGCCAAGACTGCTGTCGGCGCCTGGCCCTGGCATCAAACCACCTCGGAGGTGGGCCAGGGCTCCTCTCCCCAGGTTGCTAATTCTTACATCACCTCTGGAAAGAAAGGCAGACGTGGGCAGTGGGGCAGTGAGCTCCCCAGGGTGGCTGCTGGGCATGCGTGACTCCTCTCTCAGGGGAGGGAAGTGGTCGGGGGGACAAGGCACCACCTCCATTCCTGGGTGACAACCACACACACGAACATGGCTGCCTGGCTCGGTGGGTGTGGAGGACGGGAGTAGAGGAAAACAGCCACCTTCTCCAGCTGAGTCCCCTGTTCCAGAGACCTGCCCACTGGTTGTGGTGGCGGCTTTGCTGTCTCACCCTCCCCTGTCTTCCCCAGGACCACAGTATCCTTTTCCTCATAATAAAGACCACAGCCTCCATCCTGCACCAGGAACCACCGATTCACATCTCCCGATTCACATCTCCCTCCTCAGCCTGGGCCGCTCTCACTCCACCCATTCAATTACTCAGCACACTCATTGAGCACCTACTGTGTACCAGACTCAGCACACTTATTGAGCACCTACTGCATACTAGACCCAGGAGGACTAAGCCTTGAAAATTCATGAATTCCAACTGATCTAGGTCCAGATTCCAGTTTGACTGCTTACAAGTTGTATGATTCTCAGCACTGCCTAACTTCCTTGAGCCTCGGATTTCATAAAAGGGGGACCATCACACATACCTCAGGATGCAGTTGGGAGAATCAAGAGAGATGATACCTGTGGGATTCTTAACACAACCAGCAGCTACTCTTTCTTCTTCAGTTCTCTTTTTCTTCAGTTCTCTTTTTCTTCCTCAAAAGTATGGGCCTTGTTGTGTGTCTACAAGTGCTACAGCATCTACCCCACAGGGAGCATCCCACAGAGATGGGTGAGACCCCAGATGCTGCCTGGTGATGCGCTGGGACAAAGGAACCTATGTGGCTCGTGCAGGGGGATCTCGCTGCACCTTGATTGTGGCCCTTGGGGTTGGAGATGTCTTTAGACACTGTCACTGTTTTTTTCTTTTTCTTCTCTCTCTTGCTTGCCAATGAGCCAGTTAGGACCCAGGGAGGTGGCAGCCTGCCAAGCAGTGGAGCAGGGAGCCTGCTGAATGGGGCCAGACGATCTGGTTCGAATCACAGATAGTGCATGGGTTGCAAGGGTGCTGGTGCTCAGGGTTTTATGCCCTCAATGTTCACCCAACTCCTCTGAAGCCTAGTGCTCATCCCTGTTCTGTCTGCTCAGTAAGATTGTCGGCAGGGGACAGGGCACCGAATGCATAGGACTAAAATGCCACAGAGCTTTGGCGGTGGGTGATTGCTCCTTATTAAACCATGGGCACCTTTGTGCTGACTGAGACGACTGTCACATTGGAGAGGACAAGAAACAGGATGTCGACAAAACTACTAACTCACCGAGTGACCCTGGGCGCCTCCTCTCCTGCTCTTGGAGCCCAGAAGCTGTGCCCGGCAGTCATCACATCCCTCCGGGATTTGAAGGTGGATAACATTGAAACCCAGCAAACCCACTTCAACTCTAGACCATCCATTGGTGTTGTGCTCCTTGGCTGCTTTAGGCCAGACTCTCTTGACGGTCACCCTGGGGGTGCCTGGCAGGTGGGGGGTGGCCCAGGCCCTTGCTACAGCCCACATGCAAGGCAGCTGTGGGGGTTGAAAGCACATTTTTGAGAGGAAAATCATTTTCCTTCGACACACAGTCTGGCAGCTGGAGGAGATGGAGGTCTCTGACCCAGGGGTTTTCCAAGCCCGGTCAGACTTCTGACTCCTACGCAGTGCATTTCTGCACCCGAAAGGCAGGGAGGGAAACCTAATTCACCCACTCGCTGTTCTCAATTGGGGCTCTTGACAAACCACCAAGTTACCCATCTTTCCGACCTCTCCCTGGTGTTTTATGCTGTTTTGCCTGTAAGTGGTCCCACATCACATCCCAACCCTATAAGGCATCACAGAAAATCAGGGGGCTAGCGAGCCTCTGCACTGGAAGAATCAAGAAGCTTGATTCCACTGGTTTTTAACTTTTTTCAATAGTTTTGTCAAAAGAAAATGAAATAACCAGAAATGGCACTTTTAAAGTTCAATTTTGTAACATTGGTATATTATACAGCCCATAAATGAGCACAGGGGTGCCGTTTTGATGGACTTGAGAATTGAAAATTCAGGATTACAGCTGACGGTTATAATCGCATTGACATCAGCACTCAATTTAATTCCCAACTGTTGTTGTTGCAGGCGATTAAGAAGATAAGTAGTTGCAAATGGTAATTGTTTTTAATAAGCTTCAATCTTAGGGTACCCTTCAATTAAACAGAGATGGCTAAGAAGTATCATTTGAGGTATGTTTAAAAACAAGTTCACCTGTCTCTCTGAGAGTTTGGGTGAATTGGCAAGTTTAGAAACCACAGACAACTTTACTCAGAGTCATAAACATGCTTTTCATGTCTGTATATCTCAGTGCCCAGCACAGCATCTGACTTGTAGTAGGAGCTCAACAAATGTTTGCTGAATGAATGAACAAATGGTCAGTTTGTTTGATGTTTTAATCCCTAGTCTATCTTCCTACCAAGCTTTCCACTATATCCTCAGTGAAGATGATGATGTTGATAGATAGATAAAAGACAGATAGATAATTGATTGATAGACAAAATAGAGGATAGATGGATTGATAGGTGATAGGTAGATAGATATTTGATAGGTGATAGGTAGATGATTATAGATAAATAGGTGAGTGATGATTGACTGATGATAGGTAGACAGATGACTGATTAATGATGGACAGATAGATAGATAGGGATGGCAGGTGGTACTAGTGATAAAGAAACTGCCTATCAATGCAGTTAGATGCCAGAGACAAGGGTTCAGAAAGATCCCCTGGAGGAGGACATGGCAACCCACTGCAGTATTCTTCCCTGGAGAATCCAATGGACAGAGAAGCCTGACTGGTGGGCTATGGTCCATAGGGTCACAAAGAGTCAGTCAGACATGACTGAAGTGACTTCACACGCACGCACACTAGGAGTGTCTCAGAGTCATCCTTGGAAGAATGAACTCTCATTGTCTAGTGCTGTCAATGAAGAGCCCATATGCACATGTTCATACAAAACCTTAACCTCTGCAGTAGACCTTCATCTTGTTAGACACCATGTTGCTCAGCCTCCCTTGCAGCTAGGTGTGGCCACATAACTAAATTCTCTGGTAGAATATGAGCAGAACTGAGGTGTGTAACTTCTACGTCCCTTGCTTACATGAAAATAAATTGTCCCCCCACTTCTACTATGACAATAAGTTGCTTTGTTCCCTGTGAGTAAGAGCTCTGACACCTGGATGAAGACAACTCTCCAGAGGATGGCAGAGCAAAGCAATGAGACAGAAGGAACCTGGGAGCCAAGTGACTGTGTGGAGTAGAGCTTCCCTGCTGGCCTGGACCCTTCACCTCCAGGTTGTCATGAGATAAATAGCCTTCAGTCCAATTAGGCTCCTGGTTCCAGCAGCTTACATAGCCTCCATCCTGTCTGCAATGCAGGAGACACAGGTTTGATTCCTGGGTCAGGAAAATCCCCTGGAGAAGGAAATGGCAACCCACTCCAGTATTCTTGCCTGGAGAAGCCCATGGACAGAGGAACCTGGTGGGCTACAGTCCATGGGGTCGCAAGAGTCAGACACAACTGAGTGACTTTCACTACTACTACTACTACTTCTCAAGAGGAAAAATTAGATTGCTCTCTCCCAGGATCCAATCTTTCCAGAGATGTGTAGGAAGGACCAAGGTGGTGAAACACCAGTAGAAGAGCAGGTGGTCTTCAGGGAGAAGGAAGAGAAACACCCTGGGGGGGGGGGGGTCCGTGCTCATGATTCTTCCATAACCCATAGCTCTGACTACTCCCCTCAGTCCCAACCAAGTTCTAACCTCAGAAGGGTCGGGACAGCCTTTCCAAGAAGCAGTATCTTTAAGTCCTTGTTGTCCCAGAACTCCCCTCTGGAAGAATTTCCAGCATTCTCTCTGCAGAGACAGAGTGTGGGGGGCATGTGTGTGTGTGTACATTGTGTGTGCGTGTGAATTGGCACATGTGTGTTTGTGTATGCGTGGCACTGTAAGCGCTAGCTAGAGGGGGCTGAGGTAGAGGATCTAAGAGGCTGCCCTATGGAAGCTGTTTTCTAACTTCCGTTCTCTAAGTGTGACAATGGCCCAGCTGTTCTGAATGGTGACTCTCACAGCAGACTTGGCTTTTCCCCAGACCTCAGCGGATAGCACCATTGGGTAATGCCCCCTGGGGTGCAGGTCCCCTCTACCCACCAGGCAGCCCCTTCTTGGCTTCAATGTTCCATCTCCAACATACAAGACCATGGAGCTAGTAGCCCAGTTCTCTCGCAGGTCCTCGTGGTTGTTCCCTTCCAAGGGCCTAACTTTTCCCTCTTGATCTTTCTGAAGCTGACACAAAACCCTGGGACTTCCACCCGGGTAATAGAATCAGGCAGAAGGAGACAGTAACAGAACATGCTGACAAGCCTTTTCAGCTGGCTTTGGGGTTGGATGTTTAACAAGAGCAAATGCTGGAAAACCCGGGAAATAAAAACGGAAAGATGCAAATAGGCAGAGATTATCGCTGAATTCTTGTAATTGTCTTACAAGTCCCTCTGGAGGGGCAGACAGTGACTAAGAAGGGACTCTGCCATGGGATGACGATTAAGCCTTGGCAGGCTTAGGTGCGGTTTAGAGTTGGTCCTGAACGAATAAATGTTCCAATCTGGGTGTTTTTTTTTTTTCTATCACTGGTTTTGTCAGTTTTCCTCCTCCAGCCACCGCCCCACGAGCTTGTCAGGCGTGAGTCAGGAAGAGGGTGCTGTGGATCCGGGGAAGCGGGCTGGGTCCCTCCCGCTTGGCTGATCCCCAGGTGGAAGGGCTGGGTTGGTCCCAGATCTGCCCTAACCAGTCACAGGAGACGACAAAGCTTTCCTTCCGCCTCTGTAGGCCTCTTTCTCCTCATGGGAAGGGTGATTCCAGTCACCTCTCACCATCCCTGTTTGCTTGTTTTTCCTTTTATATGTGTGCCTGCCCCGAGGTGGACCCCGGCTATGGAGTTCGCACAAAGGGTCATCTCAAGAGTCCCGCTGAGGCTATGAGAACTTCTGCAACCCAGGGAGCAGTGTCCGCCTTTTATCTGGGGTTGACCTGACTTATCTGGCTGGGTGAACTTGGACATGTTACTGAGCTTCAGTTTTCTAATCTGTAAAATGGGAGTTGTGAGTACTAATATGTACAGCAACGTGGATGGACCTTGAGGGCATCATGCTAAATGAAACCTCAGACAGAGAAGGACAAATACTGCAAGGGATCACCTACATGTGGAATTTTTTACTTTATTTTTTGATGTGGACCATATTTAAAGTCTTTATTGAATTTATTACTATATTTCTTCTGTTTTATGTTTTGGTTTTTTGGCTGAGAGGTCTGTGGGATCTTTGCTCCCTGACCGGGGATGAAACCCATGCCCCCTGCATTGGATGGCCAAGTCTTAACCACTGGGCGACCAGGGAAGTTCCTGGAATTTTTTTTTAAGTCAAATTCACAGAATCAGAGAGTAGAAGTGATCGCCAGGGAATGGGGGTGAAGGAAATAGAGAGAGGCTGATAAAAGGGGACAAATTTTCAGCTGTATGATGAATAATGTGTAACATGGTGGCTGTAGTTGATAACGCTGATTATATAATTGAAGTTTGCTTAGATAGTAGAACTTAAATGTTCTCAACCCCTAAATTCAAAAAAAAAGAAAAAGTGATGAATGTGTTAATTAAATAGATGGGAGGAATTTTTTCACAATGTATATATATATCAAATTATCTCAATGTACACTTTAAATATCTCACAATTTTATTATACCTCAATAAAGCTGAAAAAAAGGGAGTTGTGAGAATTAAATAGAATGTTCCACATAAAATGCATAGCATAGTGCTTGGTTCAGAGTGAGCACTCAATTCACACTTTACACTACTGCTATTTTTCCCTGACTTCTTCTCTCTTGACAACCAGATACGGCCTCTGGCTTCTTTAGCATCTCCTTGGCCTCTGACTCTGAAACTCAAAGTTGACTTTGGTAAAGATGGTGTGATACATCTTTAAAAGATGTCCCTCCATGCGTAGCTACCGAGCATTGCAGTAGCCACTTTGCATCCTTATTCACAGTTATTTCAGCATTCTTACAGGTAAGGCATTCAGTTCAGTTCAGTTGCTCAGTCGTGTCTGACTCTTTGTGACTCCATGGACTGCAGCAGGCCAGGCCTCCCTGTCCATCACCAACTCCCGGCATTTACTCAGACTCATGTCCATTGAGTCAGTGATGCCATCCAACTATGTCATCCTCTGTCGTCCCCTTCTCCTCCTGCCTTCAATCTTTCCCAGCATCAGAGTCAGTTCTTTGCATCAGGTGGCCAAAGTATTGGAGTTTCAGCTTCAACATCAGTCCTTTCAATGTACACTCAGGACTGATCTCTTTTAGGATGGACTGGTTGGATCTCCTTACAGTCCAAGAGACTCTCAAAAGCCTTCTCCAACACCACAGTTCAAAAGCATCAATTCTTCAGTGCTCAGTAAGGCATTACAGAAAAGGAGACTGAGTCTCAGTGAGAATAACTGAGCTGACCAAGGCCACACATTTAGAAAGTGCTGGAGCCAGAATTTGTACCAGTTGGGTCTGGTGCCAAAGCACACAGAACACCATTCCCCTCCATGGGAACCAGGTGGGCCGTTCCAACTTCACTCTGCCCTCTGAGACCAAGTGTGCATGGCCGACTTGGGTCAAGTGCACAGGACGGGGCTTATGAGTTTGAGGTGACCCAGGAGGCCAAATGCTTGACTCTGGGCCTATGGACCTCACGCTCCAGGCAATGGAGATAGCATGCAGGCTGGAGTCCTCCCAGGAACACTTGGAGAAGAAATAAAGACGTGATTGGTGACATCAAGCCACAGACTCACAGAAAGATGATGGAGCTTCACTAAGGTGGAATTTTAAATTTGGACAGAGGCTGGCAAGGAACTGTATCTTATTGCTATCTAGAAAGAACTTGCCAAGCAAATTAATAATGTAAACGGGATTTCCCCAAAGAACCTTTAATCCATATAATCCTTTCCAATTCAATAAACATTTCATAAGTGCATTGGAGATACAAAACCAAATGAATCTTTCCCTTTCAAAGGGACCTCACAGTCCAGCCCAGACACAAGCATCTAAGTGTTCATACACACACACACACTCACACAAACAGTATATTAAAAACATTTTTTTAATGAAAAAAATCAAGCTGTTCATGAGCACAGTGATGAGAGGGATGAATTGGGTTTGGCAAGGTCAGAGAAAACTTAAGCATCATTCAACTATTTTAGAACACACTCCCTTCAGAAAAAATCCCTTTAATTTGAAAGATTAACTTAGCAATTAGAATTATTCCCATCAAGTTGGATATCAAAGCAGGAGATCAAAGGGCTGATACCACCTCAACTTTAGTAAGCTTAGTAGAAATTATTCCATGAGCTTCAAATAATAGGACTTCCCTCTCCTAGGAGTATTCTAGAATGTAGATCCCTGTTTAGTTCAAACATATGGTCCCCTCAGTCCAAGTTAGTGCAGCTTTTCTGTGGGCCATGAGTAAAAAGCTTCTGTTTTCCATTCCTCAGGGAGTCCAGAGTACTGTTCTGCAATGAACATTTCCCATAAAAATGTGGAGAATATGGTACAGAGGGACTCAGGGTTAAGATCAATTGGAGGGACTTCCTTGAGGTCCAGTGACTGAGACTCTGTGTTCCCAAAGCAAGGGGGCTGAGTTCAATCCCTGATCAGGGAATTAGATTTCACATGCTGCAACTAAAGATCTTGTGTGTTGCAGCGAAGATAGGGGATCCTGCATGCCACAACTAAGACCTGGTGCAGTCAAATAAATAAATAAATATTTTTGAAAAGAAGGATCAAATGGAGAGCATATTGGATTGTACCGAAAGGATGGGAACTGGACCACGAACTTGGCATTTAACCAGTTTTCCTGGAGGACAGAAGGGGAAGAAGCTGGGTGAGGATGTTAGTCAACAGATGTCCATGTCTGGAGGCAGAGTTGGCAAGAGGCAAGACCAACAGAGCAGGAAGAGGCTTTGGGTCTGAGGGATCTACTTCGGAAGGTTGTTGTGTGGCCATGAATCCTCCATGACAGGATATTTGAGCCACGGGAGGGCGACACGACCAGTGGGCGCCCTCAGTGGTTACCATCCAGCACCTCCCGCACCGCGCCCTGCTCAGCCCCACATGGCCGCTCCACACACCCCCTCTCTCAAAACCCAACATCCCTCCTTGAAAGTTCAGCCGAACCCTACTGCACTGACTCAGCAGGCCGCGAAGCACAGAGAAACCCTTTGGGGGAAATCCAAGGGCCAGAGCTTCTTATTCTGAGAACCTCCCACCACCGGACGGAAGCAGAGATCACGACACTCAGCACTTTCCAGCCCCCATTCCTCTCTCCCAAGGTGGCACCCGTGGGGGTTGGCGACTCTGCAGCTATTTTTATTCTCAGATTTCCGGAATTGCCGACTAATCTTGGTTACAGGACACCACAGTCAACGCCACTCCATCCACAGCAATCACAAGAAACCTCAGCCACAACGTGCAGCTGTGCACGGCCACACTCATCCTTCCCCCGGACGCACGACCCCCGCTGTGGAGCCAAGTGCCAAGGCGTCTGCTGGATGGAGAGTGGGAGGAGCGGGGGTGGGCAGCTCCCTCGGGGCAATCTAGCATCAGACGTGATATGACACACGTCGCAGCCAACGACCTCTGCTGGTCGGAAGAGGACCCCAGAGTCCAGGATTGATGTTTTCAGCTTTCAAAGGACCTCTAGGTTGAGTGTTCCCATGGTTTGTGGTGGAGACAGTTCAGTAGCCACAAAGAGCCACTTTCTTGCTCCAATCCTGTGTTAGTAATCACCAACTGGACAATAGTTCCTTGCCCCCCTTGACCTCTCACCTGTGAACCTCCAAGCATATCACCTTTTGTTTTCCATCTTCGTGTGTCTTTCAGTCTACAGACCCTCTCAGAGGTTCCGGAGGCTGGTGTATTTTAAGAAAGAACTACTTCCTCGGTGTAGATGGAAAAATAATGTTAAAACTGGAGAAACGTTTGAAACCAAGATAGGATTTTCCTTCTGCCCGTGAAAGAATCCTATGAGTTATAAACTCCCACTCAAGGCACTTTGGGGCCGGCAGCAAGGAGGTGTTGAAGGATAATGAGAATCAACATTGTAATCTCTTCCCCAACGGCAGCTGAGTGCTAATGGCTAGAAAATAGGTGAAGAATAATTTCCTATAATTGTTAATAATGGCAATTATTACTGTAATAAGGATAATCCTGTCTGAGGCCAAAAGCTGGCCCTGCTGTGTTCTCAGCCTTCTCCTGGGAGGAGGGCCTCATACAGAAAATTTCTCTAACTCTTCATGATCAAAATATTATCAACCAAAAGCCACTGAATATCCAAGTTGCCATCTTCTCCTGCTATTGACCAGTGTTGTTTGTTTAAGTCTCAAAACACCCCTAAATTACAAGGCCTTTCCCCATCGGATTTCCCACAGAAAATTAACTTGGATCAAGAAGGATTCAGAGCGGGTCGGACTCAAAATCCACCTGGCTCGGACTCGAAATCCGCCTGGCTCAGGGATCTCAGATGTTGGCCCATGGCCCCACTTTCGCAGGTCCACTTCCAGTGACCATTCATTGTGGGATTTGCCGGGCAGACGTTCTCCATTTCAGTTACTGAGCTGGGACACACTGGCTGCAGAGATATACCAACCCACCCGGCAAGGGCATCGCAGGGCTGAGAAGGCCTGGCCAAGGTGGGGAGCGAGGTGGAAGGAAGAGAGAAAAGAAAGTTACCAAAAAAAAAACCAGTCTTGATAGACCCACTATTTCATCATGCAATATTCAAATATTAGAACCTTGGCCCAAAATAGCTGCTCACTTACTGCCTTTTCCCTTTGCCTTGGCTCCAAGAAACACGAAACGAGAGGTAGCTGAACAAAATGCCTCATTCATGAGAGTCTGGCGGATGCAAGCGAGTTCATGACTTGATAATCCCCGACAGCCCTCATTAAATCAGGGAGCCGCAGGTGTGAAGGCCACTGGGGGCGGGAGCTAGAATCCGGGCCAGGGCCCTGGGACGCTGTCAGTTGAGGGACCTTGTCAGGCTGGGGCAGCTTTCCAAGTTGATAAGGGAACAGTGCCAATTCGGAATGAATGCTTAAGGCAGAAGTCTCTTTCCACGGCAAGAAGTCAGAGGCTGTTCTCTTAATCTGATGTGTGTGCATAAAGGCTTGGTTTCTTCAGCAAAACTGAACTCCAGATACCCTAAAACTGGTGAAAAGGGGGGAAAAATCTCCTGGTGGGCAGGAGTTCATACCTCTTCCAGGCTTGAGCCTCATCGTTCAGAACTTACTCTCCTCTTAGGGATCAATTTCAACTGCTGTTTCCTGCGCACCCGATTCAGGAGACAGCCTCCTGCTTTGGCCAGCGAGAGCACCTCCACTGCAGGAGGAGAGCCTCCCCCTGGGAACCCTCCCTCCTCATCCATCTCAGACAGTTTTATTAGGGAAGGGAGTGCACCTCAGGGCATGTTTGTCTGACAAAGGAACAGGTTTATGGGGTGAGTTGGGTGGACAGGATTAACTGCCACCATTGTAGTGTGATTTTAGGAATGCCTTTAGGAAAATCTGAGGTCAAAACCATTTCTTCCATACTGCCTTTTTGTCACAGATCCCTGAAATCCCTCAGCCGAGGATTTTGGTAAATTGCAAGTACTAGTGAGAATTGAAACGCCCAATGCTATTTCTAATATTACAAGGTATCAAGAGGGAACATCAAGGAGTGAAAGAAACCAGGTCCTAGCCCCCCAGTGGCAAGCTTTGATTGACAAGGCACAGTCACAAAAGAGAACTGACATCTAAGACAGCTTTTGACAACCTCTTTGAGCCTTAGTTTCTTTATCTGTAGAATGGGGATGATGACAACAAAAATAGAACCTAGCTCCAGAGGACTGTCGAGAAAATGTAAAGTAGTTAGCCTCCAACTAATAAAAATAAATGAAAAAAAAAAAAAAGAAAATATGATGTCCAGAAATCTGCATGACCGCTTCAACATTATATAAGTGGAAACTTCCTATGAAACCATTTTCCAGGGCAGTACAACCTTCCAAGTGGTTTTGTTTATTGACCTATATTGACCCAGCAAAGGATGGGCCCCAAAGACTTGACTTTTGGGAGGTCTCAAAGTCAGTTGCTCCAGAGAGGAAATATTGGCCTCTGGGTCTCTTGGTACACAAATTGTCTTATATCTACGGGAACATCAGATTCGCAACTTCAAAATATACTTTTAAACCTACACTTAGTGAAAATGCCTATTACTAATTAACTCATTCACCTGGTTACCTAAGATAGCAACCAGTATTTGAGGAACTGGGAACAAAAACACAGGAGTCATTCAAAACAATCCAAACCATTGAAATTCAACCACCATGGCAACACACTTTGCAAGCAGACAAGAAAAATGTAAAACTGAAGCTCTTTCTAATGGCTTTAGCTAAACAAAATAAAACTAGAGGGGAAAATAAAATGATTTCTTCCAACTAGAGTTTTTACAAGGGGAGAAAAATCAAATGCTTTCCTAAAACTCTACAAAGCAAACAACCCTTCAAAAGTCCATGAGAAATGGCAGGTATTTCAGTGATTAAGTTTGAGTGGACAAGCAAGAAATATTTCTGGAAAACTGTGGGGAAACGGGCATGGACAACACTCATCAGAATCATCAGGGTTTGACAGTATTAGAAATGCAAGCCTGGAGCTACAAACTTGAAACCCAGGACTTGAAAACGGAATCCATTCTTGCCCCTACTCTCACCTCCCAACAGAATAAAACCCTAATGTCCTCAGAAAGCTATAATGTTGAGAAATAACAGGCAAAATATTTGAAATCATTAACACTTACTGGGGCTTTTCCCTCTCTGTTTTTCTAATTGGCTTTTGTGTCGTTTGCTAGGGCTGCCATAACAAAATACCACAGACTGGGTGGCTTAAGCAAAAAAAAATTATTTATTTTTCTCACAATTCTGGAGGCCGGAAGTCCAAGATCAAGGTGTTGGCAGGTCTGGTTTCTCCTGAGGCCTCTCTCCTTGGCTTGCAGACAGTTGCCTTCTTCCTGTGTCTACACGTGGTCCTCTTTCTGTGTATGTTCATCCCTGGAGTTTCTTTGTGTGTCCAAACTCGCTCTTCTTACAATGACACCAGTTAGATTGGACTAGGGCCAACCCTGACAGCCTCATTTGAACTTAATTTCTTCTTTAAAGGTCCCATCTTCAAATACAGTCACACTCTGAGGCACTGGGGGTTAAGGCTTTAACACATGAACTTGGGGGACACAATTCAGCCCCAAATACCCTGTTCTAATCTCTCTACACCTTTGCACTGAGAAGATTCTGTGGGGGTCTCTCTTGCCTGTTTTCAAATATCTAATAAGTAATTTCTACGTGCCTGTTTTAAGCGATGGCAACAGAAGAATACTATTCTTGCCCTCAAGAGATTTTTATTCTAGAATTTGGGAGGATATATGACCTCAAATGCACATAATTTAAAGGCAGCCTGTGATAAACACCATAAAAACCTAGGGCAGAGACTAACAAACTTCAGCCTGAAATCGAAATCTGACCTGCCACCCATTTTTATAAGTTTCTACTGAAACACAGCCATGACCATTTATGCATATATTCTTTTTGCAAAGTTACGTAGAGGGCGTGATAACCTACTCCAATATTCTTGTCTGGAGAATCCCATGGACAGAGGAGCCTGGCGGCTACAGTCCATAGGATCTCACAGAGTCGGACATGACTGAAGTGACTTCGCATGCATGCATGTAGTTGTGACACAAAGATATTTATTATCTGGCCTTTTACAGAAGCAATTTGCTAAGCCCTTGACTAGAGTAAAATTTTATCTGAGATGAGAGACAGAAGGAAGCCCATCTGACTGTTGTCCCCAGAATGTGTGATTTAAGCTGAGCTTGGAGGCATGAATAAGTTCAAGCAGCTGAGGTGGGAAGGGGAGCGAATGTGTGAGTGGGATGGGAAGTCAAGACACCATTGGTGTCTGAGGGTGTCTGAGGGTGAAGACCCTCAGAGGAGCCTGGACCCCTCTCAGACGGCTCTGGAGCACCTTGGAGGGTTTTGGCCAAGGGGCTGACGTGCAACTAGCCCACCGTGTGAGAGGCCTGGCGTGAAATGCACAGATGAATTAGACCCAGTTCCTGCAATAAAGTTATGACTCTAACAAAGGGAATAAGGCAAGTACCAGAACAATGACAGGACTGGGCAGAATATTGCCTCCATGGGGAGAGCTTAAATTCAGAAAGCGAGGTTCAAGCAAAGTCAAAGTTGATGATCATGTTGAGGATGGATTATTGATGATAGTAATGATTGTTCAGGGACTTCCCTGGTGGTCCAGTGGCTAAGACTCTGTTCCCAATGCAGGGAGCTTGGGTTCGATCCCTGGTCAGGGAACTAGATCCCACATGTGGCAGCTTTAAAGAAAAAACCCCATGTGACAACTAAGACCTGGTGCAGCCAAATAAATTAATTAAAAAATAAATACTAAAAAAATAACGATAGTTCAGGTTCACTCAGCCTGTCGTGTAAGCCAGGTCCTCTGTCTCCCGGTCTGCACACACAGCTATCCTGCAAGGAGCTCCTCATATTATTCCAATTAAGTGATGAGGAAACAGAGGCTCAACTGAGAAGGATTCGCACGCAAGGTAGAGAGAGATCCAAATCACTATGGTAAGAGGGGAGGAAGAAAGGTCCTGATAAAAGGCAAAAGTCCATGTTTGCGGGGCTTCCCTGGTAGTTCACTGGTTCGGAATCCACTTGTCAATGCAAGGGACACGGGTTCGATCCCTGGTCCAAGAGGATATACCACATGCCGCAGAGCAACTATGCCCAAGTGCCGCAGCTACTGAAGCCCACACTCTAGAAACTGCAAGCCACAACAACTGAAGCCCATGTGTCCCAGAGCCTGTGCTGCACAACCGCTGAAGCCACAGTAGTGAGAAGCCTGAGCACCGCAAACAGAGAGTAGCCCCCGCTCGCTGCAACTAGAGAAAGCCCTTGAGCAGAAACCAAGACCCAGCACGGCCAAAAATAAATAAATGTAAATTTTTTTAAAAAGTCTATGGTTTGCAGAGAAGCAAACAGAAAGATTTAGGATTCATGGTTTATAGTTAGTATTCGAGTAATCTCCAGCTCTTGAAAAAATATTTCACAGCGTAGAAGGATGATCGATATGGCTCAGTGTGTGTCCTTGGCTCCGACATGCGGTTTGTGAAGAATGGATTCCCTGCTGCTCCTGTGGGTGTGACGTGTGCCTCCACTTTACACAGGGCCACAGTGCTTCCGGGAGAGACAGGCAGAGGGAAAAGCTAGTCCTCCCAGGGAGAGTTCAAAAGAGATGTAGTCCTCAATTCCAGGCCAGTAGTGTATGCTCAGGCCAAAATACCTTCTGCTCACACTTAAATGGAGAGTCCCTCTGACCCCTGCCATCATCCCTAGGGCTACCCTGAAGGCTGCAATGGCTCCTAGAGATGCTTCCAGAGGCTCATGCTGGGGGCCAGCGCATCAGGGCGGAGATCCCCCTCTGGGCAGTGACTCCAGTTGGCATTAGAATAGATGCCGCACAGTCCAGACAAGAGCAGGAAGACAGCAGGGTCACTCGGCTCCACCAGGGTCCTGATTGGACGGTCGGGAGCTCCCCCCAAGGCCTGAAGGGACACAGAGAGAGGACCAAACGCAGGAACTGAGTAGCTCTTGGCTCTCCCCCCACCTCCTGGGTTCCTCACATACCACCAGGTCCTAAATGACAAGCTACAATTACAGGAAAGCGCTAAAGTTACAAGTTGTTCTAAACACTCTTCAACAAAGAATATTCAGTGAAAAGGAACCCCAGGCAGTTATAAACCTTTTTAGCTGTGTTGAAACCATAGGTTTGCATCCAAGAATGTGTTGTCTGTTTGAGGCCAGCCTTTATTCTTTCCGTCGGGTGCCAGTGGCATGCATTTCAAATGAGCAGTTGTCTGTGGCCCCAGAGTCTGTGGCCGAGGCATATCTAATCGGGTTGAGCAGCCGTTCATCCCAGCTGTCAGCTCGCTGGAAATCAGAGCACTATCTGCAACCACACACAACTCAAGGAGAAGGTTGGAGCTCGGAGCCCTGCGCCTCCAACTCCCCCCTGGCTTGACTGGGGCGGCCCCCGGTTTTTCCTTTTCTTACGTGACTATGTACAACAGTAGCAAAGCTATTTTAGGGATTAAAACAGCTAATTGCAGATTTCCATCAGGGCCAGCCACTCAGAACCCAGGTTTGGAGAGCACGTTGGTGGTCTTTGCCTGTAGGATGGTTTTTTTGGTTTGTTTGCTCGAGAGGTCTTTGGTCCACACCCCAGACCCACAAAGCTGTTAATTGGAGGCTCTTCCATCTGAGCTGCTTGGTTCTGGGAGTGAGGAATTTGCTGGAATTTAGTGTGAAATAGCGTGTGATGTTTTTTTGGCCCTAAAAGCATAGTTGGAAGGGCTTTTAAAAGTCATCTACTCAGCCTGCTTATTGGACAGATGAAGAAACAGTGGTTCAGAGAGGCCCACAGCCAGTCAGGGGGCAGAAGTGGGAGGAGTCTCCAGCTTGGAGGACTTCCTTTCTGGTGCTCTCTCTTCTGAGATGTCTGCACACTTCTCTCAGGTCACTTAAAAGCTTCAGAAAGGTAGTGACACAGGCTGGTTTACGTCCAGGCGCTTCCACGTATGGCAAGCAGTCCGACCTGGGGCGAGTTGTTTAACCTTGCAGAGCTGTGCTTGCACCGTCTATAAAAAGGACATCATAGGTTTGCCTCTCAGGTCGGTCAGTTACTTACATGAGATCTTGATACTTGGTGGCCCCTTGACGGTGATCGGTGGACCTATTACAAGTGTCACTCTATGTGGCTGCTCTTGCTGAGATTGACTGCAGATTCTTTTCCTGGAGAGGATGAACTGGGAGTTGGGTTTCCTGCTGTGACCCCTTCCAGCTTCCAAAGCCCTTCCCGTCTTTTCTGAGAGGTGATCTCCACAGGGTCAAGGAGCCCAGTCCTAGGAAAGCTGGGGCCACTGGGAGTATCAGAGAAATTCAGGAGAAAAATATATTGTTTTCCACCAAGAGATGATGAAGGTCTCATTTATTTTTTTTAATTAATTAACTTTTAAAATTTACTATTATTATTATTTGGCCAAACTATGTGGCTTCTAGGATCTTAGTTCCCCGACTAGGGATTGAACTCAGGCCCGAGGCAGTGAAAGCACGGAGTCCTAACAGTTCAACTGCCAGGGAATTCCCTGAAATGAAGGTCTCATATATATTCCAATGAAAGTTAGACCTGTGACTTCCAGGCCTGTCTTTTCTGTAGAGCAGCGTAGATGTGCAGGATAATGTGCTCACCTCCTGTTTAAAGTCCACGGCTTCTCAGAGGAAGCCATTTGCCTCTCTTCCCTATCAGCCTGGGGATATACTGCAGACTGCAGCGGGCAGTGGCCTGGGAGGGCTTCCCTCCTCCAGGGAAAAGCATTGCTTTCTCAGGAAAGGAAAGGACAGCTTCCTGCTTTGCTCTCTCCATCCTCCCCCGCTGTCTGGGGACCCGAGAGGACTCAGCAGGTCCGAGGGGTCTGGAAAACCAGGGCAAGTAGAGGACTTGGTGGAGACCACGTGCCTTTTCCACTGCTTGAGGACAAGGCGAGAAGTCAGCTGTCTTCAATCCGGAAGAAGGTCTTAACCAGAACCCGGTTGCGCTGGCATTCTATTGTTGAATTTCCAGCCTTCAGAACTGTGAGAAATGTACTTGTTTTTCATAAGCCACCCAGTCTATGCTCTTTCATTACAGCAGCCTGAAAAAATGAAGATAACCTCTTATAAACTAGAAAGAGATGGGTACTCCCTCAACCTGATAAACATCACATACATCAAATAGCTATAGTAAACATCATATTTAATGAAGAAACTTTAGCGATCCCCTTTAATACTGGAACAAAACAGGGATCCCACTATGGTTGCTGTGACTTAGCAAAGTATGGAAAAAAACTGCAAGTACCCCCACCCACCCAAAAAATATCCACAGTGGAACAAGTCAACAGTAAGAAAAGGCATAAAGATTAGCAGTGAAGAAATAGCTATCCTTACATGAGAAAAAATAAAAATAAAACTCAGCAAGCAAAACTGATAAGGATGGTTCACAAAGTTGCTAGATAAAAGTTTAACTTACAAAAAACAAAAACTAAATAGCACTTTATGCTAATAGACAACTAAAATATAAGAGAAGATTAAATATGATTGTTACTAACAGAAAAGTTGAAGTATCCAGGACTTAATTTAAAAAATATGCCATGGAAGAAAGTTAAAGTTCTTTTAAGAGATACCAAAGAAAGTCTAAATAACTGGGAAAATTACTCCATACGCTTGGTTGGGATGGCATAATATTATAAGATTGAAATATCTCTTCCAAATGATCTATTAATTCAATATGATCATAATACATAAAAATCTGTTGTATCTTTTAAAAACTCAATATATGTATTCCAAAATTTTCTTGGAGACAGAGACGTCCACAGATAATTATGTCAACAAAAGATGAACAAAATAGAGAGACTTGCCTGATCCGGCATCAATATGTATTACAAAGGAAACCCAAATAGAAAAAAAAATAGACAAAAGACATGAATGAGCAATTTACAGAAAAGGGAGACCCAAATGACTAAAGAAACATGAAACATGGTGGATAGGGAATGCTCAAACATCAGAAATCAGAGACATTCAAATTGAATCAATAATAGTGTATCACTTTACACACCCTGGGATGTCAAAACTGAAGAGCTAATTGATGCCAAAGTTGCATGGATCTGGGGAAATAGGAAATTTGTGGACTCCTGGTGGAAGTGTGGATAGGTATACTCATGCTGGAAAACAACCAGCAATACTTAGCCCATAAAGTGTGTTTACGCCCCATGTCTCAGCAGTCCCACTCCTGCCTGGGTCCCCAGTGAACTCATCCTCCCAAGTCCACAAGGGAATATATACGACAATGTTCACCTCAGATTGTCATGGAAGTAGGAGGTGGAGGTAACCTTGGTGCAGACAAGAAAAATGGATGGACACATGCCATGAAGTACTGCATAGCAGATAAGCACAGTATGATGTGACTACGTCTTAACAACATGGTGTTTAGTGGGGGCGAACACTGGGAAACAGAATGAGGTTCTTGGACCATATTACTTATATAAGTAAATATTTGCATGCTTAAATACAGTATTGTGCGTTTAGAAGTGTGCATACAAATGCATGGATGCACATGAAATACGTGAGAGAGTTGCCTCTGGGGACAGTGAGTTGGGGGCAAGCAATGAGGAGTCAGTGGACCAAGGGCTAGACCTTGCATATGTGCCAATGACAGGTGCTATGAATTGGGTGTGATGCCCTGCACCTGGAGTCTCTAACAAATTCTAAAACTATTTCTGTTCTTAGATCTTTGAGTGAGGGTCTCTGAGTTATAAATTCTCCTAATCTCTGTGTTATTGGAAAAATCTCTATTTTACCTTCTTGAATGCTAGTTTTTCTGTACATAGAATTTTAGGTGGAATTATTTCCCATCAACAGGTTTAGGATATTGTTGCATGTTTTTGAGCTTTTATTGTTGCTTAAGGAAGTCTACCATCAGTCTGTCATTTCTTTAAAGGTATTTCCTTTCTAGTTGCTTTTGTTATGTTTTCATTGTCTTTGGTGTTCTGGGTGGTAATTTATTTTTATCTAGCTTGCTTGGAACTCTGGTCCATTTCAGGGACATAATACAGACACCCTAGTAAAACCTGGGACCTAAAACAAGATCCCCCCTCCTTGACCCGGGCTGGGGCAATGCTGGATGGTGGGGGTCATGGTATGCATTGTATGCATGGCACCATGGTGTCGGTGAGGTGTGGGGACCAAGGAAGGAGCTTCCATGCGAGAGTTGAGAACCAGGGTCATGTGAGTACCTGGATTAAACTGTCCTCTGCAGCAGAGCCTTTGACAGGGCTCTTTGGTACCTGCAGAAATGGACTCCTGGCTGCTGCTCAGGCTTGACCATCCTTGTTTTCTTAAATGACCATCCGAGTGACACGTTTTCCATCCATGACCATTAGCGCTGTGGTGGGTGCGTGCACTCTGGCCTCGCCACACACATTCAGGGCCTGGCCCCACCCCCTCCTGGTGGTCTGTTTCAAAAGGCTTAGTGAGGACTAATGGACTTAGCCCACAGAAGACGTGTAGAATGGAGTCATGCCCAAGAACTATTTGCTCTTATTATTGGGCAGAAGAAAACAGTGGTGGTCATGAGCCTTTGCTTTAGAATCAGGCCATCTAAGTTTGAGTCTCAAATTTTAATGCTCAAAAAGCAATCTAACCTCCTAGACCCTCAGCTTTTACGTCTGTAAAATGGAGATTAAAAATACCTACGCTTAGGGTTGTTACTAGGAAGAAGGAAGGTGAAGTGAGTAAAGAGCTTAGTGCTGAGTTGGCACAGGACGACATCCACACACAGCAGGTATAGTATTAACAAAGATAATGATGGCCATCCTTAAGGAAACTGAAGCTTTGGGAGGTAAAGTGACCTGTCCAAGGTCACTCAGTCAGGAAATGACAGAACTGGGTCCGGAACCAGGCTTTTCTGAACTTCCCTCAGGAACGTCTGCCCCAGTCCTGGCACTCGCCTTGGAGGCCACTGCATCTTTTGATGCCCAATGTCTAGGTGATTTGTTTTTGTGATTGAGTAAGGGGCAGACCTGTTTTGAATCCTGAAGACCTTTCACTTTGGGCCCATAGAAGCCATCCCAGCTCAGGAAGCAGCATCTTGAGCTATATTTAGAAGAGTGAATTTCCAGTTTGGGGACACCTTGCAAAAGTGGATCTTTAACAGGGGAAACTCTTATGGAAAGACGATTTAACTAGAAAGAGAAAGGAGGGAGCTGTGAAAGCAGGAGAAACACAGCAGACCCGCTGGGCAATGGGCTGAACCAGGAGGACCTAACGGCTGAGCTGGGGCGAAGATCGCGGGGAGACCATCTCCCTGCCCTGGGAAGCCAGCCGAGAGCTCCACCTGGTTTGTGCTGCTCGGACCTTTTCCAATCGCCATGTGGAACTGCCAACATTTTCCACATTAAGAACAAATCAAAAGAGATTTTTCGCTAAGCGTGAGTTAGGGGGAGGGAACGAGAACAAATCAAATTCATGCAAAAATAGAGGAAATTAATTTTTAAAAAGTCCAACCAAACACCCTGTAATTTTTAGCGATTTCCTTTCAGGGAAACTGACCACTGTCACTATAAACAAAACAGAGAATAAATAAATAAAAAGGGAAAGAAGGTTGTGTGTTGTTTTTTTTTTTCCTCCTGGCCTCCCTGATGGATGGTTTATAGAGGCCTCAGGATAAAAGTCAGCCTCTAATTGTTCCCAGATGGTGCCCGCTTCTGCCTGCTTTGGTGTTTCCCTGAGTCTCAGCCCCAGCCTGGCAGACACGCTGGTGGTGACGGCTGCCGGACCCTTGTCCCCTTGGCGGTGACCGCAGCCAGAGGCAGAGGGGCAGCAGAAGGTCGGGGCCGTTGGTGGGAGGGGCAGATGGCCACAAAAACCCGGTTAACATCATGGAAATGACAAGCCACGGAGCCGGTGCCCTTCAGAGTGGCGGGGCTCCTGCCTCCGTCCCTCCGAGGGGCAGTGTGCCTGCTCCCTCTTGGGGTCGCCTCTCTCCCTTGCTCTTCACCATGCTCTGGGGGCCCACGAGGTATGGCCACTGAGGAGGGGCCTGGTTGGGCAAAGATCCTCTCTTGACTTGGGAGAATTTTGCCCTTCCTTTTTAGTGCTCAAAAAGCAATCTTACCTACTGGACCCTCGGTTTTTACATCTGTAAAATGGGGATTAAAAACACCTACCCTTAGGGTTCCAAGGAAGAAGGAAGGTGAAGTGAGTAAGTAGTGCACCACCTCTATGGTGGTCTCTGGACTGGTTATTATGAGCAGTCTCCAACCCTTTCTGAAATAAGGCAAGGTATTTATCATAATTCGAGGAACCATCCCATATTACCTTTGGTCCTGTGGGATCGGGGCTGGGCGTCTCCATGAATCACCCTCAGCTGGTAGCATCCCACCTTCTGGGAGCCCCTCACCCCGCCTGCCACCCCTGCACCTCTGCTGCCTTTAGCACGTAACTCCTGGGTGGTCACTTGGGACGTGTGCTATCTCCCTCTGCACTCCTGGCCCTGCCTCCCAGGAATGCAGCCCGGAACCCCGCAGGAGCCGGTCCCCTCCTGATTGCTCCATGACTGGGGCTTAGCAAGAACTGAGGGGTTAGGCACACAGTCAGGGTCTTAGCCTCTGTTCTCACCGTCTCGGCTCCTCTCCTGACTCTGTTTTAGGGATTCGGGGGTTTTGACAAGATCAGACGCTCTTCTTTGCCTAGGAAGAATTTGAAAATGACTTCTTAGATGTTGAATATCTCTTGCAAAACAAATAGCATGATGAGTTGGGGTCAATGAATCAGAAACAGATGGATAACATTTATCTGAAATACATAGAATTTCAACCCAGAGGGACGGGGTGGGGAGGGGTAGCGTTTGGGGTTTCCATGAGCCCAGATACAAGGAAAGGGGTTTGAGCCACATGAGGGATCCGACCGGCTCATCCGGGAGCCTCCAACCCAGGGCCTACAGAGGCTGTGCATGCAGACCTCCAAGGAACGTGGTTATCAAGGACCAGAGCTGCTATCAAGTTTCTAAGACACGGCTTCTGAAAATAAGCTGTTCAAATTTACAGTATACCTTCTCCTAACAATGCCCCTGCAGCACATGGCCCCATGGGAGATGGAAATCATTTTGGAGATAGCCAGTTGCTGAGTTTGGCATCCGCTCTGCAGCCGTTACATGTGTGGAAAGAGGCCGTGATTGGTGGGATTGGGAGTGTGCTGGGGGGCGGGGGCGGGGGTGGACACATCAGTGGTTTCAACAAGAATGCGAAAATACTATATTTTGTGACAAAGTTGCTCCAGGGCAGGCAGACTGCTCACAAATCGGTTACAGATTTCCCTGAAATATGTATGGACTTCCATGCAGAAGGAAGGGGCCCAAATGCATTTGAGGTTTTGTTAGGCTCAAAACTGGTAGTGGAGTTGGAGACAATGACTCAGCCCAGCAGAGGCCCTTCCTACAAGCGGGGCCGTGCTGGTCCCACATCCTCAAGAGAAGCTATTGCCCTCTTGGGTCTCCAGTCCTCCAGGGTGTTGTTCAGTCACTCAGTTGTATCCAACTCTGCGACCCCATGGACTGTAGCACGCCAGGCTTCCCTGTCCTTCACCATCTCCCAGAGTTTGCTCAAACTCATGTCCATTGAATCGGTGATGCCATCCAATCATCTCATCCTCTGTCATACCTTTCTCCTCCTGCCCTCAATCTTTCCCAGCATCCAGGTCTTTCCAATGAGTCAGCTCTTTGCATCAGGTGGCCAAAGTATTGGTGCTTCAGCTTCAGCATCAGTCCTTTCAGTGAATATTCAGGGTGAGTCTCTCCCAAACCCACCTGAGTCTGTGACTACCGCCACCACGCAGTTTTCTTCCTTCATCAGAGGAGAAGCCTGCTTTCCAGTTTGGGATGTGATATTTTGAAAAGGATGGCAGAATGAAAAGTGCTTGATCACTCAGAACCTGTCCTGAAGTTAACATTCTGTTGAAAATTTTAGACACTCCTTCACAGGCCTAACTGTGGTCCTTCCTAGAATGTTAAAAGTATTCATCAATTGATTAGTTCACACCGAACACATCTAAACTGGGACTCTGTTTTCTGCTACTGTCTTGCCTTTTTATCTAAGAGTTTTCCTTTTTTTTTTAAAATAACCTATGCACATTCTCTCATATACTTTATTTATTTATTTATTTTTTGGCTGCACTAGGTCTTTGTTCCAGTGCTTGGGCTCAGTAGTTGCAGTCCAAGAGCTTAGTTGCCCCTTGACATGTGAGATCTCAGCTCCCCAATCAGGGATTGAACCTACCTCTCCTGCATTGGAAGGTGGATTCTTAACCACTGAACTTCCAAGGAAGTCCCGCAGATTCCTCCTTGATTGTTCCCTCTTGCTCATTCCTCAGATCCAGTCTATCAAGGAAGCCCCAGAAGTATAACTCCCAGACCCCTAGTGTTCTTGAATCCTCCAGGTCACCAGCATCTTCTGCTTGGACAACCTCGACCCCCTCCAAGATGGCCTCCACCGTCTCCACCCACTGTTCTGCCTGCCTTTCTGCCAATCCACCCTCCACACAGCTGCCCCAGGGGCTGCTTCTCTTCTCAAAACATAATTCAGATCATGATGCATTTTATGCATTTATCTGCACAAAATCACTTCGTGGCTTCCCATTGTAGTTAGAATTAAATCCAAACTTCTCACTGTGATGGTTAAACCTCGTATGACCCAGCTTCTGCTGGGAAGAGTTCCCCTCTGTGCTTTACCCTGGCTTCCCTGGGACCCAGCTACACCCTTCTCCTTCCATCCGAAGCCCTCTCAGACACACTTCACTGGTTCTTCCTACTTCCTTTGAGTCTCAGCTTAAAGGACTTCTCCTATTTGTTCATAGCAAATAATAATGATCCAAAGCCCCAAGACCTTGATGGAAGTCAACCACTGATGAGAGTAGAAAATAGGAAAGTCTTCTGGCTGCTGATCTTAATTTCTCTTTAGTCTTTGATACTTCTTAGCACAAGGATGTGTTTGCATGCACACCCACATGCATGAACACACAACATCATCTCATGACACATACATTAACTGCTGTCCCTGGTGAGGACTGCACTGCTGCAGAGGGGTTGATGAGCGCAGAACTGGGGCTGGTGAACAAGCACTCACAGTGGAAACAATTGTAACCCCGGACCCTGCTAGTCCAGGAACCCTTGCCATGGTGGTCTTGTGAGTGAGGGCTTCTCTGCTATTTCCTAATAGTGGGTGATCAGGTCCTGGGACACTGGCTGGTCACTGGTAAGTGAATTGGGGAGCGTGTACACTCCACTGCACCCAGGGGAACAGGACCATGTTGTCCAATCTGGATCAACCGTCTGGAGCATGAAGGGGAGAAAGGCAGGCTGGAGCCTGACCTAGGACAGACAAGGAGCAGGGGGCCAACAGGGCACTTGACTCTTTCCTCTATAACCGCTCCCCATTACAAAAAAATACATGCTCTCTTGGACACTTTTAAACACTACAGAAAACTAAGATCTTTGGGGAACAAATCTCCTAAAGCCCTTATCCAAACTCATGGGACTTCCCTCGTGGTCCAGGGGCTAAGATGCTGCACTCTGAATGCAGAGGGCCTGCGTTCAGTCTCTGATTGGGGAATTAGATTCTACATGCTGCAACTGAAGATCCTGCATGCCGCAAATAAATAAATACACAAAAACCAAAGACAACCATTGTTATCTTTTGATGCATTTATTCTCACCTTTTCTCTGTGCAGGTTTTTTTTTTTTTTTCATAGTATTACACAGCAGCCGTTACACTGTATATACAACTTTCTGTCCTAATTTTTTTTTCATTTACCCTAAAAAATGTCACTGTCACCAAGAATATCATGATTAAAGGGATGGATTCAGTTTATCTTTCCCCATGATTGCGAATTTATCTCTCATAGTCAATTATCACACACCATTACATAGTGATTAACAAATATTGCACGAAAGATTTAGGACTAATTTCTCAGGATAGATTAGATGGATTCTTTAGATTGGGCTAGTTATTTTAACCTGCAACTTCACATTTGTTTAGTTCATTATGGTCGGTAATGATTTTTAAGCCTCTTTCTCTTTTGATCTCCTTTTGTTTTCCCTGGATTCTTTATAAAGTAATTTCCAAATGGTTGCAGGAGGTCTCAGCAAGCTGTAGCTTCTCAGCAAAGTCCTTTCTCTCCTTCCCAGACACAACTAGACCCATATCCCAGCTTTCCTCACAGGGAAGATGTGTCATGTGGTTGAGTTTTAGCCCATGCAATTCAAAGAAAGTGAGGCCTCGCACTTCCAGGCCTGATCATAAAGTCTCCCATGTATGATCCACCATAGTTTTCTCCTTCTATGAAACAGAAGGAGCCTGGGCCCCTGAAGGACCTGGAAGAGAATCACACTGCCTTTCTGAACAGTTGTATTTATGTGATCAAGAAATCAGCCTGGGTGTTTGCCTGGTGGTCCAGCAGTTAAGACTTTGAGCTTCCATAGCAGAGGGTATGGTTCAATCTCAGCAATATCCTACATGCCAAGTGGCCAATAAATAAATAAATAAAGCAATGAGGAGTCAAATTTAAGGAGAAAGAATTTTCAATAAAAAAAAAAGGTTTGTATTGTGTTGAGACAGTATGTGTGAAAGAAGTGTTAGTCAATGAGTCATGTCTGACTCTTTGTGACCCCATGGACTACAGCCCACCAGGCTCCTCTGTCCATGAAGTTCTCCAGGCAAGAATACTAGAGTGGGTTGCCATTTCTTTCTCCAGGGGATTTTCCTGACCCAGGGATAGAACTTGGGCCTCCCATGTTGCAGGCATATTCTTCTTCTTAGCCACTGGGGAAGCCCTGAGACAGTATGTGTTCAGTCACTCAGTCATGTCTGACTCTTTGTGACCCTATGGACTGTGGCCTGCCAGGCTGCTCTGTCCATAGAATTCTCTATGCAAGAATACTGGAGTGGGTGGCCATTCACTTCTCCAGGATTGAACCCAGGTCTCCTGCACTGCAGGAAGATTCTTTGCCACCTGAGCTGCCAGTGAAGCATGGTTTTGGTCTAATTGTTACAACACTTTAGCCCATACTCACCAATACAGACCTGTCAACATTAATGTCCAATGTTCGAAGGTTCCAAGCCCCTATTAGCACGAGTGGAGGACCTTACCCTCCTCACCCAGGTGTTTCTAGAGGTCTTGATCTCATGCACAGGAATGATTCTGCTCACCCTTAACCACCTACCTCTCCAAGGAATCCTCTCTCCTTCTTCAAGGTCAATAAAGTATACTTGTTATCAACCACCCAGGGGTGTGTGTGACCTTGGAGTTGAGATAGTCTGGCATATGCTTTGATTTCCTAAGGGACTGGGATTATTGGAGGCTCCACCTGGCCAAAGGTTTAGGCACCTCTCCTGAACTGCCCCCTGGGAGGGGCTCCATGGGCCCAGAAAGGACCCAGAGACTGCTGGACAGAGCCAGGGAAGTTCTCAAGAGCATTGCCCAAAGCAAGCACTAGGCCTCCTTGGGCTTTCCTGATGGCTCAGCAGTAAAGAATCCACCTGCCAATGCAGGGGACAAGGGTTAGATCCCTGGGTTGGGAAGATCCCCTGAAGGAAGAAATGGCAACCTATTCATATTCTTGCCTGAAAAATCCCATGGACAGAGGCACCTGGTGGGCTACAGTCCATGGGGTCTCAAAGAACCGGACGCGACTGAGCAGGAGCCCTAAATAAAACCAAGCCTCCTTAAGCCTCCTTACAGAGAAGCAGGTGTGGGGAGGCAATGAGGGCCAGAGATGCACTGGGGAGGGCGATGAGCAGAGGAAGGCAGCACCCTCGAGGTTTCCAGGAGCTCCGGAGCAGGGCCTGGGCCTTGCTCACGGGAGCTGAGGGGTCTTCCAAGGTGCCAAATATGTTTAAACATGTGCTACAAAATTATAAGCTGCTATTTCCTGAGCTGCCTCATTTAAAAGCCCACATCAATGAGTGGGTAATAAAAATATCATTTCATATTCCACATATGATGAAAGCTTCCTCAGTGCCAATGTTTCTGCTGAGAAGCCTCTTGCCTGTCCGACTTATGCAGCTTCCCCATCCACCCCTGTCACCGAAGGAGGCGCGCCGAGCTGTCGGATCCAGCTCCAGCAGCTCAACCAGTCAAGGGTGACTTCATCTGTCACATCCCTGTGTCCTAGTTTCCTCTTCCGTAAGATGGGGACAAAAGTGGAACCTGTCTCATAGATGTTAGCAGGACTGAATGAATAAAATTATGAGAAGTCACCTAACCCCCTGAAAGACAGCTCCTATTCTAAGAAATAGGCTTTCTCTGGCTGAATTCTCTAGTTTAACACAGACTCTGTCTGACCTTATGCTTACCAGATACCTGAACCAAGCAAAATAACCGTCAGATTTGGAGAGCACTTTTAGGCTTTGTTTTTGTTCCGGTTCAGGTTTTTTATTTTCATTTTAAAAAATGTAGACAGGTCCAATTATTTTCTTTTTTTCAGAGTAGATTTGCTGGGCTGCTGGAAAATCTTTGGTTTGGTTAGTGGCAAACTCTGCAAACTAGCTTTTGGGTTTGGTTTGGCTTTTAGCTGAAGGGAGCAGCTTGGGCTGATTTGGGGCACACAGTTTGGCTCGGCTTAAAGCCTGAATGTGGGATTTTTGATCCTCTTTCTCTGCTGCTCACCGGAGTGTGCCCAAGAAGAAGGCAAAGTGATGCTCTAGAGAGAGAGGTCAGTGTGTCTGCAGAGCCTGCTGGCTTTGCATCAGAAAGTTCCTTGAAAATCATGGCTCCTTTGCATCTCGAAACACGACAGCCTTAGAGGCCTCAGAATCACGTGTCCATGGCCATGGAAGGACCATGGCAGAGACACTTTTGGTTTTGCCTTTTATATATATATGCAGCATAAAAGCTTTACTCCCAAACCCACAGGCATCTGGAAGAACCTGCAGCAGAACCAGGTCTTAACCTGAAAGATCAGCAGATGTTTGCTCTACTTTCATGTCCATAGATGTATTTGAACTTCCAGCCTCACACTATGTGAAAACTGCTGACTTGATAGGAAATGTTGGCATCATCCACTAAAAAAATTGCTTCTAGACATGTTTTCCCAACTACTTTGAACCAGAGAGGTTAAGTGAATTTCTAAGTCATCTTGCAGCACATGAAGGCGTGAGGCATACCTGCAGAATTCCTCTGGTCTGCTCCCTCTTCCACCACTTCCTTGTCTTCAGGAGGGTGGGTGCTGGTCTTCATAGGATCCTTTAGCTCCTTGGTAAGTCCATGACGATCACTCAAGAGAGAGTTTTCAAACTTTCTTTTTGGGTTATCTCAAAAACTGTAGATTTAGTTCTCCAGCAGAACAACAATTAGTAAATGAATGTGCTGTGGTTCATGTTCCTAGGGCTAATTCTTCTCCCCAGGGATTCCCATGTCCCCAGGCTATAAGCACAGAGGGAGGAAGGCCAATGAAAGGTAAGAACCCAGTCCTACTGGCTCTCACCTGTTTGTCAGGAAGGACCCCCTCCTAAGTGTTTCTGGGAGTCGTCCTCACAGACACAGCCCACGCCCTGCAGGGCGGTGGCCCCCTCTCCTATGGGACCATCGAAGTCTCCCCCTCACTCTGCCGCCTCCCGGTTTTGTTGGTGATACATCTTCTGTTTGCCTTTAGCCTTCTATCTTCTTAGGTCCAGAAGTGAGTCAGTGGGTATTTCACTGGTGGCAAACCAGAGTCACAGATGGCAAGCTCACGCTCTTTCAGAACCGTGGCTTCCCTCTGACTCCGGTGGGTGTGTTCTTAACTGGGTCAAGTCGGTCCCCAGTGGCCGCCTTGTCTCTCGGGCTGTGTTCCTTCAGGTGTTCCCTGTGGTCACAACACCCAGAAGACTCCCTATTGCCTGAGGCCGCCTCTGTGTGTCCCGATAAACGGTGGAGTGTTAGTCACTCAGTCACGTCTGACTCTTTGCGAACCCACGGACTGTAGCCCGCCAGGCTCCTCTGTCCACGGGATTCTCCAGGCAAGAATACTGGAGTGGGCTGCCATTAGTGCTTGTGGGTAAAGAAAAATACCATGAACTTAGAGCCTGAGCTATCAGCTTATGAGATGGATTTCAAGCTACCGTATGAAATAAGTGACACTGTAAACTATCCATGCTCTGCCAATAACAGACCGATTGTCCAGAAATCCATTTGCCACATACTCTTCCGGCTGGCATTTTCCACCTCGCTGTGGTCCTTATTTGGAAGGCGTTGGAGGGTCTCTGGCCCCTCCTGCCTTTGATCAGGCTGACTTATCTACTGACAAAAATCAGGTTTCTTTTAACTCCTTATACATACATACATACATATGCTGCTCAGTTATGTTTGACTCTTTGCGATCCCATGGACTATATAGTCCATGGAATTCTCCAGGCTGGAATACTGGGGTGGGGAGCCTTGCCCTTCAGGTCCTCTCCTGTCCCACTACTGCTCCTGTGTGCCACCCTCACACACCCCTGGGAGCAGCCCTCAAAGCCTCCTTTCATACCATCGTGATCCTGCCAGTTTGGGATGCAATTGTCATTTCCAGAATGTTGTCCAGGGGTAAGACTTATTCTTTTTCAAAAAACTGTTAAATTGCACAAGAAAACACTAATACCAATATTTTAATATGTAGTTGTTTTACAAGAGCTTTGAAATTTTCAGTTGAAAAATGATTACAAAGTATGCCTATGTGTCTGTCTGAGTTATGAATGAATCTGGTCCTGGGGTGCATGTGGGGTCTTCTAAGACTATAATCATCAGAAGTGGTCCTGAAGCTCATTAGTTCGAGGATATTAAAGCTAAAACGTGCAAATATTTGGATATTAGATTTCTTTTCCCTCTGTATTTCTTTTTTAAAAAAGATTTATGTTGATTGGGGTAGATACAATCAATAACGACTCTTTCCATATGGATGGGTGGTGAACGCGTGTGGTCAGTCCCTTCAGTCCTGTCCGACTCTTTGCAACCCTACGGGCTGTAGCCCACTGGGCTCCTCTGTCCATGGGATCCTCCAGGCAAGAAGACTGGAGTGGTTTGCCATGCTCTCCTCCAGGGGATCTTCCCGACCCAGGGATCGAACCCACATCTCCTGAATCTCCCGCACTTGCAGGAGGATTCTTTACCACTGAGCCACCAGGGAAGCCTGTGGGTGGTGAGAGGGAGGATCTATTCCTTCTCCCTTGAATCTGGGCTGACCTTGTGGAAGTGACATTCTGGGACTTCTGAGCTGAGGCTTCAAGCAGCCTGGCAGGTTCTGCTGTCCTGAAACTCTGAACCACCCATGCAAGTCAGACTGCCCTCCAGAGAGAAAGGTTCCATCAGCCTCTGGGCTGTTCCAGCTACAGTGCCTGAAGGGTCCCGCACCCAAATGAGGCTTTCATGATTTATTCAGCCTCAGCGCAGCTTCTAGATTGTAGAGTCATGAGCAAATCAGTGCTTCTCGTTTTTAGCCACTAAAGCATGGGGTGGCTTGTTATGTAGCAAAAGATAACGGACAAACCATCTGTAGCAGGCTGATTGCCCTGGCAGCTTGCCTATGATTTAAAATGTACCAGGACGATGTGAGAAAATTTGCATAGGAATTCAGAGGCTTGCTGGGAGAAACCAGAAGGAAACCTCAGTCCCTCTACACAGAGAAGTCAAGTTGTAGACATTAGTCAGGATGGACTTAAACCCCAGGCTATAATCCAGGGACACGGGAGTGTGTAGCCTCCGGAAGTAAAACCAGGGGAGAGGCTGAGAACGGGCTCAGGACCCTCATTAACAGCCACAGTTCTTCCTTCACTGAGGCAGTGGCCACAGTCACAGGGAGTTTCTCAATCCCTACACAGCTAGGATGTGGCTACGGGAGCAGCCGGACTGACATACTGCAGTTTCCTTGACATACAGGGAAGGGAGGTGAGAGAGGGAAGGGCTTGAGAGACAGACTTAACACGCCCCAGTCTCAAGCACTGCCTTGGAGACACTCCTGGAGGGGTTATACTTTGACTCCCAAACTGTGAAGTCAGCTATTCCAGGTATATTCCTATGACAATTTTCAGGTTAATTTTCCATCTTGAGATATTTCATCTTGAGGAGGAAAAATCTATTGGGGGAAAAAAAAAAACAGAACAGTAGCAAGTTGTAAAGAAATATCCTCCTGTTCACGAGCAATGTCACTCTTTCTTCCCAAATACAGTGTGGAACAGAACACAAAGAAATAATTTTTACTATCTGAGGAAAATTGTTTATACTGTCCCATAGCCTAGTGTTTGAAAATTGCCCTCACTGAATACCTGACTGTTTAAATTATTAATTTTTTTTTTTAAAAAACAAAGACTCCAAAAGGTGAGTGATTTAGGCTTTTCCTCTTCTTTACTTTCTCCCAACCTCCCCACCCCCAACACAAATCAGCAAATCAGAACACACTTCCACCTTGCTAAACTTGAACTCCAATGTGCTTAAGGGAGACAGGGCTGACAGCCCAGGGACTTGAGGGTCCCATTAGCAGTCATCCACACCCATTACCCTGTCTCTCTGGATTTCCTTTCATGCCACAGTTCCAACACTCCTTGCAAAGGCAGGATCTGAAATTTGCATGCAGATCCTTCTTGATAATAAAAATGCTTCAAGATGTGGTTGGGAGGACCGAGCGGTTGACTTCTGAAGCTTTGAAAGGCCCTTCCTGGTCTTGGCCTCATTTCTCAAGGTGGAGAGGTATCCGTGGTCTGTCCTTCAGAAAAGCAACCCTTTACCTCCTCCACAGTGAGGGATTCCCGGAAATGACCATGTGACCCGGGAGGTGATGTTCTCTGGAGTACTTGGAGGTCAAAACTCACAGAAGTAGGATGGGCAGCAAGGGACAGCAGAGGGTGGAGTGTGTGAACCCTGTAAATTCTGGTCCATGTCTTCCATCCTGGCTTGAGTTCATCCAATGACCAAAGACGGACTCAGGGTAACGGGGAGGACATTTACCTGCCACATCATCAGCATGATTGGAAGGTGGACTCACATATGTTAGACCTTTTCCTTTAGCTTCAACCGGTCAAGCTTCTAGGATTCTCTCCAACAGGGATGTGTCTCCAGCACAGGTCTTCTTAACCTGCAGTTAAGATTTCAAGGGGCCCCCAGTTTGGATAAGAAGAAAAAAACATTTTTTCCTTTTCTCACTTCAAACTTAAGTTTAGCATTCTTTTTTTTAAATTGAGATATAATTGACACAACAGTAGATTAGTTTCAGGTGCATAATATGATAATTCCATATTTGTATGGATCATTTGAAATGATCGCCACAGTAAGTCTAGTCAACATCCATCAAACACATATTAATACATGCAAAACTGTTTTCCTTGTGAGTAAGAAATTTTAAGATCTGATCTCTTAACAACTTTCAAATACACTATATAGTACTATTAACTATAGTCACTATGCTGTCCATTACACTTCCAAGGATTGTATAGTCCAAAAACCAGGGTGTCCAATTTCTTCTGAAAGCATCCCATACAAAAGAAGGCCACTCCTGGGATCAGCCTGGTTTATAAATGGGTCTAAATCTACAGGAGACATGAGATGTTGGGGTATTGGGGCTGGGGTAGAGGGGGAGGACCACTTGAGAGACAAAAGTGGGGGCAGGGACTGTCTGTTTCAGAAAATGATAGTGATGCCCCGGCAAGTCCCACGGGTCCTTAATCTTGTGATGCCCAGAATCCCTACCTCTTTGACTCCCAAAGTCAAGGGCAAACAAGAGACTTCACTTCAGCTTTTCTTTTTTTTTTTTAATACAGAGACTACAGGTTAGTGCAGCCAACCTCAAAGACTCATTGCTTTTTTTCAAAAAGAAATTTTTTTTTAATTAATTTTTGACTACACTGGGTCTTCATTGCTATGTGTAGGCTTTCTTGAGTTGTGGCAAGGGAGGGGGGCTACTCTCTAATTGTGGTTCTCAGGCTTCTCATTTCAGAGGTTTCTCTTATTTCAGAGCACAGGCTCTAGGGCATGCAAGCTTCCATACTTGTGGCACTGGTGCACAGGTTTAGTTGCTCCATGGCATGTGGGATCTTCCTGGACCAGGGGGTGTTCCTGGGATCAAACCCGTGTCCTCTGTGATGGCAGGTGGATTCTTTACCATTAGATCACCAGCGTTGTCCTACTTTGGCCATTCTGAACAGGGTGGTACCTCCAGCCAGTGGGTCATGACTGGCACTTAGCAGGTGGTGGCCAAAGAATGCCTGACTCCTGCCATTCCTGAGACTGTCCCGTAGAATGAATTGGTCCTTGGCCTGCACAACGGTCAAGTGTCCAGCTTGGATAGTCTTTTTCTCTTGTATGTTGGATGACTTGAACTCGTAGAAAGTGAGTGTTTGGGACCCTCTGTATTCCTTCTGCACCAGCCCATGCTCATAAAGAGTTTCCGTGGGTGGGAGGAGTGAGGAGTGGGAGCCTTCCCATCACTTCTGTTTCCTTCCTCCTGTGATGCAGCCAGGATGAAGCAGATCCTGAGATGCCCCAGAAGGACCAAGGACCCAAACTCCAAAAGTCTACAGGGTCTCAGCAGAAGGTGTTAGGGCTACTCAGAGCTGCTTCAGATGTCCACTGGAATCTCCAGGCACCAGTGGGAGAACCCAAGCCTGCTTGCCAAGTGGAAATACTCAGTTCTCCAAGGCTCAGTTCATATCAGTGATCCCAGAAATCCAAGCTGGTAGACAAAAACCCCATGGCTCAGCACAGTTCCTGGTAACCAAGTTCTAACGGACACTGAAGTCTGATTCTCAAGCAGCACTGGGCTGGGTGGAGCTGAGGGAACAGATGGGCTGAGGTCAGTGCCAGCGAGAGAGCAACTAAGCAAAGGTGTCAACTCTTGGTAGTTTAATCCAGAGCCAAGCATCTCCAGCTCCATATTCTAGGATAAAGGGACTGTGTCAAAAGGGGGGGCTTCTGCCAAGGCTTAGCCCCATGTTCTGCGGACTCAGTGACCCAAAAGCTGCTTGGACAGGAGGAAGACCCTGGGAGAAAGCACGCCTTCTGCATTCTGACCATGTCACCTTGCTGCATGCTGGTCCACTGTCCGTCCTCCCCCATCCTTCCTCCCCACTGCCCCCTCCATCCCCCCAGTTTGCAAATCCCTCGTCCTGTCCCACGCGCTGCGTGCTTTCCACGGAGGCTGGACAGCCTTCCTCCACCCCTTCCTGCCGCCCCCGGGCTGACACAGAGCCCTCTGTCTTCCTGTGGAATGCAGTAGCGATTCTGAGCCTGGTGTCGAACAAGAAGTCCAGCTCCTGCTATAAACTTTTTATAGCTTAGGAAAATAAACATGTGGTTTAAGGTCTTTGCATAGGCAGTGCTCGCCGAGTTTGAGCTTGCTTTACAGAACTACGAAAGAAAATATTGGTAGAGCTAATAAATTTCTGAGCCAGCCAAGGGACAGTAGTCCAGAAATCTCGGGGAAGGTTGATGGTTTAAGAGATAAAAGGAGGAATTATCTCTGCAGCTGTCATCTCATCCACTCCTGCTCAGAATCTGCCCGCCTGAGTGATGGGACCAGGTTCCCGTGTTCCCTGGGGCTGGGAGCCAGTGAGGGGATGGGGAATCACAGCATTTTCCAGCTGCAGCCACAGCCCTGGGAGATAACTTTACAAATGGGGAAGGAGGCTCCAGAGAGAGGAGGCGGAGGAGGTGATCTCCCAGTCACACGGCTTATTAGAGCCGGGGACCGGCATACTCCTACCTCAAGCAGCTTTCCAGGCATCTGGGGTGTGTGTGTGTGTGTGTGTGTGTGTGTGTGTGTGTGTGTGTGTGTGTGTGTGTGTGTGTGTGTGTGTGAGAGAGAGAGAGAGAGAGAGAGAGAGAAGGTAGCACTCTGAAAACACATGCACAGAACAGGGCAGCAGGGCTCTTCCTGAGGTTTACTTCCCAGGTGTGTGGAGGACCAGCGACCCTAGGAAGAGGATGAGTGACCAGGAGGTTTCCAATTCCAGCCTTGTGTAGTAAAGACAAAAATAATAGTAAACCTTGCTCCCGTTGCCATGTATTGACTCTGTGTCAGGATCCGAAGTCACTTCCCTGAATCCTCACATCCCTGAGAGGCCAGGATGAGCACCCCTATTCAGCAGCTGAGCAACCCTGCAAGTCACTTTCCCACCATCACCTGGCTGGAAAATGGCAGAACCAGGGGTCAAATCCAGGCTACCAGACTCCAGTGCCTGGGCCTCAGGTCGTACAGCCAGCAGGAGCAGCCCAAGGGGAAGACAAGGAGGTCAGGTTATCAGGTTAGGCCCAAGACGTTGCAGCCCTCTGTGGGATGGCCAGGCAGAGGTAAAGGTCCAGGCGGGAGATGGGCATCAAAGCTGGGCGTGTGGATTTGGGTGTAGAGCCTGGTGTATAGAGAGGGCTGCCGGAGGGTCGGGTGGAAACCTGGGGTGCATCACCAGTCACTGGCAGGCAGAAGGCTCCTGGGGCTTTGGAGCGGGCTTTGGCCTTGCTTACTTCCTGGGGAAAAAAGGGGAGGCCACACCCAGAGGATACATGCAGTGGGTATCCAGGCTCTCAGGGCCAACGCCGTTGCTGTCCAGGAAGGATAAGGCCATCCCTGTGGCCCATGAAGACATGGGAGGGCATATATTTGTCCCTCTGCTCCTGCGCCTTCTAGGGACACTCATTCTATCCAGGCCAGTCCAGGAACATCTGAACCTCTGTGTGTGCACGTGCTTAGTCGTTTAGTCATCTCCAACTCTTTGCAGCCCCGTGGACTGTAGCCCGCCAGGTTCCTCTGTCCATGGAATTTTCCAGGTAAAAATACTAGAATGGGTTGCCATTCCCTTCTCTATGGGGTCTTCCTGACTCAGGGATCGAACCTGTGTTTCCTGCATTGGCAGGAGGATTCTTTATCACTGAGCCAACTGGGAAGCAATATCTGAACCAAACAACCCTAACACTGGGCCTGCCTTCTACACCTGGCATGTCTGCTTCTAGGAGTTTATTCAGAGGACATAATCAGGGAGACGGTGAGGATATTTATCACAGCAGAATAGCATGCATAAAATAGCATTCATGCATAGACTATGCATGAAAAGTTCCAAATCTTATAAACGTTTCATGATAAGGGATCCTCCAAACAATGAAACACATGTAGCCAGTAAGATAAAATGGTAGAATGCATATGACCAACATTTTTGTCACGGTTTGATTGGATAGGCTGTGAACAGTATGAATAGCTTGAGATGATTTTCGGGGCAGAGGAGAATGGACATGTGTGGTATATCAGTGTCCTCGCGAGGCAGTTAACAGGCTTCTCTTTGGATGTTGGGACTGTAGGGAGTGAGGTTTTTCTTTTTCTCTTTCTCAGATTTTGCGAGGTTCATTTGTTTCTTTTTTACATCTAGTAAATATTATTTTTTGTTGCTTCCCAGGTGGCTCAGTGGTAAAGCAGGAGACACAGATTTGATCCCTGGGTTGGGAAGATCCCCTGGAGGAGGAGATGGCAACCCACTTCAGTATTCTTGCCTGGGAAAATCCCATGGACAGAGGAGCCTGGTGGCAAAGAGTTAGACACAGTTGAGTACTCACAACACATATTATTTTAGTAAGTTGGAAAAAGTTCTTTCTGTGAGGATTCATCATCAATAATATTAGCACATGCTTGCCTGGTGCTTATTTCTGACCAGTGCTATTCTGAGTGCTAACCCTCAAGAGAATTCAGATGGTGGACTTGAGGCTCAGCAAGCCTGGGCAGGTGCCTGGGCAAGCTCACAGAGCTGGTGTGTGGCAGAGCTGGAGCCTGAAGCCAAGCCATCGGTCGGCCAGGTGCATGCTCTTAACCTCTGCACGATCCTCTAGCTTCCCAAGGACCACAGACCGTGGGAGGACCTGCCCAGGCTGCTGGTGGTAGTGCTCCTGAAAGCTCAGCCTCTCTGTACACCGGCGCCAAATCAAGTCCTGGAGACAGAGTGTTGGGTGAAGTAGAAAAGGGCTTCCCAGGTGGCATTAGTGGTAAAGAACCCTGCTAATGCAGGAGACATAAGAGACACAGGTTAGATCCCTGGGTCAGGAAGTTCCCCTGGAGAAGGGAATGGCAATCCACTCCAGTATTCTTGCCTGGAGAATTCCATGGACAGAGGAGCCCGGTGGGCTACAGTCCATGGAGTCACAAAGAGTCGGACATGACTGAGCGACTTAGCACAGCACACACAGAAAACGATAACGTTATCGCTTTGCCAAACAAAGGGAGACACACAGGCTTCTGCCCCCAAAAACTGTGTGTCTCATCCCCCGAGAACTTGATGAGGGTTTTCATAACATGGGTCAAGGGTGGGGTCTCTGACAAGACTAGGGTGTGAGCAGGGTTTGCACTCCCTTTATCGTGTCTCAGGTGATTGGTCTCCTAGCCTTTGTTCCTTTCAGAGGTAAAGAATCTGCCTGCAATGCTGGAGACCTGGGTTTGATCTGTGAGTGACTCAGAGATCACGAAGGCTCATGTCATTGTAGACCGGACGGAATTGAGGCTCAGAGCTGAGGAGGGCTTGTTGGAGGGTACATGGGTTCTGGAATGCCTCATTACTGAGCTCAGATATGTTCCAAGGGCTTCTCGGCCCCAGTTCCCACCTCAGTCTCTTCCTGTCCCCCAGTGGGGTACTCCAGTTCAGAGCTGCTTTGGTGGCCAAGCCAAGCTGGGTGGAAGGGGACAGCTCCAAGCAGGACTAAGAAAGTGCACCCAGCTGAAGCAATGCTCTACACATTAATCTCTGCTTCAGAGGACACACAGGCCGCTGCGTGAGTGTGGACATCAATCCCACTTGAAGCAAACTATGTAAAGCCATCCTGGGTTGGGTAGAGGGGGAGGGGAGTTCTTTCTGAAAGCAGTCAGCCCTTCATTTCCTCTCCTCATTAGCTGATTTTTTAAAATTTACTTATTTTCAGCTGCGCTGGATCTTCGTTCCTGCACCCCAGTTTCCTCTGGTTGAGAACAGTGGGGGCTACTCTCCAGCTGCGGTAGCTTCTCTTATTGTGGAGCACGGGCTCTAGGGAGCCTGGGCTTCAGTAGTTGTGATTCATGGGCTCAGCAGTTGAGGCTCCTGGGCACTTGAGTTGCAGTTGCAGTTCAAGTTGCACTTGAACAGCAACTGAGTTGCTCCAGGGCATGTGGGATCATTCTGGACCAGAGATTGAAACTCGTGTCTCCTGCATTGGCAGGTGGATTCTTTACCACTGAGACACCAGGGAAGTCCTCCTAGGAGATTTTTTATCCGAGTATGTCTTCCAGGGAGCCATCCCTTCAGCACACATTTGAGGAAATATGTGCTGTGTGCAGACTTACGCATTTACACGTGGCCTTTTCCCCGCCTGGCCCAGCCAGACATGAAGCGGGCAGAGGGACCCCCTGGCTTCTGGGACCTCACTGCAGACCCTGGGCCCACATGTCCTCCCTGAACCTCTCAGCCACTTCTCTTCTGTTTTCCAGTTTCCTTCCTGGGACCAAGTGAGGAGAGCCAAGATTGTGGGAAATCCTGGGAATCCAAGACACACAGGCTGGGGGGCCTGGGAGGCCGTGGAGCCCAGCGTCATCACGTCACACGTGCAGGCGTGGAAGGGCAGGGTTTTCTCAAGGCCGGGGGCTGGGGGGCTCCCTGCCAGGAGATGCTCCCGGCAGGTGGGTGGGATGAGTCAGGCCCCAAGGTGTTTTCCTCACACAGGGTTTCAGTTCTCAGGTCGGGATCTTGGCTCCCGATGGGGAAAGTCTGGTCCAGGCTGCTAGAAAACCCTCAGTGGCTGTAGCCTCGCCCTCGGATCGGGCGTGGCTGGTAGGAAAGCAGGCTGCCAATAAATGATTTACAGCCTGTTCCCTCATGTTTTACACTTTCATCATTTCGTGTTGCAGCCCAGTCTCCAGTAATGGGATCTGCAGAGGCATCTGGCTCCCCAGATCACTGCCCTAGGGAGAAACCCTGGGGGATGTCCACTGTGGGCCCGTCATGTCTCAAAACTCTGGGTCCCAGAACTTCTATCGTGACCGCCGTCCTATATCACGCTCCCACCTGGAGGGGGCAGAGGGGTCCCCTGGCCTCTGGGACCTCTCTGCAGACACTGGGCCCACATACCTCCCTGAACCTGTCCGTCAGGGAGGCTTCTGTCTCACCTTGGACTCTGGGGGGCCTCTGAGCTCACACCGTTCCGGGCACTGAAGTCAGGGACTTGGGGGCTCTGGGAACACCAGGCTGGAGCCCCCTCTCAGTCTTCCCCACATCACGCAAAACACCCAGAGGAATCCTCCTCTACTGTCCATCTGAGGATTCTCAGAACCTTTCCTTGGTGGGAACGTAAATGACGCAGACCCTGTGGAAAACATTTCAGTACTCTTTCAGAAAGTTAAACACAGTGACTCCCTTGGTGGCCCAGTGGTTAAGATGCTGCACTTCCAAAGCAGGGGGCGCAGGTTCAATCCCTGGTGGGAGAACTAAGGTTTTATATGCTGCGTGGCACAGCCAAAAAAAAAAAAGAGTTAAGCATAGAATCATTGTTGGACTTCCCTGGCAGTACGGTGGATAAGAATCCGCCTGCCAATGCAGGGGACACGGGTTCTATCCCTGGTCTGAGAAGATTCCGCACGCTGTGGGCAACAAAAGCCTATGAGCTGCAACTACTGAAGCCCCTGTGCCTAGAGCCTGTGCTCCATAAGAGAAGCCACCGCAATGAGAAGCCCATGCACCACAGCAAAGAGTAGCCTCCAAGCAGCACAACTACAGAAAATCGGTGCAGCAAAAAAGACCCAGCACAAACAAAAAAAATAAAGAAGTAATTTTCTTATTAAAAAAATAATTACTATGTGACCCAACAATTCCACTCCTAGGTATATAAGAATTGAAAGCAGAGACTCAAACAAACACTTGTACAGGCATGCAGCATAATTCACAGCAGCCAAAGGTGGGGGGGAAATGTCCAATAGACAATGGATAAGCAAAATATGGTATCTACAGACAATGGATAAACAAAATCTGGTATCTACATACCGTGAAATATGAATCAGCCATACGAAGGGATGAAGTACTGACATGTGCTACCACATGGATGAACCTCAAAAACATTACCCTCAGTGAAAGAAGCCAGACACTAAAGCCCACGTATGGTAGGACTACATTTATATGAAATGTCCAGAATACGTTAAGTCCACAGAGACAGAAAGCAGACCAGTGACTGCTGGAGGCTGGGGGGCGAGGACAGGGGGTGATTGCTTAAAGGCTGCAGGGTTTCCTTTCAGGGTGATGGAAATGTGGTTCTGGAACAACAGATAGAAGTAGTCGACGCAGGGTAGTGTGAATGCGTTAAATGCCACTGAATTGTACCCTTTAAAATGGTTCGTTTTATGTTACGTGAATTTCACCTTAAAAAATTTTTAATCAAAAAACTTCTCCCAAAAAAAAAAAACAAAAAACTTCTCCCACTGCCTCCAAATCTTGCTGCACCCTGGTGTATACATATGTCGTCATTCATACCTCCAGCTGCTCACCCAGAACTCTAGATTCATGACAGGAGGTGGCTGCGGAGGATGCCAGGGAAGGAGTTGGGGATGGGCCTGTAGTGGGGCCAGTGGAAGGGGCACAGGGCTGTTCTTAGCCAGTGAGGGCATGGAGGCTGGCCAGCCCCTGGCCCGCTGGCTTCTTCTCTCTCCTTGTCCCTGGGCCCACTGTCACCTTGCTCTGTTTTGGGTTTGTTGTTGTTGGTTTTTGCTGTGCCAGTGGTCGGCATGTGGGACTTTAGTTCCTTGACCGGGGATGGAACCCATGCCCGCTGCATTGGGAGTGCAGAGTCTTAACCGCTGGACCACCAGGGAAGTCCATCACTGTGTTTTGAGGGAGGAGTTAGCACATGTGATGTTGGTGGCTGAGAACTAGAGGAATAGAGACGGCCTCAGGCACATTCTTTGTGGCTCACAGGGGGACTATTTGAGGCTAGACATTCGGCTTGAGCTTCCAAGCTCAATGGTTGGGTCCCCTGACTCCCTAATATCACCCACCTTTTTCAGGAGGACACAGTGCCCCTCCCCTTGTCACTCTCCTGAACTTTTAAGGGTTGTTACTACGCCCCCGGTGGCTCCCCCTCCTCCCTGACAGGCCCTTTTCTTGTTTCACAAAGAACTATTTCCTCTGGGAAGGCTGCCTTTCAGACTGGGCCTCCTCCTTGGTATTTACTCTACCCAGATGGGAATGGAGGTCGGTCATCTGATTTGAAAACTCCAGGATCAGACATGCTTTGCATTTGCTCCTTGAGAACGTCAACTGCATCTTTTGCATTTATTATATCTTTTGCACTTGGCTGGTATCCAGGAAATAATAGTTGGTGTTTAAATGCAGACCTGCAGTTTGTGGCTCACTCATCTGACAGGGTTTCAGGTTGGGCTTGTCAAATGGGTGATATGACCTGGGCCTGTCCCTGAACTGGTGGATACCACATCTTTAGGAGGGAAACATCTTTCTGCAGGGCCATGATGGCAAGAGAGATGGAGCAGGGAGACTCCATGGGGCAGGGGATGTGCCAGGGACACCCCTATCCAACCCCAGGGGAGTCCTTCTTGGCAGGGCTCTCAGTCTTCCCAAACGAAACCCTCAAAGAAAAGTACTGTTTTGGGGACTTCTCTGGTGGTCCAGTGGTTGAGAATCCACGTTGCAATGCAGGGGACTTGGGTTTGATCCCTGGTTAGGGAACTAAGATCCCAAGTGCCAAGGAGCAATTAAGCCCACACGCCACAGCTAGAAGGTCTATGTGCTGCAACAAAAGATTCCAAATGCTGCAACTAAGACCCAATGCCCAGTGCAACCAAATAAATAAATAGAAAGTACTGTTTTCCAGGAGGGCTGAGAGCAGAGGGCTGAGCGCTGCGATGGAGGGCTCCCATATTTCCCTTTTTAGATTCTTAGTTATGCTTCCTATGACATCAGACTTCAGATTTGGAAAAAGACGGCCTCCACGTGAAGACGAACAAGGAGGCAGGTGGGCCCTGGCAGAAGGTGGCACACCAGAGCGCTAGAAACAGCCAGCCTCTTGGATATCCTCTCTCATGCAGTGGTTTTGAAATTGGTTTTCCATTTAGAAGGAAAAAGTCCTTTGGCTCCACTTGAAAATAATGCAGAGGATTCATCTTGTGGGGAGAAAGGTTAAGACATGCAGCTCAGTCTCTCTTCAGCTTCCCGTGTTGGGGGAAGGAGTTTGCACTTGGGGAGGGGAGAGCAGGCAGGCAGAGGGGACAGAGGAGGTCAGCCCAGGCTTAAGGCTGTCACTGGAACAGGGGTTACTGCCTGGGGGAGAAACACGGAGGATGCAGGGCACGGGGTGGGAGGGGAGGAGAGAAAAAGGAAGAGAATGGGGGAGGGGTGAGAACCAAAAGGCCTAGCCCAACCCCCACACACACACTCTGCCCTCCAGACACTGACTCTCGGGCTTCCCTCTCACATATGGGCCTAATTCAGGCCCATAGAGTGAAAACTTGCGTTGCTCTGGTTAAAAATTATTGCTTCGGATAATGAAATCTTTGTCATTGGAAACTCCGAAAGAAAAAAATAAAAAAGGCCTTTGGAGCTGTGACTTATGGGCAGCGTGGTGATGGCAATGAATTCATCATCCCATTTTCCTGCATCTGAACTGGAGGACAAGCTTGATTCATACCCGGGCAGTGTGTGCGGGTCCCCGGGGGCAGGGTGGCGGCAGGGCTGGCAGGGAACCAGCGTGGAGGAGCTCCCGGGAGCTGGGGGCCGGGGAGCCAGCGATAAGCATCACCTTGGCACGCTCAGGCCTCGGGTTTCCCTGAGGATTTGCCCGAGCTGTCAAAACATTTCAGGGTGTGCAGAGGTTGTCTGCTCCTATGGAGAAAATCCCATAATAGCTCCATGAAACGGCTGTGTTTTCCCTTTAAACCGTCAACTTCACACCCACATAGAAATCTCCCAGACAAAGCAACGGTGACCTTCAGAGGCGAACAGCCCGGCTGGGACTGGTCCTCTGACTGTAGCACTTTTCACCTGAGATACACAAGTGCTTCCGATTTCTTTTTTTTTTTTTTTTCATTGATCCCCACCTCCTTGCAGGCAGATGAAGGATCCCTGAGATGAGAAGCTTGTGGAGAGCTAAGGTCTCCCGTCAACCCTTCCAGGCCTGCTTGCTTTCCTCCCTCCTGACTCCTCCACCCTGAATCCTGTTGCTTGGGGGTCATGCCTGGCCTTCTGTGCCAGCCCCTCACCCCAGGACCGGGCCGGGTGGCCTTGGCCCAGACACCTACTGTCAGCTCTCTAGATCTCAGGATTGCCTGTTCCCTCCCAGGTTCCTTGGATCATGAGGACCACTTCTAGGAACCACCTATTCCTCCTGCTGCCCTTCGTTCCTCCAGAACAAAACCTCAGCCAAGTCTGGGGTCAACCCAGGAGGAAATGTAACTTAGTGTGAAGACGGATCCCCATGGGACCCCAGCTCTGTTTCTTGTCTGCTGTGTGACCTTGACTAAGTTGCTTAGCCTGTCTTAGCCAGCCCGAATGTTCTCCTCTCTAAAGACTTGTATTTTCAGGGACTTCCCTCGTGGTCGAGTGGCTCAGACTCCATGCTCCCAATGCAGGGGGACTGGGTTCAATCCCTGGCCTGGGTTCAATCCCTGGGTTCAATCCCTAGATCTCACATGCTGCAACTAAGACTTGGTGCAGCTAAATAAATAAATCAATATTTTAAAAATTAGTAAAAAAAACATTAGAATGGTACTTTCAGAGGAAGAAAAGAACCATTTCACCATGACCTTCATCAGTTTCACTTAGGAAAGGAACAATCTTAGTTTGGGAAGATGCAAAGATGGGACATTAAGGGTGGGGCTCTCCAGGGGAGGCTGAAGGAAGAGGAAGACTAGAGAACATCCCAATCTATATAACAAAGGACCAGGAGGTGGTGATGGGCATCAGTGAGAGAGGGTTGCAGCCATGAGGACCTGAGCTGAAGGGGAGGACAGATTCCAGGGACTTCTTAAGCACTTTAAATTCCACTGTTTATTTTCTCTGCAGCTTGGAGTGAGATGCACGCTTCTTTCTATTGCCCCGGAGTCTTCAGAAAAATCTTTACACCCAATTTCCATGCCTGATTGTATGCAAAGACTTGGGGTTCAGGGGAAAGGGTCTTCCTACTTCTGGGTCAGTTCTGGGGTGACATCCTGGGAAGAACAACAAAATGCAGAGAGGAAGATATTGCAGTGGAAGCCCAGAATCAGAATCAGAGGAGGCAGAATAAACATGAATCTTCAAGAATTCCCAAAGGCTTGGGATGGAGGGGGTGGTGGGGTGGCACCAGACAAGCCTACCAGGTCTGCATCATAAGGGGCCGGTGGCCCTGGGGGACACCAGGGTTATGCCACCTTGCAAATCTTGGGGGGATTCATGGGCAATTGGTCAGTCTTAAAGGAAATCAACCCTGAATATTCATTGGAAGGATTGATGCTCAAGCTGAAGCTCCAATACTTTGGCCACCTGATGCAAAAAGCTGACTCATTGGAAAAGACCCTGATACTGGGAAAGATTGAAGGTAGGAGGAGAAGGGGACAACAGAGGATGAGATGATTGGGTGGAATCACCAGCTCAATGGACATGAGTTTGAGCAAGCTCCAGGAGTTGGCGATGGATAGGGAAGCCTGGCGTGCTGCAGTCCATGGGATTGCAAACAGTCAGACCCGACTGAGCAATTGAACTGAATAGCAGATGAGATGGTTGGATGACATCATTGACACAGTGGACATGAGTCTGAGCAAACTGGGAAATAGTGAAGGATAGGGAAGCCTGGTGTGCTGCAGTCCATAGGGTCGCAAAGAGTCGGACTTGACTTAGCAACTGAACAACAACATGGGAATTTGTATTTAACTGCACAGCCATTGTTCCAGCTGGAACTCTGGGGGTCGAGTCCTTTCATTGTCTCCTTTGCCTGGCCTTGGCTGGACAGTGGGGTTCTGGCAACTTCTGTGAGGGACAGACAGCCGTGTGGGCAGCTTCCCCAGAGCTGGGGATTCTGGCTGATGCATTAATGCCTCCTGACAGCTCAGTTCCCCCACTGCGGCTGGTGAGTGTCAGGCCGAGTCTCAGAAAACAAATGGAAGTGATTTCTGCTCATTCCTGCTGAGGGCTGGCACACTCCAGGACCTGCCGGTTATCTGAGCAAGCAAGAGCCGCCAAGGAATTCCCTCCTGTCCGAGTGTTTGTCAGACAGGGCCTCTCGGATGGGCTGAGCAGCCAGCCTCTGAGAGCAAGCTGAATCCCCCACTCCAGCTGCTGCGGGGGGCAAGGGGCTTCCCCTTGCCCTGGAGGATGGGGTAGAAAGGGCGGCCCCTCTTGGACACAAATACCCTGGGTCCAGGCTCAGGGGTAAGAGGGAAGCCAGGTGCTCAGGCCCACCCCTCCCCGGTGGTCCTGAGCCTCTAGGAGGTCTCATTTGGTCTAATGTGCAGACAGGACAGAGGGGAGGAAGGCTTGACACAGAGACAGAAAGAGACAGCAGACAGCTCTTGGCATAGAAAGACCATCAAACCCCATTTGATTTGCTGTAAACCAAATTGAGTCCGACCCCTAGTCCCCACGGTGACTTGGATGGGGGGTGGGTTTCTATTGAGCTGACACAAGGATCAGGGAGTTTATAGAGCAGAAAGTGGGGCAGGGTCCTCTGTAGCTCCTCTTGGCTGTGGCTCAGAATAGGAGGCTCTCACATCAGGGTCAGCTGGGACATCTGCCCCACCCAGGGTGACTAACTTGTCCTGGTTGACCCAAGAATTCCCCAGTTTAAGCTGTAAAAGCCCTTTGTCCAGCGAATCCCTTCAGTTCTGGGCAAACTGGGATGGTGGGTCACCCTCTGTCCATCTCCATCACCTAGATGTGCTGGGGGACTGTCTCTCTGAGAGGTTCTGTCAGCTCCGTGGGGCGGGGGTGGCAGGCTGCAGGTCCTGCTGCCTAGAAGAAATCCACAGGCTCCGTGTATAGGCCCCCCTCCCACTGCCTGATCCCCTTAAGTTTCTCCAGCTTCTAGAAGGCAAAGGCCCAGAAGATGGATTGTTCCCAAACAACCTACACCCCCAGCTTACATGGTCACCCTCTCCAGAGAGGCAGGAACAGAGCAGCTGCCTACCTGCCACCAGGAGGAATAAGCACAGCACATGTGAATGTCCCAGCAGCTTCCCCTTGCATAAGTCGCTTCAAACGGCTCAGACCAGAATGTTCAGTTCAGTTCAGTTGCTCAGTCGTGTCCGACTCTTTGCGACCCCATGGACTGCAGCACACCAGGCCTCCCTGTCCATCACCAACTCCCGGAGTTTACTCAAATTCATGTCCATTGAGTTGGTGATGCCATCCAACCATCTCATCCTCTGTCATCCCCTTCTCCTCCCATCTTCTATCTTTCCTAGCATCAGGGTCTTTTCCAGTGAGTCACTTCTTTGCATCAGGTGGCCAAAGTATTGGAGCTTCAGCTTCAGCATCAGTCCTTCCAATGAATATTCAGGACTGATTTCCTTTAGGATGGACTGGTTGGATCTCCTTGCAGTCCAAGGGACTCTCAAGAATCTTCTCCAATACCACAGTTCAAAAGCATCAATTCTTCAGCGCTCAGCTTTCTTTATAGTCCAACTCTCACATCCATACGTGACTACTGGAAAAACCATAGCTTTGACTAGACAGACCTTTATTGGCAAAGTAATGTCTCTGCTTTTTAATATGCTGTGTATGTTGGTCATAACTTTTCTTTCAAGGAGCAAGCATCTTTTAATTTCATGGCTTCAGTCACAATTTGCAGTGATTTTGGAGCCCCCAAAAATAAACTCTCTCACTGTTTCCACTGTTTCCCCATCTATTTGCCATGAAGTGATGGGACCATATGCCATGATCTTAGTTTTCTGAATGTTGAGTTTTAAGCCAACTTTTTCACTTTCCTCTTTCACTTTCATCAAGAAGCTGTTTAGTTCTTCTTCACTTTCTGCCACAAGGGTGGTATCATCTGCATATCTGAGGTTATTGATATTTCTCCTGGCAATCTTGATTCCAGCTTGTGCTTCATCCAGCCCAGTGTTTCTCATGACATACCCTGCATATAAGTTAAATAAGCAGGGTGACGATATACAGCCTTGATGTACTCCTTTCCTTATTTGGAACCAGTCTGTTGTTCCATGTCCGGTTCTAACTGTTGCTTCCTGACCTGAATACAGATTTCTCAAGAGGCAGGTCAGGTGGTCTGGTATTCCCATCTTTTTAAGAGTTTTCCAGTTTGTTGTGGTCCACACATTCAAAGGCTTTGGCATAGTCAATAAAGCAGAAGTAGATGTTTTTCTGGAACTCTCTTGCTTTTTCGATGATCCAGTGGATGTCAGCAATTTGATCTCTGGTTCCTCTGACTTTTCTAAAACCAGCTTGAACATCTGAAAGTTCACGGTTCACGTACTGTTGAAGCCTGGTTTGGAGAATTTTGAGCATTACTTTAGTAGTGTGTGAGATGAGTGCAATTGTGCAGTAATTTGAGCATTCTTTGGCATTGCCTTTCTTTGGGGTTGGAGTGAAAACTGACCTTTTCCAGTCCTGTGGCCACTGCTGAGTTTTCCAGATTTGCTGACATATTGAGTGCAGCACTTTCACAGCATCATCTTTTAGAATTTGAAATAGCTCAGCTGGAATTCCATCACCTCCACTAGCTTTGTGTGTAGTGATGCTTCCTAAGGCCCACTTGACTTCACATTCCAGGATGTCTGGCTCTAGGTGAGTGATCACACCATCATGATTATCTGGGTCGTGAAGATCTTTTTTTGTATAGTTCTTCTGTGTATTCTTGCCACCTCTTAATATTTTCTGCTTCCGTTAGGTCCATACCATTTCTGTCCTTTATTGTGCCCATCTTTGCATGAAATGTTCCCTTGGTATCTCTAATTTTTTTGAAGAGATCTCTAGTCTTTCCCATTCTATTATTTTCCTCTATTTCTTTGCACTGATCACTGAGGAAGGCTTGCTTATCTCTCCTTGCTATTCTTCGGAACTCTGCATTCAAATGGGTATATCTTTCCTTTTCTCCTTTGCCTTTTGCTTATCTTCTATTCACAGCTATTTGTAAGGCCTCCTCAGACAACCATTTTGCCTTTTTGCATTTCTTTTCCTTGGGGATGGTCTTGATCCCTACCTCCTGTACAACTATGGATGGAAGTTCTTCAGGCACTCTATTAGATCTAATCCCTTGAATTTATTTCTCCCTTCCACTGTATAATTGTAAGGGATTTGATTTAGACCTGAACGGTCTAGTGGTTTTCCATACTTTCTTCAATATATGTCTGAATTTGGTAATAAGGAATTCATGATCTGAGCCATAGTCAGCTCCTGGTCTTGTTTTTGCCAACTGTATAGAACTTCTCCATCTTTGGCTGCAAAGAATATAATCAATCTGATTTCGGTATTGACCATCTGGTGATGTCCATGTGTAGAGACTTCTCTTGTGTTATTGGAAGAGGGTATTTGCTATGACCAGTGTGTTCTTTTGGCAAAACTCTATTAGCCTCTGCCCTGCTTCATTCTGTACTCCAAGGCCAAATTTGCCTATTACTCCAGGTATTTCTTGACTTCCTACTTTTGCATTCCAGTCCCCTATAATGAAAAGGACTTCTTTTTTGTGTGTTAGTTCTAGAAGGTCTTGTAGGTCTTCATAGAACCATTCAACTTTAGCTTCTTAGCATTACTGGTTGGGGCATAGACTTGGATTACTGTCTACAGACCAGATGGAGTGTGTGCTAAATTGCTTCAGTCATGTCTGACTCTTTGCGACCCCAAGGACTAGGGCCCGCCAGGTCCTCTGTCCACGGGATTCTCCAGGCAAGAACACTAGAGTGGGCTGCCATTTCCTCCTCCAAGGGATCTTCCCCGCCCAGGGATTGAATCTGCATCTCTTGTGTCTCCTGCATTGGCAGGTGGGTTCTTTACCACCAGCGCTACCTGGGGTGGCTGCAATTTAATGTTGTCACAAAAAGGTTTTTCCTAGGATCTGTGAGGGCATGGCCCTCTGAACCCAGGGCTTAGAGAAGGCTCTTAAGCTGCAAAAATGTCACCTCAGGGGACTCCGGCCTTCTCCCTCAACATTCCACCTGCAAATGGTGTTTACTCACTCTCTGCCTCTCCCCTGACTGGAAGGGTTTCCTTCACATGGACACAGTGCTTTAAAGTTATCAGAATCAAGACCAGGAACCTCAGTCACATGTGTTTTATTGCTGATTAGAGGAATAATCCACGGTATAAGACAGTTCTCGACAAGGTGCAGAAGCCAGCCCAGACAGGATGATGCTTGTTAGCAGAGTAACATCACGGCTAGTGAGAAGCCACGGGCGGCAGGGAAGGGGCAAGAGCGGGCCAGGGGGCCAGGCCAGGGCTTGCCTGTTTCACTGACAGCAGACAGATATAAGGGGGAAAAAAGCTGGAGGGGAGCTGTTTAACGCATTTAAGAGAAGAGATAGCTTTTAAGTACTTTAGACACATTGTTTACGTGTGACCAATTTATGCGTTCATTCCACCTTGTTCTTTATTGTTGCACCAAAGGCAGCACTAGGCTGTCCTCTGGCCAAAGGCCTGTGTCAGGCTCCTTTCTGTCCCCAGAGCCAATAAGCTGTGTCTCTTCAGACAGTGTGTGATTGCTTTAAGAACAGTCTGTAATTGAGCGTCTTTACATATTCATTTCCAGTGGTTCACAGGCAGTAGGCCCATCACGATGGCCACCCAGGAGCTCCCAGGGCCCCTCTGGTTTCCAGAGCCACAGGAAAGGTGAGGGGGACATGCTGGGAGATGTGGTGACATCACCTTCAAGAGGTGAGGGACGTTTCTGAGCACTTATAGCTTCCTGACTCTCGGGCTTGCAGGCATCATCCATCACCTAAGAGGTGATTGGATCCTCCATGAGTTCCTGGCTGGGAGAACCTGGTCCCCCCTCCCCTGTGGAGGAGATGTCCTTCCTTTTATTTTCTGAACACCACAGCCCCCTCTGCAGAACTTTTCATATTAGACTCTCGGGGGCACTGGGGGTGGGGGTGCGGTGTAATGCAGGCGCCCATCTGCCCTCCCTAGTCCTCACCCCACTCAGCGTCATGTCTGGAGGGACCGGGCCCCAGGCTTCCTGTCCTCTTCTCTCACTCTTCTTGCTCAGAGCTGCCCTTCTCTAAATGAAACCCAGGCCAGTTCTCTGGGACCCGATAAAAATCACTCAGCGCACTGGCTGGGATTCCCAGTTCTCCTTCCAGGCGCCTGGGAGCGTTACATGTCCCGGCCCCGCAGAACCAGACTTGGCCGGGTGATGCTGAGTGAACTCAAGAGGCACCTGTCACTTCAGGGTGGAAGCATTAACAGCCAAGCCGTGTGATTTCCATGCCCGAGCGTCCCCTCTGCTGTGGTGACCGCCACCATGAGAGCAGGAGCTGGGGAAAGTCGCTCAGCCCCCCAGGGGACAGAGTCTCTGAAGCTCACTCTTGACCCGGATGAAGAAAATAATGAGAGGCAAAGAATCTTCCAGAGAGTGGATCCAGAGCTCTCAGAGAGCAATGGGAGCTTCTCCAGAGAGTGAACTCGGGACCTAAAGGGGACACAATCCGTCAGAGGATGGGTGCTCTCAGGCTGGGGCCCTAGCATCCGCTTGGGTCTCCTTTTGCTCCCATCAGAGTTGCAGCGCCTTTGTGCCCCAGGCCTGAGGGCACCTCAGGGATGCGGGGCAGACAACTCATCAGGTTATCAGGAAAAGCCACTCAGAGCCCTGGCGAGGAGCTCCCGCATATCACCCAGAGCCATGGGCCTCCACCAGACACCCGTAGGGGAACCTTCTGTCTGTCTCCCCAGGGAGGAGGGGATTTCTCACACGATGAGGAGGGTGAGTCAAACACGCTGTGAGCAGAAGTCAGACTATCCCATGACAAGTATTTCCCGACCTCCTTCTGAGCACCTGGGGCTGTTCTCTCCTGGTAGCGCAGCCTCATGGCTTGCTGTGGTCAGTGATTCGAACGGAGGTGAGGAGGTGAGCAGCGCATGCGCATCGTTCTCCAGCTCGTCCTATGTCGTGATGGCAGGTGCTGGTCCAGATGATGGCTGCTCCATCAGCCTGAGGCCAGTGAGGTGACAGCTGAGAGCTTCCGGCCCATTGTTTTATGAGCAAGGAACAGTTGTGCAGCACAGCTTGTGGGATTTTCGTTCCCTGACCAGGAGTCTAAACCAGGGCCCTTGGCAGTGAAGGCATGGGGTCTTAACCACTGGACCACCAGGGGATTCCTGGGTTTGTTCTAAGCCACTGAGATTTTGGTTTTATTGGTTACCGTGGCATGATCTAATCCATTTTGACTAATACTAACACGTACATGTATTGCTTTATTGAACAAGTGTTAACTTACTGTGTGCCATCCTGAGCCCCGAGGACACAGAGATTAATACAACACAGTCCACTGCCTTTCGGTCGTGCAGTACACACACTTTCAGGGGCTCACCATTTGGTAAAGGAAACAGGGCAGAAGACAAACATTTTCCATTATCCTCCCACCTGAGACATATCTGCATTAGACATTAGCATGCTTGTGCACTTTTCTGACTGTATTCTGCTGATCACTGCACGTCACCCTTCCATCCAGACTCAAAGATCCTAGAGGATGGGGACTGGTTAGCGGATGGATAGATGGATGATGGATGGATGGAATCAGAAGGAGCTGGAGCTGGTCTGATTGAAGAGGCATCTTCTCAGGGCCTATTCTGTATCCTTTTTCCACCCTCTATCAAACTCCACAGCAACAGGGAAAATGGTGTGGTCTTTCTCAGGTATTATAAAGCCTGATATTATCGAGGAAATGTGTGCTGCGCATGGCCATATGCATTCACAGGCAACCCACCCGGCCCAGACAAACGTGGAGGGGGTGGCGGGACACCCGGCCTCAGGGACCTCACTGCAGACACGGGCCTCACACTTCCTCCCCGGGGCAATTCCAGGAAGCCTTGAATCTCTCTTCTCTCTGTAGTTGCTTCTGATAGGATGGGAAAGTCTTTTAGGTTGGGCAAGCATGTCAGCATGCAATTTTTAAATGTTTTGTTTGCTTCTGAACACAGTTCGAGGCCATTCACTATAACAGTATGTTCTGCGGTGGATGTTAGAGTAAGAGCAAAATGTTGAGGGATTTTTGAGAGGCTGGTAGGATAATTTCAGGTGAGACTGAAAGAAAGTGAAAGTGTTAGTCATCTCAGTGAGGTCCGACTCTATGTGACCCCATGGACTATATAACCTGCCAGCCTCCTCTGTCCAGGCAAGATCCCTTTTCCAGGGGATCTTCTAGAACTAGAAATCAAACCCGGGTCTCCTGCATTGCAGGCAGATTCTTTACACTGTCTGAGTCACCGGGGAAGCCTTCAGGTGGGACCAGATCTCAGCCAAATTGTGAAGTCTAAACCATGGTCTGCATCTCTCTCTGTTTTTCACAACCTTTTCTCACTTACATCTAATGGTCTTCCCAATCCAGGCTGGGTGCTGGAAAGGACACTGGGTGGAAGATCAGAAGTCTGGATTCTTTCAGGATCCACCAGGAATTAGCGGGGTGTCACCATGTGACACTTGACCTTGATCTCCTCTGTGGGAGTCCACGGTCATAACTGATGCCTTCTCAAGGGACAGGCCCAGAAGTCTAAAGTTTTGTGATTCATACAAGAGTAATATTTTAAATTTCAAATTGAATGTTACTTAACGACTGAGCAGATAACATAGTCATGTGGTTCAAAACAGAGTAATATTGGACTTGCCTGGTGGTCCAGTGGTTAAGAATCTGCCTGGCAATGCAGAGGACACGGGTTCAACTCCTGGTCCAGGAAGATTTCATATGCCATGAGGCAACTAAGCCCGAGAGCCACAATTACTGAGTGTGTGCGCCCTAGAGCCCATGCTCTGCAACAAGAGACGCTACCGCGAATGAGAAGCCTGTGGACAGCAATAAAGACCAGCACAGCCAAACATAAACAAAATAAATACAATTCATCTATTAAAAAAAAGAATAATATGAAAAGATAGGCCATAAGAAGTCTCATCCTACTCCATCCTCATATATCACATTCCTTTCTTCCCCATTGAGAACTGTGGAGGGTCTTAGATTTTACTCTACTTGTGAGCTAACAAGTAACCCTGCCACTTTTTTTTTTTTTAAGACAAACCAAATTTATTTATTTATTCACTAATTTACTTGGTCACCCTGCCAAGTGGGATCCTAGTGGGATCCTAGTTCCCTGACCAGGGATCGAACCTGCACTCCCTGCCTTGGAAGTGAGAAGTCTCAACCACTGGATTGCCAGGGAAGTCTTAACCCTGCCACTTTTCAATAGCATAAGACCTGTGACAATTGGGTGAAGGAGGCAGTAAGCCTGCTGCTCACTGGTCCTCCACATCCACTAGCTGGATGCTGCACATACAGTGGGTTTGCCTCACAGTTGAGGAACCCCAATCTCTGATTCTGGGCTGAGAATAACACACCTGCCTAATCTTTGCCCTGCTGGGAGACTTTATCTTAATATTATTAATAGCAGATGGCAAACAAACTGCTCTGGAGAGGGACACCACCTCTATCTTCTGAGGCTATTTCCACACTAACATCTTTGAAAAAATAATTCACAACGAAACTGCGTCCAACCTCTGGTCAGAAGATGTGCAGAAATTTGTCTTTCAACACCTCCAACTCCAACCATCTGGGTAACGGCTCTTCCTACTTTCTTTTTTTAAAGATATTTTTGATGTGGGCCATTTTAAAATTTTATGAAACAGTATTGTTCCTGTTTTATGTTTTGGTTTTTTGGCCCTGAGGCATGTGGGATCTTAGCAACTTGACAAGGGATTGAACCTGAACCCCTAGCACCGGAAGGAGAAGTCTTAACCAAGGGACCACCAGGGAAGTCCCTCTTCCCAGTTTCTTGTGTATCTTCTCAGGGTTTCTATAGGCAACTGTAAGCAAACATGAATATGTTTTTGAATCTTAACCTGTTTGCCACATAAAAGCAGAACACTGCACCCATCATTATGCACTTTGCTTTTTTTTAACTTACCAATCTAAGTTTTTCCTCATTCTTTTTTACTTCTGTAGAAGTAGCCATTGTATGCATATTACTTAGCCAGTCCTCTATAAATGGACATTCTTTGCTGTTTCAAACGAGGCTAGAATTAGAGGGATTGACTACCGGGCCAAATGGTCATTGTATTGTAATTTAGTTAGATATTTTTAAATTGCCCTACATAGGCATTGTACCATCTTGTGCTTTCACCAGCTTTGTCAGTCAACAGCCAGGGCAGTCATATCAAGAATAATAAACAAGCAGGAAGCAATGAGGGGCAGAAGGAGAAGGGGACCACAGAGGATGAGATGGTTGGATGGCATTATCGATTCAGTGGACATGAGTTTGAGCAAACTGGGTGATAGTGAAGGACAGGGAAGCCTGGCATGCCGCAGTCCATGGGATTGCAAAGAGTTGGCCATGACTTAGTGACTGAACAACAACAAAGTTTCTCCTCCCTCTTTAAATCTTGCAGGCTTCTTCTAGTACCCCTAATGGCAGAGTCTGAGAGGGAGCAGCTGGCTAAGCCCTGTGTCAACAAAGTTGAAGAGAGAAGGGGAGTTTGGAGCTGAATAACTTAATAACTGGCTGCCCTCAAGGTGTGCTGTCAAACATTTGCATCTTTGCCAACCTGACAGGTGAGAAATGGTATCTCAATGGACATTTCTCTTACAATGAGAGAGACTGACCACTTCTTTATACATGTTGTAGTTACTGTTTCAGTCACTCAGTCCTGTCCAACTCTACAACCCCATAATTGCATGGGGTTGTAGGACAGACTTGAAGGACAGGCTTCCTTGTCCTTCACCATCTCCCAAAGTTTGCTCAAATTCATGTCCATTGAGTCAATGATGCCATCCAACCATCTCATCCTCTGTCATCGCCTTCTCCTCTTGTCCTCAATCTTTCCCAGCATCAGGGGCTTTTCTAATAAATCGGCTCTGTGTATCAGGAGGCCAAAGTATTGGAGCTTCAGCTTCAGCATCAGTCCTTGCAATGAACACCCAGGACTGATCTCCTTTAGGATGGACTGGTTGGATCTCCTTGCAGTCCAAGGGACTCTCAAGAGTCTTCTCCAACACCACAGTTCGAAAGCATCAATTCTTCAGCGCTCAGCTTTCTTTATATAGGTAGCGGCCCTTTATATTCTCTTTCTGTGAATTTGCTGTTCATACTCTTTGGCCATGTTTCAGTTGAGTTGTTTCAGTTGGTAACCTCTTAGTTCAGGTAAGCAAGGGTGGCTGAGCAATTCCCCACCTAGAGTATGTTCATGTCAAAGAGGGAGAGGGGGATTTCTGTTGGTGCAGTGGTTAAGACTTCACCTTCTAACACAGGGGGTGCAGGTTTGATCCCTGATCAGGGAGTTAGAATCGCAAAAGCCAAAACCTAAAACAGAAGCAATAATATGACAGATTCAATAAAGACTTTTAAAAATGTTACACATCAAAAATAAATAAATAAAACAGAGGGACAGGAACCCAGGGGAATGAAACACTTCTGGGGAATTTTGGACATGGTGAAACCCAGCCTGGGAGACCATAAGGCCTCCAAGTGGACCCCACTGCTCACTCTCTTAGTTCAAGACTATGTTCCTTCTGTCACCAGGCCCCTCCCCACACTGGACTGGTCCCCTACCTCCTTGGTCTGTGGCTTGCGTGGTGGTTTGCACGCCTGTGGTCTCCTGGGTGAGCCCTTCCAAGACACACGCCGGTTCCTTATTCAGATGTGAAATACAGGTGGTCTTGGCCAATGCCGCTTCCTCAACTGACTCACCAAGGTGGGAAATTCTTTCACAAAGCAGGTTTTTGTTTTGTTTTTTTTTTTTAAACCTGGAAAGTCCTGGAGAGTTTTACTCAAATTCAGGGCTTGTGGTCTTGGAGGTGAAACACACTTTCCCAGGGGGAACAGAAAGCTGCACAAAATGGTTAAGTCACGCAAAGAGCTGGGAACCCCCGGGACTACGCACAGCTGAGAGCCAGGAAGCGGACAGAGAACCCGCGAGCCTCCAAGAGTCCATGCATGTCCCTCACACGGTGCCCCTCAGGCCTCCGGTCACAGCCTGCTCGCTCATCCTGTAGAAAAGCTGCCCCTCGCTGAGTGACCGCAGTGAGCGCGAGGCGTTGCAGGTTCTGCTTCTCATGCCTGAGGCCCCATGGAATCAGGCGACCTGTGCAGGAAGCCTGCCACCAGGTCCATTGCTCGGGATGAAGGCTGAGGGGTAGATGAGCGTGCTGGGGTAGGGGTGGGGTGGTGCTCAGTGGGGGAAGAGATTGGGGCCCCACTCAGGCAACCCCAGGGGACTTCCCGAAGGCAGTGAGGCTCAAGTGTGGCCTGCATCAGGGAACGGGGGAGAAGGTGAAGGACAGATGAGCCTAGTGGGATGAAGGCGGGAAACTTCCGGTTGAGGTGGTCACTTACCATCTGTGTGGGGACAGGCCTGGTGCTGCCCACGGGGGCTCCAGCACGGCCAGAATTAGTGCTGCGTGGAGGGGCCCAGCACCACGCAGTCAGAACAGGAACCGAGGGGACGTGACCTCCCGACCTAGAGCTGACCAGAGCTTCAGCCAGGGGTGGGTGGCCTGAAGCCCTCTGACCTTGGGTGTGAGGAAGGGCCTTTTATCCCCATTTCATTGGTGGGGAAACTGAGTCTTTGAGAGAAAAAGTTAGGCTGCCCAGGTTATGTGGATGTGGACTTTGAGCCCTTAGTCATTCTGATAGGCTGTTTTTGGTCAGATATAGATACAGCTCTGCAACCCATATATGATCTTTCTCTGATGTGTCTGTCTCCTTTAATCGCATCTTGCATTCTCATTTGACAACACAAGATACCTATTTTCCTGGATCAGTAAGTTTTAATGTTAGCATTTGGATGCATGATGTACTAAGCAGTTTCCTGTCATGGTTTCCAACTGTTTTCTCATATAAATGAAGCTGCTGGAAACACACCTTTACCCAAAGCCCTGTGCACATCCAGGGCAATTTCTTTACAGCACCCCTGCTCAAAGGCTTTTGAAATAAACTGCCAAACTGCTGGGTTTCCCTGGTAGCTCAGCTGGTAAAGAATAAGCCTGCAATGCGGGAGACCCTGGTTCGATGCCTGGGTCGGGAAGACCCCCTGGAGAAGGGATAGGCTACCCACCCCAGTATTCTCAGGCTTCCCTGGTAGCTCCTACTAGCACTGTAACAGTTTATTTCGTGCTCCGTCAGGAACAGTTATCTTACAACATCCTAACCCACACTGGATTTATATTTCAAAATAAGCCCAATGATTTGCTGGGTGAAAGTCGGTGACTTGGTTTAACTGGGTGTATCCCACTCCCAGTGAGGTGGGACTCGGTCCCATAGACCTGTGGTCTCCACAGGGTTGGGGGGGTGGGTTTCCCTCTGAGTCTCTGTGTTTCCTACTTGAATTGATAAAGTGGTGACACCAGACACCTTTCCGGGTCAACAGGAGACTCCAAGGTCCCCATACTCTAGATGCCCCCAGAAAACTCTGCCTAATTAGGCCCCAGGTGGAACCACTGAAATGTTCTTTGCTTGACCCCTTTGAATTTTTTTTTTTCTTTAATATAGGACGAAGCAAATTCACTATTTCTCTTGGGGCTTATCCACAAATTGTCACCAGGTACATAAAGCATCCATTGCATACTCTCCCGTAGGGAAGGAGAAGGAAAAGAAAGAAAATGGAAAACATGTTTTGCTCTCGAAACTGTAAGAGATTCTTGAGCAAGGACAGTGAATGGGGAACATTTGGAAATGAGGTCCCTTCCTCCCTAGGGAGGCCACTCGGAATTTTCCTCCTCCTCCTCAGGAACTGGATTGTGGTTTAGGAGGTGAGGATGGAAACTGAGTTAGAGTAGAAACTGCTGGGTTCCGCCTCCTCTGGCAGGCCCGCTGTGGGCAGCTGCAGAAATTACTGTCCCAGGGCCCCCGCCGAATGATCCGGGCTCCACGCAGTGAATCCTAGGGCAGAGCTGGCCCTGGCGGCAGATTCCTAAGTGGTGCTAACATCTTTCGGCTGGAAGGGACGCAGCCTGGTGGCACAAGGGGGACAGGTCTCCCTTGACCTTCTCTCTGTGGCATTCAGTGCCTCTCTGGAAGCTTCCACGTCACATTCATCACCACGCCCTGGATGGGTCCCAGGATAGCAGGGACACAGGCAGTGAGTTAATGGAGGGAGGACTCTCCTGCTCTGTCCCTGCCCCATGGCTGAGCCAGCTACCCGGAAGCAATGTGGGCATCTGCCAGCTGCTCTTAGTGAAGGATGCTGACAACTGATTCCATCTAGTAATATTCCTGGCTCAGCAGACAATAGTGTACAGTAGTTGAAAATGAGCTAGGTCACTTGCTATCTGGGAGCTTTTCAGCAAGTGACTCAAACTCTCAAAATCTCACTTTGCTCACTTGTAAAACGTGGATAGTAAAGATTCTCAAACTCTATGCAGGCTGGCCATCTTGATCAGTGGTAATTTCGTTCCTCCAGTTTGCCTGGATCAAAACCTTATTGATCTGGACTTCCCTGGTAGTCCAGTGGTTAAGAATTCAGCTTGCAATGCTAGGGGCCTCAGGTTTTATCCCTAGACAGGGAACTAAGATCCCATACGCTGTGGAGCACCTAAGCCCGCACGCCATAACTAGAGAGCCCGAATGACATGGCTACTGAGCTCATGCGCTGTGACAAAAGAGCATGCAAGATGCAACCAAGATCCTGCCTGCCGCAGCTGAGACCTGACACAGCCAAATAAATAAATAAATAGTTTAAAAAATAGCTTAGAAGCTCTGTATACATCTTCTAGACCCTTCTCTCAGATTCCTTATCCAATATATTGGTACTTCTTATCAATCCTCTTATCAACTATAGCCAGGATCTGAGCATCCTCCACCATTGTGCACCACTTCCTTTCCGGTCCAAGCAAGCATCATCTCTTGCTCGCATCATTTTATCAGCTTCCTAATAAGTCCCCCATTTCTGCCCTTGGCTCCCCACACAACCACCAGAATGACCCCCGTTAAAGTGTAAAGTAAGCCTCTCTTGTGTCACTTGCTCTGGGGAAAGCCGGCTGCCATGTCAAGATGACATTTAAGAAGGCTGAGGCGAGGGCCAAGAGGTGAGGAAGGCAGACTGCCTGCCAATACCCACGTGGGTGAGTCATCTTGGAAACAGGTCCTGCCATCCCAGGCACTCCTTCTAATGACTTCAACTTCTGCTAATATCCTGACAAAAACTGCATGTGAGGCACTGAGCCAGAAACTCTCAGCTAAGCGCCTCCTGAATTCCTGACCCCAGAAACTGTGTGATAATAAGTATTGGACTCATGGAAATCAGTAACTAATACTGACTTGGGGTCCCTGGAAGAGGGGGGCTGCCATAACAAATACGTACAAACCTGGGCATGGCTTTGGAACCAGGAAGTGAAGAGAAGCTAGAAGGACATTGATGAGCATGTAAACAATAGCCTGAAGTGCTTGGAACAGTCTGGATGTTGGGGAGGCTCCTGGTGAGAGCTTAATGGGAAATGAGCATGTTATTAGAAACCGGATAAAGGAGAATCCCTGATACGTAGTGACAGAAAGTTTAGCAAGTGTCACCTGTAGTTATTTGGTAATAGAGGATGCACCTGATGAGCTGGGTGAGCTAACCATTTCCAGCTGAAGTGATAAAAGTTTCCCTGATTCTTCTTGTTTGTACTAAAATACACAAGGAAGCAGATGCACCAGAGGAAAGATGAACTAAACCAAAAGGAACTAAGATTTGCTGATTTAGAAGTTTCCAAGAAACTCCAGCAGGGAATTCCCTGGAGGTCCTGTGGTTAGGACCCCGCACTTTCACTGCTGAGAGTCCGGGTGCAATCCCTGGTCTGGGAGCTGAGCTCCCACAGACTGTGTGGTGTGGCCAAAACAACAACAACAAAAACTTCAGCATCCAAATGATTATAAAAGTAAGAAATATCTTTCAACTAAAGAGCAAATTGGACTTCCTGGTGGCTCAGGCAGTAAAGAATCTTCCTGCACTACGGGAGACCTGGGTTTGATCTCAGGGTTGGGAAGATCGCATGGAGAAGGGAATGGCAACCTGCTCCAGTATTCTTGCCTGGAGAATTTCATGGATGGAGGAACCTGTGGGTACAGTCCACCGAGTCACAAAGAGCCAGACAAGACTGAGCAACTAACAAACAGCAAAGTATGCCAGAAAACCATGGTCAAAAAATAAAGCCATGAATGTGGCTATAAAATCCTTTGGGAAAACTTCAGAAAAATTGATGAGAGTGCCTTAGAGTACCATTCAGCTAGACCAAACGTGTTCTAAAATGTTTAAGGATCTGTCTCACAGATCCTCTTCATCTAACAATAGAGCTTCTAAGAAGCTTACATGCAAACTTAGTTATTGCAACAGAAGAAGCTAGAGAAGAGCTTATCGCAAAGGGATTTGTGTGTTTGGCTTTTGTCTATGGAGAATATCCCAAGATCATTCATAGGAAAGCCACAAATTTTAAAGGATAATTACACTCACAAAAATATCTTCAGGTTGGACTGAAATGGACAGAGACAGTACAAAATAAATAGAGGTTTGGACCTCTAAAGTTCTACTGGCAGGAATGAAAAAAAGATAAAGGATGACTCAGAGGACAAAGCCGAGAGCTCCAGGGAGTAGAACTAAGAGCCCAGACAGTAAGAACCGTGGAGAATCATTTCCTGGCAGAACTTGGACTGAATTCTTATCAGGAGAATTTATTAATTTTTTTTTGGCCATGCTGTGCATGACCAGGAATAGAACCATCATCATCTGTATTAGAAACTCGGGATCTCAACCACTAGAAGTCCCTCAAGAAATTTTCAAAAATTTCTCCACTGGATTTCAGAATTGCTATGGGCCAGTGACTCCTTGGTATTTCTCATTTCCCCCCTTTTGAACAGGAATGCATGTAGTTACTCCTATCAGGTTCCAACATTGTATGTTGGGGGGAATGACTTGCCTATCCGGTGTGGAGATCTTAAAATAGAAGGGTATTGTGTTCAAGGAGCTTACCTAAGGAACTACATTCAGGAGTCTCATTTGTATTTAGCCCTCATTTAGATGATGAGATTCTAGGCTTTATCCTGATGCTTTCTTGGGCATGAGATGTGTAGGCATCTTGGGAGGGGATGTGGACTTGGGGGGAGGGCAAAGGGAAGGTTGTGGTCACCAGTCTCAAAGATGCCCACCCTGTTAGGAGGCACTTTGCCTGGAAATGCCTGGAATGTTGGTTACACCTGCCCCTAGTGAGACTCATAGTACCCCTGACTGATACTGTGATACAGAAAGATCATTTCTTTGCCTCTAAGAGGCATAAATAACCTTTTTGTGTCATTCATACTCCAGAGCTCTTCGTGGGATCAGAGTGAGGCTGGACTTCAGCTGAACCCATCTTTTTGCTGAGCTTCTTCCCCTGCCCTAGCCTGCATTATTCGTTCCCTCAAGAAAACACATCTGCATAGAGTCCTTGCCTCATGTTTTGCTTTGACGAAATCGAATTTACCTAATAAGTATAAAATGGTGCTCATTAAGATATGTTCACTCTGTGATGGGATTTTGGGACATTTTGTGAAATCATCATGGATACTAAGAAGAAGAATGAAACAGCCTTGAATGTCACATTCAGGGGATTCTCACTGAGGTAATTTGGCAGTCTTTGTTGGTTCTGTTTTGCTTGTTAGACTTCAGGAGTGGGACAGGGGTAATCACGAGCTCTGGTTCACGGCGCACCATCTTCACCAGCCTGAGCAAGACCTTCTCATTGTATTTTATTCCATGTCCACCTTCTCTCTGACTCACATTTTCATTCATTTCCAATAGGTACTCACGCCAATGTGTTGGATCAGTTCAGTTCAGCCGCTCCGTCGTGTACAACTCTTTGCGACCCCATGGACTGCAGCATGCCAGACATCCCTGTCCATCACCAACTCCCGGAGCTTGCTCAAACTCATGTCCATCGAGTTGGTGATGCCATCCAACCATCTCATCCTCTGTCATCCCCTTCTCTTCCTGCCTTCAATCTTTCCCAGTATCATGGTCTATTCCAGTGAGCAGTTCTTCGCATCAGGTGACCAAAGTATTGGAGTTTCAGCTTCAGCATCAGTCCTTCCAATGAATATTCAGGACTGATTTCTTGGATATCCTTACATGTGTTTGTTTTTCTGGTCTTAATGGGAGGGCTTCTGGGATCTCAAAGGGCACCTGGGACTTCTGCAGCTTCTTTGTAGATATTCTTTGTCAGACTTAAGAATTCTACTCCTAGTTTGCAAAGAGCTGTTGCTTTCTCATTATGAATTTTTGAATTTTCCCTAATGCTTCATAAAAAGTTCACCTTCCTAGTCTCCTCAAAAAATTGGAGCAGAAGGAATAAATTTCTCTTACTCTATTTCTTGGTTTATACTGGAGAGGACTGATTCTTTAAATGACATTGAATTCACCATAAAGCCTTCTGGACTGACATTTTCTTTTTGAAAATTAAACTAGTGATTCAATTTCTTTAATAGTTAGAGGTTTACCCAGATTCTTAATCTCTAAGTCACTTTCATCTATTTCATCTGAATTTTTAAGTTTGGACATACATTTGCTTCCTGATAGCCTCCTATCTGTTTAATCTCTACAGTATCTGCAGATGTCTTGTTTTTCCCTCCCAAACAAGACTGGTGAGCTTCCAGGTAGCAACAGAATGCCTCCACACTCTTTCCACTACACAATAATGGCATCTTTGTGGAGACAGGCTGATCCTGGGACCTGCCCCACAGCTGACTGCTGGCCCGGGTGCAAGGCTGGGATGGGGCAAGGATTGAGCAGCTTGAGCAGAGTCAGCTTTAGAACTGTGAATCCAAGCATGAGGCCACACGGTCTCTGTGGACAGCCAGCAGCCTTGGCTGTGGGTGGGGAGGGCTTGTCCAGGGCGGAGAGGAAGCTCAAGTCCCAGGCTCAGGCCCCCGTCGTCTTGTCTGGGGCCACCTAGCATTCTGTGCAGGCCCGCATCTTCCCCTCTCATGGTCTGCCTTTGGCATCACTGACCCGCAACCGACCCATCTCATCCCCACCCCTGCCCGCTCAGGCCCCCTCCAATTTCCCAACATCACTGATGACTCAGCTCATGCCCAGATGCCCAGTGTAGGGCCACCAGGGGTCCAGCATGAGCAGAGGGACGGGCAGGATGACAGGGCAGCCCCAGGGGCAGCTTCCTGGAAGATGTTTTAAAGACAGAGCCCGACTCCCAAGCCGGGTCTCCTGTGATCTTAATTTGTGGCTTTGTCTGATGGGATTCGCTTCCCTCTGCATCTTCGTCTGGTTTTTTTATTTGGGTAAAGGATATTCTCCGCCCTTTCATGTCTGAGTGGTTTCCTCCTGCATGTGTTCGCTGTGGGGTCTTCTGCACGCCTGGCCCTGGCAGGGAGGGATTGGGTGGGTGCTTCTTCCGAGAAGGGAGCCCTCGGGGGGTGGAGAGGTCAGACAGACCCTCCCTGGGGCTGCCTCCTGGGGGGCCGCCCCTGCCCTGTGGACCAGCCCCACACATCTGAGTGAAACTCTCACAGATTTCCTTGGACTTGGGCTAATAAGATTTTTCCTTTGAAAGGAACTTTCCATTGTTTGTTTTAAAAGTGAAATGAGCATTTTTTCCAACCACAGAGGCGATGCTGAAGGAGCCTGTAATTTCTAGGATCCAAGACTGGAACTTAAAAACAAGAAGAAGAAGAAAGGGAAAATTAAAAGAGTTTTCCAATTAAAACGGGTCTCTCCCTTCCCCGCCTCAGGCGCTCCGTCTTCCGTCTCTTTCAGGACATCAGCAGGGCTGGCGTGTCGCTCCTTCTGCCCCAAACTCTAACGAGCTCGGTCTTCCATTCTCTTTGCACCGCCATTCCCTTCTCCAGGGGATCTTCTCAACCCAGGGATTGACCTGGGTCTCCTGCATTGCAGGCAGATTCTTTACCACCTGGATCACCAGGGAAGCTCAATAAAGAGGCACCTGTGGCTAACTAGATATAGGGAATGGAGTTGAATCTGAAACTGACATATCCATGCCACCCAGTTCAATGCACACCAACTAAGTCCCATTCGGTTCCCACTGGACACTTGTCCACCACAGGGCCCCTGCTCTCCAGCAATGCACAGCCTAGTAGGGTAACTCGATTCTTTTTTTTTTGCTACAAAAACTGTAGCAGATATTCACATGGAGCGACTACCGCAATAGCACAGAATAAGAATAAATGGAGAAGCAGGAAGAGAGCCCCTTAACAGTTTGGTGTTTTTGTCTATTTCTTTTTTCCTCCCAGAGCAAACCAGTGGGTGCTCACTGGGCAGTGTACCAGGGTGAGGAAGATGCAATCCCTGCCTTCAGGGGATGACAGGCTTTGGGGACGATAGATCCACCCACAAGTCTGGATCAAGGCAGCCAATGAAGCTCTAAGCACCATGACAGAGATGAACACAGAGGCTGAGCAGAGGGAGGATGAGCAGCATTTGGAGGAGCCCAGGGGTCTCCTTTGTGGGGAGAGGGGCAGAGGACACAGAGTTTGGATCGGGAAGGCTGGCGGGGCATCAGGGTGGCTCAGTCGGGGAGAGAAGTGAGGACCCTCCCCAGAGCTGAGGGCGCTGCCAGTCACTGTTCAAAAGAGCCCCAAGACGCCCTGAGCTGAGTGCTCAAGTTCATTACCAGGCTCGGTTCTCCCTTCCAGAGTCTGCCGTTTGGCTGGAAAGTTTATGAGAACTGGCTTATTCTCTGGTGTCTTGGCACTTTCCCTTCATGTCCTGATTGGAACCAGGGAGGCTGTAAGTGCAAACGTTTTTGTACCTTAGAGTAAATTCTATCTGCGTTCCTGGAGGAGGCCGTGGTGAAAGTGTCTCTTGTTTCCAGTGGCCTGGCTCTCCCCCTCTCAAGAGACCTGAATTCCAGGCCGGCGCTACTATAAAGTTGATGAATGCGTGCCAGGCCCTCATCCAACCAGCAGATCCCCATCTCTCCTCCTCTCCTTTCTTCAGGGAAAGGAAGCTGGATTTTTTTTAATAAGGTAATAGCACCTCTTTTATATTTTCCTTTCATAAATTAGAAAGAATTGAAAGCAGAATAAGGCAGCAGCTTGGCATAATGGAAAGATTACTGAGCAGGGTGGGAGTGTAAATTGGTACAACCACTTTTGGAGAGTGAATTGGCAAAAGCTAGCAGACTTGAAGCCTTGCCTATCCCAGAGTCCAGTGATTCCTCCCTGGAGAAGTCCTGGGAGAAACTCCGGGCCACATGTCCAGGAGATATTGTAGCACTGGTGGGGATAGCAAGGCATTGGGAGAAAAGCAACCATGGACAGGGGGATGGAAAAATTGTGTCCCCTGAATGCTTATTGCAACATTATTTATAACAGTAAAAAAAAAAAAAAAAAAAAAGAGCTTAAATGTCCATCAACAAAGAGATAAATAAATCATGGGTCTGAGTAGTTACAGTGTTTGAACCAGCCCGGCATTTATCATCACGGTTCAATCTCAAGCCCATAACAGCAAGATGCAGGACATGTGCAGTGTTACGCTGTTTATATCAAGTTTAAAAACATACTGCATGAATCTACGTCCTGTTTATAGATCTATACATGGGTTGCAAAAGTATAAGAACCATGGGAGTGAGAAACATCAAATTCAGGCCACGTGACTCCAGTCCTCTAACCACAGGAGTAGGTAGGCTCATGACCAAAGCTGAGCCAGTCGGATTGTCCATCCCAGGCCTGAGGACTCAATGCAGTGACTCAAGGTGATGGATCCATCGTGCTTTTGGGTCTGGAGTGGCTGCTTTTGTCTAAGTGTAAGAGGGGTGTGTTTCACCATTGTCTTCACTTAGGGAAAGCTCCTGGGTCATTCAGTCCCATGTAAAGGGAGGAACCAGGGGCCTTGAGTCCAACACTCTACCTTCTGCGTGTCACTTCTGTTTGGGGAACTCCTACATGTCCGGCACCATTAGATCCATGCAGGATGGGGCTGAGCAGTGACTTGGAGCTGGAAAGCTGCTACCCATGGAGATACTTGACTTGAATGAGACTCCCCACTGGGCTTCCGGGCAGGCGATGGAGACCCAGGCGTCTCGGGAGCTGGTATGGCCACCCCTAGGTAATGAGCTCGCCTTCATCCTCTCTGGACCCTGCCAACCTCCCCTTGTTTGTTCCATCCATTTCCCAGCCTGTAGACCAGCTGATCTCTGGGATCTGGTGGTCTCTTCCTCTCCTAATCATCTAGGCCATCCATCTAGGCTTACGGCATGAGAGCTCTTCAGGATTTTGCCTTTTGTGTTTCCAAAATCTGGTTTTCAGAGCCCAGAGGACTCTTTTGCTCCCACAAGAGCTTGACTCTCACCAATCAAAAACCCCGCCTTTCAGCACCAATGTTTTTGTTGTTAACGTCAGAAATCTCTTTTCCCAAAACGGGCGTTGATGATTTCTGTCTGTTTCCCTTCCTTTTAGATGAACAGCCCCAGTACTTTCTGAGACAATGGATGCCACCGACTGAACAGGATCCAGTCCAAGGACAGCAACTTGTTGAGCATGTTATCACACCACACAAGCGAGAGGGCTCTGGGAGGCAGGACTGGCAGCAAGAACTTGCTGTGTTTTCCTGGTTAACTTGGTCCCAGCGGTGTCCCTTGTAAGGTCTGTGCTGGTTACTGCCCTGACTCCTTATCTCCAAACTGCCCCCTTTGCTTCAGCCAGTTTGAGTGAATGTTTACTTTTATTCCCCCACCTGAGGTGGTGTGAAGGGTCCAGGTGGCTCAGCTGGCTGGAATGGGTGCCAGCCAGGCTGGTGACCACACAAATACTTTTCTTGGGGTGGGGTGCGGCCAGTGCTGGATGGATACAAGTTATTCTCCCTCTAGGAGACAAGTCAGACCTCACGGTGACCTCCACCGCCAAAGGAATGTGTGATGTCAGTGAGCAGAGCTTGAATTCTGTCATCTTTCTGCTATTGTTTCTGTTTCTTTTGCAAAGAATACAAGGACCGGGGCTTCCGTGTTGGTTCAGTGGCAAAGACTCCGCACTCCTAATGCAGGTGGTCCGGGTTTGATCCCTGGTCAGGGAACTAGGCCCCACATGCCACAGAGCCCACACACTGCAAATAAAGATCTAAGATCCTGAGTGCCGCCACTAAGAACCAGCACAGCCAAACAAATAAATATAAAAAAGAAAAAGAACACAAGAGCTGCATCTAGGGGTCAGTACCACAGTAGATGCCCGAGAAATGTTCAGTCAATGAGTGATTTATTTATTTTTTTCTAGAGAGAGTCCTTTACTCCTGGTTTGGTTCATACAGAGAGCGTTCAGTACCGCCCTGGTGACGGGGAGCACTTCTCTAGTCCACGTAACATGACACTCTTGGTGATCTCTGGTCAGAGACCTCCGATCTCATGGTGTACCAGTAAACCACCCTGTCCTTGGAACTCTTCCTCCCCTCACCCACTCCTCACCCTTCAGTCATTTTTAAAAACCCTTTTATTGTGGAAATTTTCAAATGCAGAAATAGAATAGTATAATGAATCTCAGAGTATCTATCAACTTCAACAGTTATTTTTCTAATCTTTCATCTATTCTTCACCACCTTTTTTTTTCCCCCTAAAACATTTTAAAACAGATCTTACACACATTTGTTTTCATTTACTGTTGCAACAAATGACCAAAACCTTAGGGCTTAAGACAAATTAATTGATTATGTTATAGATGTTGGCAGGGCTGCATTTCTTTCTGGAGGCTTTCAGGGAAAATCTGATTCCTTGCCTTTTCTGGCTTCTAGAAGCTGTGCACATTCTCCAGTTCTGGCCTTCTTCCTCCATCACTTATGTGATTAGACTGGACCCACTCAGCCTATTCTTCTAAGGATTCTTCACTTAGTCGTCCCTGCAAAATCTCCTTTGCCATGTAAAGGGATTAGAATCTAAACGTTTTGGGGGACTATTATTCTACCTGGCAAATAGGGACATCATTTAAGTTCATCCTAAATAATTTAATGTCCATCTCTAACACTTAAAGTATATCTCTGTGACATCATCATATTTTAAAAGTTAAAAATTAATTCTTTAGTATCAGTAACAGCCAGTCCATATTCAAAGCTCCCTGATTTGTTACAGTTGATTTGTTCAAATCCAGCTAAGAGGTGCACATTGCACTTGGTTTTCATATCTCCCAAGTTTTTTTTTCCCCCATTCTTTAAAACCCACACTGTCTATCACCACCCCACCTTTTAATTTTTATAATTACTGATGAGACTCCACCCATAATCACGTGAGCCAATTCTCATAGTATTATAAATCTCCTCTTATATTTCTACATGTGTATCCCATTAATTTTGTTTCTATGGACAATCCTGACTAATAATACACATATAACATACCCAGGTGTAGAAATTTTGGTATTAACCTTAAATTGGATTCTCTGAGCTTCCTGGATCTGTGGTTTTGTGTTGCCACTGATTTTTCAAAAATTTTGGCCATTGTTACTTCAGAAATATTTCTGTTCTGTTCTTCCTTTGTTCTCCTTCTTATACTCCAATTATTCACATGCTATACCTCTCGAAGTTGTTCTCCAGTCCATGGATATTTTATTCACCTCTTCATTTTCTTACTTTCTTTTTTCATTCAATTTATTTAAACTAAACAAAAGTATAAACAAAAGCAGCTCACCTCTTTCTCCCAGCCCCACTCCCCACCTCTGGCAACCACAAATCTGTACCTTTGATGTCTATAAGCTTTTTTCATTTTGGCCACACTGCATGGCATGTGGGAGCTTAGTTCTTCAACCAGGAATTGAACTTGTGCCCCCCTGCAATGAAAGCTCAGAGTCTTAACCACTGGACCACAAGGGAAGTCCCTCTATAAGCTTAGTTTTAAGGATTCCATACAGATGTAAGAGATCATACAGTATTTTTCTTACTAATCTTACTTGTCTTCTCTGATTTATTATTATGCTTATTTCACTTAACATAATGCCCTTGAGGTCCATCCATAATGCTGCAAATGGCAAGGTTTTGTATTTTTTTTTTAAATAATATTACTTTCTCTCTCCATACCGCAGTTTCTTTATTCATTCATTCACCAAAGGACACTTAGGTTGTTTCCCTCCCTACCTTTTTAATGCCATCTATTTGGTGGGGAAACCAAGTTATTTGACCTGAAGCCCACATTTTCGATGTGGCCGATTACTCTCCCTAATTTTTTCCTCTGTCTCCTGAATCTCCTGTACACTGGTAATTAGAGCTACAGACTCAGAATCAGATTCTAATTTGCCTAGTGATACTTCACAGGGGCATATCACATTGTGAAACCCACCATGTGCAGCTGCTCCACCTTTAGGGATGCCAAGATTGACTAGGGTGGGTTGAGGTGGTGCCAGCCTGACTCTTCCATCATAAAGTTCCCCATCAACCTTTATATTTGTTGTATTTGATCTTTCTGATATTCATATTATCCTTAGACCAACAGACACCCTTTCAAGTAGACTCTCTTATGTTCTGTATTCTATTGAATAGACACATTAAAATTAGTCTTTGGTGGTTTCCTTGCTTTCTTGTGCAAGATATTCAAAGCTCATCTTGTATATTTCTTGCCTTAGAACTGGAATTAACCATTTTGCCATGAATTTTTGGCTCCCTTATTGTGGGTCTCTAAATCAGATATAGAGACCACAAAAGTAGGAACTTATTGCTACTGGGTTATCAGCTTCTAATCCTTTTCAATAGCTGTGGTTAGTCGCTCAGTCATGTCCAACTCTTCGACCCCATGGACTGTAGCCCGCCAGGCTCCTCTGTCCATGGGATTCTCCAGACAAGAATACTGGAGTGGGTTGCCATGTCCTCCTCCAGGGGATCTTCCCAACCCAGGGATCAAACCCAGGTCTCCTGCATTGCAGGTGGATTCTTTACCGTCTGAGCCACCAGGGAAACCCTTTCAATGGTTAGAGCTAGGAAATATGTTATTTCTTAAGAGAAAAAAAGAATTAAGAACTCATTAATTTTCCAATGTAACTTTCTTTTTTTTTTTTTTAATTAATTAATTTATTTATTTTTTCAGCGGGTTTTGTCATACATTGACACGAACCAGCAATAGTTGTAACTTTCAAATTATAAGAAGCCTGCTAAATAAACATTAAGATTTCTTTATAGTTCTTATTGTCCTGTGCATATATCTTACAACGGATGTGTAATCAGAATACTGTATTTAAAAAATGACCTGAAGTAATTCTTTTCTCTGCATGACTGTTTCACCATACAACATACAATTAAGTTTATTTCTTTCAGTTCGAGTACTTTTAAGTATTCATTTATGTGTTCAATCATATATTCCCACAGCAGCTATTACTCTTGGGGACTTATCTACTTCATTGTTAGTTAGGTTATTATTGATATTCCTCCTTTAGCAGGTAAGTTCCACAAGAGGAAGGTCTTCTGTCTGTTCACTGCTTATATCCAGTACCTAGAATAATTCCTGGCACATAATGCACCATCATAAGATGCCTACAGTGTAGTAATTGTTCACATATGAGAGTACATCATCCCAACAATGAGAAGTGGGTACTTTTTAATTTTTAAATTCTTCTTGCCACATGCCAAATGTGACCTTAGTTTCCTAATCAGGGATCAAACTCTTGCAGTGGAAGCTTGGGGTCTTAACCACTGGACTGCCAGGGAAGTCTCACAGAAGTAGGTATTCGTATTCCTAGTTCATTAAAAGATGAGGAAACTAAGGCTCAAACTGGGTAATCACTCATGCAAGCCTTCACATGAAGTAACAAGTGGAGACTTTAGTGGGGCTGGGCTGGGCTTGGACTTGCAGTGATTCCAGATGGGGATGAATTCCACTGATGAATATAGAAACAGAGGCCCTAAGTCTTTGTGTTTCTAGAAAAGGAAGCGGTTGCAAGAGCCTTGCAAATGATTATGGGAGGCAAGGCAGGCTTGCTGCCCCGCTCCCATATCCTGGGCCAAAGTCAGAAACCATCCCTCTTGGATTTGCAACCAGAAAGAGGAATTCTCCCAGAAGTTCCTTGCGGTGGAAGGAGCACTGATGTGGAGTTGGAGACCTGCTTTAGCGGTTTGGCTTCATGGATCGACTGTGCGCCCTGGGTGAGCCATGCAATCTCTGCACACCCTGGCTTCCTCATTCGTAAGATGGGCCGAGGGTCTCAGCTCTGACCACCTCCCAGGGCTGCTGGGGGCTGAGCTAAGGCTACAGATGAGGAAGCACAGCATCTGGGAAATGGGAAAGGCTCTCTAGGTAGAAGGGGTGTATTGTCCCTCCCTCCCTTCTCTTCCCTGCCAGCATTTAGTAGAAGTATGCTCCCCTCTGCCAAAGGTTTTCATAGAAGTTGGTGAGGGATACACTCACCCGGGAGAAAGGCAGAATACTTTTCTGGTGGAAATCATCAAACGAAAAACAAAAAAACAAATAAGAAACAGGGAGTGGAACAGAACATTTGGTTTTTGGTGATGACTTACTGCAGTGGGAAGAAAAGCATTTCAGAATAAACCAGAGAGTTAGCGAGACGCTGGTGAGAGCTGGAGGTGGGGTCACAGTGGCACCACCGCAAACCCTGCGAGGTAGGAATTATCACCTCCACTGACAGATGAGGAAGCTGAGGCTCCAAGAGGTAATGAGATGTGCCCAAGTGCGGAGAGTTGGCCAGGATCAGAGCCAGAGTGTGAAGCCTGGAGGGAGGCTCTCACTGCTCCTTGCGTCCACGTCCAGGGGCACTCAGCCGACTCCGTTAGGTTGTAGGGCTGAGAGGGTCACATAGTGGTCGGTCTACGTGGAGGTCATCTTCATTTTACTTGACTGAGCAGACACTGCAGAAACTGCATCCTTCCTGGGCTGTGTGGCATGGTACTTGGTGCATTGAGGGCCCGGGGAATAGAAGAGAAAGAGTGTTTCAGAGGGGTTTGGATGATCTGCAGGAAGATGGAGTGATGGCCATGCTTGCAGATAGTGGTAACAGCCACAGGAGCTTGTCTGGGGCCAGTGGTTATATTCGGCTTCATGGCCTGAAGGCCAGAGAGGATTCACAGCTTCAGAGGAGAGGAGAAGCCTAGAGAGAGTCCATGAAAAGCTACATGGATACACTCTGGGAGGCGCGGTAACAAAGGCTGCTACTTTACTTCCCCATCCTTGGACCAGGTGAAAGACTGACACGCCTCCTCCTGGTTCCATCACATCTGATTTCATGAGAGCCGGACCAGCTTGACAGGGGAGACTTGCTACAGGTTCAGCTTCAGCACAAATTTATGATAGTGCCCTTAGGCAAACCTACAACCCAGTGCAACTATAACCAGATGCAAGATCACGGCTGAACACTTTCTAAGCTCCCTAGGAGAAGGCTGAGCGCTGTGGCCAGGTTCTATTATTTATTTGCTTTTTAGCCATCTGACAGTAGAGGGATTTGCTGTTGTTATTGTTTTTAACCTCTAGCTTTGCCTACATGACTCCTGAGTCCCTTTTCTGTCTGAATCCCATGGGGATCTCCAACTCATTCCATGGTTCGATCTGTGTGGTCTGAAACCTCCCCCCACCACTGCACCCCAACTTTCATCTGTAAAGTAACTATCAATCTCAGAGGCTTATTGTAAAGATCCAGATACAAATACACGTATTTGTGTGGGTTGATATTTTAGATAACATTATGTATAATAGATGAGTTCTTTTAGACAGCCTTCTCTCTTCACTGGAGAAAATTCTGTCCCATTCTGATTCCCTCTTTCCCACTGTCATCAGAACACAAGACGACAAGAGTCAGGTGGTGCCTGGAACTTCTACATGAGAAATCTGAACCTGCAACCACAATAAGGAGAAATGTTTTCCTCTGGTTTGAGAGAAAAGGAATGATGAGTGCAAGTGACTGGGGTTTAATTACTATGTATAATCATCTATTCGTTATATACAAATACTTGCATAACTTTAGTTTTTCCCTTGTTCAGCTGCTCAGCTGTGTCCAACTCTTTATAACCCCACAGAGTGCAGCAGACCAGGCTTCCCTGTCCACCACCAACTCCCAGAGTTTGCTCAAACTCATGGCCATTGAGTCGGTGATGCCATCCAACTATCTCATCCTCGATAGTCCCCTTCTCCTCCCGCCTTCAATCTGTCCCAGCATAAGGGTCTTTTCCAATGAGTCAGCTCTTCACATCAGGGGTCAAAGTTTTGGAGCTTCAGCTTCAGCATCAGTCCTTCCAAAGAATATCCAGGACTGACTTTCTTTAGGATTGACTGGTTTGATCTTGCAGTCCAAGGGACTCTCAAGGGTCTTCTCCAACACCACAGTTCAAAAGCATCAATTCATTACTCAGTCTTCTTGCATCCATACCTGACTACTGGAAAAACCATAGCTTTGACCAGATGGACCTTTGTCGGCAAAGTAATGCCTCTGCTTTTGAATATGCTGTCTAGGTTTGTCATAGCTTTTCTTCCAAGGAGCAAGGGAGGGCAAGGAAGTTTTGCCCTAGAGGAGAATAAATGACTTGCCTCTCTTTCCATCTTTTTCCTGATTGAGAGTTTTGCTCAGTTGACCTCCCTGTGCATTTCTCTCTCACATAACGTATCTCAGGTGATGAAACCTGGGAGTGGAGTGAACAGCTTGGGGAAGTTTGGGGCTTCTGCAGAGGGCAGCAAGCCGTTGCTAGGGAGGTTGGAGGGAGTGTATTTGTTTAACATCCTTCCTCCGGCCTTGTCTAGTCCAATGGCATGTTATTTCCACTGGGAGGGAGCCAATGCCGAGTTCCTCCCTGTTGTGTCCAGCCTTGAACACTGCTCTGTGATTATGTTTCACCCAGGGATTAGCAAAACGCAGAGGGGAAAAAACCTGAGAAGGTGTTTGGCACCGGGCTCCGTGCTGTGTTAGCACAATCCCCGGGCATCCTCGGCTAATTGCAGAATGGCAACAAACAGACGGGCTCAGAAGCTTGCAGGAGCGCTTGTCTTGGATTACCATCAGTGGTTTATTTATCAAGTCTCAGGCTTTTGTGTGTGTGTTTTTGTTGTTTGTTTTTTATAACCCCCTGAGGAAATGCCAAATAAACAAGCAGTTTGCACCGCCTCACCCTGTCCGCACCATTTCTGAGCGATCAGAAAATCTGGGAGCAGGGAGAAGGCTGCTAAGGATTCTTCCTTTCTGACTTGCCAAGGGTCATTATTCAGTCTTGAGCAAATCTGGAAGCAGTATTTTCTTCTTTTTAAGGGAAGACCGCTTTGCTTAGCTGGTAAAAGCAGAAGACACAGCAATTTGTAGAGACTCCTGAAAGATCAAGTTCTGCTACCGAAGATCTGCTTTTTTTTCTGGCAAAAGAAGTGTAAAGGGAACATTGCTTCTTCTTTTTTATTATTATTAAAACACATTTTTAAATCTTTATTGAACTTGTTATAATATTGCTCCTGTTTCATGTTTTGGTCCTCAGGCCAGGAGGCACGTGGACTCTTAGTTCCCTGATCAGTGATTGAACCCGCACCTCCTGCATTGGAAGGCGAAATCTTAACTACAGGACTGCCAGGATGTCCTAAAAGGGACATTTCTGAATCAGCCTTGGTCTGCCAGAGGCCACCTCTTCACTGTTTCAGACGGCTGGGCTTAGGGCAGTGGATGTATGTATGTATGTATGAGGGGACGGCCAGAGTGCAGGGCAACTGAAGATGCTTCAGACTATTAGCAGAGGAGAGTGTGCAGACTCCTCCTCCTGTGGGCCTTGATTCTTGGTAGGGACGCAAAGTAAGGTCTTACCCATTGCAAGAAAGTTTATTAATGATAAGGGAAGAAAGAAGAGAGAGAACACCTCAAGAGAGAGGTGGGCCACATCAAGGGAGGCAATGGCCCCGGAGGGCTGTGGTACAGTTTTTAAGGCAAGGTCATTTGCATAATCTGTAACTGTTGACTGACGATCTAGATTCTCAGCTGCAGGTTATATAACAAGATACTCTACTGTGCACGTCCTTCCCATAATTCAGTCTATCATAATTAGATATAGGTATTCATGGAATCTTTATGTGCAGTTAATGAGTCTAATTAAGAAGAGATGGCAAGAATATACAGAAGAATTATACGAAAAAGATCTTCATGACCCAGATAACCACAATGGTGTGAACACTCACCTAGAGCCAGACTTCCTGGAGTGCAAAGTCAAGTAGGCCTTAGGAAGCATCACTACGCACAAAGCTAGTGGAGGTGATGGAATTCCAGCTGAGCTATTTCAAATCCTAAAAGATGATGCTGCGAAAATGCTGCACTCAATATGTCAGCAAATCTGGAAAACTCAGCAGTGGCCACAGGACTGGAAAAGGTCAGTTTTCACTCTAACCCCAAAGAAAGGCAATGCCAAAGAATGCTCAAACTACCGCACAATTGCACTCATCTCACACACTAGTAAAGCAATGCTCAAAATTCTCCAAGTGAGGCTTCAACAGTATGTGAACCAAGAACCTTCAGATGTTCAAGCTGGATTTAGAAAAGGCAGAGGAACCAGAGATCAAAATGCCAATATCTACTGAATCACAGAAAAAGCAAGAGAGTTCCAGAAGAAACATCTACTTCTGCTTCATTGACTACACTAAAGCCTTTGACTGTATGGATCACAACGAATTGTAGAAAATTCTTAAAGAGATGGGAATACCAGACCACCTTACCTGCCTCCTGAGAAACCTGTATGCAGGTCAAGAGGCAACAGTTAGAACTGGACATGGAAAAACAGACTGGTTCCAAATTGGGAAAGGAGTATGTCAAGGCTGTATATTGTCACCCTGCTTATTTAACTTTTATGCAGAGTTTATCGAAATGCCAGGTTGGATGAAGCACAAGCTGGAATCAAGATTGCTGGGAGAAATATCAATAATCTCAGATATGGAGATGACACCACACTTATTGCAGAAAGCGAAGAACTAAAGAGCCTTCTGATGAAAGTGAAAGAGGAGGGTGAAAAAGCTGGCTTAAAACTCAACATTCAAAAAACTAAGATCATGGCATCTGGTCCCATCACTTCATGGCAAATAGATGGAGAAACAAAGGAAACAGTGAGAGATGTTATTTTCTTGGGCTCCAAATTACTGCAGATGGTGACTACAGCCATGAGATTAAAAGACGCTTGCTCCTTGAAAGAAAAGTTATGACCAACCTAGACAGCATATTAAAAAGCAGAGACATTACTTTGCCAATAAAGGTCCATCTAGTCAAAGCTATGGTTTTTCCAGTGGTCATGTATGGATGTGAGAGTTGGACCATAAAGAAAGCTGAGCGCCAAAGAATTGATGCTTTTTGAACTGTGGTGTTCTCTTGGACTGCAAGAGATCCAACCAGTCCATCCTAAAAGAGATCAGTCCTGAATATTCATTGGAGGGACTGATGCTGAAGCTGAAGTCCCAGTACTTTGGCCACCTGATGCAAAGAACTGACTCATTGGAAAAGATCCTGATGCTAGGAAGGATAGAAGGCAGGAGGAGAAGGGGAAGACAGAAGATGAGATCGTTGGATTGTATCACTGACTCAGTGCACATGAGTTTGAGTAAACTCTGGGAGTTGGTGATGGACAGGGAGACCTGGCGTGCTGCAGTCCACGGGGTCACAAAGAGTTGGACACGACTGAGCAACTGAACTGAACTGAATGAGTCCAATGGCCATCAAAAGTTACTTTAGCACACGATGGTAGATATGCATGTGCTAGACTAGGGAAAGTCCCAACAGTCAGCAGTGGGAATTTTTCCCACTCCCTATTTTGGAGTACTGATGGGGAGGGGTGTCATGGGTGGGGCTGGTAAGTTGCTTGTTGGGATTAGGCAGCCTTGGGACCTTTAGCTGAAGGGGCTGCCTCTCATTGCTCTCAGCTAACCTCCTGCCTAATAAGACTCTTCTCTTCACCCTAGACCTGGCCCCGCTTGCTGCGTGGTTGCTGGTCTTACATATACATTCACACACAGTGCTTAGGGAAGGAGGCTTCAGAACAAACACGTGGCAGGGAGGAGGAGGAAGGAGGCTGTCCTCTGTGGGCCCTGGAACCTGTGTGCAACAGCCTCTTCCCACCTCTCAGAACTCTAACCTTTTACAGCCCTTCTGGGGGGCATGGGTGGGGTAGAGGAAGCAACACTTTAGCAGGTATTCAGCTGCCCCCAAGCTGCTCCAGACCCAGGAGCTCCAGGGCAAATTTTCATTTAAACTCTGAGGCTGGTGGTTGTGTTGAAACAGTTTGCAGCACGGCTGAGGGGTGTGTGAGGTCACCAGCTGGTCCTGTAAACATTGGATGGGGGTCACAGGCCTGAGAAAACACCCCGACAACCCTGAGACGACGAGACGACATGAGGAGAAGAGGGGAAACCTTCGAGTTGCCCGAGACAGGTCTGGGATTGGAATGTGTAGCCAGAGGTGGGAAATGTGACTGTGGAAGGGTTTTGTTGTTTGTCTTTGCAAGAAGGATGTGAGTTTGGCAGGTTAATTTGGTAAATCTATAAATCAAGAATGGGATTTTGACTTGGAACCATTCTATTTACTGCATGTTAGTTTAACAGATTCCACAGAAAGAATTCACCTGTTACAATAATGTTTTTAGAAATGTCAAAGAAACATCGGCTTTCCTTTCAGAGGCCACCTCTCATGCACTAATATTTTATTATTCGTGTAATATTATAAACTCACTGAAGACCTGACCAGCGCACCACCTGATGTGCCATGGTGTCCTCTGCCCCAGAGTGTGGCCCAGGATTCAAACTGGGCGACAAGGAGGCCTGAGCACATTCTCTTGTTCTGACAAACTTCTCTGAACTTCTTGTCACTCACTAAGTAAGTGACCGAGGGGATGCAAGTGAGCTGCAGGAACCCCCTGTCTTCTGCCAACAGCTGAACAAGGTGGTTATTTCCTAAGACAAATGTGGGTAATGAACAGAGGAGAGGCCAGTGGGCCGATCAAGTTCTACAAGAACCGCATGCCAAGAGCATACGCTTCCATGACACACGCTCACAGGGATGACAAGCTGAGTGTGTGAGATGTGTCCTGGGTGGGGGACCCTGTGGCCCTTGGAGCGGTGGCGGGAGGCGCAGTTCGGCACAAACCGCATCTCAGACGAGTTTCATTTCCCTTCAGTGCATCTCCAGAGTGTGCTGGTGAACAAGCCCGTCTACTTGTTTCTTGCTTCTCAGCACCAGTGACATCACCACTTAGTAAGTTAGGGAATCACAGCCACATTTCAAAGAATCATTCAGTTTTCTCATTAAGATTCTATAGGATTTCCCCCCACCCCACCCCCACCGCAGCAACAGCCTTGCCAAAACAATGTTAAAAATAGACTTGGTAATACTTTTCACATTTGTAGGCAGTCATGAATGTTTAACAGTGTATATGTCCAGCAGATGTACATAACTTTAGAATTAGGAACTGAAGTTTACAGAGTAATACAGAGGACATATACTTGTAAAAAGGATTTTTCAGAAAATGAAGCAAAAGACAAACCTTAGGCTTGGTTTTCCTAAGGGAATTGGAACCTGTTAGCTGCTTGATTTTCTTGTAGGAAAGTATTTGTTCAGTGCATAGAGTATTTAGGGGTAAATATATATGTAAAATGGAGAAGGGCATGGCAACCCACTCTAGTATTCTTGCCTGGAGAGTCCCATGGACAGAGGAGCCTGGTGGGCTAGAGTCCATAGGGTTGCAGAGTCAGACATGACTGAAGTGACTTAGCATGCATGCATGCACTATGGTAATTTTCTGACCAGCCTTGGCTAGAACTTTTAATCTCCAGGAGTCCATCCATCAGTGAAAGTTTTCTTGCTTTTGGGGTAACCATAGAGATGGAGATTAACCCTCTTCATCCCCCAGGCTCTAAAAATTATTTTGACCAAAATGTTTAAGTCAGGGGTTTTGTGTAGCTTAAACGAGTCATTAAGAATTTTATTGGTTAAAGTAGGCATATTTTTTCCTAGTAGACATAATGACATAACAGTAATAAAAATGTAATATTCAAGTAATTGCTGTAATGTAATTATAGTTTGGTTTATAAAGTAAGATTAGAGGTCTGGGATGGCTATTTTGTGGGTGTGTGTTTTAATGTCTGAATGTAGTCTTTGAGGTGCCTGTCCTGTCTCCCTGGAATGCTGGTGCAGTCCATCACAGAACTAGGTGGCCAGGAGCCCAGCTGAGCCAGCAACATCTAGGGGTTCTGCTCACCCCGCCTGCCCTCTCTGGACACCAGCACCCTGCCTGTCGCAAACACCTAACCATCATAGTCACTGAAGGCAGGGTTTCTGGTCTTACGTAGATGGCAAAAGGGGAAGTAAAGAAGGGCAGAATCCTCACTAGGGAAGGGACCAGATGCAGTTCAGGGGCCGACCTGGAACCGCCACCACTCAGCCCAGCCAGTGCTGTAGCTCTCAGGTTCCCTTTCTTATCCAAGAGTTTGGTGGGGGTGGTTCTGCTTCTCTATGTCTCTGCTGGGCTGCAGGGTTAGCCTGATCTGGCTTTTGGAGGGGAGAACAATTTCATTAGGTCTCAACAAAAAGAGCTTGATTAGGTGTTTACCCAAAGTATATCTTACCAAAGGCTTTGTCATCATTGAAGGCAGTCTTTGAACAGTTATAAAGTGAATTTCTGTCTGCTTTCTTATTGAATGGCATGACCTCGAGAAAGACAAAACTCCAGACAATGAAGTGCTTAACTATTTGTGAATCACAACAATGAAAAATTTAATTAACAATATTTACAACAAACCATTGAAAGAACATCAGATTTTGTTGTTACTTGTTTTCCTTTGTAACTAATACGGAATTTGTGGGAAAATAACCTGAGACATTACTTTGCTGACAAAGGTCCATATAGTCAAAGCTATGGTTTTTCCAGCGGTCATGTAAAAAGAGTTGGACCATAAAGAAAGCTGAGCGCTGAAGAATTGATGCTTTCACACTGTGGTGTTGGAGAAGACTCTTTTGAGTCCCTTGGACTGCAAGGACATCAAATCAGTCAATCCTAAAGGAAATCAACCCTGAATATTCATTGGAAGAACTGATGCTGAAGCTAAAGCTCCAATACTTTGGCCACCTGATGCGAAGAGCTGACTCACTGGAAAAGACCCTGACGCTGGGAAAGATCGAAGGCAGGAGGAGAAGGGGACGACAGGGAATGAAGTGGTTGGATGGCATCACCAACTCAATGGACATGAGCGACTGGACAACAACTTGAGACTATGTAAATTTCTACTCCTTATCAGTCTTTCTCCCCCAGTGACCATCTTTCAATGTCATGATTCCACCTATACTTATTAGCTGGCGACCGATGGCAAAAAAAGAGCTTTCACTTTCTCCTCTATTTATTTATTTATGTTGTATGGACTCAAAACTATTTCTTTTATTCTATGGGTGATAACCCATTACTATAATCAGATTTTCCCAGATTCAGCCAGTGGTAGCCTCTTGGAAGTTCTCATTTTTGACATGTCCCTCTGGTTCTTTGAGCAATTCTTTGTTTTCTGGTGAGTTTCAGGCTAATTTTTCAAGGCATCTTTCCCTGCCTCACTCCTGGAATCAGCTGTTTCTCCTAAAAGCCTGAATATCAATGGAGAATGCTTAGAAACTAAGATCTGGGTACTAGACATGAAAGAACGTCACGTGTGAAATGTGTAAAACTTATTCTTCAGTCTGGAAGAATTTAGGATGCCTATAAAAAGCCAAGTATCCAGAGATAAAGGCTGCCTTGGGATCTTGAAAGTTGGAATTCTAAAAGGAAATTAGCCCCTCATCTCCATATTACAGACCTGTCACCCGGGATGCCAATTACAGTCTCAGCAAACTGATAACATCTTTAGGCTTTTCTCCCTCTGAGCAAATACTGTTCTCTTGGGACTTCCCAGGTGGCGCCAGTGGTGAAGAACCCACCTGCAAACGCCGGAGACATGAGAGACTGCGGGTTTGATCCCTGGGGCAGGAAGATCCCCTGGAGGAGGGCATGGCAACCCACTCCAGTATTCTTGCCTGGAGAATCACGTGGACAGAGGAGTCTGGCGGGTTACAGTCCATGGGGTCGCAAAGAGTCATACAGGACTGAAGCGAACGAAGCAAGCTTCTAATAGCTCTAGACGTTTGTTAACTCACGGTTGAATCACAAATCAACTATGTAGACTATTTCACAAATTTAACTTCTTGACAATATCTGTGACTTTAAATACCCGCGGTCTCTAAATGTTTTCTTTTGTAGACATAAATCTGACACCGACAAAGGCTGGCTGCGAACACAGGTAGCTACCTGCGCATGCTCATGTCTCATCAGCGCTGCATGGCGTCCTCTCAGCAAACAGTGCGGACAGGCCCATTCTGCGCCTTGAGCTCCTGTGGTCCCGTGGTCCGCAGTGCTGACCCCTGAGCTGGGGCCTCGGGGAAAGTGGAGGGCCAGAGAGTTGGGCGGACAGCATTTCCTCTCTAACTCCTTTGAGGGAAGTCGAGGGAGGGCAAAGCGTGGGATTTGACTGATCCAGGAGAGTTGCTGGCTTTTACTTGGCATCTACACTCTTAGTGCTTGAAAAATGTTATTTTTTCCCTAAACTTCTATCTCATCAATCTTGCCTTAGGAGTGGTCTAACCCTGTTAGCTGGGGAGGCTGATTCTATTCCAATTAGCATATATTTCCATAAGTGTTGAGTGGAGAAGGGGATGGAAGAGGCAGAATTTCTAAACTATTGACCTTGGAGGGACTTGTACGAAGGTGTGTCTGACATGAGTGTAATACAACTGAAAAGTGTAATACAACTGAAAAAGCTCTCGTAAATGGTAAGTTATAGTTGGCTCTGATGATTTATGCTAAGCAGAATAAACTATGATGGGAACATAAAATATTTCTAAGCTTACACTTTAGTCACTCAATACACATAACACTCAATTTTCCTTCTTAAAAAATAGATATTGGAGCACTGAGAATCTCCAGAGGAAATAGGGTTATTTACTATCTTTGTGTTTGCCCATGTCACACATTCCAAGTTGAAGAGTTGGAAATGCTTTCATATTCTCAAATGAAAGGGCCTGTGTGATGCCCCCATTTAAATATAAATCCTACTATTATTAATATATGATCCCTACCATTATGTTAAGTGACTTTCCACTGACAATTTGAAGGGGGACTGTCAGAACAGGCCTTCACAGCCAAATTGTTTCATTGTTCAAGTATTGACAGGCCAGCTGCCTAACCAGAAAATGCAGAATTAAACCAAGGAAGCTTATTTTGAGAGCAGGTCTCTCGCCATCTACAATATGTAGGACCAGGAGGTAAACAGGAAGTACTGAGCTGTCTTGGTTTACTTCTACAGGCACAGAGTGAAATAAAATCAGTGTTTACCGAATGGGAAAGCACAAAGTTAGTACAGAGAGAAATACTATTTTCATGCTTCTAAAAAGGTCTTACAAATAACACAAAGTTTCAAACCTATAATTAAAAACTTATTTTTAAAAAGCTTTGATTAGGCTCCCTTCAAAAATAGAATTCTAGGTGGAGGAAATAAATTTCTTAAAGGTTGACTTCCATGCTGGTTTCCCCTAATCCATTCTCTCTAATGCCTTCTTTAAACGACAGACTTCAGGAGTAAAAAGTCTATCTCAGAATCACTTAGTAGAAGTTCAGTGCTCCCACTTAATAGATAGGGAATCCAAGGCCCCAAAGTTAAAGTAATTTATAAAATGTCAAACAGCCAAGTAGGGGCAGGGGGATTTCAGGATCTGAGTTATTCATGAGGAAAAAATTATGGACAGACTTAATTTCTCAGTGTCAGACACAGGACACAATCCTGTGGTCAAGGGGCTAAATGTATTGTTGGTGTCCTTTTGACTAGAATACAAAACAGTGGTCCTGTGGATTCAAACTGAGTAGGCATTCCCACCCACCTTCAGAAAGTACAAGACCCTTCCTTCTTTTGGTGTCAAAAGCCTCAACTGAAAAATGAGGTGAGTCTGCAGTCCTAATATTGTGAAGTTAAGAAAACAAAGAACTGGAAAAGGTGATGTGACTCAGGGAAACAGAGAATAAACGAATGGAAATTAAGATAGATTATTTTGGGTGAGAGTAATTCATAATATTTAAAAGTCCAGTAGGGTTGTTTGAGGTCAACTAAACTTTTAATAATCCAGTTTTCGGACACACATCAACACGCAAACCAGGAATAGCCTAAGAGAAGAATGGGTAAAGTACAAGGTCAGGCAATTCAAAAAAGAACATAGATGCATGGCCAATCAGTTCACTTCAGTCGCTCAATTGTGTCCGACTCTTTGTGACCCCATGAAATGCAGCATGCCAAGCTTCCCTGTCTATCACCAACTCCCGGAGCTTGCCACCCAACCATCTCATCTTCCGTCGTCCCCTTCTTCTCCTGCCTTCAATCTTTCCTAGCATCAGAGTCTTTTCCAATGAGTCAATTCTTTGCATCAGGTGGCCAAAGTATTGGAGCTTCAGCTTCAGCATCAGTCCTTCCAATGAATATTCAGGACTGATTTCCTTTAGGAAGGACTGGTTGGATCTCTTGCAGTCCAAGGGACTCTCAAGAGTCTTCGCCAACACCACAGTTCAAAAACATCAATTCTTTGGCGCTCAGCTTTAGTATAGTCCAACTCTCACATCCATACATGACTACTGGAAAAACCATAGCTTTGACTATATGGACCTTTGTCAGCAAAGTAGTGTCTCTGCTTTTTAATATGCTGTTTAGGTTGGTCATAGCTTTTCTTCCAAGGAGCAAGTGTCTTTTAATTTCATGGCTGCAGTCACCATCTGCAGTGATCATGGAGCCCAAGAAAATAAAGTCTGTCACCGTTTCCATTGTTTCCTCATCATTCACCATAAAGTGATGGGACTGGATGCCATGATCTTAGTTTTTTGAATGTTGAGTTCTAAGTCAACTTTTTCACTCTCCTCTTTCTTGAACTGTATGAAAAGGCATGGCCAATAAACACATTCAAAATGTTCAACCTCAGTGGTATTAAAAATGCAAATAAATGCAGCAGTCAGACTTCCCCTTCTTCAAATCAGAAAAGATTATAAAGGGTAATGATATCTAGTGCTGGTGCCTGCACAAGGAAACTGACTTTCTAGCATTGTTAATGGGAATATAAACTGGAAAAACCAGACTGGAAGACCATTTGGCAAGCCACAAATTCAAGAAGTTCTACAAACTGCAAGAAAGATAAACTGAGAAAACAAAAACACTAATTCAAAAAAATACATGCACCCCAGTGATAATTTTGCAATGTAAATACACATCAAATCACTATGTTGTACACTTGAAACTAATATAATGTTGTATGTCAATTATAATTAAATAAAAAAATCAGTGCAATGTATCACCACCCTCCCCACCCCTGTATTATCTCCAAGTATGCAGAAAGTCCAGTTGATAAAATTTAACATCCATTCATTATAAAAACACTCAGGAAACTAAGAACAGAAAGAACTTCACTCAATATGATAAAGAGAAAAGAAAATCTTAGGGCTAATTTAATGGTTAAAGACTGAAGGTTCTTTCCATAAATTCAGGAAAAAGGTAAGGATGTCTGTTCTCACCATGCCTATTCAACAGTATACTGAAGATCCTAGTCACTGCAATAAGGCAAGGGGAAAAAATAAAAAGTGTACTGATTAGAGGGCTTCCCAGGTGGCGCTAGTGGTAAAGAACCCACCTACCAATGCAGGAGACTTGAGACAAAAATTCAATCCCTGGGTTGGGAAGATCCCCTGGAGGAGGGCGTGACAACTCACTCCAGTATTCTTGCCTGGAGAATTCTACGGACAGAGGAGCCTGGTGGGCTATAGTCCATGGGGTCAAAAAGAGTTGGGCACAACTGAAGTGACTTAGCGTGCAACACACACATACAGATTAGAAAGAAATAAAGCTGTCTTTATTTGTAAATAACATAATCATCTATGTAGAAAATTCCAAATAATACACAAACAGAAAACAAAACAAGCCCCCTCCCCCAACTATTATAGTTAATAAGTGAGATCAATAAGGTTATAGGATAAAAGGTTCACATAAAAAATTGATTTTATTTCTATACATTAATAATGAACCAGAAACTAAGAAAAAAAATTTATTCTTTCTTATAGCATCATACTCGAAATATCTATGGATCAATCTAATAAAGTAAGTACTGGATTTACATTCTGAAAAACTATAAAACATTGATGAGAGAAGTTAGAAAAGACCTAAGTAAATGAGAAGCTATTCCATATTCATTGATTAGAAGACCTAGGATTAGAAAGCTGAAGGATTCATAAGATCTGATTACATGACTTAGTAATCAAGACAGTGAGGTACTGTTTAAGGATAAGCATATAGATTAAAGGAACAAAACAGAATTCAAATGGACCCACACATATATGGACAATTGGTTTCAGACAAAGGTGTCAAGGTAATTCAATGAAGAAAGAATAGTCTTCAAACAAATGATGTTGGAAAAATCAGATATCCATGTGCAGGGAGAAAAATCTTAAACCTTACTTTGTACCATACACAAAAATAAATCAAAATGAATCAGATACCTAAAAGTAAAAGCTGAAATTTAAAATACCGAGAAGAAAACATCAGAGAAAACCTTTGTGAGCTTGGGTTAGATCAAGATTTCTTAGATAAGACACAAAAAAGTATGCTCCATAAAAGGATAAAAACTGATAAATCAAGCTTCTTCAAAATTAAAAACTTCAAATCTTCCAAAGACACTTTTAAGAAAAGTCAAGACCCAGAGAAAACATGTGAAAACCACATCTCCATATCTAGACTATATGAAGAACTCTAATGTTGTAATAAGGAAACAAACAACCAATTAAAAAAAAAAATGGACAAAAGGTTTGAATAAACACTTCAACAAGGAAAAGATACAGTTGGTAAATGAATACATGTAAATGCTTAGTATCATTAGTCATCAGAGAAAAGCAAAGTAAAACCCCAGTGAGTTACCACTCCTTGCTTATTAGGATGGCTAAAATTGAAACAAAACAAAACAACATGATAGATCACACCAAATGCTGGCAAAGATAGGGAGCAACTAACAAAGTCAAGGGAAGGCAAACGGTTGAGGCATGGAGTCAGACAACAAGCCAGGACAGAAGTGAGACAAGCCAGAGGACAATGACACGGGCGTATTGTTGCAAGAATCTGCAGAATTAAGGACTGATCAATCATTCATGCATGTTGGAAAATAGTGATGGAACATGCACTAGTGTCAGGCCCCTGCTCTAAGTGCTGCCGGCCATAATCCTGAATCTTAGTTTACACTCTAGAGGGAGAAGATAATAAGCAAAACAATAAGTCTGTCAAATGGCATGGAAGTATTAGTGAAAAAAGAAAGCAAGGAAGCGGGATATGGTGTGTAAGACAGAGGGCTGGGGCTTCAGTATTTAAAAGAGGTGGGGGTTAGAAAAGGCCTTACTGAGAAAGCAGTGCTTGACGTAGGGGAGGGAGCCAAGAGGACAGCTTTTACAGGCGAGTGTTATTAACACTGAGTTCTCACAGGGTACTCAGCTAACACCCATCCACTTTATTGAGACCCATTTAGTTTCCACAATAATGATACAAAAAGATACCATTTAATGTGATAACTGGTTATGACAGTTTATAAAAATGATTCATGGGGTAAATATAATCTTCATTTCAACTGAACAAGAAACATTAGAAATTCAACTGAAAGAAAACCACACACTTCAATTTACTCTGAACTATTACTTACCCCTCCTGTCTCAAACCTGCCCCTCTTTCAATTTTCATTATATGTGATTCTGAGAAAGCTGAGTGGCACAGTTTAATATTAATAAATTTTGGAGTATTAGCTGGGAAAGTGGGTTAGAAAAAAACAGGAGGAAATAGCCTATTCATATGAAAATAATAATCACATAATATTTATTGTCTGGGATTGAAATGTTTCAAATATGCAAAGCAATAAAATGTCAGGAAAAGCAAAACTTCCTAATGTTAAAAAGATCATAAATTTTCCCCAAAATAAGACATGTGAAAAAAGTTCAGGTGATACTTTATGTCAAAAGAAAAAAAAAAATACCCTCAAATCCAAGCTAAATAAGTTTAAAACCTTCAGAAGCACAACTTACCACGGAAGGGCTCTGGAGACAATGGCAGTTACTGTAAATGCACAGAAAGCAACAGTTATCTTTTCTTTTTTTTTTGAGCTTGAGAATCACTTTTTAACAGGAACAAACTCCCTGACCTAGGAATTCTGTAACATGTACTTTTGCTACGTCTTGAGTGAAAAAAAGACATGTAATGTCAAAAAGCTACCAGGATTTCAGCGTCACTTGAAAAACTTTTAAAACATGTATTTACTTGTCTATACCCGGTCTTTGTTGCAGCATTCGGGAATCTGATCTATGTTTCCTCAGTGGCAGCCTGTGGGATCTAATTCCCTGACCAGGGATTGAACCCAGGACCCCAGCATTAGGGGTATGTTGTCTTAGCCACTGGACCAGCAGGTAAGTCCCAGTGTCAATTTTAAATGAATTTGTATTTTATAGATCACAGTGGCATGTATGTAAATGTCTAACGTAGAGTGATACCTATGTTGGCAAAACATGTAACATATTTAGTCTATAGATAATTTAATCTAAGTGTCTCTTGCTCCCTTAAATCCCTTTTGGAATTCCTTGGTTTCCCCCAGATCCTTGCCTCACTGTTTGGGAACTGTCAATTCCATGTTGATTGCTTTGGATTTCATAGGTGCTAAAATTTGTTTTTGAATCAATGAATGAATGGAGATAAAGAAAGCAGACATTCTAACTGCAAGCTTCTGTTGGGTGAAAAACTGTTGCTTCCAGTTCACAAAATCTCATTATTTCCAATCTAAATAGATCTCCGTATTTACTTTAAGTTCAGTGGACATGTTACCTTAGGGAAACCTCATCCTAAAACGGCTCACTGTCTTTGCAGTAAACCAGTGGGAAACCCAGGAGATTTTTAAGGATAGTGCTACAAACAAAAATGGCAAGTGAGTCTGTAAGTCTAGACTCAAGCAGGACACGAAGGTTCTGAGGTCTTCAGTAGTATATAAGTGTGACTAAGGTTCCCTCCCTCTCTGAGGTCATTAACCCCTTCAGATCAGACTGTAGTCAGACTGTGTGCTCAGTCGATCAGTCGTGTGCAACCCTTTGCAACGTCATGGACCATACATAGCCCACCAGGATTTTTCCAGGCAAGAATACTGGAGTGGGTTGCCATTTCCTTCTCCAGGGGAGCTTTCCGACTCAGGGATTGAACCCACATCTCTTCCGTGTTCTGCGTTGGCAGGCAGATTCTTTACCACTGAGCCACTTGGGAAGCCTGTAGTCAGATCCTAAAAGCCACAAGAAACCTGACTCATGGCCTACTTTGAAGTGATTTCTCTTGAGACAGTATTACTGTCATTACGAAAAAGGCTGGGATCATCTATAGTTCTTGAGATTTGAAGCCAAAGGCAAACAAGTATCCAAAGAAGATTAAACATAGACTTAACCAAAAAAAGAAAAAAAATTATGCTTAAATGCCTATTTTCTTTTCTGTCAACCAACCAATAGATGTTTATTGAATACCTAATATGTGCATGTGGTGATTACAAAGAGGTATAGATGTAAGAGTTGCCCTCAAGAAATCCTTAATCTGGGGCAGGATACAAAACACACGGAGAGATGATTCGGGACAGAAAACGGAAACTAGAGAGACCAACAGGAGCATGGAAACCTCAGAAGACGCAGACGGCGCTGTGTCCTGAGGCAGGCAGGAAGCTTTACGGGAAGAGCTGGGGAAGGAGGCCACCTTGAAAACCCAGGAAGAGGCAGATGGGTTTTCCCTACGGCTCACAGACACATGACTCTGCATGTTTCAGGGGAAGGCACCCTAAGACCTTTCATGTTTCCACATGGGCCACTTGGCAAGGTTCTACCTCACTTGGCGATCATCCCAGGGACATGACAAGATAGCCAGTCTAGGGAGGGGCTGCCACAAGGAATCATCTGCCTCCCTGGTTCTGGAGACACATGAGATTTTCCTTCTCGACCTCCTTTTGGGTATGGACAAAAGCTGGAAAACTGCTTGGTGGTTTAATCAGAGTTGGCATTCCATGACTCGGGGACCCACCACTCTTATTTTCTGTCATCTGGGCCCTAGATTTGGTATCTTCCTGTGGGATTAAGACCATGGGAAGCCTTGTTTGTTTTTTTCACCATGCCAGGTCTTAAGCTGTGGCACATGGGATCCAGTTCCCTGACCAGGGATCGAACCTGAGCCCCCTGCATTGGGAGCGTGGAGTCTTAACCACAGGACCACCAGGGAAGTCCCAGGACAGTGGAGAGATGACACCATGCTGATGTTGCTTAGGCTGCCACGGAAGTCCCAACTTCCAGCACCATCTGGGCTGTCTCTTTCCAGGCCAAACCTATGGAAGCGTGGCCAGCCAACCTGCAGGAGTCACTGCTGCTTAAGGGCTGCTCAACGGATTGCACATACAGGAGTGATGGGAAGAGGCCTATGTACTGGCAGGTGAACTAACCTCTCCAAAGGAAAGTGGCTGGAAGAAGTAAATCAGCGTCTTCGGAACAGAAAGCTGCAGGTACCTAGTACCACAGGCTGCTGCACTGCTAGTTGACGTCTTAACAAATACACATTTGAAAGTGACTTGTTCAGAGGCAGAACAGACCTAGGGCTGAATTAAAGAAGCTGCTAATGAGAGAGGAAAACCATCATTTCTAATGCAAATTGTGTTCAGCAACTTTTTTCCCACTTCCTTCCTTATCTCTGTCCACCACTATCCCAACCACACAATTACACATCCTGGGCTGGGACAAACAAAAGACTGTATCACAATCAACAGGCAAATACCTAAAAGGGGCATTTATATAAAGTTACAAGAGATTGCTGCATGTACTTCTATATCGGCCACTGCAAACACACGTAAACAAGATGGGGATTGTTTTATAACATGAAATAGCTTGTATGAAAGCATAAAATAGTAGCCTGTGTAATGAGAGCCTTCTAGAGAAATCTGGTTCCACAAAGGAGAGGCTTTGTACACATGGATCTTGGGGAAGTTTTCCTCATAATTTGTACAGGGATTCTTAGTATGTGCATTGATCCTATGTATTTATCTTAAGGTTCAAGACATTACAGAGGACTTGGCATCATTCTATGTAATTATAGTCTGTTATACATTATATGATATTCTATTATATACATAATACTTGGCCTCAGGGAAGGAAAGTTAAAATAAAATTTTCTTGTAATCAAGCTTTTTGGTGCTGAGAAATACTTCTAGGTTCAGGGCAGCGATTCTGTTATCAGAAATCTTTAGTACAATACATGTGGTCGAACACTGGTTTAGATCATGAGCTTTCGCGTCAAAGTGTTGGGTACTTATGCTAGCTCCATCTTGGGCACTTCTGCATAAGGCACTGAACCATCCTTTTTTTAAAAATTATTTATTTTTGGTTGCACTGGGTCTTTGTTGCTGCGCGTGAGCCTTCTCTAGTTGTGTGTGGGAGCTTCTCATGTTGCAGAGCATGGGCTCAGTAGTTGTGACACTTAGCATGTGGAATCTCCCCGGATCAGGGTTCAAATCTGTCTCCTGCATTGGCAGGCAGGCTCTTAACCATGGGACCACCAGGAAAGTTTGAACCTTCTGTGCTTAAATTTGTTTTCTACCATCTACAGGCAACACAGAGAATGACAATGCATCTCTCATAGTGGGGTTGTGGGGATTTAATTAGATAATCACATAAAGTCCTTTGGATACAGGGTGGCACATGGTGTCCTATGATTATTATGTGAAACTATGATTATTACGTGAAACATTATTAAAATGCTGATACAATAAACCATTTTTGATAGCAAGTAAACTGTTAAACAGTTATTAAAAGTAAATATCTTGCTTCTTGATTTTTCCTATATCTTTTTCTAGTTTTATACTCTTTGGGGGGAAAAAAAAAAAGGAATAGTGAAGATTGGGTGGTGATGAGCAGAAAGGAGAACATGAATATAATACCCTATACAGAGTTACAGTGGTTTCCAACAATGAAATATTGTATCTGGGTTTCTCATGACTTTGTAGGAATTGATTGTTTTAAAATACGCTTCAATTGCCAAAATTCTCATGACTTACGACAGCCTGAATATTTGATATTTTCTTCCAGAAAAAAAATGTTAAGTCTCTTTCTTTTTTTTTCTTAAGTGCTATGGTATTACTATCCTAGTCATGACACTAGAAGCTTACTTTAAGAGATATGACTTTTTAATATTTGAGCTTTTAAAGCCATCTGGCCCTTATTTAACCATCACATTTACATCCAGTTCCTGCAGGCAGAGATTTGTTGTTTAAGCTTGGCTTGACGCCCTCTGCAGAAAGACTTTCCTTTAATGAACATGACTCCACTAAACTGCTAGAGTCCCCTGGTCTGCCCTTGTTTCCACCCCGCCCCCAACTATACAATAAGAGCACAGAAAGTTTCATCTTGTCTTTCAAACAAGAAGATAAAAATAAGAAAATAAATTGATGAAGAATCAGCTCAGTGTGCCCACCACTGCTATGACATATTCAACTTGATGCCCTTATATTATTTGCAGAAGTGTTTATGCACTATGAAATGTTCAGCCAGAGCATACAGGAAACTGTAAAATATTTTATAAGATGTATACATGGTTGATGGTAGAATTTTAAATGCAACTTGGGAAGGTTCTATCTAAATTCCAGGAGGGCAGATGAGGGAATATTTTCTCTGTAGTGACTCAGTTTTACATAAGGGGTTATATGAACTGGAAAGAAATGCCTGATTTGGGAACTATATAAATTTTTTTTCATAAAATTAAATTTTATAATTTCTAGACACGTAAACTTGTTTACTCTCAGACCAAGAATTACCAGTTATGTTTATCTGTCTTCTACATGGTAAAAGCATTAAAAGTGGATTGTTAATTATTTTATAGGAACAAACAACACAGAGTAATAAATGAGGAATTCGTCCCAAATACAGAAATTATATAGACCATTAAAAATAGTTATGTTTCTGATGGTTTTTAAATAACAACTCTTGCCTCTAAAACTGGAACATTATTTTTGAATCTCAACTATTGCAATACGTGCAGACAGCAGGTTAATGACATATCCTCAAAATGGCATGTTTAGAAAGTTGCATTTCCAAATTCAGGTGAAGGGAGAAATATTTATTTTTTTAAAAAATTTATTTTTAATTGTGGGATAACTGCTGCATAATACTGTGTTGGTTCCTAACATACATCAACACGAATCAGCCATAGGTATACATGTGTCTCCTCCCTCTTGAACTTCCCTTCCACCTGCCACCCAATCCCACTCTTCCAGGTTGTTATAGAGCCCTGGTTTGAGTTTCCTGAATTTTACAGCAAATTCTCATTGGCTATCTAGGTTACACAGCAGTGTATATGTCCCCACCTTACTCTCTCCATGTGTCCCTCCGTCCTTCCTCCCTGCACCCTCCCCCAGGTCCGTTAGTCTCTTTTCCATGTTTACATTCCACTGAAGTGAAGTGAAGTCGCTCAGTCGTGCCCGACTTTTTGTGACCCCATGGACTATAGCCTGCCAGACTCCTCCGTCCATGAGATTTTCCAGGCAAGAATACTGGAGTGGGTTGCCATTTCCTTCTCAAGGGGATCTTCCCAACCCAGGGATCGAACCCGGCTCTCCCGCATTGCAGGCAGACTCTTTACCCTCTGAGCCACCAGAGAAGTCCCTAATTGCTGCCCTGCAAATAGGTTCATCAGTGGGTCTTTCTAGATTCCATATATATGTGCTACTATACAATGCTTTTCTCTTTCTGACTCACTTCACTTGTATAACAGGCTCTAGGTTCATACACCTCATTAGAACTGACTCAAATATGTTTATTTTCATGGCTGAGTAATATTCCATTGTGTATATGTACCCGTTTCTTTATCCATTCAGCTGTCGATGGACATCTAGGGTGCTTCCATGTCCTAGCTATTATAAATAGTGCTACTGTGAACACTGGGGTACATATGTCTTTTTCAATTTTGGTTTCCTTGGGGTATATGCCTAGTAATAAGATTGCTGGGTTATATGGTAGTTTTATTCCTAGTTTTCTAAGGGATCGAAGGGAGAAATATTTCTATTTCTTTTATCCTCATGTTTGTAAGGCAGCATCAATTTCCCATAAGAGAAGTTATTTACTTACCTGATTTATTTATTTATTTTCAAATTCCATCTTCTAAACACAGGGCTACAAAAATAGAAACCATTTTGTATTTTCCCATTTGATTTACAATTGAGCCTGACTTTTTATTTTGTTTAGCTTTAACTTTTCATTTTATGTTGGAGTATAGTTAATTTACAACATTGTGTTAATTTCAGGTATATAGCAAAGTTAATTAGTTATACATATACATATATCTATTCTTTTTCAGATTCTTTTCTCACATAGGTCATTAGAGAGTATTGAGTACAGTTTCCTGTGCTATACAGTAGGTTCTTGCTGATTATATTTATTTTGTATACTGTAGTGTGTATATGTTAATCCCAACCTCTTAATTTATCCACTACCCCCCATCTTTCCCTTTTGGTAACCGTAAGTTTGTTTTCTGAGAGTCTGTTTCTGTTTTGCAAACACATTCGTTTGTATGATTTTTTACTTCCACATACAAATGATATCACATGATATTTGTCTACTAAGTGACTTATTTCACTTAGTATCCTCCTGCAATGCGCGAGTCCTGGGTTTGATCCCTGGGTTGGGACGATCGCCTGGAGTAGGGCATGGCAACCCACTTCAGTATTCCCTCCTGGATGATCCCCACGGACAGAGGAGCCTGGTGGGACACAACTGAGCGACTAAGGCAGCACACATGATAATCCCTGGGTCCATCCAATGTTGCTGCAAACGGCATCATTTTGTTCTTTTTTATGGCTGAGTAATACTCCATTGTATATACGCACCATATCTTCTTTATCCATTCATCTGTCGATGGACATTTAGGTTGCTTCCATGTCCTGGTTATTGTAAACAGTGCTGCAATGAACACTAGGGTGCACGTACCTTTTTGAAGTAGGGTTTTCTTCAGATATAGGCCCCAGAGTCAGATTGATGGGTCATACGGTAGCTCTATTTTTAGTTTTTTAAGGAACCTGCAGAGTGTTCTCCCTAGTGACTGTACTAATTTACATTCCCACCAACAGTGTACAAAGGTTCTTTTTTCTCCACATCCTCTCCAGCATTTATTGTTTGTAGACATTTTGATGATGGCCATTCTGACCAGTGTGAGGTGATACCTCATTGTAGTTCTGATTTATATTTCTCCAATAATTAGCAATGCTGAGCATCTTTTCATGTGCCTGACTTCTTTTTAAAAATTGATGTACAACTGACATATAACACATTAGTTAATTAATATCACAGCCCATATGAAGATGTTAATCTAACACTTGTGCTTTAGAATATGTCCATAATTAGAATAATTTAAAAAATAAGAGTTTGGGGGCTTCTCCAATGACTCAGAACCTGCCCGAGATGCAAAAGACAGGAGATCACAAGTTCAATTCCTGAGTTAGGAAGATCCCCCGGTGAAGGAAATGGCAACCCACTCCAGTATTCTTGCCTGGGAAATTCCATGGACAGAGGAGCCTGGTGGGCTACAGTTTATGGGGTTGCAGAGTCAGACGTGGCTGAGTGACCAACAATTTCACAAAATAAGTTTAGGTTACTGTCTAAGATAAACATGCCATAAAACCCTGACATGTCTTGGTAACATCTAAGGCAAATCCAGAATGGCAGAGTATAAGACTGGTCTCTGGTCTGTCACAGCCACTGATGAGTGACCTTGGGAAAGTCAGTTTCCCACTCCAGGCTATCATTTTCCATCTGTAAAATGAGTGGATGTAGTCAATGATCTTCAAGAACATCTTCTACACTGACATTTTATGATTCCACATAATATTTTAATCTTGAAAGAACAATTTATTTAAGTCACAATTTCTGAAACTTTCCTTTTATAAATCTTTTTTCCCCCTATACTCACTGCTTAAGGAAATTTTATTTCACTTCAAATTTAGCGCTGTGGAAAGAGTCAGAAAAAGAACCTAAGTGTAGACAAGAAAAAAAAAGAATTACAAATATTAATATTGAGCAATTACGGGGACATCTAGGCTGGTTCAGGACAGACATAAATGACCTTGTTTTATTCTAAATTCAGCTCATTGGCTTATGATGAAAAGTGAAAGGTTATTATATGGACTTACTGGGCAAAACCAGATTTTATAAATAATTACCTGTCAGACTGTTCAAGATAGACAAACATACGCCAGACCAACAAAAACATAGACCCGTCATATTTCTGAGAGAAATGTACGTTGAGTCTTCCTTCTCTGGGACTATAAGGAGATCAGGTAGAATAAAATGAAGGGGAAAAAACCTAAACCTTATATTTTCTGCCTTGTGCATACTTTAAAATATATAATGTGGGAGAGGAGGAATTTTGATGTGAAAAATCAGCTCCTGAAGATTTTATACATCTATGAGCCTGGCACAGAAACCAAATACAATAAATGCTGTCATTTAAAAAAGTTAGGATGTTTACTGCAAGCTTATAATTTTCTGTGATTAGGGACGCCAAGAAAAATAAGAATGATGATAAAAAGAAAAGTTTAATCATACATTCACCAATCACAGATGGAACATCAAAACCCTTTGGCAATTTTTTGATATTATATATCTGCGTCTTTTTTGTTGTTGTTGTTCTTGACATGAAGATTTTTTCCAGAAGGACTAACACAGAACAGGTAAATGATAGTCCACAAATGTGAATATTGTGGCACAATCCCATTAGCTGAGCCTCGCTGTGATCTGGTCACAGCAGGAAAATCTTTCACACTTCTCATTTCTTTTTTTTTATTAATTCTTGACAAAGGCTGTCTCAGTGTGTGTAGAAATCACAGTAAAAGTAAAATTATGCAAAACTCATCAAGGATGAAAGAGATAACTTCCTTTTTTGCAATTCAAGTTGAATCAAGATCTGTATATTACTGCTATATTCGAGTTTGTTTCCAAGAGTGACAGTTCCTCATTTGTTGGAGAAAGTATAGATGTCAGAAGGGGAGCTCAGCTGCTAGAGCAGGGAGGTGCCCAGCCCACATTCAGTCTAGGTGCTAGCACCCTGGAGCGAGAAAACCGATCACTCCGCTGCCCTTCCATTGATTCTAACTGCTTGGCTTCTAAATGGGTATGGTGTGTGTGAGGGGTGGGCCTGGGGATCCGAGGGACAGAGGAAGGAGAGAAATGAAGACGGGAAGAGTCCTATGACAGAAAAAACACACCACAGGCAGATACTTGGAAAGTTGGGAAGACACCATAAGAATGACACATGTACAATATGAGGGGTGAAGGGAAGAAAAGGAACAGACAGTTCATCGGGCCTATCAGGTCTTTGATTAGTGTGAGTTCATAAGGTGGACATGTGTTTGTAAAATACATGAAAATCTAGTCACCAAATGTCAGAAAGTAGAGTTGGTGGGACAGTGCAAGGGGAAATGTGACTGTCCTTTTAATTCTATTTCCTTTGTCCCAAACCTGGATTACAAAATGCATCAAATAAAACACAGACTAAACACTGAGAAAAAAAAAAAAAAGACACTGCTTTTAAGTTATGTGAGCTGAGAGCAGCTCTATTCCAAATTCAAATTGCAAAATTGCATTCTTGTCCACCTACACACCACCCTGAACATCCTGCCATTAATTGGCTAAATGGCCCATCCAGTAAACAAGACTAAGTGTTGAGGGGGCTGGAGAAGGGCTGGAGTCAGTCAATTGATAGTCACAACAAACCAGCCCACTCCCAAGGCTGTGGAGAAGGTAAACTTGTATTTTATTTTGCCCAAGGAGGGGAACAGAAATCACCTTAATATAACATTGCCTTTCCTGTTGTCACAGTCACAGTCCCATCAGCAGGCCAGAAAAGCCATCCCATTCCTGCGGTAGGCACTCTGTCAAAGAAAAAGAAATCTGCAGTGAATTATCACATCAAGTCAAACCAGGAAAGAAGGCAAAAGAGCAAGCAGCACTTTCTTCCTGTTTTGGGACTTTGCTGGCTACAATCTAGTTGGGTGCTTCATCTGAACGTTACCGGTGGCCAAGCATTAACAACCACTGTTAAAAAGTCAGTGTGGTTAACAAGTGGTTAGTGACTCTATTTCAGGGGAGTGGGAGAAATGTAAAATAAGACATCCCATTTTGTTAATTGATTGGGCTTGGTTAAGCCAAAGACATGTTGTGTTGAATCTGTTTGTCCTTTAGAAACATGTGTTCTCTATTGGACATGCCCAAGAATCACTTCTAACTAAGTATCTTAATAGTCTATAAATTACTGTCTCATTATACCCTTCCCAGGCCTAATTTATAGTCTCAGTAAAAAGCTATGGGAACAGATAGTAATAGAGGCCCCCTTGCCCAATACGGTGCTCTCTAAGGAGTTCTGTACATTATAGGCATTACAGAAAACTTGAATCTTACATAATTTTATTATGCATATATATATATATATATATATATAGATAGATATTCATGATGGGATAAAAATACACCCATAAAAGAAAAATGGGAAAATAAATACTAATTGTAATAATGTAATATACTCCAGTAAAGAAAGTAACATGGCATAATAATGTAATATACTCGATAAAGAAAGTAACATTTCATCCCAAGAGATATATTCTGCATTTCAGAATTGGAAGAATTGGGCCACACAGGGCCTCTCACAATGAGACACAGAGTGAAGTAGAATTGAAATCCAGGATTTAGGAATAAAATTCCTTTTCACCACCATAGTTTTCATTAGTTAAACTTGGACCAGCCACCTTTAGAGAATTTGTAACCCTCAATTAGATGGAATTTTTCTATAATTTATTTTCAGAAAAATGGGAAAAAGACAAATCCTCATAACATCATGAATTTTTTGTTCTTTTAAGCTAATAATTCTGGGGCTGTTCTGGAGTATATAAACTTTCAGTCCAATAAATTTACCTTCAACAGCCATCTTACAGGAAATACAGAATAAGCTTTTATGATTAAGATAATGTTAGGAATGTGCAGAAGAGTTTAATTCTAAAAAATGATTACTTTTAATTATACAGAAAAAAAAAAGAAAGGTAAAGACTAAGTTTTTGAGAAAGACTTCTACCAACATGAGGTGAAACAAAATGGTTTTCCGAATAACTTTCTCTTAATCATAAAATTCAATTAGCTTCAAAACCTTCCCTCCAAATCTCCTGCTTACACAGGATTTACTATGGTTGTCAGGCTTGGGAGCCCTGGTTGAAATTTCATTAGTGGGCTGTTACATAGTTCACTCTGGATCGGCGTATCAAGGATGAGAAAACGGGCAGATCCGATAGAGCCCTTCTTTGGGGCTCTCTCTGTGAGCTCCATCTTACCACCGGACTTTCTGCGTCATAGGGCACTTTTGGACTGAAGCACACGTGCGAACAAAGGCTAGAAAATTCCAACTCGAACTCCTAAGACCATGCACGGGAGAACAGTGGAAAATGAGCTCCTTGGAGAGCCACAAATAACTTGCAGGAACGGATAGGGTGTCTTCCCACAACCACAGGCAGGAGAGCCTCAGGCCCTGAAATAGCCCCTTCCACCACGGCCGCCTTCGAGAGGCTCACACCAAAGTGATACTTTCTGCTTCTTAGCCTTGATATTTCACGTTTTACAACCACTGTGACAACCTTTAACATAACATAATATTTAAAGCCCAGGGATGGTTTACATGGAGATAAACAGACCTGGGAGTAAAGTTGGATTCCTCTTCAACATAAATGGTTGAGGTGAGCCTTGCTTGAAAAAGTAATCTTGGCTCAGGAGAAGACCAAAAGTTTTGGCTGAGCCCACCTGAGAAATTACCAAGTTTAATCTTTCCAGGGTGGGTGATATGAAATGGTTCACTCCGGTGTTGAAAAGCTCTCTTTTCACCTTCATAGGTGAGTTGATCAATACTGTTTGCAAACAACTAAAAGATGACAGGCTTACTGAATAACAGAGGCCCTCAAGTTTAATAAGAAAACCAAAGTTTAGAGCTGACCCGGATTTCTGGAATAAGTTCTTCCTATTCTAATTCTAAAATAAAGAAGGAACAAACAAGCATGTGTAATTAGTAAAGAGCAATTTCAGCAAACCAATCCCCTAGGGTCCTCCACCCTGAGTCACTGCTTTTTCCTTTTGATGTATAAAGGATGTATGTTGTCTGTCTGTGTAGGGCAATTATGGGAACGTCCTAGATTTGGCATCCCTTCCAGAGTAAGCAACTTGAAAGGAAGATGGATGGAGACAACTCATCTTTGTGTCAACTGTGAATTTCTCTCTATTTGTGCTGCGAATGCTGAAACTAAATTTAAACATTGCTTGGTGTGAGGGCCTTCCAGAGGCCACGTTCTCATGAAACACTCAGCGTCCCACTCACTCTCTATTGTTAGATATTGTGAACGATTTACAACACTCTTAGTAAAACCCAGACCTTGACCAGAAAAAGCCAGGACCTCCCCAACTACTGAAAAGTATAAATTAATTAATAACACAGACTCCCTCTCCTCAAACCAGCTCTGACTTGCTATATACCACTTAAGCTTCATTTCTGATTTAATAGAGCTCTGGTCTCAACTACATGGAGAAGCAAACAATTGTTTGCTTCCATGTAAATGTATTGAAAAGTTCAGATATTTTAGTATCTCTCAAAGTACCAGCAAAGAATATATGCATACATATACGTGTGTGTGTGTGTGTGTGTGTGTGTGTGTGTGTGTGTGGCTTCCCTGGTGGCTCGGATGGTAAAGAATCTCCCTGCAATGCAGGAGACCCCGGGTTCAATCCCTCAGTCAGGAAGATCCCCTGCAGAAGGGAATGGCAACCCCCTCCAGTATTCTTGCCTGGAGAATTCCACAGACAGGAGCCTGGCAGGCTACAGTCCATGGGGACACAGAGAGTTGGACACGACTGAGCGACTAACACTTCCACATATATGTATTATATGTATTTTTATGTTTTTTAAGGACCAATTGTAGTTCTTAGGCCTTTTTTCCTAAAATTGAGTATCAAGTTAGTTCCCCATTTTTGACACTCTTTTTTATTTATTCAGCTCCAAATTATGACCTGTTACTGGAAGCTCAATCTACCTGGATAAGCAGACACAGATTCTACCTGCTGCACTGGGCACTGATGGGATATTAACTCATAAGTGTGTACCTTTAAAATAGGAATTTAAAAAGTCTGCGCATGGGCAATGAACAAACTAGGGAAAACATTTAAATCCCAAACTGGTTTATTTCTGCTTTTATGGTTCATCATAATTGCACATTTTAAGGAATACAAATTAACATTAAAAAGGAAAAGGTTAATAAATATCTTAAGCAAAAAGAAGATAAATATGCTACAAAGCATATCCTGCAGTTCCAAGTTGAATATGATTGTGTGTATATGTGTTGTTTGTGCCAGTAGCCTAATTAGTAAGACTTTAATTACAGATAAAACTATCCCCTTCAGTTCAGACCTCCACTTTATTCTCACTATTACACTTCCTGATTTATTCTGCTTTTTAAAGTAAAATAAAATAAGAATTTCATTGTGGGGACTAACATCAGCAAGATGGCAAACTAGGAGGTCCGAAAGCTTGTTTCCCCAACAAAACAACTACAAACAGTAAAAAAATAGCTCTGAATTACAACAAAAAATTATGACCATACAGAAAAGTGTAGGAAGCATTTTATTTGCATTATCCACCCATCCCAGTCCAGAGTAGCTCAGTGCAAAGAGGGACCCCACCTTGGAGGATATCACCTCAGAGGAAAAGGAAAGCAGGAGATTCCCTGCAAACCTCCCCTCCCCAGTGTTGTGGACGTTTGCAGCGTTTGCTACCAAGCACCCCCACAGTCTTTACCAACAAAGAACCCAGTCATCGAGCTGCATGGAGTCCCCACTGCTGCGTTTTCTTATTGGGGCTGGAGCTGTCTCTGCAGTGAGACCTGCTCCCCTGTGCCTCACTCTCTGGCATCACGATGCCCTAGCATCTCACCACTGATGGGAGTGAAGCTACTGCTGCTCTGTGTACCCTGCTTCCAGGGTGCTGCAGCTACTGTCAGGGGGGCCCAGACGCTGCTTTCTGTTCCACTCCTGGGGCCTAAGTCATGGCATTGGGCTACACTGATACAGCTCTGCGTTCTACCCTTTGGGCCCTGAGTCACGGCTTTGACCCGGCACTGCTGAGGCTACGCTGCTCGGCTCTGTACCCTGTGCCCTGGAGCCAGGGGCAGGACTCTGACCCCCCATCCCCAGGGTGTGCGGTTGCTGCACCCTGGCACCCCACAGTATGTGCCACTACTGTATCTCCCCATCCTGGGGCCACGAGTCACTGTGGTGAGTCCCGAGGACTCAGACCCTGGCTGCATGGAAGGTGTGCACGTGCCTACACCTCAGGCACTGGGGTCAGCATCACTGCGCGTGCACTGGTGCACCAGGACCAAGGTACTTCCCCATGTGCCTGATTCCAAACCCCAGCGCCACTGCCACCGAGTGCCAGTGTGCTAAATCTGGCACCAAAAAGGACCCCTTGGGCTAGAAATTCCTTCCACAGGCAAAAAAGGAAGACCCCCAGCAGCCTTTGCCATTGAAGACCCCAACAGCTGTAGATTCCACTGCCACTGGCAGGACCTCTGTGGTCTGGGCCACTGCAGATCTCTACAGTCTTTGCCAAAGTTGACCTCAGCTGCTGATGGAGCTGCCTAGAGACTATGCCACTGTGCTTTCCCCAGAATCAGAGCTGCTGAACTCCATCCAGCCAGAGATCTCAAGGACACTTTCAGGTGAAAATCCTTCTCTACCAGAGTCAGTCTGAAAAGGAGGAAAGAGATGACTGCTCCCTCAAATGTGCGAATATCAATGCAAAGCTACTAGAAACAGGAAAAAGCAAGGAAACATACCACCACCAAAGGAACTCAGTAATTTTCCTGTGACTAAGGCCAAAGAAATAGGTATCTGTGAGTTACTTGAAAAAGAATTCAAAATGATCATCTTGAGAAAGCATAGTAAGATTTAAGTTGTCTGTCAGAAAGCTAACAAACTGAGTAGTCTGAGTTCAACTCAGTGAACTCAAGAAAACAATGCATGAACAAAATGAGAAGTTCAATAAAGAGACAGAAATCATAAAAAAGAGTGAGACAAAAATTTTGGAGCTGAAGGATGAAAAATGCAAGAGAGAGCTTCAAAAACAGACTCAATCAAACAGAAGAAAGAATGTGCCAACTTGAAGAGAGTTTTTTTTTTTTTTTTAATTATCCATTAAGAGGAGAAAAGAAATAAGAATGAAAAAAGGGTGATAAAAGTCTGTATAAATTAGGGGATATCATTTAAGCGAAACAATATAGTCAACTCTCATATGTTAGTCACAAAACAAGGTTTAACAAACTTAAAAACACTGAAATCCTATGAAGCATATTTCCCAAACACAATGAAACTAGATATCAATGATAGGAAGAAAGCTAGAAAATTCACAAATATGTAGAAATTTAAAAAACCCACCCACATGGATAAGCAATGGGTCAACAAAAAAGTCAAAAGGGAAATACAAAAATTTCAAGACAAACAACAAAAAAAGCCCTACAATATACCAAAACTTATGGGATGCAGCAGAAGCAGTTCTAAGAGGCAAGTTTATAGTGAAAAATGGCTACATTAAGACAAAAGGAAGATTTTAAATAAACCTAGCCTTATATGTTATATAACCTTATATGTTTCAATTATCCCTCAATAAAGCTGGAAAAAAATGGGAGGGGGGAATCTCATTAGAGCAGGTCTCAAATTCACTCTTAAATACTTCATTTTTCAAAGGTCTAAGACAGAAGATTTTTGTTCTATTATGTGAATTCTTATAAATTTGCAGAATTTGATTTTAGCAACTCTTTATTGAGTTCCAACTCTGTGTTATCCACTTTGTGCTTGTGGTACAAAGGACTCGAAGATAAGTAAGACAGCTCCTGCAGTCAGCAAAGCTTCCAACTGAACGTTACTGGTTTAACCACCACAAGTAAAGGCATCGAGAGGTCATTCTCAAGAGTGGGGAAAAAAATAAGGCAGGTTTTTTGTTTGCTCTTCTACTTTTAATCACAATATTTAACTTCAAATAAAAGGCATGAGATTTGTATAGTTCTTAAAGCGGGGGAGGGGGCAAATATTAAAAAAATTACTATACTTTTTAAAACTGGCTTATGAAGTATTCAATACTTTCATGTCCATATCTAATTTAGCATTACCACAACGATGAAAAAGAAAGGTCTTATTATTCTCCTTTTTATTTTTTTAAAAATTAATTAATTAATTAATTAATTTATTTTTTCAGTGGGTTTTGTCATACATTGACATGAATCAGCAATAGATTTATACGTATTCCCCATCCCGATCCCCCCTCCCACCTCCCTCTCCACCCAATTCCTCTGGGTCTTCCCAGTGCGCCAGGCCCGAGCACTTGTCTCATGCATCCCACCTGGGCTGGTGACCTGTTTCACCATAGATAATATACATGCTGTTCTTTTGCAACATCCCACCCTCACCTTCTCCCACAGAGTTCAAAAGTCTGTTCTGTACTTCTGTGTCTCTTTTTCTGTTTTGCATAAAGGGTTGTTGTTACCTATTCTCCTTTTTAAAGTGATATGTCTAGTGAGAGGTCAGTAAATTTAGGATTCAAAACCAAGAGCTGTATTCTTTTCATTATACCATTGTCTTACACTAAATAAAAGAAAACAACCACCCCCCCCCAATCTAGCTTAATTTATTCCATCTAGATTACTGTAGACATATCTATTCTCCTAGTCCTAACAAACTCAAGTCTTGCTAAAGGTCACTTAAATTAAAACTGTACTTCAAAGATTTAAGCCAGATTAGCTTGGCACAATCCTTGGAGTGCAGAGATGGGACCTGAATCTAAATCATCTTCAGTTTTGGAGGCACTCTCAACTAGTGCTTATTTTCCAGACTAATTTAAAGGTTAATATATAATAATAATAATAAAAACACTGTGCTTCCAAATAACTTGGGGGAGCTTTACAAAAATAACAGATACTCTGGCTTCACTTCTTTAAAGTCTATTGGTCTAAGTGGAGCTTGGGTTTGGAATGGTTTAAAAGCAATCCAGGGACTTTCCTGGTGGTCCAGTGGTTAGGAATCCACCTGGCGATGCAGGGGAACGTGGGTTCAACCCCTGGTCGAGGAACAAAGATCCCACATGCCCTGGTGCAACTAAGGCCACAGGCCGCAACAACGGAGCTTGCACCCCAAAACAAAGGATCCCACATGCGGGAAGGCCCGAGGCAGCCAAGTAAATAATACATTTTGAAAAAGAAAAAGAAAGCAATCCCCGGGACCTGGATGCACAACGAGGGCTAAGAACGACGGTGGGGTAGGTACACCATGAACTCCAAAGCGGTTTTGTCAACAAATAGAGAACTCTCTCAGTCTGTCACGATTACACATTAAACAGTATTTCATAATGGGAATCCTAATCTTAGCATTTAATACAGAAGAAATAGAAACTAAGGTCTTCACCTGCTACATTTAAAATGGATAACCAACGTGGACCTACTGTAGAACACAGGGAACTCCGCTCAGTGTTTTGTGGCAGCCTGGACGGGAGGGGGGTTTGGGGGAGGATGGATCAAGTGTGCTTATGGCTGAGTCCCTTCATTGTTCACCTGAAACTATCACAACCTTGTTTGTTAATCTATTATACCGCAATACAAAATAAAAACTTAAAAAAACTGAGGTTTTCAGACGTGCCTCTTATGAAGATAGCAGACGGGCTACCTGCGGCTCGCTCACTTCTGATTGTGGGCCGCGTGCAGACCAGTCACTGTTCTTCTCCTTCCCAGAAGCTGGGATGTTGCTATGAGGGAGCGCAGCCCTGCAGCCCGCCACACCACGTTTAATTCCCTAATGGCAGAGGGATTTGGAAAGTAAGCCTATTAAACCACGTTGAACAAATCTTTTGCTTACATCTAAAAATCAAGGAACAATAAAACTTTGGAATTGGAAAGTATCTTTGAGAACTCCTCTAGTCCAATTCCTAATCTAACAGATGAAAAGACTACTGCCCAGAGAGAGACACACAGATCTGTGGTCATGTGGGAGAGAACCTAGGATGGTTCTCATTCTGCCCAAAGCTGCATGTTCAGCTTCTCTGACCTTAATGGGGAAAACAGATGTCGGGGGAAAAATTGTTTTTCCAGATAAAGAATCCTTGGGAGCAGAACAAAACTGAAGGGGATGGAGGGAGGGAAGGACTTCATTGTCCAAAACAGGACAGCCAAGTAGTTAGAACAAGACACGCCATGATGAGCTTTTAGTTCTATGCCTGCCTCTTCGGCTATCTGATTAGCTCTCCCTTGGAAAATCACTTAATATCCCCGAGTGCCCCCAATAATAGTTTTGATAAATACATGAACTCTCAAAATAATTAAGATCAACCTGACTGAAAGGTTCTGTGGCAAAAGCACGCACCTTTAGAACCTCCACGGGAATGACGCACCATTTATTTGCGCTCAAGTCTTTCTAATAAGTCTGTGCTCAGTGTCTGGTTTAGGGTCAAGCCCTGGTGGCTCAGACGGTAAAGTGTCTGCCTGCAATGTGGGAGACCTGGGTTCAATCCCTGGGTTGGGAAGACCCCCTGGAGAAGGGAATGGCAACCCACTCCAGTACTCTTGCCTGGAAAATTCCATGGACTGAGGAGCCTGGTAGGCTACAGTCCCATGGGGTTGCAAAGAGTCGGACACAACTGAGCGACTTCACTTTCACTTTCATACAATGTGGCCTGCCTGGGTCGGTTTCGAGTTGGCCAATTTGGGCTAAATCCAGGAGAGAAAGGACAATAAAAAGATTGGAGCCTACATTCACCCTTTCCCAAACTACTGTTAACTCCCAATTAACTAAATGTAGGGTAGACTCTGCATTTTGGATGATTTGCGGGCCACAGGAGCCGCCCTGGTTACCAAGGGCCTGGTGGTTTCTCAAGAGCTCTCTTCTGCTCCATGGGGATGCAGAGGGTACCAAGGGCAGAGGTTCTACTGGCTTGGCTTGGCTGGAGGATGTGGTGGGGGAGGCAGTGGGGTGAACTGAAAGCAACAGACTTTCCCCACATGCATGCTAAGTTGCTTCAAGTCGTGTCCGATTTTCTGTGATTCTATGAACTGTAGTCCACCAGGCTCCTCTGCCCATGGGATTCTCCAGGCAAGGATATTGGAGTGGGTTGCCATTTCCTCCTCCAGGGGCTCTTCCCCACCCAGGGATCGAATCTGCATCTCCTGTGGCTCTTGCATTACAGGTAGATTCTTTACCACTCAGCCACTGGGGAAGCCCACAGGCTTTCCCTAGTCTTTACTAATGAAGTTAATCTAAGTGTTCCATTTATTGGAATATTCAGTTGAGTGGGGGATGGGAAGGTATTTTCATCTCTGAATTTCAGGTATAAAAATGCTGTTTCACAAGATAGCTACATTAGCCCACCTCACTCCCAAGTTACTGTCAAAACCAACCATGCTTTTATCTCCCTTTTTCTAGCTCTCTTCTGGCAGCAACACTGGAGGCTACACCAAGTTGTTTCAGATTCCACGGCCCCCATCAGCCCCAATTCAGCCCTGCCCTCTGTGGGGTTACTGGATTCAGAGTCCAAGCTCCCTCCCAGCTCCTTCATTTGCTGAAGGAGGTGACTCTGCCCTGCAAGGCATCTTGGTTTGCTTTAATACTATAAATCTTTGAACCCCTGGAGCTTCATATCAAAGCTATGTAATAGCTCTTTAAAAGATAAAATATGCCCCCTTTTCTTGCTGCCCTTGTGTCTGCGTGTGGGCAAGAGATTTAATTACAATGAATAAAACTGAATGGTGGTCTGAGACTCTTAAAATCAAAGTGGGGATCATGGCTGAATTTCATTAGCAAACATAAATACAAATAGGCACATCTTGTTTGTACCAATGCCATGTGACTTTCTCCCTTTTGATAATTTCATTCTAACTCTGATAAATTTCAGAGAATCTAAATTGAACCATATGATGTATAGCACTGTAATATGCAAAGCTCTTCATTAAACATTTTCCTTTTTTGAGTACTTCCCCATGTTATAAATATCCTGTGAAAATCATGGAGGGCAGTTTGTCAGACAGCAGAGCCTTGATTTAAGACAGTGGAGGGAGCCCTGCCCTCTAAATAAGAGGTCTTCTCTGGCTGGCACAATGGGAAAAAGACATAGCATTAACTCCCATTCTATTCCAAGTAACTGTGAGCCTATAAATCTTATGGAACGTGTCATTTTATGCATGTTTTTCTCTAAGTCTGTATCATATTCTTCTTAAAAGTTATTTCAGCATTCTGGATATAAACATCTCTCAATTAAAATTAATTATTAAAAATTACCATTTCTAATTGCCCAAGTCATCTCAATCAAATTATATGAGAGATGTGTTAATTTCTTTGCTGTCATTGAGCAAAGTAATTACATGGTTGATGCAAACAGCACTGTATTTTAGAGAAAAGCTTTGTGAATGTTATTTTTAGCAACTTTATATGAGTCTAAATAGAAGTGCACCATTTCTATGCTTAAACTATTCTTTCCATGATATTGTATGTGCTTAAATACATTTATGTTAGTAATAATTTAATGGCAATAATATTAAGCTTTTTTTCCTTCCACCTAAATTATAAACAATTAAAACAAATTTCCAAACTATTCCAAGCTGCAGACACATGTTATGTATACTGCTGCTGCTGCTAAGTCGTCTCAGTCGTGTCCAACTCTGTGCGACCCCATAGACAGAAGCCCACCAGGCTCCCCCGTTCCTGGGATTCTCCAGGCAAGAACACTGGAGTGGGTTGCCATTTCCTTCTCCAGTGTATGAAAGTGAAAAGTGAAAGGGAAGTCGCTCAGTTGTGTCCGACTCGTAGCGACCCCATGGACTGCAGCCTACCAGGCTCCTCCGTCCAAGGGATTTTCCAGGCAAGAGTACTGGAGTGGGGTGCCATTGCCTTCTCTGATGTTATGTATAAACATTGCCAAATTGGCAGAAGTTAGTCATCAAAATTCCCATGGCAGGCAGGGCGGGGGAGAGAGGTGCTCAGTATAACAACAGTTAATTCTTGTTTTTCTTGTTTGATTCAAAGCTCTCCAGAAGGCAGGAAGTTGCTATTTTATTTGTTTCTGTATATCCAGGGTACAATTCAATGCACAACATATATGTAGGTGCTCAACAGACAATCACCTAATGAATGAATGCATTTGATTTGCAAATAGCTTAGTTTTCTCTGAACAATGAGAAATGCTAACATGTATTCACCATAATAGCAGGGGCTGAGATATTGTCAGCTCCAAAAAAATTAGGTTTAGACTAAATGCTTATCATTTCACCAGATAATCGTCAGCAGCAATTAGTAGGAAAAATAAATTAGTGACCTTGATAATTCAGTCATAAGCAATGCTACACAGAATTACTCTGATGTTAGTTCTCAGTTCCCACTGGGAACATTTCTGGGCTTCTCATTACTGTTATCTGCCAGCAGTAAAAACTTTTGCATCAATGGAGCCAACTGCCTTGTGTGCCAGAAAAATAGAATCCAAGTCATCTAAAACAACACTGTTGAATTGTTTTGTTGCATCTAAACATTTTAAGTTCCAACATTCTATTACTACAAAGCTTACAGTAGTATAAAATAATGTTTTAGCAGTCTTGGCTGGGTGACAATGTTACTCAATTGTATTTTTCATTTTCAAACTTGTCAACAATGATATAATAAAAATTAAAAGAAAACACTGCCTCAGTGGCCTTTGCTATGTCAAAAAATACAACATGAGGAATAAGTACATGAATAGCAACAGCTGTTTACCAATGGTCAAGACACCGATTTAGAACAGTAAACAATTATAATTAAAGTTCTCAAGAATTTTTAGAAGAGAATGAATAATAAAACTACAACATAGAACTATCAGGACACAGTCATTAACAATGAAAATCACTGTGGTGGCCACCTGAGAAGGTATATTTTTGTAGGAACCTATCGTCATTCATTCATTTAATAACATAGGTTGCAAGATGCAGCGTATACAGCAGTGATCATAGAAGTGGCTCCTGCTCTTCACGTTGAACAGTCTAATGGGGCGGACATACTGAATGAAAAATGACAAAGGTAATGGGAATTACAAAATGAGAATAGTATAATGGGGACCATAAAAGAGGACAGTACAGGTGGGTGGTGATCAACAATGTTTCTTGAAGGACAAGCTGGGGATGAGTGGTGAAAAGGGCAGCAGGACAGAAAAATGTTCTAGGTGAAGACCCAGAGGAGAGAGAGCCTGACTTATTTCCAAATGCCAGTCTATAGGCTATGCTTGTCACAATAAATATTAGATCCAAGACACCAACCCACACCATTTACCACTGAAGGGTTTATCAAAATTCAGGTAAGAAATGCTCATGTTATATAAATGTTCAACCAATTCTTTTGAATCACTGCTTTAGAGCCTGATATAAACTCTACACCAAACTGGAAGGATTGGACGACTTCTGGTTTCTGATCCAGCATGGAAGAAGTCTGGAAGTTGCCACTCTGTCCTTGTTTATTCAAGTGAAAGTTGAACAAAGTGAAAAATGAAGAACTCTTAGATCCAAAGGAGAAGTGAAGTCACAGGGCAAGCAGACACACAGACTCTTTGCCTGCCCTTAAAACAGACAAAGAGTCACAAATTAATGGAGCAGAGATCTACAAGCAAAAACCTCTGTGGGGAACCAGTGCTGGGGTAGGGGAAACTGAACTGTAACTGACAAACTGCTGGAAGCTCAGCGTGGACAAACCTGGGAGCTGAAACTCCAGGGGGACTCAGACCTGGCCGGGGGTGGGGGTGGGGGTGGCGGGCGGCTGGGGGATGGGGAAGGGAACCACACTTCTGTGAGTTTTAGCTCCTGGAGCTCAACTAGGTTCTCACAGTGATGATCACAGAAAAACCGCTTCATGCTTCCGGCAGGGAGAGGGGTAAAAACATTTTGAAATACACCAAAGCATTATGTTCTTCTTAGTAAGGTCTAAGTACAAGAGAAATAATTTAATCAGAAGTTTTTTAAGAGTCTAACTGACCTGGGCAAAGGGAAATACCCAACTTCAGTCCCCCGCAGTCATTCTGTCTAACAGTTTGGTGGGTGTGTTTTAGGACACCGAAAAGCATTCGTGAAGTTCAGAGTCGAGAGGCACAGGCTCACTGTAAGACTACGACCTACTCACAGCTGTAGAGAATGTCCCCCTCCGTCCACAGTTTACCATCACAATAATAAAGGCCTATTTTCACAGCGGTTCCTTTAACCCAGTACATCATGTCTGGCTACTAAGACAAAATTACAAGGTATAATAAAAGGCAAAAAAACAGTTTGAAGAACACGGCAAGCATCAGAACCAGACCCATTTATGACTGGCATGTCGGAATTAACAGACTGGGAATTTATAACAACTATGAATGAGGCGGTTGGATGGCATCACTGACTCAGTGGGCATAAATCTGAGCAAACTTCAGGAGACAGTGAAGGACAGGGAAGCCTAGTGTGCTGCAGTCCATGGGGTTGCAAAGAGTTGGACATGACTCTTAGCAACTGAACAACAGCAACAATGATTAGGATGCTAAAGGCTCTAATGGATAAGGTGGACAGCACTTAAGAACAGAAGGGCAATGCAAGCAAAGGGATGGAAATTTTAAGAAAAAGTAAAAAAGAAATGCTAGATATAAAAACTCCATTGTAACAGAAATGAAGAATGCCTCTGATGGGTTGATTAGGAGACTGAATAAGACTGAGTAAATAAGCTCTGAATTTGAGGATAGTATACTAGAAACCTCCAAAACTGAGAAAGCAAAGAGTGAAAAAAACCAGAAAACACAGAATAAAATATCCAAAAACTATGAGACAGCTACAAATGGTATAACATATGCACAGCAGGAATATTAGAAGAAGGAAAAAAAGAACAGAAGAAATATTTTTTAAAATGATGACCTAGATTTTTCCCAAATTAATGTTAGACATCAGACCATAGACCTGGGGAGCTCAGGGAACACCAAGAAGATAAATAAAGGAGAAATAAAGATCTTCTCACACAAACGAAATCTGATGGGATTACTTTCTAGTAGTTCCTTGCTTATAGGAAAATGTTAAGAGGAAGTTTCTAGATACAGTTCAGAAACTTGGGTATAAAGAAAGAAAGAACAGTGGAGAAGGAGTAAGTAAATCGGTGCAGTCACTATGGAGAACAGTATGGGGGTTCCTTAAAAACTAAAAACAGTTACCATGTGATCTAGCAATCCTACTCCAGGGCATACATCCAGCAAAGAGGAAAACTCTATGTGATCTAGCAGTCCTACTCCAGGGCATACATCCGGAAAAGAGGAAAACTCTATGTGATCTAGCAGTCCTACTCCAGGGCATACATCCGGAAAAGAGGAAAACTCTATGTGATCTAGCAGTCCTACTCCAGGGCATACATCCGGAAAAGAGGAAAACTCTAACTGGAAAAGATACACGCAGCCCAATGTTCACAGCAGCGTTATTCACAGCAAACAAGACAAGGAAGCAACCTAAATGTCCAGCAACAGATGAACAGATAAAAAAGACGTGTGTGTGTGTGTGTGTGTGTGTATACACACACAATGGAATACTACTCAGGCATAAAAAGAATGAAATAATGCCATTTGCAGCAATATGGATGAACCTAGAGATTATCATACTATGTGAAATAAACCAAAGACAAATATCATATATCACTTCTATGTAGAATCTAAAGAAATGATACAAATGAACTTATTTACAAAGCAGAAATGGACTCACAGGCATGGGAAACAAACATGGTTACCAAAGGAGAAAGTGGGGTGGGTTCAACTAGGAATTACAGAGTAGTGGATACAGCACTATATTAAGGTCAACAGTAAGAATCCACTGTATAGCACAGGGAAATATATTCAAATACCTTAACCTATAGTGGAAAAGCATCTGAAAAAGAATATAACTGAATCACTATGTTGTACACTTGAAAACACTGTAAATCAACTATATATCAAAAAATATAAAAAAAACTTGAACTGCTGTGTACTGACTTGACAATGACAGGCATGCCTTCTCCACGCCTTTGTGTCTCCTTCCCTACTTAAGTGTGTGAGGCACTATGAACATACTTTTGTACATATTAATTACCATATTTTCTATAATGGAGTTGTGTTAGTGGAATTTGCCACAGACATTTACAGTCTACCTCAGCCATTAAAAAAAAATTACCTTCAAGTATCATAAATAACCAAAGTGTGTTCTCTAGTGTGAAAGATTAATTTGAAGAGAGCTAGCATATTAAATGATTAAATCTCCTGAGGTATGGAATCATTCCAAGTCAGATATATAATTTCTATAGCAGTGACAGTGCTCATGTTATTTGGCGTTATTCTAATAAACCCTAAAAGGTAAGCTATTTGGGGATTCCCAGGTGGCACTAGTGGTAAAGAACCTGCCTGCCAATGCAGGGGACATAAGAGATGCATGTTCGATTCCTGGGTCAGGAATATCCCCTGGAGGAGAAGATGGCAACCCACTCCAGTGTTCTTGCCTGGAAAATTCCAAGGATGGAGTAGCCTGGCAGGCTATTTGGGTCATAGTAACTAGAATACTGCGCTGGCCCAGATGAGTCCTATTCCACCGTTGTTCGACTCTGCTGTTTACTGGTCATATTGTTAAAAATACTGAGAAGGTTTAGGTTTAGCACATTAAAAAAATGTTCTTAATTTCACTTTAAACAGTTATTACCATAAAAATACTTTATCAGAGAACATTTTGTCTTATTTGTTTTATTAGTTATTTATTAATAAAACATATTTGTTTTACTAGTCACCAGACAAATTAAAAAACAGGCCTTCAGAAGGCCTGTGAAAAATTTAGCACCAATCCTGGACCAGGGAATGAAGACATTAGTTGAGATTCTTGTTGGCGAAAGTTGAGATCAGAGACATCCTTCCAAAAGACTATGGCTGTCATTATTTCAAGAACTCTTAACCACGATTTCTTTAGGAAAGGCTGAATGAATTCTACCTTTATGTATTCTATTCGTCGAGCACTCCAATGGAATGTAAGCAGGCATTCTATAAAGTAAAGCCTCGGGATACATAATCTTTACATTGAAATTAATTCAATGAATCATTTCAACCAGGATTTAGGAGAAGGAAGGGAAAGCCCTTTTGCACAAGAGTTTTTGTCTCTCCGTCTAGTCCACGTGATGGTATCCGCGACCGAGTGGGCAGGCCCCACCATTCCCAGGGTCCACTGGCCCCCAGTGTGTGCGGCTGGCCTCTTCTTGTTCCCCATAGCCGTGGGAGGTGAGGGGAGGTAAGCTAATGCATGAATAGCTGCCAGGAGAAAAGATGGGAGGGAAAAAAAGCTAAAGAAATATAGTGTTTCAATCAAAGTCTGAAATTTGTAGAAGTGGTTTTGGTCTCCATATAGTAAAAATATTTACCCAAGACGCTCCTACTCGGGTGCGAACATCCTACTTCTAGTGGGATTTTGCTTGGCAAAGGGCTGTGAAAGAGTGGAAGCTAATACAGAACATGTCTATAAACAAATTTATTTAGTTAGTACAGACTGACACATTCGCTAGAGGATTTCAGCAATTACATGTGTAAAACTATTTCCTACAGTGGTTTCCTTTTGTGATTTTGCTAATTTATTCAATCTAGGCCATTTTCACGCACTGACTGTTATAAGCCATTTAGCCACACAGGCCGAAATGAACATGTGGAGACTATGCCTTCTTTCCAATTCTTCATGTAAACATAATTATATGGTTATAATAAAGAGTCAAACTTATAATGAAAAAAAAAAGTCAAGCAAGGTTGTAATACCTTAAAACATAATGTTGTAATCTAACTTTGGAGAAGAGAGACTTGGAAATTTTGGCTATGGTAATATATATGAAAGTGTTTGGTAAAATGTGAAGCCTTATGTAAGGGTAAGGGTGTTTGCATTTATATTCAACATGTATTATTATTCCAGTTATAGCTGTCAGTTCAGTTCAGTTCAGTCGCTCAGTCATGTCCGACTCTGCAACCCCATGAACTGCAGCACGCCAGGCCTCCCTGTCCATTACCAACTCCCGGAGTTTACTCAATCTCAATGGCAACCCACTCCAGTATTCTTGCCTAAAGAATCCTGTGGACAAAGGAGCCTGGTGGGCTGCTGTCCATAGGGTGGCACAGAGTCGGACACAACTGAAACGACTTAGCATGCATGCATGCATTGGAGAAGGAAATGGCAACCCACTCCAGTATTCTTGCCTGGAGAATCCCAGGGACAGAGGAGCCTGATGGGCTGCTGTCTATGGGGTCGCACAGAGTTGGACGTGACTGAAGCGACTTAGCAGCAGCAGTAGCAGCATGTCCATTGAGTCAGTGATGCCATCCAACCATCTCATCCTCTATCATATTCTTCTCCCACCTTCAATCTTTCCCAGCATTAGGGTCTTTTCAAATGATTCAGTTCTTTACATCAGGTGGCCAAAGTATTGGAGTTTCAGCTTCAGCATCAGTCCTTCCAATGAAGATTCAGGACTGATTTCCTTTAGGATGGACTGGTAGGATCTCCTTGCAGTCCAAGGGACTCTCAAGAGTCTTCTCTAATACCACAGTTGAAAAGCATCAATTCTTTGGTGCTCAGTTTTCTTTATAGTCCAACTCTCATAATCACACATGACTACTGGAAAAGCCACAGCTTTGACTAGATGGACCTAATTGTTGGCAAAGTAAAAATAGGACACTGAAAGATGAACTCCCCAGGTTGGTAGGTACCCAACATGGTACTGGAGATCAGTGGAGAAATAACTCCAGAAAGAATGAAGAGACGGAGCCAAAGCAAAAACAACACCCAGTTGTGGGTGTGACTGGTGATAAAAGCAAAGTCCAGTGCTGTAAACAGCAATACTGCACAGGAACCTGGAATGTTAGGTCCATGAATCAAGGCAGATTGGAAGTGGTTAAACAGGAGATGGCAAGAGTGAACGTTGACATTTTAGAAATCAGCGAACTAAAATGGACTGGAATGGGTGAATTTAACTCAGATGACCATTATATCTACTACTGTGGGCAAGAATTCCTTAGAAGAAATAGAGTAGCCATCATAGTCAACAAGAATCCAAAATGCAGTACTTGGATGCAATCTCAAAAATGACAGAATGATCTCTGTTCGTTTCCAAGGCAAATCATTCAATATCATGGTAATCGAAGTCTACGCCCTGACCAGTAATGCTGAAGAAGTGGAAGTTCAATGGTTCTATGAAGACCTACAAGACCTTCTAGAACTAATACACAAAAAAGATGTCCTTTTCATTATAGGGGACTGGAATGCAAAAGTAGGAAGTCAAGAAACACCTGGAGTAAGAGGCAAATTTGGCCTTGGAGTACAGAATGGGGCCGGGCAAAGGCTAACAGGATTTTGCCAAGAGAATGCACTGGTCATAGCAAACACCCTCTTCCAACAACACAAGAGAAGACTCTACACATGGACATCACCAGATGGTCAATACCGAAATCAGACTGATAAATGGAGAAGCTCTATACAGTCAGGAAAACAAGACCAGGAGCTGACTGTGGCTCAGATCATGAACTCCTTACTGCCAAATTCAGACTAAAATTGAACAAAGTAGGGAAAACCAGTAGACCATTCAGGTATGACCTAAATCAAGTCCCTTATGATTATACAGTGGAAGTGAGAGACAGATTCAAGGGATCAGATCCTACACAGTGCCTGAAGAACTATGGACAGAGGTTTGTGACATTGTACAGGAGACCATCCCCAAGAAAAAGTTATAGCTAAAACAACATGAAATCATATGCTTGGAGAATTTTAACTTTTAACAGATGTATGTTCATTGAAATGCATATTTTCAACTCTAGAAGCACTTGGATTATAATTCTCTAATTATACATATTTCTATTTGAGAATGCTAATTTAATTCATTATATTAATAACTCCTACCTTTCCAACTGTGTTTTGGTCATTATTACTGTAGATCCCATAGTGTCTCATATTTAGAAGCTCAATAAGTATTTGGTAAATAAGTAAACCCCATGTAAACTTGGGTGGTCCTCATGTAAAGAAAACCAATACTGATGGACACTTATGAATCAATTTATTTCACACTAATTATTTTACAGATTGATAATTTTTATTTCTCACATATATTTTATAATATATTTGTGATTAATTTTTAAAAAAGGCAGAGTAAATTTTCTAAAATAAAGGGAGGATACCATGTGAAGACAGAAGCGGAGACTGGAGACATCTACAAACCAAAGAACACCAAGGATTACTGGTCATCACACAAAGCTAGGAGACACCGGGAACAGACTCACCCTCCTGAAGGAACCTGCCCTGCTGACCCCTTGATTCCAGACTTCTAGCCTGGAGAAGTGGGAGAAGACACATGTCTCTTGTTTCAAGCCACCCAGTTAGTGGTACTTTGTTAACAGCAGTCTTAAAAAACTAAGGCAACTCTTACACTAACTATTTACTTTTATCGATCTGTATGGTTTTAATCAAACGGCCTGGAAACTAAAGTCATTGCTGAAATCTTTAAAAACCTGTCAGTCTAGTTAGTAGGAACAGCTGCTTTTGTGGAAAAACCCCCACTACTTTTGTGGCCTGAGTGGGTCAAATGAGAGGAGCTCTGCTTCTACCTGGACAGAATTTTTCCCTCTGGTTTTCACAGCAGGTATGGAGTGGAAGTGCTGTAGTCGCTTGCAACAAAGTATACTCTTAAGCAAGGCTTTCCTAAATGATAGATCTAGGGCAGAAAGAACCTCAAGTGATATTTTTCAAGAGAGTGGCATTTTCACCTCAAACACTGCATAAAAGTATAAGATGAGAGAATATTAAGGTACTGGCCCTCAAAGGAAAAAGTTGAGATATTTTTAAAGTGAAGTTCCTGATAATGGCCATCACACCACAGTCCTTTGCTTCAAGGCTAACCTAATAACTGAGATCAAGTTACTTTATTTTTGGCCTACTGAAGCCTAGGATCAGTAATTCTCATCTTTACAATGTGTAAGGGAATACTAAAAACATATATTATGGTGAAAAAATTTGTGTATGGGGAGATATTTGAAAAAATTTAAAACACATATGGAAATTATATTTCTGGTAGTCCCTGACTGAGAAAATAGGTACTGATCAAAATCCTGCAGTGATGGGTTTAGATGAACGTCATTTACCACAGCAGTACCTACAACAGTTGAAAACACATTAAGACATATCAGTTATCCTTTCTATAGACAGAGCTTACGTGTCTGTGGGTCTGGGGATGTGCCATTCTAACTATAAGGCTCTTGGGGAAGGCAGGTTCACAGGTTTGAAAATGCCTCCCCCACTCCCTCCCCCAAAGAGGGGAGGATGAACTGAGAGTGGCGTTGATATTTACTACCACACGTAAAACAGAGAGCCCGTGGGAAGCTGTGTAGCTCAGGGGGCTCAGCTCTCAGTGCTCTGTGACGACCAAGAGGGCTGGGAGGGAGACTTACATACATATAGGGGCTATGTGTATACTTATGATAAACGTTGTTATGCAGCAGAAACCAATGCACACTGTAACGCAATATCCTCCAATTAAAAACAAATAAAAAAAATGCCCCCTAGCTTCTATCTGTTTATTCATTAGCTCACAAGTATTTATTGAGGGCCTATGATGGCTCAAGTAGTTACTGTTCTATGTGCTGGAGGCTCCTCATGAAGATACTAACTCTGACTTTCTTGTGGGTAAGACAGTCAATAAGTAAATAAATACATAAACGTAATGACAGTCATGTTAAGTACTATGAGAACAAATAAGGTAGGGTGGGGGGACAGACAGCAATGGCGTGGGAGCAACGTCACCGTATCTTTAATCTGGTGACATTCAGAGGCCTGAACGAAGTAAAGGAGGGAAGCCGCGCAGACACCAAAGTTGGACAGCTTATGGATTGCAGCAGCAGTGAGGGGTCGGGCAGAGCTGAAATCGTATTTAGAAGGGAAACCCCTGTAAGACAGAGGCAACACAGAATATCTTATCTTCTTTCCAGCATTTTCTGTGCATGTCCTGAGTGAAAGGTACCCAGTAGGCTCTGAGGACCTGAAGCAGTGATCCAGTCACAGTTCTAGTTACCAGGATCTTGCTTTGGGTCAGTGGGAGGGAGTGGGAAAGAGTCACTTAAGACGTATACATGTATGCCTATGTGTGTAGCACATGCATGCGCACACATGCACACATAAACTGTCAAACGTGACCTTCTCTAGAAGGATGATCACAGCCCAGCTTAGTCCCAGGTGAGTGACAGATTCACAGTTTACCAAAAAAAAAACAAACCTGTTTTCTGGATTCTGTTCTAATGCTCATGTAAGGGCTGACTGTGAGCTCTTTAATAACACATTTGCAAATAAAAAAGACACCATCTCCCAATGAATTTCCAATTAAAAAAAAACAGTTTCTCAATACAATTCAATCCATTAACATATCTTTCTTCAGAGAAGGTCAGATTTTGGTGATGCATTTTCCTCACAAAGTCCCTTAAACCAGCCAGTTCCATGTGGCACAGGAACATTTACATACCAAGAGGGAAAACTGATCTCATCTCCACGGTGAAGTCATCTGGGAGGAAGAGTTGGAGTACATTTGGGGCACTTATCTGAAACTCTGACTTAGATACAGCAGCATACAAACCTCATTTTATGAGGAACTCAAAGTACATCACACACTATGCATGACCTGCCACTTTAACTTTGAGGTCTCAGAGCACTCACTGATCCGTAGCAACTAATACAAACTCAACAAGAGACACTGGGGGCTTCAGCAACTGTTGAGAATGCTAAAACATCTACGTTAAAAAGTCCTGTCTAAAGTAGCTTGGGTTAAGTAATAAATGTGAAAGTTCTGCTTCCTCTAGGAAAATGGGTAACTGGTATCAGTTTAATAAGAAACCTGTGAGGACATGAGATCATGAGGATGCTCAGTGCTGCCCAACAGGAACTATTCCAATATAAGGAAATGACTGGAAAGAGAGTGAGAGAGAGAGATCACCAGCTGTAAATCAATCAAAAGCTTCTCATGCTTTCATATACCTATTTAAAAATTATATATATATGCGTACATAAAGATTAGAAAAAATTTTAAATGTTAAAAATGCTAGCCATATAAGAGCAGTTTGATGGTCAAGGAGATTTGATTACTGTGTGGTGACAGACAGGCCTGCTTATCCAGTTTGCTGTAAGATACAAGGGCACCATGCATCACATTACCACACAGCAACAACAAAGGTTATTATGGTAGAGACTATGAATAAATGCTCACATCAGAATGAATCATATTAAATGTACAATGATGTCACTTGCTTTTGGTGTGATCAGAGAGACAAAGTTCAATGAAAAAGACCCAAATTCACTGACTTTTGAAAAGAAACATGCTTTTTGTGGAAGGATATTGCTACCTGGGCACATTGTGGCCACCAAGATGACAAGATGAATTAGATAAGAAAGTACCCAACATTGCTAGAAACTTTAGAAATATTAACAAAGAAAAGTCTGGTTTCGGGACAGTTATACTTTGGCATGCTAACAAAATACTTCTTGGTGGCAGAAATTACTGTAAGTTAGCATCCTACTAATATACATAAAAAAGCCTTAGAAATTCCAAGAAGGCATATACACATAAACAGTAATAGACAGAATAAAAACAATAGTGTTTCTTAATCTGATAAAGAACATCTTACAGCTAACATCAAAGAAAAATCCACAGCTAACATCAATTTTAATTGTGCAAATTTGAACACATTTCTCATAAGATCAGAAACAAAGCAAGATACCTACTCTCAACATTCCTATTCACAATCAATACCAGTGAAATAAGAGGCATACAAACTGGAAATGCTTCAATAAAGCTGCCTCTGTTTACAGACAGCACAACTGTCTATGCAGAGAACAGCAAAGAACCTAAAAAAAAAAAAAAAAAAGATACTAGAACTACTGATTTTAGCAGGATTTTAGAATATAAGGTCAATATAAAAATCAATTTTATGTGTTTTAGCTATGAACAAGTAAAAATTGAAATAAAAAACAGTGAAGAAACATGATATACACAGGGAAAATACTAATAAAATACATGCAAGACCAGTACAATAAAAATTACCAAATACTGACAAGAAAAATTAAAAAAAAAAAAACACACTAAATAAATGAAGAGCTATACCATGTTCATGGATCACAAGGCAATATTGTTAAGATACTCTCCATAAAGGTATCTACAGATTCAGTATAATTTGCTTCTGAACTCCACCAGGCTTTTCTGTAGAAAGTGACAAGCTGATTCTAAATAAAAAAGCAAAGGACTTCAAACAGCCAAAAAATCTTGAAAAAGAAAGAAATTGGAGGACATATACTACCTGATCTCAAAATGAGTAGAAAGCTAAATTAGTTAGGTCAGTGTGGTAATAGCACACATACAAAGATGTAGGTGGAACAGATGCGAGAGTGTCAGATAGAGTCACATGTATGTGGTGCATTTATTTTCATCAAAGTGCCAAGATAACTCAGTGAAGGAAAGCTCAAACAACTGAACATCCATATGCAACACCCCCCACCCCAAACCCTTGATCCTTACATTATACCAAATACAAATAGTCATCCCTTGATATAGGTGGGAGATTTACCAGGAACCCCTAAGTATGCCCAAATTCGACAATGCTCAAGTCCTGTAGCTGAATCTCAGTATCCATCGGCAGATTCAACCAACCTCATATGGAAATTTAGATCTTTGGTATGTTGACTCCTCAGATATGAAAAATACAGAAGGACCAACTGTATACTATTGAAAAAAACTGCATATAGATGGACCCACACAGTTCAAAATCCTATTGTTCAAGGGTCAAGTGTATTAACCAGGAATGAATCACAGACTTAAGCATTAGAAACTATAAAACTTCCAGAAAAACAAAGGGAAAAATCTCTGTGACCTTATGATAAGCCAAGATTTCTTAGCTAACACACTTATACACAAAGACAAAAACTGACAACTTGAAGTTATAGACAAGTTTTGAACTTCAAAACAAGAGAAATGAGAACATGCCCACATAAAGACTTATAGTGTATGCTTATATATTTTAATGTAAACTTTACTTATAATTGCCCCAAATTGGAAATATCCCAAAACGTCTATTAACATAGATAAAGAATGATTATAGATTCACAGACAACACAGATGGGTTTCAAATGCATTGTGATAAATGAAAGAAGTCAGACTCAAACTGGTACAAATGTAGGATTCCCCATTTATATGACATTCTAAAGGCACAACTACAGGGTCAGAAAACACGCCAGTAGTTGACAGGGCTGGGGATGGGAGGGGAGAAGATTGATTAAGACTTTTGTTTTCCTGCAGCAATGGAAATTCTCTATATCTTGTGATGGTTATATGACTATATATATAGTCATATACATCATACTATATACTTTTTGTCAAAACACATCAAACTATATACTTTTAAATAATGAATTTTATTGTATGTAAATTATACTTCAGTAAAATAAACAAACAAAAAAACCCAAATAAATACACTTTTCTGGGGATGGTCAGGATTCCTACATCACAGGCAGGAAGAATATTTGAACTTGAACAGTGTTAGGAAATGAAAGATGACAGTAAGTTTCCAAGTTTTTGACATGGCAGCATTCTATGTTTTCATTAGAAGGGTGTAGTTGAACAGAAAAAAATTTGTGGCTACCATTATTAAAACCAAAGTTAAATGTGTACATATTTATAAAGTCAATTCAATTTGGCAAACATTAATTGAACGCCTACTATGTATCAGGTACTGGCTGAGGGACCACATGGGAGGAAAACAGATGAGGCATAAAACAGCCTGTTCAGGGACACAACTGTAGTAGATTGAAGCCATCCATTCACCTTCTATCACTGGAAATTATTAACAGCCAGCAAAATGCCCTGAAACTATATCGCTTGGTGGAATGCCTGAAATCTAATTCTGGATAACTGTCCTTTGATACAAAGTGCATGAAACACCAGGTTTTGAAAAATTGTTCTGGACCATCTCTGACTCTTGGTGCTTTTCACCAATCTGCTCTCCAACTTTGCTCCTTTCTGCACGATAATTTTTGACGTGACAATCATGAACTTTTCCTCAACTTAATGCAAAAGGCTAGTTATTAATAAAAATACAGCAGCTGGGTTCACTGATCTCAAGAGGCAGACTTAAATATTCCAACAAGTGAACCACAGATGACAGTGACAAGATGCTCAATAGTATAGACACTGGTGAGGAACTTTAGAGCCCAATAATAAACCATGTGGAGCAGACAGCAAAAGAAACAAAGAGAGCTTTTAGAATCCAAGAAAACTGGGGGAAGGAGGTAGGAAGATGGAGAGAAGCATATATATATACTGCTGGGAAATGAGAAAGGTCTTTGCAGAGAACACGGGAAGCCTGGCTCTTCTGAATATTTTTGTCTTTCCCCAATCGAGAATATTTTTTAAAGAGTAAAGAACAATAACTTTACATACCAGGAATGGAGATTTTAGCATTACAGTTTCTTTGACTTTCTTGGCTTTTTCTGTGTTTAAAGACAGAACTTCAAAACACATAAATGTGACTCTTTCCTGGTAACTGATGTTAAGGATCAGACTGAACCTCTGGGCATAAATCAGGACAATGCTCTGGGAACTGGACCCTGGGCACAATGAGAGGCAAATACTTTGCTTCTTGTATTTTATTTTGGGACTGTGCTAACTACTATATACTTTTCCAAATGCTGATACAGTTATTTTGCTAAGCATAAAATGCCACTGTCTTTCCTGCGGAAAGATTTTTTTTTTGGCATTTCTGTAAATGACCTGAGACTACAAGTCTGGTCAGAATCATAGTGTCTGCACATTAAAGGGAAACCGGCCATGATTAGTTCTAACAACTCAGATTAGCCGTTAGATAAATATTTACTAGAGGGAACAAGAATTGTGAAAATAACACTTAATGCTCATGTTTATGTATACCTATTGCCACTTGACTCACTCAATAGCTATATTACTGGCTGAAAACTCACTTTTCAAATGGAAACTTAATCTGAAAAGAGTTTTGTCACTCCCCTCTGCTTTTTCTTCTCCTGCTCCGATTTTCCACCTGGTGAGATGTCAGCTAATCTCCTATAAAATGATGATTAGAGGTCTATTGGTCCCACCCATTTTCATTAGACACATTGACTCTTCTACCGTTGACAGTTATCTCTTTGGGTCCATAAATTCCACATTTATAACTAGACTTTTGGTGATCTATTTTAATCTCTCTAGCACAGTGATTTTTCTCACTAGCAGCTGATGGTGCCTTAGAACCACCTGGGAATCTTATAAAATCTTATGGCCCAGATGGCACCCCTACATAACAGATTTCTAGAAGTGAGGCTGCGGCATCAATTCCAACATTGAATCCGAATGGAGAACCACTGATCCAGTAGGGGGAAAAAAAAATCAAACCCTCTTATGTCTTTCAGGATCATTCTGAGTTTTAATTCCCTGCTGCCTGCATCCCTTGAGATTCAACAAAAATATTAAAACATTACAGTAATATTCTGTGTACACTGGGGCTTCCCTAGTAGTTCAGTTGGTAAAGAATCTGCCTGCAATGCAGGAGACCTGGGTTCGATCCCTGGGTTGGGAAGATCCTCTGGAGAAGGGAATGGCAACCCACTCCACTACTCTTACCTAGAGAATTCCATGGACAGAGGACCTGGTGGGCTACAGTCCATGGGATCACAAAAAGTCGGACACGACTGAGCGACTAACTTTCCTTGCCTTTCCTTCTGTGTACACTGTTGTGTGAATATCTGCAACTGGCTTTTTCTCACCAGGGTTTTTCTGTCAGTTAGCTTGTAAGAGAAGCTTTTCCATTATACATTAAAGCAGTCCAAACTGCTTGCTCTTAGAGACATTTCCCTTGATTGACGCTCATCATGTAGTTTGAACTGGCACCAGTGTGTTTTATGTGCATCTTTGCACAGTGGTTTATGACTGACAAGGTCTTTCTAGAAGCATTTGCTCATGTGCACCTCCCCACAATTTTGGATAGCGGGCGGGATTATTATGCCCATTTTAGATGAGATAACTGGTGGAGGGAGGTTAAATGACTTGTCTAAGCCTCAGAGCTCAGGAAGGACTAGGACACAGACACAGGCAGGACTAGAAGCCAGCACATTTAACTCCCCACCTGGCACGACTTCTGCTTTCACTCCACTCAGCCTTCCTTTGAAGAACAGAGGTGAGTCAGAGACAGCTTTCCTGTTATCCTCTGACTCATTTAAACTCAAATGTGACATCAGAAGCTAAGTACAGCTGAAGCACTGGGTGCCATATATGGAATCAGTCTAATGTAATTTAATGAGGTGCCTGGAATATAGTATATATATATAATATATAATATATATAGTATATAGTATAGAATATGTGGTCAACAAATATCTATTGAGTGAATAAACAAAATACCAAACCCTACTTACTTGTGGCAAGGTATATCACCTTTCTATAGACACCTTTCTGTAGAGCTTATCTGCAGATAAGCACTCCAAATGAATCCCAGTTTTCATCTTGGTTTGATCTGCCTATAACCCTAAAGATCTGGAGACAGGGTCAGAAAAAGTAATTCAGCATTCAGGCTGAATTAGTCTTGGAGGAAGACAGAGGCAGACTAATAGACAATAAGACATACAAACACGGTTCTCTATTCTTCCTGTCTGGAAGAATAATCTCAGGAAGTAACTAAATGTATGCAGGAGAAAATACTAACTGACGGCAGCTTATAAAAAGCTACATATTAAATGAAAATCACTGTGTAGGAAGAGTCAGAGAGAGCCATTACGGCAGGTGAACCAGATATATGACGTAAAGTACAATCACAGAGGCTGCATGCTCATATATTTACAAAAGCTATTTCATAGTGTCGGTGATGTATTTAACTGGGGAGAAGATAGTATGTATTTGTAATAATGCCCCCAACACACCTGGCCAGAGGACCACCACTGCCTGACATCTAGAGGCATGCCCAGATGCCACTTCCTCTTCAGACATTTCCACTGAGAAGTTGCAAAGTGGATATGAGGCTAAGAACTGGCCAGAGATGACGTGAACATCAAAATGCTAGTAATGATGGGGCAACTTCTAAGAAACTGAGTCAACAATTTTGAAAAATATTAAACTAAGATGTATGAGCTTCCCAGGCCAGGTGGTGCTAATGGTAAAGAACATGCCTCCCAAAGCAGGAGTCTTAGGAGACTCGTGTTTGATCCTTGGGTCAGGAAGATCCCCTGGAGGTGGGCATGGAAACCCATTTCTGTATTCTTGCCTGAAGAATCCCACAGACAGAGGAGCCTGACGGGTTACAGTCCATGTGGTCGCAAAGTGACCATTGACATGACTAAAGTGACTTAGCATGCAAGGTGTATGAATGTTCAGATTGAATATTAACAAAGCAGAAAGTGATTTAAAGGGGCCTAAGGATTGATCTCATTACTGAAAAAATAAAAACAAAACAAACAGAAAATTGTTTGACTCATAGTCTCCCCACTTCTCCTTGCTCATTTTTCTTGCTTCTTTTCAGTGTTTTTTCTTTTTTTTTTTAAAGTCTTTCAGAGTTCCTGGTGGGGCTTTGGAGAGACACATACTTCTTGACATATATTAGGCAGGTCCAATCCAGATGTATGTTTTTTGAATTAAGACGGCTTATTTAAAGCAATAAGAAGCTGCCACAGAGTAGCCAAAATTATAGATATTAGGGATGGAAAGGACCTATTAGATCATCACATCTGTCTCCAAGGGCCAGTGCCGGAGAAGCAATCGAAAGAAAATGACCCAGTTGCTCCAACTGCTCTCTGTGGTTAGCAAGACAAAAAAAACATTTTCAAATAGAAATGAGTCTTGGAAATTTATGACTGAAATGCTGAATGCTCTTTCTTTTTTTAAAAATTATCTTCTTTGTCAGTCAAAGTCTGGGGAAGCTGGGCTTTTTTGTTACTGGTTTTATATACTATCCATCCATTTATCTAAATGCATCTGTATTTGTGTGTATACAGAACACATAGAGGCACCATGGAGTCACCACTTATGGCTTTCAGTCACCTCTTGCATAGTCACATATATATTCCTAATAAGCTACTGACTCATCTAGAGGTGCAGATTCAGATTATGTTCCAGATCTGCTAGTGCAGGAATCACTCCCGTAGACTAAGTCTTCTCTTTTCTGGGAGCTCAAGATTTAAGGAGGGGTCTGACCACTGGCAGATGATGCACACAAACCCTGAACACAGATCCTGGGATAGCATTCTAATAGATACCAGCGTCAAGGTCATGAGGATTGCTCCATGGGCAGAGACCGTAACAAGGAAGAGCTGTCAGCTTTCCTTGCTGGAATGCTTCCAATCATTTTGAATGACACCTTTCCATGGGACTTTTTAGATATTAATATTTTTGAAGAATTTGCATAAAAAATTTACATAAATACAAGAGTAGGATAAAGCAACATCAGTATATAAGGATTAAAGAGAGTCTCCCAAACTGGCTGGGATGAGTAGAATGTAGGGACACATGAGATTCTTTTTCACCGGGAAACAGGAAGTCTTGAAAGGACACAGATATGACTCAGGGCAGTGAGTAGGCCTGTGTTAGCATCTACCCCAGTTATGGCGGGCAGCACAGAAAGACATAAGGCAATTATGGGGAAATGAATCCAACCTCAAACTGTTCTACCAAAACACTCATTCTCTAAAACCTGTGCTGGCTATAATTGAATTATCAGTGAGAAAAGTGTGATTTCTTTATTAAGGAGCCAATGCTGAGTGGGCTCAACATCTCATTGAGGAAACTTGTCAAAATATTCTCTAAAGAGTCTTTTAAATTTCCATCCTAAGGTAGACATATTGTCGCCTTCTAGGTCCTTAAAATAAAAATGTGATAGAAATAATTTTTTTAAAAGATTCCATATGGTTTACTATGCCCTTATAGTAAAAATACATAGAAGTCTTAAGTTATGAAACACTACAGCCCCTTCTCTAATTAATTCAGTTGATGAAATCTTGGTGTCTGGAGTTATTTCTATAAAAAGCTGGGCATCAAGCCCTTGGTCAAGAACATAAACTCCTACTGAACACTTTCTATGGGAAAGTTTAATACTGACTCACACCATTTTGACTCGTCAGGTCTTTTCCAGGAACTTAACCTGCCGAAGGGATGCAGACTGACTCCTTGTTTAAAGAAGAGGGGTGCACAGACATTTCCTATGAATCTGGATGCCAAAGGAAATGGAAAATCCATCATTGTTGGACATTTGAAGACCAATCCATGGTAATGATACCATATCTTCTATTTTCCAGCCTTGGGAAACTCTTTGCTTCTAGTTTTTATAGTATTTAAGTGAGAAAGGAAGAGACTCAGAATCAGCTATTTAAAAGTAGTTAAGCCAGAAGAGGAAAATGGGCACCTGAGGAAAAGTAATTATTGGTGACACCAGACAAACTCCCCACTACAGTCACTCTTTCCATTTTGATTTCTTTTACCTGTCGACTAGTTCCACTTTTCTATTTTCCCCCTAACTACACACAATGCATCACTGTGACACGCTCAGACCTTGGTCAGCTTCATTAACCTTCTGGAAAGCTACACCGTGGAGCTGTGAGTCTATAACATGGCAGCCATCTTAAAATGGCTTTAGAGGTCGAGTTTTAGCAAGGCTTCAATTTTGCATTTTTAACTTAACTTTTGATTGTAAGGCTATTGAAGGATTGAATCCTTTGGAAAAAACTGAATGGAGAAGGAACCCTCTAGTCTCCCATGTCTCGGCTTCCTCTCTCTATACTCCCCTTCCACAAGAAATAGTATTTATGAACATCAGAAGAGAAAAACGACATTTTAAAAGTCTTGCTTACCCATTCTTCTAGTTTGGAGAACAGATTATTTTCACAGAAAAGCAGCTATGATAAATTCCCTACATATGTTTTTTTTACCTTTTAGTGTTTTATTAAACAAAAGGACGATTAGCACACAAATAGTCTTGTTCACCCACAAAACTCACAATTAATTTGCATAAAGTAAATGCTGACTCCTAGAATTTTCCTTCATGAGCTGACCTTCCGGAGGCAGAGGGAACAGATGCTGGAGCACTATTGCTCTGCCCAACAATGGGATTTCACCCTTTATCTTTGGGAGGTTCCATTCCACTACCTGGTTCAAAATTATCCTGAACAGAAAGCTTTAAGTTGATATCCTAACCATTTCTAAGTAATGTCCCAGTGGCTGTAGAAAGTATTTTACACAGTGCTTGCTTTTCTGGAGACGAGAGAAATATGCTTTTGTTTCTTTATGATAATTATAAAGGGTAGTATACTATGTTTCCTCCGTGCCAGGCACTGTTCTGAGTACCTTACTCATATGAACACACTTGATTCTGACGATAATCCTATAGGGTGGGTGCTATCAGGAAGGCTATATAATGTGCCCGAGGTCACTTATCCACTGAGCAGGGAGCCATGATGCGAACCTAGGCGGCTGCTCCAGAGTCCAAATTCTCAAACTGGGTGTCATCCTGGCCTTGAATCACTGACACCTTGGGGAGCTCTAAAATCATCACAGAAACATGTATTCACTGAATGCACGCATGTAATGAACACATGCTGAGTGCTGACTCCATCCCTAACCTTCTATTTAGAGATAGAAGAGTGAACGCGACTCAGACATCACTGGCATGGTGTCCGGTCATTGCAACCAGTGAACAGTTACACCAAGCTTGCAGCTGGGATATGCATGTAGGGCAAACTATTGGGTTGGCCAAAAGGTTCACTTGCTTTTTCTGTAAGATGTTATGGAAAAATCCGAATGAACTTTTCGGTCAACTCAAAACAAAAGTCAAAACAGAGGCGGCCCCAAGCAGGCGAATAAAAATGAATGCAGAGATGGCAATAACAGGCCAAAAAAGAACTGGTTGAAATCAACTTTCCCAAAGCAAAATACACTGTACCAACAACTCTGTGGACTCTTAGAGTAACCACTGAACTTGTCTCCCTTGCTTGCTTGCTTCTGGCCTAGGGGACACTCTCTTCACAGCAGTCAGTGATCCTTTATCATCTACTTGGAGGAGGTGAGAGTCAGTGAGTGCCTGTCACTCACTGACTTGACTGATTCCAGTTAGTGGGTCAGGAAGAACCAACACCAAACAGTAGATACCACGAGTCATTCGGTTTCTCGGTTGAACCTGGTTACTACATGGTGGGACTGTGGAGTGGGGTTGACATCATTGAACAGCTTCTCCTGCAGAGGGTCTTCCCCCTTCCCCATCTGCTACCTCCCCTAGCCAGGGTCTTCCTTTCTTCTCTTTATACCTCCGTAGACCCGGCTCCAACTGCCAGCCTCTCTCTGCACCCTGTCCCTACCTCTGGTCCTACAGGACCAAAAACTGCAAGTGTAGGCACTGAAAATATACCTAAAGAGTGATCTAAAAAAATATTATTTATGGAAAAGATAAAAAACATTTACGAGTTAGAGAATTCTTTTATCTTTTAGAGACTTTTCTAACAGAATCTGGGAACAGGATAGCTCTCTTTAAACACCTGGAGGTCTAGCTTATGAAACAGAATTAGCTGTCTCCCTGAAGTTCCAAGAACAGCCCCTGCCCCCCAAGATAAAAACAGTATTTCCTTATCTGAAAGATAAAAAATGAACAAGAGGAAGCACAAAATGTGTTCTTGATGAGGAACGTGTTAGAATGAAAACCACCACAGAGTTCATTCTTTTCCATTCAGCTCCACAACCTGCAGTTCTTGGGTTATCAAGGCACACTCAGGCCTGAAGGAGAAACTCAGGCTTTGTGATTTCAACACTGAAGCTCCTTCCATCACATGGAGTTGCACATAAACATGCTGGACTTTGTTGAGAGGGTCAGAGGACACTGCATGCTGAACCCTGCCCGCTTTGGCCTGGATCTCTCTACCGTGGAGGAGGGAGCTGGGTGGGCTGGAGCCCCATCTCTCCGGCTGGCCATTTCTGACTGGCAGATGCTTCTTTCTATCGAGACGGTAGTTTTTCATCTCCTGGGCTTGATGGCCCACACTGTAACAGATAAGGGGCAGCAGACATCCTGTCTCTGGGGCACTCAGAAATGAATGCAAACTAATGCAAAACAGAATCAGAAGGCTTTTTTTTTTTCCTCCTTATTTTGCTCTCCTAATGAAACTGTCACTTTTAGTCATAGAATGGTTTCTTCATATCTTTCCGCTACTCCTACTGTGCAGCCATAGGTACTGACTTGAAATGTGTTGTATTTGACTCTTCGTCAGTTCCAGTTTCTCAACTATTGCAGGGAATCAAAAATTAATATACACCAAAGGCCACTATGACAGAGATGGTGTGTGTATGATTTTGTGAGCATATGTACATAAGGTAGATAGATGTCAAATATTTTCATACATCATATACACCACTTATATAAGTGTTCACATTCCCTCCCCCATTTTGGTTTAAGGACAGCCTTTAGGTCCCTACCCACTGCCCTTCCTCTGATCAGGGACATTTCTGATTGTCTAAAAGGCAGTAATTTACATGACCATTATACTTAATAAAGAATGAAGAGCTTCCTACTGTCTGTCACTTGCCCTACTCGAGCTGACTGTCTTTTTAATAGTTTCAGTGAAAGCTGTGTGAGGAAATAATATTCTACAGTTCGTGGGTCCCTGGGGAGGAATATGGTCATTCCCAGAAGAGATTCAGACTTTGCTGAATCTGCTACTTTAAGAGTAAAACAGGAAGTTCAGTCCTCTTTTATTGTACCTTTTTCGTTTTTGAAAAGCTGCCCAAATAGTTCCAAGTCGACTTGAAGCAAAGTTATTCATGTCAAGAAGCCAAGATCTTTCTCCATGGTTTGCTGAACGAGGAAGGAAGAAAATGGTTTGCACTCAGCTGTACTTGGCTTGCTCGGCTTAGGCCAAAGCACCAGGAAGGAGAAGGAATGAATAAGTGAAAGAGCTGGTGTTTATCTTTTAACGAAATCATGATGTTCTGCGCTCAGCTCCGGCAGTCAGATGTGGCCGTTGCATCTTTAAGACAGGGAGTCTCTCCTCATAGAGACGACACCCTAATTATAGTGCTGCTGCCGGAGGGAGCTCACACATGCAAACCATTATGTAAAATATAATTTCTTTTTCTTTAGGAACACTCAAGATCATTAGACATGGTTTCTTCAATGCTAGAAAATCAGGCCAAAAATGAAAACAAACAGTTTCAAGTATTTGCAACATAATTCCCACATGCATTTATGGAAATAGAGTAAAAGTGCCCTAAAATGTGGTTTGACATTTCATGCTGCCCTGTTATTTCTATTTTTCCAATTCCCTAACATGTGTCCTCTTATCCTATATCACTTTAGTTTCACTGTATTTCAAATATTCACTGAGCAATAGCCACAGTTATTACCAAATAGCTGTGCTTCGAGGGAGCTAGTGAACAACAGGAAGCAGCCCAGAAGCTTGTTGTAAATTAAACAAACTCCTTGTAAATTAAACACAGTAACATATGAACACAAATGCAGGGCATGACAACATGACATAACTTTTAAAAACAGCAATTAAATGCATAGCACTGCTTTCCCTAATGATGTGCTATGCTAATTCAAGGCTAAGGTGATGATTCTGTTGATTTAACAGTTTAACATGGAACTCATAAATGAGAATAAAATCTGTAATAAAGAAATCTTGGAGACTATAGCATTTATGAGTATAGAATTAGGTATGTTATTATATAGGAGAAAGATATACATTTCAATTCAATCCATTTTCTATATCATAAACTAACCTGAAACATTTCAATTTTCTATATCATAAACTATCCCAAAACATTTAGGCTGAACAGTAAGCAGTCTTTTCAGACTGAAACAAATATATCCCTTTCTTAAATATTCAGGTTCTCAATGGGATATTGGTTGGCAAATGATCTTTTTCATTTTTCTTGTCTGGTTTGCTTCTTTCATACTATTTACCTTTATAATCTTTTAAAAACAGATATTCTGAAAATACAATAGAAAAGACATCACTTATAATATCAGTATCAAACATAAAGTACCATAAGGCACATGCAAGTTTGAGCTCAGTAAGAGGACACAAGCAGAGAGAAAAACATATTCTCTGAACACAGATGGGTTTGCTGAAGGAAAGGGAGGTTCTGTTTGGGGGTACAGCCTTGCTGGAAGGGACCTGCCTACAGCAGTCTTTTGCATTCACTGGTTTACTCTGTCCTAGAGGAAAAAAGTATCCAGATCAGTGGGGTTGATGTCCATATTTTTAAAGTCCATGTTAAAAAAAAAAAAAAAGTCCATGTTCAGCTCAATGTTAACTGCCTTTGCTTTATTTTTTTTTTTAAATATGCTTGTTGATTTATTCAGATAAATAAGTCATCCAGCTTCTACCATCACAATGCCATAGCTATTATTATGTGGCATTCTGAACAGATTTTCTAAGTTCTTTTCTTTATTCCACAGGTCAGTTTTCTTTAGTTCATTTTTCCTACCTAGGACCTTTGATGTATAAAAACACCTTTACACATGAAGCCACTTCTCTACTGGACAAAAGCATTATAGTGAGAATTCCTTGATAAGAACTCTCAAACTAGCCAAACTGGCAACTGGCAATAAGGTCCTATAAGATGGGTAGAAATCAAATGTGTTTCTGCTGTGGTGGCAACAGATGAAACATGCTATGGATGGGGTGATGGATCCAGCAAGGGAGGGAATCAGTGACTTCGCTTTCCGTCCCCTGCTTGGGCCACATTTAACTACTGGCAGGTCTCAGAACACAGGCCACTCTCTTCCTCAGGCCTCGATGCTTGATAATCATGCTGAGGATGATCCTTCTGGTTTCCCTTGACTAACTTCCACTAGTCCTTTGGGTTTCAGCTTGGATGGTTACTTCCTCCAGGAAGCTTCTGACCATTAAGATAGAGACCAGCTTCACCTCTGTGGGTCTCCAGTCCCTGATGACCCTGCAGTACCATTAACCACACTCCATAAGAATAGCCACAGACATTCCTGTAAGCTCATTAGGGGAGGGAATACAGATAGCCTTTTCAGAAATTTGGTTCCAGCAACAGACACTCAGCCACCCATGTAGTCAGATACCAATAAATATTTGTTGAACAAATGAGTAAGAGGCTGATAAAGATGACAATGCTTTATAATGTCTTCATTTACTGAGTGCTTATCATATGCCAGGCACTATTCTACTAAGTCCTTTACATTTAATGTTTACAGTGATCCTACAAGGCAGGCACCATGACCATCCCCAACTTACGGATGAAGAAACAGAGAACCCTCTGCATCTTTCTGAGCTGCTTTGTTTGGAAACACCTTGTCAATTTAGGTGTATTTAGCTAACATGTCAGGGAAAAAAGCTGAACTGAAAGGTAACTGCTGATAACAGATCAAAATAATTATTAGGTTGAACCATATGAAACTGTTGACATTCAACTGGTTTTGACTTAAAACACGGCAGTATCGTATGGTTCAACCTCATACATGGAGTTCAGCTACAGGTCAGTCTTCATCCACATGCCCCATCCCATTTACCCACAGCTGGGAAAAACACCACACCCCTCCATACTGTCATGCTCAAGAGTGACAGGTATATGGACAGGGACCACAGAAAGCATTTACGCATAGGATTCTTTTTAACTGTGCCAACAAAGCCTTGTTTCTATGGTTGTCCGAGATGTAATGATCTGTTTGCTGTATCTAACCCTCTGTGAACAATGACATTGGTCGTTAACACATTCTGCCTATGTAGACACAGTCAAGGGCCCCCAAAGAGGTAAGATCAGTAACATGTTTTTCCCTAGTTTTAGGTCATATATGATGACATAAAGCCAAAGGCAAAAGAAGAAAAAATAGAATCTGGAGTTGAAAATGATTTAAATTTGCTAGTTTCCAGCACTTTTGGAATATAGCCAGGGTTAATTTGGATTAGGCCTGCATTGCTCTAACCTGAAGTGGCCTAAAAAAATACACTTGATAGAAAGAGGTTAAAAAAAAAAGAAAAAAGTCCACCTCTTTTTGAGTTGTGTGTAACTCAACACAACTGACAGTCTGTTCTCCAGTGGCCCAGCCCTGAATCAGAATGTTTTATTTGTGTCACTCTAGAAAAGCGTGATACTGTGTCTCAGTGAAAGGTATTTGTGATGAAAATAACTTATAGGCTAATCCCAGACTCCGTAAGGCAAATGCTCACAGGAGGGAATAGGACCTATTTTCAGGGGAGAAACATTTTTAGAGTTTGCTGGAGATTCTTATTTCAAAATCTCCAAATTCAACAATTCTTCAGCCTCTGTAAACTTTCAGATGGAAAGCTCCAATATTTAGAGTAAATAACGTCTAAGCTTCCCCTTCACAGCAAGTTTTCTTTTTCTCCCCTGTCATAAGAGTGTTATATCCTGGCAACTGAAATACAGAACCCCTTTGTAGTAAAGCTATCACACTATACCACTCAGAATGTGTTGCTAATGAGGTTATTGCTTAATAGAACCATAGAAGGACATTGAAAAAAAAAAAATACCCTGACAAATGTGTTGACCAAAGGATGCCAACAACTCTCCCAGGGTTCTGTCCGAAATTCAGGGATTTTTTTTTTTTTTAAGTAAAAATGAACTTTAGTGTATGTGAAAAATCATAACATTGAAACATAAGTCCATTTATCTTTTAACTATTTTTCTAGTTCTCTTCCAAAATTTTACTGGTTATTAAAACACTGCTGTGTAAATAAAAATGTTCTGCTTTATAACTCACCCCCTATTTCTTGTCCTTACAATATAATAATGTCATTGTTTGTTATATCACACTTCTCCTTAAAGTAGTAAGGCTTGATGTGAAGGGCTTTAAATAGCAAGCTGAGGAAGGGCTTGTGTAGGAAAATGAGACTGGGGGATCAGATACAGAAGGGGAACTCTGAAAGACTTCTACAATTCTGAGCCTGGGAAGAGTTTCTATATCACGATTTTCACAGAGATAAGCAGAGCTCTTCGTAAACATCTTCCTAGCTGCTAAGTGGGCTGTCCAAGGCTGAGCTATCCATTCACAAGGTCATGGGGAATGCATTACCAGAATTTCAGTGAAGCCATTCCAATTCCCAAATTGGGAATATAGCTGCAAATAATTTAACCCACTTCATTAGCATATATCCTTTGCCTAGATGAGTAAAAATGCCCACTTCTTTTTCGAGAAAGTCACAATCAGTTTCGTCCTGTACCCAACTATCTTGAGTCTTTAGGACCACCAAAAAATGAGAGCTCATAGCAGTCTATAAAATGTCAACACTCTCAAAGATAAAACACATGTGTTGTAATTAGAATCACAGACTGTGGGAGCTGGAATGGGCCTTTGAGGTAATTTAGTTCAATCTTCTCATTGTACAGTTGAGCTTGAGTGACTTTTCCAAATGTTATCCAGCCAGTTAATGGCTGGACTGGGAGTAGAACCAGGTCTCCCGACTCCTATTCCACTGCTTTTGCCATTAGGACAGGCTTCAGCCATGATATACTATTTAGACAAGGTCAGTAAACCCAGGCACTATCAAGACTTAATGAGAAGGGATTCCAGTAACAAGGGGCCTTAACAGAAAACTCCCTGTATCTAATTCCTACATGTTCAAGTTGAGGGGTAACTTGGTACTCTTTCAGCATGAAAAGGCAAAGGGAACTGTACAAACTGGATCCAGTTTTAAAAGAATCTAAAATGTTAAAAAAAAAACTTGCATAAAAATTAATTTAGCATGTACTAAATGTAGAAAATTGACTCCACCTTGGACATTTTCTTTGTCTCATATATTGCACCTGAGGAATTTCTGTTGCATGAGATAGTTTTTCTCCAATGAATGTATGTTATACTCAACTCTCTCCACTGATGGCTAAATTTGGAATCAAGAGACCTGGTTCTGTTCTGGGCTTTTCCATGAATTATTTTAGATACTCTTACTTCCTGAGTCCCAGTTTTCCAGTCCACAGACTGAAAAGGTTGTTTTTTTTATTTAAGTGTATTCAGAAATGGAGATTCTATGACAGTGTCCCAGGAGTTGACAAGGAGCCAGGGGAAGAGAGTTGGGGAGGCCAAGCAACGAAGTTCTGAGTTTTCCATCCCAACCTCAACTAGGCAGTTCTGCTTTGATCTGCTCTCGATATTAAGTTAATACGGAAGATTTTGTTTGAAGAACAAGTTACGTGGTAAAATTTCAAAACTACCAAAAAGCTGAATACTATAATATTCCTTCTAACTCTGTTGCTGGTCACTCCCCAGCTTAAAAATCCTGCAACTATATCCCATCAAGGATTAAGTCCAAGTTCCCAAACACAGCATTTCTCCCTGCCTCAGTCCCCACCTCCGCTCTTTGCCTCCATCTCCAGTCATTCCCACCATATGCTTCATGTGTTAATGTTTTCAAGTTGCTGGTCATTTTCTGACCATGCAGTGCTGTTTCACACCTCCTTGGATCTCTATTTTTGCTCATGTTCCTTCTGCATCTCTTCCCTCTGCTTGACTGAACTCCTCTTACCCTTCAAATCTCAGCTCAGGCAAATCTTCCTCAATGAAGGCTTCTCTGAAATGGGACCAAACTTGCTCCCATTTGGTCTTATGAGAGATTATCAGAGCAATTAAACATTATAATGAAATTATATAGTTCTACTCAGTCTCTTTAAATTGGGCTGTAAACACCTCATGAGCAAGGTCTTTTTCTCTTGTACATTTGTTAAAATTGGAAGAAGAAATAAAATAACTTGAACTTGATCAAAAATTTTAATTTCAAAAATTCTGAAAAAGGCCTTGATGATACACAGCTTATTCTCTTGTTAAAAAACCTATCCAAGCTAATGAAGAACTGAGTCTCCACAAGGATATGACTGGTATTGATAAGAAGCAGTAGGAAGGTTCAGCCAGAGAGAACAGCACTCTATTTACTAACAAAAAGTGTTTTAAAAACTTTCCTCAAAGGAAAAAAAAAAAAAAACACTGGAAAAAATCATTAATTAAAAACAAAACTTACTTGGTTAGAAAGTGTACTTGGTCTTAGATCTCTTTCTTTTTTCCTTTTAAAGCAAAACAGATCACCCACCTGAGAGTCATGAGGGCACCTGGGGGCTTGGGAAGAGTTGTCAGTTTGGTATAGTTCCCACTGAGGATGTTAATGACACATAAACCTCTCATATGTCCTCACTTCCTCACCCCTGATTTAAGGGGTGCTGGGGTGTGCTTAGTCGCTCAGTTATCTCAGACTCTTTGCGACCCCATGGACTGCAGCCCACCAGGCTCCTCTGTCCATGGGGATTCTTCAGGCAAGAATACCGGAGTGGGTTGCCATGCCCTCCTCAAGGGGATCTTCCCAACTCAGGGATCGAACCCAGGTCTCCCACATTGCAAGGGGATTCTTTACCATCTGAGCCACCAGGGAAGCCCAAGAACACTGGAGTGGATAGCCTATATCTTCTCCAGGGGACTTCCCGACCCAGGAATTGAGCCAGAGTCTCCTGCAATGTAGGTGGATTCTTTACCAGCTGAGCTACCAGGGAAGCCTGATTTAAGGGGAGGTGGCACAAAAAGTCTGCATGAATCATGTTCTATTGTTGAACTGGGCAGTTAGGAAGAAAGAAAAGATTAACAATGATGAAAGCAGAAGGTTTTAGTGTGAATCACAGGAAGTTCAGTCTTTTTCTGCACCAGCTGAGGTGACAACTCCATTTATGGTCCAGAGGAAGCACCAGAAGACTTGAAACCATTTGCTCGACTCATGTTCTAAAAGTGCTCTGGCCTCATGTACTTATTATTCCCCACAGCCTTCAGGGGTTGCTTGAGTGGAAGTTCTAAATTACTCCTCAGTTGGTAAAACATTAGCTCCCAGTCAGGCAAGTTGGAAGGAGTGATTAAAATCAGTATAGGCACAAATCATTACCTGGGGCTGCTCTTGAGTCAGAGGAATAACACATTCAGTTAAGAGAAATTCCTCAGTTACAAAGAATATCCAAACACCTAGATATTCTTAGATATTATGGAGAGGACAGTCAAAGGAAGCATTATCGTGGTCCTTTAACCACAGTCATTAGTTAGTAGCAACCTGAAGATTCTATTTCCCAAATGAATTAAAAGTCACTATAACTACTGAAATTCAGGTCACAGATGATTAATCTTCAAAGAACCTTTTAGCTTGTTTCTTATAAAGGAAGATGCAACTTTTATTTTTAGTAAAATACACAACAAGATAAATATCTACTAAATGGCCCATCTTCAGTTCAGAAAAAATTAAACCTCTTCCACTACAAGAAGATCCAGCTAGTCAGAATTCTAACCTCCCTTGCTGTCTCTTCTCACAAGAACTGTTTTTTTCTTTTTTTTTCAAAAGAAGTAATAAGCAATCCCACCCCAATGCTGATCTACAGTCTCAGCTTGCCTGTGCAAGGCTGTGTCACACACGTTGTGTGACACATGGTGGAATCTCATTGGTTCACAGTCTTGCAAAAACCACAAGCTCCCAACTTTCAAGAAAGCAAAGGCCTCTTAACCTAAGTGCATATTAGCTGCTGGCTTGGGCAGGCTGGATGATATGGAGGCCTCCGCAGCGGGCAGGCGCACCACGGCCAGGCACTCATTAAGCTATTGAGTTTCATTCCAGTAACTGTTCAAGTACATTCTTCATTGTACCAGAAAGTGTGTTTGTTTGATACTGGTACTTTGATTTCCCCCCATCTACTCTTCCTCCAGACCCCCTCATCCCTGCACCCCTATTTTGGTACTTGTTCCTATGCTAACACACAAAATATCAGTAATTCTCAATGGGTCTCCTGGTCATTAGCGCAAATTAGTGAGGTTTTATTGAATATGGTCAGGTTTGATTTGCCAAGTTCTTTTCCCGTTAAGGTTTTAAACCCATGTGTATTTCAAGGGAAATCTAATTTGTAGGTTTCGGATTCATTTACACTCAACTCACAAACGTGGTTCTGTGAGTGCCTCCATAGCCGGTGGACAAGAAGCCACAGGAGCTGGTTTCCCTTCCTTTTAACAAGTTCTTGTTAGAATGTTTGCTTTGAAGTAGGTATTTGGACCATGCTGGAAGCAAATAGAACTAAACCCCAAGAAAATGTAAAGTAAAATTTAAAAACCAAGTTCAAAACGGGTTTTTCTTGCCCCCAATAATTACACGTTTTAAAGACAAAATTCTTAAGCATGGAACCATCCATTTCAGCCTTTTAAGGATGACGTCACCACCTGCCTGCCCAGAGGAGTCCACGCTTCATGATGCTTCCGTCTTGCAGGATGACAAGGGAATCATCTGTGAGTAGGTGACTTTCTCTGCTCACCCTCTGCCCCATGAACTCCGCCACTCCACTGACCCTGGGCAGCCCCTGGGCAGCTGCTGGGCCACCTGCTCTGCTCCACCATCCCACTGGGACTTCACTGGTGGCATCCTCTCAGCCACCACTTCTGTCCATGGGTGTTGCCACACCTACTGACTCCTGCCTGTCTCCCCTTCTTAGCGAGCTCCTTAGTTCCTTCTTAGCTCCTTAGTTCCTTCTTAGCTCCTTAGTTCTTGCACCCCAGCCACAGCTTCCTGTGCCCCAACCTCCCAATAGGACAGAGTCCTTGTCATCCAGTCATAGATCCCTAATCTGCTTTTTGTCTGAGGTCCTCAACTGTGGACCAATTGCTGCAATGCTTGACCCTTGTTCTTTGGCTTCCCGGCTGGGCTTCTGTGATGATGGCTTCCTTGGTATCTATCTATACCACCCCACGTGGTAGACCCACTGCTGATTTGGGCTCCTGTGTGTCACTCTGGTTTGCTTTGAATAAAAGGGCCAAATCTCACTGATGTTTCTACTACCCATTTCCATCAGCAGTAGGATGGGAGTCTTCAGGAGACTTCTTGTCCTTGCGGATGGCAAGAACAGTGCTTAAAAAGGCAGACCCTCTCTAGCTGTGCCAGCTCTTGTCCAAACATCAAAAGTAAACAATTATCCACACTGAGAATATGTTGGTTTGCCTTCCTCACCACCCGCCCCCCCACCCCAACTCCAAGAGTGTCTGCCTGGAATAGCATATCACACCCCAAGAACTGTTGCAATTCCAAAAAAGTCCTCTACCAGCTGTCTCCTGTACAAACAATTCCTTCCAGGCCTTGGGAGTTCACTTCAAGTGACTTTGGAGAAAAATCATCCTGGATGCTGCTAAATGCTGGGATGACTCACTAAGTCAGTGGCGAGCTCTGAGTGGTGAACAAAGAGCTGAGATATGAACCACTAAGAGCAACTAAGACTCCAGCAGATTCAGACAGATTTTAAATTGCAATTGCTCTGAGGAATCTACAAGTAATTCAGGGACTAGCAAAAGAGGCCTGTGGATATATAACTACAAAAACTACAAATATATGTATAACATATAGCTGTATTATATAGTTGTGTTATATTATTACTGTAAATAAAAGCAAAAAAAAAAAAAACAACTAAGCCAATTATGGATGCTTATGAATGAGCAGGGCTTCCCCAGATGTCTCAGAGGGTAAAGAATCTGCTTGCAATGCAGGAGCCACAGGAGATGCAGGTTTGATCCCTGGGTTGGGAAGATCCCTGGAGAAGGGCATGGCAACCCACTCCAGTATTCTTGCCTGAAGAATCTGATGGACAGAGGAAGCTGGTGGGCTACAGTCCATAGGGTTGCAAAGAGTCAGATATCACTGAAGCTACTGAGCACGGTCACATATGAATGAACAGGCCCTTTACGAATCTGCCTGGACCCTTTACTCACACTTTTAGGGAGGGCAGTGCATGATCCATCAGAGGATAATCATTATCTCATAGCCACCAGTTAAAGAGTCTCTAGAAAGGACTTTCTGATGCTAATGATAGTCATTCATTCATCTTCCCTCATTCACATCCTCCTTTATCCTTCTTTACAAGGTGACAACCACATGTTAGGAGACACTTGAGATTCTCTCTCTTGGTTGAGAAAGAATTTCTAGGGATAAAAGTACAGAAGAGAAACATCTTTTTCCATTTCCCTACCCTCACATTTACAAATCAAAGCAAAGGTAGAAAGCAAATTATTTCAAAGTCCACATATGTATATAAAAGTACTCAATTGCCTATAACCTGATTTTTTCCTAATCTTCTGCCAAATTTTCTTTCTAAAAAAGAATTGTGGCATTTTTCATTCTCTTATTTCTCAACTCTTTTTAGTGATTTAAATAATGATGCTTTCACAATCTAGTATATGTTAAAACTAGCCTCTACTAAAGGAGCAATGTCCCTTTTCCCACAACATAACTCTTTCAATTTAACATACACAGAACATAGCATGATTTAAAATGATGATCTAAAAGAAAAAAATTAAACATTAGTAAATAAGATGAATGCTTAGGTACTGGTGTTTGGAATTTAGTTTGAAAAGCTTCAAACAAATAAAAAACAGGTGGTTGATGAATGGAGAGTGGACAGATCTGTAAGAAAATAAGAAGAGTAAAAATATTAATTGTGAATACAGGTGGTGGGTATATGGATGCTCACCATAAAATTCTATCAGTTTTTCTGTAAGCCTGTGTGTTTTATGTTACAGTTTCCACAATAAAATACAGGGGAAAAGGTTCATCAAGAAGTCATTTCCACTTCTATTTCTTATACACATTTGTTGAGGGTACATTTATTATTTCTCTAATTTTGGAAGCTTGTAAAATTTAACATTGTTTTCTTTATAACCTAAAAAGGAGGATAGTGAGTACAGACCACTTGAAATGAAGAGAGGTTCTAGACAGAGGAACTGCTATGGATTAAATTGTGTTTCCCTCCGAGAAATCCTGTGTTGAAGCCCTAATGCCCAATGCAGGCATCACTTTTAGGAAGTGATTAAGGCTAAATGAGGTCATAAGGGTGGGGTCCTAACCCCTAGGATGGGTGGCTTTATAAGAGGAGGGGAGTGGGAAAGACCATGTGAGGTTATAACCAGCGAGTGGCTACTTCCAAGCCAGAAAGAGAGCTCTCACCAGGGGCCAAGCTGGCCAGCACTTGGATCTTGGACTCCAGAACTGTCAGAAAAGAAACATCTGTTATTTAAGCCACTCAGTCTATGGTATTCTGTAACGGCAGCCTGACCTGACTAATACAGAGCCTGGAAGTTAAACATCTGTGGATGTTTAAGAAGTCTGCATGCAGTTAACACAGAGGGAGAAGAAGATCTGAATCAGTTCATTCAGAACTAGAATGATGGAATGTTAGAGCTGGAAGAGGTTTTAGCAACCATGTCATCAAAACACTCATACGGATGAGGGAACAGACGCTCACAGAGGTCAAGTGATTTGTCTGAGATCCTTCAGGGAGATTAGTGGCACAGCCAAAGACTTTAAGCCCAAGACTCTTGACTTCTGCTCTTTTCGCCACAAGACACAGCTTCAGTAAATCAACCCCCTTGAGCCAACCGTTAGCAGCCAAAAATCTAATTTCTTTTCTCCTACTGAAATCTACTTCAAGAATTTAGCCCCATTTTTTCTGACTTCGTACTTTTCTCTCTACTCTTATATTTATTACAAATTCCCTGCTGGCTCAGATGGTAACGAATCTGCCTGCAGTGAAGGAGACCCGGGTTTGATCCTGGGGTTGGGAAGATCCCCTGAGAAGGGAATGGCAACCTACCTCAGTATTCTTGCTCGGATAATTCCATGGACTGAGGAGCCTGGCAGGCTACAGTCCATGGGGTCGCAAAGGGTCAGACACAACTGAGCAGCTAACACAATATACTTACAGCAGTCCATATAAATTTACTCATACAGACTTCTAGAGAGAAGTCTTCTGAACAAACACAAAATGTGTATGGTTTTCCAGTAGTCACATATAGATGTGAGAGTTGGACCATAAGGAAGGCTGAGCACCAAAGAATTGATGCTTTCGAGTTGTGGTGCTGGAGAAGACTTTTGAGAGTCCCTTGGACTGCAAGGAGATCAAACCAGTCAATCCTAAAGGAAATCAACCCTGAGTATTCACTGAAGGATTGATGCTGAAGCTGAAGCTCCAATACTTTGGCCACCTGATGCAAAGAGCCAATTCACCAGAAAAGACTCTGATGCTGGGAAAGATTGAGGGCAGGAGGAGAAGGGGGTGACAGAGGATGAGATGGTTGGACAGCACCACCAAGTCAGCGGGCATGACTTTGAGCAAGCTCTGGGAGATACTGAAGGACAGGGGAGCAGGGCGTGCTGCAGCCGACAGGGTACAGCAAACAGCCGGACACAACTCAGCGACAGAACGACAAACACAAAAGAAAAGCACACACACAAAACCAACATTTAAATTGAGACAAATGGTGACTCAATTATTCATCTGTAGGAGAGGCCTGTGTGCCCAAAGACAGCATAGGTGTACATGGGAAGGCATCTTACTTCCTAATAGTTGCCTATTATAACACATAAAGACATTCTAGAAAAATAATAAAAATGTATTTGTTTTCCAAATTAATCATTTATAGTCTAATTTAGCACAGTATTACATCTTTATAACATTTAAAATATCCATTTTGATAAAACATTCTCATAAACAGGCCAAGAAAACCAGGTTAATAAGCCTGTGTGTTTTATAGGGCAATAAAATAATACATTTTTATAACATTTAAAAATAATATAAAATATAAAATTGAACAATATAATAATTGAACATTATTTTGTTAAAAAAGTTATTATAGAACATTTTATTTAACTTTCCACTAGGTAAACGAGAGTATGTGAAGATAAATACTCTTAATGATGTGGATACAATGGAAATATGCCAATGACGTCCAGAAATGGTAATAACCTATTATTACCAGTTGATATTTAAAATTTTTTTAACAATTTTTAAATTTTCTGCATCAACTTAGCTTCAGCTACTGAATTGGGCCACAAAGCAATCCATTCCATAATTTTTCTTTTTATATTTACTTCTACAACTACATGGTGTGTTTGTGAAATAACTTGATTTGTCACCACTGAATCTTTTCAAAAGAAAGTGCTGCAAGCTCTGAAGATAATTACCAGAGAGTAATTTCAAAAATATTTTGAGTAAAGATAGCATTGTTTAAAATTGGAGAGCTACTCAAGGACATTTTGTTTTGAAAGACACAGTCTTTGAGAAATAACACCTTGGTTATACTTGAAAACAAAACAGGAATAATAATCAAACTAGTCAAATTGCTTCTAGTTTCCCCGGTCTTTTTAACGTGGCTAAGATGATGCTGGCATTGTCCGGGGCTGTGGTGTATTCCTAACGCAGTAACTGCATAGGAGACAATGAGATCTTGCTTTTCGAGCGTTCACCCAAAGCAGAACAACACTTAGTGGAAAAGACTGGAGAACAAAGACTCTACTGTAACCTTTGGGCTGTGTGGCATGTGGGATCTTAGTTCCCTGACCAGGGATCGAACCTATGGCCCCTGCATTAGAAGCACTGTCTTAACCACTGGACCACCAGGGAAGTCCCCAAAGAATCTTTTTTAAAACCAAACCATTACTTGCTGCTTTAACAGCCTGTACAATATACAATGGAATTCATGCCTCTTATCCAGATAAGTGAAAAATGAGAAGATGTAACTGAGGTAGGGTAAAGTGAGTGATTACCTCACAGGCAGTGTCAGCAGAAGTGAGGCAGCTCAAAGAGTTCCTGGGAATTAAGTAGGATTCTCTTCCACCCTCCTAGGTGGTGACGCCTTGGTGGGACTTAGTTTTGAAGGAGGTATTGCCGTATGTCCCACAGACTCAAAATCCTAGGGACAAATGCCACCCCATCTTTCTCATTCCTCACTTTTTTCTGTAAGACAGTCTTGGCAGCCCTGTTTAGATGCTGTGAGAATCGATTCTATATTTAAAAAATAGATAACAAGGTCTGAAAGATATATGCACAAACAATGTGGTTTAGTAGAAGACCTGAATTCAAGTTCCAGCTCTCCTACTGTGTGATCTCAGAATAAAAAAATGATGACCTTTGATGAATCACAGCTTCCTCATCTGCAAAATCATCATTATAAACATCATCATCACCATTGCTAAGACTTCTGGAGTTCTGACTGCACTCCAGGCAATGCTGTAAGGGTTTTTACACATTTTAACTCACTTAATCCCTAACAAGTCCATGAGACGGTACTATTACTAGTCACATTTTCTACATGAGGAAGCTGAGTCATGGAAGTAAACTGCCTAAAGAGAACTCTTATTCCATAGGGTGACTGTGAGATCAAATACAAAATCACTAAGATGATGATGGATGAAAGAGATCTTTAAGATCATCTAGCCTTAAAAGGAAAAGGGGGCGAGAGAGGATGAGATGGTTGCATGGCATCACTGACTCAATGGACATGAGTCTGAGCAAACTCCAGGAGATAGTGAAGGACAGGGAAGCCTGGCGTGCTGCAGTCCATGGGGTCACAAAGAGTCAGACATGACTGAGCGACTAAACAACAAAAAGCCTTAAACTCTAACTGTAAATATGAGGCCTCTGAGGTTCCCAAAAGAGCTTGTTAACTGAAGCCATTGAGCCTCTTCTGGATCTTATTCTAGTGGCCTTTTAAAAGCACCTCTCTCGCACTGGGATGACCCAGAGGAATGGGATGGGCAGAGAGGTGGGAGGAGGGTTCAGGATGGGGAACACATGTACACTCATGGCAGATTCAAATCAATGTATGGCAAAACCAGTACAATGTTGTAAAGTAAAATAAATAAATAATTTTTTTAAAAAAGAAAAAAAATAAATAAAAGCACCTCTCTCCTTTTTCTAAGTAATTTTCATGTATTCTTTCACTTACATGTATATCATTTCTCTAGGGTAGAAAAGTCAGAATGAGTTGTTTTCTGCTTTTTAAAAAACAGGTTAGAAAACTCAGCATACCTCAAAGTCAGCATGGAGTACAGCTGGACAGGTCAAGGTCAGATGTACGACAGTGATAATGACAGCACGATTAGGATGACTCTGATTACCATCTCATTAATTGCATTCTGATTCTCGTTAGGTCACTGTGCCAAAGCCTCTTAGGCACATTCTCTCATTTACTGCTAAATGTGCCTTTGAATGCAGAAGTTGAAATGTTACTAGTTTTAAAATCAGAGAATGGCTGAGCCTGAGGCTGAAAAAACAGACTTTCTGGAGTCAAGACTCCAAATCCCAGTTGTGTTGACTCAACCCAAGGTCCTACTAAAGAGGAGAAACTGAAGGCGAGGCCAATGACGTGGTGCGGGGTTCGGGCTGGACGTGGAGAACAGGAACCTCCTCTCTGTGGAGGAGGCACACACAGGTCCTTCAGGACTTGGAGGGGGGCTAACCCCAACTCCTTCAGCAGCACATCGGCTTTATTTGTCAAAATGGATTTTTAAAAACAATGGCTGGATTACCCTACAGTTCATTAGTCATCATACAGAAATCCACTGTGATAAAAATGTTCACTTAGGATTTAGTGGAGGGGTAACGGAACTCGTTCAGCAATTCTTGGCTGTGGTGCTTTACTCAAGAGAAATGCCCTCCTTTAATATCACAGCTATTGGAGGTAATGTGGCCTAATCTTCAGTGCTCATACTTCTGGGGATGAGATGAAGCTTCTGACATGGTGTCATGTTTTTGTTGTTGTTGTTTGTTTTTAACTCAGTCCAAATTGCTCTTTTCCCAAAGACTGTATCTTGCATTGGCTGCTGTGCAGCCAGCTTCCAAGACAGTCCCTGGTAGTTCTGGCCCCTTGGTGTTCCTGCCCTTGCATGGCTCCTTCCACACTGAATCAGGATTCATAAAGCTAACAGCATGACCCTGAGGTAGGGTGCAGAAGGCCCTTGTGATTTTCTCCATGCTCTCTTGGGTTTCCAGGTCTGGAATAAGCCAGTTGCCAGGCAATGAGGACACGTACTCTCACAGAGAACTGAGATCTCCGGGCAATGGGCAGCACTAACCATGACAGCCACGTAATAAGTGAGCCACCCTAGAAAGAACCATCTGGCTTCAGTGAGCACCGGGCTGACAGCTGACTGTAATCTCATGGGAAATCACAAAAGGCAGGCTCAACCCTTACTGCTCCCAAATTCCTGGCCCACAGTAATTATGTGACATCAAATGATAACTGTTGTTTTAAAACACTAAGTTCTGGGGTTGTTACAGATATCACAGATATGACACGTAGATAATGAGTGCTGTTGCCAACCTTGAGAGCAAGCAATGGCTTACTGTGATTCTCTTATCATCCATAAACCACCATCATTCCATCAGTTATTACAGACCCGACTACTATTAACATTCGCAGTTGGCCAAAAGGTCAGCAGTTACATCATTACATTCTGATTTATATTTGGTTGTAACAGGCATTATTATTTGGGGAGGTGGTATTTTTCAAGATGATCATATACACGATACAGCTGTCTCCATTATCTGAGATGCTGACTTCGTGGGCTTGCAAAATCCCCAATTTGATACAATTACTGGTAATATATGTTTACTGTGCTTTCTCCAATGTTAAGTTTTTAAAAAAGAGAAAAATTGCTTAGTTTCTAACTTTTTTGAAGATAAACTCTGACATAGTGACTCTGACTGTGGGCAGTGAGGAAGGACCAAAATGTAAATCTATGGCTGATTCATATCAATGTATGACAAAACCCACTGAAATGTTGTGAAGTAATTAGCCTCCAACTAATAAAAAAATTAAAAAAAAAAAAAAAAACAACTCTGCCACAATGCATTCAGCAGTGACTTCCCATAGCAAGACATTTAAACAACTCCTCATGTGTTCAAAGGGCTTCATTTCAACCAGTGAAGAAATGTCGCAAGAATTTCAGAAAGATAATTTAAAACTAAGCACTGGGCAGTGGATCTCAATTCTAGACAGTAAAGAAATGCTACACATGAATTCATGGAACTCGCCTGGCTGCCAAAAGTTTGATATTTCACCTTGATACTATTGGGGAAAGTATTTAGGAGGACTGCCAACTCGGCCATCCTGCTTCTTAAATTAGACCCATTTGATAGTCAAGGAAAGCTACCTTCACACTCCAGAAACTCTTCACTACAAGTCAGTTCTGTGCCTGGGACTAGGCAAAGAATTGCATTGCAAAAAGGTAGGTTTATACAACTCCTGATACATTAGATACCAGTGCACTAAAATACCTGAGTGAAACCTTAAAAAGTCATAAAGATACTTTATTTGTAAAAGTTCCCACTGGCCCGGCTTTTACTCTGAGCTCCTATTTTCTCTAAAATATTTTAAAATAGGTAATACTTGAAATTGGCTTAAAACTTCAAACGATGGCAAATGTTAACATTAACTAGTATGCCTCCCTCTCTTTCTTTTTTTTCCATTTATTTTTATTAGTTGGAGGCTAATTACTTTACAATATTGTAGTGGTTTTCGCCATACACTGACATCAATCAGCCATGGATTTACATGTATTCCCCATCCCGACCCCCCCTCCCGCCTCCCTCCCCACCCCACCCCTCTGGGTCTTCCCAGTACACCAGCCCCGAGCACTTGTCTCATGCATCCAGTCTGGGCTGGTGATCTGTTTCACCCTTGATAATATACATGTTTTGATGCTGTTCTCTCAAAACATCCCAACCTCGCCTACTCCCACAGAGTCCAAAAGTCTGTTCTATACATCTGTGTCTCTTTTTCTGTTTTGCATATAGGGTTATCGTTACCATCTTTCTAAATTCCATATATATGCATTAGTATACTGTATTGGTCTTTATCTTTCTGGCTTACTTCACTCTGTATAATGGGCTCCAGTTTCATCCATCTCATTAGAACTGATTCAAATGAATTCTTTTTAATGGCTGAGTAATATGCCATGGTGTATATGTACCACAGCTTCCTTATCCATTCGTCTGCTGATGGGCATCTAGGTTGCTTCCATGTCCTGGCTATTATAAACAGTGCTGCGATGAACATTGGGGTGCAGATGGCTTCACAGCTGAATTCTACCAAAAATTTAGAGAAGAGCTAACACCTATCTTACTCAAACTCTTCCAGAAAATTGCAGAAGAAGGTAAACTTCCAAACTCATTCTATGAGGCCACCATCACCCTAATTCCAAAACCAGACAAAGATGCCACAAAAAAAGAAAACTACAGGCCAATATCACTGATGAACATAGATGCAAAAATCCTTAACAAAATTCTAGCAAACAGAATCCAACAACATATTAAAAAGATCATATATCATGACCAAGTGGGCTTTATCCCAGGAATGCAAGGATTCTTTAATATCTGCAAATCAATCAATGTAATACACCACATTAACAAATTGAAAGATAAAAACCATATGATTATCTCAATAGATGCAGAAAAAGCCTTTGACAAAATTCAACATCCATTTATGATAAAAACTCTCCAGAAAGCAGGAACAGAAGGAACATACCTGAACATAATAAAAGCTATATATGACAAATCCACAGCAAGCATTACCTTCAATGGTGAAAAATTGAAAGCATTTCCCCTAAAATCAGGAACAAGACAAGGGTGCCCACTCTCACCACTACTATTCAACATAGTTTTGGAAGTTTTGGCCACAGCAATCAGAGCAGAAAAAGAAATAAAAGGAATCCAGATAGGAAAAGAAGTGAAACTCTCACTGCAGATGACATGATCCTCTACACAGAAAACCCTAAAGACTCTACCAGAAAATTACTAGATCTAATCAATGAATATAGTAAAGTTGCAGGATACAAAATTAACACACACAAATCCCTTGCATTCCTATACACTAACAATGAGAAAACAGAAAGAGAAATTAAGGAAACAATACCGTTCACCATTGCAACAAAAAGAATACAATACTTAGGAGTATACCTACTTAAAGAAACAAAAGACCTATACATTGAAAACTATAAAACACTGATGAAAGAAATCAAAGAGGACACAAACAGATGGAGAAATATACCGTGTTCATGGATTGGAAGAATCAATATTGTCAGAATGACTATACTACCCAAAGCAATCTATAGATTCAATGCAATACCTATCAATTTACCAACGGTATTCTTCACAGAACTAGAACAAATAATTTCACAATTTGTATGGAAATACAAAAAACCTCAAATAGCCAAAGTAATCTTGAGAAAGAAGAATGGAACTGGAGGAATCAACCTGCCTGACTTCAGGCTCTACTACAAAGCCTCCCTCTCATCACCGAACTTAACAACTACGGTCACCTTCCAGATGATTCTTTGCATATAGAAGCATCCAGTCCAATCCAGTGTTAGTCACTCACTTGTGTCTGATTCTTTCCGACCCCATGGACTGTGTAGCCTGTCAGGCTCCTCTGTCCATGGAATTCTCCAGACGAGAATACTGGCATGGGTTGCCATTTCCTTCTCCAGGGGATCTTCCTGACCCAGGGATCAAACCCAGGTCTCTGGCACTGCAGGCAGATCCTTTACCATCTGAGCTACCAGGGAAGCCTATTATATACAAGCACACGCATAGACAAACATGTATAGATAGCAACAGATACTTTCTTTGATTACTCCTTTTAAATAATAACAGAATATACCTTCTTGTTGCTTTACATATTAGGTGTTTTTGGTGGTTGTTTTGCTTTGGTTACAAACATTATTTTGGAGATTATTTTTCTATTTTTACGTTATGTTAAATTCACCATCCATATTTGGGTATATTTTTGTTCTTTTGAGGTTTCTCAATCTATTTATATACCAACATTGAACTATGAGTTACTAAAGCTTTGTATTATGTTTTAATATTTGGCCTACCTAATTAATACTCCTTGTCCCAATTATAAGGGGCTTCTCTGGTGATTCAAAGGTAAAAGAATCCAACTGCAACACAGGAGACGCAGGTTTGATCCCTGGGTCAATAAGATCCCTGGAGAAGGAAATGGCAACACACTCTGGTATTCTTGCATGGGAAATGCCATGGACAGAGGAGCCTGGCAGGGCTCTAGTCCATGAGTGTGGGGTCGCAAAGAGTTGGCCATGACTGAGGGACACAACAACAAAAACAACAGCAACCCCAATGTTTTTTTTTTTGAGAATTTTCCTGGCTATTCTTAGATATTTCACTTCTAACCCCAGTTATATCACTTCTATACATATACCCGAGATATATCACTTCTAATCCCCAGTTTTTAAAATCAAAATTTGAAGTAGGATTGGTTATTTAGTCCATCCCCTACTTCAAATTTCGATTTTAAAAACTGGGGGTTAGAAGTGATATAGCTTTATTTAAGCCTCACACAATCTTATAAAGTAGGTACTCAGGTTATGTCTTGCCATGTGAGTTAATATGGTATAGACCAATTATCTTAAAATTTACATTTATCTAGCTTACAATTACAAATGTTCACTTTTATCATCTCCTTTATTCTCCTTAACCACTCTGGGACTCAGAAGGTCCTGTATTATGACTCACAGTATGGATGGAGAGGGGCTCACGGACTTGTCGTCATGGCTGGGGGCAAGGGTTCTTCCCCCTATACCAAAGGCAGACAGCACTGGGATTCTCCGAGGAATATTTTACAAACAGGGATGGTTTTCGTTTTAGTGCCATGCCACATTTTAGAAATGTTGGCAGACCATCAAATTATTAAACTTTTAATGATGTTTAAAACTTAATAACACTGGCATGAACACAGCCAAATCTAACTCTCACGAATTGCCGGTGGTAGAGTAACCTGGCAGAGCCCTTTTAGAGTGCACCTGGGCGACACATGCTAGAGGTCTTAAAAGGGTTACAGAGGAAGAAGAAAACTGCTACTGCGGTTCCGGGCCAAAGCCTACACCTCCCTCCACTGTGAACGCGGGTCCTTTCTGCAGTTGGGCCCTTTTCCTCATTGGCTTCTGAGTGCCTGTGGCCACGCTCACCTCTCCCCCGTCTGCTGAACCTCTTTTCCTCTCCTTCTCCCTCCTGGCTCTCTTCTCCTAGACCCTGACCTCAATGAAGTCTCACCTCTCCTCTTTCCCAACCTTTCACATCAATTTCTAACTTTTACGTGCCTCTCTCCCTGCTTCCCAACCTGGTAGCTTCTTCCAAAGTTTCTCCACTATATGTCCTGCTGGAGACAACTGCTTACTTCATGTAGTTTATATGTCAGATGAATAAACACTGTTCCCCAAGTTAAAATTAAGTGAGAAGCTTTTTCAGACAATGCTTATCCCCTTCCTCACCCCATAGAATTTATGTAACTTTTCTAGAAATAACAACAAAACAAATAAGAGATTCATTGAAATGATTTTCTTGTAATAACAACCCTGATCTGTAATAAACAGAAAATATTTTCTATAGAAATCAGTTTTAAGATGATTTGTGAAAATTCTCCTTCATAATTAGGCAAGTATTTTCATTCCTTTGTTCAAATTTGCTTTTGATTTAGAAAACAATTTTCTCTTAAAATAAAAAAATAACTTTTTAAAATAAGTGAATTAGCCAAATTTAGATATAACTTTTTGATAAGCTTTGGCTAGCATTATTCACAGTAGCCAAGAGTTTATACCAAGTAACTTGTGGACAGCGCAATTTAAAATTGATTTTATTTTCTTCCAAAGACCTTGGTTTATTCTTGATCTGAGAAACTTGTGTTGGTCTCTTTACGGTTCATCTTGTATCTTCTCAAAATTGTATCAAATCACATCAACTGTTCTTAGTATTCCCACCATGTGTTTGACAGTGATTTCAAGGTCAAATTTGACATCTATTTCATCAAGATGTTCTTTCTTTGGGTATATCCAGAAAATATCATAAGTAATCTTCAAATTGTTCCAAAGAATGTCACTGCTATTGGCAGAGTTGTGACCACAACTTCTAGTAACAAATTTGAAAGACTTTGCATTGTACAAAGCACAAAAAAACACCACTGGCATTTTCCCAAAATTATAGCCCGTATATCTTTTCTTTTACCAGCTGTGTTAATACCATTATGATGGGCTTGCCCTTGATATGTTTTAAAAGTATTTAAATAAAATTAAAATTTCTATTTTAGTTTTTTGAAAATTTAACAGAATCATATATTTTATTAAAATAAATATATTTGCAATTTGAATATTTAATGCCCATCTAATTAGTTGCTAATATACAGAAAGACTATTATATTTCATGCATTTATTATCTGGATCTATAATACATATACACCAACAAATTTAAGAGCAATATGAGTCATACTGTTTTTTAAGTTGATTTTTTTGGCTATGCTGGGTCTTCCCGGGCTTTTCTCTAGTTGCGGTGAGAGGGGGCTACTCTCTAATGGCAGTGCGTGGGCTTCTCACTGCAGTGGCTTTTCTTGTCGTGGAGTACAGGCTCTAGGGCACTGGGCTTCAGTAGCTGCAGCTTCTAGGCTCTAGAGCACAGGCTCAAGAGTTGCAGTGCAAGGGCTTAGTTGTGCCATGGCATGTGGGTCTTCCCAGATCAGGGATCGAACCAATGCCTCCTGTGTTGGCAGGCGAACTCTTCACCATGAGCTACCAGGGAAGCCCCAGTCATACTCTCTTTCAGCCAGCACATGCAACCACTGTGGACACTGTGTCAATTTATGAGTATATACCGAATCTTGAATTAGAACATGAAGAGAAGAAGGATTTGATGAGTTAATCCGCCTTTTCTCTTACTTAAAAACTTATGCAGCTCAAATCCTCGTCTTACTCAAACTTAATATAACACCCACCTAACACTCTGGCTACAGCACAATCCATAGACCTTCATGTCATTTGGCAGCAGCTGCTTTTTTTGGGGTGAGGACAGTGAAAAAGAAATATATATATGTAGCAAAATATTCTCCACTGTAACCATTTTAAGTGCATAATTCAGTGGTATTATGTTTACAAAACTAAACAACTATCACCACTATTTCCCCAAAGTTTTCATCACTCCAAACAAAAGGTCTGTACCCATTAAACAATAATTCTCCCTCTCCTCCACCCCTGGAAACTTCAAATCCACTTTCTGTCTCTATGAATTTGTCTTTTTTAGCTATTTCACAAAAGTGAAGCCATGCAATATCTGTCCTTTTGTGTCTGGTTTATTTCACTTAGCATGTTTCCAAGGTTCATTCATGTGGTAGCAAGGATCAGCACTTCATTCCTTCATGGGCTGAACAACAGTCCATTGTCTGCATAGACCACGTCTGTTTACTCATCCATTAGGGCCTGCCTTTTGGTTCAGGGCGTGGTGGTGAAGGGGGACTGAGCAGTGTTTGTGATAGGAGGTTCTGCACACAACGTGGGGTTGAGGGTCCCACCAGGCCTAGGAGAGCACCGAGAGGCACAGCAATCACGGAGGGAAACTCTTGATTAGTCTAGCCATACAGCTCCCTCTGAATTCCAAAAGCACTTGCAATCAATGGGGTAAAGTTAACATTTATCAAAAGAGAGAGCTACTGTTGCCCTCCCCACAGCTGAACTTCAAGCTCTCTTTCTAGTCTCAGGCCTTGGCTGGGAGTTGACAGAGGTGCAAATAAAGGCAGGCTCTCAGCGTGCCCGCTCCTGTGAGAGGTGCCGGCACTCAGCAGATGCTCATTTTTCCCTTCCTCTATCCTCCTGTGTCTAACATGGCACTAACCACATACCAGGAATTCAAAACTACAGCTGCTTAATTAACTGGAAAATGATTTCTTCTGAATAAAATGTGAGAATTACTCCTGATCTTTATTCTTCCTTGTTCATCAAGGGAATTGATTTCCCTGCCCAGGGAGAAGACACAAACCAAACACACCCCTCAGGAAAAAGACAGAGGCTGCAGAGAAGTGGGTCCTAATTACACATGGGAGAGGCGATTTCTTCCATCTTCCTTCCCAAGTCTTATCTCCATCTGCCTCTGGAGAGGAACCACCATTCAAATTTTAGCTGACAGCAGTACATCAGGACATATCCTTTGTGCGATTTTCCCTTTGTTACTATCCTTTTGTTGTTTAGTTGCTAAGTCTTATCTGATTCTTTGCAACCCCATGATCTGCAGCCGGCCAGGCTCCTCTGTCCATGGGATTTCCCAGGCAAGAATACTTCAGTGGGTTGCCATTTCCTCCTCCAGGGGATCTTTTCAACCCACGGATCAAACCTGTTGATTGGCTCGACTGGCAGGCAGATTCTTTACCACTGAGCCATCAAGGAAGTCTAATCCTGAGAATTCTTCTATTTCTTTCAAAGCAGAATTGCAGCATCCCTGTGGATGTCTGCTTTTCTTTGGTATAAAAAGAAAGGCGACTTCTCCTCCAGTGAGGAAATATGAAGCTGCATCTTTATACTGCAGGTGACCAGTGATTTTATTTAGCCTTATAGCACAAAATACTATCTGCTGGGAATGAATTTCTTAATGGGACGAGAGAAAGGTTCCCCACTAAGAATGCAGACAACTACAGTCTGTGTGGGAACCTGACATATTTCATGACAGCAATGTGAAGCCGTTATCCAATGAGAAAACAGTCCTTCCAAATTTGAAAACAAGATGTCTAGACTCTTTTCCTAATTGATGGCCATGCATAAAAATGTATCATAAAAATGTGTCTGCAATTGTACAGCAGCATACCACTAACAAAGGAACTTTTATCGGAAAAGTTAAGCTGTGTCTCTGGGAATTCATAATCATCTCAGTAATAGCTGTGTCTTAATATCCAAATAATTTGGCTATTTTGGGTTCTTCAAATCTTGTTTTCTAAGTGGTTATTTCTGGTGCCTGTAATTTTTCAGTCAAAAGCTTCCTGAATGGATAGTGATGATTCAGAGTCACCTCTATCAGGGGATAGTTTCATATTTATAATTGCTGTCATTAAAAAACCTATCTATTGACTATCAACTGTCACCTGCCTTAAATGTTATCAGTTTAATCGCTCATAAAATAGCCATACCAGTAAAATCTGACTTCACCCATGAAGAAGGATTTTCTATAACAAGGCCAACTCCAGAGCCCAATAATTAGACAATGCTTTCTTGGATTTAAACAACATAAAACAAAACAAAACAACCCCTCCCCCCCAAAACGAGAAACTTGTCAGGACTTCCCTGGTGGGCCAGTGGCTAAAATTCTGCTTTTCAATGCAGGGTATGCAGGTTTGATCCCAGGTTGGGGAACTAAGATGCCACATGCCACTGAGCAACTAAGATCACATGCTGCAACCACTGAACCCACACACCACGAGCACACAGTCTATGCGCTACCACAAAAGATTCAGTCAGCTCCCACTACGGCTCCAGCATGATGCGAGGAGCTCAGCTTCACACTTTCTCAACGCCCAAGGATTCTTCGAAACATTTGGTATATAACTACCCACTGAAAATATTCAGTTTAAAATAGATCCTGCTCATGAGGTAACCTGGACATGACTTTTGCCTGATGTTCCAGGGGAATCAATGATTAATGCTGGATACTAATAATGAAGCAACCATATCCTTTTTATGGCTCTGCAGTGATCTATATACTGTTTAATCAAAAGTAGTGGAGTATCCATATTTACAGGCTATACCAAGTTCAGGGGGCCTAAACCTGACCAGGGAGATTAAGATTGGACTTTGTCCATTGGAAGGTTGTTCTCTCTTCAGACCATCATTTCGCTCATCTGTCAATTCATTCATCCATCTTTTGATGAGCTCCAAATAAGCAAAGACCATTATAATTCACTAAGGGAGACATAAAATGATTAAAACACAGTCCCTTGATCTATCTGGGGGTAGGCAGATCAGGAAATACAAAATATTTTGGGAAAAGTGGGTCAAGGTTCAAAATTTGTCTCTGAAGGAGAAAACAGTTCAGAGAGAGTCAAAGAAATAAGGAAGAGGAGGGATTTGACTCTTCCTACCATGTCCTGAATCACTAGGAGCTCCCTGGGCCTAGATCTATCCAAGTGTGAAAAGGTTTCCTTCTCTAGACCTTGACCCCTAAAAGAGGTATGGGCATACAGGGAAGCTGTCTTGAGATTAAAGTGAAGACAGTGACAAAATTCTTCCAAGCAAGTGTGAGAAACACTGCTAACAAAATTAGAAAGGGCCTCAGAGAGTTTGTTCATATAATATTATAGTATTTTTCTTTCCACTAAGGAGAAAGAGAGAAAAATTCTCAGTTTAGGTTGGAAGAAAAAAGTGTAAGGATTGGATGCTGAAATAACCTGGGAATAGTGATTTCACAGTTAAATTCTTAGGAGGTTTTAGAAAAACAGTATAAATTCTCATTTATCTTGAAAAACTAAAGGAAAGAAGGTCCTACTAAGATGGACTGAGAGAATGGACCAGGACTACAACTTATCACCAAATGATTTTGTTGGAATTATGAACCCTTTCACCCAGATACTTGAAATTAAATTTTCACATGGGTACAAGACATATTTTAAGAGAGGTCAGCGACTGCTAGCTGAAGTTTAGGAATCAGTGAAAGCAGGAATAGGAACCTTTCTAGATAAAGGTCCTTTCTTGATCCTCAAGTTGGAAACTTGTAATTAAAGCCAGTTTGTGATGTACTATATCTTTCATTCTTTCAATCTAAAGCTTCCAACTTCTCTAAGCTCTCATTCCTGGAAAAGCTTTTGGCAGTCACTTTTTGCAACCCACAATTTCTGTAGCTTTTCATCTTTTTACCATACCCTTTTTGCATCTAAGCCTCACTTCCCATATGTGGTCAGTAATGCCACCACCACCGGAAGTAAAATGGTCCTCAACATGTGTCTGTTTGCCCACACGGGGGCAGAAATGTGGGGCAGGAAAGGAGTCCAGCAGTCATGGAGCTCAAGATACTCTGAAAGTATAAAGAACACATTATTACCCACTTTGTACACGTGAATATAGACATGAAAACACCAGAGAATTCTCTGAAGGCTACAAAGAAAGAGAATCAGTGGGTCTGGGTCTCTGCCCCCATAGTCACATGTCAGACTGGATCTCCTTTGCACTTTTCAGAAGGGCATTTCTACTTCTGTGTTTTACGAGGATGACAATGATTTTAAAAGAAAAAACCATCTGTATGTCTTCTTTGGAGAAATGTCTGTTTAGTTCTTTGGCCCATTTTTTGATTGGGTCATTTATTTTTCTGGAATTGAGCTGCAGGAGTTGCTTGTATATTTTTGAGATTAATCCTTTGTCCATTTCTTCATTTGCTATTATTTTCTCCCAATCTGAGGGCTGTCTTTTCACCTTACTTATAGTTTCCTTTGTAGTGCAAAAGCTTTTAAGTTTCATTAGGTCCCATTTGTTTAGTTTTGCTTTTATTTCCAATATTCTGGGAAGTGGGTCATAGAGGATCTTGCTGTGATTTATGTCGGAGAGTGTTTTGCCTATGTTCTCCTCTAGGAGTTTTATAGTTTCTGGTCTTACATTTAGATCTTTAATCCATTTTGAGTTTATTTTTGTGTATGGTGTTAGAAAGTGTTCTAGTTTCATTCTTTTACAAGTGGTTGACCAGTTTTCCCAGCACCACTTGTTAAAGAGGTTGTCTTTTCTCCATTGTATATCCTTGCCTCCTTTGTCAAAGATAAGGTGTCCATAGGTTCGTGGATTTATCTCTGGGCTTCTCCAAAGAAGACATACAGATGGCTAACAAACACATGAAAAGATGCTCAACATCACTCATTATTAGAGAAATGCAAATCAAAACCACAATGAGGTACCATTACACGCCAGTCAGGATGGCTGTTATCCAAAAGTCTACAAGCAATAAATGCTGGAGAGGGTGTGGAGAAAAGGGAACCCTCTTACACTGTTGGTGGGAATGCAAACTAGTACAGCCGCTATGGAAAACAGTGTGGAGATTTCTTAAAAAACTGGAAATAGAACTGCCATATGACCCAGCAATCCCACTCCTGGGCATACACACTGAGGAAACCAGATCTGAAAGAGACACGTGCACCCCAATGTTCATCGCAGCACTGTTTATAATAGCCAGGACATGGAAGCAACCTAGATGCCCATCAGCAGATGAATGGATAAGGAAGCTGTGGTACATATACACCATGGAATATTACTCAGCCATTAAAAAGAATTCATTTGAACCAGTCCTAATGAGATGGATGAAGCTGGAGCCCATTATACAGAGTGAAGTAAGCCAGAAAGATAAAGAACATTACAGCATACTAACACATATATATGGAATTTAGAAAGGTGATAACGATAACCCTATATGCAAAACAGAAAAAGAGACACAGAAATACGGAACAGACTTTTGAACTTTGTGGGAGAATGTGAGGGTGGGATATTTCAAAAGAACAGCATGTATACTATCTATGGTGAAACAGATCACCAGCCCAGGTGGGATGCATGAGACAAGTGCTCCGGCCTGGTGTACTGGGAAGACCCAGAGGAATCGGGTGGAGAGGGAGGTGGGAGGGGGGATCGGGATTGGGAATACATGTAAATCCATGGCTGATTCATATCAATGTATGACAAAACCCACTGGGAAAAAAAATAATAATAATAAATAAATAAAAAAAAATAAAATAAAATAAAAGAAAAAACCGTGTTTGCTTTTGGGGAGCATGTTCTCTATTTTAGGCATAGTGCTAGGAACTTTCAAGGGTTACTACTAAATATTTGCTAAAAAATCAGTTATTTTCATAACTGATTAAACTGGGGTTCAGGCCAGTCATTTGACTCCAACCATCAAAGACAGTAGAATGTCAAATGGTGACTTACATGAAATAGTGTCAGTGAAATTTTTGGTTCATTTAAGATTATCTTTTAATGTTTATTTATTTAGGATAGTCATAATCCTACTATCTTTTAGGCTGTTGGAATGATGAAATGGTATTATACATTTAAAACCCTTAGAAGACAATCTCTTAAAATGAGGCTACTTATGTGTATACACGCAAATACACATATAAATTCTACCTGTCTAAAAGACTACATAGACACACATATACATTTTGAATAAAAGTGACATTTTAATGCAAATACTGTGCTCACATACCTGGCGCTGATTTCCCATGCAGTCCCCACATCTCTGAAAAGCACATCAAGAGGACTGACTAGGCTGCGCCAGTGTGACGGACTGGTGAGCTCCTGAGGTGTCCTTTGCCTCTGCAGGACAGGGAGTGCCACATAAACCCGCAGGAGGATAAATGAAGCCTCCTGAGTGTTCTGGAATAAACACCTCCAGGCTTGCTGGGGCCACAAGTAAAGGTGCCTAGAAGCTCGAGCCTTTGCTTCCAACAGCGTGTGACCTGTGACGCTGAGAGCCATGTAAGCCAAGCATTTGGAATGCTTCCATGCCATTTCAAGTATAATCGTGAAATTTAAAAATACTCCCCTATCACCATATAGAACAGAACAAAGTCGTGCTTTGCAAAGCTTTTTTTAAGTTAGATATTTGCATAGCTAAAAGCTATTTTAAAATTCTATCAGTATTGCTTTACTCTGTCAATATACTAACCTTTCCAGTTATTAAATATTAAGTATTAAGTGATTAAGATTACCCTCTAAAGTATTAAGATTACCCCCATGGAGAGAGCTGGTAACCTGCAAGATCAAGTTAAACGGCATATTCAGTGACCGTGAACTCCTAGAAAATTAGTTTAAAATGATGCATCACTTTGTCAAACTCTCTTAAGAACTAGCTTTTTAGGATCTCTCTTTAGAAATGTGAAACCCCTCAAAACCATTACCACAAATAGCCAATATCTAAAATAACTGCCAAGCCACCTGCTTTTCTCCAGGAAACACCATAAAACTCACAAGTTAGTAAAGCTTTGTAGAGCCTACAAAGTCTAGATCTTTCTGATGAAGCTTACTTATTGTTTGAGAGACTTTATTTCCCCTTTTCTGAGCCATGAGAAGTCCCCACATCAGGTTCAGTTCAAGGCACAGGCTTATGTGTAGAAGAAGGTTTCTGGGCAGAAGGGAATGCTGAAGAACACCTCTTTGTCACTTTGGTCTTGGCACAGTATTTCAGATGGTATTCATCTGGAATAAAGAGATCAATGACATAACACATCCAATTCTCCTCTCTAAGTGGCTTTACTAGAAGTGGGTAAGGGCAAAAAGATATAAATTCATCTGTCTGTAGGCAACCCAAAACATATCAGCTCGTCTTGGCGTAATTTAACCAATAAGATGATTTAGAGGACAGTTCAGTGGCACCACTTTTGGAAAGTAAAAGCTTAGCAGAAGGAACATAAATCAAAGGTGACTGGCAGGTAAAGGATATATGCAGCAATCAGCCAAACCACGTGCACCCTGGCACCAATTCAATAAGATCATTTATAACATTTTTAAGGCAGGAGTATACAAAAGGGGGTCTGGTGCTAACTAAATCCACAGATAGCTTACATGCCACTGAAATAAACACTTCCAGATGCGGGTGTACAAAAACCTTTCACAGAAAGAAATGTTTTCTTTCATAAAGCTGAAGGAGGGACTCGTAGCGGGAAGGGCAGAAAGTCTGAGATTGAGCTTCTTACAGATGGTCGTGTCGGTGAGCAGGGAGTGTAGGGTGAGGATGAACTGAGCATAGCACGTCTCCACTTAGAAGCATCGCTATCATTGCTAAGACTGGATTTCTGTTAAAACAAGGTAAAAAGGCTAACAGTACATCATTCCATCATCCTCCAAAATCTGCTGTCTGAGTCAGCGTTGCTCCCATTACTTCCCTGAGACTTTATTTTGGGGGAGGTGATGGAGATAACAGGTTCACACAGAGATGAAAGCCACTAATCAAAGTTTAGAAAAACGATGCTCTGGTTATTTTTACCAGCACAAAGCTATTGGGGGCATGGCATTAATGATGAAAACATTTCCAAAATCTGGCCAGATTATAGTCATCTTTCAGGAATGCATGACCAAATTCATTAATGGCTTAGAAAGTCAATTTGTTCACCCAAACAGCATAATAATACATGGGACTTTCTGGTTATATATTTAAACATTCCCAGAAGTTCAAACAGAAAGTTGGAATGCCTGTTTTTTGTTTTTTTTTAAGGTTCAGGTGAGCCATGCATTGAGCTCTCCCTCCTTCCCCCAAGAAAAACCCCTTGAAATTAGTTTTCTTGTTGAATCTTTAAACTAATGCAAATTCTCTGTAAGCATCTGGGTAGAGAGTTTATTCTTGAGACTATTTCTAATTATCTGCTTTATGCATTGACCTAAATCACAAACTTGTCATCTACTATTCTTCTTTCATTCAGGATCTTGTTCTACTTGTTCTTTATGGCAAATACCTCTTGAATAGAGCCCTGTCTTCTCTGCTGTTGGTGTCACTGCCTCGGCAGAGGCTGTTCTGTCTTCTGGCCTGTAATACTGTGGTGGCCACTTGATCAGTCTCTTTGCCAATTACATCTCCTAACTCCAGTCCCTCCCTCCTCCATCCCATCAGCTGGGTTACTTTTTTTTTTTTTTTAAGAGTTCACATTTGTTCGTATGAATACCTTGCTTAAAAACTCTAAAATTGCTCCCTGCTGACCATATCTGTTGTTTACAAACAAATTTTCCAAACAAAATCTTCCTGAAAACTCAATATATATGACAGATAAAAGCTTATCTGTACTAATTTAGGGAAAACGCTTTATTATTCTGCAGAAGACCTGTAAAATAATCTGGGGTTTCTGTAGAGCATGATTAGATAACCGCTGGCCTGATTGATGAAGTCCATATAAACTGGCCTGGGATTCAAAATCCCTCTCAAACTGTCATCAGCTGACCTTCGACACTTCACCTGCTCTCAGCGTACTTCAGACCCAGTTCCTTACCCTGGTTCAAATAGCCATTCTGCCTTCCTACATTTTATTTTCCCTCATTTTATTTCTGCTCTTCTTTCTGCCTGAGCTATCTTTTCACAGTTCTCACTCATTTCCTTTACCTCCATCTCATAAAGTCAGTTCAAATGTTAGTGACTCAATGTCAGACAGTGGCCTCTTCTGCATGTTCCTCCTCCCCCACCCCCAAAACACCAACCACAGGGCACGGCTTACACGCCCATCTGAGCATCTCCTTCACTATACTGGAACATCCAGCTACTCATGTCCATAGAGTATTTCCCCCTTTCAACAGATTTTTAATACACGTTTAGCAACTTTTACTGAACTATTAAATGGAGATACCAGATCTATAAGGATCTCAGGCCATGTGGGGATGTTAAGCAGAAGCACTTCCACTTCTAAATCATGTCTGGTTCAATCGTACCAATAAGGATTCTATCAGATGAACTGCTACTATCTAAACCAAACGACGAAAGCGAGTGCTCTCCTCGGCATGTGAAGGGTACCTCATGCTATCAGGAAGGCATGGACTTCGAGGGGTTTTTCCAGCAGTGGCCGATGACAGGCTGACTTGGAGCAGCGCAGTCCTGTCTTGCCTCCTTATTCATTTTGCCTTTAACCACTTGTGAGCTGCTTGTGTGGGTGCAAGATGCTGCTGTCACCGAAACCGGAAGTGGGGTTCATTCACTCACAGGAGAATCAACTCCTCACACGGTCGTCTTCGGACAGCGGCCTCAGAGAAAAGCACAGTGGGGAGCTAGGTGTGCTTCTGCTTCCCCTCCTCTCTCTTCTGTTTTCTCCTCTTCTCCACACCCCCTCTCTTTTCGTTAAACACCAAAGCTTGCTTCAGGGAGGAATGCTTGTCAACTACAACTTATTTACTTATTAGGCTCTTAACCTAATTAGTCCAGCATATGGGAATGGGGGTTTCAGGTTAGATCAGGAATGCAGAATTAAATCAGGGCCAGAAAAATAGTCCTTAACTTCTCTCCTGGAAACTATAAAATCTGCACAAGTGTTTGAATTGGAATTGACAGGGACCTGCAGGTCGGGGCTGTGAACTTCTGAAGCCAGAGAGGCAACTCAGCTACTCCTTCCCTGGTCTTTCCAGCAGGGGCACAGTTGCCCAACTGTCACCTTGAATGCACCTGGGCAAATTCAGAACCTGACCCTGGGCTCTGCCCTTGTGACCTCTGCCAACTCATCAGCCAAAATACTTCCAGATCTGGAGAGCTTGCTCCATGTCTTGGGTATACGCCCAGAACTGCAAACGCACTCCAGTCAGGTGGGAGAGCCTCTCCAGGTGCCAGGGCAAGAATTAACATCTGACTGACATATGGGCTACGAATTTTCTCTTCTCACAGCTTGGGGTCATGCAGAGGTGGTGTGTGGGAGTGGAATATTTGATCTGTGCATACACAGCCTGGGGGATTTGGTTTAAATCAAATCATAATTAAAACACCAGTCAGGAAAACAAGGCATAATTATTTTTTTCCTGCATTTTTTCCCCTACCTTGCATACAGTCTTAAATATATGTTGGGCACAATAAGACCCAGGTATCAGTTTCATTTTTGGAAGGTGTAAATTTTCCACTAAAAACAATCCACTTATTATGTTGTAGGAATTAACTCTGCAACGACATCAGTAAATTAAGTGACAGTTCAGTGATTGTATTTGGGTGACTAAAGTATGTAACCCTATTTAAGAAATCATCAAAAAGTAAATCATCTCCACTTCAACAGGCTCTCATCATGGTTGTCTGGAGGGAATTTTTGCCACACTATCAATAAAACAGTACACGAATGTTTTACTTAAACCAAACGCGCTATGACTGTTAGATGTTTCTGGCAATGGTTAATAAAGAATCTATCCCAATAAAACTAATGTGTTTTTCTCTAATATTCATCTACTTTAGATATAAAATATTAACTGAAAAATTTAAATGGTATTTTTGCTAGGTGAACCTTGGCAATTTAATATACTGAGTTTATGTCTAACTCAATGTTTACAATCTTATTTATAGACTTAAAAGGAAAACTTCTTGCCATTTTTAGGCCATACTTTTTAAGCTCAGAAATGTCTCAGCTTAGTTTAGTTCCTCCCAACTAATATTTTTGCTGCTTTCATGAATTTATGAGTTGAAAGAATCCTGTGAATTTTTAAAAGAAAAAATAATTTCCTGTCGGGAGTCACTCAAAATATTTTTCTATTCTCTCTCCATTCTCTCAGAAGATCGCAAAAACCTAGGAACTACAATAACACATTCAAATCTCAAGATGTGGTCCTTTTAGAATATTCTGCTCAAAAAGTTTCTCTTAGTTGTCAATTACTGCTCCTTCCTTGCACTCATGTTCAAATTCTTCCTCTCTTCTCCACCATCCAGACTGCCTTTTACAATGAATAGAGATAAGTTAACTTCTTAAACTACTTCAAATCCACGACCCCCACTAGAGAACACTGTCTCTTTTTCAAATTATTCCCCTGAAAATTCTAGGATTCTCTGCAGGATTTCTAGGGGCCTCTTAGATGTCTGATGTCAATGCCCATTTACAATTTTTTGTGCTACTCAAAGGTTCTGTCATCTTGTGTTTCATATTTGAACTTCTTGTCAATGTTTTGCTGTTTAGGAAGTTATGGCATGGAATCCTGGCCTTTCAGGTTTTTGTTTGTTTTGATATTTAAAGCAGTCCAAATAAAAACTCGATGTAAAACTGTGCAAGTCAGTCTGTCACCTTTGGGTGTATACAGCCCACACTGAACGAAGTGTGAGGTTCTTACTGCTGATATTAAGGCAGAAAAAAAGCAAAATGTTCCTGTTTACTGAAGAGGCAAACCAGCTGTTAATAACACCAGAATATTTCAAAATGGAACTGGGTAACTCTTTGTAGACAAATTCATGGGCTGTCCCAATGTAAGGTGTTACTGCAGAAAGCTCAGATGACGTAAGATCTCTTGTCCCTTCTCCCTGAATTCTGTCTGATGATTAAGAAACAGTAAGTAAACATATAACATGATTATGCCAACTCTACTTAGCAATATAGAATAAGACGCTGTGCTTACAACAGCAGAAAAAGTGTTGGTAATGAATTCACCAAATCTGGCTTCAACAAGCAAAGCCAAACAAATCCGACCCTGAAACTTTGAACCCCTGGAGAAGGGAAAGATGACCCACTTCAGTATTCTGGCCTAGAGACATGGGGTCGCAAAGAGTCAGACACGACTGAGTGACTTTCATTTTCACTTTCAATAGCTTATAAAGTTTTAAGACACCTTAAAAATATTTCGAGAAAACCATGAAGAGTTATGCTTGAATAAGAAATCCATATATTGATTCCCTTTAAACATAATCAGTTTTAAAATGTCAGCACTTATTAGATACTGTTAGTGAAACCATTTTTGAGCAAAAATTTCTTAGTATTTCTCTTTTGAGGCAAGACTATTACAGGCTTGTGTTGACCATTATTAAAACTGTTATATTTGTGAACTGAAATTTCTTAATGCTTAATGTAAATAAAATAAAATGTGGAAATAAAGTAGATAACTGTGATGAATATAATGTTACAACATAACTTTGATTTTGAAACATCTTCTCTATTCCTATTGAATGAGATTTTCAGGGTGGATCTTCTACATATAACAATCAGATTTCTGGAATATTTGATAGAGAAACCCTTCTCTTATGGAGCATCTTTCAATTCCTCTTGGAACACTTGTCTTCTATGCAATGTAGTTTAGGAAATGCTATTTCACATTTTCATAATAAGACCACTTAAATAGTTAAGAATAGAGGCCAATCTGCAAAAAGGGAGTTAATGAGGAATATTAGTGAGGATTCATTGAAGCCTGTGGTCCCTGTGAGCCACAGAGTATTTCTATTTAGCTCTTGTCCATGATGTAATTTTAAGTTGGTTACCTGATTTTTCTCTAACTATCAATTTTCGTACCTATAAAGTGGGGAAATCAACACTCATCTTGTTGTGTTGTAAGAATAACACAATGCAAATGAAAAGTTTCTATACAAATATTGTACGTTATTAATCAACTAATACTTCTCTGATTCTAATGACTATCTCTCAAGAAGTCTTCTAGTATTTTTACTACTACATTTCAAACATTCTCTCCCTAAGTAATCCTCAAGTGAATACTGTGTTAATTGAATCATTAGATTTCTAATATTCAACTGCTTATGACCTAAAGAAACCATTATTTCACATAATTTGACATAATAAATCTTGTAATTAACATTTCTGCCCCACCTTATTTTAAAATTAAAAACTAAATTAAAAATTTTACCCCTTTTCTAAACAATGCTCAATTTTAGGTTATTCTTATATGACAAATATGTTTGTGTGTGCTCAGATGCTGTCACATCCAACTCTTTGTGATCCCATGGACTGTAGCCCTCCAGGCTCCTCTGTCCATGGAATTTTCCAGGCAAGAAGACTGGAGTGGGTTGCCATTTCCTCCTCCAGGGGATCTTTCCAACTCAGGGATCGAACCTGAGTCTCCTGGGGCTCCTGCATTGGCAGGCAGATTCTTTATTGACCACTAGTGCCACCTGGGAAGCCCCATATGATAATAAATACGCCACACATCAATATTTTTTTCTGAGAACCAGTGGCCCATACCTATGAAAAGGTACTTGGCGCCAACCTAAATGATAGATTTAGTACTTCCAAAAAATATACTGAGAAATTTTTACTTCCAGTTAAAAAATATTCTTAAAAAATAGTTATGAATTCATCCACAATTTCTACTTGGTATTTACATTTAAAAATTAATATTTTATAACATTTTATTTTCCAGGTTGAACACATTAAGATGCAGACAAATTTTATGTGCTCGACATAAGAATTATTCACGAATGTGAAATTCTAGATCAAAACAGTCAAAGCAATCTGCTATGCCACTTCTGTTTTTAAAAGTTTAACATGAGGAATTCTTAAAGGAAATTTCTTATTTTTGACTCTTATTTGTCTATTGTGAATATTTCTGAAGAACCAATGATATAAGAGCATTTCCAGCATCCCTAATAGACATAACACATCAAAGTAAATGGCCACAAGGGAAGAGTAGTCAGCTAAGATTCGAGAGGCTGGGTTACAGAGCCAGCCGGGTCAGTCACTTACAAGGTGCCACTGGGTTCAAGGCAAAGCTTCTCTGAGACTGAATTAAATGACTTTCTCAAGTCTTTGTTGCTGTTCAGTCACTAAGTCATCTCTGACTCTTTTGCGACTCCATGGACTATAGCCCGTCAGGCTCCTCTGTCCATGGGGTGTCTCAGGCAAGAACACTGAAGCGGGTTTGCCAATTACTTCTCAGAGGATCTTCCCAATCCAGGGACTGAACCCCATCTCCTGCATTGGCTGGCAGGTTCTTTACCACTGAGCCACCTGGGGAGCCCTTCTCAAGTCTTAGCCAGTTTTAAAATGCTCAGCCAGATGTCTCACAATTTAAGACAGCTGAGTGGGTTTTGAAGCCGCTCACTTCTAGGGACACACTTAGGTACCATTCAGATAAATGAGCAAGCTTAAATGAGAAATTTTAGTTTTACTATTCTGCTTCAACGGAGAGCCACCTGGTAACATGTAAGTTCAGGAGGGTGAGATGGTTTTCCTCTGTGAATATCATTCAGGAGAAACTAATATATTTAGGCATTACACATGGGATTATGTCATCCCCTTGGTGTACATAGTTTGCTTTCTCTGGCTTTCAAAATTACAGACCCGGTTTTCTGTCAGCCATTTCCAGCACTTCTCACTGAGGACTGGGGCTGCGCTTCAGAGGCGGTAACCAAGGGCACCACCCACTGCTTGTACACAGCCAGGATCTAGAGAAAACACATGTCTGACCATCCTTTTCGTGACAGATAACACAGTCCACTGAGTTATTCTCTGTGGGTATTTTCTTCAAGAGAAAAAACAAAATGCTCTAATTGTAAAATCTACTTCATTCACAAAATTTTAAAATGCTTTCTTTTCCTTTGACCTGAACAAGAATATTCTAAGAATTTTTTTTTCTTTTTTAAAACCATTACCAAAAGCATTTGAATCTTTAGGCTGCAAGGAAATACTCTTCTGTTACACAATTAAACTCAATTAAAACAATTAAGTACCAATTAACTGTCTGACAGAAAAACTCATTTAAAGCTTTTGCTATACTGTTTTTTTTAAGGCCCTAAAAGTTTCTTAATATAAGTTTTATTTTATCCTTTACTTTTCTGTACTTTAATTTTCTAACATGCTAGCATTATTTTCATAATTGGTAAACTGAGGAAACTTTAAAAAGTGAGAAAAAAGAGACTAGTAATAATTTATGCTTAAAAATTATACCAACTTTGATATATACATCAGCCTCTGAAAACCTTTTTTCAATAACTTACGCAAATATATAAATTCATATAAACTGAATTTGATGAAGCTTTACAAATCTGAGGTTGTGCCATTTGTTCCGTAGATTTCTGTTTCACAGGAGCTAGTAAGCAAAACCTAACTAGCAAGCAAAAATCAAGTGGAAACTATGGACACACAGTTGCTGAGACCTTATTTTTTAATATGACAGTGGTGGTAAAAAAAAAAAAAATCCATTAATGTTCTTCAACCACAATTAACTCAAAAAGTGAAAATGAACATTAATTTATTCTCAGGAACAATAATCTTTAAGTAGCTTTTACATCTTAATGGCGTAAACTATAAGTCTGTAAAGAAGTCACATTATAATTCAAATTTTAGTTTCTTCTACGATCACAAAGTGAGGCGTCTGTGTATGTGTGTGTGTGTGTGTGGTGGCGGGGGAAATGGTTTCTACTTTACTCAATTTGTATTTTTACCTGATATTTTTTAGAAAATATACTGCAGCTACTACTGCTACCTCCACTACTATTACTTCCACTATTATTAATACAATACATTGAGAGCTCATCGCTTGTCAAGTTCACAGTACTCCTTAGATTCCATCACAAAGTATGTTCTATTATTATGCCCATTTTACAGATGAGGTAACTGAGCCATAGAGAGGTTAAGGAACTCCCTTAAGGCTACTTTGCTAGTAGGTGGAGACTTGGGATCTTAATCTTGGCCATTTGGCTCTAGGGTCAATCACCATGCAATATAACTTCACATAATACCAACTACAATGAGTAAAAGGATAAGATGACAAACATCAAAATGTCTCAGGATACCCCAGTTTGCTAAGTACTGTAATGACTACAAATCGCAGGCTCGGAAGTGATTTTCAGAATTATTTAGGAAAAATTAATAATAAAAGGTAAACTAGTCCTTTTAAATGTTCTTTAGCATTTAAGATAGATATAGAGAAGATAAGTCACCATCACAGAAGATCAGGAATACATACAGCCATGGTAAAAGTTGCGGGGGAAAAAAAAAATCTAACTTAAATTAACCTCAGCTTAATCTCAGTTAATCTTTTAACTTCTAGGTATGATACTCTCTTCTGATCTTCTGCAAAGGGTTGAGAATAAATGAAAACACTGAAAAGAAAGAAGTCACCGAGTAAAACCAACATGCCAAAGGCAATATAGTTGTAACTGGCTGAGTGGGGACTGGAGGTTTATAGGTGTCTCCACAGCCCTGGTATGAAAGGCAGGAAGCTGCTGTCTCTGTCACTCCGTCCCCTCCCTCTCCAATGCGGCAGCTACCCAGTGCAAAACACTGTTCGTACTCCTTTCTACCCTCCACCTTACACGGCTTTAATCACCCCTCTTCTGCCATTTCAACTAATTATTCCCAAGGGGAAGAATTCACTTTCAATTCTTCATATAATGAACTGCATTCCTGAAATCTATCATGGTGTAAATTTGTACAAAATCATTTCACAAGTCATACAGTAGAAGACAGAACGATGCCACATCAAAAGCAAAATTTTTTTGGCTTACTGGTTGACGTTGGAATTCAGTTTCCAAGTAACCTACTGGTTGTCATTTTAATTCTCCAAATTTGTCTCATAGTTTTAGCTAATTCCTAAAACTAATTCCTAAAGTCAAGTTATGGGTACTGTAAATGAGGTATCTCATTTATATACACATTAGACAAGCACTTTATGTTCAGAATGACACGTTGCAAAGACAGAATCTCTATGTTTCATAAATATAAACTAGCTGTTGATGGCGATTTTAGTTTACAAAGGAAATTTCATACTGAGTTAGTTCAGCCTTTCTGCATAATTTAGGTCCAGTCTAAGGTTGCTAGAGACACAGCCCACATGCCTCCTCTCCTTTTAGGAGTCACAGCCCAAAGCCCAGGAAGCAAAGTGTCCCTAGTGCAGCATCAAATATCATCTCAGGGAGTGGGCATCAGGGAACTCAGCATCAGCATCTTCCCAGCATCAGGAGCATCTCCTCTTAACAGTTGCAGGGATGAGGGAACCTGGACCGGTGTTCACACTGTTAGCATATGTAGTCTGCAAATCTATTCTACTTTAAAGAGAATTTTTAACTTTAAAAGGCAGGTTTATGTATTGTAATACATAATACTGCCTGATCCTACTACTCATGCTAGACAATGGAGTGGGCATATACAGCCTTGTAGGCTGGGCAAATTATTATAGTTCCAGGTAATGGAGTAGACCATTCAAGGTCTGAGGTGTGAAGAAAACTCAATGTCCACCTATGGTGGCCTTCTTTCCCATCTGCTGTTGATGCTGTTCATCTCTGGCAGTGGTTAAGCAGGCCTTCAAGATCATGGCTCCTTTGTTCTGTTTTCCAGATCTATTTACACTAAGCATTTTTAAATTGCATTATTAGTTTAAAAAACCATATTGGTTATATGTTTATTAGACAAAAATCAGCTTAAACTATATCTGAGTGTGTGTGTGTGTGTATTCTGAATATTTCAATACATTTCCTGCCATATACTACAATCTTGGATTATAAAAGCAACAATACATGACTATCAGGTTAGACATGGAGGAATGAATATATATGTATACACAGACACACAGATACAGTGTCATCAGCCAAGATGGTTCTCAAGTGATCTGACCAATGTTTTTAAAAACAAAAAACCTGAAGAATTAAGGACCTTACCACCACCACCACTTCTGTTTGAAGAAACATCACAGACCTTATGATTAGGAGATTTCCCTTTATGGTAGATACATTTTCCTTTATGTAATTTTACCCATTACTTTTAGTAACCATTTTAGGTTATTTCTCAAAACCCCTGTCTCTCTTTGCTACCCTTTAATTAGTTCTAGATTATTATCAACTTTGCCTTTTTCTTCTCTCTCTATTCCATTGCCTCAGACTATTAGTCATTATTTGGCTCTTATCTATGGATCTGAAAATTTTAATCCTTTGTTATAAATTGGTTCTTTCAATTTCAGTTGGTTTTTAAATTCTTCCAATCAACTCATATTTCTCTAAATCTCATCTCCCTTTTTGCGAATCACTTAAAATAGTCTCACTTGTCATGTAGGAAAAAAAACAAGAGATACAGACTTCGTTCTTTCAATTGTAATAACCTAAAAGCACTCATTCAAAAGGATATACTGCTTAACCAGTAACATATGATTAATATAAATATGATAAATCATATATATGACAAATTTAATACATTAACCAGAAGTGAAAATAATTGTCACCATTATAGAAAGCTTCTAGAGACAAAGAAACTCTGATACATTTTTGCGGTCATATTGATAATGCATATGATTAACAATAACCAAAGAAAACAAAGAAGGCTAAGAAAGCATTCTCTTTAACTGAAACACAAGAAAAAAGATGATGAGATAATTTAGAAGAAATTATGACTTCTATCAACAGATAATAGCAAAATTCACTCAGGAAAAAACATATATGTTATGTATATACATATGCATAATGTTACACATACATATTCTGCTTTAGTATGTTAAAGCAGATTTGAATACAAAAAAATGAAACAAATGGTTAATTCTACTGTCCTTTAGTCATAAATCAAACCTAACTTTCTGAAAATCAAACCAATCCCTTACAAACAGAGAAGGACTTGGAGAAAGTTATATTAACATGAATAAAGATTTTTCTTAAAAGGGCCACAAGATGAGCATTTAATTAACACACATACACACACTCTTTCTTTAGGCTGTTGAAATATAAAGTCTTTAATTCTCCATTAAAAAAAAAAACAAACCTTGATTATAAGCTTTAAAACCATTTGAAGATGTGGAAGACTGTCTGCCTTTCAGCCTACTTCAAAGCCAGTAGAGAAATCATTTCTTCTTCTTCCAACTCAAAGTATGTTTAGGAGCAGAACATCTGATAGAAGTGGTATTGCCAATCTAACCAATTTTAAAATATAAAGTGCTTCTAGCAATATTTGGATACATATAATTTGACAAAAAAAGTTTTATAAACCTAAGCTTTGAAAAATAGAAAATATAAGCCCCAAGGAAAAAAAAAGCATAATTTGTAATTGAAAGAAAATAATATTTTGTAGAGAAAAAAACTGTTCTTCCAAAAAGAGACAAAAATGACTAACTCTTATTTCCCAAGAGAATTATGCCACTTTTATACAACAAAATTACAGCCACCACAAATTGCTTTCAACAATTCCATTGCTGCTTCATTTGACCACTTGAAAATCAAAATTCTTTCAGATTATAAATATAACTTTTTATAACTCTGTTATTACGTACTGTGAATGGGGAAAGGGGGCCAATCTTGTGGCCATAGCGTCGGACGGCCTCTCTGATGTGGCTGGGCTGGATGGCATCGCTGTGAGCCTCAACACCACAGGCCGCAGTGCTCTGCGACAGAAAAACACATAAATTGTTACTAAATCAAAAACACACAACACAACTACAGTGTATAAAATATGAAAATAAACTTTTATAAAATGGACGGTTTTTCCCTCAGGATGCACATCAGTGCTGCCATATACTACATCTAACAAAAAAAAAATTCCATTAGCAAATCAAAGATGACTTTTACATGACCCCTTCCAAGCAGACCAACCAAATGCAATTTTTATGCCCCCAATATTTCACCCAGGCCTGCATGTCAAGGTACAGGACAACAGAGCCAGTTGTGAGCGGTTGAAAAGTGTCATGTGAGCTTGCTGAAAGAACTACAGGAAGCTATTTTTTTAAAAAAACATTTAAACATTTATTACTATAAATGTTTCTTGGGAGCTAGTTGGATGTATTTCTGAAATAACCTGAGGGTCATCAATTTTAAAATAAAAAATCTAAAATTGCTATATATTTATTTATAATACAGGGGATGGTCATAGAAGATCATTTCAACTTGGTTCCTAGTTTTCTAAGTGTCCTTTGTGCAAAAACAAAATAAAACAGAAACTATTACTTTACTCTGTCTCATCTGTAAAAGACAGGTTTGAAAGTACAAAAAGACACAAGAATGAAAAAGATTATTTGCAATAAGAGTATGGATCTCAACTCAAGAAATGTATGTAACATGATTTTTAAAAAATGAAATAGGAGTATTATATGTTTGTGATTTAGTTGTAGGCTTTGGCTTCTCAAATACCTTGGTCTCGATCCCAGCCATCTCAGTTACCAGTTCTGTCAAGTCATGTAAGATACCTGTATTTTAGTTTCCTTATCTGTAAACAGAGTAATAATTTTAACTGCTCTATAGGGTTGCTGTGAAAATTAAATGAGTTAATATGTTTAAACCTCTTAGAACAATGCCTGACATATGTTAGCTATCAACAGCAGTAGGTTATTATTTAAATTAAAAACAGCACATCCATGTTCTTGAAATGATAAGCTAATTTACTTAAAAGTGCAGTAGGTACCAGATGCCAAGTCATCAACATTAAAGAATCAAGAGAAAGAAATAGTAGCCCATGTATTACTATCATTCTCATTGTAGAAGTACCATTCGCAGAATTCCTTATAGAGGTATATCTAGCATGACCTCTATTGAGAGTGATCTGGCAAATCTTATCAAAATGAAAACCATGCTTGATCCAACAATTTCATGATTTCTAAGGATTTATCCTGCAGATATATATTATACAGGCAAAATATAGATAGCTAGATAGATAGTCACTGCTGCACTATCTGAATTAATGAAGCAAATGTTCACCAAGGAGAGACCCATGAGCTCAATTATGATATTCATTCAGTGCAGCAGAAACCACAGCACCCACCATAATGAAGGAGGCAGCTCCATACAGATTCCTACGGAGCTATCTATAAGACACACTGTTTGAGAAAATGCCAGGTGTACAACTGGATAACCATGCTATCAGCTATTTTTTTTTTTAAAGGCTGAACAGTATATGCTCATTTAAGCATAGGTGATATCTGCAAAGACACCCCCAAAATTAGTAACAGTGCAGAATTTCTTTCTCTAGGAGTACAGATGGGTGTCTGGAGCATATGGGTTAGAGGAAATATTTTTCACTGCATATCCTTCTGTGCCCTTTAAATATATTTCTTGTGCCCTTTGCGTGTTTTTTTTTATTATGAACTAGTAAAGTAATTAAAACATTCTGACAAAGAGCATCTGCTAATTATTCAAGCTGAACCTGAAATAAGACTAAAATATAAAACGAGAGCTTGATTATTTTTTATTATTTTTAACAAGATTTGAAATAAGCCAAATAGGAATATACTCTAGAGTATCTTTCTCAATTTCATTCCAACAATACCCTAAATAACATAACTGCTGTGCCCACAATAACAAGGATTAAATTATCTTAACCCCTCACTTTGGCACTCATATAAGAGTGCACACATAGTTTTTCTTTAAAAAGAAAAAATGCTTTCTTGATTCTTATCCCAAGTACTTTGTTTCAGTTGGAGTATATTAGAATAAATGCAATTATCAAGTACCTGGTGAGGCTAAAGACTCTTTTGTGAGTTGGGCTGTCCAAAAAGTTTGATCAGGATCTTATAGACAAGCCAGAAGGGACATTTTGGCCAACCCCATACAAAATGGGGTCATTAAGAGGGCAATATCCTGCAGACTAAGGGGGTAAGGGGTTCTTCCAGAGCTTTCCTCTGTGAAAGCTTTCTCCCTGAAAAGTGGATTTATTTCTTTGCTACATGGCCATTGAAGAGGGTACTCTTCCTTTACTTTCCCAAATAAGTTCGATTTTGGTATAGAATTTGTTGGTCAAAACCTCTCAGAACTTCTGGCATGGTGATCCAACTGACTTCAGAACACTGAAGAAGGAAGTGTATGTTAGAAACCACCGTGGCCACTATTTGTAAGATGGCAGCAAGTAAGCCATCCTGTTTGAATCACGTTATCATTGCTAAAATGATGAGGTTACCTTATATAAAACTAAGAATATTCAATTTTGTGAAAAATGTCATTAAAATTTCTATTTTGCCAGTTTCTGGTTTATCTGCTACAATTAAGCCACTGCAAACACCAGCATAAGTTACCACATGCACTTCTTCACCCTCCTGATTTGCCCATTGAGTTCTTTGCAAGGAAATCTTTAAAACGCAAGTGTTGTGTCTGCAGTATTGTTTTCACCTCAAAAAATACCTTCACATTTCTGTAAACATCCCTTTCCTCACCAAAGTACTAGTAATCTGTTTAAGTTCAAAATTCATATCAAGTTTAGAATTTTTACTTCAGCAGTGACTTCATAAATTTTGTAACAGTCTTCAAAACTGTTACAGAAGGATTAGCATTAAATTTATGTATTTGCTACACTAATAAAAATATTATGTTATAAATACATATGAAGACTGTTAGATTTATATACCAATTTAGCTTTCTCATTCTGCTTGAGCCCACATCTTGGAATATTCTTTAAATTTTCAAAAATGAAACCCACATGTTTGACAAAATACTGAGTGTTGTTGTCTATAGTGTATTTGTCAGAATTTCTGTGGGGACTAAACTCCTAATTTCCTAAAGTCAAGAACAAGGTGCTTGGTAAAGTTCTTCTTCATATGTCAGGTACCCTTTCCCCGGCTGTATTCATATTCCATTCTTGGATTCTTCCATTTCATTTTTAGTTATGTCTTTTTATTAAGAAGCTGCTGCTCAACACTGGAAGCTGAAGTATCACACGGAGTTCTCCATATTTCCTGAATCTAAGCATTGTCCCTCTTCTGTCCTTGCTGGCTTGAACTGAATAAAATTCTTCAACAGTTTCAACTCTCAACTGTGGTACAAGAAGTTACACTGAAACTTCTGTTGCCCCAGGATCTCTTATCTGACTCTTTTCTTCCCAACATAAAAGCTGTTGGGAAGAAACAACTTTTTTTTAAATCCTTTCTCAGCTTTCCCCTTGCCAGGTAATCTAATATTTAAGAAGGACCTGGAATCTCAGATAACTGTCTCTTACTCTTTTCAGGACTACATCTTCTGATAAACTTGATACATTAGACTCTAAAGAGGTGTAACAAAGGAGTAGTAATATGTATCTCCGGTCAGAGCAAGTGAAGGGTTAGTAGTGTTAATACCGACTTCTGTCCCTCACTGACCACATGGATTGATGTATGATCAGAGTGGGCAGGCAAGTGCCTTTTTTCTCCTCACTCTTGTACACAGAGCTCTCTCAGTTCTTTGAGTTTATAGAGGATTTCCCTTCAGATGAAGTTGGACCACTCCTTGGCCAAAGGCTATAGTATAATACAGTTAAAAACAGTTAATTTTCTCATTCCAAAATTTAACTGAAATGTTGTGTAATCTGTCATTCTATGTAAGTAGGAAGTGATTTTTTTTTTAAACTAAAGAAATTAACTAGAAAAGGTATTTGAAAAGAAGACAACAAAGAATCACCAAATTCAAAGATTCATATATTATAAAATTTGGAAAAAACATAAGATATTATCTATTCTAAACTTTCCCAACTCCCCACATTATAGGTGATAGAGTGAAGATAAGGGACACTCCCAAGATTAAAATGACAGTATTAAGATATGATTATATATCAAGTTCCTTGGCTTTTAGTACCATCACAGCTGAGGTTTCCAGTGAGTAAAAAAATCAAAATATAGCAAGAGCTTGAATATGGAGTAGGAAATGGTAACCCGCTCCGGTATTCTTGCCTGGAGAATTCCATGGACAGAGAAGCCTGGTGGGCTATAGTCCATGGGGTTGCAGAGAGTTGGATCAGTTCAGTTGCGTTCAGTCGCTAGGTGTGTCCAACTCTTTGCAACCCCATGAATCGCAGCACGCCAGGCCTCCCTGTCCATCACCAACTCCCAGAGTTTACTCAAATTCATGTCCATCGAGTCGGTGATGCCATCCAGCCATCTCATCCTCTGTCGTCCCCTTCTCCTCTTGCCCCCAATCCCTCCCAGCATCAGGGTCTTTTCTAATCAGTCAACTCTTCAGATGAGGTGGCCAAAGTACTGGAGTTTCAGCTTCAGCATCAGTCCTTCCAATGAACACCCAGGAATGATCTCCTTTAGGATGGACTGGCTGGATCTCCTTGCAGTCCAAGGGACTCTCAAGAGTCTTCTCCAACACCACAGTTCAAAAGCATCAATTCTTCGGTACTCAGCTTTCTTCACAGTCCAACTCTCACATCCGCATGTGACCACTAGAAAAACCATAGCCTTGACTAGATGGACTTTTGTTGGCAAAGTAATGTCTCTGCTTTTTAACATGCTATCTAGGTTGGTCATAACTTTCCTTCTAAGGAGTAAGCACCTTTTAATTTCATGGCTGCAGTCACCATCTGCAGTGATTTTGGAGCCCCCCAAAATAAAGTCTGACACTGTTTCCCCATCTATTTCCCATGAAGTGATGGGACCAGATACCATGATCTTAGTTTCTGAATGTTGAGCTTTAAACCAACTTTTTCACACTCCTCTTTCACTTTCATCAAGGGGCTTTTGAGTTCCTCTTCACTTTCTGACATAAGGGTGCTGTCATCTGCATATTTGAGGTTATTGATATTTCTCCTGGCAATCTTGATTCCAGCTTGTGCTTCATCCAGCCCAGCGTTTCTCACGATGTACTCTGCATATAAGTTAAATAAGCAGGGTGACAATATACAGCCTTGACATACTCCTTTTCCTATTTGGAACCAGTCTGTTGTTCCATGTCCAGTTCTAACCACTGCTTCCTGATTGGCATATAGGTTTTTCAAGAGGCAGGTCAGGTGGTCTGGTATTCCCATCTCTTTCAGAATTTTCCACAGTTTATTGTGATCCACACAGTTAAAGGCTTTGGCATAGTCAATAAAGCAGAAATAGATGTTTTTCTGGAACTCTTTTGCTTTTTCGATGATCCAGCAGATGTTGGCAATTTGATCTCTGGTTCCTCTGACTTTTCTAAAACCAGCTTGAACATCTGGAAGTTCACGGTTCACGTATTGCTGAAGCCTGGCTTGGAGAATTTTGAGCATTACTTTACTAGCGTGTGAGATGAGTGCAATTGTGAGGTAGTTTGAGCATTCTTTGGCATTGCCTTTCTTTGGGATTGGAATGAAAACTGACCCTTTCCAGTCATGTGGCCACTGATGAGTTTTCCAAATTTGCTGACACATTGAGTGGAGCACTTTCACTGCATCATCTTTCAGGATTTGAAATAGCTCAACTGGAATTCCATCAGCTTCACTAGCTTTGTTCGTAGTGATGCTTCCTAAGGCCCACTTGACTTCACATTCCTGAATGTCTGGCTCTAGGTGAGTGATCACACCATCATGATTATCTGGGTCGTGAAGATCTTTTTTGTACAGTTCTTCTGTGTATTCTTGCCACCTCTTCTTAATATCTTCTGCTTCTGTTAGGTCCATACCATTTCTGTCCTTTATTGAACCCATTTTTGCACAAAATATTTCCTTGGTATCTCTAATTTTCTTGAAGAGATCTCTATTCTTTCCCATTCTGTTGTTTTCCTCTAATTCTTTGCATTGATTGTGAGGAAGGCTTTCTTATCCCTCCTTGCTATTCTTTGGAACTCTGCATTCAGATGGCAATATCTTTCCTTTTCTCCTTTGCTTTTCGCTTCTCTTCTTTTCACAGCTATTTGTAAGACCTCCTCAGACAGCCATTTTGCCTTTTTGCATTTCTTTCCATGGGGATGGTACAACCGAGCAACTAACACTTTCACTTTCTTGAACGTAGAAGATGTGGATAAGTAAATTTAAAAAGCAATTATTTTACGTATGCATAATTACCAGGTTAATTATAAATTTCTACATAGTTTGTAAAGCAAATCCACTGAAGAGGTCCTTAAGTAATATTTTACTACTCTAGTTTTAGTTACTGAATAAGTTGGAGAGCACTATAGCCGAAATTCTTTAGAACTACTTTATAATACAGAAGTTCCTTATAGTTCAGAGTTTCCCATAATAAATAAGCACTGAGACCTGTCATTCTGAAAATAAAAGGGGGAATCCAGATATGAGGATGAAATTTAAATCTGCTTACCATCAATTATAAGATTATATCTTGCCACAGTTCCACTACTAGTAGTGGCAAATAGTTTCTATTATGCCAACCAACTTGTAGAGAAAAGTATAAATTTTGGACAAATTATAAAAAACAAGTACCTGAAAGCAAGAGTGATCTAACCCAGACAAAAACTGAAAGGGCGAGTACTATATACAGGAGAAGGGAATGGCTATGGGTTGGTTTTCTGTTTAAGCCTAAGGGTAGGCCCTAGTCAGTATAGGGTCAGGGGACCTTAGAGGCATGAAGAACTATAGATCAAAGTTCAGGGCAACCACAGTAGGTATAAAGAGAAAAAGAAAATCCCAAAAAAGGACAGAATCAAAGAAAGGAAGACAAATATTAAGTGTATAAATTTTACCCAAATCTTTGACAAATTTCTAAGCTATTCCTTTGTGGGACTGAATCCAAGAAACCAAGTTAAACTAAATAAAGCAAGAGAGCGTCTAGCTGCTGAAGAGGAGTTTGAGTTTGGAGTTCATAGAGTTCCATCTAGAAGAGTAAACAGTCTGCTTAACATACATATGAACACACCACCAACACCAACTCTTCTCATAGGAATATTACAGAACCTGAAATCCCTACAATATATAACTCACAATTTCCAGGGTATAGTTTAAAATTACTAGAAGAAAGTGTGACTTATACTCAATGGAGTTCAAAACAATCCATCTAGAAGAGTAAACAGTCTGCTTAACATACATATGAACACACCACCAACACCAACTCTTCTCATAGGAATATTATAGAACCTGAAATCCCTACAATATATAACTCACAATTTCCAGGGTATAATTTAAAATTACTAGAAGAAAGTGTGACTTATACTCAATGGAGTTCAAAACAATCCAGATATTTAATTTATCATATGCGAATTTTAAAACAGCTATTATGAAATAAAAGAAGTTGTAATAAATAATAAAAAATAACAATAAACTATAAAACAAAATCAAAAGGAAATTATAAAACTGTAAAACAAAATATCAGACATTAATGGATGAGTGTTAAGATTGAACTGAAATTAGATAGAGTTTGGAACATAAGGGAAGATCAACAGAAGTTATTCAACCTGAAGAACAGAGAGAAAAGATTGAAAAGGAAATTAAACAGAGCTTCAGATACACGTTGAACAATATCAAAGTAACTGACGAAAATATACCTGGAATCTCAGAAGGGGAGAAGAGAGAACATGAGGCAGGCAAAATAGCTTAAGAAATAATTGCTGATAATTCCCCCCTCAATTTAAAAGTATTCAATTTTCAAGAGGTTCAGAGAATTCTAAATGGAAAAAATGCAAAAGAAAACCATATCTATGGATATCATGGTCAAACTGCTGAAAATCAAAAATAAAGATATGATTTTGAAAACATCCAGAGAAAAACAGCATATTACAAACACACACAAAAAAGCTACAAAATCTTCTGACATGTGATTAAAAACAGTGGATGCTAATATTTTCTCCCATTCTGTGGGCTGTCTTTTCATTTTGTTCATGGTTTCCTTTGCTGTGCAAAAGCTTTTATGTTTAAGTGGGTCCCATTTGTTTATTTTTACTTTCGTTACCCTATGAGGTAGATCAAAATAGATCTTGTTTATACCAGACAGTGTTCTACCTAGTATTTCCCCCTAAGAATTTTATATATCTGGTCTTACATTTAGGTCTCTAATCCATTTTGAGTTTTTGTGTATAGCGTTAGAGAGCGTTCTAATTTCATGCTTTCACACGGAGTTATCCAGTTTTCCCAACATTGCTTGTTGCTTTTCTCCATTTTATCACATGTTTTTGCCTCCTTTGTCATAGATTGGTTAAGTACAGGCGCGTGGGTCTATCTCTGGGCTTTCTGTCTTGCCCCAGTGATCTCTATTTCTCTTTTTGGGCCAGTAGCATACTGTTGTGATTACTGCAGCTTTGGATAAAATGATATAATCATTTGGGGAAAAGCTCTTGTAGTTTCTTTAAAAACTGAACACATAGCTACTCTATGATCCAGTAATTTCATTTCTAGCTAGCAATTTCATTTACCTACGAAAAATGAAAGCATTTGTCTATAAAGATTTGTACAATAATGCTAGTAACAGGTTTATTCATAATACCCCCAAAACTGGAAATAGCCTAACTACCAAAATGAAAATGAGTAAACTGATATACAAGCAACTCACTCATCAATAAAGAATAAATTACATTTGTACTTAAAAACATAAGCTTTAAAAATACCCTGAGTGAAAGAAATTTCACACAAGAGAGTATACGCATTATATTCTCTTCGTATGATGCTCCAGAAGAGAGAAAACTAAAAAGTCAGAACAATGGTTGCTTTTCTGGGGATGGTGATGGGATTGCCTGAAGAGGTGTGAAAAAATTTTCTGAACTGATCGTAATGTTCTTTTTTTATCTTGAGTGGGTATCAGAAAACAATGAATTCATCTATCTGTAAAAATTCAGCAAATGGTATACTTAAGAACTGAGTGGTACACTGTATATAAACTTTACCATTTAAAAAAAGGTATAATGTATACATTATAAGTTTCTTTATAATGTATACATTATACAAAATTATGTGTTTTGGCATGAATTATACTGAGGCCAGCAGCTTACCTTTTAATGTATCAAAAAAAAAAAAAAAGAACTGGTGGATGGATAAAAGAATAATCAGATTTACATATAGTAAATGTACTAAGCATGGTAAAATTTTAATTGCAGAATCAGATGATAGATATATGGTATTCACTCTACAATTCTTTTAACTTTTTTGTATGCTTGAAAATTTTTATAATAAAATATTAGAAAACATTAATATCTTGCTGTAAATTGGCTGCTTCTAAAAATCTAATTAATGAGAAAAACAGAACACATTTTCCATACCTGTGAACTCAGTAAGATCTCCCTGTACTGTGCTGCGCTTAGCCACTCAATCACGTCCGTCTCTTTGTGACCCCGTGGACTGTAGCCCACCAGGCTCCTCTGTCCATGGGGATTCTCTAGGTAAGAATAATGGAGTGGATTGCCATGCCCTCCTCCAGGGATCCTCCTGACCCAGGGATCAAACCCAGGTCACCCACATTGCAGGTGGATTCTTTACCATCTGAGCCATCAGGGAAGCTCCAGAATACTGGAGTGTGTAGTCTATCCCTTCTCTAGGGGATCTTCTCAGTCTAGGAATTGAACCAGGATCTCCTACATTGCAGGCGGATTCTTTACCAGCTGAGCTACCAGGGAAGCCCCAAGATCTCTCTTCTTTGTACCAAAAAGAAAAAAGAAAGAAAAAGAAATAGAAAAATATAATTAACCTTTTTTCTTTTCCTTTGTTTGGTCTTAGCTGAGTCTTGTCCAGCACTCCCATTCCCTAGGGATCCCGATGTGGCCTTCCCCGAGTGCTGTGAGCCCGCGGACGGAGCTGTTGGTGTGGGAGGAGGTGTGTTCTCAGGAGAGTCTGGATAGGGCTTCAAGCAAGACCCCTGTTCAAAGAGATGTGGCTCTGAAATCAGGCAACCAGAACTTCTACTAACATTTTGTTTAGTTAGCTCATGAATTCAATAATATTTGAAAGTTACAAATATAAAAACCCAATTTATTATTATCCAGTCCACAGAAACGATGCCATCATCTTGCCCCTAAAGATCTAAATATATTAATTTCTAATCTGTCTGATCATTCAGATAAAAATTAGGATTCCTCAGATACAGCTTCCAAAATTTCTGCTGATTCAGTCAGATACAGATATTTTTACTGAGAAGTTTTGTCAGTATTTCAAAAGTACTCAAAAGGAAGTTCTAAACTTTCCAAACAGGATGCCTTTCAGACATTCTCTGTATCATGGTGACCAGCCTTCATTTCAAGGTGAAGTAACTCAAACTCAGCGCTTTAGGGTCACTGTAGATTTATCTCTAGCTCTTCCAACACCTCGTTTCTTCCTTCCTTCAGAATATCCTTCATATCTACCCTCTTTCTTTGACTACGCCTGCAAGTCTGTTCTCTCTCTCTTGTTGGAGGTCCTTCAAATATTTGAAGACTGTCTATCTCACAGCCTCTTCTCTTCTACAGGTCAAACACCTCAAGTTCCTTCTACCACCTACCATGAGACATGCTTTCAGGGTCTTCCTCCCACCCCTATTACTCTCCTTTAGATAGACTCCACTTTGTCAATGTCCATCCTCTAGGATGGTGCCTAGACACTGAAACAAAACAAAAAATACTGTGATGTTTCCTTTTCAGTACCATCACAATATTTATTATTTATCATTATAAGAAACTTATAGGCAAATAAGTCTTTTTCATATATGGTATTATAAATCTATATTTTCCCGATCCTATCAACTGTAATAACCATGGTATCTACTGACCTACAGTTCTTTGTATGTATTTTAAAAATTATGCTAAACTTTGTAAAACATTTTGCTGAAATTCAGATACTGTTTTTAAGAGTATTTCTTTGATCTGCTTGCCTAGAAACATCAAACAAGAAGGAATAAAGCTAATGTGGCATGAGTTGCTCTTAGGAAAAACAAGGTAATTCCTAGAGATCATTACTTCCAGAATATAAACCATATGTTTGAAAAAAAATCTGGAAAATTAACTCAAATTAATATTAACCTTGATAATCTGAGAATCTTAAGCTTAACTAGCTCAGTTCTTTATACGGTTAGTGTTTGAGAATTGACAATTATTAAAATAGAATGCATGTGATTAATTCCATGCTTTGTATTTCCAATCCAATTGACTGTACATAGCACCTCCATTTGGATCTTCTTAAAATACCCTTTTGAACTCATCACTTTTTAGCCAAGAAACTTTCAATTCTTCCTTCCCTAAGCATCTAAGGCCTTCATTTTCTTACTTTCCTTCTCAATGAGTCCTTGGCTTGAATATTTTAATCAGGTTTCCCCCCCCCCAGTACAACTCCACTTACACTGCCTCCAAAGCCTACAGTATTTTCCCCACTTTTACCATCTCATCAAAGTCTTTTCTTTAACACTCAACTTCCTTTCTGAAGTCTTCTTTCATTATAATTAGGGAGTTGCTTTTATCTCTGAACTTTCTGTCTATGACACTCATTTGGAAATCAGTACATAAAATCTTGAATTGTCTGTTTGTTCATTTACTGCTTTGTTTGTTTTGCAGAATGTTCTATCTCCCTGACTACAGATCATATTAGTCTCCAGAGCCTCCAGTGATACCTATCGTGGTAAAGTCCCTAAAGCAGGCCCTCAATTGTGCTTGCTGACCTGCAATGCTGATAAATAGGATTCCTGGCCTAGAGTGGTCATTTTTGTGTGTTGAGTCAGGTAATAAAGGGCAGAAAGACTTCCAGTCCCTCCCAATGTTCATTTTGACCACCAGTCACACTGGACGAGGGGTGTCTGGCAGGCCAGGGAAATGCTGGAGGCTTGTATGAACGTATTTAGCCAGGAAGCTTTCTGACACTCCTGCTCCCACCTCCCAGAGAGCCCAGGAAGTTCAACACATACAAACCATCTTTCTTTACTGCTGGGTAGCTGGGAGCAGCAGCTGTGGTTGCTGAGCACTGCCCAGGGTAGCTTGGCCACCCTGGAGAATCAAGAAAGTTGGGGGGATATACAGTTTTCCTAGCCACGTAAGCAATCCCTCGAATGTTAAGGGAAAACTAGGCTTGTTATGTTCACTGTAAATTTCTTTAATTAGAAATGCTACAACAAATTTGTATGATGTTAATGAAAAGCATACTTATACACATATTCATAAAGTGAACGTGTACCAAAGACAGTTTAAAGGGTGTTCTTTGACATCATAATTTGGGTTTGTAACATAAAGAAAACAGATACTGTTTAATCAACTGGGTGTGCTTTAGGGACTTTTAAAGCATGTTCACTGATAATGAAGTATAGTCTTTTTCAAGAAAAAAAATGGATTTTTAATGGGCATAAACATTTTAATTCATACTTTAGTTCTAAGCCAATCTGGTTCCACAAGGGGCATAAAAAAGATGTCATACTTTTGGCTTGTAATAAGATACAAGCATATATCTTTATATATCTCATAAGTATCTTAGAGCAGAGACACTTAAATTTGGAGTCCAATGGGTTCACAGATCCTTTATATTCATAGAATGGTTTCAGAGAGTCTTTGAATGCCCTGACGTTGTATACAAAATGCACAAATGTATTTATGGAGAAAGGATTTATGGTTTTCTTCAGATTCTCAAAGGGGCTTAGTAGCCATTTTCAGGTTATAGGTTTCACCTAACTTGATCTGAGGGTCACTTCACATTATACATGTGAATGTTAACCAAACCTCCTTGCTGCCCTCTTTATGGTCATTAGGTTGAATTATATGAAACTGATGTGTATGTTAGTGTAAAAAATAAAAAAGTCAGATTATTTGCAAATTCATTAACTAGATGTTACATTTCTAGTTTTTAGGCACACGCTGTTTACAGCAATTATTTTTTATGCCAGAAATAATAGACACTTATTATACAAAGCCTTAAAGTTGGCAAGAAGACTTCACAGTCCCCACAGGTGGGGATCCCAGCAACAAAAACTGAATGTAGAAAGGATGTGATTTTTACATGATTGGATCAATCAAACCACAAAGGATACACGGAGCCCTATTTCTTTAAATCATGTTGAGAGATGGATCCATAACTAGAAAGTCCAACTATCAACAATGCCAGGAATTATTATTACTTGAATAAAATAATCCTTTCATCTTAGAAGCAAAAATTACATACATAACTTTTCTCCATGTTATTTAGTTAACTAAACCAAGTGTTCATCTCCCTTGGAAATGAGAGGTACTCTTTCACTGAAGGGCCAGGAATGTTAAATAAGGCTAAGAGAAGGTGATAAAATCACTGCATTAAGTGGACTGTTAGGGCCTGAAACATAGTAGGTATTTGTTTGAATGTTGAATGTATTAAAATTCTGTGACTGAAGGCTACATATTCCTACATAATCTTTTTCTTAGAACTACTAATGTAAATACCAGACATGAGGGGAAAAAAAAATCCACAGACATGTCAAAGCCAGATTTTTAAATACTTACCTCAGCAGAGTTGTGGTACTGAATGAAGGTGGCAGAAATGGCATGGCTGAAGGGGTCTCCTGCCTTGGTTACCAGGTCCTGCCTCACAAGAAGAGCCAGATCCACTAACTAGAAGATCAGAATAAGAAAGTCACAGAGCCGGAAATAATCACCAAGGTGACTAAAACGGTAAAACTACATACAAGCAATTATATCCCAAATGTTATTAGTAAGATAGTCTGCCGAAAAAAATCTGTATTGTGGACATAAATGTATGCTTTCATGGCTGGTAAGTGGACCTACCCATGAACATAAAGGATATATTCTGACCTCCTAGTAGAGTGGTTCTCAAAGTTTATAATCTCCAGGGAAACATTTTAAAATACAGATTTCTGGGTTCCAAGCTCTGAGAGTCAATAATAAATTCGGTAGGGCTGCTCTAGGACGTAGCTGAGAAATTTACATTTCAGACAAGAACCAAGGGGAAGCTGATGCTTGCAGTCTGAGAACCAGGCTTTGAGAAACTACTGGAGGACAGTGATTCCAGACTTAGGTTTTGGTAAGCACTCAGTGAATTGTACATTTCTAGAGAGTTATTTTTCAAAGTTCATAAATAATCTCTAAGCAAGAGAGATGTGTACTTGGAATTCAATGTTGAGGAAAACTATGCAAGGATGGTTTCTGGTTTGGCTAAAGTTGCAAGAAACAGTCACTTTTGCTTAACACCCACAGGAGCTGAGGATGCAAAGAAACATTAATTGACCTAAATTTCAGCAAATACTGAGATTATCATAGAAGAGAACTCGTGGCTGTTAGCCCTGGTAGAGCAGCAGGCGGAAGAATTGATCATGGACAGCAATAAGGGGAAAGCAGCTACATACAGCTTGATACGATAGATTCAAGCTCTTACCTGTGCCACCGTTTCATACGCTAAATATGCTAAAATTTCCATAGCAACAACATTGGGCTTTATCTCCATACTACCGCAGTCCAACCAGTCTCGAAATTTGGACCCTTTTTTGGCTAGTCATTAAAAAAAAAAGTAGAGAATATTTAGTTTTTAAAGTGTTTTAATACTGCATATTACCATCACAAAGTGAAAAATATATCTATTGAAAACAATGTGCATAAAATGAAATTTTTTTGAAATCTTATTAGTGTCTAGATATATTCTAGTCCCAAGAATGCCTTTGCACATTTGCATCTTTCATATCTCTGCTGCCTAAAAGTACACTAAACCACTGAATGCTCAGTACTTCTTACAGTGTGTTAGAATAGGTTATCACTGACCATAGATTCTGTTCTAACAAGAGTCAGAAGAATCACTTGCTTGATTTAACTTTATTCTTATGGAAAGAAAATCCTGCAAGAAAGAACCTGTGAAGAAAAAAGGAACATACAGAAATGTATTTTTACTACCTTTCAAAATAGGTCTTTTTCTTGAGTAGGCTCAAAGTTGTGAATTTAGAATTAAACGGAACAAACTGATATCTGGCCTGATCTAAGTCTGTGGTTACATTTTCCTGATGAAAATCGTGTCCAAATTCTTAAGCGTGATTCTCAAAACCACCCAGAGTGATTCCAACCTGCCTTTATATTATTCCCTAATTAAAATGTCACCTGGGCTTGAGTTAACCCTCTCTGTATTGACCCCTGCATGGGATACTCTTTTATCACCTGGCTTCATTCATATGAATCCTGCCCAGGGCCACAGACACACATTCCCCATTCCAATGATTTACTGAACACTTATCAGAGATCCTTCTGTGTCTGCTCGTCATTTCACAAGCCACATTACAAGTTTTGTGGGTCAACACCACATATCTCGTCTCTCTGCATACCTAACAGTACAGAAAACACAAGGAATCTTCTGTTGGGTATCTTGAAACCGCCATAGTGCTAAGCAGTCTAATGTGACATAGGGCCTTCATTAGATATTACTAACTTAACTAGTAATCTAGAGGAAAAGATTGACAGTGAAGATTTTATATCTATAATGTAATCATCTTAAAAAAAATCCACTGGTTATTCTTTTGATTAATCTGGTCCCACAAGTCTGTGAAACACTTAATGGTAACTCCAAGCATGATGTTTTGATCCTGATAGATACAGTCCTCTTGAATTCCACATACAGAGAGTTTTCTGTGAAATAAATCACAGGAGACATTAAGTTCTGCTATTGAAGCATGTATCCAAAGCTGTCAGCTGTGGCCGAGTTACGGTGATCCCCCTTAAAGCTATCTCCCTAAAGGAACCAATCTTCCCAGGGCTCTCTGACATGTAACATTCCATCTAACTAGGAAGCTGCAATAGCTCACAAACACTTGGTTCACATCTGTGGAATACTTCTGAAGTTAACAGGCAGCAATTTGGCAAGACCAATAAAATGTACCTTATTCATTTCTCCCTTTGACAGACAGTAACATGGAAACTGGTTGGGGCATAGACTTGGATTACTGTGGTATTGAATGGTTTGCCTTAGAAATGAACAGAGATCATTCTTTCCTTTTTGAGATTGCATCCAAGTACTGCATTTCAGACTCTTTCGTTGACTATGATGGCTACTCCATTTCTTCTAAGGGATTCTTGCCCACAGTAGTAGATATAATGGTCATTTGAGTTAAATTCACCCTTTCCAGTCCATTTTAGCATGCGGATTCCTAAAATGTCAACGTCCACTCTTGCCATCTCCTGTTTGACCACTTCCAATCTTCCTTGATTCATGGACCTAACATTCCAGGTTCCTGTGCAGTATTGCTCTTTACAGCATCAGACTTTGCTTCTGTCACCAGTCACATCCACAGCTGGGTGTTGTTTTGCTTTGGCTCCATCTCTTCATTCTTTCTGGAGTTATTTCTCCACTGATCTCCAGGAGCATACTGGGCACCTACCGACCTGGGGAGTTTATCTTTCGGTGTCCTATCTTTTTGCCTTTTCATACTGTTCATAGCATTCTCAAGGCAAGAATACTGAAGTGGCTTGCCAGTCCCTTCTCCAGTGGACCACATTTTGTCAGAACTCTCCACCATGACCCGTCTGTCTTGGGTGGCCCTACACAGCATGGCTCAAAGTTTCATTGAGTTAGATAAGGCTGTGGTCCATGTGATTAGATTGGTTAGTTTTCTGTGATTGCGGTTTTCAGTCTGTCTGCCCTCTGATGGATGATGGTGAAGGAAAAGACCCTGATGCTGGGAAAGATTGAAGGTGGGAGGAGAAGGGGATGACAGAGGATGGGATGGTTGGATGGCATCACTGACTCAATGGACATGAGTTTGAGTAAACTCCGGGAGTTGGTGATGGACAGGGAAGCCTGGCGTGCTACAGTCCATGGGGTCTCAAAGAGTCAGATGTGACTGAGTGACTGAACTGAACTGAACAGGGAAACAGGTATTTCGTGACTTTGCTCTAAACACTTGATTTTAAACGTGAGGGAAAGGAGAGCTCTTGGTCAGATCTGTCCACCTACACAACAGAATGGGCAGCTTCCTCATTAGCTCTTCTGCACTGAGAAGGCAGAGGTGAGGACCCTGGGTGTGTTGTGGTATCTAGCACCCAGAATAGTGCCTGGCATTAGTGCACTCACCATAAATATTTCTAGAAGAAATGAGTGAGTGAATGAATGAAAGAACAAATGATAGATAGTTTTTTAATAAAAGGACAGGATCCAAACTTCTCCATACATCAAAAAAGATGCACAGACATCCCATAAGACTACTTGGTGGTTCAGTCACTAAGTTGTATCTGACTCTTGCAACCCCATGGACTGTATAGCACACCAGGCTCCTCTGTCCATGGGATTTTCCAGGCAAGAATACTGGAGTGGGGTGCCATTTCCTTCTCCAAAACCACTTGAGTTACTCCTATTCCTGCAACAGGTGAAGATTCTTAGATAATTCTGTCTCTGACACGTGGGAAGGACTGTTTCAGAGATGGATCCTTCCAGGGTAAAAGTGGGTCCAACACACGAGGCACAGATACCTCCAGTCAGATTCAATGAGTTCCTTTTCCTTCACCCCTCTTCTCACTGTATCAGGATTAAGGGTAATCCTAGAAATTTATCAACTTATTCAGAATAATGGTGATCAATAATGGTAATACTAATTATCAATAAATTTATCAATTTATTCAGAATCTTGACCAAAGGTCAAAAGTTCCTAGGATCATCCTCTTTCTGATACTCCGTGGTTTTTAGCCTATGTTGGAAATAAACTTTACATAATAATTTCATATGGAAATGTAAGGTTAGTTAATTCTCATAAATTGTCTTTCTTGTCAGTGATTGGGGAAAAATTCATTCCATTCTCACCTCTCACCCCTCCATGTGATTTCATTATTTCTGCCATATCCCTTTTCATCAGCCTTTCCAGTCCTGACTCTTCCCTCATGGCCCTCTGTGATGCTCACTGTACTCTGAAGAAAGCCTTCTGCAACTTCTCTCTCTGCAAAATCACTGTTATTTGGGTGAATCAAAAATAGCCTTCCTAAGAAGGCATGGTTTTCTCTGAAATTTTTTCTTTCCCTAAGATTTTTTTCTTTTTTTTTTTTTTGATGTGGATCATTTTTAAACTCTTTAGTGAATTTGTTACAATACTGCTTTTGTTTTATGCTTTGTTTTTTTGGCTATGAGGCATGTGGGATCTCAGCTCCCTGACCAGGGATCAAACCCACACTCTCTGAATTGGAAGGTGAAGTCTTAACCACTAGACTGCCAGGGAAGTCCCTTCCCTGGAAACTTTTATAGTAGGGGTTCCTTCCTTCTTTCCTTTTATACCTATTTATTGATCAGCTATAAATAGGGATGATGTCATAGTTCAGTTGGTAAAGAATCTGCCTGCAATGCAGGAGACCTGGGTTCGATTCCTGGGTTAGGAAGATCCCCTGGAGAAGGAAATGGCAACCCACTGCAGTATTCTTGCCTGGAGAATCCCATGGAGAGAGGAGCCTGGCAGGCCACAGTCTACAGGGTCGCAAGAGTCGGACATGACTGAGTGACTAAAGAGAGAGAGAGTGATCAGCTGCTGCTTGCCAGCCTGTTAATTTCCCCATGTACTGCAGGGCCTGGCAGCTACATCTTCTTTCTTTCCTTTTCTCCCACAGGGAAACCATAAAACAAGTAGACATCAGATTTCTAACCAACAACAGAGGCAAAAAGACAATGGAATCATGTTTTAACCAATAACTATTAGTCTACAATTTCCTACTTAACTAAACTATCAGTTAAATATGAGGACAAAATAAAGCCAGTTTTTTAAGACAAAAAGGAGTGCTTTAAAGTACTTTCAGAGGCTTGGGGAAAACAAAATTAGGCTGAGATGGAAAGTTCAGATACAAGTATATCTTGGAGATACTGTGGGTTTGATTCCAGATCACCACAATAAATCATACATTGCAATAAGGGACATTACATGAAATTTTTGGTTTTCCAGTGCATATAAAAAGCTACGTTTAAACTATACTATAGTCTATTAAGTGTAAAATAACTATGTCTAAAAAATGTACATAGCTTAATCAAAAATAATCTTTGTTTGAAAAATGGCACCAACAGACTTGCTTGACACAGGGCAGGGCTGCCACAAACATTCAACTTGTTAAAACAACACACTCTCTATGAAGCACAATAAAGCAAAGATCAATAAAACAAGGTATGCCGGTACTTACCATCTTAAAGAAATTTTAGGCCAGGAATGTGCTTTAGAAAAATTAAGGATAGCAACTAAAATAATAGCAATAGAATAAGTAATATACAAACTGGTTTGTGAAAAATGGAATCAAGAAAAGCCCATCAATCCAAATAAAAGGAGGAAAACCAAACAAAAAAGCACAGCAAATTAAAAACACAAAATAAGATAGCATATATAAACCCCAATGTATAAGTAATTAAATACATATAAATTAAACTCATCAATTAAAATACAAAGAGACTCTCAGATTGATTAAAAAGAAAATTTAGGTATCTGTTCACAAAAACCACACATGAAACAATGGGGTTGAAAGGACTGGAAACAGGTTTATCAAATTATAACTAAATTAGAGCTTTTTGAATTAATATCAGATTTTAAAAGACTTTTAAAGGGAAATGATAATCTGACTTATATAAATATAAAAACAAAATACTGGTGAATGGGATCAGTGTCTTAATTCTAAAGCTTACCCTCAGCCTTTATAAGTTATATACAGGTCATTTTAAAATGCACCAGTAGTCTCAGTTAGTGAGTACTATGATTAAATATTTAAAAAGACACAAATGGCTGGATCACAATTCCTGTACCTTGGTCATGTATCAGCAAAGGCATGAAGAGTCTAGTTCTGGAACTGCTGACCCCCTTGGACTGAGCATTCCCAAAGACAGTACTCTGGCACAGAAAACAGATTCTCCCACTAAGGTTTCATGATGAAGTACTATGGGCACTATATGAAGAAATATTTTTCAATGCCAAAATCCCTCTTCTTTAAAGAAAAAAAATTAAGCATAAGATACTCTTTATACTATAGAAATGGAAAATATTAATTTTTTACCTACTGTAGTTTATTATTAAGTTATGAACCAAAAAACTCAGTTATGAAAAATCAGATTTTTTAAACAAAAGAGGTACTAGGACACTACATGTTTTAGTGTGAAATAGCACTTGTTTCTTTAAGTAAATTAAGAATGATTCAAAAAATAGTTCAATAGCACTGAATGTTACTTTATAAAATGGAGATTTATACTTATAAAAGACTTGAATGCCATTTTTAAACCTAAAATTTACAATACAAAAACCTCTCATTTGCTGAAATTGCCATGATCTGAAGTGTCATTTACTTAATGCTTCACAGATGTATGATGCCAAATTGTTAGTCAGACTGCAAAGTATATTTAGTCAGGAGAAAAAAAAAAACCTTCCCAAACATGTTTTCCTATATTTTGCTGACATTTACATGGGGTGCTGTTTGAAATGTGTCATTTATTTGCACTTTATGATCTATAAATGAAGCTCTCATTTTCTTTTTCCAAATTGAATACGCTGTTATTGTGACCACATAATAGCTTGTCGTTTAAAGACACCATTGTGTCTATGATTTCTCAGACAAGGGTCATGTGCTACTTTGTCATATTTTTAACTGGACTTTTCATCACACTTACTCTTTGACCTTCACCCTGAAAGTCTTAGTCATCACTGAACTGTTGCTATAAGGATGTTTTTCCTACACAATCCAGCCCCCTGTTTATCACAAGCCCTTATGTACTCTTAAGCTGTGTGCAGGGGTGGGATGGCACTAATTTTACCATAGGTACAAGGTGTGGACTAATGAACTTGGCTAACAGGGAACACACACCACAGCGGGAGGTTATAGACAAAGACAGAAGAGACTGTTGACATAGTCTATTGTGGTAATATGAGTATGCACGCATGAAGGGCAAGTTCATATTTATTAACATTAGGGGCTTTTAAATGTCATGACTGTACTTCCACAGCCCACTACGGGTCAAGTGCAATCAGCAATACTAGTGCAAACATGACTAAGAAACCGAAAAAGAAGTTTAAACGGGAATATTAAGAAGAATGGACTAAAAGTAATGTGAGTAATTAACATGGCCCTCAGTGTATTACCAGCACCCTTTAAAACCTCTTAATACTTATAACAGCAAAACAACAGAGTGGGTTAAAGCCTTTTATGGGTTCCCCTACAATGCAGAGGCTGTTTCCATAACAGTTATAACTATGCATATATGTATTAAATTCACCAATTTCTAAGGAACAGAGATTGTGCTGTACTTCAGTGTATCTGTAACACATAATCTCTTAAACATATAATGAAGCCAAGTCAAATGCTTACTTACAGAAACTTAAGTGTCGACTTTCACAGAATTCTGCATATTGAGCTGAATCCATAACTCGAGTTTGTCTTTCTGCTCTCTGATAGATGAAAATAAAAAGACACACACACAAATTTAAATCAAGTGGACTATTATATGTTTTCACAGCTAAAACTCAAGAGCATGAATTCCATTTCCTTTCCTTACTTTAGGTGAATACTTTAGTGCCACCTTAAACACCATGATACACAAAATTTTGATAAGTAACAGTAGTTTTGAAGCTTGCTTGTTTTATAAATAAAGTTTAAAAAACCATTTTCCAGTCCTCTGTTACTTTTACTATACTGGAAGAAAAAAAAAAAACTAAAGGACCTGACTTAGACTGTGTACTTCTGAATTTTCTTTAACTGTACCACCCTCTTAAAGAAAAAGAAAACTGTGAGGTGATAACAAATTAAACAGAAAATGTTATTAACTTTTACTGCCCATCTGCCTCAAAGCTGGGATTTTTCAATATTAACATAGGAGTCAACAAATGGAACCCATATATTTCCCCATAGAACATGGAGCCAGAGCTAAAAAATCCATATTTTAAATTGCAAAGAAAATCAAGAAAAAGGTAAACACAACGCAAATCCTTTAATCTGCGTCCAGGTATGAGTCACAGTTTGGCATAGTTTCATTCGTGGGTTCTTGGATTCAGTATAGCAGATGTTTGCTGCTTCACTATCCCACCAGAGGTAGGCTAATTATAATTCATCCATAGTTTGGTGGGAAAGAATATGACCGCTTCCGCTTCCTTGGCAAAGGAAGCATTTTGAAATGAGACAGGCTGGTACTTCTTGGAATGAGTTTCTGGCCAGTAAAGGAAAAAAATTCCCTGAGATTAAAAAAAATTTTTTTTCTGCTTTGGAAGGACTTTTAGCAAGTTTTCTTTATCACAGTTGGTAGAGTACATTAAGTACCACTCCTAATGTCTGTGGATATTTTTATATTTTTTAGGAACTGAAATTATTCTTTTTTGCATTTTGTTACATTTGGGTGGGTGGACAACTTAAATCCAATGATCTCTCAGTTAATGGAATGAATAATGGTTCACTAGCTGCAGCGCCATAGAGCAAAGACGGTGTGTGGGGGGAGGGTGTTAAGGCAAAATTTACTGACTACTGTGGTTCCTTCTAAGACCACCGATTATTTTTTCCCTTCCTTCTCATCTTTCCTTCCTAATCTCCTTGACACATACTCACGAACACATATATGTGCTGACACAAACCCAGGTTTCTCTATTTATCCTCTAGGTTCAAGTATTCTTTTCGGACACTTACAAGTAAACATTACACCCACACCTGTGCATATATGTGTACATGTATCCTGGTGAGCATGAATCTGAAACATGTTTCTTGAAGGGCATATTACTGAATTTTTATGTACTCAGAAGTACTTTTTTGACATGATTTAGTTTTGTCCTTTTTAATATATCTGACACATGACTCAATAAACATTCACTAATGGAAAATGGGAAGCAAGGAAAAGATAATTTATGTGCTTTGAACATTTCAAATTAGTTACTAATGTGTTTATTACAAAAAACCCTCCCTCTGAGACTGGTATCTTTAATGTATGTATATATTATGTATGCAAGTCGGTATGTACATCTGACTGTTTGTCTGTGTCTGACTATAGCAGGAACCTCTGAGGTTTGAATTTATAGCTCCCAGAAAATATCTGACATGTGGTAAATGAGAATAAATCCCTTGTGGAATAAACAAATGCTACCATAATTGGTCTACCTTGTGGGCAAACTACCATAATGCCCCCAGTCCTTGATTATTCATGTGTTCTCCGGGTCTCCTCTGTTACCCTCCAGTTAGACAGCCTTACCCACTAAACATACACTAGACAGAAAGGACTCAGACAACTACATAAAAAGCTCCTAACGAGATTTTTAATATTAACTTTTCTTTCAGAAGTTGAACATTCAAGACCTGTCACCTACATACAGGCAGGCCTAGACAGTTTAGACAGTTGGTGTATTTTATTAACAATTCCTTTAGCATCAATGCAGAAACTTTTGATTGGGAGCCCATGAAGCTACTAAACCATGTACAGAAATTACTCACCAAGTGCTTAGCATACAGCAAACACTCAAAGCGAAGCAGTTGACTCAACAGCAAAGATTTATAGGCAGTACAAAATCATGGCCTATCAGAGCTAGAGAGCAGCTTAAAATTCATCTTGTTCAATCGCCCTCATTTTATACTTGATCTTAGCCAAAAGGTTAAGAAAGCTCTCTCATTTCAAAGATAAGGAAATTGGGGTTCAGAAAGAAATGATTTGCCAAAGGTGATCAAGTGAGAACTGAAGTCCAGGACTCTCAATTCCTTGAAGAAGCCTATTTTTTTTTTTTTATTATAAAGAGTTGCCTCAAACCTACAGTAGTGTTTAATCCAATATTTTTCTTTGGGATCCTCCGTACATTATCTTACTAAAATGTATCATGGCGTCACTGTCACTAACATGCCCAAACTGTTCTTAAAAAAATGAAATTATCAGGCCCTGACCGGCTAAACCACCACCATAGTCACTTGGCTGTGTCCGACTCTTTGTGACCCCATGGACTGTAGCCCGCCAGGCTCCTCTGACCGTGGGATTCTCCAGGCAAAAATCCTGGAGGGATTGGCTGCTTCCTTCTCCAAGGGATCTTCCCAACCCAGGGAGGGAACGCACATCTGCATTACAGGCAGCTTCTTTACTGTGGAGCCACCAAGGAAATCTGCACTTACGTTGGTGCAGCATAAAAATGTCATCACTTTCTACGTGCCTCACAACATGGAAGGGGTTGGGAAGCACTCCTACTAACATCCTCGGAATACACGTGACGGGACACCGGCATTCATGCTTTTCACAGCACGGTCAAGAGTGATCAACAGGAAATTAGAGACGTTTACTGGGAGCTGAGGATGAAGATGATTTCGATTCACCCCTCATGCTAATTTTTTCTTTATTTGTCTCACTTCTCAAGAAATTGTTTCAAATAACCAAAAATGGGGGACAAATCCGACCTCATGAAAGCATCCAAATGATTTAGCATCTGATTATACTATCTCCTAATCTGACACTATCACCTTAAAAACTGGGAAAATCAGAAGATACCTAACCTTCATGGACTACGTATTCGTTGCTTCTTTGATCTCAGTGTTGGCCACTGCTTAGCTTGGACTCACCTGGGCCTCAGTAAACATTTGCTGGCTGGCTGAACAACTGGGCAGATGGACGGGTGAACTGAGGCAAAATAAACGCATATAAATCCTTGCTGGCTGATCTAAAATCAGGAACTGTAATATCTGTGATCCAACTGTACAAATTTCAGAAAGAGTAGGCAATTTTTTTTGAAGCCAAAGACCCATAAAAAACAATATGTTGGCCAACAATGAACTAAGGCTGGCTCTTGTTTTCTGAGTTATCTTAATTGTACTTTCCTTTCTGCTTCTCTTCAGAGCACTCTCTCTAATCCACACTAAAGTGCACATTGGCAATCCCTTTTCTATTCCTGGAACTTTAAGAAATCTCTGGAAAAAGACGCAACAGGGGAAAAATCATAAGGCTAATAAGTAACATGATAAAAAAAAAAAACAAACCAATGCCTGCTCTTTACACAGAGCAGCACAATAACCTTTAGGATAAAGAAACAAGAAAAAAGTCAAATAAATAACCTAACTCTACACCTAAAGCAATTAGAGAAGGAAGAAATGAAGAACCCCAGGGTTAGTAGAAGGAAAGAAATCTTAAAAATTAGGGCAGAAATAAATGCAAAAGAAACTAAAGAGACCATAGCAAAAATCAACAAAGCTAAAAGCTGGTTTTTTGAAAAAATAAACAAAATTGACAAACCATTAGCAAGACTCATTAAGAAACAAAGAGAGAAGAACCAAATTAACAAAATTAGAAATGAAAATGGAGAGATCACAACAGACAACACTGAAATACAAAGGATCATAAGAGACTACTACCAGCAGCTCTATGCCAATAAAATGGACAACTTGGAAGAAATGGACAAATTCTTAGAAAAGTATAACTTTCCAAAATTGAACCAGGAAGAAATAGAAGATCTTAACAGAGCCATCACAAGCAAGGAAATCGAAACTGTAATCAAAAATCTTCCAGCAAACAAAAGCCCAGGACCAGATGGCTTCACAGCTGAATTCTACCAAAAATTTAGAGAAGAGCTAACACCTATCTTACTCAAACTCTTCCAGGAAAATTGCAGAAGGTAAACTTCCAAACTCATTCTATGAGGCCACCATCACCCTAATTCCAAAACCAGACAAAGATGCCACAAAAATAGGATAAACAGTTTTCACAGCTCCATTTTACAGCTGAGCACACTGGGATGTGGACAAGTTAAAACAAATTAAAGCATAATGTTAATAAAGAGGCAAAGTGAGAGGTAAGTCTTGGGTGGGTCCTGAATGACCTACTCTGAGGTGTTATCACTAAATAATCATAGCAGACTAATCACAGCATTTTTTCATCCTGAACATCCGCAAATGACACACGTTCTCCTGATCTCAAGACTCTCATATGAGTGTCAGGTCAAGTCTGCATTACTCACGCTTTTTTATCTACAAGTCCAGTTTGTCTTCCGCTTAATCTGGCTCTTCTACCCACTCCTCCCTTTCTCTAGCAATCAGCAGTGCTCCCGAACATTCATAACAATATGCTTCATATTCAGAGGCTTTTCTGAAATTGAACCTTACTAGTACTACAACAAAGCAAAGCATTACCAAGTAGAGGCATACATTTGAAAGGATTATTACCTTGAAAGAATTACTTCTAAAATCTTCAAATGCCCAACAATGTTTTAAAATCTAAATGAAATCACTTTTTAAAAAGATAAAAGAGAATAGTCATGCTAACAGTCATTTTCCTCATTATCAAGCTTACTGGTCTTTCTGGTTATTGTAAAACAGAGGGCAGAATTGCAAGGCAGGTGAATTTACTTTCTGGGTCCTACTTGAATGAAAACAGGGGAGCAAATATCCCTACAATGTAGTATGTAGTATAATTTGTTCAGTATCTGAACGCAACAGACTCTCAGTATATATTTGTTAATGCAAAGTTTCAGTGAAAAGTTTTTACTTGGGTTGACGTGAAATTGCTTGCATCTTTGAAACACACTTTCAATGACAGCAATGACAATCACCATTTGCCCCTGCATGTTTCAGTTTGAGGTATGAGGCTGGATTCCTTCTGCAGCATGCAGTTTCATTTAAATTCTCTCATGCTTTCACTGAAGCATACATAAAGGTTACAGAAGCTATGCACTGGCATATCTCTTGGCGGCTTCTCCAGACACATGACTTTCTTCAGCAATACAGAATCACAGAACATAACATTTAAACCAAGATGAAAGCTTATCTGCTTTCACTTCTACCTTGAATTAAAAAAAAAATCTTATTTTGATGACACTTAGAAGTCTTACAGGTGAACTGCAAAGTCCTTTCTGGGTGAAAAATGCTAAATGCCGACGGTAACCTACCAAATACCTTATGTTAAACAGGAATTAGTTGCTGAAACTTGAAAACTACATACAGAGCAATTGCAGCAGCATCCAGCAACATGACAACACATGAACTGTGGAATGTTGACGGTGTTCATGTTTGCTGTGGTCCACAGCAGAAGGATACTCAAAGATCAGTAAACACCATGGCATCCTGAAGAATCTCAGAAACCACATACATCCCCAACTCACTGCAAATAAGAAAGCTGAGGTCCAGAAAGGTTATGGGGCTTTATCTGGATTACTGCAAAGGCAACCTGGTACCCAGGTGAGTGCTGGTTCTGCTTGCTGGGTCAGTTTGTAATTTACTGGATTCCCTTCCCAAGAGTTAAGCATGTTTCCCGCAAAACATCTGGTGGAGTCCTCTGCTTTTAACTGCCCACTGCAATGCTCATCAGTTTGGGCCTGGAGGACCGCAACAGGGTTCTGCCTTCCAAATATTTTAACTCTCCCAACCCACCTGGGTACAATCACTTTAAATAAAAACAAAGAGAAAAGACCTAGGCACAGAGGTCACCCTTCATCACATCTGTCATGTTCAGCTATTCCCTGCCCCTGCCTCATGACTGTGCTGGACATCCCCTCTCCCATCCCCAAGGCAACTTAGCTCCTTTCCTTTCAGCATCTTCCTCTACCAAGTTTGCCAACAAGATCTATCACCTCCTTTAGCAAGTTTTCCCTCAAGAACCCAGGTCACATCGATTCCTCTCTTCTAAATCGTACATGCTCTTCTGACTAGTATTATGGCCCATGCACTTCTCTATGTGTGCTGCTTCTGTCTCCCCTCAGAGATTATAGCTGCAAGAATGTATTATTAACTGAAAAAAGCAAGTTGAGAATTAGAATGCTGTGTGTCTTGATCCCATTTACGTTGAAATACGTAAGTGTCTGCACACAACATACATACATGTTTGCAAACATCTGGAAGTACATACATTATACTTATAATAGTATTCATCTCTTGGAGCAACATTAGAGGTAACTTTTACTTTTTCAGATACACATTTCAGTAATTAAAAATTTTTTTCTTAACTGAATTACAATCAGAAAAAAAAGATTTCGGGAAGTAGTGAAATCTTGACTTACAGAAGGTCATTAAATAAACGTCCATGTGCTAAAAAATTATCAAAGCAGTGACTCAAGAGGCAGAAAGTCACACAGAGACAGCATTAGTTGGGATATATGTTCTCAGAGAAAGTGAAGTAGGGAGAGAAAGGAGAATGTCACTGTGATGTTAAGGGAGCCAGTTCAGAATCCTGGTTGGCATAACCTTGAAATCAAAAGTTCATTTAAGCCTCACCCAGAATTTTCTCTGAATTATGTAACTAGTAAAGTGAAAGTGAAAGTCACTCAGTCATGTCCAACTCTTTGTGACCCCATGGACTGTATAGTCCATGGAATTCTCCAGGCCAGAATACTGGATTGGGTAGCCCTTCCCTTCTCCAGGTATCTTCCCAACCCACGGATCAAACCCAGGTCTCCCACTTTGCAGGCGGATTCTTTACCAGTTGAGCCACAAGGGAAGCCCAAGAATAACTGAGTAAAGATACAATATACTTCCTAGCCTAAAAATAAAGGTTTCCTTTGGTATTGATTTCTTCCCCCAGAGTGATTTTTATAATCCACCAATTTTATATGCCCAAGGTATTAAGAATGTATTATACTAGTCATATGATGTTTCCTGAAGAAATAGCTGTAGACTCTAGGAGAAAATTCAAGGAATTTAAAAAGAATTTTTGTGCTAAAAATAAGTCAGTAATTCTCAGTAAGTATAAAGCATCAGTGATTGAGAAATACTCAGAAGGATATTTGTGATATTAGTTCATAATAGAGTTGTTTCAAAATATTGGATTTTTTGGTCTGTACTCTGGGTCTAAATATATTACTGTTAATATAGGAGGTTTTTCTTTTCTCTGTATTTTAAACTATGAAGAATGAGCATGAATGATTATATAAGGAAAATATAGTTGTTATCAAAATCAAAATACTACATTTTAAATTGGGGTAATGCCTACTTCACATTTTAAAATCTGAATTTATTAGCTAGTAGTGGAGAAAATTATTCCCAATAAAACATTTCCTGCCTTGGGATAAAATGTGTGCTAGGAAAAGTATCACTTATTAAAAAAAATGGAATATAATTGCTTTACAATGTTGTGTTAGTTTCTGCTGGGCAACAACTGTATCATTTTTTCCCATTAACTTAGTACCAAACAACCTAATCCCATGTTTAGTTGTAGACCCTCATGTAGTATTAGTACTAATGTTCACTGATGTTTCCCTGAAATTGTAAACAGGCTTTGTAATAACTAAGTTGGCAAATAATATAAAAAGCTATGTGAACTTCTGCCCAAACTAGCTCTTTAAAGTGATAGAAGACTGACCTCTTTTTTATTTTCCTGATTGAGAGTTCTATAACCTTTTTTGTGGTTTCTATTTGGCTATATACCCAAAAGTGAGCATATTAGATTAATATATGTAAGCTCTTTAGGTATTCTGAATAATTCTCCTAAAAATTCTCATAGGTTTATGTAATATCCAGATGAGTCGACATGACTTTTTAGAGTCTAGCAAATACATGAGGACATAGTGAAATATGTTGGTTGTTTAGGGTAAAAATTCACAACTGGAAAATATGTATATTTTTTCCAACTATTGCACAAAATTTACTTCATGCTTTCTCTTTAACCTTGAGTTAGATCAAATTCTTGAGCAGTCCAACATTCTTGTTCAGTCCAACAGCCTGAGTACTGAACTCAGGCCAGCTTCACTTACATATTTTAAAAAATAAAATCCTGTGAAGCAGGGAGACTGTCATTGCAGCACAGGCCTCACATCCTTGTCAAGGATATATGGAACTCTATTCAGAGCAAGAGAGCCTTCCTTGGAATTTCCCTGTTGTTACTATGTGATACATCTGAGTATTTTCAATGAAGACTTTTTTAATATGAGAAAAAAATTTTTAGCTTATTTCATTCCCTCTAAGTAAGTTCCAGGAGTTTTGCCTTTAAAATATACCTGGAATGACTTTTCATCACCTTCCACTTTCACTGCTACTACTCTGGTCCAAGCCATCGTCCTCATCTCTCCCTTGGACTATTGCAATAATCTCCTTGTAGGTCTTCCTGCTTCCACTCTTCCTCTGCTCCTATCCCCAACCCTGAGTCTTTTGACTGCACACTAGCCAGAGTGATCTTTCAAAAACTGAAAATCAGATCATGCTACTTATGATCAGAACTTCCATGCAGCTATTCTTCCCAATATAAAGTAAAATTTAAAACAACAGCTTCTCATCATACACAAAATAAAAACCAAAATCCTCAGCATGGCCCATAAGCCCCTATATAATCTGGCGCCCTATTACTCTTTGACCTCACCTCTTATCACTCTCCTCACTCCAGTTACTCTGGCCTATCCTGAAGTTTCTTGAAAATGTCAAATAACACTCCCACACCAGGGCCTTTGCACTTACTACACTCTGTCCAGAAGGTCTTAACCCAACATCATTGTCCAGCCTGCTCCCTCACTTCCTTCAGGTCTCTGTTCCAAAGTCACTTTATACAGACAAACTATTTCTGGCTACTTAATACAAAATAGCAGCTCCCCCAGGTCACTGTCTGTCTATTACCATGCTTCATGCTTCTTCATGGCTCTTACTACCATCTCCCACAGTAATATTATTCTCTTATTTTATTGTCTATTTGTTCCCAACTAGAATGTAAGGTACCTGATGGCAGAGATGATGTCTGCTTAACTCAGTACAAAATTCCCACAGTCTCTACAGAGCTTGACACATAAATATTGGTGGAACAAACCCATATGTATTTTTTCTATATTCTTTTATAGTTGTTGTTTTTTTTAACTTTTGGCTGTGCCATGAAGCATGTGGGATCTTAGTTCCCCAAACCAGGAATGGAACCTGAGCCCCTTGCAGTGAAGATGTGGAGTCTTAACCACTGGACTGCCAGGGAAGTTCCTTTCTACAGTCTTTACAGAGAAAAGTTAATACTTCTAAGGCAAGGTTTCTCAGTCTTGGTAGTACTGACATTTTGAGCTGAGTAATTCTTTGTTGTGAGTCTGTTCTGTGCCCTGAAGGATGTTTAGCAGTATCCTTGACCTCTACCCACTAGATGCTGATACCATCTGCCCACCACTTTGTGGGCTGTGAAAACTAAAAACCAAACATTGCCAAGTGTCCCGCTGGGAGCAAAATCACACCAGCTGAGAACCACTAGTCTAAGGGGAAGGGGACTGACACTGGTTGACTCACTATTATGTGTCTGTGGGTGTCACACTTGGTCTTTTCATTATCTCTTTTAATTTTTCCAATAATCTCAATGGGCAGATATGCTTCCTGTTTTTAAAATGAAGCATCTATGATCAGATACATTAGGTAACTTGTCTAAGTTTGCTAAGCAGGTAAGAGGCATGTACATTCTGAAGCCAGGTCTGTCTTATTCCAGTCTATGCTGGTTTTTTCCCTACCTTAAAAATTTTTTTATTGGCGTATGGCTGCATTACAAAGTTGTGTTGGTTTGCTAACACTACAGTTTTTGCTAACAGTTGCTGCTGTGTGGCAAAGTGCATCAGTTATACATAAATTCCCTCATTTTTTTATTTCGTTCCCATTCAGGTTACCACAGAGCGCCGAGCAGAGCTTCCTGAGCTATATAGCAGATTCGCATTAGTTGTCTCTTTTATATATACCGATAATTGGATTATAGGCTTTTAGTATTTGCTCTGTCCCATTAATTTGGTTCTCCTCTTTGGGGGGTTTCAGTATACATCTGTAGGAATTTCTCTGACTATCTTCTATGCCTATCACGTTCTCTTAAATCCTTTTCACCTCTTTCTTCATTTCTTTTGGAATTTTGACATTTTTGCCTTTTAATATTCTATTCCTGTCAAGACAGTATTTTTACTCTGAAGCCTCAGTAATGAAACTGCTGAAGCAGAGGTGACAGAGGGGAGGGAAGGAGTCTTAAGAGTCTTCAAGTTTCCTTCTCCTCTACAGGGTATTTTTCAATCAAACACCAAAAGCCGCAGGGCAGAACTTGAAAAGCACTGTGCTCTCCTATGCTGCCTGCCCTTCAAGGGAACAAGCACTGTGCCTCTACCCTATGGTTTCAAAACAGGGGCCACATCATGCCTGAGACTCACAGGATGACCAGGATACTAAAGGAAGAACTCATGCCCACACATCAGCCAGTGACCTTTTAAAAATGTAATCATGTGTCGTTTCTATCTAACTCCTCTTTAGTTCTGACATCACTGCGAGGTATTGCATGATAAGACGCTTCATTTGTGTCCGACTCTTTGTGACCCTGTGGACAGTAGCCCAGCAGGCTCCTCTGTTCATGGGATTCTCCAGGCAAGAATACTGAAGTGGGTTGCCATGTCCTCCTCCAGGGGATCTTCTGGACCCAGAAATCAAACCGGAGTCTCCTGTGTCTCCTGGATTAGCAGGCGGTCCTTTACCACTAGCGTTCTGGCTTCTTTGTGGAGCACAGACAACATAGAGCTCCTAAAGCAAGGACCAGAACAAATGCTGCTCCTTTCAATCCTTCTGAACGAATACACCAGGACCTACCCTTGCTCCTCATCACTACTCCCTATTGCAAAGCTACACTAGAGCTGCCAGAGGCGTTGAGAAGTAGCAGAGATAACTGTCTCAGTGGTGGATCAGAATAACCAGCTCACAGTCTCTGCTTCCTACTATTTATGCTGATGCTTTCAATCTCTTAGTTTATAAAATAATTAAAAAATTGGCACTTCATATAGTAAACCTTAAGTACTCTAGCTAAGAAGGTATTCCAGTAAAATGGTTAAAATTTTCATTTAGTAATTTTCATCTGAAGGAAAACAGTGCTGTAAAAAACTGAGATAAATAGGGGTGTAAAAAACCATATATAACAATAAACTTGAATCACACATGCTTTAAAAAAATTCAAAACAAGAAACTATGAAAAGATGAATAATGAAGTCTATTAGGCACCAGTGAAGAAACAGTCATCAGTCTAGGAAAAATTCTCAAGGGACTATGTGATAGAAGAAAAAATAGGCTTTTACAACTGGACGCCATCTGAGTTAAGATTAGAAACAAGACAAACCAAATTAAATTGTTTATTTCCCTAAAGAGAATGCTCTTAACCATTTTCAAGCTGACGTTTCTTTTCTCATAATTGGCTGAGCTGTTTTCGTGAGTCAGAAATGAGCAAGTTCATCAACAGAAATCTGCCACAAAGACTGATGTAGCTGCAAGCATGAGTTAACCCCAAACAAAAAGAAGAAAAGGATTTCCTGACTATGCCAAGATTTAATCACTGAAAAAACCCAGAAACAGACTTGACCAAATATGACTCTGATGAGAATACAAGAGCAATCTTGGCTATCCCAACTTCTTTGGTTTCAAACATAATAAATGAAAAATTCTTAAATTATTAACAGGAAAAAGCAGAAATATCTACACATTAAAAAATTAATGTCTATTTTTACTTTTACCTTAAAAACTCTTACCTAATTAAAAAAAAATTAAACAAAAACAGAAATCACCTTTAAAATAACTTCAGGTTCAAAATCTTGGAAAGATAGAGTCCCCTAGGGCCTTATCTTCTGAAGAAGCCTTGGATGTACTTAAATTAGTATTTCAAGCAGCCTGAAAACTATGATAGCCTCTTGGGCTTCAAAGAATGCAGAACAGCAAAATCCCCTAGAATCATAAATGTAAAACCTGTAATTATGGTTATTTAACAAAATGGTTTCTATTAAGATATTTGATGATGAAATTCCCATCCTCAGATGTCAGTGCCCAAATTTTAATCAGCCTTTACTCATGAGTAAATGTATCATAACTGTTATTTGATTAAATGTCAGTGGCCATTAGGCTGGGTTTTTCAGAAAGAAGGCTTAAAGAAGGCATGCCACAGAGGGTGTGGAACAGATTACAAAGGAGGAAGAAAGGAGAATTGCTTTGGTAACTGGTGGTGTTCGGCAGTGCTTTGCCTTACGTGAAGTAACCACAAAGACTTTAAGAAGCGAAGACAACCTTGGCAGCAAGGAGAACAAAAGACCGGAGGTGGTAAAATGGTGATGTCAAGCAAGGAAGACCCAGCACAGAGGAGCAGCGTTTTGAGTTTTATGTGTATTGCTTTACTTGCTGATTCTCTTTACAACTGTCTGGGGTCAGAAGGTCAGCTATTATTACCATCTCCATTTGACCGATGAAGACACTGATGTCATGAACCTCTGTGGCTTCAAAAAAAAAAAAAACCGACTAACTTCGTATTTTGAAATCATTTTAATTTACAGAAAACTTTCGAAAACAGGACAGAAAGTTCCTGTGTACTTTTCCCCCAGCCTCACCAGCCCAAAGACTCCTTGTCCCTTCTGACCTCAGAAGCCAAGTGGGGTTAAGGTGCGTTCACTACTTGGATGAGAGTGTTGTGGCTTTTCCTTAAGGTAAGGCATACTGCTAGGGAGTTAAGACTCCTTCTTCAAAACCAGGACATTTTCCACTAGGATACTGATTGCTAGAACAGAACCTGTCCCTCAAACATTTTCTGTCCAAATATAGATAGAATTCTCCAAGTAAATTTTACCCAAGTAACATTGCCCAAAGAACTCAACTGGATATTAGTGCTACTCAAACTTGAGCTATATGTAGTTTTGAGAAGACTTAGAAAAGCATTCTAATGTGAGCAAGACATTTAACAAGATATAAGTGGACAAATGTCATGGAATTATCTCATGTAGTCCTTTCTGAAGAGACATGTTACATTTTTAGAGTCATTCTACCGGGAGAGAGCAGTCACTGTCAGAAAAGAGCCCAATAATTTGATCTTTCATATATGCTGTAAACTCTTTGACTGGTTCTGCCTCTGGTCACTATGAAAGGAAGACTGTATCTAAACTATATTCCATTTGTATGCATATGTGCAGGAATTTAGCCTTATTGTACATCTTCATAAAGAAGATTTTGTCAAAGACAGATACTGTTTTTTAAACACACATGTGCTGGGCACCGAACTAGGTACGTTACAGGTGTTTTTACAAATCCTTCTCTATAGTTCTAAGATGTGGCTTCAATTAAGGAATCTGAGAGTCAGAAACATTAAGCAACTTGTCTAGGATACTAACAAAGATACCTAGAACAAGATAAGGCATGGAACCGTGACTTGAGTACCAAGGTCTATCTGACCTCAAAGCTGATGCTCTGGTCATAATACCATGCAGTATGAAAAGAACCTCAGAAGGAAGACAGGCACACAGCAAACAGCTTGGTAAAAGATTTTTAAAACCTTGTCATTCTGTGATAAAGGCTTTTAACTTGTTGGTGATGACTGACATCATTGACTTGGAAAATGATGCCAAGGAAACAAACACATTGATAAGCACTTTGAGAATATATATATATATATTGTGTGTGTGTGTGTTTAGTTTGTAGGTTTAAGTGGGAAACAACTCTAGTGACCTAAGCATGTTCTTATCTGTCTTAGAAGGTCAACCCTCTTCCAAAGAGTAACAAGCAACAAGAAAGCTCAGGGTGAAGGTGAAGTGCGGGGAGCAGAATTTAATTAGCTGGTCAAAGAAGTCCAATAACCCTGACGGTTACTAGGGCAACAAGTTTCATAACCATATTGCCCAAATGTTAGAGGTGAATTAAAAAAATAACACAACCAACAACACACAATGTTGAAATGCATGATGATAATCCATATGATGAAAATATGACCTTAACAAAATAATATATTAAGGCTCTTCATAGGAAAAAAGTAATCCTCTAGAGTTGTTTATATTGTTGCTTTCTTGGCACATTTATAATATGATGAAATAAACAATCTAATTTATGTACAATTTTTTTCTTTTAATTTTATTGAAGTATATGGCCAATTTACATTTGATTTCTTCTGTACAGCAATGTGACTCAGTTTAAAAATATGTATATATACATAAACATTCTTTTTCACATTCTTGTCCATTATACTGTGTCACAGGATATTGAATATAGTTCCCTATGCTGTACGGTAGGACCTTGTTGTTCATAAATTTATATACAATTTTTTATGGGGGCTTCTCTGGTGGCTCAGTGGTAAAAAAACTGTCTGTCAATGCAGGAGATGTGGGTTCGATCCCTGGGTTGGGAAGATACTCTGGAGAAGGATATGGCAACCCACTCCAGGATTCTTGTCTGGGAAATCCCATGGACAGAGAAGCCTGGCGGGCTATAATGAGGCTGCAAAACAGACACGACTGAGTGACTAAAAAACAACAATACCAATTTGTAAGTAATACTCCTATTGTACCACATCAGGTATCCTGTAAGTATAGTTAAATGAAGCATGCCTTTGCATACCCTCTTTTGCATAATGTTCTTTAGAGGACATAGAAGAACACACAGCCCAGATGGTACTTATTTTCTATAGCACAGTATTTTAATTTCTTAAGTATTTTAATTTCTTAAGATATTTTGATTAACAAACAAAAAATCTAAAATCAAATCCTTTCCGGTATTTTCCTCTGGAATTTAAGCAGCAGGAAACATAGTACTAAATGCTGAATGACTTCTTCAACCTTTTGATGTTAATATGAGACTTATGCTGAAACACTTGTAGTACTAAAGTATTAACACTCGTCGCATGGCTATGACAATTCTTTGAAAATCACAGGGCACATGACAGAATATTCCTTCAATATGAAAAACAGATTTAATCACTTTCTAGAAGTATAGTCTCAATTTTAAAGTCTCATTCACAGGTACTACTAGCTAAGTGTTTTTGGCTGAAAATAATACAATTACAAATTATATATGTTTAAGCAAGATAGAAATTTACTTTTCCTCATATAAGTGAATTCTGGAGACAAGTAATTCAGGCTTAACGTAACTGCTTGCTGATGCTGTGAGAGCCCCAGTTACTTCCAACATTGGCTCTGATATTTTCGAGCTGTAGCTTTTTATTATTTTTCACGCTTTAAAAGTTCTTTATGTATTTATGCATTCAGTCATTTGCACATTCATTTCCCGCCACCTCATCCCTGCTTCACTGAGATATAATTGATGTATAAAATTATGCAGGCTTTAGCTTTATCTTCTGATACAGAATAACCCCTGAAGCTCCAGATAATCACATCTGGATCAAGTAATCAAACATAGGAAGATAAGAAAACCAAGAGAAGTCCAAATAGAATGTATGGCAAAACCAATACAACATTGTAAAGTAAAATAAATAAATAAGTAAGTTTAAAAAAAAAAAGAAAAATGATGGACACAAAATAAAAAAAAAGAAAGAAATTTATGCTTACATCTCACTGGCCACAGCCCAATGGTACGATCCAACTTGGCTGCAAAGTAAGAAGAGGGGTGTGGTACTCTGGATGCCAACAGCTACAAATCAGGTCCATAAAGGAGGATGGAGAGCAGGGATATGGCATGGTGAGCAGCTGTCTCCATCGTGCTGGTGTATAAAGGTATTACACATTTATGTGATCTATTATATTGATTTCTAAACCTGATTTTTAGCAGTCATAGTGGCCACGAATGAGCTTAAGAGTCAGTATTCTCTCTCATCACAACACTCACCAACATTTTTTTTAATGCAAGTTATATTTTTTTAACTTCAGGGAGTGCTTTTGAGGATAAGGAGAGGACAACACAGAGTCAAACAAATAACTAATAACATTGCCCTAACTCCAAAAAGACTGAGATACTCCAGTCTAAAAAGAAACAGATTTACTTGCACTTATCTATTTGCACATGTCAGACAGCATCAAACAACTAAATGAAGTTGAATGACTTAACAAGGGGCTTGGCAAACGATTCACTACAATGGGTGCTTCTTCAGTACTTACCATTTTTAATCTACACATTCTACATAAATGTTGACTGGCAGGATAAGGACATTGCTTTTTTATCTGTCCTGTTCTAACAATTTACTGGAATCTTAGCTACAGCCAGTGAAGAGCCATCCGTCTCAAACGTCATCAATGAGAGAAAAGACAACTGAGGCAGACTTGGGGGTTGGATGCAGAGGGCTGAAGTGACCTTGAGAACAAAGCAACTTGAAAGTAATAAAGAGTATCTTGAGAGATGGATATAAGCAAATGTAGGATGGATTTTAATGAAGACATGGACCATGGTAACTGAAAAATACTGCTTCGTATCTTAATGAAAAACTTAAAATTGAAAAAAAAATAGTGTATACTTTTTAGGAAGTTCTCCATTTATGCACTGTTTTATTTTGATGATAAAGACACAAACAGAAAGCAAATAAGACGACATTCGAGGAGGTGTATTTGAAAAGGAATGGCCAGGGTATATTGTAGGGTTAATACAATTCCAATCCAATCTCTGTATATTTTAAATCAATAATTCTGAGTGGAAACAGCTGAGTTTTAATCATAATCTAAAGCTCTGATATATATTCTTATATGATCCTGAGATACATTCTATTCCATCAGAAAAATATTAGAGTGACCAGTGAAGAGAATGCTGACCCATGAATCAGAAGACCTGTATTTCAGGTCTTGTTTTGTCTCGAACACAAAATGGGAATCTCCAGGTTAAGCTGCTTCGTCTCACTGTGACTGGGTTCTGCCTCTCTATTGTGCTGATGTTCTGTGATTCTATGTGTATCCTGTACCTTAGTGAAGACCTGAAATCCTTAGAAATACTTCAGTCATAGATTCTAAGATTTAAGAGATCAGACGACCTGTGCAAGTCCATACTAGAAAATAGCTTCAGTGTATTTGCAGTGATTCTTATATAGAAGAAATATCACTGGAAGAAGCCATTAGGTTCTTAACTCCTGGGAAATAGCCAGGTATTTCAAAATGGAAAGCATGTGTGAATCACTTCTCCTGCAGCACTGATACAGCTATTTACTGCATCAACTTCTGTTATGCCTCCCTTGACTCACACAGAAGGGCAATGGACGTAGGAACCCAGGAGGTCTTGTGATACAGATAGCTGAAGAGAGACTGTGGCATTCATAACGATCTGTACTTTCATTATAGATGGAGAAAAGAAAAAGAATTCAAGGTACATTTTTTCAGGGAAGTTAAAGGTTAGGAAGATCACTACCACTATGGCTTCAAGTACCTTCCCCTCAAGATGCTCCTCACTGTAGTGAACTAGATCTAATACAAGACACCTAAGGTGTACTCATGAAATTTGCAAAAAGTACAAACCACTATGCAATTCACGTGGAATTCATATGCAATTCATATGACTAGTAAATTTTTAAAAAAAATAAGTACATGGTGAAAGCTATTAGTTCTTTTAAGAAAAGTATGTCTAAAAGACTATAATGTTCAAAGATATCACATGTTCTTTGAAAATAAGAACAATATTTGATCACATAAACATAGATGAGCATAAAGGGAAACCCTGTGGTCAAATAAATTAGTGTAGCATGATACTTTTTCCTTGTACTAGTCTATACAGCGTCACTTGTTAGATTAAACTGGACACTCTACGAGAAAGGTCATTGATAATTTGATTATAAGGAAATAACAGTGAGGCTTCAAAAACGTAGGCAAATGCAATGGACATGTTTTAAACTTCCTTTAAGAAAGTTAATGTCTACTTCCCAACACTAACAAAGGAGTAGATACCTTCTGTAGATAGGGAATGTGAATACACCTTTGCATATTTCTTAAGAGAAGCATATCCTTTACCATGAACTGAAGAAAGAATAAAATCCCTACCAAGTCCCTATTAAAAAGAAGTTAGATTTGGTATGTCTGTGACAGTTTAAAGAGCATATTATGTGGGAAAACAAAATAAACATTTAACCTGGCCAATGAAAATGGTTTTGGAGTTTCAACATTTGGCAGACAGGTGGAATTAAATTCAAGTCAAGTATTCAGAGAAACTAATATAGTATTTAAATATTTGCTTAAGTAATATAGTATTTAAAATAACATATTTGAAGAAATGTTTTTGTTGAAATGTTTTACAGTTTTAAGTGAGGATATTTTTAAGAGAAAAGGCTTGACTGAAGAATATTTTACTTTCTTTGTCGTTCTGGGAACTTTAGTGGGGTTTTTATATTTACTCTTATTAGCCATTTTCTTTTAAGTCTAAGATAACTGGAGAGTATCCCTTGTAGCTTTTAAAAGGAGATTAGATTTAGATTAAGATTATATAATCATTTTTGAAGGAAGACACTGAGCGTCTCAAAGTTGGATCCCGCGGATGTGTGTGCAGGCTAGTAATGATGAGTGGATGAATGGAGGGCTACCTGGGGGCGGTGAGCATCCACGGCACTGGCTGCCTCCATTGCGGCAAGGTTGCCCTACACGCCTCCACAGCAGAGTGGTTACCGTGTGGCCCTGACTTCCAGCCATGTGGCCAGGTCCCTGCCTGGACACCCAAAACAAACCAGGTCAATCGGAGGCCATGTACTGAGGTTTGAGATTCTTATCCCAGAGGGTTGGGTCTGCCTCTCTCCAGGTGAAGAAGCTAACTTGGGAGCACCTGCTGACAGAGCGTTACCCAGGCGGTAAAATATGTCAGTCAACAAGAAAAGAAAAATGAAGCCTATGCAGAGAGAGAAACAGGAGACCAGAAACTGAAGAAAATGCTGATTTCGTTGGTGTCTGCTCTGCAGTTCCTGAGGCCCAGCTGTATTTCCGTTATTAGGTTGCTTAGAAGATACAGATCCTCTCAAAATAAATCTGTCTGTATGCAGAGCTCAACATTTTTCTAAACAACATATCAAATGGTTTAAAAATGAATTTATAAATTTAGCTTGTCATTGCTTGCCTCTAAGTGAATCCATGAATGTCTATACACTCTGTATACCAATCACAGAAAGAAGAGTGGCAACTCTCATTGACATGTAACTCCCAGAATAACTTTGTACCATCATCCTGAAAAAAACTGATCTCTTTCCTATATGTAACCAACACTTCTTTTATTTAATAGCACAGTAAATTAATATACATCTTTAATTTACCATCAGAACATTGCCATAGCTTGGACATAAATTATGTAAAGTCTTAAATGCAATCATGCAGTCTTTTACTCAGTAGGGAATATGATCATCCTAAATAACCTCAAAAACAAATCAGGTGGAGGTGCCAAAATTTTTTACTGGCCTCTAATACCAGTAGTTTTGTTACCAGAGAAAACAAGCTGGATAAAACAGTTTCTAGAGATGACAAGCAGTTCTATTGTACTGAAAATTTGTGAACATGTAAAACTTAACTTTTAAAACTAAAATACAAAATCCTCCAACTTATATCCTAAAAGTGTGTTCTGAATTCAGGCTGCACCTTCTCATTGAAATATTGTCTTAAATGGTGGGTAGGTTCTTAAGTAATCCTACATAAACCTCTTTAACTCATATGTATCTGGACTGTATCCAGTTTACAGAAAGATCAGAAGAGGCATAATTAATTAAGAGAATTTGGTCCTTGTCCAGAATTATGCAAAATTATAAAAACACAAAGTTGACATCTTATTTGATTTCTGAAATCTCAACTTTCTAGAATATCTCTCTTGAATCTTCTCTTTCCCAAAGACACAGAACATAGCAATCACTTAATGTTCTCTACCCTTAAATTTCTCTAAAATTCAAACTACTTTACCTTTACCCCTTGCTAACCAGAAGTCTTTAAAGAAAGTCCCTTTCAGCAGATGATTAAGAGGTAAGCAATGTGATTCACATCAATATGTAAATAACCAAGTGTCCTTGGCCCTACAAGGATTTTTAAACATTTTGAAAGAAGAAACAGTGATCTCTCATATCAACTATGGTTTTGAAAATGGTGGATTTAAGATAACAAAGGTTCACATTTGTAAAACAAATATGATAAATCTCTTATCTTTTAAAATGTGTGATTTTTTTCAGGCATTACCTGAAATAGCCAAAGAAAAGCAAAAGTAAAGCAAATAACCTTCTTTGCCTTGAAGCTCAGGAGGCTAGTAACCATATACATCTCAAGGAATTGCTTCCAGATCAATTTTTCGAAGTTGGAAGAAATATGACACTTTTCTGCTCTTTTCCTTTTCCAGAATAGTGCCTGCACCCATGAGTTTTCCTTCCTAGCATTTTTGCCTTTTAACTGTGATCTTCAGCAAGTGCTTTAGGGTCCTCATTTGCAAACAGAGGATAATAACAGAACTGACCCCAAGGGTAGACATGAGCTGATGTCTGTGTCAAGGTTTAGAGCAGTGTTTGGTGTGTATTAGGTCTACACGGGATTCTGTAGTTATTACTACTATATCTATTTTTCTGGTATATTACAAGTTTTGTCAAGGAAACAACTGTATTGTGAATACCATGTCCCCACGATCTAGTACAGGAGCTGGCGCACACACACACACAAATAAATTTTTAAAAATACTACTTCAGTTTTAAGGGTCATAAACTGAGACGTACAGATTTATGATTCCTCAGAATTTAAAAATAACTACTGAAAGAATCACATACAAGTTAACTCTGAAATTACAAATAAAAAAGAATTAATGAAAACAGGTGAGGAAGCAAAAAAATGAGGAAGAATAAAAAAAGATAAAAGTGCATGTGCTATGTAAATAAGGGTAATGTCATCAATTGAAAGAAATTAAGGGAAAAAACATTAATAGACTGCTAAAGACAGTTATACCCAAACTAACTGGTTCAGAAGGACTAACAGTAAAGACAGGCAAAGTTGTAACAAACTTAGAGACCCAGACCTGGACCTGATGAAGGCTCTATCAACAAGATGTGATAGAGCAAAGACGGAGATGCAAGATTTCTATGCCACAAGAAATTCAACAGTAACTTAAAAGCCATCTACAAATTCAAACTATTTTCTAAGTAGAAATCAGCCAATAACTAACAGAACTGTCCAGAGAAATATTTAATGGATCAGAGAAGTGAACAAGTATATGTTATTATTTGAAGATGCTAAATTGTAAAATCTTATAATAGCAAATACACAAGGAGACATGTATAATATTTATTGCCAAATGTTCTAAACTGACAACTAGAGGGAATGAACCAGTGGTCACAGATGGTATTGGTCCATTTGAAAAACAATCTGTGGGAGAAGGCGAGGACGGGATGTTTTGAGAGAACAGCATCGAAACATGTGTATCACCTAGGGTGAAACAGATCACCAGCCCAGGCTGGATGCATGAGACAAGTGCTCGGGCCTGGTGCACTGGGAAGACCCAGAGGAATCGGGTGGAGAGGGAGGTGGGAGGGGGGATCGGGACGGGGAATACATGTAAATCCATGGCTGATTCATGTCAATGTATGACAAAAACCACTACAATGTTGTAAAGTAATTAGCCTCCAACTAATAAAAATAAATGGGAAAAAAAAAAGAAAAACAATCTGTTCATTAAAATTAGAACTGATGCTCAGTATCAGCCTGTAGACATGTCTGAACACTGCGGGTAAGTATTGAACCAGTGTGGTTAGGAGAACTTCTATAGCTAGAGCTGTGGAAAAGCCACTACTCTAATTTAAACAGGGAGTTATTCAAACAATGAAAACTATTTGCAACTGGAAAGCATCTTAAAAGGTGTGTTGAAGAATTCCTGGTACAAAAACTTCATAAAAGTATATAGCTTTTTTTGTAATCCTATGTGAATGAGAAGAAGAGACTAATTTTATATACTTGGACACTGCATTCTTTAAGCAGAAGAGAAAAAAAATTCAGGTTGTCCAAAGGATAGATTAATGATATTTGCGTATATCACCTATTAATTCCCCTTTTTTGGACAAACAGTTAATGAAAGTTTATAATGTTCAAGGCACTGTGCTGGGTACAGACAATATGAAAGTACAGTACGTCCATGCTCTCAAGGACCTTATTTAGTAAGTCAAACTAAGCAAAAAACAACTAGTTATAATCTTGCACATACTAAAATATCAGAACTGAGATGCGGCCAGATGGAGAAAGATTAACGGAAGGGAAGAAAAGATGAATGCCTATTTAGGGAACTGCAAGTTCAAGGGGTTCCTTAAAGAGTGTGGGGTGGTGATGGCAGTGTGTGCGTTTGTGTGTGTGTATACATGTGTGTTTTGGGAAGTAATATGGGTAAGGTGGGGGAGAAGGAATGGTGGGAGATGAAGACGAAAAAGTTTGTTGGGGCCAGATTATAAAGATGCATGAATAACGTGCTAGGGAGTTAAGACTCTTCTACAGAAGATGGAGAGTCAGGAACAGCAGAAGCCTGGCAGGATCTGATCTGCCCTTTGGACCAATCCTTAATAAGAAGGAGAGTTCCCAACAGCCATCCACATGCAACAGATTACATTGATCACTAAATATTTACAGCTTACTCCAAAATTCCTATTTCTAAATGAGGAATACAATGATCTAAGGATAAGTCTAATTGCATTAAACAGCTTGATTTGCATGATTTACCATAAGGTGGTGGCAACAATAAGAAGTGATCTTAAGGCAGCTCCTAAGCACGGATGCAAATAAAGGAACAGAAGGAAATTACCTAACCACACAATCAATGATTGGCTAATTCCACTCAATAAATGATGGCATTGAAAAGACAAAACTCTTTCCACAGAATACATTTATTTTCATATTTAGAAGGGCTGACTTGTTGAGATTAAACCAGTAAAGATAAATAAAAGCCAGGCTACGTAACAACAATCTGCCCACCTACTGTGGGGAATTCGGGTGAAGGAGAAAGAATAGGGAAACATAATCTACAAAATATTCAGGACAAAAATATTTTGGTTATTACAACAGCCACAATTTGAGAACTATAAACATTAAATGTAAATTAGTGGTAAGTCCTGTGGTGTTCTTAAACTCAATGATATTTTAAAACTCTTCTCTGCCAAGGTGTTTTATAAACAAGCTAGCAGACTGATCTCTAAGGAAACCCTTGAAATGTATCTTTTAAAAGTGAAGGATTTCATTTTCAGAAGGGTAAGGTGAAATTATTTGAGAAAGAAAATACTGATTGATTCTATTAAAAACTTAATTGGACAGTGTCATCAGATGTGTTAGAGGAAAATCCACTTAACAAGACAAGACTGAACAACGCGGGGCAGCAGAGCCGGGGAGATATGATGGCCTGTTTGCATCACTGGTGTGCATCTTCCCCCCCGACAGATGATGCTCTGCTTTACTGAAGCTAAAACTTCTGGTGAGGAAGGTGGAAGTGGATGGCAATCACTGTTTCTGTATTTTACTACCAAGGCCAGATTTAAAATACATACGCTGTCTCCAAAACAAAAGGTACTAATGGATGCCGGACTGTAACTCCTGATTTGGATTAAGGGAAATACGACTACTATGAATATTGCTTCAATGCTGTCACCACGTATTTTGCTCCTTAATAGACTAGGGAAAGGGCAGGGAGAAGAATTTTTTCAATTTCACCCAGACAATAAATACGACTCTGAGGGTGGAAGATGATGGTGGAAGATGATACTTGAAATGTGATACTAAATCTTCCGTCATAGAGATGGTAGTTGTCATTTGACTGATCTTGCTCTAAAATTTTTCTACAGCAAAGCATAACCCAAGAGATTAAGCATCTTAAATGTGACAGAATGATCAAAACACTGCTACCATCACCCAACCACTTCTGATTTCACACCTGGTATGTGGTGCACTCTGGGCAAAACAGAAGTCTGACTTTACCCTCAGCTCACATGGTTAAGAGCTCATAGTTGACACGGATAAGAAAAGCCTGGAAGAATTCCTTGAGGAACATCTGTCAGATCTGATGTGTTAACCTACAGGATGATAAGGACATGGATAAGAGTTAGGGAATGTTCTATTGTTATAAGATTTGTAACTTACTCTTCATGTCATTGATTGAAAAATGTCTTCTCCAGATGTTTTATGGCAATGAATACACAGGTCTCTACCATTCCATAATCAGTGTTAGTCCCTCAGTCGTGTCCGACTCTTTGTGACCCCCATAGCCTAGAGTTACCAGGCTCCTTGTCCATGGGATTCTCCAGGCAAGGATACTGGAGTGGGTTGCTGTTTCCTTCTCCAGGGGATCTTCCCGACACAGGGATCAAGCCCAGGTCCTGCACTGCAGGCATATTCTTTACTGTCTGAGCCACGAGGGAAGCCCAATAATCAGAAGGTGGGGATAAAAAGTAGTTTGACAGAGCTGGAAAGCAGTTTCAGAGTTATATATCATACCAACCTTTGGGTTCTCCTAAAGTCATGTAACACTCCCTAGTCTGCAGTAGGCCAGAAAAACATACACTAAGTTACATTAATTCTGCTCTGTGCAGCTAGAATTACCAAAGATTTTGGGGGTATATCTATTAGTTTTCCCCAAAGAACAATTTCACAGAGTACTTTTAAATTATCTGAAAAGTTACCTTGAAGAGAATAAAGAAGACACAGTGATGTGTTCTCTTGATGAATCTCTTTCAGAAACGAGTCCTGACTATCACACTACTTTATGTTTTAAAATGGACCCTAGTTCTAGTATTCTGTTTTGTGTCCTCTTCAATAAACCACACTGAGGCTAGTTCTATAAACCACTCTGAAGTTAATCACAAAATATTTCTTGAAGAAGACATGTACTTTGCTTCAGAATAAACAAAATTTAAAATAAAATAGCAAGTGAAATAGAATATACATGTCTCCATCACACAACCAATAATCTACTAAGAAGGTTCAAAATTCAAGGCCAAATGTAGTAATAGTCATAAAAATGTCAACAATTTATTGAGCCTGTGTTCCCCTTACCAGTGTACTCAGCTAGCTTTTGATTTGCCAGTTATTACTGAAGGCCTGTGAGGGCAGAAACCATATTTTGTCTTTTTTATAGTTGTAACTTCAGGACCTAGTACAGTGACTGATTTACAAAAGAAGCTCAGACAAATGCTGAATGAATTAAAGAGTGGAGGATGGATGGATGGATGGTTTGCCTTAATCCAAACAAAATGATTTCCACTCATTTTAACAGGCTGTCTCTAAGGGAGAAAAATCCCAGAGATCTGAGCAGACAGTCAAGATTATGATGTACCTCCTCTGCCAATTCTTAAACACAATGAGAGGTCCTTTATCCTTAAGGACTTCCGTGTCTGCCTTTTCAGCACCTACTCCTTCTTCTTAAAGCTGCAGGAACTCATGCTTTTACAGAGGTTAACTGCTCCCTCTTTGGAGATGGAGCATACGACTTAGGCTAAGCCAATCAGAGCATGGTCATCCTATCAGTACAATTCAGATGGCACATGAGGTCTTATTCAACTTTTAGTCAATTTTAAACAATCTTTTTTTTTTTTTTTCCATTTGTTTTTATTAGTTGGAGGCTAATTACTTTACAATATTGTAGTGGTTTTTGTCATACGTTGACATGAATCAGCCATGGATTTACATGTGTTCCCCATCCCGATCCCCCCTCCCACCTCCCTCTCCATCCCATCTGCCTGGGTCTTCCCAGTGCTTAAATTTTATAAATCCCATTCTACTTTCTTTCTAGATTTCAAGACTAGGCCTCTGACTTAAAAACAAACAATAAACAATCACTGGGGATTTTCAGCACCCTAAGCTGTTTAGTCTGCCCTTTGGTGAGCTCTGAACTTTGGTCCCCTGTTTATTTTACCTGTTTGAGGATTAGTCAGAAAGTAGAGAATTCACTCAATTTTCTTTTTAGTGTTTCTTATTTACACCTCCTTCACAAACCCTAGCAGCTCCTTAGATAGGATATTTTACTTGGTTAATGAGTAGAGCAGCAGGGTCTTAGGTGAGGCTCTTCTGTGAGTGACGACAGGTCCTTTGTTAAGAAAATACAAAGCTATCTGCAGGCTTTAGTGGCCCTTTCTTGTCCTTGGTTGATAGTCACATTTAGTTGATTAGATCTCAAAAGACTGGGATGTAAGAAACAGGATCAACAGTCAAACACACCTGGGTCTTTCTGGGGGTGGGTACAGGGGGTCGGAAACGTGCTTGGAGGGGAGTTGTATTTCTATTTATTATGCTTATTATTTCTCTGCTTCTCTTTCCCAGTCTCTCAAATATACTAAAGCAATTCTGAACATCATTTAATCTACACTTGATGATTTACAAGGGATCTTCCCAGGTCATGATCATAGAGCTCTACTGTTCACACACTGAAGTGTTGGTGATGGGGAAAGATAAATGGAGTGAGAGCTAGGTAACTTAACATGATGATGGACTAGCAAGCAGATATAAACAATGTACATAAAAATTCAGACTTTTTTATATTTCAAATCATATAATACTTAACGAAGCAAATTATGAGTAAAACACAAAGCCAGGCACACACACAAATCAGCTGAAAACAACAGGAAAGAACTCAGGTTTTCATATGCTTCCTCAATGTTTTGAGAAAAAGCTAGGGTCCCGAGAGAGTTTTTATGTCTATAAATTTCTTTTTCTCTTCTAAATTACATTTAAATGAAACAAAAAAGAAAAAAAAAAACAATAATAAGCTTTGTTGGTAGGTCTATACCATTTTCATACATTCAAGGGGAGAAGGTAGTAAACAAAGTTTCTACAACTGTAAGTGATGCTTAGAGGAAAATTAAATCACGGAGTGATGCCAGGACTGATTATTCTACTGCACTTTAAAAGCCAGGGATTGCAGTCTGTGAGTCCAAAGTGGTTTCATATGGACTGCCACAGTTGTGGTTTACGCTTGAAACTATAACCTGTCAAATTAGAAGCAGGCAAGGACTATGCTCTTAACGGTTCCACTTTCTACTGTCTACAGTTTTGTCTACAAGTTCAGCATTTTTTATCCAGTTTAAGTTCTGTTATTTGGATGGATAGAATCTCAAAACTACTCTTTGTTATTTTGGTTAGAGATTTTAGTTAAGATTCAAGGTTTGGAGAAGTTGGCAATCTTAACTTTTCTTGTACAAATGAAGCTGACTTTCACTGTAATTGTTCCTATCAACTATTGATACTTTATTATCCTGGTCACCACTATGCAATACATAATATAACTATAGGGAAGAGAAATTTAAACCGTATGCGCTCCCAAGCTATTTCTGCCCTATGTTTCCAAATATTTGATTCATTTGAACTTGTACCTTACTGACTCATCAGTCTTCCAGGCCCACAGTAGCCTGCTATTATGAGCTTACTGTTACAACACGCTCCCTTTCTCTTCTTCTCCTTGATTGTGGAATGCCCTTCTGGGCAATAGGCTTGGATGACAAGAGATTTTCCTGTCAAAATTGAAACAGCTACTTGTTCAGTTTCACTAATGTTTTCTGTAGAGTCCTTCCTTAATAAATTTTTCTTAATGCCCATTTGTATAATGTAAAAATGTTTAAAAAATAAAGCATAAACAATATTTGCTCTCTGCGTAATGCATCGTAAGTAAAACCATGCCACTAAACAGTCATATCCTGTTTAGGCCATAATGACATCAGAAATACATGTTTATCATCTGCTTTGGACAACTGAGCATGTTTTTGGCCCAAGGCAAAGTTGAGCTAAAATCATTTGCAGTTGCCTCAAACCAAGATAACCACACATTTCTAAGGTAATTGATACCTAAGAAGAACACTGCCTTTAGATCACAGCTCATGATCTAAGCATACTAATTCTTGAAAGAAGGCTGTTAAATTTTATAAAGCATGGATGTCTACTGGACTTCCTCCAAAATTTAACATGAAATAATTACATTTTTAGCATGCATAGAGACTATGATAAAGTCAGCACTTAGCACAATCTCTCAGAACTCTGGAATTACCTCTTGCCCAGTTTAAAGAGAAGGGGGAACATGGAGGTTTGTTGTTTTTTTTAAAAAAAAAAACATATAAAAGTATTATAAGAATAAGAATGATAAGAATAATGCCTTATATTTTGAAAGGCACTCAATTGAAATCAGTCACTACTTTTGTTTTTCCAAAGTATAATATTTAAGGAAACAATTTTATGAATAAATAGCTAGGGTAAATAGAAGGCATACAATTTTTCTTATCCATTGTTAAAACATGCCCAGGGAATATAAGCACTTGTCACTGACATTGTTTTACAGCAATATAAAGCATGCAATTGCCCTGGATACTACCTTAGCTGGTGAGGCCAATCATAGCCTGCAACTACAGGCTGAAAAATATAGCTCTTCATACCATATGTCAACACAAAAGCAGTAAGAATTAGTTTTGCCCACAAAGATAACTGGACGGTTTGGTACAAAAACTAAGTAAATTATTTAATTATAAACTAGCTTTTATGAAAGAAAATAATATCAGTAAAAGTAAAATCCAGAAGGAAGCTTAGGGAAATCTACTCATATTCAAAGGAGGAAACAAAGGAACAGGGGACTGAAGCTGTTTCCCAAAGTCAGCTATGAAGGCAGAGTTTGACGTCCTTCCCAGGACTACTTCACTGCACAATGCTGCTTCAGACATGAAACCACTGATTTGGACAATTCAGACAAACATTTAAAGAACACAAGAACAGAATAATCCAATATTATACACACTGTAATGGTTCTTCCATTACTCTTAACAAGGGAAGCATGTACTATACCTCCATTCTTTCTTGTTTAACTTCATCAATTTCATCATCTTCAAACATTGCCAAGAGTTCTCCTGTTTGGTCAATAGAGTTGAGAAAGTCTTGAGCGATTTTTTGTCTTTTGTTTGTATTATTGCTGCCACTCAATTTGTCTTCATGAAGATAAAGGAAGGAAAAACAAAATATTCTTAAACAGGTTTACATCAGTCCTAACCATTTTAAGTATGGAATACTGCACATAAAATTCAAAAGTGGAATTCTCTCAATCTTCAAAAGGAGAACCTTTGTATCCAAAACAAAAGCATAAAGTCATACAGAATTGAATCACCCACTTATGTCATGAATAAGATTGAGAGAATAAAACCAAATAATCAATTACTACAGTTAAGTATTTATGGATTGATTAAATTTCTTACAAAAAAAAAAAGAAGGGCTATCAGATTTGGAAAAAGAATCCTGCTATGGCAAGCCAATTGAGAAAATAAATAAAAACAAAGACATAAATAAAAGGCATTAGGATTGCAACTTGAAATTAAAAGAAGAAAATACTAGGTACATTACTATGACAATACATGTAAAATCTATGGGATGAGATTTTACTCTTTCTCATAAGAGATAAAACTATCATACTTACTTAAAAGCAAAACAAAACTCTGAGAAAGTTATTGCAAAAAGTCAGGAAGGAATGTAAAATGCAATATGCAATTAGTACAGTTTAATACACAAAAGTATCAGTGTGAATTAGTGAGCAAGAACTGGATTATTTTTTAATGTGACAAATTACATACTCATATACAAATTTAAGGCAACCCTAACATCTTAGAGTGAGCAGAAAACTGTCATTCCCTGCTCCAACACAACTTCGTTATCACCCACCTCATTTATGTTGCTACTATCAAATATACTACATATCTGTATGCTGTAGACTCAACAGTACAATTATATATATTAATACAATTGCTAACACAGTTATATTTTCTTTTATATTTACCTACATAATTACCTTTATAGATACCCTCTGGGGTGTGTGTGTGGGTGGGTGTGTGTGGGTGGGCGTGTGCGGGTGGGTGTGTGTGGGGGTGGGTGGGTGTGGGGGTGTGTGTGTGTATGTGTATGCATGTGGATTTAATTTCTACTTGTTTCTATTAATATAATTTCTATTTCTTAACTGGTATTCTCTGTTTTGCGAGACACTGTAACCATACCTTTCTTTTGTATATTTACATATGGTTTCCTTACATTTTTTTAACGTATTTATCAGTTCAGTTCAGTCGCTCAGTCATGTCTGACTCTTTGTGACCCCATGGACTGCAGCATGCCAGGCTCCCCTGTTCATCACCAACTCCTGGAGCTTACTCAAACTCATGTCCACTGAGTTGGTGATGCCAACCAACCATCTCATCCTTTGATTTCCCCTTCCCCTCTTGCCTTCAGTCTTTCCTAGCATCAGAGTCTTTTCTAATAAGTCAGTTCTTCACATCAGGTGGCCAAAGTATTGGAGTTTTTTATACTCCAAAATATTGAATGCATTTATAATAGATATTTAAAGTTTTCATCTGTGAAGTCCAACATCTGGACCTCCTCAAAGGCATTTTGTCTTATCTGCTTATTCTTGTCCTTTTTATGGATCATATATATCTGTTTCTTTGCATGTCTAGTATTTTGTTGTTGTTATTGATGAAAATGGGTATTTTAGGAAATACACTAGAGCAGCTCTAGATAATAATTCCCTTTTCTTCCTGTGGCTTGCTGTCATCATTCGCTTGTTTGTTTTGTTTTGTTTGTTCAGTGACTTGGCTGGACTAGTTCAAATAAGTCTCTTTCCCTCTCAGTGTGCAGCCTTCGATGCTGCTCTTCAGACAACACATGCACAGCCTTGAGCATGCGAAGAGCCTACTCCACCACCAGGAGTGACTGTGGTTTTTAGCCACGTTCTCTTTTCCTGTCACTTTTCTCTGCATTAAGTTTCTGGCTGGTCTGACTCTATTTGTATCACACACAGCTGTCAGCTTCCACTAGCTGCTGGCTGAGAGTTCTGCTGTTTCAATAATACTGTTGGGCACAAACTGCTCCACGGACTGATCTCAATAATTTGGGTCACTCTGCAGTGAAGGTTGACCAGCCTGTAAGTTTCGCTCTGACCCCAGGAGGGGGTCTTCTTAGCTACTGCTCTTCTTAGCTACTGCTTTCTTTTGTTAAACTTGAACCTGGTGCACTGTTTTCTGTGTTGTTATTAGTATTAGAGTGACCAGCTTCCTCTTAATGGCTCACTACCAGAAGATCTCCATTGTTTTAAAACAGTCTTAGGCAGGAACTTCCAAATGCTCTTTTCCAAAGAGTCAGTCCCTGCAGGAAGAGCGGTAGAGCTCTCTGCTATTAAGGCTCTCTCTTACTGGCTGAATCTTTGCACTTCTGTACTAGAGCTGGAGGTGGGAAGGGCAATCAGTACTCCAAGAAAGCCTGTCCTGGATCTAAGAGGGGGAACCTCGTTAGAGATGGCAGACTCCTGTCTTCAAGGCTTGTCTCTTCTTGTGTGAAGCTTTACTCCCCGTGAGCAAGTCAAGATAGGGCAGCCTGAGAGCTCCATTACTAGAGGAGGAGTGACAGTCACGGTCCTTTTGCTGTGCTTGCCTAGCACAGAAGTTCTGTAACACAGAGTTGAAGAAGATGAGAGATGCTGACCTCCTGCCCTTCCTGGGGTGACACTGTCACCCTAGATTAGGGGGTAGGGAAGCAGATGCCCAGTGTTCTTGGACACATTTACCCAGAGTAAAGCTTCTATCATTTTGAGCTGGGGCACCAGGGAAGGAAGGGAGGAGAGACATGATGAGAGTTACATTGTGGCTCAAATGCAACAGATTCTCACTGTTCTTAATGAGACTTAGTAGACTTTCTGAATATGTTTCTCCATTTGCTGTCTGCCCTCAAGAACAGTTTCTAGAGATTTTAAACTATTATTTTTCTTAATGCTCATGAGTTAAATGTGTTTCTCTGTGCAAAGAGTCTACCACAGTCCTCACACGGCCATTCTGGAAGACCCACTTCAGTAGTAAATGTATTTTACCTGAGTATTTTATTTTATAAATTGTATCAACTACACTGCACCCTTGAAGAACACTAGTTTGAAACATGTGTATCCACTTAAACATGGATTTTTTTTTTTCACTAAATGCATACTACATGACTCTACGGTGGTTGGAGAATATGGGGACACAGAATAGTGTATGTGAGGGCCAATTGTAAAGTTTTTGGCAAATTTAACTGTACAGACAGCTGGCACCCCTAACCTCCATGTTGCTCAGGGGTCAACTGTATTTTAGAAGTTTATATAAGGCACACAAAATTAGATAATTTAAATGATAAAGTGGAGAAGTTTGAAGTAAATAAAGGAGGAGAGGGCATCAAACTGACATATGACAGTGTGAGTAAAATGGAATCCTAGTCTGAGCTTCCTGGTGTTTAACGCATCATATTAACAGCCATCACTGATTCAGTGGCAGGAGTGTATCAGGTGCTTTTCATACGTCATGTTGAACTGTAATGGCCAGTAATATAATTTCTGGCTTTCAAATGAGAAAAGTGACCCTCAATGATGCTTTTAGAAAGAAAGCAGAGAACTGGGATTAATAGGAATTTAGGTCTGTTTGCTCCAAGTCTGCGTTTTTTATGCTCTCCATAAATGAAAGCATTTAAATTTATTTGGAGAACTATTTTGCAGGAGTTAAACTGTATGAGAACTGTAGGAATATGAAATAGACAATACTGATTAAATGTTTGATCAGTATTTTTTTTTGACACAGCTATTACTCTTGCGGATCTGTTGAGGATTAATGAAAGTAACTGGTTCTCTTTCAAAGTCAGTTAACTCTTTAGTTGGTTCTGAGCAATTTTTCTGGAATTGTCCCTAATACAGTAGAGTTTGTTTAGCTACTTTGTCACTAGCAAAGGATATCACTATACAGTGACTATATTCAATACAAAGTAGATATGTTATTTCTAAAAACACAAACATTTATTTTGATTAGTAAGTATTATTTAGTAATTATGTGTTTTCAGCTTATCAGTATTTGATTTTTGCAACATAGATATTTTTTCTAAATATCCTAAAACAGGGATTTAAGTTGGAAAATCAGCTTAGGAAAAATTCCCACTTTGTGTCAGATTTTTTGTTAGATTTCAAATAGCACAGAAATAATACAGTAAAATGATGTGACTTTACATTATAAAATATATCAGATACTTTCTATAATAAATTAACAAAAAACCATACGTGTCAATTTCAAAGATATAATAGTTCAGGCTCCCTACATTCACAACAGAAACATTATGTTTGCTAAAATCAATTATGTTTTAAATTGGCACAATTTTCTCAGTTTCATGATATTCTGATGTAAAGCAGGTTATTTTATTAAAATAAGAATTAAAATAACAGATTACTCTGAAGTCACACACTTGGAAAATCACAAGATTTAAGTACCAACTATATAAATATTTGGACAGTTGCTAAACTACATATTTAACAGAAGGACAAATATTGAACTCTGATAGGAGTTATCTACGTTGACGCTACATAAATGTGTCATTGGCATACAGGTGTCACATAAGTTTTAGTTTAGTGCTTTAAGTTACCTTCCAGAAGATCATCCTCGTCAATGCCTTTGACAATCTTTGATTTGTAGTCTCGGAAAAACATGTATTTTAGCAGTCTTCTAAGTTTTTTCTATTAAAAATATGAAATAAGTAAATAAGAAACCTTACACATACATCATTTTAATGATTAAAAACTACTATGATAACTAAATCCCCTTTATGAATCACAGCCTTGTCATGGTGAAGGGGCTTGTGTAACTCAATGAAGCCATGCCATGTAGAGCCGTACAAGATATAGAGGTCATAGTGGAGAGTTCTGACAAAACGTGGTCCACTGGAGGAGGGAAGAGCAACCCATTCCAGTATTCTTGCCAAGAGAACCCCACGAACAGTATGAAAAGGTAAAAAGATACGACACTGGGAGATGAGCCTCCCAGGTCGGAAGGTATCCAATATGCTACTGGGGAAGAGCAAAGGGCAATTACTAATAGTTCCAGAAAGAATGAAGCAGCTGGGTCAAAGTGGAAATGGTGCTCTGCTGTGGATGTGTCTGGGGGCGAAAGTAAAATCCGATGCTGTAAAGAAAAGGTCAGGGGAGCATGGTGTGCTGCAGTCAATGGGGTTGCAAAGAGTCAGACACAACTTAGTGAATAAGCAACAGCAATAAGAACAGCGATAACTAAATATAATAAACTTTTACCCCAGGACCACTGGAAAAATACAGCAATTCTTAGCATAATACTATGAATACAAAATTTAGTCATCAAATTAAATATAAAAACTACAACACAAGCATTTTTAAAAGCACATTTGATTTGAAAGTATTCAGATACTGCAGAATCACAATTAATTTTGTTTTTTCTGTTTTTTTGTTGTTGTTGTTGTTGTTAATTCCTTCTAAGATTGCGATAAATATCACACTCTCCACACTAAACTGACAATACTGTCTTTGCGGAATTCTGTATACCTTCAAGACCAAATTTCATTTTTTGAAATGATTTATAAACACCTATATAAAAGTTTGCAACAACTGTTTTAAGAAGTCAAGCACTTTCCTTTTTTATTTTTTTTAATTCCCTGAGAATGTTTTATTTAGAAGAGTTGGTTTATATTTTATATTTCTGGAAAACATCCTGTAATCTGAGAAACATATTTTTTATGAAACTCAAAGCTAATGAATGATAGTTGAGGCTTTTTTAGGTTTATTAGAAGACTACAATACTGCTTAACTTTATTTATTTATTTTTTTTTTAATTTTTTTTATTAGTTGGAGGCTAATTACTTCACAACATTTCAGTGGGTTTTGTCATACATTGATATGAATCAGCCATAGATTTACACTTATTCCCCATCCCGATCCCCCCTCCCATCTCCCTCTCCACCCGATTCCTCTGGGTAACTGATGTGTGTGCATGTTCAGTTGTGTCTGACTATTTGCGACCCCATGGACTGTAGCCTGCCAGGCTCCTCTATCCATGGGATTTTCCAGGCAGGAACACAGAACTGGTTGCCAGTTGTATGCTTACACTTAAGAGTAGATGATTACTGGTTTCTGGTCTTCAGGTTTAAGATTCCTAATGACAGCTGAAACATATTTTACAAAGCTCTTTTACATGCATTTTATTTGATATTTTTGATAGCCCTGAGATACAGACAAACAATCATCTTTTTTTTTTTTTTTTTCCAGTGGGTTTTGTCATACATTGATATGAATCAGCCATGGATTTACATGTTTCTTTTTTTATATATAGGGAAACTGAGGTTCAAGATAGTTTCACAATTAGAGCCTAGCAGGGCCAGAAGGAACGCATAACCTTTGAACCTCAGGTCTCCTTGTTTACAAGGTAAGTAAAGTACTTACCTTAGAGGAATACTGTGAGAAGTAAATCAGAAAATGAGCGAAGCTGTCTAGTGCAGTATGTAAAATACAGTGGGCAGTCAACAACTTCTACTTGAATATAAACCGGAATTATTAAGAGAAAAAACATATACCTGGATCCAGGTCTTTGCTATCCCTCCTTTCTCTTTGCTCTGATTCCATTCAGTACTTTAGATTTGATTTTGTCTTATATTACAGTTGTGTAAACTACTTTAAATTCTGTTTGGAACATGTCAGCATATAAATAAAATTATTATTTTGAGGAGAAAGATGAGAACACTGGCAACTATCATATTACAGCTATGTTCCTGGTTGCTTAAAAGATTCTGATTAAGAGTCCTTCTGGCCAGTAGAAGGGCTTTGACAATCGGTGTATGTTCCTGAAGGGTCCATAGGATTTAAAACATTGACTCCTCCAAGAGGCAGGAAAAAGTGTCGACGTGGACTACTTTTTGTGCTGGCCTGTTTACCTCTGTTGATGAAAAAGAAAAACCGACCGGAGGAATTCTGCAAAGGACTGATGCTAACTGCACTGTCACCTAGCTGTCTTCATAAAGAACTTGGCTCACGGTCCCTGCTTCTCCAAGGGCACGTTCAGGCTCCTTCCTCTCAGCACCACTTGCTGCATGGCACCTACTTCTGCTTCATCTTCCTAGTGAGGTCACTAGCTCCTGAATAGCCTTACTCTTCACTATCTCGCTAAAACCTTCCTTCCTATTCACTTCCAGAGCCATTATACTCATCATGGTTTGCCTTGATTACTAAGCCTGCACCCTGGTTAGTTCCATTCTAATACAATTGCATGAATTTCAACCTAGGCAGAAAACCTCCACTCCACCACATTCTACAGACTCTCCATCTAATCACATAATCTTACAATACTGTGAGTCTCAAAATGCTTCTTCAACTCAATGATACAGATTTCTTAAACCAGATTATAGTTTCTTGATAGTAAAGACATTTCTTTTCTCTTTATAGTCCTCACCACATAAGAGTCAATGAACTAAAAATTCATAAAATTTCATGGTAGACTGGTGGAGGTACAGTTTGTATATCCCACTGCATAAAAAAGAGAAAATCCTTCATCCAAGTTTAGTCAACCTTCAGTCAATCAGAAGGAAAGGTTTTTATGAATACAAAGTAATGGGTATCAGAAAGGTATGTTCACAGGATATCCTGAAGATCAGATGGGATGCCTTCTGATAAAAACCTGAGCCACAAACATACAAAAATGGTGGAAGAAAAATGGGTGAGTATAATTAAAAGACCAGGGGAAAACAATGGAGAAATGAAAGATGGACCATGAGGAGCTAAGCAGTGGGTGCTCATCTGGGTCAGCAACTACCATAACATGCTGTGGTTACTCAGCTTGTTCTTCCACAGGTAACAACCTTTTAGATGAAAACTGTACTAAAGACATGCAGAAAGTCACAAAATGTTTTCAACTAGCTACTCATGGAAGATAGTTATGACAAAATTATATGCTTAAATAGCTTAATATTAGAGTTCAAAGATAGATCTCTAGCAAATAAAAAAACCTAAGTAATAGAGTATATATTTTATGCTATTGCAATATTCATCTTGATAGATTTGCCTTTTCCTATTAACCAGTGTCACAGAAAAAACTTTGTATTTCAAGTGAAAAACTACTCTATGAATGTCTACAATCCTGTATAAAATTAGGAAAATAAATATGCCATTTAGTTATATCCCAGTTACCAGAACAAAGCACCCAGTCAAGATCTAGTGAATTTTATGTAGCAATGAAAATGTCTAAATAGGGAGTTCCCTGGTGGTCCAGTGGCTAAGACTCTGCACTCCTGATATAGGGGGGCTGGGTTCGATCCCTGGTCAGGGAAGTAGATCCCACATGCCACAACTAAGATTCTATGCAGCCAAATAAATAAAAATAAAATGTTAAAAAAAAAAAAAAAAAAAAGAAAATGTTTAAATAGATATGTAAGGATAAGTGAGAATTAATTGTCAGCAGTTTTACATAAGTGCCATTGTCCGTGTAAAAATTAAAAAAAAAAATCAATTCTGTTGTAGTAAACCATTTTGTTGTGCAAACTGTGAGGACCCAAACATGAGTTCAACACTTATGATTCCAATATGAAAGTCATATAACAAGGGTAGCTTCCTTATATAAGTGTAATTAAACACAAAGTATGGCATTTCAATACAGTGAAATTATTTTACATTACCTTATCCTTGCGCATCAAAAACAGAAGATCTTCAGCAGAAATTACTCTTGCTCCCCGAAGCTGAGAAACTTCAGCAGCTTGCTGTAACTAACAACAAAGGAAATTTTTCTCAATCATCTAAATTAAATATACTACAGTCATGATGGCTCAAGAGAGATAAATATACTAAGAGTTAAAAATCTTTGGGGATCACCCAGCAATCACATTACTGCTTTAAAAAGCAAAATGTCTTATGTTTAAAGATATAAAAAAATGCAATTAACTTATACGCCCACCTGTAACTGATACAATAAACAGAAATCCTTGATTTCTTTCATGCAAAAGAAAAATCAAGTGCAGCTTCCAGAAATGCATTAATGCACCTGAAAATAATTTTATGAAATTTTATCCTCATATCCATGTGAGCAATGGTTTTACTCAGTATCACTAGTTGAATAACTATATTATTAATCTGAGCTCCCATGCTGGTATGATTTGAAATAGGCCCATTCAGAACTTTAAAAGATCAACAAAAACAGTAGCTGTTTCTAATATCCAAAGGAAAAAAAAATAGTTTTAGTTTTGGCAAGTCTTCAGTGGGCAAAGGATTCAGTCCATAAATCATAATACTGGACTGCATTAATTTCTTTCCACACTAATCACATACACACAAAAAGTTAACTGTATCTGGAATGCACAACACAAAACATACTGCATGAAAAGTTAGATTCCCCCTGAAATGTTCATCTGGGCCCTTCTATCTACAAAGTTGAGAGTTTTCTGGAATTCAGAAGTCCCAGAAACACAATCTTACTTGAAAATGACCTGGAAAATAAAAGAATGTGAAAAATGATAGTCTATTTTTTTGGCACAGGCAAAACCAGTTTCTTATTTTGATTAGTTAGAAGGAATATAAAATACATCCAGCTGAAAAAAATAAAGATGCTGGAGAAAACAGTACAAAAATGTGCCTGTAACTTCTTCCAAATTTGATCAATGGTGATTGCAGCAAACCAACTCTATCCAATATTATAAAAATATTTACATACAAAAGCTGTTCCTGAATGCATCTTTCTTTGAAAGGAATAAATCTAACACATATTCCTAAGAACTAATCTTTAAAAAGTGACACATTGTTATCTTAACAATTACAAAGAAATCAAATAGTGCGTTTGTACTAAAGAAATTCTGGATGTTCAAGCAATTTTGCTAAGTAAGCTTCAAACCTCGTCTAAATACACAGACTATGAAACAGACTATAAACTCCCTATGTGTCAGCCTTACCGCTGAATTTCCTGGACACTGGTGGTTGGTATATAAACATAATTCTACCTAAATATAGAAATTTAAATTTAACTGTGAACCATTTAAAAAGAAATCTTGGGGGAAAGGTTTTTAAAAAGATGATATATCTGCCCAGAAAGAAACTAAGTTTTCAGTAGGAAAAATGTGAACATATTTTTCTAAAAATTGGAAGAATGTCAGCGAAATACATGTGCATGTGTTTTTTTTTCAAACAAAAACATTTCTGTCACAGCATAAAACATACACAATCAATGTGGAGCAGAATATAGACTCAGTATCCATTTGTCTGGACACATACAGAGAACTGGAAGGCCACACTATCAGGTAACAGTTTTATTTTCTCAGACGAAGGATGGTATTGATTTGAAAACTTGAAAATACTACACAGATATAAGCAATTTTTTCTCACGTTAAGGAAAGATCAGGATAAGTACACATCCCTAAGTAGTCTTCCCAATAAATCAACTGTTTATCTACCCTACATATAAATAATCTGTATTTATAACACTCTCCAAAATGTTAGTTTACAAATGCACTCACACTAGGGAAAATAAAGAAAATGGAAAACAAAGACTTAGAAGAGTCAGCTATTTTAAACACCCTTTTAAAACCAGTACACAACCATCATGGGATCTGGAATTTATGTCTTGGTTATGTTGTCATAATTAGCAGGCAAACTTTTATCTTTAGTTTTTGTCTACCTTATTTGCTTATTTCCCTCACCTAACCTGTACCCTCACCAGCACAGGCACTGCTGGTCACCTAACCTAGTATCTTCACTAGCACTGGCTCTGCTGGTCACCTAACCTAGTATCCTCACTAGCACTGGCTCTGCTGGTCACCTAACCTAGTACCCTCACTAGCACAGGCACTGCTGGTCACCTAACCTAGTATCCTCACTAGCACTGGCTCTGCTGGTCACCTGAACTAGCACCCTCACTAGCACAGGCACTGCTGGTCACCTGAACTAGTACCCTCACTAGCACTGGCTCTGCTGGTCACCTGAACTAGTACCCTCACTAGCACAGGCACTGCTGGTCACCTAACCTAGTATCTTCACTAGCACTGGCTCTGCTGGTCACCTAACCTAGTATCCTCACTAGCACTGGCTCTGCTGGTCACCTGAACTAGTACCCTCACTAGCACTGGCTCTGCTGGTCACCTGAACTAGTACCCTCACTAGCACTGGCTCTGCTGGTCACCTAACCTAGTACCCTCACTAGCACTGGCTCTGCTGGTCACCTAACCTAGTACCCTCACTAGCACTGGCTCTGCTGGTCACCTAACCTAGTACCCTCACTAGCACTGGCTCTGCTGGTCACCTGAACTAGTACCCTCACTAGCACCTGCACAGCTGGTACTCTACAAGAAGCCTTGAACCTCATGAAGTGAGTCCTCCGGCTGAAAGTTATCACTGTGTTACTGCAACAAGCCCATCTGACCCCGACCTGTCCCATGCTCCAAAATAACCTTGGCCACAGTCTTACCTCCTTTTCTCTACTGACTAAGGAGAGCAAGCTTGTTAACTAATGACAGTGTTTGCACTAAAGTGTGTACTGCCCACTGGCTAACTTCAAGAAATTTTACGAGAAAGAGTAAAGCTCCTCCTCAGCAACACAAGCTTAAAAAGCAAGTCGGCAGGAGGCTGGTTCAGTTCCGCCGGACACTGAAATCAGGGATCAAGTGCATTTAGTATGAAAACAATACTAGAAACAGGAAACCAAATCACAAAATATTTCTAATACCTTCAGTGTCCAAAAAACAATGCTGATTCAGTATGGTAAGAATCCCTTAATTTTTTTCCTTGAAAATAAATGGAAGTTGTACTTCATCATTCACTGTGGCAAGTCAAATATTTCTGGCAGTATTGAAAATGACACGATAGTCCATTTTATGATTTTTTATTACAATGAAAGTAGCATACATTTGCGAAGAAGGCAATGGCACCCCACTCCAGTACTCTTGCCTGGAAAATCCCGTGGACAGAGGAGCCTGGTGGGCTGCAGTCCATGGGGTCGCTAAGAGTCAGACACCACTGAGCGATTTCCCTTTCACTTTTCACTTGCATGCATTGGAGAAGGAAATGGCAACCCACTCCAGTGTTCTTGCCTGGAGAATCCCAGGGACGGGGGAGCCTAGTGGGCTTCCATCTATGGGGTCGCACAGAGTCGGACACGACTGAAGTGACTTAACAGCAGCAGCAGCAGCATACATTTAATTGCATTATAAAATATACAAGAACTGACAGAGCAGAGGAATATTTTAAGACCAATAACTAGTTGAATGAGTATACAGAATAAACTTTAACTATATAGATAAAGGGATGGTGACAGGAACCTTATAGAGATTTATTTCTAACTCAGTAAAATATGTTGCTAAAAGATATTATTCTGCAATAGCAACTCATTTAAAGCATTGATTTTTTCCCTGATAAATATTATTTCTGTTCTTTAGCGTAAACTAAAAATAATATAAACTTAACTGTTATTTACAGGCTGAGCATAAACTTTAAACTTTACATGACATCTTAAATGCCTCATCTTTGATCCCACAAATAAATCTCTTCTCAATTTCTCATTGCCATCAATGATGCTAACACTGGAAAATTCTTTCTCTATTTTATTTTCACCAACTTCCATTGATTTTATTGTTTTAACTGGCTTGGGGTCTTGAATTTCCTGTCTACTTCCACAGTATTCATCTGAATCTAGGTCTCTGAGGTTTTTGCTTTGTTGTTTAGTTATCAAGTCATGTTCAACTCTTTGCGACCCCATGGAATGTAGCCTTACAGGCTCCTCTGTCCATAGGATTTCCCAAGCAAGAAGACAAGTGCATTGCCATTTCCTTCTCCGGGGGATCTTCCTGTCCCTTGTCTCCTGCATTGCAGGCAAATTCTTTACCGTTGAGCCACCAGGAAAACCCTGGAGTTTTTGCTTACTGCTTTCTAAACTTCAGTGTCTCCAAACAGTGATGTATCTTAGACTTAAGTGTTAACATGATCTTCCTCAAATATAATACCCACAACTCTTGTTCCAGGATCTATGATAATCCACTGTTATCTGACTTCAGTGTGGTTTATAAAGATCAACTCATAGATATTCCCTATACTTCTTCTTATTAAATTTGTTTTTCTGTCATATTTTTCTACATTTATTCTCCACTAAGTTCTGTTCTGTCTTTATGTTTTTGTGCACTTGTGACAGTTCATTTTATGCGTCAACCTGACTGGGCTACAGTGTGTCCAGACAATTGTTCAAATATTCTGACTGTGACTGTGAGGATATTTCTGGATGAGATTAATATCTGAATTCCTAGGCTGAGGAAAGCAGATTGCCACTCCCCTCCACCAGCCCCTGCTAATGTTAGTGAACCTCAACCAATCAGTTGAAGAGGGATCTCCTTCTACTTAACTGCCTTAAACTGGGACTTAGATCTTTTCTAGCCTTTTGACTTGGATTAAAATATCTCCTGTTTCTCAGGCTTTTGGACTTGAACTGCAGTCTGCCTCTCCTGGGTCTCTGGCTTGCCAACAATGGAACTTGGGATTCTTAGCCTCCACAGTCATGTCAGCCAATTCCTTATAATAAATCTATGTACGCACACACATACACACATATATACATGTAACCTACTGGTTCTGTTTTTTTTCTGGAGAATCCTAGTATAATACTATACTCAAGTTGTAAGAAATTCTTGATTATTTACGGGATACAATTTCATTGTTTTTGTTTTTCCTCAGAGGCTCATCCGGATTCTGCCAGATTCTCTTCAACAGTTACATTCTGGATTTTTGTTCTCTTGATCTCTTTTGTTCTTACTTAATTTACTTTTCTTCGGTAGAGCACATTCTCTGGAAGTTTCTCTTTTTTGTTTTTAAGCATATTCATAATAGTTGCTTTATAAAATCCCTGTCTGCTATTTCAACATCTGGGTCATCTCATAGTCAGTCACCATGTTGTCTTTACTCTTGGCTATGGATCATGTTTCCCTGTTACTTTGTATTTTAAGGATACTCTGTGATTTTATCTGAGATATTGTAAATGATACATTGTAAGGACTCTGGATTCTGTAATGTTCCTCAAAAGAATAATGATAACTTTTTTTTTGTAATGATACATTGAAAGGACTCTGGATTCTGTTACGTTTCTCTAAAGAATACTGACAACTTTTTTAAACAGGCAGCTAACTAAAATGAATTCAATTTGTAGTATTTACAGTCTTCCTCCAGTGGTGGGATACAGCTGAAAAAATACCTCTCATAGCTTCCTAAGAAAAGATGTGTGGAAAAAAAAAGTTTTAAAGATTCTTTATGTCCAAAAATTCATTTATGCCACCCTGAGATTCAATTTATCATCTACCCAGGTATAGGATTTGAGATTTAAAATAATTTTTCCTCAGAAATTTAAAGACATTGTCCCATCATCTTCAAACTTAAAATGTTACTGCTGAGAAATTCAGTTTGTTTGTTTGATTCTGAAACTCTTCTGTGATTCCCCCACCAGCCCCCTTCCTGAGAAACTTTTACTATTTTTCTCTTTGTACCAGAATTTACAATTTCATGCTATATGCCTTGATGAGGCTCTTTCTTCACATATTTTCCTGGACACAGGGATATTTTAACTCATATATTCTTGTCCTCCAAGTCTGGGAAATTTTCTTAGATTACTCTGAAAATTTCCTTGTTTTCTGGATTCTCTCCAGAATATCTATTAATTAAATGCTGGTGGTCTTTGTGTGTGGGGTCTCTGAGTTCTTTCTATTCAGTCTCTCTGGAGGTGAACCTACACTGTTTTGTCAGAATGGGAAAAGGGCAGTTGACTGCCTGTGTGGCTGTGACAGGGCATGGGAATAAAACTGCTCCATGACTTTCTACCGATGATGTCTTGTGTTTTCAGAGGTTTCCCGAATCCTGATTTCTCCCCCCATGTTCCAAGGTTTCATCTTCTTCAAATCTGTTAAACTCTTAGTATTTCTATCTACTTTTAAGAGTCCATAATTACTTGACATATCTCATCTGCTATTTAATATTCCAATTTCTTGATCTTGATAGATGTATGCTTTTAAAAATTATTTTGCTGGCATTCAGTGGGGTTTTGAGAAGGTTTGGAGACAAGCAATGTCTCACCCATGTTTAAATGGAAGCTGATGTTCCCTTTATACGCTGACATTTACTAAATGTACTATCCCATGCTTCCTGACTTCTATATATCATCTCATTTAACCCTCACAACAAACCTAAGAGAGATGTCCAGGTACATAAAACTGGTACTAAATAATAAATGCTCAACATCAAGCCATTCATCTTTCTCTCCAAGATTAATTTCTTATTCAGAACACAGGAAGGTATGATCACTAAGTAGTCTTACATTGCATAGAAAATCTACCCACAAAAACATTTATTTGCCTTTGAAAACATTTTCATTGCTGGCAAATAAATGGCTGCCAAAAAAGGTTTGGATCAAAACATTCAAGTTAGTTGCTTCATGGAGACACAGCTTAAGGACTGAGAACTCAGCAAGTGTTAGAAAGGAAATGAATTTGTAACTAAATGCAGTCAACATTTAGACTATTATAAATGTAAGATATTTGACTTAATCTGTTCCTGTCATATGATCTTATTCTGCTTTGGTAACTAGTCTTCCACTGTTTTAGACATTTGAAACATAAACAAGTGCATAAATTGATTAAAAGATGTGCCAAATTTTTTAGAATTTCATTTTAACTCTTCTTGTTAGATGAGTGAGTCAAACACAATCAAGTGTTTAAAAAATATGATAAGGCTATAGTTATCAGTATCTCATGTTTCAAAGAATTCAATTTTTATTTATATATGGATTTCAAAGAACGACCAATGACAATCAATATAAGCTTGGAAAGCTAAAAAAATGTCCAATAAGAACAGCAATCCTGACAAGAAACGAATTCTTTGTTTATTCTTATTTAAACGTGAAAGTGGTAGAACAACAACCATTTGAAAGTTTTCTTTTAAACTATTTCGCATGTAAGTTATTTGTAAGTAAGTAAATTTCAAGTTTAAACACATCAAATTTTGAAGTCAAAAAGATATTTTGAAAAGTTTTTAAAGTTGAAATTAACAAACTAGACTATACTTTAAATATATGATGAAAAATTATACTATACTATACTTTAAATACTATACTATAGTTAAATATTATACTATTAACTAACTATAGTTAATTTTATTTAAAACAACTATTTATTATTTAACTATTAAAACTAAAATACCCTCTACTTAAACTAAAATATGATTAAAATTGTGCAAATATGGCAGCAGATCTTGAACCTGTTCAGTATTATATACAGCTATCTTTCGGTTACTTGATAACTAAAAAATGGTACTGGTACAAATATGTATGGTTCCTTTGCATTTCTTAAAATTCCAGAAGCATGAAACTTTTTGGCAGCCTATAAAATGTATACTTTCCTGGTCTACATTTCATAATGTCTTACTTTTCCCTCTGCTTATTTCCTGCCATCTTGGTGCCTCCGTTTATATTCCCTCTGTCCACACTTCTGAAAAAGGCATCTACCGAAAGAACTATAGTCATACTTATTTCTCCAAAGGACAAAATAATAACAGATATAAGATTTAGTTAATTACTTTTCTGCAGAACACTACCTAATTTTTCACATGATGACTTGGTTTCATTTCACCCTAGAATGTTTAGGAATAAACATAGGTCTTGCCCTAAATCTTCATGTTTAGATCAGGGTATTAAAAGCACTGAATTATACCAGACCACACACAGACCAATGTAATGACTGGAAAAACTACCAAATGGAAAGAATAATGCTAAAGAATAATCATGAGGAATGAGAAAAACTGATTTCTAATTTTATCTCTATTGCTATCACCATTGTTTTCACAAAAGCAATTTTATCATTTTGTCTTTTTGTTCAGAAAATATATGGACAAAGTGCCAGCTTGAGAATTTCAGAACTGCAGCTTTTCACACTGGGTCTTAGAACTTGAGCAATGCACAAGGAGGGCAAAGGTCTGCTAAGAAATTCAGTTAGAGTTTGGTTTTCTCTGTTAGTACGGGGTATCCTGAAGATTACTGTAATTCCGATTACTGCCTCCATTCTAAAGTCTCACTAACTCAGCAGTTATCTCCACACAAGGCACTATTCACACTGACTCCACAGGTAGTTTAATTAAGAAGCTTCAGAAAATCATTACTTTAAAGAAGTTTCCAAAGCCACCTTTAGTTTTTTCCTCTCATAAGAAATTTTAAAATGCCTATGGTTTGACGTTTAAGGGAGATAATAATGTGCACTATATAGTAAGTCCTGAGTAACAGCTATCTCCACTTATTTAGAAGGGAAAATTAAATTTCGGTGTCATCATAAGAAAATTTGTAACTTTCAGGCTACCACTGGACTATAACTTAGCACTTATGACTTATTTTACCATAAACAAATTTAGGATGTAAATATTTGTGTGGATAAATTATATGTATATAAGTAATCTACACATGTACTTATATACATATAATTTATATATACACATGCATATACACATAGATTTATATTTGTATGTATTTACACTCTCATATATATATGGGTATATATCACTAGAACCACTTCTTTACAAGGTTTAAGAAAGTAATTTTACCTAGAATTCAAGCAGAAAACTATATGGACTTCTTTTGATAGAGAACTAATAGTTTCTCTAATAAATTCTCTTGAATCAACTCACCATGAAATACACTGTATGTGTCAGTGTGCATAGCTTCTGAAGCTATAGTTTTGAACGGAATAGCTGATCATTCTGATTCTCAAGTTCTTCAAGTGGGAACTGAACAGATGTGAACAACAAATGAGCTCCAAAGAGCCTCTGGCTTTTCCTTTCTCATTTTAATATTTAACCCTAGGCATACTGTACCTTTGGCTTCATAATTAAGCACTTGCATCAATGAGAGAAGAAATAAAAAAGAAGAATCACAAGGAGAAATAGTACAACTTGGTGAGAGGCACATGGGAGTCGGTTTTCAAAGAAAAATCCTCTTAGTTATACCAGTGGAAAGGACAACCCATCCAATTAACTGAGTCTGGCAGGAAGCAGGAGGCTGGACTATTATTTAGCATTAATGACTTCTTTTATCATAATGTTTGCCATGGTACACAAATCAGCAGGTGATATAATTATTCCAGCATCCTACTCAATACATTTGAAAATACAGTGAAATACAGATACATTTGAAAGCCAAAGCCAGTTGCAAAATGGGATTAAAGCAATGCAATTACTAATGTGTAGAAGAGACTCCTCTCTATCCATTTCCAGTGTGCAATGCTTTTATCATGTGATGAGCAGAGGTAATTTGTATATGCTTCCCCCTTGGTCTGTCAGAGAAAGTAGCCCTTATTCAAATTTTGTATCCAAACATTGCTTGCATAGGAAAACCAATCAAGGCTGTATATAGTATTTATCAAATTAGCTGTAGGATATGCAAACTAAATGAAAAGTCAAATTTCCTAGGCTCAGATGTCAGTCCTGTATTCCACTCAAGAATTTAAAAAGTTACTAAAAAGGGCTCGAGAAGGTGATACACTACAGATCTTGTTACACTCCCAGACCACTGTGAAGATTAGGTGAAAAGATGTGGAGCACATGCTTAGAGAGGGCTTCCCAGGTGGTGACTTGGGAAGATCCCCTGGAGGAGCGCATGGCAGCCCACTCCAGTATTCTGCAATGGAGAATCCCATGGACAGAGAAGCCTGGTGGACTATGGTCAGTCCATAGAGTCACAAAGAGTCGGACACAACTGAAACAACTTAGCACACAGGCACATGCTTAGAGACCAATTAAGCACTCTACCAGCGTTAAGATACAGCATGGGGATGAATAAGGTGGAATAGCAGTCTATACAGGAAAAGAAAATCTTTCACTGTTAATTCAACAGGCAGAGAAAATGTTTCAGATTTGTGGTAAAAACCCAAACCAAGATATTCTCAAAGGACTCATTCATATCAGACATAAAATGGTGCAAACTTCAACAATACTCACACCGTCACATCCTGAGAAAGCAGATAGCATAGAGAAGACAGAATCCTCTTGTCCTTCAAAAATGCAAGGTAGGTGCCCCACCTCGGAGGTCCCCTCTAACTCAAGCAAAGACCTAACCACTCCCTTCCCACTGTGCTTCCTAGGGATCTTGTAGGACTTCAGCCGGCTTACTCCTTATCATCCTACCTTGTAAAGATCTCTTCACAAAAAAAAGGCTTTCCTTCCAGAAATGGAAGGAAACGTTCCATTAAAAGGTAAACTCTCTATTAAAACACATTAGAAACAACTGAAAGAGCAGTGAAGCAATTTGGCAAAAGTCACGTGAAAGAAAAGGTGCATGGCTGGTGCGTGGAGCAGGGACTAGAAGGCTGAAGGCCGCTGATCCTAGGTGAGCTCCAAGTGAATGTGGCCACTAACTCACCGCCACTGGGGCGCTAACCAAAACAAGCAAACCCAGGAAGAATACCAGTTCTCTTGTAGGGATGTTAAAAGGAACGAGTAAGGAAGACAAAGTAAACATAAAAAGGATAATGCCTAAAACAATTACCAGGCCCCCAAATACTAGTCTTTTATTTCCTTCTGTGGATTCACAGGGCCATAATATTACTAAAAGACAAGTCACGGAAGGGCAACTCTTCAAACTGTAGTCACACAGAATGAGGTTAAAATGAAATACGCATGGAGGTTAAAAACCTATGAGTTAATTGAATAGTAGGCCCTGGTTTGTTCAAGATGTATTTACTGAGCACCTGAAAGTGAAACTCATTTAGTTGTGTCTGACTCTTTGCAACCCCATGGACTATTCAGTCCATGGAATTCTCCAGGCCCGAATACTGGAGTGGGTAGCCTTTCCCTCCTCCAAGGGATCTTCCCAACCCAGGGATCGAACCCAGGTCTCCCACATTGCAGGCAGATTCTTTACCAGTTGAGCCACAGGGGAAGCCCAAGAACACTGGAGTGGGTAGTCTATCCCTTCTCCAGTGTACTTCTTGACCCAGGAACTGAATCAGGGTCTCCTGCATTGCAGGTGGATTCTTTACCAACTGAGCTGTCAGGGAAGCCATTAAGCACCTAGTATATGCCAACCACTGGTCCTGGAAGTGGATATTAGGCTAATTAGAAGTAAAGCAAGCAAGCAAACAAGAAAAAACATCAAACCATGGTTCCTAAACTCATGGATTTACAGATCAGGCTTATTTTTTCAGTAAAGATGCATAACAAATAACAGCAGATGTTACACAATTTTGATTTAAAATAAGTTAAACAAGTTAATGTTGAAAATCAAAGAGCTGGGTGATAAGTACCATAACTCGTACCCTGTGTTGAAAAGCACGTCCAGCTAACACCTTGGCGAATGCTGCACAAGGAAGCCACACACTACACTGAGGTTACTCATCTGGAAAGAGTCTCAAGACATTGCTACAGATTATGTAAAATATAAGAAAGAAATCTAAAGAAAATATCACAACCAGTTCTGTCAGATATTAGCCATGATTAATTTCCAGCCTAAAGGCAAATCAAATTGCCTCCTAGTCTCTAAATCACGACTCGGAGAAAAGTTCAAGTTTCAGAACTTACCTGGCTGAGTCTCAGCTAACATATGCGTGCTTGCAGCATCTCTGGGGATGACCCATATGGGATCATTGATATTTACTTGAATATGCGTTTATCAGTCAGGGGGTTGGAATGAAAAAGATTAGCAAGTTAAACTGGATAACTGGAGGAGAGAGGAATTGCTATGAAGTAACTTTTAGCAAGAGAAACAAGATGCAGCAATGTATAATATAGACCCATTTTTTATTTTAAAAAAAGCAACAATAGGCACAAACCTTGTTAAAGTTTCTATATATTTATACATATATAACCTAAGTATACATAAGTATATTATATAAGTTATAATATACATATATAACTTAAATAAGTGAATGTAGCATATAAGATAAAAATATAATTTGAAGAGGAGGCATGATCTTTAAAAGTTTTAAATATCTATTTCTCTTGTTATAAAAGCTGAAACTTACTTGATAAGGATTAAGTTGACAACTAAATTACACCTCACTGTAATTTTTTAAATGTTATTTTTAACATTTTTAAGTGTTATTAAAAATCTTAGCATTATTTTCAGTGTAGCATTTAACTTAGATTTAACCATTAGATATTTCCACAAAAAATTATGTTTCTGTTCTTTAAAGTGTATTTTAATTAACATTCATTTTCCAAGAACATTGATTTGAAAGGGCTATTTTACTTTCCTCTAGCACAGAGAAAGGATCCCATTTAAACTTTTGAAGGGCACAGAAAAAAATAAACAAGTCTGCTGAACATAATTTCCCTTTTATTCCTTCTGAAAAGTTATGAAATAAAATCTATTATTTAATTACATTGGATCAAGAAACAGGAAGAAAAAGATGCATTTAAGTCACAACACTCCTAAAAGAATAAATTACTATACTTCCTCTGGGAAGAAAAGTGTTTTAATATATGGATAGGCATTGCCTAAATATTTCACATCTACTTTCCTAAGGTGTGAAAGGCTTTCAACAAAAATCAACAATAAAACAGCCATGCAAAAATTGAAGGAAGAAATTTAAAAAACTGTTTGCTAGGATTGATCTATAAGTATCCTGTAGCATTAAAGAACTTAGGTTTTGCTCTGAAATGTTTCTATCAGTTTACTTAAAAAAAAAAAAAAAACAACACTCTGACATGCACAGCTAGGAAAATTTTATTAGACAAGTAGGATTTATCTTTGTTGTGCTTGAGTAAAATTTACAAGACATACCAAATTTATTACAATGGCTATAGAAATAAGAATAAAGGCATTCAGTTTTTTTTAACATGCAGTAGGATTTTGGACTTGGTCAGACTTCAGCAGGGCACCAGGCATATAAGCAGAGATGCAAGATCAGACAGCATCACTGCCTTCATATGATCTGCAGCAGAGGTCAACAAGCTCTTTGTGTAAAGTGTCAAATAGTAAATATTTTCAGCTTTGAAGGCCACTCTGTTGCATCTACCCAACTTTACCCAACTTAGCACACATCTAGCTACATGTTCTATGAATGAGCATGTCTGTGTTCCATGGAAATACCATTTACAAAAACAGGCAAAGGGCCAATTTCATCCATGTGTCAGAGTTTGCTGGCCCCTGGTCTAAAGTATTATGGAGAAAATATAAAAATGATACTGTGTTAGAAAAACAATGCTATTCTATAAAGTAAAACAAAATAAAAGTAGCACTCAAAACCTAACAAAAACTTAAGAGTTTACATATGTGCTTCATATATGGAAATGCAGATACAGAATAGTTGGAAAAACACATGATTAGTTATATTAGCTATTCACAAGTTTTGATGTGATCTTACAAACTGTTTTATTAAAATAGCATTTGGAGGTTTTGATCTTTACTTGCAAAGTGTGTACCTGTAAAATCCTATCTTCTAACACTTTTACTCTTACACAGACTATAAGTACCTAACACAAAAACCTTTTTCAAACAGATACTCTTGAGCAACACACTAAATGTTGTATTTCTCCTATATTCTCCTGATACAATCAATAATTCTGCTGAATTATAGAGAATCACAACTTTAAGATGCATATTAATTAAATATATTGACAGTGAGAAGGAATCCAGAATACAAACCCACAATGAGCCAACAGCTTTGGATTTGTTACACTGAAATTAATTAGCCCACCTCTCTTGAGAGATTTTCCCTTCCTTTGAATGTGTGGTCAAAAAGTTGGATGTCAATCTCTTGATGTGTAATTTATTTCTTCCATTTCAAAAGTGAGTTAATTTTAGCCAAGAAATTTTAGCCGAGTCAATTTTAGCCAAGAAATCTCAACAGAGAACAGGTAGCTATTTCATGTCATGTCTTACAGAAGCAAGACTAAAGCAAGCTCTGGCCTTCAATCTGTCTTCACTCATTCATTCTCTCAACAAATATTTATTGAGTGCCTCCTATACATTATACTCTGTGCTAGGAACTAGGTTGCCATATTGAAAAAAATAGCTATGGTCTCTGTCTTCAAGGAACTTCCATTATGACCAGGAATGAATAAATCTATAAGATTTATAAGTTAAAGATTTATAGTCATAATGAATCATATAAGGAAAAACTGGATTGTTGACACGGGAGACACCTATTTTACATAGGGGTGTCAAGGAATGCCTCTCAAACATTTTAGACATTCAAGCTGTGAACTGAGACCTCAAGGATGGTAGGAATCTAGTCATTCACAGAGCACTCACTGGTGAGAGAGAGGTAAAGAGGAGCACAGGCAGATGGAAGAACATGTGCAGAGATCCTTCGACAGCAAAGCACTTGGCTTGAATGAGAAACTGAGGCATGATGACAGTGAGTTAAAGAAGAATAAAAATGAACAAATGAGGACATGAAAGGGCAGCAGTCAACTCATGCTGGCCGTTATAAGATGTGTGAATTTATTCTAAGTGTAACAGACACCACTCAAGAACTTTATGCTGGTTGACCACACTGATTTATCCAAATTGGGACCTTTTGTGACCATGAGGGCATTATGGATAATTGCACCTGGATAACTGACTCAAATGAGATTGTCCTAAACAGAACAGCTACCAGGTCTGCCTGCATCTGAAGAACTCTTGCTGCTGTGAGGAGAAGGGATGGCGGGGGGCAGAGGTGGAGCCGGGAGGCCCTGGCTCCAGGTAGTCCTCTGAGGGAGGGTGGGGGGTGACAGCTGGCACTGGGAGGAAGCAGCAGATGGGTGTTTTGGAGGAAGACTCAACAGAACCCCCTGGTATTTCATCAATAAGTTTATTCAAGGATAAAACTGGCAAAATATGAAGTACTACTGATGGGGATGAAGTAATATGTGGAGTATATCAATGACTAAACAATAGAACTTTTAAAGATACAATGATTCTACCACATAATGTAAAACATTATAAAACTATAAACCAATGTGCATACCATCTTCAGTAATTTTCCTTTTAACTAACCCCTTGTATACCCAAAGTAAACATTTATGCAAAGTACTAGCAAATGTTGATATTAAAAACAATTTTAAGGAAAAGTGATATCCTTATGTAAAGCTAAACTCAGGTTTCTGGATATCTACTTCCTTAATCTACAAAGATATATGTCCTCAAAAACAGATAAGGTTTTCTTAGATTTGCAATACTTCATTAATTTACAAGTCTGTAAGTTCAAAGTTTAACTCAGATGCACTTCTTTATAATACTTTAAAATTAATAAATTAAAAATGGCCAACTTTTCAAATCAGAAAGTTGTTTATGAAATGGAAATTTCAGAGAACACAAAATGCAAAGAGAAAACATTGTCCTTTCACTATTAAAAGACTTTTAAAAAGTCAAATTTACTTAAAAATTCATTTAGTCTAAGTCACCCTTATGGTGGTAAGCACCTAGGATATGGTTTAAGACTGCTTACTATCTGCCTAGAATAGGGAACGCACTCTATGTAAGGTATTATTAGGGAAAACTAGCCTTTAATGCTTAAGAAACTACTAGTACTAAGTTATATACATGTAACTATTTTTATTAAAGAATTACCCCATATTCAACATTTTGTGTTAAAAAGGACTTTAAGAAATGGCATTATCCACCTTATCCTCTTATGTATCTCTACCATCTAATATTAGAATATACCTTCAAAATATTTTTGCTGAATGAATGAATGTGTATTATTGAATGAATGAATGAGCATTATTCTAGAATTATTTCAACATGGTATAATAAATACTTCAACATTTTACAAGTAATTTCAGAGTTGGAAAATAACTTGATTAAAGTCTCCCAGTTACTAGGTGATGGCATCAGTAATAAATCCAGGCCTGCTGCTGGGTTGTAGGCCAGATTACCCTATGCTGTCCACTGAAAGTATTAGCTTAGGTTCTCAAATGTGATTTCTTCCAGTACGAAAACAGAGGCACCACCCTCTAACCAGATGAAGAGTTCTTATAAAGCATGCAAATTGGCATTTCACTTAAAAAAATTATTCTAGTGTTTCAAATGGCCAGTGAAGGGTTCCTCAAAGCTTTAATAATCATGCAGTTTGCTATCTCTAAGGTAGCCATTCTCAGTTTTACTCTGCGGATTATTTCATGAGAGGAAAAAATGCATGGACCACCAACCCTACCTATACTCACTTGCCACTGAAAAGAAACCTCATCATTACTCATGGGAAGAATGGCATCTGAGAACATACTTTAGAAATGTCATTAAGTAAATTATTAATGCAGGCCATAAAACAGACTAGAGACACTGTCATATTACAAGCCTCAGAAGAAACCAGCTGGAAGACCACCCAGAGACTCCAAGGAGCCCATCAGCGGTCTGTGGGGACCACACTTTGAGAACCAGTGTTACAAGAAATGAAACTGCTTCCTCTTCGGTAATTCAGGAACTCAATTTTTTTCCCCCTTAGGGGAACACACTGTCTTTGTACGCCAAAAACATCAAAGTATTAAAGACCTCTAAATTCTTCTAAAATACTGTCATAACCCCAAACTACCTTGTTTATGGGATGTAGTTATACAGTTGTAATTAATAAGGCAGTGAACTTCTAATATGTGTGAACATGTATATCTGTACAGAATACATAACATAAATGCAGTTCTTACTTAGCTTTTTAAATTTCTGCTTTAACAGTGGAACTATCATCATTCTAGAAAAATAGAACTTACTATACAGTAAATGAATTATATTAAATATACCTAACAGAGTCATTTTTAGGATATACTGCTAAATATCAAAAAACAACAAAAACAGGGGCCAAAGGTATATAAGAATACTATCTTTGTGAAGACATCTATATTATTTATAAAATATACATACACATGTATGCATGTGTATGTATATACATACACACATATATATATATATCTGTCTATGAATATGTGCATATGCATGTGCTATACAGGCTTCCCAGGTGGCTCAGTGGTAAAGAATCTGCCTGCCAATGCAGGAGACACAGGTTCCATCCCTGGGTTGGAAAGATCCCCTGGAGGACAAAATGGCAACCCACTTCAGTATTCTTGCCTGGAAAATCCCATGGACAGAGGAGCCCAGCAGGCTACAGTCCATGGGGGTCACAAAGAGTTACAACTGAGTGATTGAGGACACACATACAATAGAGATATATCAGTATCACATTTTATTTTTAATTTGCATTTCCCTAATGACTAACGATGTTGAGTATCTTTGCATGTGCTTACTGGTCCTTCACAAATACAAGTGTTCTTTCATGAAGTTTCTTCATGAGTTTTCTGGCCCATTTTTCATTGGATTGTCTGAATTGTTTGAAGAAAAGGAAAATGTCTTAGGTAGAACACAAAGGGGAATTAACACACATGCAAGGAAATGATTACCATGAAATCTAAAAACAGGTCAGGGATAAAGGCAGGTGTAGACTGGAGAGTAGAAGAGTTTAAAGTGAAATTGTAGAGGGGTTTCATTTATTGTTGACAAGGTCACAGGTACGATCTTGGGAATTGTGGCTGAAGCAGGCTGGAGGACTGCATCATCCAAGGAGAGGAAATGAAAGTGAAAGACAGGGTACTGGAAGGATCATGTATATAACTACTGAAACGACCAAGAATTATAAGAGGAGTATGATGGACAGAAGGAAAATGAACCAGATCTTTTAATGTATCAGAGGGAAGAACCTATGTATATTTTTATGGAGTAATATTTTAGTCATAATAAGGAGGTGAAAAAAAAGGGTTTTTGAGGTGAGTCAGTGAGAGAAGATTTAAAACACATTTTCTGAAATGGGATAATTAATAGGGTGGGAGAATTATGTCACTGTGGAATTCTGAGTTTAAAAAAGTGTACTTAAAATAAGGTTGTTATGTTTTGCTTTGTTATAGTCAAATATAACAATTGGTATATTCAAATATTCATTCAGAAATTTAAATTAGTACTTTAAAAGATTTTGTTTCTCAGAGGTGTTAAGAGCTAAGAAAGATTGTTAAACAGACAGATGTTCATACCAAGTTTCCCTGAAAGGTTGTCTAGAAACATGCTGAATATAATTCTCAAATTATGGCATGAATATCCTTCAGTGGCTCTGCAAAAATTCAGTCATCCAAATGGTAGAATTCTGTACAGACTGCATTTCTCAGGAGATGATGACCGTCAATATAATTAAACACCGCTGACGCAGACACTCTTATTTAACCAAGTTTAAAGCAATAGCAAAACAAAAACCTCTACATAAATACAGCTCTTAGAAAATGCCCCATTATTACTAACAGACATTACCTTAGTCCTACTGTCAGGAGAAACAGATCCATAGACTGACTGTACTTACCTCACGCTCCTGAGAAGATCTCCAGTGTACTGGACACTACACCAGAGGCTGGGAATGCAAAGGCGATTAAAATGTGGTCCTCATCTTTAGGAAGGTCATGTTTTGATGTGCAAGACGGATCAGAAAAGGAGGGGTGGGAGAAAAGTATGAAGAAGGAAAAGAGTGCTCTAGGCAGAAGAAAGTATAAGCAAGGCACAAGACCTAAGTGTGTGTGAGTGAGTTAGTGAGTGAGGTGCAGGCAGAGAAAGTGGGGAGTAGGAGGGAGGGGAATGGGGAAAGAGAAGCAGAGAAAATAAGAAGTCAAGGATGACTTTATGGTTTGTAGTTTTATTAACTTGGTAAGAGGCAGTATCCTCACATGAGAAATTAAACATCTGTAGGCAAAGAGGAATTTGAAGGATAAGCTAAGGAATTTGGTTTCAGATGCATATGTGAAGCGCTCATAAGTGTCTAAGACTAGAGAGCCGACTCAGACACATCGTAACATAGATGGTAACAAGAGTAGTGCCTGACATCAAGCATTTAGAGCCTATACAGTGTTCGACCTTGGGGAGTACATACATCTGAAAGGCCATGTTAGAAGCATCTGCTGAGATCTTTGAAACCTCACACACATATATACATTTCTTTTATTTAATCCTAAAGTCCAAACCCTTCGGGCTAAAAGAAGGGGGTAACTGTCATTGAGAAACATGGAGAAGTCTAGAGCATGACTCCAGCTTCTCTCCAGTTTCTTTACCCTTTTTCCCCTCACTGTTCTTAGCTCCAGCCAAACTCATTATTCAGTGCTTACTAATTTGTAAAGTTGTTCAAATGCACATATTCACACCTATCTGTTTCTCTTGGCCTTGAACGTCTGCCCTCTTCACTTATCCATCTTTTCACTTGAAATCTTATGCAAAACTCACCCCCGATTTCTTATACATTATAAAGATGCTTTTGATCTTTTAAGAACATCTGCTCTCTCCCTTTGCTGAGTCTCTAAGTACCTGGAATTCTGCTATTGTATTTACATTAATTGCTATGATGTTTCACAGAAAGGAGGCAAGAGGCATCAGGAGGCAGGATCTGTGCTGGGCTGTCTCTGCTTTGTCTTCCTCCAACATTTAGCACAAGTTGTAGAAGACTGAACTGGAACACATTCTATTCAGAAATTAGAAATTAGTGATACTTTTAAAACTAGAATTTATTACAATGTAGATCCATAATTTTTATTAAGTTTTTGCAATGTTGTATGTGTAGAGCAGTTTAAAAATCCAATATATATGAGTACAAATTATTAGACCAATATTTTAAATAATATTCACATTTAAAAGAATTCTAGCCATGCTATTATTCACTATTCTGAGTTGTTAAATTCTGAGTTAACATTCCAAAATCAATTGTGGTACAGTAAGCTTTTTATACCGGAGGTGCTTTTTTGGCAAGGATTCAAATTCTAACTAAAGGGGATTCAACTGGGTGATATTATGTTGTATGAACATCTACACACTGTTAAAATGAAAGTGCTACTGCATATCTAAATTTTGTTAAAACAATTTAAACAGTACTCAGAATCAATCTACTTCCAAATACAAAGTATGCAAATTTTCATGTGAATATACACTGTACCCGTGTATATTGCCCTGAAGTCTGACAGGGCAAAGATGGATCATTTAACCTAATCATTCAGTCCAGCCCATGACAAACTCAAGGTCACTGCAGCACTTTTTAAAAAAGTTGAACCATGTATCTTACAAAGTAATTTATAAAGTACTTACAATATTAAGTAACACACACCATAACGCAAAAATTAAAACAATACAATTAGTATACTGTAATAAAAGCAACTTTTTAAAAGCATAAACTAGAGCATGATGTAAATATTATAAAATAATCATTCTTAGACAAATATCTCAGTGTTATGAGATACTAACCAACATTACAGCCAACAAACATTAAAAGGGAGAACCAAAATAGTGCAGGCTTCTTAGGAGTGAACTTACAGCTTTTGTCTGTGATTCCTCTATGTACTCTGCAGTGCTGGGAGCACAGCAGAGGTCAATAAACACAGAATATATGGATATAAAACACTGAATTAGAAACTGGGGAGATAAAGAGAATTACGGATCCTGTCATCAAAAACATCACAGAGATAGTAAAACAAGGCAGCCAATTGTGAATATCCACAATAGCAGTACAAACAAAGGTATTACACATACTAAAGCAGAAAGTGTTAAACAATAGTATAGTTATACATTCTGAGCAGGGGGAGAGAGGGGGTGGAGTGACATGTTAAAGGGTGTGTTTATATATTAACAGCATGCGTTAGAAGGGGAGCTAGAATTAAATCCAGGTATCACCACATGGACTAATTTTACAGTTGTAGGAAGGGAGTGAGAAAGAAGGACGGATCTGTGGTCCTAATACTACTTAGATTTATAGACCCTTGTAAATTGGCACAGAATATCTGGCTTGGTTTAGGAAGCTTGGGAGGGAGAAAATGTAAGTATGATTCATATAAGTATATGTAAACTATTGGAAGGAAACAGTATACTCGAAGTCGCCTCTGTATTTCCTAGAAAGTTCCTGTTAATTTTTTTTTTTTTAAGAGTAACTGCTTCAGCATTTTACCAAAAGAATCTGAGATATATGAGTAGAGTGGGAGGAAACCACAAAAAAATCCACAGTTTAACAAAATTATATTTTGTAGAGAACCCTTAAAAAAGTCACCAAATTGGTTTTATTTTTTGAACAATATCTGAATGGTAATATTGAGCCACCTTCTCCTCTAAAGGTTTTAGGTAACTTTGTTTTCGTTGTTTAGTCACTAAGTCCTTCCTGTCTGACTCTTTGTGACCCCATGGACTGCAGCCCGCCAGGTTCTGCTGTCCACAGGATTTCCCAGGCAAGAATACTGGATTGGGTTGCCATTTCCTTCTCCAGGGGATCTTCTTGACCCAGGGACAGAACCTGGCTCTTCTGCATTGGCAGGCTGATTCTTTACCACTGAGCCACCAGGGAAGCTCTACTTCGACACAAAGGAACAACACAGTAACTCCATTCCTCCTGCTTAATCATGCCTGGAGAGGAGACTACCAGTAGCTACTGGCAGCAGTATTTGTTAACTGCTGGGAGAGGGAACTTGTTCAGTTTCCTTCAGCAAAGTTATTCAACAAAGTAGTCACATGTCAAAGAGCCATCAGATCAATGCCATGTATCAATACACCATGTTCTGCTGGTACTAACAGTTTCCAAGAAAGGACCTCTAACAGGTCTTTAGGTTATCGAATGTATAGAAGAAAAATCTGCTTGTTTTCCTTGGCTATGAATTTAATAGCATATCACTATTTATTTCATATAATCTGGAAATTTAAGAGGAAAAAGATCACTGCTTATCCAACAAACTCATGTTATCCTAGGAACAGTCACTATTCAGACAGGAGTTAAAACAAGTTGAAATTTATGAGAATTTATAGAGCTTCCAGATCAAAAAGTAGGTTTCCCATCTTTTCAGACCACCCCAAAGCCAATCTGTAAACTACAGGATCAATCTATTCTAATTCAGTGTTCAGAGACATAAGTTTCTGCTGAAGGGGTTGCATGCATGGACAACAGCTGGGAAAACGAAGTCCTTTCATCTCAAAATGGAAGCAATTTCTTTTTACAAATTGGAGGGATGACATGGAAGCAACTGTCACAACCAGTGGACAGCAGGACGCCCGTAAGTTTAAAACCACCAATGAAATCACAGGAGATGAAGCAGATGTATAAGCAGCAAACGTCTGAGCCGCACAACAAGTTTCCTATTCCTATGTCTTCTCTTGCCATTTATTCTTAACATAATTAGTATGTTCACTATACTTAAATATGATAAAGAATGATAAACTCATGAATGAAAAAGAAGTTCTCAGTATTTTATTTCTGCCCACTCTTCTAGAAAATGAAATGAAGAAAAGTGGATAAAGTAATAGAAAGATATGTATCTTTATTTTAGGCGGGTTCTTATTTGGTAAGTTTCAAGTTTTATTGAATGACAGGAATAATGAAGCCCTGGTTAGAAGATATCTGGAAAACCCACATTTTTCTTTACTCTGTAGGACAGTGAACTGAGGATTCTGGAGGTCAACATCAAGAAGCTCTAATCTACATTTTAAAATTATTGTTCAGAAACATTTAGAAAAAGCTGCATATGTCACAAGTGAGGAAACTACCTAACCAAATAACTTATTATTTGCCTGTTTTTGCTTTGCCCCATGATATCCATTAAAGACTGTTAACCTGCAAACTCAGTCCTTCCTAGGCATGGAGCCAAGGCTATCTTCTTAGCCATCAGCCAGAAAGGGTAAAAGAGAGGTAAAAGAGATTACCTCTTTTTATAGAGCTGGCTATCAAGCACCAATAAATCCAGGTTTAATTCAGGGAATACCAATAGCCTCTGAATTTCTTCTGTAGGTCTAGGCATCAGGCATCTTTGTCCGATTAAGCAATATATACTAAATATTAAGCAATATATACCAAATTAAGCAATATATACCAAACATCTAACACTGCAAGTAAGATCACCATTATTTAAGCATTAAGAAAAAATACATACTGCCAATTAAAGTGATACAATGCTTTCTTATCGGTACTACCCAAAATTCGGGCCCTGATCAGCACCAGACCACAAACTGCTGTCAGTATTCAGCAAAATAAGAAGAGAAAATGAGTGTTTAGAAACTTTTATAATATTTTGACATCACTATGATTTTTTTAGTATATTTTATAAATGTGGGAAAGGTAAAAAATACCAACAATAAAAATAAAAACCAGACTTTTACTCCAAATAGTTTAAGAAGCACAGACTTAGAACTTGGACTCCTTTCAATCTATTTTTGATGCAGAGTCATCTGGACTCATGTTCCTCTGTTATCAAGGCTGCTCCACAATCAGCTCCTGGGTTTTAATCTCAGACAGGGACAAGCGCTCTTCAAACTCGGATCCCCTCGCCATCTTACCAGAAGGATTCAGACAAGGACAGCTGTGTCACTATACATTCACACATCAGAAAGTTCAAGGTTAAAGAAAATAATCTCGGAGTTCAGAAAACAATGGTATCATTTATTACTCTGTCATCTTTAAAATTTGTTGATGCTCTCAACTGTTTATTTTTCCCAATGCAAGTTTGAAAAAAATTACTTTGCCCCCATGTCTGTTTTTGTCCCTCGTAAACAACGTTCTGGCTGACACCTCAGCAGACACTCTTCATTATCTACATAGAAGATGTATGGGGAGTCCACAAGCAGCATTATTTAAATATACAGATCTCCGGAGCCCAAACAATGTAATTAAACACATGAACTCAATGCATTCTAGAAGCTCAATTTTCTCCATCTTCTATTTATATTAATTTGAAAAATTCATTAATCAAATTATCCTGATATCTACATATGTCCTATTCATTAATTAGGCACTGCCAAAAGTTTAGAGGACATAGTCTACTCTTGGATGTTATTAATGGCTACTTTTTGTTTCCAAGTTATATATAAAAGCAATACACATTTTACTATGGAATGTTTGGAAACTATAGAGAACAATAAGGATAAAAATCATCCTTAATCTGAAGATCAAATTAATTATAATTAGGTTATAAATTAGATAAGTCTAGGGTGAAAATAGACTACTCAATAAAACAATTATTTGAAAAACTAGAAATCAATGTTTCCTAACTTTACTTATGAGAGTCATCAAAATGTTTTGTAAAATGAAGCAAGAACTCTAAGAAATCTTATAAAAGAAAAGCAATTGGGCTTCAATCATCACATTATACTCCCACACCTAAAATACATCAGGGCATCATGTTATAACAACTCAGCTAAATAATTTTAGAAAATACCTAAGATCTTACAGTTTGTGGGGTTTGTGTCTTAACACTTAATTTTGAGAAGAACAGGAAAAATAGATTAACTAAGATTCTGAGGAGAACTTTAAGATAGATACAGTTAGATACAAATTCACCAGAAGTCAGTCCATATTGACAAAGAGGAGTAACTGGTCTAAGAGTACAACAGATGGAAGAGAACAGAAAAGTAGGATGCATGATGACACCAACTTGCTGAAATGTTACGGGCAGGTACAGTTTAAGGAATTCACTAGTGGACAAAGTGCAATTAAATTCAAAGGAGCTAACAGAAATGGCATGTTGATGAATTACACAAAATAATTTAAAAATCATATGGTCTTTTATCCAGTACCCAAAATGTTGCTGAAATACGGGCAACAAATGAGGATGAGAAAAGCAAGCTCCAATATTTACCTTATTCCACAAATAAAAATCAATTCAATGTACATCACAGATTTAAGCATAAAATCAATAACCATAAAAATATCAGAAGAAAAACCTGAGAGAGAATTTTTATGACCGTGGGATACACAAAGATTCATCAGACAAAGCATGAGAAGTACAAATAATCCAATAAAAACAGGCAGAAAACTAAACAGATATGTCACAAAGTGAGACACATGAATGGCCAATAAACATATTAAAAGATGCTGAATATCATTCATCATTAAGGAATTATAAATAAAAATCACAGTGAGATAACATTACACATTCACTGCTGCTGCTGCTGCTAAGTCGCTTCAGTTGTGTCCGACTCTGTGCGACCCCATAGATGGAAGCCCACCAGGCTCCCCTGTCCCCGGGATTCTCCAGGCAAGAACACTGGAGCGGGTTGCCATTTCCTTCTCCAATGCATGAAAGTGAAAAGTGAAAGCGAAGTCACTCAGTCGTGTCTGACCCTTAGCGACTCCATGGACTGCAGCCTACCAGGCTCCTCCGTCCATGGGATTTTCCAGGCAAAAGTACTGGAGTGGGATGCCATTGCCTTTTCCAACATATCCACTAGAACATATAAAATAAAAAGACTAACAAACCCCCCAAAAGCTAGATACAAGAGTACATTCTATATAATTCCATTTACATGAAATTTAAGAAAACACAAGTTAATCTGTGGTGACAGAAATTGCCTGGGGGCATCAGGCTGGTTGTGACTGGAAATGAGAATTTCCTTAAGGAATGCAAATGTTAGTCCTAGTTTGGGGTGACAGTTACATGGTAATGTAGAATTGCCTAAGTTCCCTGAACTGAGCAACTAAAATGTGCATTGCCTTGTGCTAATTTTATATGCACAAATATGTATATTAACATATCACATACATACATGCACTTATATACACTATCTCTCTACATACATATATATATATAGTCTAAGAGAAAGACTGAATTTAACTAAGTCTTCTTTGCACAATGAGTAATTTAATCAACAAACATACACTGAGTTCCTAGCAGATGCCACATCACTTGTTTTTGTGTTAAACATGAACATATCTTAATCTGACTTAAATGTTCCAATACAAATACTACGTTTAAAGTAAAACACTCTGTAAATTTCCCTCCTAAGGAATGGTAACTTGTCAGTTCTGATGACAACATTATTCAGTGCTTTTTCTGCATACAAGATATCCCATATCTTTTAAAAATAAACTCCTATCTGCACAAATGAAAACTACAAATACAATATTTTAATAATTATTAATGTTTGCTTATATATTTTCAAACACTTTTTTAAAGCTAGATCATTAACCAAGGTCTGAGAAAAGAACTTGTACAACAGATTGTCAAATCTTGGTCACAATTGAAACGGTGGTATACTTGGATGGTCAGAATTGACCTTGGCTTCTCTGCCTAAATGGTGTTTGTGAGCAATACTTAGGTTTCCACAGACTAGAACACTTTCAACAAAACAGTGCTAATCACTTGCAAAAGAACCACTGAATTTCAAAATTCCTCTTTGGTAGAGAAATGCTTACTGTCTCCCACCTAGACTGCTATGCTTGAGTCATTTCATTATCTGCTGCATTTTCTTGATAGGAAATTCCATTTCATGATAGCAAAAGTCCTCAATGCTGTTGTAACAGATATTTCAAAATTATGTGCTATGACAAACTCATGTGCTTCTTTGTGATTTCTAAATATCTATGTATAAAACAACTGCAAGTTCCAGGCAGAAGAAAATATTACTAAACATACACGACATACCAAAAGTAGGCAAAATATGGTCCAGAATGTTTTGATATTTCTAAATTTCTTAGTTCTTCAGAATTTAATTAAAGGAAAAAGTCATCTTGATTTAAAGTTCTCTGAATCATTTTTTATCATAAATAATAATGATCTAAAGTTACTGTGCTTGCATGTATCTAGAATTATAATAAATGCCATGTGTCAGAGAGGGTATTACTAGAGTAATTTTCATTATCTATAGAATTAGTCCCCATAATACATTTAATGGCCTGTTATATGTTTAGCTGGCAAGTTTCTACATCTACTAACCCCATAATTTTATATTAGAAAATTATATATCAACCTACTGTTTTTATTTTGACTACATCCAAACTATATTAATTGCGGCACATACAGTCAATAAATGAGCCATTATTTCTCCAAGGTGTATAAAATACATACATAATGATACCAACTGCATTAAATTTCCCTGCCAAACAGGAAAACAATTAAAGTTGTGTTAACTATAAAATCAGGATTACATTTATTTTAATAAAAGGAAAAGATTTACCTTATTATTTTTTTTTAACTTCAGATATGCAGTTATGTGAATGGTAACCTAATGCTGACTGTATAAAATATGAACTATGCAAAGGTTTTACAGCTGGTTTTGATCAGCTTCCTTTGTTTAACATTAAAAGTTAACTTCCAGAAGATACATACAAGCTACAGGTAATGGTTACCAGATGGAGATGTTCTTCCTGTTACTGTGTCTGATATCATAAAGAATACACTGTAAGAAGGGAAAAAAAAAAACAACATGGGCAGAGATTCTGATGTTTTCTGTGATAAAAATAGGCTCTTCCCAACTAATGCTGGCCAGCAAAGTCAAAGACTCTTTGACCTTAGCATCAGAATGCTGTTGTACTTTTATAAGAGTACAATAAGGTCACATTCAGCATACATGGCAAAACTTTTACAAAATTACATAAACACTGTTAGTTATTAGCTCTTCTTTCCTGTCAAAATGATTAAGCTGCAGCCTATTGAGGAACATTAATGTTTTATTACTCACAATCAGTCCAGAGCAAAAGGATTGCTCCCTATTGCATATGCCAGGCACCCATGCCATGTCCTACAACCAGCTAACTTACAGTCAAGCCCTGGGAGTCTAAATGCCCTGTTTCCTACCAGAGGCCCCAGTAAGAGTCCCTTGGACCCAAACTATTTGATGTACTGATATTAGGCTATTATCTGAAAACAGCATGAAAAATAAGGTCAAAACTTGAAGAGACTCTCAATTTCTTTTAAATGTGATCTCATAGCTTAGATTTTTTAATTTCATTTCCTTTTGCTTCAAGGGTACTATTATTCTCCTCAAAATGAAATGCTCATTTTTCTCGAACTATTCTCCTATCTATAACTTCCACTATCTAACTCCAAAATTATTTCCAGTCTCTATGAGATCAGATATCACTAATTCCTAAGCCAGCACAAAAATTATTTCCTTCATAAGGCCTTTTCTGATTCTTAGAGGAAGAATTAATTTTTCCCTCATTGAACAACTATAACATCTCATATATTACATCTTCATTAGTAGTATATTCATTTCATAATTTATCATACCCACTGCTGGACTATATATAACCTTTCTAATAAGGCAGAAGGCATCCTATATGGAACTTTTCAAAGGTTTTAGCCCTCACTGTACCCGTAAAGTTCAATATAAGACATTCTGATGAACTCTATACAGTTGAGCAAAGGAAAGACTTAAAATAAGGTATTACTTTGCTTTCTGAGAAAGTCTAAATTATAAAATGAAATAAAAATTAAATCATTTTATAGTATGCTAACATAACTTACATTGAGTATTAGAAAAGTAAATCATACTATATTAAAATTCTTATCCTAAGTATATCCAACAAAAATATGTTTATCAAAATACCTGTACAAAAATAATATCAATAATAGCTCTAATTGGATTAATGCAAATATTTACTAAAATTAAAACTGATAAGTTAATTGTGCTGAATTTGTACAATGGATGCAGCACTATTTACAAAAGCTAGGACATGGAAGCAACCTAGATGTCCAATAACAGATGAATGGATAACGAAGTGTGGTACATAACACAATGGGATATTCCTCTGCTATAAAAAGGAGTGCACTTGAGTTGGTTCTAATGAGGTGGATGAACCTAGAGCCTATTATACAAAGTGAAGTAAGTCAGAAACAGAAAAACAAATACTGTATGTTAACCCATATATATATGGAATCTAGAAAGATGGTACTGATGAACCTATTTGCAGGGCAGCAATGGAGACGCAGAGATAGAGAATGGACTCGTGGACAAAGAGGAGGGTGGAATGAATGGGAAGAGTAGAATGGAAACATATGCATTCAGTTCAGTTGCTCAGTCATGTCCAGCTCTTTGCGACCCCATGGACTGCAGCATGCCAGGCTTCCCTGTCCATCACCAACTCCTGGAGCTTGCTCAAACTCATGTCCATTGAGTCGGTGATGTCATCCATCATGATATGTAAAATAGATAGCCGGTGGGAATCTGCTGTATGACGCAGAGCTCAAACCAATGCTCTGTGACAATCTAGAAGGGTGGGATGGGGTGGGGCAGAGGGAGGTACAAGAGAGAAGGGACATATGTATACCTATGGCTGACTCATACTGATGTATGGCAGAAACCAACACAGGAATGTAAAGCAATTATCCTACCATTAAAAATAAATAAATTTTAAAAAATTTATACAACGGAATGCCATTGAGCACGAGAATAAATAACAATTCATCACAACAATTGTGATGGATCTCACATGATGAGCAAAAGCAGCTAGATTCAGAAGAATATACACTATAAGATTTCATTTATATTATTAGATCCATTAGAATAACACTTCAGTTCAGTCGCTCAGTCGTGTCCGACTCTTTGCGACCCCATGAACCAAAGCACGCCAGGCCTCCCTGTCCATCACCAACTCCCAGAGTCCACTCAAACTCATGTCCACCGGATGGTGTGCCATCCAGCCATCTCATCCTCTGTCATCCCCTTCTCCTCCTGCCCCCAATCCCTCCCAGCATCAGGGTCTTTTCCAATCAGTCAACTCTTCGCATCAGGTGGTCAAAGTATTGGAGTTTCAGCTTCAGCATCAGTCCTTCCAGTGAACACCCAGGACTGATCTCCTTTAGGATGGATTGGTTGGATCTCCTTGCAGTCCAAGGGACTCTCAAGAGTCTTCTCCAACAGCACAGTTCAAAAGCATCAATTTTTCAGTGCTCAGCTTTCTTCACAGTCCAACTCTCACATCCATACATGACCACTGGAAAAACCATAGCCTTGACTAGACAGACCTTTGTTGGCAAAGTAATGTCTCTTTTTAATATGCTATCTAGCTTGGTCATAACTTTTCTTCCAAGGAGTAAGCGTCTTTTAATTTCATGGCTGCAATCACAATCTGCAGTGATTTTGGAGCCCAGAAAAATAAAGTCTGACACTGTTTCCACTGTTTCCCCATCTATTTCCCATGAAGTGATGGGACCAGATGCCATGATCTTAGTTTTCTGAATGCTGAGTTTTAAGCCCATTTTTTACTCTCCTCTTTCACTTTCATCAAGACGCTTTTTAGTTCCTCTTCACTTTCTGCCATAAGGGTGCTGTCATCTGCATATTTGAGGTTGTTGATATTTCCCCTGGCAATCTTGATTCCAGCTTGTGCTTCATCCAGCCCAGCGTTTCTCATGATGTACTCTGCATATAAGTTAAATAAGCAGGGTGACAATATACAGCCTTGACATACTCCTTTTCCTATTTGGAACCAGTCTGTTGTTCCATGTCCAGTTCTAACCACTGCTTCCTGATCGGCATATAGGTTTTTCAAGAGGCAGGTCAGGTGGTCTGGTATTCCCATCTCTTTCAGAATTTCTCACAGTTTATTGTGATCCACACATTCAAAGGCTTTGGCATAGTCAATAAAGCAGAAATAGATGTTTTTCTGGAACTCTCTTGCTTTTTCGATGATCCAGCAGATGTTGGCAATTTGATCTCTGGTTCCTCTGACTTTTCTAAAACCAGCTTGAACATCTGGAAGTTCACGGTTCACGTATTGCTGAAGCCTGGCTTGGAGAATTTTGAGCATTACTTCACTAGCGTATGAAATGAGTGCAAATGTGTGGTAGTTTGAGCATTCTTTGGTGTTACCTTTCTTTGGGATTGGAATGAAAACTGACCTTTTCCAGTCATGTGGCCACTGCTGAGTTTTCCAAATTTGCTGGCATACTGAGTGCAGCACTTTCACAGCATCATCTTTCAGGATTTGAAATAGCTCAACTGGAATTCCATCACCTCCACTAGCTTTGTTCGTAGTGATGCTTCCTAAGGCCCACTTGACTTCGCATTCCAGGATGTCTGGCTCTAGGTGAGTGATCACACCATCGTAATTATCTGGGTCGTGGAGATCTTTTTTGTACAGTTCTTCTGTGTATTCTTGCTACCTCTTCTTAATATCTTCTGCTTCTGTTGAGTCCATACCATTTCTGTCCTTTATTGAACCCATCTTTGCATAAAATGTTCCTTTGGTATCTCTAATTTTCTTGAAGAGATCTCTAGTCTTTCCCATCCTGTTGTTTTCCTCCATTTCTTTGCATTGATCGCTGAGGAAGGCTTTCTTATCTCTCCTTGCTATTTTTTTGGAACTCTGCATTCAAATGGGAATATCTTTCCTCTCCTCCTTTGCTTTTTGCTTGTCTTCTTTTCACAGCTATTTGTAAGGCCTCCTCAGACAACCATTTTGCTTTTTTGCATTTCTTTTCCATGGGGATGGTCTTGATCCCGGTCTCCTGTACAATGTCATGAACCTCCGTCCAAAGTTCATCAGGCACTCTATCAGATCTAGTCCCTTAAATCTATTTCACTTCCACTGTATAATCATAAGGGATTTGATTTACGTCATACCTGAATGGTCTAGTGGTTTTCCGTACTTTCTGCAATTTAAGTCTGAATTTGTCAATAAGGAGTTCATGATCTGAGCCACAGTCCCCTCCTAGTCAGGTTCAACAAACTCCTCCCTTGATACCACACCCTGTCTCAGTCTTTAACTGTGAATAGAATGGTGATAACAATGATGCTGGGTAAAAAAATTGGCACCAACTAGGACTTCCTGAGCAAGTCAGGAGGAATGCACATTTTACAGCAAAAATCCTCTCTAGCTTGACTATCACATCTGCCTTCACTTTCTCATCTGCAAGTCTCTGGGTAATTAATTTGAAAAAGACTTTTTTCTCCCACCACTGAATTGGACCTATTCTTGTCACATCTTATCTAATGCAGTAATCAACTTTCCAGTTGGCTCAAGGAGTAAAGAATTGGCTTGCAGTGCAGGAGACACAAGACACTTGGGTTCAATCCCTGAGTCAGGAACATTCCCAGGAGAAGGAAATGGCAACCCACTCCAGTTATTCACACTGGGAAAATCCCATGAATAGAGAAGACTTGAGGGCTACAGTCCTTTGGGTCGCAAAGAGTCAGACAGACGCATGACTAAGCAGATGCATGCACTTAGATTTAGACTTAGTCGTCATTTTAGTCAGCTTCTCAGCAGGATCTGAAAAGTCTTCCTCATTTGGCTACTAGGATACTCTACAGCTTGTATGTATGGACCACCTGGCTCAGTTTTTATGGCTTTAACGTGTGAAGGTTGGGATACCTCCCACGGCTACTCTCCAGTCATCTCTCTGTCTTTTCTCTTCTCTTCCTAAGTGATCTCATACTATCTTATGACTTTAAATACCATTTATATGCCAATGACTCCAAAATTTTTATCTTTAGTGCCAATCTCTCTCATGAATTCAAGTCCTCTATTAAACTGCCTACTGGACTCCTCCACTTAACTGTCAACTACCCTACTATACAAAGGTTCATATAGTCAAAGCTATGTTTTTTCCAGTAGTCATGTATGGATGTGAGAGCAGGATCATAAAGAAGGCTGAGCACGGAGACCTGATGCTCTTGAACTGTGGTGCTGGAGAAGACTCTCGAGAGTCCCTTGGATGGCAAGGAGATCAAACTAGTCAATCCTAAAGGAAATCAACCCTGAATATTCACTGGAAGGACTGAAGCTGAAATTCCAATACTCCGGCCACCAGATGTGAAGAACTGACTCATTAGAAGACTCTGATGCTGGAAAAGATTGAAGGCAGGAAGAGGAGGGAACAACAGAGGATGAGACGGTTGGATGGCATCATAGACTTAGTAGACATGAGTTTGAGCAAGCTCTGAGAGACGGTGAAGGAAAGGGGAGCCTGGCGTGCTGCAGTCACAGAGAGTTGGGCACAACTGAGCAACTGAACAACAGCTACTTAACTTTAACACAATCAGTGAATTTAACATATAAATGCTGAATTTTGGCCCCAAACCACTATTCATCTAGCTGCTCAGACAAACATTCTAGACGTCACTTTGATTTCTTCCTTATCTTCACATCTAATAATCCAGTCTGTGAGCAAGTCCTGCTGATGATACCTTCAAAATAAAGCCAGACTGGATCACTTCTCACCACCAGTGCGAGCTACCACAAACCATATGAGAAGCTTCTTAACTAGTTAGTCTCCCTGCTTCCAGTCTGAAACTCGTATAGCCAGCTAGAGTGATCTTTTAAAAACCTTAAATCATCAAGGGGGTTCTGGGGATCCATTGTACAACAATGTACCCATGGTTGAAAATACTGTACTTCAAATGATGTACATGAAGAATCAGTGATGATGAAATGATGAAATGATGAAATGAAAGAATCAGTGAATTTACTTCCCCTGGACAAAAATACTTTTGAAACCCATGTGCTTAGTTTCAAAGTCAAATTCTAGAAGATAAATAAAATACCTGTAACTGAGAGCACAAATCATTCCCTATTTATAAACTTCAGGAGTTTCCTATTAGACTTTGAACAACACGCAACTCCTTAGCAAGATTTATCAATCAAACCTTTTAAAAGCTTCTGTCCTATACAAAGTTGGAAAGTGAAAGTGACACAGAGAAACACAATGCCTACAAAATCATGACCTTGCCTACATTCTACATCTCCTCATCTAGCATTTGACCCCACTCCCTCCACTCCAAACACCCTGAGATTTCTGCTTCTGAAGCACATTCCAGTCTTAGGAACTTTATACCTCCTGTTCACTCTGTCTGGAATGATCTTCTCCTAAACTGCTATATGGTACTTTATTTAACATTACTTACTTTTTTGCTCAAATTTCACCTCCCTCAAAGTAACCTAACTTTACATCTCCCTTTCCTTATCCGTCATGATTTTCTTTATAGCAGTTAACATTATCTATTCATTTATTGACATTATTTATTCATTTATTATCTTTCTTGAACACCAAATAAATTATGTTTATTATTTATTCATTTATTTATTATTTTATATTATTTATTCATGCATTATCTTTCTTGAATACCAAAATACAAGCTCTATGAGGGCAGAGGCTTTGTGTGCCATTATATCACCAAGGCCTGAGAGAGCGCTTTCCCAAGTTTCATCAGTAAACCTTTGATGAATCAATGAATGATGGAACCCCTGTGAAGCCTACAATTCCATCCAGTCTAACTCTACCTTGTTATACACAGCATAATTGAGGAGACTGGATTTTACTTATATCAAAATCCACATAATTATACACTATTTTTAACAGAGTTCTACCTCAGGAGTAGCAATATAAAATTGCAGTAGTTGTAGAATATTTTACTCTTGGGCCTGATAAAACATTAAACCAGAAACTATTCTAACATAACTGCCTGTCCCAGCCGTTTCAGCCAATTTTTGCACCTGGAACAGAAAGGGAAAAAAGCCAGGTGAACTTTCACTCAGTTACATGTAAGGGTGATGCCTTTCTTTAATTTTATTTGGGCTTCTGCATGAAGCAAGTGATTTGAATAAAAGGGGTGCTGACGAACTTACAAAGTAGAAAAGCACAACATGCACTGTCTTTAAGCTTCTGGGAAAAAATGTAATTTGAAACTTTACTGTCCCGATTTAAAGGAGAAAAACTGAAATATTTTATTAAACATTCTGAAATATCTCTACACAGTGAATCACTATATTTATGGACATAATTTACTACCACTCCAGTTTTCATTCAATATTAATGTATGCTAATATTCTGAATTAAAAATTTCAACCCATTTAAATCAAAGGAAAACCATGTACTCCACAATGGTTACCTTCTTCATTACTCATTTTTGTTTTATCTGACAAAGTCCTTTCATGTCACATGCGTTAGAGTACAATTAAAGGGACTGGGCACCACTTTTCCAAGAACTTGGTTGATCTGGAGCTGAACTTGATAATCCTGAAAACACAACTTGAGAAATGTACTGAAATTCAACCCCTAAAATAATGTGACAAGTATACTGGAAATTATAAAAAATTCAGAAATGGTAATAAAAATTCTTTTCTAATTTTTTTCTGTATTTCTCTAGTCTTATCTTTCTGTTAACCAAAACAATACAAAGACCTCATTAAATACTTTTCTCTTGCATCAAAAATAGGGTCTATCAAATAGCAGATGATAATTAAATTTAAGTTATGAATATTAATTATATAATAAAGATTGTTGTGCTATATATAAAAAATAGCTTATGAGACAGAGTTCCCCTTTCAAAGTTCTTAGAGGTTACCTAAGAACATAATTATTAACAATAAATTTAATTCAATTATGATTACCTCCTATGTTTAAAATGTTTGATTTTTACTTATGAGAAAAATCACAGTTCACTGAAGATACATTTTGTTATTCAAACACTCTGAAGTCTGTAGCAAATTAGGAATGACTTGAAATTTACTCTTTGTCACTGACTCTGTAAATACTTAAGCAAATTAAATGTTCAAACTTATTTAAAATTTTCAAGTTAACCAACCCTACATTCATGAAATATATAAAAAACAAAATGAATAAATTTCACTATGTGCACTGACCACCTGGATTTCTGGTTTAACAATTGCTTACTACATAAATAAATTTTCCCCAACTTATATATACATGTTTACTTAACTGCAGATAATTTGATACTAATCTTCTAGATCTTTAAACTTTATCACCAGAAATACTAGAGTACTTAAATCATCCTTAGGAATTCATAAAAATAGTAAACATATAATATCACAAGGTCACCCATTCCAAAAATTAGAGACTGTACAGCGTGGTAACTATAGTTAATAATACTGTATTGCAAGCTTGAAAGTTGCTAATAGAAAAGATCTTAAAAGTTCTCATCATGAGAAATAGAAAAAAAGATTTTTTTTAACTACGTATGATGACAAATGTTAACTGGACTTAACTGTAGTGATCATTTTGCTGCTATTATGTTGTACACGTGAAACTAATATAATGTACGCCAAATATACCTCAATAAAAAAAAAAGAAACAACTCAATCTTGCTTCATTCCTGTCCAACGAGTAATATCAAATCTTCAATGCTTACATAACTAAATGTGATTTGTTACCTCTATTGCCTAGGAACCAAACTCACATAAACAAAATTATCCCCTTGGACCTGATGGAACTGTGTACCTAACAAAGCAAGGGGGTCTTAAGAATCTCGGTTTTAAAATCCACCTAAGTTCCTCTCACCTTTAAAACTCTGTCCTTCATTGAGTTTTGCTGTGGTCAAAACAGCCTCAGCAATTGAGTCATATATATATCTAGGAAAAACTATCTCACTGGTGTTGGAAATAGGAGTTATTGATTTGTGAACAGGTGCACTGCTTAAAAACATGTTTTTTGTAATTCTAGTTCCAGAGCTATTAATAATTAAATAGTTTCAGAGCTATTAATAACTACATTTTGATATTTAAGATATCAGGAAGAGTGAACACTAGGTGTCAGTGTAAGAAATGGAAAAATATTTTAAAAAACTTGTTTCCAATCAGGTGTATAACAAAGAAATCAAAAACAGCTGTGACCACATTTACTTATAATTGCATAATTCATTTAACAAGCCAATCTTTCTTTCAAACAAAAATTCTTGTTCCAAAACTATCAAGAGTTTAATATCAGATTAAGCTGATTATTAGAAGTTACAAGTCTTTTTGTAACTTCAGTTACATAAAGAACAGCAAGTAATTTTACTTTTAAGGATACAAATTTTGAAAAATGGTGTTAAATACAGGTATAAGCCTAGAAGTATTATGTTGCATGATTTCAGTTGGTGGAAAAACTATTTTTAAAAATAATAAAGCTGGGTGATTAATTTAAAAATATTGAATTTTAACTTTTTCTCTGAAATCTCCTACATAAATGCCAAGGTTTTAGAAGGTAAAATGCATAAGGTTTGATTCACAGAAAATAGAACACGGGAGGGATGTCTGATTCTTCCCTAATCTTGGCACCTAGAGTTTATAACTTAACTCTGAAGGCTAATTTGTTGCTACTGTTTAGTCACACAGTCATGCCCTCCTCTTTTGAGACCCCATGGACTGTAGTCTGTCAGGCTCCTCCGTGCGTGGGTTTTCCTGGCAAGAATACTGGAGAGGATTACCATTTCCTTCTCCAGAGGATCTTTCCCACCGAGGGATTGAACCGACATCTCCTGCATTTACCACTGTGGCCCCCAGGAAGCCCATAAATGCTAATACTGATAATAAAAATTGCATCTATTAACTCTAACAATATTTCAGATAAAAAGCTTTATATTTGGTAAAAAGCTTTCTCTTCAGAGTAAAACCTGTTTTGAAAGATCATTATTAGCAATAATAATAATAAATACAGTGCCTCATATTTTAAAAGGTATAGTCAGAGTAAATAACTGATTCTGGCCCAGTAATAATTATATAATAAATTAGCATAGTGCTCATTTTGGGGGCATGGACTTTGGTTTCTGTCCTCTAAACCCTCTCTCACTGACTCATTTATGCATTTCTCTGTTCTATCTCTCCAGCTCCATGTTACTACCTACTTTGTAAATCTTTCCATGTGTTTTTCAGGCATGTTGGGTAACTTTTTCATACAATATTCTGCAAGTTATTCATTTGTAGGAAAGGGAAAAAACTAAACATAGTAGTCACAATAAAATACAAAATGTTGGGACTTGAAAAATCATTTAGGAAAGCATTCAAGGATTTGATGGAGAAAAATAAATGCTTTCAGTCAACACTGTGCTCCTGTTTTCACTTCTAGTTAAGTTACGATTTCGAGTTGCAGTCATAAGATGAGAAAGCATGAAGTTTATGGAAGTCTTCTATGCCCCAGGATTCAAACAAAGGCAATTTAGACCACTTTGTATCTAACAATTTATTCTCAGGGATATAATGTTAGATGGGGATAGACAAGGAAGGAACAGGGAAATCCACATATAACAAATTACCAAAACTAATACCTGAGAATTTTAAGATACCTAAGCATACCAGAAGTGAGAGGTAGGAGAAATCAAGACAGAACTGTATGTAGTGTGATATTCAAAGTCAGGGATGTGGCCCCAGAAATACATACAAGCTCTCTGTTGGCTCTTTAGTGTCTCTGCCTTCAACACTGTGTTATTCCAATTGTATAGAATTATGATTAAATTTATGGCTGGCATTAATGAAGTCATGTTTTCATCAACAGTATCGAGTGCTAAATCACTTATATACATCATCTTATACAATGCCCATGAAGTAGGCACATTCCTACAGATGAGTAAACCAAGTTTCAGAAAGACTAATAATGCTCAAGGTTGCATAACTAGCAAGTTATGAAGCCAGAATTCAAACCCAGGGATATGTCTCCAAAAGCTTTCCAGTCCACCAGCATTTCCCAACTGAAGGTTCAAAAATTCTTGTGGGTTTTGCAGGAGAGTCGCACTTAGAACAGTGATTAGTAAGTGAGAATATGTCAAATTGGTACATCTGAATGTACTAAGAAATCATACTTCTATTAATTTTTTATTCAGATAAACACCGATGTCTGTCGTAACAGATTTGATTGGTATTTTGTTTTGAATTTGTTTATTCTTACAGATATGGGATTTAATTTATAGACAAAATAGATTACTGTTTACAGACAGCAAATATAGTACAGAAACCTGTCACCATCCAACTCAGAGGTGGTAACATTCCTGCCTAAATATTAATATTTCAGCATTCTTCAAACAAACCTTTCTGGAAGTGGCATCTTGAGTCCTTCACTGTCCTATATAAAACAGCCTGGTTATTCTATTCACTTTCCTAACTATGCTGCTTTCTAAAATCTTCAATGCCCCCAGCTACCAAGAGAATTACTTAAAAATTTCTCAGTTTGAAATTTAATGACCTTGAATATCTAGTCCCAACCTTCTTTTTCATTCCTTTCTCCAGTACACATTTAAGAAACATTTATATTCCAATTAGAAATCCACATAGCTTGATCAAGGAGATTTCATATAAACCAATGGCTAAATTTGAGTTCTGGGCAATTTATCTGACATTTAAAAATTGGAATACTACTCCTGATGACATCTAGAACTTAATTTCTTAAAGCCAATGATCAACAAGCAGCAAATGGTAAATTCCCAGAAAAGTTCACATTTTAAATATCTTTTTTGAGTATATTTTAATCTCTTCTTTCTTAACATTTAATTACCTTTGTCCAGAGATCTATCAAATGATGCCACTTTAACGTTATAAAATTATTCATCATGCTGAGAATTTTTTACTGGTTATAATGACCATTTCTCACATAGAAGAATGTTACTTTTTCTCTTTACAGATTTAAAATATGGGATATCTTTAACAGAGACTTGATACTGAAGTTTTATTTTCTACAAGAAAAGAAGATTCTGCTTTTTTATCTTGGGACTCCCCTCTACTAACCATTTCTTTTTGTTCACTATTCTCTGTGAACGTTCTGCGGAATATGAATCTATTCTGGGAACAATACTCTTCACTGCAGAGAATCACAGAATACTCAAAATTAGAAGGGACCTTAGAGATACACAGTAAATTCAACCACTAAGTATCCATAAAAGAATCAGAATTTTTCATCCTCCCCAAACTCTCTGAAGAAGAAATCATTTGAATTTCACATCTCCTACTTTATAACCTATGTGACTTTTGTCAAGTTGCTTAATCTTTCTGTTCTTCAGTTTCCATGCCTACAAAATGAAGATATTTTTTAACTCTCCAGGTTTACTGTAAATATTAAGTAAAATGTTGATTTTAAAAGATGTCATTCTGTCAGTGTGTGCATAGATTGAAACTTTAAAAAGAAAATATATTTGAAAAATTTCATTAAGGAATTGCTAAATCAACACATTCTTATACAAAGTTTTGGGGGGGAAAGGTTTTTGAGCTTTTAAGAAATATATGCTATATTATATATAACTAAATTTCCAGATTTAAAAAAAATAAACTTTTATTATTGAGAGACATCTTTCTAAGTGTATCACATGCTATCTTTACTTTCTAAAGAGTATTCTGAATGTATCAACTTTTTCTACTTGTTTCAAGCGTTCATTTTGAGTATTAATCATCATGCTTGTTATATTTAAGAGTGGTTGTCTCTGCAACCAACGAAATTTATTAGGAGATGTTAGGTATTTCAATACATACTTTCTGGAACATAATTTATAAACTGTATTCTAAGACCAATTAGATTCCTATAATTTTGTTTTTAAAGCAATCATTTTCTCTTAGCTCCAACACTTTCATGACCTCTTGCTGCTGCTTATCGGCACCTGTCTTGGTAACTACTTGCCTTGATCCTCACCTTTCTGCTGCATCTACTCTATCGGAAAAAAGAAAAATCTATAAACTTTAAGATTAAAACCACTAAGAATGAGGATGATTTTAGTGAAGTCTACTGCCCTTCTGTTCCCCACTATCAGATTTTTAGCTGGATTAGAAGTGCAAAGTCAGTAAGATTCTACTGATAATAAAACATTAAATTTTCAAAATTAGTCTCAATTAGTCTCACATTCTTAATATGTTTTCTTAAGCCTTTTCTAATTGAAACGTTTATTTGGAAGACCTTATTTCTCTTTTCACTCTTTTAAAAAATTTAAAATCAATTTTGTATCAATATTCAAACATAAATAACATCTTTTGAGTTTCACAGTATCTCTGTGACAGAATTTCAACTTACTCTAGAGAAGTATCTAAAGATGGTCAGTGCATTCTTAAGAAAGAGAATGTGATTTATAAATTCATCAAGAGACATAAAAATGACTAGAAACATTTGAAACTATCAGCATAAACAAACTGCTCCCTATCACTATCAGTAAAATAATATCCCTAATAAAAATGAGGATGAATGTGAGTATCTGAAGGGATAAAAACATTTTAAAAAATGAACTATTATATATTTTTAAGTGTAGACTAATATGTAATACTGGGATCTGAGAAATAAAGGTGTATATTATATCTACATAACACATAGTTCAGTTCAGTTGCTCAGTTGTGTCCAACTCTTTGCAACCCCATGAATCGCAGCACACCAGGCCTCCCTGTCCATCACCAATTCCCAGAGTTTACTCAAACTCATATAAGGCAGAGTTAAATTGTGTTAAACTAAGTTAAAAAGCTATACTGAAATAATAATGTGATTTTTTTTAACCCTGGAAAACAGACTATATATCTACAACAAAATAATATATAAAAATTTTTTTAGGGTATCAGTTGGCACACAGTACATGTTAACTGACTTTTATTTCCTTTTTCTCTGGATAATTTTCCATTTATCAAGAGAAATAGCAACTCCATTAAAAGATCTAGGGTTACAAATAAATAAAAGACTTTCAAAGACCTTGGGAAAGATACTGGAGTGGAGGGTAGGAGTCTGAAAACAATTTCTTGGTTCAGATACAGGAGAGAACACAAAATCTGATGGCTGAGAATAGAGCAGTGGGGAGATGTTTGCCAAAGTAAAAGGCATTACAAGTAGAAACAGAGAAGGAGAGCTCACTGTCTGCTCATCCCATGGGAGGCCAGTCAGTCCCTCTTCATACAGGCAAAGCTTATTCTCATCTAATTTATGTAATTAAAGATTATTAGAATAACTCTGAAAACCAATTCATATATTGAAACAAATTTCAACAGACTACATGGTTTACTAGTTGGCTGATAAATTTATATAGTGAAAGTCTAGTATGACATTTAAATGGAATGCTAGATAATTATATTCTATGTATAAAACAAAAAGACCTTTATGATATTTAACTGTGAGTAAACAGGGAATTCAAAGTGGCTATACAGTAATCAAAAACATGGTGTTTTTTTTTAATGCACTCAAAATGGATACTATCAAAAGCATATTATTGATAGCATAAAATATCAAGTCAGTCACACAATTTCTAGTTGGCACAAATCTGTACCTATTTTAATTCAGTGATGCAAATCAATCTGGAGAGAGGATATTTTATGAAGGGACTGCCTGTCTTTGGTAAATCTGAAATTCTTGGAAACTATGCACTAGGCATTTAATAGGAATTTCAGCCAGAAGTGAAACTTTAAGCACAGGTCAGAAATCCAAACTTGGCACAGGAGCCAAGTAGCTAGTAGAGCTTAGTCTGAGTTAGATAACAGGATTCTAGCTGACCAGCAGGAAATAAATGAAGCTACTAAAGGAAAAGCCTTGACACTCATGGAAAGGAGGCGAGGTGCTGTTTTATAACTCTGCTAAGAAAACCATGTAATATGAAACGCTGCCTTAAACTTACTGGAACTGTAAACAGTGTATACTCTGAGATTCTCTTACCTTGAATTCAAAAATTGACTATTGGCAGAATAACATTCTAGTAGTAGAATGAATACGTCATGGCTGCATATGGTGACCCTGCTTATTTACCATATATGCAGAGTACATCATGCAAAATGCTGGGCTAGATGAATCACAAGCTGGAATCAAGATTATGGGGAGAAATAGCAACAACCTCAGACATGCAGATGACACCACCCTAATGGCAGAAAGCCAAGAAGAACTAAAGAGCCTCTTGATAAAGGTGAAAGACGAGAGTGAAAAAGTTGGCTTAAAACTCAACAGTCAGAAAACTAAGATCATGGCATCTGGTCCCATCACTTCACAGCAAACAGATGAGGAAACAATGGAAACAGTGACAGACTTTATTTTCTTGGGCGCCAAAAATCACTACAGATGGCGACTGCAGCCATGAAATTAAAAGATGCTTGCTCCTTGGAAGAAAAGCTATGACAAATATAGACAGTGTATTAAAAAGCAGAGACATCACTTTGCCAACAAATGTCCATATATTCAAAGCTATCGTTTTTCCAGTAGTCATGTATGGATGTGAGAGTTGGACAGTAAAGAAGGCTAAGCGCTGAAGACTTTATGTTTTCAAATGGAGGTGTCAGAGAAGACTCTTGAGAGTCTCTTGGACAGGAAGGAAATCAAACCAGTCAATCCTAAAGGAAATTGACCCTAATTATCAAACTGACTATTATTGAATTATTTATTATTGAAAGGACTGAAGCTGCAATTCCAATACTTTGGTCACCTGATGAGAAGAGCCGACTCATTGGAAAAGACCTTGATGCTGGGAAAGATTGAGGGCAGGAGGAGAAGGGCACAACAGAGGATGAGATAGTTGGATGGCATCACCAACTCAATGGACAAGAATCTGAGCAATCTCCAGGAGATGGTGAAGGACAGGGAAGCCGGGTGTGCTGCAGTCCGTGTGGTTGCAAAGAATAGGACACAATCGAGCAACTGAACAACAACAACAAGTAGAATGAGTATACTAAAGCAGGAAAAATAAAGATATAAAAGATATAAAAATAAAAGATATGTTGAGAGTAGAGAAATTCTTTCCTTGTTGGTGGTCCTCAAGGTTATGCTGTGGCAAACTACCCAAGGGAACTGATGGAAAGATATAACTAAATAGGCAGTCCACTGAGAATATGCCCATTTTGTGTAGCAGATTAAAAACTAAATATCTGTCAGCTGCAATACAGATGTTATTTTTTTAAAAAGAGGAAATATAATACTATATCTTAAGGCATGAGGTAGTAACACATGAGAGAAAATAGAATTAAATAGAAAACATTAAGAACAATCAATCAGAAACAAGTACTGTTCAAAACAATTATTAAACTTTCCACAGTACATTCTTTAAAAAGAAAAAAAGAAGGAAGCCAATCACTTTTTCATGACATACTATGTTCTATATTTTGAGCCACTCTGTGTATATGTGTGCACATGTTGCGTGCATCCCACAAAGGAGGTGTGCTTTCAGAACATTTATGCTAAATAAGTGGTACTTCATTTCCTCAACAGTAGAAACAGACAAATAAGCCAAGAATTTTTTTCCCAGAGGGTATTTGTGAACTTCTCTGTCCCATCCATGTAAACACAGATGGTGTTCCAGTTTGCTGAGCTACATCTCCATGCTCTGACTTAGCACAAAGTCTGAATGTTTAGTCAGCGAGAAGAGTGTTTCCACTTTGTGATTCATTAGGTCCCCATGGTACCTCTACTTCCTTTATTTTATGCAATCACAAATTATATTAGTTTGTCCTATTTTGATAACCCTAACAATTGAAGTTCTGCACAGGAAACTCTTATTACTATTTTAAAACATACTCATAAACCATGTCTGAGGTGACCTAAGTGACAGTCCCACAGAAGTGGTGATGAGAACGGAACAAGTGCCCTGCATTTATCCACCAGGAAGATAAACTGTCCAATGAAAAAGCAGTACAAGTAAGCGGAGTGGGGAAGACACGACTCAGTGAATGCTAATACAGATGGGAGATGTAAGCAATCACTTTGGACACACAAATTTGCTATTAGTTTTCATAACTAAAGACCTTCAGAATAACCCTGAGAAACTGGTTCTGATGTGAAAACACAGTACAACAGACTAAAGAGCTTACTAGTTGCCTGGTAGAATACATAGTGGAAATCCAATGTGATTTTGAAGTGGAATGGTAGATAGTTATACTCTAGGCATAAAATGAAAAGGGTCCCCTGATATTTAACTTTGAATGAACTAAAAAAAAATGAAAGAAGCTATGTAGTCATCAGACATCATGACAGTTTGGGAACTTGAAAAGATGTTATTATTGACAGCAATCATAAGGGCAAGTCTGTCACACAATTTCAAATTGGCATAAATCTCCACCTACTTCAAGCATAAGTGTAGCTCACCCTGTGGAGTGGGAGAAGATGGAAGATTAGGATATGAAAATGTCTGCATCTTTCTGGAAAACCTGGAAGAACATTCTAATCTAAATCATGATATTAAACAGCCCTGTTATCTTATCATAATCCATTATAATAGTAACCAGTTACTATTACTAACTTACAGAAAGTTAGTAATAATAAAATTGCTAACACCACTGAGTGACTAAGCATACACGTATAAAAGATATAACTGATAGAAAAACTACTACAGCACAGGGAACTCTACTCTCTGTGGTGACCTAAACCAGGAGGAAATCTAACAAAGAGTGTATATATGGACACGTATGACTGATTCACTTTGCTGCACAGCAAGAAACTAACAAAACACTGTAAAGTAACTGTGTGTGTGTGTGTGTGTCTGTGTGTGTGTGTGCACACACGGGAGCAGTCGTGCCTGACTCTTTGAGACCCATGGACTGCAGCCTGCCAGGCTCCTCTGTCAATGTGATTTTCCAGACAAGAATACTGGAGGGGGTTGCTATTTCCTACTCCAAGGGATCTTCCAGACCCAGGGATCAAACCCACATCCTCTTGAATCTCCTGCATTGGGAGGCAGGTACTTTACAACTGTGCCATTCTATACTCCAATAAAAATTAACAAAGAAAAATCCTGTGGCTTTAATAATCTAACATGCTCTCAATTACAGTCAGAAGTTTTATACAGATTTTAAACTATATGTTTTGGATTTTCTTTCCCTTTAAGTTTCAGGTATGACCTAAATCAAATCCCTTACGATTATACAGTGGAAGTGACAAATAAATTCAGGGGATTAGATCTCATAGAGTGCCTGAAGAACTATGGACAGAGGTTCATGACGGAGGGTGATCAAGACCATCCCCAAGAAAAATATGGAAAAAGGCAAAACGGTTGTCTGATGAGGCCTTACAAATAGCTTAGAAAAGAAGAGACGTTAAAGGCAAAAGAGAAAAGGAAAGATATACCCATTTGAACGCAGAGGTCCAAAGAATAGCAAGGAGAGATAAGAAAGCCTTCCTCAGTGGGCAATGCAAAGAAACAGAGGAAAACAAAAGAATGGGAAAGAACAGAAATCTCTTCAAGAAAATTAGAGATACCAAGGGGACATTTCATGCAAAGATGAGCACAATAAAGGACAGAAATGGTATGGACCTAACAGAAGCAGAAGATATTAAGAAGAGGTGGCAAGAATACACAGAAGAACTGTACAAAAAAGATCTTCACGACCCAGATAATCATGATGGTGTGATCACTCCCACTCACCTAGAGCCAGACATCCTGGAATGTGATGTCAAGCGGGCCTTAGGAAGCATTACTATGAGCAAAGCTAGTGGAGGTGATGGAATTCCAGTTGAGCTATTTCAAATCCTGAAAGATGATGCTGTGAAAGTGCTGCACTCAATATGCCAGCAAATCTAGAAAACACAGCAGTGGCCACAGGACTGGAAAAGGTCAGCTTCATTCCCATCCCAAAGAAAGGCAATGCCAAATAATGCTCACACTACTGCACAACTGCACACACTAGCAAAGTAATGTTCAAAATTCTCCAACCCAGGCTTCAACAGTATGTGAATCGTGAACTTGCAGATGTTCAAGCTGGATTTAGAAAGGCAGAAGAACCAAACTGCCAACATCCACAGGATCATCGAAAAAGCAAGAGAGTTCCAGAAAAACATCTACATCTGCTTTATTGACTACGCCAAAGCCCTTCACTATGTGGATGACAACAAACTGTGGAAAATATAAAGAGATGAGAATACCAGACCACCTGACCTGCCTCCTGAGAAATCGGTATACAGGTCAAGAAGTAACAGTTAGAACTAGACATAGAACAACAGACTGGTTTCAAATAGGAAAAGGAGTATGTCAAGGGTGTATATTGTCACCCTGCTTATTTAACTTACATGCAGACTACATCATGCGAAATGCTGGGCTGGATGAAGCACAAACTGGAATCAAGATTGCTGGGAGAAATATCAATAACCTCAGATATGAAGATGACACCACCCTTATGGCAGAAAGCGAAGAAGAACTAAAGAGGCTCTTGATGAAAGTGGAAGAGGAGAGTGAAAAAGTTGGCTTAAAACTCAACATTCAGAAAAGTAAGATCATGGTATCTAGTCCCATCACTACATGGCAAATAGATGGGGAAATAACAGAAATGGTGAGAGACTTTATTTTGGGGGGGCTCCAGAATCACTGCAGACGGTGACTGCAGCCAGAAATTAAAAGTCGCTTGCTCGTTGGAAGAAAAGTTATGACCAACCTAGACAGCATATTAAAAAGCAGACACATTACTTTGTCAACAAAGGTCCATCTAGTCAAAGCTGTGATGTTCCCAGTAGTCATGTATGGATGTGAGAGTTGAACTATAAAGAAAGCTGAGCACCAAAGAATTGATGCTTTTTAACTGTGGTGTTGAGAATCCCTTGGACTGCAAGGAGATCCAACCAGTCTATCCTAAAGGAAATCAGTCCTGAATATTCATTGGAAGGACTGATGCTGAAGCTGAAACTCCAATACTTTGGCCACCTGTTTCGCAGAACCGACTCATTGGAAAAGACCCTGATGCTGGGAAAGATGGAAGACAGGAGGAGAAGGGGACAACAGAGGATGAGATGGTTGGATGGCATCACCAACTCAATGGACATGAGTTTGAGTAGGCTCCAGGAGTTGGTGATGGACAGGAAAGCCTGGTATGCTGCAGTCCATGGGGACACAAAGAGTCAGACACAACTAAGCAACTGAACTGAACTGAAAGTCTCAGATTAAGGTATTAAGTAAGGGCCTTCAGGAAAAGAGAACAAGTTCTTCTGGTTTCTTCTATATTCGGTATTACCTTTGATAGTACACTATCAAAGCATTTCACAGATCACTCTTGCATTAACAGCACTAAGTCATGGGAGAAAAAAAGCATATAACACAAAAAACTTCTTTATTATTTTTGTGTATGAACAGCAGAGATGGACATAATACTGTTCTCACAGTTTTTCCAGAAAAGTTCCTTTAAAAAACATCATTTTCTTCCAAAATTAAAAAGTATGAGTTTTTTGAAAAACTGAAATTGGAGATGGGAAATACAGCAACAATACGCTGTATAACTCCATCAGTGCTGAATACTTTTCTGGCTAAGTATTTTCTGGTTTTTACTGGCTAAAAACCAGTCCGTGAAAAGACTACAGGTAGAAGTGGTTCCCAAGCTCAGATTTCCATTTCAAAATTCATACCTATGTTGTCAAACATTCCAATTCTAATGTTTCAAGAGAAGCCAGAAATCCTGTTTTTGTAAAAAAGTGATCTAATTTAAAAATGTTGGCAACTAAATTTGTATCTTAATATACTGCAAGTGAAATTTTAAAAGAGTCTATGCTATATCTTTGTATAGCTCAAGAGTTTATTACCTCTATCCTGATGCTTACTTTCCTCAGTTAAGTTTAACAAATATATGTTGACTCCTATGAAAGATTTGAAAGTATGTTTTTTATAGAGACGAGTATATACAAAAGCATGAAGAACTCTAGACTAGAGTTGTGCAAACTTATATCTGTGTGAATACTACAATTATCAGTTATGATAATGTTTTAAAAATTAGTTTATTTTTAAAATAAAAAACAACAGTTTATTTAAACTAAAACAAAAACAAAAACCGTTCATTCCATTCCACTCCCTGACACTGGCAGCCACCAATCTGTTTCTCTGTATCTATGAGCTTAATTTATTTTTATTTTAGATTCGTTAAAAGAGAGCTCTTATGGTACTTGTCTTTCTATGTCTGCCTTATTTCACTTAGCATAACACCCATGAGGTCCATTCATAGTACTGCAAATGGCAAGATTTCATTATTTTTTGTGGCTCAATAATATTCCATTGTGTAGCTACACCACAATTTCTTTACCCATTCATCCACCTATGAATACATACCTTGTTTCCATATCCTGGGTACTACAAATAAACTTGGATGTGCATATGTCTTTTTGAGTTAGTGTTTTCATTTCTTTGGAAAAATAACCAGAACTAGAATTGCTAGATGATATGGTATTTCTGTTTTAAATTTTCTGAGTAACCTCCATATTGTTTTCCACAGTGGCTGCACCAATTTCCAGTCCCACTAACAATGCACAAGGCTTCCCCTTCTCTACCTCCTGACCGACATTTGCTGTTTATGGTCTTTTGACAGAAGCCAGTCCAACAGGTATAACGTGGTATGTCATTGGTTTAGGTTTGCATTGCCCTGATGGTTAATAATGGTGAGCAGCTTTTCAGGGACATGTTGGCCATTTTCATGTCTTCTTTGGAAAAATATTTCGATTTCCTCCCATTTTATTAATCAGATTGTTTATTTTTTGCTGCTGAGTTGTGTAAGTTCTTTATATATTTTGAATATTAGTCCCTTATCAGATATATGATTTGCAAACATTTTCTCTCATTCAGTAGGTTATCTTTTCATTTTATGAGGGTTTCCTTTCCTGTGCACAAGCTTTTTAGTTTGATATAGTTTCACTTGCTTTTATTTCTGCTTTTGTTTTGGTTGTCAGATTAAAAAGATCATCACCAAGACCTATGTCAAGGCATTGGTTTATGTTTTCTTCTAGGCATTTCATGGTTTCAGGTCTTCCATTTGACTCTTTAATCCATTTTGAGTTAACTTTTGTGTATAGTGTAAGAGAGTATCCAATTTCATTCTTTTGCATGCAGCTCTCCAATTTTGGCTTTTTGATAGTTTGTTTTCATCACTAAGTCATGCCCAACTCTTTTGCAGCCCCATGGACTATAGCCCTCCAGGCTCCTCTGCCCACGGGATTTTCCAGGCAAGAACACTGGAGTGGGTTGCCATTTCCTTCTCCAGGGAATCTTCCTGACCCAGGGCTCAAACTCGAGGCTGCCGCATGACTCCTGTACTGCAGGCAGATTCTTTACCCCTGAGCCACCTGAGAAGCCCCAAAGAAAACAAACAAAAACTCCAATTTTGTTTACTTTCCTTGTACATTAATTGACTCTGTACATGTGGGATATTTCAGGGTTCTAATTCTTTTCCATTGATCTACGTGTCTGTTTTACATCAATACCTGGGTAGGGCTATTATGAAAAAGATATGAAATAACAAGTGCTGGTGAGGATGTGGAGAAAACGGAATCCAGTACTTTAAATCTGTTCTGCTACTGCCTCCTAGTCTTTGTATTTTCATGAAAATTCTGTGGTCCTTCAAATCATTGGTCCCCTATAGTAATAAATCTGGGTGCTTTTAAGATTTTTACTATGTCTCTCATAGTCAGCAGTTTGAACATACATTTCTTTGGGCTTATCCTTTTTTGGAGTTTGCTCAGCTTCCTGAGACAGATTTACGTATTTCAGTAAATTCTAGATGCTTTCAGTCATTATGTAATTACAGATAAAGCCTATTTCCAATAGCAAATAAGAAGACTAAATACTTAGGAATATATCTACTAAGAAATACATGAAGCCTATAGAAGAAAAATATCAAAACACTCATGAAAGACATAAAAATAGTCTTGGCAAAACGTAGACATTCCCTTTCCTTAGAATGATTCAACATTAAGATACAGTTCTCTTTAACTTGATTTAAAAGTTCACACAATCTTGATAAAAATACCAACAAGCTATTTTACAGAGCTAGAAATTTTAAAACTAAAGTTCATATGGAAAAATAAACATATAAGAATAATCAGGAATATAATGAGATAACATTAAAAAGGGCCACAGTCATCAAGACAGTGTGGTACTGGCACAAAGACAGAAATATAGACCAATGGAACAGAATAGAAAGCCCAGAGATAAATCCACGAACCTATGGACACCTTATCTTTGACAAAGGAGGCAAGGATATACAATGGAAAAAAGACAACCTCTTTAACAAGTGGTGCTGGGAAAACTGGTCAACCACTTGTAAAAGAATGAAACTAGAACACTTTGTGGCACAAAGACAGAAATATAGACCAATGGAACAGAATAGAAAGCCCAGAGATAAATCCACGAACCTATGGACACCTTATCTTTGACAAAGGAGGCAAGGATATACAATGGAAAAAAGACAACCTCTTTAACAAGTGGTGCTGGGAAAACTGGTCAACCACTTGTAAAAGAATGAAACTAGAACACTTTCTAACACCATACACAAAAATAAACTCAAAATGGATTAAAGATCTAAATGTAAGACCAGAAACTATAAAACTCCTAGAGGAGAACATAGGCAAAACACTCTCCGACATAAACCACAGCAAGATCCTCTATGACCCACCTCCCAGAATATTGGAAATAAAAGCAAAAATAAACAAATGGGACCTAATGAAACTTAAAAGCTTTTGCACTACAAAGGAAACTATAAGTAAGGTGAAAAGACAGCCCTCAGATTGGGAGAAAATAATAGCAAATGAAGAAACAGACAAAGGATTAATCTCAAAAATATACAAGCAACTCCTGAAGCTCAATTCCAGAAAAATAAATGACCCAATCAAAAAATGGGCCAAAGAACTAAACAGACATTTCTCCAAAGAAGACATACAGATGGCTAACAAACACACGAAAAGGTGCTCAACATCACTCATTATTAGAGAAATGCAAATCAAAACCACAATGAGGTACCATTACACGCCAGTCAGGATGGCTGCTATCCAAAAGACTACAAGCAATAAATGCTGGAGAGGGTGTGGAGAAAAGGGAACCCTCTTACACTGTTGGTGGGAATGCAAACTAGTACAGCCACTATGGAAAACAGTGTGGAGATTCCTTAAAAAACTGGAAATAGAATTGCCATATGACCCAGCAATCCCACTTTTGGGCATACACACTGAGGAAACCAGATCTGAAAGAGACACGTGCACCCCAATGTTCATCGCGGCACTGTTTATAATAGCCAGGACATGGAAGGAACCTAGATGCCCATCAGCAGATGAATGGATAAAGAAGCTGTGGTACATATACACCATGGACTATTACTCAGCTGTCAAAAAGAATTCATTTGAATCAGTCCTAATGAGATGGATGAAACTGGAGCCCATTATACAGAGTGAAGTAAGCCAGAAAGATAAAGAACATTACAGCATACTAACACATATATATGGAATTTAGAAAGATGGTAACGATAACCCTATATGCAAAACAGAAAAAGAGACACAGAAATACAGAACAGACTTTTGAACTCTGTGGGAGAATGTGAGGGTGGGATGTTTCAAAAGAACAGCATGTATACTATCTATGGTGAAACAGATCACCAGCCCAGGTGGGATGCATGAGACAAGTGCTCGGGCCTGGTGCACTGGGAAGACCCAGAGGAGTCGGGTGGAGAGGGAGGTGGGAGGGGGGATCGGGATGGGGAATAAGTGTAAATCTATGGCTGATTCATATCAGTGTATGAAAAAACCCACTGAAATGTTGTAAAGTAATTAGCCTCCAACTAATAAAAAAATTTAAAAAAAAAAAAGGGTATATAGTCATGAGAATCTTTAAGATATACCATAAAACTTCTACAATTAAAAATGTTATGTTAGCACATGCATAGACAAACCACTGGTATAGCTCAGTTGGTAAAGAATCTGCCTGCAATGCAGGAGATCTGGGTTCGATTCCTGGGTAGGGAAGATACCCTGGAAAAGGAAATAGCAACCCACTCCAGTATTCTTGCCTGGAGAATCCCACAGACAGAGGCGCCTGGTTGGCTGCAGTCCATGGGGTCACAAAGAGTGGGGCATGACTGAGCAACTAACACTTCAACACACAGAACATGAAATCAGAAATAGACCCCAATATACATGCTAATTTAATAAAGACAGAGGCATTTCAAATCTTGAAAGTAGGTACTTTCTAATCAATGATGGTAGTTAGGAAACTAAATGTTAAAAATGAACACACAGGTACTAGAAGACAGTATGGATGAATTTCTCTTTAAAAATCAGCATAAGAAAAATGTTACTAACTATAATTCAAAATACAAAGGAAATAAAATATTGATGCATTTGACTACATTAAAATAAAAATACTTGCATGCCCCCAGAAACATGTTTTATGTTTTTTGTCATAAAAACAAAGTCAAAAGAAAACTGCACAGCAGAAGAATATACCTGTAGCATATGCCCCAAGCAAAGGACTGACATGCCTAACATTGAGGAGATACAGGACCAAAGACTTGATGGGAAAATGAGGAGAGGAGGCGAAATCATTTCTAATGGCCAATGCTGGAACAAACTGAGCAATAAAAATAAATAAAAATATTATTACATAATGATTATAAGAGCAAAACTTAAGTATACATTAGTCTATACATATGTACATTAAACATTTATTAAGTAATGGTGATAAAGGATAGCTATTCCTTTCAGAATAATTGCAACTTAAAAAGATAAAAGGAAAGAAGGAAAAGAAAAGCATATACCCACTGGTGAATGTTAAATAAGCAATTTTTTTCAGAGAAAGAGTATTTGCATAGTCATAAAATATCTCCCACAAGACACTTATTAACAAAAATAGGAAAAAAAAAAAGTAACCTCATCATAGCAGAAAAACTCAGCACATAACACCTTATCCAAGTTATCAAGGTTAAAATTGTAAAAACATCAACAACATGAATCCATTGACATGATACGCAGAGAAGTCCATCACTTCTCTGATTACCACCAAAACGGCACAGTCACATTCTAACCATAAGAAAGTATCAGACCAACTGACAAAGAAGAGCACTCTACAATATGACTGTTTCGCAATTTTCAAAAATATATACGTCATGAAATACTCAGAAAAGACCGATCACAGACAGTAGACCACAAAGACCTGGCAGATCACTGCAGTGAGTTACCCTGGACTCGATCCTGGAACAGAAAAGTGACATTAAGGGGAAAACTGATGAAACTCAAATAAGGTTGGTAATTTTATTACAGTATGATACCAATGTTATTTCTGGTTTTGGTAACTGTAGTACAGTTATGCAAGTTGTTAACAGAGGAAGCTGACTGCTACCTGAGAATTACCTGTACTATTTGTGCAATTCTTCATACATCTCAAATACAGAGCAAAAGATCATTTTTAAGTTCTAAAAAAAGTACACTGATATAATGATTGAAAAACAGACCAGCGTTATCAGGAGTGGGAGAAAAGAGTGAGGGGTACAAAGGAATGTTTTTGGATGATGGAAATATTTCTATATAATGACTGCACTGCTAGTCACATAACAATACTCAGTTGACAAAACTCTTAGAATCATGCACTGGTGAAATTTTGTTACATGAAAATTATATCTCAATAGAGATGACAAGAAAGAATTTGAAATGTTTTTTAAAAAAGAAATTTAAAAAACTGTTGGGTTTCACTGCCAGTATAAGCAGAACACAGAGCAGAGCTACCAAATAGGCTGATATGCCCTTACCAGATTAACTAACTGAGTGTGCACCACATCTTCTACCAAAACTGCCGTTTCATGAAGAGGCCTCCGAGCATCACCTAAAGAAAACCTGCAAAGAAAATCAATATGCCAACATTAAGAACTGTAAAACTGAAAAATATCAATTCCAACACTCTGCTTAATAAAGTACAAATTGTTCTCTCAAATGACAGAGTAGGTATACAATTTTCTATGACAAAGAACTGCATCTTTCCTATGTAAACTGAAACTTCCAGAGAAAAAAACAGTGTCATCAATGTTACTTCTTGATTTGTGTGGGTATCTTTGAGGGCATTTACTATTTCAAAATGCAAAATTTTAACAACTAATTCATTATGTTGGTAATCAGAAAATTATGTTACCATACTCAAATAACCAACACAGTTGGCCTTTCATATCTTCACGTTCTACATCCTCAGATTAACCAACCCTGAATCAAAAATACTAAAAACAAAAAAATTCCAGAAGGTTCCAAATAGCAAAGTTTGATTTTCCCATGTATTGGCAAATACAATGATATTCACATATCATTTACACTGTATTTATAATTACTTCCATGACATCTACTTTGTACTAGGTATTATAAGTAATCTAGAGATGATTCAAAGTACACAGGAGGATATCGCAGGTTAAATGGAACTCACTATTCTTAACATAAGAGCTTCTAGAGTGGTCCAGTTGGTAAAGAATCTGCCTGCCGATGCAAGAGATGCAGGACCAATACCTGAGTCGGGAAGATCCCCTGGAGTAGGAAATGGCAACCTATCCCAGTATTCTTGCCTGCAAAATTCCATGGACAGAGGAGCCTGGGGAATTACAGTCCATGGGGTCTTTAAGAGCTGGACATGTCTGAATGGGCGTGCGCGCACGCACACACACACACACACACACACACACACACACTCTTAACCTGTTTCCCACCATTATGAAACACCTGGTCTGACGGAATGATGAAATGACCTTTTGAAGGCTGAGCGACGGGGCCAGTAAGGTGGTAATACCTTGTAGAGCAGGGGTAAGGTTTTCCAGAAAACTATACAGCCTGTGAATCAACATCCAATATATGGTGCGGTTTCTCCCACGCACAGAATTCACAGGTCTAGGAATTAAGGGATGGAAAGGGAGAGGCACCACTCACTACTTCTAAAAGACCCACTAGCAAAATTGTTGCTTCCTGTTCCCATGGTCTTATTATTTGGTAGCCTAGAAGTCTTAATTCCAGAGGGAGGAATGCTTTCACATTTATTCCATCGACACAACAATTATTCCATTGAGTGAAACTTAAGACTGCAGCTGAGTCACCCCGGGTTCCACATGCTTCTGAATCAACAGGCAAAGAAGGAGTTACTGGGTTGGCAGGGGTGAGCGATACTGACTCCCCAGTGGAAACTCGACTGGTACTCCACAGTAGAGGTAAGAAAGAGTATGTCTGGAATACAGGAGATCATTCAGGATGTCTCATAGAATTTCCATGCCCTATGATTAATGTCAATGGAAAACTACAACCCAATACTGGAAGGACTACTAATACCTCAGATCCTTCAAGAATGACGGTTTGGGTCTCTCTACCAGTTAAAGAACCACAACCAGCTGAGGTGCTTGCTAAAGGCAGGGGAATACGGAATAGAAAGTGGGAGAAGGTAGTCATTAATGCAAGATACAATCATCTAACCAGTTACATAAAGGGCATTGTAATGGTCATTTTGTTAAGAATACTGTTTGGTGTGTGTAAATACTTCTTTGTGTGGTTGTTAGGGAAATATCTTGTTTCCTTCCCACTCTTATCCCTCATCATGTAATATAAAATGCGTTGGACTTACAGTATTTATATCATAGTATTTAAGCTAGGAATATTAAGAAGAAGTATAAATGTCTCTCATGGACTTAACCTCATCTTCTAGGAAAGGGCTTAGTGCAATTTCAACTGTGTGCTGGATAACTGTATCATGTTAGGCAGAATTGTGACCCTGTTATTATCTTTATTTGGAGACTAAATATATTTTAAGGAGATATCAGTGCCAAGTTGATCTGGGTGATGGTTTTACGTTTTAGCTTAACTGGACCATTAAGTGCCCAGATATTTGGTTAACATTAGTTTGATATGTATTTGAAGTTATTTATGCATGAGGTTAACTAACCTATGAGTCAGTAAAGTGAGTAAGGCAGATAGCTTCTCCAATGTGGGTAGGCATCATCTGATCTGCTGAAGGCCTGAATACAACGAGAGAGGAGTAACGAAGAATTCAACTTCTCTGTCTGCCTTCAAGCTGAGACATTGGTCTCTGACTGCCTTTGAACACATTTTGGGACACCATCAGTTCTACTGCTTCTCAGGTTTTCATACTGTAGTTTTACCCTCCCCTCATCACATTCTGGGGCTTCCCCAGTGGCTTAGATGGTAAAGAATCTGCCTGCAATGTAGGAGACTCGGGTTCATTAGATCCCTAGGTTGGGAAGATCCCCTGGAGAAGGGAATAGCTACCCACTCCAGTATTCTTGCCTGGAGAATTTCATGGACAGAGGAGCGTGGCAGACTACAGTCCATGGGGTCGCAAAGAGTGGGACACAACTTAGTGACTAACACTTTCACACTTTCATCACATTTTATGTTTTTTATTTCACAGTATATTTTTTTACTTTGTGTATCATTAACAAATTATTGTAGTTATTACTTCTACTACTTTGGCCTTATAACCTTCATACTAGATGTATAACTGATTTACCCACCATTAAAATATTTGTGTATTCTGAATTTAACCAGTAGAATTTGTACTTTTATATATTTTACTACTACTAACTAGTATCCTTTCATTTAGTATCAATGAAGTTGCTTTCTTCTTATAGGCTAGTCTAGTGGACATGAACTCCTTCAACTTTTACTTCCCTGGAAATTCTTCATCTCTCCTTCAATTCTGAAGGATTACTTTGTTGAGCAGACTTCTTTTGGTTGTCAGGAAAACAAGAGTAAACCATAAATTTATTAATACAATTAACTACATAAAATCTGAAAACAGAAAATCTAAATGGTCATCTCAGTAAATGTGGGAAAATCACTAAGCAATTCTTTATGATAAAGATTTTAACAAATGAGGAATAAACAGAATTTTCTCAATCCGATGAAGAGAATGTACCAAAAACCAGATAGGAGATAACATACTCAGAAGCATTCAAACCTTCTGAAATTTAGACCAACATAAGGATTCCCACTATCACTACTTTTAGTCTATATAATACTAAGATTACAATTACAACACAAGGCAAGAAAAATTTTAAACTATATGAGCACTGCAAAGAAAAAACTAAACTGTTTTTATTCATATAATCTGAGTATCTACAAAGAAAACTCAAAATAATGGGGAGACAAATTATTTCAATTAATGCAAGCCAGCAAGTTTTTCGATTATAAGAGCATCTAAATAGCATCATTAACACAAAGGCAGAATGAACTCACTGAAACAAATAATGGAGTGTTGGGAGGGAGGGAGATAGGGAAATGATCCTTAAAGAGTATAAACTTCCAGTTATAAGATGAATAAGTTGTTGGAATGTAACATACAACATGTGACCCATTATTATATTACATGCTTAAAAGTTAAAAGAGAGTAAGTCTTAAATATTCTTACCACAAAAATGAAGTGGTAATTGTGTGATGTGATGGAGGTGTGAGCTAAAGCTATGGTGGTAATCATTTTGTAATAAACGAGTGTATCAATCAACACAGACTCAAACCTATATAATATATCAATCATATCTTAATAAAGCTGAGGCAAACAGCACACAAAAGTACAAAATGCAATTAAAATATATATAAACTGACTCTAAACTTTCTGTGAGAGAGTCAAGAGCCAAGAACAGTCAAGATATATATATCTATTTTATGTGGACTATTTTTAAGTCTTTATTGAGTTTATTAAAATATTGCTTGTTTTATGATTTTTGTTTTTTTGGCCATGAGGCATGTGCAATCTTAACTCCCCAACCAGGGATCAAACCAACAACCCCTCCACTGGAAAGTGAAGTCTTAACCACTGGACCACAAGGGAAGTCCCAAGACACTTTTGAAGTATAAAGTGGGAGGAGATATCCTACAAGACTTACTATAAAGCCAGAGTAATTAAAGATAGTGTGCTACTGGTAAAAGGACAAACAAAGCAATGGAAGAGAAAGAGCATAAAAAGCCCCCATCAGAGGATAAACTCCACAAAGGCAAAAATCTTCTGTTATGTTCACTGACATATTCAATATTTAATTCTTTGGACTGCCTAAACAAAGTTTCCCGTTGGTTATTTTAAGTTAATTGAAATCTCACACCAAAGTACAAAGTTATCAAAACATCTACTTCTGCTTTATTGACTATGCCAAAACTTCTGACTGTGTGGATCACAGAATACAGTGGAAAGTTCTTAAAGAGATGGGAATACCAGACCACCTTACCTGCCTCCTGAGAAATCTGTATGCAGGTCAAGAAGCAACAGTTAGAATCAGACATGGAACAACAGATTGGTTCCAAATTGGGAAAGGAGTACGTCAAGGGTGTATATTGTCTCCCTGCTTATTTAACTTATATGCAGAGTACATCATGAGAAATGCCAGGCTGGATGAAGCACAAGCTGGAATCAAGTTTGCAGGGAGAAATATCAATAACCTCAGATATGCAGATGACACCACCCTTATGGCAGAAAGCAAAGAAGAACTAAAGAGCCTCTTGATAAAAGTGAAAGAGGAGAGTGAAAAAGTTGGCTTAAAGCTCAACATTCAGAAAACTAAGATCATGGCATCCTGTTCCATCACTCATGGCAAACAGATGGGGAAACAATGAAAACAGTGACAGACTTTATTCTCTTGGGCTCCAAAATCACTGCAGATGATGACTGCAGCCATGAAATTAAAAGACGCTTGCTCCTTTCAAGAAAGCTATGCCCAACCTAGACAGCTTATTAAAAAGCAGAGACATTATTTTGCCAACAAAGGTCCGTCTAGTCAAGGCTATAGTTTTTCCAGTGGTCATGTATGGATGTGAGAGTTGGACTATAAAGAAAGCTGAGTGCCAAAGAATTGATGCTTTTGAACTGTTCTGTTGGAGAAGACTCTTGAGAGTCCCTTGGACTGCAAGGAGATCCAACCAGTCCATCCTAAAGGAGATCAGTCCTGAATATTCATTGGAAGGACTGATGCTGAAGCTGAAACTCCAATACTTTGGCCACCTGATGCGAAGGACTGACTCACTGGAAAAACCCTGATGCTGGGAAAGATTGAAGGCAGGAGGAGAAGGGGACAACAGAGGATGAGATGGCTGGATGGACTTGATGGACAGGAGTTTGGGTAAACTCCAAGAGTTGGTGATGGACAGGTAAGCCTGACATGCTGCATCATGGAGTTGCAAAGAGCCAGATATAACTGAGCAACTGAACTGAACTATCAAAAGGAAATAATTAACTCAAAGATAAAACAATGAATTCAATTCACATCTCTAGTAAAAAAAATATTTTTAAACTACTTTTTATATTATTAAAATGTACAAATAATTACCAAGTTTTATCTCATGGTTTTATAAACTTTTCTTCTAAAAACAATCATCATTAGTATAAACATGTGAAGTATCTAAAATCAGCTAAAGATATAACTAGGGATGTGACTTTGATGAATATATTATTTTAATTTTCAGGGCTGTTAGTTCTCCAGCTTTAATTTACATGTTTTCTCATATTACTTCTGCCAATTTCTTTTCCCCACATATAGAAAGCTAGATATTGTCTTAATGGTTTTTGTAAGACAGAAATGAAAGCCATTGTACCTAGCCATAGTCACCTCTTTTTGCTCTGCAGTACATATAATATTTTTCAATCACTTAAAGACAAAATCCAAGTAACTGGTATACTTACACAAATCTTTTTATTTTCTACCCCCATTAAAGACCTATCATACTGCTCACTGATGCCTCGACTGACTTGTCCTGGGACTATTCCCAAGCAAAAGGGTCTGATGCTCAATTTCTTCACATACTGCCTAGATGCCTATAACACCACCGGTATTGCTGATGCAGCTTTCACTAAAGGTCTTTCAGGAAACTTTCCTGCAAAAGTTGTCTCTCTCTTGGTCTTCTACAGTAGCTTCACTGCTCTAACACACAAGCTTCTATTTTAGTTTTCATGTAACTTTGATAACTATGGTCACAACGAGCAAGACAGTGGCTTGTCTTCTCACCCAAACAGGTCTGGTTTTTATTCAATCCCAGAATACAGTGTCTCAGTGGGCAGCTGGACTTGGACAGCAGATTTCTGCAATTCCCAGGGCATAATGAAAGTATGAAAGAAGCATGACTATCCATGAGGTGAAATTATACTTCTTATTCTGTACACTTAGACAGAGGAGGGCATATGCTGAACAAAACCATGGGACACCTTTCCAAAAAGTCTGCAGAACTTATCACTAAGCCTTTCAGTACTTTTGTTTGTCATGTGTAATCCTAACACGGTCTAAAATGGGAGATATTCTTTATATAGACATCTATTAAAGTAAAAAAAAAAAAAAAACTATTATTAGACAGTGCCGAGTAAAATAGAGTAAGGACTAGTTACAGAAACATTTCCAAAATACAGAAAACAAAGTTTTAAAAATATACACCTAATATTACTCCAGTCACTATGCGTTTCCAAAAACACAACAAAACCTTATTTCGGTAGTTTCTAACCTCAGTTTAAAAAAAAAAAATGTGTTTTTTTTAAAAAGGAAGGAAGATGCCAGATATTTCCTATCTTACTCTATGTTGAACCCCTATTTGACATCTTTGATTAGTAACTTACGCCAACACGTTTCCCAAGTATGGTGATACACTTTCAATGTCTCTGAAATTTCTAATACATTATTATTTATCATAATCTTGGGCTAACTTCCAGGTCCTATGTAAATGTATATATCTGATGATGTATCTATCTACAGACCCATTCTCCTAAACATCCACGTATTACCAACCGCTGAAAACAAATCAACTCCAAATTCTGTTTTATAAAATAATTAGACTTCAGCTTTTAGAGAAGCTAAAGAAAAACAAAGTGGAAACTACAGAGTTTTTTTATATCCTCTCATCTCTCCCCGCATCCAGTTTCCCCTATTATTCACATTTTGTATTAGTGCATCAGTACTGACTGATAAGATGTTATTAACTGGAGTCTATAGCTTACCTTAGGGGTAACTCTGCGTGAGATTCTCTATTAGTTTCAACAGACGTATAACGAAATGTATCCACTATTACACTATCATACAAATGGTTTCACTACAAAGCCACTGAGGTTGGCCTATTCATCCCTTTGTCTTCTGTAATCCAGGGCAATACCTGATCTTTTCACTGTCTCCGTAGTTTTGTCTTTTCCAAAATGTCATATAGTTGCAAACACAAGAGTGTGTGGCCCGAGATTGGCTTATTTCACGTAGCATTATGCATTTAACATTCCTTCATGTCTTCATGGCCTGAAAACTCTTGTTTTATTACTAAATAATATTTCATTTTTTGGATATAGCATCATTTGTTTATACACTTATCTACTAAAGGACATCTTAGTATCTTCCAAGTTTTAGCAATTCTGAATAAAACTGCTATAAACATTCATTCAAGTTTTGTGTCGGTATAAGTTTTCAAGGTCTTTGGGTAAATAACAAAGAGTATGTTTATTGGACCATATGATCAGAGCCTGTTTAGTTTTGTAAGAAACTGTCAAGCTGTCTTCCAAAGTGTCTGTACCATTTTGCATTCCCATCAGCAATGAATAAGAGTTCTTATTGCTCCAGATCCTCTCTGGTATTTGGTGTTTTGGATTTTTGTCATGCTAATAGCTATCTAGTGGTGTTTCATTACTGTTTTAAGTTGTAATTAATTTATTAATGATGTACGATGTGGAGCATTAACACCAAATTCTTTTAACAGCTGTAACTGTAAGAAAAACAAACTTTTTCAGCAAGCATATACAATGTGTATATTTATCTCTTTTTAAGTCATATAAATATACATGTAATATTAGTACAATGACACAGCATAAAACAAACACAGAAGAGAAATTTCAAAGAGGTAAAAGTGGATCAAACACTATTTTTTAAGTTAAGTATCATTTTATTTGGGCTTCTGTTGTGGCTCAGTGGTAAAGAATCTGCCTGCCAATGCAGGAGACGCAAGAGACATAGGTTCTATTCCTGAGTCAGGAAGATCCCCTGGAGAAGAAAATGGCAATGCACTCCAGTATTCTTGCCTGGCAAATCCCACCTGCAGAGGAGCCCGGCAGACTACAGTCCATGGGGTTGCAAAAGAGTCAGTAACAGCTTAGCAACTAAACAACAACAATTATTTTATTTATTGAAATGAGAAAATTTTTTTTGCTCTGATTGAAAACAGATATAAATAGAGAATGAACTTATGGTTGCTGATACAAAGTATAAGGGTAAGAGACAGTTAGGAAGAACAGGATAGACAGAACACACTGCTATATTTAAAATGGATAACCAACACGGACCTACTGCATAGCACAGAGACCCTGCCTCAGTGTTATGTGGCAGCCTGGATGGGAGCGGAGTTTGGGGGAGACTGGATCCATGTATATGTATGGTTGAGTCCCTTTGCTGTTCACTTGAAACTACCACGACACTGTTAATCGGCTATACCTCAATACAAAATGAAAAGTTAAAAAAATATATATATATATATACATATATATATATATATAAATTATTAGCTTTACCAACACTTCCAGTTTGCCTGAGACAGGGATTTTGCAAATTATTTTCTACCAAATAAATCAGCTTAATTAATACTAAAAGCCAGAAAATTTTATTTTTTAAGGCAATGAATGAATAATACATAAAGTCTGTATACTATTTACTTTCAAACAATTATCCTATTATTTTAGTTCTAGAGTCCCAAAAAAAGCAAGTGGGGAATTTACCCCTTCATTTGGAGATTAAGTTTTTCCATGTTGTGGAGTTGAAGACTAAGTTCATGGTAGTCAGTGGGGGAGGAGTAGAGACCCAGGTGAATGTCACTGTAGTCACTGCCTCCACTCAAAGAAGAAACAGCACCCAGCTGAATGAGGGGCCAGAGATGTGAGCCGAGAAAAAACAGATACAATTCATATGGCCAGTACCCAATTAGGAAGATTACAATAATGTAGCTGAAAGTCCCACTACATCCTGGTCATCAGCTACAAAGACGAGGCAATCAGTTATGATGAAAAGAAATCAGACTGAAAGTTAGATGACCTGGTTCTGGTTCCTACTCTGTGGCTAAGAAGTACTATAACCTCAGGCAAGTAACATTTCTGGGGACCTCGGTTCCTCAACAATGAAAGGAGGGGACTGGATTCAATGATTTTTAAGATGCGTTTTCAGATATTTACCTTGGACTATGAAAGCAGCTATACTCCTTAAATCCCCTGAACTTCTATTTTCAAGAATTGCAAGAAAATTGTATTTTAAGAAAATCACTTTTATAACGCTTGTAAGAAAATTAAATCTTACTAAACTGAGTAAACTGGGCAACAATCATGAAATTAAGAAAAAAGAAAAAAAATGTAATGGGTAACAGAATGAAATAAATAAAAACAATTGGAGGAAGAGCAATAAAACTACAATTTATTCCTGTCCTATAAGTGGAAATAATTTCCAAGAAGCATTCCACTGCCCCCTTAAAAGAGAATAAAAACAAAACAAAGGAATGCCTATACTGGGGGAAAGTATCACAGAGTTTTATATTATTCTTTTGTAGTATATTTGACAGGGTCAGCTTTTGAGTCTAAAATACTTGTTTTCAAATTTTCAAGCCCTGATTAAGAACAGGATTGAGTAAGTTCTAATCAAAGAGATTCTTCGATTAAAGAGATCCTTTTCCAATTTGTATGTCTGTCAAGGCATTACACTGGACACTCTAGCTTACAATTTTGTCAATTATACTTCAGTAAAGCTGGGGATTGGGAGGAGAGTCTGAAAAAGAAGCCAAGGAGGTGAGTTTAGTGACAATCTGTGACAGAGAGCCTGCTAGAGCAGTCCAGAAGAACAGCAGGCCCACAGGCAGATCTGCTCATTCAGACCCAGGAACCAAACTTAAAAGGACAAAGAGACATTTCTTCACTGCCTTGTGTGCGTCTTTTTGGATGCTGAGTTGCTTTCAGTACTTACCACTGGCTACAAACTCTAATGTGGTTAAATTATTCTGGATACTGTGGTTAAGTAATTGCTGTGGTCTTGGGAGCTAGCTGCCTTTTTTTTTTTTTTAATTGCTTCTGGTTTTCTGAACGTTTTCTACCTCAGGTAATCGACATTACTTTGGAATGGACCACTGTGACTACTGCTTGGTATTAGAAGGCCCTGGGTGACTTTCTGTCCCCAAAAGAAAGTTTCCTTTTTCTCGTCAAACCACTTATTTGATTATACTTTTATAGGCTAGGTATTACTATAATACCCAGGAATTTCTCCTAACTGGAATTAGAGTGAATAGCAGGCTAGAGCCCGAGCATACACTCCAGTCAGCTAACCTGGCACTAGACAGCACATGCAAACACAGACATCATACTGTTCATGTCATTCTTACCCAATATTTGTTGAGACTGATTTACCCTCTGTCCAAACGGGGGAAAAAAAAGTACAGAAGTTTGCCCATGAGCAGTCATTTAAGGCAATCAGACAGTCATAAACACATGCAAATTCTCCTTACTCTTCCATTTTTAATACCACTAACCTTTATAACTCTATGATTTTATCTACCTGGTTTCCAACAGAAGAAATGAATTCAATTAGCAATGGCTCGGAGAAAGCCAAAGTGACAAGTAAATTAAAATAATCAAACAACTAAGACAGCAGTTTTTCTAGATATGATCTTTTATTTTCATTGCTTGCTTGATTTTCAGTATCCATGCTCTTGTCCTTTACTTTAGTAAATATTCACATGTAACTAAAATGAACTTTGAGAATTATTTTTAGGATTTTATAACCTTCCATGAAGTAAGTATAAATATCTTAAGATAAATGGGCTTCTCTTTTAGCTCAGTGGTAAAGAGCTAATGTAGGAGACATGGGTTTGATCTCTAGGTTGAGAAGATCCCCTGGAGAGGGAAATGGCAACCCACTCCAGTATTCTTGCCTGGGAAATTCCATGGACAGAGGAGCCTGGTGGGCTACAGTCCCAGACATTGCGAAGGGTCAGACACAACTTAGCAACTAAACAACAACCTCTTAAGAAATAATAAAAGCAAAGATTATGAAATTATTGTTATGATGTGAAATTTACAATACTGATGGGGAAAAAGATACACAAATACATACATTTGTTTAAAGTAAGATAAAAGATAATACAGGCTAAAACTTTGAAAAACATTTAAATAACCTACAAGTATTCATTACTGTAGGTATTAATACCCAATCAACAAGTCCTTACTGAGTGCCTTGAATGCGACAGGCACTGTTCTACTTGCTTAGGATACATCGATAAACAAAACAGGTTAAAAAAAATGAGTAGAGTTTGCATTCCAATGAGGAAAGGATACAACTAACAATACACATGATAAATGACTAAGCAAATGGCTTACATGATAAAAGATGACAAAGGAAAAAAGAAAGCATAGAGCAGAATGAGGAAATGGGACATGTGGGACACCAGAAGGGAGACAGTAAACATCAAAATGGACATTTATCAGTTTTTGACATGTGAAAGAAATGGCTTTTAAGAAATAGGAAAGAGAAAAAAATCAGAAAACTAGGTAAAAACCACTCACTCACCTAGGAAAGCTCCTCTAGAGTTATCAGAGCATGAGACAGAATTATGCCTCTGAGGAAGTTTATGAAAATGGCCTCATATCTATATGAATTTCTTCTAACAATTCACAGAACAATTTCTCTCACACATCCTGCATTCCGAAGAAGCAAATAGCCCTGTATTTAAACTCTAATGCACAACAGCATAAAGCGACAGATTATAAGCACTTCTTATTTGAGGACAAAAAAGAGAATGGATGAGAATTATACCAATCTCTGCATGTTAGGTCAGGGAAGGACCTAAAAGATTGAGTCCATCTTTTTTAAAGAGAGGGAACATAAAGGTCAGAGAGGTTAAATAACCATCTCAGGGTCACAAATCCACTTACAGGTTATTTCGTCCAAAATTCTTTTTCTGCAATACCATGTTAAATGTATAAAAACTGTAACAAATTAGACAACTTAACCTTCAATTCTCATTTACCAAAGATTATGATTAACAAAAATAATATAAAGGAAATTTAGTTCAATTACTTTATAAAACTAATTTTTTGAAGCTGTTAGAGAGAGACGTAATCACTTCAAGCAAGCTATTTTTAGTCCCTTAGGCTCTTGAAACATTAAATCACACAAGGATTTAACTATCTTATTATTGCCGAAATTTAACAGTAAAAATTAACTTTCTATAAGATTGGATATAGACACAGCATAATAACAAATTTCACCCAAATTTTCAAGCATATTTCATGGACTGGGTATCAGAGACTCAAGAAAGTTAGAGATTTTGCCTATGGCATTAGCCATAGTAAACTTGAGAATTACATGCTCTAAGATGGTCACTTAAAGATAAGAGAATTTTGCACTATACAGATATTAAAATAACTAGCAAAATGTGGCATACTATTTCCAGCATCTACCAAATTGATGTTGCCCAGAAAAATAGTAATCTGTAGTTAAATAAATTTAGGAAATAACTTGTATTTTAGTCTCCTCTAGATTTGCAATGCATGTTCCTATTTTAGACACTCTGAAGAGTTCTGGAGGAAAGAAACTTTTGGTTTTTAATGTATTTACCATGTATGTAATCATTTTTCTAAGCCCATTTAGTAATAAAGCATTGAAAATCAATTTAGGCAACACTGACATAAGCAGAAAGAGTCTAATATGACTTAAGAACTTTAGTGATGGGATCCAAATATGCTGCAGGCTAAGGTGCTAGAACTTCAAGGCTGCTCAGTTTTAAACAAGGAAGTGATGGTGCTCATAGTAACAAGTAGTTGGTTTGCTTGATTTAATCCCTTATTCGATAGATGCTCATTGCGGTTCTCTACGTTAAGCACTGTGTGGTTCACAACTGTGGTGCTGGAGAAGGCTCCTGAGAGTCCCTTGGGCTGCAAGGATTTCAAACCAGTCAATCCTAAAGGAAATCAACCCTGAATATTCATTGGAAGGATTGTTGCTGAAGCTCCAACACTTTGGTCACCTAAGGCGAAGAGCCGACTGATTAGAAGACACTGATGCTGGGAGAGATCCAGCAAAAGGAGAACAGGCCAGCAGAGGATGAGGCGGTTAGACAGAATCACCAACTCCGTGGACGACAGAGGAGCCCGGTGTGCTACAGTCCATGAGGTCACAAAGATTAGGACATGGCTTAGCAACTGAACAACAACAACGTCAGGCACTGAGATTTACACCAGCTGAGAATTTTTAAAGTTACCACAAGGTAAGGATTTCTCTGTAGCTATGGTAAGGAGCCACCAGAATCAGATTAAAACTCATCAGATCACCTAACAGTGGCAGGTCCTCACTTCTGAAAGTCAATTAGGAATAGACTCAACTTGCCTCTAATGTGCCAACCAACGCATATCAGTCTCATCTGAGCAACCTCTTCTACAGATGACGTCAGCCTCCAGAACAACACTGATCCCTGAACTCCGCGAGTCCCCAAAACTCTATCTAAGGTCAGCCATCTTCCCTGCTGCAAGACTGTGCTGGACCAGCATATATACCTCTCCTCTGTGGTCATAAAAATAAATCTAGTTTTCTCTATTTCAGATACGGAATTTGAACAATGGTCTCATAACACTACCACACAGTGTTGAGAAAGACTGCTTTCATGACCACGTAAGCCTAACCCCTTATGCTCTCTTTTCTCCCACTTTTTATTTGGAAAGATTTCAAGTCAACAGCAAAATTGAAATGAACACCTAATGGACACCTAAAAATCCTTCAGCTAGTATTATCACTGTTAACACGTTAGCACATGGTTATACAAATGCACACAAAGGCACATTATACACTATACACATATGTACTTGAATCTATTTTTCTTTGAACAGTAAACATCTCCCGAGTGCTTTACCTGTGTCTGACATGAATTATGCCATTTAAACCTCTTAAAGATGAAACAACCCCGTATCATTATGCTGGTCCCTCCCCATCTTGGAGGGACATTTCATACAGTAAGTGAGGCTCTATTTGCTCACGTCCATACACTGGGCTTAGTTTTGCAATCAAGAACTAGATAAAATATCCAATCTATCTTTTACATAACAGGCTTTTCAAAAATATGACAAAAGTTTACTTAAAAATTTTTTCAGGTAAGTAGAATTTTTTTAAATAGTTTAATTGAGATATTATTTTTATATCATAAAATTCACATACAAAGTGTACGATTCAATGATTTTTAGTAAATCTGGAGTGTTGTACTACCATCACCATAATTCAGTCTTAGAACATTTCCATCATTCCAAAAAGATGCCTCCTGCCCGATTACAGTTAATCCCCACTCCCATCCCTGGCCCCAGGCAATCACTAATCTACCCAAAGAAACCTCGCACCCCCTCTACTGTTGTTCAAGGTTAAGGATTCCCTATTTCTTATCATTTAGGTCTCTACTTAAGGGGCATATCCTTGGAAAGACTTTTCCCAATTACCAGCACTTCCAATCCTCACTTGAGTCAGAGCAATTAGGCATTTATGCGACTAATACACAGAGGTCTGTCCAAGATGATTTCATTTGACTGAAAAGGTTCCAAAATTTTAAAATAAACAAAAGGAATGAAAACCTCTAAGTTAAGTGTTTAACAAGTCATAAGCCAAATATTAGGTCCTGAACTCTAAGAGAGATCCTTGAGACAAAAGATTCACTAAAGAACGCCTTGTGAGCCAGCAAGAGTTGAACCAACTATCAAGCTGCCTTTGTCTGGACTGTAATTCTCCATCTTATCCATAAGAACATCTTCTTGAAATTTTGTACTCTACTGCCATGGCATTACTCTACCAGGAAGGGAAATTATTTTTACTCCAGTATGAATTGTTAATTCATGTAGGTTCCCACTCATTAGAGATCCCAGAATTTTTATTGAGATTGATGTCAAATTCACAAGGGTGTAATGACTAGAAATCTCCCTTCCCCCTTCATATTTTTAAATGAAGCAAACTTGTGCCAAAATTATAACTTAATTACACTTCCTTAAATAGCATTCTAGAAAAACCACCTGGTAATAATTAATACCACTGTTGTAAATAATCTCACTCCTAAAGTACTTTTATTTCCAGGATTTAATTTATTGCCCCAAACAATAGCTTCAGTCTCATATACTATAATATTGACTAAATAAATCTGTAAATTAAAAAATACGGAAAACAGTACAAAATTGTTATATTACCAATTAAGCAACTCAGAAATTAATTGTGCAAATATTCATGACTGCCAACAGGAAAATACATAATATATTCCAGTTGCAGTGCATAATACATTCCATTTGCTCCCTCACAAAGGGCTTCAGTTTCAATCAGGAAGTGTACAAGACAATTGTCTTTCTTGAATATGTAAACTGGCCAATGATCAATCACTTTTGTTCTGACAAAATTAAGAAAAAGTTTATCTCTACTTTTCACAATTTTCATCAAATCAAAATGAAACTTAGTATGCCTGGAAGAAACAAATTTTAAGTCTATTTTCAAGAATATGGATGAAAAAGTGATAGAGAAAAATGTTAGGACAATTATATATAACAATTCTAGTGAGAATAAATATATAGGATATAATAAATGATCTTCTGGCTTCACTTTAAAATTTTAGCATGTATAAATAAGACCCTCTTATAGATATTTACACACATTATCAGTGAAAGTTGTTATTCTTTAAATAAATAACATTATGAAAATCTCAGTCCATATTTCTAGTAGCTTACAACAAATAATGTGCAGTCTTCTAAATGTGTTAAAAATATTAATGAAAACGTACATCATGTACCAACTACCAGCCAATATATTATTAAGTATCTTCACAAGGAGTAGTTCCATAGAAGCAAATAAAAATAGTAAGGCTTCTCGGATGGCTCAGAAGGTAAAGAATCTGCGTGCAATGCAGGAGACCTGGGCTCAGTCCCTGGGTTGGAAAGATCCCCTGGAGGAGGTTATGGCAATCCACTCCAGTACTCTTGTCTGGAGAATTCTATGGACAGAGGTGCCCAGCAGGTTACAGTCATGGGGTTGCAAAAAGTCAGACACAACTGAGCGACTAACATACACACATACAATAACAATATCAATAAAATACAACTTAACACCTAGGGTTAGAACCATCATAGAATCCTACAACTTTCCAATTTCTTTGCTTTGTATATAAAAACATTTGAAATCTGACTTTGCCTTTTGTTCTGGCCTTACTTCCAGCCATGCATTCTTTGTTCCCATGTGACATATCAAAAATGTCTGAAGAGAGCTGACCATACAATGAGCTTCACATCTTTTGGCCTTGTAAATGATGTTTTCTCTGGCCTCTGATTCTTCTTTCATTAAAATAATTATTCCACAATGTAGTTCAAGGGGTACCATCCTTGGAAAGTTCTCCCTAATCCCCATGTAATTTAGATGCTCCTCTGTGGTATACTGCATTGATAGCCCTATCTTTACCACACACTATATCCATTACCATTGCTAAGAAACTTCAAGTACTTTTATACTATAACTCTGAGCTCAATCACGTTGTATGCTTTGGCCGATAGGATGTTAGCCACCAGAGGTTAAGAAGCATTAAACGTTTCAAGTTGTGCTCTTGCTCTCAGCCAGCGCCATGAACATGTGCCCAGGCCAGTTAGCATGCTGGCAGACTAGAGACACGGGAGCAGAGCTGAGTCAGTCCAGGTCTCCCAGCAGAGGCACCTGAGATCAGTCAGATGGCAGGACGCAGTCAAGACTGGGGGAGCTGCATAATCTACGGTCCCAGACATGTAAACATGTGTGCTGAGGTTTTACTACTGACGTTCTATGGATTTTTGTCACGCAGCACTACTGTGGCAGTAAATAACAGGTCCACCCTCCTAAATGTTGCCACAGCACTTATTATAACACATATTACATCACACGTTCATAGTGACTCACTTACCTTTCTCCTCTAGACTTTAGAGGAGAGTAAGTCTTATTTAAATCTGTATTCTCAGTATCTAACAAAATGCCGGATGCATGTGGACATGAAATACTTGTTTGGAAAAATATGGGGGGGAAAGGCAGAGTAAAAGGAGGGAAGGAAACAGGAGGGAAGAGAGGGTAAGAAGGAGAAAGAAATAATCTAAAGGACTATTGTGTTGAAGAGGAAAAGTTTCTTATGGAAAAGCATAGAGGTGATGAAGAAGGACACCTCTTGAGATGGGGTTTACCTCCCATCTGATTACACTGGAATCTCAGGTTCCCAAGAATCTTTTTTTCTATTCTCCACACTAAACACTGGTCAGTTCAGTTGAGTTCAGTCGCTCAGTCATGCCCGCCTCTTTGTGTCCCCATGGACTGCAGCACGCCAGGCTTCCCTGTCCATCACCAACTCCCGAAGATTACTCAAACTCATGTCCATAGCATTGGTGATGCCATTCAACCATCTCATCCTCTGTTGTCCCCTTCTCCTCCTGCCTTCAATCATTCCCAGCATCAGGGTCTTTTCAAATGAGTCAGTTCTTCACATCAGGTGGCCAAAGTATTGGAGTTTCAGCTTGAGCATTAGTCCTTCCAATGAATATTCAGGAATGATCTCCTTTAGGATGGACCGGTTGGATCTCCTTGCTGTCCAAGGGACTCTCAAGAGTCTTCTCTAACACCACAGTTCAAAAGCATCAATTCTTTGGCACTCAGCTTTCTTTATAGTCCAATTCTCACATCCATCCATGACCACTGGGAAAAAACAAAGCTTTGACTGAAAGACCTTTGTTGGCAAAGTAACAGCTCTGGTTTTTGATATGTTGTCTAGGTTGGTCATAACTTTTCTTCCAAGGAGCAAGCATCTTTTAATTTCACGGCTGTAGTCACCATCTGCAGTGATTTTGTAGCCCAAGAGAATAAAGTCTGTCTCTGTTTCCATTGTTTCCCCATCTATTGCCACGAAGTGATAGGACCAGATGCCATAATCTCAGTTTTCTGAATGTTGAGTTTTAAGCCAACTTTTTCACTCTTCTCTTTCACTTTCATCAAGAGGCTCTTTAGTTCTTCTTCACTGGTAGAGCAGACCAAAACTGGAAGGCACATAGGTAGCTGCCTCCTAGATGACAAGAAATAACTACAATTCATATGACTTGTGAATATGGTGTTGGCAGGAAAGAGCCAATAACTGTAGTATTCTGGCCAACAGCATGGGGTAGTTTTACATATGTAGTAGAAGATACCAGGACAGAGAATCAAAGGGTGTATGTTTGAAATCTTAATGTTTTCACATGTAGATATAGTAGGCAGAACTGCAAAGATGCCAAAGGAAAAGGGCCCCCATTTTTCATTTTCTCTGTAAACCCACATACTACTTCTTCCACACCTTGTCTCTACCTGGAAGGCTTGACTGTACTCCCTCAATGTGCCACCACTTTTTATCACCTGCTTAATACTGCTGTATCTTTTAAGGTCTTGAGCAAATGTTTCCCCTTATTTGAAATTATCTCTAACACCTATCCAAAGAACAACCAATTATACTCTTTGTATCTATACATGCATATTTATAGCATAAGAACATTATATTAGTGGTAATGGCAAGATAATGGAGACTTGATCTTTCTCATCATTATGAAATGAAAGAGCATATACTGGAAACTCAATAATGTTTACTGAATAAAATAGCACAAAGAAAAAACATTCAAAATTGCATTATAGTTGGTATGCTTTGGGAAATAGGTAAAAATTATTCAAGAAAGTGTTAGATAATATAATTTTCTCACAGCAGCAGATATAAAAAAGAAAAAAAAATCAATGCATCTAAAAGGACATAAGATTTATAGCTACCATAATAATAGCAATGAGGAAAAGAACAGTGAAAGATATTTATAATACACACTGAGGATTTACTATTTGTTAGACACTATTAAGGGCTTTCCTGGTGGCTCAGTGGTCAAGAATCCACCTGCAATGCAGGAGACTAGGGTTAGATCCCCGGGTTGAGAGGATGCCCTGGAGAAGGAAATGGCAACCTACTCCAGTAGTCTTGTTTCGGGCTTCTCTGGTGGCTCAGTGGTAAAGAATTCGCCTGCAATGTGGAAGGCCTGGGTTCGATCCCTGGGTTGGGAAGATCCCCTGGAGAAGGGAAGGGCTACCCACTCCAATATTCTTGCATGTAGAATTCCATGGACAGAGGAGTCTGGCAGGCTATAGTCCATGGGGTCACAAAGAGTCAAGACGCAACTGAGCGACTTTCACTTCAGACACTACTGACCTGACTTAATGTCAAAATCGCCCATGGGGTAGGTACTATTATTTCCATTTCTATGCTTGAAGAATTTAACTAGGTTATCCAAGGTCATACATTTGATATATGGCAGAAATAAGATTCCAATTCTTACCAGTCTAACTGCAAACTTTAAAAAATCAACCCACGCACCGTAACACTGTCTTTCACAGGAACTGAAGGGACCTCATATGTCATCTATTTAAGACTTCTATAGCAATAAAAATAAAATAAATAATTTTAGATGATGTAAGCATATATCCAATTAGGGTGCTTGCAGTAGGTTGCTAGATGACATGTAGATAAATTATGAATGACTTTTGTGACGATTAAGTGTGGAACATGCAGAAAAATAAACAAATACATGGCTATAACAATAGTCAGTTTACTGGATTAAGAGAAAAATGGAAAACTGGAACATCAAGTGCTTTTTATATCAAGATCCAGAAAAAGAAATCTACAGGAAGATTAAAAACAAACATACAAACTTCCAAGTCAAATGCAAACTAATGGCTTTCTCTCTATCCAAATTGTTTACATCTTGTTTACATGAAATTCATCTTTTACATCTCAAGATATTACTGTAAATATTGTGACTGCATAACTAAGAAAATCTATGGCCACCTTTATGCATAAATCACGAACACCTCAATCACTAGAGTTCTGGAAAAAAGTTCAGAAGTCATCATACCAATTAACACAACATTTTCCCAAGGCTAAAACCTGATGAAAATTATGATTTAACGCAGAAATACTAAAACAGCAAGAGTAAGGTTAATTTCATCATACTAGATTCGTCATAACAAAATTACACAGAGAGTAAAAGTGATATTTAGAACAGAATGATTAATTAGGTATATAATTATTATTATACTCAGTGAAATTTTCCTTGCAGCTTAAAGATATTCAGTTCAGATGCTCAGTCGTGTCCGACTCTTTGCGACCTCATTGACCACAGCACACCAGGCTTCCCTGTCAGTCACCAACTCCCAGAGCTTACTCAAACTCATGTCCACAGAGTCGGTGATGCCATCCAACCATCTCATTCTCTGTCGTCCCCTTCTCCTGCCTTTAGTCTTTCCCAACATCAGGGTCTTTTCCAATGAGTCAGTTCTTCATATCAGGTGGCCAAAGTATTGGGACTTTCAGCTTCAGCATTGGTCCTTCCAAAGAATATTCAGGACTGATTTCCTTTAGGATGGACCAGCTGGATCTCCTTGCAGTCCATGAGACTCTCAAGAGTCTTCTCCAACACCACAGTTCAAAAGCATCAATTCTTTGGTGCTCAGTTTTCTTTATAGTCCAACTCTCACATCCATACATGACTACTGGAAAAACCATAGCTTTGACTAGACAGACCTTTGTTGGCAAAGTAATGTCTCTGCTTTTTGATATGCTGTCTAGGTTGGTCATAGTTTTTCTTCCAAGAAGCAAGTGTCTTTTAATTTCATGGCTGCAGTCACCATCTGCAGTGATTTTGGAGCCCAAGAGAATAAAGTCTGTCACTGTTTCCATTGTTTCCCCATCTATTTGCCATGTAGTGACTGGACCGGTGGCCATGATCTTAGTTTTCTGAATGTTGAGTTTTAAACCAACTTTTTCACTCTCCTGTTTCACTTTCATCAAGAGGCTCTTCAGTTCTTCTTCGCTTTCTGCCATAAGGGTTGTGTCATCTGCATATCTGAGGTTATTGATATTTCTCCCAGCAATCTTGATTCCAGCTTGTGCTTCATCCAACCCGGCATTTCACACAATGTACTCTGCATGTAAGTTATTACCAGCAGGGTAATATACAGCCTCGACGCACTCCTTTCCCGATTTGGAACCAGTCTGTTATACCACTCACGTGACAAACACAGAGAATTTGACAAACAGAATAATATCCCCAAAAACCTCAAACCATAAGAACTTGGCTTCCCCAAATAACTCCAGGTTCCCACAGAAGAATCTGAGCTTCTTTTGTCATACACAAATGTCATATCTCAAACCCTTGGCAAATCTCTGCTTAGCCTTTACAGACAGAATCCTTAGGCAACTCTGAGAGGGAAAAAGGGAAAGTGTTATGCTCGAGGGGCTCCCTGCTCGAGCGATACAGAATCCACCTGTAATGCAGAAGACACAGGAGACTCAGCTTTATCCCTGGGTCAAGAAGATCCCCTGGAGTAGGAAATGGCAACCCATTCCAATATTCTTGCCTGGAGAATCCCACAGATGGAGGAACATGGTGAGCTACAGTCCATAAAGTCGCACAGAGGTCAGACAAGACTGAGTGACTGAGCACACAGGTGATGCCCTATGCCCTGGAGCCCAGAGGTTCCCAAGATTGAAACAAGTGTAACATCTGTCTCCCTCAGTAGCAGCAAGGAATCAGAATATTAGATGACATAATCTGAGTTCTCTCAGCTTCAGGAAGCGCCCCTCCACATTCAAAGGATAAAAGCTAAGAAATTATGGTTAGGTGATTGACAAAATACATTTCACAGGTGGGTGACTCAAAATAATACTAAACATTTCAAATTAAATTCTTCATACTGTACTATTCAATTATTCATTAAATTCAGGGAGCTTGTTTCTACTTAGGGGTCTATTCTTAAAACCCTAAGTAGAAAAAGTTAAATGAAAAAGAGAGATTTCATTTTTGAAAAATGAAAGAGTGCCAAAGTACGAAAACACTATTTTCTGTATATATAAAACTTTAAAAGGAAAATGCCAAATTTATCTGTTTACTCTTACTACATTTTCATATAGGTATATTCACTATATTTCACATCTTTATTATGCTATTAAAATGCAATAGCCTACAACAATCTGTTCCAGATTGGGGTGAAAGATGGGAATTGGCGAGGAAATAGGAAACGAACAAGGTTGTCTGTAGCACTTTTAGTAAATGTTACAGAAATAACACATAACAGAAAAAACCATGGTTCAATTTAGTATAACTACCTCAATTTTCTTAAACTGACATACACTTTACAGTTAAAGGTCTTACACATTTTCTCTCTAAAACACTTAATTTAAGAACAATTTGGCAGCACTTCTGGAGTAAAAATAATATTTATATTTATAAAAATATGTATGTATTTAAATGTATAAAATACTGATATTTAAAATGGCTCTTTTTAATCTATTTGCTAAGAAAACAAAACAAGAAATTTTGAAAGGGCACTAAAAAAACCATCATTAATTTTATTCTGGCAACTAAACTTCCTCCCAATGTCCTATGGCTAAATCACCACACAGATAATTAAAACAGCAAAGATAGAGGAGACGGTTGCTTTTATCCTCATAAAAGAGTTTTGTTTTTAATTTTTGTTAAAAAAGAAACAATATGGGTGTAATGTTGGAGAAAAGTCCCATCAGAAGAAGGTATTTTTCAAATTTAGACGAGGAGGAGCACTTCATGTGTACCTTCTAAGTTTAAATCACATTGAATACTAAACTCCCAGATCCGGTCAATAGAATAATAATCATGAGAACCTCATTAAATTCTTTCATTTTGGATTGCATACTGAAGATGAAAGGGGGAAATTTAAGAGTCTATACGTGCTCTTCTTTCAGCTGTATCATTAATATGTTGGAAGACCTGGGGTAAATTTATTTATATCAGCTAAATATTCTAGGTATGCTACTCAGTTGTTCAACACACATACACACAGATACATCTTCATTTACAGATAAATTTAATTGCTTAACAATAGTCAATGAACTATAATCATTCTCCTACTAAAAGCAGAGAAATAAATGTGAATAACACCAAGTCCTTACGAACTCTAAAAATATATATAGCAACTGGCATATGAATATAAAAATTATACAACTGCCCCTTTTAGTCAAACATAAAATTACATTATCTACTTCTTCTTTCATATGTGAAGTAGACTAATAAACTATTGAGAATAAAGTATTGGTAAATAAAGGACCAGTGAACACTTTCTATATAAGGCCAGACTGTAAATATTTTCACCTTTGTGAGCCATGAGGTCCCTGCTGCAATTACACAACTGCCATTGAAGCACCAAAGCAGCCTCTGACAATCCATGGATGAAGGAAGGAGCACGGCTGTACTCCACTCAAACTGAACGGTCGTTAAAATCTGCATCTCACATAATTGTTAACATGTCACAAGATACTATTATTCTTCAGACTTTTTCCCAACAGTTTAAAAATGTAAACAGCATTCTTAGGTATACATGATATACAAAAACGAGCAGCTGCCAGCATGCGGCCCTCAGGCTTAGTCTGCCAACTCTTGTATAATCAAGCGCCAACACCAGATATTAATAATACATGATTTTAGAGTGACTCCAGTAGGTACTGACTATATTTGTTACTGCTGTTGAGAGAGGAGAAAGGAACACAATTGAACAATCAAGAAATACTCCTTTGAGTAAGAAGAACTTGAGCTAGGACTTGAGCTGATCTAAGGATGGTGAGAATTCATTTACTGCAGCTCCAATCTAGTTTACATGTACAAGAAAGCTGTTTGACTCTCTGGGGAAAAAAAATCACTGTTTACTCAAAACATGCAGAAAACAACAAGCAATTAAGCACAATACTATTCAAGCTATATTTAGAGCTTACCAATTTTTTAAATATTGTACATTCACATTTTAAATGACAAAAAAACAAATAGTCAGGGGTTATCAAAAAAGATATGTGGATTGGGAATACATGTAAATACATGGCTGATTCATATCAATGTATGACAAAACCCACTGGAAAAAAAAATAAAAATTAAAAAAAAAAAGTTATTTATAAGAGAAAAAAAAAAAAAGATATGTGGAAAAAAAGAAAATTAAAAAAATTATAAAGATACGTGTAGGTCCTCAATCCCAGCACCTCAGGATATGATCTTTCTTGGAAATAGGGTTTTTACAGAGGTAAGGAAGTTAAAATAAGTTTACTAGGTAGGCCCTAGTTCAGCATCCTTATAAAAGGGAGAAATCTGGACAGAGACAGATTCACGGAGGGAAGACCATGTGAAGACACAGGGAAAAGATAGCACTGTGACAGGATTACTATGTCTACATCCTAAGGCATGTCAAGGACTGCCGGCAAACAACAGCATCTACAAGGGACAAGGAAAGATCCTCCCTGAGAACCTCCAGAGAGACAGTATGGTCTCTTCGACACCTTAATTTTGGAGTTTTAGCCTCCAGAACTGTGGAACAATGAGTTTCTGTGCTTTTCAGCCATCCAGTTTCTGATACTTGTTATAGAAGCTCTACAAAACCAAAATACAAACATAACAGAGCATTAAGGACATTTTTCATTTTTTAAGACTATCATTACAGTATTCAAAACACATCATCACTTAATGAACAAATAAAATATTAAGTCTGAAATAAAATAAATGCTGCATTAAAACTGTCATGTTAAAACTAAATCGACTTTCTACTATATAGCACGTGGAACTCTGCTCAATGTTATGGTACAGCCTCAACAGGAAGGGGGTTTGGGGGAGAATGGATATATGTACATGTATGGCTGAGCCCCTGCACTGTTCACTTGAAACTATCACAACACTGTTAGTCAGCTACACCCCAAACAAAATAAAAAGTTAAAAAAAAATTAAATGGACTTTCTTTGCATGATACAGATACCAAACGAGGCATTCCTTATTTTGTTTTTTTCCTCAATACCTCAAACCAGATGTTCTTCAGCTAAGGTGGACAGCTAACAAGCAGACAGAAAATCAGTCATACTTATTTATCTTGCTGCCTCCAGATGTCAGGTGAAAGCTTCCTGAATGAAGCAGCTGAGTAATTCAGCTGCTGCAATTAACGGCCTTGGTGTCCTCAACGCCCAAATGGCATATTTCTCATTAGGTATGGTGTGTTCCTGAGTAATTCAAGAAATGACCGCTAATACCACCTTCTTGTCAAATGGGGGTAACATAAGCACCAGGAAATTCATTTGGATCCAAGTCAATATTTCTCTTTTTCAACATGGGGCTTCACATTAATGAATAAAAGAAACCTTTTCCTCAAGCAAATAAAATCATAGCTACTTTGCCCAGGAGCTCTTTCTTGCAGAAGTTATGCTATAACATTTTCATTAAATGGTCTGTTACTGCTTTAAACGTGAGCACCACCATACTTCTTTAGGAAAAAAATAATAATAATCAGGGTATTGTCTTGGATCAAGGCCACTCAGTAAAAATAAAGTCGGTCAGCAACATCAAGGATACCACAGAGTTGTCAGACTGCCTTTTTGTTATTTAAGAGTATACATTAATCATTTAACTTTGGCTTACACAGTGTAGAATATTTTAAGAGTATTAACAAGAACTCAAATTATAAGATACCATTTCTCATCTTCACCCTCTGTTTTAACACAACATCACTGAAAATGTGAGTTTATGAGGAATGTTAAAGAGAAAGCTGATGGATCTAGGCCAGATTTAGCTGTTAAAACTCCTCATTCTGTTTTTCCTCCTCAGGTTTCCCATTTATACCAACACTTTATGAGGAATCTTTTCTAATCTGTTTTCCCAATGTACTATTTTCTATAATGTGTAGAATTAAAACAATGTGGTAGGTTCTCTCCAAGCCATTAACCATGGTCCCAAGATTATAATGACCTGTAATGTAGTAAGATAAGAAAAACTTCTCAGGGCAAATATTAGGGTTGGGAAAATATATAGAAAGACCCTAGTGGTGGTAAATTAGTAGAGGGATACAAATTTGGAGACACAGATTCTGTTTCTATTTAAAGTAGAAGTGAGGGTTTCTATAATCCATCAGTAAAACTTATACTTGAGTTCAACAGGATTATCTTAAGATGTGGTCAGGGAGAACTCTATCCTGAGATTCAACGTCACAAACACAACTACATTAATACTCATCACAGGCACATAACCCAGATCATCCACTCTCCTGAATAACACCATTCAGCCCTGAGGGGAAAACTTCTCCACATTTCTGAAAACAAAAGACTACTGCAACAGAATGCCAGGAGAGTTTGTGGGTTGTGTTACTACTGATCTGGGAAATGCACACTGCTCTGGGGAGTCAGGGGGATTAATTGGTAGAAACGCTAAAGTTCTCAAATCTTCTTAGACAGCATGAATGCAAAAGATTCTGGCATTACAACATACTATTTTCAAAAAGTGCCAAGGATTCATTTTCTCGCTTCTCTTCCTGTTCTGATTTGTGATTTTAGGTATATTTATGATGACACGTGGTACATGGGCCTTCATTTAAATTCTTACCCTATGCCCTACACATTTTGGGGGGCAAGTTTGAACAAAACCTGAATCAGACACATGATGGTTCAAATAAGGTACAATTTCTATCTCATTTCTAGCACAGATTCACTGTCTGGTAAGTAAAAAGAATGAAGTATGTTTAGAAATTTGGGGTGAAAAACATTAAAAACTATTGACCCTAATCTATTCCAAAAAAAAGGTTATCTTTCCTGTTTTTAAAGATTTCCGGTAAAAGGTAGTCCAAAGCTGTATTATTATTTATGATAAAGTTTCCACTTCCAGTTTATTTGTATCTCATCCACTTAAAAAAATGTTGGAAAAAGCAGATTTGCCCAGAATGTTGGCCAAATTTTCAAAGAGATCCAAACATGATCTCCCAAATATGATCTTACAAACTTTCTTAATGTCTCTGAAGTCAGATTTATGCATTTCAATGTCATTTAGGAGACCAAATTTGAATTTCTGGAATGCTTATCAAGCATAGTAACTGAAAACTTGAACTAAATTCACAAGTGTGCAAAGAAGTAAATATCCATTGGAAAAAAAATCCTGATTTACAGGGTGGCCCATTTAAAACAGTTCCTATTTAATAATGTGGCTGTGTACAGGGCCTCTTTTAAATGGGCCACCCTGTATGAAGCTTAAGTCCAAGATAAAAAATGTCCTCCCTTGAGAATTTTTAAAAACCAAAAACACTGTAGGTTTAGTGGTTATTTTTAAGGTTTTAGATGGTTTCTTTGGACTCCTTTAGAACTGAAAAAAGATGGATACACATTTTAAAAATGAAATGTTACAACCACACATCTGTAATGAGAACCAGTGCCAGTGGATATTTTTAAAGCAAATTAAAATGGTCAACTTTTTTTTTAAACTTAGGCAAACAGCTGCTACACATACAGTGCACAGTAACTACTTTTCAGCAAAAGTTCAGAAGGAATTTCCTAATGAAGATTTATAGGATGTTCTGGGATTGATAATTAAAGGTTCCCAAAAAAAGATATGAATGACAGCATCAGAAATGTGAGGGTTAAGGGCACTGAGCATGCCTGTCCTCTAAGGGAAGGGCCTGGATAAAAAATGCACAGTAGTCGTCACAAAGGGAAATCAAGATGAAATAGACATGGAGCAAAGTTTTACTGTATGTCTTTTCTCTACTGAATTAAAAATGTTTCTGTAAAATTCTACAGTGATTTCTAGTGTTTAAATACTTCTGTAATTTAATTTTGTCTCTTAAAAAGCAGAGAGGAGAAAGAAAAGGCTTGCCTGAAAAAAATTAAATAAAAGAAGTTGTGGGCTCTAAAGATTCTGACTTCCATTCTGTACTGGATTTTAGTAATGCTTTTCCCTCCAATGCAATCATACTAAGTGCCAAGCACTCTTCCTACGCACCTGACATCATTAAGTTATTTGATCCCTACAACAATACTGTGCTATGAGGTTAATACTGTTATCTCCATTTACAGGTAACCTGACTAAGCAATTAAGTGATTTGCTCAAAGTCACAAACACAGTAAAACCACCTGTTATGACTCAGGTTCCAGGGTCAGTGTTAAGTATTAGGCTATTCTAGATCTTCAAAAAGAAAAGAAGTTGCACAGTTCCTTGAAACTATCATTTTGGCAGAATCATATTCTGAACATGACATACTATGCCTCCTTAGAAGGGAAGCAGCCACCACATTCAATTTCATTCTCAGAGGCAGCTCATTTATTCAACAAATATTTATTGAACATCCTGTTGTCACAAGTGATAGGGCAGAAAACAATGAATGAATGAAACAGGAACTTACCCTGATAATCCTAAGAGTACTCAGGTTGTACCTAATTGGGATGAATGCTTAACCTTCAAGGCAGATATCTATTGACAAGCCAGCAGATAATAAGGTGGACGCACATATCAGCTTTGCCATACATAATAAAGTACTACCTGATTATATTTTTCTTGGAAAGTTGTAAAGTCAACAGGAAGTAGAATAGGCAAAGTAAGGAACCCAAGAGTGAAAGCAATTCAATCCAAGTAAGCAAAAAACTGCAAGACAGAGAAGAGGACACTGAAGAGGAGAACTAGAGCAAAAGAGAAACCACAGCAAGTACATAGAGAACCAGGGCGATAAGAATCTCAAGAATCCTGAGCTGCTACAAGGTGTACATAGTGGTACCCCGTTATAGTTTTAATTTACATTTTCCTGAAGATTAATGGTGTTCAGTAGTTTTCATGTGCTAATTGGCATGCCTTCCTTTGTACAAAGCCAAGTCTTTTGCCAATTTTTTATTGGTTTGCTAAATTTTTTTAATTGAAGTGTGATGATGAGATGCTCTGAATACAATTCCTTTGTCAGAAGAACTGCAAGTCTTCACCTCCTCTCAGTCAGCAGCCCACCTATTCATTTTCTTCAGAATGTGTTTCAACAGATCCGGCACAATTTGTTAAAAAGGTATCCTTTCATGGTTGAACTACCCTGGAATCTTTGGAGAAAGTCAACTGGCCGTCTATGTGCCACTATTGCTGGGCTCTCCATTCTGCACCACTGAGAGACATATTATCTTTCTGCCACTACACACTGTCTGGATTACTCTAGCATTTCACTTTTTAGTGAGTCTAGAATTAGAGAATGCCAAGCCACCAACATTATTGTTTTCAAAATCTATCCTGGCTATTTTCTGCGGACATAGAAATTTTAGAGTAGTCATGTCAATTTCTTTTTTTTTTTAAATAATATCTGCCAATTTATTAAAAAATGGAGCATACTGAACAACAAACTATCTTACATCTTTAAGGAAGAAAAAACACTAAATTTGAAAAGACATCACCCACTGAATTTGGACACAACACCTCTAGCCAATTAAGAGAAACATTTGTACAGTCCAGGTCTTTATTTTTACACCCTTCAGACCACGAATTCATAGGGAATGGGTTCCAATAGTTCAGGTTCCTTTCCATTGGTCCTCACAAAATGTGCTTCTCTAGGTGGAGCAGGCTGGCGCTTCAGCTGAACCCAAGTCCCTTTCTCTTTGGCTTCCTTCTTTTTCTGATCATTTTCCTTCACACGTTTTAGGAAGCTATCTCGGCTCTTAGAGTGCTTAATATGCTCGATATGCACATTAATTCTCTTGGCAAGAATCTTGCCCTTAACTTGTTTGTTTACAATGATGCCAACAGCATGCTGGGTAACACTGCAGACTCTCCCAGTGTTGCCATGGTAACATTTGTGGGGCATTCCTTTTTGAACAGTACCCATTCTCTTGATATCTACAATATCACCCTTTTTGTAGATTCGCATGTATGTGGCCAAAGGAACAACTCCATGTTTTCTAAAAGGCCTAGAGAACACCTAGCAGGTGCGCCCCTTCTCTTTCCCTTTGTGGTGGTCACTTTGGCGAATTAGCCTGAGGGGCCGGGGGAGAGACGGGAGGCAGCGGGAGCCACGCGCAGGCCTTTACCTGGTCATGTCAATTTCTATTTGTAACAAAGCCAACTGTGATTTTGATTTAGATAACATTCAACTATAAATCCATCTGGGGAGAAGCGACAATAAATCACTGCAGATGGTGACTACAGCCATGAAATTAAAGACGCTTACTCCTTGGAAGGAAAGTTATGACCAACCTAGACAGCATATTAAAAGGCAGAGACATTACTTTGCCAACAAAGGTCTGTCTAGTCAAGGCTATGGTTTTTCCAGTAGTCATGTATGGATGTGAGAGTTGGACTATAAAGAAAGCTGAGCACCGAAGAATTGATGCTTTTGAACTGTGGTGTTGGAGAAGACTCTTGAGAGTCCCTTGGACTGCAAGGAGATCCAACCAGTCCATCCTAAAGGAGATCAGTCCTGGGTGTTCATTGGAAGGACTGATGTTGAAGCTGAAACTCCAATACTTTGGCCACCTGATATGAAGAACTGACTCATTGGAAAAGACCCTGATGCTGGGAAAGATTGAGGGCAGGAGGAGAAGGGGACAGCAGAGGATGAGATGGCTGGATGGCATCATCGACTCGATAGACATGGGTTTGGGTAATCTCCGGGAGTTGGTGATGGACAGGAAGGCCTGGTATGCTGCGGTTCATGGGGTCGCAAAGAGTCAGACATGACTGAGTGACTGAACTGAACTGAACTGACAATAAATTGAAGGGGTGTAAGTCTTCATTACTTTGTCTTTTTTTTGCTCAGAAATATTTTGTAATTGTAACTGTATAGATCTGTCATATTTTGAATTTATTTCTATTGTATGATCTTAATGCTATTATAAATGGGCTACATTTTGAACTTTGCTTTTAAAACCACTTTACTGAGATATGACTTATATTAAAAAAATCTATACATATTTAATTCATTCAACTCGATGAACTAGAGATAAGTATATATTCATGTCAGGGAAACCATTCCCACAATCTATGCCATAAACATACACATTATCTCTGAAAGTTTCCTCCTGTCTTTTTCTTACTTTTTTGATGACAAGAACACATAAAATAAGATCTATCCTTTTAGAAAAATTTTAAGCATACAGTGCAGTATTATTAACTATAGGCACTATGTTATATAGTAGATCTCTAAAAATTATTTTTATAATAGAAATTTTGTACTATTTGATAATACCTCCATGTTTTTCTCTCCTGCCAGTCCCTGGCAATCACTTTCAACTTTCTAGGTCTATGAGTCCAACTGTTTTAGATTCTTCATATAAGTAGTATAATGTAGTATTTGTCTTTCTGTGCCTGGATTATTTCACATAGCATAATGTCCTCCAGGTTCAACCGTATTGTTGCAAATGGAAGGATTTCCTTTATTTTTAAGACTGAATACTAATATAACTGTATGTATGTCTTTATCCATTCATCTATCAATGGTCATTCAGATTGCTTCCACATCTTGGCTATTATAAACAAGAAATTTCATTTACTGATTCTATACTGCTAGATTATAAAAATATATAAATTTTCATTTCTTAACTGTATACCCTGTGATCTTAATACAGTCTTTTCTTAGTTTCCAGTAGTCTTTAAACTATTATTATAATCATTCTTTAGCATTTTCTATATATAAGATTATATAATTTGTGAATAAAAACAATTTTACTTTCTTCTCAATTAGAATATTTCTTTTATCTTCAGTTGCCTTCCTGCACTAAGACACTCAGTATTACATCAAATAGAAGTAGCAAGAGAAAAACATCATGCCTGTGTTCTTGATCTTACACGGAAAATGTTCTAATATATGAACTATGATACATGCAGTTTTCATAGATAATCTTTATCAATTTAAGCATATTTCCATTTATAGTATCTTTTTTCTTATATCTATTAAAATGATTATGGTTTTTACCACATGTAGTATTAATATAGAGAAATATATCAATATATTTTCTTAATGTTGCAACAAATATGCATTGTTCGGATAAATTCTTTATAGTCTTTACATGTATATTGCTGGATTAGATCTGCTGACATTTACCTAATAATCTTTGCATCTCACGTTCAGGAGAGAGAGTGATTTCCAGTTTTCTTAACATATGTTGGTTTGGGTATCAGGCTAATGGAGTAGGCATCAAAAACAATGCTAAAAGGTAAATTTATAGCTATAAATGCCTATACTAAAAGCAAGAAAGATCTCAAATCAATAGCCTCCCTTTACAACTTCAGTAACTAGAAAAAGGACAAACTAAACCTCAAACCAGCAGAAAGAGGGAAATAATAAAATTTAAAGCAGAAAATAATAAAACAGAGAATACAAAAGCAAAGGTAACAAGGTGGGTTCCCTGGCGGCTCCATTTGCCAATGCAGGAGACGCGGGTTTGATCCCTGGCCCTGGAAGACCTCACAAGCTGTGGGGCAGCTAAGCCTGCGGGCCACAACTACTGAGTCCCACGTGCCCTATAGCCCCCACTCCACAAGAGGAGCCGCTGCAGTGAGGAGTCCACGCGCCGCAACTCGAGAATAGGATCCACCCCCATAACCAAAAAAAGCCCTGCAGCAATGAAGACTCGGCATACCCAAAAACAGAATAACATTTTTTACAAAGTCAATGAAACCAAAAGTTGGTTCTTAAAAAAAAAAAAAAAAAGAAAATCAAGAAAACTGAAAGCGTTGAAAGTAGACAGACTCAGAAGAGAGAGAGAGAGAGGACTGAAATTACTAAAATCAGAAAGAAAAGTGGAGACACTGCTACAAATTCCAAAGAAATAACAAGGATTATAAGAAGATACTAAGAATAGTATGCCAATAAATTGGATAACGTAAATGAAATGAAACACTTCCTAAAAACATAAAACTTATGAAGGGTAAATCATGATGAAAAGAAAATGTGAACAGACCTGTAACTAGTAAGGATATTGAAAAATTAATCAAAAATCTCCCAACAAAGAAAAGTCCTGATGAGTTATACTAAACATATAAAGAACTAACACTAAACCTTATCACAACTTTTCCATAAAGAAAAAGAAACACTTTTAACTTGTTTTATGAGGCCAGCATTACCCTGATAAAGACACTACAAAAAAAGGAAACTACAGACCAATATCCCATATGAACATTGTTTGCAAAGATCTTCCTCCCCAAAATAGAAGCAAATAGATTTCAGCAGCATATAAAGAATTATATACATCATGACCAAGTGGGATTTATTGCCGGAATACTATAAAGTTCAACAAAGAAAAATCAATCAACGTAACATGCTATATCAACAGTATGAAAGGAAAAATAAAAACACATGACAATCTCAACTTACGCAAAAAGAAAAAAGTACTTGACAAAATTCACTAATAGGATAAAAACACTCAACATAATAAAATCCAATGTGAAAAAAACACACAACAAGCATCTACTCAATGGTGAAAGACTGAAAGCATTTAATCAAAGACCAAGAATAAGGCAAGGATGTCACTTTCACCTTTCTATTCAACGTAGTACTAGAAGTTCTAGTAAGAGCTACTATGCAAGAAAAAGACAAGAAAGGCATCCTAATTGGAAAGGAAGAAATAAAACTGTATCTTTTTATAAATGGTATGAGTTTATATGTAGAAAACACTAAAGATTTCAAAAAGAACCTGTTAGAACTAATAAATGAATTCAATGAAGACACAAAGTCAGTGTACAAAAATCAGGTGCATTTCTGTGTGTGTGTGTGTGTGTGTGTGAAGTAACAAGACAAAAATCAGGTGCATTTCCGTGTGTGTGTATGTGTGTGCGTGTGTGTGTGTGTTGGCTGCTTGGTCATGTCTGACTCTTTCTGACCCCACTGAGTGTAGCCCGCCAGGCTCCTCTCTCCACTGAATTCTTCAGGTGAGAATACTGGAGGGGGTAGTCATTTACTTCTCAGGGGGATCTTCCTGACTCAGGGATCAAACCTGGGTCTCCTAAATTGTAGGCAGATTCTTTACCATCTGAGCCACAAGGGCATTCCTATACATAAAGAAAAATAATCTGAAAAGGAAATTATAAAATCATTTCCATTTATAACAGTCTCAAAAAGAATAGAATGCTGAGGAATTATCTTAAGCAAGCAAATTAAAGACCTGCACAATGGAAACCCCGTCAGTAACTCTCCTTGCCTGTTTGCCAACACCAGTGCCTGCCTGCCAGCGGTTGTACCATACTGCTGTGCTTTCCAAGGTGCTGTACTGTAAGATTTAAATGCTTATTTTTTGTTTTTATGCATTATGTATGAAAAGTATTATAAACTCATTACAGTATAGTACTATATAGACAATCATGTTAGTTTGGTACCTAGACTAACTTTGTCGGAATTAGGAACGAATTGGACTTATGAACACCCTCTTGGAATGGAACTCATTACTTACTGTATTATTAAAATGTCAATAACACCTAAAATGACCTACTTTAAATACAATCCCTACAAAATTCTAATGTTTTTATGTAGAAATAGAAAAACCCATTCTAAAAATTGTATGGACTCTTCAGAGGCCCTAAACAGCCAAAATAATCTTGAAAAAGAATAAAAGGGGAGGACTCCTGATTTCAAAACTTATTGCAAAGCTACAGGAATCAAAGCAGTGTGGAACTAGCATAGGAAAAAACACATCAGACCAATGGAATAGACTAGACAATCCAGAAATAAATCCTCACATATACAGTAAATTCAATAAAGGTATCAAGACCACTCTATGGGGAAACAGCAGTCTTTCAACAAACGATACTGGAAAAGCTGGATATTCATATGGTAAGGCATAAAGGCACATCCTTAAACCATATACAAAAAAATTAACTTAAAAATGGATCAAGAACTTAAACATAAGACTTAAAACAATGTACACCATTGACAGATATGTAAAATGGTAGAGCCACTATGGAAAACTGTATTGTGTCCTCAAAAAATTAAAAACAGAATTATTACATAATTGAGTAATTCCACTTCTGGGTATAATCCCAAAAGAACTGAAAGCAGGGTCTCAAATAGACATTTGTATGCCTGTGTTCATAAAAGCATCATCCACACTAGCTGAAATATGGAAACAAACCAACTGTCCATCTACAAATGAATGGATAAGTGAAATATGGTATGTACATAAAATGGAATGTTATTCAACTTTTAAAAAAAGCAGGGAAATTCTATAGTATGCTAACATGAATTAACTTTAAGGACATTATGCTAATGAAATAAGCCAGATGTAAAAAAGACAAATACTACAAATATTTTTATGAACAACTCAGTAGTCAAAATCATCATAAACACAGAAAGTATAATGGTAGGTAGCAGGGTCGGGGGAGGGGAGAATGGAGCTGTCACTCTTTGGGTACAGAGTTACAGTTTTACAAAATGAAGAGAGTCATGTGGGTAGATGGTGGTGATGGTTACACAATAATGTGAATGTATTTAATATCACTGAACTGCATACTTAAAAATGGCTAAAATGGCAAACTTTATGTTATATGGATTTTACCATAGTAACAAATTAAAGATACATATACAGGACAATAGGAGGAATGCAAAACATATACTTTCAGATATAAAGGCTATTTATTATAAAGATGTTGATTTTCACAAAGCTAATCCATAAATTCAATATAATTTCAAAAGGAAGTAAAATGCATAAAACCACCCTAAGAGAATTTGAAATAGATTAATGAGGAAGGGACTATCTTATATCAAAATACAGTATACTTAAAACAGTGTAACATTCAGAAATAGGTAAAAGTTTTGTAGTAACCTTTCATGGCATTAATCATCTCTCTCCTTTGCCACACTTCTAACACTGGCAACTTTACATTTATTGAATGCCTGTCTCAACTGCAAAGGTATCCTACTTTGCAACATATCACCTGATACACAGTAGGTACTCAAGACCTAGTTGCTCAGTGAATGAATGAATAAATAAATGAAAGGAAATGGAATGCAACAATATCACCATGTATATATAAGAATAATACATGTATTCTCAAATCAATGAGGAAAGAATGGATAATTCAATTAGTGGTACTAATAAACTAGCAACTTGGGAGAAAAAAGGAGTTAGCTCGTAACCATACATCACTTATAAAAATATTTTCAGATTGTTGGAAGATCTAAATGTCAAGGTAAAACTATGGGCAAAGAACAAAATCAAATACCATTCTTAACTCATTACTTTTTAACAATTGCAATTTAGCTAAGCATACAGAATAAATATAATTCCCAAGAAGCAATGTGAAATAGAGAAGAACAAGTAAATTACAGCTTTAGTTAAGTATTATTTCATCGTAATTACAGTGACCAGACATTTCAGGCTGGTTGGAACAATGTTGGATTTATTTTCCAGTCCTAGGTACTGGCAATTTCAAATCTCCTCTAAAATTGGATCTCTGTATTCTATGGAAGCAGCCCAAACTGAGAGGTAGGAAGTTTTGCCTCTTCAGACTGTTTGCAAACCTCTCATTAACTTTGATATACAAACAGACTGTCAGATAATAGTAAGGCCTTTTTCAATTCTATTTTCCCATTCAAAATTGCTTCAAAAGATGACTTCAAATGGCTCCACGTCTGTCTCCATACTAAACAGGAACAAAAGCAGGAAAAAAGCCATGGAGCTCATCTACTTCAAATGTTTACCCTAATGCCTGATTGCCTACTCCAAAGTCCAACGAAGGAAATAAGTGACAGAACAGAGCAGGACAGAAAAAGAACTCTCTTTTTTTCTTCTTTCTTTCTTACATTTCTCTTTGACCACTGGACCTTTCCTGAGACCAATGGACTTTATATATTATATTATCTGGAAAAAAGTGTTGGTTGAAAATTGCTGTAATTCTACAAAAGACTTATCAGATTAGCATTTCATTTGTCATTGGTGACTGTTCATGGGGGAAAAAGAAAACAAATCCAAATGTACTGGCACCCTATGCTTTGGAACACCCTGATACCTGATGCAAACAGCCAACTCATTGCAAAAGTCCCTGATGCTGGGAAAGATTGAGGGCAGAAGGAGAAGAGGGCATCAGGGGATGAGATGGTTGGATGGCAGTACTGATGCAATGGACATGAACTTGGGCAAGCTCTAGGAGATGGTGAGGGACAGAGAGGCCTGGTATGCTGCAACCCATGGAGTCGCTAAGAGTCGGGCATGACAGGGCGAGTGAACAACAATGCAGAGTGACTTATCTGAATTCACAAAAATAAACTTTAGGATGGAATTTAAATAATGCATCTGAATTCATACAAGTAAATTTAGGAAACAATTCCTTTCTTACGGGAATTTTCTTTGCTTTTCAAAATTATTCAACACTGCCTAGAGACGTATCAGTTGAGAAATTAATGTTATGACTGTTATGACTGTTATCATCTCTTTACAAAAAAGAAAAGTAAGACTTAGAAGCAAAAGTCTCATGAATAATAGAAGGGTGAGGGGGTGCAGTCTCCTAACAGTAAACACACACACACAGTTAGTGGTTATAATCTTCATCTGCTTACTTTCAGCCCCATTCTACTTCACTGCTCAGGCTGCAAGACTCGCTTAGGTTGAGGAGGCAGTGCAGAAGTTCTAAACTTGAGGAACAAATGATTTGAAATAAATTCCTTTTTTTCTTACTAATACTCCATATAACTTGCTCAGATCCTCAACCCAGATAGTCTCCTGAAGTCCTAACTTCAAAAAGTGTTTTGAAATGTAAATTAATAGTCTTTCCCTTCCCTAGTGGAAATTTTCCTTCCAATATAGAATATTTGGAGAGCAGGAGAGGAAAGCCACACAAACCTGAATTTCTGATTACCTATCATATTTGAATCATTTTAAGTCTGAAAATGAACTGCACCACATACTTAGTTAAAATGCTAATGGGGATTCACTCCTGCATGATATGAGAGCAACAAGTCTTCTGCCATCTCCCCCAAACTATACAGCTTAACATAAGTGTCAAAACCATTTCAGCATTCAGAAAAAACCACAAGCTTACAACAGATTGAGATGTGGCTGTTCATAAAAATCACTGCACTAATGAGTAAGAAAAGCATAAGAAAAGCACAAGGTGATCTTCCTGAGTCTTCTGAGAAACTCTCAGCTCTCTATATGCAGTAGTTCAACTAGGGCAAAACAAGGTAAGTAATTGGAAATTCAGCTGCTGCTATTGAAGAGGATCTCACTTGATCTACAACATTGTTAGTGAAAATGGTGATCTTAGTGGCACACGAAGGCCACTCTCCCCTAGTCTGAAGTATTGTTGTTTTTCAGGTAATCAATCAACAGACTGGCAGGCAAGCCAGGAATTTAATAGGTAGGTTTGGGAGGTGAGACAGCTTGATGAGAGCAACAAGTATCCTGCACTGATGAGGTCGATATATGTAGAGCAGAGAGTGGGAAGGGGTAAGCCACTCACACACCTTCAGTAAACAGAACCTGAGCTAAGACACAGAGGAGACAAAAGAACCCAGCAGAATACCAAAGCCAGGAGAAACTTAAAAACAGCACGAACACTGAACATACCCTCCAAACTGCACAAAGATCCAAAACTAGACAGGGGAAGCCTTACTAGCTCAAACTATTTGAGTACAATTTCTGACCAGGAGCTGAGTGAAGAAGCAGCTAAGTAGAAACGGAGGAAAACGTTTAGGAAGCCAGGCTTAAAATTAAAGAGAGTTGGAGAAAAAAAAAAAAGTTAAACAGAGAGATCAGTGGCCACACAGTTTGGGTGGAGATTCAGTCTAAATAATTACCAAATACACAAGCAAAGAACAACAAATCTCAGGAGAAAACCCAGGTTCTAAAACTGCTATGAAATATTATCTAAAATGTCCAGAATTCAACAAAAAGAAATTATAAGGCACACAAAGAAACAAGGAAGTATAACCTACTGACTCAGGGAAAAAAAAAAAAAATCAACTGACGCTACCTCTAAATGTTGGGCTTAAGAGATAAAGATTTCAAAGCACCTATTTTAAATACATGTATAGAACTAAGCACTGTCACCATGTTTAAAGAAATAAAGGAAAGTATGACAACAATGATTTACTAAATAGAAATTATAAAAAAATATTACTTAATAAACAATGGAATTTCTGGTGCTGATGAGTATAATAACTGAAACGAAGAATAGACTGGAAGGATTCAACAGCAGATCTGAGCATTCAAAAGAAAAAAATCAGTGACTTTGAACTAGACCTACAGAAAGTACCCATTCTGAAAAACAAAGGAAACAATGATTGATAAAAAAATTAACAAAACCTGAGAACATAAAGTATACTACTTTAAGTATTAAAAAGAGTACCAGAAGTTGTTAGAGAAAAAGAAAACAAAAATATTTAAAGAAATAATGGCTGAAAACCAAATTTGATGAAAAACATTAACCAATAGAACCAATCTCAACAAACTCCACACAGGATAAACCCAGAGATTCATAGCTATACATTTTATATGTCAAAGACAGAGAAAATCTTAAAAGTACCAAAATAGAAATGACTAGTTCCATATGATATTAAGAGCTGATTTCTCATTAAAAACAAACAAAAAATGATGCCGAGAAGCAATGGAATGACATGTTTAACGTTCTAAAAGAAAAAAAATCATCAATCAAGATTTCTATAGCCAGTAAAACCATTTTTCATAGATAAATCTTCAGATAAACAAAAACTGAGAGAATGTGTTGCTACCAAATCTGCCTTATAAGAAATAATAAAAGTAAAAAAGTGAAAAGGAAACCTACAGAATGAAAGAAAATAGTTACAAATCATTTATCACATAAGGGGTTAATATCCAGATATACTGATATATAGAATGTGTACTCTTCCAGAAAATTGCAGAAGAAGGTAAACTTCCAAACTCATTCTATGAGGCCACCATCACCCTAATTCCAAAACCAGACAAAGATGCCACAAAAAAAGAAAACTACAGGCCAATATCACTGATGAATATAGATGCAAAAATCCTTAACAAAATTCTAGCAAACAGAATCCAACAACATATTAAAAAAATCATACACCATGACCAAGTGGGCTTTATCCCAGGAATGCAAGGATTCTTTAATATCCGTAAATCAATCAATGTAATACACCACATTAACAAATTGAAAGATAAAAACCATATGATTATCTCAATAGATGCAGAGAAAGCCTTTGACAAAATTCAACACTCATTTATGATTAAAACTCTCCAAAAAGCAGGAATAGAAGGAACATACCTCAACATAATAAAAGCTATATATGACAAACCCACAGCAAGCATCACCCTCAATGGTGAAAAATTGAAGGCATTTCCCCTGAAATCAGGAACAAGACAAGGGTGCCCACTCTCACCACTACTATTCAACATAGTGTTGGAAGTTCTGGCCACAGCAATCAGAGCAGAAAAAGAAGTAAAAGGAATCCAGATAGGAAAAGAAGAAGTAAAACTCTCACTGTTTGCAGATGACATGATCCTCTATATAGAAAACCCTAAAGACTCTACCAGAAAATTACTAGAGCTAATCAATGAATATAGTAAAGTTGCAGGATATAAAATTAACACACAGAAATCCCTTGCATTCCTATATACTAACAATGAAAAAACAGAAAGAGAAATTAAGGAAACAATACCATTCACCATTGCAACAAAAAGAATAAAATACTTAGGAGTATACCTACCTAAAGAAACAAAAGACCTATACATAGAAAACTATAAAACACTGATGAAAGAAATCAAAGAGGACACAAACAGATGGAGAAACATACCGTGTTCATGGATTGGGAGAATCAATATTGTCAAAATGGCTATTCTACCCAAAGCAGTCTATAGATTCAATGCAATCCCTATCAAGCTACCAACGGTATTTTTCACAGAACTAGAACAAATAATTTCACAATTTGTATGGAAATACAAAAAACCTCGAATAGCCAAAGTAATCTTGAGAAAGAAGAATGGAACTGGAGGAATCAACCTGCCTGACTTCAGACTCTACTACAAAGCCACAGTCATCAAGACAGTATGGTACTGGCACAAAGACAGAAATATAGATCAATGGAACAGAATAGAAAGCCCAGAGATAAATCCACGAACCTATGGACACCTTATCTTTGACAAAGGAGGCAAGGATATACAATGGAAAAAAGACAACCTCTTTAACAAGTGGTGCTGGGAAAACTGGTCAAACACTTGTAAAAGAATGAAACTAGAACACTTTCTAACACCATACACAAAAATAAACTCAAAATGGATTAAAGATCTAAATGTAAGACCAGAAACTATAAAACTCCTAGAGGAGAACATAGGCAAAACACTCTCCGACATAAATCACAGCAAGATCCTCTATGACCCACCTCCCAGAATATTGGAAATAAAAGCAAAAATAAACAAATGGGACCTAATGAAACTTAAAAGCTTTTGCACTACAAAGGAAACTATAAGTAAGGTGAAAAGACAGCCCTCAGATTGGGAGAAAATAATAGCAAATGAAGAAACAGACAAAGGATTAATCTCAAAAATATACAAGCAACTCCTGAAGCTCAATTCCAGAAAAATAAATGACCCAATCAAAAAATGGGCCAAAGAACTAAACAGACATTTCTCCAAAGAAGACATACAGATGGCTAACAAACACATGAAAAGATGCTCAACATCACTCATAATTAGAGAAATGCAAATCAAAACCACAATGAGGTACCATTACACACCAGTCAGGATGGCTGCTATCCAAAAGTCTACAAGCAATAAATGCTGGAGAGGGTGTGGAGAAAAGGGAACCCTCTTACACTGTTGGTGGGAATGCAAACTAGTACAGCCGCTATGGAAAACAGTGTGGAGATTCCTTAAAAAACTGGAAATAGAACTGCCATATGACCCAGCAATCCCACTTCTGGGCATACACACTGAGGAAACCAGATCTGAAAGAGACACGTGCACCCCAATGTTCATCGCAGCACTGTTTATAATAGCCAGGACATGGAAGCAACCTAGATGCCCATCAGCAGATGAATGGATAAGGAAGCTGTGGTACATATATACCATGGAATATTACTCAGCCATTAAAAAGAATTCATTTGAACCAGTCCTAATGAGATGGATGAAGCTGGAGCCCATTATACAGAGTGAAGTAAGCCAGAAAGATAAAGAACATTACAGCATACTAACACATATATATGGAATTTAGAAAGGTGATAACGATAACCCTATATGCAAAACAGAAAAAGAGACACAGAAATACAGAACAGACTTTTGAACTCTGTGGGAGAAGGTGAGGGTGGGATATTTCAAAAGAACAGCATGTATACTATCTATGGTGAAACAGATCACCAGCCCAGGTGGGATGCATGAGACAAGTGCTCCGGCCTGGTGCACTGGGAAGACCCAGAGGAATCGGGTGGAGAGGGAGGTGGGAGTGGGGATCGGGATTGGGAATACATGTAAATCCATGGCTGATTCAAAGAATAAAAAAAAAATAAAAATAAAAAAAAATAAAAATAAAAAAATAAAAAAATAATAAAATAAAAATAAAAGCCTTGTAAAAACATGGATGACAAAAGGCTAATTTGTGGATATCTGTGCTTATTGGTGAAAATGTACATTACGTGTTTGTGTATATGCAAAATAAATTTATAATTCAGCAAGTGTCTATTAGCTATTATAATTTAGACTTGGACTGATACTTTGATATTCATTAAAATGGTTTATTTAAAAAAAAAAAAACAAAAACCCATGATGATTTTTATAAAGAACAAAGAAACTTAATAAATATTTGGCCCCAGAGAAGACACACAGCCAACAGGTACACACCAAGATGCTTAATATTAGTAATGATCAAAGAATGCAAATCAAAGCCATAATGAGATATCACCTCACATCTGTTAGAATGGCATCATCAAGCAGACAAGATATAAAAAGTGTTGGCAAAAGTATAGAGAAAAAAGAATCCTAGTACACTATTGGTGAGAATGTAAATTGGTGCCGCCACTGTGGAATATAGTATAAAGATTCCTCCAAAATCAAAAACAGAACCAGCATATGACCCGTTAATCTCGTGTTTGGATATATATCCAAAGGAAATGAAAACAGGATCTTGAAGAGACAGCTGTACCCCCATGTTTACTCTTTATTATTCACAATAGCCAGATATGAAAACACACTGTCTATCAATGGTTGAATGAATAAAGATATAGTATATATATCACAAAGGAGTGTTATCCAGCTATGAGAAATCAACCTGATGTGAACAGCTGACTCATTTGAAAAGACCCTGATGCTGGGAAAGATTGAAGGCAGGAGGAGAAGGGGATGACAGAGGATGAGATGGTTGGATGGCATCACTGACTCAATGGACATGGGTTTGGGTGGACTCTGGGAGTTGGTGATGGACAGGGAGGCCTGGCGTGCTGTGATTCATGCGGTCGCAAAGAGTCGGACACGACTGAGTGACTGAACTGAACTGAACTGAACTGAACCACTACATTATACTGCTAGAATATTTAAAAGACTTTGCCCTGGTTGTAGAAAATAAAGGAATCAGAAGTTAAGTTAGACAATGAAAGATAAACGCTGAAGTGAGTTACTTACTGACAAGGAACCCAGGTGTTCAAGTTTTAAAATCTTAATTTACATTTGGCTACATGTTTGTTACCTCTTTCCTTCATTTTAATTCCCTAATACTTATCAAACATCTAGTATGTGCTAGATCCAAGAGATAACAAAAAATCAAAATCTCTGAAAACAAAAGGCTTAGTTAGACTTCTATGAGGCCATAAATTGGAAAATAATTATACAATTTAATTGCTGTATGAGGGATATACATAAGATTGGATGGGAATGGAACAGACACATACACTCCAGAACTTCCAACAAAACAGGCCAAGAACTAGATTGTCCAGGATTTCTGCAGTACATGGTTCACAGGGGGAGATGGCTTGAAGGTGAGGAGAGAATTCTGAGCAAAGCAGTGGTCTGATCATTTTGTTGCTTTGTCAGCTATATGGACGATGGATGAATTGGGGCAATGTAGGAAGAAGTACAGCTCAGTACCAGGGACAGGGCAAGAGGCAGAAGACAAAAGAATCCAATTCCATTACGATAACACTACAGATGAAAGATTAAGGCTCAACCAAGACCATGGAAGTAAAGGACAAAAGAAGATGAAATAAATAATGTCAGTTAGCTAACAGAAAGATAGGCTATTTTAATGAAGAAATTTATCATTATAGAGAAAATTAAGCAATAATCCGCCTACAATGAGGGAAACCTGGGTTCGATCCCTGGGTTGGGAAGATCCCCTGGAGGAGGGCATGGCAACCCACTCCAGTATTCTTGCCTGGAGAATCCCCATGGACAGGAGATCTTCTGGACCCAGAGACTGAACCAGCATCTCTTGCATCTCCTGCATTGGCAGGCGGTCCTTTACCACTGCCCTTGATTCACCTATAAACAGCTAAATCTATACTCCTATGGCTATACATAACTAGAGAAATAAAAATCACAAAAACATGAATTTGTATATTTTCAGTTTCCTCATACAGGGCAATTTATAGGAAAGTGCTTCATTTTTAACAAACATATATCATATTCTAAACTTAGATGTATACATTAACTTAATCCTCCCCTAAACCCTGTAAAAGTTCAACACTATTATACCTATGTCGTGCTAAGCTGCTTCAGTTGCGTCCAACTCTTTACGACCCCATGGACTATAGCCCACCAGGCTCGTCTATCCATGGGATTCTCCAGGCAAGAGTACTGGAGTGGATTGCCATGCCTTCCTCTGGGCGATCTTCCCAACCCAGGGATCAAACTCGGGTCTCATATCTCCTGCATTGGCAGTTGGATTCTTTACCACTAGTGGCACCTGGGAAGCCCCAGAGGAAATCAAGGCTCTGAGAGGTTATGCAATGAGTCAAAGATCACTGGACAATACAGTTTGTTCTGCTTTAGCCCTTATTTTGAGAATGTAAATGTGTTTCAATGCAACTGAAATAGCAAGGAACAATGTGGGCATAACTACATTTCGTATTTGCTTATAAGCAAGTTCATTCAGAAGAAACATACAGTAACTACAGAAAACTGCACCCCATTGTCTTTCACCCCATGGCACAGAGCCAGGCTGGAATACACCAAAAGCACACACCGCAAACATCTCTGTACCAGCTACCAGCCCACCATGTGCAATGTGAATCACATCCACTCACATCTGATGTCACCTTTAGATTGTAGTCAGCTTCTTCCCATTACTCACAGGAACTTACAATCCTGCAATCGCTTCCACAAGGGAGTAACATATTTTGCAATATTAAGTGTCAAATGTATTGCAATATTTATTTATTAATCTTTTAACATTTATAACTTTTTCACTATATCACTGACAAGTCTCTGAGTATTGTGCTATAATCTCATTTTCTTATAAATCCTACGGTTTTCCGTGTGTGATTTTGCATAGCACGATGGTTCTTTTTAGCAACGAATATGCTGCATTATAGCAGAACTCTGCATTAAATCAGAAACTCAGTGGCATCTAAGTTTGCTCATATCAAAGTCAAAGCTCTTAAGTTACAGGGGTCACCCACCTTCATTTATATACTCACCCCAAACTGTTAGCACATGATATGCTCTGTGAACATCTTAAACGTCCAATTCTCTTACATGAACTGCTGTGACTATACATATTCATTCATTCAATTCTTCAATCCAAAGGCCTTAGAATCAATTCTGACTTTTTTCTTATGGTCCACATCTGATATGTTAGTAAAGATTGCCAGATACCTTCAAAACATTTCTAGAAATTGATCACTTCTCACATCTCCAAAAGCTACTGCCCTGGTCCAAGCTACCGTCATCTCCGGCCGTGGCTCCTACACTAGCCACCTATCTGGCTTTTCTGCTTACACCTTTGTCTCATCTCATGTCTTTCCTTCACAGTTGTGTGTGCTTAGTTAGTCATGTCTGATTCTTCATGATCCCATGGACTGTAACCTGCCAGGCTCCTCTGTCCATGGGGATTCTTCAGGCAAGAATACTGGAGTGGGCTGCCATGCCTTCTTCCAGGGAACCTTCCCAACCCACGGATCAAACCCAGATCCCCCTCATTGCAGGCAGATTCTCTACCATCTCAGCCACCAGGGAAGCCCTCCTCCACAGTTAGAGTGTGCCTTTTAAGAACAAACACATTCCTCCCCTAATCAAAGTCCTCCAATTAAATAATAATAATTATATATATATTTAAATAAAATCACTACTCCTGGCCATGGTCCACAAGGTCTGGTTTCTTGGCTCTTATCCACTTTATTCCTTCTCTCTTACCAAACAGTCATCTTACTGTTCCTTGAACAATCAAAACATGTTCCTACCTAAAGGCTTTTATATTCACTATTCCCTCAGACGGGAGTTGCTCCTTCCCCAAATATTGGCATAACTTCATTCAGATCTCTGTTCAAATATCACCTTTCAAATTGGTCTTTCTTGGCCACTACACTGAAAGTAGTCACTTCTATCATATTGTATCCCTTTGGCCTGCTTCATTATTCTTCCTAGGACTCAGCACTATCAGATATATCATATATATACTTATTTGCTATCTACCTCTATGACTAGAAGATAAGCTTCATGAAGACAGAAACTTCATCATGCGCACAGCTGTAGCCCCAGTGGCAGGGAAGGTATACAGTAAAATTTATTGAAAGCATTAGCTCTTAATTATGACATTAATAGAGACAAAAGAACTAGTCAGAACTGGTCACTTAACAGGGACCAAGAGACAGACATCACACTATATTTCTCATGTTCATTAAACAAGTTTAATAAAGCATACTAAGTAACAGAATATAGAGAAACTGGTGATTAAACCTTCATAGGAGCTATATATATATTATTCACTATTAAATGGAAAATGACTGTGCAGATCTGTATTACAATAAAGACAGGTCAAAATTTATTGATAAACATTTACAAAGTACTATATTGTTTGAGTTGCCAAGTCCATACTTTCATAATTACAACAGTTTCAAAAATTCACTCTCTCCATTAGATTTAGTTTTTTCCTTACTAACATGAGACGGGGATTTTTCTATAACCCCACCCTGTCTAACCATGTATTTCCATGAATCATCCTTCAGCATACAAAATGTACTCAGACAATGACTTGTAAATTTGAAAATCCTTTATATAATTCATCTACTTGTTGTTGACATGATATAGAAGAGTATATCCATCACATTATTGAAATTTATAGAAAATTCAATTTGATTTCATCTTCATATTAAGAATCATCTTGGAATAACAGACTCTTTATTATGAGGAAACTATGAAAAAGAAAGGAAAAGAAAAGACGATAAAGATTCTCTAGCCCAATGATTCCTCCTTTTTAAGCAGCTGGAATCCTGTCCTTAACTGGAATCACACATGAAAGCCCAGCATGTAAAACTTAAACAGATGCATTTCAGGCATGGCGATGGAGGGAAAAGGATGCGTTGAGAACGCAGAGGGACTTTGAAATCTCGACTGTTTATTCCCCTAGGATTCAACATCCATCCTATTTACTATGAGTATCTCTAGGAAACTCCACGGGACAAAACACCTAGTCAAAGTGCTGCTTGATAGGTAGATAAGGAAAAGGAGGTTCAAAGATGAGGAGAGGACATTAATTTCTCATAAAGAATAAGAAGATTTTGTGTTACAAACAAGTGATTGAGAATGTTGTTTTTCAATGAATGAAACAAAATAAAAGACAGACTAATAAACAAGACTAAGATCCCAGGGTCAACCACGCATTAGGGCAATGAAGTTAGCTAGAGGCTAGTAAGAGGCATTCTGCTGAAGAGCATCAGGAAAAATTGCCTTCAATACCCATCAGAGGCCATTCTACTCTGAAGTGGCCAATTTTCACTTTTAAAATATTCATTATAGCAAATAATTCATCTCACACTGAAACATAATAAAAATAAAACCAAACAATACTTCTGAGAGTAAACAAAATATTCATAATTCCTCAGCATGACCCAGCTACACTCTAGCCAAAAAAGCAAAACAGAACATAGCTTGTCACAAAATGGTCAAGAGAACAGATCTCATGGCCAATAATTACACTACCAAGCTACATGGACCATAAAAAAACCAGCTCCTTTTGCATATGTAACTTGTTTCCCTCAATGCTCCAGACTAGCTCAGCCGAAGAAACCCACATCCTAAGCCACAGAATAGAGCCACCTGGCCTTGTTCTTATCACAGGATGACAAAATGATTTCAATCCCCTAATGTCACGCAGACATCCTCAACATTTGTATAGAGTTTTTTAACTAACAAAACTGTTGCATCCTTCCTGAGTTCAAGAATGGTCAAAAGGCTCGATGCAAACACTTCTTTGGATAACATTTATTACCACATTTAAAGGCACAGGCTCAACGACAGACATACATTTCAAAACACTATCTCCATTTTTTCCCCCCTTTTCTGTTCGGCTTCTCGCATGAGAAAGCACGAGTTCAAAAATTTCTGGGATCTCTGTTTCTAAAAATGTTTAAATCAATGCAGTTTTGCAGTACTCATTCACCAATCCAAATAAAATATTAACAATTTTATGAGCATGACAAGAAGCAAGTTTTTTGTAATGCTCCAAGTCCATGATAGGATCAGAAACAAGTGTGAGAAAATAAAATACACAACATAAAAAAGTATCCAGCACTTCTCTAATATATATAATAGAATAATGAATTTTTTGACTTTTGATGAGAAAGATTTTTGGAATTACTAACTTGAAAGAATAATATATAATTTTCTTGATTAAAAAGTGTAAGTAATTCTGTGGCTTTCTTTTTTAGCTACTCCACATTATTTGCAACATTTTAGTTTCCTGATCAAGGAGGGAAGCTGGGCCCATGGCAGTGAAAGCACTGAGTCCTAACCCCTGGACTTTCAGAGAATTCTCTACTGTGACTTTGTAATACCCTAATTTCTACAGTACTATGAAAAGAAAACATGATTTGAAAATACGTACAAGTTGAGATACAAGTACAAAGAATTTAAGAGCCATCATCATATATCCTGGTCTCTGCTGTTTTGATCAGAGAATACTCATAAGTAAATGGAATTTAATTTCTAATCATTTTCAATGAAAATGCAATTAGCTGGTGAATTTTTTTTTCTCTTAAAAATAATGACAGGGACTTCCTTAGTGGTCCAGTGGCTAAGATAGCACGGGAACTAGATCCTGTGTGTGTGTGTGTGTGTGTGTGTGTAATGCACAGGGCCCAGGTTCGACCCCAACTCAGGGAACTAGATCGTGTGTGTGTGTGTGTGTGTGTGTGTGTGTGTGTGTGTGTGTGTAATGCACAGGGCCCAGGTTCGACCCCAACTCAGGGAACTAGATCGTGTGTGTGTGTGTGTGTGTGTGTGTGTGTGTGTGTGTGTGTGTGTGTGTGTGTGTGTGTGTGTGTGTGTGTGTGTGTGTGTGTGTGTGTGTAATGCACAGGGCCCAGGTTCGACCCCAACTCAGGGAACTAGATCCTGTGTGTGTGTGTGTGTGTGTGTGTAATGCACAGGGCCCAGGTTCGACCCCAACTCAGGGAACTAGATCCTGTGTGTGTGTGTGTGTGTGTGTGTGTGTGTGTGTGTTAGTCACTCAGTCGTGTCTGACTCTTTGTGACCTCACAGACTGTAGACCGCCAGGTTCTTCTGTCCATAGAATTTTCCAGGCAAGAGTACTAAAGTGGGTTGCTATTCCCCTCTCCAGGGGATCTTCCTGATCCACAGATCAAATCCTGGTTTCCTACATTTCAGGCTGATACTTTACCATCTGAGTTACCAAATCCTGGGGGCCTAGGTTCTATTCCTGGTAAGGGAACTAGATCCTGCATGCTGCAATTAAAGAGCCTGCACAGCCAAATAATTAAATAAAATATTTTCAAAAAATAACGATGACAATTTCATTTTTCCTTCTTTCAACTTCAAAGGATTATTATTAACTTCTATTACATTTATAGATACCACTGTTTTTAAAAAGAAGTTTTAGTAATGTCATAATAATTTAAAAGGCTTTACAATTAATATAATTCAAAGTGTGTAAGTCGCTCAGTTGTGTCCAACTCTTTGCAACCCCATGGACCGTAGCCCACCAGGCCCCCCTGTCCATGGGATTCTCCAGGCAAGAATACTGGTGTAGTTTGCCATTTCCTTCTTCAGGGATCTTTCTATCCCAGGGATCACACCTGCGTCTCCTGCATTGCAGGCAGATTCACCATCTGAGCTGCCAAGGAAGCCTTGGAAGCCTTAACTCAGAAAAAGGAATGTCAATTTTTATGTTTTAAAATGTCATACTATGTTAAAATGCAATAATTAAAATCAGTTTCCAAAAATAAATATATGAATGAACATTTAACTTTCAAGTGAAATTCTCTCATTCTGGATGAGTCATTCTCAAACCTTACTGCACATCAGAATCACCTGAAGATCCAGAAAACATACAAGTGCCAGAACTCCACCCCTAGGACATTCTGATTCAGTTGGTCTGGGCAGAGTTCAGGCATCAATACTTTCAAAAACTTTTTAGGTAAATCTAATTTTAGTCAATCATGATAATCACTGTTCTAGATTATGATCAGCATTCTAAAACATAGCTTTCTAAAACTATAACTTTTGAAAATCACTTAATATATTTATTTTATAATTTCAATCTGTAACGCCATCACACTTCCCAAACTCTGATCTACGTTCATTTCTTAACCTCTACATTCTTTGTTATCAAATGAAATAAAATGGATTATTTAATAACGAATCTTCAAATATCCTTTTTTGATTATACAGTGTACACATCTATGTATCTAAAATGGTTCTGTTAACTGTTACGCAAAATTATTTCTAAAAAATTATCTAAGTCATGATACCATTAAAACTTCCATTACTGATTCTTCCCTTTAAAAATGAAGCACAGTTGATTTACAATACTGTGTTAGGCGCAGCTGTACAGCAACGTGATTCGATTATATATCTATTTTCTCAGATTGTTTTCCATTTTATATTATTATAAAATGTTGAATATATTTCCCTGTGCTATACAGTAAGTCCTTGTTGTTTATCTAGTTTACGTATAGTAGTCTTTTAATCCCATACTCCGAGTTTAGCTCAGTCCCCTCTTCCTCTGTTTTTTTTTTTTCCCCTCTTCCTCTTTGGTAGTAACAAGTTTGTTTTCTGTATCTCTGAGTATATTTCTGTTTTGTATGTAGGTTCATTTGTATTTTTTTTTAGTGCTATATATAAGTGATATAACATCTGTATTTCTGTCTCACTTAGTATGATATTTTCTAGATCAATCCATGTTGCTGCAAATGGCAATATTTCATTCTTTTTTATGGCTGAATAAGAATCCATTTTGTGTGTGTGTATATCTCATATCTTCTTAAATCAATTGTCTGTTGTTGGACTTGCACTGTTTCCATGCCTTGGTTATGATAAATAGGGGTAAAAGACCTAAAGAGACATTTTTCCAGTGACTGTCAGCATCACCAAAAGCTAGAAGAGAAGCAAGGGACAGATTCTCCCTCCCAGAGCTTGCAGGAAAAAAAAAAAAAAAAGCCTGCTGACACCCTGATTTAAGACTTCAAGCCTCCAGAACTATGAGACAATAAATTAATCTTCTTTTAAGCCACCCAGTTTCTGGTTTTGTTACCAGCTGCCCTAGGAAATGAACACAGTACAATTACAGTTTATGAAACAAAGTAGTATAAGAAGTATTTCATATTTACAAAAAGAGGGAATTTTTTTTTTAATTAAGAAAAAGAGACAAAAAGGCAAATAATAGGGATCCTGATGGAGCTCCAAGATTTACTTGTTGATTCCATTTCTGCAGCTGTAAACAACAACTTCTTTCAGGGTAGCTCCAAGTTGTGAGCGCTGTTGTGAGGACAATGTAATTCTCACATACAACAATACAACACACACAGTTATTAGCTGTAGTTATCATAATGTTGAAAATTGCTCTTAAATTATTTCCTGTGAGTCTATTATTCCAAAAACAATTATACATTTCCCAAAGACAAGAACTATATTTGTAATCCCTACAGAAACCCAACATAAGGCTGAGTAAAGACTAGATATAAAATAAACACTTGATTTAAATTAAATAATCAACTCAGAGCTCTTAACATAACTTATTCAGCAAACTATATATGGGGGTGGTTTAGACGCTAAGTCATGTCTGACTCTTATGACCCCATGAACTGTAACACGACACGCTCCTCTGTCCATGGGATTCTCCAGGCAAGAATACTGGAGTGAGCTGCCATCTCCTTCTCCAGAGAATCTTCCCGACCCAGTAATCAAACCCATGTCTCCTGCATTACAGGCAGATTCTTCACCAACTGAGCTACAAGGGAAGCCCCAACTGTGTGTGTGTGTGTACACACAGTGAAAAACGGCTCTTAGAATACTGTATCAATAAACTCACTGTGTTCTGTCTATCTGCACTGCATCTTCTTGATCTTGCAATAATGTTCAAGTTTATCTGACACACACACTTAACAAAAACAAACACAAGTTTTACCATGAAATTAATGAAATTAAGCTTCATGTCGCCTCATTTGTATTGACTCTTTCCATGGGCCTGGTGAGATCTAAGATACATGGTTATATGACTTCATTTAAAAATCAACATAAGTAAAGCATTTTCATTATAGTCAGTTAAGAAGGTTGTCACCTTCCGTATTAACTTCCCTCCATCACAGTTCCCTCTTGTTAGTGACTTTGAAGTGGCCACAGGCAGTTTAAGAACCTAGCTGAGGGAAGGATGAAGTGGGGGTGCCCTTTGTTTGGGTTGGTGTGACACAGTCAGTGGTTAACCGTCACTTCCTTGTATGGTAGTATACTGGAGCTGCAGTGTACAGCAGTGGCGTCCAGAAGTAGGCCTGCATCCCACCGTACTGATTCATGTATGACGGTACAGAGCCAGGCGTCATATCACGATACAAACGCGCTGAAGAGCTCCTGGCACCAACGCCGTGCAGACAGTGTGAAAACAACACAGCCCACCACCGCCAGCCACCTGGAGGCAGACCCTGCCGGTCACTGGGGACAATGGCTTCAATCTCAAAGAAATAAGAGCGCACAAAGGGGGTCAAAGCCAAGCGGTAAGTTGTGCGGCTCTCTACTTGACCTGGGGTCCATCTCTAATGCCACATTTCACAACCCATAATGAAGTACGTAAAAAACTCTATGCAACTGTGCTGAAGTCCAGCTTCCACATCCCTACCCTCCCATCCCCACAGAAGGGTATGACCAAGCTGTCCAGTGCTCCAGTCTTTTGGCAGGTGGCCTAGCCTCTACCATTCAAGGTCAGTATGCCATCCAATACGACAGTATGCCAGAGTTGCTCAAGCTTGCTGGCCGTGTGACAGGCCCATTTTCCCACGATGCATGGCAGTACTGAACCTGATGAAGCCGCCTTTCCTTGTGGTGAGAGATTACTGGGACTGTTTGAATGTACTGGCTCAGAGTACTTCTTATGAAGTCACAATCCAAATACTTAACGGGCTGCCAGCAGAGTACCTGAAGCTCCACAGTCAATGAGATCTTTCAGATATCTGCAGATCAAAACTGTCATCCCACGGAAAGGATCTACAGAGAGATGGTCACCATCACTGGATCTACTGTCATCTATAGCCTCGCCCAATGTCTAAACATCAAACCTTCTTCAGAGTTAGGTGTCATGGAGACTACTGAGACCCATATAAGATTCTCCCATAAACCCACAATTCCCATACCTTCCAATCAGTCAGCAATTCTATGTTTGTTTAAACAGACCACAAATAATTAGTTTCCTCATAACTCTACCAGAAATTTACAATTTTTAAATGAAAGGATTTTAATTCTTCTCCTCGTTTTGCTAATAACACTGAGATCCATATTTAGTTGTTGGTGGTCAGTCTTTCAGTCGTGTCTGACTCTGTGACCCCATGGACTGCAGCAAGCCAGGCTTCCCTGTCCTTCACTATCTCCCAGAGTTTGCTCAAACTCATGTGCATTGAGTCAGTGATGCCATCCAACCATCTTATCCTCTGTCACCTTCTTCTTTTGCCTTTGATCTTTCCCAGAATCAGGGTCTTTTCTAATCAGTTGGCTCTTTGCATCAGGTTGCCAAAGTTTTTGAGCTTCAGCTTCAGCATCAGTCCTTTCAGTGAATATTCAGGGTTGATTTCCTTTAGGATTGACTGGTTAGCTTCTTCTGAATGTTTTTTGTTGGTGCTGGTCTTGTTCTTAAACAATTTTATTCTAAGCTTGCTTCAGAAATGTAAGATGGAAATATTCATACATTTCAGTTTGGTTCAGAAAGGCCAAGAATTTTTTTAAAAACAATGATTGCTCTAAGCCTGTTCCTTGAAAGCAGAAACAGAAGCGACCAGTTTAAAATACATATAGGCACACAAAAGTACAAGAAGATGGTCCAGCATCCCTAAAATTAGTTATAGGTTTATAAATAACAAAAGAAATCTGAATCCAAATGATTCATTCAGGTTCTAGTTATCAGAGAAATGGAATAGAATTGGAAAATATTTGAAATGTAGGGACCCTAACAGCAATTATCAGGTAATTGTTATTAGTAACCAGTAATGGCAGGTTACTTCTTAAATAGTTAAAACAGAGGTCATCAATGAAGACACTTAATGTGTTTCTCTTAAACAACCATCTGGCAGGCTGAGATGTGTCCTTCATGATCTTGTCAATTAAGATACAAACTCACTGATTGCTTATTTTGAAAAATTGTTAGTATTTTAGAGGTAGGTCTCCAAACAAGGGAATTAAAACTTTCTGGAATGTTAAAAGGGTCTTTAACAGAAAGATAGATCTGTGGCAAGTACTTGAAGGAACAGCACAATAGTAGAGCTTTGGCGCAGAAGAGAAAACATTTTAAATGCATGACCAAATGTTTTCTTGAAAATTGGTCTAAAATTAGATGACCAAAAATATAAGCACTATGTCTACAGTCTAGAGATATAAAGATTTTCCATAAAAATGAATGAGCACAACACACATAGATTCTGCAAGCCTAGCAAAATCTGAAACTAAAAATATTGTTTTAGCTGGTAAAAACATTTTTTATATGTAAGTGAATTATGGTGAGTTTCCTAACTGCCTGAAATGAATACTGAATTGAAACAAAAATAAAATTCTGTAAAATTTGTATGTTTAAATGAGAACAGTAGAATAAAAAATTCAAGTAACTACAAAAGAAAAAAAAAATGAAGACAGTAAAACTACTCACATACACAAAGGAGGTATAATTCGTAGGAGAGACAATGCTTTTGTTACACAAGGAAAAATCGAGATAACTAAAGATTCTATTCTAGGTCTTCTACAAACAAAATCCTTTAACCAGTCCACAAATTTTCCTGCCTCTGAAATAGGGTCATGTTTAACTGATAAGTTGTGGAGTCAAGAAGGAAGCATTACCCGGGCCTGGCTTGAGAAACATGACTCTAGGGCCACAGAAAAAGAACCCTGGTTCGTAACCACATTATAAATTCTGCGTTAACTCCACCCACCTCAGGAGACCCGGCAACGAAGCAGGGTGGTGCTTTTCTAGGAGCTCACACACCTATCTCCCCGCTGTGAGGATGGGATCAGCTGCTCACCGGGGATCACCTTATAGCTTTGCCCTTCAGCCGCATGCTTGCCACCAAGTTATCAGAGGACTACTGCCACGCTCTGCAACTCAGGGCAACACTCACCTCAGAAGAAAAAGAGGGATGCGGCACCAGACACTGTGCCACCTTTATCGAATACAGCAAAAGCCCTACAGGAGACTTTCACTTACTACTTATTAGCTAGAACTCAGTCACCTACCCGCCTCTGACTATTAGAGTAATTGGAAAAGTCAACACAGTTGATCCTCATATTTCACGCATTCTGTATTTGTGAATTCATCTACTCACTGAAACCTGTTTATAATTCCAAAATCAATACTTGCTGTGTTTTCACAATCATTCACGGACATGTGCAGAAAAATCTGAGTTGCCGATACATGAAACCCGGCTGAGGTCTAACAAGGTGAACCTGTGTCTTCTCTTTCAGCTCGTGCACAGAGGTGACCAGAGGATGGGCAGGAGCGGGGCAGAGGAAAGCAGGGCGAGCTGGGGAGGGTGTGAATCGTAACTCTGGGACCTGTCAGTGGGGAAGCCTCAGGGAAGTGAGTTAACACTCGGAGCCTCATTTTCTTTTTTATAAAATAAAGAAATTCCACTCTACTAAGATGAGTTGTTTTTAGGACTTAAGATTACAGTCTGTGTGAGGGGTGTGCGTGCACGTGTATATTTCCCTAGGAGCAACAGCTGAAGGTTTCTGACAAATTTATAGAACCTACCTTTTGCCAATAACAAGAATCAGTTGCACTTAACCTTTTCCAGCCACTTCTCTATAGAGGTAGGCATGGAAGGGGTTTGGAAACGAGTGGCAACCTAAAAGTGTCTACGTCACTGATGACTCAAGAATTCTTTAAGGTGAATTTTTCTGCCTCTGTTGTTTGCTTGGCCTATGATTCACTGCTTCTCAAACTTTCCACAGAAGCTCCCCCCCGCCCAACGTCAGAGGAGAAGAACATGCATGCCGGGCAGTTGGAGGAGTATGCCACAAAACAGCTTGCCGTCAACAGATTATTTCTCTGGAGATTCATATTTTCTCATAAAAATTCACCCCAATATATAAAATTTATTTTGGAATTCTGCTTCTGCTTTAGGATGCAGAGAACCACAAGAGAATGTTATTCCAAACTGAAGAATGAGAAATCTCCAGATAACCTATAAAATCATAACTTTTCTTGAGCCCATTAGAGAACTGAGGTTGCAAGGCGCCAAGTAAACAAATTCCGAAGAGTAACTGGAGCCTCTCAGGAGAGCCAGGATGCACGCTGTCTCAGCACTGCGGCGCACTGGGGGAAGAGGCCGCCCCATGCAGTCAGGAAAAAGAAAACAGGTAAAATCATCATCAATTCTAAAGGGTGAGTATGGGCTTCAGTGGGCTTCTCAGGTGGCACTAGTGGTAAAGAACCTGCCTGCCAATGAGGAGACCTAAAGAGACACAGGTTCGATCCCTAGGTGTGGAAGCTCTCCTGGAGGGCATTCTCCTGAAGAATCCCCATGGACAGAGGAGCTTGGCGGGCTATAGTTCCTAAAGTCACAAACAGTCAGACAGGACCAAAGCGACTTGGCATACATGCATGCACACACATGGGCCTCAGTGGTACACATAGAAAAATCCCATCCACCTCTTCAGACCATTATCTTAAACCAAAGAAAAACTCACACTACTAGGGAGAAGCAGAAAACCCTCTTGGGCCCGGACTTCAGTGTTAAGTCTGCTAACCAGCAACCCCACAGATACAATGCAAAGTTTGACTCCACAGGAGGGTGGGTGAGCCAGTCCACAGAGAAGGCAACATCCCCAGTTCTATGGGCACAGGGCCAGCTAAGATTAAGCTTGCACAAGAAGAACTGAGAAACTTCCATCCTGTAACCACCACAAGCCCCACATCCAGTAACAAGAAAAGGCATTCTACTGCAGGGAGAAAAGGAGAGACAGGAGAGATATCTTCTCTGTGATGCAGGCATCTCTGTGCTGAAAGAAAATCCCACCAGCACCACCGGCCCCACCATAAGCACAAGGGAGCACCAGCTCCCAGTGGAGGAAATCAAAGGCTGGGGACCTACAGGTGGCATGCTCAGTTATGTCCGCCTCTTCTCTGCTTCTTTCTCTGATTTCAATTCATTCAATCAATTGTGTGATTTGAGAATCATACTATGGTCTGTAAAGCCTTTTTTGTTGTTTAGTCGCTAAGTTGTGTTTGACTCTTTTGCGACCCCATGGACTGCAGCCCATCAGGTTCTTCTGTCCAAGGGATTTTTCTCTTCAAGAGTACTGGAATGGGTTGCCATCTCCTCCTCCAGGGGATCTTCCTGACCCAGGGATCGAACCCATAACTCTTATGTCTCCTGCACTGCAGGCAGATTCTCTACTGCTGATCCAACACGGAAGCCCAAAGGTGGCAGAGCCACAACAAAACTCAAACTCTGCTCAACGGCTGATTGACTCAAGCACCCATTCGTAACAGTAGAAGAGGTGTGCCCATTTCTAGGAGCAAACACCTATTTAGCAAAATATTACTGTTCTTCTACAAGCAGTATACGGTATTCAATCACAATTTTGAAACACACAATAAAGCAATTACACAATAACCAACTGTCAAACAATAAAGCAGACAACAAACCCAGGATCAGAGATGATCCAGATGTGAGAAACACTAGAGAAATTTTAAAATACCTATGAGCAATATGTTAAACGTTCCAGTGGAAAAGAGCACAAATGCATGAACAGACGGGGAATTGCAATAGAGAGATGGAACCTACAAAAAAAAGTCAGGCTGGAGAGCTAAAAAATAGAATATTACAGATTAATTCCTTGGTTGGGTTCATTAATACTAAGGACAAGAAGAATAGCTAAGGCAAGAATCAATAAACTTGAAAAGGTGAATAGAAATTAGCCAAGCTGGAAGACCAAGACGGCGGGGGCGGGGCGGGGGGACAAAAAAAAAAAAGAGAACAGAGAACCCTAGAGCAGTGGGATACTATCATATGGTCTCACATGCACAGAAGTGGAATGAGAGAGAAGAAGAAGTAAGTCTGATACTGAGGGAAAACAGCTGTAAAACACATACATGATAAAGAAAGAAAACTTGTATCTGGAATATATAAAGAAATCTTACAATTCAACAATAAAAAGACCACCTCCTCCCCAAACACACACACAAATAAAACCAATAAAAACTGACCAAAGGATGTGAACAGACACTTCACAAAAAAAGATATTCAAATGGCCAGTAAGCACACGAAATGATGCATGTTATCAGTACTCATTAGGGAAATGCAAATGAATACCATGATTATATGCCATTACATATCCACTAGCGTAGCTAAAATTCAAAAGCCATAATACCAATCACTGGCAAGAATGTGAAATAAGTAGAACGCTCATGCCCTGTTGGTGGGGAAGTGAAATTATATGACCCCTTCCTTTGGAAACTACACTGGCAGATTTTTTTATACAGTTAAACACACATTGCTTGACCAAGCAATGCCACTCCTAGGTTATTTAACCAACAGGATAACCAAAGCTGTTAAAAAACAGCCTTAAATTTGAATCGTCAAGAGTACAGTAAGATCTCTGAGAAGATACAACCCTGTCACTTAAGACTGCTCCTGGGCAAGATTCTTCAAATGGGTTAAAAGCTTTGAATGAATAGGAACTGTAGGCACTCTGAAAGCTATGACCAACCTAGACAGCATATTAAAAGGCAGAGACATTACTTTGCCAACAAAGGTCTGTCTAGTCAAGGCTATGGTTTTTCCAATAGTCATGTATGGATGTGACAGTTGGACTATAAAGAAAGCTGAGGGCTGAAGAATTGATGCTTCTGAACTGTGGTGTTGGAGAAGACTCTTGAGAGTCCCTTGGACTGCAAGGAGATCCAACCAGTCCATCCTAAAGGAAATCAGTTCTGAATATTTATTGGAAGGACTGATGTTGAAGCTGAAACCCCGGTATTTTGGCCACCTGATGCAAAGACTGACTTACTGGAAAAGACCCTGATGCTGGGAAAGATTGAGGGCAGGAGGAGAAGGGGACGACAGAGGATGAGATGGTTGGATGGCATCACTGACTCAATGGACATGAGTTTAAGTAAACTCCAGGAGTTGGTGATGGACAGGGAGGCCTGGCGTGCTGCAGTCCACGGGGTTGCAGAGTCAGACAGGACTGAGTGAGTGAACTGAACTGAAGCCTGGTCAAAGACACGCTTTCCTCTCCACCGTTAACCTCATGCTGTAGCAGGGAAAGAGATAGAAGGAAGTGATGGCCACGACAAGTCTGTGTTTCAGGGGCACCACAGCGGGCTGCTCCTGGAGCTCCCCCTGGACCTTCACATCTGGCCCCACTGCTCTCAGTGGGCTTGCTGAGTGATGACTAAGCACTCGTCTTCCCTGTAAAGCTGCTAAAAATCTGTTAAGAAACTTTCTAAGGGTCAGTTTTGATAGTGTGGCCAGAAAAGCAGTGGGGAGGGGAGGAGGGGAGGGCTTGATGAATTTTGTTTTACTAATCTTTTCTGCCTGTGCTCATGTGCTAAATTAGCTGCTTTATATTTCTAAAGTCTTGATCATTTGCATCTTTTGGTCAGACTCAACATTTATTACTTTAGGGATTTTGGCACAGAATTTAAAATCCTAGGAAGGAAGAGACTGGTGATTTTGGCTGATTTTTTTCCTTTCTGGCTGGAATAAGGAAAATTTAGAAGATGGTGAAAACACTGAGAGAAATGTTTACTGAACTTTTTGATGAAACAGCAACAGCCTGACTCAGATCTTGACACAATTAAAGCTCCCTTCTCCCATCATATGAAACTGTATCCCTGATCATAGTGTTAACAGTATCTTTTGGTATTAGTTTGTGATTAGAGCATTGTTTCCCTGTGTTCCTCAAGAAACTATTGCTTTCTAGGACTTCTACAACTTATGCTAAGAAGTACTTCAGTAGAGCTGAAATTGTTCATAAATTTGCTATCATAAGTATTAACAGCATGATTAACCATCTGTGAGAATTTTCTTAGCCCCATGCTTCTCAAACTGGAACAGAGGCACTTTTATCTCCCATGACAACAGAAAGTCATAAAACAGAAGTGGCATACCTTCAGTGGGCCTCAGGTTTACTCATTATGTAATTTACAAGGAATTTTTTAAAGCCAGATTTAGTGAAGTATAATTTCCATGCAGTAAAATTCACCTTTTTTAAATGTACAGATTGAGTTCGGACAACTGAATATTGATGTGTAAATGCCACCACAATCAAGACAGAAAACATTTCCATCATTCCCACAAGCTTTTTGTGCCTTTTATAGAAAATTCTTGCCCCCATCTCTGCTGACCCCGATCTGTTCTCTATTCCTAGAGTTTTGCCTTTTCTAGAATGTCATAATAACAAAATCACAAAGTATTCTTCTATGGCTAAATTTTTTCATGGAGCATAATGTCTTTGAGATATATTCATGTTGTGGTTATCCATAATTGGTTGCTAATCTGTATACAGATTCCACTGTATACAGGTACTTTGTTTATTCATTTACCAGTTGATGAACACTGAACTGTTTCCAGTTCTGACAAATTATGAATGAAGTTGTTATAAAGATACACTTCCCTCTGCCCCTAGGATATCCTTATGTCTCACTCTCTTACTCTTCTCAAAATTCTGCTCTAGTGCCATCTATTCAAAAAGGTTTTCTCCGACTCCTCTATTTGAAGCCCCTTATCTCCAGTTTCACCACTGTAAGTGCTTAGCATTACCATCATTTACATTACACTTCTTACAACAAAGAAAGACAGGGATCAAATTAGTCAGGGGTCTCCGGAGAAACAGAGACAATAGGATATGTCTTTATACAGATATAGAGAAACAGCCAACAGAATACAGTTACATAATTTTAGACCTGAAATCTAGCCTAATTCATTCATTTACAGACAGAGAAAAACTAAGCCTAAGATAGTGATGTCATCTAACATTAAGTCCACTACCCTTTTATCTACTCAAATGTGATCTTATTATATGAAACAACCATGCACAAAAAGCAAAACAAAACAATTATTCTGAGAAGACAAAAATCATTCTAAATTATAAAATTATTCTAAATTATGCAGAAATTATGTGGAAAAGGATATTCATAGCTAATATTGTAAGAAAACTCCCTGAAGACTGATTTTTATTCAATAAATATTCTTGAACACTGGCTAGAACCAAAGGTGTTACATATTACGTTTAGAGTGTAACTAGATGTTACATTATCCAAAATACTAAGCATTTATAATTAATTAAGTGAATCACTAGTCATTTAATAGGCACCTATCAAGTGCTTATAATTGTTTAGAGGTTTAAAAAAATGTTATTATCTTCAGTCTCTATCTTGACATTACTTAAAAGTTTTTGATACTGGCGCAAAAATCTAAGCATTTCACATGACCACAATCTCACAAGTTTGAAACAAGTGAGAAGAAAAGAGGATTTTCCAGTATTAGTGTAAACATCCAAACTGGGAAGTAACTATGATAAAGTACGAAAAAAAAAAAAAACCATGGGGCCTGAGGCAGGAGACCAGAATCCATTCTGGGCTCTGCTATCAACAGTCTCTGGGCAAACTGGTTCACATGTCTGGGCCTTGCTTAAAACAATAAAATGAAGTAGTTCTTTACTATGAGTGTTAATCACAATCATCTCCACAGAAGCTTTATAAAAATGTGCCACGTACAGGAATCACCTCAAAACCGTTCAATCAAATGGCCTGGAGAAATCTGTGGAAAAGTCCTTCAGATTATTCTGTTGTGGCTCCCCAGTCAGCGACCTATGGTTCTTTCTACCCTCTAACAGACTCACTCCGTGAAACAGGGTTTTAATATTTTCTAGCTAGAACAATAATATATTTTAAATCTCTTTTCTTCTTTCACAGTAAATAAGACTCATCCTACAATTTCAGGAACTGTGGTCAAAGTATATGAAAACTGACAAAAATCATTTAAGAAGAATAAATGCCCTACAGTGGAACTTATTTTAATTTACAAAGTTAAATTTCAAGCCAGTGTATAAAGTAGATGCTAAATAGAATTATTTACTTTGAGTCTGGCAACTCAAAATAGATCCCTAGGGCACAGTCCCAGGAGGTGGGAACAGGAAACTGACCCCTGGTATGCTTTGAAACTTCCCACTCCTATCTTTCAACACAGGAAGTATCACCAGTTGCCTCACTGTGATTAAGGAGAGGCTATGATTTAGAAAACAACTCTTGGTAGACGTTTAGGGAAGAAATTTACCCTTTCATAGGGCATAGTGGCAGTAACATATTTGCTCCAAAAGATGGGTTGGTGGAAAAAGAAAACAGTCGTTTTTGAACGATTCTGTAAGAGCAGTCCGACACTGGGCCCAAGTGTGAGCCGTATGGAACGGCAGTGAACGACTTTCGGCAGGACCCGCGTTTCCTTACATTTTTCCTACTAGAATCAGGGGGCTTCCCTGTAGCTTAGCTGGTAAAGAATCCACCTTCAATGCAGGAGACCCCAGTTCGATTCCTGGGTTGGGAAGATCCTCTGGAGAAGGGACAGGCTACCCACTCCAGTATTCCTGGGCTACCCACTCCAGTATTCTTGGGCTTCCCTAGTGGCTCAGCTGGTAAAGAATCCCCTGCAATGCGGGAGACCTGGGTGTGATTCCCTGGGTTGCAAGATTCCCTGGAGAAGGGAACAGCTACCCACTCCAGTATTCTGGCCTGGAGAAATCCATGGACTATACAGAAAAAAATCATAGCCTATGAAATTTCCCTCAGTCTCCATATGTAGAGCATTTCCCCTCTCTCCTTCAAAAACCCTTTTTGGCATCTCCACCCACATGAAATGTTCATGTTCATTGACTAAGTCCACAGATCTTTCGTAGGTGAAAGGAGTTCAAGGAAATTCTGAACTATTTTTTCTGGAAATTAAAGTAAATCTGCACAGTTTATCATAATCTTTAAAAAGTTTATTAGTATACCATCACTGCCTTTAAAAGGCATTTTAGTACAGTATCACTACACGGAAAACTGGTGATTTGGTTTTGTTAAGTTTTCTTTTCCTTTAAAATGCTGACTATGAAATTCTCACTTGGTTTTCTGTCCAGAATGTGAAAATAATCTTCTTTTACTTAAGGTGGATCCTACAATTAGTTATATTTCCATAGGGCCTCACACTTCCCCAGCATCTCTACAGTTGTCACTTCCAACTAGTAACATAAGAAAGATGAGGAACCTTTTGTTAATTTTTTTTCCCAAAATGCAATGGAAGATCATACAAAATAATTCTAAGATATCACGAGCTCAATATTCATTAAGAATAATTTTTAAAATAAAGACAAGTTCTTAGGGAATGTAGAGAACAACATGGAACTTGGAGGCTAACATCTTGTTGGTTATCACTTACTAGGTGTTACGATCATGGGCAAGTCAATTAAGATAATAACACTCCAGCATCAAACTGATGGTAGGATCAAGAGGACACTCTGCATTTCACCACTGCTGTTTAGTTGCTCAGTTGTGTCCGACTCTCTGCAACCACATGGACTACAGCCCACCAGGCTCCTCTGTCCATGGGTTTCCCACACAAGAATACTGGAGTGGGTTGCCATTTCTTCCTCCAGGGTATCTTCCCAATCCAGAGACTGAACTCACGTCTCCTGCACTGGCAGGCAGATTCTTTACCCCTGAGCCACCAGAGAAGCCCATCCTGTACACCAAGGCTCTACAAATAGTAAGCTATTACATATATGTTAGCTGCTGGTGGTTTTTAATTTTTATTTCAAAGTGAATCTTTAAAAGTTTCTGTTCAATGAAAATTATCAATAGCAAGTTCTTACAGGTTTTCTTCAAATCTCAATATACCCAAATAAGCCCACTCCTATCACATCTGATTGCACTATGAACCCTGAGTATAGTGATCTCCAGAAGAACTGTTCACATGTATAATCTCTATTTAAAATTTTAAAAAATATTCAGTTTTTGTACCTATATTAGTGTTAAGCATCAGCTTTAAGGCAATCAAAATTGCAACAGATTTTAATTAATCTCAGGACTCTATCAGAAGTTCAGAGGCAAAGAAAACAAAACAAACAAAAGGCAACTTCTCGATGCTATTAGCAAAAACAAATACCTTACTTAACACGTTATAAAACGTGCATGAACTTACACCTTCAGTTTTGCTCTTTCTGTTTTATAACACAAACAAGACAAAAATACACTTAAGAAATATTTGCTAGAAATAAAAGCAATACTAACATTGAATAAATGTAAACAAATATGGCAAGCACGCCTACAGAGAAATCAGCACACTCTATTTTTAATCAAAACCCCAAACCACCATGGCATTTTTACAGCTTAAAACTGAAGAGGACCTTTCAAACCAGTGCCCCCAACTCGAACAGTGAGGCAGTTCAAGACTGATAAAAGATCACAATCTAAGGTAAGACCAACACGTTGCTCTTATGAAGTGCAGACAACCCTTTGAAATTATCCCTTCCTTGTAAGGTATTCACAAAAATGCCACTTGCTTTTTTTTTAAAGTGATGGGATGGGATTCCAACAGAATATGGTCATTTATTTTATTATTTTTATTATGTATAAAATATTATTCCTAAGTTACCCTGTATATATCTGTATCACTCTTCTTCATCTCAGATTTTAAACTGCTTTAAGCCAAGGGTTCACAACTTTCTTATGATTAATAATGAACTCAATATATATTTTTTTTAAATTCTGAAGATATTTTAAAAATTTTAGTTGTTGAGCAATTGTACTGGGAATCCTTTAACTCTGATAAAAGAAGCTATCTAAAATTATTAATGAGACAATTTTCTTTATCAAAAACTTTCTGATCCAAAGACGTGATGAAATAAAAATATACACGAAGCATACAGATTTCCAGCTGTTGGAGAGTGCACACATAAACAATCACGTGTTAAACATCCAGATGCTGCACACTCAAGAACTCCAGGGGTAAACTCTTCGTGGTTTTCTTAGAAAAACACTGTTTAATATCTATTTACCAAAATAGGACTCCTCTTAATTCTCATTTCTTCACATGTCTAAGTTTACAGTTGCTACTGGAAATATTATAAGTCTACATGAACTTAAATAAAACATCTTCCCAGCTATTTTGAGCACAAATTTAGCACCAATGTAACATGTACTAATATTATATTTTGATAATTACAAACATAGTTAGGTAAGGCTCATTTATTAGTAAAAACAGCTAACCACCCCACAGTACTCAGTATACGCCAAGCACTATGCTAAGAGCTTTGTAAGCATAACCTCATTTAATCTATAAACAGTAGTGTCCCTGTTTTACAAAGGTTATCCACTTTATTCACGGTCACATAACTGCAGGATCCAGGTTCAATTAGATCAGTTCTACCTAATTCCAGACCTAAACTCATATCACCACAAGACAAGCTATTTTTCACTCAACGTCACCATCACAAATACCTTTCCCCTGTAGGGTATGATTTCTTCTTAATGGTTCTAAACCAACTGTAAACCGTGCTTTCTCAGTGGGGGCTTAGAATCTTAGTAGTTTGGGGAGAATTACTGTCAGCATCCGAGACAGAAAGGACCACAAATATATTTCAAAAGTCCTACAGATACATGCTTCAGAGACAATAACACACCTTTAATGACGCCAAGAGCCAAATTGAGCTTAGCTGTCTCTTCTGTAGGGGAAGGGATCCCTGATGTCCTACTCTGGATTTCTATCACAGGCTCCGTCACGCTGCACTGTAACTATCTACTTTATTTTTCTAATCACCCTATTGCCTTCTGCTTTTTTATCTTTGCACTTCCCATACCTTCACAATTTACTAGAAAATAGAACATCTGTATCAGACCTTCCTGGCTCAAGTATCAGACAGTCAAGATTCCACAGTTTTAATCTCTTATCCTATGCCATCACAGGCAAAACTATCCGGTGATAGCAGACTATCTTAAGGTTGGTTGCTCTTTAAGATCATAAGGGTATTTTAAGTACGTTACCTCAAAGAGTTTGACCCCTTTCTTGCTAAACTGTAATACATGCTCTAACCCTAAGAAGATAGAGACCATGATGCAATTTAAAAAATGCTGGGCATAAAAAGTGAGGTGAGTAAGTGGAAAACTGACCCAACATGAACATCAACTGCCATGATGGTGCATACTGTAAACTGCTTAAATGGGTTTTCACTTTTATAAGCTATCAAACAAAACAGCACCTTTGCAAAACACTCTAAAAGAAGAACACATGAATAGTTTGTAGTAACAGGCTCTATTTAAAATAAACATTTATAAAAATGGCTTTGACATTCTATTTCACCTTCCTAATGTTCTAAAACTGAATTACATTCTCCAAACGTTTTGACAAACTAACTTTAAAAATATGTATGTATAGGATGCTGAATTAGGTACAGTAAAAAGATGAGTGGTTACTAGGAACTGTGGGGCAGGAAAGAAGGAAGAATGACTAGGTAGTGCCCAGGGCATACTGAGGACAGTGAAACTATTCTGTATGACATGGTAAAGGTGGACGCATGTTATTAAACATTTGTGAAAACTTACAGCATGTATATGTAGTGTCATTAGTTGTAACAGACGGGGCACACCAACACAAGATGCTAATAACAGAGGAAAAGCGGGTGAGGAAGAGGGAGGCGTACCTGAGATCTTCCCATACTTTCCACTCATTTTTCTATAAACCAAACAGTTGTTTGTTTGTTTGTTTTTAAGTCTATTAATTAACAAAAAATAGTTTGGGAAATAGTTAGTGGTGATGGCTGCATAATATAGTGAATATAGCTAAGGCCATCACACTGTACACTTTAAAATGGCAAATATCATGTTATATGTGTTTTACCACAAATCAAAAGGATTAGAGACACTCCTTGTCTGATGAGGAAATAATTCAGTGATTCCAGGGGAAAAAATGCTAGTAAATGAATCACAATCCAATGCAGAAATTGGTGAAATTCTTAACGGAAAATATTTTCATGAGATACTACTCCACTATAATAACAGTAAATTTTAAGTGCTGCCGTGTTAACAAAAGCATTGGGACTTTGGTTCTGTCATGAAGGGAAGCTCCATACCTCCCAAGTCTTTCCTCTCACAACTAAAAAACCAGAGATGTCACACAACAAAGCAGCACAGGAAGTGTCCAAAAGGTAGAAAGAAGGCTGCCTAGAGACCTCGCCTCTGGAGGAAACACATGGCCGTGTGTGCCTTGGGCCTTCTACTGCCCCCACGGTGTCACAGGCAGGGTACAGCAGGAGAGAGCCTGTGGGACCTCCAGGAAAAGGCCTCTCCTCCACCCAACACCCAGCCAAGGACCAAGAAAAGGGTGGACTAACAAAAGAATCAATCACCCTCCAACCACCAACGGAGAAACCATTTTCCCCTTCCAGGAGACCAAATGAGAAGTCGAAGTTCCACACCCCACCCAGGCTACCCTTCTCACACAGAAGCAGTCACCCCCGTCACCCACCAGCGGTCAGTCAGACAGCTGGATAGGCAGGCGGACCTTCATCGTCCCCCAGGGAGAACCAGGGGTGCGGCAACCTCCCTTCTGGCAAATGGTCAGTGTTGTTCCTTCTCCTTGGTCCCTAGAATGCCCCCAAGGAAGGAACATCTGCAAGGAGGAGCAAAAAGCTGAGCCTCCTCCCCTCCCCAGCAGCAATGGGATGTATTAAGAAGGCAGTCTGAGCAGAGCTAGTCACCAAGATTAGTGCAGTCCAAGAAAAAGCGGAGCCTCACACAATCGATGAGATGGACCAAGACTGCACAAGGGGAGACTCGCCCCTGGTCCACTTTCCCCCTGCCCCCAGGGTCACTAGGCCCAGTGGGGAGCTGAGTCTCCATCCTCACTCCACAGCGCCGAGCAGGGCTAGTCAACACTCTTATTCCCCACTTGCCTGGTATGGGCAGTACCCGGGGGAAACAGAGCCCCAGCGCCACTGTGAATTCACAGTCTGCTCCCTCCGTCTCTGCCCTGGTGGAGGCACGCTCAGCAGGAAAACTGACACTGTAACTCAAATCTCCAGGAGGAGATGGTGAATATCCAACCTACCAATGGCTTCTACTTTTGCTATAGGCGTCCTGGAGTATGGAGTCGGGGGAATCCTATGGGTCATGTGAACATACACAAACATCCAACCCTCATCCACTTCAACAGGAAGCCTAGCTGATTTAAAAATAATAATAATAATTAAACAGGCTCAAGAGTCTCATAATATAAAACCAGGATATAATTTTAGAAATCACTGCCATACCAAGAACCAGGAAAGCACAACAGGAATGGGAAAAACAACAACAAATGTCAAAGCCAAGATGAATCAGATGTTAAAACTGTCCCACAAGGATTTTAAAGCAGCTGCAACACATGCTTCAACAAGCAATTAAAAGTTTTGTTAACACAAATTAATAAGATTTTGAAAACAATGGAACAGAAAGTATAGAACTGAAAAAAATGATAAAAAATAAACTTATTGGATGAACTCAATGCTACAGTTAACATGACAGAGAACATCTTTAAGCCCAGATGGTTTCACAGAAGAATTTTATCAAACACTTAGAGCAGAATTCACATAGATTTTATATAATCTGTTCCAGAAAATTAAAATGGAGGAAAAATGTGCACATTTATTTTAGAACTATTACTCTGATACCGAAACAAAAGGAGTCTAAAGCACAACCAAAACACAGTTATTAAAAAGGGAGGGGGAACTATAGACCAGTATTTCTCACAAATTTAAATATAAAAGTTCTCAACAAAAGATTAACAAATCAAGTCCAACAATGTATAAAATGAATTTTACACAATGACCACTGCAATCTATTCCAGGTACACAAAGCTGGTTCAGTATCTGTAAATCAATCAATGTAACCCACCATGGACTTCCCTGGTGGCTCAGGAGTAAAGAATCCGCATGCCAATGCAGAAGATGTGGGTCAGTCCCTGGGTTGGGAAGATCCTCTAGAGAAGGAAATGCCAACCCACTCCAGTTTTCTTGCCTGGGAAATCCCGCAGACAGAGGAGCCTGGAGGGTTACTGTCCATGGGGTCGCAAAAGAGTCATACACAGCCTAGCGACTAAACAACAAACAATTCACCATATCAAAGGACTAAAGAAGAGAAATTATAAGATCATGTAAATTGATGCAGACAAAGCATCTGACATAATCCAATATCACTTCATACTAAAAATTTTCATGAAATGCTTTCCTCCTAAAATGAGGAACAAGGCAAGAATGTCTGCTCTTATCACTCTGATTCAACATAGCATTGAAAGTTTTAGCCACTGCAATAAGACAGTAAAAAGAGCTAAAAGGAAAACAAATAAGCAATAAATAAATAAAAGTATCTTTAATTGGAAATGATCCTTTACATAGAAAACACCAGTGGATTTGCTGATAAACTCGTACAACTGTTCTAAGTTATTTCAGCAAAGGATACAAAACTAACACGCAAATATTAAATTTCTATTTGCCAAAAAGGAACATGTGGAAACCAAAATTAAAACATTATGTATAATCACACAAAGAAAAGGAACTATTTATCTATAAGGTTAACAAGAATGGGATCTATATGCAGAAAATTAGAAAATGCTGAGGAAAGAAAGAATACTTAAATGAAATGGAGAAATACATCATTTTCATGTAATGAAAAGACACAATACAGTAAAGATGGCAATTCTCAAATTAATCTTTAAGTTCAATGCAACTACCATCAAAATCCCAACAGTGTTACTTGTAGGCATACAATACAAGCTAATTCTAAAATTTATATAGAAAGCAACATGTCCTAGAATAAACAATCTAAAAAACTAATAGAGTGGGAAAAAATCACTCTCTCTGCTCTTCATGCCTACCACATGAAGCAAAGCAGTATGGAACTGTCAAAGAAATACATGTGCTGGGCAATGGAACAGAATCTAAACCTAGGAGTAAACACACAAAAATATGCCCAACTAATTTTTGAAAATGTTGCAAATACAATCCAATGGAGAATAGACAAACAGCCTTTTCAACAAATGGTGCAGGAACATTAGAGAATCCATTGGCCAAAAAAAAAAAAAAGAAAGTTAGTTCAAACTAAACCTCATATCCTACACAAAACTCAAAAGGGGCCATGGGCCTTAATCTAAAACCTAAAACTTTTAGAAAAATAAATAAAGGAGTAAATCTTCAGAATAAAGGACTAGTCAAAGAGTTCTTAAACGTCATACCAAAAGCACAATTCATACAAGGAAAGTTTCATAAACTGGACTTCATTCAAAGTTTAAAACTTTCTCTGCAAAAGGCTCTGGTAAGAGGATGAAAAAACAAGTCACAGAACTGTGAGAAAAATATTTGTGAAGTGCATACCTAATAAAGGATGACTATCTATGAAGAACTCTTAAAAATTCAACATAAACAATAAATAATCTAATAATAAAATGGAGAAACACATGAGCAATCATTCAACACAGCGGAAGTATGTGGAAAACAAGAAGAAAAATGTTCTGCATCACGAGTCATTAGTGAAATGCAGATGAAAGTTATAAAGAGATACCATTACACACCTATTATAATGCCTAAAATGAACAAAACAATTGCAGCACTCACTGTAGGAAAAGCTGCAAAGAAACTAAATCTTGGTCATCAGCATCTGGATCACTCATACATTACTGACTGGAGTGAAGAGTGGTACAGCCACTCTGGCAAACGATTTGGCAGTACCTGGTAAAACTAATCATTCAATTATTATGACTCAGCAACTGTATTCTTAGGCATTTACCTGAGAGAAATAAAAACTTGTGTTCATACACAAAAAATCTGTACAGAAATGTTTTTAGCAGTTTTATATGACAGTCCCAAACTGAACACAATCCAGATGTTTTTCAATAGATGAGTGATTAAATTAACTGGTGCAATGAAATACTATTCTGTAATAAAAATGGACAAATACTGACAGATGCAACTTCAACTGCTTCAGGAAATTATGGTGGGGGGAAAAAATCCCGAAAGATCTCATATTGTATGTTTCTGTTTATATACAATTTTTGAGCTGACAAAACTGTAGAAATGGAAAAGACTAGTTGCTGGGCATAGAGCAGATGAAGGGTGGGAGCTGAGACAGTAGGTATGCCTCTGAAAGGATAACTAGAGGGGTCTTTGTGGTAAACCTTGGTTCTGGACCTTGATTTTGCTAGTATTAATATGTTGAACTATAATTTTGTAAGATTTACCACTGGGAAGAATGGGTAGAGGGTGCCAAGGATCTCTCTGTATTATTTCTTAAAACTGAATGTGAATCTATTATCTCAAAATTAAAAGTTTAATTTTAAAACTCCAATATAAGTTTTAAAGCCATAATAAGATCTTAACATATAATGCTCCATCATTTTTCTCATTAGCTTCAGTAGAAGATATTTATAAAATGGGACATGCAGTGTTATTTTGGGTAAGGGAGTATTCTTTTTTTTTTTTCACTAAAAAGTGGGGGAGGGAAATATGGGAGAACATTTTAGAGCTACAAAGAGGGTCAAATCATGCATTTGCATAAGTCTTCAAAATTTTCAAAGGTCTTGAAAACATATAATCTATGAAGAGCTTTATTACATTTGGGTCTTAAAATTAGAGGGCAGATAATTTAATTCTAATCAAAAAAATTAACAGAAAAGAAGCAACTTGACCAAAGTTGGTGGCAAAGCCAAAATTAGATTCAAAGTTTACAAACAAGGCTACTTCTAGTTTTTTTTCTACCACATCAATTTCTTAGTCATAATTCAAGAGCAATATTGTTCCATAAAATAATGTTTCAAGTATATATTTTGTTAATAGTTGATTCATTTTTAAAAAAACTGTCTTATTTGTATTACTACATGTTTTCTAGGCAGAGACATTTATAAACATCACAGAAAATACATGTGCATGCAAAATGTGGAACTCCGCAACTAAATTTTACTCTGAGATTGTTAAATGTTGTTAAATGTTACTTTTAAACACACATCACTAAAAAAGATAACTCATATTTCTCCTAAAATAGAGGCATTGTTGATTATAGAAACCATTGATTAATAAAAGTTACATACATAATTTTAAATAGATTTAAGAGGCATTTTACCTTTAGCAAGTTAAACCAATATCTTAGAATCAAGGATATATGATATTTTACAGAATCCTGTAATTCTGGGGTTGAAAAAAATTAGTGTTCTTTATTCTAGTCAAATGTGAAATGCACATCTCAAACAGGTTAGACAATCTGCCCAGTCACAATCACAAATCAATTAGAAATTAGAAACCAAGGCTCATGACTCCTAGCAGCCAATGGAAAATTTTTTTGTATGAAATAAATTCTTTAAAAGATACATCTTTTAAATGGTTGAACCAATGTCTTAAAGTACTTCCTATAAAGTATTCTTAGTGTCTCAGTTCTATTAAACACTCTGGAACATTTTCTCTGCTGAGTTCTTTTTAGCAGACTGCCAAGAATGATGTCAAGGAGCTTATAAACTATGTTTTCTTTAGGAGTTTTATGGCTTAGGTCTTATGCTTTAAGTCTTTAATCTGTAAGCAAAAACCTATGGTAGATATAAAAAAGATTTAGAGATGAAGCAAAGAACAAAACACTGGGCCTGTACTCTTCGCTTTCATTCTAACAGATATAAGAAAACAAGTGAAGAACAAACAAATGTATTAAGATAATGACAGGCAGAAATAAGTGCAATGAAGTACAATAAAATAGTTATGGGCATACACACTGAGGAAACCAGAATTGAAAGAGACATATGTACCCCAATGTTCATTGCAGCACTGATTACAATAAACAGGACATGGAAGCAATCTAGATGTCCACAGGCAGACCAATGGATAAGGAAGTTGTGGCACATATTACACAATGGAATATTACTCAGCTATAAAAAGGAATACATATGAGTCAGTTCTAACGAGGTGGATGAAACTGGAGCCTATTATACAGAATGAAGTAAGTCAGAAAGACAAACACCAATACTGTATATTAATGCATATATATGGAATTTAGAAAGATGGTAGCAATGATCTTACATGCAAGACAGCAAAAGAGACAGAGATGTAAAGAAAAGACTTTTGGACTCTGTGGGAGAAGGTGAGGGTGGGATGATTTGAGAGAATAGCATTGAAACATGTATATTATCAAGTGTGAAACAGATTGCCAATCCAGGTACAAACATGTACAGTACCACACGTAAAATAGATGACCAGTGCAAGTTTGATGCATTAAGCAGGGCACTCAAAGCCGGTGCTCTGGGACAATCCAGAGGGATGGGATGGGGAGGAAGGTGGGAGGGGGGTTCAGGATGGGGGGACACATGTGCACTCGTGGCTGATTCATGTCGATATATGGCAAAAATCATCACAATACTGTAAAGTAATTATCCTCCAACTAAAATAAATAATTAATTTTTTTAAAGGAAATAAAGTGAAAATCTTCCTGGGAAGTCAAAAAAAAAAAAAGAGAGAGACTAAAAAGTGATGAGTATTATATTAAATAAGCTGGTGGTTAGGGTAGTAATTTCAGAAGGGGAAACACTAGGGAGAAAACTGAGTAAAATATCAAACATTGGAAAGGATCGCCTAGGAAAATTCCAGGAGAAAGAAGCAGTAAGTACAAATGTCTTTGGTGGAAAGTATGCTAGATATATTTTAGGATCTAAAAACCAATTTTCTTGTACTCGTTCATATCTCTTTCCACTGTGGCACAGCATATACTTCAGAGTTTACCACTATTAAACCATGTTACTCATTCTTACAAGAAATTTGAATTCATCTTGCAGCAGTCTTTTTATTCTGTTTTATGGGTGAGGGAAAAAATTTACTGTATAATAAATCCTCTAAGCGGCTAATTACATTGGCACTTTCCTAGAAGGAACTTTTAAAGAAAGGTCAAAGGTCATTTGTCTTATTTCCCAAACAAAATAAATTATATTAAGCAAAAGCAATTTGTATGTTAAAAACACTGAGAAGAAAAATAAAATCCTTTAGATAATTTACTGTATCACTTAAGGCTTTGGCGGCTCAGATGGTAAAGAATTCTCCTGCAATGTAGGAGACCCAGGTTCAATATCTGGGTCAGGAAGATCCCTGAAGAAAGGAATGGCAACGCACTCCCTGGAGAACTTATTGCCTGGAGAATTCCACGGACAGAGGAGCCTGGTGGGCTGTAGTCCATGGAGTTGCAAAGAGTCGGACATGACTGAGCTCTTAACACTAACTTAGGGTTCTTACCTAGTTCTAATACTCATTTGGTAAAAGGTTGAAATAAATGGTTCTCTCCATTTCCTCCTTTCTTTAAGAAACAATTTTTAAAAACCAACCAAAAGTAAACTCAAAATGGATTAAAGATCTAAACATAAGACGAAAACTATAAAACTCCTAGAGGAAAACATAGGCAAAACACTCTCTGACGTAAATCACAGCAGGATCCTCTATGACCCACCTCACAGAATAATGGAAATAAAAACAAAAATAAACAAATGGGACCTAATTAAACTTAAAAGCTTTTGCACAATGAAGGAAAATATAAGCAAAGTGAAAAGACAGCCTTCAGAATGGGAGAAAATAATAGCAAATGAAGCAAGTGACAAAGAATTAATCTCAAAAATATACAAGCAACTCCTGCACCTCAATTCCAGAAAAACAGAAGACCCAATCAAAAAGTGGGCCAAAGGACTAAACAGACATTTCTCCAAGGAAGACATACAGATGGCTAACAAACACATGAAAAGATGTGTTTGTCAACATCACTCATTATCAGAGAAATGCAAATCAAAACCACAATGAGGTACCATCTTACATCGGTCAGAATGACTGCTATCCAAAAGTCTACAAACAATAAATGCTGGAGAGGGTGGGGAGAAAAGGGAACCCTCTTACACTGTTGGTGGGAATGCAAACTAGTACAGCTACTATGAAGAACACTGTGGAGATTCCTTAAAAAACTGGAAATATAACTGCCATATGACCCAGCAATCCCACTGCTGGGCATACACACCGAGGAAACCAGATCTGAAAGAGACACATGTACCCATGTTCATTGCAGCACTGTTTACAATAGCCAGGACACGGAAGCAACCTAGATGTCCATCAGCAGACGAATGGATAAGAAAGCTGTGGTACATATATAGCATGGAATATTACTCAGCCACTAAAAAGAATACATTTCAATCAGTTCTAATGAGGTGGATGAAACTGGAGCCTGCTATACAGAGTGAAGTAAGTCAGAAAGAAAAACACCAATACAGAATACTAACACATATATGTGAAATTTAGAAAGATGGTAATGATAACCCTATATGCAAGACAGCAAAAGAGACACAGATGTAAAGAACAGTCTTTTGGATTCTGTGGAAGAAGGTGAGGGTGGGATGATTTGAGAGAATAGCATTGAAACATGTATATTATCAAGTGTGAAACAGATTGCCAATCCAGGTTCGATGCATGAGACAGGGTGCTCAGGGCTGGTCCACTGGGATGACCCAGAGGGATGGGATGGGGAGGGAGGTGGGGGGGTGGTTCAGGATGGGGAACACATGTACACCCATGGCTGATTCACGTCAGTGTATGGCAAAACCACTACAATACTGTAAAGTAATTAGCCTCCAATTAAAATAAATTAAAAAAAAATCAATCATTTTCAAACCATCCTCAACTAGCTACTACAACATGAAAATAAACACAATGTATGTACTATAAAAATTTATGCAGTAAAGGCAAAATATTCAAATAAAGAGAATATGCATATGAAGAAATGCAAAGAACATTAGATATAAATTTAATCTTTAAGTTTCAAAAGCATAAAACACTCTAAGAGATGATTAAAAACCAAAAGAAAGATGTTCTATTTTTTCCTCACCATGTTCATAAATCATAACTTGGCATTACAGGCTCAGAGTCTTCAATCAGAAACAAAACCTTTGAAATATCAGTCTCCAAAGTAAAAAACATAAATTTTAATGTGGTTATATTTCAGGTTCATTTTAGTTCAGCTAATGAAACATGTTAAAGTTCTCATCAGTCCAAGATTTCAGAGAAACATGGTTCCTGTTTTTCAAAGCAACCCTCAGAAAAGCTCATGTGCAATTCTGCTCATTTCCACAGATCTATAGAGGAAACCATAAGATGGGGTTTAAACGAGAAAACTGCAGTTAACTACTTATCAGAAAAGGTAAATTAATATTTTTGTATCAATTCCCCAGGCTAAAAGACCACCCAAAGACATTTTCACTGGACAAAACTTATAAAATCAAAGAGGAAGTCCTCACCACCAAAGAAAACAATACTCTTTCAAGGAGAATTTGTGAGACAAATCAAAACCTTTAAGCTTCAGACTCTTTTTTTAAACAAGAATAGCAAAAATGATTTTATTTTGATTGGAAAGCCATTAAATACTATGTTCCTTGATATCAAAAGCTATATGTAACACAACTAAACATGGACAATAATAACAGAATTTTAAAATTCCTTTATTCTCATACTAAAAATCACACATTTTAACTTTTTATCTTCCTTTTGGCACTAGGCCAAAAGAATTTTCCAGTGCATGCTACTTAAGGGCATCATTTTCCTCACTACTCTTCTGCACAATAGCATTTTGAAAGCTGAAGCAAATGTTCCCCCAGAAAGGCTCCATCACGGAAAACTGCGGGAATCACTGAAGTAAACAAATAAAATATATTTCTTTACTATAAAAACTTGCTTTTAAAGATTTAATATGCATTGCTAATCAAGTACTAAGATAAAGTATGAAGTGTATTTCCCAAATACATGACTAAGGAATAAAAACTTAGTATGTAGAAAAAATCTACATAAATATTGAAAAATATTCAAGTTTCATGGAATATAGTTTGAGAAATGCTATCAAAAGTGCAAACTAAGAAGGAAGAATTCTAACTGACCCACAGAAATTGGTAGGTTCAATGCAGAGCTTCCCAAAGTAAGACACAACAAATGGCTTTCGTTTTCAAACTTTAAGAATGTTTTGACATATGTAAACTCTGTAAACAGGCCAATTCTTTGTGCTAAACTTTGTGAAAATATACTTCATAGTTAAGTAGCAGACTTTCTTGGGTCATTCTTAATAAGTTAAGAGAAGATACTTCAGAGATAGAGATTTTAAAAATATGGGGACTCTGAGTGAGTCCCCATGACAATGAAGAGACAAGCCCCATTCTGTCAGAAAATCTTTGAAAGATACATATGTGATAAAGGACTGGTAAACACAAAATACAAAGAATTCTTAATTCCCAATACTAAGAAAACAAATGAGCAACTTAAAATGAGCAAAAAGATCTAAACAGAGAACTCAACAAAGAAGACATTCAGATATCAAACAAGCATATGTTACCAGGGAAATGCAAATTAGAATGAGATACCACTATACACCTATTAGAATGAACAAAGTTCCAACATATGAGTGCTGTCAAACACCAAATGCCATTAAGGATGAGGAACAATAGGAATTTTCAGTCACTGTGGGTGAAAACGCAATGTGACAGAGCCACTGCAGAAGTCAATTTGACAGCGCCTCACAAAAGTAAGCATACTTCCACCACATGTTTTAGCAATATGTTTCTTAGTATTTAACCAGTGAGTTGAATACTTACATCCATACAAAACCCACACACACATGCTTAGAGAAGCTTTATTCATAACTACCAAAACATCAAGGTAACTAAAGTGTTCTTCACTAAGTGACTGGATAAACAAATTGTGGTACATCCAGAGAATGAAACATTATTCAACAATAAAAAGAACAAGCAATGGAGCCACAAAAGTCATGGAAGAATCTTCAGTGCATAACACTAAGTGAAGAAGCCAAACCAGAAAGTCTACATACTGTATAATTCCAACTACATGATATTCTGGAAAAAGGTAAAACTATGGAAACAGTGAAAAGGTCAGTGGGTGCCAGAGGTTCAGGGGAAGTGAAGGGATGAACAGGTAGAACACAGAAAACTTTTAGGGTGGTGAAACTACTCCATAATGGTAGATAGCTGTCATTATCTATGCTAATATAAGTTAAGGACTTTCGTTTATAATTGTGTATCAGTACTATCTAGGGCTTCCCAGGTGGCTCAGACGGTAAAGGATCTGCGTACCATGCAGGAGACCGGGGTTCGATCCCTGGGTTGGGAAGATCCTCTGGAGAAGGAAATGGCAACCCACTCCAGTATTCTTTCCTGGAAAATCCTATGGGTGGAGAAGTGTGGTAGGCTACAGTCCATGGGGTCACAGAGAGTCGGACACGACTGAGCGACTTCACTTTCACTTTTCACTATCTATCCGGGCTTCCCTGGTGGCTCAGTGATAAAGACTCCACCTGCCAAGGCAGGAGACATGGGTTCAGTCTCTGATCCAGAAAATCCCTCTTGCTATGGAGCAACTGAGCCCATATGCCACAACTACTGAGCCTGTGCTCTAGAGCCTGGGAGCCACAGCTACTGAGCCCACGTGCCCTAGAGCCTATGCCCTGCAACAAGGGAAGCCACTGCAATGAGAAGCCCACACGTTACAAGGAAGAGAAGACCCCACTCGCTTCAACTAGAAAAAGACTGTGCAGCAACAGAGATCCAGCACAGTCAAAAATAAAATAAATAAAATTATAGATTATAAAAATACTGCCTATTCAATTTTAATTGAAATGGGGGTCAGGGAAGCAGTGATGGTGGAGGAGTATATGGCAACCCTCTATACTTTCAGCTTAATTTTTCTCTAAACCTAAAACTGTTCTTAAAAAATAAAGACTAAAAATTTTTAAGTAACACAATAAAATAAAAGCAAGCATTTCAAGTAAGAAAAAGTTATTTCTTTTCAAATTTTATGAAATTGTTACTTTTAATGAATCACAAATTTTACAATAAGACTAATTTTTAAATATTTTTGTCATCTACTCCAGCAGAATAAGAAAGGATATCATTCTAGCGTCCAAGGATCAAAACAACTCAGGTCATGAAAGTAAAACAATAAAATAAAATACCTAGTGTCTTAATTAATGTCATCAAATAATTTTACACCTGCTATATGTCTCTGACACTTTTTACTGCAGTCACCTCATCTTCACTTAATTTACTAAGTAAACAGATGTTACAGACAAGGCTACATTCAAAAGGGTAACATCAATTCACAGGAAAAGCTACGGCACAGTAATAAGTTCACTTGTCTCTTAGTCCAGCACTCCCATTCTCTAAATCATTTCTATTTAGATTTTTTATAAACTTTTCCCCAGGGTCCTTCCAGTAACTTCTGCAGACAGACATTTGAACTCTTATTCAATTTAAATGAGTCAATTTAATTCTCTTGATCTTCTGATAAAAGGAGAAATCAATGTTCTAATTATAGCATTATATTAACTTGGGTTAACAAGGTTTTGTCATCCAAGTGCTTATTGCATTGGTGATAACTATTTACCACCAAAAAGAACAGAGCAAAATTTTCAAATATCTAATTGTTACAATAAAAATGGTTTACTTTCTAATGCCTTTATAGGTACATGCAGCAAAATATTTTTGTTAAATATACACATATATACACAATCAAAATCAGTTCTCCAAACTGACATCAAAGCTACTATAAATATATATTTGGTTCTAGCAAAAATATAACACGGTTGTATGCAACAAAACTAATGAACTGCAATAGAAAGTTAAGCTGAAGCTGCAGCAATGCTTTTATTACAGTGACTTAAATCAACCCCATTTAAACCCAATCTCATCCTGAGTAGTATTCATCTAATTTCACACTGCTTCATAATTTTTACTCCAAAAGAGGCTGACTACTCATTTAGGAAATTTATGTGTCCATGGTATCAAGTCACAAAAGATATACATTAAAATGTTTAAACTACTGTGAAAAGACCTGTAAATAGCTGAATAGTGTCTTTAATGGAAGACTATGGACCTAATTCTTGGAAACTTGCAAGTTTCCAGTAATTTTCCTGCATGATTAAATTTTTGTGTCAATAAAAAATAATGAAGTGGCAGCCAAAACCTGTTTAACTGTAGTGTGATAATGGGAAGTTGGAAAAGGGAATGTGGGATGATGCTAACGCAATACGCAAATAATGGTCAAATGGGGTCAAGATAAAACTCTAGACTTCATAATAACTGGAATAGAGAAAAGTCACAGGAAATTGAGTTATCACAAGGGAAAAGACAGTAACGATCAGAGCTTTCCAACCATGTCCTTTGTATCTCCTATGCAACTGGGTCTAAGCGCACAGATTTCAATCCCCTCAGCCCGTGGAATGGCTGGCTAGGGCCAGGGGTACTCAGGCTCCCCACCGCCTGTCGTCACCTGTCAGGACCAACCCTGTGCTTTGACATTCCACGGCCCTGTGAATACTAATATTTTCATTTGTGGTGTGACGTGCAAAAAACACTGCGAACGACTGAAAAATGTAACCAACTCTTACACCACAACAGTCACACTGAGGAAGGGGGCTTATCCAAGAGTGGAAAATCTGTCACATTCAATTAAACCATTAATTTGACTGTTATTGGTATTATGGATTTAGTTTTAATCTCTCTATTTGTTTAAAACGTATCATTACGTAAGATGTAAACACAGTAAGAAGTTGCTATCTGTGTGTTTATGGTTGTACTTATTTCAGGAATGTTAGCATAACAATGCTTCACATTAATAGTGGGGTTGGGGAGGATTTCCTTCCCCCTTTCAATGGGATCTGGACAAAACACAAGGTTGAAAAGCACTTGTTTAGTGGGTCTGGAGTTATCGCTTCTCGGCCTTTTGGCTAAGATCAAGTGTAGTGGGTCTGGAGTTAAACAGCTTGAAGCTCAGGCCTATCACTTACAAACTTTGTGATTCTAGGAAAGCTATTTACTGTCTCTTTGAGCCTCAGCTTCTCTATTTGTAGGATAACGATAGATAAGTCTTATCCACAGAAGGGTCTTTGTGAGGATTCAAGTCCAAAACGTGATTGGCCTGGTATATTCTTTTTTTATTATTATTTTTTTTTATTTAAGGATACTTGCTTTACAGAATTTTGCTGTTTTCTGTCAAACCTCAACATGAATCAGCCATAGGTATACGTATATCCCCTCCCTTTTGAAACTCCGTCCCATCTCCCTCCCCAGCCCAGCCCTCTGGTTGATACAGAGCCCCTGTTTGAGTGTATATTCTTCACAAACATGTGCTAGTTAACAAGAAGAGTTGACTTTAGAATGCTAAAAGTACATTAGAATGCTAAAAGTACATTTCACATATAACGAAAGCATAGTTTTAATTTAGTTTATCCATCTTAGATAAAATACAATGGAAACCTGACTATATATATGTGACCCTATTCCATCTTTAAAGGGGATAGGGGACGGCAATATTGCTTTAGAAGGACTCCTACCATTCTAAAAATACTGTCCCCGCAGCTGTTTAAAATTTATTTTTTTAGACCATAGCACCACTGTTTGGTTGTTTCCAATTTCTAAAACCACAAATAGTAAAAGTGTACTCAGTCTACTGCAAACATAAATAGCAAATGCACGCTTCAGCACTTTTTAAAGGATATGGAAATTGGCAACAAAAATGCAGTTCATGTTGAAAATTTATGACAGCCCTGCCATATTTCTTCAGAAATACAATCAGGTAAAAATTAGGAAGATCTCTACCAGCTGGGTGGTATTTTTATGTTTTTTTACTTATATTTTCACTAACTGAAAGACTTTCATTATGCAACTTCTGGCACTTGATAAAATAGAGCAATAGTACCTTTGCTAAAACCACAGTTTCTTTGGTTATGTTTAGCATTACACAAACATCTTTCACCTTAGATATCCTTTTGCATTAGAGTGTTTAATTTTAAATTGACTAAAGGGAATTTCTTTTTTCAGAATATTATGCTTTCTGGATATCATTAGCACAAGAATTGTATTTTTATAACTTCTCGAAAGATTATGTGTGTGTTACAATTATTAGGCATTTGGTTCCATAAAAATATTGTGAGAACTACTGCTAAAAGATGAAAATATGAAAGTGATTCAGGGAAACATAGACAAGGCTGATTTACTGTGATACTATAAATCACAAGAGAAAAAAGTCTGTTTCAGAAAATATGTAAAAAAAGAACAACATGGATTCAGTGCCTCTTCCCTGATAAGGTTTATCTAATAGAACATATCCTCAAGCTTCTGAGACAGAGAAAGAAAAGAAAATCATTCTTGTACCAAAGGTTGAAATAAATAATATTTACTGTGAAGCTCAACAATGGAGAAAAGAGTTTTGTCATTAGGACAAATTCTTCACTACTTTATTTCTCATCACAGTATTAAAATTCCTGCTGCTACATACTGAAACTGGTTTTTAAATACCAGGTCTAGGAAGAGTGAAAGACCATGTGTTAATCTTTCGATAAAATTTTTAAAAAGCTGAATTAGTACTGAGTGAACAAATGACTAAGTAGAGGAAAAAATGGCATTTAGTCATTTCAGATAACTTTTCCTTTTAATGAGATATTTTTAAAAGAGCAATTCAAAAGTTGATGACCAATTACTCTACACTTTATTCTTAATTGAAAGAAAAAAAAAACTGCCAAGGAATTTTTTAAATGGCTCTTCTTTTTCATGGTGGTCCCTCTTTATATGCATTTTTACTTATCCAATACTTTCCTATGAAATATTTTGAGTCACTGAATATATGCTTATTCAGTTGGATGAAAACTTTCATATCTCTTTTATATATTTTATAAAGCAAAAAAAAAAAAAGGGGAAAATTTAGATTAAAATAGGCACTGTAACAAAACTACAAATTGAACGAGAAAGACAAAAGCTCTGTGATATTTGCAGAAAAAGAAACTAGTTATATTTCTTAGTTTACTGAAAAAAAAATAAGAAAGTCAAGACTATAAAACTATTATGCTTTGAATTTTTAAGTCCCAATGTATTATATAAACATTGCTCTTCCCCCCTATCTTGTAAAATGCATCTGATTTTTGCGAGACAATTGCTTTTCTTTAAATTTACACACTGGGAAGTGAACCTAACTGCTAACCAAATCTAAACTCAAATTACATCATAAATTAAGAAACTTTCTGTATTTTTCTTATCTGCAATCAGCACCTATTGAAACTGTGAACTTAAAAAAGCATTCAGACTTAATTTCTTACTTTGAATGCTATTTAAATACTATGAACTTTATAATACTGCATCATTACATTTCTAGGTATCATCTAAAAACATTTCAAAGTTCTCAACTTATCTAATATCTTTTCTGCTGAATAAGGTATTATCTGAAAGGTTAGTGACTTTGAATTGCCCATTATTACTTTAAGATGATACTTAATCATATTTTCCTAAATTAAGAGATGGTCAAATCAATATGAAAGCTACAAAGAAAATATTATTTTTAAAAATAGCTTTTCAAAATAGGAATATATATTCTAGCGATGCAATTTCCTTATTTGAAATAGGATCACTTTTACAAAATTTTTAAAAAACTGATTGTCATTTTTTATTCACCAAAAGTAGAAAAAAAGAGAATAACAGAACAAATGTCCACCTCAGTTGCTACAGCCCCAGGTTCTGAACTGGAAAGAAGTTAAGAATCAAACGGTAGCAGCTTCTGGAACATATAAACATTGTAAATTAAAACTACAAGGTCTCCTAATATAACAGCTTTTTATTAAAAAACATTTTTACAAAATTTACCAAAAGACATCAGAGAGAAAAAAGGAGTCTTTACATTACAATAATTTGCTGAAAATTTCATTTCTGAAACAAATCAAATTTTAGAACTTGGGAGTAACCACATACAATGAATCAATGTGTCATCTATAATAATACTGATATACTGAAAAAAAAACTTTCATTCTTAAGTTGTGAAATAACTTAGATTTTGAGGTAAATTTATTTGATCTTATGTTAATTACAATAGCCTGCATGAACGTTTTTTGATTACATAAAGAGCCATAACTTCTTAAATTCTATAGATACAGTCCTTGAGTTACTCTGAGTAAAATCATACTATCAGAAATTATAACATTTGGAACACTAATGTTTCAGTTATTACAACAGTTCACCTATTCTTTTTTGAGTAGACACATTAATTTCTTATCATGTCTTTTATTCTAAGCTCTAAATAATATGGAATTAAATAACAGAATAATCCAAGAGAATCACAACAGACAAGCTGATTACAACAGTTTATTTTCTGTACTGTTACTTTCTTTACAAATATTTGTGGTATTTTATAACATTAAAATCATAAGAAAAGAAATATTAAGTGCTTATTAAGGCTGCTGTCATGGGATATTAAGGGATGGAATCTCCTAAAAATCAGAAATACAAATAATTTTATATTTCAAAATTTATTAACCTAAGGATAATAAGATGCATTTACTTTTAAAAATATTTTAAATGTTGTTATATTGGATTAGAGTACATATACAATTAATGAATACCTCTAATACAGAGTTAAGTCTATTTTTCCTTGTCAGAAAAAAAAAAAACTTCAACTTAATTTTAAACAATTTTATCACACTATTACACAAACTTAAAGCGTGTACAAATAATGTAACCTGAAACCTACTCTGATATCTGAGGAATTACCAATTAAAGCATGAATCTTCACAATTCAGCAGCACTTTAATAATTTTATGAAAAAAAAATTATTTGCACATTTACTCTTTAACCACATGAAAAACATTTCCTGGGCTTCTTAAAGTGAAAAAAGTCACTTGTTTTGGAATAAAGTATATACCAAAAATACTTGGTAATCCAATAGACTATTTTTCCTACATTATGGTCAGGCAACAAACCCCACCAAATATTGAAGATTGACATTTGTAGGTAATTCAATAGTCAGATGATGATTCCTCAGTAGTTTCACAGTAGCATAATTTTTCACATTACTTGAAACCACTGTTAAACCTATAACACATTTTCTGTTTCGCTATGGGTGTTTTTTCTATCTTTAACTCTAGAAGAAATATCTTTTATCTGTCTACAGTACAAAAAGCATTCATAATTCAGAAATGTTTTCCTCTTTTGCAATGCATGACTTTGAACTCAAGATTTCTCAAAGATCAGTTAAACATTAAAAAAAAAAAAAATGTTTCTTTAAGACCAGAGCCTTATTTATGTGAGTCTGTGGCTTAACTGACAAAAATTTTTCTGTCCCAAGCAAAGTCAGTCAGTTTACATCTTAAAACACCATAATCTAGCTTCAATTCATAGAGATATCTGTGAGGCAAGACAATAAAATGTTGCATACCTTTCTATCAAATTATAGACTGTAATAAACATTAATTACTCTGTGTGACAGATAAGAGATAAAACAAATTGATGAGAGGAAATGAATACTTATAGTTTTAAAAAGTAATCAGCAATAATACATCTATATATTCATATAACACATTTATGCAACAGTTTCTATTTAACTCAGCAAATATTAATGAAACTCTAATATGTGAACATAGTGCCATGTTTAATCAAATGCCATAGGTCATCATTAATAATCATCTAGAAATTTGTTCTCTAATTAGATTATTATACAAAATACTGTCCATATAATTGTCATGTATATTTATTGCCTTCTTAGAAATTAAAGTTACCAATATTAAGTGATAGCTAAACCACCTAGTGTTAAATGAAAACAAGTATAAATTAACACATTAATGAAAAACATCCACAATCAAAATGTCCAGTAAAATAGCTGAAGCAGATCTAATTTTGACTCACAATTTTTAAAATTTACAAATTTTCAAGATTCCAAAATCACATATTTAAATGCAGCTAATATAACAATCTCACATTTTTGTTGATAGCACTTATTACATGCAAGGTACAGATGTTAAACACTTTATATTTTTGCACTTAGTTAATGCTCAGAACACCGCTTCATTTTATAGATGATGAAAAGTAAGTTACTCACTTCTAGGTGAATCACACAGTTATTAATTGACAGACTACTGGATTCTAAGTCCATGCTCTTGAGGTCTATTTTAATAAGTAAGCATCACAGGAAAATTTGACTTTTTAAAGTTGGAAGAAAAATGTGATATTCATTGACTTAATGCCTGAGGCCAATATGTAATAGATTATTATATGAGCATGCATACACAGCTTAAGTCTGATATAAAATTATTATACAGTTCTTATAACAAATGGATATTCTATACAGTATTTATTTTCTATATTCAAAGGAATAAAATCAAATGTTTACCTATTCTAAAATTTGAATAGTCCTATCTAAACAATCATATATGCCCTTATACACACAAGCACATATATACTAACTTCCTGAACAGAATATAAGGATTTAAATATAATTTTAATAAACTTATTAAAATCAAGAATAAAAATATTTTCTGATTAGCAATTTAAATAAAATTATTAAATATATATTAAATTGCATTTTGCTTACTGAAATTCTAACATGTAAATTTAAATGAATAATAACAGATAATACAGTAAGCATACACTTTATTTTTTAAATTTTATTTTATCTATTTATTTATTTATTTATTGGCCCCACTGTGTAGCATGTGGGATCTTAATTCCCCAAACAGGGATCGAACCCATGACCCCTACACTGGAAGCACAGACTTTTAACCACTACCAGGGAAGTCCTTCAGTTTAGTTTTAATGTGAACTAAAAGTTACCCTTTTCAACTCAGTTATCCTGCATTTTAAAAAACTGAAGGCCATTCTAGAATTTAAAACAAGAATTGTTAAATACAAATACTCTTGTTCAGCAATTCCCCTGAACATCTTATTCAGCAAGAATTCACTTCTAATTGCTTAGGCTCTTGAGGTAAGGCATTTATTTTTCTTTGCAGTGAACAATGTTTCGTGTTTGGCTAAATATAGGAAGTTACACCACCAATGGAATGTGATTATCTATAATGAGAGTTAGTTACTCCATATTCCCATTTTGAAAAATAAATTAATGTATCAACACACTCTATAACATTTATATAAACTTTAAAATACTAGCTAGCTAAAAGTGAAAAGAACATATAGTCAGGCTAATTTCATACCATGCATAATCATTCCTCACAGAATTTTTATTACACAGTATGGAATGGATTATAGTAAATGTATTTCACACATGCTATTTCTTATTCAAAAAGAAATACAGAATAGGATATAGAAAAGTTCTAGCCAAATCTTCATTCAAATCCAACATTCACGGACGCCACTGTAATTGAAAGACATTTCCAAACAGATAGCTGTGGACCTCATTTTCCTTTAAAATAATATGTCTTTCACATCTGTTCCAACTAAAACATTCATGTTCTTAAACTTTACCAAACTGCCTTATGCTTAGTTTTTAAAATATTGTAGTTTTATTTTGTTTTACTTTAATTTACAACTAGTTAAGCTCATAGAGTTCAAATTTTCAAATTATGTTAACATGTTAAAAAATAGTATCATATGCATACCTAATCAACCTTTTATTTCCAATGTTTCTGAAACTCCACTTGATTTTAACTGACCTTCATAGAACTTCCTAAAATGGGATACGTTATATATTTTAAGATCAATGTGAATTCACTTTAAATTTCACTTTGACTATACTTTCTCAAATAGACAAAGTTTGCAAAGAAGATGTAAAAATGAATTCTATCAGTTTTCAAATTTTTCCTTTTCTTTTGACCTACTCAATAATTATAAATTAAAAATAAATATGCAGTATTAAAACATGGCCTAGGCATCTTTGAATTAACAATGATACTCTCACTGGAATGTCTATAAAATTATCATATTTCAGATAATTAAGAAATGAGTTCAAAGAAGTTTCAGATTGAGGGTGTATTAAAATCAAAGTAATTATTATGAGAGAAAGGATAAAGAGAAGAAAGGAAAATAGTGAAGGCCTTATGCACTTCTTGATGAAACATTTTAAAAAGCAAAAATTTACAATAACAAAAATTTAAGATTGCTATTTATCTAATAATAAATTCAAAAGTTTTTACAACATTAATGGAAACTTACTCAAATTGGTTTTAAACAATTATCTTTTCCAAAAAGCAGTCAAATGACCAGTTTAGGAAGACTGCCTAAATACCTTTGTCCATAAGCCTTTCTTAACAGCTAACTTCATAAAATCTTGTATGCTATCACCTCTCCTCTCAACAAAACTCCTATCTTGAAATATCTTTCTATTCAATTTAGAGTATTTACCTAGATAAGGAAACTAATGGTTCTCAACAATATAAACACATTTATAAACCAGATAAAATTATATGTAATGTACTGAAGAATGAACTGTTATAGCACAGGGCTATTTGTACTTTTTACTCTGATTTTCAGATGCAAACATTCATAAAGCAGAAGGAAATTACAACGCAAACTGGGGACACCCTATAAACATATGTACATACATATAATAACAGAGAAAATTACAAAGCAACATCAAATTTAAGACAGTAAGATAGAGAATACACAAATACTGATAACATCATCAAGGATGGTAGACTCCAAGATGGAAGTTTTGTACCATGGTGTAGAGGAAGGTTTCAATTTGAATTAAAACCTAGGAGAAACAGTCATTTTAAGTGTGTAGAAAGTTAAAGTATTAGTTGCTCAGTCATGTCTGACTCTTTGCCACCCTATGAACTGTAGCCCTCTAGGCTCCTCTGTCCATGGAATTCTCCAGGCAAGAATACTGGAGTGGGTAGCCATTTCCTTCTTCAGGGGGTCTTCCCAAGCGGGGAATTGAACACAGGTCTCCCACAGTGCAGGCAGATCCTCTGTCTGAGCCACCAGGTAGAGAAGGTTATAAAGGCACGGAGGAGACAGTGATGAACAAAGGTATGGAGGGGACAGAAGGAAAAGAAAGATGACATGTGAAAGCAACACGAAACACAAGTGAAAAAGGCGGCACAGGCCATGAAATTAATAAATGACAGTAACATTTATCCGACTATTCAGATCAAAATCTAAGGTGTCATCAACGACATGTCCTCTCTTACAATCTGTAGCTGAACTATTACCAATTCCTGTTAACTCTACCTCCCAAATAGATCTTAAACCGGTGTTCATCACTAGTTCCCCGCTACCAGCCCCCATGGCTCAGGCACAGCATCGCTCACCTGAACTACTTCTCTGGTCTCCCAGGTGGTCTCCCTACATCTCCTGGTCCCCATCCGTGTCCATCTCACCCTCACTAGAAACCAATTCTCTGCCAGGTTGGTCTGTTTCAAACTAAATCAGGTCATTGTACCCCCTCACTAAAAAACCTTTCAGCGGATTACCAGCACTCTCAGAATTAAGCCTGTACAACCTTCAACATGACAAACACTGATTTGGTGCTTATCTGTATTTTCAGTTTGACCTTGTTCCTCTCCAGCCTTACACGAGCCTCTGCCCTCCCAGGAAGGACTCCTCTCACTTCCTCAGACAAAACCTGCTCTCTTGTCTCTTTATCTCTAACAAGCCCCACTGTAACATTCACAAAGAAGTCCTCCCTGATCATCCCTCACCTGAGTCCCTAGACAAAGTGAGGTATTCTTACAAGCTCAGATTAACTGGTACTTCTCTGTCACAACACTCTATGGATTACACTTAAGAGTTATTTGATGGCTTTTTATTATCTTTGAAGTGGTGGCTTGCTATAATAAACTGCGAGGTTTCATTGTGAAGGGACTCATTAGTATTCTACCATTCCCCAGGGATGACACAAAAGTGGGAAACAATAAAGATTTGCTAAATGCTAAGTCAAAGAGACACAGCAAGATGTTGCCAACCAGAAGATTCAGAGGATATAACAGCTCTCAGGTCACCAAATATTCAATCTAGAAGAACATTTACAGATGACTTACTTCAATGGTTTCTGACTCATTAGGGACCTCAGATTCAACAAGATGCCTCAAAGAACAGGAGGAGGACCAGCCAGCAAGATACTGGTGTCATCTATCACCAACTTCTGCCTTGGCTCCCACCAAATCAGATTCACTTTCATGCGTTTTTATATATTGCGTCTTTATGTAACACTTCCTTTGGGGAAAAAATAGAAAAGCTTGAAATCCTCTGCCCTAAATAACTTCTGAATCTTAACCTGTATACTCCATCCATTCATATTGGAGTCCTCCTCCAGCTACTGCTCCTAACATCGTAATATCCTGATAGAAAGTGCCCTGGTAACCCTGGTTAAAACCTCAGATCATCTTAATTCTCTGCTTCCTTGATTCCTTCATATCCAATCAATCATCAGATCCTGGGATTCTTCCCTCCTCTCATCTACCCCTTCTCCGCCATTACCACTGCTGCCAGACTAAAACAGACCTAGATCCTTTTTGTTCCTGGAATTACTACGGCAACACCTTATGCAGGTTATGCTCAACTGCTCAGTCATGTCCGACTCTTTGTGACCCCAAGGACTGTAGCCCGCCAGGCTCCTCTGTCCACGGAATGCTCCAGGGAAGAATGCTGCAGTGGGTTGTCACTTCTCTTCCAAGGGACCTTCCTGACTCAGGGACTGAACACACGTCTCATGTCTCGTTCATTGGCAGGAAGGTTCTTTACCTGCTCAGCCAGCTGGGAAGCCCTCTTATGCAATCTCCTCTTCCTCAAAAACACCCATGTTGGACTCTCTTCCACATAGTACTTTCATTATATCCGTAACAGAAAATTCCCCTCCCTGATTTTAAAATCCTCCTTACCCGTCCAAACCACCTATTTAACCTACTAGACTTCCTATTTCTTTGCTTGGTTTTCTTATAAGTCCATCGTTATCACTCAAGCAGGATGCATGACAACTCTCCCATCTGCCTATCTAAACCAGAGCTCCAAATCTGCATGGCCTAAGTGATCAAGGTGCATTCAACACAATAAAGTAGAACTTCATGTTCTTAGTTTGACTAATGTAAACCATAGGAGCAATCTTTATATTGGATGCATTCTTTGTACTTCTTAGGTACATTAAAACTTGGCATAAAATTTCACAATTACACAATGAAAAATTACTAAGGTTATGAAAGAATTACACAACATAGAGCCTATAGTCTGCATTTTACAGATGAGGAAATGAAACTCAAAAAGTAAGCCATTTGGTCAAGGTCACACAGCCAAGTTAAGGGTAGGCCAGAAACTAGACCACTAGCAGCTCGGCTCATCCGCTTTTCCTCTAGTCTGGCTCTATCCCAGCTATCTTCACAGGAGACCTCAGAGTGCATAATTACGACTGGGCTCTAGACTCGGACTGCAGGAGTTTTAAGATAGGTCATACCATTTACTAGGAAAGAAAAAAACAAAAAAGCCTGATTCTCCATTATAGTGATTTTTAGCTACTATCTTCCTACCTGTGCGGAGTGGTAACATTCATTTAACAAAGATTTACTTTGCTCCTAACAAGTGCTGGGGATAGAGCAGGGAACAGAACTAACTATTCACCTTCATGAAGAAAATGCTTCAGTAGGGTAAACTAATATGAATGAATAAATGAAAAAGTTAAATATTTACAGTGTCAGAAAGTGATGAATAAGAAAAGTAAGGTGAGAAATAAGGAAGGGAAGGGTATATACCTCATCATCGTTCAGGGGACCAGGAGATGAGAAGCAACCAACAACCGAGAGATGACCAGAAGTGACTAAACAGGTAAAAGAAAAATAATGTCTTTCAACAAGAAAAGTGATCAACTATGTCAAAATGTTATAGGTCAACGAAGGTCAGCACTAAAAACTGACCACTCTAGATTTAGCAAAGCAGAGGTCACCGATGACCCTCAAGCGCAGTTTGGGTGGAGAGATAAAAGCAAAAATTTGAATGAAATGGCTTCGAGAGAAAGAGAAGGTAACTGGAGACCGTGAGAACAGACAACTCCTTGGAAAAGTTCTGCTAAAAAGGGAGCAGAGCAATGGGAATGTTAAGAACAATGTAGGATCAGTATGTTGTGGTTACTGCTGTTGTTTACTGTTTTAAGAGTAGAGGGAATTTATGCAACTCCAAATGCTATTGATTAGTAAAATAAAAAACACAAATTCTGGTGTAATGTCTTTGAGGAGGTGAGAGAAAATAGAATCAAATGCATATGTGCAGGGGACTGGCCTTAGATAGGAGCACAGATAGTTCATCCATAGTAACAGTCAGGAAGTGGGCATAGACAGAGATGAAGATGTATATTTGGTGCTGGGAACTTATTTAAATTTTCCAGTAAATAGCTTTGTCCTCTCATTGAAACAGAGAGCAAAAGTTAGCAACTGAGAGTAATGCTAAAAGAAAAGGTGCTGAATGTTTATAGACAGAAAGGAGAATGTATAAGAGGGATATTTTTAAGAAATAGAATAGGGAATGAACTGGGAGAATCACAGTTTGCAAAGTACAAGTTGAAATTAGTGGTCATGATATAAATCAGAAATGCTAGTATCAAGTATTTCCTTCAGACACACTGACTTGTGCCTATGTAGAGCCAGCCTAAACACAGAGTAGGCAGAAAGGTGAAGTTACGTGAAGGAAGGAAGGAGAAAGGAGCAGAACAACTGAGGAAGGAGGAAGGGGAATGAGCAAAAAAGGCTCAAGAGTTGCAGGTACTTGCATTGCGTTGATTATAATGATGGAGAGGAGACCAGAGGTAGGTAAAGGAGGGAGATAAGAATTCAAGAAGCATAAGAGAATAAAGAAGTATAAAGAACAATGGGTTTGTTAAGTTGGGATAGTAAAGAGGTACACTGTAAAGAGAAACATGTTAGAAACAGAACAGAATGCTGATGAAAGAGGACAAGTCTTGAAACTTAGTTTATAAAATGGTTGCCAATACTGACAATAACAAGATTAATAATGGGACCAGGGAAATTAGCAGCTAGGCAAAGGACAAGATGTTTGGACCCAGAAAGCATCCACTTGTTATCTCAAAGTTCTAACCAATTCTTCTAATATCACCCTTTGAACCTACACAACTAGGGACCTATCCTGAACCACATGTTTTAAAGAATCTGCTCTGGCCCTCTTCTGGCTAAGTCTATGGGAGCCAAGAGGACTTGCTTGACCCAAGCCTTCATCCCCCTTTCTAGAATATGCTCCAGATACCAGGACCCTCAAACACCCTGATCAATGTCCAAAGTCCAGATTCAGAACCTATGCAAATGTCTTCCCCAGATCCACCTTCCTGAAAACTCTCTATACAGCTCCTTGAAGCACCATTAAATCTGAGGGACAGCCAAGAGGAGATACAGGGGTGGACAGAATACGAACATGTCAGCTGAAGTACCTGTATCCATGCAAGCAAGGTCCTCCAGGTCTGGGAGGGAGAATGGAGGAAAGTGGGCTACAATTTGAACTCTTGTCCTGGAACCCACAGATATTTCTATTAGAATCATATACCTTAGTCCATTCTGGCTGATACTCCCATCACTCCATTGAAAGTATTCTCTCCAAAGCCACAAGTAACCTTTTTTTTCTCCCAAACACAAAGTTATTTATCACCTTTTATTTTATTTGATACTACTGACAACTTCCACTCAGAAAATCTTTCTTGCTGGGGTTTTGGGACCTCTCTTCTGGTATTATTTTCTACTCTCTATTTCATTTTGATTACTTTACTGACTTCTCTTTCCCCAAATGATCCTTAAACATTGGTGGGCCTTTGGAGACGTCTTTCAGTTTTCTTTTTTCCCTCTACATATTCTCATTGAGAAAACCAACCATGGCCATAGCTTCAACTGCTATCCATAAACTGATGATTCTGAAACATTTATCTTCAGTCCCTAAATATCCTTGATCCATATTTTGACTGACTACCAGACTGTCAATTTTGGAAGTCCTAACACGTATTAAATTTCGCTTGCCTCAAACAGAAGACACCAACTTACCCTGTAAACGGGCAATGACTTTTACATTACCTGTTAAGACTGATAGCATCACCACCTCCCAAGCCTAAAACTCATTCTAAACTTCTGACTTCACAGCCACTCACCAGTCCCATGAATTCTTCTTCTTCAGTATATTTCAAATTTTTGCATTTTTCTTCAATCCAACTGATGCCAACTCAATACAAGCCCTTGGCATGTCTCACCTGGGCTTTTTGGATATAGTCTCATAACTGGTTTCCCTGCCTCAAAACCCATATGGAGCTGCCGAAGCAATTATTCTGGAAACTCAGATCTTGAGCATTTCCATTTCTCTAAATAAAAATCCTTCAATACTTTTTATTACCTATAACAGTGCTTCCCTATCTTTATGGCTTTCCTGTGTATTTCATTAACAGTTGGAATAATCAGTACCCTGGCATTACTATTATTCATTCACATGCTCCAGGGTGATGGGGCAAACTGTTTGGGAAGCTCTGACCTACAAATGAAATCCAAATTTAAAAAATTTTTAAGTTTTTAATAAACATAACAATTTAAAAAACCTAATTTTAAAAAGTTTACATAAGGTTGATCAAGAAAAAGGAAGATACAATATTAGCAATGAAAAGGGCAATATTACCACACAGAGAGAAAATACCATAAATACCTTTAGTAAGATGTATCTAAAAACAAGACAAACTGGACAGTTTCCTAGAAAACTATAATTTTAAAAAATGAATAAAAAACAAATAGGAAAACAGACCCACGGCTGTTCAAGACACTCAAGCTGCAGTTAAAAAATAAAATCAAACCAAACCTTTACTCTTCTGTAACACAAACATACAGACACACACACAAAGGCTGTAGACAATTTTATAGCTGAGTTCAGTAGAACTGTCTACAGATAATCTTGACCTGACACCAAATGTTCTAGAGAGGCGCTGAGTGGGGAAATTTCTCTTATCTGCTAGAACTGTATGTGGCTGTGTAAAAGGGAGGCTTGCACACATACGGGTTTTGTTTGGTCTGTTTTGTGTAATGAGAAGTCCAGAGGTAGGTGGCTGCTGATATTGGTTAATGGCTTTATTATTCTCCTACTGCTACTGAAATAAACGGGGAGGCTTAAAATAACACAAACGTAGTATCTTAACAGCTCTAGAGATCAGAAGTTTAAAATGGGTTTCAATGGGATAAAATCAAAGTGACAACAGGTCTGCTTTCCTTCTAAAGGTTCTAGCTGCCTTTCACAAATTCTAACGCTTCCTGTGTGCAGTGCTATGGAAAATAGTGTGGCAGCTCCTTAAAAAATCTGAGATAGAATTATCATATGACCCAGTAATTCCTACATCCAAAATGATTGGAAGCAGAGTCTCAAAGAGATATCCGTACACTCATATTCACAGATGAGTCATTTGTAATAGGTAAACCATGGAAGCCACTCAACTACCCATCTAGAACGACAGAATAACATTCAGCATTAAAAAGGAAAATCCTGACACATGCTACAACACAGATGACCTCTGAGGCCATTAAGCTAAGTTAAATAAGTCAGTCACAAAAAGACACATACTGTGATCACTTCACTTATATCAAGTACATAAAGGAGTCAGAATCATAGAGATGCAAATAGAACGGTGGCTACCCTGCACTGGGGGAGGGAGAGGATTGGAAATTATTGTTTAATGGGTTTCAGTTTTACAAGATGAACAAAGTTATAAAGATGTATGGTGGTGATAGTTGAGCAAGATTATGAATGTATTTAACAACACTGAATTATACACTTAAAGATGATTATGATGAAATTTTATGCTATGTGCATTGTCACAATAAAAAAATTGAAGGAAAAATTTTAAAAAATTCATACACATACAAACCCATTTAGCCATACAAATGCCATTCTCCTCAATATTGTAAAACAGAAGAGTCAGAAAGAGAAACAATTCTGTTTGCCAAGTAATTCAATTATGTACAGTCAGAATATGCTCAGCTGGATTCAGTCCTCTCATGTTTCAATTAGCTTGAGAATCTCACCACACAACGTGTCTATAGATTATTCTTTTTTCAAACAATAGGAGCCCTCAACACAAGCATTCTGGTGTCCAACTGAATCTAAAGCAAAGTGCTAGATGAAGACTAGAACAAACATATATTACAAAATGGGTTACTGTCTATAACATACAAAAAGTCATTTAAATTTACTATAAAAAAGATCAATGCCTTGAAAGAATAATGAACTGTTTGGAATTCACAGAAGAGAGAACATAAATAGCCAAAACCTTTGAAAAAATGTTTAAGTTCACTAAAAAATTTGTAAATTAAACACACAATCATTCTACATTGGTGATAATAAAACAGATAAACACTAGTGCTGGTAAAGCTGTTGCAGAAACAAGTTTTCATAGCCACTATTTTAATGAATATAAATCGATACATTCATAAACCACTTTGGTAGCATTAACCACAACTTTAAATGATCAATATTGTAGAAACAGTGGTTTCACTTTCAGGTATATATCCTATGATAATAAGTTGAACAAATTATTAGGAACAAAGAAGCCTATTAAGTGTTAGCTAAATATTTAAAAGCTGGAAACAATCCAAATGTCCAAGAGACTGCCAAGAATAAATAACAGAACTATGTAGACATAAAAATAACAAAGGAGAGTTTTAAGTAATGACAAGCAAAGATGTCCACAACCAACACATGATTTAAAAAGGTTATTCTTCTGTTTCCAAAATTAAGTTTATTTATCTTTCAGATTATAAAGATAATTTTGAAATTATACTGAATATATGTGTACAGAAAAGAGTAAAAGAAAACAACATCCAGAATTCTTTTAGCAAATAATCTTCCTGGATCACTAGGAAGATTTTAAGTCATACAAAAATTACTCCAAATTGAGAATTAAAATAAAACTTGTCTTTATTACAAGATCACTATCATTTTAACCTAAAGATCTCTTAAATTCTCATACAAATTAATATACTATGGAGAACACTGAAAGCTGGTACTAGACAGGATTTATTTTGAAGTTTCTAAAATTCATTAAATTTACAAAATTTACCAAAGATAAAAACCCCATCAATGATGTGAATAACTATGTCAATACAACAACATTCAAAAGACTTTTGAGACTGTGAAACTTAAAAAAAAAAAAAGTCAATAGACTGAAAGCAATTAACTCCAGGAAGAGATTTTAAACAATAAAGCAATGTATAAATGAGCAAGCACAGCTCACAGCTACAGTATCAAACGATTCAGTGACCACCCAAGTACATAACAGCTCAGAAGAAAGAAGCGGGTTTTCTACAACACCTTATGAAAAAAATTTAAATATCTGACCACACACATTCCCAACCCCTGTAGTTACAGAGGAGCGAAAGTAACAGGAAAAATGATATAAAAATGAAGAAAAGTATAAATTATGCCAAATGGGAGAATGATTTGATAGACGGCAATCAGAAAATTAATGATTAAAAAAAAACTAATGAAAGGAAATCAGCATTAACTGAAAGAAATAAAGAAACTTTTGTCTAGACATGAATTTACTAATTTCAAATATTAAAAATACAGAGATTTTGATCATAAAGATACTCTGAAACAGAGAATGCTATCCCACTCCAGACATTTGTGAAAATTCAGAAAAAACACATTTGTGAGAACATTAATAGTCAGTTCTATCTGTTTATAAAACTGCATGGAAGTCAAATGCTCTCATGACATGAATATCAACAATTTATATACTCATAACTTACTACCAAGTACCAAAATTCACAGTTAACTTTTTACAAAGTTAATAGCCATCACCTTACACAGATATATTATCAAAGAAACACAGCGCCAGCTAATTTAAGAAACTCCAAAACAAGAAAGACCTTGAAAAATCACACTATTTTTTGACATCTCAACTGGAAAATATTACTCTTTCACTTATAAAACAGTTGGTGGAAAAACATTATAGATTAAGTATAAACTGTGTTTATTATTAATAAGATCTATTAGTTGAGATCAGCACAGATGAACATACTAATTTGCAGTCTGATTACAACACTTTGATCTTCCCTTGAAGTTAAAAAATGTATGGAAAATAGCTATTACTCATTCTTGCCATCATTATTTCAAAGCTAGGACTGTGTAATCAGATGTGCTCTTCTGGCACTTTCCTACAACCCGAAAATATTTTTGTTCATTGTCATCAAATACAAAATATCTCATTTGTCTAAGAAAATGTTTTAATATTTCTCATACCACTAAAGCATAAAATGTCTTTAGTATATACTACATTTACTTTAAAAACATAATCTCATATTTAAAAACAATAAATGAAGGACTCTGTCTTTGATAACTGAGTAAAGAAAGTCTGTCAAAAATAAAAGAAATGAAAAAGAAGGAACATTAGAGTGCAAGTAAGGAAAAAAGAGAAAAGGCAAAACTACGGGTGCATACAGTAGGCCACCACTCCCCCAAGCTTTATAAATCATATTTGATTTACAGCAAAATCTTTACCACCATCGGATACTAAATTTAATAAGGAGAAAGGTAAAGGGGCCCAAATAGAAATAAGTCTTCTACATGTCACTTGAAGTAAAAAAAATGTTGGTAATAGTAACTTAAGACAGCTCATGTATAATACTCTGAGCAACTGCTGTGAAAATCATAAAAGTTATACAAAATACACTCAGAACACTCAAATACACCCAAAACACTATTAAAAAACCAAGATGGAATCCTCAGAAACGTTCCAGTACATATAGGAAAGTCAGAAAAGAAAACAGAGAAATGAGAAAAAAGAAAACAAACAAAACTAAGAAGAAAAACTATCATACATTAATAATTAACTTAAATGGAAATGGTAACAATTCACCAAAATAGCACAGTGTCTGAAAACATGAAAGTAATTCTTTGAAAGCAGAAGCTTGAAAAAAGACATACCAAGTAAACATTAGTCAATAAAAAGGAGGAGCAACTATATTAATTTCAGATAAACTAGATATTAGAGGAAAGAAAATGGCAAGAGGCAAAGGAAGATACTACATAATGATAAAAGGATCAATTCGTAAGGAAGACATAACAGTCCTATAGAAGTTCACACATCGAAAAACAAGAGTCTCAAAAAACATTTTGAGGAATCTTATTTTATAGTGTAGCACTGAAGTAGATAAAACAATCTTTAAAAAGAAGAAACAAATTGTATGAAGACTCATTCTACATATTAAGGACTATTTTTAGCTACAGTAATTAAGACACTATGATACTGGTACACAGAGAAGCACAGAACAATGGACTGGATTGAAACCGGGAACACAGATTTAGACACAAACAAATATGGACTACTGATTTACAAATACAAATCATATCACAGATAAATTACAGCTATTTTAACCACTTTAACAACTGCTGAGACAGCATTTGGACACAGCAGGCAAAAAAAATATACCTCAACCTCATGCCTTAAACAAAAGTTAACTCAAGCCGAATCATAGTACTAAACAGAAAACATCAAAATTTAAGGGAAAAAAAAAATAGGAGAAAATCTTTGGGATGCAGGGCAGACTTGATATCAAAAACATGATTCACAAAAGGAAATATTATAAACTGGACATCATAAAAACTAAATCTTTTGCTTTATAAAAGACTACTAACAGGATAAAAAGACAAGCAACAAAAAAATAAAAAGGGGGGGAGAAAAATATTTGTGAACCATATATCTGACAAAAGAACTAGTATGTACATCTGAAAAGAACTCTCAAAGCTCAAGAGTAAAACCACAAATAATCCAATTAGAAAACAGCAAAGGATATCACCTCATAGAAAAGGTTATACAGATGGCAAATCAACCCACGAAAAGATGTTCAACACATTAACCATTAGGAAAACACAAATGAAACCCCAAGATTATCACTGAATGTGTATTAGAATCTCTAAAATAAAAAGCAGTGTCAATACCAAAGGCCGGCAAGGATACAGATATATCACAATGTGTCACTCACATATTGTTGATGGATGGGGCTGCAGCCATGAAACTGAAAGATGCTTGCTCCTTGGAAGAAAAGATATGACAAACCTAGACAGGGTATTAAAAAGGAGAGAGATCACTTTGCCAACAAAGGTCCATCTAGTCAAAGCTATGGTTTTCCCAGTAGTCATGTATGAATGTGAAAGTTGAAACATAAAGAAGGCTGAGCACTGAAGAATTGATGTTTTTGAACTGTGGTGTTGGAGAAGACTCTTGAGAGTCCCTTGGACAGTAAGGGAGATCAACCCAGTCAATCCTAAAGGAAAACAACCCTGAATATTCATTGGAAGGACTGACACTGAAGCTGAATCTCCAATACTTTGGCCCCCTGATAAGAAGAGCCAACTCACTGGAAAGACTCTGATGCTGGGAAAGATTGAGGGCAAGAGGAGAAGGCGGTAAGAGAGGATGAGATGGTTGGATGGCATTACCAACTCAATGGACACAAGTTTGAGCAAACTCCAGAAGACAGCGAAGGACAGGGAAGCCTGGTGTGCTATAGTGCATGGGGTCGCAAAGAGTCGGACACGGCTGAGTGATGGAACAACAACAATTTACGGAAAAATAGTACAGATACTCTGGAAAACAGCTTAGCAATTTCTTTAAAAAACTAAATATGCAGTTACCATATGATCTAGCAATGTTTCTCGCATAATTGCTAGATTATATGGTAAGTCACAAAGTAGCAAATATTTTAAGCTTAACTTTAAGAATGCATTTACTATACATACTGCACAAAAATATTAATAAAATCAAATTTATCATTCTATTTAAGAACTTACTATGAAGCTCAAAATTCCAAGTTTATTTAAATCTCTTAACCAAAAACATTTACTATAATTTTAGTGAAGCTAAATTAAAAGTTACAATTTTATGAATATTACATATTTATCAAGATTAAGTTACATTGAAAATCATAAAATAAGCCTGAATATCTGAGTTGAAAAATATATACTATATACATACTAAGTTTAGGAGATATAACTAATAATCTACCAAAAACAAAATTCTTGAACCAAACTGCACAAAGAATCAAAAGTAGTATCTTTTCAGTCAGAATTCATTATAGGATTCAAACATAATATAATCACATAAAATATAAATATGTCATCTTAAAATTAATCAACAGCATTCTTACCATACACTATTTCTGAAGCTTTCCTTCCCATTGTATAGCCTAATTAAAAATGTTGTTTGTTACCCATATGTAAGCACTCCCCCTAAACAGCATGAAATTCTCTCAATAGGATTATTAAAGGATCTACACTACTTCATGGTTTGAGTAGCACAAACTATGACATGGTAAAAAAAAAAAAAAAAATGTTTCTCCCTGTGTGGTTCTGCCACCACCCACATACAAAATTTACCATAAAAAAAGAAAAAAGCACTGACACTTCACACTACATAGCATCTTGGCACAATTAATCTCAAGCAAATTAAATCTCTATATGTTATTGTCATTTCACAAAAGGACAAACAGGGCTACAACAGTCAATTAAAGCTCTACCAGATTTTACAGAATATGAATAAAAGCAACAAAATTTGCTTACTATAATGTCTATCATACACATTATAATAAATTTTGAATGAGGAAAGAGCAAAAAGTTATTCATAATTACATATCTTTTTGAACATATACAACTTTCCAACTGTTTGGTTCATTTTTAAACAATTTTTAACAATCTACACTATGTAAAGGGATGTTTATGTCCTTTACTACAAGGTCAAAAGAACATTTAGGTGAAAATAGCTACCTTATTTAATCTACATGGTATGCAATTTCTTATGTGCCTTAATTTTCAAGGCTGGGGTTCAATACCTAAGCACACTAACAGCTATTGAGTCAGACTGTCCAAACTGACCCCAACTGTGGTCACTGCTGTTCCACCATTTATTAAAATTAAAACTTAAACATTTTTGTAGGCATTTCAAATATGGTGAGAGATGAGCTGGTTGGAAGTTACCACTATCGTTTCCCCTCTATCTTCCTCTTCCTCATCACTTAACAGGTACTTAGCTAGTATTTATTTTTTAACCCTGAAAATTACCAATCTTGAAAGTTTGTCTCAGGTTGTTTATTAAGAATGCATAGTACAATTCCACTTCTTCACAGAGACTGCAACATGGTTTCAGTATACTTTATCATCATCATACTTTTAAATATGCATGAAAACCTGACTATACGCACATGCCAGATACGTCCCCAAAAGACACACAGCCATACAGCCTTCCCTCCCCCTCTTTCCACACAGCCACGGTGGTTTATTAGTGAAACTAAACTATACAACCAAAAAACTTCCTGTTTTACATTAACAGGTAACCACTGCGAAGTGTTTGGCACCACTGGAGGGAGCCTAAATTCATTATGGTGGGGTGGGGGGTGGGGGGGAAGCGGGCAGGTACTCCACCAAGACCCACACCCTTTACTTGCAGTAGCTAACTTTATTCTCTCAATAAGCCTACATACTATTGCTATAATTTCACAACAGATATATCAAATCCAGGAAATAGGTAACTCTTTTGAGTTGTAAAAGCTACAAATTCTGTTGCAAAAATTATTTGTTTTAAGGCAGCGAAATTATTTTAGCTTTCTGACATCATTGAGTGTACACCATGACTTTATGCAGAGTCCTAGTTTTATATATATACACACACACACATATATATGTATATGACTTGTTTACTCAAATACAGGGAAAAATAAGAAAAAGTTTAGCCTGCATGATGATTGAATGTGCTGGTAAAAGACGCTTAATACATTTTCAAATTGTATTATGTTGATCTCTTTAATGATTTTTAGTTTATGAAATTAAAAAATACTGAAAATACTCTCCACCTACACTATCATAAGCCTATTTAATTAAATGAAAAGGAAACAGTGAAAGAAAAATACCTATTAAAAGTAGAGTAACCCAAGGACAGTTATGCTCACTGTATCCAAGAAGCCAAAATTCTTACATTTTAAAAACTGGTTCATACTCAAGTTACATTTAAAAGGCAATTCAATGATTGAAGGAGACTACAATGATGTCTTCAAAACAGAAGAATTCTTAGAATTAAAATAGTTACAAGAAATTATTTGTATTATATATCCTAGAAAAAAAATTCTCCTTCCTCTTAATTATTTATAAGATATTAATTAAGTTCATGTTTTCTTTAATCCTATGAAGTTCATGTGCTAGTCCCTTCAGAACTATGTTTAAGCTATTTAACTCAGTTTAGATCTCAGCCTTAAAAACATACAAATGATTATCAGAAAACAAGATACTTCTCATTAAAAAGTAAATAAAATTTGTGTAATTTCAATTACTACATTTTTCTGCTAGTATTAGACTGATTCCAAGAAAAAAGTTATATTTTGCTTTCAGTTTTCATTTTGTCTTTCAGATTTAAAACTTATATACTAGGGTAAGGGAAAGATGGACCAGCCACCTGTTGCATTGCCAGATCACAATTAGTCTTTTAGCAAGATAAGATACCCAGAGCCACCTGGCAGATTTATGCTATGAATAATAGATGAAGGTAAGAAATAAAAAGACAAAAACATAGGTAACTGGTTACATTACCAAATAGCTCAATGTAACTATTTCTTAATTTACCATTTTGTCTGCCAAGACTAATTTCTAAAAAACACACTGAAGTATCAGATCACTTTAGGTAGGGTAGTACAGCTAATGTTTTCAGATGGGATAATGGAAATTTGGAGGGTGGAAGGAATATATTACAAAAAAATAAAAAATCTTTTCTCACTTATTTTTAATCAAATAAGATGGATGAGGAAGAAAAACTAAAGCAAAACAAAATATCTACACTTTAAGTACATCTTAAGCCTCTGACAATTTGAAACACAATTTGAAAAAACACAGTAACAATGATGCCATGGCAACAGAATATGTGAAGGAGTGACCTCTACAACTGAATCATCTTCAGCTGCTCCTCAAGTAAAATCAGTAAGTCAATAACTTGCTTTTATTATTTTCTGCTTGCCTTCTATGATGGTTAATTTTGTATGTCCATTTGAGGGTGCCAGGGGGTGCCCAGATATTAAATTGAACATTATTCTGGGTGTTTCTGTGAGGATATTGTCAAATGAGATTAACATTTAATTTGTAGACTGTAAAAAGCAGAATGCCCTTCATAATGTGGGTGGGCTCCTGCAATCAGGTGATGGTCCCAACAGAACAAAAAGCCGACCTTTCTGCAAATAACAAAAACTTCTCCCATCTGATGGCCTTTGACTGGGGCCTACCCTCTCCCTTCCAGAGAGCCTTGCAACTGAAACATCAGCTGTTCCCAGTTGTCCAGCAGCTTCCAACCTTACTTGCCAGCCTCCATCAATACATGAACCAATTCCTTATAATAAATCTCCTCCTTTACATACATGGCCTATTGGTTCCAATTCTCTATAGAACCCTAACACATCTTCCAAAAATAAATTCTTTACAATCAGTTTATCAACAGGATTATTGAAGCTTCTGACACTGTGAAAATAAATAATTCTACACAAAAGCATTTTACTTGAGTCAATGAATTAATAAGCACTCTAAAATGTGCTAGGATGAATACTAACATTTTAAAAAATATGTAAAATCAAAATTGTAGCCTTTTGTTATATAAAAGTTATGAATTTTAAAAAGTGTAAGTTTTTAAAGATATTACTGATTTTAATTTTTACTTATTATTATCACAGTAACTATTTTCACTGAAGTAACTACTTGTTTGATAAACTTCTTGAGACTCTGTTATGTATCACAGCAGGGGCTACAAACCTTTAAAATCATAATTTCTCCTAGGAGAACTATAAATCCACTTACACTGAGAAAGCAGTTTTCTGATTGAGGTGAGGGTTTCACCGAGAGGTGACATTGCCTCCTGAACAGGTAATACACAGAATGAGGAATATATACAGAAGTCACACATTTGGCTACAACAAAACAATATTTGACACATACCTGAGCACTTACGAGGAAATCCCTCCAGATACAGATGGTGTTCTGAAAACTTCACACTTATTATGTCATCTATCTTCTTCAACAGCCTCCAATCCTGATGACATCATCAGCCACATTTTCATTATGAAAAAACTGAAGTCAAACACCTCTTTTACAAAAATACACAGCTACTAACTGGCTAAACCTCCATTCAAATTTCTGACTGACTCTAAGCTTACATTCTTCACACTACACTACACCAACAATTACCCCAGAAAGAAATATGTTACTTTCCAGTAAATCTTTTAGAACAGTATGGCTGAAATTATAAATTACTTTCAAAATAGCTGCCCTTTATTTTGTACTCAGGGACATCACTTAAAAAAAAAAAAGAAAGACACAATCTCAAATATGTCTTACTGTTCAAAAAAATGGTTTGGCACTCCTTGAAAGATAGTCATTGTATCTGTATCAAATTCTAAAACAGCTATGAAGTTATAACAAGTATTCTCTTCATAAATTTGTAAAAAGCTACAAAAACTCTAAACATTTTCCTTTAAAATGTTCCTATGTATTTTTAACTCTTGGATAAAATACATTATTGAGTAAATGGTGATGTACTGTTCATTATTTAAAATTCTTCAATCCTTTGGTAAACTATACCAAAGTTGTTGAATAAAAGCAGGTATAAGGCTCCAAGTTTCTTATTTTTCATGGAACTGAATACTTATTTTCAAATTTAACAATTACTGAGACTTTCTTAATCTCTGGTAGAAATACTATATATTTTTCCTTATTTACCTAGCTTAATCACTATCTCTACAGTGAAACAATGTAATATTATTATACTTGAAGATTTTAAAAGTGTAAACAAATTATAACTGGGTATCAAGTTACTACCTTACTATCCAATTTATAATATTCTTCATTTAAATGACAAGTTTTCTAAGGAGATCTCCGCTGACTGGAAGCTTCTCTAGGGTACAACAGATTTGTATAAAACTGAATAGCTGCATATTTTTAAAACCCTTAAAAGCAGTTCAGTATAATTCAAAGGCCTTCTTAATTAACTATAACAGCCAAATAAACCAGACATCTTGCAAAATTCTGCCTTAATCTCCTCAATGGGAAAAATATCTCCCTTGGGAATTTTTTTCAAATTTATACAAAGGAAACAAATTATCTTAAATTATAAAGTGAGAAAGGGATGAAAAGGTCCTAGAAAAAAGCCATAACAGAGACCAACTAAATGGCTAAAAACCAAAAATTTCTCCTTATAAATACTTATGAATACTTGTAATACCTGAAAAGTTTAAATTATTGGTAAAGGACAAACTACATCACATCCTCTATATGTATTTTCACTCTATGAACCAAAATCCAGAATAAATTCTCTACTGAAACCTGCAAGGCTCAAAAAGCATCACTTCTGAGAAAAAAAGTCTATAGATACTAATTTAAATATTATTAGGGGAAAAAAATAACTTCTCAGAAACAGTAATATATTTTTAGCTTTCAAGGAACTACCACACTGTTTTCCACAACTGTCCCATTTTACATTTCTACTAGCAATGCACAAGCATTACAGTTTCTTCACATCCTTGCCATGGCTTCTTCTCTCTTTTTTCTTTCTTTTTCTGTTAATAGCTATCCTAGTGGATGTCGAATGGTATCTCACTGTGGTTTTGATTTGCATTTCTCTGATGATCTGTGATGTGGCGCATTTCTTCATACTCTTACTGGCCATCTGTATACCTCTTTGGGAGAAATGTCTATTCAAGGTTTTTGCCCAGTTTTGATGTTTTATGTTTTTGAATTGTTTTATGTTTTTGAGTTTTATTAATAGGAATTCTTGATATCTACTTCTGCATATTTACTTCTTAGCATATATATGAGTTGTAAATCTCTTCTACTCTGTGGGTTGCCTTTTCATTATATTGATAGTATGCCTTGGTATACAAAAGTTTTTAATTTTGATGAAGCCCAACTTGCCTATTTTTTCTTTTGTTACTTTTGGTGTAATAACCAAGAAAACATTGCAATAAATTATGATTCATCTCAGGAACGCTACTCTGATTTCACATATAAGTATCAGTTAGGGTTGGAAGACTCACCATAGGTAACAATTATCCCCAGATTGATCCACAGATTTAAGGCAAACTCAATCAAAATCTCAGCAGGAATTTTTACAGAAAGAAAGAAATAGATAAGCCACTTTTAAATTTCATACAGAAGGGTAAGGAAACTAGAATAGCCCAAAAAAAATTGTAAAATAAATAAATAAATAAAAGTGGAGAATTCATCTTAAGAGGTTTTTGAACTTATTATAAATCTACAGTAATCAAGATGGTACAGTAATGGAGAAAGGATAACTCAAATATCAATCAAACAGAAAAGAAGTCTAGAAATAGACCCACACAGCTACGGTGGTCAATTGATAATACTTACAAAGGTGTAAAGGCAATCCAACTTAAAAAATGACAGACTAGTCAACAGTGTTAGAACAAATAAATATCCACAGGCAGAAAATACGTAAACCTTACCTCATACTTCACAACTCATATAAAATTAATTCAGAATACACTTAAACATATAACAAGTGTTCTATCAAATTATTAGAACAAAACAGTTAAAAATGCTTGCAATCTTCAGACAAGCAAAGAGTGCCTGTATACAATATCAAAGGCATACTACATAACAGGAAAAATTGATAAAAACTGGACTTAATTGAAATTAAAAACTCTGTTCTGTAGAAGTTACTGTAGAAGACAAGAAAGACAAACTCAGACTTGGAGAAAATATTTTCAAATCACGTATTAGGCAAAAGACTTGTGAAGGACTGGTATTCAGGATATATAAATAATGCTCAAAACACAAAAATAAGAAAAGCCTCTAGGATAAAAGGTAATCAGAACAAAGAGGATAAAAAGGAAAGCAAATGAAGCAGAGAAAATAAAGGCTCTAAAAGAATGTTTTACATAATCATAAATATTTTTGTGGAGACACGTCACACCCATTAAGAGGAAAAGGAGGGCTTTTTTTTTAATAAGTAAAAGAAACATTCAGGGAATCAAAAAAAACTCTTAGAAATTAAAATTATGACCAAAACTTTTTAACTGAATAAAAAGTTTAGAAGATGAAGTTAAAGATAAACTCCTAGAAAGTAGACCAAAAAGGTAAATGGGATAGAAAAAAGTAAGAAAACTGAAGGACCAGTTCAAGAGACCCAACAGTTGAATAACAGCGATTCAAGAAAGAGGGGAATAAAGCCTGAAAGTTGAAGGAACAGGTGGAGAGAAGGAAGGAACTAAAAAGAGAAACAGAGACAGAATACTAAGCAGGGAGGGAGGGAGAGAAATTATCAAAACAATAATTCAAGAAAATTTCTAAGAACTGAAAGAGAACCCAGCTAAGCGGATGAAAAAAGATCCATACTATATCAGCATTATCATAAAATGTTGGAACACAAAAGTTAAAGAAAAGATACTAGAAGTGTCAAGAATAAGAGGAAAAAATGGTCAGATACAAAGGCTCCCAGGGCTGAATGACATGAGACTTGTCAGTAGCAACAATAGCTAGAAAATAGTAGGAGAAAGGCTATAGGATTTTAAGACAGAATGGTTTGCAACTCAAAACCTATGTCAAAAGGTTTGAAAAGTATATATAAATGATCCAAAATGCATGCATTTCATTCTCACTTGGCTTTAGAATTCATGTTTATCTTTCAACAACAATTAACATCTAAATCATGGTTTTCTAAAACTAATGCTGAAATTAGTCTCTTCTTTAAGTGGATTCTAAATGACTACAAAGGAAAGCTGCCAAGAAAAGTGCTCAATGCCAGCTGAAAGACAGAGTAAGATTAAAACTTTGTTGCGAGTAATCCCCATGTACAGTTCATTATGGAGAAACTTATGCCTGTCAGTTTCCATCAGAACATCAAGCCAGTGACAGAATTTTCAAGTCCCCCAAAATCCTTATAATAGAGGCTACCCTGAAATTGGGAAATTTAAATGGATAGATTTGATAGAAAAGATGAACTTCTCAAGTATAACAGAAAAGGATATGCTTCATAAAATATCACCATCTGATATTCATAAAACTTTATGATTATTTCTTTAAGAAGATCAAAGTACTTCTACATACCTCACACAGGTATGTGAAGCCAGAAGGCTTCATAATACCACTGACAAAAGTCAGGTTAATTGAATGAATGACCATGATGATAAACTATAGTGTTTCTTACACTATGCTATATGGCTTCCAAAGGTTTAGATATTAACTTTTCTTAAGTATAAATGACAGGGCTTCAAGATAATAAAGATAATCTAAAAGAGAAGATAATCAGACCATTATCTCAAACAATCTATTTCAATAAATTATATTTAAATAAACATTGTATAGGGGAGAGGAATAGGGAGTGGAAATGAGAGAAGAAAAAAAAAGAAAAAAACCACTAAATGACTGAATGATAAAGGGACATGCCTAAATTTAACTCTAGGTTCCAAATTAAAAGGAGATTGGTTACAACATATAAATATTTACCTGTTCTCACCTGTGTGCCAAATACTGTACGACAGTCATCTCTCTCAATCCTCATCAACAGCCATTAGTTCCATTTTGGACAGGAAATTATACAGAGACAGGCTAAGAAATTTGCCCAAGATCACAGTTAGGGAGAGGAAGCTTCTGATTTAATTCTACAGCTGATGTTCTTCTGATCTGAAGCCAATTTGTACACAATGTTTAAATGAAATTTTATACTTGCACCTGAATATATGTTTATATTGCTGTGAAACCCATAATACATCTACCAAAATAATGAAATAACAAAGATGCAAGGAAAATGGTACTGCTGGTTGTTTCTATGCTGTCTTTTCACTCAATTATCAGTTGAGTTCAGTATTTACCCATTTCCTACTATATGATAAACACTGCTCTGGTGCTCAAAGTTTTCTCCAGAGGAATTTCATACCTGGAAATGGCAGAGTAAAACTTAAAACATGTAAACTGGGAAGGATTAAAAATTCTAAGGTACAAATTGGCACCAAAGTTGCGGGGGGGGGGGGGTGTTCCTCTCAGAAAAGGGAAACCAAAAGATGTGACTCTTAAACCAGTTCATGACATTTATTTATCCATTCAAAAGTATTTCCTACCATCCTATTTTATGTCAGTCACGCTTAGCGGTAAGTAACAAGACAGATACTAGTGAGTAAGTAGCGTTGGGATTATGAACAAGAGAACAAAATCAGGGATAATGTATCAGAACATAAGAAAATAAGCCAGGAAAGAAAATATTCTAAATCTTATAGATTATTCCTGGGAAAACTGGGTTCAAGGTCTAATAAGCATTAAAGGAGACCAAAAATGCAACATGTGAGGCCACCATCTTCAATCTTCAATGAGATATTCCTATCAGCTATGAGGTGACTGAATACTAATGCTATCGAGGGTATTCACCAATTAGGAACCAAAGTCAGAAAACACGAATAAGAATGTTATATGTGACATACAGATTTTAAAACTTCTGAATGAAAATCATACTGTAAACGTGCAAACATTATTTCAAATAAGAAACTAAAAAAGCATTGAAATACAAAATGGAGAGAGTTAAAGACCTTCCCTTACACACAGAATTCTTATAACTCGCTAAGGAAATATAAACATATCTATCTCTTTAAAATGAGTAAGAAATAACAAATAATTCACAAAGAAAATACTCTGTTTGAATCAAGTGCCAGAATCTCTGTCTCTCTCTCCCTCTATGTATGTATTACACACACATACATACCCGCACATAAGATACACATACATGCACACACACACACATTTGTATCTATACCTATATCAATATTTGAGCAATATACACCAAGCAATAAAAAATTATTTTAAAATGCTGAGCTCATTAGTATTTTGTACTTAAAAAAAATATTTTAGATATGCCTTTTCTCTATAAATGGATATGTACTACTTTTATAATCAGGAACCAATAACGACTCCCTCTCTATACAGTCCTGAGGTAAAGGACTGAAGCAGGTAGCTAATAGCATTCTAAACAATTTTCTACTTCAAGCAGAATCTATAGAAACCCAGGTTGTAGTAAATCTACAAAGAGAGGCTTCAGTCATGAAGCGCTGACAAGCACAAGACAGAAGCAGAGGAAATGAGCATCAAAAAATAAGTCAATTTTATTGCTGTTACTGAAATTGCACATTAAGCATAAAATCAAGACTACAAACAGATACATCCTAAAAAAGAATCATGATTTAGTGTGTATAAGTTGCTATACAGTTTTTGATAACAGATTTACTGCTAAGTTTTAATAGATCAATACATTGTTCTGTTTGCAACTCAAACTGCTTATTTTTAATTAAAAAGTATGAGAAAGCATTCAAAATAAAGTACATTACTCTACAAAAATAAAGCATCAATTAAGATTATTTCAAGAAAACCTAAATCACTTCCTTCTCTCTCTTATTAATAAATGATTAACCACAAACTATTAGCAAGCACAGTCTTGTGCTCAGCAGTACAAATGACATTAAAATTTAAAACACAGCCCAAGCTATAAGCAAAGAATTTTTAATTCAGTGATTACATACAAGCTCAAATTAGACATGCAGATAGATGTTAGCATACATGAAGGCCAAAGGCAGCAAGTCTCTAAGTGTAAAGAGAAGCTGACAGCTAACACGCAGTGAGACAGAGCAAGTAAGACCACTGTGTGCCTAGTCACTCAGTGGGGCCGACTCTTTGCCACCCCACAGCCGCCAGGCTCCACCGTTCACAGGGATTCTCCAGGCAAGAATACTGGAGTGGGTTGCCATACCCTCCTCCAGGGGATCTTCCTAACCCAGGGACCAAACCCAGGTCTCCCGCATTGCAGATGGATGCTTTACTGTCTAAGCCACCTGGGAAGCCCAAGAACACTGGAGTGAGTAGTCTATCCCTTCTCTTAAGGGGTCTTCCCGACACAGGAATCAAACTGGGGTCTCCTGCATTACAGGCGGATTCTTTACCAGCTGAGTTACCAGGGAAGCCCCTAGTAAGATCACAGAAGGTGTTTTATCAATAAGATGACTTCAGCTTTTGGACTCTATGGGAGAAGGCGAGGGTGGGATGTTTCGAGAGAACAGCATCGAAACATGTATATTATCAAGTGTGAAACAGATCACCAGTCCAGGTTGGATGCATGAGACAAGTGCTCAGGGCTGGTGCACTGGGATAACCCAGAGGGATGGGGTGGGGATGGAGGTGGGAGAGGGGTTCAGGATGGGGAACACATGTAAAACCATGGCTGATTCATGTCAATGTATGGCAAAACCACTACAATAATGTAAAGTAATTAGCTTCCAACTAATAAAAATAAATAAAAAAAAGAAAGAATGGCTCTTAATCAATCAAATCAAAAATATCTGCTACAAGTATATATGGAAAGAAACAAAACTTCTGGTTTTCTTGTTTATATCACCTCAGAAAAGAGTGAATAACCAGGTTTAAACAGTTACCACTTAGTTACTACTTTGCCAGTGTTATCTGTAGGAGTGAGTGGATGGATAATCATGTCAGTCACTGAGTAAAAGACTTCGATAACAAAGAAAGCAAAGAAACCAAGACTTGCATTAGGCTGAAATCTGACTATGGAAAATTAAATCTTAACTATAGAACCAAAGGATTAAATATGAAACATTTATTTGTACATTTTCAAACAGCCAAAATGTAAATTAACTACAGTTTAAAGCTGGAAAATGGCAAATAATCATTAATAAAATGTAAAATTTTAAATTATAAGGCTTCTAAGTCTCTCTTCCAATAAAATGCCATCATAAAAAAAAGTTTTCATTCATTTTAAGGTTCTGGGAGGCTCAAATAAGCTTTCCTTAAAAATGTAAAGTTTAACTTCAAATAATTTTAAGTACTATTTTATATTACTTTAGCAACTATATTAGCAAATAGATTTCATAAATCATTTTAAATATCGCACTAATTCCTAATGGACAAATGGTTTTCATTTTCCATACTTTTTATAATATATTACTTATAAATTAGCATGCATGTTCCAAAAATGATATAATATGTATTAGCATTTGCTTCTTCGGAAGAGATTAGAAAATAAGATGAGTTTACCAGATCATACAAATATATATTAGAAATACTTTCAAAGTATTTATGTTGATCCCTCACCAAAAACAAAAAAAAACATTTAAAGTTGGGGGAGAAGTTGAATAAATAATTACAAGCCACGGCTGCCTTTAGATAGAAGGTTTATCATTTAATTATAATGCTGATCATTTAAAAGTATCCAAAATGTCCCCAGCATTTTAAAGAGCTAAGCAGAGTTATTTTTAAAATCAAACATATGTGCTTTTTCTGTTTATGTCTTTGGAAAGAACATTCTGTATAATGAAAAACACGACCAGATTTTTCACAGTACATCACTATAAAACCCTGTAATTGACTTTTGGGGTTGGTTTACTCTATATCTATTTTTGACCACATAGAAAACAGCAATGATGTGGTGAAAAGCCCAAAATGTAAGTCCCATTGCAGGATAAGACTCCATCCTGATTAGTACAGAAGTATCATATTTATGCTGGGAAATGTGCCCATTTGAAAAGAGAAAATTTCAGTGCATAGGAGCCTCCTCTTTTTTAATCAAGCCATGTAAAAACTAGTAACTCTGAGGCCTGGTCTGGGTCTTAGCTGGATGCTGCTGTACACACCGATACTTCCACGGAAGACAGTTTAATATTGATGCTCAAAACTGATACTGGAAATAACAGGTTCATCTCTATTGGCTAATCAAATGGAAGATAACACTGTAAATTATCTCTTAAAACTATAAATTAACATTGGATAGTTACTTTTCCCCAGTCTTAATAGAGATTATATGAAGAATCTTAATAGAGATTATATGAAGAATTAATCCCCTCCTAAAAGCTCAGTGACAAAACTAATTTGTCATTCCTAACAAAAGCACTGTTTTCCTCCACTGAAAAGAAGTCTAAAATATCTCTGAATGAGCTCTCCTAGCTTCGTTAATAAAATTTACATATTAGCAAGTAAAATAAACTGAAAGAGGGAGATGGTGTGTGGCTTAAAAATCAGCCTGTAACACCTACCACAGATTTATCTCCTGTGAGTTGACTCAACCATTCCTTCTTCTCAGTAAATAAACTACATTCTATGCAGGGTACTGCGGGAGGGTTTTTCAAGAGCCAAGTAAAGGAATATGTTTTAGATGGAATCTTCCAAATTGACATCCTGCCCACTTTTGGTAGGTATTAAAGGGTCCACAGCACTTTATGAATTAGTTGTGGTTTACCTAAAAATCATGGCCAAAGCCACCATGGTCACTGCACGTTCAATTTATTCCTATCAGAAATCAATGTGCCTTAAAAAAGAAAAAAAAGGCTTGGCCCATTTAGAAAAAAGTCAAGCTAAGTGACAGCATTCTAGCAGCATTGTTGACTGAACGGCAATGTATCACTGTAAAGTCTACAAGTATATTGAATGATAAGTCAAATTTGTATTAATTTTTATTGTTATATTTAGGTCTTTAATAATACAGATTATTTGCCTTTTATTCTACATTTTAATTGAACCAATAAAACAATGAATTAACACTAACTGCATAAGAACATCTAATAGCTTTTGCCAACTTCTTGGGGAGCAGTGGCACAAAGATGTTCACAGAATCTTCACTAATTTATGAAGAACAGAAAACCCCTGAAAAATCCTTACATGAATTACCTATACAAAAGATCATCTGAACAACAGAAGAATTTCTTACCAAGCTGACTAAATAGCCAAATAAAATATCACAATCTGACATCTGATTTTCCAGTAAGAAATATGTGAAAGGCTTAACTGAGCTACATCGGAAGTCACTAAGATGAGAATTGGTGGGAAAGACCTGACCCAGTCTGTTCAGTCCTGATCCAATTCCTTTCAATAAATTCCTAATCTAAACAAATCAGAAATGTCCACCACTACATCACCTGCATTACCAGATAACCCAGCTTTTATTTAAAGTGTTTCATGCACATTTTTAAACTGTTGTGGTGAAGGAAAATGGCAGAAAGTTCACCAGTCAACTTTTTTCTTTCATTTGCTAACTTTCTCAAGAAAATCAAGCTAATACTTAGGAAGAAAAAAGGAAGTATCTTCTCAATAAATGACATAAGAAGAGTAGTAAGTGGAACTAAATAGTGTCTTCAAAATCACTGCACTGGGCCTTTTACTGGAAAACCTTCCCAGTATATTAGCATTATATTTTATAACTAAAATTTGATTATTATAAAATTAGTAAGACATTAGTAAGTCTAAACCAGGAACCTGGAAATGCCTAAATTTCAACTGGAAGAAAATTCAGTCTACCTGCTACAAACTTGTAATGTTACCAAGACATTTTTACTTTCTCCATGTACACACTACTGTGTATAAAACAGATAAACAACAAGGACCTACTGCATAACACAGGGAACTATGTTTAATTAATGTCTTACAAAAACCTATAATGAAAAAGAGTCTGAAAAAGAATATAGATACATAACTGAATCACTTTGTTGTATACGTGAAGCTAACACAACAATGCAAACTAACTATATTTAAATTTTAAAAATGGCTAAGAAAAGTCCTCTTACAATAGTAAGACAGAAGTAGAAAGAAGAAACAATAAGACTTTTAACAACATTATAAACCAACCGGACCCGCAGACACCTATAGACCAATCCAACCAACAACAGAATGCACTTTCTTCTTCTCAAGACTAACAGAGCATTCTCCAAAACAGACAACATGCTAGAAACAACACAAAATAAGTCAATGAATTTTAAACAGGTAACATCTCACACACCACAATGAAGTAAAATTAGAAACCACGAAAATCAGTAAGAGATGGAAGCCTGGAAAAGACATAAACAGATCAAAACGAATCAACACGCTCCTCAATAGCCAATTGGTCAGATTTATAACTTACAATAAAATGATAATGTAAGGTGTCTGTTGTGTGCTCTTTTGTATGTATTCAATTCACTTACAGAATACAACATTAATCAAAAGAATAAAAATTCTCGAGGACATCTTGAAATAACTGTATGTATGTCAAGGAAAACTTTTAATTATAGCAATTGTCTTCTCAGTCAAACACATCATAGGGGAAATTTCAATTCAAATCAATTTTTCTTTTAATAGATAAGTTCATTCTATTTTCATTTATCATTCTGATATAAGCAAATCAGGTCTTCTCTCACTTAAAAATATTTTCTTTTAAACTGGTTTTTGTATTTTCTAAATTCCCACCCCATTCCCCTTTCTCTTTCTTTCTTTTTAAATTTTCTGGAGAATATTTCTTGCAGAATAGGTCTGCTGGTGATGAAATTGCTTAGTTTTCCTTTGTCTGAAAAAGTCTATAGTATTCCCTTTTTACTTCTGAAGGATAATTTTTCTGGATATAGAATTCTACATTGGTGGGTTTTTTCCTTTCAACACTTAAAATATTTCACTTCTTTCTCTTGCTTGCATGATTTCTGATAAGAACCCTGTTCATTCCTACCCTTGTACCTCTATAGATATATTTTTTTCTTCTTGCTTTTTTCAAGATTTTCCCTTTGTTTTTTATTTTACATACTGATTTTTGTGTTGTTTCAGTGTGATGTACCAAGAGGTATGTATGTGTGTGTATTTTATTCTTCTAGATATACTCTGGGCTTCCTGGATCTGTCACTAGTTTTGGAACATTCTGGCTACTATTACTTGAAATATTTCTCTGTTCTCTCTCCACCTTCCAGAGTTTCAATAAGATGTGTGTTCTGCCTCTTGATATTATGTCATGTTTCTTGGATGTACTGTTCTGTTTTTGTTGTCATGCTTTTTTTTCCCCCTCCTTGCATATCAGTTTAGGGAAATTCTATAGACCAATCTTCAAGTTCAGTGATTCCTTTTTTGTCTCTTTTGCATCTACACATGAGTCCATCACAGGATTTTTCATTTCCTTTACAAAAGTGAACTTCAGTTTCTTTACCATTTCATTTTGATTCTTAGAATTTACAGGTCTGCCTGTGTTACCTGTCTGTTCTTACAAGTCGTCTACTTTTTCCATTAGAGTCCTTAACATGTTTGTCATAGTTAGTTTAAATTATTTAAATGTCCTGTTTGATAATTCCAATATCTATGTCATATACAAATTTGTTTCTGATGATTGCTTTTTTTTCTCTGTGTTTTTGCCTTTGGCATGCCTTGTAATTTTTTCTTGACAGCAAGGCATGTCATATTTGGTAACAGTTACTGAAATAAATACCAATACATCCTTAACATAAGAGGTGACTTTGCTTGCTTTATTAGTAGGTGCCAGAGACTTCAAATTATTCTAATGTTCATGATTTTGTCTCATCTTGAATTTGGGCTTTCCTTGTGGCTCAGCTGGTAAAGAATCCACCTGCAATGTGGGAGACCTGGGTTTGATCCCTGGGTTGGGAAGATCCCCTGGAGAAGGGAAAGGCTAGCCACTCCAGTATTCTGGCCTAGAGAATTCCATGGAATATATAGTCCATGGCGTTGCAAAGCGTAAGACACGACTCAGTGACTTTCACGTTCACTTTCAGTGTTGCCCCTTATAATATGTCTGTTTCTTGGAGCTGTTTTACCTGTAATCTATTGTTGTGATATTGGTTATTGACTTGAGATCTTTCTTCCTTTTTAATGTATTTACAGCTGTGAATTTCTCTCTGAGCACTGCTTTTGCTTTATCTCAAAAGTTTGAAACTGAGTTTTCATTTTTGTTCCTCTAACACAAACTTCTCTTTGTTTTGTTTTGAACAAACTTCACTCTGTTCATCTACTTCTCTTGTTGTAAGGATCTATTTATTCTTTCCTATTTTAAAGTAATACTCCCAGGAATAATGACAAAACTTGTACTGAACTTCCTTTTTGATTCTAAATAAAATATTTTGGTAGAGAAGGCAGATATAAGGATATACGTCTTCTTAGCAATCATAACTTTCAAGTAAGCAAGAAAAGACACTGAGCAATACTGATAATACCTTTAAGTGCATAAAGGTTAAAGTCAAGTAATTTTTAAAAACTGTTAAATATAGAACGCGCACCAAATTACAGTTTCTATCTCCTGTCTTTGGAAATAATTTTTCAGAAAAAGTACAAATGATGTCACATGGCCATGAAAAACCACATAAAATTTGTGTGGTCCTTGCAGCAATCCAATGAAAATTATAACCATTTTTTTAGTGGACATTTTGAATATATTATACATGCAGGAATATTATGTTTGATCAATTAATACCTTGAAAGCAGTTAAAAACAAGACTACACCAAAGGAAAAAAACAATGTGTATGTGAAGAAGACAGAAATAAGTTAAAATCTACCTTCTCGAGGTGATCAAAAATGAACTTATGTATGTCTTTTGTCCAAATATAAATCAAACTTCTTTTCTTCACAAAATTTAGAAAAACAGAGTTGTCTCATCTTAGAATCCTAACAAAGGATCTCCTGCTGAGGGCACTCTACCAAGATATTTTATTTAGAATCAAGAAGTATAATTTGGGAATCATACAGTAGCCTGAATCAACCTCACTCAACACTAGTTCTGGAAGCTTACAAAAGCCACCTAACAAAATCACAATTTAAAAAATGAAGAGAGAGAAGCAACAAAGAAATTCAATACAGGTTTAGTCATTATTTCTGGGAGTATTACTTTAAAATTAGAAATGCTAAATGCTACTGTAAAAGAAAAAAAATTAATGCTAAAAAAATGTGAAAGTACTTATCATGTAAATATCACAAAGAATAGGTACTTACAACACAGTAAAAATTTCTAATTATTACATTAAATTATGCTGTACCTCAATCAAGAATGAATAAAGATCATATACACTGTGTGTGAAATCTTAAAAACATCTCTAGCACTGATGAAAACATTAAAGCAGGTGCATGTGAACAATTTGAAGATTCGTAAAATTTAAATGAGAAAAATCACATTTCTAATTACTTTTCTTTACATAATAATTTAAATTCTTTTCAGTCTTCTCACACAGTGAAAATATCCAGACACTATACTCAGCTATATGCACTAATTTAAAAGCGTAAGATATAAATATATTTTCAAACGTAACAGAGATAGCCATCATGGAAATCCTCTTTACCAAAACTGTTAATAAATTTAATACAATAGTATTAATGAAAAGGCTGACTATGTCACACATATCTCAGATTCTAATTTATAAAACAGGTCTAGAATGAAAAAAAAGTTTCTTTTAGTTCTCTACCATATTCATACATAAATATTAATACACATATGCATGTTTTTACACATGCATGTAAGTGTAATTTTTACACTTTTATTTTGAGCTTTAAAACAATCCCAACATAGATTTGAGTGTGTCAGGGTAGTTAATTGATATTTATTCAATTTAAAAATATAAATTAAAAAACAGATATTAAGGGATGTTGACTAGGGGAATTTAGTTAATATTCAAATCACTTAAGAGTCTAATTAATTTATCTCCCTTAAACTCTCAAACTGTGGTAGTTTACATAACAGGTTCCAGGTTTCCATCCACAACACACCATGGCCTGACTGTGGGTGGAGTGTACTTCTCTGCCTCTTGACTTTAAATCGGCCATGTGAACTTTTCTTTGTCAGTTGATAAATGGGCAGAAGTGACAAAATGTGCCAGTTATAAACCAAGGCCTTAAAAGGCCCTCTTGAGACTCTGCCATCACCAAAATAAGAACATTCCTGAGGTACCTCATAAAATAAAGAGGAAAGTGAAGGGGACTATAGCCTACACCCCCCACCCACACATCTACAGTCAGAAGCAGAGCTGCCTAAGTCCAGTCAAAAGACCCAAACAAATAGGCAATAATAAATAATTGCTGTCACTGAGTTTTGGCATGTTTGTGCAATAGCAAAATGATTTATAGGTAGACTCCTTATACTCTTTGGTGCCAAGTGAAACATCAATATAAAATTATTCTCTTTCCATAGAATCAAATACCTTGATTTCAAAAATTATAACTAAACGGGAATAAAATCATTAAACATACCACTGGAAAAAAATGGACTTTTCCTTTCTCTATCTCTCATAATTGGACGAAGTCATAATCCTGCTACTGTGACAAATTCAGAAACCCAATAAGACTCCAATAAGGGCTTCCCTAGTAGCCCAGATGATAAAGAACCTGCCTGCAATGTGCAAGACTCTGGTTCAAGCCCTGGGTGGGCAAGATGCCCTGGAGAAGAGAATGGCAGCCCACGCCAGTATTCTTGCCTAGAGAATCCCAAGGACAGAGGAGCCTGGTGGGTACAGTCCAAGAGGTCGCAAAGAGTCTGACACAACTGAACAACTAACACACACACACACAACTCCAATAAAAACTGAAAAAAAAAAAATCAGAGGTTTGCAAGCAGCACTGTAATTAATAACTGTAAATCATCCAAATTATGAAAATTCAAAAAAACTTTAACAGTAAATGATGTGTTTTTCCATTGCTTAGCATCCAAGTAAACACATGGTCTGTAAACCTGCCTAACCTGGTAAAGGAAAAAATGCTCATCCAGTGCAAAAGAGTATTTTTAAATGAATGATTAAGGCAAACTGGAGACCATTTGAAATACAATTTCTCAAACATAACCACCACATATTCTTACAGAAAACAACTGACATAAGAATTTTTCTCTCATTCTAGCAATGAGCCATTATAGAAATGTGCAGTTCACCTACTTTCAAAAAAGTATTTAAAGTTAACTATTAGAAAGAGATAAAACCCAAAACTATTCAACAAAACTAAAAAGCTAGATAACTAAGAAAATAGTTGTGATAGTTTCAGAAGGAAAATTATTTCTGATAACCTAGTCTGGGTTTATTAACTGAACACAGATCTTTGTTTTGAGTGTCATGTCAGTTAAAGTTAAGAGAAAAGCATACTGGCTCCCATTGTTTTACCTAATAAAATGAAGCACAACAGTCAGGAAATACAACTTTTTTCCAAATCTTCAAAAGGGCAGTGTCATGCAGGCCTTTTTGACAGAGAAATGGGAACATTATAACTGAAGGTTATAATGAATAACTGAACTGAACTGAAGTCATTCATCTAAGGACCCAAATAAGTAAAGCCTGGGTATGTCCTACTGCCATCAATATACCTGAGGAAAAAATAAAGAATGAGAGGAGAAGGCAATGGCATCCCACTCCAGTACTCTTGCCTGGAAAATTCCACGGATGGAGGAGCCTGGTAGGCTGCTGTTCATGGGGTCGCTAAGAGTCAGACACGACTGAGCAACTTCACTTTCACTTGTCACTTTCACGCATTGGAGAAGGAAATGGCAACCCACTCGTGTTCTTGCCTGGAGAATCCCAGGGACGGGGGAGCCTGGTGGGCTGCCGTCTATGGGGTCGCACAGAGTCAGACACGACTGAAGTGACTTAGCAGCAGCAGCAGCAGCATTTACTAGAACGTGTTTCAGGGTACACAAATGTAGAACACATTAGTAGGTATAGAGAAAACAAAAGATAACTAAGGTTGGGAAACCCAGAATTAAAAGTCTCTTTACTGCAGGACTGCTCAGAGCCTTTAACAGAGTACATACAGTGGCAAGCACCAAAAATACCACCTTCCTCCGTCTTCTTTAACTTGAACAACTTTTCTTCAAGAAGCACTTGAAGGGAAGCTTTACTCAGGGCACATTTAAGAAAACATTAATATAGAGGTAAGACTAGTTCCTCAGACTATGCCACTTTAATAATTAAAGTCAACAGTATTTACTACTTCAACATTAATACTCTGATTGTCAGGAAATTATATTTTAATTATAATATCTCTAAAGATAAAAAGCTTTTCCATTTTCCATCAGTTTTTCTTATCTTTATATTAAACTTGTAATCCAATGTGACATTATTTAATAATTGTTTATTCTCATCTTATGGTTCTTATGGTAAATTTTTAAAAGCAACTGAATCTAGTTTGGGACTCTCCATTTATCCCATGATTTTATTTTCAGATTAATATTACATAAAGATAAATCTAATACACCATAGAGTTTTCACTGCTAGAAATACCTTCCTACATTATATATAACTCTTTTTATATTACTGCATAACAACACTATACTAATTACTTTTCCTTCACGAGAAAAGGACAATTGGATCAGTCACCCAGTATCTAGAATTAGCCCTTCTTATCTGTCTGGAATGATGAGGCTAAAATAAATGTACAGAGACTTCCCTGGTGGTCCAAGGGCTAAGATTCCACTCTGCCAATGCAAGGGCCCAAGTTCAAGGTCAGGGAACTAGATCCCACGCACCCCAACTAAGACCTGGCAGAGTCAAATAAATAAATAAATATTTTTAAATTTTTTTCAAATATACTAAAAATTTAAAAAATAAACATAGTTTATGAGCTGCAACCCTGAAGAAGAAACAATTTAGGCACCAGTAAAAAATAGATGGGAATGACTGAGAGAGTTGCTTCTTACCTCTATTACCTATTAATTTTCATCACAAGTAGATCTGGAGGGGCAGACACCAGAAGAGAATTTAAAGTGATATACAGTGGTGCAGTAGGAATTCAAGCAGATAGAGATTATAGGGATCTGATTAGCTTATCACCTTACAGGGACTTGGGAATACAGAGTTCTTGGTAGAATTCAAGTTCTGTGTGCTGAGATTTATGTACACAATACTGCACACTACTTGGCTCTCTTATTAGTATATATAAATTAATAATATTTCAAGTCTACAGAGGTCTTTTTCTAACTATGATATAAAACACAAATCAAATACTGACCAGATTAAGTATGAACTGTTGCCCTTTAAAAGTTCCATCATTATTTTATTTCATGAAGGTATTATCAACTATGAAAATAAGTGGGTGGGAATGTGTAATTTGAAAATATTTGGTCAAAGAAAAAGCCCAGTATGACTAAAACAAGATGGCAAATGACTTCATCTTTTTTTGGAAAATGACCTCATAATGACAACTAGCTAACCAACTAGCTTCCAAAGCCACTAAGAGTAGCTTACAAAGTCACAGCTGTTACTTTTTCTAACAACTAGAAGTTGATTTCATTTTAAATGTCATTTCAAAAGAACTGAGTGATTTCTTCAAAGCACTACAACTCATGAGCAAGAATTATATTGAGAAGAGGACAATGATAAGTCTGTGACTTGTTCAATAAAGATGATTATAACGAATGACAGAACAATCCGTTAAAAAACACTTGACTGTGGCATTCTTGGACAACAAGCAAACATACTGAGGAGGACTATAAGTCATTCATGAATAAGACAGTAAACACAGAAAGTGCTTGTTTTGACCTTTAAGCAACAGAAAAATAATTGGACAGATAAAAATTTCTGATAACTAGCTTATTTCGTAAGTAAAACAGATGAAGATTTGAATAATCTTTCTGGAAAAACTATTAAAATAATTCTTGAAATTTAAAACGTTCAGATCCCGAGTACAACTGTCACTGATTAAAATTCTGTGGAATTCGATTTCTCAATTATTCAAAAGCCCGACCTGATGGAGCCCCTAATAGGTCTGTAATCTCATCTTCTACCACTTGCCCACTCTGCCTCTACTCCATCCATTCAGAGAGATGCAAATGAAGGTAGGTGTGGGGAGAAACTCTGACTTAAATGTAGACCAAGGGAACAAACGCAAAGATTACCATCCTTAAACCAGCAGAAGATCCCAGGGTAATGTAAGCGCAGTGCATGAAGTCTTTCAGGACCTAAAACTATCTACCTCTCAGTCTCATCGCCCACCAACCCTCCACATGTGTCAGTCAAGCGCCCGGCGTAGATTCTGCAGCTCCCTTAGTGGCTGTGCCCTGTCAAGCCTCTACAACTGCATATGAATTCCATCTGGACAGCGCATCTCTCTGGAGTTCCCGAACTTATCTCCCTGGAAGACCCCACAGTGACCACCACGTGGGTCACAACTCTCTCTCTTATCTCAACCCTGGGACTCCAAGAGTCCTGAGACACAATCCAGTGCAATGTTTAACAGCACACAGACTTGGGGGCCAACTACCTGAGTTTGAATCTTTATCACAAACTGAACTAAATCCTGTATCATTCTGGCAAAGTCCTCATCTCTCTGTGTCATGGTTTGTTTATAGGTAAATATTGATAATGATAGCTTTCACATAGGGTTGAGATGTAAATGAGTTAATGCATATAAAGCCTTAACGAGTATGGAGCCATGCAAGAAACACTTGAAGTGTTAGCTATAATTACTCTTTTAAAATTCAGTTTAAGTATCGCATCCGGCCCAACTGTTACCCATGAAGCTAAGTCAAGTACCCCATCTCTCTCATCCTTATTATGCTTTGCTCACCCACGTATCAATACTACCTAATACACTTTAATGTGATTTATCCATTCTATATCTCCATTACTGAGCACAATTACTACCACATACTGTAATCAGTACAATGAATGAGTGGAAAAAAAATTAAGCAACAGAACATAAGGCACATGGTTTTAAAGATATGAAATACAGAAACAAGCAGGACTATAAAGCATGGTTAGAGGATTTACACCCTGCACAAAAGCACCTGGCTAAGAGAGTAGGTACAGGCTGAGCCACTAGGGGTGTATCCTTGTGCAAGGCAAAGAACACCAGAAGAAGAGAGTGGTGGTGGTTTTTTGCTTTTTAATACAAAGATGTCATATTCTTGTCAGTCTGTACAGTCAGCGTTTTTAGCCCAGACTGGGACTCTTTCTAATTAATTTGCCCAAAAAGAACACATTTCCTAATTCACAGGAAGGATGAATGGACAAACAAAATATAGTATACACATATAATGGAATTCAGCCTTTAAAAAAACAACTGTGAAACACATTACAACATGAATGAATCTTGAGGACACTACACTAAGGGAATAAGGCAGTCACAAAAGGGTAAATACTGTATGATTACACTTATATGAGGAACCGAGAACAGTCAGACTCATAGAGAAAACAGACAGTGGTTGCTGAGGAAGGGAGGAACGAGAAGTTACTGTTTAACAGGTACTGAATTTCAATTTGAAAAGATGAAAAAGTTCTGGAGATGGATGACAGCAACGGTTAGACAACAATTCAAATGTACTTAAGACCACTGCACTATACACTTTAAAATGCTTAACATGGCAAAAATTATGTGTATATATATAGAGAGAGAGAGAGAAAGAGAGGTTTGCTACAATTTTTAAGTTTATGAACATTAATAAAAACTTTTGCTGTGCTGAGAATGTTTATTTTCCTGTATTATTTTTTGGTTAAATGACCAATGCATAACAGAGATGAATGTTTTGTTCATCAGAAACAACAAAGTTATGACATAGTAGTCACAATGCACGGGGGGGGAGAGAGTTAGCACTTGTCACTATTTTTTTTTCAATTTTTAAGTTTTTAATTGGAGGATAATTACTTTACAATATTGTGCTGGTTTCTGCCACACATCAACAAGAATCAGCCATAGATATACATTATGTCCCCTCCCTTTGACTTCCCACCCCATCCCACCACTCTAGGTTGTCACAGAGCACGGGATCTGGGCTCCCTGTGAACATTAAGGAAACTTAAGTCAAATTTTTCTTATTTCCAAAATTAAACTACATCTTCCCAACTTAAACTGATTTATCCTATTACCTGTGGCAAATCTGCCACAAGTAATTAGTTATTGCTTGTGTCTCTTGTAACTTTTTAAAATTAACAAGCATTAATTTTGTACATTAGAATAATACACTATTCAGAGCTAGATATGCTGCACAAAGCTTTCCTATAACTTTATCTTTTTATGGCTGAGAAAGACTGTTACATCTGCCTTAAGAAGTTTCCAGGTTAATATTACAATGGTCACACATTTATTATACAAAATTGTGGGGCCTCAAGTACTCGTTTTCTACTAGAATTTATGTAATACTATTTTCTAAAGAAAACCCCGGTGCTGCCATCAGGTCATTCCTAAGCTCACCTCCCTTATCTGGCACATCTAACCTCTGCTCCTCATCCTTCATGATATGATGTCAAATCTATTCCACTTTAACCTCAAGGTGCAAGTCACGACTTAACCAGCAACCAAGGCCTGAAACCTGTATACCTTTTAGGAATCATCACTGAGATCTAAAAGTAACAATACCTATTGGTGCTCAGTTTCCTAGTCCTATGTGAGAGGTTCTCAGGTTTACTGATGGTTCAAACTAACAAGAGCTAAACTTCTATGTTTTGTATGCATTTCACATACAAACCTAACTCCCAAACCCCATCCTCTTTTCCTACTTTATAGTCCTTTTGCCTCATTTTATTGCTCATTCTTAATGTATTCTATCTTGCAAGGCTGTTTCCACTTTTAAAAGTCATTTTAAGTTCTTTTTGGAACAATCAAGGATATGAATGAATAATACAGCTTTCATGAAAATATAAACTAAAATCTGAGATCTGGTACTGGCTCTGGGAATTACATACACAATGGGACTTGAGTCACTTAGCCTGAGGTGGAAAACATGGAGGATCTCACCAAATGTAATATTTTGCTCTTATGATGACTATGTACATTTTAAGAAAGTAATCTATGAAATACTACCTAATCATTGCGTGCATGCTAAGTCGCTTCAGCCGTGTCCGATTCCCTGCGACCCCATGGACTATAGCCCACCAGGCTCCTCTGTCCGAGTGATTCTCCAGGCAAGAATACTGGAGTGGGTTGCTGTGCCTTCCTCCAGGGGATCTTCCCGACCAGGGATCAAACCACGTCTCTTACATTGGCAGGTGGGTTCTTTACCACTAGCACTACCCAGGAAGCCCATCTAATCATTAGTGGTATTATATCCAAAAGATATAACAATAATTTTATTGAGAAGTCAGATAATACACTAACATAGACATCTTAGAAAATATTTATGCATACTTACCTTATGCATATAATTACCTTATCTTTAGTTCCAAAAAAAGAGGTAACTATGAGGAAATACCCATCAGTAATACCCAAATTGTATTATGTGTGGTGAGTCTGACTGCTGAGGGGGAAATAACAATGAAATACGCTTGCTGAAAAATTTTAAAGAAAAACTATACAAGTCAGTTGTTAACACCAGTACCAAGACTGAAGTATGAATTTTTAACAGTAACAATTTCTTATTTAAATATTAAAATACAATTGTCTTTCTTTGGACAAATTCTATCTCAATTTTAAAATTATTTGGAAAGTAAGAAGGACTCTTGTTTTCAATTGCAGACAAAAAGGAAGACAGTGACTGAGCTAATATGACCTGTAACTGGCCCAGGAGTGAGACAGACTGTCCCCAGGCACAGGCTATACTACATCTGCAGCAGTGTAGGCAGTCCTGAACTGCAACATCCTAGAACCGAAAGAACCGCTTCTAGAGAAGGGCAGGACACTGAGGAGTCCACAAAAAGGCAGGAGCAGGAAGTAGAACGAGAGAAAAGGCTCACATTAATTTTGCATGTATTCTCTTGGGTGCTGTTTTAAATAAAATTATCCAATAAACATCAACAAAAATACTGCCATAGGTCTTACCTCTTTTGAAAGATAAGGATAAGGAAAAAACTAAGTTTCCAAAAACTTAATTCACTCAAAGCTGAAAAGTATGAAGAATTATACCAGACTTCAAGTCTATCCAATTCCAAACTCTCTGCATACTACTGATTCTAACGCTGAATCGTAACAGTGGCTAACACTGAGGGCTTACTCTACATACTAAAGCATCCCCCAGTATGATGTCACAAAATCCCACTGAGAAAGATGCCATGCTACTCCCAGTTGGCAAATGAGGAACTAGAAGGTCAGGAAAGTGAAGTACCCAGCATTTAGTCCCACAGACTTGCCCAAAAAGTCTTATTCAACCTCTACACTGCAAGCAAAAGAGAGAAACTACAAAGACTGGCCTTCAGAAAATAAAATCTAGAAGAGATATCAGAAACGCTTTCTGGTCTAAACTCCACCTAAAACATAACTCTTCTATACAGAATTCTAGTTAGCAAAGAAGGTAGATGGATCTGGGTTCCAATCTTAGACACACTACCTATTGGCTGTATGAACTGGGTCAATTCTGGGCTTCTGCTTCCTCATTTGCAAAATGGGAGATAAAAAGAGAAGCTTCACAGCTGACAAAGCAATGATATAATGCATGAATGCCACATCTACTACGAGCTAAACATTATGTTAGGGGGTATTAAACTTTATCTCATTTTAGCCTTACAATAATCTTTCCAGATGCATTGTCATCACTTTTAATTATTTTGGATAGCAACTCAGAGGTTATGTGGTTTATCCAAAGTCACAGTTATTAAGTGATAGGAAAAAAAAATGTAAATGATACCCTTCAGAATTAGAAGATAATACAGCTTTCCTTATATCAATGGTATCACCAAGTAGAACAAAGAGTTCTCAAAATATTACTTGTTCTCTTAGAAGTCAATCTAAACCACAATTAGATTATCAATCTTATGACCTTTCAGCAATCTAATAGTAATTCTGTACATACAGTATTTCACCAGACTCTCTAGATTCTTGACGATCAGCAAGTATCACTGATAGGCAAATTCCTCTCAACTGCCAAGGAAAATTCACTATGATTCTCTCCCCTTGCCTATTCTTCCATGTAACAAACATCTGCAGTAAAAACAACATGGATAAAACTTTGGTGATACCAGAAACCACAAACTCACAGAAGGCAGTGAGAGAGGTAGGTGGCAATGGCAGCTTCTTTTGCTGCCATTACCAACTCCTAACTGCAAGACTGTGGATAAGTCACTTAGCATTCACGTACTTCCTTCCATTTCTTTATCTCTGGTGGTGTTACTACTGAGGACCTACAATAGCACTGCAGCCCTGTGCTAACTGGCTTACATACATTATCTAATCACATTCTTAACAAAAGTCCAAGGCTAGAGGAACTACCTTGAGAGTCCAAGAGGAACTACCCCTTGGACTGCAAGATCATCAGACCAGTCAATCCTAGAAGAAATCAGTCCTGATTATTCATTGAAAGGACATGCTGAAGCTGAAGCTCCAATACTTTGGCCACCTGACGAGAAGAACCAACTCACTGGAAAGACCCTGATGCTGGGAAAGATTGAGGGCAGGAGGAGAAGGGGACAACAGAGGATGAGATGGTTGAATGGCATCACCAACTCGATGGGCATGAGTTTGAGCAAGCTCCGGGAGCTGGTGATGGACAGGGAAGCCTGGTATGCCGCAGTCCATGGGGTCGCAAAGAATCAGACATGACTGAGCAACTGAACTGAATTGAGAGGAAGGGCTTCCCTGGTGGATCAGAGGTTAAAGCGTCTGCCTGCAATGAGGGAGACCTGGGTTCGATCCTTGGTGGGGAAGATCCCCTGGAGAAGGAAATGGCAACCCACTCCAGTATTCTTGCCTGGAGAATCCCATGGACAAAGGAGCCTGGTGGGCTACAGTCCACAGGGTCACAAAGAGTTGGACACGACTGAAAGACTTCACTTTCACTCTTAACCCTATCTTATAGATGAAAACAGTGAGCTTGAGGTTTATCAACCTAAATCACACAATCCTAAAGCTACCCTGGTTTTAAAAAATCTAAAGATACGTTCATAAACATTCTATATAGAGTCTCTTTAGCTGCAGCAGGAAAAGGCCTTTTTGCTATTCAAGCACAGGAACTTTTGCTTTTATTACTGAAAATATAAAAGACAGTCTTACTTTCTATCACCTTCATAACCCTTCTCCCTTAAATTATTAATGGTATGTATAATTTTAAAATTTCAACATCTACTTCCCTGTGTAGTTCATCACCTAGAGAAGACCCAGCACATCCAGACATCCCATACATACTGAATGAGTGACTCAGCATAATTTACTTAACCAGTTCCCTGTATTAGGCACTTTACAAATATTATCTAATTTAATTTTCACACTATTCATAAAATGATTATGCCCACTGTAGAGATGAAGAAGCAGAAAATTTCAGAGGTTGAATCACAGAGTTGATCATCAGCAGAGCTGGGGCTAGAACATAGTTTTGACAAAGTCCAGAGTGGTTAGCTTTCTATAGCCTCATGCGGTTCTCACTCTGAAGTTCACTAACCAGTTTTACAGAAAGGTTTGTGAAAACTTGGAGGATGACCAGGACTTGAGAAAGTGGAGACAAAGAAGCCAACGGAATAAAAAGAAGCACAGACAGTGAGAAACAACTTCAGGATATAATGTTTAGTGCTGTTACTTAGAACAAGCATGTAACCTAACTATATATAAGTATATAAGAGGTCTGTAGTAATAAAAGAAAAAATTTTAAGTACTAGAGTGCATAAATTTGGAGACAGAGGAATGAGGTCATAATTCATAAGACAAAAGTAGGGAAGTTCTGAGTCTAAACCAAGTTGGAAAAATGGAAGGAAAAGAAAGGATACAGAGAAACAAGTGATAAGAATTAAAAAAACGAAGCAGTCAAAGAACAAAATAGCAAACTGAATGACTGGAAGAATGATGGTGCCAATGGAAAATTTTGTTTTCTACACTTCAACATGTGTAAGTTTCACAGTCAGGAAAAACTAAAATTCTTTCTTATTTAATTTTAGTTACTTAAATGAAGGAAAAATGGATTGAAGAGGAGAATTAAAGATGTTTCACAGTTAATTTCCACACATCTGTGCGGAAGTTTCCACACACTTGATTTATCTGTAAAATACCAAATCGTTTACAAAAACCAGAAACAAATCTTACAAGATATGCCTAACATGTGTAAAGAATATTTATTAAAATGTTATCTAATTTTAATGACACATAACTCAGAAGTCCAAAACAATACATTGTAAAACATACACAGCTACTTGGTCTGCTCAAATGAGAAAAATACATGATTGGAGATTAGCAGCATACTCATTATTTTATGAACTAAATGATAAATGAACTAAATGATAAATTTTGAAAATCTTATGTATTGCAAACTAAACCAATTTATTTCTCAAAGCTCCCTATCAAAATTTATCAAATTTTTTTTAAATCTCCAGTTCTATATTTAAATGTCCTTCTAACTTAACCTTGATCTCATAACACATCCACATTAAATTATATTTTTAAAGTTACCCAAACTTAAAAATGATGTTTCCAAAATATGGTTCATTTTAATCTTATGACTTTTGATTATCCCTGGTAAAAAGCCATAAAATCACAGAAGTTTCCAGTTTAAAAAGCATCAAAATAAGTAAAGATGCTTCATTGAATTATATAAAGCAATGATATTAAACTGATGACTATTTAAAAACAAAAGCAGTAACAGGTTCTAAAAGAGGTAACCCCTGAAATTAAAGAAACCTTAAAATAATTGAAGACCCAAATACAAAAAAAAAAGGTGTTAAATATACAAACTACAGAAATAATAGTTCAACCATATGAAAATGCTATAACACCTACAAGAAGGAACACTATATAGCAACTAAAATGGTACTAGAGATTTCTAATATATTTAGAAAACATACCACAATGTTAACTTAAAAATTAAATTAAAACATCACATACATATACATATGTATGCCTCAAATACATGCAAAAAAAAAAAAAGGCTAATTTAAACTTTTATCTCTAGGAAAAAGAATTACGAGTGCCTCTGTTCTTCATATTATGCAACATTTTGCCATTTTCTAAATTAATATAAACACGATGTACAACAAAGCCTACCAATGGCAAATTTTAGTGAAAGCAGCCCTTCTGCCAACAAACAGGCATTGAAAATGAAATAGATTCTCAGCCATCTTATACAGAAACTGTTATCAAGAATAATATATTTTAAAAGTAAAAAGGAATAACCAAAAACTTAATTCTGTAGGCTTCAATTAGTTTGCCCAATGGTTGATCATAATCTAGTTTTATGATTCCCTTTCTATACATGTCTTGTAAAAACTAAGAAACATACCTATGGTTTAAATCCAATTTCAGTTTGAACTGCACATCACAACATAAAAAGTAAAGGTAAATGTATAATACTCTGTAATATGCCAAATATTTTATCTGCCAAGTTATTTAAATGATCCTTACAATCTTAGAATGAGTGTTAGTTCAATTTTAAAGAACAGTGTGGTTCACAACCACAAGGCTGGCCACAATCAAAGAAAAGAAAGGAAAAGAACAACATTCACTGGATCATGCAGAAAGCAAGAGAATCTACTTCTACTAAAACATCTACTTCTGCTAAAACCTAAGACCGTGTGGATCACAAGACCAGACCACCTGACCTGTCTTTGGGGAAACCTGTATGCAGGTCAAGAAGCAACACTTAGAACTGGACATGAAACAAATGACTGGTTCAAAATTGGGAATGAACTACAACAACGCTGTATACTGTCACCTTGTTTATTTAACTTAACTTCAGAGTACATCATGCAAAATGCTGGGCTGGATGAATCACAAGCTGGAATGAAGACTGCCAAGGGAAATATCAACAACCTCAGACATGCAGATGATACCACTCTAATGGCAGAAAGTGAAGAACTAAACTGCCTCTTGATATGGGTAAAAGACGAGAGTGAAAACGCTGGCTTAAAACACAACATTCAAAAAACTAAGATCATGGCATCCAGTTCCATCACTTCATGGCAAATAGAAGGGGAAAAAGTGGAAGCAATGACAGATTTTCTTTTCTTGGGCTCCAAAATCAGTGCAGACAGTGACTACAGCTATGAAATTAAGATGCTTGCTCCCTGGAATGAAAGCTATGACAAAACTAGACAGCATATTAAAAAAAGCAGAGACATCACTTTGCCAAAAAAGGTCCATATACTCAACACTATGGTTTTTTCAGTAGTCAGGTACAGATGTGAGAGTTGGACCACAGAGAAGGCTGAGAGCTAAAGAACTGAAGCTTTTGAACTGTGGTGCTGGAGAAGACTTTTGAGAGGCCCTTGGACTGCAAGGAGATCCAACCAGTCAATACTAAAGGAAATCAACCCTGGATGTTCACTGAAGGACTGATGTTGAAGTTGAATTTCAAATACTTGGACTACCTAATGCAAAGAGCTGATTCACTGGAAAGACCCTGATGCTGGGAAAGACTGAAGGCAAAAGGAGAAGCGAGTGGTAGAGGATGAGATGGTTAGGTAGTATCACCAACTCAATGGACATGAATCTGAGCAAACTCCAGGAGTTAGTGAAGGACTGCAGAGCCTGGCGTGCTACAGTCAACAGGGATGCAAAGAGTCAGACACAACTTCACAACTGAACAACAAAAACAAATCAGAAAAAGCATTCTTCATTTCTTCTACAGTGGTGGCCTTTTGTTGCCTTATCCTCTTCCTTAAATTTTTTTTTTATATAAAAGCATGCCCTCAGTCACTTGCAAAGAATTCTCATTTTAGACTACTATCAATTCCTTGAAAGACATAGGCTACCAAAACTTACACAATGACAAACAGATCATCTGAATAGGACAATGTCTATTTTAAAAATTGAATGAAAAAAAAAATTGAATGAATAATTAATAATCTTACAAAACAGAAAAAGCCAGGTCCAGATGGTTGCACTGGTGAATTCTAGCAAATTTAAGGAAGAAATTATCTGCAATTCTCTACAATCTGATCCAGAGGGAATACTGCCTAACTCATTCTATGAGGCCACCATTCTCTATTACCAGACAAAGACACTATAAGTAAGGAAAAATACATAATTACATCTTCCATGAACATAAATGAAAAAAAAAAAAACTCCATAAAATTCAATAATGTATAAAAAGAAGTATTCACCACAACCAAATGGGAATTATTTGAGAATCAGCATATCTAATCCATCATACCAAAAGACTAAAGGCCATATGCTCCTATCAATAGATAAAATTTGACAAAATCCAACACCTATTCATGATAAAAATTCTCAGCAAATTAAAATTCTTCAACTTGATAACAAATATATGCAAAATACTCCATAGTTAATGTCATACTTGATGGTGAGAAACTAGATGCTTTCCTCCCTAAGATCAGTAACAAGGCAAGGATATTACCTTTCATCACTCCTATTCAGCATCATATGAGAAGTTCCAGCTAATGCAATAAGCCAAGGAAAGAACATGAAGGTATATCAATGTTCAATTACAGCATTATTCATAATGACCTAAAGGTAGAAATAATTCAAGTGTCCATCAACAAATGAATGTATAAACAAAATGTGGTATATACAAAGAACTCTTAAAAGTCAATTTAAAAGATTTTAATTTAAAATGGGGGAAAGATCTGAACAGATACCTCCTTAAGAGATATAAATGGCAAACAAGCACATGAAAAGTTGCTCAACACCATTTGCCATTAAGGAACTACAAATTAAAACAATGATGAGGTATCACTACACACTTAGCAGAATAGCTAAAATCTAAAACCCTGAGAACAGCAAATCTGACGAGCAGGGAGCAATGGAAGCGATTCTTTACTGCTGTGAACACAAAACGATGCAGCCGCTTTGGATGACAGTTTGTCAGTTTCTTACAAAGTTAAGCATGACCTAGCAAACAATCTAGAAATCACGTTCCTAAGTGTTTACTCAAATGATTTGAAAACTTACATCCACAAAAAAACCAGCACTCATGTTTATAGCAGCCAGAAACTGGAAGAAACCAACATTTCCTTCAATACATAAATTGATAAACAAACTGCAGTATATCCATACAATGAAATATTTTTCAGAAGTAAAAGGAAATCAGCTTTTAAGTCACAAAAAAAGACATAGAAGAAGCTAAATGAACACTGCTAAGTGGAAGAATTCAGCCTGAAAAGGCTTAATTTTGTATGATTCCAACTTTATGACATTCTGAAAAAGCACTGAAAAAGAGTAAAACACCAGTTCCTAAAATAGTTAAGATGTTAAATTTTGATATGCATATTTAACCAAAATTTTATGGCAATTTCTAGAAAAAATATTCTGTATCATACTATAATAATGGATATATAACATGAGGCATTTGATCAAGCCTCAGAACTGCACAACATGAAGAATGATGCCTAATATAAACTACTGACTTTAGGAGATAACATATCAATACTGGTTCATCAATTGTAACAAACACAAAGCCCCACTGCAAGAAGTTAATATTAGCAAGGAAAATTGAAGGCTGATGGAAGCATATTAGGAACTCTGTACTTTCTGCTCAAATTTCTATAAAAATAAAAATGGCTCTGAAAAATAAAACCTATCAAGTTTTTAAGTGGTTCTTTCTCACATTTCCACTGTTAAGCTTTATAAAGATTTCATGCAGTAAATAACTACAGATCAATGCTGTCATATATACCAATTACATAGAATAATCTCTATGCTCTTCCAGAAACATGCAACCTTCAGGAGTCCTAATTTTTTAAAAAATATTAGTTGAAAAAAAAAAAATATTAGTTGATAGCTAAAAGGACAAGAACTCCGGATATTTAAAATGGTACAAAGAGAAAGCAAAACATAATAAATAAATCTGTATATAACCATTAAATTTTAGGCCAGGTTTTATTCCTCAAAAGTTAATCTTCCTATTAATGAACATTATAACTTTAAATGCCAAAACTGTTATGAATTAATTTTGGATAAAAATCTTCCCTAATATTAAACATTTCCTTAACTTTTAAAACAAAGTAAGGTTAATAAACTGTTCCTCCTGTTTGTTAAACTACTTTCAAAACAGTGATGCCTTTTAAAAACTATTAAGGTAGACAGGGGAGTTTGAATCCATTTAAATGACCTTGGAGGATGCTTTTTGAGGCTTCTGCTTACTTCCCAGACAGGTTAGTCTCATGACTTGTCATGATTTATGTGTCTGTCTTATAATTAAATATTGGGGAAAGGGGAGTAGTATAAAAACAATCATGTTAGAACTTAATAATAAATGAGGATAAATAGGCAAAGACCAAGAGCTTACAGGGGAGAAAAAAGAGAGGGAGACTGCTCTTTTACAATAAAATTTTATGAGATTTATATAGCACTAATTTTTTCAACTATCTGATCTTTAGTTAGGTATGTAATAACTGGAATTGCTTAAAATAATCGTGGATAAAATAAGGTGTTTAAGAATATGAACTGTAAACTTTTGCTTAAAACTATATCATTTTGGGACTTCCCTGGTGGTCCAGTGGCTAAGACTCCACACTCCCAATGCAAGGCGGCAAGGTTTGATCCCTGGTCAGGGAACTAGATCCCACATGCCACAACTAAGACATGGGGCATCCAAATAAATAAACAAAAATAAATACTAAAAAAACCCAAAAAACTCATTTTATATATACCTCATTTATTTTAAGGTATTACCACATATTTTAAGTATTTATATACTAAGTATTAACACATCATTTATTTTAAAGTATTAATACACTATTAATTTTATACACTATCAAGTTCAGATCAAAATATGGGTTCAACTGGTCTTTACCAATGAAAAGAAATAATGGGTCCTTTTCCTGCTCATTTGTTGTAATCATCATCACCACCCAATAGTCAGTCTAGCTAATGTAGATGAATCCTCAGAAAACTAGTTTACTTTGGATTATTATGTACAGTGACGGGTAAAATGAATGTTTTAGAGATTAAGTAATATCAAAAATAATTATTCCTTTACTCAGATCTAAATTCAAATATAAATGATAAAAAGAAAATAGTTCATAATCTCTAACAAGATTTTTTTAATATTTTATGCTTGGGCATTAAATCCAGAACAATCTGAAAAGAAAACAAATCTGTGGATAAAAGTCACAGGAATCTTATCATTACTTTTAAAGGCATTTTTACATATTTTAGAAGCATCCAATTAGTAAACAATGACGTAGTAACAACATGTTTATTTTGAGCCTCAAAAACCTCTAGCTTATTGGTCTAGACTTGAGTTACTATAATACAAATGCGTAATTTTTTAGATGGCTGTTTTCAAATTTAATTTATCTGAAGAGTACCTCATGCAAAATGCTAGGCTAGATGAAGCACAAACTGGAATCAAGATTGCCGGGAGAAATATCAATAACCTCAAATATGCAGATGACACCACCCTTATGGCAGAAAGCGAAGAAAAACTAAAGAGCCTCTTGATGAAGGTGAAACAGAAGAGTGATAAAGCTGGCTTAAAACTCAACATTCAAAAAACTAAGATCATGGCATCCAGTCCCATCACTTCATGGCAAATAGATGGGGAAATAATGGAAAGAGAGAAAGACTTTATTTTGGGGGGCTCCCAAATCACTGCAGATGGTGACTGCAGCCATGAAATTAAAAGACACTTGCTCCGTGGAAGAAAAGCTATGACAAACCTGAAAGTGAAAGTGAAGTCGCTCAGTCGTGTCCGACACTTTGCAACCCCGTGGACTGTAGCCTACCAGGCTCCTCTGTCCATGGGATTCTCCAGGCAAGAATACTGGAGTGGGTTACCATTTCCTTCTCCAGGGGATCTTCCCAACCCAAGGATTGAACCCGGGTCTCCTGCATTGAAGGCAGACACTTTAACCTCTGAGCCACCAGGGAAGACAAACCTAGACCTCATATTAAAAAGCAGAGACATTATCAACAAAAGTCCATCTAATCAAAGCTATGATTTTTCCAACAGTCATGTATGGATGTGAGAGTTGGACTATAAAGAAAGCTGAGAGCTGAAGAATTGATGCTTTTGAACTGTGGCATTGGAGAAGACTCTTGAGAGTCCCTTGGACAGCAAGGAGATCCAACCAGTCCATCCTAAAGGAATATTCACTGGAAGGACTGATGCTGAAGCTGAAACTCCAATACTCTGGCCACCTGATGCGAAGAACTGACTCATTGGAAAAGACCCTGATGCTGGGAAAGATTGAAGGTGGGAGGAAAAGGGGATGACAAGATGAGATGGTTAGATGGTGAGTCGGAGTAAGTTCCAGGATTGGTGATGGACAGGGAAGTCTGGTGTGGTGTAGTCCATGGGACCGCAAAGAGTTAGACACGACTAAGCTACTGAACTGAAATGATATTCAAAAATAATTTACCATTTCCAATTTACATTTGCCACACATAAATTTGTGAAAATTATTTGTTTTAATATGAACAGAATTCCAACGTAAAAACAAAACTATAACCTAAAACCTAAAACTGCTATGTATACCCCAGGCTATCCATATTCACTTAAAAAAAAACTTACTATTATTCAAATAAATGAATTTTCCCCATCTATCTGATTTCAATTTGAAATCAAATCCCTATACACTTTTTCTATAAAATGTTTCACCTTTCAGAAGTTATTGTTTAAGATGAAAAACAGTAAATTTGTGCTCAGTTGTGTCTGACTCTTTGCAACTCTTTGGACTGTAGCCCACCAGGCTCCTTTGTCCATGGGATTTTTCAGGCAAGACTACTGGAGTGGGTTGGCATTTTCTCCTCCAGAGGCTCTTCCCAAACCAGGGAGCAAACTTGAGTCTCTTGCATTGGCAGGCAGATTTTTTTACCCACTGAGCCATCAGGGAAGCCTATAACAAACAGCAAAAAAAAAAAAAAGTCCTTCACCTGAACTCACCAATTGTTAACATTTTGCCACATCTGTTTTCTGTATGAATTTGATTAAGCAGAGCACTGACTTCATGAAAATAACTCATCATGAAAATAACTCATCACGTACTTTTTTAAGAGTAAGGATATTTTCCTTTGAATGCGCAACGACATTATCATGCTTAACTAACATTCCATGGTATCATCAATATCAAGTCATATTCCAGTTTCCTCAAATACCCTAAAAATGATTTTTGAAGCTTTTTTAAAAATCTAGCATCCAATCAAGGTTAACGTACATGATCAGTTTCTGAGTGACAAGGACCAAATTTTTCTTTAAATAGTCTTTTTGGGTATACTATCTTCTCTCGTCTTTCCAAAAACTTGTTCTCTAGAAAAGCTGCAGGAACACAACCTCCCCAGACCTTCCCTGCCAGAACCATTAGAAATGGAAAGGTACTGGGATAATGATGGGAAGGAAATTGAATTTCCAATTATCTCAGTAGATTCTGTTTTCACTATGAAAATATTTAGAATGAAACCACAATCTTATCATAACTAATTATATTTTTTATAAATATATACCTAGCCAACATCCATTGATCAAGTGAGAAGTCTTATGACCAAGACATGCCAGGACTTAAGAAATTACACTTTAATACTGCTATCACGAATAACAGGAATCATGAATAACTAACTACCCAAATACTGTATCATCTTATAAAAAGAAGCAATATTTTATAAAAGTCTAAAACGTGCCCTTTACTGGTCACTGAAAAAGCCAGTTTTAGAAGACAAAACATGCTTTTTTAAAAAACATATGGTGAATTTTTCGAGTTCACCAAGTTAAATAAAGCTTTAATCATCCCATAAAAAGACTGAATAGTTTGCATATTATGCCTATGCACTAAGAAACTGACTTCTTTGGCAATTTGTTTCGAAGTTTTCAAGCTTTTATTTAAGTGCAGAACTTATATTTTGAACAATGCTTTATTATACCAATATTGCTTTATTATACCAATTTATAAAAATATGTACTTCTGAATAACACAAACCACAAGTTTTTTCTTATTATGAATACAAGTAAAGTTTATAAATATTTTCAAATTCTTTCATAATTTATTTAATCTTAAGGTTCAAATTGAAGCAATTTTTGACTACTAAACAGACTGGGAAATTGAGATTTCCAAAGGGAATACCGTCAAATTTATAAAAACAAAAAGATCAGTATTCTAGTGATTCATTTTCAATATATTCTCTGTATTGTTAATTATGGCTGAATTCAAAGTATTTTCCAGTGTAAATTATACACAAGACTTAACAAATAGAGACCTAAATCTGCAACTCCCTTTTTACAGAAACCAATGAAAAATCTATACACAGCGATGAAATTGGCATACAAATAAAAGAACTGTCAAGACATGTATCCCTAAAAATAAGCCTACAATAACTATTTTAAAGGCTGTGTGTGGTCTCACCCATATACTTTGGCAAGATGCACTTTCTCCAACCACAGCTAGATTCACCCGAATGCAGTGGCACTGGAGAGCCTCTGTCTCACCTGTCAAAGCTGAAGAACGTGGTTCCAAAGACCACCATGAGTCCATGGAGAAAAGCCACAGTGCTACAGCTGGTATTGATAAGCAGTCTCTACAGGAGAAAACACTTCAAACAATTAAGCAAATCATCCTTAACAGAGATACAGAGAGACAGACAATATACTAATGTTTAAATGGTGAGATGACAAATACCGTGGCGGGTCTGAAACAGTAGCCATTTACATAACTGGGAGTACTAAGAAAGAATCTTTCAAAACTAACACTGGTCTCTTCTGTTCTTCATAGTCTCTTCTGTTCTTTATCTCACACAATTTCTATACATTATTTACCAATTTGAAAACTCTCTATCTTCCCTTAAATATTTGAAAATCTCCCTTATAAAATCTCAAAATTCATCTAAATTACTAATGTACTAAATTCATCCAGATTACTAAAGTCTGACAGTTAAGAGCACAGGAAATTAAGACTTGAAACAGAAACTCTAGGGATATTAAAACCTGCTTTTCTTTTATGAAAGATATCTTTGTATCTTTTTCAATGACATTATACAATCAGTTTTTCTGCCTCAGACTAACCTCCCTTTAGTAAAGCATATAGACTGGCCAGGTAAGCTATAGGTAGGTTACAATAACTAAAAAGCAAGAAAAACAATTACTTTGGAAAGAAAATTGCCTCCAATGAACACTTCAAACCCCATGTCAAATCTGGCAATAAAAACCAATTTAAGATGCAAAGAAATATACCTGGATGGGTAAAGAGTTTAAATAAATATGATGAACATCTCATAATTTAACTTATTTTTCTTACTAGATGACAACATTCTCGAACCCTGTAAAATACTGCAATGATTCAATCAAAAAAGAAAGCGTGCCCTTTTGTGTCTTTTCCAGGAAAGTGAATATCCAAAAAGTTCTCCTTATAGGACAGTTTCACCTACAAGCAAGACCCATAGCACAAAGGCTCCAATGTGCTATGATGTCCCAGTTTCATTCACTATATTCTCTAAGTACAAAGGTTCCAAAAGATTAGTTTCACTTTTCCCTAGATATATTTAGTACGTTAACTAGTATCGCAGGGATATTATTTTTCTTTGGTTTTGTCAGTAGCATGTTTGATATAAATTTTATTAAGTGGTAGTATATGTAACATTGCATTGTGGGTAGGAGTTTCCTGCTTTACCCTAGCCACATCCTCAGCTGTCATATGAGCATGTTTCCCATATTTTCTGCAAGTTCTCGCCTTTTTTTCTCCTTGGAAAAGTGACAGCAATAGAAGATGAATTGTTTTAATAATTATAAGAAACATGAATTATTTATACAGTAACATTAAACAAGTATGGATCACTATGTACTTTGAAAAACTGTCCAAGGGAGAAAAAAGTAATCCTCACAATTAAAGTCCTAAATTTGTGTGAAATAATGTTAAAGTAAATTAACACAGAGGAAGGACTTAAAATTGTTAAAAGAAAGAAAATCTCTGCAATCAGATGCCAATACCACCTAACAAATGAGGTGTACTATATCAAGCTATAACGATAATTCGCCTTGAATGTTAGAAGCTGCAGACCTCCTACGTATTCATTAGTGAAGATTAATGTCAATATCGCCTACAAGGACCTTAAGAATCTACTTTGAGATTTCATAGAAATGTCAAAACAGAGAAAGAGAAACCAGAAAAGCCTAGAGGAGAAAGGGAAGAAAGTGGGAGGAGTGGAAAGGGAAAGAAAAGGGGAGAGAGAGGGAGACAGAAGTTAACTACTTTCTCTTTAGGCATCCAATTTCCACATCATCTCACGGTCAGCCAGAAAGCTGCTTATACCAACCAAATGAAGTTGTTCAAACAATCATGGATATGGCAGTGTTTTGGGTTTTCATAAAACTAAAAGACACTGCAGAGGAAAACAAAGAGTACTCCCATTACAAAAAATATCACATTTTATACAATACATATATATACACACACCACATAAATGTTTTAAAGTACCACAAAATAATACCTTGTACATACATACAATAGCACATGTGTGTGCAGTTAACATGGATATATATCCCATTAAAATAAGAAAGTAGAATTGAATCTCTCATAATCATCATAATTTAAAATATTAATAAAATTATATGTATTTTACTAATATAAACATTTTTCAAAGCATCAATATAAGATCCAGTAAATTCTATATATGTCTCAACAGCTATACATTAAATCCAAAAAAACTGTCAAAAAAATTGCCACATACCACAGTGAAACAATAAATTAAGAAAATTCCCTGTTGAAACCTCATAATCAATGAGAACATTTTAAGCCAAAATAGGATTTCTACAATTTATACCACTCCTACATCAAACCTATTTTGCTTCTACTGTTCTCAACTAAAAGAAAAATAGAACAGCAACAAATAGACATTTAAAACAATTAAAAAAAAACACAGAAATGGGCACAAGACTGATAGTGATAAAATGACTGTATTATAATAGATCATTAATTCAGAAAATTTTAAAAATTATTCAAAAGGTAACAATGAAGCTATATGTAGTATTTAAAACATTACAGTGTTATATCATCTAACAATATACAATATAAAAAGTTCAACCAATGTTGACAAACTTATTAAACATAAGGTAATGGGGAACCAAAATTACTTTTGTGAAACTGTTTTCAAGTTCAAAGCTATATTTCATTTCCATGGCATTACAATACATAATTTATACAACAGACTTAAATTCATTACTTACTTCAACGTAATACTCATATATCCCCCGAAGAAATGAAGTTTTGAGGGTCTTTAAAAAACAGACAACAACAAAAAAAACCCTGTGGTTTTCATTTCTGATGTGAAGCATAATCAAGAGCTTTATCTGCAATGACTTTGCTGAGTCAGTCTCTCTTCATCATATGTGGTAAGCTATTTCTAATGAAACAAACTGTCAATTATCAAATGTGTACCCATTATCACTATTGTTTTTAAATTTTTACCCCAAAGTAATATTTACTCCAAAGAAGACAGATTTTCAATTTAGAAAAAGAAAAAAATATATGGATGTGTTTTTGTGTGTGCAGATAATGAATACACAAACTTTAAAGCTCATGACTTCACTGTGTTCTCCAGTCAGAATGAGATGGGCCTCACCCAGAGCAGAAAGGTCATAGTCAACAATATCTACTAAGCTATTAAGCAGTAAGAGTGCTTTATTCTGACCTAAAAATTATGTGCAGAAGGGTTACCTGCAAAAGACAACAAGCAGTTAAGAGACACATAGATGTTAGAAATTATTCAAACACACACACAGTTAATTTAGAGGGTAAAAGTACACTTAATTAAAAAAAAAAATATTTTAAGGGAGAAAACATTTAGCAAAAAGTTGGGGTTACAAGATGTAACAGAATCCTAACTGGAAAACTCAATCTGAAAAGAAAAAAGCATTTACCTATCAGACTACTACATTTTTTTAATTGCCTAATTCTGCACTATTGTATGAGCATATGGAATTAAGCTTGAAAACTCCACAAATTATTGGACAAAGCTCTCCTTTAACTTACTTTAGATATTAATTAGAGCTATGGATCCCACTGCACGCCTTATTTAAGAAAGAGAATCAACGAATGACTTTTCTTTTTGTACGAATAACAGCATGTTAAATGAAATCTTTTAGTTTTCAATGTAAAATCTGTTTACATACATGATGAGGCATGATAAACCTGTATTTTGAATAAAACACTAAAATGTATTTCTTTGATCACTGAAAGTTTATTATGGAAAAGTTCTAGACATTTGAATAATAAAGGATTAAAGTCATTTTCATGTCCTCCCAGCGTATTTTGGTGGAATTATTTTTTTCTAAGAAACTTACGAACACATTAGTACATTTATCTTTACCGAATATAAACCAAAAGCAGATATTGAAGTATGCTAGAATGACCACACGAAGGGGCATTTTGGCTCTAATATCTTCCTTAGTATTTCCCAGCCCTACCCCATTATACACCCTGAATAATGTTGTGTAATTCACTGTCTCCGCCCACCCTCCCAGTCATTTACTTCATGCCACTCCTGGTTACTATCACACCAGGAAGAAGTCTAACATGCAAATTCAGAGTGGCGTGGATAAATGGCCAAAAAATGCCTAGAAAATTGGTCTGTTCAGCTTGATAATTTTTGTTGAAAAATACCCCATCGCTCTCAACTGATGAAAACAGGAAGCTCTATTCATAAATATGAAATTCTCTGCCTATGATATATAATCATCCTAATAAGAAAATGAGTTCTATACATACATGTCCAAAGGGGCAAAAAAGGAGATAGTTTCCCAAAGATGTTTCCAATTTTCTTCTGAATCAGAATTAGCAAATCGAGACGACTCACATACTCTGTGAGCATTATTCCTTACTACACACAGCATTTTGTAATTTATTTCAAAGCTTCTATTATAAACAAAAAATACAGCTTCTGTTAACCCACTCCGTTCTGAGCTCAGAAAAATCAATAACATTTAACAATCTAAGTTACAACATAAGAATTTTACTTTATATTTGTATAAGATTTGCTATCAAAGGCTCTGTTAAAGCTAATATCCAAAGAAACTATTTAAAGGATTATACAAAATGAGTATATTTCCTTGAAAAATAAAAAATTATTATAAGCATAAAGAAAAGTAAGATCCATCCAATAAACTATGCTATAATTCTTGCTATTCATTTTTATAAGATACTCAAACTAGCCATGAGATAAAGGTAAATATAATACAAAATGTATTAATTATATTTCATCTTTATTGTAGGAGCCGGCATCTAATATTGATCATACATAAACTAGACAGACATGATTTAATATTTGTAAAGGAATTCCCAGACTAACACTTTCATGACAGCCAATTACAGTCAAGCCCAGCAAGCAGTTTGCAACCAGACCTTTAAAAAGGTAAACTTTTTTACAATGAGTTACAGATTCACGAGTTTAAGAAGACAAGAAAAAGAAAAACAGAAGGACTCCAATCACCCAGCAAATATGAAGCAGACCCCAGAATGTGATACAGTCCAAAGATGTAAATTATTGTAAATCATCACTGTTGTTCAGGATTTCACACACCGCCTCTTGAGCCAATTTTGCTCACTTCTCCACAGACACAATAATGAACCAAATAAAAGAAGGAGGCACCAAAAATATAGGAGGGGGGGGATAGAAAAGAAAGCCCCCAACTGCAGAGCTCTGCTCCACAGACGCTTAACCTTACAGGAGTTTGGGCTCCTTCAGCATTTGTATTCTATCCAAATCCTCATGAGTCACAAAAATTAAAAAGCTATATCCTTCTGGATGCCAGGAAGGGCCTTACCACAAGCCTTTTGTCAGAGGGAGAGAGAGAAAGAAAGAGAGAGCATGAGCAAGGGGGGGAAGCCACAGTGGTAGGCAGTCCCACTTGACTGTGAGTACTGTGAGGTCACAAACCACATGATTCTGTCTCTCCAGTAATAGTGCTTGCAAAAAAAAGGAGTTTGAAAGCTTTTGCTTTTTTGGATTGTGTGAATGCTTCATTCGCCTCACAAACAACCACAGAACCACAAGTGCGGTGCAAACTTTCTCCAGGAGGACAGCAAGAAGTCTCTGGTTTTTAAATGGTTAATCTCCGCAGGTCCCTACCAGCCACCGAGACCAACAGAGTCAGTGAGTGCTCTCTAAACCACAGTCTATGCAGTAATAGTAGGTCCTTCCAATATTTGCTCATTCTCTTTTTTGTTTTGTTTCCTTGCTTTTCCCATGCTACCAGCTACATAATTTCTTGACAGAAAAAAAATAAATATCAAGTCTATGTACTGCAGGCATACTGTAAAACTAAAACAAGGTTTGGGTATGGTTTGTGTTTTCAGTTTAAGGCTGCAAGCAGAATTTACAACAGAGGGTACAAGTTCTATCTGAAAAAAAAGGAGGGACTATGGCATCAAACAGCCTCTTCAGCACAGTGACACCATGTCAGCAAAACTTCTTTTGGGGTAAGTGTTATCATATTTTAAAATCCTATCAGAGATGAACCTGTTAAACAGAAAGGTATGTTGCTCGGATAAACTTGCTAGCTTCGCCGGCTAACATTATATGAAAGGTCATAATGATGCTGTTTTGTTGCACTGAAAGCTGAAAAATGAAATTGCAGTACAAATGTGCTTCTGGCATCTGTAACTTATCTACTTCTCGGGCTAATGACTTGAAATAGAAAAAAATTAAATTATCTCACATTAGTCTAAATGTTTTCTAGGGTTATAGAAATGAGGTAGCTGAAACAGTAAAGCAAAGTTTAATATTCTCATTAACCCTCACTGAAATAAAATTAGACACTAAATTAGTCAAAGTATTGTGAAAAGTATTCATTCCGGCAGCTCCCAATATTTGAGCAAACTTTAAAAAGGAAGCAATTTTACAAAATAACAGACCACAGAAGTATCTTGACATTATACTCCAGCATGCAAAACAGAGAAAGAAACCTGCAGTATGACTAACATTTTAACCAGCTCAACTAAAAGATATCTATTTATAATTTTAAACTGCATCATAAGCTATCTGCACAAGCTTGTTTCTAAACAATTTTACAGAACTGAAGCATATACTCAACTGAAAAAAAATTATGATAAGTATGTAACAGCCATTTTTAAAAACTCTTTATAGTTGCCCAGGAATCCAAGATATTAAGAAGCTCACAGAAGTCTTCAAAAAACTTACATGCAATCATAACTTTCTATATAATTTTCATTTACATCTATACACTATTATCCATATGTAGAACTTGTTATAAACACACAGCAAACATCGAAACGTCTAGGATTCTTTTAATCATATTCTTGAACCTACCAAGTGAGTTATCGGTTAGTCTCATAAAAAGGAAAATTCTGTAAGGATACTCTGCATGATTTAAAAGAGCCAGACCAATTAAGTCATCCTGGACTTTAAATAAAACAGGCATAATATGGTATTAATATTTAATTTCCAGTTAGTGTTGATACAAAAAGTAAACTACTTTAACATTCATCAGCTAAGATGGTATTATAGTAAAATAGCCAAACACTTACAAGATTTTCTTTATGATGTCCAGCATGTTCTATAAGACAAGTTTATAAAATTTTCTTTTATCCCTTAAAATAAATCATTTTGCTGTGTATACCTGTATTAACTTTGCTTTATAACTTACAACTAACGATTGGAGTTTCCTTTACTCCTCCTACTTCACACATTTTAACTGGCTACCAGAGGATCAGTCTTAGTTTCGGTCAAAGAGAAATAATTAAACCTGAAGGAGAAAAATGGTTTCTCTTGAAAGGGTGAGGAAATGTACTATGTATTTTACCAAAAAAATGTAAAACTGCTGCAGTGACTCCTCAACAAGTCTAAGTGGACCCCCTCAGTTATAGCACATCCAATACAATAATCACAGATTATTTTTTAATGTAATGGAAGGTAATAAGCGTTACTGTAAAAACTTCTGCATTAAGGAAGCAGAACATATACACAAGTAGACTGCATTAACAACTCTTATAATTATAGTTTCTATGTGGAAACTTTTGCTGTTCCTACTCAAGAAGAGGGGAAAAAATGCTTAAAACGATTGTTATATGGAGGGATAACTTGAAACAGGCACCTCAAGAAGTTACTCTTCACAATATTACTCTGCTTTAAAAATATAATGACTTTTCAAACCAGATTAGGAACACAAATTTCAAGCACTATTTCAGCATTAGATTTAAAGTTATTAATGTAGTCACAAAAAATATGTTAAAATGTTCTTTATTCTATCATGTCAGGGAGTCTTACATTTCTGTAACATCCTTCATAACTATTTCTGCAGTAAAATTTACCAAAACTTGATCAAGTTAGAAACAAGGGAGAACAGTGAATTAGATAATCTTCTATCACACGTCATGCATGCTTATACATCATAACTTAAGTCTTCCTCTTCTGCAAAGTGGAACTTACCCCTTCCCGCACCTAAACAGTATTGGAGAGCCTGGATAGAGAACATAAAATGAACCCACTTCACCAGACTAATTACAGGTGGGTGGTGGACAGGAGGTACAGGGTATCATCACACTACAAACATTTCCCCCTTCCGGAATCTATCTGAAGTCTGAAACCTCACGTTAGGCTTTAATTTTTTACATAATTGATCACCAAAATAACCTAATGAAATGTCAAAAGTATGTACTCCAATTTTGTAAAATACTTTTAAAAGTTCAGGCTCTTCCTAGGTGAGGGACAAAGCTGACCAACTGCTTCACCTCAAAATAATGAGGGAAAAGAGTGTGAGTGAGTGTATGCGTGACTGTGTGAGAGTGTGTGTGTGTGTGTGTATGAATTTTCAATCTGTGCTACTCAAAATCTGTTCATTATTTATCATAAATGAAGTCTGTTAAAATAAATAGATGTAACTCATGGAGTATCTTACCATTAAAAACTTACTTATGAAAATATATCAGCTGACAGACAATTTCTACATAAAACTTCGCAACTGATCATAGTGCCCGACAGAACGTGATGTGTGAACACTGACTTCCAAAACAATACTTGTGGTTCATATCAATGATAGTGACTTTATAGTTTCAAGATTGAATAGAACAAAGTATCACAACTTGCTTCTAAAATAAGAGCGCTAAACTCCAAAATTCAGGGAGATGATTTAAAAAGAACATACTAACAAGACTGATGCAATTTCCAAAGGTACTTATGATGAATTATTTTACATAAGAGTAAATAACCATAATTTTACATGAAAAGTGGTAAAGATTTCACGTTTAAACATTATATTTTAGAATGTAAAAGATTTAAAAGAAATCACAGAAAAAAATTTTTGTTAGTCTATGTAAACCTCCTGATAGTCTTTAAATCACAAGAAAGCATGAAATACACATGGTTATATTATGATATATCCTAGTCATTTTAAAAGAAGAAAAAATTAATCTATTCAATTACACCCTTCAAGCTAATCACTGATAGTTTGACTTATTTAAATCAGTCATGCTAATGCTAAATTCAGTAAGATAGAAATGTTCCAGTTTGTTAAAAGAACACTGAAATATTTGATGGTTAAATAAACTGCAGAGGGGGGAAAAAACTCACTCATTGAAGGCAGTAAGATTTTATCAAACACACAGAATTAATCTTTATTGAATAGAACCATTCACAAATCAAAACTCACTGTACTTCAATACTTTCAAGCAGCGCTAATCAATTACAAACCTTTTCTAGTGCTTCAAAACTCATGTGCTTTCAATTTTATACACTGGTGGTCCTCAAGTACTGTATTGGGGCTGAGTTAAGACATTCTGTATCACAACTTTTTTTCCCCCAACAAATATTCATCTAGAGGGCTTTTTTTCCCTTCTCAAGAGCTGCTCAAATGAAAACTGTGGTAATATTTTTATACTGTACTTCTTTGTTGAAGCAAAAGGTTAGGGGTTACCTAAATACCTCAACTGTATATACAAAAAAGGGAAAAGGTAAGTATTCATATAAAAAAATCCAATGGGACTGGATTATTTATTTTTGCATTTCCTATGATTAATGATGCAACCATGCATACTTGAAAACTAATGGCAAAACAGGGTAACATCTCAAACTCCTCTCCAAAGCATACAAATACCAACCTTCCATGCTGTTCTAACCTTTGTTCCAAGAAACTTAAATGGGACAACTCTAAGACAACAGTGAGGTCATACGAAGCTCCTCAAAAGAATTAAGATTGCAAATGCAATTAATTACCTAAGGAAAGTCTTTAGAGATAATTTTACATTAAGTTTCACTGGAACAGTCTACCTCTACACTGTGTCTCTGTAAAAATAATATACATATGATCAAACAGGCAAATACCTTCAATATGAAAAAATCCTTCCCATGAACAAAAAACTGTAATATGATTAAAGCATAACTATTTTTCCTAGCTATTTGCCATACAAAACTTATTAGTAAATGGGTGCTAGCAAAATCTACGCTAATTTACACAGTCTTCCTATGAGGTAACCAAAATGCACTATCTTTATCTCCTACACCAGTGAACTCGACTGAATAGAAATTTTTATCCAAAAAAAAAAGAAGCCTGTCATTAGTCTCCCATAATAAGGATAACAATGAACTCCATACTCAAGTATTTTCTAATGAGCAAAATACTTTAAGTTGTCTAAAGTACATGGAAATGCTTCAAGAAATATGAAACACTTAGTTTTAAAACAAATTTTCAGAGAAGGAAGTTTCACATAATGAAAATATACACCTTGATACAATCTATTGCCATTTCAAAGTTTATGGAATTCAGTCAATATGTATTCTGTTTAATGTGTTACAATTCAAAAAATAATGGGGAAATTCTATACCTTATTCAAAGGCAGCCTCCTTACAATTTTAACTACAGCTGACCACAAGCTTTTGTCCATTTAACAGCAAGCACACATACATTTCAAAGATCTGTATAGCAACTGAGATTAAATGCTCTTTTATTACATTGTATACGAAAATCTTCATCTTATGTTGAATTCTTCGGAATTTCTCTCCTTTATATTATTTACTAAAGACGTAGGATTCAACTTTGGTACAGTGCTGAATGTAAGCAACACTATATCAATCATTTCGGGTGTTTACTGTTGTTGTTGAACAGGATGTTAACTCTAAGGTGTATTTTTTCATAAATATGCTGTCTTACATAAATAAAAACCTCATCATTCATCAGGATATCTAAGATAACTCAAAAGGTGCTGTAGAATTGAGTTCTACACAAGCATTTAATGCATGCAGTGAAAAAACTTCATTATTTATACATCTCCTATAAAGACTCCATGTTCTTGTTACTACTCATAAGTCCAACATCCAACACGCAGTTCAGGACTAAAAATTATACCACGTGTGACTTTAGCTCTAAGTGATTTTCAATTTTCCAATCAACTGCCCACAAAACAAGGATTTCTGCACTATATACACATTAAGTGAATGCAATTTTAATGATATTTAAGATACTTTAAAATTAGATGTAGTGATGTCAGAAAAGTTAACAAGCTGCATTATTCCCAGACGTGTACTTAAGATTATGGTGGCCATTAGTTTCAAGTCTGTTATCTGCATGACTTCTATTACCATCCCTTAAGAAATTATACGTGAGAGTTACATTAGAGAAGTGACAGTCCTAACAAGGTACATCTAAATAGCCTGTGCAAGACCAATAACTTTTACCACAAAACCAAATAATTTTACTTTACTTTTCAATTTTTATTATCAGTGCTATCTACTGAAATTATTATACCCTCACTTATAAAAATATATCTATGTAAAAAACTTAAAAGTTAAAAACTCAAAATTTCAATACACATTTACAGGTTTGTGAAAATTATATGACCCACGAGTGTGCCAAACTTTGTTTATACACTCCTTATTGTTAGATATGCCTTGCAGTCAAATATCTAGCAACTAAATCCATTGTATGGTTTGGTAAAAGCACAAGCTAAAAAAAGGAAATAAAGGAAAAATACTAGCCAAATTACAATAATAGTAAGGTTTAAAAAATGCATATCCACTCTTTCTTTAGAAAAATTCTAATAATGATGTTGCAGTATTCCACAGAATTTTCCATTGATATGGACATATTTTTATATAGAGGTATGTATTTGCCACATATATACAACTTCAATTTCTTCCAATTATGAAAATTTTAATATGTAGTATATGAATTTGCCTGAGTATAGGCATGCATATACATAAGTGACGAGAGAAACTTGGGATAATAACTGTAAACCAGGAAGAAAATAATTACAGTTAGTTGAGGTATGGTTTGAAGTTCATTTGGAAAGATAATCAATTACTTTTTGCATGTACACTAACAGAGAAATGTTAATCTGTAAAACCAACAATAGAGATTAGGCCATCTATTAGGCAATACAAGATTAAAACACACTTGTGAAACACAAGGATGTTATTTTCCAGTTATAAATTTACATTAAAAACTGGTATTAGTTAAACAAATTATTATATTTCACAAGGGAAAGTATGAAATGCAATTAATCTGTTAACAAATACCCGTTTATATACATCATATCAAAGAACAATTCTGGTCTGGTACTAAACAGGTGTATTTTCTACATATTTACTCATTGACAATATAATCGAGGTAAACAATTTGGCACTATATTAATTTGGTTATTTTGATAGTAATAATTATAATTAATTTTATGTCTAACTTTTCTACTGAAGTTCCCAATTTAAACTTCAAATTTCCAAGATAATCTTCAAGTGAAAAGGTATCATCACTTCTACCAAATGATTAAAAACTACTTAAATGGCTCTAAATAAAGTGAATTCACTCACTAAGAAACTGGAAAAAAAAAAGGGCTGTATTTTACAATTAATATTTTTTATCCCACTAGTTTTACTGTATTAGCGTAATCTGATCCCAGAATTAGACACAAGGGTATCCAAAAGTTACAGAGTGCATGTTCCTTTTAATCAATAAAAATTTTATTGTAAAGATTTTTTGCAAATAAACCTCAAAGAAACCCTATTTTTTGAAAAGTGATTTCTCACTTTATTTTATAAATTTCTATCAGATTACTAGCACAGAAAGAAAAGTTCTTTATGCTAAGAATCTACATTATTACCAATCACTGTGATTTCCATAAAACATATAAATGTAAAACTATACAAGCACTTCTTATAAGGACCTTAACACCCAATTAAAAAATAATAAGACATCATAAGAAGATGTCTACGAGAAATCTCCATTAAGGCAGTAGCATCCAAAATCAGGCAAGATAGCTGGTTACAAAAGGTAATCTAGCAAGATTAATTTTTACTTCTCATGAAATTTGTAAAGCTTTTCAGGTAATTCAGCTTTTGACAAAATGCAGAAAAAATTGGTACTGCTCTTACAGAGTTCAACACAAAAATAAAAAGATTTAAGAAGGGAATCCATAAAACAGATATACTGACAAAGACAGTACACTACAGAACATCTGTAAAGCAATATAAACACGAAAGTCAATGTAATCCAAACCTTTGATCACTAATCCAACCTACTCTCCATAGTAGAAACTCCTCTTTCTCGTATTCTTAAAACTCCAGTGTTCACACAGAATTCTTTACATTCCCTCAGTTAAAACTAAACACACATAATATGTTCTCTATTTTAGGAGGAAAACATATAACCTTTTTAAAACTTTTTACCACAAGTATCCACCTTATTTTTAAAATGCTATTATCTAACCTAGATATAGATAATCAGTATTGTCAGAAGATCATCACTCTTAATTTAACAATAAAGATGTAACAATATATTTCCCTTATAATATGTGCGAGCGGATTGCAGAATATTTTAGTGTACCAATAGGACCAAAGAAAACACCTAGGGAGATTTTTAAAAAGTTATCATACACAAGTATCTAGAGAGAAAATTGAGTCATGTGATTATTAGCTTACTTTATTTTCATAAATATTCTTATTTTTAATATGATAAATCCAAATATATCAAGAGATACAATAACTATCTTTAAGAGAGCAAAATATTTGGCTTAAATTGCTAAATTACTTCAGTATTAAGTGGCTAACCATTCTATATAAGTTTATATACATAAAAAAATTTTTACTGAGACACATTCAAACTATTTTCTTAGCTACGAAATGAAATCATGTGTTCCAACAAATAACAGTATTTTCGATAAAGTAGTTATGCACAAAGTAAATATATGTTACATGTACAAGATTAGAAATTTTGAATAATGAAACTACATTAATATCTGTAACTCAAATTCTCCACTTTGATTTAAACTTTATTCTGCCAAACACATGGTCAATTCATTACGCTTCCATGATCAGAAAACATCCAATATCCTGAATGCTGTTTTAAAGGAAACTTTTAGAAAAATTACCGTATTATTATAAGCTGACAGGTAGTTTTTGAAAAGGAGCTGTGAAAAGAGTATGATCTGAAAACTTACATATGAACTTAAAACTTACACACTCAAACATGAAATGAACAAGAAAGCAGGAAGCAAACGCATAAAATAAAACCCTAGCAACAATACCACACTAAGAAGTCAACAGTGAGCAAAGGAGAAGCACATACGCTTTTTAAAGTAAATGCTCAAATGTAAGCTTGCCTTCTGAACTGCTCACATGAACAGATAACATCCCAGTGACTACGGAATTTTCTTCTAAACTGGCAAGACTAAAAAGAATCACATCTCGTTCCTAATTTTGCAATTATAATGTGCGAATCTTTCTTTACTCATAAGACTACCATTTATTCTAAACTGGCTGGAAAGGCTCTCCCATTGCATTTTTCCTGTACGTACCTCTTCCTTATCAATTATGGTGTATCTTCAGCATTCGGAGAAGAGGGAAAAAAAAAAAAAAAACGCTTCGAACTTGGAGTTTAAAACATATCATTAAATCAATATTCACAGGGCTACTCTAAAAATATTCATTTCTAGAAGGTCAGAAAATCTTGCTTTTTTTAAGCTGATGCATCTACACATAGAAAGCAACTTTTAGTAAGTTCTTTTGCTACGCCATAATGATCTGCTCCAGAAACTCAAGGGTACCTAAAACAACGGGCTACCTGTTCTAGCCATGCTTAGGAATGTGTCCAAATCATTTTTATTGATTTAACCTTTATAGGAATGCTACATATCCTCAGAGAAAAACATTTTGAATGTATTTATAATATGATACACTTCTGAGAAACCAAGAAAAAGAAAGCTAAAAACAAATCTAGATACTCCTCCACCCTTGGTTGTTATGGGTTTATTTTTGTTTACTTTAAACACTATCAACGGACCTAAATATTACATAATTTTATTTAGGAAAACTTACTTTGGCACCCCTGTAAGTAGAAATAAAAATTTATTTTGGAAAAAAAGAGTGCATTTAAATAAATTCTAACTTTAAGAAATAAAATGCCTGACGACAATGATGTCACATCTACAAATTTTAACAGATTCTAAATACACCTTTTATACTCGAGTTTCACATTAATCATGGAACCTACAAACATATCAAACTTAAAGAATTTAGTCCTTATTGAATAAGCTAGGTTGTACTCTAGTTTACATTCTGAGAGTTTACAGAGAAAGTTCTGTATTGCCTATCTCTCTAGCTTTCTGCAAGTAGTATTTTATTAATGGCTTCAGCAGCTAATGCCTGCATTAGTTATGTTTGCCAAATAATAATTCACAATATTATGCTTCCTCACATTATGGTTCATCATTCGTTAACTTGAACCTCACCTCTAAAGGAGTTATACTTTCACTGCAAACTGTTCTCTTAAAAAGGCAAACAACTTTTGAGCATTTCCAGATGTAGCACTCAAAAAAGAAAAAAAAAGAAAAAGAAAAATCATAGGCAAATTCTCAAAGAATTCTAAAATTATTAACAGAACTCCAGTAAAACTGAAGTTACTACTTATTACTTCAATGATCATCCATAAGTATAAGAGTTGAATATACTCCTTATCAAATTAAGAAACTTATGATAGAGAACTAATGATTTCAAATAGCTGCCAGTAGATAAAATAAGCACAGTTCAGTTTGAGACAAGATTCAACTGAACTGGAATTTCTGAAACTCTGACAATCACTGAACATGCAAGAATAAAATCATAATGTTATCTTTTTCCAACAGTGAACGGATTTTTTGTGGATAATGTAAATTTGGGTTTGGCTACACTACTTTCATTGTGATTATTTTTATGAAACATTCAAGCATGCATAAGATTATGCTAAACTAAAATTAAAATAATTTATATGCAGTCTACTTCTCTGGAGCAGGGCTGGAAGAGAGTGAGGCAAGCAGGCAGGCGCCCGGGGTTCAGAATTTTAGGAGATCCTAACGCACAGCCCTGGAATGAGTGCTTCCTCAAACACTGCACCCTGGGCACAGTGCTTGCCTCACTCTAAGCCCAGGGCTACTCTGGAGCCACACAAGCGTAAACCATTTCATGAGATATGTTCTAAGCAAGGTGTCATAAACAGAAATTTGGTAATATAAGAGTAATAAAATTATAAAGAAGATTCTATCTTTATCTGATTCACATGTTTCTAAAAAAAGAAAAAAGGAACCACTCCAACTTAAATGTAAATACTTTTCTGGTGATCATATTATAATGAGTAGTTACAGTTCTGAGATGGCATAAATTTTCTTCAAAGGAGACTTGTATTTGACGTAAAAACCTTTCAAAGTAAACTGCCTTATTGCTTAATTAAAAAAAAAAAAAAAAGGCTAAGTATGTTCCATTACTGAGTTCATAGTGCTACACTTGAGTTGTTGCAGGCCAGTGACACCCAGATCTGACTGATCAACAGAATCACTTGAGGAACAGGTCTTAGGAAGGGGAGGGGGGAAGAGAGGGTCTTGGGAAATTTTTTTAAGCCAAGCTTCCAGGTAAATTAGCCAAGTTTGGGAGTCAACAGTCAACTTAGAATAAGCTTAAGACACAAATAAGTTATTAAGACAAGTGGTACGTATATAAATTTCCAAACTATCTCCCCTATAAACATTTGTAAAGTTTATTTCACAAATCAGATAACATTCAAATTTCAGTTTGTTACTTTCCTCCCTTTCCTTCAAGTAGAGATGTTAGTCAACACTGATGTGTCCAAGTAACATCAAAAAGGAAAATGAAGTCAGAGGCACAGACAATTCAATGAGATGAATTCAGCCCCCCAAATTAATATTTTTTTATTCTAGGTTTAAATAAATACTCTAAGTATATAATTTCAATCTATTGTGAAAATCTAATATTTTAAACTTTAAATTCATTTAAGTTCAAAGTAACATATTTTAAGAAAATGTATGTGCCCAACATACCTTCCTGATTTTTAACTGAAACTCTATTTTGTTTTTAGGTTAGCTTTTCGTTCTTGAATGATTACTGTGCAGGGCACTACGCTAGACCCTTTATAAACATTATTTCCTTTAATTCTCTCAACTCTCTTATATAAGATGGGCATTATAATTATTTACAGATGAGGAAACAGAAAATGAGGTAATAAAATCTGCCCAAGGACACACTATTGAAGAGCTGGGTTTCAGACCCAAGCTTCTCACTCTTAATTACCACCTTAAGTAAGGTGTTATTAAGTGTCATTCACAACCTTAATGAAGTCAATTCATAATCCCCAGTTTCATCTGTAAAGGTGTTACTTCTCGGTAACATGAAGTTTTATTAAAGTGACAAAATACAAAGAGAGAATCTTTGCATCTCTGAAGTCTCCCAAAGTGTAACTTTTAGTAATACTGATCAATGAGGATCAGAAAGATTAAGAACAAATAAAACTGAGGAGGATACCAAGTGATAAGGTTAGGTCAGGTTTAATCAGAAGATGAAAATTCCAAGGCAATAAAGAACTCTTAACCTATCATTAGAATCAATAATCTTATTTAATGTCCATACCACACAGTATATACTTCACATGATATGAACATACCATTTTAGGAGTTAAAAATTAAGCTGTTAAATTGAACATAAGGAATTTACAATCTTTCTTCTTTATAAAATTCAAACAATAATCATTTTAATCACAGGCTTGGGCGTCTGGTCAGATCTGGAGTCAAATCCTAGTTCCTGTAACTATCCACAACATTCCCTTTACCAGACCTCACTGTCCTACCTAAAAAGGCCTATATGGCCACACTTAGGCTAAGTGACCAAGGTAACTTTAATTTCTAAGTCTTAATGTCTAACCGTAATTTCTTAAACTCTTCCTTGATCTCTTACTTGAATCTTTGATGCTTCCAAACATCCACTCATAGGGTACATTTTTCTTTACCTACCAAACAGATTATGTACATGATTCTAGGAAGTAAATCTTTTGACATGCACTGTTCATCCCAATTACGTCCACAACCATTTCTCCGTTATTATTTAAGACAAAAAAATCTTAGAGAAGCCACAAGAGAGCTTTAGCTGGTTTTTTTTTCTGGCAAGAGGGTAGGAATAAAGCTGTGAGACTACATTTCTCAATCTATATGGCTCCACTGAGAAAAGATGCATTGACCAGAAGCCATAGGTGATGACAGGTAGATGAGACATTTTTGAGAATAACAAACTAAGAAGAGAAAGCTGTTTGAGCATCTACAAACATCAAGAGACTTCTCCAATCTTCTGCAAACCAACAACTTCAGAAAGCCTAAATAAGACACAAATCACTTAGCAAAATTAAATAAACACATGCAAGTATAAAATCATAGATACCACATTAAAAAGGAAACATGCAAACTGGTACCTTATCTCGCAATGGTGCCAAGAAGTTAAAAAAAAAATTTTTTTAGTTAGAAATAAAAGCTAACAGGGTCAGGTAACTTTATTGACTTTAAACTGCACAAGTATTCACACTGATTTCATCAAAGTCAATAAAAAGATGTAAGAAAAGACAAAAGGTTTTATGTGCAGTCAAAATAGTCAACCAAGGAAGCAAAGGAGAATGAATTGAAGAATTACATGGTGATTTAGTCATTATTAACTAGTAGAAAGAAGTCGAGCCTGGATGTGAAAAACACAGGCAAGTTAAAGAGATAACACAAAGAAACCAGCAGAATTTGGCAGCAATTATTGGGAGGGGTGAAGAATAAGGACAATTTGACTGTAGCTGGAGAGAGGGTGAACTTGTCAATGATTAAGAGAAAAAATGGCAAAGGGTAAATTAGAGTGTCGCTATGTCATTATTAAAGTTGCAGTTGGTAGGAAAAAAATAGGTGTACACAACACAATTCCAATTTTAAAAAATTATATATGGGTGTGCAAGTGTATCAGAGGAACTCAAAACTATGTTTAGATAACAGAATTATGAAAAACTTTGTTTTTTATACTTGCCAATATTTTTCCACTAAAAAATGAATAAATATTATCATTTTTAAAATTTAGTTGACAGTATGCTTTAATGTTTAAAAAGCTTATTTTCCTGAACCCACAGAACAAATTCGCTACTGGGAACAATGCTGGGTTGGGTTTTTTTTCATCCCATACTCAAGCTGTAAGAAATGAAGTACATTCCCACAATTTAAAACTCTTTTTTATGTGCAAAAATCAGTTTTACAAAAACAACAGAATCTCATGGAAACATGACAGATTTAGCAAAGGTTCTGATATCTTTTAACTTTAAATCCCAGTCACACCAATTACAAAACCATGAGCAAGCTACTTAAGCTCCCTGTGCCTCAATCTCTTCATCCTAAAAATATTACCACCTACCTTGAACGTTTTCTGTGAAAAGTAAGACAACACATGGAAAGTACCTACAGCCAATCAGAAAAAAAAAATCACTGCAGTTATTACACATAATCAACTTTCCAATTCTTAAATCCTCTTCAAAGTCTAAACCTGACTACTCAGTCCAAAGGGGTGGGCTGAGGGGAGGGAAGGGAGACTCAAGAGGGAGGTGACAAATGTATAATTATGGCTGATTTGTGTTGCTGTATGGTAGAAACCAACACAACACTTATGTAAAGCAATTTTCCCCCACTTAAAAATTTTTTTAAATTTTTTAATAAATAAATTTGACTACTCAAGAGTGTGGTCCACAGATCAGCAGCATCAGCATATATAAATATGCAGAACCTCAGGCCTCCATCTTCTGAATCAGAACCTGTATTTTCACAAGATCCCCGGAAAACACAGAATGTGACAAGCCCCATTCAAAATAACATTCAATGAAGGTGTTACCAGCTCCCTGAAGTTGTCCACTCCATTTCTGTTCCACAGTTTGTCTGATACCGAGCGAAGAGCACCTCCTTGTTCACTCCTAATTACTAATTCTGAGAGACTTGCAAGAAACTGACAGAAAGACTAATCATTTCCACTTGTAAACATAACTTTTCAAACCTAAAGATAACTCTCACGTTCACCCCTCAATTAATCCACCTTGCCTGAACATGAAAGTGGATCCGTGGTACATAACTCTCTCTTGTAAAACAAGGTCTTTAAGAATGCGACAAATTCAAATTGTTTAATAACTCAATAATTACACTGTATAAATGATTAAGCTGCACAACTGTATTAACTAGATACCAGGTTGAATTTACCCATGTTGTACAAGAAGTATCCCCACAAACTTCTCAGTTCCTTACTGAAGGTTAAAAACACTATCTGGCCTGTGTTCCTGAGATGGCTCCCCAGCAGCCCTGACTGCGCAGAGCTCGTGAGGCAAGATGGCTGCTGAGGGCAACCGCTGGCTTCGAGTACTCATCTGCTAGGCAGCTCCTCAATCAGGTCTTTAAGAACCCATTATAAAAGCTCAGAGGCCTCAAACTGACAGGGCTTCAGACTCTCATTTTGAAAACTAATTACTCTCTTTGATATTTTTATACTAATATTTACTGTTAAGTATTTTAAAATTGCAGGTGCCCAGTCATGTCTTTTTTCCATTTCCAATCAGCTGGATGAAACAGGCAATACAGAAGACAACTGAGTATGTGAAAAATTGTCAGATGAGATAGCAATTCAGGTTCCTCAATTTAGAGAAATAAAAGGCAGTAGGAAGTAGACATGACAAAGAAAAAGTACATCTACAAGGTTTGGAGCATCTCCTAGATTCAGTAGTACACTAACAGGAGTTAGACTATTACAGAGTTCCTAGAAATTCATCCTCTCTGAAGGATTTCCTAGGCTGCTCTGAAGAGAATTTTCAACTCTTTTATTTCTTATACAGTTGAGAACTCCCTCAGTGACTCAGACTCAATTTCCCCTTACCTATATACTTATTCTTACTCTCCACCCTTAGAAAGGACATGCCCTTAGCTGCCCATTCGGGTACTGTTTATTTCTTTTTGTTCGATCTGAATTCTCTTTTCATTCATGTCCACCATGTGGATGTGCACTGGTTCAGATTTCAAGCTACCAGTGGAAGGTCCATGTGTGTACATAAACTACCTAAAGTGGTTAATACTTAGGCTGGGCACACCAATAGTGATAGAGCCCACAAAGAGATATGCTTACCACACATTTAAAATCCATTAAAAATTAAGAACAGACAAAAGCATGTCAACTTTTCAGGTAAGGAAGTTGTATAAGATTCAGCCTTTTACTCTTGGCTGGAAAGAGAGAAAAGAAACCTGCATACAAAAGGTGAATTGGCCTTAAAGACAACAAGAGGAATATATCGGGTGAATGGAGCAAGGAAGCTCATTTAAGAAATGAAGAATGTAATGAGCTAGACAAGGGAGACAATAAAACAAGTGCAAGTTGAGAATTTTTAAATTTGAAGTGTAAGGGACTGTTTGTAAGCAGGGTAGTTTAGCAGTTGCCATATACTATTCTCTAAAGCAGGCTTCATTCTTATGAGGCTCAGAACATCTCCACTGAACCTAACTGAATCAAAATCAAACAGATCAATGCTAATAAGAGGTCAGTATATTAAAATGTTCCTCATGACCAGTTATCTACTTCTTCAGCACACCTGAATATCTAATAGGTAGCCCCACAAAGGAAACAAACTTAAAAATACAAAGCATGGAAAAAAAAAAAAAATACAAAGCATGACAGTCAGCCAGGATATCAGAAATTCATAGTGAAAAATTAATTACAGAGGACATAGTCTTAATAAATTTTTCCTTTTGATTTTTTTACAGGATTCAGTTTTCCTGTTTTTTTCTTAAGCTTCCAAACTCACCCCCAATTTTTCTAGTGCGATAGGATTTTTAAAGGACTAAGCTGCAAATGTAAAATCTATTTACATAGTCATAATGATATTAAACAAAACAGTTTTTCAAAGTTTCAGTTTCATCACTTATCATACTGAACTGTATATGGCTTTTCCAAACTCTCTATGGCTTTTCCAAATTCTGTGTCTGCCATATTTATTACATTCTGGAGAGAAGATTATTTTTAACAGTACTTCCTGGCTAGCAGAAGGCTATTCACAGCAGACATGGTAGAAGGCATTTTTTCCCACTGAGACCCTGCATAACCACAATCCTTCTCAATTCTGGTCTTTAGGGAGCCACTAATAAACAATAGGAATCTGTGCAAGCTTTTTCACCATTCCATGCCTGAAGGTTTATCCTTCCATTTAAAATTCAATTTCTTCGTCCTAACTTTCAGCTAACTATGCTCATTTCTGCTGAATCCTGACATCTATCTTTTTGAGTTTTTCCTTCTGCAGCCCTAGATGTATATTTTAAGAAGGCACTAACAGAGGGCAATGATTAAGTAGAAAAAGTAATGAAAAAAGACAAGCAGATGGAAGAACTTAATTCTAGAGCATTCTACTCTCCTGCATGGCTTTAAGAAAACTAACCACCTCCTCATGCCTTAGTTTCCCCATCTGCGAAATAAGAGGAAAAATCCATCTTACCTGCCCCGCCCTCCATGGATGTTTTGAGATTTAAATGAAAATAAATATATCAAAGCTAAAAAAAAATCTCAAGAATATCTTATGAAATCACTATAATTTAGTACTATTAAAAAAAGATAAAGTCAAACCTGAATATGCAAAAAAAAAATATATATATATATATATATGCTTGTGCCTTTAAATGGCAATAGAGGATGTATTAGAGGGGGCTTAATAGAGGATACAGGAGATATAACAGAGAGGTTATATCCAGGTTGGCCAGTTTTTTTGTTTTGTTTTGTTTTTTACCAAAGAATTAAACTTTAAAACTTTCAGCAAACCAAGCAGTTTTGAAGACTAAATTTTGTGATATAACATTCATTAAAAATTATCTCAAAGTTACTCTGTCTATACATTCCCCTAGCTCAGTGGGTCTCCTCTCTTTTACAATATAACCCATCAATAAAATATACATGAAATGACTACCATTGTACATTTGTTTATAAATTATACACATATAACCTATTATTTACCTTATAAATTAGTCACAAAAAGAGAAAACTTAAGACATGAAAAAAGTATATAAATGGAAGTCTCTTAATAATTTTTCCCTGAACACTACTTTAGATATCACTGCTGTAAGTCAGTAGTTTCAAACTTCTTTAAGCTATGGACCTCTCTGTTCCAACATCAGATTTTAAAATGCAAACCCAATCTATGAGACAAATAAAGGCAGAGCTACTCTGACTAAAGTGGGAATAAGGGAAAGGAACCTGGAGGTCCATGATGAAACATCTACAGTTCCAGAAAGCACAATTTGAAACAAGTAATCTTGAGATCAGACTTTCCATTAGCCTCTTTAAAAATAAATAAATATGCTTTTACTTAATAGTGCTGTTTTCCTTAGCTGGACATCAAAGACGTTATGAAGAATCAACTGGATACTCAATATTATATTTACTGCCAGTATCCAGTTAAGAATATTGTCGACTACATGATAAAGTAAGTGTCCCCACAGGTCTCCAAGGAAGAAAATTCTCTCAGGTCTCAATACCAATAAACATTAAACTCCAAATAACTGCTATGTGTTATATCATGGACTGTGAATCTAGTTTCTTTTGAGACGGTATAGTACACTAACGTTATGCTTTCCTATTTTCTAGGCAGCTTAACAGTAAAACTTTTGCCCCAACTCAGCAAACAGAGAGGGACTTGATTATATATATCTCACTGCATTTTTACCACCGGTACTAATTTTGCATCTCTTCTCCGTTTAGGTTTAATCTTGATTCTCGTTTCTTCTATCCTATTCTATTATAAACAATTATGACAAACTCCTCTAATTGTTTTGGGATCAGCTAAGATACACATGATAAAATTCAACACTCAAACTTGCCAGCTGGCACCATCCGTTTCTAATTCCTGCAGAACAAAAACCCTGGAATTATCTTTGGTATCTAATGCACTAATTCCATCAGCCCTCAATACCTACAATCTAGCCTCTGCATTATCACTTAAAATCACGTCCTATTCTTCAATCCACAGCCATTACCACTCAATTATACTATTCCAATGCTATTTCCATCATGCTGTTTTCCTTCCTCATAGTGTTCTCTACTATCCTCATTGCCACCCTCTCTCCAGATTTCCACAATGCCAAACGTTAGCCATCCTTGAAGACAGAGCACAAATGACATTATTTTAACAAACTCCAAATTGAAAATCCCCTTGACCTACCTCTGTATTCCCAAACTCTAGCATAGCTGTCATTTTTCACATATTCATCTCCTATCATTATCTGTTTCTGTCTATGAAACTGTTTCTCTACTTACACATACATGTAAACATACAATTCCTCTAGACCACTGATCCTGAAGCTTTTTTTTTTCAGCTGTAAAGTCCATTTTTCACATAAGATGCTATGAGAAGGCCTAGTAAGGGAAATGGGCTTCTTAACTGTGCTTTTCTGGTTGCAAGGAAGAAAGGCTGAGAAGATAGCTAAACCTCACACTCTGCAGACATCTTCACAAAGCCCAGAGACCACAGCACACCAAACCATAGCCTCTGTGAAGACCAGGAGTATACTCAATTTATTCACCATCCCCCATGTAGGAAGGCAACACTATGTAAGATCAGATAGTCCTGAGATCAAATCAGAGCTCTGTTCTCTATGCAAACCCTGAATCTCTTCTGTAAAATGGAAATGGTAAAACCTATCTCATGTGATGACCACAAGAGATAAGACACATAAAAGTCATAATTCATACTGAACACATATATCTGTACAGAAAAATTCCCATTCTTTTTCCTCCCCATACTTTCCTTCCATATCATGTACCCAAATGTCTATTATATAATAGGAATTAAATAATCATTTCTTGAGTGAATTCATGAATAAGTGGATGACTTAATGAATGAATTAATGAGTAAGTGGAATAGGTGAATAAATGAAAAGTTGTCTAAAGAAAACATAAAAAGACTTGGAAAAGGATTTGATAATAAGAACAGAAAAAATACTATATAAAATACTAAATAGAAAAATACTATATAAAATACTATATAAATACTGCAAATACTGCATAAAATATATATAAATACTATATTAAAAAGGAAAATACCTCACAAATAACTTTGAAGTCTAGAAAAGAAAAAAAGCAGTATTTTATATATTTAAATCTAGACTTTTCAATAAATATTTGCTATCAAGGAAAGAAGCTAAGATTTTTAAGGCTCATGTGCAGGTAATACAGTATCTAGCTAATACCTAAACTCAATTTACATCCAAGAGCTTAGAAATAAAGAGTTATACTACATTAAACTATAGTGAACAATTATCATGTTTTTTAATGAATTTTATCTCACTGATTTATGTATGACTGTTACGGAATGATGTTTCGATTTTCTTTTTAAAATGTGTTTCCTCTTTTCTCAAGTTACAAACGTAAGGTTCTGCAATTGTATTTAAAATCTTTTGGAGGTAGATGCACACAAAAGAAATACCTCAACACAAATCACAATGACATGTAATGAACCCAAAAGGAATAGGCATATATCACTAAACACAAGATGTTAAGTTCGATAAAACAAAATCTGACCTTTAATATTTTTTTAAATTGGTTAATAAACATAAAATGTGGCAAGGCTTAAGTTCACGTATTTTTAAACTCTTCTGGCATCCTTGGGGGTCTTTCCACAAAATCCAAGGGGTATATACAAGCTACAGACCAAAAAAAAGTCAAACAAAAAGAAACACAAGCCTGTGGGATTGTCGTTTAAATAGACGGCTGAAATCTAAATGATTTTTCCGTATTCACAAAACACACCCAAGAAATTTCATGCAAATGTATAAAAATCAATAAATGAAAAGTAATAGTGTAAAAAAAATAGGAACACTATTAGTACAAAATAGTCTTAAGGATAAACTATAAGTCAAGATTTCATCTTGTTCCTTAAAATTGAAAAAAAAGATCAGCAATTAGATTATAAATAAGTTTCTCTTATAAAAACTTCAGTCCATCAGAGCAACAAGGTCAAGAATGATTTACCAAATTTGACTCCCAAAGATGACTCTAACAGAATGCTTTTAATCTGACTTCATAAAATATGTAAAACCTCTTCCTTCTCACTACTTACATGAAGTCTAAAGTCAATATATTATGAAATGAAACTATTATAAAATTACTAGCATTCCAAAAACAGAGGTAGATCTTCACTTGAACACTGTAGGTCTATTTATCAGTAAGTAATTTTGTATACAAAGTATGATTACAATTTTTTTTAAATAACAAATGCCTAAACACTGAAATAATCAAACATAACAAAATTGTGAAAATGGTTATCTCTGAATGATGAGATTATTTCCTTTTTTTCTTCTAAAGATTTCAAAATCTCTCAAAAGTGTTATCTTTACAATGAGAGTAAGCTAAAGTAATAGAATATAAATACCTATACATATGTATATCTGAACATATGTGTCTGTAAATGTCCTACTCTAGTCTAATTTATGGAAAGATCAGGGCCCTGTGCAAAATGAGAAAAAATAAAATAGGAAAGTAGCTCATGTAATCTGGTAATTCAGAAAATATACTCAAATCTCCCTAATGTAACATGGTAGTTAAGAGTCTGGCTGTAGAATCAGAAAGACTTAATGAAATCCCAGCTCCACTACTTAATAATTGGGAAACTGTGGCAAACTTATTTAACTTCTTTGATCCTCAGTTTCTTCATCTGAAAGTTGGGAAAAATATTATCCAACTAACAGGGCTAGTAAATGAAATAATATATGGAAAAATATGAGTGCATAGTACCTATTAAGTGATTTAGTGATGACAGTGATATTTCCTCTTTCTAGAATCTTTGCGGAGCCCAAACTCCTGCCAGTCCCTCAGGGTGCAGCTTATATGAACTTCCTTAGAGAGGCTTTCCCTGAATTAAGTTCCCACATTTCACAATTTCAGAGTGACCTGTGCATTTTCTTTAATAATCATCAAAATTTGTAATTACTTATTTATGCAAGTGAATCCACCATGCATAGCATACCATATATATTTAGTAAATTATAAACTAACTTATGAATAAAGATGTTTAAATTTGTAACCTTCCCACTGATATCATAAAATTGTCTCTATATAATCAGTGGGATCTTGATTACAAATACTGATTGTAATATGGATGGGGGATCTACATTTGAGTGTAGTACTTCAGCAACTACAGGTAGGAAAGAAAAGAACATCCCATCATCAGGGTTTCAGTCTATCTCTACACACTTAATCACAATGACAGAATCACAGTAACCCTCTACATTTTATCCTTTGATCTTCCATTATTCAGTCTACTAAAAATAAGGGTTAAGAAAAGTGCTAAGTTTCTTTGTTGGCTTCTAGTTTACCCACAGAGTTTTCTTTTAGTCCTCACCTGCTAGAACTAGTGTGCTGGCTCTCAAAGTGTGGTTTCTAGACCATCCATACCAGCATTGCCTCAGAATTTACCAGAAAGGCAAATTATTGGGCTCACTCTAGATTCACTGAAATCAGAAGCCTAGAAGTGAAGTCCAGCAGTCTTATAGTTAAGCAAGGCTTTGAGGTGATTCCAATGCACACTGAAGTTTGAGAGTCATCACATTAGAAGATCTAGTCTTTGTAAGCAATAAACTGTTTCACTGATTTTCATCAGTTTAATTTGCCAGGCTTTATAGTTCATTATTAAAATTCTGATATTGGAGTATAATCTCTCAAATCTGAGAAATAGGACATGTGTCAGAAACACAAGACGGGTAATCAAAGAATGATTGCTTAACACACTGTTCTATCCACACAAGTTGCGTAGTCAATTCATGACGTACCTGTTCTCTTTTATTAGAAAGTAACTCCCTCTGCATCTCCTCCTAAAAAGATTCTTCCTTCAGAACCACTAATTTCAAATAAAGTCAGAAGGTGACAAAAAAGACAAACACTGTTGTCAAAGGTTTTGTAAGTCACAGGAAAGAGACAATGAGCTAAGCAAAAAATGTGATTATTAGTCTACAGTACTACTTCTATATGTAAAGATAGACACAATGAAGTCAAAGATTCAAGTGGGTTCTAGATTAATCTTTATTTTAGAGATATAATTAATAAATGATAATAAATTTCCATAACAAGATTGTAAACATGGTTTAATGATAGAAAACTTACTAACATATTATAGTAGCTCAAATGTGAAAAAGGTGTACAACCATTCAAAGATAACCTCTCTGGCACCTGATAAAACTCAACGCCCTTTCATTTTCTTTTTTAAATCCAGAAATATAAAACTACTTCCTCGAAGTGATTTAAACCATTTTAAATCAAAAGTCAACATTATGCTTACCAATGAACAAGAAAAACATTTCCATGAAAATCAGGAATAAAAAGATCCATTATCCTCATTCTTAATTACTGATGTTTTGGAAGTTCTGACTTAAACCCGTGTGTGCATGCTCAGTTGCTCAGTCGTGTCCAACTCTTGTGTGACCCCATGGACTGTACCCTACCAGGCTCCTCCGTCCATGGGATTTCCCAGGGAAGAGTACTAGTGACGGCTGCCGTTTCCTCCTTCAAGGGATCTTCCCAACCCAAGGACAGAACCCGTGTCTCCTGCATCTCCTACGCTGCAGGCAGATTCTTTACCACTGAGCCAGCAGGGAAGCCCATCTCAGACCCTTGTTTGTGGATAATACAGTTCTCTTCCTAGAAAGCTCAGAGAATCAAATAAAAAGTTAAGTTGATTAAACGTTAAGATTTTTTTCATAGTAGTATTACCAGTATACATAAACATACACAGAATTAAGCCACAGGTTCAAGTACATAAGACTGTAAACTGAAAAAATACAATTTTGTTACAAACACAACAGAACTTCTGAGAAAAAAAAGAAATAACAATGGTATTTCTAACAGAACTGGAACGTTAACTCCAAGAGATGGGGGGTGAGGGGTGGAGGTGGGGGTTACTGCTGTTGCTTTATTCACTGATATACCCTCAGCCCCTAGAAGACTGCCTATCAAATAGTAGACACTCAAAAGAAATTTGCTGAATGAATAAATGAAAAGCATTAGCATTCAATAATCCTTTATATCAAATGAGTTGTTCCTATAAGTGACAGAACTGCTTATTAGGAGTCCACACTGAGACCAAGAGTTTGCACCAGAATGTACATTACTGTGCACATCATTTAATTTTGCCAGTATCACAAGAAAACTATCTCAATGAAGAAAGCAAGGGACTGGTTTACAGTCTGGCTCAGGCTACTTACCTTATAAAAGACAATGAGGAACAGTTCTCATACTGCTTACACTGAAAGGCAGGCACCTCTTTAGACTAAATGTTGGGAGTTGAAAGGAGGAAAAAAAACTAACTTCAAACCAAAGAATAATTTGTAAAAAATCATGTCTGGCTGCTGAAATGTGGTTATAATTAGGTCACTGTGTCTTTTAAAGGATACTTAAGAAACATGAAAGCAACAAAAAATTTTAAGGATAATTCTTTGTCAACTGAATGTCAGGTTCTAATCAGGAAATTCAGACATCTCAGTAGTGTCTAAATGAATGAAGTCTTTATACTTTCAGAGCAGTTTATAACAGATGATCATAGGAATAAAGCACATGAAGTTATGCTCTAAATCAATATAAACACTTCAAGTATATGCCTCACTCCTCACTTTAAAGTGGGTCCAATATTGTAGTGTCATCTCAAATAAACCAGTAAAACAAAGAACTGAGTCAGTGCTGGTGGTTTAAAAAATGAAGAACAAATGAAGAATAGTCAACTTAACACTAATTTATAGCAGACAGGCTCTGGAAAAGTAAACTGGACTGATATTCAGAAGACCAGGTATATAGATAGCCCTTGAACACCAAACTAACTTACTACACAGTCTAGGGCAAATCACCTCACCTCACTGTTCTTCAGTTTCTTCAGGAGTAAATAAAAAAAGACTCTCGGATCTTCCATTCAGTCTAAGTAATGGATACTAGCTAGATTCCTTTCTTCTCGAATAAAGGCAGATAAGCGATTCTACAAAAATATGCTGAGGTACAATTCTATCTATAAACCTACAAAGTCAAACTAATTTACAAAGTATAGACATTTTATATGGAGATCTGCACTGAACACCTATCTATCTTCTCTGCAAATGATTTATACAATCTGGTTCAATTCACAAAAGAAATCTTGAGAGATGTATATGTTTATTTGAGTTTTACAAATAAAATTCTCAGTGATATAAGAAATAGAACTCGTGGCACTTACTCAAATTTATACGACTCCACAACATCATCCTTCCTTAATCCAACCAGATGTGACACATAGCCACAATTTTCTAAGGAAGCAGCAGAGGTCTCAAGCAAATCAGACACTCAAAATATAGAATGCTACACCAAAAAAATATATATATTTTTCATGCAACGAAGATGAAGAAGAAACTCAAGTTAATGTAGGAAGAGAATAAAGGGAATGATATAACTTCAGCTCTAAAGTTACTAAGAAAGCAAAACAGACAAGGGATGAGGGAGATAAAAATATAAATTTAGCAAGTTATAATCTCCAAGTCCCATGGAGATTGTCCTCCTAAATTATACTATCCCACCCTGAACACAATTTCCTATTCATTCTATTAAATTCAGCACCTATTAGGTACCTAAATGTACCAGGTACTGTAAAATAGGAAAGTTAAAACAAGCTCTGGATTCATGAAGCTTACAGTGGGAAAAGAGACAAGTAAACAGATCCCTGGAATACACTAAAGTATGGACTTCTTTAAAGAGTATACTATTAATACAAGATGACACAGCACACAGAAAGAAATTAACAAGATTGGACAGGCCAGTGATGTCTTCCTGGGGGATAAGCTCTCCAAGCTGATATTTTCCATTTTATTATATTTCCTATTCCTCCAGTTCTCTCAATTAATCTTATACTTTACTGACTTTTATATTTCACTGAACTCTCCAAACCCTTCTCCCACTGTTCAACAAATTAATCGACTTCATTCCTTTCTATTCCATCCCTCCCCACTAGCCTAGGCTCAGTGATTAGAACCTTTAACACCCTGAATTTCAGTATTCTTCTGTTTTACCTGCCTTTCAAATTCCTAAATCAACCCAATCACCTTTCTTTTCCAGTCCCACGCCCAGCAGTAGAGCACCACCACAGAAAAGTATACAGCCTTGCTGTTAGAGCCCTCCTATGAGTCAATGGACATGAGCTTGAGCAAACTCGGGAAAATAGTGGACAGGGAAGCCTGGCGTGCTGCAGTCCGTGGGATCACAGATAGTCGGACACAACATAGCAACTGAACAACAACCAAACGAGCTCTGCAGAGCCCCTGACAACTTGGGCTGCACTAAGCGTGTTCCTGATGCGCTTTCTCTCCCTAGCTCCACTGCTGCACTACAAACCCTTACCACTCTCAAGCTTCCCCACCTCCCTCCCTTCCATGCCAACCCCAGTCACTGACCCTGCCTGCTTCTTCAAAATGGTATGAATGATAATTATGCATAGCTGAAAATATGACTTTACACTACTTTTATGGGTTAAAAAAATTACGCGTATTGAACTAACCCAGCAATCTAACGTTCTTAACATTGTTTCATTATGAAAAGAGATTTGGTCCCAAACAAAGGATTTGCAAATAAACTCTGACCTGCTACCTGAACAATTTCAGCTACTAAAATACAACCAAAAACCAAAAGTAATAAGTATACCAACTCTCAAAATTGATAATTAAGTTTACACACCAAAGATCAAGTGACTTTTCTCAGAAGAGAACATGTATCAGGCTTTCCTAGAGTGTGACTTATTTTAGACACAAATCTGATAAATTTAATTTCTAGTCCATAGTAGCCAGAAGCAGCATTCAAGTGGGGGGGGGGGGGGGGGGGGGGGGGGGGGTGGCAAGGTGAAACCCTGCCAGACTACAGCACAACAGCAGCAAAATTAGCTGATGCCAACGAGAGAGAAAACGTCAAACTCAACCCCCAAAATTATAAATTGAAACAGCAGAGCAAAGTAGGACTACTGATCACAGGAGCAAACTACACTTTATGCTTCAATGGTATCCTAGGGCATCACAATGGTACAAGTGGACTGCAACACCTGATATTTATAATGAAATTTCAGTTTAAAAAAAAAGTTCAAATTGTATCTGGTAATCCATCTGTATATAGTTATAAACGTGCTATAATAACCTTACTATAGAAATATTTTCATTAAAATGGTCAAAATAAAATCCATTTTATCAATTAGATTACCTCATGTATTTATAAAATAAATATATTAAATATATTTATTCTCTATAATATATATATGGCATAGATGTCCTGATTTTTAATTCTAATAGGATACAGTCGTAAGCTAGTCTTTATTAAAAAATTAAGCTAGTCTTTTGTTTCCAATCATGCTCTTCACTCAAAAATAAGACAATAATTGTTTAATTGAAAATTGAGGCGATAGTCTGGCTGATTTTTATACACTGCAGGCACAGCACAATTCTACATTCAAGCAAGGAAAACAAACACTAAAGAAAACTGAGTTCTTCAGCATCTCTAATCACACAATAGTTAACCAAGTCACTTGTTAGTCAGTTTCTATCCAGAGTTGTTTCAAATAAAATTTTTAAAATTAAAATTATTTCATTAATTGACTTTAAAATAAATCACACAGACCAATGTCTGAAATTTGAGTATACAGCAGAAAGCATAAAAAGAAAAGAAAAACGAAACTGCTTAAAATTTGCACTTAGAATTTGCTTTGGAACTTGATAAAATGATCCCTTAAAATTCATCTGGAAGAATAAAAATAGGAAAAGAGACAAGAAATATTTTAAAAAGAGAAGTTATGCAGGTGACCCTGAACTGTAATACCAAATATTAAAACATATTAAGAAGCTATAATAACTAAAGTAATGTAGTACTGGCAAAAGAATAGACAATTCGATAGACAAAGCAGAAAACTCAAAAATAATAATTCATTATCTGATAAAGGTAGCATTTCAATTCTGAGAGAAAAGGGAGGTTTATATATTTGTGGTGGTGAGACCATTGGCAAGCAAACTTAAAGTAAAAACTGTTTTAACTCAGAACCCTCCCTGGCACTATATGACAAAATAATGGATTAAATATTAAACTGTAGAAAATAAAAGCCTGAAATATGAAAAGTACATGATGATTTGTACAAAAGTTGCGGGTAAGACTTTCTGTCAAAGTGAAGTAATAAAATAAAGGCAGATTTAACTACATTGAAAGTGAAAACAAACATGTTAAAAAGAAATAAACCTTATGGAAACCAAAAGATGAAGGGCATGGGGGGCTGTGGGGAGACTTCTATATTATGATCAATAAAGGCTTTATGTCTCTAATATATTAAAAGCCCATAATAATAAACAATGGGAGGAAAAATGAGAACTCAGTAAAACTGTGCTCAGAATGTGAACATACACCCACAAATGAAGACATACAAATGGCCAAAATAATTCCAAACTCAGTAGTCAAAGAAAAGTTATTATGTAAAATAGCTAAAGAAAAGCACAATGTTTTTACTGCTGAAATGTCAGAGAGAGATGGGGTACTCTCATAACTGTTGGTAGACATGTAAAAAGTCCAGTTTCCCTGGAGGATAAATTAAGAAATTACTATCTAAAAAGCTTTTAGACTCAGAAAAAATCTTCCTCTAAGACTTTTATATAAGATATTAAGCTTTCATTACATCATTCTCAATATCAGTGTAAAAACTGGAAATAACCAAATGGTCCAATAACAGAGGATTAAAAACAAAATAGATATCCATATAATGAGTTGTTTACATTCTGTATCAACAGAATTTCTTGTAAGGAGGAAACATATAATCATAGATAACAAATTTTAATTTCCTACCCAAAATTAGTAACCACTTTCTAATATATTTTCAGCTTTTATGAATCCATTTTTATTGAGCATCTTTTTCAAAAATTAATTTTGACCTTCATACACTTAAAATAAGTTTTCAAAATCTCAGCATATTTAAAATAAAAATAATGAACTGACAGAATGCTATGCAACATACTGCTAAACTTTATATAGCTACCAAATGTTTTGCAAATCCAGCTACATGAAAACAAGCACATAAAACTCACAATGCTGTTACACATTCAGTTACACAACTGGCATGATAAGTAAGTGCAATATAATATACCCAGAGCAATAATCACAGGATTTTCAGAAAGACTAAATATAAGTATATTAAGTAAATTCACAGAACATTTTTAATATTCAGTATTATCCAGGCTGCCTATAAAATAGAACACGAAGGTAATATTAAACCTCCCCATGAAATCTGACCTGTCAAAGTAACCAAAAATTAACATCCCCAAATCACTGAAAAACTGTAAGACAATGACAACCCAAAAAAGGGAGAAGGAGTAAAAAGTGAATGGATGACAGCGTTAAGAGTAAACACAAAACAAAATCATGTAACATGTATTTTTCCAATTTCAACAAAAATATAAGCATACCAGAAAAGTATTTCATGTATTTTTACTTTCCGTATTTCTTCTGTGTTGTCCAAAATGGAAGCCATTTATTACGTGTAATTATTTAAATTTAAACTAATTAAAACAAAGAGCAAAATTCAGCTGCTCAGTTGCCTAGCTCAGTTAATGTACTCAAAAGGTACTTGTGGTTAGTGCTATCATACTGGAGAGTACAGAAACAGAAATTTCCATCACTACAGAAAGTTCTACTGGACAGCATGCTATAATATAGACAAATTAATTTTTTCTAATTATAAAAATTTTCTCCATAAAAATGCAAACTTTGCTCCCTACACCTAAAACATTTTTATAAACTTCCTAAATCAACAGGTTGATGATTATAATCATTCTTTTAAGTACAATGATGATAAGCACTAACAGGACATTGATTATCATGTGCCAGGAACAATAAACATGGGCCAGTGTTTTTCATGTGCTCTGACTCAGTACCTCACTTAATTTTCATATAAACCGTATAAGGTAGATACAAATATACAATGCCTATCTGAAACAAGTATTTCAGAAGTTTTCAGATTTTAGAAAGCTACTACTACACAAAAGCCATATACTACATAACACCCTCAACAGGGTCTAGGGAAGCACTCAAGAGCACAGTAGAATGTATGAATGTTAGCACGAAAGATAAGTGAAGTCAGTAAATAACCATCTATCAGTTAGGCCCTGGTGCTGCCATCAGATTAGCTCAGAACAGGTGTTCCCACTGACCAGCATTAGGAACTTGCACTTACCCAGTACTACAACTTCAGAATGACAAATCCATGAATTCTTCCCCACAGGCCAAGGATTTTCATCACAGAATTATTAAATGACTCTTATCTCCCTGAATTTCAAGAATTCATTTCTAAGACTGAACAGAATGTTTTCCCTCTAGTAATTATGTATCTTAAAATAAAAGGCCTAGCTATCTTCTTTCCATGAAATAATTGATAGAGATATTTAAATACAAATTCAAAACTGTATTTTGTCACATTTATAAAATGATATGCTTTTTCAGTGCAAGTACTTCAGTTGGATCGAACAATTTAAACATTACCTTATTTCATTTCTAAAAGGAAAAAAGGTATAAACAACCTTCAGCTTCACAATGCTTTTATGTTCTCAATCAACTTTTACATGTTTTCTAACTTTCAGGAAAGATTATGACCAATTCTGTATTACAATTTGAAAATGTTCATTATTCTTGTATTTATAAACCAGTGTGTATCTTAAAGCATTCCAAACTGATGAATTTCACAGAAAGTACAAAGATAAGTTTATATGCATATTTTAACGAAATTTAAATATCAAGAATTAAAATAAATCATTTAATAGTGACAAAATACAAAAGTAGGACAAATATTTAACTATTCAACAGTGTGGCCATGTTTATATTCAAGATTATGAAATATCACACATATAAGCATCCAATAAGGAGTACATAAGTATTAAGTTTCTATGAAAAATTATACTTTTTATTGGTTCTGATATGGTCTTGCTTAAAAAGATCTGGTAGTTAGACATAAGAAATTGAAACAAATGCTATGATAATATGCAAGTACAAATTAATCCAACATTTATTATAAAAATTAGATCTCATCACAACAGTAATTAACCAATTACTCGCCTTTCCCATTATTACTTCCTTATACCACACTGGTCACACATAAGTTGGTAAAAGTTCATTTGTAAACTAAATTTTGTAAATCAAAATAAGTTTTATTAGTTGAAATGTAGTTTAGCATAATTTGTTAAGAGCATGGACTCTGGAGGTAGACTTCCTGTTGCTGCAATGGCAATTTTTGGCGTTACAAACACGTGTGTCTCAAGTTTCCTCATCTATAAAAGGTAATAACACTATCCTCAAAGGGTTGTGTGAGGAGTAAATGAAATGGTATGTGGAAGTGCTCAGGAGAATGCCTGGTACACACAACAGCACTTGATATTATCACTGGCCTTATTAAAGCATCTCTGAAACCGTAATATTAATATATTAATGTTACCACTTATCACAGTTAAGAATTTCTTTGCTACAGCCTCCTGAAAAATTTAAATACACCAGGGAAACTCAGTGTTTGAAGGAATCCTGTGGCCATTTAATAACTATCAATTATTAATTCATATATTTATGTTAGATCCCTTGATAGTCAGATTAAGGTATGGATAGAATTAGGAACACATTCTTTCACAACTCATTTCTTAATGTTATATAATAGCCAAATGATACCATTTCACATACACAACTGTGCCCTTACTCTAGTGTAGCAATGTACATATGGTTATTGCTATTTATCCCAAAATTCCCAAAAGAAGAAGCAAATCTTACTGAGAAAATTACTCGTTCATTTTTTGACACACTAAGTTTGAGCTGCTAACAGAATACTTAATGGATGTTCCAGAATGCTGTCAAGAGTACAGACCTAAAGTCAGGAAGACTACACTCAGATCATCACTCCCCACTTCGTATTACCATGGAATTTTTCACATCCTGTCACATGACATTCATTCACCTCTACCGCTAGACTATCTTGAAGGCCTTCAGGTCTTGCCATACAAGGGTTCAACAATGTTGCTTTTTTAAAAAATGCAAAACTTGCATAATAGTACAACTAAAAGAGTGAATTTCATTGTTTATAAAGAAAACTCTGATTTAGAAAACACTTTTTTCACCCTGTGGATTTTAGATAAGGTTGAAATTTCACTTGGAAGAGTTCTTAGAAAATATAAGTAGCATGCAAACAAAATCCTTTTTTTTTTTTTTAAATTTGGTCACATGAGAATTACTAAATGCTAGCAAGCAGTGAAATCTGACATTATCACCAGAACTATAAACCTGCAAGAGTACAATATAACCAGGCAAAGAAATTTATAAGGGAGTAAAATAAGGAAGAGAAAGCTCAGTGAAGATTCCTTGAAGTGTGTTTAAATTAATTTAAATTATTTAATAAATTGTTCAAAATTCCTGCAATGTGGGTTGAAAAGATTTTACTTTTTAATTTACAGGCTACTTGAGCTCAATAACTTTAAAATGAAAAGCCTCTGGACCCTTCCTAGTACATATTATTCAAAAAGCTGTGATAAGGAGCATAGAGCAAAAGTGTTAAGTTACAAGCATAGGTAAGGTAAAGCTGCTGTCATTCCCAACCCCCCAGGAACTGTCTGACTGCCAGTCCTTTAGTTTAAAATCTGTTGAAGCATGTCCTAGTGAATACTACACTCATATAGTATTTCTCACCCAAACCTAAAATATGGTCAGTCCTATCAAGCCTCTAATAGGAAGACAGACCAGCTGCCAGCTCTGTATTTAATAGCAGATCCTGACAATTCCATTTGTGCCTGACAACCAGACACCTTTCAGTGAAGCCATTCCCTGGAAATGACACTACAATACTGTTACTTATTTAGAGGTCATGGAGTCAAGAAAAAACACGTCATTAGTGGTGAATGGCTGGGGAAGACAGTAGCTGGAGAGGATTAAAAGAAGCAACACAACACACAAGGGCTTAGAAGAACTGTGAAAATGCAGAGGAAAAAAAGTAAAGATTCATAGAATGAAACTCCTACAACATGAAATAAACACAGACACTTAAGGCTACACTTTCTCATTTAAAATCACATAAGCAAGGATCAAATGCATATAAATTCTAATTTTATATAATCAAAAGCCTGAAAACATTATGCCATCAGAAAATATTGGTAAATTAAAAAAAGATTCCCCTAATCTTGGCCCCATTTTCCTATTCTATGAAGCAATTCATAAGAAGAAAAAAATAACTTCAGACTATAAATGATGAATGTAACTATTAGGAGTAGCCTCTCTATGAGGTCTGAAATAGAAGGAAAATGTACATTTCTTCCAAAGCTGTGGCCAACAATAACTTTTACATTCTGAATCCAGCTTAAGCACATTAGTTGGGAAGATGTTTGCAAAAGTATTTAATAAGAAAGTGCTGAATTTAGCTTTTATTTTCTTTTTTTCTCAGTTTTCTTAAGTGGCCTACAGTCTATCCAATGCACTAAGTAGAACCTCTTTTAAGCATAAATGACAAAAGGAAATACAGCTTTCTTCTTACAGAAAGCTGTTATTATAGATCAGGGGTCGTCAAACTTTCTGTAAAGGACCACATAGTAAATATGTTCAGCTTTACAGGCCATATGGTCTCCGTCATTCAACTCTGCCGTGAAGCATGAAAGCAGCAATAGATAACAGATAAACAATGCCTGTGACTGTGGTCCAGTAAAATCTCATTTTTGAAAACAAGCAGCCAGTCTATGGCTATAGCTTGCTGACCTCAGCTATTAAGCATGTTTTTTCATTTAATAATAAATATAATATTTTAATAAATAATGCCAAATTTGAAATATGATAGCTTGGAGTTGCTATCAAATAATTTCATTTTAAAAAAGTGAGGAGTAGGGAGAAAGGTTAAAGAAGACTGGCAAAACACAATTACTGTTAGTCTGAAGATGGATGTATGGAGTTCACTATACTATTCCAATGATTTTATGAGTTTGAAATTTTCAAAATTAAAAGTTTTTAAAATTACAAAGTAAATTAATGAACTGGCTCTACAGGAAGATGAATTTCTTTGCTTTATTATAAACATTCCAAAACATGTTTAGTAGTTTTTAAACATAATTAACAGTACAACATAAAATTTTAGCATAAAGCTACTATACTATAGCTAAAATCTTTAAATACACAAAGTGTATATAAGCATAAACCCTTAAAAGTTTCCATAATTTAAAAGACAGCCTAAAAAAAAAAAAAAAAAAAAAGACAGCCTAATCTCATACAACTCCTAAATTAACACATTTAATTTAGTCTCATCTTACCTCACAAAATGTGTTACCAATTTTTGGTTTTAGAAAGTAATTATTTTATAGGGTATATATTACTTATGTTAACATATCATAGGCTTATTATTTTTCACATGAATCATTTTTATTAGTTTTAAACTCTAAGCAATGAATAATAATAGAAACAATTCACATAAAGAAACACTGCTTAAGGTCTTCAATAACTGAGAGTTTAAAGGGATCCCAGGACCAATGTTTGAGAACCTGTGACTTGAATGTTTTCAATGCTGTTTAAAGTATGTTTACCAAGCAACTATCAGATACATGCTCAAGCTCATTTTTCCTCTGAACGATAATCATCACACAGGGGAGTTAATCCACTATGAAGACTATCAATATACACCCACTTAAAACTTCAACAGAAACATTCTTTTAAAATTGCTGGTTATGTCATGAATAATGTAGCCACAGGAAAAGAAGAGCTCTAACATGCTGTCCCCCATATGCAGAAAATTGTCTCCTGAACCAATAATAAAGAAAAACTAATATGTGCCAGCAGACATTTCTAATAAATCTGCTACCTCTCATCGATCAAGTTATGCAGTCTCAATGAAAGAAGCCAGAAATCAAGCTGAAAAGAGCCTTAGGAAAGAAATCTTAATGAATATGCAATTTCTGAAAAATGAAATAAATGTGTTTTTTAAATGTCCTAAGTTTTTTCTCCAGTTCTGAAATACAGAAATATTATCAAAACTGAAAACCAAGGGAGGTTCATGGAATTATTATGACTGACATTTGATAAAAACTTGAGAACTCTGTGAAAATACTTCCAACTATCCAAGAATATGATCAATGTCAAAATTTTCTAAATCTAAAATACAATAAACAATCCATAATACAGACCTGGGTAGATAATAATTAGGGCACAAATGTCTACATGAGTATTCATTCTTTTATGAAGATGAACCAATTCTTTCAGAATACAGTATCACTGTTGCATTTTTAACCAATTTGCCCCTTCTATACATGGCTATTTAAAATGTTATCAGACTATTTCATTTTGTACTTAAGTACAAATTTTCAAGTTAAATTTTACAACCTTGTTATTTCCGCTGTCTCTTGTCAACATGAACAAACTTAAAAGAGTAGTGAGACATACAGCCATACTCACATCATACTCTGCAATTCTGCTGTGAAGCTTATAGACTTCCCTGCACTTCTTCCACTGCTACAAGTGGCAGCAGACATTGGGCTGGCTGCAGTATTATTCATCTAAATAAAAAAGAGAACTCAGCTTACAAAATGTATTTTAGCTATAAGTAAATGCATAGAAAATGGAAACAATTATAAATTACTTCAAAAAACCACAAAAATTTTTTAAATTCTGATTTGTCTTATGTAAAATCTGATTTATCCATACTTGTTCTTCATTAAAATCAAATAGCAAGGTAGAAAACTGCTTAGTCAAATATATCAAAAAATTGCTTGTGCGATAAACTTTTCATTAAATATTTTACAGTAAGTATTGGGAGAAATATACTCATTAAGGTATTTTAATAGAGCTCAGTGGTTTTCAAAATGTGTTCCAGGGAGCCCTAAGATTCCCTGGCAATATTTCAGTAAGCTCCCAGTTTCAGTGAGCTCCCCCTGGCCATCCTGAACACAAGAACTCTGATTTTTCTATTTTATATATTGGTGTTTCAGGTAACATTTCATTTAAAGAAAAAGTTGCACAGCTGTAAGATACAAAATTACAAAACCAAAACATGACCTAATTCCCATTTGAACCACAGCCAAAACTACGAACAACAGAAATAAAGCCAATCAGTAGATCAGAAGTTAGCATTGTGATATGTTACAGTCTTATGGTTAAATAATATTCACCAATTTAAAATGTGATTTCTTTTCCCAATAAAATTAAACTGATGCATAATGGGAAAACTAGATGCCAATCCTAATATACACCATTTTATTTACTGTATGTGGCAGTCCCATAAATAAGAATTAGTGAAAAAAACATTTAGGTAATAAAAGTAGATAAAAGCCTTGGCTTTTATCTCAAGGACACAGGAAGTGCTCAACAAATGTTACTACTTTATGTTTATATAAATTTTTCAATACTATGACTTTCTTTAAAAAACAGTTTGCAGAGGTAAAGAGGAATTAACAAATATAAAATATATAATAAAATTAAGCAGTACTGAGAAATATAACAAAAATAATGAGGAGTCAAGAATCAGACCGCAAAGGTTAGAAGCCTAGTTCCACTACTTTACTAGCACTTGGGGCAAGTTCCTTAATTTCTTTATACCTCAGTTACCTCATCTGTAAAATGGTAATGATAATTGTAAGGATTACAATATTACAATTGTACAATTACACTATTACAATAATCCTTACAATTGTAAGGATTACAATTATCAGGGTTGTTGTAAGGATTAAATGAACTAACATGAACAAAGCATCCAGAACAGTTCTAAGCAGTCAGTATACAATGTTAACTATTATAAACAGAACTCAAGAATTCTCCCTTTCTTGATGTGCTAAGAACTTTTATGACAAATTTAGATTATCTTTACTTCACCATCACAAAGGTTAAGAAACTTGAAACTTTTCTCTAGAAGACCTCAATATAATTCAACAAATATTCATCAGTTTCCTTATAAAATAAGTTCTGCTTTCACACTGACATCAGTGCTGCATCAGACACTAGTCTGCCTGGCTCAAAATCTCAAGTCATCATCCTTGATTCCTTCTCCTGCACCCTAAAATTTGCTAAGAAGTCAAATAAATTCTACTTTATGTTTCTACCTCCTCCCTTTCTTGTTGAGTTCTATTTCTAGCTTCTTTCTTGCATCTCAGTTCACTCTCCACACTGCTGTCAAATGTATTCTTTACACATCCGTTAACCTGACCACTTTGGTGGGCAACAGAGACTAAAACTGATACCGGAAACCTTAAGCACTCACTCACTGAAAGGCAGAGCCCCATGAGTGAGAGAGCGGGCTTCCCTGGTGACTCAGAAGGTAAAGAATCTGCCTGTAATTCAGGAGACCTGGGTTCGATCCCTGGGCTGGGGAGATGCTGCAGAGAAGGGGACGGCTACCCGCTCCACCATTCTGGCCTACAGAATTCCATGGACTGTATAGTCCATAGGGTCACAAAGAGTCAGATGTGACTGAGCGAACTTCACTTTCACTTTCATGAGTGAAAGCTCAAAAAATTAACTACTACAAACTACTGTCTGAGATGGGCCACATATAAAGCTTCTGAGAAGGCAAAATGACAGAGACCTAAGGCAAGCAGCATTCTAGCTGGGTAGCTGGATCTGGAACATCCCAATATCATTCTGTAGCAGGACTAACTCTCTGCCAACATAAGCCCCGGTCTAATCTGAGGGGCCTAAGGCCAGGCAAAGATCATTCAACAGAGAATGTAAGAGCAGTGAAACAGAAAGAAAAAGGTTTCACTCAAACTTAGCCTGAAAACCAAAATTCTAAAATAAAGAAGCTAATGCTGTGAAAGACCATCGATCTTTTTAAGCCTAAATTTGTCCTGTTTGTTCATGAAGACTTTTGGGCTGGGGGGGGGCGGGGGGTGGGTAAGTACTTTTTTTCTACAAATATTAGAGGGAAAGAGGAAACACCATTTGGAACTCAGTTTAAAAAAAAAAAAAAATTCTATCATCAGTCCAAGATTGGGGAAAAATAAGACAGGAAAGCAAGTACTTCCAGGAACAGTCCTACAGAATCAGGACACAGTGATTAAAAAAGGAACTTGGCTACCCCATTGAACTTAGAAAATACTTCACTTGTCCCAAGAGAAACTGACAAGAGATACGACATCCTGGAGATGTTAAACTTAAAGATTACGTGTTAACCCCAGTCTCCAAAAGCAGTTATGATTTAGGCTGACTCATGTCAGATCTGAAGGCATGCCATTCTGTGGGACTCTCCTGAGATACTGCCAGAGTAATCCCCCCTTTTCATTTTGCAAATCCAGTCACCTTGCTTTAACACTCTCTGAAGAGAAGACATTTCAGAAAGTAACTTCATAGCAAAACTCCAGCTTTCTTAGATTGTGCCCCTACTGCAAATGTTTCATATCAAGAGTATTTATTAGTAAGAGGGAAAAGGTCCCAATTCAATTTATTATAACCATGATCATCCTTTTACAGTCAAGTTATTTAATTCTTAAGTCAAACAGGTGGATAACATTTTTCTTGACATGATGAGCTGATAGTGCATTAGAATCTTTAAAATTATTTCCTGTGCCCACATTCTGTTTGATGATGGGGATAATTAACTTCTTTAGACATTAACTTTTTTACACATCAAAGTCCTATCATTCCAATGCTTTATTTCCTATCTCTCAGACATTAAAAAAAATAAATGTCGGTTAAAAGCAGAAGCACTCAAGTCAATTTTCTCTAATAAATATAGTTAACATGGAACTGAAAACCTACTGTAATCTTCTCAATGGGTTAATGTCCTACAGTTGTTTTAGCTTTCAATTGAAATGCAGCTGTTTGCCATATTTTACAAAATGAATTCAGATGTGCAGATGGAGACCTAGATTATTTCAACATGCCACAGTTTAAATGTGAACTCAAGGAATAAGTTCATCACTGATTAATACTTATATTTAAACCTGATCATTAAGCCAATAGCCAATATTACATCACATCTGTAAAATTCTGTTCCAGAGTAGAAAAACTGGTATCTTTTAATAAAAATAATGGAATTTAAGGATATACCCCTTAGAAAATATCATGACAAAAAAAAATTTTTAATGTAGTAAAGTTGTACATCACAAATGTGAATTAAGCAAAAATGTAATGAACCTGTTACTTGGTTTCTATTTATAGCTCATATTTTTAGTGACTAAATGACCAAAGAAGAAATGCCACAAAACATCTTTAGTTTAAAATACCTCAGAGTTGAAAACTTTATTACTAGTTAAAACACCCTCAAAACAATGTCAAAATCTGGATTGTGAAATCCATCAGTCTATCCATTTATTAAAAGATAGCAGAATTTTTTAACTGTTTCACTCTTGAGAAAAATTAATTCAGCAGACCTCTGTACTGATTCTGAGCATCTAAGAGTCTCAATTTCAACCATTCATAATCTGAGCATCCCACATAACATAAAGTAATAATCCCAAATAATATAAAGTAATAATGTTCTGTTATAACCAGAACATTTTCATTTTCATAGAACTCCAAAGATAGGAAGAGATTATGGTTAAACCAACACTATTACACACTACATTTCAGCTTTATTGCTTAAAAAAAAAAAGCTCAAGTTATATCATGATCTCAATTTCCTCCTGCTGTGAAAAATAATACCAAATAGTCAATCACTGAGAATATAAAAAATAAAAAACAAATCAAAATGTGCAAAATTTTAAAACTTCTGTGTCTAGTTGGGGACAATAGTAATTCCAATGTATTTATATACACCCCAATTCAAGTTAATACATACTAGAACTTGGTAATAACAGTCAACTAATCTCTCGTTTAGTTTCTCGATATGTCAAGAATAATTTATCTCAGAGGAGGGTTGTAAAGAAGACAGTGGCTACAACATACGAGCACTCAAAAAATACACTTGAACTGAAAATATCAAAACACTTGTAAAGTACGAAAATTCCCTCTAGATAGATTATAAAGTAGCTTACATATCTCAGTTGGCTACATGAGCAATTTCTTTTTTTAACCTACTGACAAGAAGTTGTGACACACTGGTCAGAGACACGTGAAATTCTATTATTACATTTTTTCTTTAGTTTCATAGTAATGTAGGTTTCTACCCCATGTGCTTTCTTTTTTTTTCCATGTGTTTTCATATACAGTACTCTCCTTAAGAAATACTGAGTTTCTTAAGCATTAACTCTTAGAGTTTCAAAAAAAATTTTTATTCTTTGCAAAAATGTTTCTTACAGTGCACAGCCAATCTTCCTGTCAGATCATCCTAAAATACATGATATCCAAACCCTGACAAAATGGCAAGCTCATTTTTCCAATATTGAAAACACTTGTTTCTACATAAAATAATATACAAGTGAGTGACAATGGTTAACTTTACAGATATGTGCAAAAATTTGGAATCAATTATACTTCTAATAGTAAGAAGTAAGTATATTTGACAAGGATGTCAAAAAAGGAGATCTCTTAAACATCAAGATTCTCTTCCAGTCCAGATTCACATTTTAAAAATATTAAATCTTAAGAGAAGTCCATATTAAGTACAAACAATTCAATAAAATATCATGTGGTTAAAAACACACTTAATATGACTAAACAGAAAAAGGAGGGGGACATTTTCTGGAGGCATGTGAAAAAGAGATGAGTTTGCATGAGCATTTCAAAATTTATAAAGGCTCTTTCATCTGCATTAGCTCACATTTGCTCAAAACCATCCTATTAGGCATGTACTTCCCCCCAACTAACAAAGAAGCTAAGAGTAAAAACACTGGGTGAAGGTCACAAATCTAACATACAAAAAAACGCTCTGATCTTAGATAACCCAAAATATCCAGTCCACCTACATACATACAAAAATTCACCCTTCTACCTTAGTGCCTTAGTTTTAACACACTAAAATATGAATTACTGAGTAGTAGTACCAGGGGACTTGTCATTAAGTTTTCTTAGAGACTGATAACTTCAAAAATTAAGTTCAGGAATTCTTTGCTTAAAAGAAAATCTTAGGCAAACAGACAAACAACCATAATGGGCAAAGTATAACTATGCACGCTGGCGGGTGAAAAAAAAAAAGTGAAAGTATTAGTCGTTCATTCGAGTCCGACTCTTGGCAATGCCATGGACTGTCGGGAGGGGGGACCAAAGACATCTGAAGTTCAGAACTACAGTTTGAAAATCACTAATTTCATCCAAATCCCTCATTTTTCAGGTGAGGATACTGAAGTCCAGAGGGGTTTCTTGAACTGCCCAAGGACACATCACTATTTAGCGATACAGCTGGGATTAAAACTGAGGTCCCCTGACTTCTGGTCCAGAGTTCTTTCTACTATCCCACAAGGAACACACAAATAAAAGTTGGTTATAATTAACTCACAAGTCCTCCACAATGTGTTTGTCATAGTGAACTTTGTCGTGAAGTATCTGTCTATGCCGACTCACGGTTTAGCAGGTAAAGAGCTGGGCTCTGGAGTTCAAATACAGGCTCTAACACTTACCAGGTGACCTTGGGCAAGTCACATCACCTCCCTGCCTCAGTTCCCTCAACTTTAAAAAGGAGATTAAAAATACTCCTCTCATAGGTGACATCAAGTAACATCCACAAAGCACTGAAGACAGTGCCTGGTACCTAGAAATACTCAGTTCATCACGATGATGACGATGATGATGAACCCAAGCAAAAGTACAGTTTCTTGAAAACATATCCCAAAGTACTACTATTAAACATGTATATCCTCAGAGAAAGAATACTATGCTTAGGAGTAGTCTTTGAAAGATTCAGAAACAAATTAATATGAAAAAAAAGTGAAATATAAAGGATTCAGTCAAAAAACCTCTATAGCATTTGAAATAGCAAAAGTATACTTTAAGATTTTTAAGTAATGTATATTTATATATTTTATAATTTTTAAAGTTCACGTATTTACTGCCCTGTGAAAATTCAAGGAACACAACAGTTTTTCAGCAACTAATACATACTATATGCCAGACAGAATGTTATTTTCATATTCATAAACTTAAACTTCAATATCCACTATTAGTCAGGCATTATTAGAGGCAGTAGTGTAAACAACGAATCTTACATATCTATTCCAGAATGTAAAGACTCATCAGTACCACCTATTAAGTGGGAATGACATCTCTGGATAAATAAGATAGAGCATTAGTTTGGAAAACATCAAGTGCCCATGAAAATGGTTTTTCCCGTAGCAGTTAGTATGGAGTTGTTTTGTGCAGGGAATATACTGGAAACAGATCAATTAAGCACCATTGCTGGGACTTACGGTATTATTTGTAAAAGAGAATGATCTTACGTATGTGCTGATTCACAAATCAAAATACATGCAAACAGTTTTTGCAGATTTAAGGTCAGTTTTTACTGGAGGTAGGAGGTAGACCAGTTGAGACTAAACCAGTTAAATTAACATCTGAAAAACAAGACAACAATTTAAGAAGTTCTCATCTGAAGCCTCCAGTAATCCTGAGGAGGTAGGTTAAGGTTAGGTACTAATCCTATTTTACTGATGAGGAAATTAAGACTCAGAAAAGTTAAACACCTCAACTGAAATCACAGGGCAGAAAATGTGTACACTTGGATTTTGGAATTAGTTAAAACTAATCCAAAATGTACTTATCCACCATGCATCTCCAGATCCATTACTCGATAAATTTAAAGCTAGAGCAGCTAATACTTTGCTGCACCCAGCACTGCACCCAACACATCACCTGGGTTACTGCATTTAACCCTCAGCAGTGAGGAATCAAACCAAATGTGTTTGACTCTCAATAAAGTATTTTAATCCACTACAGTATAAATTCAATTAACACAATAATGCATTAGATTGAATCGTTATTCTTTACTATTTAAGTGAAACCGGTCTTTAACATGGTAAGCCGATTTCTAACTAATTTCATTGCTCAATTTCACCATAAAGTAAAACAGGTATTATTTTCAACAAGAAGACTCAACGTTCTGATTTGACTGGCATGGTCCAACTTTCTTTGCAGACTCTACAACAAAATATTTTTTTAGAGAAAACCAACAATCAAAGTACCCAAGGTTGCTATCCAATTATACTAAGAAAAGTAGAAATTTTTAATTATCAGTGGCTTAGGCGCACAGGTCACTTGCTGGCCTTATTCCAGACAGCTCATGTGTTATTTATGCACATAAGCAATATCTGTCACTACTTTAAAGTGAGTACATTTCTGAGACCACAGTACATTTATTTACTCCTCCTAAAATTATATACTCCAAATTTCAACAAGCTTAAAAGGAGAGTGACCATATTATTATGTGGACCCAACTGGAACATTTTTTAAAATGAAAGGATCCCTATTAATAATTATGCTGAGACAAACAGGCTCTAAACCATGACTGTCTCCAAAAGAGCAGGGTATAAAGTCACCCTACATAAGAGCAATCCATTTGATTTGTATGCTATGGGGTATTCTCTGTATATGCTTTATTTATGAGCTTCAAGTTTTTGTTCCAGATCCAAGGATTATCATCAGCCTTGAGACCAAGGGTACCACTCTACAGACACCAGGCCAGAGTTAAGGGTGTGTTATCTATAAATAAAGTGGGGTTTTTTTTTTAGGGTTTTCTTCAAAAGTTTACTTTATAAACATTTGCTTTTTAAAAAAAAAAAAAAAAACAACTCTATTTCAAAGAAAGCATCCTTGCAAAATACTGCTAAATTTCAGACTTATCTCTTCAAGAGTTTTGAATACCAATAACCACAAAACTACTGCAATGGCCCAATGCTCAAAGTTTACTATTATAATTTATCAAATTATTTCTTATACAAAAAGTTAACAAAAAACACCATTTTTCAAACTGAAAAAACTTTAGGAATAGAAGAGTTGAAAGGTTTTCACTGAAAACTAACCAAAGTGATAAAAGATAGTGGACACCCAGTCACAATACAGTACAGTAATGGTTAAAGGAAACTCCACTTCGTATTATGATGACTCTCCAGATGAATCTGGCATTAGCTGTACAACCTAGGAGTCAAAAGAATGCTTTGCTTTAATTTGCAAGCTGTAAATAAGTATTAACAGACCCAAGCTTTGAACTACAGTATTTGAATGAAAGGTATTATTTGAATATAATTATGATTCCCTAAGGCATCAAATGTTCTAAGAACTGGCTTCTCTGACTTAAAATTCAACCAAATCAAGAATTGGAAAAGGTCTCAAGGCCTAGATTCTAGACCTATGCTGTCCAACAAGGCAGCCACTAGCCACAAGCCGCTATTTATATTTCAATTAATTTTGTTTGCCTAGTCGCTAGGTCCTGTTGGATTCTTTTGCAACCTCATGGACTGCAGCCTTCCAGACTCCTCCATCCATGGGATTTTCCAGAGAAGATTACTGCAGTGGGTTGCTATTTCCTTCTCAAGGGGATCTTCCCGACATCAATTAATTTAAATAAAATTAAAAATTAAATTTCTAAGTGCACTAGCCATACTTCAAGTGCTTAAGAGCGACTTGTGTCTAGTGGGTACCGTATTAGGACAGCAGAGATCACAGAATATTTCCCTAACGACAGCAAGTTCCACTGGACAGGGCTGCTCTAGATCTTTTCTTAAATGTTCCCAGAGACAAGAAACGTGTAATAGCACAGTAAAGTGCACTTTATTTTTGCAAAATAGTAACTATCAGGAAATTTATTCATATCAGTCAAATCCATCCTCTCTTAAACATCCACCAGAAATTCCACGAGTTCCGTACTCAATTTGGTCTTCAAGTTAATCTTCATAGACGAATTTAATTCTATTTCCAAAGTTCTATCCCTCACATACACTAAGACTCTAGATCCTCTTCTCCCAGATAAATCCATCATCATTTCTTTACAAGGAAATATTGGTAGCTTAAAGTCTTATAACCTCATGGAGTTAAGCTCATTTATCCACGTGTACATAAATAACACATTTTCAGGAAGGCCTCTGAGTGTCACATATTACATTCCACTGCCCCCTATAAATCGAGGCCAGTTTCATTTTTTTCACTTAGAAAGCCAGGTCACAGTCATTCTGAATTCCTTAAAACAGGGAGATAAAAATGACAGGTAATTAACAGACAACTGATCAGTGCTTGGAGCTTGCAATAAGCACTTAACCTGTATTATCTCATCTAATCCTCACATTTCTGAGCTAAGCTACTACTACCCCCATTTGACAGACCAAAACACCCAGCCAAAAACACGCTAAATAATTTCCCCAGGGATCACAGATGTGGGCTCACCCCAGAGAGGAGGGAGTCAATCTTTTCCTTTTCCAGGATGCTACACTTCTTCTAACACTACCTAACTCTTCTTCCACCTAGCCCATAAAGCAACAATTTCCTTCTTTAAGAATTCTTTCCCCCTAAGCACGGCCTAGATGACAGGCGGAAGGTGCTTCTTAACACACCCAGCGGTACCCGCTCTCACTCGCCCGCCCAACTCCCCTGGCCCCACGCCCACCCGCCAACGGGGAGGAGTCAAGGCCAACTCCACACTCCGCGGGGGAACCCGGGCGCCTCGCGGGGCCGGCGGCTCTGGAGACGTTGCTTCGGCTCTCCCCTCGGCCTCCGGCGCGAACGCCCGGGGCCCCCCGCGGCCGCCCCCCCGGGGACAGGGGCCGGGGCGGGGCCCAGACTTGTGGGCTCGGCGCCCCTCGCGACCCCAGCCCTCACGCCGTCCTCCCCCGTCCCGCCCCCGATGCCCCCTACAACCTCTGCTCTAAGAACACTTGTAGACACGGCTGCGCGTCCCGCGTGGAGAATGTGGGGTTAGAGATGGTGCGGTTTCTGCGGCGGCGGCCCGGGACACGCTTGGAAAAGGGCGGGGTGGGGGGCTGAAAGTGTCGAAAGGGAAAGGGTGGTTCAGAGGGGACGTGGTTGGGGGGGGGGTAAGATGGCGTGAGCCCGGTTCTCACTGTGGGGCGGGGGTGGCGGAGGTGGAGGAGGGAGGGTTACGATCGCCCCCACCACTCTCGGCGCGGGCGCTGGCGCATGCGCGCTCGGCCAGGTGGCGCGCGGACTCCTTTTCCCAGCCAGCCACTTCCGCCACACTCCCTGGGGGCGGGGCTTCGCGGCGCGCGCCTGCTGCCACTTTTCCGAAGGCCGTGGTGCTTTGATCGCCTGGCCGGCGGGCGGGCGACCCCGAGCCACGCGGCGGCCTTTTTAGGACGAGGGCTGCTGGGAGAGGGGTGGGGATGAACTGAGAACTGGAGGGTGTTCAGCGCCAAGCTTGGACTCCTTAAGAATGAGCTGAGAGGGCTGGCGTTTTCGAGGGACGGAGGAAGTTTGTTTTCAACTTCAGGGCAGAGATTGGCCTCTCTAACGGTTTCCTTCAGAATTGGGATGAACGGGGGTCCCAGCAGGACTGTGCTTTTAGGATGGTGCAGGGAAATGGAAAGATCAGAAAGGCTTGCTTCCCCAGAGGACCGCTCGCGATGCCGATGTGAGGACAGGGGACCCTTTATGGGACAGTGAAACATCCGGTCTTGCGCCGGCTCCCGCGTATCCCCACTCCATCCTTCCCCTACAGGCAGTGGAAGATGATAACCCGCAGCAACTTTTTCCCCCCTCCTCATTTTAACGTTTAACGACTACGTTTTGATTGAAACCTTTTTGCTATTTCAAGGCTTCTTGATGCATGATCCTATATTTATTTTTCCTTAGAATTTTAGCCTGCTTCTCATTTTTGAATCTTGACTCCCACTTTTGAGCTGTGCATCCTGTCCTCTCAGGATTGATACAGATATACTTCTTTAAATAATACAGTCATAAGAGTAACTCGAGTTGCTTTCCTTATTTTTCAGATTTAACTACTACCCTCCCAGTTTTTTAAGCGTTACTACTTCGGTTATTTTCTTGCAGGTGAATATTTGTGTTCTGAAATAATCCCTTCCTTCCTCCTATTTGCTTACATTGTTTAAAATAGCAACTTATTTGATTATTTCCTCTGTGGATTGTAGTTGAGTCCTCTGTTAATTTCGTGTTTAGGTCTCTTCAACCTCCCCAACACTTAAATACTTGCCAAATAATTAAAGTTTCAAAAGAATAAATATGTTTAAGATGTAAAACTCACCGTAATGTGTAAATCAAGGCTCAGTTCATTGGTGGACAAAGTGTAGACTTTAAGGGAAAGTAACAGAGAAAACTGTCATAATTTTTTAAAAAGGAAGACTGGTTTATAAAATTGTTGGAAAACCCTTTCAAGTACATTAGCAAGAAAATAGAAAATTAAGAGAAATACTAATATTAGATCTACAGAAATACAACCCAAAGGAGATAATTTCAATTAAAATTATCTTCAGTCAGTGTTGCCATACTGATATTTTCATGGGAGTTTTACCTGCATCACATGGGGACCAGATTTAATCTAGTTTTCAGAACAGTATCCAGACTTTACTCTCAAGCCACTGGAATCTGGCCTACATATAATCACACACAATAAGAAAGGTGTCATGGAGAAAAGAAACAGTTAACCAAGGTTCTGGTAGAGGGAGCTCAAAATTTCACTCTTAGGAAGTAGTGACGTGCTATTCACAAAGATCTTACCTTTGAAGTCACATGAATTATCTTAATGTTCCTACCTCCTGGAATCTGTTAAAATCTATTTTAAAAATTCGATTTAGCTATAATTTTGTTTGTAGTTTGAGAGCATTCCTGTCCACAAAGGGTCAAAAATACTTTCCATTCAATTAATATCAAAGATCCTCAGTTATCAATACTACTAAAGTATCTTCATTATAACAAAGCTAAAACAATGACATCAGTGCCAATAATAAGATGTTGATGACTACCAGCTTTCAGAAAAATACGTGATTTCCAAACACGTGGAGAAAACACACCAGGAGGCCAAACTGAATTCATCACACCACAAAAAAGTCCTCATCCGTTGAACAAAGCCATTAAAGGAAAAAAGAGCATTGCTACCATAGATTTTTACATTCCTCTGGCATATTAACCTTAATATAGACTCACTAATGCAAACAGAAAAGGTATATATCTAAGCAGAAATACCTCTTGGCACCTTAAAAGATGGCTAGATTAGTTTGGTAAGAAAAGAAGCCCTAATCCTCCAAATAATAGCAGAGGCCATGCATACTATGGAACCATCTCTGTGAGAAAGTGACTTCTTCTCCTCCTGTGAATGCCGTAAAATAGTTCACTTTAGGTGACCTGCAAATTCTTAACTCTTTTGTGACCCATGACTCTTAATTATTTATTAGGATGCTTGTGGAGCCTTTTTCTTTATCATTTTATCAATTATTTTATCCTTTGCTTAATTTGCTTTTCTAGTGTTTATGTAGTCACCATGGAAATAAACTGGGTAAGACTGCATATTCTTTAGAATTCCACATTGTAATTGTTGCTATAGTCAATTAATTTCCTTATACCAAGAACAGGTTTTCAGTGGCAATCTCGGAGTTACCTTGTTTTAATCTTAGAAGAAGTTCCGACCAAAACAGTTATTGAGTTCCATGGTACCTGGGAAAGTCATTTTGTATCTTGGGGGATCAGTTTTCATAAGTGTAAAATAAGGCAATCAAGCCAAGTAAAATACAATCTTGTAGCCCTAAAATTCTGTGCTTCTTTTAAATAGAAATGACCAAAAGATGGATCTTAAAGGTGTGCAGAATAATTTTAGCTTTCATATTTATGCTTCCAAAAATTAACTAACTTTGTCAGACTCTTGCTTTAGGCCAACTTGGATGTTCAACTATGTGCATTTTAAAAGACCAACAGGGAAAGGTATATATTAATCAAATATATTGATACACTGAAGGAGGTACAGCACATAATTATTCATAGTGTAATCAAATTGGCTTCTCAAACCTTCCAATTATATTCATATATTTCAAAGTAGGAAGAGCAGCAAAGTGATGAGAGAAGAAATACTAAAAGCAGCTTGTAGAACTCTAATTATGATCCATCCTCTTAGGAAACTCACTGCAGGTTTAACATTCCAGGATCTTTTAAAATTAGTGCTTGGCTGCTAGAAAATGATCATGCTTTCAAGACTCCAATGGGAAGAGAATCAGAGAATATCAGGGTTTCATCGGGCCCCTGACCTCTCTAGACTTATGGAAACTTAAGTTGCTCCATTCCCATAGAATCTAATATATAATACCTCTTGTATTGGAAACAAACAACTTTTACATTTCTACCTTTGAAAATAGAGTATATTTGTTGAGAGTTAGTAATAGGTGCTCATTTATTCAGCAATTATTTATGATGGGCCTATAGTGTGTCTGGCACTATTCTAGGAGCAACAGATATAGCAGTGGATAAAACAAAACTGTGCCATCATCAAACTCACATTCTAGAAGGAGTTGGACAGTAAGTGAAATGAATACTCAAATTATATAGTATATTAAAAGGCCATTAGTGTTAGAGGTGGAAGATTATACAACAGAGAAGAGATTATGGAATGAGATAAAGCACAGAAGGAGTAAGAGAATTGTGATTTTTATATTGGACTAGCAGGGTAGGGCTCACTGGGGAAGTGTTATTTGAATAATGACTTGAAGAAAGTGAAGGCGGTACCTGTAGATGTTTAAAGAAAGAGGATTCCAGACCATGAGAACAATGCACGCGAAGGCCCTGAAGTGGGAACAGGGTTGGTAAGTTGCAGGAATGTCCAGAAGGCCACTTTAACTGAAGAAGAGTGACCCAGAAAGAATAATAACATAATGTGAGGTCATAGAGGAACCAATGAATGACTCTGAAGTGTTCTGAGACACTGGAAAAATGACTTTGCCGTTAACTGAGATGGAAAGGACTGGGGAGAGAGTATCTTGAGTGTATGTACGAGATCAAGAATCCAATTTTAGGCATAAATAAGTAATGAAGTACAGAGTTTGTATTATCTTTAGCATTTCTTGCTATCCTAAGTTCTTATGAAAGTGAAGGAAAGTTTGTACCTCTTTTAATAATAATTGAATTTCTAGTCCTGCTCACATAATAGAAGCCCATCTAGACCAGTCTAATATATGTCAAGGAATATTTTATTTTTGCTTTAAGAAGATGTGAGGAAGAATTCCCTGGCAGTCCAGTGGTTAGGACTCTGTGCTTCCACTACAGGGGTCACAGGTTCGATCCCTGGTCCAGAGAACCAAGATCCTGCAAGCACATGGTATGGCCAAAATAAAAGAAAACAATAATTGTTTTTCAGGGGCTGAGGAGAGGGGGTCTATCAATACCTGAAAATAAAGTGGAGAATTCAGTTGAGACCAATATACAGAAACATTCAGTTCCACAAGTTATTTTCATTGAGATATTTAGATGTTAAACTGGATCTAATTCAGGGAATTGAGTAGCTGTCTCCATTTTCTATTAAGCATATACATTTATTTTTCTATGAAATGTGGAAAGTGAGCAGAAAATTAATCTGTACAATGAGTGAAATAAACCACAGTATAGCTAATGCAACCTGCTGTTCCTAGTTCACACTCTGAAGCTGGATGCAAACCTGTATTGACTAAAGAATGCTCAGATCAATTGCTAGTGACCAAGAGTGAAAAGTGAAAGTGTTAGCTGCTCAGCTGTGTCTGACTTTCTGCAACCCTGTGGACACTAGCCCACCAGGCACCTCTGTCCATGGAATTCTCCAAGGAAGAATACTGGAGTGTGTGGCCATTTCCTTCTACAGGGGCTCTTCCTGACCCAGGGATAGAACCCAGGTCTCCTGCATTGCAGGGAGAGTCTACCATCTGAGCTGCCAGGGAAGCCCAGTGACCAGGGGTTTATATCAAAAAATTTAACCAAGTTACCTTACTTTTAGTTTTAGTCTTTCATGGACGCAGCAGAAGCTATATTCTCTTTCCAGAGTATACTTAAAACAAACTCATTAACCCCAAAAATATGGGCTTCTATGCCACCCTAATCCTAACACTAAACTTTCCCAGTGGCTCAGCTGTAAAGAATCTGCCTGTGGGAGAACTGGGTTCAGTCCCTGGGTTGGGAAGATCGCTTGGAGGAGGGCATGGCAACCCACTTCAGTATTCATGTCTGGAGAATCCCATGGACAGAGGAGTCTGACGGGCCACAGTCCATACGGTCACAAAGAGTCGGGCATGGTTAAAGCAACTGAGCACACACATGCCACTTATTAGTATAGTAATTTGTATCGAGAATGATATAAACTTCAGAGTTTTATTGTGATGATTGCCTGAAAATATACATAAGGTGTCTGGCACATAATAAGCACTTAATAAGTCTTGTTTTTCATTACTACTATTATTACTGTTAAGAAGAGGGATGACTCAAAAAAACAAGTCTTGAAAAGTGAATAATAGTTGAACAAAATGAAAAAGGGTAAATTAGGGAAAGGGAGTAACATAAGCAAAGCCAATGTGTTAGAGGGAATTGCAAGCTGTCCAACACACTGGGATCACGGTGTGTATAAATGGGAGCCAGAAACTTGGGAGGGGACAAATCAGAGAAAGTCTTGGGCGTTGTTTTATGGAATTTGGACTCTATCTGATAAAAAATGAAGAAACTTGGAAATATGTATTTTAATGACATTATTAAATTTGCCTGTTAGGAGGTTGGCAGTGATGTGCAAGAAATACTGGAAGGGTGAAAAATTGGAAGAAGTTAATTCAAGAAAGAGATGATATGGGCTAGAGCTACGTCAGTGGACTAGGAAATGATAGAACATGACAGATGGAAGAAATACTAAGGAAGTAGAATATAGAGGACCAATATATAACTAACTGGTAAGATATCAGAATGGAGGTAAGCTACGAGAAATAGGATGATTCCAAGTTTTCTCAAGTTACCGAGAGGCAAATTAGTCACGTTAAGTTTAAGGTGACCATACGAAATTGCAGGTAGCTATAAAGCAGTAGCCAACTGGACACTTCAGACAGAATGGTGGAGATAGAAGCCAGAATAAAGTCTGAAGTTCAGGAGGGTAGATGCCGATTGGGAAACAGTAGCACACATTATGTAGCATTCCACACATGTCACTTAGATGTGGAATTTAGTCCTGTCCCCAGCTTTGGCCTGAAAACGTTCTCCTAAAGGATCTGTGGACACAACTGAAGCCAAGAGAGAAAATGAAATGCCCAAAAGAGTACACATAGAACAAAGACTGGATTCTAGACACTCACATTCAGTAGGACAGGGAGAGGAAGAACTCCTAAAGTACACTAAGGAAGCAGTGTTGTCATGGAAACCAGGAGAGCTGGGAGTTTCAAAGAGAGATGAACGGTACTAAAATGAGTCAGTTGGATTTAGCTCTTTCAAAACGATGTTTGACAAAGCAATACCAATACAGTGGTAGGATTCATAATTTGTGCTGGCGCTCAGTCATGTCCGACTCTTTGCAACCCCATGGACTGTAACCCTCCAGGCTCAGTAGCTCTAGGCAAGACTACAGGAGCAGGTTGCCATTTCCTCTTCCAAGGGATCTTCCTGACCCAAGGATCAAATCCTTAGTCTCCTGGGTCTCCTACATTGGCAGGCAGATTCTTTACCACTAGCGCCACCTGGGAAGCCCCTAGTAGTATATATGGGAAGTCTCTGATGGGATTAGAAATTTGATTGTGGTGACTTGAAAAAGGAAGAGTAGATAAGGAAGTTGAGAATTCAACTGTGTTATTCTTTCCAAAAGCTTGGACAGTGAAGAAGCAAGAGAGTATCTAGAGAAATATTCAAGGTCACAGAATAGATTTTTTTAAGTTCAAGTCCTTGAGTTTGCTCACAAACTTTGGAAGTTGAGCACCTGATGTAGAGGAGGGACAATGGCAAAAATATCTAAGACAAAGATGATAGTAGAACCTGGAAGCAATGGGAAAGTGTGTGTTTTTTTTTTTTTTAAATTTTATATGGAGTATAGTCAATTACCAATGTTGTGATAGTTCCAGGTGCACAACAAGGGGACTCAGCCATACATATACATGTATCCATTCTCCCCCACACTCTCCTCTAAACAGGAAGGTGTTTTTCTTTCTTTCTTTCTTTTTTTTTTTTTGAACTTTTTATTTTGTACTGGGGCACTCCAGTACCCTTGCCTGGAAAATCCCATGGACGAAGGAGCCTGGTGGGCTGCAGCCCATGGGGTCTCGAAGAGTTGGACACAACTGAGCGACTTCACTTTTACTTTTCACTTTCACGCACTGGAGAAGGAAATGGCAACCCACTCCAGTGTTCTTGCCTGGAGAACCCCAGGGACGGGGGAGCCTGGTGGGCTGCTGTCCATGGGGTCGCACAGAGTCAGACACAACTGACGTGATGTAGCAGCAGCAGCAGCATAGCCGATTAACAATGTTGTGATAGTTTCAGGTGAACAGCTAAGGGATTTAGCCATGCATATACATGTATCCATTCTCTCCCAAACTCCCCTCCCATCCAGGTTGCCACATTCAGCAGAGTTCCATGTGCTATACAATAGGTATTTGTTATACATTTTAAAGATAGCAGTGTCTACATGTCCATCCCAAACTCCATTAACGGCCCCTTCCCCCCAGCAACCATAAATTCTAAACAGGAAGTTTTTTTTAATTTATATTTTTATTGAAGAATAATTGCTTTACAGAATTTTGTTCTTTTCTGTCAAACCTCAACATGAATCAGACGTATAGGTATACATATACCCCCTCCCCTTTGAACCTCCCTCCCATCTCCCTCCCCTTCTCACTCCTCTAGGTTGATACAGAGCCCCTGTTTCCTGAGCCACACAGCAAATTCCCATTGGCTATCTATTTTACATATGGTGATGTCAGTTTCCATGTTACTCTTTCCATACATCTCACCCTCTCCTCCCCTCTCCTCATGTCCATAAGTCTATTCTCCACGTCTGTTTCTCCATTGCTGCCCTGTAAATAAATTCTTCAGTACCATTTTTCTAGATTCCCTATATATGTGTTAGAATATGATATTTATCTTCTCTTTCTGACTTACATCACTCTGTATAATAGGTTCTAGGTTCATCCATCTCCTTAGAACTGACTCAGATGTGTTCCTTTTTATGGCTGAGTAATATTCCATTGTGTATATGAAGTACAACTTCCTTATCCATTCATCTGCCAATGGATATCTAGGTTGCTTCCATGTTCTAGCTCTTATAAAATAGTGCTGCAGTGAATAACTGGATGCATGTGTCTTTTTCAGTTTTGGTTTCCTCAGGGTATATGCATAGGAGTGGGATTGCTGGGTCATGTGGGGTTTTATTCCTAGTTTTTTAAGGAATCTCCATACTGTCTTCCATTGTGGCTGTATCAATTTACATTGCCACCAACAGTGCAAGAGCATTCCCTTTTCTCCACACCCTCTCCAGCATTTATTGTTTGTAGACTTTTTGATGATGGCCATTCTGACCAGTGTGAGGTGCTATCTCATTGTAGTTTTGATTTGCATTTCTCTAATAATGAGCGATGTTGAGCATCTTTTCATGTATTTGGTAGCCATCTGTACATCGTTTTTGGGGGAATGTCAATTTAGGGCTTTCCCCACTTTTTGATTGGGTTGTTTGTTTTTCTGATATTGCGTTTTATGAGCTGCTTGTATATTCAGGAAATTAATCCTCTGTCAGTTGTTTCATTTGCTGTTATTTTCTCCCATTCTGGGAACTGTCTTTTCACCTTGCTTATAGTTTCCTTTGCTGTGCAAAGGCTTTAAGTTTAATCAGGTCCCACTTGTTTACTTTTGTTTTTATTTTCCTTACTCTAGGAGGTGGGGCAGAGGGGATCTTGCTTTGATTAATGTCATCGGGTGTTCTGCCTATGTTTTCCTCTAAGAGTTTTATAGTTTCTGGTCTTACATTTAGGTCTTTAATACATTTTGAGTTTATCTTTGTGTATGGTGTTAGGAAGTATTCTAATTTCATTCTTTTACATGAAGCTGTCCAGTTTTCCCAGCACCATTTATTGAAGAGACTGTCTTTGCCCCTTTGAATACTCTTGACTCCTTTGTCAAAAATAAGGTACCCATAAGAGTGGGTTTATTTCTGGGCTTTTTATCTTGTTCCATTGGTCTATATTTCTGTGTTTGTGCCAGTGCTATCTTGATGACTGTAGCTTTGTAGTATAATCTGAAGTCAGGAAGGTTGATTCCTTGAGCACCATTCTTCTTTCTCAAGACTCCTTTGGCTATTTGGAGTCTTTTGTGTTTCCATATGAATTGTGAAATTTTTTGTCCTAGTTCTATGAAAATGCCATTGGTAAGTGATAGGGATCGCATTGAATCTATAGATTGCGTTTGGTAGGATAGTCATTTTGACAATATTGATTCTTACTATCCAGGAACATGGAATATCTCTCTGTCTGTTTATGTCATCTTTGATTTCTTTCAGTAGTATCTTGTAATTTTCTGTGTACAGTTCTTTTGTCTCCTTAGGTAAGTTTATTCCAAAATATTTTATTCTTTTTGTTGATTTGGCGAATGGAATTGATTCCTTAATTTCTCTTTCTGATTTTTCATTGTTAGTATATAGAAATGCAAGTGATTTCTGTATATTGATTTTGTATCCTGCAACTTTGCTAAATTTATTGATTAGCTCTAGTAATTTTCTGATACTATCTCTAGGGTTTTCTATATACAGTATCATGTCATCTGCAGACAGTGAGAACTTTACTTCTTCTTTTCCAATCTGGATTCCTTTTATTTGTTTTTCTTCTCTGATTGCTGTAGCCAGGACTTTCAGAACTACTTTGAATAATAGTGGTGAATGTGGAAACCCTTGTCTTGTTCCTGATCTTAAGGGGAATGCTTTCAGTGTTTCACCATTGAGAATAATGTTTGCTGTAGGCTTATCATATATGGCCTTTACTACATCGAGGGAGGTTCCTTCTATGCCCATTTTTTGGAGAGTTTTAATCATAAATGGGTGCTGAATTTTGTCAAAGGCTTTTTCTGCATCTATTGAGATTATCATATGGTTTTTATCTTTCAATTTGTAAATATGGTGTATCACATTGATTGATTTGCATATATTGAAGAATCCTTGCATTCCTGGAATAAACCCAACTTGATCACAGTATATGAGCTTTTTGATGTGTTGCTGAATTCTGTTTGCTAAAATTTTTTTGAGGATTTTTGCATCTATATTCATCAGTGATATTGGCCTGTAGTTTTCTTTTTTTGTGTTGTCTTTGTCTGAGTTTGGTATCAGGGTAAGGGTGGCCTCATAGAATGAGTTTGGAAGTGTTCTTTCCTCTGCAATTTTTTGAAAACGTTTTAGAAGGATAGGCATTAGCTCATCTCTGAATGCTTGATAGAATTCTTCTGTGAAGCCATCTGGTCCTGGGCTTTTGAGAGATTTTTTTTTATCATAGCTTCAATTTCAGTGCTTGTAATTGGGTTGTTCAAAATTTCTGTTTCTTCCTGGTTCAGTCTTGGAAGATTGAACTTTTCTAAGAATCTGTCCATTTCTTCCAGGTTATCCACTTTATTGGCATATAGTTGTTCATAGTAGTCTCTTATACTCCTTTGTATTTCTGGATTGTCTGTTGTAACGTCTCATTTTTCATTTCTAATTTTGTTGATTTGATTCTTCTCTCTTTTTTTCTTGATGAGTCTGGCTAAAAGTTTGTCAATTTTGTTTGTCTTCTCAAAGAACCAGCTTTTAGTTTTATTCATTTTTACTATTGTTTCTTTCATTTCTTTTTCATTTATTTCTGCTCAGATCTTTATGATTTCTTTCCTTCTTCTAATTTTGGGTTTTTGTTCTTCTTTTCCCAGTTGTTTTAGGTGTAAAGTTAGGTTGTCTATTTGATGATTTTCTTGTTTCTTGAGGTAGGATTGTACTGCTATAAACTTCCCTCTTAGAACTGCTTTTGCTGCATCCCATAGGTTCTGAGTTGTTGTATTTTCATTGTCACTTGTTCCTAGAAATGTTTTGATTTCCCATTTGATTTCTTCAATAACCTGTTGGTTATTTAGAGACATACTATTTAATCTCCATGTGTTTGTGTTTTTTACAGGTTTTTTTTTCCTTGTAATTGATATCTAGTTTAATAGCATTGTGGCTGGAGATACAAATTCAATTTTCTTAAATTTACTGAGATTTAATTTGTGACCCAAGATGTGGTCTAGCCTAGAGAATGTTCCATGTGCACTTGAGAAGAAGGTGTATTCTTCTGCATTTGGATGGAATGTCCTGAAGATATCAATGAGATCCATCTCATCTAATGTATCATTTAAGACTTGTGTTTCCTTATTAATTTTCTGTTCTGATGATCTGTCCATTGATGTGAGTGGGGTGTTAAAGTCTCCCACTATTATTGTGTTACTGTCAATTTCACCTTTAATGTCTGTTAATGTTTGTCTTATGTTTTGAGGTGCTCCTGTATTGGGTACACAGATATTTGCAATTGTTATGTCTTCCTCTTGAATTGATCCCTTGATCATTATGTAGTGTCCTTCCTTATCTCTTGTAATCTTCTTTATTTTAAGGTTTACTTTGTCTAATATGAGGATTGCTACTCCAGCTTTCTTTTGCTTCCCCCTTGCATGGAATATATTTTTCCATCCTCTCACTTTCAGTCTATATGTGTCTTTAGGTCTGAAGTGGATTTCTTGTAGACAGCATATATATGGGTCTTCTTTTTTTATCCATTCAAGCCAATCTGTGTCTTTTGGTTGGAGCATTTAATCTGTTTACATTTAAAGTGACTATTGATACATATGTTCCTATTGCCATTTTCTTAATTGTTTGGGGTTCATTTTGTAGATCTTTTTCTTCTCTTGTATTTCTTGACTATGTAAGTCCCTTTAACATTTGTTGTAAAGCTTGTTTGGTGGTACTGAATTCTCTTAATTTTGCTTGTCCGAAAAGCTTTTTACTTCTCCATCAATTTTAAATGAGATCCTTGCTGGGTACAGTAATCTTTGTTGTAGATTTTTCCCTTTCAGTACTTTGAATATATCCTGCCATTCCCTTCTGACCTGCAGAGTTTCTGCTGAAAGATCACCTGTTAAAAGTATAGGGTTTCCCTTGTATGTTATTTGTTGTTTTTTCCTTGCTGCCTTTAATATTCTTTCTTTGTGTTTAGTCTTTGTTAGTTTGATTAGTATGTGTCTTGGCATATTTCTCCTTGGGTTTATCATGTATGGGACTCTTTGTGTCTCTTGGACTTGATTGACTATTTCCTTTTCCATGTTGGGGAAATTTTCAACTGTAATCTCTTCAAAAATTTTCCCATACCGTTTCTTTTTCTCTTCTTCTTCTGGGGGCCCTATGATTTGAATGTTGGAGCATTTGATATTGTCCCAGAGGTCTCTGAGACCATCCTCAGTTCTTTGCATTCTTTTTACTTTATACTGCTCTTCAGAAGTTATTTCCACTATTTTATCATCCAGCTCACTGATTTGTTCTTCTGCTTCAGATATTCTGCTATTGATTCCTTCTAGAGTATTTTTAATTTCAGTAATTGTGTTGTCTGTGTATGTTTATTCTGTAATTCTTCTAGGTCTTTGTTAATTTATTCTTGCATTTTCTCCCTTTGTTTTCAAGGTTTTTGATCATCTTTAGTATCATTATCCTGAATTCTTTTTCAGGTAGTTTGCCTAGTTCCTCTTCATTTATTTGGACTTCTGTGTTTCTAGTTTGTTCCTTCATTTGCATAGTATTTCTCTGCCTTTTCATTTTTTTAACTTATTGTGTTTGAGATCTCCTTTTCCAGGCTTCAAGGTTGAATTCTTTCTTCCTTCTGGTTTCCCTCCTAAGGTTAGTCCAGTGGTTTGTGTAAGCTTTGTATAGGGTGAGATTTGTGCTGAGCTGGTTTTGCTTTTGTTTATTTTTCCTCTGATTTGCAAGGCTGAGTGAGGGGGTAATCCTGTCTGCTTATGATTGGGTTTGTATTTTTGTTTTGTTTGTTGTTTAGATGAGGCATCCTGCACAGGGTGCTACCGGTGATTGGGTGTGGCCAGTCTTGTATTCCAGTGGTTTCCTTTGTGTGAGTTCTCACTATGTGATACTCCCTAGGGTTAGTTCCAAGCCTATGCCCCAACCAGCAACGCTGAAGAAGCTGAAGTTGAACGGTTTTATGAAGACCTACAAGACCTTTTAGAACTAACACCCAAAAAAGATGTCCTTTTCATTATAGGGGACTGGAATGCAAAAGTAAGAAGTCAAGAAACACCTGGAGTAACAGGCAAATTTGGCCTTGGAGTACAGAATGAAGCAGGGCCAAAGCTAATAGAGTTTTGCCAAGAGAACGCACTGGTCATAGCAAACACCCTCTTCCAACAACACAAGAGAAGACTCTACACATGGACATCACCAGATGGTCGACACCGAAATCAGATTGATTATATTCTTTGCAGCCAAAGATGGAGAAGCTCTATACAGTCAGCAAAAACAAGACCAGGAGCTGACTGTGGCTCAGATCATGAACTCCTTATTGCCAAATTCAGACTTAAATTGAAGAGAGTAGGGAAAACCACTGGACCATTCAGGTATGACATAAATCAAATCCCTTATGACTATACTGTGAAAGTGAGAAATAGATTTAAGGGACTAGATCTGATAGACAGAGAGCCTGATGAACTATGGACGGAGGTTCATGACATTGTACAGGAGACAGGGATCAAGACCATCCCCATGGAAAAGAAATGCAATAAGACAAAATGGTTGTCTGAGGAGGCCTTACAAATAGCTGTGAAAAGAAGAAGGGCAAAAGGCAAAGGAGAAAAGGAAAGATATTTCCATTTGAATGCAGAGTTCCAAAGAATAGCAAAGAGAGATAAGAAAGCCTTCCTCAGCAATCAATGCAAAGAAATAGAGGAAAACAAAAGAATGGGAAAGACTAGAGATCTCTTCAAGAAAATTAGAGATATCAAGGGAAATTTTCAGGCAAAGATGGGTTCGATAAAGAACAGAAATGGTATGGATCTAACAGAAGCAGAAGATATTAAGAAGAGGTAGCAAGAATACACAGAAGAACTGTACAAAAAAGATCTTCACGACCCAGATAATCACAATGGTGTGATCACTCACCTAGAGCCAGATATCCTGGAATGTGAAGTCAAGTGGGCCTTAGAAAGCATCACTATGAACAAAGCTAGTGGATGTGATGGAATTCCAATTGAGCTATTTCAAATCCTGAAAGATGATGCTATGAAAGTGCTGCACTCAATATGACAGCAAATTTGGAAAACTCAGCAATGGCCACAGGACTGGAAAAGGTCAGTTTTCATTCCAATCCCTAAGAAAGGCAATCTGAAAGAATGCTCAAACTACTCCACAATTGCACTCATCTCACACGCTAGTAAAGTAATGCTCAAAATTCTCCAAACCAGGCTTCAGCAATACGTGAACCGCGAACTTCCAGATGTTGAAGCTGGTTTTAGAAAAGCAGAGGAACCAGAGATCAAATTGCCTATATCCGCTGGATCATAGAAAAAGCAAGAGAGTTCCAGAAAAACATCTATTTCTGCTTTATTGACTATGCCAAAGCCTTTGACTGTGTGGATATCAATAAACTGTGGAAAATTCTGAAAGAGATGGGAATACCAGACCACAGACCTGCCTCTTGAGAAACCTGTATGCAGGTCAAGAAGCAACAGTTAGAACTGGGCATGGAACGACAGACTGGTTCCAAATAGGAAAAGGAGTACGTCAAGGCTGTATATTGTCACCCTGCTTATTTAACTTATATGCAGAGTACATCATGAGAAATGCTAGGCTGGAAGAAGCACAAGCTGGAATCAAGATTGCCGGAAGAAATATCAATAACCTCAGATATGCAGATGACACCACCCTTATGGGTGAAAGTGAAGAGGAACTAAAAAGCCTCTTGATGAAAGTGAAAGAGGAGAGTGAAAAAGTTGGCTTAAAGCTCAACATTCAGAAAACTAAGATCATGGCATCTGGTCCCATCACCTCATGGGAAATAGATGGGGAGACACTGGAAACAGCAAGAGACTTTATTTTTTTGGGCTCCAAAATCACTGCAAATGGTGACTGCAGCCATGAAATTAAAAGACGCTTACTCCTTGGAAGGAAAGTTATGACCAACCTAGATAGCATATTAAAAAGCAGAGACATTACTTTGCCAACAAAGGTCCATCTGGTCAAGGCTATGGTTTTTCCAGTGGTCATGTATGGATGTGAGAGTTGGACTGTGAAGAAAGCTGAGCACCGAAGAATTGATGCTTTTGAACTGTGGTGTTGGAGAAGACTCTTGAGAGTCCCTTGGACTGCAAGGAGATCCAACTAGTCCATCCTAAAAGAGATCAATCCTGGGTGTTCATTGGAAGGACTGATGCTGAAGCTGAAACTCCAGTACTTTGGCCACCTCATGCGAAGAGTTGACTCATTGGAAAAGACCCTGAGGCTGGGAGGGATTGGGGGCAGGACGAGAAGGGGACAACAGAGGATGAGATGGCTGGATGGCATCACCGACTCGATGGGCATTAGTTTGAATAAACTTCGGGAGCTGGTGATGGACAGAGAGGCCTGGCGTGCTGCGATTCATGGGGTCGCAAAGAGTCGGACACGACTGAGCGACTGAACTGAACTGAAGGGTTAGTTCTCTGGTAGTCTAGGGTCTTGGAGTCAGTGCTCCCACTCCAAAGGCTCAGGGCTTGTTTCATGCTCTCCTTTTCAGCACTGAGGGAACCTGGAAATAATTTCTGTCCCTTTGGTTTTGTAGTCCATGAATTGGGCCAAAGTGTCAGTTCTTAAGTTGAATTTCCATTTCTATGGTGATTTTCTCTTTCGGCACTGCTGTGTAATTGTAAGTTTGCTACAGTGGAAGCACTGCAGCAAACATGATAATGATAAAGCAAAAACTAGGCTACTCAACCATATTCTAGTAATTTTTTAGTTACATTTTTCATATCATAGTATAAGTAGTTGGGGACTCCTGTGGAATTAAGTTAGAGCTGGCATTGGGGAGCACTTCTCAGATATAAGAGTTGATAGCCTTGGAGGATCCCAGTGAATGGCTTGTATATGCGTGCCTATTAGGGGCAGCTCTTAGTTTTCATTACTTTGTCGAAAATCTCGTTATTCTCCTTAAACCTGCCTCTTTGACAGCAAAGTATCACTCATGTGTCCATCCATGCCTCCTCATTCCCCAAGCCTCTGTCCCGTGCATTCTAACCTCCACAGCCTGAGTCCCCACTGCAAGCTCTACTCCTAAACGGGAAGTTTTTGATCAAAATCCAGGAAGTGGGATGAACCTTAAAATAGAAAAGGATTAACTGGAAGAAAAGAACAAGAACTTGAGACAGTTCATACCCAATGACCCCAATTTTCAGGTTCCCTAATATTTGAAATTAACTTCTACAGAACTTGTGACTTCCCCCAACTAGAAAGCAAATGATAAAGCAAAAACTAGGCTACTCAACCATATTCTAGTCATTTTTTAGTTACATTTTTCATATCATAGCATAATATATTTATTCAGAACAATATCCTTCAAGATTTAAAAACCCTGCTGGTTTCTCTCTGGAAATGGATGTCATACATGATTAAAAAATCTGAACCAAGAGAATATTTTCTTTCAAATTTTACCAAGAGAATTCTGTTAAACATTTTTGCTTCTCTACTCAATTTCTACTTTTATGTTAGAAATAAAATTATGATTTACTCAAAGTATTCAGTAACTCACTGTATAGTAGCAGTTCTCAATTATGCTCCTGCAATAATCATCCCATTCTAATTAACGGTAGATGGGGAGAAAGCATACAAATTGAATTTTCTCAATTTTAAGTTATTCCATAAATTTTTCTTAAACTTTTGGCCCTTGTAACTGATTATTTTGCAAAAAGAAGTGCTAATAGGTTACAAAATAAGTGAACAAATAGTAAAGGAATATTAATAAAACTTGAAGTTAGCCAGTCATACCTCATTCAGTAGTTTGTCTATAATTGGACACATGTTCATGACTATAATTTTTATACTACATACCAAAAATACAGTCCATTTCTACTACCATTGCTTCAACAGTGTTGCCTTTACTCAAATACTTGGAACCTAACTTAGAACTACTTTTGGGATCTGGAGAGATGTTCTTTTGAATATCTTAAACAATGGGAAAGCCAACAGTCACAATCTGAAAGAATCTTAAAAACTTATTTTATAGCCAAGTAGGTAGGTGGGTGATCAGGCTGATTTATCCAGATGTGCCTTGCTTTAAGAAATATGAGGCTTCCCTGGGGGCTCAGTGGTAAAGAATCTGCCTCTCATTGCAGGAGACACAGGTTTGATTCCTGGGGCGGGAAGATACCATGTGTCATGGGGCAACTAAATCCATGCACCACAACTATTGAGACTGTGCTCTAGAGCCTGGGAGCTGAAACTACTGAGCTCACTCACCCTAGAGCCAGTGCTCAGCAACAAGAAAAGCCACTGCAATGAGAAACCCACTCACCAGAGCTAGAGAAAAGCCCTCTCAGCAATGAAGACCTAGCACAGCCAAAAATAAATACATACATAAATAAATACATAAATAAATACATACATACATAAATACATACATACATAAATAAATACATACATAAATAAATACATACATAAATAAAACATTTTAAAAAGAAATAGGACATCATATGTGGAAATCCATATATACAATCTATAGGTGCACAGAGCAGATGACAGTGAGATGTTTTTGTAGGTACTGATAAGACTAATCTCTGAAAGTTAGTTTGTACAATAAACAAGTAGCGGATCACAGAAGGGATATAGACCAGCACAAGCCTTAACTGTAACTTGACTAAAATACCAGATCTGAAAATAGGTTAGCAAGTTACAAAGCACAGAAAAAGCAGAATTAGAATTAGAAATTGGCATAGCATATTTTTATGTGGTGGAGGTGAATGGGAAAAGAGAAATGAGTCAGGCTATCAGAGTCCTAACATCATTCAAGGAAACAAATTAGATAGCTAACTCCTCTTATCCTGATTCTGCTGTGACCAGCAATCTTTGGATATTGTTCCAAATGATATTATGATCAAGCTGATTGTTGTTGTTCAGTCGCTCAGTTGTGTTCAACTCTTTACGACCCTGTGGACTGGAGCATACCAGGCTTCCCTGTCCTTCGCCATCACTGCTCAAAAACTCATGTCCACTGAGTTGGTGATGTCACCCAACCATCTCAATCTCTGTCATCCCCTTCTCCTCCTGCCTTCTATCTTTCCCATCATAAGGGTCTTTTCCAATGAGTTGGCTCTTCCCATCAGGTGGCCAAGGTATTGGAGCTTCAGCTTCAGCTGATAGGATCAAGCTGACAGTATGGTTCATTCCAACTAACAGTTATATTTCCTCACTACAAATTGATAACTCAGCATTTCAGTTTTAATACTGAGTCTTATTTGAGTCAGGGTGAGTCAGCTTGGAAACAGGGATAATGTTACCTGGTAAGGGTCGGGACCAAACCCCAAATGCCACAACTCTACTGTGAGAGGCTCAGACAGCCCTCCTTGGCAGCACCCCAACCTGGAACCCTGACTTCCTTCTGAACAACTTCAGGAAACAGATAAATTAGCATGTGCTTATTCACTTCATAAAAGGATCAGTTGCTTTATGAAAATATTTTAAAGCCCAAGGAACTTAAAGTGGATGTTATTCAGTCACTAACTGAGAAATGAGTTTTGAGTTCACTCAGAAGTTCTTTAACCTTCACATAACTAGTCTTGATGGTGCAGTGGGATTGAAATGTGAATGTATTCAACAATCGCACATTTGAGAAGTTCCGCCATTAAAGAAAGGAAGGAAACAAGATGGAAGACAGAAATGGTTATGGTGCAAGTGGAAAGAGTTTGGGTTCTTTTTTTGTTGGGTCTCCCCCTCATGAAAAGGACATTATATTAGGAAAAAAGAAAGAAGGAGCTGATAGAAACAGAGATAACCATTCAGTAGATGAAGGGGACTGAGTGGAATCCAGGCTCCCTAAGAAGATTGGGTTTGTGGGGCAAAGGATGCAGGCATTATCTCTTCTCTGAGAATAACTCCTTCAAAATTCCTCTGAAATATTAATATAATATTTAAGCACTTCTTCTAAATGCATGGCTTTATTACTAGAGAATGACTTTAGACTCTGTTTTCTCAGATCAGGTATCTCTCAGCTTTTTATTTACCGAATATGATTTAAAAGAGGAAGAAAGGTGCGATTTAAAAGAGGAAGAAATGTGTGATTCCTGTCCTAGAGGAACTTACCCCCTAACAGGAGAAATGGACTTGTAAACAAATCATTTCAGGTTTCATAAAGGTGGAGCATACTATGGGACCAATGAGTTTTACTTTTTAAATATATAAAGAATGCTTTAAAACTATTTAATCCACTTGATTAGAGGCTTTTGTCTTCACTAGCTTCCAGTCCTAACCTGCAGGTCTCAGTGTAGTTAATAGTTAAGCTTTTACAGATAAGCCCAATCAGTTAAAACAGCAAGCAAGTCATTTGCTTCAACAGGATAAACAGCACTACACACTCTAGTGAAAGTCACTCAGTCGTGTCTGACTCTTTGCCACCCCATGGACTGTAGCCTACCTACCAGGCTCTTCTGTCCATGGAATTCTCCAGAGAATAATGGAGATTGAACTCAGGGATTCAGGGATTGAACCCTGGTCTCCCACACCGCAAGTAGATTATTTACCCTCTGAGCCACCATGGAAGCCCACATACACTTAAGGGATTCAGAATTACGTTATTGGGCTTCCCCTATAGCTCAGTTGGTAAAGAATCTGCCTGCAATGCAGGAGACCTGGGTTCGATCCCTGGGTCAGGAAGATCCCCTGGAGAAGAAAATGACAACCCGCTCCAATATTCTTGCCTGGAGAATCCCACGGACATGGGAGCCTAGCAGGCTACAGTCCATGGGGTCACAAGAGTCCAACACGACTTAGCGACTAAACCACCACCACAATCCCTGCCTTCAAGAAATCTGCAGTTCATTTGGAGAGATAAAGCTAATACAGCATTTTATTTTTTGTTGTTTATATTTAAATATAATTTCCTTATTAAAGGGGGAAATAATTTGGCTGTACAGCCCCCTGTGACGATTCTACCATATTCCCCAGACAGGAAAGATTTTAGGTCAGTGGAGGGAAAGTCGGAAGAAAGAGAAAGGAAACCAAGTTGTTGTATTAATTAGAAAAAACAAAATAAAACAAAAATCCTTTACACTTTGGATCCATGCTCCAATCGCCCTTCGATTAATTGCAGTGTGATTACCATATGTCTAGGTGTAGATTTGGTGGGGGGACGGGGATGCTATTTCTTCTGCATGGTGTCCTCTGAGATTGCTGTGGTTAGTCTGTGGTTGGTGTCTGTCATTACTTTTGGAAATGCTCAGCCATTATTCAAGTATTTCTTTAGTCTCTCTCCTTCATCCTTTTTCTGGTACTCACATCACAATTATGTTACACCTTTTCTCATTGGCCCACAGTTCTTGGATACTCCTAATTTTTTCATTCTTTTTTTCTCTTTTTCAGTTTTGCAAGTTTCTAGTGACATATTTTCAAGCTTACTGAAATCTTTCTTTGTCTTTTCTGCTGATGAGCCCACTAAGGGCAGTTTTCATTTTGATTGCAGTGTTTTTAATTTTTTTTTTTTTTATTTCTAGCAATTCTTTTTTATCCTTTCTTAGCAGTTCCATTTTCCGGCTTACATTAACTATTGGAGCTTATATTGTAGTCCACTTTTTTCCATTATAGCCCTTAGTGTATTAATCACAGTTATTTCAAATTCCCAGGCTAATAATACCAAAAATATCTTCGTCATATCCAGATGCCATATCTTTGTCTGGTTCTGATCCTTGTTTTATTTCTTCAGATTGAATTTTTAGCCTTTTAGTGCTTCTTGGAATTTCTGCTGAAAGCCGGACATGATGTATTGAGTAAAAGTAAGTGAGGGCATTCAAGTGTATGAAGTTTTCTGTTTAGCTAGGAGTTAGGTTGTGTTCACTGGTGCTGCAACCATAGTGTCAGAGGCTAAAATTCCTCTAGGGTCTTTATTTTTGGATCCCCAAGAGATGCCTTCTTTAGCAGGGTCTGAGGCTTGCAGTTCTTTGAGTTGTAATTGCCTGACTGCATGTTTGTGCACACTCAGTCATGCCTGACTCCTTCTGTCCATGGGATTCTCTGGGCAAGACTCCTGGAGTGGATTGCCATTTCCTCCTCCAGGAGATCTTCATGATTCAGAAATTGAACCCATGTCTCCTGCGTTGGCAAGCGGCTTCTTTACCACTTGAGCCACCTAGGAAGTCCTATAGCCTATGATTACATTTCAGGTTTTCAGTGAGCCTGTGTCCCTAGGCTGTGACCTTCCAGAGAACTCATCTTCACCCACCCCCAACTTTGTTGCTGTTCAGTCGCTCAGTCGTGTGCAACTCTTTGCAACCCCATGGATTGCAGCACGCGAGGCTTCCCTGTCCTTCACCATCTCCTAGAGTTTGTTTAAGCTTCTGTCCTTTGAGTCAGCGATGCCACCCAGCCATCGTATTCTTTGTGGTTCCCTTCTCCTCTTGCCTTCAGTCTTTCCCAGCATCAGGGTCTTTTTCAGTGAGTCAGCTCTTCGCATCAGGTGGCCAAAGTATTGGAGCTTCAACGTTAGCATCAGTCCTTGCAATGAATATTCAGGGTTGATTTCCTTTAGGATGGACTGGTTTGATCCCCTTGCAGTCCAAGGGACTCTCAAGAGTCTTCTCCAGCACCCTACTAAGTAGCTTAGAAGGGCTAGAGGGATCTGGAATTGGGTATTTCCCTTCCTCCAGACACACAGCTAGAGGAGGCTGGGATTAGATATTCCCTTTCCCTCAGGGTTTCCCTGGTGACTCAGCTGGTAAAGAATCCACCCACAGTGCGGGAGACTGGGGTTCGATCCCCGGGTTGGTAAGACCCCCTGGAAAGGGGAAGGCTTCCTACTCTAGTATTCTTGCCTGGAGAATTCCATGGACTACAGCCCATGGGTTCGCAGAGTCGGACATGACTGAGTGACTTTCACTTTCAGTTTCCCTCAGGTCAATTAGGCTTTGGTAAACCATTTTATCTTGAGGGTAAGCTAAACCATCTGTCTCTCCAGTGTTTGGGGCAGTGGTTTGCCCTGAAACCTCAGTTATCTGATGGATCCATGAAGAATTGCTGATTTTCAATTATGTTCAGGTTTTTTCTATTGTTATGAGGATGGGAGTGACAACTTCCAAGCTCTTTATGTGTCAGACTGGAGACTGGAAGCCTACTCCAATTTCATATATAGAAATAACCTATGAATTGATGTTGCTTAGTCACTAAGTCATGTCCGACTCTTTTGCAACCCCCAAAGACTATAACCAGCCAGGCCCATCTGTCCATGGATTTCCCAGGCAAGAATACTGGAGTGGGTTGCCATTTTCTTCTCCAGAGGATCTTCCCCACCCAGGGATGGAACCCATCTCTCCTGCATTGGCAGGTGGATTCTTTACCACAGAATCACCTGGGAAGTCCAACCTATGGACATTAGACCCCTAATTTCTACCAGTTGAAGCCACTCTAGTATCCAGTGGTAGAAAGACACACTATTTTATGCTCGGATATCATTTTTAACCTGGATGCTGGGTCACCCAATCCACTTGAGCTCTATTTACTCAACTATTACCCTCAAATGAGGATAATACTCACTCTTCCTAAATCATAGACTTGCTGGAGAATAAAGGAAGACTATATGAGAAAACCTCTGGACAAGAAAGAAATGTCACAAAACTCAATGAAAAAGGAGACAGTTATGCTATAGCCTGTAAAGTAAACATTTAAAAAGTCATGCACTATTTAACCCAAGAAATTTTTAACCACTATATTAATTATAAAAAGATTATTTGCTTTATGAAACTACTTCTTAATTCGATTAATTGCTTTAAAATTAAGATAGAGTTTAAAGCTGAGTAGATATGATCAATTGATGGGTAATTACAAAGCTTTAGTACAGGAAACTCCCATATTCTAATTTATTCCATAATTACATATTTGATAATATAAACTTTAATAATATATGTAATTATTATGTTATTGAATATCTTTGTTTAAATATTATATAAAACAAAATAGAGTCCATATTAATAAATAAAATTTAATAAATAAAATTAAAAATAAAGTAAAGAAATTAAAAAACTGAGATTACCAATTACATATTTGTCTAGGATTTTTCTTAATGTTTTTAAAAATTTCTTTTTTGTTTTGTTTTATTTTATTTTGATTAGGATTTTAAAATAAATCTTATTGAAGCATAATTTGTGTATCATAAAATACACTTATTTTTATCGTATAATTCAATGGTTTTAAGTAAGTTTACCATGTTGTGCAACTACCACCATAATTCAGTTTTAGAACATTTCATCACCCCAATAAAATCCTTTATGTGCATTTATAGTTAATCTCTAACTTTAACCCAACTCTGATCCCTATCTGCACCGTGTATAAAACCGATGCTCTCCCCAAAACGCCTTCCCGGTCCTGGAAGTTGACAGTCTCGCGCTCACATCTAGTTCTGACTTCCTGATTCCACCAAACTTGACTCCTCTTTGTCCCGTATATTATTTTATCTCAGTTTCTACGTCTCTTTACCTTTGGAAGTCAGCCACTTTTTTGGACTTCTGTTATCTAAAAACACCATTCTTACAAGGCGTCTTTGTGTAGAGTGAGCTTTACTGAAGGTAAGGAGACATCAGGAATTGCAGTGTTACAACACAGATAACTTAAAATTGAATACAATACATCCCTGTTTTGAAAATGCCTGCAGCTGTACTGTCTGCAATTTACTTGGAAATTATTATTTTTTTTTTTAGAAAGATGAACTGCTGGAGAGATAGAAGGATGATAGAAGCACAGATGTATGATAAAACACATGTAATAAAATATTAATATAGAACATAGGTGGAAAATTAAATGGGTGTTTGCTATAAATATCTTTCAACTTTGCTATTTAAAAAAAAATTTTTTTTCATAATCAAATTTTGGGCAAAACAAAATCCCTTAAGTCTCTCTGCCAAGGCATTCAGCTATTCATCCTACTCTCTCTCTCTTTGATTCTGGACTATCTCTTCAGTAGAGAAACCCTGCCAAAATTTCTGTTTATTTCTAATGGAGAGCAGTTTAGCCTTCTTTGTTGAATTATCTCTTACTGTTCATACTCTTACTGTCTTTTCACCCAAACTGCTTAGGATCTTCTCCTCAACAGTGACCTCCTTAAGAATTCTTTAAGAGTAAGAACCATCTTATATATACTTACATTCTCTCTCCGTGTGTGTATATATATATATACGTGGGCTCCTATGATGGTTTAGATGGTAAAGCAGCTGCCTACAATGCAGGAGACCCAGGTTTGATCTGTGAGTCATGAAGATCCCCTGGAGAAAGGAACAGTCCTCACTCCACTATTCTTGCCTGGAGAATTCCACGGACAGAGGAGCCTGGCAGGCTACAGTCCACGGAGTCGCAAAGAGCAGGATATGGCAGAACAACTGAACAAAGGAAAAAACAACAATATGTGTGTATATAAAGCACTGTGTAATTTTTTTTGATGTGGACCATTTTTAAAGTCTTTATTGAATTTGTTACAATATTGCTTCTGTTTTATGTTTGGTGTTTTGGCTAGGAGGCATGCAGGATCTTAATCTTAGCTCCCCAACCAGGGATCAAACTACAGCCCCTGCATTGGAAGGCAAAGTCTAACCACTGGACCTCCAGGGAATTCCCTATGTTTATATATTCTTGAACACATTTAACAATCCCTTATCCAAAAGAGATTCTGAAAACATTAAATAAGGACACACATTAAATTAGCCTAAAAATGTTGGTTTAAGCCCTGATTCTCTCACTAACTGTGTGGCCTAGACTCTGTATAACTTCTCTGAGTCCATTTCCAATTTTTCTAATCTGAAAAAGAGGTTTTTTTTTTGTTTTTTTTTTTTTGATACCTACCTCACAGAATTACCCTAAGAATTAAATTGGATAATGTGGGCTTTTAAAAACTAGAACAAAAAAAAACAAACAAACAAAAAAAAAACTAGAACGAGTAATTGAACAACTGGATAATGAAAAGAGGGCAGAACCTGTTTATGTGACTGACTTTTGGGGGTCCCTGCCTTTCTGGCTAATGAATGACAGGAATTCAAAAACCAATATATGTTCCTCCTGTGGCAGGTCAACCTCTTCCGGGGCTTTCCTTCTCCCTTTCCCATTTTCAAGACTAGTGACAGCTGTCTTCAATGAGCTACTGTCCGCACGGTTCTAGCACCGTTCCTGTCCACAGTGCCCACTTGGCACAAACAAATGTCATGCATCCTTATCAGTCCAAACAGTGCTAGTGTGGATACCCAACTTCCCTTTTTCTTCAGCTTTAGGCCCTAGTGCCTTGGTTTCTAGTAGTTACTTCTGGAGCATCAAAAAATATCCAATTCAACATTTTGAAACACTATGAGAAATAAGGTATTGGTTAAAGTGAAAACAATTTAAGCATCCCTTATCTTCTTTCAACTTGGCTACTTCCTTAGCCGATCTGTATACAAATGGGAATTTTAAAATAATTGTTCCCTCAGCAACCAGCAAATTTTGCAGATTGCCTTTACTGATCTTGGAGTTGCCAGAATCATGTATCACAAGCTGAATTATGAAAGACCAGTCAATACCAGAATGTCTTCCAGAGACAGTCATTTGAAACCAACATTTAAAAGGAAGAATGCAGAAGAGGTTAAAGGGTCCTGAAATGACTTCACCTAAGTTAGTTAATACATACTGACATTTTATATATTTCTCAGCGAATATTTTAGGAATTATAAACCTTCTTAAAAATATTAAAAGACAGTAATCGGTTATATACAGCATGTTTTAAAAATCTGGCATATAAAAATCAATACTTAAATATAGATTTAGGAGTCTTTTTTGCTAAGTCACTTCAGTCATGTCCGACTCTTTGTAACCTTATGGACTGTAGCCTGCCAGGCTCCTCTGTCTGTGGGATTCTCCAGGCAAGAATACTGGAGTGGGTTGCCATGCCCTCCTCCAGGGGATCTTCCTGACCCAGAGATCAAACCTGTGTCTCTTCTGTCTCTAGCATTGGCAGGCAGGTTCTTTATCACTAGCACCACTGAGAAAGCCCCCCAAGAGTCTTTTTTGGAAAGGCACAAATGTAGATTTTTTTTTTTTAAAGGACCTTTACCACAATGTCTGTAAAACATTATGGTGGACCTATGAGATTTTGAAAAGTGGCCCATGAACTGACAGGACATTTTTCTTCTTAGGATTATAAAATAAAAGGATATAATCATAAATTTATAGTATGGATCTAAGTTCATTGCACTACTTGTGCCATTAACACAAAAATAGGATTGAAGAGCTTCTTTGTTTTTCTTCAGTGACTGGCAGTGGGCTCAAGCTGTCTTCTTCCGTACTTCTTAATTTTGATTTTCCTTATAATCAATAGAGGTGTTGCATCTAGCTGATCAGTGTTAGAGATGTAGTCTATTCAAGGAACCAGGACATCTCTGCCACGTTTGATCATCCATATTTGAATACTTGTGTTCAAACGAGTATTTATTGGGTGCCTGCTGTGGGTCAGGCACTGTAACAGATGCTGTAGATTCAGCTGTAAACAAAATAGACAGACACTCTCATGGAGCTGATGTTCTAATTTATACATTTGAGTTGGGGAAAGAGGGAAGATGGATTATAAGGAAATAAACAGGTATACCAAATGCTGAACTAGTAGTTGTTGTTGTTGTTGAGTTGCCCAGTCGTGTCTTATTCTTTGTGACCCCACAGACTGCAGCGCACCAGGCCACCCTGTCCCTCACCATCTCCCGAAGCTTGCCCAAGTTCATGTTCATTGCATCTCATGTTCATTGCATCTGTCCAGCCATCTCTTCCTCTGATGGCCTCTTCTCCTTCTGCCCTCAATCTTTCCCAGCATCAGGAATTTTTCTAATGAGTCATCTGTTTGCATCAGATGACCAAAATACTGGAGCTTCAGCTTCAGCATCAGTCCTTCCAGGGAATATTCAGGGTTGATCTCCCTTAAGATTGTCTGGTTTGATCTCCTTGCTGTCCAAGGGACTGTCAAGAGAGAAATGGATAAAAATAACACAGGAGAAGGGATATAAGGGACCCAGTTGGTGAGGTGTGGGGTGGGGGAAGAATTGCTCCTAATATATACAGTTCTGGGGAAGCCTCTTGGAGAAATGACATCTAAAAGGATGAAAGAGGGAATTCCCTGGCGGTCCAGGGGCTAGGTGTCCTATCCTTCACTGCTGAGGGTGTGGGTTCAATCCCTGGTCCAGGAGCTAAGATTCCACAAGCTTCCCAGTATGGCCAAAAAATAACAAAGGATGAGAGAGTGATCCATGTAGATATCCTGGAGAAAAGTGCTCTGAGCATAAAGAAATACAAGTGCAAAGGATTCACCTTCTTCAGATTGTCTCTGACTCTGAGATATCTACATCTTCAATCTCTGACTGTCAGCTTCCTCTGCACATTTCTGTGGTGTTTCTCCTTCTACCTATTTAGAAATACAGCTTGCATGCTGAATATTTTTTGCTTCTCGCTCTGTAAGAGGTCATCCATTCTTTTTGATAGTGTTGCTATCAATTGACATTTATTAATTCATTCTTTAAAATATTCATGCAATGGAACAGAATTTCCAATTCTTAGGATATCTGTCAACAACATGCTAGACAATCAACATAACAGACCAACTTGATTGATTACTCACTGCTTAAAAAAAAAAAAGGATGTGCAATTCATATTTTAGCCAGAGGAAGATTCTCTGCATTCCAGAACCAGAACATAGCATTTTGAAAGATTAGATTTCAATGCTCCCTTCATTAATGTATTTTAAGATCGGGAAGGCTAGAGAGTTATAACTAATAAGAACTACCAAACTTGGAAAAGATTTCAAAAGGTCATCCAGTTCATCCCCCTGCCTCTTGGTGGATCAATGTTGAAGCTAATCCTGTCACTAAAAAAATTTTCATTGAGAGGTTCTACAATTTCCTTTTGTAGTCTGATTTAGCGGACTAAGCTGATTTCAAAAAACAGTAATTCACTTAATAACACTTTTTGTTCATGTCCACACCCCTCTTTAGAATGCTTTCCTCTTCATCCACACAAATTCTGCAATGATTTAATATTAACTCTCCATAAAATCTTACTGGTCCATGGAGTCCACTGCTATTTTTTCCACCTCTAATCTATACTATTTATTTGATGATTAAATGTGAACTGTCATTTCTTTTATAAAGTTACATTTATAAATTTTATTCAGCATTTCACTACTGTAAATATTGTCTCTCCATTCATCCTATCGCTACCAGAAAGGCAAGAATTGGAACCATAACAATTGTTTTGCTTTAGCACAGTACTTCTTGTAGACAATAAGCACTGATAAATCATTGTTCAACTTTGCACTAGAGTTGGCTTGCATCATTTCATTTTGCTAGAGTCAACTGTGCAGATCCCTTTCCAGCACAGTAACATCATGTTTGGTAACATCATGTTTGAAGCTTAAGGCCAATTGTGATGGAACTATTTACACTGTAGAAATTGGCAGATGCTACAAATCGATGGCTTGGATTTGCATCTGGCTTGCCACTTACTAGTCATGTGACATCAGGTGAACTGTCACTCTGCCTCTCAATCATCTGACACTACCCTGCCTCTCAGTTTCCTTCATCTGAAAAATAAGGATGTCAAATTATCTACATATGTCATAAAGTTGTTGTAAGGAGTGTACAAGTTCTGCATGTGCACTACTTGGAAAAAAATCATGGTACGTGGTAAGTATTCAGTAGTTGATAGCTTAATTTTTATTAGGTCATCTAACGACCTATCTCATAAATTCTCAGCTGCTCTGTGAAGCTTTCCAGGAAGTCTACAACATAACCATGCTCTATTTATGCAGCATCATTTCCCACAATGCCTCTGCGGTATAGAGTAGGACACACTCCTTGCTGCCTCAGTGAAATCTTCTTCACTCACTGCCTCGATAAGGGAACCTGACATGGGATGAAAATCTTGCTCTCTAGATACTTACAGGAGAAGGATCAGTAGCTGGTTATGTTCTAGCATCCTGACTTCTCAGACAAAAGTTAAGCCTCATTTACCACAGAATCAATGGAAGAATATAACACTCAGTATTATATTTCATTATACTGCAGGTTAAATAAGCTTTCCTGGGCCAGATGAGAATTTGACCAATATTTATAATATTGTTTTATGTTTTATAAGTGTTCCCAACTCCCCAGAATCCTTTTGCAAATAAAATTTGGGAATACAGTTCTTTTGAATTGTAAACTTGGATGCTAATAAGTTGATTTTTCTGCGTTAACTGGTTCACATAGGATTTGACTAAAACCTTTCCTTTTCTAATGTACTGAATCAACTAATAGAATAACTAATAGTATTTAAAGATAGGAAAAATAATGACAAATTTTCCAAACCAGTCTGCAGCCCAACCCAAAAACTGGGACGTATACATGCTTTAAGTTATAGACTTTGGCACTGAGAACCATAGAGTTTTTTAAAATAACTTTTATTATTATTAAGTAGTATAAAGAGGATTTTATAAAATATTATGACATATACAGAATAGCAATACACTGAAGAGTAGTGTACCTACCACCCTGCATATGAAATAAACTATTACTGATAACCATGAAACCCTGATCTGGTCGCTGACCCACTTCGGAGATAACCACAAGCTTGAATTTGGGATTTATTGTTTCCTTGATTATAATTTTGCCAAATATTAGTTTCTCCAATATATTATTTAATTTTGTATGTTATTGAATTTCATATAAATGGTATCATACTTAATTCTTTAGCAGATGATAGCTGCTTTCTTTTTGAACTTAATTTTGATACATAATATACATACAGAAAAGTGTGCACATCATGTGTGTGCTGATTGTAGAATTTCTGCAGGTTATTATATCCATTTGACCTTCACTGAGATAGAGAAACAGAGTGTTATCAGCATCCCAGAAGGCCTATAGACACTACCATCCTTTCTGCCTGGGGTAACCAGTATCCTAATTTCTAATCTTGCAGATTAGTTTTGCCTAGTTTTGAGTTTTTTATAAAGAGAAGCATATAATATGTACTCTGTCACTTCTTTTCCCATTCAATATTTTTATGAGATTAATCCTATTTGTTACATATAGATTAAACTTAATTCGTTCTCATTGCTCATAATATTTCACTGTGTCAGTAAAAATAATTTATCCATTCTACTGTTGGTGTTGGTTGAGTAGTTTTCGTTCTGTTTATTATGAAGGGCATGGCTATGATTATTCTCCTTGGTCTTTATACTCAAGCAATTTGTTGTTTTCGTTCAATGTTGGTTTCCTGAGTTTCATCTATGATATGTCCTTTTTGTGCTCAGTCACACATGACTCTTTGCAACCCCGTGGAGTGTAGCCCTCCAGACTCCTTTGAGCATAGACTTTTTCATGCAAGAATACTGGAGTGGGTTGTTATTCCCTCCTCCCTTCCCAACCCAGGGATCAAACTTGCATCTCTTGCATCTCCTGCATTGGCAGATGGATTCTTCACCACTGCACCATCTGGGAAGCCCCATATTGTGTGTAGTTGTTGTCTGTTAATTTTCACTGTAGATAGTTCTACGGCATAAATATTGTATGTTTATCCTTTTACTGTTAATGTTCCCAGTGCTGCTATGAATATTCATTTATTCTCCTAGAGCACATGAACACAGGTTTCTTTCAGGAATAATTTACAAACTGAAGTACTATAGCTCCTTTCCCCCAGTATATTTCTAGTCCCAAAGTTGTTTTTTTTTTTTTTTGCTGCCCTGCATGACATGAGGGATCTTACTTCCCCAGCCAGGGATTGAACTCACGCCCCCTGCATTAGAAGGTAGAGTCTTAACCACTGGACAACCAGGAAAGTCCTCAGTCATTCATTTTTTAAAAACTTTAATTAAAAACTGAGATAAAATTTCCATTACATAAAATTCACCATTTGAAGTGTACAATTCAGTAGCTTTTTAGTATATTCACAAGGTTGTGTCATGATCACCACTATCTAATTCTAGAACATTTTCATCCCTCCATAAAGAAATACCATACTCATTGACAGTCATTCCTTTACTCCCTCCCTCCAGCCCCTGGCAACCTCTAACATACTTTCTGAATTCTGAACATTTCCTATAAACAAAAGCCTACGATATGTGGTCTTTTGTGCCTAGCTTCTTTCACTTACGTTATGTTTTCAACGTTCATCCATGCTTGAGCATGGATCATTGTTTCATTTCTTTTTATAACTGACTAATATTCCATTGAATGGATATACCACATTTATGTATTTATTCAGCAGTCAGTAGACATTTAAGTACTTTCCACATCTTGACTATTATAAATAATGCTACTATGGATATGTGTACAATTTCTGTGTGAATGTATGCTTTCTTTTCTCTTGGGTATAATTGCTGTGTTTTACGGCACTTTTATGTTTAACCTTTAAAGAAACTACCAAGCTGTTTTCCACAGTGGCTACACTGTTTTACATTCCCATCATCAATGTTCTAATCTCTCCACATCTTCCCCAAAAGTTGTTATTGTTCATCTTTTCTATTAAAGTCATCCTACTGGATGTGAAGCAGTATCTCATTGTGGCCTGGATTTGCATTTCCTAATGACTAATGATGTTGAGCCTCTTTTCATGTGCTAATTGGCCATTTGCATTTCTTCTTTGGAGAAATGTCTCTCAATATACATTGCCTATTTTTAAATTGGGTTGTTTTGCCTCTTCTGTTGCTTTGTTGTGGAGTTATGAGTTCTTTGTGTATCCTAGATTCTAGACTCTTAGCAGATATATGATTCAGAAATATTTGCTCTCAATTTGTTAGTTATCTTTTCATTTTCTTTTTTATTTATCTTTTCATTTTCTTAATAGTGTTCTTCAAAGTGCACAAGTTTTAAATTTTGATCAAGTTCTACTGTACTAGTTTTTCTTTGGTTGCTTGTCTTTTGGGTGTCATATCTAACAAACCACTGAAATCCACAGTTACAAATACTGATACCTGAAGTTTCTTCTAAGAAGTTTATGGTTTTAGCTTTGACACACAAACCTTTGACCAATTTTGAGTTACTTTTTGTATACAGTGTGAGATAGTGATCTAACCTCATTTTTCTACATATTGCTTACTCAGTTTTAGGTTCACACCTGTGCTGGGCACTGGTTTGTCTTTCCTTTCCATGTTCTGCTGTGTATTTCAGGGAATTACTTTTCCCGGGCTCTCTAACCACTTTAACCACCTGGTTCCCAGTAGGGTCAGCCACTTGGAGGCACTATTGGAATTAGAGAGCTTCCCACAAGCACTACTAGTAAAGAATCCACCTGCCAATGCAGGAGATGCAAGAAATGAGAGTTTGATCCCTAGGTTAGGAAGATCCCCTGGAGAAGAAAATGGCAACCCACTCCCATATTCTTGTCTGGGAAATCCCAAAGAGTTGGATGCAACTGAGCATGCACACACGCATGCAGCGGACAAATAGGAAGGGAGGAAGCCAAAAATTTCTCTCCTTCTCATTCAGCCTCAGGTAGCACCTCTAGCCTTTGCTGCATTGCCCCTGTGACTTCATCGTACACTAAACAACTCTTCCCTTTGTGGTCCCACATCCTTAACATGGTCCCTCCGTGCTTCTAACTGCTAGGTGACCCTGCATTCTGTTAACAAAACCTACTCTTGCTGTTGCTATAGTTTTGGGTTAGAAGGAACTCCTGCTGTTGCTAACCTCTGAACTGCTTCATATTCCCTGTTGACTTCTCAGCTCTTCCATAGCCTGTAAATACCTTTATTAAATTATCTCTGTTAAAAGGAATAACTGGGAATGTTTCTGTTTTCTTCACTGGACTTTGATAAAACATGTAACATTTTCTATTATAGGCTTAAGTAGCTGTCAAAGATGCTATTTCCAGTGCATTGTAATTTTTTTACTTTGAGAAGAAAACCTATACATCATTCTTTCAGATTCAGTGCGAGATAAATGTATTCAGTGCAAGATAAATGTCATAGTGGTCTGAGATGATTATGTAAAAATATATGAAAATGATCCTTGTCAGTCAAAAGTTTTACATTGTTTCCTTTCATCCCACTTCTATTACACATCCTGTACAGAAAAAGTCTTAATGTAATATATTTTATGCTTTAAAGTATTCAACCAGTCATGCTGGACTATTTTCAGCAGCAAAAACAGGTTGATAATTAATAGGTGCATAAATTAGAAATTGTTAGCTTCTTAGGATCTCCACAAACTGTGGAAAATTCTGAAAGAGATGGGAATACCAGACAACCTGACCTTCTTCTTAAGAAATCTGTATGCAGGTCAAGAAGCCACAGTTAGAACTGGACGTGGAACAACAGACTGGTTCCAAATAGGAAATGGAGTACGTCAAGGCTGTATATTGTCACCCTGCTTATTTAACTTACATGCAGAGTACATCATGAGAAACTTGGGGCTGGATGAAGTGCAAGCTGGAATCAAGATTGCCGGGAGAAATATCAATAACCTCAGATATGCAGATGACACCACCCTTATGGAAGAAAGTGAAGAAGAACTAAACAGCCTTTTGATGTGAAAGAGGAGAGTGAAAAAGTTGGCTTAAAGCTTAACATTCAGAAAACTAAGATCATGGCATCCGGTCCCTTCACTTCATGGCAAATAGATGGGGAAACAGAGACAGACTTTATTTTTTTGGGCTCCAAAATCACTGCAGATGGTGACTGCAGCCATGAAATTAAGACTCTTACTCCTTGGAAGAAAAGTTATGACCAGCCTAGACAGCATATTAAAAAGCAGAGACATTACTTTGGCAATAAAAGTCCATCTAGTCAAGGCTATGGTTTTTCTAGTAGTCATGTATGGATGTGAGAGTTGGACTGTGAATAAAGCTGAGCGCCAGAGAATTGATGCTTTTGAACTGTGGTGTTGGAGAAGATTCTTGAGCATCCCTTGGACTGCAAGGAGATCCAACTAGTCCATTCTAAAGGAAATCAGTCCTGAATATTCAGTGGAAGGACTGATGTTGAAGCTGAAACTCCAATACTTTGGCCACCTGATGTGAAGAACTGACTCATTTGAAAAGACCCTGATGCTAGGAAAGATTGAAGGTGGGAGGAGAAGGGGACAACAGATGATGAGATGGTTGGATGGCATCACTGACTCAATGGACATGAATTTGAGCAAACTCCAGGAGTTGGTGATGGACAGGGAGGCCTGGCGTGCTGCAGTCCATGGGGTCACAAAGAATTGGACACGATTGAGCGACTGAACTGAACTGAACTAGATCCATACGTTTTTAATTGTTAAAATACTTCTGGTTTGAGTTATTACACTATTAGTATTCTCTTAGTATACAATTGATGAAAACAACATAAATATATTATACTCTTTTACAAATAATTATTGAATGTGGCTTCCCTGGTAGCTCAGTATAAATAATCCACCTGGAAATGCAGGAGATGCAGGTTTAATCCCTGGGTCAGGAAAGTCCCCTGGAGAAGAAAATGGCAACCCACTCCAATATTCTTGCCTGGGAAATCCCTTGGACTGAGGAGCCTGGTGGGCTATAGTCCATGGGGTTGAAATTTAAGCAATGACTTGGTGACTAATGGAATGCATTTCTTAAGTCAAATGAAGTGTTGCTTTTTGTGTCTTGATTAATGAAAGTGCTGGATGGAAGCCAGGAGATTTTTAATATGCCCAGAGCAAAACACAATAGGAAGGGAAGATGGCCAGGAGGTGTCTTTTCTTTTGTGAGGTAGGAAAAAGGAAATATATATAGAGAAAATGGGAAGCACAAGGAAGTTCCCAGGTGGATTGCTTTCAGGAAGAAATACATATTTAAAATCCTAAAAGATGATGCTGTTAAAGGAATGCACTCAATATGTCAGCAAATTTGGAAAACAGCAGTGACCACAGGACTGGTAAAAGTCAGTTTTCATTCCAATCACAAAGAAGGGCAGAGCCAAAGAATGTGAAAACTATCATACAATTTCTTTGCTAGGAAAGATTGAAGGAAGGAGGAGAAGGGGACAAGAGGATGAGATGTTGAATGGTGTCATCAACTTGAGGACATGAGTCTGAGCAAGCTCTGGGGGTTGGTGATGGACAGAGAAGCCTGGCATGCTGCAGCTCATGGAGTTGCAGAGGGTCGGACAGGACTGAGTGACTGAACTGATAATATAATTGCACTCATTTCACATACTAGTAAAGTTATGCTTAAAATTCTTCAAGGTAGGCTTCAGCAGTATTTAAACCAAAAATGTACAAGCTGGGTTTAGAAAAGGCAGAGGAACCAGAGATCAAATTGCCAATATCTGTTGGATCACAGAGAATGTAAGGGAATTCCAGAAAAACATCTACTTCTGCTTAATTGACTACGCTAAAGCTTTTGACTGTGTGGATCACAACAAACTGTGAAAAATTCTTAAAGAGATGGGAATACCAGACCACCTCACCTACCTCCCGAGAAACCTGTATGCAGGTCAAGAAGCAACAGTTAGAACCGGACGTGGAACAACGGATTGGTTCAAAATTGGGAAAGGAGTATGACAAGCCTGTATACTGTCACCTTGTTTATTGAGCTTATATGCTGAGTACATCATGCAAAATGCTGGGCTGGATAAATCACAAGCTGGGATCAAGATTGCTGGGAGAAATATCAACAACCTCAGATATACAGATGATACCACTCTAATGGCAGAAAGTAAAGAGGAACTAAGGACTTCCCTGGTAGCTCCGATGGTAAAGAATCTGCCTGCAATGTGGGAGACCTGGGTTCAGTCCCTGGGTTGGGAAGATCCCCTGGAGGAGGGCTTGGCAACCCATTCCACTATTCTTACCTGGAGAATCCCCATGGACAGAGGAGCCTGGTGGGCTACAGTCCATAGGGTTGCAAAAAATCAGACAAGACTGAGCAACTAAGCATAGCACAGCACAAAGAGGAACTAAAGAGCCTCTCGATGTGGGTGAAAGAGGAGAGTGAAAAAGTTGCCTTGAAAGTCAACATTCAAAAAACTAAGATCATAGCATTGGGTCCCATCACTTCATGGCAAACAGAAGGGGAAAAATTGGAAGCAGTGACAGACTTTATTTTTTTGGGCTCCAAAATCAATGCAGATGGTGACTGCAACCATGAAATTAAAAGACGCTTACTCCTCAGAAGGAAAGCTATGACAAACCTAGATAGTGTATTAAAAAGCGAACATCACTTTGTCAGCAAAGGTCAGTATGGTCAAGCTATGGTTTTTCCAGTAGTCATGTATGGATGTTAGAGTTGTACCATAAAGAAGGCTGAGCATTGAAGAACTGATGCCTTTGAATTGTGGTGCTCGAGATTTCCCAAAAGTCCCTTGGACTGCAAGATCAAACCAGTCATTCCTAAAGGAAATCAACCCTGAATATTCATTGAAAGGACTGATGCTAAAGCTGAAGCTCCAATACTTTGGTCACCTGATATGAGGAGCTGACTCATTGGAAAAGACCCTAATGCTGGGAAAGACTGAAGGTAAAAGGAGAAGAGGGCAACAGAAGATGAGATAGTTAGTTAGCATCACCGACTCAATGGACACAAATCTGAGCAAACTCTGGGAGACAGTGAAGGACAGGGAAAACCGGCATGCTGCATGCAGTCCATGGGGTTGAAAAGAGTTGGGTGCAACTTAGCAACTGAGCAACAACAATATATGACTTTGAGGATATTGAAATTAATTCTTAAAACAATTTGTGTTCTTGGAAAGTTCTCATTGCCTGTAGGGGTACATGTAACCCAACATTATATGGGAGATTACCTTGATGCAATGGTAGCCTCTAAGAACAACAAGGGAAACTGTTTGTCACTGAACTAAAGGCTTGTGCTGTGCTTAGTCAATCGGTCATGTCCGACTCTTTGTGACCCCATGGACCATAGCCCGCCAGGCTCCTCTGTTCATGAGGATTCTCCAGGCAAGAATACTGAAGTGGATTGCCACGCCCTCCTCCAGGGAATCTTCCCAACCCAGGTCTCCTGAACATCTTGTGGATTTTTTACCTCCTGAGCCACCAGGAAAGCCCAAACTAAAGGCTTACAGACCACATTAAGATTCTCGAATCATGCAATTGACTGAATTAATTGAAATCCGAAGGAGAAGCAAGAGGATAGAGACGGTGTAGATTGTTACACTTTAGGGTAGGGTGCACTATTTGAAATTATACAAAGCTTGTGTATTCCATCTCTTTTTCTAATGCTATAACATTCTCCCAACCATGTGATTACCAGTCAGAGTTGAGGTCTGTGCAAGAGTGTCCTGCAAGAAGGAAGTACCCAATTGCTTATGGTACTCCTGGCCATTGTTGTAACTTACCAATTAGATTGATGGGCAGCTGCTGAGTTTACTGGGCAGAGGACACATGGGCCAGAATGGATGTCATCAATGGGATGTCTGTTTAAGATTTTGGGAATATTGAGTGCCTCATATTTATTTAGTGTGTTATGAATATCTGATGCTGTTGGTCATTCTGTCCCTTCCAGTGGATGTTAAGCACACATATGCTGTTTTCTTTATATCTTACATAAAGAAACATGTCTTTGCAACATATCTTACAGATGACTAACTTATATATTGTTTCATTTATCCTCATTTGTTTCTCTTATTTTCTGAAGCAGGATGAGTATTTTTAAATATGACAGCAAACAGCATTACACTGCTAGTTTGAAGACCACCGCTAAAGCAGAAAGTATTGATCCCCGAGCACTCAGGACACAGGGCAGGCTGAGGTGGCGGAACCTCTGCTTCCTTACCTCTGAGCACAAGCCTTTCATTTCTTTACTCCAGAATGACATGCAACATATCATTATTTCTATGTGTTTTCTAGCTATGGTAGACATTTAGGTGTGGAGTTGCAAAGTTATGGAACATATGCACAGTTTCAGCTTTAATAGACAATGCCAAACTGCGATTCCCAAGTCTTTCCCTGAAATTTATGCTCTCAATGAAGTGTCAGAATGAGCTGCTCCACATCCTAATCAGTATTTGATCATTTCAGACATAACCATAGGATTTAAAAACACAAAACGTTCCTATTTTATTTTACGTCGTTAAATTAATTTTTATTGGAGTGTAGTTGCTTCACAACGGTGTGTTAGCTTCTATGTACAGCACAGTGAATCAGCTATGAGTATATACATATCCCCTCTTTTTTGGATTTCCTTTCCATTTAGGTCCCCACAGAGCACTGCCTAGAGTTCCCTGTGCTATACAGTAGGTTCTTGTTAGTTACCTATTTTACACACAGAAGTATGTATGTGTCAGTCCCAGTCTCCCAATTCATCCCACCCCCACCTTCCCCCTTTGGTGTCAATATGTTTGGTCCAAATGTTCCTATTTTATTTGTTATTTTTATCTATAAAAAAGTTCCTATTTAAAAGGACAGAAAACTCAGGTCTAAATAGAATTTCAAATAAGTTTATTCACTGACTCATGTAAGCAAATATTTATAGGCACTTTTTGTATTCTGGACATTATGCTAAATGCTGGGGCTGAACAAAGCCAAGCCTTGCCCTCAACGGCAAAGGAGAGTAGGAGACGTATGGAATGGGATTTTTCATAAGATGTGTTTATTTTCAAATTTGGGTTTCACCTTTTAACCCCTGTGCTTGTGGCCAGATGGTAAAGTGTTCTATCCCTTGTCCCATACAATAGCTGATATAGAACCACTGAAGGGTTTCAAGCCAGGAAATGACATGGTTGAAACTGTGTTATAAAAAGAGACCTCTTTGGGAGGGAGGTCCTAAAGGAAGGGAATATCTGTATATGTATGGTCGGTTCATTTTGCTATACAGTAGAGACTAACACATCACTGTAAAGCAACTATACTCTAATCAAAATTAATTAAAAACATTAAAAAAGAGAGAGAGAGTCCACTAATAGGAACATAGAGGATGATTTGGGATTGAGGTGAGTGTGAATGGCACCAGGAAGCTAGAAATCTCTTGCAGTTGAGATTCAAGGTGATAGAGGCTTGAACTAAGGCACTGGTTATGGAGATGGAAAGAGAGAAGAAAGTAGATATGAATCATATTTAGAAAGTAGAATTAACAGAATTAGGCAAAAGTATAGAAGTGGAAAATGATGGAGAAGACTAGCTTATCTTGATACCCACGTTTCTGCCTAATGGGGAATGTTCATTCATTCAGTCAACTCATGTATACTGGTCACATACTACTAATATAAGCCAGGCTTTATACTTGCTGCCATATGCTAGAATGTTGTATCACTCCAGGGAACATTATTCACATTGTTATACATGGACTACAGTAGGAATGGAATTCCCTGGATTTCTTCAGTGTGTGGTTTCAGATTATCTGTCAGCCAAACATAGTCCCTATCATTATGGAATTCACAATCCTGTGTGGAGTGGGAATATTAATAAAGATGGGGGAAATATAAGGATGTATACAGTGGGCTTTGGCAGCATAAATGTTGTCCCTTGTTTCCCTTTCTGCTTGGAGCAATGAGCTAGGTGTATTGGACATACTGACCTTGACAGTTTATAGAATGAATCTTCAAATGGAATTTTCTGTGAGGTCATATGACATGTTGGTCTGGAGCCCTTGTTACAGGTTTTATGGGGAGTTAGCTAAAAAGATGTGCCAAGTACACTTCCCATTTTGCACTGCTACCCTCTCTTCTAAAATGCGCTGAGAAGAAATATATGTGGTCCTGTTGCTCTGCCCCTGGAAGGGAGTTCAGAGGGAAGAGACCAAATCTCCACTCCAATATAAACTTTCTGAAAGTTTTTTTTTCTTTCAGTGGCTCCAAATTTCATGCTCTCTGACCAAGAAGAAAAGAAAGTTGAGCAACTTGTATTAAAATGATCAAGCCCACATAGATTCTCACATAATACAATGATTTCAAGGAGAAGTGAATGAATTAAAACAAATCTCTTTTTCTTTTCATACATGTGTAATAAAAATCACTGATGGACTGTTTAGACTTTAATTTATCTAGATATAAGCCATCCCCTTTTTTCAGTGACAAATGCAAAGCAACTTTTCAACTATTTTTCTTCCAGTTTAAAAAATTTTTAACACTGACAGTTGGAAATATTCTATAGAAACTTTAGCTCTGAATGGAAATGTTTTTGCTGGATCTCTGATGAGAGGGAAACTCTATGACTGAGTTTATAAAAGTTTGTAAAACAAAGTTGAAAACTGAAAAACTTTCAAATTTCAAGGCTGACTTTAGGGTGAGTTATGGTTCTTATGTATCATACTTCTTGTAATTCTTTCCTTATTAATATTTTTTCACAGTTCAAGTTTTATCATAGATACTTTTGAAAAAGGTATTTTTTTGTGTGTGAATAATACTATCAGTAGTAGAGCAGCCATGATTAAATCTTGAGTGACAATACGTAATAAACTGTAACACCTCAAGTCATTTCCCAGTTTACAGTTATGGGTGCACTGTAATAATAATGCCCTTTAATAAGGATAAACTGCTGTGAAGAAGTTAAAAACAGAACGAAGACTATGTTCAGTGAAACTACTAGATGCAACCCACATTTTCAGCAATCTTAGAGAAGAATAAGCTTTAAGCTAAGTAAATCAGATAAATATCTGAAACAATTCATCAGTTTTTTTTTTTATTTGACAATAATGAGAATAGTGTCACCCAATAGGATTTTTAGATTTGTTGATTAGCCAGGTTCATATAAATTTGACCTAAATGCAGAAGTCAAAATCTTAATTAAGATTTGCTAGGAACAGTCAAGTAGAAAGTTTTAAGGCATGTGGAAAATCGCTATTTCAGAATGCTTACGAGTCAACAAGTCATGGTTAAGCCTCCAACCTGGTCATAAAAAACTACAGAAAAGTTAGAGATTTTACTTGGTTAATAGAAATAAATATATTCTCTAGGCAAAGATGTAAATTAACAGAAAAATAACTGTATTGAGAGAGGAAAGAACAGTAGCCAAGTAAGCTTTTATTTTTTTTTTAATGTCTTAACTCCCCACCCTCTGCCACCACTTTGCTGAAAGTTTATTTCCACCACGTTGGCACTAGTAGGAAATGTCTTTAATACAATTCTTGTAAAGATTTGATAATGGAATTCATTTATTAAAAGAATCTAATGAATTTAACACCAACACAATACTTACAGAAATGAAAAATAACAGGCTCTAAGTGTATTGTGTTTGCAACATATTTAAGTAAAATTGAAGATAGTTCTTCTCAAAACAGAGTTAAACCTCAAAGTAGGCATATTTTTGCCTTTTTAAAAATTGCATAATAAAAAGCAGATGATTTGTATTTTTGTTGCCACAGAGTGATAACCGGGTATACACAGAGTTACCCTTACATATTATTATATCACTGAAGGTCAAACTCTTCTGTTGTATCTGCTATTGAAACCTCAGTTAGGTACTGAACATTATAATATGTGTTCTTTTCTGGGAGAGTGTGGAATTACTGCAATTTGTATTCGCCTTTAGGAATAGATTTTAAAAAAGGAAAGATGGTGACAAAGCAGGGAGGTCAGGAATCGCTCTGTAAGTTCCATATCCAACAGAGCTGGGCTAGGATTAGGATGAAGGAAATTGAGGCCCTGGCCTTGAATACAAAATCTGAGGGCATTCCAAGAAACCCGTTATTCACGATAATGTTTTCATGCAATATTCTTAAAAATCAAATTTAATACCAGAAGATCCACGATAAGCAAAGTACGAAAACTTTAAATAAGGACAGGATGGGGGACTATCCTGGAGGTCCAGTGGCTAAGAGTCCTTGCTCCACTGTAGGGGGCACAGGTTGAATCCCTGGGTGGGGAACTAAGATCCCGCATGCCACAAGCATGGCCAAATAAAACAGGAATGGACCCTGTTTTGTAGGCTCTTCTGTCTCACCCTCCTACTGGCCTTGCTCAGAGAAATTTCCATTTAACTCTTCTGTTTGGACCAAGAAGGGTGAATGGGCTAGAATAGTAGGATGAGGACCAGCAGCAAGGCTTCTAGAAGCAGCTTAAATATTCCCCTTCCTGTATATTGGTACAAAGGTGGGGATCATGGTCCCATGGTCCTTTGTGACCTAGCTGTAAGTAGTTTAGTCAACTTTATTTCCCTACTATGTTACAATATTCCCTTCTAGACAGGATAGTCCCTTTAATGTTGCAACAATTTTTTTCCACTTTGACTTAACACTGGATTTTCTAAAAATACATCAAAGACCTTTAAATCTGCTCAGAAGCAATAATTAAGTAAATTTGGGAAATAGTATGTTCTAGTTTCTTTTCATGGAGTTTCAAGATGCATGTAGCATAATACAAGCTGGGGGAAAATTGGCAATACCATGTCTATTTATTTGTTTCATCCAGTGTTGGTTTATTTTGCTGTAGAAAGATAGCATTGACTAGTCTCTGACTTCAAGTACAATTGTACTTGAAGCATTGTCTAATCCGGCTCCCTGGCATTCTTGGGTTGGTAGCATTTTGCTCTCCACATCTCGCAAGATACCTGTCCGCCTTCCCTGACGCCAGCTTTTTATCAGATCCAGGCATGGGGCAGCTCTGGAATTTTTGCGTGTGATTTTATTTATGTATATTTTTTCACTTGAGTTTTTATTTGAGTGTAGTTGCTTTACAATGTCATATTAATTTCTGCTGTACAGTAAAGTGAGTCAGTCACACATGGGCATATATCATATATCCCCTCCTCCTTGGGTTTCCTTCCCATTTAGTCACCACAGAGCACTGAGTAGAGTTCCTGTGCCATACAGTTGGTTCCCATTAGTTATCTCTTTCATTCATAATAGTGTATATATGCCAATCCTAATTTCCCAGTCCATCTCATCCCCTACTTACTCCTTTGATATCCATACACTTGTTCCCTATGCCAGTTCCTCAGTTTCTGCTTTGCAAATAAGTTTATCCATACCATTCTTCTAGATTACATATATATATGTGTTCATATAGGATATTTACTTTCTCTTTCTGACTTCACTCTGTATGACAGGAAGTCTCTAGGTCTATCTGTGTGTGTGCTAAGTTACTTCAGTTATGTCCGATTCTTTGTGACCCTATGGACTAAAGCCCACCAGGCTCCTCTGTCCATGGGAGTCTCCAGGCAAGAATGCTAGAGTGGGTTGCCATGCCCTCTTCCAGGGGATCTTCCTTGGCTAGGGATCGAACGCGCATCTCTTATGTCTCTTGCATTGGTAGGCGGGTTCTTTACCACTGGTACCACCTGGGAAGCCCCTAGGTCCATCTACATCTCCGTAAATGGCACAATTCCATTCTTTTTAATAGCTGTGTAATATTCCGCTATATATATGTGTACCACACTGTGGACTATGGGATTTCATGAGAGACATCAAGAAGACTCTGGGGAGAAAATATTGACCCATTTAACCTATACTCTCTGTCCACTCCATACCTTCTCTTAAAAATATACATCATCTTTTTTTGTCATCTCTTAAAAATATATGTCTTTTTTTTTTTTTTTTTTCCTCTGTGCAGCTTGCATGATCTTAGTTCCCCAACCAGGGATTGAACGTGGCCCTAGCAGTGAAAGAGCCAAATCCTAACCCTCGGATCACCAGGGAGTTCCTAATGTCTTCTAAATGTAGATTTATCATACCTCTTCCGTTCAGTTCAGTTCAGTCGCTCAGTCGTGTCCAACTCTTTGTGACCCCATGAATCGCAGCACGCCAGGCCTCCCTGTCCATCACCAACTCCCGGAATTTACTCAAACTCATGCCCATCAAGTCAGTGATGCCATCCAGCCAACTCATCCTCTGTCGTCCCCTTCTCCTCCTGCCCCCAATCCCTTCCAGCATCATACCTCTTAGGTAGAGATAAATTAAATAGATGTAATGTAATGTTGGAAATGCTCATCTTATAATGACCCAAATGGAGTGACCCAAAATGGAAACCACTGTAAACAAGTACATTTTGGAGGATAGAAAATGTAACCCCTACTCTATCCGTCTGGAAAAACTGAGGAAAGTGAGACCACAAAGCACTTTTTAAGAAATTCAATTATTTTGTATTTTGCAATAAGCTCTTTTAAATTATGTTCACATAGTAAGTTGAACAAGGAAAGTTTACTATAAGGAACTATTGACTATAACAATGGATTGGAGTCAGAAAAAATTGGCTAGGAAGAAGTCAAGAGAATTCTTAAGACTATAGGAAGAAGAACATGAACTACCCTCAGGACTGAAATAGCATAACCTAGAAAGAGTCGCCTCTCCCCACCTTCCCCAGGGCTGAGATACAGATCTCACTGGGAGAGCACAGCCTTGACTCACTGCAGGGCACAGAAGATGCAGTGGTGGAACTTGCTGGAAATCTGCCCTCTAGGGCGCTAGGGAAAGCTGTTTCCAAGTAGGTGTCTTGCCAGAGGCATGCCATTACAAAGCAAAGGTGGAGGATGCTGCGAGAAAATGCTGGGTGCTGCTGACAGCTGACTGACGACAGGTGCCTGGCACTGGAGAAACCAACTTTGCTAGAGCCGCTAAGCCCTGGGGAAGTGTGTATCGCTGGAGCTGTGAGCTGAAGAAGCTATACTCGCAGGGTTGGGGCAACCTGCTCTGTTGATTCTCTCTAAGCTTGAGAGAATCAGGAAGCAAAACCATTTCCCTCTGTAACGTTTCTCCAGCACCCCCTACTGACAAAATGTTGATGCCAGCAGGTAAGAAATATTTAAAGGGCCCAGATCCAGTTTCACAGAGCAGGTAAAAAAGTTGAATTTGAACCTGAGAGGCAATATGTTGATTATTGGCACCCTCAGGGAAGAAAAATGATCTAGAGAAAAATTGTGACTTATAGGAGTGTGATGAACAGATCTCACCCAACAGCTTCCTTGGTGGCACTGTCGGTAAGGCATCAGCCTGCAATGCAGGAGACCTGGGTTCAATCCCTGGGTCGGGAAGATCCCCTGAGGAAGGAAATGGCAACCCACTCCAGCATTCTTGCCATGGAGAATTCCAAGGACAGAGAAGCCTGGCGGGCTACAGTCGACGAGGTCTCAAAGAGTCGGACATGACTGAGCAACTAACACACACACACACACACCATGACAAGGACAACAGGATAATTTAGGGGAATCGTGTGAAATGAAACAAAAGAAAGAATCATCGAATATTGACCATGGCTAGATGGGAAAAGGGAGAAGGCAATGGCACCCCACTCCAGTACTCTTGCCTGGAAAATCCCATGGACAGAGGAGCCTGGTAGGCTGCAGTCCATCGACGCTAGGAGTCAGACACGACTGAGCGACTTCACTTTCACTTTTCACTTTCACACATTGGAGAAGGAAATGGCAACACTCTGCAGTGTTCTTGCCTTGAGAATTCCAGGGATGGGGGAGCCTAGTGGGCTGCCATCTATAGGGTCGCACAGGGTCAGACACGACTGAAGTGACTTAGCAGCAGATGGGAAAAAGAAAGTGCTTTTTCTGAGAAAATCTAGTTCAGGAAATCCTGGGGGAAAACACTGGAGAAAGAGTTTCTGGGTATGAAATAAAGAGGAAAAAAATAATTAGGATGGTGACCCAGAACTGGCATCCCCTAGGACTGCAGCTAAGAGAACCAAGTTGGATTATTTCTATTCTGTTCCTTTTTCCTCTTCTATTTTTCTTGCCTCTCTTGTTGGGAATTCAAATTTCTCAGACTGTGCAAAGGCTGATTTTGTACTTTGTTATATGGACTAAGACTGTTACGATTTATATTTCTTACCCTGATGGAAAGTTGGAGAGAGGGGACAAATAGTTCAGGCTACCATCCCGAAGTCTAGAGTGAAACTTCAGAATTGTAGGCAGTAGGATTAGAGTTGGATAGCAACTCTATTACTTTTGGTGTCCAGAAGGTAAAATGCAAGCACATCAATAAAGAAATAGATTACTATGGGAAACCATTTTTTAGGGTGTTTTAAAATGCTTCATCACAGACTTTTATAAGGTTTTACATATAATTTTCCACTACTTCTTGGAGATCACTGCCACTGACAAAGGACAATCACCAACATCAAAATACCAAAGGGCTGATTTAAGAAAATAAGTTTTATTTCTCTGACTTCTAGGTAATAAATGAGATTCTTCTTACAAATTATGTTGTCACCTCAGGTAGAGAGGGTGTCATTTAGGAAGCTGATCTTTTTGTCAAACATAACATGTACCACTCTAGTCCGTGTTGCTCCTGGCATACAATTAGGCAGGTGCTCCATAAATGTGGAAGATCACATGGCAAGCGTCAGCCTTTTTATGACAATGCTGCAATCTCTTATAAATGCCTGAAAATGGCCCATGGGAATGCTAACTGGAGCAACAAGGAAAAGTTTACTATGCTAAGCCCCCCAACTACAAAACACTTCATCTCTTGTTACAGCCATGCAAATTTTTATAGGTTCATTGAGAAAGGGAAAAACTGAGTGAGTTTACAACAAATCACATAGTATTGAACTGTATAAAAATAAAAATTTAAAAAGTCAGAAAGCTTTGGGATCACATAAGTTATGAAGCTAACTGTCTTAAAAGTATAAATGTGCTATGCTTAATCGTGTCTGACTCTTTGCGACCCCATGGACTGTAGCCCACCAGGCTCCTCTGTCCACGGGATTTTCTAGGCAAGGATACTGGAGTGGGTTGCCATGCCCTCCTCCAGGGGATCTTCCCAACCCAGGGATTGAACCCAGGTCTCCCACATTGCAGGCGGATTCTTTATCATCTGAGCCACCAGGGAAACCCAAGAATACTGGTGTGGGTAGCTTATCCCTTCTCCAGGGGAACTTTCCAACCCAGGAACTGAACCAGGGTTTCCTGCATCGCAGGCCCTGTGAAAATCTTGTATACCAGAAAATTCTTGGTAAGCTCACTTACGTTTCTTGTGTAATCGTCTATAAAACAGATGGAATAAACCTATGCAAGCCTTATGTATTTTTTTCGTGTTCAGATGACATGTAAATTTCTTTACCCCTTGCTCATCTATGCAGTTAATGTACTCCCACTATGAAGGATGCTGACATATAGAGGTGTGCTAGACGAGGGTGCTTAAACAGCTAGGGATAAATTATTAACTCCTCATTCTGTTTTGGCACATCCAAAATGATTAAGTGAAAAATATTAGTCTAACTAACATTTTATACAGAAAAGAGTAAGCTACTTTTTAGAGCTGCTGTATCCTGCTGTATCCTGCTGCTGTATCCTTCTCAGGGCAGGGATTGGCAAACTTTCTCTGTTAAAAAAAAAAAAAAACGAAACACATATTAAATATTTAGGCTTTGCAGGCCACGTAGTCCTTTCCATAACTACACAATTGTATGAATAAAACTGTGGACACTGAAATTTGAATTTATATTAGATTCATATGTCATGAGTATTATTCTTCTCCCAATTGTTTTCTATCTGAAAATTAAAAAACCATCCTTAATTTGTGGATCATACAAAAATAGGCATTGGGCCAGATTTGGCCTATGGACTGTAATGTGACAATTCCTGGCCTACTGGCAGTGCTATTTCTGCAAGAGCTGAGTGAGTTTCACTAAGTCCAAAGGAAAAATCTGTAAAGATGGTTTTGTTTACAAGGTTTTCCCATCCAACCATTCAAAACTTCAGCGATCATCAATATGTCATGATTTTTCACTGCATGTCTGAAAGGTTGTCCCTCTTCATCAGCTGACCCACTGAAAACTAGTTGACGATTTTACAGTGACTTTTTCACTTTTCATCAAGAAAAAGTATATATAAAATGATTTAGCAATTAGAAGAGAAAACCTGAATGAAAGAAGTACGGCTTCTGGTCTCGGTTTTGAGAACTCAGTTCTTTCACTAGATAAATAACTTGACTGTTTCACATCTCATTTTCTTTGTCTGGAAAGTCAGGATTTCCAGGTGTTGTTACTAAACAGTTACATTAAATGTTAAAGGAGATGGAGGGGAAAATTATGCCTGTATTTTCTGGAATAGCTACATGTTCAGAAAAATGTGTGTGTGTTTTTAAATGCCATAACGTAGAACAGAAGAGAGGCATATTTCTGAAGAGGAATCTAGTGGGTGATTTCTTCTGAACATTTTGAGGTAGAAAAAAAAAAAAAATTAAACCCAAGAGTGAGCTCATGCAAACTACAGCACAAAATACACACATGTAAAATTTCACAGTTTCCCTCTGTGCCTACTATTACCAGGAGAGGTTCAGTTTAGGGGTCTGTAAAAATGTTTTCTTCCTTTAAGAATAACTCTCTGAGCCAAGACATCATCAGTTCCAGGCTCAGTCAGCTCCAGTTGAAAGTGTGAATGTTCAGCAAGAGGATATTTTTGAAAGGAGACTGAAAATCTGCTGTGCCAGATACCTGAAACGTTGTTAGGGTATTCAGTGGAAAATTTCATTTCCACATTATAAATAACTGTAGGATATTTTAAGGGATCCAAGACTAGTAACTTCCAAGAGTTGCTTATATTAGCTCCACTGAAATGTGAAAAGAAGGGAGGATGTCCAAGGACAGGCTATAAAGCTGAATTACCGGATATGATTAATTAAAATAAATAATTCAACATTGATTAAATCACCCTTAAAATCCCCAGTCAAAGCACCCAAACATTGAGGCCTGCATATTTTGCTATCCACTAAGTAAAACAAAACAGCAATGAAGAAAGAGGAAAAGCCCCCAAAATGATTACTTAAGTTCAACTGCCCTAGAGGTTCTTATTCAAAAAAGAACCCGTCTGGTCGCCCATATTCGAAATACTGACTGTTACTTAGCGTCACCACATTTTCTGGTAGTCGCCGGTTCTGCGGATTTCCAGGGAGAAGGACAACCCCAGAGAAGACAGCATAACACCGACTGTGGTATTAATAGTGAAATTTTATCTCCCTTGACCACAGAAATAATCAGCTTCCGGTAACTTCTCTCTTCCTTTGCAGCCCCTACACATTAAAAAAGGCAACAAACCAAATCAGAGATCTTTGATAGACTGAGGTACAACGTGCCCGAAATAAAACTGTCCCGCTGAAAGGCAAAAAAAAAAAAAAAAAGAAAGAAAGAAAGAAAAAGAAAAGTCCTGTGTGTGAGTTGTGTATGTGTATTTCTGTATCGGCGTGGGGATGTGTGAGCGTGTGTGCCCCAGTGCATGTGACTAAGTGGAGGCAGGGGTGGGGGGAATAAGGTAGAAAATTAACGCAAGCAATCTGGTCTCTCTTCTGTCTTTTTGAAGGGTAAGCCTGGCTTCCCTTTGCTGGTCCGCCGCGTGCGGCTGGGGAAGACCCGACCCTCGTGCGCGCCGGTGGCGCGGCGGTGCCCAGGGTTAGAGCTCTCCCCTGTGACCGAAAAGATAATTAAAAATCGCACGCGCCGGAGACAGCACCGTTCCTCGCTGCGCATCAAGTCCGTAGTGATAAGTGGGTTCTCACCTCCCGCTGGCGCCCGGGCTCGGAGCCAGTAGTCTGGGGTCGAGGAGTAGGTTGGGCAGGGGGGTGTCCTAGCAGGTGATGCAGAATGAGTCACGCAGGGGCGCGGCGGCTAGGCTCGAATCTGCGGGGGTTTGGGGAGGAGAGGCGGGAAGGCGAAGAGAAAATTGGGGAAGGAGAAGTCGGACGAGGAAGGCGTGGAGTTGTCGATGGGGAAAGGGAAGGTAAAAATAAGTCCCAAAGAGGAAAGACGGAGCCGTGTCCCTTGAACCCCATCCTTACCCCCGAGACGGAGCTCGCCTAGCCTAGCCATCCCCGCCCCCGCCTCCGCTCCCACTGTTGGAAGCCCCTTAGTCGAAGGAGCATCTTTTTAGAGGGCATCTCTTTAGTGGTCCCCAAGCCAGGCAACCACAGCCCTCCAAGTTCATCCTGCTCTTGAAATAGGCTCAGAGTCCTGGACAGGCACCGGGTCCCCTCTGCCGCGGCCCCCACGCTGTCTCTTCCAGGCCCTTTCAAAGGCGCAGACCCCCCAAGCGCCGGCTGAGCGCTCGGAAGCGATGTTTTAAAAACCAGGAGGGAGGGGTCGTGGCAGGTCGCTACCAGGGTGAGAGAGGCGTTTGCGTAGAGCAATAAAAACACCGATTAATGGGTATGTGAATTGGTTTAAATAAGATGGGGGTGGGGGGTGGGGATGAGTGATGACTCAACTATCTTCCTGAATACTCCGAAGAGGAGGCACTATAACTTTTCATTTCTTTTATAACGTCGCTTATTACTGTGTAGTGTCAGTTACCCTGTTAGGCATCTTTGAAACGTTGGCAACGGATGATTCTTCTTACAGACACGTTTTCAAGCTTTGCGAGGTTTAAAGGAGATTGACAGCCAGGAACTTAGTAGTACAGTTCGAGGAGGGGAAACAGCCCGGTGCCCCCTTCTTAGGGGTGCAATAGCCTCAAGCGGATTTCCCGGCTTCTGCGGGCGCCGCACATTGTTTTATTTGTTTTGAAGGCTCCGAGTTTGAGGCTGGTCGGAGACACCCACGTGCTTCTGACTCTCATCAGCGTAATGATCGCCTTAGCCAGAGTCGTGTCTATATAAACCACAAAAACCTAATCATTAGAAATCCCAGCCTCCAAAAACCACATTTTAGGTAAAACTGCTGCTTTTTTTCTGCGCTCCTTCATCCTCTCGACCACAACTTTTTGGGGGATCCAAAGTCGCTTTTTAAACCCACATTGGGAAATAAATACATAAATAAATAGCCATTGAAACATTTTGAATATTTTATTTTGTACTTTTAATTTTTTTCCCCCAGGACTGGTGGGGGAGAAAGTGAAGACCTTAGACCTAGTTTTAGATGCAGAATAGACAATAAAAGTTTGACATTCATGGAAAACTGCTGGGGTTTTCCCCCAGCAAGGGTTTTTGCAACTTATTTTAATCATCAAGCTGACAGTTTTCCAGTCCTTAAAAAAAAAACTCATTCTTGTTCTCTAGGAACGACTAGTTTGAATATAGAAGAAAAAAGTGTCCAACACCCACTTGAGTTTCTAAAACTATTTTGACAAGTGTCCCCTCCATCCCAATTTTTTGTGTCACTTAAGTGGAAAAAAAGAAAAAGAAACACACCCAAACCCTGCAAAATCTTTTTTTTCCCTCGGGAGCCGCTCCGGCAGAGGTGGGGGGGGGGGGGGGAGTAGGGTGGGGGAAGGGTGAAGAGTGCTGAGAAGTCAGCACAGACGCTCAAGAATTTTCCTTCCTCCTCTCCTGAAGTTAAAACGAAAAATAACGACAGTCAGATCAGCCAGCGGCTCTCTGGCATCTCAGCTTCAATCTCCCTGGACCAAGAAGGGGGTTCCTTGTCCTGGGAGGAGAGGGCGAGAAGCAAGAAGACGCGACCCGGCGAGATCCCGCTAGCCCGGGGCCGCCTCTCTCGGCTTCCGAAGCTGCGCGCGGCGTCCCGGGGGCTCCTTCTCGCGGCCGGCGGGCGGCGGCAGCGGCTGCGATTCGCAGCCTCGAGATCCGTTGCCCCGAGATCCGCTGCCCGTGACTTACCTCCTGGCACCTCGAAGCGCGAGGGTCAGGGGAGCTTTGCAAAGAGCAGGAGGGAGTGGATGCGAGGAGGTGGCGGTGAGAGGGCGAGAAGAGGAGAAGGGAAAGGAAGGAGCCGGACCGGGGAGCCGGGCTGGCAGCCGCCGCGGGAGGAATCTGAGTGCGCAGCCGGCGCGGGGGGAGCGGCGGCCGCCGCGGAGGAGGCGGCGGCGGCGGCAGCGGCGCGGCCGGGCGGGCGGCGGCGCGGACGCCTGCAGCTGGGTAGCTGCGCGCGGCGCGGAGCGGAGCGGCGGTGGCGGGCAGCGCGCGGCGATCCTGGCCTCGGGGCTGGACTGCTGAACCCACTGGGCTCCACCGCCGGCCTGGAACTGGGAGGGGGCGCCAGCGCACCCAGGACGCGGTGCCCCAGGGGACCCGACTCCAAGTTGCTGCAGACTGAAGCCTCCCGCCTGCCCGGGCCAGACACGTCCCGGTGCCCGTTCGCAGCTGCCACCCGGGTGTTCCAAAGGCTCCGTCAAGACCTGCGCCTCTCGGGGCTCCCCACCCGCCAAGCCGATTGCTCTGCAACGCCGCCGCTGGCTCCCGTCAGACTCCGCCCGGCAGTCGGCTTCGTCGAACTTGATTTCTCACCTCCTCAGCCCCATCACCTCCAGCCCCTTTTCCCCCGTCTCGCCTCCACCCCCCCAATTTCCTCCTCCTCGCCCCTCATTTCCACCCTCCTCCCCCTCCCCCGGCCACTTCGCTAACTTGTGGCTGTTGTGATGCGTATTCCCGTAGATCCGAGCACCAGCCGGCGCTTCAGCCCCCCCTCCAGCAGCCTGCAGCCCGGCAAGATGAGCGACGTGAGCCCGGTGGTGGCCGCGCAGCAGCAGCAGCAGCAGCAGCAGCAGCAGCAGCAGCAGCAGCAGCAGCAGCAGCAGGAGGCGGCGGCGGCGGCGGCGGCGGCGGCGGCGGCGGCGGCCGCGGTGCCCCGGTTGCGGCCGCCGCACGACAACCGCACCATGGTGGAGATCATCGCTGACCACCCGGCCGAACTCGTCCGCACCGACAGCCCCAACTTCCTGTGCTCCGTGCTGCCCTCGCACTGGCGCTGCAACAAGACCCTGCCAGTGGCCTTCAAGGTAAGAAACTGCGGCCGCCCCCCGCCCCGCCCGCCCCCGGCTCGGCGCCGCGGGACCTGCCCGCAGGCGTCTCCGAGCCCGCGGGGGCCCGGGGCCCGACCCGGGAGGCCTCCAAGGCTCCTACCTCGGTGGCTCCGACCTGAGGGACCCCCGTCTGGCCCTTTCCTCGGGATCCCCCAGCTGGGCTCGCCGCGTTAGTGATCCCGCACAGATCCTTCCCACTCCCACTTGTGCCCGCAGCCACCACCGCGGCCCGTGTCCCCCTCTATCCGTTCACCACCCCTCGAGCCTCCCGGCCAACGTCCCGACCCACTCCTCTGAGCCGATCTCCCCTCCCCCAGGAATCCCCCGGTGCCCACTCTCGGCGCCGCCGCCGGGACGAGCTCCACCCCGCCCCCCACTCCTCCGGGGCGAGGATACCCGGCGTTCTCCCCTGAGACTCCCGCGCCCTGGTGCCCGGCATCCCGGCCGAGCCTGCACCGCGGGCCGCCGCGCCGCCCCTCCTCGGGATTCCGCGAGCTCCTACCCTCTCCTCCCCTCCCACCCGAACGCCCTCCGCGGGTCTCGGCGCCCCCTTCTCTGACCGGCTTGCGCCTTGGCTGTCCCGGCCCTTCCCGGGCTCGGGGGCCGGTGTTAGTGGGGTGCCGGCGCCGGGCGTTCGCGCCCGGGGCGGGGCGCCGGGTGCCGGTTGCTGGCGGCGGCGCGTGGGCCGCATTACGGGTGTCCGAGAGGGTCCGGGCAAACTTAGGGACTCGAGGAGCGAGTGATGGGAAGACGGGACGGGGGCGTCCTCTCAGCCTGCAGACCCGCGCCGGTTCCCGCTAAGGAGGAAGGCGGGGCCGCCGGGGTCGCCGCGCGCCCGGAGGCGGGGGAGCCCGGGAGACCCGGGAGCCAGACCCTCGAGTGCGAGGCGGCGCGGGCCAGTGGAGGGGGCGGGGGCTCGCCGCGCCGCGAGGCTGAATGGAAACCTGCGAAATGCCTTCGGCTCGCCCGCCTGGAAAACTGAGGTGACACTGTGAGATTCGCCTTATTCTTTAAGGACTCAGACCCCAAAGGTCCCTCGGGCTTCTGAAAGGTCGTGGGAGGCTCGGGTCAGCGACCTGGGCGCCGAGGCAGTGACTCCCAGGCTGGAGAGCACCCCCCGCGCGTCCCGCGGCGGCCTCCTCGGTCCGCCTGGCCCGTTAGTTGGAGGGCGGATGTCAGCAGCCCCGAGTCGCGGGCAGCGGCTCGGCAGGTTGAGGGTTTGAGGGTCCGGAGCCTCTCTGATGCAATTGGGGTCCCCCCCGTCCCCGGCAGCCCTCGCCCCCTCGCAGAGCCCCCAGGGCCGGGAGCGCCCCGGGTCGCTGGAGAGACCGGGTACCCGGGCCCTGCCTCCTCGAGGGATTAGGCGCTTGGGTTGGAGGGGGTGGTGAGCCAGACGCGGAGGAGAGGGCTCGCAGAAAGATGCTTCCGGTCCAGTCTAGCCTCTGAACCCGCGAAGGTGGGCCTGGGTCCCATGGGTTCTGGGATTGTGGAGAGCAGGGTAAACCAGGCCTTGGGGTGGGGTGGAGCGGGGAGGGAGGAATCCCGCCAGTTCCTCCCTTGTGGACCCTGGGGCCAAACTCCCACGGGCCACTGGCAGTTCCCTGCTGTTGACCACCCCCCTGCTCCACGCACCAGTTCAGATTCCGTGTGTGGGTGGGGTGGAACGAAAGAGGAGTCCAGGTCAATTAGAGCTGGTTATCTCGCTAGGTCTTCTATCAGAGCAGGAATCAGAATGAATTATTATGGAAAGGGGATGTTGCATTCTGGGGCAAGTTTCATTTTGCAGTTGGCTCCAGAAACGTGTGTGTGTTTTAACCGTCCCATTTCTCCTTTTATAAACCACCCATTTTGTAGGTTAAGCGTTCCTTCCTTGAAATATGGAAAGCTCAGAATATAGGTGAATCGTAGAAATGTGGATTTTCACGTGAGAGATATCTTTTACAATTCATCGTCCAAGGGTCCAGAATTTTCTAATTAGCCTTATGTGAGAGTGGAAATTTGTTTCCACCCACCTCTCCCTCCCCTCCCCCCCCCCCCCCAGATCCCCTCAAAACACAAACAAAAAGCCCTGGGCGAAAACACCAAATAATAAAAATAAGTAGATATTATATATGTAAAATGCCAGAAGTCAGGATATGAAAAAATTAAGGCTCTAGATGTTTGATATTCTGCATTCCGTTAGTTTTGCTAATCATGGTTTTAGGGTATAAATGTCTTGAACTCTACGCTTGCATTTATGGTGCTGAATTGATTCTGAGCATTAGTACTTTGACTGGAAAGGCTCTTTTTGGCATAAAGATAGAATGCAATTTAGTTTGAGCTGTTCTCAGATGTTTTGGCTATCTTTAGGTTTTCTCACTACCACCCTTTTAAAATTATTTTGAAAATAAATTGCTTTCTCTGTTATTCATCATACTTATTTTTAATTATAGAGTAATTTTACTTTTAACCAGTAAACAAAACCATAGATAACACATGGCCATATTAAACTGAATGTTTTAAGTTGTATTAACTGAAGGATAAGCTGAATTAACCTAAAACTTGACTTTCATGTTTTCCCACCTCCCTAAACTTGTGTTTAACAAAATTCAAATAGTGGCTTACAGCTGACATCCACTCAGTATAGAAGTTTTGTCTCTACTGAAGAAAGATGTGTAGATACTCGGAACATCCAGATTTTGACAGGATTTTTTGTTTGTTTGTTTTCATCTGAATGTTAGTAAAATCAACCTCTTTTTACCTTACTTTCGAGATAAAAGCCTGTGAGCGGTAGACTTTCTAGACTCTTGCAACATAATCAAATACATCTGCAAAGAAGTAATATGAAGAAGTCTCAGTTTTAAAAGTGGTGACAGCAATTTGGCTATCATATTCAGAGCTATGTACAAAGTAAATTATAGTGTTGTTGGGTAGATAGCAGACAGGTAAATATATTTAATATAGAACTTAATTGTTGAGAAGTCTGGCATTCAAATCAATATAATATTTATTGAGCCCATATTTTATGCCGGTGACACTGAGCTCCGCAAAGTAGAAGATCAGAAATGAATTCAGTAGACTGTGTTTTGATATGTTAACTTAAAGCAGTGCTTCAAAATGATATTGGTAGTGTATTGCATTAAGTCATGTCATGTACTAGCGTTGTTCATCTGATCTTGTTTTGGAATTATACGAGAGTACTTAATTCATTTATACGCTGACATGTAAAAGTGCAAAAACAACTTGTATGCTTTAAACTACACCAAGTTGTTTATTAGCGTTATATTTTTAACAAAGTTCTGCAGTTTTGAAATGTCCAGTCCTCCCAGGTGTCAAGGAAATGGAAATAAATATTTTTAACGTTTTTCTCAGGTGTATGTCACTGAAAGCTTAAAATAGTTAAGGCATACTATTAGAGGATCCCAGGCCCTTTCTGTCTTGGGTAGTTGCAGTGATGAGAAAGCGATATGCAAATTCATTGTATTAGTTAATGGTCAGGTAGAAATAGTGGGGAGAACATGTTAGCCCTGTAGCCAGTAGCACCCTTGTAAGTTAGGCTCTGTCAGCATTTTTATCCTGAAGCTTGGTGTTCAGGGTTCGTAACTCAGTTGCTTTAAATAGCTTCAAGCTGAAACACTATGCAGAAATTTTAAGTCCAGATGTGTATTTTAAAGTTAAAAGTAGTGTAAGACTATTGCACTGCTTTAAGTTAGTGAACACTGGTCTGTATATTTACCAGGATCATATGTTTTTCTGGCAGTGTTAAAGAAAGAAAACACATTTTTCGATATATGATCTATTGCTCATAGTTAATTCTGCATGTTTAATAATACCTTTCAGTATTTGTCACAAGTAGGGTTTCAAAATGATGGAGCAATTTCTATTTGAAAATAATTTTTTCGACATCATTGGCCATTTTTCTCTTCATAAGCAAGTATGTAGCTAATACCTATTTGACATAATGAGTTGTATTTTCCTTACGTAATTAGTGATCAGATTTTATGTTTGTGTCTTTTTAATGTAATTATACCTAAACAAAGAAAACAGGTTTTTAAGCCTGTTAAAACTTTGCTAAACCTACTCTGAGTTGCTCTGCAAAACTGTGTACATCATAATAGATTTCAAGTTGTTTGAAGACAGGCTTATTTTTGTGTTAAGCCTTTAGATGCAAGAAAAATTATTTAAAATTAAAAATTTTAGGATTGAGTATATATAAAACTTACTGGTAAGGTAATGGAAACAAATAGTTTTAGGTGAAAAAGAAATAAATTTAAAAAACTTGTATTTGAAAACAGGCATGATAAAATGTCATTCATTATTTTCATCCCTTTGGCATTGCTGTTTTTATCTTTTTAGAATTCCAGAATATCCATTGTTTGATGCTCTAAATCAGCTTGATACATGGCTCGTGAATTTCTGGCTTAAACTGAAATAATTCCCATCAAATTTCTCTTTGACATATAGTATAAAAATTAAGAAATGCTATTTTATATTGTATTTACTCTTTTCTCTATGGTTCAGTCAGGTTTTTCTGAATTCTAGTTTAGAGTCTAAAAGTAACTAATATTTGTGAAACTTTGTGATCATTTATTTAAAGTTTTCTTTAAATATTTGCCATAGGAATAAAACTTTTCCTTTTTGCAATTACTCCCTTACCTTTCTTTTTATTCCAAAGATAGATTTGGTCAGATTCTATCTTGAAAAATAATTATATTTCAATTTTGCTGCAAGTACAATGTGTCCAAGTGATATTGGTCTTTAAGAGTAATTGATTAGCGAAGACTTGACTTCTGTCTATGGAAATGTCATAAGCAATTTAAATTTCCATATAATAAGACCACAAAAACAATTTTAAGGGCCTGAGTTACTTCTCCATTGCTCCTCTTTCAGAGTAGCTCACAGATTTAGTCAGAGGAAACCTCATAAAAATTTTCAATAGCGTTTTTAGAGTTAAATATCCTTTTACTTTATTTTTCACAAGCTCTGTATCATGTGATTTAAATGCTAGTTATCGGTGAGGTGCGCTAAAGAAAGGAACTTCTTTCTCTTCTGAAATGTCAGGACACAAAATTACTTCCCTCTTCCCCATGAAGTTTCTTGAATTGGTAGATTTTATGTTTGAAAAGCACCTAGAAAATTAACTGTTAAAGTTTCATCACAAATTATTCTCTGCAGAACAGAACTTTTGTATTGGGTGGTGTGGAAACAAAATTTTGAGTGCTAAACTAACTAGTTAAAAGGTGATTTTTGATTGCTCTCTACCCCTTAAAATGTTTTCCATTGCTTTTTTGGTGCAGATGAAATGTGTAAAAATTTCTTGATTCTTTTGGTTTTCTTTTAGATAAACACAGTTGAGAATCTCCAAGGGAAACTTTCTAGCTTCAGAGATCTACTTCTTTTTTTTTAAACCCTCAAACATATAATTACACTTCTGATTGATATAAAGTCAAATATATTCTCTGTATCTCCCTTTTTTTCCTCAGAAAAACATTAGTCAATCTGATTTGGTAGAGTGAATAGCAGAAAAAAAAACAAAAAACCAATATATTTAGCTACTAAAATAGAATTCAGCCAAAACAGGAAAAGTTATCACTATATCTTGTTAGTTAGCATTTTTTTTCCAGGCCAAGTTGTAAGCCTCATAGAAGACTCACACAATTTGTGATGACCTATTTGTTTTGTTATTAAATGTGATACATAAAACATACCATTATTTAATATGGCCATTATTATACTGCTTAAGCAAAGAAAAATGGATTTATGTATTTCACTCTTAGGGATCTTTTCTTTCATATTTTCCCATATTGAATTAATTTTCCTTTTCTTCTAACTAAAAAAAAAATCCATTATGTTAAAAATATGCAGTAAAATAATAATGTCCCAGAGCTCTAAAAAATCTTTATATTGGGGCAGATTTCTTCACTTTTTTTCCGGAAATTTCGCCAGCCTGGAGTGAAACCCATCAGCTGTCCTGTATCTCTCAACAACACCAAAAAACATCTCAGGACATGAAGTAAAGAATTACATATTGAATTGAACCCTTTAAGGATGCTTATAAGGAAAAGCCTGTGTTTAGCACACAGCCGACTTGGAACAGAAGTTAGCCTGCTCATCTTACTAAAAGCACATCATTATAATTATACTCTATACTTATGGTATATCTTCTACATTTTACAGACTTTAAAAAATTATCTCCAATTTATATTGGAAAACTGTAGTTTCAGGAGATGAAGTTACTTGCAATCATGGCAGAAGGGTAACAGAGGTGGGGGGAAAGAGGGGGACCTCTTGATTTTTAGTGCATTAATTCTCTTCTAAAGAGTCCCAACTTTTCTGCCTTCATTAATACACTTACTGGTTCCGTATTTACTTTGACATAGAAAGCCACACAGCAGGTGTTAAAACACAATATGCTGAGTGTAAAAAATGTCAAGCATTCAAATGAATACTGGCAAACACAGTCAGTTATTTCAGTATTTTTCAGATGTGCACATTTTTGGCCTTGTGACTTTGAAAAGTTGATGAGTACATTGCCCCCATCAGGGGTACAGCGTTACCTGTGTTCAGTAGCCGCTTGAGGCACTAGATCAAGTATGCAGGAAGGAAGTCATGTTCTCATGGGATTTACCCTTGACCTGGGAGACTTCTCAGATTGAATAGAGTAACCATATATTCCTGGTAAAGGACAGTGGGCATGATTCCCTCTCCTCTGGGACGGAAAAAGTTGTCAGAAAACTAGTTTGGAGCAAGGGCATATTGCCTCTAGCTGGGAGTGCTGACTCAAATTTTAACTGGTTCTCTCACGGACTGTTGACAGTGGGACGTGATGCTCTTTATGGAGCTCTTTCATTTATTCACTTCAAAAATATTTATCAAACACTTACTCTGTGCCAGGCACAGTTTTGGGAGCTGAGCATAGAGTGGTGAACAAGGCAGATGAAGGCCCTTGTCTGTTGTAATTTCTTGTCTCATATAATCTGGGCCCCTAGAGAGAGTCTCTTAGCTTTGGGCTAGCATATCAAAGGGAGTAAGATGGTCATTCCTATATGTACATTGAAATGAGGATTATTTGAGTACAATGGGATGCTGTAGAAGTGGGTTCTATAATTTGAGGACAGCTTTAAGATTTTAAACCGAATAGCAGAGTACTAAAGGAGGCATAGAACTGAGAAACAGCCTAAAAGAACAGTAAAGGTGAAAAAAACATTGACTTTTTTTTTTGCTTTTGTTTGTTGCGTTGTTTCCCTGGCTGGAGCCAAGGGCAGAGTGGAGGGGTGTTGGAGCTGGCTTCCTCGGTGGGGGAGAGGCAGCTCTAAACTATAGTGATCATGTCTGTTTCATCATGCTGTAAGAAGTCTGCTTTAATGAGAGTTATGTACAAATTGTATTGGGAGCACGGAATTAAATGCTTTGGTTTGCTTTATGGACATCTTGACAAAAGAGGGAGGAACAGAAGGATGAGGGTAATATTTGCCAGACAGGCAAGCACACATGGGTATTGTCATTGGAGGATGGTGGGGTTACTGCAGTTGGAGCCATGGCTTAGTCACCGCAAGGGCATCTGGAAGCCGAATGAGTAAGAGATGGAAATCATCTGAATATTATAGGATCCTGGAAGTTAGCTGCGAGAAAGGATATTATTAAGAGACAGGCCCTTGGTAATAGGTTTAAGAATAGTGTGTTTTATGTATGACGGCAAAGACTCTGCACCGACAGTCCCTTCTGGGCTCCATGTTAATCAGAGGCACCTATTTGCAAGTTAGCTGACCCCGGTTAAAAGTGTGTTCCCTGGTAGCAGTGAAAATGTTTATTAACCTCAAAGACTGATTATTCTGGATCCTGACTTTCCCGAGTTAGCTGGCTGCCGGTTAACTGCTGAAGATTAAGGAGGCAAGTATGTCATTCCAAGATGGCAGATAGGATGAGACAGAAGTTTGGCTAAAGGTGCATTTTCTGTCTGTACCACTCGTGTCAGTGATCATTTTCAGCCTGTTACATGTCTCTATTCCTGTACCTAGACTTTAAGCTCGTGATGGCTTTGTATATTCCACTGGGTCCCACTGCAGAGTGGGCATTCTGTCATGATTTGCAGTGTGATTGAATGCTGAATATCCAGCTCAGAGTAAGGATATGAAGTGTAGTTCTGGATACGACACCATATTTAGGTTTCCCTATAGTCAGAAACTGTAAGGTTCCCCCTAAATATCTTCTCCCATAGAGCTGACCACACTTCCTTTTTTTGCGGGGTGGGGCGGGGGGGGGGCTTATGATCTGGCTGAGACCACACCTCAGGGTGCTCCAGGCTGCAGACAGGCGGTGCCTTAATATGTACGATGCCGTCTGCACATGGAGCATCAGCTTTCCTTCTGTGGCATAATTCCTATGGACAACTTAACATGGGGATTTAATAAAAATGTACATGTATTCTATGAAGAGTCCAACAACAAATGAAGGAAACTTTTGCATGCCTTTGAAATGGGTGGGCCCTGAAACGTTGGTCTGTTTGAAGTGGCATCCGAACCCGTATGCAGATGCCTCGTTCCTGTCTGCCATTCCTGGTCTGGAGCCCTAAGTCCTGATACAATGCATCCTTGACGATGAGACTATATTCTCAGTTCTTCAGCTTTTCTGATATGCCATTATTGCTGCTATCTTTCCTGTTTTATGTAGGTGGTAGCTCTCGGAGAAGTACCAGATGGGACTGTGGTTACTGTCATGGCGGGTAACGATGAAAATTATTCTGCTGAGCTCCGAAATGCCTCTGCTGTTATGAAAAACCAAGTAGCAAGATTCAACGATCTGAGATTTGTCGGCCGGAGTGGAAGAGGTAGGTCTCTGATTTTTCATATGGATAGTGGAATAAACACGTTAGGATCCTCTGATGAAATGTAGGCTAAGTCTGTATACAAGTCAGCACCTTCTACTGAATAGAATTACTGAAAGTTTTCTTTAAATACGTCCAGATGAGGTTGAGTGTTTTAGTGAGTACTCAGGCCTTTTTCATTTGTTTTATGATATTGAAAATTCAAACAATGTTTTCAGAAGGCCCAGTTCCTAATTTCACTGGGTGTGAGCATATGAGGTGGAAGGAAGAACAGTTGGAGGTTCAAGTTCTGAGTTATGAGGAGCCAAATAACTGCGTACATTCAGTGGCAAAGGGCAAAGGAAAGGGAGTGCATTGGATCAATTTCCTGGTAATATCAATTTTGCTCTGAGTTGTAGCAAGGACAGCTAGCATAATGCTCTTCACTTGTCACATATGTTACCTCTGTGGGATTTAATTTACTCCTATAGGAACTTATTTAAAAATCATAGGCTTTTATAGAAGGCTTTTCATTTGAATAAGTGAATAATGTATTACTTATGTTAGAATGACTATGTGGAATTGCCTAGACAGATGAATGATCGGGACTCTAAATATTTCCACATTATTTAAGAGTTTCCACCATCCATACCCCCCATTCAAATATTAGGAATCCTTAAAAAGATCATAAAAGGGAAAATAATCCCTTTTAGGGTTTTCGTAGCTGTTTCATAAATGCGGTTAATATTTTTTTTAAAAAGTCTCAAAGAAAACCAGATTTTGGCTTTTATTTACTTATTCTGTGGCAAGACTTTTAATCATCATTCATTAGAAGTATTATGTTCATTTACTGATTGATTGAATCTGACATTTCCATTTTAAGTATTTTGATGAGAAGAGGGAAAATAGACCACTTTAGGACTGGAGTGAAATAAATTATAAATAAATTATAAAGACCTGTGGAATGACTTCAACCTAGGTTTGTGTTAGGAAATGAGAAGCATCAATTTTTAAACCATGTCCAATAATTGCCCTTTAGTTTGGATCAGATGTCAAATTATTACCATTGTAAAAACTTGATAAGGGAAATTCATGCAAGACTGTTTCCGGTGAGTAGTTTTAGTTTACTTTCTAGGAACAGGGCCAAGAAGTTGTACTTTTTAACTTAAAAAAAAAAAAAAATGATGCATGCTAATGAGATACTGTCACTGAAGGTTTGAAATAAAATGAGAGCTTCTGGTAGAATCAAAACTCAAGGGGTTATTATCTCTGCATCAGGTTTAGTTCACTTTCATTAAAAGGAAAAAAAAGATACATCTTATCTCACTCTTGACTGATTAGGTGTAAAGTGTGTATGTGTGTGTATTCATTTTTCCCCTCTGTTACTGTGCAGGCCCACTGTACAATTCAAATTTCTTTTTTTCTAGTGAGAATCAAGAGAAATTTGAACATGATGATTTACTTGTATCTTCTGAAGGGCATCTTTCTTCTAATGTAATATTACTTTGTTGAATTTTAGTATTTAGAAGACCAGGCGCTATACATCATTTTACAGATACAAACTTGAGTTTTCATTTATCTTGCTTTTGTATGATATAGATGCTGCATAACTTTTCTCTGATCAGTTTGAGAAGAAACTATGGCAAAGTGATAGTGTACTTTGTAAACCCTCAACATATTTATTTAAGAAACTTCAAAGAGAAACAAAGGGTGTGCACTGTTTTACTATATTGGCTTTCTGAGTTTTGGCTGGTTTCCCAAATAGCAATTTTTATATTTAAAAAAAAAAAAAGACAGACTTAACTGCTTGCAGACTTTTCACGCATGGAAGATGAAGAAAGCTTCTTTTGATGAAGTGTAATTATGTCCAAACAGAGCTGACCCCCTCCCCCTATATTTCTTATGATCTTAACTGAAGAAAGTAGGATTTTTCCTTTGAAGCAGCCGGGACTTGGTGGAGGATCTGAAATGCCACAGTCTGCTGCCAGAGGCAGGATGGAGAAATTGGTCCAGACTTGTCTTCGAGACTTAGATTGGGGGTGGGGGGGAGCGAGTGGAGAGAGACAGAAAAATTGATGTATCACTAATAATAGATTTTTAAATCAGGGTGTTAATATTATATGAAAGGAAACAGTAATATCAAGCTGAAATGAAGAGGGAAAAAGGACAGAGAATACTGATGAGATACTACCCTTTTGAAAAAGAAATGGGTCAGTCCTTCAGTGGCAGGAAACCCTTTAACCTGCCCGTATACCTGACCTGCTTTCTGACAGCCCCTTTCCAGCTTCCTCTTTGATTTTCACACTTCTATATTTCTCTCAAATTTTTAAGTCTGGGGCAACAAGAGGCTGCCATTGTATTTGCTGCCCAGCTATTTACATTTTCTATTTTCAGTAGCATTAAAAAATGAAAAAACAGCCAGTTCCTCAAATGCTACATTTTTTCATGGGTTGAAAGATACACTCTCAGGAATTAAAAAAATAGCTTTCAGTTTATAAAGCAGTCACCTTGCTACTTACTCTGGCATTCTGGGTTATCCGAGGACCACAGCTTTTGGAAGTGCTTTGGAATACGAGTAGAGCATTGGTGAAACTTGGATTCAGCGGAGAGTGGCTTACATTTTTCAATTGTCTTTTCTCTTTTTCTCCTTTGTATTTCAAGCAAAGTATTGAAAGTGACTTTGGTCTTTAAGTTTTCTTGGTGTGCTTCCTCACTTTTGACATGAAGCGAGTTGCTTTTAATTTACAAGCACTTCTAAACACCTGTAGTGTGCAAAGCATGGTACTTTGTCAATTCCGGATACAATCTGTGCTTACAGTCTTAACTTTCCCCACTATTTCTGACAGCCCCTCGGGCTAGGTTGGAACTGTCTTTCAATGACAGGTCCTATGTGTATCTCAGAAAATATATGACTTGAGGACATACTGCAGAACTAGTTCCTAGATGAAGCTAAGGATGCTACAATTAGTTGCCTAATGAGTGCTAGCTCCCTAAGTAAGAGCCTGCATTTTTTATCACTTATGGAGAGTAGTAAACAATGGGATTTGGAACAATTTTTTTAATTTAAGGGAGTAAGTCACGAATACTCATATAAACATTTGACTTCAGAAGTGTATCACTGTTTATAGGGACAAGAGCAAATGACCTAGTTGGGTGATAGTTTCTGGAACCATTAGGTTCATATTGCTTCTGAAGGGGCAGTAAGAAGTGGGAGGAACTTCCTTGGCTTTTGTTTTAGTTGTTAAAGTACATCTTGATTCTTAGGATTTGATTTTAGAAGACTTCAGTCACACTTTCATATCGGTTTCCTTTCTCTCAGACCCAACTCTTTAAAATGAAGTCTTTATAGAAAATCGGTTCTGTTGTGAATATTGGATGGTGAATTTTATATTTCACCTTCTTTTGTTCTATGTGAGGTGTTTCTATGAATTGTGGAGAAGCATCAATGCATTTTAATATCCAGAGTACATTGTGAAAGTCTCAAACAGCAATATTCTCAGAAATGGTTTAGGTAGATTCATGGGCACTGTCTCTTGTGGTTGTTAAGAATCATTAAGGACAATTGAGATGTGTACATCCTTGATTTATGAAGATTTGTGCCATGGATGACAACTGTCTTCTAAGCACCACTCTTGAAGCACTGTTAGAAACACAGTCCTGGCTCATAAGCCATTGATCCAACCCAGAATGGATCTTTTTTTTTTTTTTTTTTTAATGGTTTAATGCAAATTGAGTTTCAATCTAGGAGTTCAATCCGTTCACTCCTCCAGATCTTCCCATTGTTTTAAGGTCCTAATCTGGATCTAGTGGCTTCCTAATTCAACTTTCTAAACTCCATTTCTGTAGACTTTCAGTTTTCTGTGAGTAGTTCAGACTCCTGGCTGCCTTATTCTTCTGGTTAGTCTTAATGTTTATAATAAATCCTCTGTTCCCTAACCAGATAATTAAATTTCTTAAATCCATGTAACATTCAATATATCATGGATGAAATACAGAATATCAGTGACACTTTAAAGATAGATGATTTCATCATTCTGGCTGACATACTTCATTAGTAGATTTCTGTTTGTTTCTTGGTCTGATAGAGCTGTTTGGGACACATGTAGCAATAAATTACCTATTAGTGTCTAAAAATGTTCTCTAACAAAGTCGAAAAGAAGAGCATTAATTTTAGGGTCTGGAAGACTTGGTTTCAGATCCTGATTTTTTTCCACTTATTAGTTGTGTGGTTAAATTAGTAAGATTCTCTGAGCTTCGGTTTCCTTATTTGTGAAATGAGGGTGATAAACCTGAGTGGGTAGGATTAAATGAGATAACGTGTATGAAATGACTGGTACTTCATAGGTTTCTAATCAATATTCATTTTCCTCACATTTCCCTCCCCCTGCCTTTCTCTCTTTCCTTCCCCTACCCCACCTTCTTGGCCACAGGGTAGCCAAAGAGACTTAAAACTATATATGCCTAGTAACAAATGATATGTGTCTTAAACACATTTTAGGAACTTACATGGTCTGGCTTGAAAAGAAAACCCATTCACTAGACTTGACAGCCAAAGACCTGTTCTACATTAAGCCTCCTTTACAACCTGTTCCATATTAAGCTTTGAAAAGATTGCATTAAACTCTGTGTTGCTACATATTGTTTAAGATTTGTGTTTTGATTTCATACCCTCTGCTTTCAGTAAAGGGAAAAACAGTCTTTGACCAAAAAAAAAAAAAGCAAAAGGAAAGGAGCTTTTCAAAGCTCTGTCCCAGGAGCAGGCTAAATGAATTCTCTGGCCTGAGATTGCTGAATGTTTTATTGAGTCACTGCTTCACGCCCACCTTTTCCTGTCTTGTAACAGTTTGCAGTTTTGACTATCTGACATGACTAACCGTCGCAAATCTAACTGATTACAACTGTCAGTGAGTCTGGGTAGCAGTCTGGTATCTTCTGGAGAAAGCAAACAGCCAGATCTGCACCCAAACTTCTCCCCATCATTTTTGCCACCCTTCCCCCTTCCACCCCCCCAACCCACCCCCGCCTTCATCACCTTTTTTTAGCTCATTAATTTGAAACATCAAATGTACTTTTTCAGTGAAGCACACTCTCTGCTGAAAGCAAGTGTTCATATTTACATTGGGAGATGTCATGTACGTTTAGCCAAGAATAAGTTACTGTCAGGGAGTCATTTCAGGATTGCTCTTAGAGGAGGAGGTATGTTAGGGAAGGGGTGGGCAGGGAGGAGAGAAACTTTGTTCCAGTAATGATGAAATCATCATACCACAGGCACATTAAGGCCAGGACGGGAGACACTGGCTCCTGTTAAAATGATTCCCATAAGAATCTTACTCTTTCATCTTCTCATTGTAGTGCAGTTAAGCAAATGAAATGCTAAAGCCATGTGAAGTCAATAGCATAATCAACAGTGATTTAGTATTGTTCTCTCACGGGGTCATGACCTAATCCTAAATAAAGACTTCTAAAATTGTCTGCTTGGATGTGTTCCTGATGTTGTAGAAAAACTGAAAGCAAAGAGAACCCTCTTCAAGTGGTCCAGAGTTTTTGTTTCTATTAGAGCTCTTGCTACTGAGCAACTCTTTTTTGAAATTGGAGCCTCCTTGTACAAGACTGCCATGAAGATGAGGATTTTTGTGTTCATCAGCTTAGTGACTCTCTAAAATGGCCATCAGAGGGTTTCTCATTAGAATAAGGAGTCTTGACCCTTGTTCATGTTTGGTTACTTCTTCAAAGATGCTTAAATGCAATGTAGACATTCAGTTCAGTTCAATCGCTCAGTCGTGTCCAACTCTTTGCAACCCCATGAAGACATTAGTACTGCCATTTTATCATCAATACTGTCTTTTTATATTCACTGTGGATTTTCCTTTTTCTATCTGCAGGCAAGAGTTTCACCTTGACCATAACTGTCTTCACAAATCCTCCCCAAGTAGCCACCTATCACAGAGCTATTAAAGTCACAGTGGATGGACCCCGGGAACCCAGAAGTAAGTGCTTGCCTTCCTTTTGGAAATGGGAATAGAGTTTGTGGAGACCCTGTGAGGAATTTTTCCAAGATAAGTTAGTGCTACTTTCACGTGAAGAGTTTCTTTGCCAAGTTTGCTATCTGCATATATTTTTACGAGGGGCAATTAGATCTTCACAGTTAGTGGAAAATCAAATTACACTTTTCACCTTTGCCTCAAAATTGCTAAGCCCAACATAACTTTGTGAATTTCCGTTACTCTAAGTTTTTTTGCTAAAAGATTCTGCTCATCTACTGGACACAATAGATGAGGCAGAACAGACCCACGAGAGCTGAGGAAGAAAACAATAAACTGAAAAATCCTGAGCTTAGTCAAAAAGCTTTTGTGTGTGTTTCCCATGGTCTAAGAATGTGTTTTAACTTTTTAACTCGCCCACTCAATTCCCTTTATAGAGTGCACACTGCTTAATTACAAAGAATTTATTTGCAAATGATAACTTGCTTGATTGTTACAACACTGTTGTTTGCTCATGTTCTAGTAATTGCCATAGATAGTTTCTTTAGCAGATAGAGTCAAGCCAGATTTAAATCTGCCTTGGTTTATTTGTCTCCTGGGCCATCTGGAAGGTTGAACCAGCATCATTTGAAGGCCGTGCCCATCATCCATTTGGGCTAATATGCATTTTCCTCTTAAATCTAAATTAAAACAGGTTTACTCCCTCCTCTGCCCCTAAAACTGATTTGAACATACTTACCAGAGCCTAATTTAAATATGTTTAAGGATTAAAGATTATTTAATATATACAACCTTAAAAATTCCATGCCAATGGAAACATCATACAGAACTCTGCCTTTGATGAGTGAATCCATTGGAGATGTAGCCATTGTGTTTTGAGAGTTTAATTTGGCTTGTGGTGGAGGGACAGCTGGCAGAAATCTTTGTTATATAATGATACACCTGCCAAGACAATGGCGTAGCTCTTCTGCCCCTAAAATTGAGAGCAAAGGGCTGGTGAAGTTTTGCCTCCCCTCTGCCCCTGGGGCTGCTTGTCCTTGAGTGATGGGAAGACGTGTTACCTTCCGCTCCTCTCGCCACTGTCTCTTCTCACGAAGGCTGACTGCTCGCCCAAACTAGGGAGGTTTCCTGCCTGAAAAGTCAGTCTTTGAGGTTTTTCTTTTCTCCTCCTTTCATGTGTGTGGCGTTCTTCTAGGTTTCCCAACGTTGGGAGCGCTGGCTCTGTCCGCTGAGGTTAAGAGTGTCCTGTTAGGCGGTCGCCACACACAAGTCTCTGGCTGCCCCGTCTCTGGTGCTCAGGGCCAGCGATCATGCAGTGCAGGTGAATGGATCAGCATAGGGCTCTCTGGCCTGATTTCGGATTTTTGCCTGACTTTTCTGGACTGCTGTCCATCTGGAACGATGGCTTAAGAGGGAAGACATCTAGCATTTTATCTGATTAGCCCCCCGAGTTCCGGAAAAGGCAGGGGCATCTCTCTCAATAATGCACCAAGCAGGATGGTAGTCTTTTCACGTTTAACACGACTAATACTTATCTCGTAAAGATGTTTCCTGCTGATCTCAGCTGCTTTTCTCAGTTCTTGGAAAAACCATCATTGTGTGTGTGTGTATGTGTCTCTGTCTCTGTGTATATCTCCAGATGCTCACACGTTGATGCTCAGACATGATGGTTGGGAGAGGAAGCCGGGGAAGGCGGGTGCTGCCTCATTCTGAAAGTCGTGACAGAAGAAGGAGGTAGAATAGCTTTGGGAGAGTCACTTCTCTTTCAAGCAAGGGTAGTATCACCTCATTCCCAGGAGGCTGCTGGCAGAATTAACAGTTGCTAGGCCCAGTCCCTGTGAAGACAGAGAAGTGCTCTGAAAGCAGTGAGAGTTAGGGATGGAGCAGACAGCATGCGTGTGACCTGAGTTTAGGCTTTTGATGCCGCTGAAGGTGCTGGGGAGAAGCAGGTATAGAAATCGAGTGGTGGACCACTGCCCTAGATCTGCTCACAAACCAAAAATATCTGTGCAAGTGCGGTGTCGTTTCTCTGACATCACAAGGTGACTGGCCAAACTCAGTGTCTGGCTGTGTCTGGTATCAGTAACATTTTAATCCTACAACCTGTATTCTCAGCACGGGGTTATTTCCTTCTGCTCTGCTCTTGGCCGTCTGAACATTGAATGTTTGTAAGTAAAACCCTCTTCTCAATATTGTTCTTTAGTTTTGAGACTCCCAGGTGTGGGAAATGCCCAGGATTTTCAATTTCCTTCAACTGTGAGTTGAAAGCTTTTAATTGATAGGTGTGTGTATAATGTTAAATGAAGAATCCTCTAGAACATGGGTTGGCAGACTTTTTTTTGTGACATGCCAGATGGGAAATGATTTCAACTCTCTGGGTCCTATGATATCTGCCACAGGGACTCAACTCTACCAGTGTAGCTCAAAAGCAGCCTTCACCAATACATAAACAAATGGTAGTGGCTGCATATCAATAAAGCTTTATTTACAAAAAGAGATGGGGAGGGGGTCAGATTTGGCACACAAGTTGTGGTTTGCCGACTGCTGTTCTAGACTTCTTCAAAGTGCCTTATTGTCTCAACCGTTAACAGAGAATAGCTTTAGGAAAAGGCTTTCCTGAAGGGAGAAAAAAAAAAAAGACAGTGAATGCAATTGTTTTAGAATCGTCTCCCACAAAATTTTAATTCTGTAAGTAATGGTTGTCATTGAAAGAGTGTACGTCTGTTTATTACTGCAAAAGTTTGAAGGGATTGAGTATTTTACTGTCTTGATTCCTGTTAATGGAATTTCACTCCTTCTTCAGAAGATCACAGTATAAGTGGAAAAGGCTACTTCCGGCAGATGAGCTGTTTGAACAAGGACAGGTTCCGGGTTAACTGGTTGGGTCTTTACTCAGCAACAGGACAGTGATTAAGGGTGTGGGCTTTTGCATCAGGCTGTCTGGATTGAAAGCCCAGGACACCATGGTTCACCAGTTGTGTGGTGGTAGGCAAGTTACCTAAGTTCTCTTGGCCTCAGTTTCTTCCTCTGTTAAAGTGAGAAAAACAATTAATAATATAGTGAGAAGACTAATAATAGTATCTTCCTCATCCATTGCTGCAAAGATGTTAAGTAAGGTCATGTATCTAAAATGCACAGCCCAGGGACTGTCGGGTAGTAAGTGCTCAGTAAGCATGAGCTATTATTACATCAGTTTCAGCGTCAGAAGTTTGCTGTAGTTTTTGCTTAGAGTACACTTCCAGGAAATAGATACCATCTAGCTTCTGTTCTCTCGGGTAATATTTTTTTCTTTTCTTGCAGATGGCTTTACTAATTTCTGCTCATTAGTAAATGACACTAATAAGTATTATAAATTGTGCTGGAGCAGGTATTCATGCTGCCTGGGGACAGCTGGGCAGAACTGATGATAAACAGTTTGTTCACAGCAAAGTCCAAGAGAGGATGCTAGGGCACTGATGCCGTCCTCGGAGGCCCCACTTATCAGCCCATCTTCACTCAGAAAATCAGAAAGGTTTCATCCTTCTATGTTTTCTGTCTCTGGCAGCTGAATGGGTACTGTCACATCACAAACAACTCCTTCCCTTAATATACACATCTGGTGCTGGCAGTTGGACGAACTTCATAAGAGCACATGATCATCACTCATTACAAGATTAAAAAGTACCCCATGGCATCATTGATGTTTTTTAACTTTGATCTTTTGCAGTTGTGATTCATCTCAGTTATAAAACTTCCCTTTAAAGGAACACAGCCGATGACTTATTAGAACCTTCATCTTAAGTAGCATAAACATGAGAATGGTACACATCTTTACGAAATGTCATTTATTTTCTCTGCCAGCTTATCAGTTTAAGACATGACATCATACTTAAGATCCCAAATTTGTCAGCCTTGTGTTTAGGCAAGGCATGTTGACCTTCTGTTGGCAAGTTAGCTCTGAAGAGGTACTGCCATATGTTGCCAGCAGAAGTCAGTGGAGCAGCAGCAGCTATAGTAATGCATTTGGATGCCTAACTCTTTCAAACATCAGTTTCTATTAGGATCTTTTGTTTCACGTATGCAGTCGGTTCCAACTGCAGTCCTGTTGAAAGAACTTCTCCAGGAAGATGAAATTTTGCTCAGCGGTGTCATATTCTACTGTTGTGGTTCTGAATTAAGGAGGAGGACTGATGGAAGGGTATTATTGGCTGTGCAGAGGATGGAAAAAGTAAATCACCTTACACAGTCAGAAGTCTTTTTATTCTTTTGCTGCTCTGTCAGTTATCTATTGCTAAATAACAAACCATCCCCAAACACAGTGTGGCTTAAAATAGCAACCAGGGAATTCCCTGGTGGTTCAGTGGTTAGCACTCCGTGCCTCTACTGCAGGAAACCCAGGTTTGATCCCTGGTCAAGGAACTAAGATCCCCAAAGCTTCCTGGTACAGAATAAAATTAAATAAATAAATAAAGACCAAAAAAAAAAAAAGAGAAAGAAAACAGCCACCAGTTTATTATTTCTCACGATTCTGTGGGTTGACTGGGGTTCATCTGGATGGGTTTTCTATGGTCTTTCTTGCAGTAAGATGGCAGCTGATGCTGGAACATGCATGGTGGTCTCAGTCCCTTGTCTGATGGCTTCATGGGGTGACTGGAAGGCTGGGCTCAGCAGGAAGGAGGCGACAGCTGGGTCTCTCTCTCTCTCCTATAGTTCCAGAGCCTCACCCTCTCCAAGTGGCCTTTTCTAGCGGAATCTGACCTCCTATGTGGCAGCTCAGGGTTCCCTTGGGTGCAAAAGTGGGAACTTTCAGGCCTTTGTAAGGCTTCTGAAGGCTCAGAATTGGAGTAGAGTCACTTCTTACATATTCTGTTGGTTAAAACAAGGTACAGGTGCAGCCTGACCTTGAGGGGAAAAATCTTACAAAGATGAATGATAGGGGTGGTGGTTCACTGGACCTCCAATGTCACCTACTTCTCCGTAAGTGCTTATATTGGAAATGTCATTGCTGCCACAGGAGAAATAATTTTTTGAGGTACCATTTCCTGAAAGGTCTTCTGACTTTTTATTCTGGAAGACATCTAAAGTACTGCAAGGTGACCCCAAGTTCCACTGCTAGTAGCTTCACTCTGAATTAGACCAGTTTGATAATTACCGGATGAATATAGGGTGGGTGATACCTTGTGGTGCTTGGTATCAGCAGGTCAATAGCAAGTCAGGCCAGATCAGTCCTCTTAAGGGAGAAGAATATTAGATATTTGAACATAAAGAGGTTATTTGCCTTGCTTGGCAGCTGGGTAAATCTGTAGCCAAAGTATCTTATGGATCCTCAAATGAACAAGCCTGGTGGTTTTATACTCTCTAGCACTCAGCTTTGCAAATTCTCCCTTGCCAGTACACCTGCAAATCTGTTACCTAATGCACATGAATGGATTTCTAAGAGCTTCTGGGTGCTGTGCCCCAGGGAAGTAAATCATAGTTACTCTCCAGGAGAGACCAAAGCCATCATCTGTATCTTTGCTACTGGGACACTTTTGGTCAGTGCTGGCCACCTACCAGTCCTGAACTGGTGCGAGAAGGCGAAAGCCCTGCCTTTTCTTTCCCACGATCTGGCTCCTTTCCTGCAGGCTTGGAGAGCATGGCTGCAGCCCTGCTCTGCTCAACTCCTTTTGTGACTTCAGTTGGGCTAGCGCTTCGGTGATGGAGAACTTTCTGGGTATGCAGGGTACCATGTGTGTTTCAGGGCTGTCTCAGCACTCGGCTTCACCAGCTTGTCAGGCTTGTGTCCTGCAGCCAAACTGTTTTCTTTTCCTGCTTGCTTCTTGTCACTTGTGCCCAGTTCATTGCACATTTTTAATTCTTTGGAGAACATTTTATTATTCTACATTCTTGTGCACTTCTGATTGCAGAGGTTTTACTTTATAAGCTGAACAGTTAAGACAGACTTAAATAAAACAGTGATCTGGGCCCTGAAGCATCTCATTTTTCTCCCGTGCTGTTCCATCCAGTTCTTCAAAAAAATTTTTTTTTAATGAATATTGAATATTTCCATAAAGACTATTTTTGTTCCTGTTTAAAATATTGTTGTTGTTCACTGTTCTTTAGTCACTCAGTGGTGTCCGACTCTTTGTGACCCTGTGGACTGCAGCATGCCAGGCTTTCTTGTCCTTCACCATCTTCTAGATTTTGCTCAAACTCATGTCCGTTGAGTCAACTATCTCATCCTCTGTTGCCCCTTCTCCTTCTTCTGTCAATGTTTTCCAGCATCAGGGTCTTTTCCAAAGAGTCTACTGTTCACATCAGGTGACTGAAGTACTGGAGTTTCAGCTTCAGCATCAGTCCTTCCAATGAATGTTCGGTTTAAAATTTTTGTCCACACCCTGCAGCATGTGGGGTCTTACTTCCCTGACCAGGGGTCAGAAGCATACCCCCTGCGTTGGAAGGTCAAGTCTTAACCACTGGACCGCCAGGCCAGTCCCTCCATCCAGTTCTCCAGCCCCAGAAAGGGTGGCAAGAATCGTGGTCTTGACATTCTCTATTCCTCATTGCAGATGGTGTCAGGGCAGCTGGCTTTTATCCTCCACTGCTCTTCACCCTGGTTGGGTGTAGGACTAGACTTTTAATGGAGCCTGGCCCATGATCTTTGCTTATTTATCAGTGGTGGATGCTGACATAGAGCTTGGTCAGATGTGAAAAAGGAGGGGAACATGTAAAGTGTGTTGGATGAAGGGACAGCAAAATTGTTTTAAAGCTGTTTGATTTGTCTGGACACAGTTTGTGTGTTCAAATTCTTGCTATCTGTGAAGACAATTTGAGAAGTGCTTGATAAGCCTCGTGCCACACCCCTGATGCCACAGGCCTGAATTTTACTCTCTGGTTGGAAGTGTTAGTAAAAAAAAAAAAAAAACAACCCTTAACTTTTTTTGTTTAATGGGAAAACAATTTTTTTTTTTTATCAAATGAAAGATTCTTTAAATTCTACAGGGCTTTACAATTTTTAAACGTTTCACATGCATGATATTTTTTAAAGATTTTTTTTTTAATGTGGACCACCTTTTAAAGTCTTTGTTGCATTTGTTACACTATTACTTCTGTTTTACGCTTTGATATTTTGGCCACCAGGCATATAGGATCTTAGCTCCCCAACCAGGTATTGAACCCACACCCCCTGTGTTGGAAGGTGAAGTCTTAACCACTGGACCACCAGGGAAGTCCCTACACATGGCTTTTTATTGTCCCATAATAGCCCCTTTTATTCCTCCCTTACTCCTGCATGGCCCGTCCCCGCTTCCTTCTTTCCACTGGTCACCACGAGTTTGTTTTGTATATCTGTGAGTCTGCTGCTTTTTTGTTTTATTCACTAGTCTGTTGTATTTTTTAGATTCCACATATAAATGATATCACATAGTCTCTGTCTTTCTGTGTCTGACTGACTTCACGTAGCATAATGCCCTCCAAGCCCCATGTTACTGCAAAAACGCCCTCCACTTCTTGGCTTGCAGACTTCCTGTGGTTCTTCCCTGTCACTGAGGTGCCCAAGGAGTGGCAGTCAGGGGTCCATGCCATGTTTTGATATTTACAAGGCAGCAACCACAAGCAGCAGTTTGATGGTCATAAATATGCATCCTTTGGTCACTAAGATCCAAACCATCATTGACCACCTTTGACTTAAGAGAATAATCACAGTTTAAAAAAACTGTTCCCTTTCCCCTTTTCCTTAAAGAGGATGGTGAGGGAGTCAAAGCGCTGGTGGAAGTTAAGTCTGGTGGTTGGTGGAATGTACTCTTGAGAGGAGCAGTTTTAAATCTCTTGCAGTACTTTTTTTTTTTTTCTGTTGACTGACTGTCAGGAGCTGGGAAGATGGCCAAGAAGGAAATGACACATCGAGAGGCATTTTGTGTTGTGCAATATTCTGTGGAACTGATGCAAGGCTATATGGCCTGTTTACACATTCCTTCGCTCGCAGACAGCATGGCAGTAATTGAATTCAGCAGCACATGGCATGCTGCAGCAAGGAGCCGGGCCTTCACATCCTTTCATGGCAAATTATCGCAGCCGTTAAAACACGCGCATGTCCCTCCTTTGCACTCTCCCCTGGCTTCTTTCTCGGTTCTGAATGTGCTTTCTTACTGTATGGGACGTGTGTTCACAAGCAGCGTGGCTTTCCCAGGTAGAGGTCCCTGTCCACAGACACAGTTCCCATTGATATATTTACTTCTCACTAAATATAGTAAGCAGCATGGCAGGATTTCAAGCTATATGTGCTCTCAAAACACACCGACTGGACCCAGGTGTGTCACTGGTTTATATCTCACTGGAAGTCAGAAGTCGTTCATTCTTAAAACAGTTCTAGGGACTTGAGAGAGAGAAAAAAAATATTTTTTTTGGCTTTATTTTATAAAGAATAAATTTTCCTTCCCCAGAGAAAGGATTTCCAGTAGATCACCGAACTACTTCTATTTTGCTTGTACTATAGCATTTGCTTCAGGAAGGGCTGGACCAGAGGAAAATAGGAAATACTTGAGAATAACAGAGAAAAAAGATTCATTATGTTGCTCTTCATATTCATACTTGTCCCTACCTAGTATGTTATAGGATACCTTTATGATGTCAGCTAACATCATAGTCTTGTCATAGACCTGTCTTTGGTCTTCATATAAAATCTCTGAAGTTTTTATTTAGGCAAGCGTGGAAAATAATTGCTCACTTATTGAGAAACTCTTGGAAATTAAGGCAGTGCATAAAAAATACATAAATTGACAGTATTAATTCAAGGTCATATGCAGAAGGCTGTATTTGGGATGTGGTGCTTAAGTATTAATAGCAAAGGAAGAGTTCTCTGTTCCTCTCAAAATTTCTCTGCTGCTGTGCGCTGGTGGTGGGACTCTGCTTGCAGACGAAAGTATTTCATTAAAATTCAGGATTATGGCTTATATCCAGACTCTTCTAAGAAAGGTAACTCAGATTTAAACTCATATTAAGATAAAAATAAGTCATCTCGAATCCTTTATTGGGAGGAGGCTTGGGAAGATGAAGGGAGAATGATCAATGAAGTCCTTGTACTAAACGTAAACACAGAATCAGGTGAGCAGGCCGGGCCTTTGCTGGCCTTGAAGGCAGTCATGGCCAAGGTTAAGTGTTGCAGTTTTGCTGCAGGTCAGCCATAGCAGGGTGGATTCCTGATGTCAGGTCTGATGTAGGATTCTATAATCTCATGGTGTGAAGTTTTGGTTTTTATATTTCCATATTTACCCCCTTTGCAAATATTTCCCTTTTATAGAGTAGTTCTCATCTAGTTTTGTTCTAGATACGTGCTGACTTTTTCCTCTTCTGGTTAGCAAATTATCATTCAATTTCTGTTCTTTTAATTATCATTATTACTATTTTAATGTGTATATTTGTCTCAGTGAAATTCATTATAATCTCTGTCCACCTCAGATAATAGAAGAACCTTACTATACTTTTTTTTTAAAAAGATAATTTTTATTGGAGTATTGTTGCTTTGTCAGTTTCTGCTGTACCGCAAAGTGAATCAGTGAAGTGAAGTATTAGGACTGTAGCCTGCCAGGCTTCTCTGTCCATGGGATTCTCCAGGCAAGAATACTGGAGTGGGTTGCCATTCCCTTCTCCAGGGGATCTTCCCGACCCAGGGACTGAACCCAGATCTCCTGCAGTGCAAGCAGATTCTTTACCATCTGAGCCACTAGGGGAGAGAGAGAATCAAGCTTATGGTTACTAAAGGGGAAGGGGAAGAGGAAGGGATAAATTAGGAGTTTGGGATTAGCTTATGCACACTACTATATATAAAATAGACTAAACAGCAAGGACTGACTGTATAGCACAGGGAACTATATTCAGTGTCTTTCAATAACCTATAATGGAAAAGAATCTGAAAAAGAATAGATACTGATCTATATATATATGTTATACATAGATCTATATTATATATATCTATACCTATTATATATCTATAGATCTATATCTATTACACATCTATATAGAAATATGTCATAATATATAATATATATATAAAACTATATGTCTAATATATCTACTGCATTTTATATATATATATTCTTTTTCAGATTCTTTTCCATTATACATTATTGCAAGACATTGAGTATAGTTCCCTCTGCTATACAGTAGGTCCTTGCTGTTTAATCTATTTTATATGTAGTAGTGTGCACAAGTTAACCCCAGACTCGTCCCTTTCCCCTTCGGTAACCATAAGTTTGATTCCGTCTCTCCTCATGCTTTTGTCTGATATTTTTATCTTTGTTTTGTGCTTCCTGAATTAGTCATCATCAATATTTAACCTGTTTATTTCATATTTGCCCATATGTTTATCAGTTTATTTGCTCACCATTCCTTCCTACACGTGGGTCCTTCCTTCTGGATTTAGTTTTCTTGATGTATGTTCTTCAGTAGTTCTTTCAGTGAGAACCTGTTCAGGGTAGACACAGTGTTTGTTCCTGAAAATGTCAGCAGTTGCGGCCACTGGCTGCCAGTGTGGTGTGGTGTGAGAGGCACCCAGTGGAGATGCTCGGGGGAGCTGGGGAGCCACACTCCCGGCCATTCTTTGGACTGAGACTTTGAGGTGGTCGTGATCAAACTAGTGGAATAGCACTTAAGGGAATGGAATCCGGGACTTCCATGGATGATGGATGAGGGAAAGGGGGATGCTCTGAAAAGTCCAGGGTCAGTGAGTGGAGGGGTGGTGGAAAAAAATGTTCCCGCAGACAGAAGCGGAAAAGATAAAGGAAGGGGTATTTAGGGAGAGGAAACCCAACTTCCAACTTCACTTTTTCCTCATGGACAGGCCCTATGGTGCTTTGTAACTTTCTATCCAAGTTTATGGTAACAAGCTCTGTCATTGCACTTGACTCTGAGGTTATCTGGCTGCCTCTCATTGAACAACCAGAACAGCACTTCTTAGATGTTGTATCCACACGTTTTATGTCATTTTAGTGAGAGTACAGGATTCAGAACCAAAAGATGCTTCATTTACCAAAAGATGGTAAATCAGTCATTAAATGAAGCAGGGGAGAAAACAGATGTGAGGACTAGAGGGGCATGGTTTAAGAGAGCTGGGTTCACACTTCCGGGTAGAACTCTCTGTAGGCAAAGTGGACGGGGTCCTCCAGTGCTGGCTCTGTGCACCTCTCATCGAAGTGGCTGGTGGGGAGGAGGTCAGCTGACACTCACGCAAGCTGGTACTTTCCGCCTTTCCACGAACCCTCACGCTATGTACCCTGTGTGACATGCATCTTCTCGTCCCTTACCTTCTTGACGTTAATTCTCATGAGCTACAACTTGTGTGACAATGCTAGCATGTATTTTGCTAGGCAGAACTCAGGGTGATTTAACCTGGACTCTATGCCTTCTTAGGGTTGGCCCTGAAAATTATTCATAGAAAAATATGAGCCCTTTAGAGAGATTATGAAGGTACTGAAACACTGTTATACCGGAAGTGAAGAGAAATATAGATGTGTTAAAAAAAAAAAGAGTGATTGTGAAGTCTAGGTTACTAATTCTAGAGCTTTGGTTTCTGTTTCATCTCCTCACCATTCACTTTATTCTACAAAAACAAGTTACAGTGTTTTTTGCTCCATGAGGGCTGTTTCAGAGCAGCGTAATGGGGAATTCATCTGTAGGTATAGTTTGTGTTGACGATGTGGATTCAGTTATGGTTGAGGGAGTGGGAGGACTTGAAAAGTCCTCTTCTGAGATCTCAATGCCATCTTAGTGACCCTAGGCAAATCCCTACACTTCTCTGCAGTTCAGTTTCTTCATTCTTTCAGTGGAAATAAGACATGAAGACAACTTCAGAGTAGCTGGGAGTAACTTGCAAGGAATGATCATAAACTACTTGGCACACATGAAGGGCAACTTAAATACCAAATAGTAATTATATAGCGCCTTTCTGCCAAGGAGTTCCAAAGGCTTAGACATTACCTCACTGGTTCTCCTTATATCCCTTTGAGGAATACATTATGCCTTTTACAGGTGGGTAAACTGAGGCATGGGCACTTGAAAACTCATTTGCTGCATGTCGGTCTACAAGTCAGCAGATGATTTATGGAGGTGGGCAAGGAGCCCAGGTCTCTTCCTGTTCGGTTATTCACTGCTCAGACTCCCTGATGCTTTGTCATTAAAGTTGTGGAGCTCCTGGTATCGTGCCCAGGATATTCTTGATTGATGTTCTGAAGTAGTGTTACCTGAGAGGCAAGCCTGGTGATGTGGCAGCCTTGCTATATAGTAAAAAAGTCCCAAGGTATAGCCTCATACACAGAAGATATATATATGTAAATCTGTGTGTGTGTGTTTGTAGTCAATATGTATGTTTGTGAAATGAATCTTGAATTCATTAAGATGAAAGTTCACCAGAGCTGAAAACATCAAGTTCTGTGAGATGAACACAAACTTTGTAGGTTAACCCTCAGAAGAGTCTCATTTTGAATACCACCAAAATAAAGCTCATTAACCTTAAGGAAAAAAAAAAAGGCCTTCCCTGGTGGATCAGATGGTAAAGAATATGCCTGCAATGCAGGAGACCTGGGTTCTATCCCTGGGTCAGGAAGCTCCCCTGGAGAAAGGAATAGCTATCTACTCCAGTATTCTTACCTGGAGAATTCCATGGACAGAGGAGCCTGGTGGATTACAGTCTATGGGATTACAAAGAGTCAGACACAACTTAGTGACTAACACACAAACACACAACCTTAAAAAAAAAAATCACTCAACTAGAAAATACAGACGAGGCCTTGGAGGAAAAGTTAGAGAATGAAAATTAATCTAAAGAAGAAAATTTTTAAAATGTCCATAATCCCATCTCCAAAGATTTCCACTGCCAATGATAGCCTGAATATTAATAAATAGTATTCATCATTCATTAAATTTCATAGAAATTAAATGCTAGTGCTTCTGTGAAGGGATCAGCCATGCAGACATAGCACCAGAAAGATGATGGAATACTACAAGAGGTGTGAGTGTGTTGACGCTGAAAGGAGAGAGAATTACTGGAAATGAGATTAATTACTTTAAGGAGCAGAAGCAAGATGGTGGGACTGACCACAGTTTCCAGTTTTTTAATGTCTTGGAAGAGGCAGCAGCTTTCTCTCTGTTGGGGGGTCTGTGGTCCTGGTTTTGCCTGAATGATTGACTAGATGGACATGAGAAGGACACCTTCCTCCCACCACCCTGTCTCACAACTACATATACCACCCCTCAAATACTTCCCCCATTTGTAACAGCTGACAGAGCCTTTTAAATGACAATTAGAGATTGTCCTTCCAGTTTTATTGAGATATAATGGACACCTAGCACTGAATGCCTATAAGGTATACAGCATGATGGTTTGACTTACCTAAGTCATGAAATGATTGCTGCAATAAGTTTAGTCAACATCCATTATCTCTTGTTGCTATTGTTCAGTTCCTCAGTCCAGTCCGACTCTTTGCGACCCCCTGGACTGCAACACGCAAGGCCTCCCTGTCCTTCACCATCTCCCGGAACTTGCTCAAACTCATGTCCATTGAGTCGGCGATGCCATCCAATCATCTCATCCTCTGTCGTCCCCTTCTCCTTCTGCCTTCAATCTTTCCCAGCATTAGGGTCTTTTCCAATTAAAAATTCAAGAAATAGAAAAACATTTTTCCTCGTGATGAGATCTCTTAGGCTTTACTGTCTCAACCCCTTTCATAGATCACATGTAACGATGTTAATTATATCACTCATGTTGTATGCTACATCCTTAGTATGTATTTATCTGATAACTGGATGTCTCTACCTTTGTAAAACATTTTTTTCCCCAATTATTTAACGAGAGCTTGGGAATAGGCTATCTTATTTAATTTACATTTTTTATTTGGCTGCACCCTACATGATCTTAGTTCCCTGACCAGGGATCGAACTCACATCCCCTGCATTGGAAGCGTAGAGTCTTAACTATTGGACTGACAGGGAAGTCCCCTGGAAGTCCCCTTTTGACTACCATCATGCAATCCCCCTCCCCCAGATATATTTTAAAATGTAAATATTTCCAGCAGTGGAGACATTGATTCCTTCAAAAATCAAATGTGTACCATTAGCCAGGTTCCAGGCATACAAAGCGGAGCAGACGTGACCCCAAATTTGAGGAGCCCCCAGTCTATGGGCCAAACAGACAAGAAATGGGCAAATGAACTTTTATCTGTAATTGCATCTAACTGCAAGTTGTGACAGTTCTGTAAAGGGAACTGATCTAGTAATAAAGAAGGATCGGGAGCCTATTCTCAAGTGTTCTGGAAAGGACACAGCCTCAGAGCAGATACGTGAGGGTGAAACAAAGCCAGCTCTAGGAAGAGTGGAGAAGAGGCTTCAAGGAGAAGGGTGCCGGAGATTCTTTTCTGAGTTAAGACTTTGAGGACAGGACCTTCATAGATGTTATCAGTAAAGCATAGCATATTATAAGCCATTTTTCGGTTAACAACTTGGTTTAAATAAGCGTATCTGATTAGGTAGATACTCATTGTGTAACAGGATCGTTTGGGGAAAGTGGGTTGAGAAAGGCCGTGAAGAGCTCTGGTGAGGAAGAAAGAGTGGGAGTAAACACTGGTTCCCAAAGAACACGTTTTCTTTAAAGAAGGATCTGTAAGAGCAGGTTTGCACCAAAAAGAACCCAAACAAAGCAGTAGGTTTCCTATTCGAGTACATCCTGTGGGGTGTATGTAATGCACAAAAGTCCTGGGCTTTTGGAGATGGCGAGAAGCAATTCCAAAGGTGAGCTGTGTTTCAAAACATAAGAGCAACATGGAAAACTTAAGCATGTTTAGCGAAAAGCATTGATGATGATTAAAGGATTGTAAAATTGAACCTATAAGGATAAGTTGAAAGACTTAGGATTATTTAGCTTCAAGAAGAGGAGACTAAAAAATGACTTAATAATAGACTTTGAAATTATGAGGAGTTATTAAGCTGTGTATGGTGACCAGCTGTTTTGTTTCTGGCATAGAGACAGCGTAGGTTTTCACTGAAGCATAATAGATTTAGGTTAGATTTAAAGAAGAACTTCTGGACTCTAAGAATTGTTAAATAGGATAGGTCGCTGAAGGCTGAGGATTTTGACTGGAGGGCTTCTTCAAATTGCTTCCCTTTTCGTGATTCTCTGTGTGTTTATCAAGTGCAACAAAGTGCCACCTTTCTGCTTTTAAAGTCCAAGTCATGATTTCTGTTTCCCATTATAATTCTGAAGCTCAGAGTCACAGAGGTTTGTAGACATAAATGATGAGGGTAATTTGTCTTGCTTCAATGGCCATTAGAATCTTTAATTGAGAAAAATATGACGAAAAAGAGGAACAGATCTGCCACATGGCAAAAAAAAATTGTTCTTGATAATCACAAGAGATGCATGATTAAGAATTTGGGGCCACGTGAGGGTGAGATCGTTTTATCCTTAGAAAAACTCAGGTTTATTTGACTTGTATATGCCAGATTCAGAAGGTAAAGTTCTAGAAAGTCGACTCATTTTCCTCTGTTCCCTCCCTACTGGGAGAAGTTAAAAACATTTCCAGGTGACCCCGAAGTTCATATAACCTGTAGCTCAAGAGACGCAATCCAAAAATCACCCTCAAGGAATTTATCGGCGCGGAGAAGGAAGGAGAGGGGAAATAGGCAGGATTTATTTCTGAAAACAGAAACCTTCATGCATTTAAAAGCTGGCAGAGCAGGGGAGAAGTCGAGCAGAGCGAATCTGAGAAGGGCTGACAGTGTACGCTGTTGCTTTCCGTGGTGGAGCTTGGGGCTGCAGGGAAGCCAAGAGTCCCGCTTCCTGGGTTAAGCTTTCTCAAGCAAGCCAAGTGTCAGGGTTTTCATTTTAAAATTTATTTCTGAATCCACTCTTTCACTGATTAAATACCTGTCTGAGCAACTTTTGTAATAATAAATTAGCCCACCTGCAGATGGTTGGCTTCAAGCACTGATGCAACGGCAAAACACACACACAGTGTTCTCAGATGGGGTCTTTGTTTTGAGCTAAGTGGATGTAATTTTCTCTAAAGGAAGAGAAATAATCAAAGAGACCAGAGAAACAGACTTTGAGACAGGTGACGCGACTGGGAAGGTTAGGTGGGTGTGGTGCTAAGCTAGAGGGAAGGAAAAATACTCAGAAAACATATTTTTCTTTCCTCCCAAAATAACTTGCGCTCCTTGGTTCATTAAGTACTTTTAGACCCTTGAACCACTACACTTGACCTTTCCAAGGCATTGCTGCCCATTGGAGAGCCACCCACAGCCCGTGGTTGGGTCAGAAGTCACAACCCATTTCCTTTTACTGGCCTCTTTTCTTCCTTGTCCGTGATATTTTCTTAGTGGCTTTGGCACTTTGGGACTTGATTGAGTTATTTTTGTGATTTCTACATTTGGGTGTCCCTCACGCCCTGATCACTTATTTTCAAAACCCTATTCTAAGGGTTCTTAAAACCTACAGCTGTCTTTTCCGTAGGAAAAGGAGACCTAAAGGGGGTCAGTGGCCCTTCTTTTCTGCTCTCAAAGCCAAGAGATGGATCGTGGGAAGGAAAAGCAAGTGACAAGAGGTTTGGTTTACTCCTATTGTGAAAAAGAGTGCTCTTCTGAATCCTTCTTTGTTAGGGGAAAAGTCTCTTCATTATACATATGTGGGCAGTGGAAGGGCATTTGTTCTTTATTTTCTGGGATACTTTTGAAATACTGTGAACTGGGGCTGACTATATTTCCCCAGGGATGAAGCTGTGAAACTGATTGTGTTGGTTTAGCTGAAGCAGCAGAAGACCCATTGGTGTGTCCACAGAAGCTATATGGTTATCTGTCCTTTTGTGAGTTCCTTTCTTCCCTGAGGACTTGACCTAACACTTGTGAACCAGCCTCCCCTTCCTTTAGGAAAGTTGTGATAGAGACAAGAGTGAGAGCTTTCAGTGGTCAGCGCTTCGTAGAAAGTTGGGACACACTGCCATGATCATCTAAAACATAACCAAGAAGGACAAAGGTTTCTGTAACAGTCCTAAGATGGTAAGGGGGCAGAAGTGGATGATTTGGATAGAGTGTCTGTGGAAGGTCTGGTGCTTTGCTCACTTCTCGGGGTGGGGGTGGGGGTCCCACATGGGTGTCTCCTTGGGTATTTTTAGAACTCTACTTTGCTGGCACAGATCGGACATAGCAAGGGAATTTGCTAGGACCCAGGATACAAGAGTTTTAGGATTCTATAATTAGGAAAGCATAGACGGACCAAAATGCAGGATATATACTGGTTTTATGGTTTACAGAGTATGCTTTTGGGCACCCCGCCCTGCTTGCTGCATGTGGGATCTTAGTACCCAGACGTGATTGAACCTGTGCCCCCTGTAATGGAAGCACAGAGTCTTAACCAAAGGACTGCCAGGGAAGTCCCGGGGCCGCCTTTTACTCTATGCTGTGTTGACTCTATGTACTGTGAGCTCTGAGGCCACAGTTCCTGGGTGGAGCCGAGTAGCTGGAAAAACCCAAATAGGACATGTGCCTCTCCTCTCTGCTCTCGTCCAGTCCGTCTTGGAGATTTCCTGGGGATTCGGTTTGACTGTAGTGGGTCTGTCACATACTGGCCCAGTGCTGGCGTGCGAACAGAAGTTAGTACTAGAATAGGACGCGATGTAGCTGCACCAGCCATCCGTTTTTTGTTTTTTTGGTTTTTTTTTGCTGCGGGTCCATCTTCTACCATCAGCGACAGCTCAGGAGAAGCTCTTATGTGGTGGGGACTCACCACTTCTGCATTCTCTTTTGTTGGGGGGACTGAAATAGAATAGAAATTTGCAACGGAATTGGAAGAAATCTGACTCTGAAAGATGAGATGTTGCTTTTGCAGCATGAGATTTGTGGCACACACTGACCAGAGGAAGGAAATCTGATGATCTAGATAGATGCGTCTGGTTGTTACCACTTTTGCTGTGTGCCTCTCGGCTAGGCACTCAACAGGACGAGCCAAATACATCGGTAAATAAAAACTTTTATGGGGGATGGGGGAGAGCCTGGAGTTTGAAGGAATAGGTGGCATTTCTGGCTCATTTATATACATCTCCTTTCATTCTTTTTGAAAAGGTAATAAATTGCACCAAAATATATTGGAAGCCAACTGGTTTGCTACTACAAAGAGTTTCTGAAGGCAAACTAGAGGCAAGCACTATTTCTAGTTCTATCCCTGATACTGTCTGACCAGTTCTGGGAATAGATTTTGGTAGTTTTCACCTTGTGTAGTCACACTGGTCTCCTCTACATTGAGTCAGACTATTGGATGACTCATGGTTTGTAGATTATAGAAAAGAACTGCTTTTTAAAATATTATTATTTGTACGGTACATATACACCATGGAATATTACTCAGCCGTTAAAAAGAATTCATTTGAACCAGTTCTAATGAGATGGATGAAACTGGAGCCCATTATACAGAGTGAAGTAAGCCAGAAAGATAAAGAACATTACAGCATACTAACACATATATATGGAATTTAGAAAGATGGTAACGACAACCCTTTATGCAAAACAGAAAAAGAGACACAGAAGTACAGAACAGACTTTTGAACTCTGTGGGAGAAGGTGAGGGTGGGATGTTGCGAAAGAACAGCATGTATATTATCTATGGTGAAACAGGTCACCAGCCCAGGTGGGATGCATGAGACAAGTGCTCGGGCCTGGTGCACTGGGAAGACCCAGAGGGATCGGGTGGAGAGGGAGGTGGGAGGGGGGATCGGGATGGGGAATACGTGTAAATCTATTGCTGATTCATGTCAATGTATGACAAAACCCACTGGAAAAAAAAATATTATTATTTGTACGGTAGAATCTGAAGTCCCAAGACCTCTACACACTTAACGAGGTACCTCTAGCAATGCAATGAAATTCTAATATTGATACTTAGACCCTTTTGGTGACGATCACTTTGGTAGTTTAAATGTTAACCTTAGGAAGAAAAGTCAGCATATATTTATACATACATATATCCTTTATTTCTACATTAATTGGGCCAATATTAATAGCCAGACTGCTTTGTGTCAGAGCCTCTGAATGCTGGGGTGCTGATGGAATAACTGAGAACCTAAGTTGAAAGAGCCACAGCAAGATCTGGAATCGAGCCAAGGGTAGTCACAGAATTTTTTGAACACATCAGGAGGTAAAGCTGTTATTTGCAGGGAAGATGAGTAGGGTCCCAACTTTTATTTTAGTGACAGAAGTTTGTGCTTTACTTGTATTTTGTTGTCAACTGTCCCCTCTCTGGCCACGTGTGCATTTCCTTACAGCTTTTAGGGTCCTCCTTGAGAATTCAGTCCCTCCATCGCTGACTTTATCTCAGTTTATCCCATTGTTCCCTTCTCTTCCCTTCTTTGTCCATCACCAGACCTGCTTCCTGCCCAAAACCTTTCTGCTCCCTTGCTCTACATCACTTCATCTGATTGGAACAGAGAAGCATGGCTCTGCCTTACACAATAGCCTTCCAAGTACATTTGTTTTTTTTTTTTTTCTTTTTTTTTTTTTCCAAGTACATTTGATTTGAAGAAATGTTTCCAAAGCTGAATGATTTTTGTTGTTCAGTCACTAAGTCATGTGAGACATGGGGCCTTCCAGGCTTCTCCGTTCATGGAATTCTTCAGGCAAGAATACTTGAGTGGGTTGCCATTTTCTTCTCCAGGGGATCTCCAGGGATTGAACCCAAGTCTCCTGCATTGCAGGCAGATAGTTTACCCATTGAACCACAAAAGCTGAATGGAGTGTAATAAAACTCATCTAATTTAAATTATGTGCGTGTCCTTGGGGGAGGGCTGGGGAGGACAAAAATTAGTGTTCATTAGTTAATGAGCCTCTGTGCTGGATGCCTTATGTCTATTAACTTCTCTTTTACAAATGAGGAAACTGAGGCCTCATGGGGGTTGCATTAACTGACCCACACATCCTTCATGCTAAGAAAGTCAACTCTGCTTTCTGATGTCAGGTCCATACTTTTTCTGCTGCTTTTTTTTTTTTGGTTGCATGGTGAGGCTTGTGGAGTCTTGGCTCCCCAGGGAGGGATTGAACCTGGGCCCCAGCAGAGAAAACACAGAGTCCTAACCACAGGGCTGCCAAGGAAGTTCCCATTTCTGCTGCTTGATAATAAAGGCTTTGACTAACTGTGAGTAATTTGGAAGGGAAACTTTATAGAAATTTCTATCAGAGGTTAAGACAAAACTAGACTCACATATTTGTTGTAGTTGTTTGAGATGTCCTTAGTTCATGGTGAAGTATGTAGGACTAGGGTGCGACAAGTCTCTTGTGACCAACAGCCATACAACCTGGGACTCCTCCGAGCCTTGTGGAGCTTTGCGTCACCATCTTTTCTTCTTAGAGAAATTGGAATTATTAGTAGTCACAGGAGATGAATATTCTCATGTACTATATCAGACTTGTCTTTTCCTATTAGTTGTGAATGGCACCATGGATAAATGCTTTGCCATGGTAGAGTAGTATTAATACTTCTATTTTTTGGTAGTTTAGATTTTGTGGAAAGTATGTTGATTTGATGAAAACATATGGGAATGTTGTGGGAATATGATGTTCAGTGCGGCCCACTGTTTCTTCTTACATTTTATGGAAATGTTTATTTATTTGACTGTGTTGGGTCTTAGCTGCGGCATGTGGAATCTAGTTCCCCAACCAGGGATCGAATCTGGGCTCCCTGCATTGGAAGCAGAGTCTTAGCCTCCGGACCACCAGGGATGTCCCATTTTTAAATTTTAAATACATTTTTTTGTTTTTTTTGTGTTTTTTTTTTTTTTTTTTTTGAGCAGAGGAAGGTTTATTGCAGGGCCAAGGAAGGAGAATGAGTAGCTTATACTCAAAAACCCTGAACTGAAATAACATTTATTTTTAAGATTTAATTTTTTAGAGCAGTTTTAGGTTCAGAGCAAAATTGAGAGGGAGGTACAGAGATTTCCTGTATACCCCCTGCTCCCACACACGCACTGCAACCCCTCCACCAGAGTGGAACTTGTTACAGGTGATGAACCTATGTTGATTAACATGTTGTTATCACCCGAAGTCCTTACTTTACTTTAGAGTTCACCCAGTGTTGTACATTCTGTAGATTTTTGCAAATGTATGACATATGTCTACCATTATAATTTCATCCTGAGTAGTTTTACTGCCCTAAAAATCTGCACTCTGCCTGGGCATCCCTCCCCTCCTCACCTCAATCCCTGGAATCTCTGATCTGTTCACTGTCTCCACAGCTTTATCTTTTTCATAATGTCATATAGTTGAAACCATACAGTATGTAGCCTTTTCAGATTGGCCTCTTTTTCTTGGTAATATTCATTTAAGATTCCTCCCTGTCTTTTCACGGCTTGATAGCTCATTTCTTGCAACACCAAATACCACAGTCTGGACATACCACAGCTTATTTATCCACTCACAGTAATACTGGTTTTAATTTAATTACTATATAAGCACATTTGTTGTAAGTTTCAGAAAACGCAAACAGTATAAAGAAGAAAGTAAAAGTCACTTGAAATTCAATACCAAAGATGACTCCAGTTTATATTGTGATGTATTTAATATTTTCCTAAGTGCGTGTTTTTGTATATGCATAGTTGTTCACATGTTTTATTTTATAAAAGTTTGCTCATATCCTCTAAGCTGATTTTATTTTTTTACTTATTAGAAGGAATTGGGCTGCACTTGGATTTTTAATATCAGAATGGTAAATCTTCTGTTTAGTAAAGATAAACATTGTGAAAATTAGCTTGTAAAATTAGCGTAAAATTTCCTAGCGTAAAATTTCTGGTTCCTTTAAAAATTTTATAGCTCATGGGATGATTTAATCTCCAAATATAGTTGCCTGTCTCAGAACATAGCTTGCATTAATTGTACTTTCTCTTCCTTGCTTTTCTTCTTGTCTCTTTTTCCTTTCATCTTTATTTTGTTTAATAGGTGCTCATGTGATGCCCTGTATGCTACATGACCAAGGCTGTGCTATGCTGGGTGCCATAATCATGCTTTGAGGGTCTCTTGAGTCTCTTTTCAAACATCTTGGAGGCTCCATCTCCATATGTCCTCCTTCTCAGTGGTTCTGTGTGCCTTGGCTTAGGATCTCATTTGCTATATTTCTGTTGTTTCCAAAGTGTATGTTAACTTAGGGGCTTCCCAGGTGGCTCAGTGGTAAAGAATCCACTTGCAATGCAGGTGACCGACTCAGGGGACGCTGGTTCGATCCCTGAGTCGGGGAGATTCCCTGGAAAAGGAAATGGCAGCCCACTCCAGTATTCTTGCTGGAAAAATCCCATGGGCAGAGGAACCTGGTGGGCTGCAGTCCGTCCATAGGGTCACAAATTGTCAGACACGATTGAGCAACTGAGTGCACACATACACACACGTTAACTTCTGATTTCATAATAACCCTGTGAAGTAGGCTGAGAAAATGTCATTTTGCAGGTGAGGAAGAAGCCTTGAGACATTAAGGGACTTGCCCAGGGTCACACATCTCAGTCGAACATTTAATGTTTAAAAACAGCTTAGTCTGACTCAAACCAAATTCAAGAAAAGTTTCCTGCTGAGAATTGAAAGAAAAGTGCAGAAAACATTATCACAATCAAACTAACTTTAGGTTACTCTAACTGGAAAAACTAGCTATTTTTTATGAGCCTTTTCCCCCCAAAGTAAGTAGGAATCAAATACAAGTAAAAAAGCCAATTTAAACCAATTAATAGAGGGAAACAAATGTAGGGAAAGAGACGATCTCGTCAGCATAGCAGCTCACACATTATCAGAAAAAGCCTACAGGGAGAGCTCAGACAGCAGGTAGTATAGTTACTGGTTCTCTCCTGGCCCATCTCCTTGGGAGTGACGGTGTCTGGTGAAGGGCAAGTGGAAGGAAGGTCCGGTATCAGGCAGTGGCTTTTCCTATTTCTGAAGTTCTAGAAGTGTGAAAATGATACCACGTAGATTCAAACTTCTTAGTAATCTCTGAAATCTAACACATCCTCAGTTCATAAGGATATCTGAGAAAGGAGGAAGCATCCTTCGAAGAGGTTTTGTGTTAAGCTACTTTATCTACCTGGAATTGTCATTTGAATTATTATTATTTTTTATTCAGAGCTTGCAAAAAGAAAACCAGCCTGTCTAGTGTCTGATTTCTTATGTAAGTTGGGAGTCTGTTCCACAGAACCAAGCAGAAGAAATAAGCCAGGGTGATGATGCCTTGGCTGAGGAGGGCCTGTGATGGAGGGAAAAAAATAATAGGCTCAGTCAGTCTTTGTGGTCCAGAGCTCTGGGAAAGTTTGAAGAGGTCATTCTAAAGTGTGTCTCCCCTATTAATAAGACAAGGAAGCTTATAGGCCTGGACTAGGACAAATAAAGATGCTCTGATCAAATGACAGAGGCAATGATGTCTTCTGGGATAGGAAATTACAAACAATCCAGAGACTTCCCACTGGTGGTCTAGTAGTTGAGTTTCCGTGCTTCCAAGGCATGAGTTGCAGATTCTAGACCTGGTCAAGGAAGTAAGATTCCACATGCTGGGCAGTACAGTCAAAAAACAAACAAGAAACAAGAAAACAACCCCCCTCCCCACAACAAACAGTAAAAACAATCTAGTGCTAATTCAGAGGCAGTGTATCTTAAAGATGTTAAGTATCTTAAATTCTTGATGAAACTATAACACAGAGAATTCTTACCTCACTTTTGTAATGTTGAAAAACCACAAAGAAATACTGAGTTACTAAGGAACCAGCTATGATAACCTCCACAAATTATACCTTTGTTCAGTGCCAACTATGTGTTCAATGGCAAATACAGTACGCCCTTCTTCAGTTTCCAGTCCTTCTTGCCATGTAAATTAAGTCAACAAAAATAATTTCTTATTATTTTTCCTCTCTGATATAAAAAAATTCCATTAAAAGTATGTGACTAGCAGACTGCTAGCAGAATCTTCTAGTAGTTAGCTTAATGAACCTGCCAGGTGTCACATATTCCTTTTGTAGATAAAACTGATGGGTAGTGATCTGTGGCAGGACAGCGTGGCTAGTTTGAGGAAAGATCTGGAAACATGACCTAACCTCGAAAAGCCTTGAAATTCCAGAGCTGCTGCTCTCTTGTGAGTGAGTCTGAGTCTGAAGTCGGTGGTGCCACTGATGCAAAACCTCGTATTCCTTCCTCTTGTCCACAGGGATGTGGGGCTGCGTGCTTTGGTTCTGAACCCTGACAGGTACCTGTAGCTTTTTTCCAGTTAATGTTTGTTGTTTTATTTGGAGGCTCCGGGTCTTAGTTACGGCATGTAGGATCCTTCATCTTCATTGTGCTGGAAGTGTGGAGTCTTAGCCAGTGGAGCACCAGGGAAGTGCCAGCACCTGTAGCTTTGAACTGCTACCTACTTCCTTCGCTCTGGGTTAATTCCCCTCCCTCTTTTCTATGGATCATCCTTCAGTTCATATTTCTTTCTAGATTTCTTTAGTTAAAATCCCACATTTCCTCTTTAACCTTAACCGCTGTTCTCCTATCTTTTAGTTGAATTTCTTTCAGCTTGGGTGCTTGCCATAAGGGTCTGACTTATTTATAGTTATTTACGTTCTTTTTTTAAAATTCCACATACATTATGGTTTTTCATTTTCAATATCATAGCACTATATTCCCACAGGGCAGGGGTCTGTCAAGTTCATTTTCTTCATAAAAATCTGCACACACAGAATTACCTAAAAAGAATGACTTGCTGAATATCCTTGAAATTCTGGTCCTGCTTTTCTCTGCATTGCTCAAATCAGTCAGACAGCCACAGTCTTTACTGAGCACCTACTGTGTGCCCACAACTATACCAATGACATACACATTGAAATGTAAGGTAGAAAGTTCTGCCTTTAAGGAATTGAAATATGGTTCAGATGATAACATTTGTAATTACTAAATGACTGGATGGTCTATACTTATTCACTTATGTGATGTTATCGTATGTTCATTTCTTCAACAAGTATTTATTAAGTCCTGCTTTATGCCAGAAATTTCTTCTAGATGTTAGGGGGAATGTGTGTGTGTGTGCTCAGTCATGTCCAACTCTTTGCAACCCCATGGACTGTAGCCCTCCAGGCTCCTCTCTCCATGGAATTCTCCAGGCAAGATTACTGGAGTGGGTTGCCATTTGCTACTCCATGGGATGGATCTTCCCGACCCAGGGGTCAAACCTATGTCTCTTGCGTCTCCTGCATTGGCAGGCAGATTTTTTTACACTGCGCCACCTGGGAAGCCTGATTAGGGAGATAGCCTTTAACAAAAGAGACAAATTTCTTTCCCTCATGGAGTTTGCTTCCTGTTGGAGGAAGGCAATAGTAAGCAAACATGTACATATGTACATATACATATATAGTATGCAAATATGCAGGGTGGTGATAATCACTTTAAAGGAAAAGGAGGCAGGGTCAGGGGATAGAGATCACCCACGGGAGGTGGGTCCTCTTTTATGCAAGTCAGACGGGTCTTGCTTATGGGTAGCATTTGAACAGAGACCTGAATTAAGTTATACATTTGGGGAGGGATCCAGGCAGTGGAATATGAAGAGCAAAAGCATCAAGAAGCTCATTGGCATGTTGGTTTTTCATTTTTTTAAAATATAATTTTATTTATTTATTTGGCTGTACCAGGTCTTAGTTGCAACACATGGGATCTTCAATCTTTGTTGTGGCATGTGGGATCTTTATTTGAGTTAGGGCTAGGTTTAGTTGCAGCATGCAAACTCTCAGTTGAAGCATCTGAGATCAGGTTCCCTGACCAGAGATCAAACTGGGACCCCTGCATTGGGAGTGTGAAGTCTTAGCCACTGGACCACCAGAGAAGCCCCTCCTTGGCATGTTTACGGAGGGGCAAGACGGCCAGTGTGGCTGTAGCAGAGAGAAGGGGGAAGTGTCAGGCCATGAGGCCAAAGAGGGAGTTGTGGGCAGAGGCTGGTGCTGGAAGGCCCAGATCATCTGGGTGTAGACTGTGGATCTGGAGTTCAGGCAACAGAGTGGCTCTGGAGTGCTATTTGGAGCTGTGAGACTGAAATAAATATTTTTAGATAGAGAAGGGAAGAGGGCCAAGGACATAGCCCTGGGTGGTTCCCAACAGTTGAAAATTGGAACTGGGAGAAGGGACCAATGAATGAAACTGAGGGGGTGCCGTCAGCGAGTAGGCGGAGCCCCGAGGAGTGTGGTGTCCAGGAAGCTGGGGACTCAGTTCCGGAATAATAACGTCACTGACCGTGTCGGATACTGTTGATTAGGTTTGGCCATACGGAAGCCATCGGTGATCTTGGCAAAAGAAATGTCTGTGGAAGGACAGGTTCACAAGATGGTCTGATAAAGTTTAAGAGGAAACGGAGGACAGGAGGTAGGGAGAAGGAATTTTAAAAGTTCACAGCCTCTCTGAAAAGACTTTATGTGTTTATTTTTTGGCTGTGCTGGGTCTTGGCTTCTGCAATGCAGGCTGTCTCTAGTTGCGGCTGGTGGGGGCTTCTCCTGCTGCGGAGCACGGGCTGTAGCACGTGGGTTCGGTAGTTGTGGTGCATGAGCTCAACGGCCCCACAGCATGTGGAATCTTCCCTGTCCGGGGACTGAACCCGGGTCCCCTGCGTTGGCAGGCGGATTCTTAACCCCGGAAGCTCTAGGGAAATCCTAAAAGGTTCACAGCCTTTGAGAGTGTTCTCCGGAAGGGGATCACGGAAGCGGGGAGGGGGAGGTGGCACAACGGCAGGACCTCCCCCGAGGGGGAGGTGGCACAACGGCAGGACCTTTAGGACTTCGTTACAGGCCTGGAGCTCCAGGGCCCCTCTTTCAGGGGGATGTGTCCTTGACAAACTTGGTCTCTTGGGGCCTTGGCATCATCAATGGAAAAATGGGGATGATGAAACCCACCTCTAATGGTGATCATAGGGAATCATATCTAATAAGTTTGTTACTGTAAACTGCCACATAAATGTGAGAGTCTTAGCATCCTTAGTGTGTGGTAGAAATCCTAAAGAAAGTTGAAATGACTTGGAGGAAGCTGAGTCCTGAAGACAGTGGGTGAGTTGAAGACCTTCATCGAAGGCACCGGGGAGGAGGGACCGTGCCGTGTGAAGGGGGAGCGAGTAGAAGGGCCAGAGTGGATCAGAGCATGAGTGGAGAGGAGAGGAACACCCAGCCGGATGGGGAGACTTGGGTGAAGGATGCAGGGCTGGGCGGGCTCCAGAAGAGTCTGAGCCGGAGGGGCAGCAGGAGGGTGGCTCTGGGGGTTTGCCAGCAGGAGAGTTGGAAGGGGAAAGCTTGATATTTCTACATGCAGGGATGGCAGTAAGTTTTGCCTGTCTATGGAAGAGCTCCAACATCGGGAAGCAAGGGGGATGTTTTAGTTTGGTGGGAGAGGCAGGAGGAAGCAAAGGCAAGGAGGAAACAGGAGGTGAGGAACATAGGGGGCCAAGGAGGCCAGCTGGGAAAGTCCTTCCACAACCCAAGTGTGATGAGAGTCAGGGTTGATTGAAACTTCTTGTTTGGGAGTTTCTGTGCCTTTCAAGTCAGTGTGAACACTGTGGAGAAGGACAGTGCAGAACGAAGGTGTCTCCATACAGTTGACAGGTATTTACTGAGCACCTACTATGTACTGTTGTTGTTCTCGGCCCTCCTCTGGGCCCTCTTCCAAGCGACGTTCTGAGCATGGACTGCATACCCTTGATGGCAGGAAGTGTGTGGGAGGAAGCCAAACTGTGAGAGCACTGGGCTGAAGTTTCCTTTTCTTTTCATCTTTGTGTTTTGTGAGGGATTATATCTTACCAGGATCCTGTGTATTCTTCTGTGCCTGTCATATAGTTTGCTCCATCAGTCTGTAAGATCTGTTAAATGAATTAGCCACATTAATCTCTTGCTGCAGTTTTTTTTTTTTTTAAACCTGATTTGTCAGTAGACATTAATTACGAGTCTTAAAAATGTTCCCATGGCAGCTGTGGTTAGAATGCATGATCTGAGTTGGCTTGTCAAACTAGAATACTATTAAATTGAACCCCCACTCCACCATTCGTGTGACATTCATGCAAGTAAACATAAATAGAAGATATTAATTAAGATGCATAAAACATATAGAGACACACAGCTCTTTCCCTTCGGCACGCCACTGAAGATCCTGGTGTCGCCATGGGCCGCCGCCCCGCCCGGTGTTACCGGTATTGTAAGAACAAGCCGTACCCAAAGTCCCGCTTCTGCCGAGGTGTCCCTGATGCTAAGATCCGCATCTTCGACTTGGGGCGTAAGAAGGCCAAAGTGGATGAGTTCCCACTCTGTGGCCACATGGTGTCAGATGAGTATGAGCAGCTCTCCTCTGAAGCCCTGGAGGCTGCCCGTATTTGTGCCAACAAGTACATGGTGAAAAGCTGTGGCAAAGATGGTTTTCACATCCGAGTGCGGCTCCACCCCTTCCATGTCATCCGCATCAACAAGATGTTGTCTTGCGCTGGAGCTGATAGACTCCAGACAGGTATGCGTGGTGCCTTTGGAAAGCCCCAGGGCACAGTGGCCAGGGTCCACATTGGCCAGGTCATAATGTCCATCCGCACCAAGCTGCAGAACAAGGAGCATGTGATTGAAGCCCTCCGCCGGGCCAAGTTCAAGTTCCCTGGCCGTCAGAAGATCCACATCTCCAAGAAGTGGGGATTTACCAAGTTCAATGCGGATGAATTTGAGAACATGGTGGCAGAAAAGCGACTCATCCCGGACGGCTGTGGGGTCAAATACATCCCTAATCGTGGTCCCCTGGACAAATGGCGGGCCCTGCACTCATGAGCATCAGCTCTGTTCCCTCCTTAATCACGCTCACCAATAAATGCTATTTCCTGTCAAAAAAAAAAAAAACATATAGAGACACACGGATTCAAAATAAAGGGGAAAAAGGGTTCCATTCCTGACAATCTGTCTTAAGGAAATTGGTTTTAGTACATGAAAGGTTTTAGGACTCAGTGAAGGGCACTGCAGAGTTATTTATATCAGTGAAGTAAGCTGTTTTCTATTTCTAATCTGTGGGAAGTGCTGGTTTGATCCTTACCAGGGGAACAGGAAGGCAGGGGGCCTGGTCGCTGTCACTCATTGCTCCTCCTTGGCACCGGGGAGCCTCTCAGATGACCACGTAACAGTGGTGTAGAAGACCACATAACTGCTCCTGGAGAATTAGGTGAGAATGGACAGACACAAGAATGAGAGAACTCTTGAATTGGCTAAAAACTGACTTTAAGCATGAGATAATGAACACTCTCTAATTTGTGAGCTATAGTTTTAAGTAATTCATCAGGACTAGGGCGCTGGTTTTAATGGCTTGTTTGGTGACAGTACGCAACTATTCACAGTAGAATTTTATAGACAGTATCCTTCTAATTGATGTCATTAAAACGAGGGACTTGGGTTTGTGTTCTAAAGCACACGTTCAGTGGTTCAGATTAACATCAAGCAATGGTTTCAGAGGTTGAAACCAAATGTGTACAAGAGTAAACATTTCCCTTTCAGAGCAAAATAATTTGAACGCAAGTGAGCAGGCATCAGCTACAGGTTAATTTTGACATTGATGTCCAGAAGGCATCACCCATGAGCCCACTTTATGAGCCATAGTCTAATATCGTCTCTCTGTGCTCATGTCAGAAAGAACCAAGTTACCTGCTTGAGCCCAGACTTGTACTGAGTGGCCAGAACCCGAGGCTGAGGTCAGCCCCATCTGGAACTGTGTGAAGGATGCATTGAAACAGCGAGCTTCTCAGAACTGCGGTCACTGTGGATCTGAGCCAAAACAGGAGCGTGTCACAGCCAGTTTCTCTTTCTATCAAGTATTGATCAGTGGCTTTTAAAAGGGGAGGGGCCTTGTAAAGTAATTAGCCTCCAACTAATAAAAATAAATGGAAAAAAAAATAAAAGGGGAGGGGTCTTCACCAAATGGTTTAGTTCCTGGGTCACTTCTCTGTCTTCCTGTCTGGTTTTATGAGCACAGGAAACAGAATACAGGGTGATACCTTCTACTGGAAAGAGAAGACACGCCCTTGCTCTCCAACAGAAGTAAAATCTTCTGACCCAGAAGCAAGAGGAAAAGTCTGTACAAGGAAGCATTTGTATCATCTTCAGGCATATTAAAGATTGAGTGAATTGACTAAGTCAGTGAAAAACACTATAAGGTGGGTTATGTGTTAAACAGGCTGACATGAAGTCATTTTACGTTCCCATATTATTCCAAAAGGATGGAGATATTTCTTTTCTAGCTGGGGAGAAAAAAAAATCTTTCGCACATTAGTCTTTCTTTCATTTAGCATATTGGGTATTTTTTTTTTTTTCCTTTTGTCTTGCCAGTAGAGTTAAAACTGGTGGAGTCCCTCGGCATGTGTCATAGTAGTAAAGCAAAGAGATTGTTACAGTGATGCTCACATTTATTTAAGTACCTTTTGTTTCTTTTTTGCTGCACCTTATGTCATGCAGAATCGTAGTTCCCCAACCAGGGATCGAACCTGTGCCCCTTGTAGTGGAAGTGCATAATCCTAACCAGTGGATCTCCAGGGAAGTCCCAGTGCTTTTCTTAAAACACTAGTTTTTTTCTCCTCTTACTTTTGTTCTTTTTTTTCTTTTAGTTTAGTTATTCCCTGGCAAGAAGAGGTAGCTCAGTTTGTTACTCTTCTTCAGCCAGAAGAATACAGTGAAATATTTGCATCCAAATCTTTATTTTATCCAGGAAATTAATTAATTAATAGGAATGTTTTTATCTTTATTAACTTATGGGATAAGACTCACTGGACAACGAATTGGACTCATGGTGAATTGTGTTAAAAATTAGAAAAATGTTCTCAACAACAGAGATAGTTGAGCTCCCAAATGAACATCTATAGGTTGTTTATCAGGGACTAGGTCTTTTTATCCTAATGTATAGGTACCTGGCAGGTGGTAGTTAATTCTAATGTTTAGAAGGAATAAATGAACTGTGAAGTGATTGCTAAACCCAAGAAAGCACCCCACATATAAGCATTTATTTTTTCCCTTTAGTGTACTCGGATGATGACCTGAGAATAATATGAAATGAAATGCAAATCTTTTGTTTCATTTTGATCAGTGTCAGCCTCCCCAGGCTGTGTCTCCAAGTGGCCCTTGGTTGGCATGAGCTGCCTCAAACCAGATCTTTGTGTCCTTTCCTTTGCTCTTTACAGAGCTGGAAGAACCAGCTGAGACCAGTGTCACCGCATTATCCAGCACTTATTCTTACCGAAAGTAGAGGGATCTCCTCCCTCAGAACCTGTAGAGGGTTGAACAGATAGATACAGCCTCTTGGTTCAGTTTGCTCATTTCACCCGAATGAATTTGATCATATCCTTAGTGACAGCAGACGTTGTCATTTTGATAACTTGAGGCAGCCGACTGTGTCTCAGTCGGATGTACAGTTTTTTAATTTGTCTGGACATGGCTTCTGCAGGACGTGAATCACAGCCTCTCGTTGCACACGGAGACCCCATCAGCCTCTTATGTGTCTGGGACGTTTGTCTGTAACGTGGCTGCACCACCGCTTTCAGACACGAGGGGAGTCTGAGGGGAGCTTCGTTGATGCTTCGTGTGCAAGATCTGCTCCCTTTTGCACATATAAGAGGTTTATAAACTCTAAAGAGTTTATGTGTGACACTGTTTCTTTTGTCTTTACCCAAGACAAGTTTAGCCAGTGTCTTTGGGGCCTGTTTTTGACCTAAGGTCACCTGTGTTGTGACATGTTTATAAGCCTTGGCCAGGCCACTCCTTGTAGGCATTCCACAGGTACTCTGAAAGCTCCAAGTTTCTATAGTGATTCTAGGCGGGGTCTTAGTCCTGAGAAAAGCACAGTGGGGACAGTGAGTCCCCAGAGACACTGGAGGTGTCCCCTGGTCATGCGGAACACTTTCAAATGGGCCCAGTGCCCAGCCAGCTAGGCTCCTCTGGACACCAGATCCTGGACGTCCTTCTCTTCCTGAACCCTGTACTGGCCTGGTGGGTAAGGTGGGTCAGGCTTCCGAGATCAGAAGAGGCGGTGGAATGGAAATGTTACTTTTTATTATTATTATTATTAATTTATTTAGCTGTGCCAGGTCTTAGTTGCAGTATGTGGGATTCCTTGACAGGGGGTCGAACCTGGGCCCCCTGCACTGGGAACTTGAAAGCCCCAAAACACTACATCTTCTTAATCCATTCTTTTGAAATATTCCTGTCTTCATGGTTAATTACGTGTGTTTTAGGGATTTAAGGGGCTTCCCAGCTGGCTCAACTAGTAAAGAATCCACCTGCCAATGCAGAAGCCACAGGAGACCCAGGTTCAATCCCTGGGTCAGGAAGATCCCCTGGAGGAGAGCATGGCAACATACTCCAGTATTCTTATCTGGAGAATCTATGAACAGAGGAGCCTGGTGGGCTACAATCCATAGGGTTGCAAGGAATCAGACAAGACTGAAGTGACTGAGCACATTTAGGGGTTTCATGCGATGCATTTAGCAAGAGAATAAATATCGCTGGTCACAAGAGTCTTATTCTTCAAGGACTCTAACTTTGATACCGCACTTACCTTGTGGATCATTATCAATACTTTGTTGATCTGAGCTGGTGCAGACTGTTCAGTCAATTAAGAAGGAACTTGAACTTGCCGGTGTGGTCACTGTGTTGGTAGCTTTGAAATTTGTGCTCCATTCTGCATCTGCGGCAGCTTAGGAAAGCCACTGCATCTTTCCATGCCTCCGTTTCATACCTCTTAAACTACAGCAGGAACACTAATCCTGAGATATTAAGAATGCCAATAATACCTTATGTTATATAACGTGACAGTTCTATGACTGAATGTTGGTGTGATCTCAATTTAAATGTGGGGGGGCTTCCCTAGTGGTCCAGTGGTTAAGACTCTGCACTTCCAATGCAGGGGGTATGGGTTGGATCCCCGGTAGGGGAACTAAGATCCCACAGGCTGCAGGGTGTGGCCAAAAATTTGCATAGATAACTAACACTTGTCAATGTGAAAGAAGAGGAAAGGGCTTGGAAGAGCTAAGGAACAGGACCAAGTCCTCAAACCCAGTGGGTTGCAAAGCCAGGACTGGAATCCAGCTCTGATGTCCCGGCCTGAGCTCCTGCCCGGCTGGGATGTCATTGTGCAGTGGGCTGTCAGGTCTCTTGAGAAGGTGGCCAGTCTGACTTTGGGCACCTCTTCATGGGCTTCCCTTGTGACTCAGATGGTGAAGAATCTGCCTGCAATGCAGGAGACCTGGGTCTGATCCCTGGGTCAGGAAGAGCCCCTGGAGAAGGACATGTCAACCCACTCCAGTATTCTTGCCTGGAGGATCCCATGGACAGAGGAGCCTGGTGGGCTACAGACCACGGGGTCGCAAAAAGTTGGACACGACACGGGTGGGTGTGGGAGCCCTTCAAGTATTACAGTGCTTTGTCATCTGTAGAAGGAGCCTCCTACGAGTGGACATTTGTTTTTCTGTCTTTCAATTTCAGAGAGAGGTAAATCCTGTTTCCACGAAGCAAGACTTTTGTTTCGAGGCTTCATTTCCTACCCAGTGTGATTTGTCCCAGCAGCTCATCAGAGAATCTTAAAGTCTTACCTAAGGCCCCTGGGGCTCACTTCATTTATTTAACAGATAAAGAAACTGAAAACCAGTCCCTGCCATATTTTTTGTTTATCAGGTCAGATTTACCTTCCTAAGACATCCCTTTTTTTTCCTCCTTCTTTGAGCTAATACGTTCTTTCTCTTCTCTCTAGCCACCCAACTTCTTGAAAGAGTCTCTTAGACTTGTAACCTCCGCTTCCTCACGCGCACGCACCCCTGGCCGCTTGCAGCCGCTCCGCTCAGCTGCTGGGAGGACCCGAGCCTCCCTCTGGCAGCCTCCTCCTGATCTCCAGCCTCAACTTCTCCAGGCACTGACCCTCTCGATTACGTCCTCTTGCCCCAGTCCTTGGCTTCTGCTGGATCCTACTCAGGCTTCCTCCCGCCTGTCTGACTGCTCCTCTTCCTCTGGCGCTTTATCTTTTAAACTCCCACCTCCTCCCACAAGTGGACGTCACCCAGCGCCCTGAACTTGGCTTTCCTCTCTCTGTTTCCTTGCCCTCTCATCTAAGCAATCATGTTGATTTTGTGATCAGCCCCTAAATCTCTCTCGTTTTTCAAGTCTTTATTGAACCTGCCACAATATTGCTTCTGTTGTTTATGTTCCAGGCTTTTGTTGGCCTTGAGGCATGTGGGATCCTAGCTTCCCGACCAGGGATTGAACCCACGTACTCTGCATTGGAAGGCAGAGTCTCAACCTCTGTATCATCAGGGAAGTCCTCCTCTCCAAATCTTTATCTTTCTTACTGCTGCTGCTGCTGCTAAGTCGCTTCAGTCGTGTCCGACTCTGTGTGACCCCATAGATGGCAGCCCACAGGCTCCTCTGTCCCTGTGATTCCCCAGGCAAGAACACTGGAGTGGGTTGCCATTTCCTTCTCCAGTGCGTGAAAGTGAAAAGTGAAAGTGAAGTCGCTCAGTTGTGTCCGACTCTTAGTGACCCCACGGACTGCAGCCCACCAGGCTCCTTCATCCATGGGATTTTCCAGGCAAGAGTACTGGAGTGGGGTGCCATTGCCTTCTCTGATCTTTCTTCCTAATCATCTTCAATTTCCCCATCTTTTTATCCCTGAAACGAATGCCGCAAAATCCTTTTATAAAAACCATCCCTTCCTTGTGTTGACATAGGAAAGGGAGTGACACGCCAGGGTCACTAACTGTTCTTGTCCCCATCAGTCTCTTTCCTCTTAAAGTTCTCTTCACCCAGAGACTTTGATCATCTCACCACGATGGCTTTCCACTGTGTCACCCTTGTGGGGTTCTAGTTGTTACCCTGTCACTTACAGGTTTCTCAAAACCATGATCATCTTATCTTTATGTGTCTAATCTTGGCCCTGTCTCATCTTTACGTCTCCCTTCACTTTCTTACACACTTTCTAGTCCAGTAGTTCTCAGATGTGTTAGAGCCAGCATCCTTTTTTTTTAATAACAAAACTCTAATAGTCTCCCTTTACTATTCTGAAAAGAAATAATAAATTTTCTATATCTATCTAGATAGTCATTTCCAAAAGATTAATGCAATGTTAGGATTGAAGTATAAAGGAAAGGGAAAAATCAAATAACTTAATTTAAAAAAAAATTATATTTATATATTTTAGTATCTAAATACTTGGGAAAGAGTAGGCTAGAAAACTAATGAACTAACCAGCTGCTCGAATGTTGTATAGAATCATCTCACGTGTGGCAGCTGCAAATTAAGATTGATCCAGATTGTGTGTTAAGAGACTCATACACCTAGAATGACATTGCTGTTAAAGATTTTCTAAAATGTACAGCTCTTGGTAAAATTCCTAACCAAAGTATATTCTCTTCCCTTGACTTCTGGGTAGTTTTATTCCTAGAAAATCCAGTGTGTTAAAACTTCAGGAAAAAAAAATCTTTATGTTTAAGTAGAGTTAGGTTGTGGGGTCAGGTAACTATAACCAGATTTTTTCACCTACTTGAATGCCTAATGGATTTTCCAAAAGGCCTGAGGGATGTGGGAAAACTGCATTGTGTAGGGCTGTTCCATGCATTGCAAGACTACTGACATCTGAAGTCCAGTAGTGCATCTTCCATGATGTGACAGTCAAAACCAAGCTCCCCCCGGGGCTGGCGCTCCTTGTGTTGAGAAGCTCCGCTATAGCCAAGCTGTTCTTACTGCTCCCTGAATGGTCCTTGTCCTTTGGTAGTTACACATTTCTTTTCATGCTGTGCCTTTTGCTTTCAGTATGCATCTTCCATTTCCATCTTTTGAAACCTCACCCACTTTTCTAGCTCAAATGGAACCTACTCCATTAAGCTTTCCTTCAGGAGGAATGTCTGGCATTTAAAATCTTGTAATATTCTGACTGCAACACTTTGCCGTTTTTAAAATATATTGCCTTGGGTTATGTCTAGGGCTTCCCTGGTTGCTCAGTTGGTAAAGAATCTGCCTGCAATGCAGGAGAGCCCAGTTTGATTCCTGGGTTGGGAAGATCCCCTGGAGGAGGATAGGCTACCCATTCCAGTATTCTTGCCTAGAGAATCCCCATGGACAGAGGAGCCTGGCAGACTACAGTCCATGGGGTTGCAAAGAGTTGGAGATGACTGAGCGACTAAGCACACACTTATGTCTAGGTGTTATCTCACCTACCAGCTTGTAAGATCCTTGAAGATATAGACCATATATTATGGGAGGTTATTTTCTTCAGTGTTTGTAGCAAAGTGCCCTCTACATAGTACATACCCAACTAATGTTTATTGGGTAAATGAATGGATAGTTTGTAAAGAATATTTGTAAGAGAAAAAATGAGAGATTGGTTCTGATTCTAGTATTTAAAACTTACTTTTTAAGTGATTTTTCCATTTTACCTTTAGGCCATAAGTTTCCCACAGTACAAATTAATGTCAGAAAAGCATACAAGTCTATGGGTCTGTAGGTTTGATCTGTATAAATTTTTGTGATAATTTATGGTGTGTGTTTGTTGGGATTATTGTTAAAGATAAGACCATTTTCTATCCAGAGCAAGAGTTTGGAGCAGAATTAAACCAGCGTTCAAACATTATAGAGAAAATGTGGATAAAGTGCCTCCTTTTCATTCAGTTCTGAAATGCGCAGATAAAATCAACTTTTGAAGTCAATCAGGATGCCCGTGCAATTTCCCTCGTTTTCCCTCTTTACTCAGAAACCTCAAAACCACTATGGGTAATTCCCTCAAGATCGACTTCTAACACATACGCTCTAAAGAGTAAGCAAGATTTCCAAGAACTGAATGCCTTCAGCTTTTTCTCTTCATACTCCGTTTTTGAGCATCTGTCTCCAAGGACATGAGCTTGGAAAGCCCAGGGCTCACTCCCCACCCACCTTTCATCTCTAACTAGAGGCGCATGAAGCATTTGTGCAGTCTCTCCTGCCACGGCTGCATTTTCTGTCATCTTAACTCCATCACCAATCCTTGGCCCCCTAACAATATCCGTATGAAAGAAATCAGACCCCTTCGACAATGAAAAACACATTTAAGCTACTGCACACCACCGTTGCCACTGGAAAAGTAGATATTACTTTTTTCTGTCAATCCAACTACAGCACTCTGGCAAATTGTAGTTTTGATGGCTGTGTTTTCATGTGTAAAATTATGAGTCAAGCCATAGGTGCTCATCCACAAAGGCATTGTTACTGTGGAGGATGGTGAAAAAATGAACAGCTCTTTGTTTACATATTTTTTTGAAGTAGAAAGTATTTGTCTTTGAATGTAAAGGCCATGTAAAGTGATCCAAGAAAGTGATATGGCCAAACGACATGATCAATTTTCATTCTTTTCTTTCCATCTCTTGACTCATATGCATTTGAACATATGATAGAAAAATCTTGATAGCAAAAGCTTTGACTTTGTCCAAACCAGTCAATGAAACAGCACCTCTTCTTGGTTTGGGAGATAAAATGGAGAATAAAGATGAGCTGTGTCTTCAGGGACCTCATGTAGAGTTGGAAAGTTGAGAAATACTTGCCAGGGGAGATTACAAAGAAAAGTATATAATACATGTCAGAAGAGTGACACTGATCAGAGTTCTTCAGATTTGGGGGACAAGATCGCTGTGGACACTGATACTCAGAAAAAGCATTGTGATCTCTTTCTGAGTCCACGATGGTCCTTTGATCAGATTGTTTTTCTTTGGTACCTGGAATACATCTCTTGGTCACTAGGTGCTTCCATTGGTGCTCAGACACTGTGTCTTCTGTAACATGGAGTTAGGGCATTAAAAATGTGTCACTTCCAGGCCTGTTCCTTTTCCTAACACACCTCTCTGAAAGCATGCCCCAAACTCTCTGTCGTTTTTACATTTGTTAGCTCAGGACTCTTAGGTACCATGGCTTTTGGGAGGGCAAAAGTTTCCATAGAAATGAAACGGATTTATTTTAACTTTCTACCTCTACCACCCAGGGAAATTTTTGTACGTTTTGTGGATTCAAGTCCCCAAAATAGAGATCTAACAAAAACTTACATAATAATGGTATTGTGGGAATTAAAATGGTATAGTTCTTCAGTTCTGCCAGTTAGAACCTGAGGAAAATAGAAAAGCAACCCAGGAGCTGTCTTAGGAAAGGGGGACACTGGACTGTCGGGAGTGGGGGTGGGAGAATACTGTACCTTCCCATTCTTTTTTCATTTTTTGATTGTGCTGGGTCTTCATTGTGTGCATGGGCGTCTCTCTAGTTGTGGTGTAAACCCATGGCATGTGGGATCTTAGTTCCCTGACCAGGGATTGAACCTGTGTGCCCTGTATTGGAAGGTGGATTCTTAAATGCTGTACCACCAGGGAAATCCACATACCCTCCCATTCTTTTTTAGCAAAAGTGTCTCAGTTTTTAAATTGGGATAGAGTGATTCCTAGGCATTGGCTTCACCAGATTTGTTACATCAAAAAGCAGATCCAGACTAGAGGAATTCCTGACTATAAAGAGTATGTGTGGCTTTTGTACAAAATTGCTACTGTCTGGGTGATGTTTATGGATATAAATCAGAGTATTATTCTATTTTAAGATTCCTATTAAGCAAGGTTTGTATAATGTGCATTTTTTTCCCCCTCTCCGGAACACAAGCGATACCTATACACCTGGCAGAGGCATCTTCAAAGCTAATTGAGTGTAGGCAAGAAGGTTATGTCGTATTCCATTGAGATTGGAAGCTGGCTGCTACTCTCTGTCAATGGTTAATTTTCCAGGCTTGCCTTCTTTTTCTCTATTGAGCTCTGGCCTTTTACTCTGAAAGATACACAGTAGAGGCTGGCTCTATTTATTAGGCTCTGTTCTTGCTTTATTGTTTCAGCCAGTATACTGTCAAAGTAAAACTTGGGTCAGCTCAGTTCAGTCACTCAGTCATGTCCGACTCTTTGCCATCCCATGGACTGCAGCACACCAGGCTTCCCTGTCTGTCACCAACTCCCGGAGCCTACTCAAACTCACGTCCATCGTGTCGGTGATGCCATCCAACCATCTCATCCTCTGTCGTCCCCTTTTCCTCCCACCTTCAATCTTTCCCAGCATCAGGGTCTTTTCCAATGAGTCTGTTTTTCGCATCAGGTAGCCAAAGTATTGGAGTTTCAGCTTCAGCATCAGTCCTTCCAATGAATATTCAGGACTGATTTCCTTTAGGATTGACTGGTTGGATCTCCTTGCAGTCCAGTGTTTTAAGAATGGCTCAGTGGGCAAAGAATCTGCCTGCAGTCCAGGAGACTCGGATTCGATCACCTGGTCCGGGAAATTCCCTGTAGAAGGAAATGGGAAATGGAAACCCACTCCACTATTCTTGCCTGGGAAATCCTATGGACAAAGGAGCCTGGTGGGCTCCAGTCCATGGGGTCAGACATGACTGAGCGACTCAGAGAGAGAGAGAGACAGGCAGAGAGAGTTAAGGAAATAAATCTGATCAAGGAAAGTAAGATATATATATATATATATATATATATATATATATATATATATATATATATATATTTTAATTTAAGAAGACTCAACCAAAACCGGTTTGGCAACATAGTTTTCAGGCATGGTGAGGCTGTTTCCTGTTGTTTCTGTTTTTAAGGAATTTCAAGATTTCCAGTTTGTTTAACATTCCCTTGGATTGTTCGAAACAAAAAATGCCTTAGTGTTGGTTGGCGCAAAGAGATGTAAAAGTCTTTCTGGAAATGAAAGTGAGTGGAGAGATTTGTCTGCCCAATCCATCAGTAGACAGCAGACACAGGGTCAAAAATGAGAAACAAAATCTAGGTCTGGGGTGTAGGCAAGAGAGGCAGCGTTTCACTCCGGTGTGTATGATGTTGGAATTTCATTTCGTCTCCCCGCAAAAAAAGAACAGCCTTAGGTTTTTCTCCTGTTGTGCCAAGAACTCCCTCCCAAGCTTTCGATATATTCTACAGACCACACACAGGAGCAGGGCTGTCTGTCACAGAACCCAGATGCCCAGCTGTGGAAGATATTCTTTCAGCAGCATCCGTCTGTTTCTTGGCACGACTTAGAGGCTGTCTAAAGAAAACAGTCCTGGCCTGCCTGGTGCCGAGTACTGTACCGCTTCTATCTGGTTCCTGCTCTCTGGGTCTGGACACTGCTTGCCATACACGGCTCTCTGTCTCTCTCTGCTTCAATTTTGTAATATTCCTGTGGACATCTCAGAAATTTTACTCTTTTTTTTTGGTTGTTTCTCAGCTGATTCAAAGAGAGGTGGTAGGTATTGGTAGGCAAAAAGCGCTAATATAGGGGAAAGAGGCTCTTTCTACAAAGTGCCAAGAATGCTGGCAAAATGAAAAGTAGTTTTCCTGGGTTCCTGTTCAAACTCAGTGATCTTTAACTGCCTGAAAGGGAGAAATGAGTTCATTTCCTAGCCAACCACTATAATAAAATTCAGATTCAGGGGCAACCTGGCATATTCTGTTCTTAGGGGAATATTCTTAGGCTTAAAGGGTGGTCTCCTTTGAGATCGCTATATTTTAATGGCTGTGTTCTTTGGTTGAAATCTTTATTTTTACAGCATTTGTGTTGTTCGTCTATGGCCCCGGAAGGATTTTATTTTTGTGTTATTTTGATTTTATTTTTAAGGTTAGCAGTTGAATGCTGTGAACATTTACTTAAGAGAGTGGTTCCCCCTTCCTCCCCACCTCCCCGCAACAACTGCCCTCTGCCAGCCCTCTGCCAGCACCCGCCCGCCGCCCCCCCCCCCAACCTGCCAGTTGTGTCTGAAGTAATTTCCCAGAAGTACTGCTGTTGACTTTGGGAGATGCAGTATTTCAAGTTCTCAGTGTCTCTGTGTGTCTGTATTTGCCCTCCTATCTGACTGATAATTAGCTGTTACTTGCAAGCTCTGTTCATCTCCTGCCTCTTTCCTGACCTGCTCAGGGTATTAACACATGAGAGTCAAAGTGGGGGAGCCTTATGCATGGCGACAGGTGCTAATCTTCAGGGAAATTTCCCTTGCATTCTACCCATTAAGGGTACGGTACATAAAAATGGCTTAATGTCTCTTTGAAGGTGTCAGCAGGCATGTGTGGACCACACAGAATGGGTTTCACTGAGAGTAATAGAGTGAAATTGTCTGCATAATTATTTTCCTTGGATTGAGAATCAGCAGCCCTCTTTGGGTTCAGGAAATAAACCTCTGTTAAAACCATATGGCACTATTCTCAGAAGAGATGTTATTACAGGGCCACTTCCCTCTGAAATTTTGAGTCAGGAGTTCTTGAAAGGAGTCACATATGTCTGAGAACCAATGTCAAGTTTTCCGCCTCCGGCTCAGTTGTGAAAAAGTCAGAAGTTCTCTTGCCTTTTTCACAAATGCCACCGTGGTCAGCAGGTATAAGGTCTTGGGACGAGGCCCCCCGAGCTGCAGCGGGTCCAGACATCTCAGGTATAGATTCTTTGAATTATTATCTGGGCCAAAGGATTTTGTTCTTATAAGAAGGAAAAATCGCTCTTAATCTAGTGAAACGTGTGATTTGTCAACCCCAAAAGCGCATCTATTTTTTTTTTTTTAATGTTGATTTTATTTTTTTGCCTGCACTATGAAGATCCCCTGGAGAAGGGAATGGCGAACCACTCCAGTATTCTTGCCTGGAGAATTCCGTAGACAGAGGAGGCTGATGGGCTACAGTCCATGGGGTCGCAAAGAGTCGGACATGACTGAGCGACTAACACTTTGACTTTGCTGCTGCCTGTGGGATCTTAATTCCCTGAGCAGGGATGGAACCTGGTGGAAGTGCAGAGTCTTAACCACTGGATCGCTGGAGAAGTCCCCTGAAAGCACCTCTTAAGATCAGGATAATTTCATTCTGTCTGCCCAAGCCTTTAATGCAGATTCAGTTGCTTTGCTATTTTTTCCCCCTTGTCTAGCATCAGTGGCTGTAACATTTTCCTCTGAACTACTTGCCACATTACTGATGTGCCCTGGAGATCACTGTCTTGGAAGGAAAGGTAAAGTGAATCAGAGTATGGTTTGCATAATGGTTAAGGGAATATTTAGGTGGAGAACTAGGTTGGTAAATATATTAAATAATACTCGTAATACTTTTATATTATCCATATATGTATATTTCAGTATTTAATGACACAATACAATGTGTACATTGTGATGAATCATTGTGCATTTTATCTTTTTTGAGGAGGGCAGGCTTCCTGTCTAGTGTTTGCTGTAAGAGGAAGAAAAGTTGATATTTGTTCGTTTTTGTTAGTAAGTATGAAATAGGATAAGAGTCTGTAGAGCTTTATCTGGCTCTTGGAAATACTAAGAAGCTTGAAAGTCTCCTTAAGTGTCAGACTCCCAGAGAGCGCTTCATAGAGATTAAGTCCAAATTTTCATTTCTTATCCAGAAAAAGAAGGGAAGATATGTGAGTTTACAAGGCTTTCCTATTGCCTTGGGTGTTTTTGTAATGAGGACTGTTTTTTACTAGAGAGAATGGTTGTTCACATATAGATTCTCTCAGGCGCTGGCCCATTTATTTATTCAACAGACACTTATTGGGTACTTTTTATTGGTGTATAGTTGCTTTGTAATGTTGTGTTAGTGTCTGCTATACTGGAAAGGGAATCAGTTGTACATGTATCCCCTCTTTTTTAGATTTCTTTCCATTTAGGTCACCTTCGAGCACCAAGTGGAGTTCCCTGGGCTATACACTGGGGTCTCATTAGTTGTCTGTTTTATATATGATATTGTTAGTGTATGTATGTAGGTCCTGATCTCCTAGTTCATCCCATCCTTCCCCTCTTGATATCCATATGTTTGTTTGCTACATCTGTGTCTCTATTTCTGATTTGCAGATAAGTTCACCTGTACTATTTTTCTAGATTCCACATATAATGATATATGATATTGGTTTTTCTCTTTCTGACTTACTTCACTTTCTTTGATGGTCTCTAGTTCTATCCACACTGCAAATGACACTATTTCATTCCTTTTTATGGCTGAGTTACATTCCATTGTATATATGTACCTCTTCTTTATCCATTCCTCCGCTGATGGACATTTAGGTTGCTTCCATGTCCTGGCTATTATTCAAGCATGGTTTTGGAAGTCCTAGCCACCTGTATGTATTTTAAAAAGGCCTGTGGGAATGCACAGATGACTTAGTCATATAGATTGCCCAGAAGGCAGCTCAATCTGATAAGGGGAAAAAGCACGGGTGTTAAATGACTGTGCCTGTGTGATAGAAAATGGTAGGAAATGAGAAAGTGGCATAAGATAAGCATGAGAAGGTGGCAGCTAACGTGAAGGGAAGTTCAGGAACAGCTTCAGCTTGGGGGGTGGAGGGAAGGTTTTATGCATGTGAAGGCCTGTGAGCTGGATTTTTTTTTAACTATTATAAATTTATTTATCTGTGGCTGTGCTGGGTCTCTTTTGCTGTGTGTGGGCTTCTCATTGTGGAGACTTCTCTTGCTGCTGAACTGGGGCATTAGGTGCATGGGCTTCAGTAGGTTGGCACACGGGCTTAGCTGCCTCATGACATGTGGGATCGTCCCAGACCAGGGATCAAACCCATGTCCCCTGCATTGGCAGGCAGACTCTCTATCATTGGATCACCAGAGAAGCCTGAGAGCTGGATCTTGACTATCAGTAGTTAAACTTACTGGCAGAAATTCTTGAATATTCAATTCTAGGTAGATAGATAGTGACTTTCAGAAGACTTAACACTAAATCTCTTCTATTTTTATAATTGATTAGTAACTCCCCCCCTGCTAAACCACCCCCACCCCCCAATCCAAAAGCAGATATCTCTCTGTCTTGACTCTTTGCAGACCTATTGAGGGAAGTTACGGCCTGGTACTTTGGCTGGGGTGGTATTTTTCAGTTTTAATTCCCTTCTACATTCCTCTTTATTAATCCTTGACACTAGGGCTAAGTTCAAATAGCGCTTTGCCCCTTGTAGATACTCAGTTGAAGGTAATTCAATGGGACAAAGTAGATCAGGTAATTGAATTACCTTTCAAAATACACAGTGAAGTTTGTTTTTTCAGATTAGTATTAAGGAATGAAAATTTGTGCTGTGAACTGGTACTTAAAACTATCAACCAGTCTGAGGCCTCCTTTCAAATTAACAGAAAAAAAGCCCATTGCGGAATCATAGAGGTGACCATCATGTTTTCTCAAGGGACATGATAAACTGCTCTAGAATTTAGCAACCTCTGGAGTTCAGTGTCCATGTAGGGAAAAGAAAAAGGTCTTAAGATCTTCAGGCCAACTTGGTGGCTCAGACTTTCTTTTCAAGGTCCTTTGATATATGTTTATTAGTTAAGTTTGCAGTTCTCTAAATGCTATCACTCCTACTATTTGTACTGGACCCCTGCCATGTCTCCATCCATAACAGATGGATTCTTTCCTTCCATCCCCATATACATTCTTCAGGGTTGGTTACATTCTGATTGACACTGGGAGTGAGACTGCAGAAAGGGGGAAGGTGCAGAAGAAGGACTGGGTTTATTTGATTTTGTTCCTGTATTTCTCTTAAGCTTATTGGAGTGCCAATGGTAGGCTAAGAAGTGGTCAGATATACTGCTCCATGGGGTTTGGGAAGGCTTTTTCTCCAAAGTCATGCTGGGAAAGATGGTTAGTTTTAGAGATTTTTGCTGTTGCTTCCTGTTTTGTCTTGTTCTCACTCCTCTGGGATGCTGGTGTAGATGTTCCCAGTGTGATATTTAGACTGGACCACATTTTGGTTACTTTCTGACCTGTGCCCGTGACAGGTACAAAGTCGCAGATTGGCTTGTGACTTGACCCAGAGGTGGCTGATTGCCGTGCAGCGGGGAGGTTTGAAAGTATTCCTTTTAAAAAAGGAGTATTAAAATTTTCCATTTTAGAGAAGCGTGACCAAGATTGCACTCAGAAGACGCTGTGCACACTCACAGTTGCTGGTGAAGGTATTCTTATTGAAAAGATGCCCTGTAGGCATCTGGAAGTGTGAACCTCAGGTTCAGGAGAGATTAGAGATGCACTTGGAGCCGTAGGTGTGGATGACGTCACCTGGGGAGTGCGTATAGAGGACATGGAAGAGAGTTCTCTTTCTTTTACCATAGTGGCTGAATTAACTTTGTGCCTTTGGCCCTGGAGCAGGAGGAGAGGTTGCTTTCCTGCCAGGCTTCCTTGGGCCCCTGAAGTAGCTGCAAGGGGGCAGCTCCTGGCTTGTGTCTGTCCAGGAGGAGGGCTGTCTCCACTTTGGTTTCCATGGTACCACTCACCCCCTCCTCCTCCTCCTCTAACTCCACCTCTTTACCTGCTCCTCTTGCGTGCTGACCCCTTAAATGTTTGGACTTCTTAGATTCCATTTTAGATGGAATCTACACTACTCATTCTCTATACCCATTCCCCGGGTGACCCTGTCACTTACACGGGTGGCTTCAGGTTCCTGTGACCCCTGAAAATGCATCTCCATCCTCTTTGAAATCTCAGACTCATATTTCTAGTTTGCTTCCTGGGCATCTCCACCTGAGTATGTCCCCTGGGTGCTTCAGGGGATGTCTTCCAAAATATTTGGGATTCCCCCACCTCCACTTTAACCAAACTCCTCCACCCAAAGAGGAATCCCCTCAGGTTTTCCAGTTTCAGGTTCTCCACAGTTCACCTGTTTGACCAAACCAGAAGCCGGAGGCTGAGCCTCTCCGCCTCACCTCTTACATCTTCTTGTTGTGCTATGTTGTCTGTTTCTCTGTTCTGTGTCTGAAATGCTTTCCTGCTATAATTGACACTCATCCGTGTTTATCTTCTGGTCTATAATATAAAAATAATTCCCTAACTGGTTTCATGCCTCAAACTGCACTGCTGTTTAGTTCTGTTTTCCCCTGTAAGTAAAGTGGTCCTCTGCAACTATAAATCAGCCCGTGGCACACCCTTGCCTAAAATATCTCAGTGGTCCCCTGTTATTTGCAAGATGAAGTTCTGATGTTGTGACATGGTGGACAAGGCTATTCAGCATCTGACCTGCCCCCACCGCCTCCCTCCCATACCCTTGTGGCTGAACCCCAGCTCTGGCAAGTTGCTTCACTCTATACTTTTTTAACCTCTGTGTATTTGCACCTGCTGTTCCTTCTGTTTGGAATGTCTTTTTCATCTTCAATTGCTTGACTGAATTCTACTCATCCTTTAAGTTTATACTCAAGTGCCGTCTCCTCTGCAAGCCCTTCCTGTCTGCTCTTGAAAGTTAAGCATTTATTTTTATTTGTTGTCTTTCTTAAAAATTAGGGTATAATTACTTTACAATGTTCTCTTAGTTTCTGCTCTGCAACAACATGCATCAGCTATAAGTATACCTATATCCCTTTCCTCTTGAAAGGATACCTATATCCCTTCCTCTCGCCAACCCTATCCCACCCCTCTAGGTTGTATGAGAGTACCAGGCTATACAGCAAAGTTAAGCAATTATTTTTCAACTCCCCCTTGCTGATTGAGACCTCAGTTATGCCATTTGTCAGATTGTTGTCATTATTTGTTTATCTGACACCTCCCCAAATGTACGCTGAGCCCCTGACTTAGCACAGTTCATGGTACATAGTAAGTGCTTAAGGAATTTTAGTTGAAGAATGAATACCTGTATTTCATCGTGGTTTCACCGTGGTTTCCCTGTGTAGGACATTTTCAGCTTTATTACATTTCATCCTGATGACATCCCTATGATGCAGATACTTTGATCCTCATTTGATAGATGAGAAAGTTGAGTCATAGGAGGAAATTGAGTCATAGAAATGATAAATTATTTGCCTATAGCTCCGCAACCGAGTTCGTGGCAAAGCCAGGAACACACTCCCCATGTTCTGCTCCTTGTCAAGTCTGGCCCAGATTTAGATACGGGATTCTGCTTTTTAGTCAGACAGCAGCTTGATCTTTTCACCATTCCATTATATTACATTCACTGATTGTGTGTGTATGTAACCCATGGTGACAGGTAAGGCATCCATTGCATCACTGATTCTTAGAATTAGAAGTTAGGTTGTCTGTTATCTGACAGATGAGAAAATTCTGTACCCGAGAAGTTCACAAGTTACTCTTAGCGTAGAATCCAAATCTCCTGACGAATAGTCACGAGTTATCTTTCTTAATACGCGTTGGGCAATCCTCAGTAACACTGGACAGAGCTTTACTGAATCTCTTGGACTTGTTTAGCCATTAGGCCAGTGGACTCTTAGGAAGAGCCTTCTCTGGGCACAGAAAGGATATCATTTCTGTGTCCATGAAGGGCCCTGAAAGCAGTAGGACCCAGAAGAGAAAGAATCAAATGATGATGTTCTTTCATTGGTTTTACTCTACTTTCTAGACTGTATTCCTTCTTTTCCAGTGAGCTGCCTGGAATTCTTGAGCATGTGCCATAATGAAATAAAACCAAGGCATCTAATTAGGCCGATGATGTGTTCAGTAATCAGAAGAGTCATGGTATCCTAGTATAAGCAGAGCATATAGCAGGTTGAGCCTCAAGAGGACAGCATCCTACTTCTCTGGAAAGAGACATGGAACTGACATTGGTAGTGACTCTGTCCCTTCCCTGGGCTCGCTCTCTCTGTTCACATATATGTATGCATATAATAGAGATAATATCAGTTTATAACCACATACATGCGTGTATGGACATGCCGATACTTTATACATTTTATGCAGACCAAAGAAAAATCTTCCTATGTCCTTACTGACTAGATAATTCAGCATGAAGCCAGCAAACAAAAATCCTTAAAACTTTACATTTGCTTTTGGGGGGAAAAAATGTTTGATTTTAATCACCTGAAGGTATTTTTTAAAATATTTAAAAATATATTGAACTGGTGCCTCCATCATAGTCTTTCACTGAGAGTGCTGATGATGAATTCTGAAAAATGGAAACCGACCCACTTTCTTGGATTTGAAAAGCATGCACTTTTGTAGTCTGCTGTGCCTTGAAAAAAAAGGTAAAACTTGCTATCTTCTAACTCCATTTAACACTACTTTAGATTCCTTTTTATATAACAATAACTTGATCCTACTCAAAATACTTGGCACCTTTTGTGACAGAGTGGAATGTAAGAACACTTTAGCAGATCTGAAAGCAAGTAAACGCTGGTTGTTTTGGAATGAAGAGGTAGAGTTTTCAGCTCTTTATTCCAAGTTTGCAGAAAATAAGAATACCGAGATTAACACAATAGACTCCCTTCATTACACACGACTGAACAAAGCAATTATCTGTCTATCAAGACTGTAGTACATTGTGCAACAGCATTTAGGAAGGGTGGATGGATGGGTGGATCAACGCTATTCCATTGGAAAAGGCTGCTGATCCACGAGGGAATTCTTCTGAGTTTAACTTGTAAACTGTTTTATTTTGGAGTTTATATCATGTTACCCTTGCAGTTTAGAGAGAAATGAGGTTGTTATTTTTTAATGTTGTTGATGGCATTTTTTAGTTCCTTACCCATCTGACTTTTATTAGGGGGGTTATTTCAAAGACATCTCCTGTTTAATCATGTTTAAACAATCTGTTTAAGACCTGTTGTGTAGATATAAACACAATAGTCCTTTAATGTAGTAAAACAGACTTCTGACAGACACAGCACATAACAGGCATCCATCCATTATTGCTTAAGCCGCTGTTCCTTCCACGCCTGACCTGAGAGGGTAACCACAGAGCTTAGCTGACAGCATTGGCCGCTCTGAACACTGACATACCCTGTATTCTTGTCTAGGGAGCAGAGAATTGCAGAGCGGCAGACAATTGGAGAAGCCTTAGACCAGATTAAAACTAAGTACCTTAAATCTGTCTTAATGGCTGTGTTTACATCTCCTTCTTCTTCATTCCTTTAAAAAACTAATCAGGTTTCGCAAGCATTAAGAAAACCACCTCTTCTTGCCAGCTGGACTAAGTCCAGTTTAAGCAAGAAATTCTACCCCCCTCCCCTCTTTTTTTTTTTTTTCATGCTTTGTCTTTTTCTTTTTTCTTCTTCTATGATCTTCACTGCCATTCAGCACAGCAAGACCAGGCTGCAGGAGCTGGCTGACTTTTTCCTTGGGTTATTACTTTTTAACATTTTCTTCCTGTTATAGAAATGGGAAAATTGAAAATGATGTTCCTCGGCTGTAGCAGCATATGTCAAGAGAGGAGCCCTTTGCACTTTTTAATTGCTTCTATGTAGTGCTTTTTTTTTTTCTTTGCTCGAAACACATACACAGTCACACAACACATGCCCCAAAATTGTAATAATGAAAGAGAAACAGGGAAGATTGCATGCAAAGGAAACTCAGCCAGGATCCAGGAATTGCGTGACAGTCTGTACGCTAGTTGTCACTAGACCCTTTGAAGAATAATGCCATCCATGTTTAGCTGGATTATTGGCAAATAAACAGTGATGCTTTTTGTTCAGCTATGGAAACTGCCATTTCCATTGCCTGAAACGTTACCGTTAAAAAAAAAAAATCTTTACATCTCTCAGTGGGGTCTCTATAAAGGCCAGTAACACAAAACTGTGGTGTGTGAGAATATATTATAGTCAAAGAAGGCAAAGGAAATGTTTTCAGAACTAACACACTCGAGTTTTACAGTTTGGGGAGTAACGTGTAGACATAGAGAAAGAGATCTTTTGTTCATTTCCCAGAAACTGAAGGGAGAGTTGCAGATTCTGATGGCCCAAGGACAGTTTGTGGACATTGGGTTGTAATTAGTAGAACAAGATATGTTGTGATAAAACTGAGTCAGTAAGACAGGGTATAATGTAATAAAATATCTGAATTATGGTTCTCACTGCTTTTTCTTCTTTGGTTCTCTCTAGGTCTCTTTTCCTTGGCTTTTCTTTTTTTTTTTTTTTCCTTCTTCCCTTGTGTGGCAGCTTGGTTGTATCAAAAAGAGGACCAAGGCAGGTCAGGGTCACTACCTGCTTCCATGACTTCAGACAAGTCACTGGGGTTTTCTGGGCATCAGTTCCTTCTCTTTTCTCGTCTCTCTCTTCCCCCTACCCCGAGCTGTACCTTTCGACTTGTGGGATCTTAGTTCCCTGACCAGGGATTGAACTGGTGCCCCCTGTGGTGGAAGCCTAAAGTCCTCACCCCTGTACCACCAGGAAAGTCCCTCAATTCCTTTTCTAAAATAAAAATGTGATCTGGTGAAACCCACATTCTCTGCCAGCTCTGAAAAATTCAAATTCACACCGTCTGACTTTGAATGGGAGTAAAAATGGAGATCGTTCCTTGGAAGTAACAGGCAGACAAAGTCAAGGATAGCAGGGCTGGAAGTGGAAAGAAAGTGCCAGAGAACTGACAAGTGAAGAGGTGGAGTAGACCAGAGACATCTTAGGACAGAGCAGAGGGCTGTGCTGAAGTCAGCCAGGCTCCCTGTAGAGTTCCGTCTCCCCCGCCCGCAAAAATATTACATCCCCTCTTGTATATTTCCATTTTGCTTTCATCTGGTCTTTCTTTACATTTTTAAAGTTCTTTTTTCTCCTTCCCTCCCACAGATTTCTCTTTCTTTAGGTATTTCAACTTATTTGACTCCTTTATTTCAAGAAAAAGGGTTGTACGCTGAGCATATGTTGTTTAGAGGTTATTCCCTGGTGGGTGACTGTCCTTTCTTCCACATATTTTATTCTTTGATCATGGGAATTTGCCTCAAATCTAAAAGTTGTAAAGGAACTTGCATTTAAATCCACACAAATTAATATCTCACAATTCTTTCATTTATGTGTTTATCAAAAGATTTTGAATACCTTTAGAAGCCTTCAATTTTGAAAGAGGCTGTCCTTCAATGATCTCTCTCATGCATCTAATTATATTTTAAAAAAATGACTCAATGCGAGTTTGGGAGAGTGAACTTTTTACTCACTGATCTAAACTGGCGCCTCTTATTATTAAAATAAAGCAAATTCAGCTTTTAACATTTTTTTCTATGAACTGGAGTTCCTAGAATATTTCTATGTAGTCTATGGCTTAACTATGTAATTATGTCTCTTGAGTAGATTATGTTTTTCTTCCCATAATTATGTTTTTACCCAAGAGACTTGGAAGGCTTCAGACCTCTCTTGGGTGAAATTGTTCTTCTTCTCTTCTTTCCTGATGAACTCTGAATTCTACATGCCTGACTATGTTCAAGAGCTTGAAAGCGGGCCCTTGAAGCTATGTGGTGGTGATTATGATTTTTTTTTTCCCTTTAGAAATTGGTTTATAGATTAAGAAGGGCCCTCAGAGGGAAGCTCTGTTAGTTCATTTTTGAAATGCCATCGGAGAAGAATCTCCTGGAAGGGGATTTGTTTATGATCTGTGGTCCTCTCTCTGAAGCCAAACACTAACAGTAGTCTAGGGCTGTCTTGTCTCACGGGCCATCCTGTGTGCACTCTGGGGCCCCGTGCACCATCACATGGCACAGTTGCTCATTTCCAGCGACTCAGAGGAGCTCCAGGCCTTAAACACGAACAGTTGCTTAGTCTGTTTCATTATTCTAGTCCCAAAATAGTTTTTGACCTGAACCAGACAGCATAGTCTTAGGAAAAAAGATGACTCAGCAGCCTTTCCCAGCAAAGATTAGAGACTCATCAATTTAACTGTGGGAAATGTTTCCCAATAACCAGCCTTTTTTCCCCCCTCTCCTCTCTGACTTTTACTGAACAAAAGGAGAGAGAATTCTAAATACATCAGTGTTCCCATTTGTGAATTCAACAAGTATCTGTTGTGTGTCTTCTCCGTACCTAGACTCTAAGTTCTGTGCTAGAGTGCTAGATGTAAGACATGATACTCATCTTCAGGTTCATAGTCAAGTCCAGGAGAACCTAAGATATTAGAGTTTTAAATTTTAGATAAATTCATGGAAGAGTGAAAGTGTTAGTCACTCAGTTGTGTCTGACTCTTTTGCAACCCCATGGACTGTAGCCCACCAGACTCCTCTGTCCATGGAATGCTCCAGGCAGGAATACCAGAGTGGGTTGCTATTTCCTTCTCCAGGGGATCTTCCCAACCCAGAGATCGAACCTGGGTCTCCTGCACCGCAGGCAGATTCTTTACCGTCTGAGGCACCAGGGAGTTAATGCGTACTGAATGCCTATGACACTTAAGCATAACCACATGCAGTGGACAAAAAGCAGTTGTAGCTGATTTCAGTTTGCTGTGATAGAAACCAGAAGACTCACCAAAGCCCTCGAGACAGAAAAGACTAGAACAGTGTGATGACCAGGTTGAGGCTGGGAAGGGATTTGACCAATGTAGATGCTGAGGAGAGGCAATTCTGAGTGGAGGAGGAAGCTTGGGCAAAGGCACGGGGACTCTTTGAAGAACTGTGGGGACTCCAGGGTGAACAGAGCTTAGGTTGGGAGCAGTACAGTTGGAGTCATTGGAAGAGAGCTTGATAAGGTACCTTGAGACCATCTTCTCCAGGTTCTTGTTTGCTAGGCTCAGGGGCTCTGCTTGATTCAGTAGACACTTAAAGACAATGGAAAGGGTTGGAGCAGGTGGGTAATGTCACTGTTATGATTTAGGCGCTAAAAGGACTTTAGGAGTTATGAAAACTATCTCTTCATTTTTAGTCGGCTTAGAGAGTTCCATTAAACCCTTTCTGTGGTCATACATGGTCTTCCCTGGTGGCTCAGATGGTAGAGAATCCTCCTGCCAGTGCAGGAGATCCAGGTTCAACCCCTAGGTTGAGAAGATCCCCTGGAGAAGGGAATGGCAACTACCAGTCATTGCTCTTGCAGATATGCTATCCTGCTGCCCTGGTGTCTTAGCCACAAGTGAGAGGTTAGGCGTGGTCCTAGTGGAAACGAAACCCAGGGGCACGTCCCTGTAGATGGACTTGACCTGCAGATACGATAGGCATGGGCTTGACTGGTGATAGTCATGGAAACAGGGAAATTTGAGCCGAAGTTGGTTGGGACTGTTTGCAGTGGCGTGGGCAGAGGGGTGGGAAGGTGTGTGAGGGTGAGGCGAAGAGCTTATCTAAACATTACAAGCGTGACACAGCTACAGGTCTTCGATTTTTAGACTTTCACAAACCACCAGTGAAATGTAGTCAACTGAATGTAAACAGAGAAGAGTTTCACTTTTCTCAATAGTATTTTCATTTTCACATGTATGTAGGAATGCAGAAATTCAAGGTTTTTAATCTAGAGCCTCAGTAAAGTGTTTGGACCCAAACTTGGCGTGGCTTCCCTAAGAACTGAACGGTGCTTTTGTGGAAAACCATCAAAACCAAACTCTCTCTGATAGAGTAAGGCTTATCCTTTGAGGTAAAATTCCACGTAATTTCATTTGGAATTGAATTGTGACTTTAGAATTAGTTCACCTGACTTGCAGCAACATGGCTGGACCTAGAGATTGTCATACTGAGTGAAGTAAGTCAGACACAGGAGAAATACCATATGACATTCCTTGTATGTGGAATCTAAAACGAAATGATACAAATGAATTTACAAAACAGAAAGAGACTCACAGACTCGGAGAAGGAACTTATGGTTGCAGAAGGTAGATTGTTAAGGAGTTTGGGATGGTCATATACACACTGCTGTATTTAAAATGAATGACCAACAAGGACCTACTGTATAGCCCCTGGAGCTCTGCTCAGTGTTATATGGCAGCCTGGATGGGAGGGGAGTTTGAGAGAGAATGGATACATGCATATGTATGACCGAGTAGCTTTGCTGTCCCCCTGAAACTATCACAACATTGTTAATTGGCTATACCTCAATACAACATAAAAAGTTAAAAGTTAAAAAAATTAGTAAATTTAGTCAACCTGTCCCCTAACCCCTGTCTGCAAACACTCCATCATGTATCACTTTCAGGGTAGAGAGATTAGGATTGAAGGCATCATTTTTGTACCCCCCTCCTCAGAACTGCTGTGGAATAGCATCCCTACTGCATATACCTATCAACTCTGAAAAATGGTAGTTCTCTCCCCTCTGGAAGTCCTCTCCCATCTTCCTTTTTACTCTCTAAGTCATTGTCTCAACATTCTTAGATGGTTTTATCCTGTGGCTTGAGCCCTGGGATATTGGACCAGATCTCATCCTGTCACTTATTTGTTGGCAGCAAAATTAGCTCACATCTCGCGCAGACCCCACTCTCCTCCAGGGAAGCCTAATGCACGGCTGGGGAGGCTCACAGATTCTAAAGTGTCACTTTATTGGTCAGTGGGTAGAATAACCTGTTTACAAGGACAGATTAACATATATAAATATATATTGTATCGTTGAAAAGGATGTATAGCTGTCAACCGAGATATGTCAAGTGATTTGAAAGTGGTTTGCCTCTGTTTAGGTTAATGTCACATATATGTTCAGCACCATCTTTATCACAGGACAGTTATTATCAGGTTCAGTTATTATATATACATTATATTTATATTATATGTATATATTACATATAGCATTTATTATATGTAATATATAATATATAGTAACTGTTCAGACAGTTTTTATCATTTGTCCTCTAGCTAGCTTTTCTCCTTTCTCTGCGTATGGAAATCCTCCTTCACCTTTGAGGACATAATGATCTCATCGGTGAGGGTTTCCACTTTCCTTTTAGTTAACACCAGTGGCTCCACTGCTCTTCCAATGGCATTTTGTTACTTTTTATCATGAAAAATTTCAGACATACAATTAAAAGAAATTATATTTCATAAAACCCCAGATACCTGTCACCTTGTTTTATAATGAATAGCATTTTGCCATATTTGCTATTTTTTGTTATATTTGCCATATTTGTTATTTTACTTAAATATTTTAGAGGAAACACCAAACATCAAGACATTTAACCTATAATTATTTGTTCTAAAAGGCAAGGGCATATTCTTACTTAATTACCAAAAGCTCCTCTTCCTTAATATTTTGAAATGGTCCATACTTACATGTCTTCAATTGATCCCCAAACTGTAGTGTTTCAGTGATTGCCTCACAGTCCTTTGCAGTTATATGTAATTGTTCCTCTTTGTTCCCTGCTAGACCATGTGCTGCTTGAGGGCAAGGACATTGTCTTACACATTTACTCCCCCCTCCTCTTACTATGCCCAGTGAGACTTGCATGGTAGACGATCAGGACACACTGCTGGACTAACTGACCTGGATATGGACGTGCACTGGTTCCTGACTGATGCTCTAGTGCAGATCTGCCTGTTAACATTTATTTAAAAATTGTATCTTGCTGATACCCAGGATGCAAGTAGATAGATAGCTAATAAAAGAAGTGAGTGCTTTTATTTAAAAAGAGAATTTATTTGGCTGTGCCAGATCTCAGTTGTGGCACGTGTGATTTCCATTTTCATTGCAGCATGCTGGTTCTTCAGCTGTGGCATGTGGGATCTAGTTCCCTGACCAGGGATTGAACCCAGGCCCCCTGAATTGGGAGCACAGAGTCTCAGCCTCTGGGCCACCAGGGAAGTCCCAAGCAAGGAGTACTTAAAACCGACTTCAAATACTTCTGTAAAGAGAGGAGCTGTCAGGCATCACACACCAGTGACCAGCAAAATGAAGCCCGCAGGGCCACGTGAGGATGGACGGGCTGTGACGTGGCACGCCCCTGTGAAAGGTGTAATCTTTCGTCAGTGTACTTGGGCATCCTCCAAGAGAGTCTGTAGCCGAGGCAGTGCATCATGCTGTAGATACAGCGCAGAGAGCGTGAGGTTCTGACCGGGCTCAATTGACTTTTATAAAAATGGGCAAAATGGGTCACATCAGAGTGGCATGTTTGCTCTCAGAGTTCACATTCCATAGTTTCAGAGTTTTCATGGACCAGTTTAAGATGCATGATTTTTAAAGCAGAAATTCTAATGGCAACATTACCAGCTTTTGCTGGGGGTGAGCCGCCCTTGGACTGAAAGAGCCAGGCGGGGAAGAATGGGACCATTAGACTATTGGTTGATGACTTAACGTTCTTCATGCATCTCTGCTCTAGAGATGTGTGAATGCCGTGACCTTTCCATCACGCTTTCTTCTTGTGCCCCTGCGTTTGTTGCAACAAAAGTCATATTCAGCCAAATACACTAAACTTTTTGAAAGAAATTTGTTCTGAAAACTCCTTTTTTTCCCATTTGATATTCGCTTTTGACCTTGATTTCCCTTGAGTCAATGATGATGTGCCATTTTAATCTAAAATAAGCTGGTTAACCATGAGAGGGAAAAGAGCCCTGCTCCAGTGGTCAGAAGACCTGAGTTCTCATCATGACACTAACTATGTGACTTTGGGTAGGTCGTCTCCCCTCTCAGGGACTCAGTCCTCATCCATTAAAGAAGTACATTGCTGTAAAATTGAGTCTAAATATTTCTCTTGCCTTTTTCAGCTCTGTGATTCTAAATGACTTGCAGCAGTGCTTAAGAATTATAGTGATGTGTGGACATAATGGGGAGTGGGGTGGGGGAGAGGAGGGTGAGACAAACAGAGAGTAGCATTGACACTTCTATACTATCATGTGTAAAATAGATAGCTACTGGGATGCTGCTATTTAGCACAGAGTTCAGCTTGATGCTCTGTGATGACCTAGAGGGGTGGGATGTGGGGAATGGGATGGAGATCCAAGAGGGTGATACACACACACACACACACACACACACAGCTGATTGACTTCATTGTACAGCAGGAACTAACAAAACATTGTAAAGCAATTACACACCAATAAAAAGAAATAGAATTATAGTGAGAGCAAATGGGACATTTTCAGAAAGCAAGGAAGCTTCCACTTAAATGAATGTTCTTCAGGAAAATTTCTTAGGAAGCACCATTAAAGGTTGGTCTCTAAAAAAAGGAACCTAGCCCACTGGATTCACAAGATTTTCAAATAAAAAAGGAGGCTTTTTTTTGAGGGGGTGGGGAGGAAGATAGTGCTGTAATATAATATCCTGAGCCAGAAAATGTTCTCCAGACCAAGACATTTATCTAAAAAAGGAGACCATTCATTCACTGTATAAACATTTATTGAGCACCTCCTATATGATGGACTAAACTGGGTTGTGAGAATATAGTTGTAAACAAGCCAGAGCACTTGACTTCATGAGACTCAGTCTTGAGATGAATCAGTGCTCGAGATGATTATAGATTGTGATGACAGCCATCAAGGGAATTGCCCTCAAGCGGGAGGAAGCCCACTCTGGGTCTGGTAGGCAGGCACTCCTCCTAGGAGGTGGTGTTCACCTGGAGGTCTAAGAGATGAGAAAGAGTGGGCTGTGTAGAGAATCAAGGGAGAGCATTTCAGATGTGTGATTTCTTTAAGCAGAAAATGGAGCGGTCCTGGGATGGGACACTGGAGGGAGACAATGGCAGATGCCCAGAGAGACCTGACGGAATCCTGAGCCAGGGCTGTGCTGGTGGAAATGAGAGAACTGAATAGATCCAAAGTAGACTCTCAAGATGGGAATGGCAGGGCTCGACAATGGACTGAATGCGGGGAGTGAAGGGGAAGGGGAAGTCAAGGAAGGTGTCAAGGTTTTTGGCTTAAGGGACGGAGTGGCTGGTGCCATTTACTGAGATGGGGGCTCTTGGGGAGGAACAGGATTTCTTGGAGAAAAGAATCAAGATTTGTGTCTTAAATACACTGCATTTAAGATACCTTTGAAATGCTTCAGGGGAGAGTCAAGTAGACAGAGTGATGCACAAACCTGGATCTCAGGGTAGAGGTCAAGGTTCATCCCAGCAATGGGAGAAGGCATTGGCGTGAGTTGGTGGTCCTGAGCTTGTGGGGCTGTGGGATCATCCTGGGTTGTGGCTCTCTACATCGGCTGCACAATGGACTTTGTGGTGAGCTTTTAAAGAATTACTTTCCCAGGACCCTTTTCCAGAGCCCTGGATGTAATTGAGCTGATGGACATCCATATTTTTCAAAGCTTGCTGTTGCTGTTATTGCTGTCAGTCACTCAGCTGTGTGTGACTCTTTGTGACCCCATGGACTATAGCCTGCCATGCTCCCCTGTCTGTTGAATTTTCCAGGCAAGAATACTGGACTGGATTGCCATTTCCTTCTCAAGGGGATCTTCCTGACCCAGGGATCAGACCCAAGTCTCCTATATTGAGGGTGGATTCTTCAGCAGCAGCAATAGCAACAGATTCAAGATAGCAGTTATCCATTCTTCATAGCTTCCTCCTGCTTGGAAGATCCATTCTTTGGTCCTTTATATTTTTAAAATAATTTTTATTATTTTTTGGCCATGCCACGTGACATGTGGGATCTTTGTTCTCCAACCAGGAATCCAGCTTACACCCGCTGCAGTGTAAGTGCAGAGTCTTAACCACTGGACCACCAGGGAAGCCTTCCTTTGGCCCTTCAGATGACATTTGGTTCTCTCAGTACCATGGCAGAGTGTCTGTCCTTGATTTAAGTCAGTGTGCCCTTTGTCCTCCGAGTCCTCAATTTCTGAAGGGGTATCTTGGGTGCTGAGGATTTAAGTACCTCTTCTTTCAGCCTCTCATTCAAATGTCACCCTGATGTGGTTTAGTGGTAGCAGGTACTTGTCATGGTTGAAAGATGAAGAACTGTTTGGCTTATGCTCTTTATTCTCCTACAAGGATTCTGTTGTGGTCACGGTGGTGGCTGTGAGGGGGCAGACATTCTAGAAGGAAAAATGCAGGGTTTTCTGTACAGATGCAACTGCAGATAGACGTTCCCTGAATTACTATAGGGTGTCTGCAGATACTTGGTAGCTCATCTTTGAGGATTGTTTCCAAAAGATCATTGAGGCTTTTCAGATTGCACCTGCTCTTAAATTTCTCACACACACTTGTGCTCCTCAGAGTCCTTTATTCTTGATTATGACCTCCTATCACTGCCCTGAGGCACCAAAGGAAATAAATGTGTCCTCACACACCTGTGTACTGAGTTCACATCTCATACGGTCTACATGTGTGGCATGCACACTCAGTTATGTCTGACTCTTTGCAACCATGTAGACTGTAACCCTCCAGGCTCCTCTGTCCATGGAATTCTCCAGGCAAGAATACTGGAACAAGTTGCCATTTCCTTCTCCAGGGGATCTTCCTGACCCAGGGATCAAACCCTTGTCTTTGGCCTCTTCTACATTGGCAGGCAGGTTATTTACCATCTGAGTTACTGGGAAAGCCCCCGCATATGGTCTCCATGAAAACCTAATGAAAGGACTGTAGAAAGCAGAGGCAAAGCTCATTAAATTTTCTTGTGACTGTGGCCCCCATAAAGCCCCACTATATAGAGGAACCATGTGAGATCATGGAGCCCTCCCTTCAACCCTCAGGGAATCTGCCATTCCCAAAATATGGCCTATTAAAAAAATAACTTCCAGAGACAATTCCATAAGCTTTCTTGTTAATGTTTACAGCTTTGTCAACACCACACCAATACTTTTTTTTGGGTATGTGTATGAACAACAGAATCCATGGATCTAAGTGTCATGAGTACTATGTAATTCTCAAATCGTGAACCTTGTAAGATACAGCAAAGTGTATTGATGGAAGTTTGTTTAGGGTAATGGATGAGCTATTAACTTTGTAACTGAATCCTTGCTGCTGCTTCTGCTTGTCTTGAAAACCAGCCTGATGCCTTGCAGGGCTTAGTCCTCGGGTCCTTCATTCTGGCGATCTGAATTTTTTTAGTCCTTTGTAGCCGCTGAGAGAGGAAGGGAGATGCTAGGATCCAGCATGGACGCTGCCACGCAATGTGTAGAAAACTTAGTCTGCTAGGACCTGAACTGCATCCTGATCCATGCTGAGGTGGTCAATAGCTGAGATCCACAGGCTAGTTGTTTTATCTCTGTAGGTCTCGGTGACTTCATCTGTGAGCACCTTACTTTCTGGGGCCTGGGAGCTGTTTGGGATAGTCTCTGAAGGTCCTTTGGCTCACCTGGTAATGAATCCGCCTGCAATGCAGGAGACCCAGGTTCGCTATCTGGGCCAGGAAGATTCCCTGGAGAAGGAAATGGCAACCTACTCCAGTATTCTTGCCTGGGAAATCCCATGGACAGAGGATTTCTGGCAGGCTACCGTCTGTGGGGTTACAAAGACTCGGACGTGACTGAGTGACTAACACAGACAAAGGTCCTTTAGATTTCTACAGTCTATTTGTAATCTGGATTAAAATATCATAAATGGTGGGGAAAACAGCCATCAGTAAACAGTGAGCTTTCCTAGTTTGTCCTGAGCATTGTTCTCCCAGTCTTGGCCCCTCGGTTGTAGCACGCCCCAGACTTAACACTGGCAGGAAATAGGGTGGTGGGTGCATTTCAGTTAATGGGCCTTAGTTGGAACATGTTTGGCTGTGGAGGCAGCTACACTCCTATTACCAAGCCTTGGCTTCCTGTCTGTTTTCTTTGGGCTGGGTAGGCAATGAAAAAGGAGACAGGAAAATACATTTGGGGGCAAATAAAATAAGGAATTTGTCTTAGGAGGACAGCTTATAGTTGGGAAATTCTAATGCTGGGCTTAACCCTGTCCTGATATATCTCTCTTGTCCTGTACTAAGTGGGTGAGGAGGTGTTCTTGCTACTTGTAGAATTGACCTTCCCATTCTCAAAGGCTCTTAATAATCCACCTTCAAGGTTTATTCTATTATGGATAGTACTCCTGATGCCCTTAATTTTTTCCTGCAAAAATTCTTATTCTAATCATCATCTTAAATGGCTCTTCTTTGAATTAGCTTCAGTTACTTAACATTTTACTAAACTGTTGGGGCAATATACTAGGGCTTCACTGGTGCAGAATATGAAATGTATTTCTGTTTAGCCAGTAGGCATAATGTTACTTGTTCACCACAGTCCCACTCTACGGATTTACACTAAACTAATGTTGCATCAAGATTCAGATGTTTTTCTGTTAATATCTGCACCAAGGCAATACTATACTCTTTGCTAAGAATGATTGGATGATTTTTTAAAAGTCTTAGTATCTTGGTTATGTTTCAATTTGCATAGTTCTTTAATATCTAGAATTTCCTTAGATTTTACACTCGAATAAACTAGAAGAGAGACAAAGTGAGGTTTTTTTTGTTGTTGTTGTTTTTAAATAATGGATTCTCACATTCCCATGGTAACCCAAAGGGTATTTTTCAGTTTTTCTTACAGAACCACAGTACTCGATTTAAAATAAAAAAGCATTCTCTCTGATTAAGCATAGTTTATTATACACTTTCAGGCTTTGGCATATCACAAAATAGTCACATTCCTCTTGAGAATTTGAGTTTCCCTGCCTGTTTTTCTGTTTCCCTCTTAAAGGGGTTCTCAGTTTGAATTTTCATTTTTCAGAAAGGAGTCGCCATAAGGTACAGTTGTAACATAAAAGAGGAAAAGTCACTTATGGTCATCACGGAAATGTCCCTTTGACAAATGTGTTTGTCTCTGTCTCTGCCCCAAGTACGGCCCAGTATGTGTTCCATGCATAGACTCAACTTTCACGGGATGTTTCCTCCTTCTTGAAATGAGCAAACACAGTTCCGGACATGGTCACCCTTCCCAGCCTCACCAAGAGGCCAGAGGGGGCGCCCAGAGAGTCCCTTTTGGGCTCTGGTGTCCAGACCTCACCACTGACTCTTGGCCCTGAGTCACCCCTCTGGACCCCTCAGCTCTCCATTCAGAACCAAGCCAGGGATACTCACCACGGAATGATGTTTACAAAGCCCTTTGAAATGGAAGACATTATACAGATGCTTCATTATAAAGATCAGTGTTGCAAATTCCTTGGCTTACCCCTCCCTCCCCCCAGTATGTATGTTCACGTATCTATTTAGCATGGTCAATTGTTCAGCTAATTAATATGCTTTTATTTTATGATTTGCTATTTCCAGGGCACAGACAGAAGCTTGATGACTCTAAACCTAGTTTGTTCTCTGATCGCCTCAGTGATTTAGGGCGCATTCCTCATCCCAGTATGAGAGTAGGTGTCCCGCCTCAGAACCCACGGCCCTCCCTGAACTCTGCACCAAGTCCTTTTAATCCACAAGGACAGAGTCAGATTACAGGTAAGACAGACTCCTAGGTCTCACTTGCGCAGACTCCTGCAGGCTGGGGGTGAGGGGCTTCCAGATGAGACGCGTTCACTTCACAACTCATGGAGCTGGGAAATGGCTTACGATGAAAGAGATCGACACTTGAAGATACTGACCTTCTTCTTTTTTTTGTTTTTGTTTTTCTTTTTAATAAAAAGCAAATACCAATATTCACTAACTTGGGGATAAAGCTTGGGGGAAGTCTCTACGGATGCTGTCCTCCGTAGTGATGTCAGTCTGAGCAGAGGTGGGATGGTTATACCATGCTCTCTGGGAGAATGTGTGTTGTAAGTTTCTCTATATTGTGTCCAGGTGGTGTGGGGGATAACATCACACCCTCACTATTAGAAAATTAGTGTTACTGGCTCAGATTTGGGCTTAAGTTTCTTACATGTATAACTATTTCATTAAGTGTGCTTGAAAACTGCCCAGGGCTAACAGGAAGTCTTGATTGGTGGTTACAAGGCAAGACCAAGGAGCGGCTCCTTGGGCAGACGGAATCCCACCCCCACCCCCGCCCATTCCTGTTGAGCTCCCGTTCTTCATGCGACATTTCTCTTCATGCATTCCAGTGTGCTTCTTGCTTTACTTTTCTTCTTAAAAATGAACATCAGCATCGCATTACAGACTAATCATTCACATTTGGTGCATTAAGACTCCCAACTCTTTTTTTTTTCATCCTATCTGGCTTGGGCAGATCTTACTGTAGGACTAGTCTGATTGCTTTTATGTCTTGGTGATGATAAAGTGTGCTAATCATTGTACATCTTTAATTTGCCATCGCAGTATTGAGAGCAGCAAGGAACTCATAGATCACCTAGTTACTATTGTTGGCAGAGGGACCAGATGGGAGGGAAAACGATTCAAAATACAATGTATGATAAACCTGGATCATTTCAAAGGGTTAGTTTTTGTCTGTAGCAGTTAGGTTTTGAGTGTCCTTAATGGTTTATAAGCATAATTGTTTATAAACAAAATGACCTGCCTCTCCTTCTCTCCTGCCCATATTAGATATATATCTTCTTGGATATTTACGTATGTTTCTGTGGGTCTATATTAGTCTGAAAATTTGGGTATGCCTGAGTATATATGTTTAATATAATATAGAACTATAAAATATATAAGCACTGAAGAGAAACAGATACCTGTGTTAGGGAAGATCCTTAGAACTCTGTGAAGAAGAGTCATGTGTTAGATTTAAATAAATCTCCAAATGTTGAAATGTAGGAGTCAGGTCAGTGTGTTCACTAGACATGGGTCCTTGATAAAAATGCCAGGGTGAAATTCACACTAACTTGTGAATTTGAAGCTTGTAACTCTAGGTACTGATGCATTTAAAGTAGTGGACTTTTTAATTTTTTATTGATGTATAGTTGATTTACAGTATTATATTAGTTTCAGATGTATAACATGGTGATTTAAAAACTTTATAGATTATACTCTGTTTATAGTTATTATAAAATATTGGCTGTATGCACTGTGCTGTACAATATAGCCTCATAGCTTGTTTTTTATATGCAGTAGTTTGTTTAAGTGGTGGATTTTATATTAGTGATTAAGGGTCATAATAGCTGTCCTTTTGTCTTTATAGGAATCTTTAGATTCCATGTGTGTAGAACCATATGTACACATATATAAATGTGTTTATACGTGATTTGGAAGGACTATGATGGCTAATATGATATATATAAGAAAAATATATGTTCTATGATTTGGCAATCCCTGGGTTCTTTAAATGTGTGATTTTTGTATTCTGATCCTTGGTAGTGGTTTAGTTGCTAAGTCATGTCTGACTCTCGTGACCCCATTGACTGTAGCCCACCAGGCTCTTTTGTCCATGGGACTTTCCAGAAAAGCATACTGCATTGGGTTTCCATTTCCTTCTCTAGGGGATTTTCCCAACCCTGGGATCGAACCTGTGTCTCTTGCATTGCAGGTAGCCTTTTTACCAATAAGCCATCAGGGAAGCCCAATTTGATCCTTAACTGTTTACTAATTATATTTTGCTAATGACTGATGCCTTTAAAATGGTCTTCGGAGCTTGTGTGTTGCTAGATTCCTTTAAGAAGAATCTATTTTCTTAATAGTGATCATGGTTGTATAGTCACTATGAGCTCCCACTTGTGAGCATAAAAGGCAAGCTGAACTCCCAGAAGAGCGACATGAAGTTAGGAATTATAAATTGAGGAAGCCCTAAGCCTTCCATGTTTCATGTTACTGTGTCTTGCAGTTCCTGGGGCTCAGGGTCCTAGGCACGCAGTGGGCTGGCTTCTTTGCAGCGCTCGTCTGACCTGTCACTGTCGAGGTCTTAAATGGCTGTCGTTCTGCCTGAGGGCCCAGGGCCTCCCCATAGTTTCCTGAGGAAGTTGCTTCCTCTGTACCTCTTTTTTTTTTTTTTTTTAATTTTTCAGACATCTGTTGCCTGTCTCTGGGTGCTAGGAAACACCTAGTCTGTCAAAAATATCCACTTTTGATTCAGAATGTGGTAATAACAGTGGTGATAACTATGTCAGGAGATATTGCTCATGATAAGCACTATTATTTATTTATTTATTTCTGCCACGCCATGCAGCTTGTGGGATCTTAGTTCCCTGTCCAGGGATCAAACCCAGGCCCTCAGCAGTGAAAGCGCCGAGTCCTAACCACTGGACCACCAGGGAAGTCCCCATAAGCACTGTTTTTAAACCCAAAATACTCTCTGGATGGGTGAGCTGCATCTAGAGGGAATAAAAAGCCGACTCAGCCCCTGGTGGACTGGGAAATCCGTCTAACCTTTGGGGTGGGCATTCTGCCACGCTGTTCTTCATTCCTCCAAAAAGTAGTTATTGAGTGCTTTCTGTTTGCCAGGCAGGGATGTAAGGGAACAAGATAGTCTAGTGTCTCTTTGCCAGGGGCTTGCGTTTTGGTGATATATAGTCAGCAATTAGGTCAAGCATTCATGCAAAATAATTTCAGATAATAGTAACATGAAAGGAGAAAATGAAAGGAGGATGAGAGAGAGAGAGCAGGGCAGAAGCTAATTTTGATTGGAAAGTTGGGAAAGGACTCTTTGGAGAGCTTTGAGGACGGAGTTTCTGGCCAAGGGGGAACTCAGGCCAAAACTCCCAGGGAGCTGCAAGTGTGGTGTGTTCAGGGGACAGGAAGGTCCCGGCAGGTGGAGTGGAGTGAATAAGGGGAGTGGGCAGTGGCTGGATAACGGAGAGTCTTCCAGGCCCTGTTCAGGAAAGTGGGTTCTATTCTGAGCACAGAAGGGTATTATTGAAAGATGTGAAGCAGGCAAATGACATTATCTGATTCACATTAAAAAAAAATTATTGGCGTATGATTACTTTACAAAGTGTTGTGTTGGTTTCTACGGTACGGCACAGTGAATCAGCTATATGTATACACGTGTCTCTTCTTTTTTGGATTCCCTTCCCATTGAGATCACCACAGCACACTGGTCAGAGTTCCCTGTGTTACAGTAGGCTCTCGTTAGTCATCTGTTTTATTCACATGCGTTTAAGAACTCACTTTGGCTGCTCTGTGAAGCAGGGGTCCTGAGGGTGCAGGGGCAGGAGCAGGGTCATCATTCAGGAAATGGCAGCAGGAGCCTGGGAGGGAATTAAGACTGGTTGCACTTCTCCTCTTTCTTCAGAACTCAGATCAAATTCTGGCACCTCTGTCAGGCCTCTTCCAGCCTACCCAAGTCAAGTCCAGTGCTCCACACCACTGCTGGACATGGTGACAATTCTCTGTGTACATGTCCATCTCCTCCATCAGGCTGAACTTTCCAAGTCCAGGGCCATGTTTTACTGATCTCTGTGTCCCTGCTGTCTTTGGTGGTGCCCGCTGCTTGGCGACTTGAGGTTTGGTGAAGAATGAATGAGCAGGTGTTTGACTTCTTCTTCAGGAAGGGTGACCTGTTACTATTCTGGCTCAAATCTTTTTTCTAGTACCTATTTGAGTGGATTGCTACTAGCTGCTGCATACTGACAGTCCTGCTGTGACTACTATATATGGTGTAGCAGGCATTTCTCACAACGGGTCTATGAGATAGGTGGTGATGTGAAAACTGAGGGTCTGAGAGGCTAAATAACTTGCTCAGTCCCACCTACACTCTAGTGAGTCGTTAATACAGGAGTTAGGGCAAGATCCACATGGCTGGAGGGTCCTATGCACTCAACCTCCAGCATCTCTGGGAGGCTGAAGTGAACTTCTCTCCTGTCCCTGTTTGTCCCATTTCAGACTTTCATTTGTGCAGCTCTTTACCATTTACAGACTAGTTTTACACAAAGTTCTTACTGAAGCCGTAAAGCAGTTGTGAAAAGCATGATTTTTTGCAGGTAGAAGAAGAGGCCTCTTCAAGAAATGTGTTGCTCTAGGCTCCTGGGCTAGTTTAGTTGACTTTGGGTTCCAGACTCTTAGTGGGCAACCAGCCTCATGGCCATTGAGTTGGGCAGGTTGCTGACAGTCTGACACATGTCCTAAGGGACCAATGTCTTTTTCTTTCTCCCTCAGATATTTTTTAGGACCCTCAGGGACAAAAACATTAATAAAAATGATGCATTAGGAGTATCTGAATTATGCTTTAAAAGGCAGCATAATTGTTTTTGATCATTAATGGACAGTTATATATGAACCTATACTCAAAGTAACCTTTTAGGGGTATCTTGGAAAAAACGACGTGGCAGGCATCATGTAGAATGATGTGGTCTTATTGATGGTTACCTTGACTGAAGTGAAGTCGTTTCTGTCCAACTTCAGTCTGATTCTGTGTTCCCCTCCTTGGCAAACATGCTCCTTTAAGCATTAAGAGGATCCCAGAAATAGAGACACAGATGAAGGGAGCAAATGCACGGATACCAAGGCGGAAAGGTGGGGGTGGGATGGATTGGGAGATTGGGATTAAACATGCATACACCACCGGTACTACATGTAAAATAGAAGACTCATGAGAACCTACTGTGGGGCAAAGGGGGTTCTCCTCCCTGCTCTGTGGTGACCTGGGGGGGAAGGAAATCCAAAAACAGAGGGGATACGTGTCTATGTAGCGCTGATTGACTTTGTACAGCAGGAACTGACACAACGCTATAAGGCAACTATACTCCAGTAAAAGTTGAAGTAAAATAAATCATTTTAATAAAACGATGAAGGAGAATCCCCGCCATCTGGGTTTCGCCGATGCTGTCTCAGCCCTGAGTCTGCTGGGCTGGCACGGAAACATTTATCAGCAAAGCCTCGTAGACACAGGGGAGCACAGCGTCCTCTCCGAGTGCCCGGTGCCCCCGCGAGTCTCTAGCGTGAAGGGAGGTGGAGGTGGAGTGGGTGGGGCTGCAGTGGCTGTGGCTCTAGGTGTGAGGAGGATGAACCCACGAGGGGCACAGTGACTGACCGAGCAGGAAGCATGACTGCGGGTGAGAAGGACTGTAGGATGTGGGGAGCGGGAGTCCACTGAGGTCTCTCCTGCTTTTCGACCGCTGTGGTCCTACTCACCTAGAGGCATCTCTTGTCTTAAGGAACTGAAATCACCACCCTCGAGACAGGTGGTTGGAGGTACCGTTCTTTCACTTGGGTGGTGCTGAGTTTTCATTTCTGAGGTTACTGCGGAGTCTTGTCCTGCCTCCTTCCCTTGAGATCTTGTGGGCAGAATAGCCAGGAAAACTTGCTGCGACCACGCACATGTGTGAACAGGAAAGCTCTTTAGAGGAGGTCGCCCGTTACAATCGTCATATAGAAGCATCAGTCCTGTGAGTGAGCACGAGATCAGATCTCTTTTCCTAATAAGGAAAAGTGGAGTTCAGGTCTGGCTTGTGCTGGCTTTTGAAGGATAAGGCTCAGTATGATCCTGTGAGGGGCTGGCCATCAATGTGCCATGTTGTCCCCACAGCTGTTGACATCATCCATAGATGAGCTGCTTAAAGGTCTCTGGATTTCTGTTGGTTGAAATTCCCTTTTTAAATGAAGATGCTCTGACTTTATTATGCTTTTACAAAAAGATGAGAAGGGTGATGTTCCAAGAAAAATCAAGTTTTTGAGTTCCAGAATCTTGTCATTGTAATTTCCTCCTGACTGGAATACATAATGCTCAGTTAATATCTGGTTGCAATAAGGAGAATCCATCTCTTTGATAACACCTCACTCTCTCCTTCCCTAAGACTGTTCCATCTCTAGCCTGATTTCAGGACTGTGCTCAGAGGAAGTCTGGGTTTCTTTTTCTCCTTTGTTCCCAAAGCATCATCTTTCTCTTTTTAGCTTGAGCTTTACATATATGTCTATATACATGTATTTGTGTCTTCCCCTGTTACTCGTTGCCGAGGGACGCTTCTTTCCCCTTTTTCCTTTTTGCAATGGATTCTGAGCAGAATGATCAGAACAGGAGCCTAATAATGCCATATTAAACCTCCTGGACTAACCCAGGAGAGGGGCAAGTAAGGTATACAGTTGGATATAGTGGGTGCTCTGACAGTATATTTTGATGTTGAATTTTGGATGGGTACCCAGGGCTTCAAACAGAGTCAGAGTATATTGTACTATGTAATATTAATAGCAACAACATCATATTAACAGATGTTATCAGTTTGAAAAGTATTTTCATTCCATTCTTTTTTATTTTAATATATGCAGAAGTAGTCCAGGAATAAAATCGTATGGCACCATTCCCAGTAAAGACCATCAGATTCTTTCCAGGGCTTTGTTTATTTTGATAAGGACTTGCTTTTTTAGCTGTTTGAAAACAGTTGGCTGTGACAGTCTTTAAAGGACAGATTTCACAGCAGAGTCAGTATTGTGAACCCTCTTTCACACATAAAAGAAAATGAAGTATCAAGAGGTTCTGGAACTCTCAGGGCTGAAATTATAAGTCAGTGTCCTGGGAAGGTGAGGTCTGACAAGGGCGTTTTAGGTGGAGAGGATATAGGGAAAAGGTTAGGAGAATCGTACACCTTTGGGGCTGTCAGCAAGGTGAGTGGGTGGGGAAAGGAAAATGACTTTGAGCATCGCTGAGAACCCAAGTAAAGACAGAGATGCGAGGAAGAGCCAGTCAGCAAATTATGTGATTGTCTCCTGCAGAGGCTGCAGTTTGTCAATAGAAGTGGGCTTTGCTGTGGTGGATGGTCGGTGGGAATGGCAATTTCTCGTGGAACTCTGTAGGACTTGGTGCAAGTCAGGGAAACAAGAAAGATGTGAAGCCACTTGCCAATGTCTGGGAATGTTCTGGAGGCTGGCGGGTTAGGGTAAAGACAAGAATTTCTGAAGAGGATTTGGCTCATCTTGTGGCCTTGGAGAAAGAGCAGCGGCCCAGGGGAAGGTTAGGAAGGATGGGGAGAAAACCAAGCTTCAGTTCATGTGGGAAGTAGATGTCCCACGGAGAGGCTGAGAATAGGTGGGAGCTCTTGGCTGTCCCTTAACCATTCCTCCTGTGACAGATGGAGGTCCCACGGCTTGCTCTGTCTCCTCCAGGGTTCCGGGCTGATCCCACCTCGAGAAAACACAACCCTCTAGCGCTGTCTTATCTGGGGGTAGGCGTTCACGTGTGCTCTGTTAATACATCCCAGGACTGTGTTGGCTTTTTGTCACCCCATCACACTGTGGGTTGCAGGCCATGAAAAAGGCTTGCTGCTTTCAAGGCAGCCTTCCTCCGGCCTGTCTGGGAGTTGACCAACTGCAGCACTGCACTTTTGTTCTTTGCCAATTTCACTGTGTCACTTTTACCTCCTCTTTCCATCTCGTAGAGTTAATTTATAGCTCTGATTCTTCATCTACTATGTTGACTCTTCCTCCCAATTTCACCTCATCTTGAAGTTTAGGAAAGTTGCTTTTCATCCTTCAAGACTTTGCTAAAAATGCTGAATGTAACTAGGATTGTCAAGCCCTCAAATATACCACTGGTGTTTCTCTTTCAAAGCTGACCATGACCCATGTCAATGATCACTTTCTGGTGGGCCTTTTAAGTACCTGTACATCCCATTAGAGGTGAGGTATGTACCTTGCTGAGGTCAAGATGCACAGCAAACAGCGGACTTTTCCCTTAACCTATTGCTCAAGTTATCCTGGGAAACAAGCTTTTAGTGAACCCATCCCACTTTCTGATACTCACTTTGGGGATCAAGTGTGAAGCGTTGATTGTACACAGGCTGTTGAAAGTGACTCCAGTGTTTTTAGTGGGCTGCAAGCAATGATCCCAAAAAGCTAGTTGCGATTTAGATTTTACCAATAGCAATGCCATTTCCAGAAAAGGTAGATGGGGTGAAATAATGTAAAAGTATGATTATGTAGTAAACTTTAAAGGCATTATCTTCAAATATTTTATATGGACAAGGAATCCCAGGTAGTGAACCTAAGATTAGGAATGAAAAGAGTTCCAGGAAGACATGTTTTTCTTAATATAAAGAACTTTGCAGACCCTGCTCTGTCACATAGAAGCCCTTTATCTGCCAGTCTACATACATTTTTGCAATATTGTGGGGCATAGTTCATCCTGGAGCAGACACTTGAATTCATTTAAAGTAGTAGGTTGCTCTCTCTTATCTCCTCACCTGTCTTGGGCCTTCATTTCCTCTTAAGCATGTTTGTTCTGCTCGTTCTATTTGGAGATTGTTCTTCTTGATAGGGAAGATTAAATCAAGTAGTGTTGGGTAATTTTCCTTTCTAACTGTCATCAGTAAAAATCATGCCCATTGTTCTCCAACTCTGGCATCTGTTAGCATCTCCTGGGGAACTTGTTACAGGTACAGAGGCCGAGGCTTTACCCCTGAACCAGAAGGTATGAGGTGGAGCCTGCCCAGATCGCAGCTGCAGGCCCCAGGCCCTTGACCTGGGGCTCACCTCGCCCACCCAGAGCCAATCTGCTCCAGCCCAGGCCCCTCAGGGGCTCATCCCCCTGGTCGGGCCACATGCAGAGGCAGCTGTGTGCCTCTGGCCGCTTCCTGGTTCCCTGGGTGCAGCTCCTGAACTCCACCCTGGCCCCCATTTCAGCTGCTGTTTTCCCTACACGCCCTTCCCTGTGTGTCCAGCCCTGCGCTGGACTTCTGCCCTGTTTCTATCGTGATGTTGTTAGAGGGAGATTTAAAAAGATGCGTATCTGATGATGTCACCCTGGACTTAAAAACACCCCCGTGACCTTCCACTGCTCTTAGTATAAAGACCAACCAACACCTCTTGCGTGGTCCAACAGGTTCTACATAGCCTGGGTCCTTCCTGCCTGTTTTCCACCCTCTTCTCACACTGTTTTGAACCTTTTGTATTGGCTTTCTCACCTCTTCAAAAAAGAAACTGTACTACCTCTGTCTCCGGAACTCAGTATATGCTGTTTGCTTAGCCTGCAGCCCTTTTAACCCCACCTGAGTATCCTCTGGACTTCTGCTTGCCATTCAGTTCTTGGCTTAATCATTGCATCATTAGAGAAGCCTTTCCTAGCCCTAGGCATGGCTGGAGTCTTACAATGTATGTAACTTGGCATTCTTACAATGCCAAGGACATCTCCTTTTTAGCACTTTATCACAGTTATATGATTAGTTGATTAATGTCAGTCTCTCCCACCAAATTGTAAACTCTGTTGAGGGCACGCAGACTCTTTATTCACCATGTCTCTAGAACCTAGCAGAGTACCAGAGTAGGTACTCAATAAATATTTTCTGAATGAATGAATGAGTGAGTGATGGGAGATAGTTCTTAGAATCACAGATAATAGCATCATCTATCTGACAAAAGGACTCACCATGCCTGGGGACCTTCTGTGACACCCCAACTGCTATAAGCTCACCCCCTGGATGTTAATAGCCTGAACTGAACTTGAATTTACTGCATTCACTTCAATATTGTGATTTGAACTAAGGCCACTTCCCCTGGCCAACACCACATCCCTGTTATTTCTCAGGTTCTGGTCCTACCTATTTGTGACTAGTTCCCTTTCCTCTATTGCCTTTACACTGAGGCCCTAGATATGCTGTGGCTGAGACCAGGTTAGCTATGACATATGGTATACCTTCTTGTGTCTTCTATTAGGTTTTTCTTTTAAGTAAGGAAATTCCCTCATTTTCTGTAGGACAGTGATGAGCTCCTTCCAGCCCCAAATTGGTGACACTGAAAAGACACTTCTTTTTACCTTGTCTTAGCTTCCTTCTGGTTTTTCTTTTAATATTTTGTTAGAGGTTGTGATGTCTTAAACTGAATCATTTCTCATTTTCTCTTCCACTGTTGTCTCCTAAGCTTCCTGGAGATTCACGGAGTCCCTCTCCTCCCATTGACTCCTTGTGCCTGGCGTACCCTGTGTGGTATCTGGTTTTACCAAACAGATTGCTGCTTTTTTGGTCAAATTTCAGTCTTTTTTTTTAATTGGTCTGTAGTGGTTTTACAATGTTGTGTTAGTTTCTATCTTACAGCAAAGTGAATCAGCTATACATATATCTCCTCTTTTTTTGGATATCCTTCCCATTTAGGTCACCATCAGAGCATTGAGTAGAGTTTCAAATTTCAGTCTTAAGCTCTGTGAATCGGTTGGGTTGGTCTTCTGCCAAGTGATTCTGGCCACCTTGGTCAGTTGTAGAGAACCCCGACTGGGGACACGGAGGGAGGTCAGAATCCTGCCTTTAGGGTCTTCTTTGCTGACATGGGTCACAAGCTGTGCAATGAGAAGCACCCTGAGTGTCAGCCTGCCTCTCACAGCCACCCCCGATCAGCTCAGCTGGGCTTCAGTAATTTCTGGTGCAGCTACCATCTCCAGAAAGGACTGAGTGTCGTAGGGTACCCAATTTTTCAGGTGGTTAGAATCATAGCATTTTATCTTCGGAAAACATCTTAGAGACCATCCATTCTCATGTTACTCCTGACAACAGCGACACGCAGAGAAGGTGAATCATTGGTGTTTGATTGCACAGTTAGTGCCAGAGTCCCCCCATCCAGGCTTCCTCTTGCATCCCAAGAAGCCTGTTTTCGGACCATGTTTCTCCTTGGTCAAGAGAACCAGAAGTGAGTGGGAAAGCACATTCTAAATGTCCACTTAGTTATTAGCAGGGTTATTAGAGAAGACATAGAACTTAGCATTTAGTATAAATGTTCGGAAATGGGAGTGAATGGATGTGTGAATGAATGAATATGAATGAATGCGTATATTTGTATTATGAATGATAGTAATATGACAGAAATAGTCTAGGATAGGAAATTGTAAATCTGCCTCCCTCCGTTGAGATTATTGACTTTGACCCTGGTTGCAACGGAGAGGGAAAATCTTCAGGAGAACTGTCTATGCAGTTCATGTTAAATACCCCAGTTTTCTGAAGAAATAATTGGGGTCTTTCCAGCCTGAGTTGAGTGCTGTTGAGGGGGAAGTGGGTAGAGGAGAAGGGGTGGGAATATGATGCTCTTCAAATGTGATGTTCCCCGAGTATAGCAGATGCTCCCTGGGGGCGCATGGCTTGGGCAGGAACCGCTGGCCACTGTCCTGCCACGTTACCCAGCAGCCCTCTGGCAGCACAAACAGGAAGGAGCCACTTGTGTGCCGGTTTGGGCTTGGCCCCATTGACTAGTTTCCTCCCGTCTCCGCGTGAAGCTGAACACCGCATCCAAGGTGTGCCCTGTTGCGAGCAGTTCTTAGGAAGCAGTCCTCCTTTCACACCTGTAGGTATCTAACCAGAGTGTTTACCAAAGGGGACCTGTTAACAGCAACTCCTGAGTTTCCATATGTACCTTTCCCTGGGCTTTTTTTTTTTTTTCTTTTTCTAAATTTGTTTTATTTTTTGGCTCAGCAGCATGCAGGATCTTAGTTCCTCAACCAGAGATGGAATTCACATCCCTTGCAGTGGGAGCACAGAGCCACAATCACTAGATCCCCAGGGAATTTCCTCCTTGGGCTTTTCTAAAGCTCTCTGCCCACTCTCCTCACCCCACTTTATCTTATTCATTAAGAAAAGACTTCTGCCTATTCTCCTAGAGTTACTTGTTTTTCCTCTGGTGCTTTTTTAATTGACCTACAGTGCTTTTTTTTTTCTTCTAACCATCTGCCTCCCCCTTCCTCTCTTATTATGACCCTAAGTGTTCAGAGTTCAAGTGTATAGACCTGAAATGTAGTGTCTCAGTCATTTGAAAAGTCTGGGTACTCTTAGATCCCATGACTCTTTACAAATCATTTCAGGAAATGCATGACCCTGCTTCATTTTCCCCACACCCATTATTAAATTTCAGAAACTATGGTCTAACTCAAAGGAGAGATCTTGCTTTTCTCACACCCACGGTTTAAATAAATGCCTGTCTCCATTTCTGCCTGATACAAAGACCACGTGAGATGCATGAACCACTTCTCCCCCAGGTAGCATCAATTTCTGAGCATCTCCTGGGGATGTTTTCTTCAGTACTTTTATGTTCTGAGGTCTGTAGGATGTAAGGCAGATATGCCCAATCTCCAGGTAGCCTAAGCCAAAGGAGTACCGCCCTAGAAGGAGATCTTATAAGATCCATACTGATATCACTGCAACATGGTTCATGTCTATCTTTAGAGCTTTTTAAAAAACACAGGTGCATGCTTTGACAGTTTTTGAATTACTTGTCGTTTTATATCTGTTAGTCTTACGCTCCCCACCTGCTTGTGTAAGCTTTTGCATAGCAAGAAATGTCTTTGGGTTTTTTTTTTTTTTTTTTAATCTATTCCTTAGACCATCTCACTGCTGTGTAGGTGGACAGAAGCTGTTCATGATAAGAAAAATGGATAGTTTGCTGACTCACCAGAATACCATGTAAAAACTTCTCTCCCCGCCCCATCCTGAAAGCCCTGTTAAGGGTGGCAGTTATGACCATTGTTACTTGGAGGTGAGAAGGGGAGAGCTAAATAAGAACCTTGTGCTCAGCTTACTGAGTTGGGAGAGAAAGTGCAAAGTGTTGGGAGAGAAAGTGCAAAGTGTATGCAGGTCCCTGGATTTTGGTGTCTTTTTATTTATTTACTTGTTTTATTTTTTATATCTTCACTCTTTATTTAATTACTTTTGGCTGTGCTTCGAGGCATGTGGGGTCTTAGTTCCCAAACCAGGGATTGAACCTGTGCTCCATGAAATGGAAGCAGAGTCTTAACCACTGGACCACTCGGGGAGTCCCGTCTTTTTTTAAAAAAAATTTTATACAATTTTAAAAGGTTACTTTCTGTTTACAGTTATGACAGAATATTGGCTGTATTCCCCCTGTGGTACAAAACATCCTTGAGCCTGTCTTATACCCAATAATTTCTGCCTTTCTGCTGTCTTTTTAAAAGTTCATCCAACAGACGTTGCTTCAACTAGAAGCTGAAGGGATTCCTTTTGTTAAGTGACGTGACTGGCTCCTTTTTATTTACCCGGCACTCTTCGTAGCTAGACTTGGTCTGCTGACACAGAGGAGACCACAATTTCTTCTGAAAGTATGCAGCTGTAGATCTGAGGTGTCCAATAAGCCTGACCTCAGAAGCCAGGTGGTAGTTGCGAGTGTGCGTCCCCGTTAGACTGGGGGCTCTCTTCTCCTCGGTCATCCCCAGCGCCTCCAGGAGCTCAGCTCTAGGTCTTCTCTGCCATTTACTCATTGTGATTAGTCACATCCTGCTGTGAGCATGGCTGCCCATTGTATAAGGAAGACCTGATTTTCTCTCTCAAAGTTTATGTTACAGGTCAAACTTGATTATAATCTCTCTTTAAGTAACCCCCACCCCACCCACACACACCTTTTAGGTGATAGGAGAGAAGCTTGGGAAAAAATAGGGGTGGAATCCTATTAAAATGCTCATGTGTTATTTTACATTTCAGGTTTCTCAAGCACGAAAGAGTATGTGCCCATAAAAAAAACCATCACCCAAGGTCTTGTTTTTCAGTGATCATATCTATATAAAAACTTCTGTCAATGCTTTGAATGTTCAGAATAGAGTAATAAAATAATATTGAGGCTGTTTCTGCAGATTGTCATAGAAAAGTACTGAATTACTGTTCTTAAAGCACCCTAAAACTAAAGTGTAACAGCAGTTTTCATGTCTTTTGAAAATGTCTATGAAATAGAGTTCAGTTATTTTCTGAAAATTCATGGGTGCTCATAGGTAATTTCAGATCACCCAGGATGTGATAACAAGACAGTGATTGGTACCTTGAGCCTCTGAGACCCCCACATCAAGGATATTCTTATTTGTGTTGGATTGGAAGGGCAAGGTACTTCCTTCCATGTGCCTGTAGACTTGACAAGACTTAGTGTAACTCTGGATGGAGCAGAGGGAAGGAATGTGTTATACTATCCCTGTGGGGCCCAAGGTAGATGAAGATCATTTCTTGTTCGTTAATGGTTAATTAGTAGGTTTGTCTCAGACCTAGGTCCTACACTCACTTTTCCCTATTAGTAACCTTAGGATTGATGCCTAAAAACATCTGTCACCTGCTCTGAGTCATCCAAGTTCAGAGTCAATCTCAGAAGTCTCAGGTTTCTTCAGGAAGTTGAGTTCAGAAATCATTGGTGAGATCAGGTTAGGGTGACTTTTCTCTATTGTCAGCCTTAATAATTGTCCACAACAAAGCAAATATGCTGTGATCATATATTTATAAGATTACATTTTCTTAGTGGTTGGGCATTTAGGAAGTCAAGATCTTTTATAGCCATTCCACCCCCCCCCCCCGCCACTAACAGTTTGAAAAAAGTTGACACACACAGTATTAGAAAAGACACTAAACAGATTAGGATTTCTTGGTCTGGGAGAGGCTAGGACGAAGAAGGAACGTGACTCAGGTTAAATGATTGTAAAGGCTATCGAAGCGACCAGATATAGTCTCAGATATAGTCTCCAAACAGCAGACTTCAGAACTGCAGGAAGCTTTCTAAAAATGGCCTTTTGCTAGAATAAGAGGTTACGGGCTGGAAACATAAATACAGAACGAAGGCTCAGTAAAGGAGATGCTTTAATAGTGGTGAACATTTACTGGGTTCTTTCCGTGTCCTAAGCTCTCTCCTACATGACCTCATTTAATCTTTAAAACAACTTTAGGAGGGAGGTCTTCTTATTTATCCCCATTATACACATTAGAAATCTTGAAGTCAGATAGGTTATATAATTTGTCCAAGATACCACAGGCCAGAAATGGGGTAGCTGGGGTTGATGAGGCCTCATTCACAGGGTATTAGAGAAAGATGGGTATTTGGAGACCAATCCTTTTTTTTTTTTCTTTTTTAAGATTGCAGTTCCTTTTCAAAATTCCTTAGACTAGATCTAGTAAGCCCCATATGGCGGTTCTTGGGTTTTGTTTTTCTTCAGTAACTCTCCTTGTTGTTGTTCAGTTGCCAAGCCATGTCCTATTCTCCTTAAGTAGGTCTTTATCATAGAATCATTATCACCATCTTAGGATGGTGACCTTGAAAGAGAGATTGGTCAGCCTGCAGCCTGTAGCCTGTTCTTTGAGAGACAGAAAGCAAAGAGCGATCTTCTTGCTTGTTTAGGGATAGTGAGAAGTTCTTTTTGCTAACCCTGGGAATCTTCAGAAAGGCCTTCTACTCAAAGGATAGTGAGCCTTTGATAGTTCAAGTGTGTATTCCAGCAGTCAGGAAGTTTATATCAAAGCTCCAACCTCATTTGATACAAGTTCTTTTATAGCCTAAGGGGAAGTTAGAGAAAGACTAGTTACTACTTCTTTATAAAATCCCATTATTCACTCCAGCCACCCCGGGAGGTTTGTGCAGTGTTTGTTTCTTGAGCACCTACTATGTGTCAGGCATTATGTTGAATTGTGATGAGTCTGATCTGGAACATCTTTTAAGACTAACAGTAGACAATCCAGCCACGATGGATAGTTTAGAGTCAGATTTTTTTTTTTTTTTAAATTTTTTGATGTGGACCGTTTTTATAGTCTTTATTGAATTTGTTACAGTATTTCTTCTGTTTTATGTTTTGATTTTTTTGGCCTCTAGAGTCAGATTTTTAATTTTTTTGAATAGTGATTAGCCATTCGCTCTATGTTATTTAATCCTTATGATGCTCTCTGAGACTGTATTATCATACCCATTTTACAGATGAGGAAATTAAAACTCAGCCACATTAAGAAACACACCCCCCCCCCAAGGAAAAAAAAAGAAACACACCCCATGTCACACAGCAGGGCCTTGGCCATGTGAAGTGAACTGCCACAGAGAATAATGATCATTTTCATATAGTACTTTAGAGTTATCAAAAGGCTTTTCTTGTGTTATTTCATTTAATTCTGTAAACAAAAATGATAGTAGTTATAATTATACTCATTTTACAGACAGCAATGATCATTTCTATTTATTGTATACTTTGTATGTGCCAAGAGTGGCAGACAACATACTAGATAAGGCCTAGTTCGTGTAAATGTTTACAGAGCCCTAATAAGCATCCTGGTTCCCATTTTGCAGGCGAGCCACTGAGGCCCTCAGAGTCTAAATGACTTGCTCAACAAAGTGGGGAGCTGTGATTCAAGCCCAAATTGGCTGTCTAGCTGGCACACGTGAACTCTTGGCTATGTTCATTTCACCATGCTGTGCTGCCTCATTTTCTAGATGAGGAAACTGAGGTTCAGAGAGTTTGCTAGTACAGCCAAGGTATCCAGCTCACACATAGCAGAGCTGGGACTCCAACTCAGATCCTCTCATCAGAAAGGCCCCTTGTTTCCTGTTGTACTGAGCTGCCTCTCAGCTTAAGGAGAAATGCAAAGCTGTATCTTCCATTCAAGCTAAGTCCCCTGATTCCTTTGTGACATGTCTAAACATCAGTGATTTTAGTCATTCTTTAGATTTCTTTGTATTTCCCCCCACTTTTAGGCAGAGAGCCCTGTGCTACTGGTAACGTGCTAAAGTATGGGAGTGGAGATACAGATGAAACTGTTTGCTCAGAAAGTCATCTGGTGATGTTAGATTATTTGAGTCCCGTGTGCCCTGCTCATTTTGCTGTGTGGTTCTTGTCCTTTGTATCTATTAAAAATGGTGCTTGAGGGAAGGCCTTGTCTTTATGAGATTGCTTTCTGATGTTGTAAGGAATGTATCTTTTTCCATCTGAAGATCATTTACCATTTATCTGAATAGTGAATGACATTAATGGTTAAAGCAAGGAAGTATATCTGTATCAGATACATAACAAGGATCAGGTTTGAAATGTTGCCGATCTATTAGTCTCAGCCTTGAACATTTTAAAGCACAAAATTTCATTACTTGAATGATTAAATATCCATCCAATTTTTGAAGGAAACGCCTCTGTGAACCATTTACAATACTATACTTTTATTCAAATTGCAAACTCAGGTAAATGTTCCTTAAAACAGAATTGGATGAATTTTTCTATATATCTGTTGATATAGTAAACATTCGATAAATATCCAGATGTATTTAATTATTTTGAGTCAAGAAAAGTATGTCCCATTTAGATAGTCTTTAAATAAATTGTTTCTGAATTGAACAAATAAACAAGAAATAGCTGAAACTAAATGGCTTTGTACAGAAAAACTGGCTTTAAAGAAAGAATGATCTTAGGAAAAAAACCCACATCTTGTTACCCACTTTTTCTTTGTAGAGATAAACCTGAATTGACTCAAATATATTTATCGTTTTCAAAAATCGAGCTTTTCATTTTCAGAGGCTGATAGGTGATATGGGAATAATTTAAAAATTAAACCTATTCTAAATGGATTAGCTCTAATTCAGGTGTGTTTTAATCATGAAACAATTCCTGTGTCACCAAAAGTTTTTTTAAAAGGCCAGAATTAATATCGCTGAGAATCTCCTGCGCTAGTCCTCTCTGCATAATTTTCTCATGCAGTTCCCACATCTCTGTGATTCAGATATTATTACTTCCCATCCCCTTATACAGATGAGGAAACTGAGGTTCAGAGTCACTGAGTGATTAACCCAAGATCACACAGCTTAGAAATATAAGTCTCAGAACTTGAACCTAATTTGACATGTTCCAAAATCCGTGTCTATTCTGATAAACAAAGCTGTTTTGAGAACAGCCTGGTGTATTGGAATTTTTTAAGGAAAAAGTGAACTTCGCCAAAAAAAAAGAAAGTTAAGAGAAATTAGCTTATGATTCTGTGTGTATCTCCAAGAAACTCTGTTAGAGATACATTGAAAGAGATTACTAATTCTCAGCGGTTCACTCTAACCAGTTGGTTGCCCATTATTTTTATTATTGTAGTGACTGTAGGTAACTCCAGGCCACATTCCAAACATGTGACATCGTTTAAACAGATTCCAATAGGATTAAAGACATTTCCCTGTTGTGTTTTGGGTCTTTTTCTTCCTGTCAGAAACTCATGTGCTTTACATCGAAACTAGATGGTGATAAAGCTTTTCTGTTCTTGGTTGGTTTTGAAGTTTTGTTTTTTTCTTAAAGGCTATTTTCCAGGATAGCTTTAGCATCAGAATAACATAACTGTGCATGCTCACTTGCTCAGTCTTTGAGATGCTATGGACTGCAGCCCTCCAGGCTCCTCCGTCCATGGGGATTCTCCAGGCAAGAATACTGGAGTGGGTTGCCATTTCAGGGGATCTTCCTGACCCAGGGATCGAACCTGTGACCACTGAGCCACCTGGGAAGCCCAACATAACTGGCTCCTTTCTTTCCTGTTGTACTTACATGCTGTCCCCTCTGTGCTCATCTCTGCCCCAAACTCCTCATCCCCATTGACCTGCCTGGGATGTAAAACTGTGCTAAAATCACATAATCATGCATTTTAGAACCAGAAAGCATGTCTGAAGAATACTGACTGGATGCGCAGCAGCAAAAGGCACCATCTCCCTGCTCTTTAATCGAGTAAATTGTTCCAAACATTTATTTTTAAAAAAGAAATAAGTAATACATGTTCATTGGAGTAATAAATTTAAAAAAACACACAGAAAATAAAGAAAATAGAGTTCAACTTTGTGAAGATACCCAAAGCAGATTGTTTTCTAAATGACTGTTAGTCTTTCCAAATAGAAATATTTATGTGTGAGGGAGACAAATAGTCCTTACTCATGATGCATTTTGTTACTTTCATAGAGACTCGGAGTCTAGAAAGCTGTGTGCTCTACGGGGCCTGCAAGGGTGGGGTTGTGGGAAATTCGTCGTCCTTGTATAGTCTGATTTTTTTTTTTACTGCTTTATCCTTTCTAAGTTTGGGGTTGTGTGTGTAGGCCAGAGTGGCTGGTGTGCTAAGGATTTTCTTCTTTTTCCCAGACCCCAGGCAGGCGCAGTCCTCCCCGCCCTGGTCCTATGACCAGTCCTACCCCTCGTACCTGAGCCAGATGACTCCTCCGTCCATCCACTCCACCACCCCGCTGTCCTCCACGCGGGGCACCGGGCTGCCCGCCATCACCGACGTGCCCAGGCGCATTTCAGGTAAAGACCACACTTGATCTCAAAGCCCAGTCTGGTGCAGGGGTGGGCCTAGGGCTGCAGGGTGGGCCCAGCTGTCTCAGCTACGCTCACAGTAAACTCTCCGTCAGAGGCTTGTGGACAGGGGTCCCACAGCTGCAAACCAGGTCTTCTGAATTATGGGGCTAGCAAGGGCTTGAACTTAAATTGAGGTCAAGAGCCTGAATCTCCACCAGACATGGCATCCTTTGCTAAGATGACACTCAGTGACCCCAAGGTTCAGTCCTGCTGAATTGCATCCCCTTCGGTTGGCATTGTCTCCCAACTGGGGCCTTCTCCTGAGGGTCTTGTGCCCGCCTGCCCAGCTTTCCTCTGCTTGCGTTCCTTTCTGTTCCTAACATCTGCCTGAAAGCCAAACTACAGCCTGAAGGCACAGCCCTCCGTTTCTAGAGGCTCTTAAACGCCCAGGAGTTCCAGGTAGCCAGTTCAGAGAGACAGAGAAGCTGCACACTTCAGATCCCCGTCAGACAGACACGAGTCACTCCAAGGACAGTGAGGCTGCAAGAGGCTTAAAAGGCCACGTGTTGCGGCCTCTGAGCAGCCAACTCAAGACCCGGGCAGCACCATGAATCACACAGCTCACTGCTGTTGCTCGCAACGTGGCAGCCCCCCCGAGGCTCACCATCCTCTCTTCCCAAGGCACCACGAAATTCTGTGACTCATGATGGGGGTGTGTGTGATCAACATCCTGGCCGCACCTCCCCCCTCTCATGGAGCGTTTGTCCCCGGGAACCAGAGAGCATCCACGAAGAGGTCAGATTGACAAGTGGAGGAAAGTTAAAGGCTCTCGGTCAACCCCGAGTCCTGTGAATAAGAAAAAAAAAAAATCTGTATATACCCCTGCATCCGGACCGCAGCCCTGCCCCCATCAGTTCAGAAGCAGCCCGCCCCGCCCCCCAGCCCCTCCGCCAGAAGAACACGCGGTCGGACCCTCTCTGTGTCCGACACTGCTCTCAGCGTTCGTTCGGGCTCCGTGCACCTGTGTGACTCCTGGCCAGGTTAATGCCTTTCTTTCTTTCTCTTTGTGTTTCTGTCTCTGTTTTCTCTCCCTCTCTCCTCTTCTGCAAAGCTCGAAGCCGGTACTCGCTCCGCCGGGGTGCACCACTGGCAAGCTGATGGGCCGTCCGCAGGCTTGCAGGTTGCGATTAGCTCAGACTCCTTTATTTCTTTCAACTTGGGAGGAGGGAAGGCTTTGTTTCTCAAGCGAATGGCAGGAAGGGGCTCTCGGGTCCTAAGGCCTTCACCTTTTCTGCCACAGACGGACTCCCGTAGGGGTGAGTAGGGAAAGCAGGGGTGGGGGGGACGGGAACCTCCAGAGTCTTGGGAAAACCACGTGACCCCTTTTCATTCCGACTGCTGTTATTATTGTCATGAATCACATGGTATTTATTGGGGAATCTGCAGAGTATAGAATTGTAGTGATCACTTCCCTTTACTGGAACAACTCCCTCCTTTAGGCAAATGTCAAGTAAGGACAGGGGAAAGGATGAGGGAAGCACAGAGGGGTAACCAGGGCTGATGCAGGGTCACGGGGACAGTGTTGGATGGTGTTGAGTTAGTTCTGGTCCTCCCGTATGTATTTTAGAATGAGTCTGTTTTTGTCTTCCATGGGGCCAAGTGACACTTTGCCAGGACAGATTTGTGCAAACTTGCCTCTGTTCAGGGTTCTCTGGGGCTTCTGTCTGTCCAACCCTCTGTGGCTGAAGCTGTTTGTCCTCTGGCCTTTACCTGGAGGGAAAAAAAAAAAAACCCCAGGGAGAGATGGCAGCTTTAGAGACATTTATCTCTAGCATTTTCTTTCTGAGGTATATCCGTATATGAATTCAATGGGAAAACCGTTGACAGTAACACTGAAAAAAAAAAAGCTGCCTAAATGGCATTTTATCATTTAGCATGTGTAATATGGAGCAGCTAGGTTATTTGGAGGCAGTTTAATGATATCTACTGAAAACATTTCCATGAACGAATATGACACAGCTTTTCTCATTTTCACAGAGGAGGCAGAAACTGGTTTATTAAACAGCTGTGTGTTAATCTGAGGCCAAAGGTAGGAACGGGCTTCTGCTTGAAACTGGTTTAAACCCGAGTTTAGTCCAGTTTCTTCCTCCCACCCCAAACATCTCTATGAGTTGTTCCTGGCAAAGTAACATGGTGCCAGGGTGGGAGGTTCTGTGTAAACAGGAGAGCAAAGAGAACAGAAAATCCCTCTTGTCAGCATGTAGTGAATCAGGAAGAAAGAACTAGATGTCAACTGTCAGGGAGCCAGAGGAGCCCTGCTTCCTCTGACCTTGCTCTTGGGTGTGGGGCTGCATCCCCGCCCCAGAGCACTGCCTGGTGGATTACGGGACCACGTCTTCAGGAGGGAGCCCCATCTCCAGTTTCCTTGGGACTGGTCCTAGGACACTCCTTGGATAGGACTCTGTCTCATAGATTCTCAGGTACCACACTGCATACTTTCTGTCTTGTTATTATCCCCCTCAATATCGAAAGGTGTCCCTAAGTTCCAGGATGCTATGTCTCTGTAACACGGACAGCTAAAGTATTAACCTCTGTTACCATCTCCAAGCAGTTCTGTGTTCCCTTTTTGAGATGCTTTCCAGAATAGTTTCTGTTTTCTTTTAGTATAGAGCAATCAGTTCTCATCTCCCTAATCAAAACATTCTCATATGAGCTTGGGTGAGAAGGAATACAATTCATCACTTACACAGTAAGGGTGGAGGTCCAGGCCCAGGTTTGAATTCCAACTCCTATCAGGCAAGTTTCTCACTTCTTGGAAACTTTTATTATTTGTAAAACGGGGATATAATATTTAGCTCTTAGGGTTACTATGAAGATTAAATGAGGTGCACAGGTGTAAAGTGTTTGGGCAGGCCTGATGCACCATATGTGTGTCACACACAGATTGTAGCTGATATTAAGGAGCTAAAAGTGTTTTGTAAAAATTGTATGTCTATATATAATTTGCAGGCAAGCCCTGGCTTAAGTGAATCAGTTGATAAAAATCTAAACTTTTAAAGGAGTTAGTTGCTTTATGAAATGGATGGTCACAGAGTATATGTAAAACAAAAAAAAATTCATGAAATATTTAAACAAGTTAATACTATGTGACATTCAAAAATCACTTAACACAGTGCCTAATACATAGAGTACTCAATAAATATTTGTCACTACTATTATTATCCCATAGACTAACTATGAATTTTTATAGAGCTTGAAGAAATTGGGAGGCATTCACAAAAGGTCAGTAAAGCACTAAGAGAAAATAACTATTCACTTATGATGTCAGAAGATAGAAAATGTTAAATTACACTTACATGTAATTAGGCATGCTAATGTTCTTTTCCAAGGGATCATAAGCGTAAAAGTCACCAGAAATATCTTTCAGAAAGGAATATTCCTAAGGAAATTCCATTTTATCCGAGAAGACCATTGCAAAGAAATACCGCAATTTAATCTATTTAAAGACCTTCAGAGAATACAGTTTTACAACTTCCTTTTTTGTTGTTCTTTCCTCTGAGTCATTTATCAAGTGTGTCTGCAAATGCTCAAACTTAATGACTTAAAATAATGACAGTGATACTCTACCATATATACCCTGTTGTTGTTTAGTCACTAAGTTGTAGCCAACTCTTTTGTGACCCATAGGACTGTAGCCTGCCGGGCTCTTCTGTCCATGGAGTTTCCCAGTCAAGAATACTGGAGTGGGTTGCCATTTCCTTCTCCAGGGTATCTTCCCAGCCCAGGGATTGAACCCACTTCTCCTGCATTGACAGGTGTATTCTTTACCACTGAGCCACAAGGGAAGCCTGAATACATGTCCTGTTGGTGGTGGTGGTGGTGGTGTTTGGTCGCTAAGTCACGTCCGACTCTTTGTGATTCCGTGGCTTGCATCACTCCAGGCTCCTCTCTCCTCCACTATCTCCCAGAGTTTGCTCAAATTATATATTCTGTAGTTTCCTCCAGATCCTTTGTGGAAGCATGGAGTAAATAAAATAAGATGATAAAGATATATTACTTGCAATCCCTACTTTACTGCAAAGAAAGATACAAAACCACACATCTCAAAGTTTACAGGGGGCAGTTCCAAGATTCAGGAAATATTTCTTTAACCTTGAGTAGCCTTCGGTATTCTAAGAAGAACAATAGCAGCAGTTATAAGTTTATGGCTGAACAATAAAGTGTTGTCATGTAACTGACTAATAGGGTCGACCTTATTGTATTGAGTTTAGATTATATCCAGCTGAATTATTAAAATCAGGCAGAAACCAGTCTAGAGAGATCTAATGCCAAGAAAGCCCTTGAGGGTTGGTTCCTCTCCCCACCATACTTACAATGATAAATATGGCCTTATCACATAATAATTGGGATTTAAGTAGCAACCCCATGTAACAGTCCATGGAATTCTCCAAGCCAGAATACTAGAGTGCGTAGCCGTTTCCTCCTCTAGGGGATCTTCCCAACCTAGGGATTGAACCCAGGTCTCCCACATTGCAGGTAAGTTCTTTACCAGCTGAGCTACCAGGGAAGCCCTATAACTGACTGATAGGGTCAACCTTATTGTACTGAGTTTAGTTCATATCCAGCTGAATTATAAAAATCAAACAGAATCCAGTCTAGAGGGATCTAGTGCAGAGGAAGCCTTTGAGGGATTGGTTCCTCTCCCCACCATACTTACAATAATAAATATGGCTTTATCACATAATAGTTGGGATTTAAATAGCACCCCTGAACACCCAGTGATTTTATGTATTATCTCATTTCATCTTACATGATTGTAAAAGAATATTCATCCTACAGAGGTAGCCAAAGTTGTTTCTCACTGATTCTATTAAAGAGCAAGGTGTGTGGGAAGGCAGGAAGACTTGACAACAAACCAGACCATTACATGGCTTCATCATCGTAATATTGTTATCACTCATGGCATTTTTGATGTTCAAAGCACTTGTGAGGCTTAACACAAAGATTATAATTACTTTTCTGGAGCTTGTTAAAAAATAGTATGTAGACAAATAATTACTGACTTTCAGAATGTATTTTATGTAATTATACTCTTACAAAAAGATGTCTAGCTATTTATTGAATCTTATTCTTTGACTTATGAGTCAGAGTATGAGCTATTGTTAGCCTTCTAACAGAGACTGTACATAGGTTTATTCACTGCAAATAACTCCTCCCATCTCACCCATATAAGTTAAGTACCTTATTTGGGTGGGTGGGTGAAACAGAAAAGAATACCTTTATTTGCCAGGCAAAGGGGGCCACAGTGGGCTAATGCCCTCTAGACTGTGTGACCTGCCCTGGGGTGGGTAGTGAGGAATCTTATAATATGCAAGGAACAGGGCATGATCAGCTCATGGATGTTCTTATTGGTTGGAGGTGAGGTAATGGGGAGTCAGTATCATCAACTTCTTGGTTCCAACCAGTCTAGGGTACATAGACCCTAGAAGTATCTTGTGGGCATGCATGCTGAGTCCCTTCAGTCGTATCTTGAAAGTCACAACTCTTTGTGACCCTATGGATGTAGCTGGCCAGGCTCCTCAGTCCATGGGATTCTCTAGTCAAGAATACTGGAGTGGGTTGCCATGCCCTCCTCCGGGGGATCATCCCAGTGCAGGGACTGAACGTGCATCTCCTGCATTGCAGGCAGGTTCTTCACCGCTGAGCCACCAGGGAAGCCCTGAAGTATCGTAGATTAACCTAAGTCTGTGCTGCTCTTTGGCATTTTGTTCTGTGGTCTTGGTCATTGTACCTGTGGACCTCTGTGATCCTTTTAGGAGGTTTCTTAGAGATGTAAGATACATGAATTAGACATACAGGATCATATATGTTGTCTGCCTTGGGTACCCTGGGAGAGACCAATACAGGTTATACGGATGCTTTTTCTCTACAATTGTAGGGTTATTTTTACATAAGACAGCATTAAGAACTATAATCTTTTTGAAGATTTTTTTTTCTGTTTAAGCAAGCAGTCTTGAATTTATTCTTTCAAAATATTTAAATATCAACAAACGCCACTTAATCAACTGTACAGGACCACTAAGATGTCTCCATTTTTATGAGTCTTAGTTGCTAAACTGTGATATTTCCAAAAGTCAGCAGAATAGGGGTTAGTCTGATAAATAAAGTTCCTAAAAATTATTTTATTACTTCCACAAAATCTAGAAATTGCAGAGGAAAAACTCCATTTGATCACTTAAGGTCTATCGGCAGGATTGTTTCATGTCATTTCAAAGCCAGCAATGTTTGATGTAGTTCATTTTTAAATATCCCTTCTATAGCTGAGTTTCCGTCAGTTCCTCTGGTTTGAGGGTTTGAAACCAGCAGCTTCAGTAATGTGCCAAGTATATGTGGAGATTAATTTTAGCAGGGCCACTCTTAACTCACAGGAGGGAGTGACGCCTTCAGAGAGGTTAAAAGGAAAACTCCAGCAATTAAATCAGAAAGGTAAAGCAACTATAATAAAACACTAGACCATCTACTTTTTACTACAGAACTATTCCTTTATTAAGACCTACCTGTTTGGTAGACACACCTCTGCCATCTCAGCCACGGGCAAGTAATTAAGTTTAATAGGAGCCACTCTTATTTTGAAGAAGTTCTCTGTTTAAAGCCACAGAGGGGGAAGTTATTAAATTTAATGGACCCTAAACAAAGGCAAGCCCTGTGTTACCAAGTGAATATTCAATATTCTTCCCTATAATATTGACTGTGATTGGTTGGGTTATTTTTGCTTTCTGTGAGTTAAAACTCATCTTGCTTTCTTTAGAAATAGGATATTTTCTGACACAAGCAGAGGATATTTTTATCTTATTGCTGTAGGCCCAGTTTCAAGGGCATCCCTGGATCTCAGCCGAGCATAATTTTTGAGTTACTGATGCTGAGGATACAAGAATGATTTCCATTGATTTCCAATGATTTCCATCTACGAGATCGATTAGGGATAGTTAGCCCAGCTCACAAAGTTGACAAAACTTGGTTGTGTGACTAGTTACTGTTATTTGTAGCTAGACTGAGCTACCAAAGCACAGGATGAAACCTGGGTACAAGGTTCAACTGTGAACGTATACATGGTTCTTGTCAGTTGTTTTCGTTGAGGATTTATTTTTGATAACACGTATAGCCACCCACACATGGAGAAAAGACTCAGTAATGAAAGTGATCATGCTTCGGCAGGGATGGCAAAAACGTGGTTACACATTTTAGTGAAAGATTTGCTGTAATCCCTTTCTTTTCATAGAAGTTTGGGTACTTGAACCTAACTTCAGCAAAAGTATTAAAGTTAATTTTCGAATGACGCCGTGGCTTCTGTGGTTCACCGGGATCCATGTGAGGGTGGAGGCAATTGAACTTGAGGAAACCTGAGTTTTGGTTTCGTTGTCACTAAAGAGTCTTTGCATCTTTCTCAGATATGTCAGTTAATTTATTACACCTCCATGGTCTCGTGTAAGTGAATTACTCAAAACTGTCCAACTGCTTGTCTCAGAGATTCTTCAGGGATCATGTCTGTCCAGGGATTTGTTGTTCTTAAGACTTTTTGGTAAAGAAAGCTTGTCTGACCTGATAAGTGCTAGTGGAAGAACTAAGTTATGTCATTCCCTTCAAAAGAGTAGAAACATACTATCATATATATTTGTTTTTAAACTAATGCTTATTTTTTAGAGTGGGGTTTTAGATTTCCAAAAAGTTGACCATAAGGTACAGAGTTACTATATCCCTCCCCCACACCATCTGCACCAGCCGTTTTTTCTTGTCGTTAACATTTTGCTTTTGTTTGGTACATTTGTTAACAGTTGATGAACCAGTATTTGTACATTATTACTAACTAAAGTCCATAGTTTACAATAGGGTTCACTCTGCGTGTTGTATCCGCCTGTGGGTTTTGCCAAATGCTTAGCGCCGTGTATCCACCATTACAGAGTCACACAGAATAGTTTCATTGCCCTAAAAAATCTCCTGTGTTCTATCTCCTTATCCCTCCCCACCTGCCCTCTTAACCCCTGGCAGCCACTAATCTTTTTCCTGTCAATATATATTTTTCAAATTTATTTTATTTTTGTCTGCTCTGGGTCTTTCTTGCTGCCTGCTGGCTTTCTCTGGTTGTGGAGAGTGGGGGCTGCTCTCTAATTGCCGTGCACGGGCTTCTCACTGCGGTGGCGTTTCTTGTTGTGAAGCGTGAACTCTAGGGCCCACAGGTTTCAGTAGCTGCTGCATGCAGGCTTAGTAGATGTGGCTCATGGGCTTAGTTGCCCCTCTGCATGTGGAATCTTCCTGGACCAGGGATCAAATAGCATCCCCTACATTGCGAGGTGGATTCTTAACCACTAAACCACCAGGGGAGCTCAATGTCTGTATATTTTTGCTTTTCCAGAATATCATATAATTGGCATTACAGCATGTAGCCTTTTCAGACTGGATTATTTCACTGAGGGTTATGCATTTAAGATTCCTCTATATGAGCTAGATAGCTCATATTTTTTTTACCACCGAATGATATTCCATTGTAAGGATGGCATCCAGGCCATTCTCCCTGCACCTATGAATACTACCACACCATTTCCTTTTCCACTAATATTTGTTCCATTAAACACTTACTGAGCACCTACTACTTGCCATAACTGTGCTAGGTTGTAAGAATACTCAAGAACATGTAAGACACAGGCTTGTCCTTGAAGAAGCTGACTTAGTGATATTTCTTTTCAGAAAGCATTTCATGCATTCCTGCCTGGGGGAACACTTCCTCTGTCTCAGCCACTGTCACCAAATGGCCCAGATTATGGCTTTCCTTATCTTTGGCTCATTTTTGAATGAAAACTTTCTTCTCATAGGAATGGTTTTGCTCATAGGAACGTTTACTATTTAGGTGGTTGTTCCTGTTGACTCAGGTACTGAACTGGCCCAGCTAAAAATAACAATTCATTTATGTGGCTACTTAGCTGCCTCCCCAAATACGCAACTCTTCTAGGTAAAGGATGCTGTTTATGTCACACGAATGCTTGGTGTTCTTCAAGAGTGCTGTGCTGTTCCGGTTTCAGGCCAGCCCACTTTTCTGCACTGGCCAGACAGGGCCAGACTGATCCTTCTTAGGCATCTTCTTTACAACCATCCACTTTCCTCCAAGCGAATCACTCTTCCATCCATTTCTCATCTTTGTACTGGACACACCTCTGATGTGTATGTATCTTCCTTTAATAATAATTAGATTACATGCTTTCCGCCTTTCATAGGAGATAGGCTTCTTCAAGGACAAGCCTGTGCCTTACCTGTTCTTGAGTATTCTTATAACCTAGCACAGTTATGGCATATAGTAGGTGCTCAGTAAATGTTTAGTGGAACAAACATTAGTGGAAAAGATGACAGGAAAAAAAAAAAGAAGATAGGGAACTTCCCTGGCGGTCCGGTGGTTAAGACTTTACCTTTCAATGCAGGGGCTGAGCATTTGATCCCTGGTCAGAGATCTCAGATCGCACATGTCACATGGCCTGGTCAAATTTAAAAAGAAAAAAGCAAACAAACAAATAAACAAAAAAGGAAGATGGGCATGTGGGAGAAAAATAGAAGAAAGGGGAAAAGGAAAAAGAAGAAAAAAAGTTTTTATTCACCTGGGACAACAAAGGGCAAAACAAGAGAGACTTTTATGACTGATAAGGACAGGAAATAGCACAGTAAGAGTGTGCATGAGCAGTGTATATTTTTATCTCCAAGTCTCTCTGCAATGTGTTTCACATTTAGAACACATATCAAGACTGCATCTGTTTCCAGAACTTGCTGCTAACAGTTAGTAATCATGCCAAAACATACTTTAGGTCCAGCTTGAAACCAAATGATCAAATAGAGTTTTTGATTTCTAATTTAGAGTCTGACATTAATTATAGCTGTCATGTAATAAAGTGTCAAAGTCTTTTCTGAGAAAACGATAGAAATTATATTAACTAAGCCATAAACTGAAGCAAAAGTCTTCCTCAAAAACAAAGCAACAGATCTGGTTTGGACAAACTATCATTTCTCATAAAGTCTTATCTTCTGAATTTTTCCTGTTCTCCCCTCTTCTTCTCCCCTTTTTAAATGCTTGTTGTATGATGAGATTTTGTGACTTAAGGCCTCACTGTCCTGCTCGGTGGTCTCTGGACAAATCATACTTTCTCGGTGGCCCTCTTGAGGCCTGGCATCCAGAACCAAACTTTCATTCTCAGCCCCTGTTGGTGCCGGCTAAAGTGGCCTTGGTTCTTTGGTGACCATGTTACACTGTTTTCTTACATGTGCCACTTTCTGTCAAGCTGCATTTCTTTCATTTTTCACTTTTGCAAGTTTTTTTTTTTTTTTAGATCCAAGTGTGGAAATTTATGGTTATTCCTGTTGTGTGTGTTAATCGCCCAGTCACTTCTGACTCTTTGCGACCCCATGATCTGTAGCTCAGCAGTCTCCCCATGTCCATTTCCAGGCAAGAATACTGGAGTTGGTTGCCATTTCCTTCTCCAGGGGATCTTCCTGACCCAGGGATTGAACCCAGGTCTCCTGCATTGCAGGCAGATTCTTTACCGTCTGAGCCACCTGGGAAGGCCACTTATTCCTGTTAGGTTTTATGTTATTTAATTCAGGTAATAGTTTCTGCCTGTCAGGAACTTTGAATTTTTATTAATTTCATCCAGTAAATTAGTAGTAGCCTCTTGCTTTCTTTCCTGCTTGAGGTGTCTTTCCTCAGTTCATTTCAGCCATTTCAAGTCAGTTCAACAAATACTTGGTATATGACTTAAAATGTGCTTAGGCAGGCAGTGAATAAAAAGACATTGTCTGTGGCTTCAGGAAGACTTCAGTCTCATTCAGAAGACAGGATGGGAATATGACATGGTTACATGATGATACCAGCCCACATGGATGCCAGAATATGCAAAAAATGCTCAGGATTTTAGTGAATGGGGATCTCTTTTGACCCCTGCATAAACTTAAAGTCTTCTCTTTGAGGAAATTAAAAAGCAGTTCCATTCTGCTCAGATGATATTTTTATTCTGAATTGCTTTGACAATTACATTTTCAGCTGAAAAAAAGATTACACTTGTTGACATGTGTGGTTTCTTAATGTTTCTTAAGATAAGACAAGAATATACAAGAGCTTGTCTTTTCCCAGCTAGATTGAAAGCTCCCCTAGGCCAAGGGCCTCGCCTCCTAATCCTTTGCCATCTCTCCAAGACTTCAACTAGATTGAAGGCTCCCCTCAGGCCAAGGAACTGGCCTTCTTATCCTTTTCTGTCTCTGTTACTCTCTCTCTGCTGTGCATGTAAGTGCTCATGGGAAGTTCTTGCCTGCAGAACAGAGGTTGACCCAATAGTCCAGGCTGCATGCCTCAGGGTTGATTATGCTGACCATAGTTGTTGTTTAGTTGTTAAGTCATGTCCTTTGCGACTCCATGGACTGTAACCTGGCCAGGCTCCTCTATCCATGAGATTTCTCAGGCAAGAACATTGGAGTGGGTTGCCATTTCCTTCTCCAGGGGGATCTTCCTGACCCAGAGACCAAACCCAGGTCTCCTGCATTGGCTGGCAGAGTCTTTACCACTGGGCCACCAGGGAAGCCCATAGTTAGGAATTGGCTAATAGATCTAGTAGTGGGCTTATATAGGAGACTAAGGACAATTGTCATTTACCCTAATTTCATATTCCGTATACACAGATATGGTCCTCGCACATGATTATATTATAGAATTTTCCACTATCTTCTTTTAAAGTGAAGGAGCACAGTTAGCTATGTGCTGTAACATATATATGCACATATGCATCTCGTCATCTGTTCCCTACATTTAGAATGAATATACATGTAAATATCCTTGACTGGTCTATTATTTGGGATATTAATACATATCAGCAAGGCCACCACTTAATTTTTTCAGGAAAAATAGGACCATTGAAACCCCCATGTTTTCGTATTATTTTGTTACTTTATTGAGCATTGCTTTCTCTGTGCTGTGCTTAACTCACGCAGTTGTGTCTGATTCTTTGCGACCCCATGGACAGTAGCCTGCCAGACTCCTCTGTCTGTGAGGATTCTCCAGGCAAGAATACTGGAGTGGGTGTCATGCCCTCCTCCAGGGAATCTTCCCAACCCAGGGATCGAACCCAGGTCTCCCACATCTTGGGTGAATTCCTCACCATCTGAGCCACCAGGGAAGTCCATGAATACTGGAGTGGGTAGCCTATCCCTTCTTCAGGGGATCTTCCCAACCCTGAAATCGAACCAGGGTCTCCTGCATTGCAGGCGGATTCTTTATCAGCTGAGCTAGCAGGGAAGCCCTTTGACTTTTCAGGAAATATTAATTGATCACTGTTTGTAGAAAAAGGGAAAGAGAAATTGTGTGATAATATTAAGTTAGTTTTTAGATTTGTTAATACATAGAAACAGTTGTAAGGGGAACTTAGATATATTTAAAGAGGTAACTAAACGGGTAAAAAGCTTTTTTATCATTTAAATTTTATATGATAAAATGCAGATGATGGCACTTTAGTCTGAGTTGTTCAAAGTCATTTTGGGGTAGTATTTTGTTTTGAACAGTTCGTTTTCAGAAAGCAAACTGGAAGGCATATATTATTAAACTAGGTCAGAATATAAGTGAGTTGGTCTGAAGCAAATCTAGGATCCCATTTGACTAAAATGTCTAAATTTTTTTTTTTTTTTTGATGTGGCTCTCAAGAAATTCAGGAATGTCTAGTCTATGAAAATCATGTAAATTAAAAGTCTGCTCAAGTGACATTGTCCCTGAATATCTCAAAGGATTTCTTCAGCAGGAAGGTGTCATATCTTTTCTAGAGAGACTTTGACCTTCAGCGATCAACTTAGAACCAGCCAAGCGTGGTGGCCTGGGAGAAGCCCAGTGTTTCTGTATCCAAACATTGGCTACAGCTCTCTCCAACGCAAACGGTCACCATTCCAGCTCCCTGTTGTCATTAATAATAATGCTATCATTAATGGAATAATGATAACAAATATGAGGATGGTTATAAACACTCCACCCTATGCCAAGGAGAGCAGTGATTCATGATAAATCAATAATAAACCCACTGATGTGGTCACATCCACATGTAATTAAAAAGAACCCTTTCTAAATAACAACTACAAAGGAAATAAAACCAGGCTTGGAGAAAACAAAAAAGTCTGGTAATACTGTTGTAGTACTCATCATTAAAAATAACAAACTTGTCAGCTCCCATACTACACCTTGGGAAAACAGTGATTCTCAGTATTACCTAAAGGTATGCTGGAGAATTGACCTTAAAGATTCTGAAAAGGAGAGTTTGACCTCCTGGGTGGTTAACAGAACAAGTTCCATTTTTTTCTAACCTTAGAAGTTAATAGGTTGCCAAGGGTACCCTACCTTTGAAGCATTAACTAGGTCTTGGTTTTTGATCCACTCTGACAATCCCTTTTAATTGGTGCATTTAGACTGTTGACATTTAAAGTGACTACTGATGTATTAACTGATGGATTAACATCTACCATATTTGTTACTCTTTTCTTTGTATTAGTCTCATTCTTTATTCGATTTTTCCTTCCACTCTTTTTCCGCCTTTTGTGGTTTTGAGTGTTTTATTTGATTCCCTCTTCTCTCCTTTCTTAGCATATCAGTTCTACTTCTTTTTTAACCTTTTTTTTTTGGTCATTGCCCTAGAGTTTGCAATATACATTTGTGACTGCTCCAGCTCTACTTTTAATAACATTATACCACTTCATGGGTATTGTGAGTACCTTGCAATCTATAAACATTTGCATGTGGGTTTTGTGTGAACATAAGTTTTCAACTTCTTTGGGTAAATGCCAAGGAGTCCAAATACTGGATGGCGTAATAAAAGTATGCTTAGTTTTGAAAGAAACCACCAAATTGTCTCCCAGAGTGGCTGTACATTTTGCATTCCTACCAGCAACGAATGAGATTTCTCATTGTTCACATAATCTCTGCGTGCCTTTATATTTAAAGTGAGTTTCTTGTAGGTAATGCCCAATTGGGTCTTGTTTTTTGATCCACTCTAACCATCTCTGTCTTAACTGATGCCTTTAAACTACTGATTTATTGTGATTATTGATATAGTTGGATTGGTTTCTCTTTGAAGGGTTAGTAAAGTCTCAAATAACCTATTTAATCTAGCAAATGATTGAAACATTTAAATTTGGGACATGCACCTCCAAAGAGGGTAGAACCCAACAGTGATAGAAGTAGCAGTTGTTCAGTAAAATTATGTTGAATTGATTTGGCTTATCAGAAAAACATTTCTGGAAAGGCCCAGACATATGGCATAGTGATTAACTTCTCAGAGCATCTTTGGAAGTGTGTTGGAAACAGCGCTTGGCTGGGAATTGAGGAACCTGGTGTTTAATCTTGGATGCACCTCTGAGTTCTTAAGCAAGTCATTTAATTTCCATGGGTCTTAGTTTCCTCAGGTGTGAAGTGAATTAGTTGGGCTAGATATTCATAAAGCTTTGAATGTCTGTGATACTAAAGTAAGGCCTGAAAGCACATCAGAAAACTGGATACTGCCACCCATAATAAGAATAAAGGCTTGGATAATATTTGATTTATGAACTAAATTTATAGAAATAACTACTGCAGATGTCAAGGAAAGCTTTGTCTTGTACTTCAGTTGATTCTGATGAGAAGCAACACGAGATCAGGTTAACTAATGCCACAGTACATTCAGACCTTACCCACAGCTGAGCTTCTGTACGTGGTGAAGCCTCATATATGTGCATGTGTGTCAGGGTCTGCAGACAGATTTTGAAGCCCTAGCTTCCATTTAAAATTAAGGAACTTTTATTTCATTGACATTGTACAAATCCTTGCATGGCTTTATGCAGCGTATCTGTGCTACACCTCTTTGCTTGAGGATGGTTATAATGAAGTGCACTTTATCTCATTGGAGAAATGAGAATCTTGTAAGCTAAAGGTTATTAAAACAAAAAAGCAAGTGAATTCTGTTAATAAGAGAATACATGGAATCAGAGGACCAGACCTTCTTTCTATATTGAGGAAATTAGATATATTTGGAGATTATATATTTATGATTTATTTAGATATTTATATTTATCACTAGAATTATAATAAAATTCTGTTTAGTGAAATATTTCTATCACAGTTTTTTATGTCCACATGATAAAAACTTTACTAATATGGTGATGAATAAGAGAAAAGCTCAGAAAGCTTTTTCTACTGGTATATGATGTGGTGATTAAACATGCAGTTTTTGGAGCCAGGCCTCTTCACTCACTAGCTGTGTGATCTTGGGGTTATTACTTAGCTTGTCGGTGCCACAATTTTTCCCATCTGTAAAATGAGCTAATAATAATAATAATACCACCAACCTCAAAAGATTGTTATGAGGACTAAAAGGTAGCTAATATATGTAAAGCCCTTAGAATAATGCCTGGCACACATGTTAGCTATTGCTAGGGAAGGGTAGGCAGTTGAAAATAAGAAAATATTATCTATGGACATGTGCTGTGAGAAAAGTAAAGTAGGGTGACCTGATGAGAAAGAGACATTTAAGCTGAGACCCAAATAGCCGGGAGGCGTAGCCCTGCGTGATTCCCCCCAGGCAGTGGGGAAGGCCAGCGCTGGTGCCCTCACTGGGGAGCAGAGAGCCCAGTGGCTGCAGGTGTAGAAGATAAGATGCGTCAGAGAGATGGGCTTCGGGTCATGCGGGGTCTCATTGGTCAGGATTAGAACTTTGGATTTGCAGGAACCTGCAGTGATGAGCCACCAGTAGATTTTAAGCAGGGTCAGAATATAAATGTGTTTCTGTCCTCCAAAGGTCATGCTGGCCTTTTGGGGGAGAATTGTGTAGGAGGATGAGGGACAGAGCAAGAGCGTTGCCGGGAGGCTGGGGCAGTTGCTCTGGCAACAAGATGGTGGCTTGTGCTCAACCTGAAAGGGTGGGGATGGAGAGACTGTGGATTGGGGTGTGGTATCTGCCTGTATCATCAAAATGTTTTAATCATACCCGCCCCCATTCATTTACTTTGAAAGGAAGAATATTGCATCCTCTAAAACTTTAATGTTTATACACTGTTCCTATACCCTGAAGTGAATCGGTCATTCAGGAATTGCTTGATTTATTAGGTGAATACAGAACCACCCACCTGGAAAATTCAGGCCAGCAATCCACTCTGAGAGCTGAAATGTTTGGTTTGGTTGTTTTCATTGACACATTAATCTGATTATTTCCAGTAGCTCCCTTTCCTTGGCACGGTGCAAACTCTGATTGCGGTGCAATGAAGTGCAATGATGAGATTAATTGGGGGGACTGACCAGCATTGTATTTTGTCCTCTTAAAATGTAGGTAGTGTGTTTTTATATCTTTCATTGCCTTTATCTACTGCTAAGTCACTTCAGTCTTGTCTGACTCTTTGCGACCCTATGGAATGTAGTCAGCCAGGCTCCTCTGTCTATGGGATTCTCCAGGTTGTGTCCATGGAATTCTCCAGGCAAGAATACTAGAGTGGGTTACCGTGCCCTCCTCCAGGGGATCTTCTCGACCCAGGGATTGAAACCCAGTCTTTTGAGTCTTCCTGCATTGGCAGGCAGGTTCTTTACCACTAGTACCACCTGAGAAGCCCTATCCACTGCTATATACGGCTTTTAAAGATGGAATGAAATGCTATACTGGGGCTATTAGATGCTCACACAGAAAGCGTGTGGCAACAGCCCTGAAGGGAGGAGACCCCTGAGCAAGGGGCTGGGGGCTCATTACATCAGGCTTGCAAGCCCAGCTCCTGCATCTGAGACAAGGAAAGCTGGGTGAGACACCAGCATTTGTCCTCCCTGGGAATGGCGTCAACAACCCCACACAACTGCTTCCCAGAGGACTGAGAAATAAAGACATGGCTTAAATTGGGAATAACTTGAGTTGATAAGAGGTGAGGGACTTGTTCTAAGCAGAATCTCATAAGCACAAACTAACATTAAAGGAGGAATCTTCAAATAGCTGAGACACTTGTATTGCCATTGTAGTCAGTGATCACTCCCTTCTCAGATACCCTCTAACCGGACCTTAAAGAGAGAGTCTTCTCTTCCTCTGCCCCCAAACCTTCCATTTGTGGTTCTAGAAATTAGCTTCCAGATCTTAAAAGATAAGAGCCCTTCTTACATTTCCTGTTTGAAGTCACAAAAATCCTGCTCTCTGTGGATACCAGTGACCTCTTCTTCCTGCCATGCCAAAGGACAGAGGGAGGCATCCTGAAACCATAACCACCATTTGTTAGCTTTTTATTATTATTATTTTTAAAATTATTTTCTAAGAGAACTTATTTTAATTTTATTTATTTATTTATTTGGCTACGCCATTGCAAGACATGTGGAATGTTAGTTCCCTGACCAGGGATTGAACCTGCGCCCCCTGCATTAAAAGCACACAGTCCAAACCATGGGACCTCCAGGGAAGTCCCTTATCAGCTTGTTTTAAAGGAAAGGAGTGCAGTAAAATCAGAGTCTGGGGAGCATATTTCTCAGTGACCTAATTACTTAAAATTTCTTTGATGGATTTATATGGAGTTTTGGAAGCTTAAAGAACTCAAAATACAGTACAATTCAAAGGGCATCAGCATTGCATAGGATGGGATGCCTAGAATTATTCCAGGGGCTCTAAAAACATGATGGACTGGAATTCCGGATAACAGGTGGGCTCTTCTGTTAACTTTGGAAGCTAGTTCTTACCTTCCTCTCTGGCTTTGTCTAGACATGGCCCAGGGAGAATGAAAGCCAAAAGACTCAGTGTAAGGAAGATCCAAAACCAGAGGGAGAAACACCAAATACCAGGCCACTGGGGAAAAAAAAATAGTCACTTTTTAAAAAGAATAAAACTTAGAGACAATATGGTTTACAGTGAGGGCTGTTTTTGCCCTGGGAGCCAGGAGGTCTGAATGCTGATGGTGAGGGTTACTTCCTCATTAGATGAGGGGTGGTCTTGACCAGACTCATGGTTCCTTCCAGTTTCAAGGCTTTGGCCCTGTTCTTTTTAGCTACAACTCTGCAGTATTATGTTGAAAACCACTGGGGCTTCCCTGGTGGTCCAATGGTTGGAGACTCCATCTGCCAATGCAGGGGACATGGGTTCAGTCCCTGGTCTGGAAAGGTCCCACATGCCCCAGGGCAGTTAAACCCATGCTCCTAGAGTCTGTGCTCTGTAACACGACAGTAGTCCCCACGTGCCGCAACTGGAGAAAGCCTACATGCAGCAGTGAAGATCCAGCACAGCCAAAAATAAATAAATCAATAAATTAATTTAAAAGAATCACTACAAAAGTGGATAAGGAGATATATAACTAGACCTCTATTTAGGGACACTGATTGGCACTAGAAACTTGGTGATGTGGTTATATTTCAGCCCCAACTCAGACCCTTTCAACTGGTATATAAAATGTCAGCTTGAAGCCACAGCTTCTGCCCTGGGTCCCTGCAGGTGGCCACCTGGCATTGCCCTGCTGTGTGCCATGTCCCCCAGTGTCTAAAAGAGAAGAAAAAAAAGAATTTTACCAAAGCAGACCCCATCCAAGGGTCTTCTTTTTAATAGACATAACATTTCAAATTGCAAATAACAGAACTTCTAGTTAGAAGTTGGGAAAAAAGTCTGAAAGTTTGTGAAAGTGAAAAAGCAAGGACCAAGTAAGGTTATGCAGAAGGCAAATTGCAGCCATTTACACGAAGGTAAAACCTCAGATACTGAAAAATATGGCAAGTAAGCTCTAACAAACAGAACAAATAGGCAGGTTAGCACTGAGGGAAACGGGAAGAACAAAGAGATTTGTACAAATACAGCCTGCGGGTTGGGACTGTGGATTTCGGTGGCGTCGCTCTGGGTATGACGAGTACCGTGGCCTAGTGCAGTCTGAGGATGAGGAGGCTCCAGCAGCTCGTCTGGCTCAGGGGATGGTGGCTTGCAGGCTGGATTGACCAGGAGACACGGAGACCCTGAGACCAGGAAACGCAGGCACCCAGAACGTATGAACAAAAACTGAAGATACCACCAGGAAGAAGGAATCGTCCTCGTGATGGGGAAGCTCGAAATCTTCTGCAGCTCTCATTCAGCGACTGGAGAAACAAGAGGAAACTGAGAAGACCCAGGATGTGCACATCATCAATAACAGTGGCTTTTCCAATGGCAGAAATGAAAGCCTATGGATCAGAACCTCCCTAGTGGTCCAGTGGCTGAGACTCTGCGCTCCCAATGCAGGGGGCCTGAGTTCAGTCCCTGTCACACGCCACAACTAAGAGTTCACGTGGTGCAACTATAAGGTCCTGCATGCTGCAAGGAAGATCGGAGATCCCTCGTGCCACAACTAAGGCCTGGCACAGCCGCATAAATAAATGTTTAAAATAAATAAATAAAGCCTACAGTTAAAGAACACCATGTTACAACAAATTAGGTGCAGAGGCAAATGGGAAGGGTTGTAGCAACTATGTCCAAAGGTGACAGTAAAAATAAGGGTATACAAAAAACCTCAGTATTGATAATGATAATATTTAGACCGTGTTTTAAATCTATAGAAAAGACTTTCACAGACATCCTCATGTAACCTCACAGCAGCTCACCAGGGTACAGATGTTATTGTAGTCCCTGTTTTGCAGGAACTGGGGGTTCAGGGGCATTCACATACTTGATCTCTAGGTCACATGGGGGAAAAGGGGGAGATGAAGCCTCAACCCCGAGTCTTTGGGCTCCAAGTGTGCCTTCCCCACCATGCATGGTCATAGGAGTCTCTATATCAAAGCCAGATTTTGCTGCAAAAGCCTGTTGAGTGTCATCCTCAGGTTTTTTTTTTTTTTTAATTTTTTATCATATCCAGTATATTTTCAGGGAACATAACACCAGTCCTCCTTACTAAGTAGGCAATGTCCATGCTTGAAACAGATTAGATAACCCAAAATAAGGTAAAATTTACCAGATTCCTACCAGAAGCAACAGTGGCAATAATCTACCTTCTGACTTTTGTAAATCTACATTTTATTCTAGAGATTAAAAATGCATATATTAATGAAATTTTAAAACTTGAAAGTATATATTTTTATATGTGGGGCAAAGAAACTTAAGCTCCTTAAATTATGCATAACAATATGTCCTACCCTGTAAGAGCTGGAAAGGTGGATTTAAATATTGTTATTTTAATTTCAGATAGGTCAGGTCAAAACAATTCTCTGAGCATCTAGAGCAAAGAAGAAAAAGAAATAGCTTACATCATATCTCTCATTGAATGTATGAGCCTAAAGCGAATTTTAAACCCCTTTCCTGCTAAATTTAATGGCAAAAAACTCTTAAAAAGCTAATAGTGGGAAAAAAAAAAAAGCTAATAGTGTTCGCATTTTCTTTTGGCTTTCTTGCAAACTATTGTCAACAATTATACTTTTTTTTTTTTTTAACTACATTTTCTAATCAGTACTTTGTATCTAGAGGGAATCCAGGTATTTTTCACACAGTAGACATACCTCATTAAAAAAACAGTAATACTCTTTTTCACCTTTCTTTAGAACAGTATTTCTAATAAAATTTTTTAAGGTACTTTTGGAATTCTCAAGGTTTTTTAATGTGTAGCTGAATCAAAATTTTAGAGCTGGAAAACAGCAGAGACAGTTGAATCAAGTCCTGTCATTTTACGATGAAAGTGTGGGGTCAGGGGGGAGAAGGGGCTCCACCACCATCACCCTGCCCATTAGGGGCAGTGATGTCACCAGAACCTCAGCCCGAGTGCTAGTCCAAGGTTCTAGAATCCTGTTCTCCTTCGATGTTTTTCTTTTTTGGCTGTACTGGGTCTTTGTTGCAGTGTGTGGGCTCTCCAGTTGTGGAGTTCAGTTTACCCCTTGGCATGTGGGATCTTAATTCACCAAGCAGGGATCAAACCTGCACCCCCTTCATTGGAAGATGGATTCTTAACCACAAGACCAGCTGGGAAGTCCCTCCTGCTACATTTCTAATAGGCCACTGGCCCTTTTTTCTGTTGTTGTTATTGGTGTACCTGGCCATTTTGATCTGAAAAAGATATCCATGAAGTATCTCCTTTGCCCCTTTCCTCTTTTCACCCTCAAATTAAATCCTTATGAAGAGACGCAGTAGACTTAGCCCCACATCTATGACAGCACCGTCTCTCTCAACCAGTTATCAGTTGTTTTGGACCACATCTAGAGGGAACTCGGTAGACAGTATTCCCAGGCTGGGGAAAATAGGGCTCAGGTTTTGGGCAGGCAGAGAAATTCCACTGTTGGAGGAGCTACCGTTGGACTATTTGTTGTGTTTTTGTGTGTTTCTCTCAAGGATACTGAGCTGACCAGGCCCTCTCTTTTTTTTTGGTCATCAAAACAAGTAGCTCCTCTCAGACACCTTAATACATAATTAGGTGTGTCTGTTTACACTTGGGAGACAGCGGGCTTCATGTCCTAAAGAAATACAAGGAGTCTGGGAGCAGCCACAAACAGATGTTGAAATTGTCCATTTGTGGCAAGTTTATTACTATAGCACCAGGAGTAAACATTAAGGATGAAACCCCTCTGCAGGGGTGTGTGTGTGTGTTGAGAGGGTGATGTTATCGAGCAGAGTAGAAAGTGAAAGGAGGTCCTTTTTTTTTTTCTTTTTTTTCAATTTGCTCTAGTATTTGTTTATCTCCTACAACAAGGAAAATTTCACTATTTGGCTTTGGCTGTTTGAAGGCGTTTGCCAAATGCTTGACAATCTGTAAGTTTTGATTTGTGTCAAAAAACCCACTTTGAGAACAAGGTTCTATGTAACTAAGATGTGTTTGTTTTTGTTTAAATCACTCAGAAGAGAAATCATCTCTTGTCTATTGTGAAAAGAGAGGTTTCAATCAAAGGAAAATTCTCCATATTCTAAAATATACAAACAGTTCTTTGAAATGGATGCCAAATCAAACTCTGAAAGGGACATTTCTCTTGCAGAAGTTTTGAGTTAATTCCGTGTGCAGGGCTTGAGTGGGAAAACTCAGACTGTCGGGGGAACGAGTTACTCCAACACTGTGTGTGGACTCGGAAGTTACATAAGGAGCATTGTATCAAGACAGTAGGAAGACTCTTGTACATGGTTTTAGGCTAAATTCTAGCAACAAAGAAGAAGTTCTTTTCAAAGTGAGTCAGGTTTTCAGTTAAATAAAAGGTAGTAGTTTGGCTCCTGGTTCCTCCAATGTGGGAAGGCATATCGGTCATCACTTTTTAAAAAAATTTCAACCGAAACGATCCCTGTTGTTAAAGAGACACCATCTTCCTGCCTGTCAGGACTTCTCTTAGGATAAAAAGTAGTAGATGCTAGTGAGACAAGTCTAGTGGGGAAAAGGGACACAAACTAGGAAACCTGACAATTTCACTCTAGCTCTGCCACTAACTGGCTGCATCCATGAGTCACTGCCTTTTTTGCTTGCTAAGTTTCCTTATCAGTTGGGCTTAAAGCAGATGTATGTAAAAACAGTGACAACCTGAAAAGCAGTGTATACATTTGAGGCCTGCTTTTTAAATACAGTTATTACTTTTGAGACGGGAAAGTTGCCTTGGGGCTGAAAAAGACAGACTAGCTCTTAGGATAAGGAAGCCAGTCCAGGGGACAGGTTAGAATGACATATGCACCCAAAACTGGTGGGCAAAGCAGAGTTGTGAATCTAGAACTGACCTCAGCCCCTTAGGTGCAGGTAAACTATAGGCGTAGTAGGTCAGGAAAAGCAGGTAGCTGAAGATGGACTGGCAGAAATCAGAAGGCACAGGCAAACTACAGTTAGAGACGAGGACTTAGGACGAACCTGGCATCACCAGCTCTTTTTCCTCACACACAACGCATTTAAAAACTTTCCAAATGTCACTCTGAGAGGAGCTACAGTGCATTTGCAGATACTTGCAGATAGGCAGGACAGAGTTGTCCTTCTCAAGGAATTTACAGGCTGGTAGAGTGGTGAGGTGACTGTAAGTCCTCTGCACATGCATGCCTGCCTGGAAGAGACAGACAGATGAAGAACGGAGCGGGGGGCGGGTGCCAAGGAGGGAGGGGTCACTCCGGGCTAAAGCAAGGACACGAGAAGAAGACTCTTGGACGCCGAGGGGGATTGTGAGATAGATTTTGCAGGCTGCTTAGAATCTTGAGGAATTGAGATGGAACTGACGTTGAAGCTGAAACTCCAATACTTTGGCCACCTGATGCGAAGAGCTGACTCATTTGAAAAGACCCTGATGCTGGGAAAGATTGAGGGCAGGAGGAGAAGGGGATGACAGAGGATGAGATGGTTGGACGGCATCACTGACTTGATGGACATGAGTTTGAGTAAACTCCGGGAGTTGGTGATGGACAGGGAGGCCTGGCGTGCTGTGATTCATGGGGTCGCCAAGAGTCGGAGACAACTGAGCGACTGAACTGACTGACTGAGCGTGGGGACACTGAGGGCTGAGAGAAGAATGTAAAACCAGCGCCTGATAGAGGGAAGATAGAAGAGGGTGGACAGGACAGAACACGGACAGGGGTCCAGTCTGACTGGAGTGTAGGGTTCCCGAAGAAGGACAGAGAGACGAGACTGGACAGGTAGGTTGGGACAGGACTGTTACTCCGGCAGCTGCTCGCTGTGTGCCTAATGGAGAGATGTGGACATGTACACAAGCCTGAGGAAAGAGCGGGACGTGAAGGCACAGAACGCGTAGGCAGTCACCAACCAGGGAAGCCTGAGGAGCCGGAAAGTCAGAGGAGACAAGGCTTCAGGAACCCAGATGAGCCATCTGGGCAGCAGATACAACATACACAGAAGTGGCTCTTGATTCTCGGGTGACCTTCTGGTCCCAGCCAGGAAGCCTCTTACAGGGTCTTCCGTGGACGGGAGCCCTTCCCAGGGCCTGGGCGAAGGGGCAGGCCCGCGGGTGCATCTGAGTGGAGAGGGAGCGGGGGCGCGGGTAAGGCTGGGTCCCGGCAGGACACAGCTTGAGGCCGAAGCCTGTGGCTTTCATCCCAGATTCACGTGGGTCGTGTGAGGCCTGGGACAGCTGGTGGAGCTGACTGAGAGACTGAACCAGGACACTTTCGCCATCTGGTTCGCGTTCCAGGTCCTGGGGCATCGGGTGGTTTGAGTCACAGACGTTAAGGTTCAAGATGGCTGCGGGGCTGTTGGACCACACCAGGGCGCTAAGCCCTTTGAAGGGAATTCTATTTGAAGAAAAACTGTGCCCCGAGCTTGTCATGTTTTAAAGGATGCTCCCTCTGAGGTGGCTGCTGCCTGGAGACTTCCTGGGTCAGTGCTCGAGTCAGTCACAGGGAGAGTCAGGCTGCGCTGATGCCGGATTTAGACGGGCAGATCTATTCTGACTTTAAGAAGAGGAGAATCGAGCCCGGATCTGAAAACACAGTCTGTGCATTTTAGGGGATAGTGGAATGTGGTCGCTATGGTGATTATTTGCTCTCCTAGCCTCCTTTTCCCACTGCAAGAGGCATGTTTATTTTTACAGAAGAGTTTGGTTGGGTCTGGCGCTGGGTGTGTGGAGTTTAATCGGGAGTTTCCAGGATTCTGATTCTCAGCTCACGTTTTTCCTAGCTTGGACCCCAGTTTTTACATTTTCCTTCTTCTCTGGCTCTTCTAATTCAAATAATACCGTATGAAGGGATCCCCTCGTGAGATGGAGATGTTTACCATTTGCTATGTACTTTTGCCAGTTCTCATTTACAAGAGTCTTATCCAGGGAGAGAACCTGAGGAATATAAAGTGTGACCTGCTTACGACCACTCAGAACATCAGCGGTAAAGACCATGTGGGAATTCAGAGTCCGAGTGGAGTCCTTAAGATAGGGATGAGGAACCAGTCTCCCAGTTCCACATTCCATCTCTGCCTCCACCCCCAGGACTGGTAGTTGATCAGAACCCTTTCCATCATTGCCCTACAGGTAGGCATGGCCGCCAGTTTTAGAACTCTTATAAAAATGACACTGAATCTCTGCACACTGCTGTATTTAAAATGAATAACCAACAAGGTCCTACTGTGTAGCACAGAGAAGTCTGCTCAACGTTGTGTCAGCCTAGATGGGAGGGGAATTTGGGGGAGAATGGATACATGTATATGTATGGCCGAGTCCCTTTGCTGTCCACTTGAGACTATCACAGCATTGTTAATTGGCTCTGCTCCAACACAAAATAAAAAGTTTTTTAAAAAAGACACTGAATCTCTGAACAGTGGAAGGGACTGTGGCAGCGGAGCCCCCCAGGTCTGGGGCCAGGTTCTGGGCCTCCATTTACTAGTCTGTAACCTTGAGGAAATCTTTGAGCTTCAGTCTGTTATCCATAATGTGGGGTCAGTGACACGGTCTCCCTTCCAGGGCTGGGTTGAGGATTTAATGCTCTAATGTGAATAGACGTCTTTCATGGATGCTCTGCAGCTGGGATCCTCAAATCTCTTCCCCATTAGTAAAATCTGTGGCACCACGAGATGCTGGGACTACAGAAACACCTGGAGGATCCCTATGGTTGGAGCAAAGACTGGGCTGTTAAGCACCAGTCCATGCTGGTCCCCAGCCCATCCTCACGGCATTCCTAAACAACATACCATGTTTGAAAGATTCTCCCATTGAAGCACCTCAAAGGGCAGAGGGAACTCTGGAGCTTCTCCCCCACACTCTGCTCCTCCATCTGCTGACATAACCCCAAACCACTCAGCTCCTGTCTGGAGAGCATTTTCATGGCTCATGTGAATCTTCCTCCATGATATGCCTACTTTGGTTTTAATATAAAAATAATGTCTTAATTTACTAATATCAGTAATATGTCCTAAAAAAAGAAAAAACTCCTCCATGTGTTCCCTTCTTTATTTTATGCCCTCCTATCAGCTAGGCTTGGGTGTCTAATATATAACATCTCAGCCAGTTAATAAATTTCTGCTTTTAATATAGTCCTGAGTTACATTAGCACAGGCCACAGGAAAATACCAGCCTGTCCCTTCTAAATTCAGGCTTTTTGGAAAGATTAACTTAGGAACAATTTATCATTTAGTTGCAATTTTTAAAATAATCTTAATTGGCCACATATGTTATCAAATGAGAGCGGGTCTTCCTAACCTCTGCCTGTCCACATGGCCCCACCCCACACGTGCGCATGCGCACTCCACGTTGCCAGGATGTCAGAAAATTAATTATATCAGCCTAGGCAGATACCGTCACAGGAAAGCCGCCCCCTGATCGAAGATAAGATTACTGATACCGAAGCTGTTATTTTTAGGAGGGAAAGGCTATTGCTTTCCAACCTCCTTCCCTCTTTTTCCTAGTCCCTCCTCTCTTAATTGTGGCTCTATGTTTTGGTAGCCATAAGTCATTAGCGGTTTTTAATTTCTCTGAAACTGAAATAAGGTCTGAAAGGGTAGATTTGTCCCTTTTTTCCTCCTTTTTTCCCCTTCTTTTTTTTTCTGGCTAATCGGAGGAACGCAACCACATCTGAAGCCACTTGGCTCATTATGAATTTCATGGAAACTGATTCTCTGAAAGTGTTTCCATATGTGTGTTCCCAATATATCCCATCCTCTCTAAATGGGAGCACAGACGTGTGCATGGGCTGGAAATGGCTTCAGGATGTGACAGAGCAATCATATGACCGCCGCGGCACCGTGGGTGGCCCCTTCTGAAAGACACGGTGTCCTGGGTGCTGGCCTCCTTCCTGCCGCGGATCTGGTTTCAAAGACTATCCACCCTTCCTAGCCTTTAAAAAGTTCTTCATCAAGGCCTAACGAGAAGAGCCCTCTCGTGTTTTTTTTTAAAACTCCGTTTCTCTCCCCCTACCACCCCATCCTTTGGTTTCTTCCTCCTCTTACCCTCCCTCCCTGTGCACGCACGAACACACACACCGCGCATCTAACCGCCTCCCCCCGCCCCCTCACCAAGAGGAAATGTATTATTCCAACAATATCCTCAAAATTTGGGTGGGTTAAAGGGATGGTTGAAGTTTCTGAAAATTGCCAGGTTGTACTTTTTTTTTCTCCCCCCTCTTCTCTCTTTCCTTCAATGTAGCATACTTTCTTAGCCTTGGGATCAGCTGGTCTCAGAATTTGTGAGCGTGCAGTGGAAAAGTACAATTCATTACAACACGGAAAATAAATATTTATACTGGATAGTCGAGGCACTTTTCCTCTCTTTTGCACAACTATGGAGCTTGCTGGTCTGACCTTTTATTATCTTCAAAAAATCGATTTCAGATTCTCATTTTTCTGCTTTCTTTCCCATCAGCCTGACCCATCACATTTCTTCCACGTGGGGTATAGTTTTCTGACTGATTTGGTGAAATTAAAAGTAAAATTAATTGAGTGATCAATACTTGATCATTTTAGTGTGAAGGAATAAATTCAGGGAAAGTAAGAAAGTCTATGTAAAATCTCTTAAAGTCTCAGTGTGGAAAATGCAAAATAATCTTCTGGGTAGAGATGAAAGTTGATTTTTAGATAAGTTTATACAGCATTTCTGCTTCTGTCATGTTATCTGCTTGGGACTATGCTAGTAGTTCATTCATTTAGCAGATTTTTTGGAAGTACCCATCTTTTCTCAGCACCATACTGTGGAAATAGGGAGGATCTCAAAGGAGGATACATGGTTCTTCTTCATTTGCTCTCCCTTTAGTTGGAAAGTGAAAACACCTCTCTAAATACTAAATACTTCTAAATACTCTAAACACTAAATATTCTAAGTACTTCTTTAAAATATCTTAGTTGGAAAATGAAAATACTTCCCTAAAACCAGTGACAATACTTTTACCACAGAGTGGTAAAATTTACATATGTAAATGTCCTGGATGTATAGGGTAAAGAAAAGATGATAAGGATTTGTATACCTGAAAGTCCTTGTGTGGTGGTGAGCTTTGAAGGCCCTGCTTACAGTACCAGGGTCTGGCAGGCAGCAGGGAGGTAGCTGTAAGTCTGAGCATGCACAGAGCTGCAGTGAGGGTCCTGAGTAAATGTCCTACCACAAACAGGAAGGTTCATCCTGAGCAACAGTGAGACGTGACCTTGGAAGGGTAGAACAGGAAACCCTGACGATGCCAGTAGTTTTCGCGTTACCTTCTATGTCCACTTTGCAGAGCTGTCCGGTCACACCTGGTGAAGGGCAGCCGTGACCTGTGCTGGGTCAGGGTGATAACCTCTGGTTTTTCAAGGCCTTGCATCTGCGTGGCCTGAAAAGGTGGAAGATTTTCCCATTCTGTGTGTGTTTTCAGAGAACTCAGATCTAAGGAAACTCAAGGCCAACGCTCTGCGTTTTCCTGCTGGCATGTACTGTCAGGGCAGCCAGGGAGGAGATGTTCATGCGGGCCTGGGACAGGAGAACTGCATTTTTCATCTCAGGGTCATGAGGATCCACCTGTCTCCAAGCTGCTACTTCTTCATCTTATAAAAGCCATCCTCAGTTCTGGGTGACGCTGACACACTGGCTCTACCTACTGTCTAGAAATTCAAACAGGATTTGAGCTTTACTACTACTCACTCCAAATAAATGACACAACCTTAGTGGCAGCAGTTACCCTGGGGTCGCAGGGACAGGAGTGCGCTCATTCACTGTGCATTTGTAGCCTGGCCCTCTTTCTCCTTTCTCTCTTCTCCCTCTGACTCCCCAGTGCAGACTTACCATAGATACGGGCTCTCAGGATACTGGAAACAGCACGGTGGCATCTGTTCACTAGTGGCAACTACCGTTGATGGGTCTCTGTCTGAAACGTGAAGTCAAGTGATGTAGTGATGTTTGGGGAGAGCTTTGAATACCCTTTAAAGAGAGTTTTATGAGATTTCATAAGTTTGGAACTGTATTTGAGTTACATTTAGGTCTGATGCCACCATTGCTTAATGCTTATTATAATATCTATTTTCTTAATGCATCAAAAATATACCAGCTATTGTGCAGAGTTCTTGAATCCCTAGCCCATTTGACTTGTTCGTTGATTTATTCGTCCATTCATATGCTTACATTAAAAAAATTTAAGCTCTTACCCTGTAGACTGTTCTGAGGGATATGAGAGGAAAATAAATCATAATTCTTACCATCCAAAGTTTACTTTGTAGTTGGAGAGCACAGGCTAAGAAACAGCTAATAATTCAGTAAAGCAGTGGCTGAGGGCCCAAAAGAGTGATATGGAAAATAAATGCTATTAGAACACGAGTGAAATAGGAAATTATATAATAGAGCAGTTGGGAAGGCGGCAGCCAAAGTGTAGAAGGGGAAGATGTTTAGAGGAGAGAGGCACTGCTTCTTATTCCAATAGAGAGGATGCTGCAAGGGGGTTAATGAAAAGTGTTATTGTTTAGTTGCTAAATCATGTCCAACTCTTTGTGACCCCATGAACTGTAGCCCACCAGGCTCCTCTGTCCCTGGGTTTTCCCAAGTAAAAAATACTGAAGTGGGTTGCCATTTCCTTCTCCAGGGGATCTTCCCAACCCAGGGATCAAACCCTCACGTCTCCTTCATTGGCAGGTGGATTCTTTACCACTAAGCCATCAGGGAAGCCCTTAATCAAAAGTACCTGGATGTTATTCGAGATTTGGTGAAGTGATAACTCCTACCATTTAAAAAGCTTTCATGAAGCTTTGAAATTAATACCTTATTGCCGAGAAGTCTGATGGCTTTTCATACTGTATATTTTTGCCCTTGCATTAAAAAAGGACAGAGAAGTCTGCATTTGCCAACCTGTGTTCCACCTGGACTCAAGGTCCCTGGTCCTTTCCTGTGTCCTGACCTGCCCTCCATGGTTGGGATGTGTAAATTCCACTCCTGAGCAGAGATGGTCCCTGGGTGTGATGTTTCCTAGCTGGCAGCCCTGAATGGCAAGTACCCCAGTCAAATATTCTTTTCAAGCTCTTATCTCCATTCTTTTTAGTGCTGTCTTGGCCCATCTTCAACCAACCAAGCCATAATGGTTTGAGTGTCTACTGAATGAGAAAATGCATGTGAAAGTACTAGGGAAAGGTCAAGAAACATCAAGCATGGTTGTTATTAAACCCAAAAGGGGAAGATGAGTGAGTATTAGACAGATCACTGCTGCTGTAGCTCCCTCTAGTTAGGAGTCCAGCACAAGTAGAGATAACTAGCATTAGACAGCAGCATGTGGAAGGTGCTGAGTGGAGGCTTGCAGGCCACAGGAACCAGAGATCAGAGTTTCTCTTTTATTCTCCCTTATCTTGGTTTCACTCCTTCCCCACCTCACTTTCCACTTGCTCAGAAGACCCAAGAGACCTGGTTGGGTAAAAGGAGGCTATTTCCTTTTTCCCCATAGACTTTGGAGGGGAGGGGCAAGAAATTTTTACTTTTTAAAAAATGGTTTTCACAATGATTAGACTTTGCATTCACTGAAGAATAATCAGTGCTTCCTTTTCTTTCCTTTTGGCTGCACTGGCTTCATTAGGGTGCATGGGCTTTCTCTGGTCTAGCATGAGGGTTTAGTTGTTCCAGAGCATGAGGGATCTTAGTTCCCCGACCGATGGATTCTTAACCACTGCACCACCAGGGAATTCCCAAGAAATTTTTACTTTTAACTTTGATTTTTATTGGAGCTTCATGGGCATTTTATCAGTATATTATTCTCCAGGTATATTAGATTGTGAAAAACTGCTGCCGCTGCTGCTGTTTCAATGAGCAAGTTTCCTGCAGCTCTCTTTCTGATAAGGACAGAAATCTGCAGCTCTCTGACTTTGGCAGTGGGTGCAAAGGGTCATTCTGGAATGAAATGCATCTGTAGGGAACCAGCAGGTCCTAAGGGAATCAAGCCCTTGACCTTGGTCTCACTCAGGTTACGCCATGAATAACTGAATTAATTGCTCACTGTTTAGTAAATTAAGTCAGTAAGTGCTGAAAGAGTTTTTAAATAGTCTCCCAAGGACAGTAACTCTCTTTGGGGGCAACACGTGGTCACCAGAAGAACCTGCTTAAATATTTTTAAGCAAATTTATTTCAGCATATAGAACTTTTAAGGCAGCAGATATATATATATAGATATATATATATATATATATCTCTGCGATTGTGTCAACCAAATTCCTTAAGGGTGACTAAGATTGAAGAGAGTTTAGAAGTCTGAGAGGTCTTTTTTAACCATGGTTCAGCCTCTCTGGAGCTGGGTGATTTTGTAGAGTTAATGGTTCCCCTTTTCTGTTTAACTTCCCTATTTGTCAGTGGGTTAGATTAGGATTATCTAGACAGTGAAAGAGGGGTTTGGATTTTTGTCACCAGAATACTCCAAACCAGCAGAGGAGGATAAATGGGTACCTTAGAGAACCTGGGGGCATAGTCTAAAGCCTCCCAAGTGCAAAATTTTGTTGAAATCAGTTTTGTCTAAAAATTCATCTAAGTGTTCTGAAGCTTTACAAATGGAAAATTTTGTTGAAATCATTTTTTCGTTTGCCTGAAAATTCACCCAAGTGTTGCGTGCTAGTCCATATCGTATTCGTGTTTACTGTACAGCATCCGCTTGTCTCCAGACTGAGTAAAACCAGCCTATCGGGAAGATGTACCGTGTTTATCTTGGGCTTCAAGTAACTCCTGGCAGTACTGGCTTTATTTAATCTGTAGGTTGTGATCTGGAGTTTTAAACCAGCTCTGGGGAGCTCTCAGGCTACAAGGCAGATCACCGGGCCAGTTACTGAGCTTTGGCTTTACATTTCTAAAATTAGATTGGGGTAAGAGAACTCTCCAGGCGTTCATCCTCATCCTTTTAATAAATAGATATTACATTTTCTTTAGTTGATATACTATCTAGGTCTGTAGATGGTTTCTAGTTGTATGTATTGTGGTTGGTGATGTGGGTAAGAATAGTTTAGGACACAAAGATCAAAACAACCTGAGAAGATGGTCTGAAAGAAAAACTGAGTTCTTGTACAGAAAAGAGATTAGAAGTATAGAAAGAAAATTTAGTTATATCGTTTGCTTCTGTAATAATTATTACAAAAAATAATTGAAAGTTAGGAAGGAGTTTAAGTTCTTTCTTTTTAAGTTGAGGATTTTTTCAGTCTCCCCACCACTGATTGATTATTATATAAGCGATCTCACATGAAACTGCAACAAGTCGTTAAAATTTCTTCCAGCAGAACACATTGCAGTGTGACACAAAACGACTAAGCAAATTTTAGAGAATCATCTTTTTTGTAAGTTATAAAAATGGCTGTATAATCCCTTTAAAGTTCACATCAGCTTTCTTAGCTCAGAAGGAGTTAAATCCTCAAGACCTGACAGTCTTAAGTGACTAGAAGCCATTGGTGAAAATTCTATAAACCTAGCGGAAATCTGTTGCATTGTTTTCTATAAACCACAACCAGAGCTCATTAATTGAAAAATGAATGTCAATTTGCATTAGCTGGCATCTCTAAACCCAAAAGGTACAGTGATCCCGGCATGTGATGGATAATAAAAATATCAGCCAAATATATCAGGTAAAATCAAGAAGTTGGGGGTAGGGGGTGGAGAGGTAAATTCAAAGCCACATTGGAGTTTACTGGCAGGGTCCCATATAAAGGGTTTTAATAGGGCTTCTGCATTAAAATAAGGGAAACCACATGGAATTTTAATGATAAGGACAGGATATTTTAAGTATAAATACGAGAAGCATTTTTTACATTGATGAGCCTATCTGTGTGAGCTCTGTGCTTCTGTGGAGCAAACGCTGCTATTTTAAGTGTGACTTCTTTCCTTTTGAAATTGCTCACGTTATTCTGGTTTCTCTCACACGAGCTGAGTGTTGAACTTAATGCGTACAGAAGTGGCCTGCCTACACCTATTAACTCTGCCGACTCAAGTTCACCTAGATGCCCTGCGATGAAAATGGGGCTGGCCGAGAACATCTGTGGTCTCCATGCCGGGCCTGTATCGTGTCAGGCACTACAGGAGCCCGGGGCAGGGAGGTGGCAGATCACATCTGCACTCCCGTGGGCAATTCTGTCCGCGTCCCTCCTTGCACCTTTTCACACTTGAACTTGTCAGCATTTCGTGCTTGGGAGGGGTTAGGGAGAGGCCAGTGGAGGATGGAAGAATTTATCAAAAGCAGAGAGCAACTGCCCAGACTGTGCGAGTTTTGGTTTGTAATCTTGAAAGTGTTTGCTTCCGGTATTAGAAGCTAGCTGCTCACCAGCTTTCCCCCTCTGCTTATGGGGCCTGTGGATTCCGGGAAGGTTTACTGTGAGGGGTGGGAACTTCCCAGCCTCCCCCCGCCTCCCCCAAGGCAGTAGCTTCTCCTGCTGTCTTGGGATTCACGGTAATAGAATGGTAGAACCAGAAGGGAACTTAGAGCTCATCCCCTCATTTTACAGATGATGACACTGCCACCTCTGACTTCTGCCTCTGGCCTTCCACTCTCAGTAAGAAGAGCCAGGCAGGTGAGACTTTTCACAATTGCTGGGTTGGGCTGGGTGGGGTTGTCTGACTGAGACTGCCCGATGAGTGAGAAACACTTTTGTTAACGACATATTGCTTTGAAGCAGTCACTTCTAGCTATCGATGCCCACCAAGGCGCTTAACCCAAGCGTTTTACAAAGAACACAAGGCAGTGTGCATTTTAACAGAAATGAACAACTCTCTATCAGCACCTTGAAAGAAGAGGATTGGGATGGTTCTTTAGGATCCGAGGACAGGTCTAAATAAAAAGGAAGCTGAAGAAGTACCTGCTCACTAAGGCCTTCAAGAATTACCGAGTGAGACTTCACCAGTGGTCCAGGGGTTAAGGTGGTCCACTCTGCCTTCTAGTGCAGGGGACACAGGTTCGATCCCTGATGGGGGAACTAAGATCCCACATGCCGCTCATGGTGTGGCCAAAAATTAAAAAAAAAAAAAAAGAATACTGAGTGTTTTCCCTTATAGATAAAAGTGGTAGGAAAAGCAAATATATGAGATCCAAAGGACGGGAAGAGTTCAGGTGTGAACAAAATCTTTAAGAACACTGGTATTATCGAAGGGCTTGTCACAATTCTGTCAGTGTTAGAAATTCATAACCCAGTCTTTAAAGATCACAGCTATAAGTTTTTGGCATTTCCGAAAACTAATTTCCACATGAAGTGGTTTCTAACTATGGTTTCATAAGTTGAGCGCCAGAAATACCCATTAAAGAGGCATCCTGTTAGTTTTAGAAGTTAAAGGACCTCATGTTTTAGGGGAAAACTGTCTTTGCTTCAGGCTCCCGGTTCAAACTGGCCTGCAGCTAATTCTGTAGGATGTGGTATATGGGCCCGGTAGGTGGATGGTGAGATGCCCTCCTGTTCTTTCTCCTTTTCCAGGGAGCTTTTCCCCAAAGCTGCTGTTGGCACGTGGCCTTAATCGGGTCTTGCTTCTCCCATCAAGACTTGAAGTGCAGTGATTACTAAGTACCACCCACTTTGAATCCTACTAGCTTATGACCCTCAGCAGAATTTCTAAGGGTCAGACTCTCCCTATATGACCCCAGATACATAAGCTAGTTCCAGAAAACACTGAACTCTAGTTTGATTTTCTTTTTGAAATCAGCTACTAAGATGAGAAAAAAAATACATAAATTGATTACTAAGATAATGATTTTACATTATTTTACAAGTTCAAGTGATAGGCCCATGTTAGGGTATCTTTTTGATATTCCTTCATTGATGAAAGGGCCCTACAAGAGTATCAATACCAAAACAGGTCATTTTGGAATTTCTTTATATTGGGTGAGAAAAAGAAATGTGTCAGACTTAGTATGAAGGTCACTTCCAAATGTCTGAGGTGCCCCAAGAAACAGAAAGGGAGGAGAAAAAAAAAATCAATGAGGATTCAGTCTTAAAGTCTGGTGAGTGAAATCTGTCTCGTGGAGTATGGGGTTTATATGCACAACCTAGCACATATTTGGGTTTTTTAAAGCCCTTTGGGATTCTCTGGGGCGGTGGGGGGTGGGGTGTGTGTGAAGAACTTGAGGCTAAAAGACTGTAAAATGAAAAAAGAAAAAAAAAAACCCCAAAAGACTGTGTAGTGACTGGTGCATTTGAAAGTCTGTTTGTGGCTTGCTGTTCCATTGGGGAAAAGCTAAAGTTTTCTTTCTTTTTTTTTTTTTCCTTGTAAAAGAAAAAAATTCTTTCATGATTTTAACTGATATTTACAGATGTTTCCCCCCCATCTTCTGTTGTAATTTTTAGGTGCTTCAGAACTGGGCCCTTTTTCAGACCCCAGGCAGTTCCCAAGCATTTCATCCCTCACTGAGAGCCGCTTCTCCAACCCACGAATGCACTATCCAGCCACCTTTACTTACACCCCGCCAGTCACCTCAGGCATGTCCCTCGGTATGTCCGCCACCACCCACTACCACACCTACCTGCCACCACCCTACCCCGGCTCCTCCCAAAGCCAGAGCGGACCCTTCCAGACCAGCAGCACGCCATATCTCTACTATGGCACCTCGTCAGGATCCTATCAGTTCCCCATGGTGCCCGGGGGAGATCGGTCTCCTTCCAGAATGCTACCGCCATGCACCACCACCTCGAATGGCAGCACGCTATTAAACCCAAACCTGCCCACCCAGAACGATGGCGTTGACGCCGACGGAAGCCACAGCAGTTCCCCCACCGTTTTGAATTCTAGTGGCAGAATGGATGAATCTGTCTGGCGACCCTATTGAAACTTCCTCAGCAGTGGCCCCAGCGGTCTCGGTGGGGAGCCACATCCCCAGTGTATCGACATATACATATATAGAGAGTGCATATATATGTATATCAACTCGCTATCTACAAAGTGCCTGTTTTTTTAGAAAACTTTCTTTTCTTCTTTTTGTTTTTTTTGCATTCAGTCACTCTGTCACGATCTTGCAACCCTAAGAGGGTAAATCTTGTAAAGCAACAGGCCCAAGAGAGAGACAGCCCTAACCAGGTTTCAGATCGTTTTCTATTTAAACATGTACCTTTGCAAACAAACAAAGGGAAAAAAAAAAAAAAGGTATTTTTTTGTTTGCTGTTGTTGTTGGGTCTCTTATCCTCAATCATCTGTTCAGATGCCAGTTCAGAGAGGTGGACTCCAAGTCTGGGAGGAAGAGCAAAGCCGCTTCCTCCCTGTGTTTTGAAACCACACGTCCTCACGGTTCACGGCGTCTCAACATGTGGACCTGTGCCCTGGGCAGACCCGCTTACAAAGCCGGTCCGGGTGCCCGCGAAGGGAAGAGAGGCAGAAAGGAATGCTTCCACTCCCTTGCCATCCACTCAGAGCAACTGTTCCAAACTTTTGCTTTCATACTTTCTGCAAGTACTCATTTGAACTGTTTGGTTCAGTTGTTTTTATTATTATTATTTTTTCCTACTTTAAGAAAGTGACTTCAAAAAAAATACTGATCAGGATAGATTATTTTATTTTACTTTTTCATACTTCTTTTTTCCTTTTCCCATTGAACCAAAAGGAAATCCGATACCGAACCACCTGCCCCCTCCAACCCACTCCTTCTCCTTTTATGCAAAACTGAAAATGGCAATACCTTATTATAGCCATAACAGTAGAGATAGTGTTTGCGTTTGGCTGTGTGTTATTTGTCTTCTTTTTTTTTTAAATTATGAATATGTGTAAAATCTGAGGTAACTTGCTAACGTGAATGGTCATATAACTTTAAAGATATATTTATAATTATTTAATGACATTTGGACCCTTGAAACATTTCTTAGTGTATTGATATGTTGACTTCGGTCTCTAAAAGTGCTCTTTATTAAATAACAAATTTCTTCAGTGGGCTAGAGCCATATCTGAAATATTGCTAAGCAATTTCAGTTCATCCAGGCACAATGTGATTTTTTAAAAATACTTCCATCTCCAAATATTTTAGATGTAGCTTGTTTTTGCGATGTATGAAGGAATTGATATGTTTCGTTCTTTTCAGATCTTTGATTGCCTCTAACACAGCTTTGCCTTTTAAAAAAAATAGCAATAATTAGAGATTTAAAAAGCAACCCTGAGTCCTTTATCACTTATGTTGCCCTTTATCAGCATAAAATGCTGGAGTGATGTGGTTTCCTAATTTCTTTGAAATAGTGATGACTCTCGTCATGTTAAAAGACAAGCACAAGTGAATCCTTGAACTACAGAATGGCATTCTGTGGTTTCATAGTTAAAGCAAAACTCAAAATTGCCAGGCTTCACGCTGAAGATGCAGTCAGCTTAAAGCCACACACGTAGCTGAAGGATCAGTCACGATACTCAAGGTACAGGAGAATAAAACTGTGCCAGGGAGCCTTACCCAACTCGCCTTACCCAGACAGTAAGTCAGGGGAACCCAAATCTGCCTTAGCCTGGGCCCCACTGGCAGCTCTCCACAGAATTTGCATTTAAAGAAGCAGAATTAAGTCATTGTCTTCTGGGAGCAGGGTCATCTGAAGGAGCAGGCAAGTTCCAACAGGCAGCTGATCTGAGAACACACAGCCTCTGATACTCGTTGTATTTCTCACCGTGGAGGGTGTCGGGAAGGCAAGGCTAGGTGGAATCTGGTGTCTACTACTGTGTGTGAACCTGAGCTGAAGCCCTCCTGTCGGATGCACTCTGGGCTCTCCTGGTCCTTAATCCAAGCCAGGACCGTGTCATGACACCACCAGGCAGATCCCCACCCGCCTCCCCCACAGGTCAGGGCTCTTTCATTCAAAGTCTGTGCGCCCCCCCCCAGTCCCCGCCCTAGGCAGAACCTGATAAGAGATTTGCCTACAGCCCCCAGAAGCCCCTTGCTTCCTGGTCATCCTCCAGCCCACTTCATAGACCCACCAAGCATCTCAGGATAGCTCAAGGGGCATTGGACCTGTGCTTCTCACCTGGGAATTCACCCTGACTCCCCCTAAGAAAAATCGAGGGGAACACCAAACCAAACCAAACCAAACCAAGACACTTTGCCTTCTAAAGGTTGTATACCAAGTATGCCTAGATAAATAAGCCACTTTTCTATTCCTAAAGATGGAAGTAGTAATGGATACTATTTATTGTTTGTGTGTGGTAGCTTGAAGCACACCACCGTCCATTTATTTTTAAGTGTAAAATATGTGTGTTTGTTTCAGCAGCACTTAAAAAAGCCAGTGTCTGGTTACACATTTCAATCTTAATTAATTGACATAAAAATGTTATCTCCAGTGCCAGCTATACCCTATTTAATAAAAAAGGTACTATATCTGTACATTCTTGTTTAATGTTAAAAGGGCTTTTTTAAGTTTACAGTACACATACTAAGTGACTTGAGGGACGCTTTTGTGTTGAAATGTTAGTAATAGTGGCTGCAGGCAGCAACCCAGAAACACTTTAAAAGTTTTTTTTCTTGGGAAAAATTCAAGCACTTCTTCCTTCTCTCCTCACTCTAACCATTTCAGTGGGGCAATTTACATTTCTTAGATTAAATTTGGCCCTTTTTCAGCCTGGGGGTTAAATTTTGCTTTTTTTTTTTTTTAAAAAAAAACAAGTCCTTAATTTGCACTGAGTCATGTGCATGATTTGTGATTTCAAGATTAAAACAAAGCCTTTCTGCTACTATGGAACCATGAACTAGCCAGCACTGTACTTTCTTCAGGTTAAAATGACATGGTTTACAACATCACCAGTACGGCCACTTTTTTAAAGAACAAAACAACATAAAAAACCTGTTTTAACTTGTGTCAGAGTTCCAGAATAGATACCAAAGATTTTTAGATTTTTTGTGAAATGATATCCAGCTTAGAACGAAAAGATTCAACAGCTCTGGTTCACTCTTCAGGCCGTCTCACCCCCACCAGGACCTTTTAAATGTGAGCAGAGAACTGCACATCATCAGGCCCCATTCATTGTGGATTCAGAGGGGAGGAGATGGGTGTGCTGGCTGAAAGAGTTCCCTCCATTCCCAGGAAAGCGACTGACTCAGAGTCTAGGGGAATACATGAAAACACAAAGCATTAGCAAAAACAATAATTATACCTATGACATTCAAAAGAACCATAATAAATAAATAAAAGATGACATTTTGAAACTTTGAATTTGTTGTTCTTAAAAAAGATAATGCCTTTGAAATGTGTTTTCTATGTGAGAAGTTTTTAGATGTTTGTTTACTTCATGTTTACAAATAACTGTTTGCCTTTTCATGCAGTACTTTGAAATATTATCAGCCAAAACCATAACTTACAGTCATTTCTTAGGTATTCTGAATAAAATTCCATTTTTTTTGGATATGCTTTACCATTCTTAGATTTCTGTGGAACAAAAATATTTGTAGCATTTTGTGTAAATACAAGCTTTCAATTTTTTTTTTTTTCCAATCGCTGTTGCCCAAGACTTGCTTTCGTGCACATATTGTACAAATTCTGCTTTGTGCCACAGGTCATGATTGTGGATGAGTTTACTCTTAACTTCAAAGGGACTATTTGTATTGTATGTTGCAACTGTAAATTGAATTATTTGGCATTTTTCTCATGATTGTAATATTAATTTGAAGTTTGAATTTAATTTTCAATAAAATGGCTTTTTTGGTTTTGTTATGTGTGTACACTGGGTTTTTTCTCATCCGCGGCTTCTTCTCTTGTCTGACGCCTGCTCCTGTCTACACCTGGGCACTTATTGGTCATAGGACTTGCCAGGGCTGGATGAGAGCAGAGATCCTATATTATTGGTGAGAGGAAAAGCGTCTTGGTAAGCGCTGGATTCTGCTTTGGACCTGGGTTCGACCCCTGGGTCGGGAAGATACCCTGGAGAAGGGAATGGCTACCCACTCCAGTATTCTTGCCTGAAGAATCCCATGGATAGAGGAGCCTGGCAAGCTATAGTCCATAAAGTCACAGAGTCAGACACGACTGAGCGATTGACACAGAGATGGGTGGGTGAAGAATCTAGGAGTGTGCTCACTTCCTTATCAGCCTGTTGTCTGAAGGAAGGAGTGCTCACCCCACTCTTGGGTAAAGTCCCTTATTCCAACTGGGGGACCAGTCAGGGTGGAAAGATAGCAGCCTCGATGGTTCCATGTTTCTCATCTCCAGGCACATATATATGTGAACATATATATATAGCCAGCAGTGAACCCTTGACTAATCACAAGAGCTGCCCAGCCGTAGGGGGCGATCTGTATTCCTCCTCACATCTCTGGGGTTCCTAAAAAGAAAGTCAACCAAAGATGAGGATGAGTAAAAACGGACCTTGGCCTGGGGAGCTTTAGCCTCAGAAAAATTCTGCTAGTAGTGAGCTTAACTAGTTTGGAGACTTTTATTCTGGGCCACTGTTTATGTTTGGTAAGTCCCTCCTCTGCAAGAAGGTCGAGGGCCTGGGTTAGTGGGGTTGCTTTCTTTCTGGCCTGTGCTGTCTGTATGTCTTGGCTTATCACACTTCTAGGGAGGGACAGGGAAGCCTCGGTACCTACAAGCACGACCACTGGCTGGGGGCCCACGTCACGCTATGAATTAGAGGCTGCCTTTCAGATCTGCTCATTCTTACCTCTTTGGCTCTGTTTTCTAAAAGAGCTTAGCAACCACTCATTCCTAAGCTTAGGAGACATCCTAAAAGCACTTGGGGTGAACTTAGGCCGGGGAACTTGTTTGCAACTCTTTGAGGATGCATATTTATTTATCCTTGTAAGTTAAACATCTGTGTGACTTTAAAAGGCATTGCACGGGAGGTGGGCACGGTGGCTCTCTTGGACTTTCCAGCCTTGAACAGTGGCAGCGGGGTTTAGGGTGCAACACTGTCCTTCTTGGGGGGTCTCAGCTTCTTGGTTTATGGAAAGGTGCTGGGCTAGACTTTGGTGCTATTGACATTTCAGGCTGGATAATTCTTTGGCATGTGTGCGGGGAGCTGTTCTGTGCAATGAAGAATGTTTAGCAGCATCCCTGGCTTCTACTGGCCATATGCCACGAGTAGCTACCCAGTCCTGATGGTGAAAAATGTCTCCAGACGTTGTCAGATGTCCCCTGGGTGGGGCGGGGTGGGATAGAGGGGTGCAAAATCGCCCCGATTGAGAACCATTGGGCCAAAGGCTCCAACTTAGGCATTCTGTACAGAACCAGTGTGAGAAGACATTGCTCATTCAAACAGGAGAGTCAGGCAGGATACCTAGGGACTTCCCAGGGAGGCATGCCCATCACCCTCTCTCACTGCCTCACCTGATGGCACTCTGAGGTCTGCATGTGTCAGGAGGGTGGCTTCTGGTGCTCCCTTCTGCACTGCCTCCCTCCTCCCCGCCTCATGGGCCATGTAGCCCTCGATCAGCACAGCTATGGGGCTTTGCTAGGACTGGCCGGCTTGGCTGCGATCATCAGGGCTCTCTGTTTCTCACTGGAAACGACCGGCAGAAGAAGAAAGCAATTTCTCCAGCGTTTTTGACCCTTTGTGCCCCCTGCCCCCCGAATATTGAATCATCAGACATTTCTTGGAGAGTGGGTGTTTCCTGTTAACTCAATCCCGGCCGAGACCAGCCCCATAAACACCTCAGCTCTCTGTTGCAGAGTTTATTTGGCTGGGAAATGGGTATTGCCATGTAAACAGGAAGCCCCCTGAAGTTATTATCTGCAGATGCGGTTGAAGAGCCACATGTTTATATTTATGGGATTTGAGAACAGTCTGGAAAGGCCAGGAAGGAGGTAGAGGAAGCGTTCCTCGTTCACTGGGAGGGCAGGGCCTGCAGATCTTCACGAGCTGATTTTTCAACCCCTCTGGAAGCGGGTGGTTAATTGCACTGACGCAGCCAAGAGCCTGTGTAGAAATGGAGGTACCGGCTGATCTGATGTCAGCAAACACCCCTACCTACCTGATCAGGTTAACGGGGGTGTGATCCAGTTTCATTGTCCGTCGCAATCATTTAAAGCTAGTTTAGAGCCTTGTTCTAGGAAACAAGGTGTTTTGTTTTGTTTTTTTTTTTGGTTGTGGGGTGGTTTGTGATAAGATTGCTATTTTGTAGTCTCTAAGTTTTTCTGGGGGAAGTCAACTGACCACCTCTGTCTCAGTGAGCGCAGGCCAGCTTCCCTGTGAGACCCCAGGTAGACTCCTGCATTAGCTCCTCAAGTTGGCTGAAAGGGCCTGGAAAGTTTGCCTTCGTGGGAGGGTCTGCACCACCTGAGCTGTCCGGGTGTTGGTGCAGAGGATGTGGGGTGGCAAGGCAGCTGGCTTCTCCCTCGCCCTGGGTTACCTGGCCACTTCCATCCCTTCTCCACCACCTCTGCTCTTCCTTCCTGGGCTCTCTCCTCGGGCCTGGAGAAGATGCTTAAGAAAGGCCAGGTAGTAACCAATACATGGATAGGTCCTTATTATGAGCTCTGAGCAAAGGCAAGGGCATTTCCTTGCTCCTTACCAGCCTTTTTTTGTAGCTCCCCCAGGGCTTCATAGCAGTAGCTATTCAATTTCGAGGCTTTGAAAATGAAACTAAAAAAAAACTAATTCATCAAAATTTAGTCTAGGATCCACTGCAGAGTAAAGGGTAAATACACTAAGTGGTGTGTGTGTGTGTGTGTGTGTTGGGTGTGTGTATGATGCGTACATGCACGCCTGAAGGGAGGGAGAAGGGGAAAGGGATGGGAAGAGGTGCCAGAGCAACCTCTCAGGGAAAGATGAGGCTCCGGGCACACACAGATGCCCCTTGACACAGCATTTATTTGCCTCAGATGTTTTTACTCCTGCAAATTCTGCAAAAAAGCACACCTTCCTCCCACAAGCAATTATTCTTCCTCAAATAGGTTATTTAGAAGGGACTGGGGACACCGGCCGCCTCCCTGAGATGTCAGGAGCACAGTGATGCGGACGACTAAGAAGGGCTATTATTCATTTTTGTAAAGCATTTTTATTCACAAGCGTTCCGTGATTCAACCGGCCCTGCTGTCCTGACAGACAAGCTTAACCAGTTGGAAAGCAGAAGGATCGAATTTCTAGAAACCCACTAAATGTTTACTAAAACTTAACTTTAATTTTGTTTTTTTATGATCTTGTTGTGATGATGTCTGACCACTCAGTGGGGTTTTCTGAAAAACCTACTTTATGTCTTAGCATCACAAAGGTAGCTCACATGCTTTTTTCCCTGGTTCTGTGTCACTCCACAGCCAATAGGAAGGGAGGAATACCACCCCTGCCCACACCCCCACAGAGATATCATCCTTATGGAGAAATCAAGACCATCTAGCAAAATGCTGGAAAAAATGGGGGCCGGGGTGGGCCAGGGACAAGCTAAAGAACTTCCACACAAGCCCCTCAAGAACTAGTTTTGTCTTCACCACACAGAAGAGATCAGAACACAGAATTGCAGCCAGGTCTTGTGTGGCCCTGTTCTCCTACTGCCTTGCGGCATTTCTCTCTGAGAACCCAAAGTCCCAGAAGTAAACCAGTGCAGGGATGGAAGGAAGATGGAGTAGGATCCGTGGACTTAGGAGATAGAGCATATAGTGGCAGAGCCGGAGCAGGGTTTTGAGAGATGAGGGTACCAGGAATTCCCAAAACACAATCAGATGATGCTTTGGTGTAAAAGTGCAAATTTAAAAATAGCAAAAGGCCAACACACAAAACCATGTGATGTGTATAATCGTGAGAGCCTTAATACAATGGCTTTATGATTTAAATCTCCTTGGACATCCTTTCCTTCTTAAATTAGGTCATTTATTGATTTTTTTTTTTTTTTTTAAATAACTGCTTCCATCTCTGACAGCGCAGCAACTCTGGCCAGTTTCACTTTCTGTTTCTCTGTGAGTTTCTCTCTGTTCTCCTGCCCTAAAATGAGAGGAACCTTTTGTGGGACTTGTGACAGACCCCAGTAATGTCTTAGCCCGATTCTCTTTTTCCCTCACAGTCATTTAATATTGAAATCTTGAAAATCACAGTGACCTTTCTCCTTTTTAGCCGTGTGCCCAGAGAGTCTTTCTGGGTGTGGCTACTATGAGGGTGTAGAAAATCCAACTCCTTATCAAGATCTTATTAGTGGTTTTACAGATGAGAAAGGCAGAGATTATTACTGAGTGTAATTCCCTACCACAACTTCTGGGGCACACTGGGAACTCAAACTGTGGAGGAGAGACTTCTGGGCTGACTTTCACGCTTCTCGAGCATCCAACGGAGGGAAGGATCCAGGAGGGATGCAAGGCGGAACTTTAGCAAGGAGTTAAGTGGTTAATAGGAACTCAGTTGGTTTTTTTTTTTTTATTGGCTAATAAAACCTCTCAGGGTTTTTCATATTATATGGTTCCTTCAGGCTTCTAGCCCAATGCTTAAAAAAAAAAAGCAAAAGATGAAAACAACAACAAAAAAGCTGGAGTCTGAATACCCATGCAGTCCCAGTCTTGTTTACTTTTTCATTTCCGCAGTTGTAAAAAAAAAAAAAATTTTCCTCTGGTAGTTCAACTTTATCACACTGAAGGAGCCGGGCAGTATTTGAACAACTCCAGCAATTCTTGCCTCCCAGTGAAAGGAAAAATTACGCTCTTTCTGTTTCAGCAAGAGGAGACCACGATGCGAATGACAGATGCATGGGGAAATTTCAAAATGAAAGCCTGGGATGGGGGCGGGGAGGGGGGAGAGCAGATATTGAACCGAAACCAGCTCTGGAATTCTGAATGCAAATATCTCTGTCCGTTTCTTGCCAGTGGTGCTGTTCTCCCAAGGGAGCAGGATGTTCTTGTTTTTAATAATAGCCAGACCAGATGCTAAATTCTCCCCGGCAACATGCTGGAGAAGTGAGAAGGCAAGCAGCTGATTCCTGTTAAGATGAACACCAGGCAAATAAGCCAGAAAGTATGAGAATGCTCTGGAGGTTTTCGCTTTGTAAACCCCCGTTTGGCAGAAAGATCACAGGATCTGAGTTGAAAACACAGAGTGTCCTTCTGCCCCCGTGCCTCCTCCACTCCCGCTGCTTGCTGGGGGCCTTGCTGCCTTCTGGCCATCCTGCCCTTTCCTGAGTTCTCCAGAGCACCGGCTCCCAGGTCCCCCAAGAGGGAAAAATCGGAAGCCCCATGCCCTCCAGCTTTCACTGACTGTAAAAAAAAAAAAAAAAAAAAAAAAACCTCAACAGGATTTTTTTTTTACTTGCTCCTTGCCATAGAAAATAGTGAAATCCTGAACCTGAGCCAGTGATTTTAAAATGGCATCTTTGTTCCATCTTTTTCGCTCTCTTCTTCCCCCTGTCAGAGTCCATCAAATCTTGCAGTTCTTATTTTGTTTTAGGGTCTGCCATGCATGGAAGATGCTGCTTTCTTCTTTCCCAGGGAGCTGCCAGAGCCGCTGTGGGGCTCTGCGGGGCTGGGCTGACCGCAGCAGACCCTGACCTGGCTGCACACGAGGCCGGCTTACGCCACCCAGGAGTTCTTCCCGGAGAACAAGGGTGCCCGGAGCTCCCTGACCGCCTCTGCTTGGGGCTTTGTGCCCTAAGTCTGCAGGAGTGAGAGAAGGAGTGAGTGTTAGGAGCAGGTGGTGATCAGGTCCCCAGAGTCCTCCTGGGACTTCCCTGGTGGCCCAGTGGTAAAGAATCTGCCTGCCAATGCAGGAGATACAGGTTTGATCCCTGGGTCGGGAAGATCCCCTGGAGAAGGGAATGGCTACCCACTCCAGTATCCTTGCCTGGGGAATTCCGTGGACAGAGGAGCCTGGCAGACTACAGTCCATGGAGTGGCAAAGAGTCAGACTTGACGGAGCCACTAAACAACACCAACGAAGTCCTCTTTACGGCTTTTCTTCTTTCTCCCCATCATCCTCCTAAGCCCTGGTACTTCCTTTTCCTGATTGCTGCTCCCTCCCCTGCAATGTGGACAGGACATCCTAGCTACTATTTTCTCACTGTTTTCTTCCTCCATAGTTGTCTTTGAAGTTTGTTAGGCCCAGACCTCACTAGTATGACCATTCTAGGGAGAAAGCAATGACAAAAGATAATTTACCTCTTTCCCCGCTTGGATGGCCCTAAAGGCCATTGTTTTAATTTCTTCTTGGGGAAAAGTCATATTTGGTACGGATAACCTGATCAAATAAGAATACTTACAACATTTAATTTTCATCGCACACTTGACTATGCCCTTGGCACTTGGCTGAATGTTTCATGAGACTATCTCAATCTTCCCAGCAACCTAGGAAGAAGGTAGTACTGTTTTTATCTCCATTTACTGATGAGGAAACAGGTTTAGACTTGCCAAAGTTACACAGCCATTAAGACTCAATCCTAGATCTGTATGATTCTAAAGACTATGTCCCTAAGCTAAAACTTTAGACACTCTCTCCTTTATCATCAGTGGAGAAAGTAAATGACTTAAGATATGAGGAAGGCTAGCAAAGTGTCTGTAACATAATAAATATAAAATAGATGGGTTCTGTTATAGTTACTCTTTGTGACCCCATGGACTGTAGCCCGCCAGGCTCTTCTGTCCATGGAATTTTACATGTAAGAATACTGAAGTGGGTTGCCTTTTCCTACTCCAGGGGATCTTCCTGACCCAGGGATTGAAACTACATCTTTTATGTCTCCTGTACTGGCAAGCAGATTCTTTATGGCTCAGTGGGTAAAGAATCTACCTGCAGTGCAAGAGATGAGGATTTGGTCCCTGGGGGTTGGGAAGATCCCCTGGAGTAGGACATGGCAATCCACTCCAGTATTTTTGCCTGGATAATCCCACGGACAGAGGAGCCTGGTGGGCTACAGCCCACAAGGTTGCAAAGAGTCAGACGTGACTGAAGCGACTGAGCATGCACAAGCACTGTTGTTACGCCTAATGACTAAATTGATTCTCTTTAAATGTGTCTATAAAGATTCCAGATAGTTTGACTCCCAATACAGCTGGAGCCCCAAGTGGAACGCTTTTTTAAAAATATTCTTTTAACATTTAAAAAATATTTCTCTTTCAAAGTAATCTTTTTAAACTTATTTTATAGACGACTTTTTAATGAACATCATGGCTAACTTTGGCAATTGGCTTATCACGGCCTCTTCCCTGAAGGAACTCAGAGACATCACATAGCATAAAGGATAAATTTAAAATGCACGGGCACATTTAAAACAGAAATGTTGACTCTGCACCAACCTCAACCCTCAATCTGGAATCTCTTCCAAGGTCTTCCATTTAGGTGTGTTGAGTTTCATGCTAATGTTGCTGCTGAAAAAGGTATTAATGAACCTAATTTGGCAGCATTGCCCTCATTTAACAAGAGAAAGGCCCAGACCAAGAAATTCCTGTCAACTTCAACTCTTACCTTTCCAAGAGTGGCTCTGGGGTCCTTCTCACCACCTGACGAAGGGGCGGCACCCGGGTCCCCCATTTCTGAACTGGCATCACTAAGAGGCAGAGCTGATCTTGGGGGACCCAGGTCTGAGTTGGGACACCTGATATGTACATGGCTTTATGTACTTGTACAGGGGCCTGGGGGAGCCTGGGAATGGGATGTCAGTTTTCTGCCCTGAATCATCTAAATCTCTTTAACTGAATAAGTAGGTTTCTCTCCAACTGTTTTAAAGCATTTTACAGACTATTTCCTTACATCTATTTTATCCGGAATTAATATCCCATTTTCCCGAAATCCCAGAGAATAGAATGACCTGTTTCCCTCTCATTCTCTCTGCCTTATTTTCTTTTTTCTTTCTGGAAATATTTATTGAACACCTACTATAAGCAGAGCTATATAGTGGAAGCCTCATCACCATTAAAAAGCATGTTGGCAAGCATCTCTGTTCAATTTATCCATCCCAATAAGAGATGTTTGTCATGCCATTCTCTATGTAAGCAAATTCATGAATGTTTCAGGTTGCCGAAAACAGAGATTAAAAAGTTAACGATTAGTTTCTAGAGAGAATTTAGATAGTTTTGATTTCTGCTTACAGCCAATTTCATTTCCCACTTCCTAAAATACTGAAGTATTTGTAAGATACTCGACATCTATATTTAGTCACACAAGCCTTTCATTTCTACCATAATATGTGGGAGGGTTAGTGTTGAAAAAGTGGATGATTTTCATATAATCAAAGGGGGAAATCTGCTCTTCCATTTTCTCTTTCCTATTGTCACAGTCATGCAGCTGCATGAAGGGGCTGAGCGATGTATTGAAAGGGGGAAGTGGAGGGACTTCCCTGGTGGTCCAGTGGTCTGGATTCTGCACTTCCGCTGCAAGGGGCACCGGTTCAATCCCTGGTCAGGGAACTAAAATCCCATGTGCCCTGCAGCACAGCCAAATAAATAAATAATAATAATAAAAACGAAAGAAAGGGGAAAGCAGTAAGTGGCAAAAAAGATCTGAGTTCCAGATCCCTACTAACCAAATGTGTGACCTTGAACAAGCCACTTAACCTCTCTTGACCTTCTCCTGAAGTGTAGGCAGTGATATATTACCTTCCAGATGGTCTGCTAAGGTTCCATGCAGCAACTCTTACCTATAGATTTGGAGTGGCTTTTAGAATGGAAAAATTGTGGGGAGTTTTGAGAGGCGGCTAGAGTCTGCCTAGCATTCAGAGAGATAACGAGTTCCACTGTTCCTCACAGAATTGGCCAAAGTGACCCTTTTGTAGAGGATTAGGAAATGAAATCACAGAGAGGTCAAATCACTTTTGCAGGATCACACTGTAGACAGATGAGGGGACGTCAAGGGTTGGAATCTATTTCCAAGCTATTCTAAAGCTCATTCCCTGGAAGGGGCATTTCCTTCCTTTATTAGAGTAGCATCTTATGCGTTATCCTTTCATTAAGCATTCGTTTACTTTTCTACTTTTTATGAACCTATTTCCATTTGTTATTAACTTAAACTGATTCTGTTAAGAATTTCTTATACACATATGAATTAATTTCCAACATACGAATTCCATACCATATTCCAGCTGTTGTCAGTTGCTAAGTAGTCCAACTCTTTGTGACCCCATGGACTGCAGCACACCACTCTCCCCTGTCCTTCACTATCCCCTAGACATTGCTCAGATTCATGTCCATTGAGTCCGTGATCCTATCTGACCATCTCATTCTCTGCCACCCTCTTCTCCTTCTGCCTTCAATCTTTCCCAGCATCAGGATCTTTTCCAGCTAACCTTATTGAAGAAGACCCATTATACATGATTTCATTAAAATCGTAGGTAAAGATACCAGGTCTGACCTACTGAGAAATTTGGTGTAAGAGAATAAATGTCATTCTTTCCTGAACAAATATGATCTGTCTGTTGGCAACATCCTTCAAACTGATTGTCCCTTAGTGGACAAGAGGTCCCCTTTTCCTCAGAACTAGAGGTAGATGTCGTGACCTTGTTGTGATCCAAGGTCTTTCTATTTGCTGTTTCATTCTCTGACTATAGAGATGAAGCCACACTCTGGATTTCATTCACATGATATCCTAGCCATCTAAAGAAATGGTACATGACAGTTAATCTTGAAAAAAAGACAGATTTTTCATCTCATTACCTTTCATCTGCTTACTATCTGAGTTACATTACAACCAACACATATCTTCAATTTTAAAGATGTAAAGAGAAAACCATGTTAGTGGTGCAAGGATGGGAGACACAGGTACTAGGTGTAGTGTGATTTAGAATGTGATTAATTTAGAATGTAATTAATTTAGAATGTGATTTAGAACTTAGAATGTGATTAATCATCTAATGCTTGTTTAATGATAGACACTGCCTTATTATGTCTCGTGATTGTGAGACACAAGTGCAAAGCCATTTACAGGGCAGAAGGAAGTGGAGGGCTAAGAAGAAGAAAAATCTGTAGCTTCGCCTATCCCTTGCTTAAGAGAACAGTTGTCATTGTTTTGCTTCACAACCCTCGACTCTCATCTGGCCTGGAGGGAGGGGCCATTCATTCAATAAACACTCATTGAACACTCACTAGAAATGATGGAAATGACAGTGAATGAGACATACTTTGTGCCCTCAAAAGACTCACCATCTACTCAGAGAGACAGAAAAGTAAACCTGTAAGTGACAATATGGCCCAGCAGAGCCACAGTAGAGATGTGAACCAAGGGTTGTTGTTTGGTTGCTAAGTTGTGTCCAGACCTTTGCAACCCATGAATTGCAGCACGCCAAGCCCTATTGGGCTTCCCTGATATCTCAGTTGGTAAAGAAGCTGCCTGCAATGCAGGAGACCCTGGTTTGATTTCTGGGTCGGGAAGATCTGCTGGAGAAGGGGTAGGCTACCCACTCCTGTATTCTTGGACTTCCCTTGTGGCTCAGCTGGTAAAGAATCTGCCTGCACTGTGGGAGACCTGGGTTTGATCCCTGGGTTGGGAAGATCCCCTGGAGAAGGGAAAGTCTCGCCACTCCAGTATTCTGGCCTGGAGAATTGCAAAGAGTCGGACACGACTGAGCGACTGTCACTCACTAAGCTTCCCTATGCTTCACTGTCTCCCAGAGTTTGCTCAAACTCATGTCCATTGAGTCAGTGATGCCATCTCCTCCTCTGTCACCCTCTTCTCAATGGTAGGGAACCAAAGGTAGAGGAACCCATATGGGCAGCAGTCCCTGGGAGCTTCAGGAAGATGACACTTGAGCTGGATCTGGAAGAATGAGTAATTAATTCCTTGCTGTTCTGGGTCTGCCGCGGAGCTTGAGTGTCAGCCCCACGTCCACCTTGTCCACCTTGCAGTGTGGTACCCGGGAGCAGGCAGGCCCCCGCATACAGCTCTCAAGAAGGAAAAAGAGGGTGATACGGCCATCCCAGGCTTGTGGCATTCTGTAGTGTTCCAGATCACATATCCATAAATAGGATAGGAAAGAGGACTTCCCAGAGGCTTTAGGGTGAGAGAGTTGGGTGAGCAGTATCAAAATCTCTGTGTGGTATGAGTCTCACTTCAGAAGCCATGTTCAATATCAGAATAATTAAAGACCCATGTTATCAAAATACACAACATGAAGATAAAAATGTGCAATCTTAATGTCTAACAAAAGAAACACCACTATAAGAAATGTCGAGGGATGACAGAACAAAATATCAAATTTTTAGGACAAAGTATGGATATATTTTACCTGATTGCTCAGATAAAATTGATTGTTCAACCACTGCTACCAAGTGGATTGAAGTCTTTTACTTTTTGGGCCATGCCAGGGCATGCAGAATCTTAGTTCCCCAACCAGTGATTGAACCTGGGCCCCCTGCATTGGAAGTGCAGCGTCTTAACCACTAGACTGCCAGGGAAGTCCTGGACGGGAGTCTCGATGAGAAAGTGAGGGATAATCTGACACCTGAGACCCTTCAGCGTTCAGCAGAGTCTGACAAGTGGTTGGGACACATTTATGCTCTTGGTTAGACCTGTTCAAAGAATGTCACGCGAGTTATGCTCATGACTGACCCTGTGTAAAACTTTAAAGCAGGACTTTGGGATCTTCTCTACCCACCCCTCCAGACCCCTCCTTTGGAGGCCTGCCATGCCCCAGAAAGACCCCCATGGGCCCTGAGTCTCTCTGTGAGCCCACACCATTTACCCCTGCACTGTGTTCCCTTTCTTTTATAAGATGAAGATGTCCCGACCCTCACCTTTGAGGAGTCAGTTGTATTTGCATTTCAAGAAAGGTTTTTTTTGGAACCACTGAAACCTCACTTCCAAAGTCACATACCTAGCTCAAAGGGCAGGAAAGTTGCTTGGGATGGTTTTTTGACATCTCCTCCTAGAGCTGCTGCCTTCCTACAGGCTAATCTCTGCCTTGCCCCGTTGAAAGCCAACCCTCCTTCTTCTTTCTTTCTCCCTCTTGCCCCAGAACCCTGCCCAGATGCCTTGAGGTGATAGGGGACCCGTGTTCTTAGACACTGTGGGCTGGAGTGCAAATGAGGGAGAGAGTCCTGGTTCTACCTGAAGCTCACGTCAGAGGGCCTTGCACTTTATTCCTGTCTCTGCAAGAGGCAGTTTATTGATTAATGGAACTTTATTAGACTTATTACAGCAAATAAAACACATGCACACACACATAAATCCTTCTGTACCCCTCCCAAACCACGGACTGGCGGAACGAGTTCTATTTCCAGCCCTGACATCTTGCCCGTCTGTCATTCTCCAGTCCTGGCTGCATCAAGTTCCATTGGGTTTGAGTTTATTGGCGACACAGTGAAGTTTATGTTGTCATAGAAATTAGCCTTGATGGACAGGGATACGGCCAGGGGATCAGGAGAGCTGGGCAGCCTCGTGGTGTTGGCATGACTGAGATGTTAGGGTGCCTGGAACCTTCTCCAAGAAAAATCAAAGCTGGCTCTTTGCAGCAGCAAACGAGAGCAACAAGACACTCCCTAGGGACGGACGCTGGGACGTGATTGTGAGCCGTCCAGCTCCCATTCCCCCCAATCCTCCCGGTGCCCCCCTGGTGCCAAAAATCCTTCCCCGAGCAATGGAGGCAGGGCTGGGAGGCCTGAGGTTAATCCGCCCTTCTGCAGTTCGTGGTTAGCTTTCGTAGGCTCTTGGCTGTTTGACAAAGTTGGATAATAATTCAATATTTCTTTCTGAAATACTTGACCTTATTGTTAGTTTTTGTGACAAGGGGAATTTAAAGGAGCTGCAAAAAATGCAAGTGAGTGTGGCTGAGAAAGGCCAGGATACGCCCCTGACTAGCGCACAGTTTCTCTTTCTGACGTCTATAAAATGTAGGTGAAAACAGGTCAACATTGATGTTGGCAAATGGGAAAACCAGTTCTATTGTTAGCCAACGAGCTTCAGATATAAATGTAAGTCTGGTTCAATCAAAACCACGTTTGTTTTAGACCCTAGTGATGTGCTTTCTATTAAAAAAAAAAAAAAGCCTATTTATATAGACACATGAAATAAAAATATTCTTTGACCAAAAGGATTCTTTTCTGAGTATCACAAGGACTTGTTGGAATACAAGACTGCTTTCATTTTCCTTTTTAAAATTTGTAGGGGACACACTCCCAGTATCTTCCCTTCTCTTTATTTTGAACCAGTCAGGACTGTTGAAGATTAAAATCATATATAAAGAAAAATTTTGCATTGCCTGATGTGGGGGCTTCTTGGAGATGGCTGGCTGGGGGCTGAGAAAGAAATGAAGTTGTTAGGAGGTCAAACATACAGTCCGCCCCCCAAGATTTGGCCTGAGTCTATCATTGCTTTTATGGGCTCCTCTCAAGAGGCTCATAAGACATGTTTGAGCTCACAAAGGAGGAACAGGAGAGAAGTTTAGCCACTTGCCAAATCCAGATCATGGAGGGTCGGTTAATTTTAGCCTACTGGGCAGCTCACTGATTTTGCTTTCTCTCTGTCCTAGGAGCTCTGAAGTCCTGTCCTGCAAGGCACTAGGAACAATCGTATAATGTCGAATATGGGTTGATTAATAGAATTCTAGAAGGATTTACTTTTTCTTGTGAGATCTTTTTTTTTTTTTAACTTGGGGTGAAATTCGCATGGCATAAAATGAAACTTTCTCTAACAAATATGTATTTATCTGGCCGTCTTGGGTCTCAGTTGCAGTGTGCAAATGTGTCATACAGGACCTTTCACTGTGGTGCACGACTCTCTAGCTGTGGCATGGGAAGTTCAGTAGTTGTGGTGTGGAGGCTTAGTGGCCCTTTGGCATGTGGGATCTTCCCGGACCAGGGATCGAACCCATGTCTTCTGCACTGGCAGATGGATTCTTAACCACTGGGCCACCAGGGAAGGCCCCGAATGAACCATTTTTTTTTTTTTTTACCATTTTAAAGTGAACCATTCAGGGGCATTTAGTCCACGCTCCACATTGTATGACCGCTGCATTCCCATCACCCCAAACAGATACCACTAAAGGCTGGCAACCTCTGGATCCAGTTTTGAATACAAGTTGGTTAGCTGTGTTCTCGCACAGAGCGCTGTCTTAGGGCTTCCCGATTTTAAACACGGCTCAACTGTATTTCCAGAAAGGACCCAAGAGGAGAGAGGATTTGCTGTAGGGAGGACTAGAGGTCCTGGGCGCAGGGCAGGGGGACGGCGGGGAGGAGGGGTGTGGGTGCAGGAGAGATCGCCTCTGTAATCACTGGGTAACCTGCAACCAGAGACGTTCTGAACTGGAGAAGGTGACCATCTGCTGGGGTAGCTTCTCCTTCTGAGGCTTATTTTTTGTCTCCTACTGAGGTGATGAGCCCTTTAAAATTCTCAGCATTCTCACTGTCCCGCATCCCGCGTCCCGTCTAGGAGGCCGTTTATTCCTTTAATTTGTGTTGGTCGGCATCCAAGTCTGGCACCAGGCAGTCCCCAGTGGAGAAGCCGGGAGGTGGAGCAGGCTCACCCAGGTTAGGGAGGGAGTGCTCCCCAGGATGCTAACTGCGGCTTGTCTCCTTCAATACACATCATCCTGCTGGATAATCATTTTCAAATGGCAAACAATAATAAAAGCTTTCCTCTCTATTGCTTCCAAGTGTCAACGTATCTACACAGGTTGTAGACGTACGTGTGTGTGTGTGTGTGTGTGTGTGTGTGTATAATTCTCTAAGAAAAAGAGGTTTGTGGGAGCATTTGAGTGTGTTGGAAAGGCTGAGAATCACCTCAGGTTGCTTTCCAAACACTCTATTGGTGGCTGACCTGGAGCCTGGATCAGAGATAGAAGAACTCAAGCGTCAGGTGACTTTAATTTTTAATCCACATCTGGAGGGGGTCGGTGGGTTCTCTCCTGAGCTGGGCCCCTTGTGAACCTAGGGGGAGCTTCAAGCTGGGAATGAGACAGTATGGGGGGATGCCAGAGGCTAGATATGGCTGCTAAGAATGTGTGACTAGATCTTAAAGGAAAAATCCCAAAGTCTTTGGCCACAGAGGGAGAGTGAGCCTGATGCCCACCCGCCTCGGGGTGTATGTGTGTTTTGGGTTTACACAGTCTCCTGTCTCATTGTGACCCCTTTTCCTGGAGTATCTATTTTCCTTGAACTGGTTGAGGTAACTTAACTGCTAAGAAATTTCAAACATTTTTTTATGTTAAGATACAGATGAATAAAGTATGGAATGCAATATGAAATTCATAGGAGTTGGAGAGATAAAACAGGACTCTGGAGAAATCTTCTACTTATAATGGGCACTTTGGGTCAAATTCAGGTTGATGCCCCAGGGTTAACGGTTTGCTCTCTGCAGTCAGGTGGCTGAAGTGAAAATAAAAGAGGAGTCTGGTGGGTGTTCAGGGCATTTTCCCAGAGGCCTGTGGAGTAGCTGGATCTTATAGAATTTCCTCCCCGACACCCTGTCCTTGCATGCATCCAACTCCATCTCCTCTTACAAACCTTCAGGTCTCCTTCTGTGCAGACTTCCTAGCCATTCTGACTCAATTGCTCAGTGACACCATATGTCGTCTGAACCCCATGAGTTCGGTGCTCTAATCCTCTTACATTCTTTTGGTTATCTATGTTTCTGCTTAACCAACAGCATCACAATTTAGTGGTTTAGAATAACAGCTATTGTATTGCTCATGATTCCGTGGGTCAAGAATGCTGGCAGGGCTCAGCCCGGCAGTTTTGCAGGGCTAGCTTGAGCTTCCTCATGGCATGGTGATCCCAGGGTAGTCAGAATTCTTCCACAGTCAGGGCTTCTAAGAGGCACAAAAGTGGAAGCTGCATCTCTCCTAAGGTCCATCTTGAAGAGGAGATGGGCAAGGTCACTCCCACTGTGTTCTGTTGGTCAAAGGCAATCAGGGGGGTCAGCCTTGGGTCAAGCGGAGGGGAAGTAGACCCCACAACTCTTCACGGGAAGAGAGGCAAAGCCTATGAGCTTAACCCCTCTGTAGCCACATCCTTATATATCACAGTTCTCAATGACCCCTCTTAAGGTCCACTGCAGTGGGACTTGGTCAGCATTTGGTGATTGTTTCGGGATTCAGACATCAGTGACAGGTGTGGGAGAAGAGATCTCAGGTGTGAGGCATCTGGATAAGGGGCATTCTGGCCATAGAGAACGGGTGTGTTTATAAAGAGGAGTCCCTAATATTTTGTCAAAAGGATCATGATATGCTTTTCTGAGTCCTGTAATGGATCAAATATATGCCAAATATACTAGGGTTGGGGGACTCTCTTTACAGGGAAAGTAGAAGCTCACACCACTTAACAGTTCTATGGGGAAGAGCTGGGTAGCAGGATCCCTCTAGACTTGCCCAGGGCACCTGGGGGCAGTTAGGCTGGAAAGTCTGCCCTGGTTGTCACTCAGAGACTCAGCAAGGGTCCAAGAGCCACCCTTCCAGGAGAGCAGAGAAAGAGGCTATTGTTTTTTGCCACTTTAAGTAGCTGATGACAGTGCAAAGGAATGTAGTTAGAACCTTCCCTGTTAACTATGGAGGATTAGAACCGACTGAAGAAGTAGACTCTTGAAGCCTCTGGGCACGAGGTGTGGGAACCACTGTGGGGGCAGAAAGGGAGGGAGCGTCCCCTGGGGGTGGCCCTGTTGATTCTAGGATTCCATCCCTCCACCTCCCAGTGACTGAAACCATCCCACTGGGCCTTGGTTTCCTGATAGGCAAAATGGGGACACTGGTTCTTAGGAACTTTTTTTTGGAAGAGTAGATAAAATAACCTAAATAGAGGGCCCAGCATAAGTATTAAATATTAACATAGAAAAAATAAATATTAACTTCTTTCTCTCCAAAGTGTAAGAAAAGGGAACTTGGATCACTGAGTCCAATTTGTGAATGACCAGACTGAGGCCTGGACTTGTTAACATGACTCGCCCAAGTTTAACGATCACACTAGGGCTTACCCAGTGGCTCAGAGGTAAAGAATCCACAGGCAGTGCAGAAGACACAGGTGATGTGGGTTGGATCCCTAGGTTGGGAAGATCCCCTGGAGGAAGAAATGGCAACCTGGTCCAGTATTCTTGCCTGGAGAATCCCATGAACAGAGGAGCCTGGTGGGCTGTGATCTACGGGGTCGCAAAGAGTTGGATATGACTGAAGTGACTCAGCACACATGCACACATCACGTTCAGTTCAGTTCAGTCACTCAGTTGTGTCCGACTCTGTGACCCCATGGACTGCAGCATGCCAGGCCTCCCTGTCCATCACCACTCCCAGAGTTTACTCAAACTCATGTCCATTGAGTCTATAATGCCACCCAGCCATCTCATCCTCTGTCATCCCTTTCTCCTCCTGCCCTCAATCTTTCCCAGCATCAGGGTCTTTTCAAATGAGTCAGCACTTTGCATCAAGTAGCCAAAGTATTGGAGTTTCAGCTTCAACATCAGTCCTTCCAATGAACACCCAGGACTGATCTCCTTTAGGATGGACTGGTCGGATCTCCTTGCAGTCCAAGGGACTCTCAAGAGTCTTCAAAACTGCAGTTCAAAAGCATCTATTCTTTGGCATTCAGCTTTCTTTATAGTCCAACTCTCATACCCATACATGACCACTGGAAAAACCATAGCCTTGACTAGATGGACCTTTTCTCTCAGCCCAAGGCTCTTCCTTGACACCTGAGTCCTTCTAAAGACATGCAGTATTTGAGTTGCAATAGCACACTGCAACTGAAAGTGGCCACCTTGGCCTTTATTCTTGGTAGCTTGCCCTATAGGACCCCAAAGAACACTGGGGTAACCAGAAGAGAAAATGCTGGAGAAACATTGAAACTAACATGTCCAACACTGGCAAATTTCAACACGAAAATCTTTTAATTTAATTTTATTTTAATTAAAAAATTTTAAAATATTAAAACCATTTTGGATTAGGGTCTAGTCGATTAACAATGTTGTGATAGTTTCAGGTGAACACTGAAGGGACTCAGCCCCACATACACATGTATCCATTCTCCCCCAAACTCTCCTCCCATCCAGGCTGGCACATAACATTGAGCAGAGTTCCATGCAACAGGGCTTCTCTGATAGCTCAGTTGGTAAAAAATCCACCTGCAATGCAGGAGACCCCAGTTTGATTCCTGGGTCAGGCAGATCCTCTGGAGAAGGGATAGGCTACCCATTCCAGTACTCTGGCCTGGAGAATTCCATGGACTGTGTATAGTCCATGGGGTTGCAAAAAGTAGGACACGACTGAATGACTTACACTTTCACTTTCTTTCCAGGCAACACAAAAATCTTTGAATAAACCATCCATTGAAATCACAGTAGTTAGTCTTTGTTTCTCTATCAATTTCTTTTTATTAAAAAAAATTATTTGAAAGATCAGTCCAGAATTACAATAAAGTAAAAAAGAAGATGTCTCCTTTTGTCTATCTCTCCTCTCCCACTAATTCTACTCCAGACAGCTCTTATGTGGGTCCAACTTTGTCTCTTCTTCCATCAACAAGTCCTAGTGGACTTGTTGCATAGCCACCTCCCCCTTCCCCACCCCGTCCTTAAGAGTTAGGGCATTCAGTCTGTATAATTCAGTTTTCCAGACTCCTGGGTTTTATGAGACATGGTACTTGGGCTTCATCATCTGTTACTGAACAATAAATCACCCCAAAATATGGTGGTGCAGGAGGTTGATATTTAATTACGTTCGCTCACAGATTCCATGGATCAGAAATTAGAACAGGCTTGTCTCCATGGTACACAAGTGGCCTCAGCTGGGAAGATGTGAAAGACTGGGGGTGTCTTCATTCACTTGTTGGCTGCCTAGATTGGGCTGGATGAAGGGTTGTCTGAGCCAGGACCCCCTCCGGGTGTGGGGGCCTCAGGGTCGTTGGACTTCTCTTGTACTTGGTTGGGCCCTGAGAACAAGTGTCCAGTCAACCTGGGGTGGGGGAGCTGCATGGCCTTTAATGCTGGGGCCTCAGAATCACATGGTGTCACTTTCACTGTATCCATTGGTCCACGCAGTCACAAGTCCACCCAGATTCCAGGAGAGGGGACCCTGTCTCTCAAGGGAGGTGCATCGGAGACCTGGTACCCAGGGTGTTTAAACCATCATGGACAAACGGTGATCCTGCTTTCTGAATAATGAGACCTCACCAGCTAACAAAGGATTTTGGTGCTGTTTCAGGGAAGAAAAGCAGTCTTAAAGAGATGAAACTTGGACACTTGCTCTCTGGGGCATTTTAAAAGATTACAGAGACAGAATAATTAAAAATGGGACCTCCTTGGGTAATCTTGGGGGAAAGTATGGCTTTTAAGCGGTTGACTGGACATTTTCATTCTCCACCCATGAGAAGCAGGGCCACTACCTCTTGCTTTTTAGAGAGTAAGACCATTCCAGTGGACCCCCAAGCCCTCACCCCAGAGCCTATGTGGGGATGAACTGGACTTTGCATTTTTTTCCACCGACAGCAGAGGAAATAGTGAAAGTGAAAGTGAATTCGCTCAGTCATATCCAACTCTTTGTGACCCCATGGACTATAGCCTAACAGGCTCCTCTGTCCATGGGATTTTCCCGGCAAGGGTACTGGAGTGGGTTGCCATTTCCTTCTCCAGGGGATCTTCCCAACCCAGGAATTGAACCGGGGTCTCCCACATTGCAGGCAGATGCTTTACCCTCTGAGCCACCAGGGAAGCCCCAAAGGAAATAGCAGTGCAGGAAAATCTCCTTAAAAGCAGAGCAGAGGGAGTTGTGGCTTCACTTTGAGGGGTGGTTGGGCCCCACCCTCTAGCCTTGCCCCCACCTGTGTACATACCCAGAGGGAACATCCTTTGTATTGAATCTGAAGAGGAGTCTTTGAAGCCCTCAGAGATCTTCAGAGCAAAGTGCTGGGTGAGGTCAGGGCATTCAGGAGATCTGAATGGAGGGAGGGAGGGAGGCTGGGTGTGTGCCAGCCGGGTGACCTTGTGGTGGATGCAGCTGGGGGGGTACCCCACTCATGGCCAGGCAGCCCAGTAGCCGTGTGGCCCAGGACAAGACACCTGATATGCTGCCCCCCATCTTCTTCGGTACCTGGAGTGAAGGGACAATTGGAAAGCTCACAGCCTGCTTTCTATAGGGCACTATGTTAGACACTGTGTATCATTCATCTGTTTCATATACTCTATGAATCCAATTTATGCCTATGAAGTAGGCTTTATGGTTTCTATTTTATAGTTAAAAGACTGAAGCTCATGAAAAACTGTTGTTGTGTAATCGAGAAGTTGTGTCCAACTCTTTTGTGACCTTATGGATGGTAGCCCACCAGGCTCTCCTGTCCATGGAATTTCCCAGGCAAGAAGACTGGAATGGGTTGCCATTTCCTTCTCCAGGAGATCTTCTACACCCAGGGATCAAATCTGTGTCTCCTGCATTGCAGGCAGATTCTTTACCGCTGAGTCACCTGGGAAGCTCTGACTATCACTGAGACAAATGGGAAACAAACAAAAAAAGAATCAATTAACAAAAAGGTAACTTTCCAGAACTAAGTGTGATAGAAGATACTTGGACAAAGTAAACAGCAATAGGCAGTCAGGATGTGTTTGTGCTAAGTTGCTTCAGTCATTTCTGACTCTCTGTGATGCTATGGACTGTAACCCGCCAGGCTCCTTGGTCCATGGGATTCTCCAGGCAGAAATACTGGAGTGGCTTGCTCTGCCCTCCTCGAGGGGATCTTCCTGACCCAAGGATCTAACCCCCATTTCTTACATTTCCTGCATTGGCAGACAAGTACCTTACCACGAGAGCCACCTGGGAAGCCCAGTCAGGCATAGTTATGTGTCAAATTAATATATAAACAATTCAGTTATCCACTTGTTTCTCTATATAGTTTAAAATATGTGTCACCTGCTGTTCTAGACACTGCAGATAATGACAAAGGCAGATAAACAGTAAATGAATAATAAATAGCATAATGTCAAGTTGTGCTAAGTGTTTTGTATAAACAAAAAACAAAGAAAGGGGATAGAGAATAATGACATAGGTGAGGATTTTGTTTCACATAGGATTGCCAGGAATGATCTTTCTGAAGAAGTCATTCTTGAATAGAATCCTAAAGAAAGTGAGTGACTAAGCTCTAACCCCAGGGGAAACTGTTTCAAGCAACAGGAGCCGTAAGTGCAAAGGCCCTGAGGCAGGCATATGCTTTGTTTTTCTTCTTGCACTCACACAAGTCGATCTTTATCAGATAATACATATATTGTCTGTTTCTCTAGTTATAATACCCACGCTTGGCTCTAGAAACAGTGAGAAGGCTTTTGAGCTTGGAGACTAATGAGACAGCTGCAAGATGGAAGAGATGGAGCCAGGACCAGTCGTATGCTGTGATGGACTTTGGACTGGAGAAGCTGGTGGTGATAGTGGGTAGAGGCCACGAGCTACTTTAGGCTTTGTTATTTTCTTTTTAAACCAACTTTTAATTTTGAACATTTTCCAATCTTTAGAAACGTTGAGAGAACTTTACAATAAATATTCCTCACTTAGTTTGTTCATCAACTCATATTTCACCATATTTACTCCCTCTGTTTTTCTTTCAATCATTTTAAAGTCAAGTTGCAGATATCATGACACATCACACCTAAGCATTTCATCATGTATTCCAAAATACAATGATCATACCCATGAGACTTTGACCTATTGTATCATATGATATATGATTATTTAAATATTAAAAAATATTATTTAAGTATATTACTATATTACAAATAGTGAGCTATTAAATTTCTAAAATTGTCTCAATGATATTCTTTACAATTACTTAAGAAAAACTCTAGGATTCAATCAAGGATCACATTTTGCATTAGTGTCCATGCCTCTTGTCTCTTCTCATTTAGAATCAGTTCAGCTCAGTTCAGTTCAGTCACTCAGTCATGTCTGACTGTTTGGGACCCCATGGACTGTATGCCAGGCTTCCCTGTCCATCACCAATTCCTGGAGTTTGCTCAAACTCAAAATGTCCATTGAGTTAGTGATGCCATCCAACCATCTCATCTGTCGTTCCCTTCTCTTCCAGCCTTCAATCTTTCCCAGCATCAGGGTCTTTTCTAAGGAGTCAGTTCTTTGCATCAGGTGGCCAAAGTATTGGAGTTTCAGCTTCAGCATCAGTCCTTCCAATGAACACCCAGGACTGATCTCCTTCAGGATGGACTGGTTGGATCTCCTTGCAGTCCAAGGGACTCTCAAGAGTCTTCTCCAACACTACAGTTCAAAAGCATCAATTCTTCAGTGCTCAGTATTCTTTACAGTCCAACTCTCACATTCATACATGACCACTGGAAAAACCATAACTTTGACCAGATGGACATTTATCAGCAAAGTAATGTTTCTGCTTTTTAATATGCTGTTTAGATTGGTCATAGCTTTTCTTCCAAGGAGCAAGCAAGGAGGATTATAATTTAGAATAATCCTCTATAAACAGCTCAGTGGGAGATGGGTTTGAGAAGGCAGATTGGGACCAGATAAGGGAGAATTTAGGTGCAAAGCTAGTGATTTGGGGCAACAAGAAGTCATTGAAAATTTTGACCTATTGAGAGTAGTATTGTAGGATGGGTCATGCAGCTGCTGGCTACAGAATGGATTTGTACTGAGGAAGTCCTTGTGGAAGGAACAAGTAAGATGGTGACATTGGCCTGCATCCTCATCCTCTCCAGGCCCCACCCTCTCTTCTTTCCTTGTGCTGGTTTCCAAGGCAAAAGTGCTGTCTCTGACGTTCCTCCTCTGCTTCTGGCTTTATTTCTATGCTCTGTTTCTTCTCTCCCATCCTCCTTCCTGACTCCCTTCTGCTGCCCTTTCCTTCAGCGGCTTTGTCTAAAAGGTGGAGCCACGTGCGGGGGCACTTGGGGTCCTTCTCAGGAAGGAGGAGGGTCCACGGCACACTTGCCTGGATGTTCTCAAATTAGAGCAGTTCTTAGGACTTCTCTGGTGGCCCGTTGCTCAGCGATTCCACTGCAGGGGTCATAGGTTTAATCCCTGGTCTGGGAACTAGTATCCAGCATGCCATGCAGTATGGCCAAAAACTAAATTAAAAAATAAATATCACCCCAGTCATTAAAAAAAAAAAAAAAAGATAGTTCTTTCCTAGAACTTGGAGGGTAAAAAGGGAAATGCCTAAATGCAGGAACTTTAGAGTCTGCAGTTTTAACCCGGCTTCCTGCCTCTGCAAAGTCATTTCTTCCTTTTCCCAAGTGTTCCTGTAGCTCCTTCCCACAACCAGGAATCTGGAGAGTAAGAAAGCTTCAGATTTAGTCTCTGTCCTCCTTGGCATGGACCTGTGGTCCTCTTGGGTCCTTGCCAGCTATGCCTTTGCTTCCAAGTGGCAGTTTCCTCCTGGGGTAAAAGGGGTGCTGGCCGCTGTATTTGAGGGGAGGGCCTGGGATAAAGCCTGGACTACAAGTGGAATCCTAGGTGGGCACAGTGACCAGGACTTCCAGGAGAGCCCTTGCCTCTGTCGTCTGGTCCTGAGAAGTGACCCAGGCTGGAAGTATAGCCCTTGTTGGTGGAGGGACAACCTGGCAAATGAGTCTTGAGCAGGTGGGGGTTTGTGGGAGCCCCTCAAAGCCTGCCAGGGGTAAACTGGCTACTCCATTGTTTCTCATTATTCTACCTGTCCTTCCAAAAGTTGGTAAAAGTTTCATCACTCTCTTGCCCAGAGCAAAAGCAAAAGCCCTCATGTGTAGTTTGCCAATTTCTGTGGTGTAAATACTTTCTCTTTGGCCAAGTTCAAACACCAGTGTGATATCTCTATAGCCAGAACTGAGAAGTGATGGGCACAGCTGGTTCTCAGGGGCTGGTGAGAATTGGCTCAGGGCACTTTTTCTTTCTGTCTCTGCAAAAATACCTGGGGAACTTCTTTAGGGATCTCTGGAAGTCCTGGACTTATCATGTTTGAGCACACATAGAAAACACAGATGCGGCTTCTAAGCCACACCTGGGAATGGCTTGTGCCTTGGGGCTACATTGCTAAAGTTGGAGGGCTCACTATTTCAGGTTTGGTGACCCCACCCCACATGGTATCTGCTCACTGGAATGTGTGTGCAGGTCGCCATTATACAGCGAGGTCTGTGTTCCTGAAAGGAGAGTCCTGGTTGTCACCTTCAGCAATATGATGAGGATTAGCTAAATATGAGGTTAAGGAGAAAAGCTGGCTGATGGTCAAGGTTCTCCTTCCTGGTGAAGGGCCTCTTACACAAATTGATCTGAGTCTTCATTGCTGCACGCGGGCTTTCTCTAGTTGTGGCGAGCGGGGACTACTCTCGAGTGGTCGCCCCTGGGCTTCTCCTCGTGATAGCTTCTTTTGTTGCAGAGCATTTGCTTTACTGGGGCCTAAAGCAGTGGCACCCCACTTCAGTACTCTTGCCTGGAAAATCCCATGGACGGAGGAGCCTGGTAGGCTACAGTCCATGGGGTCGCGAAGAGTCGGACATGACTGAGCGACTTCACTTTCACTTTTCACTTTTATGCTTTGGAGAAGGAAATGGCAACCCACTCCAGTGTTCTTGCCTGGAGAATCCCAGGGATGGGGTCGCACAGAGTCGGACACGACTGAAGTGACTTAGTAGTAGCAGCAGCAAGGCATGGGCTCAGTAGTTGAGGCACATGGACTTTTTCGTCCTGAGGCAAGTGGGATCTTAGTTCCCAGACCAGGGATCAAACCATTGGCAGGGAGAGTCTTAATCACTGGACCACCAGGGAGGTCTCAGGAAGCTATGGTTTAAATCTTGCCTGGACTCTGGGTAATGGTTACCCTCTTTGAGTTCAGTTCCCACATGTCCTGTGTAAGATCATGGTACAGATTTCATGAGATAACGAATACAAGGTATACAACATGTCTAGCCCAGTGTCTGACCCAGAAGAGGTGCTTCATTCTTGATAACCTTGATGGAAAGAGCAACAGCCATGGGTATCTGAGGAAGCAGCCCCTAAGTTATCCTCAACCAGGAACCCAAGAGGAAAAAGACTGGAAAAGGAGGATTGAGGAAGGCCTGACCGATGCTATGAGGACCGACGATGAGATGGAACTGGGCAGAGAGACCGTAACAGGTGTGAAGTCAGGGCCTTACTGGTCACCAGTGCTCTGGCTGGTGGCCTTGGTTTCCCCCTTAACTCGATGGTGGTAGTAGCAGCATTAGATGGTTAGTTTCTGAGAGGAAATTGAGGAGGAAAAGTCCCCATAAATCGCTTTGTTTTCCAAGCAAAATGTGAATGAAGAGCCCTACATATGGCACAGGTATGCACTAGGATACTAGATGCACCAGCTAGGATGCACTGGATGGAATTTCCGGCAACCTTAGAGTCTAGAGAAGCTAACCATGATTTGAGCCCCCTCCTCAATGCTCTGAGACTGAAATAGACTTGCTGTAGGAGCAGCTTGTTGGCTTAGAATGAAAAATGATGTCTCATAAGCCAAGCAAAACAGAAAGAGCAGACGAAGAACTAGGGAAAGCCAAGAGGGTAGTCAGGAAAACATCCCTTGAAACAAGAGCCAGGGAGGGCTAGGTCTGAAAGGACACAAGATCTGAGCTCCATGGAATCCGGATGTTCCATCATGAGCCATTCAGTAAGATAAGCAAGGAGGCTGAGGACCTGCTGAGGGACGCCCATGAATAATGGAAGCAGGTGCTAGAAACAAAAGCACCTTTCCTCTCAGAGCATTCCTGAGTGATCTATCCTGTCTGGGACCGGCTCTTAGGACAGATCTCCAAGGGCACCCCTCCAGGCGTGGCAGCTGGATGCTAACCACGAACCCCATTGAGTTACAGCATCTTGCTGCTTCACACCACCTCCAAGTGCTTCCAGTACAATCTGCTGATCAGGGAGTTTTGCTGTCTTATGATGAAAGATGTGGGCATGGTGCAGGATGGGAGGTGGGGCATGGGGAAACCAGATGTGTAGAAGGATACCCTCCTCTTAACTCTGATAAACTAGTGAGTCCCTGAGTACCAGCTGCAGACCAGTAATAATGGGGAACCAACGGGCTAAGAAAGGAGAAGAAAAGTCAGGCAGGCTGAGCTAGGAGAGTCTCTGGTTCTATGTGGGAGGCTGAGTGAAGAGCCACATTCTCCACTACGGTCCTTGGTACCTCTCTGCCCTGGCTTGCCCTGCTAACTATGGCAAGTTCCTCCTCAATATTTAGGCTTTATCAGTAGCTTCCTTATTAATAAAATGGTGATAATGGTAGCCCCAGATGGCTTCCAAGTTCCTATAGAGTCCCCTCCTTCCCTTATTTAACCAAGGCCAGTGCTAAGGATGGCTTTTGAAGAGTGCAGTGGTGGGTTGGCGTTCAAATCGGACAACTGGTTAGTGTGGATGGAATACACCAGTAGCTCCACCACCATCATCTAGTGCTTATAATTCTCTTGTTAGTCTCAATGAAGAATGGTGCTGGTTTGGGAACAGTACATGACATTCATATTCTATTGACCACACCACATGCCATTGTCATATGTTGCTAAATAAGCCTTGGTTTCCTACTGCATCTGGGTTAGGTGTCAGGATGCTTGAAGCCTTGAGATGAGCACTATGCCTCGGCGTGATGGCCGTCATCTTATATTTTGTCCGGGCAAAGGGGATCTTGGGAAGAGTTTAACTTGGAAGGGACTTCTGATCTTCAGAGGTGCCCAAAGATGGATTTTCACACCTGCTAAAAAGTATCTTTCTCATGGGATGGGGACCTGCTTATCAGCTAACTCCTTGCTCACCAGGCCAGTCAATCCTATTACAATGTTGCTTAACTTGTAACATGGAAGTAATAATATTCCAAGGAAGTGCTTGAAAAAATACCAAGTGCAATGCAACTATGGGGTTATTAATAATGTTGTTATTATACAATGTGATTGATGAGAGTTTAATAAAGGAGAAGGCTGCCCTCCCTCCCCCAATCCCGGCCACAAGACTCGTTCCCAAAAGTACATCTCAGTCCACACTCCAAAGACATTTCTTGGAATCACATCTTAGTGCGGTTCACCCAATAAAAAGCTCCTCTGGCTCCAAGTGGGCATGAAAGTTCATCACAACATTTGCCATCAATAAAAAAACAATTCTTTCCATATGAAACGCATTACTGCTGTCGAATGGTTATTGAGTGATGATACCTGAATGATGGGAATACAGGAATGGGGAAATGTACAAAGGGAAACTTCACAGGGACGCCAAATTGTAAAGATAGAAATGCTGATATCAGAGGGAATTAGTTAAGCTGTGCAGAGGATGTTTGCCTTTGCCACGCGGGAAGGATGAGGGCAGCAGGAGAGACGGGAGGTGGAGAGAAACACGTAGACGCGACAGGAGCAGCGCTGCCTGTCTGATGAGTCACCGAGCAGGGTGACATTCAGAGTCACCGCGACAGCCCACAGCTGCATGTGGCTAGCCTTCTTGGCCAGGAGTTGGCCAAATATTATTTCCTGCAAAATTCTTACACAATAGCCATTGCTTTAGAGCTCCCTTGGCCACACAGGAACCCTGGAGTTCGTCTGAGCCGCATCCATGTCCGAGGGGTGGGATGCGGGGCTGGAACCCCACAGCACTCATCTCTGAGGCTCCTGGAGAAAGTCAGCCTCTTTCAGAAACCCAGCCTGCTGTCCGCCAGTCTTCCTGGCCGGAGCCTCCTGCCAGCTCCTTAATGCGCCTCTTCTTTCCACCACCTTCCCATCCATCTTCCAGTTCTGCCACACACGTTCACATGCTACCACTCACCCCACCCACATGGTGGCCATTCCTGACTGACCAAAAGGAATGTGGGTCAAAGTGGTGGACAAAGGATACGGATACGGCTCTGAGGAAGAGCTCAGTTGAGTGTGGTTTCTTGCACTGCTGGGGGCAAGTGGTTTAGCTTTGCAGCCTCAGTTGTTTCATCTGTTAAATGGGAACAATCCCTCCCTCCCAGTGAGAGCAGATGAGATCAAACAGTGAAAGTCCTGTGTAAAGAGCTATGCATATGTGGGGTAGGGTGACCATAGTCCTGGTTTCCCTGGGACTGTTTAGGGCTGTGGTCCTGTTGAAATCTGTAATGGGGCCCCATTTCATTCTCAAAAGTGTCCTGGTTTGGATGCAAAGTCATATCACCCTGGGAATTGTAATTCAAGACAGATGGGAGCCTAGATGGCCTAAGTGAGCCTGGGAACTCTCCCCCAAAGACCCCCCAGACCCCCAGCATCCTTGTCCCTTCCTCCTCTGTTGCAGAGCTGAACTTCATGTCTGCCAGTCCTGATTCATTTTCAAAATAAAAATTCTTCAGTTAATTCATTAAAAGAAATAACAGCCCCAATATAATTTCAACAACGGCCTTGGAATGAAAAGACTACTAATTACCCTAATTAACCAAACACATTAACTGCACATGTTCAAACAAATATTAAAATGCCATCAATCTTGGTCCTCAAGTCCTCAAGATGCTGGAATGTGTAAACATTTAGTGGAAGAAATTGTGACTTCGGAGAAAACACAAACAAAGCAGCCCGTTTGTTTGCACGACTGCCTGCTTGTGGAGAAACAATCAAGAGATTCGGAAAGACACGAGGGTGTCTCCGCTCCCCCCAACTTTATGTTTCCAATTATTGCCCAGAGGAGACAGAACAAAGAAGCTCCTATTTATAGCAAAAGTCTAAAGAGGCAGGAGGAAAAGATGCTTAATCATGAGAAAACACACTCCAGCATTGGTATTAATAAAATCAGACTGTAGTTTATCAGAAGAACAAGCCGTCTGCAGGGAAAAGAAATATCTGCTTCCGTGTCCTGACTCCATGCACAAGGTGGTCTGAAACCACGTTACTTACCAGTGGTGAGAGCCAGGATGGGCGGCGGCTGATACCTCTGGGAGAGACTGGTTTTGTGGTGGGAGCCAGGTCTGGAGCAGCATGGCGGGTTAGCACTAAGCTTCAGGTTAGCCCCTGCCTCTATACCTGTGACCAGCAAGGCCAATGATGACCATGCTTCTTGGGCTGCACCCTTGGGTCATTTCTTAGGGCTCAGACCTCTGGAGATGCCATGAGGGAGGAGGGAATGATGCTCAGGGCCAGTGCCAGCTTCTTGGAAAAGATTCTGCATAATAATATCCAAATGGGGGACTTCCCTGGTGGTCCAGTGGCTAAGACTCCATGCTCCCAATGCAGCGGGCCTGGGTTTAATCTCTGGTTAGGGAACTAGATCCCCCATGCTGCAACTGAAGATCCTGTATGCGATAACTAAGACTTTGTGCAGCCAAATTAATTAATTAATTAAAAAATCAGGTCCAAATGACCTCAAGTTTCCAAATCCCATCTTGTTTTGGAATATAACATGGCAGCACCCTCCTGGGCATGAGACAGCTGCTATCTCAGCCTTAGGAGAGTGTTAGGGTTAGGGTTAGGGTGGGCTCTTGGTGGGTTACAGTTTGTTCTCTTTCCTTCCCTCTACAACCTTTTTCTTCTCATTCATTCACTCCCTTATTCTTTATTTACTCAACAGATACTTCGAGTTTTTTAGAACTAAAATAATCCTCAAACTGTGCTCAATACCGTGATGAAGAAGCATTGTTTCCTGTCTCAAACATCCTACGATCTCATTGCAGAGACAAGACTTCCCCTCCTGACATCTTTATTTTGATCACTGATAACACACTCTCCATAATAACCGAGGCATGTGTTTTCTGAATTCATGAAGACTCCATCTGTTGCATTTCTGTTATTCAGTTCTATTGATTTTATCCTTTCGCTATTTTTCCTGTCTCTTCTTGCCTTTATATTTCTACTGGCACGTCTTCAGAAATAGAAGGGCTCTCCCTGTTAAACAGAGTGAAATAAGTCTGAAAGAGAAAAATATTGTATGTTAATGCATATATATGGAATGTAGAAAAATGGTATAGATAAACCTATTTGCAGGACAGAAATAGAGACACAGATGTAAAGAACAGATTTGTGAACATAGTGAGGGAAGGAGAGGGTGGGACAAATTGAGAGAGTAGCTTTGACATATATATACAGCCATGTGTAAAACAGAGAGCTAGTGGGAAGCTGCATAGCCCAGGGAGCTCAGCCCGGAGCTCTGTGATGACCCAGGGGAATGGGATGGGGGGTGGGAGGGAGGCTCAAAAGGGAAAGACTATATGTATATTTCTGTCTGATTCACATTGTTATACATGCAGAAACCAACAGCACATTGTAAAGCAATTATCTTTCAATTGACAATAATTAAAAAATATATTTTAAAATGTAATAGGACTCTTTAAAAACACAATTAAAAAAATAAGTATTAAGTTAGTACTTTGGCCAAGCCTTCTATGATTTCTATGTTACTGACCCATTTAACCCTCATAACAAACCTTTAGACATCTGTTACTGCCATGCCCATTTACAGATGGGGAAACCAGGGCTCACAGGGGGTCAGTGGCTTGCTCAGCTCACACAAGTGAAGTTTAGAGGGTCTGGGAAATGGCCAGTTTGGATACTGTTCTGGAGGCACCAAAAATCACGATAAAGGTGCTTTCGGGTAATTGGCTCCCTGCCTTCGGGCACTTAGAGTCTCCTATCCAATCACTGGATAAGGTGGCTCCAGGAAGAACTTGGCTTAGGGCACAGAGCATGGACCTGTCCGTCCTATGCCAGGACCCATGGCATGGTTGAGGTACTGCCCTCTCCTTTTTGATAATTTATCTGAAATTCCAAGATCCTTCCAGATCCTCCAGGGCTGTGGACTGGGAGTAGGGGAGGTTTTAGAAGAATAGCAAATGAGGATTTTTTTTCACCATTATAATCAAATTGGCTAGTATTTTGGAGGGGGTGAAGGCTACAGTAGCGTTTGGTCCTCTGCTATGCCATATTATTTCCAGGAAAGATTCCAAGCAGGGGGTTACAATATAACTGGGGATTGCTGTGAACACTCCAGAATGTCCAAATAGAGAGTCTCTGGGGCTGGCCTAGGGTAGTAGTGACTGCTGCAAGGGCAGACTAGAGCCAGCATTGCCATCATCATTGATTAATTTTTGCCTCTTCCTTAATCTTCAGGAACTCAATTACTCTGACTACCCCTGACCTGCAGAAACAAGAAGAGTCAATGAATACCATCATTTCTTTCCTTTCAGGTTTTTCCTTCCCTTCCAGCCCACATTTATCTCACTGATCCAGACAATCATTTTAGTTGTTGCCATTTGTTTCTCTGATTCTAGGTTTTGTCTTCTGACCTCTCAATCCATCTTGCAATCTGCTTCTTGAATAATAATATCTCATTCTCAAGTGCCCCTGACTCAAAATTCTACAGTATCCCATTGCCTATTTTTGAGTTTTTTTAAATCACAAAAATAACACTGTCCCAAATTCAAATAATATTCAGGTGTATCAAGGAAAATACCTCACATCTATCTATTATCATCTATCTTTCCATCTATCATCAAACCAAAGGGTGGATCTTTTGAGATTCTTTCTTTTAGTCTTTTTTAACTTTAAAATATTTATCAATGTAATTCATGCATATAAAAACAAAAATTATTTAAATAATAATAGAAGAAATTTTATAATGAAAACAGCAGTCTCCTGCCCCTTGCTTCACACTAGCAAGCCCTGTTGAATCAAGGTCACATGCTAAGCTTTTACATGACTATGACATGGTGCTGTGTGCATCACCTTCTCAATCTTATTTCTACCCTTCCTCAACTTGGACCAACTTCTTCCTCCATGTCAGTCTCTAATCTAACAGTCTTTGTCTTTCAACTAGAGAGTCTAATGGCAACCCACTCCAGTATTCTTGCCTGGAAAATCCCATGGACTGAGGATCCTGGTAGGCTACAGTCCATGGGTCACAAAGAGTCAGACATGGCTGAGCGACTTCACTTCTCTAGAGAGTCTAATCCATTTAAATCATTTGCAATAACTGAAGTCTTTGTATTCATTTCTACCATCTTATGTTGCACTTTCTGGTAATATTTATCCTGCTTTTCCTGTATTCCTTTTTCTTTTCCCTCCTTTGCTTCCTTGTTTTGAATTGATTGGTTTCATTCACCCCCAGAATCATTTCCAGTTCTTTTATGCTAGGTTAAAGAATGTCTAGGTTACCCTAGACATTTCAATATGTATATTTAACATAATAAAGTTGAAAATTAATATATTTAAGCTCTTTCCAAAAGATAAAATAAGCAAAGAACTCTTGAATTCTAATTGCTCTCTTCCAAATGTTACATGCAGTTGTCCAGGATTTTAATTCTCTTTTAGTTTAAAAAAAAAAACCCTTAAATTATACATTATTGCTCTTTTATACCATCAATATTTATTTAGGTTTGGCCACATTTCAACCCTTTTCTTTGCTCACTAAACTATTTGCATTTTAGACCTGCATTCTAGGATCATTTTCCTTCTTTCCAAAATGTATGTCCTTTAGAAGTTTCTACAATGAGAGTATTCTGGTAAATTCTTTCAGTTTGTGATACTTTGAAAAAATTTTGCCCCTCCTGCAGGCTTTGGGAAAATAGCTTTCCTTGTTCAGAATTCTAAGTTGGTGATTACTGGATACTAGTTGGTTGATATTATTGCATCTAATTTTCCCTGCTGTTCTTGAGAATTCAGCTGTCAACATGTCATTCTTTCCCAGATTATCAGCTTTTTCTCTCTGATTGCTTTAAAATCTTCTGTTTGTTTTCACTGTTGCATAGGTTCACTGCGATATGTCCAGGAATGGATTTCTTTTTATTTATCTTGCTCGGGATTCTCTGGGCTTTCTTAATCCATGCACTGGCACCTTTCCATTAGATCTGGAGCATTCTCAGGCATTATATCTTTCAATATTGCTTTTCTTCATTGTCTTTATTGTTTCCTATAGAGTATTCTCACACTTTCATATTTCCCATATTTTATTGATCACACTTTTCATTTCTAGAATTTCTATCTGATCTTTTATCAAATCTGGCCAGTTATGATAGTCTCTTTTTTCCTTTGCTATGTCAATGTCTCTATGTATTTCCGAACCTGTTCATCATACTAATTTTATAGTCTATGTTTGATTAGTCCCAGTATCTGTGGTCTCTGAAGATCTGATTGTAGATTTTCTTTCTCCAGCCGACTCTCACTTAGTGTAGCTTATTTCCTGGTGTGTTTGGGGACTTTTTAAGAGAAAACGTTCCTTCTCCTTGTAACTTGATGTGTAAGGATTCACTGAGGCCCCATTTAAGAGCATTTTTCTTCCAGTGAAAACTGGAATTTGCTGCTGGCAGGTGCCTGAGGATATCACCAAGTTAGAACCAGTTTAAACTAACATTTCACAGTTTTCTTCCAGCCACAATGGTTGTGTATATTCAGGCCCCAAATTCATGAAAGTCCAAGCCTGTGATTAGAAATAGGGAAGGGGGATCTTTTTCTTTTTCTGCTCCACTCAGAGACGAGGCCAAGAGGTCACGATCTCCACCTTCCTGTTCTGTGGGATCTGGGTTTCTCTGGTTCACTCACTGAGAGCGTTCCCTGCAATATTTTTGGTCTCTGTTCTGATCTTTCACTCTGCCTGGGCTTCAGAATTTGTTTCTGAAGTGTGGGAAATGCTGACTCCAGCACTCATTGACGCTGTTGGATTTTGGCTTTCTGGTCATTTCTGGGACACAAAGAATTATTTCACTTTCTAGCCAAATCTGTCATGCACTAAAAATAAAGAATTTATATTTTACCTAGTACTCTTAGGAATTCTCTGAAAAATCTGGTTGACCTTACTGTCAAAATAGAAGAATTGGGACTTCCCTGGTGGTCCAGTGACTAAAACTCCACACTCCCAATGCTGGTGGCCTGGGTTCGATCCCTGGTTGGGGAACTAGATCCCTCATGCCCCAACTAAGAGTTCATATGCCACCACTAAAGATCCTGTAGGTTACTAGTAAAAGAGCATGCATGCTGAAACTAAGATCTGGTGCAGCCAAATTAAAAAAAAAAAAATAGAAGAATTTACTTTTTTGTGTTGGGCAGATTACTGCTCTGAGCTTTAGTTTGTTTCATTCAAAAAGTGGCATAATACCTATATCATTAAGATTTTTGTGAGGATTAAATAAGATACTGGATATAAATGCCTCCACTGTTGAAGTTTAATAAATGATGATAATCACTCTTATATTTATTACATTTAACAAATGATGGTAGTCACTGCTATTTTACTGCTAGTACAACAACAACTACTACTAAAAACACGAAAGGGCCTGTCATTCCTTGGAGAATCAAAGAATTAGAAGAAAAATGAGTAATTTTAAAAGCTGTTACAACATTAGCTTTCTAAATATAATTCTCACGTATATGATGTGTGAGCGCTTTTTTTTAAACACCACCCTGAAGTAGTGAATCACATATCTTCCTGTAGGATTTGAGCCTTGTCCTGTGAGCTGTACCTTTGTGTGTGTGGGCTGGAGGCGAGGTTCAGTCAATAACCAGTGTCAGAGTCCACAGTGGAAGCACTTCCGCTCCCTGCAGCACGGGTGGGCAAGCTGAAAGAACACCATTTATTGGAAGAAAGGTGCTACACATATACAACGAGGTGTTATATTTATTATTATTTCTATTTTAAATTATCCATTGAAGAAAGAAGACATGGCAAGAATTTTTAATGAGGCCCAGGGTCAAACTGGGTTCAGAAGCCCACAGGGAAACATGGCAGTTTTCTGACTGGGAGGCATGTGACCTTGGGCAGGTCCAGTAACCTCTCAGCCTCACTCCCCTTGTGTGTGAAGCAGAGTCATGGAACTGTGGTTTGGGGGAACGCCGACATCTCAAATACTGTGATTCTCATCTGTTTCAACCCATATCCCCTGGACTCCCTAGTTCACTGGCTTCTAAGACCCACCATCACAGCTTTGCCAAAGAACACTGTTTACCGGGTGATGTTTACCCAGTGGCCCCCTTTCTCTAAAGTGAGAAACAGAAATAAAAGCCACAGTAGACCCAATCCTTCGTGTGGCTTTGGTCGCTCCTGTTTTATGAGATGCTCATCTGTAGGATCGGAGCAGCTCTAGCCACCGCCACCATTGCCATCTAAGGAAGGAAGCATTAATAGTTGAACCCGGTAGCCTGGGAGTGGGGTGAGCCACGTGCAGAAGTAGGCCACACCTAGAGTCGACTTGTAGTTGTGCTTCTAAGATCTGAAAACCAGCTTGATCCTGCCAAGAGAACAAGGTTGTATCCCTCAGCATAGGAGGCAACTCCAGGGAAAGAAACCACAGCCATGGTACATGACCTCTTAGAAGAAGGGGATGACTGATAGGCAATGGTCTCTCTGGGGTCTGAAAATGGATATCTGTAAAGCAAAGACATATGTCTGTTGGTAGCGCATACTGGGGAGCACATGTAGGTGCCAAAGGGAGGCAGAATACCACCCCCCGCGCCCCCCACCCCCCAACACCCTTCAAGCTTCAGCTTGGCTCGCTGGCTCTTAAGCTTTTGGGCTCTCATCTCTAACTGGGGATTGGAAGTTGTGAGATGGGTGCTTCTCTATCCTTGTTTCCCAAACTTCCATCATTCAAATGTCACAGTCAAGATGTTGGTCATATCTACTTACTATCTGTCTTTTTGGGCTTCCCAGGTCGAGCTAGTGGTCAAAAACCCACCTGCCAATGCAGGATACTCAAGAGACGTGAGTTCAATCCCTGGGTTGGGAAGATCTCCTGGAGGAGGGCCTGGCAACCCACTCTAGTGTTCTTGCCTAGAGAATCTCATGGACAGAGGAGCCTGGCAGACTACAGTTCCATAGGATCACAAAGAGTCAGACATGACTTAAGTGACTTAGCACACACCTGTCCTTTTATTTCCTCAATATTTGCATTTAAGTTGATTTCTTTTTTTTTTTTTTATTTTTATTAGTTGGAGGCTAATTACTTCACAATATTTCAAGTTGATTTCTTTTTTAATTAAAAGATGTTTATTTTAAAAGGAAGCTTTCTGTGACTAGCAAAAATGAAAAACCAGTATCACTCAATAGAATTGAAGTTAATCTTTCTTTCATGTAACATACACTGCAATGGAAAAAAAAAAAAAACACGTGAGGTTGTTAAGTCCTTGCTAGGTACTATTGTCTGTGGAACACTGAACCTGAGGTTTGCCCTCTTTTTGTTAGAGGTTAGATTAACTTAGCAGCACAGCCAACTGAGACACTCTACTTGGTCCATTAAAAAAGATTGACAGAAGACAACAGAAATGGATCAAGTCTGTTGAGCCCTCCCCCTCCCTTTTGGTCCTCTCCTCCCTTTTATTTTGTTTGTAGATTTAAAAAATATAATTGGGGTATAGTTGCTTCACGTTACTGCATTAGTTTCTGCAAAGTGAATCAGCCACACATATACATATTCTATCTCCTCTGTTTTGGATTTCCTTCCCATTTAGGTCCCCACAGAGAGCTGGATAGAGTTCCCCGTGCTATACAGTAGGTTCTTGTTAGTTACCTATTTTATACATAGTAGTGTATACATAGGGCTTCCCAGGCTGGGGCTAGTGGTGAAGAACATGCCTGCCAATGCAGGAGAGACGTGCGTTCTATCCCTGGGTCAGAAAGCTCCCCTGGTAGGTGGCTTGGCAACTCACACCAGTGTTCTTGCCTGGAGAATCCCAGGGACAGAGGATCCGGGAGGGCTGCAGTCCAGAGTTGCAAAAAGTCTGACATGACTGAAGCAATTTAGCATTCACACATGCAGTGTATACATGTCAATTCCAGTCCCAGTTCATCCCATCCCTCCTTCCCCACTTGGTATCCACACGTTTGTTCTCTACATCTGTGTCTCTATTTCTGCTTTGCAGGTCATCCGTGCCATTTTTTAGATTCCACATCTATGCTTTAATATATATTTGTTTTTGTTCAGCCTCTTTTTATACGTATTTCACCATCCTCTGAGACAGCTTGTCCTATTATTTCCATCCCTTGTCCAGCTAAAGGCACTCAGGCTGAGACAGAATAAATCACTTGCTCAAAGCACACAGCTAGTTAGGGCTGCAGACACAGTGGGAATCAAAGTGATTGGTCACCAGGGTGTTATTTCTTCTCTGGCACGGTGAGTCAATGTTATTTAATGCTCTGACTTCATGACACCCAGAGCATTTCAGGTCCTGCCTACAAGCATTTCCTGCATCCTGAGTTATAGGGAGACAATGCCCTGCATGAAAGCAAACAGCCTTGTGCCTGACACCCAGGAAGTGCTCTGTAAAGCTTAATTCTTTCTCTCCCCAGTTCCCCATGTGACAGGCAATCCTGAACCCTGGCTTCAAAGATGCTTGTAGGGAAGGGGCCACTTCAAGCTGTCACAACTTGAATACACCTGCCGTCATTCTCTGATGATCCACAACTTGCAGGCAGCCTTCCCATGGTGACTTGCTTTGCAGAGTGGACTTTCCAACTGGGGAGAGAATGAGGTGTTTTTTTTTTTTTTTTAATGCTATATCTCAGTGACTAATGTAGGACCCTCTATAAATATTCACTGAATGAGTGAGAAAATGTTTTGTGCTTATAGTATTTCTAATAATAATACCATTGACAATAGAATGGCTACATTATGGAGCTCTTACTCTGCGCTTGACCCTGTAGTAAACATTTCCCCTGAGCTATATTATTTTATTTCTGCAACAACCCTATGAAGTAGGTACTGTTGTCCTAGTTTACAGATGAGGAAGTTGAGGTTTGAATGGTCAAGTGAGTGTTTGACTCCAAAGCCTGTGGGTGGTTCCAACTCTAGCTTATACTGTTTCTCTCTGGAGCCACCAAGTGGCTCTGAATTCTGGTGAATTTGGTGGAAGATGGTTGGGCTCTTTGAGCACCAGCTCTGACTTTACTGATGACTTGGCTCCCTGGCCTACAAAATTTTCAGTGTGATGTGATGGTTTCTCTGGCTTTGGTTTCAGACAGGCCTGAGTTCTGATTGTCCTCTGCCAGTTACTGGCCATGCGATGTGAGGCAAGCTGCCTGATTTCCCTGGGCCCCCGTTTCTTCATCTCGGCAGGGAATGTTGCAGAAGAGTGCACCCAGATAGCACTCAGCATGCTGCCCTGGGTACTAGCTAGCATTGTGATTGAAAGTATTTATTATTATGGAGATGAAGCAAAGACTACCTTGGCTGGGAAAGAGAGGTCTGTTGGGCAGGAAAACGGAGGTGGAAGCAGAGTTCTTCCTGTTGGTGTAACTTTGGTGAAAGTGTCCGTGGAGGCCTGGGATAGCTGATCTATTTCTGCTTGGAAACACCTCTGGTGAGCAAATCGTCCCACCCCAGGGGCCCCCAGAATGAGTCTTTGGCACCTCTGGTTGGTGGAGACACAGCCTCCTGAGTCAGGTGGCCAACTCTCCTGGCTATTCCTTAAAAGGCCAGCCGGCCGAGGCTGTGGCATTTTAGGAAATGAATTCCCTTACATGGCAGCCAGAGGCAGATGGAACACCCGAGAAGCTCAGGCAGTGGTGAAGTGAATGTGTATATGTGCGCGTGTGTGTGTATAAGGGGCCACACAGAGGAGCCGGGGGCAGCCTGGGTCTGCGGGGAGGGCAGGCAGGAACTCCTAGGCTGGCCTGGACTCAGCTGAGGTTCAGTCCTCTCCTCAGCCTGGGCACTGGTGGCACGGTCCTTCCCCCTGACCCTCCAAGATCATTTCCTCCATGGAAGGTCCATTCTGACCTTGAGGAAGAACTCTGTCAATCAAACATGGCCTCCCTTCCTCATCCATCCTCCCCACCCCACCACGCCCCCTTCCTTCCAATCACGGCATCAGCCCTCATTTGCCTGTTTACTTGATTTTGTGGTTTTTAACTTAGATGTGGTTAGAGAGAGGTGGGGTCAGAGGACAGGCTCTCCACCCCACTCCTCCCCCTCTCCAGACAGACAGACAGGTCCTGCTTGGGCTCAGAGACCCAGCATGATACCGTTGACACAGCAAAGGGGGAAATTCTGATGTAGTTTCTCTGGGGTGGGGCCTCAGTATTGGTATTTGCTGAGAGCCAGGTGATTGAGGGCCACGTCTAGTTTCTGAAAGAACTGGGATGACTAACTACTTAGAGCAAATTACTGGGGAAAGTTGGGCCTGGCCCTAGTGAGAAGTAGCATAGCTTATTCCTGCATAAACATTGGCTAAGGATGGTTTGATTATCTAGAGCCCTTTGGCAAGTTTTTCAAAAGCTTCTTCCCCACATTTCATGAATGTGGACAAAGAGGATCTGTTTGCTGGGTTCTTTTGACTTCTGCCAAAATGGCGCTTGTTTTCAGCAAAGCCCTGGGCGAACTAGGTTGTTATGACACCAATGAAACGATTCAGCCCAGGTGGTGGTGGTGGTAAGAGGGACCAGCCAAGACCTGAAATCTCAGGGGTTACTCAGATCATTCCAGAGTCCTCCAGATGTTATTGAACCAGTGGGAGTTCCCTAGAATAATAAGCTCCACCCAATAGGATGTGCTGGATTCTGGAGGCCATTTGACCTACTAGGGTAGCTGAAGGGTGTAAAGAGAAAGATGTCAGTGCTGCTTTTTTTAATATTTATTTTATTTATTTGTTTAGGCTGCAACCCGTCTTGGTTGCAGCGCATGGGGTCTTCAGCTGTGGCCCATTGGCTTAGGTGCTCCGTAGCACCTGGGATCTTAGTTCCCCAACCAGGGATGGAGCCCAGGTCCCCTGCACTGCAAAGTGGAGTCTTGGTCACTGGACCACCAGGGAAGTCCCAGTGCTGCTTCCTCCTACCCACAGATTTATAGCAGAAAGGATGGGCTTAGAGCCTTGGTAAAACTCTGCAGGGGATGGGTTGTTCGGTGGGTGTGTATAGATGGTGAGGTTGGATAAAGTCAGGGTGGCGGTGATGTGGTGTCAGGAAACACCAGATGCACGTAGCAGGCCTCCAGGGGTCTCAGTTATGAAAAGCATGAGACACCCTGATGGGTGACAAAGATACAGATGACTCCCTTGCCCCACCCCATCCCACCCCAGGCTCTTAGACCTCAGGTGCAGACTCAGCTCCATAGTTTGTGGTCCAGTGATCTGTCAGAGGCTCTTTCACATTTTACTGACTTTTCCCTTCTCCGGCAAGGTGGCCAGTTCAAGATTCATGACCCACTGGCAATAACCAACTAGAAAAGAATATGGGAAATGAGACCCTATTCATGGGACCAGCTAACCCACAATAAATTCAGGAATGAAGCCAACAGAAGATTGTCCAAAACCTTTTGGGGAATTTTAATAACTCTTTCAAAGAAAGTAAAAGTTAAAGAATGATATTATACCAGAATATCTTTAATGCAAATGAAAACATATACATTCCATTTTTAAAGAGGACAGAGACATACTCAAGGACTTCTGGTAAATAAGTGGATGCCCCTGGCAGTGGGGGTGGATAAAATAGAGGGTGATAGACACATATGTGTCATCTCATAACAAACCAGTTTCCTGGGCAAATGATTGTTGCTCTCTTGAAGAGTCAAACAAAGCAGGCAAAGCTGACATACTGTCACCATCATTATGCATGTCCTTTTTTGTAAACTACCAGGTTTTAGATTTTCTTGAGGGCATGGATTATTGCCATGGCACTTAATTAAGTGCCTTGCATATAAAAATGCTCGATATATATTTTTATAAAAGTCCAATTAGAATTAACATTTAAGCATTATAGAGTATATGTTCTAGAAAACTTAGAACATGTATATTATAGAGAAAATTTAGGAGATGTATACTATAAAAATTTAGAAAATGCAGATAAGTCAAACTGTGTTAAATTAATCCAAAATATCACCCTTTGTGGATAACCAATATGGACATTTTGGTTATGTGATTCCGGTTTTCAAGTAGGGTATTTTTAAATTTTAACTAAAAACTTTCCCTTTTATTTATTTATTTATTATTGAAGTATAGTTGATTTACAACATGTAAATTTCTGCTGTATAGCAGAGTGATTCAGTTATACATATATACATACATTTTAAAAATATTCTTTTCCATTATGGTTTATCGTAGGATACTGAGTTCAATTCTCTGTGGTAAACAGTAGGACCTTGTTGTTTAGTAGGGGTTTTTTATTTGTTTTTTTTTTTTTAATGACCGCTGGATGACTTTTAAATTTTTTCATGTAGTAGTTTTGCCATTTTGTAGTTTGAGTGAAAAAGCATTTAGAAATGAATTCAACATGTGACACATTCGTTCTGCAAGGCTCTTTCGAGAAGGGAAGCACCAGCCTGAGGGCTAGTCTGCAGGCAGCTCTGGAGGAAGAGGAAGGGGCCGGCCAGTCCCCGCGTGGGTGTGCGTGGTTGACAAGGGAAGTGGTGCAGAGGGCAGCGAGCTTGTTCTGGAAAGAGCCAGATGTAAATATTTGCAGGTCACACGATCTCTGTCACAACGACCCAACTGTGCTGTTCTACCATGAAAGCCGCCATAGACGGTCTGTGAGCAGATGAACGCGGCTGTGTCCCCATACAACTTGATTTACGGACATGGAAGTCCGAGTTTCATATGCTTTCCGCAGTTTTCAGAGGGCAAAGGACCAGAGGCAAGTGAGAGCCCAGCAAATGGAAAGAACTAACAGAAGGTGGTCACAGACCACTGAGTGGGAGCGGGAGGGGAGGGATGTGTCTGCAGAGGCTTCAGCCCCCGGAAGCTGGGCTCCAGGTATTGCTAAAGGGTTTGAAGACATGGAGCCGGATCAGCTGGAAGGAATGTTAGAAGTGGGTCCATGTGGGGATGGCACCGAGCTTTGAACTATGGCTCAAAGTGCTTTGGACCAGAAAGTCTGCTTTCAGATTCTTCTGTACTCTCTCAAGTATACAAAGCATCCAGGAAAATAATGTCCCACCTTGGAACACCCAATAATTTTTTAAAATTTTTGTTGGTTTATTTTGGAGAAGGCAATGGCACCCTACTCTAGTACTCTTGCCTGGAAAATCCCAGGAGGAGCCTGGTAGGCTGCAGTCCAAGGGGTCGCTAAGAGTCGGACACGACTGAGCGACTTAACTTTCACTTTTCACTTTCATGCATTGGAGAAGGAAATGGCAACCCACTCCAGTGTTCTTGCCTGGAGAATCCCAGGGATGGGGGAGCCTGGTGGGCGGCCGTCTCTGGGGTCGCACAGAGTCGGACAACGAAGCCTCTTAGCAGCAGCAGCATTGGTTTGTTATTTATTTTTCTGGCTGTGCTGGGATCTCGTTGCTGCACAGGCTTTGCTTCTAGTTGCGACGAGCAGGGGGGCTAACTCTCTAGTTGCGGTGCTCAGGCTTCTCATTGCGGTGGCTTCTCTTGTTGCGGAGCGTGGGCTCTGGGACATACGGGCTTCAGTAGTTGTGGCTCTGGAGCCCTGGAGCACAGGCGCAGTAGTTGTGGTGCACCGGTTTACCTGCTCTGTGGCACATGAGATCCTCCCGGCCCAGGGATCGAACCCATGTCTTCTGCACTGGCAGGTGGATTCTTTACCAAAAAAGTCCAACACCCAAAATGTAATGCAACTAACGACTTCGGGTCGGATGGGAGCTGTGTCCATCAGTCACTGCACAAGCAGGATGGATGGGCTGTGGGGTTCATGCAAAGTCAGACCAGGGTATGTCTTCCCCACTGTGACACTCTGCTACACACCTGTCATTTCCTCCTCTGGGATCCATGACATTCTTATCAGTCCCATCCACCTCGTGCCCAGGTTCCTGATTAAAAAATCGGGTCGCATGGTCTACATGGCCTGTTACCTTCCTGATCAGTCTCATGCTGTTTTCAATGCAGTGTTGAAATCTTCATAACTAGAGACTTCCTGTTTCCTTAGTAGTTTCTCCTCTGTCTTTTCACACCTCCTTGCCAGCCCTGATGGCAAGTCTATGCAATGACCTAGATGAAGCCGAGGACATATTACTTTTATTCTCATTTCACCCTATTTCACTGACATTCGACATGTACCTCCACGAAACGTGACCCATCACAGAATCTACATGGGGTTGTTTTTCCGCCCCAACTATCTGATTTCAGCCTGGTTCCTTGCACCTTTCCCCAGATTGCCTGGACGTGGTGTTTTGGTGCAAATACCCGCAGATTTAATTCCATCACTCTTCCTACTGCAAGGAAGCTCTTGGCATCAGGAGTGTGAGACTGGGTTCCTCAACGGGGGGAGATACGAAGAAGTGACCTCAGAGGCAAGGGCTGCACCTTGCAAACTTGTTTAAAATTTTAAGCCTGGGGTTTTCCAAGAGGACTTGGTTTGCCAGCCTCAATGATGAAGTAATTAATACACAGCACATAAAACTGTCCAGTCTGTTTGTTCTTGCTGTCATATCATCTGTCATTATGGCAGGAACTGACCTAATGAAGCAACCCAAGTATCTGTGTACACAGAGGAAGAGAGGGAGAACGGGGCAAGGGAGACAGGCACTCCTCGCCAATATAACTCACATTTCTCCAAGAACACAACTCTTCCTAATGCTTTTCTCATGAATAGTTCAGGTCTTTCTGGAAAAAAAAAAAAAAAAGGAAAAAAAAATCTTTATGAAATTTAAGCCCCGTTTCTCATTTCATTGAAAAACCTTTCAGAAAAGCCATTTTTCATACTTAAGACTTTTTCAAATCTCTCCTAACCAGTTACACTCCGTATTGTATCTTTCGGAGCTGGTAACCATCCAGCGACAATCCTTAAAAATCCCTTTACAGTTTTAAAGGAAAATACAGGCTCTCATTTACCACTGGATGGAGTCAGAAAATAAAAGCTTAATGCCTTGACAGGCCTGGATATTTTTTTGAGGCCTAAGTCTGATTTATGGCGGTAGTCGGCAAACCAGGCTGGTGAAATATTTGCTGCTGCTCCCAGGGATATGGAAAAATGAAGTGTGAAGTTCTGGGGAGAGCAGGCCACAGCCTTCCAGTCACTAAACACTCCCACCAAGTTGGCAGAGGAACAGAGCCCTGGGCTGCAAGATGAACCTCAAAGGAATAGAGGGGGAGAGAGGGACCACGCATCGTGTCAAAATACTGCCAAGGCTTAACGCGCGCCATACATTTTGCGACACGGGGTAGGATGTTTATGAGGAGGGTTTAGGGAGGAAAGAGGAGAGAAACAGTTTCTTCCTCCTCTCTTTCTTTTATTTTCTTTACGGCTTCCCCGGAGGGGTTTCACTCGAAGTCGAAGAAATTAAGAGCAACCACGGGACTGTAGGAAGTTGCTTAAGCCCCCATCGTAAAACCGTTCAGATCGAAAAATATGATCTGGTTAGGGAGAAAGCACTGCCTTGCCCTAGGGCTCGGAGCTCCAGGGCAGGAAGACGGAGCCACCTCCCCAAGTCCCCAGAATCTGAGCGCGTGGGAGCCGGGATTTTCATTCCCATGAAAAGGGAATTTCTTAGAGGTAAAAGTGAAGTGGGTTTATTTTCCCCCCTTGAATGTTCTTGAAGTGAGTCATCACAAAACGCATGCCAGGTAAAACACGGGGTGTTTTGGTTTTGTTTTATCTTTCTTTTATTTCAAAATAAAAAGAAATAGACATGGACAGCCACTGCGGAGACGTGTTTTTAGCTTCGGGTTTCTGAGGTGAAGTCTTAGAAACCCAGGCTTGTTGCAGAGGGCTTCATCTGCGCTTGGTGTTATTCAGAGGGAGGTGGGTGTGTGGGGGTGCTGTGGAGAAGCAGGGGTTGATTTTTGTTGTGTTTTGAAGTGCAAAAGCTATCTCTTCTAGGTGATAGTTTTAGATAAACCAAAGCAAGGAAGGGCAAAGATGGAAAACGCGCAATTCATCTCTTCTCCCCACAGGAACTTATCTTTGGAAGATCAGTGTCAAAATCTGATTCATTTGAGAGCTAAAATGTGCCTCTTATTATTATTATTATTTTAGAATTTTAATAACAGCATCTCTATCTACTGGCCCGGAGATTTATGCAGCTGTGAATTTAGTGAGTAGGTCAGTGAAAACAGGCTCAGTAATTACAGAAATGCTCATACCAGTGAGCAACTGCCCCTCCCCCACCTCCTCTCTAAATCACTAATAAATCACACCTACTCTCGCTCACAAAGGCTCTCCCAGACGCACTTGAACACCCCCACAAAAACCGCCTCACTCCTTTGCTTATCACAAAGGTAAACTTGGAGGCACTTCAAGTCCGTGAAGGTGTATAGATGGATGCCCACCCTGTATAACGTACTGATGGGCAATGAAGGGGTGCTGGGGAGCTTGGAGTAGAATTCAAAAGCAAGATTCTGACCTAGACCTCAAGACATTTGCAATTTAATGGAGGGAGAAACTGCTTTTCGATCCATTTACCTTGCAGTAAAACTTTATTGTGGTAAAGCCATAAAATGTGCTTTTCTTCCTCCCCACATTGGCAGAAGAAAACTCAGCAACTTGCCCAATGCCACCGGCAGTAGCAGCAGACAGGACCGAGCCCGCGGTATATGCCTGCACCAGGCTAAGCAGTCCCCATACCCTATCTCCTTGAATCCTTGCCAACCCACTCAGAGGCTCCTCACTCTACAGATAAGGAGACTGAGGCAGAGGGTAGTTAAGTAATTTACCCAAGATCACTTTGCAAGGGAGTGTGGCGTGGAGATTCACCACCTCCTTCTAGAGTCTCCTTGGTCTCTCCACAGATCTGAGACTAAACCCTTCGGTCTCCTGCCTCCAGATCCACTGTTTTTCCTACCTGTCTCTAGTGCCCAAATTGGTAATGATGAGGTGGAACTGAAAAACAAAACAAAACAACATTTTACTTACCTGTTTATTTTGAATGGGTTTGGGGTGAAGAGACTAGGGAGTGCTTTATAAAAATTAACTAAGTACTTTTGGGCTGCACTGGGTCTTTATTGCTACGCACAGGCTTTCTCTAGTTGAAGTGAGCAGGGGCTACTCTTCGTTGCAGTGCCCAGGCTTCTTGCCGTGGGGGCTTCTCTTGTTGTGGCTCGAGGACTCTGGAGTGCTGGCTTCAGTAGTTGCCCCATGGCATGTGGGATCTTCCCAGAACAGCAATCAAACCTGTGTCCTCTGCATTGACAGGCAGATTCTTAACCACTGGACCACCAGGGAAGTCCCTAAGGAGTGCTTTGTAAACTATTTTTGTTTATTTGGAAGCACCTAGATTTCAGCCTGAAGGACGTTTGGAAATACTTGAAATTTTGGAATATAGTCATTACTAAGCCATACTTTAAAAAAAAAAAAAATCCTGTTTTGGGAAACTGAGAAATCCAGGGCATGTACAAGGTGCCTGGACCTCCACGGTGGCTGCCCTGGTTTTTGGTAAGCGACATGCTGAAAGCAATCATGGAACTCTGAATTTCCTCCGTGGCGACTGCCACACACAGACAGGCCTTAAAACACACACCCACAGTTCAAATATTTTAGCAAATGTCCTGGCTTTCCTCCACCACTAAAATGAAAGTGAAGGTGAAATCATTTGGGGGCCACTGGAGCAGACTTCTCACCCTTGATAGCTGCCCATAGATTTAAATGTCTCACAGGAGACCCAATTAAACATGAGTGAGATCCCAACCCACCAAAGGATCGTATTTTCTGGCCATTTTCATCACTCACACTTCCCAGCAATTTAACAATGAGTTTAGGATATGACTTCTTCCCTCAGGCACCCCTCCCACCCCTTTTATTTTATTTTTATTTGGGATCTGGAATTCTAGATGGCTCCAGTGTCTGGAAATACCGAAGGCAGGTTTTTCTTCCCAAGTAACCAGTGGCTCTCAGCATTCACCCTGGTTTAATTACAATCTGAAGTTATCACAAATGAGGGTTGATGGGAGTCTCCGGATTTGGTTGACAATGGTCATTCAAGAGGATCCCTGAGATACAATGCCAAAGGTGCCTACAGAGCACTGTGGCTCATACAGAGAAGGTGTTTACTGAATGAACTGGTAAGTGAGTGAAGAGTCTTGCTCTTGCTCTTGGTCTTGCTCACGACCACTGGAGGAACGGAGGCAGGTGGTGGTACATCAGGTGTTTCTCACTGCTGGTCTCAGAATGATCCCTGTCTGGTGGGCTTGTTCAAGAACAGCATCTTCACTCTGTAGTATGCATCCTTCAGGAGGTACCTGGATTCTCCAGGGGCTATGCAAATGCACATGGCTTTAAAGGCATGGGTTTTGAGTTTCTTCACTTCCATCTTTTCTAAAACTCACCAGCCTGAGAACATTATCCCTTTATGATTGCACTTCTCATACTTTTACAACAAAAAATTCTTGTATGGGACAGTCCATATTTTTTTGGGTTCTGGGTAGGGCTGTATTAAAAATGTCAAATACCTTATTATGCATATTTTTGCTGTTTCAATAGCCTTGAACATTGTTATCAATAGTAACAAAGAATCAATAAAGAGAAGACTGTGTTGAAGAAAAAAACATTCTCTCACTAACCCCAGTCTCACTCCAGAGCATCACCCAAGGGTCTAAATAGCCTCTGGGTCTCTATATAAAGGGACAATTTGAGAAGGCATTTTTGAAAGCAAACCTTTTCCATAAATGAGATCACCTGAACCTGTTGCAGTAAGGGTTTTATGAAACAGAGCTGAAGTACCAGTAAAGAACACCCATTGCCCGATGGTGTGTGTGTGTGTGTGTGTGTCCAACTGTTTGCAGCCCCAGGGACTGCAGACTACCAGGCTCCTCAGTCCATGGAATTTTCCAAGCAAGGATACTGGAGTGGGTTCCCAGTTCCTCCTCCAGGGGATCTTCCCAACCCCAAGGATCAAACCCTCTTCTCTTGCATTTCCTGCTCTGCCAGGCGGATTCCTTACCTCTGTGCCACCTGGGAAGCCTATATCCTGTATAACTATCTATGTGTATGACGATGAAATGTAGATGTCATCTGAAAAGAGGAGTCTTAAAAATTTCTTTTGTGGGTGCACACACAAATCATTTGCTGATCCCTGATTTAGAGAAAGCTTGGAAACACAGACAAGGAGGACAACTTATTAATAGACAGAAAGGAGCCGGGATCAGAAAAATGCTCTCAACACTGCAGACATCTAAGCGGAGACGGAAACAAGTGAAAAAGATTAGGAGGCCTGGGGGAGAAGATCCGGCTGTGTGTACTTAGACATGAATTGGTCTGATCTGAGATCTTGGTGAGCTGTCCTATATAGAATGAGGACACCTGTAGCACTCAGGTTTGTTTATTTCATCCCTCAGAACACTTTGAAATTTAACTTTCTTCTTAGCCAATTTGACTTTCAGAGAATCAGGTAATCAGAACTTATGTACAAAAATCATGATTTGTTCGGATGTTTTTTTTTTTAGCTCGTCAGGTAGAGTATTTCTGAGTCCTACTAAGAAGTCAATGTTGTCACCTATACATGTGACTGTTCATCCCATAATAGGCCATAATGATATACTGTGTGTATTAAGGAGGTGATTCTGAAGTAGTTGGGTCAGTGGAGTGGTGAATTCCAGGAGGAAAAACTCCCCATAAAAGTATTTATGCTGAGGTACCTTGAAAAGAAAACCCCTCCTAAAACAGAAACACTTTGAAGAGGCCTTACAAAAGTCATGCAATTTGGTGTTGACGTTGCTCCAGAGTCTGCAGTGTTTTGCTGCTTAATTTACTGCTATCTGGCCTCCACTGCACCCCCATCAATCTGTCAGCCGAATGAGTTCTAATTATGCATCTTGTAACCCGGTGTGCTATAGCACGCTGCGTTCAAGTGGGGATAGACCTTCAAGATTTACTGCACGCATGCTGATAAAATCCCTGGGTCTCCAAGTCGGGGAGAGGGAGGGAGGGGGTGAAATCTGCATCCAGGCCATCACGGGCAAAGCGGAGCAGTCGGACACGGTAGAAGAAGGCGAAGGTTCAGCCAGTGACTCGGTGCACTCTTAGCCTGACATAATACAAAGTCCATTTGAGGTTGTGCTTTAGCAGAGGTCCCTAACCTCCAGGCCATAGACCGGTACCTCCTATCAGATCAGCGGTAGCATCAAAGATTAAAAATAAAGGGCACAATAAATGTAATGCCCTTGAATCATCCCCAAACCATCACCCCCTCCTGTCCGTGGAAAAACCGTGTTCCACGAAACCAGTCCCTGGTGTCAAAAAGGTTGGGGGCTGCTGCTTGGACAGTGTGTTAGCCCAGAATATACAGGATCTACAATCAGTTTGTTTGAGGGGTTATTAGAAGCTTCACTCCTCCTGCTGCCAATCTGACTGCTTTGTACATTCTGCCCTCTTCTGAGGCCCATTTCTAGATGGATATGGCAGTGAGAAGGGCGAGGGAAGGGTTTAGGAGGGAATTGCCCTTTATTATGGATTTTTTTTTTTTTTTTAATGCTTTGGTCATTTCCTTGAATCTTCATCAAAATCCTGCAAAGTGTACACTGTAATCTTGAGTTCCAGGGAGGCCCAGAGTGTGTGTGTGTGTGTGTGTGTGTGTGTGTGTGTGTGTGTGATGCAATCCTTCAACCCCTGTCTCCTTGGGAAAGTGACTGCCTCCGATTCCTTTTTCTACCAGCTTGCTTTCTCTTGGGCAAGTCACTGATGCTTCTTCTTTTTAATGCTAGAGCATTTTTCTTTCCTTTTTGGCTCTGCTGGGTCTTTGTTGCTGCATGTGGGCTTTCTCTAATTGCGGCAAGTGGAGGCTACTCTCTAGTTGTGGTGCATGGGCCCCTGGCTGTGGTGGTTTTTTGTTGCGGAGCACAGGGTCTAGGCACATGGGCTTCAGTAGTTGCAGTGCATGGGCTTAGGTGCCCGGCAGCACGTGGGATCTTGTTGGACCAGGGATCGAACTCGTGTCCCCTTCGTTGGCAGGCAGATTCTTAACCACTGGACCACCAGGGAAGTTCACTGATACCTCTTAAAGCAGGCTTTGTGGGTTTCTGATTGGTGTGCCACCCTGTACTTCTGGCTTCCTCTCCCTTCCCTCCATCTACCAGGAGATTGGGGAGGATAAGTCGGATAATGCCTATAAAAGGCTTTTAAGCCCTTAGGAAAAATTTGTCTATGCACAAACACTGCATCCAATAAAAATTCCATGTGTGTTCGTAGCCCCATCCATCCTCAAGGAGCCAGAGCGTGCCAGATGAGAAGGAATCCCGTCTGGCCATGTCCACTGCTTCTGAGACAGAGGTCCTGGAGAGACTTTGCATGACCACCTTCCCCACTGCCCCAAAATAGATCTCTGTGAGGGGCGAGAAAAAACTTATTTGAGTCACAAACTCACTGACTGACTTTTTTTTTCCCCTTGCTGTTTATCCCTAATTTAATCAGAGTCATAGCAGGGACTTTAGATGGTGTGAGTTTGACCTTTGAAAAAGGCCAGAGTGCAGGTTTATTTTCAATTTTAGTATTACATCTCATTTGGTTTCAGTCTAATTTCTTTTAGGCTCATCTTGGCTTTGCTGGCTTAGAAAGCAAAAGATTTCACCTCTTTGCAATTCCATGGACTAAATAAAAACTATTAAGGCCCTGGAGTCTGTTTGAGACCCCAGGACAGGCCCCCAGACACTGGTGGAAAGAAATCTTTAAATGACCCCAAATATATAAGACCTTAGGTTCCATGGCCTACCCTCAAACTCTGCCAGCAGCCCCCGAGCTCCTTTCAACCATGTCGGAAAGCAAGTTCTCTAAACAGAAAGTGTAACCACAATAAGTTGTGTCACTTTGGTGATATATCTCTCAGAATATTATAAACTGGGTAGCTGAATTTTTCATTGCCTTAGAGATGTCCACAGCCAGAGATCTGAGGATAGAAAGTTTATGTCTCTCTCCATTAAGAAATTTAATTCACATTTTACTTGGTCCCAGTCTTTGATTAATACTTTGGATACGTCATGCTGCAGTCCTTAGGATTATGAAAAGTGATTTGTCTAATCTGTGTGTCAGTCTCCTTTGGGGTCTGCCTAGGGGGAAAAAAAAACAAGAAACCAACACTCTCCGTAGCTATTGATTTCATAGCATTTGCTCAGCATTTGCCTTTACATTCCGGCCAAGTCAAGTGGATACAGAGCAATTTGATCCATGGAGTGTGGCGAGAGTGTTGTCACCATCTACAGACCCAATTCATCTGGAGGATTTCATGTTGCACATATCAACACTGGAAGTGGGTTTTAATGAAATCTCTAGCAAAGTGAAGTTCATAGAAAAGTGAATGTAAAAACATATGCTTATGATTCCAGCTGGCTGGGAGAGGTACAATCAAAGTTGCCCAGCATTTGGGTCTTTGCTTCAGACTCTTGGCCTTGAATAGATGTTGCATGATCTGAGTCAAAGCTGGGCTGAAGGACAATTGTGAAGGACAAGTATGTCTCAGGTCTGCACTGGTGTTTTCTGAATGTCAGCTAGCTCTTATCTCTCATTGGTTTTTCCTTTCTCAGCCCCCTTTGACTCATTTCTCCAGCAAGGCAAAATCTCAACCTCTCTATCTACCTTCCTGTCCACAAACTGAATTTCTCCTGACCTAAGCTGTTATTATCTCAGAATCATTGTTCTTCCCAAGAGATGGTTAACCAGTTAGAGGTACCCATCTACTCAAACAGATGTGCCCAAGGTGATGCATAGTCCTTACCTCAAAGTGTTGAGTCAAATGGGGAGGATTTTCATGGCAGTTGGTCAGGGGGATTAGCTAGAACAAGTGGGGCTTTTATATGTCTCTACATTAGAACTCATAGGGCGGCCTGTTTTTTTCAAGAGAGGTTTGGCCCTGCCTGGAGGGGTGTTTCATGCAAAAGTCTTGCTTTAATTAGTTATGTGAACCAGAGGGAGATGTAGAGGCTCTAGAAGTGAGCAGCATATGGAGCTCAGACTCTGGTGGGCGTGGGTGGGGAGCCTGTCATTCTAACTAGAGCAGTGTAGGCAGGGCTCAAAGAGTCTTGGGAGGTCACCCTTGCCTTCACCTAAGCTGTATACTGAGGAGACTTGAAAAGCAATGACTTACTGCAGAATGAGATCACACAACCTTTTGGGCAACACATTTTGACATCTCATGAATCCTTGAAAGGAACAAGATTTTCCTGATGAAACAGAAATGTATTTTCTATTGTTCAGTTTTGCTTTTTTCCCTTCAGTGATAATAATAATCTAGTACTTACCAGCAAACATGGATATCACTTTATATATTGTTATTTCAGCTCCTTTCTAGACCAAATAATCCCCAATATTTAAGTTTTCTGCTCCTAAATCTTGCATTATTGTTATCAATTTTCCTCTCATGTCACTCACTTTATTTCAGCTGACACCCCAGGATGTTCAGATGACATCCCAGTTGAAGAACACTGAACTGTGTTCAACACTAAGGCATAGAGCCTAAAGTCAGTGCTTTAATCACATCTCTACCACTTAAAGACTGAGATGTTTCTAAGCCTCAGATTCCACCTCTGCACCATGGGCATGACTAGGCTTCCCCCTCTCTCAGCATTGCAATGAGGATTAAATTTGAAATACAGTAGGACATTGCTTGGCACTTGGATGATGGGTTGTACATAATAAAAACAATTTGTATCTTCATCATGCATGGTCAAAGTAGAAGAAGTTTCTTGAACTACTGAGACCACAATGACCATCTAGATAGATCATAGTACAACTATTGAAAGACAGAGTCAAAGAGAAACTTAAAAGCAGTAACAGAAAACAATGCAATACATACCGAGGAAAAAATATGATTAAAGTTGACTTTTCATTAGAAATATTGAAAGAAAGCAATGGATGTCTTAGTCAAAGAACTGAAAGAAAAAATTAATCAAGAGTATTATCATCCAACAAAACTGTCCTTCAAAAGTGACAGTGATGAAATATCTTTCCAGGCAAACTGAAAATGTTCATTGCTAGCAGAGCTACCTTATAAGAAATGACATCAAAGAGTAACTTGAATTCACATGAAGAAATAAAGACCACTGGAAAAGGTAATTACATAGGTAAATATAAAAGACTACATTACATATTTTTCTCTTTTCTTCTCATATCAGACTTAAAATATGATTACATAAAACAAAATTTCTAAAACTATATTTTGGGGCTTACAGAAAGACAATATATATGTCAAAAATAGCAAAAAGGAGGGTCATGTATGTAACAGAGTTATATTGAAGTAAACTCATTATTGTACTGGAATTAAGTTAGTGTTAATCCAAAGTGGATTGTGATAAATTAAGATATAAACTATAATCTCTAGACTAACCACAGAATAATTTAAAAATCCAGCAAAGGACTTAAAATAGCATACTAGAAAATATCTATTTGACACAAAAGAAGGTAGTAAAGGAGGAAGAGATAAATTAAAAAGAGCACGAAACATATCAAAAGCAAGAACATGACAGACACAAATCCAGGCATTTCAATAACTGCGTTAAAGGTAAATGGATTAAACCACTCCAATCAAAAGGCAGTTTTCAATAAAAAGTCCAAATATGTGCTATCTACAAAGAGATGCACTTTAGATTAAAAAACACAGATAGGTTGAAAATAAAAGGATGGAAAAGATACACTATATAAAAAGTAAATGTAAGAGAGCTACACCGTCAAACTAAATAGATTCTAAGACAAAAAAATGTTGTTAGGCACATGGAGGGTATCTTATAATGATAGCTGATCAATTTACCAGGAAGATATAAAAGTTATAAACTTACACACACCTAAGAACAGAGTCCCAAATATATGAAGTAAAAACTGATGAAATTGAAGGGATAAATAGATAATTCAACAAAAATATTTGGGAGCTTTAATGCCCCACTGTCAATAATTGATAGGTAACTAGACAGAAAATTGGAAATGATACAAGACTTGAATAACACTACCAACCAACTTGTTTTGATCTATGGAACATTCTACCCAACATCAGCAGAGTACATTCTTTTCAAGCATGCATGAACATTCTCCAGGACAGGTTTTATGCCAGGTCATAAAGCAAACTGTTAATAAATTTAAAAGCTTTAAATGATACAAAGTATTTTTCTGAACACAGTGGAATTACATTAGAAATTAGCAACAGAAGTACATGTGGATAACCTCCAAATATTTGAAAATTAAATGACACATGTCTCAATAACCCATGGGTCAAATGAGAAATCACAAGGGAAATTAGAAAATATTTTTAACTGAATGAAAACAAAAACACCATCAAAATTTATATGATGCAGCTAATGTGCTTAGGAAGAAAATTTGGTTAAATAACAGCTTTATTGAGATACATGTCACATTCCATAAAATGTGCCCTTTTAAGGTATACAGTTCAGTGGTTTTTAGTATAACAGTGAGAGTTTTGCAACTCTTACCACTAATTTCAGAACATTTCATCACTCAGAGAGAAACTCCATATCCATTACTAGTCACTCTGTATTATTCCCTTCCCCCATTCCCATGCAAACACTAATGTAATTTCTATCTCTATGGACTGCCTACTTTGGATGTTTCATATAAATAGAATCATATGCTATGTGATCTTTTGTGTTTGCCTTTTTTCACTTTGCATATTTTAAAGATTCATCCATGTTGTAGTTTGTATCTTTATCTTACTCCTTTTTATGAATGAATAATACACTGTATGGATATACCACATTTTCTTTATCTATCATCACTTAATGGACATTGGGATATTTCCACTTTTTGGCTGTTATGAATAACCCTTCTATGAACATCCACGTACAGGTTTTTGTCTAGACATGAGTTTTCCATTATTTGGGGTGTATACCAGAGGAGAGTTGTTGGGTTATATTGTCATTCTGTGTTTAAATTTTTTAGGAACTGTCAGAGTGTTTCAAAGCAGCTTCACCATTTTACCTTCCCACCAGTGATAAAGAGGATCTATGGAAAACCCAGAGCTGAAATAAATCTTATTGGTGAAAGACTGGAAACTTTACCCCTAAAGTCAGGAACAAGACAAGGATGTCTGTTCTCATCACTTCTGTTCAGTGTTATACTGGCAGTTCTAGCCAGGACAATTAGGCAAGAAAAAGAAAGAAAAGGCAACCAAGTTGGAAAGGAAGAAATGTAACTGTATTTGCAGATGACATGCTCTTTTTTTTTTTTTGGCTCTCATTGTAGTTTTATTTTTTTTTATTTTTTTAATTTTTTTATTAGTTGGAGGCTAATTACTTCACAACATTTCAGTGGGTTTTGTCATACATTGATATGAATCAGCCATAGATTTACACTTATTCCCCATCCCGATCCCCCCTCCCACCTCCCTCTCCACCCGATTCCTCTGGGTCTTCCCAGTGTACCAGGCCCGAGCACTTGTCTCATGCATTCCACCTGGGCTGGTGATCTGTTTCACCGTAGATAGTATACATGCTGTTCTTTTGAAACATCCCACCCTCACCTTCTCCCACAGAGTTCAAAAGTCTGTTCTGTATTTCTGTGTCTCTTTTTCTGTTTTGCATATAGGGTTATCGTTACCATCTTTCTAAATTCCATATATATGTGTTAGTATGCTGTAATGTTCTTTATCTTTCTGGCTTACTTCACTCTGTATAAGGGGCTCCAGTTTCATCCATCTCATTAGGACTGGTTCAAATGAATTCTTTTTGACGGCTGAGTAATATTCCATGGTGTATATGTACCACAGCTTCCTTATCCATTCATCTGCTGATGGGCATCTAGGTTGCTTCCATGTCCTGGCTATTATAAACAGTGCTGCGATGAACATTGGGGTGCACGTGTCTCTTTCAGATCTGGTTTCCTCAGTGTGTATGCCCAGAAGTGGTATTGCTGGGTCATATGGCAGTTCTATTTCCAGTTTTTAAAGGAATCTCCACACTGTTTTCCATAGTGGCTGTACTAGTTTGCATTCCCACCAACAGTGTAAGAGGGTTCCCTTTTCTCCACACCCTCTCCAGCATTTATTGCTTGTAGACTTTTGGATAGCAGCCATCCTGACTGGTGTGTAATGGTACCTCATTGTGGTTTTGATTTGCATTTCTCTAATAATGAGTGATGTTGAGCACCTTTTCATGTGTTTGTTAGCCATCTGTATGTCTTCTTTGGAGAAATGTCTGTTTAGTTCTCTGGCCCATTTTTTGATTGGGTCATTTATTTTTCTGGAATTGAGCTTCAGGAGTTGCTTGTATATTTTTGAGATTAATCCTTTGTCTGTTTCTTCATTTGCTATTATTTTCTCCCAATCTGACGGCTGTCTTTTCACCTTACTTATAGTTTCCTTTGTAGTGCAAAAGCTTTTAAGTTTCATTAGATCCCATTTGTTTAGTTTTGCTTTTATTTCCAATATTCTGGGAGGTGGGTCATAGAGGATCTTGCTGTGATTTATGTCGGAGAGTGTTTTGCCTATGTTCTTCTCTAGGAGTTTTAGTTTCTGGTCTTACATTTAGATCTTTAATCCATTTTGAGTTTATTTTTGTGTATGGTGTTAGAAAGTGTTCTAGTTTCATTCTTTTGCAAGTGGTTGACCAGTTTTCCCAGCACCACTTGTTAAAGAGGTTGTCTTTTTTCCATTGTATATCCTTGCCTCCTTTGTCAAAGATAAGGTGTCCATAGGTTCGTGGATTTATCTCTGGGCTTTCTATTCTGTTCCATTGGTCTATATTTCTGTCTTTGTGCCAGTACCACACTGTCTTGATGACTGTGGCTTTGTAGTAGAGTCTGAAGTCAGGCAGGTTGATTCCTCCAGTTCCATTCTTCTTTTTCAAGATTACTTTGGCTATTCGAGGTTTTTTGTATTTCCATACAAATTGTGAAATTCTTTGGTCTAGTTCTGTGAAAAATACCGTTGGTAGCTTGATAGGGATTGCATTGAATCTATAGATTGCTTTGGGTAGAATAGCCATTTTGACAATATTGATTCTTCCAATCCATGAACACGGTATGTTTCTCCATCTGTTTGTGTCCTCTTTGATTTCTTTCATCAGTGTTTTATAGTTTTCTATGTATAGGTCTTTTGTTTCTTTAGGTAGATATACTCCTAAGTATTTTATTCTTTTTGTTCCAATGGTGAATGGTATTGTTTCCTTAATTTCTCTTTCTGTTTTTTCATTGTTAGTATATAGGAATGCAAGGGATTTCTGTGTGTTAATTTTATATCCTGCAACTTTACTATATTCATTGATTAGTTCTAGTAATTTTCTGGTAGAGTCTTTAGGGTTTTCTATGTAGAGGATCATGTCATCTGCAAACAGTGAGAGTTTCACTTCTTCTTTTCCTATCTGGATTCCTTTTACTTCTTTTTCTGCTCTGATTGCTGTGGCCAAAACTTCCAACACTATGTTGAATAGTAGTGGTGAGAGTGGGCACCCTTGTCTTGTTCCTGATTTCAGGGGAAATGCTTTCAATTTTTCACCATTGAGGGTGATGCTTGCTGTGGGTTTGTCATATATAGCTTTTATTATGTTGAGGTATGTTCCTTCTATTCCTGCTTTCTGGAGAGTTTTAATCATAAATGAGTGTTGAATTTTGTCAAAGGCTTTCTCTGCATCTATTGAGATAATCATATGGTTTTTATCTTTCAATTTGTTAATGTGGTGTATTACATTGATTGATTTGCGGATATTGAAGAATCCTTGCATTCCTGGGATAAAGCCCACTTGGTCGTGGTGTATGATTTTTTTAATATGTTGTTGGATTCTGTTTGCTAGAATTTTGTTAAGGATTTTTGCATCTATGTTCATCAGTGATATTGGCCTGTAGTTTTCTTTTTTTGTGGCATCTTTGTCAGGTTTTGGAATTAGGGTGATGGTGGCCTCATAGAATGAGTTTGGAAGTTTACCTTCATCTGCAATTTTCTGGAAGAGTTTGAGTAAGGTAGGTGTTAGCTCCTCTCTAAATTTTTGGTAGAATTCAGCTGTGAAGCCATCTGGTCCTGGGCTTTTGTTTGCTGGAAGATTTTTGATTACAGTTTTGATTTCCTTGCCTGTGATGGGTCTGTTAAGATCTTCTATTTCTTCCTGGTTCAGTTTTGGAAAGTTATACTTTTCTAAGAATTTGTCCATTTCATCCAAGTTGTCCATTTTATTGGCATAGAGCTGCTGGTAGTAGTCTCTTATGATCCTTTGTATTTCAGTGTTGTCTGTTGTGATCTCTCCATTTTCATTTCTAATTTTGTTAATTTGGTTCTTCTCTCTTTGTTTCTTAATGAGTCTTGCTAATGGTTTGTCAATTTTGTTTATTTTTTCAAAAAACCAGCTTTTAGCTTTGTTGATTTTTGCTATGGTCTCTTTAGTTTCTATTGCATTTATTTCTGCCCTGATTTTTAAGATTTCTTTCCTTCTGCTAACCCTGGGGTTCTTCATTTCTTCCTTCTCTAATTGCTTTAGGTGTAGAGTTAGGTTATTTATTTGGCTTTTTTCTTGTTTCTTGATGTAAGCTTGTAATGCTATGAACCTTCCCCTTAGCACTGCTTGTACAGTGTCCCATAGGTTTTGGGTTGTTGTGTTTTCATTTTCATTCATTTCTATACATATTTTGATTTCTTTTTTGATTTCTTCTATGATTTGTTGGTTATTCAGAAGCATGTTATTTAGCCTCCAGGTGTTTTAATTTTTAACAATTTTTTTCCTGTAATTGAGATCTAATCTTACTGCACTGTGGTCAGAAAAGATGACTGGAATAATTTCAATTTTTTTGAATTTTCCAAGACTAGATTTATGGCCCAGGATGTGATCTATTCTGGAGAAGGTTCCGTGTGCACTTGAGAAAAAGGTGAAGTTGATTGTTTTGGGGTGAAATGTCCTATAGATATCAATTAGGTCTAGCTGGTCCATTGTGTCATTTAAGGTTTGTGTTTCCTTGTTAATTTTCTGTTTAGTTGATCTATCCATAGTTGTGAGTGGGGTATTAAAGTCTCCCACTATTATTGTGTTACTATTAATTTCCTCTTTCATACTCGTTAGTGTTTGCCGTACATATTGTGGTGCTCCTATGTTGGGTGCATATATATTTATAATTGTTATATCTTCTTCTTGGATTGATCCTTTGATCATTATGTAGTGTCCTTCTTTGTCTCTTTTCACAGCTTTTATTTGAAAGTCTATTTTATCTGATATGAGTATTGCGACTCCTGCTTTCTTTTGGTCTCCATTTGCATGAAATATTTTTTTCCAGCCCTTCACTTTTAGTCTGTATGTGTCTCTTGTTTTGAGGTGGGTCTCTTGTAGACAGCATATATGGGGGTCTTGTTTTTGTATCCATTCAGCCAGTCTTTGTCTTTTGGTTGGGGCATTCAACCCATTTACATTTAAGGTAATTATTGATAGGTGTGGTCCCGTTGCCATTTACTTTGTTGTTTTGGGTTCACGTTTATACAACCTTTCTGCATTTCCTGTCTAGAGAAGATCCTTTAGCATTTGTTGAAGAGCTGGGTTGGTGGTGCTGAATTCTCTCAGCTTTTGCTTATCTGTAAAGCTTTTGAGTTCTCCTTCATATCTGAATGAGATCCTTGCTGGATACAGTAATCTAGGTTGTAGGTTATTCTCTTTCATTACTTTCAGGACGTCCTGCCATTCCCTTCTGGCCTGGAGGGTTTCTATTGATAGGCCAGCTGTTATCCTTATGGGAATCCCTTTGTGTGTTATTTGTTGTTTTTCCCTTGCTGCTTTTAATATTTGTTCTTTGTGTTTGATCTTTGTTAGTTTGATTAATATGTGTCTTGGGGTGTTTCGCCTTGGGTTTATCCTGTTTGGGACTCTCTGGGCTTCTTGGACTTGAGTGGCTATTTCCTTCCCCATTTTAGGGAAGTTTTCAGCTATTATCTCCTCGAGTATTTTCTCATGGCCTTTCTTTTTGTCTTCTTCTTCTGGAACTCCTATGATTCGAATGTTGGGGCGTTTCACATTGTCCCAGAGGTCCCTGAGGTTGTCCTCATTTCTTTTGATCCTTTTTTCTTTTTTCCTCTCTGCTTCATTTATTTCCACCATTTTATCTTCTACCTCACTTATCCTATCTTCTGCCTCCGTTATTCTACTCTTGGTTCCCTCCAAAGTGTTTTTGATCTCATTCATTGCATTGTTCATTTTTAATTGACTCTTTTTTATTTCTTCTAGGTCTTTATTAAACAATTCTTGTATCTTTTCAATCTTTGTCTCCAGGCTATTTATCTGTAACTCCATTTTGTTTTCAAGATTTTGGATCATTTTTATTATCATTATTCTAAATTCTTTTTCAGGTAGATTCCCTATCTCCTCCTCTTTTGTTTGACTTGGTGGGCATTTTTCATGTTCCTTTACCTGTTGGGTATTTCTTTGCCTTTTCATCTTGTTTAGATTGCTGTGTCTGGAGTGGACTTTCTGTATTCTGGAGGTCTGTGGTTCCTTTTTATTGTGGAGGATTTACCCAGTGGGTGGGGTTAGACGATTGGCTTGTCAAGGTTTCCCGGTTAGGGAAGCTTGCGTCAGTGTACTGGTGCGTGGAACTTGATTTCTTCTTTTTGGAGAGCAATGGAGTGCCCAGTAATGAGTTTTGAGATGGGTCTATGTGTTAGGTGTGACCTTGGGCAGCCTGTATGTTGACATTCGGGGCTATGTTCCTGTGTTGCTGGAGAATTTGCGTGGTATGTCTTGCTCTAAAACTTATTGGCTCTTGGGTGGTGGTTGGTTTCAGTGTAGGTATGGAGGCTTTTGGACGGTCACGTATTACTTAAAGTTCCATGTAGTCAGGAGTTTTCTGGTGTTCTCAGGTTTTGGGCTTAAGTTTCCTGCCTCTGGATTTCAGTTTTATTCTTCCTGTAGTCTCAGGACTTCTCCAACTATACAGCACTGATAATAAAACTTCTAGGTTAATGGCGAAAAGATTCTCCCCCGTTAGGGACACCCAGAGAGGTTCACAGAGTTACATGAACAGGAGAAAAGGGAGGAGGGAGATAGAGATGAGCAGGAGGAGAAAAAGGGGGACTCAAGAGGAGAGAGACAGATCTACGCAGCTGTCTGTTCCCAGAGTGTTCTCCGTATCTCAGACACCTACAAGGATTCACAGAATTGGATTGGGAAGAGAAGGGGAAAGGAGGAAATAGAGGTGTTCTGAGGTAGAAAACAGAGAGTCAAGATTGGGAGAGAATAATCTTCGGTTTAAAGATAGGGCTTCTCTTTTTTTTTTTTGTAAGGTTATAGTGTAGTGAAAATGAAAATGAAGAGTAGTAGAGGAGTACTAGAGGACTTTAAAAGAAATAAGACAAAAAGAAAAATAGAAAATAAAAGAGAAAACGGAAAGGAAAAAAAAGAAGAAAAAAGAAAAAAAAAGAAAAAGAAAAAAAAGAAAAAAAAAAAAACAAAAAAAAAAAAGAAAGAAAGAAAAAAAAAATTTTTTTTTCCCCTAATTAAAAAAATCGTAAAAATCTATGAAAATGAAAGTTAAGGAGTAATGGGGGAGTAATAGGGAATTTTAAAGGAAAATAAAAGAGAAAAAATATAAAAAGAAAAAAAAATTTTTTTTTTTTCCTTACTTAGAAAAAAAAAATTAAAAATATATCTAGGAGTTTCTCTGGAGCTGTTGTGGTCAGTGTGGGTTCGGCTCAGTTTCAGATAGCTCCTCGTTCCAGCTTACACTTCTCGATATCTACAGGGCCCTTCCGGTGAAGTCGGTGTTTTCTACAGGGATTTTAATCTGTTGCACCAGTCCCTTCTGAAGCGGTTCCCTTTGTTTATTTGGCTTCTGTTTGCCGGTCTCTTCAGAGCCTCATTTCCGCCCTGACACAGGCGGGCGGAGGTGGACTCTTATTCAGGTAGCTAGTTCCGTTGCGCTGCGGGGATGGGCTGGCGCTGCGGGGATGGGCTGGCGCTGCGGGGATGGGCTGGCGCTGCGGGGCGGGGCTGACACTGCGGGGAGGGGCTGGCCCTGCGGGGAGGGGCTGGCGCTGCGGGGATGGGCTGACGCTGCGGGGCGGGGCTGACGCTGCGGGGAGGGGCTGGCCCTGCGGGGGCGGGCTGGCGCTGCCGGGAGGGGCTGTCGCTGCTTTCTCCGTCTGCGCTGCTCAGGCTCCCGGCTGTTCTATATGGAGCGCGCCCCGCGCAGCGCTAGGTTCCAGCCCTCGGGTGTTACACAAAAGCGCGGAAGGAAAAGCTGCGCCTGCTCTCTGTGCCTTCCCCGTCAGAGCGGTCCAGGCAGCGAGGGGCTTGATGGGCGCACTATCCCCAGGTGTGGCGCACTCACTCCCTTCCGCGGACCCAGTCTCAGTTTCTGCTGGCGCCAGTCGGGTGCGCGCGCCTTCCGCCCTCCGCGTCCCCAGCCCCAGTCCCCGCCCGCGCCGGTCGGGTGCCTGCGTCCTGTGTCTCGCCGCGACCTTCCCCTCCCCCCTGCCTCCTGCCTCCGGCGGGGCTGGGCCGGTCGCAGCCTGCGAGCTCTTCTCGGGACTTTCCCCGTCCCTTTGTTCTGCGAACGGCCGGCAGTGTGTTCCGGCCAGTTAATTTTCTCTCTCTCTCTTGGTCTCCCACAGTTCAAGTTGGCACCTCACAGAAGCTCCCTCCGATTGTCCTCAGGGCACTCAGGCCCGGACCCTAGCCCAAGCAAGGCCGCCTAAGACTCCCTTCCCGGGACGGGTCTCCATCCTTAGCTCTTTTGTCTCACTTTTTATCTTTTATATTTTGTCCTACCTCCTTTTGAAGACAATGGTCTGCTTTTCTGGGCGCCTGATGACCTCAGCTAGCGATCAGAAGTTGTTTTGTGAAGTTTGCTCTGCATTCAGTTATTCTTTTGATGAATTTGTAGGAGAGAAAGTGGTCTCCCCGTCCTACTCCTCCACCATCTTGGCTCCCGACATGCTCTTAAATATAGAAAGTTCTAAGGAATCCACAGAAAATCTTTTAGAGCTAATAAACTAGTCTAACATGGTTGCAGGAAAAATATCAATATAGAAGAATTAATTATATTTCTAAAACACTACCCATGAATAATCCAAGAAGATATTTCCATTTACAATAGAATCAAAAAGAAGAAAGTACTTAAGAATAAATTTAAACACGGAAATGTAAGACTTATCTACTGAAAACTATAAAACAGCATTGAAGGAAATTAAAGAAGATTCAAATAAATGGAAAGATATTCTGTGTTTGTGGATTGGAAAACTCAATATTGTTAAGTCTATAATATTTCCTAAATTGATCTGCAGATTCAATGCAGTCTCTTTTAAAATTCCAACTGCCTTTCTTGCAGAAATGGAAAAGTTGATTTTAAAAGTCATAATGTTCCTTGGATTGTTATAAATTATGAAAAAAAATGATTTTAACATTTTTGACAGTGTTCTTGTTGCTTTAATGGAGGAGTTGACTTTCAGAAGTTCTTACTCCATTATTCCATAACTGTTTCTACAGGGAAAATATAAATGGATAATTTCCTAGTAAAATAAATTACCAAAATTGACTCCAAATAAATAAAAAATTAATAGATCTAACCATTTAAGAAATTTAAAAAAAAATAAAAAGCTAGTGGTTTGACCTGGCTTATTCTAAGGGGATGTCTTTCAGCCCAAGTGGCCTGTGAGACTCTCCTTCTCTCTGTCTCTCTCTTTGCATGAGTTTTTGAACATGCAGAATCAATGCTAGAATTCTTTCCACTTGGGTGACAACTCCTGGGTGGGTGAATTCTAAGATATGTGTCCAGTGGGAGGCTGGTGGTCTAATGCCCTCTAAAGGGTAGGCATGGGGAGAGGCTTCATTTCTATTTTAAAATTGGTGCTCTAGGAGGGTGTGATTATAGAAGTCATGGCCACACTTGGGTTTGCACTTGAGGGGCTGGACTCCAGTTAGTTCCTAACTCCTAAATGCGGTGGAGAGAGGAGTAGTGGAAGGGGCCGTGAGGACCAGGTTCTAAGTATGTCTCTCCAAGGGGAGCACCTAGAAGCCTCCTGGGTGCTACGAGGACTCCAAGAGGGTAGAGACCGTCTGAAACCTCCCAACCTCTATTCCAGGGCTGCAGGCTCAGCAAGGATGAATACATTCTGTGCCTTGCCTTAGGCAGTGTGGCCTGCTGACTCTTCTTAAGTCCTTCTGTCGAAGAGCATCCTTGGGGAGCTTCGTGCTGGGTTAAGATGCTGCAGTGGGGCCAAGTGGCCATTGTGTATGTCTAGTCCTCTCCAGACTTTCTGTTCTGTGCAGGCTGGAAAGGGGTGGTGGGAGGTATCTCTCTCCATGATGAACTACAGGCTCTTCCTTGAGGAGCTGGAGAGGACAGTGTACACATCCCCTTCACCTCCCCTCACCCTGGTTCCAAGAGCTTGTTGCTATTGTTGTTCAGTTGCTAAGTCATGTCTGACTCTCTGCAATTGCATGGACTGCAGCATGCCAGTCTCCTCTGTCTTCCACCATTTCCCGGAGTTTGCTCAAATTCATCTCCACTGAGTTGATGATACCATCTAACCATCTCATCCTCTGCTGGCCCTTCTCCTTTTGCCTTCAATCTTTTCCAGCATCAGGGTCCTTTCCAAGGAGTCAGCTGTTCACATCAGGTGGCCACAGTTTTGGAGCTTCAGATGCCCAAAAGCCTGAAATGAACATTACTGAAGTTTTACTCCCAATGAAAAAAAGAGAGCTATTTTTTTAGAACATATTTTATAGGAAAGAACAAAGTTTAGTTAATCAGATGTTGGGCTCCTTAAGCAAGGATGGGACCAATCTGGGAAGGATAGTCACGGAAGGGAACCTGGGTACAGGTGGCAGGTTCTTCATTTGATGGTGGTTGGAGGGTAGCTGGCTTGAAAAAGTGTTCTGCTAGCTGAAATGTTCCCAGATAGGAGACTCACTAAAAATGGATCATAGACAGTGTTCTAATCCAACTGCCGTTTTTCAGGTTGGGCGAGATAGATTTCATTTGGTTGCTTATGCATTTTCTTTTTATCTTAGATAAAGGGTGTGCCTGGTTTCTCTGCACTGAACAATGACCCGATTGTTAGAAACCTTGCTTACATGTATATATGTGTGTGTGTTTTGCCATGACTCCTGTGTTTTGGAAGTCTTTGGGGACAGATGATATTTATGAATGATGTCCCAAGGGTATAATCAGGATGACTCATTCTTGGAACCAGTTTTATCCGTTAAGAGATGCCAGCTGCACCCAGTTCACAACAGAACATACTTCAGATAGCTTCTCGCTCTAACCTGCTCCTTCTTTGGGGTCAGGAGGGCATATTTTCAAGGCCTTTCTACTCTTCCAGAGATTTAATTTCCCATGATGGAGTCCTGGGGACTTTCTGTTAAGTGTTTTGATAAGGTGAAGACGGTTACATAGTTGAGAAAAAATTGTGTTTCGGGATTTCAGAAAACATATCCCAATAGGCAGTTTTATGAGTTTCAGCATAATAGCAGTAACAAAGTCTTGTATTTATTCTCTGTCATTCTTGAGGTAATACAGAAGAATTTCCTGATGCTATTGTCTCTGTATTTAAAAGACATCAGTTAGACAGGCAGAGTGGGGATTATTAATCATCTCTCTTCTTCTTACCTTTCCAAGAGTCACCACTGAAGGGGAGAAAGGGAGGCGATCATTTGTTATATGATGTTCAAAAGCCCCTCCCGTAAGGCAGGATCAGAATGGGAGACCACATTCTTGGGGTCTAAGTTAGTAAGCTTTCATTAGGAAGTTCCACCCGATCCAGGCAAACTGAAGGCTTGCTGAAGGCTTCTGATTCTAGACACAGAGGTGTGTCTCAGACCCCAAACAAACCCACAATGACCTCTGCAGAGGGCTGGCGTCTGAATCTGACTGGGGTCACCTCATCTCCAAGGCATTTTCACTCATTGCCACCTGTGCTTTCCTGAATTTTCCCATGGACGATCATCCTGGAGCACTTGGATCCGTCCCATCGAGGTTTCTCTGTCTCCCCTACCCAGTTTTCTGGGGTTCTTCATGACCACGGATTCATTTATCCTGGGGGATTTCCCTGTGTTTACTTTTTCCACCCACTTTGCCAAGTCGGACATGCTACCAGCACAAGGATTAGGGAGGCACTCCCTCCTTTTTCTCTGGACTCATCCTCGGAATAGCTGTCTGATCCCATCTCTTGGAGCGAAGGCAGCCGGAGCGTTGAAACACACTTCAACCTGCACATCTGGCCGGCGGACGGGCGGGCAGGCGAGACTGGAATTCCTGGACCGGTTCCTTGGTCTGTGGTCTCTAGGGATTGCTTGTTGAATAGCTCCGCATCACATCACTTCACAGATAAGGAAGATGTCATCCCCACGGCATCTCTGATTTCGGCACAAGCTTCAGAAAACCCCAAGCAGCTAATCTAGAACATGATGTTTTAAGCCGCTATAATCACCAGCCAACTTTGAACATGTGCCACGCACATGCCTGCCTGCGCATCTAACTGCAACTCTCAGCCGTGGGAGTACCTAGGTGCACTTTCTCCCGGTGCCTGTGGGAGGCGCTAGAGCTGTACCCGGGGAGGCAGAGGGTGTCACTATGCCCGCCGGTTGGAGTCTTCAGCAGGCACCCGGCTGCGACCCTCCTGGAGAGGCCACTGATTGGAGGTCAAGGCCCTTGATTCATTCATCCCCACCGGCACGAATCACTTTGGCGCTCTTTGGCAGGTCTCCTCGCTGGGTGTCAATGTCCTTATCTACCAAATGGAAATCTCTTGACTGGGAAGGATCTTGACTGTTTTGGGAAACTGAGCCAGGAGTCAACTGAGGCAGGCTGGACCAATGGGTCAAACAGACTAACAAGGGAAAATTTAACGGGAAGAGATTTAACATCCTGGACACAGGATCAAAACTACTATGCCAGGAAGTAAGAGAGGAGAGCTGAACAAGCAGAAGCAGGTGGGAATGGATGTTGGACATCTTAGTTAATAGCAAGGGGAGAGATGAGGATTCCTGAATAGCAAGTGTAAACACTGGTCACCTTAGTAGAAATGTAGTTCTCAGAACAAGAGCTTGAAAGTCATGCTGGCCGGACCAGTGCTGGAGACCTGGGTGCTGTTTGGGGCCTCATTCTTAAGAGGACAGTGACATCCTGGAGTGTATTTGGAGGAAGATGAACCTGCATGGTGAGGGGATATGAAAGCCCGGGGCATTTAAGAAACAGCAGAAAATCAAGAATGTCCTTTTCCGTCCCTGGAAAAGGATCCATTTAGCAGGACCTAGTGACTCAAACGGTAAAGAATCTGCCTGCAATGCAGAAGACCTGGGTTCAATCCGTTCTGGGTCAGGAAGATCCCCTGGAGAAGGGAATGGCAATCCACTCCAGTATTCTTGCTTAGAGAATCCCTGGGGACAGAAGAACCTTGTGGTCTATAGTCCATGGGGTCGCAAAGAGTTGGACTTGACTGAGCAGCCAACACTTTCATTTTCAGCAGGACCTGGTAGCTGCCCAGAGAACCAACCAAGGACAAAAAAAAACTTCAGGATAGTAGTTGTTGTTGTTTTTTTTCTCAGCTTATGGGAGAACTTTTGTTTCATTTTTCTTTTTTTTCCTTTCTTTTCAAACTTTCCCCCACCCACTACTTGTAATATTGCTCCTTCACAGCAACCAGAGAAAATTTTATTTAGCACAATGTAATATATTCATGTGGTTAAAAAAGTAACTAGCCAACTCATTAACCAATCAACCGACCAACCAAGTTAATAAAAAGTCTAAAAACAAACACAAGCACAGGGAAAATCTCCTTGTCACCCTTATACTCCGGAAGGGACAGTTTGGCAGGGTCCTTAGAGCAGAGACTCTGAAGCCAGGCTGCCTGGATTTGCATCCCATCCCTGCTGCTGACTAGCTGTGTGGCCTTAGGGAAGTTACTTAACGTCTCTGAGCCTTGGTATCCTCATCTGAAAAACAGGAATAATGATGCAGGATTGTAGTGATGATTAAAGGGGTTCGTACATGTAAAGGACTTAAGAGTAGCTCTTGGCTTTCAGTAAGTAAATTGCACACACGAGTTAGCTTTCATTATCCTTGACTTCATTTTCCCCTGTTCCGCCTTAAGGAACTTAAACATTAAAAAAAAATTTATTTATTTATTTGGCTTTATCAGGTCTTAGTTGTGGCATGTGAGATCTTTTCGTTTCGGCATGTGAACGAACTCTCGTTATAGCATGTGGGATCTAGTTCCCTGACCAGGGATTGAACCTGAGCTCCCTGCATTGGGACCATGGAGTCTCAGCCACTGGACCACCAGGGAAGTCCCAAGTCGCCTTTATTTTTTAAGTTTCTTATATATTCTTTCAGAGTTTCTTGATGCACATATAAGCATATATAAATATCATTTTTGTTTATCTCATTAAAAAAATTCCAAAGTTAGTATATGGTACACATTGTTCAACACTAGGTTTTTTTATGTTTTTTTCTTTCCTTTCACTTGATAGTATATCTTGGAGATTTTTCCACATCAGTACAAAGAGAACTTCCTCATTCTTCTTCACAGCTGCACATATAAGGAAGAACTTTCTAACAATTAGGGCTTGTTTTAAAATAGAACTCTGTCACTGGGAGCATTCAGGCGAAGAGCAGACAGGGATGATGGAGCTGAGATTTATGTGTCAGCGAGGTAGTCAGGCTAGAATACGGCTACTGTTCTTCCAGCTGAGATTTCCTCATCCTGTGTGTTAAGTTGTCCACAGAATTAAAGAGCAGTTAAAAAAACTCCAGAAACAACATTGTTGTTCTGTGTCTCTGACGGGGTTCTGACCTGGGGGGTCAGCCGGCCCTGGGGTGGGTCAGACTCCAGAGGGCTGAATGGGCCATCTCAAAACCCAGGGGCTCCCAGTCAAGGTCCCGGCTCATCCTCTAGCCCCATTGGGAGCTAACCTGGTCCATCGTGATTACCTGGAGGGAAGGATTCCATTCCAGAAGAGTCCAAGCCATTCTTTGGTAGACACGGTCTCACCGGGAGGTGTCCTTCATGGTGACCCTGATCAGGGTTCTTGGCCTTCCCCAACCAGTACAAATGGACTAGAGGTCAGACAAGAAATTCAGGTAAGGCTTTACTGGGGCTCCTGCCTCAGCAGGAGGGAGCAAAAACAAGTAACAGGTTTCCTTGCTTGTTCCCCAGGGAGAGGGGAAGAGCTGGTTCCTTCTATGGGGTGAGGGTATCCAAGGGTCGTTGGGCTGAAAGAGTGACTTAGGCAGTTTGCCCACACCTTGGGGGGGTGTTGTGTGCAGGGGGCACTCTGCTTTTGCTCCCAACACCCTACTCCTGGCCCTTCAGAAGTAGCAGTTCTTTTTGTTATTTGATATCTCGTTGTCCAGAATCTGCCCAACTGCGCATGCTCAGTTATTTTTGGTCCCTTAGAATTTCTTTGTTTTGCAGGCACTGCCGCAAAGAGTCCAGGTCCCAGGTCTCAGCCTGTCTTAATAGGATGCTAGTTTTGTGCCCCATTTCTCTGCCTGCAACTCGCCATCTCTGGTAGAACTTTGCTGGGTTCCCAACAGGCATCAAATGCTCCAGGACTTTCCTGCCTCCTGCTCTTTGCTGGGTGTTCGATTTGAAAAGAAATGAGATTAGGTCAGCTTCCTTCTACCAGCAGCTCCCAAAACTGGAGAGTAAAGGTCTCCTGACTTGTGATTGCAGAAGGTGAGAAGGAACTCAGGGTGATTGCCCGGGTGATGGAAAGATCCCTCAGGTCTCAGGAGAGTCTGAAATGTCCCCTCATAGAAATGAAGCCTTTCTGCTCCACTGATCTATAAAAATGCAGGTCCCATTGAGAGAAACAACACAAACATGTTTCTGGCACTAATTCCTTGGTGGGTGGGAATAGCTGAGAACAGAGCTCCCCACAGGGCACTCAGACCAGGTAGCAAGAGGAAATACAGATGAGACTGCTAGGAGAAGATGCTAGAAACAGATGGGAAGGCTTCTGGGAGCTGGCCCTGTGCTGGGAGTCTATGGATACAGATCCTAAAAGGAATCAGTCTGGTCTACTTGTTAGGATTCTTAACAGAGAATTAACAGCAGCGATGGTTAACCTTGCCTAACTCAAGGTTATAAATATTTTCCCCTATGTTTACTTCAAAAGTTTTATAGCTTTAAGTTTTAGGGCTAGGATCAATTTTGAGTTAATTGTTTTATGGAATGTGAAATATGGATCAAGGTTCTTTAAAAAAAAATACTGTATTTTTTTTTAAAAAAACATTTATTTATATATTTGGCTGCATCCTGTCTTAATTGCAGCACGAGGCATCTTTGTTGCATCATGCGGGATTTTTCATTGTGGCACAAGAGCTTTTTCTAGTTTTGGCGCACGGGCTTAATTGCCCCCATGGCATGGGGGATCTTAGTTACCTGACCAGGGATGGAACCTGTGTCCCCTGCATTGCAAGGTGATTTTTTAACCAGTGGACCACCAGGGAAGTCCCAAGTTTCATTGTTTTGACATATGAATATCTAGGTATTTCAGCAACATTTATTGAAGATAATTTCCTTTCTCTCCTGAAATGTCTTTGCACCTATGTCAGAAGTCAATTGGCCATATACCTGTGGGTCCACATCTTTTGGGGCTTCCTGGGTGAGTCAAGGGTAAAGAATCAGCCTGCAATGCAGAAGTTGCAGGACATGGATGCAGGTTTGATCCCTGGGTGGGGAATATCCCTTGGAGGATGGCACAGTATTCTTGCCTCCAGCATTCTTGCGTGGAGAATCCCACGGACAGAGGAGCCTGGCAGGCTACAGTCCGTAGGGTCGCAGAGTCGGACATGACTGAAGCGACTGACCACACATGCACACATGCTACGTCTTTTGTATTCCTGAGCCCCACTCTGTTAAAGCCCCTGCTCAGGGCTAGCACGTGATCGGTGATAACTGCTTGGGGATATAACTTGACTGCAGGCATTCAGAGTTTTCTCATTAGATCCAGTTGAATGTGGCTGGGCTTGGAGACAGTAGGGCAGTAAGGAAGTCAGACGGTGTGAAGGTGCCGTTGTTCACACTGCTGGCTCTTGTTCACACTGACTCAAGGTTGGCACTAAATAAGTCCAGGTCAATCTGAGTTCCTGAAAGATGCTTTAGGAATCAGCTTTCTCACCAAGCCAGTAGGTTTCAGAGACCGTGCTTCCAGTTTGTGAAACTTAGGGCTAAAAAACTCAAAATAACTGTCAACAGAGGTTATCTTTGATTCCCAGTAACTCCCTGTAGCAGTGATGTCCAATAGAAAGATAACACAAGTTGTAGATATCACTTGACATTTTCTAGTAGATGTCTTTTAAAAAGTGAAAAGAAACAGGCAAATCAATTTTTTTTAACATAATTTAACTTGACAGATACAAAACATGAAAACATACAAAATATGAAATCATCAACGGGATATTTTATATTTTTTTGAACTAAATCTTCCAAATCTGGTGTGTATTTTATAACTATAGAGCCTCTCAATTCCAACTATGCAGCACATTTCAAATCTCAGTGGCCACATATGGCCAATGGCTACAGTGTTAGACAGCAAGGCTTCTGAACTTGCCTTCACTCCCTTTCTTCAAATCTTTATTCCATAGAAAAGCTCTTCTCTCTAGAATCCAGCTTCCATTGCTTATCCTGTTGCCGGAAGGCAAAAATCAAAGGAGGATTAGAATATCCTGAGGTTGGAAAATAGAAAAAGAAAACCTAAATCCGTATCAAACAAAAGTTCATGGATCACATTTTACTTACAGTGTAAGTAAAGCGGGGAAGAGTTGGTGCGGAAGGCTTTGTGGTGTGTGGGCTCACGAGAACCAGGCTATTGCTTTTCAGGGATTTTGCAAGCCAGCTTGCAAAACACAGCCATTAATGAAAATTAAGATATATAAACTTTCCATTGACTAGAGTATATTAAAAACATAAGTAATAAATATACGATACACACTACTCACCACTTCCTAATTACATGACTCTACTTTGCCATCACCTCTTATGACTCTGACATCTCAGTAGCAGAACCACTTCATGATGCTGTGCTTCTCTTTCCAACTCTGAGTCATAACTTGAAATTGATAGGAGTATTTACACCACAGAAAATGGCAACTCTACAAGTCAGGGCTCTACCCCAAGATTTGCTGGTTTTTAAAACTTTACCATCATGTCCCTGGGAAGGCTCTAGAACATGTCCGTTCAATGAGATGAAGGGTACTGGGCACATTTTACATGTTCAGTAAGTGAGGTTGCTCTGTTGATAATGAATGGAAATCTGAATGATTTCCAAGAGGGAGAGGATGTTTGGTTTGAAACAGCCTGTATCATTTCTGTAACTTTTTTTTCCACATACTCCTAATGTTGGCTTTTCCAAGTGTCCAAGAATGAGGTTGACCTAGAAGTTTCAGTTTATGCTCAGTGGAGCCTTGATAATAAAGTTATTCTCTAAGTACTAGCCTCATTCCCAGTGCTCCAGAGCAGTGGTCCCCAACCTCGAGGGTCTAATGCTTGATGACCTGAGGTAGAGCTGATGTACTAATAATAGTACATAATGCTCTTGAATCATCCTGAGACCATCCCCAACTTGGTCCATGGAAACAATGTCTTCCATGGGACCATTCCTGGTATCAAAAAGGTAGGGGACTGCTGCTTTAAAGGATGGAGACAGAGAAAGAAGGCTTGACAGCCTACCTACTAGATAATTCATAGCCATTCTCTCCAAGAGGTTTTCTTTTGTTTACCTACATTTTCTAACTTTTCTACAATGACATTCCAAGTTTTAACTAAGTTAATTTTAAAAACAACACTTAAGAATGTTTCAGAGTCTTCAAAGACCTATTTCGGCCTAAGAGTGCTATGAGTGGGGAGAAGCATATTAAATATGAAAGGGTTTCAGCTGGACTAGATGAATCAAATCCCTGGATTCCCAGCGTTTGAGATGAATCAATTAAAAGGAGGCGAAACAGGAAGACTGCAGACAGGTCTCTGTGAGTCCCAGAGTGTTTGCGTTGAAGTATCCTTCCTCCCACACGAAAGCCCCCATTCATCCTCACAGATGACATATGGGATGTCGATTAATGAATATGGATTTGATGTGACTTCATCTTTCTGCCAAACCAACTCACAGAACTAATTCCACTTTTGACTATGTTAAATGAGGTTTTAAAAAGTGTATTAGAGGATCACTTTTGAAGTCTTTTACCTAGATCAAGGGGTGCATTTGGGGGAAAACTTTGGGGACAACCCTTTCCCCATACACCCACGGCTGGAGCCATATTTTGATGTCTTTGATTTATAAAGGGAGAGGCTAGGGGGATCTGTCTTGAGAGGGCTTTGACTTTTAAGGGATTCAACTGGTTGAAACCTTATGTGCATTTGGAAATAAACTTCTTTTATATCATAAAAGCTTGAAGGTGGGATGGGACCCCAGAGGTCAATACTGTCAACCTAAATTGGGTGCCTGAGTCCCCTTGTTAAGGCTCTACCTGGTTTCGATCTTTGCCTGACACACCTCCCATGACAGCCCAGTCCATTTAAAGTATTGTCTATAGAAAGTTTGGCTCACGTTGATCCTGTGATGTACACCCATTTTTCCTAGGTCTAGAAGATGGGGGTAGGGACACACTTGGATGCAAGATATTGAGATCGATATAAGAAAGAAAGACCATTTCTTAGTAACTTAATGTAACATGACCAGCACTCACTAAGCTATCCTTTCTGAGCAAGGCTCTGATTTAGGCACTGTGGGTGATATAAAAATAAATAAAATAGAGGCTCCATCCACATAAAGTTCACAAGCCACCATCTAGCATGTGTGTTTATATGTGTGTGCACACGTGCACATGTTCAGCCATGCCTGACTCTTCCTAGCCCCATGGACTGTAGCGTGCCAGGCTCCTTTGTCCATGGAATTTCCCAGGCAAGAATACTGGAGTGGGTTGCTGTCCCCTACTCCAGGGGATCTTCCTGACCCAGAGATTGAACCAGTGTCTCTTGCATCTTCTTCATTGGCAGGAGGATTCTTTATCTACTAGCGCCACCTGTGAAGCTTCCTAATGCATGCTGCTAAGTCACTACAGTCGTGTCCGACTCTGTGCGACCCCATAGATGGCAGCCCACCAGGCTCCCCCGTCCCTGGGATTCTCTAGGCAAGAACACTGGAGTGGGTTGCCATTTCCTTCTACAATGCATGAAAGTGGAAAGTGAAAGTGAAGTCGATCAGTCGTGTCCGACTCCTAGTGACCCCATGGACTGCTGTCCACCAGGCTCCTCCGTCCATGGGATTCTCCAGGCAAGAGTACTGGAGTGGGGTGGCATTACAACAGCTCAAATACAAGGTACAAGATGAGCTGATGAAGGCAATGGGACCAACATTTGTCGAGTACCTCTGAAGGGCTGTCCTCATCATGGATCTCATGTGATCCTCATGGCTTGTGCATTAAACTCCCTGAACCGCATCTTCCTTATTTGTGAAATCAGATGTTGGACTCGATGTCCTCTGAAGTTGCTTCCAGCCATCACATCCCATGATTCATCCCGCCTTTCCCGGAGGCCCTAGTCTTCCTCTCCTGGGTTGGGCTGGCTGGGGGAACGGAGAGGCAGCAGACATGTTGTTCTTTTCCCCGCTCCTTGTGGGATGCACTGTTGACTTCAAACCAGTTTGAACAAAGCACTCAGGAATAAACCACAGAGAACCATCTAGAATTGGCAGAGGATAACCCTATGACCCCAGAGGCCTTTTCCAGCTCTAATTTTTATGATTCACTAATTTGCTGCACCACACTCTGTCCGGGAATTCAGAGTTCAAAAAAGATGCAATGTAAATTGCTGGAGGTAATGAGAAGGTTGCTGGCACCGTGGGGCCAAAAGCGTGGTTTTCAGTGAAATTAAATACAGGGAGATATTTAAAGAAGCCAGAGACTTTTTTTTTTTTCCCCTGAGAGACTCCCATTTTAAGGTTGGTAGGGTAAATTTTGGGTTTTCGTTTGCAGTGGTGTGACTAGGTTTTTGCTCTGTTATGACTCCAATAGAGCTGCTTATCTGTTTTATAACCTCCCTGAAGGTCTCGGATGCAGACATGGTTGTTTAGCAATGAGTTCTGCTGTAATTAAAAGACAATCACTTTTGAAGTGGGAGCTGCTCTAGGAAGACAAGTGTGCTATAAATATGTATGACTTCTTTGAGGAAATTGCTTATGGCCAGGAGCAGTAACTTGGTATTCGAATAGTCTCATGACTTTCGGCGCTTGCTACATTTCCCCAACTCTGGGGACTCTTTATGCCTCTTTGCAGCTTTGCATTGAAATGATGTCATGGAGATAAGAGACAAGCAGGATATTTGTTCCAGAACTACGATATGGCCAGGAGACCAGTAAGCCAGTAGCCTTTGGTGCCTCTGGGAGTTCAGTGAGGCTTGGTTTCGTGGGAGGATGGAAGGAGCGGACTGGCCAGCCAAGTGCATACCTGTGTAGGAGGATAATGAGTAGTCAGTACAATGGAAGCATTTCTTTCCTGGGTGCACATTCTGATGTAGCTATAAAGCATACACCGTGCATGCTTAATAATAATGTCTTAAATCCCATAGAAAAAAAAAATTCCCATAGAAAGGCACCACTTTGGAGAGTGGCCGGCATCCCGGTGATTTTCCCTCTTGGTTGGATCATGTTGCTGTTTTGGGGTTAGGCATCAGATGAAGACGTACACCTGTGTTTAGGGACCATGTTCTCTAACAAAATGTATCTTTAAATGTTGGGTTTGTGGGATTTCCCTGGTGGTCTAGTGACTAAGACTCCTCGCTCCTAATGTAGGGGGCCCGGGCTGGATCCCTGGTCAGGGAACTAGATGGTCAGGTCCTGCATGCCACAGTGAATACCCAGCACAGCCAAATAAACAAACAAATAATTTTAAAAAGTTGGGTTTGTACTCAGAACCTGCACTCAACAGAAGCACCTGAGGCTGGATGCCATAGAAGGAAGAGTAGATTCATATCCTTCATCTCATATGCTCTTTGCAACAAATGACTATGAAGAAAAACACCAGGCTTAATGACTATGATTTAAATAGTTATTTTCTGCTGTTACTATCTATCTTTCTCTCATTTTCTTTTCCCCTCAAATGTGGACATTTGAAAGTGCAAGATAAATGGGTACATGATGCAAACAAACTGTGTAAAGATGAATATGTATTATTGCCTTTGTTTTTCACAAGAATCCTACATACTAAGTGGTGTTATCCCCATTTTGCAGATGTGAAAACTGAGGAAGGTTCATGACTAGCAAAAGTTCAGGTAATGAATAGTGGTGGAATTTGAGCTACATTTCCAAAGCCTGTGCTCCTTTTTCTATGTCTGACAGACTGGATATATGATTTATTTATTTATTTTTAAAGCATTTGTTTGGCTGTGTCGGGTCTTAGTTGCGGCACGCAAGACCTTTGATCTTTGTTGCATCATTCAGGATCTTAGTTACGCTGTGCGAACTCTTAGTTGCAGCACATAGGATCTAGTTCCCTGACCAGGGATCACACCCGGGCCCCCTGCATTGGGAGCATGGAATATTAGCCATGGGACCACCATGGAAGTCCCTGGATATATATTTTTGAAAGGAGGATAAGAACATAGGAAGCACAGGAAGGAAGGAAGGATGGAGGAAGACTTGCAAATAAGAAACAGACATTTATGGAGTGTCTGTTACATGCCACTTCCTGCATTTTGCGTATCTCGTGTTCCAGGCTGTGTTAGTTTCCTCTGGCTACTGTAAGGAATTATCACAGACTTAGTGGCTTAAACAACAGAAGGGCATTCTGTCACAGCTCTGGAGGCCAGGAGTATGTGATCAGTATTGCTGGACTAGGGGCTTCCCTGCTGTTCTAGTGGTTAAGACCCCATGCTAACAGTGCTGGGGGCACTGGTTCAAACCCTGGTCGGGGAATTAAGATCCCACATGCCATGCAGCATGGCCAAAAAGGGGGAAAATATTGCTGTGTTGAAATTAAGGTGTGATCAGGGCAATACTCTCCCTGGAGGCTTGAGGGGAGAACCTGCTTCTTGCCTCTTCAGCTGCTGGTGACTGCCAACATTCCTTGGCTTTAACCACATCCCTCCAACCTGCTCTGTGGTCACACTGCCTTCTCTTCTCTGTGTGGTAAATCTCTCTCAGCTTCTCTCTTTATAAGGACACTTGTGATTATGTTTGAAACCCACTTGAATAACTCAAGATAATCTCCTCATCTCAAGAATCTTTAACATCTGTGAAGTCATTTTTGCCATATAAGGTAACATTCCCAGGTCCTGGGAACTGCAATGTGGATTTCTCTAGGAGGACCGTTGTTCAACTGATCAGACATCCTAATCATGTATGTTCAGGATTGCCCTAAGCGAACAGCTTAGCCATTTGTATATTTTGCTGTTGTTGTTGTTGTTTATTTTTCTGACTAGAGATCATTAATTCTGTGCCTCACCTTTGAGGTCCACCTGGACTGAGGAAAGAGAAGAGTCATTTACCACCTGAGTTTGCCTCACATCTATATTTGTGAAAAATTTTTTTTAATGTGTTATATGTGGTCGATCCCCATTCGATATAAGAGGCTTAATTTTTGCTTTGGGTAAAAAGCAAAAACATTACATGAGGGTAATGTTCAGTTTAGATACTGAATGTATGGTTGCCCTGGGTCATGGTTTTTTCCAGAAGGCTACAACCTGTCTGGTGCCCACATCTTCTGAAAGCAACAGGCTCACATTGCCGCGAGAGAGACAGGGCGAGCTCTGCAGAAGGGCTGACCGCAGAGGCACGGGAGAGGTTTGATGAATGCTTCGTAGTCTGTTGGGGGCGTGGAGTTAGAGGAGCTTTGAGAGGCCCTCAGAGACTGAAGCTGCAGAACAGGATGTGACTTGAGCGTGTTCTATGACCTCTGAGTGGAGGCCTACGATTTGGAGGGGGTGAGGAGGTGTGCACACAGTGAAGGGCTGATGGTTCCTCAGAATCTGAAGATGCCAATAGGATCCCGGCACCATGATGAGGCCATGAGGAAAATTCACAAGGGCCAGACAGCTCTTCTAGGGTATAGGAGGTGCTCCCTTGCATGGAGGGGACAGGTGCTGGCTCTGACTGGAAGATGAGTAAACCCAAATCCCAGTGATCTTTACCAAAAGCTTGAAGTTCTCTTTTGACTTGGAAATGAAGCACTCGGATGTCCCTCCATCCAAGGCACATTAAATTCAGGTCATTTCCACCCTCCTCCCAAACCAGTCCTCTCTGCTGATGTATCCATTCTGGACAGTTGTACAAGGATTCTCTCAGCCACTTGGGACTCAGTAATGATGCTGCATTCCCTTAGCTTTCTCCCTCAGACCCCTTCTTGAAGAGGCAGGTAGCCTAATCATAGGACTGTAGGATCTGCAGTAGACAGAGAAACCAGGAACATAAACTGTGTTAGAATCAGGCTCTTCCACTTCATTTGCTGTATGACTTAAGATCTACTATTCAAGTCTCTGAAAAATCAGGATAACACAATAAATCCAACCCCACAGGGTTATTGGGAGAGTAAGATAATAGTAATAGTTATTGTTGTTTTGTTATTCTTTCTCTTATAGCTTCTACTTCAATTCAGGCCTCAATCATCCCAAGTCAGGACTATAATAGATTCCTTTAAATCAGTAATTTCCAACTCTTTTAACCATGACCCAGAGTGAAAATTTTATTTTTATCTCATGACAGTACAAACACCATCACAAAATGGAAATACGTGTTTCATGAAATACTCTGGTATTTTCCATTCTTTTCTCACTAATTGCATAAAAATTTTTGTCTCAGTCTATTACATTGATTTCATGACCACTAGCGAGTCAGAAAAGGGGTGGGCCATGTAGAAGCCATTGTGAGGACTTTGGATTTTATTTAGTTACTTATTCAGAAAAGAACTCTATGGCTTATATATGTCTTAACCATGCTGTTAGATACATTTTCTTTTACATTCAATTTTTTTTTGGGGGGGTATTTTTTTGGCCCTACTGAATGGCATGTAGGATCTTAGTTCCCCGACCAGGGATCAAACCTGTGACCCTTGCACTGGAAGCTCAGGGTCTTAGTCACTGTACCACCAGGGAGGGTCCTACACTCAAACCCTGGGAGCTCACTCTGCTGTCCTAACTGTGAATCCGCATCATTATCCTCAGTGAAAAAATCCCAAGTCGTACTTTGAGAAGAAGACACCCCCAGGATTCCATCTTCACTTCCTCCTAACAGTGTGGTGCCCCCAGGCCCCAGCCAACCTGATCTCTGGATAACCTTTTAATTTGTGAAGAGCTTTATAGTCTCTCTGTTCATTCTCAGCTAAAAATAACTCAGTGGTCAAGATCTATCACATTTCTGAATGCAGCTGGGGGATCATGTCTCCATGCTGGGGTGTATCTCACACTCTGAGCAGTCTGACCTGACCTTTAACCTGGGATGCACTCAGGGCACCAGGTAATGTGGCACCTGTGGATTACCTGGGCTTTATAAATCGGCCTCATGCATGTCCTTAAAGGAGCTCACCTTGTACAGCTCATTTTCCCATTTCACAGGCTTCAACTCAAGAGGCCTTGCAAATCTTACTGCCTTTATCCACCTATTTAAGAAATACTTCGTCCTCTAGATGCCTGTCTGGAGTGCGGACATCACATTCCTCCCAAATACTAACAGAACCTACAAATAGTGAGTCTTGAGTGAGAAAGGCTAAACATGCATTAACAGGGCAGAGATTAACGGGCATTACTACTCAGTCCTCGAAACAGCCCATGGAGGTGGCTACTAATGTTGATCTCCTTTTGTAGAGGAGAAGATGAAGGCATAGAAAGGCTAAATACTCTCTCTCTCTCTTTATCTCTTTCTTTCCTTTTAATATGCTTCAACACAGACAGCAGAGCCTGGCAGGCTATAGTCCATGGGGTCACAAAAGGGTTGGTCATGACTTAGGGACTCAGCACACACACAATATTTTAATAGGGCTTCCCAGGTGGTGCAAGTGGTGAAGAATCTGCCTGCCAATGCAGGAGATGCAGGAGACTCAGGTTTGATCCCTGGGTCGGGAGGATCCCCTGGAGGAGGAAATGGCAAACCACTCCAGTATTCTTGCCTGGAAAATTCCACTGACAGAGGAGCCTGGTGGGCTACAGTCCATGGATTCACAAAGAGTTGGACGTAACTGAGAGCAACAACCAATATTTTAATAGTTAATATTGTCTGTGTCATGTGGAGATAACTTATGGACTTCATATATATACAATTCATTTTTTTTTGTTATATTACATATATACTTCACTCATCATGTCACAGATGGAGGATAGATTTTTTTGTTGACCTTAAAGCAACACCCATTTATTAATTCATGGTTTGTTAACTTACAGAAGTCTGGGGACTCTGTAGGCTCTGGGGGAAGAATGTACTTCCAAGGTCATTTGGGGGTTGGCAGAACCAAATTCCTTACAGGTATAAGACTGAGTTCCCCATTTCCTTGCTGAATTTCCAACTGCTTTATGTGGTCTCCTCCAACCTCAGCCAGCAGGACAAATTTTTCAGTAACAAAAATAGGCTGCTGGCAAATTTGAGCCTTATGTATATCAGTAGTATATTTTTATTAAGTTTATTAAATTTTATATATTCAGCAATTACTTATTAAGTAAAACCCGTTAATGTCTAAAATTTCCCAGTGTTCACGTTTTATAAAATCTGATTTTTTAAAAGAGTGCAACATAATATTCCCAGAATCTCTTCCTTGAAAGTAATCAAGGAATACTTGGTCATACCTTTTCTAAAAACGAGACACAGAGTCTCGTTCAGATTCAGAACATTCTCTCAGCTTAACTCCTGGGCTGCATGCCCTGTGGTGCATCTGAACTGGTTACCAGAAAGGGAAGCGGGGTTGAGTGAAGTTGTAAAGGAAGGTCATTTCCTCCTCAGCGTGGCAACCTTTGCTCTCCCTTTCTGCTTTCTTTCTGTCTTCCTGATGGCCTGTTTTATGTTTTGGCTCATTTTCCCCATGTATCTCTTCCTTTTTCTTATTTTCTCCCTCTCCCTCCCTCCACTAAAGAAAACCCAATATTGGGAAAGAATCTCATGAGCATACAAGTATACATAAATGTCTAGTCTGTGGCCCAGCACATTTGTTCATCCAGTATTTAGAGAGCGCCCCCTACAGGCAGTCCTCGGGGCTGCCTGAGTTTATTGAACCACCAAATTGCCATTATTCTCTTAACCTTCCTGGAGTTCTTGTACATAAAGAGAGAAGTGAAGTGAGTGCCTAGGATCTCATAACTCTTTAGTGGCAGAGCCGCAGGATAGACAGAAGTCCCCGATTCTTAGTGGCGTTGTTGGCCCCATATAGCATACGGACTCTCTGATTTGCTTATTCATAACCATCATAGTTGAACATCATGGTGAACCTCTACATGGTCTTGAATCAACTGGAGAGTTCTTGGGATGAAGGAAGCAAACAACTGGTGTTTTTAAATCCCCATCATACAGTAAGTGTCCTGCTTCAGTTATTTTTAAGGGTTACCCTGGAAAATGCATTAACAGAGATGAATGATCACACCCTATAATCAATGTAGGGACCCAGGACAGGTGAGTTTTGATGAGCGGGGAAAATAAGAGGTAAAAGTTTGGAAAGGGAGACATATTTCTCGATTAGCAAAGCCATTGCATTGAGAATTCCTGGGCTTCTCAGAGTGGGCCCAGAGAACCCAGTGGGAGAGGAAGGAAGGTCTTGGAACACGGTAGAATAAGGCCCACTTCACAGTTGCCCATCCCACATCAGTCCTAACTCACCCTATCATTCACTGGGTTGTTCTGATAACCTTCCAGTTGCTAGTTCATCTCTGAGACCGTGGGTCAGAATGCTGCTGGACTGAGCTAACTGACCCCCGAGGTTCACATACTATCATCCCTTCCCGGCCCCGATAACTCGAGTGCTTTTAACTCTCCAGGCAAAATTCACTTTGCTTCTGGGTTGAAGCATACTGAGCACATTCTTGAACAGAGTTCAATCTAACAGATTTCCCTAAAATGAGCAACTCCCTGGATGCCCTGGGAAGCCCTGTGACTACTGGGGGGATTAACATAGCCAAAGCAACGTGGCTCTGATCCAGAAGGAAAATGTATGTGCTTTAAAAAAAAAAAAAGCTGGCTCAGAGTCTTGGGAACCCCATAATCAGAAGCATACTCATTCTGACGGTTTCAAAAGACCCAACACCCACCTCCATGCGACCTGGCGAGGGTTCAGAGAAATCCACCCCCTCTTTTGTCTTTGGGATGGAATGCAAGAGCCATGTAAGACTTCCTGCCTAGAAGGGAGAGAGGGGGCTGGCCTCTGCCACCTTGTCTCAGCCAAGTGGGGAGTGTTTAGAGATGGCTAGTTTGGGGGCTCTGATCTCAACTTATGGCACGAGCCATTCTGTGTTAATTCTGCATGGCATCCAGGTCACGGCAGGTCTGCCATCTAATCTTCATCTAGGGCTTTTATTGATTTATATTTTATTTGGTTTGTCTCCTGAGGCAGTGGTACTAGCAGTTTGGGGTGTGGGTGGCTTCTGTCAGGACTGGACATGCAGAAATGGATCAGGAATCAAGACCAGGGGTCTCGGGAGGACAGGGGCTCAAGAGGAAGGGGATATATAATTATGAGTGACTCATGTTGATGTATGGCAGAGACCACCACAACACTATAAGGCAATTATCCTGCCCCCCACCCCCCAAGAAGACTAGGGATCTGCAGGCCAAAAAGTGTGAACTTGCTGCCCTCCAAGGTCAATCCTGAGGCCCAGCTAGTGGATCTGTCATGGCAGGACAGGACAAACAAGTCTTGGAGGTCAAGGCAAGCAAGATCAGGAACCCAGATGGTTGGGTACCTCAAAACAATAGCAGTGGCTGGTAGAAAAGTCATCTTGAGTCTGAAGTAGGTGCTGAGTCATCTCTGGCTTCCTGAATATTTCTAGTAGGCTGGGCACAAGTCTGGGCCCCTGGGGAGTCTACCTTCTATCTTTAACAATCTAGAGACCAAAGTTCAAAGTCTGGGGAAAGGGAGAGTCTTGCAGCTACTAACAGACACCTCCCTATAGTCTCTAACTCATCCTCTGCAGAGAGGGGGCTTTGTCTGGGGTTGTTGGGTTTGTAGGTCATTTTGGCAAAGGAAAACGAAGGAGCCATCTGCCTGTAGTCTGTTGTGATCCATATTTCCTATCACTGAAAATGCCAGGAGAAGATGTTAAAATATTGGATCCACACTGAGCCAGCTTTGTGGGGGAACTCTGGGAAATGAACGCTTCAAACTTTTCCTTAGAAATCTTGATTTTTTTAGAATTGGCTGAATCTCAGGATGAAACTAGTTTTGCAGTCTGGTCACAGGTTTGCACGTCTGGTCACTTCTGTACACCCTGGTCCTGCTCTATGCCCAGGGATGAGGTTTTAGCATTGCTCCTTGTAAGTCTTATTTCTGGCGTTCAACTCTAATGATGATCAAGGGTGGATATTTAAAGAAGACTTTCTAGACCAGTGTTTTGCAGTCAACTCCTGGGAAATCCATCTGTGATGGCTTCCCACTCCAAACCAATCATCCATGTACCCATTCAGTCATTTGTTCAACAAGCAGAGACTCATGAAAGGACTTCCATGTGTCAGAAACTACCAGACGCTGAAGACACACAGCTGATTAAGAAGGAAGAGGTGGAGCCGTGATCTGAAGGGACTAGAAGAGTGGTAGGGTGAGTGTCTGGCTTGGGGAAGGAGAAAGAGGGAAGATAAGCTCTTTTGAACATGTAAGACAAGGCAAGCCTTGAAGGTTTAGTCAGTAAGACTGATACGTAGTCAGAGCACACAGGACAGTGAAAGGAGAGGCTGGAATGTCCAATCCTGGAAGAGACTGGACTCTGAACTTTGAGAGGAAGCATATTGTTTCCTTACTGAGGCTGCATGTTGGTGCCTTTCCTGTAGGAATGGCTTTACTGATGGGCATTGCCATGAGGTTGAACTTGAACAGCCCAGCCTTATCTTTATGAGCACCTCTACCCAACTGACTTCAAAGGTTTAAGTCTATGATGAATTTATCTGGCTGGTGTGATTAGAACTGGTCATTCTAAGCTAGAACCATAGACTCAGTCCAGTGGGGCCAGTTGAATTCCCTTTGTTTTAATGTTAAGGGCAGTTTTAATGTTAGTGGCTAGAATAAATACGCACATGATCAGATTCAGCTACTAGACTGGAAATTTCTTGAGGTCAGTAACATTATTGCCCATTATACCTCTCTGGAGCCTAGGCAGGTCATATCATATGCTGGTGATTATATGAAAGCTGTGAATACTTTGGGTAAGACAGTGTGGAAACCCACTGCTATCACTTGAGAAATTCCTCTAGCACAGGTCTCTTGTTGGGTTTCTCAGAAGACTTGAATCAATTCTATACATCTCTACCCACAAAGGCTGGGTGCAGAGTTATCTGTCAATTTTCCTCTTCTACAACACTTGGCATGTCGTTGACTATAAGTAATTTTAAAAACCAATACTAGTTCAGGGCACTTAGAAATCTTGGAAGGCAGTCAGTTTTTGGCAAATTCTGATCCCCAGGTTGAAAGCATCTGTATCAGCCAGGGTCTCTCGAGCAAAAACCAAGTTCATGCAGAGCGTTTCATAGAAGAAATTTAATATGGGAAATTAGTGACAAAGTTTTTAGCAGAATTGCAAGAGCAACCCTGAAAGGCAAGACAACACTAAGATCAGCAATTACAGCTCACTGTTTCTTTCTAGGGCTGGGGGTGTGGAGGTGTTACCTGAGCTCCAGAGCCTGGATTACCTGTTGGAATCTGGTTTCAGGGGAAGTTTAGCTGTTATGCCAAATAGGGAAGACTCAGCCAGAAGTATGGGGTGGAGTGGGAATGTTCACTGTCCACCTGTCCACCCTCCAATCTCTTTCTTGCCTGTGCTTCCCTTCGGCCAAACCAAGAAGGTAGCAAGCAGTGGGCAAGGGAGCTTTGGTAGTTTCCTGGGGTCACCTTCTTTGAATACAGAGAACAGGGAAATGGTAGGGACTGGATTTGAGGATAAATAGACAAATGACAAACATTCATTCATCCATGTGGTTTAGTTGCTAAGTCATGTCCAACTCTTTGTGACCCCATAGTCTGTGGCCAGCCAGGATCCTCTGTCCACGGGAGTTTCCTGGCAAGAATACTGGAATGGGTAGACATTTCCTTCTCCAGGGGATCTTCCCCACCCAGGGATCGAACCTGGGTCTCCTGCATTGCAGGAGGGTTCTTTACCACCTGAGCCACTGAAGAAGCCCTCGTTCATCCATAGATGCCCTCAATGCTCCTTGTTGTGTGGCTTTGAGGGAGCATGGCTGTACTCATCTTAGAGAAATGGTGGCCCCTTGGGAGGGCTGTACTGAACCCTTTCTCTCTTTCTTCCCTATTTGGCCTTTTTTGGAAAATATGTAGACTGTGTAGTGAAGCCACTGCACTCCCAAATTAGCCTCACCCTTTTTGCTGAAATGTGCATGGATGGAGCTCCTTTTAGGCAGCTCCTCATTAAATAAACACTCTCCTTCTAAGAGCACAACTGGGGTCACTACGTTGCCCACACCAGTGGGATGGGAGTGAGTCCTTGGGAGAAGAGGGGAGTGGGGATGTACCTTGGGGCTAGAATTCCTATTCACAGGTCTTCTGAGTCCTCATTCACAGGGACGGAGGCCAAGCGGACCTATGAGAGAGAAATGGGGGAAACTGGAGTTCCATCCTGAAGGTGGACACCATTGTACATACCTTGGAGGCATTCTGTGGGGGCTCACTTGGTTTGGAGGTTCTGTGATTGTATATGTAGTCAAATGCGCTGTGTCAGTTAGGGTTCGATCAAGGAAGTGAAATCACTATGGGTGATATGGTCAATAAGAGATTTTCTATAAAGTTGATCACTTACCTATCTGTAGCTGGTGAAGAAATGGATGGAAGGCTCTTACCTCTGTGTCTGATGGCGGCCTGACATCACTGCTGGTCCATGTCAGCAATTGGAAAGAAAAGCTTGGATGTGAAATGGAGGAGAACCTCCTCGAACCTGAGTGCATCAGTCATCACCCCTTACCTTAACCGTATGGATGCCTTATAGCCAACTGGTGTCTGTCTCCATGACATTATATACATGCCCGGCCTGGGACTCACAGCAGCGGAAGGAGGCAATCCTGCAAGCTCTCCTCCAATCAGAAGGGCTAGTGTACCAGCGGCAACAGGTGCGGGCCACAGAAGCGCTTGGCGCTTGACACCGCCCTCCTATTGTGATAGAAGCTGCTTCCCTTGCAGCCCTCCAATCCCACCCTAAGTTCTCTGGTGGCCAACCTTCATATGGAACCATAGTGGGAAAGAGAGTTCTGGGAATCCCAGTTATAGCTTAGCTGAGTTGACAGTGGACCAAGGCAGCATGTGTTGCAAGAAGACTGAAAACTAATGGTTGGAGCTGAGTTCTCTGGATGCAGAAATGAGCTTTCCTCACCCTGAGGGAGAGGAACTATGTCTGTTCTTGGGGACCGGCAGCTGTAAGTCAGTGGCCTCCTCTCTGGGTGGCTCCTACACCAGAGGAAGTCTGGAAAGTCCTTGGAGACCAGGGAGCCCTAGAGGACCAGCGTCTGCCAAGGAACTGGACGTACGGGATGCCTCTCCATCAGGCCCGGGGGAGCCTTCTCCAGACTACCTTATCCCCTCTCTCCAAGATAGATATAATCACACCTCCCCTCCCAGGGTGTTGGGAGGGTTCCTAAGTTAATGCTGGAGAAAGGGCTTTGAAGGTGAAGGGTGTGTTGTAAATGCTGTCATAATTGCACCCAGATGCCTGAATCCAGATTTGCAGTCGCTCTGCTGACTAACAGTAGAATTTGTTGGAGTCGATGGTGACATTTTCTCTCCCATGACATTTCTAAATTTTGGTAGCCAGTTGTAAACAAGCCCATTCTGAAACAAACAAACAAAAAATCAGACTTTCTGTTGGTATTTTTTAAATGGTCCTTAATCCATTGAGCACTTTTGGTTCCCCTCTCTCACCCTCATTTCTCTTCTGTTTGGAATGGCCAGACGAGGCTTGCTTTTCTTACACCTGCGCCTGGAGAAGAGCCAGGTGCAGGTGCAAGACTTACAAGACTCGAACATACCCTTTCAAGCAGTCTGCCTTCTCACCAGGTGGCTAGGATGTTAAAGTTTTTAGTCAAGATTGTCAGGATGGCAAACCTATTAGTCAAACACTCAGATTCTTTTTTGTTTTGTTTTGTTTTTAATGATGAGAAATAATTGGTCCTTTCTACTAAACTTTTAACATCATGTAGGCAATGCTACTGCAGCATTTGCATTTCTGTCTTTTTGACTTTCACTGTTTTCTTTCTTATCCCAGTTGCTTCTATGTTATCAGCTTTTTAATTTTTTTTCCTATGTTATCATCTTCAAGTCTGTAACCAGGGCAGCAGGTTGTGATAATCCTCATAGCCTCTCTCCCTCTCTCTGAGAAAAGCTTTTAATTTGCTGGAGTCTCTGATTCTGGACAGGATAAGATGGGCAAAGGCTAAGATGGCCAGGGTGGCCCATCTGATATATGTAATAAAGAGCTGAACCACAGAGGGTAGCAGGAAGAGAGAAACGAAAGCAGGTGTGAAATGGGCATTCGGGGAAGCTTGGGGGCTGTAAGAGAGAGAGGGAGTAAGTGGATTTTTTGTGGAGGGAGCTCTGATGCGAGAGAACAAGTGTGAACGACATCTGAAGAGGCTGATATTTGTTTGCTACGGTTGCCATAACAAAACACCACAGACTGGGAGGCTCGAAAGACCAAAATTTATTTTCTCACAGTTCTGAGGGCTGGACATCCAAGATCAAGGTGTTGGCAGGGCTGGTTCCTCCTGAGGTCTTTCTCCTTGGCTTGCAGATGGCCGTCTCCTTGCAGTGTCCTCACATGGCCTTTTCTCTGTCTGCGCACCCCTGGTTTCTCTTCTTCTTCTTTTAAAGACACCAGTCATGTTGGATTAGGGCCCACCCTCATGATCTCATTTAACCTTAATTACCTCTTTAAAGGCCCCATTCCCCAAATACAGTCACTTTGGGGGTTATGGCTTCAACATAGGATTTTTAGGGGGAACATAATTCAGTCCATACAAGGGTCTTCAAGTTGATTTATTATATTAAACATGTTTCTTCCCCACCCCTAATTTGGTGTTTTCTAAAAAGAACAAAAGGACATTTAAAACTGCTTTCAAGTATATTTGTTTTCTATTGACTTGCTTTTAATATAGCCCTTACCAGGCCTGGGTCACAGGGGCTGTGAGTTTGTAGGGGGTTTTGTTGTTGTTTAGTTGCTCAGTCGTGTCTGACTCTTTTGTGACCCCATGGACTGTAGCCTGCCATGTAGACTGCCTCTGTCTGTGGAATTCTCCAGGCAAGAATACTGTAGTGGGTTGCCATTTCCTTCTCCAGGGGATCTTCCCAACCCAGATATCGAACTCACGTCTCCTGCTTGTCAGGCAAGTTCTTTACTATTGAGTCAACCTGGGTTATGTGTAGTTTTAGGTAACAATATTCTGTTACCCAATTGCAAAGAATTAGAAGGTAATAAAATAAATTTGATAAGAAAATCAGAAGGAACTTAATTGAATCATTTGTAATATGAAAGGCCTCATAGGAGTGAACTCACTCCCAACTATGAAAATTACATCTGTGAAAAATATCTGGATATGGTTATGCTGTTGAAAAAACTAATGCCACAGAACAGTTTTGGTTTTCATAGGTATAAATAAGTGTGGATAAGCACATGAGGTCTGTAGAATTAGAACACAGGTTTTCTTTTGCTATTAAGAAAACGAATGATGGCCTCAAATTCTGTGAGTTTCATTTTTGATAATCATCTAAATGAAACCTGTCATTTAGTGACTGCCATTTGGAAGTATCAATAACTGTTTGAAAATAAGCAAACCACAATCTGGCTGGAACAAAAAAGCCCATGCTACAGTATAGTATTGGGCTTCTCTGATTACCGCTGGGAGCTGCTGCAGAGGCACAGAAGGGCCCCCTCTCCAGGGCTTGGTGGGATGACTGCGAAATCTGGAGCAAATTTTGCCCAGGCTGCAGAGCCACGTTGCATGTCGGGCGCATGGTGCTTGTCAAGGTGCTGTTCTCAAGGATCGGGGGCCTCCTGTCTTCAGTGAGATGTGTGTCAAGAGTATGGAGAAATGCATTTCCAGGGGGAGTGAGCCTGTCTGCAGCCACCAGCCACACCGGAGTGACTGCATCGCCTTGAGGCAGTTAACTGCAGGGTCTGACCCTAGATCATCTGCTGAGCCGAGGAATGTCTCAGAGCAAATGTTAGTGGTGGGGCTGGGGTAGCGGTGGAGGTCTGAAGGTGTGGTCAGAATAAGAGGAGGAGGAGGGGAGGAGAAAGAGAGAGAAATGAGAGTCCTGTGTAGGGCGTGGATGGGAGAAGATACAGATCTTTTATTTATTCAGGGGCAATTTCTAGGTCAATCAAATCAACACTGTTGTAAGGCTAATCTAGTGCCTATTTATGCCGTCGGGTGCTAGTCAGATGTGGGTCCAATTTTATGAAGATTGTATAAGTGTGTCTAAGTTTCCCTGGTACAGGCCTAGTTTTTTTTTTTTGTAAAGTCCTTATTATTTGTAATCCCTTTATATATGGAAGACGATGGTTCTTTATGGTTCAGGTGATTTAAATCTGGGCCTTTAGAGTCATGCATGATTTATTTGCACAAGGAAATCATATTTTCTTTGGAGCGTTTCAATGGAGGCATAATTACAGTGTTGCAAATACAGTGCTCTATTTAAGGGTCTGTCAGCATTTCCATAATAAACCTCTATTTTCAGGAGTCCATAATATTGCCAGAGAGAGGGACACACACACAGAGGGACAGAGAGAGAAAGAAAACCCATCTAAAATATATGTTTGGTGGGGTCCGTCGGGGACTTGATTTTTCATCCAGATCTGTACACGCCTGCAACCACACATTCTTCTGTGTCTGTGTGGTGGTGCCAGTTATGTGCCAGGCGTCTCTGGACCCTGCCCAGTGGGGCTTCGGCTTTAAAGCAGGATGTTCTGTGTTCCCGGGAAGCAAGCGGCAGCGCGCTGGGTGGCTGGCAGGCTCCCTTTCCAGACCCCAGCTGACTGCCAAGTTGCATCTCGGCTTTAAGAAAAGAAAACATTTTTTGCCCTTACTTCTGGTTTGTTTGTGTGTGTGTGTGTTTGTTTTGGTTAACTTAGACATGTTGAACCTCAAATAATAATACTAAGGTCATGCATAATAATAATAGCATTGGACATATTACTGAATATTATTTACCATCATTGAATATTGATATTATTATGAATAATATCAATATTATTATTGAATGATATTACTGAATTATTAGCTTGAATAATAATAATGATGATGATGATATTATTTATTATGAATACTAGCAATAAATTATGAGCACTAGCAATAAAAAGCCCTAATATTGCTAGTATTTGTAGTAAATAACATCACCATTGTTATTATTCAAAGCTAATAATTCATGTTAGTGTTAGTGTTAATTGGTCAGTCATGCCCAACTCTCTGTGATCCCATGGACTACAGCCCACCAGGCTCCTCTGTCCATGGGATTTTCCAGGCAAGGATACTGGAGTGGTTTGCCATTTCCTTCTCCAGTAATTCAGTGATATTATTCAATAATGATATTGATATTATTCACAATATCACTATTCAATAATAGTAAATAATATTCAGTAATATTATACATTCAATACTATTATTATGCATATCATTAATATTTATTATTTGAGATTCAACCTAGCATGTGCTTGAGTTAACCAAAACAAACTTAAGTGCCCAATACATGCCTGGCACTTAACAAATATTATTTAATTTTCCTACCTTATAACAGTCCTGCAAAGGAGCAGTTATTTTCCCTGAAGTTCAGAGGATGCAAACAAGCTGAGGGAAGATGACTTGCCTGGCAGAGTCACTTCAGGGTGACTAAGGCAGTCACCGAGTCAGGTCCCGGGCTCCACAAAAGTTGTAGGAGGCATCTTTCAGGCGGGAGGAGCCCCTTTAGAGAGTGAGACTAGGAGACGGATGGACTCAGAGACAACACAGGCAGGACCAGAGAGGGCTGGGGGAACTGGCCAATCAGGAAGAAAGGTCTCGAAGGCCATTTAACAACTCTTGATGCATAAGCTGAGTTGGTAATAGTGTCTCTGGTTGAGCCTGGATAAAAATATCTGAAGTCTTTTCGAGGCTTAACTTTGTGACAAGCTTGCGCTTTCACATGGGTTGTCTCGTTTACTTCCCAGTTTGAGCAAGGCAGAGAGTGAGTTTTATGGAGATTTGGATAAGATGCCAGGATTATATAACCAGGAAGTGGCAGAGTTCCCGGGTCTGGAATCCTGGTTCTTGATGTGATGCTTTATGGCCCCGCGGGAACCAGTCTCGCGCGCTCTCTCTCTCTCTCCATTTGGAAGGTACATTGTGAATCGAGACAGGAAGCTGAAACTCAGGATCCTCTTGCTTTATGTGGGAGATCCTGTCTTGGAACTGCTGATGGACCCTTTCCAGGAGTTTGTGTGTTGGCATTTAACAGAGAGAAAGGTAATATACACCCCTGGCGCATGGGGAGGACGCGGGGACCAGCAATGGAGGCAGAGACCACCCTCCACACTGTGTTCGCAGCCAACCACTGGGAAACTATTTTGTAAACTCCCGATCCCTGGTGGGTGGTGTGATTTAATTCTTTTTCCTTCTTCTTTTCTGGGGCAGCTTTGGGGTTGCTAGTTCCAGCTGAGGCTAGAAGTGATAACACAGCCCAGGGAGCAGCAAGAATGGGAAGATTTCTCACTAAGAAAAATGTTCTTCCTTCTTCTTGAAGCAAAATCAGGAAAGTGTATGGGTGGGTATTAGTTACTGAGGTGTTTTCCTGCTCTCAAAGCTAAGGGTGAATCTCAGACTTCTGAAGAAAGGATTCAAACAGCCTTTGGAATGCAGAATGCATTTATCTTATTGAAAACAACTCTGGGAGGCTGCAAATTCTGTTCAACAAGTCTTTATTGAGGGTCCTCTAAGGGGTCAGTGTTGTGTGTTATCTCCACAAGGGACGTGGTTCAACTGGCATAAAAATCTGACTCTAGTGAGTGTTGGAATAAAATGGTGGAGAGGCCCCTTCATGTTGCCAGAACCTAAACACTAATTAGAGCAAACGCCACATTAGTGCTACTGGGATTAAGAAGTGAAGTGACCAGTGTCCATTCAGAACCAGAGCTATTTACTTAACCAACCAATATTTACTGAGCAACTTCTATATGCTGGACCCTGAACCAGGAGCTGAGGATTTGGCAATGAACAGGCAAAGGTAGTTCCTGCTTTCACAGGACTTAAGTCTAGGTGGGAACTGAGACACTGGACAGACAATTATGTGCTCAGTCGAAGCCGACTCTGCGACCACATGGACTGTAGCCCACCAGTGTCTTCTGTCCATGGGTATTCTCCAGGCAAGAATATTGGAGTGGGTTGCCATTTCCTCCTCCAAGGGATCTTCCCAACCCAGGGATTGAACCCACGTCTCCTGTGGCTCCTGCATGGGTGGGCGGATTCTTTACCACTGAGCCACCTGGGAAGTCCCCATAGATGATTATAAAAAAAATATATATGTAGATAATTATACTAAGAATTAAATAATTGATTTCAGTAATTTAACTAGATATATCGAAGTATTTAGAAATAAATTCAGTTCAAGTTATGAATGTAACTAAACTTCTAAACTTAAGAAATACTTTATTAAGTGATTATAACTGTGATAAGCTCTTCAGAGGAAAATATGAGGTCCTATGAAAACGGCTAACAGAGGGACTAGATCTGTTAGAAGGCATTCAGCTGCAAGGAACAGAAACCCAACAGTGACTTGTATAAGTAGGGCTTATTCTTGTTATTCACATAACAAGAAGTCCCAAAGAGGGATTTGTTGGTGTTGGTTCTGTGATGTCATTAAGGATGCAGGTCCTTTTCACGCCTTCTCCCATCTTCAGCATGATGGAGTTTTGATTCTTGGGCTTATGGTCTCATGATGACAGGATGGCTGCTGCAGCTCTGCGTTCAAAGTCAGGAAGCACAGGGAAGGGAGTATACCAGAGAGCTCTTTTGTTTAACATCAGTGTATTTCATCAGCAGCAAAATTTCTTTCCCAGAAATCTTTCAGCAGACTTTCTGTTAATTCATTAGCCAGAACTGGGTTTTTTTTTAGGGAAGACTATAGAAAAGACAACGAGGTCAGCAATTGCGTAGGTATAACTGGAAGTAACACTGGTGGAATGTCTTACAGACCACATTCGTGTGTCTTAAGTTGTGTGAGTCTGCCATCAAGTCTGTGAGGAACAGAGCAATTTGTCTGATGAAGATATTGAGGCTTAACCGGGGCACTTGCCCAAGTACACACAGTTAGCCCTCCTATGGCCAGGGGGCCTCAGCTCATTCCTGGGTGCTTGCACTGCCCTGTGTCCAGGTTTTAGGACAATCCTGAGCCCTAGATATATTCTGAAGAGAGATGCAAGAGTGTGAGGGTTTGCAGAACAGCAAGAGTGTGTTTTCTGAGATGTTTGCTTGGGAACTCACAGTTTAGATGTCCCTAGGGTGGACAGTCACATGGTGGGAACACAGTCCAGCAGGGATGCAAGAAGCCGTCTTCTGATAGCAAAGTCAGAGTCTCATGGTGGAGCCTTTGGGGTTCATTCTTGCCAGGATATAAAAACAGGTATAACAAATAGCATCTGCTGATGGGGCTGTGACCTCATTTCCAGACAACTTTGGAAATATTGATTTTCAATGTTTTTGAGTAACCCTCAACCCCTGGCATCCAACTCAGGCCAAAGGTGGGCTGTTTAACAACTGGGATAAATGACTAAATGTTAAAGACACAGATTCTCATGGTGTTTGAAAGGCACCCAGGGCAGTCATCGTGCCCGTCACTTGCAGCATCCTGATCTGTGTCCCCTCCCCGATCTCCCAGCATGCCACGTGTGCCTGTCACGGCAGGGATGATGTCCTTGGCGGCTTCCACTCTCCCCGCCATCTCTCTCGCCTCTTGGGTCTGGGTTGTTCTGAGGTTTTCTGTTGTCTGTTGCTGGCCTGGTGGAAGGAGAGACAGATTTGCTGGCTTGGGAATCATCCCATGAAAATCAGGATGGGCAGGATGCCCGGAGACGCACCACCGTCCTTGAGTTACGCCAGTGGAAACAGGAGTCATGTACCCTGTGTTGGAGGACGTGTAAAACTGACACTGTTTACCAGATGTTCCAGGGTTTTACGAGCTCTACAAGACCTTCTGTTAAGTAACACTTATTTGAAAAAAAGCAAAGCTTGCCTGCTCTGAGTGGAAAGTTTTTGTTTTGGAGTCTTTTTTTTTTTTTTAATCTTTTGGATGAAGTCAGCTGCACCTGTTTTCACAGCAGAGTTCCAGCCTGCAAGGGGCCGCTTCTGGTGAGTGACAGGCAGAAGAGAAGTATGTGGCAGGCAACCTGGTCCTGATTTAAAAGGCCAGAGACCAGAGGTCCAGGCTTATGGATGCAGACACACACACTTACAGACAGGCACGCAGAAGTGCACCCTCCTTTAAGGCAACAAACATGCTCCTGAAATGTTGGATGTGAATCACACATTTTTGTAGCCTCACTTAGGATATCCCTTCCTTGTGCAATATGTTGCTTCTTCAACAAATAACTACCATTAAGTTCACCCTTAGTGTTTACTTGGATTTTCAAAAAGTAGAGTAAAATGACATCTGTCTTTATCACGTGCCGTGGAAAGCAGTGCATTAGGAAGCAGCCATTGATCATAGCTGGTGTCTTGAGAATGTTATACCAGACGGTGAATGATCTTAGATAATTAGAAGTGACAGAGAGCAAGAAGGTGCTCTGTAGGCGCAGAGGGGAATTCTGTTTGGTAGGGTACCAGCAGGGCCAGAACACTGCTACACACAGAGAACAGACTGGGAGTACCATCTAAAGGGGCCTTGGGGTGTGATGAAATTCACATGGACACTACCCCCCCCCTCACGTCCCACCCTATCCAACTTCGTTTTGGGAGGAAGAGGAGGAGGATGTCTGGGTTGTTGTGTTTGTCCTACCAGTCAGTATATTTTGAGCAGAACTCAGTTATAGCCCAGCAACAATCTTTAAAATTATAGATAGCACCACATCCACAAGATAGAAGTCTTCTGACTTTTTATTTTTTAGATAATTTTTTTTACTCAAGGATTTTGTTTAAAGTTTATTCATAGGAACATTTCAATAGCAGCTTTTGTCTTATTTTTATTTTATTTTGTTTTGGCTGTGTGGTATGGCATGCTGGACCCTAGTTCCCAGACCAGTCATTGAACTAGCATCCTCTGCACTGGAAGTGCTGAGTCTTAACTGCTGGACCACAGGAAAGTCCCCGTCTTCTGACTTCTAATCAGAGATTACTTAATTGCATGCATGTATCTGTCTTTGTCTCTTTGTCCAATGTCCATTGTCAAAATCTAGACTTTTATTAGGAGTGAGGGCTTTTATTACCCTTTACTCTTGGGCTTCCCTTGTGGCTCAGCTAGTAAAAAAATCCGCCTGCAAGGCAGGAGACCTGAGTTTGATCCCTGGGTTGGGAAGATCCCCTGGAGAAGGGTACAGCTACCCACTCCAGTATCCTGACCTGGAGAATTCCATGGACTGTATAGTCCATGGGGTCGCAAAGAGTTGGACACGACTTTCTCTTTCACTGCTGTGTGGTGAAAGGTGAGTGGAGATCAGGGTGGGAATATTAGGCTGCACTGGTGCCCTGCAGGGGAAGTGTTGAAGAGGCAGATATTGGAGATAAGAAAAAAGACCATGAAAGAGAAAAAGGTGTGCGTTATAAAAGAACACCAGTATGCATGCTCTTCCAGTTATACAGAAGGCATATGGATGTTCACAGACAGAAATATAAAGAGTTGGGTTACCCAAATCTTAGTGGTGATTAACAGACTAGTGGATTTCAAGTTAGTTTTAGTTTCTTATATTTTTCTAGAGTTTGAGTTTTTTTTAACTGTTTATTCTTTTTGAATCAGAAAAAAATGACAAAATCAACACATACATTTCAGATCTTAAGGTGTCCCTCTGCTCATTTCCCCTCTCGGAATCCTAGATGCAGACTGGAGATGTGGCCTCCAGGAGAGAAGAGAAGAAGAAATGGAGCCCTTTACCCCACAGTTCGGGCCTGTATCCTCTTCTCTCTGGAGAACCAGGTGTTGATAACAAGCAGATATCTCAGCATCAGTATCATCCCTGAGGAAGCTGGGTTTGCAGAGGCTGTGGTTAGACACAAGGCTTAGCCTCAGCTACTTCCCCCCACATTGCTCTTTTCAACAGATTAAGAACCACCAAGAATGCACGTCACCACATAAAACCAAGTTCACTAACTTGCTGCAGTGAGGGGAACAGGCCCTGAAAAGCCATGGGCATCTCAGGAGGAAGGGCTGGGGAGAGGCTTATTATAAGATCTGGGCTCAGACTGAATGATGGGCAGGGAGGAACCAGGGAAAAAGAGGGCTATTCTGGATTGCAGGTGAACACGAAGTGGGGCCTGTTTAGTAAGTTATATCTCAACCATCTCCCAGGCAGGAGGAAAGAAGCAGGGTTGAGGATGTCATCTACAAGACAATCACTAAAAGGCAGTCACTTTGTTTATGGCATGGCCTGGGGAGAAACACTGCGTTCTGTGTTGCCATGGGGCAACACCCCCCTTGCCATGGGGCTTGCCTGAGACTTTTGGGGAGGTCTCCATGTGATGAGGGGCAAGGCAGACTTTCATGTTTCCACTCTCGGGGATCCAGGGGGTCCAGCTGTCTTTCCTGGAGAGGGGCAGTTGGAGGCTGGGGTCTGATGGAGCCTACTCTGTCCACAGGCCTGGCTCTGGGAGGGGGCTAAGGATGGAATGAATCTTTTGGACACAGGTGTTTAGCAAGCAAGTACAGATTCCTCCAAACCTCCTGAAAGATCTTCAGGATCCTTCCTTATAAGCCTGAGGAATCCTGCCTGGATTTCTCCTGATCCTGTACCTCTCTGTACCTCTGTCTTCTCACCTGTGAAGAGGGAAAATTATACCACTTTCTCTAACTAAGGGAGAAGGAAATGGCAACCCGCTCCAGTATTCTTGCCTGGAGAATCCCAGGGACAGAGGAGCCTGGTGGGCTGTCATCTATGGGGTTGCACAGAATCGGACACGACTGAAGCGACTTAGCAGCAGCAGCAGCTCTAATTAAGACCAAAATGGCATTGAGTGAAACCCACATTGTAAGCTCTAAGAACTTCTAACTTCAAAGAGAAAGATGTCCATATGTCAATGTCTTTTATTTTTGTAAAGGTTTTTTTTTTTGATGTGGACCATTTTTAAAGTCTTTATTGAGTTTGTTATAATATTACTTCCATTGTACCTTTTGGTTTTTTGGCCTCCAGTCATGTTGGAGCCCAGCTCCCTGACCAATCTTCATTGGAAGGTGAAGTCTTTAACCACTGGACTGCCAGAGAAGTCCCATGTCAACGTCTTAACATGGGGTGAAATCTTACTCTGTGGGCAGAAGCAAACAGCGGCCTCATGGCTGATGGCATCTACCTGCCTGGCATCCCTGGGCTCCTGGAGGCATCGCCAAGGCAGCTGCTTCCTGTTTCTCTTCCCTTCTCTGCTCACCCTACCTTGTCCCCTTCCAGTGGACCCCTCTGACCCTTGACTCCCCTGTGACTGCTCTCCCCTATGGCTTCTCAACCTGGACTTGGCCTTGGCCTTCTTCTTCAGGCAGGAGGGTGGAGGGCCTGCGTCCAAAGGGCTGGAAGGGAAGGTCTGAGTCTCAGTCTTCTGACTCAGGCCACCAGGCTGCCGTGTGAATGGAAAACAAGAAAGGCCAAGTCAACAGCAAAAGCAACAGCCACGCACACCAAGTTGAGACGTTCCCTTCACTTAGAGGGTGGTGGGCAGGCATGGGAAGGAGGATGCATTTTCCTACCATATTAGGATCAGATGAGTGGTGGTTGTTTGGGGCTGGGCTCTAACAAACTCTTGGAGAGCACCTCAGAACTGCAGATGAAGCCCCAGGTTGATCTCATTGGGGCACTCAAGAAGCACTGCCAAGTATTTGTAGTGTCAAGAAATTATAAAGCGTGCCGGTGGTCTGGGAGCTGGATGGGGTGCATGTGTTTGCGACGGCTTTGTGACTTGGTGACAGGCCTTTTTGATTCCCTTCACCTAGAAAAATCCGTTAGGATCTGCCAGAGAAAGAAATGAAATGTAGATGGCCCTGAATCCATTTCCTCCATTTCTTCTGCTGCTCCCTTTCCCCCTTATCTGGAGAAGGCAAGGATTTTTTTTTATGGCCCCTGGCGTGATTTGTATTTAATTATCACAGTTCAGATTTTCCTCTACCGCACTGGAAGCCTGAATCAGCTTCCACTTCATCCCTGGACTCTGGAATAGCATGGCTCCCTGTTAGCGATTATTGCTGCCATTTGGGAAGTCTGCAGCCAGCCCAGTGTAAGGCCTGATCATTTTGCTTTAATTAAGCTTCAAAGGAGAACCGGAGTCTCCATCTTATCTGCAGTTTGCTCCTTTAATTCCTTCTCCACGGTGCCTGCTGTTGGTGGGAAGTGCCGCCCCGCCTCTGAATGGTGGGGGTGGCATGGGGGGGACCCTCCTCGTCTGGCCCAGCCTTGCCTGGCGAATGAATTTCTCTGAACCTCTTCCAAGGGCCTCCTTTCGATTTTCCCCGATTTCTACAGGAAACTAATTGCTAATGATCTTGAAAAAAAAAAAAATCCCCTTGAGCGTTTCTGACTACTACCAGCTCAGAAGGAAGAAGTGTGTGTGTGTGGGGGGCGGGGGGGGGGGGTGGCTAGCAGGAAGAAAGGGGGCGCAAGGGCTGCTGCTGAGCCCACCACCAGAGAGCTTCCAGCAGGAGGCCTGTTTCCAGCTCTAGGGAAAGCATTTCACCCTCAGCAAGATACTCTCTCGCTGCCTCCCCATCCTTTTCCTTTTGTAGAATTTTCCTTGTGAAACTAACCACGGTGTGTGTGTGCGTGCGCATGTGTGTGTGTGTGTGTGGTGTGCACACCCACAGCGGCAGCTTTTTGTCCACCGGATGGAATTTTCAGTTTTTTACCTCCAGCCACCAGCTACTGCGCTCCTGAGAAGGAACATTTGTAACCCAGCATTCTTGATGTGGTCCTCGATTAATAAACAGGAACCCACCTTTCGAGGCCGACGGGGGGAAACAATTTTTTTCCTGTTCGCCGCCCCTGCGCGTCGGGTCCATGAATGGGGGCTTTGAGAACTCGCCCTTCGGCGCGGCCACATGGCAAAGTGCGGCTCACACCTCCGCCCGACCCTCCCGAGGTGCGGCCGAGCCTCCGCCCGGGGCCGCCCTGGTCCTGCGGTTCCGCGCTGGCCGCCCCGTCGGGCCGCCGCGCCAGGGCTGAGAGCGCCCAGGCTCCTCCCTGGGACGAGCGCCCGACCCACCAGGAAGAAGCCGGGGAGACCACCGGCATCCATCCTCCCCTCCCCCAGCCCGAAAATAACCGTATTTATATTTACTCGTTTGCGTGCCCTTTTGCGGCCTTCCTCCCTAGTCACGTCGCTCCGTTGGGAAAGCGTTTGTGGTGAAATGTTCCTCCCTTCTTTTTCCTTTCCTCTGCCTCCCCTCCTCTCTCATCTTGGTTTAGTGGGTCCTCACCCTCCCACATTACAGCTTGGGGTTCCTCTGGCCTCTTCCCTGTCCTGCCCCTGAGCTCTGAGCTCTGCTGGTTTTGCTGGGACTTCAGGCAAACCTGAAGTGAGAACAATGACCTCCATCAGGCCCCTGCAGACAGAGAGGGTGTGTTAAGGGCTGGGACTCCCATCTACAGATCCCGCAGTCTGAGACAGAAATGATGGAGGCTTTGTTAGTTACAATCAGGAGGATAAAGGAGCCGCAGCACTGAAACTGGAAAGGGCTTATCCTGAGCGCTTCGCGGCTGCCCAGGAGGGCTCTTCTGTCTGGGCCAAGGCACCTTCTCATCATCCTGGGCGTCTTCCAGTTGACTTCTGCTGGGAACCGGTTTTAGAGCGTCCCTAACTGGAAGCACTGACCTGGCGCCTGGCTGGGGGAAGTAGGGAGGGGGCAGAAGTGAACCCATTTTGCTCTCTCCTCCTGCCTGTGGTCCTACCCTCTTGCCCCAAATAGACCAGCTGGGAAGATGGAGGTAGGGTCACTTGCATTCATTCTTGTCAGGATTAAAGTCATACTTGCTCTGCCACAGTCTCTGAGTTCTTCCCAGGAAAGGGCTTTGCAGAGGAGAAGGGACTGTCAGGTCTAGTTAGAGCAGATGAGTGGTAAGGGGGTGGGGGCTGTCTTTTCTGGGATACAATTTGCAGACCAGGTAAGGCTAGCTCAGGGGCTCTCACCCTGTAATTCTGTGATTGGAATTGAATGAGGTGGGACCTTTGGTCTCCTGTGGCCTCATGTGTTGGCAGAAAGGGAGTCTGGATTTGATCTTCATGGGGGAGAGAGGCTGAAGAACAGGAATGGAAAGCTTTGGGGAAATGGAAGGGAGACTCGTTTTTAGTTCTCTCTCTGCTGTGAATCTGAGAGCACCACCCCCCCGCCCCCATGAGACAAGCCAGGAAGGAACCACTGTGCTCATATCCCAGATGGACACATGGAGATTCCAAGCTTCACAGCGAACACACCAAAGCACAGAGCGTGGGTGTCCCCTGAATGGTGCTTCTTCACCGCCCCAGCAGGTACTCAGGCCAGGGAGAGGAAGAAGAAGAAACAGGAGCTGGTTGGCAGATGCTTGGTGTGGTTCTTAGAAACCCTGTTCGTTGCCCAGGGCATATCATCTGCCTGATTCCCACCCGATTCCCACCCTTCTTTATAGGGACAGCATGGGGGAAAATGAGGAGGAAGTGATGTGCAGAAGCACTGTCAGCAGTGATACTGCCCCGGATGGCAGTGGCCACACAGATCCTTTGCAAGTGAGCTCTGTTTGTAAAGCTTCCATGTCGGTGACCTGTGGGAACTGGCCTGGCTTCTCCAAATGCCCTGGCCCCGTCTGTTGGCTTGGCCCTGACAGCCCTCCAACCCCCACCCACTCCAACATCACCAGCATTCCCAGGAAGCTAGCAGAGCACCCTTCTCTTCCCCCTGACTTGAAGAAAGCAACACTGGCTTATGGATGTATGTCCAGGTCATAGAGTGGTTGGCAGACATCCAAGACAAGGGCACAGGTCCCAGAGCCTGTCACACCGACACTACAGTGACCTCCGACCCCCATGGCACCAGGAGGTGAGAGCTGATTCATGAGGGGCTCCAAAGAAGTTAGACTTGGTCCAAGAAGGCAGTCAGCGGGAGGGTGAGAGTTGTAATTAAAAGAGTCGTCCCAGCCCCAGTGCTGGGTCTCAACTTTTCTGGGCTTTGGAGTGCTTTTCTTGCCCTGATGCTGGTACTGCTGGGGATAGGCAGCTGAGGGGTCTGGCTTTTCACAAGGGCCCCTGGTGGAAAGAATAGCTTTCGGTATCCCCTCACTATCCCAGGGCGAAACACACCCTGGCAAAGACCAGAAGGGAATCCCTCCTTGGCCAAAGGGCTTCTTCCTCCTGAGACAGTTAAGAGTTCTGGAAGATGAGGCATTTCTAGTCTTCTGGCCTGAGGAAGGCAAAGGTGTTGGTCTTTAATGAGTGTTGGCCTAGGCACCATCCTTGCTGGGTGCTGTACATCATTCATGAGAAGAGCTGACGTCTACTGAAGCATTGACTGAAGAGATGTCAGTTCCTTGAAATAGCCTTCCAAACAGGGGGTTTCAAGGTTAAGCAAATTTGGAAGACCGCAAATTCTGCATCCCTCTCATGGTGATTACGAAGGTGCCAAGAAGTCTTGTTGTACTTTGTTCAGCTCTGAATGTTTTAGTATTTCTCCACTGAAGTTTCATGGTACTTCATTTAACAGCCTCTGGGAAATGCGAAGTAAAACACAATGAAAGAGAGTAAAATATAGATAAGGAAGACACAAGTAAATAAGTTTCTTCCCAAAGCATATGGGATTGGAAGAGGAGATTTCACATATGACGTTTTTCTGATTTGGTTTTTATTTCTTCAGGGATGAATGAAACACTGTTGACAGGGGGTGAGGGGTGGGGGTGCTCTATGACCGTAGACAACATGGCCCCTACTCTTGTCCTTTTTTTGTCCTTAAGTGTTTTGTCTTGTTTTTTTTTGATGTGGACCATTTTTAAAGTCTTTATTGAATTTGTTACAATATTGCTTCTGTTGTCTATGTTCTGGTTTTTTGGCCATGAGGCATGTGGGATCTTAGCTTCCCGACCAGGGATTGAACCCACACCCCTCCTGCGTTGGAAAGTGAAGTCTTGACCATCAGACCACCAGGGAAGTCCCAACCTACTCTTCTCTTGTTGAGGAGGCAACACACACACACACACACACAGACACACACGTACACACCCACACACGCATACACATATGCACACACACACATACACACACACACATACACATACACACACACACACGCACACACACACACATACACACACCCTAGGGTAACTCACTCTCCGGGAGAGGAGTATGGACTCTGGGAGGGGAGAATTTGAGGCAGGTGTGGGAGAGAAAGGCAGGAGGGGATGCCAGAGGGGGCCCAGGGGCAGGAGGACAGTGCCTTGAGGTGTCCTGTCCCCAAGCTCAGGCAGTGTGGGGAGGCAGCCCGTCTGGGGTCCTGAGGGCCCACGGAGGGTCAGCCGTGCCATCTCTGGAGACGCCCCCTCCCCTGGCATGAGGCTGTGAGCTGCCATCATTTGTCCAGTGAGCCTCACGCTGAAGGCAGAGTTCAGAGGAAACGTGACTCTGGCTGCTTTCTGTCACTTTGGGACTGTCTTGTGCCTCCGAGGCCTCAGGACGGACAGGGGGTGTGGACAGAAGTCATGTCGGTGGCCCCGAGCGGGGACATTTGTGTGTGTCCAGAGGAGGAGGTGACACATGTGGGCATGCCCAGAGGCCAGGCCAGGGCCGGGGGCGTTCTTGGCCGCTGTCTCACGGCTGCCCCAGCAGCTGCCTGGGTGTTTTCCCACATTCCACATGGGACACTGATGTCAGAAAGCCCCGAGCGGGGAAGCGCCTCCTTGGGGACAGCAGGGCCCTGCTCTGCCCCTGCCCAGTGGCCCAGAGCCCGGAGGAGGCTCCAGGCTCACATCAGAGAGTGCCTGTCCTGGAGGCAGAAGCAAATTTACCAACCTGGGTTCAAAGTCAAGTTTGATTTAAGTTATCAAAACGTATGACATGTTCAAAACAAGGGGTGCGGTGGGGAGCACAGGCTGAGGAGAGGCAGGGATCAGAGATGAAGAGGAAATAGCCAGTTGAGAGGGGACCTGGGTCCAACCAGCTGGCTCCTCATCTGATAATCCACATGAGGAGGGAGAAGGTTTTGGCTGTTTGAAGAAGAAAAAAAAAGCAGGAGTAGAATTATGAATAGAATTTATTAAAAGATAAAGAAGAGCGGGCCAAGAAATGACTTAGAGGATTTCTGAAGCCCTCTTAGCTCACAGCCCTTGTTCTAAGTCATGTAAGACACAGGGATGGAGGGGGTGGGGAAGAGGAAAGAGAAAGTGTTAGTTGCTCAGTCATCTCCGACTCTTTGAGACCCCATGACTATAGTCCACTGGGCTCCACTGTCCATGGAGTTTTCCAGGCAAGAATACTGGAGTGGGTTGCCATTTCCTTCTCCAAGGGATCTGCCTGACCCAGGGATTGAACCCCGGTCTCCTGCATTGCAGGCAGACTCTTTACCTGCAAGGGGAAGAGGAGACCAGGACAGAACTCATGACCAGGAGCAGGATCCCACTCTGGAACTGTGTTTTCTTCTCTCCTGTAAATTCTTTAATCCCAGGACCTTAAAACACTGGACATATTTGCAACAATTCAGCCTCATTGCCTGCCCTTGGGAGGTGCTCATTTTGTATATGGGGGAACCACAGTGTGGCCCAGGATGCCGGGGGATGAGTTTGAAAGAAAATGTTTCCAGGGCCTGCCAGTAAGAGAGACCAGCTCAGGCTCAGAGAAATCCTGACTCCCGCCAGTGCCCACCCCAGGGTTGCATCTCAGCAAGAAAACTGCAAAACAGATGGTAGATGGCCAAGAAAAGGAAAGCTTCTATTAGTTTAAAATATATGTGTGTGTGTGTGTGTGTGTGTGTATATATATATATATATAGTTATAATAAAAATAATTTAAAATAAATCTACATATTACGTTTAGAATGGATAAATAACAAGGTCCTACTGTATAGCACAGGGAACTATATTCAATATCCTGTGATAAACCATCATGGAAAAGAATATTAAAAAAAAGAATATAAAATAAATCTATAAAATAAAATCTACAATCTATAATAACATTTTTTAAAATTTAGAAATCATAGTTCACTAAGATTCAATTCCTTCTTACCCAACAGCCTCATTTAATTCTCTTGTTTTGCCTTCACAAGTCAGTGAAAGGGCAGCAATTCAGAAAAACAGTTTTTTCCCAGAATAAGAAGAAAACTGAAGAGTTGTCTCTGTGGATGGTGGTGAGAAGATGGGAAGAGAAGGGAAAGGATTTAGGGGAAGGAGAAGAAAGGGAGATGGGGTGAGGGGAAGAGGAAAATTACCTTCTTCACCTTGGTTGAAAGAGCCCCAGAAAATATTCATCTTATGTTTGCCTCAGAATGGCAGAAGGTGTAGGAGCTCTGAGAACTTTGCTTCAGACTGGAATTTTCCTTCCCAAGTTCGACGTTTTACAACTGAGAATGCTCTGGTCCTCCCGGCTGGGGGGAGGTCTAAGGTGGGGAAGGGACTACATAGGTGAGGTGGAGGTGACTTCAGGGCACGAGGTGCTTAATTTTCCTCAGTGTCTAGGTGACTCCCTTAGTGTCTGCCCTTCGTTTTCTGCACTTGAAAGGGCAGCATAAAAACATTGGCCTTGCAGCTCACTCAGTTCAGCCACTCAGTCGTGTCTGAGTGTCTGCAATCCCATGGACTACAGCACGCCAGGCTTCCCTGTCCATCGCTAACTCCCAGAGTTTGCTCAAACTCATGTCCATCAAGTCGGTGATGCCATCCAACCATCTCATCCTCTGTCATCCCCTTCTCCTCCTGCCCTCAGTCTTTCCTAGCATCAGTGTCTTTTCCAATGAGTCGGCTCTTCACATCAGGTGGCCAAAGTATTGGAGTTTCAGCTTCAGCATCAGTCCTTCCAATGAATACTCAGGACTGATTTCCTTTAGGATGGACTGGTTCAATCTCCTTGCAGTCCAAGGGACTCTCAACTCACTAGGATGTTTGGAAATTCTCTGCTCTATTTATAAAGGCTCCATCTTCTGTGGCTCCATGGCAGGGTGTTAACACACTATAACGACGCCGATTCCTTGTTGTTTGCATAATGTATGACAGTTTGCAAAATGCTTCTACACCCCTTCCCAGGAACCCCGAGTGAGGCCAGGCTCCACATACAGTTTAGCAGTCACGTTTAAACATTCCGTGTGTATTGATTATTTAAAGCATAGTTGATTTACATTATTACATGAGTTTCAAGTGTACAGCATAGTCATTCAATGTCTATTTAGAACTTCACTTATTTATTATTTATGTATCTTTGACTGCGATTCATCTTCGTTGCTGTGCATGGACTTTCTCTAGTCCCTGCTGTTGAGCTACTCCCTAGCTGTGGTGCGCAGGACTCTCATTGAGGCAGCTTCTCTTGCTGAAGAACACAGGGCTTTGGAGGGCAGGCTCAGTGGTCGTGGTGCATGGGCTTCGTTGCCCAGGGGCATGTGAAATCTTCTGGACAAGGGATTGAACCTATGTCCCCGGCATTGGCAGGCAGATTCTTTACCGCTGGGTCACCAGGGAAGTCCTAGTCACTCACTATTTTTATAGATTACACTCCATTAAAACTTGTTATAAGATAATAGCTGCAATTCCTTGTGACAGACAATATATGCTTACTGTTTATTTTTTTCGTACATATTAGTTTGCATCTCTTGATCCCAAACCCCTGTTTTGTCCCTTTCCCTTCTCTCTCCCTTTGGATAAGCACTAATTTGTTCTTTGTATCTGTGAGTCTGTTTTGCATATATACTCATCTGTATGACAGCTTAGATCCCACATATAAGTGCTATCACAGGGCATTTGTCTTTCTCTGGCTGATTCATTTCATTCAGCTGATCCTCTCCAACTCCCTCCATGTGGCTGCAGATGGCAAAATTTCATTCTTTTTAGTGGCTGAGCAGTATTCCCTTCATTTTAATTTCCAGGATCTTGTGAAAGATGTCATTGATCCAAGAGTTCCCCCCTCCCCACCCCCAGACTCTGGAGGGAATTATAAACCATCACTAGCAGAGACTGGTTGTGGCTGGTCTTCACTGGCAAGCGATCTCTAGTCCTGGCAGTCATAAGTCACACACGAAATGGTAATTAATCTGCTCTGTTTGGCTATCTCAGATTGCTTGTTAACATCAGTAAAATTGAACCCATAAATCTACCTGCCTACCTAGTCTGGCTCACCTGGACCTTGCAGGGGCTGTTCTAGGATCTTGTCAGGAACATTGTAAATCTAAGAAATCTCTCTCCTCCACGCCTCTTCTCATCCCCACCCCTCCTCCCGCCATTCCCCCCGCCAAACCCTCAAACATCAAGACCAACAGACATCATACAAGAGAGCTTAATTCTGCAAAGGAAGGCAACCGCATCAACACTGATCTTTCTGTCCATCTCGAGAATATGATATCCTGATGAAACTGAGTTTCTTATCTCCTCTAATTTGGCGACAATGGGGAAGGAAAGTGGGGGGCGGGCCAGGGGAGGCTTACGGGCTGTCGTCCTCAGTTACTCAGCCAAGAGGTGCTTTTCAGGGTGCTCCAGAAGGGAAGGGGGCCCCTGCAAGTCACACCATGTGTCACAGTGCTTCACATTGACTCACGGCCAGATCTTGAAAAAAATTCACAGAAGTCAGGAAATTCCCAGCGAATGGTCTCATCTCACCCTCTGCTGACCCTGCAGTGAGCGTAGGTAGGGTCAGGCTGGAGGGCGTTTTTTTTAAAAAGGGGAAAAAAATCAAAGCACTCCTGTTGATTCTGCATGCCCAGGGGCAGGGCAGGGTCCTAACTGGCCTGGCTGAAGACAGAGCATCAGCCTCCAGCCCCAGTGCCCTGGGGCAGCCGGCGCTGGTCTGTTTCTTCATTCGCGACCTTTTATTTTTGCAGAAGATTCCCTTCTCTGCTCTCCTCTCCCTCCGCCCATCCTTGGCTTTATTTCCCCTTCGGGAACAGCATCTTTCTTTCTGGGCAGAGCAAGATGCCCAAGATCCACCCTCCCCCCCAACCCCCTCCAATGGACAGGGCCAAGTTTAGAGTTGGGGCTGCTCATTTGAGCTTTGTGTGTAATTGAACCTGGCACAAAGGGTTATCATTAGGAGGGATGGCATGGGATGAAGAAAAGGGAAAACTCAGACCCAAATTAGAAAAGCTTTCCCAAGGAGACACACAGCGGCATGGCTTGGGGGGGGTCCAATCTCTGAGGAGTTCTCCAAGGACTAGGTATTAAACATGCTGCGGGAACTCATATGGCCAGTTTCTTGGCATTATTTGGGTCTGTGTTCGAGGGGTGGGCAACAGACACCAGAGGCATCAGATGTTAAGACTGAGGCTCTGCTCCCAAGGCTGCTTGGAATCCTGAGCAAAACGGGGTAATTTGTGTAATAGATGTTTACCGAGCGTGTCCAGAGCTGGGCACCGCCATTTTGGTCCAGAGGACAATGAAGGTCCCGGAGGGTGCTGAGCCTTTTCTTCTGCTCGGCTACTGACCCAGGGATACCCCTGTCCAGAACCTTGCTGCTTCAGGCCTGGGGAAATGGGACCCTCCCTCCCCCACCCGCCCTGTGGGTGGGATGCTCCACGCTTCCTCACTCCCTGTGGGTCCACAGTTTGCCGAGGGGGCATCGTAACAAGGCAAGGAGGTTTCCTCCCTGAAGTGCTGTCTCTGCTGAGCGGGTGAGTGGACGCGTGTGGCCACCTGCCCGACCTCAGGGGTCCCGGAGCCCAGCCCGTGGCCCAGAGCCCAGCCACGTGAAGGGGTCCCGGAGCCCGGCCATGTGAAGAGGGCCCTTGCTAGGGGCACAGCGCCGCACCCGCCCAGCTGTCCCTCCGCCTGTTGACTCTCATCAAGGAGCTGGCAGCACAGGGCCCCAGTGATCCCCAGCCCCCCCGCCAGACCGTCTCTCCTCCCTGCATTCCTGGTGGCGTCCCAGCTCCGGGTGACCCCGGGTTCTAATATTCTTGGGTTGGTTCAGACTACCCAGCTGGCCGTGCTCCGGGCTGCGGGCCTTGTTAAAGCCAAAATGCCGTCTTTTACAGCCTGGCTCTTTCCATCAAATTCATCAAGCAGCCCGCTTTTTCTTTTCTTTTTTAACAAGCGAGATGGCCCCTTTGGTGAGCTCCCTTGTTGCTGGGGAGAGAAGGGGAGCCGCCAGGGAGCCTGAGCTGCAGCAGGGTCTGGTCTGGGCCCGTGTTATTGTTATTTTTTAAAATGATAGTTTACAGAAAAATAAAGTTCAAAGGTGAGTGCCCTTCCAGGAGGAAGGATTAAGCGGGTGGATTTGGAAATTGTTCAACCCTGGAGGCATTGCTAGGGAACATAATCTATTTTGAATTTTTCTTTGGGAGCCAAAGTTGGTTATGGTGTGGGAATAGCTTTTGCCTTCTGTCTCTCCCTTCCTCTATACTACAAACACGGGCATGCCAAGGAATATACAGGTTGTACAAACAGCTCTTCCCCAAAATCACATAAAGACATTATATATAGTCACATGTCTCCTTCCAAATGGGTGTGCTCGTAAAGACACATAGAGATATCCCTCACACCCTATATGTAAAGAACAGCCAATTTAGAAGTTGGCAGAGGAGTCCTGTCTGAGTGAGTAGAAAAGCCTGGCTCAAGGCTTAACAAACAATCCCATAAAACCCAGGCCTGCTTTTATTGAATGGCGATGCATGAAAGATCCAGGGTGGCCAGCTTGAACCATACAGGAGCCAGCTTTCATAGTATTGTCCATAAAGGGTGGCAGGAAGGTCTCTTTTTGTGGAAATTTAATCCATTCCTAGAAAAAAAAATTTTTTTTTTTTTTTTTTTGCTTCAAACACTGGTTGGCTGGGCTTCATGCTTGTGTCTCTTTCTTCTCTAATATCATTTTAGCTCCTTGAGTGGCCTAGAGGTTCCTTTTACATTTGATCTTCCTACCTCCCACCTCACCCCCTCTGTTCAGCCTCCACAAGGCTGGCTGCCAGAGTAATCTTTTAAAAATGCAAATCAAATCAATCACTCTCCTACTTAAAATCCTTCAGTGGCTTCCCTTTGCTCAAATTCAAATTCCTTAGCCCTCAGACAAGCCCCTCCTTCCTTGTTACCTTGTAAAGTCATTTCCTGCAAATCTCCCAACCCTGGGCACCCTATGCTTCTGCTACTTTAAATTGTCTTTCAGGCCACAATCCCCAAGCCTCGTCTTAATTTGACTCCCTCCACGTGGAATGACTCCCCGGCTATGAGTGGGACAGTGAGAGCATCTTGTGGACAGAAGATGCATGCGTGCATGCTAACTCACTTTAGTTGTGTCCAACTCTTTGCGACCCTACGGACCATAGCCCGCCAGGATCCTCTGTCCACGGGATTCTTTTAATGCTGAATACTGGCAAGAATACTGGAGTGGGTTGTCATGCCCTCCTCCAAGTGTGGGGGGATGGGGATAGTCCTTTCAACTGGGGGGTCCAGAGAAGATCTCTGGAGAAGGTGACTTTAAGTGAAGACTGGAGGTGGTAATGGAATGAGCCATGTGGATGTTTGAAGGGGGAGCGTGCCAGGCAGGACAGCAAGTGCAAAGGCCCTGAGGTTGGAACGTGTCTGAGACCTTCCAGGAATTGTTGCAGCAGAGTGAACAAGGAAGGAGTGGGGTGGCTAGTAGCCTGGCTGAGAACCTTGAGGCTCTTGAACTGAAACAATTCTCACCTTTTTTTGGTGGCCAGTGGTACTAGTGAGAAATGGGGGCCCCGAGGAGCCAGCAGCTTGGCTGTGAAGTGCTTGGAGGGGTTGATATAACTTTGTTTATAAAAGCACAATGAGTCTAAAAGTGGATCTAAATGTGCTAGACTCCAGACTTTACTTTCCTAGAACCTATGTCAATGGTCTCAGCAAAGCTGTTTTAGAACTTTTCACCATGGTGATTGAAAATGGAGTGGTCTGTGATGCACCAATGTTTATGTCCAGGTCTGTGGAAAGGGTCTTCATCCTTAGGGGATTTTGGGGGTATTGAACCTACATCTGATCTGTAATGTTCTCAACAATAATTTATCAGTCTTTCTCATTACGCTTTTAAAAACAGTCCCAGAAAGGTCATCCATCCAACAAGCATGTGGATAAAATTGTGAATTAGGGTGTCATCCCCTGCTTTTCTTTTTTTTTATTAGTTGTAAAATATATAGAGAGTACATTTACCATGGTACCCATTTTAAAGTGCACAGTTCCATGGCATTAAGTACCTTCCCACTGTTAGATAACCGTCATCATTATGCATCTCTGGAACATTCTCATCCTCCCAAGCTGAAAGTTCGCACCCATTAAATACTAACTGCCCACTCCCCTCTCCTCTCACCCTGGGACAACACCCTCCTCCTCTCTGCCTCTATGAATTTGACTATCCCAGGAACCTCAGCCAACAGAAATCATCTAATATTTTCTGTATCAGCTTTTGTTAATGGCTTATTTCACTCAGCATAATGTCTCAAGGTTTACCCACGAGCGTGTATCAAAATTTCCTTCTTTTTTAAGATTGAGTAAAATGGTCCATTATGCTGCCTAGGTGGCTTATTGGTTAAGAATCTGCCTGCAATGCAGGAGATGTGGGTTTGATCCCTGGGTCAGCCAGATCCCCTGGAGAAGGAAACGGCAACCCACTTCAGTATTCTTGCCTAGGGAATCCCATGGATGGCGGACTACAGTCCATGGGGTTGCAGAGTCAGATACGACTTAGTGACTAAGAGTGAGCATGAGCACTCCATTACGCAGAGATCACGTTTGGCTTACCCATCCATCCATGGACACGCGGGGTGCTTCTGCATTTTGGCCGTTGTGAATAATGCTGTCGTGAACGTGGGCAGACAGACACCTCTGTCGCTTCTTTTCTCCCTCTCTTTAAAGGTAGTCTTTGGCCAGGAGCACCTTTTGGCTGGTCGAATCAGTCTCTGTCTGCCCTTCTGCCTTCCCAACTACTTTTTTACTAAGTCGACTGATGATGAACACCTCTTCTCATTAGCCTAGCCTTCTGCCATTAGGAAATTGGAGGCTGGATAATTCACACGGAAGTAAAGGGTGATGACTTCTCCCGTGTCACCCTTGGGAAGTCACTCGTGTTGCTGGAAACAGAAACCACAGATCTCCCCTGGGCTGGGCCTCCTGATCCTCAGAAGGTGGCCCCTCAGGGGCCCAGCACCCCAGTGGGTAGGCAGTGTTCTCCTGGGAGAGTTTGCGAGTACATCCTGGTCAGGGCTACTGGGCATCTCTTCAAAGGTCCTGGCCCACTGGCAGTAGCAGAGATTGGATGAAGCTATGACATGGCTTCAGAGGCCTCTAGGCCAGCCTGTTCTGCTCAGCAGCTCTAGACTATACTGCTGTGCTCCAAAAGCTGGCCTAAACAGTATTTCCAAATGAACACAAAATATGCAAATTAAAAAAAGAAATCTACATAAAGAAATTTCACATACTTTCAAAGTGGAGAAGGCCCTGATATGAGTGAGAATGGAATCGACACGAATGGTGTGGGAGTCAGACAGATACAGATCAAGTCTTGGCAGCTGTGGGCTTGGTAAAACTACTCAAATTCTGTGAACGTCAGTTTCTCCGTTTGCAAATGGCAAGAGGGTCACTGTCAGGGTTCAATAGGAAATTGTGTAAGAATTGCTTTTGTTGACTAACCCTAGTTGTGTATTAGTGTTATATTATAGAAGGGGTCCTTTTGAGGGGTTCTCTGGTGGTCCAGTGGTTAAGACTTTGCCTTCCAAGGCAGGAGGTGCTGGTTCCATCCCTGGTTGGGGTGCTAAGATCCCAACAGAAGCGAAATTGTAACAAATTGAATAAAGACTATAAAAACGGAGTCAGCAGGCATAGAGAACAGACTTGTGGACACAGTGTGAGGGGGAGAGGGAGGGATGAATGAAACAGGAACGTTGAAACATACATATTACCATATGCAAAACAGATAGCCAGTGGGATTTGCTGTATGGTGCAGGGAGCTCAAACCTGTGTTCTCTGACGACCTAGAGGGGTGGGATAGGGTGGGGGTGGGAGAGAGGGTCAAGAGGAGGGGACACATGTGTACCTATGGCTGATTCATGATGACGTATGGCAGAAATGAGCATGGTATTGTAAAGCAATTACCTTCCAATTAAAAGTAAATAAAAATAAATAATAAATAAAAGTTAATAAGTCTTCCCTGGTGGCTCAGATGGTAAAGAATCTGCCTGCAATGCAGGAGACCTAGGTTTGATCCCTGGGTTGGGAAGATCCCCTGGAGAAGGGAATGGCAAACCTCTCCAGTATTCTGGCCTGGAGAATTCCATGGACAGAGGAGCCTGGCGGCCTAAAGTCAGTGGGATCACAAAGAGTCGGACACAACTCAGTGACTAACACACTTTTAAAATCTAGGATGGCTGAGCACCATCCCCACAGATCAGGACTGAATTGGCTGAGGCATCGATAGTGTTTACGAAGTTCCCCGAGTGATTTTAATAAGCAGTCAAGGTGGCAAATCATCAGCCCAGACGGTGGCCAACCTTGCACAGATGGAGGCTCTCCTCGGCCCTCGTCTCATCCTCGCAAACCCCATAAAGCACGTGGCCTCCTCCACACATGATGACCGTGAGCAGGGTACTGAATGTAGTAGAGCCTCAGTTTCCTCCACAGTAAAATGAGATAAAGAGCAGAATCCAACTCATAATGTTCCACGGAGACTAGAAGAGAGAACTGAGCACATGGCTTGAAGAGAGCGAGCACTCTGTCAATGCCAGCTCTCACTGGGAGCTCGGTCAGTGTCAAGTCAGCAATCCCACGGTCTTCTCACCCCCTCCAGAAACACCAACCCTGCTCTCCCCTGCCCGGCTGCCCCGCTCCAGCTCTCCTGCTGAGCCACGTTCCTGGGAGATGCCTGGTGAGAACTTGAGATCACACTGAGTCAGAGGTATTTGTAGGCGTGACTCACCAGGTCTTAAAACCAGAAGATTGCCCTGTGGGCCTCATGACGTTTCTGGAAAATAAAAGGAGTGAATATTATTGGGTTGAGTTCATCAGACACTCACCCTCCCTTTTGTGTGCTGGGGTTTCTGAAAGCAGCAGGCGGCGGCCCAGCCAAGTCTGAACCATCAAAGGCCAGGGCCCGGCTGCAGTGCTGAGAGATGTTGCTTCTCCTCCAGACAGGTTTCATCCTCTTCCCACAGACTTCTGCTTCTCTGGTTCCCCGCCCAAGGCTACCCTGTTTCTCCTCCCTCTAGGCTCCTGAGAAAATGTTCCCACGGGCTGCCTCTACTGAGGTGTGTCAGAGCTGAGCTATGCTGCAGGGCTGGGTATGGATTGGGAAGGGGCCACCCAGATAAGAAAGGGAAAGTTGCCTTCAAGAGTCAGAATTCGGGGACCTAGCCCTGAGGCACCAGCCAGGAGGGCACCCATTTCCCTGATGCCCTTTTCACCACCTCCTGCATCCCTGGCGATAGTAAATCCTAAGGTTTCTGGGTCTCAGCTGCCTCTTGAATCTGTCTACTTCTCTGCATATCTAGCAAAAACCACTGTCATTTTCTAATTTCTCACCTGCAACTGCAACCTCCTGACTTGTGTCCCCAACTTCTATTCTGTCTACTTCTTGCCCAACATAGCCGGGTGGACTTTTCAAAATACAAAACTGATCATCTCTCTTTCTTTCTCTCTGTCTCACATACATACACATTTAACACTTTCCCAAGGTTTTCCATTCCTCATAAGATAACGACAAAACCCCTCAACAAGTTCGACAAGGCCATGTTTATCAGGATTTGGTCTGGCTGTCAGTGACAGAAAACCCAATTTAACAGAATTTGAATAGATGAGATTTTACTTTCTCATAAAAAAAAGCTACAGTTGAACTAACCTGGATTTACATAGCAGTTCCTCTAAATTATCTAGGATTCAGTCTTCTGCTCTTTCATCCTTAGCATGTGCTCCCTACCTCATGGTCCAAGGGGCTGCTTGAGCACCAGCCATTGCAACCAAAACCTAGGCACAGGAACAAAGAATTGTACATAGCACTTCTACTGACATTTTTTTCTGCCCAGTGACATGGCTAGAGTTAGTTGGAAGAGAGGCTAGAAAATACAATTTTTATTCTAAATGGCCATGACCAGCTGAAAAGAAGGAAGAAGAGAATGGATATTGAACAACACTGGCAGTGCTTATCATATACTATGTCTCCTGACCCCTACTGTCCTTCTGAGCTTCATCTATCCCACTTCACACTTCCTTCCCCTGGCTCTAAACACTCCCAGCACACTGGCTTTCCCTGGGAGTCCCACGTACACTCCCTTCTGCCTCAGGCCCTTGATCATTCATCAACATTTACCCCTCTTCCTACTTAACTACTCATCCTTCAGAACCCCATTCCAACAGCATTTCCTCAGGGAATCCTCCTCAATTGGGTCAAACTCTGTCTCTTATTTCAGATGCTTATAGCACATAGATTGTATAACAGTTGCAATTATATGTTTGTTTATGCAATTATTCGATTATTTTCTGCCCTCACAATGATGTCAGGGTTTAGATCTGGCTTTGTACACCATGGAGCATTCTGCTCAGAATATTGTAGGTGCTTACTAAATATCTGTTGAATGGCATATTTATTGAATAAATATAGCTATTATCTTACATAAAAAAAAGAGGCTAGGACTCATGCACCAAAAAATTTTCCTGGGAAAATGGTGGAAAATGGCCAGAAGGGCCAGGGATACAGTAGAGCCAGGGGAGAATTCTAAATGATGCATTTGAATCGAGTAAGATTTGGGGTTGGGGCTTCCCTGGTGGCTCAGATGGTAAAGAATCTGCCTGCAATGCAGGAGACTGGGGTTTGATCCCTGGGTTGGGAAGGTCCCCTGGAGAAGGGAATGGCTACCCAGGCCATTCCCAGTATTCCCAGTATTCTTGCCTGGAGAATTCCATGGACAGAGAAGCCTGGCGGGTCCATGGGGTTGCAAAGGGTAGTATGTGACTGAGCGACTTTTACTTTTCCAAGCTTTGGAGTGTGTGGTGGAGGAAACACTGGCCTGGAACTCAGGAGCCCTGGTTTCTGGTCTCAGCTCAGGCACCAATGGCTGGGCCACTGCCTGGGGCCAGTGAGAATTGATCAGATGCTAAATATGGTTTGAAGGCAGAGCCTACAATCACTACCAGCAGATTGGGTGTGGGGAGTCGGGGAAAGAGATGGATGGTCCTGGGTGTTTGGCCAAACTAAGGGAAGGTCACTTACTGAGAAGGGGAAGGCAGCAAGAGAAACGTTCTGTAGGGGACGATCAGAAGGGTTTATCTGCAAATGAATCATGGGTTCCAGTGGCCAGCTGAACAGTTTACCTCATCTGTAGGCTTCCCCCAGGGAAAGCCTATGCCCTAGGCTGGTGGGTCTAAGTGGTTGAGACAGGGGATGCCAAGTGGGTGTAAAAAAGATAGAAAAGGTCCCCTTTCAAGGTACATAGTTACCAGCCAAGAAATGATTCAGTCTGACTCAGCATAAGATTGAACAGAAAGTACTCAGAAGACCTTGACTTACAGGCTTAGGAGGAAGCAGTCCCTTTCTGCTAAAGGGCAGTGACGAGAGAAGGCATGTCCATGCATGGTCATTGCAGAAATCTTTGAAGTTTTAGCTGAAACAATGGTGAGGGGCTTTCTTCCTTAAGCAAACTTCATGGTTCCCTCCCTAAGCCAGTGCTCACTGGTTCAAAGTTTTGCCAGAAAACTATCAAACTAACAGCAGGAGACAGTTGCTCTTCCTTCCTCAGTGATCAATGCAAAGAAACAGAGGAAAACAATAGAATGGGAAAGACTCTCTTTAAGAGATCGTGTCAAGAAAATGAGAGATACCAAAGGAACATTTCATGCAAAGATGGACACAATAAAGGACAGAAATGGTATGGGCCTAACAGAAGCAGAAGATATTAAGAAGAGGTGGCAAGAATACACTGAAGAACTATACAAAAAAGATCTTCATGACCCAGACAACCACGATGGTGTGATCACTCACCTAGAGCCAGACATCCTGGAATGTGAAGTCAAGTGGGCCTTAGGAAGCATCACTATGCACAAAGCTAGTGGAGGTGATGGAATTCCAGTTGACCTATGTCAAATCCTGAAAGATGATGCTGTGAAAGTGCTGCACTCAATATGCCAGCATACTTGGAACACTCAGTAGTGGCCACAGGATTGGAAAAGATCAGTTTTCATTCCAATCCCAAAGAAAGGCAATGCCAAAGAATGCTCAAACTACCACACAGTTGCCCTCATCTCACACACTAGCAAAATAATGCTCAAAATTCTCCAAGCGAGGCTTCAACAGTACTTGAACCATAAACTTCCAGATGTTCAAGCTGGATTTAGAAAAGGCAGAGGAACCAGGTATCAAATTGCCAACATCCACTGGATCATCGAAAAGCAAGAGAGTTCCAGAAAAACATATATTTCTGCTTTGTTGACTACGCCAAAGCCTTTGACTATGTGGATCACAACAAACTATGGAAAATTCTTAAAGAGATGGGAATACCAGACCACCTGACCTGCCTCCTGAGAAATCTGTATGCAGGTCAGGAAGCAACAGTTAGAACTGGACATGGAACAACAGACTGATTCCAAGTCGGGAAAGGAGTATGTCAAAGCTGTATATTGTCACCCTGCTTATTTAACTTATATGCAGAGTACATCATGCGAAATGCTGGGCTAGGTGAAGCACAAGATTCAAGATTGCTGGGAGAAAATCAGTAACCTCAGATACGCAGATGACATCAACCTTATGGCAGAAAGCAAAGAAATAAAGAGCCTCTTGATGAAAGTGAAAGAGGAGAGTGAAAAAATTGGCTTAAAACTCAACATTCAAAAAACAAAGATCATGGCATCTGGTCCCATCACTTCATGGCAAATAGATGGGGAAACAATGGAGACAGTGAGAGACTTTATATTTTTTTGGCACCAAAATCACTGCAGATGGTGATTGCAGCCATGAGATTAAAAGATGCTTGCTCCTTAAAAGAAAAGCTATGACTGACCTAGACAGCATATTAAAAAGCAGAGACATTACTTTGCCAACAAAGGTCCGTCTAGTCAAAGTTATGGTTTTTCCAGTAGTCATGTATGAAATGTGAGAGTTGGACTATAAAGAAAGCCGAGTGCTGAAGAATTGATGCTTTTGAAGACTCTTGAGAGTCTGCAAGGAGATCAAACCAGTCAATCCTGAAGGAAATAAGTCTTGAAAATTCATTGGAAGGACTGATGCTAAAGCTGAAGCTCCAATACTTTGGCCACCTGATGTGAAGGGCTGACTCATTGGAAAAGACCCTGATGCTGGGAAAGATTGAAGGAAGGAGGAGAAGGGGATGGTTGGATGGTATCACTGACTCAACGGACATGAGTTTGAGCAAGCTCCACGAGCTGGCAATGGACAGGAAACCCTGGCGTGCTGCAGTCCATGGGGTTGCAAAGAGTGAGACATGACTGAGCGACTGAACTGAACAACAGGAGGGGCCACCTCTCTTATTCCCCTGATAGCCAGATCAGATATCTGGCTATCAGATAGCCCCTGAATGCCAGGTCATCAGCATTATTACTATCTTCATGATCATATAAGGCTTCTAGGTTTCTCCTGTACCCCTGATGACTCTAATTTCTATGATTGTGAGCCCTAAGCTTTATTGCCAACTTTGTATATTTGGTCTACACCTTTGCTGTGCAAGGTGGGGTCCCCAGACCAGCAGCACCCACGTCTCCTGGGAGCTAGCTAGATATGCAGAGTCTCAGGTCCCACACCTGACCTGCCAAATCACAAACTGCCCTTTAACAATGTCCCGGCAGAGTGGTCTGCACATGAAAATTCAGGAAACACGGTGCTAGAGCATTCAGTGTGCTTGCCTCTATCTCATTTTATATGTGAGACTTCTATTTGATTAAATATAAAGGCCTCCTGCCTGCTATAAGAGTTGGATGTACGAAGCTTATTAACATCTTTTGCAAGTAAATGTAGAGCCAAGAGTTTGTAGGGTTTCGCTTTGATAATTTTCAACTCGCAGGAGGTAACATGTGCAGAAGTGTCTTGATTCTTGGTTTACAAAAGAAGATCATCACAGAAACTGGAGGAAATTAAGTTTCAGAGGACGAGAGGCAGTTCTGTGATGGCCAGGAGCAGAGAGTACCCACGCAGCTTCCAGCAGAGGAATTTGCAGGCACATGGGTGTCTCTCCTCAACTGTGGTCCCCAAGGAGCCATTGCTTCTCTGCTCCCATCTGACCAGATTCCCAACCACACAGACTGGACCTCGGACCATCTGGGGTCTATGAGTCCTGCAAGGACGTGGTTGGGCGCTGATGTCAGAATGAGGGAATAAGCTCTCACCAGATGATTAGCGCTGCTCTGAGTCTCTGCCAGACCCAGATCCCACATGAAGCAACAGCTCACCCATGACGGGCGGCGAGAGCACACATGTTCACAGGCAATGGGGAACGTGTTTACTCACTGGCTCTGTCATCATATCACTCCTCGCCCTCCCCCCAAGATAACAGGCTGAGGTAATCAAAGCGAGGTCTGTCTTGGAAAGCCTTGGAACCCCCTCAAGGGGTTCCCCTCAAGGGCAGGGCAGAAAGGTGGGTACCAGAGCTGCTAAGGAGGAGAGCCAAGAGCAGACACTCCAGTTGGAATTGGGGAGCAAGACCTCAGAGACTTGGCTCCAGTAAAGCTCAGAACTGTTTCCAGGGTGATCACTAGCCATCTACCCAAAGGCAGGAAAGGGGTGGCCGAAACAGCTGAGTTAAGGTTGTTGGCATGGAGGTGGGTCCTTTGATCTGAGGTTGGTAAACCTTGTTACCATACCCAGTCACAAAGAGCTGCCACCCACTTTCTACCTGGGAATTCAGGGGATTAGGGGAGAACTAGCAATAAAAGACTTGTAGAATCTTTGCGTGCAGCCCTCTGAGACCTGTGCTTCGAGCTGAAGACTTTTGAAGGCAAGTTGATCAGTCCTGGTAGGGACCTGGGGGTGGGAGGGAGTCACTGGGCCCACCTTCCCTGTATAAATGAGGAAATAAAACCAAGTTCTCCAGGGCAATGGGCCAGGCCCATGGTTCCAGGGCATTTTCTGGCAGAGCGGGAACCAGCAGTAAGATATAGCTCCTGGCCCCAAACTCCTTCAGTCCCCACTTGAGAGCTTGGCTGTGTTGGGACCCTGGACCAAGCCCTCTGCTTACCACACATCCTCTGAGAAGAGTGAGGAGGAGGGCCCTCCTTTTACAGCCTTGACCTATCATCTTTGGCAAGACTGCTCCCTCCCACCCCTGCCTGGAGCCCCCTCCTGACTTCTCAGCAGTGCAAGGTCTAGACCTGGGATGGGCGGGGAGCCTTACTCACCAAGATGCTTTGCTTGCTGGACTCCATGGTCTCCCCTGCTTCCAGCTTCTGGTGTTCCCGAAACCCACTCTTCCTTACTCCATCCTAGGTCTGGGGGTTAGGAAATACGTTTCTACCTTCTAACTCAGCTCTTTTATCCCTAGCATGGAGTTGGGCATACAGCTGACAGTCAATAAAAGCCCCAGTGACCCTTTCTCGTTTCTTCCTTGCCAGATTCAGAGCCCAGCACCTTGGATTCCCAATCTTCGACCACCCTGTTCCTCTCCTCCGAGGAGCCAGGCCCCTCCACTGCCGCGCTGCCGTCCCCCTCGTCGTCCTGCGAGCCCTCGGCGTTCTCCCCGGGGCCCCCGGCGCTGCCTCACCTGCTGCCTTCGCTGCCCGCTGCGCCCGCACCCCCAGCCTCGGGATCCGGCGCCCCTAGGCGCGCCGGCCTCCACTCGGTGGTTGCCTCGTCCCCGGAGGCAGTCTCGCGCCTCCTGGACTGGCTGCCCAGCGGCCCCTCAGCCACCCCTCCAGGCCCCCGCGGGGATGAGCGCGATCGGCCGGGGCCCCGCGCCCCGCGCCCTGGCGCAGCGGGCAGGGAGGAGGGCGCTGAGGACCTGCGCGCCTCTCCTCAGCCCTGCGCCCGGCCTGCCGCCTCCGCCAGTTTGGAAGCCAATGTTGGGGACATCCTGGTTGAGCTGAGGACAATGAACGGTCACCTGGATGTCATCGCGAGGGCCCTCACCAAACTGGCCTCGTCCCTGGGGCCGCAGCCGCCGACCCCGCCGGATGCCCCAGATGCCAAGTGATGGGGCCGCCCCGCGGCTGTGCATCCGAGCCGCGCGCAGGGGGATCCCGAATGCCCCAGGCATCGCTGCCTGAGTCACCTTTGGGCCCAGCAAACCCAGCGGAGGACAGGATTACTCTGCTCAACCTGCCTACCGGAAGGCATGGACCTCACCTGACATGTCAACCTAAAATGATGGTGCTTCTCACACTCTCCGCCTTGAGAGGCTTTCTCAGCTCTCTCATGCCCACCCGGTTCCTCGGAGCTCTCCTGACCCTTCAAATGTCCTTCTCTTGGTTTGGTAAAGGCTTTGAGCTCCTGGCAGGACAAGTGCCCTAAGACGGTGGTGGGACCCTGGGAAAGGCTCAGAGAACCATCCCTTCCCACCCCCATTGGTGACTTCTGAGAATTGTGGAAGAAAGGCAAGTGTATAGCACATTACCTAAGCAGTAGTTCAAGGGCAGATCCAATGTTCTTCTCTTGAGTTGCTGATGCTGTATCTGATCTCTGGTGATTTTTTCACATTTAAGAAAAAATTATTTTCGGAAAAATAAGTTTACTTTTTTCTCATAATAACCACATTTTGAGAGGTTTGGAAAACAGAGAAGTGAGAAAAATCTGATGTATTTGGAGAAGGGGGGTATTTAAGTCTTTCTTATGAATAAGAAAGTATTTTGTGTAATAAACAAGATTTTTGTATGTACTTTCTGGGTGTTGGCTTTTCTGCGCCACATTTCTTCCTTTCCCTGCTCTTTCTGTTCTCAGTTACCTGTACCAGTGCTCCTTTACTCCTTGGGGCTTATTTCAACTTTTCTCGCACTTGTGAAGAACAAGCTTTCAAAGGTTCTCATGATTCTTTTCTAAAACTCCCAGACCTCCCTGCATTTGGTGAATCCACCCCTTTGCTTTGTGATTGGAGCAGAAACTGGCTATCAGGGAGGAAGCCAGCATCCTTGGCCTCTCCTTCTAGATGCCCATAACACCACCTGCCCCAGTTGTGACGAACAAACATCTCTCCGGACTTTGCCAGTGTGCCCTGATGGAGACCTGGCTGGAATGTCAGCAGTCTGGAGGAACCTGTGCCCTCCAAGATCTGACTTCCCATAAGTAGGAGGGCTCTTCTCGCCTTCCTGCTTGGATTAGAATTTTAATGAAGTGTGCTCATCTGCCAGAAGCAAATTGACTGCTCTTTTCTCAGAAACAAACCAGGCATTGGAAACCACACTGCACAGAGCAAAACTCCGTCCCAAGCATTTGTAGGGCTCACAACTGGTAAGCTGCCTGGTGTCTGCCGTTTCTGGCACCCCCAGAGCCTCTCAGACATGTGTGTGGAGAGCTTACAATGCAGGTTCTGCTTTGGTAGCTCCGAGGTGGGGCCTGAGACTCAGCATTTCTAATCAGCGCCCAGGAATGCTGATGCTACATGCCAGAGGTCACACTTTGAGTAGTTGTGAGTAGGGGGGTGTCTACTCTGGGGATCCTGCTGGTTCCATCACCACTGGTCCCCAGAAACTGCTGTTTGTCTTTGTCCCCGCAGGGACCTGGGTTCCTCTAAACTTTCAAAGCAGCTCTTTGGGGGACTTCTCTATTTGAAAGCAAGCGTGTATTAGGTCTAACCACCCAGTTCTAAAAAAGTTTCAGTGGAGGTTAAATCGATTCAACAAGCATTTATTGGGTGTCTATAATGCTGGTGCCCCGGGGCACCCAAAGATGAATAGAATAAGGGCCCTGCCCTTCAGGGGCTCCCAGTCCACCATCCTGCACAGAGAGGGATTATCAGTTCCGGTGTGGAAACAACTTGCAGGGGCTATAGAATCAGCAGGGAGGGTGAGCATGATGGTCAGAGGAGGCCAGGCTTCTTGAGGTTTGATGTCGGTAGAGTTATTTAATCCTTCCAACTCTCAGTCTCCAGATCTGTGTCAAATGGTGATGATGACATCATTACCAATTAGAATCAGACACAGACGTGATGGCGGCTTTGCAGTCCTCAAAGTGCTGTCCAAATATCTTTTTTTTGGCCAGTGGGCATCGTTACTTCCTCTCTCCTGGATCTTGTGTCAGGAAGGCAGGTAGAGTGAGACTCACACACTGAGGTCTGAGTTACCCTCTGACTCTCAGGGACTGACCCCCTCTCCTTCTTCATTTTTTCAGGAAGAGAATTCCTGACTCAAAGGGACCAGTCTTTGTTCTGCTCTTTAGCTGAAGAAACAGCTCAACTGGAATGCCAGCATCACACCTGGGAACATCACCTTCTGGTCTTTACTCATATGAACAGGCTTTTCATTTTAACTGAATTCTTTTGCATGAGATTAGAAACAGCAACAAAATGAGTCTTTCCAAAATGAAGAGGAGCTGACACATAAATCTTAAATTTAGATAAATTTAGGTATAATGACTGAATCATTTGATCAGAATCCCCACATATATGATTGAGGTGATCAGAGGAAGGAGCTGACTTAAAACTGATTCCATCGGGGCACACTAGAGAAGTCTGAGCTCCCACCCTGGGTGTGTGGGGCCTTAGAAACTGAAAGAGTCCTAAGAACCCTGAGTTCCCCAGAGTAAGAGCTGTAGGGTTTTGGGAAATGGGGCTGAAGAGGGATAGAAGAGCAGGATGGCCTTTATCTTGCATAAGATATAAGCAGGGAAATGCATAAGATATAACCAGGGAAATTTGATAGTTTCTGGGGGCAGAGGCAAGGGGAGGGGAATGGAACTGAGTTCAAACAAAATATCAGTTTGAAGGAGCTGAGCAGAAAAGAGGAAATCTAGTTTGGTAGATTCTAGATCAGAACTTCCCCTCTGGAGAGCACAAACTTGGCCTGATACCTGCTTTTCCCCAGGTGTAGGGTGTTGTTCAGGTGGGGACAGCCTGAGACAAGCATATGATGGTTCAAGGTGGCAAGCTGAAGGCAAGCATAAAACCTATGGCAGAGGATAGCAGGTTTAAGCCGAGGAAGGATCTGCCAGCAGTTACCAGGCTCATCTATGTGAGGTAGTGAGGGACCTGTTCCTGGAGGCATTCAAGCAGAGACCAGATGGGGAACTGGTGATGCATCAGCAGAAGGGATTCTCCACTGGGTGGAGCAGGGGTCTAAGGACTCTTTAACTTTGAAGTAATCCTCGGTTCTTCCCTATCTCTCATGCCTACATCCAATCCAAGACCTCATCACCTTGGTTCTACCTTCTAGAGAGCTCCATTATCCAGCCACTTCTTACCACCTCTACTGCTACTACCCAGTACAAACCACACTGTCCTTTCTCACCTGAGTTACTGCAATTGCCTCCTAAATAGGTTCCCTTCTCCCTCCCTATTCTTACAGAGCAGCCAGAATGGTCTTTTAAAAATATTTCTGACCAGGTTATTCCTCTGCACAAGACTCTCAGTGGCTTTCATCTCAGAGGAAGAGTCAAAGTTTTACGTAATCTGATCTCCTGTTACCTGCCTGATCTCATCTCTTATGATGCTCCTCCACTGAGGTCACCCAGGCCTCCTTGCTGCTTCTCCCATGCACTGGGCACATCCCTACCTCAGGGCCTTTGCACTGCCTATTTCTTCAGCCTGGACCAGATATATCACGTGGCTTGCTCCATCACCTCTATCAGGTTTTTGCTCAAACATCATTATCCTTTTAAAAATTGTAATCTCCTCCTAACCCTAAGCCTCCGATCTGCAGATGCATTTCTTTCCCTCCTTTCTCGCTTCACACCAATTTCTACCCCACCCACTCTAGGTCTCCCTTTATTTATTGTCCTTAGAATGTCAGCAGAGAAGAAATTTGTTGTCTGTTTTGTTCACTGCTGTCTTCCCAGAATGCTGGCTTTTAAACAACAAAAAAGGCGTGTTGTAAAAGGGACCCATCAATTGTAATAATTCAGACAACACAGAGGAGAACAAAGAAGAATATAAAACTCACCCCAAATTCCACCCCCAAGAGACAACTGTTGTCAGTCTTCTGGCAACTACCATATGAAACATCTGTGTTTCAATAGAAACACGTCCATGTGTGTCCAATTCTGCAGATCATAGTATGTCTGCTGCTCTATAGTCTGCTGTTTTGTTTGTTAACTTGATAATAGATGGTGAAAATCTCTCTATTTAAAAAAATAGACATTATATATGAAGCAAGATTTACTTAGTCCATCTTCTATTTGAGCTTCGAGATTCTCACGGCCATAAGCAGTCCTATAGTGACCGTGTCTGGGATACACGTGTTGGCTCTTCTGTGACTGTGTTGTTCATGTCAATTCCTAGAGGTGTGATTATGGGGTCAAGGTCTCCTACTTCTTGTTTTAGGTTGTTGCTGCCAATGCAGGAGATGCAGGTTTGATCCCTGGGTCGGGAAGATCCCCTGGAGAAGGAAGTGGCAACTCTCTCCAGTATTCTTGCCTGAACAAATCCTGTGTACAGAGAAGCCTGGTGGTCTACAGTCTGTGGGGTTGAAAGAGTTGAACACAACTTAGCAACTAAACAAGCAGCTTCACCAAGATTCCAAAAGGGGAAGTGAGTGGATGGTGGGTGGAACACAGGGCAATGGGGTGGTTCCATCCAGGATCCTGAAAAAAGGGGGGAACAGAAACAAGTCCGCCTTCTGAAGGTTGAACTTTAAAGTCAGCAGACTGGGGAGCAGACAGAGGTGTGTCACCACCCTGAAGGTGTGAATCTTGAATGGTTACTCAAATGGTGCATGAGTCTGGGTGTGATCAGGAGATGGAAACTGTCTGGGTTCTGCACGCAAAGGGGACTTATTCAGGAACCAGGAGCAAAGGTGTTGGAAGGCTGGAGGAGGGTGGAGGGGAAGGTAGGCCCCCAAAGACCAGTGATTGCAGGCAAGTGATTGGGCAGGAGATGCCAAGGGGACCCAGGATCCTGAACCAGTGTGATGCCATGGATCTGGCTGCAGAGCTGAGCTGCTTCAGCAGGAACCCAGGAGCCACCCTGCCAGGCTGCGGCCCCTGCCATGGTCAGCCTCGGCTGTCACCCTCCTCCCCTCCGAACAAGAACCACAGGGAGGAAGGGAGAGAGTTGCTTCTCCCTGCCTCCCACCTTCCCTGCCAGCGCCTCCTCTTCTGGGAACCTAGAGGGAAGCCCTTTGGAGGAAGTCGGGGAGCTGCAGTTTGTGGGGCCTCAGCCCTTAGGACCCAGGACAGAGCAAAGAAGAGCAGGAACGTGGCTGACAACAAACAAGCAGGTGACAGTCTCAGCAGGGACTCGAGTGCTTATTCGCTCAGTCGTGTCTGACTCTCTGCGACCCCTTGTACTGTAGCCCTTCAGGCTCCTCTGTCCATGGGATTTCCCAGGCAAAAATACTGGAGTGGGTTTCCACGCCCTCCTCCAGGGGATCTTCCCAACCCGGGGACAGAACCTGAGTCTTCCGCTTTGCAGGCAGACTCTTTTCCGCTGAGCCACCGGGGAAGCCCTGGTGGGCTGTTAGGCTCTGGATAGTCACAGGTTAGCCAGTGTTCATTGCCATTCTAGAGCAGGAAGTCAGCCCTGGGCCATCTTCCTTTATCTACATGACGTCCACACGATCATCAATTGGCCTCCTAGCAGGTGTCTGGTCCTGCTATGGCAGGACTGCATTTATGTGTCACAGCATTTGTAAGCAAGTTGGGAGCTAGGGTCTATCATGTCCATTTCATTGATGAGGAAATTGAGGCACAAGGAGGTTATGTGACTTGCTCATGGTCTCACAGCTGGTAACAGACAGGGCCTGGATCTGTCTGTCTCCAAGGCCCTGGCCGTGCCCCCACACTGCTGCTTCTTATACTAGACTGCCCCTTTTCAGAAGTAGGCCAAAGATCCAGGACCAATGAATAGCCTTTGGCTGATGATTCTTCCCCAGGATGGCAACAGTATTGCTCTCTGGAAGTAACAGGTCCTTGAAAAATATCACAAAATGCTGGAAAACTGGAATAATAAACCAGAAAAAAAGGGGGACTCCCCACCACTACCACCCACCCCCCCCGCCCAGTTATAGCACCGATGATGTTGTGTGCACGGGCCACGGCGAGGCAGAGGAGAGACTGGAGGATGAGACAAGGTCCAGGAAGGAGCCGAGGAGGTGAGTCCGGGAGGGATGTGCCCCCTCCGTGGTTCTGAAATACTAGTAACCTTCGGGTCCTTTAAGGTCAGTGTCATTAGCCACATCACATGTACAGGGAGACTCAGCCATAATTGTATTCTGTTTTCCTCACACCTTACCCCCTTGGGCTACCTGGCTTCCAACAACCAACTCTGCTTGGAGAACCAGAAAACGGGAGGATTTCTGCAGGTCTCATGGCACCTGCACTAGAATCCCGTGTTCCAGGGGCATTTGCTAAGCCTCCTGCAAGGCAGGGCTTCCCTGGTAGCTCAGTTGGTAAGGAATCCGCCTAAGGACCGCCGCAAATGACAAGCAGACTGACTGTAACCTTAGCTTTCATGAAGCATGAGGCTGGCCAAGTACCTGGCAGCTCAAACCATTTCCATAAAACGAACATGCAAAGCCTCTGATGAGGGGCCACCAGGGCATCACCCAAGGCTCCCAGCTCAGCACCTTCCTCCAAAGTGAACCAAGGGCTATGTCTCTTGCCCACACGCTCTCCGGAGGGCACTGACTCTCCAGCCTGGCCATCTCTTCCTGGTCCCCTCGGTGCCTGGCAGCATTCAGGCAAGGAGTTGATGCTCAGAAATGTTGATGGAGGGAGCAGTCCCCAGGCGTCCAGCTTGGCAGCAGTGGGCACCACCTCCTGCCACCTGAGGGTTGCCCGGGGCCGCCTGGATGGAGATGAAGACCTGTCGGCTGGCCAGTCTGGTGCTGGCCCGGGAGGGAAGGTCATGACGACCTGCCTCCGCTGCAGCTTCCAGGCCTCGCCTTTGCTTGTTTTCTGGGAGCCTCGGTGTCTGCCCACAATGGCATGGCTCCTTCAGCTGCCCGGATTCTTGGCGCGGTGTGCGGGCCGCATGGCTTGTTTCCGTGGTGAGCATGGCAGGGAAGGCTGGCGCTCAGGGCTCAGCATTCCTTCAGGGTCTCCCCGAGCAGGGCTACTGCGGGGGGCTGGGCGGTTCCGCTCCCAAAGTGGGATGTTCTGACTTGGGCGGGGCGGGTGATCACCCCAAGTCACTTCAGACTTTGTTGTGCTTTATGCTGGCGTGAACAGATCCGGCAAAATTTTATCCAGTCCTTTCTCTTGCCTCCCACTTGGTTTCTAAAAATGTTTGAGATGGCCAAATGGAATAGCGCATCCAGGAAGGAGATGGGATGACATCCGACGTGACCCCTGTCGCTTTGCAGATGGTGTAGGAAGGATCGGAAATGTGGAGTGGCTTGCTCGGGGGTGCCAGGCAGACGTCCCCCACGCCCTATGTTCTCCCAGCTGGCACTCTTCCTGGCTCCCCAGAGTGAATCTTTCCATTGCTATATGAGCTGCTGGTCCGCCTCCTCCAGCACAGAGGGGGTACGCTCAGCACACACATGTATACATACAGAAGAGGCATCAAAATCTTAAGGTGAAAAGGATGTTTTTCAGTTTTTTAAACCAGGGATTAGGCTATCCTGGCTTGTAACTTTGTTCTTGTTTAGCTTGCGAACTGAGAGTGATTTTTATATTTTACATTTACATTCAAATCCTGACAAAAGAAGAATAGATGACAGAGACTGCATGTGGCCTGCAAAGCCAAGAATATTTACTCTCTGACTGCAGAAAAATAAAAAAAAGTCTGCTGATTGCTGGTCTGGACAATCCATTTGACTGTTCATCCAGGGATGGTAAACGATCTTCCCAGGATGTTAAAAATTCTCTTTATAGATCGATCTGGTCATCTTTACAGGGCTTGGACTCTGAAATTTAGAATTTGCAGCTTCTCCCTTCACCCCCAGAGGTTTGTGTCTTTGCTGAGTGGTGTCTTGCTGTTGCTAGATTTTCTCTTCTGAGGGTAAACCACGGGGTGACCCCCTTGTCTGGAAGACTTCCCACAGGGAAATAGGGGGTCAAGGCTGGCAAGACATTGATTGTTGGTACCCACCATGGGGCTGCTGCCTGGAGACACGTTGAGAATGACCAGGCTGGGAATGACCCGGAGCTGGGGGCCGGGAACAGAAAACTGCCCAGAGAGTGGCAAGGAAAATTTCTTTCCCATCAAAGGGAAGCAGAGATGCATGCTCTGTGAGTCTATTTCCTCTTCACCACGGCAGGCAGACTACTCCACGAGTTCCTGTCTCTCCAGGTTGCTCATTTCTTTATAGTCACTGAACCAGAATAACCACAAGTCGAACCGGAAGCCCACGATAACCCGATGAACTTTTCGTGGCCTTGGCCGGGCGTCTCTGTGCGCACATTCAAATCCTGCCCTGGCCTCTCTCTGCAGCTGTGAGATCTCCAGCCAGCAACCAGCCGTGTCTGCAGCTCCAGCCTCGGGCTAGTAACTTCCACAGTCAGAGAAAGAAAGAGGGTGGGAGGGGGAAAGTGACAGGCAGTCAGAACCAGGAACGTTCCCAACTGTCGGAGCCGCTCACAGTCGTTAAAGATTTACAGGCAGGCAGTTTGGAGTTTAAATATAAGATGACACCAGAAGCCTTTAATGTACAGGGGAGCTTTAAGCTTGATCTGGGAGCAGAAAATGGTCTGTGAACTCCCCTCTCTGAGATCTTAGAAGTTCTGTTCTATTGACTCCAGGCAGGGCTGCAGCCCCAGCGCAATTCATGGGCTCATAAATATAACATTATTGGACCAAAAAAAACCAATCCTTCTCCAACTGATTAGGCCCAGATTGGTCAACCCATAAATCAAGGCTGAATAAGAACTATAAAGTTGTGAATCAATGTGTCCCAGATCTCCAAACTGGAATGAAAAAGTTGGAATAAAATAGCTGGAGTCCTTCCAAGACCCTTCTTTTCATCCCCTCCTCCCACCAGCTCCGTATCTTAGAACCTTAATTTTAAAAGGTCTCTCTTTTTTTTTTTTTTGGCTTCTTGGGCTGCCTGCGGACAGCATTTCAGAGCAGGAAATTCAGTCTAGAAGGGCAGCTGGGGGAACAGAGGCCGTCCTGTTGTGTTTCCGGTCAAGACTGATCTGCATTTCCGTGGTGTCTCCCCGGCCGGGGTCTCCACCCGTGGCTGAGAGGTGATGGCGTTTGTCACCCATGGCCTGAAGGCAGAAAGGGAGCAAGACGCCCTCCAAGTCACTGGCACACAGTGGGTGATCAGGTCATGTTTGGTTAGTGACTGGGTGTTTAGATCTAATTCGTTCAAGGGCTCCAAGCCCCTACATTGCATTACTAGATGTAATAATCCATTCTCTTCTTAGAACTGCACGTCAGGTTCAGAAATGCCATCTGACTCTCCCTGTGGGATGTGGTCACCCTTTTGGATCTAGGAGTGAAAGCTGTCTGCTATGAAGGCTGCCCACACACATGCAGAGAGAATCCCATCACAGTTCCTCTGAGTTCTAAAGCAAGGTTTGTTTTCCAAAACTCCCTTCAGCAAAACACACTCTCATGGTACCTTCCTGCCCCCTAGTTTGATGGCCCCAGTTGGGGGACACACCATGCACATCCTTCTGCCCTCCTAAGGTCTTATTGTTACTGGTCTACTCTCCTGTGCTGAGGTCACCTACTCTGCTCCAGTCCTGCCAATGTCCAATGAGCCTGCCGTCCTCTCCCCGCTGGGGATGACATGCTCATGGGACCATACACATCCCTTGAGTGATGGCCTCCAGGTTCCCCCCAAACACAGACTATAAGGGCTGAAAGGGACTTCCGTCCCACCCTGTTTTCATCTGCTTGTTTGGGGAAACTGAGACCCTGAGAGGAGTACTCACTCATCTCAAGTGGAAATCAGTCCTTCTGCAACCCAGTTCACTTCATCCTAGTGCAAGCCTTATGCGGACTACATTCTCGTCTTTCTCCCTGAGGGGAAAGACAGTCCTTGTCACGTTCTCCACGGTCTGAAAGCAACCTTTCTATACAAGTTGACTGTTTCCTTCAGACAGTTTCATTTCCCCCATGTTTTCCTCTCTCCTTACAAGGCCATGAGCTGACAAGCCCAAGGCCCCAGAAGAGAAATTCTCTCCTCCAGCATGTGCCCCTAGGAGGAAAGGGGCCGAATGACAGCGCTCTTTGACGAATGAGCTCCATGTTGGTGTTTTAGCACCGGTGGCCGCAGAAACCTTGCAGGATGTGTCTAGGGAAATGGATTTTGTAGGGTTAGCTGAGTCTGTACCACCCACTGCACAATAGCAGCTCTGTGCAGAAAGGCAGCTTTGAAACAGGCTTAGTTTTCCACCAGTTCCAAGTTTAGGCAAAGAGTCAAGTTCAGGTGAAGGGATATTTCTGCCGCTAGAGCATTTGTATCCCCCCTCCTCACCCTGATGCCCGTGATGCCTGGCTCTTCCACCTTTTGCAAGTTCTGACATTCTCTCTCTGCTTTTGGGAAAGACATTTAACTCCTCAAACAGACTGTAAGGAATAACATGATTGTGCTGCTCGGATGTATTCCTCTATCAGCAGACCTAAGAGTGAGTGTGAATGTGACGGATCCTATTGACTAGAGAACAATTTTTAGCCATTTAGTTCTGCTTTTAGCCCCTAGGTCTGAGGGCCCATGTCCATGGAGGCAGATGGGAAGGACTGTAAAAATGGTCCTAATTCTTCATCCCTCCTGTAACCATGCCTTTGCCACATAACTTTGCCTTGACCTCCAAGGCTGCATCTGGGCTCAGCCAGGAGCCTGTTTTGGCCAATAAGATCAAGTGGAAATGACGTGCATTGATTCTGAATCTAGATCCCAAGAAGTCATGAGTATGTTTTCTCTTGTTCTCTTGTGCCTCTCATTGCCATGGCAACATACTCAAGCTAGCCTGTTGAAGGAAGAGACATCAGGGAACAGAGCTAGGTCATTCCAGTTGTTCCAGATGAGGCCAGTCTAGATTAGCTGAGGGCCAGTCAGCTCCCAGACACGTTAGCCCAGCCTAGATTAGCAGAGCCTCATAGCTGACCTCTGGCTGACCCTAGATATTGACTCTTCTGTGTCGCTGAGGCTTAGTGATGACAAAGACTGGGTCCTGGGACTCTTTACTGCAGTACTTGAACTTAGATAAACATCTCCTCAAGCAACAGAATACAAATAAAGGACCAAAAATAAATGCATGCATGCACAGTTGAGGCAAATTATGAACAGTAAGATACAAAAAGGCCCAAATGCAGCTGCCACTTCTGAGGTGCTAGAAACAAAAGCAGGGTACTGTGTGTGATCCCTAAACCCAGCACCACCAAGGGGGTGGGCAGACCACCTAAGCCACCTCTCAGGCCCAACCCGCCGATCAAGGGGAGTGAGAGATCATCTCCCCTGACCTCGCGGAGCAAGCAAGAGCACTTGCTACTTGTTTTCCCTTTCATGCTGTAGCACAAACCACAAGCCCCAATAAAGCCATGTGTGAATTTCTCATCTGTCCTCTTATCATTTCTATTGATTAAGGAGTCCAAGGACCCTGGTCAGTAACAGCTGAATTACTGTGGATGTAGATGATTGATGTGGGGAGTTACCTCCTAACACTTTTTATTCCTCCTTTAACCCTTTTGTGAATCAGCTGGTACATATATCATCTGGTCTACACTGCTAGGTGTCCACCCAGTATCCCTTCCTCCCTTCTTCCTTACTGTCAGAACCATGGGCTAAAAACCTACATTTACCAGCTTCCCCTGCAGATAGGAGTTGTCATGTGACACTGCTTTGGCCAATGAGAAGCAAGTGAGTGGTGCTCCTTGAAGGGGGGTGAGGGTGGGGACACCCTTTGGCCTACTCATTCTTCCAGCCTGGAGTGAGGACGTGATGCTGAACAGACAGCACAAGCTACGGGTGGCTGAGGGGGAAGATAGCAAGGGCCTGGGACTCTGAGAGTGTGGCCAGAGGATCTGTGCTGAGAAAGCCCTCGTTGTGGATTTCTAATTACGTGAGGAAAAATAAGACTTCTAAGTTATTTTATGCTCCTGTTTCTCAGGCTTCTCTTCAACTTGTAGCTTATGGCAATTCTTTTTATTAACAAAACTGAAACATAGTTGATTTACAACATTGTATTAGATTCAGGTATACAGCGAAATGGTTCAGTTATACATGTATATACACATACACCCACGTGTATATACACATACACCTACATGTATATATACACACCTACATATACATACACATACACATACGTGTACATACACATACATCTACACGTACATACACATACACCTACATGTACATACACATACACCTACATATATATACACATACACCTACATGTATATACACATACACCTACATATACATACACATACACCTACATATATATCAGCTTATTTTCCATTAGGTGTTACTGCAAAGTGTTGAATTTGTAATTCTCAGTAGCACTCACTTTGTCTTTGTTTGAAGAATGCTTAGGAAAAAATGAGTAAAGATACATTCTAAAAGTATATTACAATCTGGACCTACTCTATAGCACAGGGAACTATATTTGATGTCTTAATAATCTATAGTGGAAAAGAATCTGAAAAAGAATATATATAATATAATAATATATACTACATATAAGACACACACACACACACACATACACACACACACACACACATATGGCTAAATCATTTTGCTGATGAAGAAACTGAGGTTCTGAAAAGTTAAGCAAACTAGTTCATACAGCTAGTGAGCAACAAAGCCTGGATTTGGATCCAGCTGGCCTGATTCTAAGGGTTTTGTACTTTGTCCTGCGTTTTCCTAAACATGTGAAATTTCCTAAACATGTCTTTAGTGCAGATGTAGCCGAGATAGTGGTATTTGCCCATTGGTTCATGGATTCCCCTAGATTTCTGACTCTTGTGTCCAGTTAGGTTGGGGCCATGTGATTGGTTTCTGACAATAGGATGTGGGCAGAAGTGATGTACAACCACCCCAAGCATGGCCTGCAACAACATCCTGACTAAGTCACCATCCGTCTCTTCCTCTTCCGTAATCCAGGAAGCCAGATGTTGAAGTGTTGGCATCTCCAGATGCAGGCAGTCTGGATCCCTGAATCACTGCATGGAGGAGCATTACCCTCAAGAGCCACCCAATTCACATTTACCTCTAAATAAGAAATGACTCTTAGTTGTATTTTTGGAGCATGGTGTATTCTTGGAGCATGACTTAACTAATATAGCAGAAATGACCAGAAACATTTCATATATTTATTTTATATAATTGCTTATACTGCACAAAGTATTTTCTTGATCCTTCTAACCTTTTGAGATAAGTAGGGATTAGAAGCCTCGTTTTATAGACTAGGAAACTGAGGCTTAGAGAAGTGAAATGATTAGCTCAGGACCACAGAGTTGGTAGGTGGTCAAACCAAGGTTAGGCCCTTGGTATTTTCTCCACATTCTGAAAATTTTATAACTTCCAAGTCTGATGTTATAAAAGCAAGCAGTAACCTCAGAGGGAATGATGGTCTCACTCTATGGAGTTCTGCAGATTAAATTAAACACCTTGAAGGACTAAAAGCCTAGGTAGCCGGTTCGGACAGGTGTAGTACATTCCAACGGCTCATATTCTTAAGTCAACAAGCTGCAGGCACCCTGTGGCTTCTCGGACTTCTGGGTGGTCCTGGAGTGGGGGTTCTGAGCCCAGCCCTCGAGCAGTCTGCTATGCAGGTCCCTGATCTGAATCACAGGTCTTGAATGAAAGACATAACGTTGCTCGCTCTGGATGAAAATTCTCACTATCTGCAGGTGGATCGAGGGCCTGATTTTCCTTCCTCCTCCCTACACAACAATCATTTTTTTCTTTAGAAAATTCTTCCCAGGGTACAAAATACTCCATTATCTCATTGAATTCTCTCAAAACCTGGTCATGCCTTTTTGGTGGGAAATTCAGAAAGGTTGATCTGTTCTGAGTTAAAGATGGGGTTCTGTCTCTAAGGATAAACTCTTAACATTTATTGAGCACATACTCTGTGCAGGATCTTATTTGACCCTAAGTCTTCCAAGGTTGATATTACAGTGACTGTTCTACTGGAAGGAATCTGAAGAATGAGAGATGGAAAGCTTGTTCAAGGACACTCAGCTAGGAAGGTTCCCAGTGGGGATCCATAAAGCCCATACAGCAGTCCTCAACCAAGACCAAAAGGAAGGAGATGGAGGATAAAAGCACTCATCTTCCCATCCTGTACAAGGGATGTGCCACAAAACCCAATAATTTCTGGTAAGTCTATCAGCCATCATGAATTGCACACTTTTAATAATCTATTGTGGTCTTTGATCTTTCCTCCACTCAACAATTCTATGTGCTTCCTTTATAGGGACTAGAGTTTCCATTTAGTTGACCTCTAATAACCCTGGTGGTTCAGACAGTAAAGAATCTGCCTGCAATACAAGAGACCTGGATTTGATCCCTGAGTTGGGAAGATCCCCTGGAAAAGGGAATGGCAACCCACTCCAGTATTCTTGCCTGCAGAATTCCATGGACAGAGGAGCCTAGCAGGCTACAGTCCATGGGGTTTCGAAGAGTCAGACATGACTGAGCATCTTTCACTTTCAATAACGTCTTTATACTGAGAAGAGGCTAGAACCACCTTGCTTAGGTATCCTCTGCATGACTTTGTAAACATGGATCTTATTCATATTCAGTTCCTTTTGCTGACTAAAGTCTCCAGAAACTTCTGTCTCTAGCTCCTGAAATTCTTTTGCCATTGACCTGATAAACTGTCGGTAGCTTGAAAGTGACAAGGATCTAAGTTACCTCCATTTATGGCTATTTGGCTTCTTCCATTCTTTGCTGTAGTCAAGTCCTTATTTAGCGCTCTCCCCTGTGACACTCAGGCTATTGTGACAGGGGACCATCCCCAAGCCAAGGGTCTCCAGCTGCCCAATGCCAGGGCACTGATCACTTTGCACTCTGTGTAGATGTCCCCTTGGAGTTGGACATGGAGGTAAGACTCTGGCCCTACTCTTGACCGATGCATTCATTCAGAAATACTTGTATGCACTGGCTATATCTCAGACCTTCTACTGGCCTCTGAGGATGGAAAGGTGAGTAAGACAAGTTTGTCCTGGTTGATGGTGACAGACCATACACACTCGAGCTACTTTGGGAACCTGATAGTCACTGTCAACTCTCCCTCCTCTTTGCCCCCACGCTACAATCCATCCCTGAGTCTCATGAATTTGACCTTAAAACATTTGTCATGCTCATCTCTACTTCTGCATCCCAGCCAAGAGTCTCCTAGTTTAGGTTCTTCATACCTTTCTTGTTGATTGTTGGAATTTCCTCTGAGTCAGTCTGTTTGGTCTGGTCTCATCCTTCCTCAGCACTCTCCCACACTGTTTCTTGAGTGATTTACCTAAAATATACGTCTTACTAAGTCACTTAGACAAACTTTCAAGTGGCTCCCTTTGACCCACTTTCCATGGAGTACAAAGTCCTTGGTGCCCTGACTGGTACCCGTCTCTCCAGCTTTGTCTCTTAGTAGATGCTCCAGTGAAGAGCTGTCTCATTTGAAAAGACACTGATGCTGGGAAAGATTGAAGGAGAGAGGAGAAGGCGACGACAGAGGATGAGATGGTTGGATGGCATCGCCGACTCAATGGACATGAGTTTGAGTAAACTCTGGGAGTTGGTGATCGACAGGATGGCGTGGCGTGTTGCAGTCCACGGGGTCGCAAGCAGTCAGACACAACTGAGTGACTGAACTGAAATGAACTGAACTGAGATGCTCCTGACCTCCAGACTGAGTGTTCAGCCCTTTGCACTGGCCTCTGGCCCTCCTGCTGGGTGGGGGTTTTGACCCGTCCTTCTGCACCCACCTCCCATCCCACCACCTCTCTGCCTTTGCTCCTTGCCCCCTGCTTCATTTGTCACCCTGGATAGTTGCTGTTATGAGTTGATGAAGAGGATGACTCCTATATTCATTCTTCAAGGCTTATTTTAGGGCCCAGCTCCTCCAGAAAGCTGTTGTTACTTCCCCATCCACCTCCTGACAGGTGCTCTCCCTCAGCGGCCTGCGGTACCCTTTGTACATCTCCATCATTGCTCTTGACATATGGATGGGTAAGTTGCTTCCAGTGTCTTCTGGCTTCGCTAGACTCTGGATTCCATATGGCGAAGGGTCAGGGTGCTAGGCACACAGGAGGCTCCCAATAAACTCACTGAATGAATAGACAAGTCATTTGAATAAAACAGAAAACAAGGGGGACAGAAGGAGTGGCTGACTCCACCTGGGGAACTCGGGAGTGGGTTCAAAGAGAAGACACGTGGCTCTGTGTTGAAGGAAGCAGAGGAGCTGGTAGGAGGGGAATAGCAAGAAGGCTGCAATCCTGGTGTTGTTCAGTTGCTCAATCATGTCCGGATCTTTGGGACCCCATGGACTGCAGCACACCAGGCTTCCCTGTCCTTCACTATCTCCCAGAGTTTGCTTAAACTCATGTCCATTGAGTCAGTGATGTTATCTAACCATCTCATCCTCTGCCATCCCCTTCTCCTTTTGCCCTCAATCTTTCCCAGCATCAGCATCCATTGTAGATTTTTCTTCCTGTTCCTGTGACTTTGTATTCTGCTGGCTTGGAGGTCTTAGCTCCAGAGGGAGGAAGGCTTCCACTGGCAAATGCAGTAATGATTCTATTAAGCCGGAAGTTAAGGTGGCCACCAGCCACTCTGGCCTCCTCTTTCCTCTGAATCAACAGGTACAGAAGGGAGTTACAGCATTAACTGGGGTGACTGAACCTGACTCCCAAGGGGAAACAGCACTGCTCCTCCATAGCAGAGGTAAGAAAGAGTGCGTCTGAAATACAGGAGCTCCTTAGGGCATATCTTAATATCTCCATGCCCTGTGGTTAAGGTTAGTGGAAAACTACAACACCCCAACCCAGGCAGGACTACTAATGACTCAGACCTTTCGGGAAAGAAGGTTTGGGTTGTCCCACCAGGTAAAGAACCACAACCAGAAGAGGTTCTTGCTGATGGCAAAAAGAATACAGAGTAGGTAGTGGGAGAAGGGAATTATAAATACCAGCTACCACCATGGGATCAGTTATAGAAATGAAAACTGCAATTGTCATGAGTGTTCCTCCTGATTTTGTTATGAGCACATTAGTGTGTGATCCGTGAAATGAACTATACCACTGCTACTCATACATTTGTTGTTCTCTGAAGGACATAGCCTTCCTGATCGTAGCAACCCACAGCCCCCAGCCCCTAGCCCCTAAATGGTCTGCCCTGCGGTCACCTGATTTCTCTCTCATGGTGCTGGGCAGGGACTGAGCTATTTCAAAGAGCACATCGTCAACAGCATTTGAGAAAGTATACTGAGAATTTACCAGAGTGAGAGGCTGTGGAGAAAGATGAGTCAGCCACAAATTCTACCCCACAGTGGTTTTACAGTCTAGTAGCAAAGCAAATACGGTTTGTTTGTTTGTTTTCTGGCTTTTTTTTTTGCTGTTTTATAGTTACATTTGTCTGTATCAATACACTGTTAGTACGTGGTTATGAGAAGAGCAGAGGTACCCCGCACACACTTGTTAGCATGGGCCGTATGGTCCCCACACCCTGCTCAGGGATTGCTCATGACTGCTAGCGATCAGAAGCTGAGTTACTACAGGTTCCTGCCAGCAATACAGCATCCAGGAAGTGGGTCCCTTCTGGGCTTGGAGGGCTGAAGTGTGAACTAACCTTCAGGACCCCAAGGACTCTCTGCTGCCCACCCCCGCCCTTCTTCTCTTGCAGTTATTCTTGGTCATTTTTGTTTGTTCCTGGTAATTTGTGTTAGAGGCCAAGCAATTCAGGAGACAGAATGGTGTTCTTGGGACAAGCAGCATTTCAATCCTAGCTTTTCAGTGGTTGTTATTCAGCTGCTCAGTCATGTCCAACTCTTTGCGAACCCATCGACTTCAGCACACCAGGCTTCCCTATCCTTGACTGTCTTCCAGAGTTTACTCAAACTCATGTCCATTGAGTCGGTGATGCCATCCAACTGTCTTGTCCTCTGTCATCCCCTTCTCCTCCCGCCTTCAATCTTTCCCAGCATCAGGGTCTTTTCCAATGAGTCAGCTCTTCGCATCAGGTGGCCAAAGTGTTGGAACTCCAGCTTCAGCATCAGTTCTTCCAATGAATATTCAGAGTTGTATTTCCTTTAGGATTGACTGATTTGATCCCCTTGCTGTCCAAGGGACTCTTGAGAGTCTTCTCCAACACCACAGTTCGAAAGCATCAATTCTTTGGCACTCAGCCTTCTTTGTAGACCACGTCTCATCCATACATGACTACTGCTCTGAATCACTTTGCTGTTATGATGGAGGGAGTTGAGAAACCCTCCCCCACAAACCTTTGGTAGTATGTATCAAGAATGTTAAAAATATGTGTGGAATACTACTTAGCAATAAAAAGGAAGGAGCTATTGATATGTGCAATAATGTGAATGAATTGCAAAGTAATTATGCTAATTTAAAAAGCCATAGGGAAAAGAGTCCATACTGTCTGATCCATGGACATAAAATGCTAGTTAATGCTAACCAGTCTGCAGTGACAGAAAGCAGGACAGTGGTGCCAGGGAGCGGGCGAGTGGAGAGGGAAGAGATGATAAAGGGACTCAGAGAGACTCCCGGGGATGATGGACACATTCATTACCTTGATTATGGCAGTGGTTTCATGGGTGTGAAGCCATGTCAAAAATCACAAAACTGTGCACTTTAGATACATGTAACTTATCGTATGTTAGTTACACCTTAAAAGTGAAAGTGAAGGCGCTCAGTTCTGTCCGACTCTTTGCGACCCCACGGACTGTAGCCTACCAGGCTCCTCCATCCATGGGATTTTCCAGGTGAGAGTACTGGAGTGGGTTGCCATTTCCCTCTCCAAGGGATCTTCTCAACTCAGGGATTGAACCCAGGTCTCCCAAATTGTAGGCAGATGCTTTATTTTCTGAGCCACCAGGGAAGCCTTAGAGTTTAATGCATCTGTTAAAAAAACGTAAAGGTGTGTGTACCTTTTGACCCAATAATTCCATTTCTAGTCAAAGTCCTAAGGCAATCATTGAAACGCCCAATTTAAGATCTTCAGCACATTGTTTAGAAAAGTGATAAAGTTCAATAATAAAAGGGCAGAGGTAAAAAAACAATGAATGCCTCAATAAATTCCAGATGATGATAAATAGTATACAGTATACTATGTAGCCATATAGTATACTGTATAATAGTATATGGTAGCATGCTACTCTGTATGCTTTTAAAATAGCACCTTCTTATTGACGGTGATAAAGAAAGCATTCACCCTGCAGGGCCTGGTGGAAAACTGTTTACAGAACAGTGTGAGCGTTATGAGATCAAATGAATGAGACCCAGGAATCCAACCGGGGTCTCCTGCATTGCAGGCAGATTCTTTACCAGCTGAGCTGTCAGGGAAGCCCATTATGGGATCGCAATGTTACAAAAATTGATATGTGTCCAGAAAGGAACATACCCCAGGAAGGGTTTGTGAGTGGGTTTACAGGAGATTTCAGTTTTCATCTTAGGGCTTTTATGTATAAGTCAAATTTTCTCCTTTTAAAATGTATCACTTTTAAAGTTGCAAAGCAAGAAAAAAAATTGGGGGAGGGACGACCGCACCCCAGCCACTTCGTTCTCTGAGGCGGTTGCAGGAGAACAGCCTGGCCCTCTTGTGTCTCTTCTCCAATCGATTGCTAAGTTGGTACTGTTCCTTGACCACAATGAGCACCAGAGGCCTTGGGGACACCCAGGCCCAGGCCTTCCAATCCCATCTGGGTCCCCGGTCCTTCTTCTTTGATGCACAGTCAGCTCATATACACAAGGGCCCACTTGCTCCCAGTACTGCTGGTGGCAATAACCGAGCAAAGGATGCTTATGGCCAGCCCCTGGAGGGGTCTGGGCGCTGGGGAGGGAGGCCGACCTTGGCCTTCCTGGCTCTATTTCCTCTGGTTAAGTGCAGCTCTTAGAAGCCCTCAGAAAGAAAAGCATGAGCCAACCTAGGCTTGGCCAGGTCACGTGTCTCTGGCCTTCCAGCAAAAACAGTAGCCGCAGGTGGGGAGACTGGGCGCATTCTGAGTGTACAGGTCAGTCTGCCTTTCCCCGACCGCCTGCTTCACTTTTCCTCCCCCCGCAGCGGAAGCTGAGGAGGACTGAAAGAAGGGCTCTTCACTTCGTGCTCGTTGCAAGTGGGACAGCTTCCTGCTTGCTGCTGTCTGCATTGGGAGCTGGAACTTGCGCTCTGAGTCGCTGCTCTGGACCCACCAGCTGAGATCAACAAGCTTCATGCAAGCGGTTTAGCACACTTTGAAAGCACGCCTGCTTGTTGTGCCAAGGATGGCAGGGTTGGGAAGCCCAAGGTGCCTTGTCTCAGGTGACTGCCACCCAGAGATTTGTTCCTGAATGAACAGTGGGACGAGCCAAGGCTGGGAGGGTCTGTGGTTGAAAACTGAGTGTCTAGTGGGGAGAGAGGTTTGGGGGCCAAACGAAGGTGTATACCACTGGCGCCCTGAATATGTGGAGGGATAATCACATGATGGACTGGCTGCCTTGAGGAGGCTCAGTTTGCTCATTGTAAAATGGGATGAGACTCAATCATTAATCCACATATTCTCTAAATACTGGTTGAGCACATTTAGGCACTGTGCTAGGGGATGGAGACACAACAAATTCATTAGACATAGCACTTGGCTTCTTTGGGTTCTTCTTTATTAGGTTGTGGGAAGGTCTGGAGAGATTAAATATATCTATGACTGATACATAGTAGATGCTCAAGAAATGCTACTGTTACCACTAAGGCAAGGACTCCTGCAAGGGATCAATGCCTGGACCTGTGGCCACAAGGCAGAGGCTGGGAGACTAGCTCTGATGCAAGTGCCAGTGAGGGTCAGCCAGCAAACCTTCGGTAAGGGTAGAGCTAAATGTGTGGGATCCAGGCTGTACTGGAGAAAGGTTTTGATTGGATGCTAGAAACACTCTTCTGCGTATTTATATGCATAAGCTTATTGGTGTGAAAGGATGTTCATCCTGCATATCACTTGTTCACTTAAAAAGGCATTTATTCACTTCAAAGGTGTTTCTTCAGTGCTAGGCTCTGGGCTTCAAGCTGTGGAAGAGATAGGGGATCATGACATGAGACTGGGGTCTTGCAGGCTGGTGGAAAGACAAGTAGGAACATGCAGACCAGGCGAGGGGTGGCCTTGGGGTCACGATGAGTGAGATGGGTCAGTGGAGTAGGAGTTCAGAATGGTATAGTGGGGCAAGGGTGGTTTGGGTAGAAGATGGCGGGAAGTTGGAAAATATTTTACAGCAGATGCAAGGGTATCAGGCCTTAGCTCGGCCTTGTGGATTGTGCCGCAGAGATCTTCAGAGAAGCGAGGGTATGGTTGGATGTTGTTTGTTCGTTTAACAGATCTTTACTGAGTGCCTGTTAACACTGGGCACTTTTCTAACCTCTGGGACAGTGAACACGACAGAAAACAGCCCCTGCCTTCATGTAGTTTGCATTCTAAAAGAGGAAGACAAAAAATAACCCATGTTATATATAGTAGCTGTTCTCAAACTTTGGTCTCAGAAACTCGCTCTATTCTTAAAAATGACTGAGGAACTCAGAGCTTTTTTTCTATATAGGTCATCACTACTGAAGTTTACAACCCTAGAAATCAAAACTGAGGAATTAAAAATATTCATATATGAACATTTAAAAGCAACAATATGCTCATGACATTGTAGTATAAATAACGTATATCCAGTGAAAAATTGCTATTTTTTCCAAAATGAAAATTTAAAGAAAGAGTGGCATGTTTGATATTTTGGCAGAACTCTTTATTTTTCTGACTGAAGTGGGAGACAGCTGAATTCTCATTTGTTTCCACACTCAGCCTGTGCCAATATATTGTTTTGGCTGAAGTGGATGGAGAAAATCTGACCTCACACGGTCAGTAGTTAGAAATTCCTATAGGAATATTTGAATAGCCTTTTTTTTTTGTTTGTTTTGTTTTTTTTTTTGAATAGCCTTTTAATTGTGTATATTCTTCTCTTATACTACATCAGAACTCAACAAGGAGTCTTTTCTTAAAGGTTGGTTGCAATGTCGAATCTGAAACCATGTCAACATTCTATTTCCTTAAAATCCATTGGTCTACCTTGCACTTTCAATGGGTCTTTTACCCATGCCTTATGAATTGGTCATTTGAAAAGAACTGATTTGCCATGTTATGCAGATTGTTTCAAAAGTTCATGCTTTTCATGAACCAATACCAAAATCACATTTATTCATGTCATCTCCAATCTCATCAGAAAAATCTTAAAGTTTAGGAAAATAACAGATCCAAGTCTTCCAAAAATATAAATTTTTGCTTGAAAGCCAGTATTTTATCTTTGGCAGGAAATACCGTCAGTTATTTTCTAGAAAATATCTGCCAAAAAAAAAAAAAGAAAAGAAAATATCTGCCAAATACCCAAGTTGGAATGATCATAATTTGCCAGTCATTCTTTTAAGTAAAACATAGTCCATGAAGGAAGCAGTCAATTCAGCCTACAACTCAAAACTATCACACAAGTACAAAAATCACACCTTCTCGGTAGGTGATAGAAGAGCTTGGTGCATATTCCTCAGAATATTAGACGGACTTCCCTGGTGAGCCAGTGAGTAAGACTCTGCACTCACAATTCAGGGGACCTGGGTTCCCTCTCTCAGGGAACTAGATCCTACATGCTGTAACTAAGAGTTTGCACCCCGCAACTAAAGATCCCATGTGTCCAAACCAAAACCTGGCACAGCCAAATAAATATTTTTAAAAAAGAATATTAGGAAGACATGTGCTCAAGGGTCAAGATTGAATAAAATGAATAGTCTACACTCATTTCTCAGGGACATTCTTATGTGAAACTAGCACCTTCTCTATTGTGAGTGCGGCAGCAAGAGACACAGTAACCAGCAGTAGTTTGATGTGCCTGATCTGATTCATGCCAAGGTGCCGGCAGTTTTACTTAACACTGCCTCTGTACCATTGGTGCAAATGTCAGCACACGCAAAAGGGCAAATAGCATTTTTGTGTTATGAAAATAGTTTGAATGAGTCTTGGAGAGCTTCAGGGTTGGTGCGCCACACTTTGAGAACTACTTAGATGGTGGTATATGCAATGGAGAGCGTTGTAGCAGGGAAGGGGGATGAGAGAGCAAAGGAAGAAGGTTCAATTCAAACTAGTGGTCAAGGCAGGCTTCTAGGAGGAGGTGACATTTGAGCAAAAACTGAAAGGAGGGGAGGGAATGAGCTTTAGGTCAAGGAAGAAAGAACAGCAAGTGCAAAGGCCCTGAGGCAGGAGCACATTTGGCATATTTTGGGAATAGCAAGAAAACCAGGGTGGCAGCAGGAACAGGTGATATCAGTGGTAGCAAATGAGGTCACAGAGGAGACAAGAGCCAGACCCTGGGGGACCCTCCAGGCCATCATAAAGGACTTGGGCTTTAATTTTAAATTGGCTGGAGGGTTCTTCTCTGGCGGTCCAGTGATTAGGATGCCATGCTTCTACTGCAGGGGGCACAGGTTCAATCCCTGGTCATGGAACCAAGATCCTGCATGCCACTCAGTCAAAAAAATAAAATAAAAATAGATAAATAAATAGGCTGGAGAACCAGTGAAGGGCTCTGAGTGGAAGAGTGACATGATTTGTTTCTGTAGCAGAAGGGGATAATGCCGAATGGTAACAGATGGCCAGATGCTATATTTGTAAAATTTGTACATTTATCCTTGAACACTACCTTGCACAGAGTAGGCATTTAAAGAAGTATGTTGGGTGAAAGAATATCCCACATTCCTGTGTCTATCAAGGTGCAGAGCTATGTCTGTCAAGCAGCTTTTTGCCACAGTAAGAAGCAGCCCCAACAGCTCAATGGTTTAAAACAGCAAACGTTTCTTTCTTGCTTATGCTCTATTGCTTGGTTGCAGTTCTGGTGGAATGAGAAAGGGAGAATAAACATTTGGGGGATGATCACGTGATCAATACAGGTCACTCTGAGGGGGTGGTGTGGCCCCAGTCGGCTAGCTGAGTCAGTGTATTTGACTATCTCTTTGGCTTATGGGGCCCCCAAAGACCATCTTACAAGAATGCTGCTGCCAGAATTGAGTCACTGGCTTGTACACCCAGAGAATAAGTGCGGAGTCTTCCTTCTGTGATTCATTCCAAAAGAAGGGCCAAGAATTCATGGCCTTTTCACCCCAGGAGCACAGAGCTTATCTGAGAGTTACTCAACACTGCAAGTGTTACGTTTGGGGCCCCTGAATGGAGCCATGCTTGGGGCTCTGGGGGCATCTTGGTTATAACAGGTCCTTTACCCACCAATACTGGAATCGCATGATGGGACGGGGGGGGGGCCTCTTAACATCACAGACTCCTACATCTACCCAAAGACCTTTGGCGAATGGGTCTGGGATTTCCAGCCTTTCTTACCCACTCTAAAAAGGAAGGGTATCTTAATGAAAAAAGTTAAAAAATAAGCTTTTTCACAAGTCCTTGCTTCCACTGTTCTGCCGTGGCCTCTGTCTTCTTCGTCTATGAATGCTAGAGATTGGACCTTGGGGTAGGTTCTTTGTACCAGGCCATGCATCGGCTTGAGAATCACTGGAGACTTGGTGAGGTGACTTCAAACTCTAGCGAACTTTCTTTTAAAATGACATCATGACCCAGCCAGGTCCCCACCTCATGGGCCAGCCTCTCAACTTCTCTATCTGAATCCGGCTGACTGCTTGTCTAATATTAAAAGGAAGCCTCTCCCAGACAACTGCATATGGCCCTTCCCTGACCCCGTCCCTTTAACCTTGAGTCACAGCTTCTGAATCTCAGCACATCTTATTTTCGAGAAATCTTCCTTAAAAATCTCTTGACTACCAGAACATGACACCCGCCAGGTTCACTTTTGTGGGGAGATTCTGTGGGACCAGAACCACTGTCTCTTAACCACATCAGCTGATTAACACTGGCCTGCAGTCTGGCTCCCTCCACCCCTTCCCAACGTGGGTAGAAGTATCTTCTTTTTAGGTCTCACCAAGTTCAGGCAGCTCAGGGATACCTCTGTTTGTGATCTGGAGTGATTTATAGCAGCACTAAAACCTCTCACAACAGACAAATTAATACCCAGACACCTTTCCAGCTTCCTCTGAGAGAGTGGTTTTAACACGGGGCCAGGACGCAGGAGGCAGGACGCTTCTCTCCAACCCCATTGGGTGGCAGCCCCTGGGATCACACCCACCTTGGCCTGAAGTTCTGCACACTCCAAAATTGGCCTCTGCTAAATATATATATATATATATATATTTTAACTTTATTTTTTAAAGTTTTACAATCTTGTGTTGGCTTCTGCAAATAGGCCATAATTACACATACATCTCCTTCCTCCAGCGTCTCCCTCCCCTCCCCTTGGAATTTCTCTCCTCTCCCTTCATCCCACCCCCTCCAGGTCATTGCAGAGCTCCAGACTGGGCTCCCTGTGCTACGCAGGAACTAGTCACCAGCTTTCCATCTTATTCCTGCAATAGTGTATCCGCGTTGATGCTGCTTTCTCCATTCATTCACTCTCCCTCCCCCACTGCGTCCACAAGTCCATTCTCTATATCTGCAGCTCCATTCCTTCCCTGAAAATAGGTTCATCAATGTCATTTTTCTAGATTCCATATATATGCATTAATAAACTATATTTGAGTCAGTTCTAGTGAGGTGGTTGAGCCTAGAGCCTGTTATACAGAGTGAAAAGTCAGAAAGAGAAAAACAAATATGGCCTCTGCTTTTTGACTCAGCTTCTGACTCTGTCTTTACTTCTCAGCTTTGATCTGTGTGAAGTCATTGTTCCTAATCAAAGAACACCAAGAGAGCAGGCCTGGGTTCAGGGAAGCGGGAGAGTTTTGAGTGTTCTGTGCACCTCTTGGGTGATCCCATCAGTGACTCCCAATTACTTTTCCTTTGGTGGACATAGAATGTTCTATGAGGAAAATTATAGCTACCTCTTCTAGGGTCATGATGAAAACGGATGAGACCCTGTCTTTGTCTTCCAGTACAAAGACTCCAGAATCCTGGCAGTGGAAATTAGAGATAGACTCAGCAAGGGAAATACTGAATAGAGGGATAAAAGTCTGAATGAGTTATCTAATGAGGACCCACTGTGTAGCACGGGGACCTCCATATTCTGTGGTGACCTAATTGGGAAGGAAATCCAAAAAAGAGGGATATATGTATACACATAGCTGATCCACTTTGCTAGACAGCAGACACTAACACAACATTGTAAAGCAACTATACTCCTATTAAAAAAAAAGTCTGCCTGAGAAAGGGCTAAGTTTCAAAGATCTTGAAAGGTAAAGGCATGGCTTTTAATCAGTGGAACTTCAGTTTCCATATCTTTATGTGGGATGATTAAAAAATTTTAAGTGAATATTTCAGAAAAGGAGCTAGAAAATGAACTGATTGCTATCATGAGGTTTTTTTTTCCCTCCTAGCAAGAGGCCAGGGTTAAGAATAGGTCTGTTGTCTGCAATTTTTTTGTATTTTTTTTGCCATGCCATGAAGCATGTGGGCTCTGAGTTTCCTAACTAGGGGTGGAACACTCCTCCTCTCCTCACCACAGTGGAGTTGTGGAGTCTTAACTACTGGACTTCCAGGGATGTCCCTGTTGTCTGTAGCTTTAATCTGTTGCTGTGTAGTTGCTAAGTCGTGTCCAACTATTGCAACCCTGTAGACTGCAGACTGCCAGACTCCTTTCATGGGATTTCCCAGGAAAGAATACTGGAGTGGGTTGCCATTTCTTTTCCAGGGGATCTTCCAGACCCCTGGATCAAGCCCTCCTCTCCTGCATTGGCAGACAGATTCTTTACCACTGAGCCGCATGTTTTAGTAGTAACAGGTAAACAGAAAACTCAGGAAGACATTCTGCAAAATGTGTTCCCGGTGTGGAGCTCCTATTGATCACAAGCAGTGATTAGCAAGAAATCACCTAGCGATTTGTTAATCCCAGGTTGCTGATAATGCCCTGGCAAAGCCCAGGTAATCCTGTAGCAGTAGGTCTTATGTTTGGGAGCTGGAACACCAAGAAGGTCAAGATTATTGGTTCATAAGCTTGGCTCTGGCCCACTCTGGACCTTGGTTCCCTGTTCCTGACCCTAGCCTCAGAAATTCCTCTTCTATGAGTCCATCCTGAGGAGAGTTTCCCCAAAAGTGGCATGTGTCAGGGGCAAGCCTTTGCACACAGAGCCATTTCCTATCATAATTTAGAAATGGGCAGTACTGGGAAAAATTGTATTTCAAGAGGGGAATGAGTAAGCAGGTATGATAGCTTGATAGTTCCTTTAACGCAACACTCTGTGGACATTACAAATGATGTTTGCTAAATCTGTATGATTACAAGGGAAAAGCTTGCGATGGAGCAAGAAGCCAAGACTCTGATTATAACATTTTTATAACTAGGTCGTGGGGAAATTCTTAAAGCAAAGAGAAATGACAGGCAAGAAACAACCAAATGGTACCTGAGGTTGCCTTTGGGTGAGACTCTTAGGATGTTTTTGCTTACGCATTTTTTTTAACATTTTCTTTAATGATCAGTTACTGAATTTTATGTATTTATTTAAAATATTTATTTATGGCTGCACTGGGTCTTCCTTGCAATGCCCAGGCTCCTCACTGTGGTGATTTCTCTCTTTGCGGAGCATGGGCTCTAGGCGCGTGCACTTTTGTGGTTGTGGTATACAGATCTAGTTGCCCCACGGCATGTGGGATCTTCTACAATCAGGGATCAAACCCATGTCCCCTGTATTGGCAGGTGGATTCTTGACCACCGGGGAAGTCCCAGTTATTGCTTTTATATTCTGTTAAATAGACACATGAATATTTATCTATGCATGTCTTTATTTCAAAAACTAAAGAATTGCATAGATTTTGTGCTAAAATAGGACCTGGTGCCTCAGTGTGGGTGGTTGAGATCAGAGCCGTCGCTTTCACCAGGAGCTCATAGCTGTGCTAGCCGGTGGCAAGCACCCGCAGATCGCAGATGAGCAACATTATCCTTGGCCGGGAAAGAGGTATGTGTGTGTCAGCATCCAGAACCGTGGCTCTCTCTCCCTGCAAAGCGATGGACAGATGCCTTTTCTGTACACAAGAGACCTTGAATTTGGTGTAGGATTCTTGAGGTCTAACTTTCTTGAGGTTTGGAGCTTCAGGGAATACCTTGGACAAAGATGCAAAGGATGGATGGACTCCCTCCAGCCAGCTGAGCCACCCCTATCCTACTCAGACAGCCAGCAAGTCCCCCCGCAAGACACAGACACCCTGGAAGACCCAGTATCTACTCAGATAATAGATCCTGAAGCTTCCCGTGACATTAGAACGATCCTCACCTCTTAGGATACGAATAGAGAAGAGCATTGTGCCTATTCTGGTTTTTTGAAGCCTTGCGTTGGAAAAAATTGTGAGCAAGTGTGGGGATTAAAATGGAGAAGGAAATGGCAACTCACTCCAGTGTTCTTGCCTGGAGAATCCCAGGGATGGTGGAACCTGGTGGGCTGCCATCTATGGGGTCGCACAGAGTTGGACACGACTGAAGCGACTTAGCAGCAGCAGCAGCAGCAGTGGGGATTAAAAAAAGCCCTAGGACCCTCATCAGCATGCTATCATCAGCCAGGCTGTGCCACGTGTGTGCGTTGTGCCCAAGGAGACTCTGAGCTGGTCCTGGGTGTCTCGAGTGATTCTGCCTGCCCTGCTCTCCGCCCTGAGTGACCAGGATGGAGGGAATCCCTGAAAAAAGCATCTCTTCTCTTCAGACTCTTCTGGACTTGGACACACTCCTGACCAAGCTTCCCTGCTTCTCACCTTCAGCCACCTTTGCCCTCCATTGGTTATTATGAAAATTGAACTCTCTTCCTTGAGTCAAATCATTGTCCGGCTCCCCTTCAGCACCTGGGTTTTCTGGAGGGCCTTTCAATCGGCTTCATTATTCACTCATATCAGGGCAGAAGTAAATTAAAAAAAAAACAAACTGCTGAATTTTCAAAATATTCATACCCTGACTTTCAGACAAGTCCTTATTGACTCTTATTTAGCATCTTGTTCAAGACCTGTGTTGTCCAGGCCAGTAGCCACTAGCCACACATGGTTATTTAAATTTAATGGAAACCAGTTAGAATTAAATAAAATGAGTAAAATTCATTTCCTTAGCTGAACTAGCCATATTTCAGTGACTCAGTAGTGGTAAGCTGATAGCACACAGAGGAATTTCAATCATTGCACAAAGTTCTAAAAGTTCTATCTCGATGTCTTCTATCTATCTATTTTAGTTTCCCAACTCACAGTAGATTAGGAATAGCAAATTAAGGGCCAAGGGAATGATGTCAACACATGACCTGATATGGAAGGAGGAGATGAAATCACTAGAAAGTAAAACACTCATCCGTTTACTCAATCATTAAACACATGTCCATTGAGCAACTACTATGTGTCAGGACTAGTCTAGGTCCTTGAACAACCTGATTGAACAAAAAGGACTAACATCCCTGTCCTCAAGGGCTGTATGGAACCTGTGACACACACCACTTTGAGGACATTGAGTGTAGAGACCAAAAGCCTTGCTTTCTTCAGCATTCTCTGAAGGCACCCTCTGTTCACAATCCAGTTTAAAAACTGATGTTTATCTGGAGTCACAAGGAATAGTTAATATACTTTAAGAGGATGACCAGTATGTACATTTTAGAAAGGTGATTGTCAGAAAGTAGCTAAAAGAGCTAGTTTCAGTTATTTGAACCTGAATTGCCTACGCTTTCCCCCCCACTTTCTAAGTTGGGTTAGGGTTAGGGTAGTAAAGTAGTGCTCAAAATTCTCCAAGCCAGGCTTCAGCACTATGTGAACCGAGAACTTTCAGATGTTCAAGCTGGTTTTAGAAAAGGCAGAGGAACCAGAGACCAAATTGCCAATATCCGCTGGATCATTGAAAAAGCAAAAGAGTTCTAAAAAAACATCTATTTCTGCTTTATTGACTACGCCAAAGCCTTCGACTGTGTGGATCACAATAAACTGTGGAAAATTCTGAAAGAGATGGGAATACCAGACCACCTGACCTGTCTCTTGAGAAACCTGTATGCAGGTCAGGAAGCAACAGTTAGAACTGGACATGGAACAACAGACTGGTTCCAAATAGGAAAAGGAGTACATCAAGGCTGTATATTGTCACCCTGCTTATTTAACTGATATGCAGAGTACATCATGAGAAATGCTGGGCTGGAAGAAGCACAAGCTGGAATCAAGATTGCCGGAAGAAATATCAATAACCTCAGATATGCAGATGACACCACCCTTATGGCAGAGAGTGAAGAGGAACTAAAAAGCCTCTTGATGAAAGTGAAAGAGGAGAGTGAAAAAGTTGGTTTAAAGCTTAACATTCAGAAAACTAAGATCATGGCATCTGGTCCCATCACCTCATGGGAAATAGATGGGGAGACAGTGGAAACAGTGTCAGACTTTATTTTGGGGGTTCCAAAATCACTGCGGATGGTGACTGCAGCCATGAAATTAAAAGACGCTTACTCCTTGGAAGGAAAGTTATGACCAACCTAGACAGCATATTAAAAAGCAGAGACATTACTTTGCCAACAAAGGTCCGTCTGGTCAAGGCTATGGTTTTTCCAGTGGTCATGTATGGATATGAGAGTTGGACTGTGAAGAAAGCTGGTTGCCGAAAAATTGATGCTTTTGAACTGTGGTGTTGGAGAAGACTCTTGAGAGTCCCTTGCACTGCAAGGAGATCCAACCAGTCCATCCTAAAGGAGATCAGTCCTGGGTGTTCATTGGAAGGACAGATGCTGAAGCCGAAACTCCAATACTTTGGTCACCTCATGTGAAGAGCTGACTCATTGGAAAAGACCCTGATGCTGGGAGGGATTGGGGGCAGAAGGAGAAGGGGACGACAGAGGATGAGATGGCTGGATGGCATCACCGACTCGATGGGCATGAGTTTGAGTAAACTCTGGGAGTTGGTGATGGACAGGAAGGCCTGGCATGCTGCGATTCATGGGGTCGCAGAGTCGGACACGACTGAGTGATTGAGGTGAACTGAACTGACTGAAATTGGGTTACTGTCCTTTTATATGTAAAGGGTGAGAAAGAAAGAAAGAAACCCCTGTCATTTTAAAAGCTCCTTCTTGGAGATGAATTTGCACTAATCTTTCTTTTCTTATTCATTTTCAGGCTGATATAGTTTGCTTTTCAGTTCTGTCACTTGCTACATGTGATGCTGGATAAGTCATTTGAACTTTATTATGCCTCAATCAGAAGGTGAAAAAGAAACAGAACTAACACAGGCAAAATCGTGGGTGGCAAACATTTTACCAACAAAGTGCTTGAGAACCAGTACAAAGCTTTTGAGAGCTTACTGAAGGCAGCAAAGGCCAGGCTGAACTTGACGAATCCATACAGTTTCTCTTTTTTTCCCCCATTTTCTTTCCCCACTCAAAACCCCAAATGAATTCTCTTCTCACCCTTCCCAACTGGTAGAAAACACAGAAGCCAAGCAGTATTAAGTTTAAATATTTCCTTAGAGAAATAATTTAATTCTGGTGGTTAAAAAAAAAAGTGTCAAGGCAGGTGAGAAAGAAATTAAGTTCTTTGTAGAACACTCCAGGGTTTGGCATCCATAACTCTTCCAGGTGATAGTTCTGTGAAGGAAAGGGGAGGCATGCATCTAAACTGCTTTTTAAGAGAGTAGGTCAGAAACCCTTAATTTCAAAATGATGTCAGAGTCCAAGCTCATTGATGGATGGGAGACAGGACAAGGCAGAGAGGGAAAACACGGCATTTGGAAACAGGCAAATCTAAGTTAAATTCCAGCTCTAGCACTTATTAGCTTGGACACCGTATCTAAGTAACGCAACTCCACTATGTCTTAGTGTACTCAGTTGGAAAATACAAAAAGAGTCGGTGAGTGTACCTACCATGCAAGGCTATTACAAACATTTAGCGAAAAAATTACGGTAACCCTAGCTGTTGGAACAGTTCAGCGCCAAATTCCAGTGGTTTCATATAATTAAAGTTTATTTCTGGTAATAGACTCAACAGGGAAAGCAGGAGGTGTTCCTCCACGTGGTGACTCGGGGATCCAGGCTTCCATCCTGTAACTCCCCCATCTTCTGGAACCTTCGAGTCCTCTGCTTGGTGAAGAAGAGAGTGGAAAAACCCTATTTGTTTTTCAATACCCTTAGAGGTGAGAGGCACCCACTTTGATCACATGACATTGATGAGAACTGCAACCTCAGTTGGGTGTAGGGAGAGCTGAGAAATACAGTCCCAGCTTAGCAGGCTCTCTGAGCCTGTTGCACTCTGCAAGGGGTGCCCAATGTTTCTGGCCGACGCCCATCAGTTTTGCCACAAGGCTTGACAAATTGTAGCTGTGCTTACATTACTTTGGTATGACACATAGAGCTTGGTAAGCAGTGAGTGATCTTGGTTAAGTACAGTGTGTGCTGGAAAACACTAAAGGATAAGGAAGAAAGTGCAAAACTCAGATGATAAAACTAGATGAGTGAACTAGTTTATACAGTTCAATAGTATCTCGGACCATGTTTTATTTGATCCTATTGGAAACCAAGGAGTGTCATGTTTTCATAATCCATCAAACAAATGTTTATTAGAGTGGCTCGAGGCAAGACATTGGGCTAGGCTTTGGGTGTAGGCTGGGAAAGGGGTACAAAGATGAGTAAGGTCTGGACTTGCCTTCAAAGAGTTGATTTTAGGGGAGGGATGAGGGATGTGCACATTTGGAGAAACACAAAGACAGGCGGTGTGGGCAGCGCCCCAGGAAGTGCAAAGTGCCCCTTGAGAAAGGGCGGGATGGTCTCCACGCAGCCTGATTCAGAGAACATGCCACCGTCTCTACTGGCTCCACAAACCTCCCCCCGCCCACATACACTTTGTTCTCAGATGTCCCATCTGCTCCATCTCTGCCCTCGTAGCTCAGAGTCCTGCTTAGCTCTGGGACCTTGGCCTGCCCCTCCTCCCAGGCAGTACTGGGGTGTTCAGACTCTATAACCTGCACTGGCTCCCTCCCCATGGCAGCTCTCCAGGACTCCGTCCAGGGAGCAGTACCTCTTATGTATGGCCAGGTGCCCTGATGCTACCTGACCTCCTTGACTCTTTTCTATCTTAAGGTTGAGGCGTGGGTAAAACTGCATTTGAATTAGGTCGTAAAGGGTGCACAGAATTTTGTTAAGTAGAGATGAAGCTTTTGTGTCTGTCATGCTTGATTCAACCAAAAAGTCTTCTGTTATTACTTTCTCAGTGTATTAATAACTACAATCTTTTTGGTGTCATGTGTGTTTTTGGAAAGGTTGTTATACATCAGGCATTGTATTGAGGGCCAAGGACATTGAGATTAATAAGATACAGCAACTCCTTTGGTGTTGGCAGGAGTGTTGGTATCGCACCCATTTTACAGATATGTGAGACTGAGGCTGGGAGAGGTCATGTGACTTTCCCACTGTTAAGCAGGAGAGACAGGATTCTTCTCCAGTTCTCCTTAGCCCTAGTCCAGTGCTCCTTAACTGCACTGCAAAATACCATGGAGGGTCAAACGAAGGAGATAAAGTTTATTAAATTCAAGTACGTTCTGTCAGATATAATATGTTGTGAAAAGATCTGCAGTTTAGGACATGCTTAAAGTTAGATTGTAAAACCTTCAGCAATCAAACAACTAAACCTCCCCATCATTATTTGCTACGTAACTGAAGGATGACGTTGAAGAATTAATGGGCGCATGATGCCCTGATCATTCCTGTAATCGAAACATGTAGACAAGTCCATACCCGGTCCGTTGCAAAGCAGGTGCTGACTCTGACGGTCTAGGCTGTAGTCTTGGGGACAAAAGGTCCTCAGCCTTTGCTTCTTTTTCTTTTTTTACAAGTTTTTATTTTTTTTTATTGATCCTCATCTGCCCCAGGAGGCAAGATCTGAAACATCTGGTGAAAGTGTGCCTGGCTCAGGTTAACTGAAACTGACATTTTATTTCAGTTCTGCTATTACTCCTTCCTCTCCAGATTCTCAGGGTGGGGTGGCGAGAGGGAGGGACCTTCGTTGTGAGACCACGTAGAAGGTTTCACTCAAGAGGGAGGGATCTGAAACAGGGAGGTTTGATGGAGCAGGAGAAACAGGTTGTCCTAAGTACAGGGGACAACTTTGAAAACGACAGAGCTGTGAAGCTAGTGGCAGGAATGGGGGTAGGAAACAGGGCACAAGCAGGTTTGGGGTATTTATTGTGCAATAACTCCGTGGCCTCAAACATGAACAAAACATTTGGAGCAAGTAATAGCAATGCTGAACCATCCTGGGCTGGGGAAAGAAATCAGAGTTGTGGCATCCCAGATGAAAAATGGTCAAGTTCACTGCTACCCCAGGACTCAAAACCTGTCCTATGTGTGGAAACACAGTGCTTGTCTGGTTAAAAAAAATGTTGTGTTTTCCTATTTGGGACCAAGCTGCAGCCCTTTCACCCTTGGAGGTTGGGCCCGCGAGGTATGAAAGAAGTGCTCTCAGTTCTAGCCCCAAGCACTTTTTGAAAAGGCTGCTTTTCTTAAAGGCTCCATATTTTGAGAGCTAACACAAATCTATATTTGAGATTAGAAAAATAAATGAGCAGGAAAGCAGTGCAACAGAAAGAAGCTCACAAGGCCGCTGGGATGCCTCCCAGCTTCTTAACCCTGGGTTTCCCCTCACCAAGGGTGCGGCCTCCACCATCAGAGCAAGTGATGGGTTTCGGCTGAAACAACCAACAAACGCGCGAACTGATGGGGAAGGAAACGCTTCTTCTGGCTCCACTGAAGAAATGGGAAGTTGAAACAGGGCGCTTGTCTCAGATCACGCTTTGGGGGCTGTGGTGCACCCGAATGTCTGGAGGCTGGGTTTTCTGGTCTCTTCTCTTCCCCCAGAGGGTGCAGTGGCAGGGGTAGCCTCATCAGGCCCAAGTGGCGAGGAAAGTGTTGGGATGACAGGTGTTTTGGGTGGAGCTGATATTTGGGGAGACCCTCCTGTTGCATCTCAATTCTCACTGTGTAGCAGTCTGGTCCCCAATCCAGGCCCCTCTCCACGCTCAGCCAGAGTGATTAAATGGCAGTCTGAGGAGGTCACTGTCTCCAGGAAAGCCCTTTAGCACCACCTGTTGCACTCAGAATAAAGACCCTCCTTTCCTCCTGTTGAGTCTCGGGATGAGCATCAGGAGGAAGGAGAGGCTTCATCGGTGGAGTTGCTGTGTGCTGAGCTCCTGGTCTGTGCCAGGCAGCAGGGCACAGCCAGGAACCAAACAGGCAAATCACCCTCACCCTATGGTGCTTCCATTCCAAGGGGGTGAGAGAGGCAATAAAAAACAGATCCATGGCCGCTAACAGAACATCTGGGACTTACCAAGTGGCTCAGTGGTAGAGAATCCGCCTCCCAATGCAGGAAACTCGGGTTCGATCCCTGGATCAGGAAGATCCCCTGGAGGAGGAAGTGCCAGCCCACTCCAGTACTCTTGCCTGGGAAATCCCATGGACAGAGGAGCCTGGTGGGCTGCAGTCCATGGCATGGCAAGAGTCAGACACAGTGACTAAATAATAACGACAGAACATCTAACATTATAGGATGCTAGATGGTGGTACCTGCTGGAGGAAAATGTAGCAGCAAAGGCTGGAGGAAATACAGGATGGGAGTCAGGGGAGGCTCAGAGAGCAGGCGACGTTTAAAGCAGATGCTAGAGCCGTGGCTCTCTGAGGGGAAGTGGGGTCCCTGCAGAGGGAAGAGCAGGTGCACTGGCCCTGGGGGCTTCCCTGCCGGAAGTGTTCTAGGAGCTGTAAGGAGATCAGTGTGGATGGAGTGGAGTGAGAGGGGCAGAGAGTCCCAGGGATGGGGTCAGAGAGAAGCCAAGCCTCTGGGCCTCGCGGGCCAGGCCTCCGATGGGGGCTTTTACTGTAAGTGAGATGGAGCCTTGGGAGGCGAACATAGCCGGGGCAGGATCCAACGTAAGTGAAATGGGATCATGCTGTGTGGACTTAGGTTGAATGAAAATCTCTTAACACACTGGTGAGAACATAGCACTTAATAAATGTTCGCTGCTGTTGCTGTTAGGCTTATTAAAACGCGATGGGGAGAGAGGATCACCAGGTGGTGAACGGTCTCCTATGACACGGGTGCTACATGCTGGCTCCTCTGGCTCCTCAACTCAAGGAAATCAGATTGTAAGTGTGACGGGATTCCTGGGCCCTGGGCATGAAACTAGATGAGCAAGTATCTAGTTTTGTGATGATCTGCCTCCTAGGGGGGAAAGGCATGTTTTGAGCATCTCCTATATGTCAAGTGCTGAAGCAGACTCTGGGGATACAGTAATGAACAAGACGGATGGGTCCCTGACTCATGAGTGTCTTTGAAGTCAGATTTCCCTCCGGGAGGGATATAGGATGACATTCAACACACAGTCATGCACATAATCGTGGCAGTCTTTTGGTGATAAGTTAAATAAAAGATCAGGGCCCCGTACCCTGGGATGCATTGCAGGGGGCCTAACCTGTTCATCAGGAAGTCAGAAAGAGAAATATAAATATCATATACTGACACACATATGTGAAAGATGGTACTGATGAATTTATTTTCAGGGCAGCAGTGGAGAAACAGACATATAAAACAGACCTAAGGACACAGTGGGAGGTGGGAAGGGAGAGGCTGAGATGTATGGACAGAGCAAGGTGGAAATTTACAATACCATATGTAAAATAGATAGCCAATGGGAATTTGCTATACGACATAGGGAACTCAAACAGGGATTCTGTGACAATCCAGAGGGGTGGGATGGGGAGGGAGATGAAAGGGAGGTTCAAGATGGAGGGGACATGGGTGCACCTATGGCTAATTCTTGTTGATGTTTGACAGAAAACCGCAAAATTCTGTGAAGCAAATATCCTTCAATTAAAAAAATAAAATGGCAAAAAAAACTTATAAGGAAAACTTAAAAAAAAAAAAAACCAAGCCAATAAAGGGATGAGTATTTGTTTAAAAAATAAAAAAGAGTGACTTCTCTGAGCAAGGGACATTTACACTGAGACAGGAAAAGTGGTAAGAAGGTGGCCTGGTAGAAAGCAAGGTGGGATGGAGCCGTGAAGGAGGGGGATGCCCTTGCAAAGGCCCTGTGGCAGGAAGGAAGAAGTGAATGCCTGGGGCCTGGAGAGCAGAGAGTTTGGCCAGTAGGAGGGGATGAACTGGAAGAGGTAGGTGGGGCCGGTCGGGGGGACCTTCTGGCAGGTGAGGGTTGGGATCTTTATTCTGAGTGCAACAGGTGGTGCTAAAGGGCCTTGTATGAGACAGTGACCCCATTGGATTGCCATTTAATCACTCTGGCTGAGCGCCGAGGGAGGCCCAGATTGGGGACCAGACTGGGCCCCTGGCTGGTGGGGAGGCCCCTGTAGCATCCGACTGGTCAACTTGCTACACAGTGAGAACTGAGGTGCAACAGGAAGGTCTCCCCAAATATCAGCTCCACCCGCTGGCCTAAAGGCTCTCTCATTTGGCTCTAGCCCGTGTTAGGGTGTTTGTTCCCACCCTCCTCCACTGGAGCTAATGCTGTTAGCCCTTGATGTAACTATCAGGGGCGCTGGACTCAGCCTGACTTAGAATCCTAATTCTGCCTCTTCCTATCTTGGTGGCTGGGATTAATCTCTCCGCCCACAATTCCTCACCTCCTAAAATGGGCAAAACTACACTTGCGAGGATTAAATGAAATCACGCTTAAGGGTCTGTCCCAGTGACTGTAGAGGCGGGCAATTCACCAAATACTAGTTTCAGACTATTTGAATGAATCATCTAATGAGAACTAGTCTCTTAGTTAATAGAGTAGTTTCTATTCCACAAAGGCCCCCGAGAGAGAGAGTGAAAAAACGTGATGGTGTGAGATATTGGAGACCATGACCTTTACCTTGGGCCTGAACAGCTCACTGGTGCTCTGAGAATTGAAAATATGGACAATGTCAATGAGATCTGAGTGAAAGGCGGTGAGCAAACACATAGGAATAGTTTCTCTTTCTGTATAAACTTGTTTCTGAGATGAATAACTCATTTTAAAAGGAACAAATACCAGCACAGTCTTAGAGGAAAATGGTCCCAAAGTACGGTGAGATTGTATTTCAACTTGTGCTGCTGTCTTTTTAGTCGCTAAGTCATGTCTGACTCTTTGCATGAGTCCCCATGAAAGGCAGCACACCAGGCTTCCCTGTCCCTCACCATCTCCCAGAGTTTGCCCAAGGTCATGTCCATTGAATCAGTGATGCCATCCAATCATCTCATCCTCTCTCACCCTCTTTTCCTTCTGCCTTCATTCTTTCCCAGCATCAGTGTCTTTTCCAATGAGTCAGCTGTTCTCATCAGGTGGCCAAAGTACTGGAGCTTCAACTTGTACAGACTGCATATATGGGTGTTTGCATGTATGTATTTATCATTCATTCATTCAACAAATAAGCGAGTATCTCTTCTATTGCTGACAAGATGCCAGGTGTCATCTAATGGTGACAAAACTTGTCTACTTCTTCCCGTGGTCTCCCATGTCTATTTTTTCCACAAGAGACCATAGACTTTCTGACTTGATTCCTCAGTTAAAAACCAAAGGGCAGAACTCCGGTTTTTCAGTTTCACTTGGTATTTTAATTGTGCCTCTAAAGTGTCAAGATTTAATTGTGCATATCATCACCTCTTAAATTAGATTATCTTGAAAATTTCTACTCAAGCTCTTATCATTTAAACATTCAAATTTCAATTCCATTCCAATTTTTAATCCTTTTAATGATGAGTCCCAAGTAATTCCTCTGGTGAAGTTACAGAGGATGAAATGTGGCTCACAGCTGATTAAAAAGCAGACCAAACACACACACGGTAGCTATGTCGAGACTTATATCCCTAGGTCCACTGAGTCCCATAACCCACATAAATCTCTGGCTCTGATCTTGAACATGAGACGTGAGGGGAGTTTATGGGTGTCCCTCCATGATCGCATACCTCTTCTGCCAAATACTCTGTTTTGACATCCCACCCCCACTGAAGAACACGTGATGGTCAGAATTGTGATAGTACAGTAAATTTGCCAAGCAAATTGTGAAGTATGAGTCACGCTGCTATTTGTTCTGCAATTTTGAAAATCGCAAAATTCTTTATCAAGATAGAAACTGAAAACTCTTGAGTGTCACCTTACGGGGAGTCCTGACACTCACGTCAGACAGTTCTTCTCACCCACTCCCCACAACTCTAGTCACGCCATGCTTCGGCCAGGAGGTACCCCCTATTTTGTACTCAGCAACCAGAAGACTGCCCCCCCTAAGGCCCTTTCCAAAGGCCCTCACAGGCACCTTGCTCTTGGCCTGATCTCCGGCTCGCCTGCCAGGCAGGGAGCGTGTGGTCTTGGAGACTTGATTTCTCCAGCAGGAGCCCCTACTACTACTCAGACTCTGGAGTCCGCCCCCCTCAACCCAGCTCTGTCCTCACCAGATGCCTGTCCTGAGGCTGGGATCTCCCTGGACTTAGAACCAGGTTTTAAAAACCGATTCATTATAATGCACTAATACCTCACTTCTTCCAAGGAGGTGTGATCTTACAGTGACCCTTGGTAGATAACACCTCAATCCAATGATTTTAAGAGTTGTGTTTCATGGAATCCTTCCATGAATGTACCCGAGGATCACCCCATGGAGCCTGGAAACCCTGGAAATCCACCACGTGGGCTCTGATAGTATTTGCCTTCTACTTTGGGGCCACCCAGTGGGGGTCTGTAATGGGTGGGCTCTGGAGTCAGACCACCCAGATTTGAACCCCAGCTCTACTACCGACCAGCTGCGTAATGTCCGGCAGGTCATTTAACCTCAGTTTTGTCATTTGGGGAAAACTGAACAGTATCAGTACACTGTATCTGTCTTATGGAGTTGCCGTTGGACTAAACGAGTTAAAAATCTGGCACATAATAAATACTATTGAAGAATCTGCTATTATGATTTTACACGGGGCACTCTGCAGGATTTCATGTGGAGGAAGGTTTCCATTGCTTAAAAAAAAAAAAAAAGGAAAAACAAACAAACAAAGCCCCAAACTCTCACTACCTTCACTCAAAATATGAATAACTTATTGGAATTCTGCCACCAAGAGTAGGTTTCTTGGCGCCTCTGAAATCCTACCTAAGTGTGGGGCCGAGCTGACTTTGGGTCTGTACATAAACTGGATCAACCAGCTCACACTCAGCGTTCACACTCGGAGCTGCTGACTTAGAGAGAGGGCTTAAGTGTAGGGTCTGGGGCGTTTCATTCATTCTAACACTCTATGAGGTTCTTTTTTTAAGTTATATTAAATGAATAATATTAAGCTTTATTCATGATGCATGCTGAAGCTGTTTCTGTAGTGTAGCGGTTTACACGTTTGCCTCACAATGCAAGCTGAGTAATAGTCAATTGACTTACAATGTGACAAGGGGCCAAGTGAAAAAATGTTTCCTGATCTTCGGGGAGGGAGGTCAGATACTATTATCAAAGATCTCTGAGACACGCATGCTTCATTAGAGAGCTTTGAAACCTCACACGTGGCAGTCACTCAGTGTTTGAGGGTTAGGGTAGTCAATTTTCAAGGGTACCTGCAAATCTCTCCTGCTTCCCGAATAAGCACATATGTTGTGTTCTTTTAAGTTCAGTAATTGTGCCACGACTCTGTGTATTTCCAATCTGAGTGCAACTATCATTCAGAGAAACCGTGGGAGGAATGTGGGCTAGAGAATTAGGCTCCTCCACCCCCATCTGGGCTTCCGCAGTGGTTCAGTGGCAAAGGATCCATCTGCAATGCAGGAGATGCAGGAGACTTGGTTCAGTCACTGGTGGGGAAGATTCCCTGGAGGGAGGGCATGGCAACCCTCTTCAGTATTCTTACCTGGGAAATCCCATGGACAGAGGAACCTGGTGGGCTATAGTTCATGAGGTTGCAAAGAGACAGATACGAGTGAAGTGACTGAGCAAATGGACATGTACCCTCATACAGGTTGCCATGACCATCATAGGCTCCTACCTCAGAGCTTTAGCATCTCATCCCTGTGGAGTTTTTGGCCTCAGAGTCTCCTCCTCCACACCCCCAGGAGGACTTGTGTGCATGCCGGCTCTCCCATCTCAGGACCTTGATCTCCTGGCTCGAGGCAGAGTTACATACAACTAACAGTCTCCCCCTCTTGTGGGCTCCACAGTGCCTTGTGTTTACCCTACCCGGCACTTGCCACCAGCCATGGTCAGTTTCTCATGCACCCTTGTGAGATCTTTGAAGACTGAGTTTGTGCCCAGTTCACTCTTGACTCTCCAGGGTCTGGCACAGGGCATGCCATTGTGCTCAATAAAAGTTTGTGAGATGAATGAATAAACCAGCCCACTTTTCAGTTGTGGGTGACAACATGTTATTGATCACTGGGCACATGTGTCATAGCTAATTTCTTTTTAGAAAATCTTGAGGTCTTCAAACTTGGAAACCATGCTCTTTCTTCCTTCCCTTTTAACTATTTGTGTAAGCTCAAGGTTTTTATCCCACGATGATGTAACTCTCACATGCAGGATTTAGACTCGGGTTGGGGTTAGGACCTCAGGAATTGCACTTCCACTGAATTGCTTCAGGAACATCGACTCGACCTTGACTGAGGAACAAGAATGAGAACCACACCCATGCTGTTTAACACAATCGAGGCAGGGCTTTCCCACCCTGGGGGCTGTTGGCACATGCCCCACACATACCCCCCACACACCCCACACACTCTACTATGATGCTTTAAGTGGGGTACAAAATATTCCATGCATGCATGCTTAGTCACTTCAGGCATGTCAGATTCTGCACAGCAGGCTCCTCTGTTCTGGGATTCTCTAGGCAAGGATACTGGAGTGGGTTGCCACGGCCTCCTCCAGGGGATCCTCCCAACCCAGGGATCAAACCCACATCTCCCACGGCTCCTGCATTGCAAGCAGATTCTTTACTGCTGAGCCACCGGGGAAGCCCAAAATAGTCCACAGGGTAATTTTATTATAGTCAGGGCTGGAATGATGATGGGCTCAATCTCTCTGTTTCTGATTTTAATTTAGGGGTCAGGGCATGGTCTTTTCACAGGGTTTCACTGGATCTGAGAAATATATGGTTTTTTGGTGACTTCTCTACCATTTATAATGACCACGTGACTTCAGTGACAGAACTCCAGACTCACAAGTGCTATCGGAGAGAACGGAAAGCAAATTTTAGAGAAAGTGAAAGTGAAAGAGAAGTCACTCAGACGTGTCCGACTCTTCGTGACCGCATGGACTGTAGCCTACCAGGCTCCTCTGTCCATGGGATCTTCCAGGCAAGAATACTAGAGTGGGTTTGCCATTTCCTTCTCCAGGAGATCTTCCCGACCCAGGGATTGAACCCGGGGTCTCCCGCATTGTAGGCAGATGCTTTACTATCTGAGCCACCAGGGAAAGCAGCACATTTTAGGGAGCTGGTATCAAATGCCTCTGTGACTTTCTCTGGGGGTCAGTCTTAAATCACATGATTGTTAACCCTGAAGACATTCGTGTAGCTTTCAGGAAGAGATAATTTTCTCATTCGTCTCTGCTTAACTTAGAAGGGCATTGTGGCGTTATTTTATTTGCCAAATAAGACCATAGCTAACATGTGAGTGCTCACTACATGCCAGGCCCACAGGTGAGTGCCTTCACACAGACTATTTCATTGATTACTGGCAATAATCTATAAAAATTGAGAAAATGAAGACTCACAGGGTCTAAATGGCTTGTCTGAAGTTATCCAAGGAGCTTCTCTGGTGGTCCAGTATGAGATCCCTGGTCAAGGAAGATCCCACATGCCACAACTACTGAAGTCCGCACCCTCTAGAGCCCGTCCGTGCTCCACAGCCAGAGAAGCCACCTCAACGAGGAGCCCACTTGCCGCAGCTAGAGAAAGCCCGAATACAGCAACAAAGACCCAGCATGGTCCAAAATAAAACAAAAAAATAAAAAAATTTGAACAGTTATCCAAGCAGAAGCTCATGAGGCTGGAATTTGAACCAACATCCAGCCCCAAAGCCTGACTCTTTCTTCCTTTTAGACACACAGGCTCTCCTAATGAACACAGGGCATTTACCTGTCTATACTATGACTGCCTTCTCCAGACAGATCAGAGCTTTAGGAAATATTTGGAGAGTTCTCACTCAGATAGATCATCAAATACGGATGAGAATTATTCTGCTTGAGAATTTCCCCCATTTCTTGCTCCTTTGTCTATTCAGCTTGGAAACCAGTCTCAAGGAATGAAATCTCCCTACACCTACAGCACATGTTCTCATCCGTCGCTTTAAGAGACCAACCGGGCTGCATACCCAGCTTCAACTCACCAGGACAGGTGCCTCTGCTTTCAACAGAAGGGCCAGACTGTCACCATCCTCTGCATCCCCCCCCCCTTTCCTCCCATCCCTGGAAAGTCTGGGGCCCAGTGATGCTAGTGAGACTAGATCCAGGGACCCTCTTGAACCTTAAGCCTTAAATGGGCTATTTACAGGAAAACAGCCCTTCTGTAGAAGTCTCATGGTGAAGTTGCAAAGGCTGTGTGCCCTTCTGTCTCCCAAAACCCTCGCTGTAGGCATGCACAGCCTTCTCGACAACTTTTGCGCTCATCTTTACCTCTGAAGAACTGAAGGGAGAAATCTGAGGAGCTGGAAATTCCGATGAACCTTTTGTCTCTTAGTTGTGGTGCTGAGGCTGCATGAGTCTTATTCTCAGAAGATGGTGAGAGATTGTGGATCAAGGCTGCCAATCAACGTTCATCTAGGGAGAGGGAGTGAGTCCCATGGTCAACGTGGGAAGGAAAATGAGGCAATTAGGAAAAAGTGAATGGGGGGAGAGGGATGCACTTTTATTTTCTTAAAAGTGCTCTATATGGAAAGAGGCATACAGCCAGGGTCTCATACAACCGTGGTGGACTTTGCAAGTTTGCTCCGAGAAAAGAGCAGGAGGGCAGAGCTGGGGGAAAACCCACCTGGAACAGGGGTGAATTCTGAGCTGGCAAGAAGTCGTTGATCTTGCCAGGTTCCAACTTTTGACAGCAGCTAAGAAAAAGGCACCTGAGAAAATAGCTTCGATTTTATAATTTGGAAAAGGAAAAATTCATCAGGGCTAAAGGCACAGAAAGGGCCCGAGGGGCTTTCCTGGGTCCTCTGTAGGTGACTCATTGAGTCAGGGTTTCTGGAGACATTTGGGGTCCCGCAAGGACGAAAAAGACCCATTTCCTGCCTAGCGAGCTTGGGCACCCGCTATGACACTCTTAAGGCAAAAACCTGTCAGAAAATCGCCTCTAGGCAACAGCGCCCTCTACTGGATTCTTGCCTGGAAAACAGTAGCCTGAAGTCCCTCTAATCTCCTAGCATCTTCACAGACGTTTTTCTCTATGTTAATATCTATCCTGATGTTTGCCAGGACACACACCAAAGAAAGATGAGACACAGTCCCAAGATTGATGAACAAATGGAGGATGGGGCAGCATGAAATTTTCAGACTTCAGAAGACAGAGTCCTTTCCCTGGTCGGGGGCTGAGGACTAGAGAAGAGGAGTTAATTTGCTGAAGACACACAGCTGGCAAAAGGCAGCCCTGGGGTTGAAACCCCCTGTTGGACACCCACTTCAGTGCTCCCTCGCCTGTGGCAAAGTAGCCTGTAAATATTCAGGGTGGTTGCATCTCGAGAGCGGTTCTGGGCGTAGAAACCCAGGACCAGTCTAGGAGGGAGGTGGTCCCTTATGCTGTTTCTCTCGCCAAGTGTCCAGGTCCTTGATGACCCGCAGACCTGATGTGCGAAGCAGCTCGAAGCCCTGCCCAGCCACAGGTTTCTGGACTCTTCTCTGTCAGATTCACTCCTAGACCAGTGCTGCCCAGTAAAACTTCCTATAATGATACACTGGGTTGGCCAAAAATTTCGTTTGAATTTCCCCATAAGATCTTATGGAAAACCCATAAGAACTTTTTGGCCAACTCAATAAATGGTTTATATCCACATGGTCCAATATGGTAGCCAGTGGCCACACGTGACTACTTATCAATTGACATGTGATGAATATGAATGAAAAAACTGAAGTTTAATTGCAATTTTAATTAGAAATTAAATATCCACATGTATCTTACCTAATGGTCAATACAGTTTTAGAAGGGTCTGTTGACATGTGTCCATCACTTGGCCAACAAGATACACTTTCCTTGTTTGGCGTCAACTGGTAATTATCAAGGCTGTCTAAAAGGCATGGGACCCAGGGGGCAGAGCAGATTGTATAAACAGCACTGGAAGCAAACCTCCTGGGGTTGTAATTTGTAATCTTGCTTCTACCCCAGAGAAGCTGCTCAGGTTTGGGAGAGATCTGACTCCCGTGTTTTTATATCCTCATCTGTGAAATGGGGCAGGTTGGTGGTTTTTGTCCCTTTGCCACTAAGGAGGCTTTTCATTATTTTTTACCCCCCATGGATTTCCTGTTTAGAAAAAATAAGAGACAATGCTACAAACAGCATTCATTAAGTAGTCATTGTTAGATTTAAAAATTATATACTGTTGATTAAAACTTTTATCAGCATGAGCTAACCAGAGTGATCACATTGAATGGATACAATTCCATCCAAAAGAGACAGAGGCATAATTAACCTGTCTAGTCTCACATGGGGCCCTTGTTATGTGTTATGAACAGCTTTGAAAAATAGTTACGAAATCTCTAGCATCCCCATTATTGCCTGTCAGCACATTTAGGGGGCTCAGGGACCCAGATCAGAACCTCGAAGGGATGCTCTCTGCATCCCACTGGGTCCCAGAGTTCTGAGGCTAAGGAGGCTTGGACACGAGGACCTGGGCCCAGGGTGAGCTGGGGCAGCACCGTTTGTGCAGACCTGGCCTTGCTGGGGGAGGGTGGTGAAACGCATATGGGAAAGCCAGGCGAGAGGATTCCACCTGCTTCCGCCTTCTGCTGTGTGCTCAGTCGCTCAGTCATATCTGACTCTGCGACCCCATGGATTGTAGCCCGCCAGGCTCTTCTGTCCCTAGGACTTTCCAGGTAAGAATACTGGAGTGGGTTGCCATTTCCTACTCCAGGGGATCCTCTTGACGCAGGGATAGAACCTAAGTCTGGTGCATCTCCTGCATTGGCAGGTGGATTCTTTACCACTGCGCCACCTGGGAAGCTCCCTTCTGCTTAGGGCACTGCTTGGGGGCTTCTGGGAGATGCTGAAGTCATTGGTTTAGAGCTGCCCCCAGCGACCCCATCAGGCTGCCTCCCTCCCCTCTGGGCACCGCCTCCACCAGCAGGAGACAGAGTGTAAGGTGAAGGGCCATTTGCTTCTCAGCATGCGACCCTCCAAGGCTCGTGGAAGTGCCACAGAGAGGCTGGTGGGAGGAAACCCAGAGCAATGAGGCAGAACTTGAGACAAATTTACACAAGCAATTCTAAGGAAGCTCCTCCTCCCATCTGAGGGTCTCTTAGAGTCAAATGGTTTCTTTGAAGGACAAGCTTGCAGGTTGGGCTCACATCTGGGCAACATTTCTGCATGCTGGTCTCTGCTCCTCCATGTTCCCTCTGCATCCTTACAGAACATCCTAGCTGTTTTCTACGAAGGAAAAGACATTAGTCTGCTCTGTATGGAAGGAGGCGAAAGGGACCAGCTGAGATTATGAGGTTATTTAGCTAGTAGATGGCAGCTCTGGGATTCACACCCAGGACAGCCAAAGACCTGAACCTGGATGATACAACAGAGCCCTCTAACAAAGAACACAACCTGTGATGATCTAAGCATCCTCGCTCCTGTCACCTGATGCCATGTTGGCAAGGAGCTCCCTCTTCAGCTCTCTTTGGTACCCATATCATCAGCCTTTCACTGGTGGCTGCCGATTTGTACATAGAAGTTTCCATTCTTGAAAATTCTTTCCTTACCCTGTGTCATTTTATTCTCCCAAGAATGCCAGCCAGGAGATGGAGCCAATCTCTTTGTTCCCATTTTATAAATGTAATAAACTGAGGCCCAGGGAATGACAGGATCTGGGCATTGATTTCAGTGGTTAAGTGAAAAGAGAACTTTTCTGACTGGTGTACTGGCCCTTTTGACCAAAGGGGCCAAGATGTCCATCCTACAGTGTCAGTATCCTTCTGGCCCATTTTGTTGTTGGAGCTAAAGAGGTTTTTATCCAGCCTAGTTTTGATAAGGAATCAGTGCTCTGATCTCAGCAATTTCTGTGTTGCTGACAGAGATCCCCAAATCTTGAGATGCTTCCAAATTCTTGGGAGGACCAGATTTTCCCAGTGTTGGTATGTGTCAGTGTGCGGCGTCTGCATTAATCCTGTCTTTCAGGGACCTGGAAGAGGCCCCTCTTCTCTGGAGACCAGGTGAAAGCTTTGAAATGGTGCATTAATCAAAGCAGCTATGAAGCATGAAGGTGCTTTGAAAAATCATGGCACCCTGGTCTGGGTGGGGACTGTAGTAATGGTCACCCATCTCGTCTGCTCAGGCTGGGCGTGACAGAGTGCAGTCCACGGGGCTGTGTGCATGGACGTTCCTGTTTATTTTTAGATAAACATTAACCAAGCACCTACTATTTGCCAAACCTTGTCTTAGACACTTGCATGCTTATCATCCCTTTGAATAAGGCTCACGTTTAATTTGGGTTTTGTTTGGGGATCCTACTTGAGCATCTGGAAAAGGATTAAAATAATCATAGCCCTCTCTTTTCCCCCTTCTTAACTTTTCAGATTTTATTTCCCAGGAGATGGTGTTCAGTCGTTTGATTTTACGATTGAAGATGATGAAGGACTCTTTTCTTCTTTTTTTAAACATTAAATGCTTGCCAAAGAGGTGTATTCTATGGAGGGTGTACATCAGACTGGAATGAGAGTCTGCGGTGCGGGCAGCTTAACCGGGGGAGGGGGCGGCCACATTAATAAACTGAGATCATAGAGGAGCGGGGGTGGGGAGCTCAGGGCTTTTGTTGGAAAGATATTAATGGGAATCATTCTTACATTCTTAGCTGAAGAAACTATTTGATCTCCTGAGCATAGCTCTGATGTCTCTTATGATATGTATTAAATGTAAAACCCCTTTCCACTCAGAAAGTCATTTGTCAAATCAAGCAGTTGGAAGTTTCTACAATGGCCCAGAGCCTCAGAAAGAAAGATGGACATGGCTGGTCCATGAGCAGCTGTAGTGAGACTGGGACGTTATAATTGGGCCGGAGAAGGTCCTGGAGGAGGGGGGCTTTGCAGCCAGTTCAAAGCCTCAGCACATGGCCTTTTGGGGTCTGGACTTCGTGGGGTTGGTGGGCAAACACGAACGGTGGGGTAAAAATAGTTAACCTGACAGTGATATAGGGTGCATTAGGTGCCAGGAACAGAGCAGGGGGTTTTAAAATCCACTTTCTCATCTAATCAGGATAGTGGTCTCATCGGTCTCATTTAATTTGGGTTTTGTTTGAGGAGGGTACTTGAGTATCTGGAATAGGATTAAAATAATCATATCCCTCTATTTTTCCCTTCTTAACTTTTCAGATTTTATTTCCCAGGAGATGGTGTTCAGTTGGCCATGGGTGATGACTCCTCTGCAAGGGTGTGGTGGCATCTGGAAGGAGGAGAAAGAGGGCAGGAGGGCAGAGGGGGCCTTATGCGCCCTTGTTGTTGTTTACTCACTAAGTCTTATCTGACTCTTTTGCAGCCCCATGGACTGTAGCCCACCAGGTTCCTCTGTCCGTGCGATTTCCCAGGCAAGAATACTGGAGTGGGTTGCCATTTCCTTCTCCGGGGATCTTCCCGACCCACGGATTGCACCCATGCCTCCTGCATTGGCAGGCAGACCCTTTACCACTGAGCTACCTGGGAAGCCCCATTTTGCTCTTAGGGGCACTCTATCTCATGGACAAACAGAGAAAATGGGCCATCATTCACTGTCTTTTTGGGGTGCTCATGAAAGATATTCTGGTCAAAACTGTCTCCTCCATTGGGCTAAGATTCCAAACAGCTAGGTCACTTGGGTATCAGATCTGAAGCAGGAGCCACACATGAACTCCTGAAGCCCCTGTTAAAATGCCCCTAAAATTCCCTTTGAGAGAAGAAATGTCTGCCTGGCATTGGCATGTAATTATTCCTCCGGTTCATGGAAAACTTGGGGGTTGATTTAAATGAAAGGGATGGGGACCCAAAGTTTTACTGAGCTCTCAGCTCTCTCCCTGGGCATCCAGGGATCAGCAAAGACCAAGTTTCTCTCCTGGAGCCTGGAAACTCTTCATTCTTCTCTGCAAGTGTGGCAGAGGTCTGGTTTACCCCTGTATTATGTCACTCATGAAGGCAGCAGGCTAGACTGATCACTTATAGGATGTTGGCGTGGCAGGACTGTTGCCTGTCTCTGGGATGGCCTAGCAGTCAGAGGAGAGGGGAAGGGGTGGGGGATGTAGGAGAAGACCATGGCTCACCCACCTGATCCCCACAACCTATTGGACAGCCAGTGACTCAAGGGGAATTGCAGGAAAACCAGACAAGAATCAAAACCAAGCAACACAATCTCTTGGAGCCTAAAAGGAGTAAGTTCTTTCAGAGGAAAAAAAATAAGGTGAGCAGTGGTCTGGTAAACATGATCCTGCACATGGATCGAGGTTAACACACTTTCTCAAGAGTTTCTTAGGCATCGTGTGAGGTGCTTTATATGAAATGTCTGATTTCCTCCTCAAAACGAGCCTTAGAAGATACAATGAGCACCAGTATTTTACAACTGAGCAAACCTGATCCAGAAGATTCTCTTTCTTTTTTTTTAAAGTTTATTCTTATTTAGATTTAATAACATATTATCAACTTTTTGTTTATTGTTACTTTATGCATTCATTTCTTCTGTTTTCAATTTCTTCTTTCATACTTTCTTTTCTAGGAAGATTTTGAAAACATTTTTATTGGCGTACAGTTTACAGTGTTATGTTAGTTTCTGCTTTATGTTGCAGACAAAGGAGCAAGATCAAAACCCACAACTCCGAGAATGGAGTTGCTCGTTGGAGGAGAAGATGTGGAGAGAAACAAGGGGTGGGGAGGGATGAGACTGGGTAATACTTCCACCCACGGAACTTAAGCTAATGCATCGGCTCTGGCCCGCAGCTTTCAGGATCTTATATTTCAATGGGAAAATCAAGACACACAAGATATCACAACTGATTACTTCTGACACATATGAAATGAAGAGAACATAGGCAGATTTTCTAGTCTGTGGAATGAAGGAAGAAATATGACCAGTAACGTCTTTACTAGGACCATACAATCTGAACAGTCTAGTAGAGAGACATGAATATGCCTGGTATTGAAACCAGAGAAAAACGCCTCTTGTGAAATACATGGATGACCCACTATCAACAAACAGCACAGTATTAGACCATATTACACCCAAATCTATACATCCAGATGAAGACTGGGCTATAAGACCTCTGCTCTATGTTAATGGTATCATAACTGGAGCTCCTAAAGGGAGGTGACGCTCACCTCCACTGGAAGGGATATTTGTGTGCAGAAGGAAATTCTTCCTTCCTGGAGATGGTGGCTGACTTTTCCAGTGACACAGTCACAACTGGAGAGGTGTCTGTCCTCCCTGGAGGCCAGTTGTCATCTTAGGAAAATGATTGTAATTCTTTGGAGGTCGAGTCAGGTCCGGTGAATAAAGTACACATTCAAACTGAACTTCTGAGGGAGAAAAGCGAGGCTGAAGTTCTCTGTACAGCTCAGAAGTCAATCCAGCTCCTAGACAGGAATTCCAAGGACGTTTTGGCAGCAGCCTTGGAATAAATGTGCATGGCTTCCCAAGATGACAGCTTTGGGGTTAGTGTTCACTTGTTGGAGTAAGTTCTGATATATCAGAAGTAATCAGTTGTGATATCTTGTGTGTCTTGATTTTCCCATTGAAATATAAGATCCTGAAAGCTGCGGGCCAGAGTCGATGCATTAGCTTAAGTTCCGTGGGTGGAAGTGTTACCCAGTCTCATCCCTCCCCACCTCTTGTTTCTCGCCACATCTTCTCCTCCAACGAGCAAGTCCATTCTTGGAAGAGAATGGATTTCTCCAAAATCCTTGGAATCATACCACTTCTCTACTTGCTTGCCTCCACATCCAGTCAGTCAGACAATCCTATTGGCTCTAAATTTAAAATATACTCAGGAAAAAAAGGCCACCTCCATGGCTCTGATCCATGTCTCCCTTCCTGTCCCCCTTCTTGGGTACTTGGCGCCAGCTGCCTCACTAGTCCCCCTCCCTTGCCTCCGCCTTCTGTGGTCTGTTCATGGCCAAGCAGCCACTCAGAAATCAGGCCACTCTTCTACCAGAATCCTCCAGTGATTTTGGTGGTTGGCAGACTGATGACCCCCAAACATCCATGGCCTTATGTGTGCGACCTCACTCGGTGAAAAGGACCTTGCAGATGTGATCAAAAGGATGGATCTTCACAGGGAAGTCACCCCAGCAACCCCAGTGGGTTCAACTCTAATCCCACGAGTCCCCCTGCTGGGCTGAGGTCAGAGAGGTGGCGGTGTGGGCCTGGAAGGTTGCTCAGAGGAATTTCAGGTGAGGAGGACCTGAACCCCGGCAGCTGGCTTTGAAGGTGAAGAAGGGTTCATGAGCCAGGGAATGACGCAACCTCTGGAAGCTAGAAAAGGGGGAGGCAAGGGCTTCTCCCCTGCAGCCCCCAGGAAGGAGCCCAGCCTCGCTGACACTTTGATTTCTGCCCAGTGAGACCCATGTCTGGCTGTTATCCTCCAGGACTGCAAGATGAAGCGTTTGAAATGGTTGAAGCCACGAAGTTTGTGTTGTTATAGCAGCAATGGGAAACTGAATAGACTTAAACGGAAGGGATCTGCTCCTGCCATCTTTCTGGCTTCATTTCCTTCTGAACTGAACTGACCCTCCATAGGCCTCATTACAAACAGAGCTTCCCTTCTGGCTAGTTATTTTCTGTCTCTCTCATCTGGCTTTGTTCTTCATAGTGGTCACAAGCTGTTATTTCTATGTGTTTGTTGGTTTTTTTGTGTTGTTTGATTTGTTATTGCCTGTTACCATCCTCTAGAAAGCTCAAAGAAGGCAGGGATTTTCACCTGTGTTTTCCCCCCCTCTGATATAGTGCCTAGACTATGGCACATAATAGCTGTTCAATAAATACTTTTTGAATGAATGAAAGTATGAACAAGGTATTTACTGTTCTACACTATTTAAAAAAAACTTTTGCTATGATGTACTGATAATTGTCATCTTTGGTTGGACATAAAATTAGCCCTTGACAATACCTTCTCCAAATAGGTGGCTTATTTCGGACAACTTAATTTTTTTCTTTAATGAGATTCACTGTTTGTATCTAAGGCTCAGAGGTAGAGTAATGTCACCCTTGTCCCTACAAACTGCCAGGATGGCAACTTCAGGTCTTAGGGTTCCAGCCCAGAGGCCCCTCACTGACTTGGGGGACTTGAGCAAAGCACGTTCTTCATTTCCTCCTGTGTTAAAGGGGAAGGAGATGACAATTGCTCGCACTCCTTCTGCCTTGAAGATTTTCAGTGCCCAGTGATTCTATCACTGCTTGGATCCCTCACGGTGGTTAACAGCAGGGAGGTTGAGGCATCATCTCTCTGTGTGCCTTTGAGAGACAAATACTCTTTTGTGCTCTGCCCCTGGAAGCACAACAGACTCCTGGAACGCAGGTAGGGTGTGGGTGTCTGTCAGCCAGCCAGACTGTGTCATCAGAGGGAAGGTGGGGAGAAGGGATGGTAGGGAGGAGATGAACAAGGCAGGGTAGCCAAACAAGGCAGCAAGGAAGAGAAACAGGTCATGCCACAAAAGACTCTTACACTCTTGGAGAGAGAACACTTTAGATTTGGTTGAAGAATATTAAGGAGGCATGAGGAGGGCATGGCAACCCACTTCAGCATTCTTGGCTGGAGAATCTCATGGTCAGAGGAACCTGGTGGACTATGGTCCACAGGGTCGCCAGGAGTCGGACACGACTGAAAGAGACTTAGCACACGTGCCATGAGAGGCATATTGAAGGAGGCCGGTGGTCGAGTTAGGAATCCGGCCAGGAGCATGGAGGTTGAACTGACTTCTTCAGAAAATGATTTGGTAATATCTAGTAAGGCTGAAGATAGGTGTAATCTATGACCCAGCAATTTCACTCTGCTCTGAACTGAGTTGTGCTCCTCTCCCCAATTCACATATTGAATCCATAATCCTCAGTGGGAGGTATTTGAAGATGGAGCTTTGAGACATAGTGAGAGCTAGATGAGACCATGATGGTGGGGTCTTCATAATGGGGTTAGTGCCCTCATGAGAGCACTTGATGTCTCTCTCTGCCATGTAAAGACGCAAGTGGCTGTCTGCAAGTCAGGAAGAGAGTTCTTACCAGATAATGACCACGCTGGCACCTCATGTTAGACTTTTAGCATCCAGAACTTTGAGAAATAATTTTTTTCTGTTTAAGCCATCCAGTCTATGGTAATTTTTTTTTTTTTTTTATGGCAGCCCAAGCTAAGGCTTAGGCCTAATATATATACTCTAGAGAAACTTTTGCACATGTACATCAAGAAACAGTTATATTCACAGCACCATTGTTTAGCAAGAAGTTAGAAGAAACTATACATCCATCCATTGGAGAAGAAAATGGCAACTCACGCCAGTATTCTTGCCTGGAGAATCCCATGGACAGAGGAGCCTAGTGGGCTACAGTCCACAGGGTTGCAAAGAGTTGGACACGACTGAGCGACTTCACTCACTCACTCACTCACTCATACATCCATCAGCAATAGAATAAATAAATAAATAAATAAATATATATATTCATAAAATGGAAGGGTTTCCTTGGTGACTCAGCTGGTAAAGAATCCACCTGCAATACAGGAAACCTGGGTTCCATACCTGGGTTGGGATGATCCCTTGGAGAAGGGGAATGGCCACCCACTCCAGTATTCTGACCTGGAGAATTCCATGAACCGTATAGACCATGGGGTCCATAAAGAGTCAAACACGACTGAGTGACTTCCTTTTCATACAATGGAATATGATACAGCAGGGAAAATGAATATATCCCTTTAGTCATATTAATAAAGATGGATCTCTTAAGTTGTAGAAGAATATGTGTAGTATGAACCCATTTAAATTAAGTTCAGAATTATGTACAACTCAATAAAATGTTATTACACGTATCAATATCTAGTCTATCTATATAGATATACATATATATGTATATTTATACATATACATAGTAAAACTATCAAGGAAAAAGCAAGGTGAAGAAAAGAGAGGAGAGTAGGTACCCCAGAGGAAAGGGTGGAGGGGTGAGAAAGGAGTGGACTCACAGGTGAATTTGAAAGCACCCAGAACGCACTGTGTTTATGGCTGTGTGGTGGGGATTATTCTCCATATTTTCTATGTAGTGCTATGTATTTGATTATATATACATATGAAGTATTTCATCATTAGAAAAACAATTTAAGCAATGAAACAAAACATAATAAAAGCCTAGGTTTTGGAGGTAGGCCAACCTGGGCTCTGCTCCAGGCTCCGCTGCTTTATTAACTTGGGATCTGAGCATGGCTCTTCCCTCTGCGACTAATGACACATCCTCACAGGCATCGGAGGGGAGAACCGGGGATGAAATGAACAGAGCCCACATACAGTTGGTGTTCAGCCATGGAAGGGATGCTGAGAAAGGTGGGACGAAGCCCTATAAAACTAAAGGGCTTTTATTTGGACTTCCCTGGTGGTCCAGTGGTTAAGAATCTGCCTGCCAATGCAGGGTACATGAATTCAATCTCTGGTTTAGGAAGATTCCACATGCTGTGGAATAACTGAGCCCCTGCACCACAACTGAAGCTCGCATGCTCTGAAGCCTGTGCTCCACAACCAGTTGAGAAGCCACTGAAATGAGAAGCCCTAGCACTGAAGCTCAGATGGTGAAGAACCTGCCTGCAACTTGGGAGACCTGGGTTCGATCCTTGGCTTGGGAAGATCCCCTGGAGGAGGGCATGGCAACCCACTCCAGTATTCTTGTCTGGGAAAATCCCCATGGACAGAGAAGCCTGGTGGGCCACAGTCCACGGGGTAGAAGAAACTTGGACACGACTGAGCGACTAAGCACAGCCCAGCACCAAAACTAGGGAGTAGTCCCCGCTCGCCACAACTCGAGAAAGCCTGAGTGCAGCCACGAAGACTCAGCACAACCAAAATATACATAAATAAAATTTAAAAATTTTAAAAAGACTTTTAGTCTTCTCAAGATGATGAGAGCTATCGGAAAATGCTTGACAGGAATCGTTAACCTGCATGGGAAGCTTTGTAGTTTGCAAACCCTTTCTTCCCTGGATCTGACAGCTGTGAAGCAAGTGACAGCGGACACATTACATAGAGAGAGGAGGAGCAGAGGCTGTGACCCTCACCATCGCAGCGACAGATGTCGCACACAATGGCCTCAGGACCAAGGTGACCGTGAGTTAGCACAGCTGTGGAGGGTTTGGACAGCTCACTGGACAAGCTTGACTCGTTGGACATCCAAGGAGCCCTGCACCCCACGGTTGGGGCTTACGCAGTCTTTCCTGTTTAAATGTTTATAGCAATTGGCCATGTATCAGGCAATAAAGGTTACTATGTTTCAAAAGCTCAGGAACACACAGGACATGTTTTCTGACTACAGTGCTGTTAAATTAGAAACCAAGGACAGAAAAATAACCCACACATATTTGGAAATGTAAACATGGGAATCCAGATGAAATGACATCAACGCTGGCAGAGAGGTTCTAGACACGGTTAAGTCGCTTGCACTCTTTGCTAAGCTTGGGCTGACCTGGTGACCAGGTCTTCATTTTGGAAAGACTTATTTTGTTGTTGCTGTTGTGATGAATGTCCTGGGTTCTTACCTTTCATGGTTCTTTTCCTTCATCCGGTCTTCATGTGACAGCTTCGTGTCTTCAGACCAAAATGCACGTGTGCATTCTAAGCCACTTCAGTCGTGTCCAACTCTCTGAGACCCTATGGGCTCTAGCCCACCAGGCTGCTCGGTCCATGGGATTCTCCAGGCAAGAATACTGGAGTGGGTTGCCATGCCTTCCTTCAGGAGATCTTCCCAGGGATTGAATCTGCGTCTCCCCTGTCTCTTGCGTATGTGGGTTGTTAACACTAGCACCACTTGGGAAGCCCAAAGTATGTACTGCTTTTACCTGCCTCTGTCCCATGACTTCTTTCCCCATGTCAAAATCTCCTAGCTGACTGTCAGCAGTGGAAGAGAACACATATTGGTTGATGGCTGGCTGTCTATTGGGGCTGGGATTTGGGGCACATAGATGAATAAAACAAAGTTCTGATCCACAAAGAGTTCACAGTCAAAGAAATGTTATTATATCTATTGTATTCATATATAAATATATATATATATACATATACACAAAAGACTATAACCTATTTTCTACATTATATTCAATAGATTCATACATAATCATGGGAAACTCAGTCCAACCAGGATACAATTTCAGGAGCATCTCAATTCAGGAGGAAGGGAGGAGAAAAGACCAGTGGAACACCACAGAGGAAAGAGATTCAAAAGGGCCTGATTCCTTTGGTAAACAAATGCTCAGGGTGTGGGTGATAGAGACCCTCCATCTCCATACAGGGTCTAAAACCTGAGAGACTGAACTCTAAGAAGTTTCAATTAGATTCTGTAGGAGAAGGGGAGTTCACAGAGGTTTTTTAAGGCAGTAAAGTGACAAGACTGATTTTTTTTTTTAAAGTAATCACTGGCAGAAGAGGAGAAGATGAGTGGGATGGAAGAGAGAACAGAGCAGGGCAGCCAGTAAAGGGGGCCTCTGTGAAGGTTGGGGTGAGGGTGATGAAAGCATGATGAATTGATTCTAAGATGCTGGAGACCAATACTCAATGTGTTATCCTCCCAGGAATTTTATACTTTCACAGGGGACACTATCTTAACCCAAAGGTATGAAACCATAAAGATGGCAATTCCTTGGATGGTGACAAGCCAGTTCGAGAGAGGTTTTGGGGATGAGGGGTCTCAGGGGGTCCTTTCAGTAGATACTATGTAGGGGAGGGGTCACTGTATTGTCTTCTATGAGATTCTTATTTGTCAACACGATTCGTCAACACGAATCTTTGTCCATGTTGCATTGTAAGTGTAAAAATAGTTGTTGCAGAAATGGTATGGAAACATAATTCAACCGGATTTGAAACGGAAATCTCTTTCTCCGCCTACATCATCCAACCTTAGCCAACTGATTCTGAGAGCATCCACTTCCTCCAGGTGGTCAGTGCAATGACATGTGGAGTGGAAACTTGGGTTCTGCCTAGACCGGAGGCAGGAGGCTCTTCTGCCAAATCAGTCCTGTCACAGAAACTGCTGTAGGGCTGCCATGTCTGGAGCACAGGACCAGAGCAGGAAGAGGCTTTGGGGAGGAGGACCTTGTGATCATGGAAATCCTTAGGTTGCTTTCAGGTCTGGGATCAGGACTCCTACTAACGGTTTCTCCAGCCCTGGACAATCATGAACCATCCCTGCTACCACTTGAGTGAGTGAAGAAGGTGTTCGGTACCCATGGTGACGGAGATGCTGAGAAGAGTGGTCCTATCTACATTTAAAGATGATGCTAGCCTATCTCTGCCCCCAGTGCTGGTTGGGTCCTTCTGTGGCTGTGGGGACGGCTTTCCAAGAGCCATCCACACTCTCATCTGGCTTTTTTGTTGTCTACACACAGGTATCATGAAGACAGCTGGCTCGGGTTGCAGGTAAGGGGAGGATGCATCCATGGCTCAAGGGCATGACCTACCTGGCTATCCACACTCAACCTTGTAAACATGGCATCTTGTATACATTTACAGATTTTCCTGGCTCCTCCCCAGACTAGCCTGGGGCACCTCCTCTCCATTCCCTCATGCATTCTCTCAAGGCACCTATGTGAAATAAGACAGGTGTACCCAGTATCAACACAGCTCCAAAAGTGTGGATGTTCAGATTTCCCTGGGCCCTATTTTCATCAGAGACCAGCTGATCACCATGGATGCCCAATCAGGGTCTAGTCATTTCTAGGACCAGAGTGAACTGGTAGCCCAGTTGGAGATCCGCAAGCAATTTGCTTCTTTCTGAAGCTTTCTTGACTCTGGCCTTAACCTACCTTTGCAAAAATGGGTCTGCAGTCCATCAGGTTAAGCAGGTGTGACAGAAGATGGATACTCTAGGCAGGGAAAGGGAGGGCTGGGGTCCAACTACTTTCCAATCTCTCCAATTTCCGTATCCTAACAGAGACTGCTGCTGCTGCTAAGTCGCTTGAGTTGTGTCCGACTCTTAGAGACCCCATAGATGGCAGCCCAACAGGCTCCTCCATCCCTGGGATTCTCCAGGCAAGAATACTGGAGTGGGTTGCCAGTTCCTTCTTCAACGCATGAAAGTGAAAAGTGAAAATGAAGTCACTTAGTTGTGTCCGACTCTTAGCGACCCCATGGACTGCAGCCCACCAGGATCCTCCGTCCATGGGATTTTCCAGGCAAGAGTACTGGAGTGGGGTGCCATTGCCTTCTCCCCTAACAGAGACTAGGATGCCCCTGTGCAGTCCAGCCAGTGCATGTGGTGATGAGCAGCCTCTGGCTCTCCAGAAAGCTAAAACTTGATGTGAAGGATACAGAAGTTACCCAAATCCTCTGTGTGCTTGGCCCAAGTGGCAGGGGAGATGGAAAGTAGATCTGGAAGATGAGTGAGGTGACTGGCAGCATGCACCCTGGAAGCAAAAGATGTCTTTTTTTTTTTTTTTCCTTCTTCTAAGTGTTGAGAGACTACTTGGCTAATAACTTGAGAACTTCCAGGAAGATTCTGGAGAGTGCTGGAATACAGAGTTATTTGGACTCTGGTATTTGTCCTTTGCTATAAAAGGGCTCACAGAAAGCGTTCCGCTTCTAAACGTGCTAGAGCTCCCCCAGTCCTATACCCCATTCCAAAGAGGACGAGAAAGACAAGTCCTGCGCCAGTCACTCCGCACTCCCTGGTCTTATCAGGCTTGGAGGATAAGATTCTCTCTTCTGCTCCTCCCAGCCTTCCCCAAGTCAGACTTAGAAACCTGTAGCCAGAGGGACCCTGAGGAGACCCCTGAGTCCAAGATTTTCAACCTTAAAGACCCTTGCCCCCTAATGAGAGCATGACAATTTTATGCCGACCAAACCCTGATCTCTGCTATGGACAGGTCTGGGTCTTTTTTCAATTTGCATCCTTAATGGCTAAGGTTTTATTGAACTTTGCTTCTTGTGGTGTGTGGTATGACAAATTAAAAAAAAATCAATTTCTGAATATAAAATTAAATTACAGCAATGCGTAAGTTGTATGAAGGTTCATAGGCATGGAGTGAGGGGTTGATCCTGAGGTTGGTGGAGAATGCAACTCAGAACATAGCCAGGCTCAGGTCTCAGTGAGTCACAAACATCTTGACACTAGTCCTCTCATCAACCCAGTTGAGATGGATACCCACAGTCCCATTTTTCAGGTTAGCAAACTGAGGCTTGGGAAGTTGAGAGGCTTTCTCCAGGTGCCATAATCAGAAGGGCAGACGCAGGATCAGAACTCATGACTCTTTGACTACAAAACCCATGTGTTTCCCAGGATTCCAGGTGGCCTGGGGAGCTGTCACACCCCAGTGGAACCTTGGGGTCTGTCTCACCACAACAAGGTTGGCACAATGCTCCTTAGTCCCTTTCCAGATGTACCAGTGGGTTCAGATTTTCTCAGCAGGCCGTCTCTTCCAGGTGAGACAGGCAGAGTTACAACGTGCCAGGTGATGGGGCAGGGGACATGGTGGTGAACAAGACCCAGTGATCTCCTTTCTCAAGACACTCACCAGCTACTTGTGTGACATTAGCATGTTCATGCGTCTGGACCATGGTTGTTCGTCTATCTGTTAAATCAAGTAACTTTCCCAAAGTCGCACATGCGTGAATGAAAAAGTGGGACTTGAATTCGGTGTGTGTGCACTCAAAGGCTAGGTTAACATGCTCCATCTGGGAGCAGGGCTGAGTGAGGAAACAGCCCAACCATACACAGTCCCTTCAATGATATTAGAGGGCCAAGGTTTTATTCGGAGAAACTATACCAAAAGGTCAAAACTAGGACCTAGGTTCAGGATATTTACCGAGAGAAACCTCATATAAACTCCACTGCACTTGAAAAGGCTTTCACTTATTTATTTCCATCAACAAACTAGAGGGCAACTGTGGGTAGCCGAGAGGGCCTGGAGGCACTTGCCATCTTGTCTGGGATGGACCAGTTTCCTCTCATGCCCTCGGCTATGCCTCATCCCAGCTCAGCCAGCCTGTCTGCTGCTGGCCGTGTTCCTCTCTTGGAATTCTCGGTCCTGATCAGTACAAGAAGCTGGAACCACTGACTGGTCAGTATGCAGTGGTGGCTACCAGTTCACTGTGCTCCAGAGAGATCCAGGAAGCTGATGCTTCCAGTGGCCTGAAGGGCTGGGCTTGGCACAATGAAAGGAAATGCTGATGTGATGGTTAAATTTATTGGGCGAAAGTAAGGCATGCTTATGGAGGAGTTGGGTGTCATCTTTGTTACAAAGGACTAACCTGAAGATCAGAGGGCCTCATGCTTGCTTGAGGTCACAGATGAAGAAAATAGCACCAAGACTTGAATCTGAGTGGCCCTAACACCTTGTCTCCAAACTGGACTTGGATTCTGAAATTCTTGACTCCAGACTGGGCTGAAAGCATGCATGCTTTGAAATGCGTGGCTTTTCCTGTGAAGAATGCAACTTTGGTTTAACACAGAAGATACAATGATTTCTTTTTTGGGTCTGGGGGCTGTGTGTATCATCTTCAAGAATGCAGGTCTGTGGGGGTGGGGGCTTCGTTCCTACATGCAGGATGGGTTTTTTGGCACAGGTCAGGTGCTCAGTCCCTGCAGGTCACAGAAATAAGCCAGGCAACTTGTGGTCTCCAATCAATACATAGTCTGCTTAACCCAGGGTTTCCAAAAGAACACTGTAATAGTCTGGGGCTCAGGAAAGACTGTTCTGTTTCACAGAACATTAGAAGAAAAAGAGATTCAGATCCAGAGAATGGACTGGTGGACACAGTGGAGGAAAGAGTTCAGTTCAGTAGCTCAGTCGTGTCTGACTATTTGCAACCCCATGGACTGCAGCACGCCAGGCTTCCCTGTCCATCACCAACTGCCAGAGCTTACCCAACTCATGTCCATTGAGTTGGTGATGCCATCCAGTCATCTCATCCTCTGTCGTCCCCTTCTCCTCCCGCCTGCAATCTTTCCCAGCATCAGGGTCTTTTCAGATGAGTCAGTTCTTTGCATCAGGTGGCCAAAGTATTGGAGTTTCAGCTTCAACATCAGTCCTTCTAATGAACACTGAGGACTGATCTCCTTGAGGATGGACTGGTTGGACCTCCTTGCAGTCCAAAGGACGCTCAAGAGTCTTCTCCAACACCACAGTTCAAAAGCATCAATTCTTCGGCACTCAGTTTTCTTCATAGTCCAACTCTCATACCCATACATGACCACTGGAAAAGCCATAGCCTTGACTAGACAGAACTTTGTTGGAAAAGTTATGTCTCTGGAGGAAGAAGAGGGTAGGACAAATTGAGAAAGTGGCATTGACAAATAGACACTATCATATGTGAAATAGATAACCAGTGGGAAGGTGGTGTGTAACACAGGGAGCCCATAGATTACACAGGCAGCTCCTGTAAACACAGGGACCGGTGTGTAACATAGAGGGGTGGGATGCGGGGGAGGGAGGCTCAAGAGGGAGGGGGTATGTATGTGTATATGTATATAATGATGACTGATTCCAGTTGGTGTAGAGCAGAGACCACCACAATATTGTAAAACAATCATCCTCCAATTAAAAAAATATACAGTTTCTTTATAAGAGGTGTTGTGGACAGAAAACTTGGAAACAGAAGTTGTTAGGAGGTGGTGGAAAAGTCAGGATAGAAGTGACACAAAATGCAGAGAGGAAGGGGAAACAGCCAAGAATTCAGCTTTCCAAAGATCTGCGTGTACGTTCATTTATTCATATTATCTATCACCTTCTCTGGAAAACATTTTAGAGGACTAACCTGCCCAGAGATGCAGCAGAGGTGTGTGCCATGTGGTTGGGAGGTATCCACAGATCCAGACTCTCTGCTTTTCATTAGGGCTGTGACCTCAGGCCAGCTACTTAGCCAGCCCGAGTCTCCATTTCCCAACTAGAGCATATTGGGTCATCAAAGACTGAACACAGTGTATACAAATGCCCATGAGGGTGTCTTCCTGGCTCACAACAGACCTCAAGTTTATTATGAGGTCTATTATGGAATCTATTATGATTGTTATTTTACCGAAAAGGAGAAAGAAGCCTCCTTGTTGTCATCACCATCATCACCACCACCATCGTCACCTCCATCCTTATTATCATTACCATTCTTAGCATCATTGTCACTAATACCTGTTGAGTGCTCGCTATGGGTTAGGCACTAAGGTCTTTATGTGCACTGACATTTAATTCTAACAGCCCCACAAGCAGAGATGTGAGGAAAGAGATGCAGAGAGAGGTCAAGTGATCTGTGGTCCCAGGACCACACAGCTGGGACGTGTCATCAGGTAAGTTAAGCGATGGCTCTTGCTAGTGTCAGGCTGTACATATCACCTGAGATGCCCTGGTATCTCAGACCAGTAGCCTTTCTGCTCCTTGGTGACATACAGAATGCATGTGAAAGAATTCTAACTTCAAAGCTATATCCAAACCTTGCATGGATGGCTTGGATAAAACATAGCATCAGCAAGCACCCTGGCCTTCGGAATACAAGTAGTCCCTTCCTCTCCCTGGTTGCTAGACAATGGGGGCACAGAGGAACCCCTCTGATTTCCAATTCACTCCTTGTAGCCCATCATTCAACGTCCTCAGGCAGGCCAGTCATCTTGTCCCAACAACCACAGATGAGAGGCAGCAAACTTAGCACCCTTTGGCACTTCTACTATTGGAAATAAACACACAGCGGAAATCTCTGGTTAAAATGCATGCAATGTTCCTTTAAAATACACAGGCGCTTTCTAAGACAGCCATTTCACTTGGCAGTTGGACGCTCAAGCCTCCAAATTAAACAAGAGTGGTAGTGAATTGAGCCAATTCATCAGCTTGGTCCCAGTGTAAATGTATACACCAGTGTGGCTGTGGGTGTCTGTGTGCAGCCAGAGCGTGTTTACATGGTGAGAGTTGAGCCTGGATGGTTAGGATTTGATCCCTCCTTCCTGCTTCTCTTCTGGTGTTCAGCAAAGTCTCCCCTTCCCTGTTCAGAGGTGGAAATGCTCTGCATGGGGTGAAGTTCACAGCCTAGAGTTCTGGCCCCTAGCTGAGAAATCAATGTGCCTCTTATGATGTCCTTTTCCTTTAAGGTTTTGGGCCATTGCAACAGGTGTGAACACCAGAACCTCATGAACTGAAGGAAGAAGAGACTTGAAAGTTCCTTCAAACCAAGCACAGGATCAGTTCTGTGCTTTAGAAAGACAATGGAAAGACTTCAAAGTGAAACTTCCGTACTTGAGCAAAATATTGTTGAGAATCTTGAAACCTTCCTCACCTTCTAACCTTATTCCATCTCCATCTTACAGATGATGAAGCTGAGGCACAGAAAGGTTAAGTCACTTTTTTAGAGTTGCACAGGATGTGGTGGCAGATCTCGGATTCACACTTTGGGAGCCTGGTTCCAGGTAAAATCACTGTCTGCTGTTTTACCATCTGGAGATGGCACGGTCAGGATTTCAGCTTCAAGGTGTCTTCCCCAAGGGCTGACTTTTTTTGGAACAACTTTGAACCTGGTCAGGTTAATTCATGTTTCTGGGTCTCAGTTTCCTCCTCTGTAAAGTGGGGTGACATTACTCATGTGACACATCCTGCTGGATGGTAATAAGGAATGAAGGATACCAAAAATGTGTGAGAGAGGATTATGGAGATTCTAAAGAGCAGTTAAGAATTATATGGGCTTCCAGGTGGCTCAGATGGTAAAGAATCTGCTTGCAATGCAGGAGACCTGGGTTCAAGTCTTGAGTTGGGAAGATCCCCTGGAGGAGGCCATGGCAACCCACTCCAGTATTCTTGCCTGGGCCATGGACAGAGGAGCCTGGCAGGCTGCAGTCCATGGGGTCACAAAGAGTCGGACACAACTGAGTGACGAAGCACAGCACGTGGTGTGAGGGCGTTTTGATCTATGGTGTGTTACCCTACTTAATCTGAATGCCAATGCTTCCATCCAAGTCTAATCAATCCCAACTCAAATATGAGGTAATTGACACTCAAAGAAGAAAAGTGGCTTTCTCAAGGTCTAGGACGTAAGCCAAGATCTTCTGAACTCAAGCCGAAGACTTTTATATGATTCTTTTATGCTGAGAGCTCATAGGCTTAGGGGATGAACAATGTTTTTATTTTATTTTATTAAGGCTCTCTGATCAGGGAACATAGTGACTTGAATGTGGAAAGGATTTAGTTAGGTTGCTCTTGACTGAATGAATCATGACCAGATGGAGAAGAGGCTTGATTCACCAGAAACTTGGGGAAATACAAATTCTGATTGAGTTTCTGATGAATCCGGAATCATTTTGGAACAAAGGGGTTGAAAGTTTCCAGTTCATTCTCTTTCTCTGAGGAAGAGCTGTGATACACATCAGTGAATCTTCATTGGTTGCCTAAGGATCTTACAATGTCTCCTAGGCATGCATTTATGGAAATTTTAGATCTACAATGCATCTTGGAAATCATCTGATCCAGCGTTCTGCTCAGTGGATAAATTCCCCACCACTGTGGACCTCAGCTGGCAGTTGAAAACCTGGGCCAACAATTTCCCTTTCTCTCACTTTCCAGAGTTGAAGTCAGAGAGTTTTGAATTCAAGTATCAAGCTACAAGGCTATTCTGGCTCAGTGGTAAAGAACCCGCCTGGCAATGCAGGAGACACAAGAGATGCAGGTTCAATTCCTAGGTCTGGAAGATCCCTTGGAGGAGCAAATGGCAACTCACTCCAGTATTCTTGTCTGGAAAATTCCATGGACAGAGCCGCCTGGCAGGCCACAGTCCATGGGGTCGCAAAGACTTGGACATGACTGAGCAACAGAGCACATCAAACTATAAGAAACACAACATTGAACAAGTTCCCAAAGTACTCTATGCCAGTTTCCTGATTGGTAAAAGCATACTTTAATAGTTTGCTTTTTTTCACTTAACAACACACCTAGGAGATTGTCCATTTCAATATATAGAGCTGCATAACACACATATACACACTCACACATGTCCAATCAGTCCCCTGTCCTAAGCTTTACTTTCTTTTTTTGTCATTGCAAACATTCTTATGGTAAGCATCTTTAAATAGAAAAAAAAAAAGCAGAACCTGCTTCATAGGTTGTTGTGACAAACAAATCAATTCCTATAAAGAATTTAGAACAGTGCGTGGCATATAACAAGTACTCCATAAATGCCAGCTATGATTATTTTAATTTTTGTTAACTCAATGATTGGAACTGGAAGAAGTCTAAGTTTGGAATAAAGGAAGAGGAAAGCAAGCAAGCAAGCGTGCAGACTGTTAAGGGAATGTATCATTTATGAAGAAGTTTAAGAGTGAGAAACCTTGCAAACCAAATAGAAATTTATTCATGCTCTACATTCGGTAAGTTTGGAGGCAAGTGGTTCAGAACACTCCTGGACTCTGTGGCCACAGGGATTCAGGCATCTTTAATCTGTATCCTCCGTCATGCGTGGCTTCTCTAGAATATGTCATCGTCCTAGTTTGCTGCTGGGGCTCTAGCTATGATAGCCACATTCCAGACAGTGGGAAGGAGAAAGACTGGTGAGAGGGGTGGGGACAAAGGGCATAATTTGCTTTTAAAGCCATCCTCTGCAAGTTACACACATCACTTTAACCTCCTTGGCTAGGACTGAATTATGAAATCATATAACTGCAAAGAAGGCTGGGAAATGTAGTCTTTAGTTGGGTGCCCCACAAAAAATCTTGCATCAAAGGACTACCGACAGACAGAATATGTATTGGGGGACAGTCAGTAATCATTGCTACAAGGAGTTTTTGGATTTGGGGGAAAGGCTGTTTAGCCATCTTTGCTTGGGTAACAGAATGCCTTTGGGTTCAAGCTAAGAGTTTTGGATCCATACTTCAAGGACTTTCATTAAAAGTACCTCCATCACCCCAAATCATTGCCTGTCTGAGTCACGGTGCAGCAAACCACTGCACAGGATAGTGGAATCCCCCTGCCCATAGCAGTGTCTATGCTGTGGCTGTTGGCCCTCGGGTTGACACTGTAGGAGTCTGACCTGTGCCCACGAAATCCTGAGTACTATAAGTCACAGGAATCCGGTCCTGTGACTTCTATTGCCAAAGATGAACTTGATACAATACTAAAACCCAGGTCAGACCTGGAACCTTTGAGCTGCTTTTCTTCTAGAGAGAAACCCATCCCCTTATTGGATCTCCTTAAGGTTTTTCCTCTAACCATGTAATACAGACCTTCTGGTCACTTGAAACTTCTAGCAAATCACATTCTTGCTCTCTGTGGCCTGTCTGTATTCATTAGAGTTCCTCCTCTTACTCCGGACCCGATCTTTCCTTCTCATTCCAATAAGTGATCCCTATCTAAAGTGGTTCCACGTGCTGCAGGAATTTTGTCAGGATGCACAGTAATTAATTTCTGGAAATCAGAGTCACCTTGGAAGCAGTGGCTCCCCCTACATGGAGGAAAATCTCTTTCTTTTTTGCTCTCTGTCTCCCTCCCTCCCTCCTTCCTTCCATTTGGAAATACCACGGAACATGGGGCAGGAGTGTTGGCTACCCTGTGACCCGTTTCCTCAGCAGAGACCTCAGAGGGGACAGGATGTCATTTGGAAAGAAAGATGGCCTCAGTCAGACCCAGGGTAACCTTGCAAGAGTCTCCTGTACTCACAGCCTCCAGTGACAGGCCACTTGGTTTTTGGGGAGCTTAGCACATTGGTGTGAGGGTAACTCCTCTCATTAGAAAAGACCCTGATGCTGGGAAAGATTGAGGGCAAGAGGAGAAGGGGGTGACAGAGGATGAGATGGTTGGATGGCATCACTGACTCAGTGGACATGAGTTTGAGTAAACAGGGAGATAGTGAAGGACAAGGAAGCCTGCAGTGCTATAGTTCATGGAGTTGCAAAGAGTTGGACACAACTTAATGACTGAACAACAACAACTCCTCTCTGTGACCAAATTGTGGAGCAAGTGGAGTTGGCTTCAGTGCCCACCAGCTCCACTTCATAAACCTCCTTCTCTCTCCTGGACTTCCTGTGTTCAGAGTTCCGGCTGCTTCTTATGCAGCCCGTCTTTGTCCCTCTCAAGTGTCTAACAAGTTTCCCATTCTCCTAAACATTTCTTAACCGCTTCATTGCTAACTTCTCCCCAAATCATTTAGCACTTTGAGGGGAATGGGCCCGTCACAGATGGAGGAGTCCTGTACTAAATACATCGACAAACTGATCCACACTTGGAGTGACAATGTGATTTTGAGGTAGTCAGACAAATGTTAGGAATTTTTCAAAATCATTAACATTTGCATCAAGAGTTTGGTGATTAACAACACCCCAAGATCATACAGATAATAGGTTGTGGAGGTGGCGTTCCAACACAGATTCTCCACTGATCAGCATCCCAGGCCCCAAGTGGGATTTCAGAAAGGTCAACAGAGTGACATTTGGGGACAGGGGGATCTTTCAGGCTAGGTCTTGCCCCTCCTCAGTGACTGGCTCTGCTCCCCCAGAGTGGGCTTGGACTTGGGGAGTGGGGCTCCAGGAGAAGCTAAATAAATGGGAATTTGGGTTGCCAATTCACTTGAATCAGCTAGATGGAAGGCTGACCAGGAATCACGGAACTCTGGAGGTGAACCAGGGGAAAGTTTTTGTAGGAGAAATTGGAATGAGGCTGGGGCGACCTTTCCACCTCTTTCTCCTTCTTGACTCAACCTGAAAGTACGTCAAATAGTGTGGTTTAGGCTCCGTTTAACTTCTTTCAACCTGAAAGTCAAAATTTCTCTCCAAAGGAGGGAAACCTGCATGAACTGAAACTGAAAGAAGTGAACTCAGAGCCCTGGGAACTGAAACTGTCAAATTTCACACAGCTCCAGTTCATCTTTCTCCTCTCCCACCCACCCGCACACCCCCGATCATATTCATTCAGGGAACAAGTCCGAGGTAGATGTTTTTCCAATTGCCAGGCTCACAAAACCATCGACACACCAGGCTTAAATTCTATAGTTATAATAGCTAAACATGGTAAGGCATTACGCTTGCTTTATCTACCACAGGGTTTGACATGCTGGACTCATCAAAAAGATGATTCTTTTCAGGGTAGAAAGCCCATCGCATAGATAACTGAGCAAATTCCCAGTCTACCTGGGCTATTGGAAGGAATAATGCTTTCAGAGATTGCAAGAAAACGCGTGCCTTCTTTTCTGTCCTCTTTGAATCAACAGTCTCTTCCCTGTCATGAAAAGTCTGAAACATTGGATTTACCCAAAGATGCTACTCAGAGGGCCTGACCCTCATGCAGTGAAAGGCAGTTGCTGAGACTAGTCGGGCTCGTCTAACACTGAAATAACCAGTGGGTGATCGTGGAATGTGATTCGGAGGTTTCCATCCAGGGCTTGCCTCCAAAATGTCTCTCCCGTAGCCCCCAAACACCCACCATTGATGTCCCCAAGGGAGTCATCTACTCCAGGAAGTACACGGAACATTGAAGGACCGCTGTCAGGAAGAGAAATGCCCTGTCTCTTTTGGGCTACCTGGAGAAAAAAGAGTAATTTACTAGACCAAAAAAAAAAAAAAAAAATAGTGCCAAGTAGAAATTCCTCCATCATTCAGGTGGGTTTCTGAACCCCTTTTTGTACTTTACTTGAGTCTTCTGTCAACTCAGGAAGGGGCCTGAGGGGAGGAAGGGAACCAGATGGAGTGGAAATGAATATTTGTGTCTTTTGCAAAAGTGCTTCATGCCTATCATCTCAATTCCTTTTCCCAGGACATGTTTAGCAATGGCTGTTCTGAAACAGAGACAACGTCTAGGAAGAGACTGAGCTGGATTCAAACTCCCATCTTTCTGACTCCTTTCATAATTTCCATGCCTTCTTTCTAAAGGAAGAGATTTTCAAGATCTTCTAGGACAATCTGCCCATTTTATTGAGAAGCAAGCTGAGGCCAGAAAGGCCTCACCTGAAACCACACAGCTAGTTGATGTCAAAGGAGGGGACAACGATGTTTCTAGATTCCTAAAGCACAATTCTCTCAATTATAACCCACAACTGCAACAAGAGGAATCCAAAGGCCTTCTGCAAAGGCCAGTGAAAAATATCAGAGTATGACTATAGGGTGGAGAGGGGAGTGATTTATATTTTAAACATTATTGGGAGAAAATTACATATGAGCCTTCTTGCCAGAAGTTTTCATTGTTAGGCAGAACATTTCATTCTGTTGCAAAAGATGAACCTAGCATAGTGAACCCTGAAATTGGCTGTAAACAGATTCTCTACAGGTATGGATTAGAAATACCAGGGTCCAGGTAATTCTAGTGTGTACCCAGAGATGAAAACCACCACTATCTCCGACATGAATCACAGCAGGATCCTCTATGATCCACCTCCCAGAATATTGGAAATAAAAGCAAAAATAAACAAATGGGACCTAATGAAACTTAAAAGCTTTTGCACAACAAAGGAAACTATAAGCAAGGTGAAAAGACAGCCCTCAGAATGGGAGAAAATAATAGCAAATGAAGCAACAGACAAAGGATTAATCTCAAAAATATACAAGCAACTCCTGAAGCTCAATTCCAGAAAAATAAATGACCCAATCAAAAAATGGGCCAAAGAACTAAACAGACATTTCTCCAAAGAAGACATACAGATGGCTAACAAACACATGAAAAGATGCTCAACATCACTCATTATCAAAGAAATGCAAATCAAAGCCACAATGAGGTACCATTACACACCAGTCAGGATGGCTGCTATCCAAAAGTCTACAAGCAATCAATGCTGGAGAGGGTGTGGAGAAAAGGGAACCCTCTTACACTGTTGGTGGGAATGCAAACTAGAACAGCCACTATGGAGAACAGAGTGGAGATTCCTTAAAAAACTGGAAATAGAACTGCCATACAACCCAGCAATCCCACTGCTGGGCATACACACCAAAGAAACTAGATCTGAAAGAGACACGTGCACCCCAATGTTCATCGCGGCACTGTTTATAATAGCCAGGACATGGAAGCAACCTAGATGCCCATCAGCAGATGAATGGATAAGGAAGCTGTGGTACATATACACCATGGAATATTACTCAGCCGTTAAAAAGAATTCATTTGAACCAGTTCTAATGAGATGGATGAAACTGGAGCCCATTATACAGAGTGAAGTAAGCCAGAAAGATAAAGAACATTACAGCATACTAACACATATATATGGAATTTAGAAAGATGGTAACGACAACCCTATATGCAAAACAGAAAAAGAGACACAGAAGTACAGAACAGACTTTTGAACTCTGTGGGAGAAGGTGAGGGTGGGATGTTGCGAAAGAACAGCATGTATATTATCTACGGTGAAACAGGTCACCAGCCCAGGTGGGATGCATGAGACAAGTGCTCGGGCCTGGTGCACTGGGAAGACCCAGAGGGATCGGGTGGAGAGGGAGGTGAGAGGGGGGATCGGGATGGGGAATACGTGTAAATCTATTGCTGATTCATGTCAATGTACGAAAAAAAAAAAAAAGCAATTTATAAAAACAAAAACAAAAAAAAAAAACTGGAAATAGAACTGCCATATGACCCAGCAATCCCACTTCTGGGCATACACACCAAGGAAACCAGATCTGAAAGAGACACGTGCACCCCAATGTTCATCGCGGCACTGTTTATAATAGCCAGGACATGGAAGCAACCTAGATGACCATCAGCAGACGAATGGATAAGGAAGCTGTGGTACATATACACCATGGAATATTACTCAGCCGTTAAAAAGAATTCATTTGAATCAGTTCTAATGAGATGGATGAAACTGGAGCCCATTATACAGAGTGAAGTAAGCCAGAAAGATAAAGAACATTACAGCATACTAACACATATATATGGAATTTAGAAAGATGGTAACGATAACCCTATATGCAAAACAGAAAAAGAGACACAGAGGTACAGAACAGACTTTTGAACTCTGTGGGAGGAGTGAGGGTGGGATGTCTCGAGAGAACAGCATGTATATTATCTATAGTGAAACAGATCACCAGCCCAGGTGGGATGCATGAGACAAGTGCTCGGGCCTGGTGCACTGGGAAGACCCAGAGGAATCGGGTGGAGAGGGAGGTGGGAGGGGGGATCGGGATGGGGAATACATGTAAATCCATGGCTGATTCATGTCAAATGACAAAAACCACTACAATATTGTAAAGTAATTAGCCTCCAACTAATAAAAATAAATGAAAAAAAGAAAAAAAAAGAAAACCACCACTAAAGCTCAGTAAGTGTGGTCCTGTGGCTAATGGACCAGTATTCTTGCCTGGGAAATCCCATGGACAGAGGAGCCTGGTGGGCTACAGTCCATGGGGTTGCAGAGAGTCGGACATGTCTTAACGACCAAACAACAACAGTGGTGAAGACCCCACATTCCCAGTGCAGGGGACAGGGATTCCATCCCTGGTTGGGGAACTAGACCCCACAGGCTGCAACTAAGAGTTCACGTGTCACAACTAAAGATCTCGTATACCACAACTAAGACCCAGTGCAGCCAAGTAAATAAAGAAATAAAAATATTTAAAAAAAAAACCCAATGAACCCTTGTATTAACTTCTTTGCCTTTAAACTCAGCTTCCATTAAATGAAAGTGTTTTGAAATTGTCATAATCCAGGCTATAAATTAAGATCCTGCCTTTGGTGGGTGCCATCTGCAGAACTGCAGCAGACTATGTCTCCTTGGCTGTATTATACTCAAGCAGGCATCATTCAGAACACATACAGTGAGAGAAGGGCTTCTGCTAGACATACCCTCCTGACCCTCAGATTACATGATTTAACACGTGTATGTGTGTATTATGTCAGACATGCACATATATTTAAACATACAATATAGATCTCTGCCTATACCCAACTGAAATGATTATAGTTTGCTTTTTTTTTTTTTCAGAGTCCATGATTTTGAAGAAATGTGACATTATTTCTAGAGGGGTGAGGAGGGGAGGTTTCTTGCCTCTTTCACTGTCCCGGTGAAAATCTCGCTCGGAACAATACATCTTCTGTGAAACACTCAGCACAGAAAGTCGTGGAAATAAATCTTTCCTCTCACCACTCGGGCTGAAGTCAAACCCAGTAGAGTACAAGGCTTTCGGAGGATTGACATTCCACGGAAGAGGGAAAAAGGTCCTGAAAACTGTATGGGTCGGGGGAGGGGCCGACGTAGAATTCCCTTCTAGCAACTGTGCTGTGGGACCGAGAGCCCGTGAGTTAAGGCAAAAAAGAATATAAAGACTGCCCTTAATAAATCTCCAGCTCGCCTACCTTTCATGCCCCTTTAGTGGAGAATCCTAAAGGGGACCCTAGGCTCTATCTGTCTTAACCTCTATTTTACAAAAGGGAGAAACACGCGGGCGAACTCCACCAACTCCTGGAGCAACTCCTGGTCGAGTCCGGGGTGATGAGCCCAGCAGACTGGGGGCTGGGTCTTAAAGGGAGGGGGTCTCTGAGGCACTCCCAGGCTTCCCTAGGTGGCTTAACGGTTAAAAATCCGCCTCCCAATACAGCAGACCCAGGTTCAGTCCCTGGGTGGGGGAGATCCCCTGGAGGAGGGAATGGTAACCCACTCTAGTATTCTTGCCTGAGAAAACCCAAGGACAGAGGAGCCTGGCGGGCTACAGTTCATGGGGTCTCAAAAAACTCAGACACAACTTAATGACTAAACAACAACAAAAACAGCTGAGGCATTCCTACACTCTCCACATGCTCACATTCATTCAGAGGAAGTCCCTTGTTCTCAAAGGTTAGGACTAGGAATTCTGTGGAATTGATAGATGTCCTTTGTGAATTAAGGGGTTAATAGATGTCCTTTATGAATTTAGATAAGATTGTAAATCACATTTTTTTATTGAATGAATTTTATTCTATTTTTTAAGGTTTTTTTTTTGTTGTTGTTTTTTTAATGTGGGCCATTTTTAAAGTCTTCATTGAATTTGTTACAATATTGCTTCTGTTTTATGTTTTGGGTTTTTGGCCTCAAGGTATGTGGGATCTTAGCTTCCTGACCAGGGGTTAAACCCACACCTTCTGCATGGGAAGGCAAAATCTTAACCACTGGACCACCAGGGAAGCCCCTACTGAATGAACTTTAAAATCACCTTCTCCATGGGGCCTGCCCTTCACATCCAGTCCCCTTTTCCAGGCTTTCTGTTCCCTTTGCCATAACATGTGCTGCCTACTTTGCAGGCATAAATTTGTTTACTTATGATGTTGATTCTGCTGATCCCCCGGAAGTAAGGTCCTCACAGTGGCCAGAATCTTTGTTGGATTCACAGATGTCCCCAAGCCTCTAGCACCAATGGCCTGCTAGCATTTTTGGACTCAAGAATGAATCAGAACCCTCATATGTGACGGGCACTGTGCTAAATGCTTTCACAGTGATTCCATCAAATCCTGAAAATACCCTTCAAGGCGGGTTCTATTAATAACCCCACTTCATGCAGGAAGAAACCGAGGCTTAACCAACTGACCTGATTGCCAGCAGCTCGCCGAGCAGCCTGATGGGTTAGTCCCCCCAAAGGTCACTGGCAGAGACTCACCAGGCAGGCGGCTGCCCCCTGGCTGCCCATCCCTGCCCCTCTGTGGTGAAGGCCTAGGCTTCCAGAAATTTCTCTGAAGGAGAAGCCCTGTTCTCTGTGGTTCTTAAGGCACTGCTGGCCTTGCTGTGGGTTCCTGCCACCTGACGTTCCAAACAGAGGCATTTGCTAATTTCCTGGGGAAAGCTCCAGGCAGGCTTGTCCTCGGGTAAAAGCTGTTCCCAGTAGGTGAAAAAAAAAAAGGAAGTTTCCAGACCACCACACACTTGGAGGTTTCACTTTCAGGGCTGTGTGGAGCTGACCAATAAACTTCTGAGTTGGCGCTCTTTCCCCTGCAGCCCCTCCCGCTGCCTCTCTGCTCTTCCAGATTCATGAGAATGTTTCAGTTAACTTTGGCCCCTCCTGGGTGACTGCCGTTCCACCACAGGTTAACGCGGGGCTTCTGGAGCCAAGAGGACGAGGCTGAGTCACAGGACAGAGCTTCAAGCCCGAATGAGGCACTGAAGCTTTTGGCTGGTCCCATCTCAGATATACACCCGCACATCTGGATGGGAGATCATGTGACAGCTTGAAAAGCCAGCAACATATCCTGGATACCGTAAAAAATAGGTTCTGTTAAATTAAAAAGGCTTTAAATACTAGCTCAGTTGGTTTGGGGAGGGGAGGGGTCTTTATTTCCCTTTCTCTCTTTTTTCATTGTTCCGGAATGCATTGTAAGATTTGTGATTGCTGAAGATTTCATTTAATATTGTGAACCCATCAGATTGTGAACTCATTGTAAGGTTTTTGGGGAAGTTCAGCCAACCCTTCTCCACTTTCGTAACTTTGGGCATGGCTTGTCAATTTGGGGCTTGGGACTTGGTATCTTGATTTAAAAAAAAAACAAAACACAAACACACACTCAAATAAAAAAAGAAACTCTTCCCTTTCTCACTTGCCAGCCCCTCACTCAGATCCCCCAGAAAAGTATCAAAACCATTGGCCAAACCTATCTCGTTTTAGAATCTTTAAGAAAGCTCCTGTAAAGTATTATGCTGTAAGACATTACTGGTAAAGAGAAGTGTCATAGTTCTCTTTGGATAGAATCCATAACAGACTGGAAATAAAGACTTTCTCGAGATGAGTGGATGTGAAACACCAAAGTTTGGTCAAGACTCAATTCATGCAACTCAGAAAAACAAAAACAAAAAATCTCTATTTTTTTTTCTTAAGCAAATAAAACATTCTTGTGTTGCCTACTGGACATATCTTTCTCCCTGATTTACCAAGATTGCAGAAACCAGGATTAAACACGTCACTCATTTCAAAGCCAAAAATCAGTTTTCTGAAATTATCAAAGAGAGAATGATTTTGGTAGCAAGCTGGTGATTAAAAGACAAGATAGGAAAATTGTGCTTCATTTCTTCTTTGAGAATGGACAGAAAGCTCTCTTTTGGCATTTGTATCGTCTTCTGGTGATGGCTCATCTTCTAATTTAAGTAAAAGTAGATGAAACAATATTGGTAAAATACCACCAACTTTGGGTTTTCTAAAATATATGAAATCATCTTATTTTCACCTATTTACTAGCTTTGTACTTCTTTTCCCATCATTGGAATGTCAGCTTCCTGGGAGTCAGGACCTTGTCCACCTCATCCTCTGTTGAGTCCTCTGCAGCCAAAAAAAGGTCTCAGCAACACTGCCATCCGGTTTCACTCTGGGTGTCTTTGTTTGCCGCTCCAGACACTGCACCTTTCCTCTGTACCCTTCCTCACCCCACTCTGGGCCCCAGGGCTGTCTCCTACCAACTGCGTCCATAGGCTCTGTGATGGTTACGTTTATGGACAAACTTGACTGGGTCAAGGGATCCCCAGATAGCTGGTAAGGTATTATTTCTGGAGGAGTGGTTCTGAGGGTGTTTCTAGAAGACATTAGCATTTTATTTTGATAGATCGATAATGCGGGTTGGCATCATTCAACTCGTTGGGGGCCCAAATGTAACAAAAAGGTCAAGGAAGAGTGAATTCTCTTTCTCCCTTCTTGAGCTGGTATGTCCATCTCTTCCTGTCTTCAGATATCAGAGGTCTTGGTTCTCGGGCCTTTGGATTCCAGGATTTACACCAGTGGTCCCTGAGTCTCTTACCCCACTGGCTTTCCCAGTTCTACAGCCAGTAGACTGCAGACAGTGGGACGTCTCATCCTCCAAAACCACATGAGCCAACGCCCATTGTCAAGCTCATACGTGTCTGTATATACCCGATTGGTTCTGTTTCTCTGGACAACCCTGGCTGACGCTGGATCCAGCCAGTAAAGGCAACAGAGAGCGTGAGCCTGGAGCTGCCTGAGTCCCTGGGCTGCAGCCATAGCCCCTGGCAGCCCAGGGATGGTAATACCTCCCTCCTTCTCATCCCAGGGCCCTGTACTCTCCCTTGTAATAGTCTCTTCATTAAACTCAGAAAATGACTCCTTTTGAGTTTATCTGTTTTCACCATTATCTGTGTCCTGCTGGGGTCATGACTGATGACACTAAGATTTATTGAACGAACAAATGAGTGAGGCTGCACTGTAGTGAGCCACACTTCTGAATAATTGAAGCAAGCTGATTCGAGAGCCATTCCTTCCCATGTTCAGTTTTTGTTTTTGCTTTTTTTTAAAAAAAAAAAATCTGTTTATTTGGCTGAGTCAGGTCTCAGCTGCAGCTTGTGGGATCTTTCACTGTGGGGTGCGGCTTCTCTCTAGTTGTGGTGCACAAGCTCCGGAGCACGCAGACTCAGTAGTTGTGGCGCTCAGGCTTAGTTGCCCCATAGCATGTAGAATCTGTTTCCTGACCAGGGATTGAACCTGCATTCCCTGCATTGGAAGCCAAATTTTTAACTACTGGACTGCCAGGGAAGTACCCCGTGCTCACTTCTTTAGAGATGTAGTCATTACCATTAGTTCAAGCCTCCAAGGATACGCTGGAGTTGTCTTCCTCCGATAAATTCCCTAATCTGCTCTAACCACTCCCTTACTGGTTTCTCTTATAATCAATGATATGAACAAACAAAGCAGTTTACAGCACTTAGAAAGATCCATTATTGAATCACCCACCTAGTCATCCATTCATTTATTTATTCATCATTCATGAGAAATTTAATAATCATCTACCATATGCCATGCATCTAGGGATGGCAATTTTATTTCATCTTGCATGCACTGAAGAGAATTCTGAAGCAGTCAGCTCAGTGGGGAAACTGTGCCAAGATCAGTTAGTAATGTCTGCTGTGGATAGAGGAATAGAAGCACCCAGGATCAGTATTTACAGGACCGGTATTTGTCATCCCTGTGTTAGATTCCACTGAGTATGCAATAAATAAATAAAGCAATATAAACCTCAGTAACAAGATTATTTTTCTCTCCAGCTTTGCTACTTCATGCTAAAGCTGCATGCTTAGGATTTCCCTGGTTATCCAGTGGTTAAGACTCTGCACTTCCATTGCAGGGGGCACAGATTCAATAACTGGTCAGAGAACTAAGATCCTGCATGTCTCATGGTGCAACCGAAAAAAAAAGTAACTGCCAAAAAAAGTAACTGTATGCTTGCTCAAGAGTTTCTGATATACAATAACTGTCTTCCCTCAAATGCACCCAAAGAGTTATTTGATTGTACAAAGGCATCATTGACCCGACAGGGTCTGTTTTCATTATTTACTGTCTTGATTGTGTTTGATGAGTTACAGCACACAATTAAATGAAAAGTTTTTCAATCTACTTGTTTGAAATGGAAATCATAGACTGCAGTGACCAGCCAGTCCCCAGCCTTAGTTAAGATGAAGATTTTCTAGCTGATCTCATCACTTTTGGGTAATGTGTCACAACTATCACTTGGGAGTAAAAGGTAACCTTCATGAAAACTTTTCTGTCCAGCACTCTCTTCCTGGATTTTCTTAATGAGGGGACACATGTGAGGAAAGTTACTCCTCTAAGCTTTTCCTTCTTGATTATAGTCAATTTTTGTTTTATATCCAGCCCAATTCATAAGACACTGGATTTGACATGCAGACTTCTTGAACTGAACTTCCTGTGTCCTGGGTATGCATTCCCATGGGGAGCAGGTTTCCTGATTGCCCTGTTTGGCACTTGATCCTCTTTCTTGAACCGTGTTTCTTTAATACAACCTACTCAGCAGCCCTGGGAAAAGTCACCCTCTCTGGGCCTTCATCTGACAGTAGGGGATTCCATAGTAAGAGTTAATAATTATGAAGCACTTACTTTGTTCCATACTGTGTATTAAATATATTTAAATGTGTACACAGTCAGAACTAAATTATTACACTAAACATGTAATAGACAGATGCTTTACATCAAGGAACAGGGATTTCCCTGGCGGCACAGTGGATAAGAATCCCCCTGCCAGTGCCGGGAAGGTGGGTTCTATCCATGGTCCGGGAAGATCTCATGTGCCACAGAGCAACTAAAGCCTGTGCCCCACAGCTACTGAGCCAGCACTCCAGAGCCCGAGAGCCGCAACTGCTGAGTCCACATGCTGCAACTAGTGAAGCCGGTGGGCTTAGAGCCCGTGCTCTGCAACGAGAGAAGCCACCACAGTGAGAAGCCCATGCATCTCAACTAGAGAGTAACCCCCACTCTCCACAACTAGAGAAAGCCAGCATGCAGCAAGGAAGACCCAGTGCAACCAATAAATAAGTAATCTTTTTAAAAGAATCAGTAACGCTTTCTAGAAAGGACCCCTGCAGCAAGTATTTTCAGCTCTGTAGGCCACATGCTCTCTGCTGTGCTTATCTACCTCTGCCACCGCAGTATGAAAACAGCCACAGACAATATGTAATCAAATGAGTATAACTGTGTTTCAATAAAACTTTATTTACAAAAACAGAGGCTGGGTTGGTGGGAATGTAAACTGATACAATCACTGTGGAGAATAGTATGGAGATTCCTTAAAAAACTAAGGATAGAACTACCATATGACACAGTAATCCCACTACTGGGTGTGTGCCCTGAAAAAACATAACTGAAAGAGACACATGGACCCCAATGTTCTTTGCAGCATTTTCACAATAGCTAGGACATACTAGCAACCTAGAGGTCCATTGACAGATGAATGGATACTGATATCATGGTACATGTGTACAGTGGAATATTACTTAGCTATGAAAAATGCATTTGAGTCAGACCTGATGAGGTGGATGAATCTAGAGGCTATCATACAGAGTGAAGTCAGTCAGAAAGAGAAAAACAAATATTGTATATTAATGCATGTATATGGAATCTACAAAGATGGTACTGATGAATCTATTAGCAGGGCAGCAATGGAGATGCAGGCATAGAGAAGGGATTTGGACACAGTGTGGGAGGAAGAGGGTGGGGCAAATTGAGAGAGTGGTATGGAAACCTGTGCATTACCATATGTAAAATAGACAGTGGGAATTTGCTATGTGACCCAGGGAGCTCAACCCAGTGCTCTGTGACAGCCTGGAGGTGTGGAGGGGGCGTTCAGGTAGGAGGGAATATGTGTATACCTGTGGCTGATTCATGTCGATGTGTGGCAGAAACCAGTATAATATTGTAAAGCAATTATCCTTCAATAAAAAATTTTAAAAAAGAGAGGGCTCAGTTTGGCCCATAGACTATACTTTGCACTCTGGCTTTATAAATCAGAGTTTCCCTTTTAATTTGTATTACAATCTCATAAGATAGGTACTAGTTAACTAGACTAAGTCACCTTTCTTCGGTTGCTAAGAAAGGAAGAGACAGGATGCAGAGCCAGACTAGTGGCCCCATGATTAAACCACGCTTCTGTGTTTCTAAAAATATTGGGCATTGACTCACTCCTGCTCAGGTACCTCCTAGGGCCCGCAGCATCCCAACCTGAGTCCTTATCAACTCTCTCCCTTCCCCCTTAACCTCTCTAAAAAAGGCCACACTTCTCAGGCATTCATTTCCTCTTAACTCACTGTCTGTCCTCAGTCCAGTATTTGGCATCAACCCCAGCAAATTCTAAATCCTCCTACATTCTGAATATTAAGTCCTCTGCCAGACTGGGGTTTCACTCAGTCTACATACAATTGGAATGAAATCACCAGATGAAACCAAAGAGCTTACATGTGAATCATGCCTGTTCAATGAATATGTCGACTATCTCATGGTTTTGAGTTTAAACCTTTAGTTCCACTCTCAGCTTGCCATGTGACCCCAGGCGTATCAAAATCTCTTGATTTCTTATCTATTGAGGGATGACTTAAAAAAAAAACAACCCGTAAGTTTGCGGTGAGCACTTGCCAATAAAAGCATGATGTGGTCATGGAGATATGGTGAGCAGGAATGGCGAACCAGGCCGGATCCCTTTTACCTTTCTTCTTTCCGTCTTTCGAGGGATGGCAGTGGAGGTATTTTTACTTGCTGCTGGCTGGAGGTGGGTGTTTGTGTCTGGTGGCAAGTCTGTCCTGAGCGGGTGAGCACTGAGTGTTAGAAGTGTCACTTTCAAGCTTTGGCTCCTGTCCTCTATGTTGGGTTACCCTCCGGCTGAGGGTGGACCCATGGATCCAACCCACTCATCAAATCAATATTTACTGCATGTCAGCTCTGTGCCAGGCATGACACAGCCTGGGGATGTGGTGGTGGACAACACAGTCTAGGTTCCTGGAATCTAGCTAGACCGGCAGACACTCAACAACTCACCCAGGGCTGTAATAACAGCGATGATAAGTGCTATAAGCCGCAGGGGCCATGAGCACGCAGGACAAAGAAGGATTCCAAACTGAGGTGAAGAGAGTCCAGGGAAACCCTGCCTAGAGCTTTTCTTTATTCTCCTCCATCTGCCAACCCTAGAAGTGTAAAGGACCAGAGTGTTCTGAGGAAATGCGTCCAGGATGCTGGGGATCTTGGGGATATGAGCTGAGGCCAGAGAGCTAGGCAGAGGCAAGATGGAGCAGTGCCTTATAGATCTCATGAGAAACTGTTGACTTTATCCCAAAGATAACAGGAAATTATTAAAAGGTGTTGAATAGGGAGTGACATGATTGTGGATAGGCAAAGAACGTATGAGCTCAAAAGGATACTGATTGATCTTGAAGCTTTTGAGGTAAAAATTGGACTTCAACCAACCTTCTCATCCTTCTCTTCCTGTATTTCTTTATATTCTCCTTCTCTTCTCTCTAACAGATGGGTCTTCTCTATGTCCCTTGAACCCCCACTCCCTTACCACACCCTGCTCTTCACAGGAAGGTTCTCTTTGCCTTGAGTTGCTCATCTAGGTGTAAAGTGAAAGTGAAAGTCGCTCAGTCGAGTCCAACTCCTTGTGACCCCCTGGACTATACAGTTCATGGAATTCTCCAGGCCAGAATAATGGGGTGGGTATCCTTTCCCTTTTCCGGGGGATCTTTCCAACCCAGGGATTAAACCCAGGTCCCCCACATTGCAGGCAGATTCTTTACCAGCTGAGCCACAAGGGAAACCCAAGAATACTGGAGTGGGGAGCCTAGCCCTGCTCCAGTGGATCTTCCTGACCCAGGAAGAGAACTGGGGTCTCCTGCCTTGCAGGCAGGTTGTGTTTTTTTTTACCAACTGAGCCATCAGGGAAGCCCAGGTGTAAAAGGTGGCTTATTTAATGGGAAACGATCATTCATCTAAAATGGAGTTTGGCAACCTTTTTGCTCTTATACTCCCTAAATAAATTTTGAAAAGTTATTTACCATTCCTGTCGGACATTTTTGAGTTGATGCTTATATTTAATCAGCTTTCTTTTAAATTTTTATTTAAGTTTTTTAATTTTATAATTGGAGTATACAGTTGAGCATATAATATGATTTACAATGTTGTGTTAGTCTCAGTTTACAGCAAAGTGACTAAGCTATACATATACATATATCTAGGGCTTTTCAGTAGGCTTAGATGGTAAGGAATCCACCTGCAAAGCAGGAGACCAAGATCCCCTGGAGAAGGGAATGGTTAGCCACTCTAGTATTCTTGACTGGGAAATCCCGTGGACAAACAAGCCTGACAGATTATAGTCCATGGATTCAAAAAGAGCTGGACATAACAGCGATTAACACACACATACATCTATTCTTTTTCAGATTATCTTCACATACAGATTATTACAGAGTATTGACTAGAATTTCCTGTGCTATGCAGTAGGTCTTTGTTGATTATCTATTTTATATATTGTGGCTACTGTTCAGTTGCTAAGTTGTGTCCAACTCTGCCACCATATGGACTGTAACCCTCTAGGCTCCTCTGTCCATGGGATTTCCCAAGCAAGAATGCTGGAGTGGGTTGCCATTTCCTTCTCCAGGGGATCTTCCTGACCCAGGGACTGAACCTGCATGTCCTACATTGGCAGGCAGATTCTTTACCACTGAGCCTCATGGGGAGGCTCCATTTCATATATAGGAGTGTGCATACATTAATCTCAACCTCCTCATTTATCTCTCCTCCTGATCTTTACCCTTTGGTAATCTCAAGTCTGTTCTTTGAGTCTGTGAGTCCATTTCTATTTTGTAAATAAGTTCATTTGTATCTTTTTTTTTTTTAGATTCCACATATAGGTGGTATCATGTGATATTTGTCTTTGTCTAACTTCACTTAGTATGATAATCTCTAGGCCCACCCATGTTGCTATAAATGCATTATTTCATTCTTCTTTTCTGGCTGAGTATTATTCCATTGCATATGTGTACCATATCTTCTTTACCCATTCAGCTATCTATGGACATTTAGATTTCTTCCGTATGTTGGTTACTGTAAGTATTGCTGCAATGAATACAAGGGTTCATGTATCTCTTTGAATTATAGTTTTCTCCAGATATTTACCCAGGAGTGGAATTGCTGGATCATATGCTACTCTCTACTTAGATTTTATTAGCTTATGCTGCTTTGACAAACATACCCAAATCTTAGTGGCTTATCATAACAAGGTCTTATTTCTGGCTCACCTGATACATTGGCCGCAGGTTGTTTATGGCTCTGTTCCATATGTCTTCTCCTTTTCAGGATCCAGGCTGAAGCAAGCAGCACCTGCTGTTTGGAACATGACATTCTCGTGGCAGAGGCAAAAAAGAGCTCTGGCAGAACCACTTGATGACTTTTAAACCTGCTGGGCAGCTAATGGTATACAATGCCTTTGCTCACGTTCCATGAGCCAAAACAGGTCATATGGCCAAGCCTGACCCAAGTATCAGTATATTCCTTTTATATGAATGGGACAGCAAAAATTGGAGATAAAAATGCAATCTATCACAACGTCTAAATTCTTTTAACCATAAACTTAAAAGTTGCAAATGTTATCATTTCTGGCATAGTGCATATGTATTTTAAATATATTTTGTCATGGCCTTAGAACTTCTTCAGTTTGTGAAAATTTCCACTCACATAAAAACCCCTTGGCAAAGGTGGTTCTCATGTTCAAATAAATCGTCAGATTGGTCTTGTTTCTTGTCAGAAAAAAAATCTAACTTAAAATTTCAACTCAAATACACTTTTTGATATGTTCCTATGGCAACTATTGATTTCAAATTCATAGATGGGTAGATATTTCCACAGTTAAAGTCACAGAGTCATGTCATTAATTGGTTTCCAGGAAGAAAAAAGGTCCTGCCCTTTTAATAATTCTTAGTCAAGTCCTCAAGGCTTTGCTGTCAAGGAGTTCCTTTTGGAACAATGCATTATCGAATTGTCTCTTATCTGGTGTCCCAAAGGATTTTGCTCACCAAGTCATACCCCAAAGAAAGATCTGGATGGGCAAGAAATACACTATGTTTTGTCAAGCAGGAAAACGGTGCCCATGAAAGGAAAAGTGAAAGCAGACATGGCAGACTGGAGGTCCTGACTTAAAGAGCATTTGTAGACTTTCAGGATCTGAAACATTATTTTCTTATTGGTCTTGCAAGTGTACACTATCCTCCCCTCCTCCCAAAAGTCATAATATCTCATAGGAGTGTACACACCCAGTTTGAAGATTATTTCCATAAGACACAAGATGCTCTAGGTGTGGGTGAAGGTAAAATGAATGGACAGACCTCAGTGAAAAAGAGAACCAGGAACTTCCCTGCTGGTCCAGTGCTTAAGAATCCACCTTCCAATGCAAGGAGATGTGGGTTTGATCCTTGGTTGGGGAACTAGATCCCACATACTGCAGGGCAACTGAGCCCTGGCATGGAAACTGCTGAGACTGCATGCCGCAGTGAAGAGCCCATGTGCCACAACTAAGACCCGATGCAGCCAAAAACAAATACATAAGTAAATTTTTTTTTTTAAAGAAAAAAACAGAAAGAAAAAACTGGAGTAAAAGTCTCAAAGCATATAGAAAATGTGTGAAAGTCGGGGAGTAAAACTCCCCAACTCCCTGGCTGAAGCTGGCTAGGGATATATTACAAATTTTCCCCTTCCACGAGAGAAGTGGAAACCAGTGATGGAGCTGGGGACAGAGAAGTGAGCTTGGGGCTGCATCTGAGTGAGGGATAAGCCTACGAGGAAAGGGTCCTGGACCCCAGCCCATGAAGGATGACTCAACCGGTGCCAGTTTGAGGAAACATCACGTACGTGGTCTCTCGAGTTGATTTCAGAGGAAGTTTCAGGAATCATTGATTTCATCTGCTCGTCACCAGCATGATTAATACATGTTTCAGGACACACACACACACACACACACACACACACACACACACACACTTTCTTATTAATGAAGCCCGTATGCCTTATACAAGAAACAGATCACAAAACTCTGGAAATACTTTCCAGGACATTTCCTGTCCCTGCCCCCACCCTCCATTACCCACCCCCCACCCACCCTTTATTTTCCCTCCTTTCCTCACCTCCTGTTACTCTTTCTTTTCCTTTTCTTGTTTTCTGCCCCTTTCCTGCTGTTCCTTTTCATCCTCATACTCATCCCCAGAGGCTTAACCCTGCCTCAGTGTTTTAGTCAGGAACTGACACTGATTTAGAGAAAAAAATGAACAATCTCTGCACCTCTCTTCTCAGCAAGGCTCAGGAATTTTTTAGTTTTGGATGAGCCTCTTTGTTGGGAAAATGAATCAAGGAGGTGATAAGGTATTGTTGAAAGTCTCTAGCCAGGTATGATTAGCGTAGCACCAAAGAGCTTACTGAGGACCTTATTTGTGTTTATTATTTTTAAAAAATGCATATTTGTGTAGAATTGTACGATATCAGGAGGGGAAAGAAACTCAGAGATCATTTAATTCAAATGTTCATTTTACAAAAGAGGAAACTGAGGCCAGAGAGGGGACAAGATTTATCCAAAGTCACGTAGGACTGGCAGCTTCCCACTTTAGAATCTGTTATCTAGGGGGAAAACTGGGACCCAACAGTCAAAAGTCCAGAAGACATCCATTTATTAACATGCAGAGGTGAGCAAGTCCACAAACATGTATGCAGTAGTTACAGCAAATATAGTAGACATAGGGTGCTCTCTCTGCTCTTAACCTCTTTTTGTCGGGTTCTGATTGAATATATTCAGCTCTTATTCATTGAAGAGTGGGATGTTGTTGTTCAGTCACTAAGTCGCAACTGGCTCTTTGCAACCCTATGAACTGTAGTCCACCAGGCTCCTCTGTCCATGGGATTTCCCAGGCAAGAATATTGGAGTGGGTTGCCAATTTCCTTGACCCATGGATCAAACTGGTGTCTTCTGCATCTCTTGCATTGGCAGGCAGATATTTTTTTTTTTTTAATCACTGACCCCCCAGGGAATAAGAGTCACATATCTGTGGTGATTCAGGGACTCATTTGCCCGTTTGTAACCATGTGTCTCTGTTTTCGGTCCAGGTGGAAGGGAATTGAGGCTGCACATACACACCCGGGCATATGTCTAGAGTGTGTATCTCTGAAGTCTTTTTAAAAAAATACATTAATTTATTCATTTGGCTCTGTTGGGTCTTACTTGAGGTATGTGAAATCTTCAATCTTTGTTGCATTATGCAGGATCTTAGGGATCGAACTCTGGCCCCCTGCATTGGGAGTGTGGATACTTAGCTACTGGACCACCTGGGAAGGTAAGTCTCTCTGACTCAAGACTTCAGTTCAGTTCAGTTGCTCAGTCGTGTCTGACTCTTTTTGACCCCATGGACTGCAGCTTATCAGGCTTCCCTGTCCATCATGAACTCCTGGAGTTTGCTCGAACTCATGTCCATTGAGTCAGTGATGCCATCCAACCATCTCATCCTCTGTCCTCTCCTTCTTCTCCTGCCCTCAATCTTTCCCAGGTTCAAGGTCTTTTCCAATGAGTCAGTTATTCGTATCAGGTGGCCAAAGTATTGGAGCTTCAGCATCAGTCCTTCCAATGAATATCAGGACTGATTTCCTTTAAATTGGACTGGTGTGATCACCCTGCAGTCCATGGGACTCTCAAGAGTCTTCTCCAACACCACAGTTCAAAAGCATCAATTCATTGGTGCTAAGCTTTCTTCATAGTCCAGCTCTCACATCCATACATGACTACTAGAAAAACCATAGCTTTGACTAGAAAGACCTTTGTTGGCAAAGTAATGTCTCTGCTTTTTAATGTGCTGTCTAGTTTGGTCATAACTTTCCTTCCAAGAAGCAAGTGTCTCTTAATCTCATGGCTGCAATCACCATCTGCAGTGATTTTGGAGCTCCCCAAAATAAAGTCTCTTGCTGTTTTCATTGTTTTCCCATCTATTTACCATGAAGTGATGGGACCAGATGCCATGATCTTTGTTTTTTGAATGCTGAGCTTTAAGCCAACTTTTTCATTCTCCTCTTTCACTTTAATCAAGGGGCTCTTTAGTTCTTCTTCACTTTCTACCATAAGGGTGGTGTCATCTGCATATTTGAGGTTATTGATATTTCTCCCGGCAATCTTGATTCAAGTTTGTGCTTCATTCAGCCCGGCATTTTGCATGATGTACTCTCCATATAAGTTAAATAAGCAGGCTGACAATGTACAGCCTTGACATACTCCTTTCCCAATTTGGAACCAGTCTGTTGTTCCTTGTCTGGTTCTAACTGTTGCTTCTTGACCTGCATACAGATTTCTCAAGAGGCAGGTCAGGTGGTCTGGTGTTCCCATCTCTTGAAGAATTTCCCACAGTTTGTTGTGATCCACACAGTCAAACGCTTTGACATAGTTAATAAAGCAGAAGTAGATGTTTTTCTGGAACCCTCTTGCTTTTTCAATGATCCAATGGATATTCGAAATTTGATCTCTGGTTCCTCTGCCTTTCTAAATCCAGCTTGAACACCTGGAAGTTCATGGTTCACATACTGTTGAAGCCTGGCTTGGAGAATTTTGAGCATTACTTTGCTAGCGAGTGAGATGAGTACAATTGTGCAGTAGTTTGAACATTCTTTGGCATTGCCCTTCTTTGGGTTTGGAATGAAAACTGACCTTTCCAGTCCTGTGGCCACTGCTGATTTTTCCAAGTTTGCTGGCATATTAAGTGCAGCACTTTAATGGCAGCATATTTTAGGATTTGAAATAGACTGGAATTCCATCACCTCCACTAGTTTTTTTTCATAGTGATACTTCCTAAGGCACTTGACTTCGAATTTCAGGATGTCTGGCTCTGGGTGGGGGATCACACCGTTGTGGTTATCTGGATCATGAAGATCTTTTTTGCATAGCTCTTCTGTGTATTCTTGCCACCTCTTCTTAATATCTTCTGCTTCTGTTAGGTCCATACCATTTCTGTCCTTTATTGCGCTCATCTTTGCTTGCAATGTTCCCTTGGTATCTCTGACTGAAAACTTAAGTAAAATATGCCTAATAGTAGGATCATCCTTGGAGAAGGCAATGGCACCCCTCTCCAGTACTCTTGCCTGGAAAATCCTGTGGATGGAAGAGCCTGGTAGGCTGCAGTCCATGGGATCGCTAAGAGTCAGACACGACTGAGCAACTTCACTTTCACTTTCCACTTTCATGCTTTGGAGAAGGAAATGGCAACCCACTCCAGTGTTCTTGTCGGGAGAATCCCAAGGAAGGGGGAGCCTGGTGGGCTTCCGTCTATGGGGTCGCACAGAGTCGGACACGACTGAAGCGACTTAGCAGCAGCAGCAGCAGGATCATCCACCATGTTCTATTCTCCCAAAGAGCACTTGTGTGGGAATTAGGAAAACTGGGTTCTAATCCTGCCATGTCACTGTTTCTTTCTGAATGGCCTTGGGAAAGTCCCTTTCCCTCTCTGAGACTCTGTTTCAGCATTTTTACAGTGCAAATTATACCTCAGAGAGTTGTGAGACGGAAATGAAGTGGCTAGTGTAAAGCACGTGTGTGATAAGTGATTAAGTGCTGCCATAACAGAAGGGACTTTAATTTTTATCACCACCTTCCATGGCCATGGGGAATTCAGAGTTTTGTATCTGGTGGAAAATGTCCTCCTGCACGCTCTCTGCTTGCACTTCAATTCCTGCCACATGTCTCCCCTTCAGAGAGGCTCCTCTGAACAGCACCTCACCATCTGCTATGCTACCCAATCCCTCGAACCAGTTCATTCTCAATCCTCTTAAGCAGGTCTGTTTTCACCTCTAGACCTTACCACTCCCTGCCATGTTATGAAATATTTATTTTCTTTTTTTTTTCCCTTGGGGTATAGTCGCTTTACAATGTCATGCTAGTTTCTGCTATACAATGAAGTGAATCAGTCATGTATAGCTATATATGTGCCCTCCCTCTTAGACCTCCCTTCCACCCAGCCCCATCCACCCTTCTAGGTCTTCACAGAGCACCAAGTTGGGCTCCCTGTGCTATAGAGCAGTTTTCCACTAGCTCTCTGTTTTACATATGGCTTTTGTATTCACACATGGCATATTTATTTCCTTTTTCCACTCTCTGACTGTGAGACCCATGAGGGCAGGGACTTTGGCAGTTTCTCTTACCACTTATCCCAGGGCCTAGAACCGGTGGTGCTGGCACGTAGCGCATGTTCAATAAACATTTGCTGATGCACGAATGAGTGTAGGACCCCTCAAGAGAATTTGATGCAGGCATCTTTAGACAGAGATGAAGTAGCTCCAGGAAGAGTAGGGGGTGACTCTGGGTGCATGACAGCTTGGGAGATGCACAAGTTCAGATTTCATGGCCTCAGTGGATGTTTTGAATGCCCAGAGATATTGGAGCACTTGTCTCAGAATTTTATCTTTACATATCCAGTGATATAAAAGACCAAAAGGATGAGGCATCAGCCACTTAACAGAGTGAGGGGTGTGCCTGCTGCTATCTATCCAGAGACAGGGGTAGAGCCGGGACAGTGTGTAGGTGGGGCGTTGGCTCCTTCTCCAAACACTGTGGGCCAGCAGGAGAGGTGAGGTGAGGAGGGAGTCAGGAAAAGAGGCAGACAGGCCTGCAGTGCTTAGAGGAGACCCTTCCCCATCTTCCAGTGCAGCCAACTGTTGGCCCAACCTTGGACTCTTGTCGATCTGACTGTCATAGAAGTTTCTGATTTCATGAACTGAATACAAGAGTCTACTCTGCAAGAACCCTTGCAACTCTTGCAGGGAAATGCACCTGGTTTCTCCACTGAAAACAGTGGTAGACCAGAGATCTTGAGTGGAATCTGCTCTGAGCTGATTTTCAGAGTGCTGGGCTGATAAAACTGGCCACTGCCAGAAAGTCTGTCTCAAGGATCTTGACCTCTGTGCTGATACCCAAGGATCTATTGCATTGTATTACATTATGTTATATTTCATCTGTTTTATGATATTTACCTGGGTCTCCTGCATTGCAGGCAGATTCTTTACCATCCGTACCACTAGGGACTTATTCTATATGTACACACACACGTATATATACATGAATATGTACACATACATACATATATATGTATGATCAAGCCAGTCAATCTTAAAGGAGATCAACCCTGAATATTCACTGGAAGGACTGAGGCTAAAGCTGAAGCTCCAGTATTTTGGTCATCTGATGCGAACAGACGACTCATTGGAAAAGTCCCTGATGCTGGGAAAGATTGAAGGCAGAAGGAGAAGAGGGCCTCAGAGGATGAGATGACTGGACAGCATCACCAATGCAATGAACAATGAACTTGGGCAAACTCCAGGAGACAGGGAGGGACAGGGAGGCCTGGCGTGCTGCAGTCCATGGGGTCGCAAACAGTCAAACATGACTGGACGATTGAACAACAACAACACCACACACACATCTTCTGTGTGTGAAAAAGACAGCAGAGAGAAAGTGGCAGGAGACAGGAATTCAAGGACGTACAGTTCATCACAAAGAGTGGTGCTGACCACAGGCAAGGGGTTTGTCCGTATCCTCTTATCCTGAATTTACAGCACACCGAATGCCCCGGCGGTGCCCTGCAGTCCCCTGAGAGGCCCTGATCTCGAGATGGTCCGAGCAGCATTTGCAACAATGACAGAAAAAGGCTAAATGCAACTAACCCTCCCTGCCATCCTGGTGGCTGTGCTGGTAGGATGACAGCCAGCCAGAAGCTGGCTCTGGTGGCCACATGGCTTGTGCCTGCACATTCCCCCCAAACATTTGCAGTCCGCAGATGCAGGGCTGCCTGTCAGCAACCCCGAGTTATTTTCTTTTCCATTCTGGTTTCATGCCCGGCCCTCCAGGGGCCCCCAGGCACATCCATTACAGGTCTGCCCCGGGTGGGAGAGCTCAGGAGGGGATGCCGTTGGGTCAGCTGAGCTTTGCCTGGGCTGCTCTCCCCCTCCGAGGGAGACTCTTCTGGGTGTGTCCGAGGGTGCTCCCTAGTGCTCCCTAGGGGCCCCAGAGACTGTGCAGGAGAGCCAGCCAGCCGCGCTGTCCCTTCATGTCTCCTCCCTCCTGTGGTCAAGCACAGGGTTTTGATAAGTCTCCTTTGGTGTGGCCATGGGGTCCCTGACCTCTCTCCGGCCCTCCTGCCTTAAAGCCATGGGGGCCATCTTGGGATCTTTTCAGCTTTCTGTGAAGATCAGGGCAAGCTACTTTTTCTCCTCAGGAGGCTCTGCCCTGCCAGCCAAGTCATGTTCCATTGAGGTCATGGGAGATGGATTATTTTACACAGGCATTTGCAAATGATGGCTCAAACTCGAATCTACAAGTAGGTGTTGATGGCTGAAACTCCCAGGCATCTGTTCCCATCCCCTTGGCAACCCTCATCCCCGGCATCTGCTTCACACCTTTCCTGCTTTGCAGAAAATTTCTGCTCTCCTTTGAGCTTCTGTCTTCCCTGGCAGTCAGTAGGAGCTATGACGTGGGGAACCCAGAGTTTGGGGGCTCTCGGAGCCTCAGGATACTGCAGGGCTGTCTGCCCCAAGCAATTGACTAGAGATTCGGGGCTGGGAGGCATTCGAAGTAGCCTGTGGTACAGAAACTCACACATCAATTGCCGGCGTTTGGGAGGAGGACCACACATGGCTGTTTTCTTTTGCAATCCTCTCCTACTCCTTGCCTTCTACCTCATGTTAGACTCAAAGTTGTGCTACGTCCAGGGGAGTTTTTCTTGGCACTATCCTGGATTTGCCTCTCTTTTTGATGTAGGTCATAGAACAATTGTTCTCAAAGACAATGAAAAGGAAAATGGAAGATTTTTGACCTGGTCCCTTCTTCCCCCTGCGCCTTCATTTCCTGCCTCTGAGGAGGTTGAGTTAGTACCATGGCTGT